>NC_080416.1:27510000-32367500 GCF_030265065.1 Corythoichthys intestinalis
CACTTGTTGTTGATTCTTGACAAAAAAATTAAATTTCATATCTTTATGTTTGAAGCCTGAAATGTGGCGAAAGGTTGCAAGATTCAGGGGGGCCGAATACTTTTGCAAGGCACTGTAATTTAAAACTGATTTTACCGTGGATTGGAACATATTCTCGACTCTCCCGTTCACCATCTGTGTAGTGGAGACGACTTTCGACGCGCAAGAGTGACGTTGCTCGTTAAGAACACGTCACGCAAATAAACGAATCTGATTTTGTCGATTGATTTTGTACCTGCTCGAGAGGCCGTTAATGGGCTGGTTCCAAGACTCTACTCTCAGTGTTTGAAAAATACAGGGAGAATAGTCTGGCAGAGCCAGGCAACCAATGCTCTGCCTGGGTCCGCCCCCAACGGGAAACTGATGGTGAAGTCTATGCTTAGATATATATCTGGACCTATATGAGCGTTTATTCTTTCTTCTAGTACAGACATGTCCAAATTCCGGCCCGGGGGCCAAATGCGGCCTGTGGTCAAATTTCATCCGGCCCCCAGTCTCTGTCATAAAATCAACGTCTGGCCCGCACACACTTAATAAATTGGTCAGCAGTACATCTACCAGCATATGTGTGAAGTAGCTTACACACTAAATGCTGCTCCTCATTTACCCACTAAAAGGTAGCAGCACTCCAAGCAACATTACCCCGCGTCACCCTTCCAATTTTCTAAAATAGTGACAACAAAAAAAGACTGCGACGGCAGACTATTTCTTCACTAAAATACGCAGCAACTGTGTCTGTCTCATTTGCAAAGAGACAGGCGCTGTTTTTAAAGAGTTCAAAATGTGAGGCGATATTACAAACGAGACACGCTGATATATCCGACCAGATTATAGGGAAGATACGCAGCGAGAAATTGAAGCAACTTGAAGCTAGTTCAATTTCACAGCAGCAGCACCCCTGTTCTAGTAGGTTTCGTGCTACAAAGATAGTCAAAATGCTTTGGAAAAGTTGGCAGTGAATGAGTTAAGTGCGATAAATAAACTGATGAAACTCAAGAAATGTAAAAAAAATATCCTTTCAGACTATTTAGTAGTTGCTTTGGAGTTTTGTTTTTTGGTTAAATTCTTTCGTGAAGAAGGCAGGAATTACTGACTAAAACAAAATTAAAAATGTTAGGTTTAAATTAGAATCAGTTACAGTTCGCATTTTAGCTCAACAAATATTTGAAAGCAATTCCCATCATGCTTGCGGTCGCGTTTGCATCCAGTGATGAAAACGAGTGTCGCGTCAGCGAGGTAGAGAAGTCGGCATGTAAACGTCACGCTGCTTGTGTCACGAACAGAGAAAAAAAAATTACATTGAAATCCTCCTGAGTGAAATGAGAATGCGTGAAAATGGAGTCGCGATATCATCGGAAACGTGATCCTAGACGGATCGGAATGCAAACGTCTAAAGCTTTTCTCTCCGTTTTTTTTTTTTTTTTTTTTTTCTATTTGGTTTTGAGTTTTTGGTATTTGTAGAATTTGGTTTTTGGTCTCGGTGGTGGTCGCCTCCCATCATGCACTTGGTCTACTTCCTGACACGCCTCAGCTTTACGTTGCTTTCCTTTTTTGTTTTTGGTTTCGAGTCGCCTCCTCCATTTCTTTGCCTCCTCGCCGTCCGCCCTCGTCCTTTGCGTACATTTTTGGCTCGGGAGGACGTCGGCGGGCGCCGAGAGATGGCTTTGGTCGAAAGGCGAGGTTTTTAAAGCTTTCTGTCCCCGCCCCACCCTTTTTTTCAGAGGGCTTCAGTCGGCCATGGCCCCGCCCAGGGGAGGCGGCGAGGCTTCGCTGAAGGAACAGAAGGAGGCGGGGCTGGAACAGGGGGAGTCGTCGGGACACGAGGGCGGGTCCAGGAGGTGGGCGGCGCCGGCGGGCGACGACTGGGCGAAGGCGAGCCGGGGGGCGCCCCCCGCCGGGCCGCTCGTCGGATCCGAGACAGGCGGGGACGCCGTCGCCATGGAGATGGAGCCCGTAACCACTGGCAGGAGGGCCGGGCGGTTGAGGAAAAGCGACGGCCGCAGCGAAGGGGGCACCCTGCCGTGGCCGCCGCCCAGAATCATGTGGCCCCCGCCTGCCTCCATGATTGACAGCTGACCACCGCTGGCGGCAAGTGCTGCTCGAGGCGCAAGGAAGGAAGGAAGCAAGGGAAGGAATTATGGGAAAAGGGAAAGTATGGAAGGCAGGAAACAAAGGATAAGGAAGAAGCCACAAAATAGATGAAAGAAGGGACAAGGGAAGAAAATTGGCATGGAAGGAAGGAGGAAAACAGGAAGTAGGGAGAAATGAGGGGGGGAGAACAGGAAATAAGAGGGCAGGAAGGAGAGACAGACAGGAGAGAAGGAAATAAAAGATCAGAAAACACATTAAAGCAGTGCTTCTCAATTATTTTCTGTTATGCCTCCCCCCAGGAAGACAAACGTTCCGTGCCCCCCCAACTCTGCCGCCACTGTGAATATACTGTAGTATCATTTGTATATAAAATTGTTATTATTATAAGTACACCTCTGCATAACATTGTGTTCTTTTGAATATTAAAGAAAAAATATAGATCAACTTACAATAAAGTGTAAAAAAAAAATGCACATCCATACTGTAAAAATGCATTCAACATTCATTTTTTTGACCGTTTGATACTGAAAAATAAAATTTAATAAAACTAATTGATTAGCAACATTAACTCACGAGGACAGTATGCCAAACAATTAGACTGAAAAAACAAAAATGAACAAAACAAAAACAACAGTCTCATTGGACAGAGGGACAGCTTTTATTTTTGCTGCAGGCGGTAACAACTCCTTTGAAATGGTGTGGGGTTATTTTGCACTGAGCAACTTGGTATGCCACTTTATATGATGCTGACAGAGCTCGCTGGTTACTGATGCAACACTAACAAAGCGGGAAGGTTGTTGGCAATATTCGGCACTTTTTTGCTGAAAAAAACCATCATTCCTGCTGTCCGCTGCGAAAATTTTTAGACGACGTAAACAGACTGGTCTTTCCTCATCTCCCACTTTACTAAAAGTCAAAGCCAAATGCTATATATGCGTGATCATATTTCCTTGTCCTAGCTTTTAATATCTCCAGTGCTTATTGCTATGTGCTCTTGTTTGGTTAAAAAATATTGGACACGCATTGAAAATGAGACCGGCACTGCCACCCACTGAGTGGATCTGCAATTACACTTTATTTTAGTACGACAAAAAAGTATGTTCCCCAAGGTCACATGCGCAACCCCCAGCATCACTCTGCGCCCCCCTGGGGTGGCCCCGCCCCACTATTTGAGAAGTACTGCATTAAAGAGACATTGGTTAACGAGCAGAAAAAAACAAGGTGAATAATCCCGTACGAATTCCTTAAAAAGCTACATGCTAACCATGCTAGCACGTGTGACTCCGGATCCCATTTTCCAGATTATCCTTTCATTTCATTTCCCTGCAGGAGGTCACTTCAAAGGGCAGCCCCTCCGCTAAACATCCGTTGTGACGCCGCATTGATTCGGAAGGAGTGTGAAGGACTTCTTTAGCCAGCAATACACTGATTTAATACTTGAATTAATCCTGACCGAGTCCACTGAGCAACACAATGGATGAAGGCGCAACAACGCACATACACACGCACACAAGTCCAGTTTGGCTTACTACTCAATTTCTACTTCCATTGTTGTAAAAATATAGCAAAGGGAACCTTGTCTAACGCTTTCTGACATCCATAGATCCCATCAGGATTTTGTTATCGTGTTTTCAGCAGAGGATTAAAAAAGAGGCCTGCGAGTAAATATTGTCATTATGTGAATATTTTGGGCTTGTTTAAAATCACACCCACCTTGCATGGTAGCCAGTGGATTGCTGCCCAAGAGCGCCTGGTTCATCCCTGTGCTTACTCCCAACATCGTGTTCCTAAGAAAAGTGTAGTTGGCCAAAATCACAAATTATCATCATGTAAATTCTTTGTCCTTTTGCTGTACATCCTTATAACATGCTACTACAGTGGTATGAAAAAGTATCTGAACCTTTTGGAATTTCTCACATTTCTGCTTAAAATCACCATCAGATGTGATCTGATTAGGGCTGTCAAAATTATCCCATTAACAGGCGGTAATTAATTTTTAAAAATTAATCACTTGCACATATTTGACGCAATTAACGCACATGCCCCGCTCAAACAGATTAAAATGTCAGCACAGTGCAATGCCAACTTGTCACTTGTGTTTTTTGGGAGTTTTGTCGCCCTCTGCTGGCGCTTGGGTGCGACTGATTTTATGGGCTTAAGCACCAATGAGCATTGTGTAATTATTGACATCAACAATGGCAGGCTACTAGTTTATTTTTTGATTGAAAATTTTACAAATTTTATTAAAACGAAAACATTAAGAGAGTTTTAATATAAAATTTCTATAACTTGTACAAACTACAAGTCTTTCTATCCATGGATCGCTTTAACAATGTTAATAATAATGCCATCTTGTTGATTTATTGTTGTAATAAACAAATACAGTACTTATGTACCGTATGTTAAATGTATATATCCATCTTGTGTCTGATCTTTCCATTCCAACAGTAATTTATAGAAAAATATGGCATATTTTATAGATGGTTTGAATTGCGATTAATTACAATTTTTAAGCTGTAATTAACTCAAATGAAAATTTTAATCGTTTGACAGCCCTAGATCTGATCTTTTTCAAAATCACACAGATGGAAAAACAGTGTCTTCTTTAACTACAACCACCCAAACATTTATAGGTTTTCATATTTTAAGGAGGATAGTATGCAAACAATGTCAGATGGGGGAAAAATAAGTGAACCATCACATTTAATATTTTGTGGCCCCTGCTTTTCCAAACAAAAATAGACAACATTTACAGTAACCTAAACACCTCCAGGATCCAGTCTACTGCTCCACCTTCCCCTCCATCTTTTTTACCATCTGCCTCTACGCCCACAACTATCCAGGAACTCACTGAGCTTTCTCCAATAACATCCACTCAACTTACAACCATTATGTCTGGAATGAAAACTGCCACCTGCACCCTAGATCCCATTCCCTCTGTTCTAATAAAAGACTGTCTTCCCGTCATCTCCTCACTTATTACTGATATCATTAACACCTCCCTACGCTCTGGCTCTGTCCCCAAACTTCTCAAACTGGCTGCCATCACGCCGATCATAAAGAAAACTGGTTTAGACCCCGACATCCCGACCAACTACCGGCCCATTTCAAATCTGCCTTTTCTATCAAAAATACTGGAAAGGGCAGTTGCGTCACAACTCCGAACCCACCTTACCGACAATAAGCTATTTGAACTTTTCCAATCTGGCTTCCGCTCACAACATAGCACCGAAACAGCACTTCTCAAAGTAACCAACGACATCCTCCTCTCCTCGGACTCCGGACAACTCACCATCCTCATCCTCCTGGACCTCACTGCTGCTTTTGACACAATCAACCACACCATCCTGCTCTCCCGACTAGAATCACTACATATCACTGGCACTGCACTTTCCTGGTTCCACTCCTACCTCACTGGCCGACAACAATTCATCAGCATTAACAACTGCACGTCCCCTGCTGCTTCCCTACCACAAGGTGTCCCCCAAGGTTCCGTTCTTGGCCCCCTCCTCTTCATTCTTTACATCCTCCCCCTTGGTCAGATCATCCGCAAATTTGGACTGCAATTTCACTGCTACGCCGATGACATCCAAATATACATCTCCACTAAAACCATCTCACACAGCACTAAAACTACACTCCACAACTGCTTCAGCGAAATCAAATCCTGGATGCAACTTAACTACCTTCAACTCAACAGCAACAAATCTGACATAATCATCATAGACCCTACAGCTCACATCAAAAACAGTCAATTCTCCCTTACCATCGACAACTGCACCCTCCCTATCTCAACACACTCCCGCAACTTAGGTATCATCTTCGACAATAAACTAAGATTCGATCAGCACATCAACCACATCACCAGAACCGCCTTCTTCCACCTTAAGAACATAGCCCGCCTCCGCCCCTCCCTCACCTACTCTGCTGCAGAAACCCTCATACATGCATTCGTCACCTCCAGACTCGATTATTGTAACAGCATTCTTTTCGGATCTCCAGCCAAACTCCTCAATAAACTACAATATATCCAGAACTCCGCTGCACGCCTTCTCACCCGTACCCCCTACAGGAATCACATTACCCCCGTCCTTCACAAACTGCACTGGCTTCCCATCTCACACAGGATAAATTTCAAAATCATCCTTCTCACATACAAAGCACTCAATAACTTGGCTCCTCCTTACCTCACGGACCTTCTCTGTCCCCACACCCCTTCCCGTCACCTCCGTTCATCTAATGGAAACATTCTCGCACTGCCCCCACAAATAACACACCGTACTTGGGGGGACAGAGCCTTCTCCATTGCTGCCCCCTCACTTTGGAACGCACTCCCTAAAACCATCCGCACCTGTTCTGATCTTCCCACATTCAAAAAATTGTTAAAAACTCACCTTTTTAAACTAGCTTTTAATGTGTAATTCTTTCCTCTATTGTTTTGTACTGCTCACGTTGTGTGAGTTTTATTTATTTTTTTCCCTCAACTGTAAAGCGCCTTTGAGCACCGGTAAAAGCGCTCTATAAATAAAATGTATTATTATTATTATTATTATTAATAACTTCAACCAGACGCTTCCTGTAGCTACAGATCAGTCTGGCACATCGATCAGGACTCATCTTGTTCCATTCTTCTCTAGAAAACTGCTGTAGTTCAGTCAGATTCATGGGATGTCTGCCATGAATCACTGTCTTTAGGTCATGCCACAGCATCTCAATGGGGTTTGGACTGGACTTTGACTTGGCCATTCCAGAACGTGCATTTTGTTCTTCTGAAACCATTCTGAAGTTGATTTACTTCTGTGTTTTGGATCATTGTCTTGTTGCAGCATCCATCCTCTTTTTAGCTTCAACTTTCTGACAGACGGCCTCATATTTTCCTGCAAAACATCCTGATAAACTTTTGAATTCATTCTTCCATTAATGATTACAAGTTGTCCAGGCCCTGAAGGAGCAAAACAGCCCCAAATCATGATGCTCCCTCCCCCTTGCTTCACGGTGAGGATGAGGTGTTGATGTTGGTGAGCTGTTCCATTTTTCCTCCACACATGACGTTGTGTGTTAATCCCAAACAATTCAACCTTGGTTTCATCAGTCCACAAAACATTTTTGCCAAATTTTGTGGAGTGCCTTTTTTCGAACATTAAACGAGCAACAATGTTTTTTTTTCCAGACAGTAGTGGCTTCTTCCGTGGAGTACTCCCATGAACACCATTCTTGGCCATGGTTGTACATAGAGTTGATATGTACACAGATATTGGACTGTGCCAGTGATTTCTATAAGTCCTTAGGAGACACTCAAGGGCAGTGTTTTTCAACCTTTTTTGACTCACAGCACGTTTTTACATTGGAAAAAAATCTCGCTGCACACCACAAACCAACAATGTTCCAAAATTATTTTCTGTACAGTATATTTAATTATAAAATAATTTCTCAGTATGTACACTTAATCAGTGTGAAACTTGAGCCTGTTTAGATGAACACAACGTCGATATCCTTATTCTTCAACAGCTCTCAGTCTTTCTCTGTTTTTATTTTAATTTTTTTTAGCAGTGAGGCTTGAAAAAGCTCAGAATTATCAGACAGGGGGACTTGAGCAATGTCTTTAACCACATCAGGGCCGAGCATCTCGCAGACAATGGCTTTGCAGGCAGGTAGTATTAATGTCTCAGTCACGGTGTGGGACTTTTTGGATTTAGCAACAAGGTAACTGGCTTTGAGGGCTTTCTCATTTACCTTCGTAGTTTTTATCAAAAAATTTGCCTGTTTCTCTGTGTTTTCACGAAGGCGAACAAATTAGTCCATCGAGTATTTTTGGAGTGACGGATGTTTCGTTTGGAGATGACGTTTAGGAAAGCTGCTCATGTCGCGTTCAAGAACTGCTCGGATTTCTAGCCGTCAGCCATTTTGCTCTCCTTAACAATGTGTAGGAATAAAACACGGGGAGGATTGACGCTCGTCACATATGGATGAAATAGAAAGGACACTTTCGAGTATATCGACATATGACGGGTCTAACCAAATAATGTACAGTAGACGTGCTGGGGTCCACATTGTCGCGGACAAGGTCGTTGATGGCTAGAAATCCGAGCAGTTTTTGAACGCGACACGAGAAATATTGCGCTCATCTGCACACGACCGAGAACTTTCTACCTACTCCTTTCTACCTTACTACTGCAACTCCACCCGATGACGTAAAAAAACATTGTAATAGCCCCGAATGGGGAAATAGAAAGGAGAGGAGTCGGTGACGACTTTCCCACTTTATTGTGGCAACAATGGAAAATACTAAACAAAATAACAGCGGCATCCGCAATATGCGACCGCTAACTCGAGAGGAGTCTGGCTGCAGCCTGCCCCTCTCTCTGGCTTGGCTAACTCCGATCTCACGGCTCACGCCGTTCTCCCTCTCTCCTTGCTTGCTTCCCGCTACGTCGCCACTCTGCAGTCTGATGGCCCCTTCAAGGGCCTGCTATATATATATATATATATATAAAGTGCGACATTAGATAATTTCTCGCAGCACACCTGACGATCTCTCATGGCACACCAGTTGAAAAACACTACTCTAGGGTTCTTTTATACCTCCCTGAGTATTCTGCGCTGAACTCTTGGCATCATCTTTGGTGGACGGCCACTCCTTGGGAGAGAAGCAACAGTGCCAAACTCTCTCCATTTGTCGACAACTTCTCTGACTGTCAATTGATCAACATCCAGACTTTTAGAGATGGCTTTGTATCCTTTCCCAGCTTTATACAAATCAAAAATCCTTGATCGCAGGTCTTCAAACAGCTCTTTTGACCGAGCCATGATGCACATCAGACAATGCTTCTCATCAAGACAATTCTTACCCTGTGTGTGTTTTATAATGGCAAGGCAGCTTAAACCACTCATCAGTGATTGGGCACAAACCTGACTTAAATTGTTTGGTAAAAATTGGTTTCGATTGCTGTTTAAATCTCCTTAGGCAGAGGGTTCACATACTTATTTTCCCCCTTCTGTCATTGTTTGCATGTTATCCTCGATAAAATATGAAAACCTATAACTGAGTGATTTTAGTTAAAGCAGACACTGTTTTTACATCTGTGTGATTTTGACAAAGATCAGATCACGTTTGATGGTGATTTTATGCAGAAATGTGAGAAATTCCAAAAGCTTCAGATACTTTTTCATACTACTGTACCACAAGCCTGTCATTAGAGAGTAGTGGACTCACCCAGTGTTGTGCCCGTGAGGCCCCAGAGCAGAAGGGGCGGGGCTGGCTGTGCTATGAGGGGGCGGAGTCAAAGAAGAGGATGTGGACGGTGACAAAGTGGCAACTAGAAGATGGATTAAAAAAAGGACAATTAAAATGACATGCAGATATTTAACACAAGGAACGTTTTGTTTTAAGGAAATAAACATTAACATTGTCGGTTGCAAGGATTAGAAATGTCCCTGTTGAGAACAATTTAAAAAAATACAGGTACACTTGTCATTTGTGCATTTTAGGCATGAGACACTGACTGACTGTACTTCAGCTATCCAGGAAATAGACATAGGTTCATGAAAATAGGCATGTATTCTTAGCCTCTAGGAATTTAACACCTAAATTTTTGTGCTGCTGGGTTCCAGGAAATAGACATGTCCCCATGTGTTATGGAATACAAGGGAAAAATACACATTTACATTTGTCATGAGTGCAATTTAGGAATAAGACACTCAGTGCGGGTATTCATAAAATAGACACGGACATACAATAGTTGGACTCTAGGAAATAGACATGGACAGAGTCGGGTTTCAAGAAAAAGACATGTATTCTTAGTCTCTAGGTCAGTGTTGCTTTTGGCAGCCCTTTTAATTTTCGTCTTAATCTTAGTCTTTTGGACAAAAATATTAGTTTTAATCATTTCAAAATGTGTTTGTCTTCGTCTAGTTTCAGTCAACAATTACTCAAAATGTTTTGGTCTGTAAATTTTAGAAGTTTTTGTCAATGAATAAATACATGAAAGGTTTCCATCAATTTTGAATGAACATTGACAGACATATTTGTTGAGTCTAATTAATTGATTAAACTCACCTGGACGCCACAAATGGTATGTAAAGTTTTCGAAGAGTTTAAGACGACACTCAACGCACTAAATGCTAACGCAACTGTGAACGCTATGCTAACGCTACAAGTTACATTTGAGCCCCATTCAGATACACCGAAACACCATTTAAATCCCAGGATTTAAACGGGCAGGCCTTGTCTGTGAAAGCAATTTCCCGGGTTGACTGGCACGGAGATTACGCGGACATTTATAGGTGGCGTCCTAGTACAATGTCCAGGACTTTCCCGGGATGGGGTGCATGTGAAAGCAGGCGTTAAATTCCCGGATCACAGCACGATGGCTGATGACGTAAATATCATGGCGGGCCGATCATCACTTCCTCCTTCTTCGCAGTAAGACTAAAAGCGGTAAACTTTGCAATTATCAACATAGCAAGCTGGAAATAGCTAAATTAAACTGAAAACATAACGAAATTAAATTGCTACTGGATCGTAAAGCCGAGGAAGAGAATCCATCGTCCATCTTTGGAAATGTGTGGTTTATTTTGTTGCCGATGTCAGTGTCCGCAACTGCGGAAACAAGCTTGTACCCCAAAGCAAAAAACAGCAGAGGGATGCGTTCAAGGATTTTTTAAATACAAAAAAAAATACACGCGATCATGGAAAAGGGTGAAGAACACAATGGGTCCGTGACAGTAGGTCGACGAGGATCAATCATACTAACCTAAGCGGTAGGGAGAGCGCCGCTAAGACAACAAAACAAATACACTAAAATACCAGCACAACATAGGGGATTTCAAAACAGGGGTGGCAAACGAACAAGCTAGCAAATGCACGAAATTCGAGAGTACAAGGTGTCGAATGGCGCCCAGCAAGTTGATATCTTAATTGGCACCCTTTTCTTGAATCACCGAGGCTTAAATGCAGTCTTGATGAGCTTTAAGTGCCTGTGACACGAAAAAGAATGTGTATTTCATAATACACGCGGTATTTTATGCTCCTGAATGAAATGGACCACTTGCATGTGTGTGGAAGCGATCGCTATATTTATTTCGTTTTTTGAATCCCGCGCCATGAAAATGAGTCACTTCCGGCAACAGTCTCTAGTTGACAAGGAGGGTGCTGTGACGTGTACGGAGTCCTCTTCACAATATAGCCGTACTGTTGTATGAGAAGAACTAAGGATTCAGCTGAT
Source organism: Corythoichthys intestinalis (assembly GCF_030265065.1). Taxonomy (NCBI): domain Eukaryota; kingdom Metazoa; phylum Chordata; class Actinopteri; order Syngnathiformes; family Syngnathidae; genus Corythoichthys; species Corythoichthys intestinalis. The sequence goes on from NC_080416.1 coordinate 27,521,355, forward strand.
TTTGCGGATTAATACGTTTATTTTTCACATCATGCCAGCCAAACGGCTCCAGAAAAATCTTGCTGTACGAGGGAGATGCGTGTGCGCCTTTTTGGGGTTTCAAAAGGTTCCCATTCACCGGTGGATATTGGCCAAAACAAGCCCGACTACTGTGGGACCATGGGACTTACGAGGAAGCGAGTAAACATCTTGTTTTGTATTATGTCAAATACTGGGATCATTTTAATATGTAGGTGGCTTGCATTTTATGGCTGACATGCTCCTTGTCCCCTCGGTCGATGACCGGCTGCTTGTTGCACATCCCCTCGCCGGGAGAGCACTGTACTTGGCTTACTGCCCTCTTTATGTGCCCGGTGTTCTGTCAGATTTTCCGACCGATCAGAAATTGCAACTTTGCGTTAAAAATAGCTGCGAATACAGCGATTACAAAGTAAATTTTGTTTAAATAAAGGACTACTTATGTTTGATCATGGATGGTCTTGTAAAAAGCTCTCCCCATACGCATTAGCTGCACAACAACTGCAGCCGCCCTCCTCCGCTGGGTCTCGCTCTTTATGACTTCGCCGTTTAGTAAAGCATTATTTTGCCATATTCGTGTTGACCATTTGGCAGCAACACACTCCTCCGACATCAGCTGGTTTGTTCAGCGGTCATTGTCCAGCTGCTTCCCCGGCGAGCTCTCCCTTAGTAGCAGGGGAACGAGCTGTAAATTGGTCTCCGCCGGGCAGGTTGGCGATCGGCGAAGACAATCGACAACCCAGTCGTCATGTGAAATAATCCGGGCTAGTTATGTGTGATTTTCCGCTTCGAAGACTTTGAAACATCACTCGGCTCGGGTTAGCATGTCGGCTAGCTGTCACGCCTCTTGGTTTGTTTACATTCTCCGAAGCCAGGGAAGGGAAATGACATAAACCCGATATAGGTGGCATAAAATATCGTTCGGGAGGTGTGACAGTAAAGGTGAAGTCGACAGTTTTGACCATTATGGAGTAATTTTGCCATGGCGTCCTGAATAAATGCATTTTTATTATTTCATATTCCATTTAGCTAAAGACTGTTATTTGTCATGACCATGCCATTTATTTAGCAATTGGGGAAAAATACTTGGATAAAAAGAATATCCTGTGAAAACATCGAAGTAGCGAGACAGAATCAATGACATTTTGCAGCTCTCTTCGTCGCGTTTTCCTCGTTGTGAATAATTCCCCCTCGACGGGCTGACTGGTCCTTCTCAAGCCATTTATTTAGCTATTGGGGAAAATACTTGGATAAAAAGAATATCCTGTAAAAATATTGGAGTACAGAGACTGAAACAATGACATTTTGCGGCTCTCTTCGTCGCGTTTTCCTCAATGGGGTGCATACGAAATTAGATGAAATTGTGACTCCGCTGACGTCATCCACCTGTTGGGGACGCTAGAGCCCTATAATGGTAGGCGTGGCTAACCGGCAGATTAAAAGACTAATTTCTCGTCATCTGCGCTTTGCTAAATTGTTGTATATAGTCGAGTCGTCTCAAAATATGATTCTAATTCACATAATAATGCTATTTAAGACTTTTTTTCTCCTGTCGTATGCTCTTTCAAGGCTAAAGCAACATGGCATATCTGGCCAAGATAAGAAAACAAAACTTAGTAGCACTTGAAATTAAAGATGTTCGGGTCCGATCACGTCATTTTCAAAGTATCGGAGTCGGCAAAAAAATATCGGACATGCCTTTTTTAATATATATATATATTTAATTAAATCGTTTTCTAATTGTATTTAACGTTACAGACGAAATGTCTAACACTCATCCTGAGTCTTAAGTTTTGGCTTAAAGTAGGGCTGTCAAATTTGTCGCGTCAATGGCGGTAATAACATTAAAATATTTAACGCAATTAACGCATGCGCTGCACCATCACTTACGCATTGTCGCGTTCAATCTATAATGGCACTGTATTATGAATACATAGAGCTAAATGGCAATGTAAAATAAGTAGAGAGAATTTTGGCAGCCTTAGAAGCCTTTTTTAAATTGGTTAAAGCCTTGCAATCCCTCTCTCAACGATTAGAAATATCGTGGGAAGCAATGTGGGGAAGATAGTAGTTGATCTTTTTCTTAACACCATATTTTATTTCCCAACGATGAGAAGATATATCAATTGGTACCATTACGCGCAGTCATGGTTGCACTTTCCATCATGCATTTGGGCAGAAGTTAAATGGCTGCAGTATCATTTACTGACAGCTCATAAAATCCACTAGATGGCAATATTTAGTCACAATATACAAAGTCACATTATTCTTTAAGAATTACAAGTCTTTCTATCCGTGGATCCCTCTAACAGAAAGAATGTTAATAATGTAAATGCCATCTTGAGGATTTATTGTCATAATAAACAAATACAGTACTTATGTACTCTATGTTGAATGTATGTAGTCGTCCGAGTTTGATTCATTTTTTTCTTAATGCATTGCCAAAATGTATATGATCAGGACAAATTATCGGGAATGATTGGAATTGAATCGGGAGCAAAAAAAAAAACCAATCGGATCGGGAAATATCGGGATCGGCAGATACTCAAACTAAAACGATCGGATCGGGAGCAAAAAAACATGATCGGAACAACCCTACTTGAAATGTGTTTCACAAAAGGCAAGTCTGTTGCCTGGAGAGGACATCAGTGAGTGAGCGTGTGTGTGTGGGGCGGGAAAGCCGCACGTTGCATGAGTGACATGACGAAACACAGCAACGATGCGTGCTAACTACACATACGATTAAAAAATGTCACACATTGTGAACTTATGATGGAAACTATGGCAAATTTTCATCTCGTCAGACGAAAAGTGGCATTTGTCTTGTTACGTTTTAGTCCGTAGAGACACGTTTTTAACTTGTCATCGTCACGTCATCATCATGGGAAAAAAAATGTTGACAAAATATTTCCGTTATCATCATCGTTGATGAAAACAACACTGTTCTAGGCAATTAAAACTGATTTTTTTTGGTGTCTTTAGTTCCAGGAAATAGACATTATTGTGTTGCTGGTCAACAACGTATTGCAATGCTAGGAGGTTGAAAAATTTTGTTGGCCTCCAGGAAATGGACATGTTGTTTTGCGTTGCGTCTAATAAAGTGTGGTGTTTTGGCAGACCATCATCTGCTGGGTGATTACTGAAAACAGGCGACATGTCACACAGTGGAAATGACCAAAGTGTCTTATGTGTCACTCAACACAATCAATGTTGACTCACGCTCAGAGAAGTCATTGGTCTGCTCAGCGTTTCATCAAGTCACACAAAGACGCAATCACATTTTTCATCTCGCGGACGGGCTCCCGTGGGCCGACCTTTAATAATAGCGCACAAATGTGAATTACCTCTCACTACAGGTGGGGGATTTGAGTCATGTGACTTGAGTCAAGTTGCCTGTTTTAGCATTTGGGATGTGTCAAAAATGAATCCGAGACTAAACTTGACCTTTGAGACCTCACCTGTTGTGCTGAGGCTGCTGCTGCCCTGAGACACACCTGGACTGGATATCTGCAGACAAGAGTAAGGCTGAAAAATAGGACTGATGCTGGTCAAGGTGAAGGGGCTGGAAAGCGGGGCGTACCATGTGCGGGCTGTAGCAGGGGGCTTTGTGCGTGACGGCAGGTGAGGTCTGGCCGGGAAGCGGCGGCGTGCTGCTGCTGCTAGGGTTGATGCGCTTCTCCTTCTGCCGCCGATTGCAGAACCATACGCGGATCACTTCCTTCTCCATGTTGAGCTGCTCCGCCATCAGCAGGATCTCCTCCGAGGTAGGCTTCTGGTTCTGAGGCACATTCAGAATTGAAGTGAGGCGAGAAGACAGGCCGCTAGATGTGACGTCACGTTGTTCCTTTACCGCGCTAAAATTGCGTTCGAGAGCGACGCGCACGTTGGTCTCGATGCTGGTGCGCTTCTTACGGCGTCGGCCCGCCAGACCCTCAAGGCCCAGCAAGGGGGAGGAGATGGAAGAGGGACTGGGTAGCATGCTGTCTACTGCCATGGTCTCTGTACAATATGTACCAAAAATGAACACATCAGTGACATTCAACTCGCGATTTAGCATTACTCATCTGTCACTTATGAGATTTAAATTTGGTAGTAACAGTCAACTGACTGTTGGAATTGTTGTGCATACAGTTAACATTTATACTTTCCTTATAGTTAGGTACCAGGTAGGATAACGTCTGTCTAGTTAGCCTTTCCTTTGTTCTGGGCCATGTGGCCCCCATGTGATCTCCTCAATGTCCCATGATGCCTTCCTGACCCCTCCCATCCTATTGTTTTCCCCTGAATAAATAAGGTTGCTTCACAGCAGCTCGGGGACAGCAGCAACCAACCTCCACAAAAGCTACATCGACTTCCTGCGTGTTCTTTTTAGCCAAGCTAGGTGTACATAAACCTAGCTTCAACTCTAACACTGACTTTTTTTTGTGCATCCGCTTATGACAGATGTCTTCCAAATTTCATACTTCATTTCAGACTTACTTGTCAAAACACAAGTTGTCAGCATAGGCGGAGTTTGACTTTTGTGGCGGCGGCGGGGGGAGGCAAAAATGTTGATGACCCCGAAACGTAGTGTCAGAAACAAAATCAACTTACAGGATGAATGCTCGGAGAGTACAGTGGTATGAAAAAGTATCTGAACCTTTTGGAATTTCTCACATTTCTGCATAAAATCACCATCCAATGTGATATGATCTTTGTCAAAATCATACAGATGAAAATAAAGTGTCTTCTTTAACTAAAATCACCCAAGCAATGATTGGTTTTCATATTTTAATGAGGATAATATGCAAACAATGACAGAAGGGGGGAAAAATAAGTGAACCATCACAATGAATATTTTGTGGCCCCCCCTTTGGCAGCAATAACGTCAACCGAAAGCTTCCTGTAGCTGCAGAGCAGTCTGGCACTAATCTTGGCCCATTCTTCTCAACAAAACTGCTGTATTTCAGTCAAATTCTGGTGATGTCTTGCATGAATCACTTGCCACGTTTACATGGAGCCAAATATTCCAATTACAATCGGAATATTTGTTCAAACCGAATAAATGTGTTCCATATAAACACCTCATTCGGAATGAACAGGCCCAAACCGAATGGAATTTCATTCCTATTCACAGGGGTGGAATATTCCTTTTCCCAAACCGATTAGAAGTAAAATTATATCATGTAAACAGGGAAGAGGAATGGTGTCTGGTTGCGTTCTTTCTGCACATGCTCCGTACTGACGTGGTGACATCACTTGGTGACGTAAGTAACGTCACATGCAACATGGCTTCCAAGCACACGCACAGCGCACCCACACAACTTTTTAAATGAACGGCGTGTCATTCTGAAGTTTTGTTTCCACTCGAAAAGTTAGAACAGCAGCTGATCTGACGATCGATCTCCATGTTTTGCAACGTGACGCTTTGTTTTGATTATATGCGAATGTCAGACGGCAGTTGTCAAACGTCCTTTCGGAATAAAGGCAGACACATGTAAACGCTGGATCGGAATAGATGAAGTGACATGTAAACAGCTGATGTGAAATTTCCATTCGGAATGATTTGAATCGGTATGAATAAAAGTCAGCATGTAAACGTGGCTACTGTCTTTAGGTCATGCCCCAGAATCTCAATGGGGTTCAAGTCTGGACTTTGACTTGGCCACTTCTGAAACCATTCTGAAGGTGATTTACTTCGGTGTTTTGGATCATTGTCTTGTTGCAGCATCCATCCTCTTTTTAGCTTCAACGGTCTGACATACGACCTCAGGTTTTCCTGAAAAACATCCTGATAAACTTTTGAATGAAAAACTTTTGAAGTCATTTTTCCATTAATGATTGCAAGGGATCCAGGCTTTGAGACAGCAAACATCCCCAAATCATTATGCTTCCTCCACCATGCTTCACAGTGGGGATGAGGAGTTGATGTTGGTGAGCTGTTCCATTTTTACTCCACAGATTGTGTGTAACCCACAAACAATTAAACTCTGATTTCATCAGTCAACAAAATATTTTGCCTAAACTTCTGTGGAGTGTCCAAGTGCCTTTTTGCGAACATGAAACAAGCAAAACAATGTTTTTTTTTTTAGACAGTAATGGCTTCCTCCATGGAGTCCTCCCATGAACACCATTCTTGGCCATTGTTTTACATATAGACAGAGATATTGGACTGTGCCAGTGATTTCTGTAAGTCTTTAGCAGACACTTTGCGGTTCTTTTTTTTATCTCTCTGAGTATTCTGCGCTGAACTCTTGGCGTCATCTTTGGTGGACGGCCACTCCTTGGGAGAGAAGCAACTGTGCCAAACTCTCTCCATTTGTAGACAACTTCTATGACTGTCGATTGATGAACATCCAGACTTTTAGAGATGGTTTCCCAGCTTTATACAAATCAACAATCCTTGATCGCAGGTCTTCAGAAATCTCTTCTGACTGAGCCATGATGCACATCAGAGAAGGCTTCTCATCAAGACAATTCTTACCCGGTGTGTTTTATAGTGGGCAGGGCAGCTTTAAACCACTGGTCAGTGATTGGGCACACACCTGACTTAAAATGTTTTGTAAAAAGTCTCCTTGGGCAGAGGATTCACTTACTTATTTTTCCCCCTTCTGTCATTGTTTGCATGTTATCCCAATTTAAATATGAAAACCTATAAATGTTTAGGTGGTTTTAGTTAAAGCGGACGCTGTATTTTCATCTGTGTGATTTTGACAAAGATCAGATCACATTTGATGGGTATTTTATGCAGAAATGTGAGAAATGCCCCCGGCCCCAGCTTAATCTCCCCATATGGTTGTCAGTTTTAGTCTGCACCAGGGATGTCCTGATCACATATTTTTGCACACGAGTCCGAGTCATCTGATTTTGAGAATCTGCTGATAAAGAGTCCCACTCAAATACCGAAAAAAAAGCATGGCAACACGGTAGCAAGGTAGAACTATTTTACTCGATTCCGATCCTCTGAAAAATGGCGATACAGGCCCTATTTCTGATCATGTGACCAGATCGGGATTATACCTAGTCTGCACTGTGCTCAAGACCTGAATAGAAAAGTGAAAATGCTCACCTGCGTCCCCAAGCCACTTCTCCAGCAGAGGCTTGAGCTTGCACATGTTCTTAAAGCTCAAGTTGAGGGCTTCAAAGCGTGAGATGGTGGTCTGGCTAAAGTCGTTGCCGTAGAGCTTGCCCATGGCGACGCCCACGTCGCCCTAGTCATCAAAAACAAACAATCCACGGGTCAGAATATAACACTCACGCAAACAAAAATGCAAAAAAGCTCAGATTTAGGGAGTAGTTTCATAATTTGAAAATTCTGTTAGTAACGACGCGTTTTCCATGTAAATGCCCTAATCCTTTCCAAGCCCCTTAAAATTCAGATATAAATCTTTCATAAAGCACAAGAATGCATGTAACAAATACATTTTACAATTAGATTATTGCAGCACCAAATCACGCAATCAGCTCTTCTGGACAGTCCAGAACAAATGGCGGGACATCTTGTCTTGCCACAAGGAACATTTGATAATGAGGAACTCGCGACTGAGAAGGTGACACCCAGCACTCACGTGGCACTGAGGTGGCAAAATCTTCTCTTTCGTTTCACTGACAACAGTAATGCCCGTAACTAGGAGTGGGAACTAGGGGTGCAACGGTTCAGTTAGCCCACGGTTCGGTTTGAACCTTGGTTTTGGGATCACGCTTTCGGTTTGGTTTCGGTTTGCGTTTTGCTTTTTTTAAACTGCCTTTATTTTAATTTTAAAAAACGAAATAAACACTTGAAATGTAAACATTTTCGACTGTTACAATGCCTCTTAGCTCTTTGGCTAGTGTAGTGACTGACTACTGAAATACACACACAGTAGTAAAAAAGTTACTTGGCAAAGTAAATGGTGATACCTTTACATTTAAAAAAAAACAAAAACAAAAACAAAAAAAAAACATAGTAACCTTTGCTGTTTGGAGGTCATTTGATGTTGTGAATCAACCGTTAAAGTTGATAAAATTGCTCCCGTTTTTGCATTAGCTCCCTTCTACTTTCGACGTGAACATTTTAAAACGGTTTCATCCTTTAAAGATAGACTCAAGTCAAGATTTTGCCGATTTAGGAGTATTTTAGATAAAAAGTTGCTTAGGTTCGCTCGTAAGGTTTACTCCAACAGAGCCTTTCTGAGAAGTTTACTGCTCTAAAATGGCGGCTGTTTACTAACGCTACCGAGTCTGTCAGTTCGCATGTAGTTCTATATGCATGAGATATCTAGGCGTAGAATGTATGTTGTCGGCTAAGTCAGGTAATATTGGAGCCACCTAGCCTCGCATCGCGTTTGCTACAGCATCTCAACAAACACTCTTCCCTCTCCGAGTCTCTGACTTTTCTCGCGTCATTCAAGCAACGCATTGTCTCGTTGCAGAAACGGTGACCAAATCCGAACGGATTAAAAAAAAATGCACGAAAAACGTGCAGATTTTGAACGTAATGTACGGCGTACAGTAGCGGTCTCAAACCGACTCCACAAAGGGCCGCAGTGGGTCCTGGTTTTTGTTCCAACAGATCCAGCACAAACAGTTCAACCAATGAGGTTTCTACTAACATAAGCAGCACCTGATTGCAATCAACTGATTACACTTGTAAGAAACCAGATTGGTGAAAAGGTATTTGTCTCGTTTGGTTGGAATGAAATCCAGTACCCCCTGCGGCCCTTTGAGGACCGGTTTGAGACCACTGGCGTACACATTAAAAAATGAGTGCTCACTTGTACAAATTACGACGAGACCATACAATTTGACAGGTATGAATTATAGTGGACCGTCACAGTTAGGTAGTAGCACTCTGTAGCACGGGACGTCCAACTTCCAACTATCAGTGGTCAGGGCGAAACTATGTGCTTTAGCGAAATCATCTTTGATGGCTTTGCGTGCCATTTCATAAATGTCGGGGATTACGTTGTTGGAGAAATATGTCCGCGAGGGAACAATGTAACGCGGGTCAAGCGTTGCAAATAAATTAATGAAGCCCGCCGTGTGTTTTCACTGGTGTCATCTTCGGGGTTGTCCTCCCCTGAGAAAGTGATATCTGTGGGTGATGCTGGCTGAGGTGCTGGAGTCATGTTATAAAAGTGTTGCCATTAGCATGAGGAACAAGCGCTGAGCAATGCTTGCAATTTTTTTTTTTCAATATTTTCTCTCCCTCCGCATTGTAATCCACGGGGAAACCAAAATGTTGCCACACCGCAGATTTGAAAGAAGCCGGTGCTTCCTCAAATTCGGTCACTCCACTCCTCCGCTCGCCATAGCTATTTGTTTTCTTTCTTGTTTCACTTTCACTTCGCTCGTAAGCGAGAGCGGGCTTTACTCGGCTTCTATTACACAGGTGCTTGACAGCGATCCGACATTTACTTGCGGGGCGGGAATTTCTCCACAGCGGTGCTTCACGTCACACACAGGCACACAGAGCTCGATCAATTCATTCCATAAGCGTTCGGAATACATTAATTGCAAAACCGAAAAGGCGCGGTTCATAAAGGCGTATTGAACCGTGCAGGGCGAACCAAACGGTTCGGCTTTGAACCGCAAACCGTTGCACCGCTAGTGGGAACCTCTTGGTACCTCACAATACGATACGGTTTGCGATACAAAGCTCACGATAACGATGATCTGACAATATGGCGATACAACGATTATCGATACATTGGTCAGGAAATCATTCTAGGATATTTTACAAACAACTAAAAAACAGAAACACAAGCTTCTGCTGTGAATTGGAATGAGGTTATCACTAGTAGACGTACAATCCGTTTGAAGTGGGACAAGTATGGCCATCAGTGGTAGCCAATGCCAGGCAATGAGGTAATTTTGGGCCATTTAAGGTCATTTACCTGTTCATTTTCAGTTACTTCCTGTTGATTTGTGGGTATTTTATGGGTCACTTCCTGTTTATTTTGAGTTACAGGACCTGTGAAACACCCAAATGAATAGGCAGTGACTCAAACTCAACAGGAAATGACCTGTAAATGCCCTGTAAATGAACCGCAAGTGACCTGTAAATGCCCTGAAAATCGGACAGAATGGCTGTGAAAGCTCTGGTTTCGAATGAACGGACATTCCCAGTCTAAATCGATTGGGCGTCGTGCACCGTCAATGCAGCCTTCGAGGTAACTGAGAAACTATTATGGTGGAAGATTTTGGTAGCAACTTGTTAGTTCCTTTTTATATTTTTTTTAGACATTTACATTTTTTAAAAAACGATATCTCGATTCTTGGCAGGAGCATATCGATAACCTTTTGGGATACAAAGTAGCACGATATATCACCATTTCGATATTTTGTCACACCCCTACCCGTAACCCTCCTGCCTAATTCACACAGAGAGTAATCCTAAACTAGACCAGAACACAACCTTCTTCCAGACCACAGCCCACCTCACCAGAGCCTTTAACTCATTTGCTCCCAAAAATGTATAAATAAGTTATATTTTTAATTGTTTCAGTGTCCCAAACACGCATAAATACATCTTTTACATTTTTTTTTCACAAGAGAGATCTCTAGGTTCTGATTTAATTTAGCTCCAAAGCACAATGCTGAAAATTCATTTTAAAGCAATAAAACTGGCCACTGGAGGGCAGTAGCTCATTTGGTAAGACCCGCAACCCGATTCAACGGAACGAACGGTTGGGCCGCACGGCCGGGGCACCGGCGGACGACAACCGAATGGACGTCCAGGATGCCAGGCGGCAGACAACCGAGCAGAACAACTGGGACCACCAGTGCAGCGGACGATGCCGCTGAGTCCGTGCTGCTCGCCGAGCAGAGCTCGAGTCGCCGTTTTCGGCCGCTCGCGTCCCCCGCACCCTCCAGTGTCCCGTGACTCAGCCGGAAATGCGCACTGCCAAACCTAGGAACACAAGTTACGCAGGCGAACTCCGCTACGAAGCAGTGGCCACCACAAAAGAAAAAAAAACATCTTTATGAAACAGGCGGCGATGAGGAAAAAGTTTACCCCGGCTGTCGTGGCCACAACAGCGTCATCTCTCAGTTAGTTATGTGTAAATAAATTGTTACTTTGCTATCATAAGCTCTATTTGTCTTCTTGTTTATGTTATTTTGTAAACAGAAAACATTATTCAGATGTTCGGGATGTAACTAAAGCAAAAAATAGCTGTGCTAAAATCAAAGTTATGTTTGAAATGTATGCTTTTACAAAAAGCTGAATTTGTTTTTTTCATCAGAAATGGGAAAATTGCTCAAGCTAAGCTATTTTCTAATGCTGATTTCTAAAAAATGGATAAAGATACGAACTAACTTTTTTTCCTGCTGAAAGAAGAAAGTCTAATTTTTCTTTTGGTGGGTTCCATGTTTATATAGCAATAGAACAGAATTTTCTGTGGGCCTTCAAATCAGTCAAAATCCAGTAAAACGGCCGGGAGCGAAGGGGGTTGCACCGGTGAAAATGGCTGGGAGTGAATGAGTTAAAAGACTGAATGTTTGACAAATAGATGTCTTTTCTCAGGAATCTTTTGTTGACTTGTGATATGGTGACCCTGGATCCAGTTGGCCTCCTCACCAGGGTCTCTCTGTGCTGTATGAATGCTGCCGACTTGGAATAAATTATGAACTTTTGTTTCAAATTATTTTTTCATCTTTTAAAATGGAGTCAGTACAATGGGTTAAAACTAAGGTGAAAGTGCCCTTTTGGCTGGGTTGTCGGGCTACCACCGGCCCGGGTTGTTGGAATTGCACTAGCGCGGTTCAGCTGATGTGATTCCGGCAATCTGGCTAAAAGGTCAGATTCCTTCAACGTCTACGAGTGATTAAATCATTCCATTGTTTTTCTGTTTATTAGTTGTTTTGTCGAATATCCAAGAATGATTTCCTGACCCATGTATTGATAACTGTTGTATCGCCCTATTGTGGGATCATCGTTATGATGAGCCTTGTAACGCAAATCGTATTGCGAGGTATGCAGATTTTCTCACCCCTAACACACACATTTACAAAACACAAACATGCACATGAATGCACACAACAACAGTGTTGGGAATAACGCCGTTATAAATAATGCCGTTACATAACGGCGTTATTTTTTCAGTCACGGGCTAATCTAATTATTTTTTCCGCCGTTACAACGCCGTTACCGTTACTGATGGTCAAAAGTGGTGCGTTACTTACTTTGAATAAATTGAAGAAACTACCAGCCGTAGCGAGTCTACTCTGCTCTGTTTATTTGTCATCCAAGACTTGGTTAGGTTCAGGTTCATGGGAATGAAAATAGTAAACACACATAGCCTACCTTTGCAAGAACGATGGAGTTGCCGTTTGATACGGTCATAATGTGCAGGTCCTGCACCCATCCGCAGCAAAACTGTTCGTAGCTTGTAGCAATTTGTAATTTCGGAATCGCTGATGAGTTTAGTAACATACACCAAACAATAAATACAGCAGAATGTCCATTTCGTGTAATTGCGGAAGCCCGTCGACATCTTTACTCCATTTGTTTTCGGCTTGCTCGTAAGGGTCAACATTGTTCACATCCTTAAGTTTGATCACATATCTGCTCTTTGCCTTAGTAACGAGTTTGTCTCTTTATCGAACTGGCAAGTTAAAGTTTAATGTCCCATGAGCCAGACCTGCTTCCAATATGGCTGCGTTGTTGTCAAATCTCACGTGATCCCCCATTCTCAAACGCTCGAACCTAATAGCGCACTTACTTCAGAGCCGGTGTTTTCACACACAAACCGGAACAGCGCGTGCAGCAAACACACACACGCAAAACGGATGCAGAGGGATATGATGGCAGAGCATTCAAACGTGCATGTAAAGTGTAATTTATGTCCCGGGGCAAAGCTTTTGTCGACATCTGTGGTAAGCAATTCAAATCTGTTTATTTTTGTTGCACTTCAAGTTAAAGATGTCCGATCACGTCATTTTCAAACTATCGGAATCGACAAAAAAATATCTGACATGCCTTTTTTAATCATTTTTAATTAAATCGTTTTCTAATTGTATCTAACGTTACAGACAAAATGTCTTACGCTCTTCCAGCGTCTTTAGTTTTGGCTTAAAGTAGGGCTATCAAATTTATCACGTTAACGGCGGTAATTAATTTTTTAAAAATTAATCACGTTAAAATATTTAACGCAATTAACGCATGCGCCGCACAACCCACTCACGCATTGTCGCGTTCAATCTATAATGCCGCCGTTTTACCTATGTATAGAGCTACAAGGCAGCGTAAACTGAGTAGAGTGAATTTTGACAGCCTTTGGTGCTTTTTTAATTGGCTAAAGCCTTACAATTCCTCACTCAACAATTAGAAACATCGTGGGGAAGAAAGGTAGAAGTTGATCTTTTTCTTAACACCCTATGTTATTTCCCAACGCAGAGAAGATATATCAATTGGTGCCACTACGCACAGTGATGGTTGCACTTCCCATCATGCATTTAGGCAGAACAGTTAAATGGCTACAGTATCATTTACTGAAAGCTCAACAAATACACTAAATGGCAATATTTAGTCACAATATACAAAGTAACATTTATCCTTTAAGAATTACAAGTCTTTCTATCCGTGGATCCCGCACAGAAAGAATGTTAATAATGTAAATGCCATCTTGAGGATTTATTGTCATAATAAACAAATACAGTACTTATGTACTGTATGTTGAATGTATATATTCGTCCAAGTTTTATTCATTTTTTTCTTAATGCATTGCCAAAATGTATATGATCGGGAAAAAATATCGGGAATGATTGGAATTGAATCGGGAGAAGAAAAAAAAAGCAATCGGATCGGGAAATATCGGGATCGGCAGATACTCAAACTAAAACGATCCGGATCGGATCGGGAGCAAAAAAACATGATCGGAACAACCCTACTTCAAGTGTAGGATAAATCTGTCGCTGGTGAGGTGCAATAAATATTACAAGGTTCTATAACACAACTACCTGTCTGTTTTTCTCTATTCAACTGACTCGAATACTGCTCAGAAAATTTCAAATTCTTTGACATACAACAACTTATTTTTAAAGTAAGGGAAATAGTTACTTTCCTTGGTAACTAGTTACTTTTACTATAGAGTAATTCAATTACTAACTCAGTTACTTTTTGGAAGACGTGAGTAACTATAACTAATTACTTTTTTAAAGTAACGTGCCCAACACTGCACAACAAACACTATTATACGAGCACACATGTCCAGCCAGAGTTGTCCTCTTATCATACCTGCGTAAATCCCAGCTTGATGCGACGTTGCTTGAACGTGCGAGCAAACTGCTCTAGCTCCTCCAGGTCGCTGGGCTCCTCTCCCAGGTGCCCGCCGTGGCCCCCGGGAGTCAGGGTTGAGTTTAAGGAGGCCGTCATGGCGCCGCCCGAAGCGGATGTGGATCCCATCGCCGCCGCGCCCACACCGCCACTTCCCGTCGACGCTACCGTGGCGGTGATGCTTCCGCTGACATCGCTGCTCTTCTCACGCTACGGGAGAAACACAGGTAGAACAACTAGTGAGGCTAGAAAGTGACATCGAGTTGACCACGAGTGAACTTGAATCTGAATGTCAAATCTTCGAAATAAATGCTCAAATGGCTTTCAATATGCGCCTGTTTTGTGTTGTCTGTGAATTTGAATGCAAAGAGCGTGGCGGCACGTCAAACATCGACCCCTAAAGTGGCGCCCGAATGCGCCGGCACACGTCGGCATGTTTACAATCTGCCGCTTGGAGTGCCGCCGCACGTTGTTTATGCATGTAGAATGTAAATGAACCTGGAAGCGGTTAATGTTATGCGGGACATGCATTCAATCGGTCGAGATTGTCGGCCGGATTCCCGCGGTGACCCGATGTTAAATGCGCCTTAAACAACTCATTTGAGATGGACATGTTTGCGCTTGTGCATGACTGAAGCCCAGCTGATAACCGGATGGGCATTCGAGGCCAAACCTTTTAAAATTCGAGCATATTAAATTAGACATTCGGCATACCAAGCAACTGAACATGACAGGTTACAAGTCATGATAATCATGAGAGGAATGCTACAGTTTTACATTTATACAACCCCTAGCAAAAAATATGGAATGACCAGTCTCGGACGAGCACTCACTCAGACATTTTATCATGTAGAACAAACTCGGATAAAAAGCTTGAAAAAAATAATGAATTAGTTCAAAAGTGCAACTGTTTAGCATTTAGCATTCACCTTGTCAAGAGTCAAAAATCTGCATTGGACAAGGTGATGATGCTGGAACTTTAGTTTGGTGCTGTTCCAGTGAGATTTACAAAGATGACTGCCTGAAGAAAACCTCAAAATTCCCTCAGTCCTTGATGATATGGGGCTCCATGTCAGGCAAAGGCACTGGGGAGATGGCTGTGGTTAAATCTTCAATAAATTCACAAGTTTACATTGAAATTTTAGACAGCTTTCGTATCCCCTCAATTGAAAATATGTTTGTCATTTTCCAAAATGACAATGCATCATGCCACAGAGCTAAAACTGTTAAAGCATTTCTCGGAGAACGTCTCATCCAGTCAATGTCATGGCCGCAAATAGCCCAGATCTCAACCCTATTGATGGCGGAAAATATTACATTATGCTTTTGTGATGTATGATTGCTTCTGTGACATACAGTGCCTTGCAAAAGTATTCGGCCCCCTTGAACCTTGCAACCTTTCGCCACATTTCAGGCTTCAAACATAAAGATATAAAATTTTAATTTTTTGTCAAGAATCAACAACAAGTGGGACACAATCGTGAAGTGGAACAAAATGTATTGGATAATTTAAACTTTTTTAACAAATGAAAAACTGAAAAGTGGGGTGTGCAATATTATTCGGCCCCCTTGCGTTAATACTTTGTAGCGCCACCTTTTGCTCCAATTACAGCTGCAAGTCGCTTGGGGTATGTTTCTATCAGTTTTGCACATCGAGAGACTGACATTCTTGCCCATTCTTCCTTGCAAAACAGCTCGAGCTCAGTGAGGTTGGATGGAGAGTGTTTGTGAACAGCAGTCTTCAGCTCTTTCCACAGATTCTCGATTGGATTCAGGTCTGGACTTTGACTTAGCCATTCTAACACCTGGATACGTTTATTTTTGAACCATTCCATTGTAGATTTGGCTTTATGTTTTGGATCATTGTCCTGTTGTAAGATAAATCTCCGTCCCAGTCTCAGGTCTTGTGCAGATACCAACAGGTTTTCTTCCAGAATGTTCCTGTATTTGGCTGCATCCATCTTCCCGTCAATTTTAACCATCTTCCCTGTCCCTGCTGAAGAAAAGCAGGCCCAAATCATGATGCTGCCACCACCATGTTTGACAGTGGGGATGGTGTGTTCAGGGTGATGAGCTGTGTTGCTTTTACGCCAAACATATCATTTTGCATTGTGGCCAAAAAGTTCAATTTTGGTTTCATCTGACCAGAGCACCTTCTTCCACATGTTTGGTGTGTCTCCCAGGTGGCTTGTGGCAAACTTTAAACGAGACTTTTTATGGATATCTTTGAGAAATGGCTTTCTTCTTGCCACTCTTCCATAAAGGCCAGATTTGTGCAGTGTACGACTGATTGTTGTCCTATGGACAGACTCTCCCACCTCAGCTGTAGATATCTGCAGTTCATCCAGAGTGATCATGGGCCTCTTGGCTGCATCTCTGATCAGTTTTCTCCTTGTTTGAGAAGAAAGTTTGGAAGGACGGCCGGGTCTTGGTAGATTTGCAGTGGTCTGATGCTCCTTCCATTTCAATATGATGGCTTGCACAGTGCTCCTTGAGATGTTTGAAGCTTGGGAAATCTTTTTGTATCCAAATCCGGCTTTAAACTTCTCCACAACAGTATCTCGGACCTGCCTGGTGTGTTCCTTGGTTTTCATAATGCTCTCTGCACTTTAAACAGAACCCTGAGACTATCACAGAGCAGGTGCATTTATACGGAGACTTGATTACACATAGGTGGATTCTATTTATCATCATCGGTCATTTAGGACAACATTGGATCATTCAGAGATCCTCACTGAACTTCTGGAGTGAGTTTGCTGCACTGAAAGTAAAGGGGCCGAATAATATTGCACGCCCCACTTTTCAGTTTTTTATCCAATCCAAATTATCCAATAAATGTTCCACTTCACGATTGTGTCCCACTTGTTGTTTATTCTTGACAAAAAAAATAAAATTTCATATCTTTATGTTTGAAGCCTGAAATGTGGCGAAAGGCTGCAAGATTCAAGGGGGCCGAATACTTTTGCAAGGCACTGTACGTAGACTGTAACAACTTCTATTGTTTTTCACCTTGTTCCCATATTTAGGAGACGCGCTTGAGAATCTCACGAGATAACTTGTTTTGCACCATAGTATTGTTTTACTACACGCCTGGGTCCCATAGAAATAACTTGTTTTGCACCCAAAATATTGACCATTTGTTGGCATCTGTTGCAGCACAGCTCATTTGTCCCATGTGAAAAGCCCTTTTTCAAGGGGGCTGAACCAAAAGTAGCTAAAATGCTTGTGATTGGACAGGGTCGTGGAAGTTGGCCTCTCCGCCTCCGAGGGGTGCGTCCTTACTAAACCAGACACTTCCGGGCGACCCGTGAAGTCCGCCATGGGTCATGATGGGTCGCCTGGCTTTGCCCCTTTGCCACTTTACTGGAGTGTTGTTGGCTTCCCACTCGTTTGTCACGGTAAGCGATTTTCATTTCTAAGGGACAACTAGTTGTGCTGTAACGTAACGCGGGGATTCTGAGATTGATAACCTCAAATCTAGCATCACGTTACCATTTGTTTGCTTGTTTTTGATATCTGTTTGCTTGCTTTTGTGGGACTGTAATCAATAAATCTAATTTATTCTGAATTTTCTAATCAATAAACATCGTCTATTGAGCAAAAGTGTGCCTGCTACTGATTCACCGTGAACCTGGAAATTTCGGAAAACACCTATTGATAATGTACCACAATGTGGAATGTCTACTCTATTATGTAATGATGTGCGTCCTTGGTCTAAAGGGGACCGGACTAGATAAGCTCAGGCTTCTCCCGTCAGCCCTTGTCTTTTCTTCGGTTTTCTTCGGGTTAAAAAGGTGGTTGTACAAAGTATTAACACCAGGGGTGCTAATAATTGTGACACACATTATTTGATGTCAAATAATTTTTTCTTTATGTGGGATTTTTTCCCCACTGAATGAATGCACTTGTATTGAAGGTTGGATTTTTCTCTTTTTTTCCATTAAGGTCCCATATTATTTGAATAAAAAAAAATATTAGAAGTAGGGCTGTCAAACGATTAAAATTTTTAATCGAGTTAATTACAGCTTAAAAATTAATTACTCCTAATTAATCGCAATTAAAACCATCTATAAAATATGCCATATTTTTCTGTAAATTATTGTTGGAATGAAAAGAAGACACAAGACGGATATATACATTCAACATACGGTACATAAGTACTGTATTTGTTTATTATAACAATAAATCTACAAGATGGCATTAATATTATTAATATTCTCTTAAAGCGATCCATGGATAGAAAGACTTGTAGTTCTTGAAAGATAAATGTTAGTACAAGTTTTAGAAATTTTATATTAAAACCCCTCTTAATGTTTTCGTTTTATTAAAATTTGGAAAATTTTCAATCAAAAATAAACTAGTAGCGTGCCATTGTTGATGTCATTACACCATGCTCACTCCTCAAACCCATAAAATCAGTCGCACCCATGCGCCAGCAGAGGGCGCCAAAAAACAAAAAACAAGTACCAAGTAACAAGCGGACATTACACTGCTGTCATTTTAATCTGAGCGGGGCATATGCGTTAATTGCGTCAAATATTTTAACGTGATTAATTAAAAAAATTAATTACCGCCCGTTAACACGATAATTTTGACAGCCCTAATTAGAAGCTAAAAAACACATCTTTTTCAGGGGTGCCAATAATTATGGAGGGTACTGTATATTTCCCAGCACTTGCTCTATAAAAGTAACATTTACTGACCACCACGATGTTTTTATTCATTTCTTTTAGTGTTTCTGAATGCTAAACAGGAACATTTTTTAAAACTTTTTTCAAGCTTTTTATCTGAGTTTGTTCTACATGATAAAATGTCTGAGTGCTCGTCTGAGACTGGTGATTCCATACTTTTTGCTAGGGGTTGTAATACTAATAGCAAATATTAAAGCAACATTTTGTAACTTTTCAGTTTGGTCGGTTTTAGCGACGCCGGTTTACAAAAGCGGAAGTGTTTTGCCCTAAAGAAGAGTTTCCCATGGGGACCAGCGCACACCTGAACAGTGTTGTAAAATCATCAATGAATAAAAAATCAATCTCCCGGTTGCCTGCAGATGGATTGAATAATATTTCTGTTTCCAGCGGCTGTGTGAAGGAGTAATGAATCCAGTTGTGGCTAAACAATAGCATATGACGGTTAGCAACCATGTGGCTTAGTGTGGCTAACCCCGTCACCCCCCCCCCGGTGGAGGGGGGGGTGCCACACCAGCAAGTGAAAGCCAGGCGAATGTTTATTCTGTATATCTTGGTAGCCTCTCTTTTTTTTCCTCATCAGACAAAACTTTTTGTCTCTGTTGCTCTGCCATCCCCGCAGAATTTGAGTGAAAGTTATCCGTCTTCCGTCTTTATAATGAATTAGGGAAAGGGGAAGTGACATATGCCGTAAAGCAGTCAGTACTTTTTTATTTATTTATTTTTTTTTGTGTAGTATGGGTTCTGCCACCCTCCTGAAAGTTAATTAGTGCCAGTGAAAGAGATACAGACCCACTCAAGATATAAAACAGGTGTCATTCAACTAGTTCATATCACATCACGACATATCACAAATGTGATGAAAATATTTTATAAAGGTTGAAAAGTTACCCAGTGTTGCTTTAAATAATATTAGTATTACAATTAATACAAATATTAATAAAATTATGATATGAAATCATAAAAATTGTATTATTCATGTTTTTTTTTTCTCTCCAAATTTGCACTTTAAATATAAACTGTATAACAGTGCTTTTGTATTGCACAGGCAACACTAACAATACAATTAGATGTTTTAAACGGGGGCAACAAATTAATGTTCCGTGGGCTGCATAATTGAGACCTTTGTCATACATTAATTTAATTTAGGAAAAACACACATCATCCTCCACAGGAGAGCTCTGGCAAAGGGCGGTGGGACGGGCAGCTGGGCTGAATTTCCATGCTGCGGTCCCACTGCCCCAAGCCAAGATCTCCTATTTTAATGCATACATTGCACTACCCTCCCCTCACAATCCCATCACAGTGCTGGGTTATGGCTGCCAGCCGGGAACCTGGCAGCCACAGTAATAGGGTGGTAGGTGGGTCCCACACGTTTTTCTTTGGCATGGCTACAGAGGCGTGGCCTCCTCTCTGCCTGGGCTGCCGGCCGCGGGAGTTGGGGGAGGTCGGGGCTCCGGTCTCGCGTCGCCCCGCGGCGGCTCCTCGGCATTCTCCAGCCTCCGCCTTCCCCTCTCTTCTCCAACTGGGTATCCGCCCTGTGCTCTGCCGCGGGGCGACGGTGTATCAGCTGGATGTTGCCTGCAACGGCGGGGGACCCTGCCCTGGGCTTGGTGGGCTGCTGGGGGCCCCGTGGCGCGCCGTGTCAGCTGGGGTGCTGCGGTGGCAGCTCATGGCCCGGGTGGGCGGACGGGGTTGGGGACTGGCGTGGGGTGGGTGGTGCGTCTTCGCTTGCCATTCCCGAGGGCTGGTAGATGGGCGCGCGGGTGGCCCGGGGGACCACTTTGAATTCGGGAGGGGACAAGTGCTTCTTTTCTGGGCTGCGGGAGGAGGGATGGGCTGCGATGCCCCCCAGGCCACCCTCCCTCCCAGGGCTGGCTGGGGGCCGTGGCCCTGTGTAGGCTACGTGCCCGGCGGGGCTCGCGTGTGGCTGGATATTAATCGGCGCGCCCAGGCGGGGGGGGCCCGGTGCCGGGATTGGCGATGGGGCGGCGTAGGGTCGGTCGCCAACGGGCTTACACTCACAAGGGATTCACATGATTACTGGGTTCTAGATCACAGAGATGATTTGTGTACACTCTACCCCTTTCTATCACTTAGCTTATAGACTCCCCCACCTTCTTCCCCCTCTTTCCCTGGTCAACAGGCCCCCCACATGGTGTCAACCGGAAATACATTTAGCTGACGATAGCACCAACATATTAGTAGTTAGGCGTTCAATGTATTTGTTGTTGTTTGTGTTTCTTCTCTTTCTTCTCTTGTGTTTCTTTCTTTTCTTCTGTTCCCCCATAACCCCTTCCTGTTTGCTGTTTTGTCATAATAAATAAGGTATGTTGAATGACCACAACGGGAGTATGTCAGATTCTCAATGTGAAACATTAAAACTGTTCAGACTATCCGGGCACTTAGACTTCCATTCTTCGTGTCAAACAGCTGAACAGAGGACAGGAAAAAAAAAAAAAAAAAAAAAAAAAAGGAAAAAAACATTATAATTTGTGGATAAAAGTGTTTTTAACATGAGCTTCATTGGTTGATTCTAAAAAGACTGTCTTGAATCTCCAAGCAAGCACCGACATTGTACCCGTTGGGCCGAGCGAGCAGGTTCTCCCTGTTTTCCCTTCTGGCGCCGCTTACCTGCGCCTGGAGGCCCAGGCGGGGCGGCGACGTCAAAAGCCCCGCCGAACTTTGCTGAGGTAGCTGGATGAGATTTGGTGTGGAAAGCAAAGCTATAAAAGGACGAGAAAAACCGTGAGGTGCATTAATTAGTTCGTTCAAAAATAGACAACCCAACACGTTCTTATCGTTACCTTGTTGCTGCTGTTGCGGAGCCTGGGAAGGCGGCTGCGACAGGAGGAATTGGGCCGGGGACTGAAGCGGATGACCCGGCATGAGAACCAGCTGCTGGAGCTGGAGCAGCTGCTGGATGTCCTACAAAATAAACAAAAAAAAGCCGACAACATTTAGGGCATCTTTACTCTGCAGTCTGTACGCCGCTCATTGCTCTTCGCTCAGGAACTTCTAACCCTTGCTATGTATTGGAAATGTCATTCCATTCTTTTTCCACACCCTTAAAACCGCAATTTGTGAGTAGAAAAAGTGATTGACGGCAACTTCAAAGGGAATCACGTGCCCTTTATGACGTCAGTGGTAGTGAAAATGAAAGAGACTCATAAGTTCATTCACTGCAGCCATGTTTTTCCTGGACTGGCAGCCTTTTTGGAGCATTTTGGGTAGTTTTCAACTAGCAATAATCGCGCCTCCGATAAACCCCGTAAATTAGTAAACAGTAAACTCCAAACATACCAAAACAAGAGTCAGCTCTCTTTTTACCATGAAAATACTGTTTCGAAGCTGTAAAAAAATTAGACTATTAGTCATGCTAACGAAATATGAAGTATAATTAACTCATTTTTTAGATTCTTTCAAGTAACTTGAATATCCTCCTTTGATCAAGTTAATATTGTGAACTTGACTAAAAGTGTTTAATTAAAGTAGATGAGCAAGTGAGCCATAGTTACAGTGGGGCAAATAAGTATTTAGTCAACCACCGATTGTGCAAGTTCTCCTACTTGAAAAGATTAGAGAGGCCTGTAATTGTCAACATGGGTAAACCTCAACCATGAGTGACAGAATGTGGAGGAAAAAAAACAAACAGAAAATCACTTTGTTTGATTTTTAAAGAATTTATTTCCAAATTAAAATGGAAAATAAGTATTTCGTCACCTACAAACAAGCAAGATTTGTGGCCGTCAAAGAAGTCTAACTTCTTCTAACGAGGTCTAACGAGGCTCCACTCGTTACCTGTATTAATGGCACCTGTTTTAACTCATTATCGGTATAAAAGACACCAGTCCACAAACTCAGTCAGTCACACTCCAAACTCCACTATGGCCAAGACCAAAGAGCTGTCGAAGGACACCGGAGACAAAATTGCAGACCTGTACCAGGCTGGGAAGACTGAATCTGCAATAGGTAAAACACTTGGTGTAAAGAAGTCAACTGTGGGGAGCAATTATTAGAAAATGGAAGACGTACAAGACCACTGATAATCTCCCTCGATCTGGGGCTCCATGCAAGATCTCACCCCGTGGCGTCAAAATGATAACATGAACCACACAGGGGGACCTCGTGAATGACCTACAGAGAGCTGGGACCACAGTAACAAAGGCTACTATCAATAACACAATGCGCCGCCGGGGACTCAAATCCTGCAATTTCAGACATGTCCCCCTGCTGAAGAAAGTACACGTCCAGGTCTGTGGTTCGCGAGAGAGCATTTGGATGATCCAGAAGAGGACTGGGAGAATGTGTTATGGTCAAATGAAACCAAAATTGAAACTTTTTGGTAGAAACAAAGGTTCTCTTGTTTGGAGGAAAAAGAATACTGAATTGCACCATACCCACTGTGAAGCATGGGGGGTGAAAACATCATGCTTTGGGGCTGTTTTTCTGCAAAGGGACCAGGACGACTGATCTGTGGAAAGGAAAGAATGAATGGGGCCATGTATCGAGAGATTTTGAGTGAAAATCTCCATCCATCAGCAAGGGCATTGAAGATGAGACGTGGCTGGGTCTTTCAGCATGACAATGATCTCAAACACACAGCCAGGGCAACAAAGGAGTGGCTTCGTAAGAAGCATTTCAAGGTCCTGGAGTGGCCTAGCCAGGCTCCAGATCTCAACCCCATTGAAAATCTGTGGAGGGAGTTGAAAGTCCGTGTTGCCAAACGACAGCCCCAAAACATCACTGTTCTAGAGGAGATCTACATGGAGGAATGGGCCAAAATACCAGCAACAGTGTGTGAAAAGCTTGTGAAGAGTTACAGAAAACGTTTGGCTTCCGTTATTGCCAACAATGAGTACATAACAAAGTATTTAGATGAACTTTTGGTATTGACCAAATACTTATTTTTATTTTATGATTTGCAAATAAATTATTTAAAAATCAAACAATGCGATTTTCAGTTTTTTTTTTCCACATTCTGTCTCTCATGGTTGAGGTTTACCCATGTTGACAATTACAGGCCTCTCTAATATTTTCAAGTGGGAGAACTTGCACAATTCGTGGTTGACTAAATACTTATTTGCCCCACTGTACATTTCTGAGTAAACTGAACTTGATCTGTTGAGTGAACTTAGCTTTCGACAAGATGCCTTCAAAAGCAAATGCTGGCAACCAATCTGTTACCTAAGGTGTTTAGCTCAGTTGTCTGCGCGTTCCACTGCCACAGTTGTTTTATATTTGCTTTGACTGAGTTCCAGTTTACTTCAAATGTTGAGTTCAAACTAGTACTGAACTAACGTCCACGTGACTTAAAAAAAAAAAACTGCCACGCTGCGACACACGCATCTCCAATAAGAACAATCTACTAATGACAGATTTACATACACATGTGTTAACAACAAGCCTAATAAAGTGCTTGTGTAGCATAATCAGTTTCCACCAATATTTATCATTCATTGATTAATTATTCTACGATATTCTTCTCAGTGTTGCGTCGCTGTGCACATTAGGGGTGTGACAAAATATCAAAAATGGTGATATGTCGTGATACTTTGTATCCCAATTGGTTATCGATATGCTCCTGCCTTCCACCATAATAGTGTCTCAGTTAACTAAAAGGCTGCATTGTTGGTGCTTGACGCCCAATCATTTAGATAGGGAACGTTTGTTCATTCGAAACTAGAGCATTTACAGTTATTCTGTCCGATTTTCAGGGCATTTACAGGTCACTTGCTGTTCATTTTATGGCATTTTCAGGTCATCTCCTGTTGAGTTTGAGTCACTGCCTATTGATTCGGGTGATTCCCAGGTCACTTCCTGTTCTGTAACTCAAAATAAACATGAAGTGACCCATAAAATACCCCAAAATCAATAGGAAGTAACTGAAAATCAACAGGTAAATGACCTTAAATGGCCCAAAATTACCTCATTGCCTGGCATTGGCTGTCACTGACGGCCATAGACGTTCAATCCATTTGAAGTGGGAGCGATGGCAGCGAATGAACGAACGTTCATTCTCTGCAACCCGCCCACTGCAAATAAATGGATTGGACGTCTGCCAGTAATAAACTAGTGATAAACTCAATTAAATTCCACAGCAGTCAGATGCCTGACCCGTCCCAGCCAATGAAAAATCTTTTCTGTAACTGTTTGATTGTCTGTTAGTACCTGTGCCGTGAGCTGGATTGGTTGAGAGAGGGCAAGCTGAGGTGGTGGCGGAGGAGGAGGAGCTTGAACAGTCACTTCCTGTTTGGCGGCCTGCTGCGGTGGCCGAGATGTTAGGCTTTGGTGTTGTTGTTGGTGGTGGTGATGGTGTTGCTGGGCAGCGGCATGGGCGGCATGCGCGGCGTTAGTTTGTTGGACGGCGGCTGCCAAGAGCTGAGCCTGAGCCTGCTGGAGGAGTAGCTGCTGTTGGGCCGGCAGGAGTGCGGCCAGCTAGCAAGATAAAATGTATGAAATAAAGTCAGGACAGAAAACTAATTGTGTGATAATATTGTATTTTGTTGATTTAAATAATGATAAAAAATATATATAGAAAAAACCCCACAAAATTTCTATTTCTTAGACATAGACTTCCCCATCAGTTGACAAGACAGCTCCCACAAACACTACGCCACGCCTACCCATTGGGGGTTGACCCAGGCAGAGTGTTTGGCTTTCACTGTGATAAACTCAAAACACACGCTGCGTTCAAACACTGGGTTTAGGTGGAAAAAGGACGAATGTTTTAGTGCAGACAAGCAGGCAGGAGTGTCTCAAGAGTAATTTGGTCTTGGATTCAAGGTAATTATTATATAAAATATCTCCATGCATGCACTTTGAAACGTGAAAAAAATGTATAGAAATAAATTTGCATAACTTTACAGTGTATCACAAAAGTGAGTACACCCCCCCTCATTACTGCAGATATTTAAGATGATCTTTTCATGAGCCAACACTGACAAAATGACACTTTGACACAATCAAAAGTAGTCTGTGTGCAGCTTATATAATTGAGTTCATTCATTTTCTCGTCAAAATATAGCCATTAATATCCAACCCCTGGCAACAAAAGTGAGTACACCTCTTTGAAAAAAAAACGTACATCCCTAAATGTCCAAATTGAGAACAGCTTGTCATTTTCCCTCCAAAATGTCATGTGACTCGTTACAGGAGTGCTTTCAGCATTGCTGCAGAGATTGAAGAGTTGGAGGGTCAGCCTGTTATTGCTCAGACCATACACTGCACTCTACATCAAATTGGTGTGCATGGCTGTCACCCCAGGAGGAAGCCTCTTCTGAAGACGGTGCTAAATCGAGACTGTTTTACGTCCATATCTATAAAGAATTAAGGGATTCAAGCATTTATTCACAAGAATTTTCATCGTAAAAAGCTCTTTGTGGTGATAAGGCGGTGCCACATTGGCTAAAAGATTAGCATCACATTCGACGTACTGACATATCATAAATGCTAACTGCCCGTTTTTTTGCTTTTAACCAGAATCGAGACAGTTTTACGTTCATATCTGTAAAGAATTCAGGGATTTAAGCATTTATTCACATGAATTTTCATTGTAAAAAGCTCTATGTGGTGACAAGGCTGCACCACATTGGCTAAAAGACTAGCACCACATTCGACATATTTGGGTAAAAATAAATGCTAACTAGCCGGTTTTTCGCTTTTAACCAATAATCGAGACTGTTTTACGTTCATATCTATAAAGAATTCAGGAATTTAAGCATTTATTCACAAGAATTTTCATTATAAAAAGTTCTTTGTTGTGATAAGGTGGTGCCACATTCATTAAAAGACTAGCATCACATTCAACATATTTACGTAAAATAAATGCTAACTGCCCATTTTTTGCTTTTAACCAAGAATCGAGGCTGTTCAACGTAAAAAGCTCTTTGTCTGTGTTTCCACTCGGTCAGCTTTGACGGAGATAGGCCCCCTATGAATCGGCCCTGTGTCCCGTCATTATATCATGAAATCTATGACTGACCTTTACGTCTTTACTAACAGCAAAAGTCAAATTTTCCCCCCTGCAAACATCAAGTATCCAATTATAACTCGTTGGCTGCCATTGAAGTCGATAAACGTCCACTCCATTTGAACTGGTAAGCTTGTCAGCGAATGATTAAATGCTCGTTCGCTGCCTACTCTCCTAGTTCAAATGGATTGGGCGTCTACAAGTGCTAAACTACTTTAAATTCAAAGAAGGATGAAAAGACCCAAAAGCTAATTTCTTAACAACGGAATACGAGTTCCAATTTTAATCGCCTTTCCCCTCATTTATTTGCATAAAATGTTTTTTATTCACAAAAATCAAACGAGCTTTCTTTGTTGACACCTCAGCAAAGATGTACGTTCACTGACAAAAGCCATGTAAACTTGATGTAAACTTAATTGATAAATTGGCTGATTAGTTAAGCCAAAGTGATAAGATTATTATTAAATGGTTATTAAATATTTACCAATTGAGGCTCACAATAAAGAATCGATTGCTATAATAGAATGTCCATGATTGATTGCAGTAAGAGACATATTAGTGATTGATAACTATAGACATGTTTAGCTCTTGATAAAACTGCCTTGTCATTCTGACTGGTTTAAACCGGCCTTGGATCCACAGGTCAACTTCAATACATTTAAGGAATCATACTGTTGCATTTTATTACTTACCAAATGCTATTGCTTCATGAAATGTATTTGATGAGATAGTTACTAAGTTGTTATTATATATTTGCTTTTATCAATTGCTGCCAGCAATGAAGAAATGCATATTATTATTGTTCACAAAGAAAGAATGTTTTGTCTTGCCTGGTCAAGGGCAGGAGAGGCCACTTTGCTTTGCTGAAATGTGCTGACACACATGTATATAATTCCACCTACATGCACACACATAGCCAACAAAGACAAGAGGTGTCGCCAGCTTGCTTCCCCTTTTTCCCCTTTTCGGACTAGACCCCCGTCTGTTGCTGGGGCCATCCCAAATAAAAAGCGAGGTGAAGGAGGGGCTAGGCGGAACGATTGCAGAAACTGTATAGTTTCCCTCTTTCTCCTTGCAAGCTTTTCAACTAAATTGAGTGCCTTCTTTCCTTATTTTGGGTAATATTATAAATGTCTACCTAAGGATTCGTATTTGAACTTGACACAAAGTGGCATCATACTCACCCCAGCCAGCTGACTACCGGCCAGCATCAGCTGTGTGTGGTGGTGTTGCGCCTGTGCCTGCTGCTGCTGTTGTTGCTGCTGTTGAGAAGATGGTGGGACGGCACTGCGGGTCATTTCACAACTTTCTTCCACCTTCACCTAACACATAAAAGCACATGTCTTTAAAACAACAGGAAGCCATCCACATACCGTACAAGCGCATGATGGGACACAAACCTGTCAGACGGGGTGTGTGTGTACACCGGCCTACTACAAAAAAATTAATGAAAGTGACTACAGGTAGTCCCCGGGTTACGAACGAGTGCCGTTCCTACGCTGGCGATGTAAACCGAATTACCTCATAAGTCAAAAGAAACCATTACAACGCCACATTAATTAAAAGACTACTCGAAGCAAAATTTATTTCAAATCTTTTTTCTAATCGAATTACACGAGTTAAGCGATTAATCGTTGCAGCACTATGTCATTTAACTCAGGGGTCCCCAACGACCTGGTACCCGTCCGCGGCGCATTTGGTACCGGGCCGCGCAGAAATAATAAATAATTTATTAACGACTGCATTCTGGCCAATTGACTTTGGCCTGTGCCGCTTAACACACCAATATCCCTGTCTACTCTAGATATACAACTACAGGATAGGAGGTCGTCATAGAAATGCATTGATTGGGCTGTTAGCACTAAATCTCGTTTTGTATATCTATGCGTGCTTGGACTCGATAATAACGTATGACGTAGGTCGTCGCCAATCACATTTCTTTCCGGAAATAATCAGCCCCCACACTAGAATGACTGAATAACAGACATCTTTGGACAGACTTTTTACGGGGAAAAGGGAACCTGACGAGCCAGAAGATGTGCCTACAACCTCGAAGAAAACAAAATTTATGCTACTACCTATTCACCCACGAACTGCGAAGGAGTGACTTCGTGACCCGTATGTGAATAAACAGAGTGATTCGAGCATGTCTGTGGAACAGGAATATCAGCTTGTAGAGATCGCAAATCACGGCGACTTAAACGTGCATTTGAGACAACAACTCTACCGAAGTTCTGGATTAAAGTCATTTCGGAATATCCTGACATCGCTAGGTGCGCGCTGAAAACTGCTACAATTTCCAACATTGTGTATTTGTGATGCTAGCTTCTCTCACTCTCCCATCTCGGGACCATCTTGTCTCAACGAAACAAACTCAGGCCTCCCACTGATTCAGCGGGTGAGTTGTATTTTTTTCCTTGCACTTAACACGACGGGGCTAAAAACAAATGCTATTTTATATTTGCTGTATTTTTCTGCCGCACATTGGCGGTGTTCTGACAAAGTTGGCATGCGCGTAACGTTAAAAAGGACCGCGAATGCAGCTATTCCTAAGTACACACTACAAACTTTCTTTAAAGAAAGGAATATTAACTTACGTTTGCCATGTTAGGGGCACACAACAACTGCACGTAGCCCTCTTACTTAACGACTTCGCCGTGTCGTTAAGCATTAATTTACGCCATTTCCGTGTTGTACATGCATGTTTGTGATGTAAATAATTTTTTAGCACCATTGGATAACATTGAGAGTCCAACTGAATATAAAAGAGGGCTTTTTTCACGTCCACAAAAGCTTTGGGAGCAGAATTTTATAAGGGTGCAAAATTTGACAGGACACCGGTCCGTGAAAAAAAGACCCAAATCACACCGGTCCGTGGTGCAAAAAAGGTTGGGGACCCCTGATTTAACTAGTTTTCAGTCGACATATCACATATGTTATGAAAATATTTTATAAAGGTTGAAAAGTTACCAAGTGTTGCTTAAAACGGCTGATTCATTTAACAAACAAACAAAAAAATTACGCCTATTGTTGTGAATAGCAAAATCAAAGCAGCCTCAGTACTTTTTAACATGGCTTATTTGATTCATACATAAAATTATATGTATTCTTGTTAGGGCCTCTACTCCTCTCTCCTGAATTCTCAACTGCCTACGGCAGGTGTGCGTGTTTCTCCCTAATTACAGGTTGGAGGTCAGACGGGTGGAGCGGCCACAGGTGCAGGCTATCGTCATCAGCAGCCTTTAAAAGCCAGTGGACGCCTCACCTCGTCGCCAGATCAACTCGTCTAGTTCTGCTGTCAGTTGTATCCCGCCTTACTTCCATATTGTCCACTACTTTTGGCTCACGATTTTTGCTTCTGTCCCAGGACCTGTTTTTGCACGCCCCTTGTCGGATCTCCACGCCTGATCCCCCTCCCCGAGCTTTTCCTGCCTCACGTCGGTCTGGATCTCGCCAGCAACGCCCGAACAATAAACAACAACATTTTTGTTTTTACAGCCTGTCGGCCCGTTGTCTGCTTTGGGGTCCTCTCCCATCCGCGAACCCTAACAGTTTGATCTGGCCATTATGGATCCCGCAGACAACCCCGCCGCCTCGCCCACGTCACTCCAGGACCACCACCAAGCCTTACAATTCCTCTTTAATAAGGTAACGGACATTTCCCATTCACTCCAAGCCATCCATGAGCAACTCACACCACTTCCACAAGCCCGCTTAGCCCAGTCAGCCCCATGTTATGACGCTACTCCTCCGTGCCACATACCTGCATGTAACCCGGCGTCACTGGCTACGGGCCGAGAGCCTCACGTCCCCGCACCGGCGCCTTACGACGGCAACCTCGGCACTTGTCGCGCCTTTCTAGTGCAATGTAGCCTTGTGTTTGAGCAACAGCCCTCCACGTACCACCGGGAAAAAACAAAGATCGCCTACCTCATCGGTTGCTTGAGGGGTGCGGCGCTTCAATGGGCGTCCTCTGTGTGGGAAAATGGTTCTTCCATATGTGACACGTACTCCGGTTTTACGGAGGAGATGAGAAAAATCTTTGACCATCCGGTCCGTGGGAGAGAAGCGGCGAAGCGGCTCATGTCTGTTCGCCAGGGGACTCGGAGCGTCGCCGAGTTCTCAGTGGAGTTCCGGACATTAGCGGTGGAAAGCCGCTTCAACGACGCAGCGCTTCAGGAGGTTTTCACCGGCGCATTGAACGAATCCCTTAAAGACGAATTGGCCACGCGGGACGGGCCGGTTTCCTTGGACGACCTGATTCGATTATCGATTCAAATCGATAATCGCCAGCGCGAGAGGAGGAGACAACGCATGGAACAGCTGGGCGACCCGCGCACTCGCCTCGCTGCTTTTCCGCCCCTGCCTCCACTTCCTGTAAAGGCCAATGACGCTGCGCCGGCGACGTCTCCCCCTGCTGTGAACGCCGGGCCAACGCAGGTGGGACACACCAGGCTCTCCCGGGAGGAGCGCACACGCAGGTACGACGCACGTCTTTGTGTGTATTGTGGGAGGAGTGGACATTTTCTACGCACCTGCCCAGTGCGTCCAGACCCGCCATTACGAGGACTACTAGTAAGTCACATGGCTCATGCTTCCTCACGTCGGCTCCAGCTCACAGCTACGCTCTCCTTAAAGGGCCAGTCACGCACGGTTACTGCCCTAGTTGACTGTGGCTCAGACGAGAACTTTATTGACCACGAGCTTGTTAACCAACTAGGACTGGCGACACACGAGCTCCCCCTTCCACTGAAGACCACTGCACTCAATGGCCAACTCCTCTTCAGTGTGGACCAGAAGACTGAGCCCATCAAGCTCGTCCTGTCGGGCAACCACCAAGAGGTGAGCGTTTTTTTTGTTTTTGTAAGCCCCAACACTCCATTGGTCCTCGGGTTACCGTGGCTTAAGAAACACAATCCCTCCATTGATTGGACCCATCCAAAACTGACTGCATGGAGTGAATTCTGCCACAATAACTGTCTTAAATCTGCACTAGTGCCGTCGTCTCCTGTCCAGAAGGTGGCGCCACCTGACTTGTCTGCTGTTCCAGACCATGATCTCTGGAGGGTGTTTAGTAAAGATCACGCCATGTCGCTCCCACCTCACCGTCCCTACGACTGCGCCATCGACCTCCTTCCTGGTGCTGCCCTTCCCAAGGGTCGTTTATTTAACATCTCAGAACCAGAGAGGAAGGCGATGGAGGAATACATCACCGAATCCCTGGCCACTGGCACCATCCGTCCATCCTCCTCCCCGGTCGGTGCAGGCTTCTTCTTTGTTGGCAAGAAGGATGGCGGCCTGCGACCCTGTATCGACTATCGAGCCCTGAACGACATCACGATTAAGAACAGGTATCCTCTTCCACTCATCGACTCCACATTCACTCCCCTCTATAGCGCTACAGTTTTCAGTAAACTTGACCTGCGCAGTGCTTATCACCTCGTCCGCATCAGGGAAGGTGATGAGTGGAAAACTGCATTCAACACGCCTTTGGGGCATTATGAATACCTGGTCATGCCGTTTGGCCTCACAAACGCCCCTGCAGTTTTCCAGAACCTCGTCAACGATGTCCTCGGGGACTTCATTAACAGATTTGTGGTGGTGTACCTCGACGACATCCTGGTGTTCTCACGCACCCCCTCAGAACACGAAGATCATGTCCGTCAGGTCCTCCAACGTCTCCTTGAGAACAGGCTCTTTGTGAAGGCTGAGAAATGCGAGTTTCACGTCGCTGAGACTATATTTCTTGGCTACATCGTAGGCAAAGGGCAATTTCGTATGGACCCGGCGAAAGTGGCGGCGGTCCTTGAGTGGCCACGCCCATCGGACAGAAAACAGCTCCAGCGCTTTCTTGGATTCGCCAACTACTACCGGAGGTTCATCCGCAATTACAGCAGGGTTGCAGCCCCTCTCACAGCCCTCACCTCTACCACAACACGATTCTGTTGGTCTGACGCTGCCAGTTCCGCCTTCAAAGACCTCAAGGCCCGTTTCACTTCAGCACCTGTGTTGGTCCCGCCTAACCCGTCTCTTCAATTCGTTGTAGAGGTCGATGCTTCAGAGACGGGCGTGGGTGCAATTCTGTCACAACGGCGGCCCGCTGATGGCAAGGTGCACCCATGTGCTTACTTCTCCCGGAGGCTGTCTCCTGCTGAGCGGAATTACAGCATCGGGGACCGAGAGCTCTTGGCAGTCAAGATGGCCCTGGAAGAATGGCGCCACCATCTGGAGGGAACATCGCAGCCCTTCATCGTGTTAACCGATCACAAGAACCTCGAATACCTGAAGTCGGCCAAGAGACTAAACCCACGACAGGCAAGGTGGGCTTTGTTTTTCTCCCGTTTCAACTTCACTCTGTCTTACATCCCAGGTTCAAAAAACACCAAGCCAGACGCCCTCTCCCGTCAGTTCCAGGCCAGCGAATCAAAGGAGGAGCCCGCTCCCATCCTACCACAGACCTGCTTCCTCGCCTCGATGGAGTGGGAGATAGAGAAAAAGGTCAAGGAAGCCCACTGTGAACACCCGGACCCCCGAGAGGGCCCTCAATCTGACCTCTTTGTTCCCGAGTCCCTACGTTCCCAGGTCCTGGAGTGGGCGCACTCATCCCGCCTCTTCTGCCACCCCGGCATCAGAAGGACGCTTGCTGTGCTGCGCCAGCGGTTTTGGTGGCCTTCCATGTCAAAAGACGCAAGATCATTTGTCCTCGCCTGTACAGTTTGCGCCCGTAGCAAGACATCCACCAAACCCAGCTCCGGACTCCTCAGACCCTTACCCATCCCGAGTCGCCCTTGGTCACACATCGCCCTAGATTTTGTAACTGGTCTCCCTCCTTCCAGGGGCAACACAGTCGTTCTCACGGTGGTCGATAGATTCTCCAAGGCAGCTCACTTCATCCCCCTTCACAAGCTCCCTTCAGCCAAGGAAACTTCTGATCTGCTCACCCACCATGTATTCCGCCTACATGGCATCCCAGTGGACATAGTCTCCGACCGAGGACCACAGTTTACATCGCAGGTATGGAAGGCTTTTTGTGCTGCACTAGGTATTGGTGTGAGTCTGTCTTCTGGGTACCACCCACAAACAAATGGTCAGTGTGAGAGGGCAAACCAGCAGCTCGAAGCAGCCCTCCGCTGTACCACGCAGGCCCATCCCAGCACCTGGAGTGACCAGCTCCCTTGGATTGAATACGCGCACAACTCCCTGCCTAACGCCTCCTCCGGTATGTCCCCATTCCATTGCTCTTTGGGCTACCAACCCCCGCTGTTTCCCTCGCAGGAGCAAGACATTGCTGTCCCGTCCGTCCAGAGGCACGTCAGTCGGTGCTCCAGGGTCTGGGAGCAGGCACGCTCTGCACTCTTACGTGCCTCGGAAAAGTCCCGCGCGCAGTCTGACCGCCGTCGCACACCTGCACCTGTCTATGTGGTGGGCCAACAGGTGTGGCTTTCATCTAAGTCCTTGCCGGTGAAGACTGGGTCTGCAAAGTTGACTCCCCGGTTTGTTGGACCCTACATTATTGAGAAGGTGGTGAATCCTGCTGCCGTGCGCCTCAAGCTCCCTGCTCACTTCCGGGTCCACCCCACCTTCCATGTGTCCCAATTAAAGCCGGTTTGCTCAAGTCCCTTGTCCCCCCTGGTTCAGCCCCCGCCGCCCCCCCTGTCGATCGACGGGCAACCGGCTTACAGGGTGGAGCGGCTTCTGGACGTCCGCCGCAGGGGCCGTGGGCTCCAGTATCTGGTGGACTGGGAGGGCTATGGCCCCGAGGAGCGGTCCTGGATCCCTGCCCGGTGGGTGCTGTGTCGTTCGCTCATCCGGGACTTCCACCGCACCCACCCTGATCGCCTTCGTCGTGCGCCAGGTGGCGCCCGTAGGAGGGGGGGTCCTGTTAGGGCCTCTACTCCTCTCTCCTGAATTCTCAACTGCCTACGGCAGGTGTGCGTGTTTCTCCCTAATTACAGGTTGGAGGTCAGACGGGTGGAGCGGCCACAGGTGCAGGCTATCGTCATCAGCAGCCTTTAAAAGCCAGTGGACGCCTCACCTCGTCGCCAGATCAACTCGTCTAGTTCTGCTGTCAGTTGTATCCCGCCTTACTTCCATATTGTCCACTACTTTTGGCTCACGATTTTTGCTTCTGTCCCAGGACCTGTTTTTGCACGCCCCTTGTCGGATCTCCACGCCTGATCCCCCTCCCCGAGCTTTTCCTGCCTCACGTCGGTCTGGATCTCGCCAGCAACGCCCGAACAATAAACAACAACATTTTTGTTTTTACAGCCTGTCGGCCCGTTGTCTGCTTTGGGGTCCTCTCCCATCCGCGAACCCTAACAATTCTATTCTTATCATTCATTGTAATTGTAATTTTTATGGTTTTATTATGATCTTAATGAACTTTCTCAACTTCATTTAGCATCTACTTGAAAGACAAATGAAAGATTTCTGATTTTTTTTTTTTTTTTTTTTTTTAATTTTGGCACCAAGGTAATTTTGCTACTATAGAAATTAGCTTTGATAATGTATAAATCCAATGTACGCACACTTTTGGTCAGCCCTGATATATCCAGTATTAATTCTTATACAGTTATGCGAAAATAATTAGGAC
Organism: Corythoichthys intestinalis; assembly: GCF_030265065.1. Classification (NCBI taxonomy): domain Eukaryota; kingdom Metazoa; phylum Chordata; class Actinopteri; order Syngnathiformes; family Syngnathidae; genus Corythoichthys; species Corythoichthys intestinalis. The sequence continues at coordinate 27,556,862 of NC_080416.1, forward strand.
ACCCCATTAACCCTTTAATCCCAGCAATATGAATTCTCAGAGAATCACAAAATTTGAAAAACAAGGTCTTAATGACACCTTTTTTTCAAATTTGTAAAAAAGAAAAAAAATTAATACATGTAATGAGCTCTAATATTTATAACCCTTGCTAAATCCTGTTTTTTTTTTCTTTTTCTCATGGAACCTGCAGATGCATGAGTTGACTTGCATCCATTATTTTTTTTTTTGCAGAAAAAAATTTCAAAATTCTGAATGAGTTTCAAAATCATGAAATTCTAAGTGTATCAAATGTGATACATTTTGCAAGAACGGGTTAAATATTCAGTTCTTTATTAAGAGATGTTCACATATCAATGTCTGATCTAGTTTTTCTTTATCTCTGGAAACGAAAGTGATTAAATTGCAGGTAAACAACAAAAAACATTGTTTTACTCATTAAACCAAATATATCATCAAAAATGCATATTCTAACTGAGGAAAAAGTTAGTACACCCTACCACCTAATAGCTACTGTTACCCCCTTTGGCTGAAATAACTTTAGTGAAACGCTTTTTGGAGCCATCTTCCAGTCTGTGACAATGGTCTAAAGCAGGGGTTCCCAACCTTTTTTGCACCACGGACCGGTGTTATTTGGGTCTTTTTTTTTCACGGACCGGTGTTCTGACAAATTTTGCAACCCATCAAAAATTGCAACGATGCAGTTCTGCGCATGCGCGTAACGTTAAACATAGCCGCAAAATGCGCAAATGCAGCGATTCCAAAGTAAACACTACAAACTTTCTTGAAAGAAAGGAATATTAACTTACGTTTGATCATGGAAGGACTTGTAGAAAAGTTCTCCTCAGATTCATCCTGCCATGTAAGCTGCACACAACAGCTGCACACCGCGCTCACCATTAACGACTTCGCCTTGTCGTTAAACATTAATTAAGATGCCCGCTTCACAAAGATACGATGTTGGAAATTGTAGCAAGGTTTTCAATGCTCTTGTTGCGATGTCAGGATATTCCAGAATGACTTTAATCCAGAACCTCGGTAGAGTTGTTGTCTCAAATGTACGTTTAATAAGGTCGCCGTCATTTGCGATCTCTCTGTTTATTCACAAACGGGTCACGAATCCACTCCTTCACAGTTCGTGTGTCTTCGAGGTTGTAGGCTTGTTAGGTGCCCTTTTCGCCGTAAAAATATCCTTTTCGCCGTAAAAATATCTCCAAAGACGTCTGTTTTCCAGTTATCTTCGCTCGTGTGGGGGCTAATTATTTCCGGGAACAAATGTGCTGCGCCCGTGGCCTAGTAATATGTTATTATCGAGGACAAGCGCACATATATATATTATATACACAAACAAGATGTACTGCTAGCAGTCCAATCAATGGACTTCTATGACAAAATTGTAATCTATCCCGTAGTATTATATCTAGAGTAGACAGAGATATTAGTGTGTTAAGCAGGGGCACAGGGTTAATTCGGCCAGAATGCGGTCGTTATTAAATTATTATTTCTGTGTGGCCCGGTAGCAAATGCGCCACTGACCGGTACCGGTCCGCGGCCCGGCAGATGGGGACCCCTGGTCTAAAGAACCAATCCTCACACAGAATACTTTCAACAGTGAGATGTTTGAGGGGTTTCTTGCATGGTCAGCCTGTCAGCATCTCAATGGGATTAAGATCTGGGCTTTGACTTGACCATTCCAGGACTCTCCATTTCTTCCTTTTCAGCCAGTCCTTGCTGGATATACTGGTATGTTTTAGGTCACTGTCATGTTGCAGGGTCCAGTTTCACTTCAGCTTTAATTTTTTTCCACAGATAATCTCACATGTTCCTCAAGCACCCTCTGATACACGATAGAATTCATGGTGGATTCTATGATGGTGAGCTGGCCAGGTCCTGCTGTAGCAAAGCATCCCCAAACCATGACACTTCCACCTTTATGCTTCACAGATGGTATGAAGTTCTTTTCCTGGAATACTGTATTGGGTTTATGCCAAACATGTCCTCTGTTTTGGTGTCCAAATAATTAAATTTCATTTTTTTTTTTTTTTAATTTAAATTTTTTAAGGACTGTTTGGTCCCTGTACGACTGGTGTCAGAGTTTGGTCCGCATTGCCGGCAGTAAGTCGAATTTGTTCCCAGTGAGGGTTGGACTCCGCCAAGGCTGTTCTTTGTCATTGATTCTGTTCATAAGTTTTCTGGACAGAATTTCTAGGCGCAGCCGAAGCATTAAGGGGGTCCGGTTTGGTGACCTCAACTCTGCTTTTTGCAGATGATGTGGTGCTATTGGCTTCATCAGGCCTTCTGCTCTCACTGGAGTAGTTCGCAGCCGAGTGTGAAGAAGTTTGGATGAAGATCAGCACCTCTAAATCCGAGACCATGGTCCTCAGTCGGAAAACGGTGGAGTGCCCGCTTCGGGTCGGGGATGAGATCCTGCCCCAAGTGGAGGAATCAAGTATCTTGGGGTCTTGTTCACGAGTGAGGGTGGGAGGGAGCAGGAAATCGACAGGCGGATCGGTGCAGCGTCTGGAGTAATGCGGACTCTGCACCGGTTCATAGTGGTGAAGAAGGAGTTGAGCCGAAAGGCAAAACTCTCAATTTACCAGTCGATCTACGTTCCTACCCACACCGATGGTCACGAGCTGTGGGTCGTGACCGAAAGAACAAGATCCAGGATGCAAGCGGCCGAAATGAGTTTTCTCCGCAGGGTGTCCGGGCTCCCCTTAGAGATAGAGTGAGAAGCTCGGTCATTCGGGAGGGACTCGGCATCGAGCCGCTACTCCTCTGCGTAGAGAGGAGCCAGAAGAGATGGTTTGGAAATCTGGTTTGGATGCCTCCTGGACACATACCTGGAGAGGAGTTCTGGGCATGTCCCACCGGCGGGAAGCCCCGGGGATGACCCAGGACACGCTGGAGAGACTATGTCTCTCGGTTGGCCTGGGAACGCCTCGGGGTCCTGCCGGAGGAACTGGTTGAAGTTGCTGGGGAGAGGGAAGTCTGGGCTTCCCTGCTAAAGCTGCTGCCTCCGCGACCCGACTTCGAAGCAATTGGAAGATGATGGTATGGTACAATTCAATTTTAGATTCATTTCTCCAAAGAACATTATTCCAGAAGTCCTGAACTTTGTCTACATTCACTCTGGCAAACTTTAGTCTGGTCTTCATGTTCTTCTTGGAGAGCAAAGGTTTCCTCCTTGCACACTTCCTATGAAGGTTAAACTTGTGAAGTCTCTTTCCTGATTGTAGAGTCATGCACTTTCGCATCAACAGTAGCAAGAGCCTGCTGTAGATCCCGTGATGACATTTTATGGTTTTTGAAAACTTCTTTTAGCATCTTGTGGTCTGCTCTAGGGGTGAACTTAATTGCATGGTCAGACCTGGGCATGTTGGCAGTTATTTTGAATGTCCTCCACTCCACTATTTTCCGGTCAGTGGAATGGCTGATTTTACTTTTTTTTTTTTTTTTTAGATCTTTTGAGATACCTTATTAAATTCATAAGCGTCTATGATCTTCTTTCTGAAGACCTCAGACAGCTCCATTGATCTCACCATGGTGTTTTCTCTCAATTCAACAGTCAGGGGCACAGCAAACTAAATGTGAGGCTTAAATATGGCAAGCCTCATTCAAAACACTGGGTAATGATGTTCTCGTCATGTGCACCTGATGTGATACCCCTGTGTGATATTTTAGCCATTTTGAGTAGGATTGAATGTGGGGGTGTCCTAATTTATTCCTCAACAAAAATTGAATTCATTTAAAATTATATTTTACAGAAAGTTATTAAAAAATCTTTCAGTTTTAATCTCTCAAGATTGTTAAAATTGATATTACATATCCATGTGACCAAATACAGTGCCCTCCATAATTATTGGCACCCCTGGTTAAGATGTGTTTTTTAGCTTCCCAGTTGAAGCCTGGGACCGTGTGCTTTGGTCAGATGAGACCAAGATTGAGCTTTTTCGCAACAAACACTCTAAGTGGGTCTGGTGTGCCACGAAAGATGCGCATGCTGAAAAGCACCTCATACCCACTGTGAAGTATGGGGGTGGGTCAGTGATGCTGTGGGGCTGTTTCGCTTCCAAAGGCCCTGGGAACCTTGTTAGGGTGCATGGCATCATGAATGCTTTGAAATACCAGGACATTTTAAATCAAAATCTGTTGCCCTTTGCCCGAAAGCTGAAGATGGGTCGTCACTGGGTCTTTCAGCAAGACAATGACCATAAACATATGGCCAAATCTACACAGAAATGGTTCACCAGACACAAAATCAAGCTCCTCCCATGGCCATCTCAGTCCCCAGACCTTGTTTTGTTGGCAAAAGGGGGTTGTAAAAAGTATTAACACCAGGGGTGCTAATAATTGTGACACACATTATTTGATGTCAAATAATTATTTCTTTTTGTGGGATTTTTTTCCCACTGAATAAATGCACTTGTATTGAAGGTTGGATTTTTCTCTTTTTTTCCATTAAGGTCCCATATTATTTGAATTTAAAAAAAATTATTAGAAGCTAAAAAACACATCTTAACCAGGGGTGCCAATAATTATGGAGGGCACTGTATGTTTGAAAACACATAGGCCTCCATAGGATGTCCTAATTTTTTCACACGACTGTACATATGGATTTATATACTTTCTATTTGCACAAGAACACCCGAACCCTTGGCACCTGCTCACACACGCACTCGCATGCACGCACCTTGCTGGCTGCTGTGGGCGAGAGGCTGAACGGGCTGCTTTCTATCAGTTGCAACTGCTGGAAGAAGAAAAAAAAGAATCTGACAAATAGGATTTTGAAAACAGAAAAAAAATATCAACAAAAATGAACATATTTTGCAACTAACTCCCAAGGACTAAAAACATGGATCGCACATTTGACAGTCGAAAAGCTGGACAGCAGGTTCATGGTCGGTTTTGATGAAAAATCACTAAGATTACTATTGTTCCTCATGAGAAAATCATGTATTTTACCACTAACCTGGTCATCTGGACTGTTTCTGTCTGAATCTGAAACAGAAGAAGAATGCTGTTAAATGAGAAAACGAGAGGACCAAAGTGGGATGATTTTTTATTTTTTTAAAAATTTCATTTATGGTTACCTGAGCCATCGCCGTGATAGTCTGGCCCGGCCTTCTCCTCCTCTGCTTTGGACATCCTGATATCTGCAAAAGATGCACATTAACATTACACGTGGCCATTCACACAGTCAATGGTGCTTTGAAAAAGCATATTTTGTCACATACTGTAATGTAAAATACTGACCAGAAGTAAGTATTCTAAAGTACAGTGGTACCTCGACATATGATCGCATCGATATACGATCCTTTCGACATCAGACTCGTCATTTGTCTCGACATAGTGTCGCAATTTCATTGTTTTCCCGCAAGACGGACGCATGTCAGATTTTCTCTTGAGAGACATCACCATGGGTAACAAGTAGGAATGTGCCAGTTTTACCAGTTTCAAGGTATGCCGTGGTATGAAAACGTCAAGGTTTCAAAACCGCAAAAACTTTCCGTCAAATCTTCCATGAGGTATTAGCTATTTTTTATGTCTAAAAAATGCTCGGAGAAATCCCTCACTTGCTGTAAGGCTCAACCCTGCCCCACTGGTTGTTGTTCAGTGTCAGTAAGTCAGCTGTGCTACACGATGGCTGGAGGTGGTGAAACTCCTGAACTTTTTCCCCCCATTGAAGAAAACGAAATCACTGGTATGGGAATACTTCAGCTACAGAGAATCTACTGACAGCCGCGGCTTAGAGGAGAGCCAACCAACATGTAAGACATGTTTGCGGAGGGTGGCTGCCGAGGAGGCAATACCTCCAATATGATTTTGCATTTATACTAGGGGTGTCAAACGATTACAATTTTTAATCGAGTTAATTACAGCTTAAAAATTAATTAATCGTAATTAATCGCAATTAATCGCAATTCAAACCATCTATAAAATATGCTATATTTTTCTGTGAATTGTATATATATTCTGTAAAATAAATTGTTGGAATGGAAAGATAAGACACAAGATGGATATATAAATTCAACATACGGTACATAAGGACTGTAGTGGGCATTTCACTCTACTGTCATTTAAATCTGTCTATGCTGTCCTCACTCCGAAGCGTCTACTTTTTCCAAAAATAGACAGCTAGTGAACGACGCCTTAGTAATCAGACTTTTTCCTTTTTCATCTGATTTATTAATAAAATGGCCTCAAACCATTGTCCTCTTTAGACCGTCGTAAAAATACCAAAAAAAAAGTACACAAGCATTGCATTAGCAACAACGTTAGCTTAGCACGCTATACAGGTTAACTAAAAATAAACAAAAAGCATCTCATACAAAAAATATAACATTTCGCTTACTAACATAATATGTACATTCTTTACAACAACCATACTTACGGACAAATCTTGTCCAAGGATCATATAAGCACAACATTACAACGTAGGCGTCAGCCCGAGACGTCGTGCAGCCATATTGAACTGGCAAGAAAACCATGTCGCAAAGCAACCACAAGAGTTCGCTATTAGACAGCTCAAAAAGCCTTGCTGTAAAACTTACCAAAAGGCAGAATACTGTCTGAGCGGGACATGTGCGTTAATTGCGTCAAATATTTTAACGTGATTAATTAAAAAAATTAATTACCGCGCGTTAACGCGTTAATTTTGACAGCCCTAATTTATACCAAATTAAAGGTTAGTAAACACTGTCATTAACGTTTCCCACCAGCTACGAGAGTTTACTCCAGCGTGTTTAGTGTGTCTAGCGGTGTTTTTTTCTAAAAACTAACTGTGTTGAGAAAGAGAGTGTATAATTTAAACATGATACAAGTCATATACATTTGCTTTTTATGGAAAATACTGTAATTGTTTTTGTTTTGATGGTAATAATGTTGAGCTGTGGCTGTGGGTTTAGGCTCACCGAAAGAATGCATTTACGGTACTTTATTTTAATTAGAACATTTCAGTTATTTTTTTAATCGATTTTAACCAAACAGTATACTTATGTTCCAACTTGCTAATTATTTCAAAAATAAAAATCCTGTTCAATGGAAAAAAGCTTTTTTTTCAGTTTTTTTTCAACCCAGATATCTCCAAATAACTAATTTGAGAGCTATAATTGCAATACCGTGAAACCGTGAAAATTCTGCTTAAGGTTATCATACCGTCACAGTCTCATATCGGCACATGCCTTGTCCCAAGAAGGTTAGTGCAGGTGGTGAAAATAGGGAAAAGCTTACTATTGAAATTAAGAAGAAAATGATCGAAAAATATGGGCATGGTTTGTGTGAGTGAACTGGCACACCAGTTAAGGTGACAATAGAAAGACTTTTTTATTTCCAATTTGTAATTGTTTCTGTACCATTGGCGAGGAAGTCGCCAGCTTCATCAGGTCTTTAATCATTTATTTCAGAACTTGTTCAACACAACACGTTTACTTTCCGTGTAGCCGATGCCATCAACAACATGAAAAAAAGTAAAAATTTCCCACTCTATCGCACCTCTCTCTAGCTCGTCAGTCACACGGTGCGTTCAGGACCAGCATGCAAAACACAACCGCCACATTAGAACCTGATTTGTGACATTATTATTAGGGCTGTCAAAAATTATCGCGTTAACGGGCGGTAATTAATTTTTTAAATTAATCACGTTAAAATATTTGACGCAATTAACGCACATGCCCTGCTCAAACAGATTAAAATGACAGCACAGTGCAATGCCAACTTGTTACTTGTGTTTTCTGGAGTTTTGTCACCCTCTGCTGGCGCTTGGGTGTGACTGATTTTATGGGCTTAAGCACCCATGAGCATTGTGTAATTATTGACATCAACAATAGCGGGCTACTAGTTTATTTTTTGATTGAAAATTTTACAAATTTTATTAAAACGAAAACATTAAGAAGGGTTTTAATATAAAATTTCTATAACTTGTACTAGCATTTATCTTTTAAGAACTACAAGTCTTTCTATCTATGGATCGCTTTAACAGAATGTTAATAATGTTAATGCCATCTTGTTGATTTATTGTTATAATAAACAAATACAGTACTTATGTACTGTATGTTGAATGTTGAATGTATATATCCCTCTTGTGTCTTATCTTTCCATTCCAACAATAATTTACAGAAAAATATGGCATATTTTATAGATTGTTTGAATTGCGATTAATTACGATTAATTAGTTTTTAAGCTGTAATTAACTCGATTAAAAATTTTAATCGTTTGACAGCCCTAATTATTATTATTGTCATAGATTTCACAATCAGTTGGTGAGACACCTCCTAAAAACATTGCGCCACGGCTTCCCGTAGGGGGCCAGGCCAGGCGTTCTAACACCAGATTTGGGTGGAAAGTTTTAGTGCATACAAGCAGGCAGGAGTGTCTCAAGAGTGATTTGGTCGAAGAGCAAGGTAATTTTTATATAAAATAGCATGCATGCACTTTGAAACGTTGGGGAAAAAAATGAAATGAATGGAAAAAATTTGCGTCACTTTAGCTTGAAATATTTACGTAAAATGAGTGATAACTGTTTTTTTTTTTTTGCTTTTAGGCAAGAATTTAGACTTTTCTATTCATATCTATAGAAATTCCAGGATTTACGCACTTATTTACAAGAATGTCCAACTTAAAAAGCTTTTTATATGGTGATGGCCACCATGTTGGATTTTGTATCCATACACAAAAGTATAACTTTACATTCAAATAATAAGGTAATTTTCGGCCAACTGCCTGTTTTTATTAAAAAAAAAACTAGTTATCTAGAAATTTCTTCGTCAACTTGTTTTTTACGTGTTTTATTTTATGTAACATTTCAATCTAAAAACGACAAGAATTGCCTCCGTGCTGAAGTAATAGTAACATCGGAATCTAACCTAAAAAAGTTGTGATTGTATATAGAAAAATGCAAAATTTGCTTTTGTTGAGTAAAATTAAGATGATTTTGCATGCTTTCCTCATGTTTCTGATGTGAAAATTGAGTGATTTATTAGCTGTTGAAAAAATGTCAAAATTGCACGAAACAAACAAAAACAAAAAAATAAAGTTGCTATTTCGGGCAAAAACTTACATGTTAAATATTGCTGTTGAACCTGAAAATATATGTGATTATCTCTGCGTTTGGTGATTTTTGTGCATCTAGTGTAGACTCTGAGAATTTCACAGCCATTTTAAGTTTTGTTATACAATAAAAAAATAATTAAATGGGATTTTATGAGGGAACAAATGTTTTGATGTCACTGCTCATGGAGACTCATATATGCCTAAGGGAGGTGCCTGTTATGGTTTTAGGCCGCAAGCAGCTTTGGTTTTGAAAATATTGGAAGTTCTAAGTTTTTGTATTTATAATTTATTTGTTATGTGTAATTGATATTTGTAATTGTACCAGCAGTATGTAATTTAGCGTAGGTTTTTGGGCTGTGGAATGAATTCATCAAATTATAATGTATTCTCATGGGAAAATCCTGCTCAACATAAAACCATTTTGACTTATAAACCAGGTCCTCGAACAATTTAATTTGTATGTAGAGGTACTACTGTATTCATGTGAAATGAAGTATAACAAACCAAAAAGACTTGTTTTGAATAATGCCACTGTCATTTTCGATGTCCCTTTCTAGAATATCTACTTTTTTAACGGCCATATTGATAATCCAGAGACACAATTATAGTCTCCATGCCATTGATTACACAAACAAAATGCTTTCATACTAATAAAGTGGACCGTTAGGTTGTGTCCGTTCGCCGCGACCCCTGGGAACGTGGTGGTAATTGCCAGGACAAGGACAGCAATGAAGGAAGTGCTTACTCCAGCAACGCTCATTACTCAAAGCAACATCGCGGCTCACACGAACTCACATCCTGGATGTCTTGTATTTCAGTTCTACTGCTTTTGCACACACAAAAAAATACAATTTATTTATAAATAACTTTGTAAAAAAAAAAAAAAAAAAAATTGTACCTACTTTTGTTGATGCTGTATACTGAGATTTTCTATGATAATGTAACTTGGCTGAATTAAAGGTTGCACTGCAAATTTATAATGTCTTAATAAGATGATTTTTCTTAAACGTAGTCAAATAATTGTCTCCATCTTGTTTTGAATGTTAAAGACTAACTGATTAATGTGTAAGATTATTCAATTTACGTTAATGTGACTATTTATTCTTATTAAGACAATACACCTAAAAGTTGGTAATTCCTCACCTAAATCAAGACAAATTTGCTTTTAATAATGTTTTGAACAACATCTGTTCATGAATTAAGAACATTTCTGACATTCGAAAGCTTTTATAAGATTAAATTTAGGAATTTATTGCTTAAAATAAATGTTAAGCTTAATTTCAGCCTGCTATTTTTCTTATTTCAAGAAATAAGCATGGCTGTGGGGCGGCATGGCTCAGTGGTAGAGTAGTTGTCCCCCAACCCTGAGGTTGTGGGTTCGATCCTCCGCCCTGATGAACTCGTCTAAGTGTCCTTGAGCAAGACACTGAACCCCACGTTGCTCCTGGTGCTGCGTCACCAGTAGGTGGATGGCGAGATAGTGTAAAGCGCTTTGAACGTCTTGAAAGGTGGAAAAGCGCTATATAAGTATAATACCATTTACCACCAAAACGGAGTAAAATTTACTTGAAGCACTGGCACAAAATTTCAAATGGCAGCAAGCCGCCTAGGATTGGTTTAAATACACTGCTGATGAGTTGGAATTGGATGCAGGTACAACGTTGGGAACTCAACCCACAACTCTAACAGAACAAACTAACCAGCAGCAGAATGTGACAAAATCATGCCAGTCATTATACTTGCTAGCTAGCACAGCTATTTTCCCATTCCTGGCCAACCGTGTCATCACCCCCAGCATGCATTGCGCGTGTAAAATAAATGGGCATAATATCTGTGTTTCTAATAACACATTTTAGTAAAATAAAACGATTGTGGCTTATTAGAGCCTACAAATCTTTAAGTCTGAGGTTCCCTTTAAGCAAATATTTCTATGATAACTTGGTATTTTTCACCTCAATCAAGGAAAATTTGCTTTCAAATGATATTTTGAGCAATATCTGTTCCTGAACTATGAACACTTTGACATTTCAAAGCATTTTAAGATTAAATATACTAACTTATTCCTTAAAATAAGTCTGTTAGGCTTATTTTCAGCTAGCTATTTTTCTTATTTCAAGAAATATTAAGTGAATAAGATTTACTTGAAGCACTGGCAGATAATTTCACTTATTTCTAGTACATTTACACTCAAAATGGGGAATTTAACAAGTTTTAAGGAGGGTTTTTTGCAGTATGGGAAAACTAAACTGTACAAATAAAAAGTCCAATTAGTGTGTGCTAATGCATGCTGCAGTTACAAAACTGTGCCAAACGGTGGCAGCACTTTCAAGCACAAAAGGAGAACACAACTCCAGCGCCTAGGCCCTATTCTAATCAGACACATTGAAAGGCCACAAAATTATCATCGAATACATCTATTGCAACACGACAAACCGCCATTTTTAATCAAACCTTGGGATATGAGTAAAATATTTGAAACCCAGTGTGACACACACAAACATAAAACGACAACCCAGTTTTTGGCCACTTTAGCAAAACTGCTTAAATGTCCATTTTTCGTAAGATTGACTACATAAAAAATGGATCTGTTTTCTTGGGGGTCTTGCCTATTTGTGTGTATGTGTGTGTGTAAGAGAGAGAGTTTAATGGGATGGCTGGAGGGGTCCTAAACTGGCCTCTCACGTCACCCCTCCTCCTTGGTTGCCCACCCACCCCGCCTCAGTTACGCCTGTCAGGGGCCCGTGACAGACGGCGCGTGGGTTCGTTTGTGTGTGTGTGTGGCTGAGGAGGGGGGCCCCGGGCACCACTGTTTTGGCGTGTGGAGGTCAAAGTTCAGGCACATGGTAGCGGTCGGGTCCCCCTTGTGTGCACACACTCAAGCTGCTTGCCGCCTGCCTTGTCCACCTGTCCCCTGTCACATTCAGTACAACACACACATGCACACAAAGCTATAGTGCAAACTTTAGTCTGTTTAGTGCACAAACAGTTTTAATCAGTACTGTTTGATCATTTTTACTGATAACTATTTTATTGTTTTTAACTTTAATTGCCTGGTTTGACCATTCTGAAGTGCTCTAAGAAAAAAAGTGGATTTGGGAACTCACACACAATCCGTGTACATTTAACACTTATTTCAATTATTTGGTCATTAGCTCTTTCAGTCGTTTTTTTACTACTTCAGCATAATCTTGACATATTTTTCCAAACGGCATGTCGTAATTTTGTTTTGAATGCTGCCGTAGTATTAAAGAAATGCTGGATTTTGAAGCAAGTGTCATGAAAAATTCCACTTCTGTTTTGCCAGTACTTCTCAAATATAGTAATTCCCTCGTTTTTCGCCCAATCACTGATGAGTGGTTTAAAGCTGCCCTGCCCACTATATAACACACACCTGGTAGGAATTGTCTTGATGAGAAGCATTGTCTGATGTGCATCATGGCTTGGTCAAAAGAGCTGTCTGAAGACCTGCGATCAAGGATTGTTGATTTGTATAATGCTGGGTAAGGATACAATACCATCTCTAAAAGTCTGGATGTTGATCAATCGACAGTCAGAGAAGTTGTCTACAAATGTAGAGAGTTTGGCACTGTTGCTTCTCTCCCAAGGAGTGGTCATCCACCAAAGATGACGCCAAGAGTTCAGCGCAAAATACTCAGTGAGGTAAAAAAAAGAACCCTGGAGTATCTGCTAAAGACTTACAGAAATCACTGGCACAGTCCAATATCTCTGTGCCTACATCAACTATAAGTAAAACAATGGCCAAGAATGATGTTCATGGGAGAACTCCACGGAGGAAGCCACTGCTGTCAAAAAAAAATATTGTTGCTCATTTAATGTTCGCGAAAAGCCACTTGGAAAATCCACAGAAGTTCAGGCAAAATATTTTGTAGACTCCTAAAACCAAATTTGAATTGTTTGGAAGTAACACACAATGTCATGTGTGGCGTAAAAATGGAATGGCTCACCAACATCAACACCTCATCCCCACCGAGAAGCTTGGTGGAGGGAGCATCATGATTTGGGGCTGTTTTGCTACCTCAGGGCTTGGACAACTTGCAATCATTAATGGAAGAATGAATTCAAAAGTTTATCAGGAGGTTTTGCAGGAAAACCTGAGGCCGTCTGTCAGACAGTTGAAGCTAAAAGAGGATGGATGCTGCAATAAGACAATGATCCAAAACACAGAAGTAAATCAACTTCAGAATGGTTTCAGAAGAACAAAATAAACGTTCTGGAGTGGCCAAGTCAAAGTCCGGACTTGAACCCCATTGAGATTCTGCGGCATGACTTAAAGACAGTGATCCATGCCAGACATCCCAGGAATCTGAACAACAGCAGTTTTGTAGAGAAGAATGGGCCAAGATTAGTCCTGACAAAATATTAAATGTGATGGTTCACTTACTTATTTTTACCCCTTCTGTCAATGTTGGCATACTATCCTCAAAATATGAAAAACCACCCAAGCATTAATAGGTTTAGTTAAAGAAGACACTGTTTTTTCAACTGTGTGATTTTGACAAAGATTAGATCACATTTGATGGGGGGGCGTAACAGAAAATTGATAAGCACTGCGCCAATGTCAAGTAGAAGAGTCGAATGTGTGATGGTTCACTTATTTCCCCCCTTTCTGTCATTGTTTGCATACTATCCTCATTAAAATATGAAAACCGATAAATGCTCGGGGTGGTTTTTCATCTATGTGATTTTATGCAGAAATGTGAATTCCAAAAGTTCAGACACTTTTTTATACCACTGTATGTATGAGATACATTTATATCTGCTGTGATATTAAAGAAACACTTGATTTTGAAGCACAGTGTCAAAAAAAATTCTGTTTATACTAGGGCTGTCAAAATTATCGCGTTAACAGGCGTTAATTTTTTGAATTAATCACGTTAAAATATTTTACCCAATTAACGCATGCAATGAATGACCCGCTCGCATATTGCCTCAAACAGATTACAATGAGGCCATTTATGGACATTAAGAGTGAAGAGAATGCCACCGGCCGCTTGGGAGCAGCGCCGTTCCATACTCATGTTATTTCTTCTAAACATGGGAGAATTAGTAGTTGTGAGACGTTTATGCTGTATTCACAATGCAATGCAAATTGCTATTTGTGCTCCACATATATTTCGGTAAGTTTTCTTTCTTTTAGTGGCAATTACGTGTCTCTTGTTGTATTTTGGGTAAGATATGTACAGAGATATATATTTTATAAAGGCGAGTGGACACAGGCGTTCTTTGGACCGCGCCGTTTATTGGCATGAGCTTCGGCAACTCCTTCACAACAAACATAAGTATTGTTTAGTGAAAGCACAACAAAAATAATATTCCTATCCCTCAAAAAAATGTTCACAAAAAGAAAAGCACTTCAGTCTATAGTAATGAGGCAATGCAAAATGAACTGGCATGCAAAATACACGTAAAACTTTTCACTCTATTTTTATTATTGTTATTTTTATTCTTATTATATTAACTCTACTTTTGATTGAAAATTTTACACATTTTATTAAAACGAAAACATGAATAGGGGTTTTAATATAAAATTACTATAACTTGTAACTATAACATTTATCGTTTAAGAACTACAAGTCTTTCTATCCGTGGATCACTTTAACAGAAAGAATGTTAATAATGCCATTTGTGGATTTATTGTTACAATAAACAAATACAGTACTGATGTACAGTATGTTGTATGTATATATCCGTTGTGTGTCTTATCTTTCCATTCCAACAATAATTTACATAAAAATATGGCATATTTTAGACATGGTTTGAATTGCGATTAATTACAATTAATTAATTTTTAAGCTGTAATTAACTCGATTAAAAATTTTAAAAATTTTAACCGTTTGACAGCCCTAGTTTATACCACTATTTATTTGCTATATCACTACAAAGTCTTATGTTGTTGACTATATTGGGGCATCCTACTGACCAACTTGTTTTAAAGTTACTCAACAGAATTCAACTATTTAAAATGACATGAGTAAGGATGTTAACTCCTTAACTGCCATTGACGGCAACAGGCGTCCATTCCATTTGAACCGGGAGGGCATGGCGGCGAACGAGTTAATCATTCTAATACACAAAAATGACTTCCCTGATCCTCAGGGGCGCACTTCCGACTATTTTTTGCTTCACCCAAATCGGGCCGGCGCTGGACACCACTACATACACACACACGTGTACACAAAACCAGTGGTTGCTAAGCAACAGCCGGGAAGATCATTGTGTATGTGTGTGTGCGTACACCATTGTGTGCGAATGTGTGTTGATCATTAAGAAGAAGCATGTCTGCTAGCCTAGCCGCAGCATGCTAACATGTGACACTGTTCTCTCCCACACACACACACACAAATATATACAAACAAACACAGCCAAAAGCAAACACACACACATGCTTTAAGACTTTATGTAAAAGTGTCCAGGGGCAGGACAGTTTTCAAGGTTCAGGATGCAACACACACACACACGCACGCACAAAAACGTCCCCTGAGTGTTTATTATATCCAATGCGGCGGCTGTTTCTCGCACCACATATTTCTACGCCGATCGATCCCTCGGACTCCCGACAAGACAATAATGGCAGCGCCTTCCCGTCGCCATTATTACCGGCCTTCCCGGAGGAGAGCGCGCGAATAAAAAAGGAAAAAAAAAAAAGCCAAGGAGGTAGCTGTTAAAATTTCCCGCCAAACGCCGGGAAGCTAATGGCGGACGAGCGACAAGATGGCGGCGAAGGTGCCCGGATGTCGAAGAGCGGCGGCAAGACTGGACATCGTGAGGACATGAGAGATGTATAATTCCTTCCTTCCTTTTTCGAGAAACAAACAAAAGTTACCGATTGGAGAAAGTGACGGATTATTTCTTTCAGTCGGTTTTAAGGAAGAAAGCAGTTTTGTTCTACCAGATTCTCACACCTGTTCAGAATGCATAAACATACCTCCTTAACCATTAAATACCTGCAACATGAAGCAATTATTAGAGAATCCCAAAATTTGAAATATAAGGTCCTAATGAAACCTTTTTCAAATTTGTAAAAAGAAAAGTCAAAATGAATATGTGTAATAAGCACTCTGATATCCATAACCCTTGCTAAATCCTGTTTTTTTTTTTTTTCTCATGGAACCTGCAGATGCATGTGTTGACTTGCATCCATCATTTTTTTCCCCAAAAAGAAATGTCAAAATTTTGAATTAGGCTCAAAATCATGAAATTTTAGGTAGGGTTGTTCCGATCATGTGTTTTTGCTCCAGATCCGATCCCGATCGTTTTAGTTTGAGTATCTGCTGACCTCGATATTTCCCGATCCAATTGCTTTTTTTTGCTCCCGATTCAATTCCAATCATTCCCGCTAATTTTTCCCGATCATATACATTTTGGCAATGCATTAAGAAAAAAATGAATAAAACTCGGACGAATATATACATTCAACATACAGTACATAAGTACTGTATTTGTTTATTATGACAATAAATCCTCAAGATGGCATTTACATTATTGACATTCTTTCTGTGAGAGGGATCCACGGATAGAAAGACTTGTAATTCTTAAAGGATAAATGTGACTTTGTATATTGTGACTAAATATTGCCATCTCGTGTATTTGTTGAGCTTTCAGTAAATGATACTGCAGCCATTTAACTTCTGCCCAAATGCATGACGGGAAGTGCAACCATGACTGTGCGTAGGGGCACCAATTGATATATCTTCTCTGCGTTGGGAAAGAACATAGGGTGTTAAGAAAATGATCAACTACTACCTTTCTTCCCCACATTGCCTCCCACGTTATTTAATTGCCGAGAGAGGTATTGTAAGGCTTTAGCCACATAAAAAATGGCTCCAAAGGCTGTGAAAATTGTCTCTACTCATTATACGCTGCCTTTTAGCGCTATCTATAGGTAAAACGGCGTCTTTATAGATTGAACGCGACAATGCGTGAGTGGGCCATGTAGCGCATGCGTTAATTATTTAACGTGATTAATTTAAAAAAAATTAATTACCGCCATTAACGCAATAAATTTGATAGCCCTACTTTAAGCCAAAACTACTCTGGATGAGTATAAGACATTTTGTCTGTAACGTTAAATACAATTAGAAAACGATTTAATTAAAAAAAATATATATATATTAAAAAAAGGCACGTCCGATATTTTTTTTGCCGATTCCGATACTTGACGTGACCTGATCGATTGGGACATCTCTAATTTTAGGTGTATCAAATCTGATACATTTGGCAATAAAGGGTTAAAACCAGTTAAATTCCCTTGTTTTTAGTGTAAATCTAGTAGAAAAAATAAGTGAAATTATCTGCCAGTGCTTCAAGTAAATTTTCCTGACTTAGACTTCTTGAAATAAGAAAAACAGCTGGCTAAAAATAAGTTTAAAAGACTTATTTTAGGCAATTAATTATTATTTCTTCTTCAAAAAAGCTTTGTAATGTCGAAACGTTCCTAATTCAATTATTGTGCAAAAGATTTGAAAGCATTTTTTCTTAATTTATGTGAAAAATGACCAACTCTTAGATGTATAGGTTTTTTTCTTAATTTAGGTGGAAAATAACCAACTCTTAGATGTATAAATTTAATAAGAACAAATAGTAATATTTACTTAAAATGGAATAATCTGATGCATTAATCTATTCACTAGTCTTTAACACTCAAAACAGGATGGAGAAAACAATTTCACTACCGTAATTTCCTGACTATAGACCGTTACTTTTTCCCCTCATTTTAAAGCCAGTGGCTTATAGTCCAGTGTGGCCTATTAGCTGATTTATTTGGGTTAATAAGTAATATTTTATTTAACAGTGGCGTCATAAGACTGTTATAAGACAGTCATAGTTATGATATCGCACTATCTTGGGCATTACTGAATGCTTATGACAGATGCCCTTAAGTGTAATCCGGCAAATTATGGCACTAACTCCATGTATGTCCAGCTGGGATCTTTTACATCCATTCAAAAGTGAGATCATTTGCCGGATGACATTAAATAACATCTGTTACAAGCATTCATTAATGTTCATGACAGTGTCATGTCATAATTATGACAGCCTTATGGCACCACTGTTAAATAAAGTGTTACCAAATACCATTACTAGCAAATAATGAAAAAACTGGAACAGTAACTGAAGAAATAATTAGCACAGAACATGAATTTTGATTGATATTTACATCTGTAGCGCTGCAATGCATGCTAGGAGGCATGTTGGATGACAACAGTGTTGACAGCAGGTGGCAGCAGAGGTTGATTGTCTCCCCCAAGGGAGCAGTGATGGCCAAATGAAGCTTCTTAAAGCAATGAAACTTTGCAGCCAATTGGTTCAAAGCTTCATAGTGGTTCATTTGATCTTCTGACAGTCTTATGATGCCGCTGTCAAATGAATTGTTACCGGTTCATATGTTTTGATGTAAAAATACCATGACACAGTGAGGATAGCTGTGTCTTATAATCCAGTGCGGCTTATCTATGAACAAATATCGTTTTGGTGTCAAATTTGGTGGATAGCGGCTTTTAGTCAGGTGCGCCTTATAGTCTGAATATTACAGTACATTTAAGAAAAAAAAAAATCTGATTAGGACTTTATAATTTTGCAGTGCACTTTTGTAAAGAATTGTTTGTAATAAGGGCGTGTCAGTAATTTCAATAGTAATATTGTATTTTCAGTATTTAGTCCTGAATCCTCACGAGTAGTTGGGGTTCACTGTAAAATATGAACCCTTTCATACACAAAATATGATTTTTATTTATTTATTTATTTTTTAACTCTAATTAGCTGCCATTGACGGCGCTAGACGTCCAATCCATTTTTAATGGAATGGGCAAATGAACGCAATGACATTATAGACATTATGGCGCAAAAATGCTTAACGTACATGTGAAATGTACAACAAATATGATGTAGAGTTGTGGTCAAAAGTTTACATACACTTGTGAAGAACATAATGTCATGGCTCTCTTGAGTTTCCAGTTTTTTCTACAACTCTGATTTTTCTCCGATAGAGTGATTGGAACAGATACTTCTTTGTCACAAAAAACATTCATGAAGTTTGGTTCTTTTATGACTTTATTATGGGTTAACAGAAAAAGTGATCAAATCTGCTGGGTCAAAAATATACATACAGCAACACGAATTAGCAATTTCTTGTGAGTGATTATTGACTTGAACAAGTCAGGAAAGTCACTTGGAGCCATTTCAAAGCAGCTGCAGGTCCCAAGAGCAACAGTGCAAACAATTGTTTGTAAGTATAAAGTGCATGACGCTGTTTTTTCACTGCCACAATCAGGAAGAAAACGCAAGCTATCACCTGCTGCTGAGAGAAAATTGGTCAGGAGGGTGAAGATTCAAACGAGAATCACCAAAAAGCAGATCTGCCAAGAATTAGAAGCTGCTGGAACACAGGTGTCTGTGTCCACAGTCAAGTGTGTTTTGCATCTCCATGGACTGAGAGGCTGCCGTGCAAGAAGGAAGCCCTTGCTCCAAAAGCGGCACGTTAAGGTTCGACTGAAGTTTGCTGCTGATCACATGGACAAAGATAAGACCTTCTGGAGGAAAGTTCTGTGGTCAGACGAAACAAAAATCGAGCTGTTTGGCCACAATGCCCAGCAATATGTTTGGAGGAGAAAAGGTGAGGCCTTTAACCCCAAGTACACCATGCCTACCGCCAAGCACGGTGGTGGTAGTATTATGCTGTGGGGCTGTTTTGCTGCCAATGGAACTGGTGCTTTACAGAGAGTAAATGGGATAATGAAGAAGGAGGATTACCTTCAAATTCTTCAAGATAACCTAACGTCATCAGCCCGAAGATTGGGTCTTGGACGCAGTTGGGTGTTCCAACAGGACAATGACCCCAAACACACATCAAAAGTGGTAATGGAATGGCTAAATCAGGCTAGAATTAAGGTTTTCGAATGGCCTTCCCAAAGTCCTGACTTGAACTTGTGGACAATGCTGAAGAAACAAGTCCATGTCAGAAAGCCATCAAATTTAACTGAACTGCACCAATTCTGTCAAGAGGAGTGGTCAAAGATTCAACCAGAAGCTTGCCAGAAGCTTGTGAATGGCTACCAAAAGCGCCTAATTGAAGTGACATGTTACCAAAATATTAGCGCTGCTGTATGTATATTTTTGACCCAGCAGATTTGATCACTTTTTTCTGTTCACCCATAATGAAGTCATAAAAGAACCAAACTTCATGAATGTTTTTTGTGACAAAGAAGTATCTGTTCCAATCACTCTATCAGAGAAAAATCAGAGTTGTAGAAATAACTGGAAACTCAAGAGAGCCATGACATTATGTTCTTCACAAGTGTATGTAAACTTTTGACCACAACTGTAAATGTAGTGTTAGAATAGCTCCAGCTCACCTGCGACCCTCATGAGGATAAGCGGTTCAGAAGATGGATGAGTGAATGAATGTTGCATTGGAGCAGTATAAACATTAAACATGATTTAAATACTGTACTCTTCTGTTCATGAAAACAAAATGTCTTAAAAAGGCTTGTAAACATTGAATTGGATGTAAACACGCTACATTTATACTCAAAATGCACTGCCTGATAATAGGACTACCTCATACACATTTTATATTTATTTATATTTATATTATTTTACTTGCAAGTCACTTTTGAGATTTTTACTTGTCCTGCACTGGAAAGGGAGATGCTCCACAATTTCATTGTGCAACTGTATAATGACAACAAAGGCCTATTCTATTCTATTCTATTCTATTCTATTCTATTCTATTCTATTCTATTCTATTCTATTCTATTCTAAATATGATTAAACTGTTACATTGGAAACATTAAATATCATCAAAATATTCTATATTTGGGTTGATAAGACAGTAAGGCTTCAGCTATCGATTATTTAAGCGATCGATTAATCCATCAACTAGTTAGTCCGAATAATCGAGTTATCGGATTAGGAACATTTAACGCAGAATACATTTTAGGAAATTTAAAACAAAGGCTTGCTAAGATTACACTTTCAAAAGAGCATTAAATGGTAAATGGAGAGTACTTATATAACGCACTTATCTACATGGTTACCATCCCCAAAGCGCTTTACATTAAAACACATTTCACGCACACATTCACTCCCCGTGCGAATTAAATGCGAATACAAAATACAATTCCTTTGTGTTTCTTCAAACCATTCAGAATTGCACTTTCATTTCACAAGAGCATTATAAGCATTTAATTAGGGCTGTCAAAATTATCGCGTTAACGGGCGGTAATTAATTTTTTAAATTAATCACGTTAAAATATTTGACGCAATTAACGCATATGCCCCGCTCAAACAGATTAAAATGACAGCAAAGGGTCATGTGCACTTGTTACTTGTGTTTTTTGGAGTTTTGTCGCCCTCTGCTGGCGCTTGGGTGCGACTGATTTTATGAACATGAGAATTGTGTAATTATTGACATCAACAATGGCGACCTACTAGTTTATTTTTTGATTGAAATTTTTTTACAAATTGAATAAAACGAAAACATTAAGAGGGGTTTTAATATAAAATTTCTATCACTTGTACTAACATTTATCTTTTAAGAACTACAAGTCTTTCTATCCATGGATCGCTTTAACAGAATGTTAAAGTTAATACCATCTTGTTGATTTATTGTTATAATAAACAAATACAGTACTTATGTACAGTATGTTGAATGTATATATCCGTCTTGTGTCTTAGCTTTCCATTCCAACAATAATTTACAGAAAAATATGGCATATTTTATAGATGGTTTGAATTGCGATTAATTACGATTAATTAATTTTTAAGCTGTGATTAACTCGATTAAAAATTTTAATCATTTGACAGCCCTACTTTTAATACATACATACCTAAGCTTGGCCTCAAACAGTATAAAAAAAAAATAAATGAGGATCTAAGTACAACAAAAGAACAATTGTCTAACTTGCATAGCAAAAGTCCGCTAGCTTAAATGCTATAAAATACCAACTTAAAAAAAAAATTTTTTTTAAACAAAGCCCTCAACAAATTATTCCAACACGTATTCTCACAAGAAAAAACTGCTAAATATACTTTTTACGTAAATGACGAATGCATAAACAACCATATTAGCTAAAAAAAAAAAAACATTATGTTGGTCTAAGCAGGGAGCAGCTGGATTCAGTCATGTTCGATGAGTTATGGCTGCCACTAGAGGGCAGTGTATCCACCCACATCATTAAAACTAAATGCAACATGTTCAAAACAAACCATTACAACATCACTCTAATTGAACGAATCCTCGTAGCAGCAAACTGTTTTCTAATCAAATTACTCGAGTTAATCGATTAATTGTTGCAGCACTATAAGAAATTAAATGTAATGTAAAAATAGTATATTAGAAGTGTAAAGGCCCCCCCAAAAAACAAAAACATAATATGTATACAACATTAAAGATGGTCTAAATATGCTAAAATAATGGCACATAAATCCAAGGTAAACAAATATAACTGAAATATGATACCATAATATAGGGGTGTACTGTATAAACATTCCATGGAAATGCTGAAATCAGTAAATTAGTTACCCTCGGTTAAATTATTAGAAGAGTCAGTCCAGGCCAACTAAACACTATGTAACATATATTGTTTTTACACTGAAATTAAACGTTGATAAAGACTTGATCAGATTATTTTTCTCAAATCTAGTCAAATAATGTTCTCCATCTTGTTTTGAGTGTTAAAGACTAGTTAACAGATGTCAGATTATTCCATTAACTTTAATATTACTATTAATTCTTATTAAGACCATACATCTAAATGTTGGTAATATTTCACCTCAACAGTTGTTTTCGTCAACGATGACGATAACGAAATTATTTCGTTAACGAACAATTTTTTTCATGACGATGACGTCACGATGACGTGGCTTGGGAGACTAAAGCATAACGAGATGGATGCCAGTTGTCGTCTGACGACATGAGAATGAGATGAAAATTTGTCATAGTTTCCATCATAAATTCACAATGTGTGATATTTTCTTATTGTATGTGTATTTAGCACACATTTAGCAGTTTTTGGTCGTGTCACTCATGTGAGGTGCTGCACCTCCCCCCTGACCCACACACACACATGCTTACTCACAGGCTCACAGGCTGTGCTGAGTGATCATCACACACTAAACCAGGGGTCCCCAAACTTTTTCCTGTGAGGGCCACATAACTTTTTCCTTCTCTGATGAGGGGTCGTGGTCAGTTTGTAACAGAAAAGGTGTGACGATTGCAGGAGTGCCTAAATGTAAAAATGTATTGTTTTTCAGAAAGCTACAATCAAATAACCCTTTCTGGATTCTTCACGGAACAAAAGTAAATACAATAAAAATAATAATAATATAATATTAATATAATATCATAATAAAACTATTAATTAAATAGATAATAACCAAATAACCCTCTCTGGGTTCTTCACAGAAAAAAGCTAGGAAATAAATAACTATTGAAAAAAATATTTATATATATTTTTTAATTTTCTGTTCAGGGGGCCGGACCAAACGTAGCCACGGGCCGTATAAGGCCCGCGTGCCGTAGTTTGGGGACCCCTGGACTAAACTAACTTGTAGCGTTAGCATAGCGTTCAAGTTGGCATTAGCATTTAGCGACTTGGGTGTTTTCTTAAACTCTTGCAAAACATTTTCCATACAGTTCGTGGCGTCCAGGTGAGCTTAATTAATTGCAAAAACCAAAATTAAAATGGCTGCAATAGACAACACTGCACCTCAATCAAGTAAAATGTTCTTTCTTTTCATGAATTAAGAACATTTAAAGCTTTTTTTATTTTATTATTATTTTTTATACACTAATTTATTGCTTAAAATAAGTCTGTTAAATTTGGCCTTCTGGACGGATTGTTGGTGTCTTGCTGGCCCGGGTCGTTGGAGCTGTGCGATTCCGGCAGTCTGGCTAGAAGGTCAGATTCCTTAATCCGCTAGCTATTTTTTTTTTTAACTTCAAGAAATCTGTGTAAAATTTACTTGAAGCACTGGCAGATAATTTCATTTATTTCAAGTAGATTTACACTGAAAACAAAGGAATTTCACCAGTTTGAGGTGTGTTTTTGTAGCGTAAGCTTGCAAGTGTACCTGCTACTCGTTGCTGCTTGTGTCGATATTTCATGCATTATGAGAGTTTGGTTGTTTTATGTATTCTACGAATGTTAACATTTCTATGTAGTAAATGGGACTTGGACACTTGTCCCCTCGCTGGAAGTGATCGTCTACCATTTCCATTTGAGATGAGGTTCATTTGTCGCCGTTGATTGGCGACCACCTAAATTGTCGGCCAATTAACGTGAGCTCTCGCCTGACCTCTTACGCTCGGTGTCACCTCGCCCGCCGTCCATCTCCCGTGCCCGCCCCCGCCTGACTCGTTCCGGTCAAACGCCTCGCTGTCATCACGAGGATGCGATCCCTGCTCCGAACCTTCATCCCCCTGCTTAAATCACAGCGATGAATTATTGAGCATATTTATTCAAACAGCATTAATTATAAAGCAGCGGCAGGAGGGAGGAAGGAGGGTCGGGAGGTAAAGCAAGGCTACTTGGAAAAGGGGGGTGAAAGGTGGGTGGGGGGGGGGTGAGGAAATTGGTGTGGCTAGCGGAACAGAACCCCCCTCGACCAAACACCCGCCCCAAATCTCCACACACCCTCCTTCCTCGCTCTGCTTTGTATTCCGCAGAGATGACAGGGGGAAGCTTTATTGCTCTGAGTCGGTATCGATCGGGGCCCCGCCGAAGGGGGAGCCGGACCTGCGCACGCACCGGGCCCTTTTGCAGGCCCCCGCCTTCGAAGCCACTGAACGCGCGCCTTGATTTCTCATCTGCAATCACTGTCAACCCTCGCATTCACCAATTGGAAAAAGATTTAACACAGTAGCACGGTGGAGAGAGTGGTTAGTGTGTTTTGCCTCATTGTTTTGTGGTTGTGGGTAAGAAGCTACAGACTTCACGTGTGGAGTTTTTCCTTGTAGTTGTGGGGGATTTATCCTCTCACGTTTCCAAAATATGCCTGCTGTCTTCAAGGAAGACTAAATCAGGGGTCTCAAACTCAGTTTATCAGGTTGCTTATTTACTTTGGCTAAATTGTTGGTTAAAAACAGGTAAATTTTTTAATTGGCTTGAGCTATGTATAAACATAAAGGATTTAAAAAAAGAAAAAAAGAAAACATTAAATTCCCTGGGCACTATTTTTTTTTTTAATGGATTGGTTTTTAATTTTTTTTTTTTTTAGTCTAAAATCATTTTGTTTAATCAGTGGCATGGAGACTATAACTGTGTCTGTGGATTGTCAATATGGCCCTCTAAATAATAGACATTTTAGAAAGTGACATCGAAAGTGACAGTGACATTATTCAGAACAAGTCTTTTTGGTTTGTTTTATTTCATTTCATATGAATACAGTAGTATCTCTCCATATGAATTTAATTCGTTCCAGGACCTGGATTGTAAGTCAAAATTCAACATTTCTACATGTCAGCATTTCTAAATGTCCCTGTCGGCCTGCCTCGGGTGTTAATACTTGGCCCTCCGTTTTCTATGTATATTAATGACTTGCCAAATTCATATTTAAAGTTGCATATGTCGAAGTACAATTGTATACTTTTTTTTTTATTGCTCATCTCAAAAAATGTGTGGTCCACACAATTTTAAATTTGTATCTTCATTTATTACCATCTTATGATTGTATTTATTTTTAAAATGATTTAAAATGAAATATCTCATTTGCTCCCAAAAACGTATAAATATGTTCTATTTCTAATTGCTTCAGTACTGAGCCCACCGGGTGCCAGGGTAGAATTTTTTTTAAAAATCATAGCTAATCTGTACCCACAGATTACTAATCTGTACCCACAGTTTACTAATCTGTACCCACAGTTTACTAAACTGTACCCACAGTTTACCAATCTGTACCCACAGTTTACCAATCTGTACCCACAGATTACTAAACTGTACCCACAGATTACTAAACTGTACCCACAGTTTACTAAACTGTACCCACAGTTTACTAATCTGTACTCACAGATTACTAAACTGTACCCACAGATTAGCAATGACCCGGAAACTGTAGTCACCAATGTTTGGCGGGGACTCCAAATGCCGAGGGACCGACCGAGCAAGCACCTGCACCTTTTGCCCTCGGCGAACAAAGGGGTTTGAAAAGGTAACTATTGCACATTTTCTTTGGTAGCCGTCTACATTTTCAGGTGTCATCAATCAATATGGCATGTTGTGTGTTAGTAGCCGCTAATGCGGCTACTAAAAATAGCTAACTGACAAATGAACAATACTTGAATTAAGCACGCACGGACACGACAGCAGCACAGAAAATGTGCAAACACAACATGCCATATTGATTGATGACACCTGAAAGACGCCTACCAAAGAAAACGTGCAATAGTTATCTTTTAAAACCCCTTTGTTCGCCGAGGGCAAATGGTGCAGATGCCTCCGGGTCATTGCTAAACTGTGGGTACAGATTAGTTAACTGTGGGCACAGTTGAGTAATCTGTGGGTACAGATTAGTAAACTGTGGGTACAGTTGAGGAATCTGTGGGTACAGATTAGTAAACTGTGGGTACAGTTTAGTAAACTGTGGGTACAGTTTAGTAATCTGTGGGTACAGTTTGCTAAACTGTGGGTACAGTTTAGTAATCTGTGGGTACAGATTAGCTATGATTTTTTATTTTTTCTATCCTGTCACCCGGGGGGCTCCGTACTTCAGTGTCCCAAAAATGTATTTATAAGTCTGTTGAGGTTTAAAAAAATTTTTTTTTAGAAGAGGCATTTATAAGATCCTATGTATCTAAGATACAATGCACAAAGCTCAAAACCCATTTTAAAGCAATAAAACTGGCCAATGGAGGTCAGTAGCGCATTTGGTAAGAACTCATCTCGGGCCAAGAAAGGAAGTGAAGAAAAATAGTCAGGAAACGGAAGTTGGAGGGCTCTTGTGAAGACGCGTGACAATTTGAGAAAAATGTGGGAAAAAAAGGCAAACGACACTGGAGGAGTGTTTTGAAAAGAAAACGAAACGACGTTGACATCCACAAGAGCGTCAGGTTCCACACGCGTTCTGCGGAGCTCACGTTGCGTTACTCCTTAGCCCGAGGTTGAAACCAACGATGAAGGTGACGAAAAAAGTGAGACAGATCTTGATCCGGCATCGGATTAGCCACAGGAGCATCTGAGAGCCTTCCCCGTTGTTATGTGCGCAAATAGTTCAACAGTTCAATAGTTTAATTATGTGTAAATAAATTGTCACTTTGCGATCAAAAGCTCTATTTGTCTTGTTGTTATTTTGTAAAATGAAAACATTCAGATGTTTGGGATGTAACTGAAGCAAAAAATAGCTGTTTTGAAGTCAAAGTTATGTTTGAAATGTATGCTTTAACAAAAAGCTCAATTTCTGTTTTTTCATCAGAAATTGGAAAATTGCTCAAACTAAGCTATTTTCTAATGCTGATTTCTAAAGAATGGAAAAAGAAATGAACTAACTTTTTTTCTGCTGAAAGAAAAGAGTAATCTTTCTTTTGCTGGGTTCCACGTTCATATAGCAATATAACAGAATTTTCTGTGGGCCTTGCAAATTCAGTCAAAATCCAGTAAAATGGCTTGGGCGAAGGGCCTTGCTCCGGTGAAAATGACTGGGAGCGAATGAGTTAAATGTAAAGTGATATTTTTATTGCCCATTGCAAAACGGGTCACACTAATACTACACATTGCATGGGTCACACAAATATTGGGGCATTTCCAGGTGACTTACTGTTGATCGAGGGACTTTTCCATGTAACTTTCTGTTGATTTTGGGGATAATTCCTGCACATTTCAGTCACTTCCTGTTGATTTTGGGGCGTTTTCAGGTCACCTGATCATTTTTTTGGTGAGAAATCATTCTCAAGACCGTGTCTTCACATAGACCAGGGGTCGGCAACCCATAATTTTGAAAGAGCCATATTGGAGCAAAAACAAAAAACAAATATGCCTGGAGCAGCAAAAAATGGAAAGCAATACATGCTGTATGTATCTATATTAGCTATATTAGCCTACTATTAAAATGACTAAGTTGGCTACAAATACATAATGAGCATTCATGATTACCATATTTTCCGCACTATAAGGCGCACCTGAAAGCCTTCAATTTTCTCAGTGCGCCTTATAATTCGATGTGCTTCATATGTAGATCAATATTGGTTAATCATGGCATGACATTCCATTTAGCTCAGCTCCATCTTGTGGATTCATAACGCAATGCCAACCACTACTACTACTACTGCTGCTGCTGCACCTTATAATGCAGTGTGCCCTATACATGAAAACGATTTTAAAATAGGCCATTCTTTGAAGGTGCGTCTTACAATGGGGCAAATAAGTATTTAGTCAACCACTAATTATGCAAGTTCTCCCACTTGAAAATATTAGAGAGCCTGTAATTGTCAACATGGGTAAACCTCAACCATGAGAAACACAATGTGGAAAAAAAAAAAAACAGAAAAACCCCATTGTTTGATTTTTAAAGAATTTATTTGTAAATCATGGTAGAAAATAAGTATTTGGTCAATATCAAAAGTTCATCTCAATACTTTGTTATGGTACCCTTTGTTGGCAATAACGGAGGCCAAACGTTTTCTGTAACTCTTCACAAGCTTTTCCCACACTGCTGCTGGTATTTAGGCCCATTCCTCCATGCAGATGTCCTCTAGAGCAGTGATGTTTTGGGGCTGTCATTGGGCAACATGGACTTTCAACTCCCTCCACAGATTTTCTATGGGGTTGAGATCTGGAGACTGGCTAGGCCACTCCAGGACCTTGAAATGCTTCTTACGAAGCCACTCCTTTGTTGCCCTGGCTGTGTGTTTGGGATCACTGTCATGCTGAAAGACACGTCTCATCTTCAATGCCCTTGCTGATGGAAGGAGATTTTCACTCAAAATCTCTCGATACATGGCCCCATTCATTCTTTCCTTTACACAGATCATTCTTCCTGGTCCCTTTGCAGAAAACAGCCCCAATGCATGATGTTTCCACCCCCATGCTTCACAGTGGGTATGGTGTTCTTCGGATGCAATCCAGTATTCTTTCTCCTCCAAACACGAGAACCTGCGTTTCTACCAAAAAGTTCTATTTTGGTTTCATCTGACCATAACACATTCTCCCAGTCCTGTTCTGGATCATCCAAATGCTCTCTAGCGAACCGCAGATGGGTCTGGACGTGTACTGGCTTCAGCAGGGGGACACGTCTGGCAGTGCAGGATTTGAGTCCCTGGCGGCGCGTTGTGTTACTGATAGTAGCCTTTGTTACTGTGGTCCCAGCTCTCTGTAGGTCATTCACTAGGTCCCCCCGTGTGGTTCTGGGATTTTTGCTCACCGTTCTTGTTATCATTTTGACGCCACGGGGTGAGATCTTGCATGGAGCCCCAGATCGAGGGAGATTGTCAGTGGTCTTGTAT
Organism: Corythoichthys intestinalis; assembly: GCF_030265065.1. Taxonomy (NCBI): domain Eukaryota; kingdom Metazoa; phylum Chordata; class Actinopteri; order Syngnathiformes; family Syngnathidae; genus Corythoichthys; species Corythoichthys intestinalis. Next base: position 27,586,365 of record NC_080416.1, read on the forward strand.
GTCTTCCGTTTTCTAATAATTGCTCCCACGGTTGATTTCTTTACACCAAGCGTTTTGCCTATTGCAGATTCAGTCTTCCCAGCCTAGTGCAGGTCTACAATTTTGTCTCTCGTGCCCTTCGAAAGCTCTTTGGTCTTGGCCATAGTGGAGTTTGGAGTGTGACTGACTGAGGTCGTGGACAGGTGTCTTTTATACCGATAATGAGTTAAAACAGGTGCCATTAATACAGGTAATTAGTGGAGCCTCGTTAGACCTCGTTAGAAGAATTTAGCCTTCTTTCACAGCCAGAAATATTGCTTGTTTGTAGGTGACCAAATCCTTATTTTCCACTCTAATTTGGAAATAAATTCTTTAAAAATCAAACAATGTGATTTTCAGTTTTTTTTTCTCCACATTCTGTCTCTCATGGGTGAGGTTTACCCATGTTGACAATTGCAGGCCTCTCTAATCTTTTCAAGTAGGAGAACTTGCACAATTGGTGGTTGACTAAATACTTATTTGCCCTAAATGTGTATTTTCCCTGTAAAGAATGACAAACCACATAACTACTCTGTTTAACGATGCCGCCTCAAGTTCAACTTCATTACAATATTAATGAATTAGAATAATGCTTGTGTCATGTTTGTCCTCCAACAGAAACCATACTAAAACTAAAAATATATTTCCCTCACCTATCTTTTTCCAATTTTAAATATTTTTGAAAAAGCTCCATGGAGCCACTGGGGCAGCGCTAAAGAGCCGCATGCAGGGTTGCTAGCCCCCAAGAAGATCATGATAAGTAACTCATCCTTAAAAGTGTTTTAAGCAAATTTCAGAAGTGTGTATCCAACAGGCCATGCACACAAATACATATACGTACACCTGTCCCGCTGACCCTAATCTGTCGGAAGCAAGCGTGACAAGGGAGGGATCTGCCACGCCACCGGGCACGTTCCAAATTCAGGGTATATGAGGCTAGAGGATTTGAGGGCGCAGGGGTCCAAAGTGTGGCCTCGGGATGGAGAGATGAGAGAAGGGGCAGGAGCGGGAAGGTGAGCAACACACATGCCGTCAAATACATACAGAATTGTGCAGCTCACGAAGTGGCCTACATTTTAAAATGAAACGAAAACAAAAAAATCCCATTTTTAACAGTTGCGTTTAGTCCATGAACACCTTTGCCAGCTGGGGGCACTGTAATGCAGATATGCAGCTAACCTGTAAATCCGAATGGTCTCTGCTCTTTAGTAAGGCACAGTAATATTATTTTTTGCAGAGGATAAATAACATATGCTTGCGAGTATTATTGTATTATCTGTATCGATCCTTACACGTGTTTTTGGTGAAAATAAACAAGAGACAGCACTTCTACTCCTGTCCAGTAGTTGGCAGCGCGCAGCAACATTGCCTTTCTGTCTGCTGAAGTAACAACATTAGACTAATCTGAATAGAGATTTGTGTACAACACCCTCTAATGGTTGCTCGGATTAGTCCTTTTAGAAGTCTGAAATTTGGGCTAATTTTGGCTTTGACTGGAAAAAATGGAGTCATGGAGTATTTAGAATCTTGCATATAAAGCAACACTAGGTACCTTTGCAACCATGATAAAATATTTTCATAACATTTGCGATCATATGTTGACTGATAACTAATTGAATGACACCTATTTATATCTTGAGGGGGTCTGTATTGCTTTCACTGGCACTAATTAACTTTGAGGAGGGTAGCAGGATCACTGCCACACACATAAAAAAAAAAAAAACCTACAAATGGGCTGACTTCTTTACGGGATACAGTGGTATGAAAAAGTATCTGAATGTTTTGGAATTTCTCACATCTCTGCATAAAACCATCATTAAATGTGATCTGATCTTTGTTAAAAACACACAGATGTAATAACAGTGTCTGCTTCGACTAAAACCACCCAAACGTTTATACGTTTTTATATTTTAATGAGAATAGTATGCAAACAATGACAAAACGGGGGGGGGGGGGGGGGGGGGGGGTTGAGTGAACCCTCTGCCTTAAAGAGCAATTGAAACCAATTTTTGTCAAACAATTTAAGTCAGGTGTATGCCCAATCACTGATAATTGGTTAAAAGCTGCCCTGATCATTATAAAAAACACACCTGGTAAGAAATGTCTTGATGAGAAGCATTGTCTGATGTGCATCATGGCTCAGTCAAAAGAGCTGTCTGAAGACGTGCGATCAAAGACTGTTGATTTGTATAGAGCTGGGAAAGGATACAAAACCATCTGCAAAAGTCCGGATGTTCATCAATCGACAGTCAGAGAAGTTGTGTACAAATGGAGAGAATTTGGCACAGTTGCTTCTCTCCCAAGGAGTGGCCTCCCACCAAAGATGACCGCAAGAGTTCAGTGCAGAATACTCAGGGAGGCAAAAAAAGAACCCTAGCGTGGCTGCTGAAGACTTACAAAAATCACTGGCACAGTCCAATATATCTGTGCACACATCAACTATATGTAAAACTATGGCCAAGAATGGTTTTCATGGGAGGACTCCACAGAGGAAGCCACTGCTGTCTAAAAAAAAAAAAACCTTGTTGCTCGTTTAATGTTCGCAAAAAGCACTTGGACACTCCACAGATGTTTTGGCACAGTATCTTGTGGACTGATGAAACCAAAGTTGATTTTTTTTTTAGTAACACACAACGTCATGTGTGGAAGAAAAATTGAACCGCTAACCAACATCAACACCTCATCCCCACCGTGAAGCATTGTGGAAGGAGCATCATGATTTAGGGCTGTTTTGCTACCTCAGGGCCTGGACAACTTGCAATCATTAATGAAAGAATGAATTCAAAAGTTATTAGGATGTTTTGCAGGAAAACCTGAGGGCGTCTGTCAGACAGTTGGAGCTAAAGAGAGGATGGATGCTGCAACAAGACAATGATCCAAAACACAGAAGTAAATCAACTTCAGAATGGTTTCAGAAGAACAAAATAAACGTTCTGGAGTGGCCAAGTCAAAGTCCAGTCCAAACCCCATTGAGATGCTGTGGCATGACCTAAAGACAGTGATTCATGGCAGACATCCCATGAATCTGACTAAACTACAGCAGTTTTGTTGAGAAGAAAGGAACAAGATGAGTCCTGATCGATGTGCCAGACTGATCTGTAGCTACAGGAAGCGTCTGGATGAAGTTATTGCTGCCAAAGCAGGGGCCACAAAATATTGAATGTGATGGTTCACTTATTTTCCCCCCATCTGTCATTGTTTGCATAATATCCTCATTAAAATATAAAAACCTATACATTTTTGGGTGGTTTTAGTAAAAGCAGACTTTTTTTAACCTGTGTGATTTTGACAAAGACCAGATCACATTTGATGGTGATTTTTTGCAGAAATGTGAGAACTTCCAAAAGGTTCAGATACTTTTTCATACCACAGTATGTCCATTTTGATTAGTTTTTTGTCTAAAGTGACATACAAATATCGCAATAAGTTTCAAGTTTAGTATAGGGATTATTCGGGATCTAATCAAATTAAGAACGTGATACGAATCGTATCGCCAGATATGAAGCAATGCACACCCCCTACCGTCAATTGTGTTGCCATGTACACGTTAGCATTTAGCTAAGTCTACTGTATACAAGTATCTTGTCTTTTTGCTTTCTTCTAAGATTAAAAGTAAACCTTAACTTGAAATGGCCTAGTCGAAGGATAGGATAGGGAAAATCCTTATTTGCCCGGGTTGTTTTTGACTAGTATTGTCATTTGTTTGATGATGCGAGACATATAATTTCGATAAAGATGGATATTGTTATTATTATTTTTAAATGGTTAAGCTAATTGGAAAACAGGCCGATCGCGACATTTTTCAGAAAATCTGAATCGGGTGAAAAGGATCAGGTTTGTAAAAAAAAAAAAAAATGTGATGTTTTTCTGCTTCATGCTCATACAGTGCCGCTCACCCTCCCTCCTGCAAAGCAGTGTGGCCAAACTGTCCAAATTGCATTTGGTACTTAAAGTTATCAATGATTGACAGGTTTGTAGCTTTGATCTGGCCACAGAAGCTTTGTAGCTCTATGATCAAAAGCAAAAATATGTCAATCATCGTTAAACTTGCATAAGTGTGCTGTGGCAACTAGGGCTGTCAAACGATTAAAATTTTTAATCGAGTTACTTATAGTTTAAAAATTAATTAATCGTAATTAATCGGAATTCAAACCATCTATAAAATATGCCATATTTTTCTGTAAATTATTGTTGGAATGGAATGATAAGACACAAGACAGATATATATGTATATATTCAACATACTGTACATAAGTAGTGTATTTGTTTATTATAACAATAAATCAACAAGATGGCATTAACATTATTAACTGTTAAAGCGATCCATGGATAGAAAGACTTGTAGTTCTTAAAAGATAAATGTTAGTACAAGTTATAGACATTTTATATTAAAACCCATCTTAATGTTTTCGTTTTAATAAAATTTGTAAAACTTTAAATAAAAAAAATAAACTAGTAGCTCGCCATTGTTGATGTCAAAATAATTACACAATGGTGCTGGAACCCATAAAATCAGTCACACCCAAGCGCCAGCAGAGGGTGACAAAACACCCAAAAACACAAGTAACAAGTGCACATGACACTGTGCTGTCATTTTAATCTGAGCGGGGCATGTACGTTAAGTACGTCAAACATTTTAAGGTGATTAATTAAAAAAATTAATTACCGCCCGTTAACACAATAATTTTGACAGCCCTAGTGGCAACTCATTGTGTGAGAGGCTGTTCATAGCAGCGTGAGCGGATATAAGTGGACTGTTTCAATCAAGCATTTCTCTACGTTATACTACGTTACTTTTCAGTATCAGATTGGGACTATCGGCAGATTCTCAAAATCAGGTGACTCAAACGCAAGCATATGCAATCATCCCTAAGGATAAATACTTTTTAACATCAAGTCAAGTCAATCATGGTCGACCCTGAATTCGCTACACAAACTAAACATTTCACTCTAAATTAAAAAACAATATTTGTCCAGAGTGAATGCTTTGGACGTTGCGGTCATCCCAGTCTTCGACGTCCTCCAAGGCGTCTCCAGAGTGGCTGTTTTAGCTATTTTTACACTCTCTCCATCAAGAGACAGCCGCGGACCCACTTACAGTATGTCCTCTCGCTAAACAACACAAACACACGCGCGACGTTGCCGACGTGCGACACATCAAGCCGGCTGCCGACGTTTATCGCATTTGGGGGTCGTCGATGCGCCGCCGGTTTGATTCTCAGAGTTAAGCATTTGTTGACTTTTTATGGAAAACGAAAAAAGGCAGAGAAGCTCTAAGTGGTCCGTCAAGGTTCAATCACTACAAAGAAAAAGAGCATTTATCAGGAAGAAATGCTTTTTACAAAGAAATCTTTAAAAACATGCATTTAAACCAGAGATGGGGAAAACATTTAGAATTCAAAGGCTAATTAATTAAGAGAACAAAGAAAAGGTTAAAATACGTTGTATTTTCCGGACTATAATTGTTGACCAAATACTTATTTTCCACCATGATTTGCAAATAAATTATTTAAAAATCAAACAATGTGATTTTCTTGTTTTTTTTTTTCCCCACATTCTGTCGCTCATGGTTGAGGTTTAACCATGTTGACAATTACAGGCCTCTGTAATATTTTCAAGTGGGAGAACTTGCACAATTAGTTGTTTACTAAATACTTTTTTGCCCCACTGTATATACAGTTAGTCCCCAGGTTACGAACGAGTTCTGTTCCTATGCTGTAGACGTAACCCGAATTTCCGTGTCAGTCGGAATTAACCCTTAAAATACCCCTAAATACACCCTAAATCTCAAAATAAAAATCCCAAAATATTTATGATACTTGATTGTATCATCGACACCGAGACGGTGGAGCTAAGTCCTAGCTAGGTAACAAGCTAAACAAATCTTTCCCCTCTCTCTCTGACTCGGCTGCGCGAGTTCGTGTGAGCAAATGCGCTCTTCCTCATGTGTGCGCACGTGCTCTTCTTTGTGTGCACAAATACGTTCTTCGTGTGTACGAGCTGAAGGGAAAAGGTACCGTTCTCGCACACACCATATAATTGTTTGCATTAGTATAACACATTTATTTAACTATAGTTTAGGCAGACTTCACTCAGTGGCCTTGAACACAGTAAAGTGAATCACCTTATCGGCGCTCATGAGGGGGAAAAGGAAAAATGGTACCGTTTCTCGTAGGCACCATCTAACTGTTTGCATTACTCAAATACACGTAATATAATCAATCAGGGAATAGTATCATTTCTCATATTCACTGTAGGACTGCACTACTCTAACACACCTCATGTAAAATAAATAGCACACCATAGTTTAAAGAAACAGGATAGATACACAACGCCATCTTATCACAGAAGCCCAAACGTGTGCGCCACGAGATTGACGCACCAACTCTGGCAATCAGTCCTCCCGACAAACGAACAAGGACAAAGACCAGCGCGCTTTGTCCTAAAACAAGTGGTGCCAGCCCGGAATAACAAAGTTGATAGCAGGCGCTTGTGATGTCAAGACCAGTGTCGGTCGCTGTGGCAACCACATCCCATCCACGTACGAACCTAAACAGCCCGAAACCGGCCAGAGAGGGATGATCCCAAAGCAACGCCCGGACACACCTTCGGCCGGCCCACGGACTTAAAAAACAATGGACACTGAGATAAAACAGATTTGCTGCTAGGAAAAATTTGCTATGTAGCCTTAGTTTGGATTCAGCATTGTTCCCTCCGTCGTCTGTTTTTTCCTTGTTTTTGACCATTGTCGACGAATAAATTGTCAACCTGTTTTCGGTGAGTCTTCTTCAAAAATTTGAAACATGGAGTCAGTACAAAGGGTTAAAATAAGAAGAGAACACGCGAAGTTCCGCCTTCCCGGTTGGCTCACGCGAGGCAGCATCGGCCGAGCGGCACTTGTTTTGGCTGTCGCTGTTTCCGTGCGGCTTGACTGGGGAGGCGAATTTCAACAGAGCGCTCGGACTCGAGTACGGATGTTCTACCTGCCCTATGCTTCCTTTGCCAAAATAGAGTAAAAGCATGCATCACAAAAGAAAAGTCTACATTATAATCAAATACACATTTCGCCAAAGGGCAGAACAGTCCGATCAATAAAAATTTGGTAAAAAAAAAAAAAAAAAAAAGATCCTGTGAGGTTGAAACAGTCACCTTTGTAAATGGTATACCTTACGACATCCATCCTGTATTTATATTCAATAGTTTTCTTCTGTTACTACTCATTTTTTGTTGGAGTTCAATGTGACCGCATGTGATTTACCAATTAACCCTTAGATGCATAAGTGGGTCAAAAATGACCCAGCGAGTTTTTTTTTTTTTTTTAAATATCTTTGGATTGAAAATTTGTTATCAATTCATATTCAAGATATTCCTCAAAAAACACGTTTTTGATATAATGCCATTCAAATTTTTGATAAACTTTTAGAACATTTGAAGAAATTGTCATTTTTGTATTACTACCCTAAGCTTCCAAAACTGGGTCAAAAATGACACACATGCATTTTCTATGGAATCCAATGGGAATCTTTCACTCTTATTAATTTTGGCTGTCAGGAATAAATTTGCCTTGGACCACACAGACTAGGTATGTAAAAAGTGTCATCCCTTAAGAAGATTATTTTACACAGCGAGACCTGATATGTGTACGGTAAGTATTATGTCCATATAGTATTGTGTGTGTGTGTGTGTGTGTGTGTGTGTGTGTGTGTGTGTGTGTGTGTGTGTGTGTGTGTGTGTCTTTCATGACGCTTTATATTATTATTTATCAACAAATTAACCTACTTCATAACTAGCTAGCGAACTAAGGCTAGGTTCATACCGCAGGTCCTAATGCACAATTCTGATTTTTTGTCATCTGTTTTTTTTTCGGCGTGCCCGTTCAGAGTGCCTTTGTCCATGGAGCCTGTTCAAGTACTGTATAACACATGCGCTCTAATTCGCGGTCCGAGATGCGCTGAGCAAACTGGCCCGCATTCGCAGGAGCATTGGAGCAGAGAGAAAACCGAGCATTCTCAGACTTAACATCAATCTATTTTATTTTTTTAAGGCTGTTGTCAAGCCCGCTCCTTCCCCAAAATCCACATTCAAGCTAGGCGCTAATGCACAGCTGCACCGCTACCTTAGCGCCCTGTCTCTCTCGCTCTTTGGTGACGTTAATTCAGTACTTCTCAAATAGTGGGGCGGGCCCCCCTAGGGGGGCGCAGAGCATTGCCAGGGGTGGCGCATGTGACCTCGGGGAACATACTTTTTTGCCATACTAGAATAATGTATAATTTTGTGTGCACAGTATTTTTGGACAAAACAAAAGCACACAGCAAAGAGCACTGGCGATATGACAAGCTAAGACTAAGAAATATGACTAAGCATATGTAGCATTTGGCTTTGACTTTTAATACAGTGGGAGACGAGAAAAGACCAGTTTGTGTCTAAAAATGTTTGCAACGAACAGCAGGAAGCCACATCAAATAAGAAGTCACTTATAAACATTAGACCCCACTCACATTGATAAGCCACTTGATTTTTTTTCAGCCAAGACGTGCCGAATATTGCCAACAATCGTCCAGCTTTGTTTCGCAGTGTTACATCAGTAAACCAGCGAGCACATCATATAAGGTGGCATACCATGTTGCTCAGTGCAAAATAGCAAAAATAAAAACTGTCCCACTGTCCAATGACACTGTTGTTTTTGTTCGATTAATTTTTGTTTTTACGGTTAAATGGTTATTTGAATGTATTATTATTTAGTGATTGATTTTATCAAAATTTATTGTTCACTATTAAATGGTAAAAAAATGTACCGTGAATCTATTTTTACGGATTGGATGTGACTTTTTAAATTTTTTAAAATTTAGGCAAAGTGATGCACTTTAAGTATTTTCTATACTTTATTGTAAGTTGCTGCATATTTTTTCTTTAATATTAAAAAGGACTCAATATTATGCAGAGGTGTACTAATAATTTATAGGCAAATGATACAATTTACAGTGGCGGCAGAGAGTTGTGGGGGGGGGGGGGCGCGAAACGTTTACGTCTTCCTGGGGGGGCGTAACAGAAAATAATTGAGAAGCACTGCGTTAATTGCTGTATGAATTCCAATTTGGGGGGATTTGACAGTTCAGACCGCAGCCACATTCTGGAAAAATGTGGCCCGGATGGGATTTTAACCACATACGAAAGTGACCTGGATCGAATCTGAAATGGTCCACTATTACGCGACTTTTTCCGTTCAGTCGAGTCGGAAAAACACGAAAAAATCGGATTAGTGTATTAAAACCTGCGGTATGAACCTAGCCTAAGTTAGCTAACATTACTGTATCTATATAGCGTGTGGGTGTGTGTGTATTTATTTATACAGCTGCATATTGATCTATTGAAAACACTACTCTTATGCTTCCTTATCCAAAATGTCATAGCTGCTAGATTTACAGCTGAAATGGTCCTACAGATGTTGGATGATGGAGAGGCAGTGACAGGGTTGGACTCAAGTGTCCGAAATTTCTGTTGATGAGTACCCAGACTATTGTCCAGGTGGCAGTGGCAGTTGTCCACCTGGAAATCCAACTGAACAGGATCAATCTGACTCATAAGATTCCACTTTTGTGTCCTCTGAAGAAGAAAGTGTCCAAATCATGGCCAACAGAATGAGTTGGTAGGGCTCTTACTAGACAGAATTACCTCCCACCCAGGGCAGAACACAGAGCCACAATATCCTCAGAAATCGGTCAGTGCCTCCACAAGGGCTTAGCACCACTGTCTCACCAAAAAGATGCATGGGAGCTATTCATCATTGATGATAAAATACAAGGAAGGATGAAGTCTATTGCTGGTTTTTTATTTTTTTATTTATTTATTTATTTTTATCTGTTTTCAAAAAATGTTAATTGGATCATAAAGATATTTCAAGCATGAAATAATTCTTGTGTGGCCCTAAATATCATACTAATTAATATACAAGTGATTATTCTTCACCAAAATTGCATAAAAACACATAGGTTCTTATATGGGTCATTTTTCACCCACTTATGGAAGAGTGTAGGGTCCAGTAACTTGTGCATCTAAGGGTTAAAATGAAAAATAAACACACCTAAACGAACCAATTTCGATGGGGGGGGACAATGGTTTATTCTTGATTATGTAAATACTCAGTGGGCCATACACATAAAAAAGCTGTACTTCCTAAACTCGGAAACAGAGTCAAAGCCTTCTAAAATGCACGTACGCACACGTGAAAGGTTTGTTTGTTCAACGGTAATTGTTATCTTATAGGAAGAATAATAGATGTGTGAGATTGTATGGATGACATCGGTTAGGGGCGGATGACAATAACGAGCAATTTAATGGAAGTCTGTCTCTTGATGCTTGATGGTGGGTGTGCGTGATTGTGAGTGCAGCCAGCAGGAAACAACACAACATGTGTCTCACGGTTACATTCTGCATTGCACAATGTGTCTTTATCATCCAGACCATAATAACTACCTTTATTGTGCCAACTGCAAGTGTGTGTGTGTGTATGGGGGATTCACAAACACACAGCGGCTGAGTGACCTAGCGCCATTTCACACTAGTGACCAGTACAAATTAGATAAGGGTCCATTCTCTCTGCACCGGCACACTTTTACACACACACACCATGTGCACTCGTTCATGACACTAGTACACACAAACTGCACACAATCTCAAATGGCCGAAATGGCATCAGCGGGAGTCTTCATAAAGGAAATGTGAAATGTAACCAAGACGGTTGAGGACAATAGTACGCGCAACATACAGTATACACATGTGGACAATAGCGTTGCTACATTTCTGTTAATGAATGAAAAACCCACAGTGGCTAGAGAAATAACTCATTGCATTGCTGCAACTGAATGCGACAGACGTCTGATGCATTTGAAGTGGGAGGGTTGACAGTAGGGCTGCAACTATCGAATAGTTTAGTAATCGAGTAATCGACTGAAAATTCTATCGATTAATCGAGTAATCGGATAAAACATTTTTTTGTGTAAAGAGCAACTATAAATATACATGAGAAAAGACATTTCATCTAATTTTGAACCGTTTTCAGTCAATCAATGTGTTTATTTTTGATGGACATTGCTGAAAACGGCCAAAAATTGCATCTCAGATGTACTCTCGGATCCCAGAAGCACTGGCTCGCATCAAAGTCATTTCATATACTGTATTTTTTTTTTTAGGGAAGGGCAATTTTATTTTTGAAACAGTTTTTTCTTTGATTGAAAATAGCTTTTTTGATTGAAGTAACTTTTCCTGGGATTGAAGGATTTAGACACAAATGTCCTACCCATAATATGGCCCAAAACAAAAAAAAGATTGCTTCAATTAAAGAAAAAGGTTTAAATGATATTTTATCACCTTCAAAAACTTCTGTGATTGAATTTTTTAAATTTTTGATTGAAGTGATTTTTCTTTTGAAAATATTTTTTTTTGTTCGAAGCAATTATTTTTTGATTAAATAATAAAGGCCAAAATGCATAACTACATTACTTCAATCAAAAAAGCTGTTTCAATCCAAAGAAAGAAAATCAAAGAAAAATAGTTTTCAAATGCATTTTTTTGAGTTTCAAATTTATTTTTGCATTCAAACACATTTTTTTTGGATTGAGGTTACTTTTTTTGTATGGAAAATATATATTTTGATTGAAGCGACTTTTTTTGATTGAATAACAAAGACACAAATCTACCTCCATAGAAGCCTAGCCCTCCGCAGGGCGAACGTTACGTGAGCGAGTGAAAGCTAGCGACAACTTATTTACTAGCGCTGAGAATCTACTGCTTTAAGATGGCGGCTGTTTACTAATGCCGCCCAGTCTGTCATTTTGCATCTAGTTCTACTTAGATGTGATATCTATGAGCAGGGCCGGCCCAGCCTATACGCAGACTATGCAGCTGCTTAGGGCCCCTGACCACTAGGGGGTCCCCAATCTGGCAATTGTTTAATTTATATTCTATTTTGTTTACTGCAGTTTGCTTTATTTGACTTTTGTGAGTTTTGATACTTGATTACAAGCTTAAAAAAAAAAAAAAGTTCTTCCTTAACTTCTTTCTTTTCTCTTTTACAAAAAGGTTTGGCGCTATCTACTGTAAGTACTGACAATCATTCGGGGTGAGAAGTTTAAAGTATGCAGTGCAATAAAATCTGATTAATATACAAAATATGGACGTATGGGTTGGATTGCATGTATGGGTTTCACAGTACACTGCGACGAAATGGTGGGCCAAAAATATGGGTCCCTTTGCATTTTTTTGCTTAGGGCCCCCAAATGGCCTGGGCCGGCCCTGTCTATGAGACACACTACGCATAAACCCAATACAGCATTCCGGGAAAATAACCTCATACAAACTGTGGAGCATGTAAGTGGAAGTTGTTTTTGCGTAGTTTTTGGCAACGTCGGAGTAGTTTGTAGCGGCTGTTGGCTGCTGTAAGTTTTTTTTCTTCTTTTTATTGCTTCTTCCTTTACGTACGTGACGTCAGCGTGTTGTCCCACATTAATTAAAAGTAGTCCAGGCAAAACGTGATGCTTATAGCTGGCAAAGTTATACGATTCCTCGAGGTGAATAAAATTACTTAGTTTTTAAACTCGAGTATTTGTTTCAGCTCTAGTTGACAGCGAATGAACATTCAGTAAACTCTGGGAGCTGAGAGTATCAGCCATAGTGTATTTTTGCCTTTCATATCCTGAAATTTATTTTGTAACAAGAGGCAATATTTTCCCATTAAGGCGTGTCTTAACCTAAAAATATTCTGTATGTAGAGACATTTTTAAGTAGAGGTACCACTGTATATGGCGGAAAACACTCAAGTGACTTGAAGTTCCGCTCTGAGACCCCCAATTTGGCCAAATTTCAAAATTGTCCGATATGCATGTGTGATACATCATTGGAAAGCTTAAAATCTCAATTTTCTGGGGAAAGAAAATTTTTGAACAAGAGGGCATCTTTATTTGAAAAAAAAAAATGTTTTTTTTTAACAGCAAAACCCGATCTGGAGGCGAGAGCAGAATTAAAGACGCCGTGACTTTAACGAGATATTATCGCGTACTTACCTTGGTTCGATCCAAAAACTCCATGTAGCGTGTATCACTGAGTGTCAAGACACAGCTGTGAATGGCCACAGCTGGCTATTTTTGGGATTTTATGGGTGAAACATGGTAATATAACAAGGGTCGCGATGCAGAAATCGCAGACATCAAGGAGTGGTTAAGATTTTCTTTTTCATATATTTACTAGCGGTGTAACGGTACACAAAAATCTTGGTTTGGTACGTACCTCTGTTTTGAGGTCACGGTTCGGTTCATTTTCGGTACAGTAAGTAAAAACAAAAAAAGCAAAATATAAATGTGCTAGTTGTTTATTACACACCTTTGTGCTTTCAACAATAGGAACATTAGTCTATAGAAAGCTACAAATTCTGCTCAAAAAGTAGCGGGTATTTAAAGATAATGCAACAACAATTTGCCTTTCAGACCCCACGTATTGGTCAGCTTTCTTTCTGAAAGAAAGAAGAAAAAAAGGCCTGTGCTAAAGAGAAAAGCAATCCCAATGACAAAGATTTTAACATGTGTTTTACAAATGAAATGCCTCAATGAAGCATTTTTTTTTTCTTTCTTATGAACGGTTTTCAAAAGCTTTATTGGTGGACTTTCTCAAGTTAAAGCGCCATACAGAAATTAATACATTTAATTGTGTAAGCAGGGTCTGTGTTTTATTCTTATTGTTTAATTACAGGTGTTTTAGCTCATTTCAATTTATTTTATTTAAATGGGCTATTATTTATTTTACTATGTGTTTGTATTTTACAAATGTGATGTAGTATTCATTTATATTGTATATTTTATGTTGTATAACTTTAGTTCCTATGTGAATATTAGTTCCTACTTTTTTTGTTGTGGTAGGAGGGTTTTGTATTGAATATGGGGCCGTGTTGGTTATTATTATAGCAGAAAAGACAACTGTAAATCAACAAAGACAAGTCAACTGTGCCCCGAACTGCCACTCAAGAGATCTGATGGACTCAAAAAGTGGGTTACGATTGCATATTAGTTTGAAAATCAACCAGCTCCACCGGATTTTTACACGAGTGACTTCCGGTCTGCCCGATCCTAGCTACCGGTAGTAGTATTGACGCAGGAGGGTCGCGTCTAGCGTCAAATAATAAACTCTGCCGTTCTTTTCGCGCGCGTCATGTTGAGCCTCTTCTGGGACACGTCTAACACGCGGCCGCACTGCGACTGGTGTGCATTGGCTGATTAACTTTAACACCCGCATTTCACTGCGTTCTAGCGGCGGCCACGTTGTCGCGCCGTTGACGTTTTTGGGTTATACTGTCCTACAGTGTTGGTCCTCATTATAGCAGAGAAGACGGAGTAAATATAATCTACACAAAGAAACTGTAACCCAATCGACTCACCGCCTCAAAAAGTAAGGGTTACATTACGTCAGAAACTCGTTCGGTATGCCTCCGTTCCGAACCGAGCACCACGTACCGAAACGGTTCAATACAAATACATGCACCGTTACACCCTTAATATTTACCCTTTTAAACTTTTTTTTTTTTTTTTTTTTCTCCTTTGTTTGGATCGATTATTTATCATCTAACATTTCGGAGGAAATGCGACAGTAACAAAAAAAAAATACAATTAAGCGATAGTTATGAGGTAAATATCTGTGACTTTTTTACAGACACCATTTTTTTCATTGTGACTTAATTTGTTTAAAAGTTTAAAATATATATTATTATATTATATATATATAAATTTTGAATAATAAATATAATTAATTACCTTCGTTGCATGGCTGGGTAGAAACAAAAGCGTTTGAGCGACTTCTGTAAATGGGGGTTTCCGGGGTAAAACGGACATATTAAAAATAGTTTGCGGCTTAATGTGGCATGAATCTGCTATGCCAGCATATAGACATATTGTCCCATCAAACACAACAGTTGTTTTGGCTTAAAATACAGCAGTTTCTTTTAAAGAGGGGTGCAAAAGCAGAAACTGCTTTTTCAGTCTTGTCTGTGTTGTCCGCCATATGCGTTTTTGTTATTCCCGGAAGCTTGTAGAAGCAGTGCGAGCTGAAGACAGGGTAGGCGCAACTTGAGCAAGACTAAACTGGTCTGTATGTGGGATGAAGATGTTGCTGGAGGTATTAAAAGATCCTACAAATGTTGAAAGACTTGATGGTGTAAAAACGGGAAAAATACGCAAAATAACACAAACGTTTAATGTCTAAATGGACAGAACGATTTTTTCTGGTATATATGGTCATGCTGCCTTCACATGCTGTGGGAAAGATGAACCATATCACATTGGTAATTATCAGTACATCCTAATCATGTGCTTTTGTTGACATGGACCTTATTTTGGTTTGTTGCATTGAAAAAAGAAACTTTTAGACCAATTTATTCATCTACAACAACAAGAAGAAAAAGCATCAAAAGGTAAGTTTTTGTTTGTAACTGAACATTTTCGTGAAAACTTGGTTAAAAAATCAGGTTTTCATAAATCTGTACACGATGCTTTTATGCTGGCGTAAAAAAAATGTGCAAAATTATGATAAATCTTTAAAAACTTCATCATTTAGCAGCATCAATCTGCGCACCTCAAAATAATTTGTTCCAACTGATGTTCTGATTCATGAACACACGAGACCTAAACGGATCAATATTATTAGTGTCCATAAACAAAGTGCATCCGATCATAATGTTAATACATCGCTGATCGGATTGAAGAAATTTTGTCCATGTGAACAAACCCACTGTCATTGCACTGCTAATGCCACAACATTGTCACATGCATCTAAGATATTTATCTCAAATTTAGGTACTACAAGTTCAATATTTGCAGTTACATGATAGTATTTTTGTACTGTTACATCAGTATCTATGCACAAACTGTCATCATATCATGTCAGCCATCTGCCTCCTAATCAGAGTACCAGTAAATTTTCATATACACACTGTTATATTACCACTACATCACTACATGCTGCTAGTCACTTATTCACTTTAAAGTCAATATGACAGCAGAAAGCATGTGACATCGGCGATTCCCACTTCTCCCTCCCGGCGCCCGCCGTCACCCACTTTGGTCCCACGGCCCAGCCACCCCCTGCACGACCAGAGCGTCCGGCGGGACTGCTTCCTGGGGAGAATCACTCCCAATCGGCCCCGTCGACGCTTCCGCAGTTAAGCGTTCGGCGGGACTGCTTGCCAGGACCACAGCAGGGGAATGACGAGCCGTCATAGTTATAGTCAGCTGAAACTTGCTCGCCGCCAGAGGCTGGCCGATCGGTGAAGGCAATCACTCCCGCCGCCGTGTGTGACATGAGTAAGGGTAGTTTTGTGTGATTTTTTGTGTTCAAAAGGCGAGGGAGAGACTTGGAAGAGCTGCCGGTTTCGGGTTATAATGTAGCCTAGCTATCATACTCCTATTTTGTTTACAATTTTCTTCCCGGCAGGGAAATGATAAGAGTTGGACTAACTAAATAGTCCAACATAAAATACCGTTCAGGAGGTTTAAGAAATCTGCAGTTTTGACCATTATGCAGTAATTTAACCCTGTTGGACTGAATAAATGCATTTTTAATATTTCATATTCCATTTAGCACAAGACTGTTATTTGTCATGAACATACAATTTAATTAGTAATTGGGGACAAATACCTAGATACAAAGAATGTCCTGTAAAAATATTGGAGGGATAAAATCCATGATGACATTTTGCAGTCTGCTCTAGTTATCAACCTCGTATTTGTTTTCTCTGTCGGCTTTTCCTCCTTCTGAATCTTCCTCTTCCTTCAAATTCAACTCAACTGTATATGGCTGTATGTCACATACTTCGTCTGGATCGACAATTTTGTTTAAAAATCCACACTTGAACCAGAATTGCCGAAAAATGCTTCCTCCTCCATTGGACTTAATGCTAAATCCGCTGAAATCGCTCATTCTGTGACATCATCACCAAGATGGAGGCACCAGAGCGCTATAATGACAGGAAGAGCTAAACAGCAGATTTTAAGACGCATTTCTCGCCATTTGCGCTTTACCAAGTTGTTGTATATATTCGAATTGTCTCAATATATGATTTTAATTCCAATAATTTTTTTTGTCATGTGACATATACTGTATACACTCACCGGCCACTTTATTAGGTACACCATGCTCGTAACGGGTTGGACCCCCTTTTGCCTTCAGAACTGCCTCAATTCTTCGTGGCATAGATTCAACAAGGTGCTGGAAGCATTCCTCAGAGAGTTTGGTCCATATTGACGTGATGACATCACACAGTTGGTGCAGATTTGTCGGCTGCACATCCATGATGCGAATCTCCCGTTCCACCACATCCCAAAGATGCTCTTTTGGATTGAGATCTGGTGACTGTGGAGGCCATTTAAGAACAGTGAACTCATTGTTATGTTCAAGAAACCAGTCTGAGATGATTCCAGCTTTATGACATGGCGCATTATCCTGCTGAAAGTAGCCATCAGAAGTTGGGTACATTGTGGTCATAAAGGGATGGACATGGTCAGCAACAATACTCAGGTAGGCTGTGGCGTTCCAACGATGCTCAACTGGTACCAAGGGGCCAAAAGAGTGCCAAGAAAATATTCCCCACACCATTACACCACCACCACCAGCCTGAACCGTTGATACAAGGCAGGATGGATCCGTGCTTTCATGTTGTTGACGCTAAATTCTGACCCTACCATCCGAATGTCGCAGCAGAAATCGAGACTCATCAGACCAGGCAACGTTTTTCCAATCTTCTATTGTCCAAATTCGATGAGCTTGTGCAAATTGTAGCCTCAGTTTCCTGTTCTTAGCTGAAAGGAGTGGTCCGGTGTGGTCTTCTACTGCTGCAGCCCATCTGCCTCAAAGTTCGACATACTGTGCGTTCAGAGATGCTCTTCTGCCTACCTTGGTTGTAACAGGTGGTTATTTGAGTCACTGTTGCCTTTCTATCAGCTCGAACCAGTCTGGCCATTCTCCTCTGACCTCTGGCATCAACAAGGCATTTCCGCCCACAGAACTGCCACTCACTGGATATTTTTTTCTTTTTCGGACCATTCTCTGTAAACCCTAGAGATGGTTGTGCATGAAAATCCCAGTAGATCAGCAGTTTCTGAAATACTCAGACCAGTCCTTCTGGCACCAACAACCATGCCACGTTCAAAGTCACTCAAATCACCTTTCTTCCGCATACAGATGCTCGGTTTGAACTGCAGGAGATTGTCTTAAACCATGTCTACATGCCTAAATGCACTGAGTTGCCGCCATGTGATTGGCTGATTAGAAATTAAGTGTTGACGAGCAGTTGGACAGGTGTACCTGATAAAGTGGCCGGTGAGTGTATACTTTAAACCGAATCTATGTGGTGCACATTATGGCGAAGCTTTAAATCTCATACTCTGTATAATGACAATAAAGGTTTTCTATTCTATTTGATGCATCCAGACCCTCGATGGACTCAAGAAAAAAAGACGCCTGTCTACAATAAAACTTTCACGAGTATTTCTCCTTCTAGAAAAATTTACGTTATCGTCGAAAATGATGAATGCTAAAATGAGCTAAAATCAATTGAAATGAGCTGTTGGTAAAATCACAACTAGGAAGAGAGTCCTACGCCAACAAAAATCCTCTTGGTAAAAAGTTTGTTTAGTTGGTCAAGAGGTTTTTGGACTAGTCTGACATACAGGAAGCAAGACGAAAACAACACGTTAACATATCGTACGCAATTATGGCTAGATATACCGCGATGTCTAGACCCACTGTTTACATGAGTTGTCAGGCAGGGCTGGGTGATATCTCACGCTAATCGATAAGCGAGGGAACCAGTGGGGCGGGGGGTGGCGAATCAGTAAGGAAAGCAGGTTATCTCCTGTCCTTAATGGAGGGATTCCCGCATGGCAAAAGAGGGCGGGGCAGGGTCGGGGAAAGACCAGCAGCACTCATTGAGAAAAACAGCGTGTTTGGCATGAAGAGAAAGCAGACAATTATCTCTATTGATTAAAGGCAGCCAGCCAGCGCGGCCAAGACGGAAAACTACGGCCGGATCAATAGAGACGGGGGAGGTGGGTGAGAGAGGGGAAACTTCTGCGAACACTGAGCGCAGAGCTCGGGACAATCCTGGTGGACGAAGACAGAAGTGAACTAGTTTTTTCATGGGAACACATTTAGGCTTCGAAAAAGCATCAAACATTTCAAACGTTTGTCAAGGTTGCTTTTAAACGTAAAAGCAGACGTGTTCATTTTTGACAAAAAATGGGCAAAATGTCGATACCAAATTACGTATTAAGACTTTCGGGGGTTAAAAAAACAACAAAAAAAAACAAAAAAAACAATGAACTCTAACTTGTTTCGTTCTTAAAACGTTGAGCACTAGAAAAATTGCAGCCTCTTAACTTCACTAACTAGACTGATTTACCACCGTGAAGTTGGCCCTCAATCCCACGCAAATTTATAGAAAAATTATGTAATTAGTCCGTTCACTGATTACTTTATTATCAAAGTAAGTAAGTTACTTTAAAAGTACTTTATTGGTTACTTTTTACCAATCTTTCTCCCTTTACCACCTCAACATAAGAATGACAACAGAAAAATGTCATCGTATGTAATCTACTTTGATAACTGAATTTAAAGGGGAAGATCAGGATTTTTCACATAAGGCTTAATCTTCGAGTTAGCGGAGGTTTAATTAGTCGATGGAGTCGATTTCAACCACCGTTGACTCGCGCTAGCTAGGCCACTCCGGTGCCCTGAAACTAACAAATAAACTCAAACTGCGTGAAATTTCTTGAAATTAACTTCACCGGCTAATTAAATCCCACTAACTCGAAGATTCAGCCTAATGTAAAAAATTCTGAATTTTGGGTTGGAGTTTAGAGGTTAGTGTTGACAGCATATCAGAGCCAATGTAAAACAATGCAAATTGACTGCACAATAATCAACAACACACAAATGAATTGTCCAATGAACAGTGCAATAAACACAAAGGTGGGGGCAGGCGCGAATGTGCGTGCACAACCTGGAAGTATGCCGTACACACAGAGGGTCAATTTAGCCATAAAATGTGGCGGGAACTAAGCACTTTACACTCATCCTGACTTACAACACATCCCAAAGATGCTAAACGGACACGTGACCTCATGGCATAAAAGTGCAACATGAATATGATGTAAACCAGAAGTCATGGAACCGCGGACCTCGGTCCGGTTCTGGACGCCCATGCCCACAATGGTTAAAAGTATGAGAGGTTAATACATGCAAAAAGTTTTTTTGAGGCAATGAAAAGGTTCTAAAAAACTAAATAGACAAAAAAATAGTGAGTACGTGCCGCTTTTGACTGAAGTGTGCATGCGTCCGGATGCTTGCGCAAAAGCGCTGAGCGTTGTGTAGACGTTTCGCCGCGTAGTAAGGAATGGCCGAACAACGGTAGCGCTTGTAAAAAGCATCAATTTGAAAAGGCACTATGAGACGAAGCACGCAGCTTTTTCGCAAAGTTTCCCTTTGAAATCTGCCATCCGTTCTCAAAAAATAGCGGAATTAAGGGCTCAATATGATCGCTTTATTATTTATTACTAATTAATTATTATTAAATATTATTTATTACTTACTATTAATTTATTTTTTATATTTTATTTACATTTTTGAATGTTGTAATTATCAGTATGGCCAGGTAAATATACGTTTGTATTTTTGGGAAAAAAAGAAGCATTAAATATATTTCCGGACCCGAGATGGTTGTAATTTTTAAATTTCGTACCCAGAGGATTTTTAAATTCATGACCCCTGATGTAAACAATACTTGCTGTTGCAACAGCAAAGAGACGAAACAGCCGCCCATACAGCGGCTTCAACCTATTGCTGGCATTCATGGACGCACACAGATAAACATTACCTCGCACATCTCAACAGGTGGCTGCACTCGGCTCGAATGTGCATTCGTGCTGGCACACCTTTTTCTCAGTCCCAAAACACTTAGCGCGTGTGACTCGAGATCAAAACAGAAAGTAACTGTGAGCAGTTAACATGGAAACGAACACGCAGTGCAAACCTTTGTTACATTTTTAATTCAAAATGCTCTTCATACATGAAGACAATATTCTTCATTCTACATACATTATTAGGCAATAACAAAATAGTGACGTACAAACACCAAGGAAACTAATCAAATGACTTGTTTGGAAAAATGAACACATTAGATTACTGGTTACTGAAAGAAAGTAATCAGAAAAGAAAGTAATCAGATTACACTTACACGATACTTAGGCGTTAATGACAACACTGTCACTCGTTTGTGCTGTAAAAACTTTCATTTGTGCTGCTATCGTTTTTGAGATATTAAAATTTTCATTTCGAGGGATGACATAACGCTGCCCCCCATTTATTGCTAAATCGACCCAAAATGGTGACATTTGTTAACGCTATGTTTGTTCTTGTTTGTGCTGTAAAAACTTTCGTTTGTGCTTATAGTGAGATATTCATTTCGAGTGTTGAAGTCAATCGCAGCGTCTCCGTCGCGGCGGACGAAGCATACCAACTTTCTCAAAAAATAAGGGGGGGTCCCAACAACTAAGGCAAATGCAGCACAAATGAATGGCACCCCTTCGGGTCAGTTATGCCGTAAATGGGGGGCTGCAAGTCATGTCATCACTCCAAATTAATATCACAAGCCCCCCATTTACTGCAAAATGGACCCAAAGGGATGCCATTTGTTTGTGCAACGTTTGCGCTAGTCAGTGTTGGGAAAGTTCATTTTCTACATGAACGAGTTCTCAGTTTTCAAATTTTAAAATGAACTGTTCAGTTCCTAATTCCAAATTTTGAACTTAAGTTCATAGTTAAAAAAAACTTTTGTTGTTCTTTATTTAATTGTTTTTATTTAACAATTGCTGCAAGCTATTATTGAAGTAGTCAATATTAGAACCATAGACCCCAATTATTTTATCCACTTGAACACTGAAACTGTGTCAGATTCATCTTCATATTCAATTTCAAATCTGTTTCAGTACTGCCCTGTTCGTAAAACTCACTTAAATGAAGGTACTAGGCCAGTGTTCTGTCAGATTTTGTACCCATCAGAAATTGAAACTTGGCGGTTCTGCATATAACGTTACAAACAGACAAAAACTTTCTAAAAAGAAAAGAATTATGTACTTACGTTTAGTCACGGACACACATAAAGCAAAGTTCTATCTCACTGCCTCGTCCTTGTGCCATTAAGCATTTATTTCCGCAATATTCATGTTGCATAAGAATGTTTATGATGCAACTTATTTAGCACCTTTGGATAAGGAATCCAGCTGGTGGTTATTCGCCACCATACAAGCTTCGGGTGCAAAATCTGCCATTTTTGCTAAAATAACACAGCTTTGACAGCCTCGGGCAGCATGAGTTGCCAGGTTGGATAGTTTTCCGCCATTAAGGTTTTTTATTTTAAATAGTGTTTTTAGTTGGGCTGTCAAAATTATCGCGTTAACGAGCGGTAATTAGTTTTTTAAACTAATCCCGTTAAAATATTTGACGCAATTAACGCACAAATGCCCTGCTCAAACAGAATAAAATGACAGCACAGTGAAAGCTGTACTTGTTGTGTTTTTCGGAGTCTTGCCGCCCTCTGCTGGCGCTTGGGTGCGACTGCTTTTATAGGCTTCAGCACCCATGAGCATTGTGTAAGTAATTATTGACATCAACAATGGCAGGCTACTAGTTTATTTTTTGATTGAAAATTTTACAAATTTTATTAAAACGAAATTTATCTTTTAAGAACTACAAGTCTTTCTATCCATGGATCGCTTTAACAGAATGTTAATAATGGTAATGCCATCTTGTTGATTTATTATTATAATAAACAAATACAGTACTTATGTACCGCATGTCGAATGTATATATCCATCTTATGTCTTATCTTTCCATTCCAACAATAATTTACAGAAAAATATGGCATATTTTATAGATGGTTTGAATTGTGATTAATTACGATTATTAATTTTTAAGCTGTAATTAACTCGATTAAAAATTTTAATCGTTTGACACCCTTAGTTTTTAGCCTTTGGCTTTATCTGCAGTTTCAGAAAGACTCCAATTCCGAACTCATGAATGTAGTATACGGACTACGTATCCCATGTTCACCCTGGGTTCACACAGCCAGTGGGATGAGACTTGAGGGATGGGGGAAATCACTGTTCTTTTATATATCTAGAAAAAAACAGTTGACATCACACATACCACAGTAGTTGCGTATGTCCTTTGCTGCACAACACTAGTACTTGACAATAAACGAGGTTATGAACGCCGCTCGCCACCGAGCGCGTTATCAGTAACGTTAACGAGACAAAAATATGATGCGTTCAGTTCACGTTCGCCCAAAATATGAACGTGTTTATGCACAACACTAACGCACTAGTTTTTGGGACACCCTCTGTTATTGAGAGAGTTAGTACGCTCCGTCAGACGTGGGAGTTGGATGCGGAAAAGCTGTGAGTGACGTTATCACTCGAAATAAATATCAAAATCTATAAAACAAAAGCGGCACAAACGAAGATTTTTACAGAACAAACGAGCACAAACGTAGCATAAATGAATGCCACCATTTCGGGTCCATTTTGCAATAAATGGGGGCTGCGTAACGCCATCTTTTGAAATTAATATCGTAATACCTCAAAAACGACAGCAGCACAAATGAAAATATTTACACAAACAATTGACACCCTTTTTAGCCATTTTTAATCAAAATGGGGGGCTGGTTGACTTCAGATTGACCTAAAAGAATTATAAAATCTCAAAAACGATAGCAGCAAAAAGGACTTTTTTTTTAGCCCCACAGAGCACAAACCTAGCACAAACGAATGACATAATTTTCCTATAAATCTGCGTCCGATGGGGGGCTAGCTTCACGGAGGTGACTGATTTCAAATCTAAAATGATGCTAAAAATGGTCTCCAATCAATGGAGGTAAATACCCGCATTCTAAATAAATGGCGAAATAAAGAAACCCCACCGCAAATAAATCACAATAAAACAAAAAGCAAAACAAATTTTGAAATATGTCAGCAGATTTGCCTTTTCTTTTTAAAAGGTAAAGAGGAAAATCTACTTTTACACACGCAGAGCAGACGCTCTCCTTGGTCAGGGTCAGCTGATGGCGGTGGAGGTGCCGTAGCGAGCAGGATGGAGGATTGTAGGTCTGAGGCGAAATGGCACTTAAACGCCTCTCAAACTCACGGCTTTATTGATGCTTTGGACAGACGCCAGATTGCCTCCATGTACGTGAAGGAGTGAGCATATGTGTGCGTGCGCCCGCTGATTGCCACGTTGATGATACACAACAGCCCTAGAAGCTTCTTAGTTCAAACGACGAGATGAAGATGGAAGCAAAGGTCACTGACGAGTGTTTTTAACTGATGAACTTTTTGTGAACGGTCTTTGTTTAGGGGGCAGGTGAGCTGGAGTCAACTATGAACTGCTCACCCGTCAATGTCAGGGCACATACGGACTGGTCGCCATTTATGTAAGCGCGCCTAAAATACAAACAAACAATGAAACAGCTTGAGAGGGCAAGGATTTAAAAAAAAAAAAAAAAATGGAAGGATGCATGTTATGTTAGGGTGGAATTGCAAAGACATCTGGATCAGGGGTGTGACAATATCAAAATGGTTATATATTATGTTATAAGGGTTGGGCATCGTTTGAATTTGAACGGTTCCGGTTCCGATTCAACTAAGGCTGCAGCTATTGATTATTTTAGTAGTCGATTAATCGATGAACTAGTTAGGTCGGATAATCGAGTAATAGTATTGGGAACATGAAAAATTAAAATACCTGAGCTGAGCCTCAAACGGTATAAATAAAATTAAATAAATGAGGATCTATGTAGAACAAAAGAACAATTGCCAAACTTACATTGCAAAAGTCCGCTAGCTTAAATGCTATAATAGGCTAATGTTTTTTTCGGGCTGTCAAACGATTAAAACTTTTAATCGAATTAACTACAGCTTAAAAATTAATTAATCGTAATTAATCGCAATTCAAACCATCTACAAAATATGCCATATTTTTCTGTAACTTATTGTTGGAATGGAAAGACACAAGACGGATATATACATTCAACATACGGTACATAAGTACTGTATTTGTTTATTAAAACAATAAATCAACAAGATGGCATTAACATTATTAACTGTTAAAGCGATCCATGGATAGAAAGACTTGTAGTTCTTAAAAGATAAGTGTTAGTACAAGTTATAGAAATTTTGTATTAAAACCCCTCTTAATGTTTTCGTTTTATTAAAATTTGTAAAATTTTCAATCAAAAAATAAACTAGTAGCTCACCATTGTTGATGTCGTTACACCATGCTCTCCCCAAACCCATAAAACCATTTGGACCCAAGCGCCAGCAGAGGGCACCAAACAACAAAAAACAAGTGACAAGTAACAAGCGGACATTACACTGCTGTCATTTTAATTTGAGCGGGGCATGTGCGTTAATTGCGTCAAATATTTTAACGTGATTAATTTTAAAAATTAATTACAGCCCGTTAACGCGATAATTTTGGCAGCTCTAGTTTTTTTTTTTACAATGCTCTTAACAAATGGTTCAGACAAATATTCCCACAAAAAAACAGCTAAATATACCTATAAACTAATTTACGAATGCATTAAGAAACATTAGCTCAAACAAAAACGTAGCTTACGTTGGTCTTAGCAGGGAGCAGTTGGATTCAGCCATATGAAACGAGGCAGACCAGGCAAACACTTTCAAAATAAACCATTAATTAAATGAATATTGGAAGCAACAAAATTTAATTTGAATTTTTTTTTTTCTAATCGAATACTCGAGTTAATCGATTAATCGCTGCAGCACTACAACGTTTCAATTTCGGTTCCAAACGATTCTCGAGTCAGATTCTTTTAATAGGCAGTGTGATGGCAGCGTAAAAAAAAATTGCACAGTTTATATTAATTTCTTCTCGATGAATTTTTAAATGAATATGAACTTTCAATTAACTTTGCTATGAATTTCTCACCGGGCTATTTTTAACTTGAATATAAATATCAGTCTTTGAACTTGAATATGATGTAGTGTCTTTCTACAGGAGTGCACTTCCACAAAGATGTTTATTTTTCAAAAGCTCACGGAGAAACCTTTACACATATTCTTTTGCCTATGTTTTAGAGTGTCTTATGCTGCAGGCCTTTATTGTATTAGATCATTTGTTTAAGGTGGTATTTCTACAAGTTAGTCAAGGGCTTTAACTGTTACTGGAACAGCACCAAACAAAGGTTCATCACCTTGTCCAATGCAGATTATTGAGTCTTGACACCTTGTCCAATGCAGATTCGTGACTCTTGACAAGGTGATTATCCTGGAACTTCGGTTTGGTGCTGTTCCAGTGAGATTTACAAAGATAACTGCCTGAAGAAAACATCAGAAATTCTATCAGTCCTTGATGATATGGGGCTGCATGTCAGGCAAAGGCACTGGGGAGATGGCTGTGGTTAAATCTTCAATAAATGCACAAGTTTACATTGAAATTTTAGACTGCTTTCTTATCCCTTCAATTGAAAATACATTTGTCATTTTCCAAGATGACAATGCATCATGCCACAGAGCTAAAACTGCTAAAGCATTCCTTGGAGAAAGACTTATCCAGATCTTAACCCTATTGAAAACCTGTGGTGGAAATGGAAAAAAATGGTCCACAGCAAGGCTCCGACCTGCAAGGATGATCTTGCAACTGCAATCAAAGAGAGTTGGCACCAAATTGATGAAGAATACTCATCAAGTCCATGCCTCAGAGACTGCAAGATGTCATGAAACCCAGAGGTGGCGCTACTAAATATACTAGAGATGTGTTTTGATTGTTATTTCTTTGTTTGTTTCTCATGATTCCATATTTTTTTTCTCGGACTGGAGTGATTTCATATACATTTCCCTGCACTTGCTCTATAAAACATTTACTGACCACCACAATGTTTTTATTAATTTCTTTTAGTGTTTCTGACTGCTAAAGAGTTGTACTTTTGAACTAATTCATTATTTTTACAAGCTTTTTCTCTGTTTCTTTGTTCTACATGATAAAATGAGTGAGTGCTCGTCCGAGACTGTTGATTCCATACTTTTTGCTAGGGGTTGTATTTCAGATAGAGCGCTGGCGCCAAAAATAAAAGTGCGGATTTCAACCTCTCCCCTAGTTTTTTTTTTTTTTTTGGGCACCGATAGACCGGGGAAAAGCAGAACAAGTTTTGGTTTCCTGGTGGAAAAGGTGTTTATCCACTAGAAGACAGTCATGCTCTTGGGACGGGTGATTTTCATTTCTATTTTTTTAGTCAGAGTTCGATTATTGTGGTATATTTTTAGCCAGCGCTTAATTTGTAAATTAGGGATGACGGCACGGGGACAGGTCCCGGAACATATGCAGAAAATGGTGCTGAAAACAAAACACAAATGCCCACTTGCTATGCTGTGGGACGTTCCTTTTTTCATTTCTATTTTTTTTAGTCAGAGTTCGATTATTGTGGTATATTTTTAGCCAGCGCTTAATTTGTAAATTAGGGATGACGGCACGGGGACAGGTCCCGGAACATATGCAGAAAATGGTGCTGAAAACAAAACACAAATGCCCACTTGCTATGCTGTGGGACGTTCCTTTTTTCTTTCTTTTCTATGTGCTTTTCTAACTCGTTTTGAACCATATTCCTTCTTTTTGAAAAAAAGAGTCAATGCTACTGTCTTTTCGGCATGTTGAAATACCATTTGATCCAAGTTGCTTGCTCCTTAGATGCCGCAAATCCCCCCCCCCAATTTTTTTTTTCTCCCGTTTTTTAATGTCAGGTGCGATTTGTTGGTCCAGCTTTTCAGTGCATCAACAAATCTCAGACTCCTTCAAATGACGTTAAATTTTATAAGGAACATGCAATTCTTTGAATTTGTTGCGTAAATGAATTTATGCTAAGCCTGTCGCAATAGGCAATAATTCCATTTATCGCACGATAAATAAAAATGAAGGCGGTAATTTTTCCGCTGCGATTTATCGGGGCAGACATGCTGTTAAAAGTCAGATTTTGTACCCATCACTCGCATATTTTAAACCTTTAAACAAATTACGTCACAATGAAAAAAATGGCGTCTGTAAAAAAAGTCACGGATATCTACCTCATAACTATCGATTAATTGTATTTTTTGTTACCGTCGCATTTTCCCCAATATGTCAGATAATAATCGATCCAAAACAAGAAAAAAAAAAAAAAAAAAAAAAAAAGTTTAAAAGGGTAAATATATGAAAAAGAACATCTCGACCACTCCTTGATGTCTGCGATTTCTGCATCACGACCCTTGTTATATTACCATGTTTCACCCATAAAATCCCCCCAAAATCCAGTTGTGGCCATTCACATCTGTTTCTTGACACTTGATGATATATGCTACATGGAGTTTTTGAAACGAAACAAGGCAGGTACGCGATAATAGCTCGTTGAAATCGTTGCGTCTTTAATTCTGCTCTCGCGTGCTGTCGCCTCCAGTTAGGGTTTTGCTGTTTACCGTAATTTCTCGAATATAACACGCACTTTTTTCCCCCCAAAATCAACTTGTAAAATCATGGTGCGCATTATAAACGGGTACATGGATGTAGACAGAAATATATATATATATATATATATATATATATATATATAACTTTTTTTTTTTATTGACACGGCCACATTGTGTTGAAGAAACGTATGCAGCAATCCGTTGCCGACCATTACGGTACGTGACGTCACCATTTTGTTTCGGTAATACTTCACTCTGATCGCCCGAATGGTTTCGTCTGTGTTAAATTCTGCTTTTTTCATTCTTCATAAATCACAGAATTTAGTTTATTGAACTCATTTGAGTCAACGTTTATTGCAGCTCCGCAACTCGGACCATAACAAACGTAACACAACACAGACTTCCTGTGTCCGTCAACTATATCTGTCCCTCGGGAAACTCAAACCCAAATAACAATAGTTCCTAGTGTTACTGTAGTGTCGATTGTGATGAGCTCTCTCGGATTTCCGACTTAAGTTCTCACTTTCATTTTACCGTATCAATCCATGGAGAAAACATTTATTCATCATGATGAAACGAGCAAGTTATACAGCAGCCTTTATAAGAAAAGTCACATCTGTTTTGTTTTCTCCTGGATTCTGGTAAGTTCTAGAAGTTATCAGATCATATTATTACCGTACATATTGTCAGTTTACGGTAATGTTTTGAACTAAAAATGTGCTATGGTTGTGCTGTGTTTCACCAGTCAGAAAAATGACATTTTTGGATCTGTACACGAGCTCTCTTTTCTTGTATTCTTCTATTTATTGGTGCTAAAATTAGGGTGCGCGTTATACACGGGTACAATAATATTCCCTAGATTTTACAAGTAAATTTGGGGAGCTCGTTATACACGGGTGCACCTTATATTCGGGAAATTACGGCATTTTTTGTTGTTGTTGTTAAATGCCCTCCTGTTCAAAATTTTACTTCCCCCAGAAAATAGAGATTTTAAGCTTTCCAATGATGTATCACACATGCATATAGGACAATTTTGAAATTTGGTCTAATTGGGGGTCTCAGAGCGAAACTTCAAGTCACCTGAGTGTTTTCCGCTGTTTATCACTTGTATAGTAAAAATATTGTAAATTTATTTTTTACCCATGTATCAATAATTGTTAGACTATGAGATAATTGTATCGTATTGTGAGCTCTCCAGAGGTTCCCACCAGTCATCTGGATCATACAAACTTGGCATCAAATGATCAAAAACATGCACGGATAAGAATCTGGACTAATATTTTTTTTCTATACTCTTACATGCATACAACAAACAAACACATGTATTACTGTAACACAGTACAAGCTGAGGAGCATTTGTTTGTAAATGTATCAAAAGCTCTGGTGTGTGGATGTTGTGTTTTTGCGTACAAGTCCTCACACGTACACACACACAAGTAGGAGCTACATATCAGCAGCTGTGCAAAGTCACACAGAGTTAGGTGTCTCATCCACATTCCAGCTTTTTTTTTGCAGCCAACTATGCCATGTTACTCCACACAAACAAACAACCACACACCTGCACACAAGCATACTGTACATACATTCAGAATATTACTCGAAATAGGAGAAATTACATTACATTATTTTTATTACTCATGCATATTACACCGACTTCATGGTCACATATTAGTATTTTGAGGACACAATTTAATAAAGTGGTTCCTGGATTTTTTATTATATTTTATACATGCCTTGAGTTGCAAGCAAAAATTTGAGATAAAGGTAGTCCCTGGGTTACAACTAAGGGTGTAATGGTACATGTATTTGTATTGAACCGTTTCTGTACGTCATGCTCGGTTCGGAACGGAGGCGTACCAAACGAGTTTCTGACGTAATGTAGGCTAACCCTTACTTTTCAAGGCTGTGAGTCGATCGGGTTACAGTTTCTTTGTGTAGATTATATTTACTCCGTCTTCTCTGCTATAATGAGGACCAACACTGTAGGACAGTATAACCCAGAAACGTCAACGGCGCGACAACGTGGCCGCCGCGAGAACGCAGTGAAATGCGGGCGTTAAAGTCAATCAGCCAATGCACACCAGTCGCAGTGCGGCCGCGTGTTAGACGCGTCCCAGAAGCAGCTCAACATGACGCACGCGAAAAGAACGGCAGTTTATTATTTGACGCGAGACGCGACCCTCCTGCGTCAATACTACTACCGGTAGCTAGGATCGGGCAGACCGGAAGTCAATCGTGTAAAAATACGGTGGATACGGTCGATTTTCAAACTAATATGCAATCGTAACCCACTTTTTGAGTCCATCAGATCTCTTGAGTCATAGATCGGGTCACAGTTGACTTGTCTTTGTTGATTTACTGCTGTCTTCACTGCTATAATAATAACCAACACGGCCCAGTGTTCAATACAAAAAAACTTTCCTACCACAACAAAACAAGTAGGAACTAATATTCACATAGGAACTACAGTTATACAACATAAAATATACAATATAAATGAATACTACATCACATTTGTAAAATATAAACACATAATAAAATAAATAATAGCCCATTTAAATAAAATAAATTGAAATGAGCTAAAACACCTGTAATTAAATAATAAGAATAATACACAGATCCTGCTTACACAATTAAATTTATTACTTTCTGTGTGGCGCTTTAACTTGAGAAAATCCACCAATAAAGCTTTCGAAAACCGTTCATAAGAAGAAAAAAAAATGATTAATTGAGGCATTTCATTTGTAAAATACATGTTAAAATCTTTGGTAAATGGTAAATGGTGTTATACTTATATAGCGCTTTTCCACCTTTCAATTGTCATTGGGATTGCCTTTCTCTTTAGCACAGGACTTTTTTCTTCTTTCTTTCAGAAAGAAAGCTGACCAATATGCGGGGTCCGAAAGGCAAATTGTTGTTGGATCATTAACTTTAAATACCCGCTACTTTTTGAGCAGAATTTTAGCTTTGTATAGGGCAATGTCCTATTGTTGAAAGCACAAAAGTGTGTAATAAGCACGTAGCACATTTATATTTTGCATTTTGTTTTCTTACTGTACCGAAAATGAACCGAACCGTGACCTCAAAACCGAGGTACGTACCGAACCGAGATTTTTGTGTACTGTTACACCCCTAGTAAACATATATGTTCAACACTAATATGGCGTAAATTAATGCTTAACGACACAGCGAAGACCTAAACAGTGAGAGAGCGGCGTAGGGATGGGAATCGAAATCCGATTCCAATTCCGAACCGGTTCCTAGTGTTTCGAGGCCTCGACATCACAATGAAAAAGCCTTAATGATACCTTTAACGATTCCTAAAGACGCGTATTGCGTCATCACGTGACGTGTCTTGTTGTCCAGACGCATCAAACTAGCAAGGCAAATTGTTGTTGGATTATCTTTAAATACCCACTACTTTTTGAGCAGAATTCTAGTTTAGTATAGGCTTATGTTCCTACTGTTGAAAGCACAATTTTGTTTTCTTACTGTACCAAAAATGAACCGAACCATGACCTCAAAACCGAGGTACGTACCGAACCGAGATTTTTGTGTACCCTTACACCCCTAGTTACAACGTACCCAACTTACGTGATTTCGACTTTACACCTGCTCTCATCTACTATTTTGTCTTCAGTCGTTTTTTTTATTTTATTAAATTTTTTTAGGTCGTGTAACAGTGTCCAGTCTGCCATTTTACGCTTATTTTTTACTTAATTTTATTAATATGGCATATAATCAGAGGTGGGTAGAGGAGCCAAAAATTGTACCCAAGTAAGTGTAGCATTATCTCAAAATAATATTACTCAAGTAAGACTAAAACTATATCCAATCCAATTAATGTACTCAAGTACAAGTAAAAAAGTATTTGGTGAAACAAGTACTCAAGTAATGAGTAACTGCTTACAATGTTTTTTTGAAACAGTGGTATCTTTTTTCTCAGCACAAAGTTATCTATATTATTAGAGCTGAAACGAATACTCGAGCAACTCGAGTAACTCGAGTTTAAAAACTGATCCGAGTAGTTTTATTCACCTCGAGTAATCGTTTATTTTGACAGCTCTAAGCATCACGTTTTGCTCGGACTACTTTTAATGCGGGACAACGCGCTGATGTCACGTGCGTAGAGGAAGAAGCAAAAAAAAAAACTTACTGCAGCCGACAACCGCTACAAATGACGCCGACGTTGCTAAATACTAGCCCGCACATGCTACATTGCAGCTAGCGTCTGGTGAGTCTCATAGAGATCACATGTATGTTGAACTAGATGCGCAATGACAGACTAGGCCGCGTCTGGGCAGCGTTAGCAAACAGCCGCCATCTTAAAGCAGTAGAGCGCTAAGCGCTAATATATAAGGTTAACGTTACTGTCACTACTAGCTCATCTTACGTTAGCCCTGCGGAGGGCTAGGTTTCAATCAATTAAAACCACTTTCGATGCGTGGCTAACGTGTCTTACATACAGGCTTTAACATAACATAGCGTTGTGGAGTGATAAGGGTGTCAAATAAAAACTCAATAATGCTAACTATCAATTTTAGCTCAGTAGTCATTGCTGGATAAAACACCAAGTAGCACTAGTCCCTAATGTGCTCCAATACAGCCTGTATCATACATTTATTTTGAACAGTGCAAAAACTCAAAATCCTATCAGGACCTTAACTAGAACTTAAAAATGGCTTGACACAAATAGGAATTCAATTGAAAAACGTGGGGGAAAATCCTAACTTTTAAGTGATGTGTGTTATCAAGCGTAAAGGCATTTTTAGGTGTGTGTATATATATATACATATATATATATATATTTTAAATAAGATCTAAAGGTTTTTTGAGTGAAAGCAGTGAATTAGTCTTTTTTTTAATTCTGAGATGCAATTGTTTGCTGTTTTCAACAATATACATAAAAAATAAAGACATTGACTGACTGAAAATGATCAAATGTCTTGTTTTCTCATGTATATCTATAATTGCTCTTCACCTAAAAATATATTTGTTTTATCCGATTACTCAATTAATCGATAGAATTTTCAGTCGATTACTCGATTACTAAAATATTCGATAGCTGCAGCCCTATATATTATTATACTGTACTTTAAACTATTACATCACCGAATTAAGTCAAAGAAAAAAAAATATATATATCCTTGAATTCCGGTGAGAGATAAAAATCTGAAGAACTGAAGCATCATTTGCCCAAAGACCATGAGTGACCTCTAGTGGGGGAAATAGTTCCTAGTGTGAATAGTTCCTTAATAGTTCCTATAATGAAATATAACGATCATACCTCCAGTTTTCCGTGATCGATCGTTGCCAAATAAAAACTGGGAGGGATGTAAAAAATCTGCGCTTTTGGGTCATGTTGAGGGTATGGCTAAATATCAAATGCTTTACTTTTTAAAGTGCTTTAAAGACATCATGTGATTGAAGAGGCTGGCGTGATCATAGAACCCCATGCTTGAGTCTGATTGGTATGATAAAGTCATGTGATTATCATTGTGACGTCTCATTGGTGAAACTGGTACCGCTACTGTTGGCATCGCTGGGAAAAAAACAAAAAAAAGTAAAATCTAATATGTAGAATAAAGAGGAAAAATGAAACGACTAGAGTAGCTCAAAGTAGCGTAATAAGAAT
The DNA here is from genome assembly GCF_030265065.1 of Corythoichthys intestinalis. NCBI lineage: Eukaryota > Metazoa > Chordata > Actinopteri > Syngnathiformes > Syngnathidae > Corythoichthys > Corythoichthys intestinalis. The sequence goes on from NC_080416.1 coordinate 27,620,562, forward strand.
AGCGCAAATCTACTCAAGTAAAAGGTATGTAGTAGGGCTGTCAAACGATTAAAATTTTTAATCGAGTTAATTACAGCTTAAAAATCAATTAATCGCAATCACAATTCAAACCATCTCTAAAATATGCCATATTTTTATGTAAATTATTGTTGGAATGGAAAGATAAGACACATGACGGATATATACATACAACATACTGTACATCAGTACTGTATTTGTTTATTGTAACAATAAATCCACAAATGGCATTATTAACATTCTTTCTGTTTAAGTGATCCACTGATAGAAAGACTTGTAGTTCTTAAATGATTGAATGAATGATGATAATTTTATAGTTACAAGTTATAGTAATTTTATATTAAAACCCCTCTTCATGTTTTCGTTTTAATAAAATTTGTAAAATTTTCAATCAAAAGTAGAGTTAATATAATAATAATAAGAATAAAAATAGAGTGAAAAGTTTTACGTGTATTTTGCATAGCTAAATTGATATGGAATGCCAGTTTATTTAGCATTGTTGTTTAACTGTGTGTCAGAATAGGGCCTCATTACTATAGACTGAAGTGCTTTTCTTTTTGAGAACATTTTTTTTTTTTTGAGCGATAGGAATATTATTTTTGTTGTGCTTTCACTAAACGATACTTATGTTTGTTGTGAAGGAGAAGCTTATGCCAATAAACGGCACGCCTGTGTCCACTCGCCTTTACTGTATAACATATACAGTGTGGAGAACAAGTATTTGATACACTGCCAAAACCCATTGGCAGTGTATCAAATACTTGTTCTCACCACTGTATCTGTACATATCCTACCCAAAATAAAACAAGAGACACATAATTGCCACTAAAAGAAAGAAAACTTACCGAAATATGTGTGGAGCACAAATAGCAATTTGCATTGCATTGTCAATACAGCATAAACGTCTAACAACTACTAATTCTCCCACGTTAAGAAGACATAACATGAGTATGGAACGGCGCTGCCCCCAAGCGGCCGGTGGCATTCTCTTCACTCTTAATGTCCATAAACGGCCTCAATGTAATGTTTGAGGCAATATGCCAGCGGGTGCGTTAATTGCGTCAAATATTTTAACGTGATTAATTTAAAGAATTAATTAACGCCCGTTAACGCGATAATTTTGACAGCCCTAGTATGTAGTAAAACTCTTGGAAGTACATTTTTCTCAAAAAGTTACCCAAGTAAACGTAACGTGTTACTACCCATTTATACCTATAATACATGTTTCTGGATAGTTATTTTGAGATTTAGGGGTGCTTATAAGGTTAATTCCGATTTCTGCGGAAATTCGGGCTACGTCACCAGCTTAGGAACAGAACTCATTAAATAACCCGGGGACTATCTGTATAGGTTATAGTGCGCTGTGAAAATTAAACTTAAAATTAAATTAAAGTCTCTATTTTGGGCCCCGCCTCTTGGTGAAAATTCGCACAAGACTTTCTGCTCCGTCCAAAACGGCCACCGTCACTCAATTTCGCTAAGAAGTCCCCTCCCACATACACAATGAACGGGTTGCCGCGCATTCTTTTACACCAGGCTACTACTTGTGTGAAACGGCCTTAAATCCTTCTGGGAGTTCACGCTATGCTAACTCTTGCGAAATGCTAACAAGTAATCCTGTCTGAAGTTTGGAAATATTCCACATTTTGACATGCTTTTTAAATTCCTTAACACATCGCTGAAGTATTGGATTGGTACTCGGTAGATCCTCAAAATCACCCGACTAAATAAACACCCTGCTCACAAGCATATATTCTTTATCATCTGCAAAAAACAGTTACTGAATGTTTGTTGTGGCAGTCTTTTGTGATTAATCATAAACACTAAATGCAGTGTTTTTTCCCAAAAATGCAAAAATGATTAAAATTGAGTTACACGCGCACAGAACAAATGAAACATGCAAGTCAAGGCAACACTGTATTGTTTTTTTTTTTAATTTTTTGCCATAATTTAGTATTTTGAGCCAAAAATACAAGCATTTCCTACCACCTTACATCCATATTGCCTCTAAAAGTTAATTAAGTTCCCCCCGTTTCATGTCTGGCGCTCCACATGCGTGCGAGTTAACGGCGCAGGAGGATGCTTACGACCGCGCTCGGGTAGAAAAAGGCAGCATTAGCTGTGCGCTGAGGGCCGAGCCGAAGCCTTTGCATTTCAATGCGAGGTGCAGCCTCCATTATTTATGATGCTTTACACCTCAAAACCAGCACAGACTCCCTTCGCTTGCTACCTGCATGTGCGCATCCCTCTCTCCCTCTAGCTAGCAACCTGCCTCATCACCGTGGCAACCGGCGTCACAAACACTGTGTAAAGTAGATGACTTAAAACCTGGTGAATTCTACGATGCTGAATTCAAACAACTAAGAATTTAGTAGGATGATCTGAATTTTCAGTGCGCTTGACGATGATAGACGTTCTATCGTGCTGCTATCCAATCCATTTGAACTGGAAGGGTTGGCAGCGAATGAACGAACGTTCATTCGCTGCCAACCCTCCCAGTTCAAATGGATTGGATGTCTATCACCAACAATAGCAGCCAATAAGTTAAGAGTTCATTTGTAGAGAGCAAACATGTTTGCTCAGCAGTGTTTTTTTCGTCAACGGTGACGATTACGAAAATGCTTTGTTAACGTAAAAAATTTTTTTAATGGCAATCACGAGACGATAAGTTAAAAACGTGACTTGGGGGGGAAACACGCTGAATATTACCAACAATCGTCCCGCTTTGTCATTGTTACGTCAGTAAACCAGCAAGCACTGTTCACATCATATAAGGTGGCATACCAAGTTGCTCAGTGCAAAAAAAAACCCCGCACCATAACAAAGGAGCTGATACTGCCTGCAGCAAAAATGCAAACTGTCCCTCTGTCCAATGACACTGTCGTTTTTGTTATATTCATTTATGATTTTTCAGGTAATTATTTGGCATATTGTCCTCATAAGTTAATGTTGCTAATCAATTTGAATTTATTATTACGGTAGATGGCCGCTATAATAAAATTCTTTCCTTTATTTTTTGGAGTGACGTTTCTTCGGCGCGCCACACAGCCCAAACCATTTGACAGAGCGTCACCCTTAAAAATTTTAAAATGACCAGAACTTTCGCTCGACACAGGGAATTTTTCAAATAACCACTTAAAATATTCCGTTCCCCGTAAACGAGATTTTTTGGAAAAAACAAAAATTTTTCGAAACGCTACTTGTCCTACAATTTTTGACCAAATCGCATAATTTATACATCAATAATTCCAGGACGGTAAGGGGCATAAAATTTGCAAACAATCCCATTCATTTTTAATAGCATGCCATTGATAGTAATGTACGTCAAAATTTCCCATTCATTTTCAATGGCAGGAAAACATAGGGTCTTGTGATTTTTGACCATTTACCATTACAGCCTTTTCACATTTTGTGACCAGATATCAACAGGACGTGACCCCGAAATGTCCCCAAATCAACAGGAAGTGATCTGATAACATGACATGTCCACAAAATGTCCTCAAATCAACAGGAAGTGAACTGATCTGTATATACAAAAGCAAAGCCCCATCGTAATTTCTCCAGAAATTGCAGTTTCTAGTTATTCATTGATTTTACTACAATTTGTTTTTCAGTATCAAATGGTCAAAAAAACGTACCTTAAGTGTATTTTTACATTTTGGAAGTGACTTTTTTTTTTTTTAATTCAGGCAAATTGTTGTGCTTTAAGTATTTTCTGTTACAAACAAAACAATGTTCTAAGTGGTATGAAAAAGTATCTGAACCTTTTGGAATTCCTCACATTCCTGCATAAAATCACTATCAAATGTGATCTGATCTTTGTCAAAATCACACAGATGAAAAAAAAAACTCCATTAACAAACCTAAACATTTATAAGGTTTCAAATTTTTAATGAGGATAGCATGCAAACAATGACAGAAGGGGAAAAAATAAATAAGTGAATCTTCTGCCTAAGGAGACTTAAAGAGCAATTGATGACTTTTACCAAACAATTTAAATTACCAAATAAATTTAAATTTAAATTAACTTTTTCGTTGTCTGCCATTTTGACTGACAGTGTCATAAAAATCCGGTCATAATCTATTTTTACCCGTCACTTACATTTTTAAAATGATAATAATGACATTCAATAGTATTTAGTTTTCATTCATTTTTAATTAATATTCTGTCCGAACAAGCTTAACAAGAGGCAAACAGACAGCGGAGTGCACCAATCAGCGACGGGCAGACGTGCCGTTAGCAAAGCGACGGGGGCAGGACGAGGGACTTGCGCGCGGAAGTAAACATACGAGGAGTACGGAGTCTATTCAACATGGCTAGCGCGAGACAGACTGTTGTCAATGTCTTGTGTCGATGTGTTTTAGCTCATTTAAAACTGAATTTATCGCGGATTGGAACATATTCTCGGCTCTCCCGTTCGCCATCCGTGTTGTAGTAGAGACGACTTTCGGCGCGCTAGAGTGCGTTGCTCGTGAAGAACACGTCACGCAAATAAACAAATCTGATTTGTCGATTGATTTTGTACCTACTCGAGAGGTTGTGTCCCAGACTTTTCTCTCAGTGTTTGAAAAATACAGGGAGAACAGTCTGGCCGTGCCAGGCAAACACTCAGTTGCCTTGACATTTTTCCGAGTAAGGCCAACGACGTCATGCATCAATAGCTAATTAATATGCTCACTCACCACCCTGTGGTCTGGGGTGTGAATTGCAACCTGTCAAAATGACGGATGGAATTCAGTTTTTTCCGTCACCGTTTTAAAAAACCGGTCAACGACGGAAAATATTCGGTTAACGCGACCCCTGGTGCCCAATCACTAATGAGTGGTTTAAAGCTGCCCTGCCCGCTATAAAACACACACCTGGTAGGGATTGTCTTGATGAGAAGCATTGTCTGATGTGCATCATGGTTCTGTCAAAAGAGCTGTCTGAAGACCTGCGATCAAGGATTTTTGATTTGTATAACACTGGGAAAGGATACAAAACCATCTCTAAAATTCTGGATGCTCATCAATCGATAGTCAGAGAAGTTGTCGACAAATGGAGAGTTTGGCACTGTTGCTTTTCTCCCCCAAAGAGTGGCCGTCCACCAAAGATGACGCCAAGAGTTCAGCGCAGAATACTCAGAGAGGTAAAAAAGAAGTAGAGTGTCTGCTGAAGACTTACAGAAATCACTGACACAGTCAAATATCTATGTGCACACATCAACTAAATGTCAAACTATGGCGAAGAATGGTGTTAATGAGAGGACTCCACGGAGGAAGTCACTGCTGTCTAAAAGACACATTGTTGCTTGTTTAATGTTCGCAAAAAGGCACTTGGACACTCCACAGAAGTTTTGGCAAAATATTTTGTGGACTGATGAAACCAAAGTTGAATTGTTTGGGAGTAACACACAACATCATGTGTGGAGGAAAAATGGAACAGCTCACCAACATCAACACCTCATCCCCACCGTGAAGCACGGTGGAGGGAGCATCATGATTTGGGGCTGTTTTGCTACCTCAGGGCCTGGGCAACTTATCATTAATGGAAGAATGAATTCAAAAGTTTATCAGGATGTTTTGCAGGAAAACCTGAGGCAGTCTGACAGACAGTTAAAGCTAAAAAGAGGATGGATGCTGCAACAAGACAATGATCCAAAACAGAAGTAAATCAACTTCAGAAGAACAAAATACAAGTTCTGGAGGGGCCAAATCAAAGTTCAGACTTGAACCCCATTGAGATGCTGTGGCATAGCCGAAAGACTGCGATTCATGCCAGAAATCCCAGGAATCTGACTGAACTACAGCAGTTTTGTAGAGAGAAATGGGCCTACATTAGTTCTGATCGATGTGCCAGACTGATCTGCAGCTACAGGAAGTGTGTGCTTAAAGTCATTGCTGCCAAAGGGAGGGTCACAAAATATTAAATGTGATGGTTCACTTACTTATTTTCCCCCATCTGTCATTGTTGGCATACTATCCTCAAAACATGAAAAATCACCCAAGCATTAAAAGGTTTAGTTAAAGCAGACACTGTTTTTTCAACTGTGTGATTTTGACAAAGCTTAGATCACATTTGACGGGGGGCGTAACAGAAAATTGATAAGCACTCCTCCAATGTCAAGTAGAAAAGTCGACTATATAAAACGATGAATGTCAAGATGAAATCATTAACATCACAGATTTTGTTTTCTTTAAACACAGAATAGCAGAACATCGAACAGAATACCAACATTTTTTGCACTGTGTAGAAACAAGACAATGATGTAATACTAAATTTAGCACATTATGGATTGATTTTAAAGGGGATGGAAATATGGCATTCTCATTAAATGAATGAATGAATGGAGAGCACACGCGTGCATTTCAAGTGTAAAAAGAAACTAATGCAATAAGGCTGGAGGAGCCAGAAGGGACAAGGGAAAGATTTATGGCTCGCTCGGATGCGGAAGAATCTCCATTTCCAGAATTAGACGCTGCCTGACCCCGGCCCCCCGTTACAACAATAGTTTGGCGCGCGCAACGGTGGCGGCGTCCCGACATCTGCCAGACATTAAGTCAAACACTCGTCCATTGGCTAAATGATGGCGCTTGAAAAATGACAATGGAGAAGGGGGCTAATATCCATCAGGAACGTCCATCTGCGAGCGCGCGCGTGTGCGAAAGCGCTCGGACAAAAGCCTGCTGCCACAACGCTGGCCAAAAGCTCTGCTGCTGGTCAGACTTAATGAACCTTACCCGATACACCGCCCATCCCCCCCCTCCCACCCTCTTCTATCCAGCTCTACCTTGGCCTGCAGTGGCCGTGTCACTGCTAATATTGACGACACCCCCTTCTGCTCATACACACACACTAATACGCGCACACACCCTCCCCCCACCCGCAGTGGCCGGCAACTGCTGTTGTCCACATCTCACCTCATCCATAGTAGACAGTATTGATTTTCAGCACAGAAAATAAAAAAGGCCATGAATTTTAATGCCTCACTGTCTGTCTGTCCGTCTTACTCAGTGTGTGTGTGTGTGTTGCGCACCCCCCTTCCCCATCCGTTCACAGTCAACTCTTTATTCTTTGAGCCATCACGTAGTCCGTCCATCCTTCCTACCTCACTAGGATTCTGTCCTGCTTATCTGGGCTATCTTTCTGTCCTCTCCCACTCCCCGCCCTTTCCAGACGCCCCTCTCACTTTCTCCTGGGAGAAGGATAGGCGGCAGATTCTTAGTTGAGAGGCAGCCACGGTGAAGTTGAAAGAAAGGTTAAAAAATCAAAACAAAACGTGGAAAAGTCAACATATTAAATTGCATTGAAAATGACATTCGAACCAGCGAATACAACGATAAGACAAATTGTGTGGGACTGATTTCGTTGTGGTTGACGAACTGCGGATTTTGGATCACTTCCTGTTGATTGTGGAGCATTACCTTCCTGATTTTGGGCCACTTCTTGTTGATTTCCAAGTCACTTCCTATTCATTTTGGAGCAAGTCCGGGTCATTTCCAATTGATTTTGCATTAATTTCTGTTGCTTCTGGAGGAAATTCCTGGTCACTTCTTGTTTATCTTGGGCAAGGGCGTAGGTTTGCCATAGACTTCATTATATGGCGAAAAACACAGACAAGACTGAAAAAGCAGTTTCTGCTCTTGCACTCCTCTTTAAAAGAAACTGCTGTATTTTAAGCCAAAACAACTGTTGTGTTTGATGAACAATACAGTGGGGAGAACAAGTATTTGATACACTGCCGATTTTGCTGGTTTTCCCACTCGCAAGCCACGTAGAGGTCTGTAATTTGTATCATAAGTTCTCTTCAACTGTGAGGGACGGAATCTAATACAAAAATCCAGAAAATCACATTGTATAATTTTTAAATAATAAATTTGCATTTAACTGCATGAAATAAGTATTTGATACATTACCAACTAGTAAATATTTCGGTTCTTAGTTCTTTTTTAAGAACCCCTCCTGTTCTCCACTCATTACCGGAAGTAACTGCACCTGTTTGAACTTGTTACCTGTATAAAAGACACCTGTTCACATGCTCAAACAAACAAACTCCAACCTCTCCACAATGGCCAAGACCAAAGAGCTGTGTAAGGACATCAGGGATAAAATAATAGACCTGCACAAGGCTGGGATGGGCTACAGGAAAATAAGCAAGCAGCTTGGTGAGAAGGTAACAACTGTTGGAGCGATTATTAGACAATGGAAGAAGTTCAAGTTGACGGTCAATCTGCCTCGTTCTGGGGCTCCATGCAAGATCTCACCTCGTGGGGTATCACTGATCATGAGGAAGGTGAGGGATCAGCCCAGAACTACACGGCGGGACCTGGTCAATGACCTGAAGAGAGCTGGAACCACAGTCTCGAAGAAAACCATCGGAAACACATTACGCCGTCATGGATTAAAATCCTACAGCGTACGCAAGGTCCCGCTGCTGAAGCCAGTGCATGTCCAGACACGTCTGAAGTTTGCCACTGACCTACTGGATGATCCAGAGGAGCAATGGGAGAAGGTCATGTGGTCGGATGAGACCAAAATGTAACTTTTTGGTCTAAACTCGGCTCGTCCTGTTTGGAGGAAAAAGAAGGATGAGTACAACCCCAAGAACACCATCCCAACCGTGAAACATGGAGGAGGAAACATCATTTTTTGGGGCTGCTTCTCTGCCAAGGGTACAGGACGACTGCACTGTATTGAGGGGAGGATGGATGGGGCTATGTATCGCCAGATCTTGGCTGACAACCTCCTTCCTTCAGTGAGAGCCCTGAAGATGGGTCGTGGCTGGGTCTTCCAGCATGACAACAACCCAAAGCACACAGCCAAGGCAACTAAAAAGTGGCTCCGTAAGAAGCATCTTAAGGTCCTGGAGTGGCCTAGCCAGTCACCAGATCTGAACCCGATAGAAAATCTATGGAGGGAGCTGAAAGTCCGTGTTGACCGGCAGCAGCCCCGAAACCTGAAGGTCCTGGAGAAGATCTGCATGGAGGAGTGGGCCAAAATCCCTGCTGCAGTGTGTGCAAACCTTGTCAAGGACTACAGGAGACGTTTGGTATCTGTAATAGCAAACAAAGGTTTCTGTACCAAATATTAAGTTCGATTTTTGTGATGTATCAAATACTTATTTCATGCAATTAAATGCAAATTTATTATTTAAAACTCATACAACGCGATTTTCTGTTTTTTTTTTATTAGATTCCGTCCCTCACAGTTGAAGAGAACTTATGATACAAATTACAGACCTCTACATGCTTTGCAAGTGGGAAAACCAGCAAACTCGGCAGTTTATCAAATACTTTTTCTCCCCGCTGTATGTCTAAATGTTGCCATAGCAGATTCATAGCGTATTAAGCCCCCGACCTATTTTTAATTTGTCCGTTTTACCCTGAAAACTCCCATTTACAGACGTCACGCAACCGCTTTGATTTCAACCTAGCCATAAAACGAAGGTAATTTATAATATTTATTATTCAAAATGTCTATCATTTTAAGCTTAGAATCAATAATTGATGTCTAATATTTCGTTTAAAACAAAACAAACAACAAAAAAAAGACTTAAAAAAAATTATCCACTCGGATATTTTAAACTTTTAAACAAATTACGTCACAATGAAAAAAATGGCGTCTGTAAAAAAGTCATGGATAACTACCTCATAACAATCGCTTAACTGTATTTTTTTTGTTACAGTCGCATTTTCTCCGATACGCTATATGATAAATAATCGAACCACACAAAGAAAAATTGGAAAAAAAAAAAAAAAAAGTTTAAAAGGTAAATATATAAAAAAGGAAAATCTCAACCACTCCTTGATGTCTGCGATTTCTGCATCACGACCCTTGTTATATTACCATGTTTCACCCATGAAATCCCCCAAAAATGCAGCTCTGGCCATTAACAGCTGTGTCTTGACACTCAGTAATACATGTTACATGGAGTTTTTGGATCGAAACATGTAAGTACGCGATAATATCGCGTTAAAGCCATGGCATCTGTAATTCTGCTCTCGCGTGCTCTCACCTCAAGATAGGGTTTTGCTGTTTAAAAAACATTTTTTTAAAAATGTCCTCCTATTCAAAATGTTTCTTCGCCCCCCCAAAAATTGAGATTTCAAGCTTTCCAATGATGTATCACACATGCATATCGGACAATTTTGATATTTGGCCAAATTGGGAGTCTCAGAGCGGAACTTCAAGTCACCTGAGTGTTTTCCGACATATATTGACATGACACTTCCGCCAGACCCTGCGCCACGCCTACAGCTCGGGGGCCTGCCCGCACTCATTTACAGTTAAGGCTAAGTAATGCTTCGCAGTCGGTCGCAGTAATTCTTAAAACCAATGCAACGCCGGATTTAGGTTGAAAAAGTATGAAAGCTGTACCACATACAAACAGGAAAGATTGTCTCAGGCAAGGGTGTAGGTTTGGTCTCAACATTGGTATGGACGCCATAACAGCACAACCTGCATGTACACTTTTTGCTGGGGATGGGATATTAATAAGAACAAACAGACTGGGTGAACCGCAGTCAGGGCTACTTTTTCCACCAATATGAACCTAATTAATTGATAGGCGAAATGATTAATGCAAAATAAATCTGTATTGATTTATACTAACTTTGCACTGCAAATTTACAGAACGTCTTAATCTGATAATTTTTCTTAAATTTAGTTGAATAATTTTCTTCATCTTGTTTTGAGTTTTAAAGGCTAGTCAACAGATTAATGTGTCAGATTATTCCACTTAATCTTAGTAAATATTACTATTTATTTTTATTAAACCCAAAAATCTAAAAGTCGGTCATTTTTCACCTAAATCGAGAAAAAAGGCTCTCACATAATGTTTTGAACAATATCTATTCTTGAATTAAGAACATTTCTGACTAACAAGGTTTTTTAAGATTAAATATACCGTATTTTCCAGATTATAAATCGCAGTTTTTTTTTTTTCATAGTTTGGCTGGGGGTGCGACTTATACTCAGGAGCGACTTATGTGTGAAATTATTAACACATCATGATATCATTTCACATGTTATTTTGGTGTTTTGGAGTGACACTGATGGTTTGGTAAACTTGTTAGCATGTTCTTTATTACGGTGGCCGAGAGGTGTCAGGCGAATTGCAAAGTCCAAACACTTTGCAAATAGAAAAAAAGCACGAACCCAAATTGTAAACGCTTTGCAAAAGTAAAAAGCACGAATGCAAACTGCCACAACACGATCCCCAATTCCTAAAGCGCGATTGCAAATTGGCAAAAGCACGAACCCCAATTGCCACAACACGACAGCAAATGGCTCGTAGCACGAATGCAAACTGCCACAACACGATACCCAATTCCTAAACCGCGATTGCAAATTGGCAAAAGCACAAATCCCAACTGCCACAACACGACAGCAAATAGCTCGTAGCACAACAGCAAACGGCTCACAGCACAGCAGCAAAATCACGCAACACAACGGCAAGTGGATGACCCGGAAGTTAAAAAAAAAAGGGGAAAAAAAGGACACTTTATCCACTTTATATGTGCTTTGTGACCATCTATATGGACCTCCATGAAGTTAATCAGACGCAAATTTATATAAAAATGATGACAATCGTTTGTGCTGCAACGGTTTTGTTGATACAGTATTATGCTTTTATAGAGATATTAATTTCGAGAGGTGACGTCACTCGTAGCTTTTCCTCAGTTTAGCTCCCGCGGCTAATGGAGCGCACCAACTCTCTCAATAACAGAGGGGTGTCTTAATAACTAGCACGAGCATAACACCAATTTCGGGTCCATTTTGCACTAAATTGGGAGCTTAGAGGGACGTCATCACTCGAAATTAATATCTCAATGATTGACATCATTTTTATATAAATGTGCGTCTGATGGGGGAGGCAACTTCATGGAGGTCCATATAGATGGTCACAAAGCACATATAAAGTGTATAAAGTGTCCTTTTTTTTTTTTTTTTTTTTTTTTTTTAAACTTCCGGGTCATCCACTTGCCGTTGTGTTGCGTGATTTTGCTGCTGTGCTGTGAGCCGTTTGCTGTTGTGCTACGAGCTATTTGCTGTCGTGTTGTGGCAGTTGGGATTCGTGCTTTTGCTAATTTGCAATCGCGGTTTAGGAATTGGGGATCGTGTCGTAGCAATTTGCATTCGTGCTACGAGCCACTTGCTGTCGTGTTGTGGCAATTGGGGTTCGTGCTTTTGCCAATTTGCAATCGCGCTTTAGGAATTGGGGATCGTGTTGTGGCAGTTTGCATTCGTGCTTTTTACTTTTGCAAAGCGTTTACAATTTGGGTTCGTGCTTTTTTCTATTTGCAAAGTGTTTGGACTTTGCAATTCACCTGACACCTCTCGCCCACCGTACTTTATGCTATAGTTATCTTAATAACTTAATAGCTATGGCCACGTTCGCGTTTTGCCTTTTGCAATGTGTGTTCAATTGTATTATTGACTTTTTTATATTGAAATGCATGCTTTTAGTTTGTGGTGCTTTCACGCCCTTCACGAACTTGCACTTGTTTACGTGAAGAAGAGCACTCACACGCCAGAAGAAAACCGACAGCTACGTATCTCTGACTGAGTGGGCGAGTTAGCAAGAGAAAAACACTGCTGCAAACCTACGTTCATTGTTTATGCTTGTAAAATATCTTTACAGAGGCAACGCCTGTGTGTATTATCATTTCTGTTTTTGTTGTGTTTTTTTCCACCTACGATCGGACAATTAGAGCCAGTTGTGTGGTTGTTTGAATGATGTGCTAATGCTAGCGAACGCATGCTAACCGTTTGTGTCATGTCATTGCTGTAAAAGAACCTAATTATCCAAATTAATTATTTATTTACGTCGACACGAACCTGTTTGGTATCGAGGACCGAATTGATTCAGAAAATTATACGGACATCCAGCATCGTCATTTGGGAGTTTAGCCCGCTGAATAGCCAGGACCGAGCCGTAGCGTCCCGGTGAGGACAGTATATTCGCATTTCGTTGTTCATGCACTGTACACTGTACACTTATTCAGCATATTGTTCTCTATTGTATTTTTATATTAATATGCCTTTCAAGATTACATGTCTGTTCTATGTGTTGGATTTTATCAAGTAAATTTCCCCCCAAAATGCGACTTCGGTGCGATTTGCATATGTTTTTTTTCTCTTTGTTGGGCCTTTTATGGCTGGTGCGACTTATACTCAAGTGCGACTTGTAGTCCGAAAAATACGGTAGAAGTTTTTTGCTTAAAATAAGTCTGTTAAGCTTTATTTTCAGCTAGCTATTTTTCTTATTTCAAGAAATCTGAGTTAAATTTACTTGAGGCACTGGCAGATAATTTCAATTATTTATAGCAGATTTACACTGAAAACAAAGGAATTTAAGTTTATCTTTTTTTCCCAGTTTTAAGAAGATGGGTTTTTGCAGTGCACATGTATAGGGTCAGGTGATACACCGTTCGATTCAAACCTTTGATTTCAAAAACTACTAAAGAAACATTTTTGAAAACTTCCAAACAACCAAAGTTCAGGCATCATCACCTTTTTAAGAGTCAGGTTTCTGCATTGGACAAGGTGTCAAGAGTCAAGAATCTGCATTGGACAAGGTGATGATGCTGCAACTTTTGTTTGGTGCTGTTCCAGTGAGATTTACAAAGATGACTGCCTGAAGAAAACATCAAAATTCCCTCAGTCCTTGATGATATGAGGCTGCATGTCAGGCAAAGGCACTGGGGAGATGGCTGTGGTTAAATGTTTTAAATGCACAAGTTTACATTGGAATTTTAGACAGTTTTCTTATGCCTTCAATTGAAAATATGTTTGTCATTTTCCAAGATGACAATGCATCGTGCCACGGAGCTAAAATTTTAAAGCATTCCTTGTAGAAAGACTCATCCAATCAATGTCATGGCCTGCAAATAGTCCAGATCTCAACCCTGTTGATAACCTGTGGTGGAAATTGAAATAAAAATGCCCCACAGCAAGGATGATCTGGCAGCTGCAATCAAAGAGAGTTGGCACCAAACTGATGAAGCATACTCATCAAGTCCATGCCTCAGAGACTGCAAGCTGTCATAAAAGCCAGAGATGCTGCTAATAAATACTAGAGATGTGTTTTGATTGTTATTTCTTTGTTTGTTTCTCATGATTCCATGTTTTTTTCTTCAGAATGGAGTGATTCCATATATATTCCCTGCACTTGCTCTATAAAATTAACATTTACTGACCACCACAATGTTTTTGATTCATTTCTTTTAGTGTTTCTGAATGCTAAAGAGTTGCACGTTTGAACTCCTTTCCAGGACACTTGTCGATTTTGGAGTAATTATGGGTCAATCCCTGTTGACTGTGGAGCAGTGGCATGACACTTCCTCCTGATTTTTAGTCACTTGTTGATTTGGGAGAATTTCCAGGTGACGTCCAATTCATTTTGGAGCAAGTCCGGGTCATTTTGGGTTGATTTTGCATCAATTTCTGTTGCTTTTGGAGCAATTATTGGTCACTTTCTGTTTATTTTAGGCAAATCCGAGTCATTTCCTGTTGATTTGGGGGGATACCTGGGGGACTTTTTGAAATTTGAGATTTACTGTCTCACTCGTTCTTGATTTTGAAACACTTCTTATTTATTTTGGGTCATTCCAGGTCACTTCTAGTTAATTTTGGGGCATTTCCAGGGCACTTGTTGATTTTGGAGCAATACTGGGTCACTTCCTGATGATTGTGGAGCATTACAGTGTCCATTCTTCCCGATTTTGGGTCACTTCTTGATGATTTAGGGCAATTTCCAGGTCTCTTCCTATTCATTTTGTTGCAAGTCTGGGTCATTTCCTATTTATTTCTATAGCTTTTGGGGAAATTACTGGTCACTTCCTGTTTATTTTGGAGCATTTCCATGTCACGTATTGATTCTGGAGCAATTTTGGGTCAATTCCTGTTGATTTTGGGGCCTATCTTGGGGACGATTTGAGCATTACTGTCTAACTTTCTCTTGATTTTGGGTCATTTATTGTTTATTTTGGGGAATTTCCGTGTCACTTCTTTTTGACTTTGGAGCAATTTTGGTTCAATTCTCATTGATTTTGGGGCAAGTCCAGGTTATTTCTGGTTGATTTTGCATCAATTTGTATTGCTTTTGGAGCAATTATGGGTTACTTCCTGTTTATTTTGGGACATTTCCGTGTCACTTCTTATTGGTTTTGGAGCAATTCTGGGTCAATTTCTGTTGATTTTGGGGCAATTACTGGTCACTTCCTGTTTATTTTTTGGGCAATTCTTTGTCACTTCCTGTTAATTTTGGATCATTTCCGTGTCACTTATTGATTCTGGAGCAGTTTTTGGTCAATTCTTGTTGATTTTGGGGCATATCTTGGGGACTATTTGAGCATTACTGTCTAACTTACTCTTGATTTTGGGTCATTTATTGTTTATTTTGGGGCATTTCCATGTAACTTCTTATTGATTTTGGAGAAATTATAGTTTAAATCTCATTGATTTTGGGGCAAGTCCAGGTTATTTCTGGTTGATTTTGCATCAATTTGTGTTGCTTTTGGAGCAATTATGGGTCACTTCCTGTTTATGTTGGGACATTTCCGTGTCACTTCTTATTGATTTTGGAGCAATTCTGGGTCAATTCCTGTTGATTTTGGGGCATTTCTAAGGGACTTTTTGATGAGCATTACAGTCACACGTCCTCTTTATTTGGGGTACCTTCCTGTTTATTTTGGGGCATTTCCGTGTCACTTTTTATTGATTTGGGAGACATTTTGGGTTAATTCCTGTTGATTTTGGGGTATATCTCGGCGACTTTTTGATATTCAAGCAATACCGTCTCACTTTTGATTTTGGGTAACCTTCTGTTTATTTTGAGGCATTTTCGGGTGACTTCTTATTAATTTTGGAGCAATTATAGGTCAATTCCTGTTGGTTTTATAGGGGCATAACTTTGGGCTTTTTTGATATTCGAGCATCGCCGTCTCTTCCTCAAGATTTTGGGTCACTTCCTGTTTATTTTGGGGCATTTGCGTGTCACTTTTTATTGATTTTGGATCAATTCATGTAGATTTTGGGGCATTTCCAAGTCACTTCTCATTGATTATGGGGCATTTCCGTGTCACTTCTTATCAATTTCAGAGCAATTTTGAGTCAATTCTTGTTAATTTTGGAGCACATCTTGGGGACTTTTTCAAATTCAAGCATTACTGTCTCACTTCCTGTGTTTGGGTCACTTCTTTTTTATTTTGGGGCATTTCTGTGTCACTTTTTGTTGATTCTGGAGCAATTTTGGGTCAATTCCTGGTGATTTTGGGGCACATCTTGGGTAGTTTTTCATATTCGAGCATCGCCGTCTCACTCCCTGTAGATTTTGGGTCACTTTGTCCTCTAGATTTTGGGTCATTTTGTGTCACTTCCTATTTATTTTGGGGCATTTCCTTGTCACTTTTTATTAATTTTGGAACAATTTTGGGTCAATTCATGTTGATTTGGGGGCATTTCCAGGTCACTTCTTGTTGATTTTGGGGCATTTCCGTGTCACATCTTATCGATTTTGGAGCAATTTTGGGTGAATTCCAGTTGATTTGGGGGCATAATTTGGGGACTTTTTGATCTTAGAGAATCCCCGTCTCACTGCCTCTTGATTTTGGATCACTTCATTTTCATTTTGGGGCATTTCCGTGTCACTTTATAATGATTTTGGAGCAATTTTGGGTCAATTCATATTGATTTTGGGGCATATTTGGGGGACTTTTTGATGAGCATTACAGTCTCACTCCCTATTGATTTTGGGTCACTTCCTGTTTATTTTGGGGCATTTTCAGGTCACTTTATATTGATTTCGGAGTAATTATAGGTCAATTCCTGTTGATTTTGGGGCATTACTTGGGGCTTTTTTGATATTCGAGCATCGCCATCTCACCTCCTCTAGATTTTGGGTCACTTCCTATTTATTATGGGGCATTTCTGTGTCACTTGTTATTGATTTTGGAGCAATTTTGGGTCAATTCCAGTTGATTTTGGGGCATAACTTGGGGACTTTTTGATATTAGAGAATCCCCGTCTCACTTCCTCTTGATTTTGGATCACTTCCTATTCAGTTTGGGGCATTTCCGTGTCACCTGTTATTGATTTTGGAGCAATTTTGGGTGAATTCCAGTTGATTTTGGGGCATAACTTGGGGACTTTTTGATATTAGAGAATCCCCGTCTCACCTCCTCTAGATTTTGGATCACTTTCTATTCAGTTTGGGGCATTTCCGTTTCACTTTTTATTGATTTTGGAGCAATTTGGGTAAATCCCAGTTGATTTTGGGGCATAACTTGGGGACTTTTTGATATTAGAGAATCCCCGTCTCACTTCCTCTTGATTTTGGATCACTTCCAGTTTGGGGCATTTCCGTTTCACTTTTTATTGATTTTGGAGCAATTTTGGGTCAATTCCAGTTGATTTGGGGGCATAGCTGGGGGACTTTTTGATATTTGAGCATTACCGTCTCACTTCGGCTCGATTTTGGGTCATCTCCTGTTTATTTTGGGTCATTCCCGATCACTTACAGTTAATTTCAGAGCATTTCCAGGGCACTTGTTGATTTTGGAGGAATTTTGGGTCACTTTCCTTTTCATTTTGCAGCATTTCCTCTTGATTAGAGGGCATTTCTGGATCTGCTCCTGTAGATTTTTGGGTAAAAAAAAAACGGAATCTCAATAGAGATTTTTTTTGTGTGGTGAAAATGGAGAATTTGTGGGTCTTAATCACTAATAACGTGAATTACATGAACAATGTGACTTTGGAAGTTATTGGGGCTTTTTGTCAAAAACAGTTATTGGGGGAACGGAGCAAATCGATTGTAAAATGTCAAAGTTTTGACGAGAAATAAGGATCAATAACGCAGTATGCGGGCTGCTTTGACTTGTACAGTACAGGTAAATTGCACCAATTAGTTCAAATGGCCCACTTTCATCATATCTAACATGCTCGGTCGCAAGTGACCATTAAAGCATATAAATAATGCTCTATACACTGTAATGCGCAGAGGTCAGTCGATGGACATAACGGTAAGAACACGCACAAAAAAGCAAGAAAAGTGACAGCACTTAGTGTGCTGAAAGGCAGTTATTGAACCGACAGGCTGACAACAGGCAACTCAACAGGCCAGCCAGGAGCTTGTCACACTGACATAAAAAAACAGAAAAGAAAAAAGTGCTCTTCTTGAAGACGGCTCAAACGCTTTTCTGTCTATTTTTATTGAAGAAGGAGCAACAACTTACTAAATTTGTAGCAAAGCAAACAAATAAAAAGGTGTTCGGGCTTTTCAGGCTATAGGCCAATTCTGCCCGACTGCCGGCCGTGAAGACCAAAATGAATCCGTCAATCGCGGTTCTTGCAGATAAATGAGATAAAATCATTGCTGCAGGCAAACACTTATGAGTCTAACCATCAACACCAATGATACTGTAGACTGACTGCTTAAAAAACTCAAACATTTCTCATGTCCTGAAAATCTACCAAATTAATCATCTTTGGTTATTACACTTGATAAAACTGCACGTGGACCATTACTCAAGGTTATTGAAGACTGAACAATCGAGCCACTGAGAATTAAAGAGGTGCAAGAAAGGCATACATTTTAGATGAATACATGTCTAAATCAAGGTTTTGCTTCAATCCAAATTAAGTATTTAATTTTCAAGAAAAAAATATAAGGAGAAGTTCATTTGCACTTGGAGTTTTGTCCGATTCGTCAAGCAATATTGGGACTATGGGTGTGACAAAATATCGAAAAGGTGAAAAGGCTTTTGTGACATCCCAAACATCTGAATAAGGTTTTCGTTCTACAAAATAACATAAACAAATCTGCCAACATCGGAGCGGCGCGCTGCTCATAGCCAAGCCGAGGAAAGTGCATTCTCAGCAGGCACGCCTTTATCGTTGGCCGTGTGGCCTTCTTGGTGGACAGCGAGTATTTCACCCACAAAATTCCAGCCATCTCCTTATTTAAATTTGTGCCATGATCCCAGTATTTGACATAATAAAAAACACGTAGCTTACTCACCTCACAATAGTCCCACATAGGGATGGGAATCGAAATCAGATTCCAATTCAGAACCGGTTCCGAGTGTTTCGAGGCCTTGACATCACAATGAAAAAGCCTTAACGATCCCTTTAACGATCCCTAAAGACGCATATTGCGTCATGACGTGTCTTGTTGTCCAGACGCATCAAACTAGCATGGCGCCAAGAACCACTCGCTCCAAAGTTTGGCTACACTTCACCAGGAAAAAGGGTGAAAATGAAAGGTTACGATAGTTTAGCACGAGCGTTGCCGCCGTAAACATAACAATGACGTAGGTTCGAACGCTCGAAAGTGTGTCTTCACTTCACGAGGAAAAATTACAACAAAGCGACTTGCAGTCATTGCGAGATGGAAATAACTGCATCGGGAGGGAATAGACTGCACTGTCCTCAACGAGACGCTAAAGCTCAGTCCTGGCTATACAGCTAGCTAAACTCCCAAATGACGATGCAGAAGACGTTGGTATAATTTGCTGACTTTATTCAACCATCACTTGAAACTAAAAATAGAAATGAAACAAATCAATTTCGTCCCCAATAACAAATAGGTTCGCATCAACGTAAATCAGCGATGATTAGCTGCTAACACAGTCATAACAAACAGTTAGCATGCGTTCGCTAGCATTAGCACATCGTTTAAACCACTACACAACTGGATTTAAGTGTCCGATCGCGAGTGGAAACGCACAACAACAACACAGAAGATGATACATACAGGCGTTGGCTCTGTGGATATTTTACAAACATTAACAAAGAACGTAGGCTCGTGGCAGTGTTTCCCTTTCTCACTAACTCGCTCACTGGCTTGGATGCGGCATTTCTTCTTCTTCGCGCTCTTCTTCGCGTGAGGAAGCGCAAGGGCGCCACCACTTGAGCGTGAAAGCGCCATAAAAACTAAAAGGCATGCATTTCAATATACTGGTAAATAAAAACAGGAGTCCCCAAACTACGGCCCGCGGCTCCATATTTGGTCCGGCCCCCTGAACAATTACAGAGAGCATTTTTAATTTTTTTTGTTTTTTTCTCCCTCAGTAGTGTTATTTATTTCCTGGCCTTTTTCAGTGAATAACTCAGAGAGGGTTATTTGGTTATTATCTATTTAATTAATAGTGCTATTATTATTTATTATTATTATATTATAATATTATTTTTATTTTATTTACTTTTGTTCCGTGAAGAATCCACAGAGGGTTATTTGATTGTGGCTTTCTGAAAAACAATAATTTTTTTACATTTACGCACTCCTGCAATCGTCACACTTTTTCTGTTACAAACTGACCCCGGCGTCTCATCAGAGAAGGGAAAAGTTATTTGGCCCTCACAGGAAAAAGTTTGGGGTTGCCAAAGGCAGAACAACGACCGATATGCCAAAATATACCAATATTTTTTATTTCTATTAGAAAAATGTTTCATTAAAATGTTACACATTCTTGTGCATTTGCCACTTATTGCCACAGTTAACATCGAGGCTTTGGGCCTCTTTTGACCTCGTTGTGAGTTTGTAAGGTTGTGACTTCTGATTAAACAAACTTGATGCCAATCAAAATGTTTGTTCTTCTTTTTCCCGAAATTAGAATCGATAAGAGAATCGATAAAGAATCGAATCGTTAAGAAATATCGATAATGGAATCGGAATCGTAAAAATCGTATCAATTCCCATCCCTAGTCCCACAGTTGTCGGACTTGTTTTGGCTATTATCCGCAGTGAACGGGAAATTTTTGAAACCCTCCTTGCTCCCTGGTGCAGCAACAAAAGCCTGCAGCACATAGGGCTGGCGTGATGCGAAAAATAAACGTAATAATCCGCAAAATAGGCTGAATGCGCAGTTGTTCTGCATACTGTAGTATTGGCTGTATACTGGAGATTATCCCGCTGACGTCACATTCGCAGTTTTCGTCAAACCAGGAAGACAATTTTCATGGCGCGGGATTCAAAAAATGGAATAAATATATCGGTCACTTCCACACAATTCCAAGCGGTCCATTTCATTCAGGAGTATAAAATACCGCGTGAAATATGAAATAAACATGCTTTTTGCTGTCATAGGCACTTTAAACTAAACGGAATAATCTGACACATTAATCTGTTGGTCTTAAACACTCAAAACAAGATAGAGAAAATTATTTGACTAGATTTTTTTAGATAAAATCTGATTAAGACATTTAAATATGTCAGTGTAGAAGTGACTTCACATTCAAATGAATATGCAGTGATTAAGTATTAAAATTATATATATATATATATATTTTTTTTTAACATGTTATCTGTACAGTATAGGAAGCCAAAAATGGTATTGGTTCATCACGACATGACAATTATTCCGCCAATAATTCACAATTTGATGCTGCTGAGTGAACATCACAACTGCGTGAGCAAAAATTAGGGTGAATAACTTGAGCTGTTAACGTACACGCTAATGGCTGTTAACGACCCGGCAAACGCGACAAAAGAGCCGTAAAACACGAGAGTTATTTTTAGCAAAATGGGTCGGGTGCAGTAATGGCCCGCAGTAGGCAGTAAATGCAGCATTAGCTCATGTTAATGCACGTTATAATGAACATAATGATTCACATTCATAATCCATTATAGACAACACCTCCCATGACGCCTTGCCAATTCTTGAAAATAGGCTTTATTGAAAAGTTTAGTGATGACATTTTAAGCACTTCTCTAAAATTAAGAAGCAGTTTGGAAGCATTGAACAATTCAAATCTTCCAATAACGGACTTCAAGCTGTTTTTGTTTCACTATCAACAGAAATTTCTCATCAAACTAAACATGAAAAGCAGAATTACAGTACCTTGAACTCTTTCGAATCTTTTTAAAAGGGTTATTATTAATATTATTATTTTTTTTACTTTTATATGGATGTGCGCTGCAGGTTCAAAATAATAAATCAACCACTGACTAGAAGTAAACTGACTTATTTTTTAATATGCAGGTGTCAAACCCACGGCCCTCGGGTCAAATCAGGGCTACCACGTCATTTTGTCTGGCCGGCGTAATATTTTGTGCATTGACTTCATGTTTTTTGCTAAAACATACTTTAGTCAAATCAAAATATTTACCGTAATTTTCGGACTATAAGCCGCTACTTTTCTCCTTCATTTTGAATCCTACTGCTCATAGTCCAGTGCGGCTTACTTGTTGATTTATTTGGGTTAATAGGTCACATTTTTTTTGACAGCGGCGTCGTAAGACTGTCATAAGACCGTCAAAATTATTCCATGACACTATCATAGACATTACTGAATGCTTATGACAGATATCATTAAGTGTCATCCGCTAAATGATGAGACTCCATTCATGTCCAGCTTGGATCTTTTACATCTATTCAAAAGGGAGATAATGTTATGATGGTTTTATGACAGTATTATGGCACCACTGTCAAATAAAGTGTTACCAAATTCCATAATTAGCAATGAATGAAACAACTACAACAGTATCTGAAGAAATAATTAGCATAGAACATGAATTTTGATGTTATTTACATCTGTAGTGCGGCAATACATGCTAGGAGGCATGTTGGACGACAACAGTATTGACAGCAAGTTGCAACAGAGGTTGACTGTCTCCCCCAAGAAAACAGTGATGGCCAAATTGAAGCTTCTTGAAGCAATGAAGCTTTGGAGCTAAAGCTTCATTGTGGTTAATTTGGTCTTATGATAGTCTAATGATGCAGCTGTCAAATAAAGTGTTACCGGTTGATATCTTTTGGTGTAAATATCTCATAATGCAGTGAGGACAGCTTTGGGTTTAGTCCAGTTCGGCTTATCTATGAACCAATGCCGTTTTCGTGTCAAATTTTAGTGGGTGGCGGCTCATAGTCAGGTGCACCTTATAGTGCGAAAATTATTGTACTCAAAAGTGAGATAATTTGCAGGATAACACTAAATGACATCTGTTATAAGCATTAATTAATGCTCATGACAGTGTCATGTCATAATTATGATTGTCTAAAGACAGTCTTATGGTGCCACTGTCGAATCAAATGTTACCAAATACCATAACTAGCAATTAATGAAACAACTGGAACAGTAACTGAAGAAATAATTACAGAGGGGGCAAATAATTATTTAGTCAACCACTAATTGTGCAAGTTCTCCCACTTGAAAATATTTGAGAGGCCTGAAATTGTCAACATGGGTAAACCTCAACCATGAGAGACAGAATGTGGGGGGGGGGGGGGGGGGAACAGAAAATCAAATTGATTTTTAAAGAATTTATTTGCAAATCATGGTGGAAAATAAGTATTTGGTCAATACCATTCATCTAAATATTTTGTTATGTACCCTTTGTTGGCAATAACGGAGGCCAAACCTTTTCTGTAACTCTTCACAAGCTTTTCACACACTGTTGCTGGTATTTTGGCCCATTCCTCCATGCAGATCTCCTCTAGAGCAGTGATGTTTTGGGGCTGTCGTTGGGCAACATGGACTTAACTCCCTCCACAGATTTTCTATGGGGTTGAGATCTGGAGACTGGCTAGGCCACTCCAGGACCTTGAAATGCTTCTTACAAAGGCACTCCTCTGTTGCCCTGGCTGTGTGTTTGGGATCATTGTCATGCTGAAAGACCCAGCCACGTCTCATCTTCTGGATCATCCAAATGCTCTCTAGCAAACCACAGACGGGCCTGGACGTGTACTTTCGTCAGCAGGGGGACACGTCTGGCAGTGCAGGATTTGAGTCCCTGGTGGCGCATTGTGTTACTGATCGCAGTCTTTGTTACTGTGGTCCCAACCGTGTGGTTCTGGGATTTTTGCTCACCGTTCTTGTTATCATTTTGACGCAACGGAGTGAGATCTTGCATGGAGCCCCAGATCGAGGGAGATTATCAGTGGACTTGTATGTCTTCCATTTTCTAATAATTGCTCCCACAGTTGATTTCTTTACACCAAGCGTTTTACCTATTGCAGATTCAGTCTTCCCAGCATGGTGCAAGTCTACAATTTTGTCTCTGGTGTCCTTCGACAGCTCTTTGGTCTTGGCCATAGTAGAGTTTGGAGTGTGACTGACTGTAGTTGTGGACAGATGTCTTTTATACCGATAATGAGTTAAAACAGGTGCCATTAATACAGGTAACGAGTGGAGCCTCGTTAGATCTCGTTAGAAGAAGTTAGACTTCTTTGACAGCCAGAAATCATGCTTGTTTTTAAGTGACCAAATACTTATTTTCCACGCTAATTTGGAAATAAATTCTTTAAAAATCAAACAATGTGATCCCCCCACCCCACATTCTGTCTCTCATGGTTGAGGTTTACCCATGTTGACAATTACAGGCCTCTCTAATCTTTTCAAGAAGAACTTGCACAATTGTTGGTTGACTAAATACTTATTTGCCCCACTGTAGCATAAAACATGAATTTAGATTGTTATTTAGAACTGTAGCGCTGCAATGCACGCTAAGAGGTATGTTGGACAACAACAGTGTTGCAAGCAGGTGGCAGCAGAGGTTGACGGTCTCCCCCAAGGGAGCAGTGATGGCCAAATTAAGCTTTTTGAAGGAATGAAGTAAAGATACACGATAATATCGGTCACCGATAATTATCGGCCGATAATGGCAATTATGACGTCACACAGATAATCCAGATAATAAAAAAATTCAACCGATAATGCAATCCGATAATTATATACTTGATTTTGCCTCCAAATATGCGCAACCGAAGAATTCAGCACGTCGCCTCCTCAACCCCTCCCCTCTCTGAAGCCCCAGAGGGAGGAGGGGTTGAGGAGGCGGAGTTACAAGACAAGAAGTACAGTAGTTGAATATTATGGCGGCTGTTACTAAAAAAACGACGCTCTCGCCATCTGCGAAACATGTACCGTAGAAGTTCCACGAGGCAGAAAGAACGCGTCCTCATTCAAAACCACTAACCCAGCAGCCATTTAAAACTGCATCACAAAGAATTTTGGAACAAATACGAGGCTGCTGCTAGCAGGAATGCTAAAGCTATTGTAAACACTACAGGGCTTGAGACGATACAGAGTCGGGCTGTTTGGGAATGCAGCCCAAGGCGGGTGGTAAATTCGCATCTAAGGCTAAACACCGGCACTACTGGAGACCGATAGTTGGCAAGTAGCCGTCTTCCGACGGAGCCCGCCGCTCTGGTCAGTCCGGCAGGCCGCCGCCGCCTCGCCATAGGCGGGGCGGGCCGAGCACGGTTCCCCGGCCTCTGGACCTCCGGCGAACACCCCGGTTTCTCGAGCGTTCCCCCACGGCGTGCGAGCAGAGCCAGGACCCGAATACGCCGCGGCGAACCGGCCGGGGCGGGCGGATTATCTGGTACGAACGTAGCTGCCGCCGCCGCCGAGACGAGACACAGTTTTTTTTTTTTTACCTTAATGACCCGAGAACCACAGCCCTGGATAAAAGAAATAATGCAGTTTATACGACCACCATTCTTCATGAAAAAGTGATGTCCGGTAAGCAAGCTTATCATGACGGCACAGTGGTTATAAGATAATTTAAACATGGAGAAAACGAAGCCAGCCAGTCAATAATGCATTCAGAATGTGAAATGACGAGCGGTCAGATGACTTTGTAACGCTGCCTTTATTTTCGGCTTAATAAAACTCAGGCACAAAACAACACGCACGCGGATGCGAGCTCCAACTCCGTCCAAATAGTACTGCCGTGTAGCAGTTTAGCTGCTGTAACGCAAATGTCGTGAAAGCCGCAAATGTAAACAAAGCGCTGCAGAATGGGTACATGACATCTCGCTCTTTTGAGGTAATCATTTTCACAGTGTGCAACAAAGCATATAACATTAGCAATCACTTTTCAAATTATTTAACTTATTTCTCTGCTCAATTACAGTCACAGTAGATAATCAAATTCTTAAATCAATATTCTGTAGCCACAAATATTATTCAAAATCTTTCCTTCTTCAAGTTTTTTTTTTTTAGGATTAAGTATAATAATGTATTGCTTAAAACAAGGCTGTTAAGATTATTTTCAGCTAGCTATTTTTCTTCCAAGAAATCTGAGAGAAATACACTTGAAGCGATGGCAGATAATTTCACTTATTGCCAATAGATTTACACTTAAAACTGACTAGTTTTAAGGAGGTGTGTTTTGCAGCGGATTAATGTTATATATGTTAGGAATGGCTTACTTTTAAATGCATTTTTGTGCAACTTAGGTATTTACTCTGTAAGTAATTGTTGCCAAAGGTTTACCATTACACAATGTCAGACAATCTGTCATTATTTAGATGTTTGAATTGACGACTTGTTCATACTTTGTTGAAAAAAAGAGCAACAAATTATATTTTTGCACAGTAATATTTTCTTTTGTGTATACTTTAAAATTTTACATAAATATTTTAATAGAATTATCAGCTTGACATTATCGGTTATCGGTTGGAATGAGGAGGAAATTATCGGTTATCGGTATCGGTTGAAAAATGCATTATCGTGCATCACTAGAATGAAGGTTTGCAGCCAATTGGTTAATGGTGGTTCATTTGGTCTTATGACAGTCATATGATGCCGCTGTCAAATAAAGTGGTACAGTTAATTAGCCTGGAACTCCAGACTCACCGCTGTTCCAGCTAAACTGTCGAGTCTGGCCGCCCTCAAATTCCCAGGGCGGAGCAAGCCACAGCAAACAGAAAGCGGAGTGGACCAATCAGTGACGGGCGGATGTGACGTTGGTAAAGCGACAAGAAACTCCAGCGCGAGGACGTAAACATACGAGGAGAGCGAAGAACGGAGACGTTTATTCAACACGGCTAGTGCGAGACAGACTGTAGGTTTTAGCGACTCGAAGTGTTTTCGGTCATTTAAAATGTAATTTACCACAGATAGGAACATATTCTCGGCTCTCCCGTTCATTATTGTGTGTGTGTGTGTGTGGAGAAGACTTCTGACGCGCAAGAGTGACGTTGCTCGTTAAGAACGCGTCACGCAAATAAACAAATCTGATTGCACGGACGATTTCATTCCCAGTTTTTATTTGTCGCCGATTGACCACGGAAAACCGGAGATATGACCCTTTTAATTTCAAAATAGTAATTATGAAGGAACTCTTCACTATCTAAACTCCACCAGAGGGCAGTCATCTTCTTTGGACGAATAATTCTTACTTTATGTAATTTTTTTTCTTTCTCGTCGGAATTCAAATTTTTTTTTTTGGTTATTTCTTTGGCTTAACCTAGTTATGTAAACGGTTATTGTACAGTATCATTTTAACAATAGTCCATATAGATAGTCCTCAGAAAAAAATACCGTTGTTTAAAAAAAATAATAATTCAAAAATATAAGCATTTACTCACAATGTTACTCATTACTTTTTTACTTGTACTTAAGTACATTTTTGAGATGATTAGTTTTACTTTTACTTGAGTAATAATATTGTGAAGTAACGCTACATTTAAGTACCGTTGTTTAAAAATATAATTAAAAAATATAAGCATTTACTCACGATGTTACTCATTACTTTTTTACTTGTACTTAAGTACATTTTTGAGATGATTAGTTTTACTTTTACCTGAGTAATAATATTGTGAAGTAACGCTACACTTAAGTAAATTTTTAGGTTATTCTACCCACCTCTGCCTGTATTGTATATACAAAAATAAAAAATGATCATTTAACTTATTTTTTATCATTATTTATTTTCTTCCCCTTTTTTATATGTAAATAATGTTTAATGTCAGTAGCTCTAGTTGGCAGATGGGCGACCATTATTATTAAAATCTGGCCTTTGTCAAAGGAAAGTTTGACATCCAATTTAATGCAATTCCATGAAAGAAATAAATTAAAAAAAAAAAACCTCAATGATTACAGCAAATATTAAAGGACTTTTCCTACGCCTGCTGTACACTGTACACTAAATGGCTTCATCCCTAACTGTTGCGGACGTCACATTGCTCGGATCATTATGGAGTCGGTGTGAGCGCATTGTGGCTCGTGAATGCCTCGGAACCCGCGCTCCGGCCACTCCGGCCACGCCGCCCCCGCTCGGCCATTAGGGTCGGCCGCGGGTGCCGGAGGTCTGCGCCGTAACCTTCGGGCCGGCTCAATCAGGCGTCAATCGGGATGTTTTTTTCCAAACCTGGCACCGCCGCCGCCATTACGTGGGAGGAGGCCGCGAACACAAGCCGCTGGGTTCAAATGTCACAGGAGAGGGTAAAAAAAAAAAAAAAAAAAAAGGATTTGCACTTAATAGATCTTGGGCAGAGGGCGAGTGAACCGCAAACCGTGAGCGACAAAGTCAGAATTGAACATGTTTGCTTCTCAAACGCACAATGGAAGTGTTTTTCCCGGTAACAAAAGATCCTTGTTGTTATGGGTAGCTTCATTTAGCGCACACAAACACGTTGAAGGCTGAAAAATATGCGTTTGTAAATGTTTATATGTGTACTGTCTGTACAGTATAAGTGAAGGTGTTTGCCTCCTGCTAAATGAGGGTGTATACTGTATATTAAGATGGATTTACGTATACAGTAAGTCAACTTCAATTTCTATCTACATCCATCTTCACATGCATCTTTAATGTACTGTAAGTGTATATTTACATTAAATTTCAGGATTTAATCTAATCTAGCATTCAACTAACTTATTGGCTGCCATTGAAAATGCTAGATGTCCAGTCATAAGCGGAGTTTAAGGGGAGGGGGCAGGCCCACCTGGTGGCCGAAAAGTGTCATTTCATGTTATTGACTTTCCTATATGTGATTTTAAAATTAACCCTTAAAGACCTGCAACATGAAGAAATGATCAGGGAATCCCAAAATTTTTAAAAATAAGGTCCTAATGACACCTTTTGTTCAAATTTGTAAAAAGAAATGTCATAATGAATATGTGTAATAAGCGCTCTAATATCTATAACCCTGGCTAAATCCTGTTTTTTTTTCTCATGGAACCTGCAGATGCATGTGTTGACTTGCATCCATCATTAAAAAAAAAAAAAAGTCAAAATTCTGAATTACTCTCAAACATTTTGGGTGTATCAAATGTGATACATTTGGCAATAAAGGGTTAAGAATTTTCCGGTAAAATATTATCGATAAAAGTTGTAAAGCAATAAAACAACAAAAATGAATGAAATGTACAAAAAAAGATATTCGAACAGATCATATGACTAGCACCTTAGACGGTCATTTGCTTTGCTTAGCCAAAACCACCCAAGGACCAAAGAGGCAAGATAGATATACGTAATTTTTTAAAAAACCTAAGCTTTCAGAAGCGACATCAACTACTGAGCAAGAACCAGGGATTGAACCAAGCCCCACTAAAGACGCTAATTATACAACAGCGCCACCACCGGGGTCTTGCCAATGTAGTTACCCCCGACATAAATTGTGTCCCCTGGCCGCGGTAGCGCACACACACACATAAGTTATGAGTTATGTCGACTTAAACAATTAATTGAAGCCAGAAAAGAACCACAGTTATATATTTTGGACATCGACGTTTATTAAACTGGAGAAACTCCATACAGGACTTGAATTGCAGTAATAAGAGTGAAACATTGCCTTTTTTTAAGTTTGGTACGTATGTAACGCTAAACAACAGAATTTTTTTTTTTTTTTTTGATGGATGGGCCATGTTTTAAAATCTCGAAGATAACTACATCACCAAAACACGGAAATCAAGCAAATCAATGCAGCACAGTGGCTCCGCCCAGGGGATACAATTACAATTCAGACCTGGATTTGGGTCATGCTGGCCACACTAGTATACCAAATGTTAATAATTTGGCCTACATGACCCAGAAACGTGAGGACAATTCGTGTGAACACCTTTATGATAAAGATTTTCGACGATTGTGATAAATAACACAATAATAATCACCACCATTGTAACAGTTAGCATATTTTGTGCCAAATTACCTGTAGGCAGTAGTATATGGCAGAAAACACAGACAAAGCTGAAAAAGCAGTTTCTGCTCTTGCACCCCTCTTTAAAATAAACTGCTGTATTTTAAGCCAAAACAACTGTTGTGTTTGATAGAACAATATGTCTATATACTGCCATAGCAGATTCATGGCGCAATAAGCCCCCAAACTATTTTCAATTTGTCCGTTTTACCCTGGAAACCCCTGTTTACAGACGTCGTGCAACCGCTTTTGTTTCAACCTAGCCATAAACAGAAGGTAAGTAATCGTATTTATTATTCGAAATGTCTGTCATTTTTAGCTTAGAATCATTAATTGATGTCTTATATTTAGCTTAAAAAAACAATTTAAAAAAAATTTTCACTCACATATTTTAAACTTTTAAATAAATTACGACAGAATGAAAAAATTAGCGTCTGTAAAAAAAAGTCACGGACATCTACCTCATAACTATCGCTTAATTGTATTTTTTTCGTTACTGTCGCCTTTTCCCCAATATTTTAGATAAATAATCAATCCAAACAAAGAAAAATTGAAAATAACTTTTAAAAGGGTAAATATATGAAAATGAAAATCTCGATTACTTCTTGATGTCTGCGATTTCTGCATCGCGACCCTTGTTATATTACCATGTTTCACCCATAAAATCCCCCAAAAATCCAGCTGTGGCCAATCAAGCTGTGTCTTGACACTCGGTGATACATGCTACATGGAGTTTTAGGATTGAAAAGAGGTAAGTACGCAATAATATCTCGATAAAATCATGGCGTCTTTATTTATGCTCTCGCGTGCTCTCACCTCCAGTTAGGGTTTTGCTGTTTAAATTTTTTTTTTTTTTTTTAAATGCCCTCCTTTTCAAAACTGATATTTTAAGCTTTCCAATGATGTATCACACATGCATAATGAGTAAGTTTTATGTGTATTTTGCATATCTATTTTGATTGGGAATGCCAGTTCTCATTGCATTGGGCACTTTTCGTGAACATTATTTTTTGGAGCGATAGGAATATTACTTTTGTTGTGCTTTCACTAAATGATACTATAGCGACTTAACTGTTCCGCCCAAATGCATGATGGGAAGTTGGGCAATCATGACCGTCAGTGGTGGCTACAAATGGTATACAGTATGTCCTGCGTTGTGTTCAATTAAGCTGGTAAGAAAAATATCATCTCCTGTCATTCTTCCCCACATCATTCGCCAAAATACTTATATTTGTTATGAAAGACTTGCCAAAGCTTAAGCCAATAAAAGGCACGGTCCAATGAACACCTGTGTCCACTCGCATTTCTCTGCCTTTTCACTCTCAATGTGATTAAACGGCGTCATTGTAAATTGTTTGAGGCAACCCATGAACGGGTCATTCCGTGCATGCGTTAATTGCGTCAAATATTTTAACGTGATTAATTTAAAAAATTCGTTACCGCTTGTTAACGCACTTTGCTTTCAAATAATGTTTTGAACAATACTTATTCTTGAATTAAGAACATTTGACAATTCAAAGCTTTTTTTCCGATTTTTTTCTTAAGATTATACAAATTTATCTCTTAAACAAATCTGTTAAATTTAGCTATTTTTTCTTATTTTAAGAAATCTGAGAACAATTTACTTGCTAATTTCACTGATTTTTAGTAGATTTACACTGAAAACAAGGGAATTTAACTCGTTTTAAGGAGGTTGCGTTCTTGCTTTTTACATCGTCATGGGTACACTGGAAATTTATAACGTCTTAATAAGATATTTTTCTTAAATCCAGTCAATATTTTTCTCGATATTCTTGAATTAAGAACATGTGACATTTTAAAGCTTTTTTTTTTTTATTTTTATTTTTTTTTTTTTTTAAGTTTAATATACTAATTTATTGCTTAAAATAAGTCTTAAGATAATTTTCAGCTAAATATTTTTCTTCAAGAAATCAGTAAAATTTCTCTCATTTCTAGTAGATTTACAATGAAAACAACGAAACAACTCATTTTAAGTAGGTGTTTTTCTTTTTTTTTTGCAGTGTATTATACTTACATAATTTGTAACATTAATATAATTGACACTATAGTCACATATTTGTGTATTCACCTATGTATTCTATATTTTTTATAATTCGTGTTTTAATGTTTAATTCATGCACTATTTCTATGTAGTTTACTTCAAAAATACTATAGTTGCATTATAATTAATGAGTATGCACCGCTAATATACCAGATTTTGTCCTATTTATTTATTTAATGTACATCTCTAACATACTAATGTGTATGCTAATAACATACCGAATTTACATAATGTTTAATGCACGTACATACTTCTAGGATACCATTATAATGTGTATACAGATCTAATGTACCATGCATATTTACTTCATATTTAATGTAAGCGCAAGATACGTCTAGACATCACAAATGTAACATAGTTTAAATATTTCATGTGTCCTATGTCCATAAGCGCACACATGCGTCACTTTCATGGCTTTGGTTGGGCCGAGTCCACTCAAAGTCAAGTCCGCCGTCTGCACGCCCGTCTGGTCAGCTTACCCTTCTGCGCCACCCATTGACCCCCGACCCCTGACCCCGCTCTCTCTCACTTGAACTTGAGACGTGACACCACGACAGGCCGCTCGGGCGTGGAAGAAGAAGAATGGCCCTGATGACGCCTAGCTTGCATATGAATGGGTGGACGGGAGGGGGGGTCAACGTTGAGGGGATGACGGGGTCAGGGGATGAAGGGTGAAGGTTAACCCCCGCTCTAACCTAAACACACACTACACACGCTAACTGAGGAGAGCACAAAGACCACGATGGGGGGGGGGGGGGGGGGGGGGGGATCGAGGGGGCCGCAAGATGAAGGCAAACATGGGCAGGTGCACTGCTCAAATGCACACAATCCATTTGAATTGAACACACTCTTAAGTACACACATTCACATCAATAATTGAAGGCATCATTTTTTTTTTTTTCAAATGAGCAAAGAGGCTTGTGAAGTATTTGTATGCTGTATTTTTACTGATAATGAAGATGACGGGAGATTGTTGTCACATAAGGAACACAAATGTACGACATGTACCTGAAGTTAGGCCAGATTTATCAAGAAATGTGAACGCTAACAGTGTAAGCCAGCAGTTAGGCTAGACATAAAAATAAGTAAGATTATCATATAATTTAGCGTCACAAATAAGTGCAGACACATGAAAGACGTGAGATTGTTGCTATACCAACAAAAATGGGTTGAAGTTGAAATTTCAAGTCAATTTCACTGGCTTTTTTGGGGTTTGATGGAAAACTCACAAAAACAAATGAATAATTTGAACTCTACATTCGAAGTAAACAAGACTTCAGTTTAAGTAGCTTGATATCAACATTACCTGGACTTGGGTTTAGGTAAATATAGCATACTTTGCTCCAACCGGGGCTCGAACCCAGGCCACCACCGTGGCAGAGGAGCGCGTAGTCAACTGAGCTAACAGCTCAATTGCCACCACGCTCTTTTGAAGTCATCGGGAGTCATTTCAAATTCAGTTTAATCGGGCATTCAAGTATGGCTCACATATAGGGTTGCCAACTCCCTGAAAATAAAAATAAGGGACACCTCGTTGGTAGACCTGGCCAGCTTGATAATCATCACTCTTTAAGTAGAAGCTGCAATTTCTGGAGTTATTACGATGGAGCTTTGCTGTAGTAGATAGAGATCAATTAGGTCACTTCCTGATGATTTGGGGACATTTCGGGGACACTTCCTGTTGATATTTTGAAGTACATGGCCGTCAATGGCATCGACTTACTTGAACGCCAGTTGAATGTCACTGGGCTTTAATGGTAAGTGAATGGCCAAAAATCAAAACCACATGTTTTTCTGCCACTGAAAATATATGGGAAATTTGGACGTACACTGCTGTCAATGGTATAGACATGCATGGATGTCAATGGCATCGACTTACTTGTGCGCCAGTTAAATGTCAATAGACTGCAATGGTAAGTATATGGTCAAAAATCAAAACCATACATGTTTTTCTGCCATTGAACATGAATGGGAAATTTGGACGTACCAGTACATGGCTGTAAATTGCATGGACGTGCATGGCTGTCAATGGCATCAACTAACTTGGGTGCCAATTGAATGCCAATGGGGTGTAATGTTTTTGGTCAAAAATCACAGCCACACAGGTTTTTCTGCCATTGACAATGAATGGGAAATTTGGACGTATACATGGCTGTCAATGGCACCGACTTGTTGGTAAGGGGTCAAAAATCCAAACTATCCTATGTTTAACCGCCATTGAAAAAGAAGAGGAAATGTTTGCATTAGAAATGAATGGAACGATGTACATGGCCATCAATGGCATCCGCATTAGAAGCAAATGGGCAAGTATTTGGCAAATTCTGCATACAACTGTTATGCCCCCTGTAATTTTTGATGTGTAAATTATGTGATTTGGTCAAAAATTGTAGGACAAGATACATTTGGGGGGGGGGGGGGGTGAACGTGTTTTTTTGTTTTGTTTGTTTTTTTAAACGCATTTAAAGGCAAACGGAAAATTTTGGGGGGTCATTCAAAAAAATTCCCTGCGTCAAGCAAAAATTCCGGTCATTTTGTTATTTGAACGGAGACGGTCAGTCAAACGGTTTGGGCTGTTATATTTTTTTATGTAAAGTTTTTTTTAATTAATCATTGTAATATAATAATTTTACTAAAACCTGAATTAGGTGCATATTTGAGTGATAAGCACATGGAAAAAACAATGATTATCGGCAATGTATTTTTAATACAAAAAAAAATATACTAGAATTTACATCTGTCATTTCTCATTTTACAACTATAATTTAACCCTTAAGGTCCTCAGCCTTTTGTGTGTGTGTTCGTGTGTTTTTGCCCATTTTTTAAAATACGTTTTTAAAAGTGCAAACAAACTTCGAGGTAAACTGAGGTGCGTTCAAAGTCCCAACAAGCAATACTTTTCGCAAACGATCATTCCAAACTAAATTGACAGAACACAAAAATATAATACCCATTGTCAAAATAAAGTACACAAAGAAAAACAAGAAAACAAATTGTCATGTTGAACATGCTTTTCCCCCCAAGCCTCAAATCTCTTATCTCCCACACTCTTAAGTCTTCTTCAGTTTGCGACAGTACCTCCTCGACCAATGAGATGAGCGGATTGTCATTGTTCTGTCAGCTCATTGAAAAGCAGAAAGCAGGAGAGACAGGGGAATGCGTTTCCCTACATGTTCTTGAAAAGCTCCATACCAGTATTTATTCGTTCCACAAATAAAACACTGCCGTAATTTTCGCACTATAAGGCGCACCTAACTATAAGCCGCCACCCACCAAATTTGACACGATAACGGCATTTGTTCATAGATAAGCCGCACTGGACGATAACCCGCAGCTGTCCTCACTGCATTATGAGATATTTACATTATAAGATATCAACCGGTAACACTTTATTTGACAGCGGCATCATAAAATTGTCATAAGACCAAATTAACCACCATGAAGCTTTGGCTCCAAAGCTTCATTGCTTCCAAAAGCTTCAATTTGGCCATCACTGTTCTCTTGGGGGAGACAGTCAACCTCTGCTGCAACTTGCTGTCAACACTGTTGTCGTCCAACATGCCTCCTAGCATGTATTGCAGCGCTACGAATGTAACTAACAAATCAAAATTCCTGTTCTATGCTAATTATTACTTCAGTTACTGTTCCAGTTGTTTCATTCATTGCTAGTTATGGGATTTGGTAAGACTATTTGACAGTGGCGCCATAAAACAGTGATAAGAGCATCATAATTATGACACGACACTGCTATAAGCATTAATGAATGATTATGACAGATGTAATTTTTTTTCATCCAGCAAATTATCTCCCTTTTGAACAAATGTAAAATATCCGAGCTGGACATAAACTGAGTTAGTGACATAATTTGCCGGATGACACTTAATAACATCTTGTCATGAGCATTCATTAATGCCTGGGATAATGTCATGTCATAATTATGACGGTCTTATGGCAGTCTTTTGACGCCGCTGTCAAATAAAGTGTTACCTGTTAACACAAATAAATCAACAAATAAGCCGCACTGGACTATAAACTGCAGGATTCAAAATGAGGGGGAAAAAGTAGCAGCTTATAGTCCGAAAATTACAGTATTTTCGATTTTCATGAAATTATGAGACAAAGCGCGTCCCTTGTCAGCTTAATACAGGACGTGTACTTTTGTTTCTGACTACGGTACGATTCCATTTTTCAACAGACGGTTGGCTTGCCTGGCACAGCCAGACTATTCTCCCTGTATTTTTCAAACACTGTGAGAAATAGTCTGGGACCCAGCCCATTAAACGGCCTCTCGAGCAAGATACAAAATCAACGGTCCAATCAGATTTGTTTATTTGAGTGACGTGTTCTTAACAAGTAACGTCACTCTTGCGCGTCGAAAGTCGTCTCTTCAACAATACAGATGGCGAACAGGAGAGCCGAGAATATGTTCCAAACCACGGTAAAACCAGTTTTAAATGACCAAAAACACATCGAAACAAGTCACTGAATACAGTCAACGTGGCTCACGCTAGCCATGTTGAATAAACTTCTCCATTCTCCGCTCACGCTAATTTCTTGTCACTTTAACAACGTCACGTCTGCCTGTCGCTGATTGGTCCACTCCGCTGTCTGTTTGCTGTGGCTTGCTCCGCCATCGGAATTTGATCCGCCGGACAGTTGCCAGACTCAATCGCTGGAACAGCGGTGAGTCTGGTATACCAGGCTAACAGTTGGCAACCCTACAGTCACATACATTATCATGCAGGTTCATTCAACTCGCTAATCAACGTCACAATATTAACTAGAGAATGAGTTCAGAACACTGAATAGTAAGTTAATTCTGAAAACTGAACAGTTATTTCTACTTAAAAATTTTAGTGAGCATTAGAGATATACGATAATTATCGGTCCGATAATGGGAATCATGACGTCATCACAATAAATCCAATAACATTATTAATAAGCAAGATACTATATAACATTTTTAGCACGGTATCCATGAATTTGGATGTATGCGTTTGAGTTGTTTTATGGACCAGGACCACAAAAGTCTCCTCTCCTCTTGCACCAACTGTTTTATCTGCTGACAAAGCACAATACCTGTTGGGTTTATGTTTGTTTTAGTTCAGTGCTCATTGTTCAGAGGAACACATCATCAATGATATTGATTATTTGATTGTGATTGACTCAAATTTTATTTAGTATAACACCATTTACCATTACCATTTATTTGAAAAAAATAAATATGGGCACTTTACTTGAAGTCAAAACTGTTCTTGTATTTGTTTTGTTCATTATAATAATGTTCATGCCATCATGAAAATTCTGGTTAAGGCAAAGGCAAGTCTATGCTGAATCCACCACTAGTATTTTTGGCCTACACGTGTTAAAAAACCCATGTGAATATACTAGGGCTGTCAAACGATTAAAATTTTTAATCGAGTTAATCACAGCTTAAAAATTAATCGTAATTAGTCGCAATACAAAAAAAAAAAAAATGCCATATTTTTCTGTAAATTATTGTTGGAATGGAAAGATAAGGCACAAGACGGACATAAACATTCAACATACTGTACATAAGTACTGTATTTGTTTATTATAACAAAAAATCCACATGATGGCATTAACAGTATTAACATTCTGTTAAAGGGATCCACGGATAGAAAGACTTGTAGTTCTTAAAAGATACATTTGAGTACAAGTTATAGTAATTTATAATAAGAAAAAGAACATCTCCGGCTCCGCCCAAATGCATGATGGGAAGTTGAGCAACCATGACTGTCAGTGGTGGCTGCAAATGGTATACAGTATGTTCTGCGTTGTGTTCAATTAGGCGTGTTAAGAAAAAGAACGTCTCTGGCTCGGCCTAAATGCACGATGGGAAGTTGAACATCCATGACTGTCAGTGGTGGCTGCAAATGATATACATTATGTTCTGCATTGTGTACAATTAGGCTTGGTAAGAAAAAGAATGTCTCCTGCTCCGGCCAAATGCATGATGGGAAGTTGGGCAACCACGACTGTCAGTAGTGCAGTGGTTCCCAAGCTGGTCCTCAAGGACCCCTGTGGGTCCTGGTTTTTGTTCCTACCGATCGAGCACGGACCGTTTACCCAATGAGGTTTCTGCTAAAACAAGCAGGACCTGACTACAATCAACTGATTACACTTGTAAAACACCAGATTGGTACACATGTGTCGTTTTGTTGGAAAGAAATCCAGCTGTTTTGCATTGTGTTCAATTAAGCGTGTCAAGAAAAAGATCGTCTCTTGCTCCGCCCAAATGCATGATGGGAAGTTGGGCAACCATGACTGTTAGTAGTGGCTTTCAAAGCTTAAGCCAATAAAAGGCGCGGTCCAATGAAGGCCTGCACTCGCATTTCTCTGCCTTTGCGCTCTCAATGTGCTAAAACAACGTCATTATAAACAGTTTGAGGCAACGCATGAACGGGTCATTCCGTGCATGCGTTAATTGTGTCAAATATTTTAACGTGATTAATTTAAAAAATTAATTACTGCCTGTTAACACGATAAATTTGACAGCCCTAGAATATACATTTAAAAATTATATATATATTATCGGTTATAGGTATTGGCCTTGAGGAGCAGGAAGTTATTGGTATCAGTTTAAAAAATGGATATCATGCACCCCTAGTTAGCATGACTAACAGGAAGTTATATTTTACAGTGTAGGACAAGGAAAGAATGTGACCCAAATGACGGGAATAAAAGACTGTTGGCTCTTCCTTGACACAACCAGTACTTGTCAGAAATTAGCCTATATTTATGAAAAAGACAAAAGATTGTTGCAATATGTAAGACTAGATATTAGTGCCGGACATGACCAGAAAGTGCCAAAAATTTAATACTTGGGTGACCAGTAGTGGGATATTGTTGTCACATATATGATACTGCCAGTACTTGCCAGTGGTTAGTCTTGAACCATGAAGAAGACTTGCCAATGAGCCCTGAGAGATTCTATATGAGGTAACTAGAGATTAGGATGAATACAACATAATGCGGAAAAAGCAAGTACTTGCCAGAAATGATCCCTGTTGTATACAAAACTTGTGAAATTGTTGTCACAGAGGACCAGAAATTCTTGTTTTTATAGTGGCATTCTAAGAGGGGTGTTCAGACTTTCTCTATGCACTGTATGCGCGTGCTGATGGAAATCTTTTCGTAGCCTGAGGCTAGCGCAAAGGCTAAGCTAAATGGACGCGGCTCAGTCAGTCCGTCGTTGACACGGATGCTCCGGCACGAGATAGCGATAGCCGCGCATCTTCCGACCCCGCTACACGTAAGCCGCCGTCAGGCTACGTTACGCGCTATCACCATCCGGCGAGATAGATAGGGGGAGGATTGAGCAAGGAGGGTGGGGGAGGGAGTATAACGGGACCCTTTCAAACTCCCCAGAGAGCACAGAGGGACAGAGTGCTGGGCCTAAATGCAGAATCTTCTTAGCGCGTACCCCCGGGGGAACACCGACGCGAGGGTCGTTTTACTGGGAGAGAATCGTGCTGCCAAGCGGATAGCGAGTTTACCATATTCATACCACTTCTTTACCGAGGGGTGGGGGGAAAAGGCCGGGCCGGTCACCTGTCCTATTTCGCCGCACCGGCTTGCGTGGCCACTAAAACCCCCGAG
This sequence comes from Corythoichthys intestinalis, assembly GCF_030265065.1. Taxonomy (NCBI): domain Eukaryota; kingdom Metazoa; phylum Chordata; class Actinopteri; order Syngnathiformes; family Syngnathidae; genus Corythoichthys; species Corythoichthys intestinalis. The sequence goes on from NC_080416.1 coordinate 27,660,112, forward strand.
GGGGAACCATTAAGGGAAACTGTGCGCATTCTCTCCCTCGTAACCCCCCTACATACATCCCTCCCCTCCCTGAGTGTCCCTTCCGGCCATTTTCCATATGAAGACCCTTTCATTCATTCTGTAGCCATGCTAATAAAACGCAAAAAAATTTGAAGCCAGCAAAATAAGCGAATAGGGAAGTTCGAAAGGTGGCGGTTTACTGTACAGCGGATTTACGAGTGCCCCAACTTTGGAGCTTTTCGAGTTGGTCCATGTGTTGAACAAAATATAGTTGTTCCTTTCACAATAACAATACTGATAGACTCAAACACAGGCGAATACTGACTAGTGTTGTCCAGATCTGATACTCTGTATCGGTGATAGCAGCAAATACGAAGGTTTTTATAGCACAAACGAACAGAAACGTAGCATAAACAAATGGCACCATTTCTGGATCCATTTTGCAATTAATGGTGCGGGGGGGCTGTGTGACGACATCAAAAAAAAAATTAATACCTCAAGAACGATAGCAGCACAAACGAAAATTTTTACAGGACACACAAGCATATGCGATTGACACCATTTTACTGCTGCAACCATTAATCGATTAACTCGAGTAATTCGATTGGTAAAAAGCTTCAAATCAAATTTTGCTGCTTCGAGTATTCGTTTAATTAGAGTCCCATTGTCATGGTTTTGAAAGTGTTTCCATTTAGTTACACTGCCCTCTAGTGGCAACAGTGAATATGACCTAACTCATTTCAAATGGCTGAATCCAGCTGCTCCTTGTTAAGACCAACATAAGCTAAGTTTTTGTTTGAGTCAATGTGTGTTTTTATGCATTCGTAATTTTATTGGTATATTTAGCTGTTTTGTTTTTTTTTTGGGTGGAAATACAGTATGTGTTTGAATGATTTGTTAAGATCATTGTTAAAAAAAAAAAAAAAAAAAAAAAATTGTAGCATTTAAGCTAGCGGACTTTTGCTATGCAAGTTAACCAACTGCTCTTTTGTTGTCCTTAGATCCTCATTTAATTATTTTTTTTCATACCGTTCGAGGCTAAGCTCAAGTATTTTAATTTATTTTTAAATGAAAGTGCAAACCTGCCTAGTTTGAAGAAACACTTGGGAATTTTATTTTGTATTTGCATTTAATGCTCTTTTGAAAGTGCAATCTTAGCAAGCCTTTAATTAATCCAAAATTTAGTCTGCAATGCATTAAATGTTCCGAATCCAATTACTTGAATATTCAAACTAACTACTTGATAGATTAATCCACTACTAAAATAATACAGAGCTGCAGCACTACACCACTTTTAGCCATTTTAAATCAAAATGGGCGGCTGGTTGACCTCACGTTGGCCTACAAAAGAATTGTAAATGTCTTTAAAACAATATTAACACAAACAAACTTTTTTACAGCACATACAAGCACAAACATAGCACAAACGATTGACATTTTTATATAAATTTGCGTCTGATGGGCGGGCCGACTTCACGGAGGTGTGTACATATATCTAATGCTTGATACTAGGGTGACCATATTTTGATTTCCAAAAAAGAGAACACTCGGCCCAGCCTTGAGATACTTGAGTTTTACTCGAACTTCACTCAAAGATGCCTATATCTCTTTAATATATTTAAAATGTGCCTCCTCCCTCTGAATAGAAAAATTCAGTTTTATTAAAAAAAGAATTTAAAAATATACATATACATATATATATATATATACAGCCATAGTATAGTATATAAAGGTGTGTGAAATTTCCGATTCTTAGATTATTCACGATCCGGCCGCTGAAGATTCGAGAACAATTCACAAACATCCATATTCCGATTATATAATTATGCTAAGTAAAGCGGAACTAAAACACAGTAAGCGCGGTCTTCGGCACGCAATGAGGAACGGACCGAGAGTAAACATTCACAACTCATCCTGCTAGATAAAAAAAAAAAAAAACGCCAACAGCCGCTACAAACAATGCCCAGTTGCTACAAACTTCGCCCACATTGCTACAAACTACGCCCACATAATGCTACGGTAGATATCACCTGTATATAGAACTAGATGCGAAATGACAGACTCAGCAGCGTTAGCACATGTATAGATAACTAGATGCGATATGACAGACTCGCCGGCGTTAGTAAACAGCCGCCATCTTAAAGCAGTAGACTTCTCAAGAAAGCTCTGTTGTAGCAAACCTTCTGAGCGAACCTAATTGACAATTTTATCTAAAATACTCAATTGGCAAAACCTTGACTTGAATCTATCTTTAAATAATGAAACTGTTTTAAAACTTTCACATGTCGAAAGTAGACAGAATGGAAATTATTGAATGACGGGTGCAATTTTAACAGTTGATTCTCAACAATAAATTAATTGAATGTAGTTTAAAGCTGCTGATACAGAATGGGGACATGAGTATTTTATTTACTGTTTTGAACTGTTAACTTGATAGTGAAATAATTTATTTAAGCCTGAGAGGATTTTTGTACTATTTTTTAAATTAATGTACGAAACATTAAAAGCAGCAAATAGCTGGGTGGAGGTTGTGCATCAATAATCGGTTTATAATCGAATCGTAGCCTCAATTGTAATCGTAATCGAATCGTGAGTTGCCCCAAGAATCCCACCTCTACCTACCCCTATAATATACTGTATAGCCAAAGACACAAATTCAAGGCTTTAATATTCCTAAAAAATAATCGAACAATAAAACAAAAAAACAAATTAAATGTTGAGAAATAATAATAATATAATTGAAATGTAGTCCTGTCAATACACACACACACAGTAGACTATGTGTCAACATATTTATAAATTGTCATTGACAAATTGTTATTCCCACTCAATTGTTATTCTCATTCAAGATTGCACGCAAACAATAACCGAAATAAACTGACAAATGATTCAACTTGCATGTTTCCAAACGCAGCAGTTTAAAACTACATAGCTTAGCTCATTGACAGATACCCTATTAGCATGCACTGGTAGCCGAGGCAAACATTGCTATAAAAGTTTACAATCATCGGCAGTGCAACGATGCAACACCAAACGCGACTTTATACCAATACAAAGCTCTGACAGAAGTCAACAGATGCCGAAAAGTAAGTTTAGCAAGTGTAGATACCGATAGCATGTGAGCTTCTGTCGTGACGAAGGGATGTTTGTGAATAAGAATTGACAATTGACGCCATGATAAAGCCAGTCTGTGACTGCGCAAGCATGCGCAAATTTGTATCCAAAGTAGAGTAAAGGTATTTTCGTCTTAATTACTGTTTTTGGGTACATGAGAATTTGATTATATACGTATTGATCGTAATAAAAGTCTAAAAGACTGGGCAGGCTCCCTGGGAACACGTCAGAGGCAGCACAGTACCGTAGTATTCTGTGCAAAGTGTAGGTCAATTTCAACGGTCCCGTGAAAAATAATGAAAACCGGACATTTTCATGAAAACCCATCCGGACACCCCAGACAGGATGTGAAAAGTGGACATGTCCGGGCAAAAGAGGACGTTTCGTCACCCTACTTTATACAGTTTATTTGGTCGCTCGCAACCCTCCCAGTCAAAATGGATTGGACGCAGTGAGGATTTGTAAATCATAAGGTGCCGGAACGCAAAGTACATATGACAACGCAGGGGATGATGAGACGGGCACAGGTACGCAGGAACATACACAGGAAATGGTGCTGAAAACAGCACGCAAATGCCCACTTGCCATGCTGTGGGACTTACAAGCCTCAATTTCAGATAATATCCATGGTATAAATGTTATGACAACAATTTATAATTATTTAGGCTATACTCTGCACAGCACGGGCAATTGCCCATATAGCCACAGGTGGGACTTACAGTAACGGACAGTCTACCTTGTAAAACATAAAAAAAAAAAAAAATTACAATAAATATAACAAACTCATTCTTTTGAGAGTTTCATCCCCCCCGTCTTCTCTGGCCCCTAAGTTCCCACCGCCTTACAAATTGTGCAGCCCAAACCCGAATTTTCCAAAAGGGTATTGGCCTGTTGCTCCGGCTGTTGGTGGCCCACCTGGCTGACTGCTGATGCTGTAGCTGGACCCCACTCCGGGTGGCGCTAAACCTGACCAGCTGTTGCCATGGTAGCAGCCTCCTGCCCCGGCTTGGCTGGCTATCCGAGAACCTGGCTAGCTGTTGCGGCCTAGCCTCCTGCTGTACCCGGTCCTGGCCGTTAGCATGATCCCTGCACCTGCTCTCATCACCGGTTGTTGCTTTTCTGAATAGTTTTCGAACAATGTTCTTTTTTTTGGAGAAAAAAAAAAAAAAGACTAAATGTAACTGTCTTTTTGGCATGTTGAAATACCGTTCGATCCTGGCTGCTTGCTCTCCCTAGATGCCATTTTGTCGTTTATTTTTATTTTTATTTTTTTGGTCTAGCTTTTCAGTGCATCAACAAATCTCCGACTCTTCCAAATGACGTTAAATTTTCATAAAAAACATGCAATTCTGTAAATGGATTTATGCATATTATCATTTTATTTTGTACTGTAATGTCCGTAACTATGTACGATCCCCTTAAGAGACGCTGGGACTGGAGGTAGTAGGAAGCAAGGGGGAGACAGGCGAGAAGCAAAAGTTAGCCGTCGAATGTGGCGGCAGAATGCTGATATTTTGTTTATTGTTTTCTTTTTGTTGCCACAATGAAGTGGAGAAAGCCATCAACGACCCCTGTCCTTCTTTCCCCCTATTGGGGGCTATTAAAATACATTTTTAAAACGTTTTTATTACGGCTGTCAAAATTATCGCGTTAACGGGCGGTAATTACTTTTTAAAAATAATCACGTTAAAATATTTGACGCAATTAACGCACATGCCTCGCTCAGACAGATTTAAATGACAGTACAGTGAAATGCCCACTTGTGTTTTATGGAGTTTTGCCGCCCTCTGCTGGCGCTTGGGTGCGACCGATTTTATAGGCTTCAGCACCCATGAGCATTGTGTAAGTAATTATTGACATCAACAAAGGCGGGCTAATAGTTTATTTTTTGATTGGAAATTTTACAAATTTTATTAAAACGAAAACATTAAGAGGGGATTTAATATAAAATTTCTATAACTTGTACTAACATTTATCTTTTCAGAACTACAAGTCTTTCTATCCATGGATCGCTTTTAACGGAATGTTAATAATGTTAATGCCATCTTGTTGATTTATTGCTATAATAAACAAATACAGTCCTTATGTACCGTATGTTGAATGTATATATCCATCTTATGGTTTATCTTTCCATTCCAACAATAATTTACAGAAAAATATGATATATTTTATAGATGGTTTCAATTGCGATTTATTACGATTAATTAATTTTTAAGCTGTAATTAACTCGGTTAAAAATTTTAATCGTTTGACAGCCCTAGTTTTTATATTATTATTATTTTCTATACATGAGAGGTGCCGGATCTGCCCAAATAAGTCCCGGAACACAGGGAGGCCAAAATCAAGAGGTGCCGGATCTTGTTCCGGCAGGATCCGGCACAAATCAACCACTGATTGGACATCTATTGCCACCAATAGCAGTGAAGGCTAAATTCCAGCCAATGTAACCTTTTTCTCTCTCACTCACTTGTGTTTAAACAGCTCCCTTCCATTCACAGACCTAGATGAAAGATGCGCATCTGCTAAAGAAACAGCTGATGCTAACAGCCACCACGGGACAGATTGATGTCAATGTGCTGGATTGAAGTGCGCCATGTCGTATGCGTGCGCGAGTGTGTGTGTGTCGTTCTGAACGAGCGCGAAGGGGGTTTTCGTTGTCGTTAAACACTTACAAATAGAGAGCATTTATTAAGTCATGCTTTAAATCATGCTGAAATCATGTCTAAGACGCTCTGGGGACTTTCAAGTGCATGAGTGTTAAAGCTAATATTCAGCAGACTGCACGCTTCTATCTTGGCCATGTAAAAATCACCATAAAACCAAGTCTCCTGTTAATCAGAGTAGAATGACAGTTTCCTGATCGCCCGGTAAACATGTGTTTTTGTGTTTGAGCGGAGGGCGCTAAGGTGAGCCCACGGATTGACGAGGAGGTTAAAGTGACGAGTCAAAGTCACCAAGAGATTGAGACGTGCCGGAGGAAGAGGAGGAGGAAGGACGGCGAGGTGTGCTACAACAGATTCATTTCATTTGTGGTAAAGAAGCAGCGGATAATAAAAGAGGATAAAAAACGGAGGAGGAGGGAGGATGGTGATAAGGAGGAGAGCTGGGAGCCAGTTTTCCTGCTTTATCTGATGGGGATAATGCATGTGTGTGCGCGTGGGTTCGTGTGTGTGAGAGGGGTTAAGTTGTGATTTTAAATCAAGGAGATGGGGGGCGGAATCTCACTAGAAGGCAGCTTTGCTCTTGTGTGACGTTTCTAAAATGCAATAAATACCTCTAAAACGGTGTTTATTTTCTCTTTGTGTCGTATTATGTGCCTAATCAAGTGTTCATTGCAATCAGTTGTATTTCATCTGTTATAATGTAAAGCGCACAGAAATTATGGTATGTATCCACCAACAACACATTCTGCATTCAACATGTAGACACTGAAGAGAATGCTTAATTTCAACGATATAAGGAAAATCCAGGGTAAAGAAAAACAAAACTAACCACAATAAGACTACACTGCAAATTGGTAACGTCTTAGTTGGATTATTTTAAATCTAGTCAAAGTTTTCTCTATCTTGTTCTGAGTGTTAAAGACTAGTTAACAGATTATTGCGTCAAATTATTCCACTTCCTTTAAGTAGATATTACTGTTCTTATTAAGCACTAGGGCTGCAACTAACCATTATTTTCATAATCGGACGATTACCGTAATTTCCCGAATAAAACGCGCACTTTTTTCCCCCAAAATAAACTGGTAAACTCATGGTGCGCATTATAAACGGGTACATGGATGGAGACAGAAATATATATGTATTACATATATATATATAAACCGATTTTTTTTTCATTGACACGGCCACGTTGTGTTGAAGAAACGTATGCGGCGACCCGTTGTCGACCATTACGGTACGTGACGTCACCGTTTTGTTTCGGTAATACTTCACTCTAATCGGCCGAATGATTTCGTCTGTGTTAAATTCTGCTTTTTTCACTCTTCATAAAGCACAGAATTTAGTTTCTTGAACTCATTTGAGTCGACGTAATTCGGACCTTAACAAATGTAAGGACACACACTTCCTGTGTCCGTCAACTATATCGGTCCCTCGGGAAACTCAAAGCCAAATAACAATAGTTCCTTTGGTTACTATCGTGTTGACAGCTATGAGCTCTCACGGATTTCCGACTTACGTTCTCACATTCATTTTACCGTATCAATCCATGGAAGAAACATTTATTCATCATGAGGAAACGAGCAAGTTATACAGCAGCCTTTATAAGAAAAGTCACATCTGTTTTGTTTTCTCCTAGATTCTGGTAAGTTGGAGAAGTTGTCAAATCATATTATTACCGTAAATATTGTCAGTTTATGGTAAAGTTTTGAACTACCAATGTGCTATGCTTGTGCTGTGTTTCACCAGTCAGTAAAATGACATCTCTGTATCTGTACACAAGCTCTGTTTTCTTGTATTCTTCTATTTATTGGTGCTAAAATTAGGGTGCGCGTTATAAACGGGTACAATAATTTTCCCTAGATTTTACAAGTAAATTTGGGGTGCGCATTATACACGGGTGCGCCTTATATTCGGGAAATTACGGTAGTCTATCAATCGGATTAATATCACTTTTTTCAATGACCTTCACAATTTACCTTGAAGTTGTTTTAGGCATGTTGTACGTAACAATGAAGGCAAAATGGATGACTATTTCCTTAAAAAATAATATAACAGCTTATGACTTGTCGTCTTCAAGTGTACAGCCCCTAGCAAAAAGTATGGAATCAGCAGTCTCGGACGAGCAATCACTCAGACATTGTATCATGTAGAACAAATTCAGATAAAAACCTTGAAAAAAAAAATGAATTAGTTCAAAAGTGCAACTCTTTAGCATTCAGAAACAGTAAAAGAAATGAATAAAAAAACATTGTGGCGGTCAGTAAATGTTACTTTTATAGAGCAAGTGCAGGGAAATATAGATAGAATCACTCCATTCTGAGGAAAAAAATATGGAATCATGAGGAAAAAAAGAAATAACAATTAAAGCACATCTCTAGTATTTAGTAGCATCACCTCTGGCTTTTATGACAGCTTGCAGTCTCTGAGGCATGGACTTGATAAGTATTCTTCATCAATTTGGCACCAACTCTCTTTGATTGCAGTTGCCAGATTATTCTTGCAGGTCGGAGCCTTGCTGTAGACCTTTTTTTTTCAATTTCCACCACAGGTTTTCAATAGGGTTGTGATCTGGGGTATTTGCAAGCCATGACATTGACTGGATGAGTCTTTCTCCAAGGAATGCTTTAACAGTTTTAGCTGTGTGGCATAATGCACTGTCATCTTGAAAAATGACAAACATATTTTCAATTGAAGGGGTAAGAAAGCTGTCTAAAATTTCAATGTAAAGTTTTTGTTTACATTAATTGAAGATTTAACCACAGCCATCTCCCCAGTGACTTTGCCTGACATGCAGCCCCATATCATCAAGGACTGAGGGAATTTTTTTCTTCTTCAGGCAGTCATCTTTGTAAATCTCACTGGAACAGCACCAAGCAAAAGTTCCAGCATCATCACCTTGTCAAGAGTCAAAAATCTGCACTGGAAAAGGTGTCAACAGTCAAGAATCTGCATTGGATGCAAGTTTACATTACATCAATTAATTTGCTAATCAATTAGTTGTCGATAATCCGATTAATTGTTGCACCTCTTAAGGACAAACATGTAAAAGGTGGTAATTTTTCACCTAAACCAAGAAAGTTTGCTTTCAAAGAATGTCTTAAACAATACATATTCTTGAATTAGAAACATTTCTGACAAACAAGCTTTTTTTAATAATATACTGATCTATTGCTTGAAATAAGTGTTAATCTAATTTTCAGTTAACTATTTTTCTTATTTCTATCTAAATCTAAATAAAATTTACTTGAAGCACTGGCAGATAATTTCACTTACTGTATTTCTAGTATATTTACACTGAAAACAAGGAAATTTAACTAGTCTTAAGGAGGTGTGTTTTTGCAGTGTTTTGCCTTGAGATAGGAGGGACCTGAATTGTAGGGTGTAGGTTTGGTTTCAACATTGGTAGAGACGATATTACCGTAATTCACATAATGCAAACAATGATCCAAATGGGACACCTTGTTTGGCTTCGTTGTTCCTTGTGGAGGCTGGCCTGACCGCAGTAGTTTTGCAGGTTAGCAAGTTTAGTGTTGTGCTAACTCTGATGCAGGTCAGATTTAAGTCGCAAAATTAGTGGTGTTCCCACCACTTCCACAACATTGACGTCTTTTTACATGACTTACAGTGGCTGCTGTTGGCGTGTTAAGAAAAAGAACGTCTCCTGCTCTGCCCAAATGCATGATGGGAAGTTGGGTAACCATGACTGTCAGTGGTGGCTGCAAATGGTATACAGTATGTTCTGCGTTGTGTTCATTTAGGGGTGCTAAGAAAAGGGACGACTCCTGCTCCGCCCAAATGCATGATGGGAAGTTGGGCAAACATGATCGTCAGTGGTGGCTGCAAATGGTATACAGTATGTTCTGTGTTGTGTTCAATTCGGCGTGTTAGGAAAAGGGACGACTCCTGCTCCGCTCAAATGCATGATGGGAAGTTGGGCAACCATCACTGTTAGTAGTGGCTGCCAAAGCTTAAGCCTATAAAAGGCGCGGTCCAATGAACGCCCGTTTCCACTCACATTTCTCTGCCGTTTTGCTCTCAATGTGCTAAAACAGCGTCATTGTAAACTGTTTGAGGCAACGCATGAACAGGTCATTCCGTGCATGCGTTAATTGAGTCAAATATTTTAACGTAATTTTAAAAATTACCGCCCGCTAATGCGATAAATTTGACAGCCCTTATATATATATATATATATATATATATATATATATATATACAGTATATATATACAGTATATATATATATAATCTAAGCCTAAATGCTTAAAAAGTAGAATGGCGTGAAATCTCTCAGTACCAACGACTTATTATTTCATACTGAGGCAAGACTACGACAATTATAAAGCACTTTTCATATCGCAATATTGTAACATCCCTAACATGAATGCATGCGTGCTAGTCGGACTGTATGTGTGCATGGCAGCATGTGTATATAAGGTTAGTTGAGCAGATTGAAGCACTAAGCAGGGCACTCAAATTTATTAAAAACATTGCCCAACCCTGAAACCCCCAACAAGGCTCTATCCTCCATCTTCCATTGTTGTCACTTTACTTGTGTTGCTTTTCATACATACATAGATGTAGACCCCGCCTTCCTAACACATTTATACATATAAAGCCCGCCTCCCGATATGATATTACATTTTTCGCACACAGACGTATAAAAATCCCTCAGAGTCACCAGCTCTACCCCATAAAGCGAGGGGGGTCAAGCCAAAGAAGGACATGGTGTCCCCGCGACTCCCTCTCTGACCTTCATTAGCATAAATCCTGTCCGCTAAATTAAATTGGGGGTTGAGTAGCCCCTCGTCGCCCCCAAAACTGCGCTGACCAGCGGCCGAGGGAACACAAAGGATACAATTGGACTAACCGCCACATGTGTCATCTGACTTTATTAGCCAAATGTGGAGCTGCTATGAGAAAGAACACATACACAAACGACTGGATGAAAATTCTCAGATTTTTTTCTTTCAAAACTAATCTGATTATTATTTCAATTTTCTTGATAATCTAGAATGATCCAGCAAATGTTCAGTTCTTAGCGAGACTCAATAGCTTTCAAACCTTTTTTAAAAAAAAGTTGCTCACCGTGTTAGATAAGCTGCTACGTTGTAGGCCTGCACGATATATGGTTTGAACATCGCCTTCATAATGACCCAGCATTGCTCAGTTAAAAAAGTTAAAATTGGCGTTTTCTATGCTAATTTTGGGAGTTTCGAATAAATTTTCCGCACTAAATGGAGGCCTACACAGATAAATCTAAGAACAGTTCCAGACACAAGGTACAACTAAATCCGCCCAGCTATTTCGGTATCCAAGTGAATGAACACACAGACAAACTCGTCTAACTAGAGATAAAGATATTGAGACGAAATTAATCTACCATTAATTTTCTAGATGTTGTGTACTACTCAAAGCCACAACGTATCATCACAGCATATTTAAAAAATTTGTACAAGTAAGTGTAAAGCTTGAAAGCCAGCTGCGACATTGTAATCGCAAGAGACGCGTCTTTTGTCCAAAAGATGGCACTGTCGCCTCAACAATAAGGGATTTTCTATGCTAATTTTTGAAGTTTCGAATTAATTTTCCGCACTAAATGGAGGTTTACGGAGATCAAACCCGTCTAAGAACACTCGCAGAAGTACAGTGGTACCTCTATATACGAAGTTAATTCGTTCCAGGACCTTGTTTGTAAGTCGAAATGATCGCTTGTCGAGTAGGATTTTCCAATAAGAATACGTTATAATTCCATTAATTCGTTCCACAGTCCGAAAACCTACACTAAATCCTGACAAAATACTGCCGGTACTATTGCAAATAGCAATTACACAGAGCAAAACAAATGAATTATCAATAAAAATCGGAATAATAAATAGCAATAATAGTAAAAATACCTGTAATTATATAATGAATCGGGTTTTAATGTGGCGGATGTGTTTTGCGTGGCGTGGCTGATGTGACAGAGTAAAAGAGGACTCTTTAGTTCCCCTTTAATGTTCAGCTGCGGTAGACAGTATGCATGATGTGTTGCACAAGTTTTGAAATAAATGATTAGAAACCTGACGAAGCTGGAGATTTTTTGGGCGATGTTACAATAATAATTGTCACCTTAACTTATAAAGGCTGTCAAACGGAGTTCGGAGGAGGACCGTCTAGATCGTAGACATTCTACTGCCATATTGTTGAGCCAGTTCACGGACGTGCACACCACTATCATTTCCAACTTTATTTTAATGGTAAGGCTCACCTTTTTCCTTTTTTTACCACCTGCAGTAACATTGTTGGAACTCATGTTGATTTCTCTCACAAGAAAATCCGCCGTGCGTCCGTCTTGCGGGAAAACAAACTGGCGGCGTCATAAATCGTCGTATTTCGAGCATGTCGTCGGATGTAGAAAAACAAAGGGAGAGTCAAATTTTACGTCGGATGTCGAAAAGATTGTGTGCCGAAGCGATTGTATGTCGAGGCTGTTTATTTGTCAATAGGGAATAAAAACATACACAAAGTTCAATTTATATACAGTGCCTTGCAAAAGTATTCGGCCCCCTTGAACCTTGCAACCTTTCGCCACATTTCAGGCTTCAAACATAAAGATATAAAAATTTAATTTTTTGTCAAGAATCAACAACAAGTGGGACACAATCGTGAAGTGGAACAAAATTTATTGGATAATTTAAACTTTTTTAACAAATATTAAACTGAAAAGTGGGGCGTGCAATATTATTCGGCCCCCTTGCGTTAATACTTTGTAGCGCCACCTTTTGCTCCAATCACAGCTGCAAGTCGCTTGGGGTATGTTTCTATCAGTTTTGCACATCGAGAGACTGACATTCTTGCCCATTCTTCCTTGCAAAACAGCTCGAGCTTAGTGAGGTTGGATGGAGAGTGTTTGTGAACAGCAGTCTTCAGCTCTTTCCACAAATTCTCGATTGGATTCAGGTCTGGACTTTGACTTGGCCATTCTAACACCTGGATACGTTTATTTTTGAACCATTCCATTGTAGATTTGGCTTTATGTTTTGGATCATTGTCCTGTTGGAAGATAAATCTCCGTCCCCGTCTCAGGTCTTGTGCAGATACCAACAGGTTTTCTTCCAGAATGTTCCTGTATTTGGCTGCATCCATCTTCCCGTCAATTTTAACCATCTTCCCTGTCCCTGCTGAAGAAAAGCAGGCCCAAACCATGATGCTGCCACCACCATGTTTGACAGTGGGGATGGTGTGTTCAGGGTGATGAGCTGTGTTGCTTTTACGCCAAACATATCGTTTTGCATTGTGGCCAAAAAGTTCAATTTTGGTTTCATCTGACCAGAGCACCTTCTTCCACATGTTTGGTGTGTCTCCCAGGTGGCTTGTGGCAAACTTTAAACAAGACTTTTTATGGATATCTTTGAGAAATTGCTTTCTTCTTGCCACTCTTCCATAAAGGCCAGATTTGTGCAGTGTACGACTGATTGTTGTCCTATGGACAGACTCTCCCACCTCAGGTGTAGATCTCTGCAGTTCATCCAGAGTGATCATGGGCCTCTTGGCTGCATCTCTGATCAGTTTTCTCCTTGTTTGAGAAGAAAGTTTGGAAGGACGGCCAGGTCTTGGTAGATTATATAATATATAATATAATATAATATAATACTGCACGCCCCACTTTTCAGTTTTTTATTTGTTAAAAAAGTTTAAATTATCCGATAAATGTTGTTCCACTTCACGATTGTGTCCCACTTGTTGATTCTTGACAAAAAAATTAAATTTCATATCTTTATGTTTGAAGCCTGAAATGTGGCGAAAGGTTGCAAGATTCAAGGGGGCCGAATACTTTTGCAAGGCACTGTATAAGTATGGATATATTTTTGCTGCTGTTGAACTGTGAAATACAGTGTTAAATAAATCATATTTTGTGCAGAGACCTGAATCCCTTGTATATACAGCAACCTTCATCCTTCAACCCCCTTAGCCTGGATGAAATGGTATTATCTGGATATAATGTAGTCATGGTGAGTCAACCAAAGTCATTCCAAACAAAGCTATTCAAGTCATCTGGCGAAAATTATTTTAGTTTTAATATCTCAATATTTATCACAACCCCTCAAAAAGCCACAATGTGAGTTTTTTTCCCAAAATAGCCGTTGTTAACTTTTGTCTGTAAATTGCACATTTTTTCAGTTTGGCTTGGCCGATGACTTATTGAGGTGCGCCAATGCTTTTTGTTTTTTTCTCGAGGCGTAAACTCTGAAAATCAGAATTGGGGGAGTTGTTCAGAAGTGATACCGAAAGTGAAGACTTTTGGACTAAAATGGAGTGAGATCGTGAGTTTGATGATCAAGTATCGTTCTTCAGCCTATAGTTATCTGAACAACTTTAAAAATAAAAAAAATAAAAAAACATTTTTGGGCATTTTGTCATTACAATAATTTTTGTTATAGTTCTTTGTCTGCGATTAAATAAAAATACAGGTAGTCCCCGGGTTACAAACGAGTTACGTGCATACGCTGGTGACGAAACCCGAATTTCCGCATATGTCGGAATTAACCCTTTAAAGACCCCTAAATCTCAAAATAACTATCCAAAAACATGTATTATACTAGGCCTGCACAATATATCGTTTGAACATCGCCACTGCAATGTGCGCATGCGCATTAGTCACATCGCGGGACGTGCAATTGTTTTTTTTTAACAAGTAAACTTTTGTTTTACTTCATAAAAGCAGCAAGAGTACAGATCCTGGATCCCTTTTATATATGGCGGAAAACACTCAGGTGACTTGAAGTTCCGCTCTGAGACCCCCAATTTGACCAAATTTCAAAATTGTCCCATATGCATGTGTGATACATAATTGGAAAGCTTAAAATCTCAATTTTCTGGGGGAAGAACATTTTTGAACAGGAGGGCATTAAAAAAAAAAAAAAAAAAAAAAAAAAAAAAAAAATTAAACAGCAAAAACCCTAACTGGAGGTGAGAGCACGCAAAAGCATAATTAAAGAGATATTATCGTGTACTTACCTCTTTTCGATCCATAAACTCTATTATGTATCACTGAGTGTCAAGACACAGCTGTGTATAGCCACAGTCGGATTTTGTGGCGATTATAGGGGTGAAACATGGTAATAAAACAAACGTTGCGATGCAGAAATCAAAAACATCAAGGAGTGGTGGAGATTTTTATTTTCATATATTTACCCCTGTAAAAGTTTTTTTTTCCTCAATTTTTCTTTGTTTGGATCAATTATTTATCATCTAAAATATTGGTGAAAATGCGACAGTAAAGAAAAAAAATACAATTAAGAGATAGTTATGAGGTAGATATCGGTGATTTGTTTAAAGATGCTATTTGTTTCATTGTGACGTAATTTGTTTAAAAGTTTAAAATATGCGAGTGAGTTATTTTTTAAAGTTTTTTTTTTTAGACATCAATTAATGATTCAAAGCCAAAAATAACAGACATTTCGAATAATAAATACGATTATCTTCTTTTTATGGCTAGGTTGAAACAAAAGTGGTTGCGCGACGTCTGTAAACAGGGGTTTCCAGGGTAAAATGGACAAATTAAAAATAGTTCGGGGCTTATTGCGCCATGAATCTGCTATGGCAGCATATAGACATATTGTTCTATCAAACACAACAGTTTTTTTGGCTTAAAATACAGCAGTATATTTTAAAGAGGGGTGCAAGAGCAGAAACTGCTTTTTCAGCCTTGTCTGTGTTTTCCGCCCTATATCAAGCTTTTCTTTTTTTTAAAAATGTAAACTTTTGTTTTACTTCATAAAAGCAGCAAGTGTGCAGATTCTGGATCCCTTTTATATTCAGCAAGCCTGGATTAAACGGCATTAAATAAACTAAGGCTGTCCCCGATCACATGATCGGAAATCGGGCCGATCGCCAATTTTTCAGAGGATAGGAATTGGGTGAAAAGATCGGGTTTTTTATTGAAAACTAACCAATGCAACCAATGAAAAAGTAAGTGTGGATCCATGGCAAAATACTGTATATCGCAATGTTAGTTTTTTTGTAATATCATTCAGATCTATCCCAATTAGACCTATTTGAGTTATATGATGCAAATTCTTCTAGTTTAATATCGCAATTTATCCCAAACCTCACAAAAATGGCAATGTTGATGTTGAAATTAAATCAATTTTATCTTCAATATCAACATTTCAAATTTACATTTATAACTAGTTGCTGATACAGCAATGACAATCCACGCAAACGCTTAGCACGTATCAGTTACCGTGCGCACATCATCAAAATAAACAAAAAAATGAAAAAAAAAAAAAAAAAAAAATCACATTAACTCGCCCTAACCCTTGACCACATTTGAAATCACACAATAAACAGTAGGTACAAAAGGTGTGATATACAGGTGTTGCCTCTGTGGATGCTTCACAAGCAACAAATGTGCACGCAGGCTTGCAGCTGTAATCTTTCCCCTCTCTCTCTCTCTCTCTCTCTCTCTCTCTCTCTCTCTCTCTCACTCACTCGGCTGCGTGACTTCTTCGTCAGAGCAAATGCGCTCTTCTTTGTGTGCGCAAATACGTTCTTTGCGTTTACATGTGCTCTTTCTCGCATTTGAAGTACTACCTGCTTTATGCTTCCTTCGCCAAAATAAAAGCATGTATGACAAAACAAAAGTCAACAATACTAAAAAACATAACTGGGGACAAAACTGCAGGCGAAACTCCGGCGTCCCAAAGTTGAAATCACATAAGTCAGGTACGTCGTTAGAGTCTCAAAAATATGGTAGCTCTATTCTGTTGAAATCCCTGTTGTGACACACTTTAACCGACAGAATCTGCAAAAATGCTTTTTGAGAGCCGTAAACCAATTAATTGTTTTGCAGTACAAGCCTGGTGACAGAACTGGCAGAACTGCATTAATTCAGAGAAGCATGTACATAAACATGGAATTAAAAAAAGAATAAAAATATCAGAGAGAACTTGAGCGTCTACATCCAACAGCGTCAACTAGTGCACACGTAGAGAGGCTCGGCGGGAGATGGAGCACCGGCTTCATTACGGCAGACCCCCGTGAGGAGGTCCAGCGGGCGAGTTAATATTCAAGCTCACAACAACAACACCTCTGGACGACGCATGTGAAACTCAACAATCATGCAGAGACGCCGAGCCGATTTTGCCTTTGTGGCAGCACAATGTGTGCAAAGCGAGCCAGAGAGGGGTGTCGCGGATAAGGACAGGTCGCCGGAGAAGACTTCCAGATGACACAGCGACGGTGATCTAGGATTAGCCGCGTAAGACGCTTATCGTTTAACCAGCAGAATTTAAGAGTTGGAAAAAAAAATAATCTGGGAAAAGTGGGTGCGCGGGTGGAGAAAGCAATTTATGTGCGCGCCACTGAGATTCTCTCCCGAAAGTCACTGAGGGTGCAGTTAATCCACGAAATTAGCTAGAAAGTGCTGCGGCGCCCTGACATACGAGTGCCCTAATTCATGAATTTTTAGTTAAAAACCGTCATTTGTTTTCATGCTAATCAGTGGCACTTTGAATAGCAAGGAACTCACTTCACATGACAAGACAGATTCAAGAAAGTTAAACGTGCTTCACCTGTGATGTCATTCGACTTGACTTTAACTTGGTATTCATTAAGAGTGTAACGTGGATGTATTGAACAGTTTCAGTTATGTATTTTCGATTCGGTTCACTTACATGCAGTTTGTATTATTAGCCTGAGCTAACCGCTACGTGCGGAACCAACTGTGGGAGTTTCTGCACTGACGCCTGAAGTGTCGGACGCTTAGGGTTTCTTGGCTTCCCTATTTAACTTACTAATAGAATTATCCAAGATGAATTCGGATAGACTTGCCTTTGTCACCCTTAGAGTAAGGCTACAACAACTAATCGATTAAATCGACTGAAATCAAATAATAATTTAGTTGCCAGCGAATTTGATCATCGATTTTTGCCGGCAGCTATGAGCAGTCCCGTTTGCGGCTTTGTTTGTGTAAATGTGAGGCTGCGCGTGCGTGCTTGTGATTAGAGCAAGAGAGGGAGTTCACTGCTACACTCAGGTTGGGTTGTTGAATCAATATTACAAAATGTTGAGAGTTAGATTGTTTTTTATGTTGTTAGATTCCGTGTGCCTCCTTCAGAGGTGAACTAAGGAAGCCAATCGTATTGTTTGTATTCTTTGTTGATGAGACATTACTACTTAGCACAGAGCGCTAAGCTAGTTAGCGATTATGCTAATCAGTGTCTTAAGTGTCCGTTTTTATTGTGTTTTGGACAAGCCTAATAGCACTTGAGTTATTATTACCGTAATTTTCGGACTTCAAGCCACCACCCACCAAATTTGACACAAAAACGACATTTGTTCATAGATAAGACGCATTGGACTATACGCCGCAGCTGTCCTTACTGTATTATGGGATATTTACATCAAAAGATTAACCGGCAACACTTCATATGACAGCGGGATCATAAAACCAAATGAACCACCATAAAAATTTGCAGCCAATTGGTTCAAAGCTGGTTCATCGCTTCAAGATACTTCATTTGGCCATCACTGATTCTTGAGGGATTGACTCTTAATACAAGTTGATATGCTGCTATTGACGGCGAGGGACACAGTCAACCTCTGCTGCCATCTGCTGTCAACACTGTTGCTGTCCAACATGCCTCCTAGCATGCATTGCAGCACTTTAGATGTAAATATCAAAAATTCATGTTCTGACATTATTTCTTCAGTTACTGTCCCATTTGTTTCATTAATTTTTATTCATGGTATTTGGTGACACGTAATTTGACAGCGCCGTCATAAACCCGGCATAATTATGACATGACACTGTCATGAGCATTAACAAATGCTTATGACATATCGTTTTGTGTCATCTGCCAAGTTATTTCACTTTTGAATGGACATGGAAGATCCGAGCTGGATATAAATGGAGTTAATGACATAATTTTCCGGATGACACCCCAAATGACACCTGTCATATGCATTTATTAATGCCCATGATACTGTCAAGTCATAACTATGACGGTCTTATGGCAGTCTTATGACACCCCTCTCAAAGTGTTACCTATTAATCCAATAAATCAACAAATAACACGCACTGGACTATAAACCGCAGGATTCAAAAAGAGGGAAAAACCTAGCGGCTTAAAATCCGAAAATTACGGTAAATAGTAAAGTTGTCTCATTTCTTTTTATAAAGAAACATACATAAACCCATTTTAACACAAATTCCCATTGAAACTAAATTGTCATAGAAGAGTGTGTTTGAAATTGGATTAGTCTTGAATATATGAACAACTGTTTATGAAAATAAATGAGTCATTGATACAATTGATGTCAGCGCTTTGCCCGCAAAAAAAAAAAAAAAAAAGTCAAAGAGCAGCACTTTTTTTATTTGAACAGGACTCTTGTCTGATTTGTGTACTAAGAAATTCTTTTTCATGTTATACAGTCAGAAGCTTTATTTAAAACTTTAACAAGTTTAATGTACTTTAATCAGTACAGCTGAAGACTACAGTTACGTCAGGAAACTAAAATATTTGTGAAGGAAATAGTCATCCATTTTGTCTTCATTGTTATTTACAACATGCCTAAAAACAACTTCAAATTAAGGTAATTGAAAAAAGTGACATTTATCCCAATCGTTAAATTAATTGTCGATTAATCGATTATAAAAAATAATCTTTAGTTGCAGCCCTACCTCATGGCAAGGCGACTGATACTTCTTACATGGAACTCTCCTATCTCTCCTTCTCACACGCTTTGGATAAAATCAATCATGAATTGTGTTCACTTAGAGAAGATCCGGTGTACGCGTGGGGGTTCTAAAAACAAATTTTATGCAAGGTGGACCCCTTAAACTCCCCTCAGATTCCAGATTAAAGGTTTTTCTTGATCGGTGACATACTGTATGTGGCCGCTCCTCCCAGTGGACCAAATAATTCATAAATTTATATGTACAGTGCATTGATTTTCGGGGAGCTCTGTGTGACTACATGGCACTGCTGACCTATAGGAGACATCCAAATACTGTATATGGCGGAAAAAACACTGACAAGGCTGAAAAAGCAGTTTCTGCGCTTTCACCCCTCTTTAAAACAACTGTAACCTGTATTTTAAGCCAAAAGAACAGTTGTGTTTGATAGAAAAATATGTCTATATGCTCCCATAGCAGTTTCATGGCACATCAAGCCCCAAAACTATTTTTAATTTGTCGGTTTTACCCTGGCGACACCCCTTTACAAACACCGCGCAACCGCTTTTGTTTCAACCAGCCATAAAAAGAAGGTAATTATATTTAGTATTCAAAATGTCTATCATTTTTAGATTAGAATCATTCATTAATGTCTAATATTTAGTTTAAAAGAATGACTTTCCAAAATTATTCACTCGCATATTTTAAACCTTTAAACAAATTAAGTCAAAATGAAAAACTGTCTGTAAATAGGTCACGGATATCTATATATCATAATATATCATAACTATTGCTTAATTGTATTTTTTTTCTGTTGCTGTCCCATTTCCCCCCGATATTTTAGATGATAAATAATCGATCAAAGAAAAATTGACAAAAAAAAAATGTTTAAATGGGTAAATATTTTAAAAAAGAAAATCCCGACCACTCCTTGATGTCTGCGATTTTTGCATTGCGACCCTTGTTATATTACCGTGTTTCACCCATAAAATCCACAAAAAGTCCAGCTGTTGCCATTCACAGCTGCGTCTTGACACTCGGTGAGACAGTCTACAAGGAGTTTTTGGATCGAAACAAAGTATGTGCGCGATAATATCTCGTTAAAATCATAGGTTTCTTTAATTATGCTCCCTCATGCTCTCACCTCGTGTTAGGGTACTTTTTTTTTTTTTAAGTGCCCTCCTGTTCAAAATGTTTCTTCCCCCAGAAAATTGAGATTTTAAGCTTTCCAATGATGTATCATACATGCATATAAGACAATTTTGAGTTTGGCGTCTCAGAGCGGAACTTCAAGTCACCTGAGTGTTTTCCGCCATATATTTTTTGTTGTTGTTGTTGTGGTACTGTTTGTGTGTGGTTTTTGTTTTGTAGGTATAGGTCCTTTTTGTTTTTTGTTTTTTTTTAGGAGGTAGTGTCCCCTCATACAATAAATGTATGCACAAATAGTCACACAGGTTGCAGTTTAACTGTGACTGGAAAAACAATAAAAGTAAGGTTTAAAAAAAGAAAAAAAAATATCAATGGACAAAGGCAGAACCAAAGTTATATCGACACTGCTGCACAGATATTAATACGGCATAATCCAACAATGGATGTCAAAATGTGCTAGATATTGTCACTGCTGTCTGCACAAAATGTGGATACGTTAATCGCTCAAGCAAAAAAACCTAGATCATTACATTTGTCATTTTCAGGTTCTTGCTGCTAAGGACTTAAGCTTACAGTTTTGTTTGTTTATTCATAAGATGTTATAAGTGTTGCAATTGTTTTATTTATGCTTTAATTTAAGAAGTCAAGAGTGTCATTTATTTGGAATATCACCCAAAGAAGGTCAGTATTTATTTACACAAGTTACACAGTTTACATTTTTGAAAATATCTGCATTTTAAGTATTTTTCCCCCTGCCTTTTTTGTCCTAAAAACGAACAACAAATTACATTTTAGTGTAGTGTTACACTCCTAGCATTCATAGAACATGACTCAACCTTCCTTAACATTTGTGTAAAAGACGCTTCCCTTCAAGCATATCAACATATACAGCAAAAACATACCACCTTAAAACTAGTTAAATTCCCTTGTTTTCAGTGTAAATCTACTAGAAATAAGCCAAATTTTCAGTAACATCTCCAATTACAATATTAAAACTTGAAGAATTTGACCTGATGACTTGAATGGCTCTGTTTAGGAAGAGTGGTTGGCTTACCATGACCTCACTATATTCATATAATACTTTTCATCCAGGCTAAGGGGTTCATCTGTGAATGATGAAGGTTGCTGTATATATACTGCAAAAACACACCTCAGCAAAATTAGTTAAATCCGCTTGTTTTCAGTGTAATTCTACAAGAAATAAGTGAAATGATCTGCCAGTGCTTCAGTAAATGTTACTCAAATCTCTTGAAATATGAAAAATAGCTAGCTGAAGGGAAGCCTAACAGACTTATTTTAAGCAATAAATTAGTTTATTTAATCTTAAAAAGCGGTTTGAAATGTCAAAATATTCTTAATTCAAGAATAGCTATTGGTCAAAACATTACTTGAAAGCACATTTTTTTAAAGTGAAAAATACCAACTTTTAGATGTATGGGCTTAATAAAAATAAAATCACTTGAGGGGAACCTCAGACTTAAAGACTTGTCAGCTCTAATAAGCCACAATTGTTCTCGTTTCCTAGAATATGTTATTAGTAGGGCTGTCAAAATTATCGCGTTAACGGGCGGTAATTAATTTTTTCAATTAATCACGTTAAAATATTTGACGCAATTAACGCACATGTACCGCTCAGACAGTATTCTGCCTTTTGGTAAGTTTTACAGCAAGGCTTTTTGTGCTGTCTAACAGCGAACTCTTGTGGTCGCTTTGCGACATGGTTTATTGTTTTCTTGCCTGTTCAATATGGCTGCACGACGTCTCGGGCTGACGCCTACGTTGTAATGTTGTGCTTATATGATCCTTGGACAAGATTTTTCCGTAAGTATGGTTGTTGTAAAGAATGTACATATTATGTTAGTAAGCGAAATGTTATATTTTTTGTATGAGACACTTTTTGTTTATGTTTAGTGAACCTGTATAGCGTGCTAAGCTAACGTTGTTGCTAATGCAATGTTTGTGTACTTTTTTTTTGTAGTTTTACGACGGTCTAAAGAGGACAATGGTTTGAAGCCATTTTATTAATAAATCAAATGAAAAAGGAAGAAGTCTGATTATTAAGGCGTCGTTCACTAGTTGTCTAGCTTTGGAAAAAGTAGACGCTTCGGAGTGAGGACAGCATAGACAGATTTAAATGACAGTAGAGTGAAATGCCCACTTATTTTACAGAATATATATATAATTTACAGAAAAATATGGCATATTTTATAGATGGTTTGAATTGCAATTAATTGCGATTAATTACGATTAATTAATTTTTAAGCTGTAATTCACTCGATTAAAAATTTAATCGTTTGACAGCCCTAGTTATTAGAAATACATATATTGTGGCCATTAATTTTACGAGCGCGATACACGCTGGGGGTGATGACGCGGTTGGCCTGGACTGGGAGAATAGCTATGCTAGCTAGCAAGCGAAGATAGTATGACGACCGGCATGATTTTGTTACATTTTGCTGCTGGTCAGATTGTTTTATTACAGAGCCCTGGGATGAGTCCACGACTTCATACATGCAATTCCAGCTCATCAAAAGTGTCCTTAAACCGATCCTAGGTGGCTTGCCGAGATATTGACTTGCTGCCATTTGACATTTTGTATATTCGTTGCTAGTTGCATCATTGCCTTGTTTTTTGTTTTTTTTTTATCGTGTTTTTTTGTGTGTGTTCAATAAACCTTTTTATGCAATTCCTATGTTATTGTTGTCCGTTTGCTGTCTGAAGTGAGGCACGTTTTCTAATTTCGTGGTCAAGCCAGCCGCAATATCTTTTCAGTTGCGTTTCCCTTTCAGGTTTTACTGCACAGAAAGACAACGCATGTGGGTTGCGATTGCTTTATAAAGAAAATCATAACTCTAAAGTCACTGTGAAGTATATATAGTCTTATGGTTTATACGCTCATCTGTCACATGGGAAACACAGGTTCGAATCCTGCTGGAGACCTTTCACTTAATTTGTTTGGCTGCTCGTTTTGTGAAATATCGACCATGCTGTTCTGCTCATCACTTTTCGCCTCTGGTTCAAATTGGAAGGGCAGAACTGACGACATGTTTATGTAGCTAACAGCAATGCTACCCAGTGACGTCACCGCTCAGAGTGTATTGCGTCGTCAACAACAATAACGACCCACTGGTTTAACGAATTTTTAAATTTTTATAAAAATGAAAACATTAAGAGGTGTTTGATTATCAAATTATTATGACTCATACTAACATTTATCTTTAAGAACTACAAGTCTTTCTGTCTGTGGTTTCCTTTAAAGTAAATGGAATAATCTGACTCAATCTGTTGACTAACACTCAAAACAAGATGGAGAAAATTATTTGGCTAGATTTAAGAAAAATAATCTGATTAAAATGTTATAAATTTGCTGTGCACAATAATGTTTTATACAAAATTACTGTCATTTTTGGATTTGGAAGCTCACAAGACTATAAATTTTACATAAAACCCGTATTTGTTCATACATGAACCGTAGTGGACTAATAACCGCCGCTACTACTACTACTACGCAGATATGTGCAGATTACCGGTTTCCTCCCCCCTCGGTTATTGCTCAGAGTCAGTGAGTCAGCTGTGCTACACGATAGCTGGAGGAGGTGAAACTCCTTAACTTTTCCCCCCATCGAAGAAAATGAAATCGCTAGTGTGGGAATACTTCGGCTACAGAAAAGTTACAGACGGCCGTGGCTTAGAGGAGCAGGGCTAACAGACATGTAAAATATGTTTGCGGACGGTGGCTGCCGAGGAGGCAATACCTCCAATATGATTTCGCATTTATACAAAATTAAAGGTTAGTAAACACCGTCATTAACGTTTCCCTCCAGCTACCAGAATTAAATCCAGTGTGTTTAGTGTGTCTAGCGGTGGTAAAACGTGGTTTTTTTTCTTTATGGCCATAGATTCCACCATCAGTTGACAAGACAGCTCCCACAGACTGTGGCATGCCCTCCCATAGGGGGCCGACCCAGTCAGACCGTTGAGTTGGCTTTCACTGTGATAAACACACGCTGCGTTCTAACACCAGATTTAGGTGGAAATAGGACGAAGGTTTGACTGCAAAAATGCAGATTCAAGGTAATTATTATACTAAATAGCACCATGCATGCACTTTGAAACATGAAAAAAAAAAATCAATGGATAAAATTAGCGTAACTTTGGCTTGAAATATTTACGTAAAATGAATAATAACTGCCAGTGGTTTTTTTTGCTTTCAACCAAGAATCTAGACTGTTTAACGTTCATCTCTATAGAAGTTCAGCGATTTAAGCATTTCTTTCCAAGCATTTCCTACTTAAAAAGCTCTTTATTTGGTGACGGCCGCCATGTTGGATTACAGAATACCCTAACTTTTGCTTCAAAAATAAAAATCCTGTTCAATGGAAAAAAGTTTGTTTTTTTTTCTTCTCAAAGTAACTCATTTTGAAACTGTGATATTTTGGCTCAAGGTTATCATACCGTCAGAATCTCATACCGGCACATACCTACTCCTATGATACTAATTTTGACCAGTGGTGGCACATAAAATAGATTCTTGAAAAACATAATATATATGATTTCAGTATCAGAATCCTTACTAGCCGGGTAATAATCATGTGACTTTTTCCAATCTTTGGCACCAACTATTTGCAGGTTGCTATGCGCCAATGTCCCAAGTTGTTTGTGATCTTGTGGCCTTTTTGTCATCTAAGGGAATTGACATTTGCGCTTTCCAACCAGGAATGTCAACAAGCGCGTATACAGACATACCGAGTATGTTCAATGTAGGCGTCGCATCGGTGTTAAATCAAAAGAAATGTGGCCCCCCGTGGCCAGGAGGCCATCATTATTTGGCGGGCGTGCAGAACAACAGGGGGGGGAAAGTAAATAAGTGCAAGGTTACACGACACGCACTCGTAGTACAAAAAGCAGTAACAAAAGGCGGCAAACGCACACTTTCATGTAATTGTCAATCACGTACACACACACAAGAGGGCAGTCAAATATAGCCTGAGTGCAGCCAATTTAGCCACTAATGCTTTCGGCGCCCATCAGGACAAAGACGGCCGCTCTGTGTGTGTTTATGTGCGTGTTTACCTTGACTCCGCCGCTTGCGCGTTTGTGCGTCTAATGGCCTTCCAATGTTTCCACGGTAACGATGGAGGTGAAGTCGAGTTCAAACGCGAGCAGCAGGTAGCGGCCATTTTGTCAAATGACGCCCGACTTTACTTCCTCTTTTATGTTATTTGATGGTAAGCTGAATATTGACGTTTTATGTATGTCGTTAAAGTGTGACAGTTTCAGCTGTGACAAATGCGGGACCGAATCCAAAAATTTGATTTGCGGCGTTTTACTTATACTATTGTGAATCCATACCTCTCAACCCGAGGCCGTTGGCAATCTTACAAATAGTGATGTATGCCCTTAAAAATTGGTGACTAACGTTACAACGTTGTACGGTGGGGTAAATAAGTATTTAGTCAACCACCAATTGTGCAAGTTCTCTTACTTGAAAAGATTAGAGAGGCCTGTAATTGTCAACATGGGTAAACCTTAACCATGAGAGAAAGAATGTGGAAAACAGAAAATCTCATTGTTTGATTTTTAAAGAATTTATTTCCAAATTATAGTGGAATATAAGTATTTGGTCACCTACAAACAAGCAAGATTTCTGGCTGTCAAAGAGGTCTAACTTCTTCTAACGAGGTCTAACAAGGCTCCACTCGTTACCTGTAATAATGGCACCTGTTTTAACTCATTATCGGTATAAAAGACACCTGTCCACGACCTCAGTCAGTCACACCAAAGAGCTGTCGAAGGACACCAGAGACAAAATTTTAGACCTGCACCAGGCTGGGAAGACTGAATCTGCAATACGTAGGTAAAACTCTTGTTGTAAAGAAATCAACTGTGGGAGCAATTATTAGAAAATGGAAGACATACAAGACTACTGATAATCTCCCTCGATCTGGGGCTCCATGCAAGATCTCACCCCGTGGCGTCAAAATGATAACAAGAAGGGTGAGCAAAAATCCCACAACCTCACGGGGGACCTAGTGAATGACGTACAGAGAGCTGGGACCACAGTAACAAAGGCTACTATCAGTAACACAATGCGTCGCCAGGGACTCAAATCCTGCACTGCCAGACGTGTCCCCTGCTGAAGAAAGTACACGTCCAGGCCTGTCTGTGGTTTGCTCGAGAGCAGTTGGATGATCCAGAAGAGGACTGGAAGAATGTGTTATGGTCAAATGAAACCAAAATAGAACTTTTGGGTAGAAACACAGGTTCTCGTGTTTGGAGGAGAAAGAATACTGAATTGCATCCGGAGAACACCATACCCACTGTGAAGCATGGCGGTGGAAACAACATGCTTTGGGGCTGTTTTTCTGCAAAGGGACCAGGACGACTGATCTGTGTAAAGCAGGCATGTCCAAACCTGTCCTCGAGGGCCACTGTGGGTCCTGGTTTTTGTTCCTACCAATCGCGCACAGACAGTTTATCCAATGAAGTTTCTGCCAAAACAAGCAGCACCTGACTGCAATCAACTGATTACACTTGTAAGACACCAGATTGGTGAAAAGGTGTCGTCTGGTATTGTTGGAATGAAATCCAGCACCCACTGTGGCCCTATGTGGAATAGTTTGGACACCACTGGTGTAAAGGAAAGAATGAATGGAGCCATGTATCGAGAGATTTTGAGTGAAATCTCCTTCCATCAGCAAGGGCAATGAAGATAAGACGTGGCTGGGTGTTTCAGCATGACAATGATCCCAAACACACAGCCAGGGCAACAAAGGAGTGGCTTTGAAAGATCCTGGAGTGGCCTAGCCAGTCTCCAGATCTCAACACCAAAGAAAATCCGTGGAGGGAGTTGAAAGTCCGTGTTGCCCAACCACAGCCCCAAAGCATCACTGCTCTAGAGGAGATCTGCATGGAGGAATGGGCCAAAATATCAGCAATATCACAGAAAAGCTTGTGAAGAGTTACAGAAAACGTTTGGCCTCTGTTATTGCCAACAAAGGGTACATAACAAAGTATTGAGATGAACTTTTGGTATTGACCAAATACTTATTTTCCACCATGATTTGCAAATAAATTCTTTAAAAAAATCAAACAATGTGATTTTCAGTTTTTTTTCCCACATTCTGTCTCTCATGGTTGAGGTTTACCCATGTTGACCATTACAGACCTCTCTAATATTATCAAGTGGGAGAACTTGCACAATTAGTGGTTGACTAAATACTTATTTGCCCAACTGTATATAGCGTGCAATATGAAACAAAAATAAAACTCAATTTTTAAAATAATATAAATTTATTGGTAATATTGTAACATATAACCTGGTGCAATCAAAGAACAATCAATATCTTCAGCTACATCATGATTACTAAAATTTAACAGTAACTTTTGTTATAATTGTATATAGCACTTTTGGTAATTTCTATCATGTCTTGATGGCTGCATTTCATGGCTCTTCAGCTCGCAATTCAGGTTGACTTGGAGGTAGTTCGTTAGTGTGTCCAATTATAAATTAAAAAGGTCATTTAATAAAATTAACTTACCGATGCAATCTTTGAGTCAGCGAACATTTCTTTTGCATATTCTGAGAAGTCATCAGCAATAGTTGCGGGGAAATTGTGTTCGGCAACCAATTGGCATAATGAAATCTCCGCTTTCGTCACTTTTCATTCTGTAGACTTCATCTTTATGACCAGTGTTGTTAATCTTACTTTTAAAAAGTAATTAGTAACAAATTACTTCTCCCAAAAAGTAATTGAGTTAGTAACTCAGTTACCTGAAGGTAAGAGTAATTAGTTACTTGGCAAAGTAACTGGTGTTACCTTTCATGTTTTGTTTTTTTTTCCCATAAAAAAAAAAAAAAAAAAAAAAGCAATAACCTTTGCTATGTTTGGAAATCGTACAATGTTGTGAATCAACTGTTAAGGGTGTTTAAAATTGCTACCGTTTTTGAATTAGTTCCCTTCTGTCTACTTTCGACATGTTAAAATTTTAAAACTGTTTTATCATTAAAAGATAGATTCAAGTCAAGATTTTGCCGATTTAGGAGTATTTTAGACAAAAAGTTACTTAAGTTCGCTAGGAAGGTTCACTACAACAGAGGCTTTCTGCTTCAAAATGGCGGTTGTTTATTAAAACCGCCGTCATTCATTTCGCATGTAATTCTATAAGCATTTGATATCTAGGCGTAGATTGTAGGCTTTCGGCTACAGTAGGAAATATTGGAGCCACCTAGCCTAGCATCGCGTTTGCTACAGCGTCACAACACTCTTCTTTCTCCGCGTCTCTGACTTTTCTCGCACCATTCAACCAATGTAGTAATGTATAGTAACGCACAGTCTCAATGCCGAAACGGTGACAAAATCCGAACAGAGGAAAAAAAAAATGTACAAATTTTGAACGTACGGTGTACACATTTAAAAATCAGTGCTTACTTGTACAAATTACGCCGAAACCGTAAACTTGACAGGTATGTGAATCAGCTTTGCTAATTTTGTTACGTTAACAGTTATCAGTTTATCAATTTATCAGTTGGTACACTGCAAATTTCTAACGTCTTAATCTGATTATTTGTCTTAAAGGGAACCTTGGACTTAGACTTGTAGGCTCTAATAAGCCACAATTGTTCTCTTCTCCTAAAATAGGGATATTACAAACTCATAAAACATTGCCATTTATTTAAAAATCTATAATAATTAGTACATGTTTTGACCTACAGATGTTTTCTGCGTGCATTGGACGCTTGGGGTGATGGTGTAATTTGTCACTGTCACGAGACGAACACTATCGGTGTACTGCAATTCCTTCTATGCTGCGAGACGTCCAACACATGCGCACATCGTTTAAAAGCGTCGAGTACTTACTATTTGTGTTTTTATTGATTCTTTATTACCTTTTCATTGCCTCAAAATACTTTTTGCATGTGTTTCCCTCTCATACTCTTAAGCATTGTATTTTCTTGTGGTAACTTTAAAGCAGATTGTTGATCTGTTGACTACATTAGTCACGTAGCGTATTTAAATCACCCTTATTTGAAATTACTACATTTAAGTATTTTCTTTAGTATCTTTAGTATGTTCTGTCTGTATGCATTTAAAAAAAAAAAAAAAAATTAAAAAAAAACAAGCTGAAAGCGCAGGGTAGTACTTTGGGTGTCAAATTCGCCTCTTGTGGCACGTTTCGCTGGTGTAGCACATTTTGGCAGAACACAGTTTTTTTTCCCCCTACTCTCATCTCGTCTCATCCAGTCTTTCCTGTTCATTTTGCTGTTGCTGCTCATTTTGTGAAATCGGGTTCACCTTAACAACAACGGCGACCTACTAGTTAAACTAATTTTACAAATTGTATAAAATTGAAAACATCAAGAGGGTTTTTAATATCAAATTATTTTCACTCAAAATAAAAATCTTTTAAGAACTACTAGTCTTTCTATCCGTGGATAGAATCCCTTTAAATGCAGTCAAATAATTTTCTCCATCTTGCTTTAAGTTTTATAGACTAGTTAACAGATTAATATGTTAGGTTATTCCACTTACTTTAAGTAAATATTACTATATGTTCTAATTAAGCCCATACATCTTAAAATTGGTACATTTTTAACTTAAATCCCCCCCCCAAAATGTTTTCAAATAATGATTTGAAGAATATTCTTGAATTAAGAACATTTCTGACAAGCTTTTTTAAAGATTAAATATTCAAATTTATAGCTGAAAATAAGTTAAGAAAAATAGCTAGTTGAAAATGAGCTTATTTCACGAAATCGGAGTAAACTTTACTTTAAGCACTGGCAGATAATTTCACTTATTTCTAGTAGATTTACACTGAAAACAAGGGAATTTACCTAGATTTAAGGAAGTGTTTTTGCATTGTGGGTGATTGACAGGACGGATCAATATCCACTGCCCTGTTGTCGCCAATTTCCTGTCGTTGTGGTAATTGGTTTCTTCCCTGACAATTGCACCATATTTTTGTGGGTTAGTAACAATAACAAAGTTTATTATAAATGGAGCCTCAAAGCCATATACAGGTTCCTAGTTTTCCCATGTGATGTGCTGTGCTCGTTTGCTAGGGGTGAAGCAAAGTTGTCCAGTTAGCAAATTTCCAGTTCAGTCGCTTTTGGCTACATGGTTCAATATGCTTAAGGTCTTATAGTGACTTTATCATTTTAATAAATTGAATAGAATGAATGAATGAATAGAAGTCATTATTAGATACAGTGGTACCACCACTTACGAACATTTCTACAAATTGTCAGGTATCGAGACACCTCAACGGGAAAATATTGCCTCTCGTTACAGAAGAATTTTCAAGATATGAGAGGCAAAAATACAGCATGGGCTGCTATTTCGCAGCTCCCAGAGTTTACTGAATATAACATACTTATAGTTGATCTGCCTGGCTATTGCGA
Organism: Corythoichthys intestinalis; assembly: GCF_030265065.1. Taxonomy (NCBI): domain Eukaryota; kingdom Metazoa; phylum Chordata; class Actinopteri; order Syngnathiformes; family Syngnathidae; genus Corythoichthys; species Corythoichthys intestinalis. Next base: position 27,691,105 of record NC_080416.1, read on the forward strand.
TCTGGCTATTGCCTAGCATCTTCCTGGCACCCAATTAGCTAAGAGAGACCTCTACTGTATGTGTATGTGTGTATCTCAGCGTCCTCTTCATTTGCTATGAGGTGTTCTGACAGCTTTACTTAAGTGTACAGTGATCCCTCGCTACTTCGCGCTTCAAACTTCGCGCCCTCAGTCCATCGCGGATTATTTTTCAAATAAAAAAAAAAAAAAAAAAGGAAATACAGATGAGCTGTGCCGAGCCGATCGCGTAGTCTCACTCTCCGTCACTCCCTGCTCTTTGTTCGTCAGGCTGTGCACTGGAGTTGCTTTTTAAAGTTAACAATGTTGAAAGATGTTTGGGTTTGCTCTTACCACAGATGCTTGTAAGCCAAAGCTTCAAAGCACCGCATTCGTCAATCATTGTTTAACGTGTTAAACAGTTGCTGTGGCAACTTGTGTGTAAGTGAGCAGTGGAGTGGAGTGAGTGGACTCACTCAATGAAGCATTTAATCAAGACAAGCATTTTTCTACTACTATATTCTTGTTGAAAAATAATTCGGTGGGACAAACTTATAATTATTTCATTTGAAGTGCTTGAAAACATTTATACTTTTTTTTATTATACTTTGGGAAAAAAGAGGGGAAAACGTCTTAAATCTCGTTATATCTCATTAAATCTCGTTCAGATGTTAAATCTGAATAAATATATCCAACACACTAGGTCTGAATTTATGTGGGCTTGGAAAGGAATAGGGCATTTACATGGAAAACACGTTTACTTGCGGAATTTTCAGTTCAAGGGACTACTTCCCAAACTATTTAATTTCGTTAGTGGAGGTATCACTACAAATGAATTTGTCAATGATGACAGCTTGTACGCCTCCATTTTTTCAGCCATTTTATTGCAGTGAACATCAAAGTGGAAAAGAATTTTTGACCATTTTTAACAGAATTTTTGGCAGCCTTTTTCATTTTATGGACAAAAATACTTTTTAGTCTTAGTCATATTTCCGTCATTTCAAAACGTTTTCGTCTAGCTTTAGTCAATGACATCTCACACAAATTTCGTTGACAGATACTCAAAATGTTTACGTCTGTAAAATTCAAATTGTTTTAGTCAAAAAAATAACGTTTCCAAAAATTTCAAATGAGTATAGACAGACGACCGCATTTTGTAGCGTCTTCATAGACAACTTTGTGATGATAATACATGCACACTCAGCAAAAAAAGCAGTACATTATTTTCTATTAAACCTAGCTAGAAACCATGAACTGTATGTCAAAAAAAAAAAAAAGGTTATCCAAGCGTTTAACATCCTCTAGACTTACTGACCAGTAAAGCCAAGTGTCTCTGCTTTTCACTGGACAATATTTTAAGAGGACGCTCACCATTCTGACGCTAATGCTAAAGCTAACGTGAATGTTACGCGAACGCTAAGAGTTACATTTAGCGTCTGATGATCACTCAGCACAGACTTTTAAAGGCTGAAGCAACACTGCATATTCTTTCTTGCCAAGATAAGAAAACAAATCATACTGTGTTTCCAAACAAGCAAGATGGAGCGCAGCCTAGCTTGAGACACATCCTAAACTTCGGTGAGGAGGGAGAGGCGCAGCACATCTCACATGAGTGACATGACCCAAATACTGCCACAATGCAAGCTGACGTACTCCACGTACAATATAAAAATGTCACGCATTGTGAACATATGACAGAAACGATGTCGCATTTTCGTCTCGGAGTCGTCTCATCAGACTAAAACTGGCATTCGTCTCGTTATGTTCTAATCTCTCAAGTCACGTTTAAGCTCGTCACTGTCACGTAAAAAATTGTTCGTCGACAAAGTATTTTCGTTATCCCTATTATTGACAAAAACAACACTGCTACTACATAAACTCTAGGGATCAGGCCTGATCGCATCATTTTTAGAAAATCAGAATTGTTCGATCGCTGCTGACAGTGAAACATGATCTCATGATCTTTTTGGCACCTTTCCCAGCTGAAATAAATTTAGCGTCTATCACTGTTAACGGCAGTGATTGAGTTAGAGGGTACAAGCAAAAAATCCAGAGGTATAACGATTAGGGATGTCCCTGATCTGAACACGTCTTCGGAACCGTATTGGCCCGAATACAAGACTGTTTTTTTTGCATTGAAATAAGACTGAAAAAGAGGGGGTCGTCTTATATTCGCGATCTAGACATTATACCCATTCACGACGCTAGATGGCGCCAGATATCATTGAAGCGATGTTCGTTCATGACAGATCTCAGCTACTCTCCCCATTCACAACGCTAGATGGCGCCAGATATGATTGAAGCGATGTTCTGTCATGACAAATCTCAGCTACTCTCAAGTTTAACCATTTTGCATATTTTATTGCAATGTTTTTCCTTATTCAGATTTGTTTCAAGACTACAGGACTTTGACGGTTAATGCAGTTATTGCAATTTTGTTGTTTTATCACAATAGATTGGTTTATTTACATTTCAAAAACCAGAAGCCATTCATTTACGAATGTGATTGCACTTTATATATTTAAATGTTCAGATATCAAGATTTGAATGAGGCAAAATAACATGCTTTTCCTCTCAAATATATTGTTATAATGATTTGTTTCGGATGTACTGTAATTATTTTCTGTATAAAAATTCGGTGTTCAAAAAGTCTTTTTTCAAACTTGAGTCTTGAAAAAGAGGGGGTCGTCCTATAATCAGGGCCGTCTCATACTCGGGCCAATACGATTTTTAAGGGCTACAAAGCAACAAAATACGATGCACAAGGGTTTTGTCAAAAGAAACAAAAGTATGTTTTGTACTATGCAACATTTTTAGATCGGAATCAGGTGGAAAATGTGTTTTTAAGTTTTTTTTAATGGCTACAAAGCGACACAATAATCAAGATGGACAAGGATATGGTCAAAAGGAAAAAAAATATACGTTTTGTAATAAGATAATACATCAATTAATACATTGCCAATACATCGGCTAGGCATTCGGTATGGGCAGATCCTCAAAATCAGTTATCATTAGAACTTGGGTTCAAACGCTTGTTTGAGAATTACAATTGTTTAAAATAAGGATGCGAAAAGTCTTTCAAGCTATTATAATTTCCTATGTCAACTATAACAAAAAAAAACCAACAACACAAAGTAAACCATTCCAACTTGTGTACACTTCATTCATTGCAGGGCATCTTGCGAGTGTGTGCACGTGTGTGTGCAGCCCGGCGTGAGCGTGAGGCAGCTTAACGCAATAAAGCATGTTGTATTGACATCTGTGTTGTGTCTATTGATTCCCCATTATGGAGCTAACAAACCCGCCCGGACGCTTTGTCATTGGCAATCACGTTAGCGCTGCGGCTCGCCAACGACGCTACCCCTCCTCCCCCTTTTTAAAAAATCTGATCCATACACGCTCGCGCACACACACATTCCTTCACATTCACAGCACACTACACACTGGCGGCGGGAAGCAAGTCAATGGTCCTAATCAATAGCTGTGGAAGGTTAAAACCAATCACACAATGGGCCGCTCCGCGCCGCTTCCAGATAAACCGCACATGTGACCTTAACGTGCAATTATTGAATCGTCAACCTGCGTTGCATTTACACACACATAATGTGCGCGCACACACACAAAGAAGCACTTAAGTGTACGGTGAAGATTTCGTGAATTTAAGGTGTTGGGCAAACTATTTACAGTTATAATTACAGATTGGTTATCGTATTATAACTTTTAAAAAATGAAATTACCATTGGTCATTTTCAGGTCACATTTTTCTTATCTCATTAGCTGACATTGACTTCAATCCATTCTGACTGCGAGGTGTGAATGAACGAACCGAAACTTCACAAAACTACCATATTTTCGCGACCATAACGCGCACCTACTTAGGACTGCAGCTATTGAATATTTTAGTGATTGAGTATTCGACGGACAATTCTATCGATTAATTAATAACTTTTAAAAAGGTTTATCCGATTACTCAATCGGATAAAACTTTTTTTAGGTAAAGAGCATTTATAAATAAACATGAGAACATACATTTCTCCAAATAGTCAAATAATCTTTATTTTTGATGCACATTGTTGAAAACAGCCAACTATTGCATCTCAGATGTGACTAGAAAAAACAAATTCACTGCAATCACTCCAAAAACTTCTTATATGAAAAAAAAAAAAAAATCTTATCTCTTACCTAAAAATGTCATTACGCTTGATAACACATATCAGGTCAAAGTTAGGTGTTTTTCCAACGTTTTAATTGAATTTCCATTTGCGTCAAGCTATTTTTAAGTTCTAGTTCAAATCTGAGTCTAAATTGTAAGTCCTGATTTTTTTTTTTTTTTTAAACCGGTCCTGTTCAGCTGTTTGACACGGAGAATGGAAGTCTAAGTGTTCGGTTGGTCAGAACAGTTATAATGTTTCAGATTGAGAGTATGACTTACTCCCATTGTGATCATTCAACATATCTCGTTTATTATGACAAAGAGGCGAACAGGAAAGGGGTTATGGGGGAACAAAAAAGAAACAAGAGAAGAAAAGAAACACAAACAACAACAAGAAATACATTGAATGCCTACACTAACTATTAATATGTTGGTGTTATTGTCAGCTACATGTATTTCCAGTTGACACCATGTGGGGGGCCCGTTGACCAGGGAAAGAAGGGGAGGAGGGTGGGAAAGTCGATAAAATATGTGATTGGGAGGGGTAGAGTGTACACAAATCACTTCTGTGATCTAGAACCCAGTAATCGTGTGAATCCCTTGTAAGTGTAAGCCCGTTGGCAACCGACCCTACGCCGCCCCACCGCCAGTCCCGGCACCCCCCACCCGAGCATGCCCAATCACATCCAACCGCACGCAAGCCCCACCAAACACGTGTCCACAGATTAAATTAAGCCTGTATGAAAAGATGTATGTATGAAACATTAGCCATGCATCGACAGTAGTCATGATTAATAGAAACCTAGCCCTCCGCAGCACTAACGTTACGTTAGCAAGGTACAGTGGCGTTAATCTTATTTAACGGCGCTACGTTAACTTCATTTAACCTCCCGAGTATCGCTCCGCCTTCGGTGGAGCGGGGGCTAGGCGGGCGCCTGATCAGGGTTTCGGGGGCGGTCATCGTTCGCGGGGTCCAGAAGCGTCGGCAGGGATGCGGGTAGCCGGGGCCGGGCGGAGGTATTGTTATGCAAGCGCCGTCTTACAATGAATACATGAAACCGTGTTCGCCTTTGTCTCCAGCTTGAAATGCTCCCACACTTTCTGCCTTTTCTTGGTGCATTTCTCTTGGCTTTCGTTGGCTTCTTCTATCTCAATATCCATGCATTGTTGAAATCAAATATATTCGCCGCCGCCGTTTTCCTCCGGTACTTACGTGACGTCAGCGTGTTGTCCCGCATTAAAAAGTAGTCCGGGCAAAACATGATGCTTAAAGATTCCTCAAGGGCGAATAAAATTACTCGGATCAATTTTTAAACACGAGTTACTCAAGTTACTCAAGTATTCGTTTCAGCGCTACACCTACGGATGTTTTTTTTTTTTTTCCCCCAAAAATGGACGGTGCGCCAAATAATGTGGTGAGCCTATTGTGTGGACTGAGTACCAAAATGTCTGTGTCTGTCTGTCTGAGCAATTTTTAGAAAGACTGACGTGAGAGCTGCATGAGAACCCTAAAGGGAGAAGGCTGCGTGTGATAGGGTTGGAACGGCCGAGAGTGTGCGTTAGGCTAAACAACACTGGTTTGGCGAACAACCCTCGAAAACGGCATCTACTAAGAAGACACGCTTACGAAAACAAAAGAAAACTGCCACCTATGATCATTTTTAAGAGAAAGACGCTGCCTAAAGAACAGTTGAGCTGCCATGTTTGATGCAGACCTAGCCCAGCTGTTCAATTCGGATACAGAAGATGAGGACTTTGATTGATTTGTGGATTAAGATTGATGTACATTTTTTTTTAATAAAGTACAACTCAGTTTTGCTCCCACTGCCTTTAAAAAAAAAGAAAAAAAAGAAAGAAAAAACACTAGCGCGCATGCTAGCGTATGTTTTTCTTGCGCCTTTTAATACGGTGCGCCCTACGGTCACAAAAAAAAAAAAAAACAGTACCTAAAACATACAAAATTAAATACACTATATTTTTACAATCATTTTTGAGTTTATCACTACTAGACGTCCAATCCATCTGAAGTGGGAGGGTGGCAGTGAACGAGCTACGAACTTTGAACAGCAATGCAACTGTGCCTCAATGAGATGGTAAAACAAACATTATGTGCTCTTATATTTTATGTTCTTTATACATTTTTTAATTGTTTTGTTTCTATATCATTCCACGTTTTGCACTTTGGTCTTGGTCTGAGAGGACTGATATCTTATCCATGTTGACTGTACAAAATCCATGTTGATTGTATAAAATGAAATTTTATCTGTAATCCACTGTCCCCGTTTCGCTCCAAAATGTCCATTGTTTCCTCTACAAAACAACAATCCCAATGTCACAATCACCTCAGACATGGCAACACTGGACTACACTGAAACAGTCAAAGAATCAAATCCTCCAAGAGGAGCAGCATGGTCAGTGGCCGGAACGCAAAAATATATAACAACTTGCTTGTTTATTCCAACAGTTTTGTTATGGGTTTATCAAAAAAATAGCAAAAAGAAAAATGCTTTGTAAGAAAGCGTTTCATACGAATTAATTCTACAACCGCTGCCAACATTTGAGCAAAGAAAAACATTACATACACATTCTGACTCAGAATGTAACGGTATTTGTTTTCGCCTCGGATAGTCACGGTACGGGTTCACCATTGGGTTCACGCGGTCAGATGGCAAATACGTTTTGAGTAAGCAAAAAATAAAAATACACATTGGAGTTAGTTCTCAGCCAATCCAGGGGGCGGTAGAGGTAATGCCAACAACCGACATTATGGGGAAAAGAAGACAAACCAAAACAGACGAAGTTATCACTGCTCACTACTAGAAAAGTTATAGCGAACGAACAGAGTGGGAACTATCAAAAGCACTATTACACTTTTTGACAGAGGTGGATAGAGTAGCCAAAAATTTTTCTCAAGTAAGAGTCGCGTCACTTCAAAATAACTCAACAGTAAACATCTAAAAAATGTACTCAAGTAAAAAAGTATTTGGTGAAAAGACTACTCAAGTAATGAGTAACATCGTGAGTAACTGCTTACGATGTTTTTGTTGTTTTTTTTAAACAATGGTATTTTTTTTTCTCAGCATAAAGTTATCTATATGTACCGGAATTATTATTAAACAATGGTATTTTTTTCTCAGCATAAAGTTATCTATATGAACTGTTATTTTTTTTAAACAATGGTATTTTTTTTCTCAGCATAAAGTTATCTATATGAACTGTTATTATTATACTGTGCTGCAACCTATATATAACCACATTAAGCAAAAAAAAAAAAAAAATTTTAAACACCGAAGTCCGGCAAGAGAAAACAAAATTACAGAAATGAAGCATCAGTCGTCCAAAGAGCATGAGTGCCGCCTAGTTGAGAAAATAGTTGTTAGTTTGAATAGTGAATAGTTCTTACTATGAAATTAACCTAATCACATATCCGGTTTACCGTGGTCGATCTGTGCCAAATATAAACTGGAAGAGAGGTTGAAATCCATGCTTTCGAGTCATGTTGAGGGCAGCGCTCTATGTCAAATACTTTAAAAATAAATATCGTATAATATAAATATATATACATATATAAATATAATAAAATATAAATATTTCTTACGGTGCTTTAAAGACGCCACATGATTAAACAGGCCAGCATGAACTCAAGCTTGAGTCTGATTGGTATAATGGAGTCATGTGATTATTGTTGGGGTGTCTCATTGGTGAAACTGGTAGAGCTACTGTTGACATCGCTAGCAAAAAAATATATCTAATCTAATATTAAGAATAAAGAGTTTCTCTTCTGTAGAAAATCCAGTTTTAACAAAAATCTCTTGTCTCAGTGAAATAATGTTATTCAAACCGTAGCCTTACAACAATACTAATTTTAAAAAAGGGGGAAAAAAAGTCACTTTAGTTTTAGTTTCAGTAGAATCAACCACTAGGCAGGCTCTCAGGGAACACGTCACAGGCAGCACAGTACCGTGGTATTCTGTGCAAAGCGTCAGTCAATTTCAACACATGCTAAATGGTCTCTTGAAAAATAATTTCGGATGCCCCGGACAGGATGTAAAAAGTGTACGTGTCCGGGCAAAAGTGGCCGTTTGGTCACGTTTGTTTTTTTTCATTTCAACCAGGGGTGTCCAAACATTTTGCAAAGGGGGCCAGATTTGGTGTGGTAAAAATGTGGGGGGCCGACCTTGGCTGCCGTCCTTTATGTAGTAGAACAATATATTTAGGCAAATTTTAGCTAGCCATTCTGTGTGTCACATTTGCTTTATTAACTTTTTAATCAATAATTTCAACAATCTCCCAACTAGCCTTTGTGGCGTTCTCTTTCGACTCTCGGGCTCTTGCGAAATACTGCTGCTGTGAAATTAAACTAACTTCAAGTTGCTTCAATTTCTCGCTATGGATCTTGTTGTACATGTCAGCGTGTCTTGTTTGGTAATATCGCCTCACATTGAAATCTTTAAAAACAGCGACTGTCTTTTTGCAAATGACGCAGACAGTTGCTGCGTATTTTAATGAAGAATAATCCAATTTCCACCTATCCTTGACGCGTCGGCCGTCGCAGTCAACTATATATATATTTTTTGTTGATCGTCGCCGTTTTAGAAAATTGGGAGTAAAGGGTCAAAAGGGGTAATGTTACTTAGAGTGCTGCTGCATTTTACTGGGTAAATGAGGAGCAGCATTTAGTGTGTAAGATACTTCATATGCTGGTAGCAGTACTGCTGACCAATTTATTAAGTCTGTGTGTGGGCCAGACGTTATTGTTTTTATGACAGAGGCTGGGGGCCGGATGAAATTTGACCACGGGCCACATTTGGCCCTCGGGCCAGACTTTGGACATGTCTGGTTTCAACCAATACAACAAACTTTCAAATGCTATGATTGAAAAAAAAGCCTTGTTTTTCCTGTTTAGCAAACCCGTATCGTTCCACCCCTAATTCTGATGCATCTCAGTTTCATGACCATATTTGAATTTAACATTAGTGAAGTTAAAAATAGTAGTCCATTTTTAATTGGCTCGCTTTCAAACAGTTTGCACAGATATTGCCCAGTGCAGTTTTCTCTGGCATAACAAGGCTTGCTAGTTAATAATAAGTTCATGTATTTATCAAGTAGTAAAAGTGGGTACTGCCAGACAGATCCAGGAATATACTGACCGATCCATTCACACATCCACAAACTGTTCATCCGCACACACACACACACTGAGCCAATTAGTACAGGCCTTGGCGCAGGCAGTTTGGTCCAGACACCAGCACCCCCCTCCTGGGCACAGCCGGGAAAAATCCAGGGTGTGAGAGTGAGGTTGTTATCCGACAGCACGGACTATTGTGTGCATACGTGTGTGTTTGGAACGTCTCACTAAAACTTTCACTCAAAACCAACGTCCACCATCTTGCTACGGCGATGCGGTCAGCGTGTCTCGGCACTTTCAGACATCAGATGCTGGCAGCCGCGGTGGACCCCAAATGAAAAGAACGTTTGGATAACGAGCCCAGAGTTGCAGTACGTGCTGATATTCAAGCGTTTATGGGGTGTATTTTTTTTTTTTTTTTAAACCTAAAGAGGAAAGTCCGATAATTCCGGTTCAATCTTACTGTCGAGATGCAAAACTAAAGCAGCATACGTACCGTTTTTTATGAGAGCGTTTTATAATAGTATATCGTTTACCGTATTTTTCGGACTATAAGTCGCAGTTTTTTTCATAGTTGGCTGGGGGTTCGACTTATTACTCTGGAGTGACTTATGTGTGAAATTATTAACACATTATTATATAATTTTACATTATTTTGGTGTTTTGGAGTGACACTGATGGTTTGGCAAACTAGCATGTTCTTTACGCTATAGTTATCTCAATAAATCCTGATAGCTATGTTACGTTGTCGTACTGGCCACGTTCGCATTTCGTTGTTCATGCATCATGTAACATTATCATACTGTACACTTATTCAGCATGTTGTTCTCTATTGTATTTTTATTTCAAATTGCCTTTCAAGTTGATATATCTGTTCTATGTGTTGGATTTTATCAAGTAAATTTACCCCAAAAATGCGACTTATACTCCGGTTCGACTTATAGTCCGAAAAATACGGTACTAGTTCTGTTGGAAAGTGAGCAAATGTGACTAAATTGTAGTGGTGTAACAATTAGATGATGTCCCAATCGCATATTTTTGCACCCGAGTCACCTGATTTTGAGATTCTGACGATTCCAAGTCCTGATCCCGAAAAAAAAAAAAAAAATTTAGGTTCCAAACATGTTACTGTCCCACTGTGCCGCATTCATAATGTGAATTATTTTTAAACAATATAGAAAAATGCTTGTCTTTATTAAATGCTTCATTGAGTGAGTCTACTCAAATCCACTCACGCTGCTGAGAACAGACTCTGACACAATGACTTGCCACAGCACACTTATACAAATTTAATGATGATTGACACATTTGTGCCTTTGGTGGTAAAGCTACCAAGCTTCTCTGGCAAGATCAAAACTACAAACCTATCAATCATAGTTAACTTTAAGTACCAAACGCAAGCTGGACAGTTTGGCCGCACTGCTTGGCAGGAGGGATGGTGAGAGGCTGTGGTGCTGTATCAGCATGAAGCAAAAAAACTTTATTATTATTCATAAAAACCAGATCCTTTTCACCCGATTCCAATCCTCTCAAAAACGGCACGATTGGTTAAGCAGCTATCAAATTGCATTGATCGAAATGCACAACATCGATCGACGTAGTCATCAAAAATGGTTGTCAACTTCTCATTCAAATGAAATTGTCAGCACCAAAATTGTCAAAAACGTCAAAATTACGATGCGTTTTTTTTTTTTGCTTTAGGTGACATGCAACTGATGATGTCAAACATCTACAAAACATTGTATTAAAAGTTGAGTCCCGATCCGATACTGAATTTTTCTAAAGTTCCAAACATGTTTCTGTCCCACTGTGCCGCCTTCATCATAATGTGAATTATTTTTAAACAAGAATAATGTAGAAAAATGCTTGCTTTTAAATGGTCTGTGCTGCGTGATTATCACACACTAAACTACCCTGTAGCATTAGCATAGCGTTCGTGATAGCATAGCGTTCGCGTTAGCATTAGCATTTAGCGCTGTGACACCGTGTCTTAAATTCTTGAAAAACATTTTACATACACTTCGTGGCTTCCAGGTGAGCTTAATTAATTGCAAATAATGTGCTGTTTTCCCACTGAGTGTGTATCATCATCATGAAAATGGTGATGTCCTTGTAGACTACAGTTATGTGCTCGTCTGTCATGTTCAGAAATTGTTGGAAACCTTTTATTTATTTATTTATTTATTTATTCATGGACTAAAACTTTAGAAGTCTATGGACGAAAACATTCTTAAAATTATCGACTAAAACTAGACAAAATTTGTCGGAGTTTTTTTTTACTAAAACTAGACGAACACATTTTGAAATGACTAAAATATGACTAAGACTAATGAGCATTTTCGCCCAAAAGACAGACCAGTAACCCCAGGGGTTCGGTGAGTAAGCCCCAGAGGTTCGGTGAAGGTTAAGAAACGCAGAGCCCTATTTTGTACGCTGACTAAATCTAGGCAATGTGGCGTTTTAGACCAGGTTTTGGACTGGTTTGCCCTCAATTTATGGTCTTTATTCCATTTCTTTCAAACGCTAGCCCTCAAATGGGAGAAATCAGTTTGCTCAGTGGAAGGTTGCCTGGCACTTGGTATGAAGTATAATGGGTCTACATCAGTGCTTCTTTATTATTTTCTGTCACGCCCCCCCCAAGGAAGACGTAAATGTTTCGCGCCCCCCCCAAACTCTCTGCCGCCACTGTAAAAGTATCATTTGTCTATAAAATTACTATTATAAATACGCATCTGCCTAACATTGTGTCTTTTTTTTTCTAATAAAGAAAAAAAGTAACATAGATCAACTTATAATAAAGTATAACTTTATTAACATTGTTTTGATTGTAACAGAAGACTTGACGTGCATCAATTTGCCCGAATTAAAAAAAAAGTCACATCCAAACTGTAAAAAATACACTCAAGGTACATTTTTGACCATTTGATACAGAAAAATAAAATGTAATAAAATAGTAAATAATAAATTAAAATTGATTAGAAACATTCACTCATGAGGACAATGTGCCAAAAAAATTGACCGAAAAAAACAAAACTGAATAAAAGGAAAAAAAGTGTCCTTGGACAGGACAGTTTTTATTTTTCCTGCTCACAGTATTTACCTCCTTTGCAATGGTGTGGAGTTATTTTGCAATGAGCATGCTAACAATGCTCACTGGTTTACTGATATAACACTGACAAAGCAGGACGATTGTTGGCAATATTTGGATCGTTTTCACTGAAAAACAATCAAGTGGCTTATCAATGAGATTGGGATCTAATGTCCTTAAGTGGCGTCTTAATTGATTTGGCTTCTGGCTGTCCGCTATAATTACTTTTAGACACAGTAATCAGTGGTCTTTCCTCAACACCCACTGTATTAAAAGTCAAAGCTAAAAGGCAAACGGCACGAAAAAAGCGCATTCTCGGCGGCCGAGGTAGAACCGTAGGTGAGGGCGGTCGTCGTGAGGATCCCAAGCCGAAAATGGCACTTCTCGGGCGGCGACGTGAGAACCGGACAAGACAGTGGGTCGCAGCGTGAGTGAGTCCGGTCGGAAAACGGCGGGGGCACACTGCTCTTCATATCTGTTTTCTGTGTGTGCTGAGTGCTCTTCCTTAGTTCAAAAACACTGCGCGCACTCTGAAAATGAGAGCGCCACTGCCACCTACTGAGTGGATGTGCAAGTACACTTTATTCCAGTACGGCAAAAAAAAAAAAAAAAAAAAAAAAGCATGTTCCCTGAGGTCACATGCGCCCCCCCGGCATCGCTCTGTGCCCCCCAGGGGGGCGCGCCCCACTATTTGAGAAGTACTGGTCTACATCAACATGAACGGCGTAGATAATTAAAAAAAATTTTTTTTTTTTTTTTTTTTAAATTGTGCCATTTTACGCCATGAAAATAGTAAGCAATAATATGCAAGGATAAAATGAGAATGTAGACAATGACATGAAAACAAAAAAGGAACGGTGTGGAGTAAAATGAGTTTAATTTCATTTGCCAACGTGAAAATCAACAGCAAAAGGCAAAATAATTGGTAGTAAATTAGAAATCTAAACTGAAAGAAATTTGAACAGGAATTCACTTAGATGTTAGCTAGCTCAGTTTTGAATTCGTAGAAAGATGGCTTTATTATGAAATTCTGAAGGGTTCGGTAAATGCACCTGTGAAACTCGTGGGTTTCGGTACCTTTAGCAAGGTTTAGAACCACTGACTTAGACTAAGACGATAATTAAGATGGCTGCCAAAAACAACACTGCTGTCAATCATCGTCAACTTTGTGTACCAAACCATCGCGATCGAACAATCAACAAAATTGGTTATTCAAAATCGCGCAACAATACAGTAAATACAATACACATTAGATCTGAAACGAATACTCAAGTAACTCGAGTTTAAAAATTGATCCAAGTAATTTTATTTGCCTCGAGAAATTGTTTAATTTTGCCAGCTCTAAGCATCACGTTTTGCCCGGACTACTTTTAATGTGGGACAACGCGCTGACGTCACGTCTGTAGAGGAAGAAGCAATAATACCTGATTGCAGCAGACAGCCGCTACAAACTATGCGAACATTTCTACAAACTACGCCTGCATGATGCTACGGTGGTAGCCGGTAGCGTCTGATGCGTCTCATAGATATCACATGTATATGGAAATAGATGTGACATGACAGACACAGCGGCGTTAGCAGATGTATTTAGAACTAGATGCAAAATGACAGACTTGCCGGCGTTGGTCAACAGCTGCCATCTTAAAGCAGTAGACTTCTCATCGCTAATAAATATAACGTTACTGTGCCTTGCTAACGTAACGTTAGGCCTTCGGAGGGCTAGGTTTCTATTAATTATGACCAATGCGTGCCTAACGTGTCTTACATAAAGGCTTTATTTAATCAGTAAAAACACAGCGCTGTAGAGTGATGAGGGTGTAAAATAAAAACATGATAAAGCTAACTGTCAGTTTTAGCTCAGTAGTCATTGCTGAATAAAATACCTAGTAGCACTGGTGCCTAATGTGTTCCAATACAGCAGGTATCATACATTTATTTTGAACACTGCAAAAACTCCAAATCCTATCAGGACTTACAATTTAGACTAATTTAAAACTTAACTAGAACTTAAAAATAGCTTGATACAAATGGAAATTCAATTGAAACAAGTGGAAAAAACACCTAACCTTGAAGTGATGTGTGTTATCAAACCTAATGACATTTTAGGTAAGAAATACGTTTTTTATTTATTAGATATAGAAGTTTGAGTGAAAGCCGTGACTTTGTTGGGGTTTTTTTTCTAGTCACATCTGAGATGCAATTGTTGGCTGTTTTCAACAATGTACATTGAAAATAAAGACATTGATAGTCAGAAAATGGTTCAATATTAGGTAAAATATTGTTTTCTTATGTATATTCATAATTGCTCTTTACCTAAAAATTTTTTTTTTTATCCAATTACTTGATTAATCATTAGAATTTTCAGTCGAATACTCGATTACTAAAATATTCGATAGCTGTAGCCGTAATACACATATCGACAAGTTACAACAGAAAAATTGCACTGTTATTATAGACGTCACATTAACCAATGTATTGTAAATCTAATTGAACCGAAAAGTATTAACCGATCAATTGACAAATTGTAGAAAAGAATCCTTGATTTTTTTCTTCACAAAGTCAAAACAAGTGTTTCTTCGGGGGGAAAAAAATCCAATCCTAACCCACAATGAGGAATAATGTCGCCGTTGTCGTCATGGCAACTTTTGTCCATAGGAGACGACCTCGAACCAGGACGTTTCAAAATCAAAAATTGCACGCACAGAATTACTAGTTTGCTGGACGGCAAAAGAAAACAGAAGAATTTCTTTTACCTTGAAGCACCTGGCTTTTTTAAAAAACAAAAAACAAAAGGTGCTATATAAATAAAGTATTGATTTGATTGATTGAATTTCACTTGTAGAGGTAGCGCCTTGCGGCTAAAAGCAACCAGAAGCAAATTCAGGAGGAAGAAACGGTAACAGCACTGAAATCATGATGAATTCTATCCGGTTGGAAAGGCGTCGATTGGGTGACACGACTCGGGGCACTGGCTTGAGCTGAGAAAACCCCGTAAGCTGAGTTCTTGCTAACGTGTGCTGAATGCGGCCGGCTTCGTCGTCTTTAGCTGCGGCGTATAAACACCGAGCGAGAGTTAAGGGTGCGATAGAGTGAGAGGTTGCAAGCAATCATACAGATGCACAGCCACGGTCAAAGGTGCAGATCGCACCCAGGCAGACTTACGGCTAACAGACTTAGCCAAAGTGGCTTACGGGGGCCTGGCCCGGACCGCGGCGGGCAAATCCAATTGGACATCGGCTGGGGAGACGAGACAGCGCCTGTTTTTTTCTTCTTTTCTTTGGAGTACACCGAATTGGCGGCACAAAAAGCACAGACAAGGATTGGCGGCTGCCAACTCTCCGGAGAGACTGTATGAAAGAAAAACCAGACGAGGATGAAGAGGGATGAGCGCCCCACCTTCTGATCCGCACTTTAGTTCCTTTTCCGATGCATTAATGCGAGCACAACATGTTTCAAAACACCCCCTAAGAACGCAACCAGGTTTGAATGTTCTAACAAAAATAACATTACCTTGTAAAGAACTAGAATATGTGAATAAAACACCTCATGCAGTTAAAGTACATGACCATGTACCTAGCAAAATTGATCAATATCATATTTTAATCGACGATGAGGGCATTTGTTGATCGTTAAAAAATAAACTCATTCTTCCTCTTCCAACCCGCACTCTCTCATTAAGTTTGGTGGCCATCCACATCGTAGAAAGCGAATAAATTAGGGCTGTCAAATGATTAAAATTTTTAATCGAGTTAATTACAGCTTAAAAATTAATTAATCGTAATTAATCGCAATTAATCGCAGTTCAAACCATCTATAAAATATGCCATATTTTTCTGCAAATTATATATATATTCTGTAAAATAAATTGTTGGAATGGAAAGACAAGACACAAGATGGATACATACATTCAACATACGGTACATAAGGACTGTAGTGGGCATTTCACTCTACTGTCATTTAAATCTGTCTATGCTGTCCTCACTCCGAAGCGTCTACTTTTTCCAAAGCTAGACAGCTAGTGAACGACGCCTTAATAATTAGACTTCTTCCTTTTTCATCTGATTTATTAATAAAATGGCCTCAAACCGTTGTCCTCTTTAGACCGTCGTAAAACTACAAAATAAAAGTACACAAGCATTGCATTAGCAACAACGTTAGCTTAGCACGCTATACAGGTTCACTAAACATAAACAAAAAGCGTCTCATACAAAAAATATAACATTTCGCTCACTAACATAATATGTACATTCTTTACAACAACCATACTTACGGACAAATCTTGTCCAAGGATCATATAAGCACAACATTATCAGCCCGAGACGTCGTGCAGCCATTATGAAGAAAGAAAAGAAGAAAATAATAAACAATGTCGCAAAGCGACCACAAGAGTTCGCTGTTGGACAGCGCAAAAAGCCTTGCTGTAAAACTTACCAAAAGGCAGAATACTTTCTGAGCGGGACATGTGCGTTAATTGCGTCAAATATTTTAACGTGATTAATGAAAAAAATTAATTACCGCGCGTTAACGCGATAATTTTGACAGCCCTAGAATAAATGCAAACAGTTTTGGTTTTAGAAGACAAGAAAGCGATCTTTAGGAAGGCTAAAACTCGGCAGGAAACTAGAATATGAAAGTCACCAGTAGGAGAGGATCAACTCATTTGCTCCCAAAAACGTATAAATACGTTCTATTTTTAATTGTTTCAGTGTCCCAAAAACTTATTTATACATCTTTTACGTTTTTTTCACAAGAGACTGTTATAGGTTCTGATGCAACTTTGCTCCAAAGCACAATGCTGAAAATGCATTTTAAAGCAAAAAAAAAAATGGCCAATGGAGGGCAGTAGCGCATTTGGTTAAGACACGCAACCCGATTCAATGGAACGAACGGCCGGGCCGCACGGGAAGACGACTGAATGGACGACCAGGAGCACTTCCAGGACGCCAGGCACGGGAAGTCCAAGCAGGACAACCGGGAGGACGTCCGGGATGCCGGGCGACGAACGACCAAGTTCGACGACCAGGAGGACGTCCATCAGGATGCCAGGCGGCGGACGACCAAGAAGACCAACCGGGAGGACCCCCGGGATGCCAGGCACTGGACGACCGAGCAGAACGACCAGGACCACCAGTGCAGCGGACGATGCCATTGAGTCTGTGCTGCTCGCCAAGCATTGCCCGTGCCGCCATGCTCGGCCACTCGCTTCCCCCGTGACCCTCCAGTGTCCCGCAACTCAGCCGGAAACGCACACGACCAAACCAGTTCCCCTCCAGGAACACAACATCCCCCACACAAGTTCCCCAGGCGAACTCCGCCACGAGGCAGTGGTCACCACAAAAGAAAGGCAAAAAAAAAATCCATCTTGATGAGACAAGAGGCGATGAGGGAAAAGCTTACCCCGGCTGTCTCGGCCACAAGAGTGTCATCTCTCAGTTCAATAGTTTAGTTATGTGTAAATAAATTGTTACATTGCAATCAAAGGCTTTAATTGTCTTGTTGTTTATGCTATTTTGTAAAAGGAAAACCATATTCAGATGTTTGGGATGTCACAAAAGCAAAAAAATAGCTGTGTTAAAGTCAGTTATATTTGAAATGTATGCTTTTACATGTAACCCGAGTCTGATCTGTGCCGCCCCGCGTTCCGCTCCCACCTCTGACTAGGCTGGGACGCGAACCCGCGCTGCGACGAATTCTAGTCGGCAGGCAAGTTCGGTAACCACTGCGCCAATAAAGCTCGAGCCAACAGCACAGCCGTTAGCGTCCTTACATGAAGGAATCGTTGGGGAGGTTTCCACGTGCTACAACGGATACACGCTCTGTGTACCCGTTACACTCTCCCCCCGAAACCTTCGCTGCCGATCCCGGACGAGCCCCCATTTGTAACCCGAGTCTGATCTGTGCCGCCCCGCGTTCCGCTCCCACCTCTGACTAGGCTGGGACGCGAACCCGCGCGCTGCGACGAATTCTAGTCGGCAGGCAAGTTCGGTAACCACTGCGCCAATAAAGCTCGAGCCAACGGCGCAGCCGTTAGCGTCCTTACATGAAGGAATCGGCGGGGAGGTTTCCACATGCTACAACAGATACAGGACGCGAACCCGCGCGCCGCGACAATTCTAGTCGGCAGGCAAGCTCGGTAACCACTGCGCCAATAAGCTTGAGCTAGCGACCTTACATGAAGGAATCGGCGGGGAGGTTTCCACGTGCTACAACGGATACACTTTCTGTGTACCCGTTACATACAAAAAGCTCCATTTCTCTTTTTTCATCAGAAATTGGAAAATTGCTCAAACTAAGCTATTTTCTAATGCTGATGTCTAAAGAACGGAAAAAGAACTTTTTTTTCCTGCTGAAAGAAGAGAGGCTAATCTTTCTTTTGGTGGGTTCCATGTTTATATAGCAATAGAACAGAATTTAAAATCCAGTAAGTTAATAGTAGGGGTGTGACAATCAGAGGTGGGTAGGAAAGTACCGCGCTACATTTACTCAGTTATATTTACTTGAGTAACTTTTAAGAAAAAATTACTTCTAAGAGTAGTTTTACCGCACCAAATTTTTTACTTGCGCTACTCTAACTCTTTGGGCTACACTAGTCATTTTTCTTATTTACTCTACAGATTATATATTTTTTTGCCAAGATGCCAACAATAGCTCTACCAGTTTCACCAATGAGACGTCACCATTAAAGGTGGCCGAAAAGTGTCATTGCATGTAATTGACTTTCCTATACATGATTTTATAATTAAATGTTTTCCACTAAAATATTGTCTATAAAAGTTGTAATAAAACAAACAAAAATGAATGAAATGAACAAAAAAAAGATATTTTTATAATTGGTCAAAATTTTTTTCGAACAGATCATGTGACTAGCACCTTAGACTGTCATTTACTTTGCTTAGCCAAAACCACCCGAGGACCGAAGATGGATATACGTAATTTTTTCAAACCTAAGCTTTCAAAAGCGACAACAACTACAGAGTAAGAACCAAGGATTGAAAATGTGGACCATGAGACATCAGAGCACCACCAAAATGGTGAGCGACGTTTCAATTTGCCCCCTAGACGCTAATTGTACAACAGAGCCACCACCTGCATAAGCGGATTTTAAAGGGGGGCAGGGGGCCAGGCCCCCCTGGTGGCCTAAAAGTGTCATTGCATGTAATTGACTTTCCTATATATCTAAAAGTTGTAAAGCAATAAAACTGCAACAAAAATGAATGAAATTAACAACAACAACAAAATTATGATGGGTCAAAATTATTTTTCGAGCACTTAAGACGGTCATTTGCTTTGCATATAATTAAAATATAATTAAAAATAATAATAATAATAATAATAAAATAAAAATATATATACATATATATATATGTTAGGAAAAATTTTTTAAATGATTTTTTTTCTTTGATTGAAAATATATATTTTTTGATTGAACCTTTTTTGGGGATTGAATGATTTAGACACAAATGTTCTAATCATAATACGGCCCAAACACAAAAAGGATTGCTTCAATCAAAGAAAACTTTTTTAAATAAAAAACTAAACGTTCAAATGCAAATTTTTCAATCGCAAATATTTTTTTTGCGTTCAAAAACTTTTTCTATGATTGAAATTCTTATTTGATTGGAGTGATTTTTTCTTTTTGAAAATCTTTTTTTTTTTTAAGAAACTTATTTTTTGATTGATCAGTAAAGACAAAAATGTCCTAGCAAAAATGTGGCCCAAACACAAATTAACATTAGTTCAATCAAAAAAGTTGCTTTAATCAAAAAAAAAAAAAAAAAAAAAAAAACGACTTCAATCCAAAGAAATAAAAATAAAAATAAAAAATAACTTTCACATGCATTTTTTTTTTTTTTGAGTTTCAAATTCATTCTTGCATTCAAACACATTTTTTTTTTGGATTGAAGCAACTTTTTCTTGATTGAAAATAAAGACACAAATCTACCTCCATATGGCTCCGCCCAGGGGATACCATTTTGACTAGAGTAACTACATTGGGGCGTACCATATTCAATGGATGACGATCTTGGCGAAAAGTAAAGCTGTCCTCAGCAACCTGATTTGGAATTCCCCTCAAGAAGGATGGGAAACAAAAAACGCTCATTGTCAACTATTATTATAAATATTCTTGTAAGTTAATTTTATTGCTGACACTGCGTTTCGGGGTCATCAACATGTTGTGCCCCCCCTGCCCCAAAAATCAAACTCCGCCTATGACCACCTGTCTTGCCAATATAGTTATCCCTGTCAAAAATTGTATCCCCAGGCCGCGGGAGCGCACACACACACACAAGTTATGAGTTATGCCGACTTAATTAATTGAAGCCAGAAAAGAACCACAGTTTATTAAACTGGAGAAACTCCATACAGGACTTGAATTACAGTAATAACAGTTATAGGTCCTCCTACGAGTAAAACAGTAAAACATTGCCTTTTTTTACGTTCAGTACGTGTTCCATTATACGAAAGAAAAAAAGTTTATTTTTTGATGGATGGGCCATGTTTTAAAACTTTGTAGATAACTACATCACCAAAACACGGAAATTAAGCAAATCAGAGCAGCGCAGTGGCTCTGCCCAGGGGATACAATTTTTGACGGGGGTAACTACATTGGTATGACACCGGCGGGCGTAACATATTCAATGGATGACGAGCTTGGCGAAAAGTATAGCTGTCCTAAGCAGCCAGATTTAGAATTCCCCTCAAGAATGACGGGAAACAAAAAACACTCATTTTCAACTTATTACTATACATATTCATGGATGTTAATTTAATTGCTGACACTATGTTTCAGGGTCATCAACCTATTGTGCTCCCCCTGCCCCAAAAGTCAAACTCCGCCAATGTTCTTGAGTCAATTCCTTTTCAGTAACCCCAAATCAACAAGAAGTGACCTTTGAATGCCCCAAAAGGAAAAAGAAGTGACCGAAAATCAACAGGTAATGACGTGAAATGCCGCCAAATTGTCTGGCATTGGTTGGCTCTGACTGCCATAGACGTCCATCTGTTAGAAGTGGGAGGGATGACAGCTGCCGCTCTCCAGTTTAAAGGGAATTAAGTGAAACTCATTCCTATTCACAGCAGAAGGATGAAAATAGCTTGTTTTTTTCTGTTTATTAGTTGTTTTGTCAAATATTCCAGAACAATTTCCTGATATCGTGAGTTTATCGTCATCGTGAGCTTTCTATCGCAAATCGTAGCGTATCGTGATGTACCCATAGGTTCCCACCCCTACTTAATAGCGAAGTGACGTGCACAGTGAACAATTGGTTTCCACGGCGATGGAAGAACAGAGCATTGCGTTGTGATTATGAGGTCATACGTCGACCAATCACTTTATAAACGCTTACTTCGCCTGACCAACACACGCTTCCCCAGCAAATTTGATAATCATGCAACTTGGTCTAACTCAGAGTTAAGTCATATTGATTAACGCAGTTAATGTAACTGCACATTAACTCATTGTCTTATTGTGAGTTAATATAGAGTAGACTAATGTTTAATCAATAGGACCATACATTTAAATATGTGTAGTACCGTATTAAGCCGAATATAAGACGGCCCTGATTATAAGACGACCCCCGTGTTTTTCAAGACTCAAGTTTGGAAAAAAAAAAAAAAAGACTTTTTGAACACCAAATTAATTTTCATACAGAAAATAATTACAGTACTTCTGAAACAAATGATTATTACAATATATTTGAGAGAAAAAGCATGTTATTTTGCCTCATTTAAATCTTAATATCTGAACATTTAAATATGTAAACTAAAGTGCGATCACATTCGTAAATGAATGGCTTCTGGTTTTTGAAATGTAAATAAACCAATCTATTGCGATAAAACAACAAAATTGCAATAACTGCGTTAACCATCAAAGTGAAGTCTAACTGTAACTGTAGTCTTGAAACAAATCTGAATAAGGAAAATCATTGCAATAAAATATTGCAAACTGTTTAAACGAGAGTAGCTGCGATCTGTCATGACAGAACATCGCTCCAATGATATCTGGCGCCATCTAGCGTCATGAATGGGAATAACGTCTAGACCGCGAATATAAGACGACTCCCACTTTTTCAGTCTTATTTCAATGCAAAAAACACCGTCTTATATTCGGGCCAATACGGTAAATACTTCTGCTCATTTCAATAGGGTTGATTTGAGATGGAAGTGTGAAAGTACAAACATACAGTGGGGCAAATAAGTATTTAGTCAACCACTAATTGTGCAAGTTCTCCCACTTGAAAATATTAGAGAGGCCTGTAATTGTCAACATGGGTAAACCTCAACCATGGGAGACAATGTGGAAAAAAAAAAAAAAATCACATTGTTTGATTTTTAAAGAATTTATTTGCAAATCATGGTCGAAAATAAGTATTTGGTCAATACCAAAAGTTCATCTCAATACTTTGTTATGTACCCTTTGTTGGCAATAACGGAGGCCAAACGTTTTCTGTAACTCTTCACAAGCTCTTCACACAGTGTTGTTGGTATTTTGGCCCATTCCTCCATGCAGATCTCCTCTAGAGCAGTGATGTTTTGGGGCTGTCGTTGGGCAACACGGACTTTCAACTCCCTCCACAGATTTTTTTATGGGATTGAGATCTGGAGACTGGCTAGGCCACTCCAGGACCTTGAAATGCTTCTTACGAAGCCACTCCTTTGTTGCCCCGGCTGTGTGTTTGGGATCATTGTCATCCTGAAAGACCCAGCCACGTCTCATCTTCAATGCCCTTGCCGATAGAAGGAGATTTTCACTCAAAATCTCTCGATACCTGGCGCCATTTATTCTTTCCATAACACAGATCAGTCGTCCTGGTCCCTTTGCAGAAAAACAGCCCCTAAGCATGATGTTTCCACCCCCATGCTTCACAGTGGGTATGGTGCAATTCAGGATTCTTTTTCCTCCAAACACAAGAACCTGTGTTTCTACCAAAAAGTTCTATTTTGGTTTCATCTGACCATAACACATTCGCTCTTCATACATATTCTCTTCAGCAGGGGGACACGTTTGGCAGTGCAGGATTTGAGTCCTCTGCATAGAGGAATGGGCCAAAATACCAGCAACAGTGTTTGAAAAGCTAGTGAGTGAAGAGTTACAGAAAACGTTTGGCCTCCATTATTGCCAACAGAGGGTACATAAAGTATTGGGATGAACTTTTGGTATTGACCAAATACCTTTTTTCCACCATGATTTGCAAATAAATTCTTTAAAAATCAAACAATGTGATTTTCTGTTTTTTTTTCTCTCCCATATTCTGTCTCTCATGGTTGAGGTTTACCCATGTTGACAATTCCAGGCCTCTCTCATATTTTGAAGTGGGAGAACTTGCACAATAAGTGGCTGACTACTTATTTGCCCCACTGTATACAAATACAATATACGCGTGCAATAATAAACATCTTGCTAAATGAATATTGTTTCGACAGTGTCATATAAAAGCTAAAAGGCAGTTTATACGTTAGACATCATTAGACTGGTCCAGGTGTACCTAATAAAGTGCATCAAGTCATCCTCCCTCCCTGTTAGGCCTCATTCATTATTCATCTTTTCTTTGACTTTCATTTCTTAAAGCGCCGACAGACAAAGTGACCCTGGCGGCCCCCAAACAGTGATTACGCGTCGCCCGTCAAACGTCCACGAGTAGCTCTCATTAAAGCCGCAGCCATTTTTTTCCCTCCTGCCACTGACATCTACTTAAGGTGATAGGCTGAATTACCCTACCACGCCTCACTCGCTACACACCCCCACATGAAATCTACCAGAAACCCCCTAACACACACATACGTGTATATACACGCCAAACCCCGTCCCACCCCCACGGCGGCCATTAGATATTTCCGCCTGGATGGACTGAGCCAGAATAGTGGGATGGGGACAGTGCTGGTGCAGGGAGAGGGAAGACACTTTCACCTCCAGTCCCCCTTGAAAACAAACAACACACAAAACGTACACACATGTACACACATTGGAAACGAGTGAATAGTTTTGTAGGCACACAGGTGGAAATAGACTTTGCCAATTTGTAGGGCACTCATTTACCGTACTTTCCAGAATATAAGTCGCACTTTTTTTTTTTCTTCATAGTTTGGCGGTAAACAGTAATTGCTGTTGGCTGTGGGTTGCGGGTGGCACACCTCAGCAATGGCGGAAGGGTTCCTTCCAGTCGTTTTGCTGGGATTAGTCTATACTTAAGGCGTCCCCTCTACTTCGAGTTGGTGCAGCCTTTCGAAAGTGATACTGAAGATGTGAATGGACTTGGTCGTGATTTTGAGGGAGATCAAGAGTTTGTTTTGTTTATCATTATCTGAATAAATGTTAATATATCAGCCGATATCTATTTAGCACTTTGTTCTTTTTATTACTACTATAATTAAGCCTGTCGCCAAAACAAATTTCAGTGGTGATATATTATCTCATAAATTGCCGATATGCAGTATCATTGTCTTTTTTTTGTCTTTTTTTTGTCTTTTTTTTTTTTTTTTTATAAATCACCCATTCAAATACAATCAACTGTTATTCTTAATAAAACACAAACTATATTAAATATAATATTTTTTTTTAAATGCATAACAAGTCATTTGAAAGCTAGCTTGGTGCAGAATATGCGATAGGTGAGAAACCCGATGCCAAATTTTTTATCTGCAAATTAGAGCCCATCAAAAGTGTATATCTGATCCAAAATGACTGTCCTGCAAATTGTACATGTTAGCAATTTAAAGCAAAATTATTCATTGCCAGTCATATTTTTTTATATTACATGTCATTTTAAAGCTATTGTTAGTGTAGAATGTGAAGTGAAATTAACTCCAGAAAATCTTTATTTACATGTTGAACATGACATGGGGTTAGGGTTTAAGCTGCCGCTAACCGTAAGCTTTCCACTCAGGGGAAAAAAAGTGCACTTCTACTTTTGTCATGCATGTGATGACAGACTTTTTTTTTTTTTTTTTTTCCGTATTGTTTGCAAATTTTCTTCATGTTTGAAGTGTCACCTTTTAACCGCAAGTTTGTGTTTTGGAGAAGACTGCCAATGGAGTATAGTAGTTTAAGGTGGTTAGTACATACCGTATTGGCCCGAATATAAGACGGTATTTTTGCATTGAAATAAGACTGAAAAAGTGGGGGTCGTCCTATATTCGCGGTCTAGACATTATACCCATTCACGACGCTAGATGGCGCCAGATATCATTGAAGCGATGTTCTGTCATGACAGATCTCAGCTACTCTCAAGTTTAACCAGTTTTCATTGTTTTATTGCAACGTATTTCCTTATTCAGATTTGTTTCAAGAGTACAGTTAGTTAGATTTCACTTTGATGGTTAATGCAGTTATTACAATTTTGTTGTTTTATCACGATAGATTGGTTTATTTACATTTCAAAAACCAGAAGCCATTCATTTACGAATGTGATTGCACTTTAGTTTACATCTTTAATTGTTCAGATATTAAGATTTGGCGAGGCAAAATAACATGCTTTTTCTCTTAAATATATTGTTATAATCATTTGTTTCAGATGTACTGTAATTATTTTCTGTATAAAAATTAATTTGGTGTTCAAAAAGTCTTTTTTCAAACTTGAGTCTTGAAAAAAGAGGGGGTCGTCTTATAATCAGGGCCGTCTTATATTCGGGCCAATACAGTAGTCTTTTTTTCCATTAGCCTCATAGCAATGTTAACATTTTAAAAATTTCAATATAGATGTATTTCCTTATTTTCTATGTCTGAACGGTGTGTTGACCAATAAACATGTGTGAAAGGAAATCGAGTCTCATTTGCAATCAACATGCACGTGTTCTGACATGCAAACACTAATATGTGCACGTACGCACTAGGGGTGTAATGGTACACAAAAATCTCGGTTCGGTACTTACGTTTTGAGGTCACTGTTCGGTTAATTTTCGGTACAGTAAGAAAACAAAATGCAAAATATCAATGCGCTAGTTGTTTATTACACACTTTTGTGCTTTCAACAATAGGAACATTAACCTATATAAAGCTAGAATTCTGCTCAAAAAGTAGCGGGTATTTAAAGATAATAATCCAACAACAATTTGGCTTTCAGACCCTGCGTATTGGTCAGATTTCTTTCTGAAAGAAAGAAGAAAAAATAAGTCCTGTACTAAAGAGAAAAGCAATCCCAATGACAAAGATTTTAACATATATTTTACAAATGAAATGCCTCAATGAATCAAGTTAAAGCGCCACACAGAAATTAATAAATTTAATTGTGTAAGCAGGATCTGTGTATTGTTATTATTTAATTACAGGTGTTTCAGCTCATTTTATTTTATTTAAATGGGCTATTATTTATTTTATTATGTGTTTATAATTTTACAAATGTGATGTAGTATTCATTTATATTGTATATTTTATGTTGTATAACTTTAGTTCCTATGTGAATATTAGTTTCTATTTGTTTTGTTGTGGTAGAAGGGTTTTGTATTGAACACGGGGCCGTGTTGGTTATTATTATAGTAGAGAAGACAGCAGTAAATCAACAAAGACAAGTCAACTGTGCCCCGATCTACCACTCAAGAGATCTGATGGACTCAAAAAGTGGGTTACGATTGCATATTAGTTTGAAAATCGACTGGATCCACCGTACTTTTACATGAATGACTTCCGGTCTGCCCGATCCTAGCTAGTAGTATTGACGCAGGAGTGCCGCGTCTTGCGTCAAATAATAAACTCTGCCGTTCTTTTCGCGTGCATTGCGTTTAGCAGCTTCTGGGACGCGTAACACGTGGCTCCACTGCGACCGGTGCGCATTGGCTGATTGACTTTAGCGCCCGCGTTTCACTGCGTTCTTGCGGCGGCCAAGTTGTCGCACCGTTGACGTTTCTGGGTTATACTGTCCACCGTCCTACCATGTTGGTCCTCATTATAGTAGAGAGAAGACTGAGTAAATATAATCTACACAAAGAAACTGTAACCTAATCGACTCACAGCCTCGAAAAGTAAGGGTTACATTACGTGAGAAACTCGTTCGGTATGCCTCCGTTCCGAACCGAGCACTCCGTACCAAAACTGTTGAATACAAATACATGTACCGTTACACACACACGGTAATAAATCACAGCTGGGAATATTACTGCCCTCATTTTTATTCACCGTGCGATTAATTGACTTATTGCATATCGCGACAGGCTTAACTATAATGTATAATGTATGTACTTGGTCTCTGATGAAGTAAAATGACCTCCCTAAAATTCAACTTACACTCCAGTGCGACATATACATTTTCCCCCTCTTCATTGTGTATTTTGGCTGGTGCAATTTCTACTCGGGTGCGACTTATGATCCAGTAACTCGTTGGTTGCCATCAATGTCTGTTTCATTTTGACTGGGAGAGATGATCAGGGCCCGCCAGGCTTATAATGCACTAGGGCAGACCCAGTTTATCGACTCATTGGAGGCCATAACCACAGTAATTGTATTTTGTATCGGATTAATTTTGGTTTTATTAACATTTTATTTTTCTATAATTGCATTTGCTAATTAGAAATTAGGCAAAAATTATTTTAAAACGATAATTTTGCACAAGTAAGCCACTTGTATGCTGGCATA
Organism: Corythoichthys intestinalis; assembly: GCF_030265065.1. Classification (NCBI taxonomy): domain Eukaryota; kingdom Metazoa; phylum Chordata; class Actinopteri; order Syngnathiformes; family Syngnathidae; genus Corythoichthys; species Corythoichthys intestinalis. The sequence continues at coordinate 27,719,036 of NC_080416.1, forward strand.
ACATTTGTTCATTAGCTGCAAGCACTCCCAAATCAAATTGGTCGTCTAGCGACATCAATGGCAGCCAATGAGTTCAAAACCATTGCAGGAAGTCACATCTAAGAATTTAGTCAGATTTTGTACAAAAATAAGCAGTGGAATTACTGTTTCAGAGTTTAACTTTTTAATCTCTTGCAAATTTCAAATTGAATTTGAAAATAGATACTGTTAATGATTAAAAAAAAGTGAATTCATTTGGTTCTAATAAGAAGTCAGTTGGATTGTGTACAAAAATAGCACAATACCATAAAACACTGACCATTGAATGAAAATTCTTGGATGGAGTCATGCCTACTAAGATTTTAGCAGGATTTTGTTCCAAATATATTTTTCTGGACTCTCCACAAATTATGTCTATTTTATTTCAATGAATGAATGTTGATTAAAAATACCACAACATAACTAGTCTACATACTTCATTAAAATCTAAATGCAGCACTACACATTAATTCCCTTTTTTTATCTCTTGCTTCTTCTTGTCCTTTTTACACAGCTCCTATCGTAATCTTCAAATACGCCATCCAAAACACACACACACACACACACACACACACTCGAGTGTACACACAAGGCACATAGCAAGTTTCAAGCAAGACAAGCTTACACATTCAATTATAAACACATAATGAATACACTTTTTTAAAATTCTGCTTATTCTGTGACAAGAAAATTCTTTTCCGCTCCCACTGGCAGTTGAACTTTTTCCCGAGGCCTGAGCTTTTCCCAGACCCGGATCAATATCTGCTAATCAATAGATGACCATGAACCCGAAGCATGGAATGATGTAGGAATGACAACAATGTAAGTGTTAGCATATTGACAAAATTGCTAATGAATGCAAATTATACGGTGAACTGATCTTTGATAAATAAATGATCAATTCCCTCTCTGCTTCACCTGTTTGTGAATTCTACATAGTGAAAACTTTTGATTTATAATTCACGTGGATTTCCATTCAAGGTCCTCTTTCAAAAAATGTAACATTAAACATGTATATTTTTTGTTTAACCCTTTATAGGGCCTTCATTTAGCTCATCGGCTGCCATTGACGGCGATCGACGTCCAATCCATTTTGACTGGGAGTGTAAACCGTTATCATTCGCCCTTGCCAAAATGGATGGAAATGAAAGATGAGCATTTACAAGTAGTCCTCCTAGTTTAAATGAATTGGACGCCTATGGTTGTCAATGGCAGGAATTGAGTTGAAGGTTACGAAAGAAAAAAAATTTTTTTTTTTTAAAAATATATATCTACGCTAGTGTTAACGAGGTTCATATCCAGAGTGTATTTCTGTTTTTACTGATTCTTAGTTTTTGTTAAAAGATTTAAATGACCTATCCTTTTATATATTCATGAAAAATCATATTCAAATAATGATTAATAATTCAGTAATGAAGACCCGACACACAGGCATGTTTTTTAATTACCAAAAATAGTCACTTGTCATATCTAGTGTTGAGGTGAAGAATAATGTGTTTGTTTTGTTTTATTTTTATGTACTGACTAAAAAAAGTGTTTTGGGGTCAAAATGAATTTGTGAAAGTTATTAAGTCTGCATGAAATTTTCTCGAGCAATTTTTGACTCCTGGGATCAATGTTTTCGCCCATAAAATTGGGACTATTCCCAATTTAGTCATGCAAATGACCTTAATTAGGCATTTTTTAGTTGAAATGAAGCCGAGCTTAGAATCAAATCTTACCGGGGCTGGACCGCGGAGCCAGCGACGACTTGAGTCTCCAGGCGCTGAAGTCGGACGCAGTTCTCTGAAAGACGAAGGGCACCGGCAGGGGGACAAACATGGTCCTCCGTCAACCTGGGACCCCTTCTTTGCTCCTTTTTTATTGTGCTCTCCTCTCGTCGTTAGTTCTCCCTGGGATCTTCTGTTCAGACAAAAAAAAAAGCTTTTTCTGGTTTTCTTTTGAATATTATCTTTAGTTCTCGTATTTTTTTTTTCTCCTCCTGATTTCTCTTTGGCTGTGATAAAGATCGAAAAAGGGCGCGAGCGTGCAGGTGAGCAGCTAAGCTCCCGCTCTTGTGCGTAAAGACGGCATCGTGGCTGGTCGATGTGCTCCGCTTGGCTTCCGCGGTCCCCCCGGCTGGAGGCAAAGTGTCTTTTTCTCCACTTGTATCAATCACATGGAAAGCAAAAGTGGAGAAAGCGCCTCCAAATGGCGTCAGCTGATCAAGCTACGAGTAAATCCATGTGGATATTGGTTCTCCGTTCTTTGGATCCCCCTAACGACCGGTCCGGCTCTGTCGCCGCGCAGCCTCAACGCGCTCTGCTGCCTGCGAGGCGCCTCAGCCGGGATAGAAGAGACAAGAGACACCCACCCCCGCTTTTACACACACCCCCAGCCCCCCTTTTCTCCCCCTCGCTCTCTCTACACCCCTTCAAAGCCCCCCTGACACACACAAATGCACACACACATATGTATTACAGTTCTTTACAAAGGTGAAAGGGGCAAATGTGTGGAAGTATATCTGTGCCAGCGGAGTTGGAATTTGGAATGATTTTTTTCTCTTCCTAAACCAATCCAGAAATAAAACACGTAGAATGGTAGAAAAAAAACGATTCTTTAATTGAACCTCAGAAATTTTAAATTGGAATTTAACATGTTGAAATCAAGGGCGTATAGGTAGGCCCGGAGTGGCTAATCGGGATGATTGGGACACTTCCCTGTGGGCCAGCCTAACATTTGGGCCGGTGTTCTCCCAAAATGTACGTGACTAATGTGGTCAACTGCTTTAAAGCGACCATCAAAAAACACAATGGTTAAAATAGGGTTGGGCATCGCTTGAAATTGAACGATTCCAGTTCCGATTCTCGATTCAAATTCTTTTAACTCATTTGCTCCCAAAAACGTACAAATTCGTTCTATTTTTAATTGTTTTAGTGTCCCAAAGACCTATTTATACATCTTTTACGTTTTTTTTCACAAGAGACATCTCTAGGTTCTGATTCAACTTAGCTCCAAAGCACAATGCTGAAAATCCATTTTAAAGGAATAAAACTGGCCACTGGAGGGCAGTAGCGCAATTGGTAAAACCCGCAACCAAATTCAGCGGAACGAACGACTGGGCCGCACGGCCCCGGCGGAAGATGACCGAATGGACTTCCAGGATGCCAGGCGGCGGACCACCGGGCAGAACAACCGGGAGGACGCCCGGGATGCCAGGCGCTGGACGACCAAGCAGAACGACCTAGACCACCAGTGCAGCGGACGATGCCGTCGAGTCCGTGCTGCCCGCCGTGCTCGGCCGCCCGCGTCCCCCGCACCCTCCAGTGTCCCGCGACCCAGCCGGAAACGCGCATGGCCAAACCAGTTCCCACCCAGGAACACAAGTTCCCCAGGCGAACTCCGCCACGAGGTAGTGGTCACCACAAAAGAAAGACTAACAAAAAAATCCATATTTATGAGACAGGCAGCGATGAGGGAAAAGTTTACCTCTCTCAGTTCAATAGTTTAGTTATGTGTGAGTAAATTGTTACTTTGCTATCAAAAGCTTTATTTGTCTTGCTGTTTATGTTATTTTGTAGAATGAAAACATTTAGATGTTTGGGATGTCACAAAAGCAGAAAATAGCTGTGTTAAAGTCAAAGTTATGTTTGAAATGTATGCTTTTACAAAAAGCTCAATTTCTCTGTTTTTTCCATCAGAAATTGGAAAATTGCTCAAACGAAGCTATTTTCTAATGCTGACTTCTAAAGAATGGAAAAAGATATGAACTTACTTTTTTTCTGGTGAAAGAAGAGAGTAATCTTTCTTGTGGTGGGTTCCATGTTTATATAGCAATAGAACAGAATTTTCTGTGGGCCTTGCAAAATCAGCCAAAATCCAGTAAAACGGCCGGGAGCGAAGAGGGTTGCACCGGTGAAAATGTCTGGGAGTGAATGAGTTAAGAGGCAGGGTCAAAAAAAAAAAAAAAAAGGCAAGGTCAAAAAATCTATAGTTTAAATTTTTTAAATATATTTTAATTATTATTAAAGTTATATGAACTTAAATCATTTATATGATTTTTTTTTTTTATTATTAATACAATGATGAAATTTATAAATTATATGAACTTCTCACAGGGTTATTTTTAACCTGTATATGGCGGAAAACACTCGGGTGCCTTGAAGTTCCGCTCCGAGACCCCCCAATTTGGCCAACTTTCAAAATTGTCCCCTATGCATGTGTGATACATCATTGGAAAGCTTAAAATCTCAATTTTTCTGGGGGGAGAAATTTTTTTAACAGGAGGGCATTTTTAAAATAAAAATGTGTTTTAAACAGCAACACCCTATCTGGAGGTGAGAGCACGCGATAGCAGAATTACAAACGCCATGACTTTATCGAGATATTATCGCGGACTTACCTTGTTTCGATCCAAAAACTCCATGTAACATGTATCACTGAGTGTCAAGACACAGCTGTGAATGGCTACAGCTGGAGTTTTGGGGGATTTTATGGGTGAAACATGCTAATATAACAAGAGTCGCTATGCAGAAATCGCAGACATCAAGGAGTGGTCAAGATTTTCTTTTTCATATTTTTACCCTTTTAAAAGATTTTTGTTTTTCAATTTTTCTTTGTTTGGATCGATGATTTATCATCTAACAAATCTGAGAAAATGCGACAGTAAAAAAATAAATACAACTAAGCAATAGTTATGAGGTAGATATCCATGACTTTTTTGCAGACACCTTTTTTTCCATTGTGACGTAATCTGTTTAGAAGTTTAAAATATGCAAGTGAATAATTTTTTAAAGTCTTTAGTGTTTTTTTTTTTTTTTTCATTGAAATATTAGACATCAATTAATGATTCTAAGCTAAAAATGACATTTTGAATAATATAATTAATTACCTTCGTTTTATGGCTGGGTTAAAGTGATCCTCTACTTTAAATACATGTAGGCTCTAATAAACCCCAATTGTTCTCTTGTACCAAAATATGTTGTTAGAAACACATAAAATGTTAAATCAATGGCAATATTTTATAATATTTACTACATATTTTGACCGATAGTTGGCGCCATGGTTTGAGGGCTCGCAGTGATGACATCATTGGGATCTTTCCAAATGTGTAGCGTGTTCAACAATTGCTTATTGCTGCCTAAACTCGCGAAGTAAAATGCCACGATGTGCTGCTTTTGGATGCAATTTCCAGTCAAATGGAAACAAGGGGAATGAAGTGAGTGGTCAAGGTGGAATTATTATTTTTAGTGAATAAATGTGCATAAGTTGAAGCTTCTCCCCCTTTTTGGTTGCTGTATGCACGTATCCTACCCACCACACGTTACAACTGGCGCCCAAACATTTTTCCTCGATCCTCAGTCAAGTAAGGGATCCGTATTTTTTCTGGATCCGACGGTCCCACCGCGTCTGCAATATTGGTTTCGGATCTTTTTTTTTTTTTTTTATTCGTCGGTCCCACAGCAGCTTTTCGGATCAGTCTATTTTGTGGAATCGACAGCCTGATCGCAGCTGCAACATTGCCATGCGATCGGTCTAATTCCTGGATCTTCGAGTGAGTAAAAAACGCAGATTTGGATTACTATTGCTATCTTTTTTGTTGACTGTTCTTCGCGGGAGTTTTCCCCAAATCATATCAAATAATCAAAGCGCTATGGCACGCTACAGTGACGACAGTGACTCTGACATCGACCTTACAACAATGTTGGAGTTCGTCAGGGAACGCGTGTTTGCGTACTGCTGAGCTCCCGAGTGAAGTGTGGTCAAGGTGGAAATATTTTTTGTGAATAAAATTTGCATAGGTGGAAGCTTCTCCCCTTTTTTGTACTTTCATACACGTATCCTACCTACCACGCGTTGCAATGTACAAGATATGGATTACAAAAGGTGTGCTCTTTGGCCTGTACTGTATGTAAAGCACACGACAGCTCTGGATGCTAACAATCTACATGATCACACTGGGATAAGTTTGAAAACACAATATGCTTACCTTGAATATCTGCTAATAAAATCGGAGTTCCCAACAGCATACATTCTCTCGCTCTGTTGTCATTGAGACTTTTGCCCAACTTTTGTCTTATCAGGTATTTGCTGCACGCATTTTTCCCTGAAGCTCGTCTTGTGAACGACCGACAGTGCTGTCCTGCTCCTCACTTTTCAGATCTGGTTCAAATTGGAAGGGTAGAACCGACGACATGTTGGGAAAGCTAACGAGTGACACGCTGGAATTTTGTCAACAGGACCAGTGACGTCATGCGCTGCGACGTAACAAGAATGGCGACCTATCACTTAAAATAATTTTACAAACTTTATTAAAACCAAAACATTAAGAGAGGTTTTAATATCAAATTATTATAACTCATACTAACATTTATCTTTTAAGAATTACTTGTCTTAAAAATAGAGGATCCCTTTAAAACAAAAGCGGTTCCGCGACGTCTGTAAACGGGTATTTCCAGGGTAAAACGGACAAATTAAAAATAGTTCGGGGGCTTAATGCGCCATGAATGTGCCATGGCAGCATATAGACATTGTTGTATCAAACACAAGTTGGTTTTTTTTGGGCTTAAAATACAGCAGTTTATTTTAAAGAGGAGTGCAAGAGCAGAAAGTGCTTTTTCAGTCTTGTCTGTGTTTTCCGCCTTATACATATGTCTTTGAACTCGAATGTGATGAAGTTTCTTTCCACAGGAGTGCACTTTCACAAAGATATTTTTCAAAAGCTCACGGAGAAAACACTTACTTTTATTCTTTTGCCATACATGTACCTTAGCTGGGAGCTACAACGAAGCATTAGCATAAATTCTTCTATTGATTATAATTTGATGTAGATGAGGCAAAATAATGTTTCCTTATTTGTAAAACCAGTTCTGTTGTGTTTACAGACACATGCAATGTTTATGTTGTGACAATACGAGTTCAGCCAGCGAGTGGCGCTGTCGGAGTGTGAACGTATAATGCGGCGAAGAATAGATGAGAGCGTCTGGATAGGATGCTTTGTGATGTGATGCTTTGTTTTCATTGCTTCGAGTTTATTAAAAAAAGTAATCGAATGCTTTATATGGCTGCTTCTTTCGAAATAAGCAACACAACAGATTCCCAAACAAAAATCCTTTTAATACTGTTGATTTTAACTGAGGCGTCTACTGCTTTAAGATCGCGGCTGTTTAACACCAGAGAGTCATTTCGCATCTATTTCACTTTATATGTTCTAACGCCGCCAAGTCTTTCATTTTGCATCTAGTTCTTTAGACATGATATCAACTATAGCCCGACGTAATAATACGACTTATTCTCGTACTATTTTACATCTATCCATCTACTGCTTAATCCGGGGTAGGATCGCGGCAGCAGCAGAAGACAGACGTAATGTATTGTTTTACTTACCTAGTTCTGACGGCGCAGCGTTTCAACTATGTAGAACTCGGCTAGCTTTGCTCTATATTCCATGAAGCCGGTTGTGCATAATTGGTCGTGCAGCCACCTTTGCATGATATAGTTGTGTTGCAAATGTTGCACTGAGCTGACTGGTCATTTTTTTTTGTAAAGTTAAGCCAAACTTTTGAGCGCCACCACACCATGTCCATGGTGGAAATCAAGTTGCAATGCACAAACATGCACTTCTTGTAGCTGCTTCTTCGTGGTTTTCGGCAGCATTTTTTTCCGCTCGGCGGTCAGGGCATCGAAATATGAATCGAACTATTAAAATTCGAACGGTTCTGTGAGAACCGGATTGTTAAAACCGGGTCCCATCGATGCTCAATGCCCAAACCTAGTTAAAAGTATGAGAGTAATAGATGCAAAAAGTATTTTTGGGGAAATTAAAAGGTAAAACTCAATAAAAACAAAGATAGTGAGTACTCGCCGCTTTTTTGTGAACAGATGTGCGTATGCGTGTGGATGCTTGTGCAAGCATGCTGAGCATTGTGTAAAATGTTTCGCCGCATAGGAAGCTGTGTGTAACGGTACATGTATTTGTATTGAACCGTTTCGGTACTTGGCGTTCAGTTCGGAACAGAGGCGTACCGAACGAGTTTCTGACGTAATGTAACCCTTACTTTTCGAGGCTGTGAGTCGATCGGGTTACAGTTTCTTTGTGTAGATTATATTTACTCCGTCTTCCCTACTATAATGAGGACCAATACGGTAGGACAGTAAGAAATGTCTACGGTGCAACAACGTGGCCGCCGCGAGAACGCAGTGAAACGCGGCCGTTAAAGTTAATCAGCGAATGCACACCAGTCGCAGTGCGGCCGCGTGTTGCGTTCCAGAAGTGGCTCAATGCGATGCACACGAAAACAACGCCAGAGTTTATTATTTGACACGAGGCGCGGCCCTCCTGCGTCAATACTACTAGCTAGCCGACCGGGCAGACCGGAAGTCACTCGTGTAAAAATACGGTGGATCCGGTCGATTTTCAAACTAATATGCAATCATAATCCACTTTTTGAGTCCATCAGATCTCTTGAGTGGTAGATTGGGGCACAGTTGACTTGTCTTTGTTGATTTACAGTTGTCTTCTCTGCTATAATAATAACCAACACGGCCCCATATTCAATACAAAACCCTCCTACCACAACAAAACAAGTAGGAACTAATATTCACATAGGAACTAAAGTTATACAACATAAAATAAACAATATAAATGAATATTACATCACATTTGTAAAATATAAACACATAGTAAAATAAATAATACCGCATTTAAATAAAATAAATTGAAATGAGCTAAAACACCTGTATTTAAATAACAAGAATAATATACAGATCCTGCTTACACAAACAAATTTATTAATTTCTGTGTGGCGCTTTAACTTGAGAAAATCCACCAATAAAGCTTTTGAAAACCGTTCATAGGAAAAAAAATGATTCATTGAGGAATTTCATTTGTAAAATACATGTTAAAATCTTTGTCATTGGGATTGCTTTTCTCTTTAGCACAGGACTTCTTTTTTCTTCTTGCTCTCAGAAAGAAAGCTGACCAATACGCGGGGTCTGAAAGGCAAATTGTTGTTGGATTATTATCTTTAAATACCTGCTACTTTTTGAGCAGAATTCTAGCTTTGTATAGGCTACTGTTCCTATTGTTGAAAGCACAAAAGTGTGTAATAAACTAGCACATTTATATTTTGCATTTTGTTTCCTTACTGTACCGAAAATGAACCAAACCGTGACCTCAAAACCGAGGTACGTACCGAACAGAGATTTTTGTGTACCGTTACACCCCTAATATATATACATATATACATATATATATATATATATATATACACACACACACAGTGCCTTGCAAAAGTATTCGGCCCCCTTGAATCTTGCAACCTTTTGCCACATTTCAGGCTTCAAACATAAAGATATGAAATTTTATTTTTTTGTCAAGAATCAACAACAAGTGGGACACAATCGTGAAGTGGAACAACATTTATTGGATAATTTAAACTTTTTTAACAAATAAAAAACTGAAAAGTGGGGCGTGCAATATTATTCGGCCCCTTTACTTTCAGTGCAGCAAACTCACTCCAGAAGTTCAGTGAGGATCTCTGAATGATCCAATGTTGTCCTAAATGACCGATGATGATAAATAGAATCCACCTGTGTGTAATCAAGTCTCCGTATAAATGCACCTGCTCTGTGATAGTCTCAGGGTTCTGTTTAAAGTGCAGAGAGCATTATGAAAACCAAGGAACACACCAGGCAGGTCCGAGATACTGTTGTGGAGAAGTTTAAAGCCGGATTTTGATACAAAAAGATTTCCCAAGCTTTAAACATCTCAAGGACCACTGTGCAAGCCATCATATTGAAATGGAAGGAGCATCAGACCACTGCAAATCTACCAAGACCCGGCCGTCCTTCCAAACTTTCTTCTCAAACAAGGAGAAAACTGATCAGAGATGCAGCCAAAAGGCCCATGATCACTCTGGATGAACTGCAGAGATCTACAGCTGAGGTGGGAGAGTCTGTCCATAGGACAACAATCAGTCGTACACTGCACAAATCTGGCCTTTATGGAAGAGTGGCAAGAAGAAAGCCATTTCTCAAAGATATCCATAAAAAGTCTCCTTTAAAGTTTGCCACAAGCCACCTGGGAGACACACCAAACATGTGGAAGAAGGTGCTCTGGTCAGATGAAACCAAAATTGAACTTTTTGGCCACAATGCCAAACGATATGTTTGGCGTAAAAGCAACACAGCTCATCACCCTGAACACACCATCCCCACTGTCAAACATGGTGGTGGCAGCATCATGGTTTGGGCATGCTTTTCTTCAGCAGGGACAGGGAAGATGGTTAAAATTGATGGGAAGATGGATGCAGCCAAATACAGGAACATTCTGGAAGAAAACCTGTTGGTATCTGCACAAGACCTGAGACTGGGACGGAGATTTATCTTCCAATAGGACAATGATCCAAAACATAAAGCCAAATCTACAATGGAATGGTTCAAAAATAAACGTATCCAGGTGTTAGAATGGCCAAGTCAAAGTCCAGACCTGAATCCAATCGAGAATCTGTGGAAAGAGCTGAAGACTGCTGTTCACAAACACTCTCCATCCAACCTCACTGAGCTCGAGCTGTTTTGCAAGGAAGAATGGGCAAGAATGTCAGTCTCTCGATGTGCAAAACTGAAAGAAACATACCCCAAGTGACTTGCAGCTGTAATTGGAGCAAAAGGTGGCGCTACAAAGTATTAACGCAAGGGGGCCAAATAATATTGCACGCCCCACTTTTCAGTTTTTTATTTGTTAAAAAAGTTTAAATTATCCAATAAATTTTGTTCCACTACACGATTGTGTCCCACTTGTTGTTGATTCTGGACAAAAAATTAAAATTTTATATCTTTATGTTTGAAGCCTGAAATGTGGCGAAAGGTTGCAAGGTTCAAGGGGGCCGAATACTTTTGCAAGGCACTGTATATATATATATATATATATATATATATATATGGCATGGCAGAAAACTCAGACAAGGCTAAAAAAGCAGTTTCTGCTCTTGCACCCCTCTTTAAAATAAACTGCTGTATTTTAAGCCAAAAGAAGTGTTGTGTTTGATAGAACAAAATCTCTATATACTGCCATAGCAGTTTCATGGCGCATTAAGCCCCTGAACTATTTTTAATTTGTCTGTTTTACCCTGGAGACCCCCGTTTAGAGACACCACGCAATGCTTTTGTTTCAACCTAGCCATATAAAGAATTATATGGATCATATATTGGATCAAAACAAGGTAAGTATGCGATAATATCTCGTTAAAATCATGGCGTCTTTAATTATGCTCTCGCATGCTCTCACCTCGAGTTCAGGTTTTGCTGTTATTTTTTTAAATGCCCTCCTGTTCAAAATGTTTCTTCCCCCAGAAAATTGAGATTTTAAGCTTTCCAATGATGTATCACACGTGCATATCGGACAGTTTTGAAATTTGGCCAAATAGGGGGTCTCAGAGCGGAACTTCAAGTCACCTGAGTGTTTTCCGCCATATATACAGTCCATGCGAAAACAATGATTTGTACATGTATACATGCATATATCTTAAAATTTGTAAATAAAACAGACTCCAGCGGCTCCTTCCTTGACAGACAATGATGATGATGATGATGATGAAGAAAAACCTGCGCACTTTGATGATGATGATGAAGATGACACAATGCACAAGGGAGCCTTATACAGTACCTCAAAAATCTGCAAAACAAACCGCAAAATTCCGAGGCGTGAATTGGCGAGGGATCTCTGTCATTAAAATTAAAACTCAGAAACGGAAATTTGAAATCAAACTAACAATTGTGGATTCCAATTCAAAATCAGAAATTCCAATTTAAAATGAAAACTTCAAACGCAGCCTCACGAAATCAAATCTCGATACACCGCCACACAAATGCACTTAACGACTTACGGTCATTGGTCAATAGCCTTTGTATCGTAACAACAGTGGAGTCGGGCCATTCATCCTCTGATTACGTCATTACAATGCAGCCAATAATCACATCATCACATAAGCCTGCAGGGCATCGATTGCCCCTTTACACACGCTCGCGAACGCATACGCTTGATGTATATTTTAGCAGGTGCATCTCTCATTCTCCATCTCACTCACTCAGTTTGTCTCTCATGTTTATATATTTACAAAATACCTTGCACCTGCTTTAAATATCAAAGACAGTGCAATACATCAATCAAGGGCCCTTATATAAAATTCTGTAGAAGAATTTGTAATAACTGAAAATATCCTATCTCTACCGTATCACCATGATATTGGTGATTTAAAGAGCATATGACACGAGAAAAAAAGTCTTAAATGGCATTATTATGTGAATTAGAATCATATTTTGAGACGATTCGACTATATACAACAATTTAGAAAAGCACAGATGACGAGAAATTAGTCTTTTAATCTGCCGGTTAGCCACGCCTACCATTATAGGGCTTTAGCGTCCCCAACAGGTGGATGACATCAACGGTAGACTGGGCTCATTGGTTTTACTATTCAGCCCATTGAGGGGGAATTATTCAGAACGAGGAAAACGCGACGAAGAGAGCCACAAAATGTCATTGTTTCAGTCTCTCTACTCCAATATTTTTACAGGATATTCTTTGTATCCAAGTATTTTTCCCCAATAGCCATATAAATGGCTTGAGAAGGACCAGTCAGCCCGTCGAGGGGGAACTATTCAAAACGAGGAAAACGCGACGAAGAGAGCGGCAAAATGTCATTGTTTCTGTCTCTTTACTTCAATATTTTTACAAGATATTCTTTTTATCCAAGTATTTTCCCCAATTGCTAAATAAATGGCATGTTCATGACAAATAACAGTCTTGTGCTGAATGGAATAGGAAATAATAAAAATGCATTTATTCAGGACGACATGGCAAAATTACTCCATAATGGTCAAAAATGTCGACTTCACCTTTACTGTCGCACCTCCCGAACGATGTTTTATGACACCTAAATCGGACATATGTCATTTCCCTTCCCCGGCTTCGGAGAATGTAAACAAACCAGAAGCCGTGACAGCTAGCCGACATGCTAACCCGAACCGAGTGATGTTTCAAAGTCTTCGAAGTGGAAAATCACACATAACTATCCTGGATTATTTGACATGACGACCCGATTGTCGATTGTCTTAGTGGATCGGCAAACCGCCCGGCGGAGAGCAATTTACAGTTCGTTCCCCGGAGGAGGGTGGCTGGATTTGTTGTGCAGCTAACGTGCTGCTGCTAATGACCATTAGGAGAGCTTTTTACATGCCTATCAATGATCAAACATAAGTAGTCCTTCATTTAAAGGAAGTTTGTAGTGTTTACTTTGTAATCGCTGTATTCGTATTTGACATAATACAAAACAAGATGTTTACTCACTTCCTCGTCAGTCCAATGGTCCCACAGTAAATATCCACGGTGAATAGGAACCTTTTGAAACTCCAAAAAGGCGCATACGCCTCTCCCTCATATAGAATGATTTTTCTGCAGCAGTTTGGCTGGCGTGATGCGAAAAATAAACGTATTAATCCGCAAAATCAACTGAATCCTTCGTCCTCATACACAACAGTACACTGTAGCGTGAAGAGGACGTCTTCTACCGTACACGTCACACAGCGCCCTCCTCCTCAATGCAAGACCGAAGCCGGAAGTCACTCATTTTCATGGCGCGGGATTCAAAAAACTAAATAAAAATAGCAATCGCTTCCACACACATCCAAGCGGCCCATATCATTCAGGGGCATAAAATACCGCGCGTATTATGAAATAAACATGCTTTTTCGTGTCACAGGCACTTTAAGTAAGGGTGCAATGAAACATGTAACTGGATCGATACATTTGACCGGTTAAGCAACGATCCAATCAATTCAATCAAAAAGAAACTGTATCGTCATCTTTTAGACATGGTAAAGGTAAATGGACAGTACTTATATAGCGCATTTATTTACATGGTTACCATGCCCAAAGCACACATTTTACCCTTTCACTCACACACCAATGGTGTTGCTGCCATGCAAGGCACTGTCAACCCATTGGGGGCAAATTAGGGTTCAGTGCCTTGCCCAAGGGCACTTCGAGAGTGGGGAGTCATACCTGGGAATTAACCCCACTAATCCTTCAGTCCCAGGACAAGTCCAGCTACCAAATGCGCCACGTCCATGACAAATCGTTAAAAATTTCGTCTAGTTGTAGTCGGCGTTTTCTCAAAATGTTTTGTCTGTAAAAAAAATATATTATTTTTTTTAATTACTCCAAAAATAAAGGATTCCAACTATTTCAAATGAGCATTGAGAGACGAGCATAGAATACACTCACCAGAAAAACATTTTCAATTAATTACACCCACCTGGACGCAATGAATTGTATGTCAAAAAAGTTTAAGTTTGTTAAGTTTAAGAGGATGCTCGGCATTAGCATTAGCCGAACGTTAACGCAAATGGTATGCTAACGTTAAGAGTTACATCTAGTGTGCGATGGTCACTCAGCACTAGTGCTGTAACGATTAATCAACTCGAGTAATTCAATAAGAAAAAAAGCTTCGAGTTTTGCTGCTTCGATTATTCATATAATTAGAGTGGCGTATTTTTTTTTTTGTTTTTTGAAAGAGTTCGCATTTAGTTTTATTGATTTGAATGGATGCATTGCCCTCTAGTGGCAACAGTGAATATGACATAACTCATTTAACATAAATGAATCTAGCTGCTCCCTGTTAAGACCAACATAAGGTAAGTTTTTGTTTGAGCTAACATGTTTATATTGCATTCATAATTTAGTTTGCACGTATATTTAGCCGTTTTTGTGTGAATATGCATTTGAATGATTAGTTAAGAGCATTGTAAAAAAAATAAAAAAAAATAAAAAAACCTGCTAAAAGCATTTTATAGCATTTAAGCTAGTGCGCTTTTGGCATGCAAGTTATCCACTTGTTCTTTTGTTGTACTTGGATCCTCATTTATTTATTTTTTTTATACCGTTTGAAGCTAAGCTCAGGTATTTTATTTTAAAACGAAAGTGCAACTCTGCACAATTTTATTTTGTATTTGCATTTATTCCGCGTTTGAAATTGCAATCTTAGCATTTGTTTTACATCTCCCAAAATTTATTCTACAACGCATTAAATGTTCCTAATTTGATTACTCGATTATTCAAACTAACTAGTTGATAGATTAATCAACTACTAAAATAATTGATAGCAGCAACACTACTCAGGACAGACCTTTGAAGACTAAAGTAACATTGCATATACTCGCTGGCCAAAAAAACAAATCTTACTGTATGTGCGAGAGGTTTATACACTGGTGAGGGAGTGTAGGGGGCGCAGCACGTCACATGAGTGACACAACCAGACACTGGTACGATGCAGACTAACACCACATAAAATTGTCACACATTGTGAGCCTGTGAGGGAAACTATTGCGCATTTTCATCTCGTTGTGGTCTCGTCAGACAAAAACTAGCATTAGGCTTGTTATGTTTTAGTCTCCCAAAACACATTTTTCGCTCGTCATTGTCTTGACATCGTCATGAAAAAAGTGTTCATTGACGAAATATTTTTGGTGTAGTTATTGTTGACAAAAACAACACTGGGCTGCCAAAAACAACACCGATTTGAATCATCATTGTCACCGCAGCGGTTGAGCGTACTGACTATGGAGCTAACAGTCCAGGCGGCGAGTACGACCTTCTAAATTCTCAGGGAAAAAGGTTTTTTGCAATACTTCTAAACAAACAGCACTTCCTCAGTGCTTCCTCAGCATTGGTAGTCAGCACGCTTGTCTGCCAAGATGACAGCGTGGACTGGAATCCCGGTTGGAAAGGGCGCAGAACGTGAAAAGGACCACACCACATGACATTTCAATACTGCTGTTTACAATTGATACAATAACGTTCTGATGTTACAGGCGTGGAAAGGGTTGGAAAAAAAAAAAAAAAACCATGAGTCAAGGCAGCAGCTACTATTTGTAGGCGCGGCATCAATTGCGAGTAGAGACGTCGACTGTGTAGTGTGAGTAAACGCCACAGATCATCATCGCCGCCAATAAAGATTCTTACAAATACACTAATCAATACGGTAAATATGGCAGTCAATAATCAAGCGCGGCGCTCTCCTCCTTCGCACACTCCTAAAGGGCCGAGGTGTTAATAAGTTATTGATCCGTCCCGGCCCCCGCGGGACTCTGCCGGCGCGTTACACTGCAACGGATACAGACCAAGCGCCGCTCAGCTGAATTTTACCGTATCGATATTGGAACGGATGCACTTCCGTGCGGCGACAAGGGAGGAAGGAGGAGTGTTAAATTTTGGTGTTCCTGGGCCAAAAGTATTGACTTTAATAATATTTTCTTTTATAAAATTAGATATTTTAGGAAAATAGAAAACAGTTGACTTGCAATTTATCTTTTTTGTTTTATTATTAAAATGATTTTTTTAATCTGCATGGATGTAATTTATTTTTAATTTTTCTAATTTTCTCACACTTTTTTTTAATTTACTCTAACATTAATGAAATAAACAAAAATAACGTGTTAATTGTAACATTGTATTTTTTTAAAATGTTTCAAAATGTATACTGTTAAAAATATTGAAAATATAGAAAACATTTTTATTCAACTGTAAATTGTATTTTTTAAAGTATAGAAAGGTATACTATTCTTATCACCATATCGTATTTTATTAATTTGTTGATTAAGAATAAAAGAATTTATAATTTACTATGATTAAAATAAACTTGTACATCTTTCAAATTAACATTCAAGTTATTTCCAGTGTTATTTTACAATGTTGTTGTATTGTCGCAAATTATAGGATTATATATTTTTTAATTACATAACTGACCAAATTAACACGACAAAGATCACTTGAACAAACTAATTTTGTATACCTGTACAATCAAAATCAAGCACGACTATCCTTGCAACGGCAGATTTGTCAAAGGTAACGCTGTCCCTAATGTTATGTCCTTCACTCAGCGACCGTCCTTCCGAATCACGTCACAAAGGAGCCCCAACAAGCTAATATGTCACCTCCATCTCCCTCATCCCCCCCTTTCTCTCCCTCCCCATTGACAGACGACGTCCGCGTGTCCAATGAGCAAGGTGGGGGGGTGAACGGGCGGACGCAGCGACCGGTCGGCACTCCGGAGCCCCCCTCAGCAGATAAAAGGCTTTGAGCGCGGAGGAGCCCCCACATCCCAACTCCTTCCAGACAAAAGCAATTATTTCTTGAAAAATATAGTGCGTGTTGTGCGTCCAGCGCAGCTGGGGAGGGTGGGTGCACGTGCATGTGTGTGCTTGCGTGTACGTGGGGATGTTTGGGTTTGAAAGAGAGGTGAGCAATATGGCGCATGGCGGGCCTCATCAATAGCAATATGTCCTTTTTTTTTTTTTTTTCCCCCTTTTCGCCCCCAATATATCTTTTTAATTTTTTTAATCATAATGTCCTGCTGGTGGACTCTACTAATTTGATTATACGCTTAAATGTATAAATTATACAGTATGTACTAGGCCTGAACGATATTGGAAAAAACTATTGCGATTTTTTTTTAGGTTTACAATATATTGCAATATTATATTGCGATATTAAAAAAAAAAAAAAGATCTTTTTTAAAGAAATTTTCACTAAATGACTTGAATAGCTGTTTGGAAATACTTTACATAACACACCGTGACCACAGTGTATTCATATAATACCGTTTAATTTGTGAATGATGAAGATTTCTGTATGAAGGTATCCAGGAAGTCATGTCTGCACAAAATAGATCATTTATTGAATATTATATTTTACACTTCAACAGCAGCAAATACATTAAATGATAAATAAAAGAGCAGGTGCATTAGTCCCCTAAGTTTTTGACAAAATATAACAATAAATAAAAACTTCTGTAAAATAACAACAAAGTTGTCAACATATTTGAACAAAAATATTAAATATGACAAATAAAAGAGTTGTTCACAAACTATAACAATAAATAAAAACCTCAGTAAAACAACAAAGTTGTCAACATATTTGAACAAAAATATTAAATATGACAAAAGAGTTCACAAACTATAACAATAAATAAAAACCTCAGTTAAACAACAAAGTTGTCAACATATTTGAACTTAAATATTAAATCTGACTAATAAAAGTGCAAGTGCATTAGTCCCCTGAGTTGTTTACACAAAATATAACAATATAAAACTGCAAAACGGCAACAAAGTTGTAAAAATATTTCAACAAAAATATTAAGTATCAAAACTTTATGTGCAGCTGTACTATATATAGTTATTTGAAAAATACGATTTACAATAAATTTAAATATAAAAGATACAAACTCAGGGATTCCCCTATATTCAACAGATTGTGGCGCACCGCCACACTAAAATGAAAGCCGCCACGCCTGGCAAATGAGATGTATTTTATTTATTTATTTAAATTAAAAAAAATGTTTTAAGGCCGCTTCAAACTAGCGGCAGCCGAGTGGGAGGAGTTCAGCGGACACCTATTCATTGTGTATTGTAGCCTAATGTTCGTAACTATGCAGGCCCCCCCTTAAGAGACGCAAGGGGAACGAGTAGGAAGAATGGGAGAACGAGCGAGATAGCGAGAGATAGCGGTCGCATGTTGTAGCAGCCCGCTGTTATTTTGTTATTGTTTTTCTTTATTATTGTTACCACAATAAAGTGGGTAAGCAAATACAGACTTCTCTCCTTCTTGCCCATATCCGGGGCATTACAATAATTTGGATCGGACTTTTCGGCGAAAGTGAGCGGTGGACGGCCGTCTTGGACGGAAAGCAAACTTTGACTAACTTGCGCTGAGAGACTGCGGAGAGGCGGGGCCCAAAATAAAGCCTTGCTCTATTTTCAGAGCGTTGGTCACAGTAAACGATTTATTAGTTCAAGCGGAGTAAAATGATACATATTCACGGTACAAGAACGTCGTTTCTGTGTCCATCGATTGGTAAGAAAAGGCTGTTTGTACGAGTGACGTGTGGGCGCTCCCGTCAGGGGGGACATTTCACGTGGAGTGGCTATTTTTCGGCACAACACACTTCAGACAATTACGGCTGACGAAACTTTGATAAATGCGCCCCCCCCACCCAAATTTCGCGAGCTCTGGGACACTCGAAAAATGACTCTCATACCTCTCCTTGCTAAGTTAATGGTACCTCGACGTGCCTTTGTGTGGAAATTTAGTTTACGAACAACGGGGGAAAAACTATTCACCTTCTCACCGAATCAAGTAAAACTCTTTACACGGCTATTAGAATTCCCCCAGTGCTCTAAATGGGTCAGCTGACAGAAGGATTGTTATTGTTGTGGTAATGTAGTACTTATGAGGGTCAAATAAAAGGAAAAAGGAGGACTACGACGGTGGTCTGCAACCCGCGGCTCTCGGGCCGCATGCGGCTCTTTAGCGATGCTTCGGAGCTTTTTTTTTTTTTTTTTTAAATGGAAAAAGATGGGGGAGGGAAATATATTTTTTTGTTTTAATAGGATTTCTAGGAGGACAAACATGACACAAACATTCTTTCAATTCATTAATATTGTAATGAAGTTAAACTTGTGGTGGCATAGTACAACAGAGTAGTCACGTGGTGCGTCATTCTCTATAGGATCCACTGCAGGGAAAACAAACATTTAATCATGAAGGCTAATTACGTATTTCTATAGTAGGCTAATATAGCTAGTATCGATAATTATAAGGCTTGTACAAGGTTTTTAATTTTTTGTGGCTCCAGACATACTGTATCAGTTTTTTTTGTGTTTTTTTGGGGGTCAAATATGGCTCTTTCAACAGTTTGGGTTGCCAACCCTGAGTCACTACGAGATGTAAGTCGTACTATTGCCACGAGAAAAAAAGTCGCATTAGTACATCGGGTAACGTAGCTGTAATCAGCTACGCATTTTACATACATGTACTGTAGCTGAGAGGTACAACATTAGCCTGGCTAATGAAATATTTCAAATATATCTTTGTTATGGTTCTTCTTGGGGGGAAAAATGAAGAAAAAAAAATTCGCTGTGGCACGACATGGTGAGGCTGTCCGACTCCGATGCAGCCCACCACCACAGCTTCAAAAAATCCTAGGGGAAACACTGAAACTCAATTGAACTTGTAAATAATTGAACTGAATAACTGCAAATAACTGTGATGAATAACAGAACCATTTTAACTCCCAAATTTCCTGCCTTCCTGATAGCTGTCACATGAATAAAAAGAAGAAAAGACATTCCTTCAGCTGTGTTATGTATTTGTCTGCATATCGTCCACCTTCCTTGCTCAGCAATTCTCAACTGGGTCTCATAGGTTTTTGGCCAAGACTATTAGTTTATCCACTATAGCAGGCTTGAGACAAGAACGTTGGCACGTAACAATGTTCCCACCTGTGCTAAAAAGCCTCTGATAGGGAGCTCGTAGCAGGAATGCATAGATATCTGCGTTTTAAATGGTCCCACATGTTTGACAGATTACTTCTTGCTGAGGCAACCATGGCGAGGCACTGTCAACAGGGCTGTTTTTTGTCCCTTATAGTCTTGTTCTTGTCAAAATACTTCCAAAACTCCTTTTGGATACAGTCTTCCTTGCTCCTCCAACGTGTTGATTGCTTGCTTTCACTTTGAGAACGGGCCCTCCTCCCTCCGCTCTGCTGTTCAGCCCCTCCTCCCTCCACTCCGCTGTTGCAGGGGGAGGGGGAGGAGCCGATGACTTGCTGGAGGGAAGAGAAGCTGTGCGCTTTTTTTCCCTCTCCTTCCTCAAAACAAACGTTTGTGGATAAAAAAAAAATGAAATCAAAAAACTATCGCACGTCCTTGCGATGGGACTATTGCACATGCGCACATCGCGATGGCGATGTTTAAACGATATATCGTTCAGGCCTAGTATGTACACAGAACCTCTCTAATTGTTCTACAACACTAATGTATTTAGCCATGAAATACTACAAGTTTAGGGTAGAGCAATTTGAATTACACACTGAATATATATAAGTGTGCGTGTAGGTGTGTGTATGTGTGTCTGTCAAAGAGTTCACTGTTAAATGGCCATGTCGTGTTGACAAACGAGGTGGTTGAATTAAATTCGTCCTCATCAATAATGTGGGGGTTGAAGGGGGGTAAGCTTGGCAATCAATACCGACGTACAATTATGTCACAAGCTATGGCACAAGTGTGCCGCAAAGACTAAACACCCCAATATGCTGTGATGTATAACAACAAATATAACCACACATCAATAATGTATCATAACTCTAAAGGCATAAAAAAATCATTTGCATGGCAGCATGGGTTAGACAAGGTTTTATTTAGGTTTTATTTATGAAAAATTTAGAGAAAAAAAAAAAATACTGCGTCTAAATTTATTTTGGGGCAAAAATGAGTATCGTAATTTTCGGACTATAAGCCGCTACTTGAACTCATTTTGAATCTTGCGATTTATAGTGGTGTAACTTATTTGTTGATTTATTTGGGTTAATAGGTAACACTTTGACAGTAGCGTTATATGAACATCATAATTATGGCATGACACAGTCACGGGTATTAATGAATGCTTATGACAGATGTCATTAAGTGTCATTTGGCAGATTTTGTCACTCCATTTATGTCCAGCTCGGATCATTTACATCCATTCAAAAGTGAGATAATAAACCGGATGGTACTAAATGACATCTGTCATAAGCATTCATTAATGCTCATGACAGTGTCATGTCATAATTATGACGGTCTTATTACAGTTTAATGACACCATTGTCAAAGTGTTACTGATTAATATCTTTTAGTGTAAATATCATATAATACAGTGAGGACAGCCGCGGTTTATAGTCCAGTGAGACTTAACAAATACCGTTTTTTGTGTCAAATTTGATGGGTGGCAGCTTATAGTCAGGTGCGCCTTATAGTCGGAAAATCACTGTATTAGTCTCAACTAGGCATGTGCCGGTTACTGGTTTCAAGGGTTACTGTTGTATGAAAACGGTTTCAAAACCACTTAAGTTTTCTGTCATAACGTCCGGGTATTAGCTATTTATTTATGTTTATGTCCCAAAAATGCAGCAAGAATTAGCTTGGAGCAGCAGCATACACCCCTCCCCCTGCAGTTGTTGCCGTGTCATGTGTGTCGGTGACACAACTGTCGCTGTCAAAACTTCACCTGTGCTCCCCCCCCCCCCTCAAAAAAAGACATTCGCTAGTATGGTATTATTAGGCTTTGGTATTTTGGCTACCGACAAAAAACAGATGGCCACGGCTTTGAAGAGGAACGACAGCCGAGATGCAGGCAACACCTCCTACATGAGTTCACATTAACGTGACCATCATCTGTCCCTTCACACAAAATTTAAGATAGGTAAACGCTGTCATAAACGTTTCCCACCAGCTGCAAGAGTTTACTCCAGCATGTTTCGAGTGTCTGGCGACGGTAAAAAAAATATTATAACGAAGCTTGTTAACGAGGCTACTAAAGTGGCTAGTTAGCATGACAAGATGGCTAACTTGTTTCCTCACTATAAGCGTACTTTTGTAAAGTTTTCCACCATTTTAAACATCTGTTCAAAATAACATTTTCATAATACAGCCTGTGGCGTTTTTCTTCTCTGACGATTTTGTGTTGAGGGAGTGTGTATGTTTGTGTGTATATAATGTGTAAATAATGATAAGAGTCATACACACGTGCTCCGTCTCTTACTCTCGGTCTCAATTAATATTCAACTAATACTGATAGTAGTAGTGGTATTTTAAGCCAGAAAAGGTGAACATAGTCACAGTGTGTGTGTGTGTGTGAGTATAATGTGTAAATAATGATACTAGTCATACACACGTGCTCCGTCTCTTACTCTCTGTCTTCATTAATATTCAACTAATTAATACTAATAGTAGTAGTGGTATATTAAGCCAGAAAAGGTGAACATACTCACATTCCTACATCATCACCTGGACTGAGAGAATTATGTAGAAAATGAGGAAGTCTCTAAAAATGTTGAGATGGAGCTTTAAAGTTAATGAATTGCCCGATATATAAATTTATTTCAAATTTCACTTATTTTATGGGAAATAATTATTTTTGTTGTAATGTTTAGCAACTTGGGCTGTGGGTTTAGTCAATGGGTTCTATTTATTTCAATTTTATTGAAAATATTTCAGTTGTTTTTTTTTTGTTTTGTTTTACTTATTTATTTTAACATATTCATTTCAATGTTTCAATTTGCAAATTTGTGGAAAACAAAAAAATCCTGTTCAATGGATTTTTTGTTGCTGTTAAACCCATACATCTCAAAATAACACATTTTAAAGTAATAACTGCAATACCGTGGTACAGCGGAATTTTTTCTTAAGGTTTTCATACTGTATATCGTGTCGCAATCAAAGTTTTTATACAAGGTTACGTTGTAAATTGGGCTTTTGAGAATATGACATTTGTTTAATCGCTAATAGTTTTCATATTCGTAAATAAGTTTCATATTTGCGATTACAGTCTTTTTACCTCTCCATGAATAGAAATGTATTTCTATCAAAGTGTATATCCCTAAAGTTTCGTTTTATGTGCTCTGTCCCACAACGCAAACGCGGAAGCAGACATCCATAACTCAGGCAACTGCAGTCGTCTTTGTTATGATGACTTGGATGCTTTAATGCCTGTGTCAGTGATCAACATGCCAGCTCAAAGTCTAGTCACGAAACCACGCAGCGTTTTGGACACATTTCAGGTGAAAGTCCTTAAGTCAAACCTGTTACCTCACCTGTGCATTATTCCTTAAAAGGTTTTAACAGAACAGGCTAAAATCCTGCACTAAAGCTGTTGTTTTAATAGAAGGAACAGAATGAGAAGTTACAATGATGATTTCTTGACAAATTGCTCTTCTTTATTAGGTTAATATTAAGCTCATACTATGATAGTAGCATATAATGCAGAGAGAAAAAATTGACAATATATTTGTCGATCACGATTATTTGTGTGACAATTACTCGTCTACAGATATTCCTAATCATGAAAGTTCTAGTTGAAAACTAGGAGTTGAACAACTAAATATTATTTGCAAATACTCATAATATGAAGGAATTGGGTACACATTATTAATCGGTTTCACATAAAGCCATATTTTTGCAGACTAGCAAAGAAACATGTTTCCCAATACTCCAGAAACATATGCGATTAAGGGCGCACTTTCCACTACCGTGGTATGGAAAAGTATCTGAACCTTTCTCATATTTCTTCATAAAATCACAATCAAATGTGATCTGGTCTTTGTCAAAATCACACAGATGTAAAAACTGCTTTAACTAAAACCACCCAAAGATTTTTAGGTTATCATAATTTAATGAGGATAGTATGGAAACAATGACAGAAGGGGGGAGGGGATAAGTAAGTGAACATCACATTTAAGATCACATTTGATGGTGATTTTATGCAGAGATGTGAGAAATTCCAAAAGGTTCAGATACTCTTTTTTTCGTAGCACTGTTTGGTCCGTTTTAAATGGAGCACAGTTCTTTTTCTGAGATAATCCGCTTTGTTTTGTAAACGTGAACGCACATTTGAACTCTAGTTCGGACCAAACAAACGAACTCTGGTCCGCTAATAAATTGTGGGTCTCGGTCAGCTTTAAACCCTGCTTTGCTTGTGAATGCAAGCGGACCAGGGTCCACTTATGCTACATTACGTGCAGCTGCTAAAACGCTCCAAGGTCCCTTCCCCTTCCCTTTCAGGAGGGAGGTATTTCCTCTTCTAAATTTGTCCAATCAATTAGTGTGCCTTTCTCCCCAACCAGATCCTGGTCCTCTTGGTCTAATGTGAAAAGAACCCTAATAGTCATACCAAAATCTGTCCTGATTTCCTTGTTTCTGTCCTATCGGTTATTAGGTGTATTCCCTCCCTACATGGTGTCCGCTCGGTAAATAAAGTCGTAGTTACCTTGTAACGCCACTTATTGCTAAATAGCATATGCAATAGTATATACAAGTAGCATACGCTCTGTGAGCCTCCATGTTTGATCTACCAATTTAATGGACAGCACTCTGATGGGATGCTAAATTGTGCTTTGCATCTACTTTTGAGGCACGCTGTTCTTAATTGAATCTGTTCAGAATACAAACTCAAATGTATGGAGGTAGATTTGTGTATTATTCAATCCAAAAAAAAGTTGCTTCAATCAAATAAAAAGTTGCTTCAATCAAAATACATATTTTCAATCGAAGAAAACGTCACTTCAATCAAAAAAAAATGTGTTTGAATGTAAAAATAAATTTGAAACTCAAAAAAATATATTTGAAAACTTTTTCTTTGATTGAATTTTTTTTTTTTTTTAATTTAAGTAAAAAAAAAATTTTATTGAAACACCATTTTTGATTGATGTAATTTTGCGTTTGGACCACATTTTGGCTAGGACATTTGTGTCTTTATTATTCAATCAAAAATTAAGTTGCTTCAAACAAAAAAATAAACATATTTTCAAAAGAAAAATCACTTAATTTTTTTTTTTTTAATTCAATCGTAGAAAAAAGGTTTGAACGTGAATAAATATTTAAGACTCAGAAATTCGCATTTGAACACTTTATTTTTCATTCAAACTGTTTTTTTTTTTCATTTTTGATTGAAGTGATTTTTCTTTTGAAAATATATTTTCTTTTGTTTGAAGCAACTTAATTTTTGATTGAATAATAAAGACACAAATGTCCTAGCCAAATTGTGGTCCAAACGCAAAATTATATGACTTCAATCAAAAATGGTGTTTCAATTAAAAAAAAAAAAAAAAAAAAAAAAGACTTTTTTTTTTTTTTTTTAATTTCAAACAAAGAAAAATAGTTTTTAAATATATTTTTTGGAGTTTCAATTTTTGCATTCAAACACTTTTTTTTTTATTGAAGTGACGTTTTCTTCGACTGAAAATATATATTTTGATTGAAGCAACTTTTTATTTGATTGAAGCAACTTTTTTTTGATTGAATAATAAAGACACAAATCTACCTCCATACAAATGAAGCTGACAAATAATGTTCATGCGTGGTTTATAAAAAATGATTCATGAGTCAACTAGTTACCTTACTACATTATAAATAAGAATACATTACCATTACACAGAAGGTAGCTTTTGTAAATAAAATTTAACACAAGTGTGAACAGAATAGCCGAAGCCGACAAGGCTAATACGGTAATACATTCAATGAATGTGTTTTATTGAACGCTGTACATGAAATTGTTTTATACAAAGTTGCATTGCAAGCTAGTGGCCAAGCATGCACAGAAGCCAACAATACTAATAATAAGCTAATTAATTCAATAAATACTGTATGTTTTATTGAACTCTGTTCATGAACTTAGTCGTTTTATACAAAGTAACATTGCTAGCTAGTGGGATAGCATGCGCAATACAGTTTCACTATTTTTGCGGATCATGAAGATTGTTTTGACGTCCATGTTAAGATGCATTTGAATGATATCTAAGTGTTTGTGGATCATATACTGTATATACAGTGCCCTCCATAATTATTGGCACCCTGAAAAAGATGTGTTTTTTAGCTTCGAATATTTTTTTTTTTAATTCAAATAATATGGGACCTTAATGGAAAAAAAAAAAAAAAAAAAAAGGAAAAATCCAACCTTCAATACAAGTGCATTCATTCAGTGGGGGAAAAAAATCCCACATAAAGAAAAAATTATTTGACATCAAATAATGTGTGTCACAATTATTAGCACCCCTGGTGTTAATACTTTGTACAACTCCCTTTTGCCAACAAAACAACGTCTGGGGACTGAGATGGCCATGGGAGGAGCTTGATTTTGTGTCTGGTGAACCATTTCTGTGTAGATTTGGCCATATGTTTAGGGTAATTGTCTTGCTGAAAGACCCAGTGACGACCCATCTTCAGCCTTCGGGCAGAGGGCAACAGATTTTGATTTAAATTGTCCTGGTATTTCAAAGCATACATGATGCCATGCACCCTAACAAGGTTCCCAGGGCCTTTGGAAGCAAAACAGCCCCACAGCATCAGTGACCCACCCCCATACTTCACAGTGGGTATGAGGTGCTTTTTAGCATGCACATCTTTCGTGGCACGCCAGACCCACTTAGAGTGTTTGTTGCCAGAAAGCTCAATCTTGGTCTCATCTGACCAAAGCACATGATCCCAGTTGAAGC
The DNA here is from genome assembly GCF_030265065.1 of Corythoichthys intestinalis. Taxonomy (NCBI): domain Eukaryota; kingdom Metazoa; phylum Chordata; class Actinopteri; order Syngnathiformes; family Syngnathidae; genus Corythoichthys; species Corythoichthys intestinalis. The sequence goes on from NC_080416.1 coordinate 27,746,113, forward strand.
CTGGGACTGTGTGTATTTTTGTGTTTTGTTTTTTTTGTTTTTGCTTTGTTACAAGCCAGAACCAGAAAGTTACAAAAACACTGCTTAATGGTAATTGCTATTTGTTTTTATATTAATCCCATAGCAAAACATGTTTCGGGGGGGGGTTAGTAATGGATATATGGCAGTTTGTTTAAAGGATGAATTAAACACAAACTAAATTTTGGGCATTTGTACGTTTCATGACATTCTAACACAACCTGCCCTTCTGACCTACAGTAATAGAGAATAGATAACTCCTCTTGCTGCCAAAATGGTTGCCATGTATCCATTACTCCGGGCCGCGTAGCACAAAAACGTATCAGCGAGTCAAACGCGCCGTACACGCGGCGGTGGGAGCTAGCGTAACAATGCGTGTAACAATGTGCCGGTTTCATGCCAACACACGAGAGCTTTTTTTTCTGTGGATTTACGAGCGGCGTGACGCGTGGCGCTTACGCCGAAGACGCCGTAACACGCGTGAAGGCCCCGCTCGGGTGCAGTGTAAAGTGCTTAGCTCGGCAGAAACGCAGCTCCATCGAGGCCGGCGGTAATGCCGATGATACGGATGGAGCTTTGCGAGATGGTGTAACCTCTGGCGTGCCAATGCGCCGGCCGGCCTGCCTGCGACTGTGTGATATGAGACCCTTGAACACTGAGAGGATCAAGAGAAGAGTGCTGGAAATGGCCAAAATACGTACATAATAAAAATGAACACATCACTGGACAAAATGGAGGGAGTTTCACACAGAGCGCCGTGATGTCTGCCAACTCGGCTGCCACAATTTAACTCCTCTAGTGCCATTGACGATGATAGACGTCCAATCATGTGGCTCTTTTCATCCTTCTATGAATTTAAATGATCACTATATGTCAAAGTTTGTTCGCTGTCAGCCCTCCTATTTTAAATGGATTGGACATGTATCTGCATCAATGGCAGCCAATGAGCTAGTTGAAAACTAATGGGTTATAAAATTTTGACTAAATGTACTATATGTATTGACTAGTAACTATTATATTTGTTATCTTTTCCAAAAAATCTTGTTCATTTGAAATTATTTTTTATAACAAATACAGTAAATTAGTACTGCAATGATTAATCGACTAACTCGAGTAATTCGATTCGAAAAAAAAGCTTCGGATCAAATTTTGCTGCTTTGACAATTCGTTTAATTAGAGTGACGTAGTAATGGTTTGTTTTGAAAGTGTTGCATTTAGTTTTATTGATTTGGGTGGATACACTGCTCTCTAGTGGCAACAGTGAATATGACATCTAACATGGCTGAATCCAGCTGCTCCCTGTTAAGGCCAACATAAGGTTGTAAGATTTTGAGCTAATACGTTTATGCATTCGTTAATTAGTTTGGAAGTATACTAAACAGTTTTTTGTGGCAATACGTGTGAACGATTTGCTAAGAGCATTGAAAAAAAAAAAAAAGTTGGCATTTTTTAGCAACTAGCGGATTTTTGCTATGCAAGTTAGCCAATTATTCATCATCCATCATCATTTATTTTTTGTATCGTTTGAGGCTCAGGTATTTTAGTTTAGTTTTACATGCATTTATTGCTCTTATGAAACGAAAGTGCAATTCTGCATAGTTTGAAGAAACGCTCAGGAATTTTATTTTTTTATTTGCATAACATCGCCAAAGAAATCGCCAGGTTCGTCAGGTTTTTAATCATTTATTTCGGAACTTGTGCAACACAACACACCTACTCTCTGTCGCAGTTGACGCTAATAACAACAGAACATCAAAAGAGAAAGTAAAATCTCAACCCCACCTATTTCACTGTCACGTCAGCATTGCGGTGCGTTTAGGTACAGTTCGCAAAAAAACATTTGCCTCTCTAGAACATGATTCGTTACATTATTACAGGAATTATTATCATTATACTGTATTATTATTCCGATTTTTATTTATAATTAATTTGTTTTGTTATGTGTAATTGCCATTTGTAATAGTACCAGCAGTATTTATTAAGGATTTAGTGTAGGTTTTCGGGCTGTGGAACAAATTAATGGAATTATAATGTCTTCTTATTGGAAAATCCTGCTCGACATACGACCATTTCGACTTACAAACAAGGTCCTGGAACCAATTAACTTGGTATGTAGAGGTACCACTGTACTCTGATTTATGAATTTGCCGACCTTTTGTCGAAGGCTACAGAAATTTTTATTTTCATTTTATTTTCGTATAAAAATGAAGACAATTTACTTTTGTGGGCCACACAAACCAATGTGGTGGGTCAGATCTGGCCCACGGACTTTGAGTTTGACACCCATTTTCTAGGGTTGCTCAGCTTTAAAGACGTTGGGAAAGTCTGCCCTATTGTACGACATTCCGAACATTTCTTCTGGAAAGTCAGCTTATTTAGAAAAACAAATGTTTTTAAAAGGTGTCAATGTGCGCCGCTAAAAAGATTCAGGTACGTGGCTTATAAAAGGTTTCCCAATACTCCAACCTACATAAGCATTTTGGAATGAAAAAACGAATGCCATTAAGAGAAGTGCATGTATTGGCTGTGATTACCTTAGCTTAGCGGCTAACTGTAAGCACACATGGTAGAGTTGTGATCTGTTGTAATTATCGGTGGCAGCTTTAACTAAATTAGCTAGCGTGGAAATGTTTCGTCGATTGTAAAGGATGGCGTGAATGACGGGCATTTCCTCCGAGCACAATTCCTCCAGGATGTCGAGTGGAGCGGCATTGATGCGCCGTCTTGTTGATTACTAGTGGAAATGTATCAAGCGTGGACAGATAACCCAAATAAATGCTTAGTCAAGTACACACACAAACACGAGGAGACACAGTGAGCGTAAACCGGCAGATTTAGAAGAGGAGATCAATGAGAAATGTAGAAATCAATGAAGTTAGCGGAGAGGAATCAATGGCGCCTAATCGGGATGCCGATGGCTCGAGTAAAAACAATTAAGAAGGAAGAAAAATGTTTAACCGCCATGAACCGCAGCCCACACGCGCACAACCGTATAGGTGTTTATTATATACTGCTAATCATTTCACAAGAATATTTGGAAATTTGATTATGACATTATGATTAGAGGTAATAGAGGAACACTCGTAACGTTTTAATAACCGTGGTAGCATTGTTATATGTGCCTAATTTCGCTTATCATTTGTTTCGACTATACAGTATATGTTTGGTCACTTTATACTATTGTCACTTATATACTATACACTTTATTTGTTTGCAGTACGATCATTATAAAATATTCCAATTAAATTTTTTTTACACTTTTTTTTTCCATTCATTCTAATATACATAATTTATGTAAAAATCTTAAGTACTTAACGTATTTCAACTATAGTATTACATATTTTGCTAAAATTATGGAATATTTATGTTCATCTTCTGTAAATTTATGAAGTATTTTTACATGAAATATCCTATTAAATGTACTTCACTGCATTATCATAAAATATGCTTCTTTATAATGTACGTATAACTTAAGTATTACTATATTCATATTTAGATGCAGTACATTTAGTTGATCAATTATTCAAAATGTCACAAAATTATTGTCTACATTTAAAACATTTTACAGCAAAATGTATTCAATAATTTATTACAATAAAAACATTTTTGAAAGGAACATTCTTTTAATAGATTTTCATTTGCATAGGAAATGTGAAAAAAGTATAAATATTTTGACAAAAGAATATGCATCAATTATTGGTAGAAATTATAAATATAAAACAAAATTAATTTTCCTATATTTTGATCGTTAGAAATAGTATAAAAATTGTGGTTTCCATTTTTAAATACTGGAAACTGTCATAGATGCAATGCAACACATTATTACAGTAATTTTATAAGTTTAATTCCTATAGCAAGAAATGTACATATATATTTTGTTTGAATCTAAAACAACTACATAACTGATTATCATAAATAAAGAAATATGAAATATGACATTTTATTTAATTGTGTGTGTGTTTCAGCGCTGGCCGAGGTTGTTGTGGGGCCAATCGATAACGGCAGGCTCACTTACGACCCCGCGGCTGACGGCGGCGCGGAAATCAATGTGCCGGGCCAATAACTCACAACGCCGTGCGGATTAGTGAAGTGTCAACTAATCAGAGAGTTAGTGAACGTGACACGCCGCCTATTAACCTATCGATATGACACTATTGACGAGGCCGGAAACTCCACGAGATGCCTCGGAAGCAGGAAGTGTTGGGAAACCCAGTAGACGTATTTATATTTACAATATTCTTTCATTGTACTGTTTTTTTTGTGGGTGGTTGTTAATTCCATTCATTCTGCTCCAGAATAACTTGACATGTGCCTATACAAGGCTGAACAAAAGACTCATTCAGCAGCGAGGCAAAGCCAAGGCAGGTCAACAGACAAAAAGATCATGTCGTCGCGTGTGTGTGTGCGTGTGTGTGTTTCAAGAGCAGCTGTAATGAGGGACAAGGAGAAGAAAGCCACCTGAGAAAATGAAAGCAATAAAATGGGGGAGGGGCCCTTTTAAACCTTTTTAAAAATGTATTTTCTTCAATTCATTTATCTAGAATATTAAAAACAATGAAAAAAAATCAGTTATGTCATATCCAGGCAAGTCTGTTGGGTGAGTTGGGCACCTGCAGCGCAGTACCACTTCTCACCATAGCATGTGTAGCAGCACTGAGCTCTCCTGGAAGAAAAAGGGCAAGAGGAAGAAAAGGCAGAGAAACCTCCATGAAGTTGGCCCCCCATCAGACACAAATTTATATAAAAACAATTTCCACCGTTTGTGCTGTAAAATAAATAAATAAATAAATGTGCTGCTATCGTTATTAAGATATTTACAGTTCTTTTCTAGGTCAATCTGAGGTGATCCAGTCTCCCATTTTGATTAAAAATGGCTAAAAAAAAAAAAAAAAAAAGGCGTCAGTCGTTTATGGTGCGTTTGTGCTGTAAAAATGTTTGTTAGTGCTGCTATTGTTTTTGAGATAACGATATTAAGTTTGAGTGGCTAACTTAGCCCCCCATTTATTTCTACATGGACCCGAAATGGTGCCATTTCTTTGTGCTGTAAAAAATTTAGTTTGTGCTGCTTTTGTGTTTTAGATATTGAGATATTAATTTCTGCGGACTATGCACCGAGGTCAAGCTCTCGATTTAGCAGTTGATCTACGTTCCTACCCTCACCTATGGTCACGAGCTGTGGGTCATGACTGAAAGAACAAGATCCCGGATACAAGCTGCAGGGTGTCCGGGCTCTCGGAGATAGGGTGAGAAGCTCTGTCATCCGGGAGGAACTCGGCCCGCTACTCCTCCACATTGAGAGGAGCCAGTTGAAGTGGCACAGGCATCTGGTTCGGATGCCTCCTGGACGCCTGGTGTTCCGGGCATGTCCCACCGGCGGGAGGCTCCAGGAACGACACACGCTGGAGAGACCATGTCTCTCGGCTGGCCTGGGAACGTCTTGGGATCCCGCCGGAGGAGCTGGTTAAGGTGGTTGGGGAGAGGGAAGTCTGGGCTTCCCTGCTAAAGTTGCTGCCCCAGCGACCCGACCCCGGATTAAGCGGGAGATCATGGATGGATATTCATTTCAAGTGATGACGTCACTCGCAGCGTTTCCGTATCCAACTGCCGCGGCTGACTGAGCGTACCAACTCTCTCAATAACAGAGGGGTGTCCCAACAACCAGCGCAAACGTAGCACAGACAAATGGCACCTCTTCGGGTCCATATTGCAGTAAATGGAGGGGCTTCAGATATTAATTTCGAGTGATGACGTGACTCGCAGACCCCAAGATACTTGAACTCCTCTCATCTCCGACCTCGAGAGGGCACGCAACCCTTTTCCGACTGAAGATCATGGTGTTGGATTTGGAGGTGCTGATCTTCATCCCAACCGCTTCACACTCGGCTGCGAACTGCTCCATTGAGAGTTGAAGATCACGGCTTGATAAAGCCAACAGCACCATATATTCTGCAAAAAGCAGAAATGCAAAGCCGAGGCCAAGAAATTCTGTCCATAAAAGTTATGAACAGAATCGATGACAGAGGGCAACCTTGGCGGAGTCCAACCCTCACTGGGAAGAATCCGACTTACTGCCGACTAGGGCTGAGACGATCCGCTTTTTCCCCCCGATTTAATCCATACCCCAATACCTGTGTGGTGATCCGATACATATTGCGATACTTAACAATGGCAATATATTACCTTCTAAAATTTATAGAAACGCAGAGGCATGTATCTCCGTTTAAGCTAGATGCCATGACATTTATTCTAGTTTTTACACTGAAAAGTGCATTAACGGTTGCAGCAACTGTTCCTGTGTAAAATAGAACAAAAACTATTTTAAAACACTTCACAATTTAAAGAACTCAAATGTGCAATATAACAGTCCATTTCTTTTTTTCAGCATAGTATCTTTATTGGACTGCTGTTAGCTGCAGTAGTGCCCCCTAGCGGTTTGGCAGATTTGAACTGTTTGTTGTAGGGATGTCCAGATCGCATATTTTTGCACTCAAGTCAGAGTCACCTGATTTTTAGAATCTGCCAATACCGAGTCCCGATAAGGTACCGAGGAGAAAGAAAAAAAAAAAGTTTTTAACATGTTACTGTCCCATTGAAATATTTATAAACAAGAATAACGTAGAAAAACACTTGTCGTTATTCAATGCTTCATTGAGTAAGTCCACTCAAAATCCGCTCATGCTGCTGAGAACAGCTGCTCACTTACATACACACAATACAGCACACTACCGCTTGTGTTTAACAAGTGCAACGATGATTGACACATTCGGTGTCTTTCAAGGTAGCGCTACCAGGCTTCTCTGGCAAGTTCAAAGCTTCAACACTTGTCAATCACCGTCAACTTTAACAAGCAAACTCCAGCGCACTACGGACCAAGAAAAGCAGCAGGACAGAGAGTGATCAGATTGGGATATCTCTAGTTTGCTTGTGGCCGGCGCAGCACATTAGAAGTATCTACAGTATCGATACACAGAAAAAAGTATTGATAATTGGTATTGGGACTGAAGTCGGAATGCATCTCGCCTAATGCAATCTTCTGATATGCTTGCCAAGCATGACCAAAAATGGAATTGTTTTTCACTGAAACTGCTGATAGTTTTGCTTCAGATAATCATGGACTTTTAACTGCCAACACAGCAAGGCTCATGACTTATTTTGCAAGATCTGCAAGAAGAGCTAATCACCGTTCCAAGACACACCTCCTTATCTGTACACTATATAGGGAAGGCCAAGCCATCTGTTTAGTGTGCATTTCTCTACACGGCTTGTTCTGTAACTAAATGCACCCAGTAATTTCAGAAATTAAAACTGCAGTATTGAACTTTTGCCTCCAGTCTTCATTTAACAATCTAGTCTAGCAGTCTCACTTGAATTGAAAACGAACACGCGGAGGACCTGAAAGACTGCCTCCAACAGGACATAAAGGAGCACGATATATCGCCAGACGATGTTTTCCCAGCTTTACCGCCGGCAATACAAACCAAACTCTTGCACCGGTCATACAGGGCTCGAACAGCCCTTACCTGGGGGCTTGGTACCACTGACTCCCGAAGCACCCCACCCAGGACTCCCCGAGGGGCACGGTCGAACGCCTTTTCCAAATCCACAAAGCATATGTAGACCGGTTCGGCGAACTCCTATCCACCCTCGAAGACCTGGCCGAGACCAAAACCACACTGCTTCTCCTGAATCCGAGATTGGACCAGTACCCCTGAATAAACTTTACCAGGAAGGCTGAGGAATGTCATCCCTCTCTAGTTGGAAGACATCCTCCAAATTCTTTCTGATTTGAAGACAAAATCACTTGTGAGCTAGAGAACGAAAAGTCCCCAAGTAATATTTTAAAAACGGACTTTTAATAAGTATGTTTAAAAAAATAGTATTTTCAAATTCACCTATTGCTGAAGCATATTCGTCACCGTGAACCGAATTTTACTAGACATTGAAAAGTCAGACTGTTTTTTCCCCCCCATAGATTTTTGTTGGGATTGAAGGAGGAAGAAGTGCAAGAGTAGCGGATGTAAAAAGATTTTTGTTCCTTTTTAACCTGGAGTATTTGAGGCTTCGAGCAAAAATAAGCTAAGTGATGCAACAACGCGAGAGAGAAAAGGCGACGGAGGAGGCGGATGAAGGCGGGCCTCCCACACACGCAGGCCGGATTAGGAAACATATGCGGCCGAGTAGTAAGGGATTAAGGGGTGAAGGAGAGCGGGAAAGCGGGAGAAGAAGAATGTTACGAGAGGGCGCGGGAGGGGGGCGGTTTTCAAGAGAAGGGGGGCTCGGCCAGCCGGATTTCCAGCCTGGCTTTTATCCTGCCTCATCCTCCATTTCATCCTCCTCCTCCTCACACTCACCTTCGTCTTTGAAGCATCGTATGGCGGTTGAGCAAGGAGGAGTCGGGACCGGGCTATTTGCTGGACACGTCCGTTTCTGCCATCACACAAAAGAGGAAACATTTACGTCAACACTGAAGCCAACAAACCCTCATTTTCTTGACTCATTATTTAAAAGAAACATGAAATAATAATAAGCTCACAAAAAGGTCAACTGTGATAAATAGCTGATAATACATAACTTTCTTGGGGACAGAGAAAGACCACTTTTATTCCCTCCTCAGTAATACACTCAGATCTGAAAATAAAAACCCTAGATTCACATTTATATACAGTATTTATGTTAACAAGAATAAATAATCTATGTAAAAGGCATTATTTAGCTAAATAATTATTATAAAAATGTTGATTATTTGTATTGCATGACCTTTAATGTTTGTTGAGGATATTAACTGATCACAAGATAAACCAATAAAAATCAACAATACTCCAACGATTTGTGACTATTTTACACATTTTAAGTTATAAAAATGAAAAAAAATAGACAAAAAATTCTCATTCTTAATACAGTCGTACCTCTACATACTAACGTCTCTACGTAAGAAATGTTCAGGTTAAGACACCTCAACAGGAAAATACTGCCTCTTGTTACAATAGAAATTTCAAGATACGAAAGGCAAAAATACAGTATATGGGCAGCTACTCTCATCTCCCAGCGTTTACTGATCATAACATACTGTAGTTATAGCAGCTCTGACATTGGCCATTTCCTAGCATCTTACTGACATCCAATTGTCTAAGAGAAATCTCTACTGTATGTGTATATGTGTATCCCAGCGTCCATTTCACTCGCCCCCTCGTGTTCTGACAGCATTGCGTGAGTGTATTAACTCTTAGTCTTTATTATTTTTACATTCTTCACAACTCTTTTTATTGTTATTGTCCAATAACCTACATGTTTTGATTCATTTTTATGCTTTTTAAAGATTTATGTATGATTTTTGGGGGGCTTGCATCGGATGAGGGCATTTCCATGGAAAACACATCTCTACTTATGGAATTTTCACTTAACAAGACTACTGCCATATCCGATTAATTTCAGAAGTAGAGGTACCACTGTACTGGACTGTCTCAGAAAATTAGAATACACAATATTCTAATTTTTTGAGACAGTCCTGCGTATATATACAGGACTGTCTCAGGAAATTAGAATACACAATATTCTAATTTCCTGAGACTGTCTCAGGAAATTAGAATACACAATATTCTAATTTCCTGAGACAGTCTCAGGAAATTAGAATATTGTGTATTCTAATTTCCTGAGACTGTCTCAGGAAATTAGAATACACAATATTCTAATTTCCTGAGACAGTCTCAGGAAATTAGAATACACAATATTCTAATTTCCTGAGACAGTCAGGAAATTAGAATATTGTGTATTCTAATTTCCTGAGACAGTCCTGTATATATACGCAGGACTGTCTCAAAAAATTAGAATATTGTGTATTCTAATTTTCTGAGACAGTCCAGTATATTCTCAAGCAAATGCAATGGTACCTCAAAATAAGATTGCTTTTCGACATCCAATGTAAAATTTGACTCGCCAATTGTTTTTACCACCGACGACATGCTCAAAATACGACAATTTATAATAGCGTCGCAGTTCCTTTGTTTTGCCGGAAGACGGACGCACGGCGGATTTTCTTGTGAGAGAAAACACTGGTTACAAGGTTAGTGCTAGTGTTGCACCGACACAATTTTTTGGGCCCGATACAGATACATGGCTGTGCAGTATCGGCCGATACCACTGTTTGAAATATATATATATACTGTATATATATATATATATATATATACATGTATATGGTGGAAAACACAGACAAGACTGAAAAAGCAGTTTCTCCTCTTGCACTCCTCTTTAAAAGAAACTGCTGTATTTTAAGCCAAAACAACTGTTGTGTTTGATAGAACAATATGTCTATATGCTGCCATAGCAGATTCATGGCGCATTAAGCCACCGAACTATTTTTAATTTTTCCATTTTACCCTGAATACCCCCATTTACAGACGTCCCGCAACCGCTATTGTTTCAACCCAGCCATAAAACGAAGGTAATCATATTTATTATTCAAAATGTCTGTTGTTTTTAGCTTAGAATCATTAATTGATCTCTCATATTTCATTTACAAAAAAAACGACTTAAAAGAATTATTCACTCATATATTTTAAACTTTTTAAAAATTATATCACAATGAAAAAAATGGCATCTGTAAAAAAGTCACGGATATCTACCTCATAACTATCGCTTAATTCTATTTTTTTCTTTTTTTTTTTTTCTTTGTTAGTCTCATTTTCTCCGGTATGTTAGATGATAAATAATCGATCCAAACAAAGAAAAATTGAAAAAAAAAAAAAAAAAAACGTTTAAAAGGGTAAATATATGAAAAAGAAAATCTCGACTACTCCTTGATGTCTGCGATTTCTGCATCGTGACCCTAGTTATATTACCATGTTTCACCCATAAAATCCTAAAAATATCCGGCTGCGGCCATTCACATTTGTGTCTTGACACTCGATGACACATACTACATGGAGTTTTTAATCGAAACAACTACGCGATAATATCTCGTTAAAGTCATGGTGTTTGTAATTCTGCTCTCACCTCCAGATAGGGTGTTGCTGTTTAAAAAACAATTTTATTTTAAAAATGCCCTCCTGTTGAGAATTTTTCTTCCCCCAGAAAATTGAGATTTTAAGCTTTCCGATGATGTATCACACATGCATATCAGACAATTCAATTCAAACTTCAAGACACCTGAGTGTTTTCCACCATGTATACTGTATGTTGTATAAGGGATGCAACGATACAGTTAAGTCACGGTTTGGCACGATTTTCGATACAATTCAATACATTTAATGCTTTGAAACAGAAAATACAACTTTTTTTTAATGTTTTTTTTATTTGCTAACAAGCAAAAATAACAAAGCCATCATATAAACAAGCATTTTAGTGCATGATATTTATGTGCTTACTTCTTACTGATCTGCAGATATTTTGTATAAAAGTGCTGAGAACAATCTTTACTGTTTGTAAAGTGAACTGGGGCACACCGTTTATTGCTGCCGCTCTCTTAAGCAGCTACTGTATATTTACCACATGAGCAAAACATCCATTTGTGGACCGAGTCCATCTGTGTCACGTACTGAATTAACAGTACTTGCAGCATTATGTATAGTCAGTGGTATGGCTTGATTTGGCCAGCTTAACTTCCATTCAGTGATGGCGGTTTTTAATTCATCAATATAGTATATGGACTGCGCGTCACTCTGGCCTCACGAAGCTAATGGCATGGGATCTAACGTAGCACATCTAGGTTGCTAATTGATGTTATCTAGTGTGTGCACGCGAGAGTTGACATTGGATCTAACATAGCACATCTAGGTTGCTATTTGACGATATCTAGTGTGTGCGCGAGAGAGTTGGCATGGGATCTAACGTAGGACATCTAGGTTGCTATTTGATGATATCTAGTGTGCGCGCGAGAGTTGGCATGGGCTCTAACATAGCACATCTCGGTTGCTATTTGATGATATCTAGTGTGTGCGCATGAGTGTGGGAATTAAATATTGTGCTCCCTATTGAACCAATATGGAGTATACTGTACATGAATAGGTACATTTCTACACGTTTTAGGAGTTTTGGGGATGTCTGTTTTTTTCTGCCTGTACAGCTTTGGGCGCGGGGGGGGGGAGACAACCCATACTTCTATTTCTGAAAGGTGGCAACTCTAGGACTTTCTGATCCCAATGTCGTCACAACAGCAGACGCTAGTCAACGCATGCTAACCAATTGTGAATGCCATATTTATATGAGCAGCGTATCATCGCGGATTTGTGTTGCTGCGAACACACTTATTACTGAAGACGAAGGTGTTTATTTCGTTTGGTAAATCAAGAGACAAAATCATTCTGATGTCATGCATCGGGATTTGGGAATTTAGCTCACTTGGGGAGGACAGGACTGTTGCTTTCAAGTGATGCCAGTAGATGGTATCGGTGCCCTAAATGTTGGTACTCGTTGATACCGATACCACCAATTCGGGCCGGATTGGCGCCCCCTGCCAGTACTGGCACTACTTTAGTTAGTGCATGTGGTGAAAAAAGAAAAAGCTGATGCCTATCAATGAAATGAAGATGAAAATGATAGAAAAATATGAGCTTGGTGTGCGCATCAGTGAAGTGGCTCGACAATACGGCCGTAAAATGTCTACGATCTCGGCGGTCCTCCTCCGACCTCTGTTCACCAGTCTTTAGAAGTTAAGGTGACTATTATTATTGTGGTAACATCGCCAAAGAAATCGCCATCTTTGTCAGGTTTCTAATCATTTATTCCATCAACTTATGCAACACAACACGCCTACTGTCCGCCACAGTTGATGCCTGCACAAAACATCAAAAGACAAAGTAAAATCTCTACCACACTCTCTATCTCACTGTCATTGTCAGCCACACGGTGCGTTCAGGTACAGCGTGCATAAAACGTCCGCCACATTCGAACCTGATTATTACAGGAATTATTATTTTAATCATACTATTCCAATTTTTCTTTATATTTGTTTTGCTATGTGTAATTGCCATTTGTAATAGTACCAGCAGTATTTATTAAGGATTTATGAAATAAAAACAAACAAGGTCCTGGGACGAATTAACTTTGTATGTAGAGGTACCACTGTATGTATTATTTGTTAGTATCCCTTCCATTATTATTCAATTGATTCAGATAACAGGCTGATGTTGGATTTGGAAAATTTAAAAAAAAAAAATCAGCACAAAATGTAAAAGTCTACTAAATCATTATTTGCACCGAGTGTGTATTTGTCTTGTGAGTCTCTTAGGGAGTTCAGAGGTGAAGGTCATGTGACATATCAAGGGATGGAAAAGAATCAACAAGAAAGGACCAGAGAGCCTGAGAAAAAAAATCTTTAAACTACAATGACTGATATTTCTGCCTTCTCCACATAACCTTCAAACATCGTCAAAGAAAAAAAAACACTCACAGAAGTAATTTTTTTTTGTAATTGTGTCGGACAATGAATCTACCTTATCGATTGATTTGTGTTTAACTTGCGGCGCGATTTTGTTTTTGACTCACCTGTATAAAATCATAAGACCGAGAACTTCCATTTACATATAACATATTTGCATAAGCCATTTGAAATTTAATATTACAATAGCAATTCTAAAATATATCAAGGAGGAAAAAAATACTTTTTAATGTATTATGAACACTTGGCTCAACGTTTTACTACAAATAATAAACATTGAAAGGTCCATTTGCCTTAAAATGACTCGATACGTTCTCCTCCATCTGTCCTTTCGCTCAATCTTTAAGGCTCCAGACCCACAAACACACCCGTGACCCCAGAGGTCAACCCTTGTGGATGGGGTCAGACGTCTGGTATGAAGCTGACCTTCGACCCAGAGGCCGCGACTGCTCGCTCGCATCCTAAGCAGCTGGACAACACACTAGCGAGTGTGCGCGTCAGAATTGTCAACTCGCTTTCGGGCGACGAGGTCAAGCCAACGCCGCCGTCAAACGCGCCGCAACACTATTGATCAAGGCAGAAGAAATCGATGGATGCTCCAGCTTCATTATTCAGGGGTTAATATCTCATTAGCGGCTATTATCGCCACGGCGACAGGCGGTTAGTGACACACACGCCGTGTGCGGATTATAGGAAATCAATCCGGGAGTAGTAAGAGTTTTCCTGCCTGATCGCGTCAAACAAGCGGTACTTCCTGTGATGTAACCGAGAGAGGTCTCTCGATAAAGGCTTGGTTGGTTGGGTATAAAGTCAAGTGATTGGTCAGTTAAGTCTTTGGAAGGTTAGTGTATTTGTCGATTAGTTGGTCAATCGATTAGTCATTTGAGTACATGTTTGTTTATTTGGATTGTCAGTCACTTGGATGGGTAACGATTTAGTCTATTCGTATGTTAGCAACTTTATATCAATTAGTGATGCAACGATTAATCAATTAACTTGAGTAATTTGATTAGAAAAAAGCTTGGAATTAAATTTGGCTGCTTCGAGGATTCGTTTAACTAGAGTGGCATTGTAATGTTTTTTTTTGAAAGTGTTTGCATTTAAAGTAGTTTTTTTTCATTTGGGTGGATACACCGCCTTCTAGTGGCAACAGTGAATATGACATAAATCATCTATTTCGGGGTCATTTTGCAATAAATGGGGGACTGGGTGACATCACTCGAAATTAATATCTATCTCTAGAACGATAGCGGCACATACAAAAATTTTTACAGCACAAACAAAGCATAAACGATTGACACCAATTTAGTGCTGCAAGGATTAATCTATTAACTCGAGTCATTCGATTAGTAAAAAGCTTCGATTCTAATTTTGCTGCTTCGAGTATTCGTTTAATTAGAATCCGTTGTCATGGTTTTGAAAGGGTTCACATGTAGTTACACTCCCCTCTAGTGGCAACAGTGAATATGACAAAACTCATCCAACATGGCTAAATCCAGCTGCTTCCTGTTAAGACCAACATAAGGTATGTTATGACTATATGTTTGTTTATACATTCGTTACATAGTTTAGAGATATACTTAGCAGTTTTTTGTGGGAATACGTGTCTAAACAATTTGTTCAGAGCGTTGTAAAAATTAAAAATAAAAAAACATTTTATCGCATTTAAGCTCGCTGACTTTTGCTATGTAAGTTCGCCAATTGTTGTACTTTGATCCTCATTTATTAATTTAAAATCGCTTGAGGCTAACCTCAGGTATTTTCATTTATTTTAATGCATTTATTGCTATTGGAAAATGAAAATGCAATTCTGCATAGTTTGAAAAAAACACTCGGGAATTTTATTTTGTATTCACATGTAATGCTCTTTTGAAAGTGGAATATTAGCAAGCCTTTGTTTTACATGTCCTAAAATTTATTCTGCAACATATTAAATGTTCCTAATCCAATTACTCATTTGACCTAACTAATTGAAGAATTAATCGATTACTTAAATAATCCATAGCTGCAGCAGCCCTAATATCAATTGACTGGGTGGAAATTAGTCAATAGATTGATTGTTTTTTGGTCATTTTGTTTAATGATTTACCTATTTAGCTAGATTCATTGGCTACCATAATTACAAAATTGGTTTACTTGCTAAAGTCACCCTATTTACAATAAATAAACGAAATACAGAATAAGTACCGTATATTAAATTTCTGGTAGGTGTCCCATGATGTCCCATATGCAAAGAGATTAGACGTTCATCTGCATGGTGGGTTCAACGGTTCAATACTGGCCACTTGACATGAGACAATTTTAGTGGTGAGATGTCAGGAGATTGTTGTAAGCAGGTGAGAAGCGATGGCAAAAAAACCTCCTCCGATTAAAGAGGGTTTGATATACGGCTTGCTTCACACCTCTCTCCAACTTTCGATTCTTTCCTTATAGAATTGTCCAGAAAACGAGTATCCCTGATTTTTGAAATGCAACTTAAGATTCTAAATGGAAGATGAAAACTGTTCAACACCAAGGAAAGTCTAGTTGCTCCTATTCAGTTTTTTGGTTTGCGGACATAATTGTTCAACTGTGTCAGTTTTGAAAACACACATACATACACACACAAGCACACACACACACAAAAAAAAAAAAAGCAAGCAAGAGAAATCATACATATGATCTTACTTACGGCTGTTATCAGTTTATGTGATGGTGGTGGTGGGGTTATGCGGGGGCAGCATCAGCAGGGTTTCTCTAGCTTATCAGCTAGCAGACACTCATGATCCTTATTAGCCACGGAAGGGAAACACACCATTAGAAAATTGCACCTACTGCCCGAACAAAATAAGACGATTACGTATCAAATCACTTGTTTCTTCTTTAAATGTAACAGCGATCAATATGGACTTAAATTGAAAGACAACACCATTTTAATGTCTTCTCATCGGGAAGAATCTTGTTTAATAAATTGGAGGGAAAACAATAACTGAATTTCTTTTTTTTTTTATGTGTAATAGTGGAGAAAAACAAATAAAAACCAGTATTTCTAGGAATTAGCTGCCCAACATAGGGACAGACATTTTGTCAGTGCCTGTACTGTTTTAGCCAATCAAATGTGAGTAATTCAAAATACCCACCGTTCCTGGGAATGTCATTAAAACATGCATATGTCTCTATCCGATTAACTCTTGGTTTAATTATAGTGATTGTAATGGTTTGGAAAGTGTTTAGTTTTATTGATTTGAGTGGTTACACTGCCCTCTAGTGATAGCAGTAAATATGCCATAACTTCTAACAAGGCGGAATCCAGCCGCTCCCTGTAAAGACCAACATAAGATATGTTTTTAAGCTAATATGTTGGTTTATACATTCGTTATTTAGTTTAGTAGTATATTTAGCTGTTGTTTTTTTTTTTTGTGGGAATATGTGTCTCAACGATTTGTTCCGAGTATTGTTACAAAAAAAGTTAGCATTTTATAGCATTTAAGCTAGATGACTTTTACAATGCAGATAAGCCAATTGTTCTTTTGTTGTACTTGATCCTGATTTATTTTTAATATCGTTGGAGGCTAGGCTCAGGTATTTTTAATTTACTTAAATGCATTTATTGTTCTTGTTAAATGATAGTGCAATTCTGCATAATTTGAAGAAATTCAGGAATTTTATTCCGTATTTAATGCTCTTTTGAAAGTGTAATCTTACCACTCCAAGATATTGCAAGCATAAACACTTCTTTGTTTTAGATATCCTAAAATTTATTCCGCAATGCATTAAATGTTCGTAATCTGATTACTTGGTTATTTGAAATCACTGATTGATAGAATAATCGATTACCTAAATCATCGATAGTTTTGTCTGTTAGTTGTCTATAAATTAGTCACAAGTAGACGTCCAATCCATTTGAACTGAGAGCCAATTTGTTCATTCACTGCCAACCACTCCAAGTTCAAATGGATTGGACAGCCATCACAGTCAATGGCAGCCAATTCGTTAATTTTGGTGACACTTTTCTTTAAACATGATGAAAAACAAGGGACGAATACAGTGCTAGGCAGCAATAAATCAGCAATTTCATTACACATTTATTTGCTTACAGAATTACATTATGTTATCATCATTTTGACTGTTTTAATTGGCTCTTTCTAGCGGTTTAATTTAGGAATTTTTGATCCACATAGTACCCAGTGTTTTTAATGACGGCATTAGAGCATAACGGCGTTACTAACATCGTTATTTTTGTCAGTAGTGAGTAATCTAATTAATTGCTTTTCCCCATCTTTGCAACGCCGTTATCGTTACTAAGGATACGAAGGCTCGCGTTACTACAATTTGGGTGAATGACACGGGAGACACGGAGAGAGCAGAACAGGAGGAGGAAGGAGGGTAAGGGGGTTGTGACACCGTTGCAAACGCGATGCTAGGTGGCTCGGAGCGTTAGCATTTGTAGCATTCGCGTTCTCGCTAGCATTAGCATTTAGCGTGGCGAGTGTCATGTTAAACTTTTTACATAGAGTTCGTGGCGTTCAGGTGGGCACAATTCATTGAAAATATTGGACTGTTCTCCTCTTCAGTATGCATTATCGTCACTAAGTGGCCGTTGTCCTTGTAGATGCCACAAAAAATAATGTTTTTTGTTTTTCAAAAATAGTCACTTGCCCTAAACTTTTCTTGAATATACCATCACACTCTTATATGGGTGACATTTAAAAAAAAAAAAAAAAAAAAAAAGAGTGACCTATGTTTTTTGGGGGGATGAAAAAGTTCAATTCAATCAGTTAATATAAACATATTTGATGTAAAAGATGTTATAGAACCAGTGTTGTTAATCTTACTTTAAAAAAGTAATTAATTATAGTTACGAATTACTTTTCCCAAAAAGTAATTGCGTTACTAACTCGGTTACCTGGATGCAAGAGTAGTAATTAGTTACTTGGCAAAGTAACTGGTGATAATTTTCATGTTTTAATTTTTTTTCCTCCTTAAAAAAAAAAAAAAAAAAAAAAAACATAGGCCACACTATGAGAAGTTTTAAAAGGTTTTTGGGACAATTGGCCCTAGCCCGATTCTTTACCCTAATTTACCCTTTACCCTGAATCAACCGTTAAAAGTTGTTAAAATTGTTCCCATTATTGCATTAGTGTGAAAGTGTGAAAGTTTTAAAACTGCTTCATCATTTAAAGATAGATTCAAGTCAAGATTTTGCCGATTTAGGAGTATTTTAGATAAAAAGTTACTTAGGTTCGCTAGGAAGGTTCTCTACAACAGAGCCTTCCTAAGAAGTCTACTGCTTTAAGATGGCGGCTGTTTACTAACGCATCTAGTGCTGTGTCTGTCATTTCGCATCTAGTTCTATACATATATATATAGATATATATGATATCTACTATGTCTACCATATCAACCATATCATGTAGGCTATCGGCTACAACAGGTATTATTGGAGCTACCTAGATCGCGTTTGCTTGGCGTCATAACTTTCTTGCCTCCTCCCCCCTCCTGCTCTGCTCTGTCGTCTTGGTGAGTCCGTCTCCCTCAGACTTTTCTCGCGTCATTCAACCAATATAATAACGCATAGTAACACAGGCCTTTCCGTCCTCAGTAACGGTAACGGCGTTGCCAAGATGAGATAAGTAATTAATTAGTTTACTCACTACCGAAAAAAATAATGCCGTTAGTAACGCCGTTATATTGTAACGCCGTTATTAACAACACTGTATAGAACGGGTCATGTAATAAGTAACGTGTAGAACAGGGGTCAACTTTTTTCTGTGAGGGCCACATAACTTTTCCCTTCTCTGATGAGGGGCCGGGTCAGTTTGTAACAGAAAAAGTGTGACGATTGAAGGAGTGACTAAATGTAAAAATGTATTGTTTTTAAGAAAGCCACAATCAAATAACACTTTCTGGATTTTTCACGGAACAAAAGTAAATAAAATAAAAAAAAATAATAATATAATATATAGGGCTGTCAAACGATTAAAAATTTTAATCGAGTTAATTACAGCTTAAAAATTAATTAATCGTAATTAATCGCAATTAATCGCAATTCAAACCATCTATAAAATATGCCATATTTTTCTGTGAATTATATATATATTCTGTAAAATAAATTGTTGGAATGGAAAGATAAGACACAAGATGGATATATACATTCACCATACGGTACATAAGGACTGTAGTGGGCATTTCACTCTACTGTCATTTAAATCTGTCTATGCTGTCCTCACTCCGAAGCGTCTACTTTTTCCAAAGCTAGACAGCTGGTGAACGACGCCTTAATAATCAGACTTCTTCCTTTTTCATCTGATTTATTAATAAAATGGCCTCAAACCATTGTCCTCTTTAGACCGTCCTAAAACTACCAAAAAAAAAAAAAAAAGTACACAAGCATTGCATTAGCAACAACGTTAGCTTAGCACGCTATACAGGTTAACTAAACATAAAAAGCGTCCCATACAAAAAATATAACATTTCGCTAATTAACATAATATGTACATTCTTTACAACAACCATACTTACGGACAAATCCTGTCCAAGGATCATATAAGCACAACAGAGACGTTGTGGAGCCATATTGAACTGGCAAGAAAAGAATAAACCATGTCGCAAAGC
Source organism: Corythoichthys intestinalis (assembly GCF_030265065.1). Taxonomy (NCBI): domain Eukaryota; kingdom Metazoa; phylum Chordata; class Actinopteri; order Syngnathiformes; family Syngnathidae; genus Corythoichthys; species Corythoichthys intestinalis. The sequence continues at coordinate 27,766,100 of NC_080416.1, forward strand.
GACCACAAGAGTTCGCTGTTAGACAGCAGAAAAAGCCTTGCTGTAAAACTTGCCAAAAGGCAGAATACTGTCTGAGCGGGACATGTGCGTTAATTGCGTCAAATATTTTAACGTGATTAATTTAAAAAATTAATTACCGCGCGTTAACGCGTTAATTTTGACAGCCCTAATAATATAATATTATAATAATAACACTATTACTTAAATGGATAATAACCAAATAACTCTCTCTGGGTTCTTCACAGAAAAAAGCCAGGAAATAAATAACACTATTGAGAAAAAAAAAATTGTTCAGGTGGCCGGCCCAAATGTGGAGGCGGGCCGTATCCGGCCGTAGTTTGGGGACCCCTGGTGTAGAACATGAAAAGTAACGTCAGTTACTTTGCCGAGTAATTACTCTTAGTTACTAACTCAATTACTTTTTGGGAGAACTAATTTGTAACTAATTAGTTTTTAAAAGATTAACAACACTGTGGAAAACAAAGGACAAATACAGTGCTATATATCAGCAACCTTTAAAATTACATAGCGCCCTTATTTGCCAACAGAATTACATTATTTTGGTATCAATTTGAAAGTTTTGATTGGCTCTTTCTAATTTTTTTTACTGGAATAATTTTGGAATTTTTGATCCACATACCTAACCTTATGTCAAAGAAATTATCCTACGTTCAACTTTCAATTTGCTTGACCTCAAAAGCAACCACCTTGATTTGTCCTACAGACTTAAAAGCAGAAATTAATGTTTAACTTGACCAAATTCATTCATTGTGATGAGCAAACATTTAGGTAAATGTGCGTAGCCTTCAAAACACGATTAAACGTGGGGCAGTTTCACTTAACTCGACTTAAAAATCACACACTGCGAGTTGTTTGACATATTGAGTAATTTAGACAGTTTTAAACAATAAAATGTGATTCTTTTGCTCTTTTTTACTAACTTAAACAGCGGTGGCGTCGGTTATCGAATAATGGCGTCCTAAATTACACACACCTGGCGTAAAGTACGGCGTTGTATGGCAGTGACGCTGCGGGCGGCCTCCGAGCCTCCCAGCGGCTTTCGAGGCTTTCTGACGCCGGGACGTGATGAAACCGAGTCGGTCTAACCCGGTATATTCGCTGGGGGGAAGGTTAGCAGGATAAAATGGGGGTCTGGTGGCATTAACAGTGGTAGGCTGGCCGGCCTGACCTTTGACGTCACGGCGGCGAGGTCAGCCACAAAAATCGATTCTATAAAATTAAAAGAAACTCATCATGTCAACGCTGCAGACACAATAACGTTGTGGCTGTTGTCAAGCTGCCATTTTATTGCGACGTAAAAACAAAATATGGCGCGTTTATAATTTTATTTTTTTTTTGCTTCTAATTAAGTTCCAACAATATTTCATAAATTATAAATTAGGTGGATATGCGATTTAAGTTGGATAAGTATTAAGGAAAAATACAAATTAAATCCTTTTGTTTTCATTTATTTCGCATAAATGTACATCTGGCAATTATTTAGGTAGTTTCTATCACCGTGTAGTATAATTTCAAGTACATTCGAGAGAAAACAAATGTCGAATTATACTGTTTGTAAATTAGATATTTTCATTTTTAAAATTTTTCTAAATAAACACATTGGCGGGTAGACGTCCAATCAAAAACACATTTAAATTTACAGAAAAAAATGAAAAGAAGCGCACAATTGGGACGTTTAATGCCACTGAAAGAGTTCATTTGTTTGCATGAAAGTTGCGTATTAAATATTACAATACAAAATGCGAAACCAATATATAAATTTGTACTCAAAAATAAATTGAAGCAAAAATAATATGAAAACCATTTTCAGTCGTCATTCAATCCCAAATTCTGATTTCATTTGATAAGCAGGTCAACTCCACGTTCAGCGTTCGGGGGGAGGTGGTGCGCGTGCACGCGTGCTCGTCGGATCGATACCCAGGCGCGTGCGCGTCTTTCCGGTGAATAGAAAGCGCGTGACGTCACGGAAGCGTCTCAGCCTTTTAATTGATTTGTCATAATGAACTAGAGGCTTGTCTCCATCGATTTCAGCAGCAGGAAGCTCGTTAAATAAAGTCGTCACTCGATAACAATTACACTCGGAACACGCGTGGGAATCCAAACGTCTTGTATGCAAATGAGTTTAAGCCTCCAAAATGTATAGGAATAAAGCGCAAAACTCCATAGTCGGTATGTGTAATTGAGTTGTTGTCGATTAAACGTGACTAATATGAAAATGAATTAAATTAAAACACTGATAACTTAGCTCTGGCCTACAGAACAAATGTAAAATTTCATTTCCATTTGTAAATGAGTAAAAAAAAATTGAATAAATACAATTATAAGTAAGGTTTAATTCACAAAAATAAATAATCAAACGACTTGACTGACAATTATTTGAATATGTTACATCCAGGTTGCAAAATGTGTGAATTTGCAAGCTGAGATTTAAAAATAAAAGCACAACAGGTGTTCTCCCATTTGCTCAATTCTCAACTTCCAATTCCACACAAATCATCAGTCATGACTTCCATGTCAGTGGATGAGAAGATGCAAGAACATGATGAGAACACGACAGAATAAGACAAGCGCAATAAGGAAACAAGCATAAAGGATGAAAAGGACAGGACAATTCAATGGACAGACTGATAAAATGATAGAAGACAATGAGAAACGAAGGAGAGAGGACCCCCCAAAAAGAAAGAAGAGAGTGACTCCAGAACAATGAGAAGAGGAGCATACGAACACTCAGAAGATGCCGAGCGCAAACAACAAAGCGTCTGCGGATGAGAAAGAGAAGCCAGGAAAGAAGAAAAGGAGGAGGAAGAAGAGGTGGGAGGGTGTCTTCAATGAAACGCGGCGAGGCCCCCGTGTCCTCGGCACGTGCAGGCCCCCTTCCACACGAGAAAAGGATCGGCGACCCATCTGGACACAGAAGAAGTACAAAAAGAAGGGGAAGATAAAGAAAATGGCAAAACTAAAAAGAAGTGGAGGAGATTCAAGAACAGAAGGAAAGGAGAACAAGAAAATGGAAATGGAAGGAAACAAAAGAATGCAAGGGGAGGAAAAAGTAAAGGAAAATCGGGGAAAGAGAATCAAGAAAAAGGCAGGAGAAAAATAGCAAAAATTAAAGGAGAACTGGGGAAAAAGGAGATTTTTTTAAAAATGAAGATGAAGAAGGAGACGCTAACAGGAAATGAAAAGAAAGCTATAAAGGAAAACAGACAAAGCAATGGAAAGCAAGACCTCAAAAAAGAAAAGAAATATAAAAAAAGACAAAAGGACAAGGGGAAAAAAGCAAGCAAAAAAGGCCAAATGTAAGAAAAGGGGGAAAAAAAGACAAAAGGACAAGAAAGTCAGAGAAAGATAAGAAGTAAAAGGAGGAAAGAAAAACATAAGTTTTGGGGGGAAAAAAAAAAAAAAAGCAAAATAAGTGAAAAACAAAACCACACTCAAATAGTAACAAAAGCTGACAAATTTTGTTACATTGAAATCAAACCTGGGCTAATCTCACCTGCGAGCATCATCACCGTTACCACGGTGACACACAAAGATGCTGAGTGGTTTTCTTCGGGCTAGAAAACCGCCTCACTCCTGCCTGTGACTATTCAGCACCAGCTGCCAAACTTGCGAACGTTCATCATCTTCTGCTGAAGAACATCTCCTGCCCCCAGTGACCGGAAAACAACATGATGTTTCTTCTGTATCCTATTTATTTCCAAATATGTTTTATCATTCAACACACATATTCAACACTGCTTATAGTCACGGGGTGCTGGAGCACACTCCGGATTGGTCGCCAGTGGTCACAGACAAACATTGAGACTCACATTCAACTAAAAGCACACACAGCAAATTAAAATATATTTATCAAAACATATCATGCATTTAAACGTGTATTCATTCTGTATAGATGTTTTATCTATAAGATACTGCAGGACATACACTGCAGTATGTCACTTATTACACTTATTATTAAATTACTTTTATTTACATTATTATTAAATTATTACACTTATTATTACTGATTGATGACACTGCACACGGTAGACACAGGAACATTCAGATCTTTGGAGATGGACTTGTACCCTTGAGATTGCCCATGCTTCCTCACAATTTTGCTTCTCAAGTCCTCAGACAGTTCTTTGGTCTTCTTTCTTTTCTCCATGCTCAATGTGGTACACACAAGCACACAGGACAGAGGTTGAGTCAACTTCAATCCATTTTAACTGGCTGCAAGTGGGATTTAGTTATTGCCAACACATGTTATGCGTCACAGGTAAGTAACAGGTGCTGTTAATTACACAAATTAGAGAAGCATCACTTGATTTTTCAAAGGGTGCCAATAATTTTGTCCGGCCCATTTTTGGAGTTTTGTTTCAAATGATAATGATTCAATTTTCATTGCAAGCACAATAAATGAAGATATTACTCCAAAAGCATTTGTAATTGCAATCATTTTCTGGGAGAAATTCAGCATTATCTGACAGAATTGCAGGGGTGCCAATACTTTTGGCCAGTACTGTATTATGTATCCTGTAAAATATTTATCCTCAGATTGTATTTAGGGACAGACAAATTCATAAAAGATTGACATGAGATATATATTTTTTTGGTATTGTTTATTTTATGTAAGATACACTTTGTTAATTATTTAAAGCAGTAAAAAAAAAAAAATTTTTTTGAATATTTTACTCTCTAAATATGTTTATAATCACAATCATATCTTTCTTTAACTATTTCTTACTTCAAGAAAATATTTTTGCTACGCTGACTTGAAATATGTACAATTTTCTTAGAAGAGATTCATGGATAGAAAAAAAAAAATGACCATCAAATACAGCCATTCGACTTTAACAGTCTTCTTACATTTTGTATATAACAATTAAACTTACAAGGAAATTACTAAAAAAACAAATTCAATTAAAATTTATATATAAATGTTTATAACAAAAGAGATGATTAGTGTAATAAAAAGCCCCAAAACTCCCAAACAAATGCTTATCATTTTTATTAGATGTAATAAATAATGCCTTTTGTTCATTATTTACAAAATAACACAAACCATACATACTCGGGTATACAGACACACACATAGTAAATCGACATATATACACAAACAAACATGCTTAGACTGTATGTATGCATTACAATGAATATATGTACAGTGTGTATATATATATATATATTTACAGTATATACACTCATTATTTTTAGTTAAATTTTTTTAAAGAATGAACTCAACAGAGCACAAGTGGACACCTCTGTCTCATCCCTAACCCCCCTCCACCTCATTCCCTATTAATACGGACACTAAAATACATACACACTTACACACCCTGAGCCCTCCAGGACCCCTCCCCATGACCCTACGACCTAGGCGTCATGGCAACCCCCTGACCCATCCTGCCGTTGCCGTGGTAACAACCTTGGATGGAGCGCGTCTGACCACCACACACACACACACACACACACACAAACACACACAGCAGCCCCCCCTCCCCGCCAAGGCGAGGCGAAGCGATCGATATTCTATCACACAGAACAGTGGAGCGAGAGAGAGGAGGCCACGGGCCAGCCAGATTACTGGGGGGAGGTGAGGGGTTGGGGGTCTTGGAGAAAAAAAAAATCATGTGTGTGTGTGTGTGTTTGGAGCAAAGAGGAAAAGGTTTTAGAGGAGGTAGGAGATGGAAAGATGTGTGTGTGTAATCAGGTAGGTAGGAGATTGAGAGGGGTGTGTGTGCAGAAAGCAATTTTTGTTATGTCTGTGTGCCTTTTAATTTGCAATTGTATTTATTTTCAAAACCAGCGCAGGCAAATAAACATTGTATTGTCAAAATTTCCTTTAAATTTGCAGTTGTACGTAAATATGTATAATGTACTGCATATATTTTTAATGCAGTGATACCGCTACATACAAATTTAATTAGTTCCAGGACCTGGTTTGTAAGTCGAGTGGGATTTTCCCCATAAGAATACATTAGAATTCATCTCATAGCCCACAAATCTACATTAAATCATAAATACTGCTGGTAAAATTATAAATAGCAATTACACATAGCAAAACAAATAAATTATAAATACAAATCGGAATAATATAATAATAGTAGTAATAAGTAGTGTTGCACAGATACCATTTTTGCCCCCGATACAATACCTGGCTGTGCAGTATCGGCCGATACCGATTCCATTCAGTGTGAAATATATACAGTGGGGCAAATAAGTATTTAGTCAACCACTAATTGTGCAAGTTCTCCCACTTGAAAATATTAGAGAGGCCTGTAATTGTCAATATGGGTAAACCTCAACAATGAGAGACAGAATGTGTGGGAAAAAACAGAAAATCACATTGTTTGATTTTTAAATAATTTATTTGCAAATCATGGTGGAAAATAAGTATTTGGTCAGTACCAAAAGTTCATCTCAATACTTTGTTGTGTACCCTTTGTTGGCAATAACGGAGGCCACACGTTTTCTGTAACTCTTCACAAGCTTTTCACACACTGTTGCTGGTATTTTGGCCCATTCCTCCATGCAGATCTCCTCTAGAGCAGTGATGTTTTGGGGTTGTCGTTGGGTAACACGGACTTTCAACTCCCTCCACAGATTTTCTATGGGGTTGGCTAGGCCACTCCGGGACCTTGAAATGCCTCTTACAAAATCACTCCTTTGTTGCCCTGGCTGTGAGTTTGGGATCATTGTCATCCTGAAAGACCCAGCCACGTCTCATCTTCAATACCCTTGCCGATGGAAGGAGATTTTCACTCAAAATCTCTCGATACATGGCCCCATTCATTCTTTCCTTTACACAGATCAGTCGTCCTGGTCCCTTTGCAGAAAAACAGCCCCAAAGCATGATATTTCCACCCCCATGCTTCACAGTGGGTATGGTGTTCTTCGGATGCAATTCAGTATTCTTTCCCCTCCAAACACAAGAATCTGTGTTTCTACCAAAAAGTTCTATTTTAGTTTCATCTGATCATAACACATTCTCCCAGTCCTCTTCTGGATCATCCAAATGCTCTCTAGCGAACTGCAGACGGGCCTGGACGTGTATTTTCTTCAGCAGGGGGACACGTCTGGCAGTGCAGGATTTGAGTCCCTGGTGGGGTACTGATAGTAGCCTTTGTTACTGTGGTCCCAGCTCTCTGTAGGTCATTCACTAGGTCCCCCCGTGTGGTTCTGCGATTTTTGCTCACCGTTCTTGTTATCATTTTGACGCCACGGGGTGAGATCTTGCATGAAGCCCCAGATCGAGGGAGATTATCAGTAGTCTTATTTGTCTTCCATTTTCTAATAATTTCTCCCGAAGTTGATTTCTTTTCACCAAGCATTTTACCTATTGCAGATTCAGTCTTCCCAGCCTGTTGCAGGTTTACAATTTTGTCTCTGGTGTCCTTCGACAGCTCTTTGGTCTTGGCCATAGTGGAGTTTGGAGTGTGACTGACTGAGATTGTGGACAGGTGTCTTTTATACCAATAATGAGTTAAAACAGATGCCATTAATACAGGTAACGAGTGGAGCTTCGTTAGACCTCGTTAGACCTCGTTAGAAGTTAGACCTCTTTGACAGCCAGAAATCTTGCTTGTTTGTAGGTGACAAAATACTTATTTTCCACTCTAATTTGGAAATAAATTCTTTAAAAATCAAACAATCTGATTTTGTGTTTTTTTTCACATTCTGTCCCTCATGGTTGAGGTTTACCCATGTTGACAATTACAGGCCTCTCTAATCTTTTCAAGTAAGAGAACTTGCACAATTGGTGGTTGACTAAATACTTATTTGCCCCACTGTATATACCACCCCGAGCAAAATTATGGAATCACCAGTCTGGGATGAGCATTCACTCAGACATTTTATTATGTAGAACAAACACAGATAAAAGCTTGTAAAAATAATGAAATAGTTCAAAAGTGCAACTCCTTGGCATTCAGAAACACTAAAAGAAATGAATTTAGAAAAACATTGTGGTGGTCAGTAAATGTGACTTTTATAGAGCCAGTGCAGGGAAATAAATATAGAATAACTCCATTCTGAAGAATTAAATATGGAATCACTCAATTTTGAGTAGAAAATACAGACACAATTTCCTTTCCTGAATTGGGCCCCTGCCTCAGATTAGATCTGACCGTTAGTCAGCAGTTATAACAGTGCAGTTATCACACCTTGGAGGGCTGCTGGACCAAGTGGATTCACAAGAATCATGGCTCCAACAAGAGAGATCTCTCTTGAGACCAAGGAGAAGATGATCAAACTTCTTGAAGAAGGTAACACTACACGTATGGTTGCCAAAGATGTGGGCTGTTCACAGTCAGCTGGACCAAGTACAAACATCATGGCAAGGTTGTTAAAGTTAAGCATACTGGTAGACCGAGGAAGACATCCAAATGTCATGACAGACAAGTAAAGGTCATATGTCTTGAAAACAGAAGATGCACAACAAGACAAATGAAGAAGAAATGAGAGGAAGCTGGAGTCAAGGTATGTGACAGAACTGTTCAAAATCACCTAAAGGAAATGGGATTTTAATACAGGAAAGCTAAAAGGAAACCATCACTGACACTTAAACAGAAAAGAACAAGACTGCAATGGGCTAAATAGAGGCAATCATGGAATGTGAATGACTGGATAAAGGTTATTTTTCAGTGATGAGTCAAGAATCTGCATTGGACAAGGTGATGATGCTGGAACTTTTGTTTGGTGCCGTTCTAGTGAGATTTACAAAGATGCCTGCCTGAAGAAAACACCAAAATTTCCCTCAGTCCTTGATGATATGGGGCTGCATGTCAGGCAAAGGCAATGGGAGATGGCTGAGGTTAAATCATCAATAAATTCACAAGTTTACATTGAAATTTTAGACAGCTTTCTTATCTCTTCAATTGAAAATATGTTCGGGGATAATGAAATCGTTTTCCAAGATGACAATGTATCATGCCACAGAGTTAAAACTGTTAAAGCTCGAGAAAAACTTTTTTTTTTTTTTTTTTTTGAGTGACTCGGGGGAAAAAAACGCAGCAGCAGCAATTTATTTTCATTTCTTCGAGTTGGCAGTAAAAACGCGAGTTTTCTTAATGTTTAAATAGTCTACATATTTTTATGATCATTATAAAAGCATTTACACAACGAAATGACACTGGGAAAGTTTAATATAAAAAAAAAAAAAAAACGTGTTTTGCAGTCACACAGAGAAGATTCAAAAGGATCACATTTCTGTTGCCTTTGTGTGCATAAATAAAAGTGTCCTTCGTAACGAATTCTCAGTTGGCAGAAAAAAACGCAAGTTTTCTTAATGTTTAAATAGTCTACATATTTTTATGATCACTATAAAAGCATTTACACAACGACATAACGCTGGGAAAGTTTAATATAGAAAAAAAAAACAGTTGCTGTTGTTGCAGCCTCGAACTTTTTTGTGTTCGTTCACCTGTTTCGTCTTCAAATGTTTAATAAGGTTCGAGGCATTGAAACTGGCCGGTCTAACTCTACCTCTCTAAACTTTCAGGCCGCAAATCTTGCAGTGAGCCATTGTACTCGAAGGAGTTTCTGTGCTGAAATATTACCAGACCGCTGACATTTTCTTCTCCTGGTTTTTCCTCCATATGAAAAAAGCTGCCCGGCATTGTTTAAGAGCTTTCATTGGTCTGGAGCAGGCCAATAGCGATAGCTGATTGGCATGCAAAGAGATCACGTGTGATCACACGACACAGAGTGTAGTGAGTGGCAGGAGAAAGAAGACAAGTTCAAGTGGTACCATTAAATGGAATCGGCACCCTATTTGTTGGTACTCGCCGATACCACCATTTTAGTGCCGATCGCCCCCCGCCGATACTGGTATCGGTGCAACATTAATAATAATGTAATGAATCAGGGTATAATGTGGCGGTTGTGTTTTGCATGCTGTTCCTGGACTGCACTGTGTGACTGACGACAGAGAGGTGAGGAAGAGTTTTTATTTTCTCTTTCCATGTTGTTGTTGGTGTCGGCTAAAGTGGACAGTAGCCCTGTTGCATTGCACAAGTTCTGAAATCAATGATTAAAAACCTGACGAAACTGGCGACTTCCTTGCCGATGTTATAATAATAATGTCACCTTAACTTATCAAGACTGGCGAACGGAGGAGCACTGTCAAGATCATAGACCTATCCCGGCCGTATTTTGGGCCAGTTCACATAATGCTCATATTTTTCTATCATTTCCATCTTAATTTTAATGCTAAGCATCACCTTTTTCCACCACCTGCACTAACCTTCTTGGGACCCATGTTGATTTCTCACAGGAAAATCCGCCGTGTGCCACCGCCTTAAATCGAGCATGTCATCTTGAGACAAATGACGAGTCAAATTTTACGTCGCATGTCGAAAGGATCCTATTTTTACGCATTCGTATGTCGAGGTACCACTTTATTGGTGGTTTGAAGGCTTTATCGGTCATCATATCCAATGATGTACGGTCGGTTTCGAATTGCTTTTTAAAAGGAAAACGCTCACAAAAGGTTGCAAATGTATTTAAATGTGTGCAAATCATAAATGAAAATTCAACAAAATGCAGAAATCTGAATTCACACGGTGATGCCCTCAGCTAAATTGAATGTAGTCGGCAGACATTAGCTTTAAGGACTGTCTGAAATTACAATTCTATTTTTAATCAAGTGTTATTAATGTTCATAAATATGTGAAATGAAGAAAAAAACTTGGCAAATATGCTTCTGTGATTCCAAATATACAGCGAAGCAGTGTTGCTTAATTAAATGTAATTAAATTTTCTCAGTTTTTTCTTTGAATAACAGTGATTGCTCAGAAATAAGATATTCAACAAAATAACTATAGTACCTATATTTTAAACTCTTACCACTGAAATGAAACACATTGGTCAATAAAAATCTTCACAAAAGTGTAAAAATAGCACATTATATTATTTTGAGTTATGCCATTACAATCTGTAAGAAATTAAACTGTTTTTAAATGTATAGCCCATCAGATCATAGGACAAGGTTCCAGTAATCCATGTGCTTTGTTGACATGTCTTCAGCAAACTGTTTGCGGTACACAAGACGTCTTCAGAAGAAGCTTCCTCCTGGAGTGACAGCCATGCACACCAATTTGATTTGATTCACTAACAGGCTGACCCCCCACCTCTTCAATCTCTGCTGCAATGCTGACAGCACTCCTGTAACGAGTCACATGACATTTTGGAGGGAAAATGACAAGCAGTACTCAATTTGGACATTTAGGGATGTACGTAGTTACTATGTGGTGTACTCACTTTTGTTGCCAGGAGTTTAGATATTGATGGCTATATTTGGAGCTATTTATATTTGGAGTTATTTTGAGGGGAAAATAAATTAACTATTATATCAGCTGCACACAGACTACTTTTCATTGCGTCAAAGTCTCATTTTGTCAGCGTTGTCCCATGAAAAGATATACTTAAATATCTGCAGAAATGCGAGGGGTACTCACTTTAGTGATACGCTGTATACATACAGTTGTGGTCAAAAGTTTACATACACTTGTGAAGAACATTATGTCATGGCTTTCTTGAGTTTCCAGTTATTTCTACAACTCTGATTTTTCTCCGATAGAGTGATTGGAACAGATACTTCTTTGTCACAAAAACATTCACGAAGTTTGGTTCTTTTATGACTTTATTATGGGTTAACAGAAAAAGTGATCAAACCGACTGGGTCAAAAATATACATACAGCAACACGAATTAGCAATTTCTTGTCAGTGAATATTGACTTGAACAATCATTGACTTGAACAAGTCAGAAAAGTCACTTGGAGCCATTTCAAAGCAGCTGCAGGTCCCAAGAGCAACAGTGCAAACAATTGTCTGTAAGTATAAAGTACATGGCACTGTTTTGCCACTGCCACAATCAGGAAGAAAACGCAAGCTATCACCTGCTGCTGAGAGAAAATTGGTCAGGAAGGTGAAGATTCAACCGAGAATCACCAAAAAGCAGAGCTGCCAAGAATTAGAAGCTGCTGGAACACAGGTGTCAGGGTCCACAGTCAAGCATCTCCATGGACTGAGAGGCTGCCGTGCAAGAAGGAAGCCCTTGCTGCAAAAGCAGCACCCTAAGGCTCGACTGAAGTTTGCTGCTGATCACATGGACAAAGATAAGACCTTCTGGAGGAAAGTTCTGTGGTCAGACGAAACAAAAATCGAGCTGTTTGGCCACAATGCCCAGCAATATGTTTGGAGGAGAAAAGGTGAGGCCTTTAACCCCAAGTACACCATGCCTACCGTCAAGCACAGTGGTGGTAGTATTATGCTGTGGGGCTGTTTTGCTGCCAATGGAACTGGTGCTTTACAGAGAGTAAATGGGATAATGAAGAAGGACGATTACCTTCAAATTCTTCAAGATAACCTAATGTCATCAGCCCGAAGATTGGGTCTTGGGCGCAGTTGGGTGTTCCAACAGGACAATGACCCCAAACACACATCAAAAGTGGTAATGGAATGGCTAAATCAGGCTAGAATTAAGGTTTTCGAATGGCCTTCCCAAAGTCCTGACTTAAACCCCATTGACAACTTGTGGACAATGCTGAAGAAACAAGTTCATGTCAGAAAGCCATCAAATTTAACTGAACTGCACCAACTCTGTCAAGAGGAGTGGTTAAAGATTCAACCAGAAGCTTGTGGATGGCTACCAAAAGCGCCTAATTGAAGTGAAAATGGCCAAGGGACATGTTACCAAATATTAGCGCTACTGTATGTATATTTTTGACCCAGCAGATTTTATCACTTTTTTCTGTTCACCCATAATAAAGTCATAAAAGAACCAAACTTCATGAATGTTTTTTGTGACAAAAAAGTATCTGTTCCAATCACTATCAGAGAAAAATCTGAGTTGTAGAAATAACTGGAAACTCAAGAGAGCCATGACATAATGTTCTTCACAAGTCTATGTAAACTTTTGACCACAACTGTATATACTAGTCCTTCTCAAAAAATTTGCATATTGTGATAAAGTTCATTATTTTCTGTAATGTACTGATAAACAGAGTTTCATATATTTTAGATTCATTACACACAAGTGAAGTAGTTCAAGACTTTTATTGTTTTAATATTGATGGTTTTGGCAGAAAGTCAAGAAAAACCAAAAATCCCTATCTCAAAAAATTCGCATATCATGAATAGGTACTCTTAAGAAGCTACTAACCTAATCATCTGAATCAACGAATTCACTCAAAACCCCTGCGAAAGATTCCTGAGGCTTTTAAGAACTCCCAGCCTGGTTCATTACTCAAAACCGCAATCATGAGCAAGACTGCCGACTTGACTGCTTTCCAGAAGGCCATCATTGACACCCTCAAGCAAGAGGCTAAGACACAGAAAGAAATTTCTGAGCGAATAGGCTTTTCCCAGAGTGCTGTATCAAGGCACCTCAGTGGGTAGTCTGTGGGAAGGAAAAAATGTGCAGGGAACGCTGCACAACCAGAAGAGGTTGTGGAGAAGGGCCGATTCCAGACCTTTGGGGACCTGCAGAAACCTGGAAATGGTCTACAGGTGACGCATTCCCCAGGTCAAGCCACTTTTGAACCTGAGACAGCAGCAGAAGTGCCTGACCGGAGCTACAGAGAAGCAGCACTGGACTTTTGCTCAGTGGTACTTTTTTCAGATGAAAGCAAATTTTGCATGTCAGTTGGAAATCAAGGTGCCAGGAGTTTGGAGGAAGACTGGGGAGAAGGAAATGCCAAAATGCCTGAAGTCCAGTGTCAAGTACCCACAGTCAGTGATGGCCTGGGGTGCCAAGTCAGCTGCTGGTGTTGGTCTACTGTGTTTTATCAAGGGCAGGGTCAATGCAGCTAGCTATCAGGAGATTTTGGAGCACTTCATGCTTCCATCTGCTGAAAAGCTTTATGGAGATGAAGATTTCATTTTTCAGCATGCCCTGGCACCTGCTCACAGTGCCAAAACCACTGGTAAATGGTTTACTTACCATGGCATTACTGTGCTCATTTGGCCTTCCAACTCTTCTGACCTGAACCCCATGGAGAATCTGTGGAATATTGTGAAGAGGAAGTTGAGAGGGACCAGACCCAACACTGTGGATGAGCTTGAAGAGCATACGACAGGAGAAAAAAAGTCTTAAGTAGCATTATTATATGAATTAGAATCATATTTTGAGACAATTCGACTATATACAACAATTTAGCAAAGCGCAGATGACGAGAAATTAGTCTTTTAATCTGCCGGTTAGCCACGCCTACAATTGTAGTGCTCTAGCGTCCCCAACAGGTAGATGACGTCAGCGGTAGACTGGGCTCATCGGTTTTACTATTCAGCCCGTTGAGGGGGAATTATGCAGAACGAGGAAAACGCGACGAAGAGAGCCGCAAAATGTCATTGTTTCAGTCTCTCTACTCCAATATTTTTACAGGATATTCTTTTTATCCAAGTATTTTTCCCCAATAGCTAAATAAATGGCTTGAGAAGGACCAGTCAGCCCGTCGAGGGGGAACTATTCACAACAAGGAAAACACGATGAAGAGAGCTGCAAAATATTTTCAATATTTTTAGAGGATATTCTTTTTATCCAAGTATTTTCCCCAATTGCTAAATAAATGGCATGGTCATGATAAATAACAGTCTTGTGCTAAATGGAATATGAAATAATAAAAATGCACCTATTCAGGACGACATGGCAAAATTACTCCATAATGGTCAAAACTGTCGACTTCACCTTTACTGTCGCACCTCCCGAATGATATTTTATGACACCTAAATCGAGCTTATGTCATTTTCCTTCCCCGGCTTGGGAGAATGTCAACAAGCCAAGAGGCGTGAGAGCTAGCCGACACGCTAACCCGAACCGAGTGATGTTTCAAAGTCTTTGAAGTGGCAAATCACACATAACTAGCCCGGATTATTTGACATGACGACTGGGTTGTCGATTGTCTTCGCGGATCGGCAAACTGCTTGGCAAACCGCCCGGCGGAGAGCAATTTACAGCTTGTTCCCCGAGGAGGGCGACTGCAGTTGTTGTGCAGCTAACGTGCAGCTAATGTGCATGACGAGAGCTTTTTACATGCCTATCAATGATCAAATGTAAGTAGTCCTTTATTTAAAGAAAGTTTGTAGTGTTTACTTTGTAATCGCTGTATTTGTATTTGACATAATACAAAACAAGATGTTAACTCACTTCCTCGTAAGTCCAATGGTTCCACAGTTGTAGAGCTTGTTTTGGCCAATGTCCACGGTGAATGGGAACCTTTTGAAACTCCAAAAAGGCGCACACGCCTCTCCCTTGTACAGCAAGATTTTTCTGCAGCCGCTTGGCTGGCGTGATGCGAAAAATAAACATATTAATCTGCAAAATCAGCTGAATCCTTAGTCCTCATACACAACAGGACGGCTGGATAGTGAAGAGGACGCCTTCACCCGTACACGTCACAGCGCCCTCCTCCTCAATGCAAGACCGAAGCCGGAAGTCACTCATTTTCATGGCGCGAGATTCAAAAAAACTAAATAAATATAGCGATCGCTTCCACACACATCCAAGCGGTCCATATCATTCAGGAGCATAAAATACCGCGTGTATTATGGAATGAACATGCTTTTTTTGTGTCACCATGCACTTTAAGGCCGCTATCAAACCATCCTGGGCCTCCATAACACCTCAGCAGTGCCACAAGCTGATTGCCTCCATGCTACGCCGCATTGAAGCAGTCATTTCTGCAAAAGGATTCCCGACCAAGTATTGAGTGCATAGCTGATTTATTAATTGAAGGTTGACTTTATTTGTGTTAAAAACACTTTTTTGTATTGGTCGGATGAAATATGCTAATTTTTTTAGATGGGTATTTTTGGTTTTTCTTGACTTTTTTTTCCCAAGATCAATCCATCCATCCATTATCTTCCGCTTAGTCCGGGGTCGGGTCGCGGGGGCAGCAGCTTTAGCAGGGAAGCCCAGACTTCCCTCTCCCCAGCCACTTCAGCCAGCTCCTCCGGCGGGATTCCAAGGCGTTCCCAGGCCAGCCGAGTGACATAATGTCTCCAGCGTGTCCTGGGTCGACCCCGGGGCCTCCTGCCGGTGGGACATGCCCGGAACACCTCTCCAGGGAGGCGTCCAGGAGGCATCCGAACCAGATGCCCGAGCCACCTCAACTGGCTCCTCTCAACGCGGAGGAGTAGCGACTCGACACCAAGCCCCTCCCGGATGACCGAGCTTCTCACCCTATCTCTAAGGGAGAGCCCGGACACCCTGCGGAGGAAACTCATTTCGGCCGCTTGTATCCGGGATCTTGTTTTTTCAGTCACGACCCACAGCTCGTGACCATAGGTGAGGGTATGAACGTAGATCGACTGGTAAATCGAGAGCTTCGCCTTTTGGCTCAGCTCCTTCTTCACCACAACGGACCGGTGCAGAGTCCGCATCACTGCAGACGCTGCACCGATCCGCCTGTCAATCTCCCGCTCCCTCCCACCCTCACTCGTGAACAAGACCCCAAGATACTTGAACTCCTCCACTTGGGGCAGGATCTCATCCCCGACCCGGAGAGGGCATGCCACCCTTTTCCGGCTGAGGACCATGGTCTCCGATTTGGAGGTGCTGATCTTCATCCCAACCGCTTCACACTCGGCTGCGAACCTTCCCAGTGAGAGTTGAAGGTCATGGCTTGATGAAGCCAACAGCACCACATCATCTGCAAAAAGCAGAGATGCAATGCTGAGGTCACCAAACCGGAAACCTTCAACACTTCGGCTGCGCCTAGAAATTCTGTCCATAAAAATTATGAACAGAATCGGTGACAAAGGGCAGCCTTGGCGGAGTCCAATCCTCACTGGGAACGAATTCGACTTATTGCCGGCAATGCGGACCAGACTCTGACACCGGTCGTACAGGGACCGAATAGCCCTTACCAAGGGGCTCGGTACCCCGTAATCCCGGAGCACTCTCCACAGGATTCCCCTAGGCACACGGTCGAACGCCTTCTCCAAATCCACAAAACACATGTAGACTGGTTGGGCGAACTCCCATGCACCCTCGAGGACCCTGCTGAGGGTGTAGAGCTGGTCCACTGTTCCACGGCCGGGACGAAAACCACACTGCTCCTCCTGAATCCGAGATTCGACTTCCCGACGGACCCTCCTCTCCAGCACCCCTGAATAGACTTTACCGGGGAAGCTGAGGAGTGTGATTCCTCTATAATTGGAACACACCCTCCGGTCCCCCTTTTTAAGAAGGGGGACCACCACCCCGGTCTGCCAATCAAGAGGCACTGTCCCCGATGTCCACGCGATGTTGTAGAGGCGTGTCAGCCATGACAGCCCTACAACATCCAGAGCAGATCATCAATATTAAAACAATCAAAGGCTTGAACTACTTCAGTTGTGTGTAATGAATCTAAAATATATGAAAGTCTAATGTTTATCAGTACATTACAGAAAATAATGAACTTTATCAGAATATGCAGATTTTTTGAAAAGGACTAGTATAGGGGAGATGTTTGCCTTTCCTCAGTAATATAATTCTTGATAGAAGATAAAGAATAATCCAAATCTGACGTCTATCGCTCTCAATGGCAATGAAACACATAGGCAAAGTTTGACATTTGGGGCAGCGGGGGCACAACATGTTGATGACCCCGAAACGCAGTGTCAGAAATAAAATTAATTTGCAAGAATATTTATAATAATAAGTTGACAATGAGCGTTTTTTTGTTTCCTATCATTCTTGAGGGGAACTTTAAATCAGGCTGTTTAGGCAATACTTGCCAAGATTGTCATCCATTGAATATAGTACGCCTGTCGGTGTCGTGCCAATGTAGTTACCCTAGTCAAAAATTGTATCCCCTGGACGGAGCCATATGGAGGTAGATTTGTGTCTATTATTCAATCAAAAAAAAAAAAAAAAGCTGCTTCAATCAAAATATATATTTTCAACCAAAAAAGAAAGTAGCTTCAATAAAAAAAAAACTGTTTGAATGCAAAAATAAATTTGAAACCAAAACAAAACGCATGTGAAAGCTATTTTTCTTTGATTTAATTTTTTTTCTTTTTTTTGATTGAAGTCCTTTTTTATTAAAGCTACTTTTTTGATTGATTTAATGTCGATTTGCATTTGGGCCACATTTTGGCTTGGACATTTTTGTCTTTATTATTCAATCAAAAAATAAGTTGCTTCAAAAAATATAGATATTTTCAAAAAGAAAAATCACTTCAATCAAAAACAAAATTTCAATCATGGAGAAAGTTTTTGAATGCGAAAAAAATATTTGAGATAGAAAAACTTGACATTTGAACACTTAATTTTTCATTGAAAAAGTTTTAAACAAACAAACAAACAAAAAATCAATCCAAGGTCAAATTTTCCAATCCTAAAATTTTCAAATGTTTTTGAATCTTCCTAATAGTGTTACCTAATGATTCACAATGGCTACGGTCACCATGGAGACAACAATTGACAACACTCCGACCTTGCGGTGCCTCGACGACGTGAGTGCGAGTCCAGAATAAAGCGTGTGCGTGCGTGTGTAGAACAAGAGAAGGAATCAAGACAGAAGAGGTGACCTATGTCCTCACTTAGAGGTGTGTGCAGCACCACTCACTTGCTCTGTGAGCCTTGTAATAGTATTCATGAAACACACACACACATGCGCACACATAGGAGCAATGTGAAGTGAAAGTGTCCAACGTGAAGCTGCTGCACCTTTTAACGCCTCAACTCAAGGTGAACCTCAACTCTGACAACTGCTTTCTTCTGCTTCGTTATTGGACTTCTTGTCTGCGATGTGCTACACCCTTCCCACGGACATCTAGACTCTGTCAAGAACTTGGAAATTTGAGATGTCGCAGGTCACAGACTAGATTTTTCTCCCGACTAGGGTATCCTGGTTTTTAGGGTTTTAATATACAGTGGGGCAAGTAAGTATTTAGTCAACCACTAATTGTTAAAAGTTCTCCCACTTGAAAATATTAGAGGCCTGTAATTGTCAACATGGGTAAACCTCAACCATGAGAGACAGAATGTGGAAAAAATAAACCCAGAAAATCACATTGATTTGTAAAGAATTTATTTGTAAATCATGGTGTAAAATAAGTATTTGGTCAATACCAAAAGTTCATCTCAATACTTTATTATGTACCCTTTGTTGGGAATAACAGAGGCCAAACGTTTTCTGTAACTCTTCACAAGCTTTTCACACACTGTTGCTGGTATTTTGGCCCATTCCTTAGAGCAGTGATGTTTTGGGGCTGTTGCTGGGCAACACGGACTTTCAACTCCCTCCACAGATTTTCGATGGGGTTGAGATCTGGAGACTGGCTAGGCCACTCCAGGACCTTGAAATGCCTCTTACAAAGTCACTGCTTTGTTGCCCTGGCTGTGTGTTTGGGATCATTGTCATGCTGAAAGACACAGCCACGTCTCATCTTCAATTCCCTTGCCGATGGAAGGAGATTTTCACTCAAAATCTCTTGATACATGGCCTCAATCATTCTTTCCTTTACACAGATCAGTCGTCCTGGTCCCTTTGCAGAAAAAAATCCCCAAAGAATGAGGTTTCCACCCCCATGCTTCACAGTGGGTATGGTGTTCTTCGGATGCCATTCAGTATTCTTTCTCCTCCAAACACGAGAACCTGTGTTTCTACCAAAAAGTTCTATTTTGATTTCATCTGACCATAACACATTCTCCCAGTCCTCTTCTGGATCATCTAAATACTCTCTAGCGAACCTCAGACTGGCCTGAACGTGTACTGCCTTCAGCAGGGGGACACGTCTGGCAGTGCAGGATTTGAGTCCCTGGCGGTGTATTGTGTTACTGATAGTAGCCTTTGTTACTGTGGTCCCAGCTCTCTGTAGGTCATTCGCTAGGTCCCCCGTGTGGTTGTGGGATTTTTGCTCACCCTTATCATTTTGACTCCACAGGGTAAGATCTTGCCCCAGATCGAGGGAGCTTATCAGTGGTCTTGTATGTCTTCTATTTTCTAATAATTGCTCCCACAGTTAATTTCTTTACACCAGCGCTATTGCAGATTCAGTCTTCCCAGCCTGGTGCAGGTCTAAAATTTTGTCTCTGGTGTCCTTCGACAGCTGTTTGGTCTTGGCCATAGAGGAGTTTCGAGTGTGACTGACTGAGATTGTGGACAGGTGTCTTTTATACCGATAATGAGTTAAAACAGGTGCCATTAATACAGATAACGAGTGGAGCCTCGTTAGAAGTTAGACCTCTTGCCAGAAATCTTGCTTGTTTGTAGGTGACCAAATACTTATTTTTCACTCTAATTTGAAACTCTTTAAAAAACTGATTTCCTGGGCAACTTGCAATTATTAACGGAAAAATGAATTCAAAATTTTATCAGGATGTTTTACAGGAAAACCTGCCGTCTGTCAGAGTTGAAGCTAAAAAGAGGATGGATGCTGCAACAAGACAATGATCCAAAACACGGAAGTAAATCAACTTCAGAATGGTTTCAGAAGAACAAAATACACGTTCTGGAATGGCCAAGTCAGACTTGAACCCCATTGAGATGCTGTGGCATGACCCAAAGACAGCGATTCATGTCAGACATCGCAGGAATCTGACTGAACTACAGTAGTTTTGAAGAGAAGAATGGGCCACGAATAGTCCTGATCTATGTACCCAACTGATCTGCAGCTACAGGAAGCGTCTGGTTGAAGTTATTGCTGCCAAAGGGGCGCCACAAATTATTAAATGTGATGGTTGACTTACTTATTTTTCCCCCTTGTCACTGTTTGCATACTATCCTCATCATAATATAAAACCTGTAAATGTTTGGGTGGTTTTAAAGCACTGTTTTTTCATCTGTGTGATTTTGACAAAGATCAGATCACGTTTGATGGTGATTTTATGCAGAAATGTGAGAAATTCCAAAAGGTTCAGATGCTTTTTCATGCCACTGTACGTCCATTCAAGAGATAATTTGCTGGATAACACAAAATGACATCTGTAATAAGCATTTATTCATGCTCATGGCAGTGTCATTTCATAATTCCGATGGTCTTATGACAGTCTTATGATGCCGCTGTCAAATAAAGTGTGACCGGTTAATATCTTTTGGTGTAAATATCCCAAAATACAGTGAAGACAGCTGAGGCTTATATGAAGTCCAGTGCGGCTTATCTACGAACAAATGCGGTTTCTGTGTCAAATTTGGTGGGTGGCAGCTTATAGTCAGTTGTGCCTTATAGTGCGAAAATTAAAGTATATCAATTTTATCAACAGTGTACTTACCCCCAACTTTTATCACGACAAATTAATGATATAATTATAATTTGTGAATGTTGTGTACAAAAAAGACAAAAATCTTAAATAACAACTGTTCACAGCGTTTATTTCCATTTCATGACACAAAAACAAAATGCAGAGCAATGTGACAAAAACAGATATCTTCTTGTTTGTTTCATTTTCTTCTTGTTTATTTTCCGATTCCGTTTTCCAAAAGACAAATCATCGTCTCCTTGAATTTAAATCAAGAAATGGCGAGAGAAATCTCCTTTTCACGTGACACACAAAGATTGGAAGTTATTTCTCATCAGAGGGAGGGAAGGGATGAAAGACATGATTGGGAGTGGGCAAAGTATGGCTCGCAGTCAGAAATTCCGCTATTCATTTTTCCTGTAAAGTTAAAATACTGAAGTAGAATATTACTAAATTTTAGAAGCGGGACCATTACTTTCATTATTGCTGTTTTGGTTCATGGTTGTGAAAGGCCTCTGTTTAAATTTAAAATCCCATTCAAGTCTACAATAAATGTATTTTTGCCATATGATTCATTTGAAAAAAATTGTGAACGTTTTAACTAGGGCTGTCAAAATTATCGCGTTAACGCGCGGTAATTAATTTTTTAAATTAATCACGTTAAAATATTTGACGCAATTAACACAAATGTCCCGCTCAGACAGTATTCTGCCTTTTGGTAAATTACAGCAAGGCTTTTTGTGCTGTCCAACAGCGAACTCTTGTGGTCGCTTTGCGACATGGTTTATTGTTTTCTTGCCAGTTCATTATGGCTGCACGACATCTCGGGCTGACGCCTACGTTGTAATGTTGTGCTTATATGATCCTTGGACAAGATTTGTCCGTAAGTATGGTTGTTGTAAAGAATGTACATATTATGTTAGTAAGCGAAATGTCCTATTTTTTGTATGAGACGCTTTTTGTTTATGTTTAGTGAACCTGTACAGCGTGTTAAGCTAACGTTGTTGCTAATGCAATGCTTGTGTACTTTTTTTTTTGTAGTTTTACGACGGTCTAAAGAGGACAGTGGTTTGAGGCCATTTTATTAATAAATCAGATGAAAAAGGAAGAAGTCTGATTATTAAGGCGTCGTTCACTAGCTGTCTAGCTTTGGAAAAAGTAGACGCTTCGGATTGAGGACAGCATAGACAGATTTAAATGACAGTAGAGTGAAATGCCCACTACAGTCCTTATGTACCGTATGTTGAATGTATATATCCATCTTGTGTCTTATCTTTCCATTCCAACTATTTTACAGAATATATATATAATTTACAGAAAAATATGGCATATTTTATAGAAGGTTTGAATTGCGATTAATTACGATTAATTAATTTTTAAGATGTAATTAACTCAATTAAAAATTTTAATCGTTTGACAGCCCTAGTTTTAACTCATTGGCTGCCATTGAGGGTACGAGATGTCCAATTCATTTTGAAAGGGAGGGCTAGCAGCCACTTCACAAAATGACCGGCAATGAGTTAAAAAATTAAGTGGTTGGGAGATTTTTAAAAAAAAATTGAATTATTTAACAAAAATACAGTATATTTATAGAAATACAAAAGCAATGATTAATAATAATTTAAAAGGGTGTCACATTTTGGGTTATGTTGGCCACACTAGTATACCTAATGTAAATAGTATGGATTACATGACAAAAAATAGTCACTTGCCCCAACGGGGTTAATTAAAATAAGTACTTTTATATAAAAACTTTACTTATTTTAATGTGTTTTATGCATATATTGAATCCAGTAATTGTTGTTTCTCACTGTACTATCAAGAGAACCAATTAGAAACTTTTGTTCTCCTTTACCTTCAATGTTGGCCCTTGAGCACAAAAGTTTGCCCACCCCAGGTTTTACGAGGACGGCGGGTGTCGCACGGCATTCACAAACCAGACAAATGTCAACAAGGGTTAAAGGTTAGAGGAAAAGCAGGTAGACACAGTGTGCTTCATCAGGTGTGAATGAAAACAAGCAGCTCTCACTCTCGTTCACAAATAAAAATAGTTCTTAAAAAAAAAAAAAAAAAAAAAAAAAAAAACGACGACGACAGCCAGTTTTCTGTAACAAAACAAGCAGTTTAACACTGTGGCGGGGCAGCTAGGAGGAAGTGACTAACAAGGAGGCGACAGGAGGAATACGAGATTCGAACCCCAAAACTGTGAGGCCCGAGCTGCAAACATTTGATTTTTTTGAAAAGCGGCACGGCAGTGGAGTTGAGAAAGCGACGACAACGGCGGCACCTACGGGCACCATGGCAACAGGCATCGGCACAATGGCGGCGGTTGGCAGTTTCGAGCTGAGCGTCGGAGAGAAAAGGGACGGCGAGGATACGTGTGTGTTAAGACCTCACCGTAATTGGTCCCAGCGCCATCTTGATGGGTTTTTTTTTTTGTGTGTGTGTGGGACGAAGATGGCGGCAGAGTAAACATCGCAGCTCGTTACCGTGGCAACGTGCACTTGTCTAAATGTAAACAACAACAACAATGGACGGCAGATTGTGAACGAGCACGTGCGCTTGTAATGTGCGAGCCGATCGGCTGACGGTCTGGGAGGGGCCGGCCGGGGACGGGGGTGCGAGGGTGGGGGAAAAAGGGGAAGGAGGAGACTGTGAGGTTTTGATAATTTAATAATACGTCTCCTTTTCCACCCAACCTGAAAGCACCACAAGAAGAAGAAAATGGAAAAAAACAAGTGTCAGCACAATTCAGGGTTATTAGATTCATGTAAGGTAAATAAAAATGAATTATTTGATCAAATGTCCAACTATACACTTCATATGTGTGTGTTTATTACCTCCAGGGTTTCGGCGCAGGATGAGCTTTCGGATCTCATCGTAAACAAAGATGAGGAAACTGTATGGGAATGCGCAGAACCACCAACTAGCCCTAGAGAATCAAACAAATTATGATTTTTCAAATGAATGTTTCTTTTGCTTTCACTTGAAAACCCATATAAGTATCATAATTTGATTTAAAAACACAATTAAAATGACAAACAACTGACTCTCGAATATATAAAATCCCAATTCAAGTTTAGATAATTTTTAATGCTTCAAACATTTAGTTGAATGTTTTAAGGCCTGAATTTTGACAAAGTTCATTGAATGACTTTTAAAGGGATCCTCGGACTTGAAGACTTGGAGGCTCTAATAAGCCACAATTTTTCTCTCTTACTCTCTCTATATGCTTTTAGAAACCCATATATTGTTACCATTGATTTAAAAATCTATAATATTTAGTACATGTTTTGACCTACGGAGGGCACCATGTTTTACGCGCTGAAGGGAATAGTATCTTCTCGTATTTACTGTTTGTATTACTCTAACACACTTAATATAATCAATCAGAGAATAGTATCTTTTCTCATATTTACTGTTCGACTGTATTACTCTAACACACCCAATATACACTAAATAGCGTTTATATCATAGTTTAAGAAAAACAAGCAGAATATATTTAATATTATGAACTGTTGGACTTGAAATGATTAGAATTTGCAGCGCTAAGATACCGGGCAGATAAGGGCAGAACAGACACAGGACGCCTTCTGACCATAGATGCCCAACGCGTGCGTCATGTAGCTGACTGAGCAAGATAGACCCTGACAAGCATGTGATAGGCAGGACATATACAAGCCCAAGTCTGCACCACCAAATCCCACAATCAGCTCTTCTGGACAGTCCAAAACAAATGGCGGGACAGCTGGTCTTGCCACAAGGAACCCCTCGACTGAGAAGTGAAGACTCAGCACTCACGTGGCACTGAGGATGGCAAAATCCTTAACTCTCGTTGCCCTGACAACAGTAATGCTCAAATCCTACTTTACAATTGACAACAGACAACGCCCAAACACACCCTCCATCCTGACCATTTTTCTCGCAAATCTTTCGTTGACTTATGATATGGTGACCCTGGATCCAGTTTGCCTCCTCGCCTGGGTCTCTCTGTGCTGCCTGATTGCTGCCGACTTGGAATAAATTGTCAACTTGTGTTTCGAAGCCTTTTTCCGGCTTTTACAATGGAGTCAGTACAAGGAGTTAAAACTAAGGTGAACGCGCCGAGTCTGGCTTTTTGGCCGAGTAGTTGGAATTGCGCTAGCGTGGTTCCGGTAGTCTGGCCAAGAGGTCAGATTCCTTCAGTACGCAATGCACGCTGAGCGTGATGACACGGTTGGCCTAGACTGGGAGAAAAGCTGTGCTAGCTAGCAAGCGAAGCTAGTACGACGACTGGCATGATTATGTCACATTCTGCTGCTGGTGAGATTGTTTTGTTACAGAGATGTAGGATGACTTCCCAAAGTCTTACCTACATCCAATTCCAGCTTATATCAGCAGTGTCTTTAAACCAATCCTAGGCGGCTTGTATTGAATTGCTGCCATTTAACAGTTTGTATATCTCTTTGTTGTTAGTGGTTGGTTTTTTTCGTTTGTCTGTCTCTCACCTCATTTTTTTAATTGATCCTGACCTACTGTCACGGACACTTTTTGAGTCTCCCTTTTCATGATCGCGTGTTTTTTTCTGTGTTTTTTTCTGTGTTTAATAAACCCTTTTCCGCAATCGCCATGCCCTTGTTGTCCACTTGCTGTCAGAAGTGAGCCGCATTTTTTAATTCTGTGGTCAAGCCAGCCGCACTTTCTTTTCAGTTACGTTTCCCTTTCAGGTTTTACCGCATAGACGGACATCGCATGTGGGTTGCAATTGTTTAAAAGGAAAATCATGGCTAACGTCACGCAGTAGTATGGTCCTGTGGTCTAAGTGCTCGTCTGTCGCACAAGAAACGCGGGTTTGAATCCCGCTGGAGACTTTCATTTAATTGCGTTTGCTGCTCATGTTGTGAAATATCGACAGTGCCGTCCTGCTCATCACTTTTCCACCCAGGTTCAAATTGGAAGGCCAGTACCAACGACATGTTTATGTACTGTAGCTAACGAGTGACACTGTGGAAGTACGGCAGCGCTGCCCAGTGACGTCACCGCATTGCGTAGTCAACAAAAATGGCGAACAACAACGTCAACAAATTTTTCAAATTTTATAAAAACAAAAACATTAACAGGGGGTTGAATATCAAATTATTATAACTCATACTAACACTTACCTTTTAAGAACTAGAGGTGCACGCGAATAATCTAAGAATTGGAAATTTTGCACGCCTCTAATTATTAATAGGCCCGATAATATACAATATTTTTGGCATGTTGTCGGTGGATTGGGATGTGTGCGTTTGTTTCTACTCGTGTTTTGCCAGTATGCAAAGTTTTGTTACTGTTCTAGAGGTCGTATTTTTCCATCACTGAGTGATAAACCTTACTATGGCAATTAACAAATGTTTGCATTTTACAGTGTTATGTTTACAAGTTCTTGAGAGGCCTTTTGGTTATGGATAGGCTTGGTTTCCTACAATTGCCAGGTTAAGAAAGTTGTTTCATGAACCAAGACCACAAATGTCTCCTTTCCTGCAGCACCAAATGTTTTATCTGCTGACAAAGCACAATACCTGTTGGGTTTATGTTTGTTTTAGTTCAGTGCTCATTGTTCAGGGGAACACATCATCAATGATATTGACTGATTGATTGTGATTGACTCAAATTATATTTATTTGAAAAAATAAATATGGGCACATTATTTGAAGTCAAAACTGTTTTTGTCTTTGTTTTGTTCATTATTATAACGTTTACGTCATCATGAAAATTCTGGTTAGGTCAAAGGCAAATCTATGCTGAATCCACACTAGTATTTTTGACCTACAGGTGTTCAAAAACCCAGGTGAATCTACATTTAAAATATATATATATATGCTCACTGGCCACTTTACTAGGTACACCTGTCCAACTGCTCGTTAACACTTAGTTTCTAATCAATCAATCACATGGCGGCAAATCAGTGAATTTAGGCATGTAGACATGGTTTAAGACAATCTCCTGCAGTTCAAACTGAGAATCAGTATGGGGAAGAAAGGTGATTTGAGTGACTTTGAACGTGGCGGGGTTGTTGGTGCCAGAAGGGCTGGTCTGAGTATTTCAGAAACTGCTGATCTACTGGGATTTTCACGAACAACCATCTCTAGGGTTTACAGAGAATGGTCCGAAAAAGAAAAAATATCCAGTGAGCGGCAGTTCTGTGGGCGGAAATGCCTTGTTGATGCCAGAGGTCAGAGGAGAATGGCCAGACTGGTTCGAGCTGATAGAAAGGCAACAGTGACTCAAATAACCACCCATTACAACCAGGGTAGGCAGAAGAGCATCTCTGAACGCACAGTACGTCGAACTTTGAGGCAGATGGGCTACAGCAGCAGAAGACCACCCCGGGTGCCACTCCTTTCAGCTAGGAACAGGAAACTGAGGCTACAATTTGCACAAGCTCATCGAAATTGGACAATAGAAGATTGGAAAAAAGTTGCCTGGTCTGATGAGTCTCGATTTCTGCTGCGACATTCGGATGGTAGGGTCAGAAATTGGCGTCAACAACATGAAACCATGGATCCATCCTGCTTTGTATCAACGGTTCAGGCTGGTGGTGGTGGTGGTGGTGTAATGGTGTAGGAATATTTTCTTGGCACTCTTTGGGCCCCTTGGTACCAATTGAGCATCGTTGGAAAGCCACAGCCTACCTGAGTATTGTTGCTGACCATGTCCATCCCTTTATGACCACAATGTACCCAACTTCTGATGGCTACTTTCAGCAGGACAATGCGCCATGTCATAAAGCTGGAATCATCTCAGACTGGTTTCTTGAACATGACAATGAGTTCACTGTACTCAAATGGCCTCCACAGTCACCAGATCTCAATCCAATAGAGCATCTTTGAGATGTGGTTGAACGGGAGATTCGCATCATGGATGTGCAGCCGACAAACCTGCACCAACTGTGTGATGCCATCATGTCAATATGGACCAAACTCTCTGGGGAATGCTTCCAGCACCTTGTTGAATCTATGCCACGAGGAATAGAGACAGTTCTGAATGCAAAAGGGGGTCCAACCAGTTACTAGCATGGTGTACCTAATAAAGTGGCCGGTGTACATTATTGGTTATCATATTGGTATCGGCCTTGAGGAGCAGGAAGTTATCGATATCGGTATCGGTTTTAAAAATGGATATCATGCACCCCTATTAAGAACTACAAGTCTTTCTGTCCGTGGTTCCCTTTAACACAGTGGTGTCAAACAGATTCCACAAAGGGCCGCAGTGGGTCCTGGTCTTTGTTCCAACAGATCCAGCACAGACAGTTCAACCAATGAGGTTTCTTCTAAAATAAGCAGCATCTGACTGCAACAACTGATTACGCTTGTAAAACACCAGATTGGTGAAAAGGTATTCATCTTGTTTAGTTGGAATGAAATCCAGCACCCACTGCAGCCCTTTGAGGACCGGTTTGACACCTGTGCTTTAACAGTTTTTGATGACCCGCAAAAACCTTGTAACGAAATTTTCGGGTTACGAGACTACTCCCGGAACCAATAAATGTTGTAAGTAGAGGTACCACTGTATCGATTCTCGGCAGGAGCATATCGATAACCTTTTGGGATACAAAGTATCGCGATACGTCACCATTTCGATACATTTTCGCACCCCTGATTTTTATACAAATGCCCTAGTCAGAATAGCAGACACATTGTAAGAACAAGACAAGAGTGAACAAGTAACAAGAGTGTAGTCATATATTGTTTCAATGTTTGACGTTTTGGAGTTAGAAAGTCCAGTGACGTTTGTGTTTAAATATCTGCTATCCACCGTGACATTCATTTGGTTGTCTCATGAGCCTCGCATTAACCGATGTGTATTTGCATTGCTTTGTGAACCAATTTCTTACTTGAGCGGATACATCCGTAGCGCCACATCCATGCCCGGACAGTAAGACAAGAAGGCGGCGAGGGCAGTTTCTTCAAACAGGCCGAAGATCAAAATCTTGTTCCTGCGAGAAAAAAATACATCTCACACTCACAGAACAAGTGGTACAGAGCTTTAACTGCCACTGATAGCGGTAGCGCTACTAGTAATAATAAACTAATTTCAATTCACAGCAGAGGGATGAAAGAACCACATCACTGATTAAAGTAAGCCCTTTGCTTACATCTAGTGGCCGCTAAGTAGAACTACAACTGCAAGAAAGCCATACAGTAGTACAACTGAGTTTCATTCTGTTAATTCTAGAAACTGATTACTTCTTGAAATTTTGAGGAATAAGGGGCCGAACCTCATGCCCTGCTGGAAGACCGAGTTGCGTCTGGTCTTGCAGATGATGACGTCAGCCCACTGCACTACCACGATGCTGACAAAAAAGGCTGTGTGGCATGTGAACTCCACGATTTTGCGCTGTTCATATGTCTGATAGACCAAAAAAAAGATATTAATTCAGATATATGTTTAAGCAAAGACTTCTTTCTTTCAATAGTTGTACCCATTGTTGTCCGTAGCTGTCCTCTAGGTCATTGTTGGAGCGGTCGTCCCAATTCAGGCGGATTCCCATCAGAACGGAGGGCCGGAAGCCATTTTCCGCCATGATAACAAAGTAGGCAAAGAACCCGCCCAGAGCTTGGATCATACCTGAAAGATACGAGGCGTCACAGTTAACGACAGGCACCAGTCAGTTTAAACAAGCAACTTACCGATCTGTCCGTAGGCGATGCTGATGAGTCTTTCGTTGACCAGTTTGTCCCTCATCGGGTTCCTTGGCTGACGCTTCATGATGTCGCTTTCCGCCGCCTCGTATGCCAGAGAGATGGCTGGCACCTAAACATGAAAATAAAATAAAAGGTACATTAAAATGATAACTAGAAAGTGTTTGGGTCATTTCATGTTGATTTTGAGGTAATTCCAGGTGGCTTTTTCTTGATTTCGAATCACTTTTAGTAGATTTTGGGTCAATTCCAGGTCCCTTGTCAATTCGAAGTCACTTTCAGTAGATTTTGAAGTCAATTCCAGGTGACTGAGTAGATTTTGGAGACAATTCCAGGTCACTTGTCAATTCTAGGTGACTTTCAGTAGATTTTGTGCCAATTCCAGGTCAGTTTTAGTATTTTTGGGGTCAATTCCAGGTCAGGTTTACTAAATTTCGGGTCAATTCCAGGTCACTTGTCAATTCCAGGTCATTTTCAGTATTTTTTGGGCCAATTTCAAGGGACTTCTCTCGATTTTGAATCACTTTCAGTAGATTTTGGAGTCAATTCCTTGTCACCTTCACTAGATTTTGGAGTCAGTTCCTTGTCACCTTCAATAGATTGTGGAGCCGATTCCAGGTCACTTTCAATAGATTGTGGAGCCAACTCAAGGTCACTTTCAATAGATTGTGGAGCCAACTCAAGGTCACTTTCAATAGATTGTGGAGTCAACTCAAGGTCACTTTCAATAGATTGTGGAGCCAACTCAAGGTCACTTTCAATAGATTGTGGAGTCAACTCAAGGTCACTTGCCAATTCCAGGTCATTTTCAGTATTTTTTGGGCCAATTTCAAGGGACTTCTCTCGATTTTGAATCACTCTCAGTGATTTTGGAGTCAATTCCTGTTCACCATCAGTAGATTTTCGAGTCAATTCCAAGTCACTTTCAATAGATTTTGAAGTCAATTCCAAGTCACTTTCAGTAGATTTTGGAGTCAATTCGAAGTCACGTTCAATAGATTTTGGAGTCAATTCCAGGTCACATTCAGTAGATTTTGGAGTCAATTCCAGGTCACGTTCAGTAGATTTTGGAGTCAATTCCAGGTCACGTTCAGTAGATTTTGGAGTCAATTCCAGGTCACATTCAGTAGATTTTGGAGTCAATTCCAGGTCACGTTCAGTAGATTTTGGAGTCAATTCCAGGCCACGTTCAGTAGATTTTGGAGTCAATTCCAGGCCACGTTCAGTAGATTTTGGAGTCAATTCCAGGCCACGTTCAGTAGATTTTGGAGTCAATTCCAGGCCACGTTCAGTAGATTTTGGAGTCAGTCCCAAGTCACTGTCAGTAGATTTTGGAGCCAATTCCAGGTCACTTTCAATAGATTTTGGAGCCAATTCCAGGTCACTTTCAGTACATTTTTGAGCCAATTCCAGGTCACTTTCAGTACATTTTTGAGCCAATTCCAGGTCACTTTCCGTACATTTTGGAGCCAGTTCCAGGTCACTTTCAGTACATTTTGGAGCCAATTCCAGGTCACTTTCAGTACATTTTGAAGCCAATTCCAGGTCACTTTCAGTCGCTTTTGGAGTCAATTCTAGGTCACTTTCAGTAGATAATATGGTCACTTACTGATTTTGGGGCAATTCCATGTTACTTCCAGTTGATTTTAGGGCATTTCTGGACCGTTTTATGTTGATTTTGGGACACTTATGCGTCACTTCCTGTTGATTGTGGTTCAATTTCGGGTTACTTCTAGTGGATTTTTGGGTGAAAATAATGACCACCAGTTGAGACTTTTTTTGTGGGTCCACCAATGAAGATTTTCTTGTTGGTCTGAATTAAAAGTCTATAGCAATATTTAGCAGCTTTTTCTTATTGGTTGTTAACCCGTGGCCGTAAGAATTTAAGGAGCAATGTTAGGTTGAATGTGCCATTGGGAAAAATGGGGCTTTTATGTTGAAACACTTTATTTTTGGGTGTAACCATGAATTTATGAGCTAATAAAACTACAATCCTACGCCATGTGACTTTGGGAAGTAACAGGTTCATCAAATGTTCATCAGACACTATCTGGAGCCTACGTTTTCTATCTATATGTAGCAGATGTCCCAATACGCATGGCAGCACTCACCATGTCCGTGCCCAAGTCAATGCAAAGGATGGTGATGGTCCCCAGAGGAAGTGGGATGTTGACCAGGATGAAGAAGAGAAAGGGGGTGATCTCGGGGATGTTGCTGGTCAGCGTGTACGCGATGGACTTCTTCAGGTTGTCAAAGATCAGGCGGCCTGTGAGGACAGAACATTCAAGTCAAGTCACATCACAGTCTGCGTCCACACGTCGGCCGCATCCCGCTGACCTTCCTCGACGCCTGTGACGATGGAGGCAAAGTTGTCATCCAGCAGGATCATGTCAGCGGCTTGTTTGGACACGTCCGAGCCAGAAATTCCCATGGCGACACCGATGTCGGCTTTCTTAAGGGCGGGGGAGTCGTTGACGCCGTCGCCCGTCACAGCCACGATGGCCCCCTGGCAATAGGTGAAACTGCCTCGAACCATGTGCATTTCAAATTATCACTGAATACTTAACTAATCAGGCCTCTTTACATAAAACACAGCAAACTCAACTCATATTGGAATTCAAGATTGCTTTGTACATATTTCGCCTTTTTTCCTAAGATTGGTTCACTCAAATGTATTTTTTTAAAATTCTGTTTTAATATCTCTAGATTTTGTATTATACCCCAATTGTAAATAAGAAAATGAATTGGTTACTATAAAAAGTAAACTACAGATTTGCAGGCTAAATGATTTACTCATACAGTACATGTTATTTTTTTTTCATTTATTTCTTATGAAATGGTTGGTTAATTAGTAAAGAAAAGAAACACAAATATAAACAGGGTGACCGCAACAATTTGGTAATTACTCTAATAAATGGTTGCTTCAATGAACTATAGTTGAATAGTAAAAATATGCCTAATGCAACTTCTAAAATGAAGACGAATTAGTGATACTTAAACAGGGTCTCTGCAAGCTTCAACAAGCCAAATTTAAGACTTTTAAAGACTTTAAGACCATATTAGATCAAATTTAAGACACATTTCACATTGATACCGGTAAAAAAAAGTACAAAAGATTTGAGTTACTTACAAAGTATATGAATTTATTCCCAGCTCTATCACACTGAGATACAAATGAGCACGAAGTACTACTAGTAGCAGTAGAAGTAGTAAAGTAACGTCTATAGATTAAGACCTTTCAAAATTGTATTCAAGACCTTTTGTGAGCTTTTAGCAGAATTTTAGGCATTTTAAGTCCTTAAATTCAAATTATTGGATTTAAGACTTTTTTCTTAAAAAAAAAAAAAAAAAACCTGTAGATACAACAAAAGAATTTTACATATATTTTATGATTTTAAGTATTAATTTCCTCATTAATGTTATACATACACATAAAAAAAAAAACACAATTCTTTAACAAACATACTATAATTTTCAGACTATAAGCCGCTATTTTTTTCCCTTCATTTTGAACCTTATAGTCTTATGGCTGTAAGTGCTATATGGCTTATAGTCCAGTGTGAGATATTTGTCTATTTATTTGGGTTAATTGGTAACACTATTTGACAGCGGCGTCATTAGACAGTCATAATTACGACATGACACTATCATGGGCATTAATGAAGGCTTATGACAGATGTCGTTAGGTGTTATCCAGCAAATTATGTCACTTACTCCATTAATGTCCAGCTCGGATCTTTTACATCCATTCAAAAGTGAGATAATATGCCAGATAATTTGTCATCTAGATGACATCTGTTATAAGCATTTATTAATGCTCATGACAGTGTCATTTCATAATTATGACATTCTAATGACAGTCTTATGGTGTCACTTTCAAATTAAGCATTTCCAAATACCTTAACTAGCAATAAATGAAACAACTGGAACAGTAACTGAAGAAATAATTTGCACAGAACATGAATTTTGATTGTTATTTGCATGTGTGGCGCTGCAATGCATGCTAGGAGGCATGTTGGACAAAAACAGTAGTGACAGCAGGTGGCAGCAGACGTTGACTGTCTCCCCCAAGGGGGCAGTGATGGCCAAATGAAGCAATGGTGGTTCATTTGGTCTTATGACAATCGTATGAAGCCGCAATCAAATAAGTGTTACCGTTTACCATAATTTCCCGAATATAACGTGCACTTTTTTCCCCCCAAATCAACTTGTAAAATCATGGTGCGCATTATAGACGGGTACAGGGATGGAGACAGAAATATATATAAAGACCGATTTTTTTTTTTATTGACACGGCCATGTTGTGTTGAAGAAACATATGCGGCAATCCGTTGCCGACCATTATGGTACGGGACGTCACCATTTTGTTTCGGTAATACTTCACTCTGATCGGTCGAATGATTTCGTCTGTGTTAAATTCTGTTTTCACTCTTCATAAAGCACAGAATTTAGTTTCTTGAACTCATTGAGTCAACGTTTATTGCAGCTCCGCAACTCCGTAACAAACGTAACACAACACAGACTTTCTGTGTCCGTCAACTATATCTGTCCCTCAGGAAACTCAAATCCAAATAACAATAGTTCCTATTGTTACTGTCGCGTCGACACCGATGAGTTTTCTCGGATTTCCGACTTACGTTCTCACTTTCATTTTACCGTATCAATCCATGGAGGAAACATTTATTCATCATGATGAAACAAGCAAGTTATACAGCAGCCTTTAAAAGAGAAGTCACATCTGTTTTGTTTTCTCCTGGATTCTGGTAAGTTGAAGTTATCAGATCATATTATTACCGTACATATTGTCAGTTAACGGTAATGTTTTAAACTACGAATGTGCTATGCTTGTGCTGTGTTTCACCAGTCAGTAAAATGACATTTCTGTATCAGTACACGAGCTCTGTTTTCTTGTATTCTTCTATTTATTGGTGCTAAAATTAGGGTGTGCATTATACACGGGTACAATAATTTCCCCTAGATTTTAAAAGTAAATTTGAGGTGCGCGTTATGCCTTATATTTGGGAAATTACGGTAATATCTTTTGGTGTAAATATCCCATAATACAGTAAGGACAGATACAGCTTATAGTGCAGTGCGGCTTATCAATGAACAAATGTTTTCGTGCCTTATTTGGTGGGTGGCGGCTTATAGTCAGGTGCGCCTTATAGTGCGAAAATTACGGTAATACATTATACCCAATAGAAGTAAAAATGAAAATTTATGAATCATTAATTATCAAGATGTTTCAAATTCAGTCAAAAATGTGAAGTTTTTGTTTTGATTTCAATATTAAAAAGTAGCTTTTGATCACCAAGTCAAAAACATAACAAAGTAGTAAGTAAATGGGGGAAAAAATGTTAAGGTAGCTGTGATGGAACAACATGCATATTGCAACTTCCAGTGCACAAATCATCAGAAAAAAGCCTAAAAATAATTACCATATTTTCTGCACTATAATACCCACCTAAAATACTTCAATTTTCTCAAAAGCCAACAGTGTGCCTTATTATCCAATGGGATTGGTTAATAATGGCATGCCAGTCCCATTAGCGCAGCGCCATCAAGTGGATGCATAACACAACTCCAACCACTACTACTCTTACTGCGCCTTATAATGCGGTGCTTCCTATATATGAAAACAACTTTAGAAAAGGCCATTCATTAAAGGTACGCCTATTAGTGCGGAACATACAGTACTTTTTATAAGGGGTATTGTCCAAAATGAGAGTAAAATGATATTAATTTGCTTGGAAGAATCATAGTTTCCGATAAATTTGAAGTCTAAATTATTAATACAAAATGAATAAAATTAGCAAAAATATAGCTCTGTCTTCTACTCTACCTGTCTCTGGCATCCCTCTACAATGATGAGCTTTTGCTGAGGCGAAGTCCTAGCAAAAACGATCTCTGTGTGATTCCTCAAAATGTCATCCATCTGGTCTTGGTTGAGCTCCTTCAGGTCTGTTCCGTGGATCACGCAGGCTTTTGCATCCCTACGGCGCCACACGACGACAATTACTAATAGCCCTTGGGAGTGCATGCAGTAATATTTAGACATCAGTCTCTCACCTGGGGTTCACCTGACTCACGGGAATGTTGAGACGTGCAGCAATGTCTTCCACGGTCTCATTGCCCTCGGAGATGATGCCTACGCCCTTGGCGATGGCCTTGGCTGTGATTGGATGATCGCCAGTCACCATGATGACCTGAGAAGGAAAGAGTCAAGTATGCAGAAGAAGTAGGAAAAGAAAGATTGATACGGTGCCCACCTTAATGCCAGCAGAGCGACACTTGCCAACGGCATCGGGAACGGCGGCGCGGGGCGGGTCGATCATGGACATGAGGCCCACGAAGCAGAGGTTGTCCGTCTGGAAGTTGACATCGTCTGTGTCAAAGGCAAAGCCTTTCGGGTAGGACTCTTCTGGCAGGAAGAGGTGACAGAAACCTGGTAGGATTCAAGAAAGATGACATATTATAGGACTGATTTGCTTAGTGCCAGTCACAAGAACGAGTATAGTATGAACCGATATCTGCGGTGGTGGACTTCACATACTATGGCTAATTGTATTGTGATGCCCTACTGGATGCTTCAATAATGATAAATGTAACAACTTCAATGTTTTCGAGTAAGCATTTAGTGCTTTTTCGATAACTTGAAATGAAGTTATAGAAAAAGTGCCTATATTGTACCACTAGACAGGTAGTCCCCAGGTTACGGACAAGTTCCGTTCCTACGCTGGCGACGTAACCCGAATTTCCGCGTAAATCGGAATTAACCCTCTAAGTACCCTGAAATACACCCTAAATCTCAAAATATCCATCTCAAAAAATGTATTATACGTCATTGACCTGTCCTCACCAAGACACAAACTGATACCCAGTATCGGATATGACTACCGTAAATTTCAGACTATAAGCCGCTACCTTTCCCCCCTCCTTTTGAATCCTGCGGTTTATAGTCCAGTGCGACTTCTTTGTTGATTTATTCGGGTTAATAGGTAACACTTTATTTGATAACGGCATCATAAGGCTGCCATAAGACCATCATAATGATGACATGACATTATCATGGGCATTAATGAATGCAGATGTCATTAAGCGTCATCTGGCAAATTATGTCACTAACTCCCTTTATCTTTGACATCCATTCAAATCTGAGAATTTGCCGGATGACACAAAATGATCTCTGTCATAAGCAGTCATTAATGCTCATGGCAGTGTCCTGTCATAATTATAAAGGTTTTATGAGAGTCTTATGGTGCAACTGTCAAATAACGTGTTATTAAATTCCATAACTAGCAATTAATGAAACAACTAGAGCGGTAACTGAAGAAATAATTAGCACAGAACACAAATTAGCGGTA
The DNA here is from genome assembly GCF_030265065.1 of Corythoichthys intestinalis. Taxonomy (NCBI): domain Eukaryota; kingdom Metazoa; phylum Chordata; class Actinopteri; order Syngnathiformes; family Syngnathidae; genus Corythoichthys; species Corythoichthys intestinalis. The sequence continues at coordinate 27,803,300 of NC_080416.1, forward strand.
TCGCTGCAATGCATGCTAAGGCGACAACTGTGTTGACAGCAAGTGGCAGCAGAGGTTGATCGTCTCCCCCAAGAGAACAACGATGGCCAAATGAAGCTTCTTAAAGCAATGAAATGGTGGTTGATTTGGTCTTACGATGCCGCTGTCAAATAAAGTGTTACCGTTTAATATCTTTTGCTGTAAATATCAAAGCAGGAAATCTTTAGGCACCTAACGATTCGATTATGATTATGATTCAGAGGCTCCGATACGATTAGAAACAAAAAAACAAAAAGTTAATTAGGTTCGCTACAACAGAGCCCTGTAGAGAAGTCTACTGCTTTAAGATAGTGGCTGTTTACTAACGCTGGCAAGTCTGTCATTTCACATCTAGCTCTCTATACATGTGCTAACACCCCCATCGTCTGTCATTTCGCATCTAGTTCTAAATATATGTGATAGCTACTAGGGGTGTAACGGTACACAAAAATCTCGGTTCGGTACGTACCTCGGTTTTGAGGTCACGGTTCGGTTCATTTTTGGTACAGTAAGAAAACAAAATGCAAAATATAAATGTGCTAGTTGTTTATTACACACCTTTTTGCTTTCAACAATAGGAACATAAGCCTATACAAAGCTAGAATTCTGCTCAAAAAGTAGCGTGTATTTAAAAGATAATCCAACAACAATTTGCCTTTCAGACCCCACGTATTGGTCAGCTTTCTTTCTGAAAGAAAGAAGAAAAAAGAAGTCCTGTGCTAAAGAGAAAAGCAATCCCAATGACAAAGATTTTAACATGTGTTTTACAAATGAAATGCCTCAATGAGTCAATTTTTTTTCATATGAACAGTTTTCAAAAGCTTTATTGGTGGATTTTCTCAAGTTAAAGCGCCACACAGAAATTAATACATTTAATTGTGTAAGCAGGATCTGTGTATTATTCTTATTATTTAATTACAGGTGTTTTAGCTCATTTCAATTCATTTTATTTAAATGGGCTATTATTTATTGTATTATGTGTTTATATTTTACAAATGTGATGTAGTATCATTCATATTGTATATTTTATGTCGTATAACTTTAGTTCCTATGTGAATATTAGTTCCTACTTGTTTTGTTGTGGTAGGAGGGTTTTGTATTGAACAAGGGGCCGTGTTGGTTATTATTATAGCAGAGAAGACAGCAGTAAATCAACAAAGACAAGTCAACTGTGCCCCGATCTACCACTCAAGAGATCTGATGGACTTAAAAAGTGGGTTACGATTGCATATTAGTTTGAAAATCGACCGGATCCACCGTATTTTTACACGAGTGACTTCCGGTCAGCCCGATCCTAGCTACCGGTAGTAGTATTGGCGCAGGAGGGTCACGTCTCACGTCAAATAATAATCTCTGCCGTTCATTTCGCGTGCGTCGTGTTGAGCCGCTTGTGGGACGCGTCTAACACGCGGCCACACTGCGACTGGTGTGCATTGGCTGATTGACTTTAAGCCCGCGTTTCACTGCGTTCTCGCGGCGGCCACGTTGTCGCACTGTTGACGTTTCTGGGTTATACTGTCCTACCGTGTTGGTCCGCATTATAGTAGAGAAGACTGAGTAAACATAATCTACACAGAGAAACTGTAACCCGATCAACTCACAGCCTCGAAAAGTAAGGGTTACATTACGTCAGAAACTCGTTCGGTACGCCTCCGTTCCGAACAGAGCACCACGTACCGAAGCGGTTCAATACAATTAAATGTACCGTTACACCCTTAATAGCTACCGTAGCCGTATGTTGCCGAGTGTTTGTAGCAACTAACAACTGGGCATTGTTTGTAGCGGCTGTCGGCCACAGTCAGGTATTATTGTTTTTTTATCTAGCGGCATGAGTTGAACATGGTATTTACTCCCTGTCCGTTCCTCTTTGCATCCCGAAGACCGCGCTGACTACGTTTTAGTTCTGCTTTACCTGGTATAATTTAGTATTCGGAATTTGGATGTTTGTGAATTATTCTCGAATCTTTCACGGCCGAATCGTGAATAATCTAAGAATCGGAAATTTTGCACACCTCTAGTATATATCCCATAATAATGTAAGGACAGCTGCCGCTTATAGTCCAGTGCGGCTTATCTGTGAACAAATATTGCTTTCGTGTTAAATCTGGTGGGTGGTGACTTATAGTCAGGTGAGCCAAATAGTAATTACGGTACTTTTCGAGTATCGGATTTGGTCCGATCAAGTCTTAATTCTAGATTTTTGTCCCTTTAAAATGTGACTTGCGTCAATAAAGTTTAGGAGACACTACTCTTTACCCAGCACTCTTTCCCCCAGGCCTCCCAGCTCCAGGTAAGCGTTCTGGAAAGCCTCCTTCATCTCATCATCCATGGGTTGCTCGCGGCCCTGCAACATGATGGTGGAGCAGCGGTCCAGGATCCTCTCAGGTGCTCCCTTCATCACCAGAAGGTAGCGGTTGTCCGACTCGTCATCACTCTCGTGAATGGAGAGCTGGCGAAGGAAAAAGGAGAAAGTTCCTTCACCCTGCGCACCTCACATTGTACGCAGCGAGTGTCCCATCGGGTTGTGCGAACCTGGTACTTGTTGGTTGAGTTGAAGGGGATCTCGGCCACTTTCTTGTTCTTGTCCCTCATGGTCTTGACGGCACCGCAAGAGAGCTCAATACACTTGAGCAGCGCAGATTCGGAGGCGTCGCCGGCCACGTCGCGCTTCAGGATGGGCAAAGACTCCTGACCGGCCTTGAAAACGGCGCGGTTGCACAGGGCAGCGATGCGGGCCAGGGACACCCACGTAGTGGAGCTTTTATCAAAGGAGGAGCCTGAGAAGATAAGAGAATATGACTCAAGCAGTTCCTTTGTTTATAACCCCCACTTTCATTTTACCTGACTGGTCCTCAGTAGTGTCTGCCTCATGGATCTGGTTGTCAAACCACATGTGGGCTACGGTCATCCTGTTCTGAGTCAGGGTGCCTGTCTTGTCTGAGCAAATCGTGGAGGTGGATCCCAGTGTCTCCACCGCCTCTAGATTCTTCACCAGGCAGTTTTTGCGAGCCATTCGCTTTGCGGTCAGTGTGAGGCACACCTACCCAGCCAGAAGCAAAAAGTTAGCCTCTTTGTGAAAAAACAAACAAACTTATGAAAAGATGAGGCACCTCCAGGCAGGTCAACATATCACAGCCCCTTTGCACCCTAAGCCCACCCATAAAACATGGAGATGTCCATCCTACCCCAAAAGCAAAATGCACTTAAGTCAAAGAAAGCATCTTTCACAGGCTTAAGTAAGTGAAGCGGTCAAGCAGAGCAGTGGTGTGTTAAGTTATTATGATGCAAAATTACAGCCAAGGGTCAAACAGGATTTAATGCATTAAACAATGGCTAAATTACATGAGCTAGTTGTTGTCACTGCAGACAAAGAGTGGACGTGACTGGCCTGAAAGACAGAGACACACGAGAAGACTATACACAAAGCACAACAAACCACAAAAGCACACAAAGGTGAAGTAGACAAATCACATCAATACAACCATGCGGGAAAATTTGAATAACCTTTTATGATCTTCCATTTAAGTTCATGTCAGGACAATTCATGTTTTAAATTTATCTTAAAGTTAGCTTCAAAGTGCATCCTATCTGCGCACATGAACAACATGGTTGCAAATGGGGAACAGTTGTAAATGTTGAATCACAAAATAAGTCACACTCTGCTCTAAAGGCATCTTTGCTGTACTACTCACAGTAACTGTAGCCAACAGGCCCTCGGGAACATTGGCAACGATAATGCCGATGAGGAAGATGACAGCCTCCAGCCAGGAGTACCCCAAGACCAGTGACAAAATGAAGAAGGTGACGCCGAGGAAAACGGCTACGCCGGTGATGATGTGGATGAAGTGCTCGATCTCCTTGGCGATGGGCGTCTAAAGGAACGGATTTCAGATGGAAATAAGTGACGTCATCACTAAGGGTTTGACAAAAACATTGAAAAGGTGATATATCGCGTTACTTTGTAGCCCAAAAGCTTATTGATCTGCTTCCACTAAGAAGCAATATATCGTTTTAAAGGTGTCACAAAAAAAGGATCCAACAGGTTGTTACCAAAATCTTCCAATTCATTTTGACTGGATTACAATGGCACTGGAACCAGAGCATTCACAGGCAGTTTTGTGGGCATTTACAGGTCACTTCCTGTTCATTTTAAGGCATTTACAGGTTACTTCCTGTTGATTTTGAGTCACTTCCTATTTATTTGGGGACATTCTTAACCCTTTAACACCGAACGTGTCGGCAGCGACGCGTTTTCGCATATCGTCTTTGAAGCTTCGTCACGCTGTAATTACGTCACCCACGTGCCGCTGGTTTGTCTCGTTTGAAAGTGTGGAAGTTGATGTCCACACCAGTTTTTATTTGAAGTCAATAAGCCAAGAAAAACAGGAGATAATGTCATTTGAGTTTTATTGCACTTAAAAATATGCATTAAAACGCTGCATGGACCATGTATCCATCTCCATATTTCCATCATTTCTTGTCCTTTTTCAAAACCGAAAGCAGCACAAAAAACTACATATCCCAAGAGCCGTTGTGATGTCAAGAAGGACGAACTGAATGTGATCATTTTTTTAAAAATTCCGAGCGAGGCGCCAACTATTGAAAGGGAGGCATGCGAAGCAAGCAACAGCCGGTTGGTTTGAGCAAGCGACTTTGAAACGTGCAAAATGAATCTAAAACTACATTTAGCCCAAGCTAATGCATTATTTCATTAACTCAAGGAAGAAAATTAGCCGTATTTGTCGTTGTTCTCTTGGGATGAGTCGGCGTCTCGGCGAGTAGAAGTGACAGCAGCGCGCAAACGGCGAAAGAGTAGGCTGTGTGACGTTGTGTGTGGTGACGCAGCTCTGTGACCTGTTCAAGAAGAAGCTTTATTGAGTGCGCAAAAAAAAAAAAAAAAAAACTTTATTGGGTCGCATGCCTGAAAAATTTGAATGAACTAAACTACTTGTCAATATTTTTTTACATACTTTTTTTCAATGTTATATATATTTTTTCTTCACTATAATCTTTTTAATTTTTATGTAAATGTGTGTTCGAGAAGCTTGATTGCATGTACTTATATACTTTTGATAAGGTGATGGGTACAACACCTAACTTCACAAAGAGATATCCTCCGAACCCTTTTTGTGTTCGATGATAGATATAATTTTTTTTCTCACTATTTTGCACAGTGTAAAACCTGTTTTGACCATAGTATGTGTAAAGGCCAAAAACGCCTATGACCATACCTGCTGTTTGTGTTGAATTGTCAAACATAAAACTATTCAATCTTATTTTTTTCTATTGATTGTTTATCCTCACAAGTTGAATAATTATTATCAAGCTTCAAAACGGTTGGTCGAGCATGTCTGGTTGTCAATGGGACATCAACATTACATATTTTGAAAAAAGATTTTGGGATTTTTTTTTGTGTCTTTTTGGGTCCAAAATGTGGATTATAATTGGTCAGTGAAGAAAACAACAGTTTAGACATGAAATTCAAGGTGTCCTGAAAAAAGGGACCCAACTTGGCCATTATAAACATTTTTTTCTTTGAAATATAAAGCAACATCAAATGCATGCAAATTCAGCCAAAATAGGCTTAGGTGTTAAAGGGTTAAGTCACTTTCTTTTCAGTAACCCCAAAATCAACAGATAGTAAGCTGCAAATGCCCCAAAAGGAAACGGAAGTGACCAAAAATCAACATAAAGTCACGTGTAATGACCTACGTGAAGTTGGCCCCTATTAGACACAACTTTATATAAAAATGTTAGTCGTTTGTGCTGCTTTGTGTTCTTTTAAAGCTCAATCAACCCCCCATTTTGATTAAAAAAGGTTACAAATTGTGTCAATCGTTAATGTTTCGTTTGTGCTGGTTTGCTGTAAAAACTTTGTGCTGCTATCGTTTTATAGGTATCGAGATATTATTTCGAGTGATGACTTTAATCGCAGCCCCTCCGTTGCAGCTGATGGAGCTTACCAATCTTCTCAATAACAGTGGTGTCCCAACAACTGGCGAAAATCTCAAACCAAGTGGTGCCATTTTTTTTGTGCTACGCTCGCACTAGTTATTGGGACGCTCCGTCAGCCGCGGGAGATGGCTATGCAGAAGCAGCGAGTGAGGTCATCACTCAAAATTTATACGGCGGAAAACACTTAGGTGACTTGAAGTTCCGCTCTGAGACCCCGAATTTGGGCCAGATTTCAAAATTGTCCTATATGCATGTTTGGTACAGCATTGGAAAGCTTAAAGAGGAACTGAAGACCTTTCCGGATTTTGGTGTAATTTTATGAATATAAACTTGGGACAAGTTCATCAAAACAACCATGACATTATCAACACGTAATTGTAAGGATAATTTGCGTTTTTTTTTAGTTTTTTTGCACTCCGTTAATGGTCCCTTCGCAAACCCGGAAGTGTGACGTAGGCAACAGAAGACTACCCACAGCTAATATAGCAGCAACAACGATGTCAGTGATATTTCCACCAAAGGTAACCATTCAGGATCGCTCTTTCGTGACGCTACCGATGGCAAAAGCTCCCAGGAAAGATGAACTACAATTAATCCCTACATGTTTGACCCTTAGGCGTCAGATGACGGCGATTTACTTGACACAGCAGATGGCGTCATGACGCCAATTGACAGCTCGACACTTCACGAACGGGAGAGTGAGTGGTAAGTCCAGCATCGTGATTTTTTTATTAGAATGCGATTACATGGTTGTATATTTTTCCATGCTCTACACATAGCTAAAACTGGATATTAGGTAATGGGACAGCTCCTACCGATCTAAATATGATAAAGCTAGCCCAAATGTGGCTAAATGAATGCTCTACACATAGCTAAAACTGGATATTAGGTAATGGGACAGCTCATACCGATCTAAATATGATAAAGCTAGCCCAAATGTGGCTAAATGAATGCTCTACACATAGCTAAAACTGGATTTTAGGAAATGGGACAGCTCCTACCGATCTAAATATGATAAAGCTAGCCCAAATGTGGCTAAATGAATGATATGTTATTGATATTTCAAAATAAATGACAAAACCATTTTATTTTCCAGGTGTTGCTGTAAACCGTCAAGTAATTACCCTTCCAAGAGTATGCCTGTGTCATCAGGAGATCCCAGACGTGAGAGCCAAACTTGCGGAGGCTGAAGCACTGACAGGGGCATGAATTTCATTAAAAAATTAAAACCATAAATTGTTAACAACATTGACACATTTTGTTGACTGTTTAATGTATTCTATTGGTATATAATATATTGTAATTATATTACATTCTGAAAAAATATTCAATAGGCCGCAATAATAAATGATACCAGGTTTATGTTGAATCTGCATTAGCTTTCGTTGTCAGATTGTGACACAAGTTCCAGTGTTGTTAATCTTACTGAAAAAAAGTAATTAATTATTATTTATTTATTTATTATTTTTTTCCTCCCCCCCAAAAAAAAAAAAAAAACATTGGCCACACTATGTGTAGTTTTTTGTGAAGGTTTTGGGTACAATTGGCCCGAGCCCAATTCTTTACCCTAATTTACCCTTTACCCTGAATCAGCTGTTAAAAGTTGTTAAAATTGCTCCCATTATTGCATTAGTTCCCTTCTCTCTACTTATGACATATGAAAGTTTTAAAACTGTTTCATCATTTAAAGATAGATTCAAGTCAAGATTTTGCCGATTTAGAAGTATTTTAGATAAAAAGTTACTTAGGTTCGCTAGGAAGGTTCTCTACAACAGAGCCGTCCTAAAAAGTACTGCTTTAAGATTGCGGCTGTCTACTAACTCATTTAGTGCCATGTCTGTCATTTTGCATCTAGTTATATCTATGTACAGTACACGTGATATCTATCAAGTCTACCATATCTACCATAACATGCGCGCGTAGTTTGTACTAGCTATCGGCTACAACATGTATTATTGGAGCTACCTAGCATCGCGTTTGCTCGGCGTCACAACTTTCTTGCCTCCTCCATACTCCTGCTCTGTCGTCTCTGTGAGTCCGTCTCCCTCAGACTTTTCGACCAATATAGTAACGCATAGTAACGCATGCCTTTCCGTCCTCAGTAACGGTAACGGCGTTGCCAAGATGAGAAAAGTCAGTGTTTCCCACAGGATTTTAGGAGACTGTGGTGGGAGGGTCTCTGACCATAGGATTTTTTGAAACTGTGGTGGTGGGCTGCATCGGAGTCGGACAGCCACACCATGTCATGCCCCGGCGAATTTTTTTTTTTTTTTCATTATTTTTTTCCCCCAAGAAGAACCATAACAACGATATATTTGAAATATTTCATTAGCTAGGCTAATGTTATAGCTCTCAGCTACGGTACATGTATGTAAAATGCGTTGCTGAGTACAGCTACGTTACCCTATGTAATAATGCGACTTTTTTTCTCGTAGCAATAGTACGACTTACATCTCGTAGTGACTCAGGATTGGCAAACTGTTGAAAAGAGCCATATTTTCCCCCCCCCAGAAAAAAAAAAAAACCTGATACAGTATGTCTGGAGCAGCAAAAAATTAAAAGCCTTGTACAAGCCTTATAATTATCAATACTAGCTATATTAGCCTACTATAAAAATGACTAAGTTGGCTAGAAATACATAATTAGCCTTCATGATTAAATGTTTATTTTCCCTGCAGTGGATCCTATAGCGCACCACGTGACTACTCTGTTGTACGATGACACCACAAGTTTAACTTCATTACAATATTAATGAATTGAAAGAATGTTTGTATCATGTTTATCCTCCTAGAAATCCTATTAAAACAAAAAATATATTTCCCTCCCCCATCTTTTTCCATTAAGAAAAAAAAAAAAAAAAAAAAAAAAGCTCCGAAGCAGCACTAAAGAGCCGCATGCGGCCCAAGAGCCGCGGGTTTCAGACCGCCGTCGTAGCCCTCCTTTTTTCTTTTTATTTGACCCTCATAAGTACTACATTACCACAACAATAACAGTCCTTCTGTCAACTAACCCATTTACAGGACAGGGGGAATTCTAATGGCCGTGTAAAGAGTTTTTCTTGATTCGGTGAGAGGGTGAATAGTTTTTTTCCCCGTTGTTCGTGAAATAAATTTCCACACAAACGCACATCGAGGTACCATTAACTTAGCAAGGAGAGGTAAGTCATTTTTAGAGTGTCCCAGAGCTCGCGAAATTGGGGGGGGCGCATTTATCCAACTTTCGTCAGCCATAATTGTCTGAAGTTGGCGCGTCGGTGTTGTGCCGAAAAATAGCCACTCCACGCGAAATGTCCCCCCGACGGGAGCGCCCACACGTCACTCGTACAAACAGCCTTTTCTTACCAATCGATGGACACGGAAACGACGTTCTTGTACCGTGAATATGTATCATTTTACTCTGCTTGAACTAATAAATACTTTACTGTGACCAACGCTCTGAAAATAGAGCAAGGCTTTATTTTGGGCCCCGCCTCTCCGCGCAAGTTCAAAGTTTGCTTTCCGTCCAAGACGGCCGTCCACCGCTCACTTTCGCCGAAAAGTCCGATCGAAACTATTGTAATGCCCCGGATATGGGGAAGAAGGAGAGAAGTCTGTATTTGCTTACCCACTCGATTGTGGTAACAATAATAAAGAAAAACAATAACAAAATAACAGCGGGCTGCTACGACATGCGACCGCTATCTCTCTCGTTCTCCCATTCTTCCTACTCGTTCCCCTTGCGTCTCTTAAATAAATAAATAAATAAAATACTACTCTAAAATGCTGCTCTCGCTCGCGCGGGTAGTAGAGTGGAGTGGGCTACAGCTGTGTAATCGGCTGACTGACGCATCTGATTAGTATCTTTTTTTGGGGGGGGGGGGGGGGGGCGCGCAAACGAGACTGTGGCGGGCCCAAACGAGACTGTGGCGGGCCGCCACAGTCTAGTCCATTAGTGGGAAACACAAAGTAATTAATTAGATTACCCACTACTGAAAAAAATAACGCCGTTAGTAACGCCGTTATATTGTAACGCCGTTATTAACAACACTGGACACAACATGTTATACCAAGCACACAACGGCACACATCAAAGAGCATAATTTTAGTAAACAACACAAAGTTAGGATAGCAACGGACTAGCGCAACATTGAAAAATGATAATGGCAGTGGGAAATATGTATTTACTCTTTTCTGTAGCATGAAGTGTTCTCTATACAAAGATAATGCATTATCATTAAAATATGAAGGTAACTTGATTTTAAAAAATGTGTACTGTATATATGACTAGTTTATGATTTCATGTCATCAAAATTTGCTACATTTATTTCTCCTAAATCATCGTCATCTGATGTCGCAGACGGAAGAAATTCAGCATCTGGCAGGCCTCATAGGATCTCTTCAGTCGTCATCGCTGGACACCGCATCACTTCGGTCATCATATGACTCGACCCACTCGCTCTTGATTTTGGGAAACTGGGTGGCAACTGACTTGCAACGCTTTTTTCATCGTGTTGAGGGTTTCCGCCACTTAATTTTTTATGTTTGGCTTCCTGGAGGGAAAAAAAAAATCACAGCAGCATGAAAATATTGGATGAATCCTAATTTTAATTTAATAATAATTTCTTGGTGATCAAATAATAATGCCCCAGTCATAGCAGCATCTATTTGATGCTATTGTTCCCTCTTCAAATAGGCAGACCTTGATGTTGAAATATAAAAAACGAGCCAAGGACCTATTTGGTGCTGGGGACATTTGAATTTACATAACACCTATTGATATAGTAATAAAATCACATGAGTAGACGACATGTCAGCCAACCTATCTACTTATGACAGGCCAACAGCAAAAAAAAAAATTTTTTTTTAAATGTCGCACTTCAACAAACTGGCAGTAGGAGTCCCCCTCGTTTATTAAAAAAAAAAAAAAAAAAAAAAAAAAAAAAAAAAGCCATTAATGTTCTACTTACGTCTTTGGAAAACCAAGGTTGCATTGTTGAAGGTTTTCAAAGCTGTCGTGGCTGAAATGATGAAAACAATGAGCCGATTGGGGACCTGTATGCATGCTAACAAAAACGGTCCAAACCTTTGCAGGAGAAGTTTTTTTTTGGACCACTCCTAGAGTCTCGAGTCTTCCTGTGAGTAATTCATATCGCTACACATCGAGATGGCATGACGAATCCCGCGAGTAAAACCCAGAAAATGTTTGCAATATATGGCGAGGATAGCGTGGTGCTATATTTCCGTGTTCAGAGTGGTGGCGAGGCTTCCTGGAAGTTACGTCACGGGGTAGGGGTCGGCAGGACGGCGCGTCCCTCGTTGCTCTGGTGTTGCTATGGCCATAACTCAAAAACTACGCGGTCAATTATTATTATTATTTTTTTTTATGTGACTTTTTGAGAGAGCGAATGACGCATTTAATACAATTCAACTGAGTAAAACACTTAAGAGCGAAATCTGAAAAGCTCTTCAGTTCCCCTTTAAAATCTCAATTTTCTGGGGGAAGAAACATTTTGAACAGGGCATTTAAAAAAAAAGAGAAAAAAAATTTTAACCACAAAAATAACTGGAGGTGAGATCATGAGAGAGCATAATTAAAGACGCCATGATTTTAACGAGATATTATCACATACTTACAGTGCCTTGCAAAAGTATTCGGCCCCCTTGAACCTTGCAACCTTTCGCCACATTTCAGGCTTCAAACATAAAGATATAAAATTTTAATTTTTTGTCAAGAATCAACAACAAGTGGGACACAATCGTGAAGTGGAACAAAATTTATTGGATAATTTAAACTTTTTTAACAAATAAAAAACTGAAAAGTGGGGCGTGCAATATTATTCGGCCCCCTTGCGTTAATACTTTGTAGCGCCACCTTTTGCTCCAATTACAGCTGCAAGTTGCTTGGGTATGTTTCTATCAGTTTTGCACATCGAGAGACTGACATTCTTGCCCATTCTTCCTTGCAAAACAGCTCGAGCTCAGTGAGGTTGGATGGAGAGTGTTTGTGAACAGCAGTCTTCAGCTCTTTCCACAGATTCTCCATTGGATTCAGGTCTGGACTTTGACTTGGCCATTCTAACACCTGGATACGTTTATTTTTTGAACCATTCCATTGTAGATTTGGCTTTATGTTTTGGATCATTGTCCTGTTGGAAGATAAATCTCCGTCCCAGTCTCAGGTCTTGTGCAGATACCAACAGGTTTTCTTCCAGAATGTTCCTGTATTTGGCTGCATCCATCTTCCCGTCAATTTTTAACCATCTTCCCTGTCCCTGCTGAAGAAAAGCAGACCCAAACCATGATGTTGTCACCACCATGTTTGACAGTGGGGATGGTGTGTTCAGGGTGATGAGCTGTGTTGCTTTTACGCCAAACATATCGTTTTGCATTGTGGCCAAAAAGTTCAATTTTGGTTTCATCTGACCAGAGCACCTTCTTCCACATGTTTGGTGTGTCTCCCATGTGGCTTGTGGCAAACTTTAAACGAGACTTTTTATGGATATCTTTGAGAAATGGCTTTCTTCTTGCCACTCTTCCATAAAGGCCAGATTTGTGCAGTGTACGACTGATTGTTGTCCTATGGACAGACTCTCCCACCTCAGCTGTAGATCTCTGCAGCTCATCCAGAGTGATCATGGGCCTCTTGGCTGCATCTCTGATCAGTTTTCTCCTTGTTTGAGAAGAAAGTTTGGAAGGACGGCCCGGTCTTGGTAGATTTGCAGTGGTCTGATGCTCCTTCCATTTCAATATGATGGCTTGCACAGTGCTCCTTGAGATGTTTAAAGCTTGGGAAATCTTTTTGTATCCAAATCCGGCTTTAAACTTCTCCACAACATTATCTCGGACCTGCCTGGTGTGTTCCTTGGTTTTCATAATGCTCTCTCCACTTTAAACAGAACCCTGAGACTATCACAGAGCAGGTGCATTTATACGGAGACTTGATTACACACAGGTGGATTCTATTTATCATCATCGGTCATTTAGGACAACATTGGATCATTCAGAGATCCTCACTGAACTTCTGGAGTGAGTTTGCTGCACTGAAAGTAAAGGGGCCGAATAATATTGCACGCCCCACTTTTCAGTTTTTTATTTGTTAAAAAAGTTTAAATTATCCAATAAATGTTGTTCCACTTCACGATTGTGTCCCACTTGTTGTTGATTCTTGACAAAAAAATTAAATTTCTTATCTTTATGTTTGAAGCCTGAAATGTGGCGAAAGGTTGCAAGATTCAAGGGGGCCGAATACTTTTGCAAGGCACTGTACCTCTTTTTGATCCAAAGACTCCATGTAGCATGTATCACTGAGTGTCAAGACACAGATGTGAATGGCCACAGCCTGATTTTTGGGGGATTTTATGGGTGAAACATGGTAATACAACAAGGGTCGCAATGCAGAAATCGCGAACATCAAGGAATGGTCTATATTTTCATTTGCATATATTGACCCTTTAAAAGTTTTTTTTTTCCTCCCAATTTTACTTTGTTTGGCTCGATTATCATCTAAAATATTGGGGGGGAAATGCGACAGTAACGAAAAAATACAATTAAGCGAGTGAATAATTTTTTAAAGTTTTTTTTTTAAACTAAATATTAGACATCAATTAATAATTCTAAGCTAAAAATGACAGACATTTCGAATAATAAATTGGCTAGGTTGAAACAAAAGCGGTTGCGCGACGTCTGTAAACGGGGGTTTCCAGGGTAAAACGTACAAATTAAAAATAGTTAAGGTTAATGGGCCATGAATCTGATATGGCAGCATAAAGACATTGTTCTATCAAACACAACAGTTCTTTTGACTTAAAATACAGCAGTTTATTTTAAAAAGGGGCTGCAGGAGCAGAAACTGCTTTTTCAGCCTTGTCTGTATTTTTCGCCATATCTCAATATCGATAAAATGATAGCATCGCACATTTTTTTACAGCACAAACGTAGCATAAACGAATGGCACCATTTCAGGTCTAATTTGTAATAAATAGGGACCTACCTGACGTCATCACTCGAAATTCAAATCTCTATATCTAAAAAATGCTAGCAGCACAAAGGACCTCAGTTGACCTCAGATTGAGCAATAAAAGAATTGTTTACATCTCAAAAACGATACCAGCACAAACAAATTTCATAATTTTTCTATAAATTTGCATCTGATGGGGAGCCAACTTCACAGAGGTTGTGAAATACCCCAAAATGAACTCATTACCTGCCATTGGGTGCCAATGACGGCAATCGACATTCAATCTGTTTGATCTGGGATGGCAAGTGAATGAAAGTTCATTTGCTGCCACCCTCCAAGTTCAAACAGATTGGACGTCTCCTAGTGGTAAACTAAATCCAATTCACCGCAGAAGGATTAAAATAGGTCGTTTACCTGTGTTTAGTCGTTTTGTCGAATTATCTCCTGACCCATGCATCGATAATTCTTATATCGCCATATTGTGAGATCATCGTTATCGTGAGCCTTGTATCGCAAATCGTATCGTGAGCTAACGAGAGGTTCCCACCCCTAGTCATCACACGGTGTGAAGTAGGTGGCTGTCTAACCTTTCCAGTCTCCAGGCCAGAGGTGAGGGTTGCGATGCGGCCCATTACAGTGCGATCGCCCGTGCACACAACGATGCCGCGAGCCGTGCCTGGTCAAAGGATGGGAGGGTCGAGTTGAGAGCACTCAAGCAATGTCATGTAACAACGCCACCACCAGATGGTGTTAGAGACCATTGTTTATTCTGAACATTCTGAACCAGGGTTATTGTTTAAATTCTATTGAATGGTGGTCTTACCCTCCACGCAGTTGGTGGAAAAGAAGGCGATGTTGCGCGTCTCCAGAGGATTGTCATGAGTGCAGTCAGGTGACCTGGTCTGCGGCTCTGATTCCCCAGTCAGGGATGAGTTGTCTACCTGTAGGTGAGGATTTACAATAAAACCGACTACAGAGGTAGTCCCTGTTAGCAGCACGGGTTTCATCAGGCAACGTTAATCACCTTGCAGCCGTGAGACGAGATGATGCGGAGGTCTGCGGGGATCCTGTCTCCCCCCTTCACCTCCACCAGGTCGCCAGCAACCACCTGCTCAGCATTGATCTGCATCTTCTCCCCTTCGCGGATCACAAGGGCTTGCTAGGAAGACAGAGCCAAGTGTGAAAATGATTTTCTCTGTCTTTTTAAGTTACCCGGAAAGTGTGCTGAACATCCTGTACCTGGGGGACCATGTTCTTGAAGGACTCCATGATCTTGGAGCTCTTGGCTTCTTGGAAGTAGGAGAAGCAACCGGTGATGATGACGACGGCCGACAGCACGATACCAAGATACAACTGGAACATTTAAGAATGTCATCAGTTAAGAGGGTATCTATACTACCTACAAGTGGTGAATGAAGTACTCACTTTATTTTAACAAGTATAAATACAGGGGCGAAAAAATACTTACATAAAAGAAACATCTACGAAAAAAATGCACCCAAGTGAAAGTACTTTCTTTAAAATTTACATTAGAAGTGAAAAGTAAAAGTTTTCTCCCAATGCAAAAATGTGATATGAGATCTGTGCCAATATTCATACAACCCCTAACAAAAAGTATGGAATCACCAGTCTTGGACGAGCACTCACTAGGACATTTTATCATGTATAACAAACTCAGATAAAAAGCTTGAAAAAATAATGATCTAGTTCAAAAGTGCAACTCTTTAGCATTCAGAAACACTAAAAGAAATGAATAAAAACATTGTGGTCAGTACATGTTAATTTTAATTTTAATAATTCATCACCTTGCCAAGAGTCAAGAATCTGCATTGGACAAGGAGTCAAGAATCTGCATTGGACAAGGTGATGATGCTGGAACTTTTGTTTGGTGCTGTTCCAGTGAGATTTACAAAGATGGCTGCCTGAAGAAAACATCAAAATTCCCTCAATCCTTGATGATATAATTAATCTATATCTAGCCACCCTTTTACTTGTTTGTTGTAGTTTTTGGTCATGTGTTCAATGAATGCATGTTTTGTTTTAGTTGCATTTCTGCATGTCAGGCAAAGGCAAAGGGGAGATGGCTGTGGTTAAATCTTCAATAAATGCACACGTTAACATTGAAATTTTAGATAGCTTTCTTATCCCTTCAATTATGTTTGCCATTTTCCAAGATGACAATGCATCATGCCACAGAGCAAAAACTGTCAAAGCATTCCTTGGAGAAAGACTCATCCAGTCAATGTCATGACCAGCAAATTGCCCAGATCGCAACCCTATTGAAAAACTGTGGTGGAAATTGAAAAGAAATGGTCCACAGCAAAACTTCAACCTGCTGGCAATGATCTGGCAACTGCAATCAAAGAGAGTTGGCACCAAATTGATCAAGAATACTTATCAAGTCCGTGCCTCAGAGACTGCAAGCGGTCATAAAAGCCAGAGGTGGTGCAACTAAATACTACAGATGTGTTTTGATTGTTATTTCTTTGTTTGTTTCTCATGATGCCATATATTTTTCCTAAGAATGGAGTAATTCTATATTTATTTCCCTACATTTGCGCTATAAAGGTAACATTTACTGACCACCACAATGTTTTTGACGTGGATTGTCACTCACTCGACGACTACCAGTTTAATGCAATTACTTCTACGCGACGTGACGTCCAACACATGTGCTCATTGGTTAAAAGCGGTGCGTACTTACTATTTGTGTTTTTCTTATCTTTTATTACCTTTTCATTGCCTCAAAATACTTTTTGTATCCGTTTCCCTCGCATACTTTAAACATTGTGTTTTCTTGTGAGAGCTTTAAAGCAGATTGTTGATTAGTCACTACATTTAAGTATTTTATCAAGGTATCTTTAGTATGTTCTGTCTGCATGCATCTGAACAAAACAAGCTGAAATCGCATAGTAGTACGTTGAGTCTTAAATTTGCCTCTTTCAGGACGCCGGTGTAGCACATTTTGGCAGTACACATTTTTTTTCTACTCTCGTCACGTTTCATCCGGTCTTTCCTGTTCATTTTGTTTTTGCTGTTTGTTTTGTGAAATATCGACAGTGATGTCATGCTCCCTAATGTTCCTCTCGGGTTCAAAGGTTTAGGATTGGAGTTGACACAAAAAAAAAAAAAAAAAGGTAAAATAACATTGGTGGGTATGCTTTGATCAATGTTCACAACAAGTTTTCACAGTGAGACGGACTAATGGTTCTCTCATTGGCTGTATGTATGTGTCAAAGTAGCTTATCCAGAGTGCAGCATGTGCCGTGACCCTTGAACGCTTCTCACTGAGGAGGCTGTGAAAAACAGCACGAGTCAAACGCTCCCCTGTGGTGGCATATGACCCGCCGCTGTTGTTTTGGTAGCAAAGCTCTACTCACACACTATCTTCCCTATGGGGGGCAGCTGCCTGCCACTCAAAGCTTTGCCACGCGGGCGCAATGAATTGTATTTTGTTCCTCCCGTACTTACGTTATCCCCGGCAGGCTCGTCCTCCGTGGCGGCCTGGATAGCGTAGGCCAGGAAGCAGAGGATGGCGCCGATCCACAGCAGGATGGAAAAGCCGCCAAAGAGCTGGCGACAGAACTTGACCCACTCCGGAGTTGTGGGCGGCGGGGTCAGGGCGTTCAGGCCGTCTCTGGCCAGATATTCCGCGGCCTTGGCGTTAGTCAGACCCTGGGCCAGACACACACACACACACATACACAAAAAACTAATGAGGAATATGAAGCTATTTCGGAATTGAGCTCAAATTATTTCTGCAGAACTACTGGCTAGAAATAGTACTAGTTGGGTGTTTTTAAATTATCCATGTATGTATGTAAATTATCCACGTATCATCGAGTAAAAGTGATCAAATGAAATAGTACAGTTGTGTTCAAAATTATTCAACCCCCACAGTAGATAAGTGTTTTTGCAAGTTTGACATTCATTATTCATCTTGTTTATTATCACATTATTGAAGCCCGACCCAAGCCCGATCTATTAACTAGATTTGCAGGCCCAGCCCGAAAAACCCAAATTTTTTAGCTATTTATTTTCATTTCTTCGAGTTGGCAGAAAAAAACGCAAGTTTTCTTAATGTTTAAATAGTCTACATATTTTCATGAACATTATAAAAGCATTTACACAACCAAATAACGCCGGGAAAGTTTAATATTAAAAAAAAAAATTTAAATAAAAAAACCATGCAGTTTCGCAGATACACAGAGGAAAAAATTCAAAAGGATCACATTTGTGTTGCCTTTGTGAGCATAAATAAAAGTCATTCATAACGAATTCTCAGTTGGCAGAAAAAAAACGCAAGTTTTCTTAATGTTTAAATAGTCTATTTATTTTTATGATCATTATAAAAGCATTTACACAACGAAATAACGCTGGGAAAGTTTAATATAAAAAAAATTATGCGGGCCACGACGTTCTTGTGCATGCACAAGCAAATGCACAATACAGAGAGCCAACTCTCGGTTTTATCCCAATTTTTTTTTTTTTTTAAATAATTTATTAGTCCGGCGCGGCATCACCCGACCCGACCCGAACGTGAATGCTTAACATTTCGGGTCGGGTCAGGCCCAAAATGTTAATCAGGTTCGGGCACAAGATCTAACATCTAAGAGATAGGACTAGGGCTGCAGCTATCAAATATTTTAGTAATCGAGTAATCGACTGAATATTCTATCGATTAATCAAGTAATCGGATAAAACAAATATATTTTTAGGTGAAGATCAATTATAAATATACATGAGAAAACAAGACATTTCATCTAATCTTGAACCATTTTCAGTCAACCAATGTCTTTATTTTCGATGTATATTGTTGAAAACAGCCAACAATTGCATCTCAAATGTAACTAGAATAAAAAAAGACTAATTCACTGCTTTCACTCAAAAAACCTTTAGATCTTATTAAAAAAAAATATATACATATATATATATATATATATATGTATATATACCTAAAAATACCGTTACGCTTTATAACACACATCACTTAAAAGTTAGGATTTTTTCCCACGTGTTTCAATTGAATTTCTATTTGTGTCAAGCCATTTTTAAGTTCTAGTTAGGTTTTAAGTTAGTCTAAACTAAGTCTTGATAGGATTTTGAGTTTTTGCAGTGTTCAAAATAAATGTATGATACAGGCTGTATTGGAGCACATTAAGGACCAGTGCTACTTAGTGTTTTATCCAGCAATGACTACTGAGCTAAAATTGATAGTTAGCATTATTATTGAGTTTTTATTTTACACCCTCATTACTCCACAACGCTATGTTATGTTAAAGCCTGTATGTAAGACACGTTAGCCACGTATCGAAAGTGGTCATAATTAATAGAAACCTAGCCCTCCGCAGGGCTAACGTTACGTTAGCAAGGTACAGTAACGTTAATCTTTTTTTATTAGCGCTTAGCGCTCTTTATTAGCGCTTAGCGCTCTACTGCTTTAAGATGGCGGCTGTTTACTAACGCTGCCCAGACGCGGCCGAGTCTGTCATTAAGCATCTAGTTCAACATACATGTGATCTCTATGAGACTCATCAAACGCTACCTGCTGCCAACGTAGCATCGTGCGGGCTAGTATTTAGCAACGTCGGCGTCGTTTGTAGCGGCTGTCGGTTGCAGTACGTTTTTTTTTTTGCTTCTTCCTCTACGTACGTGACATCAGCGCGTTGTCCCGCATTAAAAGTAGTCCGAGCAAAACGTGGTGCTTAGAGCTGTCAAAATAAACGATTACTCGAGGTGAATAAAATTACTCGGATCAGTTTTTAAACTTGAGTTACTCGAGTTGCTCGAGTATTCGTTTCAGCTCTAGATAGGACATAACATAACAATGGCTGAAGCGGAGAAAGAGGGAGCGAGAAAGATTATTGATGCACCTAAGACATTGAAAGCAGACATCTGGAGACATTTTGGCTTCTACGAGGTTGGTGGGAAACTTGACCAGAGTTATGCTGTGTGTAAAAAAATGAAACATGAGAATAATAATACAAATGGGGAAACCAAATCCGTTGCATCACCGGAATTGTGCAGGGAAGATTTTTGAACATACTTATATATTTTAAAATGCGCTGAATCGATTCGGCTTGTTGCCCGCTTCAAATCGAATCGTCCATGCCCCGCATCGGGATGCATCGCCGCATCGATTATTGTTGACAC
Source organism: Corythoichthys intestinalis (assembly GCF_030265065.1). Lineage (NCBI taxonomy): Eukaryota > Metazoa > Chordata > Actinopteri > Syngnathiformes > Syngnathidae > Corythoichthys > Corythoichthys intestinalis. The sequence continues at coordinate 27,823,361 of NC_080416.1, forward strand.
CACTAGCTGGTAGTGCACTGAATTCATAATACCTTGCACACGCTTAAGATTCTCTATACCTGAAGAAGCAAAACAACCCTAAAGCATGACTGACCCCCCATTGTGCTTCACAGTAGGCAAGGTGTTCTTTTCTTTATAGGCATCATTCTTTCTCCTCCACACGTACCATTGATCCATTGGCCCAAAAAGTTCCAGTTTGTTCTCATTACTCCAGAGAAGAGTATCCCAAAACCTTTGTGGTTTGTCCACATGGTTTTTGGCATACTTCTTGTGCTTTGGAGTGTGTCACAGTCCTTTTCAATCAGCTTAATTGCTGCTCATTGGGGTTCCGTTCCCATCTACAGTTGTTTTCACCAGCTGTTTGACAACACTTGAGGGAAACCTTTGTTCGTAAGAGTGGTGGACTAGGGGGATTGAATAATTTTGTCAATGAGGTAATCAAAGAAAGGCCATCAATTGGAATATTCCAAAACAATTATTTTTTTCCGAGGTATTTGTCTATATGACATGTCATTATTTGATGTGATTATAAACAACATAAAAAATGAATGTCAAACTTGAAAAAACACTTATCTACTGTGGGGGTTGAATAATTTTAAACACAACTGCATATTGACAGTACAAAATGGTATTGTTACAGGATGCCATTTCGTATTTTAATTTACATAGACAATAGAAAAATGTTCACAGGATCAACTTACCTGAACAATGTCAGTGGTGTATTTCCTGCAAACTTCCTCCACAGACATTTTGTGCTCCGTCTACAGAATTCAAATAGACACTGGTTGAACTTAATGTCATCCTACAATGTGGACAGTCATATGTATGTCAGCCACATATATTGACAGGCAGAGTAATTGAAAGCTCATCCACTTGATGACAGAAGCTATGATTAATCTACCCTTTACATAGAACAGAATAAATCATTGAGTAAGGACTAAAAGCAAACATATATGAATAGATTACAAAAATATCTATATTTACAGATTAATGGAAATTTGCCTGTGTGGGAGTGTGCGTGCGTGTGTGAGTGTTCGTTCCCTATGGACTCTGAAAAGGCTGGGCGTAAAAATATTTTATTTAAATTCTCACACATTAATGGGATGGATACAGGAAAACACAGCAAACAGAGAGACAAGTGAATAATAAAGTTTAGATGACACAGAATTTTTCTTCTCTGTGAAAAAGAGTCAAGATAAAGGTACTGTACCCTCCCAGCCACAAACATGACAACAAACTAGGGCTGTCCCAAACGACTAATTTTCTCCCGATTAGTCAGCCGACTATTTTTACGATTAGTCGACTAATCTAATAATTAAAAAAAAAAATTTTTTTTTTGTTTTTGTTTACTAATTTAGCAATGAAATTTTTGTTGATGCTTATCAATTCACAAAAAACATATTGGAACACTTAAATTATTTATTAAAGTACAAATAAACACGTAAATAACAATAATAAATCACAAATAAACAATGGGTTCAAATGCTGATAGAATTAACTAGTGTAGCATCCCGATTGAAAAGGTGGTCTCTTAAACTGATGGTTTACAACTTTTATTCCATCCTTGATGTGATCACACCGTAAGAGCTACGGTGCACACAAATAAAACAACACAATTAGGAATTAACAAAAACTTTTCACCTTTTTCCTTTTAAACCTTATTTATATATCAATGAATTGCCTTTACCTTAATTTATTACCTTATCATTGACAATCTCTCCCTTGAGTGCAATCACTGTATATACTGTATATATTTATGACCTTTTAACCTTATATAATTTTCTATACCATAAAATAAACCATAACATGAAATAAATATTTCAGTTAGCATTAAGGACAATACTAATAGCACTTATAGGCCCATTGTCAATGAAACATTATTATTCAGTAAGGCGACAGCACCCTCTGGTGTACAAAAAATGAAGAAAAAAAAGAAAATTACAAACTCGGTGACGGCGCTTGAGGTGTTTATTCGCGGCCGACGTGCAGCCAAGCTTGGCATTGAAGAGACAGGACAGAAGAGTGTACCCTCCGTTGTTTCTTTGAAATAAGTCAATGTTTTGGACACTCTGGTGCGCTTTTTTTGGCTTTGTGCCGCTTTCCCCGCTTGCATACAGAGCATCCGACATTCTGAACTTTCCACGCATATATTTTTTTTAACCCTTCATTAACCGTCGACGGGATGTTGTACTCGTCGACGGATTTACGTCATCGATGACGTCGACTATGTCGACTAGTCGGGACAGCTCTACAACAAACATTCACTCATTCACAACTTCCACCAGAAGAATTCAAGAGGTTAACTAATTAGGAAGGAAGATAGCAGTTTTTTGTTTTTTGTAACAAAAAAGGTAGCTCAAGTCAATGGTTTTCAGCTTCAATACATGTGGAATTTTTTTGGAATACTAAAGGCTGCCTAGCCGGATTTGACGAAATTTTACACAGTTGTACATTGGTACCTCTACATACGAAGTTAATTCATTCCAGGACCTTATTTGTAAGTCAAAATGGCCATATGTCGAGCAGGATTTCCCCATAAGAGTACATTATAATGCCATTAATTTGTTCCACAGCCCGAAACCTACACTAAATCCTTCATAAACGCTGCTGGTACCATTACAAATGGCAATTACACATAGCAAGACAAATTATAAATAAAAATCGGAATAATAATAAAATAATAATACCGTATTGGCCCGAATATAAGACGGTGTTTTTTGCATTGAAATAAGACTGAAAAAGCGGGGGTCGTCTTATATTCGCGGTCTAGACATTATACCCATTCACGACGCTAGATGGCGCCAGATATCATTGAAGCGATGTTTTGTCATGACAGATCTCAGCTCCTCTCAAGTTTAACCAGTATGCATTATTTTATTGCAATGTTTTTCCTTATTCAGATTTGTTTCAAGACTACAGTTACAGTTATACTTCACTTTGATGGTTAATGCAATTATTGCAATTTTGTTGTTTTATCACAATAAATTGGTTTACATTTCAAAAACCAGAAGCCGTTCATTTACGAAGCTGATTGCACTTTAGTTTACATATTTAAATGTTCAGATATTAAGATTTGAATGAGGCAAAATAACATGCTTTTTCTCTCAAATGTATTGTTATAATCATTTGTTTCAGTTGTACTGTAATTGTTTTCTGTATGAAAAATTAATGTGGTGTTCAAAAAGTCTTTTTTCAAACTTGAATCTTGAAAATGAGGGGGTCGTCTTATAATCAGGGCCGTTTTATATTCGGGCCAATACGGTAATTCCTGTAATAATCTAACGAATCAGGTTCTAATGTGGCCGATGTGTTTTGTGCTGTACCTGAACGCACCGCATGGCTGACGTGACAGTGACATAGGTGTGTGCGGTCGAGATTTTACTTTCACTTTTAAAGTGCATGTGACACGAAAAAGCATGTTTATTTCATAATACACGCAGTATTTTATGCTCCTGAATGATATGGACCGCTTGGATGTGTGTGGAAGCGATCGCTATATTTATTTAGTTTTTAATCCCGCGCCATGAAAATGAGTGACTTCCGGCTTCGGTCTTGCATTGAGGAGGAGGGCGCTGTGACGTGTACGAGTGAAGGCGTCCTCTTCACTAAACAGCAGTACTGTTGTGTATGAGGACTAAGGATTCAGCTGATTTTGCGGATTAATACGTTTATTTTTCGCATCACACCAGCCAAACGGCTGCAGAAAAATCTTGCTTTATGAGGGAGAGGCGTGTGCGCGTTTTGGGAGTTTCAAAAAGTTCCCATTCACCGTGGATATTGGCCAAAACAAACCCTACTACTGTGGGACCATTGGACTTACGAGGAAGTGAGTAAACATCTTGTTTTGTATTATGTCAAATACGAATACAGCGATTACAAAGTAAACACTACAAACTTTCTTTAAATAAAGGACTACTAACAGTACGTTTGATCATTGATAGGCATATAAAACATATAAACGCCGGGCGATTTGCCGATCCGCGATGACAATCGATAACCCAGTCGTCATGTCAAATAATCCGGGCTAGTTATGTGTGATTTTCCACTTCGAAGAGTTTGAAACATCACTCGGTTTGGGTTAGCATGTCGGCTAGCTGTCACGCCTCTTGGTTTGTTTACATTCTCCCAAGCCGGGGAAGGGAAATGACATATGTCCGATTTAGGTGTCATAAAATATCATTCGGGAGGTGCGACAGTAAAGGTGAAGTCGACAGTTTTGACCATTATGGAGTAATTTTGCCATGTCGTCCTTAATAAGTGCATTTTTATCATTTCATATTCCATGTAGCACAAGACTTATTTGTCATGACCATGCCATTTATTTAGCAATTGGAGAAAATACTTGGATGAAAAGAATATCCTGTAAAAATATTGAAGTAAAGAGACAGAATGACATTTTGCAGCTCTCTTCGTCGCGTTTTCCTCGTTGTGAATAGTTCCCCCTCGACGGGCTGACTGGTCCTTCTCAAGCCATTTATTTCGCTATTGGGGAAAAATACTTGGATAAAAAGAAAATCCTGTAAAAATATTGGAGTACAGAGACTGAAACGATGACATTTTGCGGCTCTCGTCGTCGCATTTTCCTTGTTCTGAATAATTCCCCCTCAATGGGCTGAATAGTAAAACCGATGAGCCCAGTCACCCGCTGACGTCATCCACCTGTTGAGGAAGCTAGAGCCCTATAATGGTAGGCGTGGCTAACCGGCAGATTAAAAGACTAATTTCTCGTCATCTGCGCTTTGCTAAATTGTTGCATATAGTCGAATTGTCTCAAAATATGATTCTAATTCACATAATAATGCTATTTAAGACTTTTTTTCTCCTGTCGTATGCTCTTTAATGTCCTTTTTTTTACGTCAACTACAGCGGACAGTAGGCATGTTGTGTTGCACAAGTTCTGAAATAAATTATTAAAAACCTGACGAAGCTGGCAATTTTACAATTATAATAATTGGCACCGGCGAACGGAGGTCGGAGGAGGACCGTAGACACATTCTACGGCCGTATTGTCAAGCCAGTTCACGGACGCACACACCACGCTTATATTTTTCTCTCCATTTCAATAGTAAGGGTCACCTTTTTTCATCACCTGCACTAACATTCTTGGGACCCATGTGGATTTTTCTCACAAGAAAATCCACAGTGTGTCCGTTTTGCGGGAAAACAAAGGATCTGCGGCGCTGGCATAAATTGTCGTATTTCGAGCATGTCGTCGGATGAAGAAACCAATGGCGAATCAAATTTTACGTAGGATGTCGAAAAGATCGTGTGTTGAAGCAATCATATGTCCAGGTACTACTGTACTTCATTTCTAGGAGTGTTTTTACATGGGTTTGATCTCGGTAGGCCTCCATTTAAAGCAGAAAATTACAAAAATTAGCATTGAATATCCCTGATTGTGGAGGCAAAAGCGCCATCTTTTGGGCAAAAGGTGAGTCTCTTGTGATTGCAGCTTGGCAGTTGACCTTCGAACCTCACAGTTTCCTGTAATAATTTAAATGTGCTGTGATGATATGTTGCGGCTTTAAGCACTCCACAACAAGACGCTGGATTTTTTTTTTTTTTAAATGTGCAATATCTGGAATATTACTAAGTAATTCATTTTGGCTGGATAGTCATACTGCAGCGAATGTTATTTTTTTAAGTGTTACACCCGCAATAGTTCATGGGTTAGTTGTGGCAACCATGACTGTGAGTGGTGGTTGTCGTTGTTATGTTCTGGTATCTTCAATAAACTCTTGGGGTCATGCGATGTATAGGGCACAAGAGCAGCAAGTGTGAAACATAAAAACAGTCTCTCTAATTCTTCTCCACATTACTCGCCACAATACTGTACAATGTGATGGAAAAGCGACTGCACATTAACCTCTTTGTGGTGTCCTTTTACTATTACTACATTAGAGCTGCATCTCTAAGGAAAGTATGTTTTATAAGCCATTCGGTTGTATTGCGTTCACGTTACACAAACCCGAGGAACGCTGGGCCGTACTGCTAGTACATGTTAAACGTGAAATACAATTGAACTGCAATGCTTTCCTGTATTACTAGAGGCTGCCCTTGTACTACACTTAGACAGCCATTTGTGAATATTAATACACAACGTATACTTACGATGGGAACTTCCTTCTTGAGGTCGTCCATGTCCTTGCCTCCTTTCTTCTTGGGTGACTCCTTTTCATCCTTGTCCTGCGTGGTAGCCACGCGATAGCTGTCTGACCGTCCATACTGTCAACCACAACAAGAAAAGTTTCATTACAAACAGCAAAAACGACAATATAGTATGTTGTTCCCTCTACCTCATGTATCTTGTCAATCTCATCTTTCTAACTACATATTGTAAAATTCGCAAAGTTGAGCCTGAACTCCTTGTGCCCCCAACTCAGCTTTAGCACAAGCATCAAAGACATTATGAACTAAAGAGTTCAATTAAATGTCTTTAATTGTTCACAAGTGTGTGCCTACATGCCATCTGTCATTCAGCAGATTACAGCTGTTTACTACACTTGCAGATTAACCCAGTGAACAATAATAATCTGTCAGTCAGTCTGAGTGTGCCATTCACCAGTGTTCTCTCTACACTACTCCTAGGAGGCCAGAATAATGAACCCTATGGTCGCAGTCAAGCAGGACGTTGGATTCATTTGCATTTTAATAGGAAATTTCAATTACAGGGTCGGACTCAATAATTCAAAAACGTCCGTAATATGATGATTGGAGAAACAGGAGCGAAGGGAAAACACGCATCGTCTTGTGGAGATCATATCTGCAACCGTGGGCAATTTAGAGCTAACGAGGCTCCTCTATACCGCAGATTAAATCAATAATTTGCATAATTTTAATACACTATGGGGAGTAATTTCCATTTTCGTGTGACAAGAAGTAAATGTATCAGAGGTACCGTTATGTTGTCATGAACATTTACGCTTGCTGGCAGCAATTGTCGTTTTCGTCACAATATATTCTAGCACCACCAAACAACTTTCTGACATAAAACCGGAAAATTGAGCTTTTGTGAACAGAAACAACTTTGAAACATATTTTGTATTTTGTGACGCTCCAAATTAAAAACTACTAAAAACAAAAGTGAAAAGGGGCTTGGACGGCATGATCATAGATATACAACTTTAAAATAGTGACTCAAAACATTGGCTCAAAGTTAGCATCCGTGACTTTTTTTACAAGCTGCTCACATTAGACATGTGCCAGTGACAGTGGTATGAAAATGTCCCGGTTTCAAAACCACTCACATTTTCCATCATACCGGTCCTACGGTATTAGCTATTTTTTATGTCCCAAAAATACAGGGGGAAATCCCTCGTTTGCAGCTGCAGGGCTCACCCTTCCCTCTCCGGTTATTGCTCTGTGAGTTAGCTGTGCTACACGATGGCTGGAGGATTTTCCTCCATATCGAAGAAAAACGAAGTCGCTGGTATGGGATTACTTAGGCTACAGAAAAGTTGTGGCTTAAAGGAGGGGGGGCCAACAGAGATGTAAAACATGTCTGAGAGTGGCTGCCATAGGAGGCAATACTGTCCTTCTCATAAAATGAGGATATTGTGATAAAGTTCATTATTTTCTGTAATGTACTGATAAATATTAGACTTTCATATATCTTAGATTCATTACACACAACTGAAGTAGTTAAGCCTTTTATTGTTTTAATATTGATGATTTTGGCAAAAAAAGTCAAGAAAAAACAAAAATCCCTATCTCAAAAAATTAGCATATCATTAAAAAGGTGCTTTAAAGAAGCTACTAACTTAATCATGTGAATCATTGAACTAACTCAAAACCCCCATGCGAAAGATTCCTGAGGCTTTTCAAAAATAATGGACATAAATTTGTTTGGCTACTTTATTCATTAGTAATGTACAATGTATCGATAGTCATGATAAGCGTGATCATCGTCAATACTAGAGCTGGGAATCTTTGGGCACCTAACGATTCGATTACGATTACGATTCAGAGGCTCCGATAAAACGATTACTGATGCACCCCCCTCCTTTTTTTTTTTTTTACTTTTTAATGTTTTGTAATGTTTTGTACATTAGTTCCAAAATTGTTCAAAAATACTCTCAGCCTAAACCAAAGTACTATTTCAGTATCAAGTTAACATATAACAGTAAACAAATATACAAAAATAACAGTAAATAAAAAACTCCAGTCCCCATTCTGTATCAGCAGCTTTAAACTACATTCAATTAATTTAATGTTGTGAATCAACCGTTACAGTTGTTAAAATTGCTCCCGTTATTCCATAATTTCCCTTTTGTCTACTTTCGACATGTAAAAGTTTTAAAACTATTTTAAAGATATATTCAAGTCAATATTTTACCGATTTAGGAGTATTTTAGATAAAAAGTTAATTAGGTTCGCTACAACAGCCTTGCAGGGAAGTGTACTGCTTTAAGATGGCGGCCGTTTACTAACGCCCGCATCTAGCTTTTTATAGATGTGCTGCTAACGCTATCGAATCTATATTGCATCTAGTCCTATATAAATGATATCTACCGGAACAATATGTGGATGTACTTCGTAGCAGCTTTTCGGCAGCAGTCAGGTATGTTGTTGTGTTTTTTTATCTTGTGGCATGAGTTGAGCTAGAGCCGTGAGTTGAGCATTGGCTTTACCCGAGGGGCCGGGTAATGAGAAGTATGATGTTTAGCTACTCTCGCGCCGTTCCTCCATGCTTACCGAAAACCGCGCGGCGCGCTGAGTGTGTTGTACTTCCACTTTACTTGGCATATTTCAATAATCGGAATTTGATGTTTGTGAATCGTTCTCGAATCTTCCACGGCCAAATCGCAAATAATCTAAGAATCGGAAATTTTGCACACCTCTAGTCGATACCTTGATCATCGTTCAATAATCGAATCATAGCCCCCTTAATCGTAATCTAATCGAATCGTGGGGTGCACAGCCCTAGTATGAACCTAGCCTTAGAGCAGGGGTGGGCAAACTATTCCACAAAGGGCCGCAGTGGGTGCAGGTTTTTGTTCATACCCATCATGAGGACAGCCTTTCACCAATCTGGTTTCTTACAAGTGCAATCAGTTGATTGCCGTCAGGTGCTTCTTGTCTCCACTGAAACCTCATTGGTTAAACTGTCTGTGCTGAATCAGTTGGAACAAAGACCAGGACCCACTGCGGCCCTCGAGGACTGGTTTGCCCACCCCTGCCTTAGAGTGTAAGGATCACTTGAAAATCCCTTATCGGTCAACCTCTAAAAAACATACTTGGATTACAATGATCAAATATGAGTGAATGGTTTAATATATTTTCACGTGACGTAAAATATATATTCTTATCCAATCAATATGAGACAAAATACGACTGATCTGAATTTACAATAGAACCGTGCATTTTGGTGAAGTAGGCTTTCAGTTTCAAACCAAGCTTATCCACTAGATCTGTGGACAAGCAAATACGATCACGTGATGGAAACCCATCTAAATGATCTGCAAGTTAACAGTAGGTCACAGCAATCGTCATTGCATACAATTCAGACAAGTCAATATCTGGCGCAGTTGAGATTGTCGAGCAGCGGTTGGTTCTGATTGGTGGCTTGACGATGTCGCACACACAAAGACATGGATTACACACAGATCAGTGGAGCAGCCGACCTAGAAACTCCTATCTCTATGAGGAAGGGAGGGCAGGGGGTCCTCCATAATCCATGCCTACGCACCCACCCCCTTTCACCCTCCATGTATATTTACATTCAATTCCCTTTAAATTTCGCATCTGGTTCTCCGCCTGTGTCTAATCACAGGACTGCGCAACAATGTCGGTGACAAAAATGTACAGTGTAGCATTTAAACATTACGCACGTACTCATTTTAAGTCTATTGATTAGTCACTGTGAGCGTCACCAGAAACAAAGTTAGTTGGGTAACTGACAACCAACGTTGGATGTGACGTTTCCGAGCAACAGCCAATCCACAGGAAGGCATTTAAATAATTCAAAGAGGAACAAGAAGAGGTGATGGATTTTTTTTTTCATGATGTACCTTGAGTGAGAGTGTATTATGTAACGTAAATTTATGGAAAAGACGCTAACGTCTGACGTCACCACATGGCACAAAAGTGGAGCAAATGAGCTCACATTTTGACATAATGATGAAAAACTCGTCGTATGTAAATGGAAAACTAAATAGAGAGTAAACGTTGACAAATTATGAAAAATATCCAAAAAGGAAAATAAAAACACAGCATTTTTGGTTTGATTCAATGTCATGAGAAGTAACTAACATAGCTTTTCGTTGCTTCTTGGGTTCTAAATAATGTGAAAAACTACCAGTTCGATACTCTATCTACTTCTAAGGGCAGATTTATGTTTCTGCATTCCATTGACTGCGGAGTGACAGCGTAGACCCTACGTCACCATTGAGCATTTGAAGTTCTGGGTCAAATAAATGTGTTGTTCTGTAATTGACCACCGAGCAAATAGAGGGGTATGTCTAAGCCTGTCGCGATATGCAATAATTCCATTTATCGAACAGCAAATAAAAATGAAGGCGATAATTTTCCCGCTGCGATTTATCGACTTGCGTGCACGTGTTTGCGCACACACGCACGCCAGACGTGCTGTTAAAAGTTCGGCTTCCTTGTTACCAACTATGCAATATGCTGCGACGACGACTCAGGGCACAAATACACTAGATGCATCATCCTTCCGGGTACGGTCCGGCTTCGGCAAAAAAATAGCACCGGAGCCAGTCCGTTCCCATTATTTCCTATTGTTAAACATATTGATCGCAGACCAGCCCGCCGGATGGTATAGGCTATTTTCTATTTTTGCCGGAGACGCATCCGTCAAAATGGACGGATCCAGGCCTGGAGTCAACAGCCCAGTGTCTTATTCACGGTTTAAACACCAGCGAACATGGACGAAGAACGTATAATCATGGAGGTGGAAAGTCACAAAGTGATTTATGATGTAGCATATCATTATTATGAGGACAGCATTAAAAAGGAAGCTGCAAGGTGTCCTATTATGTGTGTCTTTCTGGCAATGATATCAAACACACGACGTGCTGGCAACTTTGTTTTTACTAACACACGGCGCTAACAACACTACCTCAACCTGTGGCTTTCGGTAGACCGTCTCTCACTCCCGCATCACATGAACAAAACCACATGACCGTAGCGTGCACTTCAGAAGTTCATAGTGCCTCGGACATACAGTGCCCTCCATAATTATTGGATTTATAATAATTATGTATTTTTTAGCTTCTAATAATTTTTTTTTTCTAAATAATATGGGACCTTAATGGAAAAAAAAAAAATCCAACCTTCAATACAAGAAAGCTGAAGATGGGTCGTCACTGGGTCTTTCAGCAAGACAATGACCCTAAACATATGGCCAAATCTACACAGAAATGGTTCACCAGACACAAAATCAAGCTCCTCCCATGGCCATCTCAGTCCCCAGACCTCAACCCCATTGAAAACCTGTGGGGTGAGCTGAAGAGGAGAGTGCAGAGGAGAGGACCCAGGTCTCTGGATGATTTAGAGAGATTCTGCAAAGAGGAATGGCTGAAGATCCCTCTTTCTGTCTTTTCCCGTCTTGTGAAACATTAAAGAAGATTAGGTGCTGTTTTGTTAGCAAAAGTGGGTTGTACAAAGTATTAACACCAGGGGTGCTAATAATTGTGACACACATTATTTGATGTCAAATAATTATTTCTTTATGTGGAATTTTTTCCCCACTGAATAAATGCACTTGTATTGAAGGTTGGATTTTTCTCTTTTTTTCCATTAAGGTCCCATATTATTTAGGGAAAAAAAAAAAATTGGTAGTGCTACGATCAAAGGCACAAATGTGTCAATCATCGTTAAAGTTAAGTGTGCTGTGGCAACTCATTGTAGAAATGATGGGCTTTTCTCAGCAGCGTGGGCATCAAAACGTGAGTGGATTTGACTGGACTCAATGAAGCATTTAACAAAGACAAGCATTTTTCTACATTATTCTTGTTTAAAAATAATTCACATTATGAAGGCGGCACGGTGGGACAGTAACATGTTTGAAACTTAAAAAAAAAAAAAAAAAAAAGCCTATCGGATCAGGACTATCGGCAGATTCTTCAAATCTGGTGACTCGGGACTCAGGTGGAAAAATAAGCGACCGGACATCCCACCGCCTGCTTGTAGAAATAAGAACAACATCCTGAGTTGCAACTTGACCGGCCTTCAGCCTGCTATAGACAAGTTTCCGGGGTACTTCGGCTTTACTTCCTTATTTCTGCTCGCAACTTCCGTTTTAGAATTTCTCCATCCAAAACAACAATGGCGCTGGAGTAACATTACTCATCAAAATCCCTTAAAAAAGACTATTTGGAAATACCGCATCCATCTGCCATCATCACGACAGGGGAGGACAATGTTCATGAAGGCAGATGTGGAACCACACTCGTGCCACCACAAAGAACAGGTGTTTTTGTAGCCGTGTTGCTGCTGTGTTTTGGAAAGTATGTTCTTCTTATTCCTGCATTTTCACGTGTCCTGTGCTCAAAAAATACTAACGCTAAAATCTTGCGCATGAAACGACTTGTTGCCTTTGATATTGTTATTATGATGATGATTGTAATTATGATCTTTAATATTATTTACTACAGCTACAGTAGCTGCTGCTAGCCTGTTGCTAATCAGTACGTGTAGCATGACACAATTATGCAAACGCTTACATGCAAGTTTTTTGTTCGTTTGTTTACAGCTGGAAAACGCTATTAGGGAAGGGGAGACAACTTGACTTGTACGTTGATGGACATATATCGAGACTACGTTTGGCTCCCTTAAGCTATGCTGTCTGATAACACATTCCTCCAATGTTCAATATTTGTTAATATTTTTCTAATCATTTTATAAATTGTGATTTATTGACCTGTTTTGCACATGCACCAATCGTTTTTAATGAAGAAAAATAGAATCATGTTGTCCAAATGTTTTATTGCGATCAATATCTGCAATGAAAAAGAATGACATGTTATTTTTGTTTATATGTACATAATTTGTAGTATTTCCTTGAAATAACATTCTGCATTCGGCAAATGTAATATAATCTGTATTTTCACCTCATTTTGGTCACTCAAGTGGCCGGCGTATCAATTTACACATCACGTCAACATAGGCTGACAGGTTGTTATAATTTTGTCCGCGTATGATCAACGAAGTGATAAAAACAATCATACAATCTCATTTACGTCTCATCTACGTCGTGCTGAATCCGTTTTTGGAGATTCCGTGAGTTTCTCTGCTTTAATTTTGCAGTTTTAACTTGGTCAACGATCGAGATGTCGGGATCGGGATGCCGATCGATCGGGTCAGATCAAGTCATTTTCAAAGTATCAGAATCGGCAAAAAAATATCGGCTATGCCTGTATATATTTTAATTAAATCGTTTTCTAATTTTATTTAACGTTACAGACATAATATGTTACACTCCTCCAGAGTCTTAAGTTTAGGCTTAAGGTAGGGTTATCAAAAATATCCCGATAACGGCGGCAATTAATGTATTAAAAAATGTGTCACATTAAAATACTTAACGCAATTAATGTATACGCTGCACGACCCTCTCACTCATTGTCGCGCTCAATCTGTTATGACGCCGTTTTACCTAAATAGAGAGATAAAAGGCAGCGCAAAATGAGTAGAGTGAATTTTGGCAGCCTTTGGAGCATTTCTTCAATTGGCTAAGGCCGTGCAATCCCTCTCCCTATGATTCAAAATATCATGGGAAGCAATGTGGGGAAGCAAGGTGGCACTTGATCTTTGTCTTAACACCTTAAGTTATTTCCCAAAGCAGAGAATATATATCCATTGGTAGCACGACGCACAGTCATGGTTCCACTTCCCATCATGGTTCCACTTCCCATCATGCATTGGGGCATGGCTGCAGTATCATTTACTGAAAGCTCAACAAATACACTAGAAGGCAATATTTAGTCACAATTTACAAAGTCACAAGTCTTTCTATCCGTGGATCCCTCTCACAGAAAGAATGTTAATAATGTAAATGCCATCTTGAGGATTTATTGTCATAATAAACAAATACAGTACTTATGTACTGTATGTTGAATGTATATATTCGTCTGAGTTTTATTCATTTTTTTCTTAATGCATTGCCAAAATGTATATGATCGGGAAAAATTATCGGGAATGATTGGAATTGATTCGGGAGCAAAAAAAAAAGCAATCGGACCGTGAATTATCGGGATCGGCAGATACTCAAGCTAAAACGATCGGGATCGGATCGGGAGCAAAAAAACATGATCGGAACAACCCTAGTCAACACACTGCTTACTTCAACCGTAATTCATGTTGTTTTTTCTAAAACGGAAGTTCGGAGCAGACATTGTCCAAGATGGCGCCGCCCATGTTTCGCTCAGGAAACTTATCTATAAAAATCCTTGTTCTCCAAAGTAACAGCAGATGTTAAAAGCTGAGTATTTGTCACTTGAACAGTTGATTAGATGACAAGAAGGCTATCATTAGGCACAGTAGCTGAACAAAACAATACTCCGCTGCCAAATCTTAATCAAAGTTCCTACCTTGAACATGTCCAATGACTGTTAAGGCTTTTTAAAATATTTGCTTTGCTCTTCCCAAACCACTACATATAAAAATATGGAATGTTAAACACAATGAGTGACACAAATCACTTATGGCAACTCGAGCGCCAATTGCTTTATGTGTATGAAATATCTCTCCACAAAGACGATGTATTGAGCTACAAACATGCTCTTATGATGTCGGCAGAGCTAAAAGACATGAAAGATTTGCCACCACCTCCAGAGTCAAACTTACCATTGTTCTCTACCAAATTGCTGCTTGTAACACTCCTGGATCAGCTAGCTAGCTAAATAGGTTACTCGCATGTTCTACCAAGAATTTACTTAATGTTTTAATGCTAAGATGGTGACCGGAAGTTTGCGGCATATTTCTATGGTTACAGTGCAGCACGGTGACCTGCGCCTCGCTTATAGTTTTACAGAAATGTCATATCTGTGCCAGATATGGTAATTTGTACAGAAATTAATAAAAGGCGAGACGAAAGAGTGACATCTCATTAACAAGAACTCCTACATGAAATATCACACCATCCATAGTGATTGTTGCCACACCAAGTACACGACTATGATGATGATGCATCTATCCTCTTTATGGATGTGCTTTAGGGCTGCAATTGATTAACCAGACGATTAATTAAATGATCAATCGATGAATGGGATGAATGTCACTTTTTTCAATTACCTTCACAATTTTACTCCAATTTGTTTTAGGCATGTTGTAAGTAGGAGTGGGAACCTCTTGCAATAAGATACGATTTGCGATACAAAGCTTACGATAACGATGATCTGACGATATGGCGGTACAACGATTATAGATACATTGGTCAGGAAATCATTCTCGGATTTTCTACAAACAACTAATAAACAGAAAAACACGTTTCTGATGTGAATTGGAATGAGTTTATCACTAGTAAACGTCCAATCCATTTGAACTGGGAGGGATGGCAGCGAATGAACGAATGTCTATGACCGTCAGTAGCAGCCAATGCCAGGCAATGGGGTAATTTTGGGCCATTTAAGATCATTTACCTGTTGATTTTGAGTTACAGAACAGGACGTGACCTGGGAATCACCCAAATGAATAGGCAGTGACTCAAACTCAACAGGAAATCAACTGTAAATGCCCTAAAATGAACAGCAAGTGACCTGTAAATGCCCCGAAAATTGGATCGAATGAACGAACGTTCCCAGTCTAAATTGGGCGTCGAGCACCGTCAATGGTAGCCTTAGAGTTAACTGAGACACTATTATGGTGGAAGATTTTGGTAGCAACTTGATGGTTCCTTTTTTTTTTTTTTTTTTAAAACATTGACACCTT
Organism: Corythoichthys intestinalis; assembly: GCF_030265065.1. Classification (NCBI taxonomy): domain Eukaryota; kingdom Metazoa; phylum Chordata; class Actinopteri; order Syngnathiformes; family Syngnathidae; genus Corythoichthys; species Corythoichthys intestinalis. The sequence continues at coordinate 27,839,249 of NC_080416.1, forward strand.
TTAAAACGACATCTCTAGTGCTGCAACGATTAATCGATAACTCGAGTAATTCGATAAGAAAAAAGATTCGAATTAAACGAATATTCGAAATGGCAAAATTTAATTAAAGTGTTGTCGTAATGGTTTGTTTTAAAAGTGTTTGCATTTCATTTTATTGATTTGGGTGGATACACTTCCCTCTTGTGGCAACAGTGAATGACATAACTCATTTCACATGGCTGAATCCAGCTGCTCCCTGTTAAGACCAACATAAGTTTTTGTTAGAGCTACTGTTTTTTAATGCATTCGTAATTTTGTTTTTAGGTATATTTAGCTGTTTTTTGTGGGAATATGTGTTTGAACCATTTGTTAAGAACAATGTTTAAAAAAAAAAAAAAAAGTTAGCATTTAAGCTAGTGGACTTTTGCTATGTAAGTTAGCCAATTGTTCTTTTGTTGTAATTAGATCCTCGGTTATTTCTTTTTTTATACCGTTTGAGGCTCAGCTCAGGTATTTTATGTTCCTTATCCGATTACTCGAACTAACTAGCTCATCAATTAATCGACTACTAAATTAATCGATAGCTGCAGCCCTAGATATCTTGATTCTTGACAGGAGCATATCGATAACCTTTTGGGATACACAATATCACGATATATCACCATTTTGATATTTTGTCACACCCCTAGTTGTAAGTAACAATCAGTGTTGTTAAAAACGGCTTTATAGTATAACGGCGTTATCTTTGTCATTAGTGAGTAATCTAATTAATTACTTTTCCCATCTTTGCAACGCCGTTACTGTTACCGAGGATGTAAAGGCGTGCGTTACTACTTTGTTTGGATGACGCGAGAAATGTCTGAGATACAGTGAGAGAGCAGAGTGGGAGAGGGGAGGAGGGGAAGGGGGTTGTGACGCCGTTGCAAACGCGATGCTAGGTGGCTCGGCGCGTTAGCATAGCATTCGCGTTCTCGATAGCATTAGCATTTAGCGTGACGAGGGTCATGTTAAACGCTCGGGAAAGTTTTAACAAAGTTTGTGGCGTTCAGGTGGGTACAATTAATTGAAAATAATGGACTGTTTTCCTATTCAGTATGCATTATCACCAAGTGGGCGTTGTCCTTGGAGATCATAAAATGTAATAATAATAAAAATTTGTTTTTGGTTTTTATTACCAAAAATAGTCACTTGCCCTAATTTTTTCTTGAATGACGTATCCATAAAACACGTGTGATTTTTCAATCAAAGCAACTAGAGCAAAGATAGAAGAGGGAAGAGATTCAAACCTCACCTGCATATTGAAAATGAAAAAAAAAACGCGTCAGTACAACAGGAAAAAGGCTTTTTTTTCTCACATTTGAAAGTGTTTGTATACCATTACACTTTTATATAGGTGAAATTTTAAAAAGTAATATAAAAAGGGTGGCCTATGTTTTTTTCTTTAGAATGGAAAAGACATTTCAATTCAATCAGTTACTACAAACATATTTGATGTGAAAGATGTTATAGAATGGATCATGTAAGAACGTCTAGGACATGAAAAGTAATGTCAGTTACTTATCCGAGTAACTAATTATTATTTTGTTGAGGTAACAGAGTTACTAACTCAATTACTTTTTGGGAGAAGTAATTTGTAACTGTAATCACTCTTTTTAACAACACTGGTAACAATGAAGACAAAACTTTCCTTCAAAAATATCTTTTTTTTTGTAGCTTGTCTGAAAACAGTACAGTTGTAGACTAAAATTAAGTACATAAAACTTGTTAAAGCTTTTAATAAAGGTTCTGAGTATAACCCATAAAATGAATTCCTCAGACAAAAGTCGTGTTCATCCAGATAAAAACAAAGTGCTGCTAAATTGTGTCAATGACTGTTTTCTTTAAAATAACTAAACAACCAAATCAAATAGACTGTTTTTTTTTTTTTTATCAAACAGCTGTTCATTAATAGTATCCAAATCCAATTTCAAATCACATTCTCTTGTATGACTATTTAAAGTCCAAATGGTAGTTTGTGTTGAAAGGAGACTAAGGTGTTATATGAATGAGTTTATGTGTGTGGCTTCTTTATGAAAAGAAAGCAACTTCAATATCTAACAGTAAGTCAAGTGCTAACAATACAATACAAGCGGACACTTAAGACATTGATTAGCATTATCACTAACTAGCTTAGCGCGCCGTGCTAAGTAGTAACATCTCATCAACAAAGAATACAAACAATAACAATTGGCTTCATTAACAACACAAATGGCAATGCAACTCTCGACACTTCATAATATTACTGATTCAGCAACCAAACCTGAGTGTAGCATTGAAATCTTTCTCTATTGCTCTAATAACTGGCGCACACGCGCAGCCTCACATTACACACAAACAAGGACACAGACGGGACTGCACGCTGTAGTTGCCGGCAGAAATGGATTATCAAATTCGTTGGCAACTAAAATTCGTTGGCAACTAATTTACTTATCGATTGAGTCGATTAGTTGTTGCAGCCTTACTGCGCTTACAATCATTTCCTCAATCCTTAAACTCTAATCAGTGTATATGGATTGTAATATAGTAGATGTCATTATCTACTTATTAGTAACACACAATGGTATTAAAAAGTATCTAAACCTTCTGGACTGAACCTTCTGGAATTTCTCACATTTCTGCTAGGGGTGCACGATATCTATTTTTTTGAAACCGATATCGATAACTTCCTGCTCCTCAAGGCCGATACCGATACGATAACCGATAATATGTTTAATTTTTCAATGTATATTCACCTGAGTTTTTAAACACCTGTAGGTCAAAAATACTAGTGGTTGATTCAGCATAGATTTGCCTTTGACCGGACCAGAATTTTCATGATGACATGAACATTATAATAATGAACAAAACAAAGACAAGAACAGTTTTGACTTAAATAAAGTGTCCATATTATTTTTTTCAAATAAATATAATTTGAGTCAATCACAATCAATCAGTCAATATCATTGACGATGTGTTCCCCTGAACAATGAGCACTGATCTAAAACATACATAAACCCAACATTGTCAGCATATACAGTGGGGAGAACAAGTATTTGATACACTGCCGATTCTGCTGGTTTTCCCACTTGCAAGCCATGTAGAGGTCTGTAATTTGTATCATAAATTCTCTTCAACTGTGAGGGACGGAATCTAATACAAAAATCCAGAAAATCACATTGTATAATTTTTAAATAATAAATTTGTATTTAACTGCATGAAATAAGTATTTGATACATTACCTACTAGTAAATATTTCGGCTCTTAGCTCTTTTTTAAGAACCCCTCCTTTTCTCCACTCATTACCGGAAGTAACTGCACCTGTTTGAGCTTGTTACCTGTATAAAAGACACCTGTTCACATGCTCAAACAAATAAACTCCAACCTCTCCACAATGGCCAAGACCAAAGAGCTGTGTAAGGACATCAGGGATAAAATAATAGACCTGCACAAAGCTGGGGTGGGGTGCAGGAAAATAAGCAAGCAGCTTGGTGAGAAGGTAACAACTGTTGGAGCGATTTTTAGAAAATGGAAGAAGTTCAAGTTGACGGTCAATCTGCCTCGTTCTGGGGCTCCATGCAAGACCTCACCTCGTGGGGCATCACTGATCATGAGGAAGGTGAGGGATCAGCCCAGAACTACACGGCAGGACCTGGTCAATGACCTGAAGAGAGCTGGAACCACAGTCTCGAAGAAAACCATCGGAAACACATTACGCCGTCATGGATTAAAATCCTACAGCGCACGCAAGGTCCCGCTGCTGAAGCCAGTGCATGTCCAGACACGTCTGAAGTTTGCCACTGACCATCTGGATGATCCAGAGGAGCAATGGGAGAAGGTCATGTGGTCGGATGAGACCAAAATTGAACTTTTTGGTCTAAACTCGGCTCGTCGTGTATGGAGGAAAAAGAAGGATGAGTACAACCCCAAGAACACCATCCCAACCGTGAAACATGGAGGAGGAAACATCATTTTTTGGGGCTGCTTCTCTGCCAAGGGTACAGGACGACTGCACCGTATTGAGGGGAGGATGGATGTATCGCCAGATCTTGGCTGACAACCTCCTTCCTTCAGTGAGAGCCCTGACGATGGGTCGTGGCTCGGTCTTCCAGCATGACAACGACCCAAAGCACACAGCCAAGGCAACTAAAGAGTGGCTCCGTAAGAAGCATCTTCAGGTCCTGGAGTGGCCAAGCCAGTCACCAGATCTGAACCCGATAGAAAATCTAAGGAGGGAGCTGAAAGTCCGTGTTGCCCAGCAGCGGCCCCGAAACCTGAAGGCTCTGGAGAAGATCTGCATGGAGGAGTGGGCCAAAATCCCTGCTGCAGTGTGTGCAAACCTTGTCAAGGACTACAGGAAACGTTTGGTATCTGTAATAGCAAACAAAGGTTTCTGTAGCAAATATTAAGTTCTATTTTTGTGATGTATCAAATACTTATTTCATGCAATTAAATGCAAATTTATTATTTAAAAATCATACAATGTGATTTTCTGTTTTTTTGTATTAGATTTCGTCCCTCACAGTTGAAGAGAACTTATGATACGGATTACATGCTACATGCTACATGCTTTGCAAGTGGGAAAACCAGCAAAATCGGCATTGTATCAAATACTTGTTCTCCCCACTGTAAAAAATTTGGTGCAACAGGAGAGAATACTTTTGTTGTCTTGATCCATGAAACAACTTTCTTAACCTGGCAATTATAGAACAGCAAGCCTACCTATAACCAAAAGGCCTCTCAAGAACTTGGAAAAATAACACTGTAAAATGCAAACATTTGCTAATTGCCATCGTTAGGTTTATAACTGAGTGAAGGAAAAATAGGGCCTCTAGAACGGCAACAAAACTTTGCATACTGGCAAAACGGGAGTAGAAAGAAATGCACACATCCCAATCCGACACCGTGCCAAAAATATTAATAGGCCCGATAACATATTGTTATCGGATTTATTGGGATGACGTCATAATTCCTATTATCGGACCGATAATTATCGTGCACCACTAATTTCTGCATAAAATCACCATGAAATTTGATCTGATCTCTGGCAAAATCACACGGATGAAAAAAACTGTCTGCTTAACTAAAACCACTCAAACATTTATAGGTTTTCATATTTTAATGAGGATAGCATGCAAACAATGACAGAAGGGGGGAAAATAAACAGGTGAACCCTCTGCCTAAGAAGACTTAAAGAGAAATTAAAACCAATTTTTAACAAACAATTTAATTTAGGTGTGTGCCTAATCACTGATGAGTGGTTTAAAGATAACCTGCCCACTATAAAACACACACCAGGTAAGAATTTTCTTCATGAAAAGAACTGTCTGATCTGCATAATGGCTCGGTCAAAATAGCTGTCTGAAGACCTGCGATGAAGGATTGTTGATTTGTATAAAGCTGGGAAAGGATACAAAGCCATCTCTAAAAGTCTGGATGTTCATCACTCGACAGTCAGAGAAGTTGTCAACAAATGGAGAAACTTTGGCACTGTTGCTTCTCTCCCAAGGAGTGGCCGTCCACCAAGGATTACGCCAAGAGTTCAGCACGGAATACTCAGAGAGGTAAAAAAGAACCCTAGAGTGTCTGCTAAAAACTTATAAAAATCACTGGCACAGTCCAATATTTCTGTACACACATCAACTATATGTAAAATTATGGCCAAGAATGGTGTTCATAGGAGGACTCCAAGGAGGAAGCCACTCCTGTCTAAAAAAACAAAAAGGCACTTGGACACTCCACAGCATGCCAGAAATCCCAGGAATCTGACTGAACTACAGCGGTTTTGTAGAGAAGAATGGGCCAAGATTAGTCCTAATCGATGTGCCAGACTGATCTGCAGCTACAGAAAACGTCTGGTTGAAGTTATTACTGCCAAAGGGGGGACCACAAAATATTAAATGTGAAGGTTGATTTACTTATTTCCCCCCCTTCTGTCAATACAATTTTGCATACAAGTTTGCATACAATAGTCATTAAAATATGAAAACCTATAAATGTTTGGTGGTTTTAGTTAAAGCAGACACTGTTTTTTCATCTGTATGATTTTGACAAAGATCAGACCACATTTGATGGGGATTTTGTGCAGAAATGTGAGAAATTCCAAAAGGTTCAGATACTTTTTCATACCACTGTACATTGTCAGGGTTTCCCCCAGTCCTTTATAAGCCTGATGGGCCACCAGGCCTCTCTTGAATCACCTACCTCTCCAGGCTAAAACAGCGCTACAAAATAAAGTATATAAATTATACGTATTTTAAACGCATTTAAACAACATCTGGAGAAATGGTTGAAAGTAGGAATGTCTCGATCTGATACACAGTATCGGTAAAGGCACACGGCTATATTTGGATCAGTATTGGCAAAACATACCGTGAAAAAAATTCAGATCAGAAGTCAAAAGAACCATTTCAGGACAATTGAAAATGCAATGGCAACAACCTATGGTCGATATATGAATAAACCTGACCGAGTTCTCTGCCATTGCACTAAATTGCATAGGATTTTTGCTTGTTAACATTTTTAATTATTTATTTATTTATTCTAAAATCATAGTGGGCCGACATAGGGCTTCTCTACCACCAGGCTTTGCATGTTTTCTGGGGGAAACTACCTCATAAAAATAAAAATTATTACACAAATGCACTTTTGTGATTCTTTCGCAAATTACTGGCAAGTGTGCTCCACTTATTCTCTTTCCACTGTGAGAATTAGATTTCACACAACCTACTCAAGAAGTAAAATCCACAATATAGTTATTCCAAACTACCAAATGTATCTTCCTTCTCAAAACACATTAATAACTATACCCAAATATATTGTGGTTTCTTCCTGCAGGCGCAAAACCAGGATTGAAAAGAACTGTGACAGTCAGTCAAATTGAGTACACAAGTTGCATTGGGAGTAATTCCCTGTCTGCTATTTTTTTCTCCCTGGCATTCACTGATGCATCTGCACACCTTCCCACAATCCTCCTCAAGGTGACTCGGCGTCAGTTCAGTTATTTGCCTCCTCTCGGCATTGCCTCCTAACCGATAACACCAATACCAATATGACCCTCGCTATTGTCACCGCATTCCTGATCGATTGACCTCAGATGGCTTGTCAATCCCCAAATGCAATCGCCCCCTCCTCCTAAAATTCTCATCCTGGTATTTTGCGTTAGCCTTGGGTGAGCTCATGTACAAAGCGTGACAGGGCTGCAAAACTTCTACAGCCTAGTCTGAATACTCTCGCTCATCCCACGATTCTAGCCTGCCACCTCCCACCCATTCCAATCCTACACGGAGGAGACGCCACTGCCAATCACACTTTATTAGAATGACTGAACACAACGGGACGCTTGCTACACTGAATGTTAGCATGGCATTAATGGGCAGCAGTGCATCGTGACTTTATCCAAAGACTATTACTGCAATGATGGCTGGACATGTCCACTGGTAGAACATGACATGCATCCTGACAGGTGGTACTGTGCGATATAAAGTGGGGGAATCTCACAAGATATGGGCTACTTTATATCACGATAGCCATTTATGCCTTGATATACTGTAAGTAATGCTGCAACAGAAGAAACACCTTAGCATACAGTTCCTTTTTTTTTTTGCTCAAATGTAAAGATACATACGTTCAGTGTGGCTCTGAAGGATGTGACAATAGGGACAAGAGATAGGAAATATGCCAATAATAAGTTTGTTTTCGCAATACAAATCGGCATATCGCACAGCACCAGAGGAAGGCCAATTTTAGGTCTTTATATCACCTACAATTTAAGTAACAAATTTTATCACCAGTTGGTAAAAGCTTGTAAGCCTGTCACAATATGCAATAAGTCCATTTATCGCACAGTACACAAAAATGAAGGCGGTAATTTTCAAGGCTGCGTTTTATCGCCGTGTGCTCACGTGTATACATTTGCACGTGCGTGTTTAAGTGCGTGTTGATCGCATACGAGACTCCAGTTCCTTTCGCAGATGTATATTGCTCAAACACGCCGCAGAATTAAAGTTCAGACATACAAAATAAGGAAACACCTATATTAAACACTGTAAAACTTTACCATTGCTACACTGAGGCTAATAGGGAAAAAAGACAACGTACTGACCACATTAGCCTGCTATTAAACATTGGCGGTCTTTTCCTAAACGCAAATTTGCTGTTAATAGGTGATACTTCAAACATGAAAAATCGCTGGTTAACAGCATTTGCAAACGAAAAAATGGGAAAAAAAACTATTACGGACACCACATGCATGACGAAAAAGCACTTTTTTTAACGGAATGTAAAGCTTACGGTTAGTGACTTAGCGAACATAATTCCGGTGAACATTTCAAAATTAAAGCATGTTATGTTCAACATATAAATAACGAAATTCAGTGTGCCCTCTATCTATTTTCAGGTTAAAACAAATAAAAGTTGAACAATTTTCCCCTCCCCCAAAAATGCGGAATGCACAACAGAAAAAGCATCTGAACTCACAGAGTATTCTGAAAATGGTTGTCCGGGACATTGAAATTCATTTTAACATTTAGAACAATTTAGATAATGACATACCACAAAAAGAGTAAGAATTGTTTTGACTCCTGTTAAAAAGGTGAAGTCCGTGTTTCCGTTTACATTTTTTTTTTTTGCACTAGTTAATGCCAGCAGCATTTGACCTCAGTGTTTATGATTTATTATTGATATTTATGTTATTTATTTATACGTTAATAAAGAATTCAGGTGTTCCAAAATGTTTTTTGTGAATTAATAAGCTTCAACAAAAATGTCATTATTAAAGTAGTAAAAAAATATATATATTTTTTTCATTATTAGATTAGTCGACTAATCGTAAAAATAGTCAGCTGACTAATCGGGAGGAAATTAGTCGTTTGGGACAGCCCTATTTTTATCAAAAAAACAAAAAACAAACAAATCGGCAAAATCTTGACTTGAATCTATCTTTAAATGATTAAACATTTTTAGAACTTTCTCGTCGAAAGTAGACAGAAGGGAAATTATGAAATAACGGGAGCAATTTTAACAACTTTAATGGTACAATCACAACATTAAATTAATTGAATGTAGTTTTAAGCTGCCGAAACAGAATGGGGACTTGAGTATTTTATTTACTATTTTTACCGGTTAACTTGATACTGAAATAGTAGTTTGTTTAGCCTGAGAGGATTTTTGAACAATTTTGGAACTAGTGTACAAAAAATTAAAAGGGGGGGGGGGGGGTTGTGGTGCATCAATAATCGATTTATAATCGAATCGGAGCCTCTGAATCGTAATCGTGATCAAATCGATAGGTGGCAAAGATGGCACACCCCTAAAACATAGTGAATTTATGGCGGAAACTACGGCAAATTTTCATCTCGTTTTCGTGTGATTAGAAGACGACTGGCATTAGGCTAGTTTTGTTTTAGTCTCCAAGACACGATTTCAGCGCGTCGTCATGAAAAAAATTGTTCGTTGACGAAATATTTTTGTTAACATCATCTAAGCTTGTCGCAATATGCAATAATTCCATTTATCGCACGGTAGATACAAATGAAGGCGATAATTTTTCCACTGCGATTTATCACCTCGCGTGCACCTGCGTGCGCGCGTGCGGCTGACGTGCTGCTTAAAAGTTCGGCTTCCTTGTTACCAACTACGCAAAATGCATTTTCGTTCTGGGTCCGGCAAAAAATAGCGCCGGAGCCAATTTGTTCCCATTATATCCTATTGTTCAATGTATACCTGCTGCGTCAGTGCTCCGGATTTCCTACGGACCATCTCCGGCGTGCCGGAGCCCGCCGGATGGTTTAGGCTATTTTTAAGTTTAGTGCAGTTTAAGTTTAGTGCAGGTGGAGTAAAAAAAAAAATAAGGTGACGCTTACCATTGAAATGAAGATGTGAACGATAGCAAAATATAAGCATGGTGTGTGCATGAACTGGGTCGTAGAATGCCGATCTCGGCCGGCGGTCCTCCTCCATTCGCCAGTCTTTATAAGTTAAGGTGACATTTCTTATTGTGGTAACATCGCCAAAGAAATTGCCAGCTTTTTCAAGTTTCTAATCATTTATTCCATCAACTCGCCGAGTGTCCACTGCTGTTGACGCAAGGATCGAAACAGAAAGTAAAATAGCTCTCTCCTGCTCAGTGCTCACCGTCAGCCCCGCAGTGTGTTCAGGTACAGCAAAAAAACTCGGCCACATTAGAACCCAATTCGTTACATTATTACAGGTACTGTACTGTATTATTGTTATTATTGCTATTATTATTAGTGTTGCACCGATACCATTTTTTGGCCCCGATACTGATATCTGGCTGTGCAGTATCGGCCGATACCGATACCATACCGATACCACCCCGATTATATATATATATATATTTTTTTTTTTTCCTTTATTTTTTTTTTTTTTTTTTTTTTTTTCCCAAAGAGCTACATAATTGGATGTGAAATCATTGCTATCAAGGCTTTGTCAGGCTGTTGCTTACCTTTGCAAAATTGGAAAAAGTACACTAAACCCTAGTAGACAATAGTTGAATAAACCTTCCGCTCTCAAAGGCCAAAATAGTGCTAAATTTGTGAAATTAATAAAACATGTATAATACTAGCCCAACAGTAAGAAAGTAAAAATAAGGTCATAATAATAAACTCTGAATGAACTGAATAAACTTTTTTAAACCTCTCAAAGTCCAAACAGTGCAACTTTCATGAAATTATTGTCACATTCTGCTGCTGGTTAGATTGTGTTTTGTTGCTGGGCGTGGGGGCGTGGCACTTGAATCCAATGCAGGCTCATCAACGCAGCATTTAAGCACGGGTGATCTCAGAGAAGGCTGCCGAGATATTTGCCTTGCTGATCGCTATTTGACATCTGGCACAATAATCTCGCTACATTTGCTTGTTATGCCCCTGCATTGGGTTTTTCTGTTAGTGTGCTGCTCTCGTTTGTAACCGCTGCCTATCGTCTTAGTTTGTCCGTCGACCTGCTGTCACGGACTCCTTTTGTTATTTCTACTGTCCCGCGATCGCGTGTTATTTTTTGTTTGCAATCATTAAACCCTTTTATGTATCCCCCGCTTGTTGTCTGCTTCGAGGTTCAACCTTGTTTCCGCATTTGCGGACGCTAACAATTATAAGTAATAATAATTGACCACAGCATCCCGTCTCTCCTTTTTTTCAGAAGGTGGGAGTCCCTTATTTCTATTTCTGAAAGGTGGCAACAATACTTTGGAAACACTTCCCAAATTACTGCGGCATTTCTTTCAGTAAAAGACAATAAAAGTAAAGTAGACGAAGTGAACTGACCAGAGATTGTTGCTCCGGTCCAGCGGCCTTCTTCCTCTGGATAACAGTCCTGCTCTTGCAGGCTCAAACTCGTTGTGTTCGTTCACGTTTCGTCTTCAAATGTTTTATCAAGTTCGAGGTATTGAAACTGGCCGATTTAACTCCACATCTCCAAACTTCCAGGCCGCAAATCTTGCATGCAGCCATTGATTTTAATCGACGGGATTTCTATTTGGAAATATTTCCTGACCGCCGCGGCGCCCTCCATATTTCCTGGTTTGTTTTTCGTCCATATGAAAAAGCCCCCTTTTGATTGGTCAGGAGTGGCTATTGGCCGGCTCTCATTGGTCTGGAGCGGGCCAATAGAGATAGCTGCTTGGTGTTCACGTGTCATCACACAACACAGAGACAGAGTGTAGTGAGCGCCAGGAGGAGAAAAAGGCTGTGGTCAAATGTTATAATAATGAACCGGTAAATGGTATCGGCGCCGTCTTTGTTGGTACTCGCCGATACCGATACCACCATTTCGGGCCGGATCGGCGCCCCCTGCCGATACTAGTATCGGTATCGGTGCATCTTTAATTATTATATTATTGTTATTCTGATTTTTATTCATATTTTATTTGTTTTGCTCTTTGTAATTGCTATTTGCAATAGTAACAGCAGTATTTATTAAGGATTGGGTTTTTGGGCAGTGGAACGAATTATTGGAATTATAATGTATTCTTATGGGAAAATCCTGCTCGACATACAACCATTTCGACTTACAAACAAGCTCCTGGAACGAATGAACTTCGTATGTAGAGGTACCACTGTACTACACATGGAACGCCATAGCAGAAGCTACGAGGGGAAAAGTTTTCATTTGCCTAGATGCTTATATTATTAAGTGGAATTTTATTTTTCTTAAAAAACACATTTGATTTCTTCTGTGTTTCTGTGCAGTATTAATATTGTTGTCTTTTACTTAAAGGAGGCATGGTCTATTGTTTTTAGTTGTGATTTCTTAAAAAGTATTTCTGAATTTAAGAGTAAACATTTTTTGTGTTTAAATGGGTGTACGTGTATCTATCTATTAATATATACTGTATTCAATCAGTGTTATTGTATTTTTTTTTAATGGGGGGTGCAATAATATCGCATACCGCTATAATTTATTAAATAAATTATCGCACACTAAAATTTGTTATCGCGACAGGCCTAACGTCATCGTTGACGAAAACAACACTGGCTGCCACCCTCTCAGTTGAAATGGATTGGACATCTACTAGTGATAAACGTAAAGTTGAAGGATGAAGACTGCTTGTTTTTTTCTGTTTCTTAGTTGTTTTGTAGAATGATTTCCTGACCAAAGTATCGATGATCGTCGTATCGCCATATTGTGAGATTGTTATCGTGAGCTTTGTATCGTATCGTGAGTTACCAAGAGGTTCTCACCCCTAATTTGCAAGATAATATTTTCATATTTGCATCTTTAAAGGGGATGTTTCGGCAAAGGGGGTGTGAGACATCAATAGAACCGTTATGCGCCAAGATAACAAATATTGATAAAGTTAACAAAAAAATCAATCACATTAATGAGCAATTATCGAAAATAGATCGAAAATGACGAACACTACCGAAAGTGTTCCGGAAACAGCCGAATGGGGCGGCGACGTCACGACAAGTGATTGAAAGTCGAGGCGGAGCTAGGTGCCATTGTTTTTTAACGACGAGAGAGTAGCGTTGGGGTTTGTTTGACCAAAACATCACAACAATGGTTCAAAACTGCTGTGCTATGTGGTGTACAAATAGTTGTTTATCGGAATATAGTATCCATGAGTTCCTGAACGCGAAAAAAAAAGCTGGACTACACAGAAAATGGGTAAAGTTCGTCCGTGCAAAGAGGGCTAATTTTCTAGACACAGCCTCCGGCACGCTTTTCTGTGGTGCGCATTTTCCAACTGAAAGCTTCTCGAACTATGGACAAGAGAAATCGGGTTTTGCTAAAAGATTGCTGCTCAAAGGAGATGCGGTGCCGACCATAGATGCACAGCCACCTAAATGTCCCGAGATATCAAGAGAGAGACGATGACTGCTAAAGGAGGCTAAAGCTACGCAAAGAAGGGAGCAGCCAAGCTTGAAATGGCCAGAGTGAGTACTCTTTTATAATTAATAAAAAAAAATGTCACGCCTTTGGATACAGGACTCGACACATGTATAAATGATCGTTCGTAAAATATATAGAACAAATCCTCTGATCCCGTTCATATTTGTGTCTGTTGGCAGAGCGAAAAGCTATGATAGCGCAATAAATTATAATTATTCTATGCATTCCTTTATTTTGCAGTCACGGTGTATCAGCTTCACAAAAAGAAATGCTAAACAAATCATTGGTGTTTCCCACACGATCTGCTGCCGATGTTTCATCAGTGTCATTGCTCCCCTCAATGACCGTTTCATTACGCTGCATTGGCGTTCGTTTGGGCTCAAATTGGTCACCTATAACACCGATTAAAGCTTTGCAACTCTCCTCGTCACCATTAGATGAACATTCGTTACGTCCTTCTACGTCGGATTCGTCGCTGAAACTAGAAACGAAATTGACTGCCATCATCGCCGCCATTCAGTATTAAAGCACTGAGCCTTTTTCTTGTTGAAGAAACAGCCCTCACTGCCAACTCTGAATTCTCTTTTATTGACAACGAGCGGTGTTTCTTCATGAGGGAACCTGGAATATGTGCAGGACGAACACAATGCATCAGCATAAACAGCTCAAAACACCCCTAATTCTCCCCACACTAGAAGGAATTATATTGATGCAGACAGGCGCTGCCCCCCTAGTGGCCGGTGGCACTCTCTTCACTTGACGTGACGTCACGCACACAATCTGCCAGATCTCGGGCGCCGGTCGTTTTAGCTTGACAATCGAGCCAAATTTCTCTCATTTTCTTGTGTGTAATTACACGAAGTGGCATGATATGAATACAAAAGGCATGCGTTTATGGATAAATGATGGAATATCAAAATTTTCCCAGGGCGCTACATCCCCTTTAAGAGCTTTTCTACTAAACATTTTCTCATTTAGGGACAAATAGTTCGTATTCCAAGCTATAGGAACAACGTGTACTTGAAGCATGACAGCAGAGACTGCTTCAATAACAGATGGTGATAGTTTTGACGCCCCCTCATTCTCAATGATAGCAGCCCCCATCACATACACATATCTATGTTCTCAGTGGTTATCAAACTGTTCAACTGTATATGCAAATTACAACTACGTTTTGGGACTGCATGATTGTGGGTTCCTCAACATTTCCAGACAGGTGGGTTGGAAAGGATGCCCCACATTCCAGGCTAGCTGCTTCACCCAACATCATTCCCCTGGCTGTCTGCCTATGAGTTTATGCTGAAGATATCTCATGCAATAAAATGAAAAAAAGCACATTATTGATGCCATTGCAACCTTTGGTAGTGTCTTTGATGTGTTTCATGCATTTTAAAAGAAACTTTAAGCAGACCCTGTATTGCTTAGTGCAAAATTGACCTAGAGGCCACTTATTTTGTCATTATGGGAGTCGCAATTATTAAAGACATGCTTTGCACAACATAAATTGAATTGTAAACCACTGATCTGTCATCACTCACTTTGATTAAATGGCGTCTCCTGGCTAATGGCGATTGGGTTTCTTAAATTTGTCATTGTTTTATTTCTATTGCCTCTCCCTGCTCAAATATCTCCATTATTGCCATTTAAACATATAATGACGTCACATATACCCACTAACTTTGTTTTTGTGGGCATTAAACGCTTCCTCGTGATTAATATGTAACGCGTTCTCCAGTTTCTCCGCAATCGGATGCTGCTGATTGACAAACAAATGTGGCGCAAACCTTAATCGGCGCAAAAAGCACCACAGGAAAGAGACAATAAAATAAACAGGAGGTTGCATATTTTAAGAAGGCGTTGACAAAAATGTCGTTCTTACCCCCATTTCGGCTCTCCTTGGAGGTTCGGTGGCTCGGTTCGATGAGGAGGACTTGTCTGCTTGAGGGGAAAAAAAGCTCCTCAGGTGGGCGAAGAAAAGATGTCTCTCTTCACTTGACAGCAAAGACACTAAAAAGACGCAAAAAGTGTCATGAAGATATATTAAAATTCACGAGAGTAAAAATTGTGGCTGTCTCCTTCCTACGAGGCGCAAATGATGCCGCTGGAGAAAGTAGAGCCGCGCAGATGTTCGGATGCTATGTCACTCCGCGGGGCTGTCTGTAACCAATTACTACGCGGAAGGAAATAGGGCCGAGCAACAGTTCATAGCAAATTGACAAATAGGTCAGAAAAACGCTCTAAAAATATTTTTTGATTCTTAGGTTTTTCATTATGTGTACCATGAACGGGGGAAAAAATAATTAAATTAAAGCATAAATCCCGATTTATCAAAATTTACATTTTCTATTTGAACAGTTTCTTCAATCCTAGCTTGTCATAGTAGTCATTGTTAAACTTTTGTTTTATCTTTTTAAACCTGTGATGTCAGAATACACCTGAGAATTTAAACTACAAATCGGAACACATATACAAAAATTTGAAAAAGCCCAAACAGTAATTGGACATGTTCAAGGTAGGAACTTTGAGATTTGGCAGCGGAGTACTGTTTTGTTCAGCTACTGTGCCTAATGATAGCTTGCTCCTTCTTGTCATCTAATCAACTGTTCAAGTGACGAATCCTCAGCTTTTAACATTTCAAACGTGAATATTTCATTTTTATATTCTTTAAAAAAAATCAGAGGGTCTGCTGTTACTTTGGAGAACAAGGATTTTTATAGACAAGTTTCCTGAGCGAAATATGGGCAGCGCAATCTTGGACAACGTCTGCTCTAAACTGCCGGTTCAAAAAAACAACATGAATTACGGTTGAAGTAGGCAGTCTGTTGACAAAGTAAAAACTGCAAAATTAAAGCAGAGGAACTCACAGAATATCCAAAAAAGGGTTCAGCATGACGTAGATGAGACGTAGATGAGATTGTATGATTGTTCTTATCCCTTAGTTGATCAGTCGCGGACAAAATTATAACAAGCTGTCAGTCAGTGTTGACCTGAAGTATGGATTGATATGCTGCCCACTTGAGTGAGCAAAATGAGGTGAAATTACAAATTATATTACATTTGCCGAATGCAGAAGGGCTGACATGGATTTTGTTGTTATAAGGAAATACCACAAGGTATGTATTGTACATATGGACAAAAATAGTATGTCAATCTTTATTATTTCAGATATTGATCACAATAAAACATTTGGACAACATTATTCCATTTCTTGTTTTATTTAAACGATTGGTGCATCTGCAAAACAGGTGAATAAATCACAATTTATAAAATTATTTGAAAAAATAGAATACGAGAATGTGATATCAGACAGCAGCACTCCGGAGCAGCTTGAGGGCGATTACGTAGACCAGGGGTTTTCAACCCAGTCCTCAAGGCACACTGTGGGTCCTGGTTTTTGTTCCAGCCGATCCAGCAGAGACAGTTGAACCAATGAGGCTTCTGCTAAAACAAGCCACACCTGACTGCAATCAACTGATTGCACTTGTAAAACACCAGATTGGGGAAAAAGTGTTGTCATCTTGTTTGGTAAGAATGAAATCCTGCACCCACAGTGTGCCTTAGTGGAATAGGTTGGGGACCCCTGACGTAGACCCTCGGCGGCCTACAGACAGGCTTTCTCCCGCTGTCCTCAGTAATTCCAGCTCTAATATCATATCTTAAAGTTGCTACCGTTAAAAACCTCGTAGTTGGATCTTGGGATTGAGCTGACGGTCCGTCACGAGGCGAGCCACCGCCCCCAGCCCCAGCCTCTCGGCCACCTCCTGGTTAGAACAACGTATTCTCGATATACAGTGGGGCAAATAAGTATTTAGTCATCCACTAATTGTGCAAGTTCTCCCACTTGAAAATATTAGAGAGGCCTGTAATTGTCAACATGGGTAAACCTCAACCGTGAGAGACAGAATGTGGAAAAAAAAACAGAAAATCACAATTTTTGATTTTTAAAGAATTTATTTGCAAATCATGGTGGAAAATAAGTATTTGGTCAATACCAAAAGTTCATCTCAATACTTTGTTATGTACCCTTTGTTGGCAATAACGGAGGCCAAACGTTTTCTGTAATTCTTCACAAGCTTTCCACACACTGTTACTGGTATTTTGGCCCATTCCTCCATGCAGATCTCCTCTAGAGCAGTGATGTTTTGGGGCTGTTGTTGGGCAACATGGACTTTCAACTCCCTCCACAGATTTTCTTTTGGGTTGAGATCTGGAGACTGGCTAGGCCACTCCAGGAAGTTAAAATGCTTCTTACGAAGCCACTCCTTTGTTGCCCTGGCTGTGTGTTTGGGATCATTGTGTTGCTGAAAGACCCAGCCACGTCTCATCTTCAATACTCTTGCTGATGGAAGGAGATTTTCACTCAAAATCTCTCGATACATGGCTCCATTCATTCTTTCCTTTACAAAGCTAAGTCGTTCTCGTCCCTTTGCAGAAAAACAGCCCCAAAGCATGATGTTTCCACCCCCATGCTTCACAGTGGGTATGGTGTTCTTCGGATGCAATTCAGTATTCTTTCTCCTCCAAACACGAGAACCTGTGTTTCTACCAAAAAGTTCTATTTCAGTTTCATCTGACCATAACATTCCCCCAGTCCTCTTTTGGATCAAAATCAAACAATGTGATTTTCTGTTTTTTTTTTTCTCACACATTCTGTCTCTCATGGTTGAGGTTTACCCATGTTGACAATTACAGGCCTCTCTATTCTTTTCAAGTAGGAGAACTTGCACAATTGGTGGTTGACTAAATACTTATTTGCCCCACTGTATGTCCATCAACGTACAGTAAAAGTTGCTGTTCATTTTCCACCTGTAAACATGAACAAATAAATGCGTTGACGTAAGTGTGCCATCTACATGTACTGATTAGCAACAGGCTAGCAGCAGATACAGGAGTTGTAGTAAATAATAATAACGATCATCATGATTACAATAATCATCGTAATAACAATATTTAAGTCAACAAGTCGTTTAATGCGCAAGATTTTAGTTTTAGAATTTTTTGAGCACCGGACACATGAAAATCCAGGGATACCTTCCTTAACACAGCAGCAACATGGCTGCAAAAACACCCAGTCTTTTTGGTGGCACGAGCTTGGTTCCACATCTGCCTTCATGAACATGTTTTCCTCCCCTGTCATAATGATGGCAGATGGATGTGGTATTTCCAAATCGTGTTTTTTAAGGGATTTTGATGAGTAACGTTACTCCAGCTTCACCGTTGATGATGGAGAAATTCTAAAACGGAAGTTGCCAGCAGACATAGGGAAGTAAAGAGGAAGTACCTCAGAAACTTGTCTATACAGTAGAAGTGACGTGGCATAAGTGCTTTGTCCTCAAAACTGATGTATGACTACAGTTACTTAGGGTTTAGCAACACTAGGTAACTTTTCAACCTAAGAATATTTTCATAACATTTGTGATGATATGCCGACTGAAACTAGTTGAATGACACCACTTTTATATCTTGAAGGGGTCTGTATCGCTTTCACCGGCATTACTTAACTTTGAGGAGGGTGGCAGGAACCCTACCACACAAAAAACTACAAATGGGCTGACTGATTTCGTCACTTCTCCCTTTCATTATAAAGATAGAAGTTGATGCAAATGCGTTCGCGCGAATTCTGCAAGATGGCAGAGCAACAAAAGAGACAAAAAGTTTTGTCCGAGGAGGATACTCAAGAATAAAAATTGGCCTTGCTTTCACTCGCTGGCGCGATATCCCCCTAACCCCCCCAATCGAAATCATCAGCGCTGACAAGTTTGGATGGGTTGGGGGGTTTAGCCACACTAAGCCACACGGTTGATAACCATCATATGCAGGGGTTCACATAATTTTTTTGTCCAGGTTCTCAGAGGAGGACCTGGAGATGTGACTTGGTCCTCATTGAGCTTGAGAGCCGACCCGCCTGATGGGATAAATTTATGACAACCTTTACTTAGAGCCAATTAACTTTAATTAATTATATTAACAATTAATGCTTGATTAACATCAACTGGCACAACAAAATTGTCATTACTTTGAAGTGAAATGTAAAGAAATAAGAAGCACCAATTCAAAATAAAGGGCATTATGCGGCTCCCACATTAACTCCAAGCCTTTTTAAAAGTGGGATATCCTCCTCATAAGACCTCATTGAACGTGCATGTTTAGCTTTGTAAAATGCGTGCAAAAACACGTTTGTCAGTGCATGTCGCTGTTCATTACCTTTATTCCGCCACTTGTCCATAGGGGGAGTGGGGTCCTGTTTGACATCGATAGTTTGCTTAATTGCCACATGCTCTCTGTTTTTTTCGTGCTTTTCAAAGTTTGGATGGCTGAAATTCTTTGACCATACATAAAATGCGCTGCTCTTATCGGCGACATTGGGATTCTCATGGCACATTTTGTACCGCATTTCCGTGCGAGCATCATTTGCTTCTAGCCATGGTACCTCCTGTAGCCACTTTTCAGCAAAAGTCCTTTTTTTCGGTAGCTCCGGTGACGTCTCTGTCGTCTGTCTGTCTTTTGACGGGGGTGGGGGAACACGGAAGTAATTTAGTGATGGCCAAATGAAGCCTCATGAAGCAATGAAGCTTTGCAGCCAATTGGTTTGCACATGTAGCAAAGCTTCATGGTGCTTCATTTACCCTGTGGCGCCATCAAGTGGTCTAGAAGCCCAAGAGGTCAACATTGTTAAGAATTCAATGGCTATTTGCTTAAGACAAAGATATGAATGTGCTTGTGTTAGTAATTTAGTATGTGAACAAAATACAACAAGTGCTAAGGGTAATTTGTTATTCATTTTTATTTAGAAATAATAGCTTTCCCACAGTGGCTGGCTTTAAACAGTTTCTTTTTTTTTGGAAAATATTTCACCAGCTTTAGAAAATATTCTTTCACAAGGCACAGATGAAGCTGGGGTGCAGAGAAATGTGAGTGCCAGTTTATATAAATTTGGGTAGGTATTCTTTTGTGCCTCCCAGTACACTAATGGATTGTTCATTCTGTTGATGTTTGGTTCAGATAGGTACACACACACACTCACATTTATATTAAAGTAGTTTTTCTCCCTTACCTTCTTGAAAGCAATCAAATCAAAATGTTCCCATACAGGGGAGGATCGCTCTTTCGCGCAGGTTCCATCGCAAGCAAAGGACAAGGCTCGAAAAAAGATTGCACTGGTTGCACTGTTGCGCACAGATGTAACAAGTACAGGAGCCCGAAATCCACAAAATGTGAGATAACAGGCGATCGCCATTGCGTTTTGCAACCAATTTATACCGTAGTCTGTCCTGTTTTTGCAATGTGCGCCAAACGTTGGATCACTTCCGAAGCAGTCACGAGATTCAGCCGGCCGCCGGCCGCCGGCCACCAGCCACCGGCAAGGCTTCCCACGTCATAATTTCCGGGTTTTGCCGAAATGAAGCGCGCCTCGCTACAAGCTTCGTGGAAACCCCCCGCCCATGATTCGACACAAGCTTCGGAACCTCGGCTCATTTCGTCCCATCACTAAAGTAATTACTCAGTGTGGCCTGCCTCTTCAAAATTTTGAGAAGTTATTTTCTCGTGTCCGCCGCAAATACAGTGGTCAGCCATCGGTACGCAAAAGCGTATGGAAGCCGTTGAGGGCCAGTGCATTTGTCTATGTCCAGTACGCATGCGCGCATGCGGACCACTTATGTGCACCCCTGATCATATGCTATTGTTTAGCCATAACTGGATTCATGACCTTATTAGTATTCATCCTTCACACAGCCGCTGGAAACCGAATTTTCATTTAATCCATCTGCAGGCGACCGGGAGATCATGATTTTACGACACTGTGCGGGTGTACACTAGTCCTCATGGGAAACACCAGGGGTTAGTTTGTGCCAGACCCTGCCGGAACAATAATAATAATAATAATAATGCATCTTATTTATAACGCACTTTACATTTGAAAAACAAATCTCAAAGTGCACATTGGCAAAAAAGAAAATAATAAATAAAATGAAGAAGACTAAGAATAAAAGAGTAAAAGCAAAACAGACACAAGCACAGATAAAATCAGATACCAATCAGATAAAAGTAAAACAGTCAAATAAAATTAGTTAGAATAAGCTTTTTTAAAAAGGTGAGTTTTTAGTCCTTTTTTAAACAAGATCCGGCACCTCTTGATTTTGGCCTCCCTGTGTTACGGGACTTATTTGGGCAGATCCGGCACCTCTCGTGTATAGAAAATAATAATAATATAAAAACGTTTTCAAAAAATGTATTAAAAAAATTTAACGATAATATGCATGAATTAATTTATAGGACAAATCCAAAGAATTGTATCTTGTTTATACAAATTTAACGTCATTTGAAAGAGTCGGAGATTTTTGATGCACTGAAAAGCTGGACCAACAAATCACACCCCTGACATAAAAAAAAAAATTTAAAAAAAAAACATTTGCGGCATCTGGGGAGCAAGTAGCCAAAACCAAACGGTATTTCAACATACCAAAAAGACGCATTGCTAAAAGTTGCATTTCCTGTCTTTTTTCAAAAAGAATGAAGACGGTTCAAAACGAGTCAGAAAAGCAACAACCAGCGATGAGGGGAGCTGCAGCTATCATGCTAACGTGAAGGTGCAGCAGGAGGCTAGCGCCGTAGCAGCTAGCCAGGTTCAAGGACAGCCAGCCAAGCTGGGGCAGGAAGCTGCTACAGTGGCAGCAGCTGGTCAGTTTCAGCGCCACCTGTTGTGGGGGCCAGCTACAGTGCCATCTGTCAACCAGGTGGACCACCAACAGCCGGAGCAACAGGCCTGTACCCTTATGGGAAATTCGGGTTTGGGCTGCACAATTTGTAAGGCGGTGGGAACTTTGGGGCCAGAGAAGACGGGGGGATGAAACTCACAAAAGAACGGGTTTGTGTTATTTATTGTAACCTCAGATTTTTTTTTTCTGTTTTACAAGTTAGACCTGTTAAGAAACTAATTGCCGACTTTGTACTGTAAGTCCCACCTGTGGTTATTTGGGCAGTTGCCCAGGCTGTGCAGAGTATAGCATCAATAATTGCAAATTGGTGTCATAACATTTATACCATGATATTATCTGAAATTGAGGATTGTAAGTCCCACAGCATGGCAAGTGGGTATTTGCGCGTTGTTTTCAGCACCATTTTCTGCGTATGTTCCGGGACCTGTGCCCGTCTCATCATCCCTGTGCTGTCAATCATTGCTAATTACTATCGCTTTTGTCCGCCAGCATCGCTAAAATCAACCAAAACTGAAAAGTTACCCAGTGTTGCTTTAAAATATGACATAAGAAAAAATCTCAACACACTTTAGAACTTAAATTCATTTGTCTGCAACTTTACTAGTCACTGCTCTGCAAACGTGTAAAAATGTAGAGGGGAAAAAACTGGTTAGTTAATGTGCTGTCATTCAATATCAGATGGCAGGATTCGTTGAAAAAAATTGACTTATAGTTAGACGTACATTAGTCATTCTACTACTGCACCCTCGCCATTCTACAAGGGTACAGTAATGTCGCGCAGGAGCGGAAGGATGTAGTTAGTCATTCAACAAATTGAAAATTCAGAGCCTTTGTAGGCTTTGGAAATACTTTTAAATCAGGTGTGCCCAAGTCCGGTCCTCGAGAGCCCCTACCCAGCTTGTTTTCCATGTCTCCCTCCTTGAGCACACCTGAATCAAATGATCAGCTCATCAGCAAGCGCTGCAGGAGCCTGATAATGATCCTGATTATTTGAGTCAGGTGTGTTGGAGGAGGGAGAAATGGAAAACAAGCTGGATAGGAGTTCTCGAGGACTGGACTTGGGCACCGCTGTTTTAGATAGTTTTCCCACGTACCATGCCATTTATTCTGCTCAGTTCTTCATATTTTCCCTGAAAAAACTCACTGCTTGCACTCCAGGCACTATAGAATATCACATTCAAGCAGGACCTCTAAAAACCACGTACGCAATCTAGATCGAAAGAAAACAGTCAGCTAATCAGTTTTAAGCTAATTTATTTTGGTGCACATAATGACAAAAGGTGCCTAGCATAACAGAGCGCTACAAATTTCCACCTATTGTAAAGAATTAGATACTTATACACATGTTTTTACATGCACACACAAACACATGAAGTACATGCTGACAAGTGAGGGTCAAACATGATTTATACAACACACTAGCAAATATGTGTGAGATGGGATCAATATGGGGCCTCCATCATAATTGTAGCGTGGCCTGATTTCTCATAGGTCGGCGTTGCAGCTGTTCCATCCATCATTTGGGAAAAGAGCAGAGGGGAAATCAAACACAGGGACATAATCATATTTTGAAAGCTGCAATCATACCGAAACAAACATGAGCTAAATGACTTTGAATTCATGAAACTGTGAAAAGAGTGAATCAACAATGATGGGTAATGCACTCAAGAGTTTTTGTGCATTTTCTTTCTGGAAGGCGGTGGTCAGATCTTAATGGAGCATCAGCTTGGTGACTGAACAACCCCACCGACGCCCTCGGGTAGTTGGTAGTGGAAAAGCAGCACAAATAGGAAGCTTTATATCACAGATGCCACTCATGTCATGGTCAGGATGTTCTAACCCATTGGTTTGAAAACTTGCAATAAACTATGTCACGCAAGGGCGTAGGTTTGGTCTCAACGTTGGTAAGGACGATATAACAGCATACCCTGCATGTACACTTTTTGCTGGAGACGGGAAATTAACAAGACCAAACAGTGAGCAGTACTATCATATCAAGGACTGATCTACATTTGAGGCATACTAGACTACCCCAAGACTAAAGCCAAAGCACTCTCGGGAAATTCTGATGTGTGATTTCATTTCACAGATTTTTTTTTCATGTCAGTTCATGTTCATGTTCATGTCAGTGTCCCCCTGAAGTGGAATCCATTCTTGGATAGCCCCCTTTTTTTGTTGTTTTTTTTTAAATAAAGGGACTTGCACTCTGAAGTTGCATTACTGCAATGCAAATAATGCAAACAATGCAAACAATGATTCAAATGAGGGACGGTTAGTTTGACTTCGTTGTTCCATGTGGAGGTTGGCCTGACCGTAGTAGTTTTGCAGGTTAGCAAGTTCGCACAGTTTAATGTTATGCTAACTCTGATGCAGGTCAGACTTTCGATAACAAAGTTAATGGTGTTCCCCCTGTGAGAGAATTTTATTCATGCTTAAAACACAACCATTATACATCATATATTGTATGCTTTTTGTTATGCTTGCATGCTGAACATTATAGCATTAATCTGTTGAGTGTGCCTTCTCATGGCCTTGACTGTATCACCATATGCCCAAATATGGACTGTTATGTTCCTGTTTTTCAATATGCCCTGAATGAATACAAGGGACGCCTGTGTTTTCTTATCATTGTTCCAGCCGGGACCGGTGCTGAAGATGTTTTTGTATGGAAAAATACCCAGGCTTGTGAGATGATGAGTTTCGTTTCTTGGTAAAGTTTCGTTTCCCGGTCGGCTTCGGCACCGCCCTTTTCAACAGTATAAATGTCCAGCCTCTATTGTACTACTTCGTACTTTCTGGGTGATCACAGCTTCTGGCTGGGTCGCATCATTTTGTACCCAAGAGCTCTTGTCTATAAAGCCTTCGAAGAAAAGCAATCCATGGTTGGGGTCGTATTCATTTCTGTAATCGAGCTATCGAGGTAACACTTATCTTGGAGTTCAAATTTGAGCTTCCCTGACACCCCCCACCTCCACAACATTGACAACTTTTTACATTACATACAGTGGCTGCTGCTGCCCGAAAAAAAAAAATTAACATCCCAACACAACATGGCGGAGGTTCCCTGATGTTTTGGGGTTGCTTTGCGGCCTCTGGCACTGGACTGCTTGACCGTGTGCATGGCATTATGAAGTCTGAAGACTACCAACAAATTTAGCAGCCTAATGTAGGGCCCAGTGTGAGAAAGCTGGGTCTCCCTAAGAGGTCAAGGGTCTTCCAGCAGGACAATGACCCAAAACACACTTAAAAAAGTACTAGAAAAACACTGGAGACTTCTAAAGTGGCGAGTAATTAGTCCAGACCTGAATCCCATAGAACACCTCTGAAGAGATCTGAAAATGGCAGTTTGGAGAAGGCACCTTTCAAATCTCACAGACCCGGAGCAGTTGGCCAAAGAAGAATGGTCTAAAATTCCCGCAAGCATTGTAAGAAATTGATGGATACCGGAAGCGGTTGTTCGAAGTTATTTTGTCGAAAGTTTGTGTTGCCAAGTACGTATTAGGCTGAGGATGCCAATACTTTTGTCCGGCCCATTTTTGGAGTTTTATTTTCATTCTCTTTTGTGTTTTTCTTTGCAAGCAAAATAAATGAAGATATTACTACCAAAGCATTTGTTATTGCAATCATATTCTGAGAGAAATTGAGCATTATCTGACAGAATTGCAGGGGTGCCAATACTTTTGGCCAGCAGTGTAATGCAAATAAGGTTGCTTAAAAGTTGGTGGGGACAATTTGAGCATCCTGAAAAGTTGGTAGTGTAATGTCCCTGA
The DNA here is from genome assembly GCF_030265065.1 of Corythoichthys intestinalis. NCBI lineage: Eukaryota > Metazoa > Chordata > Actinopteri > Syngnathiformes > Syngnathidae > Corythoichthys > Corythoichthys intestinalis. The sequence goes on from NC_080416.1 coordinate 27,865,080, forward strand.
TGATCTGTCTGTGGCTTAATCCCTCTTTGATTGACATGGAAATGAGCGAGTCAGTGATCTTGTCGAATTTACAACCACGGGAGGCATTTTTCAATTTTCATTCTGTTGTTCTGTGTTGAACTGGAGACTCTCATAATCATCCTAGTTACATTTGCTTTGTTTAAAACAATAGCGGAAAGATGGAGCTCATTTCGTGTGTTTTTTTTTTCTATTGTAGATGCTTGTGACCTCTGGCACTCTAGTTTCTTTCCCTAGCGAAAAGTGACTTCCGCTGAGCCCCTCCACTGTCACAACGCATTCACAGGTGGACACACTTTGAGCTTCCCCTCATTGAAAGACCAGCATTAGCCACTACCCTGTTGCACCTGCCAAAGAGTAACAAGTTAAAGGCGCTACAGATAAGTACAGTGGGACAAATAAGTATTTAGTCAACCACTAATTGTGCAAGTTCTCCCACTTGAAAATATTAGAGAGGCCTGTAATTGTCAACATGGGTAAACCTCAACCATAAGATACAGAATGTGAAAAAAAAAAAACAGAAAATCACATTGTTTGATTTTTTAAGAATTTATTTGCAAATCATGGTGGAAAATAAGTATTTGGTCAATACCAAAAGTTCATCTCAATACTTTGTTATGTACCCTTTGTTGGCAATAACGGAGGCCAAACGTTTTCTGTAACTCTTCACAAGCTTTTCACACACTGTTGCTGGTATTTTGGCCCATTCCTCCATGCAGATCTCCTCTAGAGCAGTGATGTTTTGGGGCTGTCGTTGGGCAACACGGACTTTCAACTCCCTCCAGAGATTTTCTATGGGGTTGAGATCTGGAGACTGGCTAGGCCACTCCAGGACCTTGAAATGCTTCTTACGAAGCCACTCCTTTGTTGCCCTGGCTGTGTGTTTGGGATCATTGTCATGTGGAAAGACCCAGCCACGTCTCATCTTCAATGCCCTTGCTGATGGAAGGAGACTTTCATTCATTCTTTCCTTTACACAGATCAGTCGTCCTGGTCCCGTTGCAGAAAAACAGCCACAAAGCATGATGTTTCCACCCCCATGCTTCACAGTGGGTATGGTGTTCTTCGGATGCAATTCAGTATTCTTTCTCCTCCAAACACGAGAACCTGTGTTTCTACCAAAAAGTTCTATTTTGGTTTCATCTGACCATAATTCATTCTCCCAGTCCTCTCCTGGATCAACCAAATGCTCTCTAGCAAACCGCAGACGGGCCTGGACGTGTACTTTCTTCAGCAAGGGGACACGTCTGGCAGTGCAGGATTTGAGTCCCTGGTGTGTTGTGTTACTAAATTGTGTTACTGATAGTACCCTTTGTTACTGTGGTCCCAGCTCTCTGTAGGTCATTCGCTAGGTCCCCCCGTGTGGTTCTGGGATTTTTGCTCACCGTTCTTGTTATCATTTTGATGCCACGGGGTGAGATCTTGCATGGAGCCCCAGATCGAGGGAGATAATCAGTGGTCTTGTATGTCTTCCATTTTCTAATAATTGCTCCTACAGTTGATTTCTTTACACCAAGCATTTTACCTATTGCAGATTCAGTCTTCCTAGCCTGGTGTCAATTTTATCTCTGGTGTCCTTCGACATCTCTTTGGTCTTGGCCATAGTGGAGCTTGGAGTGTGACTGACTGAGGTTGTGGACAAGGTGTATTTTTATACCGATAATGAGTTAAAACAGGTGCCATTAATACAGGTAACAAGTGGAGCCTCATTAGGCCTCGTTAGACCTCCTTAGAAGAAGTTAGACCTCTTTGACAGCCAGAAATCTTGCTTGTTTGTAGGTGACCAAATACTTATTTTCCACTCTAATTTGGAAATAAATTCTTTAAAAATCAAACAATGTGATTTTCTGTTTTTGTTTTCACATTCTGTCTCTCATGGTTGAGGTTTACCCATGTTGACAATAACAGGCCTCTCTAATCTTTTCAAGTAGGAGAACTTGCACAATTGGTGGTTGACTACATACTTATTTGCCCCACTGTATATGATTGAGTTTAACATCTCTGTTCAGTGTATTTTACAGCTTGTACTGAACTACTACTACTACTCAAGTAAGGTGTATGAGTATTTTTATAAACCTCTGCACAAAGCAAGACACCATTTGCCATTTGGAGGACCACAAAATTAGGCCATCTTACTTGAAGTTGCGAAGTAGGCTCAGGCATCCATCTCTGTTTCTGGCTTGTGATTGTCCATGATGTTGAAGCTTCCTTTTCACCTGCACGCACACATCTTCACGTGCATGTGTGTGTGTTAGGATGACCTTGAGGAGGAAATTATTGGCCATTCATCATCTTCATCAGCTCCAGTGAAGCAAGGGGGAGGAGAAAAGGAAGGACCTTGAGCTCTTACGCTCACATTCACAACACCTTGTGGATATTTAACAGCATTTCCGTACAGCAGAATTGGATTTATTTAGGAGACGGGGTGTAAAAAGGGTTATGACATATAAAGTACACATTATTTTCCAATTTACTGCTATATGTTATTTTTTGGGCTATTTTTTTCTTTAGGCAATTCATGGCTTTTCAATGATGGTGGTGTGTCCTTGTAATTTTAACATATTTACGGGTCACTTCCTATAAATTTTGGATAATTTCCTGTTGATTATTTGGGCATTCTGGGCTGCTTCCGGTTGGTTTTGGGGCAATTCCAGGTTACGTCTTGTTGATTTGATATTACTTCCTGTTGGTTTCGGGGCATTTTTAGGGCACTTCCTTGCTATCTCATTGGCTGCCATTGACTGTGCTAGATGTCCAATTCATTTTGACCTGGAGGGGTGCAGTGGTGGAAAAATGTGAACAGGGAACGGGTTAAATATGTATAAACGGGCCCTTGAGGTGAACGTCCAGCAGGTAGGGGTCCTCGTGGATAATCATTTGAGTGTCCCTCCACACTTTTACTGGCCTGTCGATGTGTGTGTGTGTGTGTGGGGGGGGGGGGGGGGGCATTTTTACAGCTAAACACTACTAGTCCTTCTCAAAAGAATAGCATATTGTGAATATGTTCATTATTTTCTGTAATGTACTGATAAACATTAGACTTCCATATATTTTAGATTCATTACACACAACTGAAGTAGTTCAAGCCTTTTATTGTTCTAATATTGATGGTTTTGGCAAAAAAAAGTCAAGAAAAAACAAAAATCCCTATCTCAAAAAATTGGCATATCATGAAAAGGTATTCTAAAAAACTCGTGGCTTATCGATTACGCCGGAGGCATGAAAACGAAACTGTCAATTCACAATGAGGAAAAAAAGAAAACAAACAAAGGTAACGTGTAACGTAAGCGACAATTTGCAAAGTAGTGGAGTAAAAAGTACAGATGCCTGCAGTAAAATGTAATGAAGTAAAAGTAAAAAAGTATCACTTCATATTTGTTCTCAAGTAAAATACAGATACACAAAAATGTGCGCATCTACCCTAAAATAATATGATAAATTTCACAAGTGCAAAGGCATTTTGTTCCCCAGCAAGCTTCAACTTTGAGCTTGTTCCACACTCACAGGTTGACACTCACACACACATTTCCTAGTCATCAGTTTTCATTGCCATTTCTGTGAATGAATGTGGCAAAGAGGCAGCACACAGCCAAGTGAAGGATTATCAGAGGGTGAAAAGGGGAGATGGTGTGTTTAATTTTAGACCGCTTCTATAAATAAACTCCATCTATCAGACACACATCCACTCATACAAATGCACACACCTCCGTGCAATCACTGTTTGATGTTCTAAAAGAGAGCGCGTGAGATGAGGGCGAGCATGAGGCTGTTGTCGCTTAGCAACCGTATCTGGACTCTGCAGGTCATGTGACGCTCACTCAGGGGTTACCAAACAAATATCGACTGGTGATGCGCCGTTCCACAATGCCGTGCAGTGCAGCGTGAGACCCGGGTGCCCTGCGGTGTTACATAAAAAGACGATGGGGCTTTTAACGGGTTCGAGCCGCGATGTTCCTTTGATGGGATGAGCTGAAAATAACATTGATTTATGAGGGGGATTCTGCATATTATCACAGGTCAGCGCTTGTCCCATAATGCATTGCAGCACGCCTCATTAGACCCAGACGGAGATTACGCTTTCGTTAGGAATATTATTTTATACTAGAATATGACTTTTGCATATGGGTGAATCGCATAATTAAAAAGCATATAAAGAATACGACAATTTGTTAATTGTGATCGGATGCATTCTTTTTTGCAGAGGATAAAGAATATATACTTGTAAGAAATCTTATATTATCTGTCTGTATGGGTTGCTAACACTTGTTTAGAAATATAAATTCAGTTTGTAACAAATTCAATTTCAATGCTAATTTTGTTAGCCCATTTATAGAGTTTTCAATTATGTGTTAGTTTTGCAACGGTGAACTTTTAAAAATAATGATTCACTGTTTGTTGAGCAACTTGCAAGTGCAAAGCATCGTAACCATATTGGAATTGTTATTTCTTTTACTCTATGTCGTTTAGATGTGAAGGAATCGAACCTTTTAGCCAGATTGCCCGAATCACGCCAGCCGACCCACCGGTACCACGCTAGCGCAATTCCAACGACCCAGGTCGGCAGAACCCAGATAACCCGGCCAAAAGGCCAGACTCCGCGCTTTCACTTTAAGCCTGAGTTATGCTTTTCTGTGTTGCGGTAATGGCGTACCGACGATGTTGACCCTATGCCATCAATGAGCAATTCGATAGTTCTGCGACAAGGGAACGCGATGCTCTGTAATTCACAGCCAAGCCACCCCACTAGTGGGGTGTGGCGTTGTGTTTGTACGGTTTTGAAGGACTCTTGTCAACTTCCTCTAGTTTTCTTCCGGTTACACAACAATGCCAACGGACATGGACGCTTGAATGTGGATCTTCAGCTCATCAACATTGAACGACAAATGTTGATCATACAAATGTTGAGGCGCAGGCAACACGGAGGTGGTCTGTCTGACTGTTGATGCCGCACAGAGACTGGCAGTCACAATACGAATTCTAGCAATGGGTGGAAGCCAGCAAGCTACGTTGTCCAGCGTTTTGTCCAATTTCTTTGCCGTGTCCTACAACCAACCATGCTACGGATAAGGAACTTCCCAAACTGTGTTGGAAGCCTTGATGGTAAACACGTTATAATAAAAGCACCGAGGCACTCTCAATCAGTGATGATGTACAAAGTGTGTGAACTGTCTGCTAAAAAATTAAACATCAAAACAACTCTTTTGACACCACACCTGTGCTTTATTCTTCATATACTTGAAGTGTAAAATGTAAATAAGTCACAGACTCAAAGCAAACATATGTAAACAATAAATGATAAAGTGCATCAACCAAAAATACGACATAAAGTGATAAAAAAGCGAGCAGTTTTTGGCCGACTGTCACCGCTTTGTGTGGCCATTCGCTTCCGTACATACTTGTCTCGGAGGTTCTTCCATTTTTTTTAAATGCATTTGCTGACCTCCAGCCCCGTATTTTCAGCAATCTCCATCCACGAATTGCTTGAAATCTAGAAATCTTTATAATGTCTTGACGAGACATTGTAGAGGTTGTCGTACTTGCGGACTTCTTCGATGATACTCTCGTCGGCTTGGTCTATTATTGCGTGTAGCACAACAATGTTTGAAAATGGCAGTGATTTCGCGCTGAACCGGAAACAATAGTCTGAGCAGACCAATCAAAGTCCATTTGCGTCATGTCACCACGCTTTAGTCAGGATTCTGATGAGGTGCACGTCAGGCTACGGCGGAGGGTCGTAAATTGGGTCCGTCTTGACAGCGTAGGTCTGCTGGAGAAGCATAACTCGGCCTTCAGTCCTAACCCCTTGTACTGACTCCCAGAGCTGAAAGTGGGCCAGAACGGTCAGGAACGCAGTTCCGGTATAAGATTCAATGCCAGAACGCAGTTCTGGTATAAGATTCAGGACCGGAATGCTGTTCCGGTACACGGTGCTTTGATTCCGAAAATATGACGGCAACTGTCAAAACGCTATGTAAAAAAAAAAAAAAAATGCTAAGCTGCCACACATCTCCAAGAAAAAAAACAATCTATCCAAACAATCCATTAGATTTACACAAGTGTTAACAACAAGCATAATAAAGTGCTTGTGTAGCATCATCCGTTTCCACCAATATTTATTATTTATTTAATTCTACGGACGGCATGGAGGTTTCCCCATGCAGTTATCCGAGTCGATGATGAGTCACGTCAATGTGCGAATGCATGCAGCAAAGCAAAACGCCTGGACTCATTTATCGATTCAATTAGCTGACATACTGACATGTAATAAGCAGAGATAGTTAGCTCTGATTGGTTCAAATGTATGTGGAACAGCAAAAAAAAAAGGTTGTTGAATTGTTGCGACAAAAAAAGGGCAAGGCAACATAAAATGGATTAAATCTTTAAGAGCAACGAAAGAGTTCAGGAGGCTTGTTTACCATATTTACCGTATTTTTCGGACTATAAGTCACAGTTTTTTTCATAGTTTGGCTGGGGGGGGGGGCACTTTTACTCTGGAGCGACTTATGTATGAAATAATTAACACATTATATCATTCTACATGTTATTTTGGTGTTATGGAGTGACACCAGAGGTTGCGCTAGACTTTTTCGTTGTCTGTCATTTTGACTGACAGGGTCATAAAAATCCGGTCATAATCTATTCTTACCCGTCACTTAAATTTTTTAAATGAAATGAAAAAAAATGAAATAAAATGTCGCTTGCTCGCTCAGTAGTTGTCGAGGGCTGATTGCTTGTTTGTGTCGCGTTCTGCTGCTTGTCAGAATTTGTTTTTGTTGCAGAGCCGGCTGTGGGGGCGTGACGACGTCGCACCTGCAGCTAATCCCAACCTTTTTTGCACCACGGACCGGTGTGATTTGGGTCTTTTTTCACGGACCGGTGTCCTGTCAAATTTTGCACCCTTATAAAATTTTGCTCCCAAAGCTTTTGTGGCGGTGAAAAAAGCCCTCTTTTATATTCAGTTGGACTCTCAATGTTATCCAATGGTGCTAAAAAACTATTTACATCACAAACATACATGTGCAACACGGAAATGGCGTAAATTAATGCTTAACGACACGGCGAAGTCGTTAAGCGAGAGGGCTACGTGCAGTTGTTGTGTGCGCCTAACATGGCAAACGTAAGTTAATATTCCTTTCTTTAAAGAAAGTTTGTGGTGTGTACTTAGGAATCGCTGCATTCGCGGTCCTTTTTAACGTTACGCGCATGCCAACTTTGTCAGAACACCGGCAATGTGCGACAGAAAAATACAGCAAATATAAAATAGCATTTGTTTTTAGCCCCGTCGTGTTAAGTGCAGGGAAAAAAATAAAACTCATCCGCTGAATCAGTGGGAGGCCTGAGTTTGTTTCGTTGAGACGAGATGGTCCCGAGATGGGAGAGTTGAGAGAAGCTAGCATCACAAATACACGATGTTGGAAATTGTAGCACAGATTTCAGCGCGCACCTAGCGATATCAGGATATTCCGAAATGACTTTAATCCAGAACTTCGGTAGAATTGTTGTCTCAAATATACGTTTAAGTCGCCGTGATTTGCGATCTCTACAAGCTGATATTCCTGTTCCACAGACATGCTCCAATCACTCGATTTATTCACATACGGGTCACGAATTCACTCCTTCGCAGTTCCTGGGTCTTTAGTGATTGGGAAGTAGCATAAATTTTGTTTTCTTTGAGGTTGTAGGCACATCTTCTGGCTCGTCAGGTTCCCTTTTCCCCGTAAAAAGTCTGTCCAAAGACGTCTGTTATTCAGTCATTCTAGTGTGGGGGCTAATTATTTCCGGGAAGAAATGTGATTGGCGACGACCTACGTCATACTTTATTATCGAGTCCAAGCGCGCATAGATATACATAACGAGATTTAGTGCTAACAGCCCAATCAATGCATTTCTATGACGACCTCCTATCGTGTAGTTGTATATCTAGAGTAGACAGGGATATTGGTGTGTTAAGCGGCACAGGCCAAAGTCAATTGGCCAGAATGCAGTCGTTAATAAATTATTTATTATTTCTGCGCGGCCCGGTACCAAATGCGCCACGGACCGCCCGGTCGTTGGGGACCCCTGAGCTACAGTATATAAACGCAAACTATCCGGGAGAAGAACGCCGAGATAATTTCACTTGCTGGTCGCCATTAACACGTACGGCTTTCGAGTCGCTTGGTATATGCCTTCTAGTTCATCAGACGTCTTAGTTTTGTGATCCTCTACCTTGTGCAGGTATTGAGTGTCTTTTTGTATGTCTTTTGGCTCTGCCCTCCGCTCGGTTTTCGCCTTTTTCGCCGTTTTTGACATTTTTCCGAGTAAGGCCAACGACGTCATGCATCAAGAGAGACAATAGCTAATTAATATGCTCACTCACCACCCTGTGGTCTGGGGTGTGAATTGCAACCTGTCAAAATGACGGATGGACTTCAGTTTTTTCCGTCACCGTTTTAAAAAACCGGTCAACGATGGAAAATATTCGGTTAACGCGACCCCTGAGTGACACTGGTGGTTTGGTAAACTTGTTAGCATGTTCTTTATGCTATAGTTATCTGAAAAACTCTGAATAGCTATGCTACGTTAACATACTGGCCACGTTCACATTTTGTTGTTCATGCATCATTTTACATTATCATATTGTACACTTATTCAGCATGTTGTTTTCTGGTATATGTATTTCTACTATTATCTAATAGTATTTTTATTTTAAATTGCCTTTCAAGATGAAATATGTGTTCTATGTGTTGGATTTCATCCAGTAAATTTCCCCCAAAAATGCGATTTATACTCCGGTGCGACTTATATACGTTTTTTTTCCTCTTCGTTGGGCATTTTATGGCTGGTGCGACTTATACTCCGGTACGATTTATAGTCCGAAAAATACGGTAGTTTTATTTGTACTGATCGGGAGGTTGAAAACAACTTAGCTGTCAATGTGCACTTTGGACTTATATTTTTTCTAGGGCTGTCAAACGATTAAAATTTTTAATCGAGTTAATTACAGCTGAAAAATTAATTAATCGTAATTAATCGCAATTCAAACCATCTATAAAATATGCCATATTTTTCTGTAAATTATATATATATTCTGTAAAATAATTTGTTGGAATGGAAAGATAAGACACAAGATGGATATATACATTCAACATACGGTACATAAGGACTGTAGTGGGCATTTCACTCTACTGTCATTTAAATCTGTCTATGCTGTCCTCACTCCGAAGCGTCTACTTTTTCCAAAGCTAGACAGCTAGTGAACGACGCCTTAATAATCAGACTTCTTCCTTTTTCATCTGATTTATTAATAAAATGGCCTCAAACCACTGTCCTCTTTAGACCGTAGTGAAACTACAAAAAAAAAAGTACACAAGCATTGCATTAGCAACAACGTTAGCTTAGCACGCTATACAGGTTCACTAAACATAAACAAAAAGCGTCTCATATAAAAAATATAACATTTCGCTTACTAACATAATATGTACATTCTTTACAACAACCATACTTACGGACAAATTTTGTCCAAGGATCATATAAGCACAACATTACAACGTAGGCGTCAGCCCGAGACGTCGTGCAGCCATATTGAACTGGCAAGAAAGCAATAAACCATGTCGCAAAGCGACCACAAGAGTTCGATGTTAGACAGCACAAAAAACCTTGCTGTAAAACTTACCAAAAGGCAGAATACTGTCTGAGCGGGACATGTGCGTTAATTGCGTCAAATATTTTAACGTGATTAATTTAAAAAATTAATTACCGCGCGTTAACGCGATAATTTTGACAGCCCTAATTTTTTCATTTATGTTAGGCTACTTATTCATTTCCTTATGATTAAAAAAAAAGTCAATGTTTGAGCAATCTTCAAAATATATTCCATTTCACTCTGCATAATGAGTCATTTGTACTTATTGTTCTGAATGTATGTTACTTATATCTTTATTATTAAAAAAAAAAAAAGGAAATGTTTACATTAACTTCAATTTTATTATACATACTATGTTCATTGTCATTTAGTATGTGAGGAATTGAGGGAAAATAAAAATTAGGAGATGGAGGTTGGGGTTATTGCTGCTTTTGTTAACTTTTTTACTTTGCAAATCATTGAAAAAATACAATTTTGAATGAAAATCAGTTTTTGTACAGTATGTGTTATAGAAATAACTGTTCTAAAACAGTTTTCTTTGCATTTCCGTAGTTTTAGAGGTCCCCAACCCCCCCCCCCCCAAAAAAAAAAAAAAAAATTCTGGCTCCGTGGTGACCTACACGTCGGGGAGTTTCGGCATGAAATTCTAGGCACTTTCACCCCTGCTGACTCCATTTTAAAAGCTGGAAAAAGGCATCAAAACACAAGTTGAAAATGTAGTCGGCAGCAATCATAAAGCACAGAAAGGCCCAGGCGAGGAGGCAAACTGGATCCAGGGTCCCCATATCACAATTCAACAAAATATTCCTGAAAAAATGGCAATGATTAGTTCAGTTCATTCAGTCTTTTAAAGGCTCTGGTGAGGCAGGCTGTGGTCCGGAAGAAGGGTGTGTTTGGGCGCTGTTTGGGATGACTGTCTGTGTCTGGATTGGACAGGAGAATTCGGGCATTACCGTTGTCAGGGCATCGAGAGTTAAGGATTTTGACATCCTCAGCGCCATGTGAGTGCTGAGTGTTCACTTCTCGGTTCGCGGGTTCCTCTGTATCAGATGTTCCATGTGGCAAGACAAGACGCCCCGCCATTTGTTCTGGACTGTGCAGAAGAGCTGATTGCGGGATTTGGTGGTGCAGACGTAGGCTTGTAGATGTCTTGCCTATCATCTGCTTGTCAGCGTCAATTTTGCTCAGTCAGCTGCATGACGCTCGCGTTGGGCTTCCGTGGTCAGCAGGCGTCCTATGTCTGTCCTTCCCTTATCTGCCCCCTGTCTTGGCACTGCAAAATCTAATCATTTCAAGTTCAACTGCTCATAATATTGTTTTTCTTAAACTATGATATAAATGCTACTTATTTTATATTGGGTTTGTCAGAGTACCGTATTGGCCAAACATGTTATTTTGCCTCATTCAAATCGTAATATCTGAACATTTAAATATGTAAACTAAAGTGCAATCACATTCGTAAATGAATGGCTTCTGATGTTTGAAATGTAAATAAACCAATCTATTATGATAAAACAACAAAATTGCAATAACTGCATTAACCATCAAAGTGAAGTCTAACTGTAACTGTAGTCTTGAAACAAATCTGAATAAGGAAAAAAAATTGCAATAAAATAATGCAAACTGGTTAAACTAGTAGCTGAGATCTGTCAAGACAGAACATCGCTTCAATGATATCTGGCGCCATCTAGTGTCGTGAATGGGTATAACGTCTACACCGCGAATATAAGCCGACCCCCTCTTTTTTAGTGTTATTTCAATGCAAAAAACACTGTCTTATCTTCAGGCCAATACGGTAATAAAAACAGTCAAACAGTAAATATGAGAAAAGATAGTATTCCCTTCAGATGTGACGCAGTAAATTAAACAATATTGTCTCAAATACAGAATATTCCTGGTTGGGAATTGTGAATTATAGCCCATGCTAATCATTGCTATGCTAACAGCTATCGGGATAATCAAATGTAAAAAACATTGTGATGTTGTCGTTGTTGAGTAGAGGGACAAAAAAAAATGGTTAAAATGGTAAAAAATAAAGAATACCATGTAATTTATTTGAACAACTAGTAGAGACATGTTAATGGCTGGTCACAACTCAACGTTCACCTTGATGGGTCCAAACCTCACCACCCATCCACCAGTCTATCTCACCAATTGGACAGGAGAATTGACTAGAGGAGGCTCTCATTGGCTCCCAGCATCCAGCCTGTTGCTGGGCTGTTTCCATGGAAATGACTATCAGCCTTTTCTGTCTCCTCTCCCCAGTGTCAGGATTGCGCTGCTTGGCGAAAATGATGTCTGTGAGGAATTCGGGCGTCATGGGAACGATCAGAGTGGCAGAAATAAACGAGGGTGTCAGGATTGAACATCGATGTGGCAGCAATTCATCATTCCAGGCTAGAAACTAATTATGTAACATAATTACATGTGAAAAAACATATCCATCATATAAATACAGTGCTGCCTTGAGATACACGTTGAGTATCGTGAGCACATTAGAATCTCAACGCATTTGTCTTCATTGAAATGAATAGAAATCCATCACCAAAATGGGGTTAACCCTTGGTAGTCCTCAGTGGCTTACTCATTGTGTTTAATAATATTCGTACATTTTAATTCGAATTTCAAAGGAAGCATTTGTTCACTGTTCTTTTTTTTTTTTTTTTTTTTTTTTTCTTTTATCAATTTGGCACCAAAGCCCTGCCTAATAGTAATTTGTGTCAAGATAGTATGTCAAACACTATATCTTGATTAATGTAAAATCTTTATATGTAGAACATTTCAGCTAAGTCAGTCCAGCCCATTATTAATTTACTGAGGTAACCTCCTTGAGTCTCCTCAACTGGTGGAGTGCTCCCTCTGCTGGCAACAAACGAATACCACGCTAATACTCACATTGGCAAGATAGGAAACATCAAAATTGAAACTAAAATTTCAACAATCATCGCGAGATTAAAACCCTATCTTGAATCTGTAACAATTTTTGTCTTGAAATACTTGTTTGAAACCTTGAACTTGGGGTGACAGAAGCAGACACGAGAAGACTGCAGAGGGTGATCTTGACAGCACAAAAGGCCATCGGCTGCCCCTTCGTCCCTTGTCCACCATCTACAACTCTCGGTGCCTAGGAAGGGGAAAGGTGCATCATAAAAGACTATACACACCCCGTCTTCCGCCTCTTCAATCTGGTGCCCTCTTGCAGGCAACTCTCTCTCTCTGTCTCTACAACTCTCAGTGCCTAGGAAGTGGAGAGGAGCATCATAAAAGACTCTACACACCCAGTCTTCCACCTCTTTAATCTGTTGCCCTCAGGTGCTACAGGGCCGTACCAGCCAAAATAAACAGAGAAAGTGATCAGGAGCTGTCAACATTCAACTCGTCTGCACTGACATGTCACCGTCATTGCACTGCTACTGCCACAACATTATCACATGTGTCACACGCCCGAGGTGTGTGAGGTTCTTTTCGCATTGACATTTGTTTCCACTGTCACAAAAGGGAGGCTAAAAGGGTTCAACTTAAAAAAAATGTATTTGTAAAAGTAACAAAATATAACAGATAAAAAAAACTCTCGAAGCTGCCTTGTTTGCTGCTTCCTTCGCCAGTCCAGTGTCCTCTCCTTTGGCCATCTGGCCTCTCTTTAAAAAGAGTCAAAGGCAATCAAGTGCAGGGGATGTGGTCCCTCAATCATTACTCTCAGCAGCCGACAATTAAAACACATCACTAAAATCATACAATGTAAAAATACTAGTAAAACCACTAAAACACACACATAAAATCAGTTTAAAAAAAACACACACAATTCTAAAACCATTAAAAACAAGTTGGCAGCCAAGATAAAAACAGGGTACATTTTGACACATGCGTCTCACTAAGTAATATGCTTTCAGACATCTGTGTACTGCATAATCTGGGTACTGCACAAGGGCGCAAGTTTGCATAGGGATGGTCGGGACATAACACTACCAACTTTTCAGGACGCTCAAATTGTCCCCACCAACTTTTAAGCAACCTTATTCGCATTATCCAAGCAGTTCATTTTAACAGGTAATTTAGATTGTCTTCACATTGTTTGTTGTCAGGATAGAATTGACCCTATCATTATTAAGTAAATTATTTTCACTATGTAAAGACTTACATTTCCCCCCTTTTCATTTGCCGAATGTGCCGGTCCATTTTTTCGTTTTTGTTTGTCATATTGGCTGATGACTTGGACTCACACACACACACAAACACAGCAATGACAGAATAATGTCATGCCGCCTCCTTCGAAAAGGAGGGATATTCGAAGTATTTTTTTCGGCCAGCAGCAGCAGCAGCAGCCACTTTAAGTAATGTAAAAAGACATCCATGTTGTGGAGGTAGGGAACTCGCCACTAATTTTGCTACTGAAAGTCCAACCCGCTTCAGAGTTAGCATAACTCGAGTAGAAAGCTGCTTAGGGAGAAGTGTCCTCCTGTGTGCGTTTTCAACTGTTAACGTTAATTAAACTGTGAAAATTGAACTCTGCTGGAAACTATAGAACCAGAAAAATGTGAGCAAGAAACTGCTTAGAGAGAGAGAGGTCCCAATTCTGTGAGTCAGTCAATTTTCAATTGTATTCTATTAATTTGGTGTGAATGTAGCCCAGAAGGAAACTCCATTTTTATTTATTTTTGTTAGTCCCGAGAAACGAAGTGTTCAGTTATATTTAATTTATTTATTCAGACAGACAATGTTGAGAAGTCCTAAGATTTTTTTTTTTTTGCATGCGCGGAGAGTTAAGCGATTATTAACAAGTTTGAATTTATTGTGTCTGTTAATATGATTTAAGTTATGTTGAAATATTGCGATTTAAATTTGCTAATAAAATCCAGACATTCAATGTGGAAGTTTTCAAAATGTTTCTTAAGTCATTTTTGAAACGAAGGTTTGAATCGAACGGTATATCACCTAAACCAATACACATGAAAGTTAGTATGCAGTAAGTCAATACAGATTTATTTTGCTTCGATCATTTAACCTATCAATTAATTAGGTTCATATTCTTGAGAAATGTAGCCCTGACCCCCGTTCACCCAATCTGTTCAGCAGTGCTTAATTTGTAAATCATAAGGTGCCGGAACACAAAGTACATATGACAGCGCAGGGATGACGAGACGGGCACAGGTCCCGGAACATACGCAGAAAATGGTGCTGAAAAAAACACGCAATGCCCACTTGCTCTGCTGTGGGACTTACAAGCCTCAATTTCAGATAATATCCATGGTATAAATGTTATGACAACAATTTACAATTATTTAGGCTATACTCTGCAGAGAATGGACAATTGCCCACATAACCACAATTGGGACTTCCAATAACGTACAGTCTCACTTCTAAAACATTAAAAAAAATAAAAATAAAAATCAGAGATTACAATAAATGACACAAACCCATTCTTTTGCGAGTTTCATCCCCCCCTTTCTTCCCTGGCCTCAAAGTTCCCACCGCCTTACAAATTGTGCATCCCAATCCCGAATTTCCTATAAGGGTACTTGCCTATTGCTTCGGCTGTTGGTGGTCCACCTGGCTGACTGCTGGCGCTGTAGCTGGCCCCCACTCTGGGTGGCGCTGAACCTGACCAGCTGCTGCCACGGTGGCAGCCTCCTGCCCCGGCTCGGCTGGCTGTCCGTTAGCCTGGCTAGCTGCTGCGGCGTTAGGCTCCTGCTGTTAGCATGCCTCCTCCATTAGCATGATAGCTGCAGCTGCCTTCATCACCGTTTGATGCTTTTCTGACTTGTTTTGAACCATCTTCCTTTTTGACAAAAGACAGTAAATGCAACTGTCTTTTTGACATTTTGAAATACCGTTTGATCCTGGCTGCTTGCTCCCCAGATGCCGCAAATTTCCAAGTTTTTTTGTTGTTGTTGTTCTGTTTTAATGTCAGCGGTGTGATTTGTTGGTCCAGCTTTTCAGTGCATCAACAAATCTCCGACTCTTTCAAATGACGAAATTTCTATGAACAACATACAATTCTTGGGATTTGTTCTGTAAATGAATTTATGCGTATTATTTTATTTTATACTGTGGCGTCAAAATGGAGTGGCTTCGTAAGAAGCATTTCAAGGTCCTGGAGTGGCCTAGCCAGTCTCCAGATCTCAACCCCATAGAAAATCTGTGGAGGGAGTTGAAAGTCCGTGTTGCCCAACGACAGCCCCAAAACATCACTGCTCTAGAGGAGATCTGCATGGAGGAATGGGCCAAAATACCAGCCACAGTGTGTGAAAAGCTTGTGAAGTTACAGAAAACGTTTGGCCTCCGTTATTGCCAACAAAGGGTACATAACAAAGTATTGAGATGAACTTTTGGTATTGACCAAATACTAATTTTCCACCATGATTTGCAAATAAATTCTTTAAAAATCAAACAATGTGATTTTCTGTTTTTTTTCTTCCACATTCTGTCTCTCATGGTTGAGATTTAACCATGTTGACAATTACAGGCCTCTCTAATACTTTCAAGTGGGAGAACTTGCACAATTAGTGGTTGACTAAATACTTATTTGCCCCACTGAATTCTATTTTATTCTATTCTATTCTATTCTGAAAACCCAGACCAAAACCCCAAAAAGTACGGTTTTCACAAATTTCTGGATGTGGCAATTTTACATACAGTTTTATTTTTACGAACATTGCTCAAGCAGATAATAGCTTTTTGTGCTTTTATCAACAAGTTAGACAAAGTGAATGAACAACAATAGTCTATTTTTGGGTGAATCCTTGATCCTCTTATTGCCAGTAGCCCCCTAATGAATTGAGTTTAGATCCCTGTTGTAAAGGGTGAGAATGAAGTGAGTTCTTAAGATCATCAGCTGTCCAGTGCAGTATCATGTTTGGATGTTTATTTGTTGACTGGCACAATCAACAGTGAGAACAAGCATGAAGGAATACTGTAAAAAGTATGTTTTAATTATCAACCACGCGCTTAAACCGTGTGGAATTTTTCTCAAAATACGTAGTAATCTTATCTATTGAAGGAATAAACACCGGTTCACTGAATGTGCTGTAGTCCATATAAAAAAAACAAAAAAAACATTCTTGTTAAAATTCCTTTGACATTACAAAAACCTTCATAGTGAACTTCCACCTTCAATCTCCGACAATCTCAACCCTCAAAAACACTTTCCGTCACATTTCTAGGGTCCGTGCTTCAACTCTATCAATCAGAAATGGGCATTCCGATCCAGTCGCATCCTGGCGGCGCTGTAGAGACTCACACTGGAGCCGGTTGCCGCCAAGGTCGCGGCCAACGGGTTGACGAAGCTGCTGGGTGGCTGCATCCTGACCTCTCCGGACATCTGCCGCTGCATAAGTGACAGAACAGAAGCAAAACAGGTAAATGGGCAAGACTCAGAGGCATGTATTATTTATCCTCTGTGAAGAACAACAAGCTAGTGGGCGTGCACACCAGAAGGCGCACCATCAAAATGGAAAGGAAACTGTGGCAAAAACAATTCTTCATATTTAAACATTTTTTACTGCATGTATTTGTGAAGCATATTATAAAGTGCTATTTTTCTTATTAACCAGAAGGCGCACGCACCCTCATATCAAAATGGAAGGCAAACTGTGGCAAAAACTATTTAATTCTTCATATTTAAACATTTTTTACTACATGTACAGTGCCCTCCATAATTATTGGCACCCCTGGTTAAAATGTGTTTTTTAGCTTCTAATAGTTTTTTTTTTTTTAAATTCAAATAATATGGGACCTTAATGGAAAAAAAGAGAAAAATCCAACCTTCAATACAAGTGCATTTATTCAGTGGGGGAAAAAAAATCCCGCATAAAGAAATACTTATTTGACATCAAATAATGGGTGTCACAATTATTAGCACCCCTGGTGTTAATACTTTGTACAACCCCCTTTTGCCAACAAAACAAGGTCTGGGGACTGAGATGGCCATGGGAGGAGCTTGATTTTGTGTCTGGTGAACCATTTCTGTGTAGATTTGACCATATGTTTAGGGTCATTATCTTGCTGAAAGACCCAGTGACGATCCATCTTCAGCTTTCGGGCAGAGGGCAACAGATTTTGATTTAAAATGTCCTGGTATTTCAAAGCATTCATGATGCCATGCACCCTAACAAGGTTCCCAGGGCATTTGGAAGCGAAACAGCCCCACAGCATCACTGACCCACCCCCATACTTCACAGTGGGTATGAGGTGCTTTTCAGCATGCGCATCTTTCGTGGCACACCAGACCCACTTAGAGTGTTTGTTGCCAAAAAGCTCAATCTTGGTCTCATCTGACCAAAGCACACGGTCCCAGGCTTCAACTGGGACCCAGTTATGGCAGTCTTATGACGCTGCTGTCAAATAAAGTGTTACTTATTAACCCAAATCAACAAATAAACCGCTGTTCATTTTGGGAGGATTGGAACAGATTTATGGCATTTCCATTGACTCTATTTGATATTATTAATAAAAATTTAAAAAAAAAACAAAAGCTGGATAACACAATATTTATTATCAACTCATTAACTGCCATTGACATCGATCGATGTCCAGGGGCGGACTAATCGCTCAGCGGGCCAGTGGTCAAATGAGCGGACCCTAAAATTAGCGCACCCTCGTAATCCAAGAATTACGGTAAATGCATTGAGCAGAAAGGCACTTGACTTCCGTGTGCTCGACTTGTTCCAAACTCTTAAAAACAATCTTAAGTTAACACTCTAAAATATATAACGCCACCATTGTCATCATTTAAAAATAAAATAAAGTCACCTGATCTTAAAACTGCTCCATCTACATGTGCGTTACGTGCGTACGTAACCCTAACCCTATTTGGAAAAATGAATAAAGGTCCTGCATGTGAACGTTAATCTGGTTACAGTTCTCATTTTTGTGGTACTGTAAATTTACAATTCTGAATAAGTTCTAACCAAGGTTGGTAAATATTAGTATCAGACCTCTCCAACTACTTCCATACTCAAAACTATGTATTTTTTCTGTACCGATATTTAGAAAAATGAATTAAAATCTCATTTTTTGGTACTGTAAATTCCCAATTCTGAATAGGTTCTGGACAAGGATGGTGAATGTTAAAGTGGACCTATCTGACTACTCCCATACTGAAAACTGCATTTTTACTGAACCAATATTTTGAAAATTTGAATGAAAAAAGTCCTACATGAAGACTATGAGCTGGTTACAGTTCTTATTTTTGTAGTTCTGTAAATCCACAATTTTGAATAAGTTCTGGGCAAGGTTGGTGAATATTAGTGTTATATCACTCTGACTACTCTCATACCTAAAAGTATGCATTTTTACTGCACCAAAATTTAGAAAATTTGAATTAAAACTCCTACACGCATACTTTGATCATGTTACAGTTCTCATTTTTGTGGAACTCTTAACCGACAGTTCTGAACAAGTTGTGGCCAACCCTAACCCTAGTTTATATAAGGAGTGGACCTCTCTGTCTTTTAATCATAAGCTGATTTTAAGGGAGGGCCAGGCCCCCCCATGGTGGCCAAAAAGTGTCATTGCATGTAACTGATTTTCCTATATATATATAAAAAATTGTAAAGCAATAAAACTGCAACAAAAATGAATGAAAATGAACCAAAAAAACTTTTTTTTATAACGGGTCGAACAGATCATGTGACTAGCACCTTAGACAGTCAATTGCTTTGCATATAATTTTCACTCAAAAAAAAAAATAGGGGAGGGCAATTTTATTTTTCAAATTTTTTTCTTTGACTGAAAATACTTTGATTGAAGCAACTTTTTTTGGGATTACATGATTTAGACACAAATGTCCTACCCATAATATGGCCCAAACGCAAAAAGGATTGCTTCAGTCAAAGAAAACTTTTTCGATGAAAAATTAAGTGTTCAAATGCAAATTTTTCAATCTCAAATATTTTTTCAAATTCAAAAACTTTTTTCCATGGTTGAAATTTTTCTTCTTTTGATTAAAGTGATTTTTTTTTTAAAGCAACTTATTTTTGATTGAACAATAAAGACAAAAATCTCCCAGCCAAAATGTGGCCCAAACACAAATCAACATTACTTCAATCAAAAAAGTTGCTTTAGTCAAAAAAAAAAATCAATCAAAAAAAAAAAAAAAATAATAATAATAATAATAAAAATCAAAGAAAAATAGCTTTCACATGCATTTTTTTTTGTTTCAAATTTATTTTTGCATTCAAAAACTTTTTTTTTTAAATTTGAAAATATATATTTTGATTGAAGCAACTTTTTTTGATTGAATAATAAAGACACATCTCTACCTCTATATGGCTCCGCCCAGGGGATACAATTTTTGACTGGGGTAACTACGTTGGCACGACACCAGCGGGCATACCATATTCAATGAATGACGCTCTTGGCGAAAAGTATTGCTTAAGCAGCCTAATTTAGAATTCCCCTCAAGAATGATGGGAAACAAAAAAACGCTCATTGTCAACTTATTATTAGAAATATTCTCCTAAGTTAATTTTATTGCTGACACTGCGTTTCGGGGTCATCATGTTGTGCCCCCCCCGCCCCAAAAGTCAAACTCTGCTTATGCTTTTAATAACTCCCGGCCCACTCCACCCCCCAGTCCGCCCCTGTCCATGTCCAATCCTCCTTGAGTGGGAGCAGGCAATTCTTGCCAACGACTTGAAAGTCTATCACCATCAATAGTACCCATTGACTTAAGCGGCTCAAAAAAGATGTGGACAATGTTGAGGTCAACAATGAATCCACTATCAAAATATTCGTCCACTAATTTGATAATCGATGAGTGTGTTAATCGTGGCAGCCCTAATATGTACCAACCTGGAGGAGGCGAAAGTAACCTGGAGTCAGTCTTCCCAGTCTGATGATCATTCCCGCTGCCAGGCAACTATCTGCAAGTGACCAATCATTTAAGAACATTAGAATGACTACAGGAACTAACCGAAAAGAACTACACATTTAAATTTCACTCTACTGCAACACAAATAAGCACTTTTTTATGCCCCTCCACTATTAAAAAACTTGACTTTTAACATCTCATTATGATCATGTGCCTGTTTAAATAGTCTTTTGAGTGACAAAAATAACAAGATTACCTTCTACAGAGTTGTGAACCTCAGCAGTAGCTCCAAACAGCCTCAATAGCAGCCAGCAAAAATAGGCTCCAGCCTGCAGGAAGCTTTTATACTGCGACCTGTCTTGTCTCGGATGAACGCTTGAGGGAACATGTGTGTTAATGCACTGCAGTGACTTATGTAAGTTCCCCCCAATTCCCATTCCACTTGAAATCACCACAACAAGTGCCCTAATGGCACCACGTGAGTGTCAACGAGGTTACAATGGTGCACTTTGAGGCGCTTGCATATTTTTATTGAGAACAAGGACAGCTTGTATCAGGATGCTACAAAAGGTCCCCTTCCATGATGCTCGTCTCGGTTATATAATAATAATTTAATGTTTTATATTATGCATCACTGTTTTGTAAATGCTGATAGGAATCTCTTGAGAAACAGTCAATTGGAGTGCAATTTATAACACTTTTTCATTTATTTTGGTATGTTTCATGGAGATTCTGATTCGTCTTTCACAGGAGTCGTGTTGAAGTAGTCCGGCTCACGTGGGGCAAGCATAGCTTCCTGGTGCGCCGCCGCCATCACGGGAGTTTGAACCACCTTCAGCTTTACGCCGCCACGGGCCTGGCTACCCGCGTTCACCATCAGCTGCCCAAGGTAAACCTACAACACACAATTACAAACACATGAGGAAATATGCATTCAAATAATACTATTTTTTTCGCTTGTTTAAGAATTGTTAATGTCAGATCACAGGTGTCAAACCCACAGCCAAAACCGGCCCAAAACCCTAACCCTAACCGACTTCATATTTCTTGCTAAAATGAATTTAAATAAAATCTATTTAGTGTTTTGATGAAAGTGTTGTCCTTTTTCTCCCTTTTCCTTTCTTCCTTCCTTTTTTTGTTACTTTAATTTTGTTTTAAGAGGGCGTGGCTGGCGAGTGGCAGGTCAAACAGAAAGGTAAGATGATGTAATGTAGTGTTTAAGGCCATGTCTACACCTACAGTGGGGCAAATAAGTATTTAGTCAACCACTAATTGTGCAAGTTCTCCCACTTGAAAATATTACAGAGGCCTGTAATTGTCAACATGGGTAAACCTCAACCATGACAGACAGAATGAGGGAAAAAAAACAGAAAATCACATTGTTTGATTTTTAAATAATTTATTTGCAAATCATGGTGGAAAATAAGTATTTGATCAGTACCAAAACTTCATCTCAATACTTTTTTCTGTACCCTTTGCTGGCAATAACGGAGGCCAAATGTTTTCTGTAACTCTTCACAAGCTTTTCACACACTGTTGCTGGTATTTTGGCCCATTCCTCAATGCAGATCTCCTCTAGAGCAGTGATATTTTGGGGATGTCGTTGGGCAACACGGACTTTCAACTCCCTCCACAGATTTTTTATGAGATTGAGATCTGGAGACTGGCTAGGCAACTCCAGGACCTTGAAATGCTTCTTACGAAGCCACTTTCTTTGTTGCCCTGGCTGTGTGTTTGGGATAATTGTCATGCTGAAAGATCCAGCCACGTCGCATCTTCAATGCCCTTGCTGATGGAAGATTTTCACTCAAAATCTCTCAATACATGCCCCCATTCATTCTTTCCTTTACACAGATCAGTCATCCTGGTCCCTTTGCAGAAAAAACAGCCCCAAAGCATGATGTTTCCACCCCCATGCTTCACAGTGGGTATGGTGTTCTTCGGATGCAATTCAGTATTCTTTCTCCTCCAAACACAAGAACCTGTGGTTCTTCCAAAAAGTTCTAATTTGGTTTTATCTGACCATAACACATTCTCCCAGTCCTCTTCTGGATCATCCAAATGCTCTCTAGCGAACCGCAGGCGGGCCTGGACGTGTACTGGCTTCAGCAGGGGGACACGTCTGGCAGTGCAGGATTTGAGTCCCTGGCAGCGCATTGTGTTACTGATAGTAGCCTTTGTTACTGTGGTCCCAGCTTTCTGTAGGTCATTCAATAGGTCCCCCCGTGTGGTTCTGGGATTTTTGCTCACCGTTCTTGTAATCATTTTGACGCCACGAGGTGAGATCTTGCACAGAGCCCCAGATCGAGGGAGATTATCAGTGGTCTTGTATGTCTTCCATTTTCTAATAATTGCTCCCACAGTTGATTTCTTTACACCAACCGTTTTACCTATTGCAGATTCAGTCTTCCCAGCCTGGTGCAGGTCTACAATATTGTCTCTGGTGTCCTACGACAGCTCTTTGGTCTTGGCCATAGTGGAGTTTGGAGTGTGAGTGATTGAGGTTGTGGACAAGTGTCTTTTATACCGATAATGAGTTAAAACAGGTGCCATTAACACAGGTAACGAGTGGAGCCTCGTTAGACCTCGTTAGAAGAAGTTAGACCTCTTTGACAGCCAGAAATCTTGCTTGTTTGTAGGTGACCAAATACTTATTTTCCACTCTAATTTGGAAATAAATTCTTTAAAAATCAAACAATGTGATTTTCAGGTTTTTTTCCCCCCACATTCTGTCTCTCATGGTTGAGGTTTACCCATGTTGACAATTACAGACCTCTCTAATCTTTTCAAGTAGGAGAACTTGCACAATTGGTGGTTGACTAAATACTTATTTGCCCTACTGTAGCAGGGTTTTTTCATTCGTTTTTAAGGACATTCATAGCAATGCGCGAAAAATACTTGTGCGTAATCTCATCCTCCACGTGTTCCTCAATATGGAGCAATGCAAGAGTTTGTAAATAAATGGGAGCATAACAACCAGTCTAATAATTAGATGTATGTCTAAATTTAAACATAACTGACAAGCCTAAGGAATAACCATGAATCATTCATCTGAAATTACAATCACACAGGAAATGTACGTATTTTCCCTACTATAAGGCGCATCGGAATATAAGGCGCACCTTCAATGAATTGCCTATTTGAAAACTGTTTTCATATATAGAGTGCACTGTTTTATAAGGCGCAGTAGTAGTAGTTGTTGGGGTTGCATTATGCATCCACTAGATGAAGCTGAGTTAGAGGGAATGGCATGCCATGATTAACCAATATTGAGCCATATAATGTATTAGGCACATCGGATTATAAGGCACACTATCGCCTTTTGAGAAAATGGAAGGTTTTTAGGTGCGCCTTCTAGTGTGGAAAATATGGTAACCGGTAACACCTTATTTGACAGTGGTGCCATAAGACTGTCCTAATTTTGACATGACACCATCATGAGCATTAATGAATGCTTATGACAGATGTCATTTAATGTCATCCGGCAAATGATTTTACTGCTGAATTAATGTAAAAGATCTGATTTAGACATAAATTGAGTTAGTGGTAAAATTTTCCAAATGACACTAAATGACAACAGTCATACGCATTCATTAATGCCCATGAGTGTCATGTCATAATTATGACGATCTTATGACAGTCTTATGACGCGGCTGTCAAAAAAACTGTTACCTATTTACTCAAATAAATCAACAAATAAGCCACATTGGATTATAAACCGCAGGATTCAAAATGAGGGGGGAAAAATGGTGGCTCATAGTCCAAAAATTACGGTGGGTCAAAAGAAAGTATGTTAGGTTTTGTGTTGATTCCCTCCTGGTGTGTCCTTGTAATTGCCATTGATTTCACCTGGTGTACCGCTCCTTGTGTATCCTCCAATCTGCGTCTACCTGTGTCACCCATCTGTTCCTCATTGTCTCGTTACCCTTTGTCTGCTAGTGTATAGTGTAAGCTCCCAGTTTCTTTTCAGTCCTTGTTGCGTCATTTTCAATGCCAATGTCCACGTCCATGGTCTGGTCAGCATTATTCCAAGCCCTCGTGTTCCGTGTAAGTTTTTGAAAAGCAGTCTTTTGTTAGTGATAGTTTTGTTTGCCTCAGTGCTATCTTTTGATTACCACAGCCTTTGTTTTGTACTTTGTTTTTAGTTGGCTTTAATAAAATCATTTTTGCACCGTTATCTGCTTCGCCTCAATTTCCCTGCGCTTGGGTCCACCTTGCCCGCCCGCACTCCCTGACAAAGTTAGAGTAAAATAAATTGAGAATTTTTTTTAAAAAAGTATATGAATAAATTATACAATTTAAAAAATAAAAACCTAACTCTAAATCCAAACCCTAAACCCTTTAGTATGTTCTGTCCGTATACATCTAAACAAAACAAGCTGAAAGAACACGGTAGTACTTTGGGTGTCGAATTCGCCTCCTGTAGACGTTTCGCCAGTGCAGCACATTTCGGCAGAACACCGTTTTTTTCCCTACTTTCGTCTCGTTTCATCCCATCTTTCCTGTTCATTTTGCTTTTGCTGCTTGTTGTGTGAAATATCGACAGTGTTGTCATGCTCATTAATGTTACTCTCGGGCTCAAATTAAAAGGGGGTGAACAGATGACATGTTTATGTTGCTAGTGTCACACTCTGGAAGCCCGCCCGGTAGCGCAACTGTGTGACGTCGCCGCCCTGCGACGTCAACACAATGGCAACCTACTCGTTAAACTAATTTCACAAATAAAAAAACATCAAGACGGGTTTTAATATCAAATTATTTGAACTTATAACAACATTTAGCTTTTAAGAACTACAATCCCTTCTATCCATGGATCCGTTTAAGGGGCTCAAAGAAAAGAATTTTTGTCATTTTTATGGCAATGAATTTTCATCCTTATAATGGAAACTCTTATTGGAACTTTCTCATTATTTTGGAAACTTCAATTGAGTACAGACCTCTTCAGGATGCTGCCCAGCCTCCTTCTGTGTCAGCTGCGTCCGAATGTCCTCGACGTGTTTCTCCCTCTTTTCTTTAATTTTCTGCAAGAGAGGAAAACAGAACTTTCAAAGTGCAACTAAGGAGAATTGGTGAGTGACAAAACACACCTTAAGGACATCATAGTGGGACGTCCGGGAGACAAAGTTGCTCCACGACTTGGCTTGTAGTTGACGTTGTTTCCAATGAGACTTCATCTGCAAACCATTAATTTTGCTATGTATATTCCTCAATTCATTCCCTTTTTCTTCTTTAAACCCCAATTTTTGTGGCGCAGCCCTTCGACGCTAAGGCTAATTATTATCCGCTCACCTCTTTGTACATGAGCGTTTCTTCCCTGCCGGCATCCTCGGCGAATTGCCGCAAGATTTCTTCCTGCTCGTTCACCACCGCTTCGGCAGCGCGCTGCGACATCAGCCAGGCGGTGTGCAGAATTTCCTTATCCGGCGTGACGGGTCGGATGCCCTCCAGTTTCAGCTCACGGGTGATCTCATCCCACACCTCACTCACCTGTGTCAAGTGATCAAATACTTGTTTTGGCAGCTTTGAACCAAAATGGTTGACTACATTCTTAATTTCAAGCACAGGTCTGTTATGATGCCCATCTACAGTGAGAAAAAATAAGTATTTAAACATCCTGCAATTTTGCAAGCTCTCCCTCTTAGAAATGATGGGTTGTTCGTCCTCTCCTTAATACAGTGCAGTTGTCCAGTCCCATGAGCACAAAAACACCCCCAAAGCATGATGCTACCAATCAATCAATCAATCAATCAATCAAATTTATTTATATAGCCCTTTACAAAAACCCGAAAGGCCCTCAAAGTGCTTTACAACAAAACATGGCTCAAGATAAATAAAAGGCAGGAAAATATTATACAATGACATTTAAAAAATAAAGTAAAACAAAGAGCGCATCACAATAAAAGTCCAGCAAGTAAAACAATAAAACCGATAAAATCGAAAAACATTTTAAAAAAGTCCTTAAGCTAATAAAACCAGGCTATCCTAATCTTTGTAAAAGGCGAGTCTAAAAAGGTGCGTTTTTAGCCGAGACTTAAAAAGACCTACATCCGTGGTGGTGCGGATTTCGGAGGGAAGGCTGTTCCACAGCCTGGGGGCAGCAACCACAAAGGATCGGTCTCCCCACTGTTTAAGTTTTGACCTCGGAACATCTAAAAAAAGCTGGCCGGTCGAGCGAAGAGTTCTGCCAGAGTTACGAAAAGTTAAAATTTCCGATAGATATGATGGAGCCTGGCCATAAATAGAATTAAAAACAAACAGTAAAAGTTTGAAATCAATTCTAAAAAGGACTGGAAGCCAGTGGAGTGATGATAGCACGGGGGTAATATGCTCACGTCTAGGTGTACCTGTTAAAAATCGAGCAGCAGCATTTTGAACAAGTTGCAGCCGAGAAATCGAGGACTTGGGTAGGCCAACATAAAGTGCATTGCAGTAGTCCAGCCTTGAACTTATAAAAGCGTGAATTGCTTTTTCAAGGTCGTGGCGACTAAGAAAAGGCTTCACTTTGGCTAAGAGACGGAGCTGGAAAAAACTTGCTCTTACAACAGAACTAATCTGCTTTTCAAAGTTAAGCCTGCTATCGAATATCACTCCGAGATTTTTAACGTGCGTCTTAAAAATGTCAGCCGGAGCACCAGAGTTGGGCTCAAGGGCTTTCATCATGGAAGGTGTGCCAAAAGTAATACCACCCCCATGCTTCACAGTAGGGATGGTGTTCTTGGGATGGTACTCATCATTCTTCTTCCTCCAAACACTATAAGTCGAATTAAGACCAAAAAGTTCCATTTTGATCTCATATGACCTTCTCCCACGACTCTCTTGGATCATCCACATGGTCATTAGCAAACTTAAAACAGGCCTGACATGTGCTGGGTTAAGCAAGGGAACCTTTCGTGCCACTTTAAACCATGACGTCTTAGTGTATTACCAACATTAACCTTAGAAATGGGGTCCCAGCACTTTTCAGTAGAGCAGGGCGGTAAACCGAAAATTTACCGTCACCGAAATTCTTAACGATGACCGACGTAATTTTGACCATGTCGGTAAATTCGGTAAATTAATAAAACAAGAAAATATAGTCTTTTCATCCCGCTTTGATTCTGTGTTGTTCGTCTATGTTCATTCCCCTTTAAGAAAGCAGTGAATGTGCTTACGTAGTGAGTCACGTGATCATCAGGAAGCCAATCAAACAAAAGCCCGGTAAGCTAACGCTAGCAGCTAACGCTACAAGCAAAACGTGATGGAGTGTGGCTTAAGGGAGGTTCACCAAACTTTCAACCGACATTTAGTAGACTCTTGGTGGCATCCAGACGGGCTTTCACCCGCTGTCCTCCTTTGTTCTCACGATTTCCGGAGATGGTGCTTTCAGTGCTTTCTACTGGTAGCCAGGCTAACGCTAGCTAGCGGCTAACGCTACAAATGAACGTTATGGAGTCGGATAGCGGCTCTAACCTTGTCGAAACGGCTGAACTTAATGAGTGGATTGGGCACGGACTGCATCTAGCAATTACTATGTGGCGTTATTTTGTATCTGTCTGTGTGTGATTCCTCTGATAGCTTTTGTGATGGTAAAGCATTCAGCATAAAGTACAATCCAACGGCGAAACTTATAATGACCGAGAAATAGCCCCGGCTAATTTTATTGTGCGTGCATTTATTAAAAAATGCACTGGGGGGGGACCCTTAAACCATAAAGTGTACACTTGTATTTAATAATTATGTCACAGCAGCCATTAACAATAAGTTGTCTTTTTGAAGTGTACTGTTCAAGCTGCAAGTCATTTGTGATACAATGACACCATTAACAATAAGTTGTCTTTTTGAAGTGTACTGTTCAAGCTGCAAGTCATTTGTGTTACAATGACATGTTTGCACAGGCATATTGATTTTGACAATGTACATTGTTCAAGTCATACACGCTGTTATAAATGTTCATACTTGAATTCTTATTGCTTACAATACATTTTTATAAACTTAATGTCTAGACTGCATGTACAATTGTTAAATACAGTATATCAAATTGAATGCTGGTAAATAAATCAACAAGAAATAGTTAATCTGTATTTCATGCATTGATTCAGATTTTCAAATTATATAACAGTCCGCTTGGGCGAATTTATCGTCATTTATCGTTATCGAGATAAATCTGCTCAATTTATCGTGATACATGTTTAAGGCCATATCGCCCAGCCCTACTTTTCAGATCATTGACCAGCTCCTCCTGTGTAGTTCTTGGGCGATTCCTCACCATTCTTAGGATCATTGAGACCCTACGAGGTAGATTTTGCATGGAGCCCCAGTCCAAGGGGCTTGACAGTCATGTTTAGCTTCTTCCGTTTTCTTGTAATTGCTCCAACGGTGGATCTTATATCGTCAAGCTGCTTGGCAATTGCCCCTTAACTCTTACCAGCGTTGTGGAGATCTACAATTCTGTTCTCGTGTCTTTGGGGTGTATGGGGTGGACAGGTGTATATGCAGCTAACTGCCTCAAACAGGTCAAAATGTTAAACTTAAAAAGTCCACATCGACTCCACTTATTTAGGAGAATACGTGGA
The DNA here is from genome assembly GCF_030265065.1 of Corythoichthys intestinalis. Taxonomy (NCBI): domain Eukaryota; kingdom Metazoa; phylum Chordata; class Actinopteri; order Syngnathiformes; family Syngnathidae; genus Corythoichthys; species Corythoichthys intestinalis. The sequence goes on from NC_080416.1 coordinate 27,894,085, forward strand.
GTGGAGGTGCACTTTTTAAAGGCGACTAACAGGTCTTTGAGACTCACAATTCAAGTAAATTGACAGGTGTTAAAAATACTTAATAGCAGCAGTATAATACAAATTAGGGGTGTAACGTACACAACAATCTCGGTTCGGTACGTACCTAGGTTTTGAGGTCACGGTTCGGTTAATTTTCGGTACAGTAAGAAAACAAAATGCAAAATATAAATGTGCTAGTTCTTTATTACACACCTTTGTGCTTTCAACAATGGGAACATTAGCCTATACAAAGCTAGAGTTCTGCTCAAAAAGTAGCGGGTATTTAAAGATAATCCAACAACAATTTGCCTTTCAGACCCCGCGTAATGGTCAGCTTTCTTTCTGAAAGAAAGAAGAAAAAAGTCCTGTGCTAAAGAGAAAAGCAATCCCAATGACAAAGACTTTAACATGTATTTTACAAATGAAATGCCTTAATGAGTCATTTTTTTCATATGAGGGGTTTTCAAAAGCTTTATTGGTGGATTTTCTCAAGTTAAAGCGCCACACAGAAATTAATAAATGTAATTGTGTAAGCAGGATGTGTGTATTATTCTTATTATTTAATTAACAGGTGTTTTAGCTCATTTCAATTTATTATATTTAAATGGGCTATTATTTATTTTATTATGTGTTTATATTTTACAAATGTGATGTAGTAATCATTTATATTGTATATTTTATGTTGTATAACTTTAGTTCCTATGTGAATATTAGTTTCTACTTATTTTGTTGTGGTAGGAGGGTTTTGTATTGAACACGGGGCCGTGTTGGTTATTGTTATAGCAGAGAAGATAGCAGTAAATCAACAAAGACAAGTCAACTGTGCCCCGACCTGCCACTCAAAGAGATCTGATGGACTCAAAAAGTGGGTTACGATTGCATATTAGTTTGAAAATCGACCGGATCCACCGTACTTTTACACGAGTGGCTTCCGGTCTGCCCGATCCTAGCTACGGGTAGTAGTATTGACGCAGGAGGGTCGCGTCTCGCGTCAAATAATAAATTCTGCCGTTCTTTTCGCGTGCGTCGTGTTGAGCCGCTTGTGGGACGCGTCTCAACACGTGGCCGCACTGCGACTGGTGTGCATTGGCTGATTGACTTTAACGCCCGCGTTTCACTGCGTTCTCGCGGCGGCCATGTTGTTGCGCCGTTGACGTTTCTGGGTTATACTGTCCTACGGTGTTGGTCCTCATTATAGTAGAGAAGACGGAGTAAATATAATCTACACAAAGAAACTGTAACCCGATCGACTCACAGCCTCGAAAAGTAAGGGTTACATTACGTCAGAAACTCGTTCGGTACTCCTCCGTTCCGAACCGAGCACCACGTACCGAAATGGTTCAATACAGATACAGTGGGGAGAACAAGTATTTGATACACTGCCAATGGGTTTTTCCATTGGCAGCGTATCAAATACTTGTTCTCCCCACTGTACATGTACCGTTACACCCTTAATACAAATAAATTGTTAAAAATCATACACTGTGATATCTGGACTTTTTTCTAGATTTTCTCTCACGGTGGACAAGCACCTGCCATGAAAACTTCAAACCCGCCCATCATTTCTAGGTTGGAGAACTTGCAAAATCACAGGGTGTCCAAATATTTATTTTCCTCACTGTAATTTCGTATGTTCCAGTAGCCTGGTTTCAGGGGCTGATAATTTTCTACATTTCCAGGAGACACTATTGAGTAGTACAATGAGACATTGGTTTTCCACATTTGGGAGAAAAGGGGAAAGTAATTTACTGGAGGAATAATTCCATTCAAATTTCAGAGCTAATGTTTATAATAATGTAAACCAATTTCTGGAGAAATTGCATGTGAATGCTTTCATGCTATCAGTTAACTCCTGTGGATTTGTAGGACACTTCCTGTTGATTTTAGGGCAGTTCTAACATTACTACAACAGATGTTTTGTTCTTACCTTGAAATCAAGGTACCTTTTGATGATACTCAAGGTCACTCTGTCTTTTATGGACAATCCTGGAAGATCCTCAAAACCTACAAAAGAGCAAGGATTATTTCATAGTGGGCAGTTAAGTTTGCGGGAAAGCTGGAGCCTATCCAAACTAACTTTGGTTGATGTAAAGCATAAACACATAATGAAAGCCCATGCAGAAAAAAAATGGTCGTGTCAAGTCAAAAGGTTGTTTAGTTGAGACAAGTCAAGTCACAGGTTAGTCAAGGCCTTCACCATTGTTCCCCAGCCCACCCAAAATGCACTCAGGTTTATTTTATAGGGATACCTTACTGTCAATGTAAGTCAATGTCTAAAAAAACAAATTTTGGAGTAAAGTCTGCAGGGTATTTTATTGATTTTTGAATGCCATGGTGTTCCATGAGGGCGTGGCGAGAGTGGCCAAGGTAACCAAGCTGTTCCCTGGCAGGTGGGAAACTTAACACAACCAAACACAATGCATGACACCAATACACATTCCTTTTTTATTAAAACCTGTCCTGTTCAGCTGTTTGACACGGAGCGTGGTGGTCCATCCCCACACTCCCCTCTGCTGGCTTTTACTGTTATCACACTTCCCGTTTTGATGTAAGATGTCAGTTCTAACCTGGCTCACCTGGGAGTGCACCTGCAGCTCATCAGCGATCTACACTGCTCATAAGGAGCGGCCTGGGCAGCAAGCAGGTCACCAGTGGTACATCGGCCAACTACTCCGGTAGTATTTGACAATTGTTTAACAAACTCTTGGGTAATCTTGTTTTTTTGCCATCAGGAAACCCACCCATCAAGCCCTCGAAGCCACAGCCTGAACCACAGCCTGAGCCACAGCCGCAGCCACACCCATAGCCATTGTTCAATAAAAACCCTTCACTCCACTTCCGTTTCATGGTCGCACTTTGGTCCACATCGACTTCGCCAACTTTGCCCTCACACGGAGAATGGAAATCTAAGTGTCCAGTTGGACTGAAAAGTTTTAATGTTTCACATTCAGAATATGACTTATTCCCAATGTGATCATACAACATATCTCGTTTATTTTGACAAAACAGCGAACAGGAATGGGTTATGGGGGGACAGAAGAAAAGAAACACAAGAAATACATTGAACGCCTACACTAACTATTAATATGTTGGTGATATCGTCAGCTAGATGTATTTCCGGTTGACACCGTGTGGGGGGCCTGTTGACCCAGGAAAGAAGGGGAAGGGGGTGGGGAAATCAATAAGCTAAGTGATTGGGAGGGGTAGAATGTACACAAATCAGCCCTGTGATCTAAAACCCAGTAATTGTGTGAATCCTTTGTAAGTGTAAGCCCGTTGGCAACCGGCCCTACGCCGCCCCACCGCCAGTCCCGGCACCGGGACCCCCCACCCGAGCGCGCCTAATCACATCCAGCCGCACGCGAGCCCCGCTAAACACGCAACAGCCACAGGCGCCAACCCAGAGCCACGACCCCCAGCCAGCCAGCCCGGGGAGGGAGGGTGGGCAGGCCCGGAGGCGCTGCGCATGGCACCCCTCCTCCCGCAGCCCAGCAAAGGAGCCATCGTCTCCCCCCTGGGATCCAGGGTGGTCCCCCGGGCCACCCGCGCTCCCATCAACCGGCCCTCGCGGATGGGAAGAGGGGACGCACCACCAACCCCACGCCTGCCCCCGCCCCCATCCGCCCACCCGGTCCACGAGCCACAACCGCAGCCCCCCCAACCGGCACAGCACGCCTCGGGACCCCCAGCAGCCCACCAAGCCCAGGGCAGAGCAGGGTCCCCCGCCGGAGCAGGCGAGATCCAGCCGAGCGGAGGGCGGATACCCAGACAGAGAAGAAAGGGGAAGGGGGAAGCAGAAGAACACCGAGGAGCAGCCGCGGAGCGACGCGAGATCGCCAATCAACATTTCATCCATCCAGCCATCATGTACCGCTTAATCCGGGGTCAGTTCGCAGGGCAGCAGCTTTAGCAGGGAAGTGCAGACTTCGCTCTCCCCAGCCACTTAAAAGAGCTCCTCCGACGGGATCCCAAAGCATTCCCAGGCCAGCTGAGAGACATAGTTTCTCCAGCGTGTCCTGGGTCATCCCTGGGGCCTCCCGCCAGTGGGACATGCCGGAACAACTCTCCAGGGAGACATCAAGGAGACATCCGAACCAGATACCCCTGCCAGCGGGCTCCAGTTGGACATGCCCGGAACACCTCTCCAGGGAGGCGTCAAGGAGACATCCGAACCAGATGCCCGAACCACCTCAGCTGGCTTCTGTCAACGGCAGGAGTAGCAGCACGACCCTGAGTCCCTCCCGGACCGAGCTTCTCACCCTATCTCTAAGAGAGAGTACGAACACCCTGCGGAGGAAACTCATTTTGGCTGCTTGTAACCGGGATTTTGTTCTTCCGGTCACGACACACAGGTGACCATAGGTGAAGGTAGAAACACAGATCGACTAGGAAATCAAGAGCTTCGTCTTTTGTCTCAGCTCCTTCTTCACCATAATGGACCGTCCACATCACTGCACACACTGCACCAATCCGCCTGTTGATCTCCCGCTCCCTCCTGCCCGCTCTCGTGAACAAGACCCCAAGATACTTGAACTCCTCCACTTGGGGCAGGATCTCATCCCCGACCCAGAGAGGGCATGCCACCCTTTTCCAACTGAGGATCATGGTCTCGGATTTGAAGGTGCTGATATCATCCCAAACGCTTCACACTCAGCTGCGAATTGCTTCAGTGAAAGCTGGCGATCACGGCTCGCTGAAACCAACAGCACCCAATTACATGCAAAAACCAGAGATGCAAGGTACTATCAAAGGTTTTCGAATCAGCTTGTCGAGTCTCGAGTCATTGTCCCACAAGTCAGGTCAAGTCGAGTCTTTGGTATTGCCTCAGAAGTCGAGTAGAGTCTCAGTCCCTCCCAGCTCAAGCGAGTCAAGTACGAGTCTTCGTTTTTTTTCTTTACGTCAGAGTTGAGTTGCGAGTCATCCAATTTGCGACTGAAGTCCGAGTCCCGGTGCCTCGTGTCCAATTGTGTGAGAATATGTGACTTAATAGGGTGTAGTCTAATGTGTGGTTTCAGGAGCTGAAATTTTCTGGGGTTTTCATTTTGTATTTGTGTGCTTGACTATATGCCCCATTCAAGGTTACACTAAATTTCAATGCTAGAGTTGACTGTTTTACCAATTCTGCACAAGGTCAAGTAAATCTTGGCCAGCAGGTTCTCTTGCATCTCCAGCACAGTGGCGCTCACAGTGTCCAAATTCGACATCAGCTGTTTGTCGTCCACTTTCCGGTGAGCCAGTATGGGCTGCTTGGGGTCTTAGGAAAGAAACAAATTTAGCATGTTTTCGTCCCTCAGAACTGTCAACCTGAACAAACCTAAGATCCCGCCATGTTCATTTCTCTTGATTCCCAGATTCTCTTCCTCCTGCCTCCACAATCGCAGCAGGAGACTCGGGGCCATCAGCCCATCGCTGTCACTCCAGCTCAGGATGTGAGGAACTGTGTTCTGGTTGTCGCACAGCTCGAGCAGTGTGGCCAGGACCACGCCATGCACATTCCTGGGACTCGACTGAAAGAAAAAAATCCCAGAACTCAAAAGGCTTGAGAATTTCTCCATCAAAGATGCACCCTTACTAACTAACTTACATTGAGTAGGTCCAGGAGAACCAGCACACCATCTTCAGCTAAGAAGCAATCCTCTGTGGTATAGCATCCCACGATGCAGGTGCTGACCAATCAACATTTCCATTTAATTTATTTTCAGTTCAGAACAACCCTTGCCCCTGTCCAGTTCTGAAAATCTAACCTTTAGTCACAATTAGCAACAGAGTAAAAAACATTAGCTCCACTGACCGCAGGCACACTAAGGTTGAGAGGAGGAGCTTATTGTGTCCTAGACCGCTGTAGAACATTCCTGCTCCTCTTCTCAGGAAGTGGACGGTCATCTCCACCCCCTCAGATCCAAATAATTCCTGCGATGCGAATGCAGTGGGTCTGAATTATCATATTTTCGGAGTTCTAACGTCTCTCTACTACCTTTTTGTGCATATCGCCTTCACACAGAGCTGAAAGGATCATCTGCATGTCTGACTTCATCTCAACTGTAATTGCATCTTCCTCGCCAGGGGTTGATTCCATCTCCATTAAAAGCCCTGAGAAGACGTGGCATTACTTGGAGGTAGGCATGTGCCGGTATGAGATTTTGACGGTACGATAACCGTGAGCAAAAATACCGCGGTTTCATGGTATTGCAATTATAGCTCCCAAAAATTTTGAGATGTATGGGTTATAAAAAAATAAAAAAATAAAAATAAAAAAATTTTAAAAAACTTTTTTCCATTGAACAGTATTTTTTTTCCAGACCATAGTTGCAAATTGGAACATGAATATATTGTTAAAATAAATAATCAATAAAAAATATTTGAAATAAAATTAAAATAAATATAACTTATAGACTATACTCACAACCACAGCTCAAGTTGCACAAGATTACAGCAAGAACAAAATAATTTCTATAAAGTAAAAACAATTCTGAATAAAATTTTTAAAAATTTATACTGCATGACTTTTTTTTTTAGGGTGGAAAAGCTTAAGTGAAGTTTCGCCATTTTCAGCCACTGTGTCAACTCTAGTCTACATGATGTTATGCCTTTGTGTTAAAAAGAACATAAGGAATTCATAAGTTAGGTAAAAATGTATAAGTTAGTTAAAATGTCAATATTGGTGTGGAAAGGTTTCATTCTTAAAAAAAAAAAAAAAAAAAAAAAAAAAAAAAAAAAAAACACATTGGGAGGGAGACCTCACCTTGATCCAGCGAACGTGGATTTATGCTTAGGGCAAGATCATTGTTCGCAATTAGCGATCTTTGATGCTATCACTTTTTACCCCTTCATACAAGCGAATCAAGCTTGTTTTCTCACTCTGCTGCTGTAACACTCAACGAAGTTGCTCTCCCAGCTGAGCCTAGGCTAACATTCATCTTTGTAAGCTTTTACTTTGTTTGTATATTGAATTTGAAAGGACAATGTGTGTTTTGTTTTTGGCGAACTTTTTCCATGGTGCTAATCTGTGGAAGCTACTCACGTGAAAAAATCTAATTGTACAACATCTTAAATGTATTCATTTTGTATATTAAACTTACCACGATTTGAGAGCTCAATAAATTGAAGAACAGTACGCCTCATGTTTGGAGTAATTGTTTTTGGGTTAGCTGGCTGTGTAGCCGATAGCATCACTCACACACAGCAACAAACGGGAGGGGGTGAGCGCTACTGCGCCAAGCCGCTTCTGGCTGCATTTTTGACACAAGAAAAATAGCGAATACCGTCCTACGGTCTGACGGAAAATTTTAGTGGTTTTGAAACCGCGACGTTTTCACACCACGGTAAACCGTGAAACCGGTAACCGGCACATGCCTACTTGGAGGTTGCTTTAAGCATGGGGTTAAATGTACATAAACCATGACCATCAGTTTAACCGTAGACATCTGCTAACCCAAAATCTAAACAGGGTCCCCCCAGAATTGATCAATCTAAATGAAAGACTTTTAAGACCTTTTTTAAATGCCATTTCAACTGAAAATACTTTTCTTGCACCCATAATTTAGATCATATTGAATCATATTAAATAAATAAAGCACTGAACATCAAATTTGACCTCAATTACTAAGTGTGTTTGACAAAAGAATGCACATATATTGAAGATACAATTAAAACACATTTAAAGTAACATAAAGAGTCAGAATTTTTTTAAACACACACACGCACACAATAATTATGGACAAAAAGAGGAGGAGGACAGGACTCAGACCAGCCATCTTCTGAAACAGGCTAGCCGTTAGTGCACCTGCCAAGACCCCAGTGAACATACAGTTGTGGTCAAAAGTTGACATACACTTGTGAAGAACATAATGTCATGGCTCTCTTGAGTTTCCAGTTATTTCTACAACTCTGATTTTTCTCTGATAGAGTGATTGGAACAGATACTTATTTGTCACAAAAAACATTCATGAAGTTTGGTTCTTTTATGACTTTATTATGGGTGAACAGAAAAAAGTGATCAAATCTGCTGGGTCAAAAATATACATACAGCAGCGCTAATATTTGGTAACATATCCCTTGGCCAATTTCACTTCAATTAGGCGCTTTTGGTAGCCATCCACAAGCTTCTGGCAAGCTTCTGGTTGAATCTTTGACCACTCCTCTTGACAGAATTGGTGCAGTTCAGTTGAATTTGATGGCTTTCTGACATGGACTTGTTTCTTCAGCATTGTCCACAAGTTCTCAATGGGGTTTAAGTCAGGACTTTGGGAAGGCCATTCGAAAACCTTAATTTTAGCCTGATTTAGCCATTCCATTACCACTTTTGATGTGTGTTTTGGGGTCATTGTCCTATTGGAACACCCAGCTGCGCCCAAGACTCAATCTTCGGGCTGATGACGTTAGGTTATCTTGAAGAATTTGAAGGTAATCCTCCTTCTTCATTATCCCATTTACTCTCTGTAAAGCACCAGTTCAATTGGCGGCAAAACAGCCACACAGCATAATACTACCACCACCGTGCTTGACGGTAGGCATGTTGTACTTGGGGTTAAAGGCCTCACCTTTTCTCCTTCAAACATATTGCTGGGCATTGTGGCCAAACAGCTCGATTTTTGTTTCGTCTGACCACAGAACTTTCCTCCAGAAGGTCTTATCTTTGTCCATGTGATCAGCAGCAAACTTCAGTCGAGCCTTAAGGTGCCGCTTTTGGAGCAAGGGCTTCCTTCTTGCACGGCAGCCTCTCAGTCCATGGAGATGCAAAACACGCTTGACTGTGGACACTTACACCTGTGTTCCAGCAGCTTCTAATTCTTGGCAGATCTGCTTTTTGGTGATTCTCGGTTGAATCTTCACCCTCCTGACCAATTTTCTCTCAGCAGCAGGTGATAGCTTGCGTTTTCTTCCTGATTGTAGCAGTGACAAAACAGTGCCATGCACTTTATACTTACAAACAATTGTTTGCACTGTTGCTCTTGGGACCTGCAGCTGCTTTGAAATGGCTCCAAGTGACTTTCCTGACTTGTTCAAGTCAATGATTCCCTTTTTCAGATCCATGCTGAGCTCCTTTGACTTTCCCATTGTAGCGTTTGTGGGCGTTTGCATCCAATGAGCCCTATTTCAATTGCCTCAGAGAAGTCACCAGCTGTAGTCACTCATAATCACTCACAAGAAGTTAAGAGGCCATGCTATGAAGCTCATTTCACTGACACAACTTTCTAAGTCACCAAAATTGCTAATTCGTGTTGCTGTATGTATATTTTTGACCCAGCAGATTTGATCACTTTTTCTGTTAACCCATAAAAGTATCTGTTCCAATCACTCTATCGGAGAAAAATCAGAGTTGTAGAAATAACTGGAAACTCAAGAGCGCCATGACATTATGTTCTTCACAAGTGTATGTCAACTTTTGACCACAACTTTAGCTAACTCTTGAGTTAAAACGGCAAAATTCACATTCATTCGAAAGGCAAACCGAAATGTTTAAGCAGGTCCACTGCCTTCGCATGAACCATAAACTGCAACCTAAAGTATCTGGATGTAACTTGAGCCCCTATCACATACTCCAAAACAACAGGAATATCGCGGGACTTAACCGTGCAGCAGTTGTGTGTGAAAACAATTTCCCCCGTCGACTGACATGGGAAGCAGTGTGCGTGAAAGCAGGCGTTAAATTCCCGGGTCACAGCAGATGTTTGATGACTTAAATATCATTGCGGCAGCCGATGTAACTTCCTCCCTCTTCGCAGTAAGAGGAAAAGCGGTAAACAAACATTGGAATTATAAACATAGCAAGCTGGAAACAGCTAAATTAAACTGAAAACATGACCAAAATTAAAATGCCAATTATTACGTCGGGCCGGGCCAGGGTTCTTTCTCGCTAACTTTTTGAAATAACTATATATTAACGATGTATGAATGATAAACTAAGGAATACTTGTTATAAAATAAATAATTTGGATTAAAAAAAAGAAGGCGCTGTATGGTCATTGCAGAGCCAGAGCGTGCCTATACGCCCTTTTTAATCTTCTCCTCTGCAAGTCCGCCAAACCGCTTCTGCTTATTTATATTTAACAAACTTTTCCAGCGTTATTTCGTTGTGTAAATACATTTATATAATGATCATAAAAATATGTAGTCTATTTAAACATTAAGAAAATGCGTTTTTTTTTTCTGCCAACTGAGAATTCGTTACAAAAGACAGCCTTTTATGCAGACATCGTCACAAATGTTATTACACAAAACGCGGGTCAGGCTTTAATACCCGCGGACCAGTTCGGGTCGGGCTGGATTTTTTAGGCCCGATTTTACCTCTATCTTAAAGTCTTGATGAGCTTGAATTGGCTGCAGTTACGAAGTCCGGAAAAAAAAACACGATTTGACCAACATTATGTTTGACAAACTTTTCCAGCGTTATTTTATTGTGTAAATGCATTTATAATGATCATAAAAATCTGTAGACTATTTAAACATTAAGAAAATGTGCGTTTTTTTCTGCCAACTCAAAATTCGTTACAAAAGACAGTTACGACATCGGGAACGCTCCCTCTGGAACAAAACGCAATATGACCAACATTGTGACAGCCGATGCCGACCAAAAATGACGGAATATCCGAAACAGATCACCTATGGACTCATTTGAAGTATATGAATGGTGGTCTGTTTTGGTGTTCAGAATCCACAATACCTCTGCCTGCAGGGTTTTCGTTCCACCGACAAACGGACGCATTCCCGATGCAGAGGTGGGTGGATTCTCCGTATTTGCCGGTTGTCGTGGTCTGGCACGCACGAGTTGCATTTCGATTTGTAGTGCAGTGCATCGTAAAAATTCTATGTGTCATTGTCGATATGGATTAAAAAAAAAAAAAAAAAAACACACAACAAAACAAATTTTGAATCTTGAAAATCAAGACCACGGTGAAAAAAATTCCAGACTTACAATAGCTAATTTAATACTTTTAATACCCCGCGGGTACCATGCTAAACCCAATCATCAAAATCATAATTGTAATCCTAATACCCAATTATACTGACTATACCACATAACCACAGTCCCAATAGAACCTAACTTTGACTCCCTAAACCAATTTATTGTAACTCTATTAACCATAGCTTCTTAAAGCCACAGCTGTTATTACGAACATACAGTATGTGGCCAGATAAGCAGAATTAGCTACTGTTACAGACACTGCTGCATTGCCAACATGTTTTAAGGACTACATGCGTTTGTAAACAGCCGCCATCTTAAAGCAGTAGACCTCTCAGGAAGGCCCTGATGTAGAGATCCTTCCTAGCGAACCTAAGTAATTTTTTTTTTATCTAAAATGCTCCTAAATCGGCAAAATCTTAACTTAAATCTATCTTTAAATGATGAAACAATTTTAAAACTTACACATGTTTAAAGTAGACAGAAGGGAACTAATGCAATAACGGGAGAAATTTTAACAACTTTAACTATTGATTCACAACTTTAAATGACTTCCACACATAGCAAAGGTTACTAGCTAGTTATCGCAATACCCTTGTGTCTAGTTAAGTGGAGGGTAAAGAATTGGGCTTGGGCCAATTGTCCCCCAAGCCCTTTAAGCTTCACATTGTGTGACCTGTTTTTTTTTTTTTTTTTTTTTTTTGGGAGAAAAAAAAAAATATCACTAGTTACTTTGCCAAGTAACTAATTACTCTTACATTCAGGTAACTGAGTTACTAAAGCAATTACTTTTTGGGAGAAGTAATTTGTAACTGTAATTAATTACTTTTTTAAAGTAAAATTAACAACACTGCATGGCACTAAATGCGTTAGTAGACAGCCGCCATCTTAAAGCAGTAGACTTTTTAGGACGGCTCTGTTGTAGAGAACCTTCCTAGCGAACATAAGTAACTTTTTATCTAAAATACTTCTAAATCGGCAAAATCTTGACTTGAATCTATCTTTAAATGATGAAACAGTTTTAAAACTTTCATATGTCGAAAGTAGAGAGAAGGGAACAAATGCAATAATGGGAGCAATTTTAACAACTTTTAACAGTTGATTCAGGGTAAAGGGTAAATTAGGGTAAAGAATTGGGCTCGGGCCAATTGTACCAAAAACCTTCACAAAAAACTTCACATAGTGTGGCCAATGTTTTTTTTGTTTTGTTGTTTTTTTTGAGGGAAAAAAAAAAAAGTAATTATCACCAATTACTTTGCCAAGTAACTAATTACTCTTACATTCAAGTAATTGAGTTACTAACGCAATTACTTTTTGGGAGAAGTAATTTGTAACTATAATTAATTACTTTTTTTCAGTAAGATTAACAACACTGGTTGTTATCGTATCTAAAATGTAATGTTCATGCACCACCAGGCTTTGAGAGGTTTTAAACAGACTACAAACCTGTACACCTCCTTAACAATAACCTCTAGCACTAAACCCAAAAACACAAATCCCTTAAACTAGAGATGTCCAAGCCGGTCCTTAAGGGCTGCTGTGGGTCCTTGTTTTTGTTCCTACCATCAAGCACAGACAGTTTAAAGTGCCTGTGACACAAAAAAAGCATGTTTATTTAATAATACATGCGGTATTTTATGCTTGAAATGGACCGCTTGGATGTGTGTGGAAGCGATCGCTATATTTATCTAGTTTTTTTAATCCCGCGCCATGAAAATGACTGACTTCCGGCAACAGTCTCAAGTTGAGAAAGAGGGCGCTGTGACGTGTAGGGAGGAAGGAGTCCTCTTCACTATACAGCCGTACTGTTGTATAAGAAGGACTGATTCAGCTGATTTAGCGGATTAATACGTTTATTTTTCGCATCACGCCAGCCAAATGGCTGCAGAAAAATCTTGCTCTACGAGGGAGAGGCGTGTTTATCATTTTAATATGTAGGTGGTTTGCATTTTGTGGCTGACATGCATGCGGGGCGGCTATTTTTCGGTACAACACCGGCGGCTTGTCGCACTTCCACCTGCCGGGAGAGCACTATATTCGGCTTATTGTGCTCGTGTGCGAGGTGTTCTGTCAAATTTTCCGACTGATCAGAAATTGCAACTTTGAGTTAAAAATAGTCGCGAATACAACGATTACAAAGTAAACAGTACAAACTTTCTTTAAATAAAGGACTACTTACGTTTGATCATGGATGACATGTAAATGTTCAGCGGACATTGTTCAGCTGCTTCCTCGGCGAACTCTCCTGTCCGTATTAGCAGGTGAACAAGCTGTAAATTGCTCTCCGCCGGGCGGTTTGCTGATCGGCGAAGACAATCGACAACCCAGTCGTCATGTGAAATAATCCGGGCTAGTTATGTGTGATTTTCCGCTTCGAAGACTTTGAAACATCACTCGGTTCGGGTTAGCGTGTCGGCTAGCTGTCATGCCTCTTGGTTTGTTTACATTCTCCGAAGCCGGGGAAGGGAAATGACATACAGTGCCCTCCATAATTATTGGCACCCCTGAAAAAGATGTGGTTTTTTTAGCTTCTAATATATATATATTTTTTTTATTCAAATAATATGGGACCTTAATGGAAAAATAGAGAAAATCCAACCTTCAACACAAGTGCATTCCTTCAGTGGGGAAAAATCCTACACAAAGAAAAAATTATTTGACATCAAATAATGGGTGTCACAATTATTAGCACCCCTAGTGTTAATACGTTGTACAACCCCCCTTTTGCCAACAAAATAAGGTCTGGGGACCGAGATGGCCATGGGAGGAGCTTGATTTTGTGTCTGGTGAACCATTTCTGTGTAGATTTGGCCATATGTTTAGGGTCATTGTCTTGCGGAAAGACCCAGTGACGACCCATCTTCAGCTTTCGGGCAGAGGGCAACAGATTTTCATTTAAAATGTCCTGGTATTTCAAAGCATTCTTGATGCCATGCACCCTAACAAGGTTCCCAGGGCCTTTGGAAGCGAAAGAACCCCACAGCATCGCTGACCCACCCCCATACTTCACAGTGGGTATGAGGTGCTTTTCAGCATGCGCATCTTTCGTGGCACGCCAGACCCACTTAGAGTGTTTGTTACCAAAAACCAAAGCACACGGTCCCAGGTGTATTTTTGTGTGAGACCAAGATTGAGCTTTTTGGCATTGAAATACCAGGACATTTTAAATCAAAATCTGTTGCCCTCTGTCCGAAAGCTGAAGATGGGTCGTCACTGGGTCTTTCAGCAAGACAATGACCCTAAACATATGTCCAAATCTACACACCAGACACAAAATCAAGCTCCTCCCATGGCCATCTCAGTCCCCAGACCTTGTTTTGTTGGCAAAAGGGGGTTGTACGAAGTATTAACACCAGGGGTGCTAATAATTGTGACACACATTATTTGATGTCAAATATTTTTTTTCTTTATGTGGGATTTTTTCCCCACTGAATGAATGCACTTGTATTGAGGGTTGGATTTTTCTCTTTTTTTCCATTAAGGTCCCATATTATTTGAACAAAAAAAAATATTAGAAGCTAAAAAACACATCTTTTTCAGGGGTGCCAATAATTATGGAGAGCACTGTAAACCCGATTAAGGTGGCATATAATATCGTTTGGGAGGTGCGACAGTAAAGGTGAAGTCGACAGTTTTGACCATTATGGAGTACTTTTGCCATGTCGTCTTGAATAAATGCATTTTTATTATTTCATATTCCATTTAGCACAAGACTGTTATTTGTCATAACCATGCCATTTATTTAGCTATTGGGGAAAATACTTGGATAAAAAAGAATATCCTATAAAAATATTGGAGTAGAGAGACTGAAACAAAGACATTTTGCGGCTCTCTTCGTCACGTTTTCCTAGTTCTGAATAATTCCCCCTCAACGGGCTGACTGGTCCTTCTCAAGCCATTTATTTAGCTATTAGGGAAAAATACTTGGATAAAAAAGAATATCCTGTAAAAATATTGGAGTACAGAGACTGAAACAATGACATTTTGCGGCTCTCTTCGTTGTGTTTTCATGGCTGTGAATAATTCCCACTCAATGGGCTGCATACTAAATCAGATGAAATCGTGACTCCGCTGACGTCATCCACCTGTTGGGGACGCTAGAGCCCTATAATGGTAGGCGTGGCTAACTGGCAGATTAAAACACTAATTTCTCATCATCTGTGCTTTGCTAAATTGTTGTATATAGCCCAATCGTCTCAAAATATGATTCTAATTCACATAATAATCCTATTTAAGACTTTTTTTCTCGTGTCGTACGCACTTTAACCAATGAGAAGATGAGGGAGGGAAATATACTTTTGTTTTTTCGGCGAACACTTCCGCCTTCGGACCCTCTGACGAACGCGGGAGTGTTCACCGAAACATGTCAGGTAAATAAATCACCTACTATTGCCTGGGATAAAAGAAAAGTTTTGACGAAAAGTTTTGACGAATCCCCGATCATGTTGTGGAATGAACAGTAGAAGCTAGCGACGTCAGCTTTTATTTACCTGGCATGTTTTGGCGAACACTTCCGCCTTTGGACCCTCTGACGAATGCGGAAGTGTTCGCCGAAACATGTCAGGAAAATAAACCACCTACTATTGCCTGGGATAAAAGAAAAGTTTTGACCAACTTATAAGTGTAAGCAAAATGAACTCAAATACAACTATGATCGGGGATTGCAACGAGTTAGCTTTCAGCTAACGTCGCTAGCTTCTACTGTTCATTCCACAACACGATCGGGGTTTTGCTTCGAGTTACTTTTCGGCTAACGTCGCTACCTTCTACTTTTCATTCCACAACAGATGGCAGCTCTGCTTTGACAAAGTCATCAGTCATCTATCCAAAAATCACACTTACTCTTTGGCAAATCATAAGCAGACCGGTTGAGGAAGCAGGCATCTTCAAAGTGTTTGCAGCAGAGAACACTACTCGATGATGGCGTGAAATTCATTCGCTTCGTGCGAACAAAAGATGGGTATTTACGTGCCCTGCTATCCTTTGGCCACTCATGCAAGTTTTCTTTAGATTGAGAACAATACATCGCCACACACCGCCGTGGCATCTTAACGAGAAGCAATGCAACAATACTGTTCTATGGCGGACTTCCCTCGCAGTTCTCTGTGTGACGTAATTTCCGAAGATTGTCGAAGAAAACCATTTTCGTTGTCAAGGGCGTTGCTATGGGTTAAACAAAGAATCTGGAAGGGTTGCGTTAAAAAAAATAACGAAAATATGCTTATAATTGTTTAGCCATTGATATTATTCAAAAAATGGTTGGCCAACCTTACTTCACATTTGGTCTTTAATCATGAAGGCTCATTATGTACTGTATTTACAGCCAAGTCATTTTGATAGTAGGCTGATATAGCTAAATAGATACATACAACATGTGTTGCCTTCATTATAATGCTTTTATAAGGTTTTTAATTTTTTGCGGCTCCAGACATATTTGTTTTTTGTTAATTTGGCCTAATATGGCTCTTTCAACATTTTGGGTTGCCGACCCCTGCCCTAACCCATTAAACCACCCTAACAGCACTAATTTTAGCCCTTGAAACCCAAATTGCATTATCCTTACTCTACTAAACCGAACTCCACTAACCCGCTACTGTACCCAACCTACCTAATCCTGACCTCACAAACCCATTTCAATCATAACCTAGAACTCCCTGAGCAATTCTACTGCCATATACTCCTAGAAAAACAAAGCCCAACACCCTAACTTCACCCTAACTTGACCCGACCTCACTGACCTAAAACCAAGTGTATGGTCCCCTGGTCGCACAAGTCCTGGTTGAGTGTAGTGTCAGCCAGCGAAGTGACGGATCTCATCAGTCTAATGCAATAACGCAAGTGAGCCTTCTTGCTTCCTCGCCCGCCAGTAGCATGGAAACTATGACCTTGTCCAAAGTATCCATCTGGAATAAAAAAAAAAAAAAAGTCAAGTTAAATTACCACTAGTCACCAAACAACTATCAAGTCCTAATCCTAACCCTGACTCGAGTGCCCAACCCTGTTCATGGTCTCTCACCTTGCCTGGCACACCAGTCCAGCAGGTGCAGTAGTTCCACATTACCGTAGCAGGACATGTAGTGGTCCAGCATCAGTGGGGTTACGGTAGCGAGGACGGCCAGAGCCTGCAGCTGGAGCTCCTCCACCTGGACGGACGACCAGTTGCGATAACCCACCTTCACCTCAAGAGTGGCAGTAGGTGGCTTGGCCAGCGTCAACAGAGCCAGTATTACTTGTTCCTTCTTGAAAATCTACACCACAAATACGACAGCAACATATCAACATACCCTAACATTCAGCAACATACCCTTTATGTGGTTTGACATTTCCAAAAGCAGGAACAGCTACCGGGATGGCTGCAGAATTTCTGGACATGACAACCAGCAAATTTAACAGCAATTTCTTCATTTGCAGGTCCTCCATGTTGTACGTCAGTTTCAGCTGGCTCACCAAAGGGTCTTGAGTCGCCACTGACAAAAAAGCCAGGGGAAAACATGTCCGTCAAATCCATAACAATTCAAGTGAAGCGGATGAAAATTTGCCTTACGCTCAGGAAATGTGCTGAGCGCAACGAGCAACCTGGCGAAGAGACTCTCCTACAAAATGAGATATTTGTAGAAAACAGAACACAGAATACCGCAACCGAAACATTCGCCCAACTGACTCTGTCAATCCCAAAGACAAAACCGCATACTCTGTTTAGCAGTGGTGGAATGTAACAAAGCAAAAGTACTTTGTTACTGTACTTCAGTACATTTTTGTGTATTTGTACTTTACCTGAGTATGAATATGAAGTGGTACTTTTTACTTTTACTTCAATACATTTTACAGCACGTATTAGTACTTTTTACTCTGGTACTTTTCAAATTGTTGCAGACGTTATACGTTGCTTTTGTTTGGTTGTTTTTTTTCTCATTGTGAATTAATAGTTTTGTTTTCATGCCTCCGGTGCAATCGATAAGCCCCGTGCAACTATACCGTAATTGAGCACTAGAGGCAGCAACCCGAGTCCAAGCAAGATTAGGCAGGTGAACAAGATATTGACCAATGAAAACCAACAGTGAGAGCAGCGCGCCTTCAAATGGGTGCTGCACACTCTTGTACAGTAAGTGGCGGTATGCACCTGATAGTTGCTTGCAATCCACCATGAAGCTAACTTTTGTAGTTTTTTTTAGCTTGTTAGGCTTCTGTTTAAAGTGCTGTCAATTGTATTACTTGTTTTTTCTATTCTGCACTAAAAAGTGAAAAAGAAAATAGTAATATTGTGGGTTGAAGGAGATACCTTTTCTCGTATGCACTGTCTAACTGTTTGCATTATTCTAACACACTTAATATAATCAATCGGGGAATAGTATCGTTTCTCTTATTTACTGTTTGACTGTATTAGTCTAACACACACAGTATAAAATAAATAGCACTTATACCATAGTTTAAGGAAAACAAGTAGAATATAGGGCATAAAAGATACATGACGTCTTCTTATCATGGAAGCTCAACCTGTGCGTCATGAGCAAGATTGACGCTGACAAGCCCACGTCTGCACCACCAACTCTCGCAATCAGTTCTCCCGGACAGTCCAGAACAAATGGCGGGACACCCTGTCCCAACACAAGGAACACCAGAGAACACCAATGGATAACACGACTCCAAGAGCCCCTTTGACGCTGAGAGGGCAAAATCCACAACCATCGTTACACCGACAACAGTAACTCCCGAATCCTCCTGTCCAATCCACAAACACACAATAATCCCAAACACACCCATCTTCCTGCCCACGGCCCTCCCCGCGATAGCCTTCAAAAGACTGAATGTTTATCTATGATTTGTCATTTTTCTCAGGAACCTTTTGTTGACGTCTTATATGGTGACCTTGGAACGAGTTTGCCTCATCGCCTGAGTCTGTTTCGCCTTTCTGTTTGATCGCTGTCGACCCGAATAAATTGTCATCTTGTTCTCGGTGAGCCGTCTTTAAACCTTTCAAAATGGAGTCAGTACAAAGGGTTAAGACTGAGGTGAACGCACAGAGCGGATTGTCGGGGTCTCGCCGGCCCGGGTCGTTGGAGCTGCCCCAGCGCGGGTCTGGCGGTTTGGCTTGCGCAATTCCGGCGGTCTGGCTAGAACAGGGGTGTCCAAACTTTTTGCAAAGGGGGCCAGATTTGGTGTGGTAAAAAAGTGGAGGGCCGACCTTGGCCTTTACGTAGAACAGTATATCCAAGCAAATTTTAGCAAGCCATTCTGTGTGTCACATTTGCTTTGTTATTATTTTTTAATTAATTTAGGGCTGTCAAAATTATCGCGTTAACGGGTGGTAATTATTATTTTTTTAATTAATCACGTTAAAATATTTGACGAAATTAACGCACATGCCCCGCTCAAACATTAAAATGACAGCACAGTCACAGTTTCATGTCTTGTTACTTGTGTTTTTTTGTTTTGTCACCCCCTGCTGGTGCTTGGGTGCGACTGATTTTATGGGTTTCAGCACCACGAGCATTGTGTAATTATTGACATCAACAATGGTAAGCTACTAGTTTATTTTTTTCTTGAAAATTTTACAAATTTTATTAAAACGAAAACATTAAGAGGGGTTTTAAGATACAATTTCTATAACTTGTACTAACATTTATCTTTTAAGAACTACAAGTCTTTCTATCCACGGATCGCTTTAACAGAATGTTATTGTTAATGCCATCTTGTTGATTTATTGTTATAATAAACAAATACAGTGTTTATGTGCAGTATGTTGAATGTATATATCCGTCTTGTGTCTTATCTTTCCATTCCAACAATAATTTACAGAAAAATATGGCATATTTTATAGATGGTTTGAATTGCGATTAATTACTATTAATTAATTTTTAAGCTGTGATTAACGCGATTAAAAATTTTAATCGTTTGACAGCCCTAAATTAATTATTTCAACAATCTCGCAACTAGCCTTTATGGCGTTCTCTTTCGACTCTCGGGCTCTTGCGAAATACTGCTGTTGTAAAATTAAACTAGCTTCAAGTTGCTTCAATTTCTCGCTACATATCTTCCCTGTAATCTTGTCGTACATGTCAGCGTGTCTTGTTTGTTAATATCGCCTCACATTGAACTCTTTAAAAACAACGACTGTCTCTTTGCAAATGACGCAGACACCGTTATTGCATATTTTAGAGAAGAAATACAGTAGTCCCATTTCCACCTATCCTTGAAGTGTTGGCCGTCACAGTCAACTTTCTTTTTTTTTGTTGATTGTCGCCATTTTAGAAATGGGAAATAAAGGGTAACGCGGGGTAATGTTGCTTAGAGTGCTCCTGCCTTTTAGTGGGTAAATGAGGAGCAGCATTTAGTGTGTGAGCTACTTCATATGCTGGTAGCAGTACTGCTGACCAATTTATTAAGTCTGTGTGCGGGCCAGACGTTATCGATTTTATGACAGAGGCTGGGGGCCGGATGAAATTTGACCATGGGCCGCATTTGGCCCCCGGGCCGGACTTTGGACATGTCTGGGCTAGAAGGTCAGATTACTTCCGGGTGTAAAAGTACTGTATCAGGAGAAAAAACTTTTACTTTTTACTTGTAAACTAAATTGTAACGCAAGTACTTTTGTACTTTTACTTGCGTACATTTTTTCTTTGATATTTTTACTTACCGGTAAGTAATTTTTTTGCCCCTGTATCTGTACTTTTACTAAAGAAAAAAAGTGAGTACTTCATCCACCACTGCTCTTTCGTAATCCTAACCCCATGGACATAATCCTAAATCGCCAGTTCAATGATCAAGAAGACATCACTCACAATGAGCAGAGTGCTGGAGTTCTCAGCAAAGAGTGTGGTTAACACCAGCAGATCGTTTCGGACTTGGAGGTCGACATGTCGGGAGGTGTTCAGCAAGGTGTGAGTAAAGGCTTCTTTAAGAGATCTAAAATGTAAAATTGACAAGTTTTTAATAAGTAACGTTATGGTGATTAGGATCAGGTTATGGTTAATATTAGTTATCGTAGTAGGGTTAGATCATGTCAACTTCATGGCATTTAACAACAGAAGCTATCACTGCGCTATCCTCCCCGCACAATCCCATCATGCTGCTGGGTCATGGCTGCCAGTCGAGGACTTGGCAGCCACAGTAATAGGGCAGTAGGTGGATCCCAGACTTTTCTATATGGTCTGACTCCCGGGGCGGGGCCTCCTCTTCGCCTGGGCCACCAGTTGTGGGGGTAAGTGGTGGGTCAGGGCTCCGGTCCCGCACCGTCGGTGCTCTCCTACTTTCGCCTTCCCTTCTCTTCTCTATCCGGGTATCCTCCTTGGGCCCTGGTGCATGTCGCCGGCTGAGTGCCGTTGGGTTGGCATGGTGTTGCCCACTCTGGGTGGTGATCCTATGCTGCTCCGGACCTAGCGGGCCGTCGGGGTCCTGCGGTGTGCCGTGTCGGTTGGGAGTTGTGGCAGTGTTTGGCGGGCCGGGTGGGCTAGCGTGGGGGCCAGTGGCGCATCCCCTCACCCCTTCCTCGAAGGCCGGTCAATGGGGGTGCGGATGGTCCGGGGACCACCCTGGGGAATGACTGTTGCCCCTGGAGCTGCGGGAGGAGGGATCGGCCACGCTAGCTCACCCCACCGTTTAACTGGGGTGGTACCGTGGCCCTGGAGGGGCTCCCGCGCAGCATTTCCACTTGTCTGCAGGACTATCACACCACTGATGGGATTCACACATGACTGGGTGCAATTAGACACACTAAAGTAGAGAAACTGTCGGTGCCAGGATTAGCAATAGGGCAGCACAAAATAGGATGTCAACATATCCACACTTGACAAGTGATTTACATAATACTGGGTTCCACACCTATCATTGCTGATTTGTGTACGCATCACCCCACCTAATCAGATCTCTTTTTGACTCAAAGCCCCCCCCCCCCTCACCCTTTCTCTTCGGTCATCAGGCCCACCACACGGTGCCCATGGGAAATACAATTAGCAAACAATAGCATCACTATATTCATAAGTAGTGTAGGTGTTTAATGTATTTCTGTTGTTGTTTATTTTCTCTTCTGTCTCTCTCCTCTTGTATTTTCCTCTCTGTCCCCCCCAACCCCTCGGGCTCACTGCTTTCTCCTAATAAATGAAACACAATGAATAATCACAATGGGAGTACGTCATACGCCCATGTTATATATTAAAACTGTCCAGATTCCCATCCTCTGTGTTGTCAGCTGTCAGCTGAACAGGACAGGTTCAAAAAAAGTTATCACAAGGTACTTAAGAACCAAACAAGGGTTAGAGTACAGTAGTTCCATTGAGTTAGGGCTTGTGTATTGGACATACATGGCGCATTCTAAACTGTTGAGTTGAGAAGCCACCTCAGACTTGTTTCCCCTCTCTAGAAGGTTCCAGAGGATTTCCGAGGTGTGGAACAGGACCATTCCACTCGGGTCTGGCTCGTTCATGTGTAGACAGATGCTCTCGGCCCCTCGTACACTCAACATTAAAGCGCAGTTCATCTCTAGGGACAGATGATAGATGGTGGCAGTGTTCAGAAGAAACCAAACACATTTAAATGCTGTTAGATTCAATTACTAGAGTCAGCAGAGGTGTCAAAGTCATCTTTGTCATGGGCGGTATTGTAGTTGTGCTTTCTTTGGGAGGGATGATGAGGGAATGAGCGAAAATCAGCAATTATAAAATTTGCTAAAAACTATGATTGTTGATTAATCGTTTTGAGACATTGTTGACCTAAAAAAATGTCTAAATCCTCTTGTTTGAGCCTCTCAATAGCAAATATTGTCTCATATGTTTTGTCATTTTTATTGTGTATTTATATTTTTGCAAAAAAAAAAGGGGAGAATTTTTAAAAAAAAATGCGTTTTAACCTTTTTATTTTCATATACAGGGTGGGGCAGGGCAATGTGCTTATTTAAATTTGGTGCCCTGGAGCGATGGTTGCTCTGAGGATGGTAGGGAATTACTTATTTGAGAGGGTGGGGCTTAAAGTTTGGTTCCTAACGTACGTTATTTATTTTGTGTTTTTTCTTCAGGAACCCCAGTGAGCATCATGGAGTGGACGACGTTGGAACGCGCTTTCGCTGTTGAGGCAATTTTTTCAAGCGAGCAATATAATCGCGTGGATTAAGTTCCTGCACAACAGCTAATTTGTAGGGATGAAATTTCAATTCTTCAAGGAGGAGTTGTCTCACAGAACGGGCAGACAACCCAAGAGCAGATGCCTGTTTGTGGGCAGACCGTCGGGGAGCTCTCAAAAGTGATTGTCTCACCGCGTCAAAGTTTTGGGGTGACCATGCTGTTCCTGGGAGGCCAGTTTTCTTTTTCTTTACATCACCCGTTTCCCTGAAATTGTCTACCCATGAAACAATCGATTGCCGGCCAGAAACGCAACCACGGAGGGTAATATTGAAATGTCTACGGAATGCATGTTGCATTGCGACGATTGAGCGACCGCTTGAAAAAAATGCCTCAACAGTGAAAGCACAAAATAAGTGACGTTAAGAACCAAACTTTAAGCCCACCCGATCAAATAAGTCCATCCCTACCATTCTCTGAGCAACCATTGCTTCAGGGCGCCAAATTTAAATAAGCAAGTTGCTCTGCCCCACCTTGTATATAAGAGAAATAGCAAATAATCGATTTTTATTTGTTTTTGTATTTATTTATTTATAAGTTTCCTTTATTTATTCACTATTTTAATAAAATAATGGAAAGTGATAAATATTCTCTCTTTTTTTTTTAATTACAAATTTCTGTAATCATCATTATTTCATTGAAAATGACAGATATTTCATTTTCATTTCAAATTTCATTTTAGCAAGAAACATGAAGTCAAACATGAACCCAATTTATTCAAGCGGTCACACACTTATGATGTGGCGCGCTGGATCTGGCCCCCACGCCTTAACTAATTTTTGTGGCATTTCTATTCCTTTTCCGAAAAATATTAAAATAAATACAACTTCAACTTTGATTGAAATGCTGCACAGGCTTTTGTTTTCATTAATGGTAGAAAATGTTGGGAAAATTAAAATTCTTCGCAACAAACTTCTACTGTATGCTAATTAGCATGTTCACCTGATATTGATTAGGATTGTTGTGTTGATGGGTCATTTATTTTATAGGCTGCCATTTCGACGTAACAGAGTGGACACTAACAGAGGGGACATTTGTGCCAAAGTTAGCCAAAAGCTGGCTTTGCTAGCATAATAGCTAACATGACTTTGGATACTTGATGTGCAATCTATAGCCAAAAGCTAGCTTTGCTAGCATAATAGCTAACATGACTTTGGATAGTTGATGTGCAATCTATAACTTTATGAATAAACCTTTCGAAATGATTCGATTCAGTTAATTACATTGGTATATAGAGTAGCTTTATGAGTGTACACGTTATGATCAACCACACTGAATGTACTTCATATAACTGCTAAATCTGATTTTTAAAATTGCTTACCAGAGTTAAATTTCCCACCACTGGGGTGATGTTATCGTAGAAGAGTAATGTCATTAATTAATGGGGAATTATCTTAAAGGGACACTAACACAACAAAATGGACAGCAACATTGGGGACAAACAGAAAACCGTTTAAAAAAAAAAAAAAAATTAAATAATATATTTTGGTTTAAAAACAACACATGATCAAAGATGTTTACCCAGGACAATAAAATCATAACTTTTTTTTTCTACTGATATCCGTTATTTTATAGATTTAATTTGAATGAAACACACTGGGTAGAAAGCAAAATTCCATAACAACCTTTTACAAGACATAAATTCCATAAAAAAATTTAGGAGGAAATTATGATAGACGGCAATAGACAAAAAAAAAAAAGTTAAATGAATGTTTGTCCAACTTTGGTGAAAATACAGTTTTATTTGTACTGGGGCAGTGGGGACACAAATGGCACCCTGTTAAAAAATGACCCTGATAATAAAACATGTCCAATATAAATAAGTGCAATGCAGTAATCCCCACCCGGTCACTGACCAGATGTGCTGGAGAGCATCTGAAGTGTTTGCAAGAGTAGCAGTTTGATGGCGGGCTCCTTCTCCAGCGCTGCTATGGAAAGGAAGAGAGTCTTGGCCAGGTCGCTACGCTCCAGAAGTTGTAGTCTGTAGCCAGGAGACGTTGGTTGAGGATCTGTGCACATCAACCAATGTCAATGCAGACACCGGTAATGCTCGAAATTAGGCCAGAATGCGAAGAAAAATGACTATGTTAGATATCGATAGGAAAACAAAAAGATGAAGATGAGGTAAAAGATGACAAAAGGGAGGAAGGAAGGCTATTGTAGATAACATAGATAAATAGTTGTGGTACAGTACCATCAAGCGATGGTTTGCTTGGAGCTGGGCAACTGTAAAAAGACTTGACTGACTCAACTACCTGACGCCTCACTTCACTGTCTGGTACACTCATCAAGTAGCCTGCATGTGCCCACAAAGAAACACACACATAAACATGATACAGTGAGGAAAATAAGTATTTGAACACGCTGGATTTTGCAAGTTCTTCCACTGAGAAATGATGGGTGTGTTTAAAAATTTCATTGTTGGTGCTTGTCCACTGTGAGAGACGATCTAAAAAAATATTCCAGAAATCACAGTGTATGGTTATTTTTAAACAATTTATTTGTATTATACTGCTACAATAAGTGTTTGAACACCTAAGAAAATCAATGTTAATATTTGGTACAGTAGCCTTTGATTACAATTACAGAGGTCAAACGATTCCTGTAACTTTTCACTAGGTTTGCATAGACTGCAGCAGGGATTTTGCACCACTGCTCCACACAGATGTTCTCTAGATCAATCAGGTTTCTGGGCTGTCACTGAGAAACACTGAGTTTTATCTTCCTTTGAAGATTTTCTATTGGGTTTAGGTCTAGAGACTGGCTAGGCCACACCAGAACTTTTTTATGCTTTTTACGAAGCCACTCCTTGTTTATCCTGACTGTCCGCTTCGGGCCACTGTCATGTGGAAGACCCAGTTACGACCCATTTTTAATGCTTTAACTGAGGGAAGGGTGAGGGAAGGAGGTTATTCCCCAAAATCTCACAATACATGGCCCTGGTCATCCTCTCCTTAGTACAGTGACGTAGTCTAGTTCATATGCAGAAAAACACACTCAAAGCATGATGCTACCACCCCCATGCTTCACAGTAGGGATGGTGTTTTTTTTTTTAATGGTACTCATCATTCTCCTTCCTCCATACACTATCAATGGAATTAAGACCAAAAGGTTCCATTTTGATCTCATATGACCACATGACTTTCTCCCATGACTCCTCTGGATCATCCAAATGTTCATTTGCAAACTTAAAACGGGCCTGGACATATGCTGGTAAAGCAGGGGAACCCTTGTGCCAAGCATGCACCTTGGAAATGGTGGTCCTAGCTCCTTTCAGGTCATTGAACACCTCCTCCTGTGTAGTTCTTAACTTATTCCTTACCATTCTTAAGGCCGAGTTATGCTTCTGCGGCAGACCTGCGCTGTCAAGGCAGACCCGATTCACAACCCTCTGCCATAGCCTGACGTGCACCTCCATAGATTCCTGACTAGGCGTCACGTCAACGCGTGGTGACGTGACGCAAATGGACTGTGATTGGTCCTCTCAGGTTGTTGTTTCCGGGTTAGCGCGAAATCACTGCTATTTACAAACATTGTTGTGCTACACGCAAAAATGGACCAAGCCGACGAGAGTATCATCGAAGAGGTCAGCAAGTATCAATGTCTCGTCAAGACATTATAAAGATTGCCAAATGGCAAGCAATTAGTGGAAGTAGATTGCTGAAAATACGGGGCTGGAGGTCAGCGATTGCATTAAAAAAAATGGAAAAACATCCAAAACAAGTATGCGTGTGTTCGGAAGTGAACGGCCACACCAACCGGCGACACAGTCGGCCAAAAACTGCCAGCTTTTGATCACTTTATGTCGCATTTTTGGTTGGTGCAATTTATCATTTATTGTGTACATATGTTTGCTGTGAGTCTGTGACTTATTTACATTTTACACTTCAGGTATTTGAAGATTAAAGAACAGGTATGGTGTCAAAAGAGTTGTTTTGATGTTTAATTTTAAACAAAAGACAGTTCACACAAATGATAAATCATCACTGATTGAGAGTGCCTCAGTGCTTTTATGATAACATGTTTACCATCAAGGCTTCCAACGCAGTTTGGGAAGTTCCATAGCCGCCAGAAAGCTGCTATGGCTTCCTACTGGCTGGTTGTAGGACACGGCAAAGAAATCAGACAAAACATTGGAAACGCAGCTTTCTGGCTTCCACCCGATGCTAGAATTTGTAAACTGCCTGTCTCTGTGCGGCATTAACAGTCGAACAGACCACCTCCGCAACCGTCTTCTGCACCTCAACATTTGTATAATCAACTTTTGTTGTCCAATGTTGATGAGTGGAAGATCCACAATTAAGTGTTCCATCTCCGTTGGCATTGTTGTGTAACCGGAAGCAAACTAGAGGAAGTCGACAAGAGTCCCCCAAAACCACACAAACACAATGCCACGCCCCTCTAGTGCCTTGGCAGTGAATTACAGAGCAACGGGTTCCCTTGCCGCAGAACTATCGAATGCTCATTGACGCCGTAGGATCTACATCGTCGCTACGCCGTCACCGCAACGCAGAAGCATAACTCAGGCTTTAGAATCTTTGAGACCCTATGAGGTAGATCTTCCATGGAGCCCCGGTCCAAGGGAGATTGAAAGTCATGTTTAGCTTCTTCCATTTTCTAAAAATTGCTCCAACAGTGGATCTTATATCACCAAGCTGGTTGGAAATTGCCCGTAATCCTGTCCAGCCTTGTAGAGGTCTACAATTCTGTCTCTGGTATCTTTGGACAGCTCTTTGGTCTTGACCATGTTAGGAATTGGAGTCTTCCTGATTGTATGGGGTGGACGGGTGCTTATTTGTCGCCAACCGCCTCAAACAGGTCAAAAAGTCATACACAAAAAGTCCACCTCCACTCCACTTATTCATTGGACTTTTTAAAGGCGACTAACAGGTCTTTGAGGCTCACAATTCTAGCTAATAGACAGGTTTTCAAATACTTATTTACAGCAGTATAATACAAATGATTCCTGATTTTTTTCCCCTTTAGATTGTCTCTCACAGTTGACAAGCACCTACCATGGAAATTTCAAACCCGCCAATCATTTCTAAGTGGGAGAACTTGCAAAATCGCAGGGTGTTCAAATACTTATTTTCTTCACTGTATAGGTAGATTAGAGATAACCATCAGTCCCACTGAGTTCTCTAATATTTGTTTTGAAATAATGAATACATATAGTAACTGGCATATATTGGGGAACACTGCCCTCTGGTAGTCTAGTTATAGCAAGTATGACAACCAACTCATGAGGCAACCAACTGTTCTCCTTTACAAGTTGTGTTTATATACCCATTCTGGAGAGGAACTGCTTCACATCCTCAGCGTAGTTGAGCTCATCTGACATTTTCTCCTTCAAGAAGGGAAGCCTTAAAAGCAGAAATAGCAACACTTTGACGGCATAGTGCAGAGATAAAACGTTCTCGGACAACGGAAAGAACGTTTCGTACCTACAAATGTTAAGCGCCTCACACAAAATGCGGCAATATTCTGGATTTATTTTTGCCTTTTCACAGCAGACGTCGATGATTCTCGTGAAGCTTGCCAGCTCCCTCAGTCGCTTGACAATGTCAAGGAAATCGGATTTCATAGAAAATACTGACAGTTGTGCATGGCAGTAAATGTGAGCCAGGCAATGGCGGTTCCTGGAACGGTTGGGTTGGGTCGCCTGGGGCGGCAAATTAGGGCACATGCACATAAGTGATTGTCTGCTATTATAATTGGCACCCCTAGCATTGCAATGATGCTCCCTGCAGACCATAGTTACTGTCTGCATGCAACCCCAAAAGGAGAAAGAGGTGGGAAGCGGAGATTGTATCACTTAACAGTGTCACTCACCTAGGGGTGACTTCGATTCTTAATGTGCAAAGAATCTTTTTTTTTTTTTAAACTTCAATATTTGACCTAGTTGTATAATATATACAGTGCTGACCAAAAGTATTAGCACCCCTGCAATTCTGTCAGATAATACTCAATTTCTCTCAGAAAATGATTGCAATTACAAATGTTTTGGTGGTAATATCTTCATTTATTTTGCTTGCAATGAAAAAAACACAAAAGAGAATGGAAAAAAAATAAATCATTATCATTTTACACAAAACTCCAAACATGGGCCGGACGAAAGTATTGGCACCCTTTGAAAAATCATGTGATGCTTCTCTAATTTGTGTAATTAACAGCACCTGTTACTTACCTGTAGCACATAACAGTTGGTGGCATTAACTAAATCACACTTGCAGCCAATTCAAATGGAATAAAGTTGACTCAAGGTCTGTCCTGTGTCCTTGTGTGTACCGCATTGAGCAAGGACAAAAGAAAGAAGACGAAAGAATTGTCTGAGGACTTGAGAAGCAAAACTGTGAGGAAGCATGGGCAATCTCAAGGCTACAAGTCCATCTCCAAAGACCTGAATGTTCCTGTGCCTACCATGCGCAATGTCATCAATTAGTGTTAAGCCCATGACACTGTGGCTAACCTCCCTAGATGTGGACGGAAAAGAAAAATTGACGAAAGATTTCAACGAAAGATTGTGCGGATGGTGGATAAATAACCTCGACTAACATCCAAACAAATTCAAGTTGTCCTGCAGTTCGAGGGTACAACAGTGTCTAGCCGTATTATCCGTCGGCATCTGAATGAAAAGGGACTCTATGGTAGGATACCCAGGAAGCCCCCACTTCTGACCCAGAGACATAAAAAAAAGCCAGGCTGGAGTTTGCCAAAACTTACCTGAAAAAGCCAAAAAACATTTTGGAAGAATGTTCTCCGGTCAGATGAGACAAAAGTAGAGGTTTTTGGGAAAAGGTATCAACATAGAGTTTACAAGGGAAAAAAGGAGGCCTTCAAATAAAAGAACACGGTCCCCACAGTCAAACATGGCGGAGGTTCCCTAATGTTTTGGGGTTGCTTTGCTCACTCTGGCACTGGACTGCTTGACCGTGTGCACAGCATTATGAAGTCTGAAGACTACCGACAAATTTTGCAGCATAATGTAGGGCCCAGTGTGAGAAAGCTGGGTCTCCCTCAGAGGTCATGGTTCTTCCAGCAGAACAGTGACCCAAAACACAATTCAAAAAGCACTAGATATTGGTTTTAGAGAAAGCAATGGAGACTTCTAAAGTGGCCTTCAGAGAGTCCAGACCTGAATCCCATAGAACACCTGTGGAGAAATCTGAAAATGGCAGTTTGGAGAAGGCACCCTTCACATCTCAGAGACCTGGAGCAGTGTACCAAAGACGAATGCTCTAAAATTCCAGCAGAGCATTTTAAGAAAGTCCTTGATGGATACCGGAAGCAGTTTTTCGCATTAATTTGTCAAAAGGTTGTGCTACCAAGTATGAGGCTGAGGGTGCCAATACTTTTGTCCGGCCCATTTTTTGAGTTTTGTGTAAAATAATCATGATTTAAATTTTTTTTTTCATTCTCTTTTGAGTTTTTTCATTGCAAGCAAAATGAATGAAGTTATTACTACCAAAGCATTTGTCGTTGCAATCATTTTCTGGGAGAAATTGAGCATTAGCTGACAGAATTGCAGAGGTGCCAATACTTTTGGCTAGTACTGTATGTTTTCTTTCTGTTAAGAATTCTTCAAGTCATTCAATAGTTTAGACGTTTCATTTACTTTCTGCATTTCCCGGTTCATGCGTCTGCTCCTTCAATGATTATGTGAGTACTGTATGCCTTGTAAAGTGAATAAAGGCGCTGCACATAGATTGTGAACATTCCTCACAATGGTAAGTGGAGACATACTGTTTTTAAATGTGTTTTGTGTCCGTAATTTTGTAGTTGCTAGCTTTTAAAAAAAAAAAAAAATTATCTGTGATAAATGTCAGCATCATATCAAAATAATTCATGTGGGCAGTGAATGTAGTGGTTCGAAGGGAGATAGCATGCAAATGTTCACTATAGTATGTTTATAGTTAAAATGATGTGGTTTAATGTTTAATAAGCTAAACACATTAAGAAGTCTGTGAATTTTGACTTTATATCTGTATGTTATTCACCAGATAGTAAATGTGTGCACATGCATGCACACTAAAGCTGTCCACACTAGTCGATGTTGTCAATGCGGAAATGTGTTGACGAGCACACCATCCCGTCGACTGTTAATTAAGGGTTAAAAAATATATTTGTGGAAAGGAAGAGAATGGCAGACGCTCGGAATTCAAGTGGGGAAAGTGGCACAAAGCCAAGAAAGCGCACCAGAGGGACCAAAGCATGGACTTTTTTTTAACGAAATAAAGTCGTGTGCAGTCAATGGCAAGCTTGCATATCACAGCGGCCGTGAATGAACACCTGAAGCACCGTCACCCCGGTATAATTTTGAAAGAACACAGGAGACAACAAGCTGGCGGATCATACGTCCATATAACAAAAGTTTTTCATTGAAGTTGCCTTTATGGTTTGTACGACAGTATTAGGGGCTAATGTCAGCTACGTACTTTAGCGCATTGCCGCCTCCGTTAAAATCATAAATATTGAAAATACAGTATCACAAAAATGAGTACACTCATCGCATTTCTGCAGATATACAGTAAGTATATCTTTTCATGGGACAACACTGACATAATGACACTTTGACACTATAAAAAGTTGTCTGTGTGCAGTTTATATAATAGATTTAATTTAGTTTCCCCCTCAAAATAACTCAAAATATAGCCATCAATATCTAAACCCCTCGCAACAAAAGATAGTACACCCCATAGAAACTACGTACATCCCTAAATGTCCAAATTTAGTACTGCTTGTCATTTTCCCTCCAAAATGTCATGTGACTCGTTACAGGAGTGCTGTCTGCATTGCTGCAGAGATTAAAGAGGTGGGGGGTCAGCATGTTAATGGTCAGACCATACGCCGCACTCTACATTAAATTGGTGTGCATGGCTGTCACCCCAGGAGGAAGCCTCTACTGAAGACGGGACACAAGAAAGCCTGCAAACAGTTTGCTGAAGACATGTCAACAAAGCACATGGATTATTGGAACCATGTCCTATGGTCTGATGAGACGGGCGGGCTTTCTTGTGTACAGTCTTCAGAAGAGGCTTCCTCCTGGGGTGACAGCCATGCACACCAAATTATTGAAGAGTACGGCCTATGATCTGAGCCATGGGTCCCCAAACTACGGCCCGCGGGCCGGACACGGCCCGCCTCCACATTTGGTCCGGCCCCCTGAACAATACCAAAGAGCATTTTGAAAAATTTTTTTTCTCAATAGTGTTATTTATTTCCTGGCCTTTTTCTGTGAAGAACTCAGAGAGGGTTATTCGGTTATTATCCATATTATCCATTTAATTAATAGTGTTATTTTTATTTATTATTATTATTATATTATTATTTTTATTTTATTTACTTTTGTTTCGTGAAGAATCCAGAAAAGGTTATTTGATTGTGGCTTTCTGAAAAACAATACTTTTTTACATTTAGGCACTCCTGCAAACGTCACAATTTTTCTGTTACAAACTGACCCCCCTCATCAGAGAAGGGAAAAGTTATGTGGCCCTCACAGGAGAAAGTTTGGGGACCCCTGATCTGAGCACTAACCGGCTGACCCCCCACCTCTTCAATCTCTGCAGCAATGCTGACAGCACTCCGGTAACGAGTCATGTGACATTTTGGAAGGAAAATGTGAATTAACAATAGTCAAGAAAAATTTTATTGCAAGATTAGAAAAAAATGTTCATTAAAAAATTATTAAACTAGTCGACTAATCGTTGAAAAAGTGTAGACTAATCTGGAGAATAATAATTGTTTGGGACAGCCCTAATGCATACCTGCCCTCGAACTAGAGCCCCTGTAGTAGTCAACACATCTGCGCCAACTTTTCACAAGTAGAATCTTCCACACTTTCATTATTATTTCAACGGTACTTTTTTAATTTTTTTTTTTATGTTTTTGATGTTAAAGTAATATTATCTTGCACATATTTATTGCTATGCACTTTCAACTGGTTTGAAAGCGTTAATAAATGGAACATTCTTCGCAAATACTGTGTTTTTGTTGTTGGGTTGTGCTAAGTATACTTCATGCGCTGTATTTTGTGGGTCACCTGTTGATGGCTTTGGGCGTTTGTTTGTTTCTTTGTTTGTTTGTTTGTTGTTGTTTTTTTGGGGGGGGGGGCAAAGTGTATTGTCACCCAGGGCACCATGTAGTCTAGGAACACCACTGGAACAGCGAGATTTGTGCCGATTTAGTTCCATCAAAGTTTACATGAAAAAAGGATACAAAGCCTTGTTGCTTCCTCTTCATCAGCTTTTTCAGCACAAATATTTGTCTCTCATGCATGTTGGTCTGTTAAAGTGAGAAAAATGTTCAAATAAAGTTGCCAAATGACATAATAGGTGCTCTTGACTTACTGTCAATGGGTCTTCAAGCAGGGAAACCACCTTTCCCAGGTCGAGAGTTCTTGAATACTTGGAAATTTGAGAACATTTGGTTATTATTTTATTAACTGCATTTTTGTAGAAGAGTACAGCATTTTAATGCTACACTTCTATTCCCACTGCGCTATACAAACAATATTGTCAAACTTGAGGTACCCTCTCGACTTGATCTGGCATTCTTGGCCGGACAACTGCCATATCCGCATTCCTTCTTTGCACAACTTCACATGAATCCATTTTTGATTTAGAAATAAAATGGAAATAAACTTATCTTCGTATTAGCATTCGTCTCCAACCATTGCGATTCACGATTCGCTACAAGAGGCGACAAAAACGTGGCAAAACACGCCAAGAATGTGACAAAAGACAACCAATCGATTAAAAAAAATGACATATTCGAAATATAACCTCGATAAAAAGAAAAACCTTTAAAATAGTCTATTATCACTTAAACTATCACGGCGCTATCAAAATGATTCGAGCCCTGATGGTGCATTTTGCAACAAGAAAAAATTGGAAATCCAACTTTTACGAACGAAAAAAGGCAACTGAGTCATAATATACCGAATACTAAAAATGTAAATCCTATAAATCAATGTAGTAACTGTTTCCAGCGTGTTCATAGTACGTCAAACGCTGTCTATGTTTTGTTTGTTTATAGTATACGGTTTATTGTATTAGCCAACAAGCCGTCCTAGTATGCAAATTTCCAACATTTTTAAAGGCACCATGAAAGAAGTTTGATTTGCAGTCGCCATGGTAACAGACTACATCTACGGCGAGCGATTGTGGTCGAAAAGTTAAAGGAAGCCGCCCATTTCCTCCCTAAACCGGTAGTGCAATTCCAGCAACAACAACGCCTTTATTTACTACCAAAACAATAAGGAACACGAGTGGGAACCTTTGAAGTGTTACACAACATTACAAAATTACTCAATTAAAATCCAGTCAAGACGCAAGTACAACATCATGCTGTCGGACGCAGGTTAGTAGACGTGAACATAGCATTTAGCAACCTGCTAAAAGTGGCACGCGAGCAAACATTATAGCTGTTTGTAATAGCCAGTTGTTGAGTGTTTTGCACGTTCTAGACGCTAAACTCTCTCGTGTATCGTTCACTCATGTTAATTTATGTTTGAGCATCGTGGCGTGACGCTTTGGAAGCGGCTTGCTGCTTAACACGGCTACAAAAGGCCCGAGTGGATCTCCGCTTTGTCCCGTGATGTTGCCATGTCACTACCTCACGGGTGATGGGGCTTTTTGTTCATCAGACTACCCCGGGAACGGCTCCGGTGCCCGGCGAGCTAAAAGGAGAAGCTCTGCGGAGTCTCCGGGCGACGGCCAGGCCCTTCGGTCATCTGGGAGGCAGACCAACGTCCGAGTGAAACGCGCCAATAACCCTCCACCTGGACAGGTAAAGGTTGTCGACCAACCCTAAGCCACGACATTTTCTCCTGAACCCCCCTCTCTAACATGCCTCTACAGTTACATTGCTTCCAAGATTAATCTACATATCCATTACTCGATTAATCAACTATTCTGATAGTCGATTTATCGTTTCGATCAGTGTTTTCAAACAGCACACCGTGAGAGATTGTCAGGTGTGCCGCGAGAAATTATCCAATATCGCTTTTTTTTTTAACGTCGTCGGGTGGAGTTGCAGAAGGAAGAAAGGACTCTGTAGAAGGTTTCGGTTGTGTGCAAATAAGGGGGGTATTGCTCGTGTCGCGTTCAAAAACTGCTCGGATTCTAGCTACCTTGATTTTGGCCCCAGCACGTCTACTGTACAGTGGGGCAAATAAGTATTTAGTCACCCACCAATTGTGCAAGTTCTCCTACTTGAAAAGATTAGAGAGGCCTGTAATTATCAACATGGGTTAACATCAACCATGAGAGACAATGTGGAAAAAAAACAGAAAATCACATTGGTTGGTTTTTAAAGAATTTATTTCCAAATTAGAGTGGAAAATAGGTATTTGGTCACCTACAAACAAGCATGGTTTCTGGCTGTCAAATACCCCTTTCCCACTGGCCAAAAAACCCGTGTCAACCCGCTAACAATCGGCTTTTGGTGGTAGTGGGAAAGGTGCAACGACCCGCCTCGACCCGTGTCAATCAACCCGCCAAGCGACCCGCGTTAAAATCACCTCGGCTCTGATCGTCATGCAGTGTGAAAACAAAACCCTGGGTCAAAAGTCAACACCCTAATCTACGTGGTGACGTAGGCTCTTACGTGATGCGTCATAACAACGTGCCAGTTGCCGGATCCACATACGGCGAACAGTCGGTGTAGCAGCGTTAGCAATAGCCATAACAGATTAAACAAAAGCCTCTTCTCCCCCTTCTGTGACTTACACGACTCCTTTCAATTTCAAACCAAAATTCATGTCGCCTACGTTGCCTCAGCACAAGCAGAGTGTTGATCCTTTACTGCCATGTTGCTCTGCATTGTTTACTTCCTTGAACCGAATGAATTCGGTCACGCATCTTGGCATGGTGATGTCACGTAACCTTACGCACGGCTGAGGAGGGGTGGGGGTTAGACGGGTGGAAAAAAAAAAAAAAAGACACGGCTTTTTTTTGTCAATGGGAAAGGTGCCAATTGCAAGTGGGTTGCATCGGCTTGGAAAAAACACGCGTTGACCCACTAGTTTCAGTAGGAAAGGGGCAAAAGAGGTCTAACTTCTTCTAACGAGGCTCCTGTCGTTAGACCACTCGTTACCATTGTCCTGCCGACGTCATCCTCCTGTTGGGGATGCTACAGCCCTATAATGGTAGGCGTGGCTAACCAGCTGAGGGACTAATTTCTCAAATATGACTCTCAAAATATGATTCTAATTCACATAATAATGCTATTTAAGACTTTTTTTTTCTCCTGTCGTACGCACTTTAAGCTTGTTTGGCACCATGGCACTGTTGGATAGCTGCTCGTGTTGCATTCAAGAACTGCTCCGATTTCTAGCCATCGGCCACTTTGCTGTCCTCGACAATGCGTTGGAATAAAACACAAGGGGAGGATTGACGGTCGTCACATATGGATAAAATAGAACACTTTCATGTATATCGGTACTTGATGAGTCTAATCCAATAACGTACAGTGGGGCAAATGAGTATTTAGTCAACCACTAATTGCGCAAGTTCTCCCACTTGAAAATATTAGAGAGGCCTGTAATTGTCAACATGGGTAAACCTCAACCATGAGACAGAATGTGGAAAAAAAAAAACAGAAAATCACATTGTTTGATTTTTAAAGAATTTATTTGCAAATCATGGTGGAAAAGAAGTATTTGGTCAATACCAAAAGTTCATCTCAATACTTTGTTATATACCCTTTGTTGGCAATAACAGAGGCCAAATGTTTTCTCTAACTCTTCACAAGGTTTTCACACACTGTTGCTGGTATTTTGGCCCATTCCTCCATGCAGATCTCCTCTAGAGCAGTGATGTTTTGGGGCTGTCATTTGGCAACGCGGACTTTCAACTCCCACCACAGATTTTCTATGGGGTTGAGATCTGGAGACTGGCTAGGCCACTCCAGGACCTTGAAATGCTTCTTACGAAACCACTCCTTTGTTGCCCTGGCTGTGTGTTTGGGATCATTGTCATGCTGAAAGACCCAGCCACATCTCATCTTCAATGCCTTTGCTGATGAAAGGAGATTTTCACTCAAAATCTCTCAATACAACATGGCCCCATTCATTCTTTCCTTTACACAGATCAGTTGTCCTGGTCCCTTTGCAGAAAAACAGTCCCAAAGCATGATGGTTCCACCCCCATGCTTCTCAGTGGGTATGGTGTTCTTTGGATGCAGTTCAGTATTCTTTCTCCTCCAAATACGAGAACCTGTGTTTCTACCAAAAAGTTCTATTTTGGTTTCATCTGACCATAACACATTCTCCCAGTCCTCTTCTGGATCATCTAAATGCTCTCTAGCGAACCGTAGACGGGCCTGGACGTGTACTGGCTTCAGCAGGGGGACACGTCTGGCAGTGCGGGGTGAGATCTTGCATGGAGCCCCAGATCGAGGGAGATTATCAGTGGTCTTGTATGTCTTCCATTTTCTAATAATTGCTCCCACAGTTGATTTCTGTACATCAAGCGTTTTACCTATTGCAGATTCAGTCATCCCAGCCTGGTGCAGGTCTACAATTTTTGTCTCTGGTGTCCTTCGACAGCTCTTTGGTCTTGGCCATAGTGGAGTTTGGAGTGTGACTGACTGAGGTTGTGGACAGGTGTCTTTTATACCGATGAGTTAAAACAGGTGCCATTAATACAGGTAACGAGTGGAGCCTCGTTAGACCTCGTTCGACCCCGTTAGAAGTTAGACCTCTATGACAGCCAGAAATCTTGCTTGTTTGTAGGTGACCAAATACTTATTATCCACTCTAATTTGGAAATATTTTTTTTAAAAAATCAAACAATGTGATTTTCTGTTTTTTCCCCCACATTGTCTTTCATGGTTGAAGTTTACCCATGTTGACAATTACAGGAGTCTCTAATCTTTTCAAGTAGGAGAACTTGCACAATTGGTGGTTGACTAAATACTTATTTGCCCCACTGTATCTCAACTCGGATTAGTCATTAGAGTAGGCCGGCAGGTTGGTGTGTCAAGAAGCACAGGCCAGAATCGGTCCGTGGCCCTGTGGTTGTGGACTACTAGTTTAGATGACTTCATAAATTTGTCCTCCCAGAGCAAAAGGAAAGCGACAGACACAGAAGAGGAAGACGACCAGGCGGAGAAGAAATACAGGAAGTGTGAGAAGGCGGGGTGCTCGGCGACGTATCCAGTCTGTTTCGCGAGCGCTTCCGAAAGGTGGGAACCACATTTCAAAAATCAAACAATCAAGTCACATTTATGTCTTTATTCTTTACTCAGATGTGCTAAAAATGGATACACGTCTCGCTGGTATCACCTGTCGTGTGGCGAGCACTTTTGCAACGAGTGCTTCGATCACTACTACAGAAGGTAAAAAAAAAAAAAAATTGCAATCTCCACAATTGAATCCGTACCTGTTATATAATTTGTATAATATTACTTTTTTTGTCTTACCAGTCACAAGGACGGTTACGAAACGTTTTCCGTATGGAAAAAAGCGTGGACGAGTAATGGAAAAAGTGAGCCCAGTCTCAAAGCCTTCATGGCAGACCAGCAGCTTCCCTACTGGGTAAAAACCTGGTGTGAACATTGAACAAGACCGTGGTTGCGACTCTAGCTGACGACGGAATGTTCTTTCACGTGTGGCGTTTAGGTGCAGTGCACAAAACCCAACTGCAGGAAGTGGCGTCAGCTAACCAAGGAGATCCAGCTGACTCCCGCATTGACAGACACGTATCGCTGTGGGATGAAGTTCAACAATGTCAAGGTAAACAGGAAGCTAGAAGTAAATCTAATGGAGATCCAATCAGGATTGTGTTTTTAGTCGTGCGTGTTTGTCCACAGAGTGAAGGACCGGACCAGTGCTCCCAGCCAGAAGACCTGGTTAGTTAACTCATTTGCTGCCATTGACGGTGATAGACTATCCCTGTTCCAAGATTGTGCATTTCAGTGGAAACTGTTTGCGTTTCTATTAGAGAGTGGCGGAAGTGACAAGCAGCTGGTGGCACTCGATGCTCATTTTGCCACCGTTGTTTAAAGACAGCCCAGCCACTCCCTTCTTGGCTGCCTACTATCCCGACTGCGTGGGCATGAGTCCGTCCAGCTCTCCCGGCAGCACGTCGCTAAGCGAGCTAAGGGCCGACCACTGTAGAGCCGTCCAGCCCAAAAGTACGTGCAGGTGAAACACGACACCAGTCTTCAAAGGAAAAAAAAAAGAAAGAAAATCTTCAGCATTCACGTTTGCATCTGTTCAGTCCCAGGACTGTGTCCGTACTTCCAGCCCTTCTACCAGCCCAATGAATGCGGCAAAGCTCTGTGCGTCAGGCCTGACATGATGGAGCTAGACGAACTTTATGAATTTCCTGAATTTTCCCGTGACCCCACCATGTACTTGGCACTGCGCAATCTCATTCTGGCCTCCTGGCACAAAAACTGCAAGGTTTGCGGATGTTTTTATTTCCATAACCAATTCATAACATTATAAATCAGGGATATCAAATTCATCTTCCTCGGAAACCAGATTGTAGTTTTACCTTGGAGGGCCATCATATCCCCCATCAAGAGGAATCAACTAATCGACATCTAATTGATCATTACCGTAATTTTCAGACTATAAAGCGCAGTGGCCTATAAGCCGCCACCCACCAAATTTGATACGAAAAAGGCATTTGTTCATAGACAAGCCACATTGGACTATAAACCGCAGCTGTCCTCACTGTATTATGAGATATTTACACCAAAAGATATTAACCGGCAACACTGTAATTGACAGTGGCATCATAAGACTCATAAGACCATATGAACCACCATGAAGCTTTGAACCAATTGGCTGCTAAGCTTCATTACTTCAAGAAGCTTGATTTGGCCATCACTTCTCCCTTAGGGGAGACAGTCAA
Source organism: Corythoichthys intestinalis (assembly GCF_030265065.1). Classification (NCBI taxonomy): domain Eukaryota; kingdom Metazoa; phylum Chordata; class Actinopteri; order Syngnathiformes; family Syngnathidae; genus Corythoichthys; species Corythoichthys intestinalis. Next base: position 27,933,984 of record NC_080416.1, read on the forward strand.
CCTCTCCTGCCACCTGCTGTCAACACTTGTTGTCCAACAAGCTTCCTAGCATGCATTGCAGCGCTACAGATGTAAATAACAATTTTAAAAAATCATGATCTGTGCTAATTATTTCTTCAGTTACTGTTGCAGTTGTTTCAATTAATACTAGTTATGGTATTTGGTAAAACTTTATTTGACAGTGGGACAGGGGTCGCGTTAACCGAATATTTTCCGTCGTTGACCGTTTTTTTAAAACGGTGACGGAAAAAACTGAAGTCCATCCGTCATTTTGACAGGTTGCAATTCACACCCCAGACCACAGGGTGGCGAGTGAGCATATTAATTAGCTATTGTCTCTCTTGATGCATGACATCGTTGGCCTTACTCGGAAAAATGTCAAGGCAACTGAGCGTCCGAACTAAGGCTACGTTCATACTACAGGTCTTAATGCACGAATCCGATTTTTTCGTGTTTTTCCGACTTGAGTGAGGCATTAACTTGACGGTCTGAACGTAACAAGTCGCATAGAACGGGACCATTTCAAATATGATCTGGGTCACTTTCGTATGTGGTTTAAATCTGATCTGGGCCACATTTTTCCAGACTGTCGCGGCGGTCTGTACTGTCCAGTCCCGCAAATCGGATTTAATGCAGCAATTACGTCATCAAAAAGCGAGAGACGGTACGGTAGCTACGGTAGCGATGCAGCTGTGCGTTATTAGCGCTTAGCTTGCCTTGAACACAGCTTTTTAGGAAGGGTCGTACTTGACAACAGTCATAAAAAAATAAAAATAGGTTTGAGGATAAGCCTGAGAATGATCTGTTTTCTCTCTGCTCCATATAAGCAATATTTCAGCATTGCTTACACGGCCGAGAGTCGGGGCAAACTGCCCGTATGTGTGTTACATGCACGAACAGTGCGTGCATGCTATCGATCCATATACTTTGAATATAAGCCTGAACAGGGATTATATATGCCTGTTATTTGTGTCCTCTTTTTAACAGCAACAAGCCTATGGCTACGTTCCTACTACAGGTCTATAGCACGAATCCGATATTTGGTCATATCTGTTTTTTTTGGCGTGCCCGTTCAGACTGCGTTTGTCCATTGAGACCATTCAAGTATTATGCATACGCACTAATTCGCAGTCCGACATGCACTGAGCAAGACGACCCGCATGCGCAGAAGCATCAAAACAAATGACCATACAATCACACATGCTGGCTGTCATCCGTCATTCCAGGGATATCATATTTTGCTTATTAAAAAGAGGACACAAATAACAGGCATAAATAATCCCTGTACAGGTTTATATTCAAAGTATATGGATCGATAGCATGCACGCACTGTTCGTGCATGTCACACACACATACGAGCAGTTTGCCCCGACTCTCGGCCGTGTAAGCAATGTTGAAATATTGCTTATATGGAGCAGAGAGAAAACCGATCATTCTCAGGCTTATCCTCAAACCCTTTTTTTTTTTTTTTTTTTTTACTTTTTTTATGACTTGTCAAGTCCGACCCTTCCTAAAAAGCCGTGTTCAAGGCAAGCTAGGCGCTAAAAACGCACAGCTGCTTGATGTGTGCTGGCGCGGTGTGGATTCTCTGTTAAGCTTGTTCGGACAGAATATTAATTAAAGATGAATGAAAACCAAATACTATTTAATATGTCATTAATAACATTTTAAAAATTTAAGTGACGGGTAAAAATAGATTATGACCGGATTTTATTGACCCCGTCAGTCAAAATGACAGACAACGAAAAAGTCTAGCGCCACCTCTGCAGTGGGGCCATAAACCTGTCATAAGACCATCATAATTATGACATTACACTGCCATGAGCAGTAATGAATGCTTATGACAGATGTCATTTTGTGTCATCCGGCAAATTTATCTCACTTTTGAATGGATGTAAAGATCCGAGCTGGACATAAATGGAGTTGTTGACATAATTCATAATGTCATTAAGGCCTATGATAGTGTCATGTCATAATTATGACGGTCTTATGGCATTCATATGACGCCGCTGTCAAAAGAAAGTGTTGCCTATTAACCGAAATAAATAAAAATAATAAGCCGGACTAGGCTACAGGCCACAGGATTCAAAATGAATCCTTTTTCCCCCAAAGTATAATTAGAAAAAAATTATATTGTATATTTTAATAAATGGTTTTCAACACTGCAAATGTAATAAATCTGATATACATAAATGATGTATAGGGTGATTCAAAAAGAATGCCAAAATCATCACACATTTATTCATTTTAAAATCATTGAAATGGACAAAGGGAAAAGCGGCATGGAAAATGAATGAATGAATGAATGAAATGGACAAAATTATTAAGTAATTCTTAATTAATGGATTAATAAATCAATAACTTAATAAAAATAGAAAACATTTAACAAGTAATTTTAACAAAGTAAAAGTACGGTAATATCGGCTTGATGTTGTCCATGCCGCTGGTGGTGGTCATATTAAGCACTTATAAAGCATGAAATAAAAATGTGAAGTTATATACAATATTTGTATCCTGCTAGTTATTAATTGTTTTTAAAAAAAAAAAAAAATCTAATATACAGCAATGGTTTTGGCACATTCTTTTTTAATCATCCTGTATATAGATAAAGAAAATGATGATTTGTAAATGTATACATGGATATATCTTAACATTATTAAATAAAATACTGTATTTATTTATTGAATTAAAAAAAAACAAATCCGTGACGGACTGAGGGCGCGAAGTTTGACGCGCGAAGTAGCGAGGGATCACAAATTTTTTACTCAAGGGAAAAGAACTGTTGTTATTTACTGTATATAAATATACAGTATATGTAAATAATGTTATAAATTGTCACTGAGCTAAAAGCGTGGCTGTTTTTTTTCCACCTCAATTAAAGGAGGTGCTCACTGTCAAGAAATGCATCATGCACGTGGTGGTGCGCGGGCTGGTCCGTGTCCGCTGCGTGCAAGAGATGGAACGCGTGCTCCATTTCATGACCAGGAAGGGCCTCATCAACACGGGGGTGCTTGCGGTCCAGCGACCCCTGCTATCCGATAAGCATCGCACGGTGAGGCTTAATGAACAAAACATAACAAAAATAGGTTATCTACCCTATTTTGTTCTGTTTTTTGCAGAAAAACGTCATTGTGATTGGCGCAGGGGCCTCGGGGCTTGCTGCTGCACGCCAGCTGCAAAACTTCGGCACTCAGGTTTGCATCTCAGCAGCATTTGCTATGGTCCTTGATGACTGAAGAAACTTAATTTTTTAAAATTAATTATTAGGGGGTGTAACGGTACATGTATTTGTATTGAACTGTTTCGGTATGGGGTGCTCGGTTCGGAACGGAGGCGTACTGAACGAATTTCTGACGTATTGTAACCCTTACTTTTCGAGGCTGTGAGTCGATCGGGTTACAGTTTCTTTGTGTAGATTATATTTACTCCGTCTTCTCTACTAAAATGAGGACCAACACGGTAGGACAGTATATAACCCAGAAACGTCAACGGCGCGACAACGCGGCTGCCGCGAGAACGCAGTGAAACGCCAGTGCACACCAGTCAGACAGAGTTTATTATTTGACGCAAACCTCCTGCGTCAATACTACTACCGGTAGATAGGATCGGGCAGACCGGAAGTCACTCGTGTAAAAATACGGTGGATCCGGTTGATTTTCAAACTAATATGCAATCGTATCCCACTTTTTGAGTCCATCAGATCTCTTGAGTGGTAGATCGGGGCACAGTTGACTTGTCTTTGTTGATTTACTGCTGTCTTCTCTGCTATAATAATAACCCACACGGCCCCGTGTTCAAAACCCTCCTACCACAACAAAACAAGAAGGAACTAATATTCACATAGGAACTAAAGTTGAACAATATAAATGAATACTACATCACATTTGTAAAATATAAAACACATAATAGAAATAAATAATAGCCCATTTAAATAAAATAAATTGAAATGAGCTAAAACACCTGTAATTAAATAATAATAATACACAGATCCTGCTTACACAATTAAATTTATTCATTTCTGTGTGGCGCTTTAACTTGAGAAAATCCACCAATAAAGCTTTTGAAAACCGTTCATAAGAAAAAAAAATGATTCATTGAGGCATTTCATTTGTAAAATACATGTTAAAATCTTTGTCATTGGGATTGCTTCTCTCTTTAGCACAGGACTTCTTTTTTCTTCTTTCTTTCAGAAAGAAAGCTGACCAATACGCGGGGTCTGAAAGGCAAATTGTTCTTGGATTATTATCTTTAAATAGCCGCTACTTTTTGAGCAGAATTCTAGCTTTGTATAGGCTAATGTTCCTATTGTTGAAAGCACAAAAGTGTGTTATAAACAACTAGCACATTTATATTTTGAATTTTGTTTTATTACTGTACCGAAAATTAACCGAACCGTGACCTCAAAACCGAGGTACGTACCGATCCGAGATTTTTGTGTACCGTTACACCCCTATTAATTATCTTGAGTTATACACTTGCACCTTAAATTTTCCACCGTGCTGGTTCCAGGTCCTTGTGTTGGAAGCCCGTGACAGAATCGGCGGACGCGTGTGGGACGACACAGGCCTGGGCGTCGTCGTGGGTCGGGGAGCTCAGATTGTCAACGGTTGCGTTAACAACCCGATCGCTCTCATGTGCGAGCAGGTGAGAACAACACATTTGTCTGTTTTTTTTAAAAATCCAATCACCTTCGAACACTGAATCAACCACTCACTCTACTTCTATAGATGGGCATTCGCATGCACAAACTAGGGGAACGCTGCGACCTGTTTCAGGAGGGTGGGCAAGCCACAGACCCCTCCATTGACAAACGCATGGACTTCCACTTCAACGCTATTCTGGACGTGGTGTCAGAGTGGAGAAAGGACAAATCGCAGAGCCAAGACATGCCGCTCGGAGGTGATCGAGCCACTGTTGAAAACATAAAATGAAATAAAAAGGATGAGATTTGAATTGCTGTTTTTGTCTGACAGAAAAAGTGCAGGAGCTTAAAAAGAACTTTCTTCAGGAATCTGGCATCCAGTTCAGTGAGCTGGAGGAAAAAGTGCTTCAGTTTCACCTCAGCAATCTGGAGTACGGTTGTGGCAGCTCTTTAAATCAGGTGAGACTTAGCTAAATTTCACATCAGTGTGGTTTAAAGAGAAACCTGGCACCCCGCCAGGCTTATAAACCACTGGGGGAAATCCTGTGTTTGCTACAGAAAGAAATTGCAATAAATAAATCAAGTTGAGTAAAACTTGGATGACTTGCCAAGGAAAATCAGTGTAAATCAAGGGTGTAGGTTTGGTCTCAAAATTGGTGGGGACGCTATAACAGCTTAACGTGCATGTACACTTTTTGCTGGGGACAGGACATTCATAAGACCAAACAGATTGGGTACATTTCTTAAAAAATGTCTGGTTCCTACATAAAAAAAAAAGTTAACATTATTTTCAGAGGGAAAAAGTCATTTTTCTAAATGCTTGCTTCATATTAAGGAAATTTAGAGTGGTTGTGCTTTTGAAGTTTTTTTTGGGGGGGGGGCGTAATATGTGCATAGGCTGCAAATAAAAATGTTTTTTTTTTTTTTTCTTAAATGATGTATAAAAACATTTTAATTAATGAATAAATGCACAAAATGCACAGTTGAATTAACATTAACAGTACAAAACATACAGGAAGACACCTCTAAGCAGCTTCCTACTCGAGTTTTACAGGTTAACAAGTTCACACAGTTTAAAGTTATGCAAACTCTGATGCTGGTTGGACTTTTAGTAGCAAAATTATTAGTGGTGTGTTCCCCACCTCCACAACATTGACATTTTTTTACATTACTTTCAGTGGCTGCTGCTGGTTGGAAAAAAAACTTCTAATATCCCTCCTCTTCAAAGGGGGCAGAGGAGGCGGCATATTGACATGCATTTCTGTCGGGATTGTGTGAATGTGGGGGTTCTAGTCATCAGCCAATCAAACGTGCGTTTGAGGGGAAAAAAATGGACCGGCGCTACTAAATAGCAAGTGAAAAGGGGTAAATGTAAGTCTGAAAGTAATTTACTTAATAATGGTAGGGTCAATTCTATCCTAAAAACACATGGGAAGACAATATAAATTACCTTTACAGCTGACTCATTGTATAATGCAAATAAGGTTGCTTAAAAGTTGGTGGGGACAATTTGAGCATCCTGAAAAGTTGGTAGTGTTATGTCCCTACCGTCCCTACGCAAACCTACGCCCTTGGTGTAAATATGTGTAGCCGGTGCTGTGCTGTCAGCTGAATTGCCCAGCCCAGGCCTTTAGCACAGTAGTCAGCACACTCGACTTCCATGGGTATGATTGTGTCGTTTCTGCATTTAGGTTTCTGCAAGATCCTGGGACCACAACGAATTCTTTGCACAGTTCTCAGGAGACCACACATTGCTCACCAAGGGCTATGGCACTCTGCTCCACAAACTAGCCGAGGGCCTCGACATCCGCAAAAAGAGCCCAGTACGGAATTCAGACCTATACGTTTTGTATTGTATTCCTTGTAGTACAACTACAGCTGTGTGGGAATCTATTTCAGGTGACGTCCATTGACTACTCAGGTGATATTGTCAGAGTAACTTGCTCAAATGGCTCCCAGTGGACAGCAAAGAAGGTCTCAAAGCATTTTACAAGTCATTTAGTTGAACTCGAAGCTTAACCTTTGCACTTCTCATAGGTTCTAGTCACGGTGCCACTGACACTGTTGCAGAAGAACTATATCCACTTTGTCCCTCAGCTTCCAGAGAGGAAAATGAAAGCCATCCACAGTCTGGGAGGAGGGATTATAGAGAAGGTACACAGTTACAGCAAATTTACTGATTGAATTGAATGTGTTTTTGTGCAGTTTAAAATGCATTTATTCATTCATGTTCCGTGCTGCTCATCCTCGTGAGGGTCGGGGGGTGCTGGAGCTTATCCCAGCTGACTATGTGCAGAAGGAAGGTTATTACCTGAATTGGTTGCCAGCCAATCGCTGGGCACAATGGGTCAAAAAAACATTCCTTCATTCAACTCACACATACCAATGTATGACAGGGTAAATAAGAATGAGGGCGGTAATTTTCCTGACTGCGATTAGGCCTGTCGCGATAACAAATTTTAGTGGGCGATAAATTCTCCCATAAATTATTGCGATATGCGATATTATTGCGCCCCCCCCATTTTTTTTTTAACCAATTTACAATAACACAGTAAGAATACAGTATATATTAATAATAAGTAATATTAAGTACACCCATTTAAACGCAAAAAACGTTTACTCAATATCAATACCGCACAGAAACACAGAATAGATATAATGTCTTTTTCAAGAAAAAAAATAAAATTGCACTTTAATAACTTAAGCCAGACATGTCCAAAATCCGGCCCGGGGGCCAAATGCGGCCCGTGATCAAATTTCATCCGGCCCCCAGCCTCTGTCATAAAATCAATAACGTCTGGCCCGCACACAGACTTAATAAATTGGTCAGCAGTACTGCGACCAGCATATGAAGTAGCTTACACACGAAATGCTGCTCCTCGTTTACCCACTAAAAGGCAGCAGCACTTTAACCCTTTATCGCCAAATGTATCACATTTGATACACCTAAAATTTCATGATTTTGAGATTAATTTAGAATTTTGACATTTCTTTTTGAAAAAAAAAAAAAAAAAAGATGGATGCAGGTCAACACATGCATCTGCAGGTTCCAAGAGAAAAAAACATGATTTAGCATGGGTTATAGATATTAGAGCGCTTATTACACATATTCATTTTGACATTTCGTTTTACAAATTTGAAAAAAAGGTTTCATTAGGACCTTATTTTTCAAATTTTGGGATTCTCTGATAATTGCTTCATGTTGCAGGTATATAAGGGCTAAGCAACATTACTCCATGTGACCCATTACTTCCATTTTCTAAAATGGCGACTATCAACAAAAAAAAAAGAAAGTTGTGACAGCCGACGCTTCAAGGATAGGTGGAAATTGGACTATTTCTTCACTAAAATATGCAACAAATGTGTCTTGCCTCATTTGCAAAGAGACAGTTGCTGTTTTTAAAGATTTCAATGTGAGGCGATATTACCATACAAGACACGCTGACATGTACGACAACATTACAGGGAAGATACGCAGTGACAAATTGAACTTGAAGCTAGTTTAATTTCACAGCAGTAGTATTTCGCAAGAGCCCGAGAGTCGAAAGAGAACGCCACAAAGGCTAGTTGGGAGATTGTTGAAATTATTCATTAAAAAAAATAATAAAGCAAATGTGACACACTGAATGGCTTGCTAAATTTTGCTTAAATATATCGTTCTACGTAAAGGACGTCGGCCCCGCACATTTTTACCACGCCAAATCTGGCCCCCTTTGCAAAAAGTTTGGACACCCCTGACTTAAGCATTTAGGCACAGAGCAACACAAACAATTGCACTTCAACAAGAAGAGAAAACTACATTAATTAAGTAGCAATAACAAAAATTTGGCTTCACAAAGGATAGGTTCATACTGCAGGTCGTAATGCACAAGTCCGATTTTTTGTCATGGCTGGTATTTTGGCGTGCCTGTTCAGACTGCCTTTGTCCATGGAGCCCGTTCAAGTATCACGCATGCGCACTAATTCTCAGTCTGAGATGCGCTCGGCAAAGTGACCCGCATGCACAGAAGCATCAAAACAAATTACATGCTAGCTGTATGCCATTCCAGGGTGATCATATTTTGATTTCCAAAAAGATGACACAAATAACAGACAATAATAATCCCCGTTTAGTCTTTTATTCAGAGTTTATAGGGACCCATTTATAATGCGCACCATGATTTTACAAGTTGATTTGGGGGGAAAAAAGTGTGCGTTATATTCGGGAAATTACGGTATGCTCAATCTCACGTGTTCCAGTTAGGTGGTTTGCAGCAAGATTTTTAAAGCAGTAATAAATTAAATTGTTGCATATGTTAAAAGATTATATACATTTTATTTGCCAATAGATTGCCCTCAAGTTCCCGTACAGATTCTGGGATACCAAAATCCAAGGAGCTGACTACTTCGGTCATATCCCACCGAGTCCCGACAAACGAGGCATGTTCACTGTCTTCTACGACATGGACCCGCAGGTTTGTTTTATTTCTCAAATTGAACACATTAAGGCACAGCTGAGCCTGTACCAATTCCAGCCATGTGCGTCATGTCCAGGGGAAGCAGGCCGTGCTAATGTCTGTCATAGCTGGGGACGCTGTCAGTGCTGTGCAGGACATGCAAGACAAAGATGTAGCAGGAGAGTGCATGAAGGTGCTCCGGGAACTCTTCAAGGAGCAGGTGCTTTGTTCTTATAAACCTACAAGCTATTTGTACATTGAACTCTGCATGGAAATCCTTGGCTGAGACTCCAAAATATTTCCCAAATATTTTTCACCATTTTTGATAGGAAGTCCCAGAGCCGCTGCATTTCTTGGTCACACACTGGAGCAAAGACGCATGGTCGCAAATGTCCTACAGCTTCGTGAAGATGGGTGGCGGCGGCGAGGCATATGATATCATTGCCGAGGACGTTCAAGGGAAATTGTTCTTTGCCGGCGAGGTACAAAAAAACTGCCCAAATCTAATTTTCACGGGTTGAATGTTACATGATTGTTTCCAGAGGTGGGTACTAATGCGTTACATTAACTCCATTACATTGACTTGAGTATCTTTTTGAGAAAAATGTACTTCTAAGAGTAGTTTTACTAAGCCAAACTTTTTACTTCAATTTGAGTACATTTGTGAAGAAGATACAGTAATAATAAATGATTAGCATGTGTCAGTTAGCGTCAGCACATCATCAAAAACAATCACATAAACTGGCCCCAAGTATTCGACCACAATTGAAAACGCAAAATACACAATACAAAAGGCAGCTAAAAGGCAAGGCAGCTAAAAGGCAAGCAACAAAAGGCTGTCACCTTTGTCACTCGGCTGTTCCGTGTGTGCGTGTGTCGGGTGGGCGCGTCTGTACATGCGCTCGCTTCCTGTTCTATGCTTCCTGCGCCAAAATAAAAGGATGCATCACAAAAGTCAACATTAAAAAAAAAAAAAAAAAAAAGACTGCCGTCGTAAAGTCGAAATCTCGTAATAACAGTTCATATAGATAAGGTTGTGCCATAGACTTCATAATATATCGATGGGGCGCGGGGCTGATTAATAGGGGGCTTATCTCCGTCAAAGCTGACTGATTGAAAACACTCAGGCAAAGAGCTTTTTGTGTTGAAAATTCTTGTGAATAAATGCTTAAATCCCTGAATTCTTAGTAAAACGTGAAACAGTCTCGATTCTTGGTAAAAGCAAAAAACCGGGCAGTTAGCATTTACACTCACCGGCCATTTTTATTAGGTACACCATGCTAGTAATGGGTTGGACCCCCTTTTGCCTTCAGAACTGCCTCAATTCTTCGTGGCATAGATTCAACAAGGTGCTGGAAGCATTCCTCAGAGAGGTTGGTCCATATTGACATGATGGCATCACACGGTGCAGATTTGTCGGCTGCACATCCATGATGCGAATCTCCCGTTCCACCACATCCCAAAGATGCTCTATTGGATTGAGATCTGGTGACTGTGGAGGCCATTTGAGTACAGTGAACCCATTGTCATGTTCAAGAAACCAGTCTGAGATGATTCCAGCTTTATGACATGGCGCATTATCCTGCTGAAAGTAGCCATCAGAAGTTGGGTACATTGTGGTCATAAAGGGATGGACATGGTCAGCAACAATACTCAGATAGGCTGTGGCGTTCCAACGATGCTCAATTGGTACCAAGGGGCCCAAAGAGTGCCAAGAAAATATTCTCCACACCATTACACCACCACCACCAGCCTGAACCGTTGATACAAGGCAGGATGGATCCATGCTTTCATGTTGTTGAAGCTAAATTCTGACCCTACCATCCGAATGTCGCAGCAGAAATCGAGACCCATCAGACCAGGCAACGTTTTTCCAATCTTCTATTGTCCAATTTCGATGAGCTTGTGCAAATTGTAACCTCAGTTTCCTGTTCTTAGCTGAAAGGAGTGGCACCCGGCGTGGTCTTCTGCTGCTGTTGCCCATCTGCCTCAAAGTTCCACGTACTGTGCGTTCAGAGATGCTCTTCTGCCTACCTTGGTTGTAATGGGTGGTTATTTGAGTCACTGTTGCCTTTCTATCAGCTCGAACCAGTCTGGCCATTCTCCTCTGACCTCTTGCATCAACAAGGCATTTCCGCCCACACAACTGCCGCTCACTGGATATTTTTTCTTTTTCAGACCATTCTCTGTAAACCCTAGAGATGGTTGTGCGTGAAAATCCCAGTAGATCAGCAGTTTCTGAAATACTCAGACCAGCCCTTCGGGCACCAAAAACCATGCCACGTTCAAAGTCACACAAATCACCTTTCTTCCATATACTGATGCTCTGTTTGAACTGAAGGAGATTGTCTTAAACCATGGCTACATGCCTAAATGCACTGAGTTGCCGCCATGTGATTGGCTGATTAGAAATTAAGTGTTAACGAGCAGTTGGACAGGTGTACCTAATAAAGTGGCCGGTGAGTGTATTTTATGTAAATATTGCGAATTATGACGCCAATACCGTAGCGGTTAATTTCTCCCATTGATTTTTTTTTCACAACATTTCAAAATGCATGCATAGTATGAAAAATATAATGATTACCTTGAATCCTCTAACAAATCACTCCTGAGACAGTCCTTCCTGTTTGTATGTGGTACAGCTTTCATGCTTTTTCAACCTAAATCCGGTGTTGGATAGCTGCATGTGTTTGAGAATAACTGCGACCGACTTCGACTGACTGAAGCAGAGTGTGGAACAGCCCCCTACTTGAAGGTGTGGCGCAGTGTTTGGGGACTGTGTCCCGTCAATATCGTTATGAAGTCTATGGTTGTGCTGAGAAAAAAAAAGCATAGTTTAAAAACAAAAAATAACAAAAGTCAAACGGCGTAAGCAGTTGCTCACAAAGTTACTCCTTGATTATTCTTTTCACCACATGCTTTTTTACTTGTACTTAATTACATTTTTGGGATGGCTATTTTTACTTGAGAAATATTATTTTGAAGTAACGCTACTCTTACTTGACATAAGTTTTTGGATACTCTACCCAGCTCTGCTTGCTTCCAATGACTACCTTGTCGTGACCTTTGAATTGAATTCCATTCCTAATCGACATTGTTTCCCTTGCATCACCTTTCCAGGCCACCAACAGACACTTCCCTCAAACTGTAACTGGCGCTTACCTGAGTGGCGTTCGAGAGGCCAGCAAAATGGCTGCCCTCTGAGATTTCACCGGGTGCTCCCGACTCACCAGCACGGACACACGGGTCAAAACACCGACAAACTGTGTCTCACATATCATGTGTACCACCAAGGGCTTCGGGGAAACAATAGCGCTCAATTAATATGTACTTCCCTACAAGATCAAACAGTACTAAACTGTCCATTAACCGTTAAGACTCAGCAGTGTGGTTATTTCAAAACTTTTTCAGTTTTACATCATGCTTCATACAGCTATGATATTGTGGTTGTGGGTGTAGGTTACATGTGTCGGGTAAGTTGTCTCTTGCACTTTTTTTTATTTTTTATTTAGAACCGTTTGAGCATGAAATGAGGGGGAAATGCTCAAAAATGGGCATATTTGGGTGAAATTTGAGTAATTCTAATTTCTCAGGGATGACACCGGGACAGGCAGTAATTTAAAACTCCACGGTATCTAGCTTGTATTCTATGTCTCCTCGCTGTGTCTGATGTATGTCTTGTTTTTTTTCTCCCACAGTCGTGACATTTTTGGACAAGTCTCGGACATTTTTGCCCTTGCTATTTATCTGCTTCACTGTATGTTTAATAAACCGTGCTGAAAACTGCCATGGGTATTCTACCTTTCTTTTTACAGCTACGATGCCACAAGGGTTTAATTTTATTTTAAAATGTCAAATATAAAAATTTTCCATGGTCTTTTGGGGGGCAAAAAACCCTAGAAAACTGACCTCACTTAAATGTGGCATTTAAGGTAAAAGAAATCAAAGACATCATGTATATGCCTAGATGACTTACTGTGGAGTCGACGGCGTAAGTAACTCTCCAACTGTTGGCCATCTTGCAGCAGAAAACTGGCAAAATGAGGAGTTTTCTCCCCAAAATACTCTTAATTTAAGTAATTGTTCTTGACGTATTTTCAAATGGTTTGGCCTCTCGTAATTTGAACTATGTCTCTGTTATACTGTATATCGGCGCGTATAAGACATCTAGCATTATATATAAAAGCGTGAGCCCGCGCAATGACGTCATAAAACTGAGCCCTTCATGTCTCCTCAAACAGCCGTCAGTGAACAAGTCAGGTGTAGTCGAAGGGAACGCCAACTTTTCCACATCTCTACGACGTAAACCTGTTAAACTCTTATTGTGCTCCTCTCCTTTTAATAAATCGAACAAATTAGGCAAACTTTGCCCCCTGCCGCTCGACAAAACGCAGGAAAAACGCGCAACTAGCATTGCTACACGCGAAATAAGCTAGGAATTTTTGGGAGGTTGCATTTTGGATGAGCATCTTCAATTCCTTTTTGCAACGAAATGGACCACAGCGGTACGTTACTTAATAATTGAAAAATAATTTATTACATTTTTCATTTTAGCAGGCTTGAAGCTGGAAAAGCCTGTCAGCAACTCCACACGTTTCAGATAATGCATGTCATTTTTGTCTCAACCACTTGCGATATTTTGAAATTATAATAACATATTCATATGCGCATATAGATACAGTGTTGGGTATTGCTTTTTATACGTGTGTATATATACGCAAGAATTCAAAATGCCTCTATTAAATCATATTTATTGTGTTATTAAAATTGTTGCTTGTTCTATCAATAAATGGACCATTAAACCACCCAAGAACGTCGACTTGTGTGCCTTTCAGTCACTCCGCCAGTCTATAAAATTCTGTTTCAACATGTAAATTACAGCAGCTACTTTTTAAAATTATTTTTGATGGCAAGACACTTTTTGAATATTAGTAAATTGTTCAATTCTGTCTTTATGTTCTGGAGATGAAAGCTTTATTAAGGTGGACCAGGTCCTGTACTTATCCGTTGGTGGTGCCTACATGTAATATAGAAGTTGTGCAAAAAAGTCTTAAACAGTAAACATGTGCATTCAAAATTCAGAGATCAAATTAAGGTCACGTGAGTAATTTTTGGGAGAAATTTTAAATGTTAACCCAGGATCTAGAAGCCCAATATTGCATCCATTTTGCGTACAGTGTGTTTTCTTCCCAAGTAACTAAATATTTACCTCATTCATGATATACGTGATAATTTTTCTACTGCAGGCAAGGACAACTCCAGCTCAGACGATGACGTTCCCCTCTCAAAAATGGCGGCGAGGCGACACAAAAAGGAGAAGTACACTGAGGATGCCCACAGCTCCAACGCTGAGGACAAAAGTGGTAATGGTGTCTGATTGCGCGTACCTTCCCTGGTTGTATGCATTCTCACAGGCTTTTCTCTCAACAGATGATGAGCCTCTGATTAAGCAAAAGACAAAGAAGGAAAGCAGATCTCCATTTCGTGGCAAAAAATCTAGAAATGCAGGTGAGTAAGTGTATTTTAGTTCTTTTATGTTTATTTGCTTTTAATATTTACCCATTTCTGATCCTAAAAGAGGACGACAGCTCTGACAATGGTCCCTTGGTGAAAGCCAAAACGCCAATCAAAGCTAGCAAAAAAATCAAAACGCCAACGAGGAAGCCTGCTACGCCAAAGAAGAAGAAAGGCAATTAAACCGTCCATTTGAATCTTCCATTGCGCAACACTGTTTCTTCTTCCTTTATTTTTGAAGCCATATTTCTTGTACAGAAACTCCAAATGAGGACCTAAGTTCGGATGATGAGCCTCTGAGCGTAATCGCCCAAAAAGTGAAGCCTCAGCAAAGGGGCACTCCTACAAGAACCAATGAGACCACATCCAAAAGGAATGCGGCAAAGAAAAGAGGCAAGTGGGTCGATTACAAACCCTAGCAAAAAGTATGGAATCGCCAGTTTCGGACGAGCACTCACTCAGGCATTTTATCATGTAGAACAAACTCTGTTAAAAAGCTTGAAAAAAAATGAATTTGTTCAAAAGTGCAGCTCTTTAGCATTCAGAAACTCTGAAAGAGATTAATAAAAAAACAATGGAGTGGTCAGTAAATGTTACTTTTATAGAGCAAGTGCAGGGAAATATATATGGAATCACTCCATTCTGAGGAATAAAATATGGAATCATTAGAAACAAACAACGAAATAATAATCAAAACACATCTCTAGTATTTAGTAGCACCACCTCTGGCTTTTATGTCAGCTTGCAGTCTCTGAGGCATGGACTTGATGAGTATTCTTCATCAATTTGGTGCCAACTCTCTTTGATTGCAGTTGCCAGATCATCCTTGCAGCCTTGCTCTGGACTATTTTTTTTCAATTTCCACCACAGGTTTTCAATAGGGTTGAGATCTGGGCTATTTGTAGGCCATGACATTGACTGGATGAGTCTTTCTCCAAGGAATGCTTCAACAGTTTTAGCTCTGTGGCATGATGCATTGTCATCTTGGAAAATGACAAACATATTTTCAATTGAAGGGATAAGAAAGCTATCTAAAATTTCAATTTAAACTTGTGCATTTATTGAAGTGCCTTTGCCTGACATGCAGCCCCATATCATCAAGGACTGAGGGAATTTTGATGTTTTCTTCAGGCAGTCATCTTTGTAAATCTCACTGGAACAGCACCAAACAAAGTTCCAGCATTATTACCTTGTCCAATGCAGATTCTTGACTCTTGACACCTTGTCTAATGCAGATTCTTGACAAGACAAGGTGATGATGCTGGAACTTTTGTTTGTCAGAGTGAGTGCTCATAAAGTTAGTTTTGTAAAACCACTAAAAGTCATTGTTTTCAGCTTTTAAAATGATTTTTTCACGGTGCTGCTGACATAATCATTAGAGTCCAACTTCTAGTTCTAAGCAGGCCACCTGTTATACTAGGCCTGCGCAATATATCGTTTGAACATCGCAATTTACATGCGATTGTTAATTTATTTATTTTTTCTTTTAATGTAAGCTTTTGTTTTGCTTCATAAAAGCAGCAATTATGCAGATACATGGCTTCCTGGATTCCTTGTATATATCCCAATCTAGGGGTGTGACAAAATATCAAAATGGTGATATATCGTGACACTTTGTATCCCAAAAAGTTATTGATATGCTCCTGCCAAGAATCAAGATATCGTTTTAAAAAGGTGTCAATATCTAAAATAAATAAATAAATAGGAACCAACAAGTTGCTACCAAAATCTTCCACCTTAATAGTGTCTCTGTTAACTCTAAGGCTGCATTGATGGTGCACGACGCCCAATCCATTTAGACTGTGGGTTTTCAGGGCATTTACATGTAACTTGCGGTCAATTTTAGGGCTTTTATAGGTCATTTCCTGTTGAGTTTGAGTCACTGCCTATTCATTTGGGTGATTCCCAGGACACTTCCTGTTCTGTAACTCAAAATCAACAGGAAGTGACCCATAAAATACCCCAAAATCAACAGGAAGTAACTGAACATCAACAGATAAGTGACCTTAAATGGCCCAAAACTACCTCATTGCCTGGCATTGGCTGCCACTGACGGCCATAGGCGTTCAATCCGTTTGAAGTGGGAGGGTGGCAGCGAATGAACATTCGTTCATTTGCTGCCATCCCTCCCACTTCAAATGGATTGGACATCTACTAGTGATAAACTCATTCCAATTCACAGCAGAAGCTATTTTTTCTGTTTATTAGTTGTTGGCCAGAAAATCATTGTAGGATATTCTACAAATGTATCGATAATCGTTGTATCGCCATATTGTCAGGTCATCTTATTGTGAGCTTTGTAGAGGTGGGAATCTTTGGGCACCTAACGATTCGATTCCGATTCAGAGGCTATGATTCGATTATAAATCGATTATTGATGACCCCCCCCCCCCCCCGCTATTAGCTGCTAATGAAAAAAAAAAGCCTCGCAGGCTTAAATAAACAACTATTTCAGTATCAAGTTAACAGTTAAAAACAGTAAATAATCTACTCAAATCCCCATTCTGTATCAGCAGCTTTAAACTACATTCAATTAATTTAATGTTGTCAATCAACCGTTAAAGTTGTTAAAATTGCTCCTGTTATTCCATAATTTCCCTTTTGTCTACTTTCAACATGTGAAAGTTTTAAAACTATTTTAAAGATAGATTCAAGTCATTATTTTACCGATTTAGGAGTATTTTAGATAAAAGGTTAATTAGGTTCGCTTGGAAGGTTCGCTACAACAGCCTTGCAGGGAAGTCTACTGCTTTAAGATGGCGGCCGTTTACTACGCCCGCATCTAGCTTTCTCTACATGTACTACCACCGAGTATATAATACATCTAGTCCTATATAAATATGATATCTACCTTAACATTATGTATTGTGGATGTACTTTGTAGCAGCTTTCGGCAGCAGTCAGGTATGTTGTTGCTTTTTTTATCTCGCGGCATGAGTTGAGCTAGAGCCGTGAGTTGAGCATTGGCATTACCCGAGGGGCCGGGTAATGACAAGCATGATGTTTAGCTACTCTCGCTCCGTACCTCATTCAGTCCGAAGACCGCGCGGCGCGCTGAGTGTGTTTTACTTCCGCTTTACTTGACATATTTCAATAATCGGAATTTGGATGTTTGTGAATCGTTGTCGAATCTTCCACGGCCGAATCGCGAATAATCTAAGAATCGGAAACTTCGCACACCTCTAGAGCTTTGTATCGCGTTTCGTATCGTGAGGTACCAAGAGGTTCCCACTCCTACCCCAATCTTCATCATTCACATATAAAACCCCTTAACCTGGATTAAATGGTATTATACGAATACTAGGGATGTCCCGATTGCATATTTTTGCACCCAAGTCCATAGGCGAAGTTTGACTTTTGGGGAAGGGGGGGCACAACATGTTCATGACCCCAAAATGCAGTGTAAGCCATAAAATGAATTTACAAGAATATGTATAATAGTACGTTGAAAATGAGCGTTTTTTTTGTTTCCCATCATTCTTGAGGGGAATTCTAAATCTGGCTGCTTAGGACAGCTATACTTTTAGCCAAGATCGTCATCCAGTGAATATGGCACGCCAGCCAGTCTTGTGCCAATGTAGTTACCCCCGTCAAAATTGTATCCCCTGGGCGGAGCCACTGCGCTGCACTGATGTACTTGATTTCCGTGTTTTCGTGCTGTAGTTATCCTCAAGGTTTTAAAACATGGCCCATCCATCTGTCATATAACATAACATACAGTGGGGAAAATAAGTATTTAGTCAACCACCAACTGTGCAAATTCTCCTACTTGAAAAGATTAGAGAGGCCTGTAATTGTCAACATGGGTAAACCTCAACCAGGAGAGACAGAATGTGGAAAAAAAACAGAAAACCACATTGTTTGATTTTTTTAAAGAATTTATTTCCAAATTACAGTGGAATATAAGTATTTGGTCACCTACAAACAAGCAACATTTCCGGCTGTCAAAGAGGTCTAATTTCTTCTAACGAGGTCTAACGAGGTTTAATGAGGCTCCAGTCGTTACCTGTATTAATGGCACCTGTTTTAACTCATTATTGGTATAAAAGACACCTGTCCACAAACTCAGTCAGTCACACTCCAAACTCCACAATGGCCAAGACCAAAGAGCTGTTGAAGGACACCAGAGACAAAATTGTAGGCCTGTACCAGGCTGTGCAGACTGAATATGCAATAGGTAAAATGCTTGGTGTAAAGAAATCAACTGTGGGAGCAATTATTAGAAAATGTAAGACATACAAGACCACTGATTATCTCCCTCGATCTGGGGCTCCATGCAAGATCTCACCCCGTGGCGTCAAAATGATAACAAGAACGGTGAGCAAAAATCCCAGAACCACACGGGGGGACCTAGTGAATGACCTACAGAGAGCTGGGACCACAGTAACAAAGGCTACTATAACTAACACAATGCGCCGCCAGGGACTCAAATCCTGCACTACCAGACGTGTCCACCTGCTGAAGCCAGTACACGTCCAGGCCCGTCTGCGGTTCGCTAGAGAGCATTTGGATGATCTAGAAGAGGACTGGGAGAATGTGTTATGGTCAGATGAAACCAAAATATAACTTTTTGGTAGAAACACATGTTCTCTTGTTTGGAGGAATATGAATACTGAATTGCAGCATACCCACTGTGAAGCATGGGGATGGAAACATCATGCTTTGGGGCTGTTTTTCTGCAAAGGGACCAGGACGACTGATCTGTGTAAAGGAAAGAATGAATGGGGCCACGTATCGAGAGATTTTGAGTGAAAATCTCCTTCCATCAGCAAGGGCATTGAAGATGAGACGTGGCTGGGTCTTTCAGCATGACAATGATCCCAAACACACAGCCAGGGCAACAAAGGAGTGGCTTCGTAAGAAGCATTTCAAGGTCCTGGAGTGGTCTAGCCAGTCTCCAGATCTCAACCCCGTAGAAAATCTGTGGAGGGAGTTGAAAGTCCGTGTTGCCCAACGACAGCCCCAAAACATCACTGCTCTAGAGGAGGTCTGCATGGAGGAATGGGCCAAAATACCAGCAACAGTGTGTGAAAAGCTTGTGAAGAGTTACAGAAAACGTTTGGCCTCCGTTATTGCCAACAAAGGGTACATAACAAAGTATTGAGAAGTACTTTTGGTATTGACCAAATACTTATTTTCCACCATGATTTGCAAATAAATTCTTTAAAAATCAAACAATGTGATTTTCTGTTGTTTTTTTTCTTCCACATTCTGTCTCTCATGGTTGAGGTTTTCCCATGTTGACAATTACAGGCCTCTCTAATATTTTAAAGTGGGAGTACTTGCACAATTAGTGGTTGACTAGGTACTTATTTGCCCCACTGTACATACTGAACGTAATAAAAGGCAATGTTTTACCGTTTTACTCGTAGTATGACCTATAACTGCTATTACTGTAATTCAAGTCCTGTATGGAGTTTCTCCGGTTTGATAAACTTCGATGTCCAAAAAATATAAATGTGGTTGTTTTCTGGCTTCAAATAATTGTTCAAGTCGACATAACTCATAACTTATATGTGTGTATGCGCTCCCGCGTACAGGGGATAAAATTTTTGATGGGGGGTTACTGCATCGGCGAGACACCGGTGGTGGCTCTGTTGTACAATTAGCGTCTTTAGTGGGTCAAATTGAAACTCTGCTCACCATTTTGGCGGTGCTCTTTGGTGTTTCATGGTCCACATTTTCAATCTTTGGTTCTTACTCAGTAGTTGTCGCTTTTGAAAGTTTAGGTTTGGAAAAAAAAAAAACGTATCTCTTGCCTCTTCGGTCCTCGGGTGGTTTTGGCTAAGCAAAGCAAATAACCGTCTAAGGTGCCAGTCACATGATCTGTTTGAAAAATAATTTTGACCCATTATAAAAAATTTTTTTTTTGTTCATACCATTCATTTTTGTTGTTTGTTTTATTGCTTCACAAAAATTATAGACAATATTTTACCTGAAAACTCTTAATTTTAAAGTCATATATATATATATATATATATATAGTCAATTACATGCAGTGACACCTTTCGGCCACAAAGGAAGGCCTGGCCCCCCGCCCCCCTTTAAACTGTGCGTATGCCCGAGTCACCTGAGTTTGACAATCTGCCGATACCGAGTCCTGATCCGATACCGAAAACCTTTGATGCTCATGCTGCCGAGAACAGCCTCTCGCTTGCCTCAGCACACTTCAGACTTTTCGCCCAATTTCCGATCATGTGACCGGGACATTTCTAATGAATACAATGTGGTCATAGTGAAGTCTTTCCAAAACAGCTTTTCAAGTTATATTGTGAAAAATCTTCTAGTTTTAATATCGCAATATAAATCTCAATATATCGCAAACCCCCATAAAGTCGCAATGATGGTTTTTCCCAATATCGTTCATCCCTATGTTATACTGTAAATGACCATGTGAAAGACAGTTGTTCAAATTACTTAACTCATTGACCGCTAGACGTCCAATCCATTTGAAGTGGGTGGGATGGCAGCGAATGAACTCGTGTACTAGTGATAAACTCATGTCTGACAATATGTATTTTAAGTTTTTCTCCACTCATCCACATTAAAAAATGAAATTCTGTGTTTTTTCACCCTATTTAACAAGATTCTTTTGGCTGGAATGCTCATTATATTGGTGTTGACTTTCCCTTTAAACATAGCTTGAGCAATATTTTCTAACTACTTGCTAATAATCCTCCTACTTTGTACTGTAAAAATGTTGCAATTTTGCCGAGCGAAAGCAACTCATGACTAGAAGATTAAAATGCAACACAATGTCAGGAACAATGTTTTAGAGATAAAGTATAGAAAATCCCCACAGTCTGTGTGAGAAGAAGCAGGCAAATAAAAATGAATAGATTCTGGAAGAGAAAGACATCATCTGATGAGACACGGTGTTAAAATGATTTGGTAGATTGCAGGGTTTCTCCCTGAAATGCCTGGTGGTAACCCATGTTTTTATAAAATGAAAATGTCATGTTGTCGGGAATTTTTAAATTATGACTATTATGTGTTGTTATACACCACTCCCTCGTCTCATATGCTCTGCTAATTTTTGTGAAGCCATCCTGACATTCTTCTCCACAAAAATCACTGACATTCACCAATCCCTGACGCACCACGGAGCTGCAGTTTCTGTAACTGACCCTGTTCCCTTTCATGTTCCTCTCATTAGCACCCTCTCCTCATTTACCCTTCCTTCAATCCCGGCTATCTCTGACATCATCACCAAATCCAAACCCACTACCTGTCACCTTGATCCTCTTCCCACTGCCCTCATCAAAACTTGTCTTCCCTCAATAGCCCCCCTCATCACTACTATCATTCACTCTTCACTTACATCCCATTCGGTCCCTCCATCTCTCAAAACTGCTTCCATCACACCCATTCTGAAGAAACCCAACCTGGATCCCACCAATTTCAATAACCTCCGCCCCATCTCGAACCTACCTTTCATTTCCAAAATTCTTGAAAAAACCGTTGTATCCCAACTCCATAACCACCTAATTACCAATGACATTTACGAGCACTTTCAATCCGGTTTCGGCCCCCACCATAGCACCGAAATAGCCTTACTTAGAATTACAAACGACCTCCTCATAGCATCCGACTCTGGTTTATTATCAATTCTCGTCCTACCCGACCTCACTGCCGCCTTCGACACAATTTCCCACACAATCCTTCTCGACCGACTCTCCTCTTTTGGTATCACCCACACAACCCTTTCCTGGTTCACTTCCTACCTGTCCAACCGCACCCAATTCGTCAAATTCGGCCCTCATAAATCCAGTTCCCTCTCTGTCTCCGCTGGCGTGCCCCAGAGCTCTGTCCTGGGGCCGCTCCTCTTTATTATTTACATTCTCCCCCTCTGTTCCATCTTCCGCAAACACAACATTCACTTCCACTGTTGCGCGGATGACACCCACCTCTACATCTCCTCAAAACCAACTGCCTCCCTCCCACCTTCCTCCCTCACCCTCTGCTTAGATGACATTAACTCCTGGTTCTCCTCTAGCCTCCTCCTACTCAACAGCTCCAAAACAGAAGTCCTCCTAGTTGGAACCACCGCAATGCTCTTTAATGTCCATAGGTTCTCTATTACCATCAACAATTTACTGATCTCTCCTTCGTCTCAGATTAAGAGTTTGTAAGTCTGTAAGTCGGATTTCACTGTCAAAGTTGAAATTTACATTAAATTACTTGGTATAAAAAATTAAAATGCATTAAAATAAAAATATATGATGTTGTGCTTCTCAATATTGTAGAGTAGTGGCTGGAGAGTTTGGCTTCTCAATGGTTTGTTTGCAACCAAAAATGCCAACTCCTCCATCCTTCCCTTTTTCACTCCAGTCAAATACACTGTGTGTTTAGGGACAGCCAGACAACACAGCACTCAACACATCAACACTGACGCACACTGAAGCATACATGCAACTGTATTCCTGACATTCCTGTCTTTATTTAAGGTTATGTGAACTGGAAGTTGTTGTACTTTGACTGTCGATAAGGTAATGTCTGTGTGAACACAAAACTACATTTGGGATGAGCAAGCCGTTTTCGCGCGACGGTTTAACTTTGGTCTGAACGCAGCATAGCCCACCAGGCTTATTAAGCACTAGGGGAAACCCTGCTTCCTGGATGTAATCACAAATAAATGAGAAAATAAAGTGAAGAAAATAGGTATTTGAACACCCTGCTATTTTACAAGTTCTCCCACTTAGAAATTATGGAGGGGTCTGAAAGTTTCATCGTAGGTACATGACTGCATGTCCACTGTGAGAGAGGAAAACTAAAAAAAAAATCCAGAAATCACAACGTATGATTATTCAACAATTTATTTGTGTGATACAGCTGCAAATAGGTATTTGAACACCTGAGAAAAAAAATGTTAATACAGTACAGTAGCCTTTGTTTGTAATTACAGAGGTCAAACGTTTCCTGTAGCTTTTCACAGGTTTGTACACAATGCACGAGTGATCTTGGCCCACCTATCAGTCGGGTTTCTGGGCGGTCACTGGGAAACAGAGTTTGAGCTCCCTCCAAAGGTTTTCTATTGGGTTTAGGTCTGGAGACCCACTAGGCCAACCAATTCCACAAAGGGCCAAGAGGGTCCTGGATTTCATTTCAACCAAGACTGCGCAAATAGATGAACCAATGAATTTTCTGCTGAAACAAGCAGCACCTGACTGCAATCAACTGATTACAATTGTAGGAGATCAGATTGGTGAAAAGGTGACCTGTTCATTGGTTGGAACGAAATCCAGGACCCAGGCACGACCCATCTTCAATGCTCTGACTAAAGGAAGAAGGTTGTTCCCCCAAATCTCACAACACAGGGCCCCAGTCATCCTCTTTAATACAGTGCACTCATCCTGTCCCATGCGCAGAAAAACACCTCCAAAGCATGATGCTACCACCCCCATGCTTCACAGTAGAGATGGTGTTCTTGAGAACATACTCATAATTGTTTTTCTTCCAAACACAGTTCGTGGAATTATGACCAAAAAGTTTTATTCTACTGCCATCTGACCACAAAACCTGCTCCTATGACTCCTCTGCATCATCCAAATGGTCATAGGCAAACTTAAAGATGGGTTTTGACATGTGCTGGTGTAAGCAGGGGAACCTTCCGTGCCTTGCATGATTTCAAACCATGACAACTTAGGCTACGTTCATACTACAGGTCTTAATGCACGAATCCGATTTTTTGTCATATCCGTTTTTTTGGCGTGCCCGTTCAGACTGCCTTTATCCATTGAGACCGTTCAAGTATTACGCATGCGCACTAATTCGCAGTCCGACACCCGCTAAGCAAGAAGACCCGCATGCGCAGAACCAACAAAACAAATGACAGACGTCATCCGTCATTCCAGGGATATCATATTTTGCTTTTCAAAAGGTGGACACAAATAACAGACATAAATAATCCCCGTTTAGGCAAATATTCAAAGTTTATATGGATCGATAGCATGCACGCACTGTCCGTGCACGTCACACACACATACGGGCAGTTTGTCCCGACTCTCGGCCGTGGAGGCAATGTTGAAATATTGCTCACTTGGAACAGAGAGAAAACTGAGCATTCTCAGGCTTATCCTCAACCCATTTTTATTTTTTATGACTGTTTTCAAGCTCAGCCCTTCCTCAAACGCCGTGTTCACTGCAAGCTAGGCGCTAATAACGCACAGGTGCATCGCTACGGTAACGACTCTCTCGCTATTTGATGACGTAATTGCTGCATTAAATCCGATTTGCGGGACTGGACAGTACAGACCGCCGCGACAGTCTGGAAAAATGTGGCCCAGATTGGATTTAGACCACATACGAAAGTGACCCAGATCGGATTTGAAATGGTCCCGTTCTATGCGACTTGTCACGTTCAGACCGTCAAGTTAATGCCTCACTCGAGTCGGAAAAACACGAAAAAATCGGATTCGTGCATTAAGACCTGTAGTATGAACGTAGCCTTAGTGTATTACCAACAGTAACCTTGGAAACAGTCACAGCTCTTTTCAGGTCATTGACCAACTCATGTCGTGTAGTTCTGGGCTGATTCCTGAGACCCCACGAGGTGATATCTTAAATGGGGCTCCACCCCGATTGAGATTGACCGTCATGTTTAGCTGCTTCCATTTTCTAATGATTGCTCCGACAGTCCTAAATTTGCCTCTGGTGTCTTTGGACAGCTCTTTGGTCTTGACCATGTT
Source organism: Corythoichthys intestinalis (assembly GCF_030265065.1). Classification (NCBI taxonomy): domain Eukaryota; kingdom Metazoa; phylum Chordata; class Actinopteri; order Syngnathiformes; family Syngnathidae; genus Corythoichthys; species Corythoichthys intestinalis. Next base: position 27,959,264 of record NC_080416.1, read on the forward strand.
ACAAGTTTGAGTCTTACTGGTTTTATGGGGTGGACAGATGTCTTTATGTTGCTATCGACCTCAAACAAGTGCAACTGATTCATGATAATACATGGAGCGGAAGTAGGCTTTTAATAGGCGGACTAACAAGTCTTTCAGAGTCAGCATTCTAGCTGATAGACAGGTGTTCAAATACTTATTTGCAGCTGTATCACACAAATATATTGTTAAAAAATCATGCATTGTGATTTCTGGATTTTTCTTTTTAGATTATCTCTCTCACAGTGTACATGCACCTACGATGAAAATTTCAGAGTCCTCCATGATTTCTAAGGGGAAGAACTTGATAAATAGCAGGGTGTTCAAATACCTATTTTCTCCACTGTATGTCAAACCAATGGTTTCCAACCATCTACATTCCTATCAGTTAAGCAAAATTCGATCAAACACACCCTTTAAATTCCTCCGTATCATCTTTTCCTCCAGTCAAATTCACAGAATCTTCCAACGAGAGCTCAGACGACGACACGCTCGCAACCCTCGCAAGAAAGAAGGCGATCTGCACTCGGCAGAAAACGCCAGCAAAAAACACCAGGAAAGGCAGAGCGGCGCGCGCAATCAAAGCGGACCGTGGTAAGGCTCTGAGAACGCCATGCACGTCCTACGGAAGCGCAAGGCTTTTTTTCGAGCACTTTCCTGTCAGATTTTCAAATCGTGTTCGTCCTTAGACGACGGCTCCGACAACAACGGCAATGATGACGATGACGACAATGATGATGTACCTTTGGTGAACTTCATTGCCAAGCGGAAGCCGGCGGAGGAAAAGAAAAAGCCAGTGAAAAAGAGTGGCGCGTCACAAGGCAGCGCTTCTAAAAAAAGGCGAGGTAAATAAACATTTACAAGGGACAAATGAAAGTAGTCGCTCATTTAAATGAATTTGCGTGATTTCAACCGAGCTGCAAGAGGATAAAAAAGTGCTGTAATTGTCCAAGCTTTATATTTTTATTGAAGTAATTTAGATAACCTGCAAGTGTTTTATTAACTCACTTCAAGGTTGCATTAATCTGTCTCTTTCAAGCAGGTCAATCGGACGAGAGCTCGGATGATGAGCCTCTTATTAATCTAGTGAAAAAATCCCAAGCGGAGAAAAAGTCCAAGGTGAAAAAACAAGCCTCGGCTCCCAAAAAGAGGGCTGCAACTCCTCGAGCCTCGAAAAAGTCCTTGCCAGGTAACAAGTAAAAACAAGTACTACTGTATGCGCTGAGGTTGGGTTGTATAGTTAATTTTTTTGCTCATTTTTTAAAATACGGTCCTTTTTCATGTGCACCAACAACATGTCTGCAAACAGGCAAATAACTGCATTTTTTTTTCGGGGGAAAAAATTGAGGTGGAGCTTGAGGGGACATAACATACATAAATACAAGCAAATTCAAGAAAATCTGTGATTATGGGTGTAACGGTACACACAAGTCAAGGTTCGGTATGTACCTTGGTCAGAGGTGGGTAGTAAAGCGTTACATTTACTTCGTCACATTTACTTTTGTAACTTCGAGAAAAATGTATTTCTAAGTAACTTCACTCAGTCATACTTTTTACTTCAGTAGATTTGTGAAAAAGAAATGCTACTCTTACTTCGCTACTGTGGGCTACACAAGGCGTTACATTTTTCTGTTCATTCTACAAATTAGGCGGCACGGTGGCCAAGGTGTTAGCACATTTGCCCCACAGTTCTGACATCAAGGGCTCAATCCCAGGCTTCCGGCCCTTTCTGTGTGGCATGTTCTCGTGGTAGGCTGATTGAACGCTCTGAATTGTCCGTAGGCATGATTATGTGCGGGAATGGTTATTTGTCTCATTGTGCCCTGTGATTGGCTGGCATCCAATTCAGGGTGTAACCCGCCTACTGCCCGTAGTTAGCTGGGATAGGCTCCAGCACCTCCGCGACCCTCATAAGCGGCATGGAAAATAAATGAAATGTACATATTAGATTTTACTTTTTTTTTACTTTTTTTTTTTTTTTTTTGCCAGAGACGCTAACAGTGGCTCAACCAGTTTCACCAATGAGACGTAACAACAATAATCAAATAGAATAGAATAGAATAGTCCTTTATTGTCACTATACAGTTGTTCAGTGAAATTGTGGAGCATCTCCCTTTACAGTGCAGGACAAGTAAATATCTCGTAAGTGTCTTGCAAGAATAAAAGTACAAAATCTAAAAATAAAATATGTATGAGGTAGTCCTATGTTCCGGTAGTGCAAATAATTGCATTTATTAAAGGCATTTATTATTGCATGTAAATAAGTATTGCACATAGAATATGTGTGAATAGAAGTTGACTCTATTATACCAATCTTGTTTGCAATCAAGCTTCCCATTCTATGATCACGCCAGCCTGTTCAATCATGTGGTCAAAAAAATAAGTGTTTGACATAGCTGTCAACATGACCCGAAAGCGCAGATTTTAATCTCTGTTTTTTAATTTGGTACCGATTGCCCACGGAAAACTGGAGTTTCATTATAGGAACTTGAGGGCACCCATGCTCTTTGACGAATAATGCTTAATTTTGTACATTTTTTTTCTCTCTCGCTGGAATTCAATGTTTTTTTTTCTTTGTCTTAATTTGATTATGTAATGTTATAGTACACTATAATAATAACAGTTGACAGTTCATAAAGATAACAGTGCTGAAAAAATACCTTTGTTTGAAAAAAAAAAACAAAAAAACATCCAATGTAACTCATTATTTGAGTTTTCTTTTCACCAAATACTTTTACTTATACTTGAGTACATTTTTTGGATGAGTACTTTTACTTGAATACTATTATTTTGAAGTAACGCGACTCTTACCTGAGTAAAATATTTTGGCAACTCTATCCACCTTTGATCATTTGCCAGCCAATCACAGGGCACATGGAGAGGAACAACCATTTACGCACACACTCATACCTAGCATTGACCAAGCATGACCCAGTTTAAGAAGCGGTATAAACACATGTTTTTTACAGGGTAAAGGGAAAAGGAAGGGGTTTAATTACAATATTAGGTGTTTTCACAAATGTGTTATTGGCTAGTTCCTTTTTTATTTTGTGTTTATTTTTCATCTCATGTATATGGTTATTCACGTTATTTCTTTTGGTAATATGAGGGCTAGTAATATGACGGACTAATAGTTGAGAAATATCAGAGAGGGGTAGGTTTTAATTAGAGTTGTCCGGTGATTACTTTTATAACCGATATCCCGATATTGTCCAACTTAAAAAATCAGATACCGATATCAGACTGATACCGATATATGCGGTCGTGAACTTAACATATTACGGCTAATTGTACTGATATGCCCCACTGGACGCTTTAATAATGATGATGCTCACATAAAAGAATCGCAAGCATCTTAGTTTGGAGACATTTAATGGTCAATAAGCAGGGGTGCACATAATTTTTTTGCCCAGGTTCTCAGAGGAGGACCTGGAGATGTGACTTGGTCCTCATTGAGTTTGAGAGCCAACTCGCCTGATGCGATACATTTATGACAAGTTTTACTTAGAGCCAATTAACTTTAATTAATTATATTAACAATTAATGCTTGATTAACATCAACTGGCACAACAAAATTGCCATTACTTTGAAGTGAAATGTAAAGAAATAAAAAGCACCAATTCAAAATAAAGGGCATTATGCGGCTCCCACATTAACTCCAAGCCTTTTTAAAAGTGGGATATCCTCCTCATCAGACCTCATTGAACGTGCATGTTTAGCTTTGTAAAATGCGAGCAAAAACACGTTTGTCAGTGCATGTCGCTGTTCATTACCTTTATTCCGCCACTTGTCCATAGGGCGAGTGGGGTCCTGTTTGACATCGATAGTTTGATTAATTGCCACTTGCTCTGTTTTTTTCGTGCTTTTCAAAGTTTGGATGGCTGAAATTCTTTGACCCTACATAAAATGCGCTGCTCTTATCAGCGACATTGGGATTCTCACGGCACATTTTGTACCGCATTTCCGTGCGAGCATCATTTGCTTCTAGCCATGGTACCTCCTGTAGCCACTTTTCAGCAAAAGTCCTTTTTTTCGGTAGCTCCGGTGACGTCTCTGTCGTCTGCCTTTGACGGGGGTGGGGGAACACGGAAGTAATTTAGTGATGGCCAAATGAAGCCTCATGAAGCAATGAAGCTTTGCAGCCAATTGGTTTGCACATGTAGCAAAGCTTCATGGTGCTTCATTTACCCTATGGCGCCATCAAGTGGTCTAGAAGCCCTATTTGCTTAAGACAAAGATATGAATGTGCTTGTGTTAGGAATTTAGTATGTGAACAAAATACAACAAGTGCTAAGGGTAATTTGTTATTCATTTTTATTTAGAAATAATAGCTTTCCCACAGTGGCTGGCTTTAAACAGTTTCTTTTTTGGGGGGGGGGGAATATTTCACCAGCTTTAGAAAATATTCTTTCACAAGGCACAGATGAAGCTGGGGTGCAGAGAAATGTGAGTGCCAGTTTACATAAATTTGGGTAGGTATTCTTTTGTGCCTCCCAGTACACTAATGGATTGTTCATTCTGTTGATGTTTGGTTCAGATAGGTACACACACACACTCACATTTATATTAAAGTAGTTTTTCTCCCTTACCTTATTGAAAGCAATCAAATCAAAATGTTCCCATACAGGGGAGGATCGCTCTTTTCGCGCAGGTTCCATCGCAAGCAAAGGACAAGGCTCGAAAAAAGATTGCACTGGTTGCACTGTTGCGCACAGATGTAACAAGTACAGGAGCCCGAAATCCACAAAATGTGAGATAACAGGCGATCGCCATTGCGTTTTGCAACCAATTTATACCGTAGTCTGTCCTGTTTTTGCAATGTGCGCCAAACGTTGGATCACTTCCGAAGCACTCACGAGATTCAGCCGGCCACTGGCGAGGCTTCCCACGTCATCATTTCCGGGTTTTGCCGAAATGAAGCGCGCCTCGCTACAAGCTTCGTGGAAACCCCCCTCCCATTACTCGACACAAGCTTCGGAACCTCGGCTCATTTCGTCCCATCACTAAAGTAATTACTCAGTGTGGCCTGCCTCTTCAAAATTTTGAGAAGTTATTTTCTCGTGTCCGCCGCAAATCCAGTGGTCAGCCATCGGTACGCAAAAGCGTATGGAAGCCGTTGAGGGCCAGCGCATTTGTCTACATCCAGTACGCATGCGCGCATGCGGACCACTTATGTGCACCCCTGTCAATAAGCATAACTGCTGTGCTAAGCTGTGACCAGCCCTTGTACAAAGGCAGAAGGCAGCATTTTTTTTGGCAGCCCTTTTAATTTTTGTCTTAGTCTTTTAGACAAAAATACTTTGTAGTCTTATTCATATTTTAGTCATTTCAAAATGTTTTCGTGTTCGTCTAGTTTTAGTCGACAAAATCTCAAAATTTCGTCAAGTTTTCATTGACAGTGCATCCTCTTGACTTACTGAGCGTCCATATTGGGCCAAAACCGATCATGAAAAACCAATTTCGATATTTTCCAATATTATTTTAAAATGCTTTTATCGGGCAACTCTTGTTTTAATCAACAAATGCTTCATCCTACTCCTTTCTGGGCATATTGGATAAATTCTGTTGGTTTTAATATTATTATTATCTTTACTATCGTTGTTGTTGAGTGTCTCGTTTGTCTGATTTTTTAAAACTGCTTTTTGTTGTTTGTTTTACTCTTATTTTCTTTATTTACTTTCTTCTGGCATATGTCCAAAATAAAGCATTTATTCATTCATTAAATAGAGAAAGTGTGTGACGTTTCCTCAGGTGTCAGCTCAGATGACGAACCATTAATGGAAGCTGTGAAACACCCTCAAGTGACCAAAACTATCCGCATCAAGCTGGAGAGGTGTGAAATTAAGGAAGCTGCCACAACAGCAAGCCAAGCGGGTAAAAAGGAGCCTGCCCAGTCATGAATCGTACCTTTTCCACGTAAATACTGAAATACTTGTCGCCCGTCAATGCAGAATGGCGGCTGTCCGAGGAGGTCAAGGAGAAACTAGAAGAGAGTTCGGAGTAATCGTTGCCACAGCAAGAAACGTTCCATGTTCAAACCACTTTGTTGAAAGAATCTCTTAGGCGAGAGGCCTCCTAAACAGTGTTTAATGTTTAGAAAAAAGAAGTTTTATACGTGATTCCTTTCAAGGAGTCGATTTTGTTGACTCCCTTTATTTTTCATTTGGGACCAAACGCGTTTTAGTTTGGGTCCAAATGTCAGTTTTGCTTTATGTGCACATGAGCATGTTTCGTAAGTGTCATTTTACAACTTGTGCCGATACTGTTTTTCCATGAGTGGGTTTTGTTTACATGATGTAAATGTCGGAAATTGCACACTAATATTAGCGTAAGCTTTTTCATGTATTCAATGTATGATCAGCATGTTTGAGTGAAAAATTAAATAAAGCAGTTTTGCTTTTTCTTTAAAATATTATGAGCAATCATAATGATAATAATCATGTTTATTTATATAGACATTAGCAGCTGAATTACTCAATGGCTGCCACTTGCAACGCTAGACTTCGTCCATTTGGACTTCGAGGGCCGTCAATGGCATTGAAATGAGTATTCATCAGTGGCGGAATGTAACAAAGTAAAAGGACGAAGTACTACATCGCTACATTTTACAGCTGGTATCTGCACCTTTACTCAACTACTTTTCAAATTGCACCTGGGTCACACGTTACTTGTTTGTTTTCTGTTTTTCTCATTGTAAATTGGTAGTTTCGTTTTCATGCCTCCGGCGCAATCGATAAGCCCTATACCGTAACTGAGCACTAGAGGCAGCAACATGATTACAGGCAAGATTAGGCAGGTGAACAAGATATTAATGACCAATAAAAAACACCACATTCTTGTACGGTAGGAGGCAGTATGCACCTTATAGTTGCTTGCAATCTGCCATTAAGCTAAGTTTTTGGAGTTTTTGAGCTTGTTTAGCTTGTGTTTACAGTGCAGTCAATTTCATTGCTAGTTTTTTTCCCCCATTCTACACGGTTCTAAATAAAACTAAGCAGTCAATGAATTTTCTGGTTCTTTCTTCGAATAGTGACACACACACACACACACACACTTATATAATATTATGTATATATATATATATATATATAATATCCAAAGGTGGTCGAGAACAACCAAGCCAAGATCCTGTGGGACTTCCAGATCCAGACAGACAAACTGGTGATGGCCAACCAGCCTGACATAGTGGTGGTGGGTAAACATCAGAAGACAGCAGTAGTAATAGATGTAACAATCCCGAGCGATAGCAACATCAGCAAAAAAGAACACGAAAAGCTGGAGAAATATCAAGGGTTGAAGGAAGAGTTGGAGAAAATGTGGGGAGTGAAGGCAACAGTGGTGCCAGTAGTGATGCCCCTAGTAGTGGGACACTAGGGGCAGTAACCCCCAAGCTGGGTGCATGGCTCCAACAGATACCAGGAACAAAGACCGACATCTCCGTTGAGAAGAGCACAATCCTAGGGACGGCGAAGATCCTGCGCAGAACCCTCAAGCTCCCAGGCCTCTGGTAGAAGACCTGAGCTTGAGAGGAGAGACCATACCGCCAGGGTGGGCATAAAACACAGTAGACCAACACCAGCAGCTGACATGGCACCCCAGGCCATCATTGACTGTGGGTACTTGACACTGGACTTCAGGCATTTTGGCATTTCGTTCTCCCTAGTCTTCCTCCAAACTCTGGTCCCTTGATTTCCGAATGACATGCAAAATTTGCTTTCATCTTGAAAAAAGTACTTTGGACCACTGAGCAACAGTCCAGTGCTGCTTCTCAGTTGCCCAGGTCAGGCGCTTCTGCCGCTGTTTCAGGTTCAAAAGAGACTTGACCTGGGGAATGTGGCACCTGTAGCCCATTTCCAGCACACGCCTGTGCACGGTGGCTCTGGATGTTTCTACTCCAGACTCTGTCCACTGTTTCTGCAGTTCCCCCAAGATCCTTCTCCACAATCTTTCTCAGGGTGCGGTCATGTGCAGCATTTCCTGCCACACTTTTTCCTTCCCACTGAGGTGCCTTGATACAGCACTCTGGGAACAGCCTATTCGCTCAGAAATGTCTTTCTGTGTCTTAGCCTCTTGCTTGAGGGTGTCAATGATGGCCTTCTGGACAGCAGTCAGGTCAGCAGTCTTGCCCATGATTGCGGTTTTGAGTAATGGACCAGGCTGGGAGTTTTTAAAAGCCTCAGGAATCTTTCGCAGGGGTTTTGAGTTAATTCGTTGATTCAGATGATTAGGTTAGCTTCTTTGTAGTACCTTTTCATGATATGCTAATTTTTTGAGATAGGGATTTTTGTTTTTTCTTGACTTTTTTGCCAAAATTATCAATATTAAAACAATAAAAGGCTTGAACTACTTCAGTTGTGTGTAATGAATCTAAAATATATGAAAGTCTGATGTTTATCAGTACATTACAGAAAATGATAAACTGTATCACAATATGCTAATTTTTTTAGAAGGACCAGTATATGCTGCCATAGCACATTCATGGCGCATTAACCCTAATATATATATATATATATAAGGGCTGTCAAACGATTAAAATTTTTAATCGAGTTAATTACAGCTTAAAAATTAATTAATCGTAATTAATCGCAATTCAAACCATCTATAAAATATGCCATATTTTTCTGTAAATTATTGTTGGAATGAAAAGATAAGACACAAGACGGATATATACATTCAACATAGAGTACATAAGTACTGTATTTGTTTATTATAACAATAAATCAACAAAATGCCATTAAGATTATTAACATCCTCTTAAAGCGATCCATGGATAGAAAAACTTGTAGTTCTTAAAAGATAAATGTTAGTACAAGTTATAGATTTTTTTAAATAAAACCCCTCAATGTTTTCGTTTTATTATTTATTATTATTTATCAAAAAATAAACTAGTAGCTCGCCATTGTTGGTGTCATTAAACAATGCTCACTCCCCAAACACATAAAATCATTTGGCCAGCAGAGGGCGCCAAACAACAAAAAGCAGGTACAAGTAACAAGCGGACATTACATTGCCTGGCATGGCCAGACTGTTCTCCCTGTGTTTTTCAAACACTGAGAGTATAGTCTGGGACCCAGCCCATTAACGGCCTCTCGAGCAAGTACAAAATCAATCGACAAATCCGATTAGTTTATTTGCGTGACGTGTTCTTAACGGGCAACGTCACTCTTCCGCGTCGGAAGTCGTCTCCACAACAACAGAGATGGCGAACAGGGAATATGTGAGAATATTTTCCAATCCACGGTAAAATCAGTTTTAAATTACCAAAAACACATCGACACAAGTCACTGACAACAGTCTGTCTCGCGCTAGCCATGCTGAATAAACTCCGCTCTCCTCGTATGTTTACTTCCGCGCGCAAGTCCCTCGTCCTGCCCATCGCTGATTGGTCCACTCCGCTGTCTGTTTGCTGTGGCTTGCTCCGTCCTGGAAATTTTATCCGCTTAATGGTGGCCAGACTCAATTGCTGGAACAGCGGTGAGTTTGGAGTACCAGGCTACACTGCTGTCATTTTAATCTGAGCGGGGCATGTGCGTTAATTGCGTCAAATATTGTAACGTGATTAATTTAAAAAATTAATTACCGACCGTTAACGCGATACTTTTGACAGCCCTAATATATATGTATATATTTATATATATATATATAGCCGGGCTATATATATATATATATATATATATATATATATATATATATATATATATATATATATATATATACACACATATATATATATACATATATACACACATATATATATATACATATATATATATATACATATATATATATACATATATATATATACATATATATATATATATATATATATATATATATATACATATATATATATATATATATATAGCCGGGCTATATACATATAGCCCGGCCGTCTCATCAGACCATAATCCATGTGCTTTGCTGACATGTCTTCAGCAAGCTGTTTGCAGACTTTCTTGTGTACCGTCTCCAGAAGAGGCTTCCTCCTGGGGTGACAGCCATACACACCAATTTGATGTGCAGTGTGGCGTATGGTCTGAGCACTAACAGACTGACCCCCCACCTCTTCAATCTCTACAGCAATGCTGACAGGACTCCTGTAACGAGTCACATGACATTTTGGAGGGAAAATGACAAGCGGTACTCAATTTGGACATCTTGGGATGTACGTAGTTTCTAAGGGGTGTACTCACTTTCGTTGCCAGGGGTTTGGATATTAATGGCTATATTTTGAGTTATTCTGATGGGAAAATAAATTAACTCTATTATATAAGCTGCACACAGACTACTTTTCATTGCGTCAAAGTGTCATTTTGTCAGTGTTGTCCCTTAAAAAGATATACTTAAATATCTGCAGAAATGCGAGGGATGTACACACTTTTGTGATACAATGTGTATGTATATATACATACATTTGTACACACACAGTACGTATATGAATCTGACATTTTTGCATCGGGAGGAAATACTTTTAATTTTTAGTACAAAGTAAAAGTATTTCCATTTTTGCAATTAAAAAGTTTTTACTTCCAAAGTACATTTTAAAGCAAGTATTTTTGTACATTACTTGAGTAATTTTTTTCTTATACACTTCTACTTTTATTTAAGTACTGTTTTGCACCTGTATCTGTTCTTTTACTTGAGTAGTGACTAGTATTCACACGCAGTCCTCATAAATTGTACGTCTAGCGTTTTCAGTGGCAGGCAATGTTAATAAAGTATCATGTTTGACTTTCATATTTCACAAGTTACACGGGGAAAAAAAATGCCAAAATGGTACGCATGTGCAAAGAGTTTGCCGGTGATCATAACTTCCGGGTTGTCTCCAGGCAGTCACAATATCCTGCATTTGAATTTGAAACTTAGTGTTGATGTGGCTCATGCTTTTTATAATTAATAATAATTAATAATAAACAGAAATATGACAAATTAAATACTAACACAAGATTTTCCACGAGGTGACGCGTGCTAGTCAGTCTGTGGTGGACCTAGCTAGCTAGCTGGCTAACTATCTTAGCATGTTTCCCTCTCAGAAAGTCTGATAAGTCTTTTTAAAAAAATATTTTACCTCACCATGACCAATTTGCAATGTCGGACGTCGGAAACTTTGGAGGTGGCACAAGAAGAAGATGAGGTATCCCGACAAAGTGAAGGTAAGGTATTGAAGCTAACACAGCTCTAGCTTTTTACTGCTTTTATCACTGTCTAAGAAGTTTCTCTTCCAGAATTAGATGGTGAAATAGTAGAAAAAGAGGCAGAAGAAAATCATGTGAAAGGTGGCAAAGATGAAGATTTTAAGCAGACAGAGGACGAGTCAAACAAACAGTCGACAGTCAGATCGACAAAACGTCCGTCTGCTTGTAAGTTTATTTTTTGGTCATAATTGAGTACAAAAATTCACTTGCAAACTTTTGTTTCCACTTCTGTTAAATAGAACTGGCTCAGGGTGCACAGGCACAATGCAGTGAAAGAAGAATATTGCCATTTGAGTGATTATGCATTCATGCATTTCTTACTACTATTGATCCCCAAAACTTGCTGAAATGCCACATCTGTAGTGTGTACCAAGTATTCTTACATTTATTAAATAGGACAGAAGAATAAAAGATTACACACATATTCGTCTGAAAATTGGAGAATTTAAATCATTTCAGCAGCAGGAAAAAAATATCACGACATAATAGCTTAATCATCACAAACATACCAATACTTCGTTCGTTATTTTGAGAATTTTCTTGTTGGAGATAGGGTTGTTAGAAGTATTGAAAAGTATCGAAGTAACTATTCCGAAATCTTGTATTGGGATACGACATTTGATTTGCAAAGGTATTGATATCTTTTTTTTTTGTCATATAGTTTCTACACAGCTACAAAAAGTTTTTTTTTTTTTTTTAATTCAACTAACATTTGAGGGCATATTATTACCCCTAAATATATTTGTTTTTGAAAACCAGAAATATGCCATCATGTGGGAAATTTTGGATTACCCTTGATGGTAATGAAGGATATTTTTGCATTTTCCTTGGCCAAACCAACAGCTATTTAACACAAACATGCTAGACGGTGCGTCCCGGGCTGTTGGGGGACGGGTATCGATAAGCATTAGCTTTTTCCCGTCTTTCCTTTGTCTGTCATCGTCTTTTTCGGGCAAATTATTCCATAGTCTGTGTCAATGTTTCTCCTTTCTGGCTAAACTATCCCACACTCTGTAACTGTCAATGATTCTGATGATGATGACAATGACAATAAATTCATTCATTCATAATAAAAATAAATAAATAAATAAAATAATTATATATATACAGTGGGGCAAATAAGTATTTAGTCAACCACTAATTGTGCAAGTTCTCCCACTTGTAAAAATTAGAGAGGCCTGTAATTGTCAACATGGGTAAACCTCAACCATGAGAGTCAGAATGTGGAAAAAAACCCAGAAAATCACATTGTTTGAATTTTAAAGACTTTATTTGCAAATCACGGTGAAACATAAGTGTTTGGTCAATACCAAAAGTTCATCTCAATACTTTGTGTACGTTGTGTATGTACCCTTTGTGGGCAATAACGGAGGCCAAACATTTTCTGTAACTCTTCACAAGCTTTTCACACACTGTTGGTGGTATTTTGGCCCATTCCTCCATGCAGATCTCCTCTAGAGCAGTGATGTTTTGGGGTTGTCGTTGGGCAACACGGACTTCCAACTCCCTCCACAGATTTTCTATGAGGTTGACATCTGGAGACTGGCTAGGCCACTCCAGGACCTTGGAATGCTTCTTACGAAGCCACTCCTTTGTTGCCCTGGCTGTGTGTTTGGGATCATTGTCATGCTGAAAGATGCTGATGGAAGGAGATTTTCACTCAAAATCTCTCAATACATGGCCCTTTCATTCTTTCCTTTACACAGATCAGTCGTCCTGGTCCCTTTGCAGAAAAACAGCAAAGCATGATGTTTCCACCCCCATGCTTCACAGTGGGTATGGTGTTCTTCGGATGCAATTCAGACAGTATTCTTTCTCCTCCAAACACGAGAACCTGTGTTTCTACCAAAAAGTTCTATTTTGGTTTCATCTGACCATAACACATTCTCCCAGTCCTCTTCTGGATCATCCAAATGCTCTTTAGCGAACCGCAGACAGGCCTGGACGTGTACTTTCTTCAGCAGGGGGACACGTCTGGCAGTGCAGGATTTGAGTCCCTGGCGGCTCATTGTGTTACTGATAGTAGCCTTTGTTACTGTGGTCCCAGCTCTCTGTAGGTCATTCACTAGGTCCCCCTGTGTGGTTCTGGGATTTTTGCTCACCGTTCTTGTTATCATTTTGACGCCACGGGGTGAGATCTTGCATGGAGCCCCAGATCGAGGGAGATTATCAGTGGTCTTGTATGTCTTCCATTTTCTAATAATTGCTCCCACAGTTGATTTCTTTACAGCAAGCGTTTTACATAATGCAGATTCAGTCTTCCCAGCCTGGTGCAGGTCTACAATTTTGTCTCTGGTGTCCTTCGACAGCTCTTTGGTCTTGGCCATAGTGGAGTTTGGAGAGTGACTGACTGAGGTTGTGGACAGGTGTCTTTTATACCGATAATGAGTTAAAACAGGTGTCATTAATACAGGTAACGAGTGGAGCCTCGTTAGACCTCGTTAGAAGTTAGACCTCTTTGACAGCCAGAAATCTTGCTTGTTTGTAGGTGATCAAATACTCATTTTCCACTCTAATTTGGAAATAAATTCTTTAAAAATCAAACAATGTGATTTTCAGTTTTTTTTTTTTTTTTTTTGTTCAACAAAGGGCAACAAAGGAGTGGCTTCGTAAGAAGCATTTCAATGTCCTGGAATGGCTTAGCCATTCTCCAGATCTCAACCCCATTGAAAATCTGTGGAGGGAGTTGAAAGTCCGTGTTGCCCAACGACAGCCCCAAAACATCACTGCTCTAGAGGAGATCTGCATGGAGGAATGGGCCAAAATACCAGCAACAGTGTGTGAAAAGCTTGTGAAGAGTCACAGAAAACGTTTGCCCTCCGTTATTGTCAACAAAGGGTACATAACAAAGTATTGAGATGAACTTTTGGTATTGACCAAATACTTATTTTCCACCATGATTTGCAAATAAATTCTTTAAAGATCAAATAATGTGATTTTCTGTTTTTTCCAACATTCTGTCTGTCAAGGTTGAGGTTTACCCATGTTGACAATTACAGGCCTCTACAATATTTTCAAGTGGGAGAACTTGCACAATTAGTGGTTGACTAAATACTTATTTGCCCCACTGTAGTTAGCATCCAGAACAAACAAAACAAACTCATTGGCATGATCTCTTTTTAATTCAATACTCCTCATTGACACCTTGTGGTGTATTTAAATCACTTCCTTACATATTTAAAGAGTGACACTATGGAAGTCCAGCAGCGTAATCAACAATGGCGAGCTACTAGTTTTTTGGTTAAAAATTTTACACATTTCTATTAAAACTAAAATAACTCGTACTAACATTTATCGTTTAAGAACTACATGTCTTTCTATCCTTGGTACCCTTTAAATGGATTTTTTTCATATCGGCTGATAATCGTTCTATTTCTACTATTAATCCTTTTTTGACAACAATGCACATTCCCCCCTTCCGACTCCTCAATTATAAAATTTATCTCAAGCTCCCATTTGTTTTTTATAACTAAACTGGGTTTTAAACCCTACTTTGAAACCCTAACCCTCGTTTAATGAATGAACGATTCATTCACTCCTCCCAGTCAAAATGAATTGAATGTCTAGCGCCGTCAATGGAAGCCAATGAGTCAAAACAATTTTTCTCACATTCCTCTGCAGTAAGTGCTGTTAAGCATCTATTGAAGCTCTCATTCGGATGTTTGGCAGCAGTGGCGTGCGGCATGCTGTATGCCGCCTACCTGTCAATGTTCCACGAGAGGAGGTTCTGGTTCTCCACGAGACCGGTGAGTCACTCTTGCTCCACCGACGATGTACACGCGCCAGACACTTGTCTCTTGAGGTGTTTTTGCATCATAGGAACTGGAGCGTGAGCTGACTTTCCAAGGTGGCAGTGGCGTGTATTATTACTACTACAAACACATGCTAGCGGCGACGTCTTTTGACAGAGGTGCGTCTCTTTTTCATTCTGTCTGGATGTGAAACCAAATCTCAACAAATCTTTGTTGTTTTGCATGCGATAGCGTTCTACGAGCTGGCGACAGATGACAGGACTCTTGCAGGACAAACTATTAATGCCGTGGAGCGGCTGTCCTTGTATCCTGAACTCATCACCAGCTATATTTACAGAGTCTCCGGTAGCCAGGTCAGTTTTAAAGGGGATTTGTGGTGGAAAAGTGAGTTTTTAATGATTTGGATTCAAATTTGTGTCTTGGAGTGAACTTTGACTTTCAGGTAAATGTTTTGTCGGTCTAATTTTGCAAGGTTCTGTCTTTAAAGAACTTTTCTTTTTTTTTTTTTTTTTTTAATGAAATTGAAATTAAATTAATTTATTAATTGATTTTTTCCCAATTACTGTGTTGTACGATTAATAATAATAATAATAATGGTAATGAAACAATTTTACGTCCACTGTTTCAATAATTTTTCGAAGCTGATGGTAACGTAAACGATTGTTCACACATATTTTACATTTATAAATGTACAATAATCAAATAATTGGTTCATTGAACTTATATTTTATCAATTATTTTTTGATGTTTTATTTTACTTTTGTTCATGAATAAGTTGTTTTTCAAACATGCGGCCCGTGAGCAAGAGCTGTCACACCATGTCATTTTGTGTGACCTAACGAAATTCATGTGCATCAATTTCTTGTGTTTTTTTTTTCACAAAAGTTGTTTTTATTTCCCATATTTTTCGGACTATAAGCCGCTACTTTTTTTCCTTCATTTCGAATCCTGCGGCTTATAGTCAAGTGTGGCTTATTTGTTGATTTATTTGTGTTAATAGGTTACACTTTATTTGACAGCGGCGTCATAAGACCGTCATAATTATGACATAACACAATAATAGGCATAATGAATGCTTATGACAAATGCCATTAAGTGTCACCCGGCAAATTATGTCACTAACTCCATCTATGTCCAGCTCGGATCTTTTGCATCCATTGAAAAGTGAGATAATTTGCTGGATAACACTAAAGAACATCTGTTATAAGCATTTATTAATGCTCATGACAGTGTCATGTCATAATTGTGATTGTCTAATGACAGTCTCATAGCGCCACTGTCAAATAAAGTGTTACCAAATACCATAATTACCAATCAATGAAACAACTGGAGCAGTAACTGAAGAAATACTTAGCACAGAACATGAATTTTGATTGTTATTCACATCTATAGCGCTGCAATGCATCCTAGGAGACATGTTGGACAACAACAGTGTTGACAGCAGGTGGCAGCAGAGGTTGACTGTCTCCCCTTAGGGAGCAGTGATGGCCAAAGCTTTGCAGACAATTGGTTCAAAGCTTCATGGTGTTTAATTTGGTCTTATGACAGTCGTATGATGCCGCTGTCAAATAAAGTGTTCCCGGTTAATATCTTTTGCTGTAAATATCCCATAAATACAGTGTGGACAGCTGAGGTTTATAGTCCAGTTCAGTTTATCTATGAGTAAATGTTGTTGGTTGGCGGCTTATCGTCAGGTGTGCCTTGTAGTGCAAAAATTACGTTTAAAAAAAAAAAAAAAATTTTAAAATTTTTTTAACAAAAAAACAAACTATTATAATAATAGATATATATATATATGTGTTTGTAATTTATATATGCTACAGAAAATGAACTTAAAGAAGTAACTTTTAATAAAAATACAAAATAAAATGAAATATTTACTGAACTTTATTTTTTTATCAAAACAAATAATAAATGAAAAAAGCGAAGTCTTTCTATTTTTTCAAAAAAAAATTTTTTTTTTTAAGATTTAATAAAATGTATATTTATATAAATTGGGCAAAAGTATTTAGCGAAAGCAGTATAATGCATTGTTAAAAAATACGCAATTTCTAGATTTTTTTTTTGATGATGTCTTTCACAATGGATAGGCACCTATGATGAAAATTTCAGACCCCTTCATGATTTCTAAGTGGGACAACTTACAAAATCGCTGGGTGTTAAAATTAGGGCTGCACCTATCATTTACTCAAGTAATCGATTAATCTATCGATGGGTTAGTTCGAATAATCGAGTGATGGAATTACAAACATTTAATGCTTTGGGTTGAGGGTTAGGGTTAGAGTTTAGAACAAATTTAAGGAGGTGTAAAACTAAGAAACACATATTTATGCTTGCAATAACATTTATTTTGGCTTACTAGGATTGCACTTTCAAAAGAGCATTAAATACAAATACAAAATAAAATGTGTGTTTCTTCAAACTATTTAGAATTGTGCTTTCCTTTCCCAAGAGCAATAAATGTGTTTACAAATAAAATACCTGAACTTAGCCTCAAACAGTATAAAAAAACAAATTAATGAGATCTAAGTACAACAAAAGAACAGTTGGCTAACTTGCATAGCAAAAGTCTGCAAGGTTAAATGCAAAAAAAAAAAAAAAAAGTAAAATCTTTTTATACAATGCTCTTAACAAATCAAATTAAAACACATATTCTCACAGAAAACTGCTGAATATACTGCTGAATATACTTCTAAATTACGAATGCATTAACAGACATTCGCTCAAACAAACTTACAACCATGTGTTGGTCTAAACAGGGAGCAGCTGGATTCAGCTGTTACACGAGTTCTGTCATATTCACTGTTGCCACTAGAGAGCAGTGTATCAGCCCAAATCAGTAAAACTAAATGCAACATCGAAGCAGCAAATTTTGATTTGAAGATTTTTTTTTTTATAATCGATTAATCTTTGCAGCCATAGTTAAAATAATTATTTTCCTCACTGAATACCAGTATAATAATACCAATACATTTAATTATATTTCTATTTGATTTTATATTTAAAAATGTGTATTTAGTATTGTTTACAAAAAGGCATGTACAGTCTGTGTACCAAGACTATTTCAAAGTAGCTGCACTTGTCTATCGCTGCAGGATGTGGTGGAGCCCATCTACTTCTATGTGGGCTCCGTGTTGGCGCTTCAGGCGGTGTACGCCACGGCGCTGTTCACCTGCAGCTGGCTAATGAGCGGCAGCTTGACTGCCGGCGTTCTTGCGGTAGCCTGGTACATCGTCAGCAGGTTAGTCCAGGATAGTTACCGTTCAAAACCTTGAATCTGGTTTAAGTTTCGTCTGTCCCTTCGCCATCTCAGACCGGACGCCACCAAAGTAGAGGAGGCGGTTCCTCTTCGGGAGAACTGGGCTCTGCCATATTACGCTTGTCAGGTGGCAGCT
This sequence comes from Corythoichthys intestinalis, assembly GCF_030265065.1. Lineage (NCBI taxonomy): Eukaryota > Metazoa > Chordata > Actinopteri > Syngnathiformes > Syngnathidae > Corythoichthys > Corythoichthys intestinalis. The sequence goes on from NC_080416.1 coordinate 27,977,624, forward strand.
CTCACAGGCTTCCTGTGTGGTAATATTGGTTTGGTAGCAGAGGTGAGCCCCTTTTATTTCTTTAATCAATTTTTAAAAAACATTTTTTAACTGTTAAGCCGTGCCTTCAGATGTTGTGCTATCTGACCATGAGCGCCACCACCTTCACTTTCCTGTTGCTATGGGAGCACAGCCACTACGTGCTTTTCGTTCAAGCTTTCTGCCTCTTCCTCTTGGACTCCTTGGACCTGGTGCCACCTCGGAAGGTACCAGATGCCTTCTTCCAGATTTTTGGACTTTGAATCTTTAGCAAAATTTGTTTTTGCGCAGATATCCGACGTCCACAAGGTGTATGTAAGCTCCTTGCTGCCGGCTTTCTTCTTTCATTTTAACAATGCGGCACTGTTGGGATCACCGCTTCTCAGTCTTCTGATTGGCTCTGGCCTGGCGAAGTACCTCCAGGTAGTGTAGTTTTATTTTATCATTAATCCCTGATGCCTTTATTGCAGGACTAAAAAAAACATTTTTGAGCTGGAGGGCTACGTTTTATTTTGAAAAGGAGCGGATTATTCTTCCATTGTAAAATCGTTTATGTAATAATAAAAATGATCATTTTCTTATAAGATAAGTAGTAATATATTCTAATATTTTTTTTGGATGATTATTTACAATAACTAGTCACTGATATGTAGTAGTTCAACTACCTGTATAGTGAGTGGTACCTGAAGACATAAAAGCTTTGGTACACGAAAAAAAAAACACGTAATCTTTCAAGCTTTTCTTTCGCTTCATATTATGAAAAAATATTTATCATACGAAAGACAATACATACAGTCATGTGAAAAAATTAAGACACCCTTTGGAAGCCGGTGTGTTTTCTAACATATTTGGACATACGGATATTTAATATCAATTTTAACAATCTTGAGAGATTCTAGGAATACATTTAACTAAACATCTAAAACTGAAAACAAGTTTTTATTTTTTTTTAACTTTCTCTAAAATGTCATTATAAATAAATGCAATTTCTGTTGAGGAATAAATTAGGACACCCCCACATTCAATCCCTCTTAAAATGGCTAAAATCACACTCAGCGGTACATCATTACGCAGAGCTTTGAAGGAGGCTTGCCTTGTAATACCTCACATTTTGTGTGATGTGCCTCTGACTGTTGAAGTGAGAGAAAAAACAATGGTGAGATCAAAGGAGCTGTCTGAGGTCTTCAGAAAGAAGATTGTAGACTCTTATGAGTCTTGTAAGGGGCTTTAAAAGATCTCAAAAGGATATAAAATCAGCCATTCCACTGTTTACAGTCTATAATTGGAGGACATTGAAAACAACTGCCAACATGCCCAGGTCTGGCTATCCAAGCAATTTCATCCTGAGAGCAGACCGCAAGATGCTAAAAGCAGTCTCCAAAAACACTAAAATGTCATCACGGGACATACAGCAGGCTCTTTCCACTGTTGATGTGAAAGTGCATGCCTCTACAATCAGAAAGAGACTTCACAAGTTTAACCTTCATGGGAGGTGTGCAAGGACGAAACCTTTGCTCTCAAAGAAGAACATGAAGGGCACACGGAAGTTTGCCAGAGTGAATGTAGACAAAGACCAGGACTTCTAGAATAATGTTCTTTGGACAGATGAATCTAAAATTGAATTATTTGGACACAAGAACAGCGGACTTATTTGCCATGAACCCAGTACAGCATTCAAGGAAACGAACATCATACCAACTGCACGGAGGTGGAAGTGACATGGTTTGGGGATGCTTTGCTACAGCAGGACCTGGCCAGCTCACCATCATAGAATCCACCATGAATTCTGCATTGATATGTGAACATTTCCTGATAAAGAACTGAATATTTAACGGATTGTCCTAATTTTTTCACATGACTGTACTGTAATAGGTAATTAATAATGTCATGACTATAAATGTAAACAAACGAAATATACATATTACAAAGCGCTACACAATTCTCATGTATATGAAACAAAAGACGTAACTTACAAGCAGTACTTTTATTAAGGTACAGAGAGACGGAATGGCATACAATGGCTGCCAAAGTTAGCTTATTCTTTAGCACTCCGTGTTTTCTATGAACGCAATTAGTCATTCATGTGATAACGTCTGTAAAATTAGCCGAACAAACTAGCTACACTTAAGCGCCAGTAGGGGGTGACAAAGCATTACAAATAAGACAGGCAATCACAGAACATGACATAAAATTAAATGTGGTGTTTTCGTAGCGCTTGGATTGAATTAGGCAATTTACATGTAATATGTGATTCACTATGCAAACAAATCTTAAGGTACCACTGTACTACATTTCAACTTGTACTGGTAATTAAAAAAAAAACTTTGATGGTTAGTACATCGCTTTAAGTGCCTACTTCAGCATATATGTTAGTTGTTTATTGTACAGTAGTATACAGTAAAAGAGTAACCTAATCTATCTTGTTTCCAGCAAAAGATGAAGAAGGGCCCTCTGGTTGCCAGAGTGATAAAACTCTTGCTGCATTTCCATCTGGTCTTCACCACAGCTATCACCTTCAACTATTTAATCAAGGTGCTTAGATTATTTTTTTGATGTAAAGGACAGATTTAGTATATGTATACTTACAATAACCCAGTTTGTATCATCTTTCTCTATGGGTAAAAAGCATAAATATGACAAATAGAAGACAACCAATATCACATAATTGCAGTGCTGACTAGCAGCAACCAATATTTTGTATGAAAACTCACATTTAGCAGATTAACGTCACATAACAACGAAGGCTGCTACTGACGATTATTTTTTATAATCGATTAATAGGATGATTAATTAAATGATAAATTGATTAATCGGATAAATGTCACTTTTTCAATGACCATCACAATTTAACTTGAAGTTGTTTTGACATGGCAAATCGCTGATATGAATTGTGTCAATGACTCATTTATTTTATTGAAACAAAATTGATTAAAGTGGCAGATTGTAATGAATCTTTTATTTTCTTATTTTTTATTTTTTTATCAAACAGTTGCTCATAAGTTCAAACCAGTGCTGCAACGATTAATCGATTAACTCGAGTATTCGATTAGAAAAAACATTTGAATTAAATTTTGTTGCTTCACGTATTCATGGCGCTGTAATGGTTTATTTTGAAAGTATTTGCATTTAGTTTTATTGATTAGGGTGGATACACTGCCTTCTGGTCTGCCTCTTTTCACATGGCTGAATCCAACTGCTCCCTGTTCAGACCAACTTAAGCTGAGTTTTTGTTTAAGCTAATTTTTTTTAATGCATTCATAATTTAGTTTATAAGTATATTTAGTCGTTTTTTGTGGGAGTATGTGTCTGAACCTTTTGTTAAGATCGTTGTAAAAAAAACTTTAGCATTTTATAGCATTTAAGCTAGGAGACTTTTTCTATGTATTTTAGCCAAGTGTTCTTTTGTTGTACATAGATCCTCATTAAAAAAAAATTTATACGGTTTGAGGCCCAGCTCAGTTATTTTAATTTTTCATGTCCCTTATTCGATTACTCAATTATTTGAACTAACTAGTCCATCGATTAATCGACTACTAAAATATTCGATAGCTGCAGCCCTACTGTGAACTGTCTCTCGCTTGCTCTAATCACTGGCACCTGCACACCCTCACATTACATACATACAAGGACCCAAACAGGACTACTCATAGCTGCTTGCAAAAATTGATTTTCAAATTAGTTGGCAGCTAATTCATTAATCGATTTGATTGATTAGTTATTGCAAACTTAAAAACAACCAAATCTTCGCATCAAGAGGTATAACAAAATTAATCGGCTTAAATGCTGTGGATACAATAAAATTCCAATAGTCACCAAAATATAAGCACATGTGACAGAAAACCAAAAGTTTTTTTCCCCCCTCCTTCCAGAAAGTTGTTCCTGTGGGTGATGGCGAATTTATATTAAAGTTCCTGGAAGTGAAGTTTGGGCTCAACATTACAACGTAAGTCACACAAGCTACTCTGAAAGATGACAAGCAAATGCGCTGTAGTTAAATGTTGAATACAACTTTAACAGATGTACTGTAGTTGATTTAAAAAAAACTGACGTTGACGCCATGGTAACTCTCATGCACATGCAATATGGAAATGTTTTTATTTTTTTCATAACATTTCTATTAGTGTTTCTGCCAATATTTTGACATGTCTGTTTCTTTTAACACATGATACCTTGTCCACAATTTTTCAAGAGCCCCTATTTAAATTCTGAATGACTGTTTTGTTCTTATTTTCCACATTTTTTAAACACAGGTTTTTAAATTTGTTTTTATGTACCGTATGTATTTACAAATCCAGATTCATGTGTACTCCAACTTGTTTTTCTTTTGCTGTTTTGTATAACTCATTTCCCATTCATGGTAATGTTAAAATTGCCTGCCTTGTCATTGTGTGCCAGTGATTTTGTGAGCAACTTCCTGGTGTGCCAAGAGAGCCTTCAGTCTCCCACTCAGGATTTGTACCTGCGCCTTACTCAGGCATCCGTGCTTCCGTTCTACCTGCTGGTGCTTGCTGTCTGCGTTCTGTCGACGCTGCAGGCCGTCTACACCAAACTCAGGTCTTGCACCTTTTGTCTTTGCTTTTTTCCTTTTCTTCTCTTTGACTTCTCTTTCTTTCCTCCTCAGCGGTGAGTCAACGCAGAGCAGCAAGCGACAACCTAAAGATGGCAAGGTGGGTGAGCGTCCCGAGGTGGTCTATCATGTCTTTCACACGCTGATCTTCGGCGGACTGACGCTAATATTCGACGGGTACGACCGATGCCTTGTGTGGGGTTGGTTTGAATTGCGCCGGTTGGTTTGAGCTTATTGTCTTTGCCATGCAGGATGAAGTATTTATGGACGCCGTATGTGTGTGCATTTGCGGCGTTTGGCGTGTGTTCGCCGGACTTCTGGATGACTGTCTTTAGGTGGCTCAGGGTTAAGTCAATCCACCCTGTTGTACAGGTGAGAGGCCCGCCAGACTTATATAGCACTGGGGGAAACCATGAGTTGAAAAAAATCTATCAAAATATATATTTTTTTGTCGCTTCCCTGCAGTCATTAATCCTGGGCGTAGCTGTTCCAACAATCATCGGCTTCAGCGTGTGGCAGGAGGTGAGAGCCAGAGCTAAGCCTGTCGCGATATGCAATAAGTCAATTTATCGCACGGTAAATAAAAATGAGGTCGGTAATTTTGCCGGCTGTGATTTATCGCCATGTGCATTCATTTGGGCGTGCATGTGCTGCGTGCACTCGGCACACGTGCGTGTTGATCGTATATGATATGAGACTCCAGTTCCTTTCAAAGATGTTTATTGGTCATCGACACACCGTAGAATTAAAGTTCAGACATACAAATCAGGAAACGCATCTACTGTATTCTTAGGACAATAAGGCGCACCTGACTGTAAGCAGCCACCCACCAAATTTGACACGAAAACGGCATTTATAATCCGCTATAACTATAATCTGCTGCTGTCCTCAATGTATTATGGGATATTTACACCAAAAGATATTAACCCGTAACACTTTATTTAACAGCAGCATCATAAGACTGTTATAAGCCCAAATGAACCACCGTGAAGCTTTGAACAAATTGGCTGCAAAGCTTAATTGCTTCAAGGAGCTTCATTTGGCCATCACTGCTCCCTTGGGGGAGACATTCAACCTCTGCTGCCACCTGCTGTCACACTGTTGTCATCCAACATGCCTCCTAGCATGCATTGAAGCGCTAGAGATGTAAATAACAATCAAAATTGATATTCTGTGCTTATTATTACTTCAGTTACTGTTCCTGTCCACCCCCCCCCCCCCCCCCCCCCCCCCGGCCAAGCCGCCGGAATAGCGACAGCCCAACCAGATGGCGTTCTGCTGACGCCGCCCCAGTAAGTCGGCTGGAAAGGGCCTAATCCCGCGCGTCCACTCCGGTGTTAACCCTTTGTACTGACTCAATTTTGAACGGTTTAAAGAAGGCTCACCGAAAACAGGTTGACAATTTATTGGTCGACAATGGTCAAAAAACAAGGCAAAACAGACGACAGAGAGGCAATGTTAGACCTAAGGTCCACAAAACAACGGATACATCAGAATGTACCTGAGAAGCGACAGTTGTTATCTAAATGTTCAGCCTTTTGAAAGCTGCGGTGGAGTAGGCCGGGCAGAAGGCGTGCCGGAGTGTTGTCCTGGGATCATCCCTCTGTGGCAGGTTTAGGCGGTCAAGTTTGTGCGTCATCCTTCGTGGCTAGGACGTAGTTGCCACGGCAACCGACGCATGTCTTGACGTCCAAGGCGCCGCACTATCAAGTTGTTGTCTTGGTAGGGCGGGAGTGTCCTGACCCCACCTGAGAAGTGATGACGTTTTTTCTTCGCTTATCAGGCGAGGGCTGATAAGCTAGTCCACTTTACTGTGTCAAAGGGCATGGAGTGAAGTCTGCCTAAACTATGGTTAAATGCTTTACTATAATGAATGTGTTAGACTAATGCAAACAATTATGTGGTGTGTGCAAGAAAGGTAACTATTCCCTTCAACCATTAAAATTATGACATGACACTGCTATGAGCATTAATGAATGACGGATGTCAAATTATCTCACTATTGAATAGATGTAAAACGTCCAAGCTGAACATAAATGGAGCTAGTGACATAATTTGCCGGATGACACTGAATGACATCTGTCATAAGCATTCATTAATGCCCATGATAGTGTCATGTCATAATTATGACACTCTTATGACGCCGCTGACAAATAAAAAGTGTTGCCTATCAAGCAAAATAAAATCAACAAATAAGCTGCTCTGGAATATAAGCCGCAGGATTCATAGTTTTATAGTCCGAAAATTACGGTATATCAAATATTGTAAAACGATAGCATTGCTACATTGAGGCTAATGGAACAAAGACAATGTACTAACCACTTTAGCCTGGCATTCGCATTGGCAGTCGTCTCCAAAACGCACATTTATGTTTAAAAGATGCTTGTTAAAAGAACTTGCTGGTTTATAGCATTTGCAAACAATGCGAAAAAAAGAAAAATCTATTTCAGGTAGTCCCCGGGTTACAAACGAGTTCTGTTCCTGCAGTGGCGACGTAACCTGAATTTCCGTGTGAGTACCTTAAATTACCTCTAAATACCTTCCAAAATCTCAAAATAACGATTCAAAAACATGTATTATAAAAATAAAAAATAAGATACTTTACTTACTATCAATGCTGGCAGATGGTAAAAAAGGTACCCTGAGTATGCTGGCTTTTTTCACACTTGGAGACACAAGAGTTCTTGTTTCACTGATGTTTACAGAACACTTTGGCCTGCAAGTTAACAAGCAGGTAAGTCAATGTGACTTATTTAAAGCTTGTTATCAGCAACTTAGACGAGGTCGAACTGCTTACGCCGCATCGTTGCTAGCTGCATCAGACCCTAGCTACTTCTTTAGTAGAAAACAGCAACCTGATTGGGTGTGCGCTCACTGTAATTAAACTATAAATTTCACCATTTTAAATCAACTTGTAAACAAATGATTAACAATATACTGTAATCCCAAGAGTTGTACAGTGACAACAGGAAAAGAAAAACAATGCACCCCTCCCAAAAAATTAAGTTGCAGCATGTAAATTTTCAATTATCCTTAGTGAGACAACAGCTCCTCACACTGGCGAAATAAATATTTGCAGGGAAACCTGACAGCTGTACACTGAGAAAAATACAGAGCTCAAAAAGACACTCTACACTAGGGGTCCCCAAACTTTTTCTTGTGAGGGCCACATAACTTTTCCCTTCTCTGATGAGGGGCCGGGGTCAGTTTGTAACAGAAAAATTGCAGGAGTGCCTAAATGTAAAAATGTTATGTTTTTCAGAAAGCCACAATCAAATAACCCTTTCTGGATTCTTCACGGAACAAAAGTAAATAAAAATAATAATATAATAATAACACTATTAATTAAATAGATAATAACCCAATAACCCTCTCTTAGTTCTTCACAGAAAAAGGCCAGGAAATTAACACTATTGAGAAAAAAAAATTCAAAATGCTCTCTGGTATTATTCAGGGGGCCGGACCAAATGTGGAGGCGGGCCGTATGCGGCCCGCGGGCCGTAGTTTAGGGACCCTTGCTCTACACTGTTACACTCCGCCGTCGTAAAGTCGAAATCACGTAAGTCGAGTACGTCATAACCCGAGGACTACCTATACTGACAACATATGCATGATGAAAATTGAAAACAAGTGCTCTTCTTTTTACTGAGTGTAAACGTACGGTTAGCGGCTTAGCGAACGTACTTCTGGTGAATATTACATAATAAAAGCACATGTTCAACATGTAAATAAAGATCTTTGGAGTTAATCTCACATACTTCACATTCTACACTAAGAATAGCTTTTAAATGACACCAAATATGAAAAATTTGATTGGCAATGAATAATTTGGTTCAAATTTGCTAACATGCGCACTTTGCAGGACAAGATGACAGTCATTTAGGATGAATTAAACACTTTTGATGGATTCTAATTGGCAGAGAACAAAAATTCTCACCTATTTCATATTCTGCAGTTAACTAGCTTTCTAATGACTCGTTATGCATTTAAAAAAATATATTATTCTAATATAATTTGCTTTATTCAAGAATAACAATTTATTGCATTTGAATGGGTGATTTATCAGTTGTCACTACATTAGTGGTTGTTTTGGTTTTAAAAAAAAAAAAAAAAATATATATATATATATATATATATATACTGTATATCGCATATAGGCAATAATTTAAGACACAACATATTGACTCCTAAAATTTGTTATGGCGACAGGCCTAGTAAGAGCCGAATATTAATGAGAATAACAACAATAACAATAATTAAGTTTGATTCTACATGGTCCTAGTATTGCCCTCGTGCCCTTGCCGAGCTGTTCGAGCTTCAGGGGTTCTACGATCCCGACACAGTCGAGATGATTGGATGGATCCGGTGAGTTTTTTTCTTTTTTTTCTTTTTCAAGCAGATAAAAGATTTTTGCACGAGGGTGGCTGATGTTTCACAATGTGGTCGTCACAGGACTCAACTCCCTGCGGCAGCTGTGTTTGCAGGCAGTCCTCAGCTGTTGGGAGCGATCAAGTTGGGCTCTGGTGCTGCCGTTACTAGTTTGCCACTGCATTCGGATGTTGACATGCTGAGGAGGAGCGAGGATGTGAGTTTAGACTAATAACTGAAGAATTAGAGAAGTCTTTTCTTATCTATAATATGCATAACATTATTTTAATTCATAGTTCATAGTTTTATTCATACTCAGTGTTTTGAATCTTACTTTTAAAAAAAGTAATTAATTACAGTAACAAATTACTTCTCCCAAAAAGTAATTGAGTTAGTAACTCAGTTACCTGAATGAAAGAGTAATTAGTTACTTGGCAAAGTAATTGGTTTTACTTTTCATGTTTTCCATTCCAAAAAAAAACCAAAAACAAATAATAAAGTCACACTATATGAAGTTCAAAGGGACAGTTGCCCTAGCCCAATTCTTTACCCTAAACTTAACTAGACACAGGGGTATTGTGGATATTGCGATAACTAGATAGTAACCTTTGTTATGTTTGGAAGTTATTTAATGTTGTGAATCAACTGTAAAAATTGCTCCCGTTATTGCATTAGTTCCCTTGGTTCTACATTCTACATGTGAACATTTTAAAACTGTTTCATCATTCAAAGATAGATTCAAGTCAAGATTTTGCCGATTTAGGAGTATTTTACATAAAAAGTAACTTAGGTTCGCTAGGAAGCTTCTGTACAACAGAGCCTTTCTGAGAAGTCTACTGCTTTAAGATGGTGGCTGCTTACTAACACGGCAAGTGTATCATTTCGCATCTAATTCTTTATACATTTGCTAACGCAGCCGAGTCTGTCATTTCACATCTAGTTCAACATATACATGTGATATTTAGCGTAGCATCGTGTGGGCGTAGTTTGTAGGCTGTTGACTACAGTCAGGTATCATTGGAGCTATCTAGACTAGCATTGCGTTTGCAACGGCATTACAACTCCCTCTTTCCCACTCCCGCTCTTCTCTCGCCGTGTCTCGCAGACTTTTCTTGCTTCATTTAACCAACATAGTAACGCAAAGTAATGCACGCCTTTACATCCTCAGTAACGGTAACAGCGTTGCAAAGAGTAATTAATTAGATTACTCACCACTGAAAAAAATAACGCCGTTACTAATGCCGTTATACTCTAACGCCGTTATCAACAACACTGGTCATACTGCTCTTTGTCACAGGTCACACCATTGTTTTGCTTTCCTTCCTATGGCCGAACTTGGACTGATAGAATTAATCGACTAATCGATAACTATTTAATTGTTAAATGACCCTGCAACTATTTTTAAAGTCTATGAATCGTTTAGAGACTTTGACCAAAAAAAAGGGCCAAATCTTTTTTCAGCCTCTTAATTGCGCATTATTCATTAAAGTATTTTTTAAGATTTCAAGCAAAAAAAAAATTCTGTTTTTGTTTTAGTTCAAATAAAGGAAAACAGTAAATGTACTGTTTTTTTACATGAACACTTATTTCTGAGTTTTCCTTTTTTACTTTTTTTCATAAAAAAAAAAAAAAACAAAAATGGAAAAACGGTGAATATTCTTTTTCTATGTTTATTTTTCAGTTTTCATTTATTCTTTATTTACATTTGTATAATTAAAAAATAGGGAAACTAATTGTTTTAGTTAATAAAATATTCTTACTGTAATTAAAAAAAAACACAAAAATTTGTAAATATCCTTTTTCGTTATTCATCTGTTCATTTATTTTAAAATTAAAAGGAAAAAAGGGGGGGTTAAATATTTACTGATTTCGGTAGTCTTCAAGCTTTCCTTGAGGACTAGATTTTTTTTCTCAACACTTTATTGTTGTGAAAACATTAAAATCAATGCACTTACAATACTTGCTTTCTCAGGCTTCACTAACTAATGCAGCGGGCTTCAAGTTTGACACCTGTGCTTGAGAGTAATAAAAAAATATATCAATAAATTACTTACTATCGTTATCCTTTGTGGACTCAGTCATACCAGGTATACTCCATGCGCTCGGCAGAGGAAGTCTACAAAATCTTGACTTCCCGCAAGGCCAACTACGTCATTGTTGAGGAGTCCTTATGCAATGAGCTGACCCCGGACCGGGGCTGCCGCATCAAGGACCTACTGGACGTCGCCAATGGACATGTGAGTTTTCCGCCAACGCGGACAAGTGGACAGCTACTGAAATGTACCTTTCTCTTTTATTCATTGGTTTCGATGGTTTAACTGCATAGCAACCTCAAGAGTGGTCTATGCTGTAGTACTCTATTGCAGTGTTTTTCAACCTTTTTTGACTCACGGCACGTTTTTACATTGGAAAAAATCTCGCGGCACACTATAAACCAAAAATGTTCCAAAATTATTTTCTGTACAGTATATTTAATTATGAAATAATTTCTCAGTACGTATACTTACTCAGTGTGAAACTTGAGCCTGTTTAGATGAACACAAAGTCGATATCCTTATTCTTTAACAGCTCTCAGTCTTTCTCTGTTTTTATTTTATTTTTTTAGCAGTGAGGCTTGAAAAAGCTCAGAATTATCAGACAGAGGGACTTGAGCAATGTCTTTAACCACATCAGGGCCGAGCATCTCGCAGACAATGGCTTTGCAGGCAGGTAGTATTAATGTCTCAGTCACGGTGTGGGACTTTTTGGATTTAGCAACAAGGTAACTGGCTTTGAGGGCTTTCTCATTTACCTTCGTAGTTTTTATCAAAAAAGTTGCCTGTTTCTCTGTGTATTCACGAAGGCGAACAAATTAGTCCATCGAGTAGTTTTGGAGTGACGGATGTTTCGTTTGGAGATGACGTTTAGGAAAGCTGCTCATGTCGCGTTCAAGAAATGCTCGGATTTCTAGCCGTCAGCCATTTTGCTCTCCTTGACAATGTGTAGGAATAAAACACAGGGGGAGGATTGACGATCGTCACATATGAATGAAATAGAAAGGACACTTTCAAGTATATCGACAAATGACGAGTCTAACCAAATAATGTACAGTAGACGTGCTGGGGTCCACATGGTCACGGACAAGGTCGTTGATGCTAGAAATCCGAGCAGTTTTTGAACGCGACACGAGAAATTTTGCGCTCATCTGCACATGACCGAGAACTTTCTACCTACTCCTTCCTACCTTACTTCTGCAACTCCGCCCGACGACGTAAAAAAAACATTATAGTCGGTGACGACTTTCCCACTTTATTGTGGCAACAGTGGAAAATACTAAACAAAATAACAGCGGCATCCGCAACATGCGACCGCTAAGTCGAGAAGAGTCTGGCTGCAGACCACCTCTCTCTCTGGCTTGGCTAACTCCGCTCTCACGGCTCACGCCGTTCTCCCTCTCCTTGCTTGCTTCCCGCTACATCACCACTCTGCAGTCTGATGGCACCTTCAAGGGCCCGCCCAGTTACAGACATTACATTAATTTCTCGCGGCACATCTGACGATCTCTCATTGCACACGAGTGTGCCGCGGCACACTGGTTGAAGAACACTGCTCTATTTAGATAAATGCAGTGGTCAGTTGATGTAACTGCAAGTAAATATCCGACAACAACAGCGGACAACCTGCCACCAGTGTCGACTTCAACTAGCATATCCTGTCAATACTTCTATGCCCGAAGAGCTACAGTAGTAAAAAAATATATATTATGATATACAGTAACATCTAGAGAAAGATAATATGTGTGGAATATGAAATATTTGTTTATAATATACAGTGGCGCAAATAAGTATTTAGTCAACCACCAATTGTGCAAGTTCTCCTACTTGAAAAGATTAGAGAGGCCTGTAATTGTCAACATGGGTAAACCTCAACCATGAGAGACAGAATATGGAAAAAAGGTTAGAAACTCACATTGTTTGATTTTTAAAGAATTTATTCCAAATTAGAGTGGAAAATAAGTATTTGGTCACCTACAAACAAGCAAGATTTCTGGCTGTCAAAGAGGTCTAACTTCTTCTAACGAGGTCTAACGAGGCTCTTCTCGTTACCTGTATTAATGGCACGTGTTTTAACTCATTATCGGTATAAAAGACACCTGTCCACAATTTCAGTCAGTCACACTCCAAACTCCACTATGGCCAAGGCCAAAGAGCTGTCGAAGGACACCAGAGACAAAATTGTAGAACTGCACCAGGCTGGGAAGACTGAATCTGCAATAGGTAAAACGCTTGGTGTAAAGAAATCAACTGTGGGAGCAGTTATTAGAAAATGGAAGACATACAAGACCACTGATTTAAATTCTTTAAAAATCAAACAATGTGATTTTCTGTTTTTTTTTCTTCCACATTCTGTCTCTCATGGCTGAGGTTTATCCACGTTGACAATTACAGGCCTCTAATATTTTCAAGTGGGAGAACTTGCACAATTAGTGGTTGACTAAATACTTATTCGCCCCACTGTATATAGAAAATTATGATTAACCATGTGTCCAATGAAGTGAACATCATGCATCCCCCAGTATATTTTTGAACATGTTCCATAATTGTGTGACGGTTTTTATGACTGCTTTAATTATAAAATATGCATTTCATCTTTAGCTGTAGTTTGCATTACTATATGGATTTTATCTTATTTTATAGACTTCAAAAGCAGGAAAGAATAAGACAGTTTACAGAATAGCCCAGGAAATTCCACCCAGCTTCAGTGATGACGACTGTAGTGACAACAGTGATGATGAGTGGCTGCCAGACAACAACAGAGACATTGGTGTCACAACTAGAAGTTTCATTGGTTTTCTTATTCAGGCCTATGCATTGTTCCTATAGTGTTTAAAGTATTGAAATTTCCCAAAAAATAGTTGAGATTTTTATCAAAGCATAAAAGGGATCAAGGGCTTCTATATTCACAATAGAATAAATTCATATTCGATAGTGAATTTACATTGTTTTATGTTGAGTTTGCAGTTTCATGGAGCATCTCACCGCGGTGTTTTTTGTGTGCAATGACAATGAAGGAATATCTGTGCCTTAACTCATGTGAAAAATAGGACACCCATTAAATATTCAGTTCTTTATGAAGAAATGTTCACATATCAATGTCTGATCTTGTTTTTTTTCTCTCTGGAAAAGAAAGTGATTGTAATTGCAGATAAACAAAAAAAATTAACATTGTTTTAGTCATTGAAATATATCGACAAAAATGCATATTCTAACTGATGAAAAAGTTAGGACATCCTACCACCTAATAGCTAGTGTTACCCCTTTTTGGCTGAAATAACTTCAGTGAGACGTTTTTGTAGCCATCTACCAGTCTTTGACATTGGTCTGAAGATAGTTTGCCCCTCAACGCAGAATACTTTCAACAGTGCCTGACTGTTGAACACCATGCTGAGATCAAAGGAGGTGTTCGAGGCCATGACAAAGAAGATTGTAGACGCTTATGAGTCTGGTAAGGGAATTCAAAAGATCTCAAAAGAATATAAAATCAGCCATTCCACTGTCCGGAAAATACTGTTGATGTGAAAGTGCATGCCCCAGAAAGGTACTTCACAAGTTTAACCTTCATGGGAGGTGTGCAAGGAGGAAACCTCTGCTCTCCAAGAAGAACACGAAGGCCAGATTGAAGTTTGCCAGAGTGAACGTAGACAAAGACCAGGACTTCTGGAATAATGTTCTGTGGACAGATGAATCTAAAATTGAATTATTTGCACACCAGAACAGAGGACATGTTTAGCGTAAACTCAATACAGCATTCCAGGAAAAGAACCCCATACCAGCTGTGAAGCATGAAGGTGGAAGTGTCATGGTTTGGGGATGCTTTGCCACAGCAGGACCTGGCCAGCTCACAATCATAGAATCCACCATGAATTCTATCGTATATGAGAGGGTGCATGAGGAACATGTGAGATCATCTGTGGAAAAAATTTAAGCTGAAGCGAAACTGGACCCTGCAACATGACACTGACCCAAAACATACCAATAAATCCACCAAGGACTGGCTGAAAAGGAAATGGAGAGTCCTGGAATGGCCGAGTCAAAGCCTTGAAACGGGCTGTACGAGCAAGACACCTCTCAAACATCTCACAGCTGAAAGTATTCTGGGTTCAGGAGTGGGGCAGTCTTTCTTTAGACCGATGTCAGACTGGTAGAAGGCTACAAAAAACATCTCACTAAAGTTATTTCAGCCAAACGGAGTAACACTTGCCATTAGGTGGTAGGGTATCCTAACTTTTTCCTCATTTAGAATCTGCATTTTTGTTGATATATTTGGTTTATTGAGTAAAACAATGTTAATTTTTTTGTTTACATGCAATTAAATTACTTTCTTTTCCAGATATAAAGAAAAACAAGATCAGACACTGATATGTGAACATTTATTCATAAAGAATTGTATTTAATGGGGTGTCCTAATTTTTTCATGGGACCGTATCTACCTTACCCTGCCCTACCCTACCCTGTTACTTGATGAAAAAGTGGGGTGGCTCAGTGGTAGAGTAGTTGTCCCCCCCATCCCAGATTCTTCGCCCCAATTAACTCATCTAAGTATCCTTGAGCAAGACTCAATGTTGCCCCTGGTGCTTCGATACCAGTATGTCATGGCGATGTAGTGTAAAGTGCTTTGAAGGCCTTGAAAGGTGGAAAAGCACTATACTCAGGGGTGCACATAATTTTTTTGCCCAGGTTCTCAGAGGAGGACCTGGAGATGTGACTTGGTCCTCATTGAGCTTGAGAGCCGACCCGCCTGATGCGATAAATTTATGGCAAGCTTTACTTAGAGCCAATTAACTTTAATTAATTATATTAACAATTAATGCTTGCTTAACATCAACTGGCACAACAAAATTGGCATTACTTTGAAGGGAAATGTAAAGAAATAAAAAGCACCAATTCAAAATAAAGGGCATTATTCGGCTCCCACATTAACTCCAAGCCTTTTTAAAAGTGGGATGTCCTCCTCATAAGACCTCATTGAACGTGCATGTTTAGCTTTGTAAAATGCGAGCAAAAACACGTTTGTCAGTGCATGTCGCTGTTCATTACCTTTATTCCGCCATATTCCGCCACTTGTCCATAGGGCGAGTGGGGTCCTGTTTGACATCGATAGTTTGCTTAATTGCCACAAGCTCTCTGTTTTTTTTCGTGCTTTTCAAATTTTGCGTGGCTGAAATTCTTTGACCCTACATAAAATGCGCTGCTCTTATCGGCGACATTGGGATTCTCACGGCTCATTTTGTACCGCATTTCCGTGCGAGCATCATTTGCTTCTAGCCACGGTACCTCCTGTAGCCACTTTTCAGCAAAAGTCCTTTTTTTCGGTAGCTCCGGTGACGTCTCTGTCATCTGTCTGTCTTTTGACGGGGGTGGGGGAACACGGAAGTAATTACTCAGTGTGGCCTGCCTCTTCAACATTTTGAGAAGTTATTTTCTCGTGTCCGCCGCAAATACAGCGGTCAGCCATCGGTACGCAAAAGCGTATGGAAGCCGTTGAGGGCCAGCGCGTTTGTCTACGTCCAGTACGCATGCGCGCATGCGGACCACTTATGTGCACCCCTGACTATACTATATTTACCAAAAAAATCACATCTTTGAAAAATAAGAAATTGAACATTATTTCATCTCCTAAGAAAAAGAATAACACATCATCTACAAATCTTGACCAAGGTTTTCATAATGCATGCATCAGATCCCGTTATGAGCATGCCTCTCTTCCGCAGGTGGTTCGAGACCACGGTGAGACCTACGCTTTCTCCAAACACCGCCGCTTCTGCCAAGAGATTAAGACCAACCGCTCGCCCTACACCAACTACTTTACCCGTGTCTTCTGGAACCGCTCCTACCACATCTACAGAGTCAACAGCGTTATCTCCTTCCAGTACTAACTGAAGGAGGCGGAAGTGTGTGGAAAGTTTGGCATAAAAGATAAAATGGCTCCACCCATTAAAATCTGCCATTTGTCCTAAAACAGTTTTTTACTCCCTGTTTGACTGGCCATTTCGCATAATATGTTTATATATGCACCTAAAACAAAATGATGTTTATGAGTAATGGCCAGTCAAAGATCGAGTTCATATTGGGGGTCACCCTGTAGTCTCAGTACCGTAATTTATAAAATGTGCATTTACTGTTACTGTCTGCTTAAAGTTGGACTCACTGTAATTTAGTATAACCTCCTGGAATAACAATGATGTCACCTCATCGGGCCATCGATTTGTTGCTCATAAGGAGGGTAGCGAAATTCACATAAAATGAATATGAAGATGCTGGTGGCATCTTTTGCCAAGGGGAAGATGGACAGCTGATTGAACAGGACTAATATTGTTGCATTAATCTAGCAGTGCCTCAATGAAGCGTATGTTCTGGCCTGTTGCTAATATTATGCCTTCACAGGTGTTGTCCTGATGCCTTATGTGGTGCAGTGCTTGTCCGACCTTCCGGACTGTTCAGATTATTATTTTTTAAAACCCACCATTTTCTGTTTATTGTCCCTGGATATTTCTGTCTAGTTTTTGTGCAAATAAACTGACATTTTTGTATAATGTTCTATGACAATGATTCATATTGAGGTACATGCTGTAATGTCAATTAAATTCTCATTAGTAAATTTTCCCGATGAAATACGGCATTTACTACCTAGTAGAGGTATTTTGATAATGTTTTCTATCTCGATGATAGACCTCAAACTAATATTCATTAATCATCGCCCAAAATATCTGCTTTCATAACATCAGTTTAGTAAAAAAAATGTATGTTGCGGAAAACACAGACAAGGCTGAAAAGCAGTTTCTGCTCTTGCACCTCTCTTAAAATAAACAGCTGTATTCAGTGGCAGACTTGGCAATTTTGGGCCTAAGGTGAACATATCCAGGGGCCCTCTTCATGGGTCAGGGGTTAAAAAGGTGAGAACGGTGTGGAGGAAATGTGTTCCGGTACACTAGGGCTGTCCTAAACGACAAATTTTCTCCTGATTAGTCAGCTGACTAGTTTTACGATTAGTCTACTAATACAGTAATTTTCTTTTTTTTACTAATTTAGCACTGAAAGTTTTGTTGACGCTTATTAATTCACAAAACCATTTTGGAACACTTAAATTCTTTATTAAAGTACAAATAATCATGTAAATAACAAAAATTAATCACAAATACACAATGAGGTTAAATGCTGATAGCATTTACTAGTGCAAAAGAATGGAAAGTAAACATTCAGAACACTGACTTTGCCTTTCCAACTTTATTCAAAACAATTCTTAAAAAAAAATCTAGCACTATTATTATAGTATACTACTATATATAATAGTAGTACAATAATTATAATAATTATTCATTGCTAATCATATTTGTCATAAAGAGTGTCATTTGAAAGCTATTCTTAGTATAGAATCTGTATTCTGTAGTATTTACTCAACATAT
Source organism: Corythoichthys intestinalis (assembly GCF_030265065.1). Lineage (NCBI taxonomy): Eukaryota > Metazoa > Chordata > Actinopteri > Syngnathiformes > Syngnathidae > Corythoichthys > Corythoichthys intestinalis. Next base: position 27,996,019 of record NC_080416.1, read on the forward strand.
ATTATAATATTAACTCCAAAGTATGTGCGATTAACTCCAGAAATTGTTATTTATAAGACTAACATGACATGCTTTTTTTTTTTTTTTTTTTAAATGTTCACCGAAAGTAAGCTTCGTCATTGCTTGTTGTGTCACTAATAGATTTAATTTTTTTTTTTCCCGTCAGCAAATGCTGTTAACCGGCTGTTGAGTGTTATTGTATGACTGATTGGAACTGTACTTCATTGTTTTGCCACAGGGTGTGCTGTCGTGTATTTTATGTTCGGTGTGAAGAAGAAGTTTAAAGAGGCATTAGCGGTCTGTTCTCAACTTCACCCTCACTGCACTTTGGCTCTCATGGAGAGCACGTTCGCTCATGTGTTCGAAATAAACGATAGCCGACGTGCAAACCAGCAAGTGACCTGTAAAAAAATAGCGAGCTTAGTGGTGTGAAAAACGCGGGAGAGCTAAGTGAAGCTAACGAACAGCTAAGCGATGCTAAACTGAGCTAAACGAAGCTAAATGAAGCTAAGCGACTGATACTTATTCATCATCCGTCATCGTGGAACAGTCCATTGTAGTGTGTGTGTGTGTGTGTGTGGGGGGGGGGGGAGATAATATAAATGCAGCATTCAAATGGCTTTCTTTTTTGTTTTGTTATTTGTTTAGTACGCTGACATAATTATACATGACGAATAGTTGGGGGTGCTGCTGGCTCCGATGGCCCAAGCCCTTGCTCGTTGGGGCCCCCTACTGGTTGGGGGCCTAAGGCGATCGCCCACTTCGCCTGAATAGTACATCCGCCTATGGCTGTATTTTAAGCCGAAAGAACTGTTGTGTTTGATAGAACAATATGTCTATATGCTGCCATAGCAGATTCATGGCACATTAAGCCCCCGAACTATATTTAATTTGTCCGTTTTACCCTGGAAACCCCCATTTACAGATGTCGCGCATCCACTTTTGTTTCAACCCAGCCATAAAAGGCTCAGTAATTAAAGTTATTATTCGAAATGTCTGTCATTTTTAGCTTAGAATCATTGATTGTCTAATATTTAGTTTTGAAAAGAACTTTAAAAAAATTATTCACTCGCATATTTTAAACTTTTAAACAAATTACGTCACAATGAAAAAAATGATGTCTGTAAAAAGGTCACGGATATCTACTTCAAAACTATCGCTTAAATTTTTTGTTACCGTTGCATTTTCCCCAATATTTTAGATGATAAATAATCGATCCAAACATAGAAAAATTGAAGAAAAGAAAAAAAAAAAACATTTAAAAGGGTAAATACATGAAAAAGAAAATCTTGATGTCTGCGATTTCTGCATCGCGACCCTTGTTATATGACCATGTTTCACCCATATAATCCCCTCAAAATCCATGTGGCCATTCACAGCTGTGTCTTCTCACTCGGTGATACATGCTACATGGAGTTTTTGGATCGAAAAGAGGTAAGTACCCGATAATATCTTGTTAAAATCGTGGCGTCTTTAATTATGCTCTATCATGCTCTCACCTAAAGTTAGGGTTTTGCTGTTAAAATTAAATAAATGCCCTCCTGTTCAAAATTTTTATTCCCTGAGAAAATTGAGATTTTAAGTTTTCACACATGCAAATTGGGGGTCTCAGAGCGGAACTTCAAATCACCTGAGTGTTTTCCGCCATATTTATGATTAATTATGTTTTCTACAGCTGTTTTTATCCAGAAATTATCCAGCAATTGGCATTTACACACACACACACACAAAAAGAAATAACCCTCAACAAGTACTCGTGTAAGTCTTAATTTGAAATTTTCCAATATTGGTACAGTAAAAAAAAAAATAATTCTGAGTATATGAGTCCACAGATAGCCACTACATGCATGTGTCTCAATAATAGAATGGAAAATTGAACTATTGATTTCCCCTTTTGGGGATTTATAAATATGCGCAACACGAGACGCAAACTGCACCCTTTCGAGGACAAACCGGAACCGGAAGTCGAAGCAACGCAATGTCGATGCGCAGAATCAATTACGTGAGAAACAACAGTGCCATGTTGCTGTCCCAATATTTATCCTCAATTTGAGGTTATGTACACGTTTCATGTTTTTCTAGTTCATAATTTACGTATTGAGGTAAGATAACTCACTTTCCGGTCTTCGCGCTGAGTTCCAAAGTTTGTTAGTTAGCGAGAAAATGTACTAAATGAAACAACACAACATACTAAGGAAGAAGAGGTGCGCTTGATTTAGTAAATCAGACGCTCCGTACCGGTGAACACCAATGCTGTGGTACACCAATTGCTATGACGGCGTGGATACACCACCCGATTGGGCTGGAAAGAACTTCTAAACTAACTGTCTTTTTCACTAGCACATGAGATTCCAATTGTTTCGTCAGCGGATTTCTATTACATTTGGCTGTTTTACCTTTAAAATAGTTTCTCTACCTCAGTTAGTGCGTTGTTTGCCATTTTTGCTAACAATGAGACAGCCCCAAAACGGCTGTTACTCAAAAGTACAGCGCTCCCTCGCTATTTAACAGTTTATATTTTAAGCAATATTTTTAAATAGTTTTTGCAATGCTCTTGTGCATTATATGAGATAAAATGCATATGACACATGCTAAATAGCGAACTCTTTGTTTAAGTTTCTCCCATTAAGAATTAACGAGTTGGCTCAATCTACTAATTTTTACAATCGAATAAATCACTGATTATTTTTGCAATTAGTAGCACTGAGAAAAATTGGGACGATGAATATTGTTTGTATATGTAGTTATTGAACTATCATTCCTAAAGAAAAAAGCAGATGTTTGTAAACATCTCCTTTTAGTTATTTACACAAAAAATAATCAAAGGCTTTCTTAGAGGACAGAGAAATCTGAGTATATTGACTGATTTTTTTTCCTTCTTATTTTTTTATGTTAAAAAAATTAGTAATACTCTGGAAAAAAGGTTTACTATTCGGGTTGCAGCTATCGATTGTTTGTGTACTGGATTAATCTATTGATTAGATAGTTAGAATAATCGAGTAATCAGATTACGAACATTTATTGCATTGCAGAATACACTTTAGGCGATGTAAAACAAGTCTATACCTGCAATAACATTTATTTTGGCATGCTAAGACTGCACTTTCAAAAGAGCATTAAATGTGAATATAAAATAAAATTACTGAGTGTTTCTTCAAACTATGCAAAATTGCACTTTCATTTCACAAGAGCAATAAATGCATTTAAATCTAAAACTAAATTAAAATACCTGAGCTTGGCATCAAACATTATAAACAAAAAACAAAAAGAATGACGATCTAAGTCCAACAAAAGAATAATTGGCTAACTTCCATAGCAAAAGTCCACCAGCTTAAATGCTATAAAATGCAAACTTTTAAAAATTATTATTATTTTTTACAATGCTTTTAACAAACCATTAAAACACGTATTCCCACAAAAAACTTTGCTCAATACACTATACTTTTAAACTAAATAACGAATGCATAGACAAACATATTAGCTCAAACAAAATCAGAGCTTATGTTGGTCTTAACAGGGAGCAGCTTGATTCAGCCATGTTAGGCGAGTTATTACATATTCACTTTTGCCACTAGAGGGCAGTGTGTCCACCACAATCAATGAAACTAAATGTAACACTTTCAAAACAAACCATTACATCTCTCTAATTAAACGAATCCTCGAAGCAGTGAAAATTGATTTGAAGGTTTTTTCCAGTCGAATTACTTGAGTTAATCGATTAATCGTTGCTGTACTATTATCTATTTATTTGAATAAATATTTTCTTGAATATAAAAATAAAATATGAATAAATAGGGGAATTAATGTATGTTTGTATATTCTAAATGTATTTTATTCTTCTTAATAATAAAAATGTAAATAAATATACATAAGAAAATACTTACTATAAAGATTAACCCTGGCAGACAAATACGTTTTCTGTGACGTTCATGCCTTTTATCATCCTTTAACATTTTATACTTAATTATATTGACCAGGGGAGGATGAGCGCAGAAGCGGCAGACCGGGTGGCAGCCGTAACAAGCAGCCGGCCCAGCACGCCGCTTCAGACTTCCTGGTTTGAGTTCCTCCTGGACGCATCCTTGCTGGAGAAACACCTCCAAAAGTCCAACTCCGGTGAGAGCTCAGTGTGCATGATGGCATGTTTTTCATTGTAGCGTTGACAATACCGGTGTGCCTCTTCAGACCCGACGGGCGTACAGCTCATCATCCAGTTCCTGGAGCAGGCGTCAAAGCCCTCAGTGAACGAGCAGAATCAGGTGCAGCCTCCCGTGGACAACCGCAGGAACCGCACTTTGAAGCTGCTGGCACTGAAAGTGGCAGCGTACATGAAGTGGGATTTGGATGCGCTGGAGAAAGGGTGCGTATTTTGTCAGGGCTGCAGCTATCGATTATTTAGGTAATCGATTAATTTATCAGTTAGTTTGAATAATTGAGTGTTTGGATTATGAACATTTTATGCGTAGCAGAATACAATTTAGGATATGTTAAACAACAAAACAAGTGTTTATTTTTGCAATAATATGTATTTTGTATTTTGCTAAGATTACAATATCAAAAGAGCACTAAATGCGAATACAAAATTAGATTCCTGAGCGTTTCTTCGAACGCCAGAATTTTTGACAAGCAATAAATGCATTTCAAACTAAATTAAAATACCTAAGGTTAGCCTCAAACAATATAAAAAATAAATGAGGATCAAAGTACAACAAAAGAACAATTGGGTAACTTACATAAGAAAAGTCTGCTAGCTCAAATGTTATAAAATGCCAACCTTTTTTTTTTTTTTTTTTAACAATGCTCTTAAAAACTCGTTCAAACACATATTGCCACAAAAAACGGCTTAGTATTCTTCCAAACTAAATAACGAATGCATAAACAAACTTATTAGCTCAGACAAAAATTGACAACCTTATGTTGGTCTTAACAGTGAACAACTGGTTTCAGCCATGTTAGAAGAGTTATGGCATATTCATCGTTGCCACTAGAGGGCAGTGTATCCACCCAAATCAATAAAACTAAATGCAACACTTTCAAAAACAAACCATTACTACCGGTATTTCATTGTAATTAAACGAATCCTCGAAGCAGCAAAATTTGATTTGAAGCTTTTTTGGAATCTAATTAATCGAGTTAATTGTTGCAGCACTATATTTTTTATGTGTATGTTAAGTACATATAAAGTAGAATGGACCTTATATTCATGGTTAAGAACTGCGGTGAAATCTACAGAAGACAGAGGTTATGTATTAGGTCAGAAATATGAAATTCTGTGTTTTTCAATTTTTTTAAAAAGATTAATTCCTTTGGTGTGCACATGATAAAATTCTTTTCCTTTAACATCTCATTAGCTTGACCATCCCCGTGTTGAACATGCTACTAAACGAGCTGCTATGTGTGAGCAAAGTGCCGGCGGGCGTCAAACACGTGGATCTGGATCTTTCCACGCTGCCACCCACCACCGCCATGGCCGTCCTTATCTACAACCGTTGGTGAGACTAAAATGCCAGCATTTTAAAATGCAAGTCAATCCAGACTTAATATGGCTCCTTTCTTTTCCAGGGCCATCCGAACCATCGTGCTAAGCAGTTTTCCAGAAAAACAAACCAAACCTGGACCGCATCAGATGAACATGCACGTTTTCTTACTCAATAGACCCATTTTAATTCCAAACATGACGTCACACAGACTTGAATTAGCTTGTGCTTTTCTACAGGTTAAGTGTTGTGCAGCAGGAAAAGGAAATGACCGACAACATCCTCAGTGTGGTAAGATTTGACGAGGTTCTTAACTCTTTCAGTCCCATTGACGATGATAAACGTTTTGTCTCTGTTATGCTTACTACAACTTCATACTTGCCGCCAATGAGTTCCTTGCATTTTGTGCATATAGTTAAAAGAGCAGGCTAATGACTCCATTAGTGTCCTGGAGGTGGCGCTACATCTAAAGAAAGACTTCTACGTGCATACAATGAGGACTCTGGACCTGCTGGCCGCTGACAATGCCGCCGCCAACGGCGAGACTGAATCCTCCACGGCGGGTCTGCGCATCAGTGCTAACGAGCTGCACTGCCAGGTGGTGTCTAACGCAGCACACTAACATACAAACGTGCCACATAAGTGGACAGGCAGGTTGATAACATAGGTAAAATTATTTTTCAAAATAATGGCTAGTTTCGCCTGGTCGAGGTGGCGTCCATGTGTTTTGCAACTTGCAGATTGCTGAAAAATGAGGCCATAAAACTAAGAAAATGAATGTTCTGCGTTTAACTAAACCACATTTAGCTCAATACTAACGAACAATGCAAAATTTCTTTGGCCGATTATTGAATAGCATTGGTAGTTATGACAAGGGATATTGCAACAACAATGTGGAGCAGTAGATGTATTGTAGACAGATAATACAGCAATAATTACAGGCATATATTCTTTATCCTCTGAAGAAAAAACGACATTGTGCAAATACACTATTATGGATAGTGCTATTTTTCTTATTAGAAACATTATAAATATTTGTGTTTGCATTTTTAGGCAGCTGAACTAAGATCCTTTATTTGTGTATCAAACCGATGATGTAAAACGGGATCATTTCCTCAAGAATTGAATCACTCCTTTAATGTTTTCTTTTTTTTTAAGGTTCATTACGACTTGGGGGCCATTTTCTTCCAGCAAGGCTGCACAGACCAGCCGGCCTTTGAGAAAGCAAGAGACCACTTCAGGCAGACCAAGGAGCTCTTGAAGAAGGTATGAGCACGCATACATGATTGCCTTTCACACAGTGTTGTTTTTGGCAGCCCTTTTAATTTTCGTCTTAGTCTTTTGGACAAAAATGCTAGTCTATATGAGTCATATTTTAGTCATTTCAAAATGTGTTCAACTTTGTCTTGTTTTAGTCAACAAAAACTACATAAACAACAAATTTCATCTAGTTTTAGTCAACAATCAAAATGTTTTCATCTATAAACTTCAAAAGTTTTAGTCCATGAATAAATAAATGAATAAAAGGTGTCCAACAATTTCGAATGAACATTGACATACGAGCACATAATTGTCGAGTGCTCAAGGACATCACCATCTTCGTGATTATGATACGCACTCAGCAGGAAAACAGTTCATTAATTTCAATTAATTGAATTCACTTGGACGCCAGAAACTGTATGTAAAAAGTTTACCAAGAGTTTAAGACGACACTCACCAAGCTAAATGCTAACGCTACAAGTTACATTTGGTGTTTGATGGTCACTCAACGCAGACCTTTTGAGGCTATAGCAACATGGCATATCTAGCTAAGATAAGAAAACAAAACTTACCTAGCAGCACCTGACAAATGTACCGGTGAGTAAGCGTGTGTGTGGGGCGAGGGGGCGGCACAACACGTCACATGAGTGACATGACCAAATACTGCTATGATGCGTGCTAACTACACTTATGATAAGAAAATGTCACATATTGTGACTTTATGCCGGAAACTATGGCGAATTTTCATCTTGTTCTTGTCTTGTCAGATGAAAACTGGCATCCGTGTCGTTATGTTTTAATCTCCCAAGTAGGCATGTGCCAGTTACCGGTTTCAAGGATTACAGTGGTATGAAAATGTCACAGTTTGAAAACCACTAAAATTTTCCGTCATACTGTAGTACGGAATTATCTATTTTTTTATGTCCCAAAAATGCAACGAAAATTGCTTGGAGCAGCAGCGCTTACCCTTCCTCCTCCGGTTTTTGCACTGTCGGTGACACTGCCGTTGCTGTCGAAACTACACCTGAGCTTTTCCAAAACCCCCTCAAAAAAGTCCAGTCTAGTATGGGAGTATTTTGGCTACCAAAAAGAAACAGACGGCCCCGGATTAAAGGAAGAAGGACAGCCAACATGCAGGCAACACCTCCAACATGATTTCACCTTTATGTGACCATCATCCGTCATTTTACACAAAATTTAAAGCAAGTAAACACTGTCATGAATGTTTCCCAGCAGCTACGAGAGTTCACTCCAGCGTGTTTCGTATGTCTAGCAATGGTAAAAACAAATACTATAACGGTAGCTTGTTAACAAGGCTGTTAAAATGGCTTGTTAGCATGCCAAGACTGCTAAGTAGTTTCCTCACTATGAGAGTAATTTTGTAAAGTCTTTTTCTATTCACATTCATGCATCATATCTTGGACTGAGAGAGAAATATGTAGAAAATGAGCAAGTCTCTAAAAATGTTGAGATGGAGTGCGTTTTTTACTTTTTTATGGAAAATGTTTTTTTTTTTTTTTTTTTTAATAATGTTTAGCAACTTGAGCTGTGGCTGTGGGTTTAGTCCATAAGATTAAGATTAAAAAAATCCTGTTCAATGGAAAAAAATTCAACCCATACATCTCAAAATAACTCATTTTAGAGCTCTATTTGCAATTCCGTGGTACCACGGTATTTTTGCTTTAGGTTATCATACCGTCAAAATCTCATTCCGGCACATGCCTACTCCCAAGACACGTTTTTAGCTTGCCATCGTCATGTCATCGTCATGAAAAAAATTTGTTGACGAAATATTTTTGTCATCGTTGACGAAAACAACACTGCTTTCACACTTATCTTTTGGGTCCAAATTCCGGTCTCCTCCTCTACCTTTTTAGCTGAACTCTGCAGTGCATGTCCACCTGGATGAGGATCGCCTGGCCGGCTACTGGAACGCCTGCAAAGCCCTGACTGGGGATTGTGACTCATGCGACTCTCAGACAACACACTACGATCAGATTAACGGGATGCTGGGAGCCCGCAACTACCAGGTGAGTATTGAGAAGTCACCAGATTAAGCCTGTTGCAATATGCAATAAATCAAATTATCGCATGGTAAATAAAAATGAGGGCGGTAATTTTCCCGGCTGCGATTTATATCGCTCGCGTGCACGGGCATACATTTGTACGTGCGTGTGCTGCATGCACTCAGCACATGTGCATGTTGATTGCATATGAGACTCAAGTAGCTTTCACAGATGTTTATTGGCCGTCAACACGCCGTAGAATTAAAGTTCAGACATATGAAATAAGGAAACACTTCTATATTAGCAGCAGAGTGCCCATTGAATTCATTCATATCATGGTATTTTTTTTTTCATGTTGAACTTTTGCTGCCGTTTTGAAATGAGATGTTTTCATTACAAACATGACAAACCCCTAAAGTCCTATATTAAACTAGAAAATGCAGAAATTTCTGCAGAATTTGCAATGGTAGCGTCACTTTGATGGCTGTTAAACACCTATGACACGTTTGTTGATTTGGTGGAATTTCGGAATCACTTCCTATTAAAATTGGGTCACTTCTGGTTGGTTTGGGGGCATTTTGGGGTAAATGGTAAATGGGAATACACTAACATATAGGGATGTCCTGGTTGCATTTTTGCACCCGTGTCACCTGAATTTTAAGAATCTGCCAATATAGTTGATACAAGTTTTTTGGCTTGACAGTCTCAGATTTTTCTCACTATGATGCGTATTCACGCTGCAGGCCGTGGTGGAAGCTTTCATCAAGGACAACGTCAGCCGCAGTTTGCCTAAGCACTTCAGACGCTCCATTCTCAGGGAGTTAATGTACAAGGCCCAGCAAGGGTGAGTAAACAAACACGTCCCGCATTTACATTGTTATTCATAGATGTCCCGGTTCAATTCTTAACAATGTGTCACGCAGCGAGACGGGCCTGGACGAGGTGTGCCACCAGCTGTGCGTGTGCAACGCCGTGCGTGACGCACTGGAAGGGGAGGTGCTCAGCGTGCGCTTCCAACAGCTGCTCACGAAGCCCAGCAAGCGCCTGATGGACTTCATTTTAGAGGTAATCGTCTTCAATCTGAGTTAAGTGAGTGCTCACAACGTTTCATTTTCAAACATTTCTATGAAAGCCAACAAAGCAGGGGTCTCAAATTCAATATATGAGGGGGGTGCTGGAAATTGTCCGACTAGGTCTGGACTGCATCAAGGATTCCCCTTAAAATGGCTCACATGTCGGTAAAAACACCACTAAGAGTTATCATGAGCTTGAGCTATGTTGACATGAGAAAATAAAAATATGTGCGAAGCCACATATTAATTTATTAAGCTTTTTAAAGACATTTTTTAATGAATTCTTTGATTTTAGTTTGAATTATACAGTGGTACCTCTACATATGAACATGCGAAGCTACAACACACAACTGTACTCCTCAGAATCCTCTAATATTGGCAAAATTGAAATTTGTCCAGTTAAAAAAATGGATGGTTTGGGTGCAGCTAATGTTATGACTTGAATCCATCTGTTTTGCAGGTGTGCACACGGTCGTTGGAGAAGGAGTCTTCATCAGAAGTACCCAGGCAGAACATGGCTACGTTCATGCAGTGAGTCATGTTAACGATCTCTCTCCGTTGTTGACTTTTGCTCTTTCATAACATTTATTATGTGTCAGCACGCTCTGCGAAAGCCTGGAGGAGCTCTCCCTGGTGTTCATGGTTTCATCCCATAAGCTCTTCACCGAGCTCCTGAGGGAAGAGGAGAGGAAGCTGCTGGTGGAGCAGATGAGAAAGCGCTCGGCTGCCGTCAACCTCAGCGCCAAACCCCTGCCATCCTTCTACGACATCCCAGGTAAGCCTGCAGGATTCGCAGGAGGAGATAACAGGACACGTCGCTGATGGCGTCGTTCTTCTGCAGCGTCACCCAGTGTCAGCATCGGGCAATTGGAGCAGCAGCTCATCCTCTCCTTGGATCCACGAAGGATCAGGCAGATCCTCAACGAACTCCACGACATCGCTGATAGACCTTTTTGGAGGGTCAACAGCAAGGTAGATGCTTGAAACTGTCTTGGTGAATTTTGGGATGCTGGGAATAAAAAAAAAACACTACTGTTAAGAGGTCAGCCAGAACTGAACCATATTGTATTTTTTTTTTTTTTTAGTGGGATGTTCCTCCAGATTACATCAATGTGATCCTAGCTATCAAAGACAACCTGACCAAAGACATGGTCTACATCCTCATGGCCAAGGGCCTCCACTGCATAGCCATTAAGGTATGGCATTGTCACAATAGTAAAATTTTCAACTCAATATCCATTCTCCATAAAACACCTGATACCAGTTTTGAAACTACATAAATAAGAAACCCCAAATCAAATCTTACACTTTTTCTAGGGTTGTTCCGATCATGTTTTTTTGCTCCCGATCCGATCCCGATCGTTTTAGTTTGAGTATCTGCCGATCCCCATATTTCCCGATCCGATTGCTTTTTTTTTGCTCCCGATTCAATTCCAATCATTCCTGATAATTTTTCCCGATCATATACATTTTGCAATGCATTAAGAAAAAAATGAATAAAATGAATATTTACATTCAACATACAGTACATAAGTACTGTATTTGTTTATTATGACAATAAATCCTCAAGATGGCGTTTACATTATTAACATTCTTTCTGTGAGAGGGATCCACAGATAGAAAGACTTGTGACTTTGTATATTGTGACTAAATATTGCCATCTAGTGTATTTGTTGAACTTTCAGTAAATGATACTGCAGCCATTCAACCCAAATGCATGATGGGAAGTGGACCCATGACTGTGCGTAGTGCTACCAATTCATATATCTTCTCTGCGTTGGGAAATAACATAAGGGGTTAAGAATAAGATCCATTGCTACCTCGCTTCCTCACATTGCATCCCATGATATTTCTGATCGTAGGGAGAGGGATTATAAGGCTTTAGCCTATTGAAACAAGGTTCCAAAGGTTGCCAAAATTCACTCTACCCATTTTATCCCTTTTATCTCTAAATGGGTAAAACGACGCCATTACAGATTGAGCGCGACAATGCGTGAGTGGGTCGTGCAACGCATGCATTCATTGCGTTAAATATTTAACGTGATACATTTTTTAAAAATTAATTACTGCCGTAATTGGTACCTTAAGCCTAAACTAAAGACTCTGGATGAGTGTAACATATTATGTCTGTAACGTTAAATACACTTAGAAAACGATTTAATTAGAATATATATATATATATATATATATATATATATATATATATATATAAAAAAAAGGCATGGCCGATATTTTTTTGCCGATTCCGATCCTTTGAAAATGACGTGATCGGACCCGATCGATCGGGATGCCGATCAATCGTGACATCTCTACTTTTTACTGTTACTTGAGTAGATTTGTGAAGAAAAAAACTCCGCTACTTTGAGCTACACAAGAGTCGTTACATTTTCCTCTTTATTCTACAGATGAGTTTTATTTTTTGCCAGCGATACCATTGCCAAGATTAGTGGTATTAATTTCACCAATGAGACGTCGCAACAATAATCACATGACTCCATTACACCAATCAGATGCAAGCTTGCCGTTCTATAATCACGCCAGCCTGTTCAATCACGTGGCGTCTTTAAAGCACCGTAAAAAATGAAGTATTTGACATAGAGCGCTGCCCTCAACATGGCTCGATGGCGTAGATTTAAACCTCTCTCCTGGTTTTTATTTGTCACCGATTGACCATGGAAAACTGATGATATGATCGGATAATCCTTTTAATTTCATAATGGTAATTATGATGGAAGTACAGTATTCACTTTTCAAACTAGGAACTATTTTCTCCACTAGAGGGCAGGTTACTCATGCTCTTTGGACGAATAATGCTTCATTTCTGTCTTTTTTTTGTCTCGCCGGAGTTCAATGATTTTTAAAAATTTTTTGTATTTCTTTGGCTTAATGTGGTTATAAAATGGGTTATTGTACAGTATCAATATAAAAACAGTTCATATAGATAGGTTTGTGCTGAGAGAAAAAAAATACCATTGTTTAAAAAAAAAAAAAAAAAAAAAGCAGTTACTCACAATGTTACTCATTTCTTGAGTATTCTTTTCACTGGATACTTTTTTAGTTGTACGTGAGTACATTTTTTGGATGACTACTTTAACTTGAGTAATATTATTTTGAAGTAACGCTACTCTTACTTGAGTAAAATTTTTGGATACTCAACCCACCTCTGCATATATGCACTCTTATATTACAACTACATCACCACTTGCTGCTAGTCACTTATTCACTTTATTCTCAATCCGTGTATACTGTAACCTGTGTTTTTATTAGCCTTATTGTACTTTTGTTATATGTGGTGAAGCTTTAAATCTCGTTGTACTCGGTAAAATGACAGTAAAGTCTTTCTATTCTCAGAGAAAATGAACTTTTTGTATCTTTTTTTTTAAAAGCGATATCGGTACAGTATCGGCATTGGCCAGTACCTCATTAAAATGGTAACAAAGAAGTTCATGAAGGTCAAAATTCCAATCATTCAGCCCTTCTATCAACATCCTGCACTGTACCTTAACAGAGGAGGTTTCATCTACATTTTGTGATTTCCAGGATTTCTTGCACGCACGCCAGCTGTTTTCTGCCTGCCTGGAGCTGGTGACTGAGTTCTCCCCACGTCTTCGCCAAGTGATGCTCAACGAACTTCTTCTGTTGGAGGTGCGAGCCCACGAGACGGCCGCGGCCGACGGTAGCAAGGAGAGGCCGCCCTCTGACCTTGTCAGCAGAGTGCGCGGATACCTAGAGATGAGGATACGAGGTTGGTTTTCCTACCTCGAGGCGTCCTCAAGGTCGGACTGTTAACAATGTGACGCCTTTTTCGGGTGTAGATCTTCCTTTGCGGCAAGTAGTCGGCGAGGAGTGCGTGGCCTTTATGTTGAACTGGAGGGAAAACGACTACTTGACGCTACAGGTGCCTTCCTCGGCTGTCAACAACAACCCATACGTCAAGGTGACTTAACGTTCATTTTACTTGATATATTGATTCTTCTATTTTGTCTTCTTTCTGACTTTGGATAAGAGTGCAACTTTCACCTTAAATCTGAAGCAAGGTCATAAACAGATAACAGCTGCCTAGCGAAATTCCTCTTTTTTCTGAGTCTCTTCATGGGTAAACATTGGAGCCTACCTATTCGCATTTGGAATAACAAAAAGTGTGTCCATTGGAAGGTCGAGACTGAATCTTCTCAAAGGCACCTGGGGCACTCTTAAGCAGTGTTTTTCAACCTTTTAGGAGCCACAGTACACCTTTTATATTCAGAAAATCCCAAGGAACACCACCAGCAAACAAACACAAAGAAAACACATTTTGTTATCATATTTTTACCCATTCAGTGTGTCACCTGGGCTTTTTGTCTTGGAGTAGGTATGACTCCCTTCCCAATGAAAGAGTTTTGCTTATTGCCTCTCACCAGCGACTCTTCAAGAGAAATCAGGCTTTGCTGCCGTTTGACCGCCATTCAATTAATTTTGTCCAGTGTCCAATTCTGAGTACTCATCCTTCCTTTAAAAAAAAAATGTTATAGTTTCGCTAGCTAGCCCCAATGCTACTATTACCTCATACGGATTATAGAATTGTCTGATAATAACTTTTTAACCGATATCCCATTATTGTCCAACTCCAAAAATCAATTACCGTAATTTCCAGACTATAAGCCGCTACTTTTTTCGTTCATTTTGAATCCTGCGGCTTATAGTCCAGTGTGGCTTATTTGTTGATTTATTTGGGTTAATTGGCAAAACATGCCTCCTAGCATACATTGCAGCACTACAGATGTAAGTAACCATCAAAATTCATGTTCTGTGCTAATTATTTATGCATTTACTGTTCCAGTTTCATTAATTGCTTGTTATGGTATTTGGTAACACTTTATTTGACAGCGGCGTCTTAAGACTGTCATAACACTGTCATAGTTATGACATAAGACTATCATGGGCATTACTGAATGCTTAATACAGATGTCATTAAGTGTCATCCAGCAAATTATGTTACCAACTCCATTAATGTCCAGCTTGGATCTTTTAAATCCATTCAAAGTAAGATAATTTGCAGAATAAAACTAAAAGATAACTGTTATAAGCATTTGTTAATGCTCATGACAGTGTCATGTCATAATTATGTCTAATTGTCTACTGACAGTCTTATGGCGCCACTGTCAAATAAAGTGTTACCAAATAACATAACTAGCAATTAATTAAAGAACAGGAACAGTAATTGAAAAATAATTAGTACAGAACATTTAAGAACGTATTTTGATTGTTATTTACATCTGTTGCGCTGCAATGCATGCTAGGAGGCATGTAGGACAACAACAGTGTTGACAGCAGGTGGCATAAAAGATTGACTGTCTCCCTCAAGGGAGCAGTGATGGTCAAATGAAGCTTCTTGAAGCAATGAAGCTTTGCAAACAATTGGTTCAAAGCTTCATGGTGGTTCATTTGGTCTTCTGACCATCGTATGATGCCGCTATCTAATGAAGTGTTACCGGTTATTATCTTTTGGTGTAAATATCCCATAATACAGTGAGGACAGCTGCGGCTTATAGTCCAGTGCGGCTTATCTGTGAACAAATGCCGTTTTCCTGTCACATTTGGTGGGTCGCGGCTTATAATCAGGTGTGCCTTATAGTGCGAAAATTACGGTATACCAATTATACCAATGATAACAATTTATGCGTTCCTGGACCTAACATACAGTATTATGGCTAATTGTATTGCGATGCTTGAACGATGATAAATGTAACAACTTCAAGGTTTTCCTAATAAACATTCTGTTAAAAATAAGAGAACAACTTCAACTAAATTTATGGAAAATGTGCCTATATTACAACATTGAAATCAAAATAGTTTGTCAAATAAACTCCGAAGCGCCACCAAGAGATGACAAAGCATTAAAAATACAGGCAGGCGAAAGGCACAGGCTAGTCCAGACAATGTATTGTCAACGAGTTATTGCCAAAATGCATTTTGCTCGGCTTTTGCACGGATATTTGTATTTTATCACTTTTCCTAGTGACGATTTCTTTCTGGTAACACAGTAATTATATGCAATCAGTTTATAATTTTTTTTTTTTTTTTTTTAAATCATAATTTTTTTATTTAATTTTTGCACCATGAATGAATCAGAATCATGAATTGTCTGCTCACATAACAAATCTCAAGTATCTTATTTTAAAGACATTTAATGGTCAATAAGCATAACTGCTATACTAAGGTATGACCAGCCCTTGTACAAAGGCAGAATGTTTCTATTTTCATTTTGAAGGAAACATGAATGTCTAAAAGCATACAGAGAGGGTTGCAGTATGCAATGGAGCGGAATGCCCATGGTATGGTAAAAATGTCTGACATTCTCCCAGTCTCCGCTAAGTGTCCTTGGTGACTGTCTTGAAATTCATTTGGTTATGTGGGCGTCGACAGAGCCTCATCCTTAGCTTCCATTTGGCAAGCTTTCTTTTAGGCTTTGAAAAAGGCACAAAAAAAAATCTTCCTCCCAATCTTTTAGAGTACTTGATGTCGGAATTACAGGTACGCCACACACGGCGTTAAACCATTTGGTTTTTGCCATTTTAAAGTTAGGAAAAAGATCTTTTAAGTCACAACCACACAATAACTATGCAACTCTGCGGCTGGTGTTAGAGTTTTCTGATTTGGGGGCGTGGTTTTGCGATAGGTCCATTAAAAAGCCTGTGAAAAGAGAAAATCTACTACTTCTTCCTGCAATACTATTTTGCCTGTGGAAAGAGAAAATCTACTTTTTTCTTCTTCATCCTGCAATACTACTGGTACTTTGTAAGAGTTTTTTTTTTTTTTTTTTTTTTTTTAACACAAGTGTTTTTTTTTCTCCAAAAACACATTCCCTTAGCTGGGCCAGCTCCTGGCGTCCACGTGTAAGGAGCTTCCTGGCCCCAAAGAGAGCCGACGCACCGCCAAAGAGCTTTGGGAGGTCGTGGTGCTGATTTGCAGTGCCTCCGTCCAGCACAAGAGAAGCAACGACGGACGCGTCGGACTCATCAAGCACAGGGAGTCGTCCATGGGCATCCTGACGAGGTAAACGTTGTCTAAAGATAATCAGTGGCTAACAGTGACGCTATCATTTGTTGTTTGTCATTTCAGGAGTAAATTCATAACGTTTGTCAAGAAGATCAGAGTGAGTACATTTTGATATTTCTCGCTATTGTTTTCATATTGGTTACGTGACGTATTTTGTGCATCAGGAGCCGCTCGTGCTGACTGCGTTGATATCACTTTTCGTCAGGCTGCACAGCATCGTCGGGGTATGTCATGAGGCTTCTGTGTCTACTTTAATGTCGGGCATAGGTGTCAAACCTGAGTTCTAGGGAAATTGTGAAATTTTCGCAGTCCTCAGTAGCCACATTTACATGCTGACTTTTATTCATACCGATTCAAATCATTCCGAATGGAAATTTCAGATCAGCTGTTTACATGTCACTTCATCTATTCCGATCCAGCGTTTACATGTGTCTGCCTTTATTCCGAAAGGACGTTTGACAACTGCCGTCTGACATGCGCAGATTAATCAAAACAAAGCGTCACGTTGCAAAACATGGAGATCGATCGTCAGATCAGCTGCTGTTTTAACTTTTCGAGTGGAAACAAAACTTCAGAATGACACGCCGTTCATTTAAAAAGTTGTGTGGGCTGGTGGAGGGATTCATGGATATAAACTTTCCGCCGGACTCCAATTAGGTGCGCTGTGCGTGTGCTTGGAAGCCATGTTGCAAGTGACGTTACTTACGTCACCAAGTGACGTCACCACGTCAGTACGGAGCATGTGCAGAAAGAACGCAACCAGACATCATTCCGCTTCCCTGTTTACATGATATAATTTTACTTCTAATCGGTTTGGGAAAAGGAATATTCCACCCCTGTCAATCGGAATGAAATTCCATTCGGTTTGGGCCTATTCATTCCGAATGAGGTGTTTATATGGAACACATTTATTCGGTTTGAACATCTAAACCGATTGTAATTGGAATATTTGGCTCCATGTAAACGTGGCAAGTGAAAGATCAAGGACTACATTTGAAAAAAATAGTTTTTTTGTCATGTTTAAGAAATATAAGTAAATTACCGTATCAGGGCAACCTAAAAGCCTTCAAATTTCTCAAAAGCCAACAGTGCACCCTATAATCCGATCCGATACTGTATATTGGTTAATCATGGCATGACAGTCCCTTTAGTGCAGCTCCATCTCGTGGATGCATAACACAAACTACTACTACTACTACTAGTACTACTACTAGTAGTACTAGTAGTAGTATGTTGGGTCTAAACTTACTACTGTACTAAGAAAAATAATAAAAGACCTGAGGGAGGACGGAGAGAGGATCAGAACGGAGACAGGGATCAGGTTTTACGCTGTCAGGAGAAAAAGGTTGATGGGAGCTCGTGGCTCCCAGCAAGCTTCTCTGATTTTCATCCTGAGGAGCACAGCTTTTATTGACAAGTGAGAAAGTTTCAACATACATGTGTGAGTTTCACATCTTGAGAAATAGCTGTTATCTTGAGAAAAGAATGCGGGCAGTTATTTGTCTTGTCTCATTGTGTTGAAACTTTATGGTCAGCAATAGAAACCTAAAACAGGAAATCTACCTCTCTGGGTCAAGCTGGGCATCTGTCTTTCAGTTGAATGTGACCTTCCGTGACACATTCTTTCTTTTGTAAGGCCTTAAGACTTTTAAATAAGACTGTAGCTATAACTATTAGTTTTAAACACACATTATTAACCTTAGCATGCAAAAGTATTAGAGCACATCTTACATTTCCCTCCTGTTGTGGGTTTAAAACTTTTCAGCTTTCATCAAAGTTAGACATTCCCGAGAGTGGGGTTGGTGTCTGACTCGTCAATTATCCATTAGCAGGAGTTATAAAATGCCACGATAGGGGCGAAAAAAAAACCTTAAAATTAAGGACAAAATTCCCCTATTCCCTCCCCATTTACGCTAGGGACGAGAGCATCTTCATGCCATGGCTCCATGAAAAACACACAATTCAACACAACATTTAGTAAATGTAGGTACAATCTGGGACTCTTTTGAACGCCATATTTCAGCGATTTATGATCGCCGCGTCGGTGTTATTTATCGAGAGTCCATAGGGTTGCAGAGTCGGATAGCCGGTGTGGGGAATCTGTTTTAGACGATAGTGTCCGTATCGTCACTATCCAAATCCGTATTTGGTTCTTCTAGGGGGACCTGTGACACAAGGTCGTATTTGACTGAACAGGCGACAAACATGGTGTTGACCTTTTGGTCCACAGTAGAGAGCAGGGATTGACGATGACGGGCTGCCAGCAGGGTGGAAAACCCTCCACCGCTCTTTATGACTTTAGGTGAGGTCGGGACTTTAGGAATCAGGGTCTGGTGGACTGGCGTCGCTAGGTCCTTCTGGCAACCGGAAGAGCTTATACTGGGACTGACGAATTCACCCAGTGCCTCCGGAGACTTTCACTGCAGTCGGGCTGAAGCCCACCATCTCGTAAGGACCGTCCCAGCGTTCACTGTCCCACCAGGCACGCTGCAACACTTTCAGGATCACCAAGTCTCCGACCCGCACCTTGAGAGTCTGTGGATCAGAACATTCTGGCAGATCATTGTTGTCGCGACCTTGTCTTGGATCAAACTGTTTCTTTATGTGAGCTGCAATGCTGCCAGAACCTTTAACAGGTCCTGGGTTTCAATCTGGAAGTCCAAAAAGTGGCAAGTTCTTTCCTTCTGCATCAGTCTGTTATCAATGTCTTTTTCCACTTGTCCAGCCAACTGGGGTCTGTACATGCAATGGGTTTTCTCCTTTTTTTTTACCCATTTCAATGTCTAACAGTCTGCCCACTTCCATTAGGCCCTCAACTCTGAAGTGGGGTCCATTGTTACTTTGGACAATGGCAGGTATGCCAAATGTTGGAATAATTCTATCACATATTGCATTAATTACTGGTTTTTCATCCTCATGTGCGCTAGGAAAAATTTTAACTCATCTAGAAAATACATCTATTTTTTCCCCAGGCAATATCTTTTCCCCAGCACTCTATTTAACTCAATGCAATACATGTGCAATGTATGAAATAGTTCAGGTGGTTCTAGAAACCTCCCTCTTTTCAGTCTCAAATAACCTTGTTTATGCAATGTAAACACTGTTTGAAAAAATTTTTTTTCAAGTTTTTGTTATTTAAGTATGAATTAAAGACACTGGGCCACAATTGTCATAGTGTCTATTAACCAATTGTTAACCAACTCAATCCTCCCCCCTGTAGACACTTGACAATCATGTGGCTCAATTCAGCTGCCCATATGATCAATAATTTTGGTAGAAACCTTTCATCGCCCATTTTTGCTTTTCTGTTTGCGATGCTATGTTTTGATAGCCTTTAAGTTTTTATCTATTAGTTGTTGCGGTTCAGTTTCAGCCAATAGGTGTATTTTAGCTTTATTGCGTTGATTTACAACCGCTATCTTGGCTGCTTCATCTGCCAGCCTGCTCCCGATTGACACGTCACCAAGGCCATCAACTTGGGCTTCACATTTACAAATGGTTAACGCTTTTGGTAGTTTGGATGTGCTAAGACTGAGGAGCCTGCCAAGTCTGTTTACAGTTTCCTGAAAGGTACTTCGGCTTCAGGTGTCCAATTCAATTGATCATTCATTGACATTGGCTTGAGGTCAAAATCTAACAGCCAGGCTCGGCAGTGATTGCACAATCCTAAAAATAACATCATTTGTTTTTTGGTTTTGCTGCATTCAAGATTGTTTGTTTTCGCACTACTGCAGAATTCTCAGTTAACTTAATTTGTCAGCACGGTCTAAACAATTGACTCATTATTCAAAACAGGAAACCAAATTAAATTAGCTTTTATAAACTCTACATTAAAACATATCCTCAAAACAAACCAAATGTTATGTCAATAAAAATGTGAAATAAAGATACTGAGGATAAACGTGATATATTCAAAGTCTAAAATCAAAGATTAAGCTTATCTTGGGAGAATGGTAATCATGTATCGTAAATTCAAGAATAACAAATAACCCATTTCTGAAACCCCATGCTATTACTGTTACCGTTACTATTACCGTATCAAAAACAGTTTACGTTCCGCAATCAACCCAAAGTTAGAGTTACAATTCTCCCAGTATAATAATTTCCACTTGGCAAATGCCAATATTTACTTATGATCAATTTTTTGTCAGCTCCCATTTTAATCAGTAAATTGAATTTTGCAGTGGCTTTAATATATCGCGCAATATTCCACTCAAGATTACAAAAATGGAATGAATTTGTCTTTGTTTTGGAATTTCTTTAGAGCTGACAAAAATGTCTTTTCACCTTCTTTGGGTCACTGTTGAAGATTCATCAACATGTAATCCAAAATTTACGATTCCACGACGCAATTATAATCTATTCAATTAATTGTTTTTAGTCAAATACAGTATCTCAATAGGCCTAGGGTATCTTTTGGGTAAATTTTGTAATCAATTTAAATTTCTATTTCAAATTTGAATTTTCCATATCACAGTGTGTTGTCCACATAAGTCAAAATCAGACTTTTTTACCCAGGCAAAGTTTTTCATTTGAATGGGAGGGTATTGTGGGACAGCAATACTCTTTTAAGCAATCTTTTTTATTCCACTATGACTTCTCTGCTATTCTTTAACACCTAAAACACTACCTCTTATAGCATTCAATTCAATTTTTAATTCCAATCATTTTCAACTGACATCCATATAATTTATAATAGAGGATAATTCAGCAGTCCAGAGGAGAACAAAGAATGTTTTTTCGTGCACTAAAAAACATCCATTTGTATGTCACTCCAGGTTGGTAGAATTATCTGCTTTCCGTGTGAATTTTTAGAACGGTTTTTTAATCCCAACTTTTGATTTGTTATCATTATTTATACACTCCCTGTAACAACTTATTTCCCTAGTTTAAACTATTTCTACCATTCTTAAAAAGCAGCAGTTTAGAATTGCTCTAACATCTGCTAAAACTGATTTTTCATCAGCTGTTAATATTTATTCATTTTGTGACATATACCAAACCGCTGCTCCTCCCTCAACAGGAGTTTGCTAACCAACATTTGGACCGCTCTTTATCTATAAGACTAGCATTGATATCTATTATCATGCCCAAGAATTAATGGGAAGTCTTTTTGACAGTTCTTACTGTATTTTGCCACGTTCTTCAAAATCTAATTTAGTCAATCTATTTCAAATTACTCTACTTACTTGGAGTAAATATTATTATTTGTTCTTATTAGCTCGATACATCTAAAAGTTGGTCATTTCTCACCTGAATTCAGAAGAATTTACTTTCAAATAATATTATGAACTTGAATGAAAAACCTTTCTAACAATCTAATTTTCTTTTTATCAAATATACTAGCTCTTTGCTTAAAATAAATCTGTTAAGTTTGTTTTCAAATAGCTATTTATCAACAGTTGAGCTTTTCCTTTTTCAAAACATTAACTATTTTCTTTCTCTTTTAGCCATTCTCTTATTTTCTTTTAAGAGCGTTCTTATTTTGAATTTAGCTCAATAGTCTATTTTTATCTCTATTGAGATTCCATTTTAAAAATTCATATCCTAAATAGTACAAGGGAAAGGCTGGAATATTCCCAGCTGCAATTACAACCTTCCCTTATAATTAATTTGGGCAAAAACCCAGCGGATGCCGTCGAGGACCCCATGTTGCAAATAGGGGCCACCGAAGGGCCGCACTCCTCATGTTGAAAAACTTCTAGGTTTTTCCGATTTTGCACAATAAACGGTCAGCTATTCACAAACAATTCCCTCGCTTATCGACGTTCGTCTCACACGCCCAAAACTTTCTCAACCCTACTTTCTCAGCTCCTTCTTGTCACTCTGGACATCCACCAAACAACCAAACACATTCGCCACCCATCTTTACTTAGACTTACGGTTACCTCTGTCCTCAATACAACTTACTCAAACCTTCAACATCACAATTCACCAATTATCACTATGGACATGACTAGTGCACTTCCTCTTTGCTCCGCACACACTCCCTGCTCTGTGCGTGGGGCAGGACGTGTTGTTTCCTCATCTGGCTGTATTTTAATTGTAGCCAGAGTTGACTTTTCTTCATTCTTTCGCACTTCTTTTTTCTTTCTCTTCTCTTCAACTTGCTGTAGCCTTTTCTTGCTTTGTTTTTCCCCACACTGAAAGGACTTTTAGCTGGTCCTCTATGCCTTCTTTGCTCTTCCCCTTCGCTTTCTCTTTTTTCACTTGCAGTTTCTCCTTCAATTTTTTTACATTCTCCCCTTTTTTGAGTGTCGGATCAAAATGGTGTTGACTGACCCATGTTTCTAAATAACAACAACTTCCTGGAAATTGTTCCTGCATGAACACTACATCAGGGTGTTCTTTTATTTGTTTGCTTTGTTCTTTTCCCATTTTTACTTTTGGTTTTTATCAGTTTTCACACGTAACGCTTTTATGTTTTATTTACGTCGCCTATTTAATCTCTTAGTCGTTTTGTGTTCAGTTTTGGTCGCCTGTATTTTATTGCCGTGCACGGACTTTTCACTTTTGCTTTTTATCACGCTATTATGTTTGCTTTACCTCGTCCCTGACTCCGGGTTCGGACGTTTTTATAACTTTTTATGGCTCGGTACTTCGGCCCGCTTTCCGCAATATTTTGTCTTTACTTCGCAAAATATCGCCTGTGTGTTAGTCCTCAGTACTTCGAGGATTACTGTTTACGTAACGTTTTTAGACCCTTTAAACGCACGCAATTCGTCACACAATAGTTCAGTACTTCGAACTAGGATGGTCTAAATTTCAACGGTTTACTTAACGGATGTTCCGTACTTCGAACAATTATGAGTCAGTACTTCGACTTCACAATTCAATCCGCCCCGTATTTAAACCCGAAAGCGTCAACAACTTAATTAAACTTTATCCTACCTCACTCCGTCCTGCCCTGGTTCGTCTGGGACCTGTCACCGGCAATCCGGGTCGTCGCAGGAACAAAGGCGCAGCCGACCGCTCATGAGAAAAAGGTCGTAAATATCCCGGCGGCGTCCGTTGGCCCCGCGGCGGTCCGGAAGAATGCGGATTTTTAGGTCCCGGGTTTCGGCACCAAGAAATGTTGGGTCTAAACTTACTACTGTACTAAGAAAAATAATAAAAGACCTGAGGGAGGACGGAGAGAGGATCAGAACGGAGACAGGGATCAGGTTTTACGCTGTCAGGAGAAAAAGGTTGATGGGAGCTCGTGGCTCCCAGCAAGCTTCTCTGATTTTCATCCTGAGGAGCACAGCTTTTATTGACAAGTGAGAAAGTTTCAACATACATGTGTGAGTTTCACATCTTGAGAAATAGCTGTTATCTTGAGAAAAGAATGCGGGCAGTTATTTGTCTTGTCTCATTGTGTTGAAACTTTATGGTCAGCAATAGAAACCTAAAACAGGAAATCTACCTCTCTGGGTCAAGCTGGGCATCTGTCCTTCAGTTGAATGTGACCTTCCGTGACACATTCTTTCTTTTGTAAGGCCTTAAGACTTTTAAATAAGACTGTAGCTATAACTATTAGTTTTAAACACACATTATTAACCTTAGCATGCAAAAGTATTAGAGCACATCTTACATAGTACTACTTATACTACTAGTAGTAGTAGTAATACTACTAGTAGTAGTACTAGTACTGCACCTTATAATGCAGTGTGCCCTATATTTGAAATCAACTTTTAAAAAGGCCATTCATTGAAGGTTCGCCTTATACTCCGATACCTTATAGTGCGGAAAATAAGGTAATAAATACATTATTTAAAAAAAAGAATTTTATAAATAAAAGTAGAATATTTAGTTGTTTTTTTTGTTTTTGTTTTTTTTTTTTGATTAAATGAGAATAAAAATATTTAAATAAATAAAATAGTGACTTATATAAATTTAATGTTTTTCAAAAACTTTTTTAAAAGTTTTTTATTTTTAAATTAAAATTGTGTTCTGGTTTTTCAATTAAAAACAAATAATTTAAAAATGACATAGAAAAACACATAAATAATGATAGAGTTGTTGTTTTTTTAAGAAGTTCTTTTGGCTAGTTCTTTCCTTTTAGTTTAAGTAATTAAAAAAAATAAAAATAAATGGACAGTAGTGACTGTTTAAATATTTATGCAAACAAAATAAAACGGATACATTTTAAAATTTCCTTTTTTCAATTAACAGAAATTTTTTTAAAAAATCAATTAAAAAGATCACATTTACAGATTTTTAGTTTTTTTTTTTTTTTAATTTAAAAAAATGTTCACGAAAAAATGAAAATCATTATAGAACATTTGCCATTTAAAGGCTCGAGAAAAATTATTTAAATTATTTTTAGGTCAACAGTTTCTTTGAATATTGAATAGTTGTTTCATTTGCTCATCAATTAGTTGTAAATTTGTTGATTAATTGTGGCAGCCCTAGTTAGCATATTTCTAAAGGGAACCATAACCAAAACTATAATGAGTTCTACACCCTTAATGGTTTTTTATTATATGCCACTGCCGCTCTCTGCAGGACGAAATCGTCAACGAAGTCACGGCCGAGCATCTTGCCATCTGGCCCTCATCTTTGCCTAAGTAACATACCTGCCTGCCTGCCTTCTTCAAACACCGATTCTTCCCCAAAACGCGCTTGTGTGTGTGTGTGTGTGTGTGTATAGCATCCAGGCGGTGGATGTTGAAGCAGTGGCAGTGACTGTTAAGGAGCTTGTGACCTACGCCCTCACGCTGAACCCCAACAACCAATCTTGGCTTATCACACAGGCAGACATATATTTTGGTAACGCGAAACTTTGAACAACATTCACAAGGAATGCCGTCAACATGATCTGTTGCATTTATTCCCATAGCGACCAATCAGTACTCGGCTGCCCTCAACTTGTATCTGCAGGCCGGCGGCGCATCATCAGATTTCTTCACCAAGACTGTACCGCCGGATGTCTACACGGACCAGGTGGTTGCGCCGTTTAAGTTGATTGGACGCGTGTGTGTTGCCGGGAGATTGCTCCTAATTTTTGTTGAATGTTGCGCGCAGGTTCTGAAGAGGATGATCAAGTGCTGCTCCATGATGAACTGCCACACACAGGTCACATGCACCACCTGAAAAAGACAAAGATTTAGGAGTTATATTAGGAAGGTGTCCATAGTAAATATTAGAGGTGCACGATAATTTTCGGTCCGATAATAGGAATTATGACGTCATCCCAATAACGCCAATAACATTATATATTATCGGGCCTATTAATAATATTTTTGGCGCGGTATCGTATTGGGATGTCAGCGTTTGTTTCCACTCCTGTTTTGCCAGTATGCAAAAATTTTGTTAGTGTTCTAGAAGCTGTATTTTCCCTTCAATGAGTTATAAACCTTACTATGGCAATTAGCAAATGTTTGCATTTTAAAGTGTTATGTTTACAAGTTCTTGAGAGGCCTTATGGTTATTGATAGGCTTGCTGTTCTATAATTGCCAGGTTAAGAAAGTTGTTTCACGGACCAAGACGACAAAAGTCTCCTCTCCTGTGGCACCAAATGTATTATCTGCTGACAAAGCACAATACATGTTGGGTCTATGTTTGTTTTAGATCAGTGCTCATTGTTCAGGGCAACACATCATCAGTGATATTGACTGATTGATTGTGATTGACTCAAATTATATTTATTCGAAAAAAAATAATACGGGCACTGTTTTTTAAGTCAAAACTGTTCATTATTATAATGTTCATGTCATCATAAAAAATGTGGTTTCGTCAAAGACAAATCTATGCTGAATCAACCACTAGTATTTTTTACCTACAGGTGTTCAAAAACTCCGGTAAATATACATTGGAAAATTATATATATATTATTGGTTATCGTATCGGTATCGGCCTTGAGGAGCAGGAAGTTATCGATATCAGTATCTGTGTCAAAAAATGGATATCGTGTACCCCTAGTAAATATAATGCACGTTAAAAAGCAGTATTTTTTATAAAAAGCAAAACTATTCATCCTTAGAGTAATGTCTTTCTTTTCTGTTTTTTCTTTCCTCCATGGTTTTTGTGTTTTATAGACAAAGTATTGAGTTGATTTCATGTTTTTTTTTTTGCAGGTGGCAGTTCTCTGTCAGTTCCTAAGGGAAGTGGACTACATGACGGCTTTTAAAGCGCTCCAAGAGCAAAATAGGTACGCTGTAGTTTACTCAACATTGTCCAACTGGCATGACCTTATTTTTGTGTCTTTCAAAACAGTCATGACGCCATGGATTCCTTCTACGACTACATCTGGGACATCACCATTTTGGAATACCTCACGCGTATCCTTACTCTAATGCTCTACATGAACTCTTTCAATGCCGTTGACGATAATAAACGTCCAATGATGTGTTTATCACTAATAGATGTTTAATCCATTCTAACATTAATTCACCCCAGCTTCCACCTCTTTAACATGTTGTCCTCTGGCAAGCACTACAAGGCCATACCTGCATAAATAAACAGACTGAGAGATATTTTCTTTATAAGAGCTGTCACCATACTCAAGTTTGCTCTGAAATGTCATTGCACTGCTACTGCCACAACATTGTCACATGCATCTTACTAATTAGTATGTTCTCAGACATTTAGGTACTGCATAATGACGGTACTGCATATGCAATATTTGCACAGTTACATTATAGTATTTTTGCACTGTTACATAAATATCCATGCAGAAACTGTCATTTGCACTGTCATATCAAGTCAGCCATCTGCCTCTTAGTCCGAGTACTGTAATTTACTATATACGCACTGTTATATTAGCACTTAGGCATGTGCCGGTATGATGGTTTTATTGTATCACGGTATTGCAGTTACAGATCTAAAATGTGTTATTTTGAGATATGTAGGTTTAAAAAAAAAGAAAAAAAAGCATTATACACATACTTTCTTTTTCAACACAGACAGTTGCCAGAGAGAAAAACACGTTTTACCATTGCTAGACACACTAAACATGCTGGAGTTAACCGTCGTTGCTGGTGGGAAACATACATGATAGTGTTTATTAACCTTTAGTTTTGTGTAAATATGAAATCATATTGGAGGGGTTGCCTCCTCGGCAGCCACCCTCCGCGAACATGTTTTACATGTCGGTTGGCCCTCCTTCTCTAAGCCGTGGCCGTCTGTAACTTTTCTGTGGCCGAAGTATTTCAATGCCAGCGACTTCGTTTCCTTCGAATTCAAATTTATTTGACATCTATGATCGTCAATGGCAACCAATGAGTTAAACTTACACTTTATTTAAAAAAAAAAAAATCCTTAACCTTAACTGTGACAGACATCCACCACAAACGTGGCGAAACAGAGAAAAGACAAATCGCGGTAAGCAGTGCCCACAATAAAAAGTCAGCTTTATTTTGCTTTTATTGAATACACATTGAATATTTGCAGGTTGGTTGACTGGCATGTTTTTCTCTCAGTTTGCTTAAGAATAGGACCTAAACTATAGTGCTAAATTTGCACTGTGAGACAATCAGGTTCGCTTCCTCTCGTTTACTTTTTTTTTGTCTGTGCCATTGGATAAACATTAGATAGTCAGTGGAGTAACTATTTTTAATTTTATAAAAAGCTTGATTTTTTTCATAAATTGAAAAACCAATTTAAAAATCTTTTTTCATAAATGTGAGAGATCCAATAAATGGAACACTTTATTTGACAGTGGCATCATAAGACTGTCATAAGACCATCATAATTACAACATGATACTGTCATTAACATTAATGAATGCTTAGCACAGATGTCATTAAGTGTAATCTGGCAAATTTTGTCACAAACTCCATTTATGTCCAGTATGGACCCTTTACATCCATTCAAAAGTGACATAATTTCCCGGAAGATACTTAATGACATCTGTCATTCAATGATTCAATTCAATGATGCTTATAACTGTGTCATAATTATGACTCTTATGACGCCACTGTCAAATAAAGTGTTACCTAGGAAAACGACCACATACTTAAAAATAATTATGTTATATATTTTTAAACATCCAGTCTTAATCATAGCCACTTTATTACAGTCTGTTATGAACCAAACAATTTGAAAAGCTGTCAACATTTTGCGAACTTTTAATTAGAGGTTGACCGATACATTGGGCAATATATGGACTTTTTTCCGCCATCAGCCGATTAACAAAATAAAAGCCGATAAAAAGGATTTTGATCAGGCATCTGTGGGCAACTGTCCCACTGACTGACTGACTGTATGACTCCGGAAGGATCTGGAGCAGTTTGAAAGTAGCTTGCTACAGGAAAGCTTTTGCTTGTGTACTGATCGATCCTTACGCTCTAAATGTAACTCATAGCGTTAGCATAGCATTCACCTTAGTATTACCATTAGCAGAGCATTCTGTTAAACTCTCACTTGTTTACATCTCGTTGTGATGTACTGGTGGGTTGAATTATTTGAAAATAATGTACTGTTCTTGCTGAGTGTGTGTGTAATCATAAAAAGAAGTGCTGCGTTTGAAAGCACTAGACCAAATTAATCCTTGAAGTCCGAGGTTATCGTAAATTTGAAGCTGTTGTAGCAATTAAACCCTAAAGACCTGCAACATGAAGCAATTATCAGAGAATCCCAAAATTTGAAAAATAAGGTCCTAATGAAACCTTTTTATGTGTAATAAGTGCTCTAATATCTGTAACCCTAGCTAAGTCCTGTTTTTTTTCTCAAGGAACCTGCAGATGCATGTGTTGACTTGTATTCATCAATTTTTTTTTTTTCCCAAAAGAAAAATGTCAAAATTCTGAATTACTCTTAAAATCATGACATTTTACGTGGATCAAATGTGATATATTTGGCAATAAAGGTTTTTTTTAAAAAGTATATCGGCTTAAAAAATCGACTGGATGTCTGCAATCGGTTGAAATTTTTTTTAGATATTGGCATTTGGAAATCCTATTTGGGTCAACTTCTAGTTTTAATTAGTATTTTAATGGAGAAATCCACTCACCTTACAGCCTGTGTCCACTGCTTTAAGATTGCCGCTAGTCACTAATGCTGACGCCTCCGACTTCTTCCATCTAGTGCTATATATGTGATCTCTATAGTTGGGCCAAGCTTTAAAATGATTACCTTGCTTGCATTTTGTTTATTTCTCAAAAATATTTGAACATACACTACTGTTCAAAAGTTTGGGGTCGCTTAGACCCCAAACTTTAGTAGTGTAGTTTTGTAGGCTTGTTATATGCACTTACAAAATACGGAATTAAGTAGCAGAAATTTCACATTTGTTAATATATACTTTGCTTTTTATTCATTTTTCAAATGAAATCCCATTTTAGTCAGGATTTATTATTTGTAGACACATTTCAAATAGAACATTCCACCTTTTCAGATAAAGGCAATCGGCCAGGCTGAGCTGAACACGAGCAACCCGGAGGAGGTTTTGCAGTTAGCTGCACAAAAACGCAAGAAGAGATTCCTGCAGGCCATGGCTAAACTCTACTTCTAATTCCCATTTTTGATGTTGTGTTACAACATTTGTAAATAAATAATTTTTTTTTACACGTGGGCCTGTGATTTACTGTGTTGTCCAATTCATCTAAATAATCTAGCAGCAAAAGAATAGTTTTTCCATCCCTTAGCTGTCTGTTTTCAAGTTTCAATTTCCTCATATGACACAAAACATGTAATATTAATTATTATCAGAGGTGAGTAGGGTAGCTGAAAATTTTACTCATGTCATAGTACTGTAGTGTTACTTCTAAATAAAATTACTCATGTAAAAGTAGTCATCCAAAAAATGTACTTGAGTACAAGTAAAAAGTACTTGGTCAGAAGAATGCTCAATAAGTAACATTGTGAGTAACTGCTTATGCTGTTTGATTTTTTTTTTTTTTTAACTGTCATTTTATTTCTCAGCACAAAGTGCTAAAGCTGACGAGTTCGGGTAGGGTTGAGAGGATTAGCCATACTAAGCCACACGGTTGCTAACAGTCATATGCTATTGTTTAGCCACAACTGGATTCATTGCCTTATTAGTTACTGTTCATCCGTCACACAGCTGCTGGAAATCGAAATGTTGTTTAATCTATCTGCAGGAGACCGGGAGTTGGATTTTTTTTTTATTCATTGATGCTTTTACAACACTGTTCGGGTGTGGGCTGGTCCTCATGGAAAATGCAGCGCTGGTCATCATGGGAAACGCAGTCTTCTTCGAGGCAAAACACTACTGCTTTTGTCCACCAGAGTCGACCAAAACTGAAACGTTACATAGTGTTGTAAAGTCATACAAAAAAAGTAATTGAATTCTGGCGAGAGAAAAAAAAATCTACAGAAATGAAGCATTATTCATCCAAAGAGCATGTGTGCCCTCTAGTGGAGAAAACGTCCTATTTTGAAACTAAAAGGATAATATTTACGGTTTTCCGTGGTCAATCGGTGACAAACGGGGTGAGAGATCTTTCGAGTCATGTTGACGGTGGCGCACTATGTCAAATACTTACATTTTGGCGGTGCTTTAAAGATGCCACGTGATTGAGCAAGCCAGCGTGATCATAGAACAGCAAGCTTAAGTCTGATCGGTATAATGGAGTCATGTGATTATTGTTGCGACGTCTCATTGGTGAAACTGGTAAAGCCACTGCTTAGAGTACGTCTTTAGCAAGAACAAAAGTCAAATCAAATATGTAGATTAAAGAGAAAAAATGTTACAACTATTGTTTCCCAAAGTAGCAGAGTAAGAGTAGTGCTTCTTCTTCACAAATTTACTCAAAAATAATAAGTATGGCTTTGTAAAACTACTCTTAGAAGTACATTTTTCTCAAAAAGTTACTTAAGTAAATGTAACGCGTTACTACCCACCTTATTATTTTCATGCTCTGATCGTGAAAGGCCATGGCGAGGTAGTGTGAATGCATCTGGATGTAAGAAATAAGCTTTACCATGGCCATTCCGCAGCGTCGCTTTGGGAAGACTTGACCAACAATGCAAAGTTCATAGCAGCATTCATTCTAACCCTACGCTTTTGTTGTGTTCCTTTTGAGAAACGTGATATGTTTTGGCTTTTTGCAACAGACCCGTCAATGTCGTGTTGGGGCGGCAGAGTATTTCAAAAACAGAGCAAAAAGATGCTCACAATGGATTGTTTTAAAGTCCCCAGTGGCACGCAGCAGCGTTGAACCCTTCCAGGCCTTGACAGAAGCGTTTTTGCTGCATCAAGGGAGACATGAAACAGATCACACATGCAGACAATAATGGTGAAGCCGTGCATGTACTACACATCTTCAACGGTATCCATGACATATTTTTTCAAATTTAATTTGTGGGATAAATTCAATATGTCCACCATGAAAAAATGCTTTTTGTTCTTTCTCAAGAGTGAGTCATATACTGTATATTTTCTATGCTGCGAAAGTGTTTGCAATTATGATTATTCTCCGTTGCAGTATTAGTATAATAGTGCTGCATGATGTTAGACAGTACTGCCAACAAATGATGAGATTTTTATTTTTAATGGAAGATGACCACAAGATGGCGCTCCAAATTTGGACTAACGTGTCCAGCTGGTTTAAGCAGAGTTCGTGCTGTGATTTCACCTAATCTGGAAAAAATAATGGAAGAGAGTGGGGTAAGATGAGCCACTTCTTACTTATGTTGCCCTGCACATAAGTAAAAAAAAAATGCACAGAATGACCACATATTCTTTTACTTTAGGGCCTTCTCCTATCAAATGAACTGCTCAGGATGCATTTCTGACAAAGCTGCCCAAAAGTATGACCATTCAAAAAAAGTCATCTGGCTCAACTTGCCCAAGGTAAGGAGCATAGGCGGAGTTTGACTTTTAGGGCAGGGGGGGCACAGCATTTTGATCACCCCAAAAATGTAGTGTCAGCAATAAAATTAACTTACAAAAATATCTATAATAATAAGTTGACAATGAGCGTTTTTTGTTTCCCATCATTCTTGAGGGGAATTCAAAATCAAGCTGCTTAGGCTTATACTTTTTGCCAAGATCATCATCCATTTAATATGGTACGCCGGTGTCGTGCCAATGTAGTTACCGCAGTCAAAAATTGTATCCCCAGGGCGGAGCCATATGGAGGTAGATTTGTGTCTTTATTAATTACAGTTACAAATTACTTCTCCCAAAAGTAATTGAGTTAGTAACTCAGTTTTTAAAACTGTTTCATCATTTAAAGATAGATTCAAGTCAAGATTTTGCCGATTCAGGAGTATTTTAGATAAAAAGTTACTTAGGTTCGCTAGGAAGGTTCACTACAAAGAGCCTTTCTGAGAAGTGTACTGCTTTAAAATGGCGGCTGTTTACTAATGCCGCCGAGTCTGTCATATCACAAGTAGTCCTATGCGCGTGTGATACCTAGGCATAGATTGTAGGCTGTCAGCTACAGTCAGGAAATATTGGCGCCACCTAGCCTAGCATCGCGTGTGCTACAGTGTCACAACAAACACTGTTCTCTTTCCGTGTCTCTGGCTTTTCTCGAGTCATTTAACCAACGTAGAAACGCATAGTAACGCACATTGTCTCGTTGCCGAAATGGTGACAAAATCCAAACGGAGAAAATAAACCCTAATGCACGAAAAACGTGCAGATTTTGAACGTATGGCTTGCGCATTTAAAAATCTGTTCTCACTTGTACAAATTACGCCGAAACCGTACAACTTGACAGGTATGATCATATTGGTAAGAAATGACCCCTGTTGACCCATTCTGTTTGGTCTTATTAATGTACCGTCCCCAGCAAAAAGTGTACAAGCAGGTTATATGCTGTTGCTGTTATATCGTCCCTACCAATATTGAGACCAAACCTACGCCCTTGGGAGAGGTAGATCCACACTGACACTTTGAAGCTGGACGCTGGTCAAAACATTCCACTTCCAAGCATAGGCGCTTCCAGGGGTTCACACAACCAAGCACAGCACAGAAAATCCTGGAATCTCATCTACGTCGTGCTGAATAAATTTTGGGAGATTCCGTGGGTTCCTCTGGTTTGATTTGGCAGTCTGAAACTTTGTCTACTTCAAGGCAAGGCAAGACCGCAATTCATGGTGTTCTGTCTAAACTGGAAGTCCGTATCAGAAAAGAAGATGGCGCCGCCATAAGCAGAGTTTAAGGGTGGCCCAGGGGGGCCAGGCAAACCTGGTGGCTAAAAAGTGTCATTGCATGTAATTGACTTATGTATGATTTTAAAATGAAAAATTTTCCGGTAAAATATTGTCTATAAAAGTTGTAAAGCAATAAAACAAACAACAAAAATGAATGAAATGAACAAAAAAAGATTTTTATAATGGCTCAAAATTATTTTTCGAACATATCACATGACTAGCACCTTAAACGGTCATTTGCTTTGCTTAGCCAAAACCAACCAAGGACCGAAGAGGCCAGATGGATACACGTAATTTTATGGACATACAAAGTTTTCAAAAGCGACAACAACCACTGAGCAAGAACCAAGGATTGAAAATGAGGACCATGAAACGCTAGAGACCACTGTCAAAATGGTGAGCGGAGTTTCAATTTGACCCACTGAAGACGCTAATTGTACAACAGAGCCACCACTGGTGTCTTGCCAATGTAGTTACTCCCGTCAACAATTGTGTCCCCTGGCCGCAGGATCGCACACACACGCACACATTACTTATGAGTTATGTCGACTTAAACAATTAATTGAAGCCAGAAAAGAACCACAACCACAGTTATATATTTTGGACATTGACGTTTATTTAATTGGAGAAACTCCATATGGACTTGAATGACAGTATAACAGTTATAGGTCATCCTGCGAGTGAAACAGTGAAACTTTGCCTTTTTTTTTTTTGCAATCAATACGTATGTTACATGTTATATGACAGAAAAAAAAGTTGTCTTTTTTTTGATGGATGAGCCATGTTTTAAAACCTCGTAGATAACAACATCACCAAAACACGGAAATAAAGCAATTCAATACAGCTTGGTGGCTCCGCCCAGGGGATACAATTTATGACGGGGGTAACTAAATTGCATATTCTATGGCGTATAGCTGTAGTAAGCAGCCTGATTTAGAATTCCCCTCAATAATGATGGGAAACAAAAAAAAAAAAAAAAACGCTCATTTTCAACTTAGTATTATAAATATTCTTGTATGTTAATTTTATTCTTGACACTGCGTTTCGGGGTCATCAACATGTTGTGCCCCCCCTGCCCCAAAAATCAAACTCTGCCTATGGGCGCCGCCCGTGTTTCGCTCAAGAAACTCGTCTATTGATTTTATTAAATTACATTTTTCAGTATCAAATGGCCCCAAAATTTACCTTGAGTTTATTTTTGCAGTTTGGATACTCTATTGTGAGTTGATTTCCATTTTTTTTTTCTTTAATACTGAAAATGACACAATGTTATGCAGAGGTGGACTTACAATCACAGCAATTTTATCGACAAATGATACAATTTGCAGTGGCGGTAGAGGGGGGAGCGTGAAATGTTTATGGCGTACCGCACGCATGCTATTTTTAGAACATGACGTCACATCGTAAAGCGGAAGTAAAGCCGAAGTGGGACATTATAGACCCGCCCTCGCATAGAAACAACATAATTTGTGCCACTTTTTCCCGGTAATTTTCAAAAACGAACATGCCGATCACGCATTGCTTTTTTGGAACTTGTAGAAACGACTCTAGACATTACGACACATGAAGGATGTTTTCTTCATACGTTTTCGGAAACCAAAAACTGTGAAGACCGAATCAACTTGCGCGGACTTTAACAACAGCTCGGTGAATCCATTCACATTTCATATGCAGTAAACATTTTGTTGGGTTTTTATGGTCTTTCAGAGGACAAAGGGGTAAGCCATTTTTATATTTTTAATAGGGCTGTCAAACGATTAAAATTTTTAATCGAGTTAATTACAGCTTAAAAATTAATTAATCGTAATTAATCGCAATTCAAACCATCTATAAAATATGCCATATTTTTCTGTAAATTATTGTTGGAATGGAAAGATAAGACACAAGATGGATATATACATTCAACATATGGTACATAAGTACTGTATTTGTTTATTATAACAATAAATCAACAAGATGGCATTAACATTATTAACATTTTGTTACAGCGATCCATGGATAGAAAGACTTGTAGTTCTTAATAGATCAATGTTAGTACAAGTTATAGAAATTTTATATTAAAACCCCTCTTAATGTTTTCGTTTTAATAAAATTGGTAAAATTTTCAATCAAAAAATAAACTAGTAGCCCGCCATTGTTGATGTCAATAATTACACAATGCTCATAGGTGCTTAAGCCCATAAAATCAGTCGCACCCAAGCGCCAGCAGAGGGCAACAAAACTCCAAAAAACACAAGTAACAAGTTGGCATTGCACTGTTTAGTCATTTTAATCTGTTTGAGCGGGGCATGTGCGTTAATTGCGTCAAATATTTTAACGTGATTAATTTTTAAAAAATTAATTACCGCCCGTTAACGCGATAATTTTGACAGCCCCAAATTTTAACTTATTTTTTAGCATAACGTTGTGCCGTACTGCTTCTGTCTGACAATGAATGACCTGAAAAGAATTACAATGATATCTGACTGCCACTGTTACAGTTTCTGTTATATATATTTAAAAAAACAACTTTAGTAAGGGGGGAGTGTAAATAAATTATAGGATTAAGAAGTGTTATCAATGAAAACATTAAAAGTGTTCGTTGGCGGTCACTGAGTAGCATTTGCGATCGCTGCACAAGCTAACTAAATTACCCCCAATGTTGAGGTGGTTGCAGCTCAACGTTGCATTCGTAGGAAGAATTGACGGAGAATAAGTTGTCTTTTAGCCAAAACTTGGCGTATTTAATTTCCATTGACATGCGGATACATCCTCTCTCATTGCTGTCTTCACAGGCAATCCCACAAATCAAAGTCATCAAAGTCAAACAAGAAGAAGTAATAAAAGTAGCACTTTAGACAATTAAGTCCCATCCTGCCATCTTGTGGCGAAAAGTTAATATGTCAATAATAACATGCAATAGGAACATTATTTCAACATCAACTGAGGACACATTTATGAATACAAAACATTTCCTCCACCATTTCTCTCAACACCCAAGAACGGTAAGAGACTTAGGACAACCAGAGGATATATAAGAAAGACAGGGCTGATGGTAAAGGATAGCTTGTTGAAACAAGAGAATGTCATTATCAGTCGCGTCGATAAAAAAAGCTAAGGCTATGCTTAGGTCGGCTTATTTTTTTTTTTCGTCTTTTTCAGCCTTCGACACTCAAGCCATCTCTTTAACTGAACATTTTTATGTTCTTCCACATCTTTGCCAGTCAATTTGGCACCAGGCACATCATTTTTGGAGAGAATTGGTAGGTTTAGCTCTGTAAACATCTCCTTCGTACACGATTTCCATTCATTTCCTATTAGGGACAACCAGTGTCCCTACTTAGCAAGAGTAGCTAATGTCATGACTATTAATGAACAGAAGTGACGTGTTGCTTGCGGTATGCCATTGAGAAGCACTGGCCTAAATGGATTGGACATCTATCGTTATCAAAATTAGCCCAAAAATAAAAATGACTGCTATGCACTGCATTGTTTCAGACCTGTCCCTCAGTTTCTTCCACACGTTGTAGCGTGACAACACATTATCAAGTTAATAAACAACAGAACAGGCTTTTATTTTTTTCCCTTCATTTTTTGACATGTTGCGAGACATTTGGGAATATGAGGACGGTATGTGAGAAAGGAGGGATTCAAAGAGGAGGATTTGAGCGGAAAGTAGGCAAATATAAAAGAATCCTATAAACAAGTGTCAAATGTAGTCCAGAGTTGTATGTGTGTGGAGATCAACACTGCCAAATAACACACAGATCTCCTTATGAAACTCAATCTCTATCACATGCTGCAATACACACAAGGATTCCGCCGAGAAATATGCAGCATGATCTATTAGGAATCCTCCCCGTGCGGTTTGTTTGATTCCACCGGCAAAGCCTGATAAGCGCAAATGTTTGAAGAAACTAAATGGATTTACGGCAACCGATCAACGCAAAGAAGAAAAGTGGGATTGGGTTGGGGCGGACGTGACCGAGGAGTGATCTTCAAGTAGTTTGTAGCGCTTGAGGGATTAAAAGATCAAGCTGGTGTTTTCACTTTGTTCATGAAATCAGTTACACACAAAAGGATTTAGAGGATTTCGGGGCCTTGAGAGCCTTCGGGGCCTCGACCCGCGTTCAACTTTTCAACTAACCGGGCCATCGGGAGATGACAAGATCAAGAAAAGTCCCACAAAGTCAGCGTTCATGTATTGAGCAAAAAAGAAAAAAGTACACAGACCGGTTCAAATGCCCGTTTACCATAATTCCATTATTTTTTGAGTACAGGCAGTCCCCGCGTATGAACGAGTTCCGTTCCTAAGCTGGCGACGTAACCCGAATTTCCGTGTAAGTCATAATTAGCTGTGTACATACCCCTAAATCTCAAAATAACTATCCAACAAGTCCAAAAGTCTTGTATTTTGTTTAATGATGGAGGATACACTGCCATCTGGTGGCAGCATTGGGTCTGGCTGAACTGTCGCCTTGTATGCAGAGTCAGATGTTTGACATGGATGAAGGATAGCTGCGCTCTGGTTTGGCCCCCATAAGGCTGTAAGTTGTTTCAGCTAATATATGTTTGTGTACGCATTTGTAATTAAGTTTACAGCTACAGTTTGGAGTTATGTTTGAGCGATTTGCTATGAGAATTGTAAATACATTAGCATTTGTAGCATTTAAGCTAGCTGACTTTTGTTAGACAAATTAGGCTAATTTAATCTACTAAATTTACAATAATGTGAAAAAAAATTAGGACACCCAATGGAAGCCTGTGTGTTTTCTAACATATTTGGTCATAAGAATATTTAATATCAATTTTAACCATTTTTGGAGATTCAAGTAATACAACTAAA
This sequence comes from Corythoichthys intestinalis, assembly GCF_030265065.1. NCBI lineage: Eukaryota > Metazoa > Chordata > Actinopteri > Syngnathiformes > Syngnathidae > Corythoichthys > Corythoichthys intestinalis. Next base: position 28,034,748 of record NC_080416.1, read on the forward strand.
CAATTAAAACTGAAAAAAATATATATTTTTTTACAACTTTCTGTAAAATGGAATTTTAAATAAATGCAATTTCTGTTGAGGAAATAAATTGGGACACCCCCACATTCAAGACCACTTAAAATGGCTAAAATCACACACAGGTGTATCGCATCAGGTGCACATGATTAGAACAGCATTACCCAGTGTTTTGAAGGAGGCTTGCCTTATTTAAACCTCAAATTTAGTTTGGTGTGCCCCTGACTGTTGAAGTGAGAGAAAACAGAATGAGTGAATGCAGACAAAGATCAGGACTTCTGGAATAATGTCCTTTGGGCAGATGAATCTAAAATTGAATTTTTTGGGAGAGCAGAACATAGGACATATTTGGCGTAAACCCAATTCAGCATTCCAGGAAAAGAACCTCATACCAGCTGTGAAGCATGGAGGTGGAAGTGTCATGGTTTGGGGATGCTTTGCTGCAGCAGGACCTGGCCAGCTCACCATCATAGAATCCACCATGAATTATATCGTGTATCAGAAAGTGCTTGCGGAACATGTGAGATCATCTGTGGAAAAAATTAAAGCTAAAGCAAAACTGGACCCTGCAACATGACATTGACCCAAAACATACCAGTAAATCCACCAAGGACTGGTTGAAAAGGAAGAAATGAAGAGTCCTGGTATGGCCGAGTCAAAGCCCAGATCTTAATCCCATCGAGATGCTGTGGGGTGACTAGAAACGGGCTGTTTCATGCAAAAAACCCCTCAGGAGTGGGGCAAACTTTCTTCAGACCGATGTCAAAGACTGGTAGATGGCTGGTAGAAAGCGTCTCACTGAAGTTATTTTAGCTAAAGGGGGTAACATCCTAACTTTCTCCTCAGTTAGAATATGCATTTTTGTTGATATGTTTAGTTTAATGAGTAAAACAATGTTAATTTTTGTTGTTTACCTGCAATTAAATCACTTTCTTTTCCAGAGATTCAGAAAAACAAGATCGGACATTGATATATGAACATTTATTAATAAAGAACTGAATATTTAATGGGGTGTCCTAATTTTTTTTCACATGACTGTACATATTGATGGTCGTTCTAACAATAATTGTTTTGTGTCAAGTGTTTTATTGTTAAAATGTGTGTCGTTTTGAACATAAGTGTTACAGCTTTACAAATTGTCTAAAATGAAGCAAGTCAAAAGCTTAAAAAAGCACTATTGCCATGTTTGCTGTTTGTAAAACTGAGCAACTTCATGTTTAATGAGGACAGAACATGTCATAATAATAAAGTAAAACATAAGATACTGTGAGGTGCAATAAGGTGCTGTTTATGAGACTAAAAAACAACAACAAAAAGCCGACTGGAGACAAAATGGCAAGCTGGCAGTGAATCAACACTTAACATAACAATAATCTCATCGCCAATTGCATTGGAAAAATGATAACAATCATACTTTTCGGGAAAAACAACAACTCTTTAAGGTCATATGACTATGACTTGAGTCGAACGTGCGCCAAGTACGTTTTGGGCCTCCAAATCAGCAAAATCTTTTGAGCTTTTATGGTTCCAAACTGCAGCACGAAGATGATTTAGGAGCGCAAACAAAATAGCTCTCTAATACATCAATTTGAGGGTAAAAATACGCCACTGTGAAATGTGGAATCGCCGTTTGCCAGGGAAGGAGCAGCTAAGAATGTGCCCCCGATTTGATTCCCACGACCGTGTGCCCACGTGCACTTGAAAGTGAACTTCAGTCTTAATTAGTTGGAATTTTAAAATGGTTTGTTCTTCATTTTAACTTTTCAGTATTCGGAACTGTCATAGAGCTGTCAAAACAAGTGACTACTAAAACATAAAAGCAATAGAAATGGACCCAATTTTCATTTTAATGGTAATACAAAAGGAACGGAAGCGTATTGCTGCCATGCAGGGAAAAAATGTCCAGTACCACGCTTCTACATGATAGTTATCATGTTTTTGCATGATAATATCATGTAAAAATGTGAAAATTATCATGTAAAATGTGATAACTATCATGCTAAAACGTCATTATTATTTATCATGTAAAAACGTGATAACAATCACGTAAAAGCGTGATGATCGCATATAAGCATGAAAATTTATCACTTTAAAACATTGAAAGAGGAAACTGCATTTTTTTACATGATTATTATGTTTTTACACGATAATATCACATTTTCACATAATAGTTATTAGAGATGCCGATCGATCGGGTCCGATCACGTCATTTTCAAAGTATCGGAATCGGCAAAAAAATATCGGCCATGCCTTTTTTAAATATATATATATATATATATATATATATATTTTTTTTTATTAAATCGTTTTCTAATTGTATTTAACGTTACAGACATAACATGTTACACTCAGCCAGAGTCTTTAGTTTAGGCTTAAGGTAGGGTTATCAAATTCATCCAGATAATGGCGGTAATTAATTTTTTTAAAAATGTATTACGTTAAAAGATTTAACGCGATTAATGCATGCACTGCACGACCCACTCACGCATTGTCGCGCTCAATCTGTAATGGCGCCGTTTTACCTATATAGAGAGATAAAAGGTAGCGTAAAATGAGTAGAGTGAATTTTTGCAGCCTTTGGAGCCTTTTTTTAATTGGCTAAAGCCTTACAATCCCTCTCCCTACGATTAGAAATATCATGGGAAGCAATGTGGGGAAGCAAGGTAGCAATTGATCTTTTCCTTAACACCTTATGTTATTTCCCAACGCAGAGAAGATATATCAATTGGTAGCAACACGCACAGTCATGGTTCCACTTCCCATCATGCATTTGGGCATGGCTACTGTATCATTTACTGAAAGCTCGGCAAATACACAAGATGGCAATATTTAGTCACAATATACAAAGTCACAAGTCTTTCTATCCGTGGATCCCTCTCACAGAAAGAATGTTACTAATGTAAATGCCATCTTGAGGATTTATTGTCATAATAAACAAATACAGTACTTATGTACTGTATGTTGAATGTATATATTCGTCCGAGTTTTATTCATTTTTTTCTTAATGCATTGCCAAAATGTATATGATCGGGAAAAAATTATCGGGAATGATTGGAATTGAATCGGGAGCAAAAAAAGCAATCGGATCGGGAAATATCGGGATCGGCAGATACTCAAACTAAAACGATCGGGATCGGATCGGGAGCAAAAAAACATGATCGGAACAACCCTAATAGTTATCATTCGTTACATTATATTATCACGTTTCAACACGGGTTTTCAAGTTGTTGTTTTTTATAGTATCACCTGTTAACATGATAGTTATCACGTTTTTACACGATAATTATCACGCTTTTACATGATAGTTTTCACGTTTTTACATGATGGTTATCACGTTTTTACCAGTGGTGGATTAAGTACTCAATTAAAAGTACAGATACAGGTGCAAAAAATACTTAAGAAAATGTACAAGTGTCTAACAAAAAAAAATACTCACCTAATCTCTACCTATTTTCTAAGTGGATGAATTTGCAAAATCAAAAGGTGTGCAAATACATCTGCTCCTCACTGTATATACATTAAAAAGTACTATTAAAGTACTAGTAAAGTAGTAATGTACAGTGGTATGAAAAAGTATCTGAACCTTTTGGAATTTCTCACATTTCTCCACAAAATCACCATCAAATGTGATCTGATCTTTGTCAAATCACACAGATGAAAAAACAGTATCTGCTTTAACTAAAACCACCTGAACATTTATAGGTTTTCATATTTGAATGAGGATAGCATGCAAATAATGACAGAAGGGGGGAGGGGGAATAAGTAAGTGAACCCACTGCCTAAGAAGACTTAAAGAGCAATTGAAACCAATTTTTACCAAACAATTTAAGTCAGGTGTGTGCCCAATCACTGATGAAACACACACCTGGTAAGAACTGTCTTGTTGAGAGGCATTGTCTGATATGCATCATGGCCCGGTCAAAGGAGCTGTCTGAAGACCTGCGATCAAGGATTGTTGATTTGTATAAAGCTGGGAAAGGATACAAAACCATCTCTAAAAGTTTGGATGTTCATCAATCGACAATCAGAGAAGTTGTCTCCAAATGGAGAGAGTTTGGCCCTGTTGCTTCTCTCCCAAGGAGTGGCCGTCCACCAAAGATGACACACAGAGTTCAGCGCAGAATACTCAGAGAGGTAAAAAAGAACCCTCTGCTGAAGACTCACAGAAATCACTTGAACAGTCCAAAATATATGTGCACACATTAACAATATGTAAAACTATGGCAAAGAATGGTGTTCATGGGAGGACTCCACGGAGGAAGCAACTGCTGTCTAAAAAAAACATTGTTGCTCGTTTAATGTTTGCAAAAAGGCACTTGGACACTCCACAGAGGTTTTGACAAAATATTGTGTGGACTGATGAAACCGAAGTTGAATTGTTTGGGAGTTTCACACACAGTCATGCGTGGAGGAAAAATGGAACAGCTCACCAACATCAACACCTCATCCCCACTGTGAAACATGGTTGAGAGAGCATCATGATTTGGGGCTGTTTTGCTACCTCAGGGCCTAGAAAACTTGCAATCATTAATGGAAGAATGAATTCAAAATTTTATCAGGATGTTTTGCAGGAAAACCTGAGGCCGTCTGTCAGATAGTTGAAGCTAAAAAGAGGATGAATGATGCAACAAGATAATGATCCAAAACACAGATGTAAATCAATTACAGAATGGTTTCAGAAGAATAAAATACACGTTCTGGAGTGGCCAAGTCAAAGTCCAGACTTGAACCCCATTGAGATGCTGTAGCATGACCTAAAGACAGCGATTCATGCCAGACATCCCAGAAATCTGACTGAACTACAGCAGTGTTGTAGAGAGGAATGGGCCAAGATTAGTCCTGATCGATGTGCCAGACTGATCTGCAGCTACGAGAAGCGTCTGGTTGAAGTTATTGCTCCCGAAGGGGGGGCCACAACGTATTAAATGTGGTGGTTCACTTACTTATTTTTCCCCTTTCTGTCATTATTTGCATACTATCCTCATTAAAATATGAAGACCTATAGATGTTTTGGTGGTTTTAGTTAAAGCAGACACTGTTTTTTCATCTGTGTGATTTTGACAAAGATCAGATCACATTTGATGGTGATTTTATGCAGAAATGTGAGAAATTCCAAAAGGTTCAGATACTTTTTCATACCACTGTATTTTAAAATGCATGTATTTGTGTTTGTTTACTTATTTGTAAGTTGTATTAACATGTTTTTATTTTTTAGTATTTCCATAGAAAAATAAACATGAATGTAAACATTTATGCAGTTTAAATTTTCACTTTTAAGAGGGATATTTTAAATGATGGGTTACTATTTGTCAAGTGTGAACTATCCATCTTTACTGTGTTTTTCCAAATCAGGGCAGTGGCTTTCAAGTTAATTTATTGAGCCATAATATAGTGTAAAGTAACTTTTACTTTCAAAGTGTGGCAACACTTCCTGTCTGCTGCTGTTAATGGTGTTGATGACTGATTCACTCACTAAAGCTTCCCCAGAAGCTTTCCTTCTTTTTTTTTTTGTCGTGTGCTGGTCAGATTCACCTTCCCAGTTCCCGTTTGGGTCCTTGCGGGTCAGTGCTTGGCTCTCAGGGCCCCCCACTTTGCCTCATTTCTCGTTCCCTATAGTACTGAATGGCACCGGAGTACCTTGTTGCAGCCACGACTGGTCATCATTACTGTCAGTAGACGGTTTTATGAGAGCTTTTGAAGAAATGAAAGTTGAAACTCTTGAACTACATTTTTTTTCCGCCCACCCTTGCCGCCACTACATTCAATGCGGATTTTGTTCACAAAAAGAGTCGAAAATAGAGATAGAAAAGAAGCGTCTCTAGAATTGAACCTTGCGGAACACCGAAATGTGACGGTTGTCTGCAACTCCCGAGAATTTACGCGTCTTCTCGTTCGCGGACAGTTTTACGAGAGTCACTCCGGCCGTCATGAAGGGAGTGAATGGAAAATCGGTCAGCGTGAAGCTCTACTGATTGCTGGAGGAAGCCAAGGAAGAGGAGGAAAACGGAAAGCGCAGATGCAAACAACGTGTGCGGGACGTGTTTTCTGCACGCCGCATTATGCTCGGTCGTCCAGACACATGTGGAAAAAATGAGCGAATAATGTGAGGTGTCAAAAAAAAAAAAAGTGAAGGCCTTAGTGTTTTTCTTTTACCCCTGGCTGCTGTACAACAACCGCAGCTTTGATTGACACGTTGTTCTCAACTTATCCTGCCGTAATGTGGTGTATGTTTGCACAATATACAGTTTTATTTCTGCACCTTGCCTCGTAACATTTGAATCAAAAGTCTGCGGTGCAGTCTCGGTGGTCCTAATACCATTAAATTGGTGTTGGCCAGGATGTTTGGCTGCTGATGGTGTTCCATACAAATGGGCGCCAACACACTCTGACTATCATACAAACACGCACACTCTGTTTTGTCATGGAATTCTTGTGCAGTTTTGCTGAGTCATCCAGAAACACAAAATGAAAATGGAATTAAATTTAAAAGGATTGGTAATTTTCTTAAAAAATGATATTGAAGGCAAATACAAGTCATTTATTGGAAAATTCAGAGAAATAGAAAAATATATAAATAAAAAATTAAAAAAAATACAATCACTGGTAATTATATAAAAAAAAAAAAAAAAAAAAAAACTGTGATTTACAATATCGACATCAGTTTTTCATGATTGGTTTTTGAACTTAGCGACTGAGAGAGGCTGTTTTGTGCCTTTTTTGTTCATTTTGTTGCACTATGATTTTGTTTTGTTAGTCTTGGTCCTTGTTATGTAACCAGTTAAAAGCAGAAGAACTATAAACACGCCAGCCAATGTTCTAATTTTTCATGCGTATGAACAGACACACAATCTCCCTGAGCACACTGCGGACCACTGTGAGCAACATCAGATGTGTAGGCTATGGCCACAGACCAGCATCACGCCTGTTCAAAACCTTGGATCATTGCAAGTTACATAGCTTAATGAATGAATGAAACTACAGCAGTAATTTTCATTGTACATGAGATGTGTAGTACAGTGAAGAAAATAAGTATTTGAACACTCTGCTATTTTGCAAGTTCTCCCACTTGGAAATCATCGAGGGGTCTGAAATTGTCATTGTAGGTGCATGTCCACTGTGGGAGAGATAATCTAAAAAGAAAAATCCAGAAATCACAAGGCCCCATTTTTAACAATTTATTTGTGTGATAGAGCTGCAAAAAAATTTTTTTTCAATTTTTTTTGTGTGTGTTCAATGTGGGGGCAGTGCCCACCCACGGACACACTCTGCCCACCCAAAGAAAACTGGATGTAGTACTAACGGCAGTCTGGGCACCACGTATGGTATCCCTGTCAAGTCCACTTGTTACTTGCATGTGTTTTTTGGTGTTTTGTTGCCCTCTGCTGGCGCTTGGGTGCAACTGGTTTTATGGGTTTCTGCGCTCTCTGCCAACGCGAAGTCAGTGCTATAGACCCTACTCACCTACGTCACAAAATGACGTGTCGCTGTATCCGGCCGCCATATTGTCCGTATTTTTTAGACCTATTCTCATTGTTTTCAATTAGTCGTGCAAGTTATAGAGCAATTCATGGAAGCCCCGGTGTTATATGACGCTGTAAACTCATTGGATGTGTTGCATAAAAGGCGTTATGTGGAAAAGCTTCAGTTTATCCATTTGCCAGATCCATATTTGATGCCTAAATCGATGTTTTTCGACCCGCTGTCTTCGCCGTCTTTGCCTGACATCTGCTGCCCTGATATTTACAACTATCTTGTCCACACAAAATCAGCCTATTCTCGCGAAAGTTTGAAAAACTTTAAGAGCTTGGAGGCTTATAAATACTTCGTTGCTGGTTGGGTGAAACAGGTCCTCGTCCACGAAAATTCGGCAGGAATCTATCTTGTGCTCGGGAAGGTGAGTTACGAAATTTTCAATTCAAAATCTTTTGTTCTTGCTAACATCCACTGTCAAGTCTAATGTATTTCATGTCATTTGTCAATGGAGCTAGGGCTTTTAATGTTTATATGGTTTAGCGATAGCACTCTCACTACATACATATATAATATGTAATAAGTATGAAGTGCGATAGCACCACTCCAGATTGTCCCTAGTTGAATTTATTTTTTGGCTTTTGACCTCAATAGTGAAATTGTAAATTAATTGTATGACAACTGTCTTATTATCCCCTTATAATTATATATTTTCAGGTAGTTCATTCACAACGTCTGAGTGTATGTTGTCGGCGATTAGCCTAGCAATGATCTTAATTGTGGTTGTCAGCCCAAAACCCTCTAAATATATATTAAATGCATCTAACCAGATATGAAATGACTACTACATAATCTGTGGTAGTCGTTTGGAGCCCAGTTTTTTTCGTCGAATTGAAGCAGTCAATCTCGCTCTCCTCTCCGGGTCTCTCGGAATACGGTAAAACTTCAAGTCTCTCCGTCTATCTTCTCAGTTTTGTAACCGACCGCCACACACGACTTCACCATTTTGATTATTAATGTTAACGAGCAGAAAAACACGCCATAATAGGAGGAATTTATGAAGCGCTAATGCATTAACATGACGAGCATACGGACAACATGGCGCGGGGGCGTGGCTGTGACGTCACGTGAGTAGGGTCTATACAGACCAGCTGACGCCTACATCCAGTACACAGTGGCAGTATTCACAGTCTCATCACACTGTTTGTGTCTGATACGTGCATCGCTTGTGAGTTATATTTCTTACACATATTAGTGATGTGTATTTCATGTTGTTTACATATATGGCAAATGGAGTTATATTGTTTGTTGCTTGTGAGCTAACTGGCTAGTGCTACTACTCAAATGGACACGTGTGCATGTGTACTTTGTGTTATTTTGTGATTTGTGCAAGTTATTGACACAATGTTTTATTAGTTTCAGTTTTACAAAAATAATCAGAAATGTGCTCCTGTCAAGAGAAATGATGACTTCAGTAAAGCCCATTCAACTTTGCCACGTCTGATTTCTCTTTGGAGCTTCTTATGTTCGCTATTTATCAATTTGTGTACTCACACACACTGAGGACAGAATAATCCCATTCATATAGTACTGATGTGTTTTAACCTTTGCGTTGTTACCGCCTCTTTCACCTTAAAAAATAAATAAATAAATAAATAAATAAATGTTAGTTTTGTTCCTAGGGGGCGCTACACACATTTACACATATTTTTATTTTTTATTTTTTTACATTTTATCATAGTTTTCACCAGTGTTCACCTGGCTGTTGAGATTGGTGAATTCTGAAGCATTCCAAGGGGGTCAAAGTAGGGCTCAACGCGTCGGCCAGACAAAGAATGACTGCTAGGGGGCGCTACATAGTGTATTTGGAATTTGTCTTTACGCGGTATCAAAGATTGCACCTGTCTTGACCTGCCTGCCATTTTTGGTGCATTTTGAAGCATTCTAAGGGGGTCAAATTGAGCTCAAAGAGGTTTCGGAACAAAGAATAACTATAAGGATAATAATAATGATAAAACCGAGGAACCACAATAGGTTACCTAAAATAAACATTGTCACCTGCATGTCCTTACTGTTCAATTATGGATGTGTTGTAAGTCAAATAAAATCAAATCGACTTTTATTTGTTTAGACCAAATCACAACAACAGTTATCTCAAAGAGAAAACAAAACATGTTTTAAGGTGCAGTAGCCCTACGCTGGATTTCGACCTACTTGAGCATTGTAGTTTGTTTTTTTTTGCCCTCCTAGGTAAGACTAATGCCCACCCACACCTGGCATCCTGGTAACGCCACTGATTGGCACCCCTGCAATTCTGTCAGATAATGCTCAATTACTCCAAGAAAATGATTGCTTTTACAAATGCTTTGGTGGTAATATCGTCATTGATTTTGCTTGCAATGAAAAAAAAAAAAAAAAAAACGAGAATGGGAAAAAAATCATTATCATTTCACACAAAACTCCAAAAATTGGCCGGACAAAAGTATTGGCATCCTTTGAAAAATCATGTGATGCCTCTCTAATTTCTGTAATCAACAGCACCTGTTACTTACCTGTGGCACATAACAGGTGGTTGCAATAACTAAATCAAACTTGCAGCCAGTTAAAATGGATTAAAGTTGACTCAACCTCTGTTCTATGTCCTTGTGTGTACCACATTGAGCATGGAGAAAAGAAAGAAGACAAAAGAACTTTCTGAGGACTTTAGAAGAAAGCATGGGAAATCCCAAGGCTACAAGTCCATCTCCAAAGACCTGAATGTTCCTGTGTCTACCTTGCGCAGTGTCATCAATTAGTGTAAAACCCATGGCACTGTGGCTAACCTCCCTTGATGTGGACGGAAATGAAAAATTGACGAGACATTTTACCGAAAGATTGTGCGGATGGTGGATGGTGGAAAGAACCTCGAATAACATCCCAAAAAGTTCAAACTGTCCTGCAGTCCGAGGGTACAACAGTGTCAACCCGTACACGTTGGCATTTGAATGAAAAGGGACTCTATGGTAGAATACCCAGGAAGACCCCACTTCTGACCCAGAGACATAAAAAAGCCAGGCTGGAGTTTGCCAAAACTTACCTGAGAAAGCCAAAAACATTTTGGAAGAATGTTCCCTGATCAGATGAGACAAAAGTAGAGCTTTTTGGGAAAAGGCATCAACAAAGAGTTTACAGGGGAAAAAATTAGGCCTTTAAAGAAAAGAACACGGTCCCCACGGTCAAACATGCCGGAGGTTCCCTGATGTTTTGGGGTTGCTTTGCCGTCTCTGGCACTGGACTGCTTGACTGTGTGCATGGCATAATGAAGTCTGAAGACTACCAACACATTTTGCAGCATAATGTGGGGCCCAGTGTGAGACAGCTGGGTCTCCCTTAGAGGTCATGGGTCTTCCAGCAGGACAATGACGCAAAACACACTTAAAAAGTCACTAGAAAATGGTTTGAGAGAAAGCACTTCAGACTTTTAAAGTGGACAGAAATGAGTCCAGACCTGAATCCCATAGAACATCTTTGGACATATCTGAAAATGGCAGTTTGGAGAAGATACCCTTCAAATCTCAGCGATTTGGAGCATTTGGCCAAAGAAGGATGCTCTAAAATTCCAGCAGAGCATTGTAAAAAACTCATTGATGGATAGCGGAAGCGGTTGTTCGCAGTTATATTGACTAAAGGCTGTTCTACCAAGTATTAGGCTGAGGGTGCCAATACTTTTCTCCAGCCCATTTTTTGGAGTTTTGTGTAAAATGATCTTGATTTAATGTTTTTTTTTCATTATCTTTTGCGTTTTTTCATTGCAAGCAAACTAAATAAGCATATTACTACCAAAGCAATTGTAATTGCAGTATTTTTCTGGGAGAAATTGAGCATTATCTCAATGGTAGCACTGTAATTAAAAAAATTATATGTATATTTTAATCAATGGTTTTTAAGCACTTCAAATGTTATAATTATGATAAGTTTTAAACATGTTAGTGTCCCACCGAATTATTTTTAAACAAGAAGGAATTAGTAGAGAGTGGCTTTATTAAATGCTTCATTGAGTGAATCCTTTCAAATCCGCTGCAGCTGCTCACTTACACAAGGTGAGTTGCCACAGCAAATGTTTAACAAGTTAAACAATGATTGACGCATGCGGAGCATTTGAAGTTTGTGACTCTGGCTAGATCAAACACAAATGTATCTCAACATCGTTAACTTTATAAAGCAACTCCAGTGCAAAAAAATACAAAATCCGCGATGGACCCAGGGTTTGAAGTTTGAAGTGGCGAGGGATCACTGTATACCAAACTCCGACATTAAAAATGTTCAGACAGTAAGGACACTCAAGATTCTTTTTGTCTCTTTTGTTGCTCCGCCATCTTTGCACGAAAGCGTTCGCATCAACTTCCCTGTTTATAATGAAAGGGGGAAGTTACATATGCTGTAAAGCAGTCAGCACATTTTTTTTTTTTTTGTGTAGCAGAGTTCCTGCCATCCTCCTCAAGGTTAATTAGTGCCAGTGAAAGCAATACAGACCCCCCCAAGATATAAAAGAGGTGCCATTCAACTAGTTGTCAGTCAACGTATCATCACAAATGTTATGAAAATATTTTATAAAGGTTGAAGAGTGTTGCTTAAAATAAAATACCATAATTTTTGCACTATAAGGCGCACCTGACTGTAAGCCACCACCCACCAAATTTGCCATGAAAATGGCATCTGTTCATAGATAAGCCGTATTGGACTATAAGCTGCAGCTGTCCTCACTGTATTATGGGATATTTATACTAACAGATATTAACCGGTAACACTTTATTTGACACGGCAACATAAGACTGTCATCGGACCAAATGAACATCATGAAGCTGTGAACTAATTGGCTGCAAAGCTTCATTGCTTTAAGAAGCTTCATTTGGTCATCACTGTTCTCTTGGGGGAGACAGTCGACCTCTGCTGCCACCTGCTGTCAAAACTGTGGTCGTCCAACATGCCTCCTAGCATGCATTGCAGCGATACAGATGTAAATAACAACCAAAATTCATGTTCTATGCTAATAATTTTTTTCAGTTACTGTTCTAGTTGTTTCATTAAATGCTAGTTATGGAATTTGCTAACACTTTTTTTGACAGTGGCGCCAAAAGACTGTCATAAGCCCATCATAAATTTGACACTGCCATGAGCATTAATGAATGCTTATGAGTGACATAATTCTGTGTCATCCGGCAAATTATCTCACTTTTGAATGGATGTAAAATTACTGGAGCTAGATCTTGAGCGGGACATAAATGGAGTCAGTGACATAATTCGCCGGATGACACTTAATGACATCTGTCATAAGAATTCATTAATGCCCATGATAATGTCATAATTATGACAGTCTTAAAGCAGTCTTATGACGCCATTGTCAAATAAAGTGTTACCAATGAACCCAAATAATTTAACAAATAAGCAGCACTATAAGTCGCAGGATTCCAAATGAGGGAAAAAAGTAGCGGCTTATGGTCCGGAAATTACGGTTTATACAATTTTCCTAATTTAAGTGAATTGGCTGAATGTACCATTTAATTTAGGATTTTCTCACTTTTAGCTGTACTGTTAAATTTAATTTTCAGCATTTATTTTTATTTTTTCTAATATTATTTTTATGTACTTATGTATTCCTCCAATACTTTATATTGTATATATCTGTTAACATTTGAAACCCAATCCATTTGAAGTGGGAGGGTTGGCAGCCCCCCACTTCAAATGTATTCGATGTCTATTAGTGACAAACTTATTTCAATTCACAGCGGAACAATGAATGAACGATTGGACATCTCGCTTCGTCAATGGCACTGAAAGAGTTGATTGTAAATTCAGGCATCGAGGGGTTAATGTTGAACTTTGTGTGTGTGTACGGTGGCAGTGGCTTAACCCCGTTCTGGATTCCCGACATTCCTTGGCCGCATCAGGCCTAAGTGTGTGTGTGCGTGTGTGTGTCGACTTTTGCCGTTTAAGGTGATTGACGTGATTTGCCGCCATTAAGCCGAGCCGTCTCATTGACCTTTGAACCCAGGAGAGCGGCAAAGCAATCAACACCTAAAGGTCGAAAAGGCTCAGTCGGGGGCACGTCTGAAGACCACTTTAGGAAACCGCAAGGGTCACGGTACACAGCCATGAGGGACGCCCCGAAAATGCTGGATCGAATTGAAGTTAAACACTGGTTTAGACTTTTAATTCTTTCACTGCCGTTGACAATGATGGATGTCCAATTATATGTTAATCACTAGTAGACGTCCAATCCAATTGATGGCCCACTTAAGTACGTTATTATTATTATTATTATTACGCATCTTTATGTTACTTAATACTAGGGCTGTCAAATGATTAAAATTTTTAATCGAGTTAATTACAGCTTAAAAATTAATTAATCGTAATTAATCGCAATTCAAACCATCTATAAAATATGCCATATTTTTCTGTGAATTATATATATATTCTGTAAAATAAATTTTTGGAATGGAAAGATAAGACACAAGATGGATATATACATTCAACATACGGTACATAAAGACTGTAGTGGGCATTTCACTCTACTGTCATTTAAATCTGTCTATGCTGTCTTCACTCCGAAGCGTCCACTTTTTCCAAAGCTAGACAGCTAGTGAACGACGCCTTAATAATCAGACTTCTTCCTTTTTCATCTGATTTATTAATAAAATGGCCTCAAACCATTGTCCTCTTTAGACCGTCGTAAAACTACAAAAAAAAAAGTACACAAGCATTGCATTAGCAACAACGTTAGCTTAGCACGCTATAAAGGTTCACTAAACATAAACAAAAAGCGTCTCATACAAAAAATATAACATTTCGCTTACTAACATAATATGTACATTCTTTACAACAACCATACTTACGGACAAATCTTGTCCAAGGATCATATAAGCACAACATTACAACGTAGGCGTCAGCCCGAGACGTCATGCAGCCATATTGAACTGGCAAGAAAACAATAAACCGTGTCGCAAAGCGGCCACAAAAGTTTGCTGTTAGACAGCACAAAAAGCCTTGCTGTAAAACTTAACAAAAGGTAGAATACTGTCTGAGTGGGACATGTGCGTTAATTGCATCAAATATTTTAACGTGATTAATTAAAAAAAAATAATTACCGCGCATTAACGCAATAATTTTGACAGCCCTACTTAATATGTATGGATGCAGTGGGGTTAATTTAGCTAAATTAGCTAATTATTAGTAAAAGTACGTAAAACAAGGTAAATTATTTTACCTTGACTAGGAGACATGATGACATAAATCCTTATATTTATTATAATTTTATGTAGCGGTGCATACAGATTAAGGATTTCCTTTTTTGTGAAATTGTTTCTAAAGTACAGCCTCACAGGATGCACTCAATATTCTTCATTTTAACGTCACGTTACGTAAATTAGTTGTAGCAAATTCAACTAAATCAGCAGCACTGTATTCATATACGTATATTAGATAAAAGAGATGTAATAGAATTACTTTAATCTTGTAATATTACCACATGAAAGCCAGAATATTATGTAAAATTACATCTTTTTCTCGTACTAATACTTACAATTACGTAACATTACTTTTTGTCTTGCAATATTATGTAAATTTACGTAGTATTACGATTTTAATCTCGTAATATTACATTTTTCTCTTAATAATTTTAACAATTATGTAACATTATGACTTTTTGTTTTGTTAATTGAATAAATTCACTTGGTATTACGATTTTAATTTTGGAATATTACGATTTTTTTCTCTATAATGATACAATCATCTAACATTGCGACTTTTTGTCTTGTAATATTACGTAAATTTATGTAGTTACGATTTTAATCTATTGATATTACATTTTTCTGGTAATAATACTTACAATTACGTGACATTACAACTTTTGTCCTGTAATATTACATAACTTTACATAGTATTACGATTTTAATGTTGGAATATTAGGACTTTTTTCTCACAATAATACCTACAATTACATAACATTATGACTTTTTGACTTGTAATATGTAAATTTACGTTGTATTACAATTTTAATCTCGTAATATTGCATTTTTCTCTTAATAATACAATTGCGTAACATGTAGACTTTTTGTCTTGCAAAATGACGTAAATTTGCGTTTTGTTCCGATTTTAATCTTTTAACATTACATTTTTCTTTCATAAAAACTTAGTTATGACACATTAAGACTTTTTGTCTTGTGATATGTATATTTACGTAGTATTACAATTTTAATCTCGTAATATTAAGACTTTTTTCTCATAATAATACTTTTTTCTCATAATAATACTTATAATTACATAACGACTTTTTGTCTTAAAATATGTAAATTTACGTAGTATTACAATTTTAATCCCGTAATATTACATTTTTCTTTTAAAAATACAATTACAAACCATTATGACTTTTTGTCTTATAGTATTACGTAAATTTCCGTAGCATTATGATTTCAATCTCGTAATGTTATTACTTTTTCTCATATGATACCTACAATTATGTAACATTAAGACTTTTTGTCTTGTAATACTTCGTACATTTATGTAGTATTACAATTTTAATATATTAATATCACTTTTTTCTTTACATTATGACTTTATGTCTTTAAATTAGGGCTGTCAAACGATCACAATTTTTAATCAAGTTAATCACAGCTTAAAAATTAATTAATTGTAATTAATTGCAATTCAAACCATCTATAAAATATGCCATATTTTTCTGTAAATTATTGTTGGAAAAGAAAGATAACACACAAGACGGATATATACATTCAACATACTGTACTGTACTTATTATAACAATAAATCAACAGGATGGCATTAACATTAACATTCTGTTAAAGCGATCCATGGATAGAAAGACTTGTAGTTCTTAAAAGATAAATGTTAGTACAAGTTATAGAAGTTTTATATTAAAACCCATCTTAATGTTTTCGTTTTGATAAAATTTGTAAAATTTTCAATCAAAAAATAAACTTGTAGCTCGCCATTGTTGATGTCAATAATTACACAATGCTCATGGGTGCGTAAGCCCATAAAATCAGTCGCACCCAAGCGCCAACAGAGGGCGACAAAAAACAAGTGATAAGTGGACATGACACTGTGCTGTCATTTTAATCAGTTTGAGCGGGGCATGTGCGTTAATTGCGTCAAATATTTTAACGTGATTAATTTAAAAAATTAATTACCGCCCGTTAACGCGATAATTATGACAGCCCTATTTGAAATCTAATGTAAATTTATATGATGTTATGATTTTAATCTTGTGATATTCCGACTTTTTTCTCATTATAATACAATTACGTAATATTATGACTTTTTGTCTTTTAATATTACTTAAATTTACGTAGTATTACAATTTTAATCTTGTAATTTTCCGACTTTTTTCCCGTAATAATACTTACGATTATGTAACATTAAGATTTTTTTGTCTTGTAATATTACGTAAATTAAAATTTACGTAATATTACGATTTTAATCTTGTATCATTAACTGTATTTTCTCCTAATATTACGAGATTCAAGTCGTAATATTACAACTTTACTTTCATAGGCCTTTTTTTCTTGTTTCTTTGCGTGGCCCTAATACCTGTACTTCCAAAGTAGAGTGTTCAGGTTCCAAACAAATACATTTTTTTCATAGTGGCGTGTGACTCAGGGCGCCAGGGCATGCATGCAGACGCCAGGCCCTCGGACTGCTTAAACCGTCACGTTAATCTCAGCGATATTGATCAAAGTGGACGCTAATCGATGCGTGCGTTCTAGTGCACTTGAAAGCCAACTGGTTGATTTTACAAGCGCAACCAAGTTTCTTAGCTTCACGCTTGCCTGACTTCTTTTTCTTCCTTTTCTACTGCTGCTGTGTGTTTTACAGCCTGAATGGGCTCAGAGTGGGAGGTCTGTCTGCTGCACACAATTACCTACTCCAAGCACACACAAGACACTACCCCAACATTTAAAAATCATCTAATTTGGAACTCTTGATTACTCAATCTTAATTACTGAAGTTTGATTGCTATTAAAAGACTGACGTACGAAATGTTTTTTCATTTATGCTAACAGCGTTTCAGAGCAGTGGGAGCTTTTCCGTCCCGTCGATGGAAACATGAGTTCGGTGCCCCCTTGAACCTCCCCGGTTTAATTCAGTCCATCAACACTTCCTCCCACAGTCACCTCCGATTTCACGTCCGGCCTAAAGCGGGCGCCGGATCACGTTTTGGGTTTCCCTCAAATGGCAAAAGGGCTTCCAAGTCAATAAGGACTTTTTTGACTTTTATTGCATAAAATATCAACCAAACAATCCCCTCCCCACTTTCCACCTCAACACCCCTTTGTCCCCACTGTTGCTTTTAAATGGGAATTCAGTACAAAATACAGTGGGGCAAATAAGTATTTAGTCAACCACCAATTGTGCAAGTTCTCCTACTTGAAAATATTAGAGAGGCCTGTAATTGTCAACATGGGTAAACCTCAACCATGAGCGACAGAATGTGGAAAAAACAACAGAAAATCACATTTGTCTGATTTTTAAATAATTTTTTCCCAGATTAGAGTGGAACATAAGTATTTGGTCACCTACAAACAAGCAAGATTTCTGGCTGTCAAAGAGGTCTAACTTCTTCTAACGAGGCTCCACTCGTTACCTGAATTAATGGCACCTGTTTTAACTCATTATCGATATAAAAGACACCTGTCCACAATCTCAGTCAGTCACACAGCAAACTCCACTACGGCCAAGACCAAAGAGCTGTCGAAGGACACCGTAGACCAGTGGTCTCAAACCGGTCCTCAAAGGGCCGCAGGGGGTACTGGATTTCATTCCAACCAAACGAGACAAATACCTTTTCACCAATCTGGTTTCTTACAAGTGTAATCAGTTGATTGCAATCAGGTGCTGCTTATGTTAGTAGAAACCTCATTGGTTGAACTGTTTGTGCTGGATCTGTTGGAACAAAAACCAGGACCCACTGCGGCCCTTTGTGGAGTCGGTTTGAGACCGCTGCCGTAGACAAAATTGTAGACCTGCACCAGGCTGGGAAGACTGAATCTGCAATAGGTAAAACGCTAGGTGTAAAGAAATCAACTGTGGGAGCAATTATTAGAAAATGGAAGACATATAAGATCAGTGATAATCTCCCTTTATCTGGGGCTCCATGCAAGATATCACCCCGTGGCGTCAAAATGATAACAAGAACGGTGAGCAAAAATCCCAGAACCACACGGGGGGACCTAGTGAATGACCTACAGAGAGCTGGGACCACAGTAACAAAGGCTACTATCAGTAACACAATGCGCCGCCAGGGACTCAAATCCTGCACTGCCAGACATGTCCCCCTGCTGAAGCCAGTACACGTCCAGGCCCGTCTGCGGTTCGCTAGAGAGCATTTGGATGATCTAGAAGAGGACTGGGAGAATGTGTTATCGTCAGATGAAACCAAAATAGAACTTTTTGGTAGAAACACAGGTTTTCGTGTTTGGAGGAGAAAGAATACTGAATTGCATCCGAAGAACACCATACCCACTGTGAAGCATGGGGGTGGACACCATACCCACTGTGAAGCATGGGGGTGGGAACATGCGTTGGGGCTGTTTTTCTGCAAAGGGACCAGGATGACTGATCTGAGTAAAGGAAAGAATGAATGGGGCTATGTATCGAGAGATTTTGAGTGAAAATCTAGTTCCATCAGCAAGGGCATTGAAGATGAGACGTGGCTGGGTCTTTCAGCATGACAGTGATCCCAAACACACAGCCAGGGCAACAAAGGAGTGGTTTCGTAAGAAGCATTTCAAGGTCCTAGAGAGGCTTAGCCAGTCTCCAGATCTCAAACCCATAGAAAATCTGTGGAGGGAGTTGAAAGTCCATGTTGCCCAACGACAGCCCTAAAACATCACTGCTCTAGAGGAGATCTGCATGGAGGAATGGGCCAAAATACCAGCAACAGTGTGTGAAAAGCTTCTGAAGAGTTACAGAAAACGTTTGGCCTCCCTTATTGCCAACAAAGGGTACATAAAGTATTGAGATGAACTTTGGGTATTGACCAAGTACTTATTTTCCACCATGATTTGCAAATAAATTCAAACAATGTGATTTTCAGTCCCCCCCCCCCCCCCCCCCCCACATTCTGTCTCTCATGGTTGAGGTTTACCCATGTTGACAAATACAGGCCTCTCTAATATTTTCAAGTGTGAGAACTTGCACAAATAGTGGTTGACTAAATACTTATTTGCCCCACTGTATAGGTAACACCTTATTTGACAGCGACGTATTAAGACTGTCATAAGACCGTCATATGTATATTAAATTAAATGTATATATATTATGACATAACACTATCATGGGCATTACTGAATGTTTATGACATGTCATTAAATGTCATCTTGCAAATTATGTCACTAACTCCATTTATGTCCAGCTTGGATCAATGAAACAACTGGAACAGTAACTGAAGAAATATTTAGCACAGAACATGAATTTTGATTATTATTTACATCTGTAGCACTGCAATGCAGGCTAAGAGGCACGTTGGACAACAACAGTGTTGACAGCATGTGGCAGCAGAGGTTGACTGTCTCCCTCAAGGGAGCACTGATGGCTAAATGAAGCCTCTTGAAGCAATGACAAAGCTTCATGGTGGTTCATTTGGTCTTAAAGTGTTACCGGTTAATATCTTTTGGTGTGAATATCCCATAATACAGTGAGGACAGCTGCGACCTATAGTCCAGGGCGACTTATCTATGAACAAATGCCATTTTCGTGCCAAATTTTGTGGGTGGCGGCTTATAGTCCGGTGGCGCCTTATAGTGCGAAAATTATGGTACTTTACGTTCACATAAGTATGCAGTCATTTAATATTAAAAGGAGTGTACCGTATTTTTCGGACAATACATGGCCATTTTTTTCATAGTTTGGCCGGTGGTGCAACTTATACTCTGGAGCGATTTATGTGTGAAATTAATAACACATTATTATATAATTATGTCATTTTCACACTGAACTGCAGGAGGGCGCTCAAGGGCTGTGTTTCCACATTGGCTGTAACTTATAAAACCAATTAAAACTATTCTATTCTTATTTTAAATTGCCTTTCATGATGACATGTGTGTTCGTGGTTTTATATTTTATTAAATAAATTTTCCCCCCAAAAACGAGACTTACACTCCGGTACAACTTATAAATGATATTTTCCTCTTCATTGCGCATTTTTTGGCTGGTGCGACTTATAGTCTAATTCGGTAGTAATGACTTTCTAACCGATAACCGATATTTCAGTGTTGTCTGATACCGATATCAAACCGATACCAATACAGTATATACGGTCATGTACTTAACATAAAATGAGCAAAAAGGTCCGCTATTAAATAAAAGGAATACAGTGATCCCTCGCTACTTCGCACTTCAAAGTTTGCGCCCACAGTCCATCGCAGATTTTTTACATTTAAAAACAGAAATAAAGACAGTTTTTTATTTAAAAGATATTAAGATACTGTATATGCATGTATATATGTACAAATCATTATTTTCTTTTAAAACATATATATATCATTTATTTGCAGTGCTTAAAAACCAATTATATAAATGTACATATAAGTTTTTTTTTTTTAATTCTTATTTTTATTTCCTTCCATTGCTGTAAAATCTGAATAAATACAATAAACTCACCATTTATGTAAATAAGCTCCGACTTTACTTCGCGGATTGTCGATTTTTTGTTGAGGGGGGCGGGGGAGTCCCATTAACTGTGAAAAATGAGGGATCACAGTAATTCACAGATGAATCACGTTTACACTAGTTACCCCAAAGCGACACTGGAGGGGCAACTAAGCATTACAATCATAAGACCAGATTCCAGACATTGCCAATGAGTGACAATTCCAATTCCCAAGATGCATTTTGATGGGCCTTTGCACAGATTTACATGTTCTATTACTTTTCTTAGTGACTACTTCTTTCTGGTAAGGCAGTCGTTTGATGTGATGAGTATATAATTCATTATTTATCATGTATTGTTCATTTTGTTTGTGCACCATGAATGCAAATGGTCTTTGCTCACTTAATTGCTATGCTAAATAGTGGCCTGCCTATGTAAAGGCTTGCATGTACTTGCTTACTTGTACTTGCAAATAATGTACTGCAAATCCAATGCCATTATTTACCAGTATAATTGAGATGCTTACTATCGAACAACTGTAATTAAAAGATTAATTAAAAAAAAAAAATCTAAAAGCGTGGTATTGGTAGAGAATCATTGGTGTTGGAATCGGCACCACGAGCCAGGGAGTGCTATTGGTGCAACACTACTGAAAAAGTCCATATTTGGTAAGAGCAATACAATACAACACAACTTAAAGAAAATTATTTTTGAAACACATTGTCTCCTGTCCCACCCACTGCAACTGAAAATGTCCAATCAGGAGTCAAGGATTAATAACATTAAAACTAAAGCCCAAAATTTAAAAAATACTCAGATTAATAACCACATTTTTCTATTAAGGGTGTAACGGTACATGTATTCGTATTGAACCGTTTCGGTACTTGGTGCCCGGTTCGGAACGGAGGCGTACCGAATGAGTTTCTGATGTAATGTAACCCTTACTTTTTGAGGCTGTGTGTCAATCAGGTTACAGTTTCTTTGTGTAGATTATATTTACTCTACTATAATGAGGACCAACACGGTAGGACAGTGAGAAACGTCAACGGCGTGACAACGTGGCCGCCGCGAGAACGCAATGAAACGCGGCCGTTAAAGTCAATCAGCCAATGCACACCAGTCGCAGTGCGGCCGCGTGTTAGACGCGTCCCAGAAGCGGCTCAACGCGATGCACGCGAAAAGAACGGCAGAGTTTATTATTTGATGCGAGACGCGGCCCTCCTGCGTCAATACTACTAGCTAGCCGACCGGGCAGACCGGAAGTCACTCGTGTAAAAATACAGTGGATCCGGTCGATTTTCAAACTAATATGCAATCGTAACCCACTTTTTGAGTCCATCAAATCTCTTGAGTGGTAGATCGGGGCACAGTTGACTTGTCTTTGTTGATTTACAGTTGTCTTCTCTGCGATAATAATAACCAACACGGCCCCATGTTCAATACAAAACCCTCCTACCACAACAAAACAAGTAGGAACTAATATTCACATAGGAACTAAAGTTATACAACATAAAATATACATTATAAAAGAATACTACATCACATTTGTGAAATATAAACACATAATAAAATAAATAATAGCCCATTTAAATAAAATAAATTGAAATGAGCTAAAACACCTGTAATTAAATAATAAGAATAATACACAAATCCTGCTTACACAATTAAATTTATTAATTTCTGTGTGGCGCTTTAACTTTGAGAAAATCCACCAATAAAGCTTTTGAAAACCGTTCATAAGAAAAAAAAAATCATTAAGGCATTTCATTTGTATAATAAATGTTAAAATCTTTGTCATTGGGATTGCTTTTCTCTTTAGCACAGGAGTTCTTTTTTCTTCTGTCTTTCAGAAAGAAAGCTGACCAATACGCAGGGTCTGAAAGGCAAATTGTTGTTGGATTATTTTATTATCTTTAAATACCCGCTACTTTTTGAGCAGATTTCTAGCTTTGTATAGGCTACTGTTCCTATTCTTAAAAGCACAAAAGTGTGTAATAAACAACTAGCACATTTATATTTTGCATTTTGTTTTCTTACTGTACCGAAAATGAACCGAACCGTGACCTCAAAACCGAGGTACGTACCGAACCGGGATTTTTGTGTACCGTTAGACCCCTATTTTCTATACAATTGTGCCAAATTTGAGAATGAAAAATTGCAGGATTCTTTGAGGTAGATTTGTGAACAAAGGCGGATAAAAATATATTTTTTGGACAACAAAGGTAGAAACCTAAACTGTCACTTTGAAGTAGGGCTGCAGCTATCGATTATTTAAGTAATGGATTATTCTATTGATTAGTTTGTTCGAATAATCGAGTAATTGGAATACAAAAATGTAATGCCTTGCAGAAGATTTTTTAGGAGATGTAAAAGGAAAGAAACAAGTGTTTATGCTTTCAATAATATTTATTTTGGCTTGCTAATATTAGATTAGATAAGCCTTTCAATAAAAAGCTTTTAATCCAAATACAAACTTAAATTCCTGAGTGTTTCTTCAAACTATGCCGAAGTGCACTTTCATTAAAAAAAATGAAATACCTGAGCTTAGACTCAAATTGTATGGAAAAAAAAAAAAAAAAAAAAAGAGGATCTAAGTACAACAAAAAAACAATTGTCTAACTTGCATAACAAAAGTCCGCTATCTTAAATGCTACAAAATGCTAAAGTTTAAAAAAAAAAATTTTTTTTTTACAAAGCTCTTAGCAAATCATTAAAACACATATTTCAACAAAAATATCTAAATATACTACGGCTGTCAAAATTATCGCGTTAACGGGCGGTAATTAATTTTTTAAATTAATCACGTTAAAGTATTTGACGCAATTAACGCACATGCCCCGCTCAAACAGATTAAAATGACAGCACAGTGAAATGTCATCTTGTTAATTGTGTTTTTCGGAGTTTTGTCGCCCTCTTCTGGCGCTTGAGTGCGACTGATTTTATAGGCTTCAGCACCCATGAGCATTGTGTAAGTAATTATTGACATCAACAATGGCGAGCGACTAGTTTATTTTTTGATTGAAAATTTTACAAATTTTATTAAAACGAAAACATTAAGAGGGGTTTTAATCTAAAATTTCTATAACGTATACTAACATTTATCATTTAAGAACTACAAGTCTTTCTATCCATGGATTGCTTTAACAGAATGTTAATAATGTTAATGCCATCTTGTTGATTTATTGTTATAATAAACAAATACAGTACTTATGTACCGTATGTTGAATGTATATATCCGTCTTGTGTCTTATCTTTCCATTCCAAAAATAATTTACAGAAAAATATGGCATATTTTAGAGATGGCTTGAATTGCGATTCATTACGATTAATTAATTTTTAAGCTGTAATTAACTCGATTATAAATGTTAATAGTTTGACAGCCCTGAATTAAATGCGAGTACTCACTTTTGTGATACACTGTATTTTTATTATTTCTTTCTTTTTTATTAATTAATTAAATTTTTTGGGGTATAAAAAGGGGCCTCAGTCGTCTTGTGGTGCACTGTATTTTTATTCTTTCTTTCTTTTTTACAAATGTTTTTTTTTTTTTTTGTATAAAAAGGGGCCTCAGTCATCTTGTGGTGCTCATAAATTCAGCGCCATTAAAATGTCAACACATGACAAGGAGTCAAACTTACTGCTTGTGATCCAATCAAGCATTGATGGGGTGATGTGGGTTGTGGGGGTGTCTCGCCTCGCGTCCAGTGTCATTCCCTTTTGATGTGACGTCCAGCCATCGCTTCATAACGAGCTCTCGGCAGACACTTTTAATTAGAAAAGGGAGGGGGGTTTCAGGGCTCTCATCTGGTTTGTGTTTCCGAGTGTAGACGGTCTGTAAAGCAACACTCGCAGTCAGCACTGTCACCCTAAACCAAAATGTCGGATGGTCGTCCCGTGAGCGACACTCGCTCTGTTTTGACTTATAAAACACACTATGAAGAAGGAAAAAGTCTCTTTTCACACCAGAACGGATGTCAAGTGCACTCAATGAGAGCCAGCTGTGAGTTACTATTAGAAGTCCAATCATGTGGCTCTTTCTGCTGTGAATTTATATTAGTTTATTAGTATACCTTGTCGTTGTGCATATGTGCCAGAAATTTATACCACTTCGACCTACATAACAGCAGCTCAGTACCAATACGCCTTTGTACGCTCCATCTCGCCGCAAATCAGAGCAGCAACGCCTCCGTGGGGGCCACTATGGAGACGCCGCATTCCGCTCTTTTGTCTCTTCCTTTTTTATATCTCACCTTGTCGTTGGGAATTCCTTTGCAGCCTTTTCGTGGTTGTTAAGTGCCGCCCCCACTCCAGTCAAATGCAGACAATAGGCCACTTGAACTTTGAACCTTAATCTCATGTCGGGATCCTCCTCCGCCATTGTCCCACTGTAGACTAAAGAAGGGTCACCCGTTGCATCTGTACGCCATTTTGTTTGTCCAGTATGAGACACACACACACACACGAAGGCCACCCAGGAAAGGTGGCGTTGGGCCCATTTGTCTACTGACCCTCTTTTAACCCCGAGAGAGGCATGAAAAGGTCTGTTCATGCAGACAAGCTTTAGTTACTGTAAATTCAAGTGCTGCTCACAAGGCGTCCCTCAGGGGTCAATTCTGGATCCTCTTGTTTTCGCTTCTGTGAAACAATCCAAGCCATTGATTCAAACAAGTTTAAGTAATGAACATGATTTAAATTTAAGTTTTGCAAATTAAAACTAAACTTAACATGCTGAATACAAAATTGCAGTAAGTAATTTTCTAGTATGCCAAGTTTTGTCCTCAAATCTTACCTACTTACTGTTGTTACTACTTGCACATAGCTAGTCTAGTCATATGCAGTGGCGGATGATGCACTCACTTTTTTTTTTTAAATAACCTGTCCTGTTCAGCTGTTTGACACAGAGAATGGAAGTCTAAGTGCCCGGATAGTCTGAACAGTTTTAATGTTTCACATTGAGAGTCTGACATACTCCCATTGTGATCATTCAAAATACCTTTTTATTATGACAAAACAGAGAACAGGAAGGGATTATAGGGGGACAGAAGAAAAGAAACACAAGAGAAGAAAGAAAAGAAACACATACACAAACAACAACAAGAAATACATTGAACATCTAGACCAGGGGTGTCCAAACTTTTTGCAAAGGGGGCCAGATTTGGTGTGGTAAAAATGCGGGGGGCCGACTTTGGCTGATGTCCTTTACGTAGAACAATATATTTAAGCAAATTTTAGCAAGCATTCTGTGTGTCACATTTACTTACTTACTTACTACTTACTATAATTTTTTAAAATTAATAATTTCCACAATCTCGCAACTAGCTTTTGTGGCGTTCTCTTTCGACTCTCTGGCTCTTGCAAAATACTGCTGCTGTGAAATTAAACTAGCTTCAAGTTGCTTCAATTTCCCTCTGCGTATCTTCCCTGTAATCTTGTCGTACATGTCAGCGTGTCTTGTTTGGTAATATCGCCTCACATTGCTCTAAAAACAGCAACTGTCTCTTTGCAAATGAGGCAGACACAAATGTTGCGTATTTTAGTGATAAAAATAGTCCAATTTCCACCTACTGTATCCTTGAAGCGTTGGCCGTCGCAGTCAACTTTCTTTTTTTTGCTGTCGATTGCCGCCATTTTAGAAAATTGGAAGTCAAAGGTCACACGGGGTTATGTTGCTCAGAGTAGTGCTGCCTTTTAGTGGGTAAATGAGGAGCAGCATTTAGTGTGTAAGCTACTTAATTTTCTGGTAGCAGTACTGCTGACCAGACGTTATTGATCTTATGACAGAGGCTGGGGGCCGGATGAAATTTGACCACGGGCCGCATTTGGCCCCCGGGCCGCACTTTGGACATGCCTGATCTAGACTAATTACTAATATGCTGGTGCCATCGTCATCGAGATGTATTTCTGGTTTATACCATGTGGGGGCCTATTGGCCAGTGAAAGAGGGGGACGGGGGTGGGGGTGTCTATAAGCCAGTACTTCTCAAATAGTGGGGCGCGCCCCCCTGGGGGGGCGCAGAGCGATGCCAGGGGGGGCGCATGTGTCCTCGGGGAACATGCTTTTTTTTTTTTTTTTTGCCGTACTGGAATAACGTGTACTTGCACATCCACTCAGTGGGTGGCAGTGGCGCTCTCATTTACAGAGTGCGTTCAGTATTTTTGAACTAAGGAAGAGCACTCAGCACACAGAAAACAGATATGAAGAGCAGTGCGCCGCCGCCATTTTCGAAAGCCGTTTTCCGACCGGACTCACTCACGCAGCGACCCACGGTCTTGTCGGGTTCTCACGTCGCCGCCCGAGAAGTGCCATTTTCGGCTTGGAATCGTCACGTCGACCGCCCTCACCTACGGTTCTACCTCGGCCGCCGAGAATGCGCTTTTTTCGTGCCGTTTGCCTTTTAGCTTTGACTTTTAATACAGTGTGTGATGAGGAAAGACCACTGTTTACTGTGTCCAAAAATATTTATAGCGGACAGCCAGAAGCCAAATCAATTAAGACGCCACTTAAAGACATTCGACCCCAATCTCATTGATAAGCCGCTTGATTGTTTTTCAGCGAAAACGTGCCGAATATTGCCAACAATCGTCCTGCTTTGTCAGTGGTATATCAGTAAACCAGTGAGCATTGATCACATGCTCATTGCAAAATAACTCCACACCATTGCAAAGGAGGTAATACGGAGTGTGAGCAGCAAAAATAAAAACTGTCCTTCTGTCCAAGGACACTCTTTTTTTTCTTTTATTCACTTTTGTTTTTTTCGGTCAAATTTTTTGGCATATTGTCCTCATGAGTGAATGTTTCTAATCAATTCGAATTTGTTATTATTTACTGATTTTATTACATTTTATTTTTCTGTATCAAATGGTCAAAAATGTACCTTGAGTGTATTTTTACAGTTTGAACGTTGACTTTTTTTTTTTTTTTAATTCAGGCCAAATTGACGCTCGTCAAGTCTTCTCTGTTACAAACAAAACAACGTTAATAAAGTTATACTTTATTATAAGTTGATCTATGTTACTTTTTTTCTTTATTAGAAAAAAAGGACACAGTGTTAGGCAGATGCGTATTTATGATAGTAATTTTATAGACAAATGATTCTATTTACAGTGGCGGCAGATAGTTTGGGGGGGGCGCGAAACATTTACGTCTTGCTTGGGGGGGGCGTAACAGAAAATAATTGAGAAGCACTGCTATAAGCTAAGTGATTGAAAGGGATATAGTGTACACAAATCAGTTCTGTGATATAGAACCCAGTAATCGTGTGAATCTCTTATGAGTGTAAGCCCGTTGGCGACCAACCCTACGCCGTCCCATCGCCAATCCCGGCACCAGGACCCCCAACCCGAGCATGCCCTACCACATCCAGCAGCACGCGAGCCCCACCGGGCGCGCGACAGCCACGCAGACGGGCGGAGAAGCGCCAGGGAGGGCGGGCGGGGGGATTGGCGGGCCAATCGCAGCCCAGCAAAACAGCCATCCCCCCCCCCGGCATCCAGGGTGGTCCCCCGGGCCACCCGCGCACCCATCAACCGGCCTTCAGGGATGGCAGGAGGGGACGCACCATATAACCCTCCCGCCCACCCGGGCCACGAGCCACAGCCGCAGCCCCCCAACCGGCACGGCACGCCACGGGACCCCCAGCGGCCCACCAAGCCCAAAGCAGGGCAGGGTCCCCCGCCGGTGCAGGCAACACCCCGCTGATACACTGGCGCCCAGCCAGCGACCCGCGACAGAGCACAGGGCGGATGTCCAGCCAGAGAAGAGAGGGGAAGGCGGAGGCAGGAGAACGCCAAGGAACTGCCACGGGGCGATGCAAGATCGGAGCCCCGACCCCCGACCCCACTCCCGCGGCCGGCAGCCCAGGCAGAGGGGATGCACTCACTTTTTAACTGAAGTAAAAGTAATAGATACAGGGGCAAAAAATACTTAGGTAAAAATACAAATACCGTATTGGCCCGAATATAAGACGGCCCTGATTATAAGACGACCCCCTCTTTTTCAAGACTCAAGTTTGACAAAAGACTTTTTGAACACCAAATTAATTTTTATACAGAAAATAATTACAGTTCATCTGAAACAAATGATTATAACAATATATCTGAGAGAAAAAGCTTGTTATTTTGCCTCATTCAAATCTTAATATCTGAACATTTTTAAATATGTAAACTCAAGTGCAATCACATTCATAAATGAATGGCTTCTGGTTTTTGAAATGTAAATAAACCAATCTATTGTGATAAAACAACAAAATTGCAATAACTGCATTGACCATCAAAGTGAAGTCTAACTGTAGTCTTGAAACAAATCTGAATAAGGAAAAACATTGCAATAAAACAATGCAAACTGGTTAAACGAGAGTAGCTGAGATCTGTCATGACAGAACATCGCTTCAATGATATCTGGAGCCATCTAGCGTCGTGAATGGGTATAACGTCTAGACCGCGAATATAAGAAAGACCCCCACTTTTTCAGTCTTATTTCAATGCAAAAAACACCGTCATATATTCGGGCCAATACGGTGACGAAAAGAAAAAAAAAAAACTCAAGTAAATGTACAAAAGTACTTGCTTTAAAATTTACTTTAGTAAAAAGTAAAAGTATTTTCTCCTGATGCAGAAGTGTGATCTATATATATTTTATATTTTAACTATAAATATACTGTATTATATAACTGTGCAGAATGGAAAAAAGTAATAAAAATAACTGCACTGTAACCAGAAGCTAAACAAGCAAAAAAAAAAAACTCCAGAACTTATCTTACTGGCAGATTGCTAGCAACTATCAGGTGCGCTGCTCTCACTGTTGATTTTTACTGTTCAATGTCTTGTTCACCTTCCTAATCTTGCTTGTATTCGTGTTGCTGCCTCTAGTGCTCAATTACGACGTAACCCAAATTTCCGCATGAATCGGAATTAACCCTTTAAGTCTCCCTAAATCTTAAAATAACTATTAAAGAAGTATTGTACAGTGGTACCTCTACATACGAAGTTAATTCGTTCCAGGACCTTGTTTGTAAGTTGAATGGTCGTATGTCAAGTGGGATTTTCCCATAAGAATACATTATAATTCCATTAATTTTTCCATAGACAGAAAACCTACACTAAATCCTTAATAAATAATGCTTGTACGCTTCCAAATGGCAGTTACACATAGCAAAACAAATAAATTATAAATAAAAATTGGAATAATATAATAATATCAATAGAGATGTTCCGATCGATCGGGATGCTGATCGATCGGGACATCTGATCACGTCATTTTCAAAGTATCGGAATTGGCAAAAAAATATCGGACATGCCTTTTTTTAATATATATATATTTTATAATTGAATCGTTTTCTAATTGTATTTAACGTTACAGACATAATGTATTACACTCTTTCAGAGTCTTTAGTTTAAGCTTAAGGTAGGGTTATCAAATTTATCGCGTTAACAGCGAGAATTAATATTATTTACATTTATCACGTTACAATATTTAACGCAATTAGCGCATGCGCCGCACGACCCACTCACGCATTGTCACATTCAATCTATATTGGCGCCGTTTTACCCATACTCCATATAGAGCTAAAGGGCAGCGTAAAATGAGTAGAGTGAATTCTGGCAGCCTTTGGAGCCTTTTTTTAATTGGTTAAAGCCTTACAATCCCCTTCCCAATGATTGGAATAATCGTGGGAAGCAATGTGGGGAAGAAAGGTAGTAGTTGGTCTTTTTCTTTAAACTCTATGTTATTTCCCACCGCAGAGAAGATATATCAGTTGGTACCACGACGCACAGTCACATTTGGGCAGAAGTTAAATGGCTACAGTATCATTTACTGAAAGCTCAACAAATACACTAGATGGCAATATTTAGTCACAATATACAAAGTCACATGTATCCTTTAAGAATTACAAGTCTTTCTATCCGTGGATGCCTCTCACAGAAAGAATGTTAATAATGTAAATGCCATCTTGAGGATTTATTGTCATAATAAACAAATACAGTACTTATGTACTGTATGTTGAATGTATATTTTCGTTCGAGTTTTATTCATTTTTTTCTTAATGCATTGCCAAAATGTATATGATCGGCAAAAATTATCGGGAATGATTGGAATTGAATCGGGAGCAAAAAAAAAGCAATCGGATCGGGAAATATCGAGATCGGCAGATACTCAAACTAAAACAATCGGGATCGGATCGGGAGCAAAAAAAACATGATCGGAACAACCCTAAATATTAATAATGATAATAATTCGTTTAATAATGTAACGAATCGGGTTCTAATGTGGAGAATGTGTTTTGCGTGGTGTTCTTGAATGCACCACGTGGCTGACTTGACAGAGTGAGAGATGACTTTTTAATTTCACTTTGTTCAGCTGCGGCGGACAGTTGGCATGTTGTGTTACAAAAGTTCTGAAATAAATGATCAAAAACCTGATTAAGCTGTCAATTTTTTTGGCAATGTTACCACAATAATAATTGTCACCATAACTTGTAAAGACTGGTGAACGAAGGTCGGAGGAGGAGCGTCGAGATCGGTGACATTCTACGGCCATATTGTCGAGCCAGTTCACGGACGGCACACCAGGCTCATTATTTTATCATTTCCATCTGCATTTCAATGGTAAGCCTGACCTTTTTTCCATGTTGCACCACCTGCACTAACAACAAAATCCGCCGCGCGTCCGTCTTGCAGGAAACTGCGGCGCTGTCATAAATCGGCGTATTTCAAGCATGTCGTTGGATGTAGAAACAAATGGCAAGTCAAATTTTACGTCGGATGCCGAAAAGATCGTGTGTCGAAGCTATCGTATGTCGAGTTACCTCTGTACATGGGTTGCTCCCTCTAGTGCTCTATAATGGTATAGTTGCACAGGGCTTTTTTTTGCATGCAGGCATGAAAACGAAACTATCAATTCACAATGAAGAAAAAAACCAAACAAACAAAAGTAATATTTAATGCTGGCGACAACTTAAAAAGTAGTGGAGTAAAAAGTACAGATACTGTACGTGCTGTAAAATGTAGTAAAGTAAAAAGTACCACTTCATAATTGTACTCAAGTAAAGTACAGATACACAAAAATGTACTTAAGTACAATAACGAAGTATTTTTATTTCGTTACATTGTACCACTTGTTGTATCCTATCTAAAAACATAATAGTGCTAAATACATTAGTCATTACCGTAATTCTTGGTGAAGGAATTCGGCCCCCCCGGCCAAACAGCGACAGCCGAACGAAATGGGTGTTTCGCTGGCACTGCTCCCAAGAGGCGGCCGGAAGGGCTAAGATTCCGCGTGTTCACTCCCGTGTTAACCCTTTGTACTGACTCCATGTTCCAAAAGTTTGAAGAAGACTCACCGAAAACAGGTTGACAATTTATTTGTCGACAATGGTCAAAAACAGACGACGGACAGACCCTGCTGGATCCAGGGTCGGCAAAACAAGGCTACATAGAAATGTTCCCCAGCAGCTATCGTGTTATTTAAATGTTCAGTTCTTTTTGAAAGCTGCGGTGAAGTGGGCTGACCCGAAGGCGTGGCTGGGTGTTGTCTTGGGATCATCCCTCTGTGGCAGGACAGGTTCATGCCTCAGCCTTCGTGGCTAGGACGTGGTTGCCACAGCGACCGATGCAGGTTTTGACGTCCAAGGCGCCCGCGCTATCAACTTGTTATCCTGGTTGGGCGAGGGTGTTTCTCCGATGTTACTTGTTTTGGGACAGAGCGCCCTGCTGTTTGTCCTGGAGTGCCCGGAAGAACTGATTGCAAGAGTTGGTGCATCAATCTTGCTCATAACACGTTGGGCTTCTGTGATAAGATGGCGTTGTATATCTTTTATGCCCTCTATTCTGCTTCTTTTCATTAAACTATGGTGTAAGTGCTATTTATTTTACATTAGGTGTGTTAGAGTAATACAAACAGTCCTACAGTAAATATGAGAAATGATGCTGTTCCCTGATTGATTATATTAAGTGTGTTAGAGTAATGCAAACAGTTGTATGGTGTGTGCGAGAAAAGTAACTATTCCCTTCATTGGACTATAAGGCACACCTGACTATGAGCCGCCACCCTCCAAATTTGGCACAAAAACAGCATTTGTTAATGGATAAGCAGCACTAGACTATAAGCTGCAGCTGTCCTCACTGTTTTATGGGATATTATCACCAAAAGATATTAACTGGTAACACTTTAGTTGACAGTGGCATCATAAGACTCATAAAAGTCGCAGCTTAGTTTAGAGACATCTAATTGTAAGCATAGCTGCTGTGCTAAGCTGTGACCAGCCCTTGTACAAAGGCAGTGCTTCAAGAAGCTTCAGTTGGCCATCACTGCTCCCTTGGAGGAGACAGTCAACCTCTTCTGTCTCCTGCTGTAAACACTGTTGTTGTCCAAAATGTTTCCTAGCATGCATTGCAGCGCTACATATGGACATAACAATCAAAATTCATGTTCCGTGCTAATTATTTCTTCAGTTACTGTTCCAGTTGTTTCATTAATTGCTAGTTGAGGTATTTGGTAACACTTTATAAGACAGTGGTGCCATAAGACTGTCATAAGACACTCATAATTATGGCATGACCCTGCCATGAGCAGATGTCATTTTGTGTCATTAGGCAAATTTTCTCACTTTTGCATGGATGTAAAGATCCAGGCTGGACATAAATGGAGTTTGTGATATAATTTCTGTCATAAGCATTCATTAATGCCCATGATAGTGACTTCTTCTTTTCCTTTCGGCTTGTCATGTCATAATTATGACTGTCTTATGACAGTCTTATAATGCTGCTGTCAAATAAAGTGTTACCTATTAACCCAATAAATCAACAAATAAGCTGCACTGGACTATAAACCACAGGATTCAAAATTAGGTAAAAAAGTAGCGACTCATAGTCCGAAAATTACGGTTTTAGATATTGTGTAACTCCAAAAATCTGATCTCCATATGTGTGGTCATGGACTTCACATATTCAATATTTTTCAATAATTTATAATTAATTTAATTTTTGCACCATGAATGCAAATGGTCTGCTCACATAACAAATCCCAAGCATCTTAGTTTGGAGACATCTAATTGTCAAAAGGCATAATTGCTGTGCTAAACTGTGACCAGTCCTTATACAAAGGCAGACGGCTTCTACATTCTATTTGAGGGCAACATGCATATTGGCCCAAAACCGATAATGAAAAAGCCATGTCGATATTATTCGATATCATTTTTAAAATGCTTTTATCTTCCGATTTTATCGGCTACCCAAAATATCATACAACTCTACTTTCTTGTATATTTGCATTGTACGTCAATATATACTGTATATAAATATATATTTTAATTAGGGCTGTCAAAATTATCACGTTAACGGGCGGTAATTAATTTTTTAAATTAATCACGTTAAAATATTTGACGCAATGAACGCACATGCCCCGCTCAAACAGATTAAAATGACAGCACAGTGTAATGTCCACTTGTTACTTGTGTTTTTTGTTTTTGTCGCCCTCTGCTGGCGCTTGGGTGTGACTGATTTTACGGGTTTCAGCACCATGAGCAATGTGTAATTATTGACATCAACAATGGCGAGCTACTAGTTTATTTTTTGATTGAAAATTTTACAAATTTTATTAAAACGAAAACATTAAGAGGGGTTTTAATATAAAATTTCTATAACTTGTACTAACATTTATCTTTTAAGAACTACAAGTCTTTCTATCCATGCGTCGCTTTAACAGAATGTTAATGTTCATGCCATCTTGTTGACTTATTGTTATAATAAACAAATACAGTATTTATGTACAGTATGTTGAATGTATATATCCGTCTTGTGTCTTATCTTTCCATTCCAGCAGTAATTTACAGAAAAATATAGCATATTTTATAGATGGTTTGAATTGCGATTAATTAATTTTTAAGCTGTGATTAACTTGATTAAAAAATTTAATCGTTTGACAGCCCTAATTTTAATTAAACAAGCACATACGTGCAGAATAGAAAAGAATTGAATCTTTATTGTCATTTTTTTCATACATATACGTGTATGCATATATGTTATTTTATATAAAACAAATCAGTTTTGGATCCCGCACCAAAAATGAGTTTAAACAGCTGTCAGACATAATTCAACAAAAACACTGTTCCCTAATAATTATTGAGAAATGATTGAGATCAATTTAGATTAAACTTTGTAAATAAACCATTGCAACATTGACATATTTGTATATACTGTACTTTAATTTTCCTTCTGGATACTGTACCTTACAAATCATTTCATTTGAACATAATTATTTTTTTAAACAACTTTAAGACAATGCTAGGGTGTGAAAAAAATCAATCATATACAACATTCAGTAAATGTAATACAAAAACCTTTAACCACAATTGATCTGACAGCATGTGTGACAAAAGAAAAAAAAACATCCAGTATGCAATTTGTGACAGCAATAACTTAAAAAACATAAAATGATCATCATTTGCGCTTGAAATACTTGCTTTTAAACATCAGTGCATCAGAAAAGTACAACAAAGATTGTGAACAGATGTTGAAATATTCTCACATTTGCACTTGAACTGTAAATATTGCTATATTTTATTGGCTGCAGACCTTCAAAATTACAATAAAGTTGGTTCAACAACTCATTGTCCATTGATTAATGTGATTAAAAGCTTAAAAAAATTAATATGTTTTGTATTTCAAATGAAGAGCTCAGTAATAAATTAACAATATAATAATGTGTAAGTGCGTTTTGGGGAAATATGAGAGTGCCGCTGCTAGGTGCTGGTGTTGTTGTGCCCCAGATAGTATGTGGTGCGCACTCGAAAGTTTCTGTTGCTCACCAGAAACAATGTGTGACTTAATGGTGATGATCTGCAAATAATGCAGTGATATCTTTATATAGTGGTATGAAAAAGTATCTGGACCTAATGAAATTTTTCATATTTCTGCATAAAATCAACATCAAATGTGATCTGATCTTTGTCAAAATCACACAGATGAAAATACAGTGTTTACTTTAACTAAAACCACCCAAACTTTGATAGGTTTTCATATTTTAATGAGAATAGCATGCAAACAATGACAGAAGGGGGGAAAATAACTAAGTGAACCCTCTGCCTAAGGCGACTAAAGAGCAATTGAAACCAATTTTTACCAAACATTTTAAGTCAGGTGTGTGCCCAATCACTGATGAGTGGTCTAAAGCTGCCCTGCCCACTATAAAACACACACCTGACACGAAATGTCTTGATGAGAAGAATTTTCCGATGTGCATCATGGCTCAGTCAAAAGACCTGTCTGAAGACCTGCAATCAAGGATTGTTGATTTGTATAAAGCTGGGAAAGGATACAAAACCATCTCTAAAAGTCTGTACGTTCATCAATCGACAGTCAGAGAAGTTGTCGACAAATGGAGAGAATTTGGCACTGTTGCTTTTCTCCCAAGGAGTGGCCATCCACCAAAGATGACACCAAGAGCGCATTCAGCACAGAATACTCAGAGAGGTAAAAAAAGAACCCTAGAGTGTCTGCTAAAGACTTACAGAAATCACTGGTACAGTCCAATATCTATGTGCACACATCAAATATATGTAAAACTATGGCCAAGAATGGTGTTCATAGAATGACTGCACGGAGGAAGCCACTGCTGTCTGAAAAAACATTGTTGCTCGTTTAATGTTCGCAAAAAGTCACTTGGACACTCCACAAAAGGTTTGGCAAAATATTTTGTGGACTGATGAAACCGAAGTTGAATGGTTTGGGAGTAACACAAAAAGTCATGTGTGGAGGAAAAATAGAACAGCTCACCAACACCAACACCTCATCCCCACCGTGAAGTATAGTGTAGGGAGCATCATGATTTGGGGCTGTTTTGCTGCCTTAAGGCCTGGACAACTTGCAATCATTAATGGAAAATTGAATTCAAAAGTTTATCAGGATGTTTTGCAGGAAAACCTGAGGCCGTCTGTCAGACAGTTGAAGCTAAAAAGAGGATGGATGCTGCAACAAGACAATGATCCAAAACACAGAAATAAATCAACTTCAAAATGGTTTCAGAAGAACAAAATATACGTTCTGGAGTGGCCAAGTCAAAGTCCAGGCTTGAACCCCATTGAGATGCTGTGGCATGACCTATAAACAGCGATTCATGCCAGACATCCCAGGAATCTGACTGAACTACAGCTGTTTTGCTGCCTCAGGGCCTGGATAACTTAAAATCATTAATGGAAGATTGAATTCAAACGTTTATCAGGATGTTTTGCAGGAAAACCTGAGGCCCTCTGTCAGACAGTTGAAGCTAAAAAGAGGATGGATGCTGCAACAAGACAATGATCAAAAACTCAAAAATATATCAACTTCAGAATGATTTCAGAAGAACAAAATACACGTTCTGGAGTGGCCAAGTCTAAGTCCAGACTTGAACCTCATTGAGATGCTGTTGCATGACCTAAAGACAGTGATTCATGCCAGACATCCCAGGAATCTGACTGAACTACAGCAGTTTTGTAGGGAAGAATGGCCCAAGATCGATGTGCCAGACTGATCTGCAGTTACAGGAAGCATGTGGTTGAAGTTATTGCTACCAAAGGGGGGGCCACAAAATATTAAATGTGATGGTTCACTTACTTATTTCCCCCCCTTCAATCATTGTTTGCATACTATCCCCGTTAAAATATGAAAATCTGTAAATGATTAGTTGGTTTTAGTTAAGCAGATAGTGTTTTTTCATCTGTGTGATTTTGAAAAAGTTCAGATAACATTTGATGGGGATTTAATGCTGATTCCAAAAGGTTCAGATACTTTTTCATGACACTGTAACATTATAGTTGAGTTCAAGATTGAAGTTAAGCTCAACTAAATCATCTATTATATTCTTTCGAATGCCGAAACTGCTGGTGTCCGATGCGCGCCTGCAGTTCGTGGCCTATAAAAGGAACTGGTACGCATGAAAGGGTGAAAATGGCCTTTTTTTGCTGTCAGTCAAAGCACACCCGCACAATAATTTTCTTGTGTAATCAATGTCTAAACACTGAAAATGTACTGGTATTTTACTTCACTGTTTTAGATTGCACCTTTCCGGAGGAACGTTCTACCTGCACCCGCACGCCTCGACCACCATGTCCTCATACTGCTTGTAGACTACGTTGTTGCCCGAGTCGATGTAAAGGATGCTGATGGGGCTGAGCTTGGCCGGGGCGCAGCAACTAGGCGGCATGTGTCCCGGGTTCATGGAGTTCATCAGGGTCTGGATGATAGCGTGGTTGGTGGGTTCCAGGTGCGAGCGTAGCGGGAAGTCGCACACGCCCTCGCAGTGGAACGCCTCGTAGTCCAGCGGGGCGATGATCCAGTCGTCCCAGCCCAGCTCGCGGAAGTTCACACGCAGCGTTTTCTTGCCGCATCTAGACCTGGATCTCCTACCGTGACGCTTCTTGGCCGCCGTCCGCCTGCTGCGGTTGTGCTCTCTGGCTCTGCCGAGCCAGCGTCGGCCCGCATGCCTCTCGCCAAAAAGCGTCTGCCGCCGCTTGGATCTGGTAAAAACCACCAGGATGGCCTTTTTCAGCTGAGGCCTGGCGTGCCGGTGGAGGCCCAGTAGGTTCAAGTCCAGCTCCTTCTCAGATATGTCCGACTGGGCCGTGAGCTCCAAGCAGAAACGCTTACCGCCGCTTTCCCGCCTCTTCCACTCTTTGAACGGCTCCCACACATCCAGGACTTCCCATCTGGGCCTGTACAAATCCTGCAGGTCCAAGGTTTTGGAGTCCAGCGGCCGTCGGTCCTGGCAGGAAAGCAGCTGGAGCTCCACCGGTTCTGACGGGCTTATGTTCCTGGATACTCTGGTGTAAATTCTCAGCTCAGCTCCCAGAACCTCAGATTTTTCCGAGAGGGTTGACACGTCGAAGATGTAACGCTGCCTCCTGAGAGGTGAAAGCGGGAACTCGTCTGGAGAGGGGGGGACAAGCGTGATCAACAAAAGCATGCATATGGATGATTGACATTTACAGTATATTCTATGAAATCAAATATACTGTACAAAGAACTAATCAGACAAGATTTTTAAGATCAGAGTTGCACATACTGCACCTTGACTATACACTGTAAATACTAAGGTATAACTTAATTAAATATGATAAGTGAACCAAACTCAATTTTGATCAACCTGTTGTGAACACTATTATTTTAATAAGTACCGTATTTTTCGGACTATAAGGCGCAGTTTTTTTCATAGTTTGGCTGGGGATGCGACTTATACAGGGACACCAGAGACAAAATTGTAGACCTGCACCAGGCTGGGAAGACTGAATCTGCAATAGGTAAAACGCTAGGTGTAAAGAAATCAACTGTGGGAGCAATTATTAGAAAATGGAAGACATACAAGACCACTGATAATCTCCCTCGATCTGGGGCTCCATGCAAGATCTCACCCCGTGGTGTCAAAATGATAACAAGAACAGTGAGCAAAAATCCCAGAACCACACGGGTGGACCTAGTGAATGACCTACAGAGAGCTGGGACCACAGTAACAAAGGCTACTATCAGTAACACAATGCGCCGCCATGGACTCAAAACCTGCACTACCAGGCGTGTCCTCCTGCTGGAGCCAGTACACGTCCAGGCCCGTCTGCGGTTCGCTAGAGAGCATTTGGATGATCCAGAAGAGGACTGGGAGAATGTGTTATGGTCAGATGAAACCAAAATAGAACTTTTTGGGAGAAACACAGGTTCTTATGCTTGGAGGAGAAAGAATACTGAATTGCATCTGAAAAACACCATACCCACTGTGAAGCATGGGGGTGGAAACATCATGCTTTGGGGCTGTTTTTCTGCAAGGGGACCAGGACGACTGATCTGTGTAAAGGAAAGAATGAATGGGGCCATGTATCCAGATATTTTGAGTAAAAATCTCCTTCCATCAGCAAGGGCATTGAAGATGAGACGTGGCTGGGTCTTTCAGCATGACAATGATCCCAAACACACAGCCAGGGCAACAAAGGAGAGGTTTCATAAGAAGCATTTCAAGGTCCTGGAGTGGCCTAGCCAGTCTCCAGATCTCAACCCCATAGAAAATCTGTGGAGGGAGTTGAAAGTCCGTGTTGCCCAACGACAGCCCCAAAACATCACTGCTCTAGAAGAGATCTGCATGGAAGAATGGGCCAAAATATCAGCAACAGTGTGTGAAAAGCTTGTAAAGAGTTACAGAAAATGTTTGGCCTCCGTTATTACCAACAAAGGGTACATAATAAAGTAGTGAGATGAACTTTTGGTATTGACCAAATACTTATTTTCCACCATGATTTGCAAATAAATTCTTTAAAAATCAAACAATGTGATTTTCAGTTTTTTTTTTTCCTCCTCACATTCTGTCTCTCATGGTTGAGGTTTACCCATGTTGACAATTACAGGCCTCTCCAATGTTTTCAAGTAGGAGAACTTGCACAATTAGTGGTTGACTAAATACTTATTTGCCCCACTGTATCTCAGTTAAGTCACATAAAAAAAAAAAAATAAAAAAAAAATTGTACTCAGTGTTCTTTGGGCGTTGTTTCAGACACGCGTAGATCTGCCTCGTCTATTTCACGGTTTTCTGACACCAAAACATTCCCGCACACGTGCACAGTGAACTGCGCCGTCAACCAGAGCTCTCTTCAGCACCTTTACTTACTTTACTTACTCCACATCTATTTCGTAAGTAAATATTTTACTCTTTTATGAACTGTCGCGTTGGCAATGCAACAGTTTATAAAAGAGTAAAATATTGTAGCGACAGTTATGTGTTCCGCCGCAACGGATGATGGGTCGTTGTGGCAATCACGGCTCTCAGTTGTGATTGCTGTTGTTATATGATGTGTATTCTGTTCAATAAAGTGTGTTGTTTCTTGTGGTCGTGCAGTGTATGGGGCACAAGAACAGCAAGTGTTAAAAACAAAAGCCAGTCTCTGTTATACTTCCCCTCCTTTGCTTGAAACAATGTTTACCTAACATATCTACATGAAGTAAGTGAAGGTGTTGAAGAGAACTCTGGTTGTAATATATGAGGTTCTATGTATTACTGATTGTTTATTTCATAACAAGCATTAACAAAACATTCAGCAGTGTGT
The DNA here is from genome assembly GCF_030265065.1 of Corythoichthys intestinalis. NCBI lineage: Eukaryota > Metazoa > Chordata > Actinopteri > Syngnathiformes > Syngnathidae > Corythoichthys > Corythoichthys intestinalis. Next base: position 28,075,934 of record NC_080416.1, read on the forward strand.
CAAGACTAGGGTTGGGCACCAAGCATCGATGGGATCCGGGACTAACACTCCGATTGTCCCGGAACCGTTCGAATTTTTAAAATTTCAATTCCATTTTTCGATGCCCTGACCACCGATCAGAAATAAATAGCTGCTGAACACCATGAAAAAGAAGCCACAGGAAGGTTGTGTTTGTGCATTGTAACTTGATTTCAAACATGGATACAATATGGCGGCGCTCAAAAGTTTAGCTTAACTTCACAAAGAAAAATGACCAGTCAGCCCAGTGCAACATTTGAAACACAGCTATATCATGCAAAGGTGGCTGCATGACCAATATGATTAAACACTTCCGGCACATGAAATACAAGTGCCGAGTAGTGCATAGCTGAGTGCCCTGTATTTGACACGCTGCGCCGGTCCTCTAATCAGTCAGAACCACCTAAGTAAAACAATAAATTACATTTGTCTTCTGTTGCCCCCGCGACCCGACCCCGGATTATATCGAGACGTACAGAAATTAATATGAACTATGCATTTGTTTTTACCCTGCCTAGTAAAAGAATTGGAATCGAGAACCGTTTGGAACCGGAATCGAAACGTGGATTCGGAATCGGAACTGTTCAAATTCAAATGATGCCCAACCCTAGTCAAGACCCAATGTCTTATGTCTTAAAGGCATAGTTGAACGTTTTAAAATAGTTTGATTCCCCTGAAATAATCCTACTGAGTGTCCTCCCTTCATTGGGGGGGTCATTACTGTTCAAAAATTGTTATTAATTAAATTAGGATGTGCTGTTTATATTGATTATTATTATATTATTTCAGGTAAAAAATAAAATGAAACTGAAGTTCACCTGCATATGATGAAAGAGCAGTACTAAAATAAGGTATCACTTCAGTACTTGAAGCTCACAATAAAGAAGTTACTGTAATCTAATTCATTCGAGTTATTTTGAGTACTGCAAATTCAAACAATTTACTACAATCCAATTATTGAAGTTAGAGTCCTTAAAAACTTGAAATAATTAAGTAATTTGCATCTAATTAAGGCAAGTAACATAAATAGTAACATTTTCTAAGGCAGCAAGTTTCCATCTTTTAAAAGTCAATTTCTCATATTTTACAGTGTATGGTCCTCAAAACTTTAAAATATGAAATTATATTCCACAATAAAAGCATAATAGCCAAATGTATGTTTTTGTGCCTTTATACAGAAAACAACAAACTGTGAATCAAATGAAAAATGCTAGAAAGGAAAGTATAAAACACACAAAAAAAAAAATGTTTCAGCAAAAAGATCACAATGACCACCAATTAAAAACCAATGACAAAAAAAACCCCCATTTGATTTAGATAGGTTTTAAAAAACTCAAGCAGCAAAAAAATAGAGCAAGAAACAACGAAATGTATGTTTGTATGTAAACTAACTAACTAACTAACTCATTACAAGAACTAAAGCATAAACAACACTCACAAAAACAAAATCAAACAAAAAAAAAAAAAAAACTGTCCTCCCCCACCAAAATCTCTATAAAAAAAACTACACAAAATTACAATGATTCACGCAAAATAAGAATACTGTAATGAATTGCTACATTAAAAAAAAAAAAAAAAAAAAAAAAAAAAAGAGAAACAAAAAAACAAACAAACAAAAACAACGCTTTTTGTGTCATTTTTACACATATACTAAAAACTTGATGCTCTACCTTGCCCGTGGTCCACAAAACTGGCGATGGTATTGGCCGCCTTGGACGATCTGAAGAAGCTCGCGTTGAGTCCCAGCTTCTCGGCCGTGGAGAACGTCTTGTAGATGGACATCATGTAGTAATGAGGCTCCACACGGAGCTGCTTAAGGTACCGGGTCGCCTCCACCTGCTCGGCCGCCTGCTCGAACGCCTTACCCGCGGGCGAGACGACGTGGGGCCGGCAGGGCGGCATTCGCCACGCGAACACCAGAGCCCCGCACAGAGCGGCCACGAGAGAGACGTCCATGGGGGCCCTCGTCAGGGGAGAAGGGGGCCCACGCGCGCACACTCTCAACTCGGCGTCCACGCAAAGTGCGCGCAGTGCGTGAAGACGAGGCAAAGTTAAAGTGTTGCACCGTGCCCACCTCCGAGTCAATTCTTAATTAAATCCCAGGATTTTAAAAGCGAATAGTGCACAAATTGCCACGGAACTATACTGTCCTCTAGTGGAGCGGGGAAAAAACGCACGCAAAAACCAGGGTAGAACTTCCTTCAGGACCACGGATAGAGCCACTCAGACGTCCATTTTAAAGGGGAAGTTCGGAATTTTTGACATCAGGCTTAAAGTGCCTGTGACAGCAAGGGTGTAGGTTTGCATAAGGACGGTGGGGACATAACACCACCAACTTTTAGGGATGCTCAAATTGTCCCCACCAACCTTTAAAGTGCGTACGACAGGAGAAAAAAAAAAGTCTTAAATAGGATTATTATGTGAATTAGAATCGTATTTTGAGACGATTCAACTATATACAACAATTTAGCAAAGCGCAGATGACGAGAAATTTGTCTTTTAATCTGCCGGTTAGCCACGCCTACCATTATAGGGCTTTAGCGTCCCAAACAGGTGGATGACGGAGTCACGATTTCATCTGATTTAGTATGCAGCCCACTGAGGGGGAATTATTCACAACGAAGAAAACACGATGAAGAGAGCCGCAAAATGTCATTGTTTCAGTCTCTCTACTCCAATATTTATACAAGATATATTTTATTATCCAAGTATTTTTCCCCAATAGGGAATGGGACGTACTACGTCATCCTCCATGCTGGCAATATGATTCACTTCCGGGCCGGCAGAGTCAATGCGGATTGTAACGTGTGGTAGTAAGCTAACTCTTTCGGTGTTTTAGAAAGAAAATATGGGTGCTTATTATTGTGTTACCGGGTGCAACAGCTTCTCCTACGACTAAAAAAAGGGCGAGGAAAACTGGACTTACTTTTCACCGTTTTCCTGCATGGAGGACCAAATATCAGATCACGAAGGCACGACGGATGGCTGGGGCGCAGCGGTTCGTTGGAAAAGCATTTCTCTTGATCATATTTCTGCTGGAATGAGAGTGTATTCCCCTCATCTCTACTCTTGTAAGTTGAACGATTTATCCGTTTTGGTTTCAATACGTTTTTTTTTTTTTTTACTGTTGTGTAAATCTGCCTCGGTAGCAATGCTAACCTTCTCCTCCTCCTCACCTACCTGTTGTGTTACTAGGAAAACCTGCATATGAAATGCTGACAACACATCCCGATTGGTCACCGTATCTCTTCTTGGGTTATTCTGAGGTCAAGCGCACCACATCGGAGCGTTATGAGAGGTTGGAAAGGCGAAGAGTGCACGCTGAAACTTCGGTTTGCTCTGCTCTTACAAACACGATCCCAAGTGTTGTTGTGAAAAGTCAATAAAATATGAATACCAAAAGATGACTTGAACAACTTCTTGACAAACTGTAACTGCTTGTTGTTTACTTCAGGTCTTCATAATAAACAGGTGTAATAATTACAAAGTCAGGTGACTTAATTTTGTTATTCTATTTGGAATATGCATTGACAATTTTTGGACAGTGTTGTAGACAAGAACTGGGACTGATAAGTTGCAATAGATTTATTTCAAGTAATGCAATTTCTCCAATACGATATTTGAATTGAGTTTAAAATCTTTAAATTAGTGCAAACAAGGCCCACCCTCTGACGGTGGCAGCAAATATTATATAATTATAAGTAATACACAAATACAAGATCACAATAAACGTGTCTTTGTCAAAGCAGTTTAAAACACTATTTACTGGCCTTGGGTAAATTGCCAGACAGGATAAATATGTGCTTTAAAGTTCTTGCATTTCCATTTTAAGTATTGCAAGTACTAGTCTCCAACACAGTATTTGAACTGACAGTTTAAAATCCTTTTAGTACAAAATGGCCCACACTCTGGCAGGGGGCAGCAAATATTATAATACATTATAAAAAGCTATATACTATATAAATACAAGATCACAACAAAACCTGTATTTTTCAAAGCAGTTAAAAAACATCCAGAGGCCTTAGGTAAATAAAGGTGTATAAATATGTACTTTACAGTTCTTGCATTTCTATTTTAGGTATTGCAACTTTTCCAACACTATTTGAATTGACAGTCTACATAAGAGCAAATAAGAATATTATAATTTAAAAATAATAATAGAATATATAAATTCAACATTACAATGAAACGTGTCTTTGTCAAAGCGGTTAAAAAAAAAAAAAAAAACGTCACTGGCCATAGTTAAATAGCCAGGCAGAATAAATATGTGCATTAAAGTTCTTGCATTTTCACAAGTTAAAAGCCCGCAGTTCATCGACGAGAAGGGCAGACCCAGATGGCGTCTGCTGCAGGGGCTTGTTTGAGTCCGACACAGGACAAATGGAACCACTCCATTGAACAAATTTTCTTTGTCAAATGATCCAAGAAGAGAGATGGTGACCAATCGGGATGTGTTGTCAGCAGGTTTACCTAGGAACACAACAGGTAGGTGAGTCGTAATAGGCGAGCATTGCTACCGAGGCAGATTTACACAATAGAGGTTAGATTTTGTGCCCAAACCCGAACCCGACCCAAACCGACCCGACATTCGGGTCGGGTCGGGCCCACATTTTAAGCATTCACGTTCGGGTCAGTTCGGGTCGGGCCGCCATGCCGGACTAATAAATTATTTAAAAAAAATAAAAATAAAAAAATAAAAAATGGAGAGCAGGCTCTCTGTATTGCGCTTTTGCTTGTGCATGTGCACGAACGCCGTGGCGCCGGCCGCTCTTTATTCTTGTCCTCCCGCTGTACCGTTTGCGCACGGCCGAGGCGCCGCCCTCATTTTCATTTCCTTGTCAGAGAGGCGCGTCCATGTGAGAACAATATCCCACACACTCAGAAATATGTTTAACAAACTTTCCCAGCGTTATTTCGTTGTGTGAATGCTTTGATAATTCTCAAAAAAATATGTAGATTATTTAAACATTAAGAAAACTTGCGTTTTTTTCTGCCAACTCGAAGAAATGAAAATAAACTGCTGCTGCTGCGTTTTTTCCGCGTCACTCAAAAAAAAAAAAAAAAAATCGGGTTTTTCGGGCTCGGGCCTGCAAATCTAGTTAAGTGATCGAGCTCGGGCCGGGTCGGGCCTCAATACAAGCGGGCCGTGTCGGGTCGGGCTGGATTTTTTAGGCCCGAACTAGGCTCTATTACACAACGGTGTAAAAAAACAAAAACGTATTGAAACCAAAAGTGGATAAAGCGTTCAACTTACAAGAGTAGAGATGACAGGAACACACTCTCATTCCAGCAGAAATATGATCATAAATGCTTTTCCGACGAACCGCTGCAATCCAGCCAGCCGTCGTACCTTCGTGATCTGATATTTGGTCCTCCATGCAGGAAAACGGTAAGAGTTGAGTCCATTTTTCCTAACCCCTTTTTTTGTCGTAGGAGACGCTGTTGCACCCGGTAATGCAACAATAAGCACCCATATTTTCTTTCTAAAACACGAAAGAGTTAGCTTAGCACTACCACACGTTACAATCCGCATTGACTCTGCCGGCCCGGAAGTGAATCCTATTGCCAGCATGGAGGCGCGTCCCAACAATGACGTAGTACGTCCCATTCCCTATAGCTAAATAAATGGCTTGAGAAGGACCAGTCAGCCCCTTGAGGGAGAATTATTCAGAACGAGGAAAACGTGACGAAGAGAGCTGGAAAATGTCATTGTTTCAGTCTCTCTGTACTCCAATATTTTTACAGGATATTCTTTTTTATCCAAGTATTTTTCCCCAATGGCTAAATAAATGGCATGGTTATGACAAATAACAGTCTTGTGCTAAATGGAATATGAAATAATAAAAATGCATTTATTCAAGACGACATAGCAAAATGACTCCTTAATGGTCAAAACTGTTGACTTCACCTTTACTGTTGCACCTCCCGAAAGATATTTTATAACACCTAAATCAGACATATTTCATTTTTCATTTCATTTCATTTGTTTATTTCAGGCCATCATTCCTTGTCAAGACAACAAATATATCTAGCTCAGATAATCAAGTAACAAAAAGAGCAGCAAAGCTAAGTAACATTGCAACATCAACTACATGCCTGAAAAGGAGTGGGAAGAAGAAAACTTATTTAATCCCACCCCTATTCTTATCTAATTAAGAACATAAAATTCTTGCTACTTCCTTCCAAAAATGTAGGCCACCAAAAAATCAGTCCATTTTTGCACATACACATTTTTGTAACAAATTTTGTCCCTTGTGATGAAGTTACCACACGTAACACCCAAAACAAAAACAATTTCAATGAAAGGCGACACACACAGGACAACAAATTATAAATGGCAACAATAACTGTACCAACAACGGTCACGGACAATATACCAGCAATGGTAAGAAACAACCAGCACTCATACCAAAACAATTTATTGATGTAATTAAGACCTTATATCAGTATACTGTGACCAGACCATAAGTTTGTATAACCTTTTAAATCTGTAGATAGTTTGGCGTTGCTTGTGTTGCATTCCCAGATTATTCCAAAGTTTCACTCCACACACAGACACACAAAAACTTTTACGAGTTGTTCGAATTTTTGGTGTTTTGAAGTCTCCATATCCTCTCAGGTTATGAGTTCTCTAATACATACAGTGCCTTGCAAAAGTATTCGGCCCCCTTGAATCTTGCAACCTTTCGCCAAATTTCAGGCTTCAAACATAAAGATATGAAATTTAATTATTTTGTCAAGAATCAACAACAAGTGGGACACAATTGTGAAGTGGAACAACATTTATTGAATAATTTAAACTTTTTTAACAAATAAAAAACTGAAAAGTGGGACGTGCAATATTATTCGGCCCCTTTACTTTCAGTGCAGCAAACTCACTCCAGAAGTTCAGTGAGGATCTCTGAATGATCCAATGTTGTCCTAAATGACCGATGATGATAAATAGAATCCACCTGTGTGTAATCAAGTCTCCGTATAAATGCACCTGTTCTGTGATAGTCTCAGGGTTCTGTTTAAAGTGCAGAGAGCATTATGAAAACCAAGGAACACACCAGGCAGGTCCGAGATACTGTTGTGGAGAAGTTTAAAGCCGGATTTGGATACAAAAAGATTTCCCAAGCTTTAAACATCTCAAAGAGCACTGTGCAAGCCATCATATTGAAATGGAAGGAGCATCAGACCATTGCAAATCTACCAAGACCCGGCCGTCCTTCCAAACTTTCTTCTCAAACAAGGAGAAAACTGATCAGAGATGCAGCCAAGAGGCCCATGATCACTCTGGATGAACTGCAGAGATCTACAGCTGAGGTGGGAGCGTCTGTCCATAGGACAACAATCAGTCGTACACTGCACAAATCTGGCCTTTATGGAAGAGTGGCAAGAAGAAAGCCATTTCTCAAAGATATCCATAAAAAGTCTCGTTTAAAGTTTGCCACAAGCCACCTGGGAGACACACCAAACATGTGGAAGAAGGTGCTCTGGTCAGATGAAACCAAAATTGAACTTTTTGGCCACAATGCAAAACGATATGTTTGGCGTAAAAGCAACACAGCTCATCACCCTGAACACACCATCCCCACTGTCAAACATGGTGGTGGCAGCATCATGGTTTGGGCCTGCTTTTCTTCAGCAGGGACAGGGAAGATGGTTAAAATTGACGGGAAGATGGATGCAGCCAAATACAGGAACATTCTGGAAGAAAACCTGTTGGTATCTGCACAAGACCTGAGACTGGGACGGAGATTTATCTTCCAACAGGACAACGATCCAAAACATAAAGCCAAATCTACAATGGAATGGTTCAAAAATAAACGTATCCAGGTGTTAGAATGGCCAAGTCAAAGTCCAGACCTGAATCCAATCGAGAATCTGTGGAAAGAGCTGAAGACTGCTGTTCACAAACACTCTCCATCCAACCTCACTGAGCTCGAGCTGTTTTGCAAGGAAGAATGGGCAAGAATGTCAGTCTCTCGATGTGCAAAACTGATACAAACATACCCCAAGCGACTTGCAGCTGTAATTGGAGCAAAAGGTGGCGCTACAAAGTATTAACGCAAGGGGGCCGAATAATATTGCACGCCCCACTTTTCAGTTTTTTATTTGTTAAAAAAGTTTAAATTATCCAATAAATGTTGTTCCACTTCACGATTGTGTCCCACTTGTTGTTGATTCTTGACAAAAAATTCAAATTTTATATCTTTATGTTTGAAGCCTGAAATGTGGCGAAAGGTTGCAAGGTTCAAGGGGGCCGAATACTTTTGCAAGGCACTGTACATACATACAACATATGTTATTTCCCTTCCCCGGCTTCGGAGAATGTAAACAAACCAAGAGGCGTGACAGCTAGCCGACATGCTAACCCGAACCGAGTGATGTTTCAAAGTCTTCGAAGCGGAAAATCACACATAACTGGCCCGGAACATTTCACATGAGGACTGGGTTGTCGAGTGTCTTTGCCGATCGGCACACCGCCCGGCGGAGAGCAGTTCCCCTGCTACTACAGACAGGAGAGCTCGCCGGCGGGGAAGCAGCTGGTCAATGACCGCTGAACATTTACATGCCAATCCATGATCAAACGTAAGTAGTCCTTTATTTAAAGAAAGTTTGGAGTGTTTAGTTTGTAATCGCTGTATTTGCGGCTATTTTTATATCACAGTTGCAATTTCTGATCGGTCGGAAAATATGACAGAACACCGGGCACTTCAAGAGGGGAATAAGCCGAGTATACTAGTAGTGCTCTCCTGGTGGGGGGATGTGTGACAAGCCGCCGGTCGTCGGCCGAGGGGACAAGGAGCATGTCAGCCACAAAATGCAAGCCACCTACATATTAAAATGATCCCAGTATTTGACATAATACAAAACACGATGTTTACTCACTTCCTCGTAAGCCTCAGTAGTAGGGCTTGTTTTGCCCAATATCCACCGGTGAATGGGAACCTTTTAAAACCCCAAGAACGCCTCTCTCTCGTACAGCAAGATTTTTCTGCAGCTGTTTGGCTGGCGTGACGCGAAAAATAAACATATTAATCCGCAAAATCGGCTGAATCCTTAGTCCTTTTCATACAACAGGACGGCTGTATAGTGAAGAGGACTCCTTCCTCCGTACACGTCACAGTGCCCTCTTTCTCAACTCGAGACTGTTGCCGGAAGTCACTCATTTTCATGGCGCGGGATTCAAAAAACTAAATTAATATGGTGATCGCTTCCACACACATCCAAGTGGTCCATTTCATTCAGGAGCTTAAAATACCACATGTATTATGAAATAAACATGCTTTTTGGTGTCACAGGCACTTTAAGCAACCTTATTTGCATTATATGATGAATTCAGTTATATAGGTAATTTAGATTGTTTTCACATACAGTTGTAAGGATAGATTGACCCTACATTATGTTCACTTACATTTACCCCTTTCTCTTGCTGAAGGTGCTGGTCCATTTTTTCCCCTTCAAACGCACGTTTGATTAGCTGATGACTAGAACCCCCACATTTACACAATCCCAACAGAAATAGATGTCGACATGCCGTCTCCTCCGCCCCCTTCGAAGAGTAGGGGTATAAGAAGGTTTTTTTCGGCCAGCAGCAGCCACTTTAAGTAATGTAAAAATATGTCAATGTTGTGAAGGTGGGGAACACACCACTAATTTTGCAACTGAAAGTCCGACCTGTATCAGAGTTAGCACAACATTAAACCGTGTGAACTTGCTAACCTGTAAAACTCGAGTAGAAAGCTGTTTAGTGACGTGTCTTCCTGTACTTTTTCTACTGTTAACGTTAATCCAACTGTGCATTTTGTGCATTTATTCCCTAAATAAAATGTTAAAATGTATGTATTTTCTATCCCTTATCATCTAAAAAAATATTTTTATTTGCAACCGATGCACATTTTTTTAACCCCCCCCCCCCCTCCAAAAAAACAAAAAACAAAAAACAAAAACACAACCACTGGAAATTTCCTTTATATGAAGCAAGCATTTTGAAAAATGACTTTCTCCCATGAAAATAATTTTATTGCAACCTTTTTCAATTTTACGAAGGAACAAGCTATATTTGAGCAATATTTGAGAAATGTACCCAATTTGTTTGGTCTTATTAATGCCCCTTCCCAAGCAAAAAGTGTCCATCAGGTTGTGCTGTTTTAGCGTCCCTACCAATGTTGAGACCAAACCTACGCTCTTGTGTGACAGCATAAAAAAATCTTCAATAGCATTATTATGTGAATTAGAATCATATTTTGAGATGATTCTACTATATACAACAATTTGGCAAAGCGCAGATGACGAGAAATGAGTCTTTTAATCTGCCGTTTAGACCCGCCTGTCATTATAGCACTCTAGCGTCCCCTGCTGGAGGATGACGTCGGCAGGTTCACAATTTCATCCCAATTCAGCCCATTGAGGGTGAAGATTCAGAACAAGGGAAATACGACAGTGAGGAGCAAAATGTCATGATGGTTTCAATCTCTCTACTCCAAATATTTTTACTGGATATGTTTTTTTATCTAAGTATTTTCCTCAGTTGCTAAATAGAAAGTATGGTCATGACAAATAACAATGCTAAATGGAATATGAAATATTAAAAATGCATTTTTTCAGTATGACAGGGCAAAACTGCCGAATTCTTCCTCTCCAGAACCGTATTTTATGACACCGGAGATAGTCCGGCAATTGTCATTTCCCTGCCATTTCTCTGAGGTAACAGCGTCGTTTTGCTGCGGCCACCACGGGCTGGCAGTGCTCATGGCCGGGAATGAACGCTGAAAATAGCTCATTCTCGGTGGACAAATCGGCCGACGTCGGAGCGGGGTGCTGCTCGTGCCCTAGCCGGGGAAAGAGCATTCTCGGTGGGCATGCCTTTAAAAATACAGAATTCTTGTATGAAAGAGTTAACGATCAACAGTGCATTTTTCATTACATAATTTATTTGGTGTTCACAATGTTTATAATTACATTGACATGATTGCAAGTAACAGGCAGAGGTTGGTAGTAACACTTTACATGTACTGTGTTCTTAGAGTAGTTTTACCACACAAAAAAATTTGGAAGAAGAAACACTCCTCTTATTCAGCAGTTTTGGGCTACACTAGAGTCGTTACATTTTTCCTCATTATTGTACATATTGACTTTATTTTTGCAAGAAATGCTGACAGTGGCTGTCTCGGTTTCACCAATGAGACATTGCAACAATAACAAAATGACTCCATGATCCCAATCTGCGGTAACAATGTTTTTTCTCCTCTAGAGAGCACTCATGGTCTTTGGACGCGTGATGTTTTATAGTGTTGTTCTGGTCTAAATTCTAAATTTGATGATTTTTGTGCAATCTTTTTTGGCATAATATGTTCATGTAATAGGTTATAGTACAGTATAATAATAACAGTTCATATAGGTGATTTTGTGCTGAGTAAAAAAATATACCATGTACCCCCCCCCCAAATTAAATTAAAAAATCAGACATTGTAAGCAATTACTCACAATGTTACTCATTTCTTGAGTATTCTTTTCAATTAATACTTTTTTACCTTTATTTGAGTAATATTTAGAAGTAATGCTACTCTTACTTGAGTCAAATTTTCGGCTACTCACATCTCTGGTAACGGTTGCAAAATCAGTGCTAATGCTAGTTTTGTCTCAAGAGTATAGAAGCTAGCTGTTTAGCTAACTATTACCGTTGGCCAAGAGGACAAAGTTTCATGTGTAAATATGTAAACAAAATGATTATTAAAAAAAATGTGATTACAAAACAGATTGAGACATCCAATTAAGTTGTGTAATATTAATATATATTAACTCATCTTTGTACATTTTTGAAAAGGTTGTTGACTCATGAAAGCCCCCTAACAAAAGGGTGGGTCATCTGAGCAGCAGGCGAACGAGTAGATGACGCTCACCAGGCACAAACTTCCAGGTGCCACCCCTTGGCCCCCGCCAAAGATACTTTCGTCAGGCGTGGGCTCTGGCATCTCGCGGACGCTGAATTCCTGCGACTGAGTGTGCCAGTCATTCAGGGTGAAGACCATAGTGAGGTTTTCGCCGCTGTCGACCACAGATAGGTCGGTAAAGTTAGCCCAGCAGGAGCGGAACAAGATGGTGGTGTTGCCTTCCAGACCGTCCACGGCGTTGCCGGAAGAATCCTGTAGGCTAGCTGTCACTGTCATCGTGGTAACGCCCACTGACACGCAGTCGCCCTACAGAAACAAGAGGCAAAACAGAGTCAATCACTGCTCAATGATTTAACGACAGGTCACTTACAAGTAGGGATGTCCCGATCGCATATTTTTGCACCTGAGTCCGACTCTGAGTCACCTGATCCGATACAGATTTTTTTTATTTGAGCAAAAGTTCCAAACATGTTACAGTACTGTACTTTTTTCAGTACTTCCTCTTCCGCTTTTTCCAGGAGTGTTGTGGAGTATAAAAGGTATATACAATTTTTTAAAAAACTTTTGTCAATGTCATTATATTTCTGGATTATTTTGTTACTTTTTAGCCTTTAAAAATTACAACAACAAAAAATACAGACAAGGCTGAAAAAGCAGTTTCTGCTCTTGCACCCCTATTTAAAATAAACTATTGTATTTTAAGCCAAAAAAACTGTTGCGTTTGATAGAACAATATGTCTATATACTGCCATAGCAGATTCATGGCGCAATAAGCCCCCGAAATATTTTTAACTTGTCAGTTTTACCCTGGAAACCACCGTTTACAGACGTCGTACAACCACTTTTGTTTCAACCTAACCATAAAAAGAAGGTAAGTAATTGTATTTATTATTCGAAATGTCTGTCATTTTTAGCTTAGAATCATTAATTGATGTCTAATATTGAGTTTAAGACAAAAAACAACTTTAAAAAAATTATTTACTTGCATATTTTAAAACTTTTAAACAAATGACGTCACAATGAAAAAATTGGCGTCTGTTAAAAAGTCACGGATATCTTCCCCATAACTATCGCTTAATTGAATTATTTTCATGACTGTCGGATTTTCCCTAATATTTTAGATGATAAATAATCGATCCAAACAAAGTAAAATTGAAAAAAAAATGTTTAAAAGGGTAAATAAATGAAAATGAAAATCTCAATTACTCCATGATGTCTGCGATTTCTGCATTGCGACCCTTGTTATATTAGTGTTTCACCCATAAAATCCCCCCAAAATCCAGCTGTGGCCATTCACATCTGTTTCTTGACACTCGATCGTAGATGCTACATGGAGTTTTGGGATCGAAAAGAGGTAAGTACGTGATAATATCTTGTTAAAATCATGGCGTCTTTAATTCTGCTCTCACGTGCTCTTGCCTCCAGTTTGGGTTTTGCTGTTAAAAAATTTTTTTTTTCTAAAATGCCCTCCTGTTCAAAAAATTTTCTTCCCCCAGAAAATAGAGATTTTAAGCTTTCCAATGACGTATCACACATGCATATAGGACAGTTTTGAAATTTGGTCAAATTGGGGGTCTCAAAGCGGAACCTTAAATCACCTGAGTGTTTTCCGCCATATATATATAAATTAGGCCTGAATGATATTGGGAAAAAAAAAACATTGCGATACACTCATCGGCCTCTTTATTAGGTACACCTGTCCAACTGCTCGTCAACACTTAATTTTTAATCAGCCAATCACACGGCGGTAACTCAGTGCATTTAGACATGTAGACATGGGCCATGTCCACACGTAGCAGGTTTTTTTTTTAAAAACGAGGATTCTGCCCTAATACGTCAGGGAAAATTAGTTGCGTCCACACCTGCACATTTGTGTAGAAAAAAAAAAAACAACCTTCCACAGCCAACCGCTTTCATTCATTTTTAAATGCATTCAAAACAATAAAATAATTGTCCAAAATACAAGCACAGCACTTAATAGAAGCACAGCAAGAGTTTGTAAAAAAAAAAAAAAATGGCAGCAAAAAAGTGCCTATTTAATATACTCCAAATGTAAACATTGGTCTCATGTGTGACGTGAGGACAAAATTTGTCGCAGCCAGTGACGTAAATCTTCGGTTATCAGTGTCCACATGATGGAGCCACAAACACAGAATTCGCAAACTTTCACCTTCCCCGTCGTTTTTAAGAACCCTGGTTTAAATCTGCATGCGCGTGTGGATGATAGGTCAAACCGTAGAAAAATATCTTCTTTTTGCCAAATGCCCTGCTACGTGTGGACATAACCATGGTTTAAGATAATCTCCTGCAGTTCAAACCGAACATCAGTATTGGGAAGAAAGGTGATTTGAGTGACTTTGAACGTGGCATGGTTGTTGGTTCCAGAAGGGCTGGTCTGAGTATTTCAGAAACTGCAGATCTACTGGGATTTTCACGCACAACCATCTCTAGGGTTTACAGAGAGTGGTCCGAAAAAGAAAAAAAATCCAAAATCCAGTTCTGTGGGTGGAAATGCCTTGTTGATGGCAGAGGTCAGAGGAGAATGGCCAGACTGGTTCGAGCTGATAGAAAGGCAACAGTGACTCAAATAACCACCCGTTACAACTAAGGTAGGAAGGACAGCATCTCTGAATGCACAGTACGTCGAACTTTGAGGCAGATGGGCAACAGCATCAGAAGACCACGCCGGGTGCCACTCCTTTCAGCTAATTCAGCTAATCGAAATTGGACAATAGAAGATATGAAAAACGTTGCCTGGTCTGATGATTCTCGGTTTCTGCTGCGACATTTGGATGGTAGGGTCAGAATTTGGCGTCAACAACATGATAGCATGGATCCATCCTGCCCTGTATCATCGGTTCAGGCAGGTGGTGGTGTTGTAATGGTGTGGGGAATATTTTCTTGGCACTCTTTGGGCCCCTTGGTACCAATTAAGCATCGTTGGAACGCCACAGCCTACCTGAGTATTGTTGCTGACCATGTCCATCCCTTTGTGACCACAATGTACCCAACTTCTGATGGCTATTTTCAGCAGGATAATGTGCCATGTCATAAAGATGGAATCATCTCAGACTGGTTTTTTGAACATGACAATGAGTTCAATGTACTCAAATGGCCTCCACAGTCACCAGATCTCAATCCAATAGAGCATCTTTGGGATGTGGTGGACCAAACTCTCTGAGGAATGCTTCCAGCACCTTGTTGAATCTATGCCACGAAGAATTGAGGCAGTTCTGAAGGCAAAAGGGGGTCCAACCCGTTACTAGCAGGGTGTACCTAATAAAGTGGCTGGTGAGTGTATTTTGCCAAGGCTCCACACTTATTTTTTGCATTGGTCACACTGGTGCGTCGAACTTTTTTCTTAAGGTGCACCAGCACAAAATGTAGGCGCACCCACATTTTTCATTGCATCCCCTTTAACGCCATACTTTTAATCACTCCCCATAACATTCACATAATTCTTATGAGTGAGTCCACTCCAATTCACTCACACTTTGACGCTCATGCTGCCGAGGACAGCCTCTCTACAACAAAGATTGACTAAACCATAGACTTCATAATGATATTGACGGGTCACATTCGCCTGACACTGCGCCACACCTTCAAGTAGGGGGCCGTCCTACACTCCGCTTCAGTCGGTCGAAGACGGTCGCAGTTATTCAGCACATGCAGCGATCAAATGCCGGATTTAGGTTGAAAAAGTACGAAAGCTGTACCGCGTACAAACAGGAAGGATTGTCTCAGGAACGACTTGTTCGAGGATTCAAGGTAATTATTACATTTTGCGTACAATGCATTCATTTTGAAACGTGAAAAAAATCAATCTAACTCGCAATATTTACGTAAAATAAATGCTAACTGTCCATTTTTTTGCTTTTAACGAAGAATTGAGAATGTTTTACGTCTATACCTGTTAAGAATGCAGGGATTTAAGCATTTATTCCCAAAAATGTCAATGTTTGGAGTTTTGAGTAAAATGACAATGATTTTTTTTTTTTTTTTTAATTCTCTTTTGTGTTTTTTCAAGATATTACTACCAAAGCATTTGTAATTGCAATCAATTTCCTGGGAGAAATTGAGCATTATCTGACAGAATTGCAGGGGTGCCAATACTTCTGGCCAGCAGTGCATCCACTATTAATAGTTTTTTTTTTGACAGATTAATATGACTATGAGTAATTTATATTAGTTTTCTATGCATAACTTGGCGTTGTCTTGAATGTGAAGAGGCTTTTTTGTTTGTTTGAAACCCAAGGGTATCTACTCACCTGCTGGTCGACAGCCATGAGGCTGGGCTGCTGTGTCAACGGCCCCACGTACATCCCCGCAACAGGCTCCGTCACAACCACCAGCCGCTCCACGCTAGCCACGTAGCTCACCTCCGGTTCATCTCTCGTCACCTCCTCCGCAGCCACCTGGACATTCCGAACAAAGAGTAAATTCCCTACCCATTATACTCCCTTCCCGAGACATTATCGTTGTTACTTCGTTCCAGCGTGGGTCTGAGGACGAGGGCGGCGGTGGCACCACTCCCACCGAGGAGACGTTGAAGCCGATGGACTGACTGAGGTTGCCCGAGACAGCCGCCTGACCCAAATTGTCGGCGATTTTCTTCAATAACTGGAAATCATCCTCATCTGGAGAGACACAAGCAATTTAGCACAGTGGTTCTCAAAATGTGGTAAGCAACCTCACTCAAGTACAGTTCAGTTGTATTCATCTTAAACTACAAAAGATTTTATGTTGAACTCATTGGCATTCGTTCATTCGCTGCCAGCATTCCGAGTTCAAATGGATAGGACTGACGGACCACTGACACTTATTTGAAATCTCAGGGACAGTGGTCACTACCATCTGAGGTCACGGAGTACAGTGGAGCAAATAAGTATTTAGTCAACCACTAACTGTGCAAGTTCTCCCACTTGAAAATATTAGAGAGGCCTGTAATTGTCAACATGGGTGAACCTCAACCATGAGAGACAGAATGTGGGAAAAAAACAGAAAAATCACATTGTTTGATTTTTAAAGAATTTTTTTTGCAAATCATGGTGGAAAATAAGTATTTGATCAATACCAAAAGTTCATCTTAATACTTTGTTATCTGCCCTTTGTTGACAATAACGGAGGCCAAACGTTTTCTGTAACTCTTCAGACACTTTTCACACACTGTTGCTGGTATTTTGGCCCATTCCTCCATGCAGATCTCCTCTAGAGCAGTGATGTTTTGGGGCTGTTGTTGGGCAACACGGACTTTCAAGTCCCTCCACAGCTTTTCTACGGGGTTGAGATCTGCAGACTGGCTAGGCCACTCCAGGACCTTGAAATGCTTCTTACGAAGCCACTCCTTTGTTGCCCTGGCTGTGTGTTTGGGATCATTGTCATGCTGAAAGACCCAGCCATGTCTCATCTTCAATGCCCTTGCTGTTGGAAGGAGATTTTCACTCAAAATCTCTCAATACATGGCCCCATTCATTCTTTCCTTTACACCGATCAGTCATTGTGGTCCCTTTGCAGAAAAACAGCCCCAAAGCATGTTGTTTCCACCCCCATGCTTCACAGTGGGTATGGTGTTCTTGCAATTCAGTATTCTTTCTCCTCCAAACACGAGAACCTGTGTTTCTACCAAAAAGTTCTATTTTGGTTTCCTCTGACCATAACACATTCTCCCAGTCCTCTTCTGGATCATCCAAATGCTCTCTAGCGAACCGCAGACGGGCCTGGACGTGTACTGGCTTCAGCAGGGGGAAACGTCTGGACGTGCAGGATTTGAGTCCCTGGCGGCGCATTGTGTTACTGATAGTAGCTTTTGTTACTGTGGTCCCAGCTCTCTGTAGGTCATTCACTAGGTCCCTCCGTGTGGTTCTGGGATTTTTGCTCACCGTTCTTGTTATCATTTTGACGCCAAGAGGTGAGATCTTGCATGGAGCCCCAGATCGAGGGAGATTATCATTGGTCTTTTATGTCTTCCATTTTCTAATAAGTGCTCCCACAGTTGATTTTTCTTTACGCCAAGCGTTTTACCTATTGCAGATTCAGTCTCCCTAGCCTGGTGTAGGTCTACGATTTTGTCTCTGGTGTCCTTGGACAGCTCTTTGATCTTGGCCATAGTGGCGTTTGGAGTGTGACTGACTGAGGTTGTGGACAGGTGTCTTTTATACCGATAATGAGTTAAAACAGGTGCCATTAATACAGGTAACGAGTGGAGCCTCGTTATACCTCGTTAGAAGAAGTTACACCTCTTTGACAGCCAGAAATCTTGCTTGTTTGTAGGTGACCAAACACTCATTTTCCACTCTAATTTGGAAATAAATTCTTTAAAAATCAAACAATGTGATTTTCAGTCCCCCCCCCCCCACATTCTGTCTCTCATGGTTGAGGTTTACCCATGTTGACAATTACAGGCCTCTATATTCTTTTCAAGTAGGAGAACTTGCACAATTGGTGAATTGACTAAATACTTATTCTCCCCGCTGTATGTGTTGTGGTAGTTGAGGGAAACTGATATTGAATAAACCTATTGACGGCAATAGATGTCCAATCAATTTCAAATGGGAATGGCAGGAAGCAATCATTTGATCGATCCCGGCAACCTCCATTTAAAAAAAGATTAGACGCCTATTGCCATCAAATGCAGCAGAAGCGTAAACTATATGAGGTCACAGGTAGGGTTCAATAATTAGAACTAGAAAGTAGATTCAATAATATTATCCTATAAAAGCATTTTAAAAGAAAATCAGGTGATCTCAAGATTGGTTTTCGGTCAAAATGTATATTGGCTTCAAAGTAAACATATAAGCCTTCTATCTTTGCACTATTGCTGATCACAGTTTAGCTCATGTCTACAAATAAAGATGCTCGGGATTTGTTATGTGAGCAGACCATTTACATTCATAGTGCAATAATTAAATAAACAATAAATGATTGAAAAATAATGAATTATAAACTCATTGCATATAACTACACCATTACCCGAAAGAAATAGTCACTAAGAAAAGTAGAACAGTAATAAAATACAAAAGTCTGTGCAAAAGCCCAGCAAAATGCATCTTGGGAATTTATTTTATATAATGTTTTATTGTCCATTAAATATAATAGTATCTTTTCTCGTATTTACTGTTTGACTGTTTGTATTACTTTAACACTCTCAATATAAGAAAAAGGCCTTTAATCATAGTTTAGGAAAACAAATAGACTATATTCGGAGTATAAATGAGGTGAGAGGGCGGACAAAAGAGCCCGAATGCGAATGACTGAGAGTTGGAGGGTCAGCACAGCCTTATCATATCCAGAGAAGACAAACATCAAGAACGAGGGGCTCTATGTGCGCATCATGCAGCTGACTGAGCGAGATTGACGCTGACAGGGTGAGACAAGCAGGTTGATGGCCAAGACATCTGGACCACCAAATCCCACCATCAGCTCTTCTGGGAGTCAACAATGGACAGTCCAGAACAACGGCAAGACATCCTGTCTCACCACAAGGAACATCTGATAACGGAGAAACCTGTGACTGAGAAGTTGACACTCAGTACTGAGGTCGCAAAACCTTCAACTCTCGTTGCCCTGATAACAGTAACGCCTGGAACTCTCCTGCCCAATCCACAAGAGACAAATAACCCTAAACAACGCCCAAATATACCCTTCTTCCAGACCACAGCCCACCTCCCCAGAGCCTTCAAAAGACTGAAATCTTTAGCTAGCGGTGTCTTTTGTTGGGAACATTTCTGTGTACTTGTGGTTTGTCGACTCTGGAGCCGGCTTTCCTCCTCGCCTGGGTCTATTTGCTGTTTTGCCTTGCTGTCTGATTGCTGTCGACTTGGAATAAATTTTCAGCTTGTGTTTCGAAGCCTTTTTCCAGCTTTTAAAATGGAGTCAGTACAAGGGGTTAAAACTAAAGTGAATGCGCGCAGTTTGGCCTTTTGGCCGGGTTGTCGGATTTTCGCCGGCTCGGTTCATTGGACTTGCGCCAGCGCGGTTCCGGCGGTTTGGCTGGTGGGATTCCGGCAATCTGGCTAAAAGGTCAAATTCCTACACCATGGGTGTCCAAACCTGTCCTCAAGGGCCGCTGTGGGTCCTGGTTTTTGTTCCTACCAACCGGGCACAGACAGTTTAACCAATGAAGTTTGTGCTAAAACAAGCAGCACCTGACTGCAATCGACTGATTACACTTGTGAGACACCAGATTGGTGAAAAGATGTCGTCTTGTTGTGTAGGAATGGAATCCAGCACCCACTGCGGCCCTATGTGGAATAGTTTGGACACCACTGTCCTACACTATTGCAAAATACTTGCAGCCAACACTAATACTACATCTGGATGTCAAATGGGGTCTGCAAAATATTGTCCCGTGGGTTTCAGACCCCTGTCCTATATGAATGTAATAAAAACATACTAAGACAAAAAAAACTGTGGGATTGGAAATCAAAATAAGGGGTGCTCACTGCAAAATGCAAAACTCACCATTAGTGCTGTTGGTGACCTGCTGGACTGGCGGCTTCTTGATCTCCACCTCCACCGTCAGGCCCGTGGACCTCTTCCTCCGTCGGGACCCTTCCCGGATGATTTTGGTGACGCGGATCATGTTGGAGGGAACATTGAAGAAGGATGCCAGGTTTCGCACCAGGTTTTCACCAAAGAACTCCTCCTCGGTCATGGCGGGCAGGTTGAAGGAGACTATGATCAGGGGCGTCATGTGAATCTCCACTGCCTCTGATCCTCTCAGCAGGACTTTCACCATTTTGGAGTCTTTATCAAAGAAGTTTGAGCCTAAAGATGAGTTCATCTCCGGGACGTATTGACCTAGAACACGGAAAAATGGACCTCTTAACAACTTTTTTCTGCGTATTGAGTAAAAACCAAATTTGACATTTCATACCATCATATATGGGCTCCTTGAGGCTGTAGTCGGTGTTGTCGACATTCCACTCTGCGTTGGTGGGCGGTACCAGCTGGCTGCCGACATAGACGTCATAGCGCTGCCGTTTGGAATAGAAGACCGACACCAGCAAGCTCTGCAAAGAAGCAAATGCAATTAAAAAAACAAAACATTTGTTAAAAAAAAAAAAACTTTAAAAAAATGTTCCAAATTATTCTTAATAATAAATATTTGTAATATGTATTTTGCATATTTTTAACATTTTCACAAATTTTTATTAACATGAAAACAGCAACTAGAATCAAATAAAATTCTTTTTTTTTTTTTTTTTTTACAGTGTTCTTAACAAATGGTTCAAACACATTCACACAAAAAACGGCTAAATATGCCTATAAACTAAATAACGAATGCATTAAAAAAACAGTAGCTCAAACAAAAACTTAGCTTATGTTGGTCTTAACAGGTAGCAGCTGCATTCAGCCATGTGAAATGAGTTATGTTATATTTCCTATCACCACGAGAGGGCAGTATAGCCACCAAAATAAATAAAACTAAATACAAACACTTTCAAAACAAACCATTACAACGCCACTTTAATTAAACGAATAATCGAGGCAGCAAAAATTTAATTTGAATCTTTTTTCTAATCGAATTCCTCGAGTTAATCGATTAATCATTGCAGCACTAAAGTGAACTATACCAAGTTTTTGAATTACGAGCAGATAGCCAATTTTGTGCTTTGTAGCGGGCTAAAATTTGAATTCTTATGACCCTCGTGAGGAAAAGCGGCTTGGAAAGTGAATGAATGAATGAATGAAAGTTTTCATTCTTCACAGAGGATACACTATCACTCTGTAAATGTTTTTATATTTACTTAAATTCACTGTGACCATACTCAATTCAAATATCAAATTTTTGCATAGTAATGTATATACAGCAGTATATGTCTTTTTAACTACAGTTCACTTGACCTTGACTTACAAGTTCACCAAGTTTTTTGAGTTACGAGCAGATAGTCAATTATGTGCTTGTAATGGGCCAAAATTTGAATTCTTACGTTTTCATTCTTCACGGAGGATAAAGACTATCAGTCTGTAAATATTTTTATATATACCTAAATTCATTGTGGCCATACATAATTATTATTAATTAAAAAAAAATTGTTTACTGTATTACAGCATTACCTTTTTTTTTTATTTTTATTTTTATTTTTTTTTATTTTTTTTAGGTCAATTCACTCAGATAGTCAATTTTGTGGTTTGTACCTGGTCAAAATTTGAATTACAAGTATGGGTTCCCTCTAGTGGTATGCAAATGAGTAGCTATTAATGCATATTGAATTTCTAAATTCAATGTATTTACATTCAGTGTTTCATGATGGCTTGTTTTTACACTTTTACGTTTGTTTATTTTCAAAACACTGGAACAACCGCGGTTTTTTGGGCTATAAAGACCAGAAAGGCATCAAATGACCCCAAACTAGGACCAAATAAAGTTAATACAGTGGTACGTCGAGATACGAAAGCTTCGGCACAAACGTTTTTCAAAGCTTTTTCACTTCATGTTGCGAATTTTTTTAGATTTATGATATGTAAGATAATAAATACTGTAATAGATCATTACTGCTTGCAGCAATGCAGTAACATAACTATATTTGACTATAAATGTAAACAAAATATACACACTAAAATGTGCTTACAAGGCACAAACAGTGAGAAGAAATAGCAAGCATTGGCTGCCGAAGTTAGCTCATCTGTTAGCATTCCGTGCTTGCTATTAGCTAGAGTAGTCATGTGATAACATCTGTAGTATATGCCTAGCAAACTCGCTACATTTAAGCACCAGTAGGGTATGACAAAACACTACAAAGAAAGACAGCCAGAAGGACGTGACAGCAAATTTAATTTGGTGTTTTAGAAGCGTTTTGAAGAAATTAGAGCAGGGGTCCCCAACGACCGGGCCGCGGACTGGTACTGGTCCATGGCGCATTTGGTACCGGGCCGCGCAGAAATAATAAATAATTTATTAACGATTGCATTCTGGCCAATTGACTTTGGCCTGTGCCGCTTAACACACCAATATCCCTGTCTACTCTAGATATACAACTACAGGATAGGAGGTCGTCATAGAAATGCATTGATTGCGCGCTTGGACTTGATAATAACGTATGACGTAGGTCGTCGCCAATCACATTTCTTCCCGGAAATAATTAGCCCCCACACTAGAATGACTGAATAACAGACGTCTTTGGACAGACTTTTTACGGGGGAAAGGGAACCTGACGAGCCAGAAGATGTGCCTACAACCTCGAAAAAAAAAAACAAAATTTATGCTACTTCCCAATCACTGAAGACCCAGGAACTGCGAAGGAGTGAATTCGTGACCCGTATGTGAATAAACAGAGTGATTCAAGCATGTCTGTCCAACAGGAATATCAGCTTGTAGAGATCGCAAATCATGGCGACCTTAAACGTACATTTGAGACAACAACTCTACCGAAGTTCTGGATTAAAGTCATTTCGGAATATCCTGACATCGCTAGGAGCGCGCTGAAAACTGTGCTACAATTTCCAACATTGTGTATTTGTGATGCTAGCTTCTCTCACTCTCCCATCTCGGGACCATCTCGTCTCAATAAAACAAACTCAGGCCTCCCACTGATTCAGTGGGTGAGTTGTATTTTTTCCCTGCACTTAACACGACGGGGCTAAAAACAAATGCTATTTTATATTTGCTGTATTTTTCTGCCGCACATTGCCGGTGTTCTGACAAAGTTGGCATGCGCGTAACGTTAAAAAGGACCGCGAATGCAGCGATTCCTAAGTACACACTACAAACTTTCTTTAAAGAAAGTAATATTAACTTACGTTTGCCATGTTAGGCGCACACAACAGCTGCACGTAGCCCTCCCACTTAGCGACTTCGCCGTGTCATTAAGCATTAATTTACGCCATTTCCGTGTTGCACATGTATGTTTGTGATATAAATAGTTTTTTTTTAGCACCATTGGATGTGAAAAAGCGCTATATAAGTGTAACACCAACACCAACATTGAGAGCCCAACTGAATATAAAAGAGGGCTTTTTTCACCGCCACAAAAGCTTTGGAAGCAAAATTTTATAAGGGTGCAAAGTTTGACAGGACACCGGTCCGTGTAAAAAAAGACCCAAATCACACCGGTCCGTGGTGCAAAAAAAGGTTGGGGACCCCTGAATTAGAGTATTTATATGTAAAACACATAGGTGGAGTTTGACTTTTGTCGGGGGGGGGGGCCTTGATGACCCCGTGTCAGCAATAAAATTCACTTAAAAGATGTATTTCTTGTAAGTGAATACATACAATATATAAAATAGAATACTCTTTTCATACAACAACAAAACGATTCCAAACTATTGTATTTCCTAGTAAAACAGATGTTTTTTTCACCTCATCCTCCTTGGCATTGAGCATCATCAACCGCAACTTCTGTGGACTAGTGCCGCTGAAGAAGATATCAACGGGTAGGCCAGTGCCCACCAGGCTGTGGAACAATGACACCCTCTTCTGGCATGTGTAGCCCGAACACCAGCCATGGTCCTGAGGACCTGGACGTGCGTTCAAACATATTTTTGGTTAGTTTTGAAAGAACCCATCATAAATCCATGAATCATGCGGCGGTCTTACCGTTAAGTAGGTCGATGTAGGTTTCGCTCAGCACCGCCACTGGGCTCAGACGTCGGGTCTCGGTGTCAGCGTCCAGACTTTCGATGACTAGCATTCTGTAGTTGAGTTCGGTACATTCATACGCCTGCCAAGCGCTCTTGTACTCGCAGTTTTTTCGGATGATGCCTGAAGGCAACAGGACGCAGAGATCAGCT
This sequence comes from Corythoichthys intestinalis, assembly GCF_030265065.1. Lineage (NCBI taxonomy): Eukaryota > Metazoa > Chordata > Actinopteri > Syngnathiformes > Syngnathidae > Corythoichthys > Corythoichthys intestinalis. The sequence continues at coordinate 28,100,566 of NC_080416.1, forward strand.
GCTGAGGCCTGATAGCTTCACCACTTGACGCCAATCATGAAAACGCCCTAACCAGTGTTGTTCATGAATGCGTTCATATTTTGGGCGAACCTGAACTGAACGCATCATATTTTTGTCTCATGAACGTTAGTGTGAACGTGCTCATTCTGGCGGTTGTGAGCGGCGTTCATAACCCCGTTCATTGTCAAGTATTGGTGTTGTGCGGCAAAGAACATACGTGACTACTGCGGTATATGTGATGTCAACTCTAATTTTATGCACCCTGACTCTCGCGCATATCTCACTGGATATCATATAGACCCTACTCACATGACGTCACAACCACGCCTCCGCGCCATATTGTCCCTCTACTCGTCGTGTTGATGCATTACCGCTACGCAAATTCCTCCTATTATGGCGTGTTTTTCTGCTCGTTAACATTAATAATCAAAATGGTGAAGGCGTGTGTGGCGGTTGGTTGCAATAACAGAGAAGATAGACGGAGAGACTTGAAATTCTACCGTATTCCGAGAGACCCGGAGAGGAGAGCGAGATGGACTGCTGCAATTCGACGAGAAAACTGGGCTCCAAATGATTACCACGGATTATGTAGTAGTCATTTTATATCTGGCAAGATGCATTTTATATATATTTAGAGGGTTTTGGGCTGACAACCACAATTAAGATCATTGCGAGGCTAATCGCCGACAACATACAGTTTCAAATTCAAGATGCTTTTTTCTTCCACCATCATTACATTTTGAATAATATTTAGCTGGTACCAAGTGAAAGAAGCTGGCCTCGTCTACGGATCATCAGTTAAACAGGTGTGTCCAAACCTTTTGCAAAGGAGACCAGATTTGGTGTGGTAAAAATGCAGGGGGCTACCTTGGCTGATTTACATAGAACAATATATTTAAACAAATTTTAGCAAGCCCTTCTGTGTGTCACATTTGCTCTATTATTATTTTTAATTCATAATTTCAACAGTCTCGTCTTTGTGGCTTTCTCTTTCGACACTCGGATTCTTGCGAAATACTGCTGCTGTGAAAAAATAAAACTAGCTTCAAGTTGCTATAATTTCTCGCTGCGTATCTTCCCTGTAATGTTGTCGTAATTGTCAGCGTGTCTTGTTTAGTAATATTGCGTCACATCGAACTCTTTGAAAACAGTGACGGTCTCTTTGCAAATAAGGCAGACACAGTTGTTGCGTGTTTTATTGAAGAAATAGTCCAATATCCACCTGTCCTTGAAGCGTCGGCCATCGCAGTCAACTTTTATTTTTTGTTTTTATTGTCGTCATTTTAGAAATCACAAAGGGTAATGTTGCTTAGAGTGCTGCTCTTAAAGGCTGATTTTGTGTGGACAAGATAGTTGTAGATATCAGGGTAGCAGATGTCAGGCAGAGAGGGTGAAGACAGCGGGTCAAAAAATATTGATTTAGGCATCAAATATGGATCTGGCGAATGGATAGACTGAAGCTTTTCCACATAACGCCTTTTATGCAACGCATCCAATGAGTTTACAGCGTCTGAAAGCACCGGGGCTTCCATGAATTGCTCTATAAACTGAACAACTAATTGAAACCATTGAGAATAGGGCTAAACAGAGACTGACAATATGGCGGCCGGATACAGCGACACGTCATTCTGTGACGTTGGTGAGTAGGGTCTACAACAGATCAGTGATTTCCTTATCCCCCAAGTCTCATTGCTTTGGCTATGTGAACTCAGAGTGATCATGGGACACGTAGTCCATATACCACATTCGTGAGTTAAGAATTAGAGCTTTTCCGACAAAACTGCAGATAAAGCCATAGGCTAAAAAACGATTAGAAAAACAAACAAACCTTAATAGCGGAAAACTACCCCGATAGTAGGTTACTGTGCGCCAGATCTGGCGTCAGCTCGCCAGATCCACATAGCAATCACGCCCGCTGAACACCAGTGCGCCAGATGCGGCCAGGATCATCAATCTGACTAGGCATGTGCCGGTATGAGATTTTGACGGTACGATAACCGTGAGCAAAAATACCGCGGTTTCACGGTATCACGGTATTGCAATTATAGCTCCAAAATTTTGAGATGTATGGGTTTAAAAAAAAAAAAAAAAAAAATTCCATTGAACAGGATTTTTTTTCAAAACATATTTGCAAATTGGAACATGAATATAATGTGAAAATAAATAAATTAACAAAAAATAACAAATATTTTATATAAAATTAAAATAAATAGAACCTAGACTATACCCACAGCCACAGCTCAAGTTGCTCAATATTAGAGTAAGAACAAAATAATTGCTATAAAAAAGTAAAAACACTTTTAAATAAAATTAAAAATATATACTGTATGACTTTTTTTGAGGGGGGGAAGCTCAAGTGAAGTTTTGCCATTTTCAGCCACTGTGTCAACTGTAGTCTACATGATGCCGTGCCCTTGTGTTAAAAAGAACAAAGAATTCATAAGTTAATAAGTTAGTTAAAAATGTATAAGTTAGTTTTATGAATTAGTTAAAATGTGAATATTGTTGAGGAAAGGTTTCATCTAAAAAAAAAAAAAGTGAGGAGTGAGACCTCCTTTCTCAATTAGCGATCTTTGACGCGATCCTTTTTCTTTTTTTTCTTTTTTTTTCTCGCCTTCATTTAAGCTTGTTTCTCACTCAGCGGCTGTGAGACATAAAATCTCGACGAAGCTGCTATCCCAGCTTAGCCTAGGCTAACATTCGTCTTTGTAAGTTTTAGTTAGATTGTATATTGAATTTGAAAGGAAAATGTGTGTTTTGTTTTTGGCAAACTTTTTAATGGTGCTACTGCTATCCTGTTGAACCTAATCACACGTGGAAAAATACAATTGTACAACGTTTTAAATGTATTCATTTGTATATTTAAGCACGATTTGAGAGCTCAATAAATTGAAGAAAAGTACGCCTTGTGTTTGGAGGGTGTTTTTGGGGTTTGCTGGCTGTTCAGCAGAATAGCGTCACTGACACTCACGGCAACAAACAGGGGAAGGGTGAGCGCTGCCGCACCAAGCCACTTCGGCTGCATTTTGGCACATGAAAAATAGCGAATACCGTACTAAGGTATGACGGGAAATTTTAGTGGTTTTGAAACCGCAACGTTTTCACACCACGGTAAACCGTGAAACCGGTAACCGGCACATGTCTAAATCTGACAGTCCAAATGATTGGTTACGCACTGGTCCGGGGCGGACCGTGCAGACCATACGCGCTAAAAATCTGAAATTTAACCTTCGACGTGTGACGTTCCAACAGCTTGCACCCTGAAGGCGGCCATCTGCTGTGACACGAGAACACGCAGGATTCAGGACATGTCATCTCGGCGTACGGAAATTTTTATGGTAAGTGCTTTATTTAATGTCATAATTGCGTTTTGAAGTCACTTTTTGACTGCTAAACCAGTTATTCAATGGAGCGTTAATAAAATGGCTGGTGTATGAAAGTTATCAGTAATGTCTGCAAGTTAAGTAATTCAAAATTTGTTGCATAACAACACATGGAGGGAGAAAACATTTACACTGTGTTGCTGTAAATGATTCAATGTCTGAATACTATTATTCAAACTGAACGCCTCCTCCTTGTGTTTGTGTATTTGTGTCACTGCCTTGATTGTACAGATAGGTGAGCCTGGGACTAGGTGCCGCTGATCATCGTCACCAGTTTACTTAAACCGGTCCTTGGCCTTACATCCTCGCCAGATCAACAACTCACCTATGTGACTTTCAGCTTACAAAGAATCCTATAGTCCTGATACTGAGCTCATTTTTGTTTTTTCCCCCCTAGATCCTGTGCTGCTTGCCTGCCAGAACGCCTGCCTGGCCGTTCACCTGTTCTATCACCAAACTGCCCACTATCTACCACTCCCTCTTATTGTCAATGAACTCTTGTTATCACTGCCAGTTTGCCTCTGTCTCTGCACTTAGGTCCCTTGTTACCCCGGAACCTTAACAAATAAAATATGTTGTTTACAGTCTAAGAATGGGCCATCTTTAACGTGGAGTTGCTTGTTCCAATTTAAATATTTTGTGAAAAAACAATGTCGTATTCTTATATTGTATGTTGCATTAATATGTTAGCATTAAGAAACGGCATGAAAAAGAAGTGTTGTCATTGTTGCTTTTAATAGACAAATTTAATTTGCAATATAAACACATTACAGTATGATACATTCAATAAAATGGACCCCAAATTTTATACTGAAAACGGTTTTGATACAAATCTGGCCCAGATTGGGTAACATGTGCCATATCTGGGCCATACGTCAATGTAGTGTCTGCTACTTTGGACCAGTTCAGGCCCAAAACTAGTAGCTGATCTGGCAAGTGACTCCCTACTGATTTTGGGTCATTGTTCAAAAAGACACTGGGCGGATCTTTTTACGAAGTTGAACCAAAATTTTCAGTACATCTGGCCCATGTCCACTCCAGTTATATTTTGCTATCTGGTTATCAAACCTGGCAACTCAAGCTGCCTGAAACTGTCAACGCTGTGTTGTTTTGCAAGTATGGCAGCTTTGATCCCGAAGCTTTTATGGCGGCAAATAACCATTCTTGGACTTTATCGAGCATCTTTGGATAATATTTAAACAAGTTGCATTATAAACATACTTCTGCAACATGAAGACGGCGTAAATAAATGTTTAACAACACAAGGAATACACGGTGAGACAGAACTTTCCTCCGTGTGCGTCCATGACCTAAATGTGAGTACATAATTCCTTTATTAATAGCACATTTTTGGTGTTTACTTAGGAATCAATGCATTCACGGCCGTTTGTAACGTTACGCATGTTCCAGAACCGCAGTATTTCAATTTCTGACAGAACACTAATCCAGTACCAACATTTACGTGAGTTTTACGAACATGTCATTACCGACGCAGATTTGAAATTGAATATGAAGATGAATCTGTCACAGTTTCAGTGTGAAATGATTACTGTCTGTGGTTCTAATATCGACTCTGTCAATAATAGCTTGCAGCAGATATTGGGGATAAGAAAGAACGACAAAAGTTTGAAAGAAATAAAAAAAAATGTGAACCATAAACTTCCGTTCAAAATTTTTAATTATGAACTGAAAAGTTCATTTAAAAATGTTTAACTGCAATTTGAATTATTTCATGTAGAAAGTTACCTTTCTCAACACTGGCCTTAACAAAATTCAAATATATAGCTCCCCACATATACCATTGGTCCTTTTCTGGTCGCAAAAACTTTGGGTTGCATTTAGATGTGAGGAAATGTCACCAACACCATGAAAGCATTTCAAAGAAATTTCCCCAGAAATGGCATATTCCTGTTAAATGATCACAATTTAATTCTATATTTTGTCAATGATTAAGGCTATACATTTAATGAATGAATGCAATTTCATTAATTATAAAGTTTTTACCTTTATTCGGGGCGATCTGCTCCACAGGGATGCGGGAGCCATTGGGGTAGGTTAGCAAGACTTTGGGGATGCGGTAGTCACCCAGTCCTCTCCTGGGGTCGCCGTCCCACTCGAACTCGGACTGCGGCACCACGCTGCCCACCGCCCCCAGCAAGGAACCGTCCTCATCGCGCAGCAAAGTCTTCTTCTTGGCGTCGCAATCCATGTCCACACAGTCGGCCGGGTTCACTTTGCTGTCGCACATTCAAACACAACACACATTGAGTCTCCACAGATTGATTTTTAAGTCCAAATTCATAAACAAAACAAAACAACAACAAAAACAAAAATAATAAATATAAATACATTCGTATAAATATTAATGTATATTAATATACATTAATAATTAACAAAAAAATAAATGAATCAAACTAAAAAACAAAAACGAGAAAAATGTTAATCATAAAATGAAATAAAATTAGTAAAAACCAGGCTGAATTCAGAATTCTTGTAGACAAATTAAAGATAAAATATATAGTGAAAGCATAATTATAGTTATGTTTTTAGTCGTTCAATTAATATGCAATAGAAAATATCTGATCCAATATACAGTAAATAAATATATAATACCAACTATGTATATAAAAAAATATTATGTTGTACTTATAAATAAAATAATAATGATTATAGGAGAGAATGAAGTACAAATATTACAAATGTAATAAATGAAAAACACAAAAAATATTCTTAAAAATCAAATAAAACTAGATAAGATAACAATATTAATCTTAAAAAGAAATAAGATAAATTAACATAAGATAAAACCCAAACATCTAAATTCAGAATTATTGCTGGGAAAAAAAAAAAATTAAACATAAAACATATAGTGAGACTAATCATAATTATATATTAATGGTGATTTAATCAATATGCAGTAGACAATATCAGTATATAAAAAACATACACTATATATTCGAAATAATATCATGTTGTAATTATAAATAAAAAGAATAAAATAATATAAAATTGAAGAATGAAAAAAAAAAAGCATTAAATAGAAAACACAACAAATATTCTTAAAAATTAGAATTTTGGAAATTAAATACAAAAAGAAAAAAATCCATTAAAATAGATTACTTTAAATTAAATATATATATATATTAATATGTAACACACAAAACATACACAGAAAATAATAAATTAATTAAGCAGTAAAGCAATAAAAGATACAAAAAGGGGAAATTAAAAATGAAAAACAAAAACATCTACAAAAGAAAAAAACTGATGAAAATGCCTAAAAAACTCAATGAAAAATAAAGTAGATTAAAACATAAATGTAATAAAAATAGGAAGGGGGAGTCAATAATTAAAAGCTCTCAAGAATGACTCAAAAACTCAAAAAACAACTTGCTTACTAAAAAAAAAAAAAAAAAGAAAAAAAAAAAAAAAAAAAAAATCAAATATCTAAAATATAAAAAATAAATGATACGGTACACTCCGCTGTAAAATAAGTGTACAATGGGTCCTCTGGGCAGCCAACAATTATTTTTTTGTATTAGTTTACCCAAGATCAGGCCTATGTATGAACACATAAGCGTCCTTGGTGCTGTTGATTGTTGTCAGGCCCCAAACGTGCACGGGATGCTGCAAGTCCTCGTTGGAAGGGTTGGTCATGAACATCACGTTGTTCTGGCCCGAGCACGTGCTCCTGAATCCCACAAATGTCGAATCTGGACAGGGAAGTGTAGGCAGACACTCGTGAAACGCTCTGGAGGAGCATCCGAAGTTTTGTCAACTCACTGGCAACTTCCATTAGACCCTTGATGGCGTTGTAGTTGATGTTGCCGTGCAACGGCTTAAATGGACCGTTGTTGTGATCGGACCCGAAGGACGGCCAGCAGATTCCCGATCTGCCACCTGGAAAACAGGTAAATTCAATTTCTTATTTAATTGATATATTCAATTAATCTACACATTGATTTCACACAACCATTTTAATTTGATTCACAATTTAAATTTAATTCACCATTTTAATTGATGTCAGAATATTTTGCATGTTATTCAATTAGAATTTGTTACCACTTTTGGGCCGAGGTGCTCGATGGTCACCGGTGTTAATTATGTTGTAATCACTGGCGTTGAGTGATTCGGAGCAGTTAAAGTTGGGGCTGCCAGCCACCAGTACGGCATTCTGGGATAAGAACAGAGAGTAAGTAAAAAAATCTATATTTAATTTTGTTTCTTTTTAATCCAGACACTCTTAACGCCTTACCTCCACCACAACCTTCTTATTGGCATACCGGTGGGACAGGGATGGAGGGCGATAGATCATAGGCATGATACCCATGCCGTTGTCCACTAAGGTCACATTTTTCACCATGACGCTGCTCTCAGTCTGGTGGAGATTTAAATACCATGATTTAACGGTTGCAGAGAAATAAATTTGGCTTTAAAGTGCGTATGACACCAAAAAGCATGTTTATTTCATATTTCACAGTGTGTTTTATGCTCCTGAATGAAATGGACCGCTTGGATGTGTGTGGAAGCGATCGTTTTATATATTCAATTTTATAATCCCACGCAATGAAAATGAGTTACTTGCGGCTCCAGTTTCTGGTTTAGGACGAATGCGAATGTGACGCCACCCAGGTCAGCGTCTCACAATACAGTATTACTTTATAGCATACAGCTGGACTGCGGATTCAGCTGATTTTGGAGATTAATTTGTTTATTTTTTGCATCACGCCAGCCAAACGGCTGCAGAAAAATGTTGCAGCACCAGGGAGAAGCGTGTGAGCCTTTTTGGGGTTTCAAAAGGTTTCCATCCACCTGCGGATATTGGCCAAAACGAGTCCTACTACTGTGGGACCATTGGACTTACGAGGAAGTGAGTAAACATCGTGTTTTGTATTATGTCAAATAGTAGGATCATTTTAATACGGAGGTGGCTTGCATTTTATGGCTGACGTGCTACTTGTCCACTCGGCTGACGACTGGTGGCTTGTCGCACATCCCCCTGCTGGGAGAGCACTATACTCGGCTTATTGCCCTCTTCGTGTGCTCGGTGTTCTGTCAAATATTCCACCCAATCAGAAATTGCAAGTTTGTGTTAAAAATGGCAGCGAATACAGTGATTACAAAGCAAACACTACAAACTTTCTTGAAATAAAGGACTATTTACTTACGTTTGATCATAGATGGGCATGTAGAAAAGCTCTCCTCAGACACAATCTGCCATGTTAGCTGCAAAACAACTACAGCCGCTCTCCTATGACTCTCTCGCTGTTTACGTCTTCGTCGTGTAGTAAAGCATTATTTTGCCATATTCGTGTTGACCATGCGGCACCTACGCGCTCATCCAACATCAGCCGGTTTGTCCGGCAGTCATTGTCCAGTTGCTTCCCGGCAAACGAGCCCTCTGCCCTCAGCAGGGGAATGATGACCTTGCTCGCCGCCGGGCAGGTTGCCGATCGGCGAAGACAATCGACAACCCCTCGACAACAATGAGTCAGGCTAGTTATGTGTGATTTTTTGCTTCGAAGACTTTGAAACATTGCTCAGTTCAGGTTAGCATGTCGGCTAGCTGTCACGACTCTTGGTTTGTTTACATTCTCCAAAGCCGGGGCAGGGAAATGACAAAAGCCCGACTAACTACGGTGGCATAAAATATCGTTGGGAAGGTGCAAGAGTAAAGGTGAAGTCGACAGTTTTGAACATTTATGGAGTAATTTTGCCATATCATACTGAATAAATTCATTTTTATTATTTCATATTCCATTTAGCACAAGACTGTTATTTGTCATGACCATTTATTTAGCTATTGGGGAAAAATACTTAGATAAAAAGAATATCCAGTAAAAATATGAGAGTAGAGAGAGTGAAACAATGACATTTTGCGGCTCTCTTTGTCGCATTTTCCTCATTCTGAATAATTCCCCCTCAATAGGCTGAATAGTAAAACGGATGAAACCATTCTCCTGCCGACGTCATCCTCCTGTTGGGGTGGTAAGCGTGGCTAACCGGCAGATAAAAAGACTAATTTCTCATCATCTGCACTTTGCCAAATTGTTGTATATAGTTGAATCCTATACATATATATATCCCTTCCTTAATTTTTTTCCAATTTCAAAGATTTTTATAAAAGCTCCTGGGAGCTACTAGGGCAGATCTAAAGAGCCACATTCGGCTCTAGAGCCACGGGTTGCTGACCCCCAAACGTTACGCACAAGTCAACCAGCATGGACATAGGTAAAAACTAGCAACGTTTTTCCTGAGTCAAAAATGCCCCCCCGGAATATTATAACCGTAACTACAGTTCCACGGGTGAATTATGTAAATACCACTACAAGGAGACAATAAAAATGCTAATTAAAATTTCCGATTTATTATTATTATTTAAATTAAATTCGTATGTAGAGGTACCCCTGTATACCAATCAAAGCAAGAACAACAACAACAGTGTCATATTTTTACCTGGAAGTAGATTCCATAGTCAATGTTCCTCCAAACAAAGAAGTCACAGATCTTTAAGCACCCAGGCAGCCCATTTTTATTCACGAAGACACCATGGAGGCCGCCATGAGCCTCATTGTGAGCCCACGCTTCATTTACGCTCGAGGAATCTGCATGAGACCGCGTCGACACTTACGGGCTGTTGGCTTTTAAAATACATCTTTGACTTATCTTTAGCGAATAAACAAGGGTTACCCAGACATGGCTCGCCGTCAATATCGAAAGCGACTCTCTGGTAGCCCGCCGCGATGTTGTGCTGCATCACTATGTCCTCCCCCTCGCTGACCTGATGCCAAGGACAAACAAACAAAAATCAAGAAGGATGGCTTTATCGTTTTAAATAGCACTTCTAACTTTATCATGCACTTGAATGACTGTTAGAGTATGGAGTATTTCATTCATTTTTATGAAAAAAAAAACTTTAGCGATGTGACATTTTGAACAGACCTTGAAAGAAGCAGGCCAGTCGAAGTTGAATTCCTCCTCTCTGCCCTGGTACGATCCAGGCCACAACGTCATGGTGACCAGATTCCTCATTAACCTGATCCTCTTGCCCATAACTCGGATCCCTGCACAAACAAACCTTAAGACTTAGCTTTTCTTAACCATTGTATTCTGTTCACATCAAAACTGACTGGATTTCATATTCTGGTGTGTAAAAATCAATGGTACTTTTTACTTATCTAAACTTAAAAAAAACGAAGACAATATACTGCAAAGGTTTAGAATTTTCCAGTAGAGTTAAATCACAGATCAAATTTAATCAATTAGCAGAAATGTGGGTAGATTTCGAACAGAATGCAGGGGTTTAAACAAATAAAGCAGTAGTTCATTCACCTTCTCCCACCGTGTGGTGGATGACATTGTCCTCAATATTGAGGTCGTTTGTTCTGAACACTCCAATGGCGGGGGAGAATCCGTCGTGGAAGGAGCAGCCTTGAATATGCGAATCATTGGCCTGGAAGACACCAGATTCTCCTCAAACGTGACAATAAAGCAAAAACAGAGCATGCGTACTTTGAACGTACCTGTCCTAGGTTGAGAAACGCCGCCGAATACCGTGGATCGGTCTCATCGGGCCATCCTTCCTGGCCAGAGCGATAGAACTCTACATTCCGTAGCTGAGCGCTGCCTGGAAAAACAAAACACGAATATGATGTAAGGTTTGACATGCCCATTTAATTCACCAAATTTCCCACTCATTTTTCCTTCTTACCTCTGTAGTCGATTCCCCCAGAGGAAAAGGCGCCGACCAGCAGTCGAGCACCAAATGATTCATCCGTCATGCTAGGATATTCCTCGCCAATGATCTTGATGTTTCTGTTCAGCAGGCCGACATCCGCTGCCAGTGTGTAGGACAGTGATGTTCCCTCGATGGAGTGACTTTCACCTTGAATGGAAAGTTGAGCTCAAAACTAAATCTGGATTTGAGCGCTACACGTCTCCTGGGCAACAAATCTACTTTCTTATTGTTCCAATAACATCTGCACAATCTCAGTGATCCAGATCACAGATATAGAGTGAAGTATTTGCACCCACTTAGAAAATAGGTAGAGGTATGAAATTTCAATCATGGATGCATTTTCCCTTATAGAGACATAATCCGGGACTTGCGTTGTATTATTTTTAGAATAATTTATTTGTAATTTACTGGGGTTCATAAGTATTTGTAACCCTGAGAAAATCATTGCTAATATTTAGTGCAGAAGCCTTTGTTTGCAATTACAGAGGTCAGACGCTTTTTACTGTTCTTTACCAGGTTTTCACATATGAAAACAATGATTTTGGCCCATTCAGCCACACAAATCTTCTCTTGATCTGTCAGATTTCAGGTCTGTCATTGAGAAACACAAAGTTTCAGCACCATTCAAAGATTTTCTGTTGGATTGAGGTCTGGAGACTGGCTAGGCCACTCCAGAATCTTGATATGCTTTTTACGCAGACACTCCTTAGTCAGCTTGGCAGTGTGCTTCGGATCATTGTCATGTTGGAAGATCCAACCACGCTCATCTCCAAGTCTCTCACTGAGGGAATGAGGTTGTGGCTCAAAGTGACGATACATTTCACCATTCATCCTCTGTTTTATTCAGTACAGTCAGCCTGTCCCCTTCGCCGAAAAGCAGCCCCAAAACATGACGTTTCTACCCCAATACTTCATAGTGAGGATGGTGTTCTTGGGATTGTACTCATCCTTCCTTTTCCTCCACACACGACGTGTAAAGTTTTCACCAAAAAGTTCTACTTTTGTCTCATCTGACCACATGATTTTCTGCCATGACCCCTCTGCATCATTCAGATAGTCCCTGGCAAACTTCAGACGGGCCTTCACATTTACTGGCTTTAACAGGGAAATCTTCTGAGCAATGCATGATTTTAAACCATTGCACCGTAGTGTTCTACTGACATTAACCTTTGAAACTGTGCACCCAGCTCTCTTACGGCCACTGGCCAGCTCCTGCCGTGGTAGTTCTAGGCTGAGCCCTCACTTTTCTCATCATGAGTGACGCCCTACGAGGAGAGATTTTACATGGAGCCACAGTCCGAGGTAAATTATCAGTGATGTTTAGACTTTTCAATTTTCTAACAATTGCTGCAACTGTTGATTTATCCTCACCAAGCTGCTTTCCAATTGTCTCATAGCCTTTTCCAGATTTTTGGAGCTCAACAATTATTTCTCTGGTGTGTTTTGAAAGCACTCTGGTCTTGCCCATAGTAGCAGTTGGATCATGACTCACTGTGGGGTGCACAGGTCACAATAATGAGCTCATTATTGTGGGTGGTTGGTTACTCATGGGGTAAAGGTGGACTTTTTTAAGGTAGACTGACAACTTTTGGAGTGTCATAATCATTGCTGATTCTCAGAGGTACAAATACTTATGAACCCCAGTAAATTACAAATAAATTATTGAAAAAAATAATTAGGGCTGTCAAAATTATCGCGTTAACAGGCGGTAATTAATTTTTCTAATTAATCACGTCAAAATATTTGACGCAATTAACGCACATGCCCCGCTCAGACTAAAATGACAGTACAGTGTAATGTCCGCTTGTTACTTGTTTTTTGGTGTTTGACGCCCTCTGCTGGCGTTTGGGTCCAACTGATTTTATGGGTTAGTACCATGAGTGAGCATGGTGTAATTATTGATATCAACAATGGCGAGCTACTGGTTTATTTTTTGATTGAAAATTATACAAATTTTAATAAAACGAAAACATTAAGAGGGGTTTTAATATAAATTTTCTATAACTTGTACTAAAATGTATCTTTTAAGAACTACAAGTCTTTCTATCTATGGATCGCTTTAAGAGAATGTTAATAATGTTAATGCCATCTTGTTGATTTATTGTTATAATAAATAAATACAGTACTTATGTACCGTATGTTGAATGTATATATCCGTCTTGTGTCTTATCTTTCCATTCCAACAATAATTTACAGAAAAATATGGCATATTTTATAGATGTTTTGATTGCGATTAATTACGATTAATTAATTTTTAAGCTGTATTTAACTCGATTAAAAATTTCAATCGTTTGACAGCCCTAAAAATAATGCAACGTGAGTTCCGATTTAAAAAAAAAAAAAAAATATTTAGATTATATCGTTATAAGTGGAAATGCATCTAGGATTGAAATTTGAGACCTCTACCTATTTTCTAAATGGGTGAATTTGCAAAATAACACTTCTGCTCCTCACTGTATTTAACATTTAAAACTGCTTCCCCCATGATCTGACCTCAAATAACGCTGTAGAAGATGGTATGGTACGGCTGTGAACTATTAATTGTGCAAATAAGTCTCAAACCAGTCATAGCTGGCAACAACAGTGCCAATCCACATGAGACTACCATAAATTGTGTGACTCTGTATCTAAAATTTTGGAACTCAAGAAAGAAAAAAAACCAACAAAAAAACTAGTAAGTACCCCCATACACTTTTTACTGATTACTAAAAAAGTTGCTTTACTCCATTTTATTTCATAGTAGCAAGTCTGCATTAAACTGACCGACGTGAGTGTGCCTCAGAGGTTGGCTCAAAGTGAGAGTGCGGCTATCGGGGGACACCGAGGCAATCACACACTTCTCTGTCTCTGCGAAGCTGTAGCTGGTGGTGGACACGAGCACTTCGTCTCCTGCCTGTAGATACATGCATGAACATTGACTAACTGTAACAATGAAAAGATGGGCCATAGACTTCACTATCAGCTGACGAGACTGTGAGAGTTCACAGAGATTGTACCACGGCTTACTGTAGAGCGTCGTGATTTCACTGCGATAAACTCAAACACACGCTGCGTTCTAACACTGGATTTAGGTGAAAAGAGGACGAAAGGTTTAGTGCATACAAGCAAGAGGAGTGTCTCAAGAGTGATTTGCTCGAGGATTCAAGGTAACTATTATATAAAATAGCACCATGCATGCGCTTTGAAACGTAAAAAAAATTGAATGGAAAAAAATAGCATAATTTTAGCTTGAAATATTTACATAAAAGGAATAATAACTGCCCGTTTTTTTGCTTTTAAACGAGAAGCTAGACTGTTTTACAATCATATCTATTGAAATTCCGGGATTTACGCATTTATTTACAACAGTTTTCAACTTAAAAAGCTCTTTGTTTGTCATGTTGGATTTTGAATCCATACACAATAGCATAACTTTACAGTCAAATAATCAGGTAATTTTCAGCCAAATGCCAAATTTTGAGCAAAAAAGTAGTACTTTAGACATTTCTGCGTCTATTTAAAAAAAAATCGGCTTATAAATTTTATTTTATGTAACATTTCAATCTAAAAACGACGAAGGCCATATAGCCATGCAAGATGTGCTGAGGCAATAGTGACATTGGAATTCAACCTAAATAAGCTGTGATTGCATATTGAAAAATGCAACACATGCTTTTGTTGAGTAACATTAAGATGAATGTACATGTTTTCCTCACGTATTAAGTTTCTGATGTGAGAATTGAGTGATTTATTAGCTGTTGAGGACATGTCAAAATTGCATTGAATAAAAAAAATTAAGTCGCTATTTCGGGCAAAAAACTTAAGATGATATGTTAAAATATTGCTATTGATCCTGAAAATATAGGTGATTATCTCTCCATTTGGTGATTTTTGTGCATCTATCATAAAATTAGAGAATTTTACAGAGGGAACGACTTTGAATTTTTTTTATGCCGCTGCTTATGGAGACTTTTACATGCCTAAGTGAGGTGCCTTTTTTGGTTTCAAGTTGCTAGCGGCTTTGGTTTTGAAAACATTTGAATTTAAATTTTTTGAAAATAGGCCCCCTACGGAGCAGCCCCATTTCCCATCAACTGATAGTGAAGTCTATGGATGGGCCAACTGAAATTGAATGAAAAGTTATTGTCAAGGACCTTCCAGTCAACTGGCTCCACCAGGGTGAGAGTGCTGGAGCCGGAGTCAGCCGTGGCAGCAAGCTTGGTGTGATACACGCTGTGCGGTTGACCGTACAACTCCAGGGTGCCTAACACACCCAGAACCTTGGATCCCAGGTTGAGCCCATTTGTCAGAGGCCAGTCAGGAGTGTTGTGATGCCCTCTAAGTATGACGTGCAGCTCCCCAGTGTACGGTTCGTCCTCCCAGCCCGCCAACAGCCTGCCTCCCTGAAACATGAGCACTTTCATAATCATGCACCACTCACCTGATTGTCATAAGAGCTTTGACCCAAACCTGAATAAAGATGTAGACAGCATTGATGACAACGGTGTGGTTCTGAGGTGCAGCCCGAGCCGGGCGGCTGGACGATCTGTTGGACGGCTGTGGAACCTCCAGGACTCCCATGATTATTAGTTTGTTGAGGGCAGGGGTGTTGCCATCTAACACAATCCACATTCCTGAGGGTGTAGAAGTGACTTGGAGTTTGGATTGCCAACCACTAATCAAACTTCACGTCGTTGTTGCAATTTTTAGCTTGTTACCCAGTGACTCACTGCCATGGACCTTCAAATCAAACTTTACCTGGTGGGATGAATACATCATCACCCTCTGATGGCACACTAAAGTTGTTTTCAGCTGAAGCCTCCCAGAACGATGTGTTGGACCACAGACTGCAAACCAAACCGACACGTTAACGCATTTAGTGCCATTAACAGCGATAGAGGTTTAAGAGGGAGCATAGGAAAGACTAGGGTATGACAGGGCAGGATGAGTGTCACATTGTTATATCATGAGCATTCAACTTCTTCATTCAACATTATCATACATGAAGTTATCAGGGCGGTGGGTAGGCAGCGGCGCGATGGTAGCGGGTGGTGGTGGGATGCAGTTGTCAAAGAAGCAGCGGTACACCTTGAAGTTCACTGCTACATCAATCGTGGAGGGATCAACGCTGCTGCGACGCTTGCGTTGGCTTGTCTTTCCAGACACTGAATGAGTGGATGGAATGATGAGTTATAAAGACACATAAAGAAGATTGGGCAAATTTTGAACCCAATTCCTTTATTCTGATTGGATATTCTTTAGCACTGGACTGCTTCTCACAAGTCAATCTTTGTACTATGCTAGATATTTGTACGTATGTGGTATACGGTTCACTATCTCACACACAAAAAAACCCCATAAAGGAATCCTCACCCATATAAAAGAGGTCTTTGTTGTCCAGGTGCCAGTCACCATTGTGGTTGGCAGTGAAATTGAGAGGCAGCAAGGAGCCGTTTCTCACGTCCAGGATTCGAACCATGTTTGGACTTTGGGTAAAGTTGTGGTGGATGATCAGGAATTCATCCGGCTGTGAGATAGAAAAGGCCGACGAGTCAATGCAAAGCTTTACCGTCGTCCCAGACTTTTTGTTTAGAAAAAGTGTACCTTGAAGTTGTAGAATTTTGCACTGTAGCTGATGTTTGTGATTTGATCAGCATTATCAAAGTGCATTGTGTGTGTGAGGCCTGACGGAAGTATGCCCATCCAGCCAAACTTGTGGGTCATTCTTTTCTTCAGGAAGGGGATCACAGTGTGGCCTGTAAAAATAGTATTATGGATACGTCTCTATATATGAATTTAAAATCAAGACTTTGCCGGTAAATGTCTATAAAAGTTGTAAAGCAATAAAATAAACAACAAAAATGAATTAAATGAACAAAAATATATATTTTTATAATCGGTCAACATTATTTTTTGAACAGATCATGTGACTAGCACCTTAGAGACAGTAATTTGCTTTGCTTGGCCAAAACCACCTGAGGACAGACGATCCAAGATGGATAGACGTAATTTTTTCAAATCTAAGCTTTCAAAAGCGACAATTACTACTGAGCGAGAACCAAGGATTGAAGATGTGGCCCACAAAATGCCAGAGAGCACCGCCAAAAATGGTGAATGGAGTTTCAGTTTGCCTCACTAAAGACGTTAATTGTACGACAGAGCCACTACCGGGCGTACCATATTCAGTGGAAATGATCTTGACCTAAAGCATAGCTGTCCTAAGCAACCTGATTTAGAATTCCCCTAAAAAATTATGGGAAACAAACAAACAAACAAAAAACTGCTGTTTTTTAACATATTATAAATATTCCTGGCTGGAACATTCAGTCAAAAAGGATGTGGCGTCTCTTTCTCCATTACGTAAGACAGAAAAACGCGCACACACGCACGCACAAAAAAACACACACACAGCTGAGATGCCTGCATGTACGAGCATGGGCTAAGCTACTATCCGAGCATTTATCTTGTAAGATAATTTTATTACTGACACTGCATTTTGGGGTGATCAACATGTTTTGCCCCCCTCCCCACTGCCACAAAAGTCAAACTCCGCCTTTTGGCTGCTAATGCTAATTTCTGTCCACGTGTCTAGTAGCAAGTCTATGGTAGGGTGACCATATTTTGATTTCCAAAAAAGAGGACACTCAGCCCGGCCTCAAGATACTTGAATTTTACTCGAAGTTCACTCAAAGATGCCTATATCGCTTTAATATATTTAATGTGTGCCCCTCACTCTGGATGGAAAAATGCAGTTTAAAAAAAAAAAAAATAATAATAATGACTTTTAAAAAAAAAAGGGGGGGGGGGGGGATATATATATATAAAATGCAGACCCATAGAAATGTAGTCCAGTCAATCCACATACACACAGTAGGCTATGTGCCAACTAAACATTTTTATAAATTACTATCAAGACAATTGTCCTTGACAAATTGTTATTCCCATTCAATTGATATTCTCATTCAATGTTCGAGATTTCACACAAACAAAAACCGAAATAAACTGACAAACTATTCAACCAGCATGTTTCCAAACATAGCAGTTCAAAACTACGTTTCCCATAATGCCTAGCGCGGTTTAGCTTACTGATATCTAGCTGAGGCAAAAATCTTTGCTATAAAAGTTCACAATCATCGGCAGCGCAACGATGCGACACCAAATGGGATTTTACAGTCAAAGCTCAGACAGAAGTCAACAGTTGCCATTATCGTAAAAAACTTAACAACTGGGCAGGCGTTGTATCCAGTCAACCCAGTAGATGGCGGTAATGCCTCATGATAGGGGTAAACTGCCAACAAAAACAAGAAGTACTCCTTCCTTCCCTATTACAAGGAGCCATGTAATTGCAGGCAGGTGCTGCCACCCAGCGGCCGGAGGGATTCCCTTCAAATTCAATCATTCATTTTCCATGCCGCTTATTCCTCACGAGGGTCGCGGAGGTGCTGGAGCCTATCCCAGCTAACTTCGGGCAGTAGGCAGGGGACACCCTGAATTGGTTGTCAGCCAATCGCAGGGCACAAGGAGACACACAACCATTCACGCACACACTCACACCTACGGACAATTTAGAGTGTTCAATCAGCCTACCATGCATGTTTTTGGGATGTGGGAGGAAACCGGAGTACCCGGAGGAAACCCACGCAGGCACGGGGAGAACATGCAAACTCCACACAGAAAGGCCAAAGCCCGGGATTGATCCCTTGATCTCAGAACTCCCTTCAAATTGGTCCCGTGAAAAATCATAAAACCCGGACATTTTTATGAATTTATAAAACCTGCCCGGACGACGAGGACAGTACGTGAAAGTAGGACTTGTCCGGGCAAAAGAGGACGCTTGGTCACCCTAGTCTATGGAGAATCATGCATATGTTAGCGTTAAGCTAAGCAGCACTTGCCACGATATTTCAGTAAAAGATCTTTAAGGACAACAATGGAAACAAGTCTTCACTTACTGTTTGTGCCAAACAGGAAATAATCTTGACAGGCAGACATTTGATGCATTTTAATACGCCTAACTTAACCAATTTTAAATGCAAAAATAGAATTTAAATATTAACTGTGTAGCATCAAGAGCAGTTGATCTGTGTGATTTAATACCATGTGAGTTGCTGATTATAAGATCCTTGGATTGTAGAGACGATGGCGTGGGATTGTTGAGCCCTAAACGATGGAAATTGACAGTGTCGTCGCACACAGCTCCGGGGTACCCCAAGCTAAAGTCTGCGCTCTCCGAGCAGTGTGCAGGGTCAAGCAGGCCACTCATTGGCACGACTTTATGATTCATATTCCCTGCAAAACAATTCCATTATATTGTCAAAAATACGAACCACAAACTTGATCTGAATATCTTTCTATCATACACATGAGCATGTGAGAATCTCCGGGCTGGGACAGGAATACCTGTAAGTGTGCCATCTGTGTCCACCAGCTCCACCTCATGCTCCCACCTAAAGAAGACCTTGTGTGGAGAGTTCACAAAATGAAGTCCGCCAACATGGGCAGACCATCCACCGCAGCGATCTGTACACGTCCCGTCGATCTTAGTCACCCCCATAGCTGCGCAGGACTCACGGTCAAAGTTAATAAATTTCGTGCCGGTTACACTCATACCATCTGAGAACGGCATGATGACTCCTCGCTCAGTGCAGTAGTCAGCACCAAGTCTGAGTTCGTCCACATGCCCTACAATGGTGGAGTTGAACACCCCCGCCCCGCCTTCCTGTCCAAACCTGGTCACTGCCCACGGAAGGATGATTTTTGTATCAATCCCAGCTTTCTCATTGTTAACCATCACAAATTCCACAAACTGCAGAGCACCACCGTTGACCCACTCGGCTCCTTTCTCGCAGTTCCAGGTAGTGAGGCCCCGGAAGACGGCGGGCTCGGGTGTATTGGAGCGACATTCGCCATCCTTCATCGGAAAATAGTCCTGGAAGATCCAGATGCCGAACCAGCCTTGGGAGTGTACCGTGTTGTTGTTGAACTCCCCGAGGGGAACCCTTTTTTGGCAGATATTCGGGTCGTAGGATGGTCCGTCAGGGTGCTCGTGCATACGGTACCAGAACCCGAAGTGGGTTCCCCCTGCTGCATGGTTGTGTCGGATAATATTATTGGGATTGGTGACCCAGTAGGCGGCGGGGGTGACGTCATCATTCAGTAGGCTGCTACTCTGCCTGACAAAGACAGCAAGGTTGTATTGCAGGATATTCTCCGTCTCTATGCCGTCTTCGATGAAGAAGGCTCCGCCCATGATGTTGTAGATGATGTTGTGCTCCACCAAGAGTTGGTGGGTGTTGTGGATGGTCACGGCTCTGTTGAATGTTCTATGGATGGAACAACCGCAGACAAACGACTTGAATTGAAGGTATCCCATTAGATGCCAGTGGATGGGATAACGACCCAGCCTGAAGGCCTGTCCAGCATGGTAAATCTGTGTTAAAGAACCAAGTCATATCAGAAAGTGAAGGTTGTGAACCACTGCCTTGATTGTAATGTACTACAAGACTTTTCTACAGATCCAACCGGAAAAACATTAAAAAAAAAAAAAAAAATCTGAGCTATACAGTGGGGAATGAATGTACCTCAACATAGGTCAACCTGCCAATGGCAAGATTTTCACTCGGTCTCGGGGCATGGAACATGATGCCAACGCCAAACTCATCCGTGCCCACCTCCTCTCCAAACTTTCCTTGGAAGCATGTTTGGGTGCTGAACTCCCCTACACAGATTCACAATCATTTTAGGTCATTCGATGCGATTCCTACTCTACCATCTGAGCAAAACTATACCTGTGTTAAAACCAGCTGGGCAGGCCTCGATATTATCCTGCCACTCTGTGTTCTGGGAACCTCGCACCACCACATTCCTGGTCAAAAGACCCACTTCGGCCCGGGCCTCGAAGACCGTGCCATCCGGTAGGTTGATGGTCACCCCAAGATGAGAGTACTTGAGGGGTTCAGTGAGGGTGAGTTTCTTGCCGTCAGCCGACTTGCTTGCGATAGTCCTCACTTCGTTCTCTCTTTGACTGTGCCTGGAAGAAAACAGGGAGATGTATATAATGTCAGGTGTGTGCCATTGGCAGCTGAAGCTTCTTAAATGAACGAGCATCGATCTACCTGTGACCAGTGCTGGCGATGACTATCTCATCTCCAACTCTCCATGTTACAGGCTGATTCAGGGTCAACATGGAAGTGTTTGCTTCCGCTGTCTCGGCCAGCACGGCCCATACTGGCAAAACAGGTATACCTGCAGAGACAGAATAGTTTTTACAGAGTTAGACTAGATATTTGTCAACATGTCAAGAACATATAAAAAATGACAATAGAGACTGCCTGTCCATTGTTTTGTTTCCTTACCGTGCAGGTCCAGTGTGCCCTCTCTGACAGCTAGCGTCTTGGCGCCGTAGACAGGTAGTTCCGTCGAGCGTGGGTGGCCGTGCAGTGTGATTATGGCTTTGTGCTGGAAGGGTTCATCTTCAGTGCCCACCTGCAGTCGTCCACCATCAGTGATTAGGATGTTATCCGCTTGCAGCTCAATGTCGGCTTCGTCGAATATTAGTGTGCCGCCTGAACACAAAAAAGCAGCTACTTAGCCCTAAAAAGACACAAACTAGTAGACGAGTGCCTGTATCCTTGTCCTGTGCTAGTGGATAAATTCCTCTATTGTCACCTTGAATTAGTAGCAGTTTGAGCACTGGGGTGCTAGTGTCCAAAAGGATTGTCTGTCCTTTGGAGATGACAGCCAACGAGCCTTTTTCCGGCGGAGGAAGCCCACCCCAAGTGTATATGGATGACCACACATCAATGTAGAAGTAGTATGCATTGTCCTGAACCCAAAGCAAATAATAAATAATGATATGTTCCTCTCTCCAAAATAGGTTGTACCGTATTGGCCCGAATATAAGACGGCCCTGATTATAAGACGATCCCCTCTTTTTCAAGACTCAAGTTTGAAAAAATACTTTTTGAACACTAAATTGATTTTTATACAGAAAATAATTACAGTACATCCGAAACAAATGATTATAACAATATATTTGAGAGAAAAAGCATATTATTTTGCCTCATTCAAATCTTAATATATGAACATTTAAATATGTAAACTAAAGTGCAATCACATTCGTAAATGAATGGCTTCTGGTTTTTGAAATGTAAATAAGCCAATCTATTGTGATAAAACAACAAAATTGCAATAACTGCATTAACTATAAAAGTCCAACTGTAACTGTAGTCCTGAAATAAATTTGTATAAGGAAAAAAATTGGTATAAAATAATGCAAACTACTAAAAAGAGTAGCTGAGATCTGTCATGACGGAACATCGCTTCAATGATATCTGGCGCCATCTAGCGTCTTGAATGGGGAGACTAGCTGAGATCTCTCATGACAGAACATCGCTTCAATGATATCTGGCGCCATCTAGCGTCGTGAATGGGTATAATGTCCAGACTGCGAATATAAGACGACCCTCTCTTTTTCAGTGTTATTTCAATGCAAAAAACACCGTCTTATATTCGGGCCATTAAGGTATTTCAACATATAGTCACTAAACAATATTTACAATACAGAGATGGATGGACAAAAATAAAGTGGGTAAACCCCATTTTTGTAATTACATCTCAGCGGTTTATAATAGGACAACAACAAGTACCGTCTTGGCAATGCCCTGGTCTCTGATGCTGACTTGCACTACAGTCTCCTGAGACTGACGCTGGGCACCAGTGATGCAAACAATTTGCGTATCGTTGGCTGACTTCACATCACAAAGAGAACCCGCGATGGTCACGGTCACCTCACTCAAATTGGTGCTGTGACACAGGAAGTGAGAGTCAGTCAAAACGCAAGATGAGTAGAAGTATTTTCATATGTCACATCTCCAATACGCAGTATGTTAGCTGAAGACGTCATTAATCTGGTTGTGTCCATCCAGTGTATTATGCATGTGTCATGTGTTTAGTGAAAGTTTCCTTCGCTGCACCTGAAGCCTGAGCCACTGATAGTGAGCGTGGTTCCTCCGGCGGTGCCTCCCCGCTGCGGCGAGACCTCCGTGATCACAGGCGTAAGCATAGTCTTGTATGTGAAGCCGCTCGACATGTTAACAGACTCCAACGTGTTAATTACAGACACCGTGCAGCTTGCCTCCGAGTCAGAGCCTAAGTGAAAACATCATTATAGGATGAGAAGAATGTCTGCCCATCCATGGTGGCTTATTGTCATTGTCAAGGTAGACTGCATTCCTACAGTCGACTTAGTCGTATTTGATAAGTGGGATCCTCCTGGAACCAGCACGGACACATTCTTTGCAAAGATTAGTGGGTAAAATCATCGTAAGCATCAATCGATAAGCTGATGAAACGAGCCATTGGAAAAATGGGCGTGTTAGGAAAAACACAACCTCAGGCACAATCTAAAATGATCTGCAGTTCTTTTACCTGCGCAACTATGCATCATTTAACCAACAATTTGAGGTTTTACATTGAGGAGAGCTTTGTGACTGATTGGTCATGATGTACAGTGTATCACAAAAGTGAGTACACCTCTCGTTTATCTGCAGATATTTAAGCATATCTTTTCATGTGACAACACTGACAAAATGACATTTTGACACAATGAAAAGTAGTCTTTGTGCAGCTTATTTGATAGAGTTAATTTATTTTCCCCTCAAAATAACTCAAAATATAGCCATTAATATCTAAACCCCTGGCACCTAGGGGTGTAACGGTACACAAAAATCTCGGTTCGGTACGTACCTTGGTTTTGAGGTCACGGTTCGGTTCATTTTCGGTACAGTAAGAAAACAAAATGCAAAATATAAATGTGCTAGTTGTTTATTACACACTTTTGTGCTTTCAACAATAGGAACAGTAGCCTATACAAAGCTGGAATTCTGCTCAAAAAGTAGGAAGTATTTAAAGATAATAATCCAACAACAATTTGCCTTTCAGACCCCGCGTATTGGTCAGCTTTCTTTCTGAAAGCAAGAAGAAAAAAGAAGTCCTGTGCTAAAGAGAAAAGCAATCCCAATGACAAAGATTTTAACATGTATTGTACAAATGAAATGCCTCAATGATTTTTTTTTTCTTCTTATGAACGGTTTTCAAAAGCTTTATTGGTGGATTTTCTCAAGTTAAAGCGCCACACAGAAATTAATAAATGTAATTGTGTAAGCAGGATCTGTATATTATTCTTATTATTTAATTACAGGTGTTTTAGCTCATTTCAATGTATTTTATCTAAATGGGCTATTATTTTTTTTTACTATGTGTTTGTATTTTACAAATGTGATGTAGTATTCATTTATATTGTATATTTTATGTTGTATAACTTTAGTTCCTATGTGAATATTAGTTCCTACTTTTTTTGTTGTGGTAGGAGGGTTTTGTATTGAATATGGGGCCGTGTTGGTTATTATTATAGCAGAAAAGACAACTGTAAATCAACAAAGACAAGTCAACTGTGCCCCGATCTACCACTCAAGAGATCTGATGGACTCAAAAAGTGGGTTACGATTGCATATTAGTTTGAAAATCGACCGGATCCACCGTATTTTTAAACGAGTGACTTCCGGTCTGCCCGGTCTGCTAGCTAGTTGTATTGACGCAGGAGGGCCGCGTCTCGTGTCAAATAATAAACTCTGCCGTTGTTTTTGCGTGCATCGCGTTGAGCCGCTTCTGGGACGCAACACGCGGCCGCACTGCGACTGGTGAGCATTTGCTGATTAACTTTAACGGCCGCGTTTCACTGCGTTCTCGCGGTAGCCACGTTGTTGCGCCGTTCACGTTTATTACTGTCCTACCGTGTTGGTCCTCATTATAGTAGGGAAGACGGAGTAAATATAATCTACACAAAGAAACTGTAACCCGATCGACTCACAGCTTCCAAAAGTAAAGGTTACGTTACGTCAGAAACTCGTTCGGTACGCCTCCGTTCAGAACCGAACGCCAAGTACCGAAACGATTCACTACGATTACATGTACCGTTACACCCTTACTGGCAACAAAAGTGAGTATACCCCTTAGAAACTACGTTCATCCCTAAATGTCCAAATTGAGTTCTGCTTTTCATTTTCCCTCCAAAATGTCATGTGATTCGTTACATGAGTGCTGTCAGCATTGCTGCAGAGATTGAAGAGGTGGGGGGGGTCAGTCTGTTAGTGCTCAGACCATACGCCACACTCTACATCAAATTGGTGTGCATGGCTGTCACCCCAGGAGGAAGCTTCTCCTGGAGACGGTACACAAGAAAGCCCGCCCGTCTCATCAGACAATAGGACATGGTGCCAGTAATCCATGTGCTTTGTTGACATGTCTTCAGCAAACTGTTTGCGGGCTTTCTTGTGTACCATCTTCAGAAGAGGCTTCCACTTGGGGTTACAGCCATGCACACCAATTTGATGTAGAGAGCGGCCTATCGTCTGAGCACTAACAGGCTGACCCCCCACCTCTTCAATCTCTGCAGCAATGCTGACAGCACTCCTGTAACGAGTCACATGACATTTTGGAGGGAAAATGACAAGCAGTATTAGATTTAGGGATGTACGTGTTTACTAAGGGGTGTACTCACTTTTGTTGCCAGGGGTTTAGATATTAATGGCTATATTTTGAGTTATCTTGAGGGGGAAATAAATTAACTCTATTATATAAGCTGCACACAGACTACTTTTCATTGTGTCAAAGTGTTATTTTGTCAGTGTTGTCCCATGAAAAGATATACTTAAATATCTGCAGAAATGCGAGGGGTGTACTCACTTTTGTGATACACTGTATATTTTACAGTTCTAGGTTTGGGGTTTGTAATGGAAATTTGCATTTTTTTATGTGAACCCCAACCAGAAAAATACTGAAATGACTTCCGTCTGTCTGCTTGACAACCAAAGCGAAAGGTGGAGGAACAGATCTTATCAGTGTTTGGATCTGCCTTATTAGTTAGGTGTGAATGGAAGCGCTTGTTCATCTGTATATCCATGTGACTAGCTGGCAACCTGTCCATGCTGTAACCAAGCCTCTGGCCCAATGTTTGCTCTGGTCGGATAGGTTCCAGATCACTCATTACCTAAAGGGGTACCTAATGAAGATGCATAGAGTGTTAAATGTGCGACTACCTTACCATTGTTGAGCGGAGATTGGCAGTAAAGGTGCGTGGATGTGGACGCAATTCTGTCAACAACGCATTCCTCGTTGCAGATCAACACCTTGGAGTTGAGAGGGTCAAAGCCAGATCCATGGATAGTCAGATTGGCACCACCGCCAAAACTACCTGGAAAGAAACCAGAATAGCCAAGTTAGCTCTCTTCAGTTTAATCAGTTCAGATGTTCCGAGATTGAATACTTACCCTCATTGGGTTCCACACTGTTGACCGTCAGTTCGTAGGTGAACGTGACATTTGATTGAGCGAAACCTTTGATGTGGTGGTACAACATGACAAGGTACTCCCCCCCTGGGTTGTCTCCCAGAGTGCAATCCACTTGATTGTTTGTAAGCGTGAGTATATCACAAGTGATGTTGTTTACTGTCACAGTCACCTGCTCCATATCAGAGCCGAAGCCGGACCCAGTCAACGTGACTGATGAACCACTAGGTCCTGTGAATTAAAAGGATGTAGGGTAAATTTCTTTGAACATTTGACAGCTGTATCTTCAATACCACCATGCTTACCAGTGGTAGGACTGATGGAGCCAAGTATAGGGGTCTGGCTTCTAGAGTAGGTAAAGTTGAGAGAAGGATACTCCACATCTAGGACCTGGATGTTGACCAACACCAGTCCCTCACTGTGAGGGGGTGTTCGGCACGTCAGATGACCGGGTGTCACCTCCTCAATATCGCACAATTCGCCGTCGACTGTCACTATGGTGTTTCCCTGAAGGAAGCCATTCCCGGTGAAGAGTAGCCTGGTGCCCCCTTCAAGGCTGCCCTCACCGGGGCTCCGGGTGGCCTGAGCCTGGCTGGTCAGGGTGATATCTCCAGATGCTAATCCCTTAGTAGTCACAATCACTTGAATGGGATGGTCGCCCGCGGGTAGAGCTTCAATCATTACCGCAATGGCATTGTCAACAACAGCGGTGACTTTTAACTCAATGCTTCCGGCAAAAACCACAACATTCTCAATGTCAGTGCCAAACCCTGCACCTGAAATGGTGACATTAGTAACATCACTGATGCTGTCGGGGGAAATGGTTGTGACATTTGGGGTTATGGAAGACGAGTACAGGAAGGAGCAGTCTGAGGAACAGGAACTCTGGATCCCGCCCCAGTGAAACACGACATCGCCAATATGTGGCTGGGAGGCGGCGCTATTGCACACGACATGGGTGTAATTTACTGACACCATGAAACAGGGTACGCTGGCTACAGTCACATATCCCTCAGAGAAGCCAGACCCATGGATGGAGATCTGAGTGTGACCCGTAGAGCTACCTACAGAAGGCCACACTGAGTCGATGACTGGCAGAACAGCAAATCGGCGATCCTCCTCCTTTGCCACAGCGATGATGGCTTCCCCCAAGTTGTTGACTCTAACATTTACGGGTAAAGCAATGGCGATTGGAAGACTGCTGTTAGCACTCAGCTGGCAGAAAATCTCCGACTGGGTACTGTTGATCACCTGACAGGTCCCACCACCCACCGTCACCTGCATAACACGAGTGCATGTCAACAAATGAGACTCTTTTACCAGGGTGTTGAAGTATTTAGCCCAGTAGTTCTCAAACTAGGTTCTACACACCTCCAGAGCACAGGTAATGTTGCCGAAACGTTCCCCTTGGATCTGGATGACTTGGTGGTATGAACCATAGTTGGGCATGATGGAGTGGACAATAGGGGTGCCGCATTCAGAGGTACTGAAGGAAAGACTGGATGATTCGTTCTGAGAGCAGTCCGGTGTGACAACGCAGTCGTGGGTTGATCTCGAGACACGATGAGACCCTGTGCGGACGACAAATACTGGATTACTGAACGAGCACTGGTATCGTGGAAAAACTTACATACTACAAGATGTCAATTACTGTCAAGTAACTGTTTTAAAGTGAGACAGACTAATCATTTTTGCCAGTCAGCAAAGTTAGCTTAGGTTTTTAGCTGTAGTTACGATTAATATTTTGCTTTCATAGTTCATTGTAAAATGACTACATTTTTCAGGCAGTAATTCACAATACTGAATACAATATTTGATATGAAAAGTAGATGTCTACATACCGCCTGCTACATGAAGGGCATCCATGCCCCCGACTCTGACAACAACATTACTGCTGCTCTTAACCCGGGGTTCCACTCTCACAGCCCCCCGCAACTCCAACTTCTCGTTCTCATCGATGTATTTGCTGGTATAGTAATAAACACCCGGAATGGTGAAAGAGTAGCTGAAGAAGCCTAGAGGGAGTGATAAAATGCGTTAAGTCTTTCTTTGTACAGCTTACTTTTTTAACCTAGCAGTGTCAGGCTCATCATGCTGGAGGAAATATGATGTACTATAGTTGATTGGTATTACATTACAGCAACAAACTTTGGAGCGCCCACGCCTGGGGGTACTTCGGCATGTTGGTGTGAATAATGAGTTTAACGTTTCGTATTAGAATTGATGTTATGTATGGTTTAAAGACCTAAGGAAATGCTATCTATGCTAAAAGAACAAATATAATGTAGAGCAGGGGTGCCCAAGTCTGTCCTCAAAAGCCCCTATCCAGCTTGTTTTCCATGTCTCCCTCCTTTAACACACCTAAATCGAATGAGCCTGATAACGATCCTGACAAGGGCGTGGGTTGCATATAGGGACGGTAGGGACATAACAGTACCAACTTTTAGGATGCTCAAATTTTCCCCACCAACTTTTAAGCAACCTTATTTGCATTATATAATGACTTCAGTTATATAGGTAATTTTGATTGTCTTCCTATTAGGGCTGTCAAACGATTAAAATTCTTAATCGAGTTAATTACAGCTTAAAAATTAATGAATCGCAATTAATTGCAATTAATCGCAATTCAAACCATCTATAAAATATGCCATATTTTTCTGTAAATTATTGTTGGAATGGAAAGATAAGACGGATATATATATATTCAACATACGGTACATAAGGACTGTATTTGTTTATTATAACAATAAATCAACAAGACGGCATTAACATTGTTAACATTCTGTTAAAGTGATCCATGGATAGAAAGACTTGTAGTTCTTAAAAGATAAATGTTAGTAGTTATAGAAATGTTATATTAAAACCCATCTTAATGTTTTTGTTTTAATAAAATTTGTAAAATTTTCAATCAAAAATAAACTAGTAGCCCGCCATTGTTGATGTCAATAATTACTTACACAATGCTCATGGGTGCTAAAGCCTATAAAATCAGTCGCACCCAAGCGCCAGCAGAGGGCAGCAAAACTCCACAAAACACAATTAACAAGTGGGCATTTGACTGTACTGTCATTTAAATCTGTCAGATTTAAAAAATTAATTACCGCCCGTTAACGCGATAATTTTGACAGCCCTACTTCCTATATGTTGTAAGGATAGCATAGACCTTACCAATATTAAGTGAATTTAAACTGACCCCTTTTCACTTGCTGAATGTGCCAGTCCATTTTTTCCCCTCAAACAGCACGTTTGCTTGGCTGATGACTAGACCCCCCCCCACCAAAATACAATATGCCGCCTCCTCCGCTCCCTCGAAGACGAGCGATATTAGAAGTTTTTTCCGCCAGCAGCAAACACTGTAAGCAATTTAAAAAGACATCACAAATGTTCTGGATATGGGGAACATACCACTAATTTTGCTACTGAAAGTCCAACCTGCGTCAGAGTTAGCATAACATTAATCTGTGTGAATTTCTCGAACTCGAGGAGGAGGAGGATGCTTTGTAAGAAATATCCTTCCGTATGTTTTCTACTGTTAACGTTAATTAAACTGTGAGAAATGTAGTGAAGAAGGTGCACCCCTTCTCCACAGTTTTCATTTTTGTGTCATTTATGTGGTCTTAAAACAGCTTTCATTTTTTGTTGAGTTTGGCTGTGCTTGTGGACAAAAGCAGTAGTGTGATTTGTTCGAGGATTCAAAGTGATTATTATATTTTTCATACCATGCATGCATTTTGAAACGTTGTGAAAAAAAAATCAATGGGAGAAATTAACTGCTAGGGACTAGCATCATCCTTCGACATATCTACATAAAATAATTGCTACCTGCACATTTTTTTTTTTGGCTTTTAACCAATAATTGAGACTTTTTTACGCCCATATCTATAAAGAATTGAGGGATTTACGCATTTATTCACGAGAATTTTCAACATAAAAAGCTCTTTGTCTGTGTATCCACTCGGTCAGCTTTGACGGAGCTAGACCCCCTATTAATCGGCTCCACGCCCTGTGTCCCGTCAATACCGTTATGAAGTCTATGATTTAATTTATTTAGACAGACAATTTTGAGTGGTTAAGTTTATTTTTTGCATTCCTGGATAGTTAAGAGATGATTAAAAGGTTTGTATTTCTTGTGTATGTTAATATGATTTGTGTTCAAATATTGCAATTAAAAATTGACTTGTTTGTCAGAAATGTTCTTAATTCATGAATAGATATTGTTCAAAACATTATTTGAAAGCATTTTTTTCTTGATTAAGGTGAAAAATGATCGACTTTTACATGTATGGGCTTAATAGGAACATATAGTAATATTTACTTAAAGTTTCATTCTTCTATTAACTAGCCTTTAACACTCAATACAAGATAGAGAAAATTATTTGACTAGATTTCGGAAAAATGATCAAACTAAGATGTTATAACTTTCCAGTGTAAAAGTTAGTATGAGTCAATACAGATTTATTTTGCATTAATCATTTAGCCTATCAATTAATTAGGTTCATACTGGTAAGAAATGTAGCCTTGACTCCCATTCACCTGATCTGTTTGGTCAAATTGATAACCCGTCCCCAGCAAAAAGTGTACATGCAGGTTATGCTGTTATATTGCCCCTACCAATATTGAGACCAAACCTACGCCCTTGGATCCTGATTTTTTTATTCATGTATGTTGGACAAAGGAGACATGGAAAACATGCTAGATAGGGACATTCGACGACCTGACATGGGCACCTCTGCTGTACAGGTACACAAAAAGTGGTCATGATGTGCACCAACTCTGCGCGAAAAAATATTCTTTAAGAAATTCTTTACCATCTCCAGGTTGTGGTTCTCTGCTGGAAAACAGCACATCCTCATCGTCGTAGGTGTCACCAGTGCTGGGAATGTGGTGGACACCGAAACGGAAAGTATTGAGGAAAGCTGGAACCTTCCACCTCCATAGCACTTTATCTCCGACTTTCACATTGAGAGAAGGGGGATCCCAAGAGTAACCCTTACCATGAACTGGATAGAAC
This sequence comes from Corythoichthys intestinalis, assembly GCF_030265065.1. NCBI lineage: Eukaryota > Metazoa > Chordata > Actinopteri > Syngnathiformes > Syngnathidae > Corythoichthys > Corythoichthys intestinalis. Next base: position 28,132,024 of record NC_080416.1, read on the forward strand.
AGAGACATCAAGTGTTGGTAAGACATGCTAATAATGGAGCACTCTTGTTTTTATGGCTAAGCTAATTTTAATCTTATTGAATTTCACACGACATTGGTATTGTTTATATTTTAAATTTCAAGTATTTTATGGAGTGTGTGCCTAAACCTGGGCTCAGTTAAAAAATATTAAAGTGAACTACTGCATTTGACATACTAATCCTTCTAAAAAAAATTAGCATATTGTGATAAAGTTCATTATTTTCTGTAATGTACCGATAAACATTGCACTTTCATATATTTTAGATTCATTACACACAACTGAAGTAGTTCAAGGCTTTCATTGTTTTAATATTGATGATTTTGGCAAAAAAGTCAAGAAAACCCCAAAATCCCTATGTAAAAAAAATATATTTCATCCGACCAATACAAAAAAGTGTTTTTTAATACAAAAAAAGTCAATCTTCAATTAATTATATCAGCTATGCACTCAATACTTGGTCGGGAATCCTTTTGCAGAAATGACTGCATCACCGATGACTGCTTCTCTATAGCCAAGGTCAGGCGCTTCTGCCGCTGTTTCAGGTTCAAAAGTGGCTTGACCTGGGGAATGCGGCACCTGTAGCCCATTTCCAGCACACACCTGTGCACGGTGGCTCTGGATGTTTCTACTCCAGACTCAGTCCACTGTTTCTGCAGGTCCCCCAAGGTCTGGAATTGGTCCTTCTCCACAATCTTTCTCAGGGTGTGGTCCCCTCTGCTGGTTGTGCAGCAGCCTATTCGCTCAGAAATTTCTTTCTGTGTCTTAGCCTCTTGCTTGAGGGTGTCAATGATGGCCTTCTGGACAGCAATCAGGTCGACAGTCTTGCCCATGATTGCGGATTTGAGTAATGAACCAGGCTGGGAATTTTTAAAATCCTCAGGAATCTTTCGCAGGGGTTTTGAGTTAATTCGTTGATTCAGATGATTAGGTCAGTAGCTCCTTTAGAGTACCTTTTCGCGATATGCTAATTTTTTGAGATAGGGATTTTTTTTTTTTTTTGTGTGACTTTTTTGCCAAAATCCTCAATATCAAAACAATAAAGGCTTGAGCTACTTCAGTTGTGTGTAATGAATCTAAAATATATGAAAGTCTAATGTTTATCAGTACATTACAGAAAATAAATATCTATCACAATATGCTAATTTTGTGAGAAGGATTAGTATGTTTTTGAAAAAAATTAGCATTTTGGAACTGCTTTATGTGTATTGTCATTGACAACTATTACTGTACTTCCCTCCTCTTCAATGTAATTGAAGATGTCCCATTTCATAATTATGAGGGGAAAAAAACAGGTTGTTTGTGATACAAGCCAGCAGGTGCAATTTTCCTCGCTCTAAGCACTTTTTTCGTAAAGAAATCCAGTCATGGTTGGGATTCATCTTGACATGTGAACAAAAGGAAGGTAAGGAAAGCCTACCGGGGTGGACCCCTTGGTTGGTAACAATGTGGGTCTCCTCCTGTGACTGCAGAATGCATTGCAGCTCGTGCTCTGAGGCCACCTGCACTTCGCATTCAGAGTCTCCTGTCGTGCATGAAGACAAAACAAAAAATAAGAATGACATCATGGGACTTTTTCCCCCCAGAGATTAGTGTTGTATAATGTCTAAATTGTGGATTTTGATTATTAGTCAGTCTACATGCTATATATACATCTACTGTACATACTAATACAATGTTTAGTTGATAAAAAAATACTATAGAACAATCATTGCTCACCCAAATAAACTTTGTTGTCAGACACATTTCGACTAAAACCGGATCCCGAAATTGTGAGCTCGGTTCCTCCCATCAGAGAGCCCACTGTAGGGGATATGCTGTGGACCTCCAAGACGTACTCGATAGTAGAGTTCACGCCATTGCTATGAAAACCCCGACCCCAACAATCCTTGTGAAGGTAAGCTTTATAGGTATTGAATAGATTTTTAAAAAAAAAAACATTCATTTACTTTAAGTACAACTTAATGGTACCTAGTCTCGGGGTAACCATTGTTCCCAACCTGGACATGCACCTCATGCATGCCAGGGGGCAACACGGGCAGCAAGCAGGTGACGTTTATGGATGTCCACTGCTCGGTGACGCACTCCACCTTGCCCACGTACACCGCACTCTCATTGGTTGGCTCCCCCAGGTTTGACCCTAGCACGGTGAGGACGCGACGTCCTAAGATCACAAATGCACGTGAGCATTTTTCCACCACTGTCACTCTTGTCACTTAAATAATTGCCACCTGGCTGATAAGAATCACTGAAAGCTTTTGTCTCTATTGTGTGGCGTAATTACACAATGTGATCCTTCGCGCTTGGAGACGAAAACACGCAGAGCAACTTTATATGACAACAAAACAACAGCAGTGAGAAAAAGGAAGCATGAGAGATAAGAGTTTCCACAATTTCAGGTGATTGACAGCACCGAAGCTAATGCGCAACACAGGCATGAGATTCCTCGAAGTTGTGTAATTACGAAAGTTGGTCACAAAAAAATGCCTCCCCACGATAATTAACAATAATGGCAGTCAACAAAGACACATTTTCAGCAGACCAAATGATTGTCTGCGTACTAGGACATGAACTTCATCACAGGCCACCAAAAACACTTTTATTTTTCCCTTTACTCATTGCCCTGCTCAATGGGATTACATTTCACAGTCAAATATAATTCAATCAAATGTTTTATATTCACATAAACAGCTGCATATTAAAAAATAACGAGTTCAATGCAGAAAATGATGTAATTTTTCAAAGATTCAAATTAAATGTCTATGCGAATATATATATATATATATATATATATATATATATATATATATATATATATATATATATATATATATATATAAATAACAATAAATAACCATTTTTACTCTAACTTTTAAATAATAATTAAAAAATTGTTGAGAATTTAATTACAAATTCAATTGAAATTAATATACAAATTTAACTTACTTTAATTCAATGATTAATTTTATAAATACATCATACTTTCAAATGCATAAATAATAGTCAATTTCATAATTTGATTTTAGTGATATAGTACGCACTTCACTGGATGCAATGGTATTGCCATCAAATTACAAGTGATGAAATTACACTCAACTGTTAAAAAAAAAAAAAAAAATCTAAAAATGCAATTTAATTCGAATACAGTGATGTGAAAAAATTAGGACACCCCATTAAATGTTCAGTTCTTTATTAAGAAATGTTAACATATCAATGTCTGATCATGTTTTTCTTTATCTCTGGAAAAGAAAGTGATTTAATTGTAGTTATACAACAAAAATTAACATTGGTTTACTTATTAAACCAAATTTATCAACAAAAATGCATATTCTAACTGAGGAAAAAGTTAGGACACCCGATCACCTAAGAGCTAGTGTTACCACCTTTGGCTGAAATAACTTCATTGAGACGCTTTTTGTAGTCATCTACCAGTCTTAGACATCAGTCTGAAGAAAGTTTGCCCCACTCCTCAACGCAGAATACTTTCAACAGTGACTGACTTTTGAAGTGAGTGAAAACAACATGGTGAGGTCAAAGGAGCTGTCTGAGGCCTTCAGAAGATTGTTGACGCTTATGAGTCTGATGAGGGATGTCAAAAGATCTCAGAAGTATATAAAATCAGCCATTCTACTGTCCGGAAATAGTCTACAAAAGGGGGGGGGGCATTCAAAACAATTGCCAACTTGCTCAGGTCTGGCCGTCCTAGCAAGTTCACCCAGAGAGCAGACCAAAAGATGCTAAAAGAAGTTTCCAAAAAACCCTAGGTTGTCATCACAGGACCTACAGCAGGCTCTTGCTACTGTTGATGTGAAAGTGCATGCCTCAACAATCAGAAGGAGACCTCACAAGTTTAACCTTTAGGGGAGAAAACCTTTGCTCTCCAAGAAGAACATGAAGGCCAGACTGAAGTTTGCCAGAGTGAATGTAGGCAAAGTCCAGGACTTCTGGAATAATGTTTTTTGGACAGATTAATCTAAAATCGAGTTTTTTGGACACCAGAACGGAGGACATGTTTGGAATAAACCCAATACAGCATTCCAGGTATAGAACCTCATACCAACTATGAAGCATGGAGGTGGAAGTGTCATGGTTTGGGGAAGCTTTGTTACAGCAGGACCTGGCCAGCTCACCATCATAGAATCCACCATGAATTTTGTCATATATCAGAGGGTGCTTGAGGAACATGTGAGATCATCTGTTAAAAAAATTGAATCTGAAACGAAACTGGACCCTGCAGCATGACAATGACCCGAAACATGGCTGGCTGAAAAGGAAAAAAATGAGTCCTGGAATGGCCGAGTCAAAGCCCAGATCTTAATCCCATTCAGATGCCATGGGCTGACTTTAATTGGGTTGTACTGTACATGCATGAAACCCCTCAAACATCTCACAGCTGAAAGTATTCTGTGTTGAGGAGTGGGGCAAACTTTCTTCAGACCGAATTCAAAGACTGGTAGAGAGACAAAAAGCGTCTCACTGAAGTTATTTCAGCCAAAGGGGGTAATACTTGCTATTAGATGGTAGTAGGGTGTCCTAACTTTTTCCTCAGTTGGAATATGCATTTTTGTTGATAAATTAGGTTTAATGAGTAAACACAATGTTTAATTTTTGTTGTTTATCTGCTATTAAATCACTTTCTTTTCTAGAGATAAAGAAAAACAAGATCAGACATTGACATGTGAACATTTCTAAACAAAGAACTGAACATTTAATGGGGTGCCCTAATTTTTTCACGACTGTTTAAAACCAAACATTACCTGCTCTCTTAAGAGCACATTTTGACATATTTGTAGCCACCACAGTAAATAACAATACAGTAATCCTGGCATTCAAGTAAACAACAAAGAACTCCTCAATCATCCATTCCAATGGTATTGTTATCTTAAAAGCAGGCGACAGATGATAACCATGTCTGTGAACTGTTTATTCGGTCGAGATTTTTGTTGCGGGTCTAAAAAATACTATGTATAGGAATCAGCACTCGAGACACTCTTACCAAAGACGAAGGTCTTCTTGGGACTCAGACTGGAGATCTGAGGTGTCAGGGCCAGGTCAAAGGTGAAGGTGCTGCTTGCCGTCTCGCTCATGGCACCTGCGCTCACAATGACAGTTTGCGAACCTACACTCCCCTGCAGCAGATGGGTGAAATGGTACATTTCAGCCACTAAGACATAGAGTGGGCCAACTACATTTTAGTGATACCTCCATGATGATCAGTATTTTTGAGAAATACTGTTCTAAATCAAGGTTTAGTGAAAATTTTGGCATGTAGAGGCAGTTCTGTATTGCACTCAGATGATTTTCTGGTTTCTTGCAACACTTGGACAGCCCATTTCCTAGCACTACTGCGCCCTACTACAAACAAGGAAACTCACCGCTGGGGTTCTGCATTTGATCTCAGTAGGAATCGCGTGGACCACCTTGCACACTGCGCCGCCAACAGTGACTCTCGTATCCCAGCTGAACCCGTAGCCCGTTATGGTCAAAAGAGTTCCCCCTGGGAGACACGCATGATACGATGGGTGAGTGTACTTCTACTTGCGTACAGAGTTTGATGCATTACCTGCAACGCTCCCCGACATGGGGGTGAAAGAGGAAACGATAAGTTGATAAGTGAAGTTGAGGACACTGCCGCCATCAAAGCGAGGATGACCAAGGGAGGGCAAGTTGATCCACACTGGGTAAGTACCCGCAGCAGCGCTTCCGAGTCGACAGACAACGCGGTCAACTTTAACAAAAGAAATCTTGGTTTGCTTTGGTCCCTTGAGATTCTATACAACCAAAGGGTTTCTGAACTCACCTGCAATTTCTTCAACCGCACACTGGGCATCCCCCACCATGATCGAGGCGCTTTCAGTGCTGAAACCAGTGCCAGTGACTGTCAAAAGGGTCCCTAGTCCAATGGATCCTGTTAAGATTAAGATCAAGTTACGTACAATTGCCACCAGGAGGGAAAATTTTATCTGCAGCATCTCCTGTAATCCAAGTGGCGTCAACTAGTACCCCAGTTTCTTGTTAAACAGACTGAGCAAATTACCTTGAGAAGGGCTGATTCCACTCACTGTTGGAGTCTTCTCCTCCAACCATTCAAAGCCGCAGTCTCCAGAACACTTTGACGGAATGCCATTGATGCAAACTTGCACCTGTGAGAATGTCACAAAATGTCTCATGGAACCCTTCAAATTTAAAGAACTAATAGGGTAAAGCATAATCTCTCGGATTACTGTAGAAGGCTGACAATAATGAAAGGGAGTAGCTGTGAACACTGAGTGTTAAATGATTTTACAATCCCTTGTAGGCACAGAATACGTGCGATACAAATTAGACTTGCTCAACTAGATTTAGCAGACAATACAGTAAGAACTGGCAACGCCATAACATATACTCATCTAAAGTGTTGGAAGTTAATACCTGAGGTTTGCTCTCTGCGACGCGAAAGAAGTCTCCCATTAAATTTGAAATCATTTGTCCACCCTTCTTTTTTTCCTGGGCCTTGATAACCACGTCCTTGCCGACAAGCGAAGAATCAGTGAGCTCCAGCAGAGGTTGGTCTCCTGGCTGTGTTACCCACTCTACCACCCACTTGGGCCTTCTACATGTTCCAGCATATCTGACATCCACTACCCCCATACCGGCGATTCCCTCCAGGGCATACTTCATGTCTTTTCCGCTGGTGTTAACAGACAGACCTGAGAACAAGTAGGGGTCAGTAACATCATTGCACAGATTGCTAAGAACCATTTTAACAATCAATTACAGTAAATCAAGTTCAGAGGTTTTCAGTCAATCAATCTCAATGATACCACAACACCTAAAATTTAGATTTGGAGAAGTTTTTTGGAAAACTGACAAAATGGTGTCCGGTTTTAGAGTTTTTAGAAGAACAACTGGGCTACCTTCAATAAGTTGACCGTGCATGCCCACATCAAAGGTGCCAGTCACAGGCGGTGTCGCTCTGTGGGTGCGACTGACAGTTAATTTTGCCTCGCCTTCCTGAAACTCCCTCATGTCTTCACTGCTGTTTGTCATCTTCATATAGACAGAAGGGAAATGATTCAATTAATGCTCTGATGCTATTAAGACGTTTCTCGAAAAACAAAGGTCTACTGCTTTTGGGAGATTTACCGGCAGGAATTCGACGTCTATGAGGGGGAAGCCAAATGCACAGTCTAGTGGTGAAGCTGTGATCTCATAGCAAATGATTGAACCATTCGACTTTGTCTCTTTCACGACAGAGATCTCTCCGAAAAAACGATTGGAACCATCAAACGCTGGTGCCCTCCTTCTTTGGAGAACAGCTACGAGTAAATGATACAGATGAAATTATATAATTTCTAGGAAACAGAATTTGGTCTTTCCAAAAGCAGCCTCATAAAATTTAAGATGTGTACATTGTTCATCAAGGGTGGTGGGGTTCCTGCCAATGTAGACAGCATCCACATAGAAGTCTTCACCGGACTCATCTTCATATAAGTAAATTTCGTCAATGGTGAAGGCACTTCCTTCGTAGTTCGTTGGCCAAGATGTCTTCATATTTATGCATTTGTAATTCCATCTGTGTGGAAATAATCCAATTCATCATCTCTTGTCAAATTAAATGGAGTTTTATTGAAAGACATATTGTACTGACATGTGGCCTTTGGGAATGTGAGCTTCGATATTATCAGTCACTGTCCGAGTATTACCATTAGCATCCGTGTATGTAAACTTTACCCCGATGTCATCTTTCAGCATTCCCTTATGCGCAAAGCAGAGCTGGAAGTAGAGGGAACAATGCGGCTTGGATTGAAAACAAGCATTTCACATTTATGAGGCAACCAAAAGTTAAGCAGAATTACCGTTGGATACTGGTTCAGGGAAATTCCCCCATAGGGTTCACCAGACTCTTTAGTGTAGCTATTCTTGAAAAGAACTTTTGCATTCTTTAGGGACCACAAGCCACAGAAAGCGTCTCTTACAGGTATCCCTCTGTTGTTGCCAAACTGTTCAATGCAAGAATCGGTCATGTTTGTTTGAAAGTACTCTGACTACATGATTATTCCATCATGTCATCACTTCACTAACCATGGAGTTGTCATCTTCATAGTCTTTGAAATACTTCACATCTCTTCCTTCCTCGGAGAGAATCTCAATGGAACAGTCAGCCATCATCATGTCCTCCAAAGCAGACTGGACCTGATCAAGAACAGACAAAATGTGCATTAGGTTTATCTGAGCACATTTGGATGCTTATTGCTAGAACTGACCTCTAAACCACTCGTGTTGTACGGAATGGGTTTTGAGGACCTCCCTCCCCAGACCAAGGTGAAGGTTTCCATTTTGCTCCTGCCTTTGGTCAGCTCGTAAACAGTGATGTTGGTGTACTGACTAGAACTCTCAAAGGAGAGTGGCTTGAAGTCACCTGAGAATCCAAATCAGGAATAATATTCAAAATTAGCCTCGTTTACGTAAATTTATCGCAACTCCCAGTGACAAGTCGATAAGTTTGCCAGCTTCTCACCTCTGTCAGAATTGAACGTGACTGTGAAATTAACGACATCAGCATCCTCATCCCTAATAACTTGGACCGTGTCTGGTTGAATGGACCCAAGGCCGTTTAAGGCTCTCTCCACCACAGTAGCGGTGGCGCTCACTGACATCAACTCTGAAGGGATTTAAGGTCATTTTTGGATTTGGAAGAAACGACTGATGAGTATTTTCGCAAACCCAAAAGTATGACTAGCATATTTTGAGATGGTGTCAAAGTACCAGTTATTGCATCTCCATAGCGCAGTTTGAAATAGACACTTCCACACAAAAGGCAACTGATATTGATGCTCACTCTCTGCACTTCTTTGACTGCATTGGCACTGGTGGGCCATGAGTCCAAGGTAAGCACCTGTAAGATGCCACCGACAGGTGTGGGAATCAAACAATTTTATTTCTTTAAGAAATAAAGCTACCCTCAACCTACCTGTTCCTCATCGAACACTTCGTAATCCACCAAAACATGTTGGACCTCATTGACAGCATCGGGTGTCTGTTGCTCTGTAAACGGACTACCCGTTCGGAACATGGCCAAGTTGATTCCAGCATCTCCATAATATTCCTGATGCAGAAATTCAATGTAGTAGCTGTTGGAACAATTACATTTAAAGTATGACCATATGTTTGTCAATGCTTTTGACTGTAAGAATTAGTCTTTACGCTTACGCGTTCCCTTTCTCTAACGTCATGACTTCAGACTTTTGTGATGGAAGCTTTTTGTAGTCTGAGACGTAGTATGGCTGGTAGGCCACTTTGACCTAAAAGGGTGTTCGTGAAACAATTGTTTGAGGATGATACATTTGGTTTGGAAAATTAGCAATTTAATTGCTCCAAATTGTTATACCTTGTCCTCTGGGCGACTGGAGTTGCTGAAGTACAATTCACAGCGATCGTCACAGTTGTGGTAGATCGTGTAATTGTCATTTTCGGGCGCCACAAAGAAGCCTGTGGTTCTCGAGGTGAAGACGTTCAGTTCAAGTGGGAAGGTATGAGGCATAGAGTCAATCCACTGCTCCCAGTAGCCTTCCTTGCTTTCATTGTAGCCACGAATGTCAGGTAGTTGTGGGGGTTTCGTATTGTTCCACACCTGCATCTTCAAGCCTCGGCCACCTGGATTATATTTCAATTAAAAATTTGTCAATAATAAGTACTTGGCCATCTTTATAGAGAAAAAAAATTGAGCGATACATGTGTCATACAGCCTACAACTTCGGTTACTTATTCTTGTAGTTATTGTACAGATCAAGAAACATTAGCTCGAATGAGTTTCGTCAGGCGGTCTTAGTTCATTCAAACATCTGATTTCCTTCCCAACAACTCACTAATTGCTTTTAGAGCAGTTTTACTAAATTGCTGCGTATAAAGAAATGTTCTGTGTTCATAGTTCAGGATCGGTTTAAGAAATGTTTCTTGGCCATAAGCCTTAGTTTACTCCATCCAGTTTTCTTGAGACAGGATCTGTTCTAGATGAACCATGTTGTCGATTGTCTGCTACTAACATTACGGATCACAACCAAACTCTTGGAGAAGCAAGACCACAAAAAGTCTATCCAGAAGGCTTTTGCAAATGGTTATTTCCATTTATATATATATATATTAAAAAATCATCAACTTCAATGCAAAGATTGTCATAACACTGTCTCAAGTTAGGTGTTTTCATTGGTGGTGGTCAGTGCTTAATTTGTAAATCATAAGGTGCCGGAACGCAAAGTACATATGACAGCGCAAGGATGATGAGACGGGCACAGGTCCCGGAACATACGCAGAAAATGGTGCTAAAAACAGCACGCAAATGCCCACTCTCTATGCTGTGGGACTTACAAGCCTCAATTTCAGATAATATCCATGCTATAAATGTTATGACAACAATTTACAATTATTTAGGCTATACTCGGATCCTGGCTGCTTGCTCCCCAGATGCCGCGAACTTCCAAAGTTCAAAAAGTTTTTTTTTTTTTTTTAATGTCAGGGGCATGATTTGTTGGTCCAGCTTTTCAGTGCATCAACAAATCTCTGACTCTTTCAAGTGACGTTAAATTTTTATATACAACATTGTTACGGGCATCCCCAATGGGCCACTGTCCCGTTTCATTGTGACCGGCATTGCCAATTTGGCGTAGAAGAAGTGGGCGAGCGTAAGGGGAAGAGAGAGTGAGCGAAAAGGAGAGTTGCACAGGAGCGCTGTGTTGAATGACTGACTGTCCCCCGCTGAGTTTTTTTAGTTGATAAAAGTCTCCATGCAACAGCCACCCGAGACGTCTCTGTGTTTTTATACACTACACCACCTACCCGAAGGAAGAACTGGACGTAGGAGCGACGACGAACGAGCTACGGAAATCGGCGGTCCACATATTATTATTATTTTCTATACATGAGAGGTGCCGGATCTGCCCAAATAAGTCCCGGAACACAGGGAGGCCAAAATCAAGAGGTGCCGGATCTTGTTCCAGCAGGATCCAGCACAAATTAACCGCTGGTGGTCGCAGTACAAGGCCTTCCGCTGTGTAATTTGTCAGATGACGTTTCGGTTTATCTGACACCTGTTGTGTGACCTTCAAAGTCTTTACCTTCTTATCTCGTTTTGGTTGAAAACAAAAGGATCCAAGTGTTGACAAGGGATGGTGAGGCAAAATTGTTTGCATACCATGTTGTTCCACATATTTTTCATTCTTGAAGCGAACAATGTGGGGACAATGTGGGAGTAAGCATCGGGGTGTCTCACCCGGGTAGGCAGTCATGTTCTTGCCGTCCATCTGTTGTTTCTGCGTCATGCATGTGATTTCATCATCGCGTAGACTCTTGATTTTACATGGTAGACCTGAAAACGAGTAGAGTGCAAGTAGAATGGTGAGGGACTAAGGAAGGTTTGGTGCTAGGCTCGCTGTTTTTCATTGATTTGTTAATGGGGCCATTTTTCTATTTTCAATAGGATGACATTTGGACGTAGCAGAGGGGACATTTTGTGCTACTTAGCCCTCAGCCTAACTTTCTAGCATATTGGCTAACATGACTTGAGATACTTGATGAGAAATCTATATTTTTACAAATACACTTTCTGAAATAATTCTGTTCAATTTATTTCTTTGAGATATAACTTTACCAGAGTGGACATGCTATGATCAGCCACACTGAAGTCTCATATTTGATTTTATTTAAAAAAAAAAAAAATGCTGACCTCAGTTAAATATCCTGCCAATGGTGTGATACTATCACAGAAGAGTGATGTCATTAATATATGGGGAATTTTCTTAAAGGGACACTTACACGATTTAACAGAGTGAACAGTGGCACTGTGGACAAACAGAAAATGTTTTTTTTTTGTATATTATTGTTATTGTTATTGTTATTATTGTTGTATATATATCAACAGTGATGACAACAGGTGGCAGCAGAGGTTGATTGTCTCCCCCAAGGGAGCAGTGATGGCCAAATGAAGCTTCCTGAAGCATGGTGGTTCGTTTGGTCTTATGACAGTCGAGTGATGCCGCTGTCAAATAGTGTTACAGGTTAAAGTTTTGGTGTAAATATCCCATAATACAGTGAAGATAGCTGCGGTTTATAGTTGAATGCGGCTTATCTATGAACAAATGCCGTTCTCATGTCAAATTTGGTGGGTGGCGGCTTATAGTCAGGTGCTCGTTATAGTTCGAAAAGTACGGTAGATAATAGATTTTTTTTCAAATTCAAAACTGATATATCTAAGCTAGCAAGCTAATAATTTAGCAAATTCCCGTTTAAAATCCTTCTCATTTTGACAGCATGTTTTATAAACAGGTCAAAATTTGAAATCACGCAGGCCCATTAGTCTGTTGTATTCTCTCATACCAAGCGCGAGTCAACCTTCCACTGAGCAAACCAGTTCCTCCTCCCATCAGATTGAGGAATAGCAGTTAAAATCAATAGATTAAGCCTATAAATTGGGAGCAAACCAGTCCAAAACCTGGTCTAAAAAGCCACTTTGCCTAAATTTAATCAGCGAACAAAAATAGGGCTTTGCATTTCTTTACCTTCGCCGAACCCCTTAGACTTACTCACCGAACCCCTGGGGTTCGATCGAACACAGGTTAAGAACCACTGATTTAAAATGAAGGAAAAAAGTAGCGGCTTATAGTCTGAAAATTACGGTGTTAATAATAATGAGAAAACTAATAATGCATTTAATTTTAAGTGCCTTTCAAAACATATTAGTTAGTTAATTAGTAAGATATTAGTTATTCTGTAGATTGAATTTGAATGAAACCCACTGGGGGATAGCAAAATTCCATCAAAACCTTTTACCAAGTAAATTAAATTTTAAAAAGTTGAGAGTATTTGTCTAACTTTAGTGAAAGCTTAATTTGTACTAGGGACACAAATTGCACGCTATTTTAAAAAAAATGGCCCAACAGTGAATTAATAATGATCTGGGAAATAGTGCTATTAAGCTAGCAGTCATACATAGCCTACTTTGTGTTTCATGTTTGTTTGTTGGTGTGCAGTGAGCTTTTAGGATGTTTTTAGAATGTAAAATTAGTCACCTTGGCAGAAGCAAGTCAAGTGGTTAAAAAATGTTCTTTCTAATCTCACAGAAAAATCTCTCTTTTCCATTGTTGTCAAGTGCAGCATGTGCACATGTTGCTTTGAAGAGGATTATCACTGTTGCGTGCGAGGCAACAGACTTTTTGTTCTCTTTTGTCGACTTATGATTGACGCACAATGTCTTCTGTGGCGTCGTCACGGGAACAAGTGGAGGGAGTGGTGGTGGTAGGGGGAGATGTTGTGATTACCTCCCACGAGGACGCACGCCGGTTGATCGGTCTCGTCAAAGAAGCGCCCGTGGATTGTCAGGAGGGTGCCACCCATGACGCTGCCGTCAGAAGGGGTGATGCCCGTGACCTCTAAAATACAGGAAAAAGATTAATTGAATTTAGATAACTTTTTTGAACTGTTTTTTAGAAGCAAAACCAAAACTCAAATGAAAGAAAAAATGGCCATGTAAGATTTTTAAAAACTTTTACTTACCTGCAAATGTCTGAAACATGCTGAGCTCTTGGCTGGCTGAAACCCTGTAGAGCTCCTTTGCGGCTAAACTCCTGCATTTCAACATTACCATGTTGTTACTTTTTTATTTAAAATACAAACAGGAACTGTTTTCACTTTGATAAAAGGAAAGAATACAAAAAGGCTATACAAATGACATTGGAGCAATGGCTATAATTTCAGAAAATATTGACGCTTTGTTTGAAATGAATGACAGTGTATCACAAAAGTGAGTACACCCCTCGCATTTCTGCAGATATTTAAATATATCTTTTCATGGGACAACACTGACAAAATGACATTTGACATAATGAAAAGTAGTCTGTGTGCAGATTATATAATAATTTATTTTCCCCTCAAAATAACTCAAAATATAGCCATTAATATCTAAACTCCTGGCAACAAAAGTGAGTACACCACATGGGAACTATGTACATCCCTAAATGTCCAAATTAAGTACTGCTTGTCATTTTCCCTCCAAAATGTCATGTGACTCGTTACAGGAGTGCGGTCAGCATTGCTGCAGAGATTAAAGAGGTGGGGGTTCAGCCTGTTAGTGCTCAGACCACACACCGTACTCTACATCAAATTGGTGTGCATGGCTGTCACCCGAGGAGGAAGCCTCTTCTGAAGACGGTACACAAAAAAGCCCGCAAACAGTTTGCTGAAGACATGTCAACAAAGCACATGGATTACTGGAACCATGTCCTAAAGTCTGATGAGACGAAGATTAATTTGTTTGGTTCGGATGGTCTCAACCAGGTGAGGAGTACAAAGATAAGTGCGTCATGCCTACAGTCAAGCATGGTGGTGGGAATGAACCCCCCCAGCTCTTCAATCTCTGCAGCAATGCTGACAGCACTCCTGTAATGAGTTACATGACATTTTGGAGGTAAAATGACAAGCTGTACTCAATTTGGACATTTAGGGATATACGTAGTTCCCATGCGGTATACTCACTTTTGTTGCCAGGGGTTTAGATATTAATGGCTATATTTTGAGGGGAAAATAAATGAACTCTATTATATAAGCTTCACACAGACTACTTTTCATTATGTCAAAGTGCCATTTTGTCAGTGTTGTCCCATGAAAAGATATACTTAAATATCTGCAGAAATGCGAGGGGTGTGCTCACTTTTGTGATACACTGTAAGTTCATAAGGTTAGCTTGAATAAGTTAAATTCATGCAACATATTCAGACAATATGTAACGTTTTTGGGGGGACTTTGTTTTTTTAGAGACAAAGAACAAACATTTCACATGATAGTAATAACAAATTTGAAAACAGACTAAATGGGTGTCTGTTAATGTAACATATTAACCGTTATTACAGCCAGAGGTGGGTAGTAACACGTTACATTTACTCCGTTACATTTACTTGAATAACTTTTTGAGAAAAATGTACTTCTTTAGAGTAGTTTTACCACACCATACTTTTTAGTTGAATAGATTTGTGATGGACAAACACTACTCTTACTCTGCTACTTTGAGCTACACTAGACTCATTACATTTTTCCTCATTATTATACTGGACATATCGAATTTATTTTTGCTTTTATTTATTTCCGGACATGCTGCCAGTGGCTGTCTCGGTTTCACCAATGAGACGTCACAACAATTATCACATGACTCAATTATTCAAATCAAAGGTAACAATGTTTTTTCTCTACTAGAGGGGACCCACGCTCTTTGGAAGGGTGATGTTTCATAGTGTTAATCTGGTCTGAATTCGATGATTTTTGTGTCATCTCTTTGGCCTAATATGGCCATGTAATGTTATAGAACGGTATAATTATAAACAATTAATATAGATGAAATTTTCTTAGAAAAAAAATACTTTTTTTTTTGATCGGACATTGTAAGGAGTTACTTACATTGTTACTCATTACTTGAGTATTTTATTCAACTAATACTTTTTTACTTGTACTTGAGTTAATTTTTGGATGACTACTTTTACTTGAGTAATATTATTTAGAAGTAACGCTACTCTTACTTAAGTAAACTTTTTCGCAACTCTACCCACCTCTGTATACAGCTAACTATAGATTAAACTAAAAAAAACAATCCACGTCGCAGCTGAATATAAGTCATGGCCCTGGCCAAACAATGATAAGTATTGTACATAGTAAGGATGTCCCGATACAATTTCGTGATCGGAAATTGGGCCGATCGCGCCATTTTTCTGAGGATCGGAATCGAGTAGAAATGATCGGGTTTTTAATTAAAATTATATATTTACTCTATGTTTTTCTGCTTCATGCTCATGCAGCGCCACAGCCTTTCACCCTCCTCTCTAGCAGTGTGGCCAAACTGTCCAGCTTGCGTTTGGTACTTAAATTAACGATGATTGACAGGTTTGTAGCTTTTATCTTGCCAGAGAAGGTTGGTAGTGCTGCGATCAAAACCCAAATATCTCAATTATTGTTAAAATTGCATAAGTGTGCCATGGCAACTCATTGTGAAAGCCAGTGGCTGTTCTCAGCAGTGTCAGTGTCAAAGCGTGGGTGGATTTGACTGGACTCACTCAATGAAGCATTTATTAAAGACAATCACTTTTCCACGTTATTCTTGTTAACAAATAATTTACATTATGAAGGCTGCACAGTGGGACAGTAACATGTTTGGAACTTTAGTTCATTCCCCCCAAAACATTTTTTTCAGTATCTGATCGGCACTTGGTATTGGCAGATTCTTAAAATCAGGTGACTAGGACTTGGACTTGGGTGCAAAAATATGCGATCGGGACATCCCTAGTATATAGTTTATACTCCAGAAAATACAGTCCATACTTTATTCAGTTCTCAAGTGATGGCAATCACTGTATATTAAACAAATTAAATATATTCTCAATTGAAAACATATTAAACAATGATTCTCCCTTACCGGCCATAACTTGCATCCAAAATGTAACTCATGTTGTGATGTCCTGTGGGAGGCAATTTGGGGAAACTGCTTTAAATTACCACATTAAATTTTTACAAACTTTCAAAAGTCCCTTCATGTCAATTTAACCCTTTTTTATTTTCCTTTACCTTACCTACAAACTCCTATTACATAGCCTGAGTCCCCTATGCCTAACCCTAACCCCAATTTCGAACACAATCCAACAAAAGAAAAGAAAATTAACTTGTATTCCGCTACCATATCTTACCGACATAAGTCCCCGTCATTTTGCAGCTCATGTATCCCCAGACAGCATTCTCTGAATCCAGTCTCAAGTTGTATCTTCAAAGACACAACATAATACATATACAGTGGGGAGAACAAGTATTTGATACACTGCCAATGGGAAAACCCATTGACAGTGTTTGATACACTGCCAATGGGAAAACCCATTGGCAGTGTATCAAATACTTGTTCTCCCCACTGTAGATGTAATGCATCTTCTACAGCAGGTACGAAATACATATTGTCTACATTTGCTTGATGTTATTTTGCAGTATGCTCACCGTTCATCAGAGTCGGGTTTAAGCAGTTCGCAAGGCATCCCCTTCATGTAGGCTCTGTGAAAGATTATTTGTATTACATCATTTAAATTACAAAGCCGCTTTATAAACCGATGCGGCAAAAATACAGTAATTTTCGGACTACAGTGGTATGAAAAAGTATCTGAACCTTTTGGAATTTCTCACATTTCTGCATAAAATCACCATCAAATGTGATCGGATCTTTGCAAAATCACACAGATGAAAAAAACTGTCTGCTTTAACTAAAACCACCCAAACATTTATAGGATTTCATATTTTAATGAAGGTATTATGCAAACAATGACAGAAAGGAGAAAAATAAGTAGGTGAACCATCACATTTAGTATTTTGTAATTTTTCTTTGGCAGCAATAACTTCAACCAGACGCTTCCTGTAACTGAAGATCTGTCTGGCACATCGATCAGGACTAATCTTGGCCGATTCTTCTCGACAAAACTGCTCTAGTTTAGTCAGATTCCTGGGAGGTCTGGCATGAATCTTTCGGTCATGCCACATGATCTCAATGGGGTTCAAGTCTGGACTTTGACTTGGCCACTTCAAAACGTGTATTTTGTTCTTCTGAAACCATTCTGAAGTTGATTTACTTCTGTGTTTTGGATCATTGTTGCAGCATCCATCCTCTTTTTTTTATCTTCAACTGTCTGACAGAGGGCCTCATGTTTCCCTGCAAAACATCCTGATAAACCTTTGAATTAATTCTTCCATTAATGATTGCAAGTTGTCCAGGCCCTACGGCAGCTAAACAGCCCCAAATCATGATGCTTCCCATTGCTTCACGGTGAAGACGAGATGTTGATGTTGGTGAGCTGTTCTATTTTACCTCCACACACGACATTGTGTGTTACTCCCAAACAATTCAACTTTGTTCCAACAGTCCATAAAATATTTTGCCAAAACTTCTGTAGAGTGTCCAAGTGCCTTTTTGCGAACATTAAAAGGGCAGCAATGTTTTTTTAGACAGCAGTGGCTTCCTCCGTGGAGTCCTCCCATGAACACCATTCTTGGCCATAGTTTTACATTTTAGTTGATGTGTGCACAGAGATATTGGACTGTGCCAGTTATTTCTGTATGTCTTTAGCAGACATTTTAGGATCCTTTTTTACCTGGTTTCAATTGCTCTTTAAGTCTCGTTAGGCAGAGGGTTCACTTACTTATTTTTCCCTTCTTCTGTGATTGTTTGCATACTATCCTCATTAAAATATGAAAACCTAGCAATGTTTGGGTGGATTTAGATAAAGCAGATATTTTCATCTGTGGGATTTTGACAAAGATCAGATCACATTTGATGACTTTTTGCAGAAATGTGAGAAATTTCAAAAGGTTCAGAAACTTTTTCATACCACTGTATATACTCTCGTTCTGCCCCCCAATTATACTGTACTTTTTTTTTCAATTCATAGTATTTAACTCATTGGCTGCAAATGAGTTAAATGAGTGACCAAAAAAAGGGCTAAGATTTGTTTACTTGAAACAACTTAGAAAAATATATAATTAGAAATAGCACGAGTGAAGAAAAAGACACCCAACTTGAATATGTTTTGTCAGATTAAAGTATCAGAGTAAGATTATAGGATCAGCAGTCTCCCATTCTGGAAACAGTGATCCGTTATACCTCAGAAATCTGACGTTCCGTCCATTTGAGCTTAACGCGGTGTCGCTGCCGTAAACATCGGTGAAGATGCGTCCCCGGATCGTCACGATGGTCCCTTACGTAAAAGATTTTCAGTTTTTAGGATTTCGCGAGTGTGGGTTAATTTGACAACATTTCAAGATTAGATATGTCACCTGGGGGCCCGCTGACAGGATCAAGGGACTGGATATTGGGTGTTACGTACCATCTTGTCTGGAAGTGATAGCAACAGATGATGAAATGCCTATTTTTTTAAATGGCTTGGTTTAAACTTTCAGGGCTCTTACGTAGAAACTACAGTGGTATGATTTTCTATGACCTCTACATATATTTGCATCAGGAATGGGAACGCCGTTGATGCTGACACGAACCACGTACTGGTCACTCGGCATAGCTCTGCCAAGCATATATCATACAGTCACCCCAATAACCAATAACCTCAAGATTTATTTGGACACGCTTGATTTTTGTTGTCTTCCACACCTGGTATAGCACATAATCTGGTTGCCATGCGTGGAGTCTCTCTCAACATCACAAGGGACGGACAAAGTATCTGAAACCAGTGTCACGCGATTCCCAAACGTGTCATCATTGGGATTGAGCTGGAACTGTCCTTCTTGAGCAAAACCTTTTTATTGAAAAAATAAGAAACAAAAAGCCACATTGGTTTTGAATGAAATGCTTGACAGTTCTTATTTGTAGGGAGCTTGGGGGCGGGGGTACCTTCTCCTGTTAGGGTGAGACGCGTTGCTCCCTCTGTGCTTCCTGTATGTGGTGCCACATAATGTAGCCGCTGAGCATCTGAGGAGCACATTATCAGAGTCAGTTTAATGAGGTTTATTCTCAATTAGTGGGGTATGGAGCGATGGTTGGGGTGGTTCATGTGAAATCGGAGAACATGCTTTTTTGGCGTACTAAAATAAAGTGTAATTGCACAACCACTCAGTGGGTGACAGTGGCGCTCTCATTTTCAGAGTGAGCGCAGTATTTTTTAACCAAACAAGAGCACACAGCAAAGAACGCTGAAGATATGAAGAGGTAAGACGAGGAAATATGATGGCGCATATGTAGCGTTGGATTTTGGCTTTGACTTT
Source organism: Corythoichthys intestinalis (assembly GCF_030265065.1). NCBI lineage: Eukaryota > Metazoa > Chordata > Actinopteri > Syngnathiformes > Syngnathidae > Corythoichthys > Corythoichthys intestinalis. Next base: position 28,151,800 of record NC_080416.1, read on the forward strand.
GAATACAGTGGGAGACGAGAATAGACCAGTCTTTTTACTGTGTGTGTCTAAAAATATTTGCAGCAAAATACTTTAAGCCTCTAAATTGGGAGCAAACCAGTCCAAAACCTGGTCTAAAAAGCCACTTTCCCTAAATTTAATCAGCTAAAAAAAAATAGGGCTCTGCATTTCTTTACCTGCAAAATACTCAAATTTTTTTTTTTTTTTATTTTTTTTTAGCGAAAACGTGCCAACAATGGTACTGCTTTGTCAGTGTTACATCAGTAGACCAGTGAGCACTGCTAGCATCATATAAGGTGGCATACCAAGTTGCTCAGTGCAAAATAACTCCCCCACCATAGCAAAGGAGACGTTACTGCCTGCAGCAAAAATAAAAACTGTCCCTCTGTCCAATGACACTGTCGGTTTCGTTCATGTAATTTTTTTTTTTTTTTTTTTTTTTTTTTTTTTTAATCAAATTGTTTGGCATATTGTCCTCATGAGTTAATATTCCTAATAAATTTGAATTTATTATTATTATTTATTGATTCTATTCAGTTTCATTTTTCAGTATCAAATGGTCAGAAAAATGTACCTTGAGCTTATTTTTACAGTTTGGATGTGACTTTTTTTCTTTTTTTTTTTTTTAAATCAGGCAAATTAATGCACTTTAGGTCTTTTCTGTTACAAACAAAACAATCGTAATAATTATACTTTATTGTAAGTTGATCTATGTTACTCTTTTTCCTTTAATATTAAAAAGGACACAATGTTATGCGCGGGTGTACTTATAATGATAATAATTTTACAGACAAATTATACTATTTATAGTGGCGGCAGAGAGTTGGTGGACGTGAAATGTTTACGTCTTCCTGGGTGTGGCGTTAAAATAATTGAGAAGCACTGGTTTGATGTAATCTAGTGGTTTTCAATACCACCTGAAAAACAGTTGACTCTCAAATTACCAATAACATGACACACATTAAAATACAGTAGAACAGTAATTCTAAAAAGTATATACAATTACTCATTTACTGCTATTGACAGCAATTGACATCAAATTGATTTTAACAGTTTATTGAACGGTAGTTTAGGATCACATATTACTGAGAGGAATGCTGCTATTATTACTGGAAGTTATTACATTGTTATTACCATGTTATTACCATGTAAATTGTTTAATAATTGGTCTGGACGTCTACTGACATCAATGGCAATCAACATGTTGACAGGGATGGCTGGTATTGAATTGTTATGTTTTCAGTGAAAACAATACAAAGGTCGGTAATTGGTTTGTTGAGTTTTAGTATGCCAAAGTTATTGTGAGGTGAACGTAAAAACAGTTGAATTTTAGAGCCATTGACAGCCAATGTGTTAAATATAAGAAGTAAACCACTCAATTGAATTTAAATGTATTGAACGGAAGAAAATTCCATTGATTGTATTTAAACCAATATACAATATATGCACTTTTAACATGTTTCTACTCACAGCTGCAGCAGCAAAGTGCGAGGAGCAACACCACCAGATGGCCCTCCATCCTCCTCCTCCTTAACATCAGAAAATAAAATGTTATTAAATTGCAAGAAAACGCTCAAAAATCACTTTTCTCACCTGCCCGCAGTCCAAAATTCTCAAACGTGTCTTGGAGTCTTTAAGTAAGTAAACAAGACGCTTCTGGTGTTTGTTTGTGGTGTGTTGTCTTTTTATCAAGGTGGCCTCACCTGCAAAGTGGGCTGAGCCGGCAGGTGAGCTTCACTCCACACCCAGATGCTCAGACCACACTGAACAGGAACAGAGACAATAGAGCTGTCAACTCATCAGGGGGTTCAAGTGTCACCCTTTCTCCAAAGCTATTTATAACACTAAGTAAAATTGTTTTGGAACAACTAGACAACGTATGTTGCAACATTTTAGTACAAATGTAGGCAGGGTAGGGCCATTTATTCCACCCTGGTGAGTATTTAATTTTTCCAAGTGCTGCGTAAAACTGCGTCAATAATATACTTTTTAAAACTCAATTTCATTAGTTCAGGGTGTATGCGCGTCATTAAAAAAACATTAAAAGTCATTAAATGGATTTTGTTAAAATTCAGGCCTTAAAAAGCATTAAAAAACTAAATGTTCCGAAGCATCAAAAATTATGTAAACTTGACAGTTGAAAAATATATTTTTAAAACTATTTATTATAGTTGTCCAATATTATCAGTTAGCCAATAATATCGGGCGATAAAAGCATTTTGAAATTAAGGGGCAGTTTACATGGCGACTCTGCAACACGAACACCCAATGACTGTGTTGCGGAATGGCCTCGCGTGCATATTGTGTCGGCGAAGACTGAAGGTGAAGACGAAAAATTCTGAATCCTGCCTCCAAAGTGGAAGAATTTGATTGCAGGGGTTTGAGGGGGGCTTGCTCCACATGCATATCAAAGGCTCTCGCGGCGCAAGACCGCGCTAATAACATTGGGCGTGCGCAGTGGTGCTACTAAACATTAAAAACAGCAAATATGGTGGAATGTTGGCTTTAATTTACTGCTTTAATAGTATTTTTAAATTAAATATGTTGAATGTTTCCATTTTTGTGCCCTTTTGAACAAAGGAAAAATGACATTGCTCTGAGTGGGCGGGGATATTTTTTTCCGGGCTGAGGAACTTTGGTGGGGTCAAAGTGCATCATTCGCTGTCGCCTTGTAAATCTGCACTGCCCCCCGGGCCTGGCATGATTACTACATCGTTTTCCTGCGGAATTGCGACATTGTTTGAATGGAGACGGGCCCATATAAATGCAAATTTGAAATTTTTCGTATTCTTGGAGAGTCACCATGTAAACGGCCCCTCAGTCTGATAATATCGACTTTGGTTTTTCATTATAGGTTTTGGGCGAATATGCATGTTGCCTTCAAAGGGAATGTAGAAGCCTTTTGCCTTTGTACAAGGGCTGGTCACAGCTTAGTGGTTTTTCATTATAGGTTTTGGGCGAATATGCATATTCCCTTGAAAGTGAATGTAGAAGCTTTCTGCCTTTGTACAAGGGCTGGTCACAGCTTAGCATAGCAGTTATCCTTATTAACCATTAAAAGTCTACAAATTAAGATGATTAGGATTTGTTAAGAGACCAGACCAAAATTAAATGAACAATAAATAATTAAAAATGAATTATAAACTCATTGCATACTTCATTCACTGTACTGAAGCTGTGTGCCTTTGTTGTTATTTTGAGCTAGGACTTGCACTTGATCCAAAAAACTGATGTTGCACTATTATCACTTCAACAATAAATATATTGGTGAAGTATAGCCAGTTTTCCTATAACTTCAGTTGAAGTTGTTCACCTATTTTTCACTGAATGTTTATTGGAAAACCTTTAAGTTGTTACATTTATCATTATTAAAGTATCCAGGGGGGCATCACAATACAATCAGCCATAATATGTAAGTCCAGAACTGCATATATCTGTATCGGTTTGATTTCGGTATTGGATTTCTAGACAATATCAGGATATCGGTCATCGGTTAAAAAATCATTATCGGACAATTCTACTTACAATTTTTGTGTGTAAATTTATCTGCAGTTGGGCATTGGCATTAAATGAGTTTAAAATGGCATTAAAAAGCAGATTTGCTAATGCCTGTAGGAACCTTGTAATTTATCTCAATAAATAACTGAAGTACTTTTGAGTAACATGATTGCTACAGTACAGGCAAAAGGTTTGGACACACCTTCACATTCGTGCGTATTCTTTATTTTCATGACTATTTACATTGTAAATTCTCACTGAAGGTAATAAAAAAGTGATATATCTAAATATATATATAATATTCCAGTAACTTTAAAGTAGCCACCCTTTGCTCTGATTACTTTTTTGCACACTCTTACCATTCTCTTGATGAGCTTCAAGAAGGAGTCATCTAAAATGTTTTTGACTTCACAGGTATGGTATTGCTTTTCAAGGTTCATTAGTGGAATTTATTGCTTTATCAATGGGGTTGCGAGCTCTATTTGTGCTGCATTGAATGAGGTGTGTCCAAACATTTGGACTGTACTGTATATTTGTTAATACAATCAAATTGAACAACTTTACATATATATATATATTTAAAGACATCCTGTGCCAGATTGCGCAAATCAGTTCCAGAACAGAGCCTCCTTTATGTTTCACAGTGGGGACAGTGTTCTGTTCTTGGTGAGGTATTTTCACATCTGTGAACGTACAGTAGAGTTAATGTGCCTTGTCAAATGGCTTGTTATTGTTTTTTTTTTAATTTTTTAAACAATCATAATGTCCTCGGTTTCTTCAATTTGTCATCAACAATCTTGTGAATCTTTGATTTTGGAATCAATTGTGAGAGTCAAATCTACATTAAACTTCATGGAAACAATTCTTAGGACTTTTTCCTTTGACATGTTCGTCGGTAGTTTTCTAATCTCCTGGGACATGACTCATGTCTAACTGCTTAACTAAACTTTTACAGGGTCTCTGAAGATTTTAACAAGCCAAATTTAAGACTTTTAAACTTTTTTAAATGACTACAATAAATACAATTTAAGACTAATTTCACATCAATACCAGAAAAAAGAACAAACGGCTTGAAGGAAAATTGGGGGCCCAGAATTACTTGCCAAGTATATCAATTTATTTTTCTAATTTCTCTGTTGTAAATCAAGACTTGTAAACTTTACAGCTAAATCTAGTTAAATCTAGTAATAATAATTTTCTCCATCTTGTTTTGCATTTTAAAGACTAGTTAACATAATAATGTGTCTGATTATTCCACTTAAATATTAATATGTTCTTATTAAGCTCATACATTTTTTTTTTACCTAAATCAACAAAAATTTGCTTTCAAATCATGTTTTGAACTATCAATTCTTGAATTGAGAACATTTCTGACATTTTAAAGCTTTAAAATTAAATACTGTATAGTAATTTATTGCTTAAAACAAGTCTTAAAAATATTTTCAGCTAGCTATTTCCTTATTTCAAGAAATCTGAGTAAAATTTAGTTGAAGCACTTGTTGATAATTTCACTTATTTCGAGTAGATTTACACTGAAAACAAGGGAATTTAACTTAAGTAGGTGTGTTTTTGAAGTGCAGCAAAAGCTGGTGATGTTTGATAAATTCTGACCGGGCAGCACAGGTAGTTCCGCTTAGTAGTTACGTTGAAACCGAAACTTGAGTTTATGCATATTCGAAATAAAAGTCAATAGATTTTTAATACCTTTCATAGTCGTATTTAAGGTGTTTAATGAGATTTTAGGAGAATTTTTAGACATTTCAAGACCTTAAATTTAAATGACTGGATTTAAGACATTTTTAACATTTTAAGACCCCATGGATACTGTGTTATGAAGTGGTATTTCCATTTAAATCAAGTCATGTTGTTTACAGCCAAGGAAATATGAATAAACAAATAAACAAAACAGATCATCCATGGAAGAAAGCAAAAGAAAATTTTAAGTTCTATTTAACATGTTTACATTTGTGCAACCAATTAAACACAATTAGTTTGGTCACGTAGGTAGGAACATTTTTTTCTTTTTGAATTACTGCTATGTGTTTCATTCAGTTAAATCACAAAATTACAGTATTTTCAACATGGGTGTGTGCAATTTTCATGCATACATTTCATACTCAAAAAAATTAAGCAGTGGAAATTCTGTATTACATAAGACTTCTGCAAGTACTATAAGATCGTGGAAAACAAAGACAGTGAAATTTTTGCCACGCCATCATTGTCATTGGTGTCATTTGCTGTCAAAAAAAGGAGTCAACAACAATCTCACATGTCTGAGAATGCATCACGTTTTCACGTGCAGTCAATGTTAGATAATTAGAGTCAGGCATCTAAAGAAAGACAGCAAGCATTGATAACCAAAATAGTCATGACTTTTATTTGTTTTCTCCAAAAACTGATGTGTAACAAAAAAAAAACAAAAAAAATCTATATGAAAGCACAAACCCTATCGCATACACCACAATGAGCAAGGTCGTGAATCTGGATTTTCCTTCCCTAGCTAATGAAAGTGAAGGGGGAAAAAGTGGACAGCAGTCGTATTGTTCACAAGGTTGCATGCTGAGTTATAAACGCTCGAATTCTTTGCAGGAGTTCTTTTTTCACGCTGTCAGGAACCAGTGCTAAGAGAGAAGAAGAAAATAGCAATAAATCATCAGCCTCATAGCATAATTACAACAACAAAACCACCAATGTGGCATCTGAGTAGATTATCATTCATTTTGGTCAGCGCTTTGTATCTGCACAAGACCTGAGACTGGGACGGAGATTTATCTTCCAACAGGACAATGATCCAAAACATAAAGCCAAATCTACAATGGAATGGTTCAAAAATAAACGTATCCAGGTGTTAGAATGGCCAACTCAAAGTCCAGACCTGAATCCAATCGAGAATCTGTGGAAAGAGCTGAAGACTGCTGTTCACAAACACTCTCCATCCAACCTCACTGAGCTCGAGCTGTTTTGCAAGGAAGAATGGGCAAGAATGTCAGTCTCTCGATGTGCAAAACTGATAGAAACATACCCCAAGCGACTTGCAGCTGTAATTGGAGCAAAAGGTGGCGCTACAAAGTATTAACGCAAGGGGGCCGAATAATATTGCACGCCCAACTTTTCAGTTTTTTATTTGTTAAAAAAGTTTAAATTATCCAATACATTTTGTTCCACTTCACGATTGTGTCCCACTTGTTGTTGATTCTTGACAAAAAATTAAAATTTTATATCTTTATGTTTGAAGCCTGAAATGTGGCGAAAGGTTGCAAGGTTCAAGGGGGCCGAATACTTTTGCAAGGCACTTAAGTACGTGAACCATCACATGAAATATTGTGTGCCTCCACCCCCCATTTGGCAGCAATAACTTCAACCAGACGCTTCCCGTAGCTGCAGATCAGTCTGCCATATTGATCAGGACTAATCTTGGCCCATTCTTCTCTACAAAACTGCTGTAGTTCAGTCAGATTCCTGGGATGTCTGGCATGAATCACTGTCTTTAGGTCATGCCACAGCATCTCAATGGGGTTCAAGTCTGGACTTTGACTTGGCCACTCCAGAACGTGTATTTTGTTCTTCTGAAACCATTATGAAGTGGATTTACTTCTGTGTTTTGGATCATTGTCTTGTTGCAGCATCAATTTTGTTTTTAGCTTTAACTGTCTGACAGAAGGCTTCAGATTTTCCTGCAAAACATCCTGATAAACTTTTGAATTAATTTTTCCATTATTGATTGCAACTTGTCCAGGCCCTGAGGCAGCAAACAGCCCCAAATCATGATGCACCCTTTACCATGCTTCAAGGTGGGGATGAGTTGTTGATGTTGGTGAGCTGTTCCATTTTCCCTCCACACATGACACACACATGTGCTACTCCCAAACAATTCAACTTTGGTTTCATCAATCTACAAAATATTTTGCCAAAACTTCTGTGGGGTATCCAAATGCCTTTTTGCGAATATTAAATGAGCAACAATGTTTTTTTTAGACAGCAGTGGCTTCCTCCGTGGAGTCCTCCCATGAACACCATTCTTGACCATAGTTTTACATATAGTTGATGTGTGCACAGAGATATTGGACCGTGCCAGTGATTTCTGTAAGTCCTTAGCAGACACTCTAGTTGTTTTTTTTTTTTTACCTCTCTGAGTATTCTGCGCTGAACTCTTGCCGTCATCTTTGGTGGACGGCCACTCCTTGGGAGAAAAGCAACAGTGCCAAACTCTCTCCATTTGTAGACAACTTATTTGACTGTTGATTGATGAACATTCAGATTTTTAGAGATGGTTTTGTATCCTTTCCCAGCTTTATACAAATCAACAATCCTTGATCACATGTCTTCAGACAGCTCTTTTGACCTAGCCATGATGCATATCAAACAATGCTTCTCATCAAGACAATTCTTACCAGGTGTGTGTTTTATAGTGGGCAGGGCAGCTTTAAACAACACATCAGGGATTGGGCACACACCTGACTTAAATTGTTTGGTAAAAATTGGTTTCAATTGCTCTTTAAGTCTCCTTAGGCAGAGGGTTCACTTACTTATTTTTCTCCCTTCTGTCATTGTTTGCATGCTATCCTCATTAAAATATGAAAACCTATAAATGTTTGGGTGGTTTTAGTTAAAGCAGACACTGTTTTTTTCATCTGTGTGATTTTGACAAAGACCAGACCACATTTGACGGTGATTTAAGCAGAAATGTGAGAAATTCCAAAAGGTTCAGTTACTTTTTCGTACCACTGTATGCTTTGTCATATTTCCTTGTCTTAGTTTCTAGGACACATCGCTCACATCTCCGTCAAATATTTTTTCACTGTGTCACTTTGTTCAAAGCACTTCATATCTCCTGCTCTTTGCTGTGTGCTCTTGTTTGGTGCAAAAATACAGTGCACACTCTGAAAATGAGAGTGCCACTGCCACCCAGATGTGAAATTACACTTTAGACTAGTACGGCAAAAAGGTATGTTCTCCGAGGGCACATGTGCCCCCCAGGCATCGCTTTGTGCCCGCCTGGAGGGGTTCGCCCCACTACTTGAGAAGGACTAATTTAGGCCGTGGTAATCCACACAGGTTAAATAGAGACTATAAGAAAATTGCTTACTTTTTGTTGCTGAAAAAGTGAAAAACATTATATGTATTGCTTCAAGCTAGAAAACATGTGATGTCCCAAATCAAAATATTATACAGCGTATCCCCACCCAAAAAAGAACAATCACTGTCAGCCCTCCCAGTCATAATGGATTGTACATCTGTTGCCATCAATGGCAGCCACGAGTTAATACGTAACAATAAATAAACATTTGAAAAAACTCTGAGGACATTCCTAGTTTTTGAGTGGCTGGAATGGATTAATGGAATTTCCTTTCATTATAATGTTACAGATTTTACCACTTGCTGAGATGAGGGTCATCAAGTATTACTTTAAAATGCAAATTGTTCTGGCTAGATTTCCAATTTTTACTTCACATTTTAATCAACAATTTAGTTTCCAACAAGCGTTCTGACATTACCTCTCCCTTTTGGTGTTATTTCGGTGACTAAATCCTCCACTGTGACGTGGTCCAAGCCCTTTTCTCGAATCACGTCTGTGTACATACGCAAAGCATGCCGTTAGTCACTTTTAATAACATCAGTGTAACAAAAATATGCAAATATAGTCCTATCAGTACCTTTGCAGAGTGCCTTTAGCTGATCTTTCCACCCGCACTCCACCAGCTTTGTCTTGAGCAATTCTTTCAACCTGCAGCCAGAAGTACAGCAAATATTCCCTTGTATTTTTAAAGGGTAAAAGTAGCAGTGATTAATCATTTGTATACTTCAGTCAAACATGTTTAGAACAAATAAATACTCTGTAAAATACAAAAATGTACGAAGTACAGCAACATATGTGTTTTGTTTTTTTTTGCTAGCAAAAATTATTTTTTTCCAGCTCCGTCTCTTTTTCCCAGCTACGTCTCTTGGCCAAAGTGAAGCCTTTTCTTAGTCACCACGACCTTGAAAAAGCAATTCATGCTTTTATAAGCTCAAGGCTGGACCACTGCAATGCAATTTATGTTGGCCTCCCCAAGTCCTCAATTTCTCGTCTGCAACTTGTTAAAAATGCTGCTGCTCTATTTTAAACAGGTACGCCTAGACGTGAGCATATTACCCCTGTGCTATCATCACTCCACTGGATTCCAGTCCATTTTAGAATTGATTTCAAACTTATACTGTTTGTTTTTAATTCTATTAATGGCCAGGCTCCTCCTTATTTATCGGAAATTTTAACCTTCCATAACTCTGGCAGGACTCTTCATTCGATCGGCCAGCTTCTTTTACAAGTTCCAAAGTCGAAACTTAAACAGTGGGGAGACCGATCTTTTGTGGTTGCTGCCCCAGGCTGTGGAATAGCCTTCCCCCTGAAATCCGCACCACTACGAATCTAAGTCTTTTTAAGTCTCGGTTAAAAACACATGTTTTTAGACTCACCTTTTCCCCAGATTAGGATAGCCTGGTTTTATTTGCTTAAGGGTTTTTAATGTTTTTGGATTTTATCGGTTTTATTGTTTTATTTGCTGGACTTTTATCGCAAAGCGCTGTTTTTGTTTTATTTCTTTTTTTTCCCCATAATGTCATTGTATAATACTTTCCTGCCTTATCTTGAGCCATGTTTTTGTTGTAAAGCACTTTGAGGGCCTTTTGGGTTTTGTAAAGGCTATATAAATAAATTTGATTGATTGATTGCGGCATAATTTTTACTTTTTAAAAATTATTATCTTGACATGTTTCCCGATCAGCGGCACGGTGGATGAAAGGTTAGCACATCCACCTCATGTTTCTGAGACAAACAGCTCAATCCGGGCTTTCTGTATGGAGTTTGCATGTTCTTCCCGTGCCTGCGTGGCTTTTCTCCGGGTACTCTGGTTTCCTCCCACGTCCCAATAACATACATGATATGCTTTATCGAACTCTCTAAATCAGGGGTAGCCAACGTCGGTCCTCGAGGGCCCCTATCCAGCTTGTTTTCCATGTCACCCTCCTCCAACACACCTGACTCAAATAATCAGGATCGTTATCAGGCTCCTGGAGAACTTACTGATGAGCTGATCATTTGATTCAGGTGTTTTAAAGGTGGGAGACATGGAAAACAAGCTGGATAGGGTCCGGAGGACCGGAGTTGGCTACCCCAGCTCTAAATTGTCTCTAGATATGACTGTGTGCATGAATAGCTGTTTGTCTATATGTGCCCTGCGAATGGCTGGTTATATCGATTCAGGGTGTACTCTGCCTACTGCCCATAGTTAGCTTGGCTCAAGCACCCCCGCGACCCTCGTGTGGATAAGAGGCTTGGAAAATGAATGAATGAATGTTTCAAGATCGAACAGAACATAAGGCACAGCCGAATATGCTAACTTTTTATGCTCAGTTGTACCTAATAATGTATCCCAGTCAGTGAACAACATGTGACTAACATTAAATAATAAAAACAACATCCGTTATTGTAAATGACAACAGTTTCTCACTTCTCCCTCTCCCCCATTTCGATCAGCTTTTGGTTGATGGCGGCCCTCATCTGGGAGTCCTTGTTCATGCCCTAATAGGTAATAAAGGCAAAAAAGCACATAAGAACGTATTTCAGCACGGTTTAAAAGATATTTATAGCGAAAAAGATGCCACTTTACCTTTCGTGCTGAGATGATGCGCGCTGTCTCTCGTTTATAATCCCCCCGTCTAAAACACTGTCGGGTAACTATTTCGTTCCGTCCCCATTTCACTTTTTAATTGACAAATACACAAATATTTTAGCATAATGTACATTTATGATACTTATAATGTACAATTTAATTTTCTAATCAATTATATAATTATAGCTGCGAGTCGTGTTGTGTTTTAATGTTTATAAAGAAAATAAACGTCCAACTATCGTAGATATCACACATAGACTGCTAGATATTAAACTGCGACAACACCGGCGTAAGTAGTCAGCCATCTTGTGTCGGGAAACTTCTTCGGCGGCGGACATAGTGATTTTCTTCAATGCAATGGTTTTAAATCGCTGAGTTCTTAACGGATCTACACACATTTTTAGTTCAAAACCAACTTTATGACCGTGGCTATGATTCAGGCAGAATGATGGAAAAGAAAATAGTAGGAGTTATTTTAACTTTATAAATCTAGTGCTTCCATGTATGATATCTAAATCTACGTCTACGGCTCCGTCGGTAAAATGTTCCCGGCTTGACACAACACGTTCGCGTCATAAGCCACAACTTTCTCTCTCCTAATCAATATATGTATATCCTAACTGTTTAAACATAAACCAAAGGCAATGGCCACGTCGAATTACACCCTCAAGGTCAACAGAGACCTGTTGGACCCCAACTTTGAGAGTTACCGGTTATCCCTGGACGCCATCCCCTCGTACAACGTTGAGCTGGACGCTGGTGAGCATATTGTTAGCATGATGCCTCTATAAGGCACAAACTATACACAATTACAAAAACAATACTGACATCTATAACCCAGACGCAATTATTATTAATTGGATTAATGTAATTAAAAACGTTTTTATACAACCCTGCTAAGAAATCCAGCAAACGTGCTGGTTCCTGTATCAGCAAAACCAGTACCAAACACCTTTCCAAATTAAGCATTAACATGCTGGATTTGTAGTGTACCGGTCTTGCTGATACAGGAACCATCGTATGATTCTTTTATTTTTTAACAGGGTAATGTTGCTAGTATTTGGTTTTAAAGTCAAACTCAGCCATCTCCTGACTGTGATTGACTGTGATATGATTAGAAATATCATGGGAAGCAATGTGGGGAAGCAAGGTAGCAATTGATCATTTTCTTAACACCTTATGTTATTTCCCAACGCAGAGAACATATATCAATATGTAGCACTACGCACAGTCATGGTTCCACGTACCATCATGCATTTGGGCTGGCTACAGTATCATTTACTGAAAGCTCAACAAATACACTAGATGGCAATAGTCACAATATACAAAGTCACAAGTCTTTCTATACATGGATCCCTCTCACAGAAAGAATGTTAATAATGTAAATGCCGTCTTGAGGATTTATTATCATAATAAACAAATACAGTACTTATGTACTGTATGTTGAATGTATATATTCGTCCGAGTTTTATTCATTTTTTTCTTAATGCATTTCCAAAATGTATATGATCGGGAAAAATTATCGGGAATGATTGGAATTGAATCGGGAGCAAAAAAAAAGCAATCGGATCGGGAAATATCGGGATCGGCAGATACTCAAACTAAAACGATCGGGATCAGATCGGGAGCAAAAAAACATGATCGGAACAACCCTAGCACACGTGTATGATTTGTCATTTTTATTCGTCATCATAATGGGTTTTTGGGTCGTGACCGAAATAACAAGATCCTGTATACAAGCGGACGAAATGAGTTTCCTCTGCAGGGTGTTCGGCCTCTAGGGTAAGATAGGGTGAGAAGCTTGGTCATCTGGGAGGGACTCTGGATCCAGCCGCAACTGGGAGGACCCGGGGACGACTCAAGACATGCTGGAGATATTATGTGTCTTGGCTGGCCTGGGAACACCTTGGGATCCTGCAGGAGGAGCTGGTAGAAGTGGCTGGGGAGAGGGAAGTCTGAACTTCCCTGCTAAAGCTGCTGCCCCCGCGACCTGAACCCCGGATTAAGCAGTAGATAACGGATGGTTGATTGAATGATCTCCCATCAAACTAACAAATATCTATAAGTAAATATGTGGGAGAAATACAGCAACTCAATTTTCGAGCTCATGGTACTGATATTGATCATTATCAAAACCAAGGATATCGATTAGGACTGAACGATATTGGAAAAAACTGACATATACCCCTTTCCTACTGGCCAAAAAAACCCGTGTCAACCCACTAACAATCGGCTTTTGGTGGCAGTGGGAAAGGTGCAGCGACCCGCCTCGACCCGTGTCAATCAACCCACCAAGCGACCCGCGTTAAAATCACCTCGGCTCTGATCGTCATGCAGTGTGAAAGCAAAACCTCGGGTCAACAGTCATCACCCTAATCTACGTGGGGATGTAGGCTCTTACGTGATGCATCATAACAACATGCCAGTCGCCTCCCATTTAACGCCCCACAACCGTAGTTACGTCGATGCTAACAACAAAGCTAGTAGAAGAAGAAGAATTTACGTTGCCTCAGCACAAGCAGAGTGTTGATCCTTTGCCGCATTTCGACCATTTTGAGGGCAGTAAAAAGCATGATAACAGAGAACACAAACAGAAAGGAGGCTTCCATAATGCTCTGCATTGTTTACTTCCTTGAACTGAATGAATTCGGTCGCACTTGTCGACGTTGATCTTAGCGTGGTGACGTCACGTAACATTATGCACGGGCTGAGGAGAGGTCGGGGGTTAGACGGGTAAAAAAAAAAAAAGACACGGCTTTTTTTTGTCAATGGGAAAGGTGCCAAATTAATTGCTAATGGGTTGTATCGGCTTGGAAAAAACGCGCGTTGACCCACTAGTTTCAGTGGGAAAGGGGCAATAGTGACATTTTGGGGGTTTGCTTTGGGATACATATTGCGATTTTAAAACCAGAAGAATTTTCACCAGATGACTTGAGTAGCTCTGTTTGGTTGACCTACTATGATCATATTATATGTACAGTATTCATATAATATACTGTAGTTGGATAAAGATTGCTGACTCTATATAAAAGGGATCCAGGAGGCGATGTCTCTGCACAAAATAGATGATTTATTTAACATTGTATTCAGACTTCAACTGCTGCAAGAAATACTAAAATATTTTAAACAAAAAAATTAAAGAGCAGGTACTCCACACAGCCTACTACACATGAAGACACACTTTGACAGTTTTCACATACCTTAATCGCACAGATGTGTGTTAAAAACAATTGCTCATCCCGCGATGGCATCGTTATATATCGTGCAGGTCTAGTAGAGATATCATGAATATTTGAATGTGTCTACTCTCAATTACTATTATCATAATTTAAGCATACAGTGCTGGCCAAAAATATTGGTACCCCTGCAATTCTGTCAGATAATGCTCAATTTGTCCCAGAAAATGATTGCAATTCCAAATGCTTTGGTTGTAATATCTTCATTTATTTTGCTTGCAATGAAAAAACACAAAAGAGAATGAAAAAAAAATTAAATCATTATAATTTTACACAAAACTCCAAAAATGGACCAGTATTGGCAGCCTTTGAAAAATCGTGTAATGCTTCTCTAATTTGTGCAATTAACAGCACCTATTACTTACCTGTGGCACATAACAGGTCTTGGCAATAACTAAATCACACTTGCAGCCAGTTAAAATGGATTAAAGTTGACTCAACCTCCGTCCCGTGTCCTTGTGTGTACCACATTGAGCATGGAGAAAAGAAAGAGTACCAAAGAACTGTCTGAGGACTTGCGAAGCAAAATTGTGAGGAAGCATGGGCAATCTGAAGGCTACAAGTCTATCTCCAAAGACCTGAATGTTACTGTGTCTACTGTGCGCAGTGTCATCAATAAGTGTAAAGCCAATTGCACTGTGGATAACCTCCCTAGATGTGTACAGAAAAGAAAAATTGACGAGAGATTTCAACAAAAGATTGTGCTGATGGTGGCTAAAGACATCGATTAACATCCAAACAAGTTCAAGCTGTCCTGCAGTCCGAGGGGACAACAGTGTCGACCCGTAATATCTGTCGGCGTCTGAATGAAAAGGGACTCTATGGTAGGATACCCAGGATGACCTAGAGACATAAAAAAGCCAGGCTGGAGTTTTCCAAAACTTACCTGATAAAGCCAAAAATGTTTTGGAAGAATGTTCTTTGGTCAGATGAGACAAAAGTACAGCTTTTTGGAAAAAGGCATCAAAATAGAATTTATAAGGAAAAAAAGAGGCGTTCAAAGAAAAAAACAAGGTCCCCACAGTCAAACATGGCGGCGGTTCCCTGATGTTTTGGGGTGCTTTGCTGCCCCTGGCACTGGACTGCTAGACTGTTTGCATGACATTATGAAGTCTGAAGACTACCAACAAATTTTGAAGCATAATGTAGGGCCCAGTACGAGAAAGCTGGGTCTCCCTCTGAGGTCATGGGTCTTCCAGCAGGACAATGACCCAAAACACACTTCAAAAAGCACTAGAAATGGTTTGAGAGAAAGCATTGGAGACTTCTAAAGTGGCCAGCAATTAATCCAGACCTGAATCCCATAGAACACCTGTGGAGAGATCTGAAAATAGCAGTTTGGAGAAGCCACCTTTACAATCTCAGAGACCTGAAGCAGTTGGCCAAAGAAGAGTGGTTTAAAATTCCAGCAGAGCATTGTAAGAAACTCATTGATGGATACCGGAAGCTGTTGTTCGCAGTTATTTTGTCTGAAGGTTATGCTACAAAGTATTAGGCTGAGGGTGTTAATACTCCGGCCCATTTTTGGAGTTTTGTGTAAAATGATAATGATTAAAAAATTTTTTTTCATTCTCTTTTGTGTTTTTTCATTGCAAGCAAAATAAATGAAGGTATTACTACCCAAAGCATTTGTGAATACAATTATTTTCTGGGAGAAATTGAGCATTATCTGACAGAATTGCAGGGGTGCCAATACTTTTGGCCATTACTGTATTTTTGCAAAATTGGCATACAAGCAGTGGTCACACCTGCCAAACAGTTTAGAGTGCAAGGTTCGAATCCAGGCATATTCTTTCTAGAGGTCGACCGATATGGGATTTTCAAATGCCGATTAAAAAAAAAAAAAAAAGATTCTGCCGATTGCCGATATCAAAAGCCGATTTTGTAAGCTGACATTATGATTGGATTTGAAATTATAAAAGGCAATTATAAAAATCAACAAATTTAGAATGATGACCTGAGATTTAAAGGATCCATCTTGTTATGATTATAAACACTTAGCAAGAACAGAACATTATTTTCAAATAATTAAACCCACCAGGACGTCACGACGAAATGTAAACAAATGAGAGTTGTGAGGATGCTCGCCGTGGTATAACTAATGCTAACTCGAATGCTACGCCAATGCTATGAGTTACATTTAAGGATTAAGGATCACCCAGTAAACATCTTAGAAGACTAAAGCAACATGGAATATTTTCTCATGCAAGAAAAAAAAAAAAGATACAGTATTGACAAAACAGGCAAGCCTGAAGCTTCCTATAGCAGCCTATCTTTCAGCTGCAGCAGGGTCCTTCATGGGTCCTACCGTCAGTCAGCGGCGGCCACAGTTGCCCACACAGATCAAAACCCTTGTTTATTTGCTTTTTTTTTTTGTTAACCGGCCGATGGCTGATGTGGGGAAAAAAGTCCATATATCGGTTGACCTCTAGTTCTTTCCTTCCTTCCTAATTCTAAAAATTTGCAAGCTAGCCCAAGCTCACATACGGCTCAAAACTTTCCATAGATTGGTTGTTTGTCTATTTGCTCTGCAATTTATGCTACACCCGCCCCTGTTCTCGCGTTCACTTGTCTCAAGAAGATTGGCTGGGATGGGCTCCAGCTCACTTGCGACCCTAATGAGGTTGAATGGAGGTTTATGGGACTCATGATGTGAGACTAAACTAATTAGGTTGGCCTAAAGCCACTATTAAACCTCTAATCAAACCTATTAGGTGACCTAAAAGTGGCTCATCATCATCATGTAAATTGCACTATTTGTCCAGCTTGTGAATAAAGGCGCTCTTTGTCATTTGACGCATTCTTCTTTTATAGGGCTAGGCATCGTGACGCAAAAATAAAATCTCCTCATTTTAATCGCCCTCTGCCCTTTGCTACTGAAAAAAGCAAATGACATAATTTCGGGCAAAAAAATTTTAGAAAACTTCTAAAACAACTTTTCTGAGGTGGAGTAAAAGTGGCTTCATATACCTAATTGCTAATTTCTTATCTCCCTGCCTTTCATCAGCCTTGACCTTTCTTTTCTCTCGTTTGTATGCAGCCGTGGAGGAGGTGACGTTGAAGGATTCTCAATACACACTGGAACATATGCGTGCGTTTGGCATGTACAATTACCTCCACTTGGACCCCTGGTACGAAGACAGCGTGTTGTTTGTGGACTCCAAAGGGCGAGTGCTCAGTCTCACCGTCACACTGGTATGGCTTGACAGATGCTTGATTTTTGAGTGTTTTTTTTTGTACAATCTCACACTCTTGTTCATTTTGAGGTTTAGATGTCTCTGACTCACCAGCAGGTGGTGACCAAATGCACCACATGGCGTGATGATCTTTCCATGGTTCATTCCATGCTTCATTTCGCCCACTAACCAGCATAAGGTTGGGCAAACTTTTGTGCTCTAGGCCTCATTGATTATTTAGACGTACAGATAAGCAAGGTAATTTAATGAGGATCTGAGATATTGTCCGCTGTCAAGCGGAAACTCTATGTATGTTCAAATTTGGTCTGTACCTATCTGTTGTTTTATTTTTTTTGGGGGGGGGGGGGGGGGCTTAAAAATTACAAACAGCCAATTTGAAATAGTTTTCAAACTTAACAATTAATGGATACGTAATTGATCATCAAATTAACGGACAACTTGTTTGATATCAATTGTCTAAATCTGCTGATTTCAGCCACTCATATCGTCTCGGATTTCTGTTTGAGGGTTGGAACCTGTGGGTACCTCACGGTACAATACGATACGATGAGATTTGCGTTAAAAGGCTCACGAAAACGATTATCTCACAATTCTACAATGTTTTACTCTACAGGTAGTCCCCGGTTTCCAAACGAGTTTTCCTGCGCTGACAATGTAACCCGGATTTCCGCGTAAGCCGGAATTAACCCTTTAAGTACCCCTAAATACCCCTTAAATCTCAAAGCAATTATCCGAAAGCATGTATTATACGTCATTGTACTGTCCTCGCCAAGACACTGGAGCTAAGTCCTAGCTAGACAGTGAGCTAAGCTCCGAAATGACGATGTCAGACGTCTGTGTGGTTTGCTGACTTTATTCAACTGCGCATGGCATCAACACTTGGAGAATGAAAGTGAAATAAAATGAAATTAAATCAGTCTCATCTTCAATAACACCAAATCAAATTTGCGATTACAAGTAGCTGCTAATACAGCAATAGCAAATGATTAGCATGTATCAGTTAGCGTCCGCACATCATCAAAAACAATCACATAAACCCCCAATTGAAAACGCACAATAAACAGTACAAAATAGGTTGTATACAGCCGTTGCCTCTGGATGCTTAACAAGCAACAAATGTGCGCGCAGGCTGTCAGCTCTCTCACTCAGCTGCGCTCTTCCTCATGTGTGGGTGCGTGTGTCCCTGCGCTCGCGTGCGGAAGTACTACCAGCTCTATGCTTCTTGTGCCAAAATAAAAGCATGCATCAAAAAACAAAGGTCAGCATTTAAAAAAAACAAAAAAAAAAAACGTTGAGACTCAGGCCACGTCATAAAGTCCAAATCACGTAAGTCGGGTACGTTGTAACCCTGTACAAGTAATAAACAGAAAAACAAGCTCTTCATCCTTCTGCTGTTAACTGAATTAAGTTTATCACTGGTAGACGTTCAATACATTTGAACTGGTCCTCCCAGCGTATTGGACATTTATGGCGGTCAGTGGCAACCAGTGAGTTTAATTTTGGGATATTTCACTTCATTTGCTGTTGATTTTCAGTCACTTCCTTTTGATTTTGGGACTTCTCTGGGTCACTTCCTATTGATTTTGGGTTACAGAATAGAAAGTGACCAGGAAATCTCCCTGCAGACATGTCCAAAGTCCGGCCCGGGGGCCAAATGTGGCCCGTGGTTGAATTTCATCCGGCCCCCAGCCTCTGTCATAAAATCAATAGTGTCTGGCCCGCACACAGATTTAATAAATTGGTCAGCAGTACTGCTACCAGCATATGAAGTAGCTTACACACTATATGCTGCTCCTCATTTACCCACTAAAAGGCAGCAGCACTCTAAGCAACATTACCCCGCGTGACCCTTTATTCCACATTTCTAAAATGGCGACAATCAACAAAAAAAAGAAAGTTGACTGTGACGGCCGACGCTTCAAGGATAGGTGGAAATTGGACTATTTCTTCTCTAAAATACGCAACAACTGTGCCTGCGTCATTTGCAAAGAGACAGTCGTTGTTTTTAAAGAGTTCAATGTGAGGTGATATTAACAAACGACACGATGACATGTACGACAAGATTACAGGGAAGATATGTCGCGAGAAATTGAAGCAACTTGAAGCCAATGGGTTTTCCCATTGGCAGTGTATCAAATACTTGTTCTCCCCACTGTAGTTTAATTTTACACCAGCAGTGTTTCGCAAGAGCCCGAGAGTCGAAAGAGAACGCCACAAAGGCTAGTTGCGAGGTTGTTGAAATAATTAATTTGGGGCTGTCAAACGATTAAAATTTTTAATCGAGTTAATCACAGCTTAAAAATTAATTAATCGTAATTAATCGCAATTCAAACCATCTATAAAATATGCCATATTTTTCTGTAAATTATTGTTGGAATGGAAAGATAAGACACAAGACGGATATATACATAACTCAACACACTGTACATAAGTACTGTATTTGTTTATTATAACAATAAATCAACAAGATGGCATTAACATTAACATTCTGTTAAAGCGATCCTTTGATAGAAAGACCTGTAGTTCTTAAAAGATAAATGTTAGTACAAGTCATAGAAATTTTATATTAAAAACCCTCTTAATGTTTTCATTTTAATAAAATTTGTAAAATTTTCAAATCAAAAAATAAACTAGTAGCTCGCCATTGTTGATGTCAATAATTATACAATGCTCATGGTGCTTAAATGTATAAAATCAGTCGCACCCAAGCGCCAGCAGAGGGCGACAAAACACCACAAAACACAAGTAACAAGTGGACATGACACTGTGCTGTCATTTTAATCTGTTTGAGCGGGGCATGTGCGTTAATTGCTTCCAAATATTTTAACGTGATTAACTAAAAAAAATTTAATTACCACCCGTTAACGCGATAATTTTGACAGCCCTAAATTAATTTAAAAAATAATAATAATAAAGCAAATGTGACACACAGAATGGCTTGCTAAAATTTGCTTAAATATATTGTTCTACGTAAAGGCCAGGGTCGGCCGTCCACATTTTTACCACACCAAATCTGGCCCCCTCTGCAAAAAGTTTGGACACCCCTGCTCTAAATAAATAGGCAGTGACTCCGTACACTTTCACATCAGAACAAGAGGACCAGAGTCCGGTTAGAGAGCTACCTCACAACAATACTTGGAAATGACTTGTTGAAATAGTTCAATATTCACACTGCGCCAACCGAACTTTCTGAGCAGCATCACATCGGCGAAAGGCGCAGTCATTTATTGGATACATTTAGAAGAGGAAATACCCCCCTCTGGGAGGGAAAGGAGCGTCACAGCGAGGTCAAAAGGAATGTAGCATAAGTACAACCCTGCTCCACTTGCATTCACAAGCGAAGCGGGTGCGCTTAAAGCGGACCGAGACCCACGATTTTTGAGCGGACCAGAGTTCGTTTGCTTGGTCCTATAGTAGTAACTATATTTCGGATGCACATTCACATTCATAAAACGAAGCGGACTTTCTTAGAAAACTGAACTCTGTTCTGTATGAAATGGACCAAACAGTGCTAGTGTGAAAAAGTGCCCTCAAACTCAACCTGTAAAAGCCCTAAAATTAACAGAAAGTGACCTGTAAATGCCCCGAAAACCAGAAAGACTGGCTGCAAATGCTCTGTTTTTTTGCATTAACGAACGTTCATTCGCCCCTCCAAGTATAAATGGATTGGGCGTCTAGCGTCAATAGCAGTCAGTGAGTTAAAAGAGGAAGATTTTGGCAACTTGTTGGTTCTTTTTTTTTTTTTTTTAAGGAGCATATTGATAACCTTTTGGGATACAAAATATCACAAAACGTAAATAACCATTTCGATATTTTGTCACACCCCAAATTTCTATTGTATCACTGTCTTTCATCATGTTTAATTTGGATTTAAGCTTTTAAAACTGGGATATTAAAATGATTTTAAGGTAATTTTTTAAATATTTGGGATACCTTTTAATTCAATCATTATTAAACACACCACCAAAGATGACGCCAATAGTTCAGCGCAGCATACTCATAGAGGTAAAAAAGAACCCTAGAGTGTCTGCTAAAGACTTACAGAAATCACTGGCACAGTCCAATATCTGTGTGCACACATTAGCTATATGTAAAATTATGGCCAAGAATGGTGTTCATTGGATGACTGCACAGAGGAAGCCACTGCTTTCTAGAAAAAACATTGTCGCTCGTTTAATGTTCGCAAAAAGGCACTTGGACACTCCACAGAAGTTTTGGCGAAATATTTTGTGGACTGATGAAACCAAAGTTGAATTGTTTGGGAGTAACACACAACGTCATGTGTGGAGGAAAAATCGAACAGATCACCAACATCAACACCTCATCCTCACCGTGAAGAATGGCGGAGGAATCATCATGATTTGGGGCTGTTTGGCTTCCTCAGGGCCTGGATAACTTGCAATTAATTGAAGAATGAATTCAAAAGTTTATCAGGATGTTTTGAGGTGGTCTGTCAGACTGTTGAAGCTAAAAAGAGGATGGATGCTGCAACAAGACAATGATCCAAAATTCAGAAGTTAATCAACTTCAGAATGGTTTCAGAAGTGGCCAAGTCAAAGTCCAGACTTGAACCCCATTGAGATGCTGTGGCATGACCTAAAGACAGCGATTCATGCCAGACATCCCGGGAATCTGACTGAGCTACAGCAGTTTTTATAGAGAAGCATGGGCCAAAATTAGTCCTGATCGATGTGCCAGACTGATCTGCAGCTACAGGAAGCGTCTGTTTGGTTATTGCTGCCAAAGGGGGGCCACATAATATTTAATGTGATGGTTCACTTACTTATTTGTCCCCCTTCTGTCATTGTTTGTGTACTACCCTCATTAAAATATGAAAACCTTTAAATGTTTGGGTGGTTTTAGTTAAAGTGTGTATGACACCAAAAAGCATGTTTATTTCATATTTCATGCGGTGTTTATGCTCCTGAATGAAATGGACTGCTTGGATGTGTGTGGAAGCGATCGTTTATCGTTTAATAAATTTTATTTATTTATTTATTTATTTCATGGGGGGGGGGGGGGGGGTGTCAAACCTCCTAGACTACTGAAATGCAAAGAAAACTGTTTTAGCACAGTTATTTCTATAACACAGACAAAAACTGATTTTCATTCAAAATTGTATTTTTTCAATAATTTGCAAAATAAAACTTTATTTAACTTAAACTTTAACTTAAAATAAAACAAACAAAAATAGCAATACCCCAACCTCCATTTTCTAATTTTTATTTTCTCTCATTTCCTCACATACTAAATGCCAAATCTCAATCTTAACTACTTAAGAACATAGGATGTGTATTAAAATTGAAGTTAATGTAAACATTATTTATTTATATATTTATTTAATAACAAAGATATAAGTACAATACATTCAGAAAAAGAAGTACAAATGACTTATATTATGCAGAGTGAAATGGAATATATTTTGAAGATCGCGCAAATATTGACTTTTTAAAATCGTAATGTAATGAATAAGTAGACTAACATAAATTAACAAATATAAGTCCAAAGTGCACATTGACAGCTAACATGTTCTGAACCTCCCCATCACAGCAAAAAAGACTAAATATGATAAATAAGCCTCCTCAACAGTTTCGTTGCTCTTAAAGATTTGATCCATTTTATGTTGCATTGCCTTTTTGTTGTTGCATCAGTTCCACAACCTTTTTATTTTTGCTGTTCCAGAAAACATGCACAATTGAACCAATCAGACCAAACTATCTCTGCTGATCACATGGCAGTATGTCAGCCAATTGAACCGATAAATGAGTCCAGCCCTTTTGCTTTGCTGCGTGCATTCGCACATTGATGTGACTCATCATCGTCAGATTCAGAACTGCAGCAGCTGGGGAAACCTCCATGCCGTCTGTGGAATAAAATAAATAATAAATATTGGTGGAAATGGATTACGCTACACAAGCACTTTATTATGCTTGTTATTAACACTTGTGTATGTAAATCTGATGTTGGTAGATTGTTTTCTTCTTGGAGATGAAATGCATGTGTGGCAGTTTAGCATTTTTTCTTTTTTTACACAGCGTTTTGACAGTTGCCGTCATATTTTCGGAATCAAAACACAGTGTACTGGAACAGCATTCCGGCCCTGAATCTTATACCGGAACAGCATTCCAGCCCTGAAACTTATAGCGGAAATGCGTTCTGGCCCTGAATCTTATACCGTAACTGCGTTTCTGACCGTTCTGGCCCACTTTCACCCCTGAGCAGATTTCAAATCGGCAACCAAAGTTTATATAGGATCAGTTCAAAGCAAATCTCTTGCGACAGAAAATGGAAAACAATTGTTAGCCAGTGTAATATTCACAACAATGTTACAGTTTTAAGAGAAATGGTTAAAACAGTTGAATTCTGTTCTCTTGCTGTCGTGTTATGTCCTAATCATTATTGGCATGCGTGCATTGTGTGTGTGCGTCTGTGGTCATGTTCACGCCACAGATGTGGATGTGCAAGGCCAGTTGCCGCGCAAGTCTCCCGGGACCCGTCACCACGGCAACAGGAAGGACACATCAGTCTATCACTAATAAGTCACGTGGGGCGTGCTGTGTGTCACGTCGGTTTTTTACCTCCTCAATGCTGCTCTCAATAACTCCAGAAGTGGAACTCAAGTTTCATTTGAGTGTGTTTATCCTCACAGGAAATAATGTAAATAGAAATAAAAAAGTGTCATTGGTATTGCTGGGAGAAATATGATACTGTATATGTGTATTAATGAGTTATTTTGTCATTATTTGATATTTGGTTCCATATATCATTCAAATCGTGCTGGGATTGAAGTCAAAAGACTCGGTATACTTTGATTACAAATGGATTTGAAATAATAACTAGGGCTGTCAAATGATTCAAATTTTTATTCGAGTTAATCACAGCTTCAAAATGAATTAATCGTAATTAATCGCAAATATAACCATCTCTAAAATATGCCATATTTTTCTGTAAATTATAGTTGAATTGGAAAGACAAGACACAAGACGGACATAAACATTCAACATACTGTACATAAGTACTGTACTTGTTTATTATAACAATAAATCCACAAGATGGCATTAACATTATTAACATTCTTTCTGTTAAAGAGATCCAAGGATAGAAAGACTTGTAGTTCTTAAAAGATAAATTTGAGTCCAAGTTATAGTAATTTTATGTTAAGAAAAAAAATGTCTCCCACTCCGCCCAAATGCATCATGGGAAGTTAGGCAACCATGACTGTCAGTGATGGGGAGGTTCAGAACATTGCCATGGACTGTCAGTGGTGGCAGCAAATGGTACACAGTATGTTCTGCATTGTGTTCAATTAGCCGTGTTAAGAAAAAGATCGTCTCCTGGTTCCCCCAAATGCATGATGGGAAGTCGGGCAACCATGACTGTTAGTAGTGGCTGCCAAAGCTTCAGCCAATCAAAGGCGCGGTCCAATGAGCGCCAGTGTTCACTCGCATTTCTCTGCTTTTTCGCTCTCAATGTGCTAAAACAGCCTCATTGTAAAGTCTTTGAGGCAACGCATGAACGGGCCATTCCGTGCATGTGTTAATTGCGTCAAATATTTTAACGTGATTAATTGAAAATATTAATTACCCGTTAACGCGATAAATTTTACAGCCCTGAATAAAACATTTTTTAAAAAGTAAAAAAAATGTTAGCAGCAAAATTATAAGATACTTATATCTACAATAAATTTGAACTATAATATTGGACAAAACATTTTTATTTGTTTTTCCCATCACACAACGCATAAAAATATTTTGTTAAAATGGGAAAAACTATCAAAATGTTAGCAACAAAATGAGCGATATTGGGCAATTTTTTGGGGGGAGGGGGGGGGGTATTAGAAAAAAAGAAATGTGGAAAAATATTAAAATTGTACATGAACTGGAGGAAAAAGTGAAAATATTTGTTCCCGTCTTCCCTATTTGGTACTGTGGTGTTCTCAATTTTGGTAAATACATTTGATTCTGCTCTGTCATAGGCTGTTAACCCTTCCAGCCTCTCCCGCAAAGTCAACTGGGATAGCTTTTATTTTTTCATTTTGGTGTTCCTCCCACAGGACACAGTGCTGGGTAAGCCGAGAGAGGTCTTCCGCCTCCAGACTGAAGCGGACCAACGTGAGAATCGTGTGTGCCCCTCCCTCAGCCTCACTTCAGCCACCTGGGCCGCCCTTTCTGACGGTGCCGGGCGACTCTACCTTCTTCGCACCAGCAAGCGTGGAGAGAGCACTCACGGAAAGTGGGAGGTTGGTATTTTTATAATTTAAAAAAGAGACCAAAAGAATTAAAACAAAAAATTCCGGCAAGAATGTAACAAAACCTGACATTAACAACCATTTTCAAAATGAACTCATTGGCTGACCTTTACACACTGTCAGTGTCACTGAAACACCAGCATTCATAGTCAGTCCTAGTTTAAATGAATTGGATGACTACTTTTGATGTTGACAATGGAAGGTAATAATTCATTCACAATGAAATCATGTAAAATACTCAGGACACAAATGCCTTGCCTGGCTCTGCCAGACTTTTCTCCCTGTATTTTTCAAACACTGAGAGAAATAGTCTGGGAACCATCCCATTTACAGCCTTTTCGAGCAGGTACAAAATCAATCGACAAATCGGATTCGTTTATTTGCGTGACGTGCTCTTAACGAGCAACGTCACTCTTGCGCGTCGGAAGTCGTCTCCACAACAAAGCTGAACAGGAGAGCCGAGAATATGTTCCAATCCACGGTAAAATCAGTTTTAAATTACCAAAAACACATCGACACGAGTCATTGACAACAGTCTGTCCCGCGCTAGCCATGTTGAATAAACTCCGCTCTCCTCGTACGTTTACTGCCGCGCGCAAGGCCCTCATC
This sequence comes from Corythoichthys intestinalis, assembly GCF_030265065.1. Taxonomy (NCBI): domain Eukaryota; kingdom Metazoa; phylum Chordata; class Actinopteri; order Syngnathiformes; family Syngnathidae; genus Corythoichthys; species Corythoichthys intestinalis. Next base: position 28,178,237 of record NC_080416.1, read on the forward strand.
CTGCCCTCGTCGCTTTAATAACGTGACGTCTGCCCTGCCCGTCGCTGATTGGTCCACTCCGCTGTCTGTTTGCTGTGGCTTGCTCCGCCCTGGAAACTGTATCCGCGGGAATGGTGGCCAGACTCAATAGCTGGAACAGCGGTGAGTCTGGTGTACCAGGCTAACAAATGCCCCCATCTAAAGCGTCTGGTTAATCTAATCTAAACATACAGTGCCTTGCAAAAGTATTCGACCCCCTTGAATCTTGCATCCTTTCGCCACATTTCAGGCTTCAAACATAAAGATATGAAATTTAATTTTTTTGTCAAGAATCAACAACAAGTGGGACACAATCGTGAAGTGGAACAACATTTATTGGATAATTTAAACTTTTTTAACAAATAAAAAACTGAAAAGTGGGGCGTGCAATATTATTCGGCCCCTTTACTTTCAGTGCAGCAAACTCACTCCAGAAGTTCAGTGAGGATCTCTGAATGATCCAATGTTGTCCTAAATGACCGATGATGATAAATAGAATCCATGTGTGTGTAATCAAGTCTCCGTATAAATGCACCTGCTCTGTGAAAGTCTCAGGGTTCTGTTTAAAGTGCAGAGAGCATTACGAAAACCAAGGAACACACCAGGCAGGTCCGAGATACTGTTGTGGAGAAGTTTAAAGCCGGATTTGGATACAAAAAGATTTCCCAAGCTTTAAACATCTCAAGGAGCACTGTGCAAGCCATCATATTGAAATGGAAGGAGCATCAGACCACTGCAAATCTACCAAGACCCGGCCGTCCTTCCAAACTTTCTTCTCAAACAAGGAGAAAACTGATCACAGATGCAGCCAAGAGGCCCATGATCACTCTGGATGAACTGCAGAGATCTACAGCTGAGGAGGGAGAGTCTGTCCATAGGACAACAATCAGTCGTACACTGCACAAATCTGGCCTTTATGGAAGAGTGGCAAGAAGAAAGCCATTTCTCAAAGATATCCATAAAAGTCTCGTTTAAGGTTTGCCACAAGCCACCTGGGAGACACACCAAACATGTGGAAGAAGGTGCTCTGGTCAGATGAAACCAAAATTGAACTTTTTGGCCACAATGCAAAACGATATGTTTGGCGTAAAAGCAACGCAGCTCATCACCCTGAACACACCATCCCCACTGTCAAACATGGTGGTGGCAGCTTCATGGTTTGGGCCTGCTTTTCTTCAGCAGGGACAGGGAATATGGTTAAAATTGACGGGAAGATGGATGCAGCCAAATACAGGAACATTCTGGAAGAAAACCTGTTGGTATCTGCACAAGACCTGAGACTGGGACGGAGATTTATCTTCCAACAGGACAATGATCCAAAACATAAAGCCAAATCTACAATGGAATGGTTGAAAATTAACGTATCCAGGTGTTAGAATGGCCAAGTCAAAGTCCAGACCTGAATCCAATCGAGAATCTGTGGAAAGAGCTGAAGACTGCTGTTCACAAACACTCTCCATCCAACCTCACTGAGCTCGAGCTGTTTTGCAAGGAAGAATGGGCAAGAATGTCAGTCTCTCGATGTGCAAAACTGATAGAAACATACCCCAAGCGACTTGCAGCTGTAATTGGAGCAAAAGGTGGCGCTACAAAGTATTAACGCAAGGGGGCCGAATAATATTGCACGCCCCACTTTTCAGTTTTTTATTTGTTAAAAAAGTTTAAATTACCCAATAAATGTTGTTCCACTTCACGATTGTGTCCCACTTGTTGTTGATTCTTGACAAAAAATTAAAATTTTATATCTTTATGTTTGAAGCCTGAAATGTGGCGAAAGGTTGCAAGGTTCAAGGGGGCCGAATACTTTTGCAAGGCACTGTACATACCGTAATTTTCAGACTACAAGGCGCACCTGCCTATAAGCCGCTACCCAGCAATTTTGACACAGAAACTGCATTTGTTCATAGATAAACTGCACTGGACTATAAGCCGCAGCTGTCCTCACTGTATTATGGGATATTTACACCAAAAGATATTAAACAGTAATACTTAATTTGACAGCGGCATCATAAAACTGTCATAAGACCAAATGAACAACCATTGCTTTAACAAGCTTCATTTGGCCATCACTGCTCTCTTGGGGGATCAGTCAATCTCTGCTGCCACCTGCTCTCAACAATGTGGTCATCCAACATGCCTTCTAGCATGCATTGCAGTGCTGCAGATGTAAATAACAATCAAAATTTATGTTCTGTGTGAATTATTTCTTCAGTTACTGTTCCATTTGTTTCATTAATTGCTAGCTATGGTATTTGGTAACATTTTGACAGTAGCGCCATAAGACTGTCATAAGACCATCATAATAATGACATGACACTGCCATGAGTAGGAGTGGGAACCTCTGGGTACCTCACGATGCGATACGGTTTGCGATACAAAGCTCACGATAACGATGATATGACGATATGGCGATACAACGATTATCGATACGTTGGTCAGGAAATCATTCTAGGATATTCTACAAACAACTAATAAACAGAAAAACAAGCTTCTGCTTTGAATTGGAATGAGTTTATCACCAGTAGCCGTCCAATCCATTTGAACGGGAAGGGTGGCAGCGAATGAACATTCGTTCATTCGAATGTTCATTCGCTGCCATCCCTCCCACTTCAAACGAATTGAACATCTATGGCCGTCAGTGGCAGCCAATGCCAGGCAATGAGGTAATTTTGGGCCATTTAAAGAGCATACGACACGAGAAAAAAAGTCTTAAATGGCATTATTATGTGAATTAGAATCATATTTTGAGACGATTCGACTATATACAACAATTTAGCAAAGCGCAGATGACGAGAAATTAGTCTTTTAATCTGCCAGTTAACCACGCCTACCATTATAGGGCTTTAGCGTCCCCAACAGGTGGATGACGTCAGCGGTAGACTGGGCTCATCGGTTTTACTATTCAGCCCATTGAGGGGGAATTATTCAGAACGAGGAAAACGCGACGAAGAGTGCCGCAAAATGTCATTGTTTCAGTCTCTCTACTCCAATATTTTTACAGGATATTCTTTTTATCCAAGTATTTTTCCCCAATAGCTACATAAATGGCTTGAGAAGGACCAGTCAGCCCGTCGAGGGGGAACTATTCACAACGAGGAAAACGCGACGAAGAGAGCGGCAAAATGTCATTGTTTCTGTCTCTTTACTTCAATATTTTTACAGGATATTCTTTTTATCCAAGTATTTTCCCCAATTGCTAAATAAATGGCATGGTCATGACAAATAACAGTCTTGTGCTAAATGGAATATGAAATAATAGAAATGCATTTATTCAGGACGACATGGCAAAATTACTCCATTATGGTCAAAACTGTCGACTTCACCTTTACTGTCGCACCTCCCGAACGATATTTTATGACACCTAAATCGGACATATGTCATTTCCCTTCCCCGGCTTGGGAGAATGTAAACAAACCAGAAGGCGTGACAGCTAGCCGACATGCTAACCCGAACCGAGTGATGTTTCAAAGTCTTCAAAGTGGAAAATCACACATAACTAGCCTGGATTATTTGACATGACGACCCGGTTGTCGATTGTCTTTGCGGATCGGCAAACCGCCCGGCGGAGAGCAATTAACAGTTCGTTCCCCGGAAGAGGGTGGCTGGAGTTGTTGTGCAGCTAACGTTCTGCTAATGAGCATGAGGAGAGCTTTTTACATGCCTATCAATGATCAAACGTAAGTAGTCCTTTATTTAAAGGAAGTTTGTAGTGTTTACTTTGTAATCGCTGTATTCGTATTTGACATAATACAAAACAAGATGTTTACTCACTTCCTCGTAAGTCCAATGGTCCCACAGTAAATATCCACGGTGAATGGGAACCTTTTGAAACTCCAAAAAGGCACCTACGCCTCTCCCTCATACAGAATGATTTTTCTGCAGCCGTTTGGCTGGCGTGATGCGAAAAATAAACGTATTAATCCGCAAAATCAGCTGAATCCTTCGTCCTCATTCACAACAGTACACTGTAGCGTGAAGAGGACGTCTTCTACCGTACACGTCACAGCGCCCTCCTCCTCAATGCAAGACCGAAGCCGGAAGTTATGGAGATAGAATAGTGCCAAAAGAAGTGAGGTTGTAAAATGAAAATTCTTCCTGTAAAATGACCATTTTTAACTAAAAAACACTTGTATTACCGACTTTTTCCTTTTGTAATAAACATGAAAAAAACACAATGTAAAAAATACATTATACAAGTGTTTTTTTTCCAATTACAAGTGATTTTTTTTGTTCTACGGGTGTTTTTTCTTAGCTACAGGTTAAAAAGTTTTGTCTCACCCTTGTCGCGTTTTATGAGACAAAAAAAATACTCGTAACCTAGTTTTAAAATAAAAACATACCTGTAAAATGACTCATCTTAACTAAAAAACACTTGTATTTTAACTAAAAAAACACTTGTATTTCCAAATTTTTTCGTTGTGAAATAAACATGAAAAAACAATATTATAAAATTTCTTCAAGTGTTTTTTTTCCTCATTTACAAGTGATTTTTTTTGTTCTACGGGTGTTTTTTCTTAGCTACAGGTTAAAAAGTTTTGTCTCACCCTTGTCGCGTTTTATGAGACAAAAAAAATACTTGTAACCTAGTTTTAAAATAAAAACATACCTGTAAAATGACTCATCTTAACTAAAAAACACTTGTATTTTAACTAAAAAAAACACTTGTATTTCCAAATTTTTCGTTGTGAAATAAACATGAAAAAACAATATTAAAAAATTTCTTCAAGTGTTTTTTTCCCCCATTTACAAGTGATTTTTTTATTTTTCTACAGGTGTTTTTTTCTTTGCTACAGGTGAAAAAGTTTCGTCTCACCCCTTGTGGCGTTTTCTGAGACAAAAGTCACTTGTAACCAAAGATGAAAAAATCTACTTGTACATCGAAATAATATGTTGTAAAACACAAAAATATCATTCCAAGTCGTGGTCAAAAGAAGACGTTAGTTAAGAAAGAACACAATCTAGTGAATAGTTCTTCGGGTGTTTTATCTTTAATAATCTACAAGTGTTTTCTGAGCATGTACAACTAAATTTCGGCCCAAGCATGTGATGTGAGGCAAAATTCAGACCAATCGGAACGGCGATTGTTCAGGAGGAGGGCGGGACACACCATTGCCGACCTGCTCCTTCTTGCTTTATTCATCACGGCAGAGTACGACAGAAATGGCAGAGCTGCTCTGCCATTTCTGTCGTACTCTGCCGTAATGGCCGAAATGGCAGAGCTGCTCTGCCATTTCTGTCGTACTCTGCCGTGATGAATAAAGCAAGAAGGAGCAGGTCGGCAATGGTGTGTCCCGCCCTCCTCCTGAACAATCGCCGTTCCGATTGGTCTGAATTTTGCCTCACATCACATGCTTGGGCCGAAATTTAGTTGTACATGCTCAGAAAACACTTGTAGATTATTAAAGATAAAACACCCGAAGAACTATTCACTAGATTGTGTTCTTTCTTAACTAACGTCTTCTTTTGACCACGACTTGGAATGATATTTTTGTGTTTTACAACATATTATTTCGATGTACAAGTAGATTTTTTCATCTTTGGTTACAAGTGACTTTTGTCTCAGAAAACGCCACAAGGGGTGAGACGAAACTTTTTCACCTGTAGCAAAGAAAAAAACACCTGTAGAAAAATAAAAAAATCACTTGTAAATGGGGGAAAAAAACACTTGAAGAAATTTTTTAATATTGTTTTTTCATGTTTATTTCACAACGAAAAATTTGGAAATACAAGTGTTTTTTTAGTTAAAATACAAGTGTTTTTTAGTTAAGATGAGTCATTTTACAGGTATGTTTTTATTTTAAAACTAGGTTACAAGTATTTTTTTTGTCTCATAAAACGCGACAAGGGTGAGACAAAACTTTTTAACCTGTAGCTAAGAAAAAACACCCGTAGAACAAAAAAAATCACTTGTAAATGAGGAAAAAAAACACTTGAAGAAATTTTATAATATTGTTTTTTCATGTTTATTTCACAACGAAAAAATTTGGAAATACAAGTGTTTTTTTAGTTAAAATACAAGTGTTTTTTAGTTAAGATGAGTCATTTTACAGGTATGTTTTTATTTTAAAACTAGGTTACGAGTATTTTTTTTGTCTCATAAAACGCGACAAGGGTGAGACAAAACTTTTTAACCTGTAGCTAAGAAAAAACACCCGTAGAACAAAAAAAATCACTTGTAATTGGAAAAAAAAACACTTGTATAATGTATTTTTTACATTGTGTTTTTTTCATGTTTATTACAAAAGGAAAAAGTCGGTAATACAAGTGTTTTTTAGTTAAAAATGGTCATTTTACAGGAAGAATTTTCATTTTACAACCTCACTTCTTTTGGCACTATTCTATCTCCATAGAAGTCACTCATTTTCATGGCGCGGGATTCAAAAAACTAAATAAAAATAGCGATCGCTTCCACACACATCCAAGCGGTCCATATCATTCAGGGGCATAAAATACCGCGTGTGTTATGAAATAAACATGCTTTTTCGTGTCACATGCACTTTAAGGTCATTTACCGGTTGATTTTCAGTTACTTCCTGTTGATCTTGGGGTATTTTATCGGTCACTTCCGGTTTATTTTGTGTTACAGAACAGGAAGTGACCTAGGAATTACCCAAATGACTAGGCAGTGACTCAAAATTTAAAAGGAAATGACCTGGAAATGCCCTAAAATGAACACCAAGTGACCTGTAAATGCCTTGAAAATCAGACAGAATGAATGTGAAAGCTCTGGTTTCGAATGAATGTACATTCCCTGTCTAAATTGATTGGGCGTAGAGCACCGTCAAGGCAGCCTTAGAGTTAACCGAGACACTATTATGGCGGACTATTTTGGTAGCAACTTGTTGGTTGCTTTTTGTTGTTTTTTTGAGTGTTGACTTTTTTTTTTTTTTTTTACTTTGACACCTTTTTAAAACAATATCTCGATTCTTGCAGGAGCATATCGATAACCTTTTGGGATACAAAGTATCACGATATATCACCATTTCGATATTTTGTCACACTCCTAGCCATGAGCATTAATGAATGCTTATGAGAGGTGTCATTTTGTGACATCCGGCAAATTATCTCACTTTTGAATGGATGTAAAATTACTGGAGCTAGATCTATAGCTGGACATAAATCCAGTTGGTGACATAATTTGCCGGATGACACTTAATCTAACATCAGTCATAAGCATACATTCATGCCTGTGATAGTGTTATAATTATGACGGTCTCATAGCAATCTTATGGCACTGCTGTCAAATAAAGTGTTACCCAAGTATTAACCCAAATGAATCAACAAATAAGCCGCACTGGACTATAAGCCGCAAGATTCAAAATGAGTGAAAAAAGTAGCGGCTTATTGTCCGAAAATTACGTTAAATGTAATTTAGTTCGGAAAATTAATTCGAAACTCCAAAAATTACCCTAGAAAATTCCTGATTGTGGTCTCCTGGGCAAAAGACATGTATGTGACAAGACGTGTTGGCTTTCAAACTTTACATTTTCCTGTACGTATTTCAGCGTGCTTTGATGATAGGTTGTGGCTTTGATTGTTTTTTTGTTTACATACTATCCGCAATAAAATATGAAAACCTATAAATGTTTGGGTGGTTTTAGTTAAAGCAGACACTGTTTTTTTCATCTGTGTGATTTTGACAAAGATCAGATCACATTTGATGGTGATTTTATGCAAAAATATGAGAAATTCCAAAAGGTTCAGATAATTTTTCATACCACTGTATAAGCAAAGTATGTTTTATCTGCCTTTAGGTTGTATTGCGTTCACGTTACACAAACCCGAGCAACGCCAGGCCATACTGCTAGTCTCAAATACAGCTCACATGATTTAGTGGGCGTTTTCTAACATTTTCGTACACTGTAAACGTCCTATTATTCATGCTAACTGAAATTTTTAGATAGACATTAACACAAGTTAAACAAAAATTCAAAAGTCTGCTGGCATCTGGGTATTTAGCGAAGTTGTCTGCTTGTGTCGCTGCCATTGTGGCACCCTTGGGTGCTATTCCTGCTTGGAGCAACTCATTATATATTTACTTAAACTGAACTCCAATTAACTTAAAATGTAAAGTTCAAATTTCGTACTTAACTGAAGTCAATTTTACTTGAAATGTTGAGTTTTAACTGTTAAATTCTTTCTTATTTTTAATTCTTAAACCAAGCCATTAACTCATTGGCACTAGACGTCCAATCCGTTTGAAGTGGGAGGTTTGACAGCGGTTCATTCACTGTCAGAACTCCCATTCAATTGGATTGGATGTGTACTAGTGACAAACCCATTTAAATTCACAGCAGAAGGATGGAGAGTCACGTGATTGGACATCTATTACATATAATTGCTTTTTTTGACCCATTGTTTGTTGTTACTGCTAAAATATGGATAACAAATGCAAAGACGTGTCTCATTTGGATCATTTGCATCTCTAGCCCCTGTTCACGGAGGACATGAAAGAGCCCTTCGTCATCCTCCACAGCGTGGCCCACGTCCAGGCGGGCGCCCACACTCTGGAGGTCCTGCTGCTTCGTGTCGTCAAGGACCCTCAGGAAACGGCGGGAAGTGGGTATTCGGTGACACTTGAGTGGGTCACCGTCGCCAACGTGGCGGCACAAGGTGCGTGAAGGGAAGAGACAAATCCATTTTATAGGAGAAGACAAGTGGTTATTAAAGGTTCTTTTTGGACAAAAAAAAACACACACACTTTACTTTGTTTCCATGCTAATTTAACATTCTTCTACCTGTAGCTACATGTACGTTGTCATTCGTCATCTCTCAATTCTCAGTCTCATTATATTATACTAAGGCCTGCAGTGATTGGTACGAATAACAGATGGATTTTTCCACAGGCGTAGAGAAAAATTACGAAGTGAAGAAGAGGCGGGTCCTTCAGGGAAAAACCGTTCCTCATTATGCCGCCGTCACACCACAGGGCGATGGCCTAATGGTGGCGTCAGAGAGGCCCTTCATTTTCACGCACGTGGATGGCGAGCCTCTTGACCAGCCACCACCGGATGAGCAACTAATTGAGGTGGAAAAGAGAGGTTGGTGAAAGAATAGTATATTTATAATAAAAAGTGGGTAGTAATGTGTTAAATCTACAGAGACAAAATTAAGAAAAAAATTCTTTCCAAGAGTAGTTTTACTAAGCCATACTTTTTTTGGAGTAGATTTGTGAAGAAGAAACGTGACTCTTCTACGAGTCGTTACATTTTTACTCTTTATTCTACATATTAGATTTTAGTTCTTTTTTCTTGCCTGAGATGCCAACAGTGGCTCAACCACTTTAACCAATGCGACATCACAATGATTCTATGATCACGCCGGCCTGTTCAATCACGTGGCCTCTTTAAAGCACCATAAAAAATTAACTATTTGACATGGAGCCGCTGTCAACATTACTCGAAAACCGATTGACTACAGAAAACCGGAGAATGATCCTTTTAGTTCGTTAATAAGAAATATGTTTTCTCCACTAGAGGGCACTCACGCTCTTTGGACAAATATTGCTTAATATTTGTAGATTTTTTTTTTCTCTCGGAGGGATTCAGCATTTTTTTTTATTGTTGTATTTCTTGGCTTAATGTGGTTATGTAATATGTTATAGTACAGTATAAAAATAACAGGTCATATGTATATATATATATATAACTTTATCATTGTTAAAAAAAATAAGTAAAACTCACAATGTTACTATACTCATAACTTGAGTATTCTGTTCACCCAATACTTTTTTTTTTTTTAAAACCTGTCCTGTTCAACTGTTTGAGACGGAGAATGGAAGTCTAAGTGTCCGGTTGGTCTGAACAGTTTTAATGTTTCACATTGAAAGTATGACATACTCCCATTGTGATCATTCAACATACCTCGTTTATTATGACAAAGCAGCAAACAGGAAGGGGTTATGGGGGAACAGAAGAAAGAAAAGAAACACAAACAACAACAAGAAATACATTAAACGCCTACACTAACTATTAATATGTTGGTGTTATCGTCAGCTAGATGTATATGTGGTTGACATTTTGACACCATCTGGGGGGCCTGTTGACCAGGGAAAGAAGGGGAGGGGGGTGGGGAAGTCTATAAGCTAAGTGATTAGGAGGGGTAGAGTGTTCACAAATCAGCTCTGTGATCTAGAACCCAGTAATCGTGTGACTTCCTTGTGAGTGCAAGCCCGTTGCATACCCTACGCCGCCCCACCGCCAATCCCGGCACTGGGACCCCCCCACCCGAGCGCACCCAATTACATCCAGCCGCATGTGATTTTCTGAACTTTTCACCCAATAATTCTCAGTTGTACAGAGTACTTGAGTACATTTTTGGGATGACCACTTTTACTTGAGCAATATTATTTTGAAGTGCCGCTACTGTTACTGCTACTCTACCTACCTCTGTTTATTGTCAAGGTCAACTTGAAAAAAAGTTGGTTGAACCCGCGGTTCAACGGGCGGTTTGGACATATTCCAGTTTGTAGTCTCCGTCGAGGACAATAACTGCATGCAAGATTTGCGGCCTTAAGGGTTTCGAGAGGTAGAGCTTAATCGGCCAGTTTCAATCCCTCAAATCTGATAAAACATTTGAAGACGAAACATGTGGACGAACACAAGAGTTTGAGGCTGCAATAGCAGGACTGCTATCCAGAGGAAGGGGCCTGTACCGGAGCAACAATCGCTGGTCAGTTCACTATGTCTACTTTACCTTTATTGTCTTTTACTGAAAGAAATGCCTCAGTAATTTGAGACCTGTTTCCAAAGTAGGGTTGCCACCTTTCAGAAATAGAAATAAGGTACTCTCCCCCTCCCGCCCAAAGCCGTACAGGCGATGAAAAAAAGGGACATCCCCAAACTCCTAAAATGCATAGAAATATATCTATTTATATATATATTAAAGGCAACTTTTAAACGAACGGTTTCTTATTTTAAAGGAAGGGTGGCAAGCCTATTCATAAGTGCTGTAGAAGTAAGCTAAGTGGCTAAGTGTTTGTTGCTGCTGGTGCCCAGAGAGAGAGGCTAATAGAGAGACAGAATGCTGTGGTCAATTATTATTACTTATAATTTCATGAAAGTTGCATTGTTTGGCATTTGAGAGCAAAAACTCAGGGTTTAAAAAAGTTTATTCAGTTCATTCATTGTATTTTTATTTTCTCACTATTATCATTATATATCATTATCATATTTAACTATTGTCACCCATACCAGGTATGCAAAAAAATGTTCTACTGGATTCACTTTGTCGGTACATATATAAATTTCAAATTAAGTGGTATCGGTATCGGGGCCAAAAAATGGTATCGGTGCAACACTAGTTATTACCCACCTCTGCCTTTTAAATACAGCAATCTTCATCATTCACAAATGAACCCCCTTAGCCTAGAATGAACTGTATATATGAATACAATGTGGTCATGGTGAGTCAACCAAAGTCTTCCCTTTCCCAAACAGATTTATTCAAATTCTTCTAGTTGTAATATCACAATATCTTTTGCAAACCCCCAAAAAGTTGCAATGTCAGTTTTCTCCAATATCGTTCAGCCCCAGTATCTATATCTACCTCATCTTTTAGGCGTTGGAGCTGCACACTGCAAAATCCCTCTCTGGTTTCTGGTCACATAAATCAAAAATATTACCATTGCACAAGACGTTTTCTCTCTTGTGATCCGGTTGCAAGGACTCTTTTTCACGCACTGGTTTTCGCTACTTCTGAAGTAGACAAGCAGCAGAGCATCAGAGCAAAGACGGCAAAGCTACAGTATACTTGGAGGCGGAATAAGGGGTCTTTTTAAAATGCTCCTTTCATCATCTATGCTTTCACACAAGTCAGGAGTGAAGGTCGTGTTATTGATAAGACATGCAAATGTAAACAAGGTGAGAAGAGGTCGTGTGAAATGAGGCGTGATATCGGAGCCATGTACTTTGAAAAATATATATATTTTTTAAAATGATACCATTAAACCGGGGGTGTCAAACTCATTCTGGTTCGCGAGCCACATTCACGGCAATCATATCTCATGTGGGCCAAATTAGTATAAATTTCGGCAAATAAGTTAACCCTTTAACACCGAACGTGTCAGCAGCGACGCGTTTACGCATTTCGTCTTTGAAGCTTCGTCACGCTGTAATTACGCCACCCACGTGCCGCTAGTTGGTCTCATTTGAAGGTGCGGAAGTTGATGTCCACACCAGTTTTTATTTGAAGTCAATCGACCAAGAAAAACGGGAGATAATGTCATTTGAATTTTATATTTTTAATGCACTCATAAATATGCATTAAAACGCTGAATGTATCACATCTCCATATTTCCATCATTTCTTGTCCTTTTTCAAAACCGAAAGCAGCACAAAAGACTACACATCCCAAGAGCCGTTGTGATGTCAAGAATGACACACCGAATGTGATCATTTTTAATTTCCGAGCGAGGCGCCAACTAATGAAAGGGAGGCATGCGGAGCAAGCAACGGCCGGTTGGTTTGAGCGAGCGACTTTGAAACGTGCAGAATAAATCTAAAACTACATTTAGCGCAAGCTAAGGCATTATTTCATTAACTCAAGGAAGAAGATGAGCCGTATTTGTCGTTGTTTTCCTGGGATGAGTCGGCGTCTCGTCGAGTAGAGGTGACAGCAGCGCGCAAACGGCGAAGGAGTAGGCTGTGTGACATTGTGTGTGATGCAGCTCCGTGACCTGTTCAAGAAGAGGCTTTGTTGAGTGCGCACAAAAAAAAAAAAAAAAAAAAAAACTATTGGGTCGCATGCCTGAAAATTTTGAATTGAACTGAACTACTTGTCAATATTTTTTAAAATACTTTTTTTCTATGTTATATATATATTTTCTTCACTATAATCTTTTCAATTTTATGTAGATATGTGTTCAAGAAGCTTGATTGCATGTACGTATATAATTTTGCTAAGGTGATGGGTACAACACCTAACTTCACAAAGAGATATCCTCCAAACCCTTTGTGTGTTAGATGATATATATAATCTTTTTTCCTCACTATTTTGCGCTGTATATAACCTGTTTTGACCATAGTATGTGTAAAGGCCAAAAACGCCTATGACCATACCTGCGGTTTGTGTTGAATTGTCAAACATAAAACTATTCAATTTTATTTTTTTCTATTGAATGTTTATCCTAACAAGTTGAATAAATGTTATCAAGCTTCTAAACGGTTGGTCGAGCGTGTTTGGTTGTCAATGGGACATCAACATTACAAATTTTGAAAAAAGATTTTGGGATTTTTTTGTCTTTTTGGGTCCAAAATGTGGATTATAATTGGTCAGTAAAGAAAACAACAGTTTGGACATGAGGTTCAAGGTGTCCTGAAAAAGGGACCCAACTTGGCCATTGTTAAAATTTTTTTCTTTGAAATATAAAGGCAACATCAAATGCATGCAAATTCGGCCAAAGTTAGGCTTAGGTGTTAAAGGGCTTACTCACTAGCTGCCATTGACAGTGCTAGACATCCAATCCATTGGGAATTAACAAATGTTCGTCTGAGCCAGTGTTGTCAGTAACGCATTATTAAGTAACGCGTTACTGTAATCTGATTATTTTCTTTCAGTAACAAACAATCTAACGCGTCATTGTTTCCTTAATGCCTGTGCGTTACTATTTTGTTGTTGCATCATAATGTATGTAGAATGAAGAATACTGTCGTCATGTACGAAGAGCATTTGAATAGAAAATATTGCTCTTGAGTTTGGGAGTGACATCACATCTCACATTTTCTCGTAGGAAAAAAAAAACAGGTGGGTCACGTGTATTACCATGCTGTTTGAGCACTGTCTGCTACAGCGGTCAACAACATAGCCTTGCTGCCTCGTCAGAATGCTAACAGTGAAAGGCAGGAGATATAGCACAAATGGCTGCATTTGCTCACTGGAAATACAGACATTTCTGTCAAGTAAAGATGACGAAAATATATTCGTCTATTGCAAACATTTAGCTGGCTCAAAAAGACTGTCGACCGCTAAAAACTCGACACCCAATTCAACAAGGAAGCACTTGGAAGTACAGCACAACACGACAAAACTCGAAACAAAGCCTACAGGTATGAGACAGCCAGCACTTCTACAGTTTGTAACCAGCCTTTATGTCCATTTTATAGTAAGAGTTTGTAATCATAGGCATATCATAGGTTTTACTTTTGTGGGACTGGGGGCAAAACATGTTGATGACTCTGAAACAAAAGTCAAAAGTTTGGACACACTTCATCATTTTTGTGTTTTTATATATATATTTTTTTATGTAAATTCTCACTGAAGACATCAAAACTATGAACGAACATGTGGAATGGCAATAAAAAAAAATAGGGAAATAACTGAAAACAGGTTTTATATTTTACATTCTTCAAAGTATTCACCTTTGAGGTGTCTCCAAACCTTTGGCCAATACTGTATATACTAGTACATGGTTATGGTTATGGTGTTATCTTGACACTGTTCGTGTTCAATCAACTGTTCAAGCCAAGTTGTTGTTGGTAGCGTGTGAAAGCTTAGGTTTAAAGAAATTTTAAATATCCATCTTGCCTCCTCAGGTGTAGTTTTGGCTAAGCAAAGCAAAGGATAGTCTCTAAGGCAGGGGTGTCCAAACTTTTTGCAAAGGGGGCCAGATTTGGTGTGGTAAAAATGTGGGGGGCCGACCTTGGCTGACGTCCTTTACATAGAACAATATATTTAAGCAAATTTTAGCAAGCCATTATGTGTGTCACATTTGCTTTATTTTTTTTTTTAATTAATAATTTAAACAATCTCGCAACTAGCCTTTTTGGCGTTCTCTTTTGACTCTTTGGCTCTTGCGAAATACTGCTGCTGTGAAATTAAACTAGCTTCAAGTTTTTTCAATTTCTCGGTGCGTATCTTCCCTATAATCTTGTCGTACATGTCAGCGTGTCTTGTTTGGTATTATCGCCTCACATTGAACTTTTTAAAAACAGCTACTGTCTCTTTGCAAATGAGTCAGACCGAGTTGTTGCGTATTTTAGTTAAGAAATAGTCCAATTTCCAGCTATCCTTGACGTGTCAGCCGTCGCAGTCAACTTTTTTTGTTGTTGTTGTTTGTCGCCATTTTAGAAAATTGGAAGTAAAAGGTCACACGGGGTAGTGTTACCTAGAGTGCTGCCGCCTTTAGTGGGTAAATGAGGAACAGCATTTAGTGTGTAAGCTACTTCATATGCTGGTAGTAGCACTGCTGACCAATTTACCATATTGGCCCGAATATAAGACGGCCCTGATTATAAGACGACCCCCTCTTTTTCAAGACTCAAGTTTGAAAAAAAGACTTTTTGAACACCAAATTAATTTTCATACAGAAAATAATTACAGTACATCTGAAACAAATGATTATAACAATATATTTGAGAAAAAAAAGCATGCTATTTTGCCTCATTCAGATCTTAATATCTGAACATTTAAATATGTAAACTAAAGTGCAATCACATTTGTAAATGAATGACTTCTGGTTTTTGAAATGTAAATAAACCAATCTATTGTGATAAAACAACAACATTGCAATAACTGCATAAACAATCAAAGTGAAGTCTAACTGTAGTCTTGAAACAAATCGGAATAAGGAAAAACATTGCAATAAAATAATGCAAACTGGTTAAACTTGAGAGTAGCTGAGATCTGTCATGACAGAATATCACTTCAATGATATCTGGTGCCATCTAGCGTCTTGAATGGGTATAATGTCTAGACCGCGAATATAAGACGACCCCCACTTTTTCAGTCATATTTCAATGCAAAAAACACAGTCTTATATTCGGGCCAATACGGTATTAAGTCTGTGTGCGGGCCAGACGTAATTAATTTTATGACAGAGGCTGGGGGCCGGATGAAATTTGAACGCGGGCCGCATTTGGCCCCCGGGCCGGACTTTGGACATGTCTGCTCTAAGGTGCTAGTCACATGATCTGTTCAAAAAACGATTTTGAGCAATTATGAAATACGTTGTAGGATTCTTGTTCATTTCATTAATTTTTGTTGTTTGTTTTATTGCTTTACAACTTTTATAGACAACATTTTAACGGCTAGGTCTTTTTTTTTTTTTTTTTTTAAAGGGGTAGTTCAGAATTTTTGACATTAGGCTTAATCTTGGAGTTAGCAGTGGTTTAGTTAGTCGTTGAAGTTGATTTGAACAAATGCCGTGCAGTTTGTCAGTTAGTTTGTTTGTCAGTTTGAGGGCTCCGGAGTGGCTAAGCTAGCGCGAGTCAATGGTGGTTGAAATCAACTCCATCGACTAATTAACCCCCGCTAACTCAAAGATTAAGCCTTATGTGAAAAATTCAATTACATGCGATGAAATTTTTCTGTTGTCTTTTTATGTTAAGGCAACAAAAGGAGAAAAAAAAAGGTAAAAAGTAACTGATAAGTTACTTTTAAAGTAACTTAGTTACTTTGATAATAAAGTAATCAGTAAAATAACTAGATTACTTTTTGAAGGTGTAACAAGTAATTAAATTACTTTTTTAAGTAATCCCTGACAACACTGTTGACAGCCAGTCATCCCAGTTTAGGTCAATTGGATGTCTGTTGTCATTGGAAGGCAAGGAGTTCATTTTAGATCACTTCCTTGCAGGGATGTTTTTGGCAGCCATTTTAATTTTCGTCTTAGTCTTTTGGACGATAGTACTTACACTATTAGTCTTAGTCGTATTTTAGTCATCTCAAAATGTGTTTGTCTTCATATAGTTTTTGTTGACGAAAACCCAAGACTAATTCCATCTAGTTTTAGTCGACGTTTACTAAAAATGTTTTCATCTGGAAAATCAAAGCCTAATTTTAACACGAATACTATGCTAATGCTACGAGTTACATTTATTGTATGCTGATTAGAGGTTGGAATCTTGGGGCACCTCACGATTCGATTACAATTACAAATCGATTATTGATGCACAACCTCCTGCCCCCCAGCTATTAACTGCTTTTAATGTTTCGTACATTTGTTACAGAAATAGTACAAAATTCCTCTCGAGCTTAAATAAACTATTTCAAAATCAAGTTAACAGTTCAAAACAGTTAATAAAATACTCAAGTCCCCATTCTGTATCAGCATCTTTAAAGTACATTCAATTAATTTAATGTGAATCAACAGTTAAAGTTGTTAAAATTTCTCCCGTCATTCCATAAGTTCCCTTCGGTTTACTTTCGACATGGGAAAGTTTTAAAACTGTTTTATCGTTTAAAGATAGATTCAAGTCAAGATTTTGACGATTTAGGAGTATTTTAGATAAAAAGTTAATTAGGTTCGCTCGAAAGGTTCGCTACAACAGAGCCTTCCTGAGAAGTCTACTGCTTTAAGATGGCGGCTGTTTACTAACGCCGGCGAGTGTCATTTCGCATCTAGTTCTCTTATACATGTGCTCACGCCGCCGAGTCTGTCATTTCGCATCTAGTTCTATATACATGTGATATCTACCGTAGCATTATGTGGGCATTGTTTGTAGCAACGTGGGCGAAGTTTGTAGCAACTGGGCGTAGTTTGTAGCGGCTGTCGGCGGTTTTTTTATCTAGAGGCATGAGTTGTGGATGTTTACTCTTGGTCCGTTCGTCATTGATTCCCGAAGACCGCGCTGACTGTGTTTTAGTTACACTTTACTTAGCATATGGCGGAAAACACTCAGGTGACTTGAAGTTCCGCTCTGAGACCCCCAGTTTGGCCAAATTTCAAAATTGTCCGATATGCATGTGTGATACATCATTGGAAAGCTTAAAATCTCAATTTTCTGGGGGAAGAACAATTTTGAACAGGAGGGCATTTAAAAAAAAAAAAAAAAAGAAGTAAACAACAAAACCCTATCTGTAGGTAGAGCACGCGAGAGCAGAAATACAGACGCCATGACTTTAACGAGATATTATTGCATACTTACCTTGTTTTGATCCAAAAACTCCATGTAGCATGTATCACCGAGTGTCAAACACATAGCTGTGAATGGCCACAGCTGGATTTTTGGGGGATTTTTCTTAGTGTGGATCGATTATTCATCATCTAAAATATTGGGGAAAATGCGACGGTAACCAAAAAAATAGAATTAAGCAATAGTTATGAGGTAGATATCAGTGACTTTTTTTACAGACGGCAATTTGTTTAAAAGTTTAAAATATGCGAGTGAATAATTTTTTGTAGTCGTTTTTTTTTTTTTTTTTTTCAAACTAAACATTAGACATCAATTAATAATTCTAAGCTGACAGACATTTCAAATAATAAATACGATTACTTACCTTTTTTTTTTTGGCTAGGTTGAAACAAAAGCGGTTGCGCGACGTCTGTAAACGGGTTTTCAGGGTTAAACGGACAAATTAAAAATAGTTAGGGGGCTAATTGCGCCATGAATCTGCTATGGCAGCATATAGACATATTGTTCTGTCAAACACAACAGTTCTTTTGGCTTAAAATACAGCAGTTTATTTTAAAGAGGGGTGCAAGAGCAGAAACAGCTTTTTCAGCCTTATCTGTGTTTTCCGCCATATATAAATAATCGGAATATGGATGTTTGTGAATCGTTCTCGAATCTTCAGCGGCCGAAACGCGAATAATCTAAGAATCACAAATTTCACACACCATTAATGGTGATCACTCAGCACAGACCTTTCAACGCTTAAGCAACATTACTTATTCTCTCTGGCCAAGAAAACAAATCTTAACATTTGTGCAAGCCTACATTGAAACTGGAGACAACGCACTGGTGAGTCAGGAAGGGTGAGGGGGGGCGCAGCACGGCATTAGTGACATAACCAGACACTGCTATGATGCAGGCTTACTACACGTAAATGTCTTTTGAGCATGTGACTGAAACTATTGCACATTTTCATCTCGTTCTCGTCTCGTCAGAGGAAAACTGGCATTCGTCTTATGTTGTAGTCTCCCAAAACAAGTTTTAGCTCATTATAGTCTCGTCATCATGAAAAAAGTGTTGACGAAATATTTTCGTTGTCGTGATCGTTGATGAAAACAACACAGCTTCCCTGTAATTTTAGGGTACTTAGGGCTCACCTCCTGTAAATTTTGGGGTATATTACCGTCGCTTCTTGTACATTTTGGATCATTTCCTGTTGATTCTAGGGCATTTCTGGGCAACTTTAGGTTCATCGCTTACTACCTGTTGATTTTGGGCCATTTCCAGGTTACTTCCTGTTGATTTCCAGTCACCTTCTGTTGGTTTATGGGCATCTTCGGGTCACTTTTTCGCCAATTCATTGGCTGCAATTTATGGCACTAGATGTCAATTCCATTTTGACAGGGAGGGTGCGAATGAACGAATGTGACTGCGGACACAAAAATGAGCCAAGTGCAGTCGAGCATAAAACTGCGGTTTTACTGCGCTAATGTCAAAATAAAAGCATATGATTTTATATGTACAGTATGTATGAGCTACAATGTGCCTTTGAGGCATAACAACTATGCGGGCTGGATTGAACCGCTTGTTGGGCCCTTCTGGCCCACGTGCCGTGTGTTTCATACTCCTGCACTAACCAATAGGGTTAAGCTTAGCTCAGCTACGGTGGAATGATGCAAAATGGAAAAGTGTTCTGTTGTTTGATGAGTCCACATTTCAAATGAATTGTTAAATATAGTTTAACCTTGATTTGCAAATCGTTGTTTTTATTTGTTTAACATAACTCCCCAACTCCATTGGAATTGGGGTTGCACATCCTAGTAATTAGCTCCTTCGTTTTTGAGTTCTTCGTAGTTCAGTAGTGAACAGATTTTCCTGTCCGCACTCAAAATGGAGTTCTAAGAACACTGTTCATCTTTTAATGCATCATCGTGATCATCTTTATGCCAAACTGATAATGTATCAAAAGTGACTCTGCTATGTCTTTATCGTGACATCATCCAAAAATTGTATCATCCTGCAGTTGTGGCTTGATTTATGAGTGACTCGACTTGGAAGCTTGCAAGAAATGGAACACCATTAGAAATTTTTTTTGGGTTTGTTTTCATCTCTGAATATAAACTTGAGATACATGATTGATGTTGGTTGTGAATTCAATTTCATACATTTCACAATAGCACCATTCATAAAAAACACCTAATGCGGTTAAATTAATAAATGTATTTATTTTATAGGGACAGCAAACATTAACGAACATCTACTTAGACGCATCTAAAAGACTTAACTATGCCGGTTTATAGCAAAGATACTAATTTACATCCGCTGTCCCTAGGCAGGTAACGGTAGCGAAAGACAACAAGACATAAGAAAGAACAAGAGGTTACAATCAATGTTCCCTCTAAGTTGCGCGCGTGCACAATCTCGCACTGCTTGCACACACTCAGCACACAAGAAAATCTATGAAGCACAGAAAAATAAAATTCAACAGAAACGTATTGTAGCGCCAATAGAACTACTGTCTGTTAGCGCCGCAATCATATGTCAGCGCGACACTCCTATTGGTGTGTTTGAGACGGCAACGCAGCACTCCTATTGGTGCGTTCGATACGGCAACGCGACGCTCCCATTGGTGCATTTGATATGGCACCGCGATGCTCCCATTAGTGCTTTCGATACGGCAACGCCACGCTCCCATTGGTGCTTTCCATACGGCAACGCGACGCTCTCATTAGTGCTTTCCATACGGCAACACGACGCTCCCATTGGTGGAGTTTGACTCCTCTGCTAATTTACTGAAGCAACATTCCGCTGCCAATCTTTGCAAGAGCTACAGAATTAATATAGAATTTTAGAACTAATTTAGTTAATTAATTAGACCAACAAAATTGTTTTCTGTACTATTTTGCAATGTAACTCAATGAGCGACAGGTGTCTAGAAAAATGCTTTCAAATAATGTTTTGTTTTTTGTATCTATTCTGGAATTAAGAACGTTTCTGACCTTTCAAAGCAGTTAAAGCTTAAATATACTAATTAATTGCTTAAAATATGTGTTTTAAGCTAATTTTCCGCTAGCTATTTTTCTTATTTCAAGAAATCTGAGTAAAAATTCACTTAAAGCACTGGCAGATAATTTCACTTATTTCTTGTAGATTTACACTGAAAATGAGGGAATTTAACTACTTTTAAGGAGGTGTGTTTTTGCATTGTAGCTGCTCAGACACAGAGAATAGGAATCTTGAGTGTCCTGATTGTCTGAACAGTTTTAATGTGGGAGTGATATAGTGTGCTACATTGTGGTTGTTCATTATGATTTATTTATTAACTCACCCATGCCACAATTGGACCTTACCCAGGCTGTTACGTGCCAAAGATGGCTCGCGAAAGGCGTAACATAAAACAATCTGGACTCTCCTATGGTTAAAACAAGACTCTCACATACAGTGTGTTTAATCTTACTTTAAAAAAGTAATTAATTACAGTTACAAATTACTTCTCCCAAAAAGTAATTGCGTTAGTAACTCAGTTACCTGAATGTAAGAGTAATTAGTTACTTGGCAAAGTAACGGTGATAATTTTCATGTTTTTTTTGTTTTTTTAAATCAAAAAAACAAAACAAAAACAGGTCACACAATGTGAAGTTTAAAGGGTTTTTGGGAAGCTTAATTCTTTACCCTGAACTTAACTAGACACAGGGGTATTTCGGATATTGCGATAACTAGATAGTAACCTTTGCTATCTGTAGAAGTCATTTAATGTTGTGAGTCAAGTTTTAAAACTGTTTCATCATTTAAATATTTAAGTCAAGTTGTTGCCAATTTAGGAGCATTTTAGATAAAAACACATAGGATCGCTAAGAAGTTTCTCTACAACAGAAACTTTCTGAGAGGTCCACTGCTTTAAGATGGCAGCTGTTTAATAACGCATCTAGTTCTTTATACATGTTGCTAATGCCACCGTGTCTGTCATTTGCATCTAGTTCTATATTATGTGATATCTACCATCATGTGGGCGTAGTTTGTAGGCTATCGGCTACAGTCGGGTATTATTGGAGCCACCTAACATCGCGTTTGCAACGCCGTCACACTCCTTTGCCTCCTCCCCACTACTGCTCTGCTCTCATCTCCGTGAGTCCGTCTCTCTCAGACTTTTCTCGCGCCATTCAACCAACATAGTAACGTACTCCTTTCCCGCCTCAGTAACGGTAACGGTGTTGCCAAGATGAGAAAAGTAATTCATTAGATTACTCACTACCCCAAAAAAAAATAGCGCCGTTAGTAACACCGTTATATTGTAACCCCGTTATTAACAACACTGCTCACATATAACGTAGTACACATTTAATGAACGAGATCTTGGTCTTTTTCATTTTAAGTGGGCCAAATGAATCATACCGTATTAAAAGTAAACTAATAAAAATTGCTGCTTTAATTTCATTCTTTTAATAAGCCATGTAACTTGCTATGATCCAAGGTTTTTAATAGGCGTGACACTAGTGTGCGGCCTCCATGTACATATCTGATGTTGCTCACCATGGTCCGCAGTGTGCTCAGACAGCTTGTGTGTCTGCTCAGACACATGAAAAATTAGAGGGAACAATGGTTACAATAAAACACAACACTGTACAGTAGATTACTAAGAAGTTTAGTAGTTACAACATGTTTTCATTTCAATCACTGCTTGAGGTGAGTTTTGAAGGTTTGTAATGCAGGACACTCCCTCATGGTGAGTGGTAGACTGTTCCAGATCTTACTGGCCTTTACAGAGAAAGAATTTTGACCAAAGACTGTTTTTCTCAGTGGGGACTCATAGTCCCCTCGAGAGGAGGCCCTGGTCCAGGGACCGCTGTGAGCCCTTTTTCTTTTTTAATATATTCAAATTATAGAGTGATTATATGGTAATGCGTGTTTTTGCACCTTCCAGTTGACAACATGTAATGTAATATTCAATGTGTGATAAAATCATTGAATACAGAAACATTCTAGCAGACCCAAGTATTATGAAAGGCCATTTGTTTAAAGTTGTTCAGGTTGAATTTCACTGTATTAGTTATGCTTTTAACGTGGCTCTTAAAAGACTGTGTGGAAAGTGTCACTCCGAGGTACTTGAATTCAGAGATAATTTGTTCTGGTCCTCCCAAAATACACCTGAATGTTTCATGTCCAAAAGTTGCTTTGTGAACATGATACAGTTTTGTTGTTTAGTAATAGGCAAGATTTGTAAAGTCATTCATTAATGACAACCATAGCTAATGTGATAGCAGAAGCTGCGTCTTGAATATTTAGACGATGACAGCATCATCGACTTAATTTGAAATTCAACATTTTCACATGAATTTGGCGAGTCATTAATATACATAGAAAATAACTGTGGGCCAAGTACTGACCCCTGACGCAGGCCAACAGGGACGTCTAGAAATGTTGACTTGACACAGTTAATGCAAAACACACTGTTTCCTGAATTCTAAATATGATTTTATCCCTTGAATTGCATGCTAGAAAAAATAAAAATGGTTTAGTTTAGACAGAAAGTGTTCATGATTTACGGTGTCAAATGATTTACTCTGATCTAGAAATACTGCGCCAATGTAAAGTTTGGTGTCCAGCATTCCATCTTGTTTATTCAAAATATGATAATCTTAGATTTTCAATATGCTATTTTATTGCTTACTTAGGATTATCACAATTGAATTTCTCCTGCTTTAAACAAACAAAATTATAACATCATTTTCCATAATTTATTCTCCTGTATCTGAATATTGTATTAAAAAATATATAATTTCATACTTTGGTAATGGTACTTTACACAACCCTATACTGTTAATCACTCCCCACATGTGTATGTGTGTTACTACCTTGACAAATTATTTCTCTTTTTGACAATGCAATTTTAACTCATTCACTGGCAGGACTATGTTCTGTGGTAGTGAGTAAAAGGAGGAAATAGAAATTAAAAACACCCATAAATGAAATAAAATACTCAAAAAACAAAACTTGTTCGAATGAACATTGACAGACAAGCACATATTGTAGCGTCTACAAAGACAATGGCAACATGGTGGTAGTGATCCCTCGTTTTTCGCGGTTAATGGGGACGAGAACCCGCCGTGATATGTAACAAAAACGGAAACTAGCGCCCCCTCTCCCCATTCTTTTTTTTGTTTGTTCAATGTATTTATTCAGATTTAGCATCGGAAAGAGATACGAATAAGAGAGACGTATAAGACATGTTTTTTCACTTTTTTTTCCCAAAGTATAATTGGGGAAAAAAAAAATATATATATATATATATATATATATATATATATATATGTTTTTAAGTACTTCAAATGTAATAATTATGATACATTTTAAACATGTTACTGCTGTTTTTAAACAAGAATAAAGTAAAAAAAAATGTCAATTATCGTTAAATTTAATAAGAAACTCCAGTCAACTGCCTGATCATGAAAAGCAGCAGGAGGGAGAGTAAGACTACGTTTATATTTATTTATTTATTTTTTAATAGGAAAAAAAAAATCCATGATGGACTGAGAGCGTGAAGTTTGAAGCGCAAAGTAGCGAGGGATCACTGTAATACATTCTCAGCAGGAAAAACGGTACATTATTTTCAATAAATTATACCCGCATGGACGCCACGAACTGTATGTAAAAAAGGTTGTCTGAGAGTTTAAGAGAACGCGCGCCATTGGCAGTAGCATAATGCTAACGCGAATGCTATGCTAACGCTACGAGTTACATTTGTTGTGATCATCACTCAGCACAGACCTTTAAAGGCAGACCTTTAATGCGTCACGACGCACGAGTGACACAACCAGACACTACTAGATGCAGGCTAACATGGCACACACACATGGAACACACATTGTGAATATGTGACGGAAGCTATTGCGCTTTTTCGTTTCGTTCTCGCCTCGTCAGACAAAAACTTGCATTTGTATCATTTTTAGTCTCCCAAAACACGTTTTTAGCTCGTCATATTCTCGTCGTCGTCATGAGAAAGTGTTTGTTGACTGAATATTTTCTTTGTCGTTGACGAAAACAACACTGCAAAAGGCGTGTAAACGATTCTCTCGTGAAAAGTCATAATCGTATCATCTCTGTGATATTTACTTCTCAAAGCCCGCTCTCTAATGTGATACTCATCTTAAAATCCTGTTTCTGTTATTTGGCTCTCTAATATGAAGCATTGCCATTCGTGTAATCGCCTTGGATGTAATCAATGTATCACGCATTATGTAGCAAATTCTGGCACTCTTGCTCAGTTTAATGAGTCCGATTGCGCTCAGGCTAATTATCCCATTAGTCAGACATCAGGCCCGATGCATTGTGTCACTTAATTGCCTTTTTTGGGAACGTTCAGTTAAGTTTGCCTGTCGTCGCGTTTTCCCTGCAGGCAGTAACAACGCTCTTTTTTCCTTTCTTCGATTTTTGGCAGCTGAGTGACACAAGGGAGGAAAGCTTTTAACCTGAGGCCAGAATGCGAAGAAAAGGTTGCCTTGAAAGGGAATGGGTTGCGGGCTGTTTTTTTTTTTCCTGGCTCACGTCTTCTCCGGGTTGCCGAAAGATGAGTATTAAATTGTTGTTTGCCATCACGGAAGGATATCATCATCATCATCATCATCATCTTGAGCGGGAGTCAGCATCCAACTCAAGTGTGGGACTGTGAAATGGTCTTTGTAGGTTTTGTGATTTCTCTGGGGCTGTCGGTTCATTTCACAAGTACACAATTGGCAGGCAAAAAGTCATTTCTGCGATCCTTGTTGGACTCTTTTACGAGGAACTAAAGCAGGACTCAATGAAGATGGGGAGACGCTTCGTACGATTTTATTTCAAAGATATGCACCGACAATAAGTAGAAAACTAATTTAGGGCTCCGGCTGTTGATTATGTAAGTAATCAATTACCCTATCGATTAATTAGTTCGATTAATGGAGTATTCAGATAACAAACATTAAATTCTTTGCAGAATAGTTTTATGAGATATAAAACAAAGAAGTTTATGCTTGCAATATCCTTAATTTTGACCTGTGCATCCCTCGGAACAAGGATTGCACTTTCAAAATTGCATTAAATGCGAATACAAAATAAAATACCTGAGTGTTTCTTCAAACTCTATAGAATTCCACTTTAATGTCACTAGTCATGAAAATAAAAATGCAAAAATGACAAGCTGTGTTCAAACTTTTGGCCTGTACTTTATGTAAAGCACACGATAGCTCTGGATGCTAACAATCTACATAATTATGGAATTATTGGAATAAGTTTGATCACGCAATAACTCACTTTGAACATCTGCTAACAAAAACTGGAGTTCTCGACAGCATACACTCTCTCGCTCGTATGTCATTGAGACGCACTTGCCGCAAGTACGCCACCAGTTTTGCCCAACTCTTGTCTCATCAGGTATTTTTTGCCCTGCATTTTGCCTTTGCTGCTCGTTTTGTGAACAACCGATGTGCTGTCCTTCTCTTCACTTTTCAGCTGTGGTTCAAATTGGAAGGGCAAAACCGACGAAGTCATGTTGGGGTAGCTAACGAGTGACACCCTTTTTTTTCTTTTTTTAAACGAGTGACACGCTGGAAGTTCAGTAGCAGGCCATGTGACGTCACCGCACTGCGACGTCAACAAGAATGGCGAACTATCAGTTGAAATAATTTTATAAATCTTATTAAAACGAAAATATTAAGAGGGGTTTTAATATCGAATTATTATAACTCATACTAACATTTATCTTGTGTGGATATTTTACAAACCCTATTTTCTGCGGGTTATCCAGATCCCATCTACTTCTGGCAGCAGACGTCGGACGACATCACAGTCACTGTGCGCCTGCCCGAGGGCGTGACGAAAGACGCAATCCACTTCCGGCTGACGGTGGATACCATCAGCGTCGGCGTCCGGGGATTCGCACCCCTGCTAGAGGGCCAGCTGTATGCATCCGTAGACCCTGAGGCCTGCACCTGGACACTGTGGGAGGACAAAAGGTTTGTAGTATCATCACTTGATAGCTTAAAAGTAAATATTTGTTTGATTGCTGATACTATTTTGGTCTCCACAGCCTTGAAGTGAGCCTGCAGAAACGAACTGAAGGACCCATGTGGCCAGAGCTGGTTATTGGTGATCGTCGAGGGGAGCATGTGATGAGCGATGAGCAGGTTGCCCTCATGAATGAAAGGCTCACCCACCTGAGTTCTGAAGATATGGTGAGACTAATTTTTTAACAAATTTTAGTGAAGCACATTTCTTCAAAGCTAATAACGTCTGTTCTAACAGTGTGACATAACTTGCCTTTTGATTTCCCTGATCCACTGTTTTATTAATGGTACATGCATTTTTCCAGACTAGTGAAATCAACCTCCTGGCCTGCAGCTGTTCAAAGTTAATTGAGGTTGATCTACTTGAACAAAGCAGAAATTCTTTGAGCAGACTCCTCATTATAAACAGTTTTGCTGATACTTATATTGTAACAACCTCATTTTTGACTTGATAGTTTCTCTCGGGCATGAACTGTTCCAGTTCCCCCTCATTCCTGATTAAATTGATCCCTGCGACTTTTGAATGAGCCCTCATCTGTACTCTAAACATGATGAACCCCTTCAGTTCCTCTGAGCGTCCTCTTTCTTCATACATCATTCATCCCTTAGTCTGACGTTTGGAGCCCTCTTCCTCTCAGCCCTTGTTAGCATCATCTGTTCCCACTCCAGCTTCTCCATGCTAATCAATGCCTGCTTTAATGCTAATGAATGCAATACAAGAATAACCCGCCACCTCTGTACTCTCTCTGCGGCTTCCCCAGAACGCTAATCCAGATTTGGACAAGCCAGCCTGCAACTCCCAGGAACTGGAGGACTGCGACGGCTACCCTGAGGACACTTCCAGCCTCATGCATTTTGACGGCAAGTCACTGAAGACCACTCAGGTGGTGAGTACTCATGCTGGTAAACACTTCAACACCACCACGTTAGCCGTCTTTAAGGCGCCCCGCTGGTACACAGTTGTGATTCATGAGAGTATGCTATATACGCCAATGTAACTTGGTTGATTTTAGGAATATTTTCAACTACAGTGGTAAATCTGGAATATCCTACACAGAGTATAAGTGAAATTAATGTAGAAGACAATTGCTCAAAGTATTTAGATATGCAAATTAAGGCTGCAGCTAACAATTATTCTTTAATAATCGATTAATTGGATGATTAATTGATTAATGGATTAATCGGACATACGAATTTAATTCGTTCCAGGACTTCTAAGATAAAATGGTTATATGTCGAGCGAGATTTTCCCATAGAATAAGATATACAGTATATCACAAAAGTGAGTACACCCCTCGCATTTCTGCAGATATTTAAGTATATCTTTTCATGGGCCAACACTGACAAAATGACACTTTGACACAATGAAAAGTAGTCTGTGTGCAGGTTATATAATAGAG
Source organism: Corythoichthys intestinalis (assembly GCF_030265065.1). Classification (NCBI taxonomy): domain Eukaryota; kingdom Metazoa; phylum Chordata; class Actinopteri; order Syngnathiformes; family Syngnathidae; genus Corythoichthys; species Corythoichthys intestinalis. The sequence continues at coordinate 28,206,521 of NC_080416.1, forward strand.
TTAATTTATTTTCTCCTCAAAATAACTCTAAATATAGCCATTAATGTCTAAACCCCTGGCAACAAAAGTGAGTACACCCCTTAGAAACTACATCTCTAAATGTCCAAATTGAATACTGCTTGTCATTTTCCCTTCAAAAATGTCATGTGACACTTTAGTGTTTCTAGGTCCAGGTGTGCATAGAGAGCAGGTGTGTTCAAATTTGTAGTGCAGCTCTCACACACTCTCATACTGGTCACCGAAAGTTCCAACATGGCACCACATGGCAAAGAACTCTCTGAGGATCTTAAAAGACGTATTGTTGCGGTACATGAAGATGGCCAAGGCTACAAGATTGCCAACACCCTGAAACTGAGCTGTAGCACAGTGCTAAAATCATCCAGCGTTTTAAAAGAGGTCCAATCAGAACAGGCCTCGGATTGGTTGTCCAAAGAAGCTGAGCTCACATGCCGAGCGTCACATCCAAATGCTTTCTTTGAAAGATCGTCGCAGGAGTGTTGTCAGCATTGCTGCAGAGATTGAAGATGTGGGGGGTGGGGGGGTCAGCCTGTTAGTGCTCAGATCATTTGCTGCACTCTACATCAAATTGGTGTGCATGGCTGTCACGCCAGGAGGAAGCCTCTTCTGAAGAGGGTACACAAGAAAGCCCGCAAACAGTTTGCTGAAGACATGTCAACAAAGCACATGAATTACTGAAACCATGTCCTATGGTCTGATGAGACGAAGATTAATTTGTTTGGTTCCGATGGTCTCAAGCATGTGTGACGACGACCAGGTGAGGAGTACAAAGATAAGTGTGTCATGCCTACAGTCAAGCATGGTGGTGGGAATGTCATGGTCTGGGGCTGAATACGTGCTGCAGGTGTTGGAGAATTACATTCCATTGAGGGAAACATGAACTCCAACATGTACTGTGAAATACTGCAGCAGAGCATGAACCCCCATCCTCCAGAAACTGGGTCGCAGGGCAGTGTTTCAGCATGACAATGACCCTAAACACACCTCCAAGGTGACCACTGCTTTACTGAAGAGGCTGAGGGTAAAGGTGATGGACTGGCCAAGCGTGTCTCCACACTTGAACCCAATATCTTTGGGGGATCCTCATGTGGAAGGTGGAGGTGTGCAAAGTCTCAAATATCCGGCAGCTCCGCAACGTATTAATGGAGGAGTGGAAGAGTATTCCAGTGGTAACATGTGAAGCTCTGGTCAACTCCATGCCCAGGAGAGTAAAAGCAGTTCTGGATAATAGTGGTGGTCACACAAAATATTGACAGTTGACATGTTGTATGTTAATATTGACAACTTTCACTAAGGGGTGTACTCACTTTTGTTGCCAGGGGTTTAGATATCAATGACTATATTTTGAGTTATTTTGAGGGGAATATAAATTAACTCTATTATATGATGGTCCCTGGCAAACTTTAAATGCGCATTCACATGTACTGGCTTCAACAGGGGAACGTTCTGAGCAGTGCATTATTTTAAACCATTGCAATGCAGATTTCTACTGACAAGTAGCCTTTGAAACTATGCATCCAGCTTTCTTCAGGTAATTGACCAGCTCCTACCATGTAGTTCTAGGGTGAGCCCTCACTTTTCTCATCATGAGTAATGCCCCACAAGGAGAGATTTTACATGGAGCCCCAGTCCGAGGTAGATTATTAGTCATGTTTAGCCTTTTCAATTTTAGAACAATTGCTGCAACTGTTGATTTATTCTCTGTCTGGAGCTCAAAATTTTTTTCTCTGGTGTCTTTCAAAAGCTCACTTGCCCATGGTAGCAGTTGGATTATGACTGACTGTGGGGTGCACAGGTGACAATAATGAGCTCAAACGGGTGGGTGGGTGGCTCCTCATGGGTTAAAGGTGGACTTTTTTTAAGGTAGACTGACAACTCTTTAAGTGTCATCATTATTGCTGATTCTCAGGGGTATAAATACTTAAGAACCCCAGTAAATTATAAATTATTGAAAAATCATACATTGTGAGTTTTGAATTTCAGAGCTCTACCTATTTTATAAGGCCACGTCTACATTAGGACGGATAATGGCCTTAAACGTGTAATTAGTTGGACTACATGGCATGACGGCTACACTAGTATGCCTATTATTTGGATTATTTGTTAGACAGTCAGATAATGTAGGCGGGTAATGTTACACGCCACCTACTTGCGCCAAATATGGACTGCTGTCACAGTACAACATTTGGATACTCAGGAAGGCACGTCATGCCGTCGCTGTTTTTAGTGCGGCATGATAGCATCGTAAACAAGAGAGGCGGACGATCACGACGTGGCATTCCTGCTCCTCTTTTCTTTTCCACACATTTTTCTTGAACCTTCAAACTACATATCAATAATATGCTTCAACTCAGTGCCCATTTGGGGTCCTTCCATCGCGAATGAGGTGGAGATGAGCGTTTTATACAGCTCTCGTCTCCCGAGTTGTCTCCGATCAGCCAGCTGAGGGGCTGGCCCCTCCTAACTCAATCCCGACCGAACATGAGTACTGTATATAAAAATACACAGAGGAAAATTAAACCCCGAAAAGTGACCTGCGTGGTACCCCCAGTCAAAAAGGTGCGTGATCAGTTTCTTTTTCCCAAGACATTTCTGCCTGTCAAAACTGTTGCCACTTCCCGAATCGCCACTTTTAATGCACTGGTTGCGGTTTCCAGATCACAAAATAATGACAGTTTACATTAGAAGGTGTAGTAATTTCGAAATTTGCCGCGGGCTAGTCATGAGTTTCCGGTTCAGAGGTAAACCGCGAAGGCGATGACGTAACACATGAGGCTTCTCCTTTTTACGTATGCGTAGTTTGCGCAAATGCAGGCATACCTTGCAGAAGTGGCGGGGGCCTTAAACGCACCGAAGTGTGAACAGGTATAAAAATAGTTGGCAAAATACCCTGTAGAAAATTAGCTGTCCTAGTGTAGACGTAGTCTGATTGGGTAAACTCAAAATAACAATGGGTGCAAATACCTCTGATCGTCGCTGTAAGTGGCAGGACCAGTTGAAAAAATGCAACCTTTAGCCTGGAAAATAAGTTAGTTGTCAATTTTCACTATTCACATCAGGGCATTGTCCCTTATTAAAATTAAAAATTGTAAAGTATCCCAGGCAAAGATCCATTTAGGCTTTGAAATAGGAGTGTCTAAATGGATGCTATATTTGCGACATTAAAAGGGCAAAAAATGATTTTGAATGAATTGAAAAATGAAAGTAGCATAATAAGCCACAACTATTTAAATTGAACTAAACTGATTTTTTCCTCCAAACATATGTATAACAATAATAAGCCGTGTAGAATATTTGGTGGAGAATGTCAAACCATACTATTCCTGCATGCCATTTAAGAAATATGAATATGAAAATCTTGTTTATTTTCCTGACGAGTGGAGTGCTGTAGTTAAATTAATTTGTGGGTTTGTTGAGAGTCAGCCCTGTAATTGAAAAGCCTTGGTTTTAGATTTCCTCTGGAGTTGGGCCATCATCCGTTGATTCAGATTTACCTTTGCTTTTTGCGTCAGTGCGCACTTTCTATGTTGAAGAACATTACTAATGGCATACTTCCAAAGACAAGTGTATTCCTTAATAATTGCCTTCCTGCCATTGTCTACAGACTGTGACATATGTTTTGTATTACAGTATAGGTACTCAGGATGGACTTTTTATATGATTTATGGTGACATTAATGCTGTGCCAAGGTATACTTTGTCATTTACAGTCCCATCCATCAGTGTTTTATCACTTTAAGCCTGAAGTGGACTTGTTGTTAGAAGACCTTTTATCCATCCAGGTGGGAAAAGGTTAGCAGTGACCTTCTCGCTGGCTTGTTTCCTCCAAGGTGAACCGCACGTCACATGTTTGGCTATTTTTACCACTAACTCAGCAGCAATGGGCAAACATGTGACACACGGATGATGTAGTGCTTTATTTCAATTGAAGTATTTTTCACGGAAAACAAGAAGAAGAAGAATAAGGGAGGGGGAAAAAAGTCTCAATGATGTTTTTCAGAAAGCTTAATGTTCAGGGCTAATGGTCCCCTCTCTGTTTAGTTCTCTGTCCATTACAAAGCTCCCGCAGGAGTCCACTTCACGGCTTAATGAATGAGAGGCTCGTCATTAGCTTGAATGTAAGCGATGCTGTGTTTTTCCGGAATAAAAGCCCTTTAATGTATTTCCACTGCTCACAAATAACCACGCGCCTTTTTTGAAGGCTACGACTGCCTGTTAACAGTGACTCAGTGCATGCGTGTTTATCTCGACCTCATCCAGGAAGACTCATCTTCCTATTTTTCTTCTTCCGCTATTAGTGGCAGGATTCGTGCATCTTTGTAGTACTGTATTAAGAAATTTTTTATCTTTAAATTGTAGCACATCCTATTTATTCAGCACTTTTTTTCATCCAGCACGCTGTAGTCAAATGACAAAAGTAAATATAACGGATACACTACACACTGTAATATTAACTCATTGGCTGCCACTGACGGCACTAGATATCCGATCCATTTTGACTGGGAGGGCGAAACTACAACTCACATTTTTGTGATTTTATTTTTTTTCAATTTTATTTTATCAAAGATGAATAACAAATGTTCATTAAAGTAACAATAGGATGGCAAAAACATGCTATAGAGTCTATTAAAAAATGATCATCGACATGTTGAGCGCTTTTACCGTATTTTTCGGACTATAAGTTGCACCGGAGTATAAGTCGCATTTTGGGGGGAAATTTACAAATAAAATCCACAAATAGAACAGATATGTAATCTTGAAAGGCAATTTGATATAAAAATACAATAGAGAACAACATGCTGAATAGGTGTACAGGATGATGTTACATGATGCATGAACAACGAAATGCGAATATACTGTCCTCACCAGGACACTACGGCTCTGTCCGGGCTATACAGCGAGCTAAACTCCCAAATGACGATGCCGGACGTCCGTATAATTTGCTGAATCAATTTTGTCCTCGATACCAAACAGGTTCGCATCAATGTAAATAAATATTAGGTGCTATTACACCACCTAAGCACATGACACAAACGGTTAGCATGCGTTCGCTAGCATTAGCACATCGTTCAAACAACCACACAACTGGCTCTAAGTGTCCGATCACGGGTGGAAAACACACAACAACAACAGAAAAGATGATACACACAGGCTTTGCCTCTGTAGAGATATTTTACAAGCATAAACAATGAACGTAGGTTTGCAGCAGTCTCTCTCTCTCTCTCTCTCTCTCTCTCTCTCTCTCTCTCCCCCCCCCCCCCCCCACTCGCTCAGAGACGCTGCGTAGCTGTCCGTCTTCTTCTGGCGTGTGGGCGCTCTTCTTCACGTAAACAAGTGCGAGTGCGTCCCCATGTGGGCGTGAAAGCGCCACAAACCAAAAGCATGCATTTCAAGATAAAAAAAGTCAATAATACAATTGAACACACATTGCCAAAGGCAGAGCGCGAACGTGGCCATAGCTATTAAAAGTTACTCAGATAACTATAGCATAAAGAACATGCTAACAAGTTTACCAAACCATCAGTGTCACTCCAAAACACCAACATAACATGTGAAATGATATCATAATGTGTTAATAATTTCACACATAAGTCGCACCCCCAGCCAAACTATGAAAAAAAAGTGCGACTTATAGTCCGAAAAATATAGTAGGTGACAAAAATAAGATAAGCCGTCATTAGACGTCTCAGTAGAGGCAAACTATAAACGTTTTGGTGTGATGCAAAAAATAATCAAACTGCTGTGTTTCAGCGTATACCCAAATCATATGTAAAGCACACGACAGCTCTGGATGCTAACTATCTCCATAATAATATTGGAATAAGTTGTATCACACAATAGTTTACCGTGAAGATCTGCAAACATTTTTTGACATCACACTCTCCTGCTCCGTCATGAGAGCAGGAGAGTGCTAGCTGTCACTAGTAGAGCTGGGAAACTTTGGGCACCTAACGATTCGATTCGATTACGATTACGATTCAGAGGCTCCGATTCGATTATAAAACGATTATTGATGCACCCCCCTCCTTTTTTTTTTTTTTTTTTTTTTTTTTTTTTTTTTTTAATAAAGTTTTGTACATTAATTCCAAAATTGTTCAAAAATACTCTCAGGCTAAACCAAACTACTATTTCAGTATCAAGTTAACATATAGCAGTAAACAAATATACAAAAATAACATTAAATAAAAAAAACTCCAGTCCCCATTCTGTATCAGCAGCTTTAAACTACATTCAATTAATTTAATGTTGTGAATCAACCGTTAAAGTTGTTAAAATTGCTCCCGTTATTCCATAATTTCCCTTTTGTCTACTTTTGACATGTGAAAGTTTTAAAACTATTTTAAAGATAGATTCAAGTCAATATTTTACCGATTTAGGAGTATTTTAGATAAAAAGTTAATTAGGTTTGCTTGGAAGGTTCGCTACAACAGCATTGCAGGGAAGTTTACTGCTTTAAGATAGGCGGCCGTTTACTAACGCCCGCATCTAGCTTTTTGCAGATGTGCTGCTACCGCTACCGAGTCTATAATCCATCTAGTCCTATATAAATGATATCTACCGTAACATTATGTAGCTTAGCTGTACTTGTAGCAGCTTTTCGGCAGCAGGCAGGTATGTTGTTGTGTTTTTTTATCTCGTGGCATGAGTTGAGCTAGAGCCGTGAGTTGAGCGTTGGCATTACCCGAGGGGCCGGTTAATGAGAAGCATAATGTTTAGCTACTCCCGCTCCGTTCTGTCCCGAAGCCCGCGCGGCGCGCTGAGTGTGTTGTACTTCTGCTTTACTTAGCATATTTCAATAATCGGAATTTGGATGTTTGTGAATCGTTCTCGAGTCTTCCACGGCCGAATCGCGAATAATCTAAGAATCGGAAATTTTGCACACCTCTAGTCACTAGTGAACTTGACACTTGTATGCTACTCCTCACATCTTTCGTGTTCATTTAGCTTTTGCTGCTCATTTTGCGAACTATCAACAGGGTTGTCCTTCTCATTCACATTCTGCTCGGGTTCAAATTGGAAAGGCAGAACCGACGACATGTTTATGAAGTTAAAGAGTGACACTTTGGAAGTCCGGCAGCGTGTCCATGTGACGTCACCGCCCTGCGACGTCAACAACAATGGCAACCTACTAGTTAAAATATTTTTACAAATGTTATTAAAATGAAAACATTAAGATGGGTTTTAATATCAAATTAGTATAACTCGTACTAACATTTTTCTTTTAAGAACTACATGTCTTTATATCCGTGGATCCCTGTAAGGGGGAGGAGCAAGGGAAAATGCCACTAAAACAGGCCAAGATCTGGATATTAGAGGGCAAGGCAGGGCAAGTGACTATTAAATGTGGCAATGCTTGTTGAATACATGAAACTAGACTGAAATAATTTCCTGCTTTTTTTTTCCTTTAAATGTTTTCCTAGATGCGCTTGCACTTTAGTAAGAAGCTTTTGCGCTCTACGTCCTTGTAGGCTTTTGTATCAGAGGGTCTTCTAAGACCCCCCGTCACAGCTGTGGAGTGGTCGCCACACTATAATTAGATGGCATTTAGCATCAGCATGAGGGCTGCGCTACTCGACATTTCCGGCGACGACAAATGAACGATGACTCATTGTTGACAGCATCATTCGTAATATCCATTTGATAAAACTAAGATGTAAGTTCAGAGTTTGTAACTGTTTTTTTTGTATTGGTTTAAAATGGAATCAGATATAATGTGGATTTAAAAGGTTCAAACCAAACATTTTATATGAAAATAATACGCTTGAAGCTTTTATAACACTCATCATAGTTCCACATAAAGGTTTTTTAGTTGAATGTTTTTCATTTAGGTCGCTCATTTTGCAGAAACTTGTTTGTGACAGACAGCAGAAACAACAATGTAATCTGCAAATGATTGAATTGAGGCAACAACTAGTCAAAATCAATCAAAACGCAAAACATCGATAAACATTTTCATCATTTAGATATGCTGTTTTGTTAAAAAGAAACATTTTCAATTAAATGGCGGAAATGTTTCCGCAGTGATCATCACACTCTAAACTAACTTGTAGCATTAGCATAGCGTTTGCATTAGCATAAGCATTTAGCATGGTGACACTGTGTCTTCTTGAACTCTTGGAAAACCTTTTAACTCCAGGTGAGTTTAATTAATTGCAAATAATGTACTGTTTTCATGTTGAGAGTGTAGTATCATCATGAAAATGTTGATGTCCTTGTAGACTCACAGTTGCAGTATATGCTTGTATGTCTTGTTCATTCGTAATTGTTGGAAACTTTTTATACCATTTATTTGTTCATTGGACTAAGACTTTTGGAGTTTATAGACGAAAACATTTTTGAGAATTGTCGACTAAAACTAGACGAAATTTGTTTTGAGTTTTTAATGACTAAAGCTAGACGAAGACTAACACATTTTGAAATGACTAAAATATGACTAAGACGAATAAGTATTTTTGTCCAAAAGACTAAGACGAAAATTAAAATGGCTCCCAAAAACAACACTGCCTGATACTGAACTTGTTTTCACATTTTCTCCCTCAGCTTGCATTTAGTTGAAAAATGTAAATTATATAAAAGCCTTAGATGGCTACAAGACATTCGTTTTTCATTTGCCAAGACATGACACCCTAAATCAGACCTAAAAAGTCTAACCATTTACTGTAGTTGTTGCATGTTGGCCTTTCCAGGTGAACTTGGGAAGCCATCAATTCCTCTTCACCGTGAGTGTGGACCCAGACCAGATGCCGTGCCTGTGCTTGCGTCACGATGTGGACGCGCTGCTGTGGCAGCCACGCCCCGACCAGCCCGCTGACATGTGGGAGCACATCGCCACCTTCAACGCCCTGGGTAAGAAAATTATACATAGGGTAAATAGCTCAAATGTAACATCTTTTATTTTAATAATAAACTGTTTATTATGGAAAATAATATAGATGAGTAAAATAATCAAAATTAACCAATTATTTAATACAATAATATATACTAGTCCTTCTCAAAAAATTAGCATATAGTGATAAAGGTCATTATTTTCTGTAATGTATTGATAAACATTAGACTTTCATATATTTTAGATTCATTACACACAACTGAAGTACTTCAAGCCTTTTATTGGTTTAATATTGATGATTTTGGCAAAAAAGTCAAGAAAAAACAAAAATCCCATCTAAAAGAAAATAGCATATCATGAAAAGGTACTCTAAAGAAGCCTAATCATCTGAATCAACGTATTAACTCAAAACCCCTGCGAAAGAAATAAAAACTCCCAGCCTGGTTCATTACTCAAAACCGCAAACATTGGCAAGACTGCCAACCTGACTGCTGTCAAGAAGGCCATCATTGACACCCTCAAGCAAGAGGCTAAGACACAGAAAGAAATTTCTGAGCGGATAGGCTGTTCCCAGAGTGCTGTGTCAAGGCACCTCAGTGGGAAGACTGTGAGAAGGAAAAAGTGTGGCAGGAAACGCTGCACAACCAGAAGAGGTGACTGCACCCTGAGAAAGATTATGGAGAAGGGCCGATTCCAGACCTTGAGGGGACTCAGTGGACTGAGTCTGAAGTAGAAACATCCAGAGCCACCGTGCACAGGCGTGTGTGAAACAGCGGCAGAAGTGCCTGACCTGGGCTACAGAGAAGCAGCACTGTACTGTTGCTCAGTGGTCCAAAGTACTTTTTTCAGATGAAAGCAAATTTTGCATGTCATTCGGAAATCAAGGTGCCAGAGTTTGGAGGAAGACTGGGGAGAAGGAAATGCCAAAATGCCTGAAGTCCAGTGTCAAGTACTCACAGTCAGTGATGGTCTGGGGTGCTATGTCAGCTGCTGGTGTTGGTCTACTGTGTTTTATCAAGGGCAGGGTCAATGCAGCTAGCTATCAGGAGATTTTGGAGCACTTTATTCTTCCATCTGCTGAAAAGCTTTATGGAGATAATGATTTCATTTTTCAGCACGACCTGGCACCTGCTCACAGTACCCGAACCACTGGTAAATGGTTTACTGACCATGGCATTACTGTGCTCGGTTGGCCTGCCAACTCTCCTGACCGGAACCTCATCGAGAATCTGTGGGATATTGTGAGGAGGAAGTTGAGAGACACCAGACCCAACACTGTGGATGAGCTTAGACCCGCTATTGAAGGATCCTTGGCCTCCATAACACCTCAGCAGTGCCACAGGCTGATTGCCTCCATGCCAAACCGCATTGAAGCGGGAGGGGGGGGGGTTGTTGAAGACAATCGACAACCCCGCCGCCGTGTGACATGTCCGGGGTAGTTTTGTGTGATTTTTCGCTTCGAAAGGAGAGAATAACACTCGGTTCGGGTTAGCATGTCGGCTAGCCTCCTGGTTTGTTTACACTTTCCGAAGCCGGGGCAGGGAAATGACAAAAGCCGGACTAACTCCGGTGGCATAAAATATCGGTCGGGAGGTGCAAGAACTGGACAGTTTTGACCATTATCTAGTAATTTTGCCATGTACTTAATACATTTATTTTTAATATTTCATAATCCATTTAGCACAAGACTGATATTTGTCATGACCATACCATTTATTCAGCAATTGGGGCAAAATACTTAGATAAAAAGAATATCCTAGATAGCCCTTCTCAAATTCAGGGGGCGGTAGAGGTAGTGCGCCTGAACCAACAACCAACATTGCAGGGGAAAAAAAAAAGACAAACCAAAACGGACGAAGAAGTAGTTATCATTGATCACTACTAGTAAAGTTATGGCGATTATACAGAGTGGGAACTATCAAATGCAGTGTTACTAACACTTTTTGAAGTGTATTTATTTTACATTGAAAATGCAAAATAAATACACTTCAGGAAATGTTTATTTTGCTCTAGCCCTAGGCTGAAGACATTGAATCACTGAGTATTTATTTTTTGCACTATTTCAAGATATGCATTTTCAGTTTTGGAACTATTTGCACTTTTTTATTTTAGCATTGAAAAGCATTTGATGAGATTTGCTAATACCTGTCGAAACCTTGTATTAATACAGTATTTAATTTTAATTGTGGAGATAAATTATTTAATTATAATGAATTTAATAGGTATTCAATAAAATATATATTTTATGACATTAATTGCAAATTTAAAAGTTTGATCAATTAATCCCTAATTTAAATGAAAATTTAAAATAGAATTTAAAATTATAAATTTTTGTTGTCATAAGAAAAATATATAAAATGAATTTAAATTCTAATTGTATTCAGAACGAGCACATTTATGAATAATTTGCCTATTATTAAAAATGTTATGTTCACAGTTAAGGTTTGGCATCGACCATCGAACACCGATGGGATCCGTTTTTAACACTTCAGTTCTCCCGGAACCGTTCGAATTTTAAAATTTCGATTCCATGTTTCGATGCCTTGACCGCCGAGCGGGAAAAAAATGCTGCCGAAAACCCATGAAGAAGAAGCCACAACAAGCGCCTGTTTGTGCATTGCAACTTGATTACACACGTTGCGGCGGCAGCGCTCAAAAGTTTGGCTTAGCTTTACAAAAAAAAAAAAAAAAAAAGACCAGTCATCCTATTGCAACATTTGCAACACAACTATATCATGCAAAGGTGGCTGCACGACCAATTATGCACGACCGACTTCATGGAATATAGCCTAAGTCCCAAGTGCAAAGCTAGCTGAGTGCTACGTACTGTAGTTGACATGGTGCGCCGTCAGAACTAGGTTAGTAAAACAATACATTACGTCTGTCTTCTGCTGTCCCAGTGACCTGACCCCGGATTAAGCAATAGATGATGGATGGATGGAATAGTATGAGAATAAATCGTATTATTACGTTGGGCTATGGTCGATATCACATGTAAATAGAACTAGATGCGAAATGACAACACTCGCTGGCATTAGTAAACAGCCGCCATCTTAAAGCAGTAGACACCTCTGTAAAAATCGACAGTAATAAAAAGATTTTTGTTTTGGAGTCTGTTTTGTTGATTATTTAGAAAGAAGCAGCCATATGAATGGAAAATGATGTTATACTTACTAACATCATTTTCCACCTTTCAAGCATTCGATTACTTTTTTAATGAACTCGTAGCAGAGAAAACAGCATCACATCACAAAGCATCCTAGTCAGACGCTCTCATCTCTTCTTCTCCGCATTATACGTACACACTCGTACAGCGTCACTCACTGGCCTAACTGGAATTGTCACAACATAAACATTACATGTGTCTGTAAACACAACAGAATCGGTTTAACAAATAAGGAAACCTTATTATCTTGCCTCATCTACATCAAATTATAATCAATAGAAGAATTTATACTAATGCTTCGTTGTAGCTCCCAACTAAGGTACATGTATGGCAAAAGAATATAAGTAAATGTTTTCTTAAGTTAAAGTTAGAAGTTGTCCGTGAGAAGGTCATATAATTAATAAATTTCATATTAATTGTATTAATGATAAATAATAATATTAATCAATTTTAAATTCATATAAAAAATATTACATTTTAAATTCATATAATTTTTTTAAAAAATCGAGAAGTTGAGACATTAATATAAACTAATAAATTTTTAAACTACATTTTTTGACCCTGCTTTTTTTTTTTTTTTTTTTTAAGCCCTGCCTCTTAAAAGAATCAGAATCGAAAATCGTACGCAACCGGAATCGAAACATGGAACCGGAATCTGAATCGTTCAATTTCAAACAGTGCCCAACCCTATTCACAGTATCGTATATTTAAAATACGTATTTAAATAATGGTATAAGTCCCCCTTTTTAATTAATGAATTAAACAATAAAACGTACCACCACACGTGCATTTCGTTTAAAAAAGTATTTCAGGCTTTTTCCTATTCATTTGTTTGTCGTTGGATGCTGTAAACAAATTACTCTGAAATTAATATCTAATGTTATTTGCGTAAAGGTCTAAAAATGGATAAATCTCCTCAATTGAGTTGATGCTTTACGAGCTGAATGAAGTATCCAGTTATCCTCAATTATGTCGCTCGTTGTGAACGCGCACAGAAATCTAATTAAGAGTCCATAAATCAACTCATTATAAGATTAATCATTCTTGTGCATGTCTGAACTATTCATTTATAATCTTGTGAAGTGTCCGTGGCCCTGTAGCTTCTTTCTATCTGGTTTCATCAAGCTCCCACCATATTTACTCATTTGCCGGCCTTACCACCAGAAGCGCTTTTAATTTCTATTTGACAGCTGCGGCATCTTCATTAGTTTGAGCAGTTTGCTCGTCCCCTTGCTGATTGTGGGTAGCCGTTTTAGCATGCACATAAATCCTGCTTTACAGGCTTAATAGAGTCCAATGTGGTGTAGATGCATTTAACATGAAGTTCAGGATACAAAAACTTTTTTTTTCCTGATGACACTTGACTTTGCTAAGACTGTGGGCTTGTTAGCCCAAATCTCATTAGTCCTAGTGAAGAATCCGATGCGGCCAAGTTGGCAGATGTGCAAGGAGGACTTGTGCTAATCAGTTTTTTTTCTGATTGGAGGATAATTAGTTTTTCAGCCTTTAGGAAAGCTTTTTGTCCTTGTTTGTCACATGACCCTCAACTTCTCATCAATTGCGGTTTGTACTCACTAGTCGCTAGGCAAAATATTGATGATAAAAAATATTTGATGAAAAAAAATCTGTTTTTCTACTCTAATGTGACTATTAAAAATATTCTTCTACCTGAAAATAAGATTTTTTTTGGCTTGGAAAAAAATGTGGCTATAATCTTATCAAAATAATAATTCTTGTAACATGACTTTTTGTGATGGAAAAATACAATTTTGTCTATAAAAGATTCTGGATGTTTTTTTTTGAAAGTCAAAAACTTCTAAATTCTTATTTTCAAAACTTTGGGGCTGATTATAAAACTTTTTTGTCTATTTTTTTGTAATAGGACATGGAAATATTCTTTTTTCAATCAAAACTATAAATATGGCGGAAAACACTCAGGTGACTTGAAGTTCCGTTCTGAGACCTCCAGTTTGGCCAGATTTCAAAATTGTCCCATATGCATGTGTGATACATCATTGGAAAGCTTAAAATCTCATTATTTTGGGGGGGAGGAAACATTTGGAACAGGAGGGTATTTAAAAAAAGAATATTAATTTAAACCCCCTAAACCCTGAAAGTATCTGTCCTTCTAGCCAGACCGCCGGAATCGCGCCAGCCGAACTGCCAGACCTGCGCTGGTGCAAATCCAATGAGCCTGGCCGGCGGGACCTCGTCAGTCCAGCCAGAAAGGCAAACTCCGCGCGTTCTAGGCCTGAACGATATTGGAAAAAACTATTGCTTCTATTTTATGGGGGTTTGCGATATATTGCGATATTATATTGCGATATTAAAATATATTAATTTTATATATACATTTTTTTGTTTGTTTGTTTGTTTTTTAAAGAAATTTTTACTAGATGACTTGAATATCTGTTTGGAAAGACTTTGGATGACTCAACATCAGTGTTGTTAATAACGGCGTTACAATATAACGGCGTTACTAACGGCGTTATTTTTTTCAGTGGTGAGTAATCTAATTAATTACTTTTCTCATCTTGGCAACGCCGTTACGGTTACTAAGGCGGGAAAGGCGTGCGTTACTATGCGTTACTAAGTTGGTTGAATAAAAAAAGTCAGAGAGACAGAATCAAGGAGACGAGAGAGCAGAGCAGGAGTGGGGAAGACGCCGTTGCAAACGCGATGCTAGGTGGCTCCAATAATACTTGACTGTAGCCTACAAACTACGCCAACATGATACGGTAGATATCACATATTATAGAACTAGATGCAAATGTTAGACACGGCTGCATTGGCAACATGTTTAAGGACTACATGCGTTAGTAAACAGCCGCCATCTTAAAGCAGTAGACCTCTCAGGAAGGCTCTGTTGTAGAGATCCTTCCTAGCGAACCTACTTTTTTTTTTTTTTTTTTTTTAATTCTAAAATGGTCCTAAATAGGCAAAATCTTGACTTAAATCTATCTTTAAATGATGAAACAGTTTTAAAACTTACACATGTTGAAAGTAGACAGAAGGGAACTAATGCAATAGTGGGAGCAATTTTACCAACTTTAACGGTTGATTCACAACTTTAAATGACTTCCACACATAGCAATGGTTACTATCTAGTTATCGCAATACCCTTGTGTCTAGTTAAGTGGAGGGCAAAGAATTGGGCTAGGGCCAATTGTCCCAAAAACCCTTTAGACTTCATATTGTGTGACTTTTTTTTTTTTTTTTTTTGGAGAAAAAACATGAAAATTATCACTAGTTACTTTGCCAAGTAACTAATTACTCTTACATTCAGGTAACTGAGTTACTAACGCAATTACTTTTTGGGAGAAGTAATTTGTAACTGTAATTAATTACTTTTTTAAAGTAAAATTAACAACACTGCTCACCATGACCACAGTGTACAGTTTTCAATCGTTTTTCACTGTTAATAGGGACCAGAACCCGCCGTGATAAGTGAAAAACTGAGAAGTAGCGCAACCCCCCCCCCCCCTTTTTTTTTTTTTTTTTTTTTGTGTGAATGTGTGTGTTCACTCTATTTATTCAGATTTAGCATTGGAAAGAGATACATATAAGACATGTTTTTTCTCACTTTTTTTGCCCAAAGTATGATTTAAAAATAATTAATATATATATACATATATATATGTTTCTTTTTTAAATGAATGGTTTTCAAGCAATTCAAATGTAATAATTATGATCAGTTTTAAACATAACTGTCCCATCGAATCATTTTTAAACAACAATAAAATACTGTAGTAGAAAAATCCTTGGCTTTATTGCACTAAATGCTTCTGTTTACCTAACTTGGCTGTGACTCTTGGAGTGACATGTAGAGATTACAAACTCATCATGATCACTTCTGCCATTTATTTTATATGTCTCGAACGTCTCCAATCACACACACATACCCCCACCAACCACACACACACATTCATTCCAGCCCGTGCTTCCTTGCAGAATCTGTTTAACAAGTTAAACAATGATTGACACATTGTGCCCATGTGAAGTCTGCTTCTTTGGCAAGATCAAAGACATCGTTAAGTCAAAATAAGCAAGTACTGCTGTGACTGAGAGCTGGGAGATGGGGTAAGGGAGGCTGTGCGAGCGAATGAAGCAGAACAAAGGTTTGTGGATTTTAAAAAAAAAAACAAAAAAAACCTCACACGTCCTTTTTGATGGGACGATCGCGCATGCGCACATCGCGATGGCGATGTTTAAACGATATATCATTCAGGCTTAGCGCGTTCACCTTAATCTTAACCGTTTGTACTTACTCCATCTTGAAAGGTTTATAGAAGGCTCACCGAAAACAAGTTGACAATTTATTCTGATCGACAGAGATCAAAACAGCATGGTGAAACAGAAACACTCAAGCAGGGAGGCAAGGTCACCCTATCACACGTCAACAAAAGGTTCCAGAGAAAAATGACAACACTTAGTTAAGCATTCAGTCTTTTGAAAGGTTCTCGCGCGGCAGCCTGTGGGCAGGTAGAAGGGTGTGTTTGGGATTATGGTCTGTTTGTGGATTGGGCAGGAGGATTCGGGAGTTACTGTTGTCCGTGCAATGACGGTTGTGTATTTTGCCACGGAGTTGCTGTTGTCCAATAGTCCAAGAGAACTGATTGCGAGAGTTGGTGCGTCAGTCTTGCTCATGACGCACGTGTTGGGCTTATGTGGTAAGATGGCGTCGTGTACCTTTTATGCCCCTATATTCTTCTTGTTTTCCTTAAGCTATGGTATAAGTACTATTTATTTTGTATTAGGTGTGTTAAAGTAATACAAACAGTCAAACAGTAACTACGAGAAACGATACTATTCCCTGATTAATTATATTAAGTGTGTTAGAGTAATGCAAACAGTAAGAAGGTGCCTATGTGTAAAGGTACTATCTCCTTCAACCCTAACTGGAGGTGAGAGCATGAGAGAGCATAATTAAAGACACCGTGATTTTAACTAGATATTATCGCTTACTTACCTTGTTTAGATTCAAAAACACGTGGAGAAGGTATCACTGAGTGTCAAGACACAGCTGTGAATGGCCACAGCCGGACCTTTTGGGGATTTTATGGGTGAAACACGGTAATATCACAAGGGTCGCAATGCAGAAATCGCAGACATCAAGGTGTGGTCAAGATTAATTTAATTCAATTTAATTCAAGATGAATAAAGATTATGATCTAAAATATCGGGGGAAATGCGACAGTACCAAAAAAGATACAATTAAGCGATAGTTATGAGGTAGATATCCGTGACCTATTTACAGAAACTATTTTTTTCATTGTGACCTAATTTGTTTAAAAGTTTAAAAATATGCGAGTGAAAAATTTTATAAAGTCGTTTTTTTAACTATATATTAGACATCAATTAATGATTCTAAGCTAAAAACCATAGACATTTTGAATAATATAATTATTTTTATGGCTGGGTTGAAACAAAAGCGGTTACCCGGTATCTGTAAACGGGGGTCTCCAGGGTAAAACGGACAAATTAAAAATAGTTCGGGGGCTTAATGCGCCATGAAACTGCTATGGCAGCATATAGGCATATTGTTCTATCAAACACAACAGTTCTTTTGGCTTAAAATACAGCAGTTTATTTTAAAGAGGGGTGCAAGAGCAGAAACTGCTTTTTCAGCCTCGTCTTTGTTTCCGCCATATTTAGATATGGCGGAAAACACTCAGGTGACTTGAAGTTCCGCTGTGAGACCCCCAATTTGGCCAACTTTCAAAATTGTCCGATATGCACGTGTGGTACATCATTGGAAAGCTTAACATCTCAATTTTCTGGGGGAAGAAAAATTTTAAACAGGAGGGCTTTTTTTTTTTTTTTTTTAATGTTTTTTAAACAGTAAAACCCTATCTGGAGGCGAGACCACGCGAGAGCAGGATTACAGACGCCATGACTTTAATGAGATATTATTGTGTACTTACCTTGCTTCGGTCCACAAACTCCATGTAGCATGTATTACTGAGTGTCAAGACACAGTTGTGAATGCCCACAGCTGGATTTTGGGGGGATTTTATGGGTGAAACATGGCAATATAACAAGGGTCACGATGCAGAAATCGCAGACATCAAGGAGTGGTCGATATTTTCTTTTACATGCATTTACCCCTTTAAACGTTTTATTTCAATTTTTCTTTGTTTGGATCTGTTATTTATAATCTAACATATCGGAGTGTTTGTTGCCGAAAAGCTCAATCTTGGTCTCCCACAAAAATACACACTGGGACCGTGTGCTTTGGTCAGATGAGACCAAGATTGAGCTTTTTGGCAACAAATACTCCACGTGGGTCTGGCGTCCCATGAAAGATGCGCATGCTGAAAAGCACCTCATACCCACTGTGAAGTATGGGGGTGGGTCAGTGATGCTGTGGGGCTGTTTCGCTTCCAAAGGCCCTGGGAACCTTGTTAGGGTGCATGGCATCATGAATGCTTTGAAATACCAGGACATTTTAAATCAAAATCTGTTGCCCTCTGCCCGAAAGCTGAAGTTGGGTCGTCACTGGGTCTTTCAGCAAGACTATGACCCTAAACATATGGCCAAATCTACACAGAAATGGTTCACCAGACACAAAATCAAGCTCTTCCCTTGGCCATGTCAGTACCCAGACCTTGTTTTGTTGGCAAAAGGGGGTTGTACAAAGTATTAACACCAGGGGTGCTAATAATTGTGACACACATTATTTGATGTCAAATAATTTTTTCTTTATGTGGGATTTTTTCCCCCACTGAATGAATGCACTTGTATCGAAGTATTGGACTTTTCTCTTTTTTTTTCCCATTAAGGTCCCATATTATTTGAATAAAAGAAAATATATTAGAAGCTAAAAAACACATCTTTTTCAGGGGTGCCAATAATTATGGAGGGCACTGTATAAGGGATTTAGTGTAGTTTTTTGGGCTGTGGAACAAATTCATCGAATTATAATGTATTCTTATGGGAAAATCCTGCTCAACATACGACCATTTTGACTTACAACCTAGGTCCTGGAACAAATTAAATTCGAATTTAGAGGTACCCTTGTACAGGCAGTCCTCCCAGTTTAAACAAATTGGACGCCTAGCGCAAAAAATGTGTGAAAACATTTTTTCTTCAAAAGAAAAATGTGACTTTATTCGCCCACTTTGCAGACTTTTTTTTTCTTAAAATACAAAATATCCCACTTTTTTACAGGGGTGGTTTTCTTTATTGTCTCGGATAGGGCATCAGAAGTATTCACTAGCATACTAGCCTCATGATGATTGTCCTTTTTTTTTTCAAATTTTTTTTTTTTCAGGCTACGTTCAAGCATCCAAACGGGACAAGAAGTTCTCCACTTGCGCTCCCAACTTTTCCTACGCGGCGCTGTGTGAGTGCTTGCGTCGCGCCTTCATCTACCGCCAGCCGTCCCCGGTGGACGGCGTGCTTTTCAACAGGAAGCAAGGACGGCAAGTAGGGCAGGTTGCCAAGCAACAGGTGGCAAACCTTAACTCGGACAAAGCCGTGCTGGGCTTCAGGGCGAGCGACGAGAGGCTCTTTGCCCTCACCTCTGGGAATCTCTTTGTGCTCAAGGTGAATAATAATTAAGAGTGGATGAACAACATTCCAGAAAACAAACGAGCTTCTTTTTGGACTCACAGTGTCAAAAGCCAAATGTCTGTCCGATTTTATTGTAATGGGGACATGGGGTATATCATTCTTGATGGAGTTTAAAAATAAAATGAATAAAAAGTTTTAAAATGCAAGACACCAGCCAGTTTAAATGACAATGTGAAACACGGTTGCTAAAGAATCTAAATACAGTATGTGACTCACGAATTTCTTAAAACTATGGTAATGAAGAAATAAAGTTAAAATGTAGAAAATGACTTGGTTCATAGGTTCTACCATTTCGTGACAAATGTGACAGTTATACCAACTATGTGCTGGAGGTAACTTAGAGTCAGAATGCCAGAAAAGTCTGCAGGCTTATCTGTTTTGGACTCCGAAGCATAAATAAAATGGCAGATGAAGTCCCTAACTCAGATAGTTTGAGTAAGTTATGTGTTTGAAAGCCAGACCAGGTTACAGGCCAACAGTTTGAGCCGAGCCAAGATAACCATTGGATATACCGTATTCATCGGGAGAAGAACCAGCGTGTCCATCTGAACAAAGCGACGAAGAAATCAATGTGTGGACGATTTTTTTATAATTCCTACAGTATATTCTAAAGTTTGTGCACACTTCACGGTATATTGTAAGCAAGCACTGTTAGCGCACAGCACGTAAAAACTGATTGCAGGGTATCCGTGGGGTCTTAAAAAGGCTTTAAATAGTCTAAAGTCCAATAATTTGATTTTAGGGCCTTAAAATTTGTAAAATTCTAAAATCTCATAAAAGGTTTTAAATACAATTTGGAAAGGTCTTAAAAATCTATTGACATTACTAATACAGGTAGTCCCCGGGTTACGAACGGGTTCCGTTCATATGCTGGCGACAAACCGAATTTCAACGTACAGTGTCCTCCAAAATTATTGGATTTATAATAATTATGTGTTTTTTAGCTTCTAATAATTTTTTTTTTCTAAATAATATGGGACCTTAATGGAAAACAAGAGAAAAATCCAACCTTCAATACAAGTGCATTTATTCAGTAGGGAAAAAATCCCACATAAAGAAATAATTATTTGACATCCAATAATGTGTGTCACAATTATTGGCACCCCTGGTGTTAATACTTTGTACAACCCCCTTTTGCCAACAAAACAGCTTCTAATTTTCTATAATGTTTCACAAGATGGGAAAAGACAAAGAGGGATCTTCAGCCATTCCTCTTTGCAGAATCTCTCTAAATCATCCAGAGACCTGGGTCCTCTCCTCTGTACTCTCCTCTTTAGCTCACCCCACAGGTTTTCAATGGGGTTGAGGTCTGGGGAATGAGATGGCCATGGGAGGAGCTTGATTTTGTGTCTGGTGAACCATTCCTGTGTAGATTTGGCCATATGTTCAGGGTCATTGTCTTGCTGAAAGACCCAGTGACTTCAGCTTTCGGGCAGAGGGCAACAGATTTTGATTTAAAATGTCCTGGTATTTCAAAGCATTTATGATGCCATGCACCCTAAAAAGGTTTCCAGGGCCTTTGGAAGCGAAACAGCCCCACAGCATCACTGACCCACCGCCATACTTCACAGTGGGTATAATAATAATAAATGCACTTACCTGTATATTGAAGGTAGGATTTTTCTCTTTTTTCCATTAAGGTCCCATATTATTTAGAAAAAAATATATTAGAAGCTAAAAAACCCATACTTATTATAAATCCAATAATTATGGAGGGCACTGTATGTAATGTAAATACGTTAGCAGTTCTAGCATTTAGCGGACTTTAATTAGGCAATTTTGGCTAATTTAATCTACTACATTTACATATTGATCAGACGAGATGGGCGTTTGAACACCAATTGTTTGGTTTCAAGTGTTTTTATTGTTGAAATGTGTGTGGCTTTGAACATAAGTGTACATATGTGTGTTACAGCTTTACAAATTGTCAAAAGTGAAGTAAAAAGATTCAAAAACTACAATTGTCTTTGTTTGCTGTCTGTCAAGCTGAACAACTTCACGTTTAGTGAGGACAGAACGCATATTAATAAAGTAATTAAAAAAAAAAAAAAGATACTGTGAGGTACAATAAGGTACTGTTTACACAACTCAAAAAAAAAAAAAAAAAAAAAAAAAAAAAAAAAAAAAAAAAAAAGAACTGGAGGCCTAGAGACAAATGGTGGACAAGACTCCAGCGTCCTAAAGTCGAGTATGTCGTAACCCGGGGACTACCTGTAATTAATTATGACAATAATTTATAAAAGAAAAGAAAAAAAATGCATATATATATATATATATACATATATATATATATATGTATATATATAAACAATTGTCTCTAGGTGTGTGCGAATGGTTGTTCGTCTCCTTGTACCCTGTGACCCTGCCTACTGCCCATAGTTATCTGGGAATACCTCCAGCACGCCCGCGACCCTCGCGAAGATAAGCTGCTCGGAAAATGAATGAATGAATGTTGCTGCAATCATTTCCACCCCTACATCACACCACCATTTACATACTGTAAGTCTCCAGTGGCACCGCTAGGACTCCATTTGTTATTCCCCTCACACACGCCATCACTATTCTCCCATATAAATAATTTCCTCTTGTCAGTTTGCGTTTCCCTTTAGTGGAAAACCCTCAACTCGGCTCCTTACATAGACATTACTTATTTGCATATATTTACATAAACACTTTGGCTGCTCTTGAACCTCAAGCTTCATATCTACAAAATACCAACCAGGCTTTGCTTGCCAAGAGGTCACGGGAATCTGTTACGACCCTTGTCTGTTGCTAAATAAGAACGTGTCTTTTCCACGCGGTATATGATTTTCATACAGCATCAGATATTATTACTGTGCGGTACTACAGTGATATGAAAAAGTATCTGAACCTTTTGGGATTTCTCACATTTCTGCATAAAATCACCATCAAATGTGATCTGATCTTTGTCAAAATCACTTAGATGAAAAAACAGTGTCTGCTTTAAAGTGCGTACAACAGGAGAAAGAAGGCTTAAATAGCATTATTTTATGAATAAGAATCATATTTTGAGACAATTCGACCATATACAACAATTTGGCAAAGCGCAGATGACGAGAAATTAGTCTTTTAATCTGCCGGTTAGCCACGCCTACCATTATAGGGCTCTAGCGTCCCCAACAGGAGGATGACGTCGGCAGGGTCATGGTTTCATCCGTTTTACTATTCAGCCCATTGAGGGGGAATTATTCAGAACGAGGAAAATGTGACTAAGAGAGCCGCAATATGTCATTGTTTCAGTCTCCCAGTGGGGTTGGTGGTGCGTCCCCTCTTGCCATCCCTGAAGGCCGGTTGATGGGTGCGCAGGTGGCCCGGGGGACCACCCTGGATCCCGGGAGGGGGACGATGGCTTCTATGCTGGGCTGCGGGAGAAGGGATGGGCTGCGCTAAAAGTATGAGAGGGCAATACATGCAAAAAGTATCTTTGAGGCAGTGAAAAGGTTCTAAATAACTAAACCGGGTGATGTCAAGGCGCCCTCTTTTTCAACTTGAGACTGGAGCCGGAAGTAACTCATTTTCATGGAGCGGGATTCGAAAATTGAATATATAAAACGATCGCTTCCACACACATCCAAGCGGTCCATTTCATTTAGGAGTAGGGTTGGGCGATATGGGAAAAAATATATATCACGGTATTCCCAAGACAATATCACGGTTTCGATATTATCATGATGTTTTTAAAACACTTAAAAATAAAACATTGAGTAAGATATTTTGAAAGATATTTATTAAAAACTCAATACTATGAATATGGGTGAATAACAAAATGCAAGAAAACTAGTAAACTTTTAAATGTGCTTTTGCCAACCAACGCAGCCAATCTGAGTTTGATTCAGTGCAAATACAAAAAAATATAGCAGCTGTGTAGTAGTAAACATTAAATTACTCAAAAAAGAGAGTATTTTCAACAAACCGGAAATGCACTGTGCAAAATTACAATATATTAAACAAATATCAATAGTAACACTCATGACATAATCAAATACTTAAGGTCAATAAAAAAAGAAACTAGTAAACTTATAAAGTTTTTATAGTAAGTTAATAAAACGCGGTATAACGATCTCCTAAAAAATATGTACCTTCAGCACTTAAGATCATGAGACGGTTTTATATCGTCATATCGCCCATGTATATTTAGGAGTATAAACACCGCATGAAATATGAAATAAACAGGCTTTTTGATGTCATACACACTTTTTAACTAAAACCACCCACACATTTAAAGGTTTTCATATTTTAATGAGGATAGTATGCAAACAATCATAGAAGGGTAAAAAAATAAGTAAGTGAACCATCACATTTAATACATTAAATGTGATGCCCCCCCCCCCCCTCGGCAGCAATAACTTCAATCAGATGCTTCCTGTAGCTACAGATCAGTCTGGCACATCGATCAAGACTAATCTTGGCCCATTTTTCTCTATAAAACTGCTGTAGTTCAGTCAGATTCCTGAGATGTCTGGCATGAATCGCTTTCTTTAGGTCATGCCACAGCATCTCAAAGGGGTTCAAGTCTGGACTTTGACTTGGCCACTCCAGAACGTGTATTTCTGAAACCATTCTGAAGTTGATTTACTTCCGTGTTTTGGATCATTGTCTTGTTGCAGCATCCAACCTCTTTTTAGCTTCAACAGTCTGACAGACCTGAAAAACTTTTGAATTCATTCTTCCATTATTATTGCCAGTTGTCCAGGCCCTGAGGAAGCTAAACAGCCCCAAATCATGCTGCTCCCTCCACCGTACTTCACGGTGGGGTTGAGGTGTGGATGTTGGTGAAATGTTCCATTTTTCCTCCACACATGACGTTTTGTGTTACTCCCAAACAATTCAACTTTGGTTTCATCAGTCCACAAGATACTGTGCCAAAACTTCTGTGGAGTGTCCAAGTGCCTTTTTGCGAACATTAAACGGGCAACAATGTTTTTTTAGACAACAGCGGCTTCCTCCATGGAGTCCTTCCATGAACACCGTTCTTATCCATAGTTTTACATATACTAGTCCTTCTCAAAAAATTTGCATATTGTGATAAAGTTCATTATTTTCTGTAATGTACCGATAAACATTAGACTTTCATATATTTTATATTCATTACACACAACTGAAGTAGTTCAAGCCTTTTATTGTTTTAATATTGATGATTTTGGCAAAAAAGTCAAGAAAAACCAAAAATCCCTATCTAAAAAAAATAGCATAATTTCATTGGTAAAGTCAACCTTCAATTAATTATATCAGCTATGCACTCAATACTTGGTCGGGAATCCTTTTGCAGAAATGACTGCTTAAATGCGGCGTGGCATGGAGGCAATCAGCCTATGGCACTGCTGAGGTGTTATGGAGGCTCAGGATGCTTCGATAGTGGCCTTAAGCTCATCCACAGTGTTGGGTCTGGTGTCTCTCAACTTCCTCTTCACAATATTCCACAGATTCTCTATGGGGTTCAGGTCAGGAGAGTTGACAGGCCAATTGAGCACTGTAATGCCATGGTCAGTAAACCATTTACCAATGGTTTTGGCACTGTGAGCAGGTGCCAGGTCGTGCTGAAAAATGAAATCTTCATCTCCATAAAGCTTTTCAGCAGATGGAAGCATTAAGTGCTCTAAAATCTCCTGATAGCTAGCTGCATTGACCCTGCCCTTGATAAAACACAGTAGACCAACACCAGCAGCTGACATGGCACCCCAGACCATCACTGACTGTGGGTACTTGACACTGGACTTCAGGCATTTTGGCATTTCCCAGTCTTCCTCCAAACTCTGGCACCTTGATTTCTGGATGACAAGCAAAATTTGCTTTCATCTGAAAAAAGTACTTTGGACCACTGAGCAACAGTCCAGTGCTGCTTCTCTGTAGCCCAGGTCAGGCGCTTGTGCCGCTGTTTCAGCTTCAAAAGTGGCTTGACCTGGGGAATGCGGCACCTGTAGCCCATTTCCAGGTTTCTGCAGGTCCCCCAAGGTCTGGAATCGGCACTTCTCCACAACCTCTTCTGGTTGTGCAGAGTTTCCTGCCAGACTTTTTCCTTCCCACAGACTTCCCAATGAGGTGCCTAGATACAGCACTCTAGCCTATTCGCTCAGAAATTTCTTTCTGTGTCTTAGCCTCTCGCTTGAGGGGGTCAATGATGGCCTTCTGGACTGCAGTCAGGTCGGCAGTCTTGCCCATGATTGCGGTTTTCAGTAATGCCTCAGGGATCTTTCGCAGGGCTTTTGAGTTAACCCGTTGATTCAGATGATTAGGTTAGTATCTTCTTTAGAGTACCTTTTCATGATATGCTAATTTTTGGAAATAGGGATTTTTGTTTTGTTTTTTACTTTTTGCCAAAATCATCAATATTAAAACAATAAAAGGTTTGAACTACTTTAGTTGTGTGTAATGACTCTTAAAATATATTAAAGTCTAATGTTTATCATTACATTACAGAAAATAATGAACTTTATCACAATATGCTAACTTTTTGAGAAGGACTAGTAGTTGATGAGTGCACATAGATATTGGACTGTGCCAATGATTTCTGTTAGTCTTTAGCAGAAACTTTAGGGTTCTTTTGATTTTTTTACCTCTCTGAGTATTCTGCGCTGAACTCTTGGCGTCGTGTTTGGTGGATGGCCGCTCTTTGGAAAAGAAGCAGCAGTGCCAAACTCTCTCCATTTGTTGCCAACTTCTCTGACTGTCGATTGATGAACATCCAGACTTTTAGAGATGGTTTTGTATCCTTTCCCAGCTTTATACAAATCAAGAATCCTTGATCGCAGGTCTTCAGACAGATCTTTTGACCGAGCCATGATGCACATCAGACAATGCTTCTCATCAAGACAATTCGTAACCGGTGTTAGTTGTAAAGTGGGCAGGGCAGCTTTAAAGCGGAAATGTGAAGTAAGGTTGGCCAACCATGTTTTTGAATAATATCAATGGCTAAACATTTATAAGCATATTTTCGTTATTTTTTTTTAATGCAACACTTCCAGATTCTCTGTTTAACCCATAGCAACGCCCTTGACAATGAAAATGCTTTTCTTCGGCAATCTTCTGAAATCTTGGGAAATTACGTCACAATGCGTGGCAGTGCGAGGGAAGTCCGCCATAGAACAGTATTGTTTGTTGCATTGCTTCTCGGTAAGATTACACGGCGGTGTGTGGCGGTTTTGTTCTCACTCAAACGAAAAGTTGTATGAGTGGCCAAAGGATAGCAGAGCATGTAAATGGACATCTTTCGTTCGCACGAAGCGAAAGAATTTCACGCCATCATCGAGTAGTGTTCTCTGCTGCAAACACTTCGAAGATGCCTGCTTCCTTAACCGGTCTGCTTATGATCAAGGATTTGCCAAAAAGTAAGTGTGATTTTTGGATAGATGACTGATGACTTTGTCAAAGCAGAGCTGCCAACTGTTGTGGAATGAACAGTATAAGCTAGCGACGTTAGCAGAAAGTTAACTCGTGGCAATCCCCGATCATAGTTGTTGTTGCGTTCGCTAGGTTAAGCGTGTTTAAAAATTGTGCGTCATCTACGATCTTGTCCGAAAGGGTTAATCCACTGCCAATCGGGAAAGGGGTGTGGATGTGCATATAAGCGGGTCGGCGTCGCGGTAATTCACGGTCACGTTGCCGTAAGAGACACACACCGCTGGTGAGTTTGTGCAATTTATTTGTATTTGTATGATGTATTTCCACCGCATTGCGTTTGTACGGTTCGGCGTTTCTTTCACGGTGATCGCTTGATAGCCTGCTAGTTTGTGTTTTACGTACGAGAGCCGCTGACAGTTGACAACAACAAGCGTGTTGCTTTTAATGTCTGGCAGCGAATCAGCGAGCGCGCAGGTCACGCAGTGAATCATGGGAAATGTAGTCTCGGGACAACACTGAAGTGGTACTTTGTAATCTGTTCGCTTGTGTGAAAAAACTACAGTTCCTCACGCCATTAGACGCCACTTCCTGCCGAGAGCCCCGAGCTGTGTTCTGTTAGCTCCATGTGTTAATAAAGAAACAAAGTTGTCAGCACGTCGTGTGTTCGATACATCTGTAAACAAAAAGCTCATAACAAGACACTATGCACGATCCGTTTAAGAGACGCTGGAGTAGTTGGAG
Organism: Corythoichthys intestinalis; assembly: GCF_030265065.1. Classification (NCBI taxonomy): domain Eukaryota; kingdom Metazoa; phylum Chordata; class Actinopteri; order Syngnathiformes; family Syngnathidae; genus Corythoichthys; species Corythoichthys intestinalis. Next base: position 28,234,206 of record NC_080416.1, read on the forward strand.
GCGAGGAGGAGATCGGCGAGAAGCAAAACTTCAGTCCGCTATTATTTTGTTTTCTTATTGTTACCACAATAAAGTGGAGAAAGACATCAACGACTCATCTCCTTCTTTCCCCCTAACGTTTTTATATTATTATTTTATATGCACGAGAGCTGCCGGATCTGCCAAAATGAACATGAAGTCTGATTACAATTTTTTTTAACAATGTCATCAGATAGACAAAAACATAATTTTATGTGCAAATGCCTGCATCTTCAAATCATGAAAATAATAACAGCCTATATTTTACCAATCTTGTAATCTCGATGGGTCTTGTCTCCATTCCATGTCAGGTAGGCTAGGCACATTGTTTGCATCCTGATTAGCGTCTGGCTAATACATGTTAGGTCCAACATAAAATTCCAACCTCCTCTTCTTCCTCCAACTCTTCAAAAACTTGGATCTCCTCCATTGCGCTCGATCTATCGCTTATATCGCTGTTTGAATCATTGTTTGAAGGGCTTTGTATGGCGGCCGTATGTATGGAGCTGCCATGGCTGTTCCCGGTGTGACGTATCACTTCCGGGTTTGTCCCCTTTCAGGCTCGAACTTCGGAAACGCGATTATTTTGTCAAATATACAACATATAAATTATTTTTTCATGCTTTATTTGTTGGACAATGTTTAATTACTTGAATTGTGACCCTATTTGGCATGTTATGAAATTACTTCACATTTCTGCTTTAAACCACTCATCAGTCATCATCAGTTTTTTTTTTATTTTTTTTATTTAGGGTTTTTATCAGTGTTGTTTTTGGCAGCCCTTTTAATTTTTATCTTAGTCTTTTGAACAAAAACACATATGAATCATATTTTTCTCATTTAATTTTTTTTTCGTCTACGTCAATCCACAATTGTATTTTAAAATGAAACGGAAAAAAAAATCTTAATTGTTTTCTTAATATATTTTTTCTAAAAAGAAATTTTTCCAAAATATGTACTTTTTTTTTTTTTTTTAAACAAAAGTATAAATGTATAAAGTGTTTCCAGAAAAAAAAAATATTTAAAAAAATTTTTGACATCATTCTTGCAAGGTCCCTTAATTTTTCTCCAATGAAAATAATTTGTATCCTCGCTATTGCCTCTGTTCTCCTTCCCTTTTTTGCTGCGGAAAAGCCATGTATAATGAAATTAGAGTCATGCAATTGAATCACGGTCCCTGCCTGTTTTTATTAGCGGCCCCTAAGTAGACGTACGAGAAGGCCTTCAGAGACGGCAGGTGGCTTCTCTCTCATTTCCCTCACGTCTTTGAAAAGCTGCAACGGGCATCATAATAAACTTCAGCGCACGTCTTCCACGTCAGGCGTCTGACAGCGAGTCACCTCTCTCGCTTCCGAAGACACGGCATCAGCACTTTAAAACCTCTCACGTTCAATCAGCTGCAATCTCTGTGGCAAGTGCAAAGGACGTATAGACAGCAAAGTTAACTACGGAACATTAGGAAAGCTAATACGAGAGCTGTTGTGTTCTACCTGTTCCTCGAGAAGACATGTCATGATGTTGTTTGGCATTTATTTTCCTTCAACTACAGTGATCCCTCACTTATCGCCGTTAATGGGTTCCAGAACCAAATATAAAACGTAGTGTCACCCCTACAATTTTAACATATCTGTACTTTTTTTTTTGTGTATATGGCGGAAAACACAGACAAGTCTGAAAAAGCAGTTTCTGCTCTTGCACTCCTCTTGAACAGAAACTGATGTATTTTAAGCAAAAATAACTGTTCTGTTTGATGGAACAATATGTCTATATGCTGCCATAGCAGATTCATGGCGCATTAAGCCCTCGAACTATTTTTAATTTGTCCGTCTTTCCCTGGAAACCCCCCGTTTACAGACACCGCGCAACCGCTTTTGTTTCAACCCAACCATAAAACGAAGGTAATTAATTATATTTATTGTTCAAAATGTCATTTTTAGCTTAGAATCATTAATTGATGTCTAATATTTCATTTTAAAAAAAGGCTTTAAAGAATTATTCACTCGCATATTTTAAACTTTTAAACAAATTACGTCACAATGAAAAATATGATGTCTGTAAAAAAGTCACGGATATGTACCTCAAAACTATCGCTTAATTATGTATTTTTTGTTACTGTCGCATTTTCTCCCATATTTTAGATGATAATCAATCCAAACAAAGAAAAATTGAAAAAAAACATTCAAAAGGATAAATATATGAAAAAGAAAATCTCGACCACTCCTTGATGTCTGCGATTTCTGCATCGCGACCCTTGTTATATTACCATGTTTCACCCATAAAATCCCCCCAAAAATCCAGCTGTGGCCATTCACAGCAAAGTCTTGACACTCAGTGATACATGCTATATGGAGTTTTTGGATCGAAACAAGGTAAGTACGCAATAATATCTCGTTAAAGTCATGGAGTCTTTAATTCTGGTCTTTCATGCTCTCACCTCCAGATAGGGTTTTGCTGTTTAAATTTATTTATTTATTTTAATTTCCTCCTGGTCAAAATTTTCTTCCCCCAGAAAATTGAGATTTTAAACTTTCCAATGATGTATCACACGCGCATACGAGACAATTTTGAAATTTGGCCAAATTGGGGGGTCAAAGTGGAACTTCAAGTCACCTGAGTGTTTTCTGCCGTATATTAGGGCTGAAACGATTACTCGCATAATTGTGAGGAAGCATGTGCAATCTCAAGGCTACAAGTCCATCTCCAAAGACCTGAATGTTCCTGTTTCTACCGTGCGCACTGTCATCAATAAGTGTAAAGCCCATGGCACTGTGGCTAACCTCCCTAGATGTGGACGGAAATGAAAAATTTACGAGACATTTCAACGAAAGATTGTGCGGATGGTGGATAAAGAACCTCGACTAACATCCACACAAGTTCAAGATGTCCTACAGTCCGAGGGTACAACAGTACAACCTGTACTATCCGTCGGCGTCTGAATGAAAAGGGACTCTATGGTAGGATACCCAGGAAGATCCTACTTCTGACACAGAGACATAAAAAAGCCAGGCTGGAGTTTGCAAAAACTTACCTGAGTAAGCCAAAAATGTTTTGGAAGAATGTTCTCTGGTCAGATGAGACAAAAGTAGACCTTTTTGGGAAAAGGCATCAAGATAGAGTTTACAGGGAAAAAAAACTAGGCCCTCAAAGAAAAGAACACGGTCCCCACAGTCAAACATGGCGGAGGTTCCCTGATGTTTTGGGGTTGCTTTTCTGCCTCTGGCACTGGACTGCCTGACCGTGTGCATGGCATTATGAAGTCTGAAGACTGTTAACAAATTTTGCAGCATAATTTAGGGCCCAGTGTGAGAAAGCTGGCTCTCCCTCAGAGGTCATGGGTCTTCCAGCTGGACAATGACCCAAAACACACTTCAAAAAGCACTACAAAATGGTTTGAGAGAACGCACTGGAGACTGGAGCCAAGTGGCCAGCAATGAGTCCAGACCTGAATCCCATAGAACACCTCTGGAGAGATCTGAAAATGGCAGTTTGTAGAAGGCACCCTTCAAATCTCACAGACCTGGAGCAGTTGGCCAAAGAAGAATGGTCTAAAATTCCAGCAGAGCATTTTAAGAAACTCATTGATGGATACCGTAGGTGGTTGTTCGCAGTAATTTTGTCTAAAGGTTGTGCTACCAGGTAATAGGCTGAGGGTGCCAATACTTTTGTCCGGCCCATATTTGGAGTTTTGTGTAAAACAATAATGATACAAAAAATTTAAAAAATCATTATCATTTGTGTTTTTTCATTGCAAGTAAAATAAATGAAGATATTACTACCAAAGCATTTATAATTGCAATCATTTTCTGGTTGAAATTGAGCATTATCTGACAGAATTGCAGGTGTGCCAATACTTTTGGCCAGCACTGTACATGTATACATAGTTGTAAATAAAGCGTCCATAAATCAAGTCAAATTTATTTCTATAGCCCTTGACAAAAACCCAAAAGCTCCTCACAGTGCTTTACAACAACGATAAATATAGTTAATGATCAATAAAAGGCAGGAAAGAATTATACGATGACATCGAGGAAAAAGGGAAAACAAAAACAAGGCATCCCAATAAAAGTCAAAACAGCAAATAAAACAGATAAAATCTGAAAACATTAAAACCCATAAGAAATAAAAACAGCCTACCCTAGACTGGAGGAAAACAGGTCTAAAAAAGTGGGTCTTTAACCGCGATTTAAAAAGGCCAAAATTTGTAATAGTGTGGATTTCAGGGGGTAGGCTATTCCACAACCTGGGGGCAGCAACCGCAAAAGATCGATCACCCCGCTGTTTAAGTTTCGACCTTGGAACTTGCAGAAGAAGCCGGCCGGTAGAACGAAGAGCCCTGTCAGAGTTATGGAGGGTAAAAATCTCCGACAAATAAGAAGGAGCCTGGCCATTAATTGAATTGAAAAACAAACAGTAAAAGTTGTAATTAGTTCTAAAATTAACTGGAAGCTAGTGGAGCGATGATGGCACAGGGGTAATATGTTTACGTCTGGGTGTACTGGTTAAAAATCGAGCAGCAGCATTTTGAACAAGTTGGAGACGAGAAATAGAGGACTTGGGAATACCAACACAAAGTGCATTGCACTAGTGTAGTTTTGAGCTTATAAAGGCAGCAATTGCTTTTTCAAGGTCGAGGCGACTAAGGCTACGTCTACACTAGGATGGATAATGGCCTTAAACGTGTAATTAGTTGGACTATACGGCATGTCGGCTACACTAGTATGCCTGTTATCCGGATTAGTTCTTACACTGATAATGTAAGTGGGTAATATTACCCGCCGCTAAATATGGACTGCGGTCTCCGTACAACAATCGGATACTAAGAAAGTGACGTCATGCCATTTTTAGTGCGTCATGACGGCATCGTAAACAAGGGAGGCGGACGATCACGACGTGGCATTCTTGCTTCTTTTTTCTTTTCCACATTTTTCTTTAACCATCAAACTACATCGCAATAATATGCTTCAATTCATTGCCCATTTGTGGTCCTCCCATCACGGATGACGCGGAGATGAGCGTTTTTACAGCGCTCGTCTCCTGCATTGTCTCCGATCAGACAGCTGCGGGGCTGGCCCCTCCAACTCAATGCCGACCAAACTTGAGTATATAAAAATGCGTAGAGGAAAATGAAACCCCGAAAAGTGACCTGCGTGGTACCCCCAGTCAAAGAAGCACGAGATCAGTTTTTTTCATGACATTTCTGCCTGTCAAAACTGTTGTCACTTCCCGGATCGCCACTTTTATGCTGGTTGCGGCTTCCAGGAAATATACTCAGCGCCAAACCATATGTTTCTATTTGTTATTTTCCAAGTGGTGAGACCGCAACTGAGCATCGATTGTAACATCGCAATTAATGATGTCAGGCTTTCGTTGTTTTCTAAAGACTTATTTCAATCACAACTCGGTGACTGCTCGTAAAAGCCGATTGTGCCCATAGTCCCTTCACTCTCGCTCCCGTGTGATGTGTTCAACTGCGTTCACGAAAAAATACAGTTATCACAAAACGAGTTCCTGACCCCTGGTCTAGAAGGTGTAGGTATTTCGAAATTTCCCGCTGGCGAGTAATCGGTTTCCGGTTCAGAGGTAAACCGCGCAGGCGATGACGTAACATATTAGGCTGCTGCTTTCTACGCATGCGTAGTTTGCGCAAATGAAGGCGTACCTTGCAGAAGCAGGGGGAGGGCTTAAACCAGCCTTAAACATATGTGCGGACAGGTATAAAAATAGTCGGCAAACTTCCCTGGAGAAAATTATCCTTCTTAGTGTAGACGTAGACTAAGAAAAGGCTTCACTATGGCCAAGAGACGGAGCTGGAAAACACATGCTCTTAGAACAGAACTAATCCGTTTTTCAAAGTTCAGCCTGCTATCGAATATTACTCTGAGATTTTTAACGTGTGTCTTAAAAAAAGGGAGCCACAGTGCCAGAGTTGGGCTCATGGAATGTGTGCCGAAAGTAAAAGTTTTGCTCTCGTTGAAATGTAAAAACGTTTTGTGCTAGCCACTGCTTCACATTGGAAATTCACTCCATCAATTTAGCGAGAGCAGTTTGTTGGTTGGGTCTCAGAGGCAAATACAGCTGCAGGTCATCAGCATAAAAATGAAAAGAGATATGTTGTTTTTTATAATTGATCCTAAAGGTAGCAGATAAAGTGCAAACAGAACAGACCCTAATATTGAGCCTTGTGGCACCCCACAAGACAGAAAAGTTTGTGACAAGGAAATTTCTCCAATCATGACAGAAGGTCCTATGTTCCCGGTACGATTTAAACCATTTTAGAGCGTTACCACGGATACCTATGAAGTGCTCGTATGTTAATAGAACTCTTTTATCCTTACAACAAAATATCGATAACAACATTTAAAAATCTGTGATACACCGAGGGCGTAAAAGTTGAGCCGTGAAGTAGGTATTACAATACTCATCTGTTGTCTGTAGCCAGGCCAACAGTGCTTTTGAAAACCTGTGCTCAGTTTCCTTATCTGGCAAAACAAAGAATACAATGGACCTATTGCAAAGCCCCGCCCCCTCGTAAAACTCGGACAGCCCAAGGCTCTGTCAAATTCTCTCAGTGAGAGTGACTGAGTGAACGAGCAATTTATGGATGATGTCAGGAGTTCAAATTTCTGAATTTGCACTATCACAGCCGGCAAACTGTTTACATTTTTTTTTTTTTTTTTAAGCAGAAAGGGTTGTACTATGCAGTGGTGTGGTCCATGGCATTAAACTTTAGAGAGAGGGGACCATTATTATAATCGAGGCAAAATGCTGCCACTCGTAACTTAGAAACAAGAAACCCCACAGGCTGAATATCTATCTAGCTGTAACGTTAGCTACTTAGGAGAATCAAAACAAAAGCTGGCTCAACGTCATTCTAGGGCTGGATTCACTAAATCCGGACCTCGGAGCCACTTTTCCTGTCGTATTTTCCATGTCTCCCTCCTCCAACACACCTGAATCAAATAATCATGATCATTATCATGCTTCTGGAGAGGTTGCTGTTATATAATCATTTGATTCAGGTGTGTTAGGGGAGAGAGACGTAGAAAACACTACAGGATAGATGGCATCGAGGTCCAGATTTGGTGAACACTTTTCTAGGGTGATCATATTTTGATTTCCAAAAAGAGAACACAAATAACAGACATAAATCACCGTTTTGTCTTATATTCAAAGTTTATATGGATTGATAGCATGCACGTACAGTGCGTGCATGACGCACACTTATACGGACAGTTTGCCCTGACTCCTGGCCGTGTAAAATCTCTTGAAATATTGCTCATTTGGAGCACAGAAAGAAAACGGAGCATTCTCAGGCTTAAGCCTGAGTTATGCTTCATCTTTGCGGTGACGGCGAAGCGACTACGGTGTCAATGAGCATTCGATATATTCTGTGGCAAGGAAACGTGTTGCTCTGTAATTCACCACCAAGCCACTAGAGGGGCATGGCTTTGTGTTTGTACGGTTTTAGGGGACTTTTAGGGGGCTTGTCGACTTCCTCTTGTTTTCTTCCGGTTCCATAACAATGCCAGCGGAGATGGAACGCTTGAATGTCTTCAGCTCATAAACATTGAACAACAAATGTTGATCATACAAATGTTGAGGCGCAGGCGATGCAGAAGACTGTTGCGGAGGTGGTCTATCCGACTTGATGCCGCACAGAGATTGGCAGTCACATTACGTATTCTAGCCTCTGGTGGAAACCAGTAAGCTGTGGCGGCTAGCTTCAAACTGGCAACTAGCACTGTGTCCATCGTTTTGTCCAAGGTCAGCCCTCCAGCCAGATTTTTTTGCCGTGTCCTACAACCAGCCAGTGGGAAGCCATAGCAGATTTCTGTTGGCTACGGAACTTCCCAAACTGTGTTGGAAGCCTGGATGGTAAACACGTTATCATAAAAGCACCGAGGCACTCTCAATCAGTGATGATGTATCAAATGTGTGAATTGTCTGTTGTTGGAAATTAAACATCAAAACAACTCTTTTGACACCAAACCTGTGCTTTATTCTTCATGTACTTGAAGTGTGAAATGTAAATAAGTCACAGACTCACAGCAAACATATGTACACAATAAATGATAAAGTGCACCAACCAAAAATACGACATACTGGTGAAGTGATGAAAAGCTGGCAATTTTTGGCCGACTGTGTCACCGCTTCCGAACACACACATACTTGTCTCGGTGGTTCTTCCATTTTTTTATGCCAATCGCTGACCTCCGGCCCCATATTTTCAGCAATCTGCTTCCAAGAATTGCTTGCCATTTGGCAATCTTTATAATGTCTTGACGAGACATTGTAGAGGTTGTCGTAATTGCAGACCTCTTCGATGACACTCGTCGGCTTGGTCCATTTTTGCATCTAGCACAACAATGTTTGAAAATGGCGGTGATTTCGCGCTGAACCGGAAACAACAGTCTGAGCGGACCAATCACAGTCCATTTGCGCCACGTCACCACGCGTTGACGTGTCGACCAGTCAGAATTCTGTGGAGGCACGTCAGGCTATGGCGGAGAGTCGTAAATTGGGTCTGCCTTGATGGCGTAGGTCTGCCGCAGAAGCATAAGTCGGCCTTTACCCCCCCCCCCCATTTTATTTTTTAATGACTATTGTCAGGTTCGCCGCTTCCCTAAAAGCTGCGTTTAAGCTTAGAGCTAATCCACAGCTGAATTGGTAACGTAGCGCCCTGTCTCTCTCGCTCTTTGCTTACGTAATTTCGTCATAAATTTTGATTTGAGGGACTTGACAGTTCTGGGAAAATGTGGCCCAGATCGCATTTATCTACATACGAAAGTGACCAAGATCGGATTTGAAATGGTCCACTTTTGTGCGACCTGTCCCATTGAGACAGTCAAGATAATGCCTGACTCGACTTGGAAAAACACAAAAAAAATCTTTTTTGTGCATTAAGACCTGCTGTATGAGTAACATTAGTCATGTAGCCTTAGTAACATTATGTCATGTTTGCATTATGTCATGTGCAGGGTTGGGAATAACGCCGTTATAAATAAGGTCCTTACATATCGCCGTTATTTTTTCAGTAACGGGGTAATCGAACTATCTTTTCCGCAGTTACACAGGACGTGCTGGCCCTCTGTTTCTTTAATTGCACATATAACTTCAACATTAACACAAACGTACGGCTCTCGGCAGGCCGTGTCTCTAACTCACTCCCGCATCATGTGAGCAAAACAATATTGGCGCCGTGTGCACTTTAGGGTGCCTCGGATAATTCTGTATCAGAATATTACAGCCCGTACTTCTTATGACTTCAGGCTGTTTGTCCCTGCTCATTCAATTAGACAATGCTTTCCAAAGCTTGCTAACATTTCTGTTTTTGCTACACCTGCTACCACCTCGTTCTCATCCCCTACTGTCAGCCAGCAAAAAATGCTATTTCCATCTTGAGGACGGCAGACGCTTTGAGGGTGACGAGAGGAGTAGGGGGACGAGGCTACCTGAATGCACCACCTGGATAGATGCGATAGAAGTGATTGTGATTGGCTGAGGGTTACAGTCATTTGTCATGGTAAGCCAATCAGTGTCGGTGTTTTCACACACAAAAGTGCATGCAGCAAACACACACGCAAAAGAGATGCAGAGGGATATGATGGCAGAGCATTCAGAGGATTTTTTTTCCTTTACCAGGTGGAGATATAAACACTATTTCAAGTCAAAATACTTGAAGTACAGTTGGCTATGACTACTTGACCAGTTGTCTCAGGTTGTGAAAGTCAGATTTAATTTATTAAACTCACTCTATATTGTTTACTGCTGATTGTTATTTTATTACCTTGTTTACTGTTTATTTTTGTTGCACTTCAAGTGTAGGATAAATATGTTGCTGGTGAGGTGCAATAAATATTACAAGGTTGTTTAACACAACTACCTGTCTGTTCTTCTCTATTCAACTGACTCGAATACTGCTCAGAAAATTTCAAATTCTTTGACATATAACAACTTCTTTTTAAAGTAACGGAAATAGTTACTTTCCCTGGTAACAAGTTACTTTTACTATAGAGTAATTCAGTTACTAACTCGGTTACTTTTTGGAAGAAGTAGTGAGTAACTATAACTAATTACTTTTTTAAACTAACGTGCCTAACACTGGTTATGTGTGTCGTGAGGCTCCTTTGCTACATCTCTGTAGATTTTTTTTTCCTCACCAAAACCCCTCTGTAATCAATTGTCAGCATGACATTTATTCTCTAATTCACATGTTGTCCAGTGTAAAAATGTCCAAATAATAAGCCTCCATCCCACTTGCACAAACACCTTTATTACACACAACACGGCTCCACTTTCCATCAACAACAGCATCTTTAATATGACTTACAATCAAACATCCGCTGATCAGTGATAGTGAATAATCAATATGAAAATACGCTTTATACCAGGGCGCACACATTAACACCACAGCTTAGCACACACAAGCTAGATAACACACTGTTTATCAGCAGCAACACAGCATCATCTTCAACTTCCTCCTCCGCTGTCGCGTTTCCCCGCTGTTGCCGTCAGCCAATTATATTCTGCAGTTTTATCACAGATAACGATGGAACAGCGGCTCAACAACAGACGCTCGCTAGTGAAAAGAAAAAGTTTACACGGACAAACACGTCAGTGGTGAGGACGCCCAAACGTGAACACATGGCACATAGCGGCGGCTTTATGCATGCATCACTGCTTCAATTACTGGCGCCTTCATTAGTATCTCGTCAATCGGGGATGCGGTTGCTAAGAGACCGCAATTGGCCTCCTTACGTTTTTCCCCCACGCCCCGAGGTGGCGGGGAAAAGAAATGTTTGTTCTCGCAAAGCGGTGTTTCCCAGAGCGACGAGGAAGTCGTAAGGCCCACCTCCGTGAAGTTGGCCCCCCATCAAACGCAAATTTATAGAAATGTTTTTGAGATATTAACAATTCTTCAATACAGTGAGAAAAATAAGTATTTGAACACAGTGCGATTTTACTCCCACTTAGAAATGATGGGTGATTTGAAATTTTATTGGTAGGTGCTTGTCCACTGCGAAAGACAATCTAAAGATCCAGAAATCACAGTGTATGATTTTTTTAAACAATTTATTTGTATTATATTGCTGCAAATAAGTATTTGAACACATGTCTATTAGCTAGAATTGTGAGCCTCAAAGACCTCTGTTAGTCGCCTTTAAAAAGTCTAACAAATTAGTGGAGTGACTTTTTGAGTCTGCCTTTTTGACCTGTTTGAGGCGGTTAGCTGCATATAAACACCTGTCCACCCCTGATAGAGGAAAATGTTACATTATGCTTTTGTGATGTATGATTGCTTCTGTGACATAGATTGTAACAACTTCTGTTGTTTTTCACCTTGTTCCCATAGTTAGGAAACGCGCTTGAGAATCTCACGAGATAACTTGTTTTGCACCAGAGTATTGTTTTACTACACACCTGGGTCCCATAGTTAAACGCCTGGGTCCCATAGAGCTAACTTGTTTTGCACCCATAATATTTACCACTTGTTGGCATCTGTTGCAGCACAGCTAATTTGTCCCATGTGAAAAGCCCTTTTTCAAGGGGGCTGAACCAAAAGTAGCTTAAATGTATGTGACTGGACGGGGCCGCGCCGCTCGAGGGCGGAAGTTGGCCTCTCCGCCTCCGGGCGGTGCGTCCCTACAAAAGCTGAACATTTCCGGGCGACCAGTGAGGTCTACCAGCGGGTCACGTACGGATCGCCTGGCTTTTGTCCTTTTGCCGCTTTACTGGAGTGTTGTTGGCTTCCCACTCTTTTGTCACGGTAAGCGATTTTCATTTCTAAGGGACACTCTGATGTGCTGTAACAGTAACGCGGGGGTGTGAGGTTGGCAAACTCAGACTTAGCGTGAGGTTATTACTACTACTACTACTACTACTACTACTGAGGTTGCTGTGCTTGTTTTTGATACCTGTTTGCTTGCTCTTGTGGGATTGTAATCAATAAATCACATATATTCTGCAATTGTCATAAATAAACATTGTCTATTGAGCAAAATGTGCCCGTTACTGATTCACCGCGAACCTGAAATTTCATACAACAACCCCATACAATCAAGAAGACCAAAGAGCTGTCCAAAGACAGAATTGTAGCCTCTACAAGGCTGAAAAGGGTTACGGGGCAATTGCCAAGCACCTTGGTGATATAAGATCCACCGTTGGAGCAATTATTAGAAAATGGAAGAAGCTAAACATGACTGTCAATCTCCCTCGGACTGGGGCTCATGCAAGAGCTACCTCGCAGGGTCTCAGTGGTTCTAAGAATGGTTAGGAATCAGCCAAGAACTACACAGGAGGAGCTGGTTAATGACCTGAAAAGAGCCAGGACCACCATTTCCAAGTTACGGTTGGTAGTACACTGAAGGCTGAGTTATGCTTCTGCGGCAGACTTACGGCACCAAGGTAGACCCGATTTACGACCCTCCACCGTAGCCTGACGTGCATCTCCTCAATTTTCTGACTTCGCGTCACGTCAGCGCGTGGAGACGTGACGCAAACTGGACTATGATTGGTTCGCTCAGACTGTTATTTCCGATTTAGCGCGAAATCACCACCATTTGCAAACGTTGTGCTTCACGCAAAAAAGGACCAAGCGGAAGAGAGTATAATCAAAGCGGTCCGCAAGTACAGCAACCTCTACAATGTCTCGTGAATACATGATCAACATTTGTTGTTCAATGTTGATGACCTGAAAATCCACATTTAAGCTTTGCATCCCTGTTGGCGTTGTTGTGCAACCGGAAGAATAGAGGAAGTCGACAAGTCCACCAAAACTGTACAAACACAACGAAACACCCCTCTAGTGGCTTGGCGGTGAATTTCAGAGCAACGCGTTCCCTTGCCACAGAACTATCAAATGCTCATTGACGCCGTCGTCGTTACGCCGTGATCGCAAAGCAGAAGCATAAGTCAGGATTCAAACATCATGGTTTAAAATCATGCATGGAAAGGAAGGTTCCCCTGCTTAAACAAGCACATGTCCTGGCCCGTTTTAAGTTCTCCAATGACCATTTTGATGATCCAGAGGAGTCATGGGAGAAAGTCATGTGGTCATACGAGATTAAAATTGAACGTTTTGGTATTAATCGCACTCATAGTGTTTGGAGGGAGAAAAATAATGAGTACCATCCCAAGAACACCATCCCTACTGTGAAGCATGCAGGTGGTAGCATCATGCTTTAGGGGTGTTTTTCTTCACATGGGACAGGACGACTGCACTGTATGAAGGACAGGATGACCAGGGCCATGTATTGTGAGATTTTTGGGAATAAACTCCTTCTTCAGTTGGAGCATTGAAAATGGGTCGTGACTGGGCCTTCCAACATGACAGTGGCCTGAAGCAGACAGCCGGAATTATCAAAGAGTGGCTTCGTAAAAAGCATATCAAGGTTCTGGAGGGGCCTAGCCTGTCTCTAGAACTAAACCCAATAGAAAATCTTTGGAGGAAGATCAAACTCTGTGCTTCTCATTGACAGCCCAGAAACCTGATTTATCTATAGAAGATCTGTGTGGAGCAGTGGTACAAAATCCCTGCTGCAATCTGTGTAAACCTGGTGAAAAGTTACAGGAAACGTTTAACCTCTGTAATTGCAATCTAAGGCTACTGTACCAAATATTAACATTGATTTTCTCAGGTCTTCAAAAACTTATTTGCAGCAGTATAATCAAATAAATTGTTAATACACAGTGATTTCGGGATTTTTTTTTCTTTAGACTCTCTCACAGTGGAAAAGCACCTACCATGAAAATTTCAAACCCGCCCATAATTCCTAAGTGGGAGAACTTACAAAATTGCAGGGTGTTCAGATACTTATTTTCCTCACTGTGGGTCAATCTGAGGTCAACGACCCTCCCATTTTGATTAAAAGTGGCTAAAAATTGTGTCAATCGTTTGTGCTACGTTTGTGCTGTAAAAATTTTCGTTTGTGCTGCTATCGTTTTTGAGACATTGAGATATCAATTTCGAGTGATGATGTCATCCAGCCCCCCAATTTATTGCAAAATGGACCTGAAATGGGGCCATTCGTTTATGCTGCAACGAACCGTACCAACTCTCTCAATTACAGAGGGGTGTCCCAACAACTAGTGCAAATGTAGCACAAACAAATGGCATCCCTTTGGGTCCATTTTGCAGTAAATAAGGGGCTGCGAGTCAAATATCTCAAGCACAAAAGATTGACACCATTTTAAATCAAAATAGGGGGCTGGTTGACCTCAGATTGACCTGTAAAAGAAGTGATTATATCTCAAAAACAATAGCAGAACAAACGGAAAAAAAATTTTTTTTTAGCACAAACGAATAACATATTTTTTTCTATAAATTTGCATCTGATGGGGGCCCGCTCTACAGCACTCTTAGCCAATCAGAAGCCGGAACAAAGTCAATCAGCGAAAAGGCGCACAGAAGAGAAAAATAATCTTACAAGTTTGTCCTGTACAAGGAAAGTTAACACCTCCCAATGTTATGTTTTCTTTTGATTTTAAAGTACAAAAAAGATACTTGATTTTCACCGTGTCGTATGTGGTTCATGTTCGTCATCTTACTTCGTTCAACAGAAAGTCAAAATTAATGGAATGTTTTCAACTTTCTAAAGCCCTGGTTCTGACATCATTTGAAATCTTAAACGTAACATAAGTGGGAAATGCTTTTTCAAGAAACTTTTAAAACACGGAATTTTGATTACTCTTGTATTGGTGGAAAAACTAACAGATCAAATCAATTTACGTTCACTATAGAAGAGTGGGGTTGCCATTTTGTACAGTGCTGCCCACTAATGTCGACTTAAACATGAATATCATGTGACCAAACTTGGAATACGGATTTACTGTGTAAGCCTGGACGAGCTAACTATGGGTTGATGACATAATGTCATCAATTCGGTTTTGCCAGTTATTGTAGATGCGAAGTATTTCACGTTACGTCACGTGACATTCCCGTGCTGCCGTCTTATTGCCTGGCACAGCCAGACTATTCTCCCTGTATTTTTTAAACACTGTGAGAAATAGTCTGGGACCCAGCCCATTAACGGCCTCTCGAGCAAGGTACAAAATCAATTGTCCAATCAGATTCGTTTATTTGCGTGACGTGTTCTTAACGAGTAACGTCACTCTAGCGCGCCGAAAGTCGTGTCTACAACAACACAGATGGCGAACGGGAGAACCGAGAATATGTTCCAATCCGCGGTGAAACCAGTTTTAAATTACCAAAAACACATTGAAACAAGTCATTGACAACAGTCAACATGGCTCGTGCTAGCCATGTTGAATAAACTTCTCCATTCTCCGCTCACGCTAATTACTTGTCGCTTTAACAACGTCACGTCTGCCCGTCGCTGATTGGTCCACTCCGCTGTCTGTTTGCTGTGGCTTGCTCCGCCCTCGGAATTTGATCCGCCGGACGGTGGCCAGACTCAATCGCTGGAACAGCGGTGAGTCTGGTATACCAGGCAAGCCGTCATAGCCATTTTTGACTTAAACGTTTGAAAGCCTAAACCTGACTCTTTCAACTCGAATTACTCGTTTGCAGGGGTGAAAGTGGCTAGAATATCTTGCCGGAACTCCAAGACTTAAAGGTCGCTACGGAATCAGAATTTATTATAATTTTTTGGGGAGGGGGGATGCGGTCAAACCTCCTAAAACCACTGAAATGTAAAAAAAACTGCATTTCAGCCAGTGGAGCGATAATGGCACAGGGGTAATATGTTCACGTCTGGGTGTACCGGTGTACTGATTAGCAGCGTTTTGAACAATTTGCAGACAAGAAATAGAGGACTTGGGGAGACCAACATAAAGTGCATTGCAGTAGTCCAGTCTTGAGCACACACACACACACACACACAAAACTGGTTTTACACATGCATTAGGGTACTGCATTACACATACGGAATACATGCAAAACTGATTTTCATTTAAAATTGTATTTTTTTTCTATGATTTGCAAAATAACAGTAAATAAAAACACCAGTTACACCAACCTCCATCTCCTGATTTTTATTTTTCCTCATTTCTTTATTCGGCTACATCAGCCCTAATAATATGACTTTTATTCTCATAGTAATATAGTACGAGAAAAAAAGTGGAACTATTACTACAAGAATAAATATTGAAATAATAGTACGAGAATAAAAGTCAGATTTTCACGTAGGGCTAATGTAGCTGGATAAGCAGCTACGTACTTTAAGTAGTGCATTGCCGCCCGCCATTAAAATCAACAATATTGAAAGCATCTTGTGTTTTAGAATAGGTTTTACAAATAAGGAAATCCGTAATATTTTGAAAGCTCCCCGGGGGCAAGGCCCCGAGGAGGGTCGATGAGATCTGCCTGGTGTTCCTAAAGATTCTGGATGTTGTGGGGCTGTCGTGGCTGATACGCCTCTACAACATTGGGTGGACATCGGGGACAGTGCCTCTGGATTGGCAGACCGGGGTGGTGGTCCCCCTTTTGAAGAAGGGGGACCGGAAGGTGTGTTCCAATTATAGAGGGATCACATTCCTCAGTCTTCCCGGTGAAGTCTATTCGGGGGTGCTGGAGAGGAGGGTCTGTCGGGAAGTCGAATCCCAGATTCAGGAGGAGCAGTGTGGTTTTCGTCCTGGCCATGGAACAGTGGACCAGCTCTAAACCCTCGGCAGGGTTCATGTGGGTCCATGGGAGTTCGCCCAACCACTTTACATGTGTTTTGTGGATCTGGAGAAGGCGTTCGACCGTGTGCCTCAGGGAGTCCTGTGGGGGTGCTCCGGGAGTACGGGATACCGAGCCCTTTGGCAAATGCTGTTCGGTCCTTGTACGACCCATGTCAGTGTTTGGTCCGCATTGCCGGCAGTAAGTCGAATTCGTTCCCTGTGAGGGTTGATCTCCGCCAAGGCTGACCTTTGTCACCGATTCTGTTCATAATTTTTATGGACAGAATTTCTAGCCGCAGCCGAAGCGTTGAGGGGGTCCGGTTTGGTGACCTCAGCATTGCATCTCTGCTTTTTGCATATGATGTGGTGCTGCTGGCTTCATCAAACGGTTACCTCCAACTCTCACTGAAGCGGTTTGCAGTCGAGTGTGAAGCGGTTTGGATGAAGATCAGCACCTCCAAATCCGAGACCGTGGTCCACAGTCGGAAAAGGGTGGAGTGCCCTCTCCGGGTCGGGGATGAGATCCTGCCCGAAGTGGAGGAGTTAAAGTATCTTGGGGTCTTGTTTACGAGTGAGTGTAGGAGGGAGCGGGAGATTGACAGGCAGATCAGTGCAGCGTCTGCCATCATGTGGACTCTGCACCTGTCCGTAGTGGTGAAGAAGGAGCTGAACCGAAAGGCAAAGCTCTCGATTTACCAGTTGATCTACGTTCCTACCCTCACCTATGGTCACGAGCTGTGGGTCGTGACTGAAAGAACAAGATCCTGGATACAAGCGGCCAAAATGAGTTTCCTCCGCAGGGTGTCGGGGCTCTCCCTTATAGATAAGGTTAGAAGCTCGGTCATACGGGAGGGACTCGGCGTCAAGCCGCTACTCCTCTGCGTTGAGAGGAGCCAATGAGGTGGCTCGGGCATCTGGTTCGGATGCCTCCTGGACACCTCCCCGGAGAGGTGTTCTGGACATGCCCCACCGGCGGGAGGCGCCGGGGACGACCCAGGACACGATGGAGAGACTGTGTCTCCCGGCTGGCCTGGGAACACCTTGGGATCCCACCGGAGGAGCTGGTTGAAGAGGCTGGCGAGTGGGAAGTCTGGGTTTCCCTCTTAAAGCTGCTGCCCCGATGTTGCCTGTAACTCCAGACTCACCGCTGTTCCAGGGATAGTCTGGCAACCATTCCGCGGATCAAATTCCCAGGGTAGAGCAAGCTACAGCAAACCGACAGCGGAGTGGACCAATCAGCGATGGGCGGACGTGAAGTTGGTAAAGCGGCAAGAAACTCTTGCGCAAGCAAGCACAACTTCATATAAAAGAAATTCCTCCAGTGCTTTCAGTTCCTGGGGTTTTAGCGACTTGTTGTGTTTTTGGTCATTTAAAACTGAATTTACCGCGGATGGGATCATATTCTCGGCTCTCGAGTTCACCATCTGTGTTGTTGTGGAGACGACTTCCTACGCGCAAGAGTGACGTTGCACGTTAAAAACACGTCACGCAAATAAACGAAATTGCACGGTTACTTTTGTGCTCAAGAGGCCAATGAGGAGCTAGGTCCCAGACTGTTCTCCCGGTGTTTGAAAAATACAGGGAGAACAGTCTGGCCGTGCCAGGCAAACTCCCAAGACCCGACCCTGGAACAAACAGAAGATGATGGATGGATGGATGGATGGATGGATGGATGGATGGATGGATGGATGGATGGATGGATGGATGGATGGATGGATGGATGGATGGATGGATGGATGGATGGATGGATGGATGAATATTTTGACTCATCTGTGTCTAATTTTAATGAATAGCAACAGCGTTTCGGGCTGTTCCGGCCCACTTTCACCCCTGCTCATTTGAAACCCTATCTGGAACCTTAGCATGGCTCCCTAAACCTGTCCTGAACCCCTATTTGAACCGTCACTTTTACTTGACTGACCACTGTTTTGACGTTCCCAGCGCTCTTATAGCTGAGGCACGTGCTGTTTGCCATATGTCAATCAATCTTCCTTAAACATCAGTTGCCTTCAGAATAATCAATCTCAATTTTGAAGGGCATCCTGCCTGAAATGCAGAAGGTAGCTTCGTTCCCTGTGCAGTCTCTCTTCTCTTTCTTGATAAAAAGCTTGTCAGTCATATTCCCCAACCTTTATTGAGCCAAGACACATTAAAAAAATGTTCTGTATGATCCAATTGTTCAACACTGATGTTTCAATATTTGACCATTAAAAAAACTAAGATCTTGACTCATAGAAGAACAAAATAATTTTCTGTCATTTTAACAAAGTTGCACGCACCTCTGTTGGCCTCCCATCAGACGCAAATTTATATAAAAATGATGTAAATCGTGTTTACTACGTTTGTGCTGTAAAGATTTCGATTATCGTTTTTGTGTTGAGATATTAATTTCGAGTGATGGCGTCACACAGCCCCTCATTTATTGCAAAATGGACCCAAAGGGGTGCCATTCGTTTGTGGTGCATTTGCGCTAGTTGTTGAGACACCCTGTTATTGAGAGAGTTGGTACGCTCCGTCAGCCGTGACCGAGGGGCTGTGATTGATGTCATCACTTGAAATTGATATCTCAATATCGATAAAACAATAGCAGCACAAACAAAAAGTTTGACAGCACAAACGAAGCAGAAACTATTGGCATCATTTTTAATCAAAATGGGGGCTGGTTGACCTCAGATTTACCTATAAAATAATTGTAAATACAGGGTCGGGCAGAGCAACTTGCTTATTTAAATTTGGCGACAGAAATTTGAGAGAGTGGTTTGGAAAGTTTGGTTCTTAACAGTTCTTAACAATATAAATAACAGAATTTAGGAACCAAACTTTAAGCCCCATACAGTGGGGCAAATAAATATTTAGTCAACCACTAATTGTGCAAGTTCTTCCACTTGAAAATATTAGAGAGGCTTGTAATTGTCAACATGAGTAAACCTCAACCATGAGAGACAAAATGTGGGGGAAAAAACTGAAAATCACATTGTTTTATTTTTAAAGAATTTATTTGCAAATCATGGTGGAAAATAAGTATTTGGTCAATACCAAAAGTTCATCTCAATACTTTGTTATGTACCTTTTGTTGGCAATAACAGAGGCCAAACGTTTTCTGTAACTCTTCACGAGCATTTCACACACTATTGCTGGTATTTTGGCCCATACCGCCATGCAGATCTCCTCTAGAGCAGTAATGTTTTGGGGCTGTCGTTGGGCAACACGGACTTTCAACTCCCTCCGCAGATTTTCTATGGGGTTCAGATCTAGGGACTGGCTAGGCCACACCAGGACCTTGAAATGCTTCTTACGAAGCCACTCCTTTGTTGCTCTGGCTGTGTGTCTGGGATCATTGTCATGCCGAAAGATCCAGCCACGTCTCATCTTCAATGCCCTTGTTGATGAAAGGAGATTTTCACTCAAAATCTCTCGATACATGGCCCCATTCATTCTTTTCTTTACACAGATTAGTCGTCCTGGTCCCTTTGCAGAAAAACAGCCCCAAAGCATGATGTTTCCAGCCCCATGCTTCACAGTGGGTATCGTGTTCTTCCGATGCAATTCAGTATTCTTTCTCCTCCAAACACGAAAACCTGTGTTTCTACCAAAAAGTTCTATTTTGGTTTCATCTGACCATGACACATTCTCCCAGTCATTTTCTGGATCATCCATATGCTCTCTAGCGAACCGCAGACGGGCCTGGACGTGTACTGGCTTCAGCAGGGGGACACGTCTTGCAGTGCAGGATTTGAGTCCCTGGCGGCGCATTGTGTTGCTGATAGTAGCCTTTGTTACTGTGGTCCCAGCTCTCTGTAGGTCATTCACTAGCCCGCTCCCCCGTGTGGTTCTGGGATTTTTGCTCACCGTTCTTGTTATCATTTTGACGCCACGGGGTGAATGAATGGCCTTGTATGTCTTCCATTTTTTAATAATTGCTCCCACAGTTGATTTCTTTACACCAAGCCTTTTACCTATTGCAGATTCAGTCCTCCCAGCTTGGTGCAGGTCTAAAATTTTGTCTCTGGTGTCCTTTGACAGCTCTTTGGTCTTGGCCATAGTGGAGTTTGGAGTGTGACTGACTGAAGTTGTGGACAGGTGTCTTTTATACCGATAATGAGTTAAAACAGGTGCCATTAATACAGGTAACGAGTGGAGCCTCGTTAGACCTCGTTAGAAGAAGTTAGACATCTTTGACAGCCAGAAATGTTGCTTGTTTGTAGGTGACCAAATAGTTATTTTCCACTCTAATTTGGAAATAAATTCTTTAAAAATCAAACAATGTGATTTTCTGTTTTTTTTCCCTCATTCTGTCTCTCATGGTTGAGGTTTACCCATGTTGACAATTACAGGCCTCTCTAATCTTTTCAAGTAGGAGAACCTGCACAATTGGTGGTTGACTAAATACTTATTTGCCCCACTGTACCTATCATCCTCAGAACAACCATCGCTTCAGGGCACCAAATTTAAATAAGCAAGTTGCTTTGCCCCACCCTGTAACATAAAAACAATAGCAGCACATATGAAACTTCTTACAGCACAAACGTAGCACAAATGATTGACATTTTTATGTACATTTGCGTCTGATGGGGGGCCAACTTCACGGAGCTGTTGCATTCAGACTCCCCCTTCAAAGGATGTTTGAAAAATATATTTATAATACCAGTCTTAAAACTTTTCATATTAATTCTAAAATTCATTAGAACCCAAATTACCATCTAAGACACGATAAAAATGTAAGGAATACCTGCAATAATTGAATAAAATTAAATCATTTTATAGTTTAAGCCTTATAGCTTACATGTAATGACATTATTGCAATTTATAACACAGGTTAAACCATTTGTAAATGATTTTCAACTCAAAAAATCGTGTTTGACGTGTTCGATGAATACCGACTACAGTTGCATGAATAACTAAACTCTCCTATGGACGATCCCTTACAAGATTGTACTGTACGAAATCATTGCATAGAGCTCCTCAACTCACTTCTCTTGGTGCCCCAACATGTCCTCAATGCAATTCTTTAATATGAAACTTTTCTTTTGCCCAAGCGTTAAAACAAATAATGGGTTAGTTCCAGAGTTGTTTTTGGCAGCCTTTTTAAATTGCGTCTTAGTCTTTTGGACGAAAATACTTATTAGTCTCAGTCATATTTTATTAATCTTCGTCTAGTTTTAGTCGACAACTCCTCAAAATGTTTTGCGTATGCAAACTTCAAGTTTTAGTCCATGAAAAAAACTAAATAAATTGTTGACAACTATTTCGAATGAACATTGACAGACAAGCACATAAATTTAGAGTGTACAAGGACATCACCATCTTCGTGATGATAATGCACACTCAGCAGGAAAACGGTAAATTGTTTTCATTGAATTAAACTCATCTGGACTCCACAAACAGTATGTAAAGTTTTCCAAGAGTTTAAGACGACACTCACCACGCTTAATGCTAACGTGAATGCTATGCTAATGCTACAAGTTACATTTAGTGTGTAATGATTGCTCAGCACAGACCTTTAATTGCCAAAGTAACATGGCATATCCAGCCAAGATAAGAAAACAAAACTTATCAAGCAGCACCTGACACGTTTCATAAAAGAGGACTGGAATGGACACAGGCTTACTCACCGGCCTGTGAGTAAGCGTGTGTGTTGGGCGGGATGGGGGAGGCGGCGCAGCATGTAACATGAGTGACACGACTAAACACTGCTATGATGCGTGCTTAATACACATGACAACAAAATCTCACACATTGTGAACTTATGACAAAACTATAGTGAATTTTCATTTTGTTCTCGTCTCGTCAGACAAAAACTAGCATCCATCCCGTTATGTTTTAGTCTCCCAAGACATGTTTTTAGCTCGTCACGTCATCGTCATGAAAAAATTGTTCGTTGAAGAAATATTTTCGTTATCGTCATTGTTGACGAAAACAGCACTGGTTGGTTGCCGCTTACATAAAAACCCACTTAGAGGTTAATTATTAAATATCTAAGCACTAATATATTGCTGAACACTACATTTTGTGAACAGATAATTAACTCCATCCCTCAAAAATAAATCTATTCATAATTTTATGTAGATACTACAAGATGGCGGTTAAGAACACAACACCGGTATGATCATCAAGCATGAATGCCATTCATGTACACATTAATGAACCCATGTTACATCGACTGTATTCAGTAATTAAAATATTCAACACAATCAAACCACCTTCACAACTCACATCATGAGTGTTGGGTAGGGTGACCAAACGTCCTCTTTTGCCCGGACAAGTCCTACTGGTCCGGGCGGGTTATATAAATTCATAAAAATGTCCGGTTTTTATGATTTTTCACGGGACCAATTTGAAGAGAATCCCTCCGGCCGCTGGGTGGCAGCAGTTGACATGGCTCCTACTAGAATGGAGGGAAGTAGTAGTTCTTCTTGTTTTTGTTGGCAGTTTACCCCTACCAAGAGGCATTACCGCCATCTACTGGGTTGACGATTTGGCCACAATGACTGTTTTTTTTTTAATTATGATAAATACATATATATTGGCAACTGATAAATACATATATATTGGCAACTGTTGACTTCTGTCGGAGCTTTGACTGTAAAATCCCGTTTGGTGTCGCATCGGTGCGCTGCCGATGATTGTAAACTTTCATTGCAAAGTTTGATTTTTGCCTCAGCTAGCTATCAGTAAGCTAAACCGCGCTAGGCATTATGGGAAATGTAGTTTTGAACTGCTACGTTTGGAAACATGCTGATTGAATAGTTTGTCAGTTTATTTCGGTTTTGTTTGTGTGCAATCTAGAACATTGAATGAGAACATCAATTGAATGGGAATAACAATTTGTCAAGGACAATTGTCGTGATAGTAATTTATAAAAATGTTTAGTTGGCACATAGCCTACTGTGTGTATGTGTATTGACTGGACTACATTTCTATGGGTCTGCATTTTATATATATATATATATATATATATATATATATTTTTTTTTTAAAGTCATTATTTTTTTTCAAACTGCATTTTTCCATCCAGTGAGGGGGCACACTTTAAATATATTAAAGTGATCGAGTCATCTTTGAGTGAACTTCGAGTAAAATTCAAGTATCTTGAGGCCGGACTGAGTGTCTTCTTTTTTAGAAATCAAAATATGGTCACCCTAGTGTTGGGTAACATTCACTGCGGTCCGTAGCAACAAAGAAGAATCGGCAAAGTAGCAACAATACATCTAGCAAATACACAATGACGATCCCATGTTTCATAGATGTCTGTTTTTGACACTTCATTGATGCAACTTGAACAACCCACATTCACATGAGGCTCAAAACCACGCTAAGAACAACACATGTAAAATATGTGTCTTGGCGCAATAAATGTTGAAAAATCTGATCATGCGTAATCTCAGTGGACTCAATTTATAACCTCTCCGTTCGATCTTCACGTCGTCAAGCCTGCATCGTGAAGTCCACTTTGCCGTAAGAGGGAGGCGAAGAAGATCCTGTGAAAACAGCCTTGTGCTCCGCCAGGAGCTCGTCAGTGACGGTTATCTCTTCCATGTCGGTGGTGAAATGGTCGACGCTCTCAGCCACGGAGGAGTCCTTGACGGCGCTGTAGCTCAGCGTTACACCGTAAGCACCGCTAGCCGGCTTGTCGGATCTTCCGCGTCCACATCGGCAGATCTTTAGGAAGGCGGCACGGAACTTCTGCGACATGGCGTTATAGATGAGCGGGTTGATGGCGCTGTTCAGGTACACGCATACCCGACAGAAAAGCAGGAACCAGTTGTTCAGGTATGGACGGTCCAGGAAGGAGTTGACTACCACTAGGGTGCGGTATGGCATCCACAGTGCGGCGAATAGGATCACCACCACCGCGAGCATTTTGGTTACCTGGCACGGGGATCACACAGATCATTTTGAGCCATAACTTATACAACAGTGAAGTATTCAACTCGAACTAGTAGTGGTAAGTGGGCTCTCTCTAATGGTATGTGAAATAAACGCTGAATTAAATTTTCAAACTGCTTGTTGTTAATGTTTTTTTTTTTATAATTTAAAATCCAGTGCGGTACATTTGTTTGACTTTCAAACTCATCATTATTTTATTTATGTTCTGGTGCCATATGTTTTGAGCTATTAGTTATTTCAAGGCACAATGTACAGTTCAGTTTTATTTAACTTTAAGGTAGGGCTGTCACAATTATCGCCTTAACGGGTGGTAGTTAATTTTTTAAATAATTAATCACGTTAAAATATTTGACGCAATTAACGCACATGCCCCGCTCAAACAGATTAAAATGACAGCACAGTGCCATGTCCACTTGTTACTTGTGTTTTTTGGTGTTTTTTCGCCCTCTGCTGGCGCCTAGATGCGACTGATTTTATGGGTTTTAGCACAATGAGCATTGTGTAATTATTGACATCAACAATGGCGAGCTACTTGTTTATTTTTTGATTGAAAATTGTACAAATTTTATTAAAAGAAAAACATTAAGAGGGGTTTTAATATAAAATTTCTATAGTTTGTACTAAAATTGATCTTTTAGGAACTACAAGTCTTTCTATTCGTGGATCGCTTTAACAGAATGTTATGTTAATGCCATCTTGTTGATTTATTGTTATAATAAACAAATACAGTACCTATGTACAGTGTGTTGAATGTATATGTCCGTCTTGTGACTTATCTTTCCATTCCAACAATAATTTACTGAAAAATATGGCATACTTTATAGATGGTTTGAATTGCGATTATTTACGATTAATTAATTTTTAAGCTGTGATTAACTCGATTAAAAATTTTAATCGTTTGACAGCCCTAGTTTGTAGGTACCACTGTATTTAAATCAAACTGGTTTTGGTACAATAAAATAAATGAACATTGTAGGTTTAGCTTTGATTGAAGGGTTAAAGACTGGATAATAGTGACGATAGGGAATTTAGATTAGTTCATCACTCGTAGACATTGGCTGCCATTAATATTAACTTGGGGATGAGTTAAAAGGGAAAAAACGATTTTTTTGGTTAAAATAAAAGAATAAGTAAATGGCAGTGTCTTATAATTCTCATGGGAAAAAATAACTGAGTGGGATATTGATCAATTGTCAGCTGATCAATTATATTTTTTAACTGTCAATAATTACCAGTCCCTTTTACAGGGTGACAAATCTGAAGAAGGTGGGCGCAAATGAGTAGAGTTGTTAAAACCGTGAATAAGCAGGGGTTCGCTGGCATTAAATCCAATGGTGGGTGACCCTTATGTTTAGTCTGTGCATGCATCATCTTCTCACCTGTCTCCGCGAGGCTGCCGTGGAGCTGGAGTGCCTGGAGTTCCTGCAGCTCTTCTTGCCCTTGTCATCGTTGCTGTTGCGCTCCTGCAACTGCCGCTGCTCCTTAGGGTCAGAGGGCAGCGGGTTGAGAAAGAGGATGCGCCCGATGAGCCCGTACAGCACCGCGCTGAGCAACAGCGGCACGACGAAGAACACTCCAAAGTCGAAGAAGTACACGGGCAGGTAGAACTTCCTGGACACCCTGTAACCGCACGCCCTCACCGTGGCGTTGTCGTAAACTAACACCTGCAGGTCGGCCAGGTAGAACCACATGACGCAGTAGGCTGAAGTCAGCGTCCAAACGATGAGAATGATCTTCTTAGCACGGGATAGGGTGCACAGGAACTGCGCCTTGATGGGGTGGCAGATAGCGATGTACCTCTCGATGGTGAAGGCTGTGATGGAGCACGACGACGCGTTGATGCCCAGGTACTGCAGATATGTGATGCACAGGCACCCCGAGTGACCGAACACCCAGGAACCGAACGCGCCGTCGACCGCCGTGGGCAAACCGGCCGCCATCAGCACCATCAGGTCGGCGGCGGCCAGGCTCACCAAGTAGCAGTTGGTGGGCGTGCGCATGTGCTTGGTGGTCAACACCACCAGCACCACCATCACGTTGCCCACCACACCCGCCGCGCAAATCGACAGCAGAAGCGCCGTGCTGATCACCTTGTACTGCACGCTCGAGGCGATCCACACGCCCAGAGTTTGATTGGTCGAGTTCTCCATTTGGTGTGAAGATCGAACGGATTTTTCACGAGCGATCAATGAACTGCGCGCGCACGTGAGAGGGAACGAGTGCGTAAAAGTCCATTTCCTCACACGTTTTCTGTGCGTAAAGTGTCACTAATGTGTTAAATTGGACCAAACCAGAGCTAAAAATCTACATCGTAATCATTTTTCTTTCAGAGCCGTATGTAAAGTCCACGTTCTCATAACCAAGCATTGTTATTCAAGTAAAAATGCGCGTAAAACTCTCATCTTCTCGCAGACGTGCGTAAAAGTCCACTTGCGTGAAAGTCCACCTCCATAGCTCTGCTGGTTCTGATCTGTTTCTCCTTCTGCACCAACTCCTATTACGCAGCTTCTATGACGTCATGTTGAACGTGTGTTGTTTCCTATTGGCCATATGTGGGTTTCTGGTTATTCCTGGCAACACCCAAGACGACACAGTCCACGCGGATGTAAGTGGGCAATTTTGTATATATATATATATTTTTTACACCGCTTTATGAGACAGGTGAATAATTTTATACCTGCATAAAGACCTGGTATTCACAAGGTCAACACGTTTTGGGTCATGCAAGCCACATTTCTTTTTTTGAAGTTATTACTTTACATGTTTTTCAGATTAAATAATCTATTAATAAAATGTTAATTAAAATAAAAAAATTAAAATAAAATCTACTCTTTTTATGTTGCCCCCCAATAACACCCCAGATAGCATTGAAAAGATCAACATTTCACTTTTGCACCCTCAATTATTCCTGTTTCAGCGTTGAAATCCTTACAAATTTAAACGTCATTTCGATGATCAATAATATTAGAACAACGCTGAATCAATGTTATGTTATCGACCAAAATTCCTGCTCATCCATAATTCAATGAATTTTCTATATATTTCCCGGGCAATCATAAATCAACTATTTGTCAACATCAGTTCATCAACTATAAAACAATGTTAACCCAACCATCGCCTGACATACCATAGAACAACGTTGTCTGAATATCTCTTGACGTTGAAAATTTCGACGTAAAAAAAAAAAAAAAGCTTTTATATTGGGTCAAAATTATTTTTCAAACAGATCATCAATCAATCAGTCAAATGTATTTATATAGCCCTTTACAAAACCCGAAAGGTCCCCAAAGTGCTTTACAACAAAGACAAACATGGCACATAGTAAATAAAAGGCAGGAAAGTATTATACAATGACATTAGGAAGAAAAAAAAAAAAAAAAAGAAACGAAACAACGCATCACGATTAAAGTCAGACAGCAAACAAAACAATAAAACAGATAAAATCCGAAAACATTAAAAACCCTAAAGAAATAAAACCAGGCTAAACTAATCTTGAGGAAAGGCAAGTCTAAAAAGGTGTGTCTTTAAACGAGATTTAAGTAGGCCCAAATTTGTAGTGGTGCGGATTTCAGGGGGAAGACTATTCCATAACCTGGGTGCAGCAACCGCAAAAGATCGGTCTCCCCACTGTTTGAGTTTGGACCTCGGGACTTGCAAATGAAGTTGGCCGGTAGGGCGAAGACTCCTGCCAGAGTTACGGACGGTTAAAATTTCTGATAAGTAAGAAGGAGCCTAGCCATTAATAGTATCATGTGACTTGGTCATTTGGTCATTTGCTTTGCTTTGCCCCCACCCATCCAAAAATACACACACACACCTAAGGACAGAAGAGGCGAGATGTATATACGCACATAGGCGGATCTACTATTCAGGCGAAGTAGGCGATCACCTTAGGCCCCCAACCAGTAGGGGGCCCCCAACCAGCTGCCCTTGCCCCAAAGAGCAAGGGCCTGGGCCACCAGAGCCAGCAGCACACCCAACTATTCGTCATGTATAGTTATGTCAGCATACCAAACAAAAAAATAACAAAACAAAAAAAGAAAGCCATTTGAATGCTGCAATTATATTATCTCTCCCCCACACACACGCACTACAATGGACTGTTCCACGATGACGGACTGAATATCAGTCGCTTAGCTTCATTTAGCGCCGTTTAGCTTCGCCTAGCTCCGTTTAGCATCGCTTAGCTCCGCTTAGCTGTTTGTTAGCTTCACTTAGCTCTCCCGCGTTTTTCACGCCACTAAGCTCGCTATTTTTACAGCTCACTTGCTACTTTGCACGTCGACTATCGTTTATTTCGAACACATGAGCGAACGTGCTCTCCATGAGAGCCAAAGTGCAGTGAGGGAGAAGTTTAGAACAGGCTGCTAATGCCCCTTTTAACTTTCTTCTTCTTCTTCTTCACACCGAACATAAAATACACGACAGCACACCCTGTGGTGAAACAATGCAGTACAGTTCCAATCAGTCATACAATAACACTCAACAGCTGGTTAACAGCATTAACAGCGAACAAAAAAAAAAAAAAAAAAAAATGGAGTTAATCCCACATACTTCAGAATTAATATTATAATATCTCGAGTAAATCCTACAGAATACAGATTCTACACTAAGAATAGCTTTCAAATGACACCATGACAAATATGATTGGCAATGAATAATATAATTATTACACTACTATTATATATAGTAGTAAGCTATAATAATAATGCTAGAATTTTAAGAATTGTTTTGAATAATGGTGGAAAGACAAAGTCAGTGTTCTGAATCTGTTGACTTTCCATTCTTTTGCACTAGTAAATGCTATCAGCATTTAACCTCATTGTTTATTTGTGAATAATTATTGTTAATTACATGATTATTTGTACTTTAATAAAGAATTTAAGTGTTCCAAAATGCTTTTATGAATTAATAAGCGTCAACAAAAATTTCATTGCTAAATTAGTAAAAAAAAAAGAAAATTACTAGATTAGTCGACTAATCGTAAAACTAGTCGGCTCACTAAGCAGGAGAAAATTTGTCGTTTAGGACAAGTGTACCGGAACATATTTCCTCCCCACCCTTCTCACCTTTATAACCCCTTACCCATGAAAAGGGCCCCTGGATATGTTAGCCTTAGGCCCCAAAATTGCCAAGTCCGCCACTGTATACGCATAGACATCATAATGTATTGACGGGACGCGGGGCCGAAAAATAGGGGGCTTGCATTGTTGGCGAGGCCATCAAAGCTGACCGAGTGGAATTACAGACAAAGAGCCTTTTTCGTTGAAAATCCTTGTGAATAAATGCTTAAATCCCTGAATTCTTGATAGATATGGGCGTGAAACAGTCTCGATTCTTGGCTAAAAGCAAAAAAAAAAAAAAAAAAAAAAAAGTGCAATTAGCATTTATTTTACTTGAATATGTCGAAGTACAATGCCAGTCTGTTAGTAAATGTAGCTAACGGCCACCTGATGTAAACAGAGCTTTTCCGGTGATAATTTTTGTGAATAAATACTTAAATCCCCCAATTTTATATATAGATACGGACGTAAAACAGTTTGGATTCTTGGTTGAAAGCAAAAAAAAAACCGTGCAATTAGCATTTATTCTACGTAATTATGTCAAAGTACAATGCTAGTCTGTTAGTGAATGTAGCTACCGGCCGCTTATGTAAACAGAGCTTTTCCAGTGAAGATTTTTGTGGGCAAAATGCTTAAATACCCGAATTCTTTATAGATATAGACGTATAACAGTCTTGATTCTTGGTTAAAAGCAAAAAAAAAAAAAAAAAAACAGGGCAGTTAGCATTTATTCTACGTAAATATGTCATAGTACAAGGCTAGTCTGTTAGTGAATGTAGCTAGCGGCCGCTTATGTAAACAGAGCTTTTCCAGTGAAAATTCTTGTGAATAAATGCTTGCTGAAATCCCTGAATTCTTTATAGAAATGGACGTATAACAGTCTCGATTCTTGGTTAAAAGCAAAAAAAACCCCAAAAAAACGTGCAGTTAGCATTTATTTTACGCAAATATGTCAAAGTACAATGCAAGTCCGTTAGTGAATGTAGCTAGTGGCCGCCTTATTTAAACAGAGCTTTTCCGGTAAAAATTATTTTGAATAAATGCTTAAATCCCCAAACTCTTTATAGGTATGGACATAAAACAGTCTCGATTCATGGTTAAAAGCAAAAAAAACCGTGCAGTTAGCATTTATTTTACGTAAAGATGTCAAAGTACAATGCTAGTCTGTTTGTGAATGTAACTAGCGGCTGCCTTATTTAAACAGAGCTTTTCCGGCCGAATTCTTTATAGATTTGGACTTAAAACATTCAGCATTCTTAGTTAAAAGCAACAAAAAAAAAAAACGTGCAGTTAGCTTTTTTTTTTACGTAAATATTGCAAACTTTGATGCCAATGCAGTAGCAGCTAATTTCTCCCATTGATTTTTTTCACAAGGTTTCAAAATGCATGCATGGTACGAAAAATATCATAATTACCTTGACTCATCGAACAAATCACTCCTGAGACAATCCTTCCTGTTTGTATGCGCTACAGCGTTCGTACTTTTTCAATAGAAATCTGGCGTTAGATCGCTGCATGCATGTGTTTCTGCTGCAAGCGTGTGCTTTTAAAAGCGACGACAACTACTGAGCGAGAACCAAGCATTGAAGATGTGGACCATGAAACACCATGCTTTTATTGGTGATTTTTAATGTTAATGGAAATATGTTTTAGATGAGAAATGAGCATTTTACGTTATCCTTTTTGAAGTTGCATTTGACCAAAGAGCACAAAAATAGCAAAGATGGCGTGGAAAACCACGATTTGATTCCGATGGGTCTGCAACCCAAGGCTCTTTAGCGCTATCCTAGTGGCTTCCTAGAGCTTTTCTCAAAAATGTTTAACAAAGGAAAAAGATGGGGGAGGGAAATATATTTTTTGTTTTAATATAGTTTCTGTAGGAGGGCAAACATGATTCTAATTCATTAACATTGTAATGAAGTCAACTTGAGGTGGCATCGTACAACAGAGTAGTCACGTGGTGCATCATTCTCTATATCTCCATTAACTGCTGGGAAAATAAACCGAATTTTCCACACTCTGAGGCGCTCCTAAAAGGCTTAAATTTTCTCAAAAGCCAACAGTTCACCTAATGATCCCGTGCGCTTTATATATGAATCAATATTGAGTTGCAAAAGGTCTCACAGCAACTCGGAGCGCTGCTCCATCTAATGGATGGATAAAGTAACCCCAGCCTCTACATTAGTGTCCATTCTATGCGCCTTATAATGCGGTGCGAATTTCTCAAACTTGAGGAGGAAATATCTTCCTGTATGTTTTCTACTGTTAACGTTAATTAAACTGTTAGAAATGTAGTGAACCATGGTTTACACCCTTCTCCCCAGTTTTCATTTTTATTTTATTTATATGGTCTTAACCAGTGTTGTTAATCTTACTGAAAAAAAGTAATTAATTATAGTTACAAATTACTTCTCCCAAAAAGTAATTGCGTTAGTATCTCAATTACCTGAATGTAAGAGTAATTAGTTACTTGGCAAAGTAATTGGTGATAATTACTTTTTTTTTTTTCCTCAAAAAAAAAAACAAAAAACAAACATTAGCCACACTATGTGAAGTTTTTTGTGGAGGTTTTTGGTACAATTGGCCCGAGCCCAATTCTTTACCCTAATTTGCCCTTTACCCTGAATCACCTGTTAAAAGTTGTTAAAATTGCTCCCATTATTGCATTAGTTCCCTCCTCTCTACTTTCAACATATGAAAGTTTTAAAACTGTTTCATCATTAAAAGATAGATTCAAGTCAAGATTTTGCCGATTTAGATGTATTTTAGATAAAAAGTTACTTAGGTTCGCTAGGAAGGTTCTCTACAACAGAGCCGTCCTAAAAAGCCTACTGCTTTAAGATGGCGGCTGTCTACTAACGCATTTAGAGCCATGTCCGTCATTTTGCATCAGTTATATCTATATACAGTACATGTGATATCTACCATGTCTACCATATCTACCATAACAAGCGGGCGTAGTTTGTCGGCTATCGGCTACAACATGTATTATTGGAGCTACCTAGCATCGCGTTTGCTTGGCGTCACAACTTTCTTGCCTCCTCCCCGCTCCTGCTCTGCTCTGTCGTCTCGGTGAGTCCGTCTCCCTCAGACTTTTCGACCAATATAGAAACGCATAGTAACGCATGCCTTTCCGTCCTCAGTAACGGTAACGGCGTTGCCAAGATGAGAAAAGTAATTAATTAGATTACCCACTACTGAAAAAAATAACGCCGTTAGTAACGCCGTTATATTGTAACGCCGTTATTAACAACACTGGTCTTAACGCAGTCCAAAGGAGCTTTTTTATTGTTGAGTTGGGCTGTGCTTGTCGACAAAAGCAGTAGTGTTTTACCTGAAGGAAGGCTCCCTTTTTATTTTTGTTATTTCCTGACTAAGAAGTTTTTGTGATATTTAATTTATTTAGACAGACGTTTTTGAGTGGTATCAAGACAAATGTTTATTTTTTTGCATTCCTGGATAGTTAAGAGAGGATTAACAATTTTGTATTTCATTGTTTGTTAATAGACGAATTTGTGTTGAAATATTGCAGTTTAAATTTGATAATGAAATCCTGATATTTATTCTGGAAGTTTTCAAAATGTTTCTTTAGTAGTTTTTGAAAACAAAGGTTTGAATCGAACAGTGTGTCACCTGAACCGATACATATGCATTGCAAAAACCCACCTCCTTAAAACTGGGAGGGAAAAAAACCAACAACAAAAAACGTTTAATTCCCTTGTTTTCAGTGTAAATCTACTAGAAATAAGTGAAATTATCTGCCTATGCTTCAAGTAAATTTTAATCACTTAGATTTAGAGATGTCCCGATCGATCGGCATCACGATCGGAATCGCCAAAAAAATATTGGCCATGCCTTTTTTTAATATATAGTATATTTATTTTTTAATTAAATCGTTTTCCACTTGTATTTAACGTTACAGACATAATATGTTACACTTATCCAGAGTCTTTAGTTTAGGCTTAAGGTAGGGTTATCAAAATTACCCCAATAACGGCGGGAATTATTTTATTTTTAAACGTATCACGTTAAAATATTTAACGCACTTAATGCATGCGCTGCACGACCCACTCACGCAATGTCGCGTTCAATCTGTAATGGCGCCGTTTTACCTATATAGAGAGATAAAAGGCAGCGTAAAATGAGTAGAGTGAATTTTGGCAGCCTTTGGAGCCTTTTTTTTAATTGGCTAAAACCTTACAATCCCTCTCCCTACGATTAGAAATATCATGGGAAGCAAGGTAGCAAGTGATCTTTTTCTTAACACCTTATATTATTTCCCAACGCAGAGAAGATATACCAATTGGTAGCACTACGCACAGTCATGGTTCCACTTCCCATCATGCATTTGGGCATGGCCTTCAGTATCATTTACTGAAAGCTCAACAAATACACTAGATGGCAATATTTAGTCACAATATACAAAGTCACTAGTCTTTCTATCCATGGATCCCTCTCACAGAAAGAATGTTAATAATGTAAATGCCATCTTGAGGATTTATTGTCATAATAAACAAATACAGTACTTATGTACTGTATGTTGAATGTATATATTCGTCTGAGTTTTATTTATTTTTTTCTTAATGCATTGCCAAAATGTATATGATCGGGAAAAATTATCGTGAATGATTGGAATTGAATCGGGAGCAAAAAAAAAACCCAATCGGATCGGGAAATATCGGGATCGGCAGATACTCAAACTAAAACGATCGGGATCGGATCGGGAGCAAAAAAACATGATCGGAACAACCCTACTTAGATTTATGAAAGTAAGAAAAATTGCTGAAAATAAGCTTATCAGACTTATTTAAAGCAAAGGGTTTGTATATTTAATCTAAAAAAAAAAACTTGTCAGAAATGTACTTAATTCAAGAATGGATAATGTCCAAAACATTATTCGAAAGAATTTTTTCTTGATTTAGGTGAAAAATGACCAACTTTTAAGAATCTGACGCATTAATCTGTTAACTAGCCTTTAACACTCAAAACAAGATGAAAAAACATGGTCGACTAGATTTAAAAAATATATAGTATCAGATTAAGATGTTATAAATTTGCAGTATGAAAGTATAAGGCAATACAGATTTATTTTGCATTAATCATTTAGCCTATTAATTAATTAGGTTCATACTGGTGCGAAATGTAGCCCTGACCCCCGTTCATCCAATCTATTTGGTCTTGTTAATGTCCCATCTCCAGCAAAAAGTGTACATGAAGGTTTTGCTGTTATATCATCCCAAACAATGTTGAGACCAAACGTACGCCCTTGGATGCAACACTGACAAAGCACGACGATTGTTGGCAATATTTGGCACATTTTCACAGAAAAAAAAAATCAATCGACTTATCAATGTCAATGTCTTAATTGATTTGGTTAACACCTGTCCGCTGCAAACATTTTTAGACACTTTAAATAGACTGACTGAAAGCCAAATGCTACATACACTTTGTCATGTTTACTCATTTTAGCTCCAGTGCTCTTTGCTGTGTGCTCTGGTTCAAAAATACTGCGCACACTCTGAAATTGAGAGCGCCATTGCCACCTACTGAGTGGATTTGCAATTACACTTTATTCTAGTACGGCAAAAAAGTATGTTACCTGAGGTCACATGCGGCATCGCTCTGCGCCCCCCACTATTTGAGACGTACAATCCATTGACTTGGAGGGTTGCGAAGGGAATAGTATCTTTTCTCGCATTTACTGTTTGACTGTTTGTATTATTCTGATGTACCCAATATAAAATAAATAGCATTTATATCATAGCTTAAGGAAAACAAGCAGAATATATTTGACATAGCGCATAAGAGATACATGACGCCTTCTGACCACGGAAGACTATGGAGGTAGATTTGTGTCTTTATTATTCTATCAAAAAAAAAGTTGCTTCAATCAAATAAAAAGTTGCTTTAATCAAAATATATATTTTCAATCGAAGAAAACGTCTCTTCAATAAAAAAAATGTGTTTGAATGCAAAAATAAATTTGAAACTCAAAAAAATATATTTGAAAACTATTTTTCTTTGATTGAATTTTTTTTTTTTTATTTAAGTCAAGTCATGTCATGTCATTTTGCGTTTGGACCACATTTTGGCTAGGACATTTGTGTCTTTATTATTCAATCAAAAATTAAGTCGATTCAAACAAAAAAATATATATTTTCAAAAGAAAAATCACTTCAATCAAAAATTTTAAAAAATTCAGTCGTAGAAAAAAAGGTTTGAATGTGAAAAAATATTTGAGACTCAGTAATTCGCATTTGAACACTTTATTTTTCATTCAAACCGCTTTCTTTGATTGAAGCAATCCTTTTTGTGTTCAAGCCATATTAGGGGTAGGACATTTGTGTCAAAATCATTCAATCGCAATAAAAGTTGCTTTGATCAAAAAACTACTTTTAATCAAAGAAAAAAATCATTTGCAAAAATATATATTTTTTGAAAATATATTTTTTTATTTGAAATATATATATTTTTTATTGAAGTATCACTTTTTTGAAAAGCAAAAAGTTTTAAACTCTTTTTTTTTCAAAGTGGAAAAAGTTTTGAACACACTTTTTTTTTTGAAGTGGGAAAAGTTTTGAAGGCACTTTTTTCGATTCAATCATTTTGACACAAAGATTCAACTTCAACGCTAGTTCCGGTGTGTTTGAGTGGCAGCTGATTGCGCCAATGGCATAAAAGTATGAAGCAAGAATAATGGCCACCAGGGCTCCATCCAGCCATTGGAGTCTCCTGGAGTTCAAGCCGAATATAGGGCACCGGTACGGGGGTGTAACATCGGCATTTCACCGGAGTACCCGCAACGGCACGTTGCCCTGTCGCGGCACACTGGTCGGACCCCGATATCACCCCCAAGGTGCGGAGGCCGGCTGTCGAGTGGACGGTCCGCGAATGACACGACACTCATTCAAAGTTGAAGCGATGGGGCTCCAGGCGTGGACGCCGGCGACTCCACGGTAGTCCACTCTCTTACTGGGCAGGCTAGTGTCGGGCCACTCGCTGACCACTCTTGTACCGGCGCGTCGCGGACACTCCGGTTGGAACCAATTGCCAACCGTCACGTCAGGGCAGCGGGTGAAGTTCGCCGTGTTGAATCACATTAAGCAGCAGGGCACCGTACTCCGGTGAAATGCCGATGTCACACCCCCGTACCGGTGCCCTATATTCGGCTTGGACTCCAGGAGACTCCGATTGCTGGATGGAGCCCTGGTGGCCATTATTCTTGCTTCACAATTTTATGCCATTGGCGCAATCAGCTGCCACTCAAAAACACCGGAACTAGCGTTGAAGTTGAATCTTTGTGTCAAAATGATTCAATCGAAAAAAAAAGTGCCTTCAAAACTTTTCCCACTTCAAAAAAAAGTGTGTTCAAAACTTTTTCCACTTTGAAAAAAAAAAGAGTTTAAAACTTTTTGCTTTTAAAAAAAAAGTGATACTTCAATAAAATATATATATATTTCAAATAAAAAAATATATTTTCAAAAAAATATATTTTTGCAAATGATTTTTTTCTTTGATTAAAAATAGTTTTTTGATTAAAGCAACTTTTATTGCGATTGAATGATATTGACACAAATGTCCTACCCCTAATATGGCACAAACACAAAAAAGGAGTGCTTCAATCAAAGAAAACGGTTTGAATGAAAAATAAAGTGTTCAAATGCGAATTTCGGAGTCTCAAATATTTTTTCACATTCAAACCTTTTTTTCTACGATTGAATATTTTTTAAATTTTTGATTGAAGTGATTTTCTTTTGAAAATATATATATTTTTGTTTGAAGCGACTTAATTTTTGATTTAATAATAAAGACACAAATGTCCTAGCCAAAATGTGGTCCAAACACAAAATGACATGACTTCAATCAAAAATGGTGTTTCAATCAAAAAAAACTTGACTTAAATAAAAAAAAAAAATTTCAATCAAAGAAAAATTGTTTTCAAATATATTTTTTGGAGTTTCAAATTTATTTTTGCATTCAAACACATTTTTTTTTGATTGAAGAGACGTTTTCTTCGATTGAAAATATATATTTTGATTGAAGCAACTTTTTATCTGATTGAAGCAACTTTTTTTTGGATTGAATAATAAAGACACAAATCTACCTCCATAGAAGACCAACGCGTGCATCATGCAGCTGACTGAGAAAGATTGACGTTGACTACCAGGTGATAGGCAAGACATCTTCAAGCCCTCGTCTGCAACACCAAATCCCGCAATCAGCTCTTCAGGACCGTCCAGAACAAATGGCGGGACATCCTATACTACAACAACACCCGATAACAAAAACAACTCTGATAGCTCGGCGCCTCTCAGACGTAAAGGCAGGCCGGACCTCCCACCTCAGTTGCCTAAGTAACCATGACCCAGCAGCGAACTGTGACACACGAACTTGACTGCCCAAATCTGCAACAGAAGAATTATCCTAAACAACACCCAGGCACACCCTTCGTCCAGCCCACCGTGCCGCAGACTTCAAAAAGACTGAACGTTTAGCTAACAATTGCTGCTTCTCGGGGACATTCCGATGTGCTCCTTGTTTTGCTGATCCTGGATCCAGAATTGCCTCTCTGTCTGGGACCTATTTGCTGTTTGCCTTGCTGTTTGGTCGCTGTTGACCTGAATAAATTGTCAACTTGTATTTCGAAGCCTTCTTCCAGCTTTCAAATTGGAGTCAGTACAAGGGGTTAAGACCAGGGGTGAAAGTGGTTAGAATTTCTTGACGGAACTCCCCGACGTAAAGGTCGCCACTGAGGCAGAAATTTTATTCATTTATTTTTATTTTTTCTTTTGGATGGGGGCAGAAATAATTAAATGCAAAGAAACTGTTTTGGTCAGTTATTCTATTACACATACAAAAACTGATTTTCATTCAGTATTTTTTCAATGATTTGCAAAATAAAAGTTAACAAAAACAGCTATGACCCCAGCTGCCAACTTCTAATTTTTATTTTCTCTCATTTCCTCACATACTAAATGCTAAATCTCTATTTTAGCTACTTAAGAACATGGGGTGTATATTAAAATTAAAGATAATAATAATACATTTTATTTATAACGCGCTTTACATTTGAAAAACAAATCTCAAAGTGCACATTGCCATGTAAAAAGATAATAAAAATAAAAAGACTAAGAGTAAATGATCCATTTTCTGTTGCATTGCCCCTTTTTTTTCTTTTTGAAGTTTCAGAAAACATGCACGCTTGAACCAGTCAGAGCTTACTATCTCTGGTGATCACATAACAGTATGTTAGCCAAATGAACGGATAAATAAGCCCAGGCGTTTTGCTTTGCTGTATGCATTTTCACATTGACGTGACTCGTCATCGTCACACTCAGATAACTGCAGCAGATGGGGAAACATCCATGCTATCCTTGGAATAAACTGAATAATAAATATAAGTGGAAACGGATTACGCTACACAAGCACTGTATTATGCTTGTTGTTAATACTTGTGTTTGTAAATCTGATGTTGGTAGATTGTTTGCTTCTTGGAGATGAAATGCATGTGTGGCAGCTTTGTATTTTCTTTTTTTACATAGCGTTCGGACAGTTGCCGTCATATTTTGGGAATCAAAGCACCGTATACGCTGTTCCGGCCCTGAATCTTATACCGTAACTACGTTCCGGCCCTGAATCTTTTACCGAAACTGCGTTCCTGACCGTTCCCACCCACTTTCACCCCTGGTTAAGACTATGGTGAACGCACGGAGTTTGGCTTTTTGGCCGGGTCGTTGGCACTGCATCTGGCTAAAATGTCAGATTCCTTCAGTTGGCAGCGAATGATTGGATGTCGAGCTCCATGAATGGCAGCTATTGAGTTAAAATTAGTTCCCTATAAAGCTTTAAATCTTTTTTTTTTTTTTTTATGAGTTAAAGATCTCCTTCAATCTCTTTTGTTTTACTGTTATAAAACAACTCTGCTGTATGTGAGTGGCCTCTAATTTTTGAAGTTGATGGCTGGCAATGAATGAGGCGGAACAGTTGTTGTTTTTTAATAATAACACGTCTCTAAGCTGCGGCCAGCCAGTGTGGAGGCGGCCAAGCTCCTCCACACACCAACTGTGCACACACACGCCAGCTATGAAATAATGAAAATCGGGAGAAACTTGAATACGCGCAATTGTCTTTCTTCTGTGTCTCAGGTGAAGTCATGCAACAAAGAGCCGCAGGCAGTCATTGTCCCTGCACGTTACAAAAGGAACAGTTGAGGAAAGCAGAGTAGTAATCGATTGTAAAGATAGTAAAAACAGATAAAAGTGCTTTCTTTTTGGTATTTCTAACTTGGTGAAAACACACTCGGGGTTTTACTTCCATCTACAGGACAGACGCGCGTAGTACATTCAATTTAAAGAGGAAAACTAGATTCCTGACTATCCTCAAAAAAAAAAAAAAAAAAAAAATCACTTAAAAAATCTTTTTTGGGGGGGGTTAAAGAATTCATATTGAGTTTGAATTAAATGTGGGAGGGAAAAAAAAAAACATTCTGTGAACATTTCCCACAACATTTGTACAACTGTCAATGATGGTCTTAAACTGCCTTCGATGAATTTGCCAATAGGAATCATACCATTTTGTATGAATATATTAAATTTGTTAAAATTCAAGTACACCTGGTGTCCCAGATAGCAAAATATAACTCGAACGGACATGGGCCAGATGTGCTGCAAATTCCGGCCCAACTTCGTAAAATGGATCCGCCCCAGTGTCTTTTTGAACAATGGCCCTACCTCAGTAAGGAGTCACTTGCTGGATCATTAACAGTTTTGGGCCAGAAATGGTCCAAAGTAGCAGACACGACATTAATGTATGGCCCGGATATGGCACACGTTACCCAATCTGGGTTAGATTTGTATCGAAACCATTTTCAGTAATAAATTTGGAGTCCATTTTGTTCAAAATATCATACTGTAATGTGAATATATTGCAAATTAGTCTATTAAAAGCAATTATGACAACACTTCTTTTTGATGCCATTTATTAATGCGAGCGTATTAATGCAACATACAACAATATTACAAGTTTTTTCACAAAATATTTTAATTGGAACAAGCAACTCAACATTGAAGATGACCCATTTTTAGACTGTAAACAACATATTGTATTTGTTAACGTTCTGGGGTAAGGGGGACCTAATTCATTGACAAGGAGAGGGAGTCACAGACCCTGTCCAAAGAATACGGTGAGCAGTTTGGTGATAGAACAGGTAAACGGGCAGGCAGACGTTTTGCCAGACAAGCGTACAGGATCTAGGGGGGAAAAACCACAAAAATGAGCTCAGTATCAAGATTCTTTGGTAGCTGAAAGTCACATACCTGTAGTTGAGTCGTTGATCTGGCGATTATGTGAGGCCAAGGACCGATTTAAGTAAGCTGCTGACGATGATCAGCGGCACCCGGTCCCGGGCTCACCCATCTGTGCAATTAAGGCGACAATTAAGGCAAAACTGTCATAGTGTTGATCCAGGCCGCATCTGGCGCACTGACATTAAGCGGGATTTTGAGCACGTCCGGTCTGCACGGTTCGCCCCGGAACAGTGCGTAACTTATGATTTGGACTGTCATAGTGCTGATCCGGGCCACATCTGGCACACTGTCGTTAAGCGGGTGTGATTGCTATGCAGATCTGGCGAGCTGAGGCCGGATATGGCACGCAGTCGCCTGCTATTGGAGGGTTTACTTGTATTTTATTGTGATAACCAGTGTTATCAGTAACGCGTTAGCTAGTAACACGTTACTGTAATCTGATTACTTTCTTCAGTAACGAGTAATCTAACGCGTACATTTTTCTACACCAGTAATCTGATTAAAGTTAATTTCCTTAGTGTCTCTGCGTTACAATTTTTTCATTGCCTCATAACGTAAGTAGAATGAAGAATGTTGTAGTCATGTACGAAGAGCATTTTGACTAGAAAATGCTAAAATAAAAGGTTCCCGGTACGTGTTCCCATGACAACGTCTCAGCTATTTCCTGTTTTGGTCTCGCGTCACGTGTTGTGGGACTGAGGCGGGTGGACATTCGCGCCGAGTGTTGAGACGTTGCGAGGGAATGTTGATCTGTGGATATCCATGAATGAAGGTGAGTATTTTTCCTTCATTCTGGAAGGTATCAGCAAAAGGTTGGACCCCCTACATGCGCGGCCGTTTCGTAGCTTTGCCGTAGCAATGACGGGCAGTCATCGCTCCAAGTTGGCAAGCTTTGTTTACATCGTATGCGTGTTGCACATTTATGCCGTGAGGTGATTTATTCATTTTGCATCTGTGGGATGTGTTGTAAGTCTGATTGAGTGTAAAGTGCTTAGTTGCCGCCACGTTTTGTGGCCAAATTGACCGCGTGTGTGTTGAGAGGAGTACTTCCGGGTTGTTAATGTGCAAGGCTGCACGCGCATCCGCGCCCGCCACCACCTTTGTGTTTATTGTACTGTACAATCCACTTGTGTGTTGTTGATTATTGTGCCGTCAGTTTGCATTGTTTTACATTGACACTGATATGCTATTAACCATAACCCGAAATTCAGAAGTTTTGACATTAGGCGTAATCTTAGAGTTAGCGGGGTTTAATTGGTCGGTGGAGTTGATTTCAACAAATTCCAAGCAGTTTGTCAGATATTTGTTAGTTTCAGGGCTCCGGAGTGGCTAAGCTAGCGCGAAATTCTGATATTCCCCTTTAAATTCAATCAATGGAAAGTCAATTACATGTGATGACATTTTTCTGTTGTCATTCTTATGTTGAGGCGGCAAAGCGAGAAAAATGGGTAAAAAGTAACTGATAGATTACTTTTAAAGTAACTTAGTTACTTTGATAATGAAGTAATCAGTAAAGTAACTAGATTACTTTTTTGAGGCGTAGTCAGTAATCAGTAATTAAATTACTTTTTCAAGTAATCTGTGACAACACTGGTGATAACCCACTTTTTTTTAATCAAGTATATTCCGTGAGGAGTATTATTTGCACCTCTTTGTCGTTTTACAAGTTCACCCAGTTAGAAAATAGGTAGAGGTGTGAAATTTCAATCATAGATGGATTTCCACTCATAGTGACATAATCTAAAAAAACATAAACCGGAAATCACATTGCATGATTTAAAAAATATATAATTTATTTGTAATTTACTGGGGTTCATAAGTATTTGTACCCCTGAGAATCAGAAAAAAATATGACACTAAAACAGTTGTCATTCTACATAAAAAAATAAATGAATACATTAAAAAAAAGTCCACCTTAACCCCATGAGTAACCACCCACCACCCGTTTGAACTCAATATTGTCACCTGTGCACCCCACATTCAGTCATAATCCAACTGCCACCGTGGGGAAGCTTTCGAAAGACACCAGAGAAAAGATTGCTGAGCTCCACAAAGCTGGAAAAGGCTATGGGACAATTGAAAAGCAGCTTGGTGCAAATACAGTATATCTACAGTTGCAGCAATTCTTAGAAAATGGAAAAGGCCAAACAAGACTGATAATCTACCTCGGACTGGGGCTCCATGTAAAATCTCTCCTCGTGGGGCATCACTCATGATGAGAAAAGTGAGGGCTCAGCCTAGAACAACACGGCAGGATCTGGTGAATGACCTGAAGAGAGCTGGATGCACAGTTTAAAAGGCTACTGTCAGTAGAACACTACGTTGGAATGGTTTAAAATCATGCATTGCCCAGAAGGTTCCCCTGTTGCAGCCAGTACATGTGAAGGCCCGTCTGAAGTTTGCCAGGGATCATCTGAATAATGCAGAGGGGTCTTGGAAGAAAGTCATGTGGTCAGATGAGACCAAAGCAGAACT
The DNA here is from genome assembly GCF_030265065.1 of Corythoichthys intestinalis. Taxonomy (NCBI): domain Eukaryota; kingdom Metazoa; phylum Chordata; class Actinopteri; order Syngnathiformes; family Syngnathidae; genus Corythoichthys; species Corythoichthys intestinalis. The sequence goes on from NC_080416.1 coordinate 28,277,578, forward strand.
TATTGGTGCAAACTTTACTCGTCGTGTGTGGAGGAAAAAGAAGGGTGAGTGCAATCCGAAGAACACCATCCCCATTGTGAAGTATGGGGGTGTACACCTCATGGTTTGGGACTGCTTTTCAGCAAAGGGGACAGGATGACTTTACTGTATAAAGCAGAGGATGAATGGTGAAATGTATCGCATTGTATCATTTCTTAAATAATTTATTCGTAATTTACTGGGGTTCATAATTATTTGTACCCCTGAGAATCAGCACTAATTATGACACTCAAAGAGTTGTGAATCTACCATTAAAAAAGTCCACCTTTACCCCATGAGTAACCACCCACCACCCGTTTGAGCTCAGTATTGTCACCTGTCCACCCCACAGTCAGTCATTAATCCGACTGCTGCCATAAGCAAGACCAGAGAGCTTTCGAAAGACACCAGAGAAAAAAACTGATGAGCTCCACAAAACTGGAAAAGGCTATGGGACAATTAAAAAACAGCTTGGTGCCAATAAATCAACAGTTGCAGCAATTGTTAGAAAATGGAAAAGGCTAAACATGACTGATAATCTACCTCAGACTGGGGCTCCATGTAAAATCTCTCCTCGTGGGGCATCACTCATGATGTGAAAAGTGCGGGCTCAGCCTAGAACTACATGGCAGGAGCTGGTCAATGACCTGAGGAGAGCTGGACGCACAGTTTCAAAGGCTACTGTCAGTAGAACACACAAGGTGCGATGGTTTAAAATCATGCATTGCTCCAAAGCAGTGTTGTTTTCTGCAGCCATTTTAATTCTCGTCTTAATCTTAGTCTTTCGGATGATAATACTTATTAGTCTTAATCATATTTTAGTCGTTTCAAAATGTTTTTGTCTTCATCTAGTTTTAGTCGACGTTTACTGGATATTGCCGTTAGCAATAGCCTTATGCTAACGCCAACGGAAATGTTATATAATGCTATGAGTTACATTTGGTGTGTGATGATCACCCAGTATAGACCTTTAAAAGGCTAAAGCAATATTCCATATTCTCTCTTGCCAAGATAAGAAGACAAATCCTACTGTGTGTGTCTCAAAACAAGCAATGAGAAGACTGGAGGGGACACTATTAAGTGAGTTGATGGGGGGGGCAGCTTGAGTGACACAACCAGACACTGCTACGATGTAGGCTAACTACACATAAAATCTGTCATTGTGAACATGTGGCGGAAACTACGGTATATTTTCGTCTCTTATTATTTTCATCAGACGAAAACTGGCATTCGTGTCATTATGTACGAGGGGTATTCAAAAAGTAATGCACCCAACTTTATTATGTACAAACAAATGATAATAACAACATGTATTATACATCAAAAGAAAGGTACAAGTGTGAGGATTACATTTTTACCCCTCCACATAGTCTCCACTCCTCTCAAGAGCTACAGTCCACTTATGAACGAGGTCATGTATACTAGTGTTGTAGAACTCAGCCGGTTGATATCTAAACTAGGGCTGTCAAACGATTACAATTTTTAATCGAGTTAATTGCAGCTTAAAAATTAATTAATCGTAATTAATCACAATTAATCGCAATTCAAACCATCTATAAAATATGCCATATTTTTCTGTAAATTATATATATATTCTGTAAAATAATTTGTTGGAATGGAAAGATAAGACACAAGATGGATATATACATTCAACATACGGTACATAAGGACTGTAGTGGGCATTTCACTCTACTGTCATTTAAATCTGTCTATGCTGTCCTCACTCCGAAGCGTCTACTTTTTCCAGAGCAAGACAGCTAGTGAACGACGCCTTAATAATCAGACTTCTTCCTTTTTCATCTGATTTATTAATAAAATGGCCTCAAACCACTGTCCTCTTTAGACCGTAGTGAAACTACAAATAAAAAGTACACAAGCATTGCATTAGCAACAACGTTAGCTTAGCACGCTATACAGGTTCACTAAACATAAACAGAAAGCGTCTCATACAAAAAATATAACATTTCGCTGACTAACATAATATGTACATTCTTTACAACAACCATACTTACGGACAAATCTTGTCCAAGGATCATATAAGCACAACATTACAACGTAGGCATCAGCCCGAGATGTCGTGCAGCCATACTGAACTGGCATTAAAGCAATAAACCATGTCGCAAAGCAACCACAAGAGTTCGCTGTTAGACAGCACAAAAAACCTAGCTGTAAAACTTACCAAAAGGCAGAATACTGTCTGAGCGGGACATGTGCCTTAATTGCGTCAAATATTTTAACGTGATTGATTTAAAAAATTAATTACCGTGCGTTAACGCGATAATTTTGACAGCCCTACTCTAAACCAATTCTTGACAGCAGTTTTCACTTCGTCATTGCCATATCGGTTGTCCCGGAGTCCTTCTTTCATTGGACCAAAGAGGTGGTGGTCTGACGGTGCCAAATCAGGAAAATATGGCGGATGTGGTCTCACAGTCCATCCAAACGAAGTGATGACCTCCATGGTCCTGATGGTTGTGTGAGGACGTGGATTGTCATGCTAGAAGATCACATTTGCCATGTCCGAGTTTGGCTGAACACGTCGAATTATTGCTTTGAGCTTCCTAAACGTCTCAATGTATACCTCAGAGTTAATGGTTTCCCCCTCGGCAAAAAAATCCACAACTATTACACCTTGAGAATCCCAAAAAATGATGGCCATAATTTTGCCTGCTGATTTTTGGGCCTTGAACTTTTTGGGCTTATCGGCTATGCTGGCTTTACCCACCTCTTCGTGGTCTTCAGTACTGTTTTTAAATCGCAGCACCCATCTTTTTACAGTACTATAGTCTATGGTATCATCCTTGTAGATATTTTCCAGCCCTTCAAGAGGGGCAGCCATTTTGGAAGCTAGTTTAAGCTTTAAAAATCTGAAAATAAGAAAAACACATATAACAATCGCAAGAAGGTTTGTCCTATCATGTTTGAGCCAAATAAAAACAAGATTAGTAAAATCCTGTACAAGCAATGCACTTGAGTGCATTACTTTTTGAATGCCCCTCGTATTAGTCACCCAAGACACATTTTTAGCTCGTTATCGTCTCATTGTCATGAAAAATTGTTCGTTAACGAAATATTTTCATTTTAGTCATTGTTGACAACCCTGCTCAGAAGGTTCCCCTGTTGAAGCCTGTACATGTGAAGGCCATACTTGTCAACCCGAGGTCGTTGGCAATCTTACAAATAATGACGTATGCCCTTAAAAAATTTTATATAGCGTGCAATATGAAAGAAAAATGAAACTCAATTTTTAAAATATGAATTTATTGGTAATATTGGCACATATAACCTGGTGCAATCAAAGAACAATTAATATCTTCAGCTACACCATGATTACTAAAAATTAACTTAATTATTATTATTTAATTTTATTTAAAAATTAAAAACTATTGAGAGTGTCAGGGAAGTTCAAGTTTGAACCCTAAGACAAGTAGCAATCAATAGCTCAAATAAGAGAAGAGAATCAGACTCAGCCAAGGATTGCCTGCTTCGAAGACTTTATAAACAAGATATATATCAAGGGTAACAATGGTGTGTTCCAGCCAGGAGCTCTGACCACGTAGAAGTACAACGAGAATACACAAGTCAAGGGTCTATATGCTTGTTGAAAGGGTGTTGCTTACTATGAAACGATACCTTGTTTCGAAAACGAAAGTGAAACTTATTACTGCCCAACTCTGGTGATTTTCCACAGAAAAACATCTTGAGTTACGACCTTGGGAACTTAGCTGTAGCTGGTACGAGAGGGAGTAAAATCAGATAAGGCAGTTTCAGAAACTCTTCAAATACTTCTTCTCCTCACTGTATATATTTAACGTGTACTCAGATTTTTCTTTAATATTTTTACTCACACTTCTTTTTTCCTCAGATTTAACTTTTTATGATAATTTCCATGCCTTGAATTGTGACTACATAAATAAACTACATAGACTTAAATTATATTGATTTTCCATTATAATACAAAAAAAATTCAATCACTTGTTTTAACATATTTTTCAAGGTTTTTATTTTTTTTTTGGTTGTTTATTTTGACTACATTCGTTTTCCAAGTATAATATAATGCTTATGTTTTTCTTTTTTAATCTATAAGGAGAGTAACTACATAAGCAAATTTTACAATTGAAAAAAATCTATATTTAATTTTTTTTTTTTTGTAAATAAAGCCTCTTTTTAAATGTAATACATTACTGTGCCTTTGTTTTATTGTCAATAAAGCCTCTTTTTAATGTAATACATTACTGTGCCTGTATAAACCAGCAGCATTCCATAGTTACATGTAATATAAAACATCTTTCATTTTTATTTGAACCCGCCGATATTAATGCATTTCACCTTGTACGGCTCAATAAGTGCGGTCTTCGATGTTGTAAAGTTGCCATTAAGAAACTCCGAAACAGGCCTGTCAATCTCACACTAATACAAACAGTGAAGGTCGAACCGAAACGAGAAGGCAGGCGCTCCGACCCTGACCTGAATCACTTTCATGGGCGCTTTATTACATCCTCTGACAGAACACATTAGTTGTCTACTTCACTTTTGTTGTTATCCTTTCACGTTTTAAGACCTTCATGAACCTGTGTTGATGGTAACTTGTTTACGTGCGGTAGTGATGTTTTCCGTTCGGAACTGAGTAAGACTCCAACGTGCACCATTACATGCACACCGACTGTATTTGGTAGGTGGTTGCAGCAATGATTCACTTTTAAGTCGACATAGCATAATCTACAGAATGTGCCTATTCAATATGGTCATATTACTCTATTTACTCCATATAAATAATCTGCATATGGCTCCTTAATATGGTAATTTATGCACGTAACTTTGGCTGTGATAGGCATATGAGTTGACACTTCTGCGAAGCACTTTCAGACGTGCTTCGCATCATGTGTGTCTGAGTTCCCAAGTTGGAAAAATCGTTCTATGTGTTGTAAAGTTGTAAAACACGGTTGCTCATAGACTCCACCGTCCAGATTTAAGTGGAAATAGGACAAAGGTTTTACTGCATACAAGCAGGCAGAAGTGTCTCAAGAGTGATTTGGTCGAGGATTGAAGGTAATTATTATATTTTTCGCACCCTGCATGCACTTTGAAACGTTGTGAATAAAATGAAATGAATTGATAAAATTTGCCTAACTTTAGCTTGAAATATTTACAGTGGGGCAAATAAGTATTTAGTCAACCACCAATTGTGCAAGTTCTCCCTCTTGATAATTTTAGAGAGGCCTGTAATTGTCAACATGGGTAAACCTCAACCATGAGAGACAGAATGTAGAAAAAAAAAACTGAAAATCACATTGTTTGATTTTTAAAGAATTTATTTGCAAATCATGGTGGAAAATAAGTATTTGGTCACCTACAATCAAGCAAGATATCTGGCTGTCAAAGAGGTCTAAATTCTTCTAACAAGGTCTAACGAGGTCTAACGAGGCTCAACTCGTTGCCTGTATTAATGGCACCTGTTTTAACTCATTATTGGTATAAAAGACACCTGTCCACAACCTCAGTCAGTCACACTCCACTATGGCCAAGACCAAAGAGCTGTCGAAGGACACCAGAGACAAAATTGCAGACCTGCACCAGGCTGGGAAAACTGAATCTGCAATAGGTAAAACGCTTGGTGTAAAGAAATCAACTGTGGGAGCAATTATTAGAAAATGGAGGACATACAAGACCACTGATAATCTCCCTCGATCTGGGCTCCATGCAAGATCTCACCCCGTGGTATCAAAATGATAACAAGAACGGTGAGCAAAAATCCCAGAACCACACGGGGGGACCTAGTGAATGACCTACAGAGAGCTGGGACCACAGTAACAAAGGCTACTATCAGTAACACAATGCGCTGCCAGGGACTCAACTCCTGCACTGCCAGACGTGTCCCCCTGCTGAAGCCAGTACACGTCCAGGCCCGTCTGCGGTTCACTAGAGAGCATTTGGATGATCCAGAAGAGGACTGGGAGAATGTGTTATGGTCAGATGAAGCCAAAATAGAACTTTTTGGTAGAAACGCAGGTTCTCGTGTTTGGAGGAGAAAGAATACTGAATTGCATCCGAAGAACACCATACCCACTGTGAAGCATGGGGGTGGAAACATCGTGCTTTGGGGCTGTTTTTCTGCAAAGGGACCAGGACAACTGATCTGTGTAAAGGAAAGAATGAATGGGGCCATGTAAGAGATTTTGAGTGAAAATCTCCTTCCATCAGCAAGGGCATTGAAGATGAGACGTGGCTGGGTCTTTCAGCATGACAATGATCCCAAGCACACAGCCAGGGCAACAAAGGAGTGGCTTCGTAGGAAGCATTTCAAGGTCCTGGAGTGGCCTAGCCAGTCTCCAGATCTCAACCCCATAGAAAATTTGTGGAGGGAGTTGAAAGTATGTGTTGCCCAACGACAGCCCCAAAACATCACTGCTCTAGAGGAGATCTGCATGGAGGAATGGGCCAATATATCAGCAACAGTGTGTGAAAAGCTTGTGAAGAGTTACAGAAAACGTTTGGCCTCCGTTATTGCCAACAAAGGGTACATAGCAAAGTATTTAGATGAACTTTTGGTAATGACCAAACACTTATTTTCCACCATGATTGCACATAAATTATTTAAAAATCAAACAATGTGATTTTCTGGACTTTTTTTTCACATTCTGTCTCTGATGGTTGAGGTTTACCCATTTGGACAATTACAGGCCTCTCTAATATTTTCAAGTGGGAGAACTTGCACAATTAGTGGTTGTCTAAATACTTATTTGCCCCACTGTACGGAAGATGAATGATAACTGCCCTTTTTGTTTTTTATGCTTCTAACCAAGAGTCTAGGGTGTTTTACGTTCATTTCTATAGAAATTCCGCGATTTAAGCATTTATTTACAGGAATTTTCACCTTTAAAAAGCTCTTTGTTTCGTGACGGCCGCCATGTTGGATTGCACAATACTGTAACTTTGCTTGAAAATATTTACATAAACTGAACGATAACAAGAATCTTTAACTTAAAAAGCTTTTTGTTTTGTGACGGCCATTATGTTGGATTTTGTATCTCTACACAGTGGCGGAATTCAACCTAAATACGTTGTGATTGGATATAGAAAATGCAAATTTTGCTTTTATTGAGTAAAACTAGGATGATTCTGCATGCTTTCCTCAAGTATTAAGTTTCTGATGTGAAAATTGAGTGATTTATGAGCTGTTGAAAACTTATTTATGGCGGAAAACACAGACAAGACTGAAAAAGCAGTTTCTGCTCTTGTACTCCTCTTTAAAAGAAACTGCTGTATTTTAAGCCAAAACATCTGTTGTGTTTGATAGAACAATATGTCTATATGCTGCCATAGCAGATTCATGGCGCATTAAGCTCCCGAACTATTTTTAATTCGTGCATTTTACCCTGGAAACCCCCATTTACAGACGTTGGAAAACTGCTTTTGTTTCAACCCAGCCATAAAATGAAGGTAGTTAATTATATTTATTATTCAAAATGTGTGTCATTTTTAGCTTAGAATCATTAATTGATGTCTAATATTTCATTAAAAAAAAAAAAAAAAAAAAGATTTTAAAGAATTATTTACACGCATGTTTTAAACTTTTAAACAAATGATGGCATCTGTAAAAAAGTCATGGATATCTACCTCATCACTATCGCGTAGTTGTATTTTTTTTTTTTTTGTGACTGTCGCATTTTCTCTAATATGTTAGATGATAAATAATCGATCCAAACAAAGAAACATTGAAAAAAAAAAAAGGTTTAAAAGGGTAAATATATGTAAAAGAACATCTCGACCACTCCTTGATGTCTGCGATTTCAGCATCACGACCCTTGTTCTATTAGTGTTTCACCCATAAAATCCCCCCAAAATTCAGCTGTGGCCATTCACAGCTGTGTCTCGACACTCAGTGATACATGCTACATGGAGTTTTTGAATAGAAACAAGGTAAGTACGCGATAATATCTTGTTAAAGTCATGGCGTCTGTAATTCTGCTCTCGCGTGCTGTCATCTCTAAATCGGGTTTTGCTGTTTAAAAAATATTAAAAAAAAAAAAAAAGCCCTCCTGTTCAAAAATGTTCTTCCCCCAGATAATTGAGATTTTAAGCTTTCCAATGATGTATCACACATGCATATCGGAATATTTTGAAAGTTGGCCAAATTGGGGCTCTCAGAGCATCTTGTATGCATCTTGCGTAAAATATAAGAATTGTATAGCCATGGTTCCCTCCCAGGTCCGCCCGGCCGGAGCCGCGTCTCCCTGTACCGGGTGCCGGGGAGGTGCCCTCTGGTGCCATACCGCGCGCCCCTCTTGGCCCGGGGGTGGGTTGTGGGGGGTGCGCTTCCCTCCCCTTGGTCTGTTTCCGGCCCTGTCCGCCTCCCTGGGCCGCGGCGGCCGCGGCTGCCCCCCGGCCGGCGGGGTCGTTGGCGGGGCCTCTTGGGGCCCGCGGGGCCTAGGGTGAGGCTTGCTGTCCCTTGCCGGTGGGGTGGACGCCCCCTGGTCGCCGGCGCTTGGTGTGGCGCCAGCTCGGGGTGCGGGGTGGGTGCTCGGTGGGTGGGAGGGGGGTGGGCGGTCGCGGAGGCGCCGTGGGTGGTCTGGGGCGGGGATTGATCGGGGCCCTGACGCTTCTTCCGCCCTGGGGCCGGTGGTTCTGGTGGACGGGGCCACGCCCGCGGGAGCCTGCCTCTTAACTCACGCACTTCTCACTTCGGCACTGTAAATATTTTTCACCCTGGCACTTACATGCTCATACACTTCTCCGGGGAGAGTTGGGACGGGGCTTTACAGTCCCAGCCCGACTCCCCCCCGTTTTTAATGCACCACACACCAAGGTTGTGGGATGGTTGGGACCTGTTGGGGGGGGGGGGGGGGGGCCTCACGGCTGCCTCCTCACCACAGGCCCCGCCATCCCTGCACCTTTTTTAAATGCACCACACACATCATACTCCACAGGAGAGCTCCGGCAAAGGGCGGTGGGACGGGCGGCTGGACAGAAACTCCATGCTGCGGTCCCACTGCCCCAAGCCAAGCTCTCCTATTTTAATGCATACATTGCACTACCCTCCCCTCACACCCCCATCACGGTGCTGGGTGATGGCTGCCAGTCGGGAACCTGGCAGCCACAGTAATAGGGTGGTAGGTGGGTCCCACACTTTTTCTATATGGCGTGGCTCCCGGGGTGTGGCCTCCCCTCTGCCTCGGCTGCCGGCCGCGGGAGTGGGTTGGGGGGTCGGGTCTCCGATCTTGCATCGCCCCGTGGCAGTTCCTGGGCGTTCTCCTGCCTCCGCCTTCCCCTCTCTTCTCTGGCTGGGCATCCGCCCTGCGCTCCGTCGCGGGTCGCTGGCTGGGCGCCTGTGTATCAGCGGGGTGTCGCCTGCACCGGCTGGGGACCCTGCCTTGCCTGGGGCTTGGTGGGCCGCTGGGGGTCCCATGGCGTGCCGTGCCGGTTGGGGGGCTGTGGCTGTGGCTCGTGGCCCGGGTGGGCGGGCGGGGGTGGGTGTAGGCGTGGGGTTGGTGATGCGTCCCCTCCTGCCATCCCTGAAGGCCGATTGATGGGCGCGCGGGTGGCCCAGGGGACCACCCTGGGTCCCGGGGGGGGGACGGTGGCTCCTTTGCTGGGCGGCGGGAGGAGGGATGGGCTGCGCATGGCCACCCCACCCCCCCGCCCGCCCTCCCTCCCTCCCCGGGCTGGCTGGGTGGGGGCCGTGGCCCTGGGTTGGCGCCCGCGCGGTTTCTCCGCCCGTCTGCGTGGCTGTCGCGCGCCCGGTGGGGCTTGCGTGCTGCTGGATGTGGTAGGGCATGCTCGGGTTGGGGGTTCCGGTGCCGGGATTGGCGATGCGGCGGCGTAGGGTTGGTCGCCAACGGGCTTACACTCATAAGAGATTCACACGATTACTGGGTTCTAGACCACAGAACTGATTTGTGTACACTCTACCCCTTTCAATCACTTAGCTTATAGTCTTATAGACACCCCCACCCCCATTCTCCTCTTTCACTGGCCAATTGGCCCCCACATGGTGTAAACCGGAAATACATCTCGCTGACGATAGCACCAGCATATTAGTAACTAGTTTAGATGTTCAATGTATTTCTTGTTGTTGTTTGTGTATGTGTTTCTTTTCTTTCTTCTCTTGTATTTCTTTTCTTCTGTCCCCCCATAATCCCTTCCTGTTCGCTGCTTTGTCATAATAAAAAGGTATTTTGAAGGATCACAATGGGAGTATGTCAGACTCTCCATGTGAAACATTAAAACTGTTCAGAATCCGGGCACTTAGACTTCCATTCTCTGTGTCAAACAGCTGAACAGGACAGGTTAAAAAAAAAAAAAAAAGAATTGTATAGGCATTTTAAGCTTTGTTATATAAAAAAAGAATAATTAATGGGGATTTTATTAGGGAACGACTTTGAATTTTTGATGACACTGCTCATGGAGACTCGTATAAGCCTAAGGGAGGTGCCTGTTTTGCTTTACTACTGAACTGACCCCTATGTTGCTCCTGGTGCTACGTCACCAGTAGGTGGATGGAGATGTAGTGTAACGCGCTTTGAGGGCCTTGAAAGGTGGAAAAACGCTATACAAGTATAAAATCATTGCCCGGGTGCAGGTGGCTACTTCAAGGCCTCCAACAACTCGTCACTTGGGCAATGATGCGGTTCATACCTGAGAAATCTAGATCTTTAATCTTAAGGAGAGGAAGAGTCTCTGTTCAGTTTCGCTTTATACTGGGAGACACAAAAATCCCTTCAGTGTCAGAAATACCCTTCAAGAGCCCGTGCAAGTTTTGACTGGCAACCTGAAGCACACCGCTGCGCGACAGGGCACCAACGATGACTCGACATATGGCTTGCGGCAGTGGACAAGTCAAGTCCAGGAAAGTTTGAGGCCTGGATTTTCCACCACGGCACCCTCCCTCGTCTCCTCTGGCCCCTGCTGATTTATGAAGTCCCAATTACCACCGTGGGGGGCTTTGAACATAAAAGCAGTCGATTCCTTCGTAGGTGGCTGGGCCTGCCACGAAGCATTAGCAGCAAAGCTCTCTTTGGGCATAACACCAAGGTAATGCTTCCTTTTAGCAGTCTGGAAGAGGAGTTCAAGGTCACCAGAGTGAGAGAATTCTTACTCTACCGTGATTCGGCTGACACCAAGGTTTCCTCAGCAGGGGTGGAGGTCAGAACAGGAAGGAAGTGGCATGCTAAGGATGCAGTGAAGCGGGCAGGGCGAGGTTGTGGCATAGCACAATAGTAAGAACGGTGGCTATTGGCCGGGCCGCGTTTGGGAGCAATCCTCAGCGATGCTATACCAAAGCCAGAGGGAAGGAGACGCGGAGACTCATCCAGGAGGAGGTGCGAGCCGAGGTGGAGGAAGCCCGCTTCAGTAGGGTGATTGGCATGTCCAAGCAGGGAGCCTGGAACAAGAGGGAGCAGATAGCAGGCCGTAGGATTACGTAGGCGGATCTTTGGAAGGCGGAGCCACATCATTTTAAGTTCTTGGTCCAGTTAGTGTATGACATCCTGTCTAGTGCCGCCAACTTGTTCACCTGGGGCCTGGTAGACTCACCGGCTTGCCAACTCTGCCAAAAGAGTGGCTCTTTAGAGCAGGGGTCCCCAACGACCGGGCCGCGGACCGGTACCGGTCGTCATAGAAATGCATTGATTGGGCTGTTAGCACTTAATCTCGTTTTGTATATCTATGCGCGCTTGGACTCGATAATAACGTATAACGTAGGTCGTCGCCAATCCCATTTCTTCCCGGAAATAATTAGCCCCCGGCCCACACTGGAATGACTGAATAACAGACGTCTTTGGACAGACTTTTTACGGGGAAAAGGGAACCTGACGGGCCAGAAGATGTGCCTACAACCTTGAAGAAAACAAAATTTATGCTACTTCCCAATCACTAAAAACCCACAAACTGCGAAGGAGTGAATTCGTGGCCCGTATGTGAATAAAGCGAGTGATTCGAGCATGTCTGTCCAACAGGAATATCAGCTTGTAGAGATCGCAAATCACGGCGACCTTAAACGTACATTTGAGACAACAACTCTACCGAAGTTCTGGATTAAAGTCATTTAGGAATATCCTGACATCGCTAGGAGCGCGCTGAAAACTGTGCTACAATTTCCAACATCGTGTATTTGTGATGCTAGCTTCTCTCACTCTCCCATCTCGGGACCATCTCGTCTTAACGAAACAAACTCAGGCCTCCCACTGATTCAGCAGGTGAGTTGTATTTTTTCCCTGCACTTAACACGACGGGGCTAAAAACAAATGCTATTTTATATTTGCTGTATTTTTCTGCCGCACATTGCCGGTGTTCTGACAAAGTTGGCATGCGCGTAACGTTAAAAAGGACCGCAAATGCAGCGATTCCAAAGTACAAACACCAAACGTTCTTTGAAGAAAGAAATGTTAACTTACGTTTGCCATGTTAGGTGCACACAACAACTGCACGTACCCCTCTCACTTAACGACTTCGCCGTGTCGTTAAGCATTAATTTACGCCATTTCCGTGTTGCACATGTATGTTTATGATGTAAATAGTTTTTTAGCACCATTGGATAACATTGAGAGTCCAACGGAATATAAAAGAGGGCTTTTTTCACCACCACAAAAGCTTTGGGAGCAAAATTTTATACGGGTGCAAAATTTGACAGGACACCGGTCCGTGAAAAAAAGACCCGAATCACACCGGTCCGTGTTGCAAAAAAAGGTTGGGGACCCCTGCTTTAGAGCACATTTTCAGCAGCTGCTCTAAGGAGCTGGGAGATGGGCGTTATCGTTGACGCCATGACCAGGTCCTGAAGGCAGTATTGTCAGGGAAACGCGGGAAGGCAGGTGGTGTGGACCCAATTGCAGGGAAACAAAAAGCAGCAAGGCAGGTGGCGGTGAACTCAAAACACATTTTAATAACAACTAACCAAAAGCACAAAGTACAACCAAAAGGACTGGTGATCAAAAAGGCAATGTTCAAACCAAAACTTACTTAATCGGAGGGACTGGTACACGAGGGCTTGGACAAGACTTGAAATTGACATTGACATAGACAATGACGCAACAAGGAGTGAAAAGAAACTGGGAGCTTATATACACACACAGACAAGGGGTAACGACACAACGAGGAACAGGTGAGCACAGGAGGATGCAATTGGAGGATACACTAGGAGGTACTACAGGTGAAATCAATAGGCAATCACAGGGACAAGTCACACGAGGAGAAAACCAACCTTGAACATAACCTAACAAGTATCAGATACCAGCTGCTCCCATCAGCAAGCAGCAACACCCATCCAGTTCCCTCAGTTGCCTTCGTCCGAGCAGATGTGAAGTCTCAACCACCCAAGAAGACCCAAGGGGGCCTGCTCACGACAGCAAGAGACTGGCAGCTCCTGGTTGACCTAGGGAGACAGCTGAGATTTTCAGACACCATAGCTGTTGCATCACTTCGACCAGACATGGTCTTGATGTCTGCGGCAAGCAAACAGCTGGTGCTGCTGGAATTAACTGTCCTCTTGTAAACCGTGCAGAGGAAGCTGAGGATAGGAAGAGGGCCAAATATGCAGACCTGGTAGTGGAGTGATGGTGAGATGGTTGGAAGGTCCCCTCTGAGCCTGTTGAAGTGGGCTGCAGGGGCTTTGCAGATCAGTCTCTGCACCGGGTCTTGGGACATCAAGAACATCTTGGAGGCTGCCGAGAAGGCTTCACGGTGGCACGGGGGACACGTGGCAAAGTGCGCTACCTGGACACAAGTTGAGGCCTGATCAACCCCGGCTGGGTCTACTGGGTGAGGGTGTCTGATATAAGACCCGAAACATCCTATGACCCCAGGAACATCACTGACGATATGTCCAGGTTGGACCACAGGGTGTACTGTATTCATGTACCAAGCATAACAGTTACAGTAATAAATCCCCATTGCTGTCAAGACGATTTTGGTTTGGAACACTAAGGCCTGAAAGACAAAAAAGAAAACATTTCTTTCATACAGAAACGTGTATTTTGGTTGGAATAAATACTGTTTATATACTGTATAGTTTGAAGCGCTATTTCTGGCTTTTTATGATAGATAAGAGCTCGCCAGTGCCCCACTGTGCCCCAGTATTGTATTAGGTCCAATGACGCCCCTGCGCTGCAGCCCTCCCAGTTCAAACGTCTATCATCGTCAATAGCAGCCAATGAGTTAAAGAAGATAGCGAATATGGTACTGCCATTTAGTGGAAGAGTATTTAATTGTTATGCCTGTCACTATATGTATGTCAGAGGCATAGATTCATTAGCAAAGTGGTGGTCTTTCCAGCTCTGTGTCTTCTCTCATGGCTTCCCGCGCACAACACACAAGAGGACTTGATGGTTTCCAAACTCCCTCGAGGAAATGACAAATCATTGTGGATTATCGTCATCATCCCCCATGTAGGACCTTCTTAGCACAGATTGTGTGACGTCATAATAGACATGAGTCAACTTTATAATCATGATTCAGGCTTATTATTAATTAAAGAGCAGAGTGTTTACTTTTGAGCAAAATAATGACTTAAGATTACTCTTAGATGTCTTCCGCCATTGTGTGCGTGTGCACCTTGTTGGACCTCTGCCCCTCAGGCCCTATGCGTGCGTGTTGTACTAAAGTGAGCGTGACTCCTGGCAGTAATGCGTATGTATGAGCCAGGGAGCCTTGGTTTGTCTTTTATTTAAGCTGCTGCCTACTTACGTAAACACATTTAAATAAGATTCAATGAAAAAATTCATCTCAAAATCCATAATACCACAACTTCACTAATAAATTAATTTCGGTAGTATGGGTGTGTGTGAGTGTAAAATTTTTTATGGCAGCATAGTACAATTGTGAGTGCAAGTGTTTCAATATCTTGGATAATTTGAACGGTGAGAATAAGAGCATTTCTGAGAGTGTTTTGGTTGTGCGTGAGAGCGTGCGTGCATGAGATGTATACTAGTATATATATGAGATATATAGTGGGGCAAATAAGTATTTAGTCAACCACCAATTGTGCAAGTTCTCCTACTTGAAAAGATTAGAGAGGCCTGTAATTGTCGACATGGGTAAACCTCAACCATGAGAGACAGAATGTGGAAAAAAAGAACAGAAAATCACGTTTGATTTTTAAAGGATTTATTTCCAAATTAGAGTGAAAAATAAGTACTTGGTCACCAACAAACAAGCAAGATTTCTGGCTGTCAAAGAGGTCTAACTTCTTCTAACGAGGTCTAACGAGGCTCTACTCGTTACCTGTATTAATTGCACCTGTATTAACTCATTATCAGTATAAAAGACACCTGTCCACAACTTCAGTCAGTCACACTCTATACTCTACTATGGCCAAGACCAAAGAGCTGTAGAAGGACACTAGAGACCAAATTGTAGACCTGCACCAGGCTGGGAAGACTGAATCTGCAATAGGTAAAATGCTTGGTGTAAAGAAATCAACTGTGGGAGCAATTATTAGAACATGGAAGACATACAAGACCACTGATAATCTCCCTCAATCTGGGTCGTCATGCAAGATCTCACCCCGTGGCGTCAAAATGATAAAAAGAACGGTGAGCAAAAATCCCAGAACCACACGGTGGGACCCAGTGAATGACCTACAGAGAGCTGGGACCACAGTAACAAAGGCTACTATCAGTAACACAATGCGCTGCCAGGAACTCAAATCCTGCACTGCCAGATGTGTCCTCCTGCTGAAGCCAATACACGTCCAGGCCCATCTGCGGCTCACTAGAGAGCATTTGGATGATCCAGAAGAGGACTGGGAGAATGTGTTATGGTCAGATGAAACCAAAATAGAACTGTTTGGTAGAAACACAGGTTCTCGTGTTTGGAGGAGAACGAATACTGAATTGCATCCGAAGAACACCATACCCACTGTGAAGCACGGAGGAGGAATCATTATGTTTTGGGACTGTTTTTCTGCAAAGGGACCAGGATGACTGATCTGTGTAAAGGAAAGAATGAATGGGGCCACGTATCGAGAGATTTTGAGTGAATATCTCCTTCCATCAGCAAGGTCATTGAAGATGAGATGTGGCTGGGTCTTTCAGCATGACAATGATCCCAAACACACAGCCAGGGCAACAAAGGAGTGGCTTCGTAAGAAGCTTTTCAAGGTCCTGGAGTGGCCTAGCCAGTCTCCAGATTTCAACCCCATAGAAAATCTGTGGAGGGAGTTGAAAGTCCATGTTGCTCTAAAACAGGCTCAAAACATCACTGCTCTAGAGGAGATCTGCATATAGGAATGGGCCAAAATACCAGCAACAGTGTGTGAAAAGCTTGTGAAGAGTTACAGAAAACGTTTGGCCTCCATTATTGCCAACAAAGGGTACATAACAAAGTATTGAGATGAACTTTTGGTATTGACCAAATACTTATTTTCCACCATGATTTGCAAATAAATTCTTTAAAAATCAAACAATGTGATTTTCTGTTTTGTTTTTTTGTCTTTTTCCCACATTCTGTCTCTCCTGGTTGAGGTTTACCCATGTTGACAATTACCGGCCTCTCTAATATTTTCAAGTGGGAGAACTTGCACAATTAGTAGTTGACTAAATACTTATTTGCCCCACTGTGTGTGTGTGTGTGTGTGTGTGTGTGTGTGTGTGTGTGTGTGTGTGTGTGTGTGTGTGTATATATATATATATATATATATATATATATATATATATATATATATATATATATATATATATATATATATATATATATATATATATATATATATATATATATGGTGCACCGCATTATAAGGCGCAGTAGTAGCAATACTAGTGGTTGGGGTGCGTTACGCATCCTCTAGATGGAGCTGCGCTAAAGGGAATGTCGTGCCATGATTACCCAATATTGATCCATATATAAGGCCAATTGGATTATAAGGCGCACATTCAGCTTTTGAGAAAATTGAAGCCTTTTAGGTAAGCCTTATAGTGCAGAAAATACGGTAATCTTGAAGACTCCTTATGTATTTGAAGCCAACTTAGTCATTTTGATAGCAGGCTAGGATAGCTAATATACGTAGATACAGTATATACTGTACAACATGTGCTGCCTTCATTATAAGGCTTTTTAATTTTTGGGGGGCTCCAGACATATTTGTTTTTTATTTTTTTAGTCCAATATGGCTCTTTCAACATTTTCGGTAGCCGACCCCTGGCCTAGGAGGATACAAACTTGGTTTTTCCAAGACGTAAATAGACCCTTACTGGCTTTTCTAATTCTAAAATTTTATGCAATTCTGTTGATACAGGAGGGCAAAACCAACTGCCTGTTTGTTGAAGTGCGACCTGTTATTTTGTTGTTTTTGTTGCTTGCCTGTCATAAGACGGCTGACAGGTTGTCTATTCATGTCAATTTGATACATTTATTTCTGTAGCTATATACATAACTACTTGTCTGTTTTTGCAAGTACTGATAATTATATAACAGAATGACTAGGCAAGGAAAGGTTCAGAGAGATATCATGACGCTAGACATAGGCCTACCACTCTTCCGTTCGTAAAGTGTCGAGCTGCCAACCGGCGTCATCAACAACACATAGACTTCACTGTCAGTTGACGAGACAGCTCCAACAAACACTGCGCCACGGCTTCCCGTAGGGGGCCGGGCCAAGCTATGCGTCGTGGCAACTTTCACTGCGATTGACTCAAACAGGCTGCGTTCTAACGCCAGATTTAGGTGGAAACAGGAGGAAGGTTTTAGTGCATACAAGCAGGCAGGAGTGTCTCAAGAGTGATTTGGTCGAGGATTCAAGGTAAGTATTATATGAAATAGCACCATGCATGCGGTTCGAAACGTTGTGAAAAAAATTAAATGAATGGAAAAAATTAGGGTGATTTGAAATATTTACGTAAAATGAATGATGACCAGAGGCGTTGCATCCCATTAGGCCAGTGCTTCTCAATTATTTTCTGTTACGCCCCCCAAGGAAGACGTAAATGTTTCGCGCCCCCCCCAAACTCTGCCGCCACTGTAAATAGTATCATTTATTACTATTATAAGTACGCCTCTGCCTCACATTGTATCCTTTATTCTATTAGAAAAAAAATAACAGATCAATTTATAAAGTACAACTTTATTAACATTGTTTGTAACAGAAAAGACTTAACACGCATCAATTTGCCTGAATTAAAAAAAAAAAAAAAAAAAAAAAAAAGTCACATCCAAACTGTAAAAATACACTCAAGGTACATTTTTGACCATTTGATACTGAAAAATAAAATCAGTAAATACTAACAAATTCAAATTGATTAGAAACATTAACTCATGAGGACAATATGCCAAAAATTTTGACCGAAAAAAACAAAACTGAATAGAAGAAGAAAAAAAAAAGTGTCTGCCAGAAGGACAGTTTTTATTTTCGCTGCTCCCAGTTTCACCTCCAGTTTGCAATGATGTGGGGTTATATTGCACTGAGCATGCTAACAGTGCTCACTGGTTTACTGATATAACACTGACAAAGCGGGACGATTGTTGGCAATATTCGGCACGTTTTCGCTGAAAAACAACCAAGCAGCTTATCAATGAGATTGGGGTCTAATGTCTTTAAGTAGCGTCTTAATTGATTTGGCTTCCGGCTGTCCGCTATAATCATTTTTAGACACAGTAAACAGTGGTCTTTCCTCGTCTATCACTGTATTAAATGTCAAATTTAAAAGCCAAAAGCCAAACGGCCCGAAAAAAGCGCATTCTCAGCGGCCGAGGGAGAACCGTAGGTGAGGGCGGTCGTCGTGACGATCCCAAGCCGAAAGTGGCACTTTTCGGGCGGACATGTCAGAACCGGAGAAGACAGTGGGTCCCTGCGTGAGACGGCTTTCGAAAACGGCGCACAGTTCTCCAGCTCCTCATTCATGAGTCTCTTCCGTGTGCTCTTGCTTACTTCAAAAATACTGCACGCACTTTGAAAATGAGAGCGCCACTGCCACCCACTGAGTGGATGTGCAAGTACACTTTATTCTAGTACGTCAAAAAAATAAATAAATAAATAAATAAATTAAAATTTAAAAAGCATGTTCCCCGAGGTCACACGCACCACTCCTGGCATCGCTCTGCGCCCCCCTGAGGGAGCGCGCCCCACTATTTGAGAAGTACTGCATTAGGCAAACCAGGCAATTGCCTAGGGCCCCCAGCCAGCAGGGGCCCCCAGAGGGCCAACAGATTTAGCACACGCAGCTCTACTGCACTGCCGCAGTGACAATTGTAGGGAGTATTCCAATACCATGGAATCATTTGGCAGATTATTTAACAATTCTGTTATCAATTC
Source organism: Corythoichthys intestinalis (assembly GCF_030265065.1). Taxonomy (NCBI): domain Eukaryota; kingdom Metazoa; phylum Chordata; class Actinopteri; order Syngnathiformes; family Syngnathidae; genus Corythoichthys; species Corythoichthys intestinalis. The sequence continues at coordinate 28,296,836 of NC_080416.1, forward strand.
CAATCAGCACTAACCATGTCACGTAGATTATACATGTTTATGAAGGTCCAATCAGCTATTAATACCAGATGATTGTTTAAAGAGTGACTCATCCAGTACTCTCTGGAAAATCCTTGCCGAGTTGTTTCACGTAGATATTCACAGGCCACCTCATTATTCATGCTACTACTTAAAGAAATGGTGATTTTTCCAAAAAAGTCTATTAATGGGTCTATCGTATTCCTCGTTGAATACTCTATAAAAAAATATAACATATATGCATCTAAGATAATCCTAAATGATTTTATTAGCAATTTTAATACCCCTTTTAGCAAGGTTCCTTAGATATGCGTATGTTCCCATAGCAACCAGTCCTGTTATTTTCCTACGTCACAAGCGCTGCGTATTCTGGGAGCAAGAATAGGCGTAAGGTGTGCATATGAGTCAGTGTAAAGTGCTTAGTTTTCGCCACTTTTATGGCCAAGATGACCGCACGTGCACCCCCCCCCACCTTTGTGTTCATTATACTGCACGAGTATGTACAGTGGGGAGAACAAGTATTTGATACACTGCCAATGGGTTTTCCATTGGCAGTGTATCAAATACTTGTTCTCCCCACTGAATGTGTGTCACGTGACTCAGAAGGGCCCCATGTTGCTTGTTGCCTGGTGCCCCTGGGGACTCTTGCTCTGCCTCTGATGATGACTGCACGTTTTTTTGCTTCTAACCAGGAATGTAGACTGTTTTAAGTTCATATCTTTAAAAATTCTGGGATTTACGCATTATTTACAAGAATTTTCAGCTTAAAAAGCTCTTTGTTTTGTGATGGCCACCATGTTGCATTTTGTATCCATAAGCAATAGCGTAACTTTACATTCAGGGAATTTTTATATTTTTAACTTATTCTTTTAGCGTAACGTTGTGCCGTACTGCTTCTGTCTGACACTTGCCACGTTTACATGGAGCCAAATATTCCAATTACAATCGGAATATTTGTTCAAACCGAATAAATGTGTTCCATATAAACACCTCATTCGGAATGAACAGGCCCAAACCGAATGGAATTTCATTCCGATTCACAGGGGTGGAATATTCCTTTTCCCAAACCGATTAGAGGTAAAATTATATCATGTAAACAGGGAAATGGAATGGTGTCTGGTTGCGTTCTTTCTGCGCATGCTCCGTACTGACGTGGTGACGTCACTTGGTGACGTAAGTAACGTCACTTGCAACATGGCTTCCAAGCACACGCACAGCGCACTCACACAACTTTTTAAATGAACGGCGTATCATTCTGAAGTTTTGTTTCCACTCGAAAAGTTAAAACAGCAGCTGATCTGACGATCGATCTCCATGTTTTGCAACGTGACGCTTTGTTTTGATTAATCTGCGCATGTCAGACGGCAGTTGTCAAACGTCCTTTCGGAATAAAGGCAGTCACATGTAAACGCTGGATCGGAATAGATGAAGTGACATGATGTGAAATTTCCATTCGGAATGATTTGAATCGGTATGAATAAAAGTCGTGGCTAATGAATGACCTGAAAAGAATTACAATGGTATCTGATTGCCACTGTTACCGTTTCTGTCATATATATATTAGAAAAAAAAAAACTTTAGTAATGGGGAAATGTAAATAGATTATAGAATTAAGATGTGTTATCAATGAAAAAATTAAAAGTGTTTGTTGGCTGTCACTGAGTAGCATTTGCAATCGCTACACAAAGCTAAGTAAATTACCCCCAAGAACGGTAAGAGACGTAGGACAACCAGAGGATATAGGATATAAGAAAGACAGGGCTGATGGTAAAGGACAGCTTGTTGAAACAGGAGAATGTCATTGTCAGTCGCGTTGATAAAAAAGCTAAAGCTATGCTTAGGTCGGCTCATTTTTTTTTTCGTCTTTTTCAGCCTTCGACACTAAAGCCAACTCTTTAACTGAACATTTTTATGTTCTTCCACATCTTTGCCAGTGAATATGGCACCAGGCACATTATTTTCGGAGAGAATTGGTAGGTTTAGCTCTGTAAACATCTCCTTTGTACACGATTTCCATTCATTTCCTATTCGGGAACAAATGGTGGCTTGTCCCTACTTAGCAACAGTAACTAATGTCATGAATATTAATGCGCGGAAGTGACGTGTTGCTTGCGGTACGCCATTGTGGGAGCCTTTGCCATCGTTAGCGTCATGAGAGAGCGATACTGAATGGTTACTTTCGGTGGAAATATCACAGATATCGTTCCTGCTGCTATGCTCGCTGTGGATAGTCTTCTGTTGCGTTCGGGAAATTCCGTCACACTTTACTGGGTTTGGGAATTCAGTACTGAGGGAGTGCTAAAACACTTTAAAAACGCAAATTTTCCTCACAGTTATGCATTAGAAATGACATGGTTGATTTAGTTTATTTTCGTAAAATTACACCAAAATCCGAAAAACTCTTCACCTGCCCTTTAATGTGTCAGAATCTTTCAGTAATGTTTGCGAAAGGTGACTGATGTCTCATAGGTGACATTGTTCTATTGCATATTGAAACTATGAATATAATGTAAATGTGCAATGTGTGTCTCATGTTTGAACATCAAGTTCAAAGAGTATAATATGGATCCTAATATAACTGTGTATATAAACATGTTCAATACAAACAGGTCTTTTTTTTCTTCTACCTCAGGGACTTTTATTAGCATTCATTCATTGCTAAAGCAGTAGAACAATTAAATGAGTGTTTAAAAATAGCAGCTTGTAAATTTCCTGTAATTTTTTTAGGTGCTGCTGCAAGAAGGAAGCAAGAAAGGAAACCGTGTTTGTGTTTTCACACTTTCAGCAAGATGCCAAATGAAGCAGAAAAAAAAAAAAAGCGTGAAAATGTCCTCCGCTCACCTCTGCACATGCAAGAAAGAAAGGTCCGCTTTTGAGAAAGTACAAGGTGTTCTGTAGAGACAGTCAGCAGCAGAGCAAGTGCTTGACTGGTTTATAATTGTGACCTTTGGCAAAATGTAACCTACATCTGCAAAACACTCACAAACACGCCCGCACACACACGAAGGAGGATTTCCATAAGGAGCTCAGCAAGTGGAAAAGCCTTCCTTTTTTGCCACCACATTACAGCATTTTTATAAACCATTTGAGCATATTATGACTTTTTCACATCAGCAGCTGGTAAATTTCAGCAAGAAATGTGACTTTGAAAAAAAAAAATGGAAGTACAAAAGTATGAACAGAGTTGATGTATCTTTTATTTTTTGTCTGAATTAGTTTCTTACTTATATAAGTAATGTTGATGTTTTGATGATTATCAATTTCAACAGAACAATTAAAAAAAAATTAAAAAAAGGAAAATACCTTCAAGAACAAAAATATACTATTCTTAAACTCCATGACTGCATATATATATATATATATATATATATATATATATATATATATATATATATATATATATATATATATATATACAGTTCATTCAACTTAAGCAAAATACTCAATGTGGCATAAATCTCTTCTTTACAGTATTTTTAATTCTGTCTCGATAAAATATTATTTAGAAAGTACAACAAAAAACATTTTTTTAAATTATTATTATTACATATTGGTTGCCATTGACAGTGACAGGCAAATCAGATCTGGTAACAACAACAAAAAAACAAACAAAAAAACTTTTTGCAATGACCACACAGTAATTTGGGCATGTTACCACTTACGGTACTACACTGAAACTAAGATAACATATAGACATGTTTCCTGAGCGAAAAATGGGTGGCGCCATCTTTGAAAATCTCTGCTTTGAACTTCCGGTTTAGACAGAACAACATGAATTGCGGTTGGAGTAAGCAGTATGTTGACAAAGTTAAATCTGCAAAAATCAAACCAAAGGAACCCACAGAATCACCAAAAATGGATTCAGCACGACGTAGATGAGACTCCGAGACTTTCTGTGCTGTGCGTGAACTCCTGGAAGCGCCCATATATATGGTTGGACATGGAACGTTTTGAACAGAGTCCAGCTTTAAAGCGCCAGTGTGGATCTACCTCGCCATATGCCTAATATCGAAACCAGCTACAGACAATAAGTTTAGGAACTGCTTTAAACCTAAAGGATATACCTAAAATATTGTATGTTTGTTGTTATCACTTAATTGAACATCCGTGGACAAAATTATAACAACCTGTCAGCCAGGATTGACATAAGGTGTAGATTGATACGCCAGCCATTTGAGTGATGAGGTGAAACTACTAATAGTACTACCCTGCAAGCAGGACTGAACGGGCCCTCGCACAATGAATCGACTCCCCAAATGTCATCGCTCTCTTTATGTATGTACAAAATTTGGTGAGTTTTCGAGCATGCTCAGGCCTTCAAATTTTCATTTGCCATGAAGAAGGAAGAAGAACAAGAAGATTTGGACGCCGCCACTTCAACGAAAACTCATATTTTTCATCAGATACCTGAACACATGTCTTAAGGCTCCCGTGATGCTGGTTTGAGGTCAATTGATTTTTTTCCCGAGGAGGACCCTTTCTCGTAAAAAGCGCGTTTCCTGTTCCCACTAGGGGGCGCCAGGCCTAATGGGTAATATTTCAATGCAGTCGTGTTCAGGCTCAGATACGTCACATGCTTGCCAGATATGAAAAAGATTGCTGCTTGTATCAGGAAGTTATTAGTCATTTACTGATTTGGCGTGTTGCCAAAAAAATGCCTGACTTTGGTACCCTGCCCATGTCAGGCCCGAGAATTAAAACTCACCATTTTGATAACTTAACACCTAATATGTCTCATGAACAGTTTCACCAATTTTGAGAAGGATCCAACTAACTGCCTTGCCGCAATGGTCTCAAACGTGCACGCTGGTTTTCGACTAAAATTGCATGTTTTGCTGTCAAATTATACCTGATTTCCTGTTGGGTTTGGAATATGGGTACAAGAGACTTTTTGAAGCAGTTTTGCACAACGTATCAACTCCCCAAATTTAATTGCCCTATGTTGAAAAAATTTAAATTGAGAGGCCTTTTTTAAAAATTCAACGGGGCGCCACTGAGCTATTTTGTGACATTTTTTTCACAACGTTGCCAAAATTACCAAAAATTATGCGAAGCCGCATGTATATGCAAATTTTGGTGAGTTTTTGAGCATGTTCAGACCTCCAAATTGGCCATTTTCATTTGCCATGAAGAAGGAATAATAATAATCCTTTGCAAAACATAGTATGTCATTCTTTTTTATTACAGATATTGATCGCTATAAAACATTTGGACAACATGACTCCATTTCGTTTTTTTTTGTTTTTTTTTTTAAACAGGTCAATATATCACAATTTATAAAATTATTAGAAAAATATTAACAAAGGTTGAGCATACGAGAATGTGTTATCAGACAGTAGAGCTCTGGAGAGGCTTAAGGGAGGCTTGCCAAACTTTCACCTGACATTACGGAGCTCCTCGGCGGCCTCCAGACGGGCTTTCTCCCGCTGTCCTCGGTAATTCCAGCTTCAATAGCGTAGTTGGATCTCGAGATCAAGCTGATGGCATTTTTAAGGGATTTTGATGAGTAATGTTACTCCAGCTCCACTTTTGTTTTGGATGGAGAAATTCTAAAACGGAAGTTGCTTGTAGACATAAGGAAATAAAGCAGAAGTAGCTCAGAAACTTGTCTATATCCATTCCATGTCATCTTGGTCAGCAGTAAGAGCTCGCTACACCGCTGAGAAAAAGCTAAGATTTGCAACCCTGTTACTATAATTTTATCAGGAATTTGAAATGCCAAATGCATGTCATTAAAATTTTACCATTCATCTGTAAGATGAGCTAATCAGGCCGTTGATCGTTTGTGATGTATTATTGATGAATATGATGCAGAAAATCAGAAAAGTGAAGGCCTATTTTTTATGAGTTTTGAAGCCAAAATGCAGTGCAGTTTAATATAGGGTGCTATTTGGACGTAACAGGGTGGACAGTGACAGAAGGGACATTTTGTGCTAAAGTTAGCCCTCAGCCTAGCTTTGCAAGCATAATAGCTAAAATGACTTTGGATACTTGATGAGATACTGTGATCCTATCATTTAAAAAACAAAACTATTTGAAATGATTCAATTAATTTCATTTCTTTGATATGTAGGTTTAACACAGTGGACACGTAATAATCAACCACGCAGAACGTACTTCATGAAACTGAAAAATCTGATTTTTAATTAATTTTTTATTTTATATTAAATAGCATTGCTTACCACAGTTGAATTTCCCGCCACTGGTGTGATGTTATTGCAGAAGACTGTTGTCAATAATAAATGGGGACAACAGAGTGGACAGTGACACTGGGGATGAACTTTTTTTTAATAGTATATTTTAAATAAAAAACAACACATGATTAAAGATAGTCTATCTGGGACAAGAAAAAAAAAACTTACTTATTTTATTGACTGAATTTGAATGAAACACACTGGAGACATACCAAATTCCATAACAAACTCTGACCAGAAGTAAATATTAAAAAAAAAAAAAAATAGAATTTGGCAGCCGGTATACCATTGAATTGATAAAACACACACAAATAAAACAAGTTGAATGAGTATTTGTCTAACTTTAGTTAAAAATATAGCTTAATGATTGCAAGTTGTCCAGGCCCTTTGGCAGCGCGACAGCCCCAAATCATGATGCTCCCTCCACCATGCTTCACGGTGGGGATGAGGTGTTGATGTTGGTGAGCTGTTCCATTTTTTTCCCCACATATGACGCTGTGTGTTACACCAAACAACTGAACTTTGGTTTCATCAGTCCACAAATTATTTTGCCAAAACTTCTGTGGATTGTCCAAGTGCCTTTTTGCGAACATTAAACTAGGAAAAATGTTTGTTTTTTTTAGGCAGCAGTGGCTTACTCCGTGGAGTCCTCCCATGAACACCATTCTTGGCCATTGTTTTACTTATACTTGATGTGTGCACAAAGATATTGGATTGTGCCAGTAATTTCTGTAAGTCTTTAGCAGATGATCTTGGGTTTGTATGTTTTTTTTACCTCTCTGAGTATTCTTGGACGACCACTACTTAGGAGAGAAACAACAGTGCCAAACTCTCTCCATTTCCAGACAACTTCTCTGACTGTCGATTGATGAACATCCAGACTTTTAGAGATAGTTTTGTATCCTTTCCCAGCTTTATGCAAATCAACAAAACTTGATCGCAGGTCTTCAGACAGCTCTTTTGACTGAGCCATGATGCACATCAGACAATGCTTGTCATCCAATCAATTCTTACCAGGTGTATCTTTTATAGTGGGCAGGGCAGCTTTAAACCAATCATCAGTGATTGGACTTAAATTGTTTGAATTGGTTTCAATTGCTCTTGAAGTCTCCTTAGGCAGAGAGTTTATTTAGTTTTTTCCCCCTTCTGTCATTGTTTGCATGCTATCCTCATTAAAATATGGAAACCCATAGGTGTTTGGGTGGTTTTAGTTAAAGCAGGGTTTTTCGTCTGTGTGATTTTGACAAAGATCAGATCACATTTAAAGGTGATTTTATGTAGAAATGTGAGAAATTCCAAAAGGTTCAGATACTTTTTCATACCACTGTATGATCATGTTAAATAGGCACATTCTGTAGATTATACTATGTAGACTTAAATCTCCAAAGTATTTTTATGTTTTTCATTTTTTTTTACTGGTGAAATTTATACTGGGGCACCGCCGATCAATACGGGGCACATGCGCCAGTGAAATATGTCTGACAACGCCCATAATGTGTGTAGTGATTAGCTATAAAACATTTTTTTGTGGCTTTGTGGGGTAGTATCAGTCTATAGACTTTTAAGTTTACAGCACCCAAAGGCTTTGCAGTGGCCATGCCCAATTGTCATAAGCAGAGTTTGGGGGGGGGGGGGGGGGGGGGCAGGGAGGCCAGGCCCTCCCTGGTGGCCGAAAAGTGTCATTGCATTGTATATGAGAATTTTCCGTAAAATATTGTCTTATAAAGTTGTAAAGCAATAAAACAAACAACAAAAATGAAGGAAATGAGCAAAAAAATGTTATAATGGGTCATAATTATTTTTCAAACAGATCATGTGACTATGTGATGATATGAGCAAATCGTATCTGCATGTTCGATTAGTAATGTCTGCTTGTCGCAGCACACGGAAGTCAGAGATAGGCAGCGAGCTCGAGACAGCTGATAAAAAGCCCGCCAGTGGACAGTTAAATGTTGATGCTTCTCGTCTGTTCTTTAACTAAAGATCTTTTAATGAAAAACGTCAACTCTTTCGGTAAGTTGTCTTACTCTCGACACCCACAAGTATAAAGCAACACAACTAGCACGTTAGACGGTCATTTGCTTTGCTTAGCCAAAACCACCTGATGAACGAAGAAGCAAGATGGATATTCATAATTTTTTTCTAACCTAAGCTTTCAAAAGCGACAACAAGTACTGAGAAAGAACCAAGGATTGAAAATGTGGACCATGAAAAGCCAGAGAGCAACGCCAAAATGGTGAGCGGAGTTTCAATTTGCCCCACAAAAGATACTAATTGTACAACAGAGTCACCACCAGTGTTCTGCCAAATTTTGCACTCTTATAATATTTTGCTCCGAGAGCGATCATGGCGGTGAATAAGCCCTCTTTTGCATTCAGCTGAACGCTCAAAGTTATCCACAGGTGCTAAATATACAAGTAACATCGTAAACATTAATGGTGTAACGGTACATGTATTTGTATTGAACCGTTTCGGTACGGGGTGCTCGGTTAGGAACAGAGGCGTACCGATTGAGTTTCAGACGTAATGTAACCCAAGGCTGTGAGTCGATTGGGTTACAGTTTCTTTGTGTAGATTATATTTACTCCGTCTTCTCTACTATAATGAGGACGAACACGGTAGGACAGTATATAACCCAGAAACGTCAACGGCGTGACAACGTGGTTGCCGCGAGAACGCAGTGAAAAAGTCAATCAGCCAATGCACACCAGTATGCAAGTCTACTGGTAGTCCCCAGGGTTTCTAAAAGTACTGTCGGAGCTAGAGCCTTTAGCCACCAAGCCCCTGTTTTATGGAAATAGCTTCCAGCTAATATTAAAGAAGCCGAGACAGTCTGTACATTTAAGATAAGATTAAAAACATTCCTATTCGACAGAGCTTATGGTCAGGGGTAGTTGAAGTCGGAGTAGACTCACAGTTTAGTCTAAGCTGCACTAGAAGCTATAATTCTGGGGGGAGTACAGCCACTGAGTTCTATCTCCTTTTTCTTACTCTACCTACCACTTGTCTTACTTTATTTCTATTTTCCAATGTTAATATCTAGTTGTCTAGTCTCTTCATCACTAGTCACTCGGTGTCCCCTATTTTTCAGCTGCAGCCTCCTGACTGTCCGGACCCCTGGCTGGATGGACGTCCTCGTTGCTTCCCCCGTCTCATCTGGCTAGATGGACCTCTTCTTGTTCCTTTACTCCACTTCATCTTTATGGACTGTAACTTCGCCTGCTAATTCCCATTAGCAGTACTGGTGCTTCCTGTCTATCCGTCCTGGGAGTGGATCTCTCCTGACTGTGGTACTCACCAAGGTGTCTCATTTTCTCCCAAAGACTCTGGAGTTTTTGCTTGCCGACATGGAGGGTCTAAGGATGGGGGATGCCCAGGACTTGAACTTTATTTATTCATCTTTGTTGCTTCATTTGCTGTTTCTGATTGTGTATCATATTGCCTCTGCAAAGCCCTTTGAGACAACCTTGTTGTGATTTAGGACTATACAAATAAAATTGAATTGAATTGAAATAATCGCCCATTTAAATAAAATAAATTGAAATGAGCTAAAGTACCTGTAATTAAATAATAAGAATAATACACACATCCTGATTACACAATTAAATTTATTAATTTCTGTGTGGCGCTTTAACTTGAGAAAATCCACCAATAAAGCTTTTGAAAACCGTTCATAAGGGAAAAAAATGATTCATTGAGGCATTTCATTTGTAAAATACACGTTAAAATCTTTGTCATTGGGATTGCTTTTCTCTTTAGCACAGAACTTCTTTCTTTCAGAAAGAAAGCTGACCAATACACGGGGTCCAAAAGGCAAATTGTTGTTGGATTATTATCTTTAAATACTCGCTACTTTTTGAGCAGAATTCTAGCTTTGTATAGGGTAATGTCCTATTGTTGAAAGCACAAAAGTTTGTAATAAACAACTAGCATATTTATATTTTGCATTTTGTTTTCTTACTGTACCGAAAATGAACCGAACCGTGACCTCAAAACCGAGGTACGTACCGAACCGAGATTTTTGTGTACCGTTACACCCCTAGTAAACATACATGTTCAAGATGAATATGGCGTAGATGAATGCTTAACGACACGGCAAAGATGTAAACAGTGATAGAGCGGCTTGCAGCTGTTGTGTGCAGCTAACATGCCAGAATGTGTCTGAGAAGATCTTTTTTACATGTCCGTCCATGATCAAATGTAAGGAAATATTCCTTCATTAAAGATATTTTTAGTGTTTACTTTGTAACCGCTGTATTCATGGCCATTTTAACACAAAATTGGAATTTCTGATGGGGCGCAAAATTCAACAGAACACCTGTTAATTTGACAGAACACCCGGCGGGCGTACCATATTCAATGGATGACGACCTTGGCGAAAAGTATACCTGACCTAAAGCAGCAAGATTTAGAATTCCCCTCAAAAGTGATGGGAGACAAAAAAAACGCTTATTTTTTCAACTTATTATTATACAGTGGGGCAAATAAGTATTTAGTCAACCACCAATTCTGTTCCCCTTCTTGAAAAGATTAGAAAGGCCTGTAACTGTCAACATAGGTAAACCTCAACCATGAGAGACAGAATGTGGAAAAAAACAGAAAATCACATTGTTTGATTTTTAAAGAATTTATTTCCAAATTAGAGTGGAAAATAAGTATTTGGTCACCTACAAACAATCAAGATTTCTGGCTGTCAAAGAGGTCTAACTTCTTCTAACGAGGTCTAACGAGGCTCCACTCGTTACCTGTATTGATAGCACCTGTTTTAACTCATTATCGGTATAAAAGACACCTGTCCACAAGCTCAGTCAGTCACACGCCAAACTCCACTATGGCCAAGAGCAAAGAGCTGTCGAAGGACACCAGAGACAAAATTGTAGACCTGCACCAGGCTGGGAAGACTGAATCTGCAATAGGTAAAATGCTTGGTGTAAAGAAATCAACTGTGGGAGCAATTATCAGAAAATTTTAGACATACAAGACCACTGATAATCTCCCTCGATCTGGGGCTCCATGCAAGATCTCACCCCATGCTGTCAAAATGATAACAAAAACGGTGAGCAAAAATCCCAGAACCACACGGGGGCACCTAGTGAATGACGTGCAGAGAGCTGGGACCACAGTAACAAAGGCTACTATCAGTAACACAATGCGCCACCAGGGACTCAAATCCTGCACTGCCAGACGTGTCCCCCTGCTGAAGACAGTACATGTCCAGGCCGGTCTGCGGTTTGCTAGTGAGCATTTGGATGATCCAGAAGAGGACTGGGAAAATGTGTTATGGTCAGATGAAACCAAAATAGAAGTTTTTGGTAGAAACACAGGTTCTCATGTTTGGAGGAGAAAGAATACTGAATTGCATCCGAAGAACACTATACCCACTGTGAAGCATGGGGGTGGAAACATAATGCTTTGGGGCTGTTTTTCTGCAAAGGGACCAGGACGACTGATCTGTGTAAAGGAAAGAATGAATGGGGCCATGTATCGAGAGATTTTGAGAGCAAATCTTCTTCCATCAGCAAGGGCATTGAAGATGAGACGTGGCTGGGTCTTTCAGCATGAAAATGATCCCAAACACACAGCTAGGGAAACAAAGGAGTGGCTTCGTAAGAAGCATTTCAAGGTCCTGGAGTGGCCTAGCCAGTCTCCAGATAACCCCATAGAAAATCTGTGGAGGGAGTTGAAAGTCCGTGTTGCCCAACGGCAGCCCTAAACATCACTGCTCTAGAGGAGATCTGCATGGAGGAATGGGCCAAAATACCAGCAACAGTGTGCGAAAAGCTTGTGAAGAGTTACAGAAAATGTTTGGCCTCCGTTATTGCCAACAAAGGGTACATAACAAAGTATTGAGATGAACTTTTGGTATTGACCAAATACTTATTTTCCACCATGATTTGCAAATAAATTCTTTAAAAATCAAACAATGGGATTTTCTGTTTCCCCCCCCCCCCACATTCTGTCTCTCACGGTTGAGGTTTCCCCATGTTGACAATTACAGGCCTCTCTAATATTTTCAAGTGGTAGAACTTGCACAATTAGTGGTTGACTAAATACTTATTTTCCCCACTGTAAATATTTTTGTAAGTTAATTTTACTGCTGACACTGCGTTTCGGGTCATCAAGATGTTGAGCCCCCCCCTGCCCAACAAGTCAAACTCCCCCTATGCCAATTGTCCTCCCATTCTCTAATGCACTACTGTCATCGTGCTTTTCCTCAATTGGAGTTTGCTTATTTCTTGTTGAAAATCACGCTTTCCCACCTGATCCCACTGTGTTTGTGCTAATAAGACATCGAGTTGAGAGCAGCAATAAAAGCCCGCATATATTTGACTGTTGGCACATCCTGGTGTCTATGAGTCCGTGGGAGGGGTCTGCCACAAGCTCTCTACTAATTGCCAAGGAGGATGGAAAAGAGATTGTGCAAATGACGTGCGACTCCTCTTTTCAGCCTCTACGCCTTCTTCACTCCTCCTTGTGTCCGCCGCGCGCAAGATGAGCGCCACTTTGCAAACTTTGGAGTCACGCCCGCTTCCTCCGCTTTTTCATCTATGGGGGTAACGACGAGCCCCGGGAGGCAGTCGCGCGCCGGAGCGCCGGCTACGTCCGCGGAAGAGAGCCCGAGCGCAGCCGAGGATGAGACGCCTTTGACTGGCGTAGGAGACCCCGAGGAGGAGCGGCTGAGTGAGTTCTATGTGGAAGAAGAGGATGATGAGGAGGAAGAAGTTTACTACTCAGAGCTCTCCTCAGAGGGTTCGGTGGACTATGGATTCATCGCTGCCGTCTCTTGCCTGGTGACGGGCATTTCCCTGGTGGCCATCTCGTACGCGGTGCCTCGGGATGTGCGCGTCTCCGCGGAGGAGAAGGATGCGGTGGCGGCGCGCGAGATGGAGCGGCTCCAGCGGGAACGTGCGCGACTGGGCGCACACTTGGACCGCTGCGTCATCGCCGGTCTGTGCCTGCTCACGCTGGGAGGCGTGCTGCTCTCCAGTCTGCTCATGGCGTCCATGTGGAAGGGGGAGATGATGCGCAGGAGGGCACTCGCGCACGCGGCCAAGCGTGAGCACAACCTGTACGGGGCCATCGGGTGGGGGGCCACGGCCGGCTCGCACCCGGACCCTGGCGCTTATTTGTCCGCCCCTGGTGATGACTCGGTTGAATTTTGAATTGGAGGAACTTTTTTCTTCTTTTAAATTGTTATCTTCATTTTGTATTCTTGAATTCCTTTAAAGACAGACTCTGCCCCATGTGTTTTTGGTTTCGTCGGCCACTTTATTAGGTACACCTTTACAGGTCCAATGCAAATCATGCTCAGTTCTGATTTATTTTGATTTTTTTTATTATTAAAATCGATTTCTAAAACAGCATAATGTTGTAGCCACATTTGCGGAGAAAAAAAAATCTTGAAAAATTACTTACGTTTTACCAAAAGCCTGAGGAACCTCCCTCAGTGTATAAGAGTTGTATAAATTGTCTGTGTAAATATGCATTTGTACTGTATATAGAAATATATGTATGCATATACAGTATATGCACACTCTCACTCTATACAGCTTGTCCTAAAAAATGTATACACCCTTTTGCAGCTAATAACTTGACACGTTCACACTTGAACTGCATTTTCATACTTCGGTAGCATTTGAGAGTTATTCCTTCAAAGTTTAGTCTGGCTCCTGCCATCATTGATTCTATGGGTTTAATCTACAAAAATCCATTGACAATTTGGTTACCAACTACTAAAGAGTATGCATTTTTTGGGACTCTCTATAAATACTGCATTTATATGCACACACTATACAAACTTGCACTATGTAACACTGAAAATCAAAATTCCGTGAAAAATCCAATTGAATCAGAATGCTAAACAGTAAATTGTGTACTTGTAGAGCATTTTATCTTCACCAAACAGCTTTAAACAGCCTCAAATGGACTTACTCATGAGCTACCTTTTGAACGTAGGCGCGTTATTTTAATTTAGTTTTGTCTTTATCCGATTTCGCTTTTCCACGCCCACTCGGATGCCAATTTGAGTCAATGGTGATTCATGCACAGCTTTGTACATATATAGTGTATACACTCTTTAACGCATGCACATATCTTAGTCAATTCATCTAACAACTAGTTAGTTCGAATAATCGAGTCATCGGATTAGGAACATTTAATGCGTTACAGAATAAATTTCAGGAGATGTAAAACAAAGGCTTGCTAAGATTGCAATTTCAAAAGAGCCATTACATGCGATTACAAAAAAAAAATTCAGTGTTTTTTTAAACTATGCAGAATTGCACTTTCATTTAAAAATACATTAAAATACCTGAGCTGAGCCTCACATGGTATTAAAAATAAAAAGGCGGATTTAAGTACAACAAAAAAACAATTGGCCGACTTGCATAGCAAAAGTCCGCTAGCTTAAATCATAGACTTCATAATGATATTGACTGGACACGGGGCGCGGAGCTGAATAATGGGGGGCCTGCATTGTTGGCGTGGCCGTCAAAGCTGACCGAGTGGAATCACAGACAAAGAGCTTTTTTCGTTGAAAATTCTTGTGAATAAATGCTTAAATCCCTGAATTCTTAATAGCTATGAACGTAAAACAGTCTTGATTCTTAGTTAAAAGCAAAAAAAAAAAAAAACGTGCAGTTAGCATTTATTTTACGTAAATATGTCGAAGTACAATGCTAGTCTTTTTGTCAATGTGGCGGCCGCCATATGTAAACAGAGCTTTTTTGTTGAAAATTCTTGTGAATAAATGCTTAAATCCCTGAAATCTTTATAGATATAGACATAAAACAGTCTCGATTCTTGGTTAAAAGAAGAAAAAAAAACGTGCAGTTGCCATTTATTTTATGTAAGTATGTCAAAGAATGATGCTAGCCTATTAGACAATGTGGCGGCAGCCTTACAGCAAAGAGCTTTTTACGTTGAAAATTCTTTTGAAAAAAACGAAAAATAATAATAATGACCTTGAATCCTCGAACAAATCATTCCTTAGACAATCCTTTCTGTTTGTATGCAGTACAGCTTTAGTACTTTTTCAACATAAATCAGGCGTTGGATCGCTGCATGTGTCGCTGCAACTGACTGCGAATAACTGAGGCGGATTGTGGGCCCCTACTAGATGGCATGGCGCAGTGAAGGTCGAATCTGACCAGTCAATATCATTATGAAGTCTATGCTTAAATGCTATAAAATGCTAACTTTTTTTTTTCACAATACTCCTAACAAATCGTTCAAACACATATTCCCACAAAAAAAAAAACCCAGCTAAATATACCTATAAATTAAATTACAAATGTATTTAAAAAAAAAAAAAAACATTCGCTCAAACACAAACTTACCTTATGTAGGTCTTAGCAGGGAGCAGCTCAATTCTGCCATGTTAAAAGAGTTATGTCATTTTCATTGTTGCCACTAGAGGGCAGTTTCTACACCCAAATCAATAAAACTAAATGCAAACATTTTCAAAACCATTAAAACACTACTCATAAGTATATGAAGACTTGAAGCAGCAAAATTTTGATTCAAAGCTTTTTTCTAATCAAATTACTCGAGTTAATTGATTAATCATTGCATCGCTAATATACACAGTGGTACTTCTACTTGCGAAATTAATTAGTTCTGGAAGTAGTTTCGTAACTTGAAATTCTGTAAGTAAAAACGCGTTTTCCATGTAAATGCCCTAATCCGTTCCAAGCCCCACCCCCAAAAAAATCAGACGTAAATCTTTTATAATGCATAAAAATGCATCAAAACATGTGACAAATACATGTTACAATTAGATTATTGCACAATAAACATACAATTAGAGTTGTGCATGATGTAAAAAACCATGAATAGAGTTAAGAATAAAAGTTAATACTCTCATGTAAAGCTGTGTGAACATGAAAGGTGAATGAGGAGGACGCTGGGATACACACATACACATACAGTTGAGGTCCCGCCCAGCCGATTGGATGCCAGGAATGCTAGGCAATAGCCAATGGCAGAGCAGCTATAAGTACCATATTTTCCACACTATAAGGCGCACCTTCAATTAACGGCCTATTTTAAAAGTGTTTTTATATGAAGGGTGCACAGCATTATTAAGGGGCAGTAGTAGTAGTAGTAGTGGTTGGGGTTGCGTTATGTATCCACTAGATTAAGCTGCACTAAAGTGAATGTCATGTCATGATTAGCCAATATTGATCTATATGAGGTGCGGCTTTTATTGCGGAAAATACGGTATGTTACGTTCAGTAAACTGCATGTTCCACCCATACTGTATTTTTGCCTTTTGTGTCATGAAATTTCTTTCGTAAAAATAGGCAATATATTCCTGTTGAGGCGTGTCTTAACCTCAAAATTCCGTATGTAGAGACATTCGTAAGAAGAGGTACCGGTGTAGTGTCTATGTGTTGATATAATATTTTGGGGGGAGTATTAAAAAAACTGTTTTTATAATTTCCCACAAAATGCTTTAAAACCGTAATAATTTAAATTTGCTCATTTATATCGGCATCGTCCTTTTCAGAGCCCCCCCCCCAAAAAAATGGAGCCCAAATTTTATGCGTGTGATGCATCACATTTTAGCAGATCCATATGACTAAAGTTTTGTTAAATTAATCACATCAGTGGAGGTGCACCGAATGAATTAATAAACAAGCATATCAAATATAAAGGCGATTTACTTCCAAAAGTGTTTGAATGTCGGATATTGCGCCGTTCAATCCCTGCAGAGACTTAAATGACTCGCAAGTTATGTTTAGAGAATGAACAAAACGATGAATGCAGTGTCTTTTGCTCTGAACCTTGACGTTTGTGACTCACTGTTGGAAGTCATTCATCTCAGAAATGTATGCTATACAAGATTTCTCTATGTGTCTCTGAATGCATGAATACATCAATGCTTTCAATGTTGTTGTTGCTCATGGACAAATGAGTCACCCTGAATAAAATTTCAAGTCAAAAAAGAACAGTATGAGGATGGTTTTTGAACGTTTGCTATTATGCAAGTATGTGTCTTTAATACAGTGAGCTTCAAAAGAATTGAAACGATGAGACTGATTCCTCACAAAATTGATGCACTAATATTATTGAAGGTTGACTAGCACATGGTACGTTGAAGTTTAAAGGGATCCACGGATAGAAAAACTTGTAGTTCTTTAAAGATAAACGTCATTATGAGTTGAAGTAATTTGATATTGAAACCCCTCTTGTGGTTTTCGTTTTTATACATTTTGTAAAATTAGTTTAACTAGTGACGTCACATGGTTATGCTGCCGGGCTTACAGAGTATGACTCTAGCGATATAAACATGTCATCCGTTCAGCCCTTTCAATTCGAACCCGAGAGGAACAGTAATGAGCAAGACAGCACTGTCGATATTTCACAAAACGAGCAGCAAAAGCAAAATGAACAGGAAAGACAGGATGAGACGAGAATATGACGAAACCGGAATGTGCTACACCGGCAAAACGTCCTACAAGAGGCGAATTTGAAACCCAAAGTACTACCGTGTGCTTTAAGCTTGTTTTGTTTAGATGCATACAGACAGAACATACTAAAGATGCCTTAAGAAAATACTTAAACAGGGTAATATTAAAAAGGGGGGTTTAAATATGCTACGTGACTAATGTGGTCAACAGATCAACAATCTGCTTTCAATCTATCACAACAAAACCCAATGCTTAAAAGTATGAGAGAGAAAAACATGCAAAAAGTGTTTTGAGGCAATGAAAAGGTTATAAGACTCAATAAAAACACAAATAGTGGGTACTCATGAGTTGGACGTCTCGCCGCGTAGTAGGAATTGCAGTAACCCGATAGTATTCGTCGAGTGACAGTGACAATCTACGTCAGGGGTCCCCAAACTTTTTCCTGTGAGGGCCACATAACTTTTCCCTTCTCTGATGAGGGGCCGGGTCAGTTTGTAACAGAAAAAGTGTGACGATTGCAGGAGTGCCTAAATGTAAAAATGTATTGTTTTTCAGAAAGCCACAATCAAATAACCCTTTCTGGATTCTTCACGGAACAAAAGTAAATAAAATTTTAAAAAATAAAATAAAAATATAATATATTATAATATAAAAAAATATAATAATAATAAATAATAACACTTTTAATTAAATAGATAATAACCAAATAACCCTCTCTGGGTTCTTCACAGAAAAAAGCCAGGAAATAAATAACACTATTGAGAAAAAAAAAAAAAAATGTTCAGGGGGCCGGACCAAATGTGGAGGCGGGCCGTAGTTTGGGGACCCCTGATCTACGTCATCATCCCGAGCGTCCATTGCGGGTATAAAAACATGGCGCCCTCCATAGGTCAAAACATGTACTAAATATTATACATTTTTAAATGAATGGCAATATTTTATGTGTTTCTAATAACACATTTTTGTAAAAGAGAACAATTGTGGCCTATTAGATCCTACAAGTCTATAAATCCAAGGCTAGTCCAGACTTCCCTCTTCCCAGTCACTTCATCCAGCTCTTCTTGGAGGATCCCAAGGTGTTCCTAGGCCAGCCGGGGGTCATAGTCTCCCCAGCATGTCCTTGGTCGCCCCGATGGCCTCCTCCCTGTGGGATATGCCTGGAACACCTCACCAGGGAGGCTTCCATTTTCATTTTCCAACATGAAACTCAAACACGAAAGGCAAAATTATTTGCAGTAAATTTGAAATTTGAAGGAATTTGAACAGGAATTCACTTAAAGCGACACTAGGAAACTTTTCAACCTTTGTGAAATATTTTCATATTATTTGTGATGATACGTCGCCTGACAACAAGTTGAATGACGCCTCTTTAATATTTTGAGGGGGTCTGTATCGCTTTGCACTAATTAACTTTGAGGAGGGTGGCAGGAACCGTGCGACACAAAAAAACTACAAATGTGCTGACTGCTTTACCTGCTGCACAAAAAACTACAAATGTGCTGACTGCTTTACGCCATACGTCAAATCCCCACTTCCCCATTTATTATAAAGAGGGAAGTCGATGCTTTAGCGTGAATTCTGCAAAGGCAAAGGCAAGGCAAATTTATTTATATAGCACAATTCAACACAAGGCAATTCAAAGTGCTTTACATCACATGAAGATCATAAAAATCACATTTAAATCAACACAACGTAGAAACGAAGACAAAAGATCGCATTTAATCACAGATTAAAAATAAATAAATAAAATAAAAGTAAAACAAAAACTACTACAAATAATAATAATTGAAATCAGCAATGGAGATAAAAACAAGAGGAATAGAAAGCAGGTAGATTGAAATATATAGACAGTTATAGATATGCAGTGCTAAACAGAAGCGTTTTTAGCCCTGATTTAAAAGAGCTAACAGTTTGAGCATACTTCAGACGTTCGGGTAACTTGTTCCAGAGGTGAGGAGCATAATAACTAAATGCTGCCTCACCCTGCTTGGTTCTTGTTCTTGGAACATGCAGAAGACCGGTTCCAGACGACCTTAGGGGTCTAGATGTCTCATAGGAATCTAACAAGTCAAGCATGTATTTTGGTCCAAGGCCATTAAGTGTTTTGTAGACGAGCAGTAGTATTTTATAGTCTATCCTTTGACTTACTGGAAGCCAGTGTAGCGATTTCAAAACTGGTGTAATGTGGTCCAGCTTCCTTGTATTTGTGAGGACTCTGGCTGCAGCATTCTGTACCAGCTGCAACTTCCTGACTGATTTTTTATCAAGACCTGTAAATATACCGTTGCAATAGTCCAATCTGCTGAAAATGAATGCATGCATAAGTTTTTCCATGTCTTGTTGAGTCAGAAGCCCCTTAATTCTGGTTATATTTTTTAGGTGGTAATAAGCGGATTTAGTGACGGACTTTAAATGGCTATCAAATTTTAGGTCTGAGTCAATAATTACGCCAAGGTTTCTGACTTGATTTGTAGCTGTAAGTGACATTGTGCTAAGTTGGCTGCTTATCTTTGACCTTTCCTCTTTTGGCCCAAAAATGATCACCTCTGTCTTCTGCACATTTAACTGGAGAAAATTCTGGCACATCCATTCATTGATTTGATGAATGCATTTGCTCAGGGTGACTAAGGGACTATAATCATGTGGGGACACAGAAATGTACAGTTGTGTATCATCTGCATAGGCGTGATAGGAGATGTCATACTGTTCCATTATCTGAGCTAACGGAAGCATATAGATGTTAAATAAGAGTGGTCCAAGAATTGACCCTTGAGGGACTCCACACGTGAATTTGGTTCGTTCTGACTGATGGTTTCCGATTGACACAAAGAAATCCCTATCATGTAGATAGGATGTGAACCACTGAAGAATAGTGTCAGTAAGCCCTACCCACTGTTCCAATCTGATGAGTAGTGCAAAGGTGGCAGAGAAACAAGAGAAAAGAAGAGGAGGGAAAAAAATGAGAGGCTACCAGGATAAAAGGATACTAAAGAATAAACATTGGCCCGGCTTTCATTTGCTGGCGTGGTGTAACTCAGCATACGCTGAATCAAGCTTTTTTAACAGCAGCCTAACTTGATGGCAAATATCTTTAGTCACAGGCATAATGAATTCTTCTCCAGATGTGGAGTTTTCTTGGCTTCAGCAATACGGTTCGCCACGAGGCATAAGTGCATTCGCTTTTGTTGCCTCTTTTGTTAGCTTTGAGGAAACATATTATACAGAATGGACTTGGTTGTAGGCTCCTCATCTGGCTCAGCATACAGAATAAAAAAACTGTCCTAAGATGTCGCCGCCTGCAACACACAGCTAACAACAGCTAACATTACCATGTCTCGCAGTGTTTGATCACAAGAGGACGATGATTCTTCAAACTACCCAATGGTAAACTTTCAGTGTTTTAACTGAAAATTTAGCTATTTTCGAACAAATGTTTTTGTCGCCAAATTTTCGGTCACATTTCTACTTTTTAGAAACCAAAACAAGATCAGTTTAAAAAAGGCCAATTTGTTTTCAGACAAATATGCTTTTTCCTGTTTTCCAAAGCCAGTGAAATGTGATTTAGGCAATCATGATATGAGACTAGCAATTTGTAAGATACAGTGTTGTAAATCATTAATGCAACACGAGCTAACTTTTCAACCTTTATTTAACATTTATGATGATATGTCCACTGACAACGAGTTGAATGACACTTCTTTAATATCTTGAACTCCAGGTGTTTCGCAATCCGGCTCGAAGGACCAATTAAATGTCAAGTTCAAATATCAATCCTTAGTCTGACATTTATAAAATTACCCAAAATAAGGATAGAAGGCACTCGCCTTTTGAGGAATTGTGCAAGGAGAACGGGAGGGAACTATACAATGCAATACTAGACTACACTATACAGTTTCCAAGATCGTTCTATTATATTAATCAATCATCAACTTAAACTTTATTGTGAGCATTCATTGGCAAAGCAAATATTTAATAACAATTTCTTAATTATCTTATCAGGGTCTGTATCCCTTTCACCGGCACTAATTAACTTTGAGGAGGGTGGCAGGAACCCTGCCACACAAAAAGACTACAAATGTGCTCACTGCTTTACAGGCATACATCCACATACACATACTTTCCACATTCTTTTTTTTTTTTTTTTTTTTCAAACCTGTCCTGTTCAACTGTTTGACACGGAGAATGGAAGTCTAAGTGCCCGGATATTCTGAACAGTTTTAATGTTTCACATTGAGAGTCTGACATACTCCCTTTGTGATCATTTTACATACCCCATTGATTATGACAAAACAGCGAACAGAAAGGGGTTATGGGGGAACAGAAGAAAAGAAACACGAGAAGAAAGAGAAGAAACACAAACAACAACAAGAAATACATTGAACGCCTAACTACACTAACTACTAATATGTTGGTGCTATCGTCAGCTAAATGTATTTCCGGTTGACACCATGTGGGGGGCCTGTTGACCAGGGAAAGAGTGGAAAGAAGGTGGGGGAGTCTATAAGCTAAGTGATAGAAAGGGGTAGAGTGTACACAAATCATCTCTTTGATCAAGAACCCAGTAATCGTGTGAATCCCTTGTGAGTGTAAGCCCGTTGGCGACCGACCCTACGCTGCCCCATCGCCAATCCCGGCACCGTGACCCCCTGCCCGAGCGCGCCCAATAACATCCAGCTACACGCGAGCCCTGCCGGGCGCGCAGCAGCCACGCAGACGAGCGGAGACGCCAAGCGGGCGCCAACACAGGGCCACGGCCCCCACCCAGCCAGCCCGGGAAGGGAGGGCGTGCCAGGGGGGTTGGGGGGGGCAGCGCTGCCCATCCCTCCTCCCGCAACCCAGCAAAGGAGCCCTCGTCCCACCCCCAGAATCCAGGGTGGTCCCCCAAGCCACCCGCGCGCCCATCTACCGGCCCTCGGGGATGGCAAGAGGGGATGCACCACCAACTCCACACCCGTCCCCAACCCCGTCCGCCCACCCGGGCCACGAGCCGCCGCCGCAGCCCCCCAGCCAACACGGCACGCCACGGGGCCCCCAGCGGCCCACCAAGCCCAGGGCAGGGCAGGGTTCCCCGCTGTAGCGGGTAACATCCAGCCGATACACCGTCGCCCAGCCAGCGATCCGCGGCGGAGCACAGGGCGGATACCCAGTTAGAGAAGAGAGGGGAAGGCGGAGGCAGGGGAATGCCGAGGAGCCGCCGTGGGGTGACGCGAGACCGGAGCCCCGACCTCCCCCCACTCCCGCGGCCGGCAGCCCAGGAAGAGAGGAGGCCACGCCTCGGGAGCCATGCCATAGAAAAATGTGTGGGCCCCACCTACCACCCTATTACTGTGGCTGCCAGGTTCCCGGCTGGCAGCCATAACCCAGCACCGTGATGGGATTGTGAGGGGATGTCCACATTCTTTATAAAGACTGAAGTCGATGCGAACGCATTCGCATTAAATCTGCAAAGATGGCAGAGCAAAAAAGACAAAATTTTGTCTGAGGAGGAAAAAAAGGATAATAGGACACTCAAGAATTGACATCGGCCTGGCTTTCACTCGCTAAAAAACTGAAAATTGACCAATTATTGCTTTAAAACACAAATCCAATAACTAGCAATATTGGGTATTGTGTTCTGAAAACGACAAGCAGTGAATGAGTTGATAATCATTTATTCATGCTTATAAAGAACTAAGTCTGTCTCGCATTATTTAATGTAAGTCTTTGTTTATGCGAAAAGCTCTTCAGAGCATTGTAGTGTAAACTTCCGAGACGCTTGGCAAGGGAGAAATGTATTTTTATTGTTCTGACAGCGCAATAAATGCACTTAGAGCTCCTGAAGTGCCATCAGGTTTCTACACTTTATCAATTTAGAGGCACTTTGCATCCAAACGCACAACAGAGGCAACCTTAGGATAAGTTTGCAAGCACATTGATGATGACAAGTGTAGGATAGTGACCTTGCGTTAGTGCATCTGCATTGAAAAGATGAATGAGGAAGAGAAATAAAGCATTGTGCACTTCATTTCACCGCACTTGAACATTAATTACCTTTTCACATATGCTGAAAAAGTAAAACAGGTGTCATCCTCTGCCGCGCTCCCCCCTCCTATCACGCTACCCTCTTTCGCCGTCATTTCTCCGTAGCAACAGGCCAGCCTCGTTGCTATGGTAATCTCCTGTCTGCTTTCCTTCCACCGTGACAATGGTAAGAAAGATAAAGGAACAAGTACATTATGTGGGCAGTGCTCGGGCCTCGGCAGGTGGTCGCCATGAAACGATGGTGTGGGTGGTCACCCTGACATTCTTCTTAGT
Organism: Corythoichthys intestinalis; assembly: GCF_030265065.1. NCBI lineage: Eukaryota > Metazoa > Chordata > Actinopteri > Syngnathiformes > Syngnathidae > Corythoichthys > Corythoichthys intestinalis. The sequence continues at coordinate 28,320,756 of NC_080416.1, forward strand.
TTTCATGCGAATAGTGTATTTCGGATCATTTTGGATGTAATTGTCAGATTATGAACTACAGATTCAAAATCTTAATCAATGGTTTTAAGAGAAACGGAAAGAATGCTTTTTTTGTGTTTTACTTTTCTTCAAAAACTAACAGGTGCATGTTTTCGAGGGAACTAGTGCAAATGTGGTGAGAACACAGACAGTGATTGGGACTGTTTCAAACACAATGAAATACATAGTTGGCAAATATTAAAAATAGGGCTGTCAAAGGATTAAAATTTTTAATCGAGTTAATCACAGCTTAAAAATTAATTCATTGTAATTAATTGCAATTCAAACCATCTCTAAAATACGCCATATTTTCCTGTAAATTAATGTTGGAATGGAAATATAAGACGGATATATACATTCAACAAACTGTACATAAGTACTGTGTTTATTATAACAATAAATCAGCAAGAATGCATTAACATTATTAACATTCTGTTAAGCGATCCATGGATAGAAAGACTAGTAGTTCTTAAAAGATAAATGTTAGTACAAGTTATAGAAACTTTATATTAAAACCCTTCTTAATGTTTTCGTTTTAATAAAATTTGTAAAATTTTCAATTAAAAAAAACTAGTAGCTCGCCATTGTTGATGTCATTAATTACACAATGCTCATGCTGCTGAAACCCATAAAATCAGTCAGCCAAGCGCCAGCAGAGGGCGAAAAAACACCAAAAAACACAAGTACCAAGTGGACATGAACACTGTGCTGTCATTTTAATCTGTTTGAGCGGGGCATGTGCGTTAAATGCGTCAAATATTTTAACGTGATTAATTTTAAAAAATTAATTACCTCCCGTTAACGCGAGAATTTTGACAGCCCTGATTAAAAATGGAGACAATGTCACAAGTAACCCAAATAGCAAATATGTGCGAATCGACGAGAACGATCAGAGGCATGGATTATTGGTTGTGTCTGAAGATTGATGGTAGATCAACCTTAAAGGGAACCTCGGACTGAAAGACTTGAAGGCTCTAATAAGCCAGAATTGTTCTCTTTTACGAAAATATGTTATTAGAAACACATATATTATTGCCAATGATTTAAAAATCTATAATATTTAGTACATGTTTTCCCTATTGAGGGCGCCATGTTTTACGTGCGCTGGACTAGGAGAATAGCTCTGCTAGCTAGCAAGCGAAGCTAGTATGATGTCTGGCATGATTTTGTTGTTATTTTTTTGTGTGTGTGTTCAATAAGCACTTTTACGTAATCCCTATGTTATTGTTGTCTACTTGCTGTCTGAAGTGAGCCGTGTTTTCTAATTCTGTGGTCAAACCATTCGCACTTTCTTTTCAGTTGCGTTTCCCTTTCAGGTTGTACCGCACAGACAGATAATGCATGTGGGTTGCGATTGCTTTATAAGGAAAAGAATGACTCTAACGTCACGTCAAAGTATTGTCCTGTGGTCTATGTGCTCGTTACGGGAAATGCGGGTTCAAATCCCGCTGGAGACCTTCATTTAATTTCTTTTGCTGCTTGTTTTATGAAATATCGACGGTGCTGTCCTCCTCCTCACTTTTCTGCTTGGGTTCAAATTGAAAGGGCAGAACCGACAGTCCGATGTAGCTAACGAGTGACGTAGTTAACAACAATGGCAACCTACTAGTTAAGGTTTTCAAATTTTATAAAAACGAAAACATTTTGAGGGGTTTTAATATCAAATTATTATAACACATATTAACATTAGGGCTGTCAAACGATTAAAATTTTTAATCGAGTTAATTACAGCTTAAAAATTAATTAATCGCAATTAATCGCAATTCAAACCATCTATAAAATATGCCATATTTTTCTGTAATTTATATATATATTCTGTAAAATAATTTGTTGGAATAGAAAGATAAGACACAAGCTGGATATATACATTCAACATACGGTAAATAAGGACTAGTGGGCATTTCTCTCTACTGTCATTTAAATCTGTCTTTGCTGTCCTCACTCCGAAGCGTCTACTTTTTCCAAAGCTAGACAGCTAGTGAACGACGCCTTAATAATCAGACTTCTTTCTTTTTCATCTGATTTATTAATAAAATGGCCTCAAACCACTGTCCTCTTTAGACCGTAGTGAAACTACAAAAAAAAGTACACAAGCATTGCATTAGCAACAACTTTAGCTTAGCACGCTATACAGGTTCACTAACCATAAACAAAAAGCGTCTCATACAAAAAATGTAACATTTCGCTTACTAACATAATATGTACATTCTTTACAACAACCATAGTTACGGACAAATCTTGTCCAAGGATCATATAAGCACAACATTACAACGTAGGCGTCAGCCCGAGACGTCGTGCAGCCATATTGAACTGGCAAGAAAGCAATAAACCATGTCGCAAAGCGACCACAAGAGTTCGCTGTTAGACAGCACAAAAAACCTTGCTGTAAAACTTACCAAAAGGCAGAATATTGTCTGAGCGGGACATGTGCGTTAATTGCGTCAAATATTTTAACGTGATTAATTTAAAAAATTAATTACCGCGCGTTAACGCGATAATTTTGACAGCCCTAATTAACATCTATCTTTTAAGAACTACAAGTCTTTCTGCCGGTGGTTTCCTTTAAATCAACATTCCCACTTACAAAATCAACTACTGTATTGGCCCTGATTATAAGCCGACCCCCTCTTTTTCAAGACTCAAGTTTGAAAAAAGACTTTTTGAACACCAAATTAATTTCTATACAGAAAATAATTACAGTACATCTGAAACAGATGATTATAACAATATATTTGAGAGAAAAAGCATGTTATTTTGCCTCATTCAAATCCTAATATCTGAACATTTAAATATGTAAACTAAAGTGCATTCACATTCGTAAATGAATGGCTTCTTGGTTTTTTAAATGTACCGTAAATAAACCTTGTGGGTATATAAAATAATAAAAATAAAATTTTAAATGTAAATAAATATTGTGATAAAACAACAAAATTGCAATAACTGCATTAACCATCAAAGTGAAGTCTAACTGTAACTGTAGTCTTGAAACAAAACTGAATTAGGAAAAACATTGCTATAAAATAATGCAAACTGGTTAAACTAAAAAGAGTAGTTGAGATCTGTCATGACAGAACATCGCTTCAATGATATCTGGCGCCATCTAGCGTCGTGAATGGGGAGCGTAGCTGAGATCTCTCATGACAGAACATCGCTTCAATGATATCTGGCTCCATCTAGCGTCGTGAATGGGTATAATGTCTAGACCGCAAGTATAAGACGACCCCCTCTTTTTCAGTGTTATTTCAATGCAAAAAACAGCGTCTTGTATTCGGGCCAATACGGTATCTACATCAGTGGTCCCCAGCCTTTTTTGCGCCACGGACGGTGATGTGGGCCTTTTTTTCACGGACAGGCACTGTGTGGCAGAAAATGACAGTAAAAATAACACAACGGAGATAAAAACGAACAATAAGTGCAGGGAAAATATGCTGAATCAACCTTTTTTAAACAGTTACCTCTCCTAAAAGTTGATGGCCAATATCCTTGGTTGCAGGCATAATGAGTTCTTCCACAATCGAGAAAGGTTTCTCGGCCGCATGAGGTATGGTGCTTTCAGTGCATTCGTTTTTGATGCCTCGTTTGTTAGCTTTTAGCCACATATTATGCAGAACGCACTTTGTTGTAGGCTCCTCTTCTGGCTCAACAGGTGACCTTTTCCCTGTACAAAAGCTGTGTACAAAAGCAACACTAAGTAACTTTACAACCTTTATAAAATATTTTCATAACATTTGTAATGATATGTTAACTGACAACTAGTTGAATGACACCTCTTTTATATCTTGATTATGTCTGTATTGCTTTCACCGGCACTACTTAACTTTGAGGAGAATGGCAGGACTCCTGCCACACACACAAAAAAAAAAAAGAACTACAAATGTGCTGACTGCTTTACGGCATACGTCACTTCCCCCTTTCCCCATTCGTTATAAAAACGGAAGTCAATGCGTACGCTTTCGCGCGAATTCTGCAGAGATGGCAGAGCAGCAAGAGAGTCAAAAAAGTTTTTTCTGAGGAAGAAAACAGGGAGGCTATCAGGATATACAGAATAGACGTTGGCCCGGGTTTCACTCGCTAGCGTAACGCCCACACCCCCTCAACCGAACTCGGATTCGGGTAGGGTGGGGGGGTTAGCCACACTACCACAGGTTGCTAACCATCATATGCTATTGTTTAGCCACAACTGGATTCATTGCCTTATTACTTATTACTACTTACCCCTGGAAACAAAGACGTTCTTTAATCCATCTGCAGGCGACCGGGAGATTAATTTTTGATTGATTGATGATTTTACGACACAGCGGCTGTGCGCTGGTCCTCATGGAAAACGCAGTCTTCCTTAGGCAAAACTCGCTAACCTTGCTAAAATTGACCAAAACTGAAAGGTACATAGTGTTGCTTCAATTTTCATCTTAGTTTTAGTCTTTTGGCCGATAATACTTATTAGTCTTAGTTATATTTTAGTAATCTCAAAATGTGTTTGTCTTTGTCTAGTTTTAGTCAACGTTTACTAAGAATGTTTTCGTCTGTAAAATTAAAATATTTTAATAAAAAATTAGTAAATGAAAAATAAATTAAATATTGATTTAATGAATAAAAGGTTTTCATCTACAATATTTTCAATGAACATTGGTACAACGCCATGGTGATAATACACTCAAAAGGAAAACAGCACATTATTTTCAATTATTTATACCCACCTGGATACCACAAAGTCAAAAACAAGTTGTCCGAGAGTTTAAGAGGATGCTCGCCGTTAGCATCAGCCTAGTGCTAACGCAAATGCTATGCTAACGCTGTGAGTTACATTTAGTGTGTGTTCATCACTCAGCACGGACCTTTAGATGCTAAAGCAACATTGCATATTCTCTCTGGCCAAGAAAAGAAAACAAATCTTAACGTGGGTGCAAGCCTGGAGACTGGAGAGGAAACACTGGTGAATCGGGGCGGGGGGGGGGGGGGGGGGGGGGCATCACATAACTGATACAACCAGACATTGCTACGATACAGGCTAACTACACATAAAATGTCACACATTGTGAACATGTGACAGAAACATGCGCATTTTCGTCTCGTTCCCATCTCGTCAGACGAAAACTGGCATTAGTCTCGTTATGTTTTAGTCTCCCAAAACACGATTTTAGAAATTTTTCTTTTGATACTTGTACTTTCATCCACTACTGCATTTTATAGCTGTATCTGGTACAGTGGTATGAAAAAGTGTCTGAACCTTTTGGAATTTCTCACATTTCTGCATAAAATCACCATCAAATGTGATCTCATATTTGTCAAAATCACTAGATGAAAATACAGTGTGGACTGATGAAACCAAAGTTGTTTGGGAGTAACACACAACGTCATGTGCGGAGGAAAAATGGAACAACTCACCAACATCAACACCTCATCCCCACGGTGAAGCATGGTGGAGAGAGCGTCATGATTTGGGGCTGTTTTGCTGCCTCAGATCCTGGACAACTTGCAATCATTAATGGAAGAATGGATTCATGAATTCAAAACTTCATCATGTTTTGCAGAAAACCTGATGCCGTCTGTTGGACAGTTGAAGTGTGTGTGTGTGGGGGGGGGGGGCACTTACTTATTTTTCCCCCTTTTGTCATTGTTTGCATACCGTCCTCATTGAAATATGAAAACCTATAAATGTTTGTGTGGTTTTAGTTCAAGCAGACACTGTATTTTCATCTGTGTGATTTTGACAAAGACCAGATCACATTTGATGGTGATTTTATGCGGAAATATGAGAAATTCCAAAAGGTTCAGATACTTTTTCATATCACTGTATCAGTACATTAACCAGTGACGGATCAAATGTGAACAGAGCCCGGGTGTGATAAACCCCAGGGTGGACCTTCCAACTAGCTAGTGCTAGTGGACAATTATCCGCAGGCCTGTCCACACTTTCGCAGGCCTCTTGAGATGATTGTCCGACGTGTGTGTGTGTCGGGGGAGCAAATGGAAACTGTTTTTCAGGCCCCTCCAGATAACTAGCTGGCAGAGATACAGTGGGGCAAATAAGTATTTGGTCAACCACCAATTGTGCAAGTTCTCCAACTTGAAAAGATTAGAGAGGCCTGTAATTGTCAACATGGGTAAACCTCACACACGAGAGACAGAATGTGGGAAAAAACCCCAACAGAAAATCACTTTTTTTTCCCGTTAAAGAATTTATTTCCAAATTAGACAGGAAAATAAGTATTTGGTCACCTACAAACAAGCAATATTTCTGGCTCTCAAAGAGGTCTAACTTCTTCTAACGAGGTCTAACGAGGCTCCACTCGTTACCTGTATTAATGGCACCTGTTTTAACTCATTATCGGTATAAAAGACACCTATCCACAACCTCAGTCAGTCACACTCCAAACTACACTATGGCCAAGACCAAAGAGCTGTCGAAGGACACCAGAGACAAAATTGTAGACCTGCATTAGGCTGGGAAGACTGAAACTGAATACGTAAAATGCTTGGTGTAAAGAAATTAACTGTGGGAGCAATTATTAGAAAATGGAAGACATGCGAGACCACTGATAATCTCCCTCGATCTGGGGCTCCACGCAACATCTCACCCCGTGGCGTCAAAATGATAACAAGAAAGGTGAGCAAAAATCCCAGAACCACACGGGGGGACCTAGTGAATGACCTACAGAGAGCTGGGACCACAGTAACAAAGGCTACTATCAGTAACACAATGCACCACCAGGGACTCAAATCCTGCACTGCCAGACGTGTCCCCCTGCTGAAGAAAGTACGCGTCCAGGCCTGTCTGCAGTTCGCTAGAGAGCATTTGGATGATCCAGAAGAGGACTGGGAGAATGTGTTATGGTTACATGAAACCAAAATAGAACTTTTTGGTAGAAACACAGGTTCTCGTGTTTGGAGGAGAAAGAATACTGAATTGCATCCGAAGAACTCCCAAGGTCCTGGAGTGGCCTAGCCAGTGTCCAGATCTCAACCCCATAGAAAATCTGTGGAGAGAGTTTAAAGTCCGTGTTGCCCAACGACAGCCCCAAAACATCACTGCTCTAGAGGAGATCTGCATGGAGGACTGGGCCAAAATACCAGCAACAGTGTGTGAAAAGATTGTCAAGAGTTACAGAAAACGTTTAGCCTCCGTTATTGCCAACAAAGGGTACATAACAAAGTATTGAGATGAACTTTTGGTATTGACCAAATACTTATTTTCCACCATGATTTGCAAATAAATTCTTTAAAAATCAAACAATGGGATTTTTTTTTTTTTTTTCCCCACATTCTGTCTCTCATGGTTGAGGTTTACCCATGTTGACAATTACAGGCCTAATATTTTCAAGTGAGAGAACTGGCACAATTAGTGGTTGACTAAATACTTATTTGCCCCACTTTATTATAAAACTTAAACACTATATTACAGCTCCGCGCTTCATCTTGCCTTTCTCTTTGACCCTCGCCCAACCATGACCACTTTAAGCCTACAAACCGGGACCCAGCACCCTCTAAGTTCCTCCCCTGGGTACAACACAAGCCATGACCACAGGCTGTTTTGTCAAATGCCCAGGTTAAAACATTCCTTCCTGCTCTTCCTATTTTTCACAGACCAACAATAAAGCAAACCCCGTCAAAAATAGAATGTAATTCATTAAAAACCCAACATTTTAACTACAAATTGCCTTGGAGCAAATATGCGTTTCACATAAATCTTCCTTCATCCTAAATCGGCTATATTCTGATTTACGCTAATGCACAGCGGCTCACTTCAGATACCTTCTTTTGTTATATTTTTCCGTTACAGCCACATTGGCAGCGCACACGTGACAAAACAAAGAATAAATGCCTGCAGTACTTTGTCAGCATTTCACCCAAGCTTCCAGGTATATCCTCTAAAAGACACCTAGAGTCAGGGACTGTATATGCAGGATTTTCCTTTTAAATCCTTTCTGAGCACTAGGAATAAAGCTGATAAACGATGAGGAGAGTAATTTTATTCCCTACTCCCTCTCTTTCTGCCTCTTCTTTTAAAAAATCCACTGATTAGTGGAGTCACTTTGCCTTCGGTGTGAGCCCACGGTTGCTACGCGACCATGACCTAAGCGTTATTGACTAAGTCATTTAGGTTCAAGAGGCCTCCAGGAGCACGCCGTCAATAAACTGTGCCTGATTATCAGTGCTGTCCAGTACTACAAAATGTTATTTGGACAAAAACAAACATGTATCATTACAGGAGAAAAAGTGGTCGGTCATTCCACTGGATTGCAGAGTTCAGTCAGATTGTTGTCCTGACTATAAGTTTTCTTTGGATTTAATGGGGAGACCCTGGCTTTGTTCATATGGTGATTTCAGATGTATGTGAAGATAAAATACAATCAAATCAAATCAGAGCTTTCAGCTCAATGGTTGGCATTAACGGCCAGCGTCTAAAGGCTGTTCTTCCCCTTGCTTGGCAACCACGCCCGAGCTTTTAACCCCCTAAGCAATACAATTCCATTTCCTGCTGCCACCTAACACTGACTGATTACTCAGTGTGTGTGTGTGTCTGCCAGGGAAGGGTTGTTTTTTATCACAGGTTTGATTTACTGTCTGCGAGGGTCCCCTGGCAAAGCAAACAGACACCAATTAAAGCCACGGTAGCGCTTCTCATTCTTCATACATCATTAGCCAGAGGTGCCGACAGGATCCAAGACACGACTCACACACCTCCACAATTATTATGTATTATTTCTTATATAATGACATGTGCAGGGTACGATACACATTAGGCAATCTGTGCAGCTTTGATTGCCTGGAAAAGGATTTTGGCTTTAAAGCTTCTTTTGTTTGTTTTTAACCCATAGAGTGATTTACTGCTAGCCTTCAAAGTTCAAATGGATTAGGCATCTTTTTCCGTCAATGGCAGCAAACAAGTCAATTAGGTGAGAAATAGAAGTGAGCAAGGGCGTCTAAACATTGGTGGGGACGATATAACAGCATAAACTGCATGTACACTTTTTGCTGCGGACGGGACATTAATGAGACCAAACAGATCGGGTGACTGGGGGTCAAGGCTACATTTCTCACGAATATAAACCTAATTAATTGATAGGCTATATAATTAATGCGAAATACATCTGTATTGACATACTAACTTTCATATGTATTGGTTCAGGTGATACATTGTTCCATTCAAACCTTTGTTTTCAAAAACGACTAAAGAAACTGTTTGAAAACTTGCAAGTGAGGTTAGGTGTTAAGTAAGGTTGTTACAATATATCGAAAAGGTGATATATCGCGTTACTTTGTTATTGATATGCTTGATAAGATAATTATTTAGATTCTTATTAAATATTTGCTTTTAGCAATGATTGCCTAAAATGAAGTCGAATTGTTGATGATTGATTGCCAGAAAAATATAGATATACTGGTACATGTTTTGCTCTCAGTAAAACTACCTTGTCATTACATCGGTTCAAACAGGCCTTCATTCCACAGGTCAGCATTTGAGAGGCATACAGTTGTGGTCAAAAGTTTACATACACTTGTGAAGAACATAATGTCATGGCTCTCTTGAGTTTCCAGTTATTTCTACAACTCTGATTTTTCTCTGATAGTGATTGGAACAGATACTTCTTTGTCACAAAAACCATTCATGAAGTTTGTTTTTTTTATGACTTTATTATGGGCGAACAGAAAAAAGTGATCAAATCTGCTGGGTCAAAAATATACATATAGCAGCGCTAATATTTGGTAACATGTCCCTTGACCATTTTCACTTCAATTAGACGCTTTTGGTAGCCATCCACAAGCTTCTGGCAAGCTTCTGGTTGAATCTTTGACCACTCCTCTTGACAGAATTGGTGCCGTTCAGTAAAATTTGATGGCTTTCTGACATGGACTCGTTTCTTCAGCATTGTCCTCAAGTTCTCAATGGTGTTTAAGTCAGGACTTTGGGAAGGCCATTCGAAACCCTTAATTCTAGCCTGATTTAGACATTCCATTACCACTTTTGATGTGTGTTAGGGGTCATTGTCCTGTTGGAACACCTAACTGCGCCCAAGACCCAATCTTCGGGCTGATGACGTTAGGTTATCATGAAGAATTTGAAGGTAATCCTCCTTCTTCATTATCCCATTTACTCTCTGTAAAGCACCAGTTCCATTGGCAGCAAAAACAGCCCCACAGCATAATACTACCACCACCGTGCTTGACGGTAGGCATGGTGTACTTGGGGTTAAAGGCCTCACCTTTCCTCCTCCAAACATATTGCTGGGCATTGTGGCCAAACAGCTCAATTTTTGTTTCGTCTGACCACAGAACTTTCCTCCAGAAGGTCTTATCTTTGTCCATGTGATCAGCAGCAAACTTCAGTTGAGCCTTAAGGTGCCGCTTCTGGCGCAAGGGCTTCCTTCTTGCACGGCAGCCTCTCAGTCCATGGAGATGCAAAACACGCTTGACTGTGGACACTGACACCTGTGTTCCAGCAGCTTCTAATTCTTGGCAGATCTGCTTTTTGGTGATTCTCGGTTGAATCTTCACCCTCCTGACCAATTTTCTCTCAGCAGCAGGTGATAGCTTGCGTTTTCTTCCTGATTGTGGCAGTGACAATACAGTGTCATGCACTTTATACTTACAATTGTTTGCACAGTTGCTCTTGGGACCTGCAGCTGCTTTGAAATGGCTCCAAGTGACTTTCCTGACTTGTTCAAGTCAATGATTCGCTTTTTCAGATCCATGTATGTATATTTTTGACCCAGCAGATTTGATCACTTTTTCTGTTAACCCATAATAAAGTCATAAAAAAACCAAACTTCATGAATGTTTTTTGTGACAAAGAAGTATCTGTTACAATCACTCTATCGGAGAAAAATCAAGAGTTGTAGAAATAACTGGAAACTCAAGAGAGCCATGACATTATGTTCTTCACAAGTGTATGTAAACTTTTGACCACAACTGTACATTAAGAAATCAAACTGCCACATTTAAACTGCTGCTAAATGCATATTGCTAAATAGAGATGTTTTGTCATATGTGAACTAATTCCACCGACAGTCACACAAATAGCAAAACAAGTTCAAGGGGTGTCGCCAGCAGATGTGGATAGAGTAGCCAAAGAATTTCAATTCATAATCTCAAGTAAGAGTAGCGTTACTTCTAAACATTATTACTCAAGTAAAAGTAGTCATCCAAAAATGTATTCAAATTAGAGTAAAAAAGTATTAGTTGAAAAGAATACTCAAGTAATGAGTAACATTGCGAGTAATTGTTAATTTTTTTTTTTTTTTTTTTTTTAATCATTGTATATTTCTCTTCTCAGCACAACTTCATCGATATGAACTGTTATTATTATACTGTATTATAAACTATTACATGACCATATTAGGCCAAAACGATGACACAAAATCATCGAATTCAGACCAGAACAATGATATGAAACATCACCTGTCCAAAGAGCATAAGTGCCCTCTAGTGGAGAAAAAACATTGTTAACTCTGATTGGTACAATGAGGTCATGTTGTTATTGTTTCGACGTCTCATTGGTGAAACTAAGACAGCTACTGTCGGCATCTCTTGAAAATAAGTGAATATGTAGAATAAAGACGAAAAATGTAACGACTCTAGTGTAGCCCAAAGTAGTGGAGTAAGAGTAGTGTTTCTTCACAAATCTACTAAGTAAAAGTAAAAATTACTGTGTGGTAAAACTACTCTAAGAAGTACATTTTCTCAAAAAGTTACTCAACTAAATGTAACTAAGTAAATGTAACGCATTACTACCCACCCCTGGCCGCCAGCTTGCTTCCCCAATTTCCTTTTAGGGCAAGACACCTATCTGTTGCCCATCTGTAGCCCCATCCCAAAAAAAGAAAGGAGACTGAAGGCTGAGGGTAGAACAATGTTCAGGGACTGTATTGTGTAGTCTACTATTGCACTGTATAGCTCCCTTCCATTCTCCTTGTAAGTTTCCAAAAAAGCTGAGTGCCTTCTCTCCTTATTTTGGGTAATTTTATAAATGTCACCCTAACGATTCATATTTGAACTAGGGCTGTCAAAATTATCGGGTTAACGGGCGTTGATAAATGTTTTAAATTAATCACGTTAAAATATTTGACGCAATTAACGCACATGCCCCGCTCAAACAGATTAAAATGACAGCAGTGTAATATCCGCTTGTAACTTGTTTTCTGGTGTTTGGCGCCCTCTTCTGGCGCTTGGGTCCAAATGATTTTATTGGTTTAAGTACAATGAGTGAGCATGGTGTAATTATTGACATAAACAATGGCGAGCTACTAGGTTTTTTTTGATTGAATATTTTACAAATTTTAATAAAAAGAATACATTAAGAGGTGTTTTAATATAAAATTTCTATAACTTGTACTAACATTTATCTTTTAAGAACTACAAGTCTTTCTATCCATGGATCGCTTTAACAGAATGTTAATAATGTTAATGCATTCTTGCTGATTTATTGTTATAATAAACACAGTACTTATGTACAGTTTGTTGAATTTATATATCCGTCTTATATTTCCATTCCAACATTAATTTACAGGAAAATATGGCATATTTTAGAGATGGTTTGAATTGCAATTAATTACGATGAATTAATTTTTAAGCTGTGATTAACTCAATTAAAAATTTTAATCCTTTGACAGCCCTATTTTTAATATTTGCCAACTATGTATTTCAGTGTGTTTGAAACAGTCCCAATCACTGTCTGTGTTCTCACCACATTTGCACTAGTTCTCTCTAAAACATGCACCTGTTATTTTTTGAAGAAAAGTAAGACACACAAAAAAGCATTCTTTCCTTTTCTCTTAAAACCACTGATTAAGATTTTGGATCTGTAGTTCATAATCTGACAATTACATCAAAAATGATCCGAAATACACTACCATCTTGTTGATTTATTGTTATAATAAACAAATACAGTACCTATGTACCGTATGTTGAATGTATATATGCGTCAAGTGTCTTATCTTTCCATTCCAACAATAATCTACAGAAAAATATGGCATATTTTATAAATGGTTTGAATTGCAATTAATTACGATTCATTAATTTTTAAGCTGTAATTAACTCGATTAAAAATTATAATCATTTGACAACCCTAATTTGAACTTGAAAATGCCCCTCCCAAGAATCGATATATCATTTAAAAAAGTAAGCGACAGGTTGCTACCAAATTCTTCCATTAGAATAGTGTTCACATTAGCTAACTGGCTGCCATTGACACCGCTAGACATCCAATTCGTTTTGACTGGATCAGACATCTAGCGATGGCACTGAAACCGGAACATTCACACCCAGTCTTTTGTGGGCATTTACAGGTCAGTCCCTGTTCATTTTAGTACATTTACAAGTTACTTCGTGTTGATTTTGAGTCAGTTCCTATTTATTTGTGGACATTCTTGAGTCACTTCCTTTTCAGTAACCCAAAATCAATAGGAAATTACCTGCACATGCCCCAAAATCAACAGGAAGTGACCCGTAAATGCCGCAAAAGAAAAGGAAGTGGCCGAAAATCAATAGGAAATGACGTGCAATTCCTCAAAATTAACTCATCGTCTGAAATTGGCTTCCACTGACAGCCATAGACATCCAATCCGTTTGAAGTGGGAGAGATGGTAGTAGCGAATGAACAAATGTTAATTCGTTTCCACACAGCAACAATTAAAAGACCTTGTTTTTCTATTTATTAGTTGTATCGTAGAATATCCTAGAATCATTTCCTGACCCATGTATCGCTAATTATTGTATTGCCCAAGGGTGTAGGTTTGCATAGGGAACTTTTCAGGATGCTCAGAATGTTCTCACCAACTTTTAAGCAACTTATTTGCATTATATAATGATTTCAGTTATATAGGTAATGTAGATTGTCTTCCCATATGTTGTTAGGATAGAATAGATCCTACGTTTATTCAGTGGATTATTTTCAGTATGTTTAAACTTAAATGTATCCTTTTTCACTTGCTGAATTTGCCAGTCCATTTTTTGCCTCCAAACGCACATTTGATTGGCTGATGACTTGACCCCCCCAACCCCCCCTCCCGCCACACAAGCACACTCACACAGCCCTGAAAGATTCATGTTGGCAACATGCCGCCTCCTCCGCTCCCTTTGAAGAGGAGTGATATTAGAGGGTTTTTTTTCGGCCAGCAGCAGCCGCTGTAAGTAATGTAAAAGGACATCAATTTTGTGGAGGTGGGGGGAACACCACTAATTTTGCTACTGAAAGTACAACCTGCATCAGAGTCAGCATAACATTAAGCTGTGTGAACTTGCTAACCTGCAAAACTGTTGTGGTCAGGTCAAGCCTGGTACACCAGACTCACCGCTGTTCCAGCTATTGAGTCTGGCCAACATTCAGCTGATAAAATTTCCATGGCAGAGCAAGCCACAGCAAACAGACAGCGTAGTGGACGAATCAGCGACGGGTGAACGTGACGTTATTAAAGCGACGAGGGACTTCGGCGCGGAAGTAAACATACGAGTAGAGCGGAGTTTATTCGGAGTGGACTGGAACATATTCTCAGCTCTCCTGTTCACCAGTTGTGTTGTTGTGGAGACGACTTCCGACGCGGAAGAGTGACGTTGCTCGTTAAGAACACGTCACGCCAATAAACGAATCTGATTGGACTGTTGATTTTGTGCTTGCTCGAGAGGTTGTTAATGGGCTGGGTCCCAGACTATTCTCACAGTGTTTGAAAAATACATGGAGAACAGTCTGGCCGTGCCAGGCAAGGTCAGGACAGCCTCCACAAAGAACAACGAAGTCAAGCTAGCCGTCCCTCATTTGGATCATTTTTTTTTCATTATGTGCATTACGGTAATGCAACGCGGTGGCTTCAGAGTGCAAGACAAGTCCCCTTATTTAAATTAAAAAAAAAACAATAGGGAGCTGTCCAAGAATGGGTCCACTTCAGGGGGACACTGACATGAACATGAACTGACATGAAAAAAAAAATCTGAGTTTTGGTGTAGTCTAGTATGCCTCAGATGTAAATCAGTCCTTGGATATCTGAGATTCTTTTTCATTAATCTTTTTCCCAAATCACCTTTATATTATCATACTTTAGTTTGAGTCTTGGTCCAGGTCTAGGTCTCCAGTGTCCCCCAGAAGTGGACCCATTCTTGGATACCTCCCCATTTTTCAAATGAAGGGACTTACACTTGAAAAATGTTGAATGAAACGTATTACCTGAACCAATACACATGAAAGTTAGTAAAAGTCAATATAGATTTATTTTGCATTGATCATTTCGCCTGTCAAAAACCGTATTGGCCTGAATATAAGACAGCCCTGATTATAAGATGACCCCCTCTTTTTCAAGACTTAAGTTTGAAAAAAACTTTTTGAACACCAAATTAATTTTTATACAGAAATTTTTTTTACAGTACATCTGAGACAAATGATTATAACAATATATTTGAGAGAAAAAGCATGTTATTTTGCCTCATTCAAATCTTAATATCTGAACATTTAAATATGTAAACTAAAGTGCAATCACATTCCTAAATGAATGGCTTCTAGTTTTTGAAATGTAAATAAACCAATCTATTGTGATGAGACAACAAAATTGCAATAACTGCATTAACCATCAAAGTGAAGTCTAACTGTAACTGTAGTCTTGAAACAAATCTGAATAAGGAAAAACATTGCAATAAAATAATGCAAACTGAGATCTGTCATGACAGAACATCGCTTTAATGATATTTGGCGCCATCTAGCGTCGTGAATGGGGAGAGTAGCTGAGATCTGTCATGACAGAACATCGCTTTAATGATATTTGGCGCCATCTAGCGTCGTGAATGGGGAGAGTAGCTGAGATCTGTCATGACAGAACATCGCTTCAATGATATCTGGCGTCATCTAGCGTTGTGAATGGGTATAATGTCTAGACCGCGAATATAAGACTACCCCCTCTTTTTCAGTCTTATTTCAATGCAAAAAACACTGTCTTATATTCGGGCCAATACGGTAATTAGGTTCATATTTGTGACAAATGTAGCCCTGACTCCCGTTCAATAATCTGGTCTTATTAACGTCCCGTCCCCAGCAAAAAGTGTACATGCAGGTTATGCTGTTATATCGTCCCTACCAACGTTGAGACTAAACCTATGCCCTTGGTATTGCCATATCGTGAGATCGCCGTTTTCGTGAGCCTATAAGGCGGACCTGACTATAAGCCACCACCCACCAAATCTGACACGAAAAAGGGATTTGTTCATAGATAAGATGCTCTGGACTATAAGCCGCAGCTTTCCTCACTGCATTATAGGATATTTACACCAAAAGATATTGAATGATAAAACTTTATTTAACAGTGGCATCATAAGTTTGTCATAAGACCAAATGAACCACCATGAAGCTTTGAACCAATTGGCTGCAAAGCTTCGTTGCTTCAAGAAGCTTTATTTGGACATCACTGCTTCCTTGAGGGAGAGAGTCAACCTCTGCTGCCACCTGCTCTCAACACTGTTGTCGTCCAAGATGCCTCCTACATCTGTGCTACAGATGTAAATAACATTCAAAATTCATGTTCTGTGCTATTTCTTCAGTTACTGTTACAACAGTTTCATTAAATGCTAGTTGTGGTATTTGCTACACCATTATAATTATGACATGACACTGCCATGAGCAATAATGAATGCTTATGACAGATGTCATTTTGTGTCATCCGCCAAATTATCTCACTTTTGAATGGATGTAAAAGATCCGAGCTGAACATAAATAGAGTTAGTGACATAATTTGCTGGATGACACTTAATGACATCAGTCATAAACATTCATTAATGCCCATGATAGTGTATTATGGAGTCTTAATGGCAGTCTTACGACGCCGCTATCAAATAAAGTGTTGCCTATTAGCTCAAATAAATCAACAAATAAGCCGCACTGGACTACAAGCCACAGGATTCAAAATGACGGACAAAAGTAGCGTCTTATAGTCCGAAAATTACCGTAATTAAATTGGTTGGTCATTTCAGTACCTCGGTAGTTAAAAAAAAAGTTTATTCTAGCTAGCCTCATCTAGCTAGCTAAAGTCCCACTCAAACACAGCAGCTGGGGAGGTTTTTTAAGAACCCTTGACATGTATGAGGCTAGTCTTTGTTAACCTTCTTCCTTCTATCAAATAAAAACAATTAGCTCACATGAGCTGCACGCACTGTTAGGCACACGCATTTGCACTCTAGCATCCTCACAAAAAGTGTGTTTGGCATAAACGTTGCAATTCAACCAGTAAATCTAATTAGGTCTCCTGAGGCATCAGTACCCAGTACAGTATGGGGGTGTGTGTGCGTACAGCCAAATCCCAATTACTGTAGATGGAGTAAATGTGCCGTTTGACACAAATTGATTCCGCCTGGTTTTTATCGACCCAAGGGGCCATTATGCTCACTCAAAAGCTGTTCATTCATGTGAGCTAAAATGTTGAATATTTCAAGTTTTCTACTCAATTGAATACAGTGAAGTCATTTAGGTTTGGTTCCTGGCTGTTGCTTTCGCACCTTTGAGCAAGGCAGTGACTAATTAATAGTTATACCTCTATTTGCCATGATAATTTACGGAGGAAATTAGCAATTTATATCCATTATCTGTATCTCTCACAGATAATAAGAGGTGGATTATCCCCTGAACTGGTTGCCAGCCAATCACAGGTATGTTTGCCAACTCCCTGAACAAAAAATAAGGGACCTCATTGGTGAGGCTGGCCAGCCCGATAACCGTCACCCTTCAATTATTTTTTGTATGTGATGTTTTTTTTTTTTTTTTTAATTAGAATGATGATATTGTAATAATTATACTCAAACCTTAATTAATTAGGTACATATTTATGAGTCATCTAAGCACATAGAAAAACAATAATTATCAGCTATGTACAGTATTTATTTTATGTTATTTTTTTATCCGTCCTGTTCAGCTGATTGGACACGGAGAATAGGAATCTGAGTGTCCTTATGGTCTGAACAGTTTTAATGTATCACATAAGCGTTTGATATACTCCCATTGTGGTTGTTCATTATATTTTGTTTATTAGGAGAAAGCAGCGAGCAGGAAGGGGTTATTGGGGGACAGAAAGGAAGGAAGCAGATAGAAGAGGAGAAGAACAGTGTATTTTTATAACATAGAATACTAGAATGAAATTAATATCTATTCTGCTAAATTCAAAACGGTATAATTTAACTTTTAATGTACTGAGCCTTTGTGTTTTCGGGTGGTTGTCCCTTTTTAAAATTTTTTTTTTTTTTTTTTTTAAATGCAAACAAACTCTTAGTTAAACTTTTTCCCCTCAGAAATAACATTTTTCAAATGATCACTCCAAATATATAGGGGAAATACAAACGAAATTGACAGAACACAAAATTATAATACAATTAAGTGAAAATAAAGTACTGTATTTTCTGCACTACAGAGCACATCGGAGAAGTCACACCTTGAATGAATGGCCTATTTTAAAACGTTATTCATATATCAAGTGCAGTGCATTATAGGGCAAGGCAAGGCAAATTTATTTATATAGCTCAATTCAACACAAGGCAATTCAAAGTGCTTTACATCACAAGATCATAAAAATCACATTAAAATCAATAGAACGTAAAAATAAAGACAATCGAAATAGGAAATAAAGTTATACATGAAAAGCGCATTTAACCACGAATAGAAAAAAAAAATAAAACAAATACTACTACTACTGCTAATAATTGAAATCAGCAATGGAGATAAGCACAAGAGTAAAAGAAAGCAAATAGATTGATAGACAGTTATGGATATGCAGTGTTAAACTGAAGCGTTTTTAGCCCTGATTTAAAGGAGCTAACAGTTTGAGCATACTTCAGACCTTCAGGTAACTTGTTCCAGAGGTGAGGAGCATAATAAATAAATGCTGCCTCACCCTGCTTGGTTCTTGTTCTTGGAACATACAGGAGACCGGTTCAAGACGACCTTAGGGGTCTAGATGTTTCATAGGAATCTAACAAATCAAGCATGCATTTTGGTCCAAGGCCGTTAAGTGTTTTATAGACGAGCAGTAGTATTTTATAGTCTATCCTTTGTCACACTGGAAACCAATGTAACAATTTCAAAACCGGTGTAATATGGTCCAGTTTCCTTGTATTTGTGAGGACTCTGGCTGCAATATTCTGTACTAGCTGCAGCTTCCTGACTGATTTTTTTAATCATGACCTGTAAATATACCGTTGCAGTAGTCCAATCTGCTGAAAATGAATGCATGCATAAGTTTTTCCATGTCTTGTTGAGTCAGAAGCCCCTTAATTCTGGTTATATTTTTAGGTGGTAATAAGCGGATTTAGTGACGGACTTTAGATGGCTTTCAAATTTTAGGTCTGAGTCAATAATTACGTCAAGGTTTCTGACTTCATTTGAAGCTGTAAGTGACATTGTGCTAAGGTGCCTGCTTATCTTTGATCTTTCCTTTTTGGCCCAAAAATTATCACTTCTGTCTTTTCCACATTTAACTGAAGAAAATTCTGGCACATCCATTCATTGATTTGATGAATGCATTTACTCAGGGAGACTAAGGCTAGGTTCATACTACAGGTCTTAATGCACAAATCTAATTTTTTGCCATATCTGTTTTTTTCGGCTGCCCGTTCAGAGTGCCTTTATCCATTAGGACCGCTCAAGTATCACGCATGCGCACTAATTCGCAGTCCGTGATGCGCTCAGTAAGGAGACCCGCATGCGCAGAAGCATCAAAACAAAAGACCACACATGCTAGCGGTATGTCATTCCAGAGTGATCATATTTTGATTTCCAAAAAGAGGACACAAATAACAGACATTAATTGTCCCCGTTTAGTTTTATATTCAAAGTTTATATGGGCTGATGGAACGCATACACGCATACACATGAGCCTTGACGTGTGTGCGTGAAATGACGTGGGTGCTTCAGTTTGCCCCGACTCGTCCATGTGTGCAATAATGAAATATTGCTCATTCGGCAGAATGAAAATGGAAAATTGTAAGGCTTATTCTTTTCTTCATTCTTTTCTTCGAGTCGGAAAAACACGAAAAAATCGGATTCGTGCATTAAGACCTGTAGTATGAACCTAGCCTAAGGGACTATAATCATGTGGGGACAAAGAAATGTAGAGTTGTGTGTCCTCTGCATAGGTGTGATAGGAGATGTCATACTGTTCCATAATCTGAGCTAAGGGAAGCATATACCATAATTTCTGGACTATTGGGCGCCCCTGATTACAAGCCTCACCCAGAACATTTTCAAAGGAAAAACCATTTTGTACATACATAAGCCTCTCCTGCCTATAAGCTGCGTGTGCCCACTTAGTAACAAGAGACATTGACAAAGAAATACACAGTTTTCAAAATTTTAATAACACACCTTAACTTTTCGTTCCAAACTGCTCCGGCAAACACGGCAGTTATATAGCAGCAGCACGGAAGTTACATAGCATCAGCATGGCGGTGCAGCACTAATTGTGCTGGTTAATAAAAACATAAAAGTCTTTGTAAGCAATCTTCATCTTCCTCCTGTGCATTCAAACCATGGAAGTCTTCACCCTCAGTGTCGGATATGAAGACACTCAGATGCACTTCGCCACGCACCTACTCAGTCTCTCCTTCGCTGTCGCCTTCAATGTCCCAGCCTGTGCGGTCCTCCTCGTCACACAGCAGACTGGCCCCTCGAAACCCGTTGGTGATGGCGGACTCTTTCACAGCGCTTCACGCTGCCAGGCTCCCCCGGCAAACCTGTGCAAAAGCTGCTCTTCGCATTTGGCGAGTCTTGGCAAATGATCTCTCACCGCCCGTCATCAAAGCTTCCCATACAACTCAGATGGCCAATTTAATTTCTTCTAGCATTTTCCATGATGCAGGTCTGCCAATTCTACTCATGCACAAAGACGAGGGTCCGCCACCTCTATTCATACACAACGCACAAAGTAAAACCACCGGTAATAGTGCAAACTAGCGTCTTCCTCGACACATATATTCCACGTGTCTCACTCCCACATTCCATGCTCGAGCGCCCCTGGCGGCCGTCAGAAAAATACACAAATTGGCCGCATCATTGCACACGCCGCAGGACCCAAAATGAGGGAAAAAAGTAGCGGCTTGTAGTCCGGAAATTACGGTAGATGTTAAATAAGAGTGATCCAAGAATTGACCCTTGAGGGACTTCACACGTGAATTTGGTTCGTTCTGACTGATGGATTTCGAGTGACACAAAGAAATCCCTATAATGTAAATAAGATGTGAACCAAT
The DNA here is from genome assembly GCF_030265065.1 of Corythoichthys intestinalis. NCBI lineage: Eukaryota > Metazoa > Chordata > Actinopteri > Syngnathiformes > Syngnathidae > Corythoichthys > Corythoichthys intestinalis. Next base: position 28,341,999 of record NC_080416.1, read on the forward strand.
GAAGAACAGTGTCAGTGAGCCCTACCCACTGTTCCAGTCTGCTGAGTAGTATGTTGTGATCAATCGTGTAGAATGCGGCGCTGAGATCCATAAGGCACAGTAGTAGTAGAGGTTGGGGTTGCGTTATGCATACCACTAGATGGAGCTGCGCTAAAGGGAATTTCATGCCATGATTAACCAATATTGATCCATATATAAAGCGCATTGGATTATAAGGTGCACTGTCGGTTTATGATAAAATAAAAGGCTTTAAAGTGCGCCTTGTAGTGCAGAAAATACGGCACACAAAGAAGAACAAGAAAACAAATGATAATCATTTTGAACATGCTTTTTACTCAAGTTTCACTCGAACTCTCTATTTACCACATTTTTATTATCGTCCATATTCCTATGCTATATTCAGTTTTCATCATGGCAAGCCACAGTACCTCGACCAATGACATGAGTGAGATTTCGTATTGTCATTGTTCTGTCAGCTCATTGGTCAAAACGAGAGGCAGCGGAATACGTTAACCTGCATATTCTTGTTAAGCCCCGTACCAGTTTTCGTTCGTTCTACAAATAAAACACTATTTTCAAGTTTCATGATAATTAGGGACGAAGCGCGTCCCTTGAAAGCTCAATACAGGATGTGTACTTTTGTTTCTGAATACAGGACAATTATGTTTTCAAGAGACGGTGATTCACAGGGCACATAAATCATAAGATGGTCATCCACCATGCCGCCCTTAATGTACAATAGATCATTAAAAATGAAAACGCAGCCAACCGTATGGAGTCATACCTCATGTTAATGGCCATTATATGGTTTTTCTATGTAAATGATTATTTTGTCACGTCGTTTTCAAATGCGTTTGTTGTAAATCAAAATGTTTGTTTCTATATGGTGAACAAACAATATATGTTAAACGTATTGGCCAAATGTTTTCATTTTATCCAAAATTATATTTCTGGGGAAGATTTTGGCCAATTTGGTGGTCATAGTCAATAATTGCACATGGCAGCATGTAGAACAGATACCAAATTGTCATCAAAATAAAGTGCCTCATTTTAAAGCCCTTACTGAGAGCTTTCTATGGGAGTGGTACCTCTACTTATGAAATTAATTGGTTCTGGAAGTAGTTTTGTAGCCTTAAAATTCTCTAAGTAGAGACGCATTTTCCTTGTAAATGCCCTAATCCGTTCCTAGATCCCCATAATTCAGACATAAATCTTTTATTATGCATAAAAATGCATCAAAACATGTAACAAATATGTGTTACAATTGGCTTATTGCACAATAAACATAAAATCTCATTTGTATGTACATAATGTAAAAAAACAAGAATAGAGTAAAGAATAAAAGTTAAGATATTACATCAGACATCAGAACATGAGGGGCGAATGAAGAGGATGCTGGGATACACACATACAGCAGAGGTCCCGCTTAGCCGATTAGATGCCAGGAATGCTAGTCAATAGCCAATGGGAGAGCACCTATAAGTATGTTAGTTACGTTCAGTAAACTCTGGGAACTGCAAGGACTAGCCATACTGTATTTTTGCCTTTCGTATCCTGACTTTTTTTTTTAAAAGAGGCAATATTTTCCTGTTGAGGCGTGTCTTAACCTGAAAATTCTGGATTTAGAGATGTTTGTAAGAAGAGGTACCACTGTGTATGATTAATAATCATGAAAATAAAGCTATATCCATAGACTTAATAATGTATTGACGGGGCGCGGGGCCGATTCATAGGGGGTCTATCTCTGTCAAAGCTGACCAAGTGGAAACACAGACAAAGAGCTTTTTCCGTTGAAAATTCTTGTGAATAAATGCTGAAATCCCTGAATTCTTTATAGGTATGGACGTAAAACAGACTCGTTTCTTGGTTAAAAGCAAAAAAAAAACTTTGCAGGAAGCATTTATTTCACGTAAATATTGCGAACTATGAGGCTAGTCAGTAAGGAAATTAGCAGCCGCCATATGTAAACAAAGAGTTTTTTCCGTTGAAAATTCTTGTGAATAAATGCTTAAAACCCTGAATTCTTTACAGATATGGACATAAAAGAGTCTCGATTCTTCATTAAAAGAGAAAAAAAAAAGTGCAATTAGCAGTTATTTTAATATTGCTAAGTATAATGCCAATGCTGTAGCGGCTAATTTCTCCCACTGAGTTTTTTCACAATATTTCAAAATGCATGCATGGTACCAAAAATATAGTAATTACCTTGAATCCTCGAACAAATCACTCCTGAGACAATCCTTTCTGTTTGTATGCAGTACAGCTTTTGTACTTTTTCAACCTAAATCCTGCATTAGATCGCTGCATGTGACCGACTGCTAATAAATGAAGCCGAGTGTGAGACGGCCCCCTTCGGGAAGGCGTGATGCAGTGAATGGCGAATGTGTCACGTCAATACATTATAAAGTCTATGCTATATCATTCTCCCCAAACAAAATGAACATAATATGTATGACAAGCATAATGCTAAATATTATTTTTCTGTACTTTTTTGTCTATTTTTATATGACGCCAGAGGTCATGACAGGCTGCAGATTAAAGTTACAAGAAGAAAATACTTACCGTAATTTTTGGACTATAAGCCGCTACTTTTTTCCTTCATTTTGAATCCTGCGGCTTATAGTCCAGTGCGGCTTGTTTGTAGATTTTTTTGGGTTAATAGGTAAAACTTTACTTGACGGCGGTGTCATAAGACTGTCATGAGACCGTCAAAATTATGGGGCGCCGTTTGTAAAGCAGCACATGCTGAAAATTACGGCAAGATTTTCTCACATTTAGTGCCACACAGTGTTGAAAACGTGGTGTGAAATTTTTAGAGTCACCTTTTTTGCACATTTACAACATTAATTAGCAAACTAAATATTCATTTTTAAATAAGACGTTTTGGACCTGAATGTTTAAATCCAGAACTAAATATTTAATTTAAATCTTACATTTATATCCTATATCCTCAATGCTAAATCTGGAAACGGATGGAACTAATTATTTAGCTTAATATGCAAATTCACATGACTGGAGACTTGCATAATTTTCAGCATGTGCTGCTTTACAAACGGCGCCCCATATAAAATTATGACATGACACTATCGTGGGCATTACTGAATGCTTATGACAGATGTCATTAAGTGTCATTCGGCAAATTATGTCGCTAACTCCATTTATGTCCAGTTTGGATCTTTTACATCCATTCAAAAGTGAGATAATTTGCCAGCACTAAACACTAAATTACATCTGTTATAAGCATTCATTAATGCTCATGACAGTGTCATGTCATAATTATGATTGTCTAATGACAGTCTTACGGTGCCACTGTCAAATAAAGTGTTACCAAATAACATAACTAGTAATTAATGAAACAACTGGAACAGTAACTGAAATAACTGAAATAATTAGCACAGAACATGAATTTTGATTGTTATTTTTATCTGTAGCGCTGTAGTCCATGCTAGGAGGCATGTTGGACAACACGTGTTGACAGCAGGTGACAGCAAAGGTTGATTGTCTACCCCAAGGGAGCAATGATGGCCAAATGAAGCTTCTTGAAGCAATGAAGCTTCTCAGCCAATTGCTTCAAAAGCTTCATGGTGGTTCATTTGGTCTTATGACAGTCGTATCATGCTGCTGTCAAATGAAGTGTTACCGGTTGATATCTTTTGGTGTGAATATCCTATAATAGAGTGACTCAGAGTGGCTTATCTGTGTACAAATGCCGTTTTTGTGCCAAATTTGGTGGGTGGCGGCTTATAGTGCGAAAATTACGGTAAATGTAAAACTTGAAATAACAGCACTGGTAAAAAGACTCTACAATTTTATCGACCGCTTCGTGCAAGCTCGCACAGCTCCCAGGTGGTAGACCGTGTCAAAGTCAGCGGATTTCCATGTCGTGATAGCGTTCATGCAGGGAAAGCAGATATACAGATCGATTGGCTCGCAACCAGTTTGTATTTTTTTTTTGTGAGGATTGACATTGGCCTTAAGAGGAAGCACTTAATCACGAACTCCACTAAGAGCACGGTCCACATTAAATTTTCAAAGAAATATATCAAGTCACATTTCATAACAATATACGCTCATAACAACACAAAAAAGAAAAAACAACTCAATGTCACGTCAGGTCATCCTGCAAGTGACATGACTTGTTTGCAGGAGGAACTTTGTAATTTGTCCCTGTAGCACCACTTTAAGTGACTGCCACTCTTTGCATTCATAGCACTGCCACCACTTTATTCATAGTGTCACTTAAGCCTGTGGAAAGAGTCTTATCAATGTCACCCGCCAGCACACCTAAGACGCCACATCATGTTTTCAGCTTAAGTCAAAATCATCCTGCGAGCACCGGCTGGCAAGTTGCAGGAACGTCCCATGGACATGCAGTCGTTCCCCCATGCTGTTTTCCCTCCATAACAACTGTCACAACATGAATATCCGCTGGCTTTGACACGGTCTACCACCTGGGAGCTGTGCACGCTTGCACGAAGCGAGAGGTTGAGCATGATGTCACAAAGGGTGTTGGGAAAAATTCTAAAGTCTTTTTACCCTTGCTGCTATTTCAAGTTTTACATTTAAGTATTTTCTTCCTGTAACTTTAATCTGCAGCCTGTCACGGCCTCTGGCGTCAAGAGTTCTTACATTACAGTTAATCTTCTGTGGTGAGGTTGCATAATCGAATTTAATTGCTACATGTTCAAAAACGAGGAAAAAAAGATGGACCCTTTTTCACTCAAATGGGAATTTTTTTTTTTAAGTGGTGAGACAGCAGTTTGTGAAATTGACTCCAGGCAGGCTTTTTCATGGTTTCTGATCTCCATTTTCTTGTTTTCGTTAGCAACCAGTGTTCTGGTGCTGCCTAATCGCATTGAGTGTGGCTGGACTCGGGAGCGTAGGTTAAAAAAGATGTGAGTGGATCTAATAATTTATGACTATACCTCTGTGGTGATTTGAGCAATGGAAGTCAAAGATGAAGTTGATATTCACCAGTTTTGGGTTACAACAAAGAAAAATCCAGCATTTGTGTACACATTTACTGATTTTGTTGTCAAAAACACTGCAAGAACCAGAGTTATAAACAGCAAAAGCACTTACTCTATATTTAAATAGCTAGTGTCTTAACTGCTCTATTGCAGCAGCCAATCATCATCTTTTGGGCTATAAAGACTTTTTCGGTGGAGATCTCAATACCAAAGTCACCACTGGCAACCATGACTCCATTGCTGGCCTCCATGGGTTAACCATGGATGAAAGTGGGCCGGTATAAAATTCACGGGCGGAACGGTGCTTTGATCCTGTAAATATGATGGCAACTGTCAAACCTCCATGTTAAAAAAAAAACTGCTAGGCTGCCACACACGCTTCTCCAAGAAGAAAACAATACTAACGCCAGATTTACATTCACAAGTCTTAATAACAAGCCTAATAAAGTGCTTGTGTAGCATCATCCATTTTCACTGATATTTATTACTTACCGGATATATTTATTCCATGGAATTCTCCCAGCGTGTGTATCTGAGTCCGATGAGACAAGCAATTCGCGTCGATGTGCGCATGTGTGCGCAGCAAACCGCCCTGCCTGGACTCCAGCTGTCTTTACCATTGGCTGACATACTGACATGTGATCAGCATGGATCTCTGATTAAAATGCACATATTTCTGGGACAAAGAAAAAAAAAGAACCAACTTGTTGAATTAATGCAATAAAAAAAGGGTAATGCAATGGAAAATTGATCAGATCTTTAACAGAAAGGAAAGAGTTGTTATTTTATTTTATTTTATTTTATTTTATTTTATTTGCTCCGATGGGGAGGTTCAGAACATCTTCCATGTTATAAATCCTGACCCCAGAAATAATGAACAGATTTTTTTTTTAATTTGAAAGCATTATGTGGTCCTTAAATATAATATAATTTTTAATTTATTTTATAATTTTAAATTAGTTTGTACAGTGGGGCAAATAAGTATTTAGTCAACCACCACTTGTGCAAGTTCTCCTACTTGAAAAGATTAGAGAGGCCTGTAATTGTCAACATGGGTAAACCTCAACCATGAGAGATAAAATGTCGAAAAAAAAACAGAAAATCCCATTGATTGATTTTTAAGGAATTTATTTCCAAATTAGATTGGAAAATAGGTATTGGGTCACCTACAAACAAGCAAGATTTCTGGCTGTCAAAGAGGCCTAACTTCTTCTAACGAGGTCTAACAAGGTCTAACGAGGCTCCATTCGTTACCTGTATTAATGGCTCCTGTTTTAACTCATTATCGGTATAAAAGACACCTGTCCACAACCTCAGTCAGTCACACTTCAAACTCCACTATGGCCAAGACCAAAGAGCTGTCGAAGGACACCAGAGACAAAATTGTAGATCTGCACCAGGCTGGGAAGACTGAATCTGCAATAGGTAAAACGCTTGGTGTAAAGAAATCAACTGTGGGAGCAATTATTAGAAATGGAAGACATACAAGACCACTGATAATCTCCCTCGATCTGGGGCTCCATGCAAGATCTCACCCCGTGGCGCCAAAATGATAACAAGAACGGTGAGCAAAAATCCCAGAACCACACAGGGGGACCTAGTGAATGACCTACAGAGAGCTGGGACCACAGCAACAAAGGCTACTATCAGTAACACAATGCGCCGCCAGGGACTCAAATCCTGCCCTGCCAGACTTGTCCCCCTGCTGAAGAAAGTACACATCCAGGCCTGTCTCCGGTTCGCTAGAGAGCATTTGGATGATCCAGAAGAGGACTGGGAGAATGTGTTATTGTCAGATGAAACCATAATAGAACTTTTTGGTAGAAACACAGGTTCTCGTGTTTGGAGGAGAAAGAATACTGAATTGCATCCGAAGAACATCATACCCACTGTGAAGCATGGGGGTGGAAACATCATGCTTTGTGGCTGTTTTTCTGCAAAGGGATCAGGACGACTGATCTGTGTAAAGGAAAGAATGAATGGGGCCATGTATCGAGAGATTTTGAGTGAAAATCTCCTTCCATCAGCAAGGGCATTGAAGATGAGACATGGCTGGGTCTTTCAGCATGACAATGATCCCAAAAACACAGTCAGGGCAACAAAGGAGTGGCTTCGTAAGAAGCATTTCAAGGTCCTGGAGTGGCCTAGCCAGTCTCCAGGTCTCAACCCCATAGAAAATCTGTGGAGGGAGTTGAAAGTCCGTGTTCTCCAATGACAGCCCCAAAACATCACTGCTCTAGAGGAGATCTGCAAGGAGGAATGGGCCAAAATACCAGCAACAGTGTGTAAAAAGCTTGTGAAGAGTTACAAAAAACATTTGGCCTCCGTTATTGCCACCAAAAGGTACATAACAAAGTATTCAGATGAACTTTTGCTATTAACCAAATACTTATTTTCCACCATGATTTGCAAATGAATTATTTAAAAATCAAACAATGTGATTTTCTGGGGGTTTTATTTCCACATTCTGTCTCTCATGGTTGAGGTTTGCCCATGTTGACAATTACAGCCCTCTCTAATATTTTCAAGTGGGAGAACTTGCACAATTAGTGGTTCACTAAATACGTATTTGCCCCACTGTATAGATATGCTCTCTAATTTGTATCATAATTGATACCGTAAGCATTACATGCAGTTCTCATGGTAAAACAAATATAACTATATTACTAAAGTGAGATTGAACTCAAAAAGGTTTTAAACAAAAATATAAATTTTTTTTTTTTTTTTTTTACTGCACTGAGGTACACAAATGCTTGCCTTAAATGTGATACATTTGGCAATATAGTTAATGTGCATTTTGGACTTATTTTTGTTCATTTACCTATGTTAGGTTACTTATTAATTTCCTTATAATATTAAAAAGTTATGTTTGTGTTGTCTTCAAAATATATTCCATTTTACTCTGCATAATGTAAGTCATTGGTACTTATTTTTGTTAGTGTACTGTATGTTACTTTTTTTTTTTAAATAAATAAATGAAAAGTCAATGTTGACATTATCTTGAATTTTAATGTACTGTACATCCTATGTACCGTAATAATCGGACTATAAGCCGCGACTTATTTCCCTCATTTTAAATCCTGCAGTTTATAGTCCAGTGTGGTTTGTTTGTTGATTTATTTTGGTTAATAGGTAACACTTTATTTGACAGTGGCATCATAAGACTGCCAAAAGACCGCCATATTTATGACATGAAATTACCATGGGCATTAATGAACGCTTATGACAGATGTCATTAAGTGTCACCTGGAGAATTTTTTGACCAACTCCATTTATGTCCAGCTAGGATATTTCACATCTATTTAAAAATGACATAATTTGCCGGATGACACAAAATGACATCAGTCATAAGCATTCATTAATGCTCATGGCAATGTCATGTCATAATTATGATTGTCTAATTGCGCCACTGTCAAATAAAGTGTTACCAAATACCATAGCTATCAACTAATTAAACAACAGGAACATTAACTGAAGAAATAATTAGCACAGAACATGAATTTAGATTGTTTTTTACACCTGTAATGCTGCAATGCATGCGAGGAGGCGATGCAATGTGATGTTGGACGACAATAGCGTTGACAGCAGGTGGAGCGGTGATGGGCAAATGAAGCTTCTTGAAACAATGAAGCTTTGCAGCCATTTGGTTCAAAGCTTTATGGTGGTTCATTTGGTCATATGACAGTCTTACAATGCCGCTTTCAAATAAAGTGTTACCAGTTAATATACTTTGGTGTAAATATCCCATAATACAGTTAGGACGGCTGCGGCGTATAGTCCAGTGCGGCTGTCTATGAACAAATGCCGTTTTTTTTTGTTTTTTTTGTTAACCATATAAATTTGGTGGGTGGCGGCTTATAGTCCGAAAATTACGGTAGTTAAAATTGAGGTTTTGCATTTAGATAAGAGGAAATGAGGTTTTTCATTTAGATGAGAGGAAATGAGGAAAAATAAAAATTAGGAGATGGAGGTTGGTGATTACTGTATGGTGTTTTTGTTCAGTTATTTTGCGCATCATTGAAACAATGCAATTTTGAATGAAAATCAGTTTCTCATGTATGTCTTGTTACAGCAAGTTTGACGCAGTAGCCTATTGCATGTGTAAAACCTGTTGTGTTTTATGGGTAGAGCTGCCAAAAGCAGTTTTCTGTGGTTTTAGTAGGTTTGCCCCCCGCCAAAATAAATAGATAGATAAATAAAAATTCCAGTTCTGTGGGTCGACCGTTATGTCAGAGAGTTTCGTCAAGACATTCTTGACACTTCACCCCATAAAATAAGTTAATTCAACTAACGACGTAATAGGAGTGTACTGTGTATTTAAATTTTGAGGCTTTCGTGTTGAAACACAAATGAGTTGCTTTTTTTTTTTAACAAATACATAATGCAAAACAGATAATACAAAAGTACAATATTGTGCATTATAATTCAAGAAATATATGGGGAAAATACAAGTAAAATAGACACATTGAAACTCATTTTCACAGGGAGCAGAAATATGTATGAAAAAGGCTTTCTGAATTTCACTTTTATTTAAAATATATATACTGTACCCTACTCACGTGACGTCACAGCCACGCCCCCGCGCCATGTTGTCCGTATACTCGTCATGTTAATGCATTAGCGCTTCGTAAATTCCTCCTTATGGCGTGTTTTTCTGCTCGTTAACATTAATAATCAAAATGGTGAAGTCGTGTGTGGCGGTCGGTTGCAAAAACAGAGAAGATAGACGGAGAGACTTGAAGTTTTACCGTATTCCGAGAGACCCGGAGAGGAGACCGAGATTGACTGCTGCAATTCGACGAGAAAACTGGGCTCCAAACGACTACCACAGATTATGTAGTAGTCATTTATTATCTGGTAAGATGCATTTAATATATATTTAGAGGGTTTTGGGCTGACAACCACAATTAAGATCATTGCTAGGCTAATCGCCGACAACATACACTCAGACGTTGTAAATGAACTACCTGAAAATATATAATTATAAGGGGATAATCAGGCAGTTGTCATACAGTTAATTTACAATTTCACTATTGAGGTCAAAAGCCAAAAAATAAATTCAACTAGGGACAATCTGGAGTAGTGCTATCGCACTTCATATTTATTACATATTATATATTTATGTAGTGAGAGTGCTATCGCTAAACCATATAAACATTAAAAGCCCTAGCTCCATTGACAAATGACATGAAATACATTAGACTTGACAGTGGATGTTAGCAAGAACAAAAGATTTTGAATTGAAAATTTCGTAAGTCACCCTCCCGAGCACAAGATAGATTCCTGCCGAATTTTCGTGGACGAGGACCTGTTTCACCCAACCAGCAACAAAGTATTTATAAGCATTTAAGTATTTATAATGGGGATGGCATGGCTCAGTGGTAGAGTAGTTGTCCCCAACCCAGAGGCTGTGGGGTCGATTCTCTGCCCTGATGAACTTGCCTAAGTATCCTTGAGCAAGATACTGAACCCCACATTGCTCCTGGTGCTGCGTCACCAGTAGGTAGATGGCAATATAGTGTAAAGCGCTTTGAGCGCCTTGAAAGGTGGAAAAGCGCTATATAAGTATAACACCATTTACCATAAGCCTCCAAGCTCCTAAAGTTTTTCAAACTTTCGTGAGAATAGGCTGATTTTGTGTGGACAAGATAGTTGGAAATATCAGGGTAGCTAGCAGATGTCAGGCAAAGACGGCGAGTCGAAAAACATCGATTTAGGCATCAAATATGGATCTGGCGAATGGATAAACTGAAGCTTTTCCACATAACGCCTTTTATGCAACGCATCCAATGAGTTTACAGCGTCAGATAACACCGGGGCTTCCATGAATTGCTCTATAACTTGCACGACTAATTGAAAACAATGAGAATAAGTCTAAAAAATACGGACAATATGGCGGCCGGATACAGCGACACGTCATTTTGTGACGTAGGTGAGTAGGGTCTATATGGCGCTGGATTTTGACTGACGTCGACTCTGCCATGTTTTCCGTTCACGTTGTTAATAAAGTTTCTCTTTTCAAAGCAGCCAAGATGGCGGAATACGATCTCACAACCAAGATAGCACATTTTCTCGACCGGCATTTGGTTTTTCCACTTTTGGAATTCCTTTCCGTGAAAGAGGTACGTCATTTTCTGTGCCGGGTAACATTTTCGATCCCCGTAGCTATTTTTGCCCGGGATTTTTGACTGAGAAATAAGTTTACAGGCGGCGCAGATGCTGGCCAATGTTAGCCTGTCACGTTGGTTTGCCAGCTGGTTGAGTTGATGCCAATGTATTGAACATGTTAACTGATTCGATTAACATGTTAGAATATTTCCATAAAAGGACAATAACGAAAGACTGTACCAATACCACAGCTAGATTACGAGAGTTTGGCAGCGTCCTCCCTTTAGCATCCTTAGCTTAGCATGTAACGTGTGAACGTGAGTAGCGTATCTCCATATTAAACACAATTTTCAGAGACCGAAAACATAAATTCCCCAGCTCAATTCCCGACACATTTATTGTTTTTGACCGTTTAATATTTTAAATAAAAATGTTTTCCTGAAGGTGACCCTATTTTGTGTTCTCCAATGTATTTCTTTTATGAGACATATTTATATTTTTTAACAAAAAATGTTCTTTTTGATTATGCACTTCTTTAAAAGTGGCTTGCGAACCTAAAAGCAACATTTTAATTCCTTGGAATAGATCTACAATGAAAAGGAGCTTCTTCAAGGCAAGCTGGACCTCCTCAGCGACACCAACATGGTGGATTTCGCCATGGATGTCTACAAAAACCTTTATCCCGACAAGGAGATTCCACATTGTAAGTAGAAGCAGTGGCTGTAAAAGTTTTTTTTTAAAAAGGGTCTTAACATATTTTAATCAATTGATGACCAAGTTCGACAAGATAATTTATCGATTTTCCCCCCTTTGACACACAGTTTGAGACGTATCGCTGCTTGCTTGCTAGTTTTCCTATTGTAAAAAAAGATGTAATACAAATGTAGTCATTTTGCCCTTTTTGCTGAAACTTTCTGATAAACTGTCCCTGTTGCAGCTTTGAGAGAGAAGAGAGGCACCGTGGTGGCACAGCTCAAGCAGCTCCAGTCGGAGACTGAGCCAATCGTCAAAATGTTTGAGGACCCTGAGACGACGAGGCAGATGCAGTCCACCAGGTGCTTGTGAAATATGTTGATAAACACACAGAGGAATTTTAGCAATTGACCTTACAATCTTGCTTTGTTCGACAGAGACGGAAGGATGCTCTTCGATTATCTGTCAGAGAAACACAATGTGAGATATAATTTTTCAGCTTGTGTGTTTGTTTTGAGTTGAACTGCTTATGTTGGTAATTTTGAAACAATTTTTGTGCTGTAGTTCCGCCAAGAGTACCTGGACACGCTGTACAGGTACGCCAAGTTCCAGTACGAGTGTGGAAACTACTCTGGTGCTGCTGAGTACCTCTACTTCTTTCGTGTCCTGGTAAGAAAAGAAAAGCAGGTGGTCAATGTAAATTAGGGCTGTCAAATTTATCGCGTTAACGGGCGGTAATTAATTTTTTTAATTAATCACGTTAAAATATTTAACGCATTTAACGCAAGCGCGGAATGACCGGCTCATGCATCCCATAATCCCACTGTTACGGACCGCTCGATAAGGGCGTAACATAAAACGAGCCACACACAAGTTGCTACTGGACACAAATTTATTCACACAAGTCGAACTCGCAATGAACAAAATATACAAAATGCGGAAGAAGCTGGCTTCAGTCTAAGCCTGGGCCAAAACAAACAAACAAAATGAAACTACACTTAAACCCCACCCGCTAAGTAAACCCTGATCGTAAAAAGCAAATAACAAAAAGACAGCCACTACCCTGGCTTCTACACTAGACAAAACGGGTTGAACAAAAAATGGCAGTTTACCACTACTGCTGCGGTGCTCATATTTACAGTGCTGGACAAAAACGATCCAATAACGAATGAACACAAAATACCTCACCAAAATAGCGGCAGTGTAACAAAGTTGCGATCAAATGCACAGGTGAATGAATGGCGAGCAAACAGCTGTCAAATTTGAACTCTAAGAGTGGTGACTGTAAAATGACGAGCGGTCAGATGACTTTTGTTAACGCTGCCTTTATTTGGTTAACAAGACTCAGGCAGAATACAACACACACGCGGGGATGCGAGCTCAAACAACGGCCTATTAGTACTACCGTGTATCGGCTTAGCTGCCGTAAAGCAAGTGCCGTTATTGCCGCAAATGTAAACAAAGAGCTGCACAATGGATACATGACAGACTGAGGCTAGTTTTTCAAGTTGGCACCCTTTCTCGGGTGGCCCATCAGCGGTGGCGACGTCGTCTGCCCGTCCGGCATCAATCAGAGTACGTCACGTTGGGAGGGGAGGCAGCCAGCTGGCGGACGCTACAATCAGCTGACTGACAGTCTCCAAAAAAATAACAATTAAACGGCCAGGGCTGTCGCACCACTCAGAAGTGCAGTGAGCAGCGTGGGTAACGGTTAAATGTAAACATGGAAGAAAAGCAGGTTGGCCCTCTGGGTGGGGAATTCAAATTAAAAAAGAATATAGATGGAACAACTCTCAGAAAATGTAAATAAGTTGGTTTGCCTCAGCAACTGGCTGGAGGATGAGTAGAGAAGAGGGCCACATTTATGTGTACACTACACACACTTTGCACACATTCTAAATAATACTGTTTCTGTTACTGTTGTAAGGCTCTGTTGTGTGATTGTTTTTGCAGAGAAAAAGAAAATGTCTTCAACAGAAAGAATATTAATGTTAATGCCATCTTGTGGATTTATTGTTATAATCAACAAATACAGTACTTATGTACAGTATGTTGAATGTATGTATCGGTCTTGTGTGTTATCTTTCCATTCCAAAAATAATTTACAGAAAAATATGGCATATTTTAGAGATGGTTTGAATTGCGATTAATTATGATTATTAATTTTTAAGCTTTGATTAACTCGATTAAAAATTTTAATCGTTTGACAACCCTAATATAATTTTTTTAAAAAAGTGGGCGGGGGACCTTATACTTCAATTGGGGTGTTTAGAGTTTAAGCATTAAACTAAATATTTGTGGCATTAAAAATTATGTAAACATGACGGTTAAAGAAAATTCTGTTACATAATTTACAGTATTAGAGTAGTCCGATATTATTGGGTAGCCGATAATATCAGCCGATAAAATAATTTTAAAATGATTTCTGATAATATTGACATCAGTCTTTCATTATCAGTTTTGGGCCAATATGGCCGTATGTTGCCTTCAAAGTGAATCTAGAAGTCTTCTGCCTTTGTTTAAGGGCTGGTTACTGCTTAGCACAGCAGTTATGCTTATTGACCATTAGATGTCTCCTAAGTAAAATGCTTGAGATTTGTTATGTGTGCATATTGTTTGCATTCATTGTGCAAAAATTTAAATAAAGAATAATTGCATAACAGGGTTAGGGTTAGGTAACCTCATTCACTGCACTGAAGCTGTTTCCCTTTGATCCAAAAATTTTTGCACTATTCAGATTTCAACAATAAATTTAGTGGTGCAATATGGGCACTTATTCCATAACTTCAGTTAAAGTTGTCCCTTTATGTTTCACACAATGTTTATTGGGAAACCTTAAACTACATTTACATTATTACATTTATCATTATTAGAGTATCCAGTGGGGCATCACAATACAATCAGCCATAATATGTTAAGGCCATCACCACATATATCTGATTTGGACTAGGCCTGAACGATATTGGAAAAAACTATTGCTGCGATTTTTTTGGGGTTTTTTTTGCGTTATTATATTGCGTTATTTAAAAAAAAAAAAAAAAAAAATATATATATATATATATATATATATATATATATATTTTTTTTTTTTTTTTAAAGAAATTTTCACTAGATGACTTGAATAGCTGTTTGGAAAGACTTTGGATGACTCACAGTGACCAGTGTACAGTGATCCCTCGTTTTTCGCAGTTAATGGGGACCAGAACCCGCCGCGTTAAGTGAAAAACTTTTTTCTTTAACATTTTTAAAGAATGTGTATATATATATATATATTAAGCCTGAACGATATATCGTTTAAACATCGCCATCCCGATGTGTGTGTGCGCGATAGGCCCATCGCAAGGATGTGCGATAGTTTTTTTTTAAATCCACATACGCCCTGCTTTCTGCTCTGCGCAGAGCCTCACACGCTCTTTGAACCTCACAGTCACTGCAGCACTTGCTTATTAAAGTTAACGATGCTGGTATCTTTGATCTTGCTAAAGAAGCGGACATCACAGCGCAGCAGCTGTCAATCATCGTTTAACTTCTTAAACAGTTTCTGCAAGGAAGCCGCTTTGGAATGAATGTGTGTGTGTGTGTGGAGACGTTTGAGACATATAAATTAAATGCCAGAAGTGATCATGAGGAGTTTGTAATTTCTACATGTCCACCAAGAGTCACAGCTAAAGTAGATAAACAGAAGTATTTAATAAAGCCAAGCATTTTTCTACTACAGTACTTTATTCTTGTTCAAAAATGATAGTTGGACAGTTATGTTTAAAAATGATCATAATTATTACATTTGAAGTGCTTAAAACCACTTATTAATATGTATATGTATTAAAGATGCACCGATACCGATACTAGTATCGGCAGGGGGCGCTGATCCAGCCCAAAATGGTGGTATCGGTATCGGCGAGTACCAACAAAGACGGCGCCGATACCATTTACCGGTCCATTATTATAACATTTGACCGCAGCCTTTTTTTATCTCCTGGCGCTCACTACACTTTGTCTCTGTGTTGTGTGATGACACGTGAACACCAAGCAGCTATCGCTATTGGCCTGCTCCAGACCAATGAGAACGGGCCAATAGCCACACCTGACCAATGACAAGGCCGCTGTGTCGGCGCCGACATGCGGCGGTCGGGAAATATTTCAAAATATAAATCCCGTCAATTAAAATCAATGGCTGCATGCAAGATTTGCGGCCTGAAAGTTTCGAGATGTGGAGTTAAATCGGCCAGTTTCAATACCTCGAACCTGATAAAACATTTGAAGACGAAACGTTAAAAAACACAACGAGTTTGAGCCTGCAAGAGCAGGACTGCTATCCAGAGGAAGGGCGCTGGACAGGTGCAACAATCTCTGGTCAGTTAACTACGTCATCTTTACTTTGTCTTTTACTTAAAGAAATGCTGCAGTAATTTGGGAACTGTTTCCAAAGTAGGGTTGCCACCTTTCAGAAATAGAAATAAGGGTAATAAGGTATCTGTGCAACACTAATATTATATATAAAGTATATACACACACATTTTTAAAAAGTCATACTTTGGGGAAAAAGTGAGAAAAAAACATGCCTTATATGTGTATCTTTCCAATGCTAAGTCTGAATAAATACATTGAGCACACACACAAAAAAAATACAAATTTGGGGGGCGGGGTGCGCAACTTCGCGGTTTTTCACTTATCGCGGCAGGTTCTGATCCCCATTAACCGCGAAAAACGAGGGATCACTGTACACTGGTCATTGTGAGTCATCCAAAGTCTTTCCAAACAGCTATTCAAGTCATCTAGTGAAAATTTCCTTTTAAAAAAAATAAATAAAAAATTAGATATCGTAATATAATATCGCAAACTCCCAAAAAATCGCAGCAATAGTTTTTTCCAATATCGTTCAGGCCTAATATATATATGAACGATATTGGAAAAAACTATTGCTGCGATTTTTGGGGGGTTTGCGATATATTGCGATATTAAAAAAAATGTATATATATTTTTTTCAAGAAATTTTCACAAGATGACTTAAATAGCTGTTTGGAAAGACTTTAGATGACTCACCATTACCACAGTGTACAGTCATCCCTTGTTTTTCGCAGTTAATGGGGACCAGAACCCGCCGCGATAATTGAAAAACCGCGAAGTAGCGCACCCCCCCCCCTTTTTTTTTTTTTTTTTTTTTTTTTTTTTTTTGTGTGTGTGTTTTTTGTGCCCAATGTATTTATTCAGATTTAGCATTGGAAAGAGATACATATAAGACATGTTTTTTTCTCACTTTTCCCCCCAAAGTGATTTTAAAAATGTATATAAATAAATGGCTTTTAAGCACTTCAAATGTCATAATTATGATAAGTTTTAAACATAACTGTCCAACCAAATCATTTTTGAACAAGAATAAAGTACTGTAGCAGATAAATGCTTGGCCTGTTTATCTACTTTAGCTGTGACCGTTGAAGTGACATGTAGAAATTTCAAACTCCTCATGATCACTTCTGGCATTTAAATGTCTCCAATGTCCCCACAGTACACACATTCATTCCAGCGCGGCTTCCTTGCAACTGTTTAACAAGTTAAACGATGATTGATGCCCGTGTGAAGTCTGCTTCTTTGGCCAGATCAAAGCCATCGTTGTGCCGCAGTGACTGAGAGGATCAAAAGGCTGGGAGAGGGAGGGAAGGAGGCTGTGCGCAGACCAGAAAGTGAGGCTTATGTGGATAAAAAAAAAAGAAAAACTATCGCACGTGCTTGCGATGGGACTATTGCGCACATCGCGATGGCGATGTTTAAACGATATATCGTTCAGGCTTAATATATATATATATATATATATATATATATATATACACACACACACACACACACAGTGGGGAGAACAAGTATTTGATACACTGCCAATGGGTTTTCCCATTGACTGTGTATCAAATACTTGTTCTCCCCACTGTATATACACATTTAATATACATACATTAATAAATGGTTTTAAGCACTTCAAATGTAATAATTATGATCAGTTTTAAACATAACTGTCCGAACAAATAATTTTTGAACAAGAATAAAGTACTGTAGTAGAAAAATGCTTGGCTTTATTAAATACTTCTGTTTATCTACCTTAGCTGTGACTCTTGGTGGACATGTAGAAATTACAAACTCCTCATGATCACTTCTGGCATTTAATTTATATGTCTCAAACGTCTCCACACGCACGCACGCGCGCTCTCTCTCTCTCTCTCTCTCTCTCTCAAGCGGCTTCCTGGCAGAAACTGTTTAACAAGTTAAACGATGATTGACAGCTGCTGCGCTGTGATGTCCGCTTCTTTGGGAAGATCAAAGATACCAGCATCGTTAACTTTAATAAGCAAGTACTGCAGTGACTGTGAGGTTCAAAGAGCTGGGAGAGGGAGGGTGTGAGGCTCTGCGCAGAGCAGAAAGCAGGGCGTATGTGGATTAAAAAAAAACAAAAAAACTATTGCACGTCCTTGTGATGGGACTTTTGCGCACGTACACATGGCGATGGCGATGTTTAAACGATATATCGTTCAGGCTTAATTTGGAAAATATTGCTTATTGGTTAAAATGTCATTATCGGACAACTCCACTGACAATATGTGTATGTGAAACTATCTGCGGTTGGCATGGGTATTAAATTTGTTTATAGTGAGATTAAAAAGCATTAAATGAGATTTTCTGAGAGAAGCAGAGTAGAAACCCTGACTGGCTTTTGCCTCTTGTTCAAGGTTCCGTCAACAGACAGGAATGCTTTGAGTTCCCTGTGGGGCAAACTGGCATCTGAGATCCTGATGCAGAACTGGGATGCTGCCATGGAGGATCTGACGCGACTGAGGGAGACCATCGACAACAACGTGAGTGAGAGTGATAAAAAGTTTTTTTGTGTGTGTGTGCTTATTATTTGCGCTGCTCCCCAAATTTAACATGAGTTTTTATCAACTTTGTCCCTGCACAGTCTGTGAGCTCGCCTCTCCAGTCGCTGCAGCAGAGGACCTGGCTCATCCACTGGTCCCTCTTTGTGTTCTTCAATCACCCCAAAGGCCGAGACAACATCATCGAACTCTTCCTCTACCAGCCTCAGTGAGCCCTCGTTGTATTAAAAAGTGTAGTTTGTGATGTACAGGTTGGGGCCAAAAGTAGGCTTACAGTTAACACTTAGGCATTTTACAATATCTGAAATTTTAGACATTTATTTATATTTATTTACACTACCATTCAAAAGTTTGGGGTCACCCAGACAATTTTGTGTTTTCAATTAAGTCTTTTATTTATCAAATGAGTTGCAAAATAAATATAAAGTATAGTCAAGACATTGAGAAGGTTAGAAATAAGGATTTTATTTGAAAAAATAATTTTATCCTTCGATCTTTGCTTTCGTCAAAGAATGCTCCATTTGCAGCAATTTCACCCCACACTTCCAGAAGCACCTCCCGCAAGTTGGATTGGTTTGATGGGCACTTCTTGCGTACCCTACAGTCCAGCTGCTCCCACAACAGCTCAATGGGGTTGAGATCTGGGGACTGCGCTGGCCACTCCATTAAAGACAAAATACCAGCTGCCTGCTTCTTCCCTAAATAGTTCTTGCATAATTTGGAGGTGTGCTTTGGGTCATTGTCCTGTTGTAGAATGAAATTGGATCCAATCAAGCGCTGTCCACAGGGTAGGCATGGCGTTGCGAAATGGGGTGATAGCCTTCCTTATTCAAAGTCCCTTTGACCTTGTACAAATCCCCTACTTTACCAGCACCAAAGCAACCCCAGACCATAAAATTACCTCCACCATGCTTGTCAGATGGCATCAGGCACTCTTCCAGCATCTTTTCAGGTGTTCTGCGTCTCTCAAATTTTCTTCTGTGTGATCCAAACACCTCAAACTTCGATTCATCTGCCCGTAACACTTTTTTCCAATCTTCTCAGATGTTTTTTTCTCTGCCACTCTGCCTTGAAGGCCAGCATCTCTGAGTTGCCTCTTCATTGTAGATATTGACACTGGTGTTTTGCGGGCACTATTTAACGGAGCTGCTAGTTGAGGACCTGTACTGCGCCCATTTCTCAAACTAGAGACTTTAATTTACCTGTCCTCTTGCTTGGTTGTGCAGTGGGGCCTCCTCCTCCTCTTTCTACTCTGGTTAGAGCCTGTTTGTGCTATTCTCTCAAGGGAGTAGTACACACCATTGTAGAGATCTTCAGTTTCTTGGCAATTTCTTTCATGGAATAGCCTTCATTTCTTAGAACAAGAATAGACTGTCAAGTTTCACATGAAATTTCTCTTTTTCTGGCCATTCTGAAAGTTTAATCACAACTGCAAATGTGATGCTCCAGATACTCAACTACCTCAAAGGAAGGTCAGTTTTATAGCTTCTCTAACCAGCTAAACTGTTTTCAGCTGTGCTAACATAATTGAACAAGTGTTTTCTCATCATCCATTAGCCTTCTAATGCAATTAGCAAACTCAATGTACTATTAAGCTGCATTCACACCGGCTGCGAAATTATGCGTGACAACGCGTAACGCGCGCGTTGCTGTCGCCAAAAGCATTCACACCGAGGTCTCGAGAAGTCAGCCCGCGAGACTGAACTACTTCCAGTTAAGCCCTTGTTGTGTATACAGTGAAACCGCATCGGTGAAAATGGCATAGAGAAGATGTCGATGAAATGGCTGGAAATGGGCCTCTTTAAACCAATGCACATATTGCATTGAAAACCAGACATTTGCATCTTAGTCATTTACCACATTAACAATTTATGGGGTGTATTTCGGATGTTATCTTCATTGGGAAAAAAAAAAGTGGTTTTCCTTCAAAAATAAGGAAATTTCTAAGCGACCCCAAACTTTTGAACGGTAGTGTACATACATTATATTTAGATTTGCTTAATCGCTGCTACACGCTCGTTCTGAAGTGGCTTTCCCTTGATGTCCCGCGTCACATCGAATACATTGCATTTGAGTTCATGCATGAGTAGTTTGAAGTTTAATCGAGCATGCAGTATACAAATAAAGCAGAATTTAAATGCACACATGTGCATTTGCTGTGGTTTAGTACTAATACTTTTATCGTGCGACCAGTTCATCTTTTTGTCACAATATTTTATTATTTTTTTTGTGACAACCTCTACACCAAGTCGCCTTTTAATCTGGTTGGGAGTCACTTCGCTCAGCTTTGTCGCTGCTAGGACTCTGCCTCCTCGCCTGGTTCTCAATCGACTACCCTTGTTACACAATAAAACAACCACTTATTTTAAGGAGTAGGAGCGTTTGTAATTGCATTGTAAAGAGCTTTACTAGTTTTGGTGAGAGCAGAATAGTTTTTTGTTGTTTTGTAAACTACAGTTCCATGCAAAGTTTGCAAATGTACATCAAGATATAATTTAGCTTAGCATTTGTAGGTGTGTAGCTTAGCATTTGTAGGGGTGAGCGCCATTTTTCGAGTGTCCCGAACTTCAAGAAAGCGTATTTATCAAGGTTTCCTCAGCCACCCCACTGAGAACCATGCTATCACTGCGCCAGCACCTCTGCTATTGGACAGAGGTTGCCACAAAACGCTCATTTCCGCTGGGAACGCACAAACCCAGTGAGTTTTGGAATTGGCACATTTCAAACTAAATTTCTCGAGCTTCCGGGTTCGTATAACATTTTGGAAGATGTTTGCGTATTTGTGAGAAGGACCCATATTTTATTTCTGCCTCATTGTAATAAAAGACAATGGGATAACATTTGAAAGCTACTAAAATAAAAGCAAAATCGGTCTTTAAAGTCCTTAAAAAGTGCTTGAATTTGGCCATGAAAAAGGTGTACTAACCCTGTACATATTTCACATTGAACCTATCAAGTGTTT
This sequence comes from Corythoichthys intestinalis, assembly GCF_030265065.1. Classification (NCBI taxonomy): domain Eukaryota; kingdom Metazoa; phylum Chordata; class Actinopteri; order Syngnathiformes; family Syngnathidae; genus Corythoichthys; species Corythoichthys intestinalis. The sequence continues at coordinate 28,363,592 of NC_080416.1, forward strand.
AAAATGTCCAACTTAACTGATTCACCTACATTCATTGCCATCCATCGCAACGCGGATGGATGGCATTGAGTGATCATGTTTTGGCTGACAGCCCTCCAGTCTTGCATTGGACGTCCATCACCATCAATGGCAGCCAGTAATTTCATAGGGGAAAACTAATCGCTAAAACATGGCATCTGAACAATGGTGTGTTTATGTCCATTGTAAATGAACAAAAAGGATTTCTTCACCTCTCTGAAAGCTACTTTCCCCCACTCTCCAGGTACTTAAACGCTATCCAGACTATGTGCCCTCACATCCTGCGCTATCTCACCACCGCGGTCATCACCAATAAGGACGTTCGCAAGCGCCGACAAGTGCTTAAGGACTTGGTGAAGGTCATTCAGCAGGTCAGGCCGGTGTACCAATTTTACCAAACGTCTTCATTTTCAAATAGTGACTAATTACCGTTTTTGCGCAGGAGTCGTACACATACAAAGACCCCATCACAGAGTTTGTGGAGTGTCTCTATGTCAACTTCGACTTCGACAGCGCCCAGAAGAAGCTAAGGGAGTGCGAGTCGGTGAGACAAATTCTTACTCTTTTTTTTTTTCTAGGCACAAATGGACTTTTGCTAACTTTGACCGAGCTAGCCATGCTAAATCCAATCAGTAAATCCTTTTAGTTCTGCTTTTTTAAGCGGAACAGCTGTCAGATTTGGGTCCAAGCTGAACTGTTGATGCTCTGCTTGGGGACCACTTTGTACTTTGTTCTGATTAGGATTTTTTTTGAGAATGTTTGCACCAGTGACGTATTTCATTTGTTCCGTCACGCACAACAGATTGTAAATGTCCTCCGGGTATTTTGTCTTTTCGCCAAGAGGGTTCTTATTTGTAGGCTCCATGTGTAAAATTGATTGTTTTTAAGATATTCACTTTGAGGCTTGGTTCTAGTGCTTATAAAACTTTTACCGTCTGCAGTTTTGAGGGGAAAAAGTCTGTTTTTCGAGACTTAATTTTCAGTATCCAGTTAGTAGTGGGGAAAATAATTCTTGCGCATACTGCGTCCAATTTTTTCTCCCACAAGAAATATTCAAACTCACTCGTCTTTATTACACACACACTGTTCAGCCAGTTGCCTTTTTTTTCCTTACTGTGCCTTGGCCACAAGTGAATTTCTTTGCTTCGTGTCCGATTGGCTTAATTCTTGGCTGTTTTAGTGCTACTGCGTCACAACATGTGAGAACTTGATGGCACTAGTGTGCGAAATGTCTTTTTTAAACCTTCTATGTACAGATTTTTTTTAGCCCAACGGCTTAAGTCATCCTTTTAAAACGTTTCTGGAAAACAAAATAAAACTAGAGGAGCACTATAGACCCTACCCACGTGACGTCACAACTCCGCCCTCCTGACTGGTGCCGCCCAATTGTCCGTCAACACATCGTGTTTGCCTGTTACGGCTACGTACATTCCTCCCATTTACGGCGTGTTTTTCTGCTCGTTAACATTAATAATCAAAATGGTGAAGGCGTGTGTGGCGGTCGGTTGCAATAACAGAGAAGATAGACGGAGAGACTTGAAGTTCTACCGGATTCCGAGAGACCCGGAGAGGAAAGAGCGAGATGGGCTGCTGCAATTCGACGAGAAAACTGGGCTCCAAACGATTACCACAGATTATGTAGTAGTTATTTTATATCTGGTAAGATGCATTTAATATATATTTAGAGGGTTTTGGGCTGACAACCACAATTGAGATCATTGCTAGGCTAATCGCCGACAACATACACGTATGTATGTAGTGAGAGTGCTATCGCTAAACCATATAAACATTAAAAGCCCTAGCTCCATTGACAAATGACATGAAATACATTAGACTTGACAGTGGATGTTAGCAAGAACAAAAGATTTTGAATTGAAAATTTCGTAACTCACCTTTCCAAGCACAAGATAGATTCCTGCCGAATTTTCGTGGACGAGGACCTTTTTCAAACTTTCGTGAGAATAGGCTGATTTTGTGTGGACAAGATAGTTGTACATATCAGGGTAGCTAGCAGATGTCAGGCAAATACGGCGGAGACAGCGGGTCGAAAAACATCGATTTAGGCATCAAATATGGATCTGGCGAATGGATAAACTGAAGCTTTTTCACATAACGCCTTTTATGCAACGCATCAAGTGAGTTTACGGCATCCGAAAGCACCGGGTCTTCCATGAAATGCATTATAAATTACTCGATCAATTGAGACCATTGATAATACGGACACAAAATGACGGACAAGGGGGCGGAACAATACAGCGATCACGTGATTTTGTGACGTCGTGGGTAGGGTCTATAAGAAAGCAGACTTCTGCCTAAGCAACCAAATTCAAAGTAGCGCCAAATTATTTTAATTGAATGACCTTATGACGTCTGACCGTATGCCGCCCAACAGCCAAGCATATCAATGAGCTCTTTGCCCTCATGCCTCAAAATGCCATAACTCTTTTCTCGGCGTATCATCAACCCTGTAAATTTGAGGTAACTTGATAATGGATTAGCCTATTTATCACAAAATTCTTTTTTTGACCCTTTGACTTCAGCTGGGTATCCAGCTGGTCTTAAAAAGTCTTAAATAATGTAATTTCAAGGCCTTAAAATGTCTACAATTCTCCTAAAATCTTATAAAAGGTCTTAAATACAATTAGGAAAGGTCTTAAAAATCTATTGATTGATTTTTGAGGACGCTATAACGTAACTAAAAAGAGCAACTACCTGTACTGCTCAGAATTTATCGAACACAAGCAGGTTTTGCTGTGCACGCGCAGTTGAACGTTGACAGCTTAGTTAGCATAGTCATAGTGGCGAAAACAGATTTACAGTAGTTACATACATATGGGTGAGTGCAAATTTAATGATTCCGGGCTTGAAAACATACAGTTCAACCAGGGTTTCCCCTAGGATTTTTTAAAGCTGTGGTGGTGGGCTGCATCGGAATCGGACAATCCCATCGTGGTGTGCCGCAGCGAATTTGTGTCATATCATGACAAATAAGATTTTTCCTTAACAACATTTATTTATTCCAAGAACCATAACAAATATATATTTGCAAAGTTTGCATCCTGCCTGGGAACACTTGATTTTCCTGGACTGAAAAAGGGCAAATCAGCAATAGGTTGTCCAATTTTTGTCAATTTGAGGCATGCTGCAAATTGGTCCACCTGTTTCTCAAGTCTGTCTTCTCCTACACAGGAATAAGGAAAAAAATGAGCTCTAGGAAATGAAGACACTCAGGCATCTCTAACTTACATTGTACAGTTCTGTACAATGTACAGTTGACCAAATGTCTTACTCTGTTCATTGCAGAGAAATCTCACAGTTCACTGTTGAGATGGGCACTGTCAACGCAATGGCCGACAGTTGGCTCAAGCAAGGGTGCAGGACTCCCCATTCATCAGGCTGTGATGCCATCTTGACATTATGCTGAGCTGGTCCATATTCTGAAACACATTCAATGTTTTACCCTTTTGTTATTGTTAGTGCAAATTCATATAATGATTTGTTTCAATGAGATGAAAAATTTCAATGCAAATACGCCATCGGTTTTGTAATTTTTTGGATAAGGAACATGCCAGAATATAGACAGTGAACCTTTTTCAACACCACAGTTCAAGGTAAAATAATACAATTATGAATATTAAAAACAATAGGTGCGTGATTCTGAACACTCACCTTGATTTGTGTGGCACAGCCACGGCTTAAAACTTTACCATTTCTGTCCATGTTGGGTCCCAGCTAGATTTGCTTTTTTGCTTAGTTGAGACTTCTACCATGGACTGTGCGCCTTCCTGATCTGCGTCTCCAGCTCAGATCTTGCCTCATTGTTTTTGAAAACATTATCTCAACATTAAAATACAACGCTTGCCATAACCATTTAGTTATTTCTACTCCTCGGAACGGGAGAACTAATACCTTTGGAACTGAAGGGCATCTGGTAGCATGAGCCTCATGTTCCAAAATATTTAATTAGCCTCAGACGCTTATTAAATATTTTGGAATGTGACTGTCTAGGTCACCACAACAATAATTGTCATTGTGTTGGCGGACCCTCGTCCTCAGGAACTTTTCTCTTTCCAAAATACTGTACTTCAAAATACTCATCTGAAACTACAGCAAGTGACGTCAGCACCGAACAAATGCTATGCTAAGGTGCGACAATTCGGGTCCTTGACATGCTATAAAGAACTTAGACGTTGAGTCAATGTTAATATTATGGTTGTTTTCACAGGCTTAAACCTGAAGTAAATTAACTTTAAATGCCTGGATTTTTCTTCCGATCTCTGCGCCGCTTTCCTCACTAGTCCTCAGGCGCAAGCTTCAAATAGAAGAACTTATGCGATTTTCAAAATAAAGTGTGTAACAGAACAATTTGTTTGACATGCTATTTCAGAAGAAATACCAGAAAAAAATAGCTCCATATGTTCATTTAAAGAAAAAAAAATCATTTGCAAGGTATGGCGGCTTTTATTATGGTGTGGCAGTGCGCCACGATCTTCTCTGTGTAGGGGAAACCCTGGTTCAACGAATGGATGAAGCCTGTGGAGGGAAACTCGCATGAAGCACACTGCACTTTGTGCAAGAAAATTTTAAAACTTGGAATATCTGGTATCAAGGCATTGGAATCCCATTACAGATCTGAAAAGCACAAGGCGGTCATAAAATGCCAGCAGCAAACGCTGTTTTTGGTTCACATGTTGCTTCACAAAAGTAAAAGTTCTAGTGTTTTTGGTTAGGTTAAGCATTTTGTATTACAATGAGAAAGAGCTGTGAATAAATTAGTATAGTTCTTTGTCAGTAATGTTTTGTATGTTTTATTCTGGTATCAATGTGAAATGGGTCTTAAATTTTATTTGCTATGGTCTTAGAAAAAGTCTTAAATTTGGCTTTTCAAACAGAATGCACAACAAATTCAACCAACAAGTAGTCTAGATGCCTCGAGTGACAACATTTACAAATTATCATGACCTGGATGACTTGAACATCTTTATTGGCATAAAGAGAAAGAACACGTTTTTAGGCAAACACTACTGTTTTTAAATAGCTTGAAGTGCCAAATTTATGTATTAATTCTTCCTTAATATGTCATCTACATTGAAATAATGGGGCCTGCAGCTTGCCTCTCATACTGTCAGACACTAATGCCTTCATACATTTAAGCTTAAGGCCTTTAAAAGTAAGCTGATGGTGCGGAATCATCAAATGCACTTTATACAAAAATGATGGATTTAAGTAAATGTAGTTGAAGTATTTTTTATGTTCTGAGAGTTATGTTCTGAGAGCAAATTCATTTTGTATTCAGTGACTTCTCGCTTGTCCAGGTCCTTGTCAATGACTTCTTCCTGGTGGCGTGCTTGGAGGACTTCATTGAAAACGCTCGCCTCTTTATCTTTGAGACCTTCTGCCGTATCCATCAATGCATCAGCATCAAGTGGGTGTCACCTACTGTTGTCATATTAAGACTATCCAGTAAACAGTGGGGGAGGATCAAAATGCCATGCAACCAATTAGAGCAGGGCGGTAAACCGAAAATTTACCGTCACCGAAATTCTTAACGATGACCGACGTAATTTTGACCATGTCGGTCAATTCGGTAAATTAATAAAACAAGAAAATAGTCTTTTCATCCCGCTTTGATTCTGTGTTGTTCGTCTATGTTCATTCCCCTTTAAGAAAGCAGTGAATGTGCTTACGTAGGGAGTCACGTGATCATCAGGAAGCCAATCAAACAAAAGCCCGGTAAGCTAACGCTAGCAGCTAACGCTACAAGCAAAACGTGATGGAGTGTGGCTTAAGGGAGGTTCACCAAACTTTCAACCGACATTTAGTAGACTCTTGGTGGCATCCAGACGGGCTTTCACCCGCTGTCCTCCTTTGTTCTCACGATTTCCGGAGATGGTGCTTTCAGTGCTTTCTACTGGTAGCCAGGCTAACGCTAGCTAGCGGCTAACGCTACAAATGAACGTTATGGAGTCGGATAGAGGCTCTAACCTTGTCGAAACGGCTGAACTTAATGAGTGGATTGGGCACGGACTGCATCTAGCAATTACTATGTGGCGTTATTTTGTATCTGTCTGTGTGTGTGATTCCTCTGATAGCTTTTGTGATGGTAAAGAATTCTGCCTAAAGTACAATCCAACGGCGAAACTTATAATGACCGAGAAATGACCCCAGCTATTTTTATTGTGCGTGCATTTATGAAAAAATGCACTGGGGGGGAAAAAAACCCTTAAACCATAAAGTAAACACTTGTATTTAATAATTATATCACAGCAGCCATTAACAATACGTTGTCTTTTTGAAGTGTACTGTTCAAGCTGCAAGTCATTTGTGTTACAATTACATGTTTGCACAGGCATATTGATTTTGACAATGTACATTGTTCAAGTCATACACGCTGTTATAAATGTTCATACTTGAATTCTTATTGCTTACAATACATTTTTATTAGGGCTGTCAAACGATTAAAAATTTTAATCGAGTTAATTACAGCTTAAAAATTAATTAATCGTAATTAATCGCAATTCAAACCATCTATATAATATGCCATATTTTTCTCTAAATTATTGTTGGAATGGAAAGATAAGACGCAAGATGGATATATATTTTCAACATGCGGTACATAAGGACTGTATTTGTTTATTATAACAATAAATCAGTTCTAAATCAGTTATAGAAATTTTATATTAAAACCCCTCATAATGTTTTCGTTTTAATAAAATTTGTTAAATTTTCAATCAAAAAATAAACTAGTAGCCCGCCATTGTTGATGGCAATAATTACTTACACTATAAAATCAGTCGCACCCAAACGCCAGCAGAGGGCAGCAAAACTCCGCAAAACACAATTAACAGGTGGGCCTTTCACTCTAGTGACATTTAAATATGTCTGAGCTGGGCAAGTGCGTTAATTGCGTCAAATATTTTAACGTGATTAATTAAAAAAATTAATTAACGCCAGTTAACGCGATAACTTTGACAGCCCTAATTTTTATAAATTTAATGTTTAGACTGCATGTACAATTGTTAAATACAGTACATCAAATTGAATGCTGGTAAATAAATCAACAAGAAATAGTTAATCTGTATTTCATGCATTGATTCAGATTTTCAAATTATATAACAGTCCGCTTGGGCGAATTTATCGTCATTTATCGTTATCGAGATAAATCTGCTCAATTTATCGTGATACATGATTAAGGCCATATCGCCCAGCCCTACAACCAATTGAGCTAATTGGTTCGAGAAAGGGTTTATTTCTGGAAGCTTCTTGCATAGGGGTGGGAACCTGTGGGTAGCTCATGATACAATACGATTTGTGATAGAAGGCTCACGATATGGCGATACAACAATTATCGATACATGTGTCAGGAAATCATTCTAGGATATTCTACAATACAATAACAAAAAACAAGCTCTTTTCATTCATCTGCTGTGAATTGAAATGAGTTTATCACCTACCCATTTGAAGGATTTGGGAATGAACATTTTCTGCCATCTAGAGCCAGTCAATGGCAGCCAATTTAGACACTATGCTAGTAGTTTTTTTTTTTATCCCACAAAGTGACATCAGTGTAAAATGATACATCGATTTTTGGCGGGAGCATAACCATAACCTTATGAGGTACAAAGTATATCACCATTTTAATGCATTGTCACACCCCTGTTCATTACTTGGCACATACTTCGAAGTTATTGAACCCATGTTACATAAAGGACTTCATTCTGTAGTTAAATTATTGTAAGTCTTCTCTGTAAGATATTCTTTTTACGACTGGGCTTCTCTGTACACAGCATGCTGGCTGACAAGCTCAACATGACACCCGAGGAGGCGGAGAGGTGGATCGTGAACCTTATCCGTAATGCTCGGTTGGATGCCAAGATTGACTCCAAGCTGGTGAGCGCTCAAAAACAGCTAACCAGCTAAACTTCTCACCCCTGTCATTCACTTTGCTGTGTCTCATACACGTCTCTTAGGGTCACGTGGTGATGGGCAACAACGCTGTTTCGCCGTATCAGCAAGTCATCGAGAAGACAAAAAGCTTGTCCTTCCGCAGCCAAATGCTGGCAATGAATATTGAGAAGAAGGTGGCTCACAGCAACAGGAACGAGGTACCGTTTCCGAATGAACTGTATGTCCAAAAATGCATACAAAAGTTAAAAAATGTTTTTGAAAAGCAAATAATTTGTGGGCTTCGAACTGAGCCTGATTGTGACTAGCATTGGTTAACCCAAAAAGTGATTCCAGTTACCTCTATTAATAGTGTAACAATAACAGGGAAGACTGGCAATGAATGGTCATCTTTCAGTGCCATCGACGGAGCTAGGCGTTCAATCCATTTTGACTGGCCCCCTCCCAGTCAAAATGGATTAACGTCTTGCGCCATCAATGACAGCTAATGAGTTAAATGAGCAGAGGTAGGTAGAGTAGCCAAATATGTTACTCAAGTAAGAGTAGCGTTATTTCAAAATAAAAATACGGAAGTAATAGTAGTCATCCAAAAAATGTACTTGAGTGCAAGTAAAAAGTATTTGGTGAAAAGTAGTGTTGCAACAATCACTCGAATAACTCCAGTAATTCAATTAGAAAAAAGATTAGAATTAAATTTTGCTGCGTCGAGTATTCGTTTAATTAAAATGTCGTTGTAATGGTTTTGTTTTGAAAGTGTTTGCAATAGTTTTATTGATTTGCGTGGATACAATGCCCTTTAGTGGCAAGTGAATATGATTGTATAATTTCACATGGCCGAATCCAGCTGCTCCCTGTTAAGACCAACATAAGCTAAGTTTTTGTTTGAGCTAATGTTTTCTTAATGCATTCGTAATTTAGTTTATAGGTATATTTAACCGTTGTTTGGGGGGAACATGTGTTTGAACCATTTGTTAAGAGCATTGTAAAAAAGAAGAAAAAACTTAGCATAAAAGCTAGCGGACCTTTTGCTATGCAAGTCAGCCAATTGTTCTTTTTAGTTGTACTTAGATCCTTTTTTTTTTTAATACCGTCTGAGTCTCAGGTATTTTAATTTTTATGTGCCTTATCCGATTACTTGATTATTCAAACTAAATAGTTAATCGATTAATCGACTACTAAAATAATCGATGGCTGCAACCCTATTAAAAAGGATACTGAAGTAATCGATAACATTGAGAGTGACTGCTTACTAAGTTTTTTTTGTTTTTAACCTATATGAACTGTTGTTATTATTATACTTTGAAGAAGACTAACCAATTACATAACCACATTACGCCAAAGAAATACAAACAAAAATCATTCAATTTGGGGAGACAAAAAAAAAAAAAAAAAAATTAAATGAAGCCTCATTCATCAAAAGCGCATGAGTGCCCTCCAGTGGAGAAAACATTTATTATGAAACTAATCTCCAGTTTTCTGTGGACAAACGGTGCCCGATAAAAACTGGGAGAGAGGTTAAAATCCGCGCTTTCACGTCATGCTGACAGCAGCGCGCTATGTCATGTTCTTATATTTTTTACGGTGCTTTAAGTACGCCATGTGATTGAACAGGTCGGTGCGATCATACAACAGCAAACTTGACTCTGATTGATATAATGGAGTCATGTGATTATTGTTTCGATGTCTCATTGGTGAAATTGATAGTGCCCACTGTTAGCATCTGTCAAAAAAAAAAGTTAAATGTAATATGTAGAATAAGGAAGGTAACTTATACTTTGGGCTACACTAGCCATTAGTTAATGGCTAGTGTAGCCCAAAGTACTCGTACTCCACATAAGAGTAGCATTTCTTCCTCACATACAGTTGTGGTCAAAAGTTTACATATACTTGTGAAGAACATAATGTCATGGCTCTCTTGAGTTTCCAGTTATTTCTACAACTCAGATTTTTCTCCGATAGTGATTGGAACAGATACTTCTTTGTCACAAAAAACATTCATGAAGTTTGTTTTTTATGACTTTATTATGGGTTAACAGAAAAAGTGATCAAATCTGCTGGGTCAAAAATATACATACATGGATCTGAAAAAGCGAATCATTGACTTGAACAAGTCAGGAAAGTCACTTGGAGCCATTTCAAAGCAGCTGCAGGTCCCAAGAGCAACAGTGCAAACAATTGTTTGTAAGTATGAAGTGCATGGCACTGTTTTGTCACTGCCACCATCAGGAAGAAAACGCAAGCTATCACCTGCTGCTGAGAGAAAATTGGTCAGGAGGGTGAAGATTCAACCGAGAATCACCAAAAAGCAGATCTGCCTTGAATTAGAAGCTGCTGGAACACAGGTGTCAGTGTCCACAGTCAAGCGTGTTTTGCATCTCCATGGACTGAGAGGCTGCCGTGCAAGAAGGAAGCCCTTGCTCCAAAAGCAGCACCTTAAGGCTCGACTGAAGTTTGCTGCTGATCACATGGACAAAGATAAGACTTTCTGGAGTAAAGTTCTGTGGTCAGACGAAACAAAAATCGAGCTGTTTGGCCACAATGTCCAGCAATATGTTTGGAGGAGAAAAGGTGAGGCCTTTAACCCCAAGTACACCATGCCTACCTTCAAGCACGGTGGTGGTAGTATTATGCTGTGGGGCTGTTTTTGCTGCTAATGGAACTGGTGCTTTACAGAGAGTAAATGGGATAATGAAGAAGGAGGATTACCTTCAAATTCTTCAAGATAACCTAATGTCATCAGCCCGAAGATTGGGTCTTGGGCGCAGTTGGATGTTCCAACAGGACAATGACCCCAAACACACATCAAAAGTGATAATGGAATGGCTAAATCAGGCTAGAATTAAGGTTTTCGAATGGCCTTCCCAAACTCCTGACTTAAACCACATTGAGAACTTGTGGACAATGCTGAAGAAACAAGTCCATGTCAGAAAGCCATCAAATTTTACTGAACGGCACCAATTCTGTCAAGAGGAATGGTCAAAGATTCAACCAGAAGCTTGCCAGAAGCTTGTGGATGGCTACCAAAAGCGCCTAATTGAAGTGAAAATGGCCAAGGGACATGTTACCAAATATTAGCGCTGCTGTATTTATATTTTTGACCCAGCAGATTTGATCACTTTTTTCTGTTCACCCATAATAAAGTCATAAAAGAACCAAACTTCATGAATGTTTTTTGTGACAAAGAATTATCTGTTCCAATCACTCTATCAGAGAAAAATCAGTTGTAGAAATAACTGGAAACTCAAGAGAGCCATGACATTATGTTCTTCACAAGTGTATGTAAACTTTTGACCACAACTGTATCTACTGATCTATCGACTGTAAAAGTAAAAAGTATGGCTTCGTAAAACTACTCTTAGAAGTACATTTTTCTCAAAAGGTTACCCAAGAAAATGTAACGTGTTACTTCCCACCTCTGTTAATGAGGGCCTTGTAAGGGTGAAAAAAAAGCCTTTTTACCCGTTTTGATTATTCCATTTTGTCTTTTCCACAGACACCAAACTGGGCCGCTCAAGATGGATTCTACTAGATGGATTCTACTAAAAAAAAAAAAAAAAAACGACACGAGTGGCTCCTGGAAAATAAAAATGCAACTTTTTGCTACTTGGTGATCCGCCTGTCATTCCAACTGGCTGCTTAAAAAATAGCGTCACACAATTTGGTTGTCACCCATTCAGATATTTCACCTTTATTATTATTGTTTTTTTTTTAAAGTCAAATTTTCTGTAACGAAAAAAACAATGTCGAAACAATAAAAGTTTTGCCTCTGGAATTGTTTTGCCTTTGGTCATTTCCGCTGTTTGCCCGCTAGATGGCGGAGTTGTTTCTATTATTTATTTCGCTAATATTTTTGCCCGCTAAATGTCGCTGTCGTCTTATTTATTGTAAACCGCTGTATTTCTGTTTGATTTCTCATTTCAGAATCTTGATGTGTGAATGATTGATCAATAATATTTCCTATGTGCATGTTTCCTCAAGAAGGTCCTGTTAAACCCAAGCCTTACTGTTGCCACACCTTTTTAATAAGCACCACCATTAAAGCTGACCTTCTCCGCCCTCCCTGGGTAAATATTTGCCTATGATAATAGTACAAGTTATCAAGCTCTTGAAGCTAACAGGCTGTGGTGCTATTTTCTCCCATCTAACCTCTCAACTGAATATTTGAAGACAATTACGGTGTGTGGTTGGTTTGCCTCAGGTGCATTTTTTGTGACTTGTCATCTCGTGTGAGGATTTCCTCTGATATGTGTGGAAGGAGGAGCTGATGTTCAGAGAAGCAGCTCTGCACGTCTCCTCCCCTTCTCTTCTTTTCCTCCTGTGTTCCTTCAGCTGACGTGGGTCCGGCAGCTGGAATCCATCAGCGTGCGGTTCGGCCTGCCTCGCTGCTACTTCCTGACACAACGCGACTCCTTTCCTCTTGGAGTGACTTGCACAATCATGGACACGCTGACGGCATGGGTGGCGACGGATCCGGCCGTGGTTCGGCTTCTGTGGATCCTGGTGTTGGTGCTGGCAACGCTACTGGTGTGGTTCTTCTCCTTCTGCTGCTACACGTGGAACCACGGCGGTTCTTCGACTTCCATGGAGCGCTACCTGGAAGGTAAGTGGACCCTCCCTCTTTCCACTCCCCTCCCCCGTGATAGGCTGATCCCTTTTCCACTCTGACTCACTTGTGCTGAACTTCTGCGGTAGTTTTTTTTTTTTTTTTTACCATCTCCAAACTGGCTCTGCTTCCACTTTGTGGTTGGAAATTTGCTGATTGGCTGGTTTGGATTGCATACAATGACTCTTTCATACTCAACATTACAATCAAAATGTAGCGAGCAGTTGTGGGAGTTGTAAACATCGATTCCCACATATCTATAAATGGGAAGGATGGCATTGAGAAATCATTTGGTACTACAATTGACGGGGATAGACGTCTAATTCATTTTCATCCAGTCAAAATGGATTGGACGCCTGTTGCCATCCATAGCAGTCAAGAAAATAATACTTAAAAATAAGTACATTGCAAGGGCGTAGATTTGCATAGGGACTGTAGAGACATGGCACTACCAACTTTTCAGGATGCTGAAATTGTCCCCACCAACTTTTAAGCAACCTAATTGGCATTATATCAGTAGTTCAGCTATATAGATAATTTAGATAGTCTTTCCATTTGTTGTATGGATAGAATTGACCCTACCATTATAAGGGAATTACTTTCATTATGTTCAGACTGACATTTACCCCTTATCACTTGCTGAATGTGTCAGTCCATTTTTTCCCTCAAACACACATTTGATTAGCTGATGACATGACCCCCCCCCCTCCACACGCACTCACAGCCACTGTAAGTAATGTAAAAATATGTCAATGATGTGGAGGTGGGGAGCACACCACTAATTTTGCGACTGAAAGTCCGACCTGCATCAGAGTTAGCATAACATTAAACTGTATGAATTTGCTAACCTGCAAAACTCGAGTAGGAAGCTGCTTTGAGAGAAGTGTCCTTCATTATGTTTTCTACTGTTAACGTTAATTGTGAGAAATGTAGTGAACCGAGGTTTAACCCCTTCTCCCCAATTTTCATTTTTATTTTATTTATGTGGTCTTACAGCAGCCCAAATGAACTTTTTTTTAAGTTTGGTTGTGTTTGTGGACAAAAGCAGTAGTGTTTTACATGGTATTCCCTAACTATGTAAGACGTTTTTTCAGTTGTATTTAATTTCTTTATTTAGACAGACAATAACGAGTGGTCTTAAGAAAATTGTTTATTTTTTGCATTCCTAGATAAACTATTATTGTGTATGTTATTAATCTAAGTTCAAATATTGCAATTTAAAATTGCAAGACAAAAAAAAAAAAGTTTTCAAAATGTTTCTTTAGTATACGTAGTTTTTTGAAAACAAAGGTTTGAATCAAACGATGTATCACTTGAACCAATACACATGAAAGTTAGTACAAGTCGATAGATTTATTTTGCATTGATCATTTGCCTATCAATTAATTAGGTTCATATTTGTGAGAAATGTACCTCTGACCCCCGTTCACCCAATCTGTTTAGTCTTATTAATGTCCCGTCCACAGCAAAAAGTGTACATGTATTTTATGCTGTTATATCGTCCCTACCAATGTAGACCAAACCTACACCCTTGCATATGGTCGTACCCGATTTGCGTCATGTAATCGGATGTGGGACATCCCTAATATACAGTGCAGTATATAATCGGAACAAAAATTATTTCCCCCAAATATTTGTTTTTTCATGTGTGATAGTTTAGTTTTAGCTGTGACATTTTTCTAAAATATGATAGCTGCTTTGGTGCAGTACAGGTAATAAATGTGTTTTATGTCCTTCCCTTTCTCTCTATCTCCCTTTTACAGTGATGGTGAAACCGCCTGCATCCAAAGCCCCCCCTCAGGTGAGCCCCCACCGTACCTGGAATGCTGATGTAATGCCTCCTTTTGGGCTTTAGGGGTCCCTGCTCGCTTGTACTTCACTACATTTGTTATCATGGGGGCTGATGACATAACACCATCAACCTCATTCCAGATACCATCAAAGTTAACTTGAGGACGCTTTTTATCGAGGTGCATTCAACCAGATTAGAATGGCTTGTTTTCTTTTAATTCTTTATTTATTTAGTTCAGTTCATCTATGTATGCATTAGATTTGGATAAACACTGATAATGGTCACTTATGTGGACTCATAGGACATTCCATTAGGTACTTCTGTATGGAACCACAGAGTGCCAAAATTAAAAAATAAAATAAATGAATATATAAATATAAAGACAAATAAATGAAAATAAAGGTATGTTTTGTCATTGAATTTTAAACAATCGCAACTTTTTTGTTTGACTTGACTATTTCCCTTGCCTTCGCTTTTGCCTTTGCTTTTACCAAAAGGAATGGTCTGTCAATCAAATGGCGGGGACTTTCATTTTCCATGCCGCTTTCAAACAGAAATAGTAGCTGATAGCTGATTACTCCTTGTTTACCTGAAGGAAATGTTTCAGAGCAACAATGGGGGAAATCTGTATCATGTACGAATTTTGATTCATCATTTATCTGGTTAGATTTTTTTTTTTTTTTTTTTAAATCTTTTTCACAACTGCTTAGAGGAGCAGCTGACCGGCTGGATGGGTCACCTCAGCCCAATCACATTTAATGCCGTCAATAACTAACCATTTCCTATTTGGAAAGCCCCTCCCAACGCCATTTGATCGACGGACCAATCATTTCTGTAAAAGCAAAGGCAATGACAAACGAAATAGAAAAGGCAAAGAAAAAAAATTGTCATTGTTTTTTCAGTTTGTTTTTCAACGAGAAAAAGTAAAAGTTAATCACAAAACTTATTATGTTTTTTTCGTTTGTGTTTCTCAATAAAAGTCGAAGACAAAATATACTTTCATATTTTCATTTATTTATTTACAGTTAGGCGCAGAAGTATTTGCACCCCTTGTGATTTTGCAAGTTACCCCTTTAGAAAATAGGTCAAGGTCTGAAATTTCAATCACAGATGCATTTCCACTTAGAGACAAAATAAAAAAATAAAATTACAGAAATCACATTGTATGATTTTTAAAATATTTATTTGCAATTTACTGGGGTTCATTTGTACCCCTGAGAATCAGCGATAATTATGGCACTCAAAGAGTTGTCAGTCTACCTTAAAAAAAAGTCCACGTTTACCCTGCGAGTAGCCGCCCACCCGTTTGAGCTCAACGTTGTCACCTGTGCACTCCACAGTCAGTCATAATCCAACTGCTATCATGGGCAAGCTTTCGAAAGACACCAGAAAAAAATTGTTTAGCTCCACAAAGCTTGAAAATGCTATGGGACAATTCACAAAGCAGCTTGGTGAGAATACATCAACAGTTGCAGCAATTGTTAGAAAATGGAAAAGGCTAATAATGACTGATAATCCACCTCGGACTGGGGCTCATTGTAAAAGCTCTCCTAGTGGGGCATCACTCATGATGAGAAAAAGTGAGGGCTCAGCTTAGAACTACACGGAAGGAGCTGGTCAATGACCCAAAGAGAGCTGACTGCACAGTTTAAAGGCTACTGTCAGTAGAACACTACAGTGCAATGGTTTAAAATCATGCATTGCTCAGAAGGTTCCCCTGTTGAAGCCAGTACATGTCAAGCCCGTCTGAACTTTGCCAGGGACCATCTGAATGATGCAGAGGGGAGATAGGAGAAAGTAATGTAGTCTGATGAGACCAAAGTAACACTTTTTGGTGCAAACTTTACTCGCCGTGTGTGGAGGAAAAAGAAGGATGAGTACAATCCTAAGAACACCATCCCCACTGTGAAGTATGGGGGTGGAAACCTCATGCTTTGGGGCTGCTTTTCAGCAAAGGGGACAGGACGACTGTACTGTATAAAGCAGAGGATGAATGGTGTAAAAAAGACCCCTTATGATGAGCAAGATTATTGAACCCCAGTTTCCCTTGCCCGGACGCGGGTTACCGGGGCCCCCCTCTGGAGCCAGGCCTGGAGGTGGGGCTCGAAGGCAAGCGTCTGGTGGCCGGGCCTGTCCCCATGGGGCCCGGCCGGGCTCAGCCCGAAAAGGCAACGTGGGTTCCCCTTCCCATGGGCTCACCACCTGTGGGAGGGGCCAAAGGGGTCGGGTGCGTAGGGAGTTGGGCGGCAGCCAAAGGCGGGGGCCTTGGCGGTCCGACCCCCAGCTGCTGAAGCTAACTCTTGGGACATGGAATGTCACCTCTCTGGCAGGGAAGGAGCCTGAGCTGGTGTGTGAGGCAGAGAAGTTCCGACTAGATATAGTCGGACTCTCCTCCACACACAGCTTGGGTTCTGGTACCAATCCTCTCGAGAGGGGTTGGACTCTCTTCCACTCTGGAGTTGCCCATGGTGAGAGGCGCCGGGCAGGTGTGGGCATACTTATTGCCCCCCGGCTTGGCGCCTGTACGTTGGGGTTTACCCCGGTAGACGAGAGGGTAGCCTCCCTCCGCCTTCGGGTGGGGGGACGGGTTCTAACTGTTGTTTGTGCTTATGCACCGAACAGCAGTTCAGAATACCCACCCTTTTTGGAGTCCTTGGAGGGTGTGCTAGAGAGCGCCCCCTCTGGGGACTCCCTCGTTCTACTGGGGGACTTCAACGCTCACGTGGGCAATGACAGTGAGACCTGGAGGGGCGTGATTGGGAGGAACGGCCCCCCCGATCAGAACCCGAGTGGTGTTCTGTTATTGGACTTCTGTGCTCGTCACGGTTTGTCTATAACGAACACCATGTTCAAACATAGGGGTGTCCATATGTGCACTTGGCACCAGGACACCCTAGGCCGCAGTTCGATGATCGACTTCGTAATCGTGTCATCGGACTTGCGGCCGCATGTTTTGGACACTCGGGTGAAGAGAGGGGCGGAGCTGTCAACTGATCACCACCTGGTGGTGTGTTGGCTCCGATGGCGGGGGAAGATGCTGGCCAGACCTGGCAGGCCCAAACGTATTGTGAGGGTCTGCTGGGAACGTCTGGCAGAATCCCCTGTCAGAAAGAGTTTCAACACCCACCTCCGGCAGAACTTCTCCCTTGTCCCGGGGGAGGTGGGGGACATTGAGTCCGAGTGGGCCATGTTCTGCACCTCCATTGTTGAGGCGGCCGATCAGAGCTGTGGCCGTAAGGTGGTTGGTGCCTGTCGTGGCGGCAATCCCCGAACCCGCTGGTGGACACCAGCGGTAAGGGATGCCGTCAAGCTGAAGAAGGAGGCCTATCGGGCCTTTTTGGCCTGTGGGACTCCGGAAGCAGCTGACAGGTACCGGCTGGCTAAGCGGACTGCGGCCTCGGCGGTTGCCGAGGCAAAAACTCGGACATGGGAGGAGTTCGGTGAGGCCATGGAAAACGACTTCCGGATGGCTTCGAGGAAATTCTGGTCCACCATCCGGCGTCTGAGGAGGGGAAAGCAGTGCACTATTAACACTGTGTATAGTGAAGATGGTGTACTGCTGACCTCGACTCGGGACGTCGTGAGTCGGTGGAGAGAATACTTCGAAGCCCTCCTCAATTCCACCGACACGCCTTCCTTTGAGGAAGCAGAGTCTGGGGACTCTGAGGTGGGCTCTTCGATCTCTGGGGTTGAAGTCACTGAGGCGGTTGGTAAGCTCCTCGGTGGCAAGGCCCCGGGGGTGGATGAGATCCGCCCGGAGTTCCTAAAGGCTCTGGATGTTGTAGGGCTGTCATGGCTGACACGCCTCTACAACATCGCGTGGACATCGGGGACAGTGCCTCTGGATTGGCAGACCGGGGTGGTGGTCCCCCTTTTTAAAAAGGGGGACCGGAGGGTGTGTTCCAATTATAGAGGAATCACACTCCTCAGCCTCCCCGGTAAAGTCTATTCAGGGGTGCTGGAGAGGAGGGTCCGTCGGGAAGTCGAATCTCGGATTCAGGAGGAGCAGTGTGGTTTTCGTCCCGGCCGTGGAACAGTGGACCAGCTCTACACCCTCAGCAGGGTCCTCGAGGGTGCATGGGAGTTCGCCCAACCAGTCTACATGTGTTTTGTGGATTTGGAGAAGGCGTTCGACCGTGTGGCTAGGGGAATCCTGTGGAGGGTGCTCCGGGAGTACGGGGTACCGAGCCCCTTGGTAAAGGCTGTTCGGTCCCTGTACGACCGGTGTCAGAGTCTGGTCCGCATTGCCGGCAGTAAGTCGAATTCGTTCCCAGTGAGGGTTGGACTCCGCCAAGGCTGCCCTTTGCCACCGATTTTGTTCATAACTTTTATGGACAGAATTTCTAGGCGCAGCCGAAGCGTTGAGGGGGTCCGGTTTGGTGACCTCAGCATTGAATCTCTGCTTTTTGCAGATGATTTAGTGCTGTTGGCTTCATCAAGCCGTGACCTCCAACTCTCACTGGAGCGGTTCGCAGCTGAGTGTGAAGCGGTTGGGATGAAGATCAGCACCTCCAAATCCGAGACCGTGGTCCTCAGTCGGAAAAGGGTGGAGTGCCCTCTCCGGGTCGGGGATGAGATCCTGCCCCAAGTGGAGGAGTTCAAGTATCTTGGGGTCTTGTTCACGAGTGACGGTAGGAGGGAGCGGGAGATCGACAGGCGAATCGGTGCGGCGTCTGCAGTAATGCGGACGCTGCACCGGTCCGTAGTGGTGAAGAAGGAGCTGAGCCGAAAGGCAAAGCTCTCGATTTACCAGTCGATCTACGTTCCTACCCTCACCTATGGTCACGAGCTTTGGGTCGTGACCGAAAGAACAAGATCCCGGATACAAGCGGCCGAAATGAGTTTCCTCCGCAGGGTGTCCGGGCTCTCCCTTAGAGATAGGGTGAGAAGCTCGGTCATCCGGGAGGGACTCGGCGTCGAGCCGCTACTCCTCCGCGTAGAGAGGAGCCAGCTGAGGTGGCTCGGGCATCTGGTTCGGATGCCTCCCGGACGCCTCCCTGGAGAGGTGTTCCGGGCATGTCCCACCGGCGGGAGGCCCCGGGGACGACCCAGGACACGCTGGAGAGACTATGTCTCTCGGCTGGCCTGGGAACGCCTTGGGATCCCGCCGGAGGAGCTGGTTGAAGTGGCTGGGGAGAGGGAAGTCTGGGCTTCCCTGTTAAAGCTGCTGCCCCCGCGACCCGACCCCGGAACAAGCGGAAGATAATGGATGGATGGATGGATGAATGGTGTAATGCATCGTCAGATTTTGAGCAACAACCTCCTTCCCCCAGTCAGAGACATGAAGATGAGTCATGGCCTGATCTTCCTACATGACCATGATCCGAAGCACACAGCCAAGCTGACCAAGGACTGGCTGCTTTAAAAAGCATATTAAGGTTCTGGAGTGGCCTAACCAGTCTCCAGACCTCAATCCAATAGAAAATGTTTGGATAGAGCTGAAACTTCGTGTTTCTCAATGACACCCCCGAAATCTGACAGATCTAGAGAAGATTTGTGTGGAGGAATGGGCCAAAATCCATGGTATGTGAAATCCAGGTGAAGAAATACAGAAAGCATCTGACCTCTAATTGCAAACAAAGGCTTCTGCACTCAATATTAGCAATGTTTTTCTCAGGGGTACAAATACTTATGTACCCCATTAAATTAAACAACACAAGGGGTACAAATACCTCTGCTCCTCACTGTGTATTTATATATTTGTTTGTTTATTTATTTTTCAATTTCGGCACTCCTGTTGTTCTATAAAGAAGTACCTAATGGAGTGTCCTGTGAGTCCACTTTTTTTTCCCGATACGTGTTTATCCCAAAATATAATTTTATATTTTCATTTATTTATTTATTCATTCATTTATTTCTCGTTGTATTTATTTATTCATTTAATAATTATTTTTAAATTTAATTCGTTTATATTCAAATTTCGGCACTCCTGGATTCCCTACTTCTGAGGTCAAAATGACAAAACTAATTTATATGCATAATTGCATACCCATCTTTTCAATTAACCCAAAAGCACAAAAACGTCCTCATATTTTGAACATTTTTAAATCCTTAACCTCATTTAAATCCTTTATTTGGAGTCCTTAACAATTTCCAAAATGTTATTTGTGCGGAAAAAAAACATTAAGAGGGTCAGGAACCCTAGGGTAATAGAATTGTGTGACATAAAAAAATAAAATAAATAAATATATATATATATATATATATATATATATATATATATTTTTTTTTTCTTATATCTATTTCTAATTATTTTTAATTTTTTAATTTTATTTATTTTTAACCCTAACCCTTTAAAACCATTTTCTGTTAGCAATATTAAATATTCATACATCTAACCACTGTCGAATCTCTTATTCTAAATTACAATTGTTTAATATTGACACTCCAAAATGAAAATTTTCAATTTCGATTTTAATTTACAAGCTATATCAGTTGCAAGGTTGTAGCACCACAGCTAAACCCAAATAAAACTCTCTGAGCATCCACATCAAGCCAGAACTGTCAACGAAACTGTTAGAAATGCTTTCATCATGTTTCAAATAAACAATGGCACTGCCAGGGCTGGCCTCGAACCCCCATTCCACCCCACTCGCCAGTATAATATCAGATTGTAGTAGCTTTGGAACTCAAAATGTTGACTGGACTGTTATAGATGATGCACATTAAATCATTAGTAACTTGAAATATGACACAATAAACCAAAGTATCATTAGGTGTGTCCTGAAGTCTTTCTGACAGTTTTCCACTGGCCTGTTTACCACAAAATATAATAAAAGCCTGAAATTATGGCTTTTAGTTTTGGTGCGCCTTCCAAGATTTTAAGTGGGCCCATTTGCCCACCCCTATGAAAAATTTCTGAAGGTGCCACTGCCAATAAAACTGCCTGATTTCTAAGGCAGGTTCATTTTGAGCATGTGTGTCCAGACTCTAGCGGCCAACCTGCTACTATTTTCCTTTATTAATAAATAGTTATAAGTATCAAAGGAGCGGGTGAGGACAAGTGAGCTCAAACTGACAGGAAGTAAAAGCAAAATTTTATCTTTTCAACATTCCTTCATATGTGAGGCTCATTGTGTGCCATCGCATACCAACAAAGATGAAAAAGGCCACGCCGTACATGCGACACAATAAAAGGCAACAAGTTGTTCTCGTCTTGCCATCGCAATGACTCCAGTGAATGAGACGCTTGTATGGGAAAATGTCACTTCTGACATTCCAAATGCTGTTCAACCTTCCATATAAACATGCAGTATATGGTTATGACGGGTGTCAAACCCATTATAGTTCGCGAGCGATATTTATAGCAATTAGATCTCACGCGAGTTATTTTTGGACAATTAAGTTAACTCCCTGGCTGCCATTGATGTCGCTTGACGTCCAAGTTGTTTTGACCTCACAGTCAAAATGAATTCAGGGTCTCTGCATGGTTCAACGAGAGAAATTTAAGACTTTTAAAGAATTTTTAAAGACCTTAATAAAATTTAAGACCCATTTTACATCGATACTGACAAAAAAAAAATACAAAAGATTTGAATGAAAATTGGAGACGTTAGCAATTGTTGCTAGGCGGGTCAACCTCCCGTTTGTCTCTAATAGTAAATGCATGGAAATAGTGTTCCAAACGGGATGTTTACTGAGCTAAACCTACCAATTCTGTCTGAAAATGATGTCCCTGGTGCCAAATTCACTGGTAAAGATGTGGAAGAACATACAAATGTTCAGTTAAAGAGATGACTTGAGTGTTGAGAAAAAGACAGGAAAAAGAGCCGACCTGATCCAGAGTTGGCTCTTTTATCGACACCTTTTTCTTGTGTGAATTGCCTTACGCCACTGATAATGACATTCTCCTGTTTCAACAATCTATCCTTTACCACCATATGCCCTGTCTTTCTTATATATTATATCATCTGGTTGTCTTACGTCTCTGACCCTTCTTGGGTGCAAATTACATTGCTATTGTTGTGTAGCGATTGCAAATTCTACTCAGTGACAGCCAACAAACACTTTTAATTTTTTCACTAATAACAAATCTTAATTCTATAATTTGTTTACACTTCCCCCTTATTAAAGTTTTTTTTTAACAACAGAAAAGGTAACAGTGGCAGTCAGATACCATTTTAATTTTTTTAGGTCATTCATCGTCAGACAGAAGCAGCACGGCAAAATGCCACACTAATAAATAAGTAAAAATATCAAAATGGCTTACCTCTTCATCCTCTGTAGGACCATGGCCCCCAACAAAATGTTTACTGCATATTAAATGTGAACGACTTCACCTTGCTGCCGTTAAACTGGTCTTTTGGACGTCCGCGCAAGTTGATCCATTCTTCATTTTTTCCTCAGAGTTTTTGGTTTCAGGAAATATATGAAGAAAAAAAATCCTTCATATGTCGTAATGTTCCATAGCAGCAGTGTTTGATCGGCATGCTCTTTTTTCAAATACTACCGGAAGAAACAAGCAGAAATAACATGGATTGTATGCGAGGGCGTGTCTATAATGACCCACTTCCGCGTTACGATGGCGACGTCACGGTCCAAAAATAGCATTCGTACGGTACGCTATTACTTATTTATTTTCTTTAGCCAAATTAACCAACAAAATTGAATAAGGAGGCAGACTGTAATGAATCAGTTTTCTTTATCAAACAGTTCTTCATAAATACAATGCAATCCAATTTCAAAGCACCCTCTCTTGTATGACAGTTTGTGTTGAAAGGAGACTAAGCTGTTATATGAATGGGCATATGTGTGTGGTTTCTTCATCAAAAGAAAGACAACTTTACTGTCAAACAATAACTCAAGTGCTAATATGTCTCTCCAAAACACAATACAAATGCACAATTTAGACACTGATTAGCATAATCGCTAAATAGCTTAGCGCTCTGTGCTAAGTAGTAACGTTTTATCAACAAAGAATACAAACAATACAATTGGCTTCATTTACTTGCCTATGACGGCGGCGCACTGGATCTAACAACACGCAAGACAATCCAACTCTTTTAACACTTCGTAATAGAGCATTATTGATTCCTCAACCCAACCTGAGTGTAGCAGTGAACTCTCTCTCTTGCTCTAATCACTGGCAGCCTCACATTACACAAAAAGTTCGTTGGCAACTAATTTGTTAATCGATTTTAATTGATTTAATCGATAGCTGTTGCAGCCTTATTTGACACCGTAAGGAACATGAAAATAATGTTCATGTTACAAATTTACAACAGTAAAAATCTAAGTGGATAAACACACTTTTGTGTTATTTCAGAGAAGGAAAAAACCCAAAGAGAAGCACGCTGAAACCATCCAAGCGAAGGAGGAGAAGGTGAAGGAGACCAAAATGGTTTCGGGAGCTAGAGCCACCATGGTGATGGACAAGGGTGATAAAGGAGTGGTCCAGAAAGGACCAAAGGGGGTAAAGAGTGTAAAGGAGAAGGTGTTGAAGGTGGTCCAGGAAACCAAAGTACTGACTGAGAAGATAGTCAAGAAGGAGGTGGTCCAGGAGGTCAAGGTATCGACTGAGAAGGCTGTTAAGAAGTCCAAGGGGGGCAAGAATGTGGTGAAAGAAAAGAAGGTGGTGGCGCAGGAGGAGATAAAAGAGAACGTAAAGCCAGTCAAGGTGGAGCAGATCAAGGATTTAAAGGAAAGCAAAAAAGGGAAGGGGATGAAGGTGGTCCAACAAACAGACGAGGTGAAGAAGACAAAGGCAGCCAAGAAAGAGAAGGTAAAGGAAATCCCGGAGGCCAAGATTGTCCAGGAAACAAAGGAGGACCTGAAAGTAAAACCAATCAAAGAGAAGATTAAGCCAGTTCAGAAGGTGAAGGAGATGCACGAGGCAAAGGTTGTGCAGGAAACAAAGGAAGAGCCGATGATGAAACCAGGCAAGAAGGTGAAGGTGTATCAGGAGGTCAAAGAGACTATAAAGCCATCCAAGAAGGTGAAGGAGATACAGGAGCCAAAGATTGTCCAGGAATCAAAGGAGGATCTGAAGATCAAACCAGGCAAGAAGGTGAAGGTGTCTCAGGAGGTGAAGGAGACTGTAAAACCGTCCAAGAAGGTGAAGGAGATACAGGAGGCACAGATTGTCCAGGAAACAAAGGAGGATCTGAAGATCAAACAAATCAAGAAGGTGAAGGTTTCTCAGGAGGTAAAGGAGACTGTTAAGGCAGCCAAGAAGGTGAAAGAGATACAGGAGGCACAAGCTGTCCAGGAAACAAAGGAGGAGCTGAAGATCAAACCAGTCAAGAAGGTGAAGGTGTCTCAGCAGTTAAAGGAGACTGTAAAGCCGGCCAAGAAGGTGACTGAGATACAGGGGGCAAAGGTTGTCCAGGAAACAAAGGAGGAGCTGAAGGTGAAAACAATCAAGAATCTGAAAGAGATACAGGAAACAAAGGTGGTGCAGGAAACAAAGGAAGAAGTGAAAGCAAAACCAGTCAAGAAGAAGGCAAAGGTGATCCAGGAGGTGAAGGAGACTATTTCCAAAGTACGGGAGGAGGTGAAGGCAAACCCAGTTAAGAAGGAGAACGTTGTCCAGGAGGCAACAAAGGAGGTGGAGAAGCCAAAGCCAGCCAAGAAGGTGAAGCTGACATTAGTTGAAGAAGTGGTGGAGTTGCCATTAACAGAATCTGAGGCAGCTACTACAGAATCTTCATCAGCCACTGGGAGGAAGAGAAGGAGAAGAAAGCGACCACAGAAGGTGAACAGGTTTAGCATTGTATACATGTACATTCACCCACCACAACATTAAGCACTAAGCATGTTTATCATTGTAAGAGCAGATATTTTGTCTTCGCTTCCATGACTATAAAACAAACTCTAGGTTAGTTTTTCAACAACAAGGACAAATGGCAACAACCACGCTGTTGGCACGAGACTCCATGCACTGGCATGCGGACTCGATGCGAACAAAAGCAGAGCAGCACACTGTGGTCCATTCACAACAACACACAAACTCATTATGCAACTTCGCACAGCATTTTTTATTCAACTCACTGCACTTTTTAAGTTTTACTTCGTTGACAGGCTTGTTGGATTAATTGGTGGGAAAAAACAATGTTAGACTAACGATAACACAGTCAATATTAGAATATCAACTATTTCGCCAAGGTGATTAGTGTTAATACCGGGTTCCCCAGTGCACATCGTTAGCATCGCTTGTGCACTCATCCAGCCTTGTAATACCCAAATCTCTCCCTTCTTGTCCTGTCGTGTAATTAGCTTGTAACGCTACTTCTAGCTAGGTAACATACATAGCAAGGGTGTGACAATAAATCAGTAAGTTGATATATCGCGAAACTTTGTTTGTTGTAGTGTTGCCCGGATGTACAGTGGGGCAAATAAGTATTTAGTCAACCACTAATTGTGCAGGTTCTCCCACTTGAAAATATGAGAGAGGCCTGTAATTGTCAACATGGGTAAACCTCAACCATGAGAGACAGAATGTGAAAAAAAAAAAAAAAACAGAATGTCACATTGTTTGATTTTTAAAGAATTTATTTGCAAATCATGGTGGAAAATGCTTCTCACGAAGCCACTCCTTTGTTGCCCTGGCTGTGTGTTTGAGATCATTATCATCCTGAAAGACCCAGCCACGTCTCATCTTCAATTCCCTTGCTGATGGAAGGAGATTTTCACTCAAAATCTCTCGATACATGGCCCCATTCTTTCTTTCCTTTACACAGATCAGTCGTCCTGGTCCCTTTGCAGAAAAACAGCCCCAAAGCATGATGTTTCCACCCCCATGCTTCATAGTGGGTATGGTGTTCTTCAGATGCAAATCAGTATTCTTTCTCCTCCAAACACGAGAACCTGTGTTTCTACCAAAAAGTTCTATTTTGGTTTCATCTGACCATAACACATTCTCCCAGTCCTCTTGTGGATCATCCAAATGCTATCTAGCGAACTGCAAACGGGCCTGGACATGTACTGGCTTCAGCAGAAGGACACGTCTGGCAGTGCACGATTTGAGACCCTGACGGCGCATTGTGTTACTGATAATAGCATTTGTTACTGTGGTCCCGGCTCTCTGTAGGCCATTCACTAGGTCCCCCCATGTGGTTCTGGGATTTTTGCTCTCCGTTCTTGTTATCATTTTGAAGCCACGGGGTGGGATCTTGCATGGAACCCCAGATCGAGATTATCCGTGGTCTTGTATGTCTTCCATTTTCTAATAATTGCTCCCACAGTTGATTTCTTTACACCAAGCCTTTTACCTATTGCAGATTCAGTCTTCCCAGCCTGGTGCAGGTCTACAATTTTGTCTCTGGTGTCCTTCGACAGCTCTTTGGTCTTGAGGTCTGAGGTTGTGGACAGATGTCTTTTATACCAACATAAATGAGTTACCAATGAGTTAAAACAGCTGCCATTAACACAGGTAACGAGTGGAGCCTCGTTAGACCTCGTTAGAAGAAGTTAGACCTCTAGACAGCCAGAAATCTTGCTTGTTTGTAGGTGACCAAATACTTTTTTTCCATTTTAATTTGGAAATAAATTCTTTAAAAATCAAACAATGTGATTTTCAGTTTTTTTTTCTTCTCACATTCTGTCTCTCGTGGTTGAGGTTTACCCATGTTGACAATCACAGGCCTCTCTAATCTTTTCAAGTAGGAGAACTTGCACAATTGGTGGTTGACTAAATACTTATTTGCCCCACTGTATTTTGCGATGGAAATGTAAATATATAAAGTATATATAATTAATTTTTTAAATAAATGAATGTTTTTGCAAAAACAATATTTTTGAGTAGTAATAAAAAATAATAATGAAATGTGCAAATTCAAAGAAATAAATCATTCTAATTAAAATACAATTATTATTTTATTAAAACTTCACAAAAAATTGTAATAAATATAAAAAGAGCTATGAAGACATAAATTCAATTCAATTTGCTCTGGGAATTTTATGTATTTTTTTTTTATGCTTTATAAATCTCTTGTGACCTTACAAGGGCTGCAGCTACTGATTATTTAAGTAATCGATTAATTTATTAGTCAATTTAAATAATCAAGTAATTGGATGAGGAACAATTAATGTGTTGCAGAATCAATTTTAGGAGACTTCAAACAAAGCCTTGCTAAGATTGCACTTTCAAAAGAGCATTAAATGCGAAAACAAAATAAAATTCCCGAGTGTTTTTTTTTTCCAAACTATGCAGAATTGCACTTTCATTTCAATGAATGCATTTAAAAATAATTGAAAATACCTGAGCTTAGCCTCAAACAGTATAAAAAATTAAATGAGGATTGAACTACAACGAAAGAACAATTGCCTAACTTGCATCACTAAGTCTGCTAGCTTAAATAGTATAAAATACTTTTTTTTTTTTTTTTTTACAATGCTTTCAACAAATCGTTCAAACACATATTCCTACAAATAAGATGCTATATATACCTCAAAACTAAATTATGAATGCATAAACAATCATATTAGCTCAAACAAAAACTTAAAACCTTATGAGGGTCGTAACAGGGAGCAGCTGGATCCAGACGTTATATGAGTGATGTCATATTCACTGTTGCCTTTAGAGGGCAGTGTACCCAGCCAAGTCAATAAAACTCAATGCAAACATATTCATAACAAACCTTTACAATGCCACTCTAATTAAACCACTTATGTCCAAAGTCCGGCCCGGGGGTCAAATGTGGCCCGTGGTCAAACTTCATCCGGCCCCCAGACTCTGTCGATAAATGGATAATGTCTGGCCCGCACAGAGTTAATAAATTGGTCAGCAGTATTGCTACCAGCATATGGAGTAGCTTATACACTAAATGCTGCTCCTCATTTACCCACTAAAAGGCAACAGTAACATTACCCCATGTGACCCTTTACTCCCAATTTTCTAAAATGGCAACAATCAACCAAAGTTGACTGCGAAGGCCGATGCTTCAAGGATAGGTGGAAATTGGACTATTTCTTCACTAAAATACGCAACAACTGTGTCTGCTTCATTTGCAAGAAAACAGACGCTGTTTTTATAGGGTTCAATGTGCGGCGATATTACCAAACAAGATACGCTGACATGTACAACAAGATTACAGGGAAGATAAAGTGGGGCAAATAAGTATTTAGTCAACCACCAATTGAGCAAGTTCTCCTACTTGAAAAGATTAGCGAGGCCTGTAATTGTCAACATGAGTAAACCTCAACCATGACAGACAGAATGTGGAAAAAAAACTGAAAATCCCATTGTTTGATTTTTAAAGAATTTATTTCCAAATTAGAGTGGAAAATAAGTATTTGACCACCTACAGACAAGCAAGATTTCTGGCTGTCAAAGAGGTGCAACACCTTCTAACGAGGTCTAACGAGGCTCCACTCGTTACCTGTATTAATGGCACCCGTTTTAACTCATTATCGGTACAAAAGACACCTGTCCACAACTTCAGTCAGTCACACTCCAAACTCCACTATGGCCAAGACCAAAGAGCTTTCGAAGGACACCAGAGACAAAATTGTAGACCTGCATCAGGCTGGGAAGACAATCTGCAATAGGTAAAATGCTTGGTGTAAAGAAATCAACTGTGGAAGCAATTATTAGTAAATGGAAGACATACAAGACCACTGATAATCTCCCTCGATCTGGGGCTCCATGCAAGATCTCACCCCGTGGCGTCAAAATGATAACAAGAACGGTGAGCAAAAATCCCAGAACCACACAGGGAGACCTAGTGAATGACCAACAGAGAGCTGGGACCACAGTAACAAAGGCTACTATCAGTAACACAATGCGCCGCCAGGGACTCAAATCCTGCACTGCCAGACGTGTCCCCCTGCTGAAGCCAGTACATGTCCAGGCCCTTCTGTGGTTCGCTAGAGAGCAGCAAAATTTGTTTCGAAGCCTTTTTTAAAAAAAAATAATAATCGAATTACTCGAGTTAATCGATTAATCGTTGCAGCATTAGACCTCACATAGCTTTACTCCAATCAATTTTAACTGCATGGGAGGGCCTGGAAGCAATCATTATCTGGGTCTTTGAAAAAAGATCGGCACCGTTCGAATATCAAAACGACAGTAATTTTTACGCGATGCAGGGAATTTTTCGAACGACCCCGAAAAATTTTCCGCCCGCCCGTAAATGCTGATTTTTGGCCCCCAAATTTTTTTTCAAAATGTATTTGGTCCAGCAATTTTTGATCAAATCACATAATTTGGACATACAAAATTCCGGGATGGTGAGGAGCATAAAAGTTGTATAGAGAATTTGGAAAAAAAAAAATACGGTTCCCCGGAAATTTGCCAAAAACGTTTCCCCATTCATTTTTAATCAGATGCAACGTTCAAATTTCCTATTCTCTTACAACAGAATTTACATTGCATTGATGCCATTGACAGCCATGTATTTCAAATCTATTGATGCCAATTTACTTGACGTATATGTAAGTCGATGCCATTGATGGCCATGGACGTCCAAATTTCCCATTCATTTCCAATGGCATTTACAATTTATTGAAGCCAATTTAGTCACATGCCATTCATGACCATGTATATCAATTCTATTGATGCCAATGTACTTGGATTCCATTGACGCAAATGTAAGTCGATGCCATTGACGGCCATAGATGTCCAAATTTCCCATTCATTTTCAATGGCATTTACTTAAATGCCATTGACGGCCATGTTTGTTGATTCTATTGATGCCAATGTACTTGGATTCCATTGATGCAAATGTAAGTCGATGCCATTGACGGCCACAGACGTCCAAATTTCCCATTTATTTTCAATGGCATTTACTTTAAAGTGCCTGTGACACGAAAAAGCATGTTTATTTCATAATACGCGCTGTATTTTATGCCCCTGAATGATATGGGCCGCTTGGATGTGTGTGGAAGCGATCGCTATTTTTATTTAGTTTTTTTAATCCCGCGCCATGAAAATGAGTGACTTCCGGCTTCGGTCTTGCATTGAGGAGGAGGGCGCTGTGACGTGTACGGTAGAAGACGTCCTCTTCACGCTACAGTGTACTGTTGTGTATGAGGACGAAGGATTCAGCTGATTTTGCGGATTAATACGTTTATTTTTCGCATCACGCCAGCCAAACGGCTGCAGAAAAATCATTCTGTATGAGGGAGAGGCGTATGCGCCTTTTTGGAGTTTCAAAAGGTTCCTATTCACCGTGGATATTTACTGTGGGACCATTGGACTGACGAGGAAGTGAGTAAACATCTTGTTTTGTATTATGTCAAATACGAATACAGCGATTACAAAGTAAACACTACAAACTTCCTTTAAATGAAGGACTACTTACGTTTGATCATTGATAGGCATGTAAAAAGCTCTCCTAATGGTCATTAGCAGCAGCACGTTAGCTGCACAACAAATCCAGCCACCCTCCTCCGGGGAACGAACTGTAAATTGCTCTCCACCGGGCGGTTTGCCGATCCACTAAGACAATCGACAACCGGGACGTCATGTCAAATAATCCAGGATAGTTATGTGTGATTTTCCACTTCGAAGACTTTGAAACATCACTCGGTTCGGGTTAGCATGTCGGCTAGCTGTCATGGCTTCTGGTTTGTTTACATTCTCCGAAGCCGGGGAAGGGAAATGACATATGTCCGATTTAGGTGTCATAAAATATTGTTCGGGAGGTGCGACAGTAAAGGTGAAGTCGACATTTTTGACCATTATGGAGTAATTTTGCCATGTCGTCCTGAATAAATGCATTTTTATTATTTCATATTCCATTCAGCACAAGACTGTTATTTGTCATGAACATGCCATTTATTTAGCAATTGGGGAAAATACTTGGATAAAAAGAATATCCTGTAAAAATATTGAAGTAAAAAGACAGAAACAATGACATTTTGCCGCTCTCTTCGTCGCGTTTTCCTCGTTGTGAATAGTTCCCCCTCGACGGGCTGACTGGTCCTTCTCAAGCCATTTATATGGCTATTGGGGAAAAATACTTGGATAAAAAGAATATCCTGTAAAAATATTGGAGTAGAGAGACTGAAACAATGACATTTTGCGGCTCTCTTCATCGCGTTTTCTTCGTTCTGAATAATTCCCCCTCAATGGGCTGAATAGTAAAACCAATGAGCCCAGTCTACCGCTGACGTCATCCACCTGTTGGGGACGCTAAAGCCCTATAATGGTAGGCGTGGCTAACCGGCAGATTAAAAGACTAATTTCTCGTCATCTGTGCTTTTCTAAATTGTTGTATATAGTCGAATCGTCTCAAAATATGATTCTAATTCACATAATAATGCCATTTAAGACTTTTTTTCTCGTGTCATATGCTCTTTAATGCCATTGACGGCCATGTTTGTTGATTCTATTGATGCCAATGTACTTGGATTCCATTGACGCAAATGTAAGTTGGTGCCATTGACGGCCATGGACGTCCAAATTCCACATTCATCTTCAATGCCAAAAAAACAAATGTCCCCAAATCAACAAGAAATGACCAGATATCAATGGAACGTGTCCCCGAATGACCTGATATGACCAGGGCACCCCCAAATGTCTCCAAATGACCTGATATGACCCGGACATGTCCTCGAAATGTCCTCAAATCAACAGGAACTGACCTGTTATGACCGGGACGTGTCCCCCAAATCAACAGGAAGTGTCCTGATATTGTCCCCGAAATGTCCCCAAACCATCCTGGGCGGGGCTAAGATCTGTATCTCCACACAGCAAAGACCCAGAGTGATTTCTCCAAAAAAACAAATGTCCCCAAATCAACGGGATATGACCAGATATCAATAGAACGTGTCCCCGAATGACCTGATATGACCAGGGCACCCCCAAATGTCTCCAAATGACCTGATATGACCCGGACATGTCCCCGAAATGTCCTCAAATCAACAGGAACTGACCTGTTATGACCAGGACGTGTCCCCCAAATCAACAGGAAGTGTCCTGATATTGTCCCCGAAATGTCCCCAAACCATCCTGGGCGGGGCTAAGATCTGTATCTCCACACAGCAAAGACCCAGAGTGATTTCTCCGGAAATTGCAGTTTCTAGTTCACAGTTGAAATTATTTTCATATATCATTTTCCCTCTTACACTAACTAACACAACACATACTCGGTGACCTGGGCTGGCAGTGAATGAGTTCAGCTAATAATAACTTTTGAATAGATGTTCACTGAGGGGACAGCTGTCCCTGAAAGGGTTAAAATGATTTCAGCATTAAAAGCCTTTCAAATTTTTTCTCCTCAGTCCAAAAAGGCTGACCATGAACATAAGAAAGTTTGTTTCTTGACTTGTCTCGTTTTGTAGTGGTCATGTGGTGTCCCAGTATTTTTGTCCATAGTCATCCCTTTCTCGTTGCATGCCGGTATCATGTTTATACATATTCCAAGTAGCGTAAATAGCATCGTGTGAAGTTTTGCATTAGGTTCTGGCTGGGACGGCCCCCACCCAGGCAAATATACACCTCTAAGAGAAAAAAAACACAGCACGCATGCGCACCTCTCCCAGTGCTGCTGCTGCTGCAGAGAGAATTTGATGAGGACCCGTGAAACTGTGACATCAACTCCTGCATGCGACGCTTGTT
Source organism: Corythoichthys intestinalis (assembly GCF_030265065.1). NCBI lineage: Eukaryota > Metazoa > Chordata > Actinopteri > Syngnathiformes > Syngnathidae > Corythoichthys > Corythoichthys intestinalis. The sequence goes on from NC_080416.1 coordinate 28,396,412, forward strand.
AACGCACTGTTTGCGTGGGCCCCCCACCACCGCCGCGACCTCCATCGCCGCCACTACTGCGGACATGTCCTCCGTGAGTACAAGGATGACTGCAGCAGGTTCGGTGTCGATTCGGAGGCGCAAACGGGAGGTTTTTTGCAGGTGCAGCCCTGCCTCGTTTGCGTCATTCGGTCCAATTATAACGCGCAATTTAACACGGGATGGACATGATGAGTATTGACGAGAAAGGTAACGGCGGTGGTCACGTGAAGGCTGTAAATGTTTAACGAGTTTCCTTCAAGTTCGGTAAATAACTGGCGCGTACAGTACACTGCAGGCCACTTCATTAGGTACACCTTCACAATTTATGACACTTAAATCCATCTAAAATTTATGGATTATCTCCTCTAGAGCTAAATATTTTGAACCCAAGCCATGCCTCTTACATCCTTTCATCAAACAAACTTTAAGTAACATAAATAATGATAATGGTAATATATATTAAGTGTCTATGGAATAGCCATCAAACTATTGTAGTTCTGTCGTTCTAATGTAAATACGTCAATTCTGGATCATTTATGCTTTATGCTGACTACATTATACACATAAGCGGATTTTAAGGAGGGGCCAGGGCCGCCTGGTGGCCGAAAAGTGTCATTGCATGAAACTGACATTCCTATATAAATACACAAGTTGTTAAACAATAAAACTGCAACAAAATGAATGAAATGTACAACAAAATATATTTTTAGAATGGGTCAAAATTATTTTTCGAACACATCACGTGACTAGCATCTTAGACGGTCATTTGCTTTGCATATAATTTTCAAAAAAAAAAGTTGGGGAGGGCAATTATATTTTTCAAATGATTTTTTTTTTCACTGAAGCCCCTTTTTGGGATTAAATGATTTAGAATAATTAATAATTAATGAAACAACTGGAACAGTAACTGAAGAATTATTTCGCACAGAACATGAGTTTTGATATTTACATCTGTAGTGCTGCAATCTATGCTAGGAGGCATGTTGGACGACAACAGTGTTGACAGCAGGTGGCAGCAGAGGTTGACTATCTCCCCCAAGGTAGCAGTGATGGCCAAATGAAGTTTCTTGAAGCAATGAAGTTTTGCAGCTTCATGGTGGTTCATTTGGTCTGATGACAGTCGTATGATGCATCTGTCAAATAAAGTATTTCCGGTTAATATCTTTTGGTGTAAATATCCCATAATACAGTGAGGACAGCTGCGGCTTGTAGTCCTGTGTGTTATATATATGAACAAATGCCGTTTTCGTGGCAAATTTGGAGGACGGAGGCCTATAGTCAGGTGGGCCTTATAGTGCGAAAATTGGGGTGCTTTACTTTGTGTTTATTCCATAGCCACCCATGCTTATTTGTGGTATCTATTCCAGAATTGTCTCTTCCAGATCTGCCTATGGTTGGGCTTAGCTATCGAGCTATTCAACATTTTCATATTGTTTTATTCCGCAGATTTTCCTTGATTTGATTCTAAAATAAATTGATTCATACCAGGTATAACTTGCTGTTCTCAATCAATCGGTTCTTAAAAGCAAAGGAAACGTCAAACTTATTTGTCTTCACGGATTGTGTTGGAGAGCCATCGTGACTGATTCCATGTTAATGTATGAATTAGGGCTGCAGCTATCGATTATTTTAATAGTTAATTAATCGATGAACAAGTTAGTTGGAATAATCGAGTAATCGGATAACGAACATAAAAAATTAAAATACCTGAGCTGAGCCTCAAACGGTATAGAAAAATAAATAAATGAGGATCTAAGTACAACAAAAGAACAATTGGCTAAATTACATAGCAAAAGTTCGCTAGCTTAAATGCTATAAAATACTGTTTTTTTTTTTTCAATGCTCTTAACAAATGGTTCAAACACATATTCCCACAAAAAATGGCTAAAAATATCTACAAACTAAATTACGGATGCATTAAAAAAAACAAGTTCAAACAAAAACTTGGCTTATGTTGGTCTTAACAGGGAGCAGCCGGATTCAGCCATGTGAAATGAGTAAGTCGTATTCACTGCTGCCACTAGAGGGCAGTGTATCCACCTAAATCAATAAAACTAAATGCAAACACTTTCATATCAAACTATTACAACACCACTTGAATTAAACGAATACTCGAAGCAGCAAAATTTAATTCGAATAATTTTTTTAATCGAATTACTCAAGTTAATCGATTAATCGTTGTAGCACTAGTATGAATACCTAAAATGAGTAAGTATGTACACCAAATTGCATGATACCTGGTGGTGAAATTACAAGCTAGATGAAACATTTTGTTTAAAAAAAAAAAAAAAAAAAAAAAACAACAACATTTAGTTATTTTAATTATCTGTATCTGAAAAACTTTGGCATTTAAATAAGAATCATGAAGTCGATGCACAGGACACCAGAAAATTACGTGCCACGCTACATATAGGAGTTTGAAACGTGTCACATTTAGTACGTAACCAACTATTCTTAACGACAGTAATATTTAACTTGACTGAACGCCGTGACTTTAAATAAGACAAGTGTTTCATACATGACACATAAATCATATTATAAATTTTGTAGTCATTTATTCTAGATTTACTGTGTGTTATTTATTTCATTTTAGTTCTGTGTTCTAATCTGATGTTTTATGTGTTCCTTTACCATAAGAAAAATAAATAAAAGTAAGTAAGCACGATAGTCTGAAGGGAGTTGAAATATAACACTCTGGGTGTAATGTAGTTGTGTTCAGTAGCAGACGGATGCTGTTTGGGGACTTTTTTTTTTTTTTTTTGCCTTCCGTCCAATCAGAAGATTTGTGATGCTGCAGCCAGCCAGCGCCCAGTTGGAAGGCGGCACACTTTGCTCTGTGGCTGCCGGTGACTCAGCAGAGTCAAGATGAATGTTTCACATGTGCGGAAGTGCGCTCGGCTTGTTCTCTGTTTGATTGATGGGAAAATAATGAATAAATGTGACTATATAGAATAGGTTATTTGAATAAAATCACATATCCCCTCAAAAGAAAATTTTTTTTATGAAGGATTAATTAAAGTACATTTTATTATTATTTACTAAAATAAAATACTGTACTTCCAAGCAAATTTTTTTTAATTTTATAGTTTTAAAAAAAATTCAGTGATAATGTCATTCATTACCTTTTTAAATTAACTCATTTCTACCTACTGGTCACACTAGTAACTAAAAAAACAACACTTGGTTTGGAACTTTGAATGTTGAATGTCTGGGGAAAATTTGGGATTAAGTCAGTTAAGGATCACAGCTGTAATATTTTTTTTGTGCTAAAACAGATAAAATATTGTTTGGCCTAGTTTGACCATTTTTTTATTACAAGTATTTTTTGTGAGCTGTAGTACAGGCTATCCATGGGGTCTTAAAAAGTATTGGGGGAAAAAAAAAAGTCTTAAATCCAACCATTTGAAATTAAGGCCTTAAAAAAGGTCTTAAATAAAACCGTAAAAGATCTTAAAAATATATTGACTTTTTTATTTAGAACTGCAGTCTCTGTTTGAAACATTTTGATTTTTGAGGACACTGTAACGTAACTTATCAAACAGCACCAGCTATTGCTGTACTGCAAAAGCATACCTCTTTAAAAATAGTTAAATTCCCCTTGTTTTTAGCATAAATATCCTCGGAATAAGGAAAATTATCTGCCAGGGCTTCAAGTACATTTTATTCAGATTTCCCGAAATAAGAAAAATAGCTTGCTGAAAATAAGCTTAAGACTTAAGCAATAAATTAATATATTCAATCTTAAAAGAGCTTTGAAATGTCATAAATTTTCTTAATTCAAGAATAGATATAGTTCAAAACATTATTTGAAAGCAAATTTTTCTTGATTTAGGTAAAAAAAGACCAACTTTTCGATGTATGGGTTTAATAAGAACAAATAGTAATATTTATATAAAGCACCGTATTTGGCGCATCTGAATATAAGGCGCACTTTCAATGAATGGCCTATTTTAAAACTGTTTTCACATACAGTTGTATCTCGACATATGATCGCGTCGACACACGATCTTTTCGACATCCGACGTAAAATTTGACTCGCCATTTGTTTCTACATCCGACGATATGCTCGAAATTTGACGACATGATAGCGCCGCAGACGGACACACGGCGGATTTTCAAACACGGTCCTGGAACGAATTAACTTCGTATGTAGAGGTACCACTGTGTAGGGTGCACTGCGTTATAAGGCACAGTAGTAGTAGGAGTTGTAGTTGGGGTTGCGTTATACATCCACTAGGTGGTGCTGCGCTCAAGGGAATGTCATGTCATGCTTAACTCATTCACTGCCAGCCATTTTCACCGGTGCAACCCCGTTCGCCCCCGGCCGTGTTACTGGATTTTGACTGATTTTGCAAGCCCCACAGACAATTCTGTTCTATTGCTATATAAACATGGAACCCACCAAAAGAAAGATTAGACTCTCTTCTTTCAGCAGGAAAAAAAAGTTAGTTCATATCTTTTTCCCTTCTTTAGAAATCAACATTAGTAAATACCTTAGTTTGAGCAATTTTCCAGTTTCTGATGAAAAAACTGAGAAATTGAGCTTTTTGTGAAAGCATACAGTACATTTCAAACATAACTTTGACTTTAACACAGCTATTTTTTGCTTTAGTTACATCCCAAACATCTGAATAATGTTTTCCTTTTACAAAATAACATAAACAACAAGACAAATAGAGCTTTTGATAGCAAAATAACAATTTATTCACACATAACTAATTGAGAGATGACGCTGTTGTGGCCACGACAGCCGGGTAAACTTTTCCCCCATTGCTGCCTGTCTCATAAAGATTTTTTTGAGTCTCTGCGGGGTCTGCTCAGCGAGCAGCACGGACTCAAAGACATCGTCCGCTGCACTGGTGGTCTCGGTCGTTCTGCTCAGTCGTCCAGCGCCTGGCATCCCGGGCGTCCACTCGGTTGTTCTGCTCGGTCGTCCGCCGCCTGGCCCCCTTTCGCCAGGAAGGGCCGTTCGTTGCCGTTGAAGCGAGTCTTACCAAATGCGCTACTGCCCTCCAGTGGCCAGTTTTATTGCTTTAAAATGGATTTTCAGCTTGGTGCTTTGGAGCTCAATTGAATCAGAACCCAGATATGTCTCTTATGGAAAAAAAACGTAAAAGAAGCAATTGAAAATAGAACGTATTTATACGTTTTTGGGAGCAAATGAGTTAACCAATATTGATCCATATATAAGGCGCATCGGATTATAAAGCACACTGTCTGCTTATGAGTAGATTAAAGGCTTTTAGGCGCACCTTAAAGTGTGGAAAATACGGTAAATGGAATAATCTGACGCTTTAATCTGTTAACGAGTCTTTAACACTCCAAATAAGATGGGGAAAATGATTTGACTAGCTTCAGGAAAAATAATCTGATTAAGACGCTATACATTTGCAGTGTGTGCATGCGCATTTGTGTGTTGCCAGTTTAGTTAGCATAGCAACGGAGAAAACTTTAAACAGAACCGAATTACAGTACTTGCATCCATGGGTAAAGTGGCCAACCGCCATTGGCTTGAGTTTACAAGTTGTTGCGTGAATCATCACAACAGAGAAATTGGAGAAAAAGAAATAAATTCATATACTTTGCAAGTAATTCAGAGTCTTTTGTACTTTTTTTCTGGTATTGATGTGAAATGGGTCTTAAATTGAATTTATTATGGTCTTTAAAAAGTCCTAAATCTGACTTCTTGAAACCTGCAGAGACCCAGTAGTAATTAGAGTTGTCCGCTAATGACTTTTTAACTGATAAGCGATATCCCGATATTGTCCAACTCCAAAAATCCGATACCGATATGTGCGGTCATAGACTTAACATATTCATTATTTTTTCAATCATTCATTGTTCATTTCATTTTTGCATCATGAATGCATGTGGTCTGCTCACATAACATCCCAAGCATCTTAATGGTCAATAAGCATAACTGCTGTGCTAAGCTCTGACCAGCCCTCTTACAAAGGCAGAAGGATTCTACATTCACTTTGAAGGCATATTGGCCCAAAACTGATAATGAAAACTCAATGTCGATATTATCCAATATCATTTTATAATGCTTTTATCGGCCAATATTATTGGCTACCCGATAATATCGGACAACTCTAGTTGTAATCCTATGTTCTGAACTGCAGGTCATCGAGGAGGTGCAGGACCAGCCCAAAAGGAGGCCTCTGGTCCGGGCGGTGTCAGAGGAGAGCACTGCCGACACGTACCCCCTGGGAGGTTCGCCGTCCCCGGGCGACACACTTCCCTGGAACTTGCCCAAGCATCACCGCATCAAGCGCTCCAAGTCGGCCTCAGGTGACGTGCTGGACCCGGCCGAGCGCGCCGTCATTCGCATCGCAGGTATGAAATATTATTATTACTTTAAATAGACCTAGGGTGGACAAAGTAGGGCAAGGAGATGTGTGTGAACCTTTAATCTGGTAAACGAATTAACAATATGGTCACTTCATCCAGGACTAGTTAAAAAAATAAGGGATGTCATCACATGACTACAAAAAAGGCCTATCATTTGTTTGCATTGCATCTCGTATTGACTTCTCAACAGATTGTGCATCCCTAATGAAGTGGCCATTTGGTGTATGCGAATATCGATTTACAAGCGGACATGAGGTATGAAATAAGACCTCCTTGCTTTGCAAACTCCCACCCCCCCCTCCCGTCCAGTCTTATATTGATTGATCAGGGTGGGGTACCGCAGCATTAATGTCATAAAAATGAAATAAAAATAAAAAGAGTATTAACATTTTCAACATACCCTAAATTTTTCCCCCCGTCTGAAATTGGTGAATTTAAATGTTAAGTGAAACCAAAATGTCATTTTAGACTTATTCAATTATGAACAGTGCATTAAAAATGCTTGGCTATAAATAAATAAAAATTAAATGATAATGTCTTTGTCAGCCCTTTTTAATTTTGTTTTAGTTTACTCTTTTGGATAATAATACTTTTTTGTCTTAGTCAAATTTTAGCCATCTCAAAATGTGTTTGTCTTCGTCTAGTTCTGGTTGACGTTTACTAAAAATATTTTCGTCTGTAAATTTAAAAAATTGTACTCCGAAATTGAATATATAAAGTTTTCCAACTTTTTGGAATGAACATTGACAGAGGAACATATATTGTAGCGTCAACAAGGACAACGCCAACTTGGTGATAATACACACTCCACAAGAAAACAGTTCATTACTTTCAATTATACTCACCTGGACGCCACGAACTGTGTGTTAAAAAAGTTGTCCAAAAGTTTGAGGACGCTCACCGTTAGCATTTGGCTAATGCCTATGCTATGCTAATACTACAAGTTACATTTAGTGTGTGATCATCACTCAGCACAGACCTTCAAAGTGCCTATGACAGCAAAAAGCATGTTTATTTAATATTTCACACGGTATTTTATACTCCTGAATGAAATGGACCGCGTGGATGCGATCGATACATTTATTCAATTTTTTTAATCTTGCGCTCTGAAAATCAGTAACATCCTGGATTGACAAAGAATGCGAATGTGATGTCAGCGGGCTAATCATGTTTATTATACAGCCAATACTATCTAAGTATCAAATTGTCTCAAAATATAATTCTAATTCACATAATAATGCTATTTAAGATTTTTTTTATGCTGTCACAGGCACTTTAAAGGCTAAAGCAACATTGCATATGCTCTCTGGCCAAGATAAGAAAGCAAATCTTACCGTGTATGACGCAGCACATCAAATGAGTGACACAACCAGACACTGCTCCAATGCAGACTAACTACGTATAAAATGTCACACTTTGTGAATATGTGCGCATTTTCGTGTCGTTTTCGTCTCATCTGACAAAAACTGGCATTCGTCTCGTTTTGTTTCAGCCCCTAAACATGTTTTTAGCTCGTCATCATAATGAAAAAAGTGTTCGTTGACGAAATATTTTCATTATCGTTGACGAAAACAACAGTTACATACTTGATGTCAAATTTTATATTTGTAAAACATTTGAGGTTACTGTATTTTTTGGACTATAAGTCGCACCTGAGTATAAGTTGCACCAGCCATAAAATGCCCAACGAAGAGGAAAAAAGACATATGTAAGTCGCACTGGAGTATAAGTAGCATTTTTGGGGGAAATTTACTTGATAAAATCCAACATAGAACAGATATGTCATCTTGAAAGGCAATTTAAAATAAAAATACAATAAAGAACAACATGCTGAATAAGTGTACAATATGATAATGTTACATGATGCATGAACAACGAAATGCGAACGTGGCCGGTATGTTAACGTAAAATAGCTATTAAGAGATGCTAACAAGTTTACCGAACCATCAGTGTCACTCCAAAACACCAACATAACATGTGAAATGATATAATAATATGTTAATAATTTCACACATAAATTGTTCCAGAGTATAAGTCACAGCCCCAGCCAAACTATGAAAAAAAAAAAACTGCGATTTATAGTCCGAAAAATACGGTCGTTTTTCAATTAAATGGCTCATTAATCGTAATTACGGATGAATAAAATCATTGAAATTCATCTGGTTGTTTTATTATTTAAAATAGTTTTAAAAAAAATCTTCAAATGCCTTGTTCATATAAACATTCAAATGTGGCCCTTGAGTGTAAAAGTTTGCACACCCGATATAGTGGATCTCAAAGTGATACAAGACGTGGTTGCTTGTATGTGCACGCTGAACATGTGACATAATATCTTTTACACACGCACACTCAAAGACAAGGATGCAGTTAAAACTTTATGTCAGCACTCACGGCAACAGGAACGTTTGTTATCAAACGTCTTGATAGGCAGCCAGAAGAGCCAAGAAAGCAAACAAAAGTTTCAAAACAAAAGTTGGCGGTTAATGGTTCAAACCAGTTTGTATCCAAACACCAAACAACCAAGGAAACCGATTTTATTTAATGACATCACAACAGGCATCTCGATTGGCTGCAACGAACCAAGAGAGTTTGAGCACCATATCTTCAACTCTTGTGTATGCTCTCCAGCAGAATGATCTCAAATGACCTTTCATATCATTCGAGCTTTGAAGCAGACTTGTGTAATCTAGCCGGACCCCTGAAGGCATGCAATCTGCCCCTTTAAGAGGAGGGTCTGAGATGACATGATGTTTGTGTGTGTTGAGGTGTGTGTCAGTGGGGGGGAGAAACAGTCCAGGCTCAGTCTGGGTCCAGACAGGCGGGCAGGCCAGACTGGCAGGGGCGGGGGAGGTTTTGTCCCACTCTTACTTCATATCGATCCAAGATGAGTGCGAGCGAGGCAGTGGCCAGCGTGAAGGAGAGCACACGACCCCTAGAGGGGGGGCAGGCCCAGCCCGCCGTGCTCACCCCGGGCCAGCGTTTGCCCGAGGAGCAGGACTACATGCAGGCCTATGAGAACGTCAGGGAGAAGTATAAAGGTAACGCTTAAACCATGTGGCGTGCCTGTGCTTCAACGTAGGGAACGCCGGTTTGCTGTGGGAACAGGAAGTGGAATGTTTGCACAGTGGAATGCAATCAGGCAATATTTATTAGAATGAGAACATATGAATGCATGTGCCAAAGGAGAGGAACACTATCTGGTGCCACATGGATTTGCTAGGGAAACAGGAAGCGGAAAACTTTCACAATAAAAGTGGAATGTTTTCATTGTAAAAAGTGATGGGGAAACATTTTACTTGGACTAGATGAGCTGGCCACTTTCAGAATATGTGAACCTATTCTGCTTAGTGCACGTATTAGGGGAAGGGAACACTAATTGGTGCCACATTGGTTAGCTGGGGAAACAGGAAGTGGAATGCTTTCACAGTAAAATGCAATTAGATCTTCTTTCTTTCATTTGGACAAAATGAGCTGTCAATAGTCAGCCAGTGTGCAAAGCCTACTGTATGTGCCAAGTAAGTAGAGTGTTGTCCCACATTGATTTTCCTGGAACCAGGAAGTTGAATGCTTTCACAGTACAATGCAACCAGGCACTTTTTCGGCGTACAATGAGTTGAAGATGTATCTATTTATCAGGCCCATGTGTCAAAAGAATATAGCACAAATTTGTGGTTTGCTGCGGAATTGATTAATTTCACAGTAAAATATAGTTTTAACTGACAAATTAATTTGTCATGATTTTGGCGTGATATAATGAATTAAAATAACTAGGGTACTAGTATACTTGCCATCAGTGGCGGACTTGGCAATTTTGGGGCCTAAGGCGAACATATCCAGGGGCCCTCTGTTCTGGTACACTAGGGCTGTCCTAAACGAGAAATTTTCTCCTGATTAGTCAGCCGACTGGTTTACGATTAATCGACTAATCTAATAATTTTCTTTCTTTTTTTTTTTTTTTTTTTACTAATTTAGCAATGAAATTTTTGTTGACACTTATTAATTCACAAAAATATTTTGGAACACTTAAAATCTTTATTAAAGTACAAATAATCATGTGAATAACAATAATGATTCACAAATAAACAATGAGGTTAAATGCTGATAGCATTTACTAGTGCAAAAGAATGGAAAGTAAACAGATTAAGAACACTGACTTTGCCTTTCCAACATTATTCAAAACAATTCTTTAAAAAAATCTAGCAATATTATTATAGTATACTACTATATGTAATAGTATAATAATTATAATAATTATTCATTGCCAATCATTTGTCATGAAGAGTGTCATTTGAAAGCTATTCTTAGTGTAGAATCTGTATTATGTAGTATTTACTCAACATATTATAATATTAATTCTAAAGTGTGTGGGATTAACTCCAGAAATCATTATTTATATGACGAACATGACGTGCTTTTGTTGTTAACCAGCTTTTGAGTGTTATTGTATGACTGATTGGAACTGTACTACATTGTTTCGCCACAGGGTGTGCTCTCATGTATTTTATGTTCGGTGTGAAGAAGAAGAAAGTTAAAAGAGGCATTAGAGGCCTGTTCTAAGTGCTAAGTGAAGCTAACAAACAGCTAAGCGAAGCTAAGCAATGCTAAACGGCACTAAATGAAGCTAAGCGAGAAAGCGATTGATACTCAGTCCGTCTTCGTGGAACAGTCCATTGTAGTGCGTGTGTGGGAGGGAGAGATAATATAAATGCAGCATTCAAAAGGCTTTCTTGTTATTTGTTTGTTTGGTGTGTTCACATAATTATACATGACGAATATTTGGGGGTGCTGCTGGCTCTGGTGGCCCAAGCAGTTGCTCGTTGGGGCAAGGGCAGCTGGTTGGGGGCCCCCTACTGGTTGGGGGCCTAAGGCGATCATCTACTTCGCCTGACTAGTAGATCTGCCTATGCTTGCCATGCAAGCGGAATCAGAGCTGCAGTGTTGTTGCATGCACTGATTAAGAAGGACAAAATGACATAAAGTTTATTCATGTCACTTTGTCGGTAAAACAAACAAAAACAATCCTCCTTAGCGGGGTGGTCAAGTTCAGGGAATCTTTGCCAAGCGGTGTTTTCCTTCCCACGACCCACTCCTGCCCCTCTTTCTGCCATGTGATCACTTCCTGCTACTTTTAAGAGTATTTTGATTCTAGGGTAAACAGTACAGTGGCTAAAGCTGACCACGTCCCTTTTAACGCTTTAAAGTGCCTGTGACAGCATAAAAAAAAATCAATAGCATCAATAGCTTCAATAGCATTATTATGTGAACTAGAATCATATTTTGAGGCCATTCGACTATATACAACAATTTGGCAAAGCGCAGATGATGAGACATTTGTCTTTTAATCTGCTGTTTAGACCCGCCTGTCACTATATCGCTATAGCGTCCCCAGCTGGAGGATGACGTCGACAGGGTCATGATTTCTTCTGTTTTAGAATTCAGCCCATTGAGGGGGAAGATTCAGAATGAGGAGAAAACGACACAGAGCAGCAAAACGTCATCATTGTTTCAATCTCTCTACTCCAACATTTTTACAGGATATTCTTTTTATCTCAGTATTTTTCCCCAATTGCTAAATAAATGGTATGGTCATGACAAATAAGTCCTGTGCTAAATGGAATATGAAATGTTAAAAATGCATTTATTTAGTACGACAGGGTAAAATGACTGCATACTGGTCAAAATTGCCGACTTCCTCCTCTCCCGAACGGTATTTTATGCCACCGGAGTTAGTCCGGCTTTGTCATTTCCCTGCCTCGGCTTCGGAGACGTAGGAAAGAGCATTAACAAAACAGGAGGCGTGACAGCTAGCCGACGTGCTAAACCGAACCGAGCAGCTTTTCCAAGTCTTATTCTTGCCTTTTGGAATCATGTCATACACGGCGGCGGGGTTGATTGTCTTCACCGATTGGCCAGCCCCCGGCGGTGAGCAAGTATTGGCTCGTCGTACCCCTGCTGCAAGAGGGCTCGTTGCCAGGGACGCAGCCGGACAATGACCGCCGGACAAACCGGCCGACGTCAGAGCGTCGGTCTGCTCGTGGCCAAGCCGAGGAAAGCGCATTCTCAGCGAGCATGCAAATCGGACCGAGCGGACTGGGTCGGCCAGCCAAACCGGCAGACATCGGAGCAGGGGTCTGCTCGTGGCCAAGCCGAGAAAAGCGCATTCTCGGCAGGCACGGGAATAGGACCGAGCAGGCTGGATCGGCCAGCCAAACTGGCCGACGTCGGAGCTGGGTCTGCTCATGGCCAAGCCGAGGAAAGCGCATTCTCGGCGGGCAGGCCTTTATCAGCCGGCAACCATTGTGTGCAACAACCCGCCGGTCGTTGGCCTTGTGGCCTTCTTGGTGGACAGGGAATATTTACACCCACAGAATTCAAGCCACCTCCTTATTAAAACGTGTGCCATGATCCCAGTATTTGACATAATATAAAACACGTAGCTTACTCACCTCACAATGGTTTCACAGTTGTCAGACTTGTTTTGGCCATTATCTGGGATGAACGGGAACTTTTTAAACCCCAAAAGGCTGACACACCTCTTCCTGGTGCAGCAACAAAAGCCTGCAGCACATTGGGCTGGCGTGATGCGGAAAACAAATGAAATAAGCCGCAAAATCAGCTGAATCAGTCGTTCTGCATTCTGTAGTATTGACTGTATACTGAAGATGATTATCCCGTTGACGTCACATTCGCATTCTTCGTCATTCCAGGAAATCACTTATTTTCATGGCGCGGGATTAAAAAAATTGAATAAATGTATCAATAGCTTCCAGCCTTCCATACACATCCAAGCGGTCCATTTCATTCAGGAGCATAAAATACCGTGTGAAATATGAAATAATCATGCTTTTTGCTGTCATAGGCACCTTAAGGACTCTCACTTAATGATAACTGTTTACTTTTCACCACCTCGACACCATGGTGAGTGTTGTTCTTAGTCACTGTGAACATCTTATTAACACACCAGCTGTCTTTTCACAAGACATTATTGCAGCAGGTGAAAGTAGTAACAGACATTAATCATCAACACATTCAGCTTTAAAATGACTGGGCACAAAATTATTGCAACGTTTACTGCAATGTTCTCATGTACACATGCCATTAAGTACACCTGCAGTATTTCATACAGTGTATCGATTAGAGGTGTCCTTAAAGCAATACTAGGTAACTTTTCAGTTTTGGTTGATTTAAACAATGCTGGTGGACTAAATCGGTAGCGTTTTGCCTTAAGGAAGACTGCTTTTCCCATGAAGATCAGCGCACATCCGCACAGTGTCGTAAAATCATGATCTGCCGGTCACCTTCAGATGGATTAAACGACACATCTGTTTCCAGCGGCTGTGTGAAGGATGAATAGTGATAACATAATGAATTCAGTTGTGGTTAAAAAATAGCATATGACGATGGCTGACCCCCTCCCCCGCCCATACTCGTTGTTGCTGACGAGTTTGGTTGGGGGGGAGGGCATCACGCCAGTGAATGAAAGCCGGGCCAATGTTTATTCTTGAGTGTCCTTTTATTCTTGGTAGCCTCTTTTATTCCCTCCTCAGACAAAACTTTTTGTTTCTTTTGTTGCTCTGCCATCTTTGCAAAATTTGTGCGAAAGCGTTCGCATCAACTTCTGTCTTCATAATAAAAGGGAGAAGGGACGAATCCCGTAAACCACACCACATTTGTAGTTTTTTGTGCAACAGATTTCCTGCCAATTTCTTCGAAGTTAGTTAGTGCCGGTGAAAGCAATACAGACCCCCTCAAGAAATAAGAGGTGTCATTCAACTACCATAATTTTGGAACTATAAGGCGCACCTGACTATAAGCTGCCACCCACCAAATTTGATATGAAAAAGGAATTTGTTCATAGATAAGCCGCAGCTGTCCTCACTTTACACTTTATTTGACAGTGGTATCAAAGGACTGTCATAAGACGAAATCAACCACCATGAAGCTTTGAACCAATTGGCTGAAAAGCTTCATTGCTTCAAAAAGCTTCATTTGGCCATCACTACTCCCTTAGGGGAGACAATCAACCTCTGCTGCAACCTGCTGTCAACATTGTTGTCTTCCAACATGCCTTCTAGTATGCATTGCAGCGCTACAGATGTAAAAAGAACAATCAGAACTCATGTTCTGTGCTAATTATTTCCTCGGTTACTGTTCTAGTTGTTTCATTAATTGCTGGTTATGGAATTTGATAACACTTTATTTAACAGTGGCGCCACAAGACTGTCATAAGACCATCATAATTAATGACATGACACTGCCATAAGAAATAATGAATGCTTGTTACGGACATGATTTTGTCTCATGCAGCAAATTATCTCACTTTTGAATGGATGTAAAAATTCTGAGCTGGACATAAATGTAGTTAGTGACATAATTTGCCGGATGACACTTAATGACATCTACATTCATTAATGCCTATGATAAAGTCATATGTCTTATGGCAATCTTATGACGCCGCTGTCAAATGAAGTGTTACATATTCACTAAAATGAATCAAGAAATAAGCCGCACTGGACTGTAAGCCGCAGGATTCAAAATGAGGGAAAAAAGTAGTGGCTTATAGTCCAAAAATTACGGTAGTTGTTGTCGACATGTCATCACAAATGTTATGAAAATATTTTATAAAGATTGAAAAGTTACCTAGTGTTGCTTTAATGAAGTAACCAGTGATGGTTACAATTATAGTACTTATATAAATACTAGGGCTGTCAAACGATTAAAATTTTTAATCGAGTTAATTACAGCTTAAAAAATAATTAATCGTAATTAATCGCAATTCAAACCATCTATAAAATATGCCTTATTTTTCTGTAAATTATTGTTGGAATGGAAAGATAAGACACAAGATGGATATATACATTCAAAATACGGTACATAAGGACTGTATTTGTTTATTATAACAATAAATCAACAAGATGGCATTAGCATTATTAACATTCTGTTAAAGCCATCCATGGATAGAAAGACTTGTAGTTCTTAAAAGAAAAATGTTAGTACAAGTTATAGAAACTTTATATTAAAACCCCTCTTAATTTTTTCCTTTTAATAAAATTTGTAAAATTTTCAATCAAAAAATCAACTAGTAGCCCGCCATTGTTGATGTCAATAATTACTTACACAATGCTCATGAGTGCTGAAGCCTATAAAATCAGTCGCACCCAAGCGCCAGCAGAGGGCGGAAAAACTCCATAAACACAATTTTCACTGTACTGTCATTTAAATTTGTCTGAGCGTCAATTGCGTCAAATATTTTAACGTGATTAATTTAAAAAATCAATTACCGCCCGTCAACGCGATAATTTTGACAGCCTTAATAAATACGATAATAAATGAGATGCATTTTGACCTGTTAAAATACAGTATGCACTTTTAAAATCAGTGGCTTTATAATATACCATGTACCATACATGTTCAGCCAACATGTATTCTCATTAAAAGAGAAAATACAGTGGTACCTCTACATACGATCACTTCGACACACGATCTTTTCGACATCCGACGTAAAATTTGAGCCGCCATTTGTTTCTACATCCGACGAGTTGCTCGAAATACGACGACATGACAGCACTGCAAACGAACGCACGGTGGATTTTCTTGTGTGAGAAATCAACACAGTTTTCAAAAAAAGTTGATACAGTTGGAGAAACAAGGAAAAAAGTGATGCTTACCTTTGAAATGAAGATGCAAGTTATAGAAAAATATGAGCTTGGGGTGCGCGTCTCTGAACTGGCTCAACAATACAGCTCCATGGTCCTCTTCCGACCACCGTTCGCCACTATTTATAAGTTAAGGTGACAATTATGATTGTGGTAACATTGCCAAGGAAATCGCCAGCTTCGTCACGTTTTTATCATTTATTTAAGAACTTATCCAACACAAAACGCCCATTGTCTTAAGCAGTTGACTGCTCTCAAGAAAACGAAAGTATTATCTCTACCGCACCGACCTATCTCACTGAGACGTCAGCTTCGCGGTGCGTTCAGGGACAGTAAAAAGTGTCCGCCATATTAGAATCCGATTCGTTACATTATTTACAGGAATAATTATTAATTCTTCTTCTTCTTATTATATTATTCTGAATTATTTATTTATAACTTATTTGTTTTTCTATGTTTAATTGCCATTTGTAACAGTGCCAGCAGTATTTATTAAGAATTTAGTGTATGTTTTTAGGCTTTGGAACGAATTAATGGAATTATAATGTATTCCTATGGGAAAATACTGCTCGACATACGACCATTTCGACTTACAAACAAGGTCCTGGAACGAATTAAATTCGTATGTAGAGGTACCACTGTATATACACTTTAGTACATAGCAGAAGTTGACCTTCGTTGGTACCATAAATATTTAAAAATTAAAGTAGCTTTTTATTTCAGGCTATTCTAGATTTTAAAGTGAAACGCAAATAGACCCTCCTTGTTTGCACTGCATTTAGACTCAGCGGTCTAAATAAATCCCAGCATGCAATGTGCCTCGCCCTCTTCTTAGACACCTGAAATACACACTTTGAAATACACAGCTGTGGTCAAACGTTTCTGTGTGTGTACTGGATTAATGTGTGTGTGCGCGCGCAAATGCCAGGAAACTAAAACGGCGACCTGATGAGTTTGTTTTGACAGTGTGTGTATACAGTAGAAGCCCCCCTGTGATACAAACTCAACCCTTAATGCAGTGCTTCCCTCAGATCACTTACGTGCAAGTCCAAAATAGTGACACGCATACACTTGTGCTGCAGTTTGTGGATGCGATGAGTTGAGATAGCTGGCAGGTGCATCAGGTGTGTTGCAATTGGATGCATAACACTGATCTAAGTCTAATCGATTGTTGTCGTCTGAAGTCTTTCAACACATGGAGGCTCTGTAGGATATACTTCAACTTTCTTTGGGGTTTGGTTAGAGATATTTTAGACTTTACTGATGGCGTTGAAGTGGGACCAGCTGACCAAGAACATGCAGTGTGCAAAGCAGAGGAGTATATTGGAAGTCGTTGGTGTCATATCAGCTCTTCGTTGCAGCACCAACATGAATACAACCCCTAGCAAAAAGTATGGAATCACCAGTCTCGGACGAGCACTCACTTAGACATTTTATCATGTACAACAAACTCAGATAAAAAGCTTGAAAAAATAATGAATTAGTTTAAAAGTGCAACTGTTTAGCATTCAGAAACACTAAAAGAAATGAATAAAAACATTGTGGTGGTCAGTAAATGTTACTTTTATAGAGCAAGTGCAGGGAAATATAGATGGAATCACTCCATTCTGAGGGAAAAAAATATGGAATCACGAGAAACAAAGAAATTACAATATTTAGTAGCACCACCTCTGGCTTTTATGATAGCTTGCAGTCTCTGAGGCATGGACTTGATGAGTATTCTTCATCAATTTGGTGCCAACTCTTAGATTGCAGTTGCCAGATCATCCTTGCAGGTCGGAGCCTTGCTGTGGACCATTTTTTTTTCAATTTCCACCACAGGTTATCAATCGGGTTGAGATCTGGGCTATTTGCAGTGCCATGACATTGACTGGATGAGTCTTTCTCCAATGAATGCTTTAATGGTTTCAGTTCTGTGGCATGATGCATTGCCATCTTGGAAAATGACAAAAATATTTTCAATTGAGGGGATAAGAAAGCTGTCTAAAATTTTAATGTAAACTTGTGCATTTATTAAAGATTTAACCACAGCCATCTCCCCAATGCCTTTGCCTGACATGCAGCCCCATATTATCAAGGACTGAGGGAATTTTGATGTCTTCTTCAGGCAGTCATTTTTGTAAATCTCACTGGAACAGCACAAAACAAAACTTCTACCAGCATCATCATCTTGTCAAGAGTCAAGAATCTGCATTGGACAAAGTGTCAAGAGTCAAGAATCTGCATTGGACAAGGTGATGGTGCTGGAACTTTTGTTCGGTGCTGTTCCAATGAGCTTTACACAGATGACTGCCTGAAGAAGACATCAAAATTCCCTCAGTCCTTGATGATATGGGGCTACATGTAAGGTAATAGTGAGACTGGTGATTCCATACTTTTTGCTAGGGGTTGTATACAGTGGTACATCTACATTTTAATTTCATTCGTTCCAGGACCTTGTTTGTAAGTCAAAATGGTCGTATGTCGAGCGGGCTTTTCCCATATGAATATATTATAATCAGGGGTGAAAGTGGCTAGAATTCTTGTTGATGTTGTTTTTTTATTGGTATGCTAAGTTAGCCCAATTGACTCGCACTAGCTTAGCCACTCCAGAGCCCTGAAACTAACAAATAACTAACAAACTACACAGATTAAATTTTTTTTTTTATTAACTCTACCAACTAATTAAAGCCTCGCTAACTTGAAGATTAAGCCTGATGTCAAAAATTCTGAACTTTCCCTTAAATGACAAGTTTCAGTATTTATTTAAAGATGTATTTATACATCATTCTGGCCTATTTGGTCCTCCATAGTAAAGAGCCATTTTTCCCCATTAAATTGCAAACAAAAATTCAAGTTGTAACCTAATATACCTTTGTTTTAAGTTGCAAGCCTGTGAATGAATTAAGATGCTGTAGTGGCATAGCCGAGATAGGGAAGGGGGAGTGACTTGACCCCTCTGACAGAGGTTTTGCTCGTAAATTATCTCCGCATATGTTGACACTAACACTCCACTTTGGATCAGCGCACAACCTTCCCGACCTCATGCGAAACCTGACGGTAGCACGTGAAAACGATCTTTAGCTGTCCAACAGCAGATAAATTATACTTTGTAGGAGTTTTAAACATTCTGTGCAAGTACAAAGGAAGCAAAATGTACGGGTAGTAATCAAAGATGGGTAAAAGTTCAGGGACAAGAAAAGAAGTGAAATGTGAAAGACTTCTTAAAGCTGTGTCTCATCACTTGTGCCCAACTGGTGCTGATAAGAAGCCAACGTGGAAGTGTAGTCTGAAATGGATCTGGGATGAGGGGACTGTCGGGCCAGAGATTTAATGTCTTCTTCCGCCAATCCCGATTCTGAGATTTAGCAACAGCTGACATTAATTATGCAATCCCCCACCACCCGATCCTAAAAACAGACTTACGAGTGGAAGCTGCTGAAAGGTCAAATCACGTCTTTAAACACGACCATCAAAGTCTGTTTCTGGACTGCTTCTCATCACACAAATATTGAGACAACAAACGAATGTTTTGCCCTCATGGTGGTCAGTGTTTATTGTCACACGGAGGAGTTTTGCTCCTGCACATTGCCTCTTGGGGACAGAATCGAGCAGTGGTGGGCAAAATAGGGCATGTGTGCCATGGCCTCATTATTCAAACCGGCCCACTGAGCGTGCATGCACAAGACCAAGTTATTTTCATTTTTCAAAACATGTTAAAATGCAGGTTTATTTTTAGTGTATTTGTAAATGTTTGATTTAAATAAAATGGAAAAAATGTTCAGTTGCAAATGCTTTATTTAACCTTCTCAAACAGGTTGGTAAATTCATGTTTAATTAATTTATTATTATTATTTTTTAAAAAATTGTGCTCTTTTTGTCTATTATTTTAAATTTTAGTGTGCTTACACCTTTCCTTTTTCATTTAAATTAAAAATGAATCTTTTTAAAATGACATTTATTGATTAGTTTTTATTCATTTTTGTTTTAAATCATTGGCTTGAAATATTTTTGAAATAATTTTACATACATATTTGGACCTTTTTCAAATAAATGGTTATTAGCCATTAATAAAAACATCCACGCAAAAATCTGAATAAATCATTTTAATACATGAATAATCTTACATTGACTTTATTTCATCCAGTTGTTTTCTTGAATAATTTAGTTGAGAATAAATTATTCATCTTTTATTATATTTATAGAATTCTAATTTATATTGAAGGGAAAAAAATCTTTTTGTCTTACACGATATTTAATTCTCATAATGAACAAGAGATGATGACACACAATTCAGCAACAAAAAGAAAGCAATAATCGCTTAAGCTAAATACATTTATTAAAAATAGAACAATTAAAAGCTAGGACAGAAATTCTCGAGTGCCTCAGATTCGCGAAAATCTGCCCCGGCCTTCACAACCTCTCCTAATAATATTTTCCCAGATATCTAAATGCAAAACCTAAATTTGAATTACTTTAGAGCAGGGGTGTCCAAACGTTTTGCAAATGGGGCCAGATTTGGTGTGGTAAAAATGTGGGGGGCCGACCTTGCCTGACGTCCTTTACGTAGAACAATATATTTAAGCAAATTTTATCTCGCAACTAGCCTTTGTGGTGTTCTCTCTCGACTCTAGGGCTCTTACAAAATACTGCTGCTGTGAAGTTAAACTAGCTTCAGTTTCTTGCTGCGTATCTTCCCTGTAATCTTGTCGTACATGTCAGAGTGTCTTGTTTGGTAATATCGCCTAACATTGAACTCTTTAAAAACAGTGACTGTCTCTTTGTAAATGAGGCAGACACAGTTGTTGCGTATTTTAGTGAAGAAATAGTACAATTTCCACCTATCCTTGAAGCGCTGGCCGTCGCAGTCAACTTTCTTTTTTGTTGATTGTCGCCATTTTAGAAAATTGGAAGTAAAGGGTCACACTGGGTAATGTTCCTTAGAGTGCTGCTGCCTTTTAGTGGGTAAATGAGGACCAGCATTTAGTGTGTAAGCTACTTCATATGTATGCTGGTAGCAGTACTGTTGACCAATTTATTAAGTCTGTGTGTGGGCCAGACGTTATTGATTTTATGACAGAGGCTGGGGGCCGGATGAAATTTGACCACGGGCTACATTTGGCCCCCGGGCCGCACTTTGGACATGTCTGCTTTAGAGCATATCTTAAAAACATAGGATGTACATTAAAATGGCATTAATGTGAACAATGACTTTATTATTTATTTATTATTTGATTTAATTATTTTAAATAATAAAAATATGAGTAAAACATTACAAAAAAAGTACAACCGACTTATATCATGCAAATGAAATGTTTTCAATTTTTTATGTATTCTAAAGATGTATTAATCTTTTAAAATAACGCCAACAT
The DNA here is from genome assembly GCF_030265065.1 of Corythoichthys intestinalis. Taxonomy (NCBI): domain Eukaryota; kingdom Metazoa; phylum Chordata; class Actinopteri; order Syngnathiformes; family Syngnathidae; genus Corythoichthys; species Corythoichthys intestinalis. The sequence continues at coordinate 28,417,794 of NC_080416.1, forward strand.
TGAATTTTTTAAAGTATTAGGAAATAAGTTGCCTAACATAAATGAACAAAAATGTGTCAAAATGTGCACATCAACATGGAAGATGTTCTAAACGTCCCCATCAGAGCAAATAAAATAAGCCTCCTCAACTCTCCTCTTTCCCTTAAAGATGTGATCAATTTTCCGTTGTATTGTCCTTTTTATCACATTAATTCAACAAGTTCTTTTGTTCTTTTTTTCTTGTTCCAGAAAAAGTGAAATTTCAAATAATTATCAAAATTATCAAATAATAATCTGAGCTAACCACATATGCTGATCACATGTCAGTTTGTCAGCCAATTGACTGGACAACTGAGTCTAGGGTGGTTTGCTTGCTCGTCCTACTCAGATGAACAACTGCAGCTGGGGAGAGCTGCGTGGAATAAATAAACGAATAAATAAATAATGGTGGAAATGGATTACACTACATAAGGACTTTATTAGGCTTGTAGTTAACACTTATGTTTGTAAGTCTGATGTTAGTAGATTGCTTTCTTTTTGGAGATGAGTGTGTGGCAGCCAGGCAGGGTTTTTACTGGACCGCTCCCGCCCACTTTCATGTTATGTTCTCTGCATTGACCTTGCTTTAGTGAAGAAGCTGAGAGCTGCACTCTGATCTTCTCCAAATGAAGTCACAAGGACAAAAATATAGAAATGAATACCGTAATTTTTGGACTAGAAGGCACGCCTGACTATAAGCTGCCACCCACCAAATTTGACAAGAAAACGGCATTTATTCAAACATAAGCCGCACAGGACTATAAGCTGTAGCTGTCCTCACTGTAAGTCCAATGGTCCCACAGTAGTCCGGCTTGTTTTAGCCAATATCCGCGGTGAATGGGAACCTTTTGAAACTCAAAAAGGCTCACACGCCTCTCCCTGGTGCAGCAACAATTTTCTGCAGCTTTGGCTGGCGTGATACGAAAAATAAATTAATCCACAAAATCAACTGAATCCGCAGTCCATCTGCATGCTATAAAGCAATGCTGTATTGTGAGATGCTGACCCGGGTGACGTCACATTCACATTTGTCTTAAACCCGAGACTGGAGCTGGAAGTTACTCATTTTCATAGCCCGGGATTCAAACATTGAATATATAAAACAATCGCTTCCACACACATCCAAGCGGTCCATCTCATTCAGGAGCATAAAACACAGCGTGAAATATGAAATAATCATGCTTTTTAGTGTCATACGCCCTTTAAATCGGGCACTTCATTAGGTGTACCTTAATTTAAGAGAGTACATTTGGACAGAACACGGTATAAAACACTTCTGAATAACACATTGTGGTACGTCAGAACAGGATGTTAGAAAAAAACACTGCTTAATGAGCTACAAGCTGCTTCACCAAGACCTAATGATGTAAACGGCAAACATTTCTGCATGTCTGCTGGCTGCTCATCCTTACAACAATGGTGGTAACGCCGCTAACACCGGGCAGGCTCAGGCACGCCACAGCGAGCCTGACTCACGCGCGGAATGTCAGCCGGCCCAGTTCGGCTTCGGCCTCCGTTTCCGTCTAGCTCTGCTTAAAAGAAAATCTGCGATGAATGCACTTTGCGCTGTCAGCTTTTCTACCCTCATTTCAATCAAGTCATCCACGTTTAATCAGGATAGACCTCTCCCAAGGATTTTCTTCATCTGTGAAATTAGGGAGTGAGCATCTTCTACTATGCTGATAGCCTTTAGTTATGTGGCTGGAATATTTCCTATGGTGACATGCGTGTACTCATGGCGGACAATAAGGCACTTCAAAGTGGCCTATTTGAAGAGAACGTGCTTTTTCATATTGTAAATGTACATGGCGGAAAGCACTCTGGTGACTTGGAAGTTCCACTCTGAGACCCCCAATTTGGCCAAATTTCAAAATTGTCCGATATGCATGTGTGATAAATCTTTGGAAAGCTTAAAATCTCAACTTTCTGGGGGAAGAAAATTTTTGAACAGGAGGGCATTTTGAAAAATCGTTTTGTTTTTAAACAGCAAAATCCTCACTGGAGGCGAGAGCATAAGAGAGCATAATTAAAGACGCCATGATTTTAACGAGATATTATCACGTACTTACCTCTTTTCGATCCAAAAACTCCATGTAGCATGTATCACTGAGTGTCAAGACACAGCTGTGAATGGCCACAGCCGGATTTTTGGGGGATTTTATGGGTGAAACATGGTAATATAATAAGGGTCGCCATGCAAAAATCCCAGACATCAAGGAGAGGTTGAGATTTTCTTTTTCATATATTTAGCCTTTAAAAAAATGTTTTCAATTTTTCTAAGTATGGATCATTTATTTATTATCAAAAATATTTGCGAATATGCGACCGTAACAAAAAAATACATATATACAATTAAGCGATAGTTATGAGGTAGATATCCATGACCTATTTACAGACACCATATTTTTCATTGTGACGAAATTTGTTTAAAAGTTTTTTTTCAATTATTGATTCTACACTAAAAATGACAGACATTTCAAATAATAAATATATTCTTTTTATGGCTGGGTTGAAACAAAAGCGGTTGCGCGACGTCTGTAAACGGGGGTTTCCAGGGTAAAACAGACAAATTAAAAATAGTTCGGGGGCTTAATACACAATGAATCTGCAATGGCAGCATATAGATGTATCGTTCTATCAAACACAACAGTTCTTTTGGCTTAAAATACAGCAGTTTGTTTTAAAGAGGGGTACAAGAGCAGAACCTTTTTCAGCTTTTTCAGTCTTGTCTGTGTTTTCCGCCACATCTAAAATGGACAGATATAGTGAAAACACTCTAGTGCTGCAACGATTAATTGATTAACTCGAGTAATTCGATTAGAACAAAGGTTCGACTCAAATTTTGCTGCTTCGAGGATTCGTTTAGAGTGATGTTGTAATGGTTTGTTTTGAAAGTGTTCCATTTAGTTTCATTTGATTTGGGTGGATACACCGCCCTCTAGTGGCAACAGTGAATATGCCTTAACTCGTCTAACATGTCTGAATCCAGCTGCTCCCTGTTAAGACCAACAGAAGGTACAGTGGGGCAAATAAGTATTTAGTCAACCACTAATTGTGCAAGTTCTCCCACTTGAAAATATTACAGAGGCCTGTGTTTGTCAACATGGGTAAACCTCAACCATCAGAGACAGAATGCGGGGGGGAAAAAACAGAAAATCACATTGTTTGTTTTTCAAAGAATTCATTTGCAAATCATGGTGGAAAATAAGTATTTGGTCAATACCAAAAGTTCATCTCAATACTTTGTTATGTACCCTTTGTTGGCAACAACGGAGGCCAAGCGTTTTCTGTAACTCTTCACAAGCTTTTCACACACTGTTGCTGGTATTTTGGCCCCTTCCTCCATGCAGATCTCCTCTAGAGCAGTGATGTTTTGGGTCTGTCGTTGGGCAACACGGACTTTCAACTCCCTCCACAGATTTTCTATGGGGTTGAGATCTGGAGACTGGCTAGGCCACTCCAGGACCTTGAAATGCTTCTTATGAAGCCACTCCTTTGTTGCCCTGGCTGTGTGTTTGGAATCAAGACCCCGCCAGGACTCATCTTCAATGCTCTTGCTGATGAAAGGAGATTTTCACTCAAAATCTCTCGATACATGGCCCCATTCATTCTTTCCTTTACACAGATCAGTAGTCCTGGTCCCTTTGCAGAAAAACAGCCCCAAAACATGATGTTTCCACCCCCATGCTTCACAGTGGGTATGGTGTTCTTCAGATGCAATTCAGTATTCTTTCTCCTCCAAACACGAGAACCTGTGTTTCTACCATAAAGTTTTGTTTTGGTTTCATCTGACCATAACACATTCTCCCAGTCCTCTTCTGGATCATCCAAATGCTCTCTAGCGATCCGCAGACGGGCCTGGACGTGTACTGGCTTCAGCAGGGGGACACGTCTGCCAGTGCAGGATTTGAGTCCCTGGCGGCGCATTGTGTTACTGATAGTAGCCTTTGTTACTGTGGTCCCAGCTCTCTGTAGGTCATACACTAGGTCCCCCGTGTGGTTCTGGGATTTTTGCTCACCGTTCTTGTTATCATTTTGATGCCACGGGGTGAGATCTTGCATGGAGCCCCAGATCGAGGGAGATTATCATTGGTCTTGTATGTCTTCCATTTTCTAATAATTGCTCCCACAGTTGATTTCTTTAAACCAAGCGTTTTACCTATTGCAGATTCATTCTTTCCAGCCTGGTGCAGGTCTACAATTTTGTCTCTGGTGTCCTTCGACAGCTCTTTGGTCTTGGCCATAGTGGAGTTTGGAGTGTGACTGACTGAGATTGTGGACAGGTGTCTTTTATACCGATAATGAGTTAAAACAGGTGCCATTAATAAAGGTAACGAGTGGAGCCTCGTTAGAAGAAGTTAGACCCCTTTGACAGCCAGAAATCTTGCTTGTTTGTAGGTGACCAAATACTTATTTTCCGCTCTAATTTGGAAATAAATTCTTTAAAAATCAAACAATGTGATTTTCCGTTTTTTTTTTCCACATTCTTTCTCTCATGGTTGAGGTTTGCCCATGTTGACAATTACAGGCCTCTGTAATCTTTTCAAGTAGGAGAACTTGCACAATTGTTGGTTGACTAAATACTTATTTGCCCCACTATATGTTTTTGTTTGAGTTGATATGTTTGTTTAAGCATTCATTATTTAGTTTAGGAGTATATTTAGCAGGTGTTTTGTGGGAATATGTGTTTAAATGATTTGTTAGAGCATTGGGGAAAAAAAGCTAAACATTTTATAACATTTAAGCTAGTGGACGTTTGCTATGCAAGTTGGCCAATTGTTCTTTTGTTTTACTTGGATCCTCATTTAAATTTTGATATTTAAGGCTAAACTCAGGTGTTTAAATTTAGTTTTAAATTCTTTTATTGCTCCTGTGAAATAAAAGTGCGAAAATACGATTACTCGATTATTCGAACTAAATAATAGATAGATTTATCGATTACCTAAATAATCGATAGCTGCGGCCCTAACACACTCAAATAAAGTGTAGTTAAACTCCTTGGAGTGTTGTCTATTTTTTCCCCTCATACAGACGTTATCAATCTTAGCCTGAGAACTGGATCGGTGCCCAACAAGCAGTTATTGATTGTTTAATAGGGCGTAAATTCTTTTTGTTTACATTGACATTGACAATGTTTCAAATTATCACCTTGAAGTTATTAAGATGCAGTTGTACATATTTTTTGTGAGCTTTTTTGTTCCAAAATTTGTGTGAGCAATGATTGAAGCTTGTTTTCTCTCAATTTCCTGTTAGAAAAGGAAAAAAAAACTTCCAGGTGACTCATTTTTTATTTTTGAGAGTTCATGTTATAACATTCCATCATCATTCTGATTGGATAGCTTCTAAAACACATCAGCCGTGAAACTTGTTTTGCAGCTCAACACAGAACATTTGATTACATTATAACAATGAACTGTCCTGAACAAACTAAAAACATCATCCAGGCAATCATGTGGTTGTCATAGATTCTTGATTAATCCCTTTATTTAATACAAGAACAGTAAAAAGAAAAAAAAAAGTTCGCCTTTTTTGGAAGCTGAGTCTCATGACTAGGGGTGGGTACCTCCAGATACAATTAGCGATGAAAGGGCGACGATAACGATGATCTCACAATTTGGCGATACAGCAATTATACATGGGTCTATAAAAGACAGTGTTGTTTTTGGCAGCCCTTTTAATTTTTGTCTGAGTCATTTGGACGAAAATACTTATTAGTCTTAGCCATATTTTAATCACTTCAAAATGTTTTCGTTTTCGTCAAGTTTTAGTTTCTAACAAGACCACAAACCAAAGAAAAAAAACTGTCGAAGCATTTAACATCGTCTCGACTTATTGACCAGAAAAGCCAAGTGACTCTGCTTTTAGACTGGCCAGAATTTTAAGAGGTCGCTTGTCATTCTGAACCTAATGCTAACACGAACGCAAATTCTACACTAATGCTAAGAGTTACATTTAGCGTCTGACAATCACTCATCACAGAACGTTAAAGACTAAGGCTACGTCTACACGAGGACAGATAATTTTCTCCAGGGTATTTTGCTGACTATTTCTATACCTGTCCACACTTACGTTTAAGGCCCCCCTGCTTCTGCAAGCTACGCCTGCATTTGCGCAAACTACGCATGCGTTAAAAGGAGCAGCCTCATATGTTACATCATCGCCCGCGCGGTTTACCTCTAAACCGGAAACGCAATACTCGCCGGCGGGAAATTTCAGAATTACTACATCTTCTAGACTGTCATTATTTTGTGATCACTGTATTTTTCATGAACACAATCGAACGCATCACGCAGAAGCAAAAGTGGAGGAAGAGCACATTCTGCTTTTATGAGCAGTTGCCAAGTTGTGATTGAAATAAATCTTTAGAAAACAACGAATGCCTGACATTGTTATTTTGGATGTTACAATCAATGCTCAGTTGCGCTCTCACCACTTGGAAAATAACAAATAGAAGCCTATGGTGTGGCGCTGCATAGAGGTGTGCATCGGCACTGCCCTCACGATCCGATTCGATTACGATTCGGAGGGCCACAATTCGATTCGATTCAGAGGGTCACGATTCGATTTGGTTCGATTCGGCAATGCATCGCGATGCATTAAAGCCTGGGATGCATTAAAATTCTAAAACAAAGCATATTTTTCGTGAATCATGAGGCAAGACAAGCGGTCAGACAACTTTTCAACAACTTTTTATTGGCTCTTGTGTCACTCCTGGTTGAAGTCAAATGAAAATACTTTCAGATATATACTATATTGAAAAAAAAAACAGATCACAGCATTTAATTAGTGCTTTGAATGAGACCAGGGCTTTCTCATTTTTTTTAAACACAGTAGCAGCCTTTCACACAGTGCAAAATCTGAACTCCTGTGCAAAATCAGTAATAACAGTCACTGTATTTTAGTCACAACGACCCATCAATAAAAATATTCAAGTAAATATTAAAGAAAACGACAAAGGAAATATTGTGGTGCAGCAGCATCTTTATCGCAATATCAATCCAGGGATCAGTTCAGTTGCAAACAAAACATCAACTAAATTGCAATGTAGAACAAAAGTAAAATGTAGGCCTAGCCCACTATATATGTGCAATAGAGGCTAGATCGGGCCTAAAAAATCCAGCCCGACCCGACACAGTCCGCTGGTATTGAAGCCCGACCCGGCCCGAGCCCGATCAATTAACTAGATTTGCAGGCCCAGCCCGGGAGTGACGCGAAAAAAAAAACGCAGCAGCAGCAGCAATTTATTTTCATTTCTTTGAGTTGGCAGAAAAAACGCAAGTTTTCCTCATGTTTAAATAGTCCACTATTTTATGATCATTATAAAAGCATTTACACAACGAAATAACGCTGGGAAATTTTAATATAAAAAAAAAAAAAAAAACATAAAAATGCGGGCCACGGCGTTCATGTGCATGCACAAGGAAATGCACAATACAGAGAGCCTGCTCTCTGTTTTATCCCTTTTTTTTTTTTTCATAATTTATTAGTCCGGCGCGCAGCCCGACCCGACCCAAATGTGAATGCTTAACATTTTGGGCCCAACCCGAGGTAGGACATAACATAACAATGTGCGAAGTGGAGAAAGAGGGAGCGAGAAAGATTATTGATGCACCTAAGACATTGAAAGCAGACATCTGGAGACATTTTGGCTTCCTCGAGGTTGGAAACTTGACCAGAGTTATGCGGTGTGTAAAAAAATGAAACATGAGAATAATAATACAAATGGGGAAACCAAATCCGTTGCATCACTGGAATTGCGCAGGGAAGATTTTTGAACGTACTTATATATTTTAAAATGACGCTGAATCGATTCGGCTTGTTGCCCGCATCGAAACGAGTTGTCCATGCCCCGCATCGGGACGCATCGCTCCATCGATTATTGTTGACACCCCTAGCGCTGCGTATATTCCGTGGAAGCCGCACCCAGGAGTGCTTGTGCATAACAGTGGCGATCATGGAAGTGGCGACAGTTTTGACAGGCAGAAATGTCATGGAAAAAAACTGATCGCGCGCCTCTTTGACTGGGGGTACCACGCAGGTCACTTTTTGGGGTTTAATTTTCCTCTACGCATTTTTATATACTCATGTTCGGTCGGCATTGAGTTGGCAAGGGCCAGTCCCGGAACTGGCAGATCGGAAACAACGTGGGGGACAAGCTCTGTAAAAAACCTTCATCTCCACGTCATCTGCGATAGGTGGACCACAAATGGGCACTGAATTGAAGAATATTATTGAGATGTACTTGAATGTTGAAGAAAAATGTGTGGAAAAGAAAAGAGGAGCAGGAATGCCACGTCGTGATCGTCCTCCTCCATTGTTTACGATGCCGTCATGCCGCAGTAAAAATGGCGATGGCATTAGTATCCGATTGTTGTACGGAGACAGCAGTCCATATTAAGCAGCGGGTAATTTTACCCGCCTACATTATCCGGATCCGGATAATAGGCATACTAGTGTAGCCGACATGCCGTATAGTCCAACTAATTACATGTTTAAGGCCATTATCCATCCTAGTGGAGACGTAGCCTAAAGCAACATTGCATATTCTCTCTTGCCAAGATGCTTTAAGATGGAGTGCAGCCTAGTTTGAGATACATCCTAAAGTCCGGTGAGGAGGGAGAGGTGCAGCACATCTCACATGAGTGACATGGCCCAAACACTGCTACAACGCAAGCTGACGTACTCCACATACAACTAGAGCTGTCCCGATTAGTCGACATAGTCGACGTCATCGATGACGTAAATCCGTTAATGAAGGGTTAAAAAATATATATGCGTGGAAAGTTCAGAATGTCGGACGCTCTGTATGCAAGCGGGGAAAGCGTAAGTCCATCTAACTAACTAACTAACGACATGTTTTATTGAAGTTGCTAAGCCTGTCACGGTATGCAATGAGTCCATTTATCGCACGGCACATAAAAATGAGGGCGGTAATTTTCACGGCTGCGTTTTATCGCTGCGCGTGTGCGTGCGTGCATACATTGGTGCGTGCGTGCTGATGGCATATGAGACTCCCGTTCCTTACTCTTATCATCACGCTGTAGAATTAAAGTTCAGACACACAAAATAGGAAAACACATCTATGTTAAACACTGTAACGTTAGCACTGCTAGACTGAGGTGAAAATGGGGGAAAAAGGCAACCTACTTTAGCCTGCTATAAAACATTGGCAGTTGTCTCATGAAAGCAAACTTGCGGTTAAAAGGTGAACCTTCAAACATGAAAAATCGTGGTTAACGGCATTTGCAAACGAAAAAAATGAAAGAAAAAAAATATCTATCTATGAATGACAAAAAGGGCTTTTTTTGCGGAGTGTAAAGCTGAAGTTAACCGTTTAGCGAACGTACTTCCGGTGAACATTTCAAAATAAAAGCATGTCATGTTCGTCATATAAATAACGATTTCTGGAGTTAATCCCACATACTTCAGAATTCAGATTCTAAACTAAGAATACCTTTAAAATGACACCCTTTATGAAAAATCTGATTGGCAATGAATAATTATTATAATAATGTATAGACTATACTATAATATTAATGCTCGGTGTTTTTTTTTTGAAGAATTGTTTTGAATCATGTTGGAAAGGCGAAGTCAGTGTTCTCAATCTGTTTACATTCCATTCTTTTGCACTAGTTAATTCTATCAGCATTTGAACTCATTGTTTATTTGTGATTTATTATTGTTATTTATGTGTTTATTTGTACTTTAATAAATAATTTAAGTGTTCCAAAATGTTTTTTTGAATTGATAAGCGTCAACGAAAATTTAATTGCTAAATTAGAGAAAAAAAAAAAAAAAAGTTTTAATATTAGATTAGTCGACTAATCGTAAAAATAGTCGGCTGACTAATCGGGAGAAAATTAGTCGTTTGGGACAGCACTACATACAACATTAAAATGTCATGCATTGTGAACATGTGATAACACAATGTCGGATTTTTGATTTGTTGTTGTCCCGTCAGACGAAAACTGGCATTCGTGTCATTATGTTCTAGTCTCCCAAGCCACGGTTTTAGCCCGTCATCATCATGAAAAAAACTGTTCCTAGATGAAATCTGTTATCGTCATTTTTGACGAAAACAACATTGCTACAAGAAAAACAAGCTATTTCTGTAAGGAAAATAGAAACGTTTGCCCTCCTTAAAGACGAGGAGAAAATTTCAGTGCAACATTTCTGTATATAAATACAGCAACACTATATAATTGCAACACTGTTGCAAACAAATTAATTTTTCTTAACTCATCGCCTGCCGTTGACACCAATAGACGTCCCAGTCATTCAAACCCGGGAGGACTGCTCATGTTGGATTGCCATTGACGGTGCTTGACATCCAATTCATTTTGACTGGGAGGGCCGAATGAACAAATGTCCCCATCTAAATGAATTGGACGTCTAGCATCGTTAATGGTAGCCAATGAGTTAACAGACGCTATTCTCGTGGAAAGTTTTGGTCGCAACCTGTTATTAAACAGTGACATCTTTTTAAAATGATATAAATTAATATCAGTGTTGTTTTTGGCGGACCTTTTCATTTTCGTCTCAGTCTTCTGGACGACAATACTTATTAGTCTTGGTCATATTTTAGTCCTCTCAAAATGTGATTGTCTTCGTCTATTTTTTGTTGACGAAAACTCAAGACAATTTTCGTCTAGTTTTAGTCGACTTTTAATAAAAAAAAAATGTGTCTGTAAAATGGGGAAAAAAATTAATTATACCCACCAGAACGCCACGAACTGCATGTAAAAAAGGTTGTCTGAGAGTTTAAGAGGACACTCGCCGTTAGCAATAGCCTGATGCTAACACGAACGTGAATGCAAGCTAATGATACGAGTTACATTTTGTGTGTGATGATCACTCAGCCAGACCTTCAAAGGCTAAAGCAATATTGCATATTCTCTCTTCTTGCCAAGGAACAAGGACTAATCTTAGCGTGTGTATCTCAAAACAGGCAATGGGAAGACTGGAGAGGACTCTAGCGGGTGAATTGGGGTGGGTGGGCGCAACACGTCACATGAGTGACACTACCAGACACACATTGTGAAATGTGAGAAAAACTATGGTGCATTTTCGTCTCGTCTCGTCAGACGAAAACTGGCATTCGTGTCGTTACGTTGTAGTCCCCCAATAGGCAAGGCAAGGCAAATTTATTTATATAGCACAATTCAACACAAGGCAATTCAAAGTGCTTTACATCACATGAAGATCATAAAAATCACATTTACGACAATCAAAATCGGAAATAAAATTATACATAAAAATCGCATTTAATAATAAACGTTTTTAGCTTGTTATCATCTCGTCATTGCCATGAAAAAAATTGTTCATCAACAAAATATTTTCGTTATAGTCATCGTTGACAAAAACAAAACTGATTAGTGTAAAAAAATTCTTATTCTATATCAGTACAGGAGCGGAATTTAGAGAGGTTGCTGGGGGTGGGACCGCAACCGGGCAGAGGCCCGGTTTGCTGCCGTGAAGTGTGCGTAGTTGGATGAGGGGAGGGTCAAACAGAAAGGTCAAATGATGCGCGGAGCTGTAAAACAGTGTTTAAGTGTTAAAATGTCTCTGCCAGCCGCTTGGCCGGTTGTCTGGATGAGCCCGCAAAAAAATTCCACTTGCACCCCCCCCCCCACACACACACACACACACACATACTGTACATACACCCCCCCCCACACACACACACACACACCGGACTATTGTCTTGAGCGGCCTGTGAAAGTGTAAAAGGGACAGCAAAGGATTGTCCACCAGCACCCCCACTCCGTTGGATGGTCCACTCAGGGGGTCCCGTTCGCATCCGGGCCTTGTTCACATTTGTTCCGCCACTCTTATGATACAATGTATCGCGAAATATCACAATTAGGACTGCCGCTATTGATTATTCAGGTGTTGATTCATCTATTGATTAGTTACTTCAAATAATCAAGTAATCGGATTACGACCATTTAATGCGTTGCAGAATAAATTGTAGGAGATGTAAAACAAAGAAACAAGGATTTATGCCTGCAATAACATTGATTTTGGCTTGCTAAGAATGTGCTTTCAAAAGAGGATTAAATGCGAATACAAAATAAAAATCCCGAGTGTTTCTTCAAAATGCAAAATTGCACTGTTAAGAGCAATAAATGTATTCAACACAAAATTAAAAAATACCTGAGCTTAGCCACAAACGGTATAACAAAAATAAATTAGGCTCTAAGTACAACATTGTACAAAAAAAAATTGTCTCACTTGCATAGCAAAAGTCCGCTAGCTTAAATACTACAAAATGCTAACATTACAAAGCGCTTAACAAATCGTTCAAACACATATTCCCGCAAAATATACTTCTAAACTGAATGGATGAACAAACATATTAGCTCAAACAAAACCATACCTTTTGTTGGTTTTAACAGGGAGCAGTTGGATTCAGCCATGTTAAAGCAACACTGGGTAACTTTTCAGTTTGGTTGATTTTAGCGATGCAGGTGGACAAAAGCGGTAGCGTTTTGCTTTAAGGAAGACCACATATCCCATGAGGACCAGCGCACACCCGTACGGTGACGTAAAATCATGATCTCCCAGTTGCCTGCAGATGGATTAAACGATATTTGTTTTCAGCGGCTGTGTGAAGGATGAATAGTAATGAATCCAGTTGTGGACGATGATGATGATGATAATAAGAAATGTTTGATTTTGTACAGAATGCAGATGCCTACTCCTTAAATATCTGTCTTTATCTAACATACTATGTGACTGATTTACTACCGTAATTTCCCGAATATAAGGCACACTATTTTTCCCCAAAATCAACTTGTAAAATCATGGTGCGCATTATAAACGGGTACATGGATGGAGACAGAAATATATATATATATTAAATATATATATATATATAAACCGATTTTTTTTTTTTTTAATTGACACGGCCACGTTGTGTTGAAGAAACGTATGCGGCGACCCGTTGACGACCCTTACGGTACGTGACGTCACCATTTTGTTTCGGTAATACTTCACTCTAATCGGCCGAATGATTTCGTCTGTGTTAAATTCTGCTTTTTTCACTCTTCATAAAGCACAGAATTTAGTTTCTTGAACTCATTTGAGTCAACGTTTATTGCAGCTCCGCAACTCGGATCATAGCAAACGTAAGCACACAGACTTCCTGTGTCCGTCAACTACTGTATATCTGTCCCTCGGGAAACTCAAACCCAAATAACAATAGTTCCTATTGTTACTGTCGTGTTGACAGCAATGAGCTCTCACGGATTTCCGACTTACGTTCTCACTTTCATTTTACCGTATCAGTCCATGGAAGAAACATTGATTCATCATAATGAAACGAGCAAGTTATACAGCAGCCTTTAAAAGAAAAGTCACATCTGTTTTGTTTTCTCCTAGATTCTGGTAAATTGGAGAAGTTGTCAAATCATATTATTACCGTAAATATTGTCAGTTTATGGAAATGTTTTGAACTACCAATGTGCTATGCTTGTGCTGTATTTCACCAGTCAGTAAAATGACATTTCTGTATCTGTACACGAGCTCTGTTTTCTTTTATTCTTCTATTTATGGGTGCTAAAATTAGGGTGCGCGTTATAAACGGGTACAATAATTTTCCCTATATTTTACAAGTAAATTTGGGGTGCGCATTAAACACGGGTGCGGCCTATATTGGGAAATTACGGTAATTTATAAATATAATCCCTTAATTTTGATTTAACAAATACTCAAATTTTGCAGTTACTTACATAATTTCGCCACTAGTTTTTACATTTTCTTTTCTTGCAAACAGAGCAGCAGTGTTGGTGAATGCGCAGATTAGCTGCTTTTTGCTAGATTAAACCTCCAGTGCAGCTAATGCTGAGTCACTTGCGGGGGGGAAAAGTCCCTGCCTGTATCAAGCCTTGCATAGAGCAGGTTGCTCTCTGTGAAGGAGGAGGATGCACCATCAGGGTGGGGCCAGAGGAGTTGCCCTTGTTTTTTTCACACTTTCTTTTTTCTCCAAATGAAAAGGATTGTGTGCACGGCAGGAGGGGACAAAAACACTAAGCTGCCAACACAGTGAGTGAGGCAGGCGGCAAGCAAGCAAGCAAGAGAGAGAGGCAGGGAATAGGCTGTTTGTTCCCAGTTTGAGGCTATTCCAGCCCAGCCTGGCTGCTTGGAAGTCACAGATTATGGATCCGGCCAGGTCCATCCAGCACGAGATCAGCTCTCTAAAAGGTACCACCACCTCATTCCCGTCATCATGACATTGTTTTCCCACAATGCATCAGCAGCTGACTGTAGAAAGTTGAGGAATGTAGCTCATTCCATCGCTTTTGTTACCACAAGCAGGGCTGCTGCATGCATGCGGCAAAGCGGAGCAGCAATGCAGCATCGCCGCGGTAACCAGGTTGCTGCGAATGGATAGCCTTTGACATGTTCTTGTGATTGTTTTGAACCGCATGTTGTTGAATTTGACTTGAAGAGGTGTGGTATCACAGTGAGTGTAGGGCCAATCAGGAGCCATCCCTCGCCCGTCTTCCTTTTGATTGGATGCATCTTTGAGGAGTAGATAAACATCAGGTGCAACTATAGACGGTAAACTAGAACAACTACTTTTATGTTTTGGTTGATGCAGTCACACTCCACTCCTGTAGGTGTGATCATGAGCACTACAAAGGAAAAAAAATGGAAATTCTGTAATTGCCTATGAATGTATAGATTAGTTTGCATTATTTTTGCATACTTCACTGCTACTGTAACTCATACTTGACTGTTAAATATTTCATGAAAATTACATAGTCAGTAATTTAGTACCGAACTTACTGAATAGCTCACAGAGTAACTAGATAACTTATGGACAAACTAGTAACTTGCTTAACAACCAACTAACTAATAATATAAAATAAATATATAAAATAAATATGTTATTTATTTATTAATTTGCTGATTTGCAGATTAACTATTTTTACTATATGTACCGAATTTACCAACTTAATTACCAGTGTTCGAACTTCTTTACTTGCTTAATGACCGTCGTTGTAATTAGTTCTTATGTTTAATCACTGTATAACTAACTTATTTACTGTTTTAAAAACTGCAAATTTTACATTACTAGTATGAGATTGCAGTAATCCTTCGTTTTTCACATTTAATGGGGACCAGAACCCCCAAAGAGTAAACAAGCACGAAGTAGGATTTGCCCGCCATCTAAAAAATTAATAAATAAATAAAAGAAGAAGAAATCAAAAGGATCGAAGTAAACAGTATTTATTTACATGTACAATCAAAAGCTCACGGGATAAAGCCACTATTATTGGCGGTAAAGTTTGTGTTGGTCATCGTAGGGAATGGCTGCAATGGTGCTCATTGGTGTTGTCATGTGTCAATCTCACACCAGTAACCAATCATTTGCCTCGGATGAGTGCCCGTTGATATGCACTAAGGCTGTCCTAAGTGATTGTTTTTCTTCCAATCAGTCTGCAGACTTTTTTTTAAACGATTAGTCGACTAGTCTAATAATTTTTTTACCAACTTTTTTTAACTAGCTTTTTTAACTAACGTACTTTTTTGCTGACGATTAATAATTCAAAAAACATTTTGGAACACTTAAATTCAAGTACAAATAAACACATAAATAACAATAATAAATCACAAATACACTATGAGGTCAAATTCTGATGGCATTAACTAGCGCAAAAAAAAAAAAAAAAATAGAATGTAAACAGATTCAGAACACTTTTTCAACAGGATTCAAAACAATTCTTACTTTTCTTTTTGTGGTATGTTTATATTGTTCTCAGCATTAGAGTGAGCACAGACAGAGCAAATAAATGTCATGTAACACTGGAGTGAAGTATGGAAAAAAACTTTGTGAAGCACCTTGATACGAGATGGATGGATGGATGGATGGATGGATGGATGGATGGATGGATGGATGGATGGATGGATGGATGGATGGATGGATGGATGGATGGATGGATGGATGGATGGATGGATGGATGGATGGATGGATGGATGGATGGATGGATGGATGGATGGATGGATGGATGGATGGATGGATAGATAAAAAGGATGAGATTAAAGTCATACTATTGCTCCATGAAAAAAAAGTCGCATTATTGCGTCAGGGGATGTAGCTGCTAGCCGCTACGCACTTTACATGCATGTAGCAAAGCATTAGTATAAATTCTTCTATTGATTATAATTTGAAGTAGATGAAGCAAAATAATAAAGATTTCCTTATTTGTAAAACCGATTCTAAAACACAAGATCCTTTCAATATTGTTGATTTTGACGGAGGCGGCAACACGCTACATAAAGTACGTAGCTGCTAATTAGCCCAACATTAGCCCCTAATACTCCGTCGTACGACGCACATAAATGTAACTCCAATTAAAAAAAAAAATTTAAAAAAACCATTATATGGACTTACGATCCGCCAGCTTGTTGTCTCCTGTCGTCCTCCAAAATGATACCTGTGTTATGGCACTTCAGGTGTTCATTCATGGCTGACGTGCTGCTGTGATATGCAAACTTGGCATTGCAGAGACTACACACGACAGTGACACCCTCTTTTGTTTTGTTAAAATAAATCCATGCTTTGAACACTCTGGTCTGCTTTTTGGGCTTTGTGCCGCTTTCCCCGCTTCCATCCCGAATGTCCTTCATTCTCAACTTTCCACACATCTATATACTGCGGAAAACACTAAGGTGACTTGAAGTTCCGCTCTGAGACCCCCAGTTTGGCCAAATTTCAAATTTGTCCGATATGCAAGTGTGATACATCATTGGAAAGCTTAAAATCTCAAATTTCTGGGGGAAGAAAATTTTTGAACAGGAGGGCATTTAAAAGACATAATATAATAAAACAACATAATATTATAATAATATATATAATAATAATCATATAATATAACAAGGGTTGCGATGCAGAAATCGCAGACATCAAGGAATGGTCATGATTTTCTTTTCATATATTTACCCTTTTAAATGTTTTTTTTTTCCCAGTTTTTGTTTATTTGGATCGATTATTTATTATCTAAAATATCGGGGAAAATGCGACAGTAATGAAAAAAATACAGTTAAGCGATAGTTATGAGGTCGATATCCGTGACTTTTTTACAGACACCAGTTTTTTCATTGTGACCTAATTTGTTTAAAATTTTAAAATATGCGAGTGAATAATTTTTTTTTTAAAGTAAAAATGACAGACATTTCGAATAATTAATACGATTACTTACCTTCTTTTTATGGCTAGGTTGAAACAAAAGCAGTTGCGCGACATCTGTAAACAGGGATTTCCAGGGTAAAACGGACAAACTAAAAATAGTTTGAGGGCTTATTGCGCAATGAATCTGCTATGACAGCATATAGACATATTGTTCTATCAAACGCAACAGTTCTTTTGTCTTTAAATACAGCAGTTTATTTTAAAGAGGGGTGCAAGAGCAGAAACTTTTTCAGCCGTGTCTGTGTTTTCCGCCATATACCGTAATTTCCCGAATATAAGTGTGTATAATGCGCACCACAAATTTACTTGTAAAATCTAGGGAAAATTATTGTACCCGTTTATAACGCGCATCCTAATTTTAGCACCAATAAATAGAAGAATACAAGAAAACAGAGCTCGTGTACAGATACAGAAATGTAATTTACTGACTGGTGAAACACAGCACAAGCATAGCATATTGGTAGTTCAAAACATTACCATAAACTGACAATATTTGCGGTAATATTATGATTTGACAACTTCTCCAACTTACCACAATCTAGGCGAAAACAAAAGAGATGACTTTTCTTTTAAAGGCTGCTGTATAACTCGTCGTTTCATATTGATGAATAAATGTTTCTTCCATGGAATGATACGGTAAAATGAAAGTGAGAACGTAAGTTGGAAATCCGAGAGAGCTCATCGCTGTCGACACGACAGTAACAATATGAACTATTGTTATCTGGGTTTGAGTTTACCGAGGGAGAGATAGAGTTGACGGACACAGGAAGTCTGTGTTGTTACGTTTGTTATGGTCCGAGTTGCGGAACTGCAATAAACGTTGACTCAAATGAGTTCAAGAAACTAAATTCTGTGCTTTTTGAAGAGTGAAAAAAGCAGAATTTAACACAGACGAAATCATTCGACCGATCAGAGTGAAGTATTACCGAAACAAAATGGTGACATCTCGTACCGTAGTGGTCGGCAACGGATCGCCACATACGTTTCTTCAACACAACGTGGTCGTGTCAAGAAAAAAAAAAATCTGTTTATATATATATATTTCTGTCTTCATCCATGTACCCGTTTATAATGCGCGCCATGATTTTACAAGTTGATTTTGGGGGAAAAAAGTGCGCGTTATGTTCGGGAAATTACGGTATATATATTTTTAACATTCCTTTAACATCTCATCGACGCATTTATGTCAGCGACTACGTCGATAACATTGGCTAGTCGGGACGGCTCTAGTAAGCACAAAGCCCCACAGTCATGAACAGTATGTTTTTCTGGGAAACTTTCTCTCACACGCTTCAAAATGAACTGACGCATATATATATATATATATATATATATATATATATATATATATATATATATATATATATATATATGGTTTTTTTTGTCTTTATGAATACTTTTTAAAACCCCACGTATAACCTATACCGCAAATTTCTAAGCACGACATGGCGAGGCATCTCTTTATAACTTATCTAACAAACTCTGTAACTTAATTCCTTTTCAAAATAATTGATTACTAATTAATTACTACTCAATAATTAATAACTACATTATTATAAATACTCACTAAATAAGCAATAACTAACTAAATTTCTCACGAACAACTTAGTTGCTCGTGGATGAACTAACTTTCAAATTTGTGATATTAATACGAATTTGGCTCTAATCCGATTACCGCAATTTTGGGACTATAAACCACTACTTTTTTCCCTCATTTGGAATCCTGTCGCTTATAATCCAGTGCGGCTTATTTGTTGATAGGTAGCACTTTATTTGACAGCGGCGTCAAAAGACTGACATAAGACCGTCATAATTATGACATGACACTGTCATGGGCTTTAATGAATGCTTGTGACAGATGTCATTAATCGTCATCAGGCAAATTATGTCACTCATTCCATTTATGCCCAGATCGGATCTTTTACATCCATTCAATAGTGAGATAATTTGCTGGATGACACAAAATGACGTCTGTCATGAGTATTCATTAATGGTCATGGCAGTGTCATGTCATAATTATTATGGTCTTATGACAGTCTTATGGCGCCACTGTCAAATAAAATGTTACTAAATACCATAACTAGCAATTAATGAAACAACTGGAAGAGTAACTGAAGAAATAATTAACACAGAACATGAATTTTGATTGTTTACATCTGTAGCGCTGCAATGCATGCTAAGAGGCATGTTGGATGACAACAGTGTTGACAGAAGGTGGCAGCAGAGGCTGAATATCTCCTTCAACGGCACAGTGGTGGCCAAATAAAGCTTCTTGAAGCAATGAAAGCTTTGCAGCCAGTTGGTTCAAAGCTTCATAGTGGTTTATTTGGCCATATGACAGTCCTATGATGCTGCTATCAAATAAAGTGTTACCGGTTAATATCTTTTGGTGTAAAGATCCCATAATACAATGAGGACAGCTGCAGCTCATAGTCCAGTGTGGTTTATCTATGAACAAATGCTG
Source organism: Corythoichthys intestinalis (assembly GCF_030265065.1). NCBI lineage: Eukaryota > Metazoa > Chordata > Actinopteri > Syngnathiformes > Syngnathidae > Corythoichthys > Corythoichthys intestinalis. Next base: position 28,437,476 of record NC_080416.1, read on the forward strand.
TCTTCGTATCAAATTTGGTGCATGGCGGCTTATACTCAGGTGCGTTTTATAGTCCGAAAATTACGGTAGTTGATATTGAACATTTTTATTGTCGTTCTAGTTTTCATTGGAATTCACTTTTTACTAGCTGTGTTTCATTCAATGCAAGTGTACTTAAATGGTCACATACGTTGAAAATTCTCTAAAACAGCACAGCAGAGGCTGGTTTTAAGTTCTTTTTTTAATGTTCACTCCGTTGAAATGGCCTTTGTAGAGAGATGCAAAAGGTCCTGAACCACACAGATTGGCCAAGGCGATGGGGGTTCCCTTTCTGAATCCAGGGACAAAAACTCCTTCGCTTCATTGCGCCCTTCTAAAAGAATCTCTCGTGTTCATTTGTAAGCACCACCAGAACCTTCATCCAACTCTCACAGCTTCTTCTGAATGCATTTCTTCCTGGTGACTCAAATAGTCCAAACAGATTTGGCCTGCTCCTTAACCCAAATATTCACAGCTTATTTTGGGTTTATCCTGTCTTGATCTGGGAAATACCTAAGACCAAATATTCAGGTTGTTAATTAGGAACAATCTCTATTCACAAATATACATTTTACAAGTGTTTTAATACTGGTGGCAGCCCGATACAAATTGACTATACTAAACTAAAACAGTTTAGATATGATCAGAGGTGGGTAGAGTAGCCAAAATATTCACTCACGTAAGAGTAGCGTTATTTCAAAATAATATTACTCAAGTAAAAGTAAAAGTAGTCATCCAAAAAATGCAGTCAAGTACAAGTAAAAAAAAATCTATTTGGTGAAAAAAAATACTCAAGTAATTAGTAACATTGTGAGTAACTGCGTACGATGTTTGATTTTATTTATTTATTTATTTTTTTAAATAATAGCATTTTTTTTCCCCAGCACAAAGTTACAGTATTAATATGAACTGTTGTTATTATACTGTACTATACTCTATTGCATAACTGCTTTAAGCCAAATAAATACCAAAAAAAAAATCACTCAATGAACCTATCGCAAAACCCCGCCTCCTTGTAAAACTCAACCCAAGGCTCTGTCAAATTCTCTCAGTGACATTAAGTGAACGAACGATTGAAGGATAATGGTTGGAGTTAAATTTCAGAATTTGCAATACCACAGCTGGCAATCGACCTGTTTTTATTTATTTATTTTTTTATGAAATGTTTTTTGTTTGATTTTTTTTTTCAAATGAATTTCGTCTAGAACCAGACAGATAGGGTTGGACTATGCAGTAGAGCGGCATGTCCATGGTATTAAACTTTACAGCGAGGAGACCATTATTATAATCAAGGTGAAATGCTACCACTCGCAACTTAAAAACGAGAAACCCTACTGTCCGAATATCTATCTAGCTATAACGTTAGCCACTTGGTGGCGATGAATAAGCAGTCTTTTTCACTTCAGTTGGATTCTCAATATTATCCACAGGTGCTAAATAAACAACTTACATCATAAACATATTTGTGCAAAATGAATACAACCTCAATAAATGCTTAACGTTGAAAGAGCCAAATGCTAGGTGTGTGCATGACGAGAACTTTCCTTCGTGTGCGTCTGTGACAAAACGTAAGTACATCTTCCTTTTATATAGTGGTGATTACTTTGGACTTTCAGTGCTGAGGTCTTAACAGGTTAGATTAGTTATATTTTATTGTATTTGTGTAGTGACAGGCTAGCAAACAAGTAGGCAGTCAAATGTTAGCTAACTAATATTAATAGTTAAGTCCGTTTTTACTACTTGCTATCAAATCTATGTACAGCGGTACCTCAACATTTGTTTCTACATCCGACGAGGCGACGACATGTTCGAAATACAACGATTTATGACATCGCCGCAGGTACATTGTTTTCCCGTAAGACGTACGCAAAGCGGATTTTCTTGTGAGAGAAATCAGCATAGGTTCAGAGAATGTTAGTGCAGGTGGTGAGAAAAGGAAAAAGGTGATGCTTACCATTGAAATTAAGATGGAAATGATAGAAATATATGAGCATGGTGTGCGTATCCGTGAACTTGCTCAACCATACGGCCGTAGAATGTCTACTCTCGACGGTCCTCCTCCGACTTCCGTTCGCCAGTCTTAATAAGTTAAGGTGACAATTATTATTGTGGTACCATCGCCAAAGAAATCGCCAGCTTTGTCAGCGGTGCATTCAGGTACAGCACGCAAAAAACGTCTCCAACATTAGAACCCGATTCGTTCCGTTATTACAGGAATTATTATTATTATAATATTATTCCAATTTTTATTTTAATTTTTTTTGTTTTGCTATGTGTAATTGCTATTTGTAATAGTACCTTAAGGATTTAGTGTAGGTTTTCGGGCTGTGGAACAAATTAATGGAATTATAATGTATTTTTATGGGCAAATCCTGCTCAACATACAACCATTTCAACTTAAAAAACAAGGTCCTTGAACGAATTAACTTCGCATGTAGGGCTACCACTGTGTTTTTAAATAAATCGATCATTAACTTACCTTTGAGCAGACATAAGTGTCCTTGGGTGACTGTCTTGACATTCAGTTGTTTATGTGGTTGACGACAGAGCCTTATCTATAGCGTGCATTTGGCGAGCCTTCTTTTAAGCTTTGAAGAAGGCACAAAAAATTCCTCCCCCCAATCTTTCAGGGTACCTGGTGTCGGAATTACAGGTACCCCATGCACAGAAATGAACCACTGGGTTTTTGCTATCTTACAGCGAGAGATGTTTTAAGTCAAAACCACAAAGTATTCCTATGCAATGCTGCAACGATTAATCGATTAACTCGAGTAATTTGATTAGAAAAAAAGCTTTGAATCAAATTTTGCTGCTTCGATTATTCATTTAATTAGAGTGACTTTGTAATGGTTTGTTTTGAAAGGGTTTTCATTTAGTTTGACTGATTTGAGTGGATGCACTCCCCTCTAGTGGCATCCGTGAATATGACATAACTCCAACTGCTCCACTGTTAAGTTTTTGTTTGAGCGTATATGTTTATCTATGCATTTGTAATTTAATTTAGAATTTGTTTGTGGATATATGTGTTTGAATCATTTGTTCAGAGTTTTATAAATAAGAAATAAATAAATAAAACATTAGCATATCATAGCATTTGGGGTAGCTGACTTTAGCTATGCACCTTAGTCAACTGTTCTTTTGTTGTTCTTTTACTTAATACTGTTTGAGGCTAAGCTCAGGTATTTACATTTTTTAATGAAAGTGCAATTCTGTATATTTTGAGAAAACACTCAAATATTTCATTTTGTATTCGCATGTAATGCTCTTTTAAAAGTGCGATCTTCTGTCATGTTTCTTTCATTTTACATCTCAAAAAATGTATTCTGCAAGGCATTAAATGTTTGTAATCCGATTACTCGATTATTTGAATTAACTAATGAATAGATTAATTGATCACTTAAACAATCGATAGCTGCAGCCCTATTCCTATGGAACTCGACAGCTAGGTGTCCAAATTTTGTGATTTAGGGGCGTGGTTTTGCGATGGGTTGATTCTGGCGGGAGACAAAAATCTACAGATATGAAGCATCATTCGTCCAAAGAGCGTGAGTGCCCTCTAGTGAAGAAAACGTAAACGTATTTCCTATTATGAAATTAAAATGATCATATCACCAGGTTTCCATGGTCAATCAATGCCAAATAAAAACTGGAAGAGAGGTTAAAATCCACACTTTCGAGTGATGTTGACAGCTTTATGTCAAATACTTTATTTTTTACGTTGCTTTGAAGAATCCATGTGACTGAACAGGCCGGTGTGATCATGGAACAGCAAGCTTGAGTCTGATTGGTTTAATGGAGTCATGTGATTATTGTTCAGACGTCTTATTGGTGAAACTCGTAGAGCCACTGTGGCATTTCTGGCAAAAAAAAAAAGATGATAACTCTAATATGTAGAATAGTGCTGCAAGGCTTAATCGATTAACTCGAGTAATTCGATTAGAAAAAAGCTTCGACTCAAATTTTTGTTCTTTGAGGATTCGTTTAATTGGAGTGACGTTGTAATGGTTTGTTTTGAAAGTTGCATTTAGTTTTATTGCTTTGGGTGGATACACTGCCCTCTAGTGGCAACAGTGAATATGATTTAACATGGGCTGAATCCTGCTGCTCTCTGTTAAGACCAACATAAGGTGTGTTTTTATTTGAGCTAATATGTTTGTTTATACATTTGTTGCTTGAATTTAGCAATTTTTTTGTGGGAATAGGTGTTTGAACGATTTGTAAAGAGCACTGTAAAGAGAAAAAAAAACTTTGCTTTTTAAAGTATTTATGCTAGCGGACTTTTGCTATGCAAGTTAGCCTTAAATCCTCATTTATTTATTTTTATCCCGTTTGAGGCTAGGCTCAGGTATTTTCATTTAGTTTTAAATAGGGCTGTCAAACAATTAAAAATTTTAATCGAGTTAATCACATCTTAAAAATTAATCGTAATTAATCGCAATTCAAATCATCTATAAAATATGCTATATTGTTTATGTAAATTATTGTTGGAATGGAAAGATAAGACACAAGACGGATATATACATTCAACATACTGTACATAAGTACTTTATTTGTTTATTATAACAATAAATCAACAAGATGGCATTAACATTATTAGCATTCTGTTATAGCGATCCATGAAAGACTTGTAGTTCTTAAAAGATAAATGTTAGTACAAGTTATAGAAATTTTATATTAAAACCCCTCTTAATGTTTTTGTTTTAATAAAATTTGTAAAATTTTCAATCAAAAAATAAACTAGTAGCTCGCCATTGCTGATGTCAATAATTACACAATGCTCATGGTGCAGAAACCCATCAAATCAGTCGCACCCAAGCGCCAGCAGAGGGCGACAAAACACAAAAAAACACAAGCAACAAGTGGACATGACACTGTGCTGTCATTTTAATCTGTTTGAGCGGGGCATGTGCGTTAAATGCGTCAAATATTTTAAGGTGATTAATTAAAAACATTAATTGCCGCCCTTTAACGCGCTAATTTTGACAGCCCTAGTTTTAAATGCATTTCTTGCTCTTGTGAAATGAAAGTACAATTCTGCATAAATTTAAGAAACACTCAGGAATTTTTATTTGTATTCACACTTAATGCTTTTTTTTAAAAGCGCAATCTAGGCAAGCCAAAACAGATGTTATTGCAGGCATAAACACTTGTTTTACCTCTCCTAAATTTATTCAGCACTGCATTAAATGTTCGTAATCCGATTATTCGATTATTCAAACTAACTAATGAATAGATTAATATAGGGCTGTCCCAAACGACTAATTTTCTCCCGATTAGTCAGCCGACTATTTTTACGATTAGTCGACTAATCTTATAATTTTTTTTGTTAAAAAATTATTTATTTATTTTTTACTAATTTAGCAATTGCATTTTTGTTGACGCTTATCAATTCACAAAAACATTTTGGAACACTTAAATTCTTTATTAAAGTACAAATAAACAGATAAATAACAATAATAACTCACAAAAAAACAATGAGTTTAAATGCTGATAGGATTAACTTGTGCAAAAGAATGGAATGTCAACAGATTCAGAACACTGACTTACCTTTCCAACATGATTCAAAACAATTCTTAAAAAATACTTAGCATTAATATTATAGTATACTGTAGTACTATATATAATAGTATGATAATAATTATTCATTGCCAATCAGACTTTTCATAAAGGGTGTCATTTTAAAGGTATTCTTAGTGTAGAATCTGAAGTATGTGGGATTAACTCCAGAAATCGTTATTTATATGACGAACATGACGTGCTTTTATTTTGAAATGTTCACCGGAAGTACGTTCCGGTGAACACTCCGCAAAAAAAGCACTTTTTGTCATTGCATGTGGTGTCAGTAATAGATTTTTTTCCTTTTGCAAATGCTGTTAACCAGCGATTTTTCATGTTTGAAGTGTCACCTTTTAACTGCAAGTTTTGGAGAAGGCTGCCTATTTTATAGCTGGCTAAAGTAGGTCGTCTTTTTTCCCCATTCACCTCAATGTAGCAATGCTAACGTATATAGTGTTTAATATAGAAGTGTTTTCTCCTATTTTGTATGGCTGAACTTTAATTCTACAGCGTGTTGATGACAGAAAAAAACTGGAGTCTCATATGCCATCAGCACACACGCAGAAATATACGCACGCACGCGCGCGCAGCAAGAAAACGCAGCCGTGAAAATGACCGCCCGCGTTTTTATTTACCATGCGATAAATTGACTCATTGCATATCGCGACAGGCTTAGCAACTTCAATAAAACGTAGTTAGTTAGTTAGTTAGTTAGTGAGATGGACTTACAAACTGGGTGACGGCGCTTGAGGTGTTTATTCACGGCCGACGTGCAGCCAAGCTTGGCATTGAAGAGACAGGACACAACAGTGTACCCTCCTTTGTTTCTTTAAAAATAAGTCAATGTTTTGGACTCTGGTGCGCTTTTTTGGCTTTGTGCCGCTTTCCCCACTAGCATACCAAGCGTCCGACATTCTGAACTTTCCACGCACATATTTTTTTAACCCTTCATTAACCGTCGACGGGATGTAGTGCTCGTCGACTGATTTACGTCATCGATGACTTCGACTATGTTGACTAGTCGGGACAGCTCTAGAGTAATCGATTACCTTAACAATTGATAGCTGCAATCCTAATATACAATAAAAAGGTAAAATGTAACGACTAGTGTAGCCTGAAGTAGCTGGGTAAGAGTGGCATTTCTTCTTCACAAATCTACTCAAGTAAGAAGTATGGCTTAGTAAAACTACTCGTCGAAGTACGTTTTCCTCAAAAAGTTACTCAAGTAAATGTAAGAGTATATATAACGCGTTACTACCCACATCTGGATTTGGTGGGCAAAATTTGATGACTCACAATTCAATGAAACACGTTTTTAACTAGACTCCACTAGGACAGAGCTCAAAATGCAACGCAGTGCAGGTACTGTAGTGTAATGTTTTCATCTTGTGCATACATATGTTTGTAGTGTACACAAACACATAGTTGAAAGTGCTAATAATGGAGTAAATGGCAAGTAGTCTAGCGGAACATTATTTGTCACTGCCTAAATGGAAAACGTAATTGGACATTTTTGACTGTAATATGTCAAAGCTCTCATGTCATAAAATTTAGGGAAACCGACAAAATTGCATGTGTTAATTCAACATGAACATGACATGCTTGATTTATCTCCAAAGCCCGAGGCGTCAGTGCAATACTGCTGATGCGCGTATTTACCCTTCTCGCATGTCGCTTTGCAGGTCTCGCATGCTTCCAATGCTAATTTCAGTCCCATGTACTAATGGCTGACATTCCTCACCTGCTTTTGTCTACGATGGGAATGCGCTGACCAAACAAGAACTGTGGAGGCACTTAAAAAAAAATCTTACCATATTTAACTATAAAGTAGTCTACATCATCGAGAGAGCTCTTCCAAATGTTTTGTTAACTTTGTCTGACTTTTTGAGGAAGTCGATGTGTATGATAATTATTGAGATGGAGTTCTCCCAAATACTACATCAAGTATCTTTTTAGTGTAAAGAATTTTTATTGCAGTGCAAATCATTGCTTTCTCTCTCTCATTAACTGTTTTAATGATTACACATTTACATGGTGTCTTAAGATACTGTATAATTTGCTCTTTTACCACAGTGGTAATGCACAAAAAACTATTAAATTGTTCTATGGACATTGAGGTGCTCCTGGTTTGTACAAAAACATGCTCATTTCTCAAAGCACCACACTATATTTACTCTTTTGCGATTTTTTTTGGTGCTATATAACTAAAGTAAAATTCACAAATTTCCTCTATATAAATATGCATTTGAATTGAAATTTTTGCTTCAATTTAATGGACATTGAGCGGATCCATGTTTGAACTGCACATGTCTAAACTACCACAATGCATTTAGTGTGTGATTTTTATTGGGCTATACAACAATGTTAAATACACAATGTTCCTCTGTAAAAATAATATATGATGCAGTATGAAAGATGAATAAAAAAATAATATCAATATTAAAAAAACATTTATTTCTCATTTTAAGTCCTTGCCTACCATTGAAAATGATTGAATAGACTGCAATAAAATAGTGTATTTTTCATTCTACATAGTCAGAGGTGGTAGTAACACGTTACATTTACCGTAATTTCCAGACTATAAGCCACTACTTTTTTCCTTCATTTTGAATCCTGCGGCTTATAGTTCAGTACTGCTTATTTGTTGATTTATTTGTGTTATTTGTGTATTGTGTAGGTAACACATGCCTACACTTAAAAAAATGGGGTGTTGAACTGACATTAAAAAATTATGGAAAGAATTTGCACCTGATAATATTGCTTTCCTTCAGCATTTAGCAATTGTGTCCTTTTAACATAAAGCACACATGTCTCGCCAACATTAGGCACTTATGTTAAGCGAACATAACGCACTCTTGTTGAGCCAACATAAGGCACTCATGTTCACCCCAAAATGCATGTTGAACCGACATTAAAGAAATACATAATTTGCACCTGATTAAATTGCTTTCCTGAAGTATTAAGCAATTGTTTTCTTTTAACATAAAGCACACATGTTGAACCAACATAAGGCACAACTACGGCTGTCAAATTTATCGTGTTAACGGGCGGTAATTAATTTTTCAAATTAATCACGTTAAAATATTTAACGCATGCACGGAACGACTCACTCATGCATTGCTGCAAACAGACTACAATGGCGCCGTTCTACGCATATATAGAGTTAAGAGGCAGTGACATGTGAGTGGAGTGGATGCAAGCATTCATTTGGACCTTTCTTTTATTTATCTAAATCTTTGACGTGTCTTCCACAACAATACTAACTATTGAGGCGAGCAATGTGGGGAAGACTAACAGGAATTGCTCTTTTTCTTAACACCCTACATTGTACACAAAACAGAGACGATATAGTATTTGCAGCCGCTAGACACGGTTACCCACTTCCCATCATGCATTTGGGCAGAACAGTTTTGTCACTACATTATCTTTTACTGAAAGCTCAACAAATACACTACATGGCAATATTTAGTCACAACATACAAACTCACATTTAGCCTTTAACAATCTATCCGTGGATCCCTTTCACAGAAAGAATGTTAATAATGTTAATGCCATCTTGTGACTTTATTGTTATAATAAACAAATACAGTACTTATGTACAGTATGTTGAATGTATATATCCGTATTGTCTTATCTTTCCATTCCAACAATAATTTACAGAAAAATATGGCATATTTTAGAGTAGCCTGGTACACCAGACTCACCGCTGTTCCAGCTATTGAGTCTGGCCACCATTCCCGCGGATACAATTTCCAGGGCGGAGCAAGCCACAGCAAACAGACAGCGGAGTGGACCAATCAGCGACGGGCAGGGCAGACGTCACGTTATTAAAGCGACGACGGCAGGACGAGGGACTTGCGCGCGGAAGTAAACGTACGAGGAGAGCGGAGTTTATTCAACATGGCTAGCGCGGGACAGACTGTTGTCAATGACTCGTGTCGATGTGTTTTGGTAATTTAAAACTGATTTTACCGTGGATTGGAACATATTCTCGCCTCTCCTGTTCAGCTTTGTTGTAGAGACGACTTCCGACGCGCAAGAGTGACGTTGCTCGTTAAGAGCACGTCACGCAAATAAACTAATCTGATTTGTCGATTGATTTTGTACCTGCTCGAAAAGGCTGTTAATGGGATGGTTCCCAGACTATTTCTCTCAGTGTTTGAAAAATAGAGAAAAGTCTGGCAGAGCCAGGCAAATTTTAGAGATGTTTGAATTGCGATTAATTACGATGAATTAATTTCTAAGCTGTGATTAACTCGATTAAAAATTTTAATCGTTTGACAGCCTTAATTTTAACGTAAATGGCTGTCAATGGCATCAATTTATTTATGCCTCAATGGAATCCAGTACATTGGCATTAATAGTAGCGACATTCATGATAGTCAATGGCATGGACGTACATAGCTGTCAGTGGTATTGACTTACTTAGGCGCCACTTCAATGTCAATGGGCTGTAATGGTAAGTAGTCAAAAATCACAACCACCTATGTTTTCCTGTCATTGAAAATGAAGGGAAAATTTTTGCCATTAAAAATGAATGGAATTCCTTTCATTTTGATATTTAAACGGTGCCGGTCGGTCAAACAGTTTGGAGTCTCCAGTGCGCCGAAAAATTGTGGATAATAAGATTATGAAAGAAAGAAAGAAAAATAAAGTTGAGGAATTTTACTAGCTGGGCCTTTGCCTTTCAAAGTCCCATCTAATAAAAAATCTCTTTTCACATACCAAATAATAATTCAATGGTGACGGTACCAATGAGGTGTCCCTTACTTTTTCAGGGAGTTGGCAATCCTACTTTTAAATCTCGCGAGAAATCACGAGACTATTGCAATTAGTTGGAAAGACTCATTAACATTATGTTGCATCAACAATATCTAATCAAGCTCCTCATTCACTGTTCATGTTTATGTAGAGACTGCATGATTCAATCATGCTCACCTTGGAAACATGATGGTTTCTTGCTGAAAATGCATACTGTCTTTTAGTAAACTTTACAACCTGCCTGATTCATTTTTTTTGAGTGTATTAGCATGCATTGCAACGCTACCGATGTAAACAACAATCCAAATTCATGTTCTGTGCTAATTATTTATTCCGTTACTGTTCCAGTTATTTCATTAATTGCTAGTTATGGTATTTGGTAACACTTTATTGGACAGCGGTGTCATAAGACTGTCATAATTATGACATTATACTATCATGGGCATTACTGAATGCTTATAACAGATGTCATTAAGTGTCATCTGGCAAATTATGTTCCGAACTCCATTTATGTCCAACTCGGATATTTTACATTCATTCATAAGTGAGATAATTGGCAGGATTACACAAAATGACATTTATCGTAAGCATTCATTAATGCTCATGGCAGTGTCATTTCATAATTATGATGGTCTTATGACAGTCTTGTGGCGCCACTGTCAAAAAGAGTGTCACTAAATACCATGACTAGCAATAAATAAAACAACTGGAACAATAACTGAATAAATAATTAGCACATAACATGAATTTTGATTGTTATTTTCATTGAGCGCTGCAATCCATTTTAGGAGGCATGTTGGACAATAACCCTAATGAGAGCAGGTGGCAGCATAGGTTGATTGTCTCCCCCAAGGGAGCAGTGATGGCCAAATAAAGCCTCTTGAAGCAATGAAGTTTTGCAGCGAATTGATTCAAAACTTCATGGTTCATTTGGGTCTTATGACAGTGGCTGTCAAATAAACTGTTACCGGTTAATATCTGTTGGTGTAAATATACCATAATACAGTGAGGACAGCTGCGGTTTATATGTAGTCCACTGCGGCTTATCTATGAACAAATACCGTTTTCGTGCTTATTTGGTGGGTAGCGGCTTATAGTCAGGTGTGCCTTATAGTGCTAAAATGACGGTGCTTGAGCAACCATTTGATACAAAATGTACTTCTAAGAGTAGTTTTACTAAGCCATACTTTTCACTTTAACTGGAGTAAATTTGTGAAGAACAAATGCAACTCTTAATCTGCTACTTTGGGTTACACAAGCAGTTACATTTTACCCCTTTATTCTACATCTTATATTTTCACTTCTTTTTTTTCACCGGAGATGCCAACAGTGAATCAACCAGTTTCACCAATGAGACAATAATGACAACAATAATAACATGATGCCAATATACCAATCAGACTCGAGCTTGCCGTTCTATGATCCCGCCGGCCTGTTCAATCACTGTAAAAAAAAAAAAAAAAAAATTAAGTATTTGAGCACAGCCATCAACATGACTCAAAAGCGCAGATTTCAATCTCTCCCCTAGATTTTATTTGGCACCGATTGACCATGGAAAACTGCAGACATAGTTGATTTAAAAAAAATTTTTTTTATCCCAGGCAATTGTTTTAGCTGATCAGCTGATAAATGACACGTCACAGCAACATCAGTGACACGCTGATGAAGGCGGTAGTAGTCGACGAAACATGTCAGGTAAATAAAACATTCATTCATTCATTCATTTTCCATGCCGCTTTTCCTCACGAGGGTCGCGGAGGTGCTGGAGCCTATCCCAGCTAACTACGGGCAGTAGGCAACCTAAAATAATTGTCTGGGATAAAAGAAAAAAATCAACTAAGCTATAAGTGTAGACATAATTCACCTAATACAACTATAAACCGGCGATATGATCCTTTTAGTTTCATAATAGGAAATATGTTATGTCCACTAGAGGGCACTCCTGGTCTTTGAACGAATAATGCTTAATTTCTGTAGAATTTTTTTCTCTCGCCGTAATTCAATGTTTTGCTTTTTTTTGTTTTTGTATTTCTTTGGCTTAAAGTGGTTATGTATTGTTATATTAGAGTATAACAATAACAATTCAAGAGAACTTTTGGGCTGAGAAAGAAAAATACCATTGTTTGAAAAAAAATAAAAAAATAAAACCTCTTCAGCAGTTACTCATAATGTTACTCATTATTTGAATATTTTTTTCAACAAATACTTTTTACTTGTACTTAAGTACATTTTTTTCAGGTGACTATTCTCACTTTAGTAGTCTTATTTTGAAGTAACGCTACTGTGAAATTTTGTACATAGTGCAATGAGATTAAAAGTAGCAATTTCCTTCCAGTTCATCGCACAATAAATTCACATCATAAATAAATACCGAGGGCTGTCGAACGATTAAAATTTTTAATCGGGTTAATAACAGCTTAAAAATTTATTAATCGTAGTTAACCACACTTAATCGCATTTCAAACCATCTATAAAATATGCCATATTTTTCTGTAAATTATTGTTGGAATGGAAAGATAAGACACAAGATGGATATATACATTCAACATACGGTACGTACTGTATTTCTTAATTATAACAATAAATCAACAAGATGGCATTACCATTATTAACATTCTGTTAAAGCGATCCATTGATAGAAAGACTTGTAGTTCTTAAAAGACAAGTTATAAGTTTTAATAAAATTTGTAAAATTTTCAATTAAAAAATAAACTAGTAGCCCGCCATTGTTGATGTCAATAATTACTTACACAATGCTCATGGGTGCTGAAGCCTATAGAATCAGTCGCACCCAAGCGCCAGCAGAGGGCGGCAAAACTCCGAAAAACACAACAAGTACACCTGTTCTCATTTTAATCTGTCTGAGCGGGGCATTTGTGCGTTAATTGCGTCAAATATTTTAACGGGATTAATTTCAAAAATTAATTACCACTCGTTAACGCGATAATTTTGACACCTCTATAAATAACATACAAATTATCAGGGAAAAAGCGCTAAGACAGTATACAATTATAAAGGAAGTACAGGTAGAGTGTTGATGTTGAAATAAATAGACGGATTGACAAAAAGACTGACTGAATTTTGATTGACTTGATTGAATCATTATTAGCAGCAGTCCGTGATAATAGTAGCAGCGACAATATTGCAACAAGGTCAATCATCACACATCCAATTCATTTAAACTTGGAGGACTGGCTGTGAATGCTCATCTTTCAATGACATTGAACGCTGCCAGCCCTTCCAATCAAAACGGACTGGACGTCTAGCACTGTCAATAACAGCCAATGATTTAATATATTTCAGGATTTTGAAGTAGGTGTGTGTGTTTTTTTTTTTTTTTTTAATATATATATATATATATATATATATATTCAAACTGATTGTTCCCTTGATTTTCCATTAGGTGGAGCTGTTCGCTGGACCCTTTCATAAAACTATGTTTCTTCCACTGATGTTCTGTAATATTTTCTTTAGAGGTAACATTATCATGAAGTCTAATTGTAATTTCCTGGTGGCTGCTATTATGGCACATTATTTCCTCAAGGGGGCGCAAGTGTCTGAACTTGGCCTTGGGACCTCCAGAGTGCGAAATGAGATCATAGCTATGTAGAAATGTTCACATCTTGTTGACAAGGCCTTGAGTCTTGACTTCTATAGTGTCATGCAAGGTCGAAGAATGGCTTTGTGTGGGCGTCACACTGAAACGCACGCATTGTCAGTGTTGTATCCTTACTGTGACTGCCCACACCTTCTTTTGCTGCCCACATCATTATTGAGGCTGGATGTTTTATGGATTCTATACAGTCCTCTATTTGTGCTCAATGTTTATCTCGGAAGCCTTAAAGTGCGTACGACAGGATTAAAAAAAAGTCTTAAATAGCATTATTATGTAAATTTGAATCATATTTTGAGACGATTGGACTATATAAAACAATTGGCAAAGCGCAGATGAGTCTTTTAATCCGCCGTTTAGCCAAGCCTACCATTATAGGGCTCTAGCGTACCCAACAGGAGGATGACGTCGGCATTCAACCCATTGAGGGGGAATTATTCACAAGGAAAATGCGACAAAGAGAGCAGCAAAATGTCATTGTTTCAGTCTCTCCAATATTTTTACAGGATAATCTTTTTATCGATGTATTATTCCCCAATTGCTAAATAAATGGTATGGTCATGACAAATAACAGTCTTGTGCTAAATGGAATATGAAATAATACAAATGTATTCAGTCCGACATGGCAAAATTACTCTATAATGGTCAAAACTGTTGACTTCACCTTTACTGTCACACTTCCCAAACGATATTTTAAGCCATCAGGCTTTTGTCATTTCCTTGCTCCGGCTTCGGAGAATGTAAACAAACCAAGAGGCGTGACAGCTAGCCGACATGCTAACCCGAACCGAGTGACATCTCAAAGTCTTATTTTCGCTTTTGGAAGCGAAAAATCACACAAAGCAAGCACAGCGGCAGGGTTGACTATTGTCTTCGCCGATTGGCAACCCGCCCGGCAGCGAGCAAGTTACAGCTCGTTCCCCTGCTACGGATAGGAGAGCTCGCCGGGGAAGCAGCTGGAGAGTACCGCCGGACAAACCGTCCGACATCGGAGGAGCGTGTAGCTGCCACATGGTCAAAATGAATATGGCGTAAAATAATGCTTTGCTACACGGCGAAGACGTAAACAGAGCGCGGCGTGCAGTTGTTATGCAGCTAACATGGCAGGATGTGTCTGAGGAGAACTTTTTTACATGTCGGTCCATGATCAAACGTAAGTAAATAGTCCTTTATTTTAAGAAAGTTTGTAGTGTTTACTTTGTAATCGCTGTATTCGCGTTTTCAATTTCTGATGGGGTTGAAAATTTGACAAAACACCGGGCAATAAGCCGAGTATAGACGGGGGTGTGCAAGCAAGCCGCCGGTCGTCGGCCAAGTGATATTCTCGGTGGATACTCAGCCACAAAATGCAACCCACTTCTGTATTAAAACGTGTGCCATGATCCCAGTATTTGACATAATACAAAATACAATGTTTACTCACTTCCTCGTAAGTCCAATTGTCCCACAGTAGTAGGGCTTGTTTTGGCCAATATCCGTGGTGAACGGGAACCTTTTGAAACCCAAAAAGGCTCACACACCTCTCCCTGGTGCAGCAACAATTTTCTGCAGCCGTTTGGGCGGCGTGCTGCGAAAAATAAACAAATTATCTGCAAAATCAGCTGAATCCGCAGGGCATCTGCATACTATGAAGCAGTGCTGTATTGTGAGATGCTGACCCGGGTGACGTCACATTCGCATTCGTCCTGAACCCGAGACTGAAGTCACTCATTTAAATGGCACGAGATTAAAAAATGAAATATATAAAACGATCGAGTCCGCACACATCCAAGCGGTCCATTTCATTCAGGAGCATAAAACACCGCTTGAAATATGAAGTAAACATGCTTTTTGGTGTCATACGCACTTTAAAATACAATGAAAGCAAGTTCCTGCGATCGAATAAGGTTTAGATACAAGAAGTGTGTATTTTCAGAGACTCCAACATCCCCAGTTGTGACACACACGACTAGGAAGTGTTTGTCTTTTTTGTGTTGCCATTAGCAATGTTAGCGCCTCTGTCCCAAATGTATTGACTCATATTTTGGAGAGGGGTCACGTTTCCTTGGTTACCGACATCTTGCATGATTCATGGCAACAAGCCGTTTATCACTCACCCCAACAAACTTGAGCTCAGTCACCTTTACACCCAAATTCTTAAAACGGTCAGAGGGTAAATTCTTGCTTGCAACTGTTGGCACTTCTCATCCATTTTGGAGCATTTTTACTCATATTTTATTGCTTCATTTTGCCATGATGACATTTAAACCAAAGGAAAAGCCATGCAACATTGTGCAACCAGACAGATTATTTGGTGTGTCATACTTGTTAATATTTCATTAGAGACCAGACAGACTCAACCAAAGAATGTACTAAGTGTCATTGTCACTTTACAAGCTACTCTTAGATGCTTGTTGTTCAAATAAATCTTTAAGGGCAGCATTTGATACGACTCATTAACTCTGATTATTATAGGGTTAAATCATATTCACATTTCATTCTTTCACTGCAATAAGAGACAATTGACAATAGCAAAATGTGTAGTCCCACAGGTCATCACTTTAATTGAACCTTTACAAGCACTACTCTTCAATGATTTTTAAAAATTCATATTCAGATAAATGATTTATAGCATACATTAACAGTGTTGGCCCTCCCAGTTAAAATTGATTAGTTGACTATTACATATCATTGGTAGCCAATTGAGGTAAAAGTGACAAAAATGGAGTTAGCCCACTATTGCGCAGAGTCGCTCAAGTTGTTAAATTACTGCCAACCCTCCCTGCCGATAAGGGACAGTGGTAGATCAAGTACTTACTTTTTTTTACTTAACAAAGTTCAGATACATCATACATGTGCACAAAATTACTTAATTAAAAGTACAAGTATCTATGGAAAAAAATATTCAAGTAAAAGTACAAGAGTACTTGCTTTAAAATTTACTTTACAAGTAAAAAGTAAAAGTACAGTGCCTTGCAAAAGTATTCGGCCCCCTTGAATCTTGCAACCTTTCGCCACATTTCAGGTTTCAAACATAAAGATATGAAATTAAAATTTTTTGTCAAGAATCAACAACAAATGGGACACAATCGTGAAGTGGAAGAACATTTATTGGATAATTTAAACTTTTTTAACAAATAAAAAACTGAAAAGTGGGGCGTGCAATATTATTCGGCCCCTTTACTTTCAGTGCAGCAAACTCACTCCAGAAGTTCAGTGAGGATCTCTGAATGATCCGATGTTGTCCTAAATGACCGATGATGATAAATAGAATCCACCTGTGTGTAATCAAGTCTCCGTATAAATGCACCTGCTCTGTGATAGTCTCAGGGTTCTGTTTAAAGTGCAGAGAGCATTATGAAAACCAAGGAACACACCAGGCAGGTCCGAGATACTGTTGTGGAGAAGTTTAAAGCCGGATTTGGATACAAAAAGATTTCCCAAGCTTTAAACATCTCAAGGAGCACTGTGCAAGCCATCATATTGAAATCGAAGGAGCATCAGACCACTGCAAATCTACCAAGACCCGGCCGTCCTTCCAAACTTTCTTCTCAAACAAGGAGAAAACTGATCAGAGATGCAGCCAAGAGGCCCATGATCACTCTGGATGAACTGCAGAGATCTACAGCTGAGGTGGGAGAGTCTGTCCATAGGACAACAATCAGTCGTACACTGCACAAATCTGGCCTTTATGGAAGAGTGGCAAGAAGAAAGCCATTTCTCAAAGATATCCATAAAAAGTCTCGTTTAAAGTTTGCCACAAGCCACCTGGGAGACACACCAAACATGTGGAAGAAGGTGCTCTGGTCAGATGAAACCAAAATTGAACTTTTTGGCCACAATGCAAAACGATATGTTTGGCGTAAAAGCAACACAGCTCATCACCCTGAACACACCATCCCCACTGTCAAACATGGTGGTGGCAGCATCATGGTTTGGGCCTGCTTTTCTTCAGCAGGGACAGGGAAGATGGTTAAAATTGACGGGAAGATGGATGCAGCCAAATACAGGAAGATTCTGGAAGAAAACCTGTTGGTATCTGCACAAGACCTGAGACTGGGACGGAGATTTATCTTCCAACAGGACAATGATCCAAAACATAAAGCCAAATCTACAATGGAATGGTTCAAAAATAAACGTATCCAGGTGTTAGAATGGCCAAGTCAAAGTCCAGACCTGAATCCAATCGAGAATCTGTGGAAAGAGCTGAAGACTGCTGTTCACAAACACTCTCCATCCAACCTCACTGAGCTCGAGCTGTTTTGCAAGGAAGAATGGGCAAGAATGTCAGTCTCTCGATGTGCAAAACTGATAGAAACATACCCCAAGCGACTTGCAGCTGTAATTGGAGCAAAAGGTGGCGCTACAAAGTATTAACGCAAGGGGGCCGAATAATATTGCACGCCACGCCCCACTTTTCAGTTTTTTATTTGTTAAAAAAGTTTAAATTATCCAATAAATTTTGTTCCACTTCACGATTGTGTCCCACTAGTTGTTGATTCTTGACAAAAAATTAAAATTTTATATCTTTATGTTTGAAGCCTGAAATGTGGCGAAAGGTTGCAAGGTTCAAGGGGTCCGAATACTTTTGCAAGGCACTGTGTATATACATATATATAAAGTTTTATATTTGGACATTCATTGAAGATGCGCCTTATACTCCAATCAATCAATCAGTCGATAGGTCAATCAAATTTATACCTATAGCCCTTTACAAAAACCTGAAAGGTCCTCAAAGTGCTTTACAACAAAGACAAACAGCGTTCAAGACAAATAAAAGGCAGGAAAGTATTATACAATGACATTAAGAAAAAAAACGACAACAAAAACAGTGCATCGCAAAAAAGTCAAAACAGCAAATAAAACAATAAAACAGATAAAAACGGAAAACATTAAAAACCCTTAATATAAAGCCAGGCTACCCTGGTCTGGGGAAAAGGTGAGTTTAAAAATGTGTGTCTTTCACCGAGATTTAAAAAGGCCTAGATTCGTAATGGTGCGGATTTCAACCTGGGGGCAGCAACCGAAATGATTTGCCTCCCCACTGTTTAAGTTTCGACCTTGGAACTTACAAATGAAGCTGGCCGGTAGAACGAAAAGTCTCTCCAATGCTCCTTATAATGTGGAAAATACAGTAAATGTTTATTTTCCCTGCAGTGCATCCAATTGAGAATGACGCACAGCGTGACTACTCCGTTGTACGATGTCGCCTCAAGTTTAACTTCATTACAATATTAATGAATAAGAAGAATATTGGTGTCACGTTTGTGCTCCTTCAGAAACCATATTAAACAAAAAATATATATTTCCCTCCCCCATCTTTTTCCATTTTCAATTATTTTTGAAAAAGCTCCAGGGAACCACAGGGCAGCGCTAAAGAGCCGCATGTTGCGCAGGCCTTATCAATTGCGCCGTAGGCATGAAAACGAAACCATCAATTCACAATGAGAAAAAAACAAAACGAACAAAAGTAACGTGTAACACAGGCAACAATTTGAAAAATAGTGGAGTAAAAAGTACGGATACCTGCTGTAAAAATGTAGTGAAGTAAAAGTAAAAAGTACCACTTCATATTTGTACTCAAGTAAAGTGCAGATACACAAAAATGTACGTAGGTACAGTAACAAAATACTTTTACTTCGTTTACATTCCACCACTGATAAGGGATGGACATCTATCACCATCAGCCCTTTTCACGGTGACGCGGGATTTACTCCCATTATTGCTTTCACGCATGTAGAGATATCCCGGGAATGATGCAGATTGGACACTTTCACAGACTTGTCCCGTGTTGCCCACTGGCGCGCTCTGTGCAGGGAGGGCTGCTGACACGATTTTATAACCCGCACATTAAGTCATTTTTGGTCGGCATCGGCTGTCACAATGTTGGTCAAAGCGTGTTTTGTTACAGAGCCGGTTGTGGGAGCGTTCCCCACGTAGTAACTGCAGCCAATTCAAGCTCATAAAGACTGTATTTAAGCCCAGGCGATTCAAGATAAGAGTGCCAAGATATTAACTTGCTGGGTGCTATTCAACACCTTGTACTCTCGAATTTCGTGCATTTGCTAGCTTGTTCGTCTGCAGCCCTTGTTTTGAAATCCCCTACGTTGTGCTAGTATTATAGTGTATTTGTTTTGTTGTCTTATTGGCTCTCTGCCTACCGCTTAGGTTAGTATTATTAATCCCTGTCGACCTACTGTCACTGACCCATTGTGTTATTTTCCCTTTTCCGCGATTGCGTGTATTTTTGTTTGTATTTAATAAACCCTTGCACGCTTCTCTCCTTTGTTTTTTGGTTTGAGGTAAAACCTTGTTTCCGCAGTTGGGGACCCTAACATCAGCAACAAAATAAACCACACATTTCCAAAGTTGGACTCTCTTCCTCGGCTCTGCGATCCAGTTTAATTTCGTTATGTTTTCAGTTTAATTTAGCTATTTCCAGCTTGCTATCTTCATAATTGTGATGTTTGTTTAAAGCTTTTCGTCTTACTGCGAAAAAAGAGGAAGTGACGATTGGCCCGCCATGATATTTACGTCATCAGCCATCGTTCTGTGACCTTGGGATTTAACGCTTGCTTTCACATATATCTTGTCCCGGGAAAGTCTCGGACATTATACAAAGATGCGACCCGTTAAATGTCCGCGTAATCACCGTGTCAGTCGACCTGGGAAATTGCTTTAACATACAAGGCCTGCCCGTTTATATCCCGGGATTTTAACGGTGTTTAAGGGTATGTGATAGGGGATTATGGTAGCCAATGAGTCAAAAATTAAAATGAAAGTAGCTCACTCTTAAGAGCTCTCGGTAGCTCAATTTGTGAATGGTCGCTGCCAGCCCTCTAAGTCAAAATGGATGGGATGTGCATCACCGTCATTGGCCAGTGAGGTAAAAGTGAAAAAAACAAATGGAGTTAGCCCATTCTTGCTCTTAGTAGCTCATTTGGTAAATGGTCACTTTCATCGACTGGACGTCGATGGCCACCTTTGGCAGCCAATGAGGCAAAATGATAAAATGGATTTAGCCCACTCTTGCTCTCCGTAGCTTAATATGTATATGGTCACTGCCAGCCCTCTCAGTCAAAATACATTGTGTATCCATAGCTCTCATTGAGAGTGACTGAGTTAGATGTCATAGTAATGTTTTATACTTGGTTCACTCAGGAGTAAGACAAGTGGAGTCCCACAGGGCTCATGTTTAAGATCACTATAATTCAAACTAATACAATCCAATTACTGTTGTGCTTATACAGAGTCACTTTATCAGTGATAAAACTTGTGTACGTGCAATTCAGTCAATAACTATTCGCTGTATTCTGGTTGTTAACCTTCTTTTTTGCCATGAAAAAAGTGATCCTTGCTGGAACAGTCCCAATAATTCACTCCCAGATGTTCCTGTATGGGAGCAGCAAGGGTCCAAGAGTTCTCACGCCAGCCATTCCCAAATGCAAAACTGCAGCGTTGCGTTTTAACTGCTCAGAGGACAACCACTTGTCTTAAATCACTCGCCGTAAAACTCCATCAGGAATGCGGGTTGGTCTGAATGCAACCGCTGTTAAATAAACGCTCAGCGCAGCAGCGTGACTGCTTATTGCTGGAATACTCCAAAAGTGAATTGAGTATTGCCTAGAATAAAGGGTCTGACTTCAGGCCCCCATAGTCTACTTGGACGACCTGTGGACCGGGCTGTCTCTCACACAGCATAAATCTTGATCTTTTTGATGTACTGTATGACGCATGATTCAGGTGATAAACAGCACATGGTTTCCAAAAAGTTACAACCCAAACCAGACCTTGTTATGAAACATTTCTTTGATCTGCTTGTGAAATCCCACATTACAGATTTTGCAAGCCTTGACCTTTATGAAAAATGTGGGATTCACTGATATGGATGATTTAATATTGCAGTTGTGAGGTTATTTTTTATATCCTCAACATTTTTGCCAGAGTTTGCAAGTGTATTCATTTTAATGAGAATGTAAATTCGGATCGGTGTAATCCCTGAAAATGGTTTTGTTTAAAATTTAGCTCCAAAGAAAGACCAGTGTTAGAATTCATAGATTCATCCCAAAATGATATTAATCATAAAATCTATCGAATTGAGCATTAATTGCAATTTTTTTAAAATTATTGTATATTAGGCAGTTGTATTCATTTTGACAACTACAGTTCATCAGATTTCAACTGTTTTACAAGTAACAACACAATTGTTTTTGTAATTGTTTGGCAGATTCATCGATCATAAATTCATTTAAGGCCAATGTTGTCAGTGCCAATCGGATTTGGACTGGGACGGCTGGCGTCAAAACTAATTAAGATTAATCGCACAATGAGATTAATTGATCAATCTCTCGAATTCATAAATTAATCGCAATATTGTTCGACAGATTCATCCTCATCGCCAGTGATCACTTTTCAGTGCAATTGACGGCAGTGGACGTGAACCCAAATTCACTGAGCATCAATGGCAGCCAATGAGTTAAAAGACAGCAACTCGTAATGATGACGTAGCAGTGTGGCTTCAGCATGGATGAAAATTAGAGGAGGGCACACTTACACTCGCGCGTTTAAAATCAAATTATGGGGGAGAAGCTAAAAGAAGAACATAGTTCCACGCGCAGTATATTTTCGGACAGACCAACAACCACGGTACCGCCTCGAAGCCGCGTTTCTTTCCAGCACGGATCTGCCCCATGAGGAGGTTGACGTGGAAAGAGCATATTCCCAATCGTCTTTGTGAATGGGAAGAAATGAACGTGAAGCTCTGCATGACATTTAGTCTTTTCCAACATGCGAAAAGCATAGCTGGCAACTTACTCTCCAGCAGTACTTAAACAGTGATCTTTTTTTAGGACTGACTAGCAGTATGCCCGGTGTTGAATAAGTGGAAATTGGCATTTTTTCGAATAGATTTTCCACACTAAATGAAGGCCTACAGAGATTAAACCGATCTAAGAACACACCCAGACACATAAAGTACAACTACCGTAATTTTCGGACTATAGGCCGCTACTTTTTTTCCCCTCTTTGAATCCTGCGGCCTATAGTCCAGTATGGTTTATTTGTTAATTTATTTGGCTTAATAGGCAACACTTTATTTGACAGCGACGTCATAAGACTGTCATAAGACAGTCATAATTATGACACTATCATGGGCATTAATAAATACTAGGGCTGTCAAAATTATCGTGTTAATGGGCGTTAATTAATTTCTAAAATTAATCATGTTAAAATATTTGACGCAATTAACGCAGATGCCCCGTTCAGACAGATTTAAATGACAGTACAGTGAAACGCTCACTTGTTGTGTTTTATGGAGTTTTGCCGCCCTCTGCTGGCGCTTGGGTGCGACTGATTTTATAGGTTTCAGCACCCATGAGCATTGTGTAAGTAATTATTGACATCAACAATGGCGGGCTACTAGTTTATTTTTTGATTGAAATTTTTACAAATTTTATTAAAACGAAAACATTAAGAGGGGTTTTAATATAAAATTTCTATAACTTGTACTAACATTTTTCTTTTAAGAACTACAAGTCTTTCTATCCATGGATCACTTTAACAGAATGTTAATAATGTTAATGCCATCTTGTTGATTTATTGTCATAATAAATAAATACAGTCCTTATGTACCGTATGTTGAATGTATATATCCATCTTGTGTCTTATCTTTCCATTCCAACAATAATTTACAGAAAAATATGGCATATTTTATAGATGGTTTGAATTGCGATTAATTGCGATTAATTACGATTAATTAATATTTCAGCTGTAATTAACTCGATTAAAAATTTTAATCGTTTGACAGCCCTAATAAATACTTATGTCAAATGAGACAAGTGTCATCCGGCAAATTATGTCACTAACTCCGTTTATGTCCAGCTTGGATCTTTACATCAATTCAAAAGTGAGATAATTTGCCGGACGACACAAAATGTCATCTGTCATAAGCATTCATTAATGCTCATGGCAGTGTCATTTCATAATTATGATGGTCTTATTACAGTCTTGTAGCGTGCTATTGTCAAATAAAGTGTTCCCAAATACCGTAACTAGCAATTAATGAAACAACTGGAACGATAACTAAAAAAATAATTAGCACAGAACAAGAATTTTGATATTTAAATCTGCAGCGCCACAATGAATGCTAGAAGGCATGTTGGACGCAAACATTGTTGACAGCAGGTGGCAGCAGAGGGTGACTGTCTCCCCCAAGGGAGCATTGATGGCCAAATGAAGCTTTTTGAAGCAATGAAGCTTTGGAGCCGATTGGTTCAAGGCTTCATGGTGGTTCATTTGGTCTTATGACAGTCTTATGATGCCGCTGTCAAATAAAGTGTTACCAGTTAATATCTTTTGGTGTAAATATCCCATAATACAGTGAGGATAGCTGCGATTTATGGTCCAGTGCAGCTTAATTATAAACAAATGCTGTTTCAGTGTCAAATTTGGTGGGTGGCGGCTTATAGTCAGATGCGCCTTATAATGCAAAAATTACGATATGTCAACATTTTGTAAAAATCTGTCCAGGCATTTCGCCGTCCATAAAACATGAACGCACACACAAACTCTCCTTTATAGAGATTTTAAAATATTCAGTCAAAATGAATCCCTTAGTAATATTCCGGAAAATTGTTCACTTTCTTTTAAATCCAGCATCTTGTTGTGTAGTCCTCAAAGCCATAATTTATCATTACAGCACATTTAAATTTGTACATGAAATTAAGGTTTGAAAGCCAACTGCGACATTGCAATCGCTAGAGACGCATCTTTTGCCCAAAAGATAGCGCTGTCGCCTCCACAACCAACGATTTTCTATGCAAAATTTTGGAGTTTGGAATTAGTTTTCCGCATTTAATGGAGGCCTACAGATATCAAACCCATTAAAGAACACGACCAGACACACAAACTACAACTGTGTAAAATTTAGTCAAATGCATGCTAGGAGGCATGTTGGACGACTACAGTGTTGAAAGCAGGTGGCAGCAGAGGTTGACTGTCTCCCCCAAAGGAGCAGTGATGGCCAAATGAAGCAATGAAATTTTGCTGCCAATTGGTTCAAAGCTTCATGGTGGTTCATTTGTTCTTATGACAGTCTTATGATGCCGCTGTCAAATAAAGTGTTATCGGTTAGCTGCGGCTTATGGTCCAATGCGGCTTATTTATGAACAAATGCCATTTTCGTATCAAATTTGGTGGGTTGTGGCTTATACTCCGAAAATTACGGTCAACTTTAATTATGTCCATTTCTCGATGTGGGGTTTGGTTGACTACAGTGATTCAGAGCTCATCAGAATGATTTAAAATAGAGACAAACGAAGGCCCCGCACATGCTTTTGAATGTCAAATGTAAACAATGTTGACTGCTGCTATGGTGGATGATATAATTCAATGCATACATATAGTGGAAGAAGACATATGACTCTAAATGCTTTCAGCTGGGATTTACGTCCTCTATAGCGGTCTCCAGATGTTTAAAACCGCAACCCGCTACTGTCTTCGAGTCTGCTTTATCTTAGTTCTTGTCTGCCCTGGGGTGCTACCGTAAGCATGTTATGATTTTGAAAAGCACGGCTCCCTCCATTAACCTCATTGCGGGTTAACGGCCTAATTTGTGTCTCTGATTACCATCGCTGTTGTCTGGACTCGTTTGTGCGACCTGATAATAGAATTTTCCAGCGCTATAATTGATGGGCTTGTTGCTTTCAATCCAGCTAAATAAGAATCAGGTGAATTGTCACCACAGTCATTTTGTGTTATTAAGATTTATATCTCTATGTATGGAAATAGCTTGATGAGCTGATTGTCAGGAAGAACATTTTTATTAATTCGGTTATTGTTTTGCTACGTTTATGTGCTGTAGGTTTATGCATGTTGGAATACTGGGAATTTTGTTCCATTTACTTTTATTCATAATCTACACTGCTGGCCAAAAGTTTTGGCACCGCTTCAATTCTGTTTGATAATGCTCAATTTCTCCCATGATTGCAATTACAAATGTTTTGGTAGTAATACCTTCATTAATTTTGCTTGCAATGAAAAAACACAAAAGAGAATGGAAAAAAACAATGAAATTATTATCATTTTACAGAAAACTCCAAAAATGGGCCAGACAAAAGTATTGGCACCCTTTGAAAAATCAAGTGATGCTTCTCTAATTTGTGTAATAAGCAGCACTTGTAACTTACCTGTGGCACATCACAGGTGGTGGCAATAACTAAATCACACTTGCAGCCACTTAATATGGATTAAAGTTGACTCAACCTCTGTCCTGTGTCCTTGTGTGTACCGCACTGAGCATGGAGAAAAGAAAGAAGACCGAAGAACTGTCTGAGGACTTAAGAAGCAAAATTGTGAGGAACCATGGGCAATCTCAAGGCTACAAGTCCATCTCCAAAGACCTGAATATTCCTGTGCCTACCGTACGCAGTGTCATCAATAAGTGTAAAGCCCATAGCACTGTGGCTAACCTCCTTAGATGTGGACAGAAAAGTAAAATTGACGAGAGATTTCAACGAAACATTGTTGGTGGATAAAGAACCTCGACTAACATCCAAACAAGTTCAAGCTGTCCTGCAGTCCGAGGGTACAACAGTGTCAACCCGTACTATCCTTCGGCGTCTGAATGAAAAGGGATTCTGTGGTAGAATACCCAGGAAGACCCCACTTCTGACCCAGAAACATAAAAAAGCCAGACAGGGGTTTGCCAAAACTTACCTGAGAAAGCCAAAAATGTTTTGGAAGAATGTTCTCTGGTCAGTAAAACTTTTTGGGAAAATGCATCAACATAGTTTACTGGGGGGGAAAAACAAGGCCTTCAAAGAAAAGAACACTTTCCCTACAGTCAAACATGGCAGAGGTTCCCTGATGTTTTGGGGTTGCTTTGCTGCCTCTGGCACTGGATTGCTTGACTGTGTGCATGGCATTATGAAGTCTGAAGACTACCAACAAATTTCTCAGCATAATGTAGGGCCCAGTGTGAGAAAGCTGGGTCTCCCTCAGAGGTAATGGGTCTTCCAGCAGGACAATGACCCAAAACACACTTCGAAAACACTAGAAAATGGTTTGAGAAAAAGCACTGGAGACTTCGAAAGTGCCCAGCAATGAGTCCAGACCTGAATCCCGTAGGACACCTGTGGAGAGATCTGAAAATGGCAGTTTGGAGAAGGCTTTGAGCGCCTTGAAAGGTGGAAAAGCGCTATATAAGTATAACACCATTTACCCTTCAAATCTCAGAGACGTGGAGCAGTTGGCCAAAGAAGAATGGTCTAAAATTCCAGCAGAGCATTGTAAGGAACTCATTGATGGATACCGGAAGCAGTTGTTCGCAGTTATATTGTCTAAAGGTTGTGCTAAGAAGTATTAGGCTGAGGGTGCAAGTACAATAAGAAAGCCTGCAAACAGTTTGCTGAAGACATGTCAACAAAGCACATGGATTATTGGAACCATGTCCTATGGTCTGATGAGACGGGCGGGCTTTCTTGTTTACCGTCTTCAGAAGAGGCTTACTCCTGGGGTGACAGCCATGCACACCAATTTGATGTAGAGTGCGGTGTATGGTCTGAGCACTAGCAGGCTGACCCCCCCCCCCCCCCACACCTCTTCAATCTCTGCAGCAAGGCTGACAGCACTCCTGTAACGAGTCACATAACATTTTGGAGGGAAAATGGCAAGCAGTACTCAATTTGGACATTTAGGGATGTACGTAGTTTCTAAGGGGTGTACTCACTTTTGTTGCCAGGGGTTTAGATATTAATGGCTATATTTTGAGGGGAAAATAACTGTATTATATAAGCTGCACACAGACTACTTTTCATTGTGTCAAAGTGTCATTTTGTCAGTGTTGTCCAATGAAAAGATATACAGTGCCTTGCAAAAGTATTCGGCCCCCTTGAACCTTGCAACCTTTCGCCACATTTCAGGCTTCAAACATAAAGATATAACATTTTATTTTTTTGTCAAGAATCAACAACAAGTGGGACACAATCGTGAAGTGGAACAAAATTTATTGGATAATTTAAACTTTTTTAACAAATAAAAAACTGAAAAGTGGGGCGTACAATATTATTCGGCCCCCTTGCGTTAATACTTTGTAGCGCCACCTTTTGCTCCAATTGCAGCTGCAAGTCGCTTGGGGTATGTTTCTATCAGTTTTGCACATCGAGAGACTGACATTCTTGCCCATTCTTCCTTGCAAAACAGCTCGAGCTCAGTGAGGTTAGATGGAGAGTGTTTGTGAACAGCAGTCTTCAGCTCTTTCCACAGATTCTCGATTGGATTCAGGTCTGGACTTTGACTTGGCCATTCTAACACCTGAATACTTTTATTTTTGAACCATTCCATTGTAGATTTGGCTTTATGTTTTGGATCATTGTCCTGTTGGAAGATAAATCTCTGTCCCAGTCTCAGGTCTTGTGCAGATACCAACAGGTTTTCTTCCAAAATGTTCCTGTATTTGGCTGCATCCATCTTCCCGTCAATTTTAACCATCTTCCCTGTCCCTGCTGAAGAAAAGCAGGCCCAAACCATGATGCTGCCACCACCATGTTTGACAGTGGGGATGGTGTGTTCAGGGTGATAAGCTGTGTTGCTTTTACGCCAAACATATCGTTTTGCATTGTGGCCAAAAAGTTCAATTTTGGTTTCATCTGACCAGAGCACCTTCTTCTACATGTTTGGTGTGTCTCCCAGGTGGCTTGTGGCAAACTTTAAACGAGACTTTTTTTTGGATATCTTTGAGAAATGGCTTTCTTCTTGCCACTCTTCCATAAAGCCAGATTTGTGCAGTGTACGACTGATTGTTGTCCTATGGACAGACTCTCCCACCTCAGCTGTAGATCTCTGCAGTTCATCCAGAGTGATCATGGGCCTCTTGGCTGCATCTCTGATCAGTTTTCTCCTTGTTTGAGAAGAAAGTTTGGAAGGACGGCCAGGTCTTGGTAGATTTGCAGTGGTCTGATGCTCCTTCCATTTCAATATGAAGGCTTGCACAGTGCTCCTTGAGATGTTTGAAGCTTGGGAAATCTTTTTGTATCCAAATCCGGCTTTAAACTTCTCCACAACAGTATCTCGGACCTGCCTGGTGTGTTCCTTGGTTTTCATAATGCTCTCTGCACTTTAAACAGAACCCTGAGACTATCACAGAGCAGGTGCATTTATACGGAGACTTGATTACACACAGGTGGATTCTATTTATCATCATCGGTCATTTAGGACAACATTGGATCATTCAGAGATCCTCACTGAACTTCTGGAGTGAGTTTGCTGCACTGAAAGTAAAGGGGCCGAATAATATTGCACGCCCCACTTTTCAGTTTTTTATTTGTTATAAAAGTTTAAATTATCCAATAAATGTTGTTCCACTTCACGACTGTGTCCCACTTGTTGTTGATTCTTGACAAAAAAATTAAATTTCATATCCTTATGTTTGAAGCCTGAAATGTGGCGAAAGGTTGCAAGATTCAAGGGAGCCGAATACTTTTGCAAGGCACTGTACTTAAATATCTGCAGAAATGCGAGGGGTGTGCTCAAGTTTTGTGATACACTGTATATATATAATATAAAGATGAAAAGAACAATGTAAGCTGATTAATTTAGAATTTTGTAAAATAAGTCCAAACTAATACAATATGTAAAATATTAAGAATAGTATTTAAACACTATAAAATTGAGAAATATTGCCTGATTTTTTGCTAAATATTAAAAAAACAAAAACAAACCAAAAAAAACATTTTATTATAGTGTAATTTTGAACATATTTTCAAAGCACTGAAACAACAGAACTAGGTCAAACAACTGTTGTTTTTTTTTGCATTAATATTTTCTAATATTCCACAAATTATAATCATAAAAATTCCTGCCACAATTTGTTGTTATTCTAAACCAATTTCCCTAGTAATATATATTAGCAAACATATTTCAACTTTATGATAAAAACGCCAATGAATTATTTTAGTTTTGCATTTTGTAAATATTTTCATTTGCCAATTTGACCCACATCTTCCTTGCTTGATCATACTCAGTTTTTTCCTGACTCCCCCTACTGCACTGAAACTCTTTTGCAGACTAGTTAATTATAGCTTCCTTCTTTAAATATAAATAGGATTTTAAAATGTTGAGTCCAATGTGCAGACAAAAGACAACAACCAATCTTGGGGATGGTAAATGTTGTGGCGCAGAGAGGCTCATGTTTTCCAACCGGTGCCTCTAGCAGGGAGGGTGAAGAAGCTGGTGCAACATGTGGCAGGCAGCGGCCCCCCTTCATGAGTCTCTCGGGCCGGCCTGCCCGCTTTGGCTTCTGTTCGCTGGCTTTTTTGTCTTTTGCGCCGTGCGATCGCGACCAGACGTGACAAACGAGCCTTAAAATGGAGCCGACGCGTAACAGAGACTTCATGGAGCTTTTGATTCAGAACGGTCAAGGTAGGCGGCGACAGTTCAGTCTTTTTGCCAAAAGGTGTCAGCATGTAAATGCTTTTTAGGAGAGTGGAGACACTCTGGAGAATTTCTTTGACATGGACTAAGCTATCAGTTTTTCAGAGCAAATTCAAGACTGTCTGACTGAAGAATATACTTTAGAATGATTAAAATCTTTTAAATTCTTTTAGGGAAAAGATGTAATATCACACTGGCCATAGGTGGTGGTAGTGAGTCATTTGGACAGTGTCTCTCTTCTTCTTTTGTTTTCTGAAATATAGACAAGGGGTGTCAACACTCAACAGTGGTGGAATGTACTTACCGTGATTTTCAGACTATAAGCCGCTACTTTTTTCCTTCATTTTGAATCCTGCGGCTTATTTGTTAATTTATTTGGGTTAATAGGCAACACATGTCTCCTAGCATGCATTGCAGCACTACAGATGCAAATCTAAATTCATGTTCTGTGCTAATTATTTATCAGTTACTGTTCCAGTTGTTTCATTAATTGCCTGTTATGGTATTTGGTAACACTTTGACAGCGGCGTCTTAAGACCGTCATAATTATGACATGACACTATCACGGGCATTACTGAATGCTTATGACAGATGTCATGAAGTGCAAGCAGTGAAATAATGTAACCACATTTTATCAAAAATGAAAACAAAACAAAATATACACATCTCCAATATACTACACAATGCTAATGAATATAAAACAAAGAAAGAATATAACTTACAAGCGATGCTTTTATAAGGCACAAACATTGTGGTGAGATGGCAAGAACTGCTACGGTACATTGGCTGCAGGCGTCAGCTCGTCCATTTAGCTCTTTCTGTTCACAATGAGCTCGCGTCACGATATGATTATGACAGCAGAAAGTGCTGGAACTCATCAAAACCCATTACACCAAAGCGCCAGCAGAGGGCGCCAAAACACCAGAACCACAGGCAGGCAGTAAGTGGACATGACAGCACTACCAAAATCTGATAATGAAAATCTGATGTCAATATTACTCGATGTCATTTTAAAATGCATTTACCTGCCTATATTACCGACTGCCCGATGTTATCGGACAACTACGTACATTTGATCAAATATGAGAGTTTTGTTTAGCTCTTCTATGGTGTTTTGCTTTGTTAGCTTTAATATGATCAGGCTTCACCAAGGCAAGGCTATGTTGTTGTTTTATAAAAACATAAGTCTCTTTGTCTTATGTTTGAAAGTAAGCTCGCTACTGCTTTGGTGTCATGTGGATATACAGTGGCATGAAAAAGTATCAGAACCTTTTGGAATTTCTCACATTTCTGCATAAAATCACCATCAAGGGTGATCTGTTCTTCGTCAAAATCACACAGATGAAAATTCAGTGTCTGCTTTAACTAAAACCTTTCATATTTTATTGAGGATAGTATGAAAACAATGACAGAAGGGGGAAAAATAAGTAAGTGAACCCTCTGCCTAAGGAGACTTGAAGAGTAATTGAAGCCAATTTTTACCAAACGTTTTAAGTCAGGTGTGTGACCAATCACTTATGAGTGGTTTAAATCTGCCCTGTCCACTATAAAACACACACCTGGTAAGAAATATCTTGATGAGAAGCATTCTCTGATGTGCGTCATGGCTCGGTCAAAAGAGCTGTCTGAAGACCTGCGATCAAGGATTGTTGATTTGTATAAAGCTGAGAAAGGATACAAAACCATCTCCAAAACTCTGGATGTTCATCAATCGACAATCAGAGAAGTTGTCTACAAATGGAGAGAATTTGGCACTGTTGCTTCTCTCCCAAGGAGTGGCCGTCCACCAAAGATGACCCCAAGAGTTCAGCGCAGAGTACTCAGAGAGGTAAAAAAAAAGAACCCTAGAGTGTCTGCTAAAGACTTAAAGAAGTCACTGACACAGTGATCAACTATGGCCAAGAATGGTGTTCGTGGGAGGACTCCACGGAGGAAGCCAATAATGTCTAAATAAACATTGTTGCCCGTTTAATGTTCGCAAAAAGGCACTTGGACACTCCACAGAAGTTTTGGTAAAATATTTTGTGGACTGATGATACCAAAGTTGATTTGTTTGGGAGTAACACACAACGTCATGTGTGGAGGAAAAATGGAACAGCTCACCAACATCAACACCTCATCCCCACCGTGAAGCATGGTGGAAGGAGCATCATGATTTGGGGCTGTTTTGCTACCTCAGGGCCTGGACAACTTGCAATCATTAAAGGAAGAATGAATTCAAAAGTTTGTTAGGCTGTTTTGCTGGGAAACCTGAGGTCATCTGTCAGACAGTTGAAGCTAAAAAGAGGATGGATGCTGCAACAAGACAATGATCCAAAACAAAGGGGTGGCCACAAAATATTAAATGTGATGGTTCACTTAGTTATTTTTCCCCCTTCTGTCACTGTTTGCATGCTATCCTCATTAAAATATGAAAACCTATAACTGTTTGGGTGGTTTTAGTTAAAGCAGACACTGTTTTTTTATCTGTGTGATTTTGACAAATATCAGATCACATTTAATAGTGATTTTATGCAGAAATGTGAGAAATTCCAAAAGGTTCAGATGCTTTTTTATACCACTATGCCGTTATGCATACGTTTTTTTTGTTTTTGTTTTTTTACCTAAAATTGATTCCTTTTAGTTTAATACTGTGGCCCACTAGCATAGCTGTCATGGCCATTGTACTTTTTTAAGCTGGTAACTGGTTTAGAAAGAACTTCTGGTGAGTCCCCTAGAGTTATCAACTGCTAAATTTGTGTGTTTTGTTACCGTTATGGTGGCAAAAGTGTTGAACGATGATTTTTGTGCAACTACTTTAAACATACGTTACACCACATCCTGCTTAATCAATGGCTGCACCCATAGCGAAGCATTACTTGGCAGAAATTGCTGTAATGTGTTTGAAGAAAAATGAGGAGCATCATGTGGAGAAGGCGCAGCTTTTTTTTTACGACCTCCACAGAGGCCTCTTTGTTAAACTACTTTTCCGTCCTTTGTCCATTTTTTTTCTTTTTTTCCTGCTACACATGGAAGCCATCCAGGGAAAACCAGCACGCATGAGATGCTCTTTCCACTAAGCTCACAGCGTTTGCAGCCGTCTGCTTTTCGCTCCCCAGGCTGACGAGCTTCTGCTCTTTTTTTCTTTTTTTTTTCGACCCGTTATTTTCCCTAGCACGCCCCCCTTCCTCTCTCACTCCCTCCATCCGCCTCCGCCTCCCATTGGGTTCTGATTAGAAGACACAATGTGGAGAGGTCAGGTCTGAAGGAGGAGGATTTTGTCTAAAAGTGGTGAGCACGCAAGAAGGCAGGATGGACTTGTGCTGCTGCGTTTGTCCTCGATCTCCTCGTGGTATGTTTTGAATAGTTGTTTTTTTTTTTTTGCCTTTCTTAGTTTTTAATTAAATCTACTTTTGTGTATAGACATCCTCTGTATGTGGAGTTTATGTTCACTCATTGGGTGACAAATGAAGTGTCACTTGAGTTAATGAGCAGTTTAGGATGCTGAACGTCTGTATATTACACGTGTGGGAGCGGTCGCCAACTCCTCCCTTTCGGAGCGACGAGGGGGAGGGAATTCCACACATCTGTTCTGCTCAAGTTGGCGAATGTCTTTGGAGAGCTGGTGATAACTATTGCTCCGTCAAGGCTGTTTTGCATTGTTGTTTGGCAAAATCTGGCTGTTTCAAACTGTTTGAAATTCATCCTCAATTGCCACTAAGCAGATATTTGATCTGGTCTACTGGTCTACTGTCTAGTCACAAATGGGATTCATCTTGCATTCACACTGTAGGAGTTTCAATAAAGGAATGCATTTTTTTAATAATGCAAAAAAAAAAAAAATCCTTTTTTGTTTTTTTTTTTTAGAGGGAGCAGGGTGCTTTTTTATTTTTATTTTTTAAATAAAACAAAATGTATATACAAAGACAAAATTACCAAATGTTGGGAGTTTAATTTTCATTAACTAAAATTGCTTTTAAATTTTGGAGAGAATCTTAAAATTTGAGATTTTTTTAACATCTCAAACTTTTGTTTAAATCCATATAAATAAATAAATAAACGTATCTATGTGTGTTTATACAGTATATATTAAAGATGTCGGGTCCGATCACGTCATTTTCAAAGTATTTGAATCGGCAAAAACATATTGGACATGCTTTTTTTTTATGTATATATATTTTTTAATTAAATCGTTTTCTAATTGTATTTAATGTTACAGACAAAATGTTTTAGATTCATCCAGAGTCTTTAGTTTTGGCTTAAAGTAGGTTTATCAAATTTATCGCGTTAACGGCGGTAATTAATTTTAAAAAAATTAATCACGTTAAAGTATTTAATGTAATTAACGCATGCGCTGCACGACCCTCTCACGCATTGTCGCGTTCAATCTATAAT
Organism: Corythoichthys intestinalis; assembly: GCF_030265065.1. Classification (NCBI taxonomy): domain Eukaryota; kingdom Metazoa; phylum Chordata; class Actinopteri; order Syngnathiformes; family Syngnathidae; genus Corythoichthys; species Corythoichthys intestinalis. Next base: position 28,472,205 of record NC_080416.1, read on the forward strand.
GGCGCCATTTTACCTATATATAGAGCTAAAAGGCAGCGTAGAATGAGTAGAGTGAATTTTGACAGCCTTTAGAGCCTTTTTTTAATTGGCTAAAGCCTTACAATCCCTCTCTCAACAATTAGAATTATCGTGGGAAGCAATGTGGGGAAGAAAGGTAATAGTTGATCTTTTTCTTAACACCCTATGTTATTTCCCAACACAGAGAAGATATATCAATTAGTGGCACTACACACAGTCAATGGTTGCACTTCCCATCATGCATTTGGGCAGAACAGTTAAATGGCTACAGTATCATTTAGTGAAAGCTCAACAAATACACTAGATGGCAATATTTAGTCACGATATACAAAGTCACATTTATCCTTTAAGAATTACTAGTCTTTCAATCCGTGGATCCCTCTCACAGAAAGAATGTTAATAATGTAAATGCCATCTTGAGGATTTATTGTCATGATAAACAAAGAAAGTACTTATGTACTGTATGTTGAATGTATATATTCGTCCGAGTTTTATTCATTTTTTTCTTAATGCATTGCCAAAATGTATATGATTAGGGAAAATTATCGGGAATGATTGGAATTGAATCGGGAGCAAAAAAAAAGCAATCGGATCGGGAAATATCGGGATCGGCAGATACTTAAAACGATCGGGATCGGATCGGGAGCAAAAAACATGATCGGAACAACCCTAATGTGTATATATATATATATATATATACAGTGCCTTGCAAAAGTATTCGGCCCCCTTGAATCTTGCAACCTCTCGCCACATTTCAGGCTTCAAACATAAAGATATTAAATTTAATTTTTTTGGCAAGAATCAACAACAAGTGGGACACAATCGTGAAGTGGAACAACATTTGTTGGATAATTTAAACTTTTTTAACAAATAAAAAACTGAAAAGTGGGGCGTGCAATATTATTCGGCCCCTTTACTTTCAGTGCAGCAAACTCACTCCAGAAGTTCAGTGAGGATCTCTGAATGATCCAATGTTGTCCTAAATGACCGATGATGATAAATAGAATCCACCTGTGTGTAATCAAGTCTCCGTATAAATGCACCTGCTCTGTGATAGTCTCAGGGTTCTGTTTAAAGTGCAGAGAGCATTATGAAAACCAAGGAACACACCAGGCAGGTCTGAGATACTGTTGTGGAGAAGTTTAAAGCCGGATTTGGATACAAAAAGATTTCCCAAGCTTTAAACATCTCAAGGAGCACTGTGCAAGCCATCATATTGAAATGGAAGGAGCATCAGACCACTGCAAATCTACCAAGACCCGGCCGTCTTTCCAAACTTTCTTCTCAAACAAGGAGAAAATTGATCAGAAATGCAGCCAAGAGGCCCATGATCACTCTGGATGAACTGCAGAAATCTACAGCTGAGGTGGGAGAGTCTGTCCATCGGACAACAATCAGTCGTACACTGCACAAATCTGGCCTTTATGGAAGAGTGGCAAGAAGAAAGCCATTTCTCAAAGATATCTCGTTTAAAGTTTGCCACAAGCCACCTGGGAGACACACCAAACATGGGGAAGAAGGTGCTCTGGTCAGATGAAACCAAAATTGAACTTTATGGCCACAATGCAAAACGATATGTTTGGCGTAAAAGCAACACAGCTCATCACCCTGAACACACCATCCCCACTGTCAAACATGGTGGTGGCAGCATCATGGTTTGGGCCTGCTTTTCTTCAGCAGGGACAGGGAAGATGGTTAAAATTGACGGGAAGATGGATGCAGCCAAATACAGGAAGATTCTGGAAGAAAACCTGTTGGTATCTGCACAAGACCTGAGACTGGGACGGAGATTTATCTTCCAACAGGACAATGATCCAAAACATAAAGCCAAATCTACAATGGAATGGTTCAAAAATAAACGTATCCAGGTGTTAGAATGGCCAAGTCAAAGTCCAGACCTGAATCCAATGGAGAATCTGTGGAAAGAGCTGAAGACTGCTGTTCACAAACACTCTCCATCCAACCTCACTGAGCTCGAGCTGTTTTGCAAGGAAGAATGGGCAAGAATGTCAGTCTCTCGATGTGCAAAACTGATAGAAACATACCCCAAGCGACTTGCAGCTGTAATTGGAGCAAAAGGTGGCGCTACAAAGTATTAACGCAAGGGGGCCGAATAATATTGCACGCCCCACTTTTCAATTTTTTATTTGTTAAAAAAGTTTAAATTATCCAATAAATTTTGTTCCACTTCACGATTGTGTCCCACTTGTTGTTGATTCTTGACAAAAAATTAAAATTTTATATCTTTATGTTTGAAGCCTGAAATGTGGCGAAAGGTTGCAAGTTTCATGGGGGCCGAATACTTTTGCAAGGCACTGTATATATATATGTATGTGTGTATTTCTATATGTACAGTCAGGAGCAGAGGTATTTGCACCCCTTGTGATTTTGCAAGTTCACCTACTTAGAAAATAGGTTGAGATCTGAAATTTCAATCATAGATGCATTTCCAATCATAGAGACACAATCTTGAAAAATCCAGGAATTATGTTGTATGATTTTATAAATAATGTATTTGTAATTTACTGGGGTTCATAAGTATTTGTACTAATTATTACACTGAAAGAGTTGTCAGGTCTACGCTAAAAAAAATCCACCTTTACCCCATGGGTAACCGCCCACCCACCACCCGTTTGAGCCCATTATTGTCACCTGTGCACCCCTCAGTCAGTCTTAATCCAACTGCTACTATGAGCAAGACCAGAGAGCTTTTGATAGACACCAGAGAAAAAATTGTTGAACTCCACAAAGCTGGAAAAGGCTATGGGACACTTGGAAAGCAGCTAGGTGAGAATAATCAAAAGTTGCAGCAATTCTTAGAAAATGGAAAAGGCTAAACATGACTGATAATCTACCTCGGACTGGAACCCCATGTAAAATCTCTCCTCGTGGGGCATCACTCCATGATGAGAAAATTGAGGGCTCAGCCTAGAACTGGACGACAGGAGCTGGTCAATGACCTGAAGAGAGCTGGATGCACAGTTTCAAAGGCTACTGCGAGTAGAACACTACAGTGCAGTGGTTTCAAATCATTTGATTGCTCAGAAAATTCCCCTGTTGAAGCCAGTACATGTGACGGCCTGTCTGAAATTTGCCAGGGACCGTCTGAATGATGCAGAGGGGTCATGAGAGAAAGTCATGTGGTCAGATGAGACCAAAGTAGAACTTTTTGGTGCAAACTTTACTCGTCGTTTGTGGAGGAAAAAGAAGGATGAGTACAATCCCAAGAACACCATCCCCACTGTGAAGTATGGGGGTGGAAACCTCATGCTTTGGGGGCTGCTTTCAAGCAAAGGGGACAGGACGGCTGTACTGTATAAAGCAGGAGATGCATGGTGAAATGTCTGATCATCAGATTTTGAGCAACAACCTCCTTCCCTCAGTCAGAGACCTGAAGATGAGGCATGGCTGGATCTTCCAACATGACAATGATTCGAAGCACACAGCTAAGCTGACCAAGGAGTGGCTACGTAAAATGTATATCAAGGTTCTGGAGTGGCCTAGCCAGTCTCCAGATCTCAATCCAATAGCAAATCTTTGGTTGGAGCTGAAACTTCGTGTTTCTCAGCGACAGCCCCGAAACCTGACAGATCTAGAGAACATTTGTGTGGAGGAATGAGCCAAAATCCCTGTTTCCATATGTGAAAACCTAGTGAAGAACTACAGAAAGCATCTGACCTCTGTAATTGCAAGCAAAGGCTTCTGTACTCAATATTAGCACTGACTTTCTCAGGGGTACAAATACTTATGAACCCCAGTAAATTACAAATAGATTATTGAAAAATCATACAATGTGAGTTCCAGATTTTTTTTAAAATTTTAGATTATGTCTCTATAAGTGGAAATGCATCTATGATTGAAATTTCAAACTTCTACCTATTTTCTAAGTGGGTGCAAAATCACAAGGGGTGCAAATACTTCTGCTCCTCACAGTTTATGTACACACGTATATCATAACCACTATTCATCCAAAGCAAACAACATTTGATGAAATGGGGAGTGGAATGGTTGTTAAGAGTTTGATAAACTACCAAAATTGGTCAGTTTTTTTTTTTCTTTTTATCCATCCATGTATAAAGTACAACCTAAATAAAAAGAATATCAAGCTAAATCTGTTTAAGTTTGGCAATTTAACATAAAAGATGAAACCAACAAATGTTATTGAGCCATTACACATCAACTGACATACCTCAAGCAGTTCCTTGTTCTAACTTTGCTGATTAAATTTGAAGGTTAAAAGTCTCTTGGCTAAAACTAATATGCAGCAGTTGTTAAAGTGCAAAAAAAAATACAGGTTGTCCCAGGGTTACGAACGAGTTCTGTTCCTACGCTGGCGACGTACCCCGAATTTCCGCGTAAATCGGAATTAACCCTTTAAGTACTCCTAAAAACCCTCTAAATCTCAAAATAACTATCCAAAAACATGTATTAAACGTCATTGCACTGTCCTCGCCAAGATGTTGGAGCCAAGTGTTAGCTAGACTGCGAGCGACGCTGTAATCTTTGCCCCCTCTTTCTTTCTCACTCAGCTGCGCAACTTCTTTGTGGGAGCAAATGCGCTCTTCCTTGAGTGTGCGCAAATAATTTCTTCTTCGTGTGTTCATGCGCTCTTATTTGCATGCAGAAGTACTACCTGCTCTACGCTCTCTGCGCCAAAATAAAAGCGTGCATCACCAAACAAACGTTAGCATTAGTGCTGCAACGATTAATAGATTAACTCGAGGAGTTCAATTAGTAAAAAGATTCGAATTAAATTTTGCTGCTTCGAGTATTCGTTTAATCAAAGTGGCGTTGTAATGGTTTGTCTTGAAAGTGTTTGCCTTTAGTTTTATTGATTTGGGTGGAAACACTGCCTTATATTGGCAACAGTGAATATGACAAAACTTATTTCACATGGCTGAATCCAGCTGCTCCCTGTAAAGACCAACAGCTAAGTTTTTGTTTGAGCTAATGGTTTTTTAATGCAATCATAATTTAGTTTATAGGTATATTTAGCCGTTTTTTTTTCTAAGAATATGTGTTTGAGCTATTTGTTAAGAGCATTGCAAAAAAAAAAAAAAAAAAAAAAAAAGCATTTTTTAGCATTTATGCTAGCGGACTTTTGCTATGTAAGTTAGTTAGTTGTTCTTTTGTTGTACTTAGATCCTCATTTCTTTAATTTTTTATACCATTTGAGGTTCCCCTCAGGTATTTTAATTTTTTATGTTCCTTATCCGATAACTCAATTATTTGAACTAACTAGTTCATCAATTAATCGACTACTAAAATAATAATTATAATACACATTTCGCCAAAGGGCAGAACAGTCATGTTCATAAAAATAAGTAAAAAATAAGATACCGTGTTGTAAAATAAGGTACTGTTTTTACGTGACTTACGGCGTACTTTACGGCGTTGTAAAGTCAAAATCACGTAAATGTAAATGTATGTCAGAACCTAACTAACTGTATTATTGTCTGAAATCATTTTATTCAGAGCTTTTTACTTTTTTTTTTTTTTTTTAATGAAAGAATTGAACTGATTCCTATCAGTTGCCTGCTTATTTCTAACAACAAATAAACATAAAATCATTTAAAAATGAGGAAGTCTTGCTTGTTGTGACTGAAATGTGATTCGCATTCCATTCCGTTCACAGCAGCCATTTTGCGTGTCAATCTTTATGGCAGCACCTCTCATTACTTCAAATATATGTGATTATTTGTTGTTGGTTTTTTCGCTTTGGTCTTTTAAGCTTTGTTTTTAAGTGCAAAAATGCATCGACTGCCTCTTTAAGTGAGCCTTGATCCCTCCACTAACAACATGAACACACACAAACACTTAGCGTTGATGCCTAAGTGGTTGTACCTCAAACTATTTTGGTGCATGTCTGTCAGCCTTGTCTTGTCATTGTGACAGCGTCCTTTCAGTGTCAGGTTTCTTTTAGAGATGAAAGCGACACCTGCTCTAGGCAGAAGAACTGTGTCATCATCTTCTCCCTTCCACAATGTTTTAATGTTCCATGGATCAATACCAGCAATGCCAACGCCCTTTTTTCATCTGTAATGAATTGCTCATGACACTGCAGTGCAGACAAAAAGTCTGTTTCAGGCTGACTTTCTGCCTTCTCATGCTACTTTTTTTGCCTTTAATCCTGTATTGGTGCGAGTATTATATGCTTTGTGTAAGGGGCTGAAAAAGGTGATGGAAGCATTGTGGCTTCTGTAATTTGTCGTTTTACAAGCTGCGAAGAATTTTGGGAAAGTTTGCCGTAAAACGCTTGCGTAAGGTGGCAATTAGCCTTTATAGGGGTTTCATAATGAGTCTTAGAGAGGGATTAAAGTGTTAATAGGAGAAAAGGGCTCTGTCATGGTTGTAAAGGGATGAAAGAGTCGGTTTCAGATGATTCTGCTGTGGGAAAATGATTGCAGGAGGTTGATGGAGTTTGGAAACTTTGAGCTCTCCTGCTTATCAGGCATGTGTGTGTTTATATTCAAGTGTATGCGTTCATGTATTATTAACAGCCTGCAGTGAGTGAGTGAGTGAGTGAGTCGAGCGAGCCAACTCAGTCAACCGCGGGCGGTGGGAGTCGTGTTTATTTTGGTTACTTCTGGCCAGTTTGGGGGGCAACACTGAGTAGCAGGAGTGAGTAGGGGACATCCACAAGATGGTGGGAGTGTAAGGAGTAGAGGTCGACCGATATTGGATTTTCAAATGCCGATAGCCAAAGCCGATTTTGTAAGCCGATATTTGAGGCCGATATACTATGTTTTTAAAGGATATAGATTATGAAAGGCAATTAAAAAAAAAAAAAATTGCATATTTAGAATCAAATTTACAATGACGACCTGAGACTTATTTCGGTCTAGCGCTATCAAACCAACGAAGGCAGCACTTTTTCATGATTATACACACTCAGCAAGAACAGTACATTATTTTCAAATAATTAAACCCCCCAGGACGTCACGAAGAAATGTAAACAAATGAGAGTTGAAAAGGATGCTCGCCATGTTAAAGATAATGCTAATGCGACTGCTACGCTAATGCTACAAGTTACGTTTAGAGTGGAAGGATTACTCAGTAATAGGGATGTGCGGTATGAGATTTTGACGGTATGATAACCTTAAGAAAAAATACAGCGGTTTCAGGGTATCACACTATTGCAATTATAGCTCTAAAATGTATTTTTTTTAGATGTATGGGTTAAAAAAAAAAAAAAATTGAAGAGGATTTAAAAAAAAACATTTAACAACATATTTGCATATTGGAACATCAACATGAATATAATGTTAAAATAAATAAATAAATAATATAACAAAAAAAATAATTAACTGAAATATTTTAAATACATTGAAATAAATAGAACTTATAGACTAAACCTACAGCCACAGCTCAAGTTTCTAAACAATACAAAGAAAATGATTATTTTTCATAAAAAAGTAAAAACACTTCTAAAGTTATGATGCAGGAATGTGAGTATGTTCACCTTTTCTGGGTTAATATACCACTACTACTATTAATATTAATTAGTGTAATAATAATGGAGAGGGGGGGTGTCGCCAGAGAGAAAAAACACCACAGGCTGTATTATGAAAATGTTATTTTGAACAGATATTTACAATGGCGAAAGAATTAAGGTTAAGGAATTAATTTTTTTTTAAAGAATGGCATCAGCAAAACTTTCTCATAAAATGCATTTTGCGTGTGGATTGTTATTTGCTGTGTAGTGTAACTGCATATTCTACAACCTATAGCAAAAATATGGAATCAGCAGTATCGGACGAGCACTCACTCAGACATTTTATCATGTAGTACAAACTCAGATAAAAAGCTTGAAAAAATAATGAATTAGTCCAAAAGTGCAACTCTTTAGCTTTCAGAAACACTAAAAGAAATGAATAAAAAAACATTGTGGTGGTCAGTATATGTTACTTTTATAGAGCAAGTGCAGGGAAATATAAATTCTGAGGAAAAAAATCTGGAATCATGAGAAACAAACAAAGAAATGACAATCAAAACACATCTCTAGTATTTAGTAGCACCACCTCTGGCTTTTATGACAGCTTGCAGTTTCTGAGGCATGGACTTGATGAGTATTCTTCATCAAGTTGGTGCCAACTCTCTTTGATTGCAGTTGCCAGATCATCCTTGCAGGTCGGAGCCTTGCTTTGGGCCATTTTTTTCAATTTCAACCACGGGTTTTCAATAGGGTTGAGATCTGGGCTACTTGCAGGCCAAGGCATTGACTGGATGAGTCTTTCTCCAAGGGATGCAGCCCCATATCATCAAGGACAGAGGGAATTTTTATGTTTTCTTCAGACAGTCATCTTTGTAAATTTCACTGGAACAGCACCAAACAAAGCTTCCAGCACCATCACCTTGTCAAGAGTCGATAATCTGCATTGGACAAGGTGACCAAACAAAAGTTCCAGCATCATCACCTTATCAAGAGTCAAGAATCTGCATTGGACAAGGTGTTAAGAGTCAAGAATCTTCATTGGACCAGGTGATGATGCTGGAACCTTTGTTTGGTGCTGTTCCAGTGAGATTTACAAAGATGACTGCCTGAAGAAAACATCAAAATTCCCTCAGTCCTTGATGATATGGGGCTGCATGTCAGGCAAAGGCACTGGGGAGATGGCTGTACTTAAATCTTCAATAAATGCACAGGTTTACATTGAAATTTTAGACAGCTTTCTTATCCCTTCAGTTGAAAATATGTTTGTCATTTTCCAAGATGACAATGCATCATGCCACAGAGCTAAAACTGTTAAAGCATTCCTTGCTCAATAAAAGTAACATTCACTGACCACCACAATGTTTTTTATTCATTTCTTTTATTGTTTCTGAATGCTAAAGAGTTGCACTTTTAAACTAATTCATTATTTTTTCAAGCTTTTTATCTGAGTTTGTTCTACATGATAAAATGTCTGAGTGAGTGCTCGTCCGAGACTGGTGATTCCATACTTTTTGCTAGGGGTTGTAGTTCAGTCAAATTCAGAACTTGTGAAGTCGTTCTGGAAGTGAGTTCTGTCTCATTTCTTTTGTAGGAAAAAAAAATAGTAGTGCTCGTCTGGTATCATTCAGGAGCAGCGTGGAGACAGGAGGTAGGGCTAAGGGTGAAAATGGAAGGGAGGGAGTAAGCGAGTGAGTGAGAGGGAGGGAGGCGTGCTCCTGCTGCGACTTCTCTCTCTTTGAAAAACTATAGCGGAGGAGTTGGCTGCAGCTCGCAAACATCCCGGATGGCACCACACCCCTAAGCCACCCCCCTCCGTTGCTTCTCACCCAACCCTTTCCCTTCCCCTCTCACCTGTCACCCCCCGCCCCACTCCCGCGCCCTCCCACGTGTCGTGAAAGCCCCGCGGTCACCGCACTCTGAAGCCAGGCCCGATGCCGGCGAGCCCCCCAGGAAATTTCTTCCCATCGCTGGTGGCGACGGGCCACCTGGTCACCTTGTTACTGGTTTGGCGCTGGAGGTTGCGCAAGAAGCAAGGTAAGCGCCGCGCCGTTTCAAGGGCGACCCGTAGTGCTGTGCCGCTTTAAGATCCAAGGACGGAAACTTTTTCCCCTCGAACGATCGCACGCTCGCTCTGTCCTGCTGCTGTCCTCGCTGCTCTGTGATCCCGTCTGCCGTCACCGGCCCCCCTTCACCCCCGCTTGTCTTTCCGCAGCTCAGTTTCCTGTGGAATGACGGTGTCTGAGTTAACCTCATAAATGCTGCCTGGGAGGCGGAGTCTGGTTTTAGTTTTGAACGTGTTTCAGTTTTCCTTTCTCAGTGCCCTTGAGCATTGTCTAGGTTTGATATATTTGGGTGTGTTGACATGACAACAAACGCCTACATAGGGACAAATTACGTTCCAGAATCCTTTGTCTTGTCTTGTTTTGTGTGCAATCTGGTTGAGTTTTACTTAAAACTGATGCATAGAATAGAATAGAATAGAATAGACCGATCTTATTGTCACTGTACAGAGTACAACAAGATTTAAAGCCTTGCCATAATGTACACCACATAAAACAAAAGCAAAAGTACAATAAGACTAATAAACAAACACAAGTTACAGTGTTCTGTAGTGGTAATAAAACAGTGCGTATATGACATTTTACAGTACTCAGACGGCACGCAGGTTAGGGTGGTGGCAGATCGTCCCCCTCTCATCATCTAATGAGAACCAATCTTGCTCGGAATTCGCGTCTTTTACATTGGGATTAGAAATACATTCACACACCGAGGAGAAAAAACCTCTATTGAAGAGGGTCCTACACAAAAGGAGGCGCCACTGAGCTGTGTAGCAATGCCCTTATTCAAAACCAAAATGATACTCTTAATTGGGCCAATTCGACCAAGTGTGCCAAATTTCGTGGCTTTATAAGCTGCCTAAGTCCCTAAAGAAATCGACCTTTCCTTTTAATGGTGAACAAAAGGTCGTCACAGCAACAGACAGAGACATGTGGGCATTGGCCTTAAAATTTCCTATTACAAAAGGTCTTGTAACTACATTAACCAACCTGAAAAGAACTGGGCATGTAAACGTAAAATGAGTGACTTTGTGTTGTCACTGGTTGGCGCTGTAGGGTTGATGGTAATGACCCCTACAGAATCCATCAGGGTACAACTCTGACCAAGCACGGGAAGTTTGGTGCAGATATGTTGTCTATCTGCCAAGCTATGACTGTTCAAAATTTGTGGTGAGACAAAATGGCGACGGTCATTTTCACTTTCCTGTTTGGACCCCTCTGCTTAACGAAACCTCAATATTTTTCATCAGGCACCTGAACACATGTCTTAAGGCTCCTCTGATGCTGGTTTGAGGTCAATTGATTTTTTTCCCTTGGAGGAGGAGCCTGTCTCGTTAGAAAGGGCGTTTCCTGTTCCAAGCAAGGGTCGCCAGACCTAATGGGCAATATTTCAATGCAGTCTTGTTAAGGCTGGGATACCTCTCAGACATACCAAATATGAAAAAGACTGAACCTTGTATCAGGGAAAAATTAGTCATTTAATTAATTTGGCGTATTGCCAAAACAAATGCCGACTTTGGCACCCCGCCTAGGTCAGGTCTGTGAATGAAAACTCACCATTTTAATAACTTAACATCTCTTATGTCTTATGAACAGTCTCACCAATTTTGAGGAGGATCCAACTAACTCCTTAGGTGCCAATGTCTCAGATATGCACCCTGTAACATGATATAAATTTCACATTCATTCCAAAATACCTGGTCCTGTTATGTTGAAAAAACCTAATAGGAGAGGGCTTTTTGAAAATTTCATGGAGGCGCCACCGAGCCATTTTCTTATGTTTTTTCACAAGGTTGCAAAATTATCAAAATTTCCGACAAGCCGCATGTATGTGCAAATTTTGGTGAGTTTTTGAGCATGTTAAGGCCTCTGAATTGGCCATTTTCATTGACCGTGTAAAAAAAAAAACTCTTTACATTCCAACCCGCGTCATTCTTGGGACATCTCTACCAATGACGCAAGTAAATCCCGCGTCACATTACAGAGGAATTTCCAGGGATAGGTGTGTGAAAAGTGCTTTAGTGAGATGCATGTGACAATGTTGTGGCTTTAGCAGTGCAACGACAGTGACAATTCTGTGCAAACTTGAGTTGTTTGGCTTTTAACAGAATTCAGTAGTGTATTTTCAAACACCAACATTTTTTGAGCAAAAGGCAAACAAAACGGTGCTAGTTTATTGCCAACGTACAATTTGAAACTGCATAGACAAGCTAACGGAAATAAGCATAGATTTTACAGCAATTTAAAAACCTTAAATCATTGGGACAGCAACAGAAATTTTAACCATAATAATTCACATTTCTCAATAATAATAAATGCATATCAATTGTTTAAGTAATCGATTAATCCATTAACTAGTTACTACGAATAATCGAGTATTTGGAATAGGAACACTTAATGCATTGCAGAATAAATTTTAGGAGATGTACAATAGGCTTTGCAAGGCTTGCTAAGATTGCACTTCCAAAACAGCAATAAATGCGTATACAAAATAAAATTCCATAGTGTTTCTTTAAACTATGCAGGATTGAACTTTCAATTCACAAGAGCAATAAATGTGTTTAAAACTAAATTAAAATACAGGAACTTAGCCTCAAACAGTATGAAAAATAAATAGATTAGGATCTAAATTCAACAAAAAACCAATCAACCAATTTGCATAGCAAATGTCCGCTAGCTTAAATGCTATAAAATGCTAACTTTTTTTTTTTTTTTTTAACAATGCTCTTAAGAAATCCTTCAATCGTATTCCCACCAAAAAACTCCTAAATATACTTCTAAACTAAATAACATTTGTATAAAAAAAAAAAACATTAGCTTAAACAAAAAAGATACCTTATGTTGGTCTAAGCTGGGAGCAGCTGGACGAGTTATGGCTGTTCACTATTCACTGTTACCAATAGAGGGCAGTGTATTCACCAAAATCAATAAAACTAAATGCAACACTTTCAGAACAAACCATTACAATATCACTAATTAATCGGGCCCTCGAAGCAGCAAAATATGATTCAGAGATTTTTTTCTAATCGAAACAAGGGCGTGGGTTTGCATAGGGACGGTAGGGACACAAACTCTACCAACTTTTCAAGATGCTCAAATTGTCCCCACCAACTTTTAACTTATTTGCATTATACAATGAATTCAGTTACATAGGTAATTTAGATCGTCTTCCCATATGTTGTAAGGATAGAATTGACCCTACCATTATTAAGTGAATTACTTTCCATTTAGTTCAGACTTACATTGACACTTTCACTGCTGAAAGTGCCAGTCCATTTTTTTTCTCCTCAAACACGTTTGATTGGCTGATGACTTGACACCCCCCCCCCCCCCATACGCAATCACAGCCCGACATAAATACATCATGCTGCATCCTCCACCCCCTTCGAAGACAAGGAATATTAGAAGTTTTTTCCGCCAGCAGCGCCCACTGTAAGTATTGTAAAAAGAAGTCAATGTTGTGGAGGTAGGGAACACACCACTAATTTTGCTACTGAATGTCCGACCGGCATTAGAGTTCGCCTAACATTAATCTGTGTGAATTTCCCAAACTCGAGTAGGAAGCTGCTTTGAGAGAAATATCCTCCTTTTATGTGTTTTCTACTGTTAATGTTAATTAAACCGTAAGAAATGTAGTGAACCAAGGTTTACCCCCTTCTCCCCAATTTTCATTTTCATTTTAACACTCAAAACAAGATGGAGAACATTATTCAACTAGATTTAAGAAAAATGATCAGATTAAGACATTATAAATTTGCAGTGTGAAAGTTAGTATAAATCAATACAGATTTATTTTGCATTGATAATTTTGCCTAGAAATTAATTAGATTCATATTTGTGAAAAATGTAGTCCTGACCCCCGGTCACCCAATCTGTTTGGTCTTATTCATGTCCTGCTCCCACCATAAAGTGTACATGCAAGTTATGCTGTTATTTTGTCCCTACCAATATTGAGACCAAACCTACGCCCTTGAATCGAAATACTCGGTTCATTGATTAATTGTTACAGCACTATATCTCTTATCTGTATTGACGAGAAAATGGAGGAAATGGACTGTCGTCATCTGCATGATATAATGTGTGCCCTAAAAACGCAGTACCAATACACAAGTTTCAAATATGGTTCGCTATCTTAAAACGTTGATGTTTTAGTTGCAAAAATGTAATATGTGACTTATTTTCAATAAAAATATTTTAATTGTAAATGAGGGGAACTTGTAATGTTGTTGAATAAAAATTAAAAACATATATATATATGTATATATATATATATATTTTTTTTTTTTTAACGATAAAAATTCCGGGAAAAAAAAGTTATTCTTTCCTGTTAAAAACCCCCACATTTTTTCCAACAAAATGTAACTTTTGTTTTGATTTATTGGGATTTTTTTATTTTTTTTTTGCCATCCTGTGAGGGGAAAAAAACCCTTCCTCCTATGTATCGCTTTTTCTTGTTTAATACCCCCCCTCCCCTGCGAAGAGGAAATCCAAAAAAGAAAACAATTCATCAAAAAATTAAACTCTACCCCTTGAAGTTAAATAATATCCAGCTTTCCCATCGATCGTTTTCTGATCATTTATCGCTCCAGCGCTGTATCATTTGACAAAAATCTTGAGAATGTCGTATTGTCAGTTTGTCAATTTGCAGTGATTGTCGGTGTAACTGGTCCCAAAAGTGGTATGTTGTCTCTCTCTAGTGGTATGTTGAAGAATCACTGAAAAACAATATAAACATTACAATGACTTAGTACATTATTTTTGTACTTTTAATAAATTTCTGAAGTAAAGTTGAGTTGTTTTGAACTTTTTAAGTACAATACATCAGCATACAACCTTTGTATTGTTGGCTGTAATGTATTCTCCAACTTGCTGCGTCACTGTTAGCACTTATAAAAATGATAACATTGTTCGTTGGAAACTTCTTAAAATAGGTTTCAAGAAAGTAGTGTTACCTGCTCGACTGGTTTCAAACTAACACTATTGTAGTAATTGAACATTTGACGCTAGTAAGGAAGTTGAACATGCCCGAGTCGGGCGTCTCGTCGCACTGTGAAACATTGGCGGCTTTCAAATAGGCAACGCCTGAGGCTATAACGATAATGGAGGATAACTGTTTTGCATGTTTGACTAACCTGTTTGAGATGAGAGAGAGTCACTCGGTTGTTGTTATCATTGCCATTGAACTGCCGTGAGGACAGCGGCCATCTTAATGTGATTGTTTGCCCAGGAACAAGGCCTGGTACTTTTCCTTTGGTGCTCCCGGTGGTGCAGTTGGGGTCATAAAAAGCTCTTGGAAAGGAAGAGATTAGGACACACCTTTGGCGAGATATGAGCTTGCATTTGTACTATAATGATAATAACAAAAAAAATACATTGTAATTACCTGCACAAAGGAGAGTGTTCTTTAGTGCATTTCTTATTTTTTTATTATGAAGAAACCAATAAAAATTTAGAAACAACTTTCTCAAATTAAATTGTTTCTCTTATTATACCTTTAAGTACTTGGTTGAATTGTTTTTTTGCTTTACTTGCAACCCATAGATCTATTGATGATCTCATGTAACTGGATATTGTATTTTGCCTTATTTAAGCAAAAACTGTGCATGTGAGGTGCAAGTAATATGGTTTTCCACTTGGGACTGCCATCTTGAAGTCGTGGGCGTCGCCAGACATATTTCACAGAGGCAGTTGCCCCAGTATTAATCTGCAGCGCCCCAGTGTAAATTTCACTGGTAAAAAAAAATAATTAAATAAAATACTTTGGATTTATAAATCTACATAGCGTAATCTACAGAAAATCTTAATCTGGGATAAAAACATGGTTGCTACAAAGAAGTGCAGCCTATTTTAATGCTCCAACGATACATCAGTTGAGTGACTGTTTGGCGCTTTTTATATACACAGTGTATTAAAGAATAATTTTTTTGCTTACTCCAACGACACGTGAATGCAGCATCAATGTTACGGTGCGTGTGCCAAACTGCCAATCTGACAATCTTCCCACCTGCTTTACATGTTCATCCCAGATCAACTTTCCATCCATCATTTTTACCTCTGTGTTGATGTTTGCTTGGTCACCTATAACCATGAATTGTGAATTTAAATGGTTCAGCTTTACTCTATACGTATGAGGCAGGTAACTGCGGTAAACTCCCCTGTTTGCTAATCACTGTAATTTACAGTGATTAGGGTTGGGCATAGAGCATCGATGGGATCCGGGACTAACACTCCGGTTCTTCCGGAACCGTTCGAATTTTTTTATTCCGTTTCGATGCCCAGAAAAAATAGCTGCCGAAGGAGAAGCCACATGAAGACTAACTCCGTTATGAGCAAATCTAATGAAGTGGCTAATTTAGCTTAGCATAAAAACATGTTCTTTCGCTTCACATGAATGACAACAAGGTAACAGAATAAACACACCAAAATTATATCAGATGATGTGTGGAGTCTGTACACATCAAGGATTCTTTTCCAACTGAAGTAATGTTCTTTTTGCCTGTTGCTTCCAGTAAGTCACCACGAGGGGAATCCAAGAGCACATAGCAAAACCAAAGAAAAACTGTAGCGTCCGGAGTTACAATAGTGACATCTTGTGGACGGATGAACAATATATCAGTTTAGAAAGAAAACAAACTTAGAAAGTAGTCGACTTAAGATCAAGGGACAAGAACAGTCCCCGCCTCAGCCCTTAACTAACTTGTAGAAATACCACCTAAAACAAACGATGCAATACAATAAATGTTTGCAGCATAAAACACTCTAAAACATAGGCAAAAGAATATGTGTAAATATTTTCTCTGTGAGCTTTTGAAAAATAAACATCTTTGTTAAAGTGCACTCCTGTGGAAAGAAACTTCATCATATTCAAGTTCAAAGACTGATATTTATATACAAGCTTAAAATTGCCCAGTTAGAGAGTCATAGCAAAGTTAATTGAAAGTTCATATAATTTTTTTAAAAATGGAGAAGTTAAGAAATTTATATAAACTATGCAATTTTTTTTTACCCTGCCTATTAAAAGAATCGGTATCGGGAATCGTTTGGAACCGGAATCGAAACGTGGATTCGGAATAGGAACCTTTCAAATTCAAACGATGCCCAACCCCAGCAGTTATATATCTCCATTTCTGTCCAGACAAAGTAGAGCAGCAGAGGTGAAGGAAAAATAGAAGTTGATAAACATGAGCAGAGGTGAATTGACTATCAACAAGGGCTGTCCCAATTTTGATTTTGTATACGCATGGCTGAAAAAAAACAAAAAAAAACATGCGGCTGGATGTGATTGGTTGCGCTCGGATGGGGGGGTCTCGGTGCCGGGATTGGCGATAGGGCGGCGTGGGGTCGGTTGCCAACGGGCTGACACTCACAAGGTATTCACAGGATTACTGGGTTCTAGATCACAGAGCTGATTTGTGTACACTCTTCCCCTCCCGATCACTCGGCTTATAGACTCCCCCACGCCCCTCTCCTTCTTTCCCTGGTCAACAGGCCCCCCAAATAGTGTCAACCGGAAATACATCTAGCTGACGATAGCACCAACATATTCATAGTTAGTTTAGGCATTCAATGTATTTGTTGTTGTTGTTTGTGTTTCTTTTTTTTCTTTTCTTGTGTTTCTTTTCTTCTGTTCCCCCATAACCCCTTCATGTTCACTGCTTTGTCATAATAAAAGAGGTATGTTGAAGGATCACAATGGGAGTTTGTCATACTCTCAATGTGAAACATTAAAACTGTTCAGACCAACCGGATACTTATACTTCCATCTCCGTGTCAAACAGCTAAACAGGACAAGTTAAAAAAAAAAAAAAAGTCACTTTTTTTTTACAGAAACAGAAAAAAGCATGTTTTCTAACTTTTTATGATAGATAAGTGCTTAAAAATTTTTGCTCGCTCACCAGTGCCCCGCTGTGCCTCAGTAACGTATTAGGCCTTGTGACGCCCCTGCTTCACGTTGCACAGTGTCGTAACTGTGACTCCCTGGGAAGACTGGGCGTGGCCTTGTGAGTGACATGGGTGTAAGCAAATAAGAATATAAGGTTGGCTCAGGTCAAATGTGTCCATCTTGTAGTTTTTGTTATGTATTTATTTTGATTCCATTAAAGCAATAAAAAGTGCACCACTGGTTGTCTCTATAGTTGTCCACTAGTGGGAGAATACATTCATATTAAATTAGCTAACACATCAACACATTTCCGATATCTTGGTGCGACTCATTTCCACAAGACGCTAACCCTTCTAAGTTGTTTTCATTTCGGTTTGAAGTAGTGCTGCAATGATTAATCGATTAACTCGAGTATTCGATTAGAAAAAAATATTCGAATTACATTTTATTGCTTCGAGTATTCGTTTAATTAAAGTGGCGTTGTAATGGTTTGTTTTGAAAGTTTGCATTTAGTTTTATTGATTAGGGTGGATACACTTCCCTCTGGTCTGCCTCATTTCACGTGGCTGAATCCAACTGCTCCCTGTTAAGACCAACAAAAGCTAAGTTTTTGTTCGAGCAAATGTTTTTCAATGCATTCATAATTTAGTTTATAGGTATATTTGGTTTTTGTGGGAATATGTGTCTGAACCATTTGTTAAGAGCATTGTAAAAAAAAAAAAAAAAAAAACGTTAGCATTTTATAATATTTAAGCTAGCGGACTTTTGCTATATAAGTTAGCCAATTGTTCTTTTGTTGTACATAGATCCTCATTTTATTTTATTTTTTTAAATAACGTTTGAGGCTCAGCTCAGGTATTTTAATTTTTCATGATCCTTATCCGATTACTCGATTATTCGAACTAAATTGTTCATCGATTAATCGACTACTATAATAATCGATAGCTGCAGCCCTAGTTTTTACTGTGTTTATGGTTATTCAAGCCTTGTTTTGGAAAAAAAAAGCCTTAAAAACATAATCTAAGACATTAGCACCGTACCACACAGACAAGAAGAAAAAATCTGTTAATCTGACAGCATCTTTATTATCATCATTATAATTATGTATCATAACATCTGCTTCCTGGAAGCTCCACAGTTAAATCCAGACCGCCTTTGACTGCAAAATGACGTGCAAATATTAAACCTCAGAGTCAATACTCAGGCTGTTTGCATTTGGAGAAAGTATCACATTACAGACGACACCGGCAGCCATGTTGATGTCATGTCTGAATTTGATAGCTTCAAAGAGTGTCCCGTACAGCGACACATAACACCGCTCCGTGATAATAATTCATAAGAATCATATGCTTCTTAACATCCTAGTAGGGAGAATTTAATCTCTGTAAATAAAGTTTAGAGTCCAAGATGCCTTTGACCTAGTGGGAAGTCGCATGGCGCCGTTTTAAAAAAGCCCTTCAAGTTCCACGCCAGGCAACGAACTTGACACTTGTGGTTGTCGGGCGTCGTAAAAGAAACAAAGACGTCAAACAAGATTCTTATGCAAAGTTATGAACAGAAGCCTAAAGGATTTTTTAGCTTTTGTATCGTCGAGCCACAACATTGTCCATGAAAACCAATTCCATCTGGTGCTGAGCCACACCCAAAACGGCAGCACATTATATAGTGCACGCTACAGTGAGTCACTGTGCTGTCTCATTTCGCTAATAACAGGCTTGAGGAGGGGAAAGTGGCACACTTTTTTCTGCAACCGAAAAAGAATGCAGTTGAACAATGTTTGCTTCTTAGTAGTCATAAAACCTACTAAAACGTCTAAAGCACTTATGCAAAAAAAGAATGGAAGTCTGCCCATTTTTGTTTGGTTTTTGTAGCTATTTAAAAGAGTGGTAACTAACTTTTTGAATAGTCAACCCTCAAAGCTTGTTTTATGAAACTTGGTGGATGTCATTTTCAGAGAGATTTGGGCATTTTTTAACCTGGCGAGTCAAATTGATAGTTCCATATATCTGCTACGAATGTATTCCACATATCAATCTGGGAAAGCTCCAGGGGACACGTTTCACCGTGACGGTACAGACATCACGGTTCGGTGCACGCAGTCACACGGCGAATACAGGTAGTTCCCGGCTTACGACATACCTGACTTACGTGATTTCAACTTTATGAAGCCAGCTCTCGTCTGCATTTTGTCTCCAGTGTTTTTTCCAGTGGGTTGGCAGCGTGTTGCATGGCAGCAGCACGATTGGTGTGTGAATGTGTGTGAGAAAAGGTAAATTTGTGCTAATGTATTGTAAAGCGCTTTGGGCATTGTAACAATGTAGATAAATGCGCTATATACGTACTCTCCATTTACCATTTTGTTGTTGTGTAATCGTGTCTCGGCCGCCATTTTTTGCTATTTTTACCTTATGAATGAATGAATGAATTTATTGTCATTGTCATCATCATCAGTATCATTGACAGTTACAGAGTGTGGGATAGTTTGGCCAGAAAGGAGAGACATTGACACAGAATATGGAATAATTTGCCCGAAGAAAGACGATGACAGACAAAGGAAGACAGGAAAAAAGCAAATGCTTATCGATACCCGTCCCCCAACAGCCCCGGACGCACAGTCAAGCATGTTAGTGTTGCATAGTACATTTTTTTACTCATATATCTTTCAAAAAGTCATTGATTGCCATGGCATTTCGCAATATTGTCTGTTGGTTTGGTGTAGGCCTCATTGTAGAAAATATTTTGTCCAATGAGCTAAGTGTCCAGTCTCCATCTCACAGAAGGTTAAACAAAGCGCTCAAGTTGCAATGGCAGCTCAGAATCTAATTTTACTGGAGGGCATATCTTCAGAGCAAGCAATGTTATGTCGTAGTCTCTGTCCCTGACATTTAATCATCCTTTGTTTGCCTTTTTGTTGTGGGAACAATTTGTAGCGAATGTGTGTGTGCAGCGCAGCTATGACTCATTTTGGTCCATGTAGCGATTTAGTATAGTTTCTTTGTACATCTTTTTGAAGTAACTCAATGATTTTATACTCGTAAGCGTTGCATCACATGTATTCCATAGGCGAGCCCCAATGTTCGTAATCGAGAAAGATTTTAATGTTGTCCTAGTTGCCCGATAGGAAAACAATCTGATTCCTCTTAGGTCGTAGTTTGATTCCCTTAGTTGGAATAGAGCTTGTAGGTTAGGCGGGAGACTGTTTGCGTGGGCCTTGTACATCATTTGGGCAGTTTTGAAGTTAACCAAGTCATAAAATTTTAATAGCTTGGACTTGATGTAAAGTTTGTTTGTGTGCGCTCTGAACGGTGCTTTATCCCAATTGCCTTTTTTTGAAGGATAAAAAGTGGATAAAGGTGTGTTGTGTACGTGTGCCCCCAGATTTCCAAACAGTAGCTGAGGTGCGGCAAGACAAGTGCGCTGTAAAGGGTTTGGAGAGCCCTCTTATCTAGCATATTTTGTGCTCTAAAGAGAATGGAGATGCTCCTAGCAAGCCTGTTGCTTGTTTTTGGACAGTTATTTTGAGATTTCGGGGGTATTTAGGGGTTACTTCAAAGGTTAATTCCGACTCACGCGGACATTCGGGTTATGTCGTCAGTGTAGGAACAAAACTCATTCGTAACCTGGGGATTACCTGTACATTCGAGTTTAAATTTTTTTTTTTTAAATCCGGGGGGCGGTAGTGGTAATGCGCCTAAACCAACAACTGACATTAGTCGAATAAGACAAACCAAAACAGATGAAGAAGAAGTTATTGATCATTACGAAGTTTATGGCGAATGTACTGAGTGGTAACTATCAAATGCAGTATTAATAACCGTTTTTGAAGTGTATTTATTTTATATTTTCACATGTTTATTTTGCTCTAGCCTTAGGCTGAAGTAATTAAAACACTGAGTGAATATATAATTTGCTGCACTTTTTCAAGAGATGCTTTTTCAGTTTTGGAACCTGTTGCACTTATGTTTTATATTGGCTAAAATCAAATATCTTAGGTCGGAGTGTATGTTCACTAGTAATGGTTTACAGTTAACTGTGTGTAATCCAACAGTGAACATAGTAGTATCTTACTTTTGGAAAAAAAAAAAAAAAAAATTTAAGTTACCAAAGTTGCCAGCTGGTGGGTGCTACCTGACTTTAACTGTTACTGCAGTCGATCCCTACATTGTATACGTTTTTACATACAAACTGTGAATTAAAGAATGTAAGAACAATAAAAACACACATTCACATTTTCTTCTATTTATTTTGCACTTAATAAGAGCTGCTGTTCAGTTTTAGCAAATACAACAAACTTTTTGTTTTCTCTATTGTATTAAACCCATACCGAACCGTGACCCCAGTACCGAGGTACCTACCGACTTGTGTGTACCGGTACATCCCTAGAAGAACCTTAAAAAAAAATACGGCTGCTGATCGGACGATAACTCTTCTCGTCACACTCGGGAAAACATTGTTTCCTGTCAAAAAGAAGCTTTTAGTGATGTTCTTTGCTCCTCTTTTGAGGAAATGAAGTGTATTTCAGACAAAACTTGGAAAATGAACCTATCTACAAATAAGGTTTGCATTCCGCTGTAGTATTCAAGCAGATAATCGCTTCCTGGTCACATCTGCAGGTCCCGCCTCTGTCACCTGATTAGCTCGCCATCAGAAGGTGACCAATCCAAATTAAGCCACAGTATGATGGAGCAAAAACATAATTTGTCAAGAAAAGCTTTACGTGACGTTCTTTCTTCTTCTTTTAACGAGGAAATTAAGTGTATTTCCAAAAAAACTCCAGCATTGTATTCAAGCGGATAGTTGCTTACTGTCATGATGCGCTGCTGGTTAGATTTTGTTTGTTTCAGGGCCAGCTGTGGGAGCATTCGTGACGTCACACCGGCAGCGAGTTCCAGCTAATCAACACTAATATATAAACGGTGGCGAACCAACACAACGGCGCCGAGAGATTAGTTTGCTGGTCGCCATTCGCACATACTGCTTTCGAGCCGCTCTGTATTTGTCATCTAGGTCGTCAGACGTCTTAGCTTTGTCATCCTCTACCTTGTGCAGGTATCGAGTGTATTTTTGTTTGTCTTTTTGGCTATCTGCCCTTTGCTCAGTTTTCGCGTTTTTGATCCCCGTCGACCTGTATGTCACGGAATCCTTTTGTTAGTCCCACTTTTCCGCGTTCGCGAGTTTTGTTTTGATTGTGAATAATAAATCCCCGAACGCTTCCCTTCTGTTGTCTGTGTTTGGGTCCAATCTTGTTCTCCGCATTCGCGGATTGTAACAGAATCTCTCGGCCAAAATGGACCCCTCAGACAGCGAGCCGTTAGTCCAGGAGTTTTCGGAACCGCGGGAGCGCGTCGACCCGCACGATCACATGCTCCATGAAATCATGTTGGCGTTAAATAGACTCACCGTTAACATGTGCGCTCTTGAAGCACGGGTGGACCGGTTTGGTGCTCACCGCCTTGCTTCAGCCACAGCCGCGGCTTCGATGCACGTCCCCCTCGCTGCATCAGCCGACTCGGCTTCCACTCCGTTGCGTGAGCCCGACATTCCGCACCCGCCACGCTACGGCGGGGAACCCGGCTCGTGTGGGCAGTTTTTGCACCAATGTTCTTTAGTTTTCGACCAACAACCCCTCACGTATTCCACTGATCGGTCCCGGGTTGCGTTTGTCATGAGCCTTCTCACGGATAAGGCAGCAGCATGGTCAATGGCGATTAGCAATCGGTACCCGGAAATACGAGTATCTTTTCCGGCTTTCATCGAAGAGATGAGGAGAGTTTTTGATCACCCCATACGGGGTAAAGAGGCCGGCAGTCGTTTGCTCGATTTTTCGCAGGGCACGCAGTCAGTCGCGGACTACTCAGTCTCCTTCCGCATTTTGGCGGCGGAGAGTGGCTTTGATGACGCAGCCTTGCGTAGCATTTTTCGGAGGGGGCTGCACCCATTGGTGAAGGATGAGCTAGCCGCCCGCGACGAAACTAAAGATTTGGAGGAATTAATTTTTTTATCTATTTCTTTGGACAATCGGCTTCATGAGCGCGAGCGAGAGAGAGGAGCTGAGCGGCGCGGTCGGTCGGCGAGTGCGGTCGTCGGGAGAGCTTCGTCAGCTTCTACAGCAGGCTCACCTCGGGCTCCTATTGCCTCGCCTGGCTTGGAGTGGCAGCCGACGACAGACGAGGAGGCGATGCAGCTCGGCGGCAAAAGACTCGATGCAAGGGAGCGCAGCCGGCGCATGGTGGAGCGGCTCTGCCTGTACTGTGGTGAACCAGGTCACCAGGTAGCTTCTTGTCCGGGAAATCCCCGTGCAGCTCGGAGAAGCCATTGGGACCGGCCACCGGCGTCGACCGTCGCCACCGCAAAGGCTAAGTCAAGTAGAGGTACTCCACCGCGACCCTGTGAGTACCCACCCACAGCTGCCAAGACTGTAAACAAACTAGAGAACACTAGACTGCAATTACCTGGCATTATTACAGGCAATGGCAGCAGTTGTAAAGTGACGGTTTTGATCGATTCAGGGGCGGATGACTGTTTTGTGGATTTTTCAGTTACAGAAGCACTTGGCGGAACCCTGATTAAGTTGACGGAGCCCCGGGAAGTACGGGACCTAAATGGGGACCTCATTTCCACAGTCACACACGTAACGGAAAATCTCCAGTTGGTAGTGTCGGGTAACCATTGTGAGCGTAGACCGTTTTTTGTCATGCCAACAAAATTGGCGCCTGTGGTTCTTGGGTTAACATGGCTTAAACTGCACAATCCAGACATAGACTGGGAGACCCCCAGAATCACCAATTGGAGCGTGCACTGTCATTCACATTGTTTGCGCGCTGCCCCGTCCTCCTCTGGTCCCACGGTGCTACGTGTGCCAGAACACATTGATTTGGCTTTGGTGCCCGCTGAATATCACGACCTCAAGTTGGTTTTTAGCAAAGACCTAGCAATGTCACTGCCACCACATCGACCCTACGATTGTTCTATTGATTTGGTTCCGAATTCATTGTTGCCCTCCTCAAAACTGTATCAGGTGTCCAAACCTGAGCAGGGGGCCCTAAACGATTACATATCGTCGTCTCTCGCGGCCGGGCTGATTCGTCCGTCGAAATCTCCTGTCGGGGCGGGATTCTTCTTTATCAGTAAAAAGGATAAAACACTTCGGCCGTGCGTTGATTACAGGGGCCTTAATGACATCACTGTTAAGAACAAGTACCCCCTACCTCTGCTGGACTCTGCTTTCGCACAGTTACAGTCCGCGTGTGTTTTTACCACACTAGACTTGCGCAATGCTTATCACTTGGTAAGGATAAAGGAGGGCGATGAATGGAAGACTGCATTTAATACTCCCAGTGGACACTTTGAATATCTAGTCATGCCATTCGGACTAACTAACGCACCGGCAGTCTTCCAAAATCTTGTAAATGATGTACTCCGGGACATGGTCGGTCGGTTTTGTTTTATTTATTTGGACGACATCCTAATTTTCTCTAGAAGCCTCGACGAGCACAGACAGCATGTTCGGCTGGTCCTGCAAAGACTGCTCGAAAACCGTTTGTATGTCAAAGCGGAGAAGTGCAAGTTCCATGCCCGTTCAGTCCAGTTTCTGGGGTTTGTAGTGGAGAAGGGCCAAATAAGAGCAGATCCAGCTAAGATACAGGCTGTGGTCGAGTGGCCATCTCCAACATCAAGGAAGCACTTGCAAAGGTTCCTCGGGTTTGCGAACTTCTATAGGCGCTTCATTCGCAACTACAGCCAGAAGGCAGAACCTTTGACAAGGCTTACATCCATAAAAGTTCCATTTAGATGGACTCCAGAAGCTGAGGCTGCGTTTGTAGCTCTTAAACGATCATTTACTCATGCCCCTGTACTTACTCACCCTAATACCGATGTGCCATTTATCGTAGAAGTGGATGCGTCGGATTCAGGAGTGGGGGCCATTCTTTCACAGCGTTCCCCAGTCGACCAGAGGGTTCACCCCTGCGCCTTCTTCTCACGTCGCCTCAGTCCTGCAGAACGAAATTATGATGTTGGTAACCGGGAGCTGCTAGCCATCGTTCTGGCGCTCCAGGTATGGAGGCATTGGCTGGAGGGGACGCCAGAGCCATTTGAAATCTTCACGGACCACAAGAACCTGGCCTACATCCGAGCAGCCAAAAGACTGAATTCACGTCAGGCACGCTGGGCTCTCTTCCTCACACGGTTCAACTTCACCATCACCTACCGCCCGGGCTCTCGCAACACCAAGCCGGATGCTTTGTCCAGGGTCTTCAGCTCAGACCTCCACGAGGCTGTTCCGGAGCCCATTGTGCCTGAGGCCCAAGTAGTGGGGGCACTTCAGTGGGAGGTGGAAAAGAAGGTCGCCAGCTCACTGCAAAGCATGAATATTCCAGTGGGGTGCCCCAAGGACAGGTTGTTTGTTCCCCAAGAACACAAAGCTGAGGTGCTGCAATGGGGGCACGCCTCAAAAGTGGCATGCCATCCGGGGGTATCCCGGACACAGTTTTTAATATCCCAGAAGTTCTGGTGGCCTAGAATGAATGACGACATTCGGGAGTTTGTCCAGGCTTGCTCAGTATGTGCCCAGAATAAGTCGTCGCATTGTGCTCCTGCTGGTCTCCTGCGCCCCCTGCCGGTTCCATCACGTCCATGGTCCCACATTGCTGTGGATTTTGTCTCTGGCCTTCCCAGGTCCCAGGGAAATACGGTGGTATTGACTGTTGTTGACAGGTTCTCAAAGATGGCCCACTTCATCCCGCTCCCAAAGCTGCCATCTTCTCTGGAAACTGCCAATTACCTCGTGAGTCATGTGTTTCGCATTCACGGCATACCCTCTGACCTGGTGTCCGACAGGGGCCCTCAATTCGTGTCCCGAGTGTGGAAGGCGTTCTGTAAAGCCATGGGAGCTACAGCTAGCTTGTCGTCAGGCTACCACCCTCAGACTAATGGCCAGACGGAGCGGGCCAACCAAGACCTAGCTGCAGCCCTTCGGTGTGTCTGCCACCAGCACCCATCGTCCTGGTCGTCTCATATACCATGGGTGGAATATGCCCATAACACACTTGTCAGCACCGCCACAGGTATGTCACCATTTAAAACGGCATACGGCTTCCAGCCTCCTTTGTTCCCGTCCCAGGAGTCTGGCGTCTCCATACCTTCGGTGCAACAACACCTGCGGCGGGCACATCGGGTCTGGCGGGACGCACGTGCAGCTCTCTCGAGGACGGCAACACGCAACCAACTGTTGGCCGATCGCTTCCGGAGACCGGCTCCTCAGTACCGGCCGGGCCAGAGGGTTTGGCTCTCAACCAAAGACTTGAACATTGCTGGGGGCACTAAGAAGCTGGGTCCCCGTTTCATTGGGCCATATGTGGTGGACAGGGTCGTCAATCCAGTGGCTGTGAGGCTCACGCTCCCTCCTTCCCTCAGGATTCATCCAGTCTTCCACGTCTCCCTGCTGAAGCCAGTCTCCTCCAGCCCGCTGTGTCCCCTGGAGGATCCCCCTCCTCCTCCACGCTTGATCGATGGTGACCCGGTTTACACTGTGAGGTCTATTTTGGACTCGAGGAGAAGGGGCAGGGGGGTTCAGTATCTGGTCGACTGGGAGGGCTATGGTCCTGAAGAACGCCAGTGGGTTCCCCGCTCCTGGATCCTGGATCCCTCTGTCATCCGAGACTTTCACGCGCGCTGTCCCGGGAAGCCAGGTGGGTCGCCAGGGGGCTCCCTTTGAGGGGGGGGTACTGTCATGATGCGCTGCTGGTTAGATTTTGTTTGTTTCAGGGCCAGCTGTGGGAGCATTCGTGACGTCACACCGGCAGCGAGTTCCAGCTAATCAACACTAATATATAAACGGTGGCGAACCAACACAACGGCGCCGAGAGATTAGTTTGCTGGTCGCCATTCGCACATACTGCTTTCGAGCCGCTCTGTATTTGTCATCTAGGTCGTCAGACGTCTTAGCTTTGTCATCCTCTACCTTGTGCAGGTATCGAGTGTATTTTTGTTTGTCTTTTTGGCTATCTGCCCTTTGCTCAGTTTTCGCGTTTTTGATCCCCGTCGACCTGTATGTCACGGAATCCTTTTGTTAGTCCCACTTTTCCGCGTTCGCGAGTTTTGTTTTGATTGTGAATAATAAATCCCCGAACGCTTCCCTTCTGTTGTCTGTGTTTGGGTCCAATCTTGTTCTCCGCATTCGCGGATTGTAACACTTCCTGGTCACGCCTCTTTCTCCTTATTGGCTGGATTCTGGAACATTAGATGACAGGGGAAGTGGTTGGACACATTTTTTTTTTTTGACAGCCCTTTTAATTTTCGTCTTAGTCTTTTGGACGATAATACTTATTAGTCTAAGTCATATTTCATTCATCTCAAAATGTGTTTTTCTACTTGTAGTTTTTGTTGACGAAAACTCAAGACTAATGTAGACTAGTTTTAGTCGACGTTTACTAAAAAATTTTTTCATCTGTAAAATTACAAAAAGTACTAGTAAAAAGTAAAGTAAGTAGTTAAAGTAGTAAAGTAAGAATTACACCAAAATTTAAAAAATTGAGGTTTCCAACTATTTCGAATTAACATTGGCAGACGAGCACATATTGTAGCCTCTACAAGGACAACGCCAAGTTCGTGATAATACACACTCATCAGGAAAGCAGTACATAATTTTTAATTAATTATACCCACCACAAAAAAAAATGTCCGACAGTTTTAAGACGCTCGCCGTTAGCACTAGCCTAATGCTAACGCAAATGCTATGCTAACGCTACGAGTAGGGTTGCCACCTTTCAGAAATAAGACATACGGGACGCCCCCCTCGCGCCCAAAGCTGTACAGGCAGAGGAAAAACTCCTAAAATGCATAGAAATGTATCTATTCATTTAAATTCTGTATCAGTTCAATATGGAATGCAACATTTAATTCCCAATTTCTGATTTTCTGTTCTTTTTACTGTTCTTTCAGTTCCTTATTTTAAGGGACAGGTGGCAACCCTAACTACGAGTTACATTTAATGTGTGATGATCACTCAGCACATACCTGTAAAGGCTAAAGCAACATTCTATATTCTCTCTGGCCATGATAAGAAAACAAACACAAATCCGTGTGTGCCAGGAAAGTAGAGAGGACACTGCACTGGTGAGTGGGGGCGGGCGCAGCACGTCACATTGGTGACACAACCAGACACTGCTATGAGGCAGGCTAACAACACTTCAAATGTCACACCATAGACTTCATAATGAATTTGATGGGACACATGGCGCGGGGCCGATTAATAGGGGGCCTGAATTGTTGGCGTGGCCGTCAAAGCTGACCGAGTGGAGTCGCAGACAAAAATTTTCGTAGAAAATTCTAGTGAATAAATGCTTAAAGGGTATGACAACACCTGGGGAAATGCTAATATTCCATCATTTATCCATCAACGCATGCCTTTTGAATTCATATCATGACACTTCGTGTAATTACACACATCGCAACACCAAGAAAATGATAGAAATTAGGTCGATTGTCAAGCTAAAAGGACCCGCCTCCGAGATGCCGGAAATCTAGCATATTGTGTGCGTGACGTCACTATAGGGAAACAACCGGTTCAGTGCTTAGTACTGAATGGCGGCGATAATGGCGGACAATTTTGTTTGTATTTGCAGCGACGAATCCGACGTAACGAACATTCTTCTAATGGTGACGAAGAGAGTTATGAACCTATCTTTGGTGTTTTGGGTTATCAATTTGAGCCCAAACGAAAACCAATGCAGCCTAATGAAAGGATCATTGAGGGGAGCAATCACACTGATGAAACACCGGCGGCAACAGAATCACCGAATGGTTTGTTTTGCATTTCTTTTTGTGAAGCTGATACACCGTGACCGCAAAATAAAGTAATGTATAGAATAATTATCATTTAATATGCTATCATCGGTTTCGCTCTGCCAACCGACACAAATATGAATGGGATTAGAGGATTTGTTCTATATGTTTTATGAGCGATAATTTATACATGTGTCCAGTCCTATATCCAATGCGTGATGTTTTTTTTATTATAAAAGAGTACTCACTCTGGCCATTTCCCTCCTTTGCTCTGCCTGGGGTGGTGAGGTGGTCTCATCAGAGCCAGTCATCGTCCTCTTTCACCGGGCACCGTATCTGCTTTCGGCAGCAATTTCTTAGCAAAAC
Source organism: Corythoichthys intestinalis (assembly GCF_030265065.1). NCBI lineage: Eukaryota > Metazoa > Chordata > Actinopteri > Syngnathiformes > Syngnathidae > Corythoichthys > Corythoichthys intestinalis. Next base: position 28,501,747 of record NC_080416.1, read on the forward strand.
CTGATTTCATTTGCCCATAGTTCGTATAGCTTTCAGGTGTAAAATGCGCACCACACAAAACCGTGCCGGAGGCTGGGTCTGCAAAATTAGCCCTCTTAGCACTGACCAACTTTACTCATTGTCTGCGTAGTCCAGCTCTTTTTCTCGCGTTCGGGAACTCATGGGTACTACACTGCGACAAATGGCTATTTGTACACCACATAGCATGACAGGTTTGAACCATTTTAGCGATTTTTTGATAAAACACGAACGCAACTCTCTCGTCGATAAACAACGATGGCACCTGCCTCGACCTTTTGTTTCCTTGTTATGACGTCTCCGCCCCATTCGGCTGTTTCCGGAACACTTTCGGAAATGTTCGTCATTTTCGATCTATTTTCGATAATTGCTCATTAATTTGATTGATTTTTTTGTTAACTTTATCAATATTTGTTATCTTGGCACATAACGGTTCTATTGATGTCTCACACCCCCTTTGCGTTTTCATACCCTTTAAATCCCTGAATTCTTTATAAATATGGACATAAAACAGTCTCGATTCTTGGGTAAAAGAAAAAAAAACATGCAGTTAGCATTTATTTTACGTAAATATGTCAAAGTACGATGCTAATCTGTCAGTCAATGTGGCGGCCGCCTGATGTAAACAGAGCTTTTCCGATGAAAATTATTGTGAATAAATGCTTAAATCCCTGAATTCTTTACAGATATGGACGTAAAACAGTCTCGATTCTTGGTTAAAGGAAAACAAAAAACGTGCAGTTACCATTTATTTTACGCAAATATGTCGAAGTACAATGGTAGTCTGTTAGGGAATGTAGCTAGCGGCTGCCTGATGTAAACATAACTTTCCCGGTGAAAATTCTTGTGAATAAATGCTTAAATCCCCGAATTCTTTTTACTGTAGATATGGAAGTAAAACAGTCTCGATTCTTGGTTAAAAGCAAAAAAAAAAAAAAAAACGTGGACAGTTGAGGTTTGAAAGAGGGATCATTGAATCAGGAAGTACAGTCTTGCTCGCAAGGCTAGTCGTTTTCAGGGCCATTTAAAAAATAAATAAATAAAAGGAAACTCTATACGCAATAATTACGGTTTTCCAGAACAATTTACTGTATCATAAACACCCCAAGAATTCTTGGCAGAGTGCTCTTCTTCTATGTGCAACGCAAGAATTACTGTACACAAACGATTCCTTTCAATAGTCTTCCCACAGGTTGCGTATGAGAGTTTCTCCTCCACATGCTGTGAAGGACATGAATGGCTGAGCCGTTTTGCACGAAGCACACAAGACAACAATAGGTTAGCTTCAGTGCGTGTGTAGGTTATTTATGATGCGCAGCTGTTGTAAACATGGCCGTCAGAGCCCAAATGTACACGCGGACCTCAGTTGGCCTGGGTGGGTCGGGAAATTCATCGCAAATGTGATTAGTTTGTTGTTGGTGGTGATAGACTTCCAATCATGTGGCTCGTTTCATCCTTCTGCTTTGAATGTACTGTAAATGAGTTTATCACTAGTAGTTGCAAACCCTCCCACTTTAAATGGATTGGACATTTATTACTGTCAATTGGAGCTAATAGCTTATAGTGGAATAATCGTTTTGAGACATGACTGACATTCCAATCCTTTCCCCCCTTCTTTTAAATATTCTTTTTATTTTTAAAATGTATTTTGTTTTCTACTTTATTTTAAATTAAAAAAAGAAAAACAAATACTCTTTTTGAAAATTGCGAATATTTTATTTTTTTCATATTACGTATCATAGACTTGATAATGATAATGACAGGGCGCGGGGCCAATTAATAGGGCGTGGCCATCAAAGCTGACAGAGTGGAATCACAAAGAGCTTTTTTTTATTGAAAATTCTTGTGAATAAATGCTTAAATCCCTGAGTTCTTTATAGATAATGAACATGAAACAGTGTCGATTCTTTGTTAAAAGAGAAAAAAAGCGGGCAGTTAGCATATATTTTATGTAAAAATGTCGAAGTACCATGCTAGTCTGTTAGTCAATGTGGTGGCTGCAATATGTAAACAGAGCTTTTTATGTTGAAAATTCTTGTGAATAAATGCTTAAAACCCCAAATTCTTTACAGATATGAACATAAAACAGTCTCGATTCTCTGTTAAAAGAGCAAAAAAACGGGCAGATAGCATTTATTTTACGTAAATATGTTGAAGTAAATATGTTTGAAATATGTGTGAATCTGTTAGTCTGTTAGACAATGTGGCAGCAGCCTTACAACAAAGAGCTTTTTACGTTGAAAATTCTTGTGAAAAAATGAAAAATTTACCTTGAATCTTCGAACAAATCACTCCTGAGACAATCCCTTCTGTTTGTATACGGTACAGCTTTCGTACTTTTTCAACCTAAATCCGGCGTTGGATCGCTGCATGTGTCGCTGTGACCAACTGCGAATAACTGAAGCGGATTGTGGGATGGCCCCTACTTGAAGGTGTGGCGCAGTGAAGGTGGAATCTGACCCGTCAATATCATGATGAAGTCTATGTACGTATTTTGAATTAAAAAAGAAAATAATGGTGCAAAAGATCCGATTTACTTATAAAACAAATAGTAATTTTAAGTGAGTTTACATGTATTTTGCAGTATTAATACATTTGATTCTTTATATTTACTTAAAGCAACACTATAACTATATAGAATATTTTCACAATATTTGTGATAATATGTCGACTGCGATTGACAACTAGTTGAATGACACCTGTTTTATATCCGTCAGTGCTGACAAGTTCGGGTGGGGTTGTTAGCCATACTACGCCACACAGTTGCTAACCTTCATATGCTATTGTTTAGCCACAACTGGATTCATTACCTCAGACTTCATAATGATATTAACGGGTCAGCTCGACCTTGACTGCGCCACGCCTTCAAGTAAAGGGCCATCCTACAATCCGCTTCAGTCGGTCGCAGCGACACATAAAGTGATCCAACGCCGGCTTTAGGTTGAAAAAGTACGAAAGCTGTACCGCATACAAACAGGAAGGATTGTCTCAGTAGTGATTTGTTTGAGGATTCAAGGTAATTATTATATTTTTCATTTTTTCACAAGAATTTTCAACGTTAAAAGCTCTTTGTTGTAAGGCTGCCACCACATTGTCTAACAAACTTGCATCATTCTTCGACATATTTACGTAAAATAAATACAAACTGCCCGGTTTTTTGCTCTTTTAACAAAAAATCGAGACTGTTTTACGTTCATATCTATAAAGAATTCGGGAATTTAAGCATTTATTCACAAGAATTTTCAACGTGAAAGGTTTATGTTGTAAGGCTGCTGCCACATTGACTAACAGACTAGCATCGTACTTTGACATATTTGTGTAAAATAAACGCTAACTGCATGTTTAAAAAAATAAATAAATAAATAACCAAGAATCAACACTGTTTCACGTTCATATCTATAAAGAAGTTGGGATTTTAAGCATTTATTCACAAGAATTTTCAACGTGAAAGGTTTTTATTGTAAGGCTGCCGCCACATTAGCTAACAGACTAGCATCCTATTTTGACATATTTTTGTAAAATAAACGCTAACTGCATGTTTTTTTTGTTTTTTTTTTAACCAAGAATCAAGACTGTTTTATGTCCATATCTAAAGAATTCAGGGACTTAAGCATTTATTCACAAAAATTTTCACCGGAAAAGCTTTTTCCATATGGCGGCCGTGACATTGACTAACAGACTAGCATCTTACTTCGACATATTTACGTAAAATAAATGCTAACTGCAGTTTGTTTGTTTTTTAAATTTTTTTTTTACAAAAAACCTATTGTGATTCCACTCGGTCAGCTTTGACGGCCACGCCAACAATGCAGGCCCCCTATTAATCGGCCCCTCACCCCATCAATAACATTATGAAGTCTATGATTACCTTATTACTATTCATCCCTCACACAGCCGCTGGGAACAGAAATGTTGTGTAGTCCATCTGCAGACGACAGGGAGATTGATTGATTGATTGATTGATTGATTGATTGATTGATTGATTGATTGATTGATTGATTGATTGATTGATTGATTGATTGATTTTACGACACTGCGGGTGTGCGCTGGTCCTCATGGGAAACGCACCGCTGGTTCTCATGGGAAACGCAGTCTTCCTTAAAGCAGAACACTACCGCTTTTGTCCACTGGTGTCGCTAAAAGCGACCAAAACTAAAAAGTTACCAAGTGTTGCTTTAAATCTGTTATCCTTTCATGTGTTTTTGCAGGATGACAGTTCTTTGATGTCTATATTTGTTTTGTCTTTGTTTTGTTAAGAAAGTAGTGACATTTGACAGCTGAATTACGACTACGGGAAAAGAGGCTCCCATGATCTGTGTGTGTGTACTTCTGCGCACTCAGTCGGCATGTGTGTTTAATTGGAGCTCTGGGGTGGGTTATGCAAGTGCTGGGCGGTACAGATGTCACACATTACAAGAAAAAAAAATAGAGGGAAAAAAAGCCAAGGCGCGTGCACGTGGCTATGCATAAATGGAAGTTTTTACGCACGGCCGCTGAACGCACCAACAGGAGTGGGTTGGACTTGGGTGCAATCCGAGACGACACTTCTTCTCTCCTCCTCCTTCATGGAGCTCGCGTAGAGACAAAAGTTGGTCACGGAAAAAACTCCATGCGGGGGTTTTCTACATAGCTCGGCAGTATGGAGGCTCGCGTGAAAGGCGGCCGAGTGGTGGAATCCACCTTCACTTACCGGAAGATGAATTACATCCACGAGATGAGTTGCGAGCAAGTGGGCGCGCACCTCTACAGCCGCATGTGCTGCGCAGGTATGTTTCCGCGCGTTCACGGACTTCCCCGCAGGCGGATTTGAGGAAAGGAGGAGGGGGAGGAGAATTGACGCACGCCTGCGCACTGATTGTTTTGTATGGGTTGCGTGTGAGTGATGGGTACCTACAGTACATCCTCCCTATCACACGAGTGGGTGTTTAAGCTCAATTTTGAGTTGATCTGGGATTGATTTGTTATGTCTGCATTCAATCAGTGGCTCTCTAATTAAATTGGGTGCGGTTGATAAGTTAGAAATAGGGTTGTTCCGATCATGTTTTTTTGCTCCCGAGCCGATCCCGATCGTTTTAGTTTGAGTATCTGCCGATTCCGATATTTCCCGATCCGATTGCTTTTTTTTTGCTCCCGAATCAATTCCAATCATTCCCGATAATTTTTCCCAATCATATACATTTTGGCAATGCATTAAGAAAAAAATGAATAAAACTCTGACGAATATATACATTCTACATACAGTAAATTCAATATACAGTACTGTATTTGTTTATTATGGCAATAAATCCTCAAGATGGCATTTACATTATTAACATTCTTTCTGTGAGAGGGATCCACGGATAGAAAGACTTGTTACTTTGTATATTGTGACTAAATATTGCCATCTAGTGTATTTGTTGAGTTTTCAGTAAATGATACTGTAGGCATGCCCAAATGCATGATGGGAAGTGGAACCATGACTGTGCGTAGTGCTACCAATGGATATATCTTCTCTGTGTTGGGAAATAACATAAGGTGTCAAGAAAAAGATCAGTTGCTACCTTGCTTCCCCACATTGCTTCCCATGATATTTCTAATCGCAGGGAGAGGGATTCTAAGGCTCTAGCTAATTAAAAAGAGGCTCCAAAGGCTGCCAAAGTTCACTCTACTCATTTTACGCTGCCTTTTATCTCCCTATATAGGTATGATGGCGCCATTACAGATTGAGCGCGCCGATGTGTGAGTGGGTCGTGCAGCGCATGCATTAATTGCATTAATTAACGTGATACATTTTTTAAAAAAATTAATTACCTCCGTTATTGAGATAAATTTGATAACCCTACCTTAAGCCTAAACTAAAGACTCTGGATGAGTGTAACATATTATGTCTGTAACGTTAAATAAAATTAGTAAGCGATTTAATTAAAAAATATATATACATTAAAAAAAGGCATGGCCGATATTTTTTTGCCGATTCCGATACTTTGAAAATGATGTGATCGGACCCGATCGATCGGCATCCCGATCAATCGGGAGATCTCTAGTTAGAAAAATATTCATGGAAAAACAAGATTGTAAAAAAATGCATTCATGGTTATGTACTGTACTACTATGTACTGTAATGTAGGGAGGGTATGTCAAGAAGGTATTTTTAGTTGGGCTTCAAGGATGATCTTTCAGGGCGTTCTTTGAGAAAGGTCGAGGCGGTTTTCGAGTTTGGTATTTAACCTTGTGTGGAATTTCTTTTTTTAGTTTTGCCACTATTTCATGCATAAGAAAAGTCAGAATTAGTGTATGACCTGGATGACAGTGTTTGTGATTTAATCGCTTCTGGAAATCAAACTGCTCTGCAACTTGGCAGATTTCAAATTGATGACAATGTGATGTCACATCGCACCTTATCATCCAAGTACTGTTTGCTTCTTATGCGCCCACAAAGCCAATCAGTTTTGTGTTGAAAATTAAGCATTAAATATTCAAATTGGATCCAGTCATAAACATATAACTGAGAATCGGGCTGGCTGCAGAAAGTGAAAAGGATCACCTAAAATAGATTGAAAAAGGACATTTTGGGCATTTTCAGCACAAATTGCACAAACTTGATAAAATGACTTAAAGGAAGATGTGGGTAGAGTAGCCAATTTTTTTTTACTCAAGTCAGAGTAGCGTTACTTCAAAATAATATTAAAAAAGTAAAAGTAGTCATCCTAAAAACGTACTCAAATACAAGTAAAAAAATATTTGGTCAGAGGAATACTTACAGTAAGTGATCTGTAACATTGTGAGTAACTGCTTATGCTGTTTGAATTTTTTTTTTTTTTCTCTCAGCACAGTTATCTATATGAACTGTTATTATTATACCATACTGTAACCTATTACATAACAATTAAACCAAAGAAAAAAATAAAATAATTTAATTCTCATTTAATTATTTGTCCAAAGACCATGAGTGCCCTCTATTGGAGAAAACATATTTCCTACTGTGAAACATAATGGATCAAATCTCTGGTTTTCCGTGGTCAATCGGTAGGGATGCACGATATCCATTTTTTGAAACCGATATCGATAACTTCCTGCTCCTGAAGGTCGATACCAATACAATTACCGATAATATATGTAGAATTTTAAAATCTATATTTACCTGAGTTTTTGGACATCTGTAGGTCAAAAATACTAGTGTTGGATTCAGCATAGATTTCCCTTTGACCTAATCAGAATTTTCATGATGACATGAACATTATTATAAAGAACAAAACAAAGACGAGAACCGTTTTGACTTCAAATAAAGTACCCATATTTATTTTTTTCAAATAAAAATAATTTCAGTCAATCACAATCAATCAGTCAATATCATGGACGATGTGTTCCCCTGAAAAATGAGCACTGACTTTATCCATAAACCCAGTAGGTATTGTGCTTTGTCAGGAGATAAAACATTTGGTGCAACATGAGAGGAGACTTTTGCGGTCTTGGTCCATGAAACAACTTTCTTAACCTGGCCATTATAGGACAGCAAGCCTATCAATAACCAAAAGGCCTCTCAAGAACTTGTAAACATAACACTGTAAAATACAAACATTTGCTAATTGCCATAGTAAGGTTTATCACTCAGTGATGGAAAAGTACGGCCTCTAGAACAGTAACAAGACTTTGCATACTAGCAAAACAGGAGTGGAAACAAACGCACACATCCTAATCCACCGACACTGTGCCAAAAATATATATTATCGGGCCGATAAATAATGTTATCGGATTTATTGGGATGACGTCATAGTTCCTATTATCGGACCGATAATTATCGTGCACCTCTATCAATCGGTGACAAATAAAACTGGGAGAGGGATTAAAATCTGCACTTTCGAGTCATGTTGACCGTGGCGCTCTATGTCAAATACTTAATTTTTAACGGTGCTTTAAAGACACCACATTATCAGGTTGGCATGATCATGGAACGGCAAGCTTGACTCTGATTGGTATAATAGAGTCATGTGATTATGTTTGCGACGTCTCATTGGTGAAATTGGTAGAACAGTGGTTCTTAACCTTGCTAAAGGTGCTGAACTCCACAAATTTCGCAGGTGCATTCACCAAACCGTGTGGAATTTCATAATAGAGGCGTTTTTTAACGTATTGAAAACTTGGCAAGCTAGCTTATAAGTGAATTCCTGTTCAAATTTCTTCCAGATTTCAAATTTACTACAAATAATTTTGCTTTTGATTTTCATGTTGGAAAATGAAATGAAACTGTAGACATGAAAACCAAAAAATTGAACAGTGTGAATTTAATTGTTTCATTTATTGTCGCATCCTTGCATCATATACTATTTTCATAGCGTAAAATGACGCAAATGTTTTTTATTTTATTTATTTTTAATTATATGCGCAATTCACGCTGTCTGTAGGTTTGTAATACTTCCTCATACCAAGTGCCATTCAACCTTGTACTGAGCAAACCGATCTTTCCTCCCGTTGGATATAGGGCTAGCAGTTTAAAGAAATGGAAAAAAGCCTGTAAATTGAGGGCAAACCAGTCCAATATACCACTTTGCCTAGATTTAGTTGCACACAAAATAAGGCTCTGCGTTTCTTAACTATCATCAAACCCCTGAGTAGGGATGGGAATTGATACGATTTTTACAATTCCGATTCCATTATCGATATTGCTTAGCGATTCGATTCTCTTTTCGATTCTAATTTGGGAAAAAAGGATAACAAACATTATGATTCGCATCGAATTTGTTTGATCATAAGTCACAACCCTAAAAACTCACGACAAGATCGAAACAGGCCCAAAGCCTTAATGTTAACTGTGGCATTATGTAACTGTGGCAAATACACAATAATGTGCAACATTTTACTGAAACATTTCCAATAGAAATAAAAAAATCTCATTTTTAAAAGGATTGATAGCACTCAAAAATAATAATAAAAGATAAATACTGTCAAATACAACAGAACAGTGCGTAGTGCAAATGTGCAAAATTAACAATTCTTTTGCAGAAAAATAAGCATGTCTGCTTTTTCAGGAAGGATACGTGTTCTTTCTGGATTTATAGTGTCTCCAGCAGTAGAGAACACAGAAGTTACGTGACGTAATTCGTGTTGGTTGGAATTGATAAGAGAATTGTTAGATAAACTGCCAAACGATTCCATGGAATTGTAACACACGGATCCGGTTCTCTATTGGAACTGGTTCTCGAGTCCCATCCCTACCCCTGAGGCTTACTCACCGAACCCCAGTTAAGAACCACTGTAGTAGAGACATTGTTGGCATCTCTGGCAAGAAAAAAGGTAAAATCTAATATGTAGATTAAAGAGGAAAAATGTAACGACTAGTGTAGCCCAAAGTTTACTCAAGTAACAGTAAAAAGTATAGCTTAGTAAAACTACTCTTAGAAGTACATTTTTCTCAAAAAGTTACTGAAATAAATGTAACGGAGTAAATGTACGCGTTACCATAGACTTCATAATTTATATTATGAAGTCTATGCACGTACGTTAGAGGAACAAGCGGAGGTAAAAACGATGAAAGATTGCCTATAAGGTTGATCTTTAAAGAAGGGTATTTGAGGTAGGTCTTAAAATTTACAGTAGTGTTTGTGGTTGGATTTTGAGGAAGGTTTTTTTTTTTTTTTTTTTAAACCAATTTCCTCTATTTTGGTCTTTCAGGGGGGTCTTTGTAACAGTTCTTTGGGAATGGCCTTAAAGATTTAGTTTCCAAGGGACTTCTTGAGTTTGCTCTTTGATTTCTAAAGTTGGTTCTTGACGCCTCCTATTTTCTATTTCTCATTCAGCCTGGGATGACTGATCCATGGAATTAATGTTATTCATTAAAATGGCATTGTGTTTACATTAAAAATACATGTACTTCTACTTTTTAACAACACAGCTTTCGTTTTGCATCAGTAAACAGTTCTTGCTTCTTTTTGACCATCTTCCGTATAAACAGACCCATGTTTTCATTGTATTGCCATGGATACCACCCAAACCCTCTTGCCAATGTCCCTCCCGTCTTTCCTCTCTTTACCCTGCAGGCATCGCATGTCATTGACGCCATTGCCGCTAGAGGGAGACAAAAACAGCCCGTTAAGGTGTTCACTGATACTGTAGTTAATTTTTCACCTCATGATATCTTATGAGTAATGTTTACGAGGGAGTACATTCCACAGTGTTGAACAGTAACAGAGCTACTCGTTTGCCAGCACTCTGTCAAATTGGTGCCGGTCTGCAATGCCACGGGGCGAAACGGTACCTGGCGCTTCTTCACATTCTTATCCATGTGATGGACATGCATGCTTTCACTTGCAGTTGTTTTTTTTTTTCTTCTATTTTTTTGAATACGGATAGGAGTGTTATTGACAAATGACGGCCTCACCAATCTGTGGGGAGGAGACGTAGGAGGTGGGCTGGTGGGAGGGTGGCCGCGCCTTCCGCAGGAATGCAGAAACGTGGCAGTCTTCGAAATAAATAACATCCATAATGACAGCCAGGGGGTTGTATTCTATTAATTTGATTTCATAAGTGGAGAGAGTGAAACTAAAGTCAGTCATCAACACAGAAAGGCGTTAGGCTATTGGGTGGATCTTTCAGGTTGGCTTTAAGGGGGGTCTTTGAGGTGAGGATGGTCTTTAGGGTGGACCATAAACTTCATAACCTATTGACATTATATGGGATACAGGGCCGATTCGTAGGGGGCCTAATTTCAAAAACTTTTAATTCAAATATTTAGAAAACCAAAGCTGCTAACGACCTTAAACCAAAACAGGCACCTTAGCCATAAATGAATCTCCATGAGCAGCGGCATAAACAAAGTCGTTCCCTTATAAATTCCCGATTAATTATTTTCTATATAACACAACTTAAAATTGCGAGGAAAGGCTTAGATCTTACACCAGATGCACAAAAATCACCTAATTCAGAGATAATCATTTATATTTTCCGGATCAATAGCAGTATTTAACATATCATATACGTTTTTGACCAAAATAGAAACTTTTTTTTTTTTTTTTTTTTTTTACTGCAAGTTTTCAACAGCTAATAAATCACTCCATTTAACATCTGAAACTTAATACTTGAGGAAAACATGCAGAATCAATCGTAAATAATATGTAAATAGAGAATTAGTAAATTCTATATACAATCACAACTTATTATAGAACAGAATATCCCTTTATTATCATTATACACTGTTAGCGAATGAGGCTAGCGGCCGCCTAGCGTCAAAGAAGCTTTTCTGGCAAATATTCATGTGAAAAAAAAATAATAATAATAATTCCCTCATATCTTCATAGATATGGACGTAAAACAGTCTCGAATCTTGGTTAAAAAGCAAAGTAACCATACAGTTAGGGTTTATTTTACGTATATTGACGAAATACCATGCTACTATGTTAGTGAATGAGGCTAGCGTTCTCCTGGCGTAAAAGGAGCTTTTCTGGCGAAAATTCTTCTGAATAAATGCTTAATTCTTCATAGATATGGACGTAAAACAGTCTCGATTCTTGGTTAGAAGTAAACTAAAAGGCCAGTCAGTTGCGAAAATTAGCCGCCTCCTTGTGTAAACAAAGAAGAAAATTCCTGCGAATAAATGCTTCAATCACGCATGCATGGTGCGAAAAATATAATATTTACCTTGAATCCTCTAACAAATCACTCCAGAGACAATACTTCCTGTTTGTATGCGGTACAACTTTCGTAGTTAAATCCAAGCTTAAATCCGACATGAGCGTGTGCCGTCTTCGGCTATTACTAAATGAAGCTCGGCCCCCTCTGATAAGGCATCGTGGAAAGAATGATGAAGTGACACGTCAATAGTGATGATGTCTATGGGTGGACTACTTTTTCAGTGCCACTGGCAATGATAGACGTTCAATCACATGGCTCTTTTCACACATCTGCTGTGAACTAGGAGGCCTGGCAGCGAATCAACATCGGTTGGACACTTTTGTATTTGTCAACAATGCCGATAATGAAAATATTTCGTCCAAGAGCAATTTTTTTCATGACGATGACGTGACGATGATGAGCTTAAAAAAGTCTTCGGAGACTAAAACATAATGAGACGAATGGCAGTTTTCGTCTGACGAGATGAGAATGAAATGAAAATTTGCTAGTTTCCGTCATAAGTTCACAAAGTGTGACATTTTCTAATTGCATACATTGTAGCAGTGTTTGGCCCTGTCACTCATGTGACGTGCTGTACCCCGCCCCACGCACATGCTAAGTCACTCCAGACTTACTTTTTCTGAAACACATGTCAGGTGCTGCTTTGTAAGTTTTTTTTTTTTATCTTGGCTAGATATGGCATGTTGCTTCAGCCTTTAAAGGTCTGTGCCAAGTGATACTCACACACTAAATGTAACTTGTAGCGTTAGCATAGCCTTCACATTAGCATTAGCATTTAGCTTGTCTTAAACTCTTCGAAAACTTTTTACATACAGTTCATGCCGTCCAGGTGAGTTTAATTAATTGATAATAATGTACTGTTTTCCTGCTGAGTGTGTATTACCATCACGAAGACTGTAATGTCCCTGTAGACTCTACAATTATGTACTTGTCTGTCAATGTTCATTCGAAATTGTTTGAAACGTTTAATTTATTCATTTAATTATTAATGGACTAAAACTTTTGAAGTTTACAGATGAAAACATTTGGAATAGTTGTCGACTAAAACTTGATGAAATTTGTCCGAGTTTTCATCTACAAAAACTAGACGAAGACGAACACATGGACATCTATCACTGTCAATCAGGGGTGAAAGTGGCAGGAATTTCTTGCCGAAACTCCCATTTTTGGGCCTCTTTGTAGTAAAAAAAAATTGTTTAAAACCTTATTGTGTTCAATCTCACTTTAGTTATATTGTATATAAAGATGTCCCGATCGATCGGCATGATCGGGTCCGATCACGTCATTTTCAAAGTATCGGAATCGGCAAAAAAATATCAGACATGCTTTTTTTTTAATATATGTATATATTTTAATTTAATCGTTTTCTAATTGTATTTAACGTTACAGACAAAATGTCTTATATTCATCCAGAGTCTTTAGTTTTGGCTTAAAGTAGGGCTATCAAATTTATCACATTAATGGCGGTAATTAATTTTTTTAAAATTAAGTTAAAATATTCAACGCAATTAACGCATGCGCTGCACGACCCACTTACGCATTGTCGCGTTCAATCTATAATGGCGCCGTTTTACCTATATATATAGAGCTAAAAGGCAGCGTAAAATGAGTAGAGTGAATTTTGGCAGTCTTTGGAGCCTTCATTTAGTTGGCTAAAGCCTTAAAATCCCTCTCTCAACAATTAGAAATATTGTGGGAAGCAATGTGAGGAAGAAAGGTAGTAGTTGATCTTTTTCTTAACACCGTATGTTATTTCCCAACGCAGAGAAGATATATCAATTGGTGCCACTACGCACAGTCATGGTTGCACTTCCCATCATGCATTTGGGCAGAACAGTTGAATGGCTACAGTATCATTTACTGAAAGCTCAACAAATACACTAGATGGCAATATTTAGTCACAATATACAAAGTCACATTTATCCTCTAAGAATTACAAGTCTTTCTATCCGTGGATCTCTCTCACAGAAAGAATGTTAATAATGTAAATGCCATCTTGAGGATTTATTGTCATAATAAACAAATACAGTACTTATGTACTGTATGTTGAATGTATATATTCGTCCGAGTTTTATTCATTTTTTTCTTAATGCATTGCCAAAATGTATATGATCGGGAAAAATTATCGGGAATGATTGGAATTGAATCGGGAGCAAAAAAAAGCAATTGGATCGGGAAATATCGGGATCGGCAAATAGTCAAACTAAAACGATCGGGAGCAAAAAAACATGATCGGAACAACCCTAATTATATACCACGGGAACTTCATGTAATGCTTAATGTATCATTTAAGATACAAATTAGAGGACATACTAGTATATGTACTTTTTTTAAATTTTTTTAATTACGTTTAAGGAGCACATAGAGCTTCTGAAAAAATCTGAATTTTCTGTTCATTTCTGGGGTCAGACATTATAGGGTTAACATGATATTCTGAACCTCCCCATCAGAGAAAATAAGTCTCTTCATCTCTTTGCTTTCTATTAAGGATGTGATCATTTCTCCGCCACGTTGCCCGTTTTCATGCATTAATTCAACAAGCTTGTTCTTTTTTTGTCCCAGAAAACATGTGCGTTTGGACCAGTTAGAGCTAACTATCCATGCTGATCACATGTCAGTATGTCAGCCAATTGAACCGGGAACTGGAGTCCCGACCACGGAGGGTGGTTAGCTGAGCGCATGCACACATCGACACGACACATCAGACAAACGCTCGGAGAACTCTGCTGTCCCTGGAATAAATGAATAAAAAATATCGTTGGAAACGAAACACAAGCACTTTATTATACTTGTTGTTAACACTTGTGTATGTTAATCTGACATTAGTAGATTTTTTTCCTCTTTGAGGTGCCTGTGTGGCAACCAGGCATGTTGTTTTTAGCATGGGGTTTTGACAGTTGCCATCATATTTTCGGAATCAAAGCGCCATTCCGGCCCACTTTCACCCCTGCTGTCAATGACAACCAATAAGTTTTGAAGGGCCCTTGAGTTTAATTGTTGATGAAAATGGTTTCGAGGCTGATCATTTAGAAGTCCTTCAGCTAAGTCCCTATCTTTTGGGTCCTTTGAGGCGGACATTTCAGGTGAAACATGAATGAAAAATGAATTCAAGGTATGTTTTCCAGGTGAGTCATTTCTGAAGGTCTTTAAAAGACGAGTTCTAAGGTTTGTTGTCAACGGCGGTGTTTTTCCTTGTGGGTCTTTCAGAAGCGTCATTGAGGTTAGATTTTGAAATGTATATTTAGAGTGAATAATTTTTAAAAATTGGCTTTGAGGTTGGACTCTGTTATGGATGTAAAGTTTTAGGTGGGTTATGAGTTTGTTCTTCTAACGAGGGTATTTGAATGACCTAAGAGAAGCATTTTCTTTGCCGTAACTATTGAAAGGCGGTGTTATTTGTCTGATACTCAGGTGGGCCTTTAAGTAGCTCTTAAAGGTGGGTCATTTTTCTTCTCTTAGGTGTGTCTTGAAGGTGGGTCTTTAGGCACCCCCTGCTCCTCTTGCCCTGACAAGCCTCCTCCCGTCGGAAACATCCTAGGAATCCCTTCTTTCTGACAGTGAAAGTGTAAGAATTTATGGGACATCAATGAGTCAATACTTGGCTTCGTTAGTTAATTGCTCCCAGTCGACATATGTGATAGAAATATTATTATCAGTTAAAACTGAATGGTTGCCTTGTTTGATGGTTTTGAACACCTTGTACAATAGGAGCTTTTATAAAAGATTGGCAATGATCCAGGAGAAACAGGGAAAACCTTTCAGATTTTCCTAAGTGCAGATGCGCTACTGAAACACTGGTTTCCCTTCTGAGGGTTTTTTTTTTTTTTTTTTTTGGAATGAAGAATGACTTTTTTCCTGACTCATTGCCATCATGTGCTCTTTGCAGCCCAAGCAGTCGAATCAGATGTCCACCCTCGCAACACTTTTGGGTCTGTTTGTTGTTTTCGCTGTGGACAAAAATAAAAGGTTGTTTTGATTCTTGACTTCAAGATGGATTAGATTACTGATGCGACAATTAGTCGATTAACTCGAGTAATTCGATAAGAAAAAAGCTTCGATTTTGCTGCTTCGAGGATTCGTTTAATTAGAATGCCGTTGTCATGGTTTGTTTTGGAAGTGTCGCATTTAGTTTTATTGATTCTGGTGGATACATTGCCCTCTAGTGGCAGCAGTGAATATACCATAACTCTTCTAATATGGCTGAAACCAGCAGCTCCCTGTTAAGACCAACATAAGGTATGTTTTTGTTTGAGCTAATATGTTTGTTTATGCATTCATTGTTTTAGTTTAGAAGTATATTTAGCACTTTTTGTGGGAAGGTGTTTGAATGATTTGTTAAGAGCACAGTTTAAAAAAAAAAAAAAGCTAGCATTCTATAGCGTTTAAGATAGCGGACTTTTGCAAGTTAGACAATTGTTCTTTTGTTGTAATTAGATCCTCATTGATTTATTTTTCTATATCGTCTGAAGCCAAACTCAGGTATTTAAATTCATTTATTGCTCTTGTAAGTGCATCCTTTGGAGAAACACATTTTATTTTGTCCTCGTATTTAATGTAATTTTTAAAGTGCAGTCCTCGCAAGCCAATATAAATGTTATTGCAGGCATAAACACTTGTTTCTGTGTTTTACCTACAGTGGGATGAAAAAGTATCTGAACCTTTTGAAATTTCTCACATTTCTGCATAAAATCACCATCAAATGTAATGTGATCTTCGTCAAAATCACACAGATATAAAAACAGTGTCTGCTTTAACTAAAACCAACCAAACATTTATAGGTTTTCATATTTTAATGAGGATAGCATGCAAACAATGACAGAAGGGGGAAAAATAAGTAAGTGAACCCTCTGCCTAAGGAGACTTAAAGAGCAATTGAAACAATTTTTTACCAAAAAATTTAAGTCAGTTTTGTGCCCAATCCCTGATGAATGGTTTAAAGCTGCCCTGCCCACTATAAAACACACACCTGGTAATAATTGTCTTAATGAGAAGTATTGTCTGATGTGTATCATGGCTCGGTCAAAAGAGCTGTCTGAAGACCTGTGATCAAGGATTGTTGATTTGTATAAAGCTGGGAAAGGATACAAAACGCACCTCTAAAAGTCTGGATGTTCATCAATCGGCAGTCAGAGAAGTTGTCTACAAATGGAGAGAGTTTGGTACTGTTGCTTCCCTCCCAAGGAGTGGCCGTCAACCAAAGATGACGCCAAGAGTTCAGCGCAGAATACTCAGAGAGGTAAAGAAGAATCCTCGAGTATCTGCTAAAGACTTACAGAAATTACTGGCACAGTCCAATATGTGCACACATCAACTATATGTAAAACGATGGCCAAGATTGGTGTTCATGGGAGGGCTCCACGGAGGAAGCCACTTCTGTCTAAAAAAAACTGTTGCTCGTTTAATGTTCGTAAAGAAGCACTTAGGCACTCCACAGAAGTTTTGGCAAAATATGTTGTGGACTGATGAAATTGAATTGAATTGTTTGGGAGTAACGCATAACATCCTGTGTGGAGGAAAAATGGAACAGCTCAACAGCATCAACACCTCCTCCCCACCATGAAGCATGGTGGAGGGAGCATCATGATTTGGGGCTGTTTTGCTACCTCGGGGCATGTACAACTTGCAAACATTAATGGAAGAATGAATTCAAAGTTTATCAGGATGTTTTGCAGGAAAACCTCAGGCCATCTGTCAGACAGTTGAAGCTAAAAAGAGGACTGATGCTGCAACAAGACAATGATCCAAAACACAGAAGTAAATCAACTTCAGAATGGTTTCAGAAGAACAAAATACATGTTCTGGAGTGCCAAGTCAAAGTTCAGACTTGAACCCTCATTGAGATGCTGTGGCATGACCTAAAGACAGCGATTCATGCCAGACATCCCAGGAATCTGACTGAACTACAGCAGTTTTGTAGAGAAAAATGGGCCAAGATTAGTCCTGAAAGATGTGCCAATATGATCTGCAGCTACAGGAAGCGTCTGGTTGAAGTTATTGCTGCCAGAAAATATTAAATGTGATGGTTCACTTACTTATTTTTCCCCCTTCTGTCATTGTTTGCATTCGATCCTCATTGAAATATGAATGTTTTTTCTTCTGTGTGATTTTAACAAAGATCAGCTCACATTTGATGGTGATTTTATGCAGAAATGTGAGAAATTCCAAAACGTTCAGATACCTTTTCATACCACTGTATCCTAAAATTTATTCTGCAATGCATTAGATGTGAGTAATTTGATTACTCGAATATTTGAACTAAATAATCAATAGATTAATCGATTACCTAAGAAATTGATAGCTGCAGCCCTAGATTGGGATGTCTATTGCCGTCAATGTCAGCCAATGGGTTTATCTTCCTGAAAATTTGGGGGCCGCTCCCCGAAATAATTTGGATGATTTTTTTGTGTGTCTGTAGGAATGAATGACTGTTTAACAGACATAAAGCAAAAAAAAAATCCTTTGTTTCAAAGCAATCTCTAATGTTACATTACTTCTACATTGACACTCCTACAAAGCCATATTAAGCCGAAACCCAGGAAGAAAATCCTGCAAATGGATTTTTTTAGAAATGCACTTCTTAGTGGAGGTAAACTTTTTTCGTTCCTAAACTGTTTTGCGGGAAATTCCTTGGACTCATGATGCCAATTTGGTGATTTCTCTTTACGTATACTCTCTCTCATGTGGCTAAACTTGAGCTCATTCCTTCAGTGTTCCAAAAAAAATCGTATATTTGCACACATTTGGTAGTTGGTACTCACTCCTCAAACTAAAACCTTTTTGGTGGGAACTTTGACTAAAGTTTAAATGTTCAAAATTCCATAAACTTAATGTGAAAATTAGCATTCATTTGGTGGCACGGTGGAGATAACAATCATCCATCTTACAGTCATCACCCTTGCAGCAAGTCAGTCATTAGATCTGGAACGAAACATGCTTGCCCTGTCTAGGGTGGTCTACCAGGAGGGTTTTAGTTGTTCTTTCAGGGTGTGGCAACACCCTTACCATGCCAGTATTGGAAGGAGATTCATCTCTTCCCCCTTCCTTCTCATTTCGCTTCTTGAGTGACACGGTCGCCCTCAGGCATGTTTTTTGTGCGCGTGGGGAACAAAAAGCGTGGCGGTGCACACACAGAGGAAGTCGCAAGGGACCGAACGGGCAGCAGGCAGTCTAGTCGCTTTAAAGTAGTCAAAGGTTGTCCTTGTTTCTGGTTGCGCTCTGGCTGAGGATTTTTTTTGTTCGCAATGGAGACTAGATTGCGACAGTACTCGTCGGATAGTTTGGGAAGCGATGGCGTTTTTATCGAAGACTCGCCGTACCATGGCAAACTCAAGCCAATGGACCACAGGAAAGGTAGAGTTGGCTTTAACTTGCATTGCTGGACGTTGTTGACGCAGAAGTAAATTGGTGTATACAACGTGTTGATGATGAGTTTCTTATTAGTGAGGGGATCTGAGCTGGCCACTCCCCTTTATGTGTCGTGAACTTTGGTCTTTTAAATGACTTGAAGTCATGTGGATTCAATATGTTTAATTTCGTATTTTTACTATATTTTGTCATTGAAAAATAATCAGTTACAATATAATTACAATAGATTAATGCATGTTTTTATTTTTGTTGAAATTAAATTAATCCACATTAATGCAGTTAGTTTTACCAATAATGATAGTGATCCCTCGCTACTTCGCGCTTCAAACTTCGTGTCCTCAGTCCATCACAGATTTAGTCAATTAAAAAATTGATGAATGAATACAGCATATTATTTAAAAATGTTAAGATGTATGCATGGATACATGTACAAATCATTGTTTTCTTTTGTACGTATCTGACTTATATCCTAATTATTACATTTGCAGTGCTTGAAAAACCATTCATTTTATTTATTTAAAATATACATCTAAGTTTGTTTTTGTTTTTTTAATTATATTTGGGGGGGGGATTATGCGTCTTTCCATGCTGTTAAATCTGAACAAATACATTGAACACACATGTAAATAAGCTCTGCCTTTACTCACTGTATGTACATAGGAATGAAAAAGTAAACCCATTTACAAATCTATTTATTTATAACACACACACACAAAAATCTTGATATTTTTTTACATGCTAACTCTGACAAACCTTATGAAACTTTTTTTTTTTTTTAATGCTTTACTTGCAAAAAAACCATCACAATAATGATATAGCATTACAATAAAAAAAATTTAAAAAAAGAATTGTGTAAGCGTAGACTTCATAATGTATTGACGGGACACGGGGCCGATTCATAGGGGGCCTATTTCCGTCAAAGCCGACAAAGTGAAAAGACAAAAGAGCTTTTTCTGTTGAAAATGTGAATAAATGCTTAGATCCCTAAATTCTTTATAGATATGGACGTAAAACAATCACGATTCTTGGTTAAAAGCAAAAAAAAAAATGTACAGTTGGCATTTATTTTACGTAAATATTGCGAACTATGATGGTAGTCAGTTAGCAAATTAGCGGCCGCCATATAACAGACAAAGAGCTTTTTCCGTTTAAAATTCTTGTGAAGAAATGCTTAAATCCCTGTATTCTTTATAGATATGAAAGTAAAACAGTCTCGATTTGTGGTTAAAAGCAAAAAAAAAAAACGTGCAGTTGGCATTTATTTTTCGTAAATATTGCGAACTATGATGCTAGTCAGTTAGCAAATTAGCGGCCGCCATATAACAGACAAAGAGCTTTTTCCGTTTAAAATTCTTGTGAAGAAATGCTTAAATCCCTGTATTCTTTATAGATATGAAAGTAAAACAGTCTCGATTTGTGGTTGAAAGCAAAAAAGAAACGTGTAGTTAGCATTTATTTTGCGTAAATATTGCGAAGAATAATGCCAAAGCTGTAGCGGCTAATTTCTCACATTAATTTTTTTGACAACGTTTCGAAAAGTATAATAATTACCTTGAATCCTCGAACAAATCACTCCTGAGACGATCCTTCCTGTTTGTATGCAGTACAGCTTTCGTACTTTTTCAACCTAAATCCGGCGTTAGGTCGCTGCATGTGACCGACTGCTAATAAATGAAGTGGAGTGTGGGACGGCCCCCTTCGGGAAGGCGTGATTCAGTGAATGGGGAATGTGTCACGTCAGTATATTATGAAGTCTATGGTTTAAGGTCATTAACTATACTGCAAATTGATTTACATTTTGCCCAATTTTTCCCACTGATTTACTGGTAAAAATCAGCTTCTAGTACACTCAAACCGTGTGCTTGGACGTATTCGTGTTTCGTTTTTGTTGATATGTGTTTCAATTCACATTTTTAAAAATTGCTGTCCCGCGCCTCTGGTGTGAATAATGCCGTATCGATCCAGGACGAAATTTCTCAGCTGAGGAGCTGAAGTTGAGCTCTTTGATATCTTGATGCTGAGGAATGTACGCGGGATGAAACATGTTCCTGCACAAGTAATAATATGCAGCATGACAGGTGTTATTTAAGTGTGTTTTGATATTTGTATTTCAAGAATTTAAACTACATTCTTCCACAACTGTGAATTTATCTTTAAATGCAGAATTCAGAACTTTTTTTTCATATGAGGATGTGTCATATGCATATTATTAGTTTTTACTACCTCTTATGATACTAATAATACAAATAAAACCAGCAATTTAAACACTGTTGTCTTTATGTATTTTGAACTAAAACCTATCAATTTTTTCTCCCTTCAGACGAGCGCGACCGAGTTCAAAAGAAGACCTTCACCAAATGGGTCAACAAGCACTTAGTGAAGGTACGACACACCAACTGACGCATGCTTTCGCTTGCCTGCCGATTATTGATGGTTAAATAGCAAATATTTGATGCGCCCCTTATCTGGACGACATTTAGAAACAATACGTGGCTTTGAAAACTCACTAAAGCGTCACACAAAAGTGTTTGTTCCACTTTAAAAGGCAATATTAATGATTTCAGTGTCTTGTGACGCTTAAAGTGTCACATGAACAGCAATAATTGCTCATAACTTACAAAAAAAAAGTCATGCTTTCTTTGAAAGAACCACAACCCAAACAAAAAAAGCATAACACTATGCAGCCATAACTTTTGAGTTGCTGTGGTAACAGCGATATTGGTTGTTATGCTAAGGAAGCAAAAGTGAGCCAACTTGGCTGCTTTGGCTCACCATGTGTGTCCTGTGATAGCATCGGGCTAACAAACACAAAAATGGAACCTGCAGGGGTGGCCCGGATGTCTTCTTATTGTGTGTTTTTACGAGTCTACGTGAGTGCGAACCAGGCCATATGGGAACTGAATAGTCTTATGTTTTATGAGCATCATTCCATCAAGGTAACAACTTGGTATGGGTTAGTTAGCGAATGTTGTATTAAATGTACTGCAGGTAGTTATATTTACTTGGACTGCCATCATGAATGGACTATTGAATTCATAACTATATTGATAGTGAAGGAATCATTTAGAGACTTTGTTGACCTAAATTACCCAAATTCTCTTTCTTGAGCCTTTAAGTAGCAAATAATTACTATTCTTTTTAAACGTATAATTCTAATGGGGGAAAAAAACAGAACAGTGATCCCTAAATTATCGCTGTTAATGGGGACCAGAACCGACAGTGAGAAGTGAAAAAAAACGCAAAGTAGTGTCACGCCCCACCCTCCCAAATTGTTGACATGTATTTTTTTGTATATACAGTGGGGAGAACAAGTATTTGATACACTGCCGATTTTGCTGGTTTTCCCACTTGCTAAGCATGTAGAGGTCTGTTATTTGTATCATAAGTTCTCTTCAACTGTGAGGGACGGAATCAAATACAAAAAAACAGAAAATCACGTTGTATGATTTTTAAATAATACATTTGCATTTAATTGCATGAAATAAGTATTTGATACATCACAAAAATCGAACTTAATATTTGGTACAGAAACCTTTGTTTGCTATTACAAATACCAAACGTTTCCTGTAGTCCTTGACAAGGTTTGCACACACTGCAGCAGGGATTTTGGCCCACTCCTCCGTGCAGATCTTCTCCAGAGCCTTCAGGTTTCGGGGCTGCTGCCGGGCAACACGGACTTTCAGCTCCCTCCATAGATTTTCTATCGGGTTCAGATCTAGTGACTGGCTAGGCCACTCCAGGACCTTAAGATGCTTCTTACGGAGCCACTCTTTAGTTGCCTTTGCTGTGTACTTTGGGTCGTTGTCATGGTGGAAGACCCAGCCACGACCCATCTTCAGGGCTCTCACTGAAGGAAGGAGGTTGTCAGCCAAGATCTGGCGATACATCCATCCTCCCCTCAATACGGTGCAGTCGTCCTGTACCCTTGGCAGAGAAGCAGCCCCAAAAAATGATGTTTCCTCCTCCATGTTTCACGGTTGGGATGGTGTTCTTGGGGTTGTACTCATCCTTCTTTTTCCTCCAAACACGACGAGCCAAGTTAAGATCAAAAAGTTTAATTTTGGTCTCATCCGACCACATGACCTTCTCCCACTGCTCCTCTGGATCATCCAGATGGTCAGTGGCAAACTTCAGACGTGTCTGGACATGCACTGGCTTCAGCAGCGGGACCTCGCGTGCGCTGTAGGATTTTAATCCATGACGGCGTAATGTGTTTCCGATGGTTTTCTTCGAGACTGTGGTTCCAGCTCTCTTCAGGTCATTGACCAGGTCCTGCCGTGTATTTCTGGGCTGATCCCTCACCTTCCTCATGATCAGTGATGCCCTACGAGGTGAGATCTTGCATGGAGCTCCAGAACGAGGCAGATTGACCGTCAACTTGAACTTCTTCCATTTCCTAATAATCGCTCCAACAGTTGTTACCTTCTCACCAAGCTGCTTGCTTATTTTCCTGTAGCCCATCCCAGCCTTGTGCAGGTCTATTATTTTATTCCTGATGTACTTACACAGCTCTTTGGTCTTGGACATTGTGGAGAGGTTGGAGTTTGTTTGTTTGAGCATGTGAACAGGTGTCTTTTATACAGGTAACAAGTTCAAACAGGTGCAGTTACTTCCGGTAATGAGTGGAAAACAGGAGTGGTTCTTAAAAAAGAACTAAGAGCCGAAATATTTACTAGTTGGTAATGTGTTAAATACTTATTTCATGCAGTTGAATACAAATTTATTATTTAAAAATTATACAATGTGATTTTCTGGATTTTTGTATTAGATTCCGTCCCTCACAGTTGAAGAGAACTTATGATACAAACCTCTACATGGCATGCAAGTGGGAAAACCAGCAAAATCGGCAGTGTATCAAATACTTGTTCTCTCCACTGTATCATATCAATAAGTGTACTGTATTTTTCGTACTAGAAGGGAAAAAAAAAACATCTAAGTTGCACCGAAGTATAAGTTGCATTTTTGGGGGAAATTTACTTGATAAAATCCAACACATAGAACACATATGTCATCTTAAAAGGCAATTGAAAATAAAAATACAATAGAGAACAACATGCTGAATAAGTGCACACTATGATAAGTTTACATCAGGGTTGCTCAAGTCCTGTCCTCAAGAGCCCCTATCCAGATTGTTTTCCATTTCTCCTTCCTCCAACACACCTGACTCGAATAATCAGGATAATTATCAGGCTCCTGCAGAGCTTGCTGATGAGCTGATCATTTCATTCAGGTGTGTTCAAGGAGGGAGACATGGAAAACAAGCTGGATAGGAGCTCTCGAGGACCGGACTTGGGCACCCCTGTTTTACATGATGCATGAACAATGAAATGGGAACGTGGCTAGTATGTTAACCTAACATAGCTATTAAGGTTATTCAGATAACTATAGCATAAAAAACATGCTAACAAGTTTACCAAACTCAGTGTTACTCCAAAACACCAAAATAACATGTGAAATGATATATTAATGTGTTAATCATGTCACACATAAGTCGCGCCAGAGTATAAGTCACACCCCCAGCCAAACTATGAAAAAAAAACTGCAACTTTTAGTCCAAAAAATACGGGATATAAAACCCTATCAATGCATATGTTCAGGGTTTATGCAGGTCATTAAAAAGCATTTAAAGTCATTCAATGGATTTTGGCAAAATTCAGGTCTTTAAAAGCATTAAACTAAATATTCGAGGCATTAATAATTATGTAAACTTGACGGTTAAAAAAAAACGTTTTTTGCATTATTAAAGTTGTCTGATATTATCGGGTAGCTTGGATAAGAGAACATAAGATAAGATGATTACAGTATAAAATCATCAAATTAATTTTAAAGTGATATCAGACAATATCGACATTGGGTTTGGGCAAATATGCATGTTGCTTTTAAAGTGAATGTAGAAGCCTTCTGCCTTTGTACAAAGGCTGGTCACAGCAGTAATGCTTTTTGACCGTTAGATGTCTCCAAACTACATCCAAACTAAGATGCTTGGATTTTGTTATGTGAGCAGACCTTTTTGCATTCATGGTGCAAAAAGGAAATGAACAATAAATGATTGAAATATAATGAATTATTAGGTCATTACATACCTCACTGTACTGAGGCTGTGTGCCTTTGTTGTTATTTTAACCCAGAAGCACTGTGTAAGCCATGTGTTATATGGCAGTGCCTTATTGTGCACTTGATCCAAAAAACAGATGTTTGCATTATTTTGATTTCGACAATCACTATAACGGTGCAAAATAGGATTTTTTTCCCATTACTTTAGTTGAAGTTGTTCCCTTATTTTCACCTTGAAAACCTTGAAGTTGTTACATTTATCGTTATTAAAGTATCCAGTGTGGCATCACAATACAATTAGCCATAACATGTTAAGTCTACAACCGCATATATCGGAATCGGTTTGATATGGGTATCGGATTTTTGGAGTTGGACGATATCGGGATATCGGTTAAAAAGTCAGTATCGGACAGCACTACTTCTAATTTGTGTGTGTGAAACTACGGTATCTGCAGATGGGTATGGGCATTAATTTTTTTTAACATGGCATTAAAAAGCATTAAATGAGATTTTCTGATACCTGTAGAAACCCTGATGTGAGAAAGAATATTAAAGAATAGTTTGAAACATGTAAATAAAGTTTTAATAATACAAATAACATACAAAAAATAATGTATAAATAATATAAATAATACCTACTGTTCATTCATTCTCTTATGTGATACGTGTGTGTGTAAGTGTGCATGCATATATAGATGTAAATAAAGTGTATATAAATGTTTTTAGAACTTTTTCATGTAGTAATATAATATTTTTTTTAAAAACCTGCGTATATCTTGTGTATCTTTTTTAGTAACTAGAATTTTTTTTTTTTTTTTAATTTAAAAAAACTGTAAAGATGATATATTTTTATTCAACATTTTTAAATTTTATTTAAATATTTTAATTAAAATACAATAAGAAGTGAAAAACAAAAACTTTTTTTCAGGATATATCAGTAAATAATGTTGTTTTATAATTGTAAATAAAAGTATCTTTTTCTTTAAGCAAAATTAAACTTGAGGACCATAGATATTGTATTTAAAATTTTATTTTAAAGAGAAACATGATTTCCCTTTATGGGCCACACAAAATGATATCGTGGGCCAGATCTCACCCCCTGGGTCTTGAGTTTGACACTTGTGATGTAATGTATTTACTATACGTTCACAAGAGTGAAGCCCAACCTTGTGAAAATGAAGGATAACGTTAACATTGGCTGCAGATGAATTACTGTAAAAAATACAGAGTGCTGTGTTACTTAGTTAAATTTATCTTAAAAACACCTTTTAACAGCGATAGATGTCCATCCAGACAAATTCGCTGTCTAATCACATGTCAATGGCAGCCGATGTGTTTAAGAGGCTCTAAAAAGATCATGGAAATACAGCCAAGCACTCCCTTCAGGGCAAGAATATCTTAATTGGGAGAAATATTTGTCTTACATCCAACCAGGTCACAAAACATCAGTCAGTGAAGGATTTGTTTTCTTTCATAAGCTTTTCATTTTTAAATCTTTCCTCCTCACTGTTTCCCCCCCCCATCCACCACACCTTTTTATCCCATCAGCATTGGAAGGTTGAGGTAGGTTCTTGTTTTATGACCCTAAAATCACGGCCTACGCGCATGTAGTGCAGTGCAGACCTAATGTCAATCTGTCTCCCCAGTTGAAATCCTTCCACCCAAATGTGTCTAATATTGTGGTCCAGCACATATGTACTGTATCTATAATACATAATAACGTAACATGCATGTTTTTTTTTCTTTTGGAATGAGGGTGTGCAAACCCAGAACCTCATAACTGTGAGCCAAATGTACTAACTACATGTTCACTCTGCGCTATTTGTATTTTTATTTACAAGTAATACAATGTGTTTTTTTAGGCCCAGCGACATGTCAGCGACCTGTACGAGGACTTGCGAGATGGCCACAACCTCATCTCCCTGCTGGAGGTTCTCTCCGGAGAGACCCTGGTGGGTAACCTTCGACCTTTCAACACCCTCTCACCTCCCATCCCCTTTCTTCCCTCGCTTCTTGTGCCGTTTTCTACTGTTGTTGTATCATTGTGTGGCATGTGTTTATTCTCTTGTTACACTAATTTTCATTCTTGGGCGCCATCTTGTTGACTCATTTTTTGGGCTCTAACGACCTTACACCCCCCCTTCCTCCTCCTCGTCCTACTCCTTGTGATGCTCGTGCCGTGCTAGCCGAGGGAACGTGACCTAGTGAGGAACATGCGCTTGGTGAGTGCTGTCGCACGCTGGCTCTGGCGTGGCATGTGTCAACGCACGACCACCACCCTTCCCCTAAATATTGGCCTCCCCCAAGTAAATTCCTTCACCCAAACATCAAATGGAAGTGCATGATCATCTTTTAATGCCATACTGCGCCTATAAATGTTAGACAAGTAAACTTAAGTGACATGAGGTGGTGCGCTTTAATTCTTGATAAGACTAATGTAGGGCTGTAACTATGGATTATTTTAGTAGTCGATTATTCAATGAACTAGCGAGTTCGAATAATCAAGTAATCGGATAAGGAACATAAAAAATTATAATACCTGAGCTGAGCCTCAAACGGTTTTAAAAAATCAATAAATAAGGATCTAAGTACAACAAAGAACAACTGGCTAACTTACATAGCAAAAGTCTGCTAGCTTAAATGCTATAAAATGCTAAGTTTTTTTTTTTTTTTTTTTTTTACAATGCTCTTAACAAATGGTTCAAACATATATTCCCACAAAAAAACAACTAAATATACCTATAAACCATAGAGTTCATAATGTATTGCCGGGACACGGGGCGCGGAGCCTATCTCTGTCAAAGCTGACCGAGTGGTAACACAAAGAGCTTTTTCCGTTGAAAATTATTGTGAATAAATGCTTAAATCCCTGAATTCTTTATAGATATGGTCTCGATTCTTGGTTAAAAGCAAAAAAAAAAAAAAAACATGCAGGTAGTATATTGCGAGCTATGAGGCTTGTCAGTAGGGAAAGTGGCAGCCGCCATATGTAAACAACGAGCTTTTCCGTTGAAAATTCTTGTGAATAAATGCTTAAATCCCTGAATTCTTTATAGATATGGACATAAAACAGTCGAGATTCTTGGTTAAAAGCAAAAAGAAAATGTCCAGGTAGCATTTATTTGACGTAAATATTGCGAACAATGAGGCTAGTCAGTAAGGAAATTAGCGGCCGCCATATGTGAACAAAGAGCTTTTTCCGTTGAAAATTCTTGTGAATAAATGCTTAAATCCCTGAATTATAGATATGGACGCAAACGAATCTCAATTCTTGGTTAAAAGCAAAAAAAGTGCTGGTAGCATTTATTTTACGTAATCATTGCGCGCTATGAGGCTAGTCAGTAAGGAAAGTGGCGGCCGCCATATGTAAAGAACGAGCTTTTCCGTTGAAAATTCTTGTGAATAAATGCTTAAATCCCTGAATTTTTTATAGATATGGACGTAAAAGAGTCTCAATTCTTGGTTAAAAGTAAAATTGTGCAGGTAGCATTTATTTTACGTAAATATTGCGAGCTATGAGGCTAGTCAGTAAGGAAATTAGCGGCCGCCCTATGTAAACAAAGAGCTTTTCCGTTGAAAATTCTTGTGAATAAATGCTTAAATGCCTGAATTTTGTATAGATATGGACGTAAAAAAGTCTCGATTCTTGGTTAAAAGAAAAAAAAATTGCAGGTAGCATTCATTTTACGGAAATATTGTGAACTATGAGGCTAGTCAGTAAAGCATTCATTTTACGGAAATGTGAGCTATAAGGCTAGTCAGTAAGGAAATTAGCGGCCTCCATATGTAAAGAAAGCTTTTTCCGTTGAAAATTCTTGTGAATAAATGCTTAAATCCCTGAATTCTTTATAGATATGGATGTAAAAGAGTCTTGATTCTAGGTAACAAGCAAAAAAAACGTGCAGGTAGCATTTATTTTACGCAAATATTGCGAAGTATAATGCCATTGCCGTAGCGGCTAATTTCTCCCATTGAATTTTTTCACAACGTTTCAAAATGCATGCATGGTACGAAAAACAAAATAATTACTTTGAAACCTCGAACATATCCATCCTGAGACAATCCTTCCTGTTTGTATGCCAGGGGTGGGCAAACCGGTCCTCGAGGGCCGCAGTGGGTCCTGGTCTTTGTTCCAACTGACCCAGCATAGATACTTTAACCAATGAGGTTTCAGCAGAAGTGCAATTTACTGATTGCACTTCAGATTGGTGAAAAGGTGTCCTCTTAATGTGTTGCAACAAAAACCTGCACCCACTGCGGCCCTTTGTGGAATAGTTTGGCCACCCCTGTTGTATGCAGTACAGCTTTTGTATTTTTTCGACCTAAATCCGGCGTTAGATCGCTGCATGCACCGACTGTTAATAAATGAAGCGGAGTGTTGGATGGTACCCTTTCGGGGAAGCGTGACGCAGTGAATGGGGAATGTGTCATGTCAGTACATAATGAAGTCTATGCTGTAAACTAAATTACTAATGTGTTAAAAAAAAAAACATTAGATCAAACAAAAAATGAGCTTATGATGGTCTTAACAGGGAGCAGCTGGATTCGGCCATGTGAAATGAGTTATATCATATTCATTGTTGCCACTAGAGGGCAGTGTATCCACCCAAATCAATAAAACTAAATGCAAACACTTTCAAAACAAACCATTACAACGTCACTTTAATTAAACGAATACTCGTAGCAGCAAAATTTAATTTAAATCTTTTTTATAATCGAATTGCTCGAGTTAATCGAGTAATCGTTGCAGCGCTAGACTAATGCAAATTATTAGCGCTCTTTCATGGATCTAAAAAAAAAAATTTCTATCGATGTATGTACAATATATTTTAAACATTGCATTACAATTTTTTTTTCACTTAAAAATATTCAAATCAGAATAATGTCTTGTACTACAAATTTTATATTTGATTAAAATGTATTAATTAGTTGTCTTTTTTAGAATAACATAACATTTAAAAATACATATTTTCAAAATGTTACTAAACATTATTATACACATTTCAAATTCAATTCAAATTAAGTTGGAATTGTGATTATTTTTCAAATGGAAAGATTTTTGTTATTCATTAAAATTATAAATAATCATTAATATTAAATGTAAAGACAGTAGTTATTTTTAATCACAGTCCAAAGCAATTTAAAGACAAAATTTGACTATTTTGAGTTTTAAAAAATACTTGTATTTTGAAATTTTGCATTGGATGCTAATAATTTCCTATTAAAAAGTGTGAATATTATTGTAATGACCACTTTAAAAAAATCAATTTAAAAATTGTAAGCCTCAAAATTGGTGAAAATATGATACCACCTGATGTCGCCATCTCCATTGCCAATTCATCGAGAAAACGATTTTATATTTTGGATAATGACCAAAGAAATGAAACAAATTCATCACTATTTTATTTTCGAACCACAGTTCCTTTGATTCATTGTTTACATACAATATTTTTTTTCACTTCCCATAATTCCATGCCACATTCGACTTACTTTTATGGACAGGTCCAAATTCTGCACCGGATTTGTTAAAAAATAAAAGTCCCCTTGATCAGATAATTGGTCTTTTAATACCCTCAATTGACACATTTCATAAACTGACAGTGATTGTCACCGTCGGCCATCCACATCCGACGTCCTGCCTGGGTCACGTCTACTCTCATGTGGATCTGATTTCGGGTCACATGCGCTCTCGCACCTTCATTCAAGTCATGCGCAATGCAAACACTCGACTTACCTTTTCTCTCTGCTAAATATTTGTGTCCTTTGCTTTCTTTTAGCCACGGGAGAAGGGTCGCATGCGGTTCCACAAGCTCCAGAATGTTCAGATCGCGCTGGACTTCCTCAAGCGCAGACAGGTGGGAAAAGAAGTCTTGTCCAAATAACGCTCATACTTTGTTTAGTCTTGTTAACCTGTCATAAATGGGATTTTTTCAAACCACTCCAGGTCAAACTGGTCAATATCAGGAACGATGACATCGCTGACGGAAACCCCAAGCTGACCCTGGGGCTCATATGGACCATCATCCTGCACTTCCAGGTATGTGTTTTATGTCTATATACAGGGGTTAAAGTTGACCGGAGCCCTCCAAAGTCGAGCTCCGCCACCTTAGTTAAATAAACAAATACAGTGTCTTCCGCACTATAAGGCGCATAGGAGTATAAGGCGCACCTTCAATGGCTTATTTTAAAACTGTTTTCATATATAGGGCGCACCGCATTATAGACCCCAATCACCAACGTCACACAATGACGTGTCGCTGTATTGGTCCGCCATATTGTCCGTCATTGTGTGTCCGTATTCTCAATGGTCTCAATTTATTGTGCAATTTATAGTGCAATTCATGGAAGCCCCGGTGCTTTCAGACGCTGTAAACTCATTGGATGTGTTGCATAAAAGGCGTTATGTGGAAAAGCTTCGGTCGATCCATTCGCCAGATCCATATTTGATGCCTAAATCGATATTTCTCGACCCGCTGTCTTTGCTGTCTCTGCCTGACATCTGCTACCATGATATCTACAACTATCTTGTCCACAGAAACTCAGCCTATTCTCACGAAAGTTTGAAAAACTTTAAAAGCAGCACTCTAAGCAACATTACCCCGTGTGACCCTTTACTTCCAATTTTCTAAAATGGCGGCAATCAATAAAAAAAAAAGTTGACTGCGATGGCCGACGCTTCAAGGATAGGTGGATATTGGACTATTTCTTCAATAAAATACGCAACAACTGTGTCTGCCTCATTTGCAAAGAGACAGTCGCTGTTTTCAAAGAGTTCGATGTGAGGCGATATTACCAAACAAGACACGCTGACATGTACGACAAGATTACAGGGAAAATACGCAGCGAGAAATTAAAGCAACTTGAAGCTAGTTTAATTTCACAGCAGCAGTATTTCGCAAGAGCCGGAGGGTCGAAAGAGAATGCCACAAAGGCGAGATTGTTGAAATTATGAATTAAAAAATAATAATAATAAAGCAAATGTGACACACAGAAGGGCTTGCTAAAATTTGTTTAAATATATTGTTCTACGTAAATCAGCCAAGGAAGCCCCCACATTTTTACCACACCAAATCTGGCCCCCTTTGCAAAACGTTTGGACACCCCTGTTTAACTGATGATCCGTAGACAAGGCCAGCTTCTTTCACTTGGTACCAGCTAAATATTATTCAAAAAGTAATGATGGTGGAAGACATAAACATTTTGAATTTGAAACTGTATGTTTTCGGCGATTAGCCTCGCAATGATTTTAATTGTGGCTGTCAGCTCAATACTCTCTAAATATATATTAAATACATCTTACCAGATATAAAATGACTACTACATAGTCTGTGGTGATTGTTTGGTGCCCAGTATTCTCGTCGAATTGCAGCAGTCCATCTCGCTCTCCTCTTCGGGTCTCTCGGAATACGGTAGAACTTCAAGTCTCTCCGTCTTATCTTCCCTGTTACAGCAACCAACCACCACACACGCCTTCACCATTTTGATTATTAATGTCAACGAGCAGAAAAACACGCCGTAATAAGAGGAATGTACGTAGCGGTAATGTGTAAACACGACGAGCTGACGGACAATATGGCGGATCAAGTCAGGGGGGCGGAGTTGTGACGTCATGTGATTGGGGTCTTATAAGGCGCAGTAAAAGTAGTATTAGTAGTGGTTGGAGTTGCGTTATACATCCACTAGATAGTGCTATGCTAAAGGGAATGTCATGCCATGATGAACAAAAATTGATCCATATTTAAGGCGCATCTGATTATAAGGCTTAGGGTTAGGTGCATCTTATAGTGTGGAAAATATGGTAATTCAATTCAAACTGGCAGTAGCGCCCATAAACTGTATATGAAGGAAGTACCCCGGACTACATATCATTTTCGCATGCACAATCTGCATGACCCTCTCATATGTGAACTGACATGCTCAACAAATTACAGTTTAGCATCACCTTCTGCTAGCCACACCCTCTTTAACACGCAGCATCTACTGTATAGACCCTACCCACGTGACGTCACAACTCCGCTCTCCTGAATGGTACCGCCCAATTGTCCGTCAAAACATAGTGTTAACCTGTTACGGCTACGTACATTCCTCCTATTTACGGCGTGTTTTTCTGCTCCTTAACATTAATAATCAAAATGGTGAAGGCGTGTGTGGCTGTTGGTTGCACTAACAGAGAAGATGGAAGGAGAGACTTGAAGTTTTACCGTATTCCGAAGGATCCAAAGAGGAGAGCCAAATGGACGGCTGCAATTCGACGTGAAAACTGGGCACCAAAAAAATCACCACAGACTATGTAGTAGTCATTTTATATCCGGTAAGATGCATTTAAGATATACTTAGAGGGTTTTGGGCTGACAAATAACCACAATTAAGATCATTGCTAGGCTAATCGCCGACAACATACACGTATGTATGTAGTGAGAGTGCTATCGCTAAACCATATAAACATTAAAAGCCTTAACTCCATTGACAAACGACATGAAATACATTAGACTTGACAGTGGATGTTAGCAATAACAAAAGATTTTGAATTGAAAGAGGACCTGTTTCACCCAACCAGCAACGAAGTATTTATAAGCCTCCAAGCTCTTGAAGTTTTTCAAATTTTCGTGAGAATAGGCTGATTTTGTGTGGACAAGATAATTGTAAATATCAGCGTAGCAGATGTCAGGCAGACAGGGCGAAGACAGTGGGTCGAAAAGCATCGATTTGGGCATCAAATATGGATCTGGCGACTGTATAGAACGAAGCTTTTCCACATAACGGCTTTTATGCAACACATCTAGTGAGTTTACGGCATCAGAAAGCACCGGGTCTTCCATGAAATGCATTTTAAATTCCTCGATCAATTGAAACCAATGCTAATACAGAGACAAAATGACGGACAAGTGGGCGGAACCATACAGCAAGCACGTGGTTTTGTGACGTCGGTGGGTAGGGTCTATAGAGTCAGTCAAACGACCAGTACACAAGAAAGCCCGCAAACAGTTTGCTGAAGACATGTCAAGAAAGCATATGAATTTCTAGAACCACATCCCATTGTCTGATGAGACGGGCGGGCTTTCTTGTGTACCATCTTCAGAAGAAGCTTCCTCCTAGGGTGACAGCCATGCACACCAATTTGATGTAGAGTGCGGCGTATGGTCTGAGCACTAACAGGCTGATCCCCCACCTCTTTAATCTCTGCGGCAATGCTGACAACACTCCTGTAACGAGTCACGTGACATTTTGAAGGGAAAATGACAAGCAGTACTCAATTTGGACATTTAGGGATGCAGTTTCTAAGGGGTGTACTCACTTTTGTTGCCAGGGGTTTGGATATTAATGGCTATATTTTGACTTATTTTTAGGGGAAAATAAATTAACACTTTTATATAAGCTGCACACAGACTTCTTTTCATTGTGTCAAAGTGTCTTTTTGTCAGTGTTGTCCCATGAAAAGATATACTTAAATGTCTGCAGAAATGCGAGAGGTGTACTCACTTTTGTGATACACTGAATATATACAGTATACACTGTGTTAAAAAAAATTATACGTCCAATCATGTGGCGTCCATTCATCCTTCTGCTGCAAATTAAAATAAGTTTATCAATAGTAGACGTCCGATTAGGCGTTTGGTTAAGGAAAGATTTGATCTTTGGTTGGGTTGAGGTAGGGTTAATGTTTTTTTTTTTTTTTTTTCCTTAAGTTGGACAGCTCTTTCAACGAACTACATAGTTTGGAAAGTTTGAGTCCACAGCAGTGGGAGTAGACTGGATTTTTCCCGTTTTCTTGAAGTTATAATGAGCGTAATGGTCACGTTGGGATGCGGGATTCATTTTCCTGTGTGACTCAGCTCTTCCTTCGGGGAAGCCAGGGGGCACCAACGTGGGCGTGAGTGCCTCGAACTGTAGTGGGAACGACCACAACTAATCCCGGCTGGCATTTCTTACTCAGCTAGCATGTTTTAAAGGCCAATAATCCAAAAAAGGGAACTGGGTGGAGGTCCTGTTTCCATTTAGTCTGAATCACCATGGTCGGGTTTCCCCATCTTCTTCTCATTTCCGGAAAAAAAAAGCCAGTTAGTGAGAGTTGGCTATTCTTCAAAAATAGCTGTGGTATTAAAAAATAATACTAGAAATTTCCTCCAATTGTACCTGCACGCTATGTAGTAAAATCCACCCTTGTGGTGCATAAAGTAAAACAAATACACAATGGACCTTTTAGCGTTTCACTGCTACATTTACAATATTTTTGTTTGTTTGAGTCATTAACAAAAGGAGTTTGCCCTTGAGGGCATTGAGGAGAAAACACGCCAACATTCCTCAGCTGCTGCCTTCATTTTCTTTAATGACAGTTTATTTTTAACTACATTTGTGAGTCATTTTTTCTGAATTTTGTAAACTGCGTCTTCTCGTACTAGTCTGGAAACGATGAGTTTAATTGCAGTTTTGGATGAAAATCAGCGACAGGATGCTGACTGTGTGCAACAACTGTTGTGAATATCAAGTAACTTTTTTAGATAGTCAAAAAAAAAATCAAGAGATGCATCAATCACGCATCTTCTCTTGCAGATCTCCGACATCCAGGTAAACGGCCAGTCAGACGACATGACGGCCAAGGAGCGTCTGCTGCTTTGGTCCCAGAGGATGGTGGAGGGCTACCAGGGTCTGCGCTGCGACAACTTCACCAGCAACTGGCGGGATGGCAAGCTCTTTAACGCCATCATACACAAACACAGGTAGGTGAACACTCTGTCCATCCCATAGCATATAAGTTACTGTATACACTTAGTAACTAAGGATAGGTTCATACCACAGGTCTTTTCTGGGCGTGCCAGTTCAGACTGCCTTTTTCCATTGAAACCGTAATATAGTACGCATGTGCACAAACTCGCAGTCCGACATGCGCTGAGTAAACTGACCCGCATGCGCAGAAGCATCAAAACAAAAGACGACACATGCTGGCTATATGTCATTCTCGAGCGATCATATTTTGATTTCCAGAAAGAAGACACAAATAGCAGACATAAATAATTCCTGTTTAATCTCATACTCAAAGTTTATATCAATTTATAGATTATTATAGACATTCAGATTTAGCATTGGAAAGAGATACATGTAAGACATTTTCTTTTCATGTTTTTTCCCAAAGTATAAATTAAAAAAACTTTTATGTGATATATTTAAAAAATGGATTTTAAGCACTTCAAATGTAATAATTATGATAAGTTTTAAACATGTTACTGCCCCACCGAATTATATTTTAAACAAGACTAAATTAGTAAAATACTTGTCTTCATTAAATGCTTCATTTAGTTAGTCCACTTAAATCCACTCAAGCTGCTCACTTACACACAGTGAGTTGCCACAGCAACTGTTAAACAAGTTAAACGATGAATGACACATGCGGCGCTTTGAAGTTTTGGCTTCCAAGCATCTCTGGCAAGATCAAGCCTTAACATCTGTCAGTCATCGTTAACTCTAATAAGCAAATCCAGCGCACTGCCTGACCAAGAGAAGCAGCAGGAGGGAGAGTGAGACTACGTGATCAGATTGGGACGGGGCATCTGTATTTATTTATTTATTTTTTAATTGAAAAAAAATCCACGATGGACTGAGGGCGCGAAGTTTGAAGCGCGAAGTAGCGAGGGATCACTGTATTGAAATACAGTACTGCTCATTTGGAGCACAGAAAGAAAACTGAGCATTCTCAGGGAGACTAGAACATAATGAGACGAATGCCATTTTTCGTTTGCTGAGACGACAAGGAGACGAAAATACGACATAGTTTCTGTCATATGTTCACAACGCGTGACGAAGCCTGTCGCGTTGTACAACAAGTCAATTTATCGCACGGTAAATAAAAATGAGGGCAGTCATTTTCCCAGCTGCAATTGCATCACCGCGTGCGTGCATACATTTGCGCTAGCTTGTGCTGCGTACATTCGGCACACGTGCGTGTTGATTGCATATGAGACTCCAGTTCCTCTCACAGATGTTTATTAGTCATCGACACTCCGTATTATTACAGTTCAGACACACATAATAAGGAAACACATCTATATTAAACATTGTAAAAAGTTAGCATTGCTACATTGTGGCTAACGGAGGCTAATGGAAAAAAGACAATGTACCGTATTTTTCGGACTATAAGTCGCACCTGAGTATAAGTCGCACCAGCCATAAAATGCCCAATGAAGAGGAAAAAAATGTAAGTCGCACTGGAGTATAAGTCGCATTTTGGGGGGAAATATACTTGATAAAATCCAGCACATAGAACAGATATTTCATCTTTAAAGGCAATTTAAAATAAAAATACAATATAGAACAAAATGCTGAATAAGTGTACAGTATGATAATGTTACATGATGCATGAACAACAAAATGCGAACGTGACCAGTATGTTAATGTAACATAGCTATTAAGAGTTATTCAGATAACTATAGCATAAAGAACATGCTAACAAGTTTAGCAAACCATCAGTGTCACTCCAAAACACCAAAATAACATGTGAAATGATATAAAAATGTGTTAATTCACACATAAGTCGCTCCTGAGTATAAGTTGTACCCCCAGCCAAACTATGTAAAAAACTGCGACTTATAGTCCGAAAAATACGGTACTAACCACTTTAGCCTGCTATAAAACTTTGGCAATCTTCTCCAAAACGCAAAATTGCGGTTATAAGGTGACACTTCAAACATGAAAAATCGCTGGTTCATTGACAGAATTGGCAAACGATGCGGAAAAAAATTACTTTAAGCAATTCAAATGTAATAATTGGAGTTTTAAACATGTTACTGTCCCACTGAATCATTTTTAAACAAGAATAAAGTATGAAAATGCTTGTCTTTGTTAACTCATTTGCTCCCAAAAACGTATAAATATATTCTATTTTTAATTGTTTCAGTGTCCCAAAAACACATTTATACATCTTTTACGTTTTTTTTTTTTCACAAGAACGCTCAAAATCCATTTTAAAGCAATAAAACTGGCCAATGGAGGGCAGTAGCGCATTTGGTAAGAACTCATATCAGACCATGAAAGGAAGTGAATGAAGAGAAATAGTCAAGAAATGGGAAGTTTGAAGAAGTAAGAAGCTTGAGAAAAATGTGGAGAACGATGTAAAACACAGGCTCATGCCCCACACAAGTTCCCTAGGTGAATTCTTTTATGAAGTAGTAGTCACTACAAAAGAAAGATTAAAAAAAATCTGTCTTAATGAGACAGGCGGTGATGAGGGAAAGATGTACCCTGCATCCGCAGCCACAAGAGCGTCATCTCTCAGTTCAATAGTTTAGTTATGTGTAAATAAATTGTTACTCTGCTATCAAAAGCTCTATTTGTCTTGTTATTTATGTTATTTTGTAGAAGGAAAACATTATTCAGATGTTTGGGATGTCACAAAAGCAAAAAATAGCTGTGTTAAAGTCAAAGTTATGTTTGAAATGTATGCTTTTCCAAAAAGCTCAATTTCCATGTTTTTTATCAGAAATTGGAAAATTGCTCAAACTAAGCTATTTTCTAATGCTGATTTCTAAAGAAATGAACTTTTTTTTCCTGCTGAAAGAAGAGAGCTTAATCTTTCTTTTGGTGGGTTGCATGTTTATATAGCAATAGAACAGAATTTTCTGTGGGCCTTGCAAAATCAGTCAAAATCCAGTAAATTTACCAGGAGCGAAGGGGGTTGCTCCGGTGAAAATGGCTGGAAGTCAATGATTGACGCATGCGGAGCTTTGATGCTGAGGCTTCCAGGGATCTGTGGCAAGATCAAACAGATGATGTCCATCAATCATTGTTAACTTTAATAAAGCAACTCTAGTGCATTGCCTGAACAACAAAGAGCAGGGACAAGGAGGGCGAGTGAGACTACACGATCGGTTCGGGACAGCTCATCTGTATTTTTTGTTGTTTTTTTTTTAATTAAAAAAAATCCGCAATGGACTGAGGGCATGAAGTTTGATGCACGAAGTACCGAGGGATCACTGTATCCAACAAGGACTCAATTCGCCAAATATAACCATATGGATTTCCCAAAAATGAATGTTCTTGGCACTTTTGGTGCACCCTATCATGAGAAACGATCCCGCTCACTGATAAAGTGAGTGACAGGTGGCGCAATCCCATATTTGCTTAAAGCAATCCACATATTTTCTCTAAATTTGCGAGAATTCCTGCATGTACAATCTTACGATGCCTTGTGAGCTCATTCGGGTGGAGTCTTGCTCAGACTTTGTCTTGACTTGGCATGGTTCTGGTGGGTGTTGCATTACACCAATTTTAGGCGCACCACCTCCTGTACGCCCATCTGATGTGGAAGAAGCAAAACCCTCCCGCTGTAGATTCGAGCACTGACGAAGATCTGTCGTGTATTCCTGCCGTTATGTTGAACCTGAAGAGAAGATTCCGCTCCAGGAAGCATCCGAAAAGGAAAGAGGAACCACAAGAGAGCACTACCACAGAGGAGCAAGACCTTGAAATGTGTTCAGGGTCGGATGTAGTTCTTGTGAGCAGGGATCGACTGTCCTATAGAATGGCCTGCTACCAGGAGCAAGACTGGACCCAGCTCATGTACACTGAGAATATTTTTATCAGCTGTGCTTGTGGCTGCATGCATGCAGACGTCGCTGCTTATCGCTTTGAATTTGGGAATGTCAAACCTCTGCGGTATTAGCACTCGTGTCCTGGCTCGTACCTTGCTGGCCTGCAGCCACTGTAGGACTTTGATATACGATAGTGGTTACCAAACTTTTTCCCGGAAGAAAAGGCTTCCCTAAATAGCACTTTAATGGCCAACACTAACATTCAGTGATACAGAACAGAAAAATGTCAATGAACTTTAACTTGTTCTGTTCGCAGGCCGAACGTCATCGACATGGGTAAAGTGGGACGCCAGACCAACCAGCAAAACCTGGAGCAGGCCTTCAGCGTGGCCGAGCGAGAGCTGGGCGTCACCAGACTGCTGGACCCAGAGGGTGAGGAGCGAATGTCGAAGCAGAAAAACCGAATGGTCTCGGCAATGACGTCTTGTTTGTTTGCAGACGTGGACGTGCCGCATCCCGACGAGAAATCCATCATCACCTACGTGTCGTCGCTCTATGATGCCATGCCCAGGGTGCCCGACGTTCAGGACGGTGTCAAAGCCAATGTAAGTACAAAACGGTGTCAAATGTCATGTGACAATACATCATAATAGTCATATTGTTTGAATATGAACAGTTCCGAATCCTTATTTCGATTCCAGTTTGAACCAGTTAGTCCCAGTTCCAATCGATTCTCAGAACTCCATACACAACCCATGTACTAGTGCTCAAATGCTCAGTCCTGCCCCCTTGACCGCAGCAGTATGATCACACACAAATAATGTTTACAGCCCAAACATCAATGAATGGTATGCATATCCTCCACTGTTGATTTTCATTGGCAATCCATCATATTTGTACTAATATGGATTATTTAAGGACATTTCTTTGATCATTATCCAAAATATAAAATCGTTTTTTCGATGGCAAATTCAGGTGGTATCATATTTTTACCAATTTTGAGGCCGTTTGTTAACCAATTGCAAAAACTACTTAAGGTAAGTATTGAGTAACTCACGAGAAACTTGTTTTTTTTTTTAATTTTGTATATTTGTATATTTTGAACGTAAAAATGAGGGTATTGGTTAGCAATATCCTTTGAACTGAAACAATGCATTATAAAAACATTCAATAAAAATAAACCACTTATATATAAATTTATATATATATATATATATAGAGAGAGAGAGAGAGAGAGAGAGAGAGGGAGAGAGTGGTACCTCTACTTAGGAACATCTCTACAAATGTTATTTTCAGGTTACGACACGTTTAAACGGGAAAACATTGCCTCTTATTTAGAAAAAAAAATTCAGGTTACAAGAGGCAAATATACTGTACAATACCATAAACTTCATAACCTACTGACATGACACGGGAAACGGGGGCGATCCGTAGGGGGCCTATTTACAAAAGCTCTGGTTCTTGATCGAAGAGCGCGCCAGCACCTTCTGGGTCAACTTGTAGCCAGCCTTGACAGACTTGTAGTTCTCCCAACTGGCCAGCACCTTCCGGCTCGAGAATCGGGGCGTCCTCATCCTCTCAGGCTCCTAAAAAACATGTTTGTTTTAGAAAGATAGGTGTTATGATTAATCTTTTTAATAAAATGAATAATGCTGGCCACTTACTTCAGCCCCAGGACACTTGGCATAAGAAAATTCAAAGTCGTTCCCTAATAAAATCCTGATAATTTTTTTATACAAGTATAACAAAACTTGCTTGAAAATTGCTATAAAATTCTCAAATTTTACGCTAGATGCACAAAAATCACCAATTGCAGAGATAATCACCTATATTTTCAGGATCATCAATAGCAATATTTAAAATATATAGGTTTTTGCTCAAAATAGCAACTTGATTTATTTTTTTTAATTTAGTGCAAGTTTTCAACAGCTAATAAATCACTCAATTTTCACATCAGAAACTTAATACTTGAGGATATATTTGGTTGAATTCCGCTATTGTGTAACGATACAAAATCCAACATGGCGGCCGTCACGAAACAAAGAGATTTTTAAGTAGAAAATTCTTGCAAATAAATGTAACTGCAATCGCGGAATTTCTATAGATATGAATGTAAAACAGTCTAGATCCTTGGTTAAAAGCAAAAAAACAGGCAGTTATCATTAATTTTTTGTAAATATTTCAAGCTAAAGTTAGGCTAACTTTTTCGATTCATTTCATTGTATTCACAACGTTTCAAAGTGCAGTCATTGTGTGAAAAATATAATAATTACCTTGAAACCTTGAAACCAAATCACTTTTGAGACACTCTTGCCTGCTTGTATGCAGTAAAACCTTTGTACTATTTCCACCTAAATCCGGTGATAGAACGCAATGTGTCACAGTGACAAGTGAAAGCCACCTCAACGCTCTATGGGTCGGCCTCCTATGGGAAAGTCTGTGGGAGTTGTCTTATCAACTGATGGTGGAGTCAGTCGTCATGCCATCAGATCCTGCTACCCTATTGGTCATAATCTTTGCCATCATGCTTTCACGTTTCATTTTGGGTGTTGCGGTATGATGACGTTCACAAGCGCAACGGTGTTATTGCTGCTATAGTGGGTAGACATTTGAGGTTCCTCGTGTTTTTGTCTCAACAAGAGTTTTTTAAGCTCACAGGCGGTTCATTACATTAGTAGCACAATAGAGCATAGGTCTCCTCGCTTTTTTGTGTCATGTAGAGAAATAGGCAATAGGCACCATCGATCTAGTGAAAGAGGACATTCGGTTCGGTTCGGTTAGGTGTATGGAATCATTCAAATGTGTTTGGCTGTTGTTTTATTCCGGATTTACCCTTATTATAATATTTTATGTGGCGTGTCAGTAGACTTGGAATGGATTATGGCATTTATATGTCTCCATTTATGAAATCTTTGGGTTATGAGACTACTTCCAGGACAAATTAATGTCATAAGTAGAGGTAACACTGAGTGTGTGTGTTCACCAGATGAAGGTTACACAGAAAACTGAGATTATTGTTGTTGTGTTGTTCCTTTTCAGTCAAGGAGTATTTTTCTTCCATGTTTTCCATATAAACTATTTGGTTATAGGAGCTGGAGCTGCGCTGGCAGGAGTACTACGAACTGGTTACAATGCTACTGCAGTGGATCAGACACCACATCCTGGTCTTTGAGGAGCGCAAGTTCCCCACCAGCTACGAGGAGATTGAGGTAGTGGCATCCCTTTATCCTAAACATATTTGAAAACATACCGCTTGACATAGGTTTTGTTCTTGTGCAGGTTCTTTGGCGTCAATTCCTAAAGTTCAAGGAAACCGAGCTCCCGGCCAAGGAAGCTGACAAGAACCGATCCAAACACATCTTCAAAACCTTTGAGGTGATAAGTCATCACAAGCTTTATGATTACCAGACAAATTATTCTCGTAGGCATTTATTCTATATTCGTCTGAGAAAAATGCAGAAAATGATTGCAGCTGACTGACCTGCTGTAACCATCTATATTGTATGTACTGTATATATTAGACTAGGGATGTCCCAATCGCATATTTTTACACCTGAGTCTGAGTCGAAGTCACCTGATTTTGACAATCTGTACACTGAGTTCAATTGTACTTTATTAAATAATCTAACAAAGTATTCACATAAATCTTTTTTTTTTTCTTTAACTTGTCCTGTTCAGCTTCTTGACACGGAGAATGGAGATCTGTGTGATTGATCTGAACAGTTTTAATGTATCACATAGGAGAGATATACTGTATATACACATACATATGTATATGGCGGAAAACATTCAGGTGACTTGAAGTTCTTCTCTGAGACCCCCTATTTGGCCAAATTTCAAAATTGTCCAATATGCGTGCGTGATACATCATTGAAAAGCTTAAAATCTCCATTTTCTGGGGGAAGAAAAATTTTGAACAGGACGGCATTTTAAAAAAAGAGTTTTAAAAAAAAAGTTTTTTAGACAGCAAAACCCTACCTGGAGGTGAGAGCTCGCGAGAGCAGAATTACAGACGCCATGACTTTAACGAGATATTATCGCGTACTTACCGTGTTTCGATCCAAAAACTCCATGTCGCATGTATCACTGAGTGTCAAGACACAGCTGTGATTGGCCACAGCTGCATTTTTGGGGATTTTATGGGTGAAACATGGTAATATAACAAAGACCGTGATGAAATCGCAGACATCAAGGAGTGGTCCAGATTTTCTTTTTCATATATTTACCCTTTTTTACCCTTGGTTTTTTTTTTTTTTTCAATTTTTCTTTGTTTGAATCGATTATTTATCATCTAACATATCGGGGAAAATGCGACAGTAACAAAAAAATACAATTAAGCGATAGTTATGAGGTAGATATCCGTGACTTTTTTTACAGACACCAAATTTTTCATTGTTACGTAATTTGTTTAAAAGTTTAAAATATGCGAGTGAATAATTTTTTTAAGTCGTTTTTTTTTCTTTTTAAACAAAATATTAGACATCAATTAATGATTCAAACCTAAAAATGACAGACATTTTGTATAATAAATATAATTACTTACCTTGTTTTCGTGGCTGGGTTGAAACGAAAACGGTTGCGCGACATCTGTAAACGGGGGTTTCCAGGGTAAAACAGGCAAATTAAAAATAGTTTGGGTGCTTAA
This sequence comes from Corythoichthys intestinalis, assembly GCF_030265065.1. NCBI lineage: Eukaryota > Metazoa > Chordata > Actinopteri > Syngnathiformes > Syngnathidae > Corythoichthys > Corythoichthys intestinalis. The sequence continues at coordinate 28,545,955 of NC_080416.1, forward strand.
TGAGCCATGAATCTGCTATGGCAGCATATAGACATATTGTTCTATCAAACACAACAGTTGTTTTGGCTTTTAAAGAGGAGTGCAAGAGCAGAAACTGCTTTTTCAGTCCTGTCTGTGTTTTCCTCCATATGTATATATGTATATATACACATACATCCATTAAGATTCATTCACCCGACCTTTTTTAATGGGAGAAATCAGCGAACCGGAAGGGGTTATGGGGGAACAGAAGAAAAGAGAGAGAGAGACAGACAGAAAGAAAGAGCACAAACAACTACAAGAAATACATTAATCGTCTACACTAACTAACTATGAATATGTTGGAGCTATCGTTAGCTATTTGTATTTCCGGTTCCAAGTATTCGACCACAATTGAAAAACGCACAATAAACAGTACAAATGGGTTTATATACAGCCGTCGCCTCTGGATGCTTCACAAGCAACAAATGTGCGGGTAGCCTGACTCCTCTTTCACTTGGCTGTCGCCTCTGTCACTCGGCTGCTCTGTGTGTGCGTGTGTGGGGTGGGCGAGTGCGTCTGTACGCTTCCTGATCTACAACCCCTAGCAAAAAGTATGGAATCACCAGTCTCGGACGAGCACTCCCATCAGACATTTTATCGTGTAGAACAAACTCAAAAAGCTTGAAAAAATAATGAATTACTTCAAAAGTGCAACTCTTTAGCATTCAGAAACAGTAAAAGAAATGAATAAAAACATTGTGGTGGTCAGTAAATGTTAATTTTATAGAACTAGTGCAGGGAACTATATATGGAATCACTCCATTCTGGGGGGAAAAAAATGGAATCATGAGAAACAAAGAAATAACAATCAAAACACATCTCTAGTATTTATTAGCACCACCTCTGGCTTTTATGACGGCTTGCAGTCTGAGGCATGGACTTGATGAGTATTCTTCATCAATTTGGTGCCAACTCTCTTTGATTGCAGTTGCCAGATCATCCTTGCAGGTAGGAGCCTTGCTGTGGACCATTTTTTTCAATTTCCACCACAGGTTATCAATAGGGTTGAGATCTGGGTTATTTGCAGGCCATGACATTGACTGGATGAGTCTTTTCTCCAAAGAATGCTTTAACAGTTTTAGCTCTGTCTGTCTTCTTTGTAAATCTCACTGAAACAGCACCAAACACAAGTTCCAGCATCATCACCTTGTCCAATGCAGATTCTGACTCTTGACACCTTGTCCAATGCAGATTCTTGACTCTTGACAAGGTGATGAATTATCAAAATTAAAATTAACATTTACTGACCACCAGAATGTTTTTATTCATTTCTTTTAGTGTTTCTGAATGCTAAAGAGTTGCACTTTTGAACTAATTCATTATTAGACTTAGGGTTGTTCCGATCATGTTTTTTTGCTCCCGATCCGATCCCGATCGTTTTAGTTTGAGTATCTGCCGATCCCGATATTTCCCAAACCGATTGCTTTTTTTTTTGCTCCCGATTCAATTCCAATCATTCCCGATAATTTTTCCCGATCATATACATTTTGGCAATGCATTAAGATAAAAATGAATAAAACTTGGACGAATATATACATTCAACATACAGTACATCAGTACTGTATTTGTTTATTATCAATAAATCCTCAAGATAGAATTTACATTATTAACATTCTTTCTGTGAGAGGGATCCACGGATAGAAAGACTTGTGACTTTGTATATTGTGATCTAGTGTATTTGTTGAGCTTTCAGTAAATGATACTGCAGCCATGCCCCAATGCATGATGGGAAGTGGAACCATGACTGTGCGTCGTGCTACTAATGGATATATCTTCTCTGCTTTGGGAAATAACTTTAGGTGTTAAGACAAAGATTAATTGCCACCTTGCTTCCCCACATTGCTTCCCATGATATTTCTAATCATAGGGAGAGGGATTGCAAGTCTTTAGCCAATTAAAGAAAGGCTCCAAAGGCTGCCAAAACTCACTCTACTCATTTAGCGCTGCCTTTTATCTCTTTATATAGGTAAAACAGCGTCATTACAGATTGAGCGTGACAATGAGTGAGAGGGTCATGCAGCGCATACATTAATTGCGTTGATTATTTTAACGTGACACATTTATATATATATATATATATATATATATATATATATATATATATATATATATATATATATATATATATATATATATATATATATATATATTAAAAAAAGGCATGGCCAATATTTTTTTGCCGATTCCGATAGTTTGAAAATGACGTGATCGGTCGATAGGGACATCTCTAATTAGACTTGTGATTCCATACTTTTTGCTAGCAGTTGTACGCTTCCTGCGCCAAAACAAAAGCAACCATCACAAAACAAAAGTCAATGTTAAAAAAAAAAACAATGAGAAGCAGGCGTCGTAAAGTCGAAATCGCGTAAGTCGGATCAGTCGTAACCCTGGGACTATCTATATTGCGTTTCCAGCCGTTTGAATTGGGAAAATATATTTGAACCTGCAGGATTTTTTAGTGCCGTGCAAAAAAAATAAACAATTAAGCTCATGTATTCTCTGTGTTCCCAAATTAATTCACACCAACTGATCGTATTGTATTTCAGGGTGCTGTGCAGGCGGGCCACATCAAAGTGCCGCCAGGCTGCCACCCGCTGGATGTGGAGAAGGATTGGGGTCGACTACATGTGGCTATCCTGGAGCGGGAGCGCCTCCTGAGGACTGAGTTTGAGAGGCGAGTCGCTCACCTCGTCGCAGGCACATACAATACAAACATTATCTGTTAATAGTTAATAAATAAAAAAAAGTCATGAGATGGCAACACAGTGTGACAGACTGGATGACTCAGTTCCACTATGGCTAAATAAAAATGAAGGCAAACCACATGACCTGGGTTGCTGTAGGCAACCCAATAATCAACAAAACCATAATCATAATGATAGTTGCACAAAGAATCACAAGTTGAGCAAGCAAGTGGGTCATTCCTTCTGACTTCTTCATTTAGGATAGTTGACAAAGTATAGGCATAGCTTCAACAGGCGTCCATCATGGCTTTCATGCATCAGGGATACGATTACAAGTTTTTAAGCCGTCGCAGGATAAAGTGAGCTCTTTTTTGCACGAGTTTCTTTGTATTGCCTTAATGTGATCTTTCAACTTTGAACTTCCTCTCACTCGGCAGGTTGGAGCGACTTCAGAGGATCGTCGGTAAAGTGCAGATGGAGTCGGGCGTGAGCGAAGAGCAGCTCAACCAGGTGGAGGCGCTGCTGCAAACGGTGAGGAATTGAAAACCAATACTAAGGCGCTAAGTTAGGAAGTGCATGTTATAAAGCAGGGGTCCCCAAACTTTTTCCTGTGAGGGCCACATAACTTTTCCCTTCTCTGATGAGGGGCCAGGGTCAGCTTGTAACAGAAAAAGTGTGACGATTGCAGGAGTGCCTAAATGTAAAAATTTATTGTTTTTCAGAAAGCCACAATCAAATAACCCTTTCTGGATTCTTCACGGAACAAAAGTAAATAAAATAAAAATAATAATATAATATAATATACCGTATTGGCCCGAATGTAAGTCGGCCCTGATTATAAGACGACGCCCTCTTTTCAAGACTCAAGTTTGAAAAAAGACTTTTTGAACACCAAATTCATTTTTATACAGAAAATAATTACTGTACATCTGAAACATATGATTATAACAATATATTTGAGAGAAAAAGCATGTTATTTTGCCTCATTCAAATCTTAATATCTGAACATTTAAATATGTCAACTAAAGTTTACTCACATTCGTAAATGAATGGCTTCTGGCTTTTGAAATGTAAATAAACCAATCTATTGTGACAAAACAACAAAATTGCAATAACTGCATTACCCATCAAAGTGAAGTCTAACTGTAACTAGTCTTGAAACAAATCTGAATAAGGAAAAACATTGCAATAAAATAATGCAAACTGGTTAAACATGAGAGTAGCTGAGATCAGGCATGACAGAACATCACTTCAATGATATCTGGCGCCATCTAGCGTCGTGCACATTATTTGCAATCAATTAAACTCACCAGGACACCACGAACTGTTTGTAAAATGTTTTCCAAGAGTTTAAGAACACGCTGAGTTACCGCGCCAAATGCTAAAGCTAGAGCGAACTCTATGCTAATGTTACAAGTTAGTTTAGCGTGTGATGCTCACAGCACCTCAACTAAGTGACATGACCAAACACTGCTAAATGCGTGCTAACTACACATAAAATAAGAAAATATCAGACATTGTGAATCTATGACCAAAACTATGGCGAATTTTAATCTCATTCTCGTGTTGTCAGACGACAACTGGCATCCATCTCGAAATTTTTTTAGTCTCCCAAAACACATTTTGAGAACGTCATCGTGCCGTCATTGCCATGAAAAAATTGTTCATTGACAAAATATTTTCGTTATCGTCATCGTTGACGAAAACAACACTGCAACAAACAATTTTTTCATGACAATGACGAGCCTATAACGTATTTTGAGGGACTAAAACATAAAGAGATTAATGCTAGTTTTCGTCTGATGAGACGACAACAAGACGAAAATACACAGTACCGTATTGGCCCGAATATAAGACGGCCTTGACGACCCCCACTTTTTCAAGACTCAAGTTTGAAAAAAAGACTTTTTGAACACCAAATTTATTTTTATACAGAAAATAATTACTGTACATCTGAAACATATGATTCTAACAATCTATTTGAGAGAAAAAGCATGCTATTTTGCCTCATTCAAATCTTAATATCTTAACATTTAAATATGTAAACTAAAGTTTACTCACATTCATAAATGAATGACTTCTGGTTTTTGAAATGTAAATAAACCAATCTATTGTGATAAAACAACAAAATTGCAATAACTGCATTGACCATCAAAGTGAAGTCTAACTGTAACTAGTCTTGAAACAAATCTGAATAAGGAAAAACATTGCAATAAAATAATGCAAACTGGTTAAACTTGAGAATAGCTGAGATCTGTCATGACAGAACATCACTTCAATGATATCTGGCGCCATCTAGCGTCGTGAATGGGTATAATGTCTAGACCGCAAATTTAAGACGACCCCCACTTTTTCAGTGTTATTGCAATGCAAAAAATACCGTCTTATATTCGGGCCAATACGATAATATATAATTAATAATAATAATACTATTAATTAAATAGATAATAACCAAATTACCCTCTCTGGGTTCTTCACAGGAAAAGCCAGGAAATAAATAACGCTATTGGGAAAAAAAAATCAAAATGCTCTCTGGTATTGTTCAGGGGGCCGGCGGGCTGTGGTTTGTGGACCCGTTATAAAGCATCAGTGAGAAATTTTACATTTAAAAAATATTATGTAAAATGTTAAAACAAATTAAACACCCTTTAAAAGAATTTACTGTATTTTCCACACTATAAGGCGCATCAGAGTATATGACGCACCTGCAATGAATGGCCTTTGTTAAAGCTGTTTTCAGGCGCAATAGTACAGTGGGGCAAATATGTATTTAGTCAACCACCAATTGTGCAAGTTCTTCTACTTGAAAAGATTAGAGAGGCCTGTAATTGTCAACATGGGTAAACCTCAACCATGGGAGACACAATGTGGAAAAAAAATAGAAAATCACATTGTTTGATTTTTAAAGAATTTATTTCCAAATTAGAGTGGAAAATAAGTATTTGGTCACCTACAAACAAGCAAGCTTTCTGGCTGTCAAAGAGGTCTAACTTCTTCTAACGAGGTCTAACAAAGTCTAACGAGGCTCAACTCGTTACCTGTATTAATGGCACCTGTTTTAAGTCATTATCGGTATAAAAGACACCTGTCCACAACCTCAGTCAGTCACATTCCAAACTCCACTATGGTCAAGACCAAAGAGCTGTTGAAGGACACCAGAGACAAAATTGTAGACCAGCACCAGGCTGGGAAGACTGAATCTGCAATAGGTAAAACACTTCGTGTAAAGAAATCAACCGATAATGAGTTAAAACGGGTGCCATTAATACAGGTAACGAGTGGAGCCTCGTTAGACCTCGTTAGAAGAAGTTAGACCTCTTTGACAGCCAGAAATCTTGCTTGTTCGTAGGTGACCAAATACTTATTTTCCACTCTAATTTGGAAATAAGTTATTAAAAATCAAACAATGTGATTTTCTGTTGTTGTTTTTTTTCCACATTCTGTCTCTCATGGTTGAGGTTTACCCATGTTGACAATTATATGCCTCTCTAATCTTTTCAAGTAGACTAGGTTGACTAAATACTTATTTGCCCCACTGTACATTCCAGCTTTTTGAAATAAAATTTAAAACAGCCCTAATTTGTAAAAATTAAAATACAAGTTTGTTAGAATAATTTAAAAGAAAATAACAATAATGATTATTAATAAATAAAATCCAAAGAGAATGTATTGTTATGATGTCTTTGTGTTGCAGGATGTGCGTCTGTTGAACTCTGGCAATCCCGCCCAGCACACAGCAGAGTTGGAAGCCGACCTGGAAAAGGCGGAGGGCATGATTCGCTTCCTCTTCAACGATGTGCAGACACTAAAAGACGGGCGCCATCTTCAGGCAGAGCAGATGTACCGCAGGTATGTTTATATGTCTTTTTTTTTTTAAATGCATGTGCTCCTTTTAGTGTTGCATCGATACCATTTTTCCCCCGATACCAATACCTGGCTGTGCAGTATCAGCCAAATTTCAAAATTGTCCTATATGCATGTGTGATACATCATTGGAAAGCCTAAAACGCAGGTAAGGCCTAAAACACAGGTGTCAAACCGGTCCTCAAAGGGCCGCAGTGGGTACTGGATTTCATTCCAACCAAATGAGATGAATACCTTTTCACCAGTCTGGTGTTTTACTAGTGTAATCAGTTGATTGCAGTTAGGTGCTGCTTATTTTAGCAGAAACCTCATTGGTTGAACTGTCTGTGCTGGATCTGTTGGAAAAAAGACCAGGACCCACTGCGGCCCTTTGTGGAATCGGTTTGACACCCCTGGCCTAAAATCTCAATTTTCTGAGGGAAGAAACATTTTAAGCAGGAGGGCATTTAAAAAAACAAAAAAACAATTGAAACAGCAAAACCCTAACTAGAGGTGAGAGCATAAGAGAGCATATTTAAACGAGATATTATCACGTAGTTACTTCTTTTCGAACCAAAAACTCCATGTAGCATGTATCACCGAGTGTGAAGACACAGCTGTGAATTGCCACAGCTGGATTTTGGGGGGATTTTACGGGTGAAACATGGTAATATAACAAGGGTAGTGATGCATAAATCACAGACATCAAGGAGTGGTCGAGATTTTCTCTTTCATTCATTTACCCTTTTAAACGTTTTTTTTTTCTTTTCAATTTTTCTTTGTTTGCATCGATTATTCATCATGTAAGATATTGGGCAAAATGAGACAGTAACAAAAAAAAAACATTTAAGCGATAGTTATGAGGTAGATATCCGTGACCTATTTACAGACACTATTTTTTTCATTGTGACGTAACTTGTTGAAGTTTCAAATATGCGAGTGAATAATTTTTTAGTCTTTTTTTTTTTTTTTTTTAAAGTAAATATTGGACATAATTAATGAGTCTAAGCTAAAAATGACAGGCAATTCGAATACCGGTAATTAATATAATTACTTAGCTTCTTTTTATGGCTGGGTTGAAACAAAAGCGTTTGCGCGGTGTCTGTAAACGAGGGTCGTCAGGGTAAAACGGACAAATTAAAAAAAAGTTCGGGGGCATAATGCGCCATGAAACTGCTATGGCAGCATATAGACGTATTGTTATATTAAACACAACAGTTCTTTTGGCTTAAAATACACCAGTTTATTTTAAAGGGGTGCAAGAGCAGAAACTGCTTTTTCGGTTTTGTCTGTGTTGCTATTGTGGTTTTCTCAGGCTGCTGCTTACCATTGTGAAACAGGAAAAAGATGAAAGCAAAGTGAATCCAGTCGAACATTTTATTGCATACCTAGTATGGGTGACAGTAGTAAAATAAACCTTTGGCTTTTAAATGCCAAAATAGTGGTAAATTCGAGAAATAAAAACAAAACTAGCCCAACAGTAAGAAAGTAAAAATACAATGAATGAACTGAAAAAACTTTTTTAAACCCTGAGTTTTGGCTCTCAAAGGCCAAACAGTAAAACTTTCCTCAAATTATAAGTAATAATAATAATTGACCACAGCATCCTGTCTCTCTATTAGCCTCCCGCTTTGTGCACCAGCAGCAACATAACTCCATCTATAGCTACGCGCAAAATCAAACAGCACACGAGTAAAACTCTCTCTCTGACACACACACCCTTAGCAACTTAGCTTAACTTACTTTGCTGACTTCTACAGAACTTTTGAATAGGCTAGCCACCCGCCTTTTAAAATAAGGAATTGTTCCGAATGGCGTACCGCACGCAACACGTCACCTTTGCTCATTAATATTCATGACGTTAGCAAGTGTTGCTAGGCGGGTCAAGCTCGCGTTTGTCCCAATGCAAAATGTAAATAGTGTACAAACGAGATGTTTACTGAGCTAAACCTACAAATTCTGTCCGAAAATGATGTCCCTGGTGCCAAATTCACTGGTAAAGATGTGGAAGAACATACAAATGTTCAATTTAAAAGATGGCTTGAGTGTCGAGGGCTGAAAAAGACAGGAAAAAGACCTGATCCAGAGGTAGCTTTTTTATCGTCACCTTTTTCTTGTTTGCATTGTCTTACGCCACTGACACTGACGTTTTCCTGTTTCAATCTATCTTTTGTCACCATATGCCCTGTCTTTCTTATATTTTATATCCTCTGGTTGTTTTACGTCTCTGCCCGTTCTTGGGGGTAATTTACATTGCTACTTTTTTGTAGCGATTGCAAATGCTACTCAGTGACATCCTATAATCTATTTACACTACAGTCTATAATCTATTTACACTTCTCCCTTACTTACAGTCTATAATCTATTTACACTTCTCCCTTACTTAAGTTGTTTTTTTACAACAGTAAAGGTAACAACAGTGGCAGTCAGAGGTAACAACAGTGGCAGTCAGATACTATTTTCATTTTTTTTCCAGGTCATTCATTGTCAGACGGAAGCAGCATGGTAAAATGCCACGCTAAAAAATAAGTAAAAATATCAAAATGGCTTACCTCTTCATCCTCTGTAGGACCATGGCCCCCAACAAAATGTTCACTGCATATAAAGGTGAATTGCTGGCGTTAAACTGGTCTTTTAAGCGTCTACGAAAGTAGATGAATTGTTCACATTTTTTCTTCTTTTTTGGCTTCAGGAAACATTTGAAGAAAATATCCTTCATATGTCGTAATGTCTAGAGTCGTTTCTATAAGTTCCATAGCAGCAGTGTTTACTCAGCTTGTTCTTTTTTGAAAGATTACCGGCAGAAAACAAGCACTAATAACGTGAGTTGTATTCAAGGGTGTGTCTGTGACCCACTTCCGGGTTAAGACGGTCACATTACAGTCTAAAAATAGCATTCGTGCGGTCCACTATTGGGAATTAAAGTTGCGTTCTGTATTGAACCAATACTGAATATATGTAAACGGATACATTTCTTTTCATTTTAGGAGTGTTGGGGATGTCCCTTTTTTTTCGTCGCCTGTACGGCTTTGGGCGCGACCCTTATTCCTATTTCTGAAAGGTGGCAACCCTACTTTTGAAAAATGTCTCAAATTACTGCGGCATTTCTTTCAGTAAAAGACAATAAAAGTAAAGTAGAGGAAGTGAACTGACCAGGCATTATTACTCTGGTCCAGCCCCCTTCCTCTGGATAGCAGTCCAGCTTTTGCAGCCTCAAACTCTTTGTGTTCATTCACATGTTTCGTCTTCAAATGTTTTATCAGGTTCGAGGTATTGAGACTGGCCGATTTAACTCCAACTCTCCAAACCTTCAGGCCGCAAATCTTGCATGCAGCCATTGTACTTGACGGAGATTGTATGCTGAAATATTTCCAGACTGCCGACATTTTCCTCTCGTAGTTTTTTTTCTTCCATATGAAAAAGATGCTCCGGCATTGGTTAAGAGCGGCTATTGGCCCGCTCTCATTGGTCTGGAGCAGGTCAATAGCGATAGCTGCTTGGCATGCAAAGTGATCACGTTTGATCATACAACACAGAATGTAGTGAGTGTCAGGAGAAAGAATGCTGTGGTCAAGTGTTATAATACTTGATTGGTAATTGGTATCGGCGCCCTATTTGTTGGTACTCGCCGACACCAATACCACCATTGTAGTGCTGGATCGGCAACCCTGCCAATAATATTGGTGTCGGTGCATCTTCAGTTCCTTTAACCAGCTAACTAATCCGATATTGTTTTCTTCAGAGTGTACCGCCTCCACGAGCGGCTGGTGAATCTGCGCAGCGAGTACAACCTTCGCCTCAAGTCGGGCGTGAGCGTGGCGCAGGTGCCCGCGATCCAAGTGCCCATGACACAGATGCACAGCGGGGCCACACAAGTGCACACGTTGCAAATCGTCCAACAAGCCCCTGTCAGGCCGCGCCCCGAGCTGGACGAGGTGACGCTACGCTACATCCAAGACTTGCTGGGTTGGGTGGAGGAGAACCAGCGACGCGTGGACCAGGGCGAGTGGGGCGCCGACCTGCCCGCCGTCGAGTCGCACCTGGGCAGCCACCGAGGCCTGCACCTCTCCGTGGAGGAGTTCCGCTCTAAGGTGGAGCGGGCCAAAGCCGACGAGGTTAGGAGTTATCCTGCTTTTTCCCTTCATGTTGGAATGTGCCCGATGTTGAACTTTGAACTCTGGGCTGCAGAGTCAGATCTCACCTGTGAGTAAGGCAGCCTACAGAGACTACCTGAGCCAACTGGACCAGCAGTATGGGAAACTCCTGGTGAGTTGGAGCCTTTCGGTGCATTACAATGACTTAGTACTCCTGGACACTCGGGCAGTGTTGTTAATAACGGTGTTAGAATATAACGGCGTTACTAACGGCATTATTTTTTGCAGTAGTGAGTAATCTAATTAATTACTTTTCTCATCTTGGCAACGCTGTTTCCATTACTGAGCCTTGAAAGGCGTGCGCTACTATGCGTTACTATGTTGGTTGAATGACGAGAGAAAAGTCTGAGAGAGACGGACTCACAGAGCTGAGAGAGCAGAGCAGGAGAGGGGAGGAGGCAAGGGAGCTGTGACGGCATTGCAAATGCGATGCTAGGTGGCTCCAATAATACCTGACTGTAGCCGATAGCCTACAAACTACGCCCACATGATGCTACAGTAGATATCACATAATGTAGAACTAGATGCAAATGACAGACACGGTGGCATTAGCAACATGTATATAAAGAAGTAGATGCGTTAGTAAACAGCCACCATCTTAAAGCAGTACACATCTCAGAAAGGCTCTGTTGTAGAGAAACTTCCTAGCGGACCTAAGTGTTTTTATCTAAAATGCTCTTAAATTGGCAAAATCTTGAATTAAATCTAACTTGAAATGATGAAACAGTTTTAAAACTTACACATGTCGAAAGTAGACAGAAGGGAACTAATGCAATAACGGGAGCAATTTAAAAAACTAACAGTTTATTCACAACATTAAATGAGTAAATATCCGCAATACCCCTGTGTCTAGTTAAGTTTAGGGTAAAGAATTGGGCTAGGGCCAATGGTCCCCCCAATTTATTTATTTATTTATTTATTTATTTTTTTTTTGGGGGGGGGGGAATAAATAAATTATCACCAGTTACTTTGCCAAGTAACTAATTATTTTTAAATTCAGGTAACTGAGTTACTAACACAAATACTTTTTGGGAGAAGTAATTTGTAGCTGTAATTAATTACTTTTTAAAATTAAGATTAACAACACTGCATTCGGGTAGTCAAAAATATTGAAAAGTATTGATAAGTATCGATATTAAAACGTTCAGGTCACCAGATTTTTTTTGCCATAGGGTAAATTCAATTTTGTACTACTCTAGTATAATACAACAAAATAAAAATAAAAAACAAAATAAAAATAAAAATCTTACAATATTTACAAAACAGGCAAGCCTGAAGCTTTCTGTAGCAAGCCTTCAAGCTGCTGCGGGGTCCTAGCGTAAATCAGCGGTGGACACAGTTGCCCACAGAGATGCCTGATCAAAATCCTTTTTCATCAGATTTTTTTGTTTGTTTGTTAATTGGCCGATGGCTAATGTTGGAAAAAAGTCCATATTTCGGCCCGATATATCGGTCGACCTTTATTAAAAACATAATACATTATATATTACTGAGTATCTTTGCATGCTGATTAGAGCTGAAACGAATACTTGAGCAACTCGAGTAACTCGAGTTTAAAAACTGATCCGAGTAATTTTATCAACATCGAGGAATCATTTAATTTTGCTAGCTCTAAGCATCACGTTTTGCCCGGACTATTTTTAATGCGGGACAACGCGCTGATGTCACGTGCGTAGAGGAAGAAGCAATAAAAAAAAAAAAAACTTAATGCAGCCGACAGCGCTACAAACTACGCCGACCTTGCTAAAAACTAGCCCGCATGATGCTACAGTGGTAGCATGTAGCGTCTGATGCGTCTCATAGATATCACATGTATATTGAACTAAATGCGAAATGACAGACTGGGCGGCGTTAGTAAACAGCCGCCATCTTAAAGCAGTAGACTTCTCAGCGCTAATAAATAAGATTAACATTACTGTCCCTTGCTCACGTAATGTTAACCCTGCGGAGGGCTAGGTTGCTATTAATTATGACCACTGTCGATGCGTGGCTAACGGGTCTTACATACAGGCTTCTGTGAAAACATAGCGCTGTAGAATGATGAGGGTGTAAAATGAAAATATGATAAAGCTAACTGTCAATTTTAGCACAGTAGTCATTGCTGGATAAAACACCAAGTAGCACTGGTCCCTATTGTGCTCCAATACAGCAGGTATCATACTGTAACGTTGACAAAGAGTCACCTGCTTCATTAGGTTGCAATTATTTATTTTTTGGGAACTTGTGGAACAACCAACATACGACTGCTGTCTGCAGCAGCCGACACACATGCACCTGCCCGAACGACGACAACAACAGGAAGGCACATCTCTCGCTCTCCCGCACGTCACGCGGTGCATTCAGGAACGCATGCAAATATCCCCGCCATATTATAACCTGATATGTTACAATACATTTATTTTGAACACTGCAAAACTCAAAATCCTATCAGGACTTACAATTTAGACTAACTTAAAACTTAACTAGAACATAAACATAGCTTGACACAAATGGAAATTCAATTGAAACATGTGGGAAAAACACCTTTTAAGGTATGTGTGCATTTTTAGGTAAGAAATATAGCCTATATATTTATATTTTTTTATAAGATCTAAAAAAAATTTGAGTGAAAGCAGTGAATTAGTCTTTTTTTATTCTAGTCACATCTAACATGCAATTGTTGGCTATTTTCAACTATGTACATTGAAAATAAAGACATTGATTGACTGAACATGGTTCAATATTAGATGAAATGTCTTGTTTTCTCATGTATATTCATAATTGCCCTTTACCTAAAAAAAAAAAATGTTTTATCCAATTACTCGATTAAAGGGTATGTCATGCCCTGGGAAAATGCAAATTTTCCATCATTTATCCATAAACGCATGCCTTTTGTATTCATATCATGCCACTTCGTGTAATTACACACAAGAAAATGAGAGAAATTTGGCTCGATTGTCAAGCTAAAACGACCGGCGCCCGAGATCTGGCAGATTGTGTGCGTGACGTCACGACAAGTGAAGAGAGTGCCACCGGCCACTAGGGGGGCAGCGCCTGTCTGCATCAATAGAATTCCTTCTAGTGAGGGGAGAATTAGGGGTGTTTTGAGCTGTTTATGCTGATGCATTGTGTTCGTCCTGCACATATTCCAGGTTCCCTCATGAAGAAACACCCCTCGTTGTCAATAAAAGAGAATTCAGAATTGACAGTGAGGGGTGTTTCTTCAACAAGAAAAAGGCTCCGTGCTTTAATACTGAATGGCGGCGATGATGGCAGACAATTTCGTTTCTAGTTTCAGCGACGAATCCGACGTAGAAGGACGTAACGAATGTTCATCTAATGGTGACGAGGAGAGTTACGAAGCTTTAATCGGTGATTTAGGTTATCAATTTGAGCCCAAACGAACGCCAATGCAGCGTAATGAAACGGTCATTGAGGGGAGCAATGAGACTGATGAAACATAGGTAGCAGATGGTGTGGGAAACACCAATGATTTGTTTTGCATTTCTTTTTGTGAAGCTGATACACCGTGACTGCAAAATAAAGGAATGCATAGAATAATTATCATTTATTGCGCTATCATAGCTTTTCGCTCTGCCAACAGACACAGATATGAATGGGATCAGAGGATTTGTTCTATATATTTTACGAACGATAATTTATACATGTGTCCAGTCCTGTATCCAATGCATGACATTTTTTTATTATAAAAGAGTACTCACTCTGGCCATTTCGAGCTTGGCTGCTCCCCTCCTTTGCTTAGCCTTAGCCTACTTTGCCAGTCATCGTCCTCTTTCTTGATATCTCGGGACATTTAGGTGGCTGCGCGTGTATGGTCGGCACCGCATCTCCTTTGAGCAGCAATCTTTTAGCAAAACCCGATTTTACTTGTCCATAGTTCAAGAAGCTTTCAGGTGGAAAATGCGCACCATAGAAAACCGTGCTGGAGGCTGTGTCTAGAAAATTAGCCCTCTTTGCACGGACGAACTTTACCCATTGTCTGCGTAGTCCAGCTTTTTTTTTCGCGTTCAGGAACTCATGGATACTATATTCCGATAAATAGCTATTTGTACACCACATAGCACAGCAGTTTTGAACCATTCTAGTGATGTTTTGCTCAAACAAACCCGAACGCTACTCTCTCGTCGATAAAAAACAATGGCACCTGGCTCCGCCTCAACTTTCATTCACTTGTCATGACGTCCCCGCCCCATTCGGCTGTTTCCGGAACACTTTCGGAAATGTTCGTCATTTTCGATCTATTTTCGATAATTGCTCATTAATGTGATTGATTTTTTTGTTAACTTTATCAATATTTGTTATCTTGGCACATAACGGTTCTATTGATGTCTCACATCCCCTTTGCCGCTACATACCCTTTAAACGATAGAATTTTCAGTCGATTACTCGATTACTAAAATATAGCGATAGCTGCAGCCTTAATGCTGGTAAGGACTAGGATCTTGTCCAAATTATTTACAACAACCGGGAAAGAAAATATCAAATTGAAAGGTAATCTGAATCAACCATCATAATTACTATATAACCCCTCTTGCGCTTAGAACTCATCCAAGGCTCGCCTGCGCCACCTGGAGCAACTGCACACCTTCGTCACAGCCGCCACCAAGGAGCTAATGTGGCTCAATGAAAAGGAGGAGGAAGAAGTCAACTACGACTGGAGTGAGCGTAACACCAACATGGCGGCCAAGAAAGACAACTACTCGGTAATACATCTCTAATATAACTCACTCGGGATGTGACAATATTGCGAAACGGTGATACATCATGATACTTCAAATGGATTGGACGCCTTCTAGTGATAAACTCATTTCAATTCACAGCAGAAGCTTGTTTTCCCTCTTTATTAGTTGTATTGTACAATATAATAGCATGATTTCCTGACCTGTGTATCGACAATTGTTGTATCGCCATATCGTGAGAACATTGTTATCGTGAGCCTTGTATCGCAAATCACATCGTATCGTGAGCTACCCAGAGGTTACCACCCCTACACAAGAAGCTTTGAGAAATAAACCCTCTCTCTAACCAATTGGCTCATGTGGTTCAATACCTCATGAATGTCATCTCGTCATCATCACTAGGTTCAAGTACTAAATCCATACTAGATGCCTTTTGAGATAAATGTTATCGTGAGCCTTGTATTGCAAATCGTACATCCAAATCATTTTGATTGGACTTGACGTCTACTGCTGTCAATGGCACTGAAACCAGAGTCTTTTGTGAGCATTTACAGGACACTTCCTCTTCATGTTAGGGCATTTACAAGTTACTTCCTGTTGATTTTGAGTCAATTCGAGACAGTTCCTGTTCAGTAACCCAAAACCAACAGGAAGTGACCTGTAAATGCCCCAATACCAACAGCATTTACAGGTCCCTGTAAATGCCCAAAAATCAACAGGAAGTGACCCATTAATGCCCAAAAAGGAAAATGAAAGGACCAAAAATAAACAGAATATGAGTAACAGTTTACAATAAGGGTCCCTTAATTAACATTAGTTAATCGATTTTTACACAATAACTCATGTTTAAGTAACATTGCAATAATTACTATAATTGCTTATCTAACATTTATTAATATACTAATTAAAATGCATTAGTTGATATAGGGTAAGGGTTTTGGGTTTAGGGTTAGGGTTTGTTAACTTAGCATTTATAATTTCTTTGTTAAGGGACACATGTGCTACACTTTACAATAAGGGTCCGAAAAGCATTCAGTAATGGTTAATTAAGGTTAAGGGGGGGAACTTAAGCATTTATAATTTCTTGGTTAAGTGACACATGTGCTACACTTTACAATAAGGGTCCAAAAAACATTCAGAATTGGTTAATTAAGGTAGGGATGGCAGCGAATGAACGTTCACGTTATTCGCTGCCACCCTCCCAGTTCAAATGGATTGGACGTCTACTTGTGATAAACTCATGAATTTACAGCTGTTGTTCTTTGGTAAAATATGCTAGAATGATTTCCTGACCCATGTATCAATAATTGTTCGCCGTATCGTGAGATCATCGATATCGTGACCCTTGTATCGCAAATTCTACCCAGAGGTTCCCACTTCTAACAGAAACCATGCACAAAAACATTCAACTTCAAAGTTGACCTGTTTCATCCATCCAGCCATGTGCTTGAAAGTATGCTTGCCACATTTGCAGGGTCTAATGCGGGAACTGGAGCTGCGGGAGAAGAAGATGAGCACCGTGCAGGTGACTGGAGACAAGCTGTTACGGGACGGACACCCTGGCAAGAAGACCATCGAGGTAAGCTCCTCATCACTCAAAAAACACAACACGCTGCTCATCATCGTACCTCCACAGGCCTTCACCGCTGCCCTGCAGACTCAGTGGAGTTGGATCCTCCAGCTGTGCTGCTGTATCGAAAGCCACCTAAAGGAAAACACCGCCTACTTCCAGGTGGGTCCATCACATCAGGGTCCATCCATCTAGTCATCAATATGTTTACAAAAGAAGTCCCTATCATTTGCTATTTAATAAATACATTTTACATGTCCTTAAGGAAACACGATTAAAAGACGAGCCCTTATCTGAGGTCTAACCGGCTTTTGCTTAAGCGCTAACACCGAAAACAAAAAGGCCTACTTATCACAACATCACATCACACCATGGGCTGTCAAAAACACAATACCCCCCAGGCGTGTAAGGCTCGTCCACACTTGCTCCACGGAAAGAAGAACCATGGTAGCTTCCAAGGAAGGAAGGTTTTTAATTAATAGGCCATCACGATACGCCCAGGTTCCGAGGATAACAGGAATGCTTAATACATGATGAAGAGATCAAATCAGTTAGGGCAGGTTTTTGGTTTGCCAGCCACAGTTATGGCAATTAAACCACATTTGATCCAGTGGTGGAATGTAACAAAGTAAAAGTTCTTTTACATTTTTTGTGTATCTGTACTTTACTTCAGTACAAATATGAAGTGGTACTTTTTACTTTTATTTCACTACATTTTACAGCACGCATCTGTACTTTTTATTCCACTACTTTTCAAATTGTCGCCTACATTAGACGTTACTTTTGTTTGCTTTCTTTTTTTCTCATTGTGAATTGATAGTTTCGTTTTCATGCCTCCGGCGCAATCGATAAGCCCTATGCAACGATACCGTAACTGAGCACTAGTGACAGCAACACAAGTACAAGCAAGATTAGGCAGGTGAGCAAGATATTGACCAATAAAAACCAACAGTGAGAGCAACGCACCTTCAAATGGGTGCCGCACACTCTAACAATGTTAATAATGTTAATGCCATCTTGTGGATTTATTGTTATAATAAACAAATACAGTACTTATGTACAGTATGTTGAATGTTTATGTCCGTCTTGTGTCTTATCTTTCCATTCCATCAATAATTTACAGAAAAATACGGCATATTTTAGAGATGGTTTGAATTGTGATTAATTATGATTAATTAATTTGTAAGCTGTGATTAACTCTATTAACAATTTAAATTTTTTGACAGCCCCAATATATATATATATATATATATATATATATATGCACAGTACTGTATATTTTTATTATATTATGTATATACAGGATATACTGTATGTATATATTTTCCCCAAGTGGAAGCGTCCATGATCCTAATAAATTTAATAAATTAAAAAATATATATACATTTGTATATATGTATGTGTATATATATATGTATGTATGTATATATATGTGTATGTGTATATATATACTGGACTGTCTCAGAAAATTAGAATACACAATATTCTAATTTTCTGAGACAGTCCTGTACATTAATCCACCATTTAAAGCAGGGGTGTCCAAACTTTTTGCAAAGGGGACCAGATTTGGCGTGGTAAAAATGTGGGGGGCCGACCTTGGCTGACGTCCTTTACATAGAACAATATACAGGACTGTCTCAGAAAATTAGAATATTGTGTATTCTAATTTTCTGAGACAGTCCAGTATATATACACACATACATACAGTGGAGCAAATAAGTATTTAGTCAACCACCAATTGTGCAAGTTCTCCTACTTGAAAAGATTAGAGAGGCCTGTAATTGTCAACATGGGTAAACCTCAACCATGAGAGACAGAATGTGGAAACAAAACAGAAAATCACATTGTTTGATTTTTAAAGAATTTATTTCCAAATTAGAGTGGAAAATAAGTATTTGGTCACCTACAAACAATAAAGATTTCTGGCTGTCAAAGATGCCTAACTTCTCACAAGGTCTAACGAGGCTCCACTCATTACCTGTATTAATGGCACCTGTTTTAACTCATTTTTGGTATAAAAGACACCTGTCCACAAGCTCAGTCAGTCACACTCCAAACTCCACTATGGCCAAGACCAAAGAGCTGTCGAAGGACACCAGTGACAAAATTGTAGACCTGCACCAGGCTGGGAAGACTGAATCTGCAATAGGTAAAATGCTTGGTGTAAAGAAATCAACTGTGGGAGCAATTATTAGAAAATGGAAGACCTACAAGACCACTGATAATCTCCCTCGATCTGGGGCTCCATGCAAGATCTCACCACGTGGCGTCAAAATGATAACAAGAACGGTGAGCAAAAATCCCAGAACCACATGGGGGGACCTAGTGAATGACCTACAGAGAGCTGGGACCACAGTAACAAAGGCTACTATCAGTAACACAATGCGCCGCCAGGGACTCAAATCCTGCACTGCCAGACGTGTCCCCCTGCTGAACAAAGTACACGTCCAGGCCCGTCTGCGGTTCACTAGAGAGCATTTGGATGATCCAGAAGAGGACTGGGAGAATGTGTTATGGTCAGATGAAACCAAAATAGAGCTTTTGGTAGAAACACAGGTTCTCGTGTTTGAAGAAGATAGAATACTGAATTGCATCCGAAGAACACCATACCCACTGTGAAGCATGGGGGTGGAACCATCATGCTTTGGGGCTGTTTTTCTGCAAAGAGACCAGGACGACTGATCTCTGTAAAGGAAAGAATAAATGGGGCCATGTATCGAGAGATTTTGACTGAAAATCTCCTTCCATCAGCAAGGGCATTAAAGATGAGACGTGGCTGGGTCTTTCAGCATGACAATGATCCCAAACACACAGCCAGGGCAACAAAGGAGTCGCTTCGTAAGAAGCATTTCAAGGTCCTGGAGTGGCCTAGCCAGTCTCCAGATCTCAACCTCATAGAAAATCTGTGGAGGGAGTTGAAAGTTCGTGTTGCCCAACGAAAGCCCCAAAACATCACTGCTCTAGAGGAGATCTGCATGGAGGAATGGGCCAAAATACCAGTGTGTGAAAAGCTTGTGAAGAATTACAGAAAACGTTTGGCGTCCGTTATTACCAACAAAGGGTATATAACAAAGTATTTCGATGAACTTTTGGTATTGACCAAATACTTATTTTCCACCATGATTTGCAAATAAATTCTTTAAAAATCAAACAATGTGATTTTCTGTCCGCCCCCCCGCCCCCCCACATTCTGTCTCTCATGGTTGAGATTTACCCATATTGACAAATACAGGCCTCTCTAATATTTTCAAGTGGGAGAACTTGCACAATTAGTGGTTGACTAAATACTTATTTGCCCCACTGTACTTGGCTCCCTGTTGATTTTTTTGGTCACTTCCTTGTTAACTCATTGGCTGTCATTGACTGCACCGAACGTCCAGTCCATTTTGACGGGAAAGGGGCGAATGAACGAATGTAACTGCAGACACGAAAGTGAGACAAGTGCAATAGTGACACAAATCACAAATGTCAAAATAAAAGCATGTAATTTTGTATGTACAGTATGAATGAAAGCCTGTCTGGAAAAACAACCCCATTTGCCTCCACCTGACTTACACAATCATTTATGTAATATTGGTTCTTTATTGTGTATATGCTAGAATAATGTTATTTTGGGCATACACTTCTCAAAATGTCCGATTTTCTTAACGCAGCAAAATTTTCTTTCATTCCAGTTCTTTGCCGACGTGAAAGAGGCTGAGGACAAGCTGAAGAAGATGCAGGACACCATGAAAAGGAAGTACACGTGCGACCGTTCCGTCACCGTCACCAGGCTGGAGGACCTCCTGCAGGACGCAGCCGTATGATAATATTTTGAATAACCGCTAATTTTGGTCTCAACCTGAAAATATGTTGCCTCTTTATGGTGTCGCTGATGGTCTGCAGGATGAGAAAGAGCAGCTGAGCGAGTTTCAAACTCACCTGGAAGGTCTAAAGCGGCGAGCCAAAACTGTGGTGCAATTGAAGCCACGCAACCCGGCTACTGCTATCAAGAGCAAGCTGCCCATTCAGGCTGTTTGCGACTTCAAGCAAATGGAGGTAATCAAAGACAAGCTCTTTAAGTGTGTTGTTATTTGTCATTCTTCTCCCAAATGTTTCCCATTGTTTATAGTGTTCCGCGGAGTGTCTTAATAAGTCCCAAGTGGGTGTTTCTTTTTACTGTTGTAATATGAAAGCCATTCCACCAAAACCAGATAGTAATTAGTGAATATTATAATAAGAAAATGGCCAATAAAGATGAGACGTTAGCCTTTAGAACTTCACTAGCGACAATGTTTTATTTTTGTTTTTACGTTTTATTTCTTACTGTCATTTTGATCATTAATGAAATGGGTACCACTACGTCACATCTGTGGTATTGCATTTAGTAGCCAATATGTGTAAAGATTGTCACATCAAAACAGGCAAAAAAATCTTTTTAGTTGTTTTCTAAATATTCATGCTGGGTCTGCTTACAAAAGCTAACACAATGTTGGACATAAACCTTACAGTGAAAGTGTTTGAGGTAAGTGTTCAACCATAATTGTTGATTAAGTCTAAAAGTTGCATCTTGAGGGCGCCAGATCTCATTTTGACATTGGAATGTGCCACATATGTCCTAGTGCAGGGGTCCCCAGCCTTTTTTGCACCATGGACCGGTGTGATTTGGGTCTTTTTTTCACGGACCGGTGTTCTGTCAAATTTGCACCCTTATAAAACTTTGCTCCCAAAGCTTTTGTGGCAGTGAAAAAGCCCTCTTTTATATTTAGTTGGACTCTCAATGTTATCCAACGGTGCTAAAAAACTATATACATCATAAACATACGTGTGCAACACGAAAATAGCGTAAATTAATGCTTAACGACACGGCGAGAGAGCTGCGTGCAGTTGTTTTGTGCAGCTAACATGGCAAACGTAAGTTAATATTCCTATCTTTAAGGAAAGTTTGTAGGGTTCACTTTGGAATCGCTGCATTCGTGGCCATTTTTAACGTTACGCGCATGCCAAATTTGTCAGAACACCGGCAATGTGCGGCAGAAAAATACAGCAAATATAAAATAACATTTGTTTTTAGCCCCTTCGTGTTAAGTGCAGGGAAAATACAACTCAGCCGCTGAATCATTGGGAGGCCTGAGCTTGTTTCGGTGATGGGAGAGTGAGAGAAGCCCGCTTCACAAAGATACGATGTTGGAAATTGTAGCACGATTTTCAGTGCTCTCCTAGTGATGTCAGGATATTCCGGAATGACTTTAATCCAGAACCTCGGTAGAGTGGTTGTCTGAAATGTGCGTTTAAGGTCACTGTCATTTGTGATCTCTACAAGCTGATCCTCCTGTTGCACAGACATGCTCGAATCATTCGGTTTATTCACAAACGGGTCACGAATCCACTCCTTCGCAGTTCGTGGGTCTTTAATGATTGGGAAGTTGCGTAGATTTTGTTTTCTCCGAGGTTGTAGGCTCATCTTCTGGCTCGTCAGGTGCCATTTTCCCTGTAAAAAATCTCTCCAAAGACGTCTGTTGTTCAGTCATTCTAGTGTGGGGGCTAATTATTTCCGGGAATAAATGTGATGCGCCTGCCCGACGTCATACATTATCATCGAGGACAAGCGCACATAGATATACAAAACAAGATGGACTGCTAGCAGTCCAATCAATGGATTTCTATGACGACATTCTATCCTGTAGTATTAGTGGTCCGCGGCCCGGCGGTTGGGGACCCCTGTCCGGGTGTCTGCTTTAATAGTATGTGAAAATGTCCAAGTGTCTCCCTGCATGTCCTAGTGAGTTGTTCAGAACCCTTAGTCTGTGCCAACCTGCAATGCTACCTATCAAGCAGCAGATGGGGCTGGTAGTTCATGCTGCTTTCTATCAGATTACAGTCCATCGTGGAGATGAGTGCGCACTGCTCAACAACTCCCAACCCTACAAGTGGCGAGTGCTCAACCGTCAGGGCAGCGAAGCGACGGTGCCATCCATCTGCTTCCTGGTGCCACCCACCAACAAGGACGCTGTGAACAGTGTTGCCGGGTGAGGATGCCAGGACGTCACCATGGCAATTACAATGCCCACTGACCTTTGTTGTCCCTTATTCTCAGGCTGGATGGGAACCTGCAGAAGTTGCATACAATGTGGCAGAGCTTGTTTGTGGATCTGAGAAGCCTCCTATCTTGGCAATACCTCATGCGAGACATTCACATCATCAAGACCTGGAACATCTCCATGGTAACGCCAATAGTCCCTACAGGGGTGGTCCATGTCTGAATAGCCTCATTTGTGTCCTAAACAAAGCAAATCTTTCAATATAAAGGGCAGTGTACCAGAACACGTGATCTGGTTTGATGACTAAAAAAATTTTTTATATACTGTAATTTTTTTTTTTTTTTGGCAAAAGTACTTACTGAATGTTACATAACGTGTTTTTCATATTTTAAGAAAACAGGGATACTATAATTCACAAACTTGGCATGATCGAGAAAACTCAAATCAGTTGTGGATTCTGCACCCAAAAATGAGTTAGAAATTGCTGTCATACAGACAAAAACAATTTAAAAAATTGCTTTGCCCAGTGTTATTTTTATTCATTTTTGTTCAGAAAGCAATACAGTACAATGAAATGTGACTAAAGTGAACCCTTGGACCAAATTTACAGTTGGTGACTCCTAGCTGTGTCTCTTATTGGTGGTGAGTTCAACATACATTGGTACCTCTACTTATGTAATTAAGGAACAAGTAGTACAGATGCGTTTCCCATGTAAATGCCCTAATCCATTTCAAACCCCCCCAAAATTCAGACATAAATCAGCATAAAAACGCATCTAAACATGTAACAAATACATGTTACAATTAGATTATTGCACAATAAACATAAAATTGAGTTGTGTATAATGTAAAAAACAAAGAATAGAGTATATACTAAAAGTTAATACATGCACGTAAAGCTGTCGGAACATCTCATGGCCCGAGGGGCGAATATAGAGGATGTTGGGATACACACCTACACATACAGTAGAGGTCCCTCTCAGCCATCTGGATGCCAGAAAGATGCTTGGCAATAGCCAATGGCAGAGCAGCTCTAAGTATGCTACGTTCAGTAAACTCTAAAAGTTGCGAGTAGCAGCCCATACTGTATTTTTGCCTTTCGTATCCTGAAATTTCTTTCGTAACAAGAGACAATATTTTCCCGTTGAGGCGTGTTGTAACCTGAAAGTTCCCTCTGTATTGATGTTCATAAGTAGAGGCACCACTGTACAGGTAGTCCCGGTTCTCTCATATGTCGGAATTAACCCTTTAAGCACCCCTAAATACCCTCTAAATCTCAAAACAACTATCCAAAACCATGTATTATACGTCATTGTACGGTCCTCACCAAGATGTTGGCGCTAAGTCCCAACTACACAGCGACCTAAGCTCCAAATTAACGATGTCAGACTTAAGTGTGGTTTGCTGACTTTATTCAGCTGCTCATGATATCAACACTTACAGAATTAACTAAAATAAAAAATGAAATTAAATCAGCTGCATCTTCAATAGCAGCAATTCAGATTTGTGGTTATAATTAGCTGCTAGTACAGCAATAACAATCCATACAAATGATTAGCATCTATCAACTACCGTCCGCACATCATCATAAACAATCACATAAACTCGCCCCAAGCATTCGACCACAATTTAAAACACACAATAAACAGTATAAAAGGTATTATATACAGGTGTCGCCTCAGTGGATGCTTCACAAGCAACAATTGTGCGCACAGGCTTGCAGCTGCTTACCCCTCTCTCTCTCACTCGGTTGCGCGACTTCTTCGTGGGAGCAAATGCCCACTATCTCATGTGCGCGCGTGCGCTCAAAAACGTTCTTCTTCGTGTGAATATGCGCTTTTACTCGCACACAGAGGTGGGTAGTAACGCATTAATGTACTCCATTACATTCACTTGAGTAACTTTTCGAGAAAAATGTACTTCTAAGAGTAGTTTTAGTAAGCCATACTTTTAACTTTTACTTGAGTAGACTTGTGAAGAAAAAAACGTTACGCTAGCTACACGAGTCTTCTAGATATTAGATTTTTTTTGCTAGCGATGCAATTGCCAAGAGTAGCGCTACTAATTTCACCAATGAGACGTCGCAACAATAATCACATGACTCCATTACACCAATCAGACGCAAGCGCACCGTTCTATGATCACGCCAGCCTGTTTAATCACACGTCTTTAAAGCACCGTAACAGGTGAAGTATTTGACAGAGTGCTGCCCTCAACATGAATCAGAAGTGCAGATTTAAAACTTTCTCCCAGTTTTTATTTGGCAATGATTGACCATGGAAAACCGGAGATATGTTCCTTTTAATTACATAATAGTAACTACGAAGGAACTACAGTATTCACTAGAGCTGGGAATCTTTGGGCACCTAACGATTCGATTACGATTACGAGGCTCCGATTCGATTATAAAACGATTATTGATGCACCCCCCCCCCCTTTTTTTTTTTTTTTTTTTTTTTTTTTTTTTTTTAATAAAGTTTTGTACATTTGTTCCAAAATTGTTCAAAAATACTCTCAGGCTAAACCAAACTACTATTTCAGTATCAAGTTAACATATAGCAGTAAACAAATATACAAAAATAACATTAAATAAAAAAAACTCCAGTCCCCATTCTGTATCAGCAGCTTTAAACTACATTCAATTAATTTAATGTTGTGAATCAACCGTTAAAGTTGTTAAAATTGCTCCCGTTATTCCATAATTTCCCTTTTGTCTACTTTTGACATGTGAAAGTTTTTAAACTATTTTAAAGATGGATTCAAGTCAATATTTTACCGATTTAGGAGTATTTTAGATAAAAAGTTAATTAGGTTTGCTTGGAAGGTTCGCTACAACAGCATTGCAGGGAAGTTTACTGCTTTAAGATGGCGGCCGTTTACTAACGCCCGCATCTAGCTTTTTGCAGATGTGCTGCTACCGCTACCGAGTCTATAATCCATCTAGTCCTATATAAATGATATCTACCGTAACATAATGTAGCTAAGCTGTACTTGTAGCAGCTTTTCGGCAGCAGGCAGGTATGTTGTTGTGTTTTTTTATCTCGTGGCATGAGTTGAGCTAGAGCCGTGAGTTGAGCGTTGACATTACCCGAGGGGCCGGTTAATGAGAAGCATAATGTTTAGCTACTCCCGCTCCATTCCGTCCCGAAGCCCGCGCGGCGCGCTGAGTGTGTCGTACTTCCGCTTTACTTGGCATATTTCAATAATCGGAATTTGGATGTTTGTGTATCGTTCTCGAATCTTCCACGGCCGAATCGCGAATAATCTAAGAATCGGAAATTTTGCACACCTCTAGTATTCACTATTCAAACTAGGAACTATTTTCTCCACTAGAGGGCAGGGCACTCATGCTCTTTGGATGAATAATGCTTCTGTACTGTTTTTTTTTGGCTTAATGTGGTTATGTAATGGGTTAGTGTGCTGTATCATAAGAATAGTTCATATAGATAAGATAAGGAAAAAACATTTGTTTTAAAAAAAAAAAATCCAACAAAAACAGTTACTCAAATTGTTCCTCATTACTTGAGTATTTTTTTTCACTGGATACTTTACTTGTATTTGAGTACATGTTTTGGATGACTACTGTTACTTAATATTAAGTAATATTATAGTAATATTATTTTGAAATAACGGTACTCTTGAGTAAAATTTTTGGCTACTCTACCCACCTCTGCTCGAACGCCATTAATACTACGTGCTCTACATTTCCTGCGCCAAGATAAAGGCATGCATCACAAAAAAAAGTAAATATTATTAGTAGGGCTGTCAAACGATTAAAATTTTTAATCGAGTTAATTACAGCTTAAAAATAATTAATCGCAATTAATCGCAATTCAAACCATCTATATAATATACCATATTTTTCTGTAAATTATTGTTGGAATGGAAAGATATGACGCAAGATGGATATATATATTCAACATGCGGTACATAAGGACTGTATTTGTTTATTATATCAATAAATCAACAAGATGGCATTAACATTATTAACATTCTGTTAAAGTGATCCATGGATAGAAAGACTTGTAGTTCTTTATGAAAAATGTTAGTACAAGTTATAGAAATGTTGTATTAAAACCCCTCTTAATGTTTTCGTTTTAATAAAATTTGTAACATTTTCAATCAAAAAATAAACTTGTAGCCCGCCATTGTTGATGGCAATAATTACTTACGCTATAAAATCAGTCGCACCCAAGCGCCAGCAGAGGGCAGCAAAACTCCGCAAAACACAATTAACAAGTTGGCCTTTCACTCCTCTGTCATTTAAATCTGTCTGAGCTGGGCCAAGTGCGTTAATTGCGTCAATTTTTTAAACGGGATTAATTTAAAAAATTAATTACCGCTCGTTAACACGATAATTTTGACAGCCCTAATTATTAGTAGAAAAAAAGTCAAAATCATGTAAGTCTAGTACATCGTAACTCGGGGACTACTCGTATTTCCAAATGCAGTACCATGGTTGATTCTCACACAGCTTCTTTTTTCCAGTTCAAGACCCTGACAGTGGAGGAGTACCGTCTGGCCCTGAGGAACCTGGAGCAGCACTATCAGGACTTCCTGAGGGACAGCCAGGATTCGCAGGCTTTTGGGGCCGAAGACCGCATGCAGGTGGAGTCCAATTACAACAAGGCCAATCAACACTATAATACTCTGGTCAGCACCGCAGAACAAGGTGAGTTTGTCTTTTGTGTTACCACACCACGTGGCTGCTTTTGGTTAGCAAAGCATCTGGAATTCATTTTTTTGTTTAAGACCATAAACGCATCAATCGGTCAAACACATTGGTTCACGATTGATGAATAAGTTGACTGTTGGCTTCAAATTTCAGGCTACGTGCCACCCAAGACGGGTAAGGTGCTTGACTACATCCCAGTGTCGCTCCTAATGTGCCAGTGGAAGATAGTGTGTTGTTTTGTGTCCCTGTATGTTTTACTGTCTGGTCAAATTGTGTCCGTCTGTACTTTCAGAGTGTGTGTTGTGGCTCGTGATTGCCAAGGCAGGATTGTCTGTTGTCGTGCTGCCAAATTCCATCCGCTAATTAACCTCACCAATCATCATCATCTTCACTGAATTTTTCTTCTAATCGCACTCGTCATGGCTTTGAATGTCAATGGCCCTCCGCACGGAGGACCGTCTAATCACGCATGAAGTCAATTGATCACTCTGAATCTCTCACATGATTTAACGTGAATCAAGGGCATGTTTAATCCTGTTACAGCTATTTACCATATTTTTTTGGACTATTGAGTCGCACTCGCCAAAAGACACACAAATAAAAAAATCATGTACACCTGTAAGTCGCATTTAATGTTGTTTTTGGCAGCTCTTTCAATTTTCGTTTTAGTTTTTTGGACAATAACATTATTAGTCTTAGTCATGGTTTAGTCATCTGAAAATATGTCTTCGTCTAGTTTTTGTTGGGGAAAACGTAAGACTAATTTAGTCTCGTTTTTAGTCAGCATTACTAAAAATGTTGTCGTCTGCAAAATTTAAAGAATTGACTCCAAAAATAAATAATGGTTTCCAACTATTTCGAATGAACATTGACAGACGATCACATATTGTAGCGTCAATGAGGACAACGCCAATTTGGTGTAAATACACACTCGACAGGAAAACAGTACGTTATTTTCAAGTAATTATACCCACCTGGACGCCACAAAGTGTATGTTAAAGAAGTTGTCAGAGAGTTTAAGAGGACGCTTGCCATTAGCATTAGCCTAATGCTAACACGAATGCTATGCTAACGCTACAAGTTACATTTAGCGTGTGACAATCACTCAGCACAGACTTAGCTAAAGCAACATTGCATATTCTCTCTGGCAAAGAAATGTAAGCAAGTCTTACCATGTATGCAAGCCTGGAGACTGGAGAGCAGTAGCACGTCATATGAGTGACACAACCAGACACTGAATACGGTGCAAGCTACCTACTGATAAAATGTCACACATTTTGAACATTGACGGAAACTATCGAGCATTTTCTTCACATTGTCGTCTCATCAGACAAAAACTAGCATTAGTCTTGTTATGTTTCAGTCTGTCAAAACACGTTTTTAGCTCACTATCGTCTCGTCATTGTCACGAAAAACTTTGTTTATTGCAGTGTTGTTTTCATCAACGATAACTGTCACGTTCAAATACGAATCCATAGGTAGACATTTATAATATTACCCAAAATAAGGAGAGAAGGCACTCAATTTAGTTGAAAAGCTTGCAAGGAGAAGGAGGAAAGCTATACAATGGACTACAAAATACAGCTTCCGCAATCGTTCTAACTAGCACCTCCTTCACCTGGCTTTTTATTTGGGATGGCCGTAGCAACAGACGGGTGTCTTGCCCTAAAAGGGAAAGGGGGAGCAAGCTGGCGACACCCCTTGTCTTTGTATGGCTATGTGTGTGCATGTAGGTGGAATTATATACATGTGTGTCAGCACATTTCAGCAAAGCAAAAATGCCTCTTCTGCTTGTCCTTGAACAGGCAAGAGGCCTCCTCGAGGCTTCTTCAAGACAAAACATTAACAAATGAGCAAAAGCATTTCTTCATTGCGAGCAGCTATTGATTAGAGCAATTATATAACAAACATCTCAATAACTATCACATCAAATACATTTCATGAAGCAATAGCATTTGGCAAGTAATAAATTGCAACAATATGATTTCTTAAATGTCCCAGACAGTTTAGATCTCAATGCCTGTGGCTTGTCCTTGAGGTTCACCTGTGGAACCTGGGCCGGCCACTTTAAACCGGTTAGAATGAAAAGGCAGTTTTATCAAGAACTAAACATGTCTATAGTTATCAATCACAAAAATGTCTCTTACGGCAATCAATCATGGAACATCCTATTATGGCAATCAATACTTTATTATGAGCATTTATTGGTAAAAGCAAATATTTAATAACCATTTCATAATTATCAATCACGATAACAAAAACATTTCGTCAACAAACAATATTTTCGTGATGATGATGTCACGATGACGGATGGAGATGAGATGGATCCCAGTTGTCGTCTGACGACACGAGAACGAGATGAAAATTCACCAGTTTCCGTCATGAATTCACAATGTGTGATATTTTCTTATTTTATGTGTAGTTAGCACGCATTTAGCTGTGTTTGGTCATGTCACTCATGTGAGGTGCTCTGATCATAACACACTAAACCAGACATGTCCAAAGTCCGGCCCGGGAGCCAAATGCGGCCCGTGGTCAAATTTCATCCGACCCCCAGCCTCTGTCATAAAATCAATAACGTCTGGCCCGCCCACAAACTTAATAAATTGGTCAGCAGTACTGCTACCAGCATATGAAGTATCTTACACACTAAATGCTGCTCCTCATTTACCCACGAAAAGGCAGCGGCACTCTAAGCAACATTCCCCCGTGTGACCCTTTACTCCCAATTGTTTAAAATGGCGACAATCAACAAAAAAAGAAAGTTGACTGCGACGGCTGGAGCTTCAAAGATAGGTGGAAATTGGACTATTTCTTCACTAAAATACGCAACAACTGTCTGACTCACTTGCAAAGAGACAGTCGCTGTTTTTAAAGAGTTAAATGTGAGGCGATATTACTGAACAAGACACACTGGCATGTAAGACAAGATTACAGGGAAGATACGTAGCGACTAGCAAGAAATTGAAGCAAGTTGAAGCTAGTTTAATTTCACAGCAGCAGTATTTCGCAAGAGCCTGAGAGTCGAAAGAGAACGCCACAAAGGCTAGTTGTGAGATTGTGGAAATGTATTAATTTAAAAAAACAATAAAGCATATGTGACACACAGAATGGCTTGCTAAAATTTGCTTAAATATATTGTTCTACATAAAGGATGTCAGCCAAGGTCGGCCCCCCACATTTTTACCACACCAAATTTGGCCCTCTTTGCAAAAAGTTTGGACACCCCTGCACTAAACTAACTTGTAGCGTTAGCACAGCGTTCATGCTAGAATTAGCGTTCGCGTTAGCATTTAGCGCGGCGACTCGGTGTCTTCTTAAACTCATGGAACTCTTGGAAAACATTTTACATACAGTTCCAGATGAGTTTAATTGTTAATAATGTGCTGTTTTCCTGCTGAGTGTGTATTATCATAATGAAAATGGTGATGTCCTTGTAGACTCTACACTTATGTGATCGCCTGTCATGTTCATTCAAAATTGTGGGAAACTTTTTATTTTAGGGCTGTCAAACGAGTTAATTACAGCTTAAAAAGTAATTAATCGTAATTAATCGCAATTAATCGCACTTCAAACCATTTATAAAATATGCCATATTTTTCTGTAAATTATTGTTGGAATGGAAAGATAAGACACAAGATGGATATATACATTCAACATACGGTACATAAGGACTGTATTTGTTTATTGTAACAATAAATCAACAAGATGGCATTAACATTATTAACATTCTGTGAAAGCGATCTATGGATAGAAAGACTTGTAGTTCTTAAAAGAAAAATGTTAGTACAAGTTATAGAAATTTTATATTAAAACCCCTCTTAATGTTTTCGTTTTAATAAAATATGTAAAATTTTCAATCAAAAAATAAACTAGTAGCCCGCCATTGTTGATGTCAATAATTACTTACACAACGCTCATGGGTGCTGAAGCCTATAAAATCAGTCGCACCCAAGCGCCAGCAGAGGCCGGCAAAACTCCATAAAACACAACAAGTGAGCGTTTCACTCTACTGTCATTTAAATCTGTCTGAGCGGGGCATCTGCGTTAATTGCGTCAAATATTTTAACGTGATTAATTTAAAAAATTAATTAACGCCTCTTAACGCGATAATTTTGACAGCCCTATTTTATTTATTTATATATTCATGGACTAAAACTTTTGAAGTTTATAGACGAAAAAGTTTTGAGAATTGCCGACTAAAACTAGATGAAGACGAAGACATTTTGAAATTACTAAAATATGACTAAGTCATAAGTGTTTTCGTCCAAAAGACAGACAAAAATTAAAAGTGCTGCCAAAAACAACTGGTTTGTTAATAAAATATTTGCGTTATAGTCATCCTTGATGAAAACAGCACTTTGCATTGGAGTATAAGTCACTTTATTTTATTTAAGTAATAACAAGAAAAAGGAAAACAACATGTAGCATGTTAACTTATTCACTGCTTTAGTGCCATTGAAGGCACTTGACGTCCAATCCATTTTAACTGGGAGAGTTAAAAATCTTTCGACCCATTGAGTTAAGTCAAATAACTAGTGTATACAACAAAACATTACAGTACTTCTTTAGCAAACTCTCAATCTTGCAAAAAAGTGCGACTAATAGTCTGGAAAATATAGTATCTTCCATCCAAAGTCATCATGGATTTGACAGAAGGATGCTAATTGCGCCTACCTATTTTTTACCTCCCATCAGGAGAACAGGATGAGTCTGTGTGCAGGCTTTACCTGACGAAACTCAAGGAATTGCGCCTGAGACTGGAGGGCTGCGAAAACCGAACAGTGACGCGACTTCGCCAGCTGGCAGACAAAGAACCGCTCAAAGCTTGCGCCCTGAAGACCACCGAGCAGATGGTGAAGATCCGAAATGTTTGCGGTTCTTGTCCTGACTGCCTTAACAATTCTCAATCCCGCTGGCAGAAAGTCCAAAGCGAGCTGGAAGGCCTGAAGAAAGAACTCACATCTATCGCAGAGAAATCTGAGGAAGTTCTGGTCTCGCCTTCAAGCTCTGGCTCCTTGCTGCGCTCAGAACTGGATGGCACGCAGAAGAAGATGGATCACGTTTACAACCTGTCATCCATTTATCTAGACAAGTAAGGTTCCCTCGTTTTAGCTTTTTGACACATCATCCTGGTGCTAACGTTTTGGTTCTCAGGCTGAAGGCCATCGACGTGGTGATAAGGAACACCAGGGACGCAGAGGAGACCCTGAAGAGCTACGAGACTCGCCTGCTGGATGTCCATAAAGTTCCAACTGAGGACAAGGAGGCAGAGCGGCATCAGAGCCAGATAAAGGTATCAGTTTTCCAACCGAAAGGGGAGAACGAATTGTTGCACTTGCGCTAACTCAAGCACCAGAGGGCAGTCTTGCGCAATATTAACATTATATTTATTTAGTTTTGATTTGAGTTTTACCCTTGAAGCGTTGATTTCCCTTCAACAGAAAATGCAAGTAGAATCTGAAGCAGACCAAGCTGTGTTCGATCGCCTTCAAGACGAACTCAAGCGGGCGTCGGGCGTCCATGACAAGATGACGCGCGTCCACAGCGAGCGCGACGCCGAGCTGGACCACTACCGCCAGCTGGTGGCCAGCCTGCAGGAGCGCTGGCAGGTGGTGCTGGCTCAGTTGGAGGTGCGAAAGCAGGAGTTGGAGTTGCTCCGACGCCACATGAACGCCTACCGCGATAGCTACGAGTGGCTCATGCGTTGGTTGGGGGACACCAAGCGACGCCAGGAGGAAGTCCAGGCGCTGCCCGTCGGTGACGAAGCGGCGCTGAAGGAGCAACTGGCAGAAGAGAAGGTATTTGAGCTGCGTTTACTGGACACTTTATTAAGTACACGTCATTCAATGAACTAGTCACACTATTAAGTTAAAATGGTCATCCAGCAAAACTAAATTGGTTGAAGCTGTTAATTGTAAGTAAAGACGCAAAACGTCCCAATGACAGTCAGTGGCGCCACCAGGGGGTGGCCACGGCCACCCCTATAAATTGGTTGGCCACCCCACTGGCCACTCCACTTGCCAGTATATCGTTAGATTGTGGTAGCATCAGTTATGCATTTCATCCCAAATGAATGCATTTATTTTGTTTTGTTAAATGTAGGGCTGTCAAATTTATCACATTAACGGGCGGTAAATTTTTTTTTTTTAATTAATCACGTGAAAATATCGCAATTTAAGCATTCGTAGTACGACTCATTCACGGATTGCCGCAAACAGCCTACAATGGCGTCGTTTTACTTCTATACAGAGATAAGAGGCAATGTCAAGGGAGTGGAGTAGATAAAAGCATTCATTGGGGCCGTGCTTTTAATTGGCAAAAGCTTTGTCATCTCTCCCACAGCAACTGTAAATATTGTGGGAAGCGACGTGGGGAAGAATGACAGGAATCAATCTTTTTCTTAACACCCAGTAGTGTACTTAACGCAGAGAAGATATAGCATTTGCAGCCACCACACACAGTCATGGTTGCACCACTTACCATCATCCATTTGGGCAGAACAGTTAAGTCGGTACAGTATCATTTACTGAAAGCTCAACAAATACACTAGATGGCAATATTTAGTCACAATATACAAAGTCACATTTATCCTTTAAGAATTACAAGTCTTTCTATCCGTGGATCCCTTTCACTGAAAGAATGTTAATAATGTTAATGCCATCTTGTGGATTTATTGTTACAATAAAAAAATACAGTACTTATTTACAGTATGTTGAATGTAGATATCCATCTTGTCTTATCTTTCCATTCCAACAATAATTTACAGAAAAATATGGCATATTTTAGAGATGGTTTGAATTGCGATTAATTACAAATAATTAATTTTTAAGCTGTGATTAACTCGATTAAAAATTTTAATCGTTTGACAGCCCTAGTTAAATGTACACCTTATGCCTAATATATACATAAGAAAATAAAACAGAATTGTTGTGGAACTCAAAATGTTGACTGGACAGTTACGGACTATGCTCATTAAATCATCAGTAACGTCAAATATTACACAATACACCAAAGTATATCAGTAGCCGTGTCCTTAAGTCTTTCTGATAGTTTTCCCCTGACCTTTTTACCGCAATAATATAATGAAAACCTAAAATTATTGCTTTTAGTTCTGGCCACCCCAAGATTTTAAGTGGCCCCATCTGGCCACCCCTATGAAAAATTTCTGGAGGCGCCACTGATGACAGTATGAGCTGAACATTTTGGTATGGAGATATTTGGAGATTCATTCCAGAGTTTGAAAGTTAAAAAAAATGCCGCCAAGGCCAGTAAATGAAGTAAATATTTTTTTAAAAAATACATTTTTTTAAAAAAAACAGTACGAAAGTAACAAACTGTAACCAATCTGTTGATAAAAGCATTTAAAGTAATATTGGAAGATATCGGTATTGGTTTTGCACTGGTTATAAATTAATGTACAACAAGCCCGCTGAAAGCCAGGCATGATTTCAAGGGCGTAGGTTTGCATAGGGACAATAGGGACATAACACTACCAACTTTTCAGGATGCTCAAGTTGTCCCCACTAACTTTTAAGCAACCTTATTTGAATTATATAATGATTATAATTGATGATAATTATTAATGATAATAATTTATAATGTCTTCCCATATGTTGTAATAGAATTGACCCTTCCATTATTCAGTGAATTACTGTATTATCATTATGTTCAGACTTACATTTACCCCTTTTTTACTTGTTGAATTAGCCGGTCCATTTTTTCCCCTCAAATGCACGTTTGATTGGCTTAGACTAGAACAAACAAACACGCACACTCACACAACCCAGACAGAAATGCATGTCAACATGCCGCCTCCTTTACCCCCTTCAAAGACGTGGGATATTAGATTTTTTGGGGGGGCCAGCAGCAGCTGATGTAAGTAGACGTCAGTGTTGTGGAGGTGGAAAACACGCCACTAATTTTGCTACTGAAAGTCCGACCTGCTTCACAGTTAGCATAACATTAAATTTTGTGAACTTGCTAACCTGCAAAACTCCAGTAGGAAGCAGCTTAGAGATAAGTCTCCTCCTGTACTGTATGTGTTTTCTATGGTTAACGTTAATTCAACTGTGCATTTATTCATCAATTAAAATTATTTATTTTCTCCATCATTCATTTAAAATTAATCTTATTTGCAGCCTATGAAGACATTTCTTTAACCCCCTCACAAAAAAAAATAACACACAGAAAAACATAAACGTCCTATATTTGAAGAAAGGGGAATTTCCCCCATTTTCTCCCTTAAAAAAATATTTTAACTTTTTTCATTTTTACGTAGGCAACACATCAGCATATTTGTGAGAAATGTAGCCCTGACCTTCATTCACCCAATCGATTTGGTGTTATTAATGTACCGTCCCCAAAGTAAAACCTGTATACTGTATATAGCGTCCCTACCAATGTTGAGACCAAACCTCCGCCCTTGCATGATTTAGCACAACAGCTGTGCCTATTTGTGGATGTCTATGAACTATGATGGTTGAAATTTATTATTTTAGGGAAAACCCTAATCACTTATGGTGCACAAATAAATTGAACAATAAATGAAAAATAATGAATTATAAACTCATCACATATAATTACAGCGTCACCAGACAGAAATAGTCACTAAGAAAAGTAAAAAAGCACATAATTATGATTAAAAATCTGTGCAAAAGCCCAGTAAAATGCATCTCGGGAATTGTGTTGCACTTGAATGTCCCATGATTGCCTGCCTGCATTTGTAATGATTTGGTTGCCCTCAGGTGGCTCTTTGGGGTAACTACTGTAAACATGATTAATTTGTGACCATTTCGGCTCATTTTAATTATCTTTTTTATCCATACCGGACATTATTTTGGCACTTTTTCTATAACTTTAGTTGAAGTTGTTCTCTTATTTCTCACAGAAGGATTATTTTTGAAAACCCCTGAAGTTGTTACATTTATCATTATTAAAGACTCCAGTGGGCCATTACAATACAATTAGCAATAATATATCCACGATCACATATATCGGTCTTTATTTTATTTTAGCGAGAAACATGAAGTCAATGCACATAATTTACTTTTGTGGACCACGCAAAACGATGTGGCAGACCAAATCTATCCCTCAGGCTTTGAGTTTGGTGAAATCTTCCTAATGTGCCTTTTAAAATCATTTTAGTCAAAGTGTGACTCATATATATTCCTTGATTAACGCAGAAAATTCTGGACGAAATTGAGAAGAACAAGGATAAAATTGACAAATGCCAGAAAAACGCCAAAGACTACATCGACTCCGTCAAGGTGTGTATGCGTGATTGATGCGTAAAGTGGAAAAGAAACACAGAGGATAGACTTATGTTTGCTCTTTTAGGATTATGAGCTCCAGCTCCTGACATACAAAGCCCTGCAGGACCCCCCTGCCTCACCACTGAAGAAGCCCAAAATGGAGTGCGCCTCTGACGACATCATCCAAGAGGCAAGTCCTTGGATGAGGTCCAGCAAATATTTTTAAATAAACGTACAAGGTGTTTAACGCTATCGCTGTTTTGCGTCCCTGACAGTACGTCACGCTGAGAACTCGCTACAGTGAGCTTCTGACGCTCGTCAGCCAGTACATCAAATTCATCGGGGACTCGCGTCGCCGCCTTCAGGATGATGAGGTAACTACATGCTTTACGAGCACAGTAGGTAAAAGAGATTGGACTATTTAGTAAATCGGAATTAACCCTTTAAATACTCATAAACAGTGTTGTCACGGATTACTTAAAAAAGTAATTTAATTACTGATTACACCTCAAAAAAGTAATCTAGTTATTTTACTGATTACTTATCAAAGTAACTAAGTTACTTTAAAAGTAACTTATCAATTACTTTTTACCAATTTTCCTCCTTTCGCTGCCTCAACATAAAAATAACAGAAAAATGTCATCGCGTGAAATTGAGTTTTTCACATAAGGCTTAATCTTTGAGTTAGCGGGGGTTTAATTAGTCGATGGAGTTGATTTCAACCACCATTGACTCGCCCTAGCTTAGCCATTCCGGAGCCCTAAAACTAACAAATAACTGACACACTGCACGAAATTTTTTTAAATAAAGTCCAACGACTAATTAAATCCCCGCTAACTCCAAGATTAAGCCTAATGTAAAAAATTCTGAACTTCCCCTTTGAAATAAAGACCTAGCCGTTAAAATGTTGTCTATAAAAGTTGCAAAGCAATAAAACAACAAAAATTAATGAAATGAACAAAAATCCTACAACGTACAGTTTTCATAATGAGTCAAAATCATTTTTCGAACAGATCATGTGACTAGCACCTTGGAGACTTTGCTTTGCTTAGCCAAAACTACACCAGAGGAGGCAAGATGGATATTTAGAATTTCTTTAAACCTAAGCTTTCAAACGCTACCAACAACAACCTAAACAATATATATATATATATATATATATATATATATATATATATATATATATATATATATATATATACATACACACACACACACACACACACAGTATTGGCCAAAAGTTTGGAAGCACCTCAAAGGTGGATACTTTGAAGAATGTAGAATATGAAACCTGTTTTCAGTTATTTCACTTTTTTTGCCATTCCACATGTTCGTTCATCGTTTTGATGTCTTCAGTGAGAATTTACAATAGCAGTGAAAATATATAAAACGCAAAAATTATGAAGTGTGTCCAAACTTTTGACTTTCGTTTCAGTCTTCAACATGCTACTCCCCCAAGTCCCACAAATGTAAAACTTCGCCTATGATTACAAATTAACTATAAAATGTACATAATTACACGTATTATAAAGGCTGGTTGCAAACTGTAGAAGTGCTGGCTGTCTCGTAACCTCGGCTTTGTTTCGAGTTTTTTTCACGACGCGTTGTGATGTAATTCCAAGTGCTTCCTTGTTGAATTGGATGTCGAGTATATAGCGGTCGACAGTCTTCCTGAGCCAGCGCAGAGTTTGCAACGCACCGAGATATTTTCGTCATCTTTACTGGACGGATATGTGAAGTAATGGCTGTATCTCCAGTGAGCAAATGCAGCCGTTTGTGGTATCTCTTCGGCTCCTTTACTGTTAGCATCCTGATAGGTAGCCAGGCTATGTGGCACAGTGGCAGACGGCGCGCACACAGCATTTTAATACACGTGACCCGTTTTTTTTCCGATGAGAAAACGTGAGATGTGATGTCACTCCCAAACTCAAGAGCAGTATTTTCTATTCAAATGCTCTTCGTACGTGACTACAGTATTCTTCATTCTACATACAGTATGAGGCAACAACAAAATAGTAACACACAGGCACTGCGGAAACTAACTTTAATCAGATTACTGGCTTGGAAAAATGAACGTGTTAGATTGCTCATTACTGAAAGAAAGTAATCAGATTACAGTAACGCGTTACTGACAACACTGCTCATAAATACCTTCTAAATAACAAACCAAAAACAATATTATACGTCATTGTACTGTCCTCGCCAAGAACTTGAAACTAAGTCCTAGCTAGATGGCGAGCTAAACTCTGAAATGAGAATGTCAGACATCCGTGTGGTTTGCTGACTTTGTTCAGCTGCTCATGACATAAATTCTTGCAGAATGAAACTAAAATTAAGATGATATTAAATCAGTTTCATCTTCAATAACCAATTCGAAGTTCAAAATTCAAAACTAGCTGTTGATACAGCAATAACAATCCACACAAATGGTAAGCATGTATTAGTTAGCATCCGCACATCATCGAAAACAATCAACAATTAACTCGCCTGAGGTATTCAACTACAATTGAAAATGCACAATAAACAACACAAAAGGTGTTATATACAGGTGTTGCCTCTGTGAATGCTTCACACGCAGGCTTGCAGCTTAAGCTTTCCCCTGTCATTCACTCTGCTGTGTGACTTCTTCGTGTGTACATGCGCTCTCACTCGCGTGCAGAAGTACTACCTCCACTACGCTTCCTGCGCCAAAATAAAGGCATGCATCACAAAACAAAAGTAGACATTATAAAAAACAAACTGGAGACAAAATGCCGGACGAGACTCCGGCGTCGTAAAGTCAAAATCATATATATCACATATTCGGGTACGTTGTAACCCGGGGACTACCTGTAATGTGTTCTAACTCCAGAATCGCCAGTTCCTGTTTGCACAATGTGAGGGCTGTGCGACAGCCTCCACACATGCACTTCCTCCTATTATACTGTAATATTTCATCTCGAAATGTTCACATTCTTATCGCTCACCGACTTCTTTGTTTGCTTTTCTTGCTCAGTTGATTGTTTTCCTGACTACATTCAACCCTAACATTTTGATTTCGCTTTTTCTGTTGGCTTTCTGAAGTGGCTGCCAGCGATATGTCTGGATGAATATTATACTTGAACGGTCAATTAGCCATGAAGACAAAGCAGTTACTTCCCTAAAGACATCTTACCATAGCGGAAGGCTTAGTAGTGAAATGCTTTTTCAGATGGAATGTGATTTTAGCTATGAATGGTTATTGCTCACGTATCTAATTCTGCCAATTTGAATTCCGAGCCTTCTTTGAGCAGTCAATAATGTCTGTACAATTTGTCCAGTTTGTTATGAAACAAGAGCAGTCTTTAAATTGTCAAAGAAATTAATATCTAAACCTGAAAGTGCATGAAAACAAATATATAATATATTTGTGAAATTCCTTCACTGTTTACTCATGCAGAAAGAGACTGAGAAGCTGAAAGAGGCAGAGCGGAAGAAGCTGGCGGAAATCCAAGCCGAGTTGGACAAACAAAGGCAGCTGGCCGAGGCTCACGCTCAGTCTGTGGCCAAAGCCGAACAAGAGGCCGAGGCCCTCAAACTGAAGATGAAAGAGGAGGCTGGTAAAAGGCAAGACGTCGCCGTAGATGCTGAGAAGCAGAAGCAGAACATCCAGCAGGAGCTGCAACAACTCAAGAGCCTGTCAGACCAGGAAATCAAGACAAAGAACAAGCAGCTGGAGGAGGCTCTGACCAGCCGGACCAGGATCGAGGAGGAGATACGCATCATCAGACTCCAGCTAGAGACAACCGTCAAGCAGAAAAGCACGGCCGATGTGGAGCTGCAACAACTACGCGACCGAGCTGCCGAAGCCGAGAAACTGCGGAAAAATGCTCAGGAGGAGGCTGAGAGACTTCGGAAGCAGGTGGCTGAAGAGACTCAGAAAAAGAAAAATGCCGAAGATGAGCTGAAGCGCAAAGCTGAGGCAGAGAAGGAGGCCTCGAAGCAGAAGCAGAAGGCCTTGGACGACCTACAGAAATTCAAGATGCAAGCAGAGGAGGCTGAGCGACGCATGAAACAGGCAGAGGAAGAGAAACTCCGGCAGGTCAAGGTGGTGGAGGAGGTGGCACAGAAGAGTGCCGCTGCGCAGTTGCAGAGCTCCTCCAAATCCTTTAATGAACGGACAACCAAACTGGAGGAATCCCTGAAGAAAGAGCAGGGCACCGTTCTCCAGTTACAAGAGGAAGCTGAGAAGCTCCGCAAACAGCAAGAGGAAGCCAGCAAAGCTCGGGAACAGGCGGAAAAGGAACTGGAGACATGGAGGCAAAAGGCCAATGAGGCTCTCCGCCTGAGGCTGCAAGCTGAGGAGGAGGCCCAGAGAAAGAGCCAGGCACAGGACGAAGCAGAAAGGCAGAAACTGGAAGCTGAGCGTGATGCAAAGAAAAAAGCAAAGGCCGAAGAAGCCGCCCTCAAACAGAAGGAAAATGCGGAGAAAGAGCTGGAAAAACAAAGGACTTTTGCTGAGCAGATTGCCCAGCAGAAGCTGTCAGCCGAGCAAGAATGCATCCGTCTGAAGGCTGACTTTGAACACGCAGAGCAACAGAGGACTCTCCTGGACAGCGAACTACAGCGCCTAAAGAACGAGGTAAACCTTACTGAAAATGAGCGAAAGAAGCTGGAGGAAGAGCTGGCCAAAGTACGAAGTGAAATGGACGCCCTTCTCCAGATGAAGGTAAAAGCTGAGAAGGAGACACTGTCCAAAACCGAAAAGACAAAGCAACTCCTCGAGTCGGAAGTTTTAAAAATGAAGCAGCTTGCCGATGAAGCTACCAGGCTAAGGTCAGTGGCCGAGGAGGCCAAAAAGCAGAGGCAGATCGCCGAAGAGGAGGCGGCCAAACAGAGAGCCGAAGCAGAAAAAGTCCTAAAAGAGAAGCTGGCGGCCATCAATGAGGCAACTCGTCTTAAAACAGAAGCTGAAATCGCCCTGAAGGCCAAAGAAGCTGAGAACGAAAGGCTGAAAAGGCAAGCTGAAGATGAAGCCTATCAGAGGAAGCTGCTGGAGGATCAGGCAGCCCAGCACAAACAAGACATTGCCGAGAAAATGCAGCATCTGCAGAGTTCGTCTAACTCGGAATTGGAGCGACAGAAAACAATCATAGAGGAAACTCTCCGACAAAGAAAAGTGGTAGAGGAGGAGATCCACATCATCAGGATCAACTTTGAGAAGGCCTCAAAGGAAAAATCGGATTTAGAGAACGAATTACAGAAACTGAAAGCGCTCGCCGACGAAACGCAAAAGAGCAAACTCAAAGCCGAGAAGGAAGCCGAAACATTAAAGCAACTGGCCGCGGATGAGGAGAAGAAGCGAAAGGAAGCCGAGGAGAAGGTGAAGAGGATCACGGCTGCGGAGGAAGAGGCAGCACGGCAATGCAAATCCGCTCAGGATGAGGTGGCGCGCCTGAAAAAGAAGGCGCAGGAAGCAAACAAGCAGCGTGAGAAAGCAGAGAAGGATGCCGAGCAACAGGTGCTTCTAGCTAAAGAGGCCGCGCAGAAATGCAGCGCCGCAGAACAAAAAGCGCAAGACGTCCTCAGCAAGAACAAAGAGGGTGATCTCGCGCAGGCAAAGCTAAAGGAAGAGTTTGAGAATGCCCAAAAAATTGCACGAGAAGCGGAAAAGGCCAAAGAGAAAGCTGAGAAAGAGGCGGCTTTACTACGCAAGAAAGCAGAGGAGGCCGATAAACAGAAAAAAGCTGCAGAGGATGAGGCTGCCAAGCAGGCCAAAGCTCAGAAAGATGCAGAGAAACTGAGGAAAGAGGCAGAAAAGGAAGCCTCAAAACGAGCGGAAGCCGAGGCCAATGCTCTCAAGCAAAAGCAGCAGGCTGACGCTGAGATGACGAAGCACAAAAAGGAAGCCGAGCAGGCGATGAAGCAGAAGTCGCAGGTGGAAAAGGAACTGTCAACTATCAAACTGCAGCTGGATGAAACCGACAAGCAGAAAGCAGTTTTGGACAAGGAGCTCCAGCGGGTTAAGGGTGAGGCTGACGATGCCGTCAAACAGAAGGCACAGGTGGAGGAGGAGCTCTCCAAAGTCAGGACTCAGATGGAAGCGCTTCTCAAACTAAAGATTGAAATTGAGAGCGAAAACAAACGTCTCATAAAAAAGGATAAAGACAATGCAAAGAAGCTTCTAGCAGATGAAGCGGAGCGGATGAAGATCCTAGCAGAGGAAGCAGCCCGGCTCAGCGAGGAGGCCGAGGAAGCAGCCAAGCTCAGAAAAAAAGCCGAATCTGATTTGGCTGAACAGAGGGCGCTAGCTGAGAAAATGCTAAAGGAGAAAATGCAAGCCATCCAGGAGGCTACCAAGCTGAAAGCAGAGGCAGAGGACCTCCAGCGGCAGAAGGACAAGGCACAAGAGGCTGCCAAGAAGCTTCTGGAGGACAAAAAACAAATCCAACAACAGCTGGACAAAGAGACCGAAGGCTTCCAGAAATCCCTGGAGGCCGAGCGAAAGAGGCAGCAGGAGGTGGCGGATCAGGCGGAGAAGCTGAAGCTGAAGGTGAAAGAGCTCAGCGATGCTCAGGCGAAAGCTCAGAAGGAGGCGGAAAAGTTCAAAAAGCAGGCGGACGAGGCCAAGGCTAGTCTGCAGGACTCCCAACAGAAAGCCACTGAGACTGTGGTACAAAAACTGGAGGTTCAGCGGCTGCAGAGCACCAGAGAGGCCGACGACCTCAAGAAAGCCATTGCTGACCTGGAAAAAGAGAGGGAAAAGTTGAGAAAAGAGGCAGAGGAGCTACAGAAAAAATCCAAAGAGGTATGTAACAAAAAAAATTATAAATAATGAAGTCACTGTTTATTTTAACACTTAATTTTTTCTTTTTTTTTTCTACCTAGATGGCACTAGCCCAACAAGAGCAAATTGAACAGCAGAAGGCCATCCTTCAGAAGACATTCCTCACAGAGAAGGAGTTGCTATTGAAAAGAGAGAAGGAAGTTGAAGAAGAGAAGAAGAAGCTGGAGAAACAGTTCAAGGATGAAGTCAGCAGGGCCAAGGTGCTGAAAGAGGAGCAAGAACGTCAGCAAAAGCTCATGGAGGACGAGAGGAACAAGCTCCAGGCCATCATGGACGAGGCCTTGAAGAAGCAGAAAGAAGCTGAGGACGAAATGAAGAAGAAACAAAAGGAA
The DNA here is from genome assembly GCF_030265065.1 of Corythoichthys intestinalis. Taxonomy (NCBI): domain Eukaryota; kingdom Metazoa; phylum Chordata; class Actinopteri; order Syngnathiformes; family Syngnathidae; genus Corythoichthys; species Corythoichthys intestinalis. Next base: position 28,589,992 of record NC_080416.1, read on the forward strand.
ATGGAAGTGCTTGAAAAGAAAAGGAATGAACAAGAGAAACTGTTAGGAGAGGAGAACAAAAAGCTGAGAGAAAAGCTAAACAATCTTGAGATAGCTTCCAAAGAAAACGCATCCAAAAGAAAAGAAACTGAGGTCCAAACAGAAAAGGATGCTGGTGATAAATTGGTTTCTGCAACAGTCTCGGTGACAACTAAGAAAGTTTACAATGGCTCTGAAGTTGATGGAGAAAAGAAAGTTTCACCTTGGGCATTTGATGGAATAAGAGAAACGGTTCCTGCCGAGAGGCTTCATGAAATTGGTATCTTGACTAAAAAAGAGTTGGACAGACTGAAAAAGGGTAAAGTCTCAGTGCAAGACCTTTCAAAGACAGACAAAATCCAGTCATGTCTTAAAGGCCAGAGCTGCATTGGTGGAGTCTTGACTCCCTCCAAGGAGAAACTGAGCATCTATCAGGCCATGAAAGACAACAAGATTACACCCAACGCAGCCACAATGCTGCTGGAAGCTCAGGCAGCGTCTGGCTACCTCATAGATCCCTTAAAAAACAAGCTGCTTTCAGTGGACGACGCTGTTAAAGAGCAGTTGATTGGCCCTGAACTCCATGACAAAATGCTGTCTGCTGAGCGAGCTGCTACAGGCTTCAAAGACCCTTACACTGGAGATAAAATCTCCCTTTTCGAGGCCATGAAGAAAGGTCTGATTGAAAAGGATCAGGCCACCAGGTTCCTAGATGTTCAGCTTGCAACTGGCGGCATAATTGACCCCATCAACAGTCACAGAGTCCCGCTGCAGACAGCCTACAAGCAGGGGCAGTTTGACGCCGAAATGAATAAGCAAATGCCGGACCAAAAGTTATTTGTGGAGCCTAGCACCCAAGAGGCCCTCACCTACAAGCAGCTCCTGGACAAATGCACCAAGGATGCAGGGTCAGGCATGATGATACTACCTGTGAACGAGAAAGCCGTGCAAAGCGAGACAACCTACACAGATGCTGAGATGAAAGAAGTGTTAAGCGAGTCTAATGTGGACGTGCCCTTTGGCAGGTTCAAAGGAAAGACTGTCACCATTTGGGAAGTGATCAACTCCGAGTATTTTACAGAAGAGCAGCGAAAAGACCTGATCCGCCAGTACAAGACGGGCAAGATCACGGTGGAGAAGATCATCAAAATCGTTATCACTGTTGTGGAGGACAAGGAGAAGAATAACGAAAACGTATTGAACGGCCTGCGGGCCCCTGTGCCGGCCAGTGAACTTCTGGACTCTAAAGTCATCAACAAAGATGTTTTCAACAAGCTTAGCAACGGAAAGATGACCATCAAAGAGATCTCTGAGATGGATACTGTAAAGAAAGCTCTCCAAGGAACACCCAGCATTGCTGGACTGTTTCATAAACCCACCAAAGAAAAAATGCCTTTTTATCAAGCCATGAAGAAAGAGCTACTCTCACCTGAGACAGCCATCAATCTTCTCGAGGCTCAAGCGGCTACTGGCTTCATTGTCGATCCCGTCAAAAACGAGCGAATGCCTGTTGACGAAGCAGTCAAGCTTGGCTTGGTGGGCCCAGAACTCCACGAGCGTCTGCTGTCAGCAGAGCGAGCGGTCAGTGGCTACAGAGATCCTTACTCTGGCAAGAAGGTGTCTCTGTTCGAAGCTATGAATAAAGGTCTCGTCAAGAGGGATCATGGTATCCGTCTTTTGGAAGCACAACTATCCACAGGAGGAATTGTTGACCCTGTTAAAAGCTATCGCATCCCGCATGAGATTGCCTGCAAACGGGGCTATATTGATGAGGAAACCAGCAAGATCTTGAACAATACCACGGACGAGACCAAGGTCTTCTACGATCCAAATACACAGGAGGAGGCCACTTATACTCAGTTGATGAAGAAATGCATTTCCGACAATGAAACTGGACTTCCCTTGCTCCCACTCTCACAGAAGGCTCCAAAACCCAAAGAAGATCAACAAATCACAGAGGCCAAAACCAAAGAGGCCCTGAACCAGAGCACAGTGCAGCTGGACTACGGACCTTTCAAGGGGAGAAAAGTCACAATCTGGGAAATCATCACCTCTGAGTACATCACAGAAGAGAAGAGAATCGAGCTAATTCGCCAGTATCGAATGGGCCATGTGACAATAGAAAAGTTAATCAAGGTTGTGATGACTATAGTGGAGGAAAAAGAGACCCAGACAAAAGAAAAGCCCTGTTTTGAAGGTCTTAGGGAACCCGTTGCCGCCAGTGCATTAATGGATGCCAACATAATTGACAAGGCCACATTTGAGCAGCTCCAGAAGGGCACTAAGACTCCTCAAGACGTTAGTGAAGATGATAAAGTTAAGAAGTATCTGCAAGGCACAGACCGCATCGATGCCATCGTGATGGAAGGAACAAATCAAAAGATGAGTATATATCAAGCAATGAAAAATAATATTTTGCAGCCTAGCACTGGCCTTGCACTGCTTGAAGCCCAGGCTGGAACCGGATTCATAACAGATCCAGTCAAAAACATGAAATATTCAGTGGATGATGCTGTCAAAGCTGGAGCTGTCGGCCCGGAGCTTCATGAGAAACTCCTCTCTGCTGAAAAAGCAGTGACCGGATACAAAGATCCCTACACGGGCAATAAAATTTCTCTGTTCCAAGCGCTGAAAAAAGAACTGGTTTTGAGGGAGCATGCCATTCCTCTCTTGGAGGCTCAGCTGAACACAGGCGGCATCATCGATCCCATCGGAAGCCATCGCGTTCCCTCTGACATCGCCCTTCAGCGTGGCTATTTAAGTAAGCAAATGGCCAAATCTTTTAACGAACCCTCAGGGGATGTCCAATGCTTCACCAATCCCAACACCAAAGAAAGTGTCATGTACAAGCAGCTTCTGGAGAAATGTATCAAAGACCCCAATTCTGGTCTGTGCTACCTGCCACTGTCCAAGCCTGAAATGGCTCCTCCTGCTGAGTCCTACGAGTACACCGAGGAGCAAGCTCAGGCAGATTTGGCCAACACTCAAATTGAGATTCCCCATAAGAGTTTTGAAGGCAAAACTATGACTATCTGGGAAATCATGAATTCAAACATGCTTCCTGAAGAGGAGAGACGCCGCCTCATGGAGCAGTACCGCTTGGGGAGAATCACAAAGGACAGAATGCTTATCATTATCATTGAAATCATTGAGCAAAGGGAGGCCGAAAAGGCTGAGCAGGGTATGTCGTGCGACATCATTAGAAGACGAATTACAATCGAGGAGCTGTACAGCGCTCGAATCATAGACTTGCACACTTACAACCTTTTGAAGCAAGAAAAAATGACCATCAGCGAGATCATGGAAATGCCATCAGTCAAACAGTACCTCTTTGGCACCGGTTGCATTGCCGGAATTATGTCAGACACTCCGAGCAGGGTCAGCATCTATCAAGCCATGAAAAATGGAAAGATAAACCCTGAAGTTGCTCTGACACTCCTCGAGGCCCAAGCAGCAACTGGCTTCATCATTGACCCAATGAAAGATGAACTTCTTACGGTGGATGAAGCAGTGCGCAAAGGGCTTGTGGGGCCTGAACTCCACGACAAACTTCTCTCTGCTGAAAGAGCGGTGACAGGCTACAAGGATCCATACAGCGGGAAAGTGATTTCTCTCTTCCAGGCAATGAAGAAGGACTTGGTTCCTGAGGATTATGCTCTGAGGCTTCTTGAAGCTCAGAATGCCACCGGGGGGTTGATGGATCCCGAATACTACTTCCGCCTGCCTGCAGACGTTGCCATGCAGCGCGGGTACATCAACAAAGAGACACTGGACAGAATATCTGAGCCGTCCACCGATGTGCAAGGTTACACCGATCCCACAACAGATGAAAACCTGACCTACACTCAGCTGCTGAAAAGATGTCGGCTGGACAAGGAGAGTGGAATGAGACTGCTGTCTCTGGCTGACAGGAAGCTTCTCTTCAAGGGTCTCCGAAAGCAAATAACTGTGGATGAGTTGCTTCGTTCTCAGATCATTGACCAAAAGACTTACAATGAACTCACTCAGGGCAACATAAGTGTGGAAGAGGTCAGCAGGGACTTGAAAAAGTACCTCGAAGGCTCCAGCTGTATTGCTGGCGTCTATGTAGAATCAACCAAAGACTGCTTGTCCATTTATCAAGCCATGAAGAAGAACATGATTAGACCGGGTACCGCCTTTGAGCTCCTTGAGGCCCAAGCCGCGACAGGTTATGTGATCGATCCCATCAAAAACCTTAAACTGAATGTCAACGAAGCAGTGAAGATGGGTGTCGTGGGTCCGGAGTTTAAAGACAAACTGCTGTCGGCTGAGCGGGCAGTCACAGGCTACAAGGATCCTTATTCTGGCAAAGTCATCTCACTGTTCCAGGCAATGAAGAAGGACCTGATCTTGAAAGACCACGGCATCCGCCTGCTAGAGGCTCAGATTGCCACAGGTGGAATCATTGACCCGCAGGAGAGCCATCGCTTGCCGGTGGAATCTGCGTATGAACGTGGCCTCTTTGATGAAGAAATGAACCAAATCCTCACCGACCCGTCTGATGATACAAAGGGCTTCTTTGACCCCAACACTGAAGAAAACCTCACTTACCTCCAGCTCTTGGAGAGATGCATTATAGACCCTCAAACAGGCCTCGCCCTCCTGCTGCTGAAAGAAAAGAAGCGAGAAAGGAAGACTTCCTCCAAATCATCCGTCCGCAAACGCAGAGTTGTTATTGTCGATCCGGAGACGGGCAAGGAAATGTCTGTGTATGAGGCCTACCAGAAAGGACTTATTGACCACCAGACATATTTGGAGCTAGCAGAGCAGGAGTGTGAATGGGAGGAAATTACCAGCACCTCGTCTGACGGAGTCGTCAAATCCAAAATCATCGACAGAAGGTCTGGAAGACAGTACGACATTGACGACGCCATTTCAAGCGGCCTGATTGAGAAGTCTGCTCTGGATCAGTATCGCGCTGGAACTCTCTCCATCACGGAGTTTGCCGACATGCTGTCCGGAAACTCCAGCGGCGTCAGGTCACGGTCGTCCTCCTTTGGCTCCACCTCCTCTTACAGCTCAAGTCCGATGCCAAGCATAAAAACACCTCCCGTCACGTGGAACGACCCTACCGAGGAAAGCGGCCCTGTAGCTGGGATCTTGGACACAGACACGCTAGAGAAGGTTTCCGTCACTGAAGCCATTCACAGAAACCTTGTGGACAACATAACCGGTCAAAGACTGCTGGAAGCTCAAGCTTGCACTGGTGGAATCATTGACCCAAACACTGGCGAAAAATTCTCAGTTGCAGACGCCATGAACAAAGGGCTCGTGGACAAGATCATGGTGGACCGCATCAGTCTTGCACAGAAGGCTTGCAATGGATTCGAAGACCCTCGAACTAAAACCAAAATGTCTGCAGCACAAGCACTCAAGAAAGGCTGGTTGTACTACGAAGCTGGCCAGCGGTTCCTGGAAGTCCAATATCTGACTGGTGGTTTAATTGAACCGGATGTCCCCAACAGAGTCTCACTTGACGACGCCTTGAAGAAGGGCACCTTGGACGCACGCACCGCACAGAAACTACGTGATGTAAACACGCACTCAAAGTATCTCACGTGCCCCAAAACCAAACTAAAAATCTCCTACAAAGATGCGTTGGAGAGAAGCATGATTGAGGATGGCACCGGTCTCAGGCTTCTGGAGGCGTCGTCCCAGTCCAGTAAAGGCCTCTACAGTCCTTACAGCATCAGCGGCTCAGGCTCAGCTACCGGCTCACGCTCAGGCTCCAGAACTGGCTCCAGGTCGGGCTCCAGAAGAGGAAGCTTTGACGCAACTGGATCCAGTTTCACCACCACCTTTTCCTCCTCCTCATCCTCGTACAGTTCGTCAAGTTTCGGCCGCCGATATTAAGGATCGGCGTTAAAGCCGCCGAGATGTCAGTGGACTCAAGACTACCAATTTTCTGCTCTGCATGTGGTTATTACAAGACTTTAAATATTTAATTTTCTACTACTTCAGTCTTCTTTGTTTATCTATCTTCATTCACGAGTGTACATTTTATTTTATCATTTAACTACACTAAGAGAGGAAATTGATTGTAACACTACAACTGAAAGAACATATTCGTTGATTGTCGTCCATTGAGGCTTCTGAATGTAGAATATATTTCTGAAAAAAATGGATATATCGGAAACTAAAGGCCACTCTGCAGAGCAGAATCGGGGTCTCAGCACGATCGCTGACATGAAGAATGTCTCTCAGCGCTAAGCTTCATGATCTTTCTGCTCAGTCGTAGTACTGTACACATGATAAACAACTCCAGCTGGACCACTTTCCTGACATTACTCATAAAACCTGAACTTACAGCTCAATGGCAACCAGCAAAGAGCACTTCCAACACTTTCAACACACCAATCTGACCTTGTAGACTCTTGAAACCAAAGTAGTCGCTGCTTCTCTGGACCCACCCAACGGGTACGTGAGGACACGATCAATCATAAGCAATGTCTCTTGCGTGAAGTCTTAACATCCCATGTTCTCCTTTTTAGATACATACCAACTCCCTGTACTGCTTGTCTTCCAGAGACCTTCAGCTGAACTTTCACTGTAGCCAGAATTTATGCAAAAGTCACTCTCGCGTCTAACAATGAGCTCACTCGACATTAGAAACCCTTCAAGTGCCTGCAAAAAAAAGCACGTCAAGACATTTTAGGCGGCCTCTGCAAATTACAAAGACGGTGCTGTGGTTTTGACGCTTGCATGACTGAACGAGCAGGATGCGATCAGGTTTGTCACACAATCCATTTTAAACACTCATGAATGTTAATATTGACGTGACTGTATGTACTGTATACACTGCTGAAAGCCATTAACATATTCTATTTAGTTCCTTAGCTTTTTTTCTTTGCACCAGCGTCTCAGTGTTTCTATTTTTTGATGGTAAATCTCCTTTGTAAAGCAAAGCCGAATTATCTAGCCTATATCCTTTTATTTTCCTACACACTATATTTCTGAGTTGCATGATTTACTAACATGAGAAAAAAAACAAAAGGCAAACATGAATGGGGCTATAACCTTTAAATCATTTGTTGTATTATTATTGTGATGATGCACCAAAGGGATTTGAAGGATATATATTAATGTGGTGTATTTATATTAAATAATTGAAAGGAATTGAGTTGTAATGCCCTCACTATGTAAATAAACAAGTACATGAAACATTTAATGACTTTGAGCATTTCTTGTCACACTAACAGAATAGGATACAAAAGAAAGCCTTTATTGTCATAGTGCATAGTGGTGATGCAGTGTTATAAAGTGTGTATATGACAATTTATAGTACTCAGACTAGGAGGCAGATGGCCGACTTTATAGCGCAAACGACAGTTTGTGCATACAACCCCTAGCAAAAATTATGGAATCACCAGTCTCGGACAAGCACTCACTGAAGACATTTTATCATGTAGAACAAACTAATAAATAATGAATTACTTCAAAAGTTAATTCAAAAACACTAAAAGAAATGAATTAAAAAACATTGTGGTGGTCAGTAAGTGTTACTTTTATAGAGCAAGTGCAGGGAAATTTATATGGACTCACTCCATTCTGAGGATAAAATATGGAATCATGAGAAACAAAGAAATACCAATCAAAACACATCTCTAGTATTTAGTGGCACCACTTCTGGCTTTTATGACAGCTTGCAGTCTCTGAGGCATGGATTTGATGAGTATTCTTCATCAATTTGTCCTTGTCAATAGTCAAGAATCTGCTTTGGACAAGGTGATGATGCTGGAACTTTTGTTTGGTGCTGTTCCAGTGAGATTTACAAAGATGACTGCCTGAAGAAAACATCAAAATTCTCTCAGTCCTTGATGATATGGGGCTGTATGTCATGCAAAGGCACTGGGGAGATGGCTGTGGTTAAATCTTTGAAATGCACAAGTTTACATTGAAATTTTAGACAGGTTTTTTATCCCTTCAATTGAAAATATGACACTTTCCAAGATGACAATGCATCATGCCACAGAGCTAAAACTATTAAAGCATTTGTTGGAGAAAAACTCATCCAGTAAATGTCATGCCCTGCAAATAGCCCAGATCTCAACCCTATTGAAAACCTGTGGTGGAAAGGGGGGGGGGGGGGCGCAGCAAGGCTCCGACCTGCAAGGATGATATGGCAACTGCAATCAAAACAGAGATGGCACCGAATTGATGAAGAATACTCATCAAGTCCATGCCTCAGAGACTGCAAGCTGTCATAAAAGCCAGAGGCAGTGCTACTAAATACTAGAGATGTGTTTTGATTGGTATTTCTTTGTTTCTCATGATTCCATTTTTTTTTTTTCCTCAGAATGGAGTGATTCCATATATATTTCCCTGCACTTGGTCTATAAAAGTAACATTTACTGACCAACACAATGTTTTTTATTCATTTCTTTTAGTGTTTCTGAATGCTAAAGAGGTGCACTTTTGAACTAATTCATTATTTTTTCAAGCTTTTCATCTGAGTTTGTTCAACATGATAAATTGTCTGAGTGAGTGCTCGTCCGAGACTGGTGATTCCATACTTTTTGCAAGGGGTTGTATGCACCTTCACAAAAAATAAATACATAAATAAATACCTTCACAAATGAACTTGAAGTTGCTTTAGGCATGTTGTAAGTAACAAGATAAATGGATGACTACCGTAATTTTCGGACTATAAGCCGCTACTCTTTTCCCTCTTTTGGAATCCTGTGGCTTACAGTAGAGTGTTGCTTATTTGTTGATTGATTAGGGTTAATAGGTAACGCTTTATTTGACAGTGGCGTCATAAGACTGCCGTAACACCATCATAATGATGCCATGACACTATCATGGGCATTATTAAATGCTTATGGCAGATGTCATGAAGTGTCATTCGGCAAATGGTGTCACTAACTCCATTTATGTCCAGCTCTGATCTTTTACATCGATTCAAAAGTGAGATCATTTCCCGGATGACACTAAATGACATCTGTTATAAGCATTCATTAATGCTCATGCCAATGTCATGTCATAATTATGATGGCCTTATGACAGTCTTATGCCACCACTGTTGAATAAAGTGTTACCCAATTAGGCTCGAGCGTTTACGTCACAGCAGCACGGGATCGTGCGAGATTTGCGACAACGCAGCCATTTTGGAAGCACGTCTGCATCACGGGACATTTAAACTTAACGGCAAATACAATTCAACTACGAGTGCCAAAGATGGAAAAATGTAGGGAAAACTTGCCAGTTCGATACAGAGACAAACTTGTTACCACGGCGAAGGACAGATATGTGAGCAATTTTAAGGATGTGAACAATGTTGACCCTCTCGAGCAAGCCGAACAGAAATGGAATAAAGATGTCGACAAGCTTCCACCACTACGCGAAATGGACATCATGCTGTATTTAGTGTTTGGTGTATGTTACTACACTCATCAGCAATTCGGAAACTACAAATCGCTACAAAGCTACGAACAGTTTTGCTGCGGATGGGTGCAGGATCTGCACATTATGACCATAGCAAACGGCAACACCATCTTTCTAGCAAAGGTAGGCAATGTGTGTTTACATTAGTCTGTGACCACGGAAGTACAAATTTTTTGTTGCAGAAAATGTAGCCTGTGTACAAATTCTTTGCCACTCTCTCACGTCAAAATATTACAGCTTTTTCATTTAGCAACGACAGGAATTATGAAGACAATGCACATGTATGCATGCTAGTTGTTTAGCTGTAGCTATAGCTAACAACAGGCCGACTTAGGGCATAAAGTTATTGAAATTTGCGCAAACAAACGAAATTCACTTACCGGAGTGGAAGTGCATAGAGCAAACTCTGTGTGTAACTGGAGAATCAAACGTTATGCCCTTCCTTCTGATCGAAGCCACCCATGCCATTCTTCGACGTTTGGTAAGTTCAGATATGACCTTTCCCTCGCCTTTTCTCCATGTAGGGATCCGGAAGAAACTCAGTGGTGTTCCGTCGAGCTGTACATTCTCCTTTCTATTCGATCGGTTGTTGCAATTCTTTACCGCACAATAATTTCCAACCATTTTTAAAGGGCGACCTGTGTTGAAATGCCTCACTGTTTATGTTTCTCGCTTCCAAAATGGCGATAGCGGCGGAAACCTTGCGAGTGCCACGTCATACGCTCGAGCCAATACCATAACTAGGTATTAATGAAACAACTGGAAGAGTGAAGAAATAATTAGCACAGAACATGAATTTTGATTGTTATTTACATCTCTGGTGCTGCAATGAATGCTCGGAGGCATGTTGGACGACAACAGTGTTTACAACAAGTGGTAGCAGAGGTTGAATGTCTCCCCCAAGGGAGCAGTCATGGCCAAATGAAGCTTCTTGAAGCAATAAAGCTTTGCAACCAATTGGTTCAAAGCTTCATGGTGATTCATTTGGTCTTATGACAAGTCTTGTGATGCTGCTGTCAAATAAAGTGTTAGCGGTTGATATGTTTTGGTGTAAATATCCCAAAATACAGTGTGCACAGCTGCGGCTTATAGTCCAGTGCGGCTTATCTATGAACAAATGTCGTTTTCATGTCAAATTTGGTGGGTGTCGACTTAATAGTCAGGTGCGCCTTATAGTTTGCTTTGGTATTTGCTTCAAAATTAAAATTTTGTTCTAAGTACAGTACACAAATCAGACAAAAATCATTTTCTGACAGAAAAAAAGTGCTGCTTATTGACATTTTTCTTCTTGTGGGCAAAGCGCTGATATAAAGTGTGTCAATGACTCATTTATTTTCTTTATACTAACTAAACAACAAAATTGAATAAGGAGGAGGCAGACTGTATTGAATTTGTTTTCTTTATCAAACAGTGGTTCATGAATACAATCCAAATCCAATTTCAAACACACCCTTTGATGACAATTTACAGTTTGTGTTGAAAGGAAACTATGCTGTTAAATGAATGGGGTTATACGCATGGTTTCTTTATAAAAATAAACTAGACAACTTTACGATCTAATAATAACTCATTCGCTAATATGCTTCTCCAAAACAATACAAACGGACAATTAAAACACTGATTAGCATAATCGCTAACGAGCTTAGCGCTCCATGCTAAGTAGTAACATCAACAAAGAATACAAACAATACAATTGGCTTCATAAACTCACCTCTGAACTGTGCAAATACTGCATATGCAGTATCGAGATGTGATGGTCGGTCGCCAACAGGCTTCCACTCACAAGGGATTCACACGGTTACTGGGTTCTAGATCACAGAGCTGATTCGTGGGAGACATGCCTGAGAACAAATTGCTTAGTCAGATGCATGTGACAATGTTGTGGCATTAGCAGTGCAATGACTGACATTTCAGTGTAAACCTGACTGGTGACAGCTCTTGGAAAGAAACTCTTATCAACACAACACAAGTGTTTTCAGGGCCTATTTAACATGTAACTTCAACATTTATGCTATGGGAAGATAGGTTAAGGCTAATTTGCCAGAAAATACTGCATTTAATGACAACAGTGGGCATTTCTAAGATTAAGGACCTGTTTAAACCCTTTATACGGTAATCATTTCACTCGTTGGCTGCGATTGATTGCTGCCAACTGTCCCAGTTCAAATGGATTGGACGGCACTGAAAGATTAGCATTCACAGCCAGTTCTCCAAGTTTTAATGAATTGGATGTCTATCGTTGTCAATAGCAGGCAATGAATTAAATAGTTCATTCCAAAATAAAATTGGAACATTAATGAGGGGACAAAACCTGGAGTGTATTTTTTATTTTAATTTTGTTCTTAATATTTTATTCATAGTTTTATTTAGTTGTAAAAAGTGATGTACAAATGTTAATTTCAAAAAATCAAACAATTATTAAAAATAATATTGTATTTAATTCAGGGCCATAATCATTTTTTCATTTTGAATGTATTAATACTGTTTTTGTTGGGAATTTATTCATTTAAAAAAATATATTTTAAAAAGAAATAAAAATGATAAATAATATCAAAAAATATATTTGAGACCTTGTGTCCACATTATTTGGACATCATATATTTTGTCATGTAAGCCATCAAAATGTGATGTTCACATATGTGGATGACAGGTCTTTCAATTTTTTTTTTTAAAGGAATAAAATACGTGTGCCAATATCAGTGACTGGGACTGTGACAGTAACTTTTAAATGAGGAATAGAACTGATAGGATGACATAAAAGGGATGTAAAACATTAATGTGTTTCCAGTCAACTAGCAAAGAACTGAAATACCAAAAAAATGTGACATTGCAGAAAATGGGATGCGATCTAAATTGAGATGCTTAAATTCTGCGAGAGGCCTAAGCTTAATTTGATGTGCTATTTTTGATTAACAGTCTGTCAATCGTCATCAGTGTAGGAACGAAAGCAGTGACTCCTGGAATAACACATCACTTTCTCGGACAGTGACAAGTACTTTCAACACAAACTGTTAAACTTCACACTCTTGTGGCGGCAAACAGGCTTTGTTATTGAGTAGAAAGCAGGAATAATATTGGCTTGTATGCACCACTTTGCAGTCTGGAGAAAAGCTAATAAGAAGGTGGCTTCAAAATCTTGACTGGCGAGTATTCAGGAAGTGACAGATTCGTCAGAAAATGTAGTGAAGAAACCTGGAATGCATTTTGCATTCCAAAGAAACTAAAGGTGTCTATGCAAAAAATACTCTCGTTCAGGGGTGCTAAATGTATAGCCTGCGAGGGTGTCAAATCCGGCCTGCAGGGTTCTGCCTGACAGGCACGTTCTAGTTCATTCATACTGTATACAAAAAAAATCAGATGCTTTTATTTTGACAAAGGTGCCACTACTGCATTTGGCTCACCTTACTGTCCCTGTCAAAATTAATTGGGCGTCTAGCACCGTTAACTCATTTGCTCTAAAAAACGTATAAGTACGTTATATTTTTAATTGTTTTAGTGTCTCAAAGAAGTATTTATATGTCTTTGACATTTTTTTTTTCACAAGAGACATCTCTAGGTTCTGATGCAACTTAGCTCCAAAGCACAACGCTGAAAATCCATTTTAAAGCAATAAAACTGGCCACTGGAGGGCAGTAGCGCATTTTGTAAGACCTACAACCCAATTCAACGGAACGAACGGCCAGGCCACACGGCCGGGGCGCCGGCGGAAGACGACCGAATGGACGACCAGGACGCCAGCTGCGGGAAGTCCGAGCAGGACGACTGGGACCACCAGTGCAGCGGACGATGCCGTTGAGTCCATGCTTGAGTCCCCCGCTACCCATCAGTGTCCCGCGACTCAGCCGGAAACGCGCATGGCCAAACCAATTCCCCCCCAGAAACACAACATGCCCCACACAAGTTCACCAGGCGAACTCCGCCACGAGGCAGTGGTCACCACAAAAGAGAGACTAAAAAAAATCCATCTTGATGAGACAGGCGGCGATTGTTGTGTATTTGTTACACTTATAAATATATTAGAAGGATCAGGCCGTGGTGAGCGAACACCGTGTAGCACACGCCTTTAATCTCACTACTTTGCACTTCGCCGCACACATCAAACAAACATATACAGTGTGGCAAATAAGTATTTAGTCAACCACCAATTGTGCAAGTTCTCCTACTTCAAAAGATTAGAGAGGCCTGTAATTGTCAACATGGGTAAACCTTAACCATGAGAGACAGAATGTGGGAAAAAAACAGAAAAGCACATTGTTTGATTTTTAAAGAATTTATTTCCAAATTAGAGTGTAAAATAAGTATTTGGTCACCTACAAACAAGCAAGATTTCTGGCTGTCAAAGAGGTCTAACTTCTTCCAACGAGGTTTAACGAGGCTCCACTCATTTCCTGTATTAATGGCACCTGTTTTAACTCATTATCGGTATAAAAGACACCTGTCCACAACTTCAGTCAGTCACACTCCAAACTCCACTATGGCCAAGACCAAAGAGCTGTAGAGGGACACCAGAGAACCACACGGGGGGACCTAGTGAATGACCTACAGAGAGCTGGGACCACAGTAACAAAGGCTACTATCAGTAACACAATGCGCCACCAGGGACTCAAATCCTGCACTGCCAGACGTGTCCCCCTGCTGAAGCCAGTACACGTCCAGGCCTGTCTGCGGTTCACTAGAGAGCATTTAGATGATCCAGAAGAGGACTGGGAGCTAGTGTTATGGTCAGATGAAACCAAAATAGAACTTTTTGGTAGAAACACAGGTTCTCGTGTTTGGAGGAGAAAGAATGCTGAATTGCATCCGAAGAACACCATACCCACTGTGAAGCATGGGGGTGCAAACAACATGCTTTGGGGCTGTTTTTCTGCAAAGGGACCAGGACGACTGATCTGTGTAAAGGAAAGAATGAATGGGGCCATGTATCGAGAGATTTTGAGTGAAAATCTCCTTCCATCAGCAAGGGCATTGAAGATGAGACAAGCTGGGTCTTTCAGCATGACAATGATCCCAAACACACAGCCAGGTCAACAAAGGAGTGGCCTCATAAGAAGCATTTCAAGGTCTTGGAGCGGCCTAGCCAGTCTCCAGATCTCAACCCCATAGAAAATCTGTGGAGGGAGTTGAAAGTCCGTGTTGCCCAACGACAGCCCCAAAACATCACTGCTCTAGAGGAGATCTGCATGAAGGAATGGGCCAAAATACCAGCAACAGTGTGTGAAAAGCTTCTGAAGAGTTACAGAAAACGTTTGGCCTCCGTTATTGCCAACAAAGGGTACATAACAAAGTATTGAGATGAACTTTTGGTATAGACCAAATACTTATTTTCCACCATGATTTGCAAATATATATTTTTTTTTAATCAAACACTGTGATTTTCTGATTTTTTTTTTCCACATTCTGTCTCTCATGGTTAAGGTTTACCCATGTTGACAATTACAGGCCTCTCTAATATTTTCAAGTGGGAGAACTTGCACAAATAGTGGTTGACTAAATACCACTGTATTCCCCGCAGACACAGACATGACATGTCAAACAAGGATGTGCTTACCAGGGCGAACCAATCGATCTAGAATGACATAGATCATCTTATCAATATATTACAGCAATGAGGGAAAAAGTTTACCCCGCCTGTCGCGGCCACAACAGCGTCATTTCTCAGTTCAATAGTTTAGTTATGTGTAAATAAGTTGTTACTTTGCTAACAAAAACTCTATTTGTCTTGCTGTTTATGTTATTTTGTAGAAGGAAAATATTATTCAGATGTTTGGGATGTCACAATGCAAAAAAAAAGGCTGTGTTAAAGTCAAAGTTATGTTTGAAATGTATGCTTTTACAAAAAGCTGAAGCATCAGAAATTGGAAAATTGCTCAAACTAATCTACTTTCTAATGCTGATTTGTAAAGAATGGAAAAAGATATGAACTAACTTTTTTCCTGCTGAAAGAAAAGAGTCTAATCTTTTTTGGGTGGGTTCAATGTTTATATAGCAATAGAACAGAATTTTCTGTGGGCCTTGCAAAATCAGTCAAAATCTAGTAAAACGGCCGGGAGCGAAGGGGGTTGCACCGGTGAAAATGGCTGGGCATGAATGAGTTAACTTATTTGGCCAAAAATAAACTAGTCATCAGATCACATGAGGTCTAATTGCCATAAATGTGGTCTGTGAACCAAAATGAGTTTGACACCCCTGCTTTAGTTTATAAAAATATCAATAAAGTCATTTCCTTTATAACGGCGTGCCAAAACAACATCAAACAGCTGAGCTACAAACCTGCTCCAACCTAATTGATCTCTTAATCATGTATTAAACATTAAGCGGTGATTAGCAAAAAAGTCTGTCAAGCAGTCCTTTTTTCCCCCGAAACAGCGTATCTGTGATAGCATATTAATTAAAAACCAACCTTCCTTGGAAGATACCATGGTTTTTTTCCCGTGGAGCAAGTGTGGGCGAGCTTTACACACCTGGGGTGTTTCCACACTATTGTGTTTTGACAGCCCATGAATGTTGAGATAAGTAGGCCTTTTTTTTGCAGTGTTAGTGCTCAAACAGAAGCCGGTTAGACCTCAGAAAAGGGCTCGTCTTTTAAGCGTACTTCCTTAAAACACACAATGTTGGCAAGCTGATAAAGATTTGAGGCAAAACAGCTGGCTGATGTTATGCAGACCTGCCAAGTGGGTGTGGTGCTGAAAACAGTCAACAATGGGAAAGATGTGCAAACATTCCAAGCGCGCATCGACCGGGGAAGGTTGGGAGTGGGCTGAAATATTCGATAATACTGAAGAATTGAAAGGAAGGAAAATGGTTTATATCATGGGTTGTCTTGTGTTTTGAATCCAGCCAACTAAGGGTTTAATTACCAATTAACTGACATTTAATAATTACTCAGGTAATTGTGCTGGTCGGTGAAGTTATTTTAATTGCTCTCTGTTGATTGGTTCATTTATTACCGTAATTTTCGCACTATAGGGCGCACCTAACTATAAGCCGCCACCCACCAAATTTGACACAAAAACGACATTCGTTCATAGATAAGCCGCACTGTACAGCAGAGTTGTCCTCACTGTACTATGGGATATTTACAGCAAAAGATACTAACCGGTAACACTTTATTAGACAGCACATCATACGACTGTCATAAGACCAAATGAACCACTATGAACCACTATTCATTGCTTCAAGAAGCTTCATTTGGCCATCACTGCTCCCTTGTCACGCAACCTCTGCTCTCACCAGCTTTCAACACTGTTGTTGTCCAACATGCCTCCTAATATGCATTGCAGCGCTACAGACGTAAATAACAACCAAAGTTCATGTTCTGTGCTAATTATTTCTACAGTTACTGTTCCAGTTGTTTCATTTATTACTAGTCATGGTATTTGGTAACACTTTATTTGACAGTGGCGCCATAAGAATGTCATTAGACAATCATAATTATGACATGAGACTGTCATGAGCATTAATGAATGCTTGTAACAGATGTAATTTAGCGTTATCCAGCAAATTATTTCACTTTTGAATGAATGTAAAAGATCCCAGCTGGACATAAATGGAGTTAGTGACATAATTTCCCGGATGATATCTGTCATAACTTGCATTCCATAATGCCCATGATAGTGTCATGTCATAATTATGATGGTCTTATGACACCACTGTCAAATTAAGTGTTACGTATTAACAGCACAAATAAGCCGCACTGGACTATAAGCCTCAGGATTCAAAATGAAGGTAAAAAGTAGCCGCTTATAGTCTGAAAATTATGATAGTTACGTATATGAAATACAAAAAAAATAGAAAAATAACTAGTGTAACTAATCCCAAAACCATTTTCTGCTTCCTGTAGGCTACTTATTCGGACCTGGCATGATGCCGATACTGTACCAATATCCTGTTTTTTTTGCAGGGGAAAAAAACATTTTTTCTTTCAATGCTAAATTACTTCGTACCAGAATGTAAAATAATTGCTACCATAGCTTGGTCAGACACTTCTTGACACATTGTCTTCCATTGGTGAAACTAATCGTCCAATACAATCCAAACTGGGAGGGTTGGACACCCATTCAAATGGAATGGATATCTATGAGTGATAAACTCATTTAAATTCACAGCAGAAAGATAATTGGACACAACTCGATTGGACATCTCTCATCTTCTTGTGGAAGCGTTTAGGTGGCGGCCATCTTGGGTGGGCCGACTAGCGGTTGGAAACTAACATCTCAAAAAGTACATATTACATAGCAAGATAATTTTTAGTACTTGCCGATACCGATCATGTTATATAAGTACCGTATCGGTACAGATTTTGGTATCCAGCCCTGGGTGACCAGGTGCCCTAGGTGAAAGGGAGCTAGGAGCCCCTCTAAAAAAACAATACGTTTTTTTAAATATAGCTTTTTTTGTAAATATTGTATTTTCACAACTTAAATGGTGTACTTTACTGTTTGTCTTAAATGTCATATTGGCAGCAACGAAAGGGACACATTCATTTATCAATAGCATTAGCCGCTAACACAGTGAGATGATGTGCAACCCCTAACGACACTTTTCACTGTCAATATGGGATTCTGAAAAAAATTAATGGCTGTGTTTCAATAACAGTTTTAGTTACCCTCACTTGCTCTAGGCACTTGCTATGATGTCTCATTGAGGCCAATTGGAGGGTGGAGGGGGAGTGAAAGACGTAAATGGAACACACTTGCCCTCGTTCGCTCGCAGGCAAGGCAATCATGGATCAACCACAGGTTGTTGAGATGGCGCTATACTGCCTGTTCCAAAACACGTAAAATATACGCAGACTCCTGTCAATAAGGCCTCTTTACCTTATAATTTGTAGACAGATTTGCTGTTTAAATACATTTAACTTACTTTAAGTTTAGTTGAAATTACAAGTAGTTTGTTTCAGTCCTTCCCAACACCATTTGATTGATAGACCATTCCTTTTGTTAAAAGCAAAAATAAAAAAGGCAGGCGAAATAGAAAAGTCAATGACGAAAACTGTCATTGTTTTTTCCTTTTGTGATTTTAAATGAAAAAAGCGAACATATATTTTTATATTTTTATTTATTCATTTATTTCTCTTTATTTATTAATTTATCTTTGGGCAGTCCTGTTATTCCATACACTGTAAAAACTGTGATCAGGTTTTGATAATATTTACGAAATAAATAAAAGTAGACTATACATAATAAAAATGACTGTGTGCAGTTTGCAATCAAAGTGAGCAGAATTTACCAATTTTTAATAATGTATTAATAGCATTTTAATTAGTATTTTTTAAATATAAAACCAATTTAAAATCAGTGAGTAGAATTTATTTATTTTTATAAGCAAAGTCAAAACTGCAGAAAATTGATAAATTTTACTCATTGGAAGGTCTTATTTTCCCGCCCAAGGCATTTTTCATCACACAACAGCAAGTCAGCCACCATTTCACAGACCGTTGGCTTAAAGGTAAGAGCTGTTTAATTGTTCTTAGGTAACGACCCCAGTGTCTTTATCAGTTAAACATTGCTTTGTGTTACTACAAATTGCTAAACGTGCCAACTTTACTGTACTTTCAGTCAAAATTAAGTTCTAGTGTTACTGTCTGAAGTCAGTTTGTGTCGTCTTTGATTCAACTAAAGCATTGCAATGATTGAAAAAGTTTGGTTCGACTAAAAGCATTGCAATGATTGAAAAAGTAGTGTGAATTTCACAATTTAATGTGTTTTACCGAGTATAGCGTAATACTGTTATATAATGGATGTAAAGTACAAACTATTCTTTTTTTATTTAATTTAGCGTCCTGGCTCCTGGCCACAGTCAAGTTAACCTCCCCTCCCCCCACCTTAACAAGCCAGCACACCGACACGGAGGAGCACACTTGTGTCTCAGTGGTGAGTATAATCAATTTAGGAGTTTTATCTGAAGTTACTGCATTTAGTTTTCACAATAGAATTGTATTCGTAAAATTTTTACTCAAGTAGCGTGTTAAATGCAGAATTCTTGTCGCATTTTCACTGGTTCGTCTGTTAATGTGTTTTGAGCACAATGGCTGTTTTGCGAAATGCTAGGTTCTGGGGGGTATATCACAAAGCGAGATTAATGGGTTAGCGAGCTATATGTTGAGTCCAAAGCTAGGAAAACGCCACATGGAAAACGACCAGAATACGTTTTCTTGTATAACTAATATACCCTATAATGTTGGGTTAGCTGATAGTCTACCTCAGGTGAGGAGGATTTCTCAGACTAGCAGGTAAGTTAATGATTTGTACATACTTTTCCACTGCTGTGACATTAATCAATAATAATTATGTCCTGTAATAATGTGACAGCAAAAATGTTTATTGTGGACATTCTTAAGGGATAATCCTTTTTTTTTTTTTTTTTTTTTTTTTTTTTTTTTTTTTTACATTAGTACGTGGCATAGCGTCTGTACCAGTATAAATGTCATTGGGAACACACTGGTGCAGGTAAGACACTAACTATGGATAAATACCTTATAAAATCCCACTTCAATAAAAGGAACCTTTAGGATGTCTGACAAAAATATAAAACCAATTCTAAGGTAATATGCATATCAACAAATGACAAATGATAAATATTAAAAGGCGCACAGTCTCTTACATATAATTGTATATTATAGGGTCGAACGATTTATAAAACAAATATCTAATTGATATGTTTTCAATTAATTATATTTAATATAATTATATACATATTATATATATATATATATATATATATATTTGTTTATTTATTTATTTATTTTGCATTATTGTTCTCATTTTCTTTGAAAAACACGACCGTAATTTTCGGACTATAAGGCGCACCTGACTGTAAGCCGCAACCCACCAAATTTGACACGAAAATTGCATTTTTTAATTGATAAGCCGCACTGGACTATAAGCTGCAGCGGTCCTCACTCTATTAAGGAATATTTACACCATAAGATATGAACCGGTAACACTTTATATGAGTATATGATATACTTGAGGATTTAAAACTGGTTTTATGATTTGTCTTTCAGATCCAGGATGAGTTTTATCGAATAACAATGGTTCATCTTGAATCAAAGTTCATGTCCAAGCTGGACGAATTTACGCATCAACTATTAAAACTCTTCCATACCAAGGGCGGAAGCATGGGGCTGCAGTTGCAGGCTATCTTACTCAAGGTACCCTTCATTGAGCATTATGTTTGCTAATACAGTGTTCTAGGAATATCAACTTTAGAGGAGGTAATGTTATCCTGTGATGAAATAATTGCATGAGAATTTGTTTCATTAGTATTTCCTTATTCAGGTCCCAGAGACGGCATAGGAAGGATCCTTGATAGGGCCTTATTAACAGTAATATAAAACACCTTGTGTTTATTTTTCCATTTCAGACTCCAAGCAACCCAAATATCCACATGAAGAGAGAGATCGTCATTAGATGTTCGATGAAGTTCCTCGGGGAATCGTCAGAGCAACTCTTAAGAGAGTACGATGTAAGTTGAATTACATGTTAAAATAAAAGAAGGTCATCACTCTCATCTCTTTGACTTAATATGTTTTGGGGAAGTCAAATCACAAAATAGCTTTAACTGTATTTCTCCCAGTAGGTCTTGGCAAACTACATCATTGTCCTCTATTAAGTGTTTAAAAGTGTTTATTTTCCATCATGGAACTTTGAAGTGCAAGTGCATAAATAGGAGGTGTTATTTGATTGCACCAATTAGCAGAATTTAAAAGTTTTAAAGTCTTAATAATTGGTGCCTAAGAAGTACCTAAGAAATGCTGGCCAAAGAGCTGCTTTGTGAATACAAATACATTTTTACAGAGACTGAGGCAACTTAATAATAAGTAAATGAGAGCAAAGTTGAACCAATTGCTGTGGAAAATTTATAAATTTTATAGCGTCAGGAATGAACTTACAGTGCCACAACTTTTGTTACCACTATCAGTATGGTACAATACGGATTAGTATGTTAATAGTTTGGATTGGATTAATCACAACAGTCCCAGGTAAAAAAGATGTAATGGATTGATTTCATTTACATATATTTACTACTGTAACTGCTAAAACCTTGATGGTGTGATTGAATTGTTTTGATTTGTGGTAAACTGATGAGATCATTTAAAATTTACCTGGTATGAAAAAATGATTTTATGCATATTTTAAAGTGTTATGTAAGATTTGTTTAAAACACTGACATAAATGGAGTGCAATAGGAACAATAGCTATGACAAACTCCAGTTTTTCTTGTCCAAACAGTTGAAGCAATTTGGGAAATAGTGCCTCCCTTGGGTTTATTGTCTGATATGCGCAATGTTCTTGCTATTACAGGATGCTGATGAGGACCGAATACTCCAAGATCTTGCACTTCAAACATTGAAGATCTACATCAAACCGAACCCATCAGAGGCACCAGACATCGGTATTGTGGTGGAGGGCGTCAAAGTGCTGACTGGTCTGGAAAATCTTCCGAGGGCTTGCTCCCTTCTGGTTGGGATTGCTTATGTGTTGAATCTCGCATATCCAAAGGAACTCAAGAACACATTTGAAGTGTTTCAAAAACTTTTCCTTGGCCTCGATGATACAAAGCTCTCCCCAAAAATCAATAGCTTGAAGAACAGGCTACTGGCCTAACAGAAGAGACCTTTGTTGTGAAATTGTTAATAGTTTAACAACAAAGGAAAATTCAACAGATTCTGTTGAATTTTCCTTTGTTGTTAATTTACAATGTTGTTCAATTCTTCGTGTTGTTAAAATATGTTCATATGTTGAATTTTTTCTTGGTTGCTTCAATGTTTTCTTGTGAATTATTAAAAGTATGTTAATATGTTAAATTTTCTAGTTTTTCAAATAAATGTTTTATGCTGTTTAATGCATTGAAATCTGTTGATGTTTCTTGATGCCACATTTTACTTAATTTTGGTCAGGATATTGGGTGAATTAGACCCATAAAAATTATGGCAACAAAGTGACACTCAATATTATTGAGTAGAATAAAATCCCGTCATACAAATTAAAATAAAAAATTAGACAATTATTTTAGGTACAGAAAAATAAAAACAGTGTAAATGTGTTGAATTAAGCAACAATGTGCTAGAATATGAGTTGATATAACTTACTTTATTTACTTAATCCAAATAATTTTTATGCATATACTTAGCAAATGTGAATCAATTTCACCCATGTAATTAACAAAGATAACTCAATTTCAACTAGATTATCAATAAATATGAATCAGTTTCCTCCAGATATTCAGTGAATGTAAATTATTTTTGCTCGAGAGTCTTAGTTAACATAAATCAGCTTTCCTTGTGAAATTGAGTAAGATTTACTCAATATTTTTTGGTGATATAACTCATCATGTGTTGTCTATTAGTACATCCAACACATTTCTGCTGTTGCTTTTATTAACATGTATTTAATTTTTTGGGTTTAAATTAAGTTAATGTATTCAATACTTTTTAATCAAAATTATAGCGCTTTAAATCTATTCAATTATATTGAGTGTCACTTTGTTGCCACAATTTTTTTGAGTAACCATGGGTCAAATTTTTTAGAGTGTATGTTCTGCCATATCTGCCACAGACAGATAAATATTTACTTGTATTTTAATTATTATTATTTAATTTTATTATAATTTAATTTTGAAAGTTGGCCATATAGTTGGCCATATAGGCTGAGACCCTGAATATGGCCAACTTTCAAAATTGTCCGATATGCATGTGTGATACATCATTGGAAAGCTTAAAATCTCAATTTTCTGGGGGAAGAAAAATTTTGAACAGGAGGGCATTTAAAAAAAAAAAAAAAAAATTGGGGGGAACAGCAAAACCCTAACTGGAGGCGAGAGCATGCGAGAACAGAATTAAAGACACCACGATTTTAATGAGATATTATATGTTTTTCCTTTTTTCTCAATTTTTCTTTGTTTGGATCGATTATCATCTAAAATATTGGGGAAAATGCAACATTAACGAAAAAAATACAATTAAGCGATAGTTCTGAGGTAGATATCCGTGATTTTTTTTTACAGACGCCAATTTTTTCATTGTGACGTAATTCGTTTAAAAGTTTAAAAGTGAATATTTTTTTTGTATTTTTTTTTTAAACTAAAATTTAGACATCAATTAATAATTCTAAGCTAAAAATGACAGACATTTTGAATAATAAATATAATTACTTACATTCTTTTTATGGCTAGGTTGAAACAAAAGCGGTTGCGCGACGTCTGTAAACGGGGGTTTTCAGGGTAAAACGGACAAATTAAAAATAGTTCCGAGGCTTAGTGCACCATGAATCTGCTATGGCAGCATATAGACATATTAAGCTATCAAACACAACAGTTTTTGTGGCTTAAAATACAGAGGAGTGCAAGAGCAGAAACTGCTTTTTCACTCTTGTCTGTGTTTTCCGCCATATGTATATGTGTATATACACACACATTCGTATAAATACAGAGATCTGAGAGATCTGAGTCAATATTCAAAGAAATAACCAGGAAATATATTGACTGCTCAGTTTTATTTCAAATGGTGCAGAATTAAAAAAAACAAGCAATAAAATTGACTACACTGTAAACAGAAGCTTAACAAGCTCAAAACTCCAAAACTTAGCTCAATGGCGGATTACAAGCAACAGTCACAGCATACTGCCACCTACTGTACAAGAGTGTGTAGCACCCATCTAAAGACACCTGTTCTCACTGTTGCGTTTTAATCATTCAATATCTTGTTCACCTGCCTAATCTAGCTTATACTCATGTTGCTGCCTCTAGTGCTCGATTACGGGATAGTTGCACAGGGCTTATCGATTGTGCCGGAAGCATGAAAAACAAACTGTCAATTCTCAATGAGAAAAAAAGACAACAAGCAAAAGTAGCGTGTAGCGCGGGCGACAATTTGAAAAGCAGTGGAGTAAAGAGTACAGATACATGCTGTAAAATATGGTGAAGCAAAAGTAAAAAGTAACAATTCATATTTGTACCCAAGTCAAGTACAGATGTACAAAAAAAAATCTTTAAGTACACTAACAGAGTATTTTTACTGTGATCCCTTGCTACAAACTTTGTGCCTTCAGTCCATCGCTGATTTTTTCCCACGTAAAAAAAAACAACAAAAATACGGATGAGCTATCCCGAGTCGATCACGTAGTCTCACTCTCACTGGAGTTGCTTATTAAATTTAACGAATATTGATAAATGTTTGAGTTTGATCTTGCCAAAGTCACGAACTTCAAAAGCGCTGCCTGCGTCAATCATCGTTTAGCTTTTTAATCAGTTGCTGTGGCAACTCATTGTGTGAACGTGAGCAACTTGAGAGGATCTGAGTAGACTCACTCAGTGAAGCATTTAATAAAGCCAAGCATTTTTCTACTACTTTATCCTTGTTTAAAAAAAAATCAGTGGTACAGTAACATGTTTAAAACTCGTCATAATTATTGCATTTGAAGTGCTTAAAAACATTTATTAAAAAAAAATATATATATATATATATATACAGTGCCTTGCAAAAGTATTCGGCCCCCTTGAACCTTGCAACCTTTCGCCACATTTCAGGCTTCAAACATAAAGATATAAAATTTGAATTTTTTGTCAAGAATCAACAACAAGTGGGACACAATTGTGAAGTGGAACAAAATTTATTGGATAATTTAAACTTTTTTAACAAATAAAAAACTGAAAAGTGGGGCGTGCAATATTATTTGGCCCCCTTGCGTTAATACTTTGTAGCGCCACCTTTTGCTCCAATTACAGCTGCAAGTCGCTTGGGGTATGTTTCTATCAGTTTTGCACATCGAGAGACTGACATTATTTCCCATTCTTCCTTGCAAAACAGCTCGAGCTCAGTGAGGTTGGATGGAGAGTGTTTGTGAACAGCAGTCTTCAGCTCTTTCCACAGATTCTCGATTGGATTCAGGTCTGGACTTTGACTTGGCCATTCTAACACCTGGATACGTTTATTTTTGAGCCATTCCATTGTAGATTTGGCTTTATGTTTTGGATCATTGTCCTGTTGGAAGATAAATCTCTGTCCCAGTCTCAGGTCTTGTGCAGATACCAACAGGTTTTCTTCCAGAATGTATTTGGCTGCATCCATCTTCCCGTCAATTTTAACCATCTTCCCTGTCCCTGCTTAAGAAAAGCAGGCCCAAACCATGATGCTGCCACCACCATGTTTGACAGTGGGGATGGTGTGTTCAGGGTGATGAGCTGTGTTGCTTTTACGCCAAACATATCGTTTTGCATTGTGGCCAAAAAGTTCAATTTTGGTTTCATCTGACCAGAGCACCTTCTTCCACATGTTTGGTGTGTCTCCCAGGTGGCTTGTGGCAAACTTTAAACGAGACTTTTTATGGATATCTTTGAGAAATGGCTTTCTTCTTGCCACTCTTCCATAAAGGCCAGATTTGTGCAGTGTACGACTGATTGTTGTCCTATGGACAGACTCTCCCACCTCAGCTGTAGATCTCTGCAGTTCATCCAGAGTGATCATGGGCCTCTTGGCTGCATCTCTGATCAGTTTTCTCCTTGTTTGAGAAGAAAGTTTGGAAGGACGGCCGGGTCTCGGTAGATTTGCAGTGGTCTGATGCTCCTTCCATTTCAATATGATGGCTTGCACAGTGCTCCTTGAGATGTTTAAAGCTTGGGAAATCTTTTTGTATCCAAATCCGGCTTTAAACTTCTCCACAACAGTATCTCGGACCTGCCTGGTGTGTTCCTTGGTTTTCATAATGCTCTCTGCACTTTAAAAAGAACCCTGAGACTATCACAGAGCAGGTGCATTTATACGGAGACTTGATTACACACAGGTGGATTCTATTTATCATCATCGGTCATTTAGGACAACATTGGATCATTCAGAGATCCTCACTGAACTTCTGGAGTGAGTTTGCTGCACTGAAAGTAAAGGGGCCGAATAATATTGCACGCGCCACTTTTCAGTTTTTTATTTGTTAAAAAAGTTTAAATTATCCAATAAATGTTGTTCCACTTCACGATTGTGTCCCACTGGTTGTTGATTCTTGACAAAAAAATTAAATTTCATATCTTTATGTTTGAAGCCTGAAATGTGGCGAAAGGTTGCAAGATTCAAGGGGGCCGAATACTTTTGCAAGGCACTGTATATATATATATATATATATATATATATATATATATACACTTTTTTTTTTTTTTTTTTTTTCCTAAGGGGGGGTTGTGCGCTACTTTGGGGTTTTTCACTTCTCGTGGCAGGTTCTGGTCCCCATTAACCACGAAAACGAGCGATCACTGTACTTTGTTACATTCCACCACTGTTTTTATTGGCATCCTTCTGTACGGATGCATTCTTGAAATCTGCTGTGGAGATTCCTCATTGATTCCTCATCTGACTGATACTGTCCATTTCATCCTGAATTCATCATGGAAACTAAAATGGCACAATGTTTACTTGCTCAAATTCACCGTCTCGCAGTGCTGCCACATGCTCATGTCTGCCAATACGCAAAAATTCACATTTTTTTTTCATCAGTGGTCAACAGCAGATTTCAAGAATGCATCTATGCAGGAGGACATCATTCAAAGGAAGTCATTTTTAAATGAAAATTACGTACCTGTTTCTTAAATGGCATATTTTAAGGTTTCAATTACTATTAATAAAAAAAAAATTCCGTCACGCTTGGTTTTATTGGATTGTTAAAAAGTTTTTTTGGGGGGGTCAGCCTCTACTTTGCTATTTGTTAGCTAAATACAAAAAAAACCTTGTTCTGTCTCAGTGACGACAGAGAAACTTCATCTTGGCAGCTTTTTCCGAGCTCTTTCACAACTGCTGCATTATACGTGGAGAGCAATTTGTCAACACACCCATGTTGTGCTGTTCAAACAGCCCTGGGGCCAAATGAGCTGTCTGTTTTCTATCCTTTAAATGTTAATATTGTAGATTAATGGTCATCTTTTAATGCTTTTTTTAATCCCTTACAAATGTGCGGATTTCAACATAGGCTGTGCTTTGCTTAGACTTGCTTCCGCTGACCCTGAAAACCAGGCCTGTGGGTACCACTCCTTGTCCTTTGTCACAACATCAACTAATCAGCTAAATCTGACGCGGCAGGTTTCAATTCAGTTGTTAAAAAAAAGTCTCGTTTGTTGGTCAAAGGGTAAATTGGACTGAATGGGACTGAAATCAAGTGAAATACATCATTAAAAAAAAAAAAAATCTGGATAAGCTAATTCATGACTTGGGAACATAGGTTTGTGTAGTTTAGAGTTTCGAGAACCAGGCAAAGCGCTACACTGTATTTCACTGACATGTTTTTGCACTTTAAACTCCTCTTATCTTCGCCATAGTAATAAAAGCAAAGATCTGATCACTTGCGACGCCCAAAAATAGTTGAAACTTATCTGCTCGGAATGCGACACCCGCACGTACCTGCTCACTCGTGATGCAATGGAATTGAAGCGCATATTTACATGACATCTTACTCGTAAAAACGTATTTGTACCCGTCGCCGGAAGTCGTTATAGGTTTCCGACAATGTATCATCATGAGTAACGTCTGCTCTAGTGACGTATTTACTGGTTAGAAATTGGGTCTGTCTAAGACTGAATCATTAGTGTATATGGGTGTGGTTTCTGATAAAGTCAGATAAGCATTTAACACCTGTGCTGTGAAATAAAACAATGTTGCTCAACCTTAACTGAACCTTGACAAAAATTCCAGACAAAAGACAAACACAATCTTATGTGAACTTACAAAAGTTAATCATTCTGCCTCTTTACAAAACGCGAGTGGTAATATGATTTTATTTGTAGTGAATAAATAACAACTTTTAGGCAAATTATATGAAATATGAGGATTTTTCACACTCAATGATTCACTTTAAAGTGCCAGTGACACCATAAAAAAAATCTTAAATAGCATTGTTATTTGAATTAAAATCATATTATGAGACGATTGGACCATGTACAACAATTTGGCAAAGCGCAGAAATGAGTCTTTTAATCTGCCGTTTAGCCACGCCTGTCATTATAGCGCTCTCGCGCCTCCATCTGGGTGATGATGTCGGCAGAGTAATGATTTCCAATAAATTTGGAATTCAGCCCATTGAGGGGGAAGATTCAGAACGGGGAAAATGCGACAGAGAGCAGCAAAATGTCATCATTGTTTTTTATCTCTCTACTCCAATATTTTTACAGGATATTCTTTTTATTTACGGTAAGTATTTTTCCCCAATTGCTAAATAGATTGTATGGTCATGACAAATAACAGTCTTGTGCTAAATGGAATATGAAATATTGAAAATGCATTTATTCAGTACGTCAGGGCTAAATTACTGCATAATGGTCATAATTGCCGACTTCTTAAACCTCCCGAATGGTATTTTATGCCACCATAGTTAGTCCGGATTTTGTCATTTCCCTGCCTCGGCTTCAGAGATGGAGGAAAGAGCGTAAACAAAATAGGAGGCGTGACAGCTAGGCTACATGCTAACCCGAACAGAGCGGCTTTTCCAAGTCTCTTTCTCGCCTTTCAAAAACGAAAAATCACACAAAACTACCCCGACTCATGTCACACACTGCGGCGGGGGTGATTGTCTTCACCGATCGGCCAGCCCCTGGCGGCGAACAAGTTTCGGCTCGTCGTTTTGCTGCGGCCCCGGCAGGCTGGGACACTGTGGGAAATGAACGCTGAAAATATTGCATTCTCGGTGGACAAACCAGCCGAGGTCGGAGCCCGTGGCTGCCCAAGCCAAAGCCCAGTATAGCGCTCCATAGGTGGGCACATGAAGAGGACCCAGGTTGGTGGAAGTCTCTACACCAGGGGTTCCCAACCTATTCCACTAAGGCACACTGTGGGTGCAGGATTTCATTCTTACCAAACAAGATGACAACACTTTTTCCCCAATCTGGTGTTTTACAAGTGCAATCAGTTGATTGCAGTCAGGTGTGGCTTGTTTTAGCAGAAGCCTCATTGGTTCAACTGTCTCTGCTGGATCGGCTGGAACAAAAACCAGGACCCACAGTGTGCCTTGAGGACTGGGTTGAAAACCCCTGCTCTACACAATCGAGAACCGGAGACGAGAGCGGGGCGCTCCCGGGCCAAAGCCAAGGATTGCGCTCTATAGGTGGGCACGACGACCAGCGGCTTGTCGCACACTATGGTTTTCGGCCGACTTGCCTTCTCGATGTACAGGTAGAATTGTCACCCACAAAATACAAGCCACCTCCTAATTAAAACCTTTGCTATGATCCCAGTATTTGAGATAACATAAAGCACGCAGTTTACTCACTTATTCATCTGTCCAATGGTCTCTTGATCTTTTGCTAATCCAAAATGCCTCACACCATTCTCCCTGGTGTAGCAACAAAAGCCTGCTGCACATTGGGCTGGCGTGATGCAAAAAATAAACGGAATAATCCGCAAAATCAGCTGAATCCACAGTCCTTCTGCATATGATAGTTATGGCTGTATTGTGAAGATAATCTCTATACCGCTGACGTCACATTCACCTTCTTCAGCGACACAATCTCTATCCGGAAGTCACTCATTTTCATGGCGCGGGATTCAAAAAATTGAATAAATGTATCAATTGCTTCCGTACAGATCCAAGCGGTCCATTTCATTCAAGAGCGTGAAACTACTACTTGAGCAAATTACAGTCAATGACTTGCACCCGCACACCTGGTGATTAAACTTAGCAATGGAAAAACAGGCTGTTTTTATTGAGGGAAACAACAATTTGAGGAGTCCGTTATACTGTGTACTTTTTTATATTCTATTGAATCACAGACAACTTGAGGTAATTATCAAAGAAGGAAAGGCTCATGCAGATAGCTGTAGCCATAATATAATACTGCGCTGCTTTGAGATAAGAGTTATGATGGCCATTTTTGTCATTCAAGCTCATTCGATAACAGTGCGTTTTGATTGTCTTTTACATCTGCGATGATGCTACACTATTCATCTGAGACTCAAATTTCAAATGATCAGAAGTATTGGAATAATAAGCCTTCACTTTTCTGGTTTTGTGCTAAATATTTATCAATAATGGGTAATAAACTATCAAAGGTTTGATTACCACAGATTAGGGTAAAACTTCTGATTTATTATCTATTTGATATTTAGAATAGAACAGAGCACAGTGAAGTGGAGTACAGTAGAGTATAAAGCCTTTATTGGTAGGGAACATGGTAGAATGAGGTTTTAAAATTCGCCATAATGTCCACCACATAAAACAAAATAGTGCAATGAGGCTAGTATTTAAAAAATGCAGGTTACAGTGTACCCAGATTGGGAATCAAGTAAGAAAGTGGTGATGTAGTGGTAATATAACAGCACGTATATGACAATTTAGAGTACTCAGATGAGCAGGCAGATGGCTGACTAGATAGTGCAAATGACAGTTTGTGCATTGATATAGATGGAACCATGCAAAAATGCTATAATGTAACTGCAAATATTGCATATGCAGTACCCAGATTGAGACAGATGTCTGAAAACATATTACTTAGTGACCAAACGATTAAAATCTATTATCAAATTAGTTGGCAACTAATTTATTAATCAATTTAATCAATTATTGTGGCAGCCTTAAAGGTAACTGTGCAAATACTGCATTTGCAGCACCTATATTGAGACTGATGTCTGAGAACATATTGCTTAGTCAGATGCATGTGACAATGTTGTGGCATTAGCAGTGCAATGACAGTGACATTTCAGTGTAAACGAGTATGGTGACAGCTCTTGCAAAGAAACTGTCTCTTATCAACACAACACAGTGTTTTCAGGGCCCATTTCAAGTGTGACTTAATACATTTATGCTATTTTAAACATATGTTGAGGTTAATTTCCCAGTAAATACTGCATTTAATGACAGCAAAAGGTGTTTCTAGGACCAAGGACCCACATGAACCCTTTATAGGGTATTCCATTAACTCGTTGGTTCCGATTGATTGCTGCCATTCCTCCCAATTAAAAAGGATTGGACGCATAGCATGGCTAATAAAGGTAATGGTAAAACTTTTACATTATTTATTTGATATTTGGAATAGAATAGAATAGAATAGAATAGAATAGAATAGAATAGAATAGAATAGAATAGAATAGAAAGCCTTTATAGTCATTGTACAAAGTACAACGAGATTTAAAGCTTTGCTATAATGTGCACCACATAAAACAAAAGTGAAAGTACAAGAAGGCTAATATAAAAAACACAGGTTACAGCCTGCACAGATTGGGAATATAGTTTATAAGTGATTTATGGAAGCAAGTGGTGATGTAGTGGTAATATAACAGGGCGCAACAGTGCACATTTGGCAATTTACAGTACTCAGACCAGCAGGCAGGCTGGCTAACTTGATAGTGCAAATGACAGCTTGTGCGCAGATATTGATGTAACAGTGCAAAAATGCTATCATGCAACACCCAGATTGAGACAGATGTCTACACAGAGGTTCCCACCCCACTTTGAACGGTCATGTTTCAGTGCCATTGACGGCGCTATTCGCCCCTCCCCGTCGAAATGAATTGGATGTCTAACGCCGTCAATGGCAGCCACTGAGCTAACCTAGATACTATTCTAATGGAAGATTTTGGTCGCAACCTTCTTTAACAGTGACACCATTTTTCAAATAATACAATTCTTGGCATATCGATAACCTTTCGTGCTACAAAGTATCGCAATATATCAACTTTTCTATAAATTGTCGCACACCTAGTTTCAGCCAGTTTTTTTTGGTTTAAATTAATATGGCGTGTCAGGCCATCAATGGCATGCAATGAGTTAAATACTATTTTAAAAAATCAACTTTAGAGTGCTACTTTGGTGCGTAACCTGTGTGTATTTCTGTTTGAATACATTTATAAATGTATTATTTTACTATATACAATATAATAATAATTACTAATAGTCACCTGCCTTATAAGGGGTTAAAGGTCTCAAGTAGTGCTTCACAAATATGCTGTGGTCAATTATTATTACTTATAATTGTTAGCGTCCGCAAATGCGGAAACAAGGTTGGACCTCGAAGCGGACAACAAGCGGGGGATACGTACAAGGGTTTAATGATTGCAAACAAAAAACACGCGATCGCGACATAGTAGAAATAACAAAAGGAGTCCGTGACAGTAGGTCGACGGAGCTCAATACTACAAACTCGAAGATTACTAAGACGATAGGCAGCGAGCCAAAAAAGCCAAAATAAAAACACTCAAATACCTGCACAGGGTAGAGGTTACAAACGAGTGCAGCACACTAACAGAAAAAACCCAATGCAGGGGCGTAACAAGCAAATGTAGCGAGACTATAGTGCGAGATGTCAAATGGCGATCAGCAAGGCAAATATCTCGGCAGCCTTCTCTGAGATCAACCGTGCTTAAATGCTGCGTTGATGAGCCTGCATTGGATTCAGGTGCGACGTCAGGAACGCTCCCACTAACAGCCCAACAACAAAACACAATCTAACCAGCAGCAGAATGTGACAATAATTTCATGAAGGTTGCACTGTTTGGCCTTTGAGAGGTTTAAAAAAGTTTACTCAGTTCATTCAGAGTTTATTATTATGAATTTATTTTTACTTTCTTACTGTTGGGCTAGTATTATACTTTGTACTAGTCTTTTTCCTATTTTGCAAAGGTAAGCAACAGCCTGACAAAGCCTTGATAGCAATGATTTCACATCCAATTTGGTAGCTCTTTGGGAAAAAAAGAAATATATATATATATATATATATATACATATATATATATAACGGGGTGATATTGGTATGGTATCGGCCGATACTGCACAGCCAGGTATCGGTATCGGGGCCAAAAAATGGTATCGGTGCAACACTACTAAATATTATAAAATATTGCCATTTATTTAACGTTTTATGTGTTTCTAACAACATATTTTAGTACAAGAGAACAATTGTGGTTTATTAGAGCCTACATGTCAAGATCAAGGATCTCTTTAAAATATACTTCACTCTTCTTTTGTCTTAGTTTTTTAGATTTGATCTCAGGACAAGTAAATTTACTCATAAATGCCATACATACTTTAGTATTTTGTGTGTCATTTAAAATATGAAGTGCGGGATGCAAGAAATTCTCCAATTCGGTAAGGACCCGGTTGCTGATTTTTGTAGTATTGAAGCACAGTAGTGGGAATCACTGCAATAGAAGGTACGTAAATCATCAACCTGTAGTCTTTGACATCTTGTTTGCTCTGACGGTCATTCCAATGCGCACCTGTCACACGAGACTTTTCTCCTCTGCTATTGTTTTAGAACACAATGGGGGAGTTCAAAGGAAGTGGACAAGAATTCATGGCATCCTGTCGTCTCGGTCTCTGGGTCGAGACAGCCCGAGGTCCTCCCCGAGAGGAGGACGTTACTTGAAAAGGAGGGGTGGCTCTCGGACTGCCTTAAATCTGGCAAACCCGAGGAGATTTTCTGAGCACCTCGGGAATGTCTCACACATCAAATGACATCAGCTGCTGAGGAAGTTGGACTTCGTGCTCTCCGGTCAGCAACAAGTAAGCACTGGTTTTATCCTCGCTTGAATGGATCTTGAATGTCAAGTCTTAACCGGGAATGAAATGAAAGTTTAGTGAGTGTGTGGTATTTTTCTTTATTGGTTCTGAGAGTTAAATGTCAGTATCCTGCTCGGATAGCCAGCCAACACCCTTTTTGATAAGAAAAAGAGAAAGCAAACATTCCTCCCCTAGCATGTACAAATGTCACTCTTACCTGATTATCTGTTACATGTTGAGACACTGACATGTTGACACAAAGGTAAGTAGCGCCAGAGAAACTATGACCTAATACGCTGAGTGACTGAGCTTTTTAAAAAATTTTATTATTATAAAGAGCAAATGAAGAGTGAGTCGTGAACATTATATCTTTGCCATATTCATGTACAATATTTGAGGTCGGGGGCTTTTAGATTTTTCATTGACATGACAAGCATCCTCCGTGGTTTCCAGACAGATATTTTTCGCTTGTAAATCACAAAGACAGGAAGGCGAGAGCATAATTAGTTCATCAAAAGAAAGTAATGTGCTTAAATCATATTGAACATAGTGGATTTAACAAATGTGTTCTTTTTTTTTTTTTTTTTTTTGCACACAAAGAATTGGTTGTATGATACTTGGGAGTAACAGAGTGTTTACTGTTATTACTATTTTAATGTTTGCTGTGTGTGCTTGTATTTGTTGTACTTTTAGAACTTGACTTTTATTAGTGTATATTAAATCTTCACACTGCAAAGGCACACCTTCTTAGAACTAGTTAAATTCCCTCGTTTTCAGTGTAAATCTACTACATATAAGTGGAATTATCTGCCAGTGCTTCAAGTCAATTTTACTCAGATTCGCTGAAATAAGAAAAATAGCTTTCTGAAAATAAGTTTAACAGTCTTATTTTAAGCAATAAAGTAGTATATTTAATCTAAAAAAATAAAATTAAAAGAAAAAAAGCTTGTGGCAGAAATACTCCTAATTCAGGAATAGATATTGTATGCAAATTTATCTTTACTTGTGTAAATAACAACTTTTAGATGTATGGGCTTAATAACAACAAATAGTAATATTTACTTAAAGTAAGTGTAATAATCTGACGCATTAATCTGTTAAATCAGTACTTCTCAAATAATGGGGCACGCCCTCCCAGGGGGGCGCAGAGCGGTGCGAGGGGTGGGGCATGTGACCTTGGGGAACATACATTTTTGCCATACTAGAATAAAGTGTAATTGCACATCCACTCAGTGGGTGGCAGCGGCACTGTCATTTTCAAAATGTGTGCAGTATGTTTTAACCAAACAAGAGCACACAGCAAAGAGCACTAGAGATATGAAGTGGAGGAAATATGACGAAGCGTGTGTAGTGTTTGGCTTTGACTTGTAATACAGTGGGAGATGAGGAAAGACCTGTCTGTTTATTGTTTCAAAAAAAAATTGCACCTGACAGCAGGAAACCAAAACAATTAAGACGTCACTTAAAGACATTAGACCCCACTCACAATAAGCCGCTTGATGGTTTTTTTGTGTGTTTTTTTAGCAACAACGTGCCGAATATTGCCACCAATTGTCCCGCTTTGTCAGTGTTACATCAGTAAACCAGCAAGAACTGTTAGCATCATGTAAGGTGGCATACCAAATTGCTCAGTGCATAGTAATGGCACACCATCGCAAAGGAGCTGATACTGCCTACAGCAAACATAAAACCTGTCCCTCTGTCCAATGAAACTGTCATTTTTATTCTATTAATTTTTTCGGTCAAATTGTTTGGCATACTGTCCTCATGAGTTAATGTCGCTAATCAATTTGAATTTATAATTATTGATTGATTTTATTAAATTTTATTTTTAAGTATCAAAAGGTCAAAAAATGTACCCTAAGTGTTTTTTGTTTTTGTTTTTTTTTAATTCAGGCAAATCGATGCGCAGAGGTGTACTTATAATAATTTTATAGACAAACGATACTATTTACAGTGGCGGCAGAGATTGGGGGTGACGTTAAATGTTTACGTCTTCCTGGGGAGGCGTAACAAAAAATATTTGAGAAGCACTGTGTTAACTAGTCTTTAACACTCAAAACAAGATGAAGAAAATCAAATTATTTTTCTTAAATCTAGTCAAATAATTAAAATGTTATAAATTTGCAGTGCATGTTATGGATG
This sequence comes from Corythoichthys intestinalis, assembly GCF_030265065.1. Taxonomy (NCBI): domain Eukaryota; kingdom Metazoa; phylum Chordata; class Actinopteri; order Syngnathiformes; family Syngnathidae; genus Corythoichthys; species Corythoichthys intestinalis. Next base: position 28,626,024 of record NC_080416.1, read on the forward strand.
AAATTTAAACAACACCCTCTTATGGCACAAAACCCATTCAGAATGCATTTGAGATAGTGTACTGGACTGTCTCAGGAAATTAGAATATTGTGTATTCTAATTTTATGAGACAGTCCTGTATGTTGGTGCTATCGTCAACTGGATGTACAGTATATATATATATATATATATATATATATATATATATATATATATATATATATATATATATATACAGTGCTGCTCGAAAGTTTGTGAACCCCACAGCGATGGTCAGATTTTTTGTAAAAAAAACTAAAATAACCTTATTAAATGTTAAGTTATACCCAAATCCACAATACTGACATTCCAAATAATGGACTGAAACAAAAGAAATAGTTATATTGTCATTCTTTATTTAACAAAAGTGGTTGATTTAAGAAAAACTCAGATATCATGTGTGCAAAAGTATGTGAACCCCTTCAGTTAATAGGATATTGCGCCTCCTTTTGCAGAGATTACCTCAACCAAACGGTTTCTGTAGTGACTAATCAGCCTCTCACATCTACTTTGGGGGATTTTTGCCCATTCTTCCTTGCAGAACGCAGTCAGTTGAGAGAGGTTTGATGGGCGTCTGGCATGAACTGCTCGCTTCAGGTCCCGCCACAGCATTTCAATGGGATTTAGGTCAGGACTTTGACTGGGCCAGTCCAGAACACGAATCTTCTTCTTTTTCAGCCATTCCTTGGTTGTATTGCTGGAATGCTTTGGATCATTATCATGTTGCATGATCCACCTTCTGCCAAGCTTTAACTTCAAAACAGATGGCGTCAGGTTATGTTCTAGGATTTGACAATATTCCTCAGAATTCATGATTCCCTGGACTATGTGGAGTTGTCCAGGTCCTGAGGATGAAAAGCAAGCCCAGATCTTGACATTCCCACCTCCATGCTTCACTGTTGGGAGAAGGTTCTTTTGGTGGTATGCAGTGTTGACTTTTCGCCAGACATGGCGGTTTTGGTTGTGACCAAACAGTTCAATTTTGCACCTACATCAGTTGATGAAAACTCTTTTTAATTTAGTCTCGACAACACAACTGTTAAAAAAACAAAACAAAAAAAAAAAACTACTGAATTGATTGATTAGGAAATCAGGTTGAAATAATAGAAAATTCCAAAATGTTGAGGGGGTTCACAAACTTTTGAGCAGCACTGTATATATATATATATATATATATATATATATATATATATATATATATATATATATATATATATATATATATATATATATACATACAGGACTGTCTCATAAAATTAGAATACACAATATTCTAATTTCCTGAGACAGTCCAGTATGTATTAGTTCATTACTTTAGTTAGTGAAAAAACACAATTGTAGATGTCCTTCCTCTTTAAAAAATGAAGTGATTTCATTTTGTCTTATTCTATTAATTGTACCTTTTTGTTTAACACTCATGTTATGTTTGCATCAAATTTAAGGTTGAAGGCAACGTTTGATAAACTGTACTTGTGCACTCGTAAGTTAAACCTAGAAGAGAAGTACTTTTTAAAATGTAAAAAAAGAAAAAAAAGAAATATGGCTTTTTTATTCACATTACACTCGCAGCTAAAATATTTTACAATGAAGCATCTTATTCAACCATAATCTCGTGCACAAATTTAGAGCATGGAGAAGTTTTTTAATAACCAATTTTTATCTTATTGGCAAAAATAACATGTCAAATCAAATCTAACATTCAATAGCCGACAAATATAAAATGGCGTGTTGGAATTTTCGATGTTTTCAAAAAATAATATAAATAGAAACCTGAATTAGTACTTTTCACCTCAGTGAAGTTGGCCTCTATGAGATGCAAATTTATATAAAAATGTCAATCGTTTGTGCTAGTTTGTGCTGTAAAAAGCTTTGTTTGTGCTGCTATCGTTTGTAAGATATTTACAATTCTTTTATAGGTCAATCTGAGGTCAACCAGTCCCCCATTTTGATTACAAATGGCTAAAAATGGTGTCAATCGCTTATGCTTTGTTAGTGCTGTAAAACGTTGCGTTCGTGCTGCTTTTTGAGATATTAATTTTGAGTGATGACGTCACGCAGCCCTCCATTTATTGCAAAATGGACCCGAAATGGTGCCATTCGTTCATGCTAAATTTGTGCCGTAAAATTTTTTGTTTGTGCTGCTATCGTTTTATAGATATTGAGATATTAATTTCGAGTGATGACATCAATCGCAGCCACTTCGTCGTGGCTGACGGAGCGTACCAACTCTCTCAATAGCAGAGGGGTTTCCCAACAACTAGCGCAAACGTAGCACAAACGAATGGCACCCCTTCGGGTCTATTTTGCAGTAAATGGGTGGCTGTGAGTCATGAATATCTCAATATCTCAAAAACCATAGCAGCTGACTAAACTTTTCACAGCACAAACCAGAACAAACCCTCCATCTTCAATGTATTTGAATTTTAATAGTGCGATAAAACAATGTGAGAGCTGTCTGAGTTTTATTGCAATTGTAAACGATTTACTATATCTGATGAGAAAGTGAAATCTCAATTGCGGACCTGCCGTTTTATTGCCGCAAATTTGCTTAAGGACGGCTTTCAAAACATTGCTTAAAAATGTGTAACCTGCAAGCTGCTGTTGCGCAAACAAAGAGGTGCTTGTGTTTTGTGTAGACTCGCAGCCAGTCGGGTCGGGCCTGTGGGTTCTCATATCGATGACATCATCAAGTGGCACCCAGCCGAGGAAAATTTACACTTTGGCTGCGAGCAGGATGATGAAAGCGTGACAGGCGCTATTTTTAAAGTCACAACTCCTCGTCAAAAAAGATTTGAATACTTGACGGACGGCCTTACATGCAAAGTTAGCCTTTCAAATATCAAGCAGGCGTTTTACGCTTACTCGGAATCTGCTAATTTGCGGTCTGTTGGAGGTGTGATGTAACTACTGGTCGAACCCTTGGCCCGAGGGTGTCTTTGATCAAAATTATTCACTGTGATTAATGTTTGAAGGGTGAAATTAATGCTTTATCTCCACAGGAGCAGAGATTGAGCCATAAACTTTATTTTGGAAGGTCACGCCAGAGTCAAGGCTCCCAACACACTCAAAACCAAACCAGTAAGTAATTGGGTACAGTGGGGCAAATAAGTATTTAGTCAACCACCAATTGTGCAAGTTCTCCTACTTGAAAAGATTAGAGAGGCCTGTAATTGTCAACATGGGTAAACCTCAACCATGAGAGACAGAATGTGAAAAAAAAAAAAACAGAAAATCACATTGTTTGATTTTTAAAGAATTTATTTCCAAATTAGAGTGGAAAATAAGTATTTGGTCACCTACAAACAAGCAAGATTTCTGGCTGTCAAAGAGGTCTAACTTCTTCTAACGAGGTCTAACGAGGCTCCACTCGTTACCTGTATTAATGGCACCTGTTTTAACTCATTATCGCTATAAAAGACACCTGTCCAAACCTCAGTCAGTCACACTCCAAACTTCACTATGGCCAAGACCAAAGAGCTGTCGAAGGACACCAGAGACAAAATTGTAGACAATCTGCAACAGGAAAAACGCTTGGTGTAAAGAAATCAACGGTGGGAGCAATTATTAGTAAATGGAAGACATTCAAAACCATGGATAATCTCCCTCGATCTGGGGCTCCATGCAAGATCTCACCCCGTGGCGTCAAAATGATAACAAAAATGGTGAGCAAAAATCCCAGAACCACACGGGTGGACCTAGTGAATGACCTACAGAGAGCTGGGACCACAGTAACAAAGGCTAGTCAGTAACACAATACGCCGCCAGGGACTCAAATCCTGCACTGCCAGACGTGTCCCCCTGCTGAAGAAAGTACACGTCCAGGCACGTCTGCGGTTCGCTAGAGAGCATTTGGATGATCCAGAAGAGAACTGGGAGAATGTGTTATGGTTAGATGAAACCAAAATAGAACTTTTTGGTAGTCTCGTGTTTGGAGGAGAAAGAATACTGAATTGCATCCGAAGAACACCATACCCACTGTGAAGCATGGGGGTGGAAACATCATGCTTTGGGGCTGTTTTTCTGCAAAGGAACCAGGATGACTGATCTGTGTAAAGGAAAGAATGAATGGGGTGTGAGTGAAAATCTCCTTCCATCAGCAACGGCATTGAAGATGAGCCGTAGCTGGGTCTTTCAGCATGACAATGATCCCAAACACACAGCCAGGGCAACAAAGGAGTGGCTTCGTAAGAAGCGTTTCAAAGTCCTGGAGTGGCCTAGCCAGTCTCCAGTTCTCAACCCCATAGAAAATCTGTGGAGGGAGTTGAAAGTCTGTGTTGCCCAACGACAGCCCCAAAACATCACTGCTCTAGAGGAGATCTGCATGGAGGAATGGGCCAAAATACCAGCAACAGTGTGTGAAAAGCTTGAGAAGAATTACAGAAAACGTTTGGCCTCCGTTATTGCCAACAAAAGATACATAACAAAGTATTGAGATAAGTATTTGGTCAGTACCAAAAGTTTATTTTCCACCATGATTTGTAAATAAATTCTTTAAAAATCAAACAATGTGATTTACTGTTTTTCTTTTTCCACATTCTGTCTCTCATGGTTGAGGTTTACCCATGTTGACACTTACAGGCCTCTCTAATCTTTTCAAGTGGGAGAACTTGCACAATTAGTGGTTGACTACTTATTTGCCCCACTGTATGTCTTTCAGTACTTTCTGACTTTACCTTAAACTAGAAAATTGACAGCTGTTGATACAATATTACAAATGAAAATTTTCAATCACAGTGTTAATATATGGTATGTGGAATCTAATTATCAATCAAGTACAGTAGAAAGGTCTTATTTTACAATGCTATAATTGTCATACATTATTAAACTGTAAATCAGTTTAGCAAAGACCAGACCTGAACACAGACTGAAAAAAAAATTGTGAAACGTTAATAATGGTTTGTTAGTTTTTTTAATTAAGTTTGGGGGCGGGGGGACTGATTCAGTATGATGTTAATCTCCCATATAGAAAATATTAAGAACAGAATATACATCACATGGTATACACTCATGGACGAAATTATTGACACCCCTTGATTATTTCCAGAAAATACAGTATTTCTCACAGAAATTAACGCAATTACAAATGTTTTCAGTATGAATGTGTGAATTTTTAAGGGGGGGGGGGGGGGGGGGGTCGTGAGATTTTTTAAAATGTTGGACGCTTGGTATGCAAGCGGGGAAAGTGGCACAAAGCCCTGCGCACCAGAACATTGATTTATTTCAACGAAACAAGTGAGGGTACACTGTTGTGTCCTGTCTCTTCAATGCCAAGCTTGGCTGCACGTCGGCCGTGAATGAGCACCTGAAGCGCCGTCACCCAGTTGTAATTTTGGACGATGACAGGAGACAATTTCTAGCTGGCAGACCGAAAGTGCATATAACGAAGAACATTTTATTTAAGTTGCTAAAGTCCATTTATCGCACAGTAAATAAAAATGGAGAGACAGGCAGAACCATAAGTGGTATTTGCCATGTGGCAAAATGGATTTTGCCATGTGGCAGTTTTTTTGCAGTGTGGCAGTTTTTTTGCAGTGTGGCAATTTTTTTTGCCATGTGGCAAAATAGATTTTGCCATGTGGCATTTTTTTGCCATGTTGCTTTTTTTTTTTTTTTTTTGCCATGTGGCAATTTTTTTTGCCAGGTGAAAAAAATGGATTTTGCCATGGAGCGAAAAAAATGTTGCCATGTGGCAAAATTGATTTTGCCATATGGCATTTTTTTTGCCATGTGACAAAATGGATTTTGACATATGCCATTTTTTTTTGGTATATGGCAAAATGCATTTTGGTTTGTGGCATTTTTTGTGGGGGTATATGGCAGTTTTGCAGGCCATGCACATCCATGCCATTGACGGATATGCACGTCCAAATTTTCCGTTCATTTTAAATGGCAGAAAAACATATTTGGCTGTGATTTTTGACCATACACTTTACATTTAGCGCATTGAAATTAAACTGGCACCCAAGAAAGGCTATGCCATTGACAGCTATGCACGTCCAAATTTTCCATTCATTTAAATGACAGAAAAACTTGTGGTTGTTATTTTTGACCATACACTTTATATTAGAGCGCATTGACATTCAATTGGCACCCAAGTAAGGCTATGCCATTAAGGGCTATGCATAGCCCTCAATGGCATGGACGTAAATGGCGTGCAAAACTACCGTATACCCCAAAAAATGCCATAGACCCACCCCTCGAAAAATGCCACAAACCAAAATGCATTTTTCTACATACCCCCAAAAAATGCCACATGTCAAAATCCATTTTGCCACATGGCAAATAAATTTTTCACATGGCAAAAAAAAAGCCACATGGCAAAATCCATTTTGCCACCTTGCAAAAAAAATGCTCCATGGCAAAATCTGTTTTGCCACATGGCAAGTACCACTTTGGTTCTCGGGCCCTGCTGGAGAAAAGAGGGCGGTAATTTTCACAGCTGCTTTATATCGCCGCGTGTGTGTGCATACATTTGTGTGTGCGTGCTGATACACGAGACTCCAGTTCCTTTAACAAATGTTGGTCATCAGCAAGCCGGAGAATTAAAGTTCTGGCATACAAAATAAGGAAACACATCTATCAACCAAATATTGAGTTGAGTGTGCCAAAAAATTTGTCCAGCCCTTTTTTTCATTCTGTGTAAAATTGTCTACATTTTGGCTTTTCTCTTCAGCTTTTTTGTTTTTTTCCAATGCACATCCAAGAAATAAACACATTTATACAAAAAACATTTGTAATTGCATTGATTTCTGTGAGAATTTTCTGGAAAAATTCCAGGGGTGCCAATAATTTCATCCATGACCGTAGTTAAAAAATAAATAAACAGAATAAACAGTGACTGATTAGATAGCACGTCACCTCACAGAGTGTTCAAGTTTTCATGTTATCCCTGTGCCCATATGTTTTTTTGTCTTTTTTTTTTTTTTTTTTTTCTTAAATCTGGGTACTCTAGTTTCCAACATCCCAAAAACATGCATGTTAAGTCAACTAAACAGTCTAAATTCAGCACAGGTCTGAATGTGTTTGTCAATGTTTGTATTTTTGGTTTTGTTTTGTCCTGCGATTGTAGAGCAACCAGTTGGTACGACAGCTTATGGGCAGGAGGTGGGGTACACACTCAACTGGTTGCCAGTCAATCACAATAAACAAAGAGGCAACCAACATTTCACACTCAGGTTCACACCAGATAATTTAGAGCAGGGTTCACTAAATCTGGACCTCAATGCCATCAATCCTGTCATGTTTTCTACGTCTCTCTCCCCTAACACACCTGATTCAAATGATTATGTCATCAGGAACCTCTCCAGAAGCCTGATAATGATCCTGATTATTTGATTCAGGTGTGTTGGAGGAGGGAGACATGGAAAACACGACAGAAAAAGTGGCACCGAGGTCCGGATTTAGTGAACCCTGATTTAGAGTGCACACTTGTCCTACCAGGCATGTTTTGCGGATGTGGGAGGAAACCGGTGGCCCGGGAGTAAACCCACACAGCTATGGGAAGGGCATGCAACGCCGCACAGGAGGGCTGAGATGAAACCCTTAATATCACGACTGGTAGGCGGACGTGCCACCCAGTCATCCATCATGCCGGTGCCTCTGTGCATTTGTATATGTACAGTATATGTGTTAATGCACTATATTCTTAAACCCCCAAATAAGCTAATTAGATATGCTGTTCATAACGTCACAGTGTCTAATGTCAGGATCATGTAAAACTGAGACCCCCCCCCCCATAATTTGACCAAAAGTCGAGCCCCATGTATCAACAATGCATTCTATTTCATGCAAATGTTTTTCTTACACAGATATTCACGGCCAAGATGCAGCCCACGGAGCAAGATGAGAAGAAGAAAAATGGCCACAGCGACATCCATGGCCCTGTGGCCGGTGTCTACCTGGAGAAGTCCAAGCAGAAGATCAGCATATATGAAGCCATGAAGAAACGTCTGATTAAACCCGGTACAGCGTTAGCCTTGCTAGAAGCACAGGCTGCCACGGTTGGCATCATTGACCCTGTGAAAATCCAAATACTTCCAGTCACAGAAGCCGTCAAGGAGGAACTCATTGGGCCCGAGTTAAGGGAGAAACTCCTCTTTGCAGAGAAGGCTGTCACTGGTTTTGTGGACCCTTATACCAACCAAACCATTTCTGTTTTCCAGGCCATGCAAAAAGACCTAGTGCCCAGAGATTATGGTTTAAGACTACTTCAAGCGCAAATTGCCACGCACGGCGTGTTTGATCCAGTTGAGAAGACAAATCTTCCAGTTGAATTAGCCATCCAGAAAGGATACTACATCAAAGATCTGCTGGATGACCAGATGTCAGAGTTAAAGGTGTTCTATGATGCCAGCACCCAAGAGCATGTTAATTATCAAACTCTGGTGGAGAAGTGTATCATGGAACCTGATACAGGCCTGCTTCTTCTCCCCATCTACATCACATTCAAGGGGCTGAGGCGAGGCATTTCATCTGCGGAACTCTTTGAGTCCAAGATCATTGACAAAGAAATGTATGATAACCTGCAGAAGGGGAAGACCACAACCCAGAATGTCATGCTGAATGAGAAGGTGAAGGAATACCTTCAGGGCAAGGGGAGCATTGCGGGCATTGCAATACTCTCAACCAATCAAAGACTGAGTATCTATGAAGCTATGAAGCACAGAATATTGATGCCTGGGACAGCGTTAGTTCTACTAGAGGCGCAAGCCGCAACTGGATACATGATAGATCCCGTAGAAAACAAAAAGTTTACTGTAGACGAGGCTGTAAAAAACAAGCTTATTGGCCCGGAATATTACGCTAAGTTGCGCTCCGCTGAACGAGCAGTAACCGGATACAAAGACCCATACACCGAGGAAACCATTTCCCTCTTTCAAGCTCTTTCCAAAGAGCTCATCTTAAAGGAACACGGAATCCGCCTACTGGAAGCGCAAATTGCAACAGGCGGAATCATTGACCCAATACACAGCCACAGACTTCCGACGGAAGTGGCTTTCAAAAGAGGCTATTTTAATGAAGAAATGAACGCTATACTTGAGGATTCGGGAGACGATACAAAGGGATTTTTTGACCCAAACACGGAGGAGAATCTAACATATCTGCAGTTGATAGAAAGGTGCGTTACCGATCCTGTTACCGGACTGGTTCTCCTCCCACTTAAAGAAGAGTTTGATGGGGTGAACTTTACATTCATTGACTACCAAACTAAGATGGCCTTCAGACAGAAGAAGGTGAATATGGTAATGGGAAAGTATTCAGGAATGACAGTATCTCTGTGGGAGCTGTTTATGTCAGAATATTTGGATAAAGAGCAGAGGAAAGACATCATAAGAAAGTACAGCGAAGGAAAGGTCACTATCGAGATGATTGTCAAAACAGTTCTGGAAATCATCGAGATGTCTGTCAAAAACACCAAGGTCATCTTTGAAGGCATCAGAGAAACAGTCACAGCAAAACAGCTGGTTGAGGCCGATATAATCAGCGAGGAGGTCCTAGATGATCTAAAGAAAGGGAAGAAGTCTGTTAAAGAAGTAATTGAGGATCAAAACCTGCATGTGTATTTACAGGGTAAAGGCAGTATTGCAGGTATTCTTCTCCCTGACTCCCAGATTTTAACCATCTACCAAGCAAAACAAAAAGGCAAACTGATGCCAGGAACAGCTCTGGTTTTACTCGAGGCACAGGCGGCAACAGGATTCATCATTGACCCAATTGGAAACAGAAAGTTTTCTGTAGATGAAGCTATCAAGGCAAAGATTGTTGGGCCCGATTTGTGCCAAAAGTTGCGCTCTGCAGAGAAGGCAGTAACAGGTTACAAAGACCCATATTACGGAAACACAATCTCTCTGTTCCAAGCCATGCAAAAAGACCTCATCCTGAAGGATCACGGTATAAGACTCCTGGAGGCACAAATTGCAACTGGAGGCATCATCGACCCGGTAAACAGCCATCGCATTCCTGTCCAAGTGGCCTACAAGCGCGGGTACTTCAATCTAGAGATGAATGAAATCCTGAGTGATCCTAGTGATGACACTAAAGGATTTTTTGACCCCAACACTCACGAGAACCTCACTTACTTGCAATTAATGGCTAGATGCGTCACGGACCACAGTACAGGACTCTGCCTCCTGCCACTCAAAGGCAAAAGTCACAAAGTCAACATAGATGACACCATGAAGGAACTGTTCAGAACAACAGTTGTTTCGGTGCGGTATGGCCGTTTCAAGGGTAGGCATACGACTCTATGGGATCTCATCAATTCAGAGTATCTGTCTGAGGATAAACGACAGGAGTTTTTCAAACTGTTTAAGTCAAGAAGAATCACAATTGAGGAAATCATTGAGTCAATCATAGTCATCGTTGAGAGCAAGGAGCTAAAACAGCAAGCAGACTTGAGCTTCAAAGGCCTCAGAGGTGAGGTTTCCGTCGTAGATCTATTGGAGCTTGAAATAGTGGATGAAAAAACCTATAACGACTTGATTGATGGAACGTTAAGGAGAACCGACGTGTTGCAAATGGATAACGTGAGGGCCTACTTACAAGGCAAAAGCTGTGTTGCTGGGGTGATACTACAGCCCTCCAACCAGAAGTTGAGCATCTATGATGCACAAAAAAATACCATCCTAACACCTGGCACGGCTCTTTGCCTCTTAGAAGCACAGGCAGCTACAGGATTTATTGTCGATCCACTAGCAAACAAAAAGTACACTGTGGAACAAGCGCTTCGGGAAAAGTTAATTGGTCCTCAGATGTATGAAAAGCTTCTGTCTGCTGAAAGGGCTGTCACTGGTTACACTGATCCATATACTGGCAAAAAAATCTCTCTTTTCCAAGCCTTGAAAAAGGATCTAATTGTGAAGGAGCATGGCATTCGTTTACTAGAGGCCCAGATTGCAACAGGTGGCATCATTGATCCCTTGAAGTGTCTTCACTTACCTATTGACGTTGCCTACAGGAAAGGATATTTTGACGAGGAACTGAATCAAATTCTCCTGGACCCAAATGACGACACAAAAGGTTTTTTTGACCCTACAACCAAAGAGAATCTGACATATATGGAAATGTTGGGTAGGTGTATAAAAGATAAAGAAACAGGACTGTTCCTCCTACCAATGAACGTCACACCAAAAGCCACAAAACCACACGTGAGGCTGCACACTGACAGTGAGATAAAACAAGAGTTTGAAGAGACACTGGTGACCATATCAGTCGGACGCTACGCGGGAAAATCTATTTCTCTGTGGGATTTGATCCACTCCAGCTACTTCACTGAAGACCAGTGGCTGCAGCTGATTGAACATTTTCGAACACGAAAGGTCACTACACACACTATCATAACTATAGCCATTTCTACCATTGAAAAACTGGAGAAAAGTGAAGCTGCCAAAACGATAATGGGCCTGAGAAAGCTAGTCTCGGCTAAACAACTGCTGGAATCCAGCATTATTGATGGTGACACATTTAAACAGGTGCAGGAAGGCAATGCGACTTTGGAACAAGTCACTAAATGTGCACGATTGCAACAATATCTAAATGGAAAAAGAAGCATTGCAGGCGTTAAAGTGTATCCATCTCAAACAGTTCTGAGCATCTATGGTGCAAAAAATGAGGATATGTTGACAGATGCCACTGCACTTTTACTGCTTGAAGCACAGGCATCGACAGGATGGATCATTGATCCACTCAATAACAAGTTCTATACTGTTGACGAGGCAGCAAAAGAGGAAGTCATTGGGCCAGACGTGTTTGAACAGCTCCTGCTGGCTGAGCGAGCCATCACTGGCTATAAAGATCCCTATACCGAAACAACAATATCACTGTTTGAGGCTATGAATAAACAGCTGATCCAAAAAAGTGATGCCATTCGTCTTCTTCAAGCACAAATAGCAACGGGAGGAATCATAGACCCAAATGTGAGTCACAGGCTACCTGCTAATGTTGCAATTAAACGGGGACTTCTGGATGAACAATTCAAAACCCTTCTGCTTAACCCTCCTGAAAATTCAAAGAGATACTTTGACCCAAACACTAAAGAAAAACTTTCCTACCTAGAGCTAATGGAGAGATGTGAAATGGATCCTAAAAGGGGGCTTCTACTTCTACCCATACACAAGGATAAATCAAATGTTTTTCATACAGAGGAACAAATACAGCTTGAGTTAAAAAACAAAACTTTTTCCATTGACGTAGGGAAATTCAAAGGCAAAGATGTGACCTTGTGGGAAGTGTTGCTGTCTGAATACATATCTCAGACAAAAAGGGAGCAGCTTATACAACAATACAAGACCGGTGCCATTACAATTCAAGAGATCATTGAAATACTCACAGTCATCATTACAGAGGTGTCGTCAAAAGAAAGAAAGTTCAAGGGACTGAGGAAGCAGGTCTCAGCAAGTCAGCTGTTTGAGTCAAAGATTATCTCAAAAGAGCTTTTCACACAAATTATACAAGGGGAAGTGACTGTAGACAATGTAAACAAAATGGAATCTGTACAGAAGTATCTTGGGGCGACAAACTGCATTGCAGGTGTCAGAGTTGAGTCTACAAAGAAGGTCATGAGCATCTATGATGCAAAGTCCAGAGGGCTGCTGACTCCTGGAACATCGCTTGTTCTCCTCGAGGCCCAAGCTGCCACTGGCTTTGTTATTGACCCAGTCAACAACAAGAAACTTTCAGTCGAAGAAGCTGTAGCTCAGGAAGTGGTCGGCAGCGAGTTGAAGAAGAAGCTGCTCTCAGCAGAACGAGCTGTCACAGGATACATAGATCCCTACACTGGTGAGACAATTTCCTTATTCCAGGCCTTGATTAAAGATCTCATTGTTAAAGATCATGGAATTCGTCTTCTTGAAGCTCAAATTGCCACAGGAGGCATAATTGATCCAGTATACAGTCACAGAGTGCCTGTGCAGGTGGCTTACCAAAGGGGTTACTTTGATGAGGAAATGAACCAGATACTTTCTGACCCAGATGATGACACCAAGGGCTTTTTTGATCCGAATACACATGAAAACCTCACCTATCTTCAACTGATAGAAAGGTGTGTGGTTGACCCAAACACAGGCCTTACTTTACTATCAATTGTGAAGAAAGGAGAGTTCTACTTCTATGTTGACGAGACCACAAAAATCATCCTGAAATCAAAAACGACGACCAGAGCAGGTGGCAAATATCACGGAACTACAGTGTCCTTGTGGGATCTTCTCTATTCTAGGTACATCTCTGAAGAAAAGAGACGAGAGCTCGTGCAACAGTACAAGTCCGGAGCTCTCACAATTGAACACTTTTTGGAGATCGTTCTGATGATTATTGAGCAGCAGTGTAACAGCACGAATTCAACAACAGTAACCACATGTCAAACGCCAGAAACAAATGTTGACAGCAGCACCACAAAGACCACCACCACCGTCACAGAGAGCGAAAGCTTTCATGGTATTAGGAAGGACGTCAGTGCTACAGAGTTGCTTGAATCCAAAATCATCAATGAAGACCTCTACAAAGATCTCAGTGCAGGAACAATCACTGTTAAGGAAGTGAGTGAAATGGACTCAGTCCGCAGATATCTAGAAGGGACGAACTGTATTGCTGGAGTGTATCTGCAGTCAACCAAGGAGACCCTGAGCATCTACGAAGCAAAGTCCAGAGGCCTGTTGACTCCTGGCACATCTCTAGTTCTCCTTGAGGCCCAAGCTGCCACTGGCTTTGTTATCGACCCAGTCAACAACAGGAAACTTTCAGTAGAGGAAGCTGTTGCTCAGAGAGTGGTCGGCAGCGAGTGGCACAAAAAGCTGCTCTCAGCAGAACGAGCAGTCACCGGATACAGAGACCCTTATACTGAGAAAACAATATCTCTATTCCAGGCCCTGAACAAAGACCTGATCGTCAAAGATCATGGAATTCGTCTTCTAGAAGCTCAAATTGCTACAGGAGGCATAATCGACCCGGTATACAGTCACAGAGTTCCTGTGCAAGTGGCTTACGAAAGAGGCTACTTTGATGAGGAAATGAATCAGATTCTATCTGACCCAGATGATGACACCAAGGGCTTTTTTGATCCGAACACACAAGAGAATCTCACTTACCTCCAGCTGGTCGAGAGGTGCGTCACAGATCCCATCACTGGACTAAGTTTATTAGTGATTGTGAAAAAAGGAGAGTTCTACTTCTTTGTTGACGAGGCCACAAAAATCATCCTGAAATCAAAGACAACAAACAGAGCTGGTGGCAAGTACCACGGAACTACAGTGTCCTTGTGGGATCTTCTCTATTCTAAGTACATCTCTGAAGAGAAGAGGCGGGAGCTCGTGCAACAATATAAGTCTGGAGCTCTCACAATTGAACGCTTTTTGGAAATCATTTTGTTGATTATTCAGCAGCAGTGCAACAGCACGAATTCAACAACAGTCATCACATGTCAAACGCCAGAAACAAATGTTGACAGCAGCACCACAAAGACCACCATCACCACCACCACCACCGTCACAGAGACCGAAAGCTTTCATGGTATTAGGAAGGACGTCAGTGCTACAGAGTTGCTTGAATCCAAAATCATAAATGAAGACCTCTACAAAGATCTCAGTGCAGGAACAATCACTGTGAAGGAAGTGAGTGAAATGGACTCAGTCCGCAGATATCTAGAAGGGACGAACTGTATTGCTGGAGTGTATCTGCAGTCAACCAAGGAGACCCTGAGCATCTACGAAGCAAAGTCCAGAGGCCTGTTGACTCCTGGCACATCTCTAGTTCTACTTGAGGCCCAAGCTGCCACTGGCTTTGTTATCGACCCAGTCAACAACAGGAAACTTTCAGTAGAAGAAGCTGTTGCTCAGAGAGTGGTCGGCAGCGAGTGGCACAAAAAGCTGCTCTCAGCAGAACGAGCAGTCACCGGATACAGAGACCCTTATACTGAGAAAACAATATCCCTATTCCAGGCCCTGAACAAAGACCTGATCGTCAAAGATCATGGAATTCGTCTTCTAGAGGCTCAAATTGCAACAGGAGGCATAATCGACCCGGTATACAGTCACAGAGTTCCTGTGCAAGTGGCTTACGAAAGAGGCTACTTTGATGAGGAAATGAATCAGATTCTGTCTGACCCAGATGATGATACCAAGGGCTTTTTTGATCCGAACACACAAGAGAATCTCACTTACCTCCAGTTGGTCGAGAGGTGCATCACAGATCCCATCACTGGACTAAGTTTATTAGTGATTGTGAAAAAAGGAGAGTTCTACTTCTTTGTTGACGAGGCCACAAAAATCATCCTGAAATCAAAGACGACAAACAGAGCAGGTGGCAAGTACCACGGAACTACAGTGTCCTTGTGGGATCTTCTCTATTCTAAGTACATCTCTGAAGAGAAGAGGCGGGAGCTTGTGCAACAGTACAAGTCCGGAGCTCTCACAATTGAACGCTTTTTGGAGATCATTCTGATGATTATTCAGGAGCAGTGCAACAGCACGAATTCAACAACAGTCATCACAAGTCAAACGCCAGAAACAAATGTTGACAGCAGCACCACAAAGACCACCACCACCACCGTCACAGAGACCGAAAACTTTCATGGTATTAGGAAGGACGTCAGTGCTACAGAGTTGCTTGAATCCAAAATCATCAATGAAGACCTCTACAAAGATCTCAGTGCAGGAACAATCACTGTGAAGGAAGTGAGTGAAATGGACTCAGTCCGCAGATATCTAGAAGGGACGAACTGTATTGCTGGAGTGTATCTGCAGTCAACCAAGGAGACCCTGAGCATCTACGAAGCAAAGTCCAGAGGCCTGTTGACTCCTGGCACATCTCTAGTTCTCCTTGAGGCCCAAGCTGCCACTGGCTTTGTTATCGACCCAGTCAACAACAGGAAACTTTCAGTAGAAGAAGCTGTTGCTCAGAGAGTGGTTGGCAGCGAGTGGCACAAAAAGCTGCTCTCAGCAGAAAGAGCAGTCACCGGATACAGAGACCCTTATACTGAGAAAACAATATCCCTATTCCAGGCCCTGAACAAAGACCTGATCGTCAAAGATCATGGAATTCGTCTTCTAGAAGCTCAAATTGCAACAGGAGGCATAATCGACCCGGTATACAGTCACAGAGTTCCTGTGCAAGTGGCTTACGAAAGAGGCTACTTTGATGAGGAAATGAATCAGATTCTGTCTGACCCAGATGATGATACCAAGGGCTTTTTTGATCCGAACACACAAGAGAATCTCACTTACCTCCAGTTGGTTGAGAGGTGCATCACAGATCCCATCACTGGACTAAGTTTATTAGTGATTGTGAAAAAAGGAGAGTTCTACTTCTTTGTTGACGAGGCCACAAAAATCATCCTGAAATCAAAGACGACAAACAGAGCAGGTGGCAAGTACCACGGAACTACAGTGTCCTTGTGGGATCTTCTCTATTCTAAGTACATCTCTGAAGAGAAGAGGCGGGAGCTCGTGCAACAGTACAAGTCCGGAACTCTCACAATTGAACGCTTTTTGGAGATCATTCTGATGATTATTCAGGAGCAGTGCAACAGCACGAATTCAACAACAGTCATCATAAGTCAAACGCCAGAAACAAATGTTGACAGCAGCACCACAAAGATCACCATCACCACCACCACCGTCACAGAGACCGAAAGCTTTCATGGTATTAGGAAGGACGTCAGTGCTACAGAGTTGCTTGAATCCAAAATCATCAATGAAGACCTCTACAAAGATCTCAGTGCAGGAACAATCACTGTGAAGGAAGTGAGTGAAATGGACTCAGTCCGCAGATATCTAGAAGGGACGAACTGTATTGCTGGAGTGTATCTGCAGTCAACCAAGGAGACCCTGAGCATCTACGAAGCAAAGTCCAGAGGCCTGTTGACTCCTGGCACATCTCTAGTTCTCCTTGAGGCCCAAGCTGCCACTGGCTTTGTTATCGACCCAGTCAACAACAGGAAACTTTCAGTAGAAGAAGCTGTTGCTCAGAGAGTGGTTGGCAGCGAGTGGCACAAAAAGCTGCTCTCAGCAGAACGAGCAGTCACCGGATACAGAGACCCTTATACTGAGAAAACAATATCCCTATTCCAGGCCCTGAACAAAGACCTGATCGTCAAAGATCATGGAATTCGTCTTCTAGAAGCTCAAATTGCAACTGGAGGCATAATCGACCCGATATACAGTCACAGAGTTCCTGTGCAAGTGGCTTACGAAAGAGGCTACTTTGATGAGGAATTGAATCAGATTCTGTCCGATTCAGATGATGACACTAAGGGATTTTTTGATCCCAACACACAGGAGAACCTTACCTATCTTCAGCTGCTGGAGAAGTGTGTGACAGATCCCATCACTGGACTAAGTTTACTCCCTTTGATCAAATACTGAAGACATCTCACATTATTATGCTTGTATATAATTTGTACTATGTTCTGCACCTTTTTTTTCCTGAAGTCAAGAATCTGTTTTTAGTTTTTAATGTTTCATAAGCCTGGAAATTTTTGAGCTATGCCTACTTATATAAAAGCATTTTGAATCATGTTTAGTTTTGCCTCAAGTTGAAAGAACCCTTTTCATTAATTTTATTCATGTAATTTAACATGGCCTAATAAACATAATTGAATACTAATACCTGTTTTCATTTCATTGCACATCGCAGACAACAAAAATGTGTCATGATAATTGACTAAAATAACTGATCATATTAAATGAACCACTCACACACAATTAGGAATCATATTAATTTATTTCCAATCAATAAACTAGCTGAGTGGCAGATCACGCAGCAAGTACAAAAGTTTGATATGACCCGCGAGTTACAAAAGTTTTATATGAATAATATTGAGGCAACCATGGCTCACAGTTTGATCTCTACTCCAATTTATCCAGCAACTGCCGAATGTCCTCTTGTCCGCGATATATCCTTTTCAGCCCTCTGGGAAGATACCGACACGAGGACAGGTTGAGGTAGTCAAGTGCTGTCGTCTGGCCAATGAGAGGTCTGCAAAATCACAGGAAAGAGATGATCAAACCAATGCTGGCGGTTTAGAACGGTGTTTCCAAAATTTTGAGCCAGGGTATATATATTTTTTTACTTTAATGAATAAAGAATACATGTTCGTGGCAGGTAATTTAGACATCCAATGAGCCCTGATGGCACAGTGGTTGGGAATGATCAATTTAGACAATAAAGTGAGAAAAAATTAGCTCTAAGTACCTCAAGGCAGCTGGCGTGATCCTGGTCCCACTCAGGTTGAGTGAACGCAGAGTGTCGGCGCTGTTGGCTTGCGCTAGGTGGCCCATGGCTACCTCCAGCTCCGCCTCAGAGAAAAGCTGATTGGCCAAGTCAAGCTGCCGGAGCGTGTGCTTCCACTTCTGCGTCACAGAGTCAATGCCTCGGTTCTGGCGAAATGTGACCATATCACTGTTGAAATGTTGACCCCAGAAAAGGCACTCCAGATCTGCCAGACAGAAAGCAAGCATATGAGATTTCTTTAGTGTACTTAAACTCAAATAAAAGACACTGGGCTCAATGTGACTACATGGCGAGAGCCATATAGGCTTAATATTACAGCAAATTTAGGGTGTTTAAAAAAATGGATTTTGAGATATATCGCAATATTACGTCACGCAATTCTCATATCGATTCAAAATCCGTCTGTTTTGATCCTTACCCGTGTGTTTTTGGTACATATATATATATATTGTAAGACATAATGTAAGACAGCCTTGTGGTGGTTGGTATACGTGGATGCTGAAGCTAATGGTTTCACCTGCCATTTTTAAAAAATAACTTCGTTATTGAAATGCTATACATCCAAGATGTTTTTTCATATTTAGAATCCTACATTTAAGCATATTTGCACTAAAAAAAAGAGAAAAAATTATAATGAAAGCCATACATGTTCAAACATAAAACGAAAACATGTTGAGTGCTGGATGAGGTTTTATGAATAAATTGAAATAATGCACTTTTAGGTCCATTTTGATTTGTTTTTTCGAAAGTGAGGTGCAAATATTGCAATAATCATCTTTAAGTGTAGTATCGGGATTATTTGGGATCGATTCGAATAGTGATAAGAAACGTATCCCCAGATATGAGGAAATACAAACCCTACAGATAAGTAACCTCAAAATGGCTCAAATCTGTTTATTTTTCTATCTTAAAAGCATAATTTAAGAACTCTACCCCTTGTTTGAAACCTTTATTTATAATCCTAACTCTTGTTTGGATCTTAAAGTGCCTATGACGGCAAAAAGTATGTTTATTTCATATTTTCTGCTGTATTTCATGCTCCTGAATTAAATAGACCTCTTGGATGTGTGTGGAAGCGATCGATATATTTATTTAGTTTTTTTTTAATCCCGCGCCATGAAAATGAGCGACTTCCTGTTTTGACGAGGATTCCTAATGTGAAGTCAGCTGGATAGCCATCTTCAGTACACAGCCAATACTACAGTATGCAGAACAACTGCGGATTCAGCTGGTTTTGCGGATTAATTTGTTTATTTTTCGCATCACACCAACCAAACGGCTGCAGAGAAATTTTGCTGAGCCAGGGAGAGACCTATGAGCCTTTTGGGGTTTCAAAAGGTTCCCATTCACCGGTGGATATTGGCCAAAACAAGCCCTACTACTGTGGGATCGTTGGACTTACGAGGAAGTGAGTAAACGTCGTGTTATGTATTATGTCAAATACTGGGATCATTTTAATACGTAGGTGGCTTGCATTTTGTGGCTGACATGCTCCTTGTCCACTCGGCCGACGACCGTGTCACCCCCCCCACCACCACCACCACCACCCCATCGGGAGAGCACTACGCTCGGCTTATTGCCCTCTTCATGTGCCCGGTGTTCTGTCAAGTTTTCCACCCGATCAGAAAATTTCAACTTTGTGTTAAAAATGGCCGCGAATACAGCGATTACAAAGTAAACACTACAAACTTTCTTTAAACAAAGGACTATTTACTTACGTTTGATCATGGATGGGCATGTAGAAAAGCTCTCCTGTCCTTAGACACATTCTGAAATGTTAGCTGCACAACAACTGCAGCCGCTCTCCTGACTCTCTCGCTGTTTACGTCTTCGCCACGTAGTAAAGCATTATTTTGCCATGTTCGTGTTGACCATTTGGCAGCTACGCTCTCCTCCGACGTCGGCCGGTTTGTCCGACGGTCATTGTCCAGCTGCTTCCCCGAAAACGAGCCATCTGCCTTTAGCAGGGGAACGACGTACTCTAGCTTGCTCGCCGCCGGATGGGTTGCCGATCGGCGAAGACAATCGACAAACCCGACGGCGTGTGAAATAATCCGGGCTAGTTATGAGTGATTTTCCGCTTCGAATACTTTGAAACATCACTCGGTTCGGGTTAGCATGTCGGCTAGCTGTCACGCTTCTTGGTTTGTTTACATTCTCTGAAGCCGTGGAAGGGAAATAACATAAGCCCGACTTAGGTGGCATAAAATATGTTCGGGAGGTGCGACAGTAAAGGTGAAGTCGACAGTTTTGACCATTCTGGAGTAATTTTGCCATGTCGTCCTGAATAAATGCATTCTTATCATTTCATATTCCATTTCGCACAAGGCTGTTATTTGTCATTACCATGCCATTTATTTAGCTATTGGGGAAAAATACTTGGATAAAAAGAATATCCTGTAAAAATATTGTAGTAGAGAGACTGAAAGAAAAAAGACATTTTGCGTCTCTCCTCGTCGCGTTTTCCTCGTTCGGAATATTTCCGCCTCAATAGGCTGCATACTAAATCAGCTTAAATCGTTACTCTGCTGACGTCATCCACCTGTTGGGGACGCTAGAGCCCTATAGTGGTAGGCGTGGCTAACCAGCAGATTAAAAGACTGATTTCTCTTCATCTGCGCTTTGCTAAATTGTTGTATATAGTCGAATCGTCTCAAAAGATGATTCTAAATCATATAATAATATATAAGACTTTTTTTCTCCTGTCGTGCGCACTTTAATTTACAATGATAACCGTCAATGCTGCGGGGTGGCATTGCTGACAATAATTTGGAAACCTAACCTAGATTTGAAAATCCTACTTTGAAAAAACAAAACAAAGCATTCAGTAAAAATGATAACTTTACCAAGACAGGGTAATGCCACCAAACAAGCCGATGTGACTGCTGAGCAACCACGCAGGTCCAACACTCGCAAATGGGGAGAATCGAAGAGTATGTCTTGCAGGTGTTTGTCATTCATGTAGGAGTGCGACGCGGTTGCGATGCACAGCTCCTCCAGGAGAGGGAAACCCGTCTGGGACCCGGGAGAGTCCCATACCTGCATATTCTTGTGCATTGGGCTGACATTCAGCATCCGGAATGTCTGATGACAAAAACAAGGACGTTTTTCTTTTCTGTAAACCAATTATCAACCAATCAATATTCATCATCTACTACCTTAAGTTTGGGGCAAGCCTTTTGTAGCGCTTGGACGCAAATGCGAACTTCACCTATTTTACGGTCCAGCATTGTGTTTATCTCCAGCAACTCTAAATTGGGACAGCTTTTCTAAAAACAGAAGTGTGTAGTAAGCTTTGCTTCCGCCGCATACGGAAAAGCGTAATGTGGTTCTTTACCAAGATGGCGGTGAGGATTCTGTGGGTCTTCTGTCCATGAGTGAACCAAAGTTGCTGCATCTGAGCACCGTGACTATCAAGATAATTGGGAAGACCTTCTGCCTTAAAGTACAGCAACAAAAACAATGATTTCACTCAATCTGTTTTCTCATGGTGGTGGCTGTCTGAAACAGCTCTGTTGTGAACTCTACTTACAGGATGTATTGTGGTAGTTAGCAGTATATCGTGATACAAAACGTCACGATACCCCTCGAGCTTGGGAAGAATGGCTCGCGAAATATAGCCTAGATTGGGGATCAGCAACCAACGGTTCTAGAGCTACACGCGGCTCTTTAGCGCTACCCTAGTGGCTCCCTGGAGCTTTTTCAAAAATGTTTGAAAATGGAAAAAGATGGGGCAGGGAAATGTATTTTTTGTTTTAATATGGTTTCTGTAGGAAGACAAGCATGACACATTCTTCTAATTCATTTATATTGTAATAAGGTTAAACTTGAGGCGGCATCGTACAAAAGAGTAGTCACGTGGTGCGTCATTCTGTAGGATGCACTGCAGGGAAAATAAACATTAAATCATAGAAGGCTCATTGTGTCTTTGT
Source organism: Corythoichthys intestinalis (assembly GCF_030265065.1). Classification (NCBI taxonomy): domain Eukaryota; kingdom Metazoa; phylum Chordata; class Actinopteri; order Syngnathiformes; family Syngnathidae; genus Corythoichthys; species Corythoichthys intestinalis. Next base: position 28,648,196 of record NC_080416.1, read on the forward strand.
AGCCAACTTAGTCATTTTGATAGTAGGCTAATATACAGTAGATCCATATAGCATGTGTTGTCTTAATTACTAGGCTTATATAAGGCTTTTATTTTTTTGTGGCTCCAGAAATATTTGTTTTTTTGGTCCAATATGGCTCTGTCAACATTTTGGGTTGCCGACCCCTGGCCTAGATGCACTGCTAAATGACTTGGGCAAAATAGCCCATGAATATTTCAGTTAAATTGCTGGCCTATTTCAGCAGCTTTACCATAAGTAGCCGCTGACTATTAAGTGGCGCTCAAGAGGCAGGATGGATCAGTTTCCACTCACATTATGTAAGCAGAAGAACAGGCCTCTCTACCCTTTTCAAATACAGTGGTACCTATACATACAAAGTTAATTTGTTCCAGGACCTAGTTTGTAAGTCAAAATGGTCGTATGTCAAGCAGGATTTCCCCAAAGGAATACATTATAATTCCATTAATACGTTCCACAGCCCAAAAACCTACACTAAATCCTTAATAAATACTGCTGGTACTAGTACAAATGGCAATTACACATAGCAAAACAAATAGGTTATAAATAAAAATCAAAATAATAATAAGAATAATAATTAATAATTATTCCTGAAAATAATGTAACGAATTGATTTTTAATGTGGCGGACTTTTTTTGCCCTACCTGAACGCACTGCAGGGCTGACATCACAGTGACAGAGGTCAGTGCGGTTGAGACAATACTTTCGTTTTCTTGGGCGCACAGTCAACTGTAGCGGACAACAGACGTTTTGTGTTGGATAAGTTCTTAAATAAATACCGTAATAAAAACGTGACGAAGCTGGCGATTTCCTTGGCGATGTTACCACAATAATATTTGTCACCTTAACTTATAACGACTGGTGAACGGTGGTCGGAAGAGGACCGTGGAGCTGTATTGTTGAGCCAGTTCACGGATGCGCACACCACGCTCCTATTTTTCTATTATTTGCATCTTTATTTCAAAGGTAAGCGTTACTTTTTTCCTTGTTTCACCAACTGTACCAACTTTTTTTGAAAGTGATCCTCTAGTTTTAAGACAAGTAATTCTTAAAAGATACATCTTAGTATGAGTTATAATAATTTGACATTAAATCCCTCTTAATGTTTTCGTTTTAATAAAATTTGTAAAATTATTTTAACTGATTGTTCGCCATGGTTGTTGACGTCGCAGTGCTGTGACGTCACAAATCCCGCTGCCGGACTTCAGCGTGTCATTCATTAGCAACATCTCGTCAGTTCGTCCCTTCCAATTTGAACCAGAGCGGAAAAGTGAAGAGCAGGACAGCACTGTCGGTCGTTCACAAGACGAGCAGCAAAGGCGAAATGCAGAGCAAGAAATACCTGATGAGGCAAGAGTTGGGCTAAACTTCTGGTGTACTTGCGGCAAGTGCATCTCGATGACAACGGAGCGAGAGAGCTATGTTGTCGAGAACTCAGGTTTTTGTCAGCAGATCTTCAAGGTGAGTTATTGCGTCATCAAACTCATTCCAATATAATTGTGTAGATTGTTAGCATCCAGAGCTGTCGTATGCTTTACATACAGTACAGGCCAAAACACATTGGCATTCGTGCCTTTTTATTTTCTTGACCATTGACATTATAAACTCTCACTGAAGGCAATAAAACTATGAATGTGTGGCGAGCTAGGGAAGGATGCGGAGTATCAAACCACGGAGCTAATCCGCGTTGTTTTATTGACATTTAGGCTGCAAGAAATAGCAATGTCTGCCTGGCATGCGACCCGCGGAAGGTAACAGTTATTTCCAGCTGTTCCCTTCACAAAGTACCCCCCCCAACCACACAACGTGCCAACATAATTTCCGCCGGTGAATTCTGTTATAACTTGCTACAAACGCACACGTGTGTATTGTGTACTTAGAAAAAAGGTGAAATAACTAAAAACGTGTGATATTCTAGTATCTTCAAAGTAGCCACCCTTTTCTCTGATTACTGTTTGGCACTCTTGCCATTCTCGCGATGAGCTTTCAGAGGGAGTCCCCTAAAATGGATTTTGACTTCACATGTATGCCATTCCGGCGATGAGAATTTATTGCTTTATCAATGGGGTTGGGACATTTGTGTTGCATTGAATGAATTGCATTGGACGTGCTTTGATCAGTTTGAGTGGCAGCATCACTCATATTAGCTGAATATTGAACACACACTGCCTGATGAACTGACAGTAGAGGTGAATTATTAGCTTCCTCTGTGACTAGCGGTACGCCCAAAGGTTCGCCTCCCGCTGTAGCGACAGGAGCGGCTTGGGTGCTTAAGAGGGCGGCCAGAGTGTCTCGTCCGTCTCGCTTCATTGCGCGCATTTCACTCAATATCCGAGCAGGCTGAGGCTTCTTGTGCGGGAAAATAGTTGCAACAGCATTTGGTTTTAGTCTGCGCTTATATCTAGCCGCTCCGGTGAGATCTTTCATTAGTTGTCATCTACTAAAATCCTCAAACGCGGTAGGAGAAAAATGGCGACAACAAAGCCTTGGTTGTTTGGGAAGATTTGCTTGTCTACAGGCATTTTCCCAAACCTTTCTCCTCTTCTTGTCAACAGGAAATTTGTGGAGACTCGCATCACTCTCCTTGTTTCCATTTGACTCGAAATTGCATCCATAAGCAGCACATCGTGGCATTTTACTTCGCGAGTTAAGCCAGTAATACACAGTTGTTGTACACACGCTACACGATTGGAAAAATATCATCTACGTCATCACTCCGCGCCCGCAGAACATGGCGCCAACTATCGGTCAAAATATGCACTAAATATTATAAAATATTTCCATTGATTTAACATTTTATGTGTTTCTAACGACATATTTTAATACAAGAGAATAATTGTGATTTATTAGAGCCTACATGTCTTTAAAATCGAGGATCACTTGAAACCTGTGTTGATTTCTCACACAAGACAATCCGCCTTGGGTTCTTTTACTGTGCTGTCATGTCGTCATATTTCGAGCATGTCGTCGGATGTAGAAACAAATGGCGTGTCAAATTTTACGTCAGATGTCGAAAAGATCGTGTGTCTAAGCGATCGTATGTCGAGGTACCACTGTACAGTAATAGTAGTAGTAATAGTAATAGCAGGTCATTCAAACTTATGGTAACAACAAACTAAATAACTTAAATAGTAAATATCAATTAGTAACTGTAACGGAAGAAATAATTAGCACAGAACATGAATTTTAACTCTTATTTGGATCTGTAGTGGTGCATTGCATGCTGAAGGGCATGAGGAATGGTACCAATATTTGTCTAACAACAGTGTTGACAGTAGCAGTTGTCTGTCTCTTGCAAGGAAAGTTAGTTTAAAGTTTTGTGGTGGTAAATTTACTCTATAGCGCTATCAAGTGGTTCTAAAGCCTGAAAGGCCAACAGTGTTGACAATTTTATTGCTATTTGTTTAGGAAGATATTATGAATGCGCTCGTGTAACTATATGAACAAAATGAAACAAGTGCTATAAGAATCACATTAGAAATAATAGCTTTTTAGATTTTTTTGGAAAGTATTTCATTAGCCTTTACGTAATATTCTTTCATAGCCCGAAAGCCACAAAATGGGAGATGAAAGGCAATCGCCATTGCGTTCTGAAGCTGCTTTAGACTGCAGTCTGTACTGCATGTGCAACTGAAACAAAAATAAATACGTTTATAGTACAGGATTTTTTTTTTTTTAATATTGTATCATGACGTATCATATCGCGACTTTGGCATATTGAGGTGAATCATATCATGAGTTTAAGTGCATCGTCCAATTCTTAATTACCGGTAACAGAAGCAGGTATACAATCACTGATTTAACTGTTGTTTTGTATTTTACATGTGTTTTCACGCCTCTCCACTCACTTCTGTGTACAGTACATTTAGGTTTCGCAGCAGGTGACTGTGCTGACCCAGGCTCTGGAATGTCGCCTCCGTCAGGCCAGTACAGTAGGAGAGCTTGAGGGTGTTCAATTGAGGGCAGAACTGCGACACCACCTGCCAGTAAAATGATTGCATCAACTGTTACATTAACAACAGGTAGTTTCATTAACAGAGTAACTTAACAGTTAAGTGGTTAGCGACCAGTGTTGTTTTTGGCAGCCCTTTTAATTTTCGTCTTAGTCTTACAGATGAAAATACCTGTTAGTCATATTTTAGTATTTCAAAATGTGTTCGTCTTCATCTATTAAAACTCAAGACAAATTTCGTCTAGTTTTAGTTGACGCTTACTCAAAAATCTTTACACCCAAAAAGTTCAAAAGTTTAAGTCTAAAAATACCTAAAGATTTCCAACAATTTTGAATGAACATTGACACAAGAAGGTGCTCTCTCTTCTGGTGATAATAATTCATTTCTCATTGTAGTCTACAACAGAGGTATCCAACGCCGGTCACTGCCCTCTAGTGGTATATTTAGCCGTTTTTGTGGGAATATGTGTTTGAACCATTTGTTAAGAGCATTGTAAAATAAATAAATAAATAAATAAAGTAAATACAAATTTTTAAAAAACCATTGCATTTTATAGCATTTAAGCTAGCGGACATTTGCTATGTAAGTTAGCCAATTGTTCTTTTGTCGTACTTACATCCTCATTTATTTGTTTTTTTTTTTTGTACTGTTTAAGGCACAGCTCAGGTATTTTATTTTTTTATGTTTCTTATCCGATTACTCGAACTAGTTCATCGATTAATCGACTACTAAAATAATCGATAGCTGTAGCCCTAGATAATACACACTCAGTGGGGAAAAAAGTACATTATTTTCAATTAATTACCGGTATAGACCCTACCCACCGACGTCACAAAACCACGTGCTCGCTGTATGGTTCCGCCCACTTGTCCGTCATTTTGTCTCTGTACTAGCATTGGTTTCAATTGATCGAGGAATTTAAAATGCATTTCATGGAAGACCCGGTGCTTTCTGATGCCGTAAACTCACTGGATGTGTTGCATAAAAGGCGTTATGTGGAAAAGCTTCGTTCTATACAGTCGCCAGATCCATATTTGATGCCCAAATCGATGTTTTTCGACCCACTGTCTTCGCCCTGTTTGCCTTACATCTACTACGCTGATATTTACAATTATCTTGTCCACACAAAATCAGCCTATTCTCACGAAAATTTGAAAAACTTCAAGAGCTTGGAGGTTTATAAATACTTCGTTGCTGGTTGGGTGAAACAGGTCCTCGTCCACGAAAATTCGGCAGGAATCTATCTTGTGCTTGGAAAGGTGAGTTACGAAATTTTCAAATCTTTTGTTATTGCTAACATCCACTGTCAAGTCTAATGTATTTCATGTCGTTTGTCAATGGAGATAAGGCTTTTAATGTTTATATGGTTTAGCGATAGCACTCTCACTACATACATACGTGTATGTTGTTGGCGATTAGCCTAGCAATGATCTTAATTGTGGTTATTTGTCAGCCCAAAACCCTCTAAGTATATCTTAAATGCATCTTACCGGATATAAAATGACAACTACATAGTCTGTGGTGATTTTTTGGTGCCCAGTTTTCACGTCGAATAGCAGCCGTCCATTTCGCTCTCCTCTTTGGATCCCTCGGAATACGGTAAAACTTCAAGTCTCTCCTTCCATCTTCTCTGTTAGTGCAACCAACAATTTTATGTTATATTTGTGAGGACTCACGAGAAGAAGGAAATGCAGGGATGCGATGCGTGGTTGCATTTTTTGTGATCACATTTGTGACGATGCCTGTGCATAATGATAACAAATTAAAGCCTGTCTTTTGTAACAAATTCTCACAGTTAAACAAGACTGTAAGATGCATATTCAAGAAATATTTATATCTTTTATATTTGCGTGTCAGTTCTATCAGTGGATTTGACATTCATTTTATTCTCTTCGAGTTGGCAGAAAAAAACGCAAGTCTTTTCAACGTTTAAATAGTAAACATACTTTTATGATCATTATAAATGCATTTACACAAAGAAATAACACTGGAAAGGTTTGTTAAATATATTTCTCGTATGACAGCAAAGCGCCACATTCTTTTACTGTACATTCAGCGAAGCCGACACAGGTTTCTGTATAGCATCTTAAAAATGTATTTACTTATTATATTATAGTTATTTAGATTATATATATTATATATGGCAGAAAACACTCAAGTGACTTGAAGTTCCGCTCTGAGAATTTCAAAATTGTCAAAATTGTGTGATACATCATTGGAAAGCTTAAAATCTCAATTTTCTGGGGGAAGAAAAATTTTGAACAGGAGGGCATTTTTTGAAAAAAAAAAGATTTTTATACAGCAAAACCCTATCTGGCGTGAGAACACGCGAGAGCAGAATTACAGACGCCATGACTTTAACGAGATATTATCACATACTTACCTTGTTTCGATCCAAAAACTCCATGTAACATGTATCACTGAGTGTCAAGCCACAGCTGTGAATGGCCACAGTTGGATTTTTGGGGGATTTTATGGGTGAAACATGGTAATATAACAAGGGTCGCAACGCAGAAATCGCAGACGTCAAGGAGTGGTCGAGATGTTCTTTTTCCTATATTTACCCTTTTAAATGTTTTTTTTCCAATTTTTCTTTGTTTGGATCGATTATCATCTAACATATCAGAGAAAATACGACAGTAGCAAAAAAATACAATTAAGCCATAGTTATGAGTTAGATTATCTGTGAATTTTTACAGACGCCATTTTTTTCATTGTGATGTCATTTGTTTAAAAGTTTAAAATATGCGAGTGAATAATTTTTTAATTTTAAAGTCGTTTTTTTTTTTTTTTTAAACAAAATATTAGACATCAATTAATGATTCAAAGCTAAAAATGACAGACATTTTGAATAATAAATATAATTAATTACCTTCGTTTTATGGCTGGGTTGAAACAAAAGCGGTTGCGCGACGTCTGTAAACGGGGGTTTCCAGGATAAAATGAACAAATTAAAAATAGTTCGGGGGCTTAATGCGCAATGAATCTGCTATGGCAGCATATAGACATATTGTTCTATCAAACACAACAGCTGTTTTGGCTTTAAATACAGCAGTTTCTTTTAAAGAGGAGTGCAAGAGCAGTAACTGCTTTTTCAGTCTTGTCTGTGTTTTCCGCCATATAGACCCTACTCACATGACGTCACAACCACGCCCCCGCGCCATATTGTCCGTCAACTCGTCACTGTTGATGCATTACCGCTACGTAAATTCCTCCTATTATGGCGTGTTTTTCCGCTCGTTAACATTATTAATCAAAATGGTGAAGGTGTGTGTGGTGGTCGGTTGCAATAACAGAGAAGATAGACGGAGAGGGTTTTGGGCTGACAACCACAATTAAGATCATTGCTAGGCTAATCGCCGACAACATACACTCAGACGTTGTGAATGAACTACCTGAAAATATATAATTATAAGGGGGTAATGAGACAGTTGTCATACAATTAATTTACAATTACACTATTGAGGTCAAAAGCCAAAAAATAAATTCAACTAGGGAAAATCTGGAGTAGTGCTATCGCACTTCATATTTATTACATATTATATATGTATGTAGTGAGAGTGCTATCGCTAAACCATATAAACATTAAAAGCCCTAGCTCCATTGACAAATGACATGAAATACATTAGACGTGACAGTGGATGTTAGCAAGAACAAAAGATTTTGAATTGAAAATTTCATAACTCACCTTCCCGAGCACAAGATAGATTCCGGGCGAATTTTCGTGGACAAGGACCTGTTTCACCCAACCAGCAAAGAAGTATTTATAAGCCTCCAAGCTCTTAAAGTTTTTCAAACTTTCGTGAGAATAGGCTGATTTTGTGTGGACAAGATAGTTGTAAATATCAGGGTAGCAGATGTCAGGCAGCGATGGCGAAGACAGCTGGTCGAAAAACATCGATTTAGGCATCAAATATGGATCTGGCGAATGGATAAACTGAAGCTTTTCCACATAACGCCTTTTATGCAAGACATCCAATGAGTTTACAGCGTCAGATAACACCGGGGCTTCCATGAATTGCTCTATAAATTGCACGACTAATTGAAACCATTGAGAATAGGGCTAAAAAATGACGGCCAATATGGCGGCCGGATACAGCGACACGTCATTTTGTGACGTAGGTGAGTAGGGTCTATATATAGTGTATAATCATTTATATTTATTATTTATTTATTCAAAAACTATTTATTTAGTTTATTTATTTGTAGTTGTTTTATTAAAAAATGTGTATTTTTTTCTACTTGATCGTGAGGGCCTGACTTCGGCGGGTTACATTAGAGACATCCGCCTCTGTCAATTGGCACAGGTAATGAATTCCCTCAGCTGAAATTCTATATCTTTCATGGAAAACATCGTCTGGGTACGCGGTCTCTAAATACTGGTGCCCTCCGAAGAGAGCCCCTCACAATCCGCGCGCCATTGTCGTACCCGGCAATGGCGGTACGGCTGTCATTGTCAAGAGGACACGTCCGCGGAGGAGTGCTGTTTAAATAGAGCCTGGTTCATTGGAATTCTGGGGTTAAGCAAGAGCTAACTCTGAGACGACCAGGTTTGACGTGTGGCGTGTGTTGCCATGGCAACACTCCCCGGTTCCAACATATCCACCTTTCGTAGTCCCGGTTAGCTGGGAAGATAGGCTGCACGTGATGAGGTTACTCTCGAAGTTACTCTGCTAAGCCAGAAAACCGGCTTCATAGTACAGACCATAGGAGTGCCGCCTAGCTTGAAGTACATCCTAAACATGAGTGACACGACCCAAACACTGCAACGATGCAGGCTGACCTACTACATGTACAAAAAGAAAATGTCACGCATTGTGAACATATGACAGAAACTATGTGGCATAAAACTGGTATTTGTTTCGTTGTGTTTTAGTCTCCCAAGACACGTTTTTAGCTCGTGTTCATCACATAATCATCATGAAAAAAATTATTAAATATTGTCGTGATCATCGCTGATGAAAACAATGTCAACGACTGCTGTGAAGAGCCAAAAAAAAAAAAAAGAGTAATTGACGCCCTACCCCAGATTTTGTAATGAGAATGTGTAAGGAACCACTTTTGTAAACTTGTTGACTTACATCCACTGCGTAGTCCACATTTGTTTTCCAGTGATGGAGGGAGAAATCGCGCAACTGGGAAAATCTAAAAATAAATGAATGATGTACTCATACAATAAACTGTTATAAAACAACTGATCATAATCCCAACAAGTTACAGACCTGTTCTGTGCCAGCCAGTTGATTGTGTCTTTAATTCGATTCTGCGTTGCTGGCAGCTGACTTTTGGCTGGTGCAATCAAGCAGTGACCGACAGAGACTCTCCGCCATAGGGAAGGAGTGGCGGCAGCGGCATTCCACAAGCGGCACACTCTTGCCATCCTAGCCAAGAACAGCAGAAATAGACAGTGTTATAAACGTTGTTTTTCTTTTTTTGTTTTGTTTCGGCAGGGTCATTGTAAATCATCTAATTTTTTTAAGAGCAGGATAAAAACAAAGACAAAGGAACTATACAGTTTGTCACTTTTTTACTCGCAACCTCTGGCCTACAGCGTAACTGTGCATGGCGCGGTGCTTGTCAAGCACGAACATACCTGTAAAGCAACGAACGTTTGGTCCATCAAATCAGCACCAGAAACAAAAAAAATGCTAGATAGACATGAGTGGGTCCGAAAAGTATTTTTGCCAAGCGGAAACTGGATGGAGGCTCGGCGAAACAGTGCTGCTGCCGTGGGGGACGTGCACAGGTGTGTGTTTGCTGTCTATTGAAGGTAAGAAAAAGACTCTGTGTACTAATCAGGGGATTGGTGGAGCATGCATTGAGTAGAAAAGTATTTCAAATTAACTCAAAAAATTCTTCATAGTCCCTTTAATGTTGAATTAAGGTTTACTGTAGCTTTTATTTTTTCTTTATCTTATTTTATATTAAGACATCCACTTTGAAGTGTGTTAGATCTTTATATAAAAACTAATAAATAGTAGTTGTAGAGCTCCTTTACAGAAGATCAAAGACACTTTATAGTTGAAACAAAGCAAACTACATTAGCAGATTAAAACAATAGATACAATAAGAATTATACTTTAAAAACCAATTTAAAAAGGTGTGTTTATCTGTCATGTTATTTCCACTCTGTTTCATTTTTGTGGAATGCCATGTTATTGCAAATAATTCAATCTTAAAAAGCATATTTTAATTGAAAAAAATTGGTATACCTGCAGAGAAAAGGCACGGCACCATCTTGCAAAACCACCATTTTAAAAATATTGACCAGAATCTCCTCGGGAAGATTTTGCCCCCATCTGTGGTCGTTTGGTTCCGTTGACACAAATGAAGGTGTTAGCAACTCCTGCTCTTTTTGCTTGACAGCTGATGTACGAATAGTAGGTTTGCGCTTCTTCACGGAAGTACTTCTTTTCCCAGTTCCTTTTGTAGTAACCTTTTTCGTGCCTCTCTTTTTCTTCTTGGGGACCCAGTCGGAGCCGTCGTATCCTGAAGTGCTGTGGGGTATGACGAGCAGCATGTCTTCTCCCTCGTGAACTGTGTAGTTGACACTGTTAACGCGGGCCTTTTTCACCTTTCGGGTTTTAGGCTTAGTGGTTTTCCTCTTCAGCGAGGTGTTTTGGGATTTTGGTTGATCGTCTCGCTGACTGGATGTGCAAGCCAGAGCATCTTTACCAGCCACATCAAAGGATGCCATCATCAAAATGCTTTGTTGTTGATATGTTAGAGCACCGGTCATAAATAATCTGAAAAATAGACATAAGGGGAATATATTACTGGGTTTGTGAGCCTTACTTAAAACATTTACAGTGAATAGGTAATAAATCCAAGACTCTTACTACTACTACTATTTTAGCTAAGAAATATTAGTGGAATATAACCAATTTTCGGTTGTTGAACATTTGATCCGCACAATAACTTCCTCGTTTGACTAGTGCAGTACTTCTCTAAGAGTGGGGCACGAGCCCGGGGGGGCGCATGTGACCTCGCATAACATATTTTTTTTGACGCATTAGAATAATGTTTAATTGCACATCCACTCAGTGGGTGGCAGTGACACTTTCATTTTCAGAGTGGGCACAGTACTTTTGCATTAAACAAGAGCACACAGCAAAGAGCAGGTTAAATGAAGTCTTCCGAAAGCTTAGACGAAGAAATACAGTATGACAAAGGGTGTCTAGCGTTTGGTTTCACTTTTAATACAGTGGGAGATGAGGAAAGACTGGTATACAGTGGGGTAAATGAGTATTTCGTCAACCACTAATTGTGCAAGTTCTCCCACTTGAAAATATTAGAGAGGTCTGTAATTGTCAACATGGGTAAACCTCAACCATGAGAGACAGAATGTGGAAAAAAAAAAACAGAAAATCACATTGTTTGATTTTTTAAAGAATTTATTTGCAAATCATGGAGGAAAATAAGTATTTGGTCAATACCAAAAGTTCATCTCAATACTTTGTTATGTACCGTTTGTTGGCAATAACGGAGGCCAAACGTTTTCTGTGACTCTTCACAAGCTTTTCACACATTGTTGCTGGTATTTTGGCCCATTCCTCCATGCAGATCTCCTCTAGAGCAGTGATGTTTTGGGGCTGTCGTTGAGCAACACGGGCTTTCAACTCCCTCCTCACCCCATAGCGTCAAAATGATAACAAGAACAGGGAGCAAAAATCCCAGAACGACACGGGGGGACCTAGTGAATGACCTACAGAGAGCTGGGACCACAGTAGCAAAGGCTACTATCAGTAACACAATGCGCCGCCAGGGACTCAAATCCTGCACTGCCAGACGTGTCCCCCTGCTGAAGAAAGTACATGTCCAGGCCCGTCTGCGGTTCGCTAGAGAGCCTTTGGATGATCCAGAGGAGTACTGGGAGAATGTGTTATGGTCAGATGAAACCAAAAAACAACTTTTTGGTAGAAACACAGGTTCTCGTGCTTGGAGGAAAAAGAATACTGAAATGCACCGTACCACCTGTGAAGCATGGGGGTGGAAACGTCATGCTTTGGGGCTGTTTTTCTGCAGAGGGACCAGGACGACTGATCTGTGTAAAGGAAAGAATGAATGGGCCCATGTATCAAGAGATTTTGAGTAAAAATCTCCTTCCATCAGCAAGGGCATTGAAGATGAGACGTGGCTGGGTCTTTCAGCATGACAATGATCCCAAACACACAGCCAGGGCAACAAAGGAGTGGCTTCGTAAGAAGCATTTCTGGGTCCTGGAGTGGCCTAGCCAGTCTCCAGATCTCAACCCCATAGAAAGTCTGTGGAGGGAGTTGAAAGTCCGTGTTGCCCAACGACAGCCCCAAAACATCACTGCTCTAGAGGAGATCTGCATGGAGGAATGGGTCAAAATACCAGTAACAGTGTGTGAAAAGCTTGTGAAGAGTTACAGAAAACGTTTGGCCTCCGTTATTTCCAACAAAGGGTACATAACAAAGTATTGAGATGAACTTTTGGTATTGACCAAATACTTATTTTCCACCATGATTTGCAAATAAATTCTTTAAAAATCAAACAGTGATTTTCTGCTTTTTTCCCCCCACGTTATGTCTCTCATGGTTGAGGTTTACCCATGTTGACAATTACAGGCCTCTCTAATATTTTCAAGTGGGAGAACTTTCACAATTAGTGGCTGACTAAATATTTATTTGCCCCACTGTATTTACAGTGTCCAAAAATTTTGGCAGCAGAAAACATGAAGCGAAATGAATGAAGACGTCACTTAAAGACATTAGACCCCAATCACATTGATAAGCGGCTTGAATTTTTTTTCAGCGAAAACGTGCCAAATATTGGCAACAATCGTCCCGCTTTGTTAGTGCTACATCAATGAACTAGTGAGCACTGTTAGCATCATACAAGGTGGCATACCAGTGTTTTTCAACCTTTTTTGAGTCACGGCATGTTTAATATATTGCGGCACACCACAAACCAAAAAATGTTCCAAAATTACTTTCTGTACGGTATATTTAATCAAAAAACAATTTCTCAGTATTTATACTTACTCTTTGTGAAACTTGAGCCTGTTTATATAAACACAAAACCGATATCCTGGCAGGAATATTCTTCAACAGCTCTCAGTATCTTTTTTATTTTTATTTTTTTATAGCAGTTAGGCTTGAAAAGCTCAGAATGATCAGACAGGGGGATTTTAGCCATGTCTTTAACAACATCAGAGCCGAGAATCTTGCTGACAACGGCTTTGCAGACAGGTATTCTTAATGTCCCTGCCACAGTGTGGGACTTTTTGGATTTAGCAACGAGTTCAGCAACAAGGTAACTGGATATGAGGGCTTTCTCATTTACCTTTGTAGTTTTCTCAAAAAAGTTGTCTATTTCTTGGTGTTTTCGCAAAGGCGAACAAAATAGTCCATCGGATTGTTTTGAAGCGACGGGTATTTCGTTTGGAGGTGACGTTTAAGCTTGCTTTGCACCATGGCACTGCTTTTGTGGCATTCACTGCTCGAATTTCTAGCCATCAGCCACTTTGCGATCCTCGACAATGTGTTGGAATAAAACACAGGGGGAGGATTGACGGTCGTCACATATGGAAAAAATGGAAAGGACACTTTTGTGTATATCCACACTTGACGAGTCTAATCAAATGATGTACAGTAGACATGCTGAGGTCCACATTGTCACAGACAGCAAGGTGGCTGATGGCTAGTAATCCGAGCAGTTCTTTAACGCGACACGAACAATACCTCGGTCATCTGCACACGACCAAGAACTTTCTACCTACTCTTTCCTTCCTACTGTAACTCCGCCCGACGACGTAAAAAAATTATTAAGACATTGGATAATTTCGCGCGGCACACCTAACGATCTCTCACGACACACTAGTATGCCGCGGCACACCGGTTGAAAAACACTGTGCTGGATGATACAAGTGCTGCAAATACAAAAAAAAAAAAAACTGTCCTTTGTCCAATGACACTCGTTTTTGTTTTATTTTTGTTTGACATATTGTGCTCTGAGTTAGTGTTGCTATTCAATATGAATTTATTATCATTTCTTGATTTTATTAAATTTTATTTTTCAGTATCAAATGTCAAAAAATGTGCCTTGAGGGTATTTTTTGTTTTAATTCAAGCAAATTGATGCGCTTTAAGTGATTCCTGTTTCTAAAACCATGTTAAGTTCTACTTTGATCCATGTTTTCTATTTAAATGTTAACAAGGAAACAATGTCACGCACTGACACGCAGAGGTGTGCTTATAATAATTTTAAAGACAAATGATACTATTTACAGTGGCGGCAGAAAGTTGGGGGGTGGGCAGACATTTACTTCTTCCTGGGGGGGACGTATCAGAAAATAATTGAGAAGCACTGGACTAGTGTAAATCCCTCTCACCTGCTTTGACCTTATTCAAAATACAGTTAATCGAAAATACACAACTGGACATCATATAAGAACTCATCGCACATCTCTTCTGTTCTTGCATCCAAATGGTTTGCATTCAAATGAAGATATGTTGTTAACTCACCTCGAAGTTGTGTCGGGATCATCAGTTGGTTATATAACTCTATCAGACTTCAAAGGTTTCAGACCAATTTGTCAAAAAAACCCCAATAATAAATAAGTAAATTTCAAACCACCACTGTGCTGCAAGTAACTTAAGCTAGCTCCTAGCTAGGGAAGACAAGCAATAACAAGCGACGTAACAACCTGGGAAAATCTCTATTCAAATAGTTGTGAACCAGCTTTGAACACTATTACTTGTTATATTTTACGAGATGTTACAATCCAATGCTCGTGGGACAATTCTCTGTTCTTGTGGTTACTGTTATTGCTAAAATAAATCGTTGAAAGATAAAGGAAACCGTCGGGTAGTGTTATGACTCCACAAGGTTCTAGGCAGGACACGCCCTGGTGCAAAATCATTGGCTGAAACAAATGCACTCCGGCAATATGATTGGCTGCTGTCACTGTGTCGCTTGATCACATCCGTAAACATTTTCTAGTACATCCAACAGACTGTGGCCCGCCGCAGTACTCGCCCATCCTTCCACGCCAGTAAGACCTTGTCTTAATTTCCGAAGTAGCAAGGTTTAATTAGTCGCTGGAGTAGGTTTCCACAATTTCCGTGCAGTTTGTTAGTTAGGCTATTTGTTAG
This sequence comes from Corythoichthys intestinalis, assembly GCF_030265065.1. Classification (NCBI taxonomy): domain Eukaryota; kingdom Metazoa; phylum Chordata; class Actinopteri; order Syngnathiformes; family Syngnathidae; genus Corythoichthys; species Corythoichthys intestinalis. Next base: position 28,663,287 of record NC_080416.1, read on the forward strand.
TTACTAAGCTAGCGCGAGTCAACGGCGTTTGCTAGCATGCCAATAAAACGATATTAACAGATCTAACAGTCAAATAAATTCAAAATGCAGATCATTGTTCGGAATATCAATGCGGCCAAAACAATGTCATATCAAACTGCCGTAATTCTTTTCATTATGCAGAACTATTTTTTTTTTAGATGCGCACTGCGACGGCAACATGGTGATGTGTGCAGTCAAAGGATGTGAAAACAGACAGAAAAAATGGACAAAGCAAAGTTTCCACACATTCCCTATTAAGAACGAGGAACAATATAAACTGTGGTTACTTGCTGCTGGCTACGACATAAACACACCAGTGGAAAAAATAATACATTGGAGAATTTGCAGCGACCATTTCGCAACAACCGATTTCAGGAAAAGGCTTCAAGATCAAAATCCACTCCTGAAACCAAATGCTGTGCCTTTGGCTGTCCAAACTTCAAGAGCTTCGGATAAACAGGTAAAAGAAAAAAAAACTTTTTTAATTCTCTGTCTACTTTTCGTATGCCATGTAGGTTTTAAAGAAAGAAATAGAGAGAAAAAAAAAAAATCAGATGCAAGTTTATCTGAGGAGTGGAATGAAAACCTCAATAAAAGGAATCCCAGCTCAATGTTCCTTACAGCAGTTGTAGAAGAAGAAAATATTGATACGGTAAATACATTTAAAGGCAAAACACCCACTGACTTAAATGACATTGACATAAGAGTTGTGAAAAAGGTCATTGAGAGTCATTTCAAACGGGTATATTTCCAAAGAAAATGAAATTTCACAAGACTGGGAAGAGACACCACTTCACAAATTACAGGCCTATTCAATTTTCCAAAATTCTGGAAAAATGATTCAGCAAAAGATTAGGTAGATTCATCAGTAAATATACCTTACTTTTTGATGGTCAGTATGGATGTAGGGCAAACAGTTCAACATCACTAGCTTTAATAGAATAAGTTGAGGAGATCACTAACCTAGATCACAAATTACATTCAGTTGGAATATTCATAGATCTAAAGAATGCATTTACCACTATTAACCATGACATTTTAATCAATAAACTTGAAAATTATGGGATTGGGGGTTGGTACTACACTGGGTGAAGAGTTAAGTAACAGAAAACAATTTGTGAAGTTGGGTGACTATGCATCATCATGCTAGGACATTGCTTGTGACGTGCCTCAGGGTTCCGTGTTTGGTCCAAAACTGTTTATTCTTTACATAAATGACATACAACTTTTCAAGCAAACTAAAATGAGTTTTATTTGCAGATGACACAAGTATCTTTTGCTTGGGGGGGGGGGGGGGGGGGGGGGGTTACATGAACTCCTGGGGAAGGTTTCTGATGAGATTTGTAAACTAAAAGCATGGTTTGATAGAGAGAAATTGTAATTACACTTAAGTAAAACAAATTTCATGTTATTTAGCAGCCCCAATAAATATAGTCAAGTACAGATACAGATAGATGGGGTGAATATTGAAAGGTTCTATGAAAACAAGTTTCTTGGGGTTTTAATTGATGACAAGGTTAACTGGAAAGCTCATATAAAACACATACAAAGTAAATTAGCAAGAAGCATTTCAGTTCTGGATAAAGCAAAGCAAATTATTGATAATATATCACTCCACATTCTTTACTCTTCGTTAATCCTGCCATTTTTATACTTCTGTGCAGAGGTCTGGGGTAAACCTTATAAATGTACAATAAATTGACTATCCATTTTTGCAAAAAAGAGCCATAAGAATAATACATAATGCTGGTTATTGGGATCACACTAATATATTATTTTTAAAATCCAGAACTTTAAAACTCACGGACTTGGTCCATTTTCAAACAACTCAGCTCATGTATAAGGTTATCCACATGTCACTTCCTGGCAATATCCAGAAATTGTTTTTTTAACAGAGAAGGTCATTACAATTTGAGGGGGGAGCTTCACTTGGAGCATCAGAGGGTACGGACTACATTAAAAAGTTTTTGTGTTTGTCTGTGGAGTGAGGCTGTGGAATAAGCTAGATGAGGGGCTCAAGCAATGTCCAAGCATGACCCAGTTTAGGAAGTGGTACAAACACATGGTTTTCACAGGCTATAGGGAAGAGGAAGGGTTTTAATATAGGGGGTTTTCACATATCTGTTATTGGCTGGTCCTTTTCATTTATTTTTTGTTTCTCTTGCATCTTATGTATATGGTTATATTATTTCTTTGTTGATATGAGGACTAATTAAATAGGGCTGACTGATATAACTGAGGAATATAGAAAAGGGGGGTAGGTTTTAATAAGCAAGTGCTTCATCCTACTCCTTTTTGGACACAATGAATAAATTCTTATGTTAATTATTGTTATTATAGTCTTAAATATTGTTGCTGTTATCTCAAGTTTTATAACTGGTTTTGTTTGATTTTTAAAAAAATATTTTTATTCTCATTTCCAAAATAAAGCATTTATTCATTCATTCATTCAGACTACAAAATTCTGAGGATATAGGATAAAGGCCTGTAATCCGTAAAGAATAAAATACCTTAATATAACAAATAAAAAAGAACAAAATTACCATGAACTCGTTTTTTAGTAAAATACACTGTATTAATCGCCAGTGTTTTGACGTGACAGTAAAATAAACGAAATCCTGCCCCATTAAAGATGGCCGCCACGTAGACACGTATGTTTCCGCATCCTTGTATCGAGTCCATTTACAAAACAATCGTTTCCTGCGATTGGTGGAAAGCTCAACTAAAGACCCGCTTTTCATCAACACTCCAATTACAACGTTGCTTTAACTTCCGTGCTGGACAGCAAGCGAAAAGACGCTTTAATTGTCGCTGGACATTTCGGGGTAAAACTACTTCATATGTTTTAAAATGCCTTCCTATGTTATTATTTATATAAGATCTTAGCGACATCAGTGCATATGCTACGATCTGAAATTTCCGACTGTTGATATGTCTTTCATGTAAACAGTAATGCTAACGTTAGCTTCGCACGTGAGGAATACTTAAAAAACTACTTGACGTTTTTTGTGCCTGTTTGAGATCACCTTTTCTTACCAATCCCAGAGACACTAGAACAAATCAGTCTAAAATAGTGTATTGTATTAAATGTAGTGTAACCCATTGTGTTCTCACGATCCCCAAATGTTGATTACACTACCTGCTAACTGATACTGGAACGATGCCACCGCAAAGAACAAAAAATAAGTAAAAATTGTGGAATACCAGCCGAAATTGAAAAAAAAAAAGCATTTCTTTTTATTTTATTGTCCAAAAACATTTGCAGATACGATACAATGCGTTAATTTGGTGGCCAAATTTTTGGTCTAAGCGCCATATCACGTCTTTTATTTAACTACAGATTATGCAAAATCGTTACTTTTCTTTGCTATTGTAATTAGGAGAAAAACCAGGGGGTTATTGCATAAAAGTAAGCTTAAGAAATAAAGGATAATCACGAAGCTGCAGCTTCACTTGGCCCGAATGGCACTTTCTGCTGGGATGAATTAGTTGCACGTTTGCTGTGCCAGGATGAAGAGACGCAGTTAATTCAAGCCTGGTGTGGATGTTGAGGATAAACAAAGAGCAAAAGAAAATGCTGCTAAAAAAAAGGACAAAAATTCCGCCATACAATAGCGGACCGTTTTAATTAGGGCTGCAGCTATCGATTATTTAAGTAATCGATTAATCTATCAATTAGTTCGAATAAAAGAGTACCGGTATTTGGAATATGAACATTTTATGTGTTGCAGAATAAATTTTTGGAGCTATAAAAAAAACAAGTGTTAATGCTAGCAATAATTTATTTTGACTTGCCAAGATTGCAATTTCAAAAGAGCATTACATGCACGTTTCCTAAAACTATGCAGAATTGCTCTTTCATTTTATAAGCAAAATGCATTTAAAAATGCCCAATCTTAGCCTCAAATGGTATTAAAAAAAATGAGGCTCAAAGTACAATATAAGAACAATGACTAACTAGCATAGCAAAAGTACGCTATCTTAAACGCTATAAAATCAAAGCACAACAAAAGAACAATTGGCTAACTAGCATTGCAAAGGTCTGCTAGCTTAAATGCTCTAAAATGTTTTGTTTTTTTTTTTTGTTAAGGAAGCTCTCAACTAATCGTTCAAACACATATTCCCACAAAAAAACTACTCGATATACCTCTAAACTAAATTATGAATGTATGAACAAACATATTAGCTAAAAAAAAAAAAAAAAAAAAACTTTATGTTGGTCTTAACAGGGAGCAGCTGGATTCAGCCATGAGCCACAAGTTATGTCATATTCACTATTGCCACTGGAGGGCAGTGTATCCAAGCAACTCAATAAAACCTAATGCAAACACTTTCAAAACATCCCATTCCAACGACACTCTTAACTAAACGAATCCTCGAAGCAGCAAAAGCTTTTTTTCTTATTGAGTTACCTGAGTTAATTGATTAACCGTTGCAGCACTAGTTTTAATGTGGAAGAAGCCTAAACATGTGTGGTAGATTAATGAAATGTACTCCATAGGAACTGTAACTAAAGTTGAAGGAGGTGGGGCTCTCTTCGCAATCTTTATTAGTATAGTATCAAACGTAACTCATGGCTGAAACCAAATGAAAGAATTGAAAGATTGCTAAAGTTAACACACATTTTTAATAATATATGGAACCGTTCTGTCTTAGCCTTGTGATCTTGTGGCAACATAAAAATAACAACCCCCAACCCTCCCCTTTGATGATCATGCAGGATGTTTTTACATAACTGTAAGGTATCATACCTATTTAAATAATAATGGACAAAAATGAATAACAACAAATCAAAAGACTAGTTAAAATACTTAAACGTAGTTAGTTGTGTATGGTAATTCTGAATGAAAATTTCTGACAGTACTGACATTGTGTGCTATATTCTGCTGATAGAGAATTTATGTTTACAAGCACTTAAAGATTTAGGAATGGAGTTCTCAAAAAAGGTAATTCTTTAAATTTATCACGAAATCACCTTTGGTGGATTTTCTCCTCTTCATCACACAGTACGACAGAACAAGGCAGCATAGCGCTATGCATGTGTTTTGACTGTCGAAATTAATAAATTGGAGAAGACGACGACTGATAGCAGAGTTACCCAGTAGAGGCACAGGATTAAGTTTATCTGCAGAGTTAAACCTGCTATTGAGCAGGCTAGTTGTTGGGGCTCAGTCACCGCAGTTACCTATCCAGAATCAGACATGTATGAAACCACGTTGCTTTTGTGGAACCGATTTGAGGTTTAGATCACCCGGAATGACCAGCATTTACTGACTTAATCCTTCTTCCTGGTTTTGTGAAATCACCCTAATCAGTCTTAATTTTGTTGATCTTAAAGGACAAAAATAAAAAATGTAAAACCTATTTAACTTGATTTTTTTTTTTTTTTGTGCAATGGGCATTTCACCTAAATCAATAAATACTCCTTAGTTTTGTTTTGGTCCAAGTACCGTATTTTTCGAACTAGAAGGCATACCAGAATATAAAGCACACCATCAATGAACAAGTTGATTTTTATCCAGAAGGTGCACCTGATTACAAAGTGTGTTGGTGCTTAAATATACTGTGTATGTAATTTTTTTGGTCTTTTAACATAATAATGATTTTATGGTATATTATTATTTACTGGCTCAGTATAACACGGGTATGCGCCAACGAAATAGGTTTGAATTTATTAAACACAACCATAATTCACACATAAGATGCACTGGCAATTTTGGGGAAAATCTAAAGGATTTAATAGCGTCTTAAAGTCCAAAAAATATAGTATTTGGTGAAACACTAATGTAGTAATTAAAAGTAACTTTCAATGTTTCTTTTCAAAAACAGCTGGCAATGGAGCCTGGAGGCAATTTCTCTCTTTCTGAAAAAGCAGCTGTAATTGAAGCAAATTTGAGTAAGTTCGAAGGCATTATATTCCTAGCAGCATATTTGTCTCAATATTCTCTTCTCAGTGTGTGATTTGCATTTTTTTCTTTTTTACCAGGAGATGATTTTTATTGGAAGCTGGTGGCAGACTTTATTGGCCCGCAGACAGGGGAAGGCTTGGATCTGGACAGAGAACTTTGCAAAAACAGACTGCTGATTCAAAGTGGACTCATGAGGGAGGACAACAACTTCCCGTGGAGCTCTTTAATCGCCTGGCTGAAGAGGCTTTTCCCATCTTACCATTCGGCCGACTTTCGGTGCTTGATCGAAAGAGGAATCGCCACCACCTTGAGCTTGACGGGCGAAGCCAGGCAGGGTTTCCTGGAATCATATGTTAACTTTAACTTTGTGGGTCCTATATGTGACAGCATTGGTGTGGAAAGAGACCACCTTTTGAAAATGAAAGACTTCTCTGAGCAGGCACAGTCCATTGAGGTCACCAACGGATTGATCCTAGAGTTGAGCAACTTTGTGTCCAGGGAGAGGGTTTCCCCCATCAACTTGGTCACCTGGCTGAGGAACTTCAACCCGGAATACTGCAAAGATGACAAAATTCAAAAAGCTTACAAAGAACTTAAAAAAAAGATCAAAAAGCTAAAGATGTGCTACCACAGTTCTGACACGAGAAGTCACAGGCGGAACATTGTAATGGAGAATATGCTCCAAAGTCCGTTTGAGCTGGTGAAAGCGAGAGACAGCCAGAAAACATTTGTGAAGAAGCGCTCACAGTCATTGCCTTGTGACAAAACGATTGTTAAGGAAGAATGCGACGAATACGAAATCTCGTTTAGCAAGGAGTCTGAGAAGGTCTCACAAGTGTCGGAATGCGGTGGAGGTGAGAATGTTGGGGACACATCCGATATATCTGCAGCGAAAAAAGAAGTGTTTCCGTCTCTGCTCGATGTGGCCATGCTGTCTGTTCAGAAGCTGTCAAGGATACACCATGGCCTGACCAAAGAATGCAAAAAGATTTCCCTTGAACTCCTCAGGAATCAGTACGCGCTCACGTGCAAGGTGCACCCCGCCATGCAAATGTTTGAAAAATTGCTTTTCTCGTTCCACAAGGAGGTCACTCTGGCCTCCCCGGTGCTTTTTTTCCATCACAATGCCAATTTCCTGGTGGACATGCACGACATGGTGGAGCAGCAGATCATAGCGTTCGAGAACGAGATCATTCAATCGCGGGGTGCGAAGCTCGGCCGGGACTGTAACCCACGCTTCAAAAAGGTGATAAACTTACCTGAGAGCGCCACCTCCCGCTTCATCCACATGGCCCCAGACATGCTGACCGCCTGCAAGGGTGCTTTGCTGAATTACAGCAAACACTGGGTGGCCTTCTGCAAGGAGAAGAACAACCCATCCCTGCTAGTCAGGAAGCCGATGACTCAGTTCAGCAGCTACTTCGAGGCCGCCGCCGGCGTCATTCACCACCACAAGGAGATTGCACTCTTCTTTTCAGACATGCTAGCGCTCAACAACGACCAGGTCCCGAATGTGCTCCTCGAGAGCTTGGTCCTCGATTCCAGCGATCCCATCATCCAGAGCATCGCGTGCGTTCTCGCTATCATCTACTGCAAAGTGGTGGGCCCTTACTGGGCGCTCCTGAACAGCGCGGGCGAATACTCCCTCTTCAGCCAGTACCTTTTGTGTCTCTACCAGAAGTTCCTGGAATGGTCCAAAGATCCTTCCACTCTGATGGTGCCTGACAATGTCACAAATGTCTTCCTACAATTCCCACTACATGATAATACCTACACTGGCGTGTACCACTACTGTAACGAGTTGCACACCAACAGAGATCTCATCAGGGTCTTATTAAAGAAAATCATCAAAGTTATCACTAGCATCGCCGCAAAACATCTGATGGACTTCCTGCCGGGAGGATGTTTTTCCGAAGTCCCGTCGTCTGATTTGAACATCAAGCTATTGAGCTGTAAGTTTGGCGTCCTGATGGCAGACTATCCCTACAACCAGCCCTTAAGGAAAAAACGCAACGGACACCCTGCGTACTCGGACAGCTCGGACGAGTTGACTTCGTCCGATTCAGATGATACCTCTGAAGATCCAGCTCCCGATGCCAACGCTGAGGCAAATTGGGTAAAAGTGCGTGGACGGCAGAACATGGGTAAACGTCCGGTTGTCAAGAAAGTCTATGAGGAAAGCATGGACCTGGACTACATCAGCGCTACCGTGGAGAGGAACGGGGGGCCGTGTCGATCCCAGCAGGATGTCGACAAGCTGATGTTGCGCGTGGCGGACTTGAACAGGCAGGGGAAGCGAGAGGCCATCCGCTGTGAGATTCTCTATCAAAAAATGGTGCTGCACAACACTGACCCCATCCTCAACTCTACTTTCCGCACTAGCACGGAAATGATGATGAAGCTGAAGCTCACACTGCCCCGCCTCAAGCCGGGTTACTCTATTGTTTTAGCTCCTACAGTGAACAGAAAGATAAAACCCATTGGTCCGAGCATGAAGGAAGCTGCGAGTAGCGATCCCACAGGTGTAATTTAATGTCAAAGGACCAGGAATATTAATTTAGAAAGAATAAAAATAGACATTACGACAGGTCCATTATGGTTCTTTTTTTTTTCTCCTGGCCAATATTGTATATTCATTTTTATATGTCACAGTATGCCTTTGTTTCATTGTAAAAACAATCAATGTAGTCTGTGTGACAACCGAACTGATCATGAATATATCTGAAATATAAAGTCTGTAGATATCTTACTGGTTGGTCATTGTCAGCCTGTTTCTTGGAGTGTCACGCTGCACAGTCATTTTGAGTCCAAAGCAAAGTAAGTGTTTTGTCTGTATCGTGAAATTTGAAGGTCACTGAGTGGTTGTGTTGCAAACTAGTCAAGTTCATGCTTCTAAAAGGACAGTTTTGTAACACTGAACCAGTCATGGTTTTGAGGCAACATTTTAGTGGTTTGTAGTCTTATCTGTTTCAAACTGGCTGGTTGGCCAATTTAGGATTTCTGTCGAGACCAGCTCTGATCTGTTATTTTTTAAAATGTGATTATCGTGAGAAGTACTCGGCACAACAACAAATGGCTTAAATTCTTTGTCTTACTAATCTTTCGCCAGCCCTTTAAACAATAGACTGTAACCTTAAAACTTTGAACAAATACATTTAAGATTAGAATCACTGGTTAACAATGTGATCTGTTAAGGCATGGGCTTACAGTAGGTTTGCTTAGGGACAGTAGGAACATAAAACTACCAACTTTTTAGGGTGCTCAAATTGTCCCCACCAACTTTTAAGCAACCTCATTTGCATTATATAATGAGTTCAGTTATATAGGTAATTTAGATTGCCTTCCCATATGTTGTAAGGATAGAATTGACCCTACAATTACTAAGTGAATAATTCTCATGTTCAGACTAGGGCTGCAATGATTAATCGATTAACTCGAGTATTCAATTAGAAAAAAAATTCAAATTAAATTATGCTGCTTCGAGTATTCGTTTAAAGTGGCGTTGCAATGGTTTATTTGGAAAGAGTTTGCATTTACTCATTGATTTGGGTGGATACTCTGTCCTCTTGTCTGCCTCATTTCACATGGCTGAATCCAGCTGCTCCATGTTAAGACCAACTTAAGCTAAGTTTTTGTTTGAGGTAAAGTTTGTTTTAATGCATTTGTTATCTAGTTTATATTTAGCCCTTTATTGTGGGAATATGTGTCCGAACCATTTAAGAATATTGTAAAAAAAAAAAAAAAAAGTTTTATAGCATTTAAGCTAGCGCACTTTTGCTACGTAAGTTAGCCAATTGTTCTATTGTTGCACATAGATTTAAAAAAAAAAATTTTTTTTATACCATTTGAGGCTCTGCTCAGGTGTTTTAATTTTCCATGTTCCTTATCCGATTACTCGATTATTCGAACTAAGTAGTTCATCTACTAATCAACAACTAAAATAATAGATAGCTGCAGCCCTAGTTCAGACTTATATTTACCACTTTTCACTTGCTGAATGTTCGTCCATTTTTTTTCCTCCTCAAACGCACGTTTGATTGGTTGATGACTTATACAACATGCCGCCTCTTCCACCGCCGCCGAAAAGGAGGGATATTAGAAGTTTTTTTCGGCCAGCGCCAGCCAATGTGAGTAATATAAAAAGACGTCAATGTTGTTGAGGTGGGAAACGCACCACAAATTCTGCTACTGTAAGTCTGACCTACATCAGAGTTACCATAACATTAAGCAGTGAATTTGCTAACTTGCAAAACTCAAGTAGGAAGCTGCTCAGAGAAGTGTCGTCCTGTATGTGTTTTCTACCGTTAACCTTAATTAAACTGAGAAATGTCGTGAACTGAGGTTTACCCCCTCCTCCCCAAATTTCTATTTTATTTATGAGGTCTTAAAGCAGCCCAGAGGAGCTTTCATTTTTTTGTTGAGTTTGGCTGTGCTTGTAGACAAAAGCAGTCGTGTTTTACCTGAAGGAAGGCTCCAATTATTCCCTAACCAACAAGTTTTTTCAGTTATACTTAATTCCTTTATTAGGCAGTCAATTTGAGTGGTCTTAAGAAAGACAAATGTTGTTTTTTGTGTGTGGTTTTTTTTTTTTTTTTTTTTTTTTTTGTATTACTGGATAGTTGAGATAATTAAGTTTGTATTTTTTGTGTATGTTAATATAAGTAATGTTGTAGGTTCATATTCGTGATAAATGTAGCCCTGAACCTCGTTCACCCAATTTGTTTTGTCGTATTAATATCCCGGCCACAGCAAAAAATGTGTATACAGGTTATGCTGTGATATCGTCCATACCAATGTGGAGACCAAACCTACGCCTTTGTTTTAAGGATTTATTTCAATAATTCATTGATTTTTTTTTTTTTTTTTTTTTTGTAGTCCCTTAATAGACCCGTCTTGAACACCGCACCATCCCAGAGATATAGTTGTAAAAAAAAATAAAAAAATTAGATGAATAAAAACTATGCTTCAGGATTTACAAGGTAGGCATGCATTTAAAAGCATCATAAATGTCGGAAATCAAATACTTGTGGGAATATTGTATGATTTGTTCTTAACATAATTATGTTGGTAGTTGCGTTGAAGGAAACGTATCGCAATTTTACCAAGTGTACTTGAAGGCATCTCAAGGGGCGGGAACTCTTGGCAAGTGACCACCAGTTCTTTTCTTCAATGCAGAAGAGGCGTGTAGAGTGCAAGATTACCGGTGAATTGTTATGGAATAAATGAATAGTCGTACGTGAACTACAGCTCAGCGGTTTGTTTACCGTGTTTTGTTCACAATCCTTGGGCCGGAGTTGCGGCGTCATGTCGACCGGCTGGTGGAGTAGCGATGTGGTAACCCATGGCCTCATGGCGCTGTTCGCCATGGGCTCGTGGATTTCCGTCAACAGTTTGTGGGTCGAGCTCCCAATCGTCGTCAACGTGCTGCCTGAAGGTCAGTGGCCGGTTACTGTTCACTGTAGGTCACCTCTTCAGGGAACCTTAAAGCAGGCTAGCCAGCTAGCATTTAACAATTCTATTTACTTTCAAATGATATACCAAAAAATATTTTGAGTTGATCGCAACGACATGCTGTTAGTGTATTTATATTACTAACAAGACTTTCTAAAGTAGTTTGATATTCTCTGTATTACTGACCTCTTGTTCATCTATAACTGCAAGGTCAGCAAATGTACTGATGTAACATAGAAATTAGCGATTCCGTGACGTCACACTAACAAAATTATTCTGGAGTTGCCACCATCAAAAATTACCATTCCCATATGCAACATCTTGTGTAAACGAACTCATCGGCTTCCTTGGACGTCAACTAGTGATAAACTAATTGAAATTCATCGCAGAAAATTTTAAAATACACACGATTGGAGGTGAGTGTGTTTGTGGCACTATGTTGTATTCGTTCACCACGCTCACACAAATCTTTCAAGCTTTTATGTGTTTCAGTTTTGATCATAATGGAAGAAAGAAAAAAATATATGGTGGTAAACACTCAGGTGACTTGAAGTTCTGCTCTGAGACCCCCAATTTGGCCAAATTTCAAAATTGCTCCATATACAAATGTGTACTACATCATTGGAAAGCTTAAAATCTCTATTTTCTGGGTGGGATAAAAAATTTGAACAGGAGGGCATTTTTTTGAGTCTTTGTCTAGGTCAAATCAGGTGATTGAAAAATAGACAATTTTGAGACCTTTGAAAATTTCTCATGTAAAAAAAAATGTTTTGGACACCCATCCTGTTACATAATAAATAACGAACACAAACAAGATAATCCCCCTTTGTCTACTCAAGTCTTTGATAATCAATATGCATGCTCTAAGACGTGGGTGGATCTACAATAATAAGGCTAAACGGGGAGTTAGCTGTATAGTTAATGATAACTTTACGACATACAGTATTTGATTTGGGTTGATTTGTGCAAAGAAAAACATTTCCAGGGGAAGTATAGGGGTTAAATTCCAATACCATATTTTAATTTTTGCATTGGGCTTTTAAAATATTTTTTCTATTATGATTAAAGAATGTGAATGCGAGATACTGAGAGAAAAAGGTTTTATATGCATAAAGGGAACATATAAATGTGAGTACATAACAGTATTTATTGTATTTAGACTTGTAGCCTAGGACCCAGGCTTTGATTTCAGCATCTAATGTATCTAATACATCGATATCACCCAATAATAAGCAATCCAAACGGCAACAAGAGTCGAAAAGATAATGGACAGCACGCTAGTCAGTTAGCCTGCCGTGTCTATAATTCTCGCGCTAGCGTTCGACTGCAATGTATGTCTTTTTGTGGCTTTCCGGTAACTCGAGGTGAGAGCATGAGAGAGCATTATTAAAGACACCATGATTTTAATTACATTTTATCGCATACTTACATGGTTTCGACCCAAAAACTCCATGTAGCATGTATAACCGAGTGTCAAGATACAGCTGTGAATGGCCACAGCTGGACTTTGTGGGGATTTTATGAGTGAAACACGGTAATATAACAAGGGTCGTGATGCAGGAGTAGCAGACAAAAAGGAGAGGTCGAGATTTTTTTTTCAAATATTTACCCTTATAAATGTTTTTTTTTCCCAATTTTTCTTTGTTTGGATAAAATATTTATCACCTAAAATATCGGGGGAAATGCGACAGTAACAAAAATCAAATACAAAAAAGTTATGAGGTCGATATCCGTGACCTATTTACAGACAGTATTTTTTCATTGTAACGTAACGTGTTTAAAAATTTTTAAATATGCGGGTGAATAATTTTTTAAAGTAGTTTTTTTTTACTAAATATTAGACTTCAATTAATGATTATAAGCTAAAAATGATAGACATTTTGAATAATATAATTACTTACCTTCTTTTTATAGCTGGGTTGAAACAAAAGTGGTTGCGCGACGTCTGTAAACGGGGGTCTCCAGGGTAAAACGGACAAATTAAAAATAGTCCGGGGGCATAATGCGCCATGAAACTGCTATGGCATCATATAGACATATTGTTCTATCAAACACATCCGTTCTTTTGGCTTAAAATACAGAAGTTTATTTTAAAGTGGGGTGCAAGCGCAGAAACTGCTTTTTCAGCCTTGTTTGCGTTTTCCGCCATATATACAAACTAAAGTTTTCTCAGAATAACTGTGCCTGGTGGGATTAATTGGATTATTTGCAGTAACGCGACAAACCTGTACAAACATAATGTTTTGCAACAACCAGTGGCTAAACCTGTTCATTCAACATAAACAAAATTTAAATCCCCATTCAATGAAAATGTCATCTAATACAGCGAAACAAATAAAATATTGAGGTTTTAGTAATACCAAGCCATGTAATACAGAACAATGATACTATAGTAATATGAGTAAGATGATGTAAAGAACCATCCTGTTGGTATTGTTGCAGGTTGGAACTTACCGGCCTACCTGTCAGTGCTGATAGCATTCGGCAACATCGGCCCTGTTGCGGTGACCGTGACGCACCACTGCGCGCCAGGCCGATTGAACGAACGCTTGCTTATCCACTGCATCCAGGTGCTGGCAGTGGTGGCGTCAGCGCTGCTGGCCATCTTCTGGAAAGACTCTATGGTGGTGGCAGGGGAGCTGCGCTCGGTGCCCTTCCTGCTAATCACCTTTGTATTGTCACTGGTGTGCTGCACATCCAACGTCACCTTCCTGCCCTTTATGTTCCGCTACCCTCCACAGTACATTCGCACCTTTTTCGTCGGCCAGGGCTTGAGCGCGCTGTTACCGTGTGTGGTGGCGCTGGGGCAAGGCGTGGGTCAGCTAGAGTGCCCCATCGTCAATGGCACCGTGCAGCCGACCCACCTCGAGGAGAACTTCCCTGCGCAAAACTTCTTCTGGTTCTTGTTTGTCATGCTGTTCATATCCGCTCTGAGCTTCCTGGCTTTGACACGGAGGCCGACAGCCTCCAAAGACGCGCCAGCCGACGACACACAAGGTTCCTACACAAATATAAGTATGTACCGTAATTTTCGGACTATAAGCTGCTACTTTTTTGCCCCTCATTTTGAATCCTGCAGCTTATAGTCCAGCGTGGGTTATTTATGATTTATTTGGGATAATAGGTAACACTTTATTTGACAGTGGCGTCATAAGACCGCCATAAGTATGACATGACACTGTCATGGGCATTGCTGAATGCTTATTACATATGTCACTGAGTGTCACCTGGAAACCTTTGTCACTAACTCCATTTATGTCCATCTTGTATCTTTTACATCCATTCAAAAGTGAGATAATTTGCCTGATGACACAAAATGACATCTGTCATATGCATTCATTAATGCTCATGGCAGTGTCATATCATATTTATGATAGTCTTATAGCACCATTGTCAAAGTGTTACCAAATACCATAACTAGCAATTAATGAACCAACTGGGACAGTAACTGAAGAATTGGCACAGATCATGAATTTTGATTGTTATTTACATCTGTAACGCTGCAATGCATGCTAAGAGGCATGTTGGAGGACAGAAGTGTTGATAGCAGTGTCATGATTTTTTTTTTTGTATAATGAATCTAATTTTACATGCAATTAGCCTAATTCGTTCCAAGCTGAAAGACCACATTAAATTTGCTGTCATGTCCTCCGATTGCCTGTCTTTATTTGTAATGTTTTGTCGCCCCCTAGTGGTGCTTAATTGTAACAAGTTTTCTAGATAACAGCTCATTCTACAGTTGTTATCACATGATTACTCAAGCTCATTGCAAACTCGGCGTGCTAAAAGACGAGGTAACCTCGGCAGCCAATGCTTGCTTTTTCAACTCGCTGCTTGTGCCTTGTAAGTTATATTCTTCTTTTGTTTCGTAAACATGAGCATTGTCTAGCACATTAGGCCGTGTTTATTTTGTTCACATTTATAGTCAAATAGCGTTACATTTTTGAATTGCAGCGAGCGGGTATGATCTATTACAGTAAATATTAGGTTTCGTATGGTGAATAATTTTTTGTAATAAATGGAAAAAGCCTTCGTAAACGGAATTTTTCGTGTGCTGAAGCTTTCGTATCTCGAGGTACCACTGTAATACAAAAACGTATGGCCATTAAGGTCTGAGATGAGGCAATTAAATTTTGACATTTCACATGTGTAGGAACCGACAATGTAACTGTTAAGAGTGGCGACGAGACGCATCCACTCAGCAACGGCAGTTCACCGTCGCCCCAAGAGGAGGTGCACCTTGATGAGGCGCCGTCGCCAGCCATGCAGACTTTTTGGACGCTACACAATGTCTACCTCTTGGCCCTGCTCGCCGTCTCTAATGCGCTCACCAACGGCGTCCTGCCATCCGTCCAGAGCTTTACCTGTTTACCCTACGGCAACATGGCCTTCCACCTCTCAGTGGTCCTCGGCAACATCGCCAACCCTCTGGCTTGCTTCCTCGCCATGTTTGTGATCCTGAGGTGAGGATCGATTTCCGGTGAGACAAACTTAAGAGATGTACTGTACAATTAATAAGTAACCAGTTATTTCCTTAAATGAATTAAAAATGGTAAAAGTATATGTAATTTTTTTCCCTGTTGTTCAACAATTTGTTTAAACCTTTATACAGTGAAGGAAAAGAAAGTCGATTTTTTTTTCCCATTTTACAGGTTCTTTAATTCTCTTAACGAACAGAAAATGACACACAATTCAGGAACAAAAAGGAAGCATTAATCACAGATATCAGATATATACACTCATAAAGAAGGAGTAATTTAAAGCTGGTTGACCAGGAGACATTTCTGCCAGAGCACAACAAGGTGTTCCCAGAAGAAAAGCCTCCCGACCTTGCACCTCAATCAGTTTATATATGCTGTAACAAAAAATGGAAAAACCTAGGCGCCGGCCCAAAGCTAGACAAAACAAAAAAGCAGAAGTCCTTGTACAGTAGAGAAAACGCAAAGCTTCGCAAATGTCATAAAAAAAAAAAAAAGAAAGAAAGACATCTACACTACCATTCAAAATTTTGGGGTCTACCAAAATTTTGAACCGTGGTGTACATAAAGAAAAATTCCATATGATACACTACAATTCAAAGGTTTGGGGTCACTTAGAAACCAAACTTTTGAAAGGCAGTGTATATCTATATATATCCCTCTTTTGAATTACATCATAAATTTAATTCACACCACTAAAAACAAATCAACAAAAATCCAACAACAAAAACAAGTAGTTTAGTAACCAACAATAAATGAAGAGTAAAAGAAATGTAATGAATACATTTATCCAATGCATTACCAAATACATAAACACTGTTGTTAATCCTGAAAAGAAGAAAATCATAAATGACCTGAGAGGTAATGAGGTAGAAAATCGCGCAAATAAAGAAATGCGGAATGTAAAATAAAAATAAATATATATACAGATATCCATGAATAAATACACCCTGAGAGATAATGAGGTAACAGATGGAACGAAGAAAGAAAATAAAGACATTTTTAAAAATTATATAAATAAATAAATAAATAACATCATTGTTGCAATGGTTGGGTCCAGAAATCAAGACACTAAGTGTCATTTTTTTTTTCTTCAAATGTGTAAGCCAACCAATTTTAATATTTGAATGTTTTTATTTCTCAAAGTAATTAACCAAGTTTTAAGTTAGAATTGTTTAAATATGTATGTCTTATTAAAAACTTAATAAATGGACCCCTTTACGTCTGAATTTACATTTTGCAAATATGTACAGTGTGCACTGCAAAAACACAGCTCCTTCAAACGAGTTAAATTCCCTTGTTTTTTTAGTGTAAATCTACTCGAAATAAGTGAAATTATCTGCCAGTGCAAGTAAATTTCACTCACTTAGATTTCTTGAAATAAGAAAAACAGCTAGCTAAAAATAATTTTAACAGACTTATTTTAAGCAATAAATTAATATATTTAATCTTTAAAACAACCTGTCAAAAATGTTCTTAATTCCAGAATAGATATTGTTCAAAACATTATATGAAAGCAGTTTTTTTCTTGTTTCAGATGGAAAATTACCAACATTTAGATGTATGGGCTTCGTCGTTGTCGGCTTCACACTCGTGTCCGAGTATTAGTTTCAGTCGCTTTTTCAACCTATTTTCGTAATGAAGGATGAAAATAGGTGGTGAAAACGACAGAATGCCATTCGCTGGGAGTGTTGTTTAAGGTGGTCGTGGCTGCGCGACTCCCACGCACACACACTTGGCCCACATCATTTCCACTGCGGCTCAAAAAGATGAGACAGGCAGCCTCCACAATGTTGGTTGGATCGGGCTGCCGGATTCTTGTTTGCTGAAGATCCGCCTTGCCGCCTGCCCGACAGGCGTTGCCCTCTTCCGCCGTTGCTAAGTAGCTTCGTCGTTGGGGTCTTGTTGGGTTTTATTTCGGAGTTTCCTTCTCCTAGCCTTTGCCTAAAGAGGCAGACCCTACAAGGCAGCAAGGGATTTGAATTAAGAGTTTTCCTTCTCTTAGCCTTTGCCTAGGAAGGCATACCCTACAAGGCAGCAGGGGGGGACTGAATATACCGTCAGTCCACTCGGTCACTTGCTTGCATTCTGTGATGAACAGGGGGGACCACGGGAAGGTAGCAAGCAAGCAGTTAGGAGGCAGAGGCTGTAATGGGCTTAAGACTAGCTTAGCCTAAGACGCATGCAACTCCAATCACCCCCCCCTGTATGGGCTTAATATGAACAAATAGTAATATTTACTTAATATAAGTGGAATAATCTGATGCATGAATCTGTTAACTAGAACATTATTTGACTAGATTTCAGAAAAATGATTAAGTCGTTATTAATTTACAGTGTGGACAGGCATTGGAGGATTGTGTTTTGCACCTACTAAATAACAAAAGTACACGAAAATAAAATGTGTACTGTATGTATGTGTTTGAATAAATTAGTGTGCATACCATACCTTTAATGTATTCTGAATTGATTAATCGTATTTTTTTCTTTTATGCTTTTTGTACTTTTATGTAATTGTAAATAAATGTATTAATTAATACCATATTAATAAAGGCTACATTAATTAAATTGAAATGAACAAAAACAGAAAAACACTCTGGTTATAGCCTCAAGTAACACTTAAAGTCGATTTTTAGCATAGGTGTTTAGTAATGTATTTTTTGTTGTTGTTTGTTCTTCTCTTCTGTTTGCTTCCTGCCTTTCTATCCTCCCAGAACCAAATCCTATTCACTGCTTTCTCCTAATAAATAAAGAATAATGAACTACCACAATTGGAGTATATGAAACTTCCATGTTTAGACCATAGGGACACTCAGATTACTATACACTCCGTTTTAAGTAGCAGCTGAACAGGACAGGTAAAAAAAAAAAAAAAATTAAGTCGATTTCTTTTTCCATAGTATTTATCACATTGACGCTGATAGACCTCCAATCCATTTTGACTGGGAGAGGTGAATAATTGTTTGTTTGTTGAAGACAGACCACAGGCTGTATAGTTTATGAGCTCACACCTTTGCATTCCCTTCCAGGTCCTCTGCACGTCTGGGTATCTTGTCATTGGCTGGCGGGGCCTTCGCTGTGTACCTGATGGTCCTGGCTGCCCACAGCCCGTGTCCTCCTTTGCAGGGGAAGACTGCTGGTGTGGTCTTAGTGGTGAGTAGTTTACATATAAACAATGCTTAGAAATAACTGATGGCGTGGTCACAAATGATTGTTTAGTAAGAAAACATTCAATTGACCAACACAAACAGTAACGATGTGTAAAATCTGATTTTTCGGTGTGTAGTGTAACTATATAAGGAACAATCTGTCTTTTTATGGTTCACTATTATAATTTATTATTGCGGTACAGCAGAGTGTAGGAGTTGACCTGGCGGTCAGTCTAGAACCCTGTGAGCGATAAGAGTGGCAAACAGCTGCTTGGAGTCATCTAAACTAGAGTTGTCCAGATCACATATTTTTGCAGTTTGAGTCTGGGTCACCTGATTCCGGGATCTGCCGATAACAACTACCGAGCCGATACCTCGCCAATTTATTCATTGATTTAATAACTTATCACAATTTTTTTTAATCCTTGCCCATTTTGATTAGTTTTTTAGCTTTGTAGCCAATTAGAAAAATATTTAAAACACGATTTTCCACCCAATTCCGATCTTCCAAAAATGACATGCTCAGGTCCGATTTCCCATCACGTGATTGGACGAAGTGTAATTTATTTTGCTTCTTTTGACGACGCCCTTTTACATCTTATTTTGTTGCTTTATAAATGGCGGAAAACACTCATGTCACTTGAAGTTCCGCTCTGAGACCCTGAATTTGGCCAAATTTCAAAACTGTCTGATATGCACGTGTGATACATCATTGGAAAGCTTAAAAACTCAATTTTCTGGGGGTAGAAAATTTTTGAACAGGAGGGCATTTAAAAAAATAATAATAATAATTTTAAACAGCAAAACCCTAACTGGAGGTTAGAGCATGAGAGAGCAGAATTAAAGACGCCACGATTTTAACGAGATATTATCGCGTACTTACCTTGTTTCGATCCAAAAACTCCATGTAGCATGTATCACCGAGTGTCAAGACACAGATGTCAATGGCCACAGCCGGATTTTTGGGTGATTTTATGGGTGAAAAATAGTCATATAACAAGGGTCGCGATGCAGAAATCGCAGACATCAAGGAGTGGTTGAGATGTTCTTTTTCATATATTTACCCTTATAAACGTTTTTTTTTCTTTTTTCAATTTTTCTTTGTTTGGATCGATTATTTATCATCTAACATATCGGGGGAAAAGCGACAGTAACAAAAAAAATACAAGTGATAGTTATGCGGTAGATATCTGTGACTTATTTACAGACACCATTTTTTTCATTGCGACGTAATTTGTTTAAAAGTTTAAAATATGCGAGTGAATAATTTTTTTTTTTTTTTTTGACGAAATATTAGACATCAATGAATGATTCTAAGCTAAAAATGACAGACATTTTGAACAATAAACATAATTACTTACCTTCCTTCTATGGCTGGGTTGAAACAAAAGCGGTTGCGCGACATCTGTAAACGGGGGTTTCCAGGGTAAAACGCACAAATTAAAAATAATTTGGGGGCTTAATGCGCCATGAATCTGCTCTGGCAGCATATAGACATATTGATCTATCAAACACAACAGTTCTTTTGGCTTAAAAGACAGCAGTTTATTTTAAAGAGGGGTGCAAGAGCAGAAACTGCTTTTTCAGCCTTGTCTGTGCTTTCTGCCATATACATAAAATCTCAGAAAGCCAATCGTTTTCACCCAATTCCAATCTTCTAAAAATGACGTGCTCATGCCCAATTTCCGAGCACGTGATCGTATCGGGGACATCTCTAATTATTATACCTCTGGATTATTTTGTTGCTTGAAGCCCTTAACTCATTTACTGCCATTAAACCTATTTGAACTAGAAGTTCATACTGGCGTATAGTGATGATGTTTCTCTGCCATTGATGGCGATAGACGTCCAATCCAATTTTACTGGGTGGTTGGCAGCGATCGATTGCTAGTCCTTCCAGTTAAAATGGATTGGACGTCTAATGCCGTCAAAGGCAGCCAATGAATTGATACTTGAAAACCTGATCCATTTCCCCCCGATTCCGATCTCCTATAGATGATGTGATCGGGCCTGCTCCCGGGATTGGATCGGGGACATCCCTAATTATAACTATACTTTTCAAAGTGTAAAAAAAAAATACTTGCTAACCATAATAAGTACTATCACATTTGTGTATGAGTAACCTATACGTATCTTTCTCACAGGTGTCCTCCTGGATTATGTTTACGGGTCTCTTCTCCTACCTGAAAGTAGTGATTGGTACTCTGCTGCACGAGGTGGGCCACGCCGGCCTTCTGTGGTGCGGCATTTCCATTCAGGTGGGCTCATTGGTGGGCGCCCTTACCATGTTCCCGCTGGTCAACGTCTATCATGTATTTAAGCAGGCGCAGGAGTGTGTTGACTGCCCATAAAGCCAGAAAAGAACATTGTCACGTTGTATTATTTTTCAATGTACACACGTCCTACGGCGGTGTCAGATAGTTCTGAAGCTTAAGTAGGTCCAAACCGGTTAATAATAGTGGGAGTGTTGTGTTGCCACATGCTGGCCGAGGGGCTGTTTCGTGCACTGAAAACACGAGATTTGAACCTGTGCGGTTGTTTACATTTTGAACTTGTGATTCTATTGCCTTAGGGACACAACCCCCCCACACCTCTTCGATTAACCCCTTAAATCTGCACTTTTTCCTTGAATACAGGTAGTCCCTGGGTTTCGACGTAGTCGAGTTACGCGATTTTAACTTTATGACGCCGGCATCTCGTCTGCCATTTTGTCTCCAGTTGTGTTTTTTTTTTTTAAGTCTCATAAACAGTACCTTATTGTGCCTCACAGTATTTTTTTTTTTACTTTACTTTGTTAATATGACGTCTTCTGGCTTCACTAAACGTGAAGTTGTTCAGCTTTACAGACTGCAAGCAGTTGTGCTTTTTGAAGCTTTTTATTTAACTTTTGACAATTTAAAGCTGTGACACAGATATGTACACTTATGTTCAAAATGACACGCTTTTTAACAATAAAACACAACACAAAACAATTGGTGTTCAAACGTCTATCTAGTCTGATCAATAAATACATTTAGTGGATTAAATTAGTATAATTTGCCTAACAAAAGTCCTCGAGCTTAAATGCTACAAATGCTAACGTATTTACAGTTCTCATCGCAAATCGCTCACACATAGCTCCACAAACTAGCTCTAAACTTAATTACAAATGCATGCACACACATATTAGCTGAAACAACTTGCAGCCTTATATGGGCCATGCCAGAGCGCAGCTATCCTTTATCCATGTCAGACAACTGAGTCAGCACCTCAGTCATACAAAGCGACAGTCCAGCTGCCAATGCTGCCACTAGGGGCAGTGTATCCTCCATCATTAAACAAAATACAATACTTTTGACTTTTTGGATCGTTATTTTGAGATTTATCAGTACTCAAAGGGTTAATTCCGACTTACCCGGAAATTTGGGTTACGTCGCCAGCATAGGGACGGAACTCGTGCGTAACCAGAGGACTACCTGTATTACATAATCCTGCTGTACGAATTCCCTCCATCTTGTTTGAAAGAACTGTTGCTGTTTTGCTTGTTGTGTCGTGCCTCTACTTTATTCTTCTTGTGCTATCACAACAATTGCAGCTGTACTACAGAACACACAATAAAAAACTAAAGCACTCTGAGAGTGCAAACCTCCGCCTAAGCAGACAAATTCAATTGGGCCCTGTTATCTTTGACCTCATGACCCCAAAATTTAATCACCTCTTCCTTTTCATATTACAAAAATATCCTGTAAGTATGATAATCTGTTAATTCGTTTTTGAGTTATTTTCAACAAAAACATGCAGAACCGAATAGATAACGTCCGTAGGGTCCACCTACAAATCTTCCTGTCCATTCCTACATTATTTTTGATGCTTTAAGTAGTTATAACCTACAGTGGCTCAAAGATGTCTCGATCACAGTGTGCCTTACGTTACTTATGTTTGCCAACAAGCTAAGTTTAAAAGTAAACAGGCAACAATAGAGTTGTTTGCAAGTAACATACACTAATACAACAAGAATGGTTCAATCTTCAAATCGATTTGGATCTGATTTGCTCTTTCTGAAACGTAAACTGGAATAGTCATTTGGCGAAACATCCCAGTTGACACAAACACTGCTGGTTTCAGCACAAGCAAACAAATCATGATTTCCCCAGTTTTTTTTTTTTTTTTAAATCGCAATAAAAACCCAAACCAACTTGGAGGCTTTGTAGAATGTTGCCAACTTGAAGGGCCAACTTGTGACATTTTTTAAATCATGTTTATGTTGTTACCTTTTTCATACATTGGCCTCGTTTGCCTTTTAATGTCTGTAACGTCACATGGCTGACGTGTCCGTTTTATTGCTCTTTGGTTGTCACACACAATGGTCATAAGACCATATGGTAAATTGTCAAAACATTTTGCCACCAATGTGACAACATGTACATCTTAATTCCAAAAAAAAAAGTAATCCTACTGATGAAGTACATTTATTAATAGCACACTTGCCAGCATTTACTGTAAAGTGCCTGTGATTAACTGCAAATAAAGATTTTTTGGGACATTCCTTGCTTTCTTGTAGATATCTGCAGGCTTTGTTCTAACACAGACTGTCTTTTTGTCTAAGGTCCTATCCAAGTAATTTAACTTATTTTAGCAAGTGTGTATTTTGAGAGAAAATAAAAGTAATGGTTGCATAAAAATGTTATACAGCAGGGGTCGGGAAGCTTTTTGGCTGAGAGAGCCATGAACACCACATACAGTCAGGCAAAAAAGTATTTAGTCGACCACCAAGTTCTCCTACTTGAAAAGGTTAGAGAGGCCTGTAATTGTCAACATGGGTAAACCTCAACCATGAGAGACAGAATGTGGAAGAAAAAAAAGGAAAGAAAATCACATTGTTTGATTTTTAAAGAATTTATTTCCAAATTAGAGTGGAAAATAAATATTTCGTCACCTACAAACAAGCGAGATTTCTGGCTGTCAAAGAGGTCTAACTTCTTCTAACGAGGTCTACCTTGGCTCCACTCATTACCTGTATTAATGGCACCTGTTTTAACTGGGAGAATGTGTTATGGTCAGATTAAACAGAAACCAAAATTTTTTGGTAGAAACACAGGTTCTCGTGTTCGGAGGAGAAAGAATGCTGAATTGCATCCGAAGAACACCATACCCACTGTGAAGCATGGGGGTGGAAACATCATGCTTTGGGGCCGTTTTTCCTGCAAAGGGACCAAGACGACTGATCTGTGTAAAGGAAAGAATGAATGGGGCCATGTATCGAGAGATTTTGAGTGAAAATCTCCTTCCGTCAGCTACGGTATTGAAGATGAGACGTGGCTGGGTCTTTCAGCATGACAATGATCCCAAACACACAGCCAGGGCAACAAAGGAGTGGCTTCGTAAGAAGCATTTCAAGGTCCTGGAGTGGCCTAGCCAGTCTCCACATCTCAACCTCATAGAAAGTCTGTGGAGGGAGTTGAAAGTCCGTGTTGCCCAACGACAGCCCCAAAGCATCACTGCTCTAGAGGAGATCTGCATGGAGGAATGGGCCAAAATACCAGCAACAGTGTGTGAACAGCTTGTGACGAGTTACAGAAAACTTTTGGCCTCCGTTATTGCCAACAAAGAGTACATAACAAAGTATTGAGATGAACTTTTGGTATTGACCAAATACTTATTTTCCACCATGATTTGCAAATAAATTCTTTAAAAATCAGACAATGTGATTTTCTGTTTTTTTCCACATTCTGTCTCTCATGGTTGAGGTTTACCCATGTTGACAATTACAGGTCTCTCTAATCTTTTCAAGTGGGAAAACTTGCACAATTAGTGGTTGACAAAATACTTATTTGCCCCACTGTATTTTTAAATGTAATTCCATGAGAGCCATACGATATGTATAAAATAGGGCTGTCAAAATTATCGCGTTAACGCGCGGTAATTAATTTTTTAAAATTAATCACGTTAAAATATTTGATGCAATTAACGCACGTGTCCCGCTCAGAAAGTATTCTGCCTTTTGGTAAGTTTTACAGCAAGACTTTTTGTGCTGTCCAACAGCGAACTCTTGTGGTCGCTTTGCGACATGGTTTATTGTTTTCTTTCCAGTTCATTATGGCTGCACGACGTCTTGGGCTGATTATGTTGTGCTTATATGATCCTTGGACAAGATTTGTCCGTAAGTATGGTTGTTGTAAAGAATACATATTATGTTAGTAAGCGAAATGTTATATTTTTTGTATGAGACGCTTTTTGTTTATGTTTAGTGAACCTGTATAGCGTGCTAAGCTAACGTTGTTGCTAATGCAATGCTTGTGTACTTTTTTTTTTGTAGTTTTACAACGGTCTAAAGAGGACAATGGTTTGAGGCCATTTTATTAATAAATCAGATGAAAAAGGAAGAAGTCTAATTATTAAGGCGTCGTTCACTAGCTGTCTAGCTTTGGAAAAAGGAGACGCTTCGGAGTGAGGACAGATTAGACAGATTTAAATGACAGTAGAGTGAAATGCCCACTACAGTCCTTTTGTACTGTATGTTGAATGTATATATCCATCTTGTGTCTTATCTTTCCATTCCAACAATTTATTTTACAGAATATATGTATAATTTACAGAAAAATATGGCATATTTTATAGATGGTTTCAATTGCGATTAATTGCGATTAATTACGATTAATAATTTTTAAGCTGTAATTAACTCGATTAAAAATTTTAATCGTTTGACAGCCCTAGTATAAAACTAAAAATATAAGTCATATGTGCGTTATGTGTCATTTCAACACAAAGTACAATAAGTCTGAATTCTTTTTAGTAATATAGTTATGCTGTTGCTAATTAATGGTGAGTATTTCTTACCATTAATGCGACTTCTGGTGCTGCATGGTTTTGCTGATGGCTTTGTAGTCTGTACCATGGAGCCGTTGAGAAACTTATGCACGAAACACCATCAGTGCCCACCGAAACAAGTTTATCCATCGGTAGATTTTTTACTTTACCGAACTCAGTGAAGGACTTGAATAAATCCTCCCCTCTTGTTGTCCCTTTCATAGTCAAAACCTTCCAATCACACTGAACTGCGATAAATAGCTTACGTCTGTTGACCCATCAAAAGCAAGAGAAAAAACTGCCGCGTTTATGTCCTTATGTCCTGCTGAAAAGTACAATACTCATCGTCTTTTTTTCTTTTTGCCATCTTCTCAAAAGAGTTTCTGAAATTAGATGACAATGCGGAAAACGAAACTGAGAACGTGCACATAGGCCGCTATTTTCGACAGCAAAATACGGCAACCGTGAAGAGTGTCTCTACCTCATCTGCGTTGCCTATGCAATTGATAGATAGATAGATAGATAGATAGATAGATAGATAGATAGACACAAGGACATGTATGTTTGCCACTTTCCCACTAAAATTACTGCGAACTGTTGTACTATATAGACTATGTGTCCCATGATCACCCTGGGCTCACGCAGCCAATGGCATGGAGCTTGGGGGGGGGTCACATATAGTTTGCTATTTGATGATACGAAGTGCGGGAGTGTTGTCGGAGCATTAAAAAAGTTAACATAAAAGCCGCAAGAGTCACGTCCGCTGATTACTGCACAACATCAGCTTATGACTGGTGACCGTCACCGTTTCGCGCAATACGCAAAGGAGTATAACGAAACTTTATATTTTTTTTAATAATTAAAGATTTGTCTGCGAGCTAGATGCCGCCGTCAAATATGC
Source organism: Corythoichthys intestinalis (assembly GCF_030265065.1). Classification (NCBI taxonomy): domain Eukaryota; kingdom Metazoa; phylum Chordata; class Actinopteri; order Syngnathiformes; family Syngnathidae; genus Corythoichthys; species Corythoichthys intestinalis. The sequence goes on from NC_080416.1 coordinate 28,689,982, forward strand.
CAGATCTGGCTCGCGAGCCATAGGTCCCCGACCTCTGTTATACAGTGTACCGATCCTCCTGTGATGACTTCTCAGAATTGCTTAATATGATCAGCATGCCCATTTTTGCCAAACTAATAAATTTAACTTAATCTCACAATACACTTCAAAATTGTTTCGATAATTTGCGTCCTATGGTATACTGGGGGCGGGATTTAATAAGCTTCGGCTTCTCCCGTCAGCCCTTTTCTTTTCGGGTTGAACTGAATGTAAACCCAAATGAATGTTGTACGTTTGGATCTGTCACGCCTGAAAAGGAAATGAAGAAAGAAAGAACACTACATCAATAGTCATGCACTAAAAATTAACTGCCTGTTTTTACTTTTTTAGATGTAAAAATCAGGATTGAAGACGATTGTAACATGGAATAATTTTAAGATTTAATTTTGGTTACTTTATGCTTGAGCCAAATGTTAAACCATGGCCGGCTTCCATCTAGTGTCTGACTGTAGAATTACACCCAACATACTAGGGAGGCAGAGCAAATATATTAACTAACTGGACTGATAATTCTGCTTCTTCCAGAAGAGATTCCACTATGCCTGTTTATTTTTTAACAATTCTAATCCCCCAGTGTACTGCTGTCAACATCCAAGATAATTAAATGAAGGACATTGTTTTTAGATTAGTTGTATTGGCCCCTTTTAGATTAGATTGGCACTCTCCGAGATTGAAGCAACACAGAGCAAATAAATGATCTCGTCAGCCTTTCATGGTCATATTAAATAGTAGCCACTTTTGTTACTGACCACAAGGAAGCAGAACAAATTAACTCAATGACTTCAGTCAAAAAAAAAAAACTTGCAGGCATCATGGTGAACTGCAACATGTGATGGCCCCCCTGAAGGTATCACACGGCAACAGTCTTTAAAACACAATGTGATCAGCGAAACCAACACGTGTCACGGCTGGATGAGCGTGAATAAATACATGCACGCCCACTCTCAGCGAGGAGGGTCCTGGACTTTAGGCTTCAGCCAGTAGTTCCGACACTCCATCCCCAGAACCTGTGAGTATGCTTTTTGGTCGTTTTGAAAATGTACTAATTGCATGCTCCCTGTGTTAAACATTTTTTGTAGCTATGACAAGTGATACTTCAACTGTATTATTGACAATTGTTGATTGAGAAAAACAATAGTTTTCTATTTGCTTCGGAAGTGTCACACATTGTTCTGAACCTAATCAAATAGACTCAAATGCAGTAAGAAGAAGACTTAAAAGACTATTACAATAATTTTGAATGAAAATACAACTAAGCTGTCTGAGCTCGGAAGGGATGAAGAAAAGACTGCAGGGAGGCAGGAATTTCTGAAGTCCACTCTGGCTGAGTTTGATCCTCTCAGTCCTGAAAAGCCATAATAATAATAAACAATGCATTCAGCCTCGTGTTTGCTAAGTTTATAGCCATAATAGCCATGCAGGGAGGTAGAAATGTAGAGGTTATTTGCACTTGACTTCTGAGACACGTGTGGAAACTAAGCGTTGTTGTTATTTTTAATGATTTCCATATAAAGCTGTTCTTTGCACTGTCACAGGACCAGGCAAAGAAGTAAATATTAACCTACACGACGACTGTATTGAAGTTGGCATCAAAACGCTTCCTGCTACAGGTGACACATTGATAAAATGTTTTTCTGCATGGTATTCTCAAGTCAATTGTGCTGTATTGTAAATGTGTGTTTTCTTAGTTTAAATCTAACAAAATATCATGCAACCATTCTTACTTGAGCTGGGACCTCAATTTTAATGTCCATATATTATCCCTGTTTTTTAGGAACAATCTGCAGCCATGTCTGTACTCACCCACCTTCTGGCGTGCCTTTTTGGCATGGGTTCCTGGGTATCCATCAATGGTCTTTGGGTAGAACTTCCTCTGATCGTCCCCCAAATTCCAGAGGGCTGGTACCTCCCATCGTACCTCTCGGTTCTAATCCAGATGGCCAACGTAGGCCCGCTCTTCGTCACCCTGATGCACCGTTTCAGACCGGGAGCTCTCAGCGAAACTGCCGTCGTCTACGTCATCATCACCCTCGGCACAATGGCCAGTTTCCTGTTAGGTTTCTTCTGGAAGGAGACTGTCGTTGTAGCGGGAGCACCCCGCAGCGTGGCGTTGCTTGTCCTCACTTTCTTCCTCGCTGCTGTTGACTGCACCTCCTCGGTTACCTTCCTTCCTTTCATGATGCGCCTCAAGCCCCAGTACCTCACCACCTACTACATAGGCGAAGGAGTGAGCGGCCTACTGCCCGCTCTTGTGGCCCTCGTCCAGGGTGTTGGTGTGGTTCACTGCATCAACAGTACTGTGAGCCAAAACGCCACCGAGAGTTTTCCGACATTTCAGGCTCAACACCAGCCGGCCAACTTTTCAGCAGAGGTCTTCTTCTTCTTCCTGAGCGCTATGATGCTTGTGTGCTTGGTGGCATTCCTGCTGCTCAACTATCACCCCGCCGTTGCCAAGGAGAAGACAAAAGACCGGTACATCAACGGGGTTAATGAGAAGAATTGGGTGGAGAAGAGGCCAATGGTGGAACCGTACAGACCCGAAAGACAGAAGAGCAGTTTCGGTGTTGGGACTTACAGCTGGATGCAAGTGTTTTACATCTTCGTGATCCTGGCGTGGACCAATGCTCTGACAAATGCGGTGCTTCCGTCAGTGCAGTCGTACTCATGCATGCCATACGGAAACAACGCCTATCACCTGTCTGCCACCATGGCGGCTGTGTCCAACCCTTTGGCCTGCTTCATTGCCATGTTCTTCTCGATAAGGTAAGAAAACAGTGGAGAATCTCAATATCAAACCAGCTGCTACTGACTCCCTCAACTTTTTCGATCGTCAGCAACTTAGTAAATATTGGTATTGTTTAGATTAAGGCTTGCTTTTCATAGTACTGTAGTAGTAGTTCTGTTTTTGGTCACCATGGGTTCATGCCCTCAAAATTTGTATCATTCTTGATTCTCGGGCAGTGGTTCTTAATCTTGCCAAAGGTGGAGAACCCCGCAAATTTCACATGTGCATTCACCGAACCTTTCAGAATTTCATAATAAAGCAATATATTTCAAATTCAAAACCTGTATAGCTAAGCCAATATCTCAGTGAGTTCCCGTTCAAGCACCTTCAATTTCAAATTTACCAATAATTGTGTCTTTTGCTATTGATTTACACATAAGAAAATGAAAGGAAACTCTTCCTTTTTCTGTTTTTATTTCTACATTCTCATTTTGTTGTCGCATCCTAGCGTCACATACTGTTTTCGTGAGGTAAAATGTGACACAAAAGCTTTATTTACCCATCGATCTATGTTCCTATCTATAACTATGGTCATGAGTTATGGGTCATGACCGAAGAATCCCAGATATAAGCTGCCAAAATGAGATTCCTCCGCAGGGTGTCTGGGTCTGAGAATCAGCACCTCCAATTCTGAGACCATGGTCCTCAGACAGGGAAAGGTTGAATGCCTCCTACGGGTCAGGGATGAGGTCCTTTACCAAGTTGAGGGGTTTATGTATCTCTGGGTCTTGTTCAGGAGTGAGGGAAGAATGGAGCGGGAGATCGACAGGCAGATTGGTGCAGCGTCTTCAGTGATGTAGACTTTGCATCGGTCGGTTGTGGTGAAGAATGAGCTGAGCTGAAAGGCGATTCTATTTACCAGTTGATTTAAGTTTCTACCCTGACCTATGGTAATGATCTTTGGGTCGTGACCGAAATATCCCAGGTACAAGCTGCCAAAATGAGTTTCCTCCGCAAGGGGTCTGAGTCTGAGAATCACCACCTCCAATTCTGAGACCATGGTCCTCAGTTGGGAGAAGGTGGAATGCCTTCTATGGGTCAGGGGTAAGATTCTTCACCAAGTGGAGGAGTATCTCGGGGTCTTGGTCACGAGTGAGGGAAGAATGTAGTGGGAGATCGACAGGCGGATCGGTGCAGCATCTGCAGTGATGCGGACTTTGCATCCATCCGTTGTGGTGAAGAACTTGCTGAGCTGAAAGGCGATTTTTTTTTACTGGTTAAAGTATGTTCCTACCCTCACCTGTGGTCATGAGCTGTGGGTCGTGATGGAAAGATCCCAGATACTAGCTGCCGAAATGAGTTTCCTGCGATTGGTGTCTGAGCTCTCGCTTAGAGAAAAGGTGAGAAGCTCGGTCATCCGGGAGGGGTTCGGAGTAGAGGTGCTGTTCTTCCGCATCGAGAGGACCCAGATGAGGTGGCTCAGGCATCTGATCAGGATGCCTCCTGGTGAGTTGTTCCAAGCATGTCCCACTGGGAGAAGGCTGTGGGGACAAACCAGGACACGCTGGAGAGAATATGTCTCCCGGCTGGACTAGGAACGCCTTGGGATCCTCTTACAAGAGCTGGATGAAGTTGCCGGGGAGAGGAAAATCTGGGGCTCCGTGCTGAATCTGCTGCCCCCGTGATCTGACTTCGCATAAGTGGGAGAAAATGACCGGATGGATTTTTTCTTCATCTACGCAGTACAAGTTGCCTGTCGGACTGTTATACTTCCTCATACCAAGTGCAAGTCAACTTTCTACTGTGCAAATTAGATAGAGGGCCAGCAGTTGAAAGACATGGAATAAAGCTTGTAAATTGGGGGCAAACCAGTCCAAAACCTAGTCTTAAGTGACACGTGAGATGTGTCTTAATTTTCACCAAATCCCTCTGTTGGGTCTAAAACACCTTCTTCAATCTTCTTCTCTGTTGACCCAGAGCGAGGTGACAAAGGCAGGACACAAGGAGGCAGGAGTCAGAGAGTTCTTCATAATAGCTTGGGAGAGCGCGTATAATAGCTGTGGGAGAGCAAACCTATATAACCCGCAGAGTATAATGGTCATACAATCAATCATATCTTACACCCTCAGACTTACTCATTGAACCCCTGGTGTTTGATCCAAGTTAAGATCCACTATTTTAGGGGTACTTCAAAAAAGGTGTACGATGGATGTTGTTCAGACAGTTGGGAACGCTTTTATACAATATAATAAAAATGCTTATTTTTGAATATGAACAGATCCTTGTGGCTGATGGGGGTTCTTACATTCCTGGGCAGTGGCATCGGGGCTTTTATAATGAGTATGGCCACCCTCAGCCCGTGTCCACTGCTGGTGAATGACGTGTGGGGTGGCGTGATCATGGTAAGTTCAGGAAATACATTCATAGTAGAGTGAACCCCTGTTTACATTTACCCACATTTCACAGGTAGTGGCGTGGATCGTGTTCGTTCTCACCCTGTCCTATGTCAAAGTGATCATCGGTGTGATCTTGCGGGACGAGGGTCACAGCGCCCTGGTGTGGTGCGGGGCGGTGGTTCAACTGGGTTCCCTGCTGGGTGCCGTTACCATGTTCCCAATGGTCAGTGTGTACAGCTTCTTTGCGTCCGGAGATCCGTGCAACACCCGATGTCCGTGAAAGAGCGGTACATTTTTTGTTTTTTTTATTTTACTTTTTTTCTACTGTCGTTAGATGCTAACAGAACATTGAGCCTACTTGGCGGAGAGAAAGTGTGAATAAATTGCACGCTCTGATTATAATTACACCCCTATTAGTATTTACAAGTTTGCCGTGTTGTTTTCGGTATTTTTCTTGTTAATGACAGTTTTAATGAACTACTATGGGTTATTTTTTGTTCGTTGTATGTAAATAGTGAGAGAATTTGTTTGCAACTTAACTGATGAAAAATGGTTGAAAATAATAAATTGAAGTACTGTTTATTGTTACTCTGCCATGTTGTTTTTTTTGATGACAAATACATAAATTAATTTATTTAACTTGTTAAATGGCGTAAATGCACATCTCTGTGTAACCTCTTAAGAATAACTAATGTTATTTGAAAGGGAGAGACAATGGTCAAATTCGACCCAATTATCATGTTTCTTGCTTGAAGGAGTTCAAATTACATCCAGAAAATGCATACTGTATAAAGATTATTTATACTGTACAGCGAACCATGCTGTTGACAAGAATTTGCCATGTTAAATATTGAACACCATTAGCATTTAGGAATTTATTTCCTGATTATTTTAGAACAGACCACTCAGCAACACAGGATCATTGCTAAGCATGATCTTTTAGGGATATAGAACAGTCAATCTCATAAGGGAATGACCTGATGAATATTTGCGTTTATTTTGGAAAATTCAACCCGCTAGCGACGGCCCCCATCAATAAGGCTAGGTTCATACTACAGGTCTTAATGCACAAATCCGATTTTTTGGCATATCTTTTTTTTTTGGGGCGTGCCCGTTCAAACTGCATTTGTCCATTGAGACCGTTCAAGTATCACACAGGCGCACTAATTCGCAGTCCGAGATGCGCTCGGCAAAAAGACCCGCATGCGCAGAAGCATCAAAACAAATTACACATGCTAGCTGTATGTCATTCCAGAGTGATCATATTTTGATTTCCAAAAAGAGGACACAAATAACAGACATTAATAATCCCGGTTTAGTCTTATATTCAAAGTTTAAATGGATTTATAGAACGCATACACGGACACACGAGCCTTGACGTGTGTGCGTGAAATGACGTGGGTGCGTCAGTTTGCCCGACTCGGCCATGTGTGCAATAATGAAATATTGCTCACTTGGTGCACAGAATGAAAATCGAAAATTGTTAGGCTTATTCTTTTCTTCATTTTATGTTTTTTATGACTGTGGTCATGCTTAATAGCAGAGTTCAAGCTAGGCTCTAATGCCTACATGGCTGCCGTCCTCTGTGCCTCTTGCTTTTTGCTGATGTAATTGCTGCATGAATTCCGATTTGGGAGTCTTGACAGTTCAGACCGCCAGTCTGAAAAACTTTGGCCCAGATTGGATTTGAACCACATATGAAAGTGACTCAGATCGGATTTTAAAATGGTCCACTTCTATGCGACTTGTCCTGTTAAGACCGTCAAGTTAATCCCTGACTCGAATCGGAAAAACACGAAAAAATCGGATTCGTGCATTAAGACCTGTAGTATGAACCTAGCCTAAGAGAGATATCTACTGTATATGAGGGATACACTGGTACAGAATGTGTTCGTAGTGAATGTCAATACAAGGGCTGACATTAATACCTAATATTATTCTGAGTGAGAAAATTCTACAGTTAAAAGTGAAACAAAACCCAACAATATCATTTCAAAAAGTTCACAATGACAGACATATTCAGTATTTGCTTTACAAGTGCTTCTCATAGTCACCCAAAAAAACTACAAACTTGTACTGTACTCTTACTGTACTTTCAAATGTGTTGTAGATATTCATGTAATAGCCATACCCGAAAAGTCAGGCTTCAAAAGCGGATTTTGTTTCGTATGCGTATAAAATATGCTACCACATTTACTGTAGTTGGTGTCCATGCTCAAAAGTGAAGTATTATCATCATGATAATCTAATATATTTGGGTTTCTTATGTTCAGACAATTCATTGTAAAGAGTAGTTGTAAGGTAGTGGTAGCAAACTGACCACGTCCTTATTCGATATACTGTAACAACCCTAAAATGAGAGTACAATATCTATTGACGGTCCTTGAGTGACACATTCATGCTGGCAAACTTCGTGAAAGTGGCCTTGATTGGCTGCCCATGTTGCCTGTATCATAGACTACATCTACACTAGGTCGAATAATTTTTTGTCCTGTATATCCGGACAATATTTAATCACTGTCCGCACCACGTTTAAGGTCCATTTATAAACACCCGCTCCCGCAAGGGACGTCTGCATTTGCGCAGACTCCGGATGCGCAAAAAGGAGCAGTCTCGTGTTTGACATCCAGTGTTGTTAATCTTACTTTTAAAAAGTTACAAATTACTTCTCCCAAAAAGTAATTAAGTTAGTAACTCAGTTACCTCATTGTAAGAGTAATTAGTTACTCAGCAAAGTAACTGATGTTGCTTTTCATGTTCTACATTTCTGCACGTTACATTATACATTAGGAGTGGGAACCTCTTAGTACCTCATGATACGATATGATTTGTGATACAAATCTCACGATAACGATGATCTGACGATACAACGATTATCGATACATTGGTCAGGAAATCATTCTAGGATTTTCTACCAACAACTAATAAACAGAAAAACAAGTTTCTGCTGTGAATTTGAAACGGAAACTTCAAACGGATTGAACGTCTATGGCCGTCAGTGGCAGCCAATGAGTTAATTTTGAGCAGAAAAACAAGTTTCTGCTGTGAATTGGAATGAGTTTATCACTAGTAGACGTCCAATCCATTTGAACTGGGAGTGTCCGAATGAACATTCATTCATTCGCTGCCATCCCTCCCACTTCAAACAGATTGAACGTCTATGGCTGTCAGTGGCAGCCAATGCCAGGCAATGAGGTCATTTTGGGCCATTGAAGGTCATTTACCTGTTAATTTTCAGTTACTTCCTGTTGATTTGGGGGTATTTTATGGGTCGCTTCCTGTTTATTTTGAGTTACAGAACAGGAAGTGACCTGGGAATCACCCAAATTAATAGGCAGTGACTCAAACTCAACAGGAAAGGACCTGTAAATGCCCTAAAGTGAACAATAAGTGACCTGTAAATGCCCTGAAAATCGGACCGAATGACTGTGAATGCTCTGGTTTTGAATGAACGAACTTTCCCAGTCTAAATGGATGGGGCGTCGAGCACCGTCAATGAAAGCCTTAGAGCTAACTGAGACACTATTAGGTGGAAGATTTTGGTAGCAACCTGATGGTTCCTTCGATTCTTGACAGGAGCATATAAAGTATCACGATATATCACCATTTCGATATTTTGTCACTCCCCTGTTATATATTATATGACATCTTTCACATAAAAGTTTATACACAGTTTATATTAACTGATTGAATTGAACTGATTTTTATCATTCCAAGAAAAACATGTCACACTTTTTACTTTTTCAAAAATGTTTTATTTCACCGAGATAACAGTTTAACAGTATACAAACTTTAACTTATAATGCTGTGAGGGGAAAAAAGCCTTATTTATCCTGTTGTACTGAACCCGCACAGAACCATGACCCCTGTACCGAGGTACGTACTGAACCGTGACTTGTGTTTATTGTCACACCCCTATTATATGTAGATATATTTTTCAATATCCAGGTGAGGCTCCTGCCTCTGCCTCTTTGCACAAGTTGTTTTGATTAAAAAACAACACACAAGGTTGTTGGATGGATCAGTCAAGGAAAATTTAGGACAAGTGACTATTTTTAGTAATAAAAAAACATATATATATTATATTGTGGCGTCTACAAGGACAACACCAATTTGGAGATGATAATGCACTTAGCAGGAAAACAGTACATTATTTTCGATTAATTGTACCCATTCTGACGCCACGAACTGTATGTTGAAAAAAAAGTTGCCTGAGAGTTTATATGATGACGCTCGCCACCCTAAATGCTAATGAGAACTCAGATGCTCCGTGCCACCTAGCCAATCATCATCGCGTTTGCAACGGCCTCAACCCCCGCCCTCCCTGCTATGATCTCTCCCAGGCAGCTGTGACAAAATCGGACATCTCGTGGTTCATTCAACCAAATTGTTGTAAACGTGCCCCTTCACATCTTCAGTAACGATAACGACGTTGCAAAGACGGCAAAGATAATGAAATTAGATTACTCACTAATGAAAAAAAGAATGCAGTTAGAAATGCCTTTATATTCTTAACGCCGTTATTAACAACACTAGCGACGTCATCGTGGAAGAGTAAAAAGCTAAGCATTTGATATTCAAGCATTTCATATAGCTTTGAAACTAAGCGTTTTACGTCGTGTGTAGAGGTAAAACGCAGGATGCACCACGCTGGCCATGGACAAAAGGGCGATGCAAAGGGGAATCAGCAAACACTGGAGGTTGGGCGGCTCTGTCAAGTGCATCATGATGGCCACTGGAATGTAGCAGAGCAGGACTAGGCCGCAGGTGGCGGCTACTGTAAAAAGAGCACGTCTTTTGGCCGGCCGCGGTGTCTTACCGCCTGGCCCGTCCATCCGCAGCACATTAGCAACCGCGCTGCTGCACTTGTACAGCAACAATATCATGATCAGCATCAATAAAAAGGGAGCGTTTTTTCGGATGGACTGTAACCACTCGGTGGTCGTTCCGACACTCTCCATAATTGAAATTGCGGTGGTCAGCGAGAGGAGCCACACAGTGGCGGCGCCAAACTCCCGAAAGCGGTAGGCCTCCAGGCGTGGATAGTCAGTGGGGCGCACCACAGCCACGTAGCGCTCCATGCAGATAAGGCACAAGCTCATGGGTCCACCAATCTGCGCGTAGGCCAGTTGGAAATTCAGCAGGCGATTTTGCATATCTGAGGAGCCCTTCATGATGCACAAGTGGGCAGCGGACATGGCGTACTGACAGGTGTGGAAGAGCGCCAGGTTGATGTTGAGCACGTCGAGGCGGTTGCGCTGGGTGGTGAAAGCATGCCAAAGCAGGCACGCAGCCAGCGGGGGGCCCACCAGCACAGTGATGATGTCGTTGAGGTACGCGAACGCCTCTTGCAGCGGGTTTAGCTGGCACGTGATGTTATTGGTGGACCACATCGCAGCGCCCCCACTCTGGACCTGCATATCCCACCCATAAAGTAAGTGAGTTGTTTGATTATCTTTTGCAAGGGCCTAGGTTTGCATAGGGACGATAGGGACATAACACCACCAACTTTTAGGGATGTTCAACTTGTGTTGTCCCCACCAACCTTTAAGCAACCTTATTTGCATTATATAATGAGTTCAGTTATATCGGTAATTTAGATTGTCTTCCCATAAATTGTACAGATAGAATTGACCCTACATTATGGTCAGACTAACTTTTACCCCCTTTCACTTGCTGAACGTGCTGGTCCATTTTTCCCCCTTCAAACGCATATTTGATTGGCTGATGACTATAGAACTCCTCCGCCCCCCTTGAAGAGGAGGGATATTAGAAGACCAGCAGCAGCCACTTTAGGTAATGTAAAAAGACGTCAGTGTTGTGAAGGTGGGGAACACACCACTAATTTTGCAACTGAAATTCCGATCTGCATCAGAATTATCATAACATTAAACGTGTGAACTTGCTAACCTGTAAAACTCATTTAGAAAGCTGTTTAGTGACATGTCTTCCTGCACTTTTTCTACTGTTAACATTAATCCAACTGTGCATTTTGTGCATTTATTCCCTTGTTAAAATGTTAAAATGTATGTATTTTCTATCTCATATCATTAAAAAAATATTTTTATTTGCAGCCGAATCATATTTTTAATCCCCTCCTCCCCCCCCCAAAAAACAACCACTGTAAATTTCCTTTATACGAAGCAAACATTTTGAAAAATGCCTTTCACCCATGAAAATAATTTTATTGTAACCTTTTTTCTTTTTTTACATTTTTACAGATAGGAACCAGCTACATTTGAGAAATGTACCCAATCTGTTTGGTCTTATTAATGTCCCTTCCCCAGCAAAAAGTGTACATGCAGGTTATGCTGTTTTAGCGTCGCTACCAATGCTGAAACCAAACCTATGCCCTTGATCTTTTGCCAAGTGTAATCAATATTCCAGTTACTTCGTTACTGTGCTTAAGTACATTTTTGTGTATCTGTACTTTAGTTGAGTACAAATATGAAGTGCTACTTTTTACTTCACTACATTTTTACATTTTACAGCACCTATCTGTACTTTTGACTCCACTACTTTTCAGCTTGTCGCATGCATTACAAGTTATTTTTTTTTTCTTCTCATTGTGAATTGATAGTTTCGTTTTCATGTTATACTATACACTAATAGAGCACTCGATGCAGCAATACGAGTCCAAGAAGATTAGGAAGGTGAACAAGATAATGACTAATAAAAACCAATTGGGAGAGCAGTGTGCCTTCAGATGGGTGCTGCACACTCTTGTACAGTAGGTGGCGGTATGCAACTGATAGTTGATTGCAATCCGCCATTAAGCTAAATGTTGGTGTTTTTGAGCTTGTTAAGAAGAAGTTCAGAATTTATGACATGAGATTTAATCTTAGATTTAGCAGGGGTTAAATTAGTTGGTGTAGTTGATTTCAACAAATTCTGAGTAGTTTGTTCGTTTCAGGGTTCTGGAGTGGCCGAGCTAGTGCAAGTCAATGGTGCCTGCTTAGCATCCCAATAAAAAAGCAACATATGCACGCATGAGAGTCCCTGATGACCCATGCAATCAATAGTGTGTTTTCAAGATAAAAGTTATTACAAAATACCATTGCATGTCAATAATTGTAGCATGAACAGCAACATTTGTAAGCCAGCAGCTCTGCAGGGAACAGGCTGTCTAAGGAAGCAGGGCGGAGTGATATCACGTCGTTTTTTTCACCGCTGATTTTTTTTTTTTTTTTGTGGGTATGAAATGGACTCCCCAGCAGACTGAGCACGAGTGGCCGAAGCACTCCTCTTTATTGTGGTCGCATTATGCATAAAATGCATAAAAAGAAAATAGTCCTGCAGAATGAAATGAGTTACGGCAGTTTGGTTTGACATTGTTTTGGCTGCATGGCTATTTCGAACACTTAGCCGCATTTTGAATGTATTTGACTATGTTTGATCTGTTAATATAGTTTTTTTTTTTTAATTGGCATGCTAAGCAGGCACCATTGACTTGTGCTGGCTTAGCCACCCCGGAGCCATAAAACTAACAAATAACTGACAAACAGCATGGAATTGAAATCAACTCCAACAACTAATTAAACCCCTGCTTATTTGACGATTAAGCCTAATGTAAAAAAATTCTGAACCTGCCCTTTAAGCTTCTGTTTCCTGTGCAGTCAATGTTGTTGCTTGCTTTTTTCCCATTCTGCACAGTTTTAAATAAAACTGAGCAGTAAATGAATTTAGTCTTTCTTTTTTTCTTTAAATATGGACTCAGATCTCTGTATGTATCAGTGACGTGCGGTCAGGGGAGGCAGGTGAGGCAGAGCCTCACCACCTGTCATCATGACAAAAAAATAATTATAGCATCAACTTTATATTAATATTTGTCCATTGCTCTTAATGTATGACTCATTTCAAACATTTTTTATAGTCAAAATCGCTGAATTTGCCCATTTCCTGTTCAAATAACGAAATGAAACGAGAGGTGCGGCAGTAACGAGTAAAGCCTCACCTCTTAATGCGCAATCCATAACAAACTGGGTTGATACATGGAATTGGAGCGTGCTGGTTGCCGTACATCTGCATGTCGCCATTATAATGTTTCCAGATACGTTTATTTGACCTGATTTTCCACAGTCTGGCTAATGTCTTTAACCCTTAAAGTTTAATGTTTGTTCGCGACATATTTAGTATTGCTGATGGGAAATAAAACCGCAGTGAAAAGGCACAGGTTGCGGCAGATAGTACTCTGCCGCACTGAAAGGGGGCGTACGTGAAACTGGACTTTCCGTCAAAAGTGGACGCGATTAACACAACACCGGAGCTAAAAGGTTTGCTTCAAACTACGGGACAGAAGATAACTCGCGCTTTTCAAACGGACTGGTACACCCGAAAAGACTGGCTATGTGGCTGTCCTTCGAAAAATCGCCTTTGTTGCTTTCCCTGCCTTTTTTCTCAACTTGTGCCAATGTCTGGACTAACACGAGATATTGTGACATTAAAAAACTACCACGAAGCCTCAGCAAACATGAGAGATCGACCACTCACATTCAAAGCCTGATTGCTTTAAAAACTTTTGGAAGCTCAAGGATCGATTTGGCTTTGACGAACAGCGGAAGCTCAACGGTAGCATCCACAATGCTAAGGTAAAGGAAAACCGAAAGAGTTTGAAAGACCTCATTAATGCAACCTGCATCCTAGCTAAACAGGAGTTAACATTTCGTGGTAACGATGAGCGTGTAAGCTCTTCTAAACGTGGCATATATGTAGAACGATTACATGGTTTTGCTGAGAAAGATGAAAGGTTAGCTAGACATTTGGACACATCCACTGTGTTTTCTGGCTTGTCAAATAGAACACAGAACGATCTAATTGAAGCAATCCTCTCCATTGAGGCGGAGAGATTTTTTTAAAGTAAAGGAAAATAAGGAGGACTTTTACAAAAAGGTCGTAGGTTTGCATAGAGACGGTAGGGACATAACACTACCAACTTTTCAGGATGCTAAAATTGTCCCCACCAACTTTTAAGAAACCTTACCTTTTTTGCATGATATAATGTTCGGTTATATAGAGAATTTAGATCTTTCAATAGTTCCATACGTTGTAAGGATAGAATTGACCCTACCATTATTAAGTGAATTATTTTCATTATGTTTGTTTGCTAATAAAAACCAGACATTTATTCAGGAAGTTTTCAAAATGTTTCTTTAGTATTTTTTGAAAACAAAGGTTTGAATCGAACAGTGTATCATCTGAACCAATGCACGTAAAAGTTATTATCAGTAGATAAGGATTTATTTTGCATTGATCATTTTTGCCTATTAATTAATTAGGTTCATATACATGAGAAATGTGGCCCTTTGCCCCCTTCATCCAATCTGTTTGGTCTTATTAATGTCCCGTCCCCAGCAAAAAGTGTACCTACATGCAGGTTATGCTGTTATATCGTCCCTACGAATGTTGAGACCAAACCTATGCCCTTCCAAAGTAACGGCGGTTTTTGTGGTGAAGGACAGGCGCAAGACCACAAACAGTTTCAATCTTATTTAAAAAAAAAAAGCTTAGACTAAGAAAAATACAATAGAATATTTAAAAACTAAATTTTGGACTTAAATAAAATATCCTTTGTTTTTCTTTTCACACTTTTTGTTTAGCAAGGGAGCAGTGATGGCCAAATGAAGCTTTGCAGCCAATTGATTCAAAGCTCATGCTGGTTCATTTGGTCTTATGACACAGCTGTCAAATAGAGTGTTATCGGTTAATATCTTATGTAATGTAAATATCCCATGATACAGTGAGGACAGCTGCGGCCTATAGTCCAGTGCGGCTTATCTATGAACAAATGCTGTTTCCGTGTTAAATTTGGTGGGTGGCAGCTAATAGTTAGGTGCGCCTTATAGTCTGAAAATTACAGTAAGTAATACATTTTTTTTTTCAATTTAATGAAATCAAAACAAATTATTTCACTATAGAAAACCATTTTCCCATATTTTTTTCCATATTTAATTTTTTATTTTTTTTTTAAAAGGGGGTAAAATAGTAACATAGGTCTTTGATAGCTCATCATTTAAATGTATGTTTTTTATAACATGACATAGATGTGGGTTTAAAATTTAAATTAATCACAACTAATTTTATTGATGAAAGTGTCCAGTTATCTTTTAACTTTGTTGCCTTTTATGTAGAAAAATCTATTGTATGGAAGTAACATTAATATAACTTCATTGCTTAAGTTGTTTTAGTCCATTAGTCACGTATTTTGAACTGTTCATAATAATTCAAGCAACTTCATACATGCTACTTAAAAAACAAAATATTCTCAAATAAAATTTATCATAAATACTAAGAACATGTTTTAAAGTTGAGTAGAAAATGCTGCAGTAATTTCTACTAATGGATTATAATATGATGGCACAGCAAAATCCAATAAAATATATTGACAATGTCTAAATTAAAAAAAGTCATATTAACATTTGTAGTTGATATTCTGATTCATTGTGTTGTTTGCTTACCAGGTCTTGATGTTCGCAGTCCAAAAGACAAAGTGTCAACTCATTTCCCTAAAGGACCAAAAACAGGTGTGCTGTGTGTGTTTCTGTGTGTATATTTGTCTCTGTCAACCTCGTGTTTGTCTCTGTGTCACGTAATGTAAAAATATTACAGCTGTAATGTTCATGCATGGACAACCATCAAATACAATTGTACAAAGTGCACAGTTCACCTCAGGGTGTCGCTGTTGTCACACGTTACATGTTTGCTCATGTCAGCTCATGTTCTTCTATAAAAACATTTCGCTGAGTTTTGCATTCTCCTTTGAGTTTGAGTTTTTATTATTATTAAACATTTGATTTGCAAATGTCCACTTTAACCTTCTTACCATGCTTAAACAAAGATTTTTTTTGTAAGTAAAGCATTCTATTGACCTGTAGAAGTCACACAACTCTGACAAAAATATCACTTTTTATAAAAAGTACTTTTATTGCTTTGAAAAAATTGTTGCCACGCCCACATTCTTTAAAAGGACAAATATATATAACCAACCAAGAGTCCCTCTATTACTTCTTTTTATACTTTGGATGATTTACGGACAAACATACAAATGAGACATAATGCAGATTAGATTTTCAAGTGGCCTAAAAATGTTTCGTAAACTTCATTGAGATGCATTAAGACTCATAAATACATGCAGTGTGTGTAAACATAAAAAATAACCTAATAGTAACAGGCTGCATGATAAACATGGATACACAGAGCACATGCAAGCAGAATAAATATAAAGAAGAAAAAAAACTTCAAACATTACTATGTACTTATTATTGCTGCTGTTAGTCTGCTTCTTTGGTCTTGGCAGCAACGTTAATTCGAGTTTTGAGATGATTTGTTCTTTGGTAGTCATACAGAATAATAATCTAAATGCGTAAAAATACATTAAAAACTGTACAGTAAGTGCATAAAAGCGTTAGAATAAAAACATTATACCACAGCTTGAGTGCGTTGTTTTTGAAAATGCTTTCCTAAAAATACCGCAAACCAATGAAATTTAGACTAGAATTGCTTGTGAAAAGGCACTTTTCTTTCCTTATATTTATAATTGTATATACATGGCATAACTAATAGGCACTGAAAGTTTTACAAAGTGCAGCACAGGGTTAACAAATGACACTTGGTCCTTTCGAGGGAATGAAATGAAAATGAAGGCAGGTGTTGGACCCTGGTTGTCATCACGATGCATTTGTTCCCCTAACTGGAGACCAATGGTGCATGTTTAAAGTGTCTTTTTTAACTTGTCCTACGCATGGCTGTGGACGGAGATGCTGGACAGATCGTTCCTGATGATCTCATTGACTGCAAGACAAAGCACAGAGCAGCACATTAGCACCACAAAACCTAATAGAACATCGAAGCTTTACGATTAGCAGTGGCGGAACGATTGTGAACAGGGCCCAGGTGCGATGTGTAAAAACAGGCCCCCTGAGTGGGGGGGTAGTAGCAAGTTGACATTTATGCACAGGCCCGACCAGAGGTAGGTAGTAACGCGATACATTTACCACAACATACTTTTAACTTGAGTAGATTTGTGAAGATGAAACGCTGCTTTTACTGCGCTACTTTGGTTTTCCTCTTATACATATTGACTTTATTTTTGAGTCAGATGCTGACAGTGGCTCTACCAGTTTCACTGATGAGATGTCGCAGCATTTAACACATGACTCCGTTATACCAATCAGATATAACAATACAGTAGCATGACCAGACGCAGGTTTGCAGTTGGAAGTCATGTTTACATAATTTTTACGTCTTTAAAGCGCAGTAAAAATTAAACTAGTTGACACAGCTAAATCCAGCGTCACCTTACACGTAAAGTCTGAAAGGGGCTATAGAGTACACATTACTTGAAAGTGCGGATTTGTTTGAAGCTTTCTCCAAGATTTTATTTGGCAGCAATTTATTTGACACCGATGGATTAGTTTTCAATTCATGGTAGGAATTTTTTTGTCTCCACTAGAGGGTACGCTTGCTCTTTGGATGGGTAATGTTTCATTTTCTAATTTAAAGGGCAACTGAAGACCTTTCCGGATTTTGGAGTAATTTTATGAATATAAACTTTGGACGAGTTCGTCAAAACAACCATGACATTATCAACACGTAATTGTAAGGATAATTTGCGTTTTTTTAGTTTTTTTGCACTCCGTTAATGGTCCCTTCGCAAACCCGGAAGTGTGACGTAGGCAACAGAAGACTACCCACAGCTAGCATAGCAGCAACAACGATGTCAGTGATATTTCCACCAAAGGTAACCATTCAGATCAGTGGCGGACTTGGTAATTTTGGGGCCTAAGGCGAACATATCCAAGGGCCCTCTTCATGGGTCAGGGGTTAAAAAGGTGAGAAGGGTGTGGAAGAAATATGTTCCGGTACACTAGGGCTGTCCTAAACGACAAATTTTCTCCTGATTAGTCAGCCGACTAGTTTTATGATTAGCTGACTAATCTAATAATTTGCTTTTTTTTACTAATTTAGCAATGACATTTTTGTTGACGCTTATTAATTCACAAAACCATTTTGGAACACTTAAAGTACAAATAATCATGTAAATAAGAATAATTAATCACAAATAAACAATGAGGTTAAATGCTGATAGCATTTACTAGTGCAAAAGAATGGAAAGTAATCAGATTCAGAACACTGACTTTGCCTTTCCAACATTATTCAAAACAGTTCTTTAAAAAAAATTCTAGCATTATTATTATAGTATAATACTATATATAATAGTATATTCATTATAATAATTATTCATTGCCAATCAAATTTGTCATAGTGTCATTTGAAAGCTATTTTTAGTGGAGAATCTGTATTCTATAGTAATTACTCAACATACTACAATATTAATTCTGAAGTATGTGGGATTGTCTCCAGAAATCGTTATTTATATAATGAACATGACGTGCTTTTATTTTGAAATGTTCCCCGGAGGTACGGTCGCTAAACCGCTAACCGAAAGCTTTACACTACGTAAAAAAAATTCTTCGTCATTGCTTGCGGTGTCACTAATAGATTAATTTTTTTTTTCGTTTGCAAATGCAGTTAACCAGCTTTTGAGTGTCATTGTATGACTGATTGGAACTGTACTGCATTGTTTCGCCACAGGGTGTGCTGTCGTGTATTTTATGTTCGGTGTGAAGAAGAAGAAGAAAGTTAAAAGAGGCATTAGCGGCCTGTTCTCAACTTCTCCCTCACTGCACTTTGGCTCTCATGGAGAGCACGTTCGCTCATGTGTTCGAAATAAACGATAGCTGACGTGCAAAGTAGCAAGTGAGCTGTAAAAATAGCGAGCTTAGTGGCGTGAAAAGTGCGGGAGAGCTAAGTGAAGCTTACGAACAGCTAAGCGGAGCTAAGCGATGCTAAACGGAGCTAAGCGAAGCTAAACGGTGCTAAATGACGTTAAGCGACTGATACTCAGTCCGTCGTCGTGGAACAGTCCATTGTAGTGCGTGTGTATGGGGGGGGGGGGGGGGGGGGGGATAATATTAATGCAGCATTCAAATGGCTTTCTTTGTTTTTTTATTTGTTTGTTTGGTATGCTGACATAAGTATACATGACGAATAGTTGGGGGTGCTGCTGGCTCTGGTGGCCCAAGCTCTTGCTAGTTGGGGCAAGGGCAGCTGGTTGGGGGCCCCCTACTGGTTGGGGGCCTAAGGCATTTGCCTACTTCGCCTGAATAGTAGATCAGCTTATGAATCCGATGATTGTTGTTCATTCAATATTTTCATGGAATTGGTTACAGTACAGTATAATACTAACAGTTCATATAGATGATGT
Source organism: Corythoichthys intestinalis (assembly GCF_030265065.1). Lineage (NCBI taxonomy): Eukaryota > Metazoa > Chordata > Actinopteri > Syngnathiformes > Syngnathidae > Corythoichthys > Corythoichthys intestinalis. Next base: position 28,709,405 of record NC_080416.1, read on the forward strand.
GCTAATAAAAAAAATAACTATTGTTTAAAAAATATCACACTGTAAGCAGTAATTCACAAAGTTGATAGTTTTTTCTTGTACGTGAGTACATATTTTGGATGAATAATTATACTTTAGTAGTATTATTTTGAAGTAACACTATCTTACTTGAGGAAAGATTTTGGCTTTTCTACCCACTTCTGGCCCTGACATACTTTTGCGGGCCAATAGTGTAGTGGATGCACTGCAAATTTATAGCGCCTTAATCAAACAATTTTTCTTAAATATTGTCAAATAATTTTATCCATCTTGTTTGATAATATTAAAGACTAGTTAAGAGATTAAGGCATCAAATTATTCCACTTATTGCAAGTAAATATTACTATTTGTTCTTATTGAGCCCATATATCTAAAACGTTTTTCACCTAAATCAAGAAACAATTGCTTTCAAATAATGTTTTGGACAATATATATTCTTGAATTAAGAACGTTTCTGACAAACAGGCGTTTTTTTTTAAAAGATTAAATATACTAATTTATTGCTTAAAATGTATCTGTTAAGTTTCTTTTCCGCTAGCTATTTTTTCTTAGAGAAATGTGAGTAAAATTTACTTAATTTCACTTATTTATAGTAGATTTACACTGAAAATAATGGAATTTAGCTAGTTTTAAGGGGGGGGGGTTACTAGTGTGGGGGGTGGAGCAAATATCAAAAAAATGATGTGGCCCCTTACAGATGAGGGGGGGGGGGGGTGAAAGTAGTATATTTTAACACTATATTACAGCTGCGCGCATCATCTTACCTTTCTTTTCGACTCGCCCCTCGCCCAACCACACCCCCTTTACGCCCGCAAACCGGGCCCCATTGAGGCCTGGAACCGGATGTGGCTGCACCCCCCTAAGCTCTGCCCCTAATGATTAGTCAAAAATACTTAACATGATATGAGTTGAATATGTTGGAATGTGATTGGCTAATTTTCAACACACACTTTTGCTCACCCATTATTTCAGTGTTTTGTTTTTTATGTTTACGATTACAGATTAAAAAAAAAAAAAAAAAAAAAAAAAAAGAACTTCAATAGGAGATTTTATTTAATTGTTTAGGTTTGAGAGCACATTGATAATGACGTATTTTTGTCATAGCCTATATATCATAAAACCTGCCACATGCCACGTTGGAGTAGACTTTTGTATACACATGTAAACGTACAGTGTATCACAAAAGTGAGTACACCCCTCGCATTTCAGCAGATATTTAAGTATATCTTTTCATGGGACAACACTGACAAAATGACACTTAAACACAATGAAAAGTAGTCTGTGTGCAGCTTATATAATAGAGTTAATTTATTTTTCCTCAAAATATAGCCATTAATATCTAAATCTCTGGCAACAAACGTGAGTACACCCCTTAGAAACTACATACATCCCTAAATGTCCAAATTAAGTACTGCTTGTCATTTTCCCTCCAAAATCGTCATGTGACTCGTCATGTGAAAGCCCGCCCGTCTCATCAGACCATAGGACATGGTTCCAGTAATCCATGTGCTTTGTTGACATGACTTCAGCAAACTGTTTGCGGGCTTTCTTGTGTACCGTTTTCAGAAAAGGCTTCCTCCTGGGGAGACAGCCATGCACACCAATTTGATGTAGAGTGCGGCGTATGGTCTGAGCACTTACAGTTTAATCCCCGCCTCTTCAATCTCTGCAGCAATGCTGACAGCACTCATGTAACGATTCACATGACATTTTGGAGGGAAAATGACAAGCAGTACTCAATTTGGACATTTAGGGATGTACGTAGTTTCTAAGGTGTGTACTCACTTTTGTTGTCAGGGGTTTAGATATGAATCGCTATAATAAATTAATTATTATATAAGTCACGCGCAGACTACTTTTCATTGTGTCAAAGTGTCATTTTGTCAGTGTTGTCCCATGAAAAGATATACTTAAATATCTGCAGAAATGTGAAGGGTGTACTCACTTTTGTGATACACTGTATATGTCTACACATACATAAAAATGTTTATCCATGTGTATTCACAGAAACAGTACAGTGGAAGAAGCTTCATTGTCACTGTACTTTACAATACAACACAACTCATACATACATAAAGGTCACAAAGTTGAAGGAGATCATTTTTTTTCATGCCCGCAATCAGATCCAACTGCTTTGAAAAAATTGTCGTGTTGATCAAATGTCAATACGCTCATGGGACAGTACATTGCCAGGCAGCCTATTCTCTCTTGGCTATGGCCTACTTTTCGGCGTGCCGCCACATTTGAAGCCGAGGCTCTAATTGGAGAAGTAACGTCAATGTATCGATGGTCCGTGTGGTTACGGCCCGAAAATAGTCCAGCGTGATGCCCCTGGCTAGAGGCCCGACATTTTTAACGCGTTCATTCAACCTTCACCAATGCGTCAACTATCAACTTTCTGAGTTGCCATGGCAATAAAGCAAACAAAGTGACAAATATATTCCTTGTTGTTATTTAGGATGTTATGTTACTCTATTAACATAGCGTGTTAGCACAAGCTAACCGAGACTAGTGAAGGCAGTGAGGGCAGAAATGAGCAGCAGGACGCGCTTAGGATTTAAGGGATATTAAGTCATCCAGGAACCTGCTTCCTGTTCCGCGGAAGTACGCCCAAGCTGGCGGCGCCTGATACTGAGACCTAAACACACGCGAATACACACCCCTACACAGACATACACTAATAAAAGTTTTGCACACACACCACATACATATAACCAAGGCGTACACTAACACATATACCATACACACACTGATACAGAAACGCACAAGCTCACACAGCCACAAATGCAGATGCGCACATGCTTTACATATAAGACACATGCACAGGCACATGAATACAACACAGACAAAAAAATACACACACTGAGAGAGTAACAGACACTCGCATGCATGTACATGCACACGCACACACACATAAAAGTCCCATACTGATAAACAAATACAGATGTATGCATACTAGAGCTGTAACAATACATCAATCTGGTTCTGTGTATCATTTCGGAAAGCAACTATTGAATACAGGTAGTCCCTGGGGTTACCAACGAGTTCCGATCCTACCGCTGACGACGTAACGCAAATTTCCCCATAGGTTTGAATGAACACTTTAAGTACCCCTAAATCTCAAAATAACTTTCCAAAAACATGTATCGTCATTGTACTGTCCTCGCCAAGACGTTGGAGCTAAGTCCTAGCTAGAATGCGAGCTAAGCTAATCTTTACACTAGGGGTGTGAAAAAATATCAAAATGGTGATATATCGTGATACTTTATATCCCAAAATGTTATCAATGTGCTCCGGCAAGAATCGAGATATCATTTTAAAAAGGTGTCAATGTCCAAAAAAAAAAAAAAAAAAAAAAAAGAAAAGAAAAAAAAAGGGGAACCAACAAATTGCTACCAAAATCTTCCACCATAATAGTGTCTCAGTTAACTCTTAGGCTGCCTTGAAGGTGCTTGACACCCAATCCATTTAGACTGTGAACGTTCGTTTATTCGAAACAAAAGCTTTCACGGTCTTTCTGTCAGATTTTCAGAGCATTTATAGGTCACTTGCTGTTCATTTTAGGGCATTTCCAGGTCATTTCCTGTTGAGTTTGAGTCACTGTCAATTCATTTGGGTGATTCCCAGGTCACTTCCTGTTCTGTAACACAAAATGAACAGAAAGTGACCCATAAAATACCCAAAAATCAACAGGAAGTAACTGAAAATCAACAGGTACATGAACTTAAATGGCCCAAAATTACCTTATTGCCTGGCATCGGCTGCTACTGACGGCCATAGACGTTCAATCCGTTTGAAGTGGGAGGGATGCCACCCTCCCAGTTCAAATGCATTGGACGTCTACTAGTGATAAACTCATTCCAATTCACAGCAGAAGCTTGTTTTTCTGTTTATTAGTTGTTCTTTGACCGATGTATCGATAGTCGTTGTTTCGGCGTATCGTCAGATCATCGTTATTGTGAGCTTTGTATCGCAAACCGTATGGTATTGTGAGGTACCAAGAGGTTCCCACTCCTTCTTTCCACTTTCTCTCACTCGGATGTGCGACTTCTTCGTGAGAGCAAATGCGCTCTTCCTCGTGTGTGCGCAAATACGTTCTTCTTCATGTGTACATGAGCTCTTACTCGCGTGCAGAAGTACTACCTGCACTACGCTTCCTGCGCCAAAATAAAAGCAGAACATAAAGGGCAGAACAGTCATATTAATAAAATTAAATAAGTACAATAAGGTACTGTTTACAGGACTTAAAAAACAAACAAACAAAAAAAAACTGGAGACAAAATGGCAGGAGACTCTGGTGTCGTAAAGTCGAAATCACATAAGTTGGGTACGTTGTAACCCGGAGACTACTTGTAGATCGAAATTCAGAACCTCAATCAACATCGTCATCTAGTATTTAACAGTTAATCAAATAAATATTAGAAATAAAAACCTATATTGAAAGCAACTAATGGCATCAATTATGACATCTCCTGACCCAGAGGTCGGCAACCCAAAATATTGAAATAGCCATATTGGACCAAAAAAATAACCCCAAAAAAATGTTTGGAGCCGCAAAAAATGAAAAGTCTTGTATAAGCCTGATAATAAAGGCAATAAATGCTGTATGTATCGATATTAGCTATATTAGCCTCTAGAGGTTGTCAAAATTTCCGATTCTTAGATTATTCGCGATTCGGCCGTGGAAGATTGAAGAACGATTCACAAACATCCAAATTCCGATTATTGAATTATACCAGGTAAAGCGGAGAGAGTAAAGAGAGTAAATATCATGTGCAGCTAATGCCGCTAGGTAAAAAAAAAAAACACAATAATACCTAACTGCGGCCGTCAGCCGCTACAAACAGCGTCCATTTGCTAGTTGCTACAAACATACGGCAACATACGGCTATGGTAGATATCACATATATCTAGACTAGATGTGAAATGACAGACTTTCCCGCGCTAGTAAACAGGCGCCATCTTAAAGCAGTAGACTTCTCTAGAAGGCTCTGTTGTAGAGAACCTAATTACTTTTTATCTAAAATACTCCTAAATCGGCAAAATCTTGACTTGAATCTATCTTTAAATGATGAAACCGTTTTAATACTTTCACTTGTCGAAAGTAGACATGAGGGAAATTATGGAATAACGGTCGCGATTTTAACAACTTTAACGGTTGATTCACGACATTAAATTAATTGTAAGTAGTTTAAAGCTGCTGATACAGAATGGGGACTTGAGTATTTTATTTACTGTTTTTAACCGGTAACTTGATACTAAAATAGCAGTTTGGTTTATTTAGCCTGAGAGGATTTTTGAACAATTTTGGAACAAATATAGAAAACATTAAAAAAAAAAAAATTGGGGGGACGGGGGCATCAATAATCGATTTATAATCGAATCGGAGTCTCTGAATCGTAATCGTAATCAAATCGTTAGGTGCCCAAAGATTCCCACCTCTATTAGCCTCCTATCAAAATGAGTAATTTGCCTACAAATACATAATGAGCCTTCATGAATAAATGTTTATTTTCCCTGCAGTGCATCCTATAGAGAATGACGCACCATGTGACTACTCCGTTGTACGATGCCGCCTCAAGTTTAACTTTAATACAATATTAATGAATTAGAAGAATGTTTGTGTCATGTTTGCCCTCCTACATAAGCCATATTAAACAAAAAATATATTTCTCTCACCCATCATCTTCCATTTTCAAACATTTTGACAAAGCTCCAGGGAACCACTAGGGCGGCGCTAAAGAGCCGCAGGTTTCTGAACCCTGCCCTGACCTAAACCCCAACGGGCAAAGGAAAAATGAAAAAATAAAATAAAATAATAGAATCGTAAAAAATGGAGGAAAAGCGCACACACACACACACATACACACTAATACATGACAAACTGTGTGCACACACATTTACCCTCACACGAGTTCAACACAGACACATGGAAATACAAACAGTATATAAGACACACAAACCCAAATGGAGAAAACACAACACACACATATAAACGCACAAACACATAAACAAGGAACTCCCAAACAATTAAGTGGTATGACACTTGCAAATCTGCCAAAAGTATATTTCAAACAACGGGATCCCGCCCCGGGAACCAGCAAAGATAAAACAAATTCACCCCACAATCCCCGCCCACTTTCAAAATTTACTGCCACGTTTACGTCCAGACCGCAAGCCACGAGATGTTCTTGGCCTCGCTCTTCGGGGCTCCTACTGGGTTACAGCGAGGTGCTCACACTCACAAAATGCACCCCCCAAAAATGTCCAAAAGTGGTAAAAACAGAGGGCCACATCTGTTTGGTTGGGTTTTGGATATTCTTGAACTCGACACCTCCTAAAGTGCATGCAAATAAGACTTATGTCATCCCATCACCCAGCTGGGAAGACATTCAACAACTTGCTCGCAGAGACAGAGCACTTCACTGTGCATTGCACTCGACAATAAAACTTGTTTTGATTTGACTGGAGAAGAACTTGAATTGCATAATTGCATCATACTATTTGTAGCTAAAAGTACAAAATAAGTAACTAAGAAACTAATAAATAATAATTACACAAAGTATTTATTGTTTAAAGAAAGACAAAACAAAGATATTTAATTATGTTAAATATTCAATCAATATCTAATAAGTTACCGTATTGGCCCGAATATAAGACGTTTTTTTTTGCATTGAAATAAGACTGAAAAAGTGGGGGTCGTCTTATAGACCATACCCACCGACGTCACAAAATCACGTGCTCGCTGTATGGTTCCGCCCACTTGTCCGTCATTTTGTCTCTGTATTAGCATTGGTTTCAATTGATCGAGGAATTTAAAATGCATTTCATGGAAGACCCGGTGCTTTCTGATGCCGTAAACTCACTGGATGCGTTGCATAAAAGGCGTTATGTGGAAAAGCTTCAGTTTATCCATTCGCCAGATCCATATTTGATGCCTAAATCGATGTTTTTCGACCCGCTGTCTTCGCCGTTTTTGCCTGACCCTGATATTTACAACTATCTTGTCCACACAAAATCAGCCTATTCTCACGAAAGTTTGAAAAACTTTAAGAGCTTGGAGGCTTATAAATGCTACGTTGCTGGTTGGGTGAAACAGGTCCTCGTACACGAAAATTCGGCAGGAATCTTGTGCTCGGGAAGGTGAGTTACGAAATTTTCAATTCAAAATCTTTTGTTCTTGCTAACATCCACTGTCAAGTCTAATGTATTTCATGTCATTTGTCAATGGAGCTAGGGCTTTTAATGTTTATATGGTTTAGCGATAGCACTCTCACTACATACATACGTGTATGTTGTCGGCGATTAGCCTAGCAATGATCTTAATTGTGGTTGTCAGCCCAAAACCCTCTAAATATATATTAAATGCATCTTACCAGATACAAAATGACTACTACATAATCTGTGTTAATCGTTTGGAGCCCAGTTTTCTCGTCGAATTGCAGCAGCCCATCTCGCTCTCGTCTCCGGGTCTCTCGGAATCCGGTAGAACTTCAAGTCTCTCCGTCTATCTTCTCTGTTATTGCAACCGACCGCCAAACACGCCTTCACCATTTTGATTATTAATGTTAACGAGCAGAAAAACACGCCGTAAATAGGAGGAATGTACGTAGCCGTAACAGGTAAACACGATGTGTTGACGGACAATTGGGCGGCACCAGTCAGGAGGGCGGAGTTGTGACGTCACATGGGTAGGGTCTATATTCGCGGTCTTGACATTATACCCATTTACGACGCTAGCTGACGCCAGATATCATTGAAGCAATATTCTATCATGAAAGATCTCAGCTACTCTCAAGTTTAACCAGTTTGCATGATTTTATTGCAATGTTTTTCCTTATTCAGATTTGTTTCAAGACTACAGTTACAGTTAGACCTCACTTTGATGGTTAATGCAATTTTGTTGTTTTATCACAATAGATTGGTTTATTTATATTTCAAAACCCAGAAGCCATTCTTTTACAAATGTGATTGCACTTTAGTTTACATATTTAAATGTTCAGATATTAACATTTGAATGAGGCAAAATAACATGCTTTTTCTCTCAAATATATTGTTATAATCATTTGTTTCAGATGTACAGTAATTATTTTCTGAACAAAAATTAATTTGGTGTTAAAAAAAGTCTTTTTTTCAAACTTGAGTCTTGAAAAAGAGGGGGTCGTCTTATAATCAGGGCCGTCTTATATTCGGGCCAATACGGTAATATATAAATGATTATTTTTTTTCTAACATTAATATTTTTATTAAAAGTAATGTGTGCATATAATAGATAGTTACACTTCAATATAAACATACAAAAACATAAAAAGCTCCTAATTACATAATGTAGCTTTGATAAGATGGTAAATTAAAATGACTGAAACATTGACAGTGGTACCTCTACATACGAATTTATTTTGTTCCAGGACCTGGTTTGTAAGTCGAAATGGTCGTAATAATAAATAAATAAATTATAAATACAAATCATAATAATAATATAATACAGGTAATGATAATAATAAATTAACGTAACTAATTGGGTTCTAATGTGGCGGTTGTGTTTTGCATGCTGTTCCTGAACACACGGTGTAACGGATGAGAGTGAGAGAGTTGCGGAAGAGTGGGTTTTTCCTATCTCTTTTCATGTTCTGTTGTTGTTGGCATTGGCTATGGCGGACAGTAGCCGTGTTGTGTTTGCACAACTTCTGAAACGATGAAAAACCTGACAAAGCTGGCGACTTCCTTGCCGATGTTACAATGATAATAATTGTCACCTTCGGAGGTCGGAGGAGGACTGTCGAGTATTCCGGCCGTATTGTCAAGTCAGTTTACTGACGCGCACTCCACGCTCATATTTTTCTATCATTTTCTTCTTAATTTCAATGGTGAGCATCACCTTTTTCCTTTTCTTGACCACCTGCAATAACCTTGTTGGGACCCATGTTGGTTTCTCTTACATGAAAATCTGCCGTGCGACCATATTGCGGGACAACAATGAAATTGAGACGCCGTCATAAATCTTTGTATTTCGGGCATGTCGTCAAATGTCGAGACAAATGACGAGTCAAATTTTATGTCGGATGTCAAAGGATCGTAATGTTTACGCGATCGTATGTCGAGGTACCACTGTACGGTATTTAATAAAATATTTGTAATATTTCTTACACAATTTTAATAAATACAATAAACTTTTATTAAATACAGTAGTACTTCTACATACATTTTACCTTCTCTTTTAATGTTTTGTTGTTGTTGTCAACTGTGAGGGACAGAAAGCGTGTTGTGTTGCACAATTTCTGAAATAAATGATTAAAAACCTGATGAATATGGCGATTTCTTTGGTTACCACAATATTAACTGTCACCTTAACTTATAACAACTTGCAAACGGAGGGTCGGAGGAGGACCGTCGAGATCGTGAACATTCTACAGCTGTATTTTCGAGCCAGCTCACCGGCAAGCACACCACGCTAATATTTTTTATCATTTCCATCTTCATTTTAATCATAAGCAACACCTTTTTCCTGTTTTCACCAGCTGCACTGACCTTATTGGGACCCATGTGGATTTCTCTCACAAGAAAATTCGCCGTGCGTCCATCTTTGTGAATACAAACTAAGGCACTGTCGTAAACCGTCTTATTTAGAGCATGTTGTCAGATGTAGAAACAAATGGCGAGTCAAATTTTACGTCAGATGTCGAAAAGATCGTGTGTCGAAGCGATTGTATGCCGTGGTGCCGCTGTATTAGAATTGCATGTTTGGAAATAAAATACTAAACCATTGAAATACAGAAAAAAATCAGTATATGTATTTGAATTTTGAATAGAAGTACTGAATTAATCAGCTATACCTATCAGATACAGTAGTTGCATATTTCAATAAATCTAAATATTACCAATAAAGTGCCACAAAGTATTTACAATGGTTCATTCGGCCCAAAACGAAAACATTTAAAAAATACATTAATTTTTAATTGTTTGTATTTTTAAAAATATTGAAAAAGTGAATATGTGGCTATCCACATTAAACTGATATCCAATTTAAAAAAAACTAATATTTAACAAATATAAATTATAATGTAAATTTCCTGAAAAGGGCAAAATTACCGTCTTTATTAAGTGTCAATATTAAATCACAGCAACAAATAGCATGCCGTCTGATTAATTACAAGTAGGGCAGCAGCTATTGATTATTTAAGATAATGATTAAACTATCAGTTAGTTCGAATAATCGAGTAATTGAATTAGGAATGTTTGATGCGTTGTAGAATAAATTTTAGGAGGTGTAAAATAAAGCCTTGTGAAGATTGCACTTTCAAAAGGGCATTAAATGCGAATACAAAATAAAATTCCCATTCATTCATTTCACAAGAAGAATAAATGCATTTAAAAATAAATTAAAATACCTGAGCTTAGCCTCAAACGATATAAAAAAATAAATAAAGATCTAAGTACAACAAAAGAACAATTGGCTAACTTGCATAGCAAAAGTCCAATAGCTTAAATGCTATAAAATGCTAACTTTTTTTTTGAATGCTCTTAACAAATCGTTCAAACACATAATGTCACAAAAAACTGCTCAATATACTTCTAAACTAAAAAAAAACGAATGCATAAACAAACATTATCTCAAACAAAAACAAAGCTAATGTTGGTCTTAACAGGGCGCAGCTGGATTCAGCCGTGTTAGACGAGTTATGTCATGTGCAGTGTAGCCGCCCAAATCAATAAAATTAAATGCAAACACTTTAAAGACAAACCATTATAACCCCACACTAATTAAACGAATCCTCAAAGCAGCAGAATTTGATTCGAAGCTTTTTTTCTAACTGAAATTACTCGTTTTTATCGATTAATCCTTGCAGTACGAATTACAAGTCAACATTTCCTCCATTCGCTTGTCACTGAGATGAACTGATTGCATATTTGGTCTTATGCGAGTCACAGCTGCTGAAGGTTTGGAGGGGAAATCTAGTCTGTTTTAAACATTTCCATCATAAAACAGACATAATCTTTGACCTTTGTCCCGCCAAGGTAAAAAATGTCCTCTTACTGACATGTAAATCAGGCGCTAACGTCGTTTGGCCTCCACGTGGCTTTTGATGTTCGACCTTAACTGCAGGCCAGACTGTCGACACGCGACCAGACGGCGCAAGACCCGTGACTCACGCTTCCCGCAAGAGGACACCTGTGATTGGATGCCACACAATGATGGACCGTGGAGCGAAAATGAACGGAACACTATACAACGTCCCGCTGTGTCGATCTGTGAGGTTCTTTCTGGAACTTTCCAGATGGTTGTGTATCATATACTGTCACAAAAAGGTAGAGAAAAATGCTCGTGAAATATTTTTAACAAGTCTAATGTAATTATTTGTGTTATTTCACAAGTATCTAATGGAAAATTCATACATTATTCAGTCTGGTTATCTCATGATTTAGCATGAACTCATACATATTGAGTATTTACGTATATTTACAGTAAATGCATATTTTGTGAAGGAAGCCAACATTTGTTTTGGGTTTTTAAGATTATATTTTGCAAATATTTAAAGAACTTTATGATATTGAATTAAATGTCCATAATGTACTATAACTTTGAATTTAATAAAACATACTATATTACATTTTGGAAGTAACATGTGTTGAAGGCTGTTTCTGTAATATAAGATGAGGCTAATTATTTTGCACTCCTATGTAACTCTTTGTAGCATTTACAAGACCCAAAAGGTAGAAGTATTTTCCCGAGCTGTAAAAATGTCACGCTACAAAACATATCAACTGCTAAAAAAATTCTAAGTGAAATAACACGGTTCAATTTGAAACGTTTGCCTACGTCTGACTTTCAACTTTACGAGTTCCATTCCAGAACAGAAAGGTTACACCTGAGTACCGCCTGCCAGGCACCCGAGGCTTTAATGACGTGACCGACCACATGAAAATGGCCGTCGGTGAAAACGGGCGCAATTGTGGCCGCCCCCGTCTCCGAAAGCATCCATTATGGTCACAGCGGTAAATTACGGCCCCAAGCGTGACGTCATTACATCAATGTAGCGGGCCAGACGTCAAACAGGAAGTGGCACAGGAATAAGAGCTGCTGCCCGACAATGAGGATTTGTTCAGAAACTGGGAAAATGAGCAGTTTGGTACTGAATTCTTGTAAAAAAATATATATATACAGGTACAGATAGGTACAGACGTCTGGGGTACCATAGTGAAAAGCTACCTAACAGAAACTTTTTGGCATTAAAACTAAAGTTGACTTTGATCCACCACAACCACAAAACCCAGGAAGTACACTGCTAGCTAACAAGCTGTCATGTCAAACAGGAAGTAGCATGAGAATGGGCTTCACTCTCCAAGAATAAGGTCATGTTCAACTACTGTAATAAGCGGCACAGTTTAGACTTGATTTTGTTTGTTTGTTTGTTTGTTTGTTTGTTTGTTTGTTTGTTTGTGTTACCCTATCAAAAAAGGTAGAACTTTTTGAGAGAACCTGGGCTACCATTGCTAAAAGACAGTTTTGGGCATCACCACAGGTGGGTAGAGTAGCCAAACATTTTAGTCAAGTAAGTTAATTCAAAAATAATATTAGTCAAGTAAGAGCAAAAAAGAATACTCAAGTAATGAGTAACATTGTGAGTAACTGCTTATGATGTTTGATTTACAAAAATTTTTTTTTAACAGTGGTATTTTTTTTTCTCAGCACAAATTTATCTATATGAACTGTTATTGCTATACTGCAGTATAACCTATTATATAAGCACATAAAGCCAAAGAAATACATTTTTTGTTTTTAACAATGGTATTTTTTTCAGCACACATTTATCTATATGAACTGTTATTTTTACACTGCAGTATAACCTATTAGAGATGTCCCGATCGATATGCCGATCGATCGGGTCTGATCACGTCATTTTCAAAGTATCGGAATCGGCAAAAAAATACTGGCCATGCCTTTTTTTAATATATATACAGTATATTTTTTAATTAAATCAATTTCTAATTGTATTTAACGTTACAGACATAATATGTTACACTCATCCAGAGTCTTTAGTTTAGGCTTAAGGTGGGGTTATCCAATTTATCGCGATAACGGCGGTAATGAATTTTTAAAAAAAATGTATCACGTTAAAATATTTAACGCAATTAATGCATGCGTTGCACTACCCACTTGCGCATTGTTGCGCTCAATCTGTAATGGCGCCATTTTACCTATATAGAGAGATAAAAGGCAGCGTAAAATGAGTAGAGTGAATTTTGGCAGCCTTTGGAGCCTTCTTTTAATTGGCTAAAGCCTTACAATCCCTCTCCCTACGATTAGAAATATCATGGGAAGCAATGTGGGGAAGCAAGGTAGCAATTGATCTTTTTCTTAACACCTTATGGTATTTCCCAACGCAGAGAAGATATATCAATTGGTAATCGGATCGGGAAATATCGGGATCGGCAGATACTCAAACTAAAACGATCGGGATCGGATCGGGAGCAAAAAAACATGATCGGAACAACCCTATAACCTATTATATAAGCACAGTAAGCCAAAGAAATGCAAAAAAAAAACAAAAAAACATTCAATTCTGGCGAGAGAAAACTACAGAACTGAATTATTTGTCCAAAGAGCATGAGTGCCCTCTAGGGGAGAAAATAATTCCTAGTTTGAGTAATTGAGTAGTGACTAGCAGAGGTGGAAAGTTACATTACATGTACTTGAGTAACTTTTTGAAAAAAAAAGTACTTTCAAGAGTAGTTTTACTGAGCTATACTTTTTACTTTTACTTGAGTAGATTTGTGAAGAAAAAAGGCTACTATTACTCCCCTACTTTGGTTTGGTCTACACAAGAGTCGCTATATTTTTCCTCTTTAGTCTACATATTAGATTTTTTTTTTTTTTTTTTTTTGCCAGCGATGCCAAGAGTAGAGATGTGGCTGGTGTATTACCGGGGTAGTTCTACAGATTCCACCAATGAGACGTCGCAACAATAATCACATGACTCCATTATACCAATCAGACGCGAGCTTGCTGTTCTATCGTCACGCTAGCCTGTTCAATAACGTGGTGTCTTTAAAGCACCGTAAAAAATGAAGTATTTGAGCGCTGCCCTCAACGTGACCCGAAAGCACGGATTTTAACCTCTCTCCCACTTTTTAATTGGCACCAATTGACCACGGAAAACCGGAGACATGATCCATTTAATTTCAAAATAGTAATAATGAAGGAACTGTTTACACTTCAAACTAGGAACTATTTTCCCCACCAGAGTGCAGTCATGCTCTTTGGACAAATAATGCTTCATTTATGTATTTTTTTCCTCTTGTCGGAATTCAATGATTTTCTTTTTTTTTTTTTTTTTTTTTTTTTTTTAGTATTTCTTTGGCTTGATGTGGTTATGTAATGGGTTATTGTACAGTAACGTTATACAGTGCCTTGCAAAAGTATTCGGCCCCCTTGAATCTTGCAACCTTTTGCCACATTTCAGGCTTCAAACATAAAGATATGAAATTTAATTTTTTTGTCAAGAATCAACAACCAGTGGGACACAATCGTGAAGTGGAACAACATTTATTGGATAATTTAAACTTTTTTAACAAATAAAAAACTGAAAAGTGGGGCGTGCAATATTATTCGGCCCCTTTACTTTCAGTGCAGCAAACTCACTCCAGAAGTTCAGTGAGGATCTCTGAATGATCCAATGTTGTCCTAAATGACCGATGATGATAAATAGAATCCACCTGTGTGTAATCAAGACTCCGTATAAATGCACCTGCTCTGTGATAGTCTCAGGGTTCTGTTTAAAGTGCAGAGAGCATTATGAAAACCAAGGAACACACCAGGCAGGTCCGAGATACTGTTGTGGAGAAGTTTAAAGCCGGATTTGGATACAAAAAGATTTCCCAAGCTTTAAACATCTCAAGGAGCACTGTGCAAGCCATCATATTGAAATGGAAGGAGCATCAGACCACTACAAATCTACCAAGACCCGGCCGTCCTTCCAAACTTTCTTCTCAAACAAGGAGAAAACTGATCAGAGATGCAGCCAAGAGGCCCATGATCACTCTGGATGAACTGCAGAGATCTACAGCTGAGGTGCGAGAGTCTGTCCATAGGACAACAATAGGTCGTACACTGCACAAATCTGGCCTTTATGGAAGAGTGGCAAGAAGAAAGCCATTTCTCAAAGATATTCATAAAAAGTCTTGTTTAAAGTTTGCCACAAGCCACCTGGGAGACACACCAAACATGTGGAAGAAGGTGCTCTGGTCAGATGAAACCAAAATTGAACTTTTTGGCCACAATGCAAAACGATATGTTTGGCGTAAAAGCAACACAGCTCATCACCCTGAACACACCATCCCCACTGTCAAACATGGTGGTGGCAGCATCATGGTTTGGGCCTGCTTTTCTTCAGCAGGGACAGGGAAGATGGTTAAAATTGACGGGAAGATGGATGCAGCCAAATACAGGAACATTCTGGAAGAAAACCTGTTGGTATCTGCACAAGACCTGAGACTGGGACGGAGATTTATCTTCCAACAGGACAATGATCCAAAACATAAAGCCAAATCTACAATGGAATGGTTAAAAAATAAACGTATCCAGGTGTTAGAATGGCCAAGTCAAAGTCCAGACCTGAATCCAATCAAGAATCTGTGGAAAGAGCTGAAGACTGCTGTTCACAAACACTCTCCATCCAACCTCACTGAGCTTGAGCTGTTTTGCAAGGAAGAATGGGCAAGAATGTCAGTCTCTCGATGTGCAAAACTGATAGAAACATACCCCAAGCGACTTGCAGCTGTAATTGGAGCAAAAGGTGGCGCTACAAAGTATTAACACAAGGGGGCCGAATAATATTGCACGCCCCACTTTTCAGTTTTTTATTTGTTAAAAAAGTTTAAATTATCCAATAAATGTTGTTCCACTTCACGATTGTGTCCCACTTGTTGTTGATTCTTGACAAAAAATTAAAATTTTATAACTTTATGTTTGAAGCCTGAAATGTGGCGAAAGGTTGCAAGGTTCAAGGGGGCCGAATACTTTTGCAAGGCACTGTAACAACAGTCCATATAGATAACTTAGTGCGCAGAAAAAAAAAACATTGTTTAAAAAAAATATCCCTCAAAAATATAAGCGGTTGACTTTTGATTTGGAATGCATGCTTTTATTTTGGTGCAGGAAACATAGACCTAGGCTTGCCACCTGTTCCTTGAAATAAGGAATCGTTCCGAATTGGGAATTAAAAGTTGTGTTCTGTATTGAACCAACATTGAATATATATAAACTAGGGCTGTCAAACGACTAAAATTTTTAATTGACTTAATCACAGCTTAAAAAGTAACTAATCGCAATTAATCGCAATTCAAACCATCTCGAAAATATGCCATATTTTTCTGTAAATTATTGTTAGAATGGAACGATAAGACACAAGACGGACATAAACATTCAACATACTGTACATAAGTACTGTATTCGTTTATTATAACAATAAATCCACAAGATGGCATTAACATTATTAACATTCTTTCTGTTAATGGGATCCACGGATAGAAAGACTTGTAGTTCTTAAAAGGTAAATTTGAGTACAAGTTATAGAAATTTCTTTTTTTTTTTTTTGAGGGATAAGAATATTATTTTTGTTGTGCTTTCACTAAATGATACTGTAATTAACTGTTCCGCCCAAATGCATGATGGGAAGTTGGGCAACAATAACTGTCAGTGGTGGCTGCAAATAGTATACAGCAGGGGTCAACAACCCTGGTCCTCGAGTGCCACTATCCAGCTTGTTTTCCATGTCTCCCTCCTTTAACACACCTGAATCAAATAATCATGATCGTTATCAGGCTTCTGCAGAGCTTGCTGATGAGCTGATCATTTGATTCAGGTGTGTCAAAGGAGGGAGACATGGAAAACAAGCTGGATAGTGACACTCGAGGACCAGGGTTGCTGACCCCTGGTATACAGTATGCGCTGCGTTGTGTTCAATTAGGTGTGTTAAGAAAAAGAACGTCTACTGCTCTGCCCAAATGCATGTTGGAAAGTTGGCCAAATGATGGGAAGTTGGGCAACCATGGCTGTCAGTGGTGGCTGCAAAGGTTATACAGTATGTTCTGTGTTGTGTTCAATTAGGCGTGTCAAGAGAGAGATTGTCTCCTCCGCCCAAATGCATGATGGGAAGTTGGGCAACCATGACTGTTTGTAGTGGCTGCAAAGGCTTAGGCCAATAAAAGGCGTGGTCCAATGAATGCGCACCCACTCGCATTTCTCTGCCTTTTTGCTGTCAATGTGCTGAAATGGGGTCATTGTAAACTGAGGCAACGCATGAACGGGTCATTCTGTGCATGCATTAATTGCGTCAAATATTTTAATGTGATTAATTTGAAAAATTAATTACCGTCCGTTAACGTGATAAATTTGACTGCCCTAATATAAATAGATACATTCCTATGCATTTTAGGAGTATCGGGGATGTCCCTTTTTTCGCCTTTATGTTTTTGGGTGTGAGACGGGCATCCCTTATTTCTATTTCTGAAAGGTGGCAACCCTACATAGACCAGGTAGTACTTCTCCACGCGAGTAAGAGCGCATGTACACACGAAGAACGAACACGCAAGGAAGAGCGCATTTGCTCCCACGAAGTCGCGCAGCTGAGTGAGAGATAGGGGAAAGCTTAGCTCGCTGTCTAGCTAGGACTTAGCTCCAACGTGTTGGCGAGGACAGAACAATGACGTACAATACATGTTTTTGGATAGTTAATTTGAGATTTAGGGTTTTTAGGGGTACTTAAAGGATTATTTCCCACTTATACAGAAATTCGTTTTACATTGCCAGCGTAGGAACGGAACTCGTTCGTAACCCGGGGACTGCCGGTACTTGTTTAATTATCTCATTGGGGACCGCCCTTGTTGAAACGATGTTTGGAACTATTCGAGGCTACATTACCCAGAAGTAAAATCGTATAATGGGTCTCTAGTGGAGTATCACAACTGTATTTCTACAAGGCTCTGATACAGCCATACTAGTGAGACTCGCCCTACTCTGTCAGACTGTCTCTGATTGGCTTTCCCTGACATCTTGCCCTATGTTAGCCAGTCAGTGACCTCTTCTGGGAGATGCAGTGTTCATGTTAGAGAGAGAAGAGCCATGTGGACTGTCTGTGAAGCTGTCAACAGAGAACACCACAGATAGCGCTCTCACAGAGAACAGCAGAGACGTCTGTAAAATGACAGATAGACTTGTGTGCAATGGTGCTAGAGGGGGAGAATTTTCGCTTAGGTCATGTAACATAAATAAGTTTGGTAACACACTCATACAATAACTATAGGGCTGTTATAGAATGAGATTACAGCAAAAAATAGTTTCGTTATGCAACGGTATGAATGTAAGGGCGTTAGTTCCAACACTGGAGATACCATAGCTAGAGGTTGTCTTTGTGTAAAACCCACAGATTTGACTCCAGACTTGCACCAGAGTGCTCTGGTGACATGAAATTGAATCTGCGCCATTTCATGCAATGCAAAAGAATGTTCCGCTACTCTACCAGTACCAAAACATGGCAAACGAAGCGATCAATAAATGTGGGGCACCTAAGAAAATTACTTACCGTCATCAAGGTACATTTGGTCCAGTTCCTGCGGTTCCTGCTTGATGCTGACACCCAACGCCGGGGGGCTTCCGTCTTCGCGCTGAGGCCGCCCCCCACTTTCCAGCACCTTATTGGGGCCACCAACAGGGGAGAAGGGCGTCTCGGGCGTGGATGGCTGAGATGGTGGCTGGAAGCGGCCGGGGGTCTCTTGGATAATGGAGACGTGAGGCACGGGGAAGGCCGATGGCAAGTCGTGTAGTTTGGGACTAGTGCTCGGGGAGGAACCCGAGTTGGGCTTCGGCGCCGATCTTTGCTGCGTGTACGTCAGCTGAGGGGGGAAGTAAGGCTTGGGGTGCACAGAGATGCCGAGGGGGGCGCACACAAGTGGTGCGTCGTAGTCGTCCCGCGGCTCCGTTTTGATGGTCGGAACTGAGCAGAAGCAGAAGACGGACGTGAGTCAGCACATTTGTACATGAGTGGGCTTGTGGCTAGGATACCCAAACAAACACATGATCAATGAGACCTTGTGTCTGATGAGTCATACGCAGCAGGAGAACAGACCCTTGTTTTCTTTGGGTCAAGCTCGCCGTGTCCAGCGAACAAAAGGCTTGACACACAAAATGGTGGGTTTGAAGTATGCAATCCTAAAACTGACTCGATGTGGGGATTTTTGCAGTTAACGGACACATCGTAACTATACAAAGATGTACTTGCACTAAGCCAGGGGTTTCAAAATTTGCGACTAGTATTAAAGGCAATTAGATCTTATGTGCGCTGAACTAGTTTATTTTTGGCCAAAAAGTCTAACTCACGGAGTTCGATGTTCAATCTATTATGTCTAGGAGAGGCGAATGGTTTGTTCTTTCACCCCTCCCTGTCAACATGGATTGGACGTTGAAGAAAAAAGTTGATTTTCTCTTTTCACAGGTTCTTTTATTATCTTAATGAACAAGAGATGACGACACACAATTCAGGAACAAAAAGAAAGCAATTATCACCTAAGCAAATAGATTTATTAATTAAAAATAACTGTAAGCTAGCTGGCCAGGACAAATGTCCACGAGTGCCGTAGGTGCCTTCGAGAACATCTACCACAACCTTCCAATGCATACACTTTTTGTTAATCCAAATTCGAATAGGCAGGCCCCTATGTTAGCCCATAAAGCGGCTCACAAGAAAGTAGAATTTAACAAGCCAGCTGCGTTATGTTTATGACCTTCTTCAAAGAAAAAGCTGAGAGCTGTACACTTATCCAAATCAAGTCAGAAAGAAGACAAATCATGATAGAAATGAATATGCCAGGTAAAATGAACAAATATATGGGAATAAATATCTCGACAACGTCTAGCGGCGTAAATAACAATGAAAGATAATCATTCACAGCTAGTGCCTCCAGTTTAAGTGAATTGGACGTCAATCGTTGTGATTAGCAGGCAATGAGTCAATTTTGCTTCACTTCCTTGTAATTTTAGGATACTCACGGGTCACTTACGGGATCATTTCCTGTAGATTTTTGGGGCATTTCGGGCTACTTTCTGCTGATATGGGGGCATTTCCAGTTGACTTCCTTTTGATTTGGTGTCACTTCCGGTTGGTTTTTGATGCAGTGTTGTTTTCGTCAACGATAACGAAAATATTTTGTCAACGAACACTATTTCATGTGGATGGTGAGACGATAACGAGCTAAAAACCTGTTTTGGGAGACTAAACATAAGATGAATGCCAGTTTTTGTCTGACGAGACGAGAACGAGACAGAAATGCGCAATAGTTTCAGTCTCATGTTCACAATATGTGACATTTTACAGTGGGGTAAATAAGTATTTAGTCAACCACTAATTGTGCAATTTCTCCCACTTGAAAATATTAGAGAGGTCTGTAATTGTCAACATGGTTAAACCTCAACCATGAGAGACAGAATGTGGAAAAAAACCCAGAAAATCACATTGTTTGCTTTTTAAAGAATTTATTTGCAAATCGTGGTGGAAAAAAGGTATTTGGTCAATACCAAAAGTTCATCTCAATACGTTGTTATGCACCCTTTGTTGGCAATAACGCAGGCCAAACGTTTTCTGTAACTCTTCACAAGCTTTCACACACTGTTGCTGGTATTTTGGCCCATTCCTCCATCCAGATCTCCTCTAGAGCAGTGATGTTTTGGGGCTGTCATTGGGCAACACTGACTTTCAACTCCCTCCACAGGTTTTCTATGGGGTTGAGATCTGAACACTGGCTAGGGCACTCCAGAACCTTGAAATGCTTCTCACGAAGCCACTCCTTTGTTGCCCTGGCTGTGTGTTTGGGATCATTGTCATGCTGAAAGACCCAGCCACGTCTCATCTTCAATGCCCTTGCTGATGGAAGGAGATTTTCACTCAAAATCTCTCAATACATGGCCCCATTCATTCTTTCCTTTACACAGATCAGTCGTCCTGGTCCCTTTGCAGAAAAACAGCCCCAAAGCATTATGTTTCCACCCTCATGCTTCACAGTGGGTATGGTGTTCTTCGGATGCAATTCAGTATTCTTTCTCCTCCAAACATGAGAACCTGTGTTTCTACCAAAAAGTTCTATTTTGGTTTCATCTGACCATAACACATTCTTCCAGTCCTCTTCTGGATCATCCAAATGCTCTCTAGCGAACCGCAGACGGGCCTGGACGTGTACTGGCTTCAGCAGGGGGACACGTCTGGCAGTGCAGGATTTGAGTCCCTGGCGGCACATTGTGTTACTGATAGTAGCCTTTGTTACTGTGGTCCCAGCTCTCTGTAGGTCACTCACTTGGTTCCCCCCGTGTGGATTTTTGCTCACCGTTCTTGTTATCGTTTTGATGCCACGGGGTGAGATCTTGCATGGAGCCCCAGATCGAGGGACATTATCAGTGGTATTGTATGTCTTCCATTTTCTAATAATTGCTCCCATAGTTGATTTCTTTACACCAAGCGTTTTACCTATTGCAGATTCAGTCTTCCCAGCCTGGTGCAGGTCTACAATTTTGTCTCTGGTGTCCTTCAACAGCTCTTTGGTCTTGGCCATAGTGGAGTTTGGAGTGTGACTGACTGAGCTTGTGGACAGGTATGTTTTATACAGATAATGAGTTAAAACAGGTGCCATTAATACAGGTAACGAGTGGAGCGTTGTTAGACCTCGTTGACAGCCAGATATCTTGCTTGTTTGTAGGTGACCAAATATTTATTTTCCACTCTAATTTGGAAATAAATTCTTTAAAAATCAAATAATGTGATTTTCAGTTTTATTTTCCACATTCCGTCGCTCATGGTTGAGGTTTACCCATGTTGACAATTACAGGCCTCTCTAATCTTTTCAAGTAGGAGAACTTGCACAATTGGTGGTTGACTAAATAGTTATTTGCCCCACTGTATATGTAGTTAGCCTGCATCGTAGCAGTGTCTGGTTGTGTCACTCATTTGACGTGATGCACCACCCCACCCCAACTGGCCAGTGTCCTCTCCTCTCAAGGCTTACACACACAGTAAGATTTGTTTTCTTATCTTGGCTACAGTGAATATGCAACGTTGCTTTAGCCTTTAAAGGTATGTGCTGAGTGATCATCACACACTTAATGTAACATTAACATTGCAACATCGCATTAGCATAGCATTCGCATTAGTGTAATGCTAACGGCTAGTGTCCTCTTAAACTCTTGGATCACTTTTTTTTTTTTTTTTTTTTTTACATACAGTTCGTGGCGTCCAGGTGGGTATAATTAATTGAAAATAATGTAACGTTTTCCTGCTGAGTGTGTATTATCACCAAGTTGGCGTTGTCCTCGGAGACGCTACAATATGTGCTCATCTGTCAAGGTAATTCAAAATAGTTGGAAACCTTTTATTTATTTTTGGAATTTTGGAATGAAATTTTTTTAATTTTACAGATGAAAACATTTTTACTCAACGTCGACTAAAACTAGTCTTGAGTTTTCGTCAACAAAAACTAGTTGAAGACAAACACATTTTGAGATAACTAAAATATGACTAAGACTAATAAGTATTATTGTCCAAAAAACTATGACGAAAATTAAAAGGGCTGCCAAAAACACAACACTGTTTTGGGGCATTTTTGGGTCATTTCCTTGTTAACTTATTAGTTGCCATCGGCGACGGCCAAATCCATTCTGACTGGGAGGAGGGCGATGAACGAACGTAACTGTGAACACGAAGGGGAGCCAAGCGCAGTAGTGTACGCACTTGATCACACAAATTTACAGTTTTACAGCGCCAGTGTCAAAATAATAGCATGTGATTTTATATGTACAGTTTGAATGAGCTACAACGTACATGTCGAGCAGAAAAAATCCCACGGGAAACTAAATACAAATGAACAGAAATATCAGATTTACCTGTGGAAGGCACATAAGTGAAGCGCTGGTACTGACTCCGCTTCCTCTTGCCATTGCAGACGTAAAAGTTGACGTGCGCTGGCGTGGACAGACGCTGGTTACGATATGGCGGGATTTCAACCAGGAGCATGTTCTGAAAGTAAAAGCGTTCAGTAAGCACCCACGGATAAGTTTGAATGAAATGATCCCCTAAAAAGTCTCAAGGTCTTAAGCAGAAAATCTGCCATTTTTTTTAATGCTGTCATGCTCCTTTTAAAGAAAGAATTTTTTTCCCCACACCTTCACCAATTCATGGTGAACTGGGTGGACATAGTACAGCGCCCTCAATCTAAAAGCTCAATCTTGGTCTCATCTGACCAAAGCACCTGGTCCCAGTTGAAGCCTGGGACCGTGGCTTCAACTTTTGGACCGTGGCTTGTTGCTTTTTGGCAACAAATACTCTAAGTGGGTCTGATGTGCCACGAAAGATGGGCATGCTGAAAAGCACCTCATACCCACTGTGAAGTATGGGGGTGGGTCAGTGATGCTGTGGGGCTGTTTCGCTTCCAAAGGCCCTGGGAACCTTGTTAGGGTGCGTGGCATCATGAATGCTTTGAAATACCAGGACATTTTAAATCAAAATCTGTTGCCCTCTGCCCAAAAGCTGAAGATGGGTCGTCACTGGGTCTTTCAGCAAGACAATGACCCTAAACTTATGGCCAAATCTACACAGAAATGATTCACCAGACACAAAATCAAACTTGTGAAACAGTATAAGAGAAGATTAGGTGCTGTTTTGTTGGCAAAAGGGGGTTGTACAAAGTATTAACACCAGGGGTGCTAATAATTGTGACACGCATTATTTGATGTCAAATAATTATTTCTTTATGTGGGATTTTTTCCCCACTGAATAAATGCACTTGTATTGAAGTCTGGATTTTTCTCTTTTTTTCCATTAAGGTCCCATATTATTTGAATTTTAAAAAAATATTAGAAGCTAAAAAACACATCTTAACCAGGGGTGCCAATAATTATGGAGGGCACTGTATCTATCATGAGTCATGAATGCATGATAAAGCCCCACAGACAAAAAATTGAAAAAGGGCTTCAGTAGTGCTGCAACGATTAATCGATTAGCTCAAGTAATTCGATTCAAATCAAATTTTGCTGCTTCGAGTGTACATTTAATTAGAGTTGCGTTGTAATGGTTTGTTTTCAAAGTGTTTCTATTGAGTTTTATTAATTTGGGTGGATACACTGATCTCTAGTGGCAAAAGTGAATATGACGTAACTCATTTAACATGGCTGAATTCAGATGCTCCCTGTTAAGACCAACATAAGGTAAGTTTTTGTTTAAGTTATTTTTCTTTAATGCATTCGTAATTTAGTTCATAGGTACAGTAGGTTTAGCAGTTTTTTTTGTGGAAATACAGTGGTATGAAAAAGTATCTGAACCTTTTGGAATTTCTCACATTTCTGCATAAAACCACCATCAAATGTAACCTGGTCTTTGTCAAAATCACACAGATGTAAAAACAGTGTCTGCTTTAAGTCTGCTTTCGAGTGCTGTGAGTGCCTCTAAACCCACCCGCAATGTTGCAAACTGCCAATACTACAAACATGTATCTTTGACCCCCTATCTATGAATAGAATAGAATAGAATAGCCCTTAATTGTACGGTTGTACAATGAAATTGTGGACCATCTTTACAGTGCAGAACGAGTTAAAAAAAAACTCTAAAGTGGCTTGCAAGAATAAAAGTATAAAATCTAAATAGATATAAATATGTATGAGGTAGTCCTATGTTCAGGCAGTGCAAATAATTGAAGTGGAGTAGCAGCAGTTGACAGTGAAGGCATTGAATATTCCAGATTAATATTGCACGTAAATGAGTATTGCACATAGAATATGTGTGAATAGAATTTGCAGAAGTTGACAGTGAGGCATTGAATATTGCACTTAGTAAGTATTGCACATAGTATATTGCATGTAAATGAATATTGGGCATTGGGTGATGTGTTACATATGGCTGTTCAGGGTTGAGATGGCTTTAGCAAAGAAACTCTGCCTGCAACATACAGTGGTATTAAAAGTATCTGAACCTTTTGGAATTTCTCAAATTTCTGCATAAAATCATCATCAAATGTGATGTGATCTTTGTCACAATCACACAGATGAAAATACAGTATCTTCTTTAACTAAAAGCTCTCAAATATTTATAGGTTTTCATATTTTAATAAGGATAGCATGCAAACAATGACAGAAGGGGGGGAAATAAGTGAGTTAATCCTCTGCCTAAGGAGGGTCAAAGAGCAATTGAAACCAATTTTTACCAAACAATTAAGCCAGATATGTGTCCAGTCACTCATGAGTGGTTTAAAGCTGGCCTGCCCTCTATAAAACACACACCTGGTAAGAAGTGTCTTGATGAGAAGCATTGTCTGATGTCTGCATCACTGGCACAGTCCAATATCTCTGTGCACACATCAACTATATGTAAAACTATGGCCAAGAATGGTGTTCATGGGAGGATTACACGGAAGGAAGCCACTGCTGTTTTAAAAAACATTGTTGCTCGTTTAATGTTAGCAAAAATGCACTTGCAAACTCCACAGATGTTTTGGCAAAATATTTTGTGGACTGAAGAAACCAAAGTGGAATTGTTCGGGAATAACAGACAACGTCATGTGTGGAGGAAAAACGGAACAGCTAGCCAACATCAAAACCTCATCCCCACCGTGAAGCATGGTGGAGGGAGCATCATGATTTGGGGCTGTTTTGCTGCCTCAGGTCATGGACAACTTGCAATCATTAATGGAAGAATGAATTTGACGAATTCAAAAGCATAGACTTCATAACCTAAAGTTTTGAAGTTTATGTTCAAAAGTTTATCAGGATGTTTTGCAGGAAAACCTGAGGCTGTCTGTCAGACAGTTGAAGCTAAAAAGAGGATAGATGCTGCAACAAGACAATGATCCAAAAGACAGAAGTAAATCAACTTCAGAATGGTTTCAGAAGAACAAAATACACTTTCTGGAGTGGCCAAGTCAAAGTCCAGACTTGAACCCCATTGAGATGCTGTAGCATGATCTAAAGACAGCGATTCATGCCATACATCCCAGGAATCTGACTGAACTACAGCAGTTTTGTAGAGAAGAATGCCAAGAGGCCAAGATTAGTCCTGATCATTGTGCCAGACTGAACTGCAGCTACAGGAAGCATCTGGTTGAACATAAAATATTGAATGTGATGATTCACTTACTTATTTTTGACCCTTCTGTCATTGTTTGCATACTATCCTCATTAAAATATGAAAACCTATATATGTTTGGGTGGTTTTAGTTAAAGCAGACACTATTTTTTCATCTGTGTGATTTTGACAACGATCTGATCACATTTGATGGTGATTTTATGCAGAAATGTGAGAAACTCCAAAAGGTTCAGATACTTTTTCATACCACTGTATATGTTTGAGCAATTTGTAAAGATCATTGTTTAAAAAAAAAAAAAACAAGTTTTGTTGCATTTAAGCTAGCGGACTTTTGCTATGCAAGTTAGCCAGATCCTCGTTATTTTTTAAATCGTTTGAGGCTAAGCTCAGGTATTTTAATTTATTTTTAAATGCTTTTATCGCTCTTGTGAAATCAAAGTGCAATTCTGTATAGATTGAAAAACACAGAAATTTTATTTTGGATTCGCATTTAATGCTCTTTTGAAAGTGCAATCCAAGCAAGCCTTTGTTTTACGTCTCCTAATTTTTTTCCCCTAATCCGATTACTTGATTGTTCGAACTAACTAGTTGAAAAATTAATCGATTACCTAAGTAATTGATAGCTTCAGCCCTAGACATTAGTTCAGTTTAATGAAGTAATTTCCTATAAGGCAATTCATTAAATTCTAACGTATTCCAAGCTGTTTGCACACAATATAGACGACAAACTTGATTAAAAAGCCTTGAAATACTCAGCCAAATGTTACATAATGCACACATTCATGACAAATGGCCTCATTTCCCCAAACGACGCTGCTTTTAATGCCCGTGTGCCGTGCCACGCCTTTATATCTGAGCACAAAATTAACCTTCAACCTGAGTGTAAAAAGCCAGGAAGGTGCGCAGTGATAAATGGAGCCTTTTTGACAATTATGACTCATCTAGTTGTGATGTATGTCATTTTAATAGATATAGTAAGAAGTAAATTATAACAAATAAAGCGTGCAGGCAATGGAGGCAATGAGGTATTGTACAACCCTGGCCAAGTTTTCCACGACTTTCAGTAGTGTGTGTGCGCGAGTGTGTGTGTGTGTGTGTGTACAGAAAGCAGGGAGCAGGTGCAGAGCTTCATACAAAAACACCCTCTAATCCCCTCTGCTCCTGGCTCTCCCACACTCCCAGCGCGCCGCACCGGCGTCTCCGCTAAGCAGGAAGTTGACCAGGAAAAAGGTGAAAAATAATTGACCAACAAAGACAGGCACCACGGTGGTCAGGTTTTTGTCTTTGAAAGTGCTAATGTATACAATGTACCCATTCGTGTGGGGAAAAAACAATAGATGTACAGTGGCACCTCTCTCTACATACGAAGTTAATTCGTTCCAGGACCTTGTTTGTAAGTCGAAATAGTTAAATGTCGAGCAGGATTTTCCCATAAGAATACATTATATTTCCATTAATTCATTCCACAGCCCGAAAACCTACACGAAATCCTCAATAAATACTGCTTGTACTATTACAAATGGCAATTAGACATAGCAAAACAAAAAATATACAAACAAAAATTGTAATAATTAGAGATGTCCCGATCGATCGGCATCCCAATCGATCGGGTCCGATCACGTCATTTTCAAGGTATCGGAATCGGCAAAAAAATATTGGCCATGCCTTTTTTTAATATACAGTGCCTTGCAAAAGTATTCGGCCCCCTTGAATCTTGCAACCTTTCGCCACATTTCAGGCTTCAAACATAAAGATATGAAATTTAATTTTTTTGTCAAGAATCAACAACAAGTGGGACACAATCGTGAAGTGGAACAACATTTATTGGATAATTTAAACTTTTTTAACAAATAAAAAACTGAAAAGTGGGGCATGCAATATTATTCGGCCCCTTTACTTTCAGTGCAGCAAACTCACTCCAGAAGTTCAGTGAGGATCTCTGAATGATCCAGTGTTATCCTAAATGACCGATGATGATAAATAGAATCCACCTGTGTGTAATCAAGTCTCCGTATAAATGCACCTGCTCTGTGATAGTCTCAGGGTTTTGTTTAAAGTGCAGAGAGCATTATGAAAACCAAGGAACACACCAGGCAGGTCCGAGATACTGTGGTGGAGAAGTTTAAAGCCGGATTTGGATACAAAAAGATTTCCCAAGCTTTAAACATCTCAAGGAGCACTGTGCAAGCCATCATATTGAAATGGAAGGAGCATCAGACCACTGCAAATCTACCAAGACCCGGCCGTCCTTCCAAACTTTCTTCTCAAACAAGGAGAAAACTGATCAGAGATGCAGCCAAGAGGCCCATGATCACTCTGGATGAACTGCAGAGATCTACAGCTGAGGTGGGAGATTCTGTCCATAGGACAACAATCAGTCGTACACTGCACAAATCTGGCCTTTATGGAAGAGTGGCAAGAAGAAAGCCATTTCTCAAAGATATCCATAAAAAGTCTCGTTTAAAGTTTGCCACAAGCCACCTGGGAGACACACCAAACATGTGGAAGAAGGTGCTCTGGTCAGATGAAACCAAAATTGAACTTTTTGGCCACAAAGCAAAACGATATGTTTGGCGTAAAAGCAACACAGCTCATCACCCTGAACACACCATCCCCACTGTCAAACATGGTGGTGGCAGCATCATGGTTTGGGCCTGCTTTTCTTCAGCAGGGACAGGGAAGATGGTTAAAATTGACGGGAAGATGGATGCAGCCAAATACAGGAACATTCTGGAAGAAAACCTGTTGGTATCTGCACAAGACCTGAGACTGGGACGGAGATTTATCTTCCAACAGGACAATGATCCAAAACATAAAGCCAAATCTACAATGGAATGGTTCAAAAATAAACGTATCCAGGTGTTAGAATGGCCAAGTCAAAGTCCAGACCTGAATCCAATCGAGAATCTGTGGAAAGAGCTGAAAACTGCTGTTCACAAACACTCTCCATCCAACCTCACTGAGCTCGAGCTGTTTTGCAAGGAAGAATGGGCAAGAATGTCAGTCTCTCGATGTGCAAAACTGATAGAAACATACCCCAAGCGACTTGCAGCTGTAATTGGAGCAAAAGGTGGCGCTACAAAGTATTAACGCAAGGGGGCCGAATAATATTGCACGCCCCACTTTTCAGTTTTTTATTTGTTAAAAAAGTTTAAATTATCCAATAAATTTTGTTCCACTTCACGATTGTGTCCCACTTGTTGTTGATTCTTGACAAAAAATTAAAATTTTATATCTTTATGTTTAAAGCCTGAAATGTGGCGAAAGGTTGCAAGGTTCAAGGGGGCCGAATACTTTTGCAAGGCACTGTATATATATATTTTTTTAGTTAAATAGTTTTCTAATCGTATTTAACGTTACAGACATAAAATGATACAATCATCCAGAGTCTTTAGGCTTAAAGTAGGGTTATCAAATTAATCCTGATAACAGTGGTAATTAATTTTTTAAAAATGTATGATGTTAAAATATTTAACGCAATTAATGCATGCGCTGCACGACCCACTCACGCATTGTCGCGCTCAATCTGTAATGGCGCCGTTTTACCTATTTAGAGAGATAAAAGGCAGCGTAAAATGAGTAGAGGGAATTTTTGCAGCCTTTGGAGCCTTTTTTTAATCAGCTAAAGCCTTACAATCCCTCTCCCTACGATTAGAAATATCATGGGAAGCAATGTGGGGTAGGTAAGGTAGGTGGGCAAGGTAGCAATTGATCTTTTTCTTAACACCTTAAGTTATTTCCCAACGCAGAGAAGATATATCAATTGGTAGCACTACGCACAGTCATGGTTCCACTTCCCATCATGCATTTGGGCATGGCTACAGTATCATTTACTGAAAGCTCAACAAATACAATAGATAGCAATATTTAGTCAAATTTGTCCTTTAAGAATTACAAATCTTTCTATCTGTGGATCCCTCTCACAGAAAGAATGTTAATAATGTAAATGCCTTCTTGAGGATTTATTGTCATAATAAACAAATACAGTACTTATGTACTGTATGTTGAATGTATATATTCATCAGAGTTTTATTCATTTTTTTCTTAATGCATTGCCAAAATGTATAGGATCGGGAAAAATTACCGGGAATGATTGGAATTGAATCGGGAGCAAAAAAAAGCAACTGGATCGGGAAATATCGGGATCGGCAGATACTCAAACTAAAACGATCGGGATCGGATCGGGAGCAAAAAACATGATCGGAACAACCCTAGTAATAATAATATTATTAATTCCTGTAATAATTTAACGAATCGGTTTGTAATGTGGCGGATATTTTTTGCTGTACCTGAATGCACCGCGTGGCTGACGTGACAGTGAAGTAGAGTGTGGTAGAGAGTTTACTATCCCTTTAAATGTTTTGTTGCTGGCGTCAACTGCGGCGAAAAGAGTTTTTGGATCGAAAAGAGGTAAGTACGCGATATCTCGTTAAAATCAAGGCGTCTTTAATTAGGCATTATTAAATTAGTTATCAGTTATAAATTAATAAATAAATGAATAAATTGCCGGGATATCGGATAGGTACTTGATGCAGACCTTTTCACAGCATCAAGTTGCCGGAGCTTCCATTTCTCGCAAAAAATCAGGTGACTCTGATTCGAACTCGGGTGCAAAAATATGTGATGGGGACAACTCTACCCACTAGAGACAGCAGTTTCTGGAGAAATTACGATGGGGCTTTGCTGTAGTAGATAAAGATCTATCAAGTCACTTCCTGTTGATTTGGGGACATTTCGGGCACACGTCCTGTTGATTTGGGGACACTTCGTGGACACTTCCTGTTAATATCATGTCACAAAATGTCAATGGGCCGTAATGGTTAATTGTCAAAAATCACTAGAACCTATGTTTTCCTGCCATTGAAAATAAATGGGGAATTTGGACATACATGGCTGTCAATGGCATCCCATTAGAAATAAATGGAACAGGTTTGGGCGAATTTTGAGGGAACCGTACCCTTTTGCTAAATTCTGTATACAACTTTTATGCCATTTACTGACCTGGAATTTTTTATGTGTAAGTTATGCGATTTGGTCAAAAATTGTATCTTTTTAAAAAAAAAAAAAAGTTTTTAATTTATTTTTCCAAAAACCTGTGTTTATAGGTGAACGGAAATATTGGAAACAATATTGGGGACTAGTTCGAAAAATTCCCTGCGCCGCACAAAAATTCCAGTCATTTTCATATCCGAATGATGACGGTTGTTCGGAAACGCCATTCAAAAAAAAAAAAAAAAAAAAAGGAATTTTGCTATATGGGCCTTTGCATTGCAAAGCCCCATCTAATTATTATTCAAATTCCTATTATTTTATTATTAATACTTGCCAAAAATGTTTTGCCTTTAGCCAAGCTGAATATCTCTACATTTCATTTATTATTATGTTGTTTCTTAGTTGATTATTTAATCTGTGAGATTTTACATTTTTTTTAGACATTTTAAATACAGGATACATGTAGTCCCCGGGTTAAGATGTACCCGATTAACGTGATTTCGACTTTACGACGCCGGAGCCTCGTCCGCCATTTTGTTTCCAGTTGAGTAAACATTACCTTTTTGTACTTCACAGTATCATGTTTTTTACTTAATTTGATTAATATGACTTTTTCTGCCCTTTGGTGACATGTGTATTTGATTTATTATATTGACTTTTGTTCTGTGATGCATGTTTTTATTTTGGCGCAGGAAGCGTAGAGCAGATAGTACTACTGCACGCGAGTAAGAGTGCATGTACACACTAAGAAGAATGTGTTTGCGCAAACGAAAAAGAGCACAGGCGCACACATGGGGATGAGTGCATTTGCGACCATGAAGAAGGCATGCAGCCGAGAGAGAGAGAGAGAGAGAGAGAGAGAGAGGAAAGATTAGAGTTTAGCTCGCTGCCTAGGTAGGACTTAACGCCAATGCCTTGGAGTACAATGACGTATAACAATGGTCCACAGTCTTTTTTGCACCACGGACCGGTGTAATGTGGGTCTTTTTTTACCAGACCGGCAATGTGTGGCAGAAAACGACTAAAAATATACAGTAAAATAACACGTCAAGGCTAAAAACAAATATTAGCACACGTCTTTAATCTCACTACTTTGCACTGCGCCGCACACATCAGACATAAACATATATTCCTCGCAGACCCAGACATGACATGTCAAACAAGGATGTGCTTCCCAGGGCGAACCAATCGATCTAGGATGACATAGATCATCCTATCAATATATCACAGCGATGAGGGAAAAGTTTACCCCGGCTGTCGCAGCCACAACAGCGTCATCTCTCAGTTCAATAGATTAGTTATGTGTAAATAAATTGGTACTTTGCTAACAAAAGCTCTATTTGTCTTGTTGTTTATGTTATTTTGTAGAGAGAAAACATTATTCAGATGTTTGGGATGTCACAAAAGCAAGAAATAGCTGTGTTAAAGTCAAAGTTATGTTTGAAATGTATAATTTTACAAAAAGCTCAATTTCTCTGTTTTTTCATCAGAAATTGGAAAATTGCTCAAACTAAGCTATTTTCTAATGCTGATTTCTAAAGAATGGAAAAAGCTATGAACTAACTTTTTTTTTCCTGCTGAAAGAAGGGAGTCTAATCTTTCTTTTGGCGGGTTTCGTGTTTATATAGCAATAGAACTGAATTTTCTGTGGGCCTTGCAAAATCAGTCAAAATCCAGTAAAATGGCCGGGAGCGAAGGGGGTTGACCGGTGAAAATGGCTGGGAGTGAATGAGTTAAGTGCAGGGAAAATGTCATTCACCATACACTAAACCTGTCCACAAATATCCGTGGGTCGCAAGCATAATGAGTTCTTCTCCGATAGTGAAAGTTTTCTTAGTTTACAGTTCGGCATGAGGTATGATGCTCTCAGTGCGTTCGCTTTTGTTGCCTCGTTTGCTAGCTTTTAGTCACATATTATGCAGAATGTACTTGGTTGTAGGCTCCTCTTCTGGCTCAGCAGGTGGCCTTTTCCCCGTAAAAAAGCTGTCCAAAGATGTCGCCGCCCGCAGCCAACAGCAGCTAAAGTAACTGTTTACATTGACTGGCACTGGGCTGCTATAGGTGTGCAAACACCCTAGTAATTGCGGCCAACCACTAGATGGCGACCTATACAAAGCTTAACTCGAATTGGTCGATAGAGTACAGTAGACAGGGATACTGATGTGTCAAGAGCCACAGGCCAGATCGCAGTCGTTAAAAAATTATTTATTTCTCTGCGGCTCGGTGGATGAGGACCACTGACGTATAATACATGTTTTTGGATAGTTATTTTGACATTTAGTGGGTATTTATAGGTACTCCCAACACTTGGTAGCTTTCCAGTTTTGGTCGATTTTAGCGGCGGCGGTGGACAAAAGTGGTAGTGTTTTCCCTTAAGAAAGACTGCATTTCCCATGAGGACCAGCGCACACCCACATAAAATCATTGTAAAATCATCAATCAATTTCCCGGTCGCCTGCAGGGTGACGTATGCCGTAAGCACATTTGTAGTTTTTTTTGTGTGTCAAGGTTCCTCCTCAAAGTTAATTAGTGCCGGTGAAAGCGATACAGACCCCCTCAAGATATAAAAGGTGTCATCCAACAAATTGTCAGTTGACATATTATCACAAATGTTATGAAAATATTTTATGGAGGTTGAAAAGGTACCTAGTGTTGCTTTAAAGGGTTAATTCCAGTTTATGTGGAAATTTGGGTTATGTTGCTAGCGTAGGAACGGAATTCATTCGTAACCCGGGGACTACTTGTATTTTATTAGGGTGACATTGTAACCTAATGAAGTGGCAGATTACCTGTGAGAAGCAAGCTTGTCGACAGGAGGTGGCAACCGGGTATGTTGTCCCGGGCCTCAGGACCATAGGTGCTTCTGAATGACCTTTATTTTACTTTACATTCACATTTTAAAAAAAAATTTTAATCACTGTCTGATTGAATACTATGTTCTACTCGATATATACTTAAAAACCTTAACATATAAAATATTTCATTTTCACATATTTTTTCAATTTTTGCACAACACCCCCCACCCTCTCTGTCTTAGCAGAGAATGGTTTGACCCTGCTCTGGCGCACTCAAGGCTACACTACGTACGTGCCCTGAAGCGGGAAATTAAAATCTGTCATTGTCATAAATTCTAAACATGGCGAGTCGTCATAAATCGGGTGCGCAGAAAAGAAAAGAAAAGAAAAGAAAAGAAAAGAAAAAGAGATGAAGATAATAGAGGTGAACGAGAAAAAATGATGAAGTTTTTAAAAGGGGGACAAGAAGCCATAGAATTACGGCTAGAGTTGGCTGTGGATGGTGATGTCGGTAAGTGAACAACAGCCGCTAACACTGAAGGTTTACATTCGCAATCACCGTGAGCAAAGCCCGATTGGAGTCTATCACCGGCTGCTTGTAGCCTATTGAGCTGCGGTATGACTAGACATGCTGCTTGCGTTGAGCCGAGGAAAGAAAGTGATGGGAGATCAGGGATATATGTTAGGCTAGGTTCATACTACAGGTCTTAATGGACAAATCCGATTTTTTGCCATATCTGTTTGTTTGGGCGTGCCGGTTCAGACTGCCTTTGTCCATTGAGACTGTTCAAGTATCACGCATGCGCACTAATTCGCAGTCCGAGATGCGCTCAGCAAAGAGACCCGCATGCGCAGAAGCATCAAAACAAATTACACATGCTAGCTGTTTCTCATTCCAGAGTGATCATATTTTGATTTCCAAAAAGAGGACACAAATAACAGATATTAATTATCCCCGTTTAGTCTTATATTCAGTTTCTGTGGACTGATAGAACGCATACACGCACATGCATGAGCCTTGACGTGTGTGCGTGAAATGACGTGGGTGTGTCAGTTTGCCCCGACTCGGCCATGTGTGCAATAATGAAATATTGCTCATTCAGCGCACAAAATGAAAATCGAAAATTGTAAGGCTTATTCTTTCCTTTGTTTTATTTTTTTATGACTGTGGTCAAGCCCGCTTCTTGCTTAGAAGCAGAGTTCAAGCTTGGCGCTAATGCCTACATGGCTGCCGTCCTCCGTGCCTCTTGCTTTTTGCTGACGTAATTGCTCCACGAATTCCAATTTGGGAGTTTGACAGTTCAGACCGCCAGTCACGTTCTGAAAAAATGTGGCCCAGATCGAATTTGAACCACATATGAAAGTAACTTAGATCGGATTTGAAATATCCACTTCTATGCGACATGTCCCATTCAGACCGTCAAGTTAATGCCTGACTCGCATGGGAAAAACATGAAAAAATCGGATTCGTGCATTAAGACCTGTAGTATGAACCTAGCCTTAGTCACACTGCTACGCATTTTCTTGTCTTTGCCAGTGACTGTAGCTGGAGGAAAGTGAGCCTTCAGTAAAATGAAAATAATAAAAAACTACCTACGCTCCACCATATCACAGGGCGGGCTTAAGAACCCAGCCATGCTCTCCATTGAGCGTGAGCTTGCTCAAAAACTGGATTTCAATGATGTAATAAATGACTTTGCTGTCAAAAAATCTAGGCGCATCACTGAGGGCTTGATAACCCCAGGGATGTGCAGGGGGCAGGCACAGGATGTTTAGTTATACTGTTCTGTTGCTTAGCAGGCAGACATAGCACTCTCAGTTGTATTGTATTGTAGCCTACATGGAACAATAGATGGAAATTGTGGTCTGTTAAATCTAACTGTCCATCTCAAATTGAATAATTTGAAAATTTACACTGTCTTTGCTTGCAAAGCGTTAAAAGTATGTTGTCGTGAAAAGCCGGTGGCAGGGGTGGGCTGGGGTGGGTGGTGGTGGGGCTATAATGGTCTCTTGTCCCCGAGCCCCAGCAAGTCTGTTGACAGCCCTGGTGAAAGGTTAGAATTGCCACAAAGGCTGGTTGGACCCAAGTGGGACAAATGAGACTGGATTAGGAGACAAGCACAGTAAAATGACCCTTTTTTTATTTTAATGGAGCTTGCTGGTGGATGTGACGTGTTTTGGATTGCTAAAATCAAACTGACCACATTCCTACTGGATCGCACATGGATTTGTTACCAAATGACGTGACTGATGACCTGTCTGAGGTCTGCAGACTGCGCTCAGTCAGTGCGACAGAAACGGGTCAGTAGTAGGAAGCGGGCCCCTGTCGAATCACTCATTTCCCAAACGAAGTCTGGGCTAAAATATGTGTTTTTGACGAACAAAACCGAACTGTCCGCACTAGTTCAACTTACATGTTTAGAGGCGTCTCTGTCCACTTTGGCCTCAGTCTCCCACAGGTGATGCCCGTCTGCACAAGAAAAAAAAGACAAATGAGAAAATAGTGTGAGCAAAATGAAGAAGTGGAAGGAGCGTTGCTATCATCATCTGTTACATCACTAATGGAGAAAGCAGAAGGCGACGTCACATTGTCTGACCCTCATGAGCTCATGTCCCCCCGGAGAGAGAAAGAAATTCGATGCCAAAAAAAAAAAAAAAAGCCCTGAGTCATTCCAAGGAGATGAGGGACATCTCGTGCGGGGCCTTGACGAGTCAACTCGCGTGGAATCCCGACAACAGCTGGCCGGCTCATTAGCTCGCCGCGTCTGGAAAGTCGCCTCTGACACTCTCTGGTTGGAATCTGCACTGCGTCACATTGAGAGCTTTCTAATATTTTCATGATTTAGGGTCAGAATATTAGAAGTAGCTCGGAATGTTCTACTGATGTATAGTGGTATTTTCACCTCACAGTGCCCAAAGACAGGTGTGTCAAACCATAGACTTCATAACCTATTGACATGACACGGAAACGGGGCCTATTCGTCGGGGGCCTATCTTCAAAAACTTCAAATTCAAATATTTACAAAACCAAAGCTGCTACTGACCTAAAACCAAAACAGGCACCTACCTTAGCCACATAGGAGTCTCCATGAGCAGCGGCACCAAAAAACTCAAAGTTGTCCCTTATAAAATCCCGCTTAATTATTGTTTATATAAGTATAACACAACTTAAAATAAAAAATATATATATAAAAGTCTCAGATTTTACACTAGAGGCACAAAAATCACCAAATGCAGAGATATATTTACAGGATCAATAGCAATATTTAACCTATCACATAGGTTTTGACCAAAATAGCAACTTTTTAAAAAAATTTATTTACTGCAAGTTTTCAACAGCAGTCAATTTAACATCATAAACTTTGTACTTGAGGCAAACATGCAGAATCAATTAGAAATAATATGTAAATAGATTATTAATACATTCTATATAACGATCACAACCTATTATAGAACGGAATAGCCCTTTATTATCATTATACACTAATAATAAAACTAATAATGTTAGCGAATGAGAATAGCGGAGGAGCTTTTCTGGCGAAAATTGTTGTGAATAAATGCTTAAAACCCCGAATTCTTCATAGATATGACGTAAAACAGTCTCAATTCTTGGTTAAAAGCAAAGAAACCGTGCAGTTAGCGTTTATTTTACGTATATTGACGACATACAATGCTACTATGTTAGCGAATGAGGCTAGCGGCTGCCTGGCGTAAAAGAAGCTTTTCTGGCGAAAATTCTTGTGAATAAATGCTTAAATCCCCGAATTTTTCATAGATATGACGTAAAACAGTCTCGATTCTTGGTCAAAAGCAAAGAAACTGTGCAGTTAGCATTAATTTTACATATATTGACGAAGTACAATGCTACTACGTTAGCGAATGAGGCTAGCGGCAGCCTGGCGTAAATAGAGCTTTTGTGGTGAAAATTCTTGTGAATAAGTGCTTAAATCCCTGAATGATTATAGATATGGACGTAAAACAATCTTGATTCTTGATTAAAAGCAAAGAAACCGTGCAGTTAGCGTTTATTTTACGTACATTGACGAAGTACAATGCTACTATGCTAGCGAATGAAGCTAGCAGCCACCTGGCATAAAAGAAGCTTTTCTGGCGTAAATTCTAGTGAATGAATGCATGCTTAAATCCCTGAATTCTTTATAGATATGGACGTAAAACAGTCTTGATTCTTGGTTAAAGTAAACTATGAGGCTAGTCAGTTACGAAAATTAGCCGCCGCCATGTGTAAACAATTAGAAAATTCCTGCGAATAATGCTTCAATCACGCATGCATGTTACGAAAAAAATAATATTTACCTTGAATCCTCGAACAAATCACTCCTGAGACAATCCTTCCTTTTTGTATGCGGTACAACTTTCGTAGTTAAATCAATCGTAAGTAAATCTAAGCTTAAATACGACATGAGCGTGTGCCGTCTTCGGTGATAAGGCGTCGCGCAAAGAATGACGAAGTGACACGTCAATAGTGATGATGTCTATGGTCAAACTCATTTTGGCTGGCGGGCAACATTCAAGGCAATTAGATGTGCAATGGATTACTTTATTTTTGGCCAAATAAGTTAACTCACTGGCTGCCGCTGACGGCAATAATCTTCCAGTCCATTTTGACCGGGAGGGGCAAATGAATGTACTTATGAAAAGGCTCACAAGCAAGTGGAATTTTACCAAGCAGCTGTGTTATCTGTTATGACCTTGCTTTAGAGATTGATTTGATTTTGGAGAATTTCCAGATTTCTTCCTGTTAATTCTGTAGATACTCGATTATTTTTCTGTATTTTCTAAATAATGGTCATGTAATAGGTTACAATACAGTACAGTGTTGTTTTCGTCAACATTGACAATAACGAAAATATTTCATCGACGAACAATTTTTTCATGACGATGACGCGACGAGCTAAAAACGTGGCTTGGGAGACTAAAACAGATGGGAGACAAATGCCAGTTTTAGTCTGACAAGACGACAACAAGATGAAAATACAACATCGTTTCTGTCATATACTAACAATGCGTGACATCTTCATATTGTACGTAGTGTAATGTCGCTCATGTGAGATGTGCTGCGCCTCTCCCTTCTTACCGGAGTTAAGGATGTATCTCAAGCTACGTAGGCTCCGTTCCATCTTGCCAGTTTGGAAAAACAAGATTTGTTTTCTTATCTTGGCAAGAGAGAATATGCAATGTTGCTTTCGCCTTTAAAGTTCTGTGCTGCGTGAGTATCAGACGCTGAATGTAACTCTTAGCGTTAGCGTAGCATTCCCCATAGACTCCACCATCAGTTTGCAAGACAGCTCCACGGACATTGCGTTACGCCTTCCCGGACCAAGGGAGAAGTTGAGTTGGCTTTCACTGTGATAAACTCAAACACATGCTGCGTTCTAACGCCGGATTTAAGTGGAAATAGGACAAATGTTTTACTGTATACAAGTAGGCAGGAGTGTCTCAAGTGAATACAATGAAATGAATGAAAAAAAATATATAGCCCAACTAGTTTGAAATATTTACGTAAAACGAATGATGACTGTTTTTTTTTTGTTTGTTTTTAACCAAGAATCTAGATTGTTTTACACTCATATCTATAGAAATTTTACGATTTAGGCATTTATTTATAAGAATTTCAAACTTAAAAAGCTCTTTGTTTTGTGACGGCCGCCATGTTGGATTTTCTATCTCTGCACCTAAGTACGTAAATTGTG
Organism: Corythoichthys intestinalis; assembly: GCF_030265065.1. Taxonomy (NCBI): domain Eukaryota; kingdom Metazoa; phylum Chordata; class Actinopteri; order Syngnathiformes; family Syngnathidae; genus Corythoichthys; species Corythoichthys intestinalis. The sequence continues at coordinate 28,749,032 of NC_080416.1, forward strand.
ATTGTATATAGAAAAATGCAAATTTTGCTTTTGTTGAGTAAAATTAGGATGATTCTGCATGCTTTCCTCAAGTATTAAGTTTCTGATGTCAAGAGTGAGTGATTTATTAACTGTTGAAAACTTGCACTAAGTTAAAAAAAAAAAAGGTTGCTATTTTGGGCAAAAACTTATATATTATGTTAAATATTGCTATGGATCCTGAAAATATTGGTGATTATCCCTGCATTTAGTGATTTTTGTGCATTTAGCGTAAAATCTGGTAATTTTATAGCCATTTTAAGCTTTGTCATATTTGTCTAGAAAAATAATTAATCGGGATTTTATCAGGGAATGACTTTGCATTTTTGATGTTACTGCTCATGATGACTCATATATGCCTAAGGGAGGTGCCTGTTTTGCTTTTAGGTCGCTGGCAGCTTTGGTTTTGAAAATATTAGAATTTTAAGTTTTTGAAAATAGGCCCCGTGTCCCGTCAACTGATAGTGAAATCTATGCATTCGCGTTAGCATTAGCATCAGAATGGTGAGCGTCCTCTTAAAACTCTTGCCAGTCCAAAGTAGAGCTTCTTGGCTTATCAGGACAGTAAGTCTAGAGGATGTTAAACACTCAGACAACTTTTTTTTTACATATAGATCGGGGCTTCTAGGTAGGGTTAACTGAAAATAATGTACTGATTTTCAGGCCGAGTGTGTATTATCATCATCACAAAGTTAATGTTGTCCTTGTACGTAGACGTTACAATATGTGCTCGTCTATGTTCATTCAAAATTGTTGGAAACCATTATTTTTGGACTAAAACTTTAAATTTTAGAGATGTAAAAATTTTGAGTAAATGTCGACTAAAACTAGACAAAATTTGGATGAGATTTTGTTGACTATTACTTGAGTAATATTATTTTGAAGTAACGCTACTCTTACTTGAGTAAAAGATTTGGCTACTCTACCTCTGATCATTGCTTTTAATGAGCTGAATGGAATTAAATCAACTCATGTACGAAGGTGCCGATCCAGGTTGAGAGTAGTAGATAAGTAGATTTGCCAATGACAGCTTCTATTATGCCCGAGAGGACGTCGGAAAAGCCGAGCACGTTCCCGCTAAGTTTCCAACGGCGAAGTGGACTTCCAGCTGCCCATGACCTCACACGCCAAGCATCTCTTCCTTGGATGAGGACCCCCTGGACGCCAACAACCAAACAATTTCAATGTCGGAATACCTTCTCATCATCTTGCGCTTTTCTGACACTTGGTTCCATCCTTCCTTCCAGTTTTTCATTTTGTTTAGTCCCATTTGCAGTCACAAGGGAGCTGACTACACTCTGGACTGGTCATAATAGATCACTTACCTGTCAATTATGAATTGATTGCGGTTGAATCATGCAGTGGGAATGGATCCATAAATTCTTATCAAAAGAATATTCCAAGCTTCTACTGAGCTTTGTTAGGTTTTTATGAGATCCTGATGGCACCTTCACTGTAGACTAAGCCTAACCCTTACTATACCCAACATAAATCACCCCTAATCCAACTTCCCGTGTAACCCTTTACCTTAAACTGCCCAACACTTACCACGACTCCCTGAACCCATATTCTAACCAAACCTTTCCTACATCTCATAAACCCTAACCCTAAACTATGGGTGTCAAATTGTCCAATCGGGCCCGCGAGGTTGTTCTGCCTGACAGGCACAATGTAGCACCTTTATGCTGTAGATAAATCACACGCGTTTATATTGACATCAACAACATAAAACTATAGATTTGTGTGATCAAGTGCGTGCACTACTGCACTAGTCTTACGTTCGTGTCTGCAGTTACATTTGTTCATTCGCCCCCGCCCAGTCAAAATTGATTGAACCTCTAGAACTGTCAATGCCAGCCAATGACTTGACATTGAAATGACAGAAAATCAAGGAAGCTACCAGTTAAAGCCCCCAAATCTACAGGAAATTATCCATAGTTTAGAGGAAATGACATAAAACTAATTGCCTAAAATTCACAACAATAGACGTCCAACACACTTATACTGGAAGGACTGGCTGCGAATGCTCATCTTTCAGTGCCATTGATGGCGCAAGACCAAGTTCAATCCATTTGACCGAATGAACGCGAAGACGAAAGTTAACGGGGATAGATAAAAATGACCAACAGGGGTTCTAAGATTGAGCCCTGTGGAACTCCTTTGAAGTGTTTAATTGACGCTGCCTGCCCTCCCTGTTGAAATGGATTGGACATCGAGTGCCGTCAGTGGCAGTCAGTGAGTTAATTTATATGGCCCAGAATAAACTAGTCAGGCCCACATGAGATGTTATTGCCATAAATGTGACCAGCAAATCAAAATGAGTTTGACACCCCTGGCCATAACCACAATCCAGCCTTGTCAACTACCAGACTATCAAAAGCTACAAAACTTGGTCGATGGAGTAATCCTATATGTATCCTTCAGCAAATATCTGAACCCCCCAAGCAATCTCCAATAGAAATGGTTGTTGCGTCTACATGCTAAACTCTACTTGTGACAAGTTTGTTTACGTGTTTGAGGGTTCTAAGAATTTGCCAAGATGGTCCTAGACCAAAGGCGTAGGTTTAGTCTCAACATTGGACGGGACATTGATAAGACCAAACAGATTATTGAACGGAGGTCAGGGCTCCATTTTTCACGGTTATGAACCTAATTAGTTGAGAGGCTAAATGATCAATGCAAAAATAAATCTGGTTTGACTTATACTAACTTTCATGTGTATTGGTTCAGGTTAGTTATTTCAATTTTTTTCTCCAAAAACTACTAAAGAAACATTCTGAAATTTAGAAAATATTACCAAAAAAAAACAAAAAACGGGGAGCTATCCAAGAATGTGTTGGAGCACACCTAGACACAAACTAAAGTATTGAAATATAAAAGTGATTTGGGGGAAAAAAAATAAAATAAAAATCTGAGATATCCAATTACCGATCGACATCTGAGGCATACTCGAACCTAAGTACTCACCTGAAATTCTGATGTGTGATTTCATTTCACAATTTTTTTGGGGTTTCAGTTCATGTTCATGTCAGTGTCCCCCTAAGTGGACCCAATCTTGGATAGCTCCCCGTTTTTTTTTTTAATTTTATTTTTTTAACAAAGGGACTTGCACTCTGAAGCCAGATGATCTAAATAAGTGACTGCTAATTTGACATTGTTGTGCCTTGTGGAGGCTGGACTGACTGCAGTAGTTCTGCAGGTTAGCGAGTTTACTCAGTTTAGTGTCATGCTAATGCAGGTTAAACTTTCAATAGCAAAATTTGTGGTGTATTCCCCACCTCCACAACACTGACATCTTTTTACATTACTTGCAGTGGCTGCTACTGGCCGAAAAAAAACCGTCTAATATCCATCCTCTTTGAAGGGGGAATAGGAGGTGGCATTTGTCGACACGAATTTGTCGGGGCTGTGTGAGTGTGTGTCAGTGTGGCCGGGGTAATAGTAATCAGCCATAGATGTCATAATATATTGACGTGACACATTCCCCATTCACTGTGTCACGCCTTCCTGAAGGGGGCCGTCCCACACTCCGCTTCATTTGAAAGCTATACTGCATACAAACGGGAAGGATTGTCTCAGGAGTGATTTCTTCGAGGATTCACGGTAATTAATATATTTTTCATACCATACATGCATTTTGAAACGTTGTGAAAAAAATCAATGGGAGAAAGTACCCGCTACAACAACGGCATTATACTTGGGTATATTTATGTAAAATAACTGCTAACTGCCCGTTTTTTGCTTTTAACCAAGAATCAAGACTGTTTTACGTCCATATCTGCAAAGAATTCAGGGATTTAAGCATTTATTCAGAAGAATTTTCAACAGAAAAAGCCCTTTGTCTATGTTTCCACTCGGTCAGTTTGTTTACATATGGCGGCCGCTAATGTGCTTACTGACTAGCATCGTAGTTTGCAATATTTCCGTAAAATAAATACTAACTGCGCGTTTTTTTTTTTTTTTTTGCTTTTAACCAAGAATCTAGACTTTTACCTCCATATCTATAAAGAATTCAGGGATTTAAGCATTTATTCATAACAATTTTCAACAGAAAAAGCTCTTTGTCTATGTTTCCACTCGGTCAGCTTTGACGGAGATAGGCCCCATAAGAATCGGCCCCGCGCCCCGTCAATACATTATGAAGTCTATGCATCAGCCAATCAAACGTGCATTTAAGGTGGGAAAAAAATGGACCGGCACATTAAGCAAGTGAAAAGGGATAAATGTAAATCCAAACATAATCAAAATAATTCACTAAATAATGGTAGGGTTTAGTCCATCCTTACAACATACAGTAAGAGAAAGCAGTCTACCCTACCATTAAAACTGAACTCATTATATAATGCAAATAAGGTTGCTTATAAAGTTAGTGGGGACAATTTGAGCATCTTGAAAAGTTGGTAGTGTTACGTCCCAACAATCCATATGCAAACCTACGCCCCTGTCCTAGACCAACAGGACACATTCGCTTAGGCAGAACAATCCCTGCTTCCTGAATTTTGACTCCTGCCCTCCTCTTGCACTTCATTTTGTGGAAATCATTTGAGTGTGTTTGACTGTAAAACCCTCCTTGGAGGTGGTATTGAAAAATGGCGCCGCTGTCATGGGGTTGTGTATATATTTGTCTCCATTACAGTACAGTTGGATTGACGCTGAGCAGGTACCAAATGCGACAGGGAGAAAGTCTGTGAACGTCTTTGTGTATTTCATTTGGACTTCTCCCTATTTGTGGTTTAAAAACCCAAATACATCAGAGAGCCAATGGTGTACTTGACTTATCCAAAGTTCACCGTCTTTCTGCATTGTCCATTTTTTGGGGGTAACGCTGCCTGTCATGTTTCACATGTCTGCGGCGGTATTTCCAATTAAAGGACATATTTGATAACCGCAGACTGGATTTGACAACCGCAGAATGTTCCGGAGCAAAAGGGCAACATCTGCTGAAGCAGCCCCCCACAAGCCCCCCTTTCCTCAGAACACAATATGGTTCTTAGCTCTCCAGCCCACTGTGCTGGAAAACATCCAATATTATCCCAAATTCAACACCCCACCCCCTTTTCCTCCTTTCTCCCAAATAAACCCAGAGCCCTAAAGCTCGGATGCACAATAGTGTACAGTAAAGTGAAGTGTCACTGCGGCTTCATAAAGGGACTCAAACAGGCCCTTGTGCTGACTAATTGGTTCTGGGTGGAGGCACTTTGGTGCCCAGAGTCAGGCAGCAGCAGGGTGGTGAGGTACAGTAAACACAAACATATGAGCTCAAAGAGAACCCTTGTCTATGCTTTTTCTTCCTGACGCCACAGAAAACCTGCACAAGATCTCTCATGAGATGATGGATGAGTACACATACCGATACCTTAACCCTGACTCCAAACCCCTTTTCCTAATCCCAACCCCAAACGTAACTCTTAAACACAACCCAGTTCCCAACACCTAAACCTAACCTCTAACCCCAAATCTAACTTTTCCCATCTTTGTGCCTACAGTATTTTATCTTCCAAGGTAGAGCCCTAAGCTTTAAACCTAACCATCTACAGCAGTGGTTCTTACCCTGGGTTCGATTGAACTCCAGGGGTTTGGTGAGTAAATGTAAGGACAGGATGTCAAACTTACAGCCCCACCACAGGGTACAATTCGACCCGCAGTGTTGTTCTGCCTGACAGGCACAGTATGAATGAGCTACATACTGTACATACAAAATTACTAGTCCTAAAAAAATTGCATATTGTAGTAAAGTTCATTGTGTTCTGTAATGAACCAATAAACATTAGACTTAATTACACACAACTGAAGTAGTTCAAGCCTTTTATTGTTTTAAGATTGTTGATTTTGGAAAAAAAAAGTCAAGAAAACAAAAATCCCTATCTCAAAAAATTAGCATATTTCATCTGACCAATACAAAATAGTGTATTTTAATACAAAAAAGTCAACCTTCAATTAATTCTATCAGCTATGCACTCAATACTTGGTCGGGAATCCTTTTGTAGAAATGACTGCTTCGATGCGGCGTGGCATGGAGGCAATCAGCCTGTGCCACTGCGAGTTGTTATGGAGGCCCAGGATGCTTCGATAGCGGCCTTAAGCTCATCCACAGTGTTGGGTCTGGTGTCTCTCAACTTCCTCTTCACAATATCCCCCAGATTCTCTATGGGGTTCAGGTCAGGAGAGTTGGCAGGCCAATTGAGCACAGTAATGCCATGGTCAGTAAACCATTTACCAGTGGTTTTGGCACTGTGAGCAGGTGCCAGGTCATGCTGAAAAATGAAATCTTGATTTCCATAAAGCTTTTCAGCAGATGGAAGTATGAAGTGCTCCAAAATCTCCTGATGGCTTGCTGCATTGACCCTGCCCTTGATAAAACATAGTAGACCAACACCAGAAGCTGATATGACACCCCATACCATCACTGACTGTGGGTACCTGACACTGGACTTCAGGCATTTTGGCATTTCCTTCTCCCCAGTCTTCCTCCAAACTCTGGCACCTTGATTTCCGAATGACATGCAAAATTTGCTTTCATCTGAAAAAAGTACTTTGGACCACTGAGCAACAGTCCAGTGGTCCAGTTCAGAAGTGGCTTGACCTGGGGAATGCGGCACCTGTAGCCCATTTCCAGCACATGCCTGTGCACGGTGGCTCTGGATGTTTCTACTCCAGACTCCGTCCACTGTTTCTGCAGATCCCCCAAGGTCTGCAATCGGCCCTTCTCCACAATCATTCTTAGGGTGCGGTCACCTCTTCTGGTTGTGCAGCGTATCCTGCCACAGTTTTTCCTTCCCACAGACTTCCCACTGAGGTGCCTTGATACAGCACTCTGGGAACAGCCTATTCGCTCAGAAATTTCTTTCTGTGTCTTAGTTTCTTGCTTGAGGGTGTCAATGATGGCCTTCTCGACAGCAATCAGGTCGGCAGTCTTTCCCATGATTGCGGTTTTGAGTAATGAACCAGGCTGGGAGTTTTAAAAGCCTCAGGAATCTTTTGCAGGTTTTTTGAGTTAATTCGTTGATTCAGATGATTCGGTTAGTAGCTTCTTGAGAGAACCTTTTCATGATATGCACATTTTTTGAGATAAGGATTTTTGTTTTTTCTTGACTTTTTTGCCAAAATCATCAATATTAAAACAATAAAAGGCTTGAGCTGAGTTGAGACTTCAGTTGTGTGTAATGAATCTAAAATATATGAAAGTCTAATGTTTATTGGTAAATTACAGAAAATAATGAACTTTATCACAATATGCAAATTTTTTTAGAAGGACCAGTATATGCTTTCATTTTAATATTGGCGCCGTAAAAGCGTAGATTGTGATTCGTGTGAGTGCACTTGGCTCACTTACATGTTCGCAGTTACATTCGTTCATTCGCCCCCTCCTGGTCAAAATGGATTGGAGAGCTAGCGCAGTCAGTGGCAGCCAATGAGTAAACAAGGAAGTAACCCAAAAATACCTCCAAACCAACCAGAAGTGACATCAAATGAACAGGAAGTAACCCAAAAATACCTCCAAAATCAACTGGAAGCAGTCCAGAAATGCCCGAGATATCCACAGGAAATGATAAAAAATTAACAGGAAGTGACTGGTCTTATCTCTTGTTTAAATCTTAAAATTACAAGGAAGTGAAGCAAAATTAACTCATTTCCTGCCTTTGGCAACGATACACATCCAATTCACTTATACCAGGCTGTGAATTCTCATCTTTCATCATCGGTCGTTCATTCGCCCCTTCCCAGCCAAAATGGATTGGATGTCGAGCACCGTCTTTGGCAGCTAGTCAAAAATAAAATAGTCTGGCCCATTTGAGAGCTATTTGCCATAATGTGGCCCGCGAACCAAATTAATTTGAAATCACTGTTCTACAGTTGAAAAAGGTTACGAAGTGCAAGGCCCTATTTTCCTACACTGACTAAATCCAAATCTCTCATCTTTTGTACTCGCTTGCCCCCAACTTACAGTCTTCATTCCATTTCTTTCAACTGCTATTCCTATATCTGAAACTGGTTCGCTCAGTAGAAGGTTGACTCGCACAGGTTATGAGGAAGTACAACAGACCTACGGGCAACGAGGACTGCGCTGGCATTAAAAAACGTTTGGCCCACTTGAGATCGAATTTCCATATCGTGGCCCGCGAACCAAAATGAATTTGAAATCACTGGTCTGCGGTAGGCAAAGGTTAAGAAATGCAAGGCCCTATTTTCTTACGCTGACTAAATGTAAATCTCTCAGTTTTTGTACTTGTTTGCCCCCAATTTACAGTCTTTATTCAATTTCTTTCAACTGCTATTCCTATATCTGAAACTGGTTTGCTCAGTGGAAGGTTGACTGGTGAGGTGTTCCGGGCATGTCCCACCAGCGGTAGGCCCCGGGGACGACCCAGGACACGCTGGAGAGACTATGTCTCTCAGCTGGCTAGGGAACACCTTGGGATAATGCTGGAGGAGCTGGATGAAGTGGCTGGGGAGAGGGAAATCTGGACTTCCCTGCTAAAGCCACTGCCCCGGCAACCAGACCCCGGATTAAGCGGTAGTTAATGCATAGATGGATGGATGGATCTACAGTAACTGCACAACCCAAACTGAAATGCACGAAAGCCAACCCCATATTTAACTCACACAGGGTCCAAATGGTACATTAACCTTCACTGGACTCAACCTATGGCGCTACAACCTCTTCAGTTTGAACCATTTCCAAGCTAACCCAACTCGGTTCCGCTAAATGTCAGCTCCAAGCGGATGTACAGTAAACGCATCAGAAATAAAAGGCACCTCCGCAAAGCCGAGAGACCCACCGCACTCAAGTCAAACGCTAACAGAACCACAGCGTTCACTCGCGGGCAGGCGCTTTTCGGTCATTTTTGACAGGCCACCTGGCCTGTTACGGGCCTGTCAGACTCGGGGCCAAGAACAATAGTGAGCTAGGCCTCCAAAAGCAAACTAAAGAAGAAGGTTATAATTGATGCACAAAAGCTAAAAGACCGAAAGAGTAGAATGTGAGTATTAATGATTAAAAATCTCTTGTTCAAATCACAGGCCCTATCATTAATCCCGTAATCTTCCGTGTGTCTTCCATTTTCGTCGTCAATCTGTTAAACTGTTTGTTTAACGCCCTAACAAATCCTCGGACGCCTCCGGCAGAACTCGACACCACCCAACAAAGCCTGAGCAATTTCCCAAATGGGGTCGCTTATCGGGTTTAGGCATCGAAAAGGCAGCTTGGGGGGGGGGGAGACGTGGGCCGGTTCGGATTACAGGGCGACGACTGAAAATCTAGGCCAGCCGATATTATCACAGTTAATTACGACAAGATGAACGTTGTCACTGTTGCAGGTGTGGACGAGCAGGTGCAAGAATAACTGGATTACAAACAGTGACGTCGTGACCGTCTCAATAGGTTTAACAGTTCTTTAATGAGATGAAATACAAAAAACAAATGCTATATTTTCATTGCGTATTGACTGTTGACAGGAACAGAGAGGAGTCATGATTTAACAGTGTGTTTATCATTGTTGTTCACTGCCTTATAAGGATAACTGTTTCTAATAAGTTATGGTGACAGCAAGTTATAGTAAAAAGTGGAACGTTGGATATACAAATAAGTATTTAGTCAACCACTAATTGTGCAAGTTCTCCCACTTGAAAATATTAGAGAGGCCTGTAATTGTCAACATGGTTAAACCTCAACCATGAGAGAGAGAATGTGGGGAAAAAAACAGAAAATCACATTGTTTGATTTTTAAAGAATTTATTTGCAAATCATGGTGGAAAATAAGTATTTGGTCAAAACCAAACGTTCATCTCAATACTTTGTTATGTACCCTTTGTTGGCAATAACGGAGGCCAAACGTTTTCTGTAACTCTTCACAAGCTTTTCAAACACCGTTACTGGTATTTTGGCCCATTCCTCTATGCAGATCTCCTCTAGAGCAGTGATGTTTTGGGGCTGTCGTTGGGCAACACGGACTTTCAACTCCCTCCGCAGATTTTCTATGGGGTTGAGATCTGGAGACTGGCTAGGCCACTCCAGGACCTTGAACTGCTTCTTACGAAGCCACTCCTTTGTTACCCTGGCTGTGTGTTTGGGATCATTGTCATGCTGAAAGACGCAGCCACGTCTCATCTTCAATGCCCTTGCTGATGGAAGGAGATTTTCTCTCAAAATCTCTCGATACATGGCCCCATTCATTCTTTCCTTTACACAGATGAGTCGTCCTGGTCCCTTTGTAGAAAAACAGCCCCAAAGCATGATTTTTCCACCCCCATGCTTCACAGTGGGTATGGTGCAATTCAGTATTCTTTTTCCTCCAAACAAGAGAACATGTGTTTCTACCAAAAAGTTCTATATTGGTTTCATCTGACCATAACACATTCTCCGAGTCCTCTTCTGGATCATCCAAATGCTCTCTAGCGAACCGCAGACAGGCCTGGACGTGTACTTTCTTCAGCAGGGGGACACGTCTGGCAGTGCAGGATTTGAGTCCCTGGCGGCGCATTGTGTTACTGATAGTAGCCTTTGTTACTGTGGTCCCAGCTGTCTGTAGGTCATTCAGTAGGTCCCCCCGTGCGGTTCTGGGATTTTTGCTCCCTGTTCTTGTTATCATTTTGACGCCACGGGGTGAGGATGGTGTTGAAAGTCCGTGTTGCCCAACGACAGCCCCAAAACATCACTGCTCTAGAGGAGATCTGCATGGAGGAATGGGCCAAAATACCAGCGACAGTGTGTGAAAAGCTTGTGAAGAGTTACAGAAAACGTTTGGCCTCCGTTATTGCCAACAAAGGGTACATAACAAAGTATTGAGATAAACTTTTGGTATAGACCAAATACTTATTTTCCACCATGATTTGCAAATAAATTCTTTAAAAAAATCAAACAATGTGATTTTCTGGTTTTTTTTTTCCACATTCTGTCTCTCATGGTTGAGGTTTACCCATGTTGACAATTACAGGTCTCTCTAATATTTTCAAGTGGGAGAACTTGCACAATTAGTGGTTGACTAAATACTTTTTTGCCCCACTGTATATAAAGAAAAACTACCTGACCATTTAGCAGAGGAGGGTAGCAACGTGTTAGATTTGCTCAGTTGTTTCTATCCAAGATACTATATCAAATACTATACTATACTATATCAAATACTTGTTCTCCACACTGTATATATTCGGTTAGCAGGGTTTGGGTCTCTAATATGATCTATTCAAAAAATAATTTTGACCCATTATGAAATACTTTGCAGCATTCCTGTCCATTCATTCATTTTTGTTGTTTGTTTTATTGCTTTACAACTTTTATAGACAAATATTTACCAGCTAAGTCTTTATTTTAAAATCCATATAAAGAAAAGTCAATTACATGCAATGAAATTTTGTGGCCATTAGGGGGGCACTGCCTCGCCTGCCTCCCCACAATCTCTGTACGTCTAAGAGTAGTTTTACACCACCATACTTGAGTAGATTTGTGAAGAAGAAATTCTTACTCCACTACTTTTGCCTACACTGCTGGGATACATCTTTATTCTGCATATTAGATTTGACTTTATTTTTGCCAGAGATGCAGACAGTGGTTTTCACCAATGAGATGTCGCAACAATAATCACATGACACCATTGTACCAATCAGACATAACAATAACAAACAATTGCAGTTGGAAGTCCTACGATTACGTGGGCCTGTTTAGTCACGCGGCATCTTTAAAGCACTTTAAAAAAAAGAATCTATTTGACATAGAGTCAACATTGCTCGAAAGTGTGGATTTGAACCTTTTTCCTAGTTTTTATTTGGCACCGATAGACCATGGAAAACCGGAGATATGATCGTTTTCATTTCATGGTTGGAAATATGTCTTTTTCTCCACTAGAGGGCACTTATGCTCTTTGAACAGATGATGTTTCTTATTTTTAGTCTGAATTTGATTAATTTTGTGTAATTAGGGGGAGGGAGGCAAATATGGTCATGCAATAGGTTATAGTAGTGTAGAATAGAAACAGTTCATATAGATAATGTTCTATTGAGAAAAAAAGTATACAGTGGTACCTTTACATATGAATTTAATTCATTCCAGCACCTGGTTTGTAAATCAAAATGGTCGTATGTCGAGCGGGATTTTCCCATAAGAATACATTATAATTCCAATAATCCATTCCACAGCCCAAAAACCTACGCTAAATCCTTAATAAATCCTGCTGGTACAATTACAAATAGCAATAACATAGCAAAACAAATACATTATAAATACAATTAGGAATAATATAATGATAATTATTATGTAACGAATCGCGTTCTAATTTAGGGGGAGGGACGCTAATATGGTGATGCAATAGGTTATAGTAGTGTAGAATAAAAACAGTTCATATAGATAATGTTCTATTGAGAAAAAAAGTATACAGTGGTACCTTTACATACGAATTTAATTCATTCCAGCACCTGGTTTGTAAATCAAAATGGTCGTATGTCGAGCGGGATTTTCCCATAAGAATACATTATAATTCGGTTAATCCATTCCACAGCCCAAAAACCTACGTTAAATCCTCAATAAATCCTGCTGGTACACTTACAAATAGCAATAACATAGCAAAACAAATACATTATAAATACATTTAGGAATAATATAATAATTATTATTATGTAACAAATCGCGTTCTAATTTAGGGGTTGTGTTTTGCATGCTGTTCCTGAACGTGGCGTCTGTCTGATGACAGACAGATGGCATGCCTTGAGTTGAGTTTTGTTAGGATTTTGTACTGGTGTTTTTGTCCATTTGATTACCCATTGATTTCACCTGTTGTGGCCTGCTCATTGTGTCTTGACCAATCTGCTGCCTCATGTATCAACCACCTGTGTCTCGTTACCCCATGTCTGTATTTAAGTTCCCCATGTGCTGTCTGTTCGTGTTCGGTCATTGTCTATCCGCCCCGCTTTGCCTCCTTTTGTTCGCCACCACGCTCATATTTTTCGATCATTTCCATCTTAATTTCAAAGGTAAGCGTCACCTATATTTCTTTTTTTTTCACCACCTGCACTAACCTTCTTGGGACCCATGTTGATTTCTCCCACAAGAAAGTCCGCCGTGCCTCCGTATTGTGGGAAAACACTGAAACTGTGACGATGTCATAAATCGGATTTCGAGCATGTTATATGTCGAGACAAATGACGGGTCAAATTTTACGTCGGATGCCGAAAGGATCTTATGTCGTTGCAATCGTATGTCGAGGTACCAGTGTACCATTGTTTAAAACAATATCAGACATTGTAAGCAGTTACTCACAATGTTACACAAGACGTGAGAATTGTTTTTACCAAATACTTTTTTACTTGTACTTGAGTACATTTTTGGATGACAACTTTTATTTGATTAATATTATTTTAAAGTAGCTGGACTCTTACTTGAGTCAAATTTTTGGCTACTGTACCCACCTCTGCCATAGGGAAAAAATTTCATTTTGTCAAATATGAGAAAACAAAACATGAAAAATGGTATTTCATTAAGAAAAATTTCAGCGAATTAGAAGGAATTATATAATACTGAAATACATAAGAATAAACAAAATATGTCACAAATTTTCACACAAGAATACAAAAAATGGAATCTGTATTTTCATATTGTACATTGATGAGCAGTTTAGAAAACGAATGAATAAATTCAGTATTTATACAATAATTGATTTAACCATAGACTTCTATCAGTTGACGGGACGCAGGGACGCTCCGTAGGGGGCCTACTTTCAAAGACTTAAAATTCAAATATTTTCAAAACCAAAGCCGCTAGCGACCTAAAACTAAAACAGGCACCTCCCTTAGGCATATATGAGTCTCCATGAGCAGCAGCATCACAAAAATTTGAAGTCGTTCCCTAATAAAATCCCGATTAATTATTTTTTTTTATCTAAACAAAATCTAAAAAGCCTTTAAAATTCTCAGATTTTATATGCTAGATGCACAAAAAATCACCAAATGCAGAGATAATCACCTATATTTTTAGGATCAATAGCAATATTTAACTAAGTTTTTGCCCAAAATAAGTTTTCAACAGCTAATCACTCAATTTTCACATCAGAAACTTAATGCTTGAGGAAAGCATGCAGAATCATCTTAATCTTAGGCAACGTTTTTTTTTAAATAAAATTTTTCTATATACAATCACAACTTATTTATTTTGAATTCAGATGTCACTATAGCCTCCGCACGTCTTGCCGGCTATCTGGCCCTCGTCGTTAGATTGAAATGTTACATAAGATAAAACATGTAAAAGCCAATTTTCTTTTTTGTACGGACGCAGAAATGTCCAGTTTTTTTTTTTTTTTGCCAAAAAATGGGCTGTTGGCCGAAAATTACCTGTTTTTTTTTAAATGTAAAGTCGCGCTATTGCGTATGGATACAAAATCCAACATGGCGGTCATCACAAAACAAAGAGCTTTTTAAGTTGAAAATTCTTGTAAAATAAACGTGTAAATCCTGGAATTTCTATAGATATGAACGTAAAACAGTCTAGATTCTTGGTCAAAAGCAAAAAACAGGGAAGTTATCATTCATTTTATGTAAATATTTCAAGCTAAAGTTACGCTAATTTTTTCCATTCTTTTCATTTTTTTCACAATGTTTCAAAGTGAATGCATGGTGCTATTTTACATAATAATCCTGGAATCCTCGACGAAATCACTCTTGACTCATTTGACTCCTGCCTGCTTCTATGCAAACTTTCGTCCTGTTTCCACCTAAATCTGGTGTTAGAACGCAACGTGTGTCTGAGTATATCGCAGTAAAGGCTTCCTAGACGCTCTGCCGGCCCACTACGGGAAGCAGTAGCGCAATGTCTGTAGGAGCTGTCTTGTCAACTGATGATGATGATGATGTCTATGATTTATCGTAGAAATTGTTTCAATAAAAATAAATGCTCGCAATTTAAAAAATAGAATCGTAACATTAGCATTGGTTTTAATATATATAATTAGAGAATGTATACATGATTACAGATGTAATAACAATAAACATGTTTCTGTGGGGTGGGTCATAAATTAACACTGCAATAAAAATAATGCAATATTTATGAACGGTAAATCTTTATTTAGTTAAAAATATGTTCTGTGCATCAAAATAAAGAAAAGCCAAATACATCCACTATTCTTATTAACCAAATATGTTTTATATAAAATGTATTAAATAAAATAAAAATGATTTGTGTAGATCATAACCAAGTTGTGCTGGATTTCCTTTCCTTGTGTACCTAATAAGTGACTGGAAACATCCAGAAGGTCTCAGAGGGGAAAGCAGGGGTTTCCTCTTGTGTGAGTCACGCACACACACACATTAAAAAGATTGTTTGTCATGTGAGTGGAAACCCAGTTCAAATTGTTGGCTTCTGAAACAGAAAACTAAACAATTGCTGGTTTTTGTGTGTTGGCAGCCCGTTGAGGCGGGCAATGGACGCGGCGGGGGCAACCCATACTGCCTACGTGTGTAATTGCAGGGGAAACTCTGACACGCGAGCGCACACGTGCTTGGTGGGAAAATACTTCTTCAGACTGCATAATAATTCTACAATAACAGGACAACAAGAGGGTTAACTGGCTTTGTCGCAGGTCACGTTGTGAGGAGACGGCGGGGAAGGACGGAAAGGTGGAGGGAGGGAGGCGGGGGTTTCCATGCCGGGATTGCCCGGGAATGCGATGCGGACGCCAAACTCTGGGGAAACCCTCGTCTAGGACGCCTACGCCTCAGCCCGGTCTGCCCAGGGTCCAAAAGACAGGCTCGTTTGTTTACGTTGACACAAAAACGCGACATGGATAGCTCTTAAAAAGTCTAAGATTAGAAGATTTATCGAGACTGCCGAAGAAGAATTCATGCAAAATCACAGTTCTCATTCATTTGTAGCTGATTGGATCCAATTTCAATATTCTATTTTAACTCTTTGCCCTGATAGGCTGTCGGTGAGATGCTCGTTGGAATACGCGTTGGTGACTTTAAAATTTCGTGGAGATGCGGACTACAATTGTCCTTCAATGACACCAGCTATGTATTTCACAATTATGCAAAAACGAAATATTCAATCACTTGACACACCCACTTGTGCGGTGTACGTGTTCGCGAGTGTGCACAGACAGGTAGGATTTCAGTCAGAAAGACTGACAGACTTCGTGGTTCCAAAATGCTAGGATATTACTAACAGTGGCACCTGTACTTACGAAATTCATTGGTTCTAGAAGTAGTTTCGTAAACTTAAAATTCCGTTGGTAGAGACATGCTTTCCATGTGAATGCCCTAATCCGTTCCAAGCCCCTCCAAAATTCAGACATAAATCTTTTATAGTGCATAAAAATCCATCAAAATATGTAACAAATACATGTTACGATTAAATTATCGCACAATAAACATAAAATCAGAGTTGTGCATATTGTAAAAAAACAAGAACAGAGTACAGAATAAAAGTTTATACACTCATGTAAAGCTGTCAGAACATGAGTAGCGAATGAAGAGGATGCTGGGATACATACATACACGTACAGTAGAGGTCCCTCTTAGTCAACTGAATGCCAGGAATGCTAAGCAATAGCCAATGGCAGAGCAGCTATAGGTATGATACGTTCATTACTCTTGGAGCTGCCAGTACTAGCCATACAGTATTTTTACCTTTCGTATCCTGAATTTTTTTTCCTAACAAGAAGCAATATTGTCCCATTGAGGCGTGTCTTAACCTGAACATTTTGTATGTGGCGACTGCAGCACCCCCTGGTGTTGGGGAGAAAAAAAGTGTTTAAGTACATTTATTTTTGTTGTTGTTAAAAATAAATAAATAAAACATATTGAAACATTACCGTATTTAACTTTGGGGGTTAAATATATAGCGTGGAGCAAATAAGTATTTAGTCAACCACTAATTGTGCAAGTTCTCCCACTTGAAAATATTAGAGAGGCCAGTAATTGTCAACATGGGTATACCTCAACCATGAGAGACAGAATGTGGAGAGAAAAAAAAACAGAAAATCACATTGTTTGATTTTTAAAGAATTTATTTGCAAATCATGGTGGAAAATAAGTATTTGGTCAATACCAAAAGTTCATCTCAATACTTTGTTATGTACCCTTTGTTAGCAATAACGGACGCCAAACGTTTTCTGTAACTCTTCACAAGCTTTTCACACACTGTTGCTGGTATTTTGGCCCATTCCTCCATGCAGATCTCCTCTAGGGCAGTGATGTTTTGGGGCTGTCGTTGGGCAACACGGATTTTCAACTCCCTCCACAGATTTTCTATGGGGTTGAGATCTGGAGACTGGCTAGGCCACTCCAGGACCTTGAAATACTTCTTACGAAGCCACTCCTTGTTGCCCTGGCTGTGTGTTTGGGATCATGTTCATGCTGAAAGACCCAGCCACATCTCATCTTCAATGCCCTTGCTGATGGAAGGAGATTTTCACTCAAAATGTCTCGATACATGGCCCCATTCATTCTTTCCTTTACACAGATGAGTCCTCCTGGTCCCTTTGCAGGAAATAGCCCCAAAGCATGATGTTTCCACCCCCATGCTTCACAGTGGGTATGGTGTTCTTTGGATGCAATTCAGTATTCTTTCTCCTCCAAACACGAGAACCTGCGTTTCTACCAAAAAGTTCTATTTTTGTTTCATCTGACCATAACACATTCTCCCAGTCCTCTTCTGGATCATCCAAATGCTCACTAGTGAACTGCAGATGGGCCTGGATGTGTACTTTCTTCAGCAGGGGTCACGTCTGGCAGTGCAGGATTTGAGTCCCTGGCGGCGCACTATGTTACTGATAGTAGCCTTTGTTACTGTGGTCCCAGCTCTCTGTAGGTCATTCACAGGTCCCCCCGTGTGGTTCCGGGATTTTTGCTCACCGTTCTTGTTATCATTTTGACGCCACGGGGTGAGATGTTACGTGGAGCCCCAGATCGAGGGAGATTATCAGGGGTCTTGCATGTCTTCCATTTTCTAATAATTGCTCCCACAGTTGATTTCTTTACTCCAAGCATTTTACGTATTGCAGATTCAGTCTTCCCAGCCTAATGCAGGTCTACAATTTTGTCTCTGGTGTCCTTCAACAGCTCTTTGGTCTTGGCCATGGTGGAGTCTGGAGTGTGACTGAGTGAGGTTGTGGATAGGTGTCTTTTATACCGATAATGAGGTAAAACAGGTACCATTAATACAGGTAACGAGTGGAGCCTCATTAGACCTCGTTAGAAGTTAGACCTCTTTGAAAGCCAGAAATCTTGCTTGTTTGTAGGTGACCAAATACTTATTTTTCACTCTTATTTGGAAATAAATTCTTTAAAAATCAAACAATGTGATTTTCTGTTTTTTTTTTCTTCACATTCTGTCTCTCATGGTTGAGGTTTACCCATGTTGACAATTATAGGCCTCTCTAATCTTTTCAAGTAGGAGAACTTGCACAATTGGTGGTTGAATAAATACTTATTTGCCCCACTGTACGTTGAAAAAGGCTTTTTTGTTAAGAACACAACCTGACACCTTGCTTGCTGCAGGTGTTCTGCAATTCCTTTCTACACGACGAGACGGCTACACAATAATCAGTTCGCTTGCGCAGGCATCGGTGCGCGTGCACACATCGATTAAAAGCAGTGAGTACTCACTATTTTTGTTTTTATTAAGTTTTATTTTATTACCTTTTCCTTTGCCTAAAAAATAATTTTTGCATGTATTTCCCTCCCATAGTTTTAACCATTGTGTTTTCTTCTGGTAGCTTTAAAGCCGAGTTTTGATCTGTTGACCACATTAGTCACGTAGCGTATGTAAACCATCCTTATTTGCCATAACTACATTTAAGTATTTTGTCAAAGCATTTTTTAGCACGTTCTGCCTGTATGCATTTAAACAAAAAAGGTGGAAAGTGCACGGTAGTACTTTGGGTGTCAAATTGGCCTCTTGTAGGACGTTTCACTGACTATACCGGGTCATGCTGAATAAGGCGCTATTAGAATGAAAAAGTAAACTGTTGACAGAGGAGGCCTCAACATGGAACAAAAAGAAATTAGCAATTTTTTCTGAACAAAAAGCGCAAAATTTTCTAAAACTCAAGGCCGAAAATTAAAATGATTGCCCCTTTAGTGTCTTTAAATAGGTAAGAGATTCTTGCATTGTAGCCATATTATTGTTAGTTGTTGCTGTTGAGCTGCCGCCATGCAGAGCACTGTTGGATATTCGTGTGCAATTTATTTTAGAGTTGTGAAAGGGGGCGTTAAACCGAGGCTTATTGGCCCTTTTAGCTTTCAAATGTTTGTGTGTCATTGCGCCGTCTAGCTTCGGGGATTTGCATTTTAATACATGGGAGCTTTTATTTCCAAAACAAAAAATTCAACACACACTGCAGGTGAAGTAGAACGCTGTCTTTGTAGTAGCCTAGTAGTAGTACGTAAACTATCCAGCATGCATGTGTACTGACATTGTGCACACCTTGTATGGAGAAAACGCGCAAGCATGACAAATTTGGACCAAAATGGCTGTTTTTGGATGGGGAAAAACTAAGCACCCCTGCTTTGAGTGACTTCCAGCGCAACTGTAGAGACGTTTGTAAGTAGAGGTACCACTGTATTTCAACCTAAATAGAATTCCCTCACTTGATGCCAACTCATTCATTCGGTGCTTCAAGGCTGGAGACATCCAGAGGCAAAAAAAAAAAGTCAACGGAGAACCGGGCAAGGGGGCTAGTTTTAAGGTACTTGCATAATGAGGCAGCGTGTGAGTTCACACCGTGACCGATTTCAAAACCTATTGTGTGCAGAATGAATTCACTTGCAAACACAATTTCAATTAAATTAAAGGAATAAAAAACCCAAAACAAATAACACACTTAAGCCAGGGCACACTCCAATTTTGACCTAGCATGAATGAATTTATAATATTATAAAATTGCTTTAGTGTGTTTTTTAAGCCCCTTTCAGATTTATATCCTGGTAAATTCCTGTGTAAGGTGACGCGTGATTTAGCAGTGTCATGGCTTTCACACATGGGGAAATGTCCTTCGGAATAAACCGGGTTGTATGTGTGAAAGTGGCTTGATTTATCCAGGGTTGGCGTCTCGGCGCTCTCCGTGCGGGGAGGGCGGCTGGCGCAATTTTATAACCCGGACATTACGTCATTTTTGGTCAGCATCGGCTGTCACACTTTTTTGGTCAAATCATGTTTTTGTTAAAGAAGGAGCATTCCCGACGTTGAACCTGCAGCCAATTCAAGCTAATCAAGACTGTATTTAAGCCCAGACGATCCAAGAGAAGGGTGGCGAGATATTTACTTGCTGGGCGCCATTCGACACCGTGTCCTCTCCAATTCCGTGCGTTTGCTATATTGTTCGTGTGCAGTCCTTGTTTTGAAATCCTCTACGTTGTGCTGGTATTTGAGTGTATTTATTTTGTTGTCTTATCAGCTCTCTGCCTACCGCTTAGGTTAGTATTATTGATCCCCGTCGACCTACAGTCACGGACCTATTGTGTTATTCCCCATTTTCCGCGATCGCATGTATTTTTGTTTGTATTTAATAAACCCTTGGACGCGTCTCTTCGTTGTTTTCTGCTTGATGTACAACGTTGTTTCCGCAGTTGCGGACTCTGACATCGGCAACAAAATAAACCACACATTTCCAAAGATGGACGATAAGCTGTCTTCCTCGGCTCTACGATCCAGTAGCAATTTAATTTCGTTATGTTTTCAGTTTAATTTTGCCATTTCCAGTTTGCCGTGTTGATAATCGTGATGTTTGTTTAATGCTTTTCGTCTTACTGCAAAGAAGCCTTATTAGCAGCTTCATTCATTCCGTTATGAAACTTTTATTACCAATACCTAAACCACAAGTCACAAGTGTGGGAAGACCCTTCCTTCCTTTCTTGCATCCTTGCCTCCCCTAGTAGAACAATGAAAAGGCTTTCCTTGTTTTCGGAAGCACACGTGAGCCTCGCCTGGCCCAAATGTCACGTTTTCACCCCGTTGAAGCCAATCAAGAAAATTGCTGTTTGTAAACCAACCAACCACCTCCTCCTCCCTTCTTCCCTCTAAACCCAACTAGCTCCAAGTCAGAAGCGCGCACACACACCCTGCTGAAGGAGGCAATGGAAAGTTGTGCAAATGTAAATGTGCTAGGTTAAAAATACAGCGCATTAATGTGCACCACATGTGGCACTCTGGCAAGGATGGAAGAGATTCTGACGGGAGGGAGCGGGAAGGAATAGTCCTGGGCTTTCTCCAGGGGAGACACGCTCACACACACATACACTCACCTTGAGCCTTTTCCACAAACACCACCTTGGAGTCGGCCTGAAAGTTGTGTCCGTCCAGCTTCAGGCTTTGTCCTCCAGGGGCGGCGCCGGTCTCCAAGCTTTGCTTGTCTACCAAGGGCAGTTCTTGGGCCGACCGCTGGGCTGCATGTGAGAGATCAGGAGTTTCTTTTGAGAGGCCGATAAGAGCGAATTAGACCTCTCGCATACACACCACTTAGCCATCACACACACTTACTGATGTTTCAGTACATTTTTCAGTTGAATGCGTGAGAGCATTTGAATAGTGTGGGAGTGTTTTGTTAGCATTTAAGAGTGTTTCAGTTAGCATACCTGTCAAGTTGTACAGTTTCGGCGTAATTCATACAAGTGAGCACTGATTTTTTAAATGTGTACGCTGTACGTTCAAAATCTACGTTTTTTTTTTCCTCCGCTCGGATTTAGTCACCGTTTCGGCAACGAGACAATGTGCGTTACTATGCGTTACTACGTTGGTTGAATGACGCGAGAAAAGTCAGAGACACAGAGAGAGAAGAGCGGGAGTGGGAAGGAGGGAAGAGTGTTGTGACGCTGTTTCAAACGCGATGCTAGGCTAGGTGGGTCCAATATTTCCTGACAGTAGCCTACAGCCTACAATCTACGCCCACTTGATGCTACACTAGATATCACATGCATATAGAACTACATGCGAAATGACAGACTCGTAGGCGTTAGTAACCAGCCGCCATTTTAAAGCAGTAGACTTCTCAGAAAGGCTCTGTTGTAGTGAAACTTCCTAGCGAACCTAAGTACTTTTTATCTAAAATACTCCGAAATTGGAAAAATCTTGACTTGAATCTATCTTATTATGATGAGTTTTAAAACTTTCACATGTCAAAAGTAGACAGACGGGTACTAATGCAAAAACGGAAGCAATTTTCACAACTTTAACAGTTGATTCACAACATTAAATGACTTCCAAACATAGCAAAGGTTGCTGTTTATTTATTTATTTTATTAATTCTTTGAGGAAGGAAAAAAAAAGGTATCGAAGGTATCGGGAGATTTCCTATGCAACGCGCACATAGTACAGTGTATCACAAAAGTAAGTGCACCCCTCGCATTTCTGCAGATATTTAAGTATATCTTTTCATGGGACCACACTGACAAAATGACACTTTGACACAATGAAAAGTAGTCTGTGTGCAGCTTATATAATAGAGTTAATTTATTTTCCCCTCAAAATAACTTAAAATATAGTCATTAATATCTAAACCCCTGGCAACAAAAGTAAGTACACCCCTTAGAAACTACATCCCTAAACGTCCAAATTGAGTACTGCTTGTCATTTTCCCTCCAAAATGTCATGTGACTCGTAAGTGTTACTAGGTTCAGGTGTGCATAGGGAGCAGGTATGTTCAAATTTGTAGTACAGCTCTCACACTCTCTCATACTAGTCACTGAAAGTTCCAACGTGGCACCACATGGCAAAGAACTCTCTGAGGATCTTAAAAGACGTATTGTTGTGCTACATGAAGATGGCCAAGGCTACAAGAAGATTGCCAACACCCTGAAACTGAGCTGCAGCACAGTGGCTAAGATCATCCAGCGTGTTAAAAGAGCAGGGTCCACTCAGAACAGGCCTCGGGTTGGTTATCCAAAGAAGCTGAGCGCACGTGCTGAGCGTCACATCCAAATGCTTTCTATGAAAGATGGTCGCAGGAGTGCGGTCAGTATTGCTGCCGAGATTGAAGAGGTGGGGGGTCAGCCTGTTAGTGCTCAGACCATACGCCGCTCTCTACATCAAATTGGTGTGCATGGCTGTCACCTCAGGAGGAAGCATCTTCTGAAGACGGTACACAAGAAAGCCCGCGAACAGTTCGCTGAAGACAGATCAACAAAGCATATGGATTACTGGAACGATGTCCCATAGTTTGATGAGACGAAGATTAATTTGTTTGGTTCCAATGGTCTCAAGCATGTGTGGCGGCGACATGGTGAGGAGTACAAAGATAAGTGTGTCATGCCTACAGTCAAGCATGGTGGTGGGAATGTCATTGTCTTGGGCTGCATGAGTGCTGCAGGTGCTGGAGAGTTACATTCCATTGAGGGAAACATGAACTCCAACATGTACTGTGAAATACTGCAGCAGAGCAGGATCACCTCCCTCCAGTAAATGGGTTGCAGGGCAGTGTTCCAGCATGACAATGACCCCAAACACACCTCCAAGATGACTACTGCTTTACTGAAGAGGCTGAGTGTGAAAGTGATGGACGGGCCAAGCAAGTCTCCAGACTTGAACGCAATAGAACATCTTTGGGGGTTCCTCAATGTTGTGGAGGTGGGGGACAAGCCACTAATTTTACAACTGAAAGTCCAAACTGCATCAACGTTAGCATAACATTAAACTGCGTGAATTTGCTAACCTGCAAAACTAGAGTAGGAAGCTGCTTAGAGAGAAGCGTTCTCCTGTCTTTGTTTACTGTTAAGGTTAATTCAACTGTGAGAAATGTAGAAACCCGAAGTTTACACCCTTCACCTTAACTTTCATTTTTATTTTAATTATGTGGTCTTAAAGCAGCCCAAAGGAGCTTTCATTTTTTGTTGAGTTTGGCTGTGCTTGTGGACAAAAGCAGTAGGGTTTAACCGAAGGAAGGCTCGATTTCTATTCATTTTTGTTATATCACCTGTATCACCTCTGTGTATCACCTGAACCAATACATATGAAAGTTACACATAAGGACTTATATATTATATAAGTCAATACAGATTTATTTTTCATTGATCTATCCTAGTCTATCAATTAATTAGGTTCATATTCGTCAGAAATGTAACCCTCACCCTCGTTCGACCAATGTGTTTGGTCTTATTAATGTTTCGTCCCCAGCAAAAAGTCTACATGCAGGTTATGCTGTTATATCGTCCCTACCAATGTTGAGAACAACCCTATGCCTTGGCTTCAGTCATTGTTTTCATATTATGAGAGGATCACATGTAACGCAGACCCGCGCCCCATGCGGCCCTGCGCATCCCGACGACTCACAGCAGCCCACTTGAGCTTTCGTTTGTGTCAAATGATGGATGCTTGCTCTTCAATATTTACTCCAAGAATATTTGCCCTCAGCATGACTTCACTCCTCTTTTTTTTTTACCTTTTCACTCCCTTGCCCGTCTGTGCTTTTTTTTGTTTTGCCTGGATTTCATGTCGGAAGTGCGTCGTTTCCTCGTCATTGGCTGGGGCTCAATTTGAGGAATGTGCCAGATTAAGGCTTTTAGAAGACAAATAAAAGATAAGGCTCAGGTGTCAAGCTTTTAAGAAACGGTTTCTGTCGTATTGCTTAAAAAGTTTTATTGTACCTTCCCATCTTGTGGAAGATCTCTGAATTGTTCGGTTTGTCACTATACAAAAAAGTATTTGAACCTTTTGGAATTTCTCACATTTCTGCATAAAATCACCATCAAATGTGATCTGATGTGTATTAAAATCACACAGATGAAAAAAACAGTGTCTGCTTCAACTAAAACCACCCCAAAATTTATAGGTTTTCATATTTTAATGAGGATAGTATGCAAACAATGACAGAAGGGGGGGAAATAACTCAGTGAACCATAACATTGAATATTTTGTGCCCCCCTTGGCAGCAATAACTTCAACCAGACGCTTCCTGTAGCTGCAGATCAGTCCGGCACGTCGAACAAAAATAATGTTGGCCCATTCTTCTCTACAAAGCTGCCATACTTCAGTCAGATTCCTAGGATGTCTGGCATGAATCGCTGTCTTTAGGTCATGCCACAGCATGTCAATGGGGTTCAAGTCGGGACTTTGACTTGGCTACTCCAGAACATGTATTTTGTTCTTTTGAAACCATTCTAAAGTTGATTTACTTCTGTGTTTTGGCTCATTGTCTTGTTGCAGCATCCATCCTCTTTTTAGCTTCGACTGTCTGACAGATGGCCTCAGGTTTTCCTGCAAAACATCCTGATAAACTTTTGAATTCATTCTGCTATTCATGATTGCAAGTTGTCCAGGCCCTGAGGCAGCAAAACAGCCTCAAATCATGATGCTCCCTCCACCATGCTTCACGGTGGGGATGAGATGCTGATGTTGATAAGCTGTTTCAGTTTTCCTTCACATATGAAATTGTGTGTTACTCCCAAACAATTCAACTTTGGCTTCATCAGTCCACAAAATATTTTGCCAAAACCTCTGTGGAGTGTCCAAGTGCTTCATCAGTCCACAAAATATTTTGCCAAAACCTCTGTGGAGTGTCCAAGTGCCTTTCTGCGAACATTAAACAAGCAACAATGTGTTTTTTAGACAGCAGTGGCTTCCTCCGCGTAGTCCTCCCATGAACTTCATTCTTGGCCATAGTTTTACATATAGTTGATGTGTGCACAGAGATATTGGACTGTGCCAGTGATTTCTGTAGGTGTTTAGCAGACACTCTAGGGTTCTTTTTTACATCTCTGAGTATTCTGTGCTGAACTCTTGGCGTCATCTTTGGTGGACGGCCACTCCTTGGGAGAGAAGCAACAGGGCCAAACTCTCTCCATTTGTAGACAACTTCTCTGACAGTCGATTGATAGACATCCAGACTTTTAGAGATGGGTTTGTATTCTTTTCCAGATTTACACAAATCAACAATCCCTGATCGCAGGTCTACAGACAGCTCTTTTGACAGAGTCATGATGCACCTCAGACAGTGCTTCTCATCAAGACATTTCTTACCAGACGTGTGTTTTATAGTGGGCAGGGCATCTTAAATCATTTAATCATTAAAATATAAAAACTTATAAATATTTGGGAGGTTTTAGTTAAAGAAGATACTGTATTTTCATCTGTGTAATTTTGACAAAGATCACATTACATTTGATGGTGATTTTATGCAGAAATTTGAGAAATTCCAAAAGGTTCAGATACTTTTTCATACCACTGTATGTTGCAGGCATAGTTTCTTTGCTAAAGCCATCTCGACCCTGAACAGCCATATGTAACACAGCATCACCCAATGTCCAATATTCATTTATATGCAATATACTATGTGAAATACTTACTAAGTGCAATATTCAATGCCTCACTGTCAACATCAGCAATTTAACTTCTATTCACACATATTCAATGTGCAATACTTGTTTACGTGCAATATTTATCTGCAATATTCGATGGCACACTGTCAACTGCTGCTACTTCACTTCAATTATTTGCACTGCCTGAACATAGGACTACCTCTTACATATTTATATCTATTTAGATTTTATACTTTTATTCTTGCAAGCATCTTTCGAGTTTTTTTTTACTTGTCCTGCACTGTAAAGGGAGATGCTCCACAATTTCATTGCACAACCGTATAATGGCAATAAAGGGCTTTTCTATTCGATTCGATTCGATTCATTGATAGGGGGTTAAAGATACATGCTTGTAGTTTTGGCAGTTTGCAACATTGCGGGCAGGTTTAGAGGCACTCACAGCACTCGATAGGGTTGGACGCGGTCTGCAAGGAGATTGTCCTGCCGCCCGCCTGGTTGATGTGGACCCTGAACACCATGCGCACCCGCGTGTTCTTGCGCCCGATGTCCGTCTCGCCTTTGCGCAGCTCGATGTCAGAGTTGCGCAGCTTCAGGATGCCTGCGCAGTCAATCCTACAGACACACAATCACAAGTCACGAAGGATGCCTGCAAAATGACTTATGTGTGATGATTTCATAAATAATGACCCTCTTTTCAAAAACGATCTGGGAAAGGTGGTTTGAATCGGGAAGTAGGCCACCGAATCCCAGGGGCTGCGTGCCAGAACATGTAAATGTCAGCGCAAACCCCTCGTAACACTCTAAGGAGAAGGTGAAGTCGTCATCCTTCGACAGATTGTTACGCCGCTTGCGTTAAAACTGCGAGAAAGTGCTGACGCCGCGCGGCTGTGCAGGCCAGACAGAAGCTGCGAGTTTGTAATGTGAGCTGTGAGAGGTTATAAAATGAGAACGCCACATGTCTTCAGTGTGTGTGTGCGTGTGTTGACTAGAGCAACACGCGTAAATTAAAAGCATGACCGCGGGAGGCTGCCTTAAGCAAAGTCTTGCTACTTTTGGGCATTTGTGAGAGGAATGATTTAGATATATACATTCATATAAATTATAGTGAACTCAAGTGGACTCAGAATTTAGTGGATTGTCGTAAAGTAGAAGTATGTTATGATACATAACATCACGCGATATATATACTGCACAGTAGTTATGGTACTGTACAATGCAGCATAGTGCTCAATAGTAATCAGCATATATGATGTTCTAAAGTTGTATCGTATTGTTTGATGTAGTAACATAGTAGTTACAATAGTAATAGTCATGTTGGTTATGATGTCAAGTACTGAATACGGTTTTATGTGATGTTATAGTTGTATCACATAATATTGGGATAGCATAGTATGGAGTAGTAGTGTATAATATACTACAATATCAAATTGTGTTGTTTAATGTATTGGACTGCCTGTATATAATAGTACAGAACAAAATAGTATTCATTGTTCATCATAAGATATGTTATAATGAATACACATGTATATACATAGTTACTGTTGTATACAGTATCGTGTAGTATTATAGTATACTTTATGGAAAGGTGTGGTACAGTACTTTGGATAGTGTGTGGTATGCTATGATCACATAAGGAGAGTATACTTCAGTATAGCGTACTATGTATACTAGCATATACAGAAAATCCGTGAATAGTTGAAGTTCATTGAAAATTCATTGGGGGAAAAAAAACTCCCCACCCCCCAAAATTATTGCATAAGTAGGATGAAGCACCATAGGCTGTTTTTCCATGGATTTGCCCACTCACAAAATAATAGAACATTCAAAGGAATACACACAAAAAAGAATAATAAAAAAGACTTAATAGAATTGAATATGTGGGAGTCCACTGTAATATGCTTTACAGTGCACGTATACATGATGTTACTACTTATAGTATAGTACAGCACTGTAAATATGTGTTGTGTATCATGAAAGTATAATATTTTACACTAGAGTACATACTGTACAGTGTAGGTTTAGTATTGTATGATATTATGAATGGAGTGGTATGGTCGAATGAATAGTGTAGTGTAGTGTAGTGTAATGTAGTGTAGTGTAGTGTAGTATAGTATAGTATAGTATAGTATAGTATAGTATAGTATAGTATAGTATAGTATAGTATAGTATAGTATAGTATAGTATAGTATAGTATAGTATAGTATAGTATAGTATAGTATAGTATAGTATAGTATAGTATAGTATACCTCAAGGTAGAATTGGATACTACAGTGTAGTAAGGCACAGTATAGCAGAGTGTATGCTCTGGTATAGCGTGTGCCAATATTTAGTGGCACCATATACCATGACGGTATGGGTGAATATCATAATCTACTGTATATAGTACTGTTGTTCTGTCCTGTGCTACTTTACTATACATGTATACATTATGTTACTACTTATAGTATAGTACATCACTGTAAATATGTGGTGTGTATCATGATAGTATGATATTTTACATTAGAGTACATGTAGTACAGTGTAGGTTTAGTATTGCATAATATGAATGGAGTCGAATAGTATAGTATAGTATAGTATACTATACTATACTATACTATACTATACTATACTATACTATACTATACTATACTTTACGAAACTATACTATACTATACTTTACTATAGTATAGTATATACTATACTATACTTTACTATACTTATAGTATACTATACTGTACAGTACAGCTCAAGGTAGAATTGGATACTACAGTGTAGTAAGGTACAGTATAGCAGAATGTATACTCTGATATAGCGTGTGCCAATATTTAGTGGCACCGTATACAATGATGGTATGGATGAATATCATAGTCTACTGTATAAAGTACTGTTGTTCTGTCCTGTGCTACTTTACTATACATGTATACATGATGTTACTGTTAATTACAGTAAAGTACAGGACTGTGAATATGTTGTATAGTATGGTATAGTATACTATACTTTACTATACTATACTTACAGTAAAGTACAGGACTGTGAATATGTTGTATAGTATGGTATAGTATACTATACTTTACTATACTATACTTATAGTATAGTATACTATACTTATAGTACAGTACAGTACAGTACAGTACAGTACAGCTCAAGGTAGAATTGAATACTACAGTGTAGTAAGGTACAGTATAGCAGAATGTATATTCTGGTATAGCGTGTGCCAATATTTAGTGGCACCGTATACCATGATGGTATGGATGAATATCATAGTCTACTGTATAAAGTACTGTTGTTCTGTCCTGTGCTAATTTACTATACATGTATACATGATGCTACTGTTCATTACAGTAAAGTACAGGACTGTGAATATGTTGTATAGTATAGTATAGTATAGTATAGTATAGTATAGTATAGCACAGTACAGTACAGTTTGGGAAGGTACAGTACAGTACAGCAGAATTTATACTCTCAAATAGTATGGCAGTAATATATAGTTAGTTATAGTTCTATATAGTTCTGTGGTAATTGTATGGTATACCATCATAGTATTGTTTACTCTAGTGTAACAATGAAAAATTATTCCATTGTTGAAGTAGAATTACTGTATTTGTTAGTTTTTAAAGTGTACTAACATGGCTCTCATGTTGTTGTCGGGCAGCAGCGGAATCTCCAGCACTTTGGTGTTGTTGTTGCACAGCGCCTCGTGGCTCGGCGTTGACACAGTCTTGCCGGTGATGCGGTGCACCTGGTAGAAGGCGTGCGGCCTCAGCAGACGCTCGTCCGCCGTGCCGATGAAGAGTTGCAGGGTTAGCGGCTCGCTAGACACGTAGCCGTGCAGCTGCGGGAGAAACAGAAAGGGGAAAAGGAGCGTCAATGTTGACGATTAGAGGTAAGAAAGAGTTTTAGCTTAATCAAGAAATAAGGTATTTAAAAAATGACCGTCACAGATTCACATTGGGTAACTTCTTGAAAACTATAAGCAGCCTTGACAATTCTAGCTTGTACTGTCATTGACAGCGTTCAACGTACAATCCATTTTGACTGGGAGGTCAGGCAGTGTCGGAGTTAAAAACGTCTGAGTTCCACAGGGCTCAATCATAGAACCTCTGTTAGTCATGTTTATCTATCACTGTTAACTAGGTTCATTTGCCCCTTTCAGTCAAAGACGATTGAACGTTGAGCGCCGTCAATGGCATTGGTCGTTCAAGTTTAAGTGAATTGGATGTCTATCGTTGTCAATGGAAAGCAATGAGTTCATTTTGCGTCACTTCCATGTAATTTTAGGACACTTTCGTGCCAATGCCTGTAAATTTGGATGATTTCTTGTTGATTTTTCAGGCATTTCTGGGCTGCTTCCAGTTGATTTTGAGGCATTTCCATGAAAGTTCCGGTGGATTTGATGTCACTTCCAGTTGGTTTTGGTGCATTTTTGGGTCACTTCTTTGTTAACTCATTACCTGCTCTTGATGGTGCTGGACATCCAATCAATTTTGACTGAGAGGGGGCGAATGAATGAATGTAACTTTGGACATGAAAATGAACTAAGTGCCGTAGTCGATCATACAAATCATAAATCTACGGTTTTACGGCGCCAATGTCAAAATAAAAGCATGTGAATTTGTATGTACAGTATGAAGAACGACGCCACGGGCCGGATTGAACCCTCTAGTGAGCTGCTTCTGGCCCACGGGCTGTGCATTCGACACCCCTGGTATAGATTAGAAGTTTTGAAATTTTCCTTTTAGAATGTTTGATTTTAAAATGGCGGTTTGTGTTAATGTTTCAAGGTAGGATTTCAAATTGGGGTTACAAGTTGGGTTTCCAGTTCAGGTTTTCTACATTATAAGGTTTCAAATGAAGGTTTGAAGACAGAGTTAGGGTACCAAACAAAGTGTGCGGGCTTCCAATGAACCTTTTAGGTGAAAGCCAAGTGTGTCAACAAATAGTTCGTTGAGCCTGCAGCAAAGCTTAACCACCAACAGCGTCAAGCTTGTGAGGCCGCTTGTAATCTGACATGACTAATGGACTGTTGGGTCAGGAGAGAGTTGGTAGGGGGTCTACTGGGGGTCCGAACAGTGACTCGTCTTCCATTTTTATAGCTAAAATCCATCCCGGGACGATGGAGACGTATACGCTCGTATTGCCGCTACCGCAAAATCCAAAACATTTCCAGACGTCCGCCGGAGTTGACATGAAGCCCCACCCCCAGCTCCCCCGGGCCCCCCTCTCTGGGACCACCTAAGACACCCGCAGTCGAGGCACACAGCCTGAATCAACATCTAGCACAAGGCCTCAAAGTCAAGCATGTCAAGTTAGCCAGTCAAATGTACAATTGTCCTTTTTTCCCCAGCACTTTTGTTTACTCATCAATCAAAGTACCGTGGCAGCAAAATATTGCTTTGTATTTTCTGCCCTCATTTTCAACTTGGCTGTAGCCGTCATTCAAATGACATACTGGAACTATCAAAATATGACGTCATTTTCTCTTTTCATTTGTATTTTTTAGGAGAAATCAAGCGTAAAACCTTTTGAGATATAAATCTGTATTTTTTAATTTATCTACACCATTTATCATTAAAACATTAAATACTTTTTATTTCTTATTTCTTAAACATGATACTAATTACACTGTGGAACAACTTTTTGTGACGTTAGGTCAGACAATTGTTATTTAAGGAATTTTTGGGTGCTAAAATATGTGAACGGGACAAAGTGTCAAAAAGTGGTGAGTAAAACTTTGAAGTGTGCTTTCGACAGTATTTTTTACTGTCTTTAATTTTTTTTATTTTTATGAAAAATTATGCAATTACATGTACATTGGAATGTACAATTACCATATATTTCGCACTATAAGGCGCACCTGACAATAAGCCGCCACCCACCAAATTTGGCACGAAAACTGCATTTGTTCATTGATAAACCGCACTGGACCATAAGCCACAGCTGTCCTCATTGTATTAAGGGATATTTACACCAAAATATATTAACTGGTAACACTTTATTTCACAGCAGCATCATATGACTGTCATAAAACCAAATGAACCACCATGAAGCTTTGAACCAATTGGCTGCAAAGCTTGATTGCTTCAAGAAGCTTCATTTGGCTATCACTACTCCCAAGGGGAAAACAGTCAACCTCTGCTGCCACCTGCTGTAAACACTGTTGTTGTCCAACATGCCTCTTAGCATGCATTGCAGCAGTACAGATGTAAATAACAATCAAAATTTATGTTCTGTGCTAATTATTTCTTCAGTTACTGTTCCAGTTCTTTCATTAATTGCTAATTATGCTATTTGGTAACATTTTATTTGACAGTGGCGCCACAAGACTGTCATTAGACAATCATAATTATGACATGACATTGTAATGAGCATTAATGAATGCTTATAACAGATGTCATTTGGTGTTATCCGGCAAATTTTCTCACTTTTGAATGGATGTAAAAGATCCAAGCTGGAAATAAATGGAGTTACTGACAAAATTTGCCGGATTACACTTAATGACATCTCTCATAAGCATTCAGTAATACCCATGATAGTGTCATGTCGTAATCATGACAGTCTAATGATGCCGCTGTGAAATAAAGTGTGACCCACCGTAATTTTCCGAATATAAGGCACACCCGTGAGTAACGCGCACCCCAACTTTACCTGTAAAATCTAGGGAAAATTCTTGTACCTGTGTATAAAGCGCACCCTAATTTTAGTCTCGTGTCAAATATATTATATAGGGATGGGAATTGATACGATTTTTACGATTCCGATTCCATTCTCGATATTGCTTAACGAATCGATTCTCTATTGGCATCAAGTTGGCTTAATCAGAAGTCAAGACCTTACAAACTCACAACGAGGTCAAAAGAGACCCAAAGCCTCAATGTTAACTGTGGCAATAAGTTTTACTGAAACATGTTTCTAATAGAAATAAAAAATATTGGTATATTTTGGCATATAGGTCGTTGTTCTGCCTTTGGCAATGTCCCCAAACTTTTTCCTGTGAGGGCCACATAACTTTTCCCTTCTCTGATGAGAGGCCGGGGTCAGTTTGTAACAGAAAAAGTGTGACGATTGCAGGAGTGCGTAAATGTAAAAAAAATATTGTTTTTCAGAAAGCCACAATCAAATAACCCTCTGTGGATTCTACACGGAGCAAAAGTAAATACAATAAAAATAATAATATAATATAATAATAAATAATAATAATAGCACTATTAATTAAATAGATAATAACCAAATAACCCTCTCTGAGTTATTCACTGAAAAAGGCCAGGAAATAAATAACACTACTGAGGGGGAAAAAAAACAAAAAAAATTCAAAATGCTTTCTGGAATTGTTCAGGGGGCCGGACCAAATATGGAGCCGCGGGCCGTAGTTTGGGGACCCCTGTTTTTATTTACCAGTATATTGAAATGCATGCCTTTTAGTTTTTATGGTGCTTTCACGCTCAAGTGGTGGCGCCCTTGCGCTTCCTCACGCGAAGAAGAACGCGCTCACATGAAGAAGAGCACGCTTACCCCGAAGAAGAAGAAATGCGCATCCAAGCGAGTGAGCGAGTTAGTGAGAAAGGGAAACACTGCCACGAGCCTAGGTTCTTTGTTAATGTTTGTAAAATATCTACAGAGCCAACGCCTGTATGTATCATCTTCTGTGTTGTTGTTGTGTGTTTCCACTCGCGATCAGACACTTAAATCCAGTTGTGTAGTGGTTTAAACGATGTGCTAATGCTAGCGAACGCATGCTAACTGTTTGTTATTACTGTTAGCAACTAATCATCGCTGATTTACGTTGATGCAAACCTGTTTGTTATTGAGGACGAAATTGATCTGTTTGATTTCTATTTTTAGATTCAAGTGATGGTTGAATAAAGTCAGCAAATTATACCAACGTCTTCTGCATCGTCATTTGGGAGTTTAGCTAGCTGTATAGCCAGGACTGAGCCTTAGCGTCTCAGTGAGGTCACGAAGTGAAGACACACTTTCGAGCGTTCGAACCTACGTGCTGTCATTGTTATGTTTACGGCGGCAATGCTCGTGCTAAACTATCGTAACCTTTCATTTTCACCCTTTTTCCTGGTGAAGTGTAGCCAAACTTTGGAGCGAGTGGTTCTTGGCGCCATGCTAGTTTGATGCGTCTGGACAACAAGACACGTCACGACTTAATATGCGTCTTTAGGGATCGTTAAAGGGATCGTTAAGGCTTTTTCATTATGATGTCGAGGCCTCGAAACACTCGGAACCGGTTCCGATTTGGAATCGGATTTCGATTCCCATCCCTATATATATATATATATATATATATATATATATATTTTATATATATATATATATATTATTAACTATATTTATATAATATATCGTGTATGTGTTATATAATATTTAACAGAATTCACCAGCGGAACTAATGTTGGCAAGTTATGTAGTTCCCGGGGGAAGAGTTTAGTTAAGGGAACAGCCGGAAGTAAACAAATGTCCCGCGACTTGCATGCAAGACGTACGTTGTTACTTTGTGAGTTTCAATGTAAATAAAACAACGCGGCTTGGCTCAGTGGTTGGACACTCCTGTCCTAGCTCGCCACACGGTCAACATTTATACGAAACGGATCGCCGTATACGTTCTCTTCAAGACAACATCGACATGTGTCGGCATGTTGCAACGCTAAGGTTAGAAAAATACCAGTAAATAATAAACGAATAGTACAAAAGAACATTTTAATTTTATTAGATGTGAAAAATATAATGAAAACAATTATTTACCCCATGAAACTTGATTATTATATCATTGTCGTTCGGATTAGGTAATGTTGTGCTGGTCCATGCTTACAATGGAACGTGAATAGTGATGAATTTTTCTCCGTCCCTGTACCCGTGAATAACGCGCACCCATGATTTTACGAGTAAATTTTGGGGGAAAAAAGTGTGCGTTATATTCGGGAAATTACGGTATTAACCCAAATAAAAATCAACAAATAGGCCACACTGGACTATAAGCCGCCGGTTTCAAAATGAAGGAAATAAGTAGCGGCCTATAGTAAAAAATTAAGGTAAAAGTGCAAGCCAGACAATGCCAGCTTGCCTGCTTAATAATAATGGGCAAAGTACACACGTCATGCGGCAAGTCTTCCCCTCAAGTCCGGAAGCGGCTCGAGAAAAAGAAGGAAAAAAGGTCAGCGGAGGAAGAGCAGCCAGTTTTCTAATTTGGTCTAATTACAAGTCAGTGAGGCTGAGCTGCGACAGGGAAACGCTGGAATCGACTTTTCGCTTAGCAACATGTGATTAGCAGGAGGATACCACTCAGATGCTCATATGTGTGTTTGTGTAAGGAAACCCGCCGCTGCCTAGCAATGCTGTTTATTTAAGCACGGTGTCAAGTGAGGCCTCGGGCCCACACAGAGCTGTTCACATTCAA
Source organism: Corythoichthys intestinalis (assembly GCF_030265065.1). NCBI lineage: Eukaryota > Metazoa > Chordata > Actinopteri > Syngnathiformes > Syngnathidae > Corythoichthys > Corythoichthys intestinalis. Next base: position 28,784,655 of record NC_080416.1, read on the forward strand.
TTACGCTTATTATTATTAATTAAACCTTTAGAGCAGTGCTTCTCAATTATTTTCTGTCACGCCCCCCCAAGGAAGACGTAAATGTTTCGCGCCCCCCCAAACTCTCTGCCGCCACTGTAAATAGTATCATTTGTCTATAAAATTACTATTATAAATACGCATCTGCCTAACACTGTGTCCTTTTTTTCTAATAAAGAAAAAAAGTAACATAGATCAACTTATAATAAAGTATAACTTTATTATAAACATTGTTTTGTTTGTAACAGAGAAGACTTGATGTGCATCAATTTGCCTGAATTAAAAAAAAAAATTCACATCCAAACTAAAAAATACACTCAAGGTACATTTTTGACCATTTGATACAGAAAAATAAAATGTAATAAAATCAGTAAATAATACCAAATTAAAATTGATTAGAAACATTCACTCATGAGGACAATGTGCCAAAAAATTTGACCGAAAAAACAAATCTGAATAAAAGGGGGGGGGGGGGGGGGGTCCTTGGACAGGACAGTTTTTATTTTTGCTGCTCACAGTATTTACCTCCTTTGCAATGATGTGGAGTTATTTTTCAATTAACATGCTAACAATGCTCACTGGCTTACTGATATAACACTGACAAAGCAGGACGATTGTTGGCAATATTCGGCACGTTTTCACTGAAAAAATCAAGCGGCTTAACAATGAGATTGGGGTCTAATGTCTTTAAGTGGCGTCTTAATTGATTTGGCTTCTTGCTGTCTGCTATAATTATTTTTAGACACAGTAAACAGTGGTCTTTCATCATCACCCACTGTATTAAAAGTCAAAGCTAAAAGGCAAACGGCACAAAAAAAGCGCATTCACGGCGGCCGAGGTAGAACCGTAGGTGAGGGCAGTCATCGTGACGATCCCAAGCCGAAAATGGCACTTCTCGGGCGGCGACGTGAGAACCGGACAAGACAGTGGGTCGCTGCGTGAGTGAGTCCGGTCGGAAAACGGCTTTCGAAAACGGCGGTGGCACACTGCTCTTCATATCTGTTGTCTGTGTGTGCTGAGTGCTCTTCCTTAGTTCAAAAATACTGCGCGCATTCTGAAAATGAGAGCGCCACTGCCACCTACTGAGTGGATGTGCAAGTACACTTTATTCCAGTACGGCAAAAAAACAAACAAAAAAAAAACACATAAAACATGTTCCCCGAGGTCACATGCGCCCCCCCTGGCATTGCTCTGCGCCCCCCCAGGGGGGCGCGCCCCACTATTTGAGAAGTACTGCTTTAGAGAGAGGAGCAAAACAATCCACACTTAAAGTCTATTTTAACATTTCCATCCCTTTTAAACTATTCATTGAAATTTTAATTTAAGATTGAGACTGTAATTCACTGTGTAATAAAAACAAAAACATATCAATACTAAAAAAACTGAACTGAAATGAAATGGAGTTGTATTTTTGATTCAAGTAGAAGTAAACACATAATTGGAATTTAATTCCAAATTTGTATTTTTATTTGAATAAAGAAGTGAAACATTCAAAACATACAAATTACGTCATGTCATTTAATTTTAAGTTTGTATATATAACTATATACTGTATATATTGAAGAAAAATGAGTCCCTAAAGCATATTGATTTAATGTTATTTCATTTTTAGTTTGGGAATATATTTTTAATTGTCATGAATTTCATCTATCCTAAACTACAAATGTAATTGCAAACTGATTTTCAGTTAAGGCGTACGCTTTAGATTTCAAATTGATTATTCAATGACGTAAATAATGAAGTGTATCACAAAAGTGAGTACACCCCTCGCATTTCTGCAGATATTTAAGTATGTCTTTACATGGGACAACACTGACAAAATGACACTTTGACACAATGAAAAGTAGTCAGTGTGCAGCTTATATAATAGAGTTCATTTATTTTCCCCTCAAAATAACTCAAAATATAGCCATTAACATCTAAACCCCTGGCAAAAAAGTGAGTACACCCCTTAGAAACTACATACATCCCTAAATGTCCAAATTGAGGACTGCTTGTCATTTTCCTTCCAAAATGTCATGTGACTATATTTTTATAAAAGTCCTCAAATACTGTACTGTAATACTCTTTACCAGCGAAATTTGAAATTAAACAAGCAGTATTTTACTAACTCAGTTTATTATAGTTCACGAGCTGCTAAATAAACAAGCACTACTTTCCACTATCTGCAAATATAGTTTGAGCCTTGCCTTGGTGGTTTTTCGTTTTGGTCAATGTCTTGTGTTGCTTGACACCCATGGACACAACTACCCATTCTTGTTAGGTTATGCGAATTGAACTTTTGAATGAAATGAACTGAATTGAGCTTTTGAAAAATGAACATCTTTGTATTCCTGTGGAAATAAACCATCACATTCAAGTTCAAAGACTGATATTTTTATATACAAGTTAAGAATAGCCCTGTGAGAAGTTCATACAATTTTATAAAAATCATCGAGAAATTAAGATATTAATATAAACTATGCAATTTTTTGACCCAGAATCTTTTGAAAGAATCAGAATCGAGAATCGTTCTGAACCCTAATCGAAACGTGGAATCGGAATCATTCCATTTCGCCCAATATATGCCCAACCCTACATACGATCGCTTCGATTCACGATCTTTTCGACATATCACGCAAAATTTGACTCGCCATTTGTTTCTCCATCTGACGACATACAAAGATTTATGATAGCGCCACATTTTCTTTGTTTTCCTGCAAGACGAGCGATTGGCTGATAATCTTGTGAGAGAAATCAACATGGGTTCCAACAATGTTAGTGCAGGTGGTGAAAAAGGAAAAAAGGTGAGGCTTCCCATTGAAATGAAGATGGAAATGATAGAAAAATATGAGCGTGGTGTGCACGTCCGTGAACTGGCTCGACAATACGGCCGTAGAATGTCTACGATCTCGGAGGTCCTCCTCAGACCTTCGTTCGCCACTCTTAATAAGTTAAGGTGACAATTATTATTGGGGTAACATCGGCAAAAAAATCGCCAGCTTCATCAGGTTTTTAATAATTTACTTCAGAACTTGAGCAACACGATGTGCCTACTGTCCACCGCAGCTGATCAAAGTGAAAGTAAAAATTCCTCTCTCACTCGGTCCGTTCAGGTACACCACGCGAAACGAATACGCCACATTAGAACCCGATTCGTTAGATTATTACATTATTATTATTAGAGATGTCTCGATCCGATATTTGGATCGGATCGAATGCCGATATGGGCAAAAAAATGCGCATCGGCATCAGATCGGCCGACACGGAAAAATTCCGATCCAGACTTCCGATCCAGTTCTTTTTTTAAAGTGCGATCCGGGTTTTCCAGCGCACCGATTTACATAATCCATTCCAGTTTTTGCTTTGGTTTCCCTAAAATCCGGTCTGCATTTTACGGCACACCTTCAACAAACTACATTACCGTCTCCCAATATACCGAGAGACTTTATCGGTAAAAATGTCAGCTGTGTGGGATCATTTCACCTTGAAGGACGACAAAGACGAAGAGGCAGAGTGCAACATATGCCACAATAAAGTCAAGCGTGGTGGTAAAGCTGTAAGAAGTTTTAATACAACCAACCTAATCAAGCATTTAGCGAAATACCATCACAAACAATGTAAGGAGTATGTTAAGAAAACCGAAGACAAAAAGAGAGGTCCTACGCAACTAACACTGGCAGAAACTTTTGCTATGCGTGACAAACTGGCACTCGATAGTCCCAAAGCCCAGGGAATAACAAGAGTCATTGCCGAAGAATTCATTCTGGATGACGAGCCATTATCTCTCATGAGTAAAGACGCACCATCCCACACTTAGAACCACGGTACAACATGCCCAGTCGTCATTACATCCTGGAGCGATTCAGCCGTGGAAGATTCGAGAACGATTCACAAACATCCAAATTCCGATTATTGAAATATGTGAAGTAAAGCGGAACTAATACACAGCGCGGTCTTCGGGACGCAATGAGAAACTGACCGTATTGCGTCCCGAGAGTAAACATCATGCTTGTGATAGACCCGGGTAATGCCAATGCTCAACTCATGGCGCTAGATAAAAAAAACACAACAATACCTGACTGCTGCTGACAGCCGCTACAAACTACGTCAACATCTTTTTACTGTAGATTATAGATATCATATGTATATAGAACTAGATGCAAGATGACAGACTCGACGGCGTGAGCAACATTGAAGTATTGAATACTAGATGCATTAGTAAACAGCCGCCATCTTAAAGCAGAAGACTTCCCTAGTAGGCTGTTGTAGTGAACCTTCCAAGCGAACCTAATTAACTTTTTATGTAAAATACTCCAAAATCGGCAAAATCTTGACTTGAATCTATCTTCAAAACAGTTTTAAAACTTTCACATGTCGAAAGTAGACAGAAGGGAGCAATTTTAACAACTTTAACAGTTGATTCGCAAAATTAAATGAATTGAATGTAGTTTAAAGCTGCTGATACAGAATGGGGACTTGAGTATTTTATTTACTGTTTTAAAATGTTAACTTGATACTGAAATAGTCGTTTATTTGAACCTGAGAGGCTTTTGATACAATTATTGTAACTAATGCACGAAACATTAAAAGCATCTACAGTAATAGCTTGGGGGGTTTGTGGGATTTTCCACTGAGGTTGTTTGTGTGTTTTGCTTTTTTAAGACAGTGTACAATATTATTTGCACGTTTTACTGACTGACTATGCCATTTCTGTTCGTTATTTATAATGTTTTGTGTTTGTCACTGAATAAACAGGTCAGTTTCTTGTTACCAACTGTTGTGTGGTATTCAAACTCATCTAATTCAGCTGGCTAGTTGTTATCAAGAGTACTAAAAACCCTTTTCAAAATGAGTCTGACAACTAAGTAAGGAGGGTTAAATAACTTTAAACTTTAATACATGCTCAGATAGGCCGGTATCGGTGTCGGCCGGTATCGGATCGGAAGTGCAAAAACCTGGATCAGGACATCCCTAATTATTATTACTATTATTGTATTATTACTCCAATTTTTATACATAATAAAAAAAAATTTCCTCTGTGTAATTGCTATTTGAAGTAGTACCAGCAGCATTTACCGACTTAGCCCGAATATAAGACGGGCCTGATTATACGACCTCCTCTTTTTCAAGACTCAAGTTTGAAAAAAGACTTTTTGAACACCAAATTAATTTTTAGACAGAAAATAATTACAGTACATCTGAAACAAATGATTATATCAATATATTTGAGAGAAAAAGCATGTTATTTTGCCTCATTCAAATCTTAATATCTGAACATTTAAATATGGAAACTAAAGTGCAATCACATTCGTGAATGAATGGCTTCTGGTTTTTGAAATGTAAATAAACCAATCTATTGTGATAAACAACAAAATTGCAATAACTGCATTAACCATCAAAGTGAAGTCCAACTGTAACTGTAGTCTTGAAACAAATCTGAATAAGGGAAAACATTGCAATAAAATAATGCAAACTGGTTAAACTAGTAGCTGAGATCTGTCATGACAGAACATCGCTTCAATAATATCTCGCGTCATCTAGCATCATGAATGGGTATAATGTCTAGACCGCGAATACAAAACGTAGGGATGAACGGATCGATACCAAAATATCGATATTTCGATCCAGCGCATTATGTTTTAGGAATCGATCCCCAAGCAAAAGTATCGATATTTGGAATTAATATATTATATTTTCTTTGTCTATTTTTTGGGTATATTTTTGTGCACACTTTTTAAAAATATTTTATGTTTAATATTTATTTTGTTTAATATATTTCTGTGAAATATATTCTTCCATATTGTTTTATGTTAAAAACAATTAAATGCTTGATTTCTTATGTTTTGTTGCTATTTATTTTCATTTAGTTAAAGATCTGTTTCAATTATTTCAAAATCTGTTTAAAAATTGTGTTAGTAAAATAAAATTCAAAAACTGCAAATGACTATTGTTTGTTGGATTTGTTTTTAATGGTCTACCGTTAGAGGGTGGTAACATGCTACTATTAATTTGTTCTTTAATTAGATCAAACATTTTTGACTTAGGTAGATTACAATTTGATCAAATACAACGTGTAGCAGGGAAATGTTCTGTGCATATGAATTTAAGGGTCATGGTTAAAGTGTTAGACTGACTAACCAGATTTTGTTGTTGATGGATTGGTTTGTGAGTTTGTAGGGAAACTGCTTTGCTAGTCATTAAAAGCAGCAGTTTTTCCATTGCAATGCATGTTTGACACAAAGAGACTTTTAATAGTTTTTTAGTGCTTGCTGTAGTTGTACATTAGATATCAGAATGGCTGCAGGGTTGTATATATATGAACTTCCGGTATCAATATCGGATCGGGATCGCAATATTTAGCCTTGGTGTTACTTGGTATTGGATCGAATGCAAAATCACTGGTATTGCCCATCCCTAAGAAAACGACCCCCTCTTTTTCAATCTTATTTCAATGCAAAAAACACCGTCTTATATTCGGGCCAATACGGTATTAAAGATTTAGTGTAGGTTTTCAAGCAGTGGAACATTTCAATGGAATTATAATGTATTCTTATGGGAAAATCCTGCTCGACATACGACCACTTCAACTCACAATTTACAAGGCCCTGGAACAAATTAACTTTGTACATAGAGATACCAATGTACATAAAAATAGTAAGGTTACCGTATTTTTTGGACTAATAGTCGCAGTTTTTTTCATAGTTTGGCTGGGGGTGCGACTTATACTCAGGAGCGACATATGTGTGAAATTATTAACACATTATCATATAATTTCACGTTGTTTTGGTGTTTTGGAGTGACACTGATGGTTTGGTAAACTTGTTAGCATGTTCTTTATGCTGTAGTTATCTGAATAACTCTTAATCGCTATGGCCACATTCACGTTCTGCCTTTGGCAGTGTGTGTTCAATTGTATTATCAGATTTTTTATATTGAAATGCATGCGGTTTCACGCCCACGTGGTGGTGCACTCGCACTTGTTTAAGCGAAGAAGAGCGCTCACACGCCAGATGAAGACGGACAGCTATGCAGCATCTGAGCAAGTGGACGAGAAAGCGAGAGAGAGAAACACAGCTGCGAACCTACGTTCATTGTTTATGCTTGTAAAATATCTCTACAAAGGTAACGCCTATGTGTATCATCTTTTTTGTTGTTGTTGTTGTGTGTTTTCCACCCGCGATCGGACACTTAGAGCCAGTTGTGTGGTTGTTTGAACGATGTGCTAATGCTAGCGAACGCATGCTAACCGTTTGTGCCATTGCTGTAATAGCACCTAATTATCATTTATTTACGTTGCTGCAAACCTGTTTAGTATTGAGGACGAAATTGATTCAGCAAATTATACGGATGTCCTGCATCGTCATTTGGGAGTTTAGCTCGCTGTATAGCCAGGACCGAGCCGTAGCGTCCTGGTGAGGACAGTATATTCGCATTTCGTTGTTCATGCATCATGTAACGTTATACTGTACACTTATTCAGCATGTAGTTCTCTATTGTATTTTTATATTAAATTACCTTTCAAGATGACATATCTGTTCTATGTGTTGGATTTTATCAATTAAATTTCCCTCAAAAATGCGACTTATACTGCGGTGCGACTTATATATGTTTTTTTCCTCTTCGTTGGACATTTTACGGCTGGTGCGACTTATACTCAGGTGCGACTTATACTGCGAAAAATACGGTGATAATTTATGTGTGTGTGTGTGTGTGTGTGTGTGTGTGTGTGGGCTAAGCATTTTTTGTTTAACCAACAAAATCGAAAATCTCACACAAAAATACACACGGTCCCAGGCTTCAACTGGGACCATGTGCTTTGGTCAGATGAGACCAAGATTGAGCTTTTTGGCAACAAACACTCTATGTGGGTCTGGCGTGCCACGAAAGATGCGCATGCTGAAAAGCACCTCATACCCACTGTGAAGTATGGGGGTGGGTCAGTGATGCTGTGGGGCTGTTTTGCTTCCAAAGGCCCTGGGAACCTTGTTAGGGTGCATGGCATCATGAATGCTTTGAAATACCAGGACATTTTAAATCAAAACCTGTTGCCCTCTGCCCGAAAGCTGAAGATGGGTCATCACTGGGTCTTTCAGCAAGACAATGACCCTAAATATATGGCCAAATCTACACAGAAATGGTTCACCAGACACAAAATCAAGCTCCTCCCATGGCCATCTCAGTCCCCTGATCTTGTTTTGTTGGCAAAAGGGGGTTGTACAAAGTATTAACACCAGGGGTGCTAATATTTGTGACACACATTATTTGATGTCAAATATTTTTTTCTTTATGTGGGATTTTTTCCCCACTGAATGAATGCACTTATATTGAAGGTTGGAGTTTATGTTGACTTTAAACTGTTATATAAATTGGTTTATGTGTGTGGTTTCTTTATAAAAAGAAATAAGACAACTTTACTATCTAACAATAACTCAAGTGCTCATAGGATTCTCCAAAACCCAATACAAACTGACACTCGAGACACTGATTAGCATGACCGCTAACTAGCTTAGCACTTGGTGTTCAGTAGTAAAGTCTCGTCAATAAAGGATACAAACAATACAATTGGCTTCACTGACTCAACTCTGACAATCTCACTGGTTCTAACAACACACAAGACAATCTAAGTCTCGACACTTCGTAATACATTATTATTGATTCAGCCACAAAACCTGAATATAGCATTGAACACACTCTATCTTGCTCTAATCACTGGCGTGTACACAGCGGAGTGATTCCTCGTGACGGCGCCCCCTGTCGGCTCGCGCCCGTATGCGGCACGTTTGCTGCTCAACGTGTAGTTGCGCCACTGCATTAACCCATCACGGCTGCTTACCGTCGAGGCAACTGAAGACCTGTTAGAAGTTCAAGTCTGACGCAGAACCGAGCCGGAGCCCCTCCCGACTCGCCGCTATTATCGCCCACCAGCGGAATGCTGAGACTCCGGCAGCCGGAGGCACCGATGAGGAGGGAGGAGGAAGAAACGGGTGGGGGATTCATTCCGACCAGATCGAAACAATCCGACCGGTCACACTTCTAACGTCACATGATGTTTGTTGATATCTCAATGGAATAAAAAATGGGTGGACGGAGGCCAATATTCCAAATGGAAATTAACAAAATGTCTCATGACTCTGACATAAGAGTTGATGAAGCCTTCTAAACTGGAACATTGCTCGAGTTAAATCTATTTGATAAACATCTATGTTAAATGAAATTAAGATTCTTTAAAGGGAACTACGGAGACTTGTAGGCTCTAATGAGCTACAGTTGTTATCTTTTACTAAAATGTTAGAAACACATGCAGTACAATAGGGTGACCAAACGTCCTCTTTTGCCCGGACATGTCCACCTTTCACGTCGTGTCCTCGTCATCCGGCCGGGTTTTACAAATTCATTAAAATGTCCGGTTTTTATGATTTTTCACGGGACCAATTTGAAGAGAATATCTCCGGCCGCTGGGGGACAGCGCTTGCCTGCGTTGTCGTGGCTCCTACTAGTAGGGGCGGGAGAAGGAGTGCAGTTTACCCCTTGTATTATACGGCATTACCGCCATCTACTGGGTTGACGGTTTGGCAAGAGAAGAGGCAGTCAGAGACTACAATAAGAAGTAGTTTTAAGAGACATTTATAGTGCTCCGTACACCTTTCTGTAAGTTTATCTTCTGTTAATGTCGCTCATGTGTTTTCTGTCATATATTATACAATATATGGGTACAAAGAGATGCAGTATGTTGTATTAGTCTTGTATTAATTGTTCTGCGTTTGTGTATTTGGTTTAATGTTAGTATTATATTTTAAGAAGGAGGACCTGCCCAGTTGTTAAGAGTTTTTTACGATAAATACGTATATAATGGCAACTGTTGACTTCTGTCGGAGCTTTGTATTGGCGTGATCTGTAAAATCCCGTTTGATGTCAAATCGTTGCGCTACCGATGATTGTAAACTTAGATAGCAAAGTTTGATTTTGCCTCGTTCCCCGGTACTCGCTAATAGGGTAGCTATCAGTAAGCTAAGCCGCGCTAGGCATTATGGGAAACGTAGTTTTGAAACACTGCGTTTGGAAACATGCTGGTTGAATAGTTTGTCGGTTTATTTTGGTTATTGTTTGTGTGTAACCTAGAACATTAAATGAGAATAAAGATTGAGTAGGAATAACAATTTCTCAACGACAATTATCGTGATAGTAATTTATTTAAAAAATGTATGTGGCACAAACCTACTGTATTGACTGTACTATATTTCCACGGGTTTGCATATTTTTTTTTTGTCATTAATTTTTTTTTTTTTTTTTTTGCTTGTAAGAATAAAGCATGTTAAGTTAAAAACTTATTTCCATATAGTAAATAATACATACTATATGGCATTTTTTTTTTTTTTTTTTTAAATAAAACTGAATTTTTCTGTCCAGACTAAGGAGGCACACTTTAAATATATTAAAGTGATATAGGCATCTTTGAGTGACCTGCGAGTAAAATTCAAGTATCTCAAAGCCGGGCCTAGTGTCCTCTTTTTTGGAAATCAAAATATGGTCACCCTACAGTACAGTATATTATTTCCATTGATTTAAAAATCTATAATATATAGTACATGTTTTGACGTATGGAGGGCACCATGTTTTCCGGGCACAATGCACGCTGGGGGTAATGACGCGGTTGGACTGGACTGGGAGAATAGTTGAGCTAGCTAGCAAGCGAAGCTAGTATGACAACTAGCATGATTTTGTCACATTCTGCTGCTGGTCAGATTGTTTTGTTACAGAGCTGTGACTTTCCAATGGCGTACCTGTATCCAATTGTAGCTCATCAGCTGTGTCGTTAAACCGATCCTAGGGGGCTTGCCGAGATATTGACTTGCTCCCATTTGACAGTTTTTATATCCCTCCGTTGCTAGTTGCATCATTGCCTCAATTTTCCGTATGTCTGCCACTCACCGCGGTTTTCCTCGTTTAAATTTTTTTTTTTTTAATTGCTCCCGACCAAATGTCAAGCTCCCTTTTCGCGATCGCGCATTTTTTCGTGTGTGCTTAATAAACCGTTTTACGCAATCCCTACGTTATTGTTGTCTGCTTGCTGTCTGAAGTGAGCCACGTTTTATAATTCGGTCGGTGGTCAAGCCAGCCGCACTTTCTTTTCGGGTGCGTTTCCCTTTCAGGTTTTGCCGCACAGACAATGCATGTGTATTGCAAATGCTTCATAAGGAAAATCAAGTCCTGTGGTCTACGTGCTCATCTTTCGCACGGGGAACGAGGGTTTGAAACCCGCTGGAGACCTTCATTTAATTACTTTTGCAGCTCGTTTTGTAAAATATCGACCATGCTGTCCTGCTCATCACTTTTCCGATCGAGTTCACATTGGAAGGGCAGAACTGACGACATGTTTATGTAGCTAACGAGTGACACTGAGGGAAGCATGGCATCGCTAACCAATGTCGTCACCGCCCAGAGTGCATTTCATCGCCAACAATTTGGCGATCTACTATGTAAACTAATTTTTCAAATTTTGTAAAAACAAAAACATGAAGAGGGCTTTGAATATATAATTATTATAACTCCTACAAACATTTATCTTTTAAGAACTACAAGCCTTTCAGTCTGTGGCTTCCTTTGACATCGACGAAAAAGACCTTTTGGAATTTCTCACATTTCTGCATAAAATCAGCATCAAATGTGATCACAGATGTAAAAACAGTGTCTGCTTGAACTAAAACCTCCCAAACATTTATAGGTTTTCATATTTTAATGAGTATAGCATGCAAACAACGATGGAACGGGGAAAAATAAGTAAGTGAACCCTCTGCCTAAGGGGACTAAAAGAGCAATTGAAACCAATTTTTACCAAACAATTTAAGTCAGGTGTGTGCCTAAGCACTGATGAGTAGTTTAAAGCTGCCCCACCCACTATAAAACACACACCTGGTAAGAATTGTCTTAATAAGAAGCATTGTCTGATGTGCATCATGGCTCGGTCAAAAGAGCTGTCTGAAGACCTGCGATCAAGGATTGTTGATTTGTATAAAGCTGGGCAAGGATACAAAACCATCTCTAAAAGTCTACAAATGGAGAGTCTGGCACTGTTGCTTCTCTCCCAAGGAGTGGCCGTCCACCAAAGACGATGCCAAGAGTTCAGTGCAGAATACTCAGCGAGGTAAAAAAAACAAAAACCCTAGAGTGTCTGTTAAAGACTTAGAGAAATTACTGGCACCGTCCAATATCTCTGTGCACCCATCAATTATATGTAAAACTATGGCCAGGAACGGTGGTCATGGGAAGAATCCATGGAGGAAGCCACTGCAAAAAAAAATTGTTGATCGTTGTTCGCAAATAGGCACTTGGACACTTCACAGACGTTAAGGCAAAAATATTTTGTGGACTGATGAAACCAAATTTGAATTGTTTGGGAGTAACACAGAACGTCATGTCAGGAGGAAAAATGGAACAGCTTACCAACATCAACACCTCATCCCCACCGTGAAGCATGGTGGAGTGAGCATCATAATTTGGAGCTGTTTTGCTGCCTCAGGGTCTGGACAACAAGCAATCATTAATGGAAGAATGAATTAAAAAGTTTATCAGGATGTTTTGCAGGAAAACCCGAGGCTGTTGCAGACATTTGAAGCTAAAAAGAGGATTGATGCTGCACCAAGACAATGATCCAAAACACAGAAGTAAATCAACTTCAGAATGGTTTCAGAAGAACAAAATACATGTTCTGGAGTAGCCAAGTCAAAGTCCAGACTTGAACACCATTGAAATGCTGTGGCATGAACAAAAGACAAAGCTTTATGCAAGACATCCCAGGAATCTGACTGAACTACAGCAGTTTTGTCGAGAAGAATGGGCCATGATTAGTCCTGATCGATATGCCAGACTGATCTGCAGCTACAGGAAACGTCTGGTTGAAGCTATTGCTGCCAAAGGAGTGCCACAAAATATTAAATGTGATAGTTCACTTACTTATTTTTCCCCCTTCTGTCATTGTTTGCATACTATCCACACTAAAATATGAAAACCTATAAATGTTTGGGTGGTTTTAGTTAAAGTGGACTTTTTTTCATCTGTGTGATTTTGACAAAGATCAGATCACATTTGATGGTGATTTTATGCAGAAATGTGACAAATTCCAAAATGTTCAGATATTTTTTCATACAACTGTATGATTATAGAAGTCTGTGAATTGTCTTTGATAGTCACAAAAATACATGCACCAGATCTGTCAACTCAAAATGCCTTTAGTGCTTACAAATCGTCTATGTTAAATTCATTTGAGACACTATTGAACCCCCTGAAACAAAAATGCTACCTTAATTTTAATCAATTTATTGTCTTTGATGTTTCTGAAAAATGGATACTAGGTTTATTCGTGCATTCATCATCTGTGCCGCTTATCCTCACGAGGGTCGCGGTGGTGCTGAAGCCTGCAGGGTACACCCTGAATTGGTTGAGAGTCAATCGCAGGCTACAGAGAAACAATCAACCATTCACAGTGGTGCTCTACTAGGTTTATTCTAGTCTATGAATTGTCTTTGATCCTTTGGTCTATGAATTGCATGATGTTTACGAAACGTCTACGTTAAATTCAATTAGTACTGTACGACACTGGCAAAAACACGTAAGATTAATTTAAGTTTCAAAATTGTCTTCACTGTTCACGAAAACACTTTAGATGACTTGAAGTCTCTAAATGGTCTTTGATGGTTACGGGCTTAGAACACGAGCTGTTTCCTTTCCACTGTGCAGTGTTGCGTTACATTTTGAAGTGCGGTAAGCACTGGAGAGCGGCATCGTTGGGTCTTTGCTGGTGTACGTGTGGGTGGCGTACGTGGTTTCGGCAAGCGGGCAGTGGCGGCCGACGGCATCAGAAAAGAACAAAAAAACAGCCGACGCTGCCTCGCTTGGATTCTGGAAAAGGGAACCGCAGCAGAATCTTCCAGAATAAACTATGGGAGATGGAAGGGGGGGTTAAGAAGTGGCTGGTCTACTGTGTAATAAGAAGGGGGGCCGCCTTGTTTGAGGCTCCCTCCGACACGGCTTGAGCCGCCTGCCAGAAACGTGTGTGGTTTCGCCGCGATGATGTCAGCCATCGCACACGGGAACTTTCCTAAACAAAGGCACGTCTGTGCGGCGGCGGAAAAGGAGGGGAAGAGGGAGTGGGGCGGCGTTTTGGTTTTTTTTTAAAGCCAGAACACATACTCTCTCTTTCAGTACCTCCTGTTCTTAAATCGTTAGCACCTAAGCTTCCAAATGACTCAATGATCGTCATGAAGATCATCACCATAAATTTGCAAGAACACTGACGTTTTATTTTAAAATGTTTCAGAAACTTGAATCACAGATGAAAATTTCAATGAACTGTTTGGTCACTGACAAAACCAAGAACTTGACGGTTGCCGGTAACTGAAATTGTTTATAGTGTTTCCAACCCACAAACATTTCACGCTTTGAAATTGACTTTGATATTTACGAAATTTATACATTAGTACAACTAGTGCACAGTTCTGTAGGCAACATACACTCACCGGCCACTTTATTAGGTACACCATGCTAGTAACGGGTTGGACCTCCTTTTGCCTTCAGAACTGCCTCAATTCTTCGTGGCATAGATTCAACAAGGTGCTGGAAGCATTCCTCAGAGAGTTTGGTCCATATTGATATGATGGCATCACACAGTTGGTGCAGATTTGTCGGCTGCACATCCATAATGGAAATCTCCCGTTCCACCACATCCCAAAGATGCTCTATTGGATTGAGATCTGGTGACTGTGGAGGCCATTTGAGTACAGTGAACTCATTGTCATGTTCAAGAAACCAGTCTGAGATGATTCCAGCTTTATGACATGGTGCATTATCCTGCTGAAAGTAGCCATCAGAAGTTGGGTACATTGTGGTCATAAAGGGATGGACATGGTCAGCAACAATACTCAGGTAGGCAGTGGCGTTCCAACAATGCTCAATTGGTACCAAGGGGCCCAAAGAGTGCCAAGAAAATATTCCCCACACATTACACCACCACCTCCAGCCTGAACCGTTGAAACAAGGCAGGATGTATCCATGCTTTCATGTTGTTGACGCCAAATTCTGACCCTACCATCTGAATGTCGCAGCAGAAATCGAGACTCATCAGACCAGGCAACGTTTTTCCAATCTTCTATTGTCCAATTTCGATGCGCTTGTGCAAATTGTAGCCTCAGTTCCTGTTCTTAGATGAAAGGAGTGGCACCCGGCGTGGTCTTCTGCTGCTGTAGCCCATCTGCCTCAAAGTTCGACGTACTGTGCGTTCAGAGATGCTCTTCTGCCTACCTTGGTTGTAACGGGTGGTTATTTGAGTCACTGTTGCCTTTCTATCAGCTCGAACCAGTCTGGCTATTCTCCTCTGACCTCTGGCATCAACAAGGCATTTCCGCCCACAGAACTGTCGCTCACTGGATATTTTTTCTTTTTCGGACCATTTTCTGTAAACCCTAGAGATGGTTGTGCGTGAAAAGCCCAGTAGATCAGCAGTTTCTGAAATACTCAGACCAGCCCTTCTGGCACCAACAACCATGCCACGTTCAAAGTCACTCAAATCATCTTTCTTCCCCATACTGATGCTCTGTTTGAACTGCAGGAGATTGTCTTAAACCATGGCTACATTCCTAAATGCACTGAGTTGCCGCCATGTGATTGGCTGATTAGAAATTAAGTGTTAACGAGCAGTTGGACAGGTGTACCTAATAAAGTGGCCGGTGTGTGTATATTCGCACCAGTGTTGTTTTGGTCAACGATAACGAAAATATTTCGTCAACACACACTTTTTTATGACAATGACGAGACGATAACGAGCTAAAAAGTTTTTGTGGGAGACTAAAACATAAGGAGACTAAAATGCGCTATAGTTTGTCCACAGTTTTTTGTAGTTAGCCTGCATTTAGCAGTGTCTAGTTGTGTCACTAGTGACGTGCCCCCCCACCACTTCCCGACTCAGAAGTGTGTCGTCTCCAGTCTCCACGTAGGCTTGCACACACGGTTCTTGGCCAGAGAGAATATGCAATAATGCTTTAGCCTTTAAAGGTCTGTGCTGAGTGATCACTACCACACACTATATGTAACTCGTAGCATTAGCATAGCATTTGTGTTCGCATTAGTATAAGGCTAATGCTAACGGCGTGCGTAAAACCCTCGGACAACTTTTTTTACCCACAGTTCGTGGCGTCCAGGTAGGTATAATTAATTGAAAATAATGTACTGTTGTCCTTCTGAGTGTGTATCATCACTAAGGCTGCAGCTATGGATTATTATAGTAGTCGATTAATTGATGAACTAGATAGTTCGAATAATCGAGTAATCAGATAAGCAACGTTAAAAATTAAAATACCTGAGCTGATCCTCAAAGGGTATAAAAGAATAGATAAACGAGGATCTAAGTACAACAAAAGAGCAATTTGGCTAACTTACATAGCAAATGTCTGCTAGCTTAAATGCTTTAAAATGCTTTTTTTTTTTTTTTTTAACAATGCTCTTAACGAATTGTTCAAATGCGTATTCCTACGAAAACGGCTAAATATGCCTATAAACTAAATTACAAATGCATGAAGAAAGATTAGCTCTAGCCCTAAACCTAACCCTCAAACAAAACTTCACTTATGTTGGTCTTAACAGGGAGCAGCTGGATTCAGCCATGTGAAATGAGTTATGTCATATTCACTGTTACCACGAGAGGGCAGTGTATCCATCCAAATCAATGAAACTAAATGTAAACACTTTCAAAACAAACCATGACCACTTTAATTAGACGAATACTTTAAGCAGCAAAATTTAATTCAAATCTTTTTTCTAAACGTATTACTCAAGTTAATCGATAAATCGTTGCAGCACTAATTATCACCAAGTTAGCGTAATGTTTTTAAATTTTGCAGACGAAAACATTTGTAGTAAACGTCAACTAAAACTAGACGGAATTAGTCGCGTTTTCGTCAACAAAAACTAGACTAAGGTAAACACATTTTGAGCTAAAATATAACTAAGACTAATAAGTATTATTGACCAAAAGACTTAAGACGAAAATTAGAAGGGTTGCCAAAAACAGCACTGATTTGCACATTAGCCATTTTGCACTAGCATTGCAGAAATGTTATGTAAAAGTCCCATCTTTCTTTTTAAGCTTTGTCCATTTATGCTGGTCTGAGGTCAGCAGAACATACGTAAAATCATTTTTTAGTGTGACTAAGCCGTAGCTAGTCTCAGAGCTTAGTCTACATCATACGGATAGTTTGCACGCGTGTGTGTGTGCGCAGTACAGCTGAAGCCATGTGGGACGCAATGGAAAAACCAGTGAGTCACCCTCGTCTGGACAGGAAGCCACTGGCCGGCCTAATAGCGTATCCCATTCAGAAATGTGACATCTTTAAATAGCTCGCCACCACATTTTGACACACCGGCGACAAAGGGGGCGGGGAAACACAGCAGAGGTGCGAAGGGGCGAGGTCGCCGAGATTGCCGGACACAGCAAGTGTATGTGGGTCGCGTCACCACGGTGACCAGAAACTGCTACAGAGTCCAGCTTGTTGTACATTGGGGCAAATAAGTATTTAGTCAACCACCAATTGTGCAAGTTCTCCTACTTGAAAAGATTAGACAGGCCTGTAATTGTCAACATAGGTAAACCTCAACCGTGAGAGACAGAATGTGGAGAAAAAAAAACAGAAAATCACATTGTTTGATTTTTTAAAAGAATTTATTTTTAAATTAGAGTGGAAAATAAATATTTGGTCACCTACAAACAAGCAAGATTTCTGGCTGTCAAAGAGGTCTAACTTCTTCTAAAAAGGTATAACAAGGTCTAACGAGGCTCCACTCGTTACCTGTATTAATGGCACCTGTTTTAACTCATTATCCGTATAAAAGACACCTGTCCACAAACTCAGTCAGTCACACTCCAAATTCCACTATGGCCAAGACCAAAGAGCTGTCGAAGGACACAAGAGACAAAATTGTAGACCTGCACCAGGCTGAGAAGACTGAATCTGCAATAGGTAAAACGCTTGGTGTAAAGAAATCAACTGTGGGAGCAATTATTAGAAAATGGAAGACATACAAGACCACTGATAATCTCCCTCGATCTGGGGCTCCATGCAAGATCTCACCCCGTGGCGTCAAAATGATAACAAACGGTGAGCAAAAATCCCAGAACCACATGGGGGACCAAGTGAATGACCTACAGAGAGCTGGGACCACAGTAACAAAGGCTACTATCAGTAACACAATGTGCCGCCAGGGACTCAAATCCTGCACTGCCAGATGTGTCCCCTGCTGAAGAAAGTACACGTCCAGGCCCGATCCAGACGAGGACTGGGAGAATGTGTTTTGGTCAGATGAAACCAAAATAGAACTTTTTGGTAGAAACACAGGTTCTCGTATTTGGAGGAGAAAGAATACTGAATTGCATCCGAATAACACCATACCCACTGTGAAGCATGGGGGTGGAAACATCATGCTTTGGGGCTTTTTTTCTGCAAAGGGACCAGGACGACTGATCCGTGTAAAGAAAAGAATGAATGGGGCTATGTATCGAGAGATTTTGAGTGAAAATCTCCTTCCATTAGCAAGGGCATTGAAGATGAGACGTGGCTGGGTCTTTCACCATGACAGTGATCCCAAACACACAGCCAGGAAAACCAAGGAGTGGCTTCGTAAGAAGCATTTCAAGGTCCTGGAGTGGCGTAGCCAGTCTCCAGATCTCAACCCCATAGAAAATCTGTGGAGTGAGTTGAAAGTCTGTGTTGCCCAACGACAGTCCCAAAACATCACTGCTCTAGAGGAGATCTGCATGGAGGAATGGGCCAAAATACCAGCAACAGTGTGTGAAAAGCTTGAGAAGAGTTACAGAAAACGTTTGGCCTCCGTTATTGCCAACAAAGGGTACATAACAAAGTATTATAAATACTTATTTTCCACTCTAATTTGGAAATAGAATTCTTTAAAAATCAAACAATGTGATTTTCTGTTGTTTTTTTCCCCCCACATTCTGTCTCTCATGGTTGAGGTTTACCCATGTTGACAATTACGTGCCTCCCTCATATTTTCAAGTTGGACAACTTGCACAATTAGTGGTTGACTAAATACTTATTTGCCCCACTGTATGTTGTTCCCTCTGCTGAGGAGGTTTTCAATAGCGGATCCAATTGCCCCAAAGGTTTACTGAAGGATGGGGCTTAGCACCCAGAAGAACCTGCTACATTTTAGTGTGCAAACTTCAGGCATTAGAATGAAGCTAGATGTTAGGATGAAAACAAAATTACAAGTTACTTTAGTGGTTCTGGATATGCTAACCCAGGAGCTAAAATGTTCCCTGAACAGACCCCAAAATTAGATGCCAAAACATTAACACATGGAAGGATGATGTGGGAAAACAACGTAAGTAAAATCAAAAGCATGTCAACCACATCACTTAGCCATTTGCCATCTGTAATGAAATGCACAGGGACTTTTTGGTCATAGAACACCCTGATCAGGGTCTTTTTTTAGGCCTGATAAATTACCTTAGATCAGTGGTTCTTAACCTTGTTAAGGTTTTGCATGTGGATTCTCCGAACACTTCGGAATTAGATAAAAAAGCAACTTTTTTCAAATTCAAAATCAACACATCTAAGCTAGCAAGCTAAGAATTTAGCATATTCCCGTTCAAAATTCTTCTCATTTAGACAGCATGTTTTATGAACAGGTCAAAATTGGAGACTATGTTGCCCATTGGTTTGTTGTATTCCCTCATACCAAGTGCGAGTCAACCTTCCACTGAGCAAACCAGTTCCTCCTCCCATTAGATCGGGGACTAGCAATTGAAAGAAATGGATTAAGCCTGTAAATTGGGAGCAAACCAGTCCAAAACCTGGTCTAAAAAGCCACTTTGCCTGGATTTAATCAGCGTACGAAAATGCTGCATTTCTTTATCTTCGCCGAACCCCTTAGACTCACTCACCAAACCCCTGGGGTTCGATTGAACCCAGGTTAAGAACCACTGACCTAGATTAAGAATTTATGGAATAGCTTCTGCCCAGATACACAGTCAGTAAAGAAACAATCTGGTTCTAGACCTTTACGATTTAGTGTCCTCCAACCAGGACCATCATCCTCACCAGGAACTTTAGTTCTTTGGATTTTAGCTCCGTACCTTTTTTTATTTGCAACTAATTATTATCTTGTGTTTATGCAGTGCCTTGGAAGAGGTCCAAAGAATATTTATAGAAGAGATAAGATAGAGGGAAAGTACCATAACTGCCCTTCTAATCCACTTCAGATCTGCCCCAGAGATTCAGGAAGCTTCAATAAATAGAACAAGGTTTTTGGACAGTCCCGATTTACAAGACTCTCCACTGTAGAAACGTATCTCAAAAAGTCCAAGCACAATTCCAGCAAAGTGTAAAACAATTTTCAAACCTGTACAATGGGGTGTCCTCCGCCCAAAGCCTTCACCGCTCCCCTGCTGCCTTCAGTCTCATAGTGGGCCCGGTGATGTGATTTGGGCTGCACCTCAATCTGTAGGCTGTAGGGTCCCGAGCTGGACGGCAGCTGCCAGTCAAGGGCAGGCAGGGATGGGCTGAAAAAGATGACAGATTATCGTCATCAGATTCAAAACTTCAGTTTGAGGCGCTTCCGTACCTGACATATGGCTTAGGCTTGGACCAGGAGTACTGGTGCTGAGGCACGTCGAGAAAACCTCCACAGTACGCCTCCTTCTTCATGGGCAGGCGGTTGGAGGGGTGCTCCTCTCGACACAGGTCTCCAATTGTCTGCTCTTCGCCGCCGGGTTCCAATTTGAGGCTGACAGTTGGGCTGTGTTCCAGACTGGTTCTACGAGCTTTCATGGGTATGGCTTCTCCAAGGTCGGCCATACCGTCTGTGGTCAAGGCGTTGATGGCCGCCAAGATGGCCGAGTTGGTGTACTGGTTGGTGTTTGGCAGCCAGGACTCCTCGGTGATGCTAAGGCGTGGCGACGTTTGGGGGGATGGGCCCGGGGAGTGGTTGGGCGAGTGCTGGTAGTGCTTGTGCGCCACCCCGCCGCCGTTGAAACTGTACTTCCTCTTTGCACCGCAAGGGGAATTTGGCCTGGAGCTGCCGCGGCCGACAAAGGGATCATCCGTCATATTCGTGCGGGGCGAGGTGGAGGGAGAGTGTCTCGGGGAGCCGGTGGGCAGGGCCAGGGTGGAACTCTTGGGGGACACGGAGGGTGACTGCCACGGCGAGTTCTGCGGTGATTGTTCGTAGTTGTACGAGAAGCCGGACTCGTAGGACGACGCCTCCGACTGGCAACTGCGGGACGACACGCTGCTGGCAGGACTCAGGCAGCTCGGGTCCCGGTAACCGTCTCCACTAGGGAGCGTCAAGGTCACAACTGAGTTGACCCGCTTGGTTACAGGAAGGCTGTCCTGCTCTGCTTCGTTCTCAGGAAACTGACCATAAGCAGTAATCTCAATGCGGGGGCTCTCCAGGGCGGGTGCCCCATTCGGACGGGCCGAGTAGTAGCTCGTGGCGCTCAGGTCGTCCTGGCTGTCGAAGATGTGAGCCTCTGAAACTGAGATGACGGGGCTTGACTGGAGGCTTAGGTACTGCGGGGCCAGGCACGGGTTGCCCAGCGGGAGGGAGAGGCTGACATTGGGCGTGTAGCCATAAGCGTCTGGAAGGCAAACACATGGACTTACGATCTTCATACATACATAAACACTACCAGAAGACACTTGTCAAGGATTTCTTTATGTCCATTGACAGCTCTGTGGTTTCATATTGCTTACACCCCTATCTGGATGACAAATTGTTTCGTCACAAGTCAAACAAATACCTGAGCCTGGCCCAATCGTCAGCTGTGTTTTTTGTTTACATTTGGCAAGATTGTCTGCTGTTCTTCCCGGTTTTATATACCGCAGCATGACCAGTCATGCTGGGCTCTGGCTATAGCCCGGTCCAAGAAAAATGACGAAGAACATTTCGAATGGTTTGAGTCGTATAAATGGAGACCAGGTGGGTGGGTGGAGGGAGGGGACACATGCTGAATAAAACAACTAAAAATAAACCCCGTCTGGCTCATTGAAGCCAAACCCAACATCGTTTTAATTTTACACAGCAAGACGTGTGCTGTTTAATTACACCATTAGAAAGTATAACACTATAGAACCAGTGTTTTTTTGTTTTTGTTTGTGGTGGGGGTGTCTACGTGGTCCCCTCCGTGCCAAAAAGCCTGGGAAGCAGACGTCACATAAGCAAGCTCAAGAGGCTCCCGTCTGCTGTAAATTTACATGACATCAGCGGCACCAGAGCAGACTAAAACCAGAAGGCTTTTTTTCATCTAAGGCTTGACAAGCAGAGCGTGGATGGGGGGAGGCTCGGGCCGCCGTGGCTGCTTTAGAGCGCCTCGTTGTCACTGCGTAGACAGCAATAATCCTTTGGGGAATATAGTTGTTGCTTCATAATTCAAATTTGGCAGGGCTGTTAACAACACTCCTTTCTGTGGTGTGTGGGGTTTACAAGATATGTTTAGTTTTGCTTCAAAGGGTCTTTTCAGAGTTAAGATCCAAAATATATTATATGTTTAATGGGTCAATGTTAGCAAATACATTTGAATGCAGATAAATTATCCTTAAAAGTCAGACAACACTGAATTCATCAACAGCAAATATATTTGAACGGATTTTTAAGTTGAAGCTTCTAAAAGATTTGTCAGTAATTCTTACACTAGACACTAGAGGGAGTTGGCTTCTTGGCACTAAAAGTTCCTTAAATTTTTAAAAATCGAATCTTAAATATAGTGCAATTAAAAGTTAAATAAAACTGAACTGAACACGACAAATGTACTGTACAAGATTTATTTTTTTTAAAATCCGAGACAACGTAATATGAATTTTATTTCGAGTAATGTTTTGCGTACCACCAGAGGGAGCCCACGTGCCACACTTTGAAAATCGTGTTACAAACTTTGAAAAGTGACTTAAAAGTACTAAAATTTTCGTTCTTTGTTGTTGTTTTTGGTCTGAAACGGTTCTTGCACCAATTTTGTAGCTGTAAAAAGACAAAACATCACAAATTTAAAATCAAAATATCACAAATTTAATATGATAATTATTTACAGGACCCAGAAACAATTCCAGGACAGTTTTTTTGTTGAGTAATAGTTATAATTTTTGTACGTGATAAATTCATATCTGTAGAACCCTGTTTATAGCTCGTTACAGATGTTCTTTGAAAATCTCATTTTTTTTGTAATAATGTGATCTTGGATGACATTTAATGTATTGGGAAAGGTGCCAAGTGTCACACAGCCACGTCACATGTGTCATTTTGGACGCGAGGGGAAACAAAGCAATCAACATGATTTTAAAAAGGTAGAAATCGAGACAAAAGTGAAAGCTCACCCTCCTCGGCTGATTTCATCATCTTTTGCAGCTCCCCCCAAAAGTACAAAGTGACGTCAAACTGTTGCTTCGGATGCAGAGTGAGTCGGTTCGTGATCCATAAAGCTGCGCGGGCAAAGTATCTCCTCGCTTAAAAAAAAAAAAAAAACAGTCCTAAAAGTGGGGAATCCGAAAAGGTTCGGTTTTTGGGGGATCTTAGATCTTCCTTGGATCGCCCGTGACGCAGCGCTCGAGCTGTGTGCGGCAACCGGAGCGCCTTTTAAACCGGGGGATCACCTCAGAGGATCACCTCCCCGGGAGGGTTGGGGCCCCGCCCCTCTCCCGGATCCGCCCACCGCTCTGACGCAAGTGCGCGCACCCCGAGCCGTCCAGTGGAGATCCTGGTGGCGCGCGCGCGCGCAGCTGCGAACGAGCGAGGCTGGCAGGGAATCCTGGAGGAGGCTCCGAAACAGCACGAAGCGGCTCAGAAAGCAAACAATTAGAAACATGTGAGCTTCAAAACAGCAGAGGAATCAAATGAGTGGACCACAGCTGGGCATGCGCAGTCATACCGTTCTAAAATATTAGGAACAGCTCTTATTATGATACAAAGTTAAAAAAAAATGCAATTATGATTAACCCTTTTACTGATTCTCACTGGTTTCCATTGATGGCACTAGACGTCCAATCCATTTCAGAGCCCTATTTTATACGCTGAAAAAATAAAAAGCAATGTGATGTTTTGGACCAGGTTTTTGGACTGGTTTGGCTTCAATTTACAGGCTTTATTCCAAGGGCGTAGGTTTGGTCTCAACGTTGGTAGGAACGATATAGCAGGCAAAATGGATTTTGGTATGTGGAATTTTTTTGGGGGGTATGTAGCTAAATGACTTTTGCTATGTGGCATTTTTATTCAGTATGTGTTTTTTTTGTTTTTGTTTGTTTGTTTGTTTGTTTTTTTTGGATGTGGCAAAATGAATTTTGGCATGTGGCATTTTTTGGGGCATGTGGCAAAATTGATTTGGTGTGTGGCATTTTTATTAGGTATAATGAAAAATGGATTTCGGCATGTGGAATTTTTTTTTGGTATGTGGCAAAATGAATTTCGGCATGCAGCTTTTTTTGGTATATGGCAAAATAGATTTTGGTATGTGGAATTTTTTTTTGGCAGGTGGCAAAATGAATTTTGGCATGTGGCATTTTTTTGGGTATGTGGCAAAATTGATTTTGGTATGTGGCATTTTTATTTGGTATGTGGCAAAATGGATTTTGGCATGAGGAATTTTTTTTTTTTTTGGTATGAGGCAAAATAATGGTAAATGGTATTATGCTTGCATAGCGCTTTTCCACCTTTCAAAGTGCTCAAAGCACTTTACACTACATTGCCATCTACCCGCTGGTGACGCAGCACCAGGAGCTTAGGCGAGTTCATCAGGGCAAAGAATTGATCCAACAACCTCTGGGCTGGGGGACAACTACTCTACCACTGAGCCACGCCATACCAATTAGATTTTGGTATATGACAAAATGGATTGTTGGTGTGTGGCATTTTTATTTGGTATGTAGCAAAATTAATTTTGGCATGTGGTGTGTTTTTGGGTATGTGGCAAAATGGATTTTAGTATGTGGCAAAATTAATTTTGCTATGTGGCATTTTTATTACGTATGTGGCAAAATGGATTTTGGTATGTGGCATTTTTATTAGGTATGTGCCAAAATGGATTTTGGCATCGGGATTTTTGTTGGGGTTTATTTTTTTGTATGTGGCAAAATGAATTTTGGCATGTGGAATTTTTTGGGGTGTGTGGCAAAATTGATTTTGGTGTTTGACATTTTTATTTGGTATGTGGCAAAATGGATTTCGGCATGTGGTATTTTTTTGGGGTATGTGGCAAAATGGATTTTGGAATGTGGCATTTTTATGTGGTATGTGGCATTTTTTTGGGTATGTGGCAAAATGGATTTTGGCGAATGATTTTTTTCTTCTTTTTTTTTTTTTTGGTATGTGGCAAAATGAATTTTGGCATGTGGCATTTTTATTTACTATCTGGCAAAATTAATTTTGCTATGTGGCATTTTTATTAGGTATGTGTCAAAATGGATTTTGGCGTGTGGGTTTTTTTTTTTTTTTTTTTGTATGTTGCAAAATGAATTTTGGCATGTGGATTTTTTTTTTGGTATTAGGGAAAATAGATTTTGGTATGTGGCATTTTTATTTGGTAGGTGAAAAAATGAATTTTGGCATGTAGCATTTTTGGGGTGTATGTGACAAAATGGATTTTGGAATTTGGCATTTTTATGTGGTATGTGGCATTTTTTTTTTTTTTGGTATGTGGCAAAAAGGATTTTGGCGAGTGAATTTTTTTTTTTTTTTTTTTTGGTATGAGGCAAAATGAATTTTGGCATGTGGCATTTTTATATGGTAAGTGGCAAAATTGATTTTAGCACGCGGCATTTTTATTTGGTATGTGGCTAAATGGATTTTGGCATGTGGAATATATATTTTTTTTGGTATGTGGAAAAATGAATTTCGGCATGTAGCATTTTTTGGTATGTGGCAAAATAGATTTTGCTATTTGGCATTTTTTTGGTGTGTGCCAAAATGGATTCTTGGTGTGTGGCATTTTTATTTGGTATGTGGCAAATTGAATTTTGGAATGTGGTGTTTTTTTGAGTATGTGGCAAAATGGATTTTGGTATGTGGCAAAATTAATTTTGCTATGTGGCATTTTTATTACGTATGTGGTAAAATGAATTTTGCTATGTGGCATTTTTATTTGGTATGTGGCAAAATGAATTTTGGCATGTGGAATTTTTTTTTTTTGGTATTAGGCAAAATAGATTTTGGTATGTGGCATTTTTATTTGGTAGGTGGCAAAATGAACTTTGGCATGTGGCATTTTTTGGGGGATATGTGGCAAAATGGATTTTGGAATGTGGCATTTTTATGTGGTATGTGGCATTTTTTTTGGTATGTGGCAAAGTGGATTTTGGCGAGTGAATTTTTTTCTTTTTTTTGGTATGTGGCAAAATGAATTTTGGTATGTGGCATTTTTATTTGGTACGTGGCAAAATGGATTTTAGCATGTGGCATTTTTATTTGATACGTGGCAAAATGAATTTTGGCATGTGGTGTTTTTTTGGGTGCGTGGCAAAATGGATTTTGGTATGTGGAATTTCTATTTGGTATGTGGCAAAATGGATTTTGGTATGAGGCATTTTTATTAGGTATGTGGCAAAATGGATTTTGGCGTCGGGATTTTTTTTTTTTTTTTTTGGATGTGGCAAAATGAATTTTGGCCTGAGGAATTTTTTGGGATATGTGGCAAAATTGATTTTGGTGTGTGGCATTTTTATTTGGTATGTGGCAAAATGGATTTCGGCATGTGGCATTTTTTGGGGGGTATGTGGCAAAATGGATTTTGGAATGTTGCATTTTTATGTGGTATGTGGCATTTCTTTTGGTATGTGGAAAAATGGATTTTTGGTGTGTGGCATTTTTATTTGGTATGTGGCAAAATGAATTTTGGCACGTGGTATTTTTTTGGCTATGTGGCAAAATGGATGTTGCATTGTAACATGGTGTATGATCACATAATAATAATTTAGCAAAATGTCTAAATTGATGGAAATAAATGATAAAATCCCAAATGATTAACTGCGATTGACTGGCAAGCAGTTCTTGGCTTGCTAGCCTGCAACACCTTTCTGAGGAGAAGCGGTACGAATAATAAATACATCAATAATAAGCACATATCAATAAAATACGTATATTTTAGTTTAATTTTAATGTAATGATGAAAACAAGACTAAATGATCAAACAATCAAAGAACTATTGCATTTGATTTTATTCAAAGTATTCCATTTTAAGAAGCCAACACATTTTTTAGGAGACGTGAAAATGAGCTGCATTTGATGGCACCTGGAGGAGTTTGGAAATGACGGTAAAGCCAACTCTTGCTTCTTACTTGCGCTTCCTGCCATCGAGAGCCCGCGGGCCACCAAAGGCATCATTATGGACGCTGCTGGCATTATAAAAATATCAAAGTCTTTTTAGTATATACTGTGTGCACCCCGTCATTTGACACGCCGAGCACCTCGAGGAGTTCCGCCCAGAAGATGCTGGCTGGCTCTCTGCGGTCGGGTTGTGGATCGCTCGCGACCATCTGGAGGCGCTTTGGATTTTGTGCGGTGACGACATCCACTCACTTGACCCGAAGCTGCATGAGAGCACCATTTTTAACAACATGTTATCAGAAGCGTTCAGTAGGATTTACTGTTAAATATTTGGACGCTTCCTTGAACTACTGTACAGCAATTTCATTAGAGGTCTTGTGATATACTTAGTAAATTTGGCTACTGATATTTTCTGATTTGTGCTGCATCAACTGTTGAGATGATTGCCTTCCAACCATAACAATTTAACGGATTAAGTACACAAAAAGGCACAACGATTTCTAGAAAAGCTGATGTTTTCAGGATTGATAACAATCCATAGAATATAACTAGCAGTGCCGATTGCTCTAAGACTGCAAGGGAAGCTCAGTTACCCCTAAAGCAGGGGTGGACAAACTATTCCCCAAGGGCCCCAGTGCAGGAGTGTCTCAAGAGTGATTTGGTCGAAGATTCAAGGCACTTTGAAACGTTGAATGGAAAAAATTAGCGTGACTTTAGCTTGAAATATTTACGTAAAATGAATGATAACTGCCAGTTTTTTTTTTTTTTTTTTTTTTTTTTTGCTTTTAACCAATAATCTAGACTGTTTTACATTCATATCTATAGAAATTCCTGGTTTTACTCATTTATTTACAAGAATTTTCAACTTAAAAGCTCTTTGTTTTGTGATGGTAGCCATTTTGGATTTTGTATCTATACACAATAGTGTAACTTTACATTCAAATAATCTGGTAAATTTTGGCCAATTGCATGTTTTTTGGCAAAAAAAGGTAATTTAAACATTTCTGCGTGCATTAAAAAAATCCGCTTTTATGTTGTTTTAAAATTTTTTTTTTTAACATTTCAATCTAAAAACGAGGGCCAGATAGCAGGCAAGACGTGCTGAGGCAATAGTAACATCGGAATTCAACCTAAATAGGTTGTGATTGTATATTGAAAAATGATAACTTTGCTTTCGTTGAGTAAAATTAACATGATTCTGCATGTTTTCCTCAAGTAAATTTCTGATGTGAACATTGAGTGAGTATTGAAAATTTGTCAAAATTGCACTAAATTAAAAAAAAAAAAAAAAAAAAAAAAAAAAAAAAGAATTCGCAATTTTGGGCTTAAACTTGTAGTATGTTAAACACTGCTATTGATCCTGAAAATATAGCTGATTATCTCTGCATTTGGTGATTTTTGTGCATCTAGCATAAAATCTGAGAATGTTATAGCCATTTTAAATTTTGTTATACTTGTGTAAAATATAATTAATCGGGATTTCATTAGGGAACAACTTTGAAAAAAGAATAGGAGAGAGAGACAGAAGCACAACAACAGGAAATACATTGAATGCCTACATTAACTATGAATATGTTGGTGCTATTGTTAGCTAGTTGTATTTCCGGTTGACACCGTGTGGGGTGCCTGATGACCAAAGAGAAAGTGTGTGTGTGCGTGGGGGGGTGTAAGAAAGATATGTGATTGGAAAGGGTGAAGTGTAAACAAATCAGCCATGTGAGGTGTAGAACCCAGTATTTGTGTGAAACCCTTGTGAGTGTGGATATGTTGGCATCCTATTCTATGCTGTCTGAACGCAAATTATAACACCGAGTTTCTACTTGAGTGTGTCTAATTACACCTAGTCAAGCGTGAATCCCATCACATATGAAGCCAGCGCAGCCCATCCCTAACCCGCCAGCAAAAAGGCTGCCGTCATCCCCCCGGGATCCAGGGTGGTCCTCAGGGCCATCCGCGCCCCCATCAACCGGCCTTCAGGGATGGGATGAGGGGAAGCGCCACCGCCCCCCAAAGGCCCAACGAGCCACCGCCGCAGCCCCCCAACTGACACGGCACACTGCGGGACCCCTACGGCCCGCTACGCCCAGGGCAGGACAGGATCCCCACCCAGAGCAGGTGATATAAGGCCGACCCACCGGCGCCCGGCCAGCGACCAGCGCCAGAGCACAGGGAGGATTTCTTTAATAGCACATATAACTGCAACATTAACACAAACGTACGGCTCTCGGCAGGCCGTGTCCCTAACTCACTCCCGCATCATGTGAGCAAAACAATATTGGCGCCGTGTGCACTTTAGGGTGCCTCGGATAATTCTGTATCAGAATATTACAGCACGTACTTCTTATGACTCCAGGCTGTTTGTCCCTGCTCATTCAATTAGACAATGCTTTCCAAAGCTTGCTAACATTTCTGTTTTTGCTACACCTGCTACCACTTCGTTCCCATCCCCCACTGTCAGCCAGCAAGAATACTGCTTCCATCTTGAGGACGGTAGACGCTTTGAGGGTGCTGGGAGGAGTAGGGGTACAAGGCTACCTGAATGCACTACCTGGATAGATGCGATGGAAGTGATTGTGATTGGCTGAGGGTTAGAGTCATGTGTCATGGTAAGACAATCAGTCGGTGTTTTCACACACAAACCGGAATTGTGCGTGCGGCAAGCACACACACGCAAAAGAGATGCAGAGGGATACGATGGCAGAGCATTCAGAGGAAAATTTGTCCTTTACGAGGTGGAGATATAAACATTATTTCAAGTCAAAATACTTGAATTACAGTAGGCTATGTCTACTTGACCAATTATCTCAGGTTGAGAGAGTTAGATTTAATTGATTAAACTCACTTTATATTGTTTGCTGCTGATTGTTATTTTATTGTTTACTGTTTATTTTTGTTGCACTTCAAGTGTAGGATAAATCTGTTGCTGATGAGGTGCAATAAATATTACAAGGCTCTATAACACAACTACCTGTCTGTTCTTCTCTATTCAACTGACTCGACTACTGCTCAGAAAATTTCAAATTCTTTGACATACAACAACTTCTTTTCAAAGTAACGGAAATAATTTCTTTCCCTGGTAACTAGTTACTTTTACTATAGAGTAATTCAGTTACTAACTCAGTTACTCACTACTTCTTCCAAAAAGTAACTATAACCAATTACTTTTTTAAAGTAACGTGCCCAACACTGTCCCCAACTGGCAGCCATTACCCAGCACCGTGTATGCATTAAAATAGCAGAGCCCGGCTTTGGGCAGCGGAACCGCCGAATGGAAGTTCTTCCCAGCCGCACGTCCCACCGCTCCTCGCCGAAGTCTTGTTTTTTTTTTTTTTAATTGTAGCTACTTGTGTTTGGAAACTTGACTTCTGGCACTCTAGTTTCTTTCCCTACCGAGCACTGGGTGCTGTTGACCTCCTCCACCGTAACAAGGCACACACAGGCAGACACACTTCAGCTTCCCCTCCTTGAAAGACCAGCATTCACTGGTAAGTAGGACCTTTTAAAAATAATCTAGTAGCTTTTACCTGCAAATATTGGCATAAAAACATTGGGTTCATCAACAAAAATGGTCAATTTTCTACAAATATGAGAGATTACACTTTTTTTTTTTGACAGCACCACCTAGAGGACTGGAGTGGAACCGTGTGGCCCGCGTCTGGATTCCAGTTGGCTGATTGTTCTGGCTTCCATCCTCTGATTGACGTGGTGTTTATCTTCATTTTGCCAACAGCAAAATTCCTAACAAGCTTAAAAAAATGATTTTCCCTGCTATTATTTAGCGCATCTCCTCTTATATAAAACGTTCTCAATCCCTCAAAGGACCCATGTCATTGACCTCATGGAAAATTTTCATATGTGAGGAAAGGGATTCCGTTTTCCTGGTGGGGGTCCTCATGCGTAAGTGAAACATGTGTAGCCGTAAACACGCGCGCTCTTCATAAATAGCTCTGACACTCATTGACGAGGCGGTGTTTTTTGGGGGGGGTCATTTAGTCTCCATGGCGACTGCCACCACAACCCGCAAGGGTCTCAAGACACATGAGTTGAACATTTGAGAGCACAGACAATGACTCAATAACAAA
Source organism: Corythoichthys intestinalis (assembly GCF_030265065.1). Classification (NCBI taxonomy): domain Eukaryota; kingdom Metazoa; phylum Chordata; class Actinopteri; order Syngnathiformes; family Syngnathidae; genus Corythoichthys; species Corythoichthys intestinalis. Next base: position 28,816,046 of record NC_080416.1, read on the forward strand.
AAAAAAAAACGATGAATGGGCTCTCGTGTCGAAACGGCAAATTGAAAATTTCCGAGTGGGATTCACAAAAGCAATTGAATGTATTAAAAAAGGGTCAGTTCAAACTAGCTTTTCAATTATGAGCACAGTCTATGTGACCTGTTATGATCAGTGTTGTTAACCTTACTTTAAAAAAGTAATTAATTACAAATTCTCCCAAAAAGTAATTGATTTAGTCATTCAGTTACCTTAACGTAAGAGTAATTAGTTACTCAGTAAAGTAACTGATGTTACTTTTCATGTTCTACACGTTATTACATGATCCACTCTATAATGTATTTCACATCAAATATGTTTATAGTAACTGATTGGAATGAAAAAGACTGTTCAATTCAAAGAAAACATACCCTTTTTACATTTTTTTAAATTTTTTATTTCACCTATATAAGGGTCTAATGGTATACAAACTTTAACTTTCAAATACTGTGAGAAAAAAAGCCTTTTTCCTGTTGTACTGAACAGTGACTTGTGTGTTACACCCCTAATATATATAGATATATTTTTCAATATGCAGGTGAGGCTTGAATCTCTTCAGTCTTCTATCTTTGCCCTAGTTATTTTTGATTAAAAAAGCTCAAAAAAATCACACTGTTTATGGATCTGTCATTCAAGAAAAGTTTAGGGCAAGTTACTATTTTTGGTAATATAAAATAAAACCAAATTATCATTATTATATTGTACAGTGTATCACTAAAGTGAGTACACACCTCACATTTCTGCTGATATTTATTTTAAGTACTGGACTGTCTCAGGAAATTAGAATACACAATATTCTAATTTTTTGAGACAGTCCTGTAGCCACGCTAAATGCTAATGCTAGAGGGAATGCGAATGCTATGCTAATGCTCCAAGCCACCTAGCATCGCATTTGCAACGGCGTCACAACCCCCTTACCCTCCCCCCCTCTCCCGCTCTGCTCTCTCCGTGTCTCTCAGACGTTTCTCGAGTCATTCAACCAACGTAGTAACCAGTGTTGTCAATAACGGCGTTAGAGTACAACGCTGTTACTAACGGTGTTATTTTTTTTTTCAATCGTGAGTAATCTAAGTACTATTCACATCTTGGCAACGCCGTTACTGCTACTGAGGATGTAAAGGCGTGCGTTACTATGCGTTACTACTTTGGTTGAACTTTGAAACATTTTATTGCTTGTTGTGAAATCCACTTGGTACACTTCCAGACGAGTAAGACGCCAAATTGGCTTCTTATTTCTGGGTACCCTTTGCAACGATTGACAATGGAAAGCACTGAAGGCCTTATAAGGACATGTTGCTGCCATTATTCCTAAAATACACATTGATGAAGGTCTTTTTTATAATAGTTGCCAAGACAAGCAGGTGATGAGTCAGCAGCGGGGAAAGCAGAACTTTGCTTCTTCACACATGAAAACATCATCTAATGTTCCATCCTGCTGGAGAAACAAACCAGACTGTCAATGTTTTATTGTGCAGGGACACCCACTAATTGTTTTATTCTGGAGGGACACACCGCAGTCTACAGCTGGTCTTTGGACGATTGTCTGAATCTAGTTCTGAGGCCGAAAGAAGACCCTGCTTGGATGGGGAAGAACTTTTGAGAGCTCCAGGAACATTTGAGACGCTGAAATTAAGTCCACGTGTTTATTGTAATAAGTCGAATGAAAATGTCTCAAGGACCCATGGTTGAATTTTAAAAGGAAATTTGGTTTTTGGTGGCGCAAATTCAACTCGAGGTCAAGGAAGTTGACAGAAATTTGACTCATCCATCAAATACATTAATAGGATGCACAAAAAACAAGGATATGTGCCTGGAATTGAATGGAGGTTGGCCATTTCGGATTTGAATGTTCATTCCAGTGTTGTTTTTGGCAGCCCATTTAATTTCCGTCCTCGTCTTTTGGACGAGAATATTTATTAGTCCTAGTCATATTTTAGTCATTTCAAAAATGCTTTCTTCTTCGTCTAGTTTTAGTGTCGATGCATACTCAAAATGTTTGTCTCTAAAATTCAAGTCTTATTCCGAAAAAAAAAGTTTCCAACAATTTGGAATGAACATCGCCAGACGAGCACATAATTCTAGAGTCCACAGGGACAGCACCATCTTTGTGATGATGATACACACTCAACAGGAAAGCAGCAAATTATTTCCAATTAATTAAACCTACCTGGACACCACAAACTGTATGTAAAAAAACAAGTTTTCCAAGAGTTTAGAGACAACACTCGCCACACTAAATGCTAACGTGAACTCTATGCTAATGCTACAAGTTACATTTAGTGTGTGATGATCACTAGGCACAGACCTTTAAAAGCTAAGGCAACATGGCATATTATCTCTACACTGCAAAAAAATCTTGAAACTAGTTAAATTTACTTGTTTTCAGTTTAAATCTACTACAAATAAGTGAAATTATCTGCCAGTGCTTCAAGTAAATTTTACTCAGATTTCCTGAAGAAAAATAGCTGGCTGAAAATAAGCCTAAGACTTATTTTAAGCAATAAATCAGTATATTCAAACTTTAAAAACGCTTGTTTGTCAGAAATGTTCGTAATTCAAGAATAGATATTGTTCAAAACATAATTTGAAAGCAAACCTTTCTTGATTTAGGTGAAAAATTAACAACTTTTAGATGTATGGGCTTGATAAGGACAAATAGTAATATATACTTAAAGCAGTGGTTCTTAATCTTGTTAAAAGTACCGAACCCCACACGTTTCACATGTAGATTCACTATTCGGAATTAGATAATAAGGCTTTTTTTTTCAAATTCAAATCCAATATATCTAAGCTAATAAACTGATAATTTAGCACTAAAATTCCCATTCAAAATTCTTATTTTGACGGCGATGTTTTATAAACAGGTCAAAATTTGAGACCACGCTTCCATTGGTCTGTTGTATTCCCTCATACCAAGTGAGAGTCAACCTTCCACTGAGCAAACCAGTTCCTCCTCCCATCAAATCAGAGGACTAGCAGTTAAAAGAAATGGATTAAGCCTGTAAATTGCGAGCAAACCAGTACAAATCCTAGTCTAAAAAGCCACTTTGCCTGGACTAAAACAGAGTACGAAAAAAGAACTCTGCATTTCTTTATCTTCACCACTCCCCTGGAGTTCGATCAAGGGCCTAGGTTTGCATAGGGACATAACACTAGCAACTTTTTGGCATGCTCAAATTGTCCCCACCAACTTTTAAGCAACGTTATTTGCATTATATGACTTCAGTTACATATGTAATTTCCCATACGTTGTCAGGATAGAAATGACCCCACTATTATTATGTGAATTATTTGTATTATGTTCAGACTTAGATTTTAACCACTTACTCAACGTGACAGTCCATTTTTCTTCTACAAACGCACATTTGATTGGCTGATGACTTGACCCCCCCCCCCCCACACACACACACACACACACATACAGACACTCACAGCCCCGACAGAAATACATGTCGACAACATGCCGCCTCCTCCGCTCCCTTCAAAGAGGAGGGATATTAGTTTTTTTTTCAGCCAGCAGCAGCCACTGTAAGTAATGTAAAAAGGTGGAGGCAGGAAACACACCACTAATTTTGCTACGGATAGTCTGACCTGCATCAGAGTTGACATAACGTTAAACTGTGCGAATTTGCTAACCTGCAAAACCTGAGTAGGTAACTACTTAGAAGTGTCCTCCTGTAAGTGCTTTCTATTGATAACTTTAATTAAACTGTGAGAACTGTAGTGAACAGAGGTTTACCCCCTTCTCGCCCATTTTCCTTTTTATTATATTTATGCGGTCTTAAAGCAGCCCAAAGGAGCTTTCATTTTTTTTGTTGAGTTTGGCTGTGCTTTTGGATGAAAGCAGTAATGGTTAACCTGAAGGAAGGCTCCATTTTTATTTATTTTTGTGACTCCCTGACTAAGACGTTTTTTCAGTTATAATTAATTTCTTTATTTAGACCAGGGGTGTCAACACTTTTTGCAAAGGGGGACAGATTTGGTGTGGTAAAAATGTGGAGGGCCGACCTTGGCCTTTAAGTGGAACAATATATTCAAGCAAATTTTAGCAAGCCATTCTGTGTGTCACATTTGCTTTATTATTATTTTTTTTAATTTAGGGCTGTCAAAATTATCGTGTTAACGGGTGGTAATTAATTTTTTAAATTAATCACGTTAAAATATTTAACGCACATGCCCCGCTCAGATTAAAATGACAGCACAGTGTCATATCCACTTGTTACTTGTGATTTTTGGTGTTTTGTCGCCCTCTGCTGGCGCTTGGGTGCGACTGATTTTATGGGTTTCAGCCCCATGAGTATTGTGTTATTATTGACATCAACAATGACGAGCTACTAGTTTTTGATTGAAAATTTACAAATTTTAATAAAACGAAAACATTAAGAGGGATTTTAATATAAAATTTCTATAACTTGTACTAACATTTATCTTTTAAGAACTACAAGTCTTTCTATCCATGGATCGCTTTAACAGAATGTTAATAATGTTAATGCCATCTTGATTTATTGTTATAATACACAAATACGGTACTTATGTACAGTATGTTGAATGTATATATCAGTCTTGTGTCTTATCTTTCAATTCCAAAAATAATTTACAGAAAAATATGGCATATTTTATAGATGGTTTGAATTGCGATTAATTACGATTAATTAATTTTTAAGCTGTGATTAACTCGATTAAATGTTTTAATCATTTGACAGCCCTAAATTAATTATTTCAACAATCTCGCAACTAGCCATTGTGGTGTTCTCTTTCGACTCTCAGGCTCTTGCGAAATACTGCTGCTGTAAAATTAAACTAGCTTCAAGTTGCTTCAATTTCTCGCTACATATCTTCCCTGTAATCTTGTCGTACATGTCAGCGTGTCTTGTTTGTTAATATCGCCTCACATTGAACTCTTTAATAACAACAACAACAGACACAGTTGTTGCATATTTTAGAGAAGAAATACAGTAGTCCAATTTCCACCTATCCTTGAAGCGTCGGCCGTCACAGTCAACTTTTTTGTTGTTGTTGATTGTCGCCATTTTAGAAATGGGGAATAAAGGGTAACGCGGGGTAATGTTGCTTAGAGTGCTGCTGCCTTTTAGTGGGTAAATGAGGAGCAGCATTTAGTGCGTAAGCTACTTCATATGCTGGTAGCAGTACTGCTGACCAATTTATTAAGTCTGTGTGCAGGCCAGACGTTATTGATTTTATGACAGAGGCTGGGGGCCGGATGAAATTTGACCACGGGCCGCATTTGGCCCGCGGGCCGGACTTATCTTATCTTTTGCATTTCTGGATAGTTAGGAGATTATTAACAAGTTTGTATTTATTGTGTATGTTAACATAATTTATGTTCAAATATTGCAATTTTAATATGCTAATAAAATCTAGAAATCTATTCTGGAATTTCTCAAAACGTTTTTAAAAACAAAGTTTTGAATTGAACGGTGTATCACCTGAATCAATACATATGCAAGTATAGGTCAATAAAGATCTATTTTGCATTGATCATTTAGCATATCACTTAATTAGGTTCATATTTGCGAGATCTGTTTAGTCTTATTCATGTCCCGCACTCAGCAAAAAGTGTACATGCAGGTTATGCTGTTACAGTGCCTTGCAAAAGTATTCGGCCCCCTTGAATCTTGCAACCTTTCGCCACATTTCAGGCTTCAAACATAAAGATATGAAATTTAATTTTTTTGTCAAGAATCAACAACAAGTGGGACACAATCGTGAAGTGGAACAAAATTTATTGGATAATTTAAACTTTTTTAACAAATAAAAAACTGAAAAGTGGGGCGTGCAATATTATTCGGCCCCTTTACTTTCAGTGCAGCAAACTCACTCCAGAAGTTCAGTGAGGATCTCTGAATGATCCAATGTTGTCCTAAATGACCGATGATGATAAATAGAATCCACCTGTGTGTAATCAAGTCTCCGTATAAATGCACCTGCTCTGTGATAGTCTCAGGGTTCTGTTTAAAGTGCAGAGAGCATTATGAAAACCAAGGAACACACCAGGCAGGTCCGAGATACTGTTGTGGAGAAGTTTAAAGCCGGATTTGGATACAAAAAGATTTCCCAAGCTTTAAACATCTCAAGGAGCACTGTGCAAGCCATCATATTGAAATGGAAGGAGCATCAGACCACTGCAAATCTACCAAGACCCGGCCGTCCTTCCAAACTTTCTTCTCAAACAAGGAGAAAACTGATCAGAGATGCAGCCAAGAGGCCCATGATCACTCTGGATGAACTGTAGAGATCTACAGCTGAGGTGGGAGAGTCTGTCCATAGGACAACAATCAGTCGTACACTGCACAAATCTGGCCTTTATGGAAGAGTGGCAAGAAGAAAGCCATTTCTCAAAGATATCCATAAAAAGTCTCGTTTAAAGTTTGCCACAAGCCACCTGGGAGACACACCAAACATGTGGAAGAAGGTGCTCTGGTCAGATGAAACCAAAATTGAACTTTTTGGCCACAATGCAAAACGATATGTTTGGCGTAAAAGCAACACAGCTCATCACCCTGAACACACCATCCCCACTGTCAAACATGGTGGTGGCAGCATCATGGTTTGGGCCTGCTTTTCTTCAGCAGGGACAGGGAAGATGGTTAAAATTGACGGGAAGATGGATGCAGCCAAATACAGGAACATTCTGGAAGAAAACCTGTTGGTATCCGCACAAGACCTGAGACTGGGACGGAGATTTATCTTCCAACAGGACAATGATCCAAAACATAAAGCCAAATCTACAATGGAATGGTTCAAAAATAAACGTATCCAGGTGTTAGAATGGCCAAGTCAAAGTCCAGACCTGAATCTGTGGAAAGAGCTGAAGACTGCTGTTCACAAACACTCTCCATCCAACCTCACTGAGCTCGAGCTGTTTTGCAAGGAAGAATGGGCAAGAATGTCAGTCTCTCGATGTGCAAAACTGATAGAAACATACCCCAAGCGACTTGCAGCTGTAATTGGAGCAAAAGGTGGCGCTACAAAGTATTAACGCAAGGGGGCCGAATAATATTGCACGCCCCACTTTTCAGTTTTTTATTTGTTAAAAAAGTTTAAATTATCCAATAAATTTTGTTCCACTTCACGATTGTGTCCCACTTGTTGTTGATTCTTGACAAAAAATTTAAATTTTATATCTTTATGTTTGAAGCCTGAAATGTGGCGAAAGGTTGCAAGGTTCATGGGGGCCGAATACTTTTGCAAGGCACTGTATATTGTCCCTACCACTGTTGAGACCAAACCTACGCCCTTGGGTTCGATGGAACCCAGGTTAAATACCACTGACTTAAAGTAAGTGGAATAAACTGGCACATTAATTTGTTAGCTAGTCTTTAAACTCAAAACAAGATGGAGAAAACTATTTGACTAGATTTAAGTTTAAAAAAGTTTAAAAGTTTCAGACGTTATAAATTTGCAGTGTAGCCAAGATTAAAAAAAAAAATCTTACCATGTGTTTTCAGAACAAGTCTGAAACCTAAAGAGGACACCGGTGAGTCGGTGTGCGTGTAGGGCGGAGGCGCATTAGTGACATGACCAGACACTGCTACCATGAAGGCTAACTACACATACGATAAGAAAATGTCACACATTGTGAACTTATGAAGGAAACTATAGTGCACTTTCATCTCGTTCTCGTGTCGCCAAATGAAAACTGGCATTTGTCTCGTTATTTTTTTAGTCACCCAAGTTTTTAGCTCGTCATCGTCACGGAGATACTGTCCGTCACCGAAATATTTTCGTTATCGTCATCGAAAACAACACTGGTTCACTCATTCAACTTCTGATTCGCTTCTCCTCGCGTGGGTTGTGGAGGTGCTGGAGCCTATCCCAGCTAAAAAGAGACTAGACGCAGGGTACCCCTTGAACTGGTTGCCAGTCAGTCGCAGGACTTGTAGAGACAAACATTCATCCAACAATTTGGAGTGTTCAATCAGCTTACCATGCATGCTTTTGGGATGTGGGAGGAAGCCGGAGAACCCGGCGAGAACCCACGCAGGTACAAGGAGAACATGCAAACTCCACACAGGAAAAGGTGATGCTGGGATTGAACCAACAATCCCAGAACTGAGAGGCGGACATGTTCACCTCTCATCCACCATGCCACCAATTCAAATGTTTATATGGTATTTGTCGGGTACTTGTTCAACACAACACATGCAATCCATTTTTTTCCAGCAACGTTTAGCCTGGTCAATGCCACTGAAACATGAGTATTCACAGCCTGTCAACCCAGTTTAAATGGAGTGGACTTCTATTGTTGTTAATGGCAGGTGATGAGTTAATGTTAAATACTCCCTTATTTATATACAAAAAAAGTTTTTCTTTTAGATGCTGTTTGAATATTAAAAGATCAACTTGAGTCATTGGCAGGTCACATTTTTGCCACTCTGGCTGTGTTTTTATTTAGCTCGCCGGCTAACGTTCGTTCCCTCCCTCCTCTTCTCTTCACTCAGACTTCCTGTCTCCCATCAATGTTCTCCTTTTTTCTCCTGCTGCTATGACGGAATCCCGCGTTTCCTGTTGTGAAGGCCGCTGCCGGGTAACGGACCAGGCCAGGGAGGAGCCTGGAGTTTTTTTTTTTTTTTTTTTAAATAATTTTCTTCTCTTTCTTCCACAGGGTACGGCACAAAGGATCCGAGCCCGACACAGCGCTTCAGTGTCACGGCGGCGGCACCGCAAGCAAATGGTTAGCAGACATGTTTGCTGCTATGACTCATACCTACGAAGGACAGTTAGGGGGAAAAAGAAACATATTTAGAGGTTTGTTACTGACTCACAGCAGATTTGAATAGGCCGAATGGGAATCATTGTTCAAAGTTTTGATGAAGGCAGTGTTGGGAAAGTTCAGTTCACTTTAAAAAGAAGTACCGTATTTTTTAGCTGGGGGTGCGACTTTATTCTCTGGAGCGACTGTGAAATTATTAACACATACAGTGCATCACAAAAGTGAGTACACCCCTCGCATTTCTGCAGATATTTAAGTATATCTTTTCATGGGACAACACTGACAAAATGACACTGACACAATGAAAAGTAGTCTGTGTGCAGCTTATGTAATTGAGTTAATTTATTTTCCCCTCAAGATAACTCCAAATATAGCCATTAATATCTAAAGCCCTGGCAACAAAAGTGAGTACACCGCATAGAAACTACGTACGTCCCTAAATGTCAAAATTCAGTACTCCTTGTTATTTTCCCTCCAAAATATCATGTGACTCGTTACAGGAGTGCCGTCAGCCTGTGGGGGGTCAGGCTGTTAGTGCTCAGACCATATGCCGCACTCTACATCAAATTGGTGTGCATGGCTGTCACCCCAGAAGGAAGCCTCTTCTGAAGACGGTACACAAGAAAGCCCATCTCATCAGACCATAGGACATGGTTCCAGTAATCCGACATGGTTCCAGTAATCTATGTGCTTTGTTGACATGTCTTCAGCAAACTGTTTGCGGGCTTTGTTGTGTACCGTCTGCAGAAGAGGCTTCCTCCTGGGGTGACAGCCATGCACCGTCTCGAGAAATAGTGCAGGCGGTGAACAAATGAAAAGGTGACGCTTACCATTGAAATGAAGAAGGAAATAATACAGGGTGACCCAAAAAAAAGTTTACACTCAGTTGACTGCTTGTTTAAAAGCCATTGAAACATATCTAAATAGGTTGTCATGCTTAAGTGATTCATCAAGGTCACTCAATGCAGCTGGTAATCTCTCGTCTCTACAATTCCTGTGCTTCTGCTGAAAATGAAGAAAACTTTAGCTGTACCTGAATTGCTGCGTGCCGGTCTGACACCTACTGAGATTGCAGCAAATCTGAGAATATACAGATGTGCAGTCTACAAAGTTAAAAAGAAGCTGAAAGATACTGGAACAGCCTCACGAAAACCTGGGTCTGAAAGTGCCCGATCTGTGGGGACCAAAAAGTTGATTGACAAGGTGATATGTGGCCACCCAGAGTCCAGATCTCAATCCCCTGGATTATAGCATATGGGCAACTGTGGAGGACAGTGCCTGTAAGAAGCCACAAACTTCTGTGGCAGCCTTGGAGAGGTCCATTGTTAGATCTTGGGAAAAGATGACAGCATCCTACATAAAGAAGACCTGTCAAGCGTTCTGCAGGCGCCTGGAGGCTGTTGTGACACTTAAGAGAGGACACATTGAAAAATAGAGTGTACTGTACATGTTCTTTACAATAATGTATAATTTGTGATTAAATTCTAATTCTAAGATGAATAAACATGGCATTTAAGTTGTATTATGGCAGTGTAAACTTGTTTTTGGGTCACCCTGTAGAAATATATGAGTGTGGTGGGCGTGAGTGAACTGGCTCGACAATATGGCCAGTTTCCTCCGACCCCAGTTCGCCAGTCTCTATAAGTTAAGGTGACAAGAATGATTTTTTATTTCCGATTCATGATTATTATTGCTATTACTGTAACATCGGCAAGGAAGTTGCCAGCTTCGTCAGGCTTCAGCATTAATCATTTATTTCAGAACTTGTGCAGCACAACACGACGCCAACAACAACATAAAATAAAAACTTCCCACTCTAACGCTCCTCTCACGGCAGTCATACTGCGCGTTCAAGAACAGCATGCAAAACACAACCGCTGTATTAGAACCAGAGTCGTTACATTATTATTTATATTATTATTAGTCCGATTCGTAATTTTAATGTAATTCTTTTGCTATCGGTAATTGCAATTTGTAATTGTACCAGCAGTATTTACTAAGGATTTAGCATAGGTTTTTAGGCTGTGGGATGAAATGTTTGAATTATGATGTATTCTTATGTGAAACTCCAGCTTGACGTACGAGCATTTTGACTTCCAAACCAGGAACGAATTAAATTTGTATGTCGCGGTACCAATGTACATATAAGTAAATGTAACAATTATCCACAACTAAATGAATTAGAATAATACTGAATAAAAATTGTGTTTAAAATTGTGCAACACAAATTATTGCTTAAATATCCTAAACAAAGTAAAACTGACCCTTTTGCCACTGGGAGAATGAGGTACGCTTTGTGCTAAAACATCCCCCTTCATAGCCTTTCGGGGAATATCATTAGCAGTAACTTTATCTTGTATTTTCTACTTCTCACTGGAATTCACAAAAAGCACCAGAGATCGTCGTACTTTTTTGGTTGACGCGGCCACTTAGCTGCTGCTTAGTAACCAGATAGGTTAATAGCATAATGGCAGCTCTCCCTTTTAGACTCATTGAAAAAAAAGGGGGGGAAAAATCAGCATCTGAGTACAAAGAGGAGGAGTGAGGAAAAAGGGGAAAAAAATCAACAGATGTTGCATGCATCTGCAGTTTTATGCTGTGTCAGTGAATTTTACATCCCAATTGTGGGCTGCTTGAAACCAAATGTATGTGCGCGCGTGTCAAGGCGGGTTAACGCTAGAAAGTTAATGTGATATCAGAAAGTTTTCAACTCCTCCTGCCACAAAGTCGCAAACGTGAGCGAAAGCGTTAAAAGCCAACGGACCATCACATCCATCACGGTGTCCGCATCCATCCACAAATGACTTCCTCTTGCTTAACTTTCAGCAGAAATTGATAACACATTTAGCCCACGGCTGCTTTAGGTTACATGGTAAACATCTCAAGAGTTGCGTGTTCAAATCTGTAATTACAGCGCAGTTAGCTACACGTAAAGAAAACAGTTTTTGTTTAGATTCGAAGATAGGAGCTTGTTGCCTCCCAGGGAAATCTGGAAATGTTTGTTTCCGACATTTTTTCCCTAGTCTTTCAAACACTGCTTGTAAATTACACATTGTATATTTCACCAAATAGGCTAACTAGCTAATAATTCTATTAGCTTAATGCCAACACATATCCTTACCACATTAGGCGGGTTATTAATTAGTTTCCATGAAGAAAGACTACAATTAAAGAATATTAATGAGGTGCTACGAGTTTTTTTATGAGGTGTAATCCCTAATTCCTAAAGTAACATTTCTACATAAAGAAGGGAAAAACATTTTTGATGTTTGACAAATACGTGGCGTTTGTCTCAATCTAGTGGTTAAACGGTAACACTGCGGGTTGTGAATTGACAGAAAGCAATATTTAGATCAACAACTTCATCATTTATGAGTGAATAAAAGATTTTTTTAAAAAGTTGCCACTTGTATCCATATTGAATGATAGCAGTCAAATTATGTAAAATCCCTCCATGGTACGTTTTTGTCCATATAAAAAAACAAGTTTGCGTTTGTCAAAAACATCCGTCGAAAATCTGGTGTCTGTCTCCATCTAGTGGGCAATTGATGACCCATGCGCCAAAACTGGGAGAACTTCAAAACCAGTACGGTTTCTAAACCTCTGTGAAGTTGGACTCCCATCAGACGCAAATTTTGAATGAGGAGCAGAAGTATTTGCACCCCTTGTGATTTTGCAAGTTCACCCACTTAGAAAATAGGTAGAGATCTGAAATTTCAATCATAGATGCATTTGCAATTATAGAGACAATCTATAATTTTTTTTCTTTTTTAATAAATCCGGAACTCACATTGTATGATTTTTCTATATTTTATTTGTGATTTACTGGGGTTCATAAGTATTTGTACCCCTGAGAAAATCAGTGCTAATATTTAGCGCAGAAGCCTTTGTTTGCAATTACAGAGGTCAGACGCTTTCTGTAGTTCTTCATCAGATTTTAAACCATTGCACCGTAGTGTGCTACTGACAGTAGCCTTTGAAACTGTGCATCCAGCTCTCTTCAAGTCATTGACCAGCTCCTGCCATGTAATTCTACACTGAGCCCTCACTTTTCTCATAATGAGTGATACCCCGCGAGGGGAGATTTTACATTGAGCCCCAGTCCGAGGTAGATTATCAGTCTTGTTTAGCCTTTTCCATTTTCCTAATAATTGCTGCATCTGTTGATTGATTCTCACTAAGCTGCTTTCCAATTGTCCCATAGCCTTTTCCAACTTTATGGAGCTCCACAATTTTTTCTCTGGGTTCTTTCGAAAGCTCTATGGTCTTGCCCATGGTAGCAGTTGGATTATGACTGACTGAGGTGCACAGGTGACAATATTGAGCTCCAACAGGTGGTGGGTAGGAGGTTCCTCATGGGGTAAAGGTGGACTTTAAGGTAGACTGACAACTCTTTGTCATAATTATTGCTGATTCTCGGGGGTACAAATGCTTATGAACCCCAGTAAATTACAAATAAATTATTTTTAAAATCATACAATGTGATTTCTGGATTTTTTTTTTTTTTTTTTTGTATGGGGGTGGGTCAGTGATGCTGTAAGGCTGTTTCGCTTCCAAAGGCCCTGGGAACCTTGTTAGGGTGCATGGCATCATGAATGCTTTGAAATACCAGGACATTTTAAATCAAAATCTGTTGCCCTCTGCCCGAAAGCTGAAGATGGGTCGTCACTGGGTCTTTCAGCAAAACAATGACCCTAAACATATGGCCAAATCTACACAGAAATGGTTCACCAGACACAAAATCAAGCTCCTCCCATGGCCATCTCAGTCCCCAGACCTCAACCCCATTGAAAACCTGTGGGGTGAGCTGAAGAGGAGAGTACAGAGGAGAGGACCCAGGTCTCTGGATGATTTAGAGAGATTCTGCAAAGAGGAATGCTGAAGATCCCTCTTTCTGTCTTTTCCCATCTTGTGAAACATTATAGGAGAAGATTAGGTGCTGTTTTGTTGGCAAAAGGGGGTTGTACAAAGTATTAACACCAGGGGTGCTAATAGTTGTGACACACATTATTTGATGTCAAATAATTATTTCTTTATGTGGAATTTTTTATCCCCACTGAATAAATGCACTTGTATTGAAGGTTGGATTTTTCTCTTTTTTTCCATCAAGGTCCCATATTATTTAGAAAAAAAATATTAGAAACTAAAAAACACATAATTATTATAAATCCAATAATTATGGAGGGCACTGTACAACATTTTTTACACCACTTACAAGCACAAATCTAGCACAAACGACTGAAACAGATTTTAGCCATTTTTAAACAAAATGGGGGCCTGGTTGACCTCAGATCACCATCACTCGAAATGAATATCGCAATATCGATACAACGATAGCAGCGCATACAAAATGTTTTACAGCACAAACAAGCACAAACCTAGCACAAACGACTGAAACAGTTTTTAGGCATTTTTAATCAAAATGGGGGCCCGGTTGACCTCAGATTGACCTATTAAAGGATTGTAAATATTTAAAAAACGACAGCAGCACAAACTAAACTTTATACAGCACAAACAAATGACGTCATTTTTATATAAATTTGCGTCTAACAAGGGACCAACTTCACGGATGTTGTTTACTAACCTTTCATGGAACAGTGGTCACTACAGTGGACAGCTCATCAAAAGTTGACACTTTGACCTTTAACCCTTTTTTATGGCACATGACCATTTTTGGTCATTTAAAAAACTTAAATGTTAGCAATTCTGATTCTTTCAGTGCCACTGACAGGAGGGTATGACTTCCAATCCATTATTGTTGGGAGGAGTTACCCTGTCAAATGGATAGGATGTCTAGCGCCGTCAATGGAAACCAATGACATGAAATGAAAATGAGTGCTCTATAATGGGTTATAATATATACATAAAATATAATGTGCATGAAATGGGCAATATATCAATTTTTATTTCGTCTTGAATGGAAAACAGCATAATTAGCAGCGACACATTTTGAATTCGCAGTGCGGGACATAACAAAAAAGCATGACAATATTCCACCAGAGATCCCGACATGACAGCACAGGAATGAACTTAAAGATTGAATACACGATATGTGCGAGCAGAAACGCCAACGCAGGGTCCGTCCGCGAATGATAAAACTCATTCCAGACGACAATGATTGCACTTTGTGTAAAAATAACACTTAAAAATGTATATAAAAAGTATAAAAATGACACTCGATGAGCTTCGGATTGAAGTGCATACTCCCTCTATATGGCCGTTTTGTTTCGTGACAAGATCCTTTTAACCTTTATTTGTGCTCGTTCTGTTCAAGTAATCCCAAAGAGTCTCAGTGGAAAAAAAATGTCTGATTGCTCCAATGGTTCACTGACCTTGATATCCAGTGGTGAGGAGTTGCGTCAGTAAAAAAAAAAAAAAAAAAAAAAACTGAAAAGATGGTGATAAGATGGCCTTTGTATGGGTCTCAGGAGGCAAGTTTGGAGTAGCTCGACGGAGAGAATTTTCGCTTCAGGTACTTGATGATATACAGCGGTAGGCAGCTGACCAGCGTGATGGCTGACACCTTCCACAGGAAAGGCCACGTGATGATGAAGGCCAAATCTGACGGTACACAACAACAAAAACTCAACACTTAAACAATAGTTAACAAGCATAATGTGATGTGAAACATTATTTAGTGTTGAAATGTTGCAGCTTCAAACATGAAATTTATCAAAATGCATTTCTGCATAGTAGTCAAAAGCAGATGGAAGGAATGTGAACGCAAGCTCGTGCCTTTTAGCAAGCTTTGTGTGCCACCTAGAGGATAGAAGAAATACTGCATGTAACAGCAGGAGGACGCACATCATGGTTGGTACAGAAGGCTTACGTATAAATGTTTTTTTTTTTATTTTTTTAAATTACTTTAATATTGCGAATATATAATATTTTGCAAATAAAAATGATTATGAGATGCAAATTATTAAAAAAAAAACGTTGAAAAGTCCTAAAAATAAAAAGGAAATGTATTCCTAAAATAGCATTGGGATTATATAAAGAATTACCGTACATTGAAAATAAAATACTGAAAACAATTAACCCTTTCATGAATGAATTATTGTTATTTTTCATTATGTTTAAGAAAACATTACATTAGGCTACTATCAGGACCTAAGGTACTATTTAAAAAATCTCCACATCACACATCAACATTAAAAAAAACAAAAGCAAATAATATATAAAAAAAAAAACAAAAGCAAATAATAGACAGTGGTACCTCTAATTACGAAACTGTTTCTAGAAGTAGTTTCGTGAACTGAAAATTCCGTAAGTAGACATGCTTTTTCCATGTAAATGCCCTAATCCAGGGGTGAGCAACTTTAGATACTCAAAGAGCCATTTTGACCATCTCCCGCCAAAATGAAAATACCAGGAGCCACAAAGGCCCTTTGACAGCTAACATTTTAATGAGCTGCAACAAATTATTTTTTTTTGTAGTTCATCTATAGTTTGCTTATAGTCTGCACCATCACAATTAAATTTAGAATTAGGTTTGAAAACTGTACAATCCAATTTGAATCCAAATAAAATACTCGTTAGCTCATTGGTTGCCACTGACGGTGAAAGGTGTCCAACCGAGTTGAAATGGATTGGATGTCTACTAGTGTTTAACTCATTTCAATTCATGGCAGAAGCAAGAAAAGACCTTTCACTGCCCCTCGACATTCCCATCAAAGTCAATGCATTGACGTTAAAATGAAGTTATAACTAGCTTATTGCTCAACCGATTATTTTATCAATGTTTTACTTAGTGCCTGCCATTGATGGCATTAAACGTCCAATCCATTTGATTTTAGCAATGTTTTTTGATGAAGAATGATCTGTAGAGCTGCTGAGATTGACCCCTGCGGAATGCCACAGCTCATAACCCATTCCCAGTTGAAATACACTGGACATCTACTAGTGAAGAACTCATTGAACTACACAGCGGAAGGATGATTGGGCGTCTAACATTGTCATTGGCCCTGTAAAAGTTCACTGCCATAGTCACGAAGAGCCACAGCAAAAGAATAAAAGGGCCACATGCGGCTCTGGAGCCACAGGTTGCAGACCCCTGCCCTAATCCGTTCCAAGGCGCCCAAAATTCAGACATAAATCTTTTATGAAGATAAAAACAATGCATTCACGTAAAGCTGTCGGAACACCTCATGGTTTCAGGAGTAAATGAAGAGGCCGCTGGGATACACATATACACATACAGTAGAGGTCCCGCTTAGCCAATTGGATGTCAGGAAGATGCTAGGCAATAGCCAATAGCCGAGCAGCTGTAAGAACGTTACATTAAGTAAACTCTGGGAGCTGCGAGTAGCATCCAATCTTCTGTTTTTGCCTCTCCTAACCTGAAATTTATTACGAAAACAATACGAGGCAATATTTTCCTATTGAGGCGTGCTGCAACCTAAAAATTCCGTATGTAGAGATGTTTGTAAGTAGAGGTACCACTGTATGAAGTTTTTTTCCCTTTTCCAGAACAACTCAAAACACTGAGCTTCCTCATCACCTGAACAGCAACAGTGACATGAGACAGGAAGTGAAGCTAAATCGTCTACCTTGGCGGAGGTAAAACAAGCAACAGGATGGATGAGAACGCAAAACAGATGCTGGGACGTCAAATGAAAAACGACGTGCAAACGTCACACAGTACAAAAAAAAACAATGGATGACTTGACGAACATCAGACGACCTACCAAGAAAAGCTCCAAGGGACACTCTGCCTATGCCTGACGCAAGCCAGAGAAGAGCAGCACGTCAAGATAAGCCGCCAACAGAACACATGCAAACGTATACAAATAAAAGAACGTAAGGTCTCTAACCAAAGTACTCGTTGAGGAAGGCGAGAGAGGCCAGGTAGCAGCCCAGGCTGAGAAACTCGGCCACCACCATCAGCCAGTGCCACGTGCGCACCGTCAGCGCCACCATCAGGAGCTCGGTCAGGATGAGTGCTGTGAAGGAGATTGCCACCACGTGCAAGAACTCAGACTCGAACAGAAGCAGCGCCCCGTACATCAGGATGCCCCCTGGTGGTCGCACAGATTGAAGGGGAAAAGTCAAAGGCCAAGGAACAAGTCCATAAAAAAAATATAAAAATAAAATGGTTAAAAAAAAAAAATGTTTTAATCTAAACTAACAAAATGCAGTATGAATAAATTTGGGTGTAAATACAAAATAAAACAATCATATGCACATTTTAAAATTAAATCTAAAAATAAAACGGAATGACATCATGAAATAAAAATCATATACACTAGTAAAAATATAACATTTTAGAAACTACCAGAGGTGGGTAGAGTAGCAAAAAATTTTACTCAAGAGTAGCGTTACTCAAAAATAATATTACTCAAGTAAGGGTAGTCATCCAAAATTGTACTCAAGTACAAGTAAAAAAAGTACCCAGTGAAATGAATACTCAAGTAATGAGTAACATTTTGAGTAACTGCTTATTTTTTTAATGATTTTTTTAGATGGTATTTTTTTTCCCTCTCAGCTTATCTATATGAACTGTTGCTATAATGATACTGTACAGTGACCCAAAATCCTAAGCCAAAGAAATACAAACATATATATCATTAAAGAGAGGGGGAAAAAAACCTTTAATGAGCATTTTTCGACAAAGAGCATGAGTGCCCTGCCCTCTAGTGGAGAAAAGTTTCTAGTTTGAAATGTGAATGCTGTAGTGCACAGGTGTCAAACCGGTCCTTAACTCATTTACTCCCAGCCATTTTCACCAGAGCAAGGCCCTTCGCTCCTGGCCGTTTTTCTGGATTTTGACTGATTTTGCAAGGCCCACAGAAAATTCTGTTTTATTGCTATATAAACATGGAAGCCACCAAAAGAAAGATTAGACTCTCTTCTTTCAGCAGAAAAAAAGTAAGTTCATATCTTTTTCCATTCTTTAGAAATCAGCATTAGAAAATAGCTTAGTTTGAAAAATTTTCCAATTTCTGATGAAAAAACGGAGAAAATTAGCTTTTTGTAAACGCATACATTTCAAACTTTAACACAGCTATTTTTTGCATTAGTTACATGCCAAACATCTGAATAATGTTTTTCTTTTACAAAATATCATAATGAACAAGACAAATAGAGCTTTTGATAGCAAAGTAACAATTTGTTTACACATGACTACTGAGAGATGACGCCTGTTGTCGCCGTATCTGCCTTGTAAACTTTTCCCTCATCGTTGTACGTCTCACAAAAATTGATTATTTTTTCATCTGTGCGGGGTCTGCTTGGCGAGCCCGCTGCACGGTGGTCTGTCGTTTTGCTCCATGGTCCAGCGCCTGGCATTCCAGGCGTCCTCTCGGTTGTTTTGTTCGGACGTCCGCCGCCTGGCATGCTGCCGCCAGCACTCCGACCGTGCTGCCCGGCCTTTCATTGCTGTTGAATCGGGTTGCGGGTCTTTACAAAATGCGCTACTGCCCTCCAGTGGCCAGTTTTATTACTTTAAAATGGGTTTGGAGCCTTGTTTTTTGTTTCTCAGATAGCTAGCTAGCAAGCTATAGATTCTTCTCGTACAAAAAAAAAAAAAAAAAAAAAAAAAAACCGCAAAAGACGTATAAATACGTTTTTGGGACAAAGAAGCATTTAAAAATAGAATGTATTTATACGTTTCTGGGAGCAAATGAGTTAAAGGGCCGCAGTGGGTACTGGATTTCATTCCAATCAAACGAGATGAATACCTTTTCACCAATCTGGTGTATTACAAGTGTAATCAGTTGATGGCAGTCAGGTGCTGCTTATTTTAGCAGAAACCTCATTGGTTGAACTGTCTGTGCTGGATCTATTGGAACAAAGACCAGGACCCACTGCGGCCCTTTGTGGAATCGGTTTGACACCCCTGCTGTAGTGCCTTCATAGTTACTATTATGAAATAAAAAGGATCCTATCTCCGGTTTTCCGAGGTCAATTGGTGCCAAATAAAAACTGGGAGAGTTTTTTAAATCCGCGCTTTCGATTCATGTTAAGGGCAGCGCTATATGTAAAATACTTCATTTATTACGGTGCTTTAAAGACGCGTGATTGAACAGGCTTGCGTGATAATAGAAAAGCAAGCTTGCATCTGATTGGTGTAATGGAGTCATGTGATTATTGTTGCGACATCTCACTGGTGAAATTAGTAGTGCTACTCTTGGCAATAACGTCGCTAGCAAAAAAATAACAAATTTAATATGTACAAAAAAAAGAGGAAAAATGTAACGACTCTTGTGTAGCCCAAAGTAGCGGAGTAAGAGTAGTGTTATTTATTCATAAATCTGCTCAAATAAAAGTAAAAAGTATGGCTTAGTAAAAGTACTCTTAGAAGTATATTTTTCTCAAAACATTACTTAAGTAACGCATTACTACCCACCTCTGGAAACTATACACTAAAATATACAACTAAACAAATGATAACAAATATAAAGTTAAGGAAAATTAAAATAAAAAAAAAAAACCGCAGCAATCCATTCTCTGAAACCTAAGATGAAATTACAATAATGTAAAATAATTGTGCTGCAACGATTAATCGATTTAACTCGAGTATTTGATGAGAAAAAAAGATTCGAATTAAATTTTGCTGCTTCGAGTATTCGTTTAATTAAAGTGGCGTTGTAATGGTATATTTTGAAAGTGTTTGCATTGAGTTTTATTGATCTGGGTGGATATACTTCCCTCTAGATGGCCTCATTTCACATGGCTAAATCATCGGTTCATCGATTAATCGACTACTAAAATAATCGATAGCTGTTGCCCTAAAAATAATAATAAAAAGGTCAAATACAGATATGGATACGTGCATATATATAAAATAAAACAATAACATACCTTTAAATACATGATGTAATATATTGAATTAGGAATAAAACTTAAATAATTTAATTGAATTTAAATAATTTCAAACTAAATAAATATTGAAATTTGAAAATAATCAAATACAAATAGTATTACCTGAAAAAAAAAATACAGTAACAAAAAAATTGAGTACATTAAAAATATGTAGTACGCATTTTATTTTCAAGTATTAGATAGACTATTATAATTTTATTAGGAATGACCTTTGAAATAAGCACAAATGACTACAAATGATTACATTAGGAAACAAACCGTGCATTTGCCAAGAATAGAAAGGTTCTACACAATAAAAAGCTCCATATTTGAAATAGTATTTCACAAAAAGGACATTGAAATTCAAGCGATTACACACTCAACTTGTCAATAACTTTTCATTTAGCCACAACACAAAACGCAGCTAAAAGCCTCCACCTGATTAAATAATCACTTCAGCAAACAGTGCATTCCTGCTGGTCAATCTTTGTAACAAATTGCGGTAGTATAATATTTTCCCTTCGCGATCTCATATCATCTTCAAATCCAGCCTTCGTTTGTGGCCTTTAATTAAAAAGGCCGAGCTGTCAGGAAGTCACGCCTGAGTGGAATCGCAGAGCTTTCCCACTGGCTGCACGGCTTAGCCATTACAGAACTATCCTTTTACACGCATTGTACAACGGATGGCGGCTGGAAACTTAAGACACTGAGAAAGGGAGCGTCTGAGAGGGGCCTCGGGGGATTCCGAGAAATTTTATGTTTCCTTATTCTTTTACCTTGATAGACGCTGATCAAAACCCAAATCAGGAAGGTCTTGAAGGAGAGCGAACGGCCCTTGGTGAGGTCCTTGTAGAGCTCCGGGTAGAGGAGCGCCATGTCTGGCTTCACGTCCTGATCCAACACTAACGAGAACACCGGGAACATGGTGTAGATGGTGGCGTAACTGCATGGAAAGTAATAAAGTGTCATGACTCAAGTTTCATTCGTTCCGTGACCAAACTCATTAGGCAACTCGATTGAACTATTTGCTTGCATTTGCCACTTTTTTGTTTCAGTTCAATGAACATTGTGCTGCTCCTTCTGTTTTCTGCACATTGGCCACAAGAGGGCAGTAATGTAAGGGAACAAAGATTGTAAACGACTAATGTAGACTAATTGTATTAATTGTTTTTCACAGAGGATAATAAATTTTAATTTAACTTCATTGCCTTCTTAAAATGTTTAAAGATTAGTAAATTTAAGACCAATTTTTTAGAACCAACAGAAACTTTGATACTTTACTACACCCGTAAATTTCAAACTATAATGCACAACACCCACTGAATTTGACACGAAAATGGCATTTGTTCATAGATAAACCGCACCAGACTTTAGCCGCAGCTGCCCTCACTGTAATATGGGATATTTACACTGAAAGATACTAACCAGTAACACTTTATTTGACAGCGGTGTCATATGACTGTCATAAGACCGTCATAATTATGACATGACACGGTCATGAGCATTAATGAACGCTTATGACATTAGTTTTTCAGTGTCACCTGGCTAATTATCTCACTTTTGAATGGATATAAAAGAACTGAGCTGGACATAAATGGAATTAAGTGACAACATTTGGGTGGCACTTAATGACATCTGTCATAAGCATTCATTAATGCCCATGACAGTGTCATGTCATAATTATGACTGTCTTATGATGTCACTTTCAAAATAAAGTGTTACCTATTAACACAAACAAATAAACAGATAAGCCGCATTGGACTATATGCCGCCAGATTCAAAATGAGGGAAAAATGGTGGCTTAGAGTATGAAAATTACAGTACATTACTCTATCTTGGCGAGGGACTTAGTCTTAAGTCTTCCTCATTTGTCTATATTAGACTGCCTCATTAGTGGCCAAGGCAATGGGAAACAAAATACTCGCTTTCCAATGCAGATTTTATCAACTTGACAGGGATTTCGTCAATACACAAAATTGGTTCCACGCAAAAATTCCAATGTCACAATATAACACATTTAATACAACCCCTAGCAAAAAGTATGGAATCACCCGTCTCGGACGAGCACTCACTCAGACATTTTATTATGTAGAACAAACTTGGATGAAAAACTCGAAAAAATAATGAATTAGTTAAAAAGTGCAACTCCTTGGCATTCAGAAACACTAAAAGAAATTAACAAAAACATTGTGGTGGTCAGTAAATGTTACTTTTACAGAGCAAGTGCAGGGAAATACAGTATGCTCCATAATTATTGGATTTATAATAATTATGTGTTTTTTAGCTTCTAATATTTTTTTTTTTCTTCTAAATAATATGGGACCTTAATGGAAAAAAAGAGAAAAATCCAACCTTCAATACAAGTGCATTTATTCAGTGGGGGAAAAAATCCCACATAAAGAAATAATTATTTGACATCAAATAATGTGTGTCACAATTATTAGCACCCCTGGTGTTAATACTTTGTACAACCCCATTTTGCCAACAAAACAGCACCTAATCTTCTCCTATAATGTTTCACAATATGGGAAAAGACAGAAAGAGGGATGTTCAGCCATTCTTCTTTGCAGAATCTCTCTAAATCATCCAGAGACCTGGGTCCTCTCCTCTTCAGCTCACCCCACAGGTTTTCAATGGGGTTGAGGTCTGGGGACTGAGATGGCCATGGGAGGAGCTTGATTTTGTGCACTTTTGAACTAATTCATTACTCTTTCAAGCTTTTTGTCAGAGTTTGTTCTACATAATAAAATGTCTGAGTGAGTGCTCGTCCGGAACTGGTGATTCCATACTTTTTGCTAGGGGTTATATGCTTAGAAAAGTGGAAAAAGGACACATACCCAACCATGAGGAATCCCTGATATAAGGGAACAGAAGCGAAGTAGAATATAGACGAGAAGACTGCCTGATAAGGATGAAAAGATGAAATAAAAATTAATAAAATAAAATAAAAAAGACTTTTAAATTCTTTGTAAAAACAATCTATGAAAAGGTAGAATTAAAAACCTACCTGCATAACCGAGATGATCATGCCACGGTGCATGACAAACTGTCCCAGGGCTGCCGAACGCTTGTAGCTGTTCCTGCCGTGCACCATGAGGAGACGGCCGATGTGCTTGAATTGCGTGATGGAGAAGTCGGCCGCCAAAGATGCCTGTTTTCCTTCCTGTTGTAACCAGAGAGAAAGAAGTCAAACCAAAATGGCTCAAATGGCTACAGGGTCTCAGATGACATTTACCTTTCCTTCGATTCCAATACCACAGTCGGCAGCCTGGATCATGCTGACATCATTCCCACCATCCCCTGTCACACAAAACAGATAACGGTATACAGTAGTAGTATGGATTTGTTAGGCATGGTCACATTTAAATGTGATTAAAAAAACAAACAAAAAAAACCCTTGTAATTTAAAAAATATATATATCCATGAAGTACAAATCAATTACCCAAGTGAACCAATTTTAAGAAAAATGTAGAATCTTTCATTTTAGTATTTTAGCTTGCATATGATCTGCTTATGCTGATAAAGTTTGGTCTAAATTGATGCGACCAAAATTTAAAAAATAAAGTACAGTGATCCCTCACTACACAGCTTTTGCACCCTCAGTGCATGGCGGATTATCAAATCTTGGTATAGGTATCTTTTTTAAGGATAATGGAGTTCTAAAAACATATCTATGTACACTTTAATTCATCAACATCTGTATGTACACTTACACATACACACATATGAGAGTGAGAGAATAAATCTACAGTACGTATTTATAGATTATTTTATGTATGTTATTATATTAATATTTTATTGTTTACATACAGTGGGGCAAATAAGTATTTAGTCAACCACCAATTGTGCAAGTTCTCCAACTTGAAAAGATTAGAGAGGCCTGTAATTGTCAACATGGGTAAACCTCAACCATGAGAGACAGAATGTGGAAAAAAACAACAGAAATCACATTGTTTGATTTTTAAAGAATTTATTTCCAAATTAGAGTGGAAAATAAGTATTTGGTCACCTACAAACAAGCAAGATTTCTGGCGGTCAAAGAGATCTTCTTCTAACGAGGTCTAACGAGGCTCCATTAATGGCACCTGTTTTAAATAAATAATACTACGGTATAAAAGACACCTGTCCACAACCTCAGTCAGTCACACTCCAAACTCCACTATGGCCAAGACCAAAGAGCTGTCGAAGGACACCAGAGACCAAATTGAAGACCTGCACCAGGCTGGGAAGACTGAATCTGCAATAGGTAAAACGCTTGATGTAAAAAAAAATCAACTGTGGGAGCAATTATTAGAAAATGGAAGACATACAAGACCACTGATAATCTCCCTCGATCTGGGGCTCCATGCAAGATCTCACCCCGTGGCGTCAAAACAATAACAAGAACGGTGAGCAAAAATCTCAGAACCACACGGAGGGACCTAGTGAATGACCTACAGAGAGCTGGGACCACAGTAACAAAGGCTACGATCAGTAACACAATGCACCGCCAGGGACTCAAATCCTTCACTGCCAGACGTGTCCCCCTGCTGAAGCCAGTACACGTCCAGGCCCGTCTGTGGTTCGCTAGAGAGCGCTTGGATGATCCAGAAGAGGACTGGGAGAATGTGTTATGGTCAGATGAAACCAAAATAGAACTTTTTGGTAGAAGCACAGGTACTCGTGTTTGGAGGAGAAAGAATACTCAATTGCATCCGAAGAACACCATACCCACTGTGAAGCATGGGGGAGGAAACATCATGCTTTGGGGCTGTTTTTCTGCAAAGGGACCAGGACGACTGATCTGTGTGAAGGAAAAAAATGAATGGGGCCATGTATTGAGAGATTTTGAGTGAAAATCTCCTTCCATCAGCAAGGGCATTGAAGAGGAGACGTGGCTGGGTCTTTCAGCATGACAATGATCCCAAACACAGCCAGGATAACAAAGGAGTGGCTTCGCAAGAAGCATTTCAAGGTCCTGGAGCGGCCTAGCCAGTCTCCAGATCTCAACCCCATAGAAAATCTATGGAGGGAGTTAAAAGTCCATGTTGCCCAACAACAGTCCCAAAACATCGCTGCTCTAGAGGAGAACTGCATGGAGGAATAGGCCAAAATACCAGCAACAGTGTGTGAAAAGCTTGTGAAGAGTTACAGAAAACATTTGGCCTCCGTTATTGCCACCAAAGTATTGAGATGAACTTCTGGTATTGACCAAATACTTATTTTGCACCTGGATTTGCAAATAAATTCTTTAAAAATCAAACAATGTGATTTTCTGTTTTTTTTCCACATTCTGTCTCTCATGGTCGAGGTTTACCCATGTTGACAATTACAGGCCTATCAAATATTTTCAAGTGGAAGAACTTGCACAGTTAGTGGTTGACTAAATACTTATTTGCCCCACTGTATTGCAAATTATTCTTTAATGTTCTATGATAACATGCATTTACAGTAAATGGTTGTATATACACAAAAAAATATATGTTAAAGGGCAGATGAAGTGTTTTTCGGATTTCGGTGTAATTTGACGAATTTAGACTTGAGACGAGTTCGTAGATTTCTAACGCATAAATCAGAAAAGAATGCGTTTTTTTGTTTGTTTTTTTTTTTTAAGTTTTTTAGCACGACGTCAATTCTTCCTTCCCAAACCCGGAAGTGTGACGCCATTTACAGAAGGTAATAGAAGACATGGCAGACTTTATCCATAGCAGCACCAGCGATAGTGATATTTCCAGCGAAAGTACCTGTTCAGATCGCTTTTTTCATGCCATTAGCGATGACGAGGGCTTCCAGGAAAGATGATCTACACTTAATCCTTACATGTTTGAACCTGACGCGTCATATGACGACGATTTACTCGGCACAGCAGACTGTGGCGATGACGCCGATTGGCGGCTCGACACTTTGTGAAAGGAAGAGTGGTAAGCCTATGTCTAGTAGGGTAGTAGGGTTATGATGCATTCAATACAATTTAACTGAGTAAAGAGCTCAACAATTGAACTCTTCATCTGCCCTTTAAAAATTAGTGGGGTTGACACTAATTCATGGTTTTTCACTTTATGCAACCAGTTCTGGTCCCCATTAACCCTTTAACACCTAAGCCTATTTTGGCCGAATTTGCATGCATTTGATGTTGCCTTTATATTTCAAAGAAAAAATTGTTCACAATGGCCAAGTTGGGTCCCTTTTTTCAGGACACCTTGAACTTCATGTCCAAACTGTTGTTTTCTTCACTGACCAATTTTAATCCACATTTTGGACCCCAAAAAAACAAAAAAATCCCAAAATCTTTTTTCAAAATTTGTAATGTTGACGTCCCACTGACAACCAAACATGCTCGAACAACCGTTTTGAAGCTTGATCATATTTATTCAAGTCGTTAGGATAAACATTCAATAGAAAAAAATAAGATTGAATAGTTTTATGTTTGACAATTCAACACAAACAGCAGGTATGGTCATAGGCGTTTTTGGCCTTTACACATACTATGGTCAAAACAGGTTATATACAGTGCAAAATAGTGAGAAAAAAAATTATATATATCATCTAACACAAAAAGGGTTTGGAGGATATCTCTTTGTGAAGTTAGGTGTTGTACCCATCACATTATC
Source organism: Corythoichthys intestinalis (assembly GCF_030265065.1). Lineage (NCBI taxonomy): Eukaryota > Metazoa > Chordata > Actinopteri > Syngnathiformes > Syngnathidae > Corythoichthys > Corythoichthys intestinalis. The sequence goes on from NC_080416.1 coordinate 28,843,188, forward strand.
AAAAGTATATACCTACATGCAATCAAGCTTCTCGAACACACATCTACATAAAAATTGAAAAGATTATAGATATATAGAAAAAATATATATAACATCAAAAAAAAGTATTTTAAAAAATATTGACAAGTAGTTCAGTTCAATTCAAAATTTGCAGGCATGTGACCCAATAAAGTTTTTTTTTTTTTTTGCGCAATCAATAAAGCTTGAACAGGTCACGGAGCTGCGTCACACACAACGTCACACAGCCTACTCTAGTCTTTCGCCGTTTGCGCGCTGCCGTCACTTCTATTCGCCGAGACGCCGAGTCATGCAAAGAAAAAGACGACAAATACAGCTCATCTTCCTCCTTGAGTTAATGAAATAATGCATTCGCTTGTGCTAAATGTAGTTTTATATTCATTCTGCACGTTTCAAAGTCGCTGGTTCAAACCAACCGGCCGTTCCTTTCGTCGCATGCCTCCCTTTCATTAGTTGGCGCCTCGTTCGGAAATTTATTAAAAATGATCACATTCGGTTCGTCCTTCTTGACATCAGAATGGCTCTTGGAATATGTAGTCTTTTGTGCTGCGTTTGGTTTTGAAAAAGGACAAGAAATGATGGAAATATGGAGATCGATACATGGTCCATGCAGCGTTTGAATGCATATTTATGAGTGCAATAAAACTATAAAACTCAAATGACATTATCTCCCGTTTTTCTTGGTCGAGTGACTTCAAATAAAAACTGGTGTGAACATCAACTTTCGCACTTTCGAATGAGACCAACCAGCGGCACGTGGGTGACGTAATTACAGCGTGACGAAGCTTCAAAGACGATATGCGTAAACGCGTCGCTGCCGACGGGTTCGGTGTTAAAGGGTTAACAGCGATAAGTAAGGGATCAATACTAAATAGGCTGGATTAAAACAGGGTGCCAGTCTAGTGTGGCTGATCTAGTTACTCAATCTTTGTTTATCTAATTAAAATGGAGCAAGATTGTGTTACAGGTAAATCTGTGTGGCCTGACTCACCTATGGCACAGGTCCTCTTGGCGGTGTGCTGTTGAAGCAGCGTGACAATCTGGGCCTTCTGCGTGGGGGAGCAGCGACAGCACACCACGGCGGGGCACTGGCACGCCAGCTCCACAAACTCGTGCTCATAGTAGCGTAGACACACCTCCAGGGAGTCGCCGGAGATGACCAGGGCGCAGTCATGCTTCCTCCTGAAGGCGTTAAGCTCCAGATGGGCTTCTCCTCGGTTCGTCACCTGAATATTAACAAGCACGGACGGAGTTAAAGGGCTTTACGGGCGAACATGAATTGTATCAGTTTTATGTCCAATTTTTCCATCTTCTCTAGCTTGTAATATGAGGAGAAATTGTGTCTGAATGCTTTCATGCTAGCGGATAAACTGTTGTGTTTGGGTCTCTTGATTGTTGGCCGATTCAAAGTCATATCATGTCAACCTTGGGTAACTTCCTGTTGATTGTATGGCATTCTTGCATCATTTCCTATTGATTTTGCTAACTTACTGTTGGTTTTTAGGCATTTCTGGGTCACTGACTTGATTTTGGGGCATTCCCTGGTCACTTCCTTTTAATTTAGTCACTTTCTGCTGATTTCATATAGTTGAGTTCCCCCAGGACTTCATTGATCTTCTCTCGAAGGTTTGCTGCTCTCTCATTCTCTTCCGCTGCTCTTGCTTGGTACCCAATCTGGATGTTGGGGGGGTGATGATGAAATCACCCCCCACTTGACCTGGCGTCCTGGCTCCCCCTTGCCGTAGCATATTTGTACCTTGGATGAGACACATTGTGCCTCATCAATCTCTAACTGTTATAGGTACCGTTGGAACGCCACAGCCTACCTGAGTATTGTTGCTGACCATGTCCATCCCTTTATGACCACAATGTACCCAACTTCTGATGGCTACTTTCAGCAGGATAATGCACCATGTCATAAAGCTGGAATCATCTCAGACTGGTTTCTTGAACATGACAATGAGTTCACTGTACTCAAATGGCCTCCACAGTCACCAGATCTCAATCCAATAGAGCATCTTTGGGATGTGTTGGAACGGGAGATTCGCATCATGGATGTGCAGCCGACAAATCTGCACCAACTGTGTGATGCCATCATGTCAATATGGCCCAAACTCTCTGAGGAATGCACCCAGTACCTTGTTGAATCCATGCCACGAAGAATTGAGGCAGTTCTGAAGGCAAAAGGGGGTCCAACCCGTTACTAGCACGGTGTACCTAATAAACCGCCAAAAGAGGTACACAGGAGAAGTAGAGGCCAGGAGAATAAACACTGTTTTCCAATAATCCAGCTAAGGTCTACTCTGAGTGGCAGGGTACCAAGACCACAGCAGACCCACCCAGGGCTGAGACTGAACAATACTGGAAGAGTATCTGGGAAAAAGACGCGTCTCACAACACTAACGCCCAATGGCTGGCAGACCTGCAGTCAGAACATCGCAACATCCCAGAACAAGACCCAGTACTCATCACAACAGCAGACATCCAGACAAGACTGTCCAAGATGAAGAACTGGACAGCTCCAGGGCCCGACAAGATTCATGCCTACTGGCTTAAGAAGCTAACTGCACTCCATGAACGCCTAGCAGCACAAATGAACCAGCTGCTGAGGTCGGGGACCTACCCAGAGTGGTTAACCCAAGGTCGGACAGTCCTCATCATGACCCCCAGAAGGGGACAGTACCATCCAACTACCGGCCTATCACCTGCCTCAGCACCACATGGAAGCTCCTATCAGGCATCACAGCAGCTAAAATGAGCAGGCACATGGAGCAATATATGCACAGGGCACAGAAAGGGATTGGCAATAACACCAGGGGAGCCAAGCACCAACTACTGGTGGACAGGGCAGTCGCCAGGGACTGCAAAGCTAGGAACACCAACCTGTGCACTGCCTGGATTGACTACAAGAAAGCCTAAGACTCAATGCCACACACATGGATACTGGAATGCTTGAAACTGTATAACATCAACAGGACACTAAGGACCTTCCTCCAGAACTCGATGGGGCTGTGGAAGACAACTCTAGAAGCCAACTCGAAGCCAGTTGCACATGTGAGCATCAAATGCGGTATTTACCTAGGAGATGATCTGTCACCCCTGCTGTTCTCCATAGGCCTAAACCCCCTCAGCCAGATCATCACTAAGAGTGGTTTCGGGTACCGGTTCCGAAGTGGAACAACCATCAGTCACCTCCTTTACATGGATGACATCAAGCTGTGTGCCAAGAACGAGCGTGACATCGACTCCCTGATCCACCTCACGAGAATATACAGCAGCTACATCGGGATGTCATTCGGACTAGATAAGTGTGGGCAAATGGTATCCAAAAGAGGGAAGGTGATCTCAACTGAAGGGGCTGAACTACCTGAAGGCAACATAACAGATGTGCAGGACAGCTACAAGTACCTAGGGATCCCACAGGCAAATGGAAACCATGAGGAAGCGACTAGAAGGTCTGCCATAACCAAATACCTACAGAGGGTGAGCCAGGTCCTCAAGAGTCAGCTGAATGGAAAGAGTAAGATCCAGGCCATTAACAGCTATGCCCTACCACTAATCAGATACCCTGCTGGCATCGTATCCTGGCCACTGGAAGAGATGCAGGCTACCGACATCAAGACAAGGAAGCTCCTTACAATGCACGGAGGGTTTCAGCTTAAGTCCAGCATCCTGAGGCTCTACACAAAGCGGAAAGAAGGAGGCCGAGGACTAGTGAGCATCAGAGCCACGATCCAGGAGGAAACTACATCCCCTCAAAGAATACATCATGAAAATGGCCCCCAGTGATGACCTGCTCGGTGAATGCCTCAGGCAACAGAAGCCCAATAAGGAGGAGGACCCTGAGGAGCTATCATGGATGGACAAGCCCCTGCATGGTGTGTACCACTGACAAATTGAGGAGGTAGCTGACATGGGAAAAACATACCAGTGGCTGGAAAAGGCCGGACTGAAAGACAACACGGAGGCACTGATCATGGCAGCACAAGAACAGGCCCTTAACACAAGAGCAATAGAGGCTGGGGTCTATCACACCAGACAGGACCCCAGGTGCAAGCTATGCAAAGAAGCCCCTGAGACAGTCCAGCACATCACAGCAGGGTGTAAGATGCTAGCAGGCAAGGCATACATGGAACGACATAACCAGGTAGCAGGCATAGTGTACAGGAACATCTGTGCCGAGTACGGACTGGAGACCCCGGAGTCAAGGTGGGCGACACCTCCGAAGGTGGTCGAGAACAACTGAGCCAAGATCCTGTGGGACTTCCAGATCCAGACAGACAAACTGGTGATGGCCAACCTGCCTGACATAGTGGTGGTGGATAAACATCAGAAGACAGCAGTAGTGATAGATGTAGCAATCCCGAGCGATAGCAACATCAGGAAAAAAGAACATGAAAAGCTGGAGAAATTTCAAGGGTTGAAGGAAGAGTTGGAAAAAATATTTGGAGTGAAGGCAAGAGTGGTGCCAGTAGTGATCGGGACACTAGGGGCAGTAACCCCCAAGCTGGGTGCATGGCTCCAACAGATACCAGGAACAACGTCCGACGTCTCCATTCAGAAGAGCACAATCCTAGGGACAGCTAAGATCCTGCGCAGGACCCTCAAGCTCCCAGGCCTCTGGTAGAGAGCTTGAAAAGAGAGACCATACCGCCAGGGTGGGCGAGACAACAATTTTTTTATTTTTTTATATCTACACACATATATATCTACACACATGTATGTGTATATATATATATATACACACATATATATACATATATATATTTTTTTAAAAACGAGTTTTGGGGGGAACTGAACTTTTAGGCTAATGAAAATACAACCCTGCGTCGTGTAAATTTTTGGTTAGAACATTTTGGCATTGGAATGGAGAATATTGGGTGTGCAATGTGGGGAAGAAAAATGTGCCATAGTTTGGACAAGTAAAAAACACGGAGAAATAACTTACTAACTAACTGATTGAACTCTACCATAAAGATAGGGTGACCGAACGTGCGCTTTTGCCCGGACACGTCTTTTTACATCCTACCCGGTGCATCCGGCGGGGTATTATAAATTCATGAAAATGTTTGGTTTTCATTATTTTTCACGAGACCAATTTGTGTGTGTTGAAACTGATGCCTTGCACAGAATACTATAGTACTGTGCTGCCTGTGACGCGTTCCTACGTACTATTAATTCGATATTTATGCCCGAGGTAATAAGACTTTTTTTCCACGTACTATTACTACGAGAATAGAAAATCGGATTATAAAGTAGGGCTAATGTAGCTGAAAAAGCAGCTACGTACTTCACCTAGCGCGTTGCCGCCTCTGTTAAAATCAACAATATTGAATTTGAAGGCATCTTGTGTTTTAGAATCCGATTTACAAATGAGGAAATCCTTAATATATTGGCTCACCTATATAAAATTATTATCCATAGAATGATTTATCATAGACTTCATAACCTATTGACCTGACACTTAGTCATTCTTTGCTTCACGCTTTACCATTGGGGGCCGAGCTTGAAGCTTCATTTAGTAATAGTCAGCCGAAGACGGCACACGGTCATGTCAAAGCCGGGTTTAAGCTTGGATTTTTGAAGAACTACGAAAGCTGTACCTCAAACAAACAGGAAGGATTGTCTCAGGAGTGATTTGCTTGAGGATTCAATGTAAATATTACATTTTTCGTACCATGCATGCATTTTGAAACTCTGGGGGAAAAAAAATAAAATGGGAGAATGGCTACGGCATTGGCGTTATTCTTCGACATATATACGTTAAATAGATGCCTAATTGCCCAATTTTTAGCTCTTTTAACAAAGAATCAAGACAGTTTTACGCCCATATGTATAAAGAATTCAATGATTGAAGTAAAAAGCTCTTTGCTGTGGACTTGATGTAAGGCGGCACCACAGTGAACTTAAAGACGAGCCGCTTATTCGCCATATTTACGCAAAATACATGTTAACTGCAAGCTTTCTTTTGCTTTTAACCAAGAATGTTTTACGTCCATATCTATAAAGAATTCAGGGATTTAAGCATTTATTCAGAAGCATTTCAACGTAAAAACCTCATTGTTTTGCTATGGCGGCCATGTTGGATTTTGTATCTCTAGATTTTATTTTAGACATTTCTGCGTGCATATTAAAAAACAATCAGCTTTTACGTGTTTTTTATATGTAATATTTCAATCTAAAAACTTTCTGTGAAACACCCTGGTCCTACTCCAATGACAACAAGCAGATCTTCGTCTTTGACCCCATGCACCTTTGGAAGAACATCTACAGCAGCTTCCACAACAACGGCTGTATGGTGCTGGCCAGGTGTCCTGGGGCTGAAGTAAGTGGCCAGCATTATTCACTTTATAAAAAAGATTAATCAAAACACCTATCTTTCTAAGACAAACATGTTTTTTTAGGAGCCTGAGAGGATGAGGACGGCCCGATTCTCGAGCCAGAAGGTGCTGGCCAGGTGGGAGAACTACAAGTCTGTCAAAGCCGGCTACAAGTTGACACAGAAGGTGCTGGCGCGCACTTCGATCGAGAAGCAGAGAGTCGGGCTCATCATGGTGGTCGTAAACCCCAACATGGCCGCACAGGCAAGGAGGAACACAGCGACACACAGAGATGTTACAGAGAACAAGGGAGACCTGGAGACGGGCCAGGCGGTCCTCAAGTGGCCATCTCTCCCCATGGCCCACATGGCGAGGAACAGGTCGAGGTGACCAGAAAACGCAAGGCATAGAAAAAGGCTATGTGATGGTTGAAAGACGAGGTCACATCCTGGTAACACCACATACTAATACTTTGTTGTAATTGTCCCCTAAAGTGCTAAAACTAAACAAAAAAAATTAAAGGCTAAAGTGACTTATTTGTTAAATTAGTATTGTTGTGAGGCAACAGTTTGGTTTGCATTATTTTACTGGAAAAAGCTTTTTGTTACAAGCTGGATTTTCTACAGAAAAGGTATTATTTAGAACATTATTTCAGATGATTTGTACAATAAGAATTGGAAAGACAGCTATTATTTTATTCAAGGATGATTCACTAATACAGAAGTCTTTTTTTTTTTTAATCAAAATATGTTCACCCTATGTAAAGACGTGTATCCTTTAAGCTTTCTTTCTGATAAAAAAGGAGCGAAAGCACTTACCGGTCGGAAAACATGGATGTCCTGGTTTCTGGAGACTAAATGAGAGCTTTTGGCGATACACGTGGCCGTTTCCAGTTTGTCCCCAGTCAACATCCAGATCTAATTAAGCAAAATCAACAATATTTTACGCTTTCTGCGCCATTTCAACTGGCCAAAGTCACCATCTCGTGGCCCACCTTGATGCCAGCATTCCTGAGCAGTTCCAGCGTGGGCCTGACGTCAGTCTGCAGCTGGTCCTCCACGCCGGTCAGACAGAGAAGCTCCATCTCCCGCTCCAGGCTCTCAACCACCGCTGCCACCTTAAGGGTCCGGTCGTGGATGCTCAGCTTGGCTTGGTTGTAGCGACCCTGTGGAGGAAGTCCGCAGGAATCATGTTATGATGTGAAACAAAAGTGTGATGACTTGTCCACTTGTACCTCAAAGTCCTGGTACTGCTCCTCAGAAAGCGACTTCTTAGCCACTACCAGCGTTCTCAAACCTTCTCTGGCCATGTTGCCACACTGACAGAAAATAAAGGTTAATTTTGGGTTATTCCAGAATTTTTACTTCAAAATTATTTAAAAATAAACGTTTACAGCTCGGGTTCTGTGGTATTCATCAATATTAGCTAATAAACTAGCAAAGACTTGATTCGTTTAGATGAATGCTAACATTTTTATGACACGATTTATGTGATATTTAAAATATTTGGCAAAATTACATTAACAGGATTGCAAATCTATACTCATGTTCGAATTCTCTCTGGAGTACTGTAGAAGCTAGCTGTCATTGCTGAACAAGAGGACACAATTATATAAATAAGAATAAAATAGTCTTGTTTTGATCATATGAGTAACGGGGTTGCATGAGGTAGAGTGAGACATTCAATTAAGGCAAGCTATTTTACAGAAATATGGAGAATAGAAGAAGGGGCATAAATTTGCTCTGCCAGTGCTTTGGAAAACTGATGTCAAGTGTCCATTTAATTCACTTCTACCAAGATAAAAAAAAGGTTATGGTAACAGGGTTGCGTGCATACTGTATTGTGGGAAACGTTGGTATTTTAAATAAAAGATTATCCTAAACACACCCTTCTTCCTGCCCACGGCCCGCCCCGCGGGAGCCCTAAAGAGGACAATGTTTAACTATGCGTTGTCATTTTTCTCGGGAACTTTTTGTTGACTTGTGATATGGTGACCTTTGATCACGCCTGGGTCCTTTTGTGCCGTTTGATCGCTGTCGACCTGAATAAATTGTCAACTTGTGCTTTGAAGCCTTTTTCCAGCTTTCAAAATGGAGTCAGTACAAGGGGTTAAGACTAAGGCGAATGCGTGGAGTTTGGCCTTTTGGCCGGGTTGTCGGAAACTCGCCCACCCAGGTCGCTGGAGCTGCGCCAGCGCGGGTCCGGCGGTTCAGCTGGCGCGATTCCGGCAATCTGGCTAAAGGGTCAGATTCCTTAAATTTGTTGCATTGAACCATATTACTTTAGACTGTATTATCTCTGCTTTTACACTCAAAATTTCAAACTGAAGCAATACAAAATCGAATTATAGTAATGTTCCCAACACTGCAATGAATCAATGGACAATAAAATAGCTGCCGGTACAATGCAGAGGACACAGTAAAACAAAAGGAGACGGATGCCGCTTTCTTTTTTGATATGAGGGCTTGATTGGTTATTGACGAGCAAGCCTGACGGGACATCGTTAGCAGCTGTTGTTTGAGAATATGACATACTGTAATTACTCACTATCTGGGTCACTAATTAAATCAAAAGTCGCCCCCGGTGGTATACGACTCAATAATGCCAATATGATTATTATGAACATCGACCTTCGACCGGGTGTCGACTCGGCCTGTTGATCTCTCGATGAACGTCCTGATTAGCAGAGGATATTGACGTCCCGTCAGGGGAAAATAATAGTTTGTTCATGCATTCTTTAGGTCTGAGATCTCTATTCAAGGAATAATTACCTCCTCTTCCAGCCAATCGTTGTACTGCACTATGCTGGACATGGCAACGTCGGCGCCCTTCATGTAGAATGTGATGTCTCCTGTCGACTCCTCCTGGATGGAAAAATTAAGGGGGCGAAAAGTCAACAATAATTCTTAATGATATTATAGCAACTTTAACAATGTTGCTTTTGTTAAGAAAAATAAGTGTCTGACCCTGACAATGATGCCCATACGCTTGCTCTCTGAGGTGAACGGGAAGATCTCAAGGATATTGTAGGACAGGATCTGCCCGCCGGGCGTCTTCAACTGAAGGGAGGCCAGGTCTCTGTTAACCAGGGTGAGGCCCACACTCTCCGTCCACTGCACCAGCGCCACCTGTGGGTACAAAAGCAGATCAAAAACACATTTTGTTAACATTTTTGGTCATATTTTATTTGACAGTGGCGTCATAAGACTGTCACGAGACAGTCATAATTATGACATGACACTAGCATGAGCATTAATGAATACTTATAACAGATGACATTAAGTCTAGGTTCATACCGCAGGTCATTAGGCTAAATCCGATTTTTCTTCATATCTGTTCTTTGGTGTGTTTGTCCAGACTGCCTTTTTCCATTGAGCCTGTAAATGTAGTACGCATGTGCACTAACTCGCAGTCCGACCCACCCTGAACAAACTGACCTACATGCGCAGAAGCATCAAAACAAATGCCTACACATGCTGGTTGTACGTCATTGTAAGGCGATCATACTTTGATTTCCAAAAACAGGACACAAATATCAGATGTAAATAATCCCAGTTTAGTCTTATATTCAAAGTTTGTATGGATTGATAGAACGCATGCACGCACTGTGCGTGCATGACGCACACACATATGGGCAGTTTGCACAGACTCTCGGCCATGTAAGCAATATTAAAATATTGCTCATTTGCCGCACAGAAAGAAAACCAAGCATTCTCAGGTTTATCCTTCCCCAAGTCCCATTTTATTATTATTTTTATGACTGTTGGTATGCCCGCCTCTTCCCTAAAAGCTGAGTTCAAGCTAGGCGCAAACACTAATGCACAGCTCCATCGCTTTGTAGCTCCCTGCCTCTCGCTCTTTGCTGACGTAATTGTTGTATGAATTCCGATTTGGGAGACTTGAAATTTCAAACCGCACACGAAAGTGACATAGATCGAATTTCAAATGGTCCACTTTTATGCGATCTGTCCCGGTCAGACCATCAAGTTAGTCCCTCACTCGAGTTGGAAAAACACAATAAAATTGAATTTGTGCATTAAAACCTATGGTATGAACCTAGCCTAAGTGTTATCTGGCAAATTATGTCATTTAGAATAGATGTAAAAGATGCGGACAGGACATAAATGGAGTTAGTGATAAAATTTGCCGGATGACTCTTGATGACATCTGTCATAAGCATTCATTAATGTTAATGGCAGTGTTGTGTCATAATTATGACGTTTTATGACAGTTTTATGATGCCACAGTAAAATAAAGTGTTAAGACATTTTTTAACTCTGCTGGGACTGTGCTTTTGTTAGCCTGAAACGCTATGAGGGTCATTCCATACGAATTTCAAGTTTGTAATTTGCAAGGCCAAAAGGGGTCTAACCCAAAACCACTTGGAGTGTAGAATTTTGCAAGTGTCAATTTCTCATATAGATGCATCTCTAAAATAAATCTGAGCCATATTAGAGTTCTATAGTTTAATTTTACTACACAGTGAGTCTGAATTTAATGCTGTTTATTCATGGTTTTGAGTAATGCTGCAACGATTAATTGATTAACCCGAGTAATTCGATTAGAAAAAGGATTCGAATTAAAATTTTGATGCTTCGAGTATTCTTTTAACTAAAGTGGCAATGAAATTTGAAAGTGTTTGCCTTTAGTCTTATTGATTTGGGTTGATACACTGCCCTCTAGTGGCAACAGTGAATATGACATAACTCATTTCACACGGCTGAATCCAGATGTTCCCTGCTAAGACCAACGTAGGTTTTTGAGCTACTGTTTTTTAATGCATTCGTAATTTATTTTATATGTATATTTAGGCGCTTTTTGCGGGAATATGTGTTTGAACCATTTTTTAAGTGGATTGTTAAAAAATCCTTTAAAAAGTTAGCATTATAGCATTTAAGCTAGTGGACTTCTGCAAGCCATTTGTTCTTCTGTTGTACTTAGATCCTCATTTATTTATGTTTTTATACCGTTTGAGGCTCAGCTTGGCTATTTTTTATCTTCCTTATCTGATTACTCGATTATTCGAACTAACCAGTTCATCGATTAATCGACAACTAAAATAATCGATAGCGGCAGCCCCAGTTTTGAGTAATTATCACCAAGTTAGAAACAAATCATTCAAGGTGCTATGAAATGGTAACTATGTCAAAACTTAAAATGACTGCATTAATGTAATTTACATTTGGTATTGAATTTGGCACTCAAATCTGGCTTTTTCTTTATCATTTCATAGTTATTCCATCCAAAATAATGCATTGCGGCCACTTTTTTTCTCTGCAATTCTGGTTGTGACACCACTACCAGAATTGATGATCATTTTTAGCTACGCAGTGCTGCGTTAGCTTGCATATGTTGACGGAACACTTAAACAGCAACAAGAGAATAGAAAAACTATTTAAAGCATGCTCGCACATTGCAAAAATCTGAAGCTCATTCTGGGTTTGACATCTTCTGCTTGATATTTTTAGGGGTCGTGGCCAAGGCAACTGAGAAAGGAAGACTATTTAGGATCGAATTTCATAATTAAGGCTTTTCTGTCAGTTTTGTAGAAGGACTTGTGTCCAAAATATGCTCCATTATCATTTTAAAGTCACTTGCAGTCGTATTTTATCGCAACTTTAACAGACTTTCATGTCTTAAAGGGTTTATGTCTGATTGTTAAACAAATCGAGAGAAAACCCTCTGTACGGCGATATCAAAGCGATCAAGGCTGTCCATCCATCGTCTCTCATTGAGCGCCAGATAAGTGCTTTCCTGTCCCCCCCACCCTTCGCTCCATCCTCTATCTCCCCTCGGCAGGAACTGCAAGCCCCCACCAAAGCCCTGGAGCGAGTGTTCAGCTGCACACGACTCAACTCTCAATGGCTTCATTTTCAATTTTGCTCACTCAAAGGTTGTTATTATACTCTGACCTACAAATTGGGACTTCCTGTTAATACCCAGTCATCCATCCCACCCCACTCACACATACACACCCAACCCTTTGAGCTGTCTTCCTTACTCAACACATGTGAATCATTATCCGGTGTGTGAGTATACATGGCTGCAAACTTTCACTGCCGTTGACGATGACAGACGTCCAATCACCTGGCTCATTTTAATCTTCTGCTGCGAAAGATTTTATACTAGCCGACGTCCAATCCATTTGAAGAGGGAGGGTTGCCAGTAGGGAGGGGAACCTCTAGGCACCACACGATACGATACTATTTGCGAGACAAAGCTCACGATCACGATCTCACGATATGGCGATTCAACGATTATGGATATATTGTTCAGGAAATCATTCTACAAAACAACTAAAAAACAGGAAAAACAGGGTATCTTAACCCTTCTGCTGTAAGTGTATCACTAGTAGATGTCCAATCTATTTGAACTCAGAGGGTGGCAGCAAATGAACCCCTCCCACTTCACACAGGCCCCTCCCACTTCTATCGCCGTTGTGGCGAGCCAATGTCAGGCAACGACGCAATGTTGGCCATTTCAATCATTCCCTGTTGATTTTCAGTCAATTCCTGTTGATTTTGGGGCATTTGAGGATCACTTTGTGTCAATTTTATGAATCAATTCCAGTTTATTTTGGGTTACAGAAACAGGAAGTGACCTGGGAATTAAAAGGATGTGACTCAAAGTAAACAGGAGGTGACCTGTAAATGCCCTAAAAAGAACAAAGTAAATGCTCCAAAAATCGGAAAGCATGACTCTGGTTTCGAATGAACGAACGTTCATTCGCCCTCCCCGGTTTTAATGAACTGGCCGTCGAGCGCCATCAATGGTAGCTATAGAGTTAACTACTCTATTATGGTGGAAGATTTTGGTAGCAACTTGTTTCCTTTTTTTTTTTTTTCACCTTTTAAAGCAATATAAACATTGACACCTTTTTAAAGCGATACGTATTAGGGATGTGACAAAATATCGAAATGGTGATATATCGTGATACTTTGTATCCCAAAAGGTTAGCGATATGCTCTTTCCAAGAACCGAGATGTCGTTTTAAAAAGGTGTCAATGTTTGTTTAAAAAACAAAAAACAAAAAAAAGGAACCAACAAGTTGCTACCAAAATTTTCCATCATAATAGTGTCTCAGTTGACTCTAAGGCTGCCATTGACGGTGCTCAAAGCCCAATCCATTTTGACTGGGCACGTTCGTTCATTCGAAACCAGAGCATTCACAGTCATTCTGTCTGATTTTCAGGGCATTTACAGGATACTCGCTGTTCATTTTATGGCATTTACAGGTCATATTCTGTTGAGTTTGAGTCACTGCCTATTCATTTGGGTGATTCCCAGGTCACTCCCTGTTTTGTAACTCATAATAAACAGGAAGTGACCCATAAAATGCCCCAAAATCAACAGGAAGTAACTGAAAATCAACAGGTAAATCACCGTAAATGGCCCAAAATTACCTCATTGGCTGCCACTGACGCCCATAGACGTTCAATCCATTTGAAGTGGGAGGGTGGTTCAAATGGATTGGATGTCTACGAGTGATAAACTCATTCCAATTCACAGCAGAAGCTTGTTTTTCTGTTTATTAGTTGTTTGTAGAATATCCTAGAATGATTTCCTGACCGATGTCTCGATAATCGTTGTATCATCAGATCATCGTTATCGTGAGCTTTGTAGCGCAAATCATATCCAGGCATGAAAATGGGTCAGGGGTTAAAAAGGTGAGAAGGGTGTGGAGGAAATATGTTCCAGTACACTGTACACCCCAACAAAATATTGAGCTCTGTCAACCCACACTGTGTTTCAGCAGGGCCGTGCAGAGACCGGTGGAGGGGCGGGTGCTTGTAGATCAAAAGGGGCACATAAACAAGTATTTAATACACCTTAAAACAACATCACTTCAATTTTAACCAGCTTTAGATAATAATTGGCTGCGACTGTGACATACTTTAATTGGGAGGGGGCAACAGAGAATAGAAATCAAAACTGTCATCAACACTTTCTGCTGTGACTCAGTCAGTCTGCCTCTTTTCTTCCTTCAACCTCTGCATCAAAAACTTCAACTTGTTCATCTGAGAACAAACCACATCAGATGGTCACTGAGCCACCAACAGCAGTTTTCTCAAAACTATTACATACTTAACAACTCTAGCACCTAATGATTAATAAAGCAATGACATAAAATCTTATAGAAAAATAACATTGTAATTGTGTTTATAATTGTTCTTAATACCCGACTATCCTTGCAAACTTGTTCTTACCAGGTCTGCTATTCACCCAGCTGATGAGGTATCCACTGCCTTGAGCAGCCTCATCCAACTCCTTTTTTTATCCCTCAATCTCCTTTCCCTACGAGGCATGTCTATGTAATGAAATATAAATATTAAAAAAAAAAAAAAAAAAAAAAAAAAAACAGACTCCCCGGTGGCTTTTAGTTTTAAAGCTTTCTTAATTTCTTTCTCTCTCAATAACGATGGAGGTAGATTTGTGTTTTTATTATTCAATCAAAAAACAAAGTTACTTCTATCAAAAACAAAGTTGCTTCAATCAAAATACAGTATATACTTTTAATCCCAAAAAAGTCACTTCAATTAAAAAAAAAAAAGTTTTTGATTGCAAAAATAAATTTGAGACAAAAAAAAGCATTTGAAAACTATTTTTCTTGATTGAAACAAATTTTTCCATTGAAGTAATGTTTTGCGTTTGGGCCACATTTTGGCTAGGACATTTATGTCTTTATTATTCAATCAAATAAGTTGCTTCAAACAAAAAAATATATATAAAAAGAAAAACTTTGCACATGTGTCAATCACCGTTTAACAAAGCCTGAGAGGGTTTGGGTAGACTCACTATGAAGCATTTAATAAAGCCAAGCATTTTTTACTACTTTATTCTTGTTTAAAAATAATTCGGTGGGGCAGTAACATGTTTAAAACATCATAATTCTTACATTTTGAAGTGCTTGAAAACCATTTATAAATGATACTTTGGTGAAAAAAAGTGAAAAAACATGTCTTATATATATGTATCTTTTTTCCAATGTAAAATCTGAATAAATACATTGAACACGCACAAAAAAATGGGGGGGGGGGGGGGGCGCTACTTCGCGGTTTTCACTTATTGCGGCGGGTTCTGGTCCCCATTAACCGCGAAAAACGAGGGATCCCTGTATTTCTGAAAAGCTTTAAGAGTCATTCCCACCACTCGTCGGCCCGGTGTTGTGCCGACACCGGCCGTCAGCTCAAGTTCCAGCCGAAAATAACGCGTCTCAGGTGGACGACGGGAGCGATACGAGGCGCCCCCCTCCATCCGAGAGCATGCCGCTTAATTTGACTCAACAGTGTGTTTCTTCGTTTATATTACCGCTAAATACACAAGCTTGACGCCAATTTAACGGGTGCTATTTTTTTTCATGGGAGATTTGGCTAGCTCTGGCAGTGTTCAACGCAAGCTGCAACGAATGACAGTAACTTTTTTATATCGCAAAATGTGAAAACGATTGAAACCATTACTCACCAAATTCAATCTGCTGGCAAATACAGGCAAGTGTGTATGCTGCGCTCTGGTCTGCCCCGGTGTGGATCAGGCCTGCTTTTTGTTTTCGCAGCTTTGCAATGCAACCAAAGGCTCTCCGAGCACTCCCATGTACACACGGAAGGAGTGCGCGCGTTTGGAATAATGGAACGCAGCTTGGGCCGATGATTGGTTCTTGTCAGCGAAGCATCTAGAAGGATTTGCCGACTGTCCAAGTGTCATTTTTCTAAAGAACCGATTTCTCAAGTGCTCAGTTTACGTACTAAGTTAATTACATGATGATGATAATAATAATTTTAAAAAATCTCCCGAACCCCCCCACCCTCCCAAAAATAATTTCTCCTCGGATCTACGCAATTCACGTAGGTCCCCCTTTCCGACTTCAAAACGGCGAATTTCGCCGAAAGGTGAGAGATTGTCATGCCTGCATATCGTATCGTGACGTACCAAGAGGTTCCCACTCCTAATATGTATCTCAATTTTTGGCATGAACATATCGATAACCTCTTGGGATGCAAAGTATCACGAGTATCACCATTTCGATATTTTGTCACACACGGAATGAAGCAACTTTCATTCGCTACCACCCTTCCATTCAGCAGACCCTATCGCGGTAGGATGGCAGCCAATAGACATGTGCCGTCGGGATGGTATGAACTATTTTTTTAAGTCCCAAAAATGCATGGAAAAATCCCTCGCTTGCAGCTGCAAGGCTTGACCCTCCCCCACCGGTTATTGCTCAGTGTCAGTGAGTCAGCTGTGCTACACGATGGCTGGAGGAGGGTAAACTCCTGAACTTTGTCGCCTATCGAAGAAAACGAAATCGCCGGCTACAGAAAAGTTACAGACGGGCGCGGAGGAGGAGGGCCAACCGACATGTAAAAATGTTAGCGGAGGGTGGCTGCTGAGGAGGCAATACCTCCAATATGATTTCACATTTATACAAAAATAAAGGTTAGTAAACACTGTCATGAACGTTTCCCACCAGCTACGAGAGTTAACCCCAGCGTGTTTAGTGTCTAGTGGTGGTAAAACTTGGTGTTATTTTCTCTCTGGCAACTGTGTTGAGAAAGAGTGTGTGTATAATGTAAACATGATACGAGTCATACACATGTGATTTTTATGGAAAATAATTCAATTGTTTTTGTACTGAAGGTAATAGTGTTGGCTGCGGGTTTAGGCTCAGATAAAGGCCTGCATGTATTGTAATTTCATTTAGAATTTTTTTTTTTTTTAACATTAATTTTTACTTAACTTTATACTTATGATCTAATTTGCTAATAATTAAAAAAAATAAAAATAAAAATCGTGTTCGATGGAAAAACTTTTTTTTTTAAACCCAGATATCTCAAAGGAACACATTTTAGAACTGTAACTGCAATACCGTGATACCGGGAAACCGTGATATTTTGGCTTAAGGTTGTCATACCGTCAAAATCTCATACAGGCACATGCCTAGCAGCCAACGGGTGAAAAGCCTTGATTTTAATTAGGGATGTCCCTGATCCAATCACTTGATTAATTAACAAAATAATCCAGAAATACAATGACATTGCCAAAAGAAACAAAAATATATACATTTTATACTCCGCAACACTCCCGGAAAAAGCAGAAGAGCAAGTACTGTAAAGAGTACAGTACAGTAACATGTTTGCAACTTTTGTTCAAATTAAAGAAAAAAAAACAATGCACTTTCTTTCCTTTAAACAAGACATGGAACAACTTATACATGCATTCCTCTTTAGTAAATTGGACTATTGCATCGGTATATTTACAGGTTTTAACTTAAAAAAAAATAAAGTCAGGAAGCTGCAGCTAGTACAGAATGATGCTGCCAGAGTCCTTACAAATAAAAGGAAACTGGACAATATTACACCGGTTCTGAAATCGTTTCACTTGCTTCCAGTGAGTTTAAGGATAGACTATAAAATACTATAACTTCTTGGACCAAAATACATGCTTGATTTGTTTGAGCCCTACGAAGCGCAGGGGGAGGCAGCATTTAGTTATTATGCTCCTCACCTCTGGAACAAGGTACCTGAAGGTCTGAAGTGTGCTAAAACTGTTAGCTCCTTTAAATCAGGGCTAAAAACGCTATTGTTTACCACAGCATATATTCATAACTGTCTATATATTTCAAATTTCAAGTTATTTGATTTTTATTCTTTTTTGTTTGTTTTATTTCCTTTTACGATTTCAATTATTTTTGAATTCACTTGATGATTTAATGTACTTTTTACGTGTATTTCCTGTTTCAATTGTCTTTGCTTTTAATTTTCTTTTTGATTTAATGGGATTTTCACGAATCATTTCATCTCTGTGGATCTTCATGTGATGTGAAGCACTTTGAATTGCCTTGGGTTGAATTGTGCTATACAAAAAAAATTGCCTTGCCTTTCTTTTTGGTATCTGATCGGGACTCTGTATCGGCAGATTCTCAAAATTAGGTGACTCGGACACAGGTGCAAATATATGCGAACGGGACATCCCTAATTTAAATGCTTAGATTGGGGTTTCTCAAACCTTTATGGTCCAGGAAGCAATAATAAGATAAACATATTACTTATGTTCAATTGGTGTTAAACCCTAAATGGCATGGGGAGTTTTTTTGCGGGGTAAAAGTTGTAATGTTATGAAAATAAAAGTACTTTTAAGGGGGGGACAGGTGTTCACATGAGCAGAGACACAATTTGCCAGGATATAAAGCTGTACCCTTACATGAATTATTCTTTTTCCAAGTCATAATGTTAAGATATTAATTCAGTTCCAGTGACATGAAAAGTCAAAAAACCATTAAACAAATAAATAAAGGTTTTAAGGAAACCAACTTATGTTTCACTGCCGATTCTTAATGTATTTTTTCTGTTGAAAGTCTGAGTTTACATAGTCATAATACAATATTGTGTAGACCTGAAGATATCAAAGTGCTCTAAATCGGCTGACACTTAAGTAAATCTACAAAACTGTAAAGTATTTTTCCTCTAAAGAAATCAAATGTATTCTATAATAGGATGTTACTGCTATAATATTATAAATTTTGTTTATAATACACCGCAATTACATAATAGCTTTTAAATGGGGATGTTGTTGGCACTAGCATTATTTACGATTGCAAAGGTCTTCCAATTGGAGAACTGAAGCGGATCATTAAGAGGTGATAGTACATTCAATGATCATGGAAAGACAAAGAAACAAAAAGAAGAACAAAAGACAACACTAGAAGGGGAAAAGGGGCCTCTTGTCACCTCTGGGAGTAAATTAAATATTGATCAATCCAAGTGAGTCAATGGATTTTAGGGGTGCGGCGGTGTGTGAGGGAATTGAAGTAAATATATACATCAGCAGAGACAGGTAGGCAAAATAACAGATTTTGCTTTCCCTTTATCTGCTTTTTGATTGGCGTTCTTGATAATAAAAAAAAAATAAAAATAAATAAAAAAAACCACCAACATCTTGGGATAGCCAATTCATAGACTATCTCAACTAATCAATAAGTCGTTCATATATGCATCCATGTTGAAAGGTACCGCTTCTATAAAAAAACAGCAAAAAGAAATGGCATTCCCTCTTAAATACATATGAACATTTTAATTGGAACCACAGCAAAAAATAAATGAATCAGGACGACGTAGAACATGCCTGATGATGCCTTTGGGGAAGAGTTTTCGTTTCCTTTGGCTGAGGTCATAAATTCTCAGAATGGCCTAGAGAGACCTTTAAATAGCTTAACCTCCTTCAGGAGCTCACAACCTTTTGGCTAGCTGCTCATAAAATGACAAATTGGCACTATTTAGATCATTTGGTAAGACTATACCATTAGATTGGAGGGGAGGTGTGGGTGTTACCTCATCAGGACTGGAGGCCTGGTAGGTGCGATTGTCGTCGCTAAAGTCTTGGTCGGCCTCCGCCGTATCAGTCTCGCCGGATGGCTCATAGACTGGGGTGACATTGTGGCACAACGCGATGGCTTTCACCGCCTCGTGAATGCGGCTGCTGACGCTCTTGCGGACTTTGGGGCCTGGAGTTTGGGATTTCTGGGAAACCGTGGTGGAGTCGCCAGTGCTCCCACTGGTAGAATTCTGACAAGAAATGACGGTCATACTTTGAAAACAATGCTATCATCATCATGATGCAATAATTACACAAAAGTGGGGCCCCATCCAATCAAAAATTCCTTGAAACAAAATGTCATTAACAATTTTCATTTCAATTTTGTATGCTTAATGCAGAAATTATACAAGTACTTGTTAGTATTATCTATAAATGAAGCTGCGTACCAACCATGTTTGGCGTACATGGAACTGCATTTCATAAAGCCGTGTGCCCGCCACCTTTTCTGTATTATAATATACAATTACAGTATTGTCATTTGTCACTGTATCATTTTTTAAAATTTAATAACCATTTGATGACTTTCATTGTCTTAGGTATACAACAATATTCAATATATATTCGAAAATACGTGGCGGCCACACAACTTCATGGAATGCAGTCCAGTGTACACCACACGGTGTTAGTGCACAACTAAAACTATAATTAAAAAAGTCATAAGTTTTGAGCAAAATTTAACGTGTTGCCACTGCAGTGTTGTTTTCGTCAACAATGACGATAGCGAAAATATTTCGGCGGACAATTTTTTTCATGACTATGACGTGACAATAACGAGCTAAAATCCTGGCTTGAAAGACGACAACATAATGAGACCAGAGGTGGGTAGTGAAGCCAAAAATCTTACCTCAAGTACAAGTAGTGTTCCTTCAAAATAATATTACTCAAGTAAAAGTAGTCATCCAAAAAATGTACTCAAGTACAAGTAAAAAAGTATTTTGTCAGAATACTCAAGTAATGAGTAACATTGTGAGTACGTGCTTACGCTTTTGATTTTTTTTTTTTTAAACAATGGTATTTTTTTCTCTCTGTGAACTGTTATTATTATACTATAACCTTTTAAATAACCACTTTAAGCCAAAGAAATACAAAAAAAAACCCCATTGAATTCCGGCGACAGAAAAAAAAATCTACAGAAATGAAGCATTATTCGTCCAAAGAGCATGAGTGCCCTCTAGTGGAGAAAACATATTTCCTGTTATAAAACTAAAAGTGTCATATCTCCGGTTTTCCGTGGTCAATTGGTGCCAAATAAAAACTAGGGGAAGAGATTAAACTGCGCTTTCGAGTTGACGGCGGCGCTCTTTGTCAAATACTTAATTTTTTACAGTGCTTTAAAGTCTCCATGTGATTGAACAGGCCGGCGTGATCATAGAACAGCAAGCTGCTTGAGTCCAATTGGTATAATGGAGTCATGCGATTATTGTTGGTTAAGCCAAAGTTGGTGTCTCTTGCAAGAAAAAAAATGTAAAAATCTAATATGTAGATTAAAAAGGAAAAATGTAACAACTAGTGTAGTCCAAAAGTAGAGGGGTATGAGTAGCGTTTCTTCTTCACAAATCTACTCAAGTAAAAAGTATGGCTTCGTAAAACTACATTTTTCTCAAAAAGTTACTCAAGTAAATGTAACGGAGTAAATGCAATGCGTTACAACCCACTTCTGAATGAGACTAATGCCAGTTTTCGTCTGACGAGACGACGACGAGACATAAATGAGACATGGTTTCTGTCACATGTCTACAATGCGTGACATTTTCATATTGTACGTGGAGTACGTCAGCTAGCATCGGAACAGTGTTTGGGTCGTTTCACTCATGTGCTGCGGCCGCTCCCTCACTCTCCTGACTAGGGGTTTAGGATGTGTTAAGCTAGGCTGTGCTACATCTTGCTAGTTTGGAAACATGGTAAGATTTGTTTTATCTTGGCAAGAGGGCATTTGCAATGTTACTTTAGCCTTTAAAGGTCTGTGCTGAGTGATCATCAGACGCTAAATGTAACGCATCGTGTTAGCGTGACATTTTAGTTAGCATTGGCTTCAGAATGGCGAGTGTCCTCCTAAAACACCGGCCAGTCTAAAGCAGAGCCACTTGGCTTTTCTGGTCAGTATAAGTATTATGGAGAGCCAGTTGGCAAAATTGCATTTATTAGATGTTACTAGTTTGTAGTTGCCTTCAGGAGGCTAATTGCTCATGGCTAGACTTTAAGCATAGCCAAAAAAAAAAGCCCAGACTTCCCAATGTTAAACGCTCGGACAACATTTATTTATTTATTACATACAGTTCGCGACTTCAAGGTGGGTTTAATTGAAAATAGTGTCCTGCTTTTCCTGCTGAGTCTGTATTACCATCACCAAGTTGGCGTTGTCCTTGTAGTTAATGGCTGCCAATGAGCTAACGGGTCTGACCTGAGCATAGGACTGGATGATATGACTCTGGATCTCATCCATGGTGTCGGTGCCATAGGATACAGTTCCAAGGTGCAGCCTCTTGAAGATCATCACGTTTTGTGTCAAAGTGCCTGCGGGCAACATGGATATCATTACAAACACACACATCACATCTAAATTATTTAATGTGAAGCAATATAATGACAAAATTATTGGGACACATTCAACCTGCAGCAACTGGAAAAGAATCTTTGCTGAAAATGCATCACATGACCCACATCCAAGCCTAATCTCATAGCTGATACATACAGCATGTCCTCTCTAATTACCGAACAAAACGCAAGCGAACTAAGTAAATGTACCTACAGGAGATGAGAGGGGGATGAGGACGATGGCGCTGTTTAATGGATGTTGCTGCCGGGATGTGCCACAGGGTTTAACTGGTTCTCTCTGATTGATTGCTTCTCATTCTATTAACCATCAACCTGGATAAATAGGCACTAAAATCTAATCCATCCCTACCTAGATCAGCGAGTTTTAGACAAAGCGAGCAGAGGGTGTTTATCAACCTGCAGATAAAAGAGGTGCCGTGTGCATTTTTGGTCTTTCTTGCCTGTTTTGTCGGTCAGCAGGTAGACCAGTCTGCCCAGTTCTTCCGGGATGGTGCTGGTCCTCACCACTGTGCCGGGAATGTTCTCATCCTTCATGATCATCCAGCCGTAGGCCGCTTTTCCCATGTCCAGATTCACCCGCAGGCTGCACCAGGAGGCAAATGAGCAGTTGTAAGTCATTACAAGAAAATGAGTATGAATGATTTTCTATCACTTAATTGGATGAAGATTTTCATAAAAATTTGAGAAATCATTTATCACCAATTTTTTTTTTTTTTTTGCATTTATCAAATACAGGTATTCCCGGATTACGAATGAGTTCCGTTCCTACGCTGGCGACGTAAATGAAATATTCGAGTAAGTCGGAATTAACCCTTCAAGTGCCCCAAAATAACTATCCAAAAAGTCGAAAAGTATTGTATTTTGTTTAATGATGGAGGATACCCTGCCCTCTGGTGGCCGCGTTGGGTCTGGCTGGACTGTCGCCTTATGACTGAGGAGCAGACTCTTGTCTGACATGGATAAAGGACAGCTGTGCTCTGGTTTGGCCCACATGAGGCTGTAAATTGTTTTATCTAATATATGTTCGTGTAGGCATTTGTAATTAAGTTTAAGCTACATTTTGTGGGGATACGTGTGAGCAACTTGCTATGAGAACTGTAAATACGTTAGAATCCTTAGAATTTAAGGTAGCTGGCTTTTGTTTGGCAAATTAAAATAATTTAATCCACTAAATTTACATATTGATCAAACTACATGGACATTTGAACTTGTTTTGTGTCAAGTGTTATATTGTAAAACTCGTGTCATTTTGAACATAAGTGTACGTATGTGTTTTACAGCTTTACAAATTGTCAAAAGTGAAGGATGTAAAAAGCTTCAAAGAGCACAATTGTCTTGTTTGATATCTGTAAAACTGAACAACTTCACTTTTAGTGAGGACAGAACACGTCATAAAATATGTAAAATGTAAAAAACGTAACGTAAAAAAGAAGATCATGTCAGGTACAATAAGGTACTGTTTATATGACTATAAAAATACGACTGGAGACGAAATGGCGGCTGAAATCGCTTAAGTCAAGTACGCTGGCGGGGACTTCCTGTATTGATGTTTAATTGGTATTAATAAAAATTTAACCAAATATTTTTTTTAACAAAATCATGCTAGAGGGAGCAATCGTGTACTATCCAAAAGTTTTTTGAAACTATTACGGTTGAGTTCAGACTGCAGGCATATCCGATTCAGATCGGATTTCTCCTCATATCAGATTTTTTGGGCTAGCTGTTCACACTACTTTTGGCAAGTGTCCAAATCGGATCCAGGCCTGTTCAGAAAGATCCAGATTATTGGCACACCTGACAGGTTGTTGTGGCAACGAAGGCATCGGGCAGCATAGTAAAGGGACGAACAGTCCAATCCCATTCGAGCTGTTCAGACTGAAGCATCATTGTCCATATCTGATATAAAACAACGTTCCGTATGTGGTGTCAATCAGTCTTGCAAAAATTTGATTTCTGTGCTTTGGAACTGTTCAGACTACAAAAGAGTCATCCAGTTTCAATCTAAATGGGCTAAAAATCTGATTTTAGCTTCCAGTCTGAACAAGGCTTAATAGACCTTTTTTATTTGACATTTAGTTCAACGGTTATTAGCTCAATAAACACTTCAGCATCCAAATATTTTTATGTTACTGGTTTGGTTCATACCATGTCAGAAAATAGGGGAAAACATTAAGCACCGTTTTCCAAAGACATTTATAAACATCTGTTTTTGCTTAATCTGATTGATTACAAGGATTATCAATCTGGTTGTGTTAACTATTTACCGTTGAATGAATTAAGAGGATTTTGAATAATACCCAACAATGGTTCTATCGATTATAGGAATATTTGTGGTGGTGGTGGTCCCCCTTTTTAAGAAGTTTTCCAACTATAAAGGAATCACACTCCTCACCCTACCCAGAAAAGTCTATTCAGGGGTGCTGGAGAGGAAGGTCCGTCGGGAAATCGAATCTTGGATTCAGGAGGAGCTGTGTGGTTTTGGTTCTGGCCGTGGAACAGTGGACCAGCTCTACCCCCTCGGCAGGGTCCTCGAGCTTGCATGGGAGCTTGCCCTGCCGGTCTACATGTGTTTTGTGGATTTGGAGAAGGTGTTCAACCGTGTCCCTCGGGGAGTCCTGTGGGGGGTGCGTCATCAGTATGGGGTACCGAGCCCCTTGGAAGGGGCTGTTCGGTCCCTGTCCGAACAGTGTCAAATGTTTGGGTGAGAGTTGCACTCCACCAAGGTTGCCCTTTGTCACTGATGCTGTTCATAAGTTATGTGGAAAGAATTTGTAGGCGCAGCGGAAGCGTAGATCGGGTCCGGTTTACTGGCCTCAGCATTGCATCATTGCGTTTTGCAGATTGTGTGGTGCTGCTGGCTTCATCAAGCCGTGATTGCCAACTCTCACTGGAGCGGTACGCAGCTGAGTGTGAAGCAGTTGGGATGAATATTAGCACCTCCAAATCTGAGACCATGATCCTCAGTCGGAAAAGGGTGGCGTGCCCTCTCCGGGTCGAGGATGAGACCTTGCCCCAAGTGGAGGAGTTTAAGTATCTTGGGGTCATGTTCACACGTGAGGGCAGGAGGGAGCGGGCGATCTATAGGCTGATCGGTGGAGTGTCTGCAGTGATGCGGACTCTGCACCGGTCCGTAGAGGTGAAGAAGGAGCTGAGCCAAAAGGCGAAGCTCTTGATTTACCAGTTGATCTACGCTCCTACCCTCACCTATGGTCATGAAAGGGGGTCGTGATCAAAAGAACCAGGTCCCATATACAGTGGGGAGAACAAGTATTTGATACACTGCCAAAGGGTTTTCCTATTAGCAGTGTATCAAATACTTGGGTTTTCCCATTGGCAATGTATGAAATACTTGTTCTCCCCACTGTACAAGGCAGAAAAGAGTTTCAGGGTGTCCGGGCTCTCCCTTAGAAATAGGGTGAGAAGCTCGGTCATCCGCGAGGGTCGAGCCGCTACTCCTCCGCGTTGACAAGAGCCAGCTGAAGTGGCTCAGGCATCTGGCCTGGATGCCTCCTAGACGCCTCCCTGGAGAGGTGTTCCGGGCATGTCCCACCGGCTGTAGGCCCCAGAGACAACCCACGACAGACCGGAGAGAGACTATGTATCTTGGCTGGCTTGGGAACGGCTTGGGATCCCGCCGGAGGAGCTGGTTGAAGTGGTTAGGGAGAGGAAGTCTGGCCTTCACTGCTAAAGCTTCTGCCCCCACGACCCACACGGTTTAAGCAGTAAATAATGGATGGATGGAAATTTGTCAAAAAAAAAAAAAAAAAAAAATTCATGAATCATAAGTTGTCGATTAATCGATTGGTTTTGACATCCTTAGAATGAATTAGCTTTTCTGTAGTACCTTATGGGGATGATGTAGGAGAAGAGGACAACAAAGCGAAAGAGGTTGCGGAACCAGGGGCCCACGAAGCCGTGCAGCGCTTCCATGACGATGGCCAGAACCAACTGGGCCAAAAACAGGGCCTTGGTCAGGCGATTTAGTTCCAAGTCAAGTAGGCCCACCTGTGGAAAGATGAGAGGAGGGGGAAAAAAACTATCACTGTATCAAAGATATCGTACATTGAGCATAATAATATGGAGATGAATGTGTGTGTATCACAGGTAATTCTGGTCCAAAAATAATTACATAAACAACAGTCACTGCATTATGACAGTACAGTATAACGTATCACGTGTAATAAAATAGATTATGGTCTAAATATGGGGTTTTAATGACAAAACAAGACTTTTTGCTATTTCCACCATTTATGTTTTTATTACAAAAAAAATTAAATCAATAAAGAGTTAAAGGGAGAATTAACAAACTTAAAGAATTTCTCCTGTTTAATTTTTTTGAATGTTGATAATACATATTTATACCACGACTAATAGAAAAACCTAAGCGTCATTTGCAAGTCATGCAAGGAAAACGTTTCGTATTATTTCCAAAAGACAACCAAAGAAAGCACTTCTTAGTTGCACGCTTTTGTCATGTAAACCACGTGTACAACATAAACGCAGTTATTGGCATTTTTTTTTTTTTTTTGCAAACTACATTGTCACCTTTGAATACGAACAGAGGTCACAGGAGTTCCCATATTGAGATGGCACTAGGGAGAAAAGGGACAAAAAAAAGGGGATGGGGAGTAGCGGGGTCAAAGTTGTCTTTTATTTTTCAAGTGCATCTCGCAGCCAATGGAGCATGTGGGAAAAAGATGTCAAATAAAGAAGCCGGCCGACCCATTTTTGGCAGCGTACACAGAGGGCTTTCATGTGACGCAGCGCTGACAAAAAAAAAAAGAAAAAAAAAAACACCAACATAACATTTCCCTGCGCTCAAGGAGCCACGATGAATAGAAAGCAAGCAGGGAGGGAGAAGGAGAATTCCTCCACTGCTACTGGACCCCCACCAAGCACATTTCCCCCCGAGGACCGGCTCGGGCCACAAGAACGGTGTGACTGATTTATCAGTGGATGTTAAAACTCCCAGTAGCTGAGCTCGGAGTGGGCGGGGGCCACAACTACAAGGTTCATGCTTGAGCTATTGAGAAAAATAGAAAAGGGGGGGCACTGTGGGATTAAAATGAAGAAAAATTAAGACAGAGCACACAGCTGAAAAGCAAAAGGATCGCCTTTAGCCAGAACAATGGCCGTTCTACGTTCTCCAGGCTTGGACGGGGATCGGATGAAGTCATTATACGGCCAGTTGAGACGGGTTGGGGGGGGGGGGGGGGGGGGGCATGAAGGGAAAGGGCTCAATTACCTCAACCTTAAAGATGTGATCAGTGAATAAAAGAACATATTTCACTTCAGTCGTCTAAACGCCATTAAAAGAGGAATGATTTGTCATGCCTTCGCAGCGCTTGGTTAAATGTGCGTGTGAAATCCGTGTTCCTAAAGTACTTGCGATTTATTTGGGTCATTTATGGTGGGAATTTAAGTTTTAGACAATACATGTGAACACAGGTACAGTATCTGGACTTTGTCAAAATAGGCTTGTTAGTTTTTTTCGGGTAAAAAATTTTAAAAAATAAAATCAGGTTTTCTAAATATATTTATCAGGGTCTGCATATTTTTAAACCAGAGTTAGAGTCACCTGATTTTGAGAATCTGCCGATACAAAGTCCCAATCCGATACCGGAATTTTTTTTTTTTTTTTTAAACAAAAGTTCCTCTTTTTCCGGTGTCGCAGAGGATAAAACGTATATATTTTTGTTTCTTTTGACAATGCCATTGTATTTCTGGATTATTATGTAGTTACTTTCTAGCTCTTAAAAAAAAAAAATATATATATATATATATATATATATATATATATATATATATGTATATAAATGTATTGCCCAAAACAGTGTGTTTCCTTGTGCACTGCCAAACAGCTAGCTAACATTGAATGTCTGCCAATAAAACTCAAAGCCTTTGTGAAACTGTGTTTCTTGTGTTTGTGAAACTGTGACAAAGAAACATGTACACATTCAACACAACTGTTAAATACGCGCCGGAACACAAATACCATGTAGACACCAAACTTCACTTGAGCTAAGAACTATAAATATACTGAGTGATCATGCTTCATTGCCACTAACGGCGATATATGTCCTATCTATTGCCGTCAATGGCAGCTAATGAATTAATAACCTACATTAAGGTTGTTTCACAGTTGTGGACCGGTGTCTCAACTGAGGCCGAATGGATATAATTGTAAGCCCTCTGCTTGACATCAGAGTTAGCATTAGCCAAAGCGAATTAGCAACATTAGTCACTTGCTTGTAATGTAATTTTTTAAGTAACACCAAGATAAAGAAGAACAGATACAGTGGTACCTTGAGATACGAACGCTTCGGTACATGAAAAATTCATTTTACGAAAAATTTCCAACGCTTTCTTTGCTTCATATTAAAATAAAAATAGAGATGTAACTGAAAATTCAGCGCCCAAAACCTTCTGCCGAAAATAGCTAAAATTGCATTTCGGTTTTCGGTTAAAAGACCGAACGTTTACCCCCTAATAGTGTAAAGAACAAAGAAAGCAATAAGCAAGCAACAAGAAAACAGTGAATCTTTTTTAAGGAATATGAGGGATTGTAATTGCCTCGTAATAAGCTTTACTAGTTTTGGCAAGAAGCGAATAGCATGTTGTTGTTGTGAACTACATTGAACAACTGGAGGCATGAGACCCATTTTTCGAGTGTCCCAAACTTCCAAGAAAGCGCATTCATCAAGGTTTCATCGGTCGTGAAGCCCATCAAACAGAATGCTACGACGACACCAGCTGTGGCGACCCCTGAAGGGCAAAGCCGAAAGGAAAAGAAGATTTTGCAATGAACTTGAGTAGTCATGTGATAACATCTGTAGAATGAGCTGGAACCTCACAAACCAGTTACACTGAAGCACCACTGGGGGGGGGGGAGCAAAGCATTACAAAGAAAAACAGACTATCAAAGGACATGATGGCAACCTGAATGTTTTTTAGCATAGCTTGGAACGAATTTGGCGATTTACATGTAAATCACGTTTCAATATCCGAAAATATCATGATATGAAAGCAACTCTGGAAAGATAAATGTTTATCTTGAGGCACCACTGTACTTGAAACGCTTTTTTTTGGGGTATTCCTGCTGCACCCCAGAATCACCTAAAGTACAGTGGGGCAAATAAGTATTTAGTCAACCACTAACTGTGCAAGTTCTCCCACTTGAAAATATTAGAGAGGCCTGTAATCGTCAACATGGGTAAACCTCAACCATGAGAGACAGATTGTGGGGAAAAAAAACGAAAATCACATTGTTTCATTTTTAAAGTATTTGCAAATCATGGTGGATAATAAGTATTTGGTCTATATCAAAATTCATCTCAATACTTTGTTATGTACTCTTTGTTGGCAATAACTGAGGCCAAACGTATTCTGTAACTCTTGTGTAACTCACAAGCTTTTCACACACTGTTGCTGGTATTTTGGCCCATTCCTCCATGCAGATCTCCTCTAGAACAGTGATGTTTTGTGGCTGTCTTTGGGAAACACGGACTTTCAGCTTCCTCCACAGATTTTCTATGGGGTTGAGATCTGGAGACTTTCTTCAGCAGAGGAACATGTCTGGCAGTGCAGGATTTGAGTCCCTAGCGGCGCATTGTGTTACTGATAGTAGCCTTTGTTACTGTGGTCCCAGCTCTCTGTAGGTCATTCACTAGGTCCCCTGTGTGGTTCTGGGATTTTTGCTCACCGTTCTTGTTAACATTTTGACGCCACGGGGTGAGTTCTTGCATGGAGCCCCAGATCGAGGGAGATTATCAGTGGTCTTGTATGTCTTCCATTTTCTAATAATTGCTCCCACAGTTGATTTCTTTATACCAAGCGTTTCACCTATTGCAGATTCAGTCTTCCCAGCCTAGTGCAGGTCTACAATTTTGTCTCTGGTGTCCTTCGAAAGCTGTTTGGTCTTGGCCATAGTGGAGTTTGGAGTGTGACTGACTGAGTTTGTGGACAGGTGTCTTGTATACCGATAATGAGTTAAAACAGGTGCCATTAATCCAGGTAACGAGTTGAGCCTCGTTAGAAGAAGTTAGACCTCTTTGACAGCCAGAAATCTTGCTTGTTTGTAGGTGAGCAAATACTTATTTTCCACTCTAATTTGGAAATAAATTCTTTAAAAATCAAACAATGTGATTTTCTTTTTTTTTCCCCCACATTCATTCTCTCATGGTTGAGGTTTACCCATGTTGAAAATTACAGGCCTCTCTAATCTTTTCAAGTAGGAGAACTTGCACAATTGGTGGTTGACTAAATACTTATTTGCCCCACTGTATGTCCTTTATTCGAACTGTTTGTAAGGATCGGATACAGCATATTGCTTTTAGCTTGAGATGTCACGCTACGTCGAAATTAACGGACATTGATTCCTAGCTTGTTCCACAATAACAGTTTGAGGGACGTGCCGCTTTTCGTGACAAAACAACATTGTTCTGAGAGGCCACATCTGACGATCACACACACAAAGAGACGATCCTCATCTGGCATCCCGTCAGGCAGATCATTGTTGAAACTCGATTATATGAGGCCAAAAACATTGTGCTGCGTGACTTTATCGACTTTACCGCCCCGCAATCTCCACTCACAGTATCGGCACTTGTGACATCATCTCCTTGAAATATTGAATTCCTCTCAGACTGGAGCCGGTTTACACAAAACACAAGGGTTTAAGTAACGTTTGGCTGGACTTAAATTGTTGGTGTGAGTGCACAATTCCCATTAAATGCATCCCCTTTTTTAATCTTACATTCAAAGTTACAGTAAATCCCATCCATATGTTTACATTAGAAAGCATGAAACAAATGACAAATAACTATAAAAGAAAAAAAAGGTGCACTCACAGCCAATAAAAACCTTGTTTTTAATCCACTTACAAAGAAGAATTGTGTCACTTGAACCACACCGTGTAAGTCTAACCTCCCGTAGCTGTAGATGCGACATTATTTACGTGCTAAAAAAATTATAAACATGACAGCCGAAACCTCCATCAACCGACCAGCGAAATCATTTTCATCAATCTCTGGGAACAAAACACTCGACGGGGGATTGTGCCGGATTAACTCCTCGCTAGAAAATGTCATTTAAATCCTCCCCTTAGTTAATTTCCCTTTTGGGTAATTAGCCAACGGCGCTGACCTTTTCCCCATTAACAAGAGAAGCTTTATCAGGAAAGTCAAGGTTACCACAAAAAAAAAGAAAAATGAAAAAATACCTTAAGTGTAGGAATTGATTGGTGATTTAGATTTACGGTTTAAACCGTCCAAACTCATTCAATTCGTTCACTGCCACGGACATATATTTTTCCACCAGAACCCAATACAGTAGTTTACTGCCACCTACGACAGTCATGTGAAAAAATTCGGACACCCCATTAAATATTCAGTTCGTGCTTAAGAATTGTTCACAGAAAGTGATTCAATTGCATATTCTAACTTAAGAAAAAGTTAGGACACCCTACCACCTAATAGCTAGTCTACCCCCTTAGGCTGAAATAACTTCAGTGAGACACTTTTTGTAACCATCTACCAGTCTTTGACATCAGTCTGAAGACAGTTTGCCCCACTCCTCAACGTAGAATACTATCAACAGTGACTGACTGTTGAAGTGAGAGAAAACACCATGGTGAGATCAAAGGAGCTGTCTGAGGCCTTCAGAAAGAATATTGTAGACACTTATTAGTCTGTTAAAGGATTTCAAAAGATCTCAAAAGAATATAAAATCAGCCATTCCACTGTCCGGAAAATGGTCTACAAATGGAGAAAATTCAAAACAACTGCCAACATGCCCAGGTCTGTCCGTCCAAGCAAGTTCACCCTGAGAACAGACTGGAAGATGCTAAAAGAACCAAAACCCCTCAAATGTAATTACGGTACCTAAAGCAGGCTCCTGCTACTGTTGATGTGAAAGTGCATGCCTCTACAATCAGAAAGAGACTTCACAAGTTTAACCTTCATGGGAGGTGTGCAAGGAGGAACCCTTTTATCTGCACCAAGAACATGAAGGCCAGACTGAAGTTTGCCAGAGTGAATGTAGAAAAAGACCAGGACTTCTGGAATAATGTTCTTTGGACAGATGAATCTATAATTGAATTATCTGGACACCAAAACAGGGGACATGTTTGGCGTAAACCCAATATAGCATTCCAGGGAAAGAACTTCATACCAACTGTGAAGCATGGAGTTGGAGGTGTCATGGTTTGGGGATGCTTTGCTTCAGCAGGACCTGGCCAGCTGACCATCATAGATTCCAACATGAATTCAATCGTGTATCAGAGGGTGCTTGAGGAACATGTGAGATCATCTGTGAGAAAATTAAAGCTATGCGAAAGTGGACCCTGCAATATGACAATGACCCAAAACATACCAGTAAATCCACCAAGGACTGGCTGAAAAGGAAGAAATGAGCCCTGGGAAGGTAGAGTCAAAGCCCAGATCTTAATCCCATTGAGATGCTGTGGGGTGACTTGAAATGGGCTGTACATGCAAGAAACCCCTCAAACATCTTACAGCTGAAAGTTTTTCTGCATTGAGGAGTGGTGCAAACTTTCTTCAGACCGGTGTCAAAGACTGGTAGATGGCTACAAAAAGCGTCTCGCTCAAGTTATTTCAGTCGTTGCTATTAGGTGGTAGGGTGTCCTAAGTTTTTCCTCAGTTAGAATATGCATTTTTGTTGATAAATTTGGTTTAATGAGTAAAACAATGTTAATTTTGGTTGTTTACTTGCTATTAGATCACTTTCTTTTCCAGAGATAAAGAAAAAACAAGATCAGAAATTGATCTGTGAACATTTCTTAATAAAGAGCTGAATATTTCATAGGGTGTCCTAATTTTTCCACATGAATGTATATGGGTCATTCCAGAATTGGCGGGCATTTTAAGTCCCACCCATCAAGTTTTTAATACTAAAACCTGAAGTTTCTAAATAAATTGACTTGTCCTGAGACCAGAAAGTTTGAAAAGAGTTTAAAAATACCAAAAATAATTCTGGGCTACCCCCTAAAATGCCATTTTTCTCTTGTCAGCAGAAACAGCTTGCTTGTACTTCTAACGAAAAGCTAGTATATGAGTACAGATTTGGAAAATCCAAAAACAACAATGCTCTGTAATGACCCATATACAGTGCCCTCCATAATTATTGGCACCCCTGAAAAAGTTTGGAAACTCTTTGAAAACGGCTGGCAGTGCATTCCAGTCTCTAAATTCCCTATAACTTGAAGACGAAAGAACCTTTACCTTATTTTTGGCGTATGACGTGTTGAGTACACTGCGAGTCTCCTTGCCGGTGTAGATCACCACGCCAATCACAGTCCCTGCCAAACAAACAAGAGGAGTAATGTTGCTCATTAGACCCCCACCACTAAATACACACACACTCATTTTGGTAAGATGAACTGCATGGATGAAACACAATAAGGGCATGGAAAGGTATTGTCACTCAAGTCAGGCGTTTAATACGTTCAGCGCTTTCACACAAACACTGTGTGGAAGCTCATAAAATCCAATCGATACTCCGCCATCTTTACTCGCCAATTCATTAAGGTGGCCTTAAAACAAAGGACTACAGGCTCATTAATATTAAATGAACCAGCAAAAGTTTAATGTGGGAACTAAAAAAGGCCTGAAAAGAAATAAAAAGTTTGAGAGGTGATCAATTGCTCCCCGTGAACAATGATGCTAAACAATTATGCATTAGTGTGAAAACCGATATAGGTTGTGAAATCAACCTAAATAGAGATAAATTTTTATCTTTTTTCTTACACATCAAGCATACAAAATGTTGAATACTTTAAACCAAACCTGATAAGAATAAAAAAATTCACACCAAACACAGTTTGACCTAAGCCAGGGGTCGGCAACCAAAAATGTAAAAAGTGCCATATTGGACCCCCCCCCACCCCCCCCAAAAAAAATTATATATATACATATATACTAGGGCTGTCAAACGATTAAAATTTTTAATCGAGTTAATTACAGCTTAAAAATTAATTAATCGTAATTAATCGCAATTAATCGCAATTCAAACCATCTATAAAATATGCCATATTTTTCTGTAAGTTATACATATATTCTGTAAAATAAATTGTTAGAATGGAAAGATAAGACACAAGATGGATATATACATTTAACATACGGTACATAAGGACTGTAGTGGGCATTTCACTCTACTGTCATTTAAATCTGTCTATGCTGTCCTCACTCCGAAGCGTCTACTTTTTCCAAAGCTAGACAGCTAGTGAACAACGCCTTAATAATCAGACTTCTTCCTTTTTCATCTGATTTATTAATAAAATGGCCTCAAACCATTGTCCTCTTTAGACCGTCGTAAAACTACAAAAAAAAAAAGTACACAAGCATTGCATTAGCAACAACGTTAGCTTAGCACGCTATACAGGTTCACTAAACATAAACAAAAAGCGTCTCATACAAAAAATATAACATTTCGCTTACTAACATAATATGCACATTCTTTACAACAACCATAATTACGGACAAATCTTGTCCAAGGATCATATAAGCACAACACTACAACGTGGGCGTCAGCCTGAGACGTCGTGCAGCCATATTGAACTGTCAGTGTCAAGAAAACAATAAACCATGTCGCAAAGCGACCACAAGAGTTCGCTGTGAGACAGCACAAAAAGCCTTGCTGTAAAACTTACCAAAAGGCAGAATACTGTCTGAGCGGGACATGTGCGTTAATTGCGTCAAATATTTTAACGTGATTAATTTAAAAAATTAATTACCGCGCATTAACGCGCTAATTTTGACAGCCCTAATATATACACACACACTCACCGGTCACTTTATTAGGTACACCTGTCCAACTGCTCGTTAATACTTAATTTCTAATCAGCCAATCACATGGCGGCAACTCAGTGCATTTAGGCATGTAGACATGATTTAAGACAATCTCCTGCAGTTCAAACCGAGCATCAGTATGGGGAAGAAAGGTGATTTGAGTGACTTTGAACGTGGCATGGTTGTTGGCAGTGTTGTTAATAACGGCATTAGAATATAACGGCGTTACTAATGGCGTTATTTTTTTCAGTAATGAGTAATCTAATTAATTAATTTTCTCATCTTGGCAACGCCGTTACCGTTACTGAGGCGGGAAAGGCGTGCGTTACTATGCGTTACTAAGTTGGTTGAATAAAAAAAGTCTGAGAGAAACGGACTCACGGAGACGAGAGAGCAGAGAAGGAGTGGAGAAGACGCGATGCTCGGTGGCTCCAATAATACCTGACTGTAGCCATAGCCGACAAACTACGCCCACATGACACGGTAGATATGATATTATAGAACTAGATGCAATTGACAGACACAGCTGCATTGGCAACATGTTTTAAAGACTACATGCGTTAGTAAACAGCCGCCATCTTAAAGCAGTAGACCTCTCAGGAAGGCTCTGATGTAGAGATCCTTCCTAGCGAACCTAAGTAACTTTAAAAAAAAAAAAAAAAAATTAATCTAAAATGCTCCTAAATCGGCAAAATCTTAACTTAAATCTATCTTTAAATGATGAAACAGTTATAAAACTTTTATGTTTAAAGTAGACAGAAGGGAACTATTGCAATAACGGGAACAATTTTAACAACTTTAATGGTTGATTTACAACTTTAAATGACTTCCACACATAGCAAAGGTTACTATCTAGTTATCGCAATATCGTTGTGTCTAGTTAAGTGGAAGGTAAAGAATTGGGCTAGGGCCAATTATCCCCCAAACCCTTTAAAATTCACATTGCGTGACCAGTTTTTTTTTGAGAAAAAAAAGAAAATTATCACTAGTTACTTTGCCAAGTAACTAATTACTCTTACATTCAGGTAACTGAGTTACTAACGCAATTACTTTTTGGGAGAAGTAATTTGTAACTGTAATTAATTACTTTTTTAAAGTAAAATTAACAACACTGGTTGTTGGTGCCAGAAGGGCTGGTCTGAGTATTTCAGAAACTGCTGATCTACTGGGATTTTCACGCACAACCATCTCTAGGGTTTACAGAGAATGGTCCGGATAAAAAAAAAAAATATCCAGTGAGCGACAGTTCTGTGGGCGGCATTCTGTAGGCATTTCCGCCTAGTTGATGCCAGAGGTCAGAGGAGAATGGCCAGACTGGTTCGAGCTGATAGAAAGGCAACAGTGACTCAAATAACCACCGTAGGCAGAAGAGCATCTCTGAACGCACAGTACGTCAAACTTTGAGGCAGATGGGCTACAGCAGCAGAAGACCACGCCAGGTGCCACTCCTTTCAGCTATAAACAGGAAACTGAGGCTACAATTTCCACAAGCTCATCAAAATTGGACAATAGAAGATTGGAAAAATGTTGCCTGGTCTGATGAGTCTCGATTTCTGCTGCAACATTTGGATGGTAGGGTCAGAATTTGACGTCAACAACATGAACGCATGGATCCATCCTGCCTTGTATCAACGGTTCAGGCTGGTGGTGGTGGTGGTGGTGTCATGGTGTGGGGAATATTTTCATGGCACTGATTGGGCCCCTTGGTACCAACTGAGCATCGTTGGAACGCCACAGCCTACCTGAGTATTGTTGCTGACCATGTCCATCCCTTTATGACCACAATGTACCCAACTTCTGATGGCTACTTTCAGCAGGATAATGCGCCATGTCATAAATCTGGAATCATCACAGACTGGTTTCTTGAACATGACAATGAGTTCACTGTACTCAAATGGCCTCCACAGACACCAGATCTCAATCCAATAGAGCATCTTTGGGATGTGGTGGAACGGGAGATTAGCATCATGGATGTGCAGCCGACAAATCTGCACCAACTGTGTGATGCCATCATGTCAATATGGACCAAACTCTCTGAGGAATGCTTCCAGCACCTTGTTGAATCTATGCCACGAAGAATTGAGGCAGTTCTGAAGGCAAAAGGGGGTCTAACCCGTTACTAGCATGGTGTACCCAATAAAGAGGCCGGTGATCGTATGTCTGGAGCCGCAAAAAATTAAGAGCCTTAAATAAGCCTAATAATGAATGCAAGACATACTGTATGTATCTGTATTAGCTATATTAGCCTGCTATCAGAATGACTAAGTCTGCTAAAAATACATAATGAGCTTTATGATTTAGTGTTTATTTTCCCTGCAGTGCATCCAACACGTGACTACTCCGTTGTATGATGCCACCTCAAGTTTAACTTCATTACAATATTAATGAATTGTTTCATTGCTTTTATTAAATTATAGAAATGTAATAAAGAAATCCGATTTTTGATGTCATTTTTATTTTGAGGTTTCAAAAAACAAAATGGAACATGCATAGCATGCCCCTTATTTGGGCATGTCTTTGATTTTCTTTATTATCTCGGTTTTTATAGTCTGCAAATAGGTTTTCTGATATGTTGATGAATGTCTCCTTCATGTACTCACCATCTGTGAACGGTTTTCCACGCTTTATTATCTCCTGGGTTGCAACAAAACATGCAGCAGTAATGGAGTTTGGCGATGCAATCCACTTCTTAAATCTCTTTTTTCACTCCTCTAAGTTCTTCAGAAGTAATTGAATCACACTTTTTCTCTCACTCCCAACTGGGTACTCCTGCCGGTTTGTTTATAATAGCCACCTGCCGGGCATCCTGCCCTCCTGATAGAAACGTGTGTCGAAGGCTATGACGCAAATCTTCGTTGACAGAAATGTTCAAATTTAATATTTATTCTACACATTTTTACAGTATTGAAAAACGTTAAGAAAGTTTGTGTCATTTTTGTCCTCAAACAGAAACCATATCAAAACAAAAAATATATTTCCCCTCAACCATCTTTTTCCATTTTTAAACATTTTTGAAAAAGCTCCGAGGAGCCACTTGGGCAGCGCTACAGAGCCGCATGCGGCTCTCAAAACATGCGTTGCAGACACCCGACCTAAGCAATTAGGTATTTTTGGTTGTTCAAGTATGCAATAAAAGTAAATATTTGGTGATATTTTACACCGATGCCAATATCTACTGTGACAGAAAACTATTCCAAACATTGGGAAATTAGAAAAGAAGTAGTACAGTCCATGAAAACGATCTATGTCATTACATCACGGTAAACAAGTAAAAATTATAAAAACAAATATAACGACAGACATCCAATTCACTTAAAATTGGAGTGCTGACTTTGGATGCTCATGTTTAAGTACTGTTGACGGTCTAACAACCTAAAATTCTATATTTTTTGACCCGGTGCCAATTGTCTTTATTATTAACATGTAATGGAAACATTTTGAAGTGAAGGGTAAAAATTGATTAATGGAATTTCCATTCATTTCAATGAGGAAAGTGGATTTGAGATGTGTCAAAAATGGTTTAATCATATGCTGTATGTGAAATTTGTTCATGAACGTTGCTATACTCCTTTTATGTCCCATCCCAGGGTTTCTACAGGTATCAGCGAATCTCATTTAATGCTTTTTAAAGCCACTTTAAACTAATTGAATGCCCTTGCACGACAGCAGATAGTTTTACACACACAAATTGTAAGTCGAGTTGTCCGATAATAACTTTTTAACCGATATTGTCCAACTCCAATAATCCGATACCAATATATGCGGTCGTGGACTTAACATTTTATGGCTAGCTGTATTGTGATGCCCCACTGGATACTTTAATAATGATAAATGTAATAACTTCAAGGTTTTCCTAGGGGCGTTCTGTGAGGAAAAATGAGAACTTCAACCGAAGTTATCGAAAAAGTGCCTATTTTGCACCTCTATATTTATTGTTGAAATCAAAATAATGCAAACATCAGTTTTTTTTGGATCAAGTGCCAGTGCAAGTGCGAAGTGCCAATAAGGCACTGTCACATAACATATGGCTCACACAGTGCTTCTGGCTGAAAATAACAGTCACACAGCCTCAGTACAGTGAATGAGGTATGTGGAGTTCATAATTCATTATTTTTCAATCCTTTATTGTTCATTTAATTTTTGCATCATGAATGCAAATGGTATGGTCACATAACAAACCCCAAGCATCTTAGTTAGGCGACATCTAATGCTCAATAAGCGTAACATTTGTGCTAAACTGTGACCAGCCCTTGTACAAAGCAAGAAGGCTTCTACCCAAAACCGATAATGAAAAACCAATGTCGACATTATCCGATATCATTTTAAAACTCTTTTTTTCGACCAATATTATCAGCTACCAGATAACATCAGACAACTCTATTATGTAAAAAAATATATATATCATGTTTACATATGTTTTAATGCCTGAAACATTTAGTTTAATACTTTTTAATGCCAGAATTTTGACAAAATCTATTTAAAGACTTTTAATGCTTTTTAATAATCCGCATAAACCCTGCATCTTGAGCCATCCACGGCAAACCTTTAAGTGCTTATCCTACGAGCAACAACGATGAAAAAGTCAAAGTCTCTTGTGTGTTTGTTCTTCTGGTCAAGGTCATGGCAGTGTAGAAAAGGCGGGGGCTATTGTGGTTGCGGGCAGGTCGCCACAAATCAATGGCGGGCGCAGGAGTCACAAACGCTCTCAACTGACACAAGGGACTTCAAATGGGGATCAAGAAAGCTTGAGAATGAGAACTTGAAAGACGCTCACCCGAGGCTACGACTGTGCTGGCCCACAGCGTGTTTTCAATGCTCAGGCTCTCGTGGACTTGAGGGTCGGCGTCTTCCTATAGGGATTGAGACACAGACAAAAAAAAATACATAAAAAAAAATCAAGACCACATAACACTTAAATGGGCAAAAAGTGTCAGGAGCTTATTAGACGAAGTAAAAATAGTTTCGGAAGAGATAAAACGCTGTCAAGTTCTCCTTTTATGGACATGTATGTATGATGGCAATAAACTAAACTCGAGTCCGGATAAACAACAGTCTGTAGATAATGACTAATTACTTAAAAAAAAAAAAAAAAAAAAAAAAAGATTGCTTTTAGCTATTTATTGGCACTCCAAGTTGAAGTTTACTGTCAGACTAAACAAAGACAATTACACTAAATGATTGAAAACAGTTTCACATAGCTTAATGCTAAAATAACAAACAGCATCTATGCGACGGTTTCAAAAAAGTTTTCATTACTAAATATTTGAATTCAAATGGTAATGCAACAAATGTAGACAGATAGATGATATATCTCTATTCACTTCTTTACCATTGAACGCCTACATTTGGCCTGAGGTGTGAAATTTCAATGTTATACTGCCCCCAAGTGGCCAAGAACCTGGTAGGACACCAGAAGGAGCAGCACAATGTCCATTGAATTGTAGTAAAAAATGTGACTTAAGTTTTTGTTCTTTATGTTCATTACTGTAATGCTGTATTATTTAAAGATGAGGAATGTTTATACCATTTTAAGTTGTATTTTCGATATCTTTTATCCATTTTAATGTAGAGCTGAAACGAATACTCGAGCAACTCTAGTTTAAATACTGATCCGAGTAATTTTATTCACCTCGAGGAATCGTTTAATCTTGCCAGCTCTAAACATCACATTTTGCCCGGACTACTTATAATGCGGGACAAGGCGCTGACGTCACGTGCGTAGAGGAAGAAGCAATAAAAAAAATAAAATGCCTTACTGCAGCCGACAGCCGCTAGCAGGTAGTGTCTGATGGATCTCAGATATCACATGTATGTAGAACTAGATGCGAAATGACCGACTCGGCGGCGTTAGTAAACAGCTGCCATCTTAAAAAAGTAGACTTCTCAGCGCTAATAAATAAGATTAACGTTACTGTCACTCGCTCATGTAACGATAGCCCTGCGGAGGGCTAGGTTTAATTATGACCACTGTCGATGCATAGCTAACGTGTCTTACATAGAGGCTTTATTTAATGGTAAATGCAAATGGCGTTATACTTGTATAGCGCTTTTCCACATTTCAAGGTGCTCAAAGCGCATTACACTACATTGTCATCTACCAACTGGTGGCGCAGCACCAGGAGCAATGCAGGGTTCAGTATCTTGCTCTAGGATATTGTGAAAACGTAGCGCTGTAGAGAGATGAGGGAGTAAAATAAAAACTTAAGAATACTAACTGTCAATTTTAGCTCAGTAGTCATTGCTGGATAAAACACCAAGTAGCACTGGTCCCTAATGTGCTCCAATACAGCAAGTATCATACATCTATTTTGAACACTGCAAAAACTCAAAATCCTATCAGGACTTACAGTTTAGACTAACTCAAAACTTAACTAGAACTTAAAATAGCTTGACACAAATGGAAATTCAATTGAAACACGAGGGAAAAACACCTAACTTTTAAGTGATGTGTTATCAAGTGTAATGACATTTTTAGGTAAGAAATATATATACAGTGGGGAGAACAAGTATTTGATACACAGTTAATGGGAAAACCCATTGGCAGTGTATCAAATACTTGTTCTCCCCACTGTATGTATGTATATATATATATATATATATATATATATATATATATATATATATATATATATATATATATATCTTATAAGATCTAGAAGTTTTTTTGAGTGAAAGCAGTGAATTAGTCTCTTTTTTTATTCTAGTCACATCTGAGATGCAATTGTTGGCTGTTTTCAACAATGTACATCGAAAATAAAGACATTGATTGACTGAAAATGGTTCAATATTAGATGAAATGTCTTGTTTTCTCATGTACATTTATAATTGCTCTTTACCTAAAAAAATATATGTTTTATCCGATTACTCGATTAATCTATACAATTTTCAGTCGATTACTCAATTACTAAAATATTTGACAGCTGCAGCCCTATTGTAATGTGAGAATGCATGAGAAAAATCTACTAAAAAGGTAAACAGGATGCCAAATTTTGACTTCTACAAGCAGCTGCCAAGAATTGCCACACAGTAGCACTTTCATCAATACTGTACTAATTAAAAACTAACCCAAAAAAGTATTAGCAAGGTCACATCAGTGAGATTTCACAGATAATTAAGGTTCCTTGTGAAGGGTAGTGGTGGTCTACTTTCACTGGTCTCTTAAATAAAAGCAAACACGTTAAAATGGTTGGCTCCGGCGTGCCGAGTGCAAGCTCAGCTCAAATGGTTGGCCTGATGTCATAATTATGATACCCAAGCAGCCACATCCTGTCATTCCTCACAAAGTGGTGAAGAAGTGCATGAAAAATAAATGGCGGGGAGGCCCGACGCTTGACCGCACTGACATTGTCATCGCGTCGCCGCGTCTCCATAAAGTGTAGGAAGAGGAGGGTGGAAAAAAGGACCTCTCGTAAATAGGTAAATTCATTTGCTTTAGGTCTGTGGGAACCCAATTTTTTTCTCCCCCCCGCATCCACCCACCCCACCATCCTGCTCTGACTCAAAGCACACGATATGCAAAGGAAGGCCGTGGAGGATGAATGAGTGGAGGAAGTGCTCGCTCACTAAGCCTGGTGTGTGGCCAAGAGTGAAGACAGACCACAAAGGCTGCCTTTGTAGTGAGACTCTCCTCTCTGTGGGGGCTGTGCT
Source organism: Corythoichthys intestinalis (assembly GCF_030265065.1). NCBI lineage: Eukaryota > Metazoa > Chordata > Actinopteri > Syngnathiformes > Syngnathidae > Corythoichthys > Corythoichthys intestinalis. The sequence goes on from NC_080416.1 coordinate 28,885,906, forward strand.
AATCTACTATTAATAAAAAAAAATTAAAAAAACTCAGAGCAACAAGCAAGCAAGACAGGATAGATGTGAGTTCCCTCGCTCGATAGCAGTGAGACCTGCATGTGATGTAAGAGGGACATTAAGACAAGACCCCCATTGTTGCCACTTTGTCAGCACAGCGGCAAATATCTGTTGAAGATTTATTTCGACAGGAAATTTATAAAACAAGTGTACCCGTGTGAAGTTTCCCTCAAAACTGTGGATGTCCAGCTGGGGCTTCTGAGCGTAGACAAAGGCGTTGATGGAGAAGAGATCCTAAGGAGGGACAAAGATCATTAGGAATGGGCAATTTGGCCACTTTTTTCCATAAACCATATGACTAACATTAGACAATAGATTAAAAAAAAGCCTAACATACCTGCTCTCAATTTTACCTTTCATGACCATTATCAGGCAATTTGGATGATATTTAAGAATTACAATCCAACTATTAGTGTATTATACAACTTTTTGCCACTATATTATGTCGCACTGGGAAATACAACTTTAATAAATTCTGTGACCAACCTGCAGAGGTGGGCAGAGGAGCAAAAGAATTTACTCAAGTAAGAGTAGAATTACTTCAAAATATTACTCAAGTTAAAGTAGTGAGCCAAAAAGAAACACTCAAGTACAAGTAAAAACTACTCGGTGAAAAGAATACTAAATTACTGAATAATTGCTGAGGTTTGATTTTATTGTTTTTTATGTAAATGGACTTAGTCAAAAAGAAAGTGCAAATTTTGGAATTCTTACACAAATTAACCCATTAAGGAAACATAAAGTCAACCATAAAATCTCATGTGACGGTTTTCTTACGTCTTGCTGGTATTATAGAGTCATGTGAGTTTTGTAACGACGGCTCATTAGTGAAACTGGTACTGTGACTGTGCAGGCAAAAAAAAAAAAAAAAGAAAACGTAATTTTCAGACTACAAGCCGCTACTTTTTTCCTTCATTTTAAATCCTGCGGCTTATAGTCCAGTGCAGCTTATTTTCCGGATGACACAATATGACATCTGTCATCAGCATTCATAACGCTCATGGCAGTTTCATGTCATAATTATTATGGTCTTATGACAGTCTTACGGCACCACTGTCAAATGTGTTAACAAAATACCATAACTAGCAATTAATGAAACTGGAACAGTAACTGAAGAAATAATTAGCATAGAACATGAATTTTGATTGTTATTTACATCTGTAGCACCGCAATGCATGCTAGGAGGCATGTTAGACGACAACAGTGTTAACAGCAGGTGGCAGCAGAGGTTGACTGTCTTCCCCAAGAGAGCAGTGATGGCCAAATGAAGCTTTTTCAAGCAATGAAACTTTGCAGCCAATTGGTTCAAGGTTTCATGGTGGTTCATTTGGTCTTATGACAGTCGTATAACGTCGCGGTAAAATTAAATATGACCAATTAATATCTTTTGGTGTAAATATCCCATAATACAGTGAGGACAGCTGCGGTTTATAGTCCAGTGTGGCTCATCTATGAACAAATGTCATTTTCTTGTCAAATTTGGTGAGTGGCAGCTTATAGTTAGGTGCGCCATATAGTGCGAAAATTACGGTAGTCAAGAGGAAAAAAGAAGGAAGGACGAGCATTTCTTCTCCAAAGATCTACTGAAGTAAAAAGTAAGGCGTGGTAAAACTACTCTTAGAGGTACATTTTTCTTGGAAGGTTACTCAAGTATATGTAATGGAGTAACTACTAGTATATCGAGTCACTACCCACCTCTGCCATAATGGTAACTCAAAGCACTCGTTGCAATGAATGGAAATGCCATTAATCTGTACTAGTCTCCCTGAATCCCTCGCAAAAAAGTTAGAATATGTTTTTAATAAGGAGAACGACATGTTTGAGACTGCTTTGTACAAAATATAGTCAGAACAATTATTATACAAGATAGACAGTGCAAAATGGCCACTGTTGGCAGTATAAAACAGACATTAATATAAATGTGTCAAACCCACTACTTGCTACTACTAAGTTACATACTAGGACTATTAACACCATTTATTAGCTCATTGAATGTGTTCTTGCTTTTTGTGTTAGCATTATTATTGAGTTCAATTGCCACCATATGGCACTTTTATCCCAGGTACTTGTTTCTATAATGGATGGCAGGAAAACGACATGCTGTGAAAATTTATCAAAATTTAAAACTGATAATTCGGGAAAATATTTACTCCATTTAAATTTTACACTTAATGGGTGAGCAGCGGGCACTTTAGAGAGACCCACCATCTCATACACAAACAAATAAAAAGTGAATTTTCACTTCAAAGTACCTTTAGACACCCTGTTAAACAAGCCCCATTATTTGTTTTATAAACATGCAGGCCCAATTTATTGTGTTTAAAGTTGAGAACTCGGCATATTTATAAGCCAATAATATGTTAAGTCTTTAGCTATAGTGGCTTATCTTTACCCCCACTGCTGGAAGGCGCTGTGAGCACCCCACGGCCACTTTCAGCTTCCAGTCAGTCTCGCCGTCCAGTTGGTCGGTCCTAATGTAGCACGCGCCTGGACCAAATAAGACAGAATGGTTAGTTGTTGTTCCATTTCTATGTGTTGCTGCCCTGTGTTTAAGTAGCAGTTTTTTAAATGCTAATAATTACTGAAACATTACTTTCAGCTTAGGCTGAGCAACTCTACGACTTCCGTGAAGTTGGCCCCCATCAGACGCAAATATATATAAAAATGATTAAGATCGTTTGTGCAGTAAAGTTTCATTTGTGCTGCTATCGTTTTTAAGATATTTACAATTCTTTTATAGGTCAATCTGAGGTCAACCAGCCCCCCCATTTTGATTAGTAATGGCTAAAAATTGTGTCAATCTTTTATGCTGCCATCGTTTTTGAGATATTGAGATATCAATTTCGAGTGATGCCGTAACGCATCCCCCTATCTACGGTGGCACGGAACCGCAATGGTACCATTCGCTTCTGTTAGGTTTGTGTTGTAAAAATTTTTGTCTGTGCTGCTATCGTTTAATTGATATTGAGATATTCATTTTGAGTGATGACGTCAATCAGAGCCCCTCCATCGCCGCTGATAACAGAGGAGTGTCCAAACTCGCAGCCCCCCATTTACTGCAAAATAGACCCGAGGGGTGCCATTCGTTTGTGCTACATTTGCGCCAGTTGTTTGGACACTCCTGTTATTTAGAGAGTTGGCATGCTCCATCAGCCGTGATGGAGGGTCTCCGATTGACGTCATCATTGAAAATTAATATCTCAATATCTTAGGGGCGTAACGGTACACAAAAATCTTGGTTCGGTACGTACTGTACCTTGGTTTTGAGGTCACGGTTCGGTTCATTTTTGGTTACAGTAAGAAAACAAAATGCAAAATATAAATGTGCTAGTAGTTTATTACACACTTTTGTGCTTTCAACAATGGGAACATTAGCCTATACAAAGCTAGAATTCTGCTCAAAAATAGAAAATACAATATTCTGAAATGTCGATAATTTGAAAAACAAAATAAAAATAAATAACATTGGCTAAGACTTTTTCTTTAAAAAAATATCTGATGTGCAAAATTGAACAGTTGCAACACTGAACAGTTTCAAGTTTCTCATATTAACTTTATGACTACAGCCTCGAAAAGTAAGGGTTATTAGGGCTGTCAAACGATTAAAATTTTTAATTGAGTTAATCACAGCTTAAAAATTAATTTATCGTAATTAATCGCAATTCAAACCATCTCTAAAATGTGTCATATTTTTTGGTAAATTATTTTTGGAACGGAAAGACAAGACACAAGACGGATATATACATTCAGCATAGTGTACATAAGTATTGTATTTGTTGATTATAACAATAAATCCAGAAGATAGCATTAACATTAACATTCTTTCTGTTGAAGACATTTTCGTTTTCTCTGCAAAAACAAACACACAACAGAGCCTTAGAACAGTAACAAAAACGGTATGATTTACAATGTGTGCAAAGTGTGTGTAGTGTACACATAAATGTGGCCCTCTTCCCTACTCATCCTCTAGCCAGTCGCTGAGGCAAACCAACTTATTTACATTTTCTGAGAGTTGTTTCATCTATATTCTTTTTTAATTTGAATTCCCCACCCAGAGGGCCAACGTGCTTTTCTTCCATGTTTACGTTTAACCGTTACCCACGCTGCTCACTGCACTTCTGAGTGGTGCGACGGCCCTGGCCGTTTAATTGTTATCCTTTTTGATACTGTCAGTCAGCTGATCGTCACGTCCGCCACCTGGCTGCTTCCCCTCCCAACGTGACGTACTCTGAAGCCGGACGGGCAGACGACGTCGCCGCCGCTGATGGGCCACCCGAGGAAGGGTGCCAACTTAAAAAACTAGCCGCTGTCTGTCATGTATCCATTGTGCAGCGCTTTGTTTACATTTGCGGCAATATCGACACTTGCTTTACTGCAGCTAAGCCGATACAAGGTAATACTATTAGGCCGTTGTTTGAGCTCGCATCCCCGCGTGTGTTGTATTGTGCCTGAGTCTTGTTAACCAAATAAAGGCAGCGTTAACAAAAGTAATCTGACCGCTCGTCATTTTACAGCCAACACTCTGAGAGTTCGCATTTGACAGCATATGTGCCGCGTACCTCCTCGCCAGCTGTTTGCTCGCCATTCATTCACCTGTGCATTTGATCGCTATTTTGTTACACTCCCGCTTTTTCGGTGAGGTATTTTGTGTTCATTCGTTATTGGATCGTTTTTGTTCACCACTGTAAATAAGAGCACCGCAGCAGCAGAGGTAAACTGCCGTTTTCGTTCAACCCGTTTTGTTTAGTGTAGAAGCCAAGGTAGTGACTGTCTTTTTGTTATTTCCTTTTTACGATCAGGGTTTACTTAGCCAGTGGGGTTTAAGTGTAGTTTCATTTTGTTTGTTGTTTTGGCCTGGGTTTACACTGAAGCCAGCTTCTTCCGCATTTTGTATATTTTGTTCATTGCGAGTTCAACATGGGAAACAGTGGGATTATGGGATGCATAAGCGGGCATTCCGCACTTGCGTTAAATGCGTCAACTATTTTAACGTGATTAATTCAAAAAATTAATTACCGCCCGTTAACGCGCTAAATTTGACAGCACTTTACATTACGTCAGAAACTCGTTCGGTACGCCTCCATTCCGAACCGAGCACCCAGTACCGAAACGGTTCAATACAAAATACATGTACCGTTACACCCTTAATATCTATTAAACGATAGCAGCGCAGTTTTTAAAGCACAAACGTAGCATAAACGAATGGCACAATTTCGAGTCCATTTTGCAATAAATGGGGGTTTGCATGATGTCATCACTCATAATTAATATCTCAAAAACAATAGGAACACAAACGAAGATTTTTAGATTACAAACGATTAACATTTTTATATAAATTTGAGTCTGATGGGGGGCCAACTTCAAGGCAGTAACTACGCATTTAACTGTTTTTGATTCTGTCATTGACTGCTCTAGATGTCCAATCAATCCCTTTTGACTGGGAAGGGTGAATAAACATTTGTTCATTTATTCACCGTACAGAACTTTGAAAGATTAAATATATATATGGCGGAAAACACACATAAGGCTGAAAAAGCAGTTTCTGCTCTTGCACCCCTCTTTAAAATAAACTGCTGTATTTTAAGGCAAAAGAACTTTTGTTTGATAGAACAATATGTCTATATGCTGCCAGTTTCATGGCGCAACATGCCCGCAGGCTACTTTTTATTTGTCTGTTTTACCCTGGAGACCCCCGTTTACAGAGACGGCGCAAATGCTTTTGTTTCAACGCAGCCATAAAAAGAAGGTAAGAAATTGTATTTATTATTCAAAATGTCTATCATTTTTAGCTTAGAATCATTAATTGATGTCCAATATTTAGGTTTTTTTTTTTAGAAAAATGACAATAAAATTATTCACTCGCATATTTCAAACTTTTAAACAAATAGCGTCACAATGAAAAAAATTGTGTCCGTAAATAGGTCACGGATATCTACCTCATAACTATGGCTTAATCTTATTTTTATTGTCACTGTCGTATTTTCCCTGATATGTTAGCTGATAAATAATCGATACAAAGAAAAATTGAAAAAAAAACTTTTAAAAGGGTAAATATATGATAAAGAACATCCCGACCACTCCTTGATGTCTGCGATTTCTGCATCGCGACCCTTGTTATAGACCCTACTCACGTGACGTCACAGCCACGCCCCCGCGCCATGTTGTCCGGATACTAGTCATGTTAATGCATTAGCGCTTCGTAAATTCCGGCGTGTTTTTCTGCTCGTTAACATTAATAATCAAAATGGTGAAGTCGTGTGTGGCGGTCGGTTGCAAAAACAGAGAAGATAGACGGAGAGACTTGAATTTTTACCGTATTCCAAGAGACCTGAAGAGGAGACAGAGATTGACTGCTGCAATTCGACGAGAAAACTGGGCTCCAAACGACTACCACAGATTATGTAGTAGTCATTTTATATCTGGTAAGATGCATTTAATATATATTTAGAGGGTTTTGGGCTGACAACCACAATTAAGATCATTGCTAGGCTAATCGCCGACAACATACACTCAGACGTTGTGAATGAACTACCTGAAAATATATAATTATAAGGGGATAATCAGACAGTTGTCATACAATTAATTTACAATTTCACTATTGAGGTCAAAAGCCAAAAAATAAATTCAACTAGGGACAATCTGGAGTAGTGCTATCGCACTTCATATTTATTACGTATTATATATGTATATAGTGAGAGTGCTATCGCTAAACCATATAAACATTAAAAGCCCTAGCTCCATTGACAAATGACATGAAATACATTAGACTTGACAGTGGATGTTAGCAAGAACAAAAGATTTTGAATTGAAAATTTCGTAACTCACCTTCCGAGCACAAGATTCCTGCCGAATTTTCGTGTACGAGGACATGTTTCACCCAACCAGCAACGTAGCATTTATAAGCCTCCAAGCTCTTAAAGTTTTTCAAACTTTCGTGAGAATAGGCTGATTTTGTGTGGACAAGATAGTTGTAAATATCAGGATATCAGATGTCAGGCGAAGCCAGCGGGTCGAAAAACATCGATTTAGGCATCAAATACGGATCTGGCGAATGGATAAACTGAAGCTTTTCCACGTAACGCCTTTTATGCAACGGATCCAATGAGTTTACAGCGTCAGATAACACCGGGGCTTCCATGAATTGCTCTATAACTTGCTTGACTAATTGAAAACAATGAGAATAGGTCTGAAAAAGAGGTACAATATGGCGGCCGGAAACAGCGACACGCCCATTTTGTGACGTAGGTGAGTAGGGTCTATATTACGGTGTTTCATCCATAAAATCCCCAAAAAGTTCAGTTGTGGACATTCACAGCTGTGTCTTGACATACGGTGAGACATGCTGCGCAGAGTTTTTGGATTGAAACAAGGCAATTATGCGACAATATCTCGTTTAAATCATGGTGTCTTTAATTATGCTCTCTCATCCTGTCACCTCGAGTTAGGGTTTAAAATGTTTTATTTTTGTTTTAAATGCCCTCCTGTTCAAATTTTTTTCCCTCAGAAAATTGAGATTTTAAACTTTCCAATGATGTATCACACATGCACATGGGACAATTTTAAAATTTGGCCAAATTAGGAGTCTCAGAGTTGAACTTCAAGTCATCTGAGTATTTTCCACCATATACAGTATATGCAACTTGAGTCTGGTCACACTTATCTCATGGCACCACAAGATTTATGAAAATATTATGTAAGGACATCAACTATGCCAACAACGAAGCTCCTTATCAATCTCGAACAGCAGGGGTTAAACATACACGAGTGTCATTTCCTGCGTCACTAAACAGAAAGCCTTGTTGCTCTCATGTTATTCTTCCGTGCTCATAAAGACGTTAATAAACGGACCGGATGGACAGGGCGGCGTAAGATTTCGACCTGCATTAATCTTGGGTAATATTACATATGAAACTGATGGATGTGGGCCACTATCTGACAGGCAGGCTAGAGGGGGGACATAAAGTGTCCCCTGAGGGTTAACTATGATGGAGAGCAAGAGGAGGATTCATGATCCTCGGTAGTTCGGCGTGCGAAAGACAAATATGTGCTTATGCGCCACGCGTGTCAAAGACATAAATATGTCAAACACTCCCCGGCCGAGCGTATTATTGTTATTGTTATATGGATTAACGGGGACGGCGTCCTCAGGAACATTTCCCCTCGGACCCCGCCCTCTCTGATCGGACATGGCTCATTGATTCATTCGCTTCATTCGTCACTCCAACAATGTGACATAAATCATATGAATGGCTCATCCAATCATGTCGACGGCGCAAGAGGGGGTCGGAAGTCACATTTTGAAGCCGACACACTTTGTTAGGAAGCCACAAAAGGTGCCTAAAAGTTCAACAGGATGCCGTTCGTTCCGTCCCTTGCAGATTTATCTCAGTATTGGTTGGAATGACCGAAGGTTCTCAACTCACCGTTCCTCTCTGAAGTCCTCAGGAATATCATGTCTGCAGGAATCCTTTGGTTCTAGGATGAAGAAAAAGGTGGAGGGTTACCGATTGCTACTGCAAATATCGCTGAAATCTTAATTAAATTAAACAAGGTCTCCAGTTGGAGGCTGATGACTGACTTGGGGGAAACTTTCTAGTAATTATTTCACATTCACAGGGGGGAAAATAACTCACTCACTGCCTGCAGTAGTGGATGAAGTAGTCACTTTTTTTACTTAGTAAAAGTACAGATATAGGTGCAAAAAATTACTTAACTAAGAAAAAAATGACTCAACTACTAAAGTGCTTGCTTTATATTTTACAAGTAAAAAGTATAAGTTTTTTCTTCCGATGCAAAAATGTAATATACGTATTTTATATATATATGGCGGAAAACATACACAAGGCTGAAAAGCAGTTTCTGCCCCCCCCCCCCCCCCCCTTTTAAATAAACTGCTGTTAGCCAAAAGAACTGTTGTGCTTGATAGAACAATATGTCCATCCATACACTGCCATAGCAGTTTCATGGCGCAACATGCACCCGGACTACTTTTTATTTGTCAGTTTTACCCCGGAGACCCCTGTTTACGAACACATCGCAACCGCTTTTGTTTCAACCTAGCCACAAAAAGAAAGTAAGTAATTATATTTATTATTTGAATTGTCTATCACTTATAGCCAGGGGTGAAAGTGGGCCAGAACGGTCAGGAACGCAGTTCCGGTATAAGATTCAGGGCCAGAACGCAGTTCCGGGATAAGATTCAGGGCCGGAATGCTGTTCCGGTATAAGATTCAGGGCTGGAATGCTGCTCCGGTAAATGGTGCTCTGATTCTGCAAATATGACGCTGTCAAAACGCTATGTAAAAAAAAAAAAAAAAAAATGCTAAGCTGCCACACATGAATTTCATCTCCAAGAAGAAAACAATCTACCAACATCAGATTTACCTACACAAGTGTTAACAACAAGGATAATAAATTGCTTGTGTAGCGTCATCCGTTTACATCAATATTTATTATTTATTTTATTCCACGGACGGCATGGAGGTTTTCCCAGCTGCTGCAGTTATCTGAGTCTGACAATGATGAGTCACGTCAACGTGCGAATGCGCCTGGACTCATTTATCCGTTGAATTGGCTGACATACTGACATGTGATCAGCAGTGATAGTCAGCTCTGATTGGTTCAAATGTGCATGTTTTATGGAACAGCAAAAAAAAAAAAAAAAGGGTTGTTGATTTGATGCGACAAAAAAGGGCAATGCAACATAAAATGGATCAAATCTTTAAGAGCAACGAAAGAGTTGAGGAGGCTTACTTTTCATATTTAGTTTTATTTGCTCTGATGGGGAGGTTCAGGACATCTTAGCTGTCAATGTGCACTTTGGACTTATATTTGTTCATTTATGTTAGGCAACTTATTCATTTCCTTATGATTTTAAAAAGTCAATGTTTGCGCGATCTTCAAAATACATTAAATTTCACTCTCCATAATATAAGTCATTTGTACTTATTTTTCTGAATGTCTGTTACTTATATCTTTATTCATTCACAGCTGTGTCTTTACACTGGGTGATACATGCTACACAGAGCTTTTGAATAGAAATAAGGTATGTACGCGATAATTAAAATCAGTGTGTCTTTAATGATGCTCGTTCATCCTCACACCTCGATTTACCGGAAATGTAGCGCAAGCCACAAAAAAGTCGTACATTGCAGTCGAACGCTAGCGCGAGAATTTTGGACACAGCAGGCTAACTGACTAGCGTGCAATCCATTATCTTTTCGACCAGTGTTGCCGTTTGGATTGCTTATTATGGGATAATATAGATGTATTAAATACATTGGATGCTTAAATCATAAAGCCTAGGTCCTTAGCTTCAAGGCTAAACACAATTGGATAGGAAGTGTTATGTTCTACCATATACTAGTATATGTTGTTACCTTTATGCATATGGAGCCTTTTATTCTCAGTCAAAGCAGTCACGTATTCACATTCTTTAATCATAATCATAATTTAAAAATATATATACAGTACTGTGCAAAAGTTTTAGGCAGGTGTGTGCACAGTACTGTATATATATTTTTTTAATTATTAAATTTATTAGGATCATGGAAGCTTCCACTTGGGGAAAATATATACATACAGTATATCCTGTATATACATAATATAATAAAAATATACAGTACTGTGCAAAAGTTTTAGGCAGATGTCCTGCCTAAAACTTTTGCACAGTACTGTATATATATTAAAGACCCACTTGCAAAAAATATTATTATTAAAATCCCCTGAAAATTTTTTTTTGGGGGGGGGCACAGATTCAAATGAAGCCAAATTTTTAAAAAATGTATGCAGCAAAGTTATTACCTATACAGCTAACTCCTTGTTTAGCCATGTTTATTTACAAAATAAAACACAGGGCTTGATGAAATCTACATTTACTCAAACACCAATTTCCTTTAAGTCTGTACGTCCACCCACATATCTTAGTGCATGCATATTAATTATCAAAGACTCATCTTGAAGTGTGTGTTATTTATTATTTACCAGGATGGGAGTCCAAAACCTTTTATGAAATGAGAAACTTTCAAAGGTCTCAAAAATGTCTACTTTTCACTCACCTAATTTGACCAACTTTTAAGGTGTCAAAAATGCCGTCCTATTCAAAATTTTCCCCCCCAGAAAATAAAAAAAATTTAAGCTTTTCAATGATGTATCACACATGCATATAGGAAAATTTTGAAGATCGGCCAAATTGGAGGTCTCAGAGCAGAACTTCAAGTCACCGGATTGTTTTCCGCACATATATAAGTACCGTAATTTCCCGAATATAGGGCGCACCAAATTTACTTGTAAAATCTAGGGGAAATTATTGTACCCGTTTATAATGCGCACCTTAATTTTAGCACCAATAAATAGAAGAATACAAGAAAACAGAGCTTGTGTACAGATACAAAAATGTCATTTTACTGACTGGTGAAACACAGCACAGGCATAGCACATTGGTAGTTCAAAACATTACCTTAAACTGACAATATGCACGGTAATAATATGATCTGACAACTTCTCCAACTTACCAAAATCCAGGAGAAAACAAAACAGATGCGACTTCTCTTTTAAAGGCTGCTGTATAACTTGATCGTTTCATCATGATGAATAAATGTTTCCTCCATGGATTGATACGGTAAAATGAAAGTGAGAACGCAAGTAAGAAATCCGAGAGCGCTCATCGCTGTCGACGTGACAGTAACAATAGGAACTATTGTTATTTGGGTTTGAGTTTCCCGAGGAATGGATATAGTTGACGGACACACACAGGAAGTCTGTGTTGTTACGTTTGTTATAGTCCGAGTTGCGGAGTTTTTTTTTTTTTTTAAATATATTTACAAACAGATAGATCCGAGTCAATATTCACAGAAAGAACAAAAAAAGTCATTGACTGCTCAGTTTGATTTTAAACTGTGCAAAATGGAAAAAATCAAGCCAAAACAAGAAAATAAAACAGAAGCTTAACACGCTCAAAAACTCCGAAACAGTTTAATGGTGGATTGCAAGCAACTATCAGGTGCATACCACCACCTACTGGACAAAAGTGTGCAGTACCCATCTGGAGGCGCGCCGCTCTCACTGTTGGTTTTTATTGGTCAATATCTTGTTCACCTGCCTACTCTTGCTTGTACTCGTGTTGTTGCCACTAGCGCTCAATTACGGTATAGTTGCACGGGGCTTATTAATTGCGCAGAGTCACAAAAATGAAACTATCAATTCACAATAGGTGGGTGACAAAAGTAACGTGAAACGCAGGCAACAATATGAAAAGTTGTGGAGTAAAAAGTACAGATACAGTACGTACTCAAGTAAAGTACAGATACACAAAAATGTATTTAACTACAGTAACGAAGTAAAAGTACTTCGTTACATTCCACCACTGACTGCCAGTCAAGTTATAGTATTCACAGAGTGTGTGTTGTGGTAGTTAGGAAAAAGAAAAAACAGTATAGAGGGATCCCTCAATTACTGCTGTTAATGGGGCCCAGAATCGAACGATCATAAAGTGGAAAAAACGCAAAGTACTGTCAACCCCACAGCGACATTTACACTTAACTTTTTGGTAAACTTTAATTCTCTTAGAACTGTTTTCAAAAATGTATATGCTCACCTTCTCAACAATAATCAGGTCTCCCACTTGGATGTCTGAGCTTTTCACCTGGATTTTGCCTACAGGAAGAAAAAAAAACAAGTCAACTCCTAAAATGACTGCACATAAATCTGAGCGGTGTCTTCACTTTTAATAGATGTGATCTATTGATTTGTAGCATTTTGCGCTTGTTTTCCCGTCAACTTGCGAGAGATTGATACTCTGTTTGCGTGATGACGTAACTGCCTATTTTCACGACTCGATAACTCTCATATTTATCACCTCCATATCCTCTGCAAAGTCTCGCACCGGGCAGCATAAGAGGTGTGACGGCAAAACGGCACAGATATCACACGAGGGGATTGGGGGAGCAGACCATCTTTAGCGGCGTCTAAAAATCGATGCAATTACGGCGAGAGGGACGACTTGTGTTACGTGGGTAATTGCATGGGGAGGGCTCGCTGATAGAGGGGAGTATCCGCTATCATCGTGTCAGCAAACAGTCACTCGCTCATTCACTTACCGCGCAGCGTCAGCTTGCTGTACAGCTGCGAGTTCATCTCCTTGTCCCGCTGGTGGCGCCGTACCTCATCCACGGCCTCCCGTACCATTGTGACAGCCATCACAAAACCCTGGAACATGCATGAGACTTTGAATTCAAATAAACACAAAAAATTGGGTTTAGCAAAAACATTGATTCATCAAATAATCTGATAAAAATGTATTTGGTACTTTTAAAACAAAGTATCCGTGAGTTGTAGATAAGAACGCAGTTATCATTGTCGGCACTTTCCAGACTTCCATGCAATACTAAAATATGTGACTGAGTGTGTGTGTGTGGTGACATGGGAGTCAACAAGCGAGAATGTCCAAATCACTACCGAATCTGTTAAAGTCTTCATCTTCAATATCATGACTGAACAATTCTGGAATGGTGTACCGCACGCATGCTATTTTTAGACTGTGACGTCGTATCGTAAAGCGGAAGTAAAGCCGAAGTGGGACATTGTAGACCCGCATAGAAACAACGTAATTTGTGCTACTTTTCGCCGGTAATCTTTCAAAAACGAACATGGCGATCACGCATTGCTTTTTTGGAACTTGTAGAAACGACTCTAGACATTACGACACATGAAGGATGTTTTCTTCATACGTTTCCGGAAACCAAAAACTCGGGAGGAAAAAATGTGAAGACCGAAGCAACTTGCGCAGACTTAACACCAGCTCGGTGAATCCATTCACATTTCATATGCAGTAAACATTTTGTTGGGTTGGCATGGTCTTTCAGAGGACAAAGAGGTAAGCATTTTTTATTTTTTATTTTTTTAGCGTAACATTGTGCCATACTGCTTCTGTCTGACAATGAATGACCTGAAAAGAATTACAATGATATCTGACTGTTACCGTTTCTATTTATATATATATATATATATATATATATATATATATATATATATATATATATATATGTATATATATATATATATATATATATATATATATATATATATAACAACTTTAGTAAGGGGTAAGTGTAAATAAATTATAGAATTAAGATTTGTTATCAATAAAAAAATTAAAAGTGTTCGTTGGCTGTCACTGAGTAGTATTTGTGATCGCTACACAAAGCTAACTAAATTACCCCCAAGAACGGTCAGAGATGTAGGAAAACCAGAGAATATATAAGAAAGACAGGGCTGATGGTAAAAGATAGCTTGTTGAAACAGGAGAATGTCATTGTCAGTCGCGTCGATAAAAAAAGCTAAGGTTATGCTCAGGTCGGCTCATTTTTTTCGTCTTTTTCGGCCTTCGACACTCAAGCCATCTCTTGAACTGAACATTTATATGTTCTTCCACATCTTTGCCAGTGAATTTGGCAGCAGGCACATCATTTTCGGAGAGAATTGTTAGGTTTAGCTCTGTAAACATCTCCTTCTTACACGATTTCCATTCATTTCCTATTAGGGACAAACGGTCGCTTGTCCCTACTTATCAACAGTAGCTAATGTCATGAATATTAATGAGCGGAAGTGACGTGTTGCTTGCGGTACGCCATTAGAGGGAACACATAGAACGACCTTGATATGGATGTCAGTATGGAAAAAAAACCTATATAAGGCTAGGTTCATACCACAAGTTTTAAAGAGCAGGTGAAGACTTCAATTCATGAGCGCTATACTCTGTTAATTTATATTGAACGCATCATTCGCCGTCTCAAAGCTCACTTTACCAAAAAATGTTTTTAATTGACCGCATAGTTTTTGAGTTACTGCTATAGCAACACCTTAGCAATGAGGGACGCGCCTCGCTGCCGGCCACTACCTGATGACGTCAATTTCTGAAGACCTCGCCAGAACTCCAATATGAAAGAATAGCACCACGCTATCCGCGCCATATATCGAGACAAAATGGGGACGGTCTTTTCATTTTCCTGTTTGGACCCCTTCGCTTCAACGAAGCCTCAATATTTTCAATATTTTTCATCAGGCACCTGAACACGTCTTAAAGTGTGTACGACACGAGAAAAAATAGGATTATTATGTGAATTAGAATCATATTTTGAGAGGATTCGACTATATACAACAATTTAGCAAAGCGCAAATGACGAGAAATTAGTCTTTTAACCTGCCGGTTAGCCACGCCTACCATGATAGGGCTCAAGCGTCCCCAACAGGTGGATGACGTCAGCGGAGTCACGATTTCTTGTGATTTTCATCTGATTTAGTATGGATCCCTTCGCTTCAACGAAACCTCAATATTTTCAATATTTTTCATCAGGTACGAGAAAAAAAAAAAAAGTCTTAAAATAGGATTATTATGTGAATTAGAATCATATTTTGAGTCGATACGTCTATATACAACAATTTAGCAAAGCGCAGATGACGAGAAATTAGTCTTTTAATCTGCCGGTTAGCCACGCCTACCATTATAGGGCTCTTGCGTCCCCAACAGGTGGATGACATCAGCGGAGTCACGATTTCATCTGATTTAGTATGCAGCCCATTGAGGGGGAATTATTCAGAACGAGGAAAACGTGACGAAGAGCGCCACAAAATGTCATTGTTTCAGATATTTTTTATCCAGGTATTTTTCCCCAATAGCTAAATAAATGGCATGATCCTGACAAAAAACAGTCTTGTGCTAAATGGAATATGAAATAATAAAAATCCATTTATTCAAGACGACATGGCAAAATTACTCCATAATGGTCAAAACTGTCGACTTCACCTTAACTGTCGCACCTCCCGAACGATATTTTATGCCACCTAAATCGGGCTTATGTCATTTCCCTTCCCCGGCTTTGGAGAATGTAAACAAACCAAGAGGCGTGACAGCTAGCCGACATGCTAACCCGTACAGAGTGATGTTTCAAAGTCTTCAAAGCGGAAAATCATACATACAGTGCTGCTCGAAAGTTTGTGAACCCCACAGCGATGGTCAGATTTTTTGTAAAAAAAACTAAAATAACCTTATTAAATGTTAAGTTATACCCAAATCCACAATACTGACATTCCAAATAATGGACTGAAACAAAAGAAATAGTTATATTGTCATTCTTTATTTAACAAAAGTGGTTGATTTAAGAAAAACTCAGATATCATGTGTGCAAAAGTATGTGAACCCCTTCAGTTAATAGGATATTGCGCCTCCTTTTGCAGAGATTACCTCAACCAAACGGTTTCTGTAGTGACTAATCAGCCTCTCACATCTACTTTGGGGGATTTTTGCCCATTCTTCCTTGCAGAACGCAGTCAGTTGAGAGAGGTTTGATGGGCGTCTGGCATGAACTGCTCGCTTCAGGTCCCGCCACAGCATTTCAATGGGATTTAGGTCAGGACTTTGACTGGGCCAGTCCAGAACACGAATCTTCTTCTTTTTCAGCCATTCCTTGGTTGTATTGCTGGAATGCTTTGGATCATTATCATGTTGCATGATCCACCTTCTGCCAAGCTTTAACTTCAAAACAGATGGCGTCAGGTTATGTTCTAGGATTTGACAATATTCCTCAGAATTCATGATTCCCTGGACTATGTGGAGTTGTCCAGGTCCTGAGGATGAAAAGCAAGCCCAGATCTTGACATTCCCACCTCCATGCTTCACTGTTGGGAGAAGGTTCTTTTGGTGGTATGCAGTGTTGACTTTTCGCCAGACATGGCGGTTTTGGTTGTGACCAAACAGTTCAATTTTGCACCTACATCAGTTGATGAAAACTCTTTTTAATTTAGTCTCGACAACACAACTGTTAAAAAAAAAAAAAACTACTGAATTGATTGATTAGGAAATCAGGTTGAAATAATAGAAAATTCCAAAATGTTGAGGGGGTTCACAAACTTTTGAGCAGCACTGTAACTACCCCGGATAATTTCACACGACGACTGGGTTGTCGATTGTCTTCGCCGATCGGCAAACCGCCCGGTGGAGAGTATTTTACAGCTAGTTCCTAGCTACTACGGATAGGGGAGCTCGCCGGGGAAGCAGCTGGACAATGACAGCTGCCAATTAATGACAATGACATGCCAATCCATGATCAAACGTAAGTAGTCCTTTATTTAAAGAAAGTTTGGACTGTTTACTTTGTAATCGCTGTGTTTGCGGCATTTTTTAAATCAAAGTCGCAATTTCTGATCGGTCGGAAAATTTGACAGAACACCGAACTTGAATGAAGAGAATGTAGCCGAGTATAACAGTAGTGCTCTCCCGGCGGGGGGATGTGCGACAAGCCGCCGGTCGTCGGCCTCTCCTTCCTACAGTAAGATTTTTCTGCAGCCGCTTGGCTGGCGTGATGCGAAAAATAAACGTATTAATCCGCAAAATTTGCTGAATCCTTAGTCCTCATACAACAGTACGGCTGTACAGTGAAGAGGACTCCTTCCTCCGTACACGTCACAGCGCCCTCTTTCTCAACTTGACACTGTTGCCGGAAGTCACTCATTTTCATGGCGCGGGATTTAAAAAAACTAAATAAATATAGCGATCGCTTCCACACACATCCAAGCGGTCCATTTCATTCAGGAGCATAAAATATCGCGTGTATGATGAAATAAACATGCTTTTTCGTGTCACAGGCACTTTAAGGCTCCCCTGATGCAGGTTTGAGGTCAACTGATTTTTTTCCCTTGGAGGAGGAGCCTGTCTCGTTTAAAAAAAAAAAAAAAAAAAAAAAAAAAGCTTTTGCTGTTCGCACTAGGGGGTACCAGGCCTAATAGGTAATATTTCAATGCAGTGATGTTCAGGCCCGGACACCTAATACATGTCAGATATGAAAAAGACTGCACCTTGTAACAGGGAGTTATTAGTCATTTACTGAATTTGGCATGTTGCCGACTTTGGTACCCCGCCCAGGTCAGGCTCGTGAATGAAAACTCACCATTTTGATTGATAACTTAAGATTTCATATGCCTCATGAGCAGTCTCACCAATTTGAGCAGGATCCAACTAAATCCCTAGGCAACAAGGTCTCCCTGTAAATTGATAAACATTTCACATTCGATCCAAAATACCCGATTTCCCATTGGTTTTGAAATATGGGTGCAAGACACATTTTAGAGCAGTTTTGCATAATGTATCGACTCCCCAAATTTTATTGCTCCACGTTGAAAAAACATATTAGGAGAGGCCTTTTGGAAAAATTTAAGGGGGCGCCACTGAGCCATTTTGTTACATTTTTTCGCAAGGTTACAAAACTATCAAAATTTATGCGAGGCTGCATGTATTTGCAAATTTTGTTTTGTTTTCGAGCATGTTCAGGCCTCCAAATTGGCCATTTTCATTTGCCCTAAAAAAAAAAAAAATTTAATCATTTTCATTACAATAGGGCTCTTGCGCAAGTTGGTGCTCAGGCCCTAATTAACATCATCAGCTGTCGCTCGAATTTAGATTTGGGAGACTTGAGAGTTCAGACCCCACCCACATTATGGAAAAAATTATCCCAGATGGGATTAAAAACCACATATGAAAGTGACCTAGATCGGACTGGAAATATTCCATTTCTCAATGCAACTTGTCCGGTTCAGACCGTCAAGTTAATGCCTCACTCGAAAAAAATTGGATTTGTGCATTAAGAACTGCGGTATGAACCTAGCCTAAGTTGCACCTGAGCATAAGTCCCAGACCCAGCTAAATTATACGGGAAAAAATGCAACTTTTCGTCCAGAAATTACCGTAATTAAATAGAATATTTCCATATTGCGGATTTCACTCGTTGCATGAGTTTTCTGGAACATAACCAATTGAGAGGCAATTACTCCATTTGATTAGTAATTTCAATTCCATATATTTGTTAATTCTGTTTCGTGGATTCTACTTTGTAATGTGAGTGGCTTCTAACATTGTATCCTAAAGACCAGAATGTGAAGGTAAAATGGGTTTACCAGAGGAGCCCAGTACGTGTACAGGAATCCGATCTTCAGCGAAGGCACAAACTGTGAGCAGGCCAATACCAGGAAATAGAGGTTGAGGAAGAACTTGAACTGCTGGTACAAAACCTGAGGAAAACAATATCAACAACTGATTGCATTTGTGGGTTTAAGGTATACTTTACAAGACATCACACGTAGCAAATCTCTCGCTAATGGGCTCTAAGGTCATACTTTGAATAATGCTTGTAATAATGAGATTGCGGCGTCCGGTCGGATCAATAGGCGCTTAATGAACCCCCTGACCTTTAGGGCGGCGGAGGGAACGCACACTAAACTCAATTTGCACGTGTTTAATAATTCAAAGCGTAGGGAGACAAATGGCACATTTGTTCAGAATATGGACATCGCCAATGGACAGGTGACATTTTATGGCTGGTGAAGTGAGTGAGCCTCTTAATTACGGAGCCATTCGCTTTTTAATAAGTAAGCTTGATCACGACTGTCCCCTGCAGTGTGAACGCTCAGTGAGAAGACACTATGGCTAGGTTCATACTGCAGGTCTTAATGCACGAATCCGATTTTTTCGTTTTTTTCTGACACGAGAGAGGCAGTAACTTGACGGCATGAACGGGACACGTCGCATAGAAGTGGACCATTTTAAATCCGATCTGGGTCATTTTCGTATGTGGTTTAAATCCAATCTGGGCCACATTTTTCCAGAATGTCGCAGCGGTCTGAACTGTCAAGTCTCCCAAATTGGAATTCATGCAGCAAATACGTCATCAAAGAAGAGAGAGCTATGGTAGCGATGCAGCTATGCGTTAGCGCCTAGCTCGCTTTGAACACGGCTTTTGGAAAGGGTAGGGCTTGACGACAGTCATAAAAACATAAGATAAGTTGAGGATAAGCCTGAGAATGTTATTTGTGTCTCTTTTTGGAAAACAAAATACGATCTCCCTGGAATGACAGCTAGCATGTGTAGTCATTTGTTTTGATGCTTCAGTGCATGAAGGTCTTATTGCTCAGCGCGTCTCGGACTGCGAATTAGTGCGCGTGCTTAATACTTGAACGTGCTCAATAGACGAAGGCAGTCTGAACGGGCACGCCAAAAAAAACAAAAAATCGGAATTGTGCATTAAAACCCGCAGTATGAACATAGCCTAAGTAGCATGATGAGTCGGTGATGTCACCAACTTTTCAACTTTTAGAAATAGTTATCCAATTTTAGAACATAGTTTAATGTCTTTAACACAGTGATTCTCAAATATTTTACAATATCAACGCACTGAAGTGGATTAAAAACAATTTTTTTGAACAGTTAATTCAGTCAATCTTTTGCACACCACTAGAGCAGAGATGTCAAAGTCATTCTGTCCCGGTCTTGTTGTATTTACGGTTTCTCTCGGAGGGCCTTCATGACAGAGGAGCCAAATGTATGAATGAAACAAATTATTACATTCAAAATTAAATGAATGAGTTTGAAAACAGAAGCCAGTAAAGGAGGAAGACGTATCTATTTTGCCTGTGAGGGCGAACAGTGTCAATAAATTCAACATGTCAAAGGAGTTCCACAGGGCTTAATCTTAGAACCCCTGTTGGTCATGTTTGTCTATTACCACTAATGGGACTGAATGAGTTAAAAGTGACCCCAAAAAAGTATTAAACAGTAGTCAAGCCATTACCCCTGGCACAAAGGTGAAGATGTTGTACTTCTGGTTGTGGATAGAGTTTTTGGGGAACTTCTCCTCACACTTCTCAGGATGGCCGAGCCACACAGTGCGGGCCTTCAGTTCCTTCTTTCGGCGACACATTCGGACGAGGCAATCGCAGCAGCTGCGAATGACACAATTCACAATTATATCTTAAATCCATGCATGATGACCAAACAACAACAGCTGTTGTTTGTAATCATCTAACTTTAAAGATTGAAATGACATGCTAAGAAGATTGTTACAGGCCTGTTCTTTAATTAGTTATTTTTTCATTGCAGAAATGTTCTTAGTTTGGAGTACAGTACTTTCTTACCTACAAAAAAAAAAATTAGATTTTTTTGTTTCCAAGGATATTATGTAATCATACAAAAACAGTGCTGTTATTTGAGAAGCAGATCAGAGTTACTATTTTTTATTTAATTTTAAAACGATACATTTTTTGGTTTTCTTGGGGAAAAAAAAAAAAAAAAGAGAAGCAGCACAATTAAACTATTCTCTCAGTGTCACGCCGCATCCATCACTGTTGATGTTATTACAAATACTTGGTGTTAATTCAATCTGGAGTGCTCCATTTTGACAAACTTCTTTTTTTATGTTCCGCGTGAGGGGAATTTGGTACGGTGAGGTGAAAAGGTTAGAGTCTTCGCCGGGGAGGAAACGTTCACGGCTCAATTTACCCCGTGAAGGCCGGCAAGACAAAAACACACACTGTGGTAGCATCTCGAGACACATTCATCCTTGTTTGCCGTGAGCAGACCGTCGCTAACATGCGCGGACACACACCCATCCCCGCCGACAACGACAAGATTGAGTTATTACAGTGATGGAAAAAAAAAAAAAAAATTGGTTTGACTTTGTATCCACCTGCCAATAATGAAAGCGAGGCTTATCTGCTGCATTAAATATAAATTGTGTATGTCGCCATGTGTGATATATAAAGTTTTTTGCTAAATAAAAAGGTTGAATAAAAAGTTGTATTCAATTTTAAATTTTAACTCATTGGCTGCCATTGACGGCGATAGACGTCCAGTCGATTTTGACTGGGAGAGCTGACAGCAATCGTTCCATCGCTCCCAGCCTCCCCAATTAAATTGGATTGGACGTTTATTGCCGTCAATTGCAGTGAAACATGATCACCCAATGCCACCCTACCCTTTGAAATGGATTGGGTGTCTATAACTGTCACTGGCAGTGAATGATTTAAGAGTGACAAGCAGTGGCGGAAAAAATATGAACAGGGTCCGGGTGCGATGACCATAACCGAGACACATCAAGTGGACCGTCCAAGCAAGTGGAAATGTTTTTGCGGGTCCCTCCAGACAACCGCTCAAGCAACTGGAAGATATTTTTTGAGCACTTTAAGAAACACTAAGGAAGTTTCAGTTTTGGTCGATTTTAGGGTAGCGGTAGTGTTTTGCATGAAGGAAGACTGCACTTCCCATGAGGACCAGTGCACAGTGTAGTAAAATCCTATCTCCCGGTCCCCTGCCGTTGGATTGAACATTTCTGTTTCCAGCGGCTGTGTAAAGGATGAATAGTCAATGAGGTAATGAATAGAGTTGTGGCTAAACAATATCATAAGAATGGGGAAAGGGGGAAGTGACATAGGCCTTAAAGCAGTCAGTAAATTTGTAGTTTTTTTGTATGGCGTGGTTCCTGCCACCCCCCTCAATGTTAATACAATTAGTGCCAGTGAAAGTGATACAGGCTCCTTCAGGCCATAACAGAGGTGTCATTAAACTAGCTGTAAGTCGACATATCATCACAAATGTTGTGATTGGTCGCGCTCGGGTGGGGGGTCCTGTTGCCGGGATAGGCGTTGGGGCAGCGTAGGGTCTGTTGCCAATGGGCTTACACTCACAAGGGATTCACACAATTACTGGGTTCTAGATCACAGTGATGATTTGTGTACACTCTACACCTCCCAATCACTTAGGTTATAGTCTCCCCCAAACCCCTCCCCTTCTTTCCCTGGTCAGCAGGCCCCCCCACATGATGTAAATCGGAAATACATCTAGCTGACGATAGCACCAACATATTAATAGTTAGTGTAGACATTCAATGTGTTTCTTGTTGTTGCTTTCCTTCTTTCTTGTGTTTCTTTTTTTCCTGTTCCCCCATAACCCCTTCCAGTTTGCTGCTTTGTCAAAATAAATGAGGTATGTTGAGTGATCACAATGGGAGTATGTCAAACTCTCAATGTGAAACATTAAAACTGTTCAGACCAACCAGACACTTAGACTTCCATTCTCAGTGTCAAACAGCTGAACGGGACAGTTTTTTTTTTTTTTTTTTTTTTTTTTTTTTTTTAAAAAAGGAAGGCACATTAAATCCGGGGAAGGAAAACTAAGCAAAGGGGGAATCTGGCTGGGACACAACATGGACAAATCAAGGTGAGCATTAAGAAATGTGCAACTATAATTTTTCTTAATCATAATTGTATTGTTTTAACCTCAGTTACGATCTTGAAGAAGTTTCATTGTCTATAAATTGGCATATTCCTTATCCAAAAAAAATTACAAAACAGATGGCGAAATAAGTTTTTCATCTCATTGAAACAAATCATTATTATTTTAATATCAGTTTGCACTAGGGAATAACTTTAAAACAATCTGAAAAGTAACTCCCATAAAGACACTTCAGTTTTAACTTAAATTGAATTTACTTAATGTAATCTGTGATAACGTGGGATTAAAACAGTGAATTCCTAATGGCTAATCCATTGTATGTTTCAGAATATGGACAAGGTCAGCATGATGGCATCACTGTCTGATGAATAGGGAGGGTTGTACCCTTGCTTGAGCCAATGGTCAGCCATTGCGTTGACAGTGCACATCTCAACAGTGATTTGTGAGATTTCTCTGGAATGAACACAGTATGACATTTGGTTAACTGTACAATGTACAAAATTGTACAATATCAGTCAGAGATGTTTGTATTCCTAGATCTTTTTTTTAATTTTGTGTAGGTTAAGACAGACCTGAGGAACCAGCTCCAGGGGGACTGGAAGCATGCCTCACATTGACTTTAAATGTGAACACAGATTGCCGATTTCCCTTATGAAAGAGCCCTCAAATTGTTTTTAAAAAAATCCAGGAAAATCACGTGCAGGTAGGATGCAAGCTTTGCAAATAGGTCTTCGTTATTGTTCTTCTTGGAAAAAATAAATGTTGAAAAAAAAAAAAAAAATATCCGTCATGATCTGAAACAATTTCGCCGCGGCACGCCGTCCGACTCCACTGCAGCCCACCACCACCACAACAGCTTCAAAAAATTCTAGGGGAAACCCTGGACATTTCCAATAATAAACATATTTATTTCTTTTTATGGCTGGGTTGAAACAAAAGCTGTCGCGCGGTGTCCGTAAACAAGGGGTAAAATGGACAAATTACAAATAGTTCGGGGGCTTAATGCGCCATGAAACTGCTATGGCAACTTATAAACATATTGTTCTATCAAACACAACAGTTGTTTTGGCTTAAAATACAGCAGTTTATTTCAAAGAGGAGTGCAAGAGCAGAAACTTAAACAAGACTTAACAATGTTACCCTGTTCAAATATGGTTGCTTAGCCAACGAGGCATTATAAATAGTAGATTGCCATGCGCAGATTTGCGCGTTTACACTCTGTACTGTATATTGTACTGTCAGTCAACACACAATACAAACATGTTTTATACATAAAGTACCGTGCACAAAGTAAAACTGAGCTTGAGAAAAGTACGGATAAACAGATAAACAATTGATAACTTTCTTCACCAAAAGTTGCTCCTCCTCTTGCGCCATTGCTCCTAACCTTTTCTCTAAACCTCTGTGGAAGTTTTATTGTCCTGGACGACCGTCTTGCTGGCATTTCCTCGCAAAAAAATAATAAAACCTGTCATTCTTCGCTGTTTTTTTGTTTTTGTTTTTTAAGCGCTCTCCTGATTTCTCTTCTTCTGCGTGTCTATTGCGGTAGTTCAATCGGTCGCATGCGTAAATGCGCCACTGCCAGCACGTCGGAGAATAAAAGGAGCTGATTCGCTGGTTTCCTGGCGGTAGGACAGTATGATTACAGCAATGATACCCATTTGGCTATCAAGCACAACCGCTCAGCTTTTAGGAAGCGTTGAAATTTTTTCGGTAGCATAAAGCGTTTAGGAGTTACAGTAGTTCAAAGTACACATGAGTAAATGTCGCCGCCGACACATCCGCCGTTAAAGGGTTAACCGAGTAAAACGCTCATGAATTGAAGTCTTCAGATGCCCTTTAAGCAACCTTAGAATACAGGGTTACAGGTGCTAGTTCTGTTTGACTAGGGTTAGGATATTATTAAAAAAAAACATCCCTCCTGTAAATTGCCCTTGAACCCAAAAAGTTTGCAACCCCTGACATGATGTACTCAAAGAGTCACCTCAGCGTAAATCGTCATGGCGATTGACTTGGCTTTTCCACCTTTTAAGCAACAACAAAAAAATAAAATAAACTTTGGCGGTGACAACTTTTGGCCGTGTTTGCGTTTTGGTGGCGCTCCGCCTCGGTGCGCTCAGCGTCCAGATTCATACGGCAGATTATTTGAGCAAATGAATGCTATTTAAATAATGCCTCCATTTGAACAGCGGCGGCTTAGTCGGCTACTGAATTATTTGCCTTTTATAATCCCGCGCAGTGCACACACAAAATTACTGGAAAGCATCAAACTGGTCAGCTGTGAAAAATCCAATTTGTTCATTAGCGAGGGGGTGCGCAGGAGCGAAGGGTGCGATCGATTCGGCTGGAGACGCACCGCTGGCGACAAACTAACGCCGAGTGCTCTTTCTAACTTCCTCATAGCTGCGTGAAAACCTTCTTTCGGGGATCAAACGCTGTCCGATGAATGCCGAAAATAGCGACCTTGTTTGGGACTTTGCACTTCACGCTCAGTAACTAGAGCGTTAGAAATCCTAACTGGCACTTTCATGTACATGTATGCAATTCTTATGCCAAGCCTAACATTTACAGAATGACAGAAAAGTCACAAAAATGTGATGAGAGTTAGATAAGGGTCACAGAATCCTAAAACGGACTGAAAAAAAAAATCTGAGTTATCACAAAAAAAGGCAACAATAGTTTGTAACTGCCTTCAACTACTTTTCTGTTTGTTTTGCAATTTTTAATGTATTTCATGTGAATAATCAGCAAAGGACAACAGATATGCATTAACACGCAACAATTTTACAAAATGAACTTCACAAATTAAACAGTGTAAATAAAAACCAATTCACAGTGACAAAAAGATAATAGAGGCTTTCCTGGATTCTAATTAGTGCTGTCAAATTTATCGCGTTAACGGGCGGTAATCAATTTTTTAAATTAATCACGTTAAAATATTTGACGCATTTAACGCATGCGCGCAATGACCCACTCATGGATTGCGACAGATTACAATGATGCGGTTTTTTGCACATTGAGAGCTAAGAGGCAAAGAAAGGCGAGTGACCACAGGCATTCATTGGACCGCGCCGTTTATTGGCATAAGCTTCGGCAACTCCTTCACAACAAACATAAGTATCATTCAGTGAAAGCACAACAAAAATAATATTCCTATCTCTCAAAAAAATTATAATAATAATGTTCACAAATAGAAAAGCTGGCATTCCCAATCAAAATAGCTATGCAAAATACACAAAACTTACTCAGACTTTGGTCAATCTCTGTTCAAACTTTTCGTTGAGCTCAACAAATACACTGGACGGCAATATTTAGTCACAATATACAAACTATCAGAGGTCTCGTATGTTGTGAAGCCAGCACTCAAATGACCGTGAAGTACAAAGGATGGGAACTACGGCATCAGTCGAGGGACAAAACACACTCATTGGCTTGAATTCTAAGTAATTTAAAGCTCGCCATTGACACCTTGTGGGGTATTTCCATCACTACCTTACGAAGTTAAACACACTGTGGATGAACAGCAGGGAGCCCGTGTGACATCACCGCTCGGCGACGTCAACAATGTCGAGCTATTAGTTTATTTTTTGATTGAAAATTGTACAAATTTTATTAAAACGAAAACATTAAGAGGGGTTTTAAAATAAAATTACTATAACTTGTACTAACATTTATCTTTTATGAACTACAAGTCAATCTATCCGTGGATCCCTTTAACAGAAAGAATCTTAATAATGTTAATGCCATCTTGTGGATTTATTGTTATAATAAATAAATACAGTACATATGTACATTATGTTGAACGTATATATCCGTCTTGTGTCTTATCTTTCCACACCAACAATAATTTACAGAAAAATATGGCATATTTTAGATATGGTTTGAATTGCAATTAATTACGATTAATTAATTTTTAAGTTGTGATTAACTCGATTAAACATTTTAATCGTTTGACAGCCTTAATTCTAATATATCATCCATTAATATGTGATCCATATGAATCAGGTCTAATAAGTTGGCTGGCAAATTGTCAAACAATTCAAACATAAATGGGAGTAAGCCCATAACTGAGTCATTGTTTAACTCATTTTTGATGCATGATATGACGATATACTGTATAGTGACAAAAAAAAAAAAATAATTTATCATCATAAATTCCTTCTATTGTCGCTTTTAATAGCTTATTATTAAAAAATACACTGTACTCAAGTCTACAGGGCTGAAATTTTGTAAATCCATGATGTGGAACGACAACTAGAAGTCCCTGTACAGGCAATCCAAGGTTGTGATAAGTCACCACACAGCACAAACATATGGTGCATAAATCAGGTAACTCATTGTCTGCCACTGAAGCTAACAGACATCCAATACATTTTAACTGGGATGGCTGACAGTGGGAGTTGTCTCCCTCTTCAAATGGATTGGACGTCTATCCCTGTCAATTGCAGGGAATAATGACATGGCACTACATTATCAGAATATAAAATAGCTCATATCAGTGTTTTTGACAGTACTTTAAATTTTCGTCAGTCTTTTGGACAAAAATACTTATTAGTCTTGGTCATATTTTAGTCATTTCAAAATGTGTTCGTCTTCATCTAGTTTTTAGTCGAGAGTTTAGTCGACAGACAAGAGTTTAAGATAACACTCACTGCGCTGAATGCTAATGCTAACGCTACAAGTTACATTTTGTGTGTGATGATCACTCAGCACAGACCTTTAAAAGCTAAAATCTAGCCAAAATAAGAAAACAATACTTCCCAAGAAGCAGCTGACACGGAGAGGTCACCGGTGAGTAAGCGTGTGTGTGTGTTTGTTGGGTGGGATGCAGCACAACCAAACACTGCTACGATGCGTGCTAACTACACATACGATAAGAAAATGTCACACATTGTGAATTTATGACAGAAACTATATCAAATTTTCATTTCGTCAGATGTAAACTGGCATTTGTCTCATTATGTTTTAGCCTCCCAAGACACGTTTTTAATCATCATTTTAAAAAAATTGTTCGTTGACAAAATATTTACATTATCGTCATCGTTGACGAAAACAACACTGGCTCATATCTTGATTTGTTTTTATCTTTATATATTGCCCGGCGCTACTTATCCGCTGACTAAACACGTTCCCACACATTTTAACCCTTTCAGGGACAGTGGTCACTTCAGTGGACAGCTATTCAAAAGCGGACACTTAAAACCTTTAACCTGGGCAGACTGTCTATGAATGCTCATACAGTGCCAATGACGCACTAGACCTCCAATCAATTTTGACTGGGAACGACGTTCATTTAAAAAAATAAAAAATAAAAAAAATACATAATTCATGCACGATAGGGTGACATAAACAGAAGACAACATAAAATCAATTTTGACTGGGAGGGCTGGCAGCGTCAATGAGTAAAAGACGTCAAAGGAGGTCCACAGGGCTCAATCTTTAAACCCCTGTTGGTTGTGTTTGACTAGCACCATTAATGTGACTGAATGAGTTAAAAGTGACCCCAAAAAGGTATTTAATAGTAGTCAAGCCAATACCCCTGGCACAGTGATATAAGCACTCCCTGTAGCAATAATGCTAATTTTAATATCAACAGAAACTTTGTAAGGTACAGTATACAGCACGATACCTTCCACAGAGGACCCTCCACCCGCCGAGGAGGAACCAGCCGATGCCCTGCTGTCTGCGGTTGGCTCTCGCCCGTGGTAACGTTTGGTAGTCGCTCTCGTCGTTCTCGAAGGCCTCGTCGGACATCATCAGCGGCATCTCGTCCAGGCTCGACGGCTCATCGTCGACGGAGAATCTGCCAGGATTGAACATGTACTTGAGGGATGGAACACTCGAGCGCAAGTCATCATCAGCAGTGTTTGGTTTGTAGCTTCAGGTAAATAGACTTGGAGTGTACTTAAGAAACCTGTTATGTCAAGTTTGGGACTATGAATAATGGAACATGAACATGACTCGTGCTGACTGCCATTTAACACAAGTTTGAATGTGATTAGTTAGTGCTGACTGCCATTTAACACAAGTTTGAATGTGATTAGTTCATTCAGAATTTCTAAAGCTGGCATTTGTGAAGTCTTTTGTAAATGCACCAGAGGGAATCGTCAGATGGTTTGGAGGCATGATGACAGGGCAATGGAGTTTAAAAAAAAAAAAAAACTGCTCCCCTTTTGCCGCTTTTGAGTTGGTTAATCATGGGATTTATAATATGGACACCAGCAACTTATATAGATCAGCGACCGTCTGCACAAAATTCTTTTTGTGTTCAAATTTAGTGCGTGCAGCCTATATTTAGGTGCGCTCAACCGTATAAGCATTATATTTTATATAGATACGTATTGGTGCTACACACAAGATGTGGTAATTTATCGTGGTAAAACATGCCAAGTGTCAGTTTCGCATGAAGCAAAACAAAATTATGCAATACATTCCGGTAAATCTTTTTAAACAACTGGCATAGTTTATTCATGACATTATTATTCAGTAGAAAGGAAGAGTAGGTTGTAGATAACAGAGGTAATAC
This sequence comes from Corythoichthys intestinalis, assembly GCF_030265065.1. NCBI lineage: Eukaryota > Metazoa > Chordata > Actinopteri > Syngnathiformes > Syngnathidae > Corythoichthys > Corythoichthys intestinalis. The sequence continues at coordinate 28,915,545 of NC_080416.1, forward strand.
ATCGAACTGAATCGATAACTGGATTGTCCAAAGAATGAATATCATACAGTCATGAAATTGTTGATTTACAGCCCTAGTTAACGATACGTCGATCAGCTTAACAACAATAAAAATGTATCTAAATTCAAAACATTGTTCAATTGTATCATTTAGATTTAGCGCCTTGTCAAAAACAATTGCTTCCATTCAGGCATCTGAAAATTTTCACAACAAACTAATCAAAAAAATGTAAATTGCTTTGTATTTTTTATTGCTTTTACCGGTAGTTGAAATGAACTTATTGTGTTAAATGTATACTAGGGATGGCCCGATCGCATAACTTTGCACCCAATTTTGATAATTTTCCAATACAGAGCCCCGAGCCGATAAAGATTTTTTTGGGAAGGTTCCGAACATGTTACAGTACTGTTCTGTTTACAGTACTTCCTCTTCTTCTGCTTTTTCCTGGGAGTCTTGCGGGGTATAAAACGTATATATTTTCGTTTCTTTTGGCAATGCCATTGTATTTCTGTATTTTTTCGTTACTTTTTAGCAGAGATAAATCGATTATTGTCCGGAACAATTATTGGCGCAGATGTTTGGAAATTAGACGTATAACGGTATCAGCCGATATGACAAAAATCAATTTAAAACTAAGTTATAGGGCTGCAGCTATCGATTATTTTAGTCGTCGATTAATCGATGAACTAGTTCATTCGAATAACAGAGTTATCGGATGAGGAACATCAAAAATTTAAAATACCTGAACTGAGCCTCAAACGGTATAAAAAGTACATTAAAAGAACAATTCACTAACCTACATGGCAAAAGTCCGCTAGCTTAAGTGCTATATATTTTTTTAATCCTTTTATTTTACAATACTCTTAACAAATGGTTCAAACACATATTGCCAAAAATAACGGCTAAATATACCTTTAAACTAAATTACGAATGCATTAAAAAAAAAAACATTCGTTCAAACAAAAACTTAGCTTATGTTGGTCTTAACAGGGAGCGGCTGAATTCAGCCATATGAAATGAGTTATGTCATATTCACTGTTGCCACTAGAGGGCAGTGTATCCACCCAAATCAATAAAACTAAATGCAAACACTTTCAAAACAAACCATGACAACACCACTTGAATTAAACGAATACTCGAAGCAACAAAATTTAATTCGAATCTTTTTTCCAATTAAATTACTCGAGTTAATTGATTAATTGTTGCAGCACTACTAGGTTAGGGTTAGGGCTAGGTTATTTTGGCTCAGATGCAGCCACGCCACCCTCTCCTGCTTGCTGTCTCCTGCACTAGTATTCACCCCGTCCTCTGATTGGTGAATAGTAATGGTAAATGGAGTTAAACTTGTGTTGCGCCTTTCACCCTTTTTATGGCCCTCAAAGCACTTCACACTATATTCTCATCTACCTACTGGTGACACGGCACCAGGAGCAACATGGGGTTTAGCATCTTGCTCAAGGATACTTAGACAAAGTCATCAGGGCTTTCTTTTCTGTGGAAAAAATTCAGAGCGCTATTTATTTTACCTTTTATTTTATTTTATGAGAATTTTTCTGAGTAGAAAATTCAGGCACTTCTGGAATTATTTTCTATTTGTGTGACTCAATAAACATGCTTTAGGCATTTCGATAAAGTTCAGTGTTTGGATTTCCCAATTTTCACACTTTTACTGCAACTGAACATCGGCTCCAAAAATCCTTTATTGGTCCTGAAAAACCCATAATGGTCAAACTCTACTTTTTAACCCTTGATTTAAAAAAAATAATAATAATAACAATAAATTAAAACCCCAATACTTTTTACCCGATTCCAATCCTCGGAAAAAATGGCACGATCGGCCTAATTTCTGATCACGTGATCGGATTGGGACATCCCTAATGTATACATATTTTATTAAATACATCAGAGGCTCTTGAATTAAATCGTGACATAATATCGGCAAACATAGTATAATTATCCGAAGAATCTACAGTATATCTTAACATAAAAATTTGAATTACTCTTTCAGTGCCATTGACGATGATAGACGTCCAATCATTCTTGGGAACCTCTTGGTACCTCAATAACGATCTCACGATATGACGATACAACGATTATCGATATATTGGTCAGGAATTTTTTCTAGGATATTCTACAAAACAACTAATAAACAGAAAAACAAGCTATGTTCATCCTTTTGCTGTAAATTTATCATTAGTAGTAGTGATGCACGATAATACATTTTTCAACCGATATCGATAACCGATAATTTCCTGCCCCTTCCATCCGATAACCGATAATGTCACGCTGATAATTCTATTCAAATATGTATGTAAAATTTTTAAAGTATACAAAGATCAAATGTTACTGTGCAAAAATGTAATTTAGTGCTATTTTTTTCCACATCATCTGTGAACAAGTAAATTCCAACATCTAAACAATAGCAATGACATTGTGTAATGGTAAGCTTTTGGCAACAATTACTTAGAGAGTAAACACCCAAGTTTCACAAAAATGCCTTTAAAAGTAAGCCATTCCTAACATATATCACATTACTACACTGCAAAAACACCTCCTTAAAACTAGCAGAATAGGACAAAACCTGTTGATTGCGCACATTTGGAGGCTAAATCAAGTATATACTGTAATTATCAGATTGCATTATCGGTTGAATTTCGTTTTATCTGGATTATCTGTGTGACGTCATAATTGCCATTATCGGCCGATAATTATCGGTGACCGATATTATCGTGCATCTCTAATTAGTAGACGTCCAATCCATTTGAACTGGGAGGGTGGCTGCGTCGTTCATTCGCTGCAATCCCTCCCGCTCCAAATGGATTGGACATCTTTGGGGGTCAATGGCAAGCAATAAGTTTAATTTGGAGGCATTTCAGGTCATTTGATGTTGATTTTAAGTCATTTCCTGTTGATTTTAGGTTACAGAACAAGAAGTGACCTGGGAATCTCCCCAATTGATTAGCCAGTGACTCACATTCATCAGAAAGTGACCTGTAAATGCCTCAAAAATGGGGAAGACTGGCTGCAAATGCTCTGGTTTCGAATGAACTAACGATCATTCGCCCCTCCAAGTCTAAATGGATTGGGCGTCTAGGGCCGTCACTGGCGGCTATAGAGTTAACAGAGACACTGATATGGTGGCAGATTTCGGTAGCCTCTTGTTTTTTTTTTTGTTTTTTTTTTTTTAATAAAAATTGACATCTTTTTAAAACGATATATCGATTATGGGAAGGAGCATATCGATAATCTTTTGGGATACAAAGTGTCACGGTTAGCGCATTGCTTGTTTTGCCATATGTTTACGTAATATTCGACACTCTAGAACCTGTAATGCATCGCGTTTCAATTCAGTTCCACAATTCGCTCCCGTAAGGTTCTATTCACGGAAGCTAGTGTCCAGCAGTAATTACCTGTCATGTGTCTTTAAATGTCGGACGCAGCACAGCTGACACAACAGGAAGATTAGTGCAGCGGGAGGCACAGGGGCTTTAACTTTTACTTTACGGTCGATAAAATAATTTTTAAAACCTACGAGCGAATAAAAGGTAGCTTTTAATTGCCGCTAGCAGGTTGTCACCTGCATTCAAAAGCGAAACCAAATTGGGCGGAAGTCGACAAGGATACCCGGCTAGCCGCCCGTGCTAACAGCTCGCCACAGTAAACACACGCATAAATCCGCTCCTAGATGCAGCCGAGAAGAATAGCTTAGCGTTTTAACACTTTATTTTGTCACTCGACCGTGGGAATAGTAGTGAAAATAGGACAAATACCTCGCTTGTCTGACAGACTGGTAGAAATAGTTGCTCCTCCTCAAGCTCTTCCGTATCGGATCTAACGGGATGCTGTCAGCCATTTTGGCTAGGAAGTTCATAAGGTGACGTCACTCCATCCGGTTGCCAGGATTTAAAGACGCGTTCAACAAATCGTGGCTAATCAACTTTCCGTCCACGAACTGTTTTCCTTGTGCGTAAAATAGTTATATTTACCTGGGTCTTTCCCAAAGGGAAAGCCAAGGTAATGCTGTTCTGCGACTTTATTACCTTGGGCTTTCCGAAGGAAAGAACAAGGTATTGTTATTCTACAACTTTATTATTATTACCTGGGTCTTTGCTTTGGAAAGGCCAAGGTAATGCTGTTCTGCAACTTTATTGTACTTATTATTTTTTTTATTATTATTATTTTTCATCTTATTCTCCGCGTTTTTTTGAGCCAACGCACAGCCCAAACCGTAGCACCGATCGGCACCGTTCAAGTATCGGCACGACCGGAATTTTCGTGTCATTTTCAATAGCAAAAACAAAAAAATGTCCCCAAATCAGTAGGAAATCACTAGATATCAATAGGACCTTTACCCCAAATGTCCCCAACTGCATTGACGCTTATGGAGGGTGATGCCATTGACATCTATGGACGTCCAAACTTTGCATTCCTTTCAAATGGCATTTCATCATGTTTTTTCATTTTATTGATGCCAATGTACTTAGATTCCATTGACGCCTATGTAAGTGGATACCATTGACGTCCATGGACGTCCAAATTTTTTCCCATTCATTTTCAATGGGAAATTCAGCCCCCCCCCCCAAAAAACAACAGAAAATGACTAGATATCAATAGGACGTGTCCCCCAAACTTCCCCAATTCCATTGACGCTTATGAAGGGTGCCGCCATTGATGGCCATAGACGTCCAAATTTCCCATTCATTTTTAATGGCATTTAACCATGTTTTTTCATTCTATTGATGCCAATGTACTTGGATTTTATTGACGCCTATGTAAGTTGATACCATTGACGTCCATGGACGTCCAAATTTTTTCCCATTCATTTTCAATGGGAATTCCCCCCCCCCCCCAAATCAACAAGAAATGACCAGATATCAATAGAATGTGTACCCCAAATGTCCCCGATTGCATTAACGCTTATGGAGGGTGCTGCCATTGACGGACATGGACGTCCAATTCTCCCAATAATTTCTAATGGCGTTTACTTTAATTCCTTTGACTGGCATTATTGTCCATTCTATTGCTACACCTGAGTGGGGCTAAGATCTGTATCTCCACTGAGGAAAGACCCAGGTGTAATTTCTCCCGAAATTGCAGTTTCTAGTTCAATTAACAAGTACACATTCGGTGTTGTTATGGATAAAACTTCATTTGAAATGGTAACATTTTATGGAAGGCCGTTTGAGCGAACATACAGTTCTGACAATTCCGAGGTCTTCAAAGGCGACACGTCTACTGCAGTGAATTAGTACACCACGCGCACAAAAACCTAATTTGCAACCACAAAGTACTTATTTGTCGCCACAAAATACGATGATTCTTTTTTTAATGACAATTGCCTTTCCCCCAACCAATAGCTCCATAAGTTCCTGTTAAACACATAACTTTTAAGCTTTGATAAGACCTGAAAGTCAAAGGTTTTTTGCAGACTACAACATTACAGGTCCTTCAAAAAAATTTGCATATTGTGATAAAGTTCATTGTTTTTTGTAATTTACAGATAAACATTAGACTTTCATATATTTTAGATTCATTACACACAACTGAAGTAGTTCAAGCCTTGTATTGTTTTAATATTAATTATTTTGGCAAAAAAAGTCAAGAAAAAACAAAAATCCCTATCTCAAAAAATTAGCATATCAATCAATCAATCAACTTTATTTGTATAGCAAATTTAAACATCCACCAAGGAGACCAAAGTGCTTTACATACCATAAAACAGCAAACTAAGTTAACTTTCAAAGATAAAACAAACACTAAAATAAACAGTCATTGCACATTAAAAGCTGAAGAAAAATAAAATGTTTTTATATCATGAAAAGGTACTCAAAAGAAGCTACTTACCTTATCATCTGAATCAACTAATTAACTCAGAACACCTGCGAAAGATTCCTGAGGCTTTTAAAAACTCCCAGCCTGGTTCATTACTCAAAACCACAATCATGGACAAGACGGCTGACCTGACTGCCATCCAGAAGGCCATCATTGACAACCTCAAGCAAAACGCTAAGACACAGAAAGAAATTCCTGTGCGAATAGGCTGTTCCCAGAGTGCTGTATCATAGCAACTCAGTGGGAAGTCTGTGGGAAGGAAAAAGTGTAGCAGGAAACGCTGCACGACCAGAAGAGGTGAGAAGGGGCGATTCTACAGTAGACCTTGGGGGATCTGTAGAAACAGTGGACTGAGTCTGGAGTAGAAACATCCAGAGCCACCGTGCACAGGCGTGTGCTGGAGATGGGCTGCAGGTGCCGCATTCCCCAGGTCAAACCACTTTTGAACCTGAAACAGCGGCAGAAGCGCCTGACCTGGGATACAGGGAAGCAGCACTGGACTGTTGCTCCGTGGTCCAAAGTACTTTTTTCAGATGAAAGCAAATTTTGCATGTCATTCGGAAATCAAGGTGCCAGAGTTTGAAGGAAGACTGGGGAGAAGGAAATGCCAAAATGCCTCAAGTCCAGTGTCAAGTACTCACTGTCAGTGATGGTCTGGGGTGCCATGTCAGCTGCTGGTGTTGGTCTACTGTGTTTTATCAAGGGCAGGGTCAATGCAGCTAGCTATCAGGAGATTTTGGAGCTCTTCATGCTTCCATCTACTGAAAAGCTTTATGGAGATGATAATTTCATTTTTCAGCACGACCTGGCACCTGCTCACAGTGCCAAAACCACTGGTAAATGGTTTACTGACAATGGCATTACTGTGCTCAATTGACCTGCCAACTCTCCTGACCTGAACCCCATAGAGAATCTGTGGGATATTGTAAAGAGGAAGTTGAGAGACACCAGACCCAACACTATGGATTAGCCTAAGGCCACTATCGAAGCATCCTGGGCCTCCGTAACCTCAGCAGTGCCACAGGCTGATTGCCTCCATGCCACGTCGCATTGAAGCAGTCATTTGAGCAAAAGTATTCCCAACCTAGTATTGGGTGCATAGCTGATATAATTAACTGAAGGTTGACTTTTTTTGTATTAAAAAACACTTTTTTTGTATTGGTCGGATGAAATATGCTAATTTTTTGAGATAGGGATTTTTGGTTTTTATGGGACTTTTTTGCCAAAATCATCAATATTAAAACAATAAAAGGCTTGAACTACTTCAGTTGTGTGTAATGAATCTAAAATATATGAAAGTCTAATGTTTATCAGTACATTACAGAAAATGATGAACTTCATCACAATATGCAAATTTTTTGAGAAGGACTTGTATAATATTCATTTATAAACAAGTGGTGGCAATAGTACATGACTCTACATAGCGTTACAAAGTAGTGACTTTTTTATTTTACAGAGGAGACTGCCAGCCCCTCAATGTTCAAATGGATTGAACGTCTCTCACTGTCAATGGCATTAAAAGCTTTATTGGCTCGACAAGCCGTTTGAATTTAAATGCTTCCTCAAAAGTCTTTACAATTTACGGAGAAAAAAAAACAACAGATAAATTGGTCAGATTTTGACCTTTTGCATTATTTATTTGAACGTGAAATAACCAACCAATTAAACATATTAGTTTCAGTGTACTTTCATAGGATTAAATGTTTAAAGCATGTGTGATGGGTAAAATATATATACTGTATATTTTTTTGTTTTCTTACGTATTCCCCGCCATAAACAGAGATTCACTGCATATAAAAAAGAAACCAGCTGTTTTACAAATACTTTAATGTCCACAATAGATTGCATCAGTTGATTCCAATTTATTTACTGTCATCAATCAGCATAGAAAAATGTCTGTTGTTCCCCAGTTCAACACTGTTCTTGGACAGGTTTGCGATCGTCCTTGCCGCACCGTTCACTCTGTCCATGCCGGCTATAGAGCGCAGAGGCGTTGCACCTCGGTTCTGGATCACCGATATCTCGTTGTTCTTCATGGCCAGGCTGCTGGTGATGGCGCTGGCGTAGCGGCTCCAAAATCCTGCGTCCACGTGCATGGCCCGGGCGGCTAGGTCAAACTTGACGGCGTCGGAGCCCAACAGGGCCATGGGGTTGTCCACCGACAGGCGTCGGCCCCGTCTGGCTGGCGCATTGTTCCACATGTGCGTGCCCATGTGAACCTGCAAAGGGATAGAGGGTAAACTGTGATTATCAAAACAAAAGACATGATCATCAGAAAGTTAGCAACTGTTAGGTGACAAATGCTCAAGGCCTGCAAACCCATTCTATCCATTTACACACATGTTGTGAAACACTCTTTTATAGTATTTCTAAGCACCTGCTTTCACGCTCTTGCCTCCACGCTCTTGCCTCCAAGAAAAGGCAGACTACGGTACAACAACAGTTGCGGAAATGAAAGGTTTCACACGCGCACTTCTCATAATAATTAGCAAAGCATTCTGACTTCAAGACCTATTTTTTCCTTACCAGAGTTTCAACTTCACTTAAAAACTGACAAGTGAAACAAAACCAAACATGGTATTTCACTTAGCAAATGTTCATTCAAATCATAATTTTGCATTATGAAAGTTAACTTCACGCTAATATAATGTGAAACACTATAGGTCTGCTAACAGAAATTAGCATTAATGTTACTATATTATACGAGGCTTTATGACAAATTTTACACTAATTCACATACAGAAAACTGAAGCAGATATATGAAAAGAAAAAAAATCAAATTATATTTAAACAGAAAAATGTTCAACACAACCAGGAATGTCATTTTGTCTAGCGAAAGTCAGGCCATGTAACATGCTATAGACAAGCTTATGGAAATTTTCATTAGCATTCTGTTAATTACTGTATAAACATTTTCAAAAGATTTTTGAAGGATCCTCCTTTTCAAAAATAGGAGAATTAAACTATCTAGACACCATACAACCAAATCATCCATCCCTAAATTTAGAGCTTGCATACGCATTGTCATGTGATGGTGTGAAGAAATTCCACAGACCACTCTAGCCACATGCCTAGTCCATAAACAAACACAGCGCCGGGTTCAGTCTCTTGCAAGCTTTTCAAATGGAGCCAAAAGCAATAATACAAACTTTTGATGTGCTACGTTCCCAAAAGAAAATAGTTCAACTGATGTTGTTGTATTTAAAGCAGTAAATCTGTTCGCAGTTTTGAGCATACTGTTACACCATTAGCAATTATACATTTCCGTGGTTTACACATTATAACCAGGCCCATGAGGGGAGACCGTAAATACTATGTGGCCTGTGATGAAAACAAGTTTGACACCCCTGGATTAAGCCTACCTTCAGGTTGCCCTTGGTGGTGAAGGCTCGGCCGCAGACAGAGCAGACGAAGGGCTTCTCGCCGGTGTGAGTGCGCTCGTGGATCTGAAGGGCGCTGGCAGAAGAGAAATTCTTTCCGCAGGCGCTGCAGTTGTGCTGCTTTGGCGCCCGACGAGGAGGTGGTGGTCCCAGCAGGGCGGCTATTCCTTGGCCGGTGACGGACGGGTAGCTGGCTGACAAGTTGATGCCGAACGCCGGGTATGGTTCCGTGTAACCGTTCACCTCTGTCTTTATCGATTTAGTTGACCCACTGGTCACCAAATGGGGGTTTCCATGGGTTCCTTTCAGTTCTAGGGCAACAAAGGCAGATGGTTCTACTTGTTCGTTCTTTACAGACGTTGGGCAAAGTTCTCGAACCTCAGTACTTTGTGCAGGCGATAGAGGCGGTGTCGCAGGGGGGCTGGTGGTTCCCAGACTTTCCATCTCTTTCTCAGTTAAAGAGCATTCAATCTGTAACTGGTCATCATAGCCATTTGTGATAAATGTATTGCTTAAAGAGCAGAGCTTCATTGTGGAGTCATTCAGATGGTTCTCCGGCAAAGATTTAGAAGGACTTTCCAGATTTTCTACCTCCTGTCCTTCTTCTATATCATCCTCTTCAAAGGAGACATCATCTGCGAGATCATTACTACTGGGACTGTCTAAGTTCTTCTCGCTCTCGGCCTCCATCTCCTGAAACCGATCCAGCACAGCCGAGTCTGGGATTTGCCCAACCATATGCATGCGGATGTGTTGCTGAAGGATGACGGCATTGGTGAATCTCTTCTGGCAAATGGGACATGAGTGTTGGACCTGTACTGGCGGGTTCTCCCTATGAACGCCCACGTGGGTCTTCAGGTTGCCCTTGGTGGTGAAGGCCCGGCCACACACCTTGCACTTGAAGGGCCTCTCACCTGTGTGAATGCGGTAGTGCATCTTCAACGCGCTCGGGCAGCTGAGGACTCGCTTGCACAAGGTGCACTGGTTGGCATCGCTTATCTGTTTGTCAATGTTCTCCACCAGCTGCTGTAGCTTTGAGGTTTCTGAGGTTTGCATAGAGTCCAAGAGGCCACCGGGGGAAATGTTTCCCGACTTTACTGGGAGAGGTGAGGAGGGAGTGGACGAGGGAGATGCTAATGTCACAGGTTCAGGTGTGATAGCAATAGATGTTTTGCTGGTTGTCTGTGTTACGGGAGTACTTCTCAGGCTCTGAATGCAGCTTAGCGGCGGGTTCACTTCTTCAGTCTTCATATTGCTAGACTGTAGCTCCTGGTCAGTGTCGGGAACTGGAGATAATCGAGCCTCACCGCCACTTTGGCATGGTGACGCACATTCACCAGAAGCCGGCTGGTACAAGGCTTGACCAGATGGCGTTACACTTAAAACCTCACTGGAAGCCTCAATGCTGGTTCTAGTGGAGGATAGTGGGAGTGCCACCGTTGCTGGCAGGGTTGCTAAGACAGGCTTGCTATCCAGCCATGAAGAGACAGCTTTTTCAGGTGGCACAGTCATTCCATAGGGAATCCCCGAGCTTGTTGGGACGTTGTCCAGATACTCTGGCACAGGGTAAGGGTTCATTTGAACTTGAGGATACTTGTCTTTGTGCCTCTGGAAGTGCACCTTCAAGTTGCCCTTGGTGGAGAAGCGGTTACCGCAGATGTTGCATTTGAAGGGCCGCTCTCCAGTGTGGGAGCGCAGGTGGATCTGCAGAGCGCTGTCGCTGCCAAACACTTTGGCACAGAAGCGACATTTATGCTTGAAGAAGGGCTCGTCGGGGCTGGGCTTTGTTTCAAATAACGATACGCCAGGCGGCTTCCCTTTCCGGTGCTTCATCATGGCTGCCAGTGGGTCAAGCGCATTGGCCGTGGCGGCGATGCTGGCTAAAGGATTAGGGAAAATGACGCTGCTGGGGGGGCTTTGAGGCAGGAGGGGTAGGCTGGCCTGCCCCAGGGCGAGAGGACCTGGGGAGCTCAGAGCCTGAGAAGTGATTGGATGGGAGCCAGAGTATGAAGGCATTAATGCAGAGATGCCGCTACAACTAGAGAGGGATTGATTTGAGTTTTCTGAGGAAGAAGCTGAAGTACAAACAACATCTCTAAAGACAGGCAGCCTGCATACAGTATGTGAGGGAAGATTTTGTGACTTTTCGGGAATAGCAGCCTGACTTTTGACGTTAGAAGGTGTATTTCCAGGAGGGGGGTATGGATTTGGCATGAGGGGCACGACTCTTGGCGGCGTGTTCAAGGTCTCCTTGTTCGGCTGCTTGTTCATGGTGGCCACTTGGCTGCAGATCTGCTCGATGAGGTGCAGCTGGTGGACTTGTTGCTGTTGCAAAGCCAGCAGGTGCTCCAGAATGACCGGGATGGCAGCTGTGGCTGACCGCCCTCCCGTGCCGCCACCCAGCCCTTGGGTGAATTGAGCAACGGCCACCCTGGTGCTGTGTAAAATCTCCAAAGTCACGTTGGTGCTCGGCAGAGCCTGCGACGTCTCTGAGGAATCTGGTGGCGGCGGGCTGGAGGCATATTGTTCCTGCGGCCCAAGTTCTACCTCCATAGCCTCGTCCAAGCTGTCGCTATCGGTGGCAGCCGACTCTCCTGCTGATTCTCCCACCAAGGAGTCATTGAATTCCACGCTGGGGACCGGCGAGGGTCCCGTCGGGGACTTGGCGGCATCGCCTTCACCGTCCCTCACAATTAATACGGAGCAATCCTCGCCGCAGGATTTCCGGTGCTCGCTCAACTCGCTCCAAGTGTAGAACTCGGCGCAGCATTGGTGGCAAACATGCGTGTCCTCACCGCAGGGAGAACTTCCTGTCCCGCTGGGGTTGTCTCTCTCCATGCCTTCCAAGGAGTCTGGCAGACAGATGAACGTCACGGGTTAAGTTATTTGTCACACTATGTGTGTGCCGAATCACAGCAATTGGCCCATTTTTCAGAAAATACCATACACGGTGCTCTCAGCTCCTTAAGACCTCATTTCTATTCCACGGGTTCCCAGACTTTTTGGGTCAGAGAAACCCTTACAGGGGAGAAATATTACCAACAATACCCTCATAACTAATCATGCCTTATTTTTTCAAGTGTTTTTTTTGTTTTTTTTTATCACACTGGCTGCAATTGACGACACTAGACGTCCAATCCATTTTGATTGCTAGCCCTCCCAGTTGAAATGAAAGCTGAAATGAATGGCACTGAAGCATGATCTTTCACTACTATTCCTTTAAATGTATTAGACGTCTATCCATATCAGTGGCAGGCAATTAGTTAATAAATGTTTCTAAGTGATAAAAATGAATGATTGATTTTGATCAAGAACATAAAATTGCTATCATCAGATGTATTTTGTCTAGATGAGACTAAAATTATATTTATTTATAGTGAACGTTTAGCAATCAAACAAATTCAAATTTTAACAAATTTACAAAATATTATTACTGTACGATTATGTGATATATACTATACTACGGTACTATTGTAATTGTGGCACCTATATTTTAGAGTGACAATGATTAATTAAATACATGTGGTCCCCGTGTTACGTCTTGTCCGCCATTTTGTCTCCAGTGTTGTTTTTTGTTTGTTTGTTTGTTTTTCAAGTCGTGTAAACAGTACCTTTTATACCTCATAGTATCTTATTTTTTATTCATTTATTTTATTAATATGACTGTTTTTCCTTTTTGGAAATGTGTATTTGATTATAATGTTGACTTTTGTTTTGTGATACATGCTTCTAATTTGGCGCAGGAGGTGTAGAGCAGGTTATACTTCCGCATACTAGTAAGAGCGCACGTACAAACAAAGAAGAATGTATTTGTGCGCATGAAGGAAAGCGCATTTGCTCCCACGAAAAAGCCGAGTGAGAGAAAGAGGGGAATGCTTATGGCTTAGCTCGCTGTCTTGCTAAGATTTAGCTCCAACGTCTTGGCGCGGACAATACAATGACGTATAATACATGTTTTTGGATAGTTATTTCGAGATTTAGGGAGTATTTCAGGGTATTTAAAGGGCTAATTCTGACGTACGCGGAAATTCGGGTTAAGTTGCTAGCATTGGAACTGAACTAAAGTTTGACGTTAAATTCGAAAAAACAAAAATTATCCGATGACTCAATTAACTGATGGGATAATCTGTAGGATATTTAATTCTAAAAATATTTGACAGCATATAATTTTGAGGACTCCCAAACTACAGCCTACTGACTCCTAAGGGTCCGTGCGCCACAGTTTGAGAACCCTTATAATCAACGATACCACTCTAACACACTTACACTGACACACACGCTTGTCCTCAGATGTTATTGATCTGCCGGAAAACACAATCAGATTCAATTACGCTATTTGACATCTCATTTGTAAATTGGGACAGATAATTAACATTGATTTCACTACTTTTTTGTTTCATTCAGTTGGAAAAACACAAAAGGAGGGCATTTTTTAACTGGAGTTTTAATAACAATTGCTTTGACCTCGACATTTCACAATTGCTAATCGACGACTTTTTGGACTTAACACTTTCTCGTATTCAATCTGTTTCGGCTTCGCGCCATTAGGAAAGCAGGCAGCAAAAAAAACAAACAAAAAAAAAACCAGCAGATGGAAAGACACAACTTGAGCTTTGCCGCACCAGCTTGTGTCCGGAAGATAAATATGAATAGATCCAAACTTGGGGATTTGGGGTATCGAAACATGCTTATTTGAATGAAAATGAAATATGTCTGCCATTTGTAGTATAATTCACACTGCCCTCCTCCTGAATTTGCACTGGGAACAGCTTGAAAAACAAAGTTCAAAGTTAATAAACTTAGCGTGCGAGTGTCCTTCCACACATGATGTGCATTGCCATGCCGGATCAGTTGGACTAACCGTTCCGCCGCTTGGAAAACGTCATTAACATAAAGCTAAATAAATAAATAAAAAGCTAAATCAATATATTCATAAGTGGGTCAGTGTGCATCCTAATGTGTTAATTATCCAGCACGGAGGTGAGATTCAAACTGAGAGTTTGACATTGTGAGGCAGATTTCTGGGTCTCTGCAGGTTTTAACAAGCCAAATTTAAGACTTTTTAAGACCATAATAAATCCAGTTCAAAGTATAAAAGACTTGTTGGAAAATTGAAAGCTCTGAATTACTTGCAAAGCATATGAATTTATTTCTCTGTTGTGAATCGAGACTTGTAAACTCTACAGCCAATGGCCGTTGGTCTCTTACCCATGGATGCAAGTTTTGTAATTCAGTTCTGTTTAAAGTTGCCTCCGCTGCTATGCTAACTAAGCTGTCAAATCACAACTGCGCGTGCACACACTGCAAATTTATAACATCATACCGGTACATAAACTTCATAATTGTATTGACGGGTCACCTCCGTCAGCCACTGCACAACGCCTTCAAGTAGGTGGCCGTCCTACAGTCCGCTTCAGTTATTCGCAGTCGGTCGCAGTTAGTCAACACATTCTGCGATCCAACGCCGGATTTAGGTTGAAAAAGTACGAAAGTTGTACCGCATACAAACAGGAAGGATTGTCTCAGGAGTGATTTGTTCGAGGATTCAAGGTAATTATTATATTTTTTGTACCATGCATGCATTTTGAAACGTGAAAAAAATCATTGGGAGAAATTAACCGCTACAGACTCATTCTTCTACATATTTACGTAAAATAAATGTTAACTGCACAGTTTTTCTGCTTTTAACCAAGAATCGAGACTGTTTTACGTCCATATCTATAAAGAATTCAGGGATTTAAGCATTTATTCACAATAATTTTCCCCGGAAAAGCTCTGTTTACATATGGCGGCCGCCACATTGACTGACAGACTAGCATCGTACTTCGTCATATTTACATATAATAAATGCAACTGCACGTTTTTTTTTGTTGCTTTTAACCAAGAATCAAGACTGTTTTATGTCCATATCAATCAAGAATTCAGGGATTTAAGCATTTATTCAGAAGAATTTTCACCAGAAAAGCTGTTTACATATGGCGGCCGCCAAATTGACTGACAGACTAGCATCGTACTTCGTCATATTTACATAAAATAAATGCGAACTGCACTTTTTTTTTGCTTTTAACCAAGAATCGAGACTGATTTATGTCCATATCTATAAAGAATTCAGGGATTTAAGTATTTATTCACAAGAATTTTCACCGGAAAAGCTCTGTTTACATATGGCGGCCGCCACATTGACTGACAGACTAGCATCGTACTTCGTCATATTTAGGTAAAATAAATGCTAACAGCCCGTTTTTTTTTTTTTTTTGCTTTTAACCAAGAATAGAGACTGTTTTATGTCCATATCTATAAAGAATTCAGGGATTTAAGCATTTATTTACAAGAATTTTCACCAGGAAAGCTATGTTTACATATGGCGGCCGCCACATTGACTGACAGACTAGCATCGTACTTCGTGATATTAACGTAAAATAAATGCTAACTGCACAGTTTTTTTTTTGCTTTTAACCAAAAAATCTAGACTATTTTTACGGCCATATCCATAAAGAATTCAGGGATTTAAGCATTAATTCACAAGAATTTTCACCGGAAAAAGCTCTTTGTCTGTGATTCCACTCGGTCAGCTTTGACGGCCACGCCAACAATGCAGGCCCCCTATTAATCGGCACCGTGCCCCGTGTCCCGTCAATATCATTATGAAGTCTACACATCTTAATTATTTTTCTTCAATCTAGTCAAATCGTTTTCTCGATTTTGTTTTCAGTGTTTAAGACTAGTTAACAGATTAACTCGTCAGATTATTCCACTTACTTTAAGTAAATATTACTATTTGTTCTTATTAAGCCCATACAAGTAAAAGTTGGTCATCATTTTTTTTTTACTTAAATCAAGAAAAAATTGCCTTAAAATCATGTTTTGAACAATACCTATTCTTGAACTAAGAACATCTGACATTTCAAAGCTTTTTTTAAGATTAATTCATTGCTCTAAATAAGTATTAAGCTTATTTTCAGCTAGCTATTTCTCATATTTCAAGAAATCTGAGTAAAATTTACTTGAAGCACTGGCAGATAATTTTACTTATTTCGAGTAAATTTACGCTGAAAAAAAAAAGGAATTCAACTAGTTTTAAGGAGGTGTGTTTTTGCAGTGCTGCATCAGCTCGCGGTGTTCGATAAATTCTGACCGGGCAGCACAGGTAGTTCCACTTTGTAGTTACGTTACAGTCTCCCCAAAAATCGAAACATTTAAAACCGATACTGGAGTTTATGCATGTTCTAAATAAAAGTAAAGTCAATAGATTTTAAAGACTTTTCACGGTCGTAATTAAGACCTTTTATGAGATTTTAGGAGAATTTTAGACATTGTAAGGTCTTAAATCACAACGTTTCATATAGTGAGGTGCGCCCCCCTGTGACCTCAGGGAACTTACTTTTTTGCCGTACTAGAATAAACTGTCATTGCACATCCACTCAGTGGGTGGCTGCGGCATTCTCATTTTCAGCAAGGCGCAGTATTCTTGAACGAAACAAGAGCATATGAAGAGCTAAGACAAGGAAATATGACGAGGCGTATGTAGCGTTTGGCTTTGACTTTTACTACAGTGCGAGACGAGGAAAGACCAGTCTGTTTACTGTGTCTAAAAATGTTTGCAACGGACAGCAGGAAGTCAAATCAATTAAGACTTAAAGACATAAGACCCCAATCACATTGTTAAGCCGAAAACGTGCCGAATATGGCCAACAATCGTCCCGCTTTGTCAGTGTTACATTAGTAAACCAGCGAGCACTGTTAGCATCATATAAGGTGGCATACCAAGTTGCTCAGTGCAAAAAAGCCCCACGCCATAGGAAAGGAGTTGATACTGCCTGCAGCTAAAAAAACACAGTCGTTTTTGTTCTAGTAATTTTGTTTATTTTGGTCAAATTATTTGACATATCGCGCTTATGAGTTAATGTTGCTAATCAATTTGAATGTAATATTATTTATTGATTTCATTAAATCTTATTTTTCAGTATTAAATGGTCAAAAAAAGTACCTCGAGTGTATTTTTATAGTTTAGATGTGATTTTTTTTTTTTGATTCAGGCAAATTGATGCGCATTAAGTACTTTTCTTATACAAACAAAACAATGTTAATAAGGTGATATTTTTTGCAAGTTGATTTATATATTTTTTCTTTAATATTAAAAAGGACAAAGCGTTATGCAGAGGTGTACTAGGGCTGTCAAGGTGTAATAATAATAGTTTTATTGACAAACTAGAAAATGCAATTTCTGGAGATGGTAGCTTTGCTTTCGCAGGTAGGGGTCATGTCCTCCTGATTTCAGGTCACTTCCTGTTGATTTGGGGACATTTCAGGGTTACTTCCTGTTGATTTGGGGACCTTTAAGAGTCACCTCCTGTTGATATTAGGTTATTTCCTGTTGATATTTTGACGTACATGGCCGTCAATGGCATCGACTTACATATGCGTCAATGGAATTCAAGTACATTGGCATATATAAAATCGACATATATGGCAGTCATTGGCATGGATGCACAAGGCCCTCAATGGCATCGACATACATGGCCGTCATTGGCAAGGACGTACATGGCTGTCAATGGCATGGACTTACTTGGGCGCCAGTTGAATGTGAATGTGCTGTAATGGAGGTTTTTCGTCAAAAATCCCAACCACCCATGTTTTTCTGCCATTGAAAATGAAGGGGAAATTTTGGCCATTAGAAATGAATGGAACGACGTACATAGCAACGGTATCCCATTAGAAACGAATGGGAACGTTTTTTAGCGAATTTCGGGGGAACCATAGAGTTTTGGAAAATTCTGTATACAACTTTTATGCCTCTTAGCTTCCTGAAACTTTGATGTATGATTTATGTGAATTACCGTAATTTTCGGACTATAAAGCGCACCTGACTATATGCCACCACCCACCAAATTTGACACAAGAATGGCATTTGTTCATAGATAAGCCGCAATGGACTATAAGCCGCAGCTGTCCTCACTGTATCATGGGATGTTTACACCAAAAGATATTAACCGGTAACACTTCATTTGACAGCGGCATCATAAGACTGTCATAGGCTAAATGAACCCCATGAAGCTTTGAACCAATTGGCTGCAAAAGTTAATTGCTTCAAGAACCTTCATTTGGCCATTACTACTCCCTTGGGGGAGACAGTCAACCTCTGCTGCCACCTGCTGTCAACATTGTTGTCGTCCAACATGCCTCCTGGCATGCACTGCAGCGCTACAGATGTAAATTGCAATCAAAATTCATGTTCTGTGCTAATTTTTTCTTCAGTTACTGTTCTGGTTATTTCAATAATTGCTAGTTATGGTATTTAGTAACACCTTATTTGACAGTGACACCATAAGACCATCATAACAATGAAATGACACTGCCATGAGCATAAATGAATGCTTATGACAGATGTCATTTTGTGTCATCAGGCAAATAATCTCACTTTTGAATGGATGAAAAAGATCCGAGTTGGACATAACTGAAGTTAGTGACATAATTTACCGGATGACACAAAATGACAACGGTCATAAGCATTTATTAATGCTCATGATAGTCTCATGTCATAATTATGACGGTCTTTTGGCTATTATAACGCCGCTGTCAAATAAAGTGTTACTTATTAACCCAAATAAATCAACAAATAAGCCAGACTGGACTATAAACCGCGGGATTCAAAAAAGGGAAAGAAGTAGTGGCTTATAGGCCGAAAATTATGGTAGATAAAAATTGTAGGGCTACATTTTGGGATTTTTTTTTTTTTAAAAAGACCCTAATTTGGCACGAACTGTCATTTTTGAGGGGTCATTCAAAAGATTCCCTCCCTCACACAAGAATTCCGGTCATTTCGGTATTTGAACAGTGTCGGTGGGACAAACGAATTTGGGATGTGAAAGTAAATAATTGACAAACACTGCCTTAAATTCAAATGATTGGGTTTAAGACTTTTTTATACTTTTTAAGACCCCGCGGATACCCTTGATTTACTAAACACGACTCCAGTATGCTGAAACATTTGAAATTGAGATGTGCAGCATATCAAAGTTTTACATGCCCTCCTGCAGTATTTTTCATGAAAAAAAAAAAAAAAACGAAAAAATTTTGAGTTAAGTAAAACTTTGGAGTTGTCTGTTTTTTAACATTTTTTGGTGAAATTACATGAAAGACCCTTCATAGACTTCACCATCAGTTGACAAGACAGCTCCCACAAACATCGCGCCACGCCTTCCCGTTGGGGGCCGACCCAGGCAGAGCATTTCGCTTTTACTGAGATAAACTCAAACACGCTGCGTTCAAACGCCGGATTTAGGTGGAAAAAGGACAAAGTTTTATGGCATACAAGCAGGCAGGAGTGTCTCAAGAGTGATTTGGTCGAGGATTCAAGGTAATTATTATATGAAATAGCCCCATGCATGCACTTTGAAATTTTGTGAAAAAAATGCATGGAAAAAAAGCTGTGTAACTTTAGCTCGAAAAAGATACGTAAAATGAATGATAACTGCCTGTTGTTTTTTGCTTTTAACCAAGAACCTAGACTGTTCTATGCTCATATCTACAGATATTCCGGGATGTGCGCATTTATTTACAAGAATTTTCTACTTAAAAAGCAACGTTGTATCCATTCACAATAGCATAAGTTTACATTCAAATGATCAGGTAATTTTCGGCCAACTGCCCGTTTTTGAGCAAAAAAGTAGTAAATTAGAAATTTCTGTGTCCATACAAAAAAAAATGGCCTTTTACGTGTTATATTTTATGTAATATTTCAATCTAAAAACGACGAGGGCCAGATAGCCAGCAAGACGTGCCTCCATGCTGAGGCAATAGTAACATCGGAATTCAACCTACAGTAAATAAGTTGTGATTGTATACAGAAAAATGCAAATTTTGCTTTTGTTGAGTAAAATTAAGATGATTCTGCATGCTTTCCTCAAGTATAAAGTTTCTGATGTGAAACTGATCTGATTTATTAGCTGTTGAAAACTTGCACTAAATAAAAAAAAAAGGTCGCTATTTCGGGCAAAAACTTATAAGTTACAAGGACGGAGGTTTTGTCTCAACATTGGTAGGGAAGATATAACAGCATAACCTGCAATGTACACTTTTTGCTGGGGACGGGACATTAATTAGACCAAACAGATTGGGTACATTTCTCAAAAATAGCTAGTTCCTACTTAAAAATTGGAAGAAAAAAAAATCATGGGCGAATGTCATTTTTCAAAATGCTTGTTCCATATAAAGTACATTTACAGTGGTTGTGGTTTTTTTTTGTTTTTTTTAAGGGAGGGGGTTAAAAAATAGGCTGCAAATAAAACCATTTTTTAAAATGATGTAGGAAATACATTTTAATTAGGGTACAAATTCACAAAATGCACAACTGAATTAACGTTAAGAGTAGAAAACGTACGGAAAGACCTCTTTAAGCAACTTTCTACTCAGGTTTTACAGGTCAGCAAGTTCACGCAGTTCAATGTAATGCTAACTCTTTCAATAGTTAATTAGTGGTGTGTTCCCCACCTCCACAACATTGACGTCTTTTTATATTACTTACAGTGGCTGCTGCTGCTGGCCGGAAAAATAAAAACTTCTAATATCCTTCTTCTTCAAAGGGGGTAGAGGAGGCGGCATATCGACATGTATTTCTGCCGGTGTTGTGTGAGTGGAGGTTCTAGTCATCATCCAATCAAACGTGTGTTTAAGGGGGAAAAAATGGACTGGCACATTCAGCAAGTGAAAAGGGTTAAATGTAAGTCCGAACATATAGAAAGTAATACATTTAATAATGGTAGGGTCAATTCTATCCTTACAACTTATGGGAAGACAATTTAAATTACCTACTGTATATAACTGAAATCCTTATATAATGCAAATAAGGTTGCTAAAAAGTCGGTGTGGACAATTTGAGCATCCTTAAAAGGAGGTGTTATGTCCCTACCGTCCCTATGCAAACCTATGCCCTTGATATGATATGTTGAATATTGCTATTGATCCTGAAAATATAGGTGATTATCTCTGCATTTAGCAATTTTTGTGCATCTAGCGTAAAATTTGAAAATTTTATAGCCATTTTTTTTTTTATAGCCAAGTTTTGTTATGCTCGCATAAAAAAGAATCAATCAGAATTTAATTGGGAACGATTTTTTATTTTTTGATGTAGCTGCTCATGGAGACTCATATATGTCTAAGTGAGGTGCCTGTTTTGTTTTGTTTTTAAGTCGCTAGCGGTTTTGATTTTGAAAACATTCGAATTTTAAGTTTTTGAAAATAGGCCCCTATACGGATCGGCCCCGTGTCCCGTCAACTGTTAGTGGAGTCTTTGGACCCTTTGAATGGAAGTTTTTCTTTTCCAAAAACAGCCTCTTAATTGCTTTTTTAATTTAAAAAAAATTGGAATATTAGAACTTTTAAAAAATGTAAACATACAAAATCCTTTTTTTTATCATTTCATCAAAAAATGCAGACATCTGCTCTTGCATTTGAATTCTTCAACTTTTCACTTCAGAACCATTGAACTAAGATTCAAACTCGGTACCTCTAGAATGTGAGGTGCCGCTGCATTCCCCATTAAACATTTCCACTCAAAAATAGCTTGAAAACGGCTTTTAAAAAGCCAATAAAGCATCCTATATGTTGCTAAACCATTAACCACTTTGCGTTTACATTTACATTTACACATTCAGCTGCTAAACCCTTGTTGACACAAGCAAATGATACACATCGATAAATCCTCCTCCAAACACCATTTGTTTGCGTTGACAAACGTTCAAAAAATAAAAAATAAAAAGACGGCTTTCCACTTTTTAAGCCTGACAATACAAGTACGCAATTAGCGGCGAGTGAAGGGAATCCATGCCAAAGTAGGGCCCTGTCAGAGGTAAACCATCAGCAGCTCACCAAGTGGGTGGTCTCAGGCAAAAAAAAAAAAAAAAAAAAACTCAACTAAAAAGGCGCTTCTTTAGGCTCACTTTGAACGATTTACTTCCAGGGAAAACAAAGGCGAGGAGATTTTTTATTTCCAGCTTTGAAATATTTATCCAAATATAATAAGACGCGTGAATGTATCGTGACCATTTCCAGCGCTGTAATTCACTCCGTAATGCAGGACAGCAGATTTATGGCTGTGTGCGGTTTTAAAAGAGGGGGCGACAGAACTATGGACAGGCTTTTCTCGGCCTCGCCGCCTGACCTTTGAACCTCTGATGTACTAAGTGTATTATGATGCGAACGACGGGGTCAAGTCACAGGCCAGCGGCACGTAAATAATAGTGGTCAACTAAAAATGAAGACATTAAAACCACAAAAGAAACTTAATGTCCTGAAATGGGTCTTATTACATTACATTTTATTTACTCAGTATTAATTCAATCCTGGCAGCGTGAAAAGGTTCAAACAACATCTGCTCGCCTCGTAGATGAATAGAATTATACGGCAATTAGAAAATAGGCGTGAGATAAAATAGGCAAGCAGCTCTGCTTATGAATATTGTTATTATTATGAGGATAATAGTGGTCATTATTATATGGAGGTCGTGAGGCAGTGTTTGTTTTGAGGACGACTCTTCACATTTATGCTCAGTTTGTAAAATGAATGAGAAAATTCAAATATGTAAATATGATAGAGAGAAGGGACAAAGGAGGGACATTTAAGCTTAACCCTCCTTTAAGTCATTGGGTGCCATTGACGGTGCTAGACGTCTAATCCGTTTTGACGTCTATCTCCGTGAATGGAAACTGAAACATGTGCGTTAGCAAAGTTTTCCCGGTTTAAATGAATTGGACATCTATCACCATTGATAGCGTGCAATGAGTTAAATAGGTTGAAAAGATCATAGAGGTCACATGACCAGTTTTTGTTCTTTTTTAAATTTAACTCATTTGATTTTAACATTGTATCAATTAATGTATTTGTAATTGAATATTTAAAAAATATGATAAGGATTAATAATTTTGAGTATAATAATTGCTAATGCGTTTTTTTTTTAAATGACCAAAAATAGTCACTCGCTACTGAAGGGTTAAAGGTCGTGTCAACTTTTACATTATTAAGTGAAGTTTATATGTCATAAAATATACTTCTTCTTTTTTTTTTTTTGAGCATAAAGTTAGCAATGTTAATTTTGAATATTTTTTTCAGAACGTTTTTTCCCCCCTCTCACTTTTGTGTAGCAAGTTAGCTAAACTTTTTCAAATTTTGGGCAAATATGTACTGTATATCTGATAAATTTACATTCCTAAGCAAACACAGAGAGAATATTATTTAATTTTTAGTTGTTTTTAGTAAATACACTGCGAGTTTAACATACATTTTAAAAAAAGATACACTACAACGGTTTATATACTGGAAATAAATAGCACGTTGCTACTACTAATATACCAAAGTAGTATTAGGGAACAAAATTAGCATAAATGTCTTATTATTATTCCAAATAGTAACTCTAATAGTTGGACTTTTTTTTGAGTAACGTACCGTCATGGCGGAGGAGGTAGAGGCCGCTCCGGGGTTCGTCCGGTCCGGCCCGGAGGTGCTGCGGCTTGGCTTGCTTGCGCCGGGACATGTCGCCGTGAGCTCGCCGCCGCCTGGGCAGCCGTCGTCGGCTCGCAGCGACTG
Organism: Corythoichthys intestinalis; assembly: GCF_030265065.1. Lineage (NCBI taxonomy): Eukaryota > Metazoa > Chordata > Actinopteri > Syngnathiformes > Syngnathidae > Corythoichthys > Corythoichthys intestinalis. Next base: position 28,939,337 of record NC_080416.1, read on the forward strand.
GGAGCCGCCGAATGGGTGCGAGCGGCTTGAAATAAGCGCACACCGAAGCTGCGGAGTGGATGCCCCCCGGTGTCGATTGCGCATGTCAGTGTGATTATGAGGATGATGATAGAAAAGGGGGTGGGGGTTCCATGCTTTTAGGACCCACGCTCAGGGGGGATTGGCTACTTGTATATATGGAAATGAGGGATGACGTTCAATAACTTCCCGTTGAAAGCGAGGGTGGGCGATCAGCTGCTTTTACGCACAACTCCGAGCCAGTCCAAACGGGACGTCCTAGGGGTCCATCCGTGCCTGTAATCCGACTTTCGCGCACCTTCGTCGGAGGGAAAAGACGCTGAGGTGGCATAGTTGGAGGTCCGGAATGCTTGTCAAACTTCGATGCGAGGTTGCTGGTGTCAGGCGGCTGACTGAGCTCTCTCCTCGGCCGGTGCTTCCTCCTCCGAGGCTGTAGCATCAGTGATAGGCTGGAGGTGTGCTCGTGCTCGACCTCCCACACTTTCAGAGCCATATACACTAGGAAAGAAAGTGGAGAAACCTTGATGGGACTGCTATGAGACGAGCTTTTCACTTTGGAATTCAACGTGTTTTTATGGTTACAATCGTGTTGTCTTTCAGCATTTGTACACATCTGTGTGAATGCTGAGATAAGTATTCAAACTATGCAGCAGGTGCATCAACATATTGTTAGATGGATGGGGGAGAACGGGGTTGGTTGTCATAATTTGTACTTTTTCCAATATGAATCTTACCATCAACACGTCTTAGAATACCATAATTTTCGGACTATGAACCGCTACTTTTTTCCTTCATTTTGAGTCCTGACACTTATAATCCAATGCGGCTTATTCGTTGATTTATTTGGGTTAATAGGTAACACTTCATTTGACAGCGGCATCATAAAACTGTCATAAGACATGACATGACACTATCATGGGCATTACTGAATGCTTATGACAAAGGTCATTAAGTGCCATCTGGCAAATTATGTCACCAACTCCATTTATGTCCAGCTCGGATATTTTACATCCATTCAAAAGTGAGATAATTTGCCGGATAACACTAAATGACATTCGTGATGAGCATTCATTAATGCTCATGACAGTATCATGTCATAATTTCAGTATAATTGTCTAATGACAGTCTTATGGTGCCACTGTCAAACAAAGTGTTACCAAATACCATACCTTACAATTAATGAAACAACTGTACCAGTAACGGAATAAATAATTAGTACAGAACATGAATGTCGATTGTTATTTACATCAATAGTGCTGCAATGCATGCTAGGGGGCATGTTGAACAACAACAGCGTTGACAGCAGGTGGCAGCAGAGGTTGACTGTCTCCCCCAAAGGAGCACTGATGGCAAAATGAAGCTTCTTGAAGCAATGAAGATTCGCAGCCAATTGGTTCAAAGCTTCATGAAGATTCATTTGGTCTTATGACAGTCGTATGATGCCGCTGTCAAATAAAGTGTTACCCGATATCTTTTGGTGTAAATATACCATAATACAGTGAGAACAGCTGCGGCTTATAGTCCAGTGTGGCTTATCTATGAACAAATGCCGTTTTCGTGTCTAATTTGGTGGGTGGCGGCCAGGGCCGTGCAGATACCCATGTAGGGGCAGGAGCTCATAGATTAAAAGGGGCACATGAACAAAAATGTAATACATCTTACAACAACATAACTTCCAGTTTAACTAGCTTTACAGTATAATTGGCTGTGACTGTGACAGACTTTAATTCGGAAGGGGAACAGTGAATAGAAATCAACACTGTCATCAACACTTTCTGGCTGTGACTCAGTTTCTCTTTTCTTCCTTCAACCTCTATATCAAAACTTCCTTACTCAACTTGTTCATCTGAAAACAAACCAAATTAGATGTTCACTGAGCCACCATTAGCACAGTTTTTTTCAAAACTATTATTTCACTATTAGATAACTTGAAGATATCTTTCCAGATAATGTTGAGAAGAGAACGGACAAATATGGTTGCCTATTGAGAGTAGAGACACACGGGTCAAAACAGCCTTGGAGTGGGGGGTAATTCATTAGTAAAGTAGAAAACTATATAAGAGAAAATTACATTTTTTTTTAAATTGCCACAATAAACCTCATGTAAGAATTTTCACTACAGTATTTACTCGAATACGGTTTAATAGGGTAACACCGTTTGTTTTCATCCACCAGATGTCCTGAGACTCCTCACCACACACCCAGGTAACAGAGGAACAGTGTGCGGGGGAGTTATGCACCGGCTTAGCGGCTCACAGACGGCATTTATTCATTTGTTTAAAGGTGTTTTCGGTGTTCAAGTACTCGGCGGTGTGCCTGCACAGTCGGCCAGCACACACATACGGAAAAAAACAAAAAAAGCCCACTCAAAAAGGCCACTTTGGGCATGTCGGGGCAAAGGGGCAGGTGCTCAAGCACCCTCTGCCCCCCCCTTGCAAGTGCCAGGTGGCGGCTTATAGTCAGGTGCGCTTTATCGTCCGAAAATTACGGTAGTCATTCTTTTATTTGAGGGAAGCTTAACACATTGGCTGAGAGAGATAGATGTTCAATTCATTTCAAGTGGGAGTGTTCGTTAATTTGTTGACTTCCCACTACAAATGGATTGGACATCTAGTATCGTCACGTCAGTGGCAGACAATGAATTAAGTGGTATTCGACCAAACGATGATAGCAATTGCTTTACATTCAAGTGAGTATGCAGTCATTTAGAATTAAGTTTTTAGTTTTTAAAAAATGACAACTGTATTTGTTATAAAAAAAATATATATATATTTTTTTTAAAGTGGTATCGGTACAGTATCGGCATCGGCCAATACCACAGAGCCAGGTATCTTAATCGGTACAGGGAGGCCAAAAATGGTATTGGTGCAACCTGAGTAAAAATAATGGAGATTTTTTTTTTTTTTTTTTTAAATAATACGGATACTGAACACCGCTCTCTTGTAGTCAAGTTATAGCAAGTGCGATAGCCAACCCGTGTGACAACCGACCCCATTCACCCCTGCTAAAAGTAAAACCCTCTCTCTATGGTACACAAAGATATCACAGAATTAAATCTACTTACTTTGCAGAAAATTTGAAGGGCCTTCTACTTTCTTTAAAATACAATCAAGTACATTTGTTAAACTGATTTTCAGTGTGGTACATTTGGAATCATTACTTACCAGTCACAATACTCAAGTTTGCACTAAAATGTCACTGTCATTGCACTGCTAATGCCACAACATTGTCATAATTATCTCACTAAATAATGTTCTAAGACACGTGTCTCAATCAGGCTACTGCATTTGCGATCATTGCACAGTTACATGATACCAATTTTGCACTATTACATCAACATCTATGCACAAACTGTCATATCAAGTCAGCTTCTGCCTCGTAGTCTATTTACTGTAAATGTTCATATACGCATTGTTATACAGTGGGGCAAATAAGTATTTAGTCAACCACTAATTGTGCAAGTTCTCCCACTTGAAAATATTACAGAGGCCTGTGATCGTCAACATGGGTAAACCTCAACCATGAGAGACAGAATGTGGGGGGAAAAAAACAAAATCACATTGTTTGATTTTTAAAGAATTTATTTGAAAATCATGGTGGAAAATAAGTATTTGGTCAATACCAAAAGTTCATCTCAATACTTTGTTATGTACCCTTTGTTGGCAATAACGGAGGCCAAACGTTTTCTGTAACTCTTCACAAGCTTTTCACACACTGTTGCCGGTATTTTGGCCCGTTCCTCCATGCAGATCTCCTCTAGAGCAGTGATGTTTTGGGGCTGTCGTTGGGAAACATGGACTTTCAACTCCCTCCACAAATTTTCTATGGGGTTGAGATCTGGAGACTGGCTAGGCCACTCCAGGACCTTGAAATGCATCTCACGAAGCCACTCCTTTGTTGCCCTGGCTGTGTGTTTGGGATCATTGTCATGCTGAAAGACCCAGCCACGTCTCATCTTCAATGCCCTTGCTGATGGAAGGAGATTTTCACTCAAAGGCTACGTTCATACTACAGGTCTTAATGCACGAATCCGATTTTTTGTCATATCCGTTTTTTTGGCGTGCCCGTTCAGACTGCCTTTATCCATTGAGACCGTTCAAGTATTATGCATGCGCACTAATTCGCAGTCCGACACCCGCTAAGCAAGAAGACCCGCATGCGCAGAACCATCAAAACAAATGACAGACGTCATCCGTCATTCCAGGGATATCATATTTTGCTTTTCAAAAGGTCGACACAAATATCATACATAAATAATCCCCGTTTAGGCAAATATTCAAAGTTTATATGGATCGATAGTATGCACGCACTGTCCGTGCACGTCACACACACATACGGGCAGTTTGTCCCGACTCTCGGCCATGGAGGCAATGTTGAAATATTGCTCACTTGGAACAGAGAGAAAACTGAGCATTCTCAGGCTTATCCTCAACCCATTTTTATTTTTTATGACTGTTGTCAAGCTCAGCTCTTCCTCAAAAGCCGTGTTCACTGCAAGCTAGGCGCTAATAACGCACAGGTGCATCGCTACGGGAACGACTCTCTCGCTATTTGATGACGTAATTGCTGCATTAAATCCGATTTGCGGGACTGGACAGTACAGACCGCCGCGACAGTCTGGAAAAATGTAGCCCAGATCGGATTTAGACCACATACGAAAGTGACCCAGATCGGATTTGAAATGGTCCCGTTCTATGCGACTTGTCACGTTCAGACCGTCAAGTTAATGCCTCACTCGAGTCGGAAAAACACGAAAAAATCGGATTCGTGCATTAAGACCTGTAGTATGAACGTAGCCAAAATCTCTTGATAATGGCCCCATTCATTCTTTCTTTTACACAGATCAGTCGTCCTGGTCCCTTTAGAGAAAAACAGCCCCCAAGCATGATGTTTCCACCCCCGTGCTTCACAGTGGGTATGGTGTTCTTCGGAGGCAATTCAGTATTCTTTCTCCTCCAAACACGAGAACCTGTGTTTCTACCAAAAAGTTCTATTTTGGTTTCATCTGACCATAACACATTCTCCCAGTCCTCTTCTGGATCATCCAAGCGCTCTCTAGCGAACCGCAGACGGGCCTGGACATGTACTGGCTTCAGCAGGGGGACACGTCTGGCAGTGCAGGATTTGAGTCCCTGGCGGCGCATTGTGTTACTAATAGTAGCCTTTGTTACTGTGGTCCCAGCTCTCTGGAGGTCATTCACTAGGTCCCCCCGTGTAGTTCTGGGATTTTTGCTCACTGTTCTTGTTAATCATTTTGACGCCACGGGCTGAGATCTTGCATGGAGCCCCAGATCGAGGGAGATTATCAGTGGTCTTGTATGTCTTCCATTTTGTAATAATTGCTCCCACAGTTGATTTCTTTACACCAAGCGTTTTACCTATTGCAGATTCAGTCTTTCCAGCCTGGTGCAGGTCTATAATTTTGTCTCCGGTGTCCTTCGACAGCTCTTTGGTCTTGGCCATATTGGAGTTTACAGTGTGACTGAATGAGTTTGTGGACAGGTGTCTTTTATACCGATGATGAGTTAAAACAGGTGGCCTTAATACAGGTAACGAGTGGAGCCTCGTTAGAACTCGTTAGAAGAAGTTAGACCTCTTTGACAGCCAGAAATCTTTCTTGTTTGTAGGTGACCAAATACTTATTTTCCACTCTAATTTTTAAATAAATTCTTTAAAAATCAAACAATGTGATTTTCTGTTTGGTTTTTTTTCCCACATTCTGTCCCTCATGTCGACAATTACAGGTCTCTCTAATCTTTTCAAGTAGGAGAACTTGCACAATTGGTGGTTGATTAAATACTTATTTGCCCCACTGTATTACCACTACATCACCACTTGCTCCTAAGCTTTTGTTCACTTTATTCCCAATCTGTGTACATCTTAACTTTTTATTTATTTATTTAAAAAAAAATTTTTTTTTTAGCCTTATTCTACTTTTGTTTTATGTGGTGCATGTTATGGTGAAGCTTCAAGTCTCGGTGTATTCTGTACAATGACAATAACGGCATTCTATTCTATTTTTAAGAATGGGGCCCGGAGTGTGTGTTCCAATTATAGAGGGAACACACTCTTCAGCCTCCCTGATAAAGTCTATTCGGAAGTGATGGAGGGGAGGGTCCGTCGGAAGGTCAGATCTCGGATTCAGGAGGAGTAGTGTGGTTTTAGTCCCGGCCGTGGAACAGTGGACCAGCGCTACACCCTCGGCAGGGTCCTCAAGGGTGCATGGGAGTTCGCCCAACCGGTCTACATGTGTTTTATGGATTTGGAGAAGGTGTTTGACCGTGTCCCTCAAGGAGTCCTGTGGGGGTTGCTTCAGGAGTACGGGATACCAAGCTCCCTAGTAAGGCTTGTTCGGTCCCAGTACGACCGTTGCCAGAGTTTGGTCCGCATTGCCGGCAGTAAGGCAGATTCATTCCTAGTGAGGGTTGGACTCTGCCTAGGTTGTCATTTTGTCACTGATCCTGTTCAAAACTTTTAGGGAGAGAATTTCTAGGTGCAGCCGAGGCGTGCAGGGAGTCCAGTTTGTTGGCCTCAGCATTGCATCCCTACTTTTTCCAGATGATGTGGTGCTGTTGGCTTCATCAATCCGTGATCTCCAACTCTCATTGGAGCGGTTCGCAGCCGAGTGTGAAGCAGTATAGGATAAAGATCAGCACCTCCAAATCCAAGACCATGGTCCTCAGTCGGTAAAGGGTGGCGTGCCCTCTCCGGGTCTAGATGAGATCCTGCCCCAAGTGGAGGAGTTCAAGTATCTTAGGGTCTTGTTCAGGAGTGAGGGTAGGGGGGCGCGGGAGATCGACAGGCGGATCGGTGCAGTGTCTGCAGTGACGCAAACTATATACAGGTCCGTTGTGGTGAAGAAAGAACTGAGCCAAAAGGCGAAGCTCTCGATTTACCAGTCTATCTACGTTCCTACCCTCACCTATGGTCACGAGCTGTGTGTCGTGACTGAAAGAAAAAGATTTCAGATATAAGCGGCTGAAATTAGTTTGCTCCGCAGGGTGTCCCGGCTCTCCCTTAGTGATAGGGTGAGAAGCTTGGTCATCTGGGAGGGACTCAGGTCAGGGTTGAGCCCCTACTGCCGAGGTAACTCGGGCATCTGGTTCGGATTCTTCCTGGACGCCTCACTGGAGAGGTGTTCCGTGCATGTCCCACTGATGGGAGGCCCCTGGGACGACCCATGACACGCTGGAAAGACTACGGGGCAGTTTACATGGCGACTCTGCGACACGAAGATGCAATGAGTGTTTTGCGGAGTAGCCTCGCATTCGTATGGTGTCGGCGAAGACAGAAGGCAAAGACGCAAACCTTGGAATCCTGCCTCCAAAGTGGAAGAATTCGATTGCATGGGCTTGAGAGGGGCTTGCTCCGCATGCATATCAAAAACTCCCGCTGTGCCGCGCCGATAACGTCAGCACTCGTACACGTCACATTGGGCATGCGCAGCGGTCCTACTAAACATTAAAAACAGCATATATGGCGGAACGTCGGCTTTAATTTACTGTTTTTAATAATATTTTTAATTTAAATATGTTGAATGTTTCCATTTTTGTGCCTATTTGAACAAAGGAAAATGCCATTGCTTGGAGTGGGCGGGCATGTTGTCTTCCAGGCTGAGGAGGTCAAAGTGCATCGTTCGCTGTCGCCTTGTAAATCTGCACTGCCCCTTAGGGCCTGGCATGAATATTACATCGTTTTCATGCGGAATTGCGACATTGTTTGAATGAAGACGGAACCATATAAATGCAATCATGAAATTTTTCATCTTCTCGGAGAGTCATCATGTAAAGGGCCACAAAGTCTCTCAGCTGGCTGGGAACGCCTTGAGATCCCGCCGGAGGAGCTGGTTGAAGTGGCTGGGGAGAGGGAAGTCTGGGCTTCCCTGCTAAAACTGCTGCCCCCGCGACCCGACCCCGAATTAAGCGGTAGACAATGGAGGGATGAATGGATAGTCTATTTTATTCGACTCAATTCGATTCAGTACATTTTGTATTTTCCTGTATTCACATCAGGAAGTGTAGATCAATGTTGGTCATCCTGGTTTTATTTTCAAAATACTTTGTTGTTGATTATGTGAAATTATGCAAATGTTGGGACATACTTTCAACTGTAAACTAAATGTGTTTTTTATGTGTGAATGCTGAGACTCAAAGGTACTTGAAACATATACAAAATTAAAAAAAAAAAAAAAAAGTAATTTTTAACAGGTTAAATGCTGAGACATGCATGCACATAAGCCATCAAAAACCTCTGTTCTATTGATAGGTATGGACCAAAAAAAATTCAGAACAATTTTTGGCATGTACCAGAATAACAGGAGAGCTGATAAAGTGACATCTTTAGGTATTAGAGAGTGAGTTAAGAGCACTCCCTTTCACAAACAAAGCGGTAATCCTCCTTTTCAACCAAAGATGTGGCCGAACTTGTAATCATGTGCTGTGAAAAGATGTACTTTGGCGAGGTTGGAAACTGAATCAGCTGTTGATAATTGCAAGTACTTCACACAAGCGGTCGCTATTGATCGGTGCGTCGTCTTCTATTGCGCTGCTACGCGGAGATAAGCTCTCCTCGCCGGCATATCATTTCTTCGGGAAACCATCAAGTTTACTTATGATGAATGGCCCGACGCTTATCAGGACACTCCAGCATTCCTTGATTTGATATTGATTCCCGCTAATCGGTGTCATCCCGTCTACCTGGTTGCGACTTGACCGTGATCTCCCAATGCGATGCTGACTGTCGGCTCCGCTTAAATTCTATCATTTTGTCCGTTTGCGGGATGGACGGTGGTGTCTTACGAGTTAAATTAAGTGATCGCGCTTGTAACTTGAACGGCAAATTATCTCTATTCAAAGGAATGGATACCCATTCCTCTGCTCCAGCCAATCTAAAATAGTTTTACTTTATGGAAAACTACAATGCAACAGAATGAAAACATTCGTGCGTTGCCATTTTATGTTTTCATTCGAAACAAAAGTACAATAATGCTAATATAAAATCACATGTTACAGTGTACACAAAGAATGAAGTGAATATGTGACGAGCAACAAGTGGTGATTAGGTTGTAATATAGCAGAGTTTATATGACAATTTACAGTACTTAGACTAGAAGGCAGATTACTGACTTGATGGCTGACATTAGTGAAGTAGGCCCCCCATCATATGCAAATTTATATATAAATTATGTCATGGGTTTGTGCTACGTTTGTGCTTGTTTGTGCTGTAAAAAGTTTCATATACCCTGCTATTGTTTTTGAGATATCTAAAATTCTTTTATAGGTCAATCTGAGGTCAACCATCCCCCATTTTGTTTCAATATTATGGCTAAAAATGATGTCGATCGTTTGTGCTGGTTTGTGCTGTACAAATGTTTGTCTGTGCTGCAAAGATTTTGTAGATACGTATTAAGCTTTTAATTTTTAGTGATGAAGTCATGCAGCCCCCCGCCCATCTACAGTGGTATGAAAAAGTATCTGAACCTTTTGGAATTTCTCACAGTTTTGCATAAAATCACCATCAAATTTGATCTAATCTTTGTCAAAATCACACCGATGAAAAAACAGTGTCCGCTTTAAATAAAACCACCTAAACATTTATAGATTTTCATATTTTAATGAGGATAGTATGCAAACAATGTCAGAAGGGGGAAAAATAAATAAGTGAACCATAACATTTAATATTTTGTGGCCCCCCTCCTTTGGCAGCAATAACTTAACCAGACACTTCCTGTAGCTGCAGATCAGTCTGGCACATCGATAAATACTAATCTTGGCCCATTCTTCTCCACAAAACTGCTGTAGTTCAGTCAGATTCCTGGGATGTCAGCATGAATCGCATTCTTTTGGTTTTACAACAGCATCTCAATGGGGTTCAACTTTGGACTTTCACTTGGCCACTCCATACTGTGTATTTAGTTCTTCTGAAACCATTCTGAAGTTGATTTACATCTGTGTTTTGGATCATTGTCATGTTGCAGCATCCATCCTCTTTTTAGCTTCAACTGTCTGATAGATGGCCTCAGGTTTTCCTGCAAAACATCCTGATAACTTTTGAATTCATTCTTCCGTTAATGACTGCAAGTTGTCCAGGCCCTTAGGCAGTAAAACAGCCCCAAATCATGATGCTCCCTCCACCATGCTTCACGATGGGGATGAGGTGTTGATGTTGGTGAGCTGTTCCATTTTTCCTCCACACATGATGTTGTGTGTTACTCCCAAACAATTCAACTTTGGTTTCATCAGTCAACAAAATATTTTGCCAAAACGTCTGTGACGTGTCCAAGTGCCTTTTTTCGAACATTAAACGAGCAACAATGTTTTTTTTTTAGACAGCAGTGGCTTCCTCCATGAAGTCCTCCCATGAACACTATTCTTGGCCATAGTTTTACATATAATTGATGTGTGCACAGAGATATTGGACTGTGGCAGTGATTTCTGTAAGTCTTTAGCAGACACTCTATGGTTCTTTTTTTACCTCTCTGAGTATTCTGCACTGAACTCTTGCCGTCATCTTTGGTGGACGGCCACTCCTTGGGAGAGAAGCCACAGTCCCAAAGTCTCTCCATTTGTAGACAACTTCTCTGACTGTCGATTGATGAACATCGAGACTTTTAGAGATGGTTTTGTATCCTTTCCCAGGCAACAGTGCCAAACTCTCTCCATCTGTAGGCAACCTCTCTGACTGTCGATTGAGGAACATCCAGACTTTTAGAGATGGTTTTGTATCCTTTCCCAGCTTTATACAAATCAACAATCCTTGATCGCAGGTCTTCAGACAGCTCTTTTGACCGAGTCATGAGGCACATCAGACAATGCTTCTCATCACGACAATTCTTACCTGGTATGTGTTTTACAACCCCTAGCAAAAAGTATGGCATCACCAGTCTCAGACGAGCACTCACTCAGACATTTTATCATGTAGAACAAACTGAGATGAAAAGCTTGAAAAAAATAATGAATTAGTTCAAAAGTGCAACTCTTTGTAAATCTCACTGGAACAGAGCCAAACAAAAGTTCCAGCATCATCACCTTGTCATGAGTCAAGAATATGCATTGGACTGGAACAGAACCAAACAAAAGTTCCAGCATCATCACCTTGTCATGAGTCAAGAATATGCATTGGACAAGGTGATGATGCTGGAACTTTTGTTTGGTTCTGTTCCAGTGAGATTTACAAAGAGTTGCACTTTTGAACTAATTCAATATTTTTTCAAGCTTTTCATCCGAGTTTGTTCTACATGATAAAATGTCTGAGTGAATGCTCGTCCGAGACTGGTGATTCCGAACCAAACAAAAGTTCCAGCATCATCACCTTGTTCAATACATATTCTTGACTCATGACAAGGTGATGATGCTGGAACGTTTGTTTGGTGCTGTTCCAGTGAGATTTACAAAGATGACTGCCTGAAGAAGACATCAAAATCCCCTCAGTCCTTGATGATATGGGGCTGCATGTCAGGCAAAGACACTGGGGAGATGGCTGTGGTTAAATCTTCAATAAATGCACAAGTTCACATTGAAATTTTAGACAGCTTTCTAATCCCTTCAATTGAAAATATGTTTGTCATTTTCGAAGATGACAATGCATCACGCCACAGAGCTAAAACTGTTAAAGCATTCCTTGGAGAAAGACTCATCCAGTCAAAGTCATGGCCTGCAAATAGCCCAGATCTCAACCCCATTGATAACCTGTGGTGGAAATTGAAAAAAATTGTCAACAGCAAGGCTCCGACCAGCAAGAATGATCTGGCAGCCCTGAATACTTGTTTTTCTACGTTCACAAGTATAAATAAACAGGTCGTCTGAGAAAGCATGATGCTAAATCTCTCAAAATGATGTAGAGAACACTTTTACCAGTGTTGGAAATTAGTTCTTCCAATACTTTTCTGCATGCCTGCCATCAAGTCCCCCCACCCCAAAAAATTGTTCTGAACATAACGGAATAATTGCAAAATCAAAAGAAGGCCATAATACAAACAAGGATGTCTACTGTGCAGGAAGCGTCCACAGCTTGTAAATTCCAGGCATGTGAAGTCCGCCTGTTCCTGTGATTTACTTTTCAATGAAAGTCGCTGGATCATAACAACATTTAGCAGAACATTCGTCTCCTTTGAGGGTGTCTCGCCTGGGTGGCAGGCCTGCCTGGTTTAGTCCTTCGGCAAAAGAGATCTAAAAGAATTACACACACTCAGCCTCTGTTTCCTCATACAATCACACCCAAGAGATATTTTATTTGTGTGTGTGAAAATGATCATAAATCACCAGCGGGATCAATAGGCCGGGCCCTGGCTGCAGTGGCCTGATAACACAATCAATACGGCCTATTTGGATTTTAATTAATACATGACAGCCAGTCGAGTCTGAAACAGTAAAATATGACCCCGAGCCCTTTTTAACTGCGGCCCGTTCGAATGACAAAGTCAGAGTTTTTGCGTGAGTGACATGGTAGATCCTTGTGAAATTTGGGGAAAATTGGCTAAAAAGGACACTGAGTACGCTTTGTGTAAACACTCACGTCCTGTGAGTCACAGCCTGGAGTACCCAGCAAATTTCATCCACTTATCAGGAAAACATTTCCCACAATCAGGCTCTTCCATCTTTTTCTCTATGATGTGCACGCATTCACGGCTGACAATAATGATGATATATGTAGCCAGACCGATAGTAAATTATTATCATAAATTCCTTCTATTATGATCAATTTTAATAAGATAGCTAGGAATACACTGTACTCAACTCTAATGTGCTGATACAGGTAGTTCCCGGGTTACGAGCGAGTTCCGTTGCTACGCTGGCGACATAACAGCGTAATTTCCGTGTAAATCGAAATTAACCCCTAAATAACTCCTAAATCTCAAAATAACAATCCAAAAACATTTATCATACGTAGAGGTCGACCGATATGTGATTTTCAAATGGTGATGGCAATATCTAAAAAAAAATTCAGCCGATATCCAAAGGCGATTTTGTAGACTTTTTTTAAGCACGTAAAATATGAAAGGCAATTTTTTTAAAGATTGCTTCAACAGCTTCAAATTTACATTGATGATTTAAGACTTAAAGGATTAATCCGGTTTAGTGCTAACTAACCAATGAACGCAACACTTCTTTATATGATTATACACACTCAGCAAGAATAATACATTATTTTCAAATAATTAAACCCACCAGGACATGGCGAGTTAAAAGGATGCTTGCCATGGTAAAGCTAATGCTAACACGAATGCTGCGCTAAAGCTACAAGTTACATTTAGAGTGCGAGGATCACTCAATAAACGTCTTAAAAGGCTAAAGCAACATTGCATATTCCCTCATGCAAGATTATAAATAAATATTTTTACAATATTTACAGTAAATTTCCTGTAGCCTGCCTTCAAGCTGCTGCAGGGTCCTTCAGGGGTCCTACCATCAGTCAGCGGTGGCTACCGTTGCCCGCACAGATGCCTGATCAAAATCTTTTTTTTTTTTTTTTTTTTTTTTAGCCCGGCCAATAAAAAAATTAAATACAAATACATCGCCCGGCCGATATATTGGTCGACCTTTAATCATACGTCATTTCACTGTCCTCACCAAGACGTTAAGCTAAATCCTAGTTTGGCTGTAATCTTTCGCCTCTCTCTCTCACTTGGCTGCACAACTTCTTCATGGAAGCAAATGCGCTCTTCCTCGCGTGTGCGTGCGCTCTTCTTCGTGTGTACATGCCTTCTTACTCACGTGCGTAAGTACTTCCTGCTCTATGCTGCCTCCGCCATAATAAAAGCATGCATCACAAAACTAAAGTCAACATTATAATCAAATACACATTTCGCCAAAAGGCAGTACAGTCAATAAATAAAATAAAGTAAAAAATACTAGATACTGTAAGGTACAATAAGGTACTGTTTATGTGGGTGGAGGGACTCCATCGTCAAAAAGTCGAAATCACGTCGGGTACGTCGTAACCCGGGTACTATAAATCAATAAACTGTACTTTTTAATATTGTTACGGACATGGAACGAAATTGGTTTTCAGGCAAAAACTTTTAATGATTTTTTATAGAGCATTTCTATGGTATTGCGTGTATTTACACCTGCCAGTTACCAACATGTACAGTACTGTACTTTGATGTGTGATAAAATCATTAATTGCAGAAACATTCTAGCTGTCCCAAGCAATGTTGTTAATCTTGCTTTAAAAAAGTAATTAGTTACAGTTGCAAATTACTTATACCAAAAACGAATTGAGTTAGTAACTCAGTTACCTCAGTGTAAAAGTAATTAGTTACTTGGCAAAGTAACAGACGTTACTTTTCATGCTCAACACATTATTACATGATCCATTCTATAACACCTTTCACATAAAATATCTTTATTTTAATTGATTAAATTGAACTGTCTTTTTTATTTGAAAAAAAAAAAATACATAGGTCACACTTTTCACATTTTTGAAAAAATATTCCCCATTCAAATGCTGTTAGGAAAAGCGTGTGTACCGTCACACCCCTAATATGTATGATATATTTTTCAATTCATAGGTGAGGCCCTGAATTTCTTCCATCTCCTATCTTTGCTCTAGTTGTTTTGATTATTAAAAAAAAAAAAAAAAAAAGAAGAATCACACAAGGTTTATGGATACGTCATTCAAGAAAAGTTTAAGGTAGGTGACTATTTTTGGTAATAAAAAACAATAATTATTATTTTATTGTAGCATCTACAAGGACGACACCCACTTGGTGATGATAATGCATACTGAATAGGAAAACAGTCCATTATTTTCAATTAATTGTACCACCTGAACGCCACGAACTGTATGTAAAAAAAAAAAAAAGTTGCCCCAGAGTTTAAGATGACGCTCGCCACGCTAAATTCTAATGCTAGCGAGAATGCGAATGCTTTGCTAGCGCTTCGAGCCACCTAGCATCAATCACATTTGCAATGCCGTCACAACTCCATTCCCACCTTCCCCCTGCCGCTCTGCTCTCTCCGTGTCTCCCGCGTCATTCAACCAAATTGTAGTAACGTGCACCTTCACATCCTCAGTAAGGTAACGGTGTTGCAAAGATGGAAAAAGTAATTCATTAGATTATTCACTACTGACAAAACTAACGCCATTAGTAATGCCGTTATTAACAACACTGGTCCCAAGTGTTATGAAAGGTCAGTGGTTTAAAATTGTTCAGTTTGATTTCACTATAGTACATATTCTTTTAATGTGGCTCTTAAAAGACAGTGTGCAATCAAGTGTCACTCCAGTGTACTTGAATTCAGAGACAATTTGTAGTTCCTGTCCTCCCAAAAATACACCTGAATGTTTGATGTCCAAAGGTTGCTCTGTGAACATCATGCAGTTTTAGTTGTGTTTTTTAGTAGTAGGCAAGATATGTAAAGCCATTAATTTATAGGACCCATCACTAATGTGAGAGCAGAGGCTGCTTTTTGAATGTTTTTGCACTAGTGAAGATGACAGCATCATCAGCGTACATTTAAAATTCAACATTTACACATTAATTTGGCAAGTCATTGATATACATACAGTGGGGCAAATAAGTATTTAGTCAACCACCAATTGTGCAAGTTCTCCTACTTGAAAAGATTAGAGAGGTCTGTAATTGCCAACATGGGTAAACCTCAACCATGAGAGACAGAATGTGGGGAAAAAAATTGAAAATGACATTGTTTGATTTTTAAAGAATTTATTTCCAAA
This sequence comes from Corythoichthys intestinalis, assembly GCF_030265065.1. Classification (NCBI taxonomy): domain Eukaryota; kingdom Metazoa; phylum Chordata; class Actinopteri; order Syngnathiformes; family Syngnathidae; genus Corythoichthys; species Corythoichthys intestinalis. The sequence goes on from NC_080416.1 coordinate 28,955,036, forward strand.
TTAGAGTGGAAAATAAGTATTTGGTCACCTACAAACAAGCAAGATTTCTGGCTGTCAAAGAGGTCTAACTTCTTCTAACGAGGTCTAACGAGGCTCCACTCGTTACATGTATTAATGGCACCTGTTTTAACTCATTATTGGTATAAAAGACACCTGTCCACAACTTCAGTCATCCACACTCCAAACTACACTATGGCCAAGACCAAAGAGCTGTCGAAAGACAACAGAGACAAAATTGTAGACCTGCACCAGGCTGGGAAGACTGATTCTGCAATAGGTAAAACGCTTGGTGTAAAGAAATCAACCGTGGGAGCAATTATTAGAAAATGGAAGACATACACTGATAATCTCCCTCGATCTGGGGCTCCATGCAAGATCTCAGCCCGTGGCGTCAAAATGATAACAAGAACGGTGAGCAAAAATCCCAGAAGCACACGGGGGACCTATTGAATGACCTACAGAGCGCTGGGACCACAGTAACAAAGACTACTTTCAGTAACACAATGCGCCGCCAGGGACTCTAATCCTGCTCTGCCAGATGTGTCCCCCTGCTGAAGAAAGTACACGTCCAGGCCCGTCTGCGGTTCGCTAGAGAGCATTTGAATGATCCAGAAGAGGACTGAGAGAATGTGTTATGGTCAGATGAAACCAAAATAGAACTTTTTGGTATAAACACAGGTTCTCGTGTTTGGTGGAGAAAGAATACTGAATTGCATCCGAAGAACACCATACCCTCTGTGAAGCATGGGGGTGGAAACATCATGCTTTGGGGCTGTTTTTCTGCAAAGGGACCAGGACGACTGACCTGTGTAAAGGAAAGAATGAATGGGGCCATGTATCGAGAGATTTTGAGTGAAAATCTCCTTCCATCAGCAAGGGCATTGAAGATGAGACGTGGCTGGGTCTTTCAGCATGACAATGATCCCAAACACACAGCCAGGGCAACAAAGGAGTGGCTTCGTAAGAAGCATTTCAAGGTCCTGGAGTGGCCTAGCCAGTCTCCAGATCTCAACCACATAGAAAATCTGTGGAGGGAGTTGAAAGTCCGTGTTGCCCAACACAGCCCCAAAACATCACTGCTCTAGAGGAGATCTGCATGGAGGAATGGGCCAAAATACTAGCACCAGTGTGTGAAAAGCTTGTGAAGAGTTACATAAAACGTTTGGCCTACGTTATTGCCAACAAAGGGTACATAACAAAGTATTGAGATGAACTTTTGGTTTTGACCAAATACTTATTTTCCACCATGATTTTCAAATAAATTCTTTAAAAATCAAACAATGTGATTTTCAGTTGTTTTTCCCCACATTCTGTCTCTCATGGTTGAGGTTTACCCATGTTGACAATTACAGGCCTCTCTAATATTTTGAAGTGGGAGAACTTGCACAATTAATGGTTGCCTAAATAATTATTTGCCCAACTGTACATAGAAAATAATAGTGGGCCAAGCAGGCCAACAGGGACATCTAGAAATATTGATTTGACACTGTTAATGCAGACACGCTGTTTGCTGAATTCTAAATATTTTAATATGCACACATTCACAGCAAACAACAAGGCGCTCTAAAATAAACTTTCAGTTTATTTTCCTCCCATGAAGCTGGCATGAAGTACATTATAATTTTTCTGAATATGTGAATCTGTTTCAGTCCCTGGCCAAAAAGTCTAGGACAGCAGGCGCAGGTTCCGGATAAATACACAGTCATGATCCGCACTGTTTATTTAATGGCGCTGTAACACGATGGGAAAATGTTTCTGAGTCAGATTATGATCATTGACTGCCTTTACAGACAGTCAAATTACACAAGGTAGAGCGCTGACAAAATGTGCGGTCATGCTTTGTGTTTGGGTTACGTCTGACCGAGATGACGCGCGTCATGTCCCGGCAGAATTAGGATGAATAAGGAGGGGTAGATGGATAACATGTACATTAGAGTTACTTTAAATCTGGGGTGTCAAAATCAAAGTTATGTTTTCCCTCATAAATCCAGGGTTCTTGAACCCTTTTAAAAGTCAAATTTAAAGCTTTTTAAAGGGGAAGTTCAGAATTATTGACATCTGGCTTAATCTTTTATTTAGCGAGGGTTTTATTAGTTGGTAGAGTTGATTTCAACAAATTCCATGTAGTTTGTTAGTTATTTTTTAGTTTCAGGGCTCCAGAGTGGCTAAGCTAGCGCGAGTCTATTGGGCTGACTTAGCATGCCAGTAAAAAACAACATATGCACACATAAAAATTAGGGTTGTTCCGATCATGTTTTTTTTTTTCTCCCGATCTGATCCCGATCGTTTTAGTTTGAGTATCTGCCGATCCCGATATTTCCCGATCCGATTGCTTTTTTTTTTGCTCCCGATTCAATTCCAATCATTCCCGATAATTTTTCCCGATCATATACATTTTGGCAATGCATTAAGAAAAAAATGAATAAAACTCGGACGAATATATACATTCAACATACAGTACTGTATTTGTTTATTATGACAATCAATCCTCAAGATGGCATTTACATTATTAACATTCTTTCTGTGGAGGGATCCACGGATAGAAAGACTTGTGACTTTGTATATTGTGACTAAATATTGCCATCTAGTGTATTTGTTGAGCTTTCAGTAAATGATACTGTAGCCATGCCCAAGGGAATGATGGGAAGTGGAGCCATGACTGTGCGTAGTGCTACCAATTGATATATCCTCTCTGCGTTGGGAAATAACATAAGGTGTTAAGAAAAAGATCAATTGCTACCTTGCTTCCCCACATTGCTTCCCATGATATTTCTAAATTCGGAATTGACTACTACGGATTCGGAATCGACTACTTTAACTTGGGTAAACTCTTTTTGAAGTAAAGCGACTCTTACGTGACTAAAATTTTTGGCTACTCTACCCACCTCTAACGGTAAGTACCAGGGCCGGAGTGGGACTCATTTTCGGCCCTGGAATTTCATGCCTCAGACCGGCCCACTCATTTAAAATTATGTCATTATGCATACACGTGTTAAGTTCAGTGTTCTCTAAAGCCGTGTACTGTAATTCTGTGTATTCCAATTCAGTGCAGGTCATGGTTGTTTAACAAGGTGGCTTTATTTTAACAAGTGCAACACAACATATTTTGAGCAAATTTAAAAATGGATTTAAAAAAAAACTATATTAAATGATACATTTGAAAAATAAATTAGGCCTGTCAAATGATTAAAATTTTTGATCGAGTTAATTACAGCTTAAAAATTAATCGTAATTAATCGCAATTCAAACCATCTATAAAATATGCCATATTTTTCTGTAAATTATTGTTGGAATGGAAAGATGAGACACAAGATGGATATATACATTCAACATAAGGTACATAAGGACTGTATTTGTTTATTATAACAATAAATCCACAAGATGGCATTAACATTATTAACATTCTGTTAAAGCGATCCATGGATAGAAAGACTTGTAGTTCTTAAAAGATAAATGTTAGTACAAGTTATAGAAATTTTATATTAAAACCCCTCTTAATGTTTTCGTTTTAATAAAATTTGTAAAATTTTCAATCAAAAAATAAACTAGTAGCCCGCCATTGTTGATGTCAATAATTACTTACACAATGCTCATGGGTGCTGAAGCCTATAAAATCAGTCGCACCCAAACGCCAGCGGAGGGCGGCAAAACTCCATAAAGCACAATTAACAAGTGGGCATGTCATTGTACTGTCATTTAAATCTGTCTGAGCAGGGCATGTGCGTTAATTGCGTCAAATATTTTAACGTGATTCATTTAAAAAATTAATTACCGCCCGTTAACGCGATAATTTTGGCAGCCCCAAAATAAATGAATAAATAAGACCTTTTCTGCAACATCAAATATTAACAAAATGAGTGCTTACAGATAAAACAAACATAGCAACATAACAATATGAAAAATAAAGAATACGTATTGCACATTGTAACAACTTCTAATGATACTATTATCCATTTTCCATTTCCACTTTAAAAACGCCACGTAATTGATTATATTAATTCTAATGTTCACTCGCTGAACGACATGGCAATCCTACCTTCCAGCTCTGCACCTGTGGTGTGTTCATTATGGCTAATGCTTGCTGCTACATATCCCTTGTGAGGTGCTACAAGAAGCCAAAGTTTCCACAATTACATATTGTCGTATCACACGGTGCAAGTTGCATTTTATTCGCCATGTGGCCTTACCACTTTCGTTGTAATCCTCTGTAGTTTGAGGCAGCAAGGTCGTTGCATGAAAAAAATTAGCTATTTTCGCGCATTTTGCCGATTCTTTCACGAGTGCTTTTCTCTTTTTAATTCTTATTTTTCAGCGCCACCCTTGCTCTTTTTATCCATCCGAGCACCGAGATAGCAGCTAATTTGGCTCAATACAGACTACAATTAGGGGGCGGAGCTGCATGCTGTATTTTTCGTCTGCACACGTGAGGATGAGTCTGGAAAAAAAAATAATACTGTTTTTATTTTTTTTATTTTTTTTAAGACGGCCCACAGGGACAGCGGTAACAGAATGTAAGTTATACTCAGTGACACTGTCATAAATAAATACCAAACAAAAAATGATAACAGTGTAATTTTTTTTTTTTTTTTTAATAAAACGCGGACCGGCCCATCTGGCCGGCCGGCCCTTCTGGAATCGTCCAGAAGCTCCCGATTAGTCACTCCGGGCCTGGTAAGTACCCTAAAATTACAAGGAAGTGATGCAAAATGAACTCATTTTCTGCCATTGAAAACGATAGATGTCCAATTTATTTAGACAAGGAGGACTGGCTGTGAATGCTCCTCATTCAGTGTCATTGAAGGTGCTCGACATCCAATCCATTTTGACTGACTGACTAAACGTTAACGCAAACATTAACAGTGATAGTTAAACATGACCAACAGGGGTTCTAAGATTGAGCCCTGTGGAACTCCATTAAAATGTTTAACTCCGACTAGGCATTAGTGTTGTATCGGTCGCGAACGATTCGTTCTTTTTGAACAAATTGTTTGGGTGAACGAGACCGAACTAATCACCATCTGCACTGATTCGTTCTATGAAGTTGGTGCTTGTTCGCTGCGTGGGAGGGCGTTGAGCAAGCGGCAGCGTCTTCTGACATCACACACGACCAATCAGACGCCAGCCTCATCGCGGGCAGGGGAGGGAGCGGAAACAGAATCAGGGCGTCTGTCACTCACTTCCACGTGTGGCCAATAAGCAGCCAGCGTGCAGGCAGGAGGGCAAGACTGAGTTTTGTCACTTCCCGTTCAGTGACTCGGTCCTCCGGTTCCTGACCTAGCTTGCTGCTAACTTGACTTTCCAATAATGACTATGCGATGAACGAGTCAAAAAAATGAAAGGAAATGACTTTGTCACATATTTGTTAACGTGGAGCCTATCAAATGCTGCTCAAACAGACAAAAACACCACACAAATCTAGCGAGCATGGTATAGTGTACTACTTATCTCAACAGACTCGGGACTACCTATGACGACATACTATCAAATTTACAGTAATTTAAAACACGGGTAGCTACGAGGCAAGCAAAAGCTGAGCTGCGGTCGCGTGACGGCAGTGAAGGGGGCAGAGAACTGTCACTATATGGAGGCTTCATGGCAGCGATATTTACCTCATATGTGCACAACGTGGAGCCTATCAAATGCTGCCAAACAGACAAAAACACCACACAAATCTAGCGAGCATGGTTTAGTGTACTACTTTTCTCAACAGACTCGGGACTACCTATGACGACATACTATCAAATTTACAGTAGTTTAAAACACGGGCAGCTACGAGGCAAGCAAAAGTGAGCTGCGGTCGCGTGACGGCAGTGAAGGGGGCAGAGAACTGTCACTATATGGAGGCTTCATGGCAGCGATATTTACCTCATATGTGCACAGAAAAAAAGAATATTTAGTATGATCACCATAATACTGATTTGCAATGAAACTGTATTTATACATGTCAATTTTTTCCGACTGTTTTATTTTATTTTTTTCGTGTCAGAGCGTGTCGTGTGTTGGTTGATTTGACAAATTATGTCCATCCGTCCACCATGTGCTACTCAAGCGCCCAAAAACAACGCACGCGGACACGGGAAATGTCGCAATATGTCTACATTTTTCTTAACAGACTAATGAGAGTAGAAAGGCGACATCGTAAAGAGCAAACCATTATTTCTCGTCAGCATTGGACGATCTGAGATGAGGGGACGACAGGGGAGCTGACCGGATTATTTTATTTGTTAATACCAGTGCAAAAATTCAATACGATCATCTTAATACTGATTTGCAATTAAACTGTCAAATATCAAAATGTAGTATTGTTTTTTTCAGAGCAGCACATTTGACAACTAGCTATTTACACTTTAGTTTTAACAATAGTGACCAAAAATAATAGTGATGAGCATAAAAACTAAAATACAACAGAGCGAGAGGTAAATATGATGTGTTGGTCGTTCCATATTTAGAAATTAAACTTTCGATTTATTTTTATTTTCGTGGCAGCAAGCATGCCGCGTTAGCTGGTAGCAGCAGCATTGTATATGTGATCAAGATCATGCTAAAGAAAGTCCGTGCGCCCCCGACCCCAAACCCCCACTCCCCCCACAAAAGGAAAATGTTTAACCGTGTTCTTAATCGAAATGCAAGCACGAGCCATGACTTTGATCCCATTGAACTAGGACAGACGACGCAGAAGTTCTCCCTCGCTTTTGCAGCGGCGGGAGGGAGACGAGGCTGTGTGTGAAAGCAGAATGATATCGCCTGTCACTCATTTCTGAAACTACGATGAGTGGTCAATGAGGAGCCTGTGTGCAAGAGAGGGAGGGACCAAGCAATGTCACTTCCCGTTCAGTTATAGACCCTACTCACGTGACGTCACAGCCACGCCCCCGCGCGATGTTGTCCGGATACTCGTCATGTTAATGCATTAGCGCTTCGTAAATTCCTCCTATTATGGCGTGTTTTTCTGCTCGTTAACATTAATAATCAAAATGGTGAAGTCGTGTGTGGCGGTCGGTTGCAAAAACAGAGAAGATAGACGGAGAGACTTGAAGTTTTACCGTATTCCGGAGACCCGGAGAGGATAGCGAGATTGAATGCTGCAATTCGACGAGAAAACTGGGCTCCAAACGACTACCACAGATTATGTAGTAGTCATTTTATATCTGGTAAGATGCATTTAATATATATTTAGAGGGTTTTGGGCTGACAACCACAATTAAGATCATTGCTTGGCTAATCGCCGACAACATACACTCAGACGTTGTGAATGAACTACCTGAAAATATATAATTATAAGGGGATAATAAGACAGTTGTCATACAATTAATTTACAATTTCACTGTTGAGGTCAAAAGCCAAAAAATAAATTCAACTAGGGACAATCTGGAGTAGTGCTATCGCACTTCATATTTATTACATATTACATATGCATGTAGTGAGAGTGCTATCGCTAAACCATATAAACATTAAAAGCCCTAGCTCCACTGACAAATGACATGAAATACATTAGACTTGACAGTGGATGATAGCAAGAACAAAAGATTTTGAATTGAAAATTTCGTAACTCACCTTCCCGAGCACAAGATTCCGGCCGAATTTTCGTGTACGAGGACCTGTTTCACCCAACCAGCAACGTAGCATTTATAAGCCTCCAAGCACTTAAAGTTTTTCAAACTTTCGTGAGAATAGGCTGATTTTGTGTGGACAAGATAGTTGTAAATATCAGGGTCAGGCAAAGACGGCGAAGACAGCGGGTCGAAAAACATCGATTTAGGCATCAAATATGGATCTGGCGAATGGATAAACTGAAGCTTTTCCACATAACGCCTTTTATGCAACGCATCCAATGAGTTTACGGCGTCAGATAACACCGGGGCTTCCATGAATTGCTCTATAACTTGCACGACTAATTGAAAACAATGAGAATAGGTCTAAAAAATACGGACAATATGGTGGCCGGATACAGCGACACGTCATTTTGTGACGTAGGTGAGTAGGGTCTATACTGCGAAGCGGTCTTTGGTGATTCGTTCGGCAACGTCACTTCCCGTTCACTAACGAACGATTCATTTGGGCGGGGAGGGAGATGAGGGGGGCGAACGATTCGTTGAACGATTTGTTTGAACGAATCTTTTTACTGAACGAACCGGAATGGATTCGTTTACTCAAGTGAACGACAGATCCCGTCACTACTAGGCATTTGGCAGTATGAGATTCTGATGGTATGATAACATTAAGCCAAAATTTCACGGTTTCACGCTCTAAAATGTATTACTTTGATATGTCTTGGTCAAAAAAAAAAAAAAAAAAAGGCTTTTTTCCATTGAACAGGATTTTTATTTTTCAAAACATATTAGCAAATTGGAACAAAAGTATAATGTTAAGTTAAAATAGTTTAAAAAAATAATTGAAATATTCTATATAAAATCGAAATAAATGCAGTCCTTTAGGTGAGCCTAAACCCACAGCCACAGCTCAACATTATTACCACCAGAACAAAAATAATTGATTTATTTTCCATAAAAAGCACGTGTGTATGACTCATATGATGTTTACATTATACACACACTCTCTTTCTCAACACAGACAGTTGCCATAGAGAAAAAAACTGTACGTTTTACCACCACTACATACACTAAACACGCTGGAGTTAACTCTCGTAGCTGGTGGGAAACATTCATGAGAGTGTTTACTAGATGCGTGTGAAATTTCCGATTCTTAGATTATTTGCGATTCGGTCGTGGAAGATTCGAGAATGATTCACAAACATCCAATTTCCGATTATTGAAATATGCCAAATAAAGTGGAACTAAAACACAGTCAGCGCGGTCTTTGGGACGCAATGAGGAACTGATCGACAACCTATGCCGCTAGATAAAAAAAACAGTCATACCTGATTGCGGCCGACAGTCGCTTCAAACAACGTCCACGTTGCTACGTCCACATAATGCTACGGTAGATATCACATGTATATAGAACTAGATGCGAAATGTTTCGGCGGCGTTAGCAAATGTATAAAGAACAAGATGCGAAATGACACTTGCCAGCGTTAGTAAACAGCCGACATCTTAAACCAGTAGACTTCTCTGAAAGGCTGTTGTAGCGAGCCTACGAGCGAACCTAATTAACTTTTCATTTAAAATACTCCTAAATCGGCAAAATCTAGACTTGAATCTATCTTTAAATGATGAAACAATTTAAAAACTTTCCCATGTCGAAAGTAGACAGAAGGGAAATTATGAAATAACGGGAGCAATTTTAACAACTTTAACGGTTGATTCACAAAAATAAATTAATTGAAAGTAGTTTAAAGCTGAACAGAATGGGGACTTGAGTTTTCAATTTACTGTTTCGAACTGTTAACTTGATAGTGAAATAGTAGTTTATTTAAGCTTGAGCGGAATTTTGTACAATTTTTGTAGCTAATGTACGAAACATAAACTCATTCACTCCCAGCCATTTTCACCGGTGCAACCCCCTTCGCTCCTGGCCATTTTACTGGATTTTGACTGATTTTGCAAGGCCCACAGAAAATTCTGCTCTATTGCTATATAAACATGAAACCCACCAAAAGAAAGATTATACTCTCTTCTTTCAGCAGGAAAAAAGTAAGTTCATGTTATCCATTCTTTAGAAATCAGCATTAGAAAATAGCTTAGTTTGAGCAATTTCTGATGAAAAAAACTGAGAAATTGAGCTTTTTGTGAAAGCATACATTTCAAACATAACTTTGACCTTAACACAGCTATTTTTTGCTTTAGTTACATCCCAAACATCTAAATTATGTTTTCCTTTTACAAAATAACATAAACAACAAGACAAATAAAAATTTTGATAGCAAAGAAGCAATTTATTTACACATAACTAACTGAGAGATGACGCTGTTCTCGCCGCGACAGCCGGGTAAACTTTTCCCTCATCGCAGCCTGTCTCATAAAGATGGATTTTTTTTTTTTTGTCTCTGCGGGGTCTGTCGGGCGAGCAGCACGGACTCAACGGCATCGTCCGCTGCACTGGTGGTCCTGGTCGTTCTGCTTGGTTGTCCAGCGCCTGGCATCCTGGGCGTCCTACTGGTTGTTCTGCTCGGTTGTCCGCCGCCTGGCATCCATTCCGTTGTCTTGGCCAGCGCGTAGCCGTGTGGCTTGCCCATTCGTTGCCGTTTAATCGGGTTGTGGGTCTTACCAAATGCGCTACTGCCCTCCAGTGACCAGTTTTATTGCTTTAAAATGGATATTCAGCTTTGTGCTTTGGAGCTAAATTAAATCACGACCCAGAGATGTCTTTTTGAAAAAAAAAAAAAAAAAACGTAAAAGAAGTATACAGTGCCTTGCAAAAGTATTCGGCCCCCTTGAACCTTGCAACCTTTCGCCACATTTCAGGCTTCAAACATAAAGATATAAAATTTTAATTTTTTGTCAAGAATCAACAACAAGTGGGACACAATCGTGAAGTGGAACAAAATTTATTGGATAATTTAAACTTTTTTAACAAATAAAAAACTGAAAAGTGGGGCGTGCAATATTATTCGGCCCCCTTGCGTTAATACTTTGTAGCGCCACCTTTTGCTCCTATTACAGCTGCAAGTCGCTTGGGGTATGTTTCTATCAGTTTTGCACATCGAGAGACTGACATTCTTGCCCATTCTTTCTTGCAATCAATGAATGGATGTGCCAGAACTTTCTCCAGTTAAATGTGCAGAAGACAGAGGTGATCATTTTTGGGCCAAAAAAGGAAAGGTCAAAGATAAGCAGCCAACTTAGCACAATGTCACTTACAGCTACAAATCAAGTCAGAAACCTTGGCGTAATTATTGATTCGGACCTAAAATTTGATAGCCATTTAAAGTCCGTCACTAAATCCGCTTATTACCACCTAAAAAATATAACCAGAATTAAGGGGCTTCTGACTCAACAAGACATGGAAAAACTTTTTCAGCAGATTGGACTATTGCAACGGTATATTTACAGGTCTTGATAAAAAATCAGTCAGGAAGTTGCAGCTGGTACAGAATGCTGCAGCCAGAGTCCTCACAAATACAAGGAAGCTGGACGACATTACACCAGTTTTGAAATCGCTACACTGGCTTCCAGCAAGTCAAAGGATAGACTATAAAATACTACTGCTCGTCTACAAAACACTTAATGGCCTTGGACCAAAATACATGCTTGACTTGTTAGAGTCCTATGAGACATCTAGACCCCTAAGGTCGTCTGGAACCGGTCTTCTGCATGTTCCAAGAACAAGAACCAAGCAGGGTGAGGCAGCATTTAGTTATTATGCTCCTCACCTCTGGAACAAGTTACCCGAACGTCTGAAGTATGCTCAAACTGTTAGCTCTTTTAAATCAGGGCTAAAAACGCTTTTGTTTAGCACTGCATATCTATAACTGTCTATATATTTCAATCTACCTGCTTTCTATTCCTCTTGTTTTTATCTCCATTGCTGATTTCAATTATTATTAGTAGTAGTACTTTTTGTTTTATTTTTATTTTATCTATTTATTTTTATTCTGTGATTAAATGCGATCTTTTGTCTTCGTTTCTACGCTGTGTTGATTTAAATGTGATTTTTATGATCTTCATGTGATGTAAAGCACTTTGAATTGCCTTGTGTTGAATTGTGCTATATAAATAAATTTGCCTTGCCTTGCCTTGTCTTGCAAAACAGCTCGAGCTCAGTGAGGTTGGATGAAGAGTGTTTGTGAACAGCAGTCTTCAGCTCTTTCCACAGATTCTCGATTGGATTCAGGTCTGGACTTTGACTTGGCCATTCTAACACCTGGATACGTTGATTTTTGAACCATTCCATTGTAGATTTGGCTTTATGTTTTGAAACATTGTCCTGTTGGAAGATAAATCTCCGTCCCAGTCTCAGGTCTTGTGCAGATACCAACAGGTTTTCTTCCAGAATGTTCCTGTATTTGGCTGCATCCATCTTCCCGTCAATTTTAACCATCTTCCCTGTCCCTGCTGAAGAAAAGCAGGCCCAAACCATGATGCTGCCACCACCATGTTTGACAGTGGGGATGGTGTGTTCAGGGTGATGAGCTGTGTTGCTTTTACGCCAAACATATCGTTTTGCATTGTGGCCAAAAAGTTCAATTTTGGTTTCATCTGACCAGAGCACCTTCTTCCACATGTTTGGTGTGTCTCCCAGGTGGCTTGTGGCAAACTTTAAACGAGACTTTTTATGGATATCTTTGAGAAATGGCTTTCTTCTTGCCACTCTTCCATAAAGGCCAGATTTGGGCAGTGTACGACTGATTGTTGTCCTATGGACAGACTCCCCCACCTCAGCTGTAGATCTCTGCAGTTCATCCAGTGATCATGGGCCTCTTCGCTGCATCGCTGATCAGTTTTCTCCTTGTTTGAGAAGAAAGTTTGGAAGGATGGCTGGGTCTTGGTAGATTTGCAGTGGTCTGATGCTCCTTCCATTTCAATATGATGGCTTGCACAGTGCTCCTTGAGATGTTTAAAGCTTGGGAAATCTTTTTGTATCCAAATCCGGCTTTAAACTTCTCCACAACAGTATCTCGGACCTGCCTGGTGTGTTCCTTGGTTTTCATAATGCTCTCTGCACTTTAAACAGAACCCTGAGACTATCACAGAGCAGGTGCATTTATACGGAGACTTGATTACACACAGGTGGATTCTATTTATCATCATCATCGGTCATTTAGGACAACATTGGATCATTCAGAGATCCTCACTGAACTTCTGGAGTGAGTTTGCTGCACTGAAAGTAAAGGGGCCGAATAATATTGCACGCCCCACTTTTCAGTTTTTTATTTGTTAAAAAAGTTTAAATCATCCAATAAATGTTCTTCCACTTCACGATTATGTCCCACTTGTTGTTGATTCTTGACAAAAAAATTAAATTTCATATCTTTATGTTTGAAGCCTGAAATGTGGCGAAAGGTTGCAAGATTCAAGGGGGCCGAATACTTTTGCAAGGCACTGTAAATACCTCTTTGGGACACTGAAACAAAAATAGAAAGTATTTATACATTTTTGGGAGCAAATGAGTTAATGTTCCTCTCGGGTTCAAATTGAGAGGGCTGAACAGATGACATGTTTATGTCACTAGAGTCATACTCTGAAAGCCCGGTAGCGTAACCCAGTGACGTCACCGCCCTGCGACTTCAACAACAATGGCGACCTACTAGTTATACTAATTTTACAAATTGTATACAAACAAAAACATAGTGAGGAGTTTTAATATCAAAATCATTTTAACTCATAATAACGTTTATGTTTTAAGAACTACAAGTCTTTCTATCCGTGGTTCCCTTTAACAGTCATTGATAAACATGACCAACAGAGGTTCTAAGATTGAGCCCTGTGGAACTCCATTGATGTGTTTAACTCTAACGTTAACTGCCCTTCCAGTCAAAATGGATTGGACATCAAGCACCTTTAGTGGCAGTCAGTGAGTTAACTTATTTGGTCAAAAAATAAACATGAGATCTAGCCGCCATGAATGTGGACCGTGAACCAAACTGAGTTAGATGATGGGAGTTTTTTTATTTCAGCAACAGACGTTTTTTCTCAGGACGCTTTTAAGAAAATGACAAAGAATAAGAATGGGGGAGAAAAGAAAAAAAAAGATTTTCCATTTGGGAAAACTTTGGCTCACCCTTAAGAATATTCTCCAACAGTTGTGGAGCAACAACAAACTAAGCAAGGCTTGACATCTGTGAGTTTTAGGAAACAAAGCTTTGTTTGTGAGCCTCCGTCAAAAGCGGACACTCTATTTGAAAAACTCTGTGTTTGTGTCTGAGCCACTAAAGCGACATCCTGGTATAAATTTGCAATACAGGGCCGATTGTGCGCGACGGACACGCGGGACGCATACAAATAGAATCCCGGCTGACTAACGTACAATAAATCAACAAAAGCCGTCTTCAGTCATTTTATCTTATTTTACTGTATTTAATTGGAACTTTTTCCCCCGGTAACGGGACACCGGCGCTTTCAAAATCTTAAGAGGAGCTGGATAAGAATTTCTCCTGCTTCCTCCCAGCAGCTTTTTGGCGACGGGGAGACTAAAGTTACAAGTGCGTGGCATTTACTAGGGAACGGGAAGGTAATTGGAGGCTGCGGGGGGACGGATAAGGACAGGCTGGGAAAGCGGGAAGTTGGCAAGCGGCCGCGGGTCAGCGGCGCGCCTCCGCCGCCCGAACCCGCTGCACCAGGTGTCCACTTAATTCAAATGATACTATTATTCATAGACAGAGGAAGAGCAGTGAAGCCCCCCCGCCCTCGCCTCCCTAACTCCCACCAATGATTTGCAAGTGAATGCAGATATAATCCTGGAAATATAAGTCTCCATTAAGGCTATCCCGTTTAGCAAACAAGGCGGCCATTGTGTGCCATGTTGTGTTTATAAATCGCTGTCTGGGAAGGGGGGAAAGGGGGCGAATAAAGAGCAACATTGAAGGGGCCACGAGAGATTTGTGTCACATGACAGTCAAGAGCGTGTTTAACTTTTTGCCATGCCAGACACACTCATTAATGTCTATTTTAAATAAGACAACGGAATCTATAGCGAATGAAATATGCGAGAAAAGTCATATAAAGGAAGAGATATTTTGTTGTGATTTCTATTCAATATACAAACCTTAGCAAAAAGTATGGAATCACCAGTCTCGGACGAGCACTCACTCAGACATTTTATTATGTAGAACAAAAAAATTAATGAATTAGTACAAAACTGCAACTCCTTGGCATTCAGAAAGGCTAAAATAAATTAATAAAAAACATTGTGGTGGTCAGTAAACGTTACTTTTATAGAGCAAGTGACAGGAAATAAATATAGAATCACTCCAGTCTGAAGAAAAATATATGGAATCACTGAGTACAAATGCAAACACACCCAGTCAATTTCCTTTCCTTAATTGGGCCCCTGCCTCAGAGTAGATCTGCTCGTTAGTCAGCAGTTAAAAACAGTGCAGTTATCACACCTTGGAAGGCTAAAGGACCAAGTGGATTCACAAGAATCATGGCTTCAACAAGAGAGATGTCTCTTGAGACCAAGGAGAGGATTTTAAAAACAGACTGTCTGGACTCATTGCTGGCCACTTTAGAAGTCTCCAGTGCTTTCTCTCAAACCATTTTCTAGTGCTTTTTGAAGTGTGTGTTTGGGTCATTGTCCTGCTGGAAGACCCATGACTTCTGAGGGAGACCCAGCTTTCTCACACTGGGCCCTACATTATGCTGCAAAATTTGTTGGTAGGTTTTCAGACGTCATAATGCCATGGTCAAGCAGTCCAGTGCTAGAGAGAGCAAAGCAATCCCAAAAAATCAGGGAACCTCCACCATGTTTGACTGTGGGAACAGTGTTCTTTTCTTTGAAGGCCTTCTTTTTTTTCCTGTAAAATCGATGCTGATGCCTTTTCCCAAAAAGCTCTATTTTTGTCTCATCTGACCGAAGAACATTCCCAAAACATTTTTGGCTTCTCAGGTAAGTTTTGGCAAACTCCAGCCTGGCTTTTTTATGTCTCTGGGTCAGAAGTGGGGTCTTCCTGGGTATCCTACCGTAGAGTCCCTTTTCATTCAAACGCCAACGGATAGTACGGGTTGACACTGTTGTACCCTCGGACTGCAGGACAGCTTGAACTTGTTTGGATGTTAGTCGAGGTTCTTTATCCACCATCCGCACAATCTTTCATTTAAATTTCTCAATTTTTCTTTTTTGTTCACATCTAGGGAGGTTATTAGCCACAGTGCCATGGGCTTTACACTTATTGATGACACTACGCACGGTACACACAGAAACATTCAGGTCTTCGGAGATGGACTTGTAGCCTTGAGATTGCCCATAATGCCACACAATTTTGCTTCTCTAGTCCTCAGACAGTTCTTTGGTTTTCTTTCTTTTCTCCATGCTCAATGTGGTACACAAAAGGACACAAGACAGGGGTTGAGTCAACTTTAATCCATTTTAACTGGCTGCAAGTGTGATTTAGTTATTGCCACCACCTGTTATGTGCCACAGGTAAGTAACAGGTGTTGTTAATTGCACAATTAGATAAGCATTACATGATTTATCAAAGGGTGCCAATACTTTTGTTGGCCCATTTTTAGAGTTTTGTGTAAAATGATAATGATTTAATTTTTTTTCATTCTCTTTTGTGCTTTTTTCATTACAAGCAAACTCAATGAAGATATTACTACCAAAGCATTTGTAATTGCAATCATTTTCTGGGAGAACCTGGACAGAATTGCAGGGGTGCCAATACTTTTGGCCAGCACTGTATAAATATACAGAGTACTGTATATCATTGTATTTTTTATTAGATAATTTCATTTTTTGTACTTGCTGTAAATCATATTTTATTATTACTGATTGTGTTTTTTTCATTAATTTTTTGTTTATTTTTATATACTACGATTATTTTGTTTACTGTTGAATTTAGTTTTAATGATACTATCTATATTTTTTATGAAATGTATTCAATTACCGTATACTATCATGACTTCTTTTCTTTCAATGGTTAGATTTTTCATTGATGTGTTTAACAACGCGGCAGTTGCTTATTCTTTAGCCTCAGCATGGATTGGCAGTAAATGACTTGCAAATAAAATGTGCGCCACGTGACCTCCTAAGTTAATATAATGTCCCCCAAAACGCTTTATGAAATCATAACTCAAATCATAATCAATTGACAAAAAAAAATGGGTGCAACAAAGTGGAAGACTGTATAAAATAGAGGAATGAATCCTTTTTCTCTGGTTGTGGAGTCCTGCCAGATGAAGTTCCCATGAATCGTCACAATATAGTGATGATGCATTCAATGAAACACAAGCTTTGTCCTGCCACACTGGCTAATTATTTGACAGATTGGAGCCCCGTTGTGTGTGGATACTGTGAAGTGGGAACCCCGCTCCCCCTACTACCCAATAAAGAGGCCACTTGGAAAAAAAATTCCTCCATACCCTCCTTTTTTTCTATTCTTTGTGGGAAGATTACATTTTTTTAAACCACATTTTGAGGGAGATTTGTTTTGGGGTAGGGGGAAGACCCCGTGTACTGATTGGGACAGGGAGGAAGGAGGGGTGGCACAGGCAGGACAGCAGTCAGTGTTGCCCTAAAAAGACTTTCTCAAGCAGAAATATTTAATCTTCTCAGGGGGAGAAAAACACAGAGGACAAAAAGAAGCTAATCATCCACAAGCCCCCACCCCACTCATCCCTCACTATTGCCCCCTGACTCCCTCTCACTCCATAGTGAGGAAAAAAAACAAAAAGCAAAAAGATGACGTAAGTTTGACAGAATACATCTGCATGCTTAATTAGGAGATGTTCCCACCGTTGAAATAGCACATTCACAACGTACATATATTTATTCCCTATGAGCGTAACGGCATTTGCACGCAATTAGACAGTGAATACGTTTGAGTTAACGATAAAAAAAAAAAAACTTTTAAAAAAACTGAGGGGAGGGTAGGCAGTGTCAGAGTTAAACACTTCAAAGGAGTTCCACAGGGCTCAGTCTTAGAACCCCTGTTGATCATGTTTATCTTTCACTATTAATGTTCGCATTAACGTTCATTCGCCCTGCCCAGTCAAAATGGATTTGACGTCTCGTGCCGTCAATGGCACTGAAAGATGAGCATTCACAGTCAGTCCTTCCAGTTTAAGAGAATTGGACAGGCAATGGATTAATTTTGTTTCACTTTCTTGTAATTTTAAGATATTCACGGGTCAATTCCGATAAATATTGGATCATTTCCTGTTGATTGTTTCCTCTTGTTGATTTGGGGGCGGTTCCAAGTCACTGTCTGTTGATTTGGTGTCACATCCAATCAGTTTTGGGGCAGCTTTGCGTCACTTCCTTGTTAACTCATTGGCTGCCAATGACAGCACTAGACGTACAGATCCATTTTGTCCGGGAGAAGGCGAATGAACGATTGTAACTGCATACACGAAAGTGAGCCAAGTGCTGTGCACTTTATATATTAGGGCTACAGCTATCAATTGTTTTAGTAGTCGATTAATTGATTAACTAATTAGTATTAGTACTAATTAGTATTCGAGTAATCAGATAAGGAACATAAAAAATTAAGATATCTGAGCTGAGCCTCAAACGGTATAAAAAATAAATAAATGAGGATCACAGTACAACTAAAAACAATTGGCTAACTTAAATAGCAAAGGTCCGCTAGCTTAAATGTGATAAATTCCTGTTTTTTTTTTTTTTTTTTTTTTTTTACAATGCTCTTAACAAATGCTCCGAACACATATTCCCACAAAAAAACAGCTAAATACACATATAAACTAAATTACGAATGCATTAAAAAAAAAAAAAAAGCTCAAACGAAAACCTAGCTTATGTTGGTCTTAACAGGGAGCAGCTGGATTCAGCCATTCAAAATGAGTTACGTCATGTTCACAGTTGCCACTAGAGGGCAGTGACTCTAACCAAATCAATAAAACTAAATGCAAACACTTAAAAAAAAAGCCATTACAACGCCACTATAATTAAACAAATACTCGAAGCAGCAAAATTAAATTCAAATCTTTTTTTTCTAATCGAATTACTCGAGTTAATCGATTCATCGTTGCAGCACTAGTAAATATATAAATATACAGTATATGTACAAAGTATGTATAGATATACAGTGGTATGAAAAAGTATCTGAACCTTTTGGAATTTCGCACATTTCTGCATAATATCACCATCAAAAGTGATGTAATCTTTGTCAAAATCACAAAGATGAAAAAAAAGTGTCTGCTTCAACTAAAACCACCCAAACATTTATAGGTTTTCATATTTTATTGAGGAGAGCATGCAAAAAATGACAGAATGGGGAAAAATAAGTCAGTGAACCCTCTGCCTAAGGAGACTTAAAGAGCGATTGAAACAAATAAGTCAGGTGTGCGCCCAATCACTGATGAGTGGTTTAATGCTGCCCTGCCCACTATAAAACACACACCTGGTAAGAATTGTCTTGATGAGAAGCATTGCCTGATGTGCATAATGGCTTGGTCAAAGGAGCTGTCTGAAGACCTGCGATCAAGGATTGTTGTTTTGTATAAAGCTGGGAAAGGATACGAAACCATCTCTAAAAGTCTGGATGTTCATCAATCGACAGTCAGAGAAGTTGTCTACAAATGGAGAGAGTTTGTCACCGTAGCTTCTCTCCCAAGGAGTGGCCATCCACCAAAGATAACGCCAAGAGTTCAGTGCAGAATACTCAGAGAGGTAATAGAGTGTCTGCTAAAGACATAAATCACTGGCACAGTCCAATATCACTGTGCACACATCAATGGTGTTCATGGGAGGACTCCACTAAAAAGAACATTGTTGCTTGTTTGATGTTCCCAAAAAGGCACTTGGACACTCCACAGAAGTTTTGGCAAAATATTTTGTGGACTGATGAAACCAAAGTTGAATTGTTTGGGAGTAACACACAACGTCATGTGTGGAGGAAAAATGGAACAGCTCACTAACATCAACACCTAATCCCCACCGTGAAGTATGGTGGAGGGAGCATCATGATTTGGGGCTCTTTTGCTGCCGCAGGGACTGGACAACTTGCAATCATTAATGGAAGAATGAATTCAAAAGTTTATTAGGATGTTTTGCAGGAAAACCAGAGGCCGTCTGTCAGACAGCTGAAGCTAAAAAGAGGATGGATGCTGCAACAAGATAATAATCTAAAACACATAAGTAAATGAACTTTAGAATGGTTTCAGAAAAACAAAACACGCGTTCTGGAGTGGCCAAGTCAAAGTCCAGACTTGAAACCCATTGAGAAGCTGTGGCATGACCTAAAGACAACGATTTATGCCAGACATCCCAGGAATCTGACCAAACTATTGCAGTTTTGTGAAGAAGAAGAATGGGCTAAGATTAGTCCTGATTGACGTGCCAGACTGATTTGCAGCTACAGGAAGCGTCTGGTTGAAGTTATTGCTACAAAAGGGGGGCCATGAAATATCAAATGTGATGGTTCACTTATTTTTTTATTCCCCCCTATCTGACATTGTTTGCATACTATCCTCATTAAAATATGAAAACCTATGTTTAAAACCACCCAAATGTTTGGGTGGTTTTAGTGAAAGCAGACACTGTTTTTTCATCTGTGTGATTTTGACAAAGATTAGATCCAATTTGACGGTGATTTTATGCAGGAATGTGAGAAATTCCAAAAGGTTCAGATATTTGCAAAGGTTTGGACACACCTCATTTAACGCAACAAAAAAGATGGTCCCACTCCCATAGATAAAAGCGAGAAATTCGACTAATTAACCCTGATAAGGCATACCTGTGAATTGAAAACCATTTCAGGTGACTGCCTCTTGAAGCTCATCGAGAGAATGTCAAGAGTGTGCAAAAATGTAATCAGAGCAAAGGGAGGCTGAAGATATTACAATGTAAAACATGTTTTCAGTTATTTCACCTTTTTTGCTAAATACAGTACATAATTCGACGTGTTGATTTAGAGCGGGGGTCGGCAAACTGTGTTTTGAGAGCCGCACGCGGCTCTTTAGCGCTGTCCTAGTGGCTCCTTGGAGCATTTTCAAAAATTCTTGAAACGGAAAACTACGGTTGAGGGAAATATATTTTTTGTTTTGATATGGTTTCTGTAGGGGGACAAAAATGACACAAACATTCTTAGCGTTTTCCAATGCTGTAAAAATGTGTAGAAAGAACATTAAATTGCAACATTTCTATCAGCAATGATTTGCGTCATAGGCTGTGACATACGTTTCTATCAACAGGGCGGGATGCCAGTCAGGTGGCTACTGTAAACAAACCGGTAGCCGAGTACCCAATCTGGGGTGAGAAAAAGTGCAATTCCATTACTTCAGAAGAACCTAGAGGAGCGCAAAAATATATTTAAGAAGTGGATTGCATCACCAAACTCCAATACTGCTGCATGTTTTGTTGCAACTCAGGAGATAATAAAGCATGAAAAACTGTTCACTAATGGTGAGTACATGAAGGAGACATTCATCAACATATCAGAACACCTATTTGTAGACTTCAAAAACAAAACCGAAATAATAAAATCAAAGACATGCCCAGATAAGGGGCATGTTATCCACGTTCCATTTTGTTGTTTTTTGAAACCTCAAAATAAAAAATGACATTAAAAAATCAGATTTCTGTGTTGCATTTCAACAATTTAATAAAAGGAATGAAACATTTGATGAATATTGTCATGAAGTTAAACTTGAGGTGGCATCATACAACAGAGTAGTCACATGGTGCGTTGGATGCACTGCAGCGAAAATAAACATTAAATCATGAAGGCTCATTATGTATTTTTAGCCGACTTAGTTATTTTGATAGTAGGCTAATATAGCTAAAACAGACACATACAGCATGTGCTGCCTTCATTATTAGGCTTATTTAAGGCTTTTATTTTTTTTTGTGGCTCTAGACATGTTTGTTTTTTTGGTCCAATATGGCTCTTTCAACATTTTGGGTTGCCGACACCTGATTTAGAGTTTTGATACCTTGAGGGAGAATCCACAATGTAAACACACGAATGAGAAGGTGTGTCCAATCATTTTTTCCTGTATATATCAGAAAAGAGAGAGAACGAAAGAGTGAGAGAAATCTGAGCCATTATTCAAAGAAAGAAGCAGAAAATTCATTGACTGCTCAATTTACTTTAAAACTGCACAGAATGGTAAAAACAAACAATAAAATTGGCTGCATTGTAAACAGAACCTTAAGAAGCTAAAAAAAACTCCATAACCTACTGTAGTTGGACAAGAGTGTGAAGCACCCATCTGAAGGCATGCTGCTCTCAGTGTTGGTTTACATTGGTCAATATCTTGTTCACCTACCTAATCATGCTTGTACTCGTGTTGCTGCATGAAAACGAATCTATTAATTCACAATGAGAAAAAACATACAAAAGTAACAATTTGAAAAGTAGTGGAGTAAAAAAATACAGATATGTGCTGTAAAATGTAGTGAAGTAAAAAGTATTACTTCATATTTGTACTCAAGTAAAGTACAGATACAGTTACATTCCACTACTGATTTTTGGTATCCTGCCAGTAGAGTATAGAGAGTATTTTTTCATTTTCTATATTTCTCTATCACATTTTTTATTTTTTTCCCCTTTTTTATTATATTATGCTTTATTATCTACTTCATTACAGATATACAGTGGGGCCAATAAGTATTTAGTCAACCACCAATTGTGCAAGTTCTCCTACTTGAAAAGATTAGAGAGGCCTGTAATTGTCAACATGGTTAAACCTCAACCATGAGAGACAGAATCTAAAAAAAAACAACTGAAAATCACATTGTTTAATTTTTAAAGAATTTATTTCCAAATTAGAGTGGAAAATAATTATTTGGTCACCTACAAACAAGCAAGATTTCTGGCTGTCAAAAAGGTCTACTTCTTCTAATGAGGTCATAACAAGGTCTAACGAGGCTCCACTCGTTACCGTATTAATGGCACCTGTTTTAACTCATTATCGGTATAAAAGACACCTGTCCACAACCTCAGTCAGTCACACTCCAAACTCCACTATGGCCAAGATCAAAGAGCTGTCGAAGGACACCAGAGAAAAAAATTGTAGACCTGCACCAGGCTGGGAAGATTGAATCTGCAATAGGTAAAACACTTGGTGTAAAGAAATCAACAGTGGGAGCAATTATTAGAAAATGAAAGACAAACAAGACCACTGATAATCTCCCTCGGTCTGGGGCTCCATGCAAGATCTCACCCCGTGGCGTCAAAATGATAACAAGAACGGTGAGCAATCCCAAAACCACACGGGGGGACCTACAGAGAGCTGGGACCACAGTAACAAAGGCTACTATCAGTAACACAATGCGCCGCTAGGGACGCAAATCCTGCACTGGAAGACGTGTCTTCTTGCTGAAGCCAGTACACGTCCAGGCCCGTCTGCGGCTCGCTAGAGAACATTTGGATGATCCAGATAAGGACTGGGAGATTGTGTTATGGTCAGATGAAACCAAAATAGAAATTTTGGGAGAAACACAGGTTCTCGTGTTTGGAGGAGAAAGAATACTGAATTGCATCCGAAGAACACCATACCCACTGTGAAGCATTTGGGTGGAAACATCATGCTTTGGGGCTGTTTTTCTGCAAAGGGACCAGGACGACTGATCTGTGTAAAGGAAAGAATGAACGGGGCCCTGTATCGAGAGATTTTGAGTGAAAATCTCCTTCCATCAGCAAAGGCATTGACAATGAGACGTGGCTGGGTCTTTCAGCATGACAATGTTCCCAAACACACAGCCCGGGCAACAAAGGAGTGGCTTCGTAAGAAGCATTTAAAGGTCCTGGAGTGGCCTAACCAGTCTCCAGATCTCAACCCCATAGAAAATCTGTGGAGGGAGTTGAAAGTCCGTGTTGCCCAACGACAGCCCCAAAACATCACTGCTCTAGAGGAGATCTGCATGGAGGAATTGGCCAAAATACCAGCAACAGTGTGTGAAAAACTTGTGAAGAGTTACAGAAAACGGTTGGCCTCTGTTATTGCCAACAAAGGGTACATAACAAAGTATTGAGATGAACTTTTGGTATTGACCAAATATGTATTTTCCACCATGATTTGCAAATAAATTCATTCAAAATCAAACAATGTGATTTTCTGGTTTTTTTTTCCACATTCTGTCTCTAATGGTTGAGGTTTACCCATGTTGACAATTACAGGCCTCTCTAATATTTTCAAATGGGAGAACTTGCTCAATTAGTGGTTGACTAAACACTTATTTGGCCCTCTGTAAATGGTTAATTAGGTATGGTACATTGTCTGAAATGTATTTGGCTCTTATTTCAATATGGTTTTACCCTTACTATAAAATTTAATTTGGTGTTTTAGTAGATCTTGGAACGAATTTGGCGATTTACATGTGAAAGGCAATTCATTATCAGGAAAAAAAAAAAATGATGATACGAAAGCCACTCCGGAACGAAATCATTTTGTATCGTGGGAAAGTTGAATGTGTGCTTAGGTCTCCTTATTGATTTGAAAGGTTTTTGTCTGTACTCACGGGCAACCCATCAGCTCATATGTCTGTGTCACACCACGGGCCAAGGTGGCCTCCTCGCCAGGTCCACGCATGCGGGTATGCTGTAACCACGGGGTCCGAGTCGGGGAGGTGAGAGGTTGGCGGGGGGGGGGGGCTATCTGGCTTTGGAAGGCAGTGCATTGAAATGAGAGCCATTCTTTCATTTCATCCCACTCCTCAAGTGGCATATGGCTGGCCATTGTCCTGGCCCGCTGAGCCAGAAGTGATGCAATTTGTTGGCGTGTCCTGTCATTTCGCAAACGACCCATCCCATTCAGGCCTCCAGGAAACAACGGCGGAAAACACGGAAGGGCAGCCAAAAAAAGCACACCCATGCACTGCCAAAATACGCCGGAGCGAGAGGGGGGTGGGCTAGCGTTAGCGATTAGCAGCGGCTGCCATTGAAGATAAGAAAAAGCACTTTGCTTATGACTTGCTTGGCACAGCTACTTGGATCTTAATCAATCAAAATTTTGGCCAGATATAAGAAACGCCACCAAGAACGCTTGCCAGTTAAGAATAATTTTCAGGTTCAAATGAATGGAAATAATCCATATCATGCCGGGAGTGTGTTTCTTTTCTACTATGTGTGGCACATTAGTCTTCAGCCCCGAACAATTATTATGATAGCTGTCTAATAAGTGATTATTTTTCCAATTAACTCCACTGATCAGTTCATATTTACCGTAATTTCCCAAATATAATGCGCACTTTTTTCCCCCAAAATGAACTTGTAAAATCATGGTGCGCATTATAAACGGGTACATGGATAGAGACAGATAGAGACAGAATATATATATATTAAGGGGTGTCAAACGATTAAAATTTTTAATCGAGTTAATTACAACTTAAAAATTGATTAATCGTAATTAATCGCAATTTATTGCAATTCAAACCATCTATAAAATATGCCACATTTTTCCGTAAATTATTGTTGGAATGGAAAGATAAGACACAAGATGGATATATGCATTCAACATACGGTACATAAGTACTGTATTTTTTTATTACAACAATAAATCAACAAGATGGCATTAACATTATCAACATTCTGTTAAAGCGATCCATGGATAGAAAGACTTGTGGTTCTTAAAAGATAAATGTTAGTACAAGTTATAGAGATTTTATATGAAAACCCCTCTTAATGTTTTCGTTTTAATAAAATTTGTAACATTTTCAATCAAAAAATAAACTAGTAGCCCGCCATTGTTGATGTCAATAATTACTTACACAATGCTCATGGGTGCTGAAGCCCGTAAAATCAGTCGCACCAATGCGCCAGCAGAGGGCGACAAAACTCCGAAAAACACAATTAACTACATGACATTTCACTGTGCTGTCATTTTAATCTGAGCGGGGCATGTGCGTCATTTGTGTCAAATATTTTAACATGATTATTTTAAAAAATTAATTACCGCCCGTTAACGCGCATATATATATATATATATATATATATATATATATATATATATATATATATGAACCGATTTTTTTTTTATTGACACGGCCACGTTGTGTTGAAGAAACGTATGCGGCGATCCATTACGGTACGTGACGTCACCGTTTTGTTTCGGTAATGCTTCACTCTGATCGGCCGAATGATTTCGTCCATGTTAAATTCTGCTTTTTTCACTCTTCATAAAGCACAGAATTTAGTTTCTTGAACTCATTTGAGTCAACGTTTATTGCAGCTCCCCAACTCGGACCATAACAAACGTAACAACACAGACTTCCTGTGTCCGTCAACTATATCTGTCCCTCGGGAAACTCAAACCCAAATAACAATAGTTCCTATTGTTACTGTCATGTCGACAGCGATGAGCTCTCTCGGATTTCCGACTTACGTTCTCACTTTCATTTTACCGTATCAATCCATGGAAGAAACATTTATTCATCATGATGAAACGAGCAAGTTATACAGCAGCCTTTAAAAGAAAAGTCACATCTGTTTTGTTTTCTCCTGGATTCTGGTAAGTTCAAGAGGTTATCAGATCATATTATTACCGTACATATGGTCATTTTACGGTAATGTTTTGAAATACCAATGTGCTATGCTTGTGATGTGTTTCACCAGTCAGTAAAATGACATTTTTGTATCTGTGCACGAGCTCTGTTTTCTTGTATTCTTGTATTTAGTGGAGCTAAAATTAGGGTGCGCGTTATACACGGGTACAATAGTTTTCCGTAGATTTTACAAGTAAATTTGGGGTGCGCGTTATACACGGGTGCGCCTTATATTTGAGAAATTACGGTAAGTGAGGTTATATAACTTTGGCCTAGAATTTTGCTGGAAATGCACATTGGAACCAAAATTATAAATACATAACAATAGACCATTTATTGTTATTCTTTTTTTTAACTACAATATATTTGGAGGCATGAAAAAATGAAATTAATGTTTTTGTTTTTAATAAAGAGATAATATTTACTATTAAATGAACTATAAAAAAATTAATTAATTAAAAAAAAAACCAAACACACAATGTGACTAGGGGAAAAAATCTGTATGCCTGATTCAAGTTTTGCCAAAACTTTAGGTCACAAAAAATAAAGCCTTTTCTGCCTAGCAACAAGTCTGACTAAAGAAATTGTGCTGACACAGTTAATTATTTTAACTGCGCATTCACATGGTACAGTGGAATTAAAATTGTACTGACTTGTGCTTAACAAAATCACTTGTTTTAATCAATATTAGGGAAAATCTAGAATTTAGGAAGTAACAATGGAAAAGTGCTCCAACAGCTCCAACGTTCATTCAATCTTCACTATCCCGTCTCATGGTGTTGGTAAGTGTCTTTTTTTTTCCCACCCTTCCAAGGAGCATCATAAAAGACTATACACAACCCAGTTTCTTCTTCCACCTCTTCAACCTGTTGCCCTCTGACAAGCTCTACAGGGCCATACCAGGCAAAATAAACAGATTAGGGCTGTAACAAACGATTATTTTTCTCCCGATTAGTCTGTCGACTTTTCTAACAATTAGTCGACTAGTCTAATAATTTCTTTATGAACTTTTTTTTTTAAGTAATCTTGCAATTAAATTTTTGTTGACAATTATTGATTCACGAACACATTTTGGAACACTTATATTTTTATTAGACTGATTCAGAACACTGTGACATCACTTTTTCAACAGGATTCAAAACAATTATTATTTAATGATTGAAGGAATTCGCCCACCCTCCCCTGCCAAACAGCGACAGCCAAACGAAGTGCCGCTCTGCTGATGCCGCCTCCGTGAGTCAACTGGTGGGGCCAATATTCCGCGCATTCCCATCCTGTGTTAACCCTTTGTACTGAGTCCATGTTCCAAAAGTTTGAAGAAGGCTCACCGAAAACAGGTTGACAATTTATCCGTCGACAATGGTCAAAAAACAAGGCAAAAACAGACGACGGAGGGACATTTCTGGATCCAGGGTCGTCAAAACAAGGGCTACATAGCAATGATCCCAAGCAGCGAACTGTTTGTTATCTCAGTGTCCAGTCTTTTTCAAGGCTGCAGTGGAGTGGGCCGGACCGAAGGTGTGGCTGGGTGTTATTTTTGGATCATCCCTCGGTGGCCGGTTTTGGGCGGTTAGGTTCGTGCGTCCTCCTTTGTGGCTGGGACGTGATTGCCACAGCGACCGACGTCGGTCTTGACGTCCCAAGCGCCCGTCATCAACTTGTTATACGGGCTAGGCGCGACGCTACTTGTTTTAGGACAGAGCGCCCTGCTCTTTGTCCTTGGAGTGGTCGGGATAAGTGATAAGATGGCGTTGTGTATCTATTCTGCTTCTTTTCATTAAACTATGATGGGATACTTATTTTAGGTGTGTTAGAGTAGTACAAACAATCCTACAGTACATATGTAACATAGTTAAATTAGAGTTTTATAAAATCCAGTTAAATTGAGAAATGCGTCATCTTGTGGTGCAACCGCGTAATTGCAGGTCCATTTGCTGCAAGTGGTTGTGGGAACGTATCCACTTCAGTCGTCGTGGATTCGTTCTCAAGGTAACATGTCGCTGAAGTCTGTGGGCAAAGTTTTCATGATTTGATCGAGAAATAAGAAAATTCAAGTGGCTGGCATCGTTTAGTTAGCGTGTGTGAGAAGACAGCGTTACATTGGTGCCGTGACCCGGATAAAACTGCGTCGGGCGAGCGCCGGCTGTCCTGAGGGAGACTTCGGAAGGAACCAGCTACTAGATGGTTCGATTATTTTTTCGCCCCTATACCCAGGTCGGACGACCGATTTGCACATCAGGACCGCTGCGGGCCTCCACCAGAGTTTCCTCTGGCTTCGCCCTGCCCAGGCATAGTTCACCATCTTTCGGGTCCCATCGCGTAATGTAGCGTAATGTAACGCTGTCTTCTGGGATGCCTTCACGAAGGAACCAAGGAGACTTTGTGGCATGTGTTGACAGCTTTTTTATTGTTGACAATTTCTATGCATTTGCAGCAAGGGGGAAAAGAAAAAGGCAACGTCACGTGGGCAACAGAACCATCTTGAGAACGAATCCACGACGACTGACTTTGAATATTGTGATCGTATAGTGGTACATTTCTTTTATAATAAACAAAAATACACTGTAGTTTCCAACAAATAAAGCAACATTTTTTTTCCATTTTACATTAAGCAATTGCAAATTGAATACAAAATAATGTTTTCACAAACTTCTGCAACCTACCTATGCATTTGCAGCAAGGGGGAAAAGAAAAAGGCAACGTCACGTGGGCAACAGAACCATCTAGAAAAATAGCATTGCGTTAGCATTTAGCACTCAATACTTGTGAATGGCTTCGCTCATGTAGTGGATAAAACGGTGCAATATACACAAAAAACAATGAATACTGATATCACCTAGAGACTCACATACGCTAACTAAACGAAGCCAGCCACTTGAATTTTCTTATTTCTCGATTAAATCATGAAAACTTTGCCCACAGACTTCAGCGACATGTTACCTTGAGAACGAATCCACGACGACTGAAGTGGATACGTTCCCACAACCACTTGCAGCAAATGGACCTGCAATTACGCGGTTGCACCACAAGATGACGCATTTCTCAATTTAACTGGATTTTATAAAACTCTAATTTAACTATGTTACACATATGAGAAACGGTACTATACTTTGATTGATTTTATTAAGTGTGTTAGAGTAATGCAAACAGTTATATGGTGTGTGCGAGAAAGGTAACTATTCCCTTCATGATCTACGTTGATACGGCGCTACGAAGGAGTATTAGAACCAAATAAATAAATAAAGAAAAAAGAACAAGATTAAAGTCGTGTTATTGCTACTAGAAACAAAAGTTGCATTATTACATAGGGGTAATGTAGCTGTGAGCCACTACGCACTTTACATACAGTGGTATGAAAAAGTATCTGAACCTTTTGGAATTTCTCACATTTCTGTATAAAATCACAATCAAATATGATCTTATCTTTGTCAAAATCATACAGATGAAAAAACTGTCTCCTTTCACTAAAACCACCCAAACATTTATAGGTTTTCATATTTTAGTGAGGATAGCATGCAAACAATGACAGACAGGGGGAAAAATAAGTAAGTGAACAATCACATTTAATATTTTGTGCCCCCCCCCCCCCCCCCCCTTTGGCAGCAATAACTTCATCCAGACGCTTCCTGTAGCTCAAGATCATCTGGCATGTCGATCAGGACTAATCTTGACCCATTCTTCTTTACGAAACTGCTATAGTTCGGTCAAATTCCTGGGATGTCTTGAAAGTCATGAATCGTTGTCTTTAGGTCGTGCCACGGCATCTCAATGGGGTTCAAGTCTGGACTTTGACTTGGCCACTCCTGAATGTGCATTTTCTTCTTCTGAAACCATTCTGAAGTTGATTTAAGTCTTTGGTTTTGGATCATTGTCTTGTTGCAGCATCCATCCTCTTTTTAGCCTCAACTGTCTGACAGACAGCCTCAGGTTTTCTTGCAAAACATCCTGATAAACTTTTCAATTCATTCTTCCATGAATGCCTGCAAGTTGTCCAGGCTTCAAGCAGCAAAACAGCCCCAAATCATGATGTTCCCTCCACCATGCTTCACGGTGGGGATGAGGTGTTGACGTTGGTGAGCTGTTTTTCCTTCACACATGAGGTTGTGTGTTACTCCCAAACATTTCAACTTTGGTTTCATCAGTCCACAAAATATTTTGACAAAACATCTGTGGAGTGTCCAAGTGCCTTTTTGCGAACATTAAACGAACAACAATGTTTTTTTTTTTTTACAGCAGTGGCTTCCTCTGTTGAGTCCTACCATGAACACTGTTCTTGGCCATAATTTTACATGTAGTTGATATGTGCAGATATTGCACTGTGCCAGGGATTTCTGTAAGTTTTTAGCAGACACTCTAGGGTTCTTTTTTATCTCTCTGAGTATTCTGCGCTGAACTCTTAGCGTCATCTTTGGTGGATGGCCACTCCTTGGGAGAGAAGCAACAGGGCCAAACTCTCTCCATTTGTAGACAACTTCTCTGACTGTCAATTGATGAACATCAAGACTTTTAGAGATGGTTTTGTATCCTTTCCCAGCTGTTAAACAAATCGACAATCCTTGATCGCAGGTCTTCAGACAGCTCTTTTGACCGAGCCATGAGGCACATCAGTCAATGCTTCTCATCAAGACATTTCTTACCAGGCGTGTGTTTTATAGTGGACAGGGCAGCTTTAAACCACTCATCAGTGATTGGGCACACACCTGACTTAAAATGTTTGGTAAAAATCAATTTCAATTGCTCTTTAAGTCTCCTTAGGCAGAGGGTTCACTTACTTATTTTTCCCCCTTCTGTCATTGCTTACATGCTATCCTCATTAAAATATGAAAACCTATTAATGTTTGGGAGGTTTTAGTTAAAGCGGACACTGTATTTTCATCTGTGTGATTTTGACAAAGATCAGATCATATTTGATGGTGATTTAATGCAGAAATGTCAGAAATTCCAGAAGGTTCAGATACTTTTTCATACAGCTGGGAGCTATGACGAAGCATTAGTATAAATTCTTCTATTGATTATAATTTGATTTAGATGAGGCAAATTCATAAGGATTTCCTTCTTTGTAAAACCTATTATAAAACACAAGATGCTTTCAAAATTGTTGATTTTAACGGAGGCGGCAAAGCACTACGTAAAGTACGTAGCTGCCTATACTCTGTCGTACAACCCACATAAAGCATACCTCTCAACCCGAGGCCGTTGGCAATCTTACAAATAGTGACGTATGCCCTTAAAAATTGGTGACTAATCTTACAATGTTGTTCATAGCGTGCAATATGAAACAAAAAACTTAATTTTTTAAATAATAATAATTTATTGGTAATATTGTAACATATAACATAGTGCAATCAAAGAACAATCAATATCTTCAGCTACATCATGATTACTAAAACTTAACAGACTTTTTTTTATAATTGTATGTAACACTTTTGGCAATTTCTATCATGTCTTTTGATGGCTGCACTTCAGCTCGCAATTCAGTTTGACTTGAAGGTAGTCCGTTAGTGTGTCCAATTATAAATGAAAAAGGTCAATTGATAAAATTAACTTACCGATGCAATCTTTGAGTCAGGGAACATTTCTTTTGCTGATTCTGAGAAGTGATCAGCAATAGTTTAGGCCAGGGGTGTCCAAACTTTTTGCAAAGGGGGCCAGATTTGGTGTGGTAAAAATGTGGGGGGCCGACCTTGGCTGACGTCCTTTACGTAGAACAGTATATTTAAGCAAATTTTAGCAAGCCATTCAGTGTGTCACATTTGCTTAAGTATTTTTTTCTCTTTCGACTCTCAGGCTTTTGCGAAATACTGCTGCTGTGACATTAAACTAGCTTCAAGCTGCTTCAATTTCTCGCTGCTTATCTTCCCTGTAATCTTGTCGTACATGTCAGCGTGTCCTGTTTGGTAATATCGTCTCACATTGAAATCTTTAAAAACAGCGACGTCTCTTTGCAAATGAGGCAGACACAGTTTTTGCGTATTTTAGTGATGAAATGGTCTAATTTCCACCTATCCTTGAAGCGTCGGCCGTCACAGTCAACTTTCTTTTTTTTGTTGATTGTCACCATTTTAGAAAATGGAAGTAATGGGTCACACGGAGTAATCTTGCTTAGCCCTTTAATACCTCCAACATGAAGCAATTATCAGAGAATCCCTAAATTTGAAAAATAAGGTCCTAATGAAACCTTTTTTTCAAATTTGTAAAAACAAAAGTCAAAATGAATATGTGCAATAAGCGCTCTATATCTATAACCCATGCTAAATCATGTGTTTTTTTTCTCACGGAACCTGCAGATGCATGTGTTAACTTGCGTCCATCACTTTTTTTTTCAAAAAGAAATGTCTAAATTGGTCTCAAAATCATGAAATTTTAGTTGCATCAAATGTGATACATTTGGCAATAAAGGGTTAAAGTGCTGCTGCCTTTTAGTGGGTAAATGAGGGGCAGCATTTTGTGTGTAAGCTACTTCATATGCTGTTTGCAGTACTGCTGACCAATTCATTAAGTCTGTGTTCGGGCCAGACGTTATTGATTTTATGACAGAGGCTGGGGGCCGGATCAAATTCGACCACGGGCCGCATTTGGCCCCCGGGCCGGACTTTGGACAATGTCTGGTTTAGGCAAATTGTGTTCGGCAACAAATTGGCAAAATAAAATCTCCGCTTTCGTCACTTTTCATTCTGCAGACTTCATCTTTATGACCAGTGATTTTAATCTTACTTTTAACAAGTAATTATTTAGTTACAAATGATTTCTCCCAAAAAGTAATTGAGTTAGTAACTCAGTTACCTGAATGTAAGAGTAATTAGTATTGGGTTTTTTTTCCATTTAAAAAATAAAAAACAAACAAACATAGTAACCTTTGGTATGTTTGGAAGTCATTTAATGTTGTGATTTGTGAATCAACAGTTAAAGTTGTTAAAATTGCTCCCATTTTTGCACCACTTCCCTTATGTCTACTTTCGACGTGAAAGTTTTAAAACTGTTTCAACATTTAAAGATAGATTCAAGTCAAGATGTTGCCGATTTAGGAGTATTTTAAATAAAAAGTTACTTAAGAAGGTTCACTACAATAGAGCCTTTCTGAGAAGTCTACTGCTTTAAAATGGGGGCTGTTTACGAACGCTGCTGAGTCTGTCATTTCGTATGTAGTTCTATATACATGTGGTATCTAGGCGTAGATTGTAGGCTGTCGACTAAAGTCAGGAAATATTGGAGTCACCTAGCCTAGCATCGCGTTTGCTTCAGCATCACAACAAACAACCCTCTCTCCATGTCTCTGACTTTTCTCGCGTCATTCAACCAACGTAGCAACGCACATTGTCTCGCTGCCGAAACGGTGACAAAATCCGAACAGAGAAAAAAAACGTAATGCACGAAAAACGTACAGATTTTGAACGTACGGTGTACACCAGACATGTCCAAAGTCCAGCCCGGCCTCCAGCCTTTGTCATAAAATCAATAACATCTGGCCCGCACACAGACTTAATAAATTTGTCAGCAGTACTGCCACCAGCATATGAAGTAGCTTACACACTAAATGCTGCTCCTCATTTACCCACTAAAAGGCAGCAGCACTCTAAAGCCCCTTTCCCACTGAAACTAGTGGGTCAATGCGCGTTTTTCCAAGCCGATGCAACCCACTAGCAATTGGCATTTGGCACCTTTTCCCTTTTTTTTCCCCGTCTTTTTTTTTTTTTTTCCACCCGTCTAACCCCAACCCCTCCTCAGCCGTGCGTAAGGTTCGTGACGTCACCACGCTAAGATGCCCTTCGACAAGTGCGACCGAATTCATTCAGTTCAAGGAAGTAAACAATGCAAAGCAACACAGAAGCCTCCTTTCCGTTTGTGTTCTCTGTTTTCATGCTTTTTACTGCCCTCAAAATGGTCGAAATGCAGCAAAGGATCAACACTCTGCTTGTGCTGAGGCAACGTAGGCGACGTGAATTTTGGCTTGAAATTGAAAGGAGTCGTGTACGTCACAGAAGGAGGAGAAGAGCCTTTGTTTCATCTGTTATGGCTATTGCTAACGCTGCTACACCGACTGTTCGCTGTATGTGGATCCGGGCTAGAGCACATGGTTTTTGTTTGTTGTTATGACGCATCATGTACTAGCCTACGTCACCACGTAGATTAGCGTGTTGACTGTTGACCCGGGGTTTTGCTTTCACACTGCATGGCGATCAGAGCCGAGGTGATTTTAACGCGGGTCGCTTGGCGGGTTGATTGACACGGGTCGAAGCGGGTCGCTGCACCTTTCCCACTGCCACCAATTGAAGCCGATTGTTAGCGGGTTGACACGGGTTTTTTGGCCAATGGGAAAGGGGTATAAGCAACATTACCCCATGTGACCCTTTACTCCCAATTTTCTAAAATGGCGAAAATCAACAAAAAAAGTTGACTGCGACGGCCGACGCTTCAAGGATAGGTGAAAATTGGACTATTTCTTCACTAAAATACGCAACAACCGTGTCTGCCTCATTTGCAAAGAGACAGTCGCTGTTTTTAAAGAGTTCTATGTGAGGCGATATTACCAAACAAGACACGCTGACCTGTACGACAAGATTACTTGCAGCGAGAAATTGAAGCAACTTGAAGCAAGTTTAATTTCACAGCAGCAGTATTTCGCAAGAGCCCAAGAGTCGAAAGAGAACGCCACAAGGCTAGTTGCGAGATTGTTGAAATTATTACCGTATTGGCTCGAATATAAAACGGCCCTGATTATAAGACAACCCCCTCTTTTTCAAGACTCAAGTTTGAATAAAAACTTTTTGAACAGCAAATTAATTTTTATACAGAAAATAATTACAGTACATCTGAAACTAATGATTATAACAATATATTTGAGAGAAAAAGCATGTTATTTTGCCTCATTCAAATGTTAATATCCAAACATTTAAATATGTAAACTATAAGTGCAATCACATTCGTAAATGAATGGCTTCTGGTTTTTGGAATGTAAATAAACCAATCTATTGTGATAAAACAACAAAATTGCAATAACTGCATTAACCATCAAAGTGAAGTCTAACTGTAACTTGTCTTGAAACAAATCTGAATAAGGAAAAACATTGCAATAAAATAATGCAAACTGGTTAAACTTGAGAGTAGTTGAGATCTGTCATGACAGAACATCGCTTCATTGATATCTGGCGCCATCTAGCGTCGTGAATGGGTATAATGTCTAGATCGCGAATATAAGACAACCGCTACTTTTTCAGTCTTATTTCAATGCAAAAAAACACCGTCTTATATTAGGACCAATACGGTTTTTAAAAAAGATAATGAGGCAAATGTGACACACAGAATGGCTTGCTAAAATTTGCTTAAATATATTGTTCAATGTAAAGCTTGTCAGCCAAGGTCGGCCCCCCACATTTTGACCACACCAAATCTGGCCCCTTTTGCAAAACGTTTGGACACCCCTGGTGTACACATTTAAAAATCCGTGCTCTGTTGTACAAATTACGCCGAAACCGTACAACTTGACAGGTATGATAAAGGTAATGTCAATAAAAAATGATGTTATATGGACTTACAACCTGCAAGCTTGTTGTCTCCTGTCGTCTTCCAAAAGTATACTTGGGTGTTGGCGCTTCAGGTGTTCATTCACGGCCGACATGCTGATGTGGCATGCAAGCTTGGCATTGGAGAGACTGCAAACGAAAGTGTACCCTCCTTTGTTTAGATGAAATAAGTCCATGCTTTGGTCACTCTAGTGCGCTGTTTTTGACTTTGTGCCGCTTTCCCCACTTGAATCCCGAGCGTCCGCCATTCTCAACTTTCCACGCATTTTAACCTTTATTAACGCTGACGGTATGGTGTGTTAGTCGACGCATTTACGTCATCGATGACTAGTCGGGGCAGCTCTAAAACAGTTTGAGAGACAGTTTCTTTCCAGGAGCTGTCACCATACTCAAGTTTCCACTGAAATGTCACCATCATTGCACTGCTAATGCCACAACATTGTCACATACATCTCACGACATTATAGCATTTTGCACTGTTAAATCAATATCCATGAACAAACTGTTGTTTGCATTATCATATCAAGTGTAGGGCTGGGAACCTCTGGGTACCTAACGATACGATACAATTTGCGATACAAGGCTAACGATAACGATGATCTCACGATATGGCGATACAACAAATATCAATGCATAGGTTAGGAATACATTCAACAATTTAAGTAATAAACAGAAAAACAAGCTATTTTCATCCTTCTGCTGTGAATCGGAATGAGTTTATCACTAGTAGACATCCAATCCAATGAATCCATTTCAAACGGATTGGCCATCAATGACCGTCAGTGAAAGCCAATGCCAGGCAATGAGTTCATTTTGGGGCATTTCACGTCATTTCCTGTTGATTTTGGGTTGCTGAAAAGGAAGTGAGACAAGAATGTCCCCAAATGAATAGGAATTGAGTACTGAAAATTGACAGGACGTTATCTGCAAATGCCCTAAAATGAACAGGAAGTGACCTGTAAATGTCCACAAAACGGACTGTGAATTCTCTGGTTTCAGTATCCTTGACGGCGCTGGACGTCCAATCCAGTCAAAATGAATTGGAATTCTAGCGCCTTGAATGGCAGCCAGTGAGCTAACTTAGACACTATTCTAATGGAAGATTTTGAAACAATTTGTTGGTTACTTTTGTTTTTAAAAAAGTGACACCCTTTTAAAACGATATAACGATTCTTGGTGGGGGCATATATCGATAACCTTTTGGGCTACAAAGTATCGCCATACACAGTGGGGCAAATAAGTATTTAATCAACCACCAATTGTGCAAGTTCTCCTACTTCAAAAGATTTGAGAGGCCTGTAATTGTCAACATGGGTAAACCTCAACCATGAGAGACAGAATGTGGAAAAAAAAAACCTGAATATTGCATTATTTGATTTTTAAAGAATTTATTTCCAAATTAGAGTGGAAAATAAGCATTTGGTCACCTACAAACAAGCAAGATTTCTGGCTGTCAAAGAGGTCTAACTTCTTCTAATGAGGTCTAACGAGGCTCCACTCGTTACCTGTATTAATGGCACCTGTTTTAACTCATTATCGGTATAAAAGACACCTGTCCACAACCTCTGTCAGTCACACTCCAAACTCCACTATGGCCAAGACCAAAGAGTTGTCAAAGGACACCAGAGACAAAATTGTAGACCTGCACCAGGCTGGGAAGACTGAATCTGCAATAGGTAAAACTCTTGGTGTAAAGAAATCAACTGTGGAAGCAATTATTAGGAAATGGAAGACATACAAGACCACTGATAATCTCTCTCGATCTGGGGCTCCATGCAAGATCTCTGATAACATGAACGATGAGCAAAAATCCCAGAACCACACGGGGAGACCTAGTGAATGACCTACAGAGAGCTGGGACCACAGTAACAAAGGCTACTATTAGTAACACAATGCGCCGCCATTGACTTAAATCCTGCACAGCCTGACGTGTCCCCCTGCTGTAGAAAGTACACGTCCAGCCCCATCAGCGATTCGCTAGAGAGCATTTGGATGATCCAGAAGAGGACTGGAAGAATGTGTTATAGTCAGATGAATCCAAAATAGAACTTTTTGGTAGAAACACAGGTTCTCGTGTTTGGAGGAGAAAGGATACTGAATTGCATCCAAAGAACACCATACCCACTGTGAAGCATAGGGGTGGAAACATCATGCTTTGGGCTGTTTTTCTGCAACGGGACCAGGACGACTGATCTGTGTAAAGGAAAGAATGAATGATTTTTTTAAAGAATTGTTTTGAATAATGTTGGAAAGGCTAAGTCAGTGTTCTGAATCTGTTTACATTCCATTCTTTTGCACTAGTTAATGCTATGAGCATTTGACCTCATTGTTTATGTGTGATTAATTAATGTTATTTACATGTTTGTTTGTACTTCAATAAA
This sequence comes from Corythoichthys intestinalis, assembly GCF_030265065.1. Lineage (NCBI taxonomy): Eukaryota > Metazoa > Chordata > Actinopteri > Syngnathiformes > Syngnathidae > Corythoichthys > Corythoichthys intestinalis. The sequence continues at coordinate 28,992,945 of NC_080416.1, forward strand.
GAATTTAAGTGCTCCAAAATATTTTTGTGAATTAATAAGCGTCAACAAAAATTTCATTGCTAAATTAGTAACAAAAAAATATTTATTATTTTCTTTATTAGTCGACTAATTGTAAAAATAGTCGGCTGACTTATCGGGAGAAAATTAGTCGTTTGGGACAGCCCTACCGGAACATATTTCCTCTACACCCTTGTCACCTTTTTTACCCCTGATCCATTTTCATGCCTGGTCATTGCAAGGTGGAGATAACTGCATCGGGAGGGAATGTGACTAATATGCCAATATATACCAATATTTTTTTATTTCTATTAGAAAAATGTTTCAGTAAAATGTTACACATTCTTGTGTATTTGCCACATATTACCACAGTTAACAATGAGGCTTTGGGCCTCTTTCAACCTCATTGTGAGTTTGTAAGGTTGTGACGTCTGATTAAACAAACTCGATGCCAGTCAAAACGTTTGTTCTTCTTTTCCCCCCAAATTAGAATCGATAAGAGAATCGATAAAGAATCGAATCGTTAAGCAATATCGATAATGGAATCGGAATTCTAAAAATCCTATCAATTCCCATTCCTACTAATAATTGTGCCCCATCACTTCTCCATAGCAACAAGTGGACATGAAGTGAACATTACTCTGATTTGTAACTCTGGCTTGCAAATACGACATGAAAGCATAGTCAATCGTGTGTTTTTATCGTTTCCACTAAAGTCAACGATTATCCTTCAAATCCTCCATAAAATCAGATCATTCCTGCCGGGCTCGCCCCCGTCTTTAATTAACTCCGTGGGGGGGTCAGGCGCAGGATCCCCTCACCTTCAAAGAGCACGGCCGCCACTTTTTGCACGGATTCAAATCAAATCCATCACAGCTGACCTCACCTTCTGTCCGGACGTCCTGGTGGAAGACGACGCTGTCCGCGAACAAAGAGGATTTGACAGCGGGGGGACTCTGATCTGTCAGTGGGGGGCGCTGCCACCGCTGCAGACGAGTGTCTGATCCCCTGTTTGGGCAAAAGAACAACCTTTCAACACATTCATACCAGTTAAATACTGCAAATATATGATTGAAAGGGGAAATGATAACAGTCTTTTAACTGAAATGCTTTTTTAAAAAATGTATTATTTTAACAAATACGCAACATTAACAAGAGTACCTTACAAAATCAAAAAAAGAACAGGCTTACAATGTTGCTGAATTAGAACAGAAATTTTGCGTTTTTTCAGTTTATTGTCAAAAACAATACGTAGTTTCTCTGAAGAATTTAAAATGTATTTAATACAAAATTAATTTGAGTCCATTACTGAACATTAACATCTTGTGCGATTGCTATCCGCTGCCTGAAACAGTGATGTTAAACACAGCTCTTTAAAGTTTTTTTTCTTCTTTTTATATAATGTTCACAACCGAGAGCTGATGGAAAACAAGTTTCCTGCACCTTGTACAGTGACAAGAAAAATCATAATCTTTTGAACTGCTGTGACCTTGTATTTTTGGCTAAAACCCAAACTAACCGTTAGCAAGAAACAGGCTAGCTAGAGAATGTCATGTAGCTTTGCCATTAAAAAGCCATTAAAAAGGATTTTTAATGGTAAGCTGGTAGCACTTTTATAACTGTAAACCTAGTGTATGAAATCCAATAAAAAGAAGACCTTCAAATTTTGAGACTGACTACAAAAAGCCTCAAAACTATGTAGATTTTTTTAGTGGCAAAAATCCATACGAATATTGAGCAACACTGGTGAGTTACTGAAAATCTGACAACCAACCCATGTGACAAACACAGGTATCTGTTCTCCCCTACATACTGTACATAGGCGGATATAAAAATGAACTTAACGGGGAAGTTTAGAATGTTTGACATTAGGCTTAATTTTCTAGGTAGCGGGGGTTTAATTGGTCAGTGGAGGTGATTTCAACAAATTCCGTGCAGTTTGTTAGTTTTTTTGGCTCTGGATTAGCTAATAGTGGTCAATGGTGCCTGCTTAGCATACCAATAAAAAAAAAAAACATGAACGCATGAGAATCCCTAGTGTTATTAATTACAGCGTTAGAGTATAAGGCGGAAAACACAGACAAGACTGAAAACGCAGTTTCTGCTCTTGCACCCCTCTTGAAAACAAACTGCTGTATTTCAAGCCAAAAGAACTGTTGTGTTTGATAGAGCAATATGTCTAAATGCTGCCACAGCAGATTTATGGCGCACTAAGCCTCCGAACTATTTTTAATTTGTCCGTTTTACCCTGAAAAGCCCCGTTTACAGACGTCGCGCAACCGCTTTTGTTTCAACAAGGTAAGTAATTATATTTATTTTTCGAAATGTCTGTCATTTTTAGCTTAGAATCATTAATTGATGTCTAATATTTAGTTAAAAAAAAACAACGACTTAAAAAAAATTATTTACCCGCATATTTTAAGCTTTTAAACAAGTTACGTCACGATGAAAAATTTGGCGTCTGTAAAAAAGTCACGGATATCTACCTCATAACTATCGCTTAATTTTATTTATTTTTTTGTTACTGTCGTATTTCCCCCCCTATGTCAGATGATAAATAATCGATCCAAACAAAAAAAATATAAAAATAACATTTAAAAGGGTTACTATATGAAAAAGAAAATCTCAACCACTCCTTGTTGTCTGTGATTTCTGCATCGCGACCCTTGTTATATCACCATGTTTCACCCATAAAATAAAATAAAAAGTCCGGCTGTGGCCATTCATAGCTGTGTCTTGACACTCGGTCTTACATGCTACATGGAGTTTTTGGATCAAAACAAGATAAGTACGCAATAATATCTCGTTAAAATCGTGGCGTCTTTAATTCTGCTCTCGCATGCTCTCGCCTCCAATTAGGGTTTTGCTGTTTAAAAAAGATTTTTTTTTAAAAAAATGCCTTCCTGTTCAAAATTTTTGTTGCCCCAGAAAATTGAGATTTTAAGCTTTCCAATGATGTATCGCACATGCATATAGGACAATTTTGAAATTTGGCCAAATTGGGGGTCTCAGAGTGGAACTCCAAGTCACCTGAGTGTTTTCCGCCATAACATCTTTACTAACGGCGTTATTTTTGTCAGTAGTGAGTATTCTAATTACAGTGATCCCTTGCTAATTCGCGCTTCAAACCTCACGCCCTCAGTCCATCGCCACAGCATCAAAGCGCCACATGCGTCTGTCATCATTTAACTTGTTAAACAGTTGCTGTGGCAACTCATTTGAGTTCAGTGGACTCACTCAATGAAGCATTTAATAAAGACAAGCACTTATATACTTTATTCTTGTTTAAAAATAATTCGGTGGGACAGTAACATATCTAAAACTTATAATTATTACATTTGAAGTGCTTAAAAACCATTTAATATACATATAAAGATATTTATATTTTGAGGGGGAAAAAAAGTGAAAAAACATGTCTTATATGTATCTCTTTCCAATGCCAAATCTGAATAAATACATTGAACACACGCGAAAACAAAAAAAAAAAACCTTTTTTTTTTTTTTTTTTTTTTGCTACTTTCCGGTTTTTCACCTATCACAGTCGGTTCTGGTCCCCATTAACCGCGAAAAACAGGGGATCACTGTAATTACTTTTCCCCTCTTTGCAACACCGTTACAGTGACTGAGGACGTGAAGGCTTGCATTACTACAATTTGGTTGAATGACGCAAGAAATGTCTGAGAAACATGGAGAGAGCAGATCGGGAGAGGGGAGAAGGGGATTGCAAACGCATTAGCATAGCATTCGCGCTCTCGCTAGCATTAGCATTTAGCATGGCTAGCGTCTCGAGCAACTTTTTGTTTTTTAACATACAGTTCGTGGGGTTTAAGTGGGTACAATTAATTGAAAATAATGGACTGTTTTCCTGTTAAGTATGCAATATCATTGCCAAGTGGTCGTTGTCCATGTAGATGCTACAATATAATAATAATTTGTTTTTGTTTTTTATTACAAAAAAGTCACTTGCCTTCAACTTTTCTTGAATGACGTATCCATAAACCGTGTGTGATTTATTTATTTTTTAATCAAAACAACTAGAGCAAAGATAGAAGAGGGGAAAGATTCAAGCCTCACCTGCATATTGAAAAATATATCTGTATATATTAGTGGTGTGACGATACACACGAGTCACGGTTCAGTACACTCTTATATAGGTGAAATTTTTAAAAATGTAAAAAGGGTGACCCATGGTTTTTTTTTAGGGGGGGCGGTTCAATTCAGTCAGTTAATATAAACATATTTGATGTGAAATATGTTATAGAATGGACCATGTAATAACGTGTAGAACATGAAAAGTAACGTCAGTTACTTTGCTGAGTAATTACTCTTACGTTGAGGTAACTGAGTTACTAACTCAACTACTTTTTGGGAGAAGTAATTTGTAGCCGTAACTAATTCCTTTTTTAAAGTAAGATTAACAACACTGCCGATGACCCATGCAATCAATAGCTATGTTTTCAGGATAAAATTATTAACTTTTACCATTGCATGTCAATAATTATGAACAGTGTGGTGACCCTTTATTTTGGAATATAGTTCACCCACGGAAGTTGTGTGTACGTTTGGCCGAGCGCGTCATACTTCATAGTCACGCAGGCACGTGTAGGGGAGGGCGGAGGGTGCTTGAGCACCTGCCCCTTTGCCCCCACATGCCCAAAGTGCCCCTTTTTTACTGACTTGACTTGACCTTTTTTTTTTTTTTTTTTTTTGCGTAAGTGTGTGCTGGCCGACTGTGCAGCCACGCCACCACGTACTTTACTTGAAGACTGAAAAAAAACTTTTTTTTTAACGTCTGCGTGCCGCTATGACGGCATAATTGATAAATGATTGTTGCTTCTTTAAGCTTTACAGAAATAAGCCATTGGTGTAGCCACTTGTCACTCAAACATTTCTGACCAATAGCGAAGTGCAACAACAAAAAAGTGAGTGACTATGTTAGATGTGTTAATAGTATTTTTTTTGCATGCTATGTAGGCACCATTCACTCGAGCTAGCTTAGCCCCTCCGAAGCCCTGGAACTAACAAATAAACTGACAAACTGCATTAAATTTGTTGAAATCAACCCCAATGACTCCAAGATTAAGCGTAATGTAAAAAATTGTGAACTTCCTTCCCCTTTACAATAAAGACCGAGCGGTTAAAATGTTGTCTATAAAAGTTGTAAAGCAATAAAACAACATAAATGAATGGAATGAACAAGAAAACAAAGTATTTCATGATGGGTCAAAATTATTTTTCAAACAGATCAAGTGACTAGCACCATAGAGATGGTCCTTCGCTTTGCTCAGCTAAAACTACACCTTAGGAGGCAATTTTTAGAATTTTTTTAAACCTAAGCTTTCAAAAGCTTCAACAACAACTGAGCTTGAACCGAGGCTTGAACACAGTGTCAAATGTGTGCGTATGTATGTAATTATGTACAGTGGGGCAAATAAGTATTTAGTCAACCACTAATTGTGCAAGTTCTCCCACTTGAAAATATGAGAGAGACCTGTAATTGTCAACATGGGTAAACCTCAACCATGAGAGACAGAATGTGGAAAAAAAAAAAAACAGAAAATCACGTTGTTTGATTTTTAAAGAATTTATTTGCAAATCGTGGTGGAAAATAAGTATTTGGTCAATACCAAAAGTTCATCTCAATACTTTGTTATGTACTCTTTGTTAGCAAAAACAGAGGCCAAACGTTTTCTGTAACTCTTCACAAGCTTTTCACACACTGGTGCTGGTATTTTGGCCCATTCCTCCATGCAGATCTCCTCTAGAGCAGTGATGTTTTAGGGCTGTCGTTGGGCAACACGGACTTTCAACTCCCTCCACAGATTTTCTATGGGGTTGAGATCTGGAGACTGGCTAGGCCACTCCAGGACCTTGAAATGCTTCTTACAAAGTCACTCCTTTGTTGCACTGGCTGTGTGTTTGGGATCATTGCCATGCTGAAAGACCCAGCCACGTCTCATCTTCAATGCCCTGGCTGAAGGAAGGAGATTTTCACTCAAAATCTCTCGATACATGGCCCCATTCATTCTTTCCTTTCCACAGATCAGTCGTCTTGGTCCCTTTGCAGAAAAACAGCCCCAAAGCATGATGTTTCCACCCCCATGTTTCAGTGTGGGTATTGTGCAATTCAGTATTCTTTTTCCTCCAAACAAGAGAAACTGTGTTTCTACCAAAAAGTTCTATTTTGGTTTCATCTGACCATAACACATTCTCCCAGTCCTCTTCTGGATCATCCAAATGCTCTCTAGCGAACCGCAGACAGGCCTGGACGTGTACTTTCTTCAGCAGGGGGACACGTCTGGCAGTGCAGGATTTGATTCCCTGGCGGCGCATTGTGTTACTGATAGTAGCCTTTGTGACTGTAGTCCCAGCTCTCTGTAGGTCATTCACTAGGTCCCCCCGTGTGGTTTTGGGATTTTTGCTCACCGTTCTTGTTATCATTTTGACGTCACGGGGTGAGATCTTGCATGGAGCCCCAGATCGAGGGAGATTATCAGTGATCTTGTATGTCTTTCATTTTCTAATAATTGCTCCCACGGTTGATTTCTTTACACCAAGCGTTTTACCTATTGCAGATTCAGTCTTCCCAGCCTGGTGCAGGTCTACAATTTTGTGTCTAGTGTCCTTCGACAGCTCTTTGGTCTTGGCCATAGTGGCGTTTGGAGTGTGACTGACTGAAGTTGTGGACAGGTGTCTTTTATTATTATCGTTAGACCTCGTTAGAAGAAGTTAGACCTCTTTGACAGCCAGAAATCTTGCTTGTTTGTAGGTGACCAAATACTTATTTTCCACTCTAATTTAGAAATAAATTCTTTAAAAATCAAACAATGTGATTTTCTGTTTTTTTCCACATTCTGTCTCTCATGGTTGAGGTTTACCCATGTTGACAATACACAGGCCTCTCTAATCTTTTCAAGTAGGAGAACTTGCACAATTGGTGGTTGAGTAAATACTTATTAGCCCCACTGTATACTGTATAAAAGTTAATTTTATTACTGACACTGCATTTCGAGGTGTTTTGCCACTCCTATTACACCACCTATGCCCGATAAATGCATTGTAGTGGATTACTAAAAAAGTTGTTTGAACATTTAATTCGGTCAATCTGTCATTTACCACTAGAGGGAGTTTGCGTACCACCTGCGGTACATGTACTACACTTTGAGGCAGACAAATGATTTCTCCCTGCAGGTCAGTGACACGTTCATTTAAGACAAAGGTTACAGTGAAATTAATGGACCAAAAGGCAAATTTTAAGTAATGAACACCTCTGAAATGGACAACTAGTTTCAAGCCCCATTCATCATTTGAATAAATGAAGTGTTCACATCTGCTAAAGTTTGATCGAGGGGGTTTGGTGGGATAGCGCACCCAAATTGTGTTTTATGCTGCCTTTATTTTTGCATATGTAATAAAATATATTTTGTTGCATTGTTTTATGAAGTACCGATTTCTCTCTGATGCAGTGTTATAACGATAATATTTCATTAACGAACGATTTTTTCATGATTATGACGAAAAAACGTGTCTTGGGAAACTAAAATATAATGAGACATATGTCAGTTTTAATCTTACGATATGAGAACGAGACAAAATTGCACCATAGTTTTCGTCACAAGTTCACAATGTATGTCTAGTTAGCCTGCATTGTAAAAGCGGCTGGTTGTGTCACTCATGTGATGTTCTGCACCTGCCCCCCGCCCAAAATCCTCCTCCTTTCCATTTTACCCATCCGGTGTTTTAAACACACACGGTAAGATTTGGTTTTTATCTTATATTTTTTTATTATTTTATTTTTTTTATTCTATTTATTTTATTATATATATTGGTTTTATTTTTTATCTTGGCAAAAGAGAACATGCAATGTTGCTTTAGCCTTTAAAGGTCTGTGCTGAGTGATGTTCACACACTAAATGCAAATGTTAGCATTAGCCTAGAATTCGTATTAGCATTAGCAGAAACTTTAGCATGGCAAGCATCCTCTTAAACTCTCGGACAAGTTTTGGGTTTGTTTTTTTTTTTTTTTCTTTTTACATATAGTTAGTGGCCTCCATGTGGGTATAATAAATTGAAAATAATTTACTGTTTTAATGCTTAGAGTGTATTATCACTAAATTGGTGTTAGATTTGTAGATGCTACAATATGTGCTCGACTGTCAATGTTCATTCGAAACAGTTGGAAACCTTTATTTATTTTATTTCTGGAGTAAAACTTTTGAATTTTACAAACGAAAACGTTGGATTAACGTCGATTAATACTAAATGAAATTAGTCTTGAGTTTTTGTCAACAAAAACTCGATGAAGATGAACACATTTTGAAATGAATAAAATATAAAAGACTGAGACTAAGACGAAAATTAAAGTGCCTTTGACACCAAAAAGCATGTTTATTTCATATTTTAAGCGGTATTTCCTGAATGTGAATCCTTGAATCTGTGTGAAAGCGATCGTTTTATTTCTTCAATTTTTTTGAATACCGCGCCATGAAAATGAATAACTTCCTGTTTTGAGGAGGAATGTGAATGTGATGTCACCCGGGACAGCATCTCACAATACAGCATTGCTTGGACCGCGGATTCAGCTGATTTTGCGGATTAATTTGTTTATTTTTTGCATCACGCCAGCCAAATGTGCTGCAGAAAATTGTTGCTGCACCAGGGAGAGGTATGTGAGCCAATATTGGCCAAAACAAGCTCTACTACAGTGGGACCATTGGACTTACGAGAAAGTGAGTAACCATCGTATTTTGTATAATGTCAAATACTGGGATCATGGCACACGTTTTAATCCAGAGGTGGCTTTCATTTTGTGGCTGATTGTCCACCGAGAATGCCACTCGGCGGACGACCGGCGGCTTGTCGCACCCCCCGCGCCGGGAGAGCACTATACTCGGCTTATTGCCCTCTTCGTGTGATCGGTGTTCTGTCAAATTTTCAACCCCACCAGAAATTGCAACTTTGTTTTAAAAATGGCCGCCAATACAGCGATTACATAGTAAACACTACAAACTTTCTTTAAATAAAGGACTATATACTTACGTTTGATCATGGACGGACATGTAGAAAAGTTCTCCTCAGAGACATCCTGCCATGTTAGCTGCACAACAACTGCACGCCGCTCTCTCACTGCAATTTTTTTTATACGCTGCCTATTAAAAGAATCGGAATCGAGAATCATTTGAAACCAGAATCGAAACGTGGAATCAGAACCGTTCAATTTCAAACAATTGCAAACCCTACAGTTAACTCAGAGTTAACTTGCCTAGCATAAGCAAATACATTTCAATAAAGTCATCCTTCTCTGCTATGATGTACAGTATTTGCGGCATGCCATTTTTATCCGCCTCTCAATCGAGATTAGAGATGACGTAACCGGGCCGAGCTGGCGTAAATCATCTGGCAGATGCGAGCCTTCATTCGATTCGCGCCGCGTCCATAACGCTCCACGCGCAGTATATCAATCAGAGGTCTCCTCCGCTTTGACCAGCGTCACCTTTTAATGTCATCTACCATCTTTTTTTCCGCACCCAGTCTTTTCACTTCAATCCATTTGCATTTCCTGTAAGCTTGCGATCACTTGAAACGAAACGAGGCTTTTGGTGCCTTCATGCATATCAAACACTGCCCTTTCATCTTTAACATTTATTTGATTTATCGCAAAAAAAAGAGCTGAGAAATCACGTGAAAATAAATGAATATGAGGCTGATTATGACGCCGTCATAAATGTCCTCCGCCGTGTTTCAAGTCGTCTTCAATGATCAGGGCTCTGTTGTACCAGTTCGTAATGGCGTTTCTTTTATGCGTCGGGCTCATTTGCATAAACGAAGCCAAGCACGCCTTTGATGTAGGTGAATAGAGTTTCAGCGTCTTTGATATTAAGCACCAACTCTGTACATTCATGGAAAAAATAATTTTATATTTGTGAGAAATGACATTATAAAAAAACAGCCAGAGTGAGGAAAAAACTGCAGAAACGGTAGGGAAAATGACCTCAAAAAATGTTGGTCAATTGTTGCTAGGTAGAAATTGAATGCCGGCAACATCGAAAGAGCAAGTATCGAGTTTATCACCAGTGGACGTCCAATCCATTTGAAGTGGGAGTGTTGGCAGCAAATTAACATGGCAGCCAAAGACTTAATAACATTTTGAAAGCTGTCACCTTTTATGATATTTGAGATATTACTTTACTGTTAATCAATAATTGATTGATAACACCATGCAACACATATTTTGTTCCCAGGTTCTAAGTGGTGTTTCCTAGTTTGTTTCATAGTATTGACAAATAAAAACAATTTCGTTTCCCCAAAAAAATTGGGTTTGTGGTCACAACTGAAATTATATTTTCTTTTTTTCTTTACTGTTGTACTTTCTAATGCTTATATGCACATGGCGGAAAAGAGTCAGGTGACTTGAAGTTCCGCTCTGAGACCCCCAATTTGGTCAAATTTCAAAATTGTCCTATATGCATGTGTGACACATCATTGGAAAGCTTAAAATCTCAATTTTCTGGGGGAAGAAAAATTTTGAACAGGAGGGCATTTACAAAAAAAAAAAAAAATTTAAACAGCAAAACCCTAACTGGAAGTGAGACCACGTGAGAGCATAAATAAAGACACCATGATTTTAACAACATATTATCGCGTACTTACCTTGTTTCGATCCAAAAACTCCATGTAGCATGTATCACTGTGTGTCAAGGCACAGCTGTGAATGACCAAAGCCGGATTTCGGGGGGATTTTATGGGTGAAACATGGTAATATAACAAGGGTCGCAATGGAGAAATCGCAGACATCAAGGAGTGGTTGAGATTTTCTTTTTCATATATTTACCCTTTTAAACGTTTTTTTTTTTCTTTCTTTGTTTGGATCGATTATTTATCATCTAAAATATCGGGGGGAAATGCAACAGTAACAAAAAAATACAATTAAGCGACAGTTATGAGGTAGATATCGGTGAGTTTTTTAACCATTTTTTTCATTGTGTTTAAAAGTTTAAAATATACGAGTGAATCATTTTTTTATTTATTTTTTTTATTTTTTTTAACTAAATATACATCAATAAATGATTCCAAGCTAAAAATGCCAGACATTTTGAATGATAAATATAATTACTTCCCTTGTTTTTATGGGTGGGTTGAAACAAAAGCGGTTGCACTACGTCTGTAAACGGTGGTTTTCAGGGTAAGACGGACAAATTAAAAATTGTTCGGGGGCTTAATGCGCCATAAATCTGCTATGGCAGCTTAAAGACATATTGTTCTATCAAACACAACAGTTCTTTTGGCTTGAAATACAGCAGTTTATTTTAAAGAGGGGTGCAAGAGCAGAAACTGCTTTTTATACAACCCCTAGCAAAAAGTATGGAGTCATCAGTCTCACTCACTCAGACATTATGTAGAACAAACTCAGATAAAAAGCTTGAAAAAATAATGAATTAGTTCAAAAGTGCAACTCTTTAGCATTCAGAAACACTAAAAGAAATGATTTAAAAACATTGTGGTGGTCAGTAAATGTTACTTTTACAAAGCAAATGCAGGGAAATATATATGGAATAATTCCATTCTGAAGAAAAAAATATGGAATCATGAGAAACAAACAAAGAAATAACAATCAAAACACATCTCTAGTATTTAGTACCACCACCTCTGGCTTTTATGACAGATTGCAGTCTCTGAGGCATGGACTTGATGGGTATTCATCAATTTGGTGCCAACTCTCTTTGATTGCAGTTGCCAGATCATCCTCGCAGGTCGGAGCCTTGTTGTGGACCATTTTTTCCCCCAATTTCCACCACAGGTTTTCAATAGGGTTGAGATCTGGGCTATTTGCAGGCCATGACATTGACTGGATGAGTCTTTCTCCAAGGAACGCTTAACAGTTTTAGCTCTGTGGCATGATGCATTGTCATATTGGAAAATGACAAACATATTTTCAATTGAAGGGATAAAAAAGCTGTCTAAAATTTCAATGTGAACTTGTGCATTTATTGAAGATTTAACCACAGTGCCTTTGCCTGACATGCTGCCCCATATCATCAAGGACTGAGGGAATTTTGATGTTTTCTTCAGGCAGTCATCTTTGTAAATCTCACTGGAACAGCACCAAACCAAAGATCCAGCATGATCAGCTTGTCAAGAGTCAAGAATTTGCATTGGACAAGGTGTCAAGACTCAAGAATCTGCATTAGGTTCATGCAATGATTCGAATGTGTTTGGCTGTTGTTTAATTCCGGTTTTACCCTGATTACAAAATTTTATGTGCCGTTTTAGTAGTGCTTGGAACAGATTAGGGCATTTACATGGAAAACACGTCTCTATTTATGAAATTTTCAGGTTATGAGACTGCTTCCAGAACCAATTAATTTAATATGTAATGGTACCTCTGTATAAGACATGTTTTCCCCAAAGTATAATTTTTTAAAAAATTTACCGTAATTTTCAGACTATAAGCCGCTACTTTTTTCCGTCCTTTTGAATCTTGTGGCTTATAGTTGGGTGTAACTTCATTGTTGATTTATTTGACAATGTCATGTCAAAATTATGACTGTCCAATGACAGTCTTATGGCACCACTGCATAATAAAGTGTTACCAAATACCATAACTAACAATTAATGAAACAACTGGAACAGTAACTGAAGAATTTTGATTGTTATTTACATCTGTAGCGTTGCAATATATACTAGGAGGCATGTTGGACACTAGGTGGCAGCAGAGGTTAACTGTCTCCCCTAAGGCAGGAGTGATGGCCAAATGAGGTTTCTTAAAGCAATGAAGCTTTGAACCAATTGGTAGCAAAGCTTCATGGTGGTTCATTTGGTCTTATGACAGTCGTATGGTGCCGCTGTCAAATAGAGTGTTACCGGTTGATATCTTTTGGAGTAAATATCCCATAATACAGTGAGGACAGCTGCAGCTAATAGTGCAGTGCTGCTTATCTATGAACAAATGCCGTTTTCGTGTCGAATTTGGTGGGTGGTGACTTCTTGTCAGATATCGGCTTATAGTCCAAAAATTACTGTATATGTACATTTTTATTAGGGCTGTCAAACGATTAAAATTTTTAATCGAGTTAATTGCAGCTCAAAAATTAATTGATCGTAATTAATCGCAATTAATCGCAATTCAAACCATCTATAAAATATGCCATATTTTTCTGTAAATTATTGTTGGAATGGAAAGATAAGACACAAGATGGATATATACATTCAACATACGGTACATAAGGACAGTATTTGTTTATTATAACAATAAATCGACAAGATGGCATTAACATTACTAACATTCTGTTAAAGCGATCCATGGATAGAGGGACTTGTAGTTCTTAAAAAAAAATGTTAGAACAAGTTATAGAAATTTTATATTAAAACCCCTCTTAATGTTTTCGTTTTAATAAAATTTGTAAAGTTTTCAATCAAAAAATAAACTAGTAGCCTGCCATTGTCAGTAATTACTTACACAATGCTCATGGGTGCTGAAGCCTATAAAAATCAGTCGCACCCAAGCGCCAGCAGAGGGCGGCAAAACTCCATAAAACACAACAAGTGAGCGTTTCACTGCACTGTCATTTAAATCTGTCTGAGCGGGTCATCTGCGTTAATTGCGTCAAATATTTTAACGTGATTAATTTTAAAAATTAATTAACGCCCTTTAACGCGATAATTTTGACAGCCCTAATTTTTATAAATGTTTTTTTAAGCACTGCAATAGTTCAAGTGTAATAATTATGATACATATGAGATCACACAACGCACAGGTGTCAAGGGAGCCTTATACAGTACCTCAAAAATCGCGAATAACTGAAGCTGCAAATTTCAACGCGCAAATTGGCGAGTGACTTCTGTATATAGTTGAATCGTCTCAATATATGATTTTAATTCCAATAATAATAATGCTATATCAGATTTCATAACTGTCGTATACACTTAAAGCGGTGCCTTCTATCTCAAAACACTTGCACCTCAAAGCAGCTTTCCCCATTGAAATGAATTTAATTGCTATTAATCTGTTCCGGCCTCCTGCAAAACACAAAAACGTTCGTTTTGTGACAAAACTAGCAATGAAAATCACATGGACTCTTGACAAATTGCAAATGTTGCTGCCAACCATGTTCTTAAATTTATTTGCGCAACCCAAGATGAAAAAAAATGGTGTCCTGTCACTTGAAAGTCTTTGTACTTTGGTATTTCCTACCAATAGAAGACGCCAGAAAGCAGTCAAATAACTCTCCCATGTAAAAAAATAAAAAGCCACCTTGTTTAAGAGCATCTCCACTTCATCCTAATGCAGCTTTTAGTCCACGCTAATAGATCAGACAAGGTAATGGACCTTTGTCACGGCCTGAGGGCGACAGGCATAAACGTGATCTCCACAAACACACACTGGCGGATACACAATCCTAATTGCTAACGATTAGCCCCCCGAACGTGTAAATGGAACAATAAATACGGCTTTTTAAGCGCGGCTTTTACAAGCGGGCCCAGACAATCTCCGCTAATCATCAGCAAACAGCCCGACGTGTCGTTGCGGAAAAGCCGATAAAATTAAAAGCCTCGTGCTCAAAGTTGAAAAGTGGCGATCAAACAGGCCCAAATGAACAAACAAAAGCGCAAAATGCTGGATTTCAGCCAAGCTCCACGCATGTGGGTGAATTTACCAACAGGAACACTAAAGAGTTACAATGATAAAGCGATTGATATTATGGAATGTAAACACTGACAGGGTTTATCGGCTAATTCGAGAAATTAGTTCATATCACAAAGTAGTTTGAAATTTGAAGGAGGTAAGTAAGCCTCATTTTGTAGTTGTTGTTGTTCTAGCACTACACATTACGAAAGCTAACGCTAATGTATCATGCTAATGCCCCAATAAAACAAATAGTGACCAGGCCACACTATGTAAATGGCAATTAAAAAGGAGTAAAATGCACCCGAGGCAGTCGTCGTCCTTGTGTTTCACACTTTTGCGAGCAGCACTCTCCCTCGTTTGTCCAATTGAGGCCAATTCAATCAATTAAGTGCAATGGAAATGCTGATTGGGCTGATTAGCGGACGTATTGATATGACTGTGGAGTCAAATAATGCACTGTCTGCTGTTAAAAGTCCACACTAACTAGCAATGAGGACAAACACAATGGTGGAAGTGGAAATCCGGCGACAAATGTTGAAATTAGCGCCATTTGTTTTACCAAAGGGGCCAGTCAGTCTAATTGAAGGAGAGGAATATGTGTGACCCTCACACAGATAAACACACAGCAACCTGAGGATGAGCAACCATTAGAAAAGAGCGTACTGCCCTCTACTGACATTTGGCATGCAAATCAGGGCTTAGGTCAGGTGTTGCACAAAAGAAAGTTGTAAAAAAAAATGAAAAAAAAAGTTAATTTTACCCAATGTTGACTGTATGAATTTATTTGCTGTCTTTATATTTTATCATATTTTATTTATATATTATTTATTGTTGGTTTTTGGGTATTATTTGTATTTTTCTAAATTTATTATTATCCTTTCATTTGTTACATACATGTTTTATTTTTCAGAAACTAGTATATTTCATGGTTTTTATGCATTTATCATAATTTTATTGTTTCTGCTCATTATTTTGATTATTTTTTTCTTTTTGTCAATTGCCTTATATGAATTTTTAATGGGTTACTTTTATTTTGTTTCTCATTTTGTTTAAATGTATGTACAGAGATCCCTCACCATATCGCGCTTCAACATCCGCGCCCTCAGCCTGTCGTGGATTTTTTCAAAAAAAAAAAAAAAGAATACAGAATTTTATTTAAAAGTGATAAGATATATTAATGTATACATGTACAAATCCTTGTTTACGTTTATATTAGGGCTGTCAAAATTATCGCGTTAACGGGCGGCAAATCATTTTTTAAATTAATCATGTTAAAATATTTGACGCATTTAACGCACATGCCCCGCTCAAACAAATTAAAATGACAGCACAGTGTCATGTCCACTTGTTACTTGTTTTTTGGTGTTTTGTCGCCCTCTGCTGGCACTTTGGTGCGACTGATTTTATGGGTTTCGGCACCATGAGCATTGTGTAATTATTGACATCAAAAATGGCGAGCTACTAGTTTATTTTTTGTTTGAAAATTTTACAAATTTCATTAAAACGAAACATTAAGAGGGGTTTTAATATAAAATTTCTATAACTTGTACTAACATTTATCTTTTAAGAACTACGAGTCTTTCTATCCATGGATCGCTTTAACAGAATGTTAATAATGTTAATGCCATCTTGTGGATTTATTGTTATAATAAACAAATACAGTAGTTATGTACAGTATGTTGAATGTACTGTATATATCAGTCTTGTGTCTTATCTTTCCATTCCAACAATAATTTACAGAAACATGGCATATTTTATAGATGGTTTGAATTGCGACTAATTATGATTAATTAATTTCTAAGCTCTGATTAACTCGATTAAAAATTTCAATCGTTTGCCAGCCCTAGTATATATATTGTATATCTCATTTATATCATAATTATTACATTTGCAGTGCGTAAAGAATATTATTTTTTAATGCATTAAATACATACAGTCATGTAAAAAAATTAGGACACTCAATCAGATATTCAGTTCTTTATTAAGAAATGTTCACAGATCCATGTCTGATCCTTTTTTCCCCTTATCTCTGGAAAAGAAAGTGATTTAATTGCAGGTAAACAACAAAATTAACATAGTTTTACCTATTACACCAAATATATCAACAAAAATGCATATTCTAACTGAGGAAAAAGTTAGGTCAACCTAACACCTAATAGCTAGTGCAGGGGTTGCCAACTCCGGTCTTCGAGGGCCCTATCCAGCTTGTTTTACATGGCTCCCTCCTTGAAAACACCTAAATCAAATGATCAGCTCATCAGTAAGCTCTGCAGGATCCTGATAACGATCCTGATTATTTGAGTCAGGTGTGTCGGAGGAGGGAGACATGGAAAACAAGCTGGATAGGGGCCCTCGAGGACCGATGTTGGCTACCCCTAAGCTAGTATTACCCCCTTTGGCTGAAATAACTTCAGTGAGATGCTTTTTGTAGCCATCTACCAGTCTTTGACATCAGTCTGAAGAAAGTTTGCCCCACTCCTCAACGCAGAATACTTTCAGCTGTGAGATGTTTGAGGGGTTTCTTGCATGTACAGCCCGTTTCAAGTCATTCCGAAGCATCTCAATTACTCAATACTTTTACTTGACTGGGTTTTCTGCCTTCTTGTCTAAAGCCATACTGTTTTACATTGGGTTTTTTTTATATATGTTTATCTTGTTATTGTATTAAAGTATTTATTATTAATACTGTTATGATGAATATTTTCTTTTTTTGTGTGTGTGTGTGTGTGTGTGTGTGTGTGTGTGTGTGTGTGTGTGTGTGTGTGTGTATGTTCTTACAGTGTATCACAAAAGTGAGTACACCCCTCGCATTTCTGCAGATATTGAAGTATACCTTTTCATGGGACACCACTGACAAAATGACACTTTGACACAATGAAAAGTAGTCTGTGTGCAGCTTATACAGTATACTAGAGTTCATTTATTTCCCCCTCAAAATAACTCAAAATATAGCCATTAATATCTAAACCCCTGGCAACAAAAGTGAGTACTGTATTTTTCGGACTATAAGTCGCACCTGAGTATAAGTTGCACCAGCCATAAAATGCCCAACGAAGAAGAAAAAAAACATATATAAGTCACACCGGAGTATAAGTCGCCTTTTGGTGGGAAATATACTTGATCAAATCCAACACATAGAACAGATGTGTCATCTTGAAAGGCAATTTAATATAAAAAATTAGAGAACAACATGCTGAATAAGTGTACAGTATGATAATGTTACATGATGCATGGACAACGAAATGCGAATATACTGTCCTCACCAGGACACTACGGCTCAGTCCTGGCTAATTGTGAAAGAATATATTTTATTCATGCTTATAAAACACAATTATTAACTTCTGTGAAACTATATGCTTGCATGTGACACTCTAGTTTCTGTGGACTCTTATCTGATCTTCACTCCCTTTCGTGCCAGCTACAGCTAAGTTTCCAAGGTCAACTTACGATGTTTTTCTGTGGAAAGTTCCCAAGTCGAGTTGTAATAAGTTTCACTTGTTTCACAGTAAGCATCCAGTTTTGAGGAACAACACCAAATAAGGAGAAGCAGTTAGAACTCGCCAATTATTGCGCACCACACACCCACTGTCATGACATGTTTCTGACCATGTGACTTTGGAAAATAAAAAGGTT
Organism: Corythoichthys intestinalis; assembly: GCF_030265065.1. Classification (NCBI taxonomy): domain Eukaryota; kingdom Metazoa; phylum Chordata; class Actinopteri; order Syngnathiformes; family Syngnathidae; genus Corythoichthys; species Corythoichthys intestinalis. The sequence continues at coordinate 29,011,201 of NC_080416.1, forward strand.
AGGCACGTTAAAACCTTGAGACTCAAGTGGTTTCTGACTGCAAATGGTTTCATCCCCGATGAGGTGGGAGGTTTTTCTCCTTGTGACTGTCATTTGAATAGAATACTGTGGGTGTTTTATTTCCTGACACTATACAGCGAGCTAAACTCCCAAATGACGATGCTGGACGTTCGTATAATTTTCTGACTTTATTTTGGCCGTCATTATGACACCATCATTTGAAGAGTGAAACTAAAAATAGAAATAATACAAATCAATTTCGTCCTCGATACCAAACAGGTTCGCATCAACGTAAATAAATGATAATTAGCTGTTATTACAGCAATGACATAAACGGTTAGCATGCGTTCGCTATCATTAGCACATCGTTCAAACAACCACACAACTGGCTCTAAGTGTCCGATCGCGGATGGAAAACACACAACAAAAATAGAAAAGATGATACACACAGGTGTTGCCTCTGTAGAGATATTTTACAAGCATAAACAATGAATATAGGTTCGCAGCCGTGTTTCTCTCTTTCTCTCTCGCCCACTCGCTCAGAGACGCTGCGCAGCTGTCCGTCTTCTCCTGGCGTGTGAGTGCTCTTCTTCGTGTAAACAAGTGCGAGTGCGCCCCCACTTGGTCGTGAAAGCGCCACAAACTAAATGCATGCATTTCAATACAAAAAAAAGTCAATAATACAATTGAACACTCATTGCCAAAGGCAGAACGCGGACGTGGGCATAGCTATTAAGAGTTATTAAGATAACTATAGCATAAAGAACATGCTAACAAGTTTACCAAACCATCAGTGTAACTCCAAAACACCAAAATGTGAAATGATATCATAATGTGTTAATAATTGCACACATAAGTCGCTCCTGAGTATAAGTCGCACCCCCAGCCAAACTATGGGAAAAAAAACTGCGACTTATAGTCCAAAAAATACGGTACACCCATTAGTAAATACTTACATCCCTAAATGTCCAAATTGAGTACTGCTTGTCATTTTCCCTCCAAAATGTCAAGTGACTCGTTACAGAAATGCTGTCACAATTGCTGCAGAGATTGAAAAGATGGGGGGTCAGCCTGTTAGTGCTCAGACCATACGCCGCACTCTACATCAAATTGTTGTGCATGGCTGTCACCCCAGGAGGAAGCCCCTTCTGAAGATGGTACACAAGAAAGCCCGCAAACAGTTTGCTGAAGACATGTCAACAAAGCACATGGATTACTGGAACCATGTCCTATGGTCTGATGAGATGGGCGGGCTATTAATGGCTATATTTTGAGTTATTTTGAGGGGAAAATAAATTAACTATTATTTGTATATGGCGGAATGTCAGGAAATGTGCGGGTAGGCAGGTTGTGTGGACCCAAATGCGGGGAAACAATAATGCAAGGCAGGTGGCAGAGAACTCAAAAAAGGTTTTACTAATAACTAACAAAAAGCACAAAGTACAACCAAAAGGACTGGGGATTAAAAGGGCAAGGTTCAAACAAAACTTACTTCATCGGAGGGACTAATACACGAGGGCTTGGACAGGACTTCGACATCTACATTGACAATGACGCAACAAGGAGTGACAAGAAACTGGGTGCTTATGTGTATACACACACACGCAGACAAGGGGTAACGAGACAACGACGAACAGCTGGGTAACACAGGAGGAGGCAGATTGGAGGATACACTAGGAGAAGGCACAACAGGTGAAATCAATGGGCAATCACAGGGACAAGTCACGCTAGGAGAAAACCAACACAAAACCTAACAGGGGAAAACACTCTGGTGACTTGAAGTTCCGCTCTGAGACCCTCAATTTAGCCAACTTTCAAAATTGTCCGATATACATGTGATACATCATTGGAAAGCTTAAAATCTCAATTTTCTGGGGGAAGAAAAATTTTGAACTGGAGGTCTTTTTTTTTTTTTTTTTAATGTTTTTTAAACAGCAAAACCCTCTCTGGAGGTGAGAGCACGCGAGAGCAGAATTACAGACGCCATGACTTTAACGAGATATTATCACGTACTTACCTTATTTCTATCCAAAAACTCCGTGTAGCATGCACCACTAAGTGTCAAGACACAGCTGTGAATGGCCACAGCTGGATTTTTGGGGGATTTTATGGGTGAAACATGGTCATATAACAAGGGTTGTGATGCAGAAATCTTAAAATTTACTAGGCCTGTCAACAATAACGCGTTAACGAATTTTTTATTAATCTGGAAATATTAACGCATTTAAAAAAATAACGCAATTTACCGCTCACACTAAGTTTGGCCACAACTGCCTCCCGTAGTCCTACATGCTGATGTTTACATTCTCCGCACAGCAATGCAGGACAAAATGCAGCCAGCCACGATGAGTGAGGATGATGACCCAGGACTGCTTCATGGCAAATTCCGTTTTAAAAAGCTGCCTAACATACTGCTGTGATGAACTGTCCTTCCATCGAAGCACAACCAGCCTAAAGTACCACCTTCGGGCAAAGCATATCTTGGCTAGTGTTAGCAATGACTCTGACACCGCGGGAACAAGCCGCAGTCATCAAGCTACACTGGCAGAGTGCGGACTCGGACTTGTCAACAAAAAGACAACAAGTAGGTTGACTACTGCTATCGCTACATGGGTAGCCAGAGACTGTAGACCCATTAACATAGTCGAAGACGAGGGTCTTGAAAATCTCATCCAGATAGCCACGGGCGACCCAACATACAGAACACCTTCACGGGCAACTATTGTCACAAATATTCATTTACTCATGTCCACTACAGTGGTGTCCACAGTAAGCTGGCCCACCTTGCAAAAAAGTATCTAGCCACACCTGCCACAACCGTTCCTTGCAAGAGACTGTTTTCTTTGGCAGGGCACATTTTTCAAAAGAAAGGGTCTGCTCTGTTACCTGAAAATGTCAACAAGCTAGTTTGCCTGAGCAGTTGGTTTAAAAAAAAAAAAAAAAAAAAAGAGTGACTGGCTAACTTAAGCAGTGTTTCTAAACACTTTTACGCACAGTTTAGTGTAATGTTTTTCAGTTAAGTGTGTGATTTTTTTAAATTTTATATCTCACACAGCTTTCAGGACATTTAGTGTAACACTGCAAATGCTGCATTTATTTGTGTGAAATGTTCAATTTAACAGACAAGTTCTTTACACATTTTTTTGAAACACTAGTTATTGTTACTGTATTGTGCTTGTCTGGTCTTGTAAGTTGGCAGTTAATTTTGGGTAATATGCCAAACGGTGCTTGAGCCACATTGTTAGTCTGACGCACTTTAATCTCTTAAAGTCCTTTGCTGTGTAATACAGACAATTTATTTTATTTATTTTATTTTATACGAGCTGAGTTGTTAAATAAAATTTTAAAACTCTATCTGGCTAAGTGTTAATTCATTCACACATCATACATTTCATCTTAAAACAAATTTTAAGTCAGTTATAGTATTTTCCTAGATTTTTTTTTCCTGAAGAGCAACTTTATTCATCCCGAGGGAAATGTGATTAATCATGATTAATCACAAAGTTGACATATGATTAACTAGATTAAATTTTACAATCATTTGACAGCACTAATATTTACCCTTTTAAACGTTTTTTTTTTTTTTTGCCCAATTTTTTTGTTTGTTTGGATCGATTATTTATCATCTAACATATCGGAGAAAATGCGACCGAACCAAAAAACAATACAATTAAGCAATAGTTATGAGGTAGATATCCGTGACTTTTTATAGACGCCATTTTTTTCATTGTGACATAATTTGTTTAAAAGTTTAAAATATGTGAGTGAATAATTTTTAAAGTCGTTCTTTTTATTTTAAACTAAATATGAGACATTAATTAATGATTCTAAGCTAAAAACAACAGACATTTGGAATAATAAATATAATTAATTACCTTCGTTTTATGGCTGGGTTGAAACAAAAGCGGTTGCACGACGTCTGTAAGCGGGGGTTTTCAGGGTAAAACAGACAAATTAAAAATAGTTTGGAGGCTTAACGCGCCATGAATCTGCTATGGCAGCATATAGAGATATTGTTCTATCAAACACAACAGCTGTTTTGGCTTAAAATACAGCAGTTTCTTTTAAAGAGGAGTGCAAGAGCAGAAACTGCTTTTTTAGTCTTGTCTGTGTTTTCCGCCATATATAAATATTATATAAGCTGCACACAGACTACTTTTCAACGTGTCAAAGTCCCATTTTGTCAGTGTTGTTCCATGAAACGATATACTGTACTTAAATATCTGCAGAAATGCGAGGGGTGTACTCACTTTTGTGATACACTGTATCTAGTAGCCGTTTATTTTAGGCAGTTGCCAAGTGAAATCAAATTTAGTTTGTTACTAGAATCGCAAAACTTATTACATTTATTGGAGCAATTATAATATTGGATAAAAACCGACCTGTTTCACTCTTGGTATCCAGTATCCATTGCTTTTATTATCGTTTGTTTGTAATAATAATAATATTTAAAAATGTTATGGCCACAATTGAAAATTGAAACTAGAAAACCAGAATGATGAGTTGCATTAAAAGTAAATAGTCCTCTTTCACAGATTCATTTGGTGGTGATGTTATCTACAGGAACGTGAAAGTGGTCGTTCCAAAATGGATAGAACACTGCTGTTTTTTTTAATCCTCTCTCGAAAGGGGGAATAATCTCACCGATGGAGATGGACACTTCATTTGGGGGATCAATATTTACAATTTGGGAAGAGCTTTTCCACGCTCTCCTCCTCCCAAATAAGATGATCATATCTGCACTACCGCGGAATGAGATTCCTTACCAAATTGTGCCTTTTCTCTCCTCCAATGGCAGTAAATCTCCTTGCGTGGACTCGGGAGAGATAGCCGGGATGCTCCCGGTGGCGGGACGGGGGTCCGGCTGAGCTATTAATCATGAGAGGTGACAGGCCGGTGACTTACAAGTCCTGGGTCACTCGTGTAATGACTCTAGACTTACAATACACACATAAGTAAACGGATCAACAAGATTCATAACCTTCTGCAACAGTTATGTTTATTCATCTTACTAAGTGGGACTATTAATCTATAAATAAAGAGCTTTTAGAGTGATGGATGAGAGGAAAGGCCCTGTGTGTGACCTTCTAAAAATCAATTCATATCTAATTAACCCTTGTTGTTTATGATGGGTTTAATAGGCAAAGAGGGAGGAAAGGTAGAAAGGGCTCCCCCAAGGGATAGATGAGGAAACATCCACAGCTTGGAGAAAATGTCAAATGGGAATTTACTGTATTACTTTCAGTGTGACGGGACTGTATTTTATATAAGCCTGCCCTCTATTGGTCAAGCAGCGTCATAACAACGTGGGAAAGTACATTTTAGGCGGAATTAACGCCTATTATTTTCATTTTGAACTTATATTTAATATTACTTAAGTATGACTATGATGCAATTATGATTAAAAAAAATAATTAACAAATAGACGACATACAGTGCCGTGCAAAAGTATTCGGCCCCCTTGAATCTTGCAACCTTTCGCCACATTTCAGGCTTCAAACATGAAGATATGAAATTTAATTTTTTTGTCAAGAATCAACAACAAGTGGGACACAATCGTGAAGTGGAACAACATTTATTGGATAATTTAAACTTTTTTAACAAATAAAAAACTGAAAAGTGGGGCGTGCAATATTATTCGGCCCCTTTACTTTCAGTGCAGCAAACTCAGTCCAGAAGTTCAGTGAGGATCTCTGAATGATCCAATGTTGTCCTAAATGACCGATGATGATAAATAGAATCCACCTGTGTGTAATCAAGTCTCCGTATAAATGCACCTGCTCTGTGATAGTCTCAGGGTTCTGTTTAAAGTGCAGAGAGCATTATGAAAACCAAGGAACACACCAGGCAGGTCCGGGACTTCAGGACTAAATATCTTTCATTTCCGATTCCGCTAAAATGTAAGGAAGTACAATTTAAGATCCTAAATGCAATTTATCCCACTAACGACTTTTTGAGACTTAAATTGAATTTTCAGACAAATTGTTGTGTGTTTTTTGAAAATGACATTGAGGATATTGATCAATTGTTTTTTTCATTGTGACCTAGTGCAACTGTTCTGGAAGGCTATGCGGAGCTGGCTTCAATCCAAACAAATTGATCTTTCAACTAGAGCTGTCCCAAACGACTAATTTCCTCCCGATTAGTCAGCCGACTATTTTTACGATTAATGGACTGATCTAATATTATTTATTTATTTATTTTTTTTTTTTTTTTTTTACTAATTAAATAATGAAATTTTTGTTAAAGCTTATTAATTCACAAAAAAACATTTTGGAACACCTAAATTCTTTATTAATGTATAAATAAATAACATAAATATCAATAATAAATCACAAACAATGAGGTCAAATGCTGCTGGCATTAACTGGTGCAAAAAAAATGTAAAAGGAAACACTGTGACGTCACCTTTTTAACAGGAGTCAAAACAATTCTTACTCTTTTTGCGGTATGTCATTGTCTATATTGTTCTAAATGTTAAAATGAATTGCAATGTCCCGGACAATCATTTTCAGAATACTTTGTGTGAGTTCAGATGCTCTTTCCGGTGTGCATTCTTCATTTTTTGGGGAAGGAAAAAAACTTCAACTTTTGTTTGTTTTAACCTGAAGATAACGCGGAGGGCACACTGAAATATTACCACAATTATTTTGAATGAAAGGCACACATACCCACAGTAACAAAAATTAAGTATATAGTATTAATTTTATAGTACACTACTATATGTAAATATATGTATATATTATTATTATATTATATTATATATTATATTATAATTATTATATATATAATATATATATACAGTGCCTTGCAAAAGTATTCGGCCCCCTTGTACCTTGCAACCTTTCGCCACATTTCAGGCTTCAAACATAAAGATATAAAATTTTAATTTTTTGTCAAGAATCAACAACAAGTGGGACACAATCGTGAAGTGGAACCAAATTTATTGGATAATTTTAATTTTTTTAACAAATAAAAAACTGAAAAGTGGGGCGTGCAATATTATTCGGCCCCCTTGCGTTAATACTTTGTAGCGCCACCTTTTGCTCCAATTACAGCTGCAAGTCGCTTGGAGTATGTTTCTATCAGTTTTGCACATCGAGAGACTGACATTCTTGCCCATTCTTCCTTGCAAAACAGCTCGAGCTCAATGAGGTTGGATGGAGAGTGTTTGTGAACAGCAGTCTTCAGCTCTTTCCACAGATTCTCGATTGGATTCAGGTCTGGACTTTGACTTGGCCATTCTAACACCTGGATACGTTTATTTTTGAACCATTCCATTGTAGATTTGGCTTTATGTTTTGGATCATTGTCCTGTTGGAAGATAACTCTCCGTCCCAGTCTCAGGTCTTGTGCAGATACCAACAGGTTTTCTTCCAGAATGTTCCTGTATTTGGCTGCATCCATCTTCCCGTCAATTTTAACCATCTTCCCTGTCCCTGCTGAAGAAAAGCAGGCCCAAACCATGATGCTGCCACCACCATGTTTGACAGTGGGGATGGTGTGTTCAGGGTGATGAGCTGTGTTGCTTTTACGCCAAACATATCGTTTTGCATTGTGGCCAAAAAGTTCAATTTTGGTTTCATCTGACCAGAGCACCTTCTTCCACATATTTGGTGTGTCTCCCAGGTGGCTTGTGGCAAACTTTAAACGAGACTTTTTATGGATATCTTTGAGAAATGGCTTTCTTCTTGCCACTCTTCCATAAAGGCCAGATTTGTGCAGTGTACGACTGATTGTTGTCCTATGGACAGACTCTCCCACCTCAGCTGTAGATCTCTGCAGTTCATCCAGAGTGATCATGGGCCTCTTGGCTGCATCTCTGATCAGTTTTCTCCTTGTTTGAGAAGAAAGTTTAGAAGGACGGCCGGGTCTTGGTAGATTTGCAGTGGTCTGATGCTCCTTCCATTTCAATATGATGGCTTGCACAGTGCTCCTTGAGATGTTTAAAGCTTGGGAAATCTTTTTGTATCCAAATCCGGCTTTAAACTTCTCCACAACAGTATCTCGGACCTGCCTGGTGTGTTCCTTGGTTTTCATAATGCTCTCTGCACTTTAAACAGAACCCTGAGACTATCACAGAGCAGGTGCATTTATACGGAGACTTGATTACACACAGGTGGATTCTATTTATTATCATCGGTCATTTAGGACAACATTGGATCATTCAGAGATCCTCACTGAACTTCTGGAGTGAGTTTGCTGCACTGAAAGTAAAGGGGCCAAATAATATTGCACGCCCCACTTTTCAGTTTTTTATTTGTTAAAAAAGTTTAAATTATCCAATAAATGTTGTTCCACTTCACGATTGTGTCCCACTTGTTGTTGATTCTTGACAAAAAAATTAAATTTCATATCTTTATGTTTGAAGCCTGAAATGTGGCGAAAGGTTGCAAGATTCAAGGGGGCCGAATACTTTTGCAAGGCACTGTATATTCATAAATCTAAATTTCAAAACGTAAATCCCAACTTTATATTATTCTTGGTTGAATTTGAATTATATTTCACATCTCTTAATGTGATACAAAATAATAAATGCAAGTCTATTCTAGAAGCTCATACAAAATTGTTTAGCTTATCATTTTTCCCCCCATTTTAAAAAAAAAATTATTTATGTATGTTTTACGATGTAAAAATGTCGATAAGGTCATATTCTATGTGAAGGATTTGCTCTGTATTGATGTCATTTGTATGTTCTAATGTCCAATTTTAAAGAAAAAAGGCTCCACCTTTTACAATGGACAGCTTCTTTCTTATGCAGAATTTATACATGAAAAAAAAAAGGCATTTTCCATTAAATTTAAAGAATTTCATTCTGTTATTAACTTCATCCCCAGTGGAATATTACAATGAATAAAAGGTTATAAAGAACAGAATGAACAATCTGTTAATGCAAATATCCTTTACTTGAATGATATAGAGCTTTTAAGCAATAAATCTCCTAACAAACATTTATTGTAATCTTATTATAGAAAAAGGAAAATTTTACCTTGTGGGAAATTCTTCTGGAATGGGCAGTTTGATCATATTAAATGGAGAGAGGAATGGCCTTTTCCTTTTAAACTGTTTGTTTCCAACAAAGTAAGGGAATTGAAGATTTTACATAATGTATACCCTACTAATGTGTACTAGTCTCGTTTTAAAGATGTTGACAAAAAATGCTCATTTTGTTATACTGAACCTGAAAATGTGACTCATTTGTTTTATGGTTGTCCCATTAGTGCAGTTTTGGACTGATCTTCAAAAATATATTTTTAATTTTTTATTTTAAAGGGAAAAATAATCATTACCCAAACAATATTAAATCTTTATATATATTGCTAGGGAAATATCATATTCATGAATCTTAAATTTCAAAATGTAAATCCCAACTTTAAATTATTCTTGGATGAAATTGGATTATATTTCATATCACTTACTATGATACAAAACAAAAAATTCAAGTCTGGTCTAGAAGCTCATGCTAAATTGTTTAGCATATAACATGCATTTTCTTTTTATTTATTTATTTTTGTATGTCTTACTATCTAAAAGAAAAATGTTGATAAGGTTATGTTCTATGTGAACTGTTTTTTCTGTATTGTTGTTATTTTGTAAGAAAAAAAAAGTCAAAACAAGTCTCACTACTAATGAGATGCTAATAAAATATCAAGTTTTTATTCCGAATCTGTTCATTGGTATTTTTTTACCCAAACGAGTGACTATAGAGTAACTTGAGCTGTTGAAAGTAGTAAAAATGTAGCCGTTTAACGATTATTTAGGTTTTTAAAGGCCTCACAATGCACTTTTTCATCTCAACAGGCCATCTAGAAAGAAAAGAGCACCATTACAACAAACAAAGGCAACAGCAAATGAGGTGATGAGTGCTGGTATGTGATCGCTCCAATGCTTTAATCACAACAAACATCTTAAGGTCTTCAGCTGCATACCAGTGATTCACACCTCATTTCAATGCCAGAGAGCTAAAAAGAAAACATTAAACAGGGAGCTTATCTACATGAAAGTGTATTGCAGGACACGGTTGTTCTAAATGTGACTCAGCAAAGTCTCGTCTTAACAGATGGACATCAAGTTTAGGTTAAATTGACTTAAATTAATATTTAATTATTATATTTCATTGTAGATATTCTGTGATAATGACTCGGAGTATCAAAATGAAAGTAAAAAAAGAACGCAAATCAACCCACTTTTTATAAGGTTGCGAGTTGCGACTTTAAATCCTGTATTTTTATCGTGACTGTAAACTTTATTCCAAAATGCATTTTCTTCCTGCATTTTACTCATCCACCACAAATACATACTTTTGCAGTACTTATTGATAAATTATTTAATAAAAAATAGTAGAAAATCAAAAGCACACAATATATTTAATATAGTTAATATTGTATCAAATAAAGACCTGTTTATCCTGCCTGACAAATAGCAAATTTTCATTTTATTGAAAAATATACAGTATATTTGTATACCATTATATTACTTTTATACATGTGCGAATTACCGGTTTCAAGTTATACCCTGGTCTGAAAACGTCAAAGTTTCAAAACCGCAAAGATTTTCCGTCCTAGCTATTTTTTATGTCCCAAAAATGCATGGAGAAATCCCTCGATTCCAGCTGCAAGCTAGGCCCTCCCCAACGGGTTGTTGCTCAGTGTCAGTGAGTCAGCTGTGCTACAGGATGGCTAGAAGAGGTGAAACTCCTGAACTTTATCCTCCATCAAAGAAAACGAAATCGCTAGTATGGGAATACTTCGGCTACAGAAGAGTTACAGATGGCAGCGGCTTAGACGAGGAGGGGCAACTGACATGTAAAACATGTTTGGGGAAGGTGGCTGCCAAGGAGGCAATACCTCCAATATGATTTTGCATTTATACAAAATTAAAGGTTATCAAACGCTGTCATGAACGTTTCCCACCAGCTTCGAGAGTTAACGCCAGCATGTCTCACGGTGGCAAAACAGTGTTTTTTTCTATCTAGCAGTGTGGGTATAATATAAACATGATACGAGTCATACACACGTGCTTTTTAGGGAAAATAATTTAATTATTTTTGTTCTGATGGTAATAATGTTGAGCTGTGGCTGTGGGTTTAGGCTCACCTGCATTTTTAAAAATTTGATTCAGAATATTTTATTTTAACATTATACTTATGTTCCAATTTGCTGATATGTTTTGAAAACTAAAACTCCTGGTCAATGCAAAAAAAGTTTTATTATAATTATTTTTTAAACCTAGCTATCTTAAAGTAACACATTTTAGAGCTGTAATTGCAATACCATGAAACCGTGATATTTTGGCTTACAGTTAACATACCGTCAGAATATTATACCGGCACATGCCTATTACCTTTTACAAACATTAACTGTAATAATAAACAAATAACCTTTAAATCCGACTACGCCTTCATTTCCAATTTTTTTTTATATAAATACAACAAAAATGTAAGTCAATTAAATATTAATATACTGTATATGTACATATACTCTATATATATACATATTAAATTCCCAAAACAACGCTGTATAATGTCTGTAATCTGTTTTGTTGTATCAACATAACTTTTTTTTTTTTTTTTAATAAACTAAAACATATTTTGTTTAGTAGTTGAATTTTTACTTCTACAGGGGTTAGAACAAAATAATGGAAACACCTAACATTTTGGCATCATAATCATTGAACATAATTGTTTTAAAAAATGGCTTGAGGAACATTCTAATGAAGTTGAGCATCTCGTATGGCCATCACAATCCCCAGACCTCAACATAATTGAGCATTTATGGTCAGTTTTAGAGATTCTATTAAAACATTGATTTCCTCCGCCATTGTCTTTAAAAAGAGTTGGAGGATATTAACTATGCTGAAGAATGGCTTAAAATTCTTTTGGAAACAATTCACAGTTGTATTTATCAATACCTCGGAAAACAGAGGCTCTGATTGCCGCAAAAGGCAGACCTATACCATATTAATTTATGTTTTGTCGATTTTTTTAAAGGTGTTTCCATTATTTTGTCCAATCGCTGTATATTTTGTTGTGTTGTTGTGTTTTTGTATATTTTTTTCATGAATTTTATTGTGTTTAATATTTGATTTTTTTTTTTTTTTTTTTTTTACTCAAGTGTGAAAAGTGGAAAAAACCACCATCCAATCAGTCTTTATTAATTAAAAGAGCATGTTTGAATATAAAATTGAATAAAACATGCACTAACTATAAAAAATTGCTACTTTATGAAATAAACAACAACAACAAAAGACCTAATAATCTCTTTATAAATATCAATCATGTGTAGGGCTGCAGCTATCAATTATTTTAGTAGTCGATTAATCAATGAACTAGTTAGTTTGAATAATCGAGTAATCGGATAAGGAACATGAAAAATTAAAATACCTGAGCAGAGCCTCAAACAGTATAAAAAAAATAAATAAATGAGGATCTAAGTAAAATAGAAAGCAATTGGCTAACTTACATAGCAAAAGTTTGCTAGCTTAAATGCCATAAAATGCTAACGTTATTATTATTATTATTTTTTTTTTTTTACAATGCTCTTAACAAATGGTTCAAACACATATTCCCACAAAAAACAGCTAAACTAAATTACGAATGCATAAAAAAATACATTAGCTGAAACAAAAACTAAGCCTATGTTGGTCTTAACAGGGAGCAGCTGGATTTAGCCATGTGATATGAGTTATATCATATTCATTGTTGCCACTAGAGGGCCGTGTATCCACCCAAATCAATAAAACTAAATGCAAACACTTAAAAAAAAAAAAAAAAAAAACATTATAACACCACTTTAATTAAACGAATACTACAAGCAGCAAAATTTAATTCGAATCTTTTTTCTTCGCTTATTACGAGTAAATCGATTAATTGTTGCAGCACTAATCCTGACTGCAAACTTTCATTCCAAACTGCGTTTTCCTCTTGTATTTTACTGTACTACCAAAAATGTATACTTCTGCAGAACTTATTGATAGATTATTTAATGAAAGTAGTATAAAATCAAAACCACTGAATGTATTTAATATAGTTAATATTATATCAAATAAAGACCCATTTATCCTGTCTAACAAATAGCAAATTTTCATTTTATTTAAAAGTATATATTTGGAAATCATTATATTACCTTTTTATTATTTTACTAAACAATAACCGTAATAATAAACGAATAACCTTTAAATCAGACTACCCCTTCATTTCCAAGAGTTTAGAAAATTATATTTTTATATGTAATATAAATACAATGAAAATGTAAGTCAATAAAATGTAAATATACAGTATATTTACGTATACATAGAATAAATCACAAAAAGAATGCTGTATAATGCGTGTAATCTGTTTTCTTATATCACCATATATTTTCTTTCTTTAACTAAAGCATATTGTGTTTTATTTTTGTTTAGTTGTTGAACTTTTACCTCTGTATTTTAAGGTTTTGTTGTTGTTTTATTTTTATTTTTTTCTTGGCTTTTATTGTGTCTAATATCTGAAAAAGTTTTTCTTTCATAATTATTTAACCAAATTGTGAAAAGTGAAAAAAAAACACCTTTCAATCAGTCTTTATCAATTAAAAGGGGATTTTTAAATTTGAAAAGTGAATAAAATATGTACTAACTATATATAATGTGCTACTTTATGAAATAAAATCATCCCACCCAAAAAAACACTGAATAATCTCTTCTTAAATACATGTGTAATTTGACCCATTAAAATAATGTTTATTTACTTTACATTAATGTTATTTTTCAATCATCCAACTATGGATGTATAAAAGAAAAGTTGAAATAACAATTGACCATCCCATTTTTCCAACACTGACTGATCAACTACTCGCCCTTAATATGCAAGTGAAAGCAGCAGCCCGCCCTGTTGACGACCGTCTCAACGTTGTTTGTGCACAGCAATCAACAATAATGCAAATGGACAATTTGCAACCACAAAAGAATGAGATTGCTCGTCGGAATGCTCGCCCTCCTCCTCTGAGAGGATACAGACAACAAGATGGGTGCAGGTGAGGATGGAAAATAGCTCAAATGTACAAAAAAAAAACAACTACATTTAGTGTGTTATCTCTGAAATATAAGTCATATTAAGTAACCCCAAAATTATTACCTTGTCAAATAGTCTTTTAGGACAGGGATGTAAAACTCATTGGGTAACTAAGTCAACTCACCGGCTGCCAATGGTAAAGAAAAATGACCATTCACAACAAGTCTTTCTAGTGTACACAAATTGGACATCTATTGTTGTCAATGCGTTCATTTTTCACCACTTCCATGTCATTTTAAGACACTCACATGTCACTGTACATTTTGAATCACTTGCTGTTGATTTTTCAACATTTCCAGGTCACTTCCTGTTGATTTTGGGGGAAAACTTTGCATCACTTCCTTGTTAAATCATTGGCTGCCATTGACAGTGCCAGACGTCCAATCCATTTTGACTGGGAGGGGTGCAAAAGTGAGCCAAGTGCAGTAGTGCACACACTGGATCACAAAAATCTACGGTTTTACGATACCGATGTCAAAATAAAAGCATGTGATTTTGTATGTATAGTGTAAATGAGCTACAACGTCACTTCCTGTTCATTTCTAGGTTATTTCCAATTGATTTTGGGTCATTTCCTGTTGATTTTTGGGCATTTCTAGGCCGTTCATGTCAATTTTGGGGGCAATTCAAAGTGATTTCAGGTCACTGCCTCGTGATTTTCTGGGTCAAGAACTAAGACTGCCATTAGATTTTTGTGGGGTCCGACAATTAAGATTTTTTATGGGTTCATGTTGAAAGCATTAGGAGTTGTTGGGTGAATTAAGAATGGGTGTTATTTAGTAAATTGAATGAGCAATGTTTAGTTAACCCTTTATAGGCAAATGTGTCACCTATGATAGATATTTAGAATTTCATGATTTTGAAATTTCTTTCTCAAAAAAAATAGATGGATGCAAGTCAACACATGCATCTGCAGGTTCGATGAGGGGGGGGAATCAGGTTTTAGCAAGGGTTATAGATATTAGAGTTATTACACATATTCATTTGGATTTTTTACAAATTTGAAAGAAAAAGTGCCATTAATACCTTATTTTTCAAATTATATGATAATTGGTTCATGTTGCAGGTCTTTACGGGTTAACCCATTATTCAAATTAATATTTTTAGGGGTTAAAAAAAACATGTTTTTGGGGCAAGCATGAATTTTTGGGCTAGGAATAATACAAACCTATGTTGCATTAATTCATGAATTCTTGGAATATTATGGAGTTGGAACTATGTGAATGTGGGGCAAGATAGGTGCCAATTATTTTCAACCAAAAAATATACAATAAAAGTAGATACTTTGACATCGTCAAAGCAATCAGGGTGATTCTCATGAAAGCTATGCATTACGGTAATGAGGGACATTTGCCAAAGCTAGCTTAAAATAGCACAATGCTATGATAACTCATGCATTTTTTTTCATCAACAGTTTGAACTTCTGTAGATACAGTGTTATGAAAAAAGTATCTGAACCTTTTGGAATGTCTCACATTTCTGCATAAAATCACCATCAAATGTGATTTGCTCTTTGTCAAAATCACACAGATGAAAATACAGTGTCTGCTTTAACTAAAACAACCCAAACATTTATAGGTTTTCATATTTTAATGAGGATAGCATGCAAACACTGACAGAAGGGGGGAAAATAAGTAAGTGAAACCCTCTGCCTCAGGTGACTTAAGAGCAATTGAAACCAATTTTTACCAAATATTTTAAGTTAGGTGAGTGCCCAATCACTGATGAGTGGTTTAAAGCTGCCCTGCCCACTATAAAACACCCACCTGGTAAGAAATGTCTTGAAGAGAAGCATTGTCTGATGTTCATCATGGCTCGGTCATAAGAGCTGTCTTAAGAACTGCGATCAAGGATTGTTGAATTGTATAAAGCTGGGAAAGCATACAAAACCATCTCTAAAAGTCTGGATGTTCATCAATCAACAGTCAGAGAAGCTTTGTTCAAATGGAATGAGTGTTGCCCTGTTGCCCTTCCACCAAAGATGACGCCAAGAGTTCAGCGCAGAATACTCAGAAAGGTAAAAAAAAAAAAAAGATTTTGTTTCTGCTAAAGACTTACAGAAATCCCTGGCCCAGTTTAATATCTCTGTGCACACATCAACTATATGTAAAACTATGGCCAAGAATGATATTCATGGGAGGATTCCACGGAGGAAGCCATTGCTGTCTACAAAAAAAAAATTATATTGTTGCTACTTTAATGTTCGTAAAAAGGCACTTGGACACTCCACAAAAGTTTTGGCAAAATATTTTGTAGACTGGTGAAACCAAAATTGAATTGTTTGGGAGTAACACACAACGTCATGTGTGGAGGACAAATGGAAGAGCTCACCAACATTCACACCTCATCCCCACCGTAAAGCATGGTGGCAGGAGCATCATGATTTGGGACTGTTTTGCTGCCTCAGGGCCTGGACAACTTGCAATCATTAATGGAAGCATGAATTCAAAAGTTTATCAGGATGTTTTGCAGGAAAACCTGAGGCCGTCTGTCAGACAGCTGAATCTAAAAAGAGGATAGATGCTGCAACATGACAATGATCCAAAACACAGAAGTAAATCAACCTCAGAATGGTTTCAGAAAAACAAAATACACGTTATATGTTACATAAGACTGTCATTAAACAATCATAATTTTGACATGACACTGTAATGAGCGTTAATGAATGCTTTTAACAGATGTCATTTACTGTTATCCTGCAAATTATCTCACTTTTGAATGGATGAAAAAGATCTGAGCTGGACATAAATATAGTTAGTGACATAATTTGTCGGATGACACTTAATGACATCTGTCATAAGCATTCAGTAATGCCCATGAAAGTGTCATGCTATAATTATGATGGTCTTATTACACCGCTGTCAAATAAAGTGTCACAAATTAACCAAAATAAATCAACAAATAAGCCGCACTGGACTATAAACCGCAGGATTCAAAATGAAGGAGAAAAGTAGCACCTTATAGTCCGAAAATTCCGGGTAATGTGCCACCTTATGGTCCTGATCACCTTTATGGTGGAGAACTATTAGCAATAGCAAAAAATGGCCAAACAATTTTACTTTGTAGCCATCTTTTGTCCTACCTTCTTTGTGGTGCAATATCGCTCAGGCTTACTTTATTTAATAAATTTAAAAATAATAATAATTAAAAAAAAAAAAAAACACTGCTATTAAGACACAGTGGAACAATCATGACAGCTGCATGCTTGGACACTAGATTTTTCCTTAAGCATTTTTTTCATAGAAAGTAAGAAAGCATTCTAACTTATCATAATCCGCTAAATTATATCGTTTTAAACACATTTATACATTCTTTTATGAAATTAACTGAATATGCAAGTGAATATGCAACTGGATATACCAACTTTTCAGGATGTTTAAATTGTCCCCATCAACATTTAAGCAACCTCTTTTGCGTTATATAATGACCTCAGTTATATGTAATTTAGATTGTCATCCCATATGTTTTAATTGTTGTAATTGACCCCACCATTAATAAGTGAATTATTTTCATTATGTTCAAACTGACATGTACCTCTTTTCACTTGCTGAATGTGCCGGTCCATTTCTTTCCCTCTGAAACGGTTATGATGATTGGCTGATGACTTGCCCCCCCAACAAACACATACACACATTAGATATCAGGGATATTAGAAGTTTTTTTTTAGCCAGTAGCAGCCACTGTAAGAAATGTAAAAAGACATGAAAGTTGTGGAAGTGGGGAACACACCGCTAATTTTGCTACTTAAAGTCTGACCCTACATCAGAGTTAGCATAACATTAAACTCTTTGAACTTGCTAACCTGCAAAACTCCAGTAGGAAGCTGCTTTGAGAGAAAGGTCCTTCTTTATGTGTTTTCGACTGTTAACGTTAAATTAACTGAGAAATGTCGTGAACCGAGGTCCACTCCCTTCTCCACAATTTAACTTTTTATTTTATTTATGTGGTCTTAAAGCAGCCCAGGGGAGCTTTAAATTTTTTCTGTTGAGTTTGGCTGTGCTTGTGGACAAAAGCAGTAGTGTTTTACCTGAAGGACAGCTCCATTTTTATTTTTTTATTTTTTTTGTTATTCCCTGACAAAGAAGTTTTTTCAGTTATATTTAATTTCTTTATTTGCTCAATGTTGAGTGGTATTAAGACAAATGTTAATATATATATTTTTTAAATCCTGGATGGATTAACAAGCTTGTATTTAATTTGTATGTTAATATAATGTATGTTCAAATAATGCAATTTAAATTTGCTCGGATTTTTTTTCCTGGAAGTTTTCAAAATGTTTCTTTAGTAGTTTTCGAAAACAAAGGTTTGAATTGAACAGTGTAGGCTGAACCAATACACATAAAAGTTTGTATAAATCAACACAGATTTATTTTGCATTGATCATTATGAATGTCCCGTCCCCATCAAAAAGTGTACATGCAGGTTATGCTGTTATATCGTCCCTACCGATGTTGAGACCAAACCTACGCCCATGTGAATAATTGTAGTGAGGTGAAAACATCAAAGCTTTTAATGGACGCGTAACGGTAATGAAATTACGACTCTAAAATGAGTTTTTTTAAAAAACATACAAAATACTATTTTGGTAAGAAATGGTCCACTGGGCCACATAATAAACAAAACCATAAATTAAAGTATTTCAAGTTTTCACGACTATATCACTAAAATCTTAGCTTAATTTCATTTAAATCATCCAATCCTACTGTTTAATTAATACAGCATTTCCACTTTTTAAAAACTTTTTCTTTTTAAGGCAGATGGCTTTGACCACTTCCAGTTGCTGAGCCCCACCTCCACTAACGACCCATCCGAGTATCAAAGGGCTTCCCATTAGCACCTGGGATGCACACCCTCCATTGTCCCGGCGGGCCTCAAAAAGCGCAGCCCACCTCTCGAGCCCCTCATACCCGACCGTCCGATCATCATGCCGACCCGTGGCGACAAGTTCCGATCTCTAACTCCTGCCGTTGCCGGCGGCGTGCTTTGGGAAGCCTTCCGGAAGAGCGGCACCTACCTGGCGCGCATCGCCGTCGTCCTCCAGGACGCCCCGGATAAAATGCTCACCTTCATGCAGGTAAGCGCACCAACAAAAATCAACTTTTTGGCGGAGGAAAAGTGTCTTACCGTGGGTGCGATGGTTCCTAGTTGATGGAGAGGCTGGGGCTGCTGGCTCAAGAAGACAGGAAGTCCATTGAGAACAACATCAGAGTCTGTTTGTCCACCAACGACTGTTTCGTTAAGGTAAGAAATTAGTCAATAACACATAACCAAAAATGGCTACTAGATAAGTGATCATGGTAGGTTAACTTTATTTTTCAAAGCATAAAAATGTAAGTAATAGTAATCAGAGTATGTGCTGTGGTAGTTGGCAAAAAGAGAACATTTATTAGGGAATTTTTTTTAAAAAAAATAGAAATTATTAAGGGAATAAAAACTAATGTCACTTGATTTTTAACTGTGAAATGTGTGTTAATTTTACGTTTTTTTTTTTTTTTTTTGTTTTTGTTTTTTTTTGCATAGTTTGATACTTGATTTTTAAAAAAGTGAAATAATTGCATTTTAAATGGTTAAAAATTTGATATATTTAAATTTTAGGATTAGAGATATGACTTAAAACACATTTTAAAGTATGTCACAAGCTATTGGCTATTATCTAACTGAAAACAAGAATGTTAAGTTCAAAAGTATAGTATTTTTTAAAAATATCTGAATAATGTAAATATTTTGAAATCTACATCACATTTTACTTTAAATTAACAAAAACGGTAACAAGGATGTAAATATCAGTCTTCACATAAATAATATATTTTTCTCTTTTCAATTGAATGGAAACAGTAAAAACAGAAAAGTAAAATGACAGTGTATAACTGTTTTAAAAATTGTCACACTCTGAAAAACATAACTGGTGGATATACTTCATAAAATCATTGTAAAATTTTGTACTTTTATGAAGTAATTGTTACTGCTTGCAATATTAAGTTCAGTTCACAAGCAGTAAAATGTACTTAATAAAACCTTTTTTTTTTTCTCCATATAAATGTTCTCTTTTTGCCAACTACCACAGCACATACTCTGATTATTATTACCAGAGGCGTCGCATCCCATTAGGCAAACCAGGCAATTGCTTAGGGCCCCCAGCCAGATGGGGCCACTAAAGGGCCAACAGATTTAGCACACTCAGCTTCGCTGCACTGTAGCAGCGACAAATGTAGGGAGTGTTTCAATACCATGGAATAATTGGCAGATTATCTAATGATTCTGTTATCAAATCCCAATCAGCATTAACCATGTCACATAGATTATACATGTTAAAGAAAGTTCAATCAGCTATTAACAGTGTTGTTAATCTTACTGAAAAAAAAGTAATTAATTATAGTTACAAATTACTTCTACCAAAAAGTAATTGCATTAGTAACTCAATTACCTGAATGTAAGAGTAATTAGTTACTTGGCAAAGTAATTGGTGATGATTACTTTTTTTTTTTTCCTCAAAAAAAAAAAAAAAAAAAACATTGGCCACACTATGTGAAGTTTTTTGTGAAGGTTTTTGATTCAATTGGCCCGAGCCCAATTCTTTACCCTAATTTACCCTTTACCCTGAATCAACTGTTAAAAGTTGTTAAAATTGCTCCCATTATGTCATTAGTTCCCTTCTCTCTACTTTCGACATATGAAAGTTTTAAAACTGTTTCATCATTTAAAGATAGATTCAAGTCAAGATTTTGCCGATTTAGAAGTATTTTAGATAAAAAGTTACTTAGGTTCGCTAGGAAGGTTCTAAACAACAGAGCCGTCCTAAAAAGTCTACTGCTTTAAGATGGCGGCTGTCTACTAACTCATTTAGTGCCATGTCTGTCATTTTGCATCTAGTTATATCTATGTACAGTACATGTGATAACTACCATGTCTACCATATCTACCATAACATGCGGACGTAGTTTGTAGGCTATCGGCTACAACATGTATTATTGGAGCTACCTAGCATCGCGTTTGCTCGGCGTCACAACTTTCTTGCCTCCTCCCTACTCCTGCTCTGCTCTGTCGTCTCGGTGAGTCCGTCTCCCTCAGACTTTTCGACCAATATAGTAACGCATTGTAACGCATGCCTTTCCGTCTTCAGTTACGGTAACGGCGTTGCCAAGATGAGAAAAGTAATTAATTAGATTACCCACTACTGAAAAAAATAACGCCGTTAGTAACGCCGTTATATTGTAACGCCGCTATTATCAACACTGGCTATTAATATCACATGATTGTATAAAGAGTGACTCACCAAGTACTCTCTGGAAAGTCCATGCCGAATTGTTCTGCGTTGATTTTCACAGGCCACCTCATTGTTCATGTGACTACTTAAAGAAATGGTGATTATTCCAAAAAAGTCTCTTAATGTGTCTATCGTATTGCTCGTCGAATACTCTATAAGAAAAATATAACATATATGCATCTAAAATAAACCTAAACAATTTTATTAGCAAATTTAAGACTCATTTCAGTTGGTAGTCCACCAATCAGTGGTTTTTACAGAATAATTTGAATTTGGTGGGTCATAGGGCCAATCTTAGAGGCGTCGCGTCCCATTAGGCAAACCAGGCAATTGCCTAGGGCCCCCAGCCAGCAGGGGCCCCCAGAGGGCCAACAGATTTAGCAGTGACAGCCTTGTGTCTGAGTTCCCTGAAGGGGCCCCTTCATTCGCTCTACACTCCCCCCCTCCCCCACGTGACTCAGATTGAGAGTGAGCGGAGATTTGGCTTTTTTTTTTTTAATTGGCGTATATCCAAAATGAAGAGAAGTTATCCTTCTGGAAGCGACAAAAGAAAGAAAAAAAACAGAAGAGGAGAAAAGGAAGCAAGACAGTGGTGAGTGTACTATGTTACTGTAATATTATGTCCTAATGTAGTAGAAGCCGGGCACTTTGAGTGTCCTAAAAAGCGCTCTATGAGACCGAGGCATTATTATACTTTTATTAAATATGCTATTGCTCCAAGTCCAACTGTCCCCCTTAGTTGCACATGCTCGAAGGGCCCCATGTTGCTTGTTGCCTGGGGCCCGCTGGGACCCTTGCTACGCCTCTGACTATTACTTACATTTTTATGATTCGAAAAAGGTTTTGAGCTAACATACCGTGGGTTTACTTGATAAAATCATTGTAAAAATGTGCACTTCATTTATTAAGTAATTTTTACCGCTTGCAATATTAAGTTCAGTTCACAAGCAGTAAAATGTACTTAATAAAACTAAGTGCTAATTTTTACAATGATAAAACCATTTACAATGATAAAATCATTGTAAAAATTTGCACTTACTTTTATTAAGTAATTTTTACTGCTTGCAATATTAAGTTCGGTTCACAAGTAGTTCTCAAGTAGTAAAATTTACTGAATAGAACTAATTGCAAATTTTTACAATGATTTTATCTAGTAAATCCGCCGGTTATTTTTTCAGTGTACATTTTTTTCAAATTAAAAAAAAAAGGAGGTTCACTTTTAATTTATTTTTTTTTTAAAAAGTAAATTTAAAACATTTTAAATTTAAAAGTTAATGGCTAGCTACAGAATTAACAAAAACAAAACTCATTTAAAAGGTATCAGATATCACATACTTTTTAATTTACAAAATGTACCATAAATTCATTTAGAATATTACAATAGATCACCCTTGCTTTAAAGTATTCCAAAACTAAAATTTTAATATGTGAATCATTTTTCTATTTGGTTCATTTTTATAAGGGTGCCATTTGTGTCCCCAGTATAAAAGAAGCCGTATTATCACGGAAGTTGGACAAATACTAATTCAACTTATTTTTTTTGTGTATTATCAATTATAACGTAAAGGGTGTATGCTCCTAAATTCTATTTTCATTTTTTTTTTCAAAAAAAATTTAATTCTAGTAAAGAATTGTTATGGAATTTTGTCATTTCCCCACTGTGTTATTCAAATTCAGTCTATAAAATAAGTAGGAAAAAATCAAATAATTTACGATTTTATTGTCCTGGATAGATCATGTGTTGTTTTAAAATTAAAATATATTGTTTAATTAAAGGGGGGGGGGGGGGATCCTGTTCATCCCCAGTGCCAATGTCCACTCTGTTTAAGAAAATTCAAACTCAATGAAATTAATTGAATCACTTCAATAGGTTTATTTGTAAAATGATACTTCTTGTCGAGAGTCAAGAATATGCATTGGACAAGGTGATGATGCTGGAACTTTTGTTGGGTGCTGTTCCAGTGAGTTTTACAAAGATGACTGCCTGAAGAAAACATCAAAATTCCCTCAGTCCTTAATGATATAGGGCTGCATGTCAGGCAAAGGCACTTGGGAGATGGCTGTGGTTAAATCTTCAATAAATGCACAAGTTTACATTGAAATTTTAGACAACGTTCTTATCCCTTCAATTGAAAATGTTTGTCATTTTCCAAGATGACAATGCACCACGCCACGGAGCTAAAACTGTTAAAGCATTCCTTAGAGACTCATCCAGTCAATATCATGGCCTGCAAATAGCCCAGATCTCAAACTTATTGAAAACCTGTGGTGGAAATTGGGAAAAAAATGGTCCACAACAAGGCTCCGACCTGCAAGGGTGATCTGGCAACTGCAATCAAAGAGAGTTGGCACCAAATTGATAAAGAATACTCATCAAATCCATGCCTCAGAGACCGCAAGCTGTCATAAAAGCCAGAGGTGGCGCTACTAAATACTAGATGTGTTTTGATTGTTATTTGTTTGTTTCCCATGGTTCCATATTTTTTCCTCAGAATGGAGTGATTCCATATATATTTGCCTACACTTGCCCTATAAAAGTAACATTTACTGACCACCACAATGTTTTTTATCCATTTCTTTTCGTGTTTCTGAAGGCTATGGAGTAGCACTTTTGAACCAATTCATTATTTCTTCAAGCTTTTTATCTGAGTTTGTTCTACATGATAAAATGTCTGAGTAAGTGCTCGTCCAAGACTGGTGATACCATACTTTTTACTAGGGGTTGTAGAATTTCGAAAAACAAACAGCGCTTTCGCAAGTTGATCCCGACTCCACTATAATGCTTGTTGATGTCTCTCATCAGATTCCACTGGTTCCCGACGCCCTCGGCAGCAAGAGGAACTTCTGGAAGCTAGACCTGAGTCACATCACCAACAAAATGGTGCGCCGTCACTTTAAGGACATCCTCGACTTCTTTCCCGAGTTGAAAAGACGGGAGAACGGCAACGAGAACCCGGCACCGTCTGTCCAAATCCAATGTGAGGTCAAGTTCAGCAGCCCCTTTTCCATCGAGTCCCTGCTAAAACGGGATAGTCCCGCCCGTGATGAAGCTCCCAAGGAAACGCCGACGCTAGGCGGCGCCCTCATTGTCGGACGCGAACAACAACAACAACAACAGACGCAGCATCATCTCCATCACCATGTTTATCATTCCACACCACGTGCCCACAAGCGCTATGTGGACTGGGATTCTGAGCATCACCTTCCCAGTCCTGTACAATGTCCAGCAGATGGCGCTGTCCACCACAGAGTGAGCAAACGGTTGTGCACCGGACCCCCTTTCCTCACCACCTACGCCAGCAGTTCCTTTAGCCAATCCTACATCCCATACTACGATCCGCATCACTTTCGTTTGTGAACTTAAAAAAAAAAAAAAGTAGAAAAAAAATAAGGAAATGCACTTTAATATGTTCGACACCTAGTGCGTCACTTTTATTTTTCTTTTTTAGGCAAACGCATTGATGCAATGAAAAAAATGTCCGTTTAAAATCTATTTTTATACCACAGTATTCAGCGTTTGACTTCACATTAAATCAATTCATATCATTTCATTTCATCAATTCATTTCATTTTCATATAATGTTTTGCATTTTTTAAATATAGATGTAAAATATTTAATGGATGTTAATACAATTTGGAAAAAAATTCCGCACGTTGAACTCTGTATCACTTTAAGAAAAACTACAGTAGATCAAATGGCCCTCCATATTATAGTTCCTTTTCAATTTAAAAAAAAAAAAACACTAATAATTAGGGGTGTAACGGTACACAAAAATTTCGGTTCGGTACGTACCTCGGTTTTGAGGTCACGGTTCGGTTCATTTTCGGTACAGTAAGAAAACAAAACGCAAAATAGAAATGTGCTAGTTGTTTATTACACACTTTGTGCTTTCAACAATAGGAACAGTAGCCTATACAAAGCTAGAATTCTGTTCAAAAAGTAGCGGGTATTTAAAGATAATCCAACAGCAATTTGCCTTTCAGACCCCGCGTATTGGTCAGCTTTCTTTCTGAAAGAAAGAAGAAAAAAAAGTCCTGTGCTAAAGAGAAAAGCAATCCCAATGACAAAGATTTTAACATGTATTTTACAAATGAAATGCCTCAATGAATCATTCTTTTTCAAATGAACGGTTTTCAAAAGCTTTATTGGTGGATTTTCTCAAATTAAAGCGCCACGCAGAAATTAATAAAGTTTATTGTGTAAGCAGGATCTCTCTATTATTCTTATTATTTAATTACAGGTGTTTTAATTTCAATTTATTTTATTTAAATGGGCTATTATTTATGTTATTATGTGTTTATATTTTACAAATGTGAAGTATTATTCATTTACATTGTATGTTGTATAACTTTAGTTCTTATGTGAATATTAGTTCCTACTTGTTTTGTTGTGGTAGGAGGGTTTTGTATTGAGCACTGGGCCGTGTTGGTTATTATTATAGCAGAGAAGACAGCAGTAAATCAACAAAGACAAGTCAACTCTGCCCCGATCTACCACTCAAGAGATCTGATGTACTCAAAAAGTGGGTTACGATTGCATATTAGTTTGAAAGTCGACCGGATCCACCGTATTTTTACACGAGTGACTTCTGGTCTGCCTGATCCTAGCTACCGGTAGTAGTATTGACGCAGGAGGGTCGCGTCTCGCGTCAAATGATAAACTATCCCGTTCTTTACACGTGCGTCGTGTTGAGCCGCTTCTGAGACGTGTCTAACACACGGCCCTACTGCGACTGGTGTGCATTGGCTGACTGACTTTAACGCCCGCGTTTCACTGCATTCTCGCGGCGGCCAAGTTCTCGCGCCGTTGACGTTTCTGGGTTATACTGTCCTACCGTGTTGGTCCTCATTATAGTAGAGAAGACGGAGTAAATATAATCTACACAAAGAAACTGTAAGACTATCGACTCACAGCCTCGAAAAGTATGGGTTACATTACGTCAGAAACTCGTTCGGTACGCCTCCGTTCCGAACCGAGCACCAAGTACCGAAACGGTTCAATACAAATACATGTACCGTTACACCCTTACTAATAATACATACAAGTTAAAATATTTTATTTTTCTACCATTTTTAAAAATGGGTTCAAGACATGGAATGGGTCATTGAGGTCATAAGTAGATTTTAAGGGGGGGCCAGGCCCCCCCATGGTGGCCAAAAGGTCTCATTGCATGTAATTGATTTTCCTATATATATATATATATAAATTGTAAAGCAATAAAACTGCAACAAAAATGAATGAAATTAACAAAAAAATATTTTTATAACGGGTCAAAATTATTTTTCGAACAGATCATGTGACTAGCACCTTAGACGGTGTTTGCTTTGCATATAATTTTCACAAAAAAAAAAAAAATTTAGGGGAGGGCAATTTTATTTTTCAAATGATTTTTTTCTTTGATTGAAAATACTTTTTTGATTGAAGCCACTTTTTTTTGGGATTGAATGATTTAGACACAAATGTTCTACCCATAATTTGGCCCAAACACAAAAAGGATTGCTTCAATCAAAGAAAACTTTCGATGAAAAATTAAGTGTTAAAATGCAAATTTTTCAATCTCAAATATTTTTTCGCATTCAAAAACTTTTTTCCATGATTGAAATTTTTCCTTTTTTGGTTGAAGTGATTTTTCTTTTTGATATATATTTTTTCTAAGCAACTTATTTTTTGATTGAATAATAAAGACAAAAATGTCCCAGCCAAAATGTGGCCCAAACACAAATAAACATTATTTCAATCAAAAAAGTTGCTTCAGTCAAAAAAAAAAACTCGACTTCAATCAAAATAAATAAATAAATAAATAAAAAAAATTTAAAAAATAGCTTTCACATGCATTTTTTTGAGTTTCAAATTTATCTTTGCATTCAAACATTTTTTTTTTTTGAAGCGACATTTTTTGTGGTTGAAAATATATATTTTGATTGAAGCAACTTTTTTTTTAAAATTGAATAATAAAGACCCATATCTACCTCTATATGGCTCCCCCCAGGGGATACAATTTTTGACTGGGGTAACTACATTGGCACGACACCGGCGGGCATACCATATTCAATGGATGACAATCTTGGCGAAAAGTATTGCATAAGCAGCCTGATTTAGAATTCTCCTCAAGAATGATGGGAAACAAAAAAACGCTCATTGTCAACTTATTATTATAAATACTCTTGGAAGTTAATTTTATTGCTGACACTGCGTTTCGGGGTCATCATGTTATGCCCCCCAGCCACAAAAGTCAAACTCCGCTTACGGTTGAGGTATTTTACTCCTTGTCTATCACTGGTCTACTACTCAGGGGCGGAGTTAGGGTGGGCGCGGGGGCCCGGGTTGCATAGATGGATCCAAGGGTGTAGGTTTGGTCTCAACATTGGTAGGGACGATATAACAGCATAACATGCATGTACACTTTTTGCTGGGGGCTGGACATTCATAAAAGGAAAGATTGGGTAAACAGGGTTCAGGACCACATTTCTCATGAATATGAACCTAATTAATTGATAGGCTAACTGATAATTGCAAAATAAAACTGTATTGAGTTATACCAGTGCTTCTCAATTATTTTCTGTTTCGCCCAGGGGTGAAAGTGGCTAGAATTTCTAGCCGGAACTCCCCGGCGTGAAGGTCGCCACGGAGCCAGAGTTTTTTATTTATATATTCTTTGTCTTTATTTATTCTTCTCTTGAACTACTGAAATGCAAAGAAAACTGTTTTATCACAGTTATTTCACATACAAAAACTGATTTTCATTCAAAATTGTATTTTTTCAGTGATTTGCAAAATAAAAGTTAACAAAAACACCAATAACCCCAACCATCTCCTAATTTTTATTTTCCCTCATTTCCTCACATACTAAATGCCAAATCTCAATTTTAACTACTTAAGAACATAGGATATATATTAAAATTGAAGTTAATGTAAACACTTACTTTTTAAAAAATAAGATATAAGTAACATACATTCAGAAAAAGAGGTACAAATGACTTATATTATGCAGAGTGAAATGGAATATATTTTGAAGATCACGCAAACATTGACTTTTTTAAATTATAAGGAAATTAATCAGTAGCCTAACATAAATGAACAAATTAGGGCTGTCAAACGATTAAAATTTTTAATCGAGTTAATCACAGCTTAAAAATTAATTAATCGTAATTAATCGCAATTCAAACCATCTATAAAATATGCCATATTTTTCTGTAACTTATTGTTGGAATGGAAAGATAAGACACAAGACAGATATATACATTCAACATACTGTACATAAGTACTGTATTTATTTATTATAACAATAAATCAACAAGATGGCATTAACATTCTGTTAAAGCGATCCATGGATAGAAAGACTTGTAGTTCTTATAAGATAAATGTTAGTACAAGTTATAGAAATTTTATATTAAAACCCCTCTTAATGTTTTCATTTTAATACAATTTGTAAAATTTTCAAACAAAAAATAAACTAGTATCTCGCCATTGTTGTCAATAATTACACAATGCTGATGGTGCTGAAACCCATAAAATCAGTCGCACCCAAGCGCCAGCAGAGGGCGACAAAACAACAAAAAAACACAAGTAACAAGTGGACATGACACTGCTGTTATTCTAATCTGTTTGAGCGGGTCATGTGCGTTAAATAGGTCAAATATTTTAACGTGATTAATTAAAAAAATTAATTACTGCCCATTAACGCGATAATTTTGACAGCCCTAGAAAAAATATAAGTCCAAAGTGCACATTGACAGCCAAGATGTTTATTTTTTTTTTTCTGTTCCAGAAAACATGCACAGCATCTCTGCTAATCACATGTCAGTATGTCAGCCAATTGAACGGATGAGTCCAGGCGTTTTGCTTTGCTGCGTGCATTCGCACATTGACGTGACTCATCATTGTCAGACTCAGATAACTGCAGCCGCTAGGGAAACCTCCATGCCGTCCGTGGAATAAAATAAATAATAAATATCGGTGGAAACGGATTACGCTACACAAGCACTTTATTATGCTAGTTGTTAACACTTGTGTATGTAAGTCTGATGTTGGTCGATTGTTTTAGTCTTGGAGATTAAATGCATGTGTGGCAGTTTAGCATGTTTTTAAAAAAAAAATTTTTAACATAGCTTTTTGACAGTTGCCATCATATTTTTGGAAGCAAAGCACTGTGTACCGGAACGGCATTCTGGCCCTGAATCTTACACCGGAAATGCGTTCCTGACCGTTCTGGCTCACTTTCACCCCTGGTTACGCCCCTCATAGGAAGACACTATGTGCTCATGCGCTGGTCCTCATGGGAAACAGTCTTCAAAAACTACCGTTACCGGCACAGATGGTGACTGGTAAATGAAGAAGTCATTCATCAACATATCAGAACACTTATTTGCAGACTTCAAAAACAAAACCGAGATAATACAGAAAATCAAATACATGCCTCTCGCTCTAAGACAGTGAAGGAAAGGGCCATAAAAATGGCAGGCAACTCACCAATCAGCAAATCAAGGACATCAATTCAGCGGCAGCATACTCTGTGATGATGAGTCGTGTGATGTAATCGATATTGAACACCCATCGCTTTTATGAAGGTACATGAAATCCGATTATATACTTGACCTTTGCAACACTGCTTTTTTTTGTGTTTGTTTTTCAATATATAAATGCAGGCTACATTTTGTTGCACTGTTTGTTACCCAGATAAGGGGCACGTTATGCACATTTTATTTTGTCGTTTTTTTTTTTTTTTTAATCTTCAAAATAAAAAATGATTTCCAAATTCCGATTTTTAAAAAATTGTATTTCTTTAGTTTTATCAAAGCCATTAAACATATTTAATATTGTAATGAAGTTAACTTGAGGCAGTATCAGACAAGTAGTCACGTGGTGTGTCATTCTCTATAGAATGCACTGCAAGGAAAATATTTAATCATGAAGGCTCATTATGTATTTATAGCCAGCTTAAGTCATTTTAATAGTAGGCTAATATATCTAATATAGAGACATACAACATGTGTTGCCTTTAATATGCTTACTGTATATTAGGCTTTTAATTTTTTGCGGCTCCAGACATATTTTTTTATTTTGGCCTAATATGGCTCCTTCAAAATTTTGGGTTGCAGACCCCTGCCCTAACCTCTTCTCTGTACCATGAGACGTGGAAGGCACAAAAACACCTAACCCCTTTTCTGAGTCACAGGATTCGAAGGCACCTTATAGGGGTGTGGTAGGATGGGCCAGTACTGAGGACCACCGCTAGACCTACTTGGGTTTGCAGGCATAAATGGGGCGTGGTTGGGTGAGGGGAATTAGAACAGAACAGGGAGATGATGCGCAGAGCTTAATAAGTGCTAAAATATCTTTAACACACCACCACTCCCCTTGCTTGACTGATTATCTTGAGGGGCTTACCGAAAAAATTTCCACTACCACCATCCCCACCCCATATCGGACGGTCGTCTTGAAGGGCCTGCGAATAACTATCCTCTGGGACCCCCACCCACCGGACGTTCACCTCGGGGTGTCTGTTTATACTTATCACACCCAGACCCTGTTCACATTTTTTCCGCCGCTGCTACTCCTAATACTTTTATTGAAATGGGTCGTCAAAGTGGTTAACTCATTGTCTGACATCAACAGTGATAGATGTTAAATCCATTTGATGTGGGAGGGATGGCAGCTAATGAACGAAACCCTAACCCACCCACTTCAAATGGATTCGGCGTCTACTACTGATACTCAAAATTAACAGGATGAAACAAGCCACACGATTGGATGTTGACCAGTCAATGGCAGTGAAAGAGTTCATGACAAACTTAGTGTGAATTACAGTACAAATATTTGAGGCAGCTTTTTAAAAGATTTGTATTATCCCCAAAAAATTGAAGCAAATGGAACCAAGACAAAGCAAGTCAGACTTTGAGGGACCCCCCCCCCCCCCCAACTAATATTCAGCGGTGTAGAATTCGACGCAGAACACAAGTTTCCTTCACATTTTTATTTTTCTTATATGAAATGCAACACGAAAAGTTAACAAAAATACAAAACTATCAGCAGTACGCACATTTCTATTCAGGAAAGTTTTTTTTTTTAACATTCACATCCCAATAGTGCAAAAAGAACATGATGGGAGGATAACAAACAACACAACAAATGCAAATCGACCATACAAACAGATTTGTGAACAAACATTACAATTCTAAATGCTTTGGGTGGGTGCAAACATTACAAAAACATTGTTAATGATGAGTAGAAAAAAGTGTAAACAGCATATAACTACAAAAAATACTATTAGCAAAGAAAATGTTAGCAAACTTGCTAACCTGTCCCTTTTGAGTTGTTTTAATGGTGAATAAAATCCCATTTTTATTTTTTATTTGCAAGAATACACTGTATAATAATTTGGAGCACATGAGCTGGTTAACTCATTAGCTGCCATTAAATGCAATGGCATTTATTTTGACTTGGGAGATCAAACTGGATTCGACATCTATTTCCATTAACCCTTTTATGTATGAATTATGACTTATTTTTTACTCTTACAGGGCACTCATTTAAATAATTTACTGCCACTTACAGCGCACGCCCAATCCATTTTGACTTCACAGGGTAAATGAATGTCAGCATGAACATTAACTGTGATAAATATGACCAACAGGGGTTCTAAGATTGAACCCTGTGGAACTCCTTTGACGTGATTAACACCCGATGCTGCCTGTTCTCCAAGTCAAAATGGATTGGATGTCTAATACCGCCAATGGCCCCGAAAGATAAGCATTCAGGACCAGTCTTCCAAGTTTAAATTTGGACGTCTATCGCTTTCAATGTGTACATGAAGGGGGAAAAAAATTGTTAGCATATTATTTGGTCCTGTAACTAATGTGTTTTAATTGTGTTTAATTTCACTAATTTAGCTTTTACTAACATCGTATTCATATTATGAATACATGTATAGAATTTTTAACATTTAAAAAAAAAAAAAAAAAAACTATAATAGCTAATATTTTTTTTGATGACCAAAAAGAGTCACTTGCTCTATCAAGGGTTAAGATTCTTAAGTGTCAAAATGAAATGATGGCTGCTTTTTAAGGTAATTTGAATAAACCTTTTTGACTACATATAACTGGGATGGCAGTGAATGAGTTAATACCGCTTTTACTCAATAATACTTAAATGGAATAATTCAACACCCAAAATACGATGACAAACTTTAGGTGAACAGTTGATGTTCTTCACATCAGGTGATGAACTGACATTATACATGTGCGCACTCTTTGACGTGTTGCAAACTTCGATCATTTCTGGTCTGTCAGAGTGGTCTGGGTGGGACAGACACACTGGAATGGTATACGGGTGGAATAAAGTACGGTGTTGGGTGCGGCCAAGGCGGGACGGTGTAGCCTGAGTACTCTGGGATTCCGCCCGGATGCGGCTGACTGGCCTGTGACAAGTGCGGCGGCCAGATTGCAGGAACGCTTTGGAATTCCGATTGGAAGTTGACTGCCGATTGGAAGTTGACGGAAGGTACGTGATGCTCCGCAGGGTTGATTGGCTGTGGATTGGCCTGATAGGGAATTTGTTGCTTCTCGAACGGCGCAGGCGACCAATCTCGCCATTGCGCGTAGGCTGAATTGTACCACTCTCGAGCAACGGGTGCTTCATTTTGCCAAGTGTTGTCAGGAAATACATCTTTGCTTTGTTGGTCTTGGGACAGTTCCAAATGGGGAGTCACGCTCGAGTCGTTGTCTTCCCGGTCGGTGGGCTCGCACTCAAAGTCTTGGTCTGGCGGACTATCTTGGCTGAAATACGTCCTCTTCAGCAGCAGCGGACCTTCAGTGAGCGGAAGGCTTACCTTGAACACCACCTGAGTTTTGCTTCTGTTTTCCTCCTCCTGCTGCTGCTGCTGCTGCTGCTGCATTTGTTGTTGTTGTTGCTGCTGCTGCTGCCGCTGCTGTTGTTGCTGCTGCTGCTGCTTCTTCAATTTGGAACCTACTGCCAGGATTCGGATATAAAACAAAAAACAAAACAAAAAAAAAAAACGACCGAAAAAAAACTACACACATTGAAGTACCACCAGTGGGTAAATAGTGGACCAAGACGCACCTTTCTTTGCTTTTTTCTTTTTGTGGACTTTAGGGTAGCTCGTATTCCAAAGTGTGGCAATGCCTGCAAGAGAATAAACAGAGAAAATACTGAATTTGAGTGTTCAGAAAGAAGATACTCCAGAATTGGAGGATATTTTATCCTCTCTTGAGATTAAAAAACTACCGGTGCATTCAGAGCAGCTCCTGAGACCTTTGACCTCATCACCCAAAAATTATCCGTTTTCGGACAATAAGGCGCACATGACAATAAGCTGCCAGCTGTCCTCACTGTATTATTGATATTTACACCAAAATATATAAACCTATAACACTTTATTTGGCAGCTGCATCATAAGACTGTCATAAGACCAAACCACCATTAAAGTGCCTGTGACACGAAAAAGCATGTTTATTTAATCATACACGCAGTATTTTATGCTCTTGAATGAAATGGACCACTTGGATGTGTGAAGAAGCGATTGATATATTTATTCAATTTTTTTAATCCCACGCTACGAAAATGACAGACTTCCGGCTTTGGTCTTGCATTGAGGAAGAGGGCGGGAGAAGGAGTCCTCTTCACTATACAGCCGTACTGTTGTATGAGAAGGACAAAGGATTCAGCTGCTTTTGCGGATTAATTCGTTTATTTTTCGCATTACGCCAGCCAAACGGCTGCAGAAAAATCTTGCTGTAAGAGGGAGAGGCGTTGTGCGCCTTTTTGGGATTTTAAAAGGTTCCCATTCACCGGTGGATATTGGCCAAAACAAGACCTACTACTGTGGGACAATGGGACTTACGAGGAAGTGAGTAAACATCGTGTTTTGTATTATGTCAAATACTGGGATCATTTTAATATCTAGGTGGCTTGCATTTTGTGGCTGACATGCTCCTCGTCCCCTCGGCCGACGACCGGCAACTTGTCACACATCCCCCTGCTGGGAGAGCACTATACTCGGCTTATTGCCCTCTTCATGTGCCCGGTGTTCTGTCAAATTTTCCGACCGATCAGAAATTGCAACTTTGTGTTAAAAATAGCCGCGAATACAGCGATTACAAAGTAAACACTACAAACTTTAAATAAAGGACTACTTACGTTTGATCATGGATGGGCATGTAAAAAGCTCTCCTCATACACATATTGTCATGTTAGCTGCATATCAATTGCAGCCGCCCTCCTATGAGTCTCTCGCTGTTTACGACTTTGCCGTGTAGTAAAGCATTATTTTGCCATATTGGTGTTAACCACTTGGCAGCTACACGCTCCTCCGACGTCGGCCGGTTTGTCCGACGGTCATTGTCCAGCTGCTTCCCCACAAACGAGCCCTCTGCCCTCAGCAGGGGAACGACGAGCTCTAACTTGTTCGCCGCCAGGCGGGTTGCCGATCGGCGAAGACAATCGAAAACCCAGTCGTCATGTGAAATGACGAAATGTGCTGCTAGTTATGTGTGATTTTCCGCTTAGAAGACTTTGAAACATCACTCGGTTCAGGTTAGCATGTCGGCTAGCTGTCACGCCTCTTGGTTTGTTTACATTCTCCGAAGCCGGGAAAGGGAAATGACAAAGCCTGACTTAGATGGCATAAAATATCGTTCGGGAGGTGCAACAGTAAAGGTGAAGTCGACAGTTTTGACCATTATGGAGGAATTTTGCCATGTCGACCTGAATAAATGCATTTTTATTATTTCATATTCCATTTAGCACAAGACTTATTTGTCATGACCATGCCATTTATTTAGCTATTGGGGAAAAATACTTGGATAAAAAGAAAATCCTGTAAAAATATTGGAGAGACAGAAACAATTACATTTTGCAGCTGTCTTCGTCGCGATTTCCTTGTTCTGAATAATTCCCCCCCAATGGGCTTAATAGTAAAACCGATGAGCCCATTCTCCTGCTGACGTCATCCACCTGTTGGGGATGCTAGAGCCCTGGAATGGTAGGCGTGGCTAACCAGCAGATTAAAAGACTAATTTATTCTCGTCATCTGCGCTTTGCTAAATTGTTGTATATAGTCGAATCGTCTCAAAATATGATTCTAATTCACATAATAATGTGATTTAAGACTTTTTTTTTTTTAACCTGTCGCACGCACTTTAAGCTTTGTTCCAATTGGCTGCAAAGCTTTATTGCTCCAAGAAGCTTCATTTGGCCCTCATCACTGCTCCCTTGGGAGAGACTGTCAACCTCTGCTGCCACCTGCTGTCAACACTGTTGTCGTACAACATGCCCCCTAGCATGCATTGCAGCACTACAGATGTAAATACCAATCAAAATTCATGTTCTGTGCTACTCATTTCTTCAGTTACTGTTCCATTTTTTTTTTTTAATTAATTGGTAGTCATGGTATTTAGTAACACTTTGACAGTGGTGCCAAAAGACCATCATAATTATGACATGACACTGCCATGATCATGAATGAATGCTTATGACATGTCATTTTGTGTCTTCCGGCTAATCTCTCACTTTTGAATGGGCTTAAAAGATCCGAGCTGGATATAAATAGTGTTAGTGACATAATATGCCGGATGACACTTAATGACATATGTTATAAGCATTCATTTACGTATTCATATTTTCATTTTGTCAACAGAAATAATAAAAACATTCGATAAAAGTTAGATAGATAGAATTGAAATGTAATTACACAAACCAAACACCAGAGAAGGGGGGCGCTGATGTGACGTGAACCCTGGCTCTGAGAGGGTTTTGGTACAGAGGTCAATGTGACTTGTCACATGGATACTGATAGGTACTGATACTGTGGACAGACTTAATTTTCTGGGCCGTAACCTTTAAAGCACTGGCTGTCTTATTTGTCACATTTTGGAAGCTGAACATTTTCTTTTGTCCATTTATTTTGTTGACATTGTCAGACACCATTAGACCTTATGCACAAAAAAGGTTTAACATGTTGCTGAGTGTAAGTTAAAATTAGTTTGTCCATTTGTGGTTATGACATTTTTGGATTGTATGTCTCCCTGAGATTTTGTGCAATGTTGTGCATTTTGATCACTTCATGTGCAATGTACTGCATTTTGTTAGCTTTAAATTTTGTACAATGTTCCTCATATTTGTGAAATGCTGTGTAGTTGTTTGTCACCATGCATGCATCTTTGTTCTGACTTTAAAGATCGGTTAAAACGGGATCTGGTTTTGTCAACTTACACTAAGTGGCAAAAATTAGACTTCAAATTTGAAAAAAAGAATTATTGTGATAATTATCGATACAGACTAGTAAGAACATTTTTTTCGTGATGACAATTTTTGACATATCGCCTAAACTTAGTCCAGTCCAGTGGTGGAACAAATATTAACAGGGCCCGGGTGCGATGAGCATAAATGGGACTCTGGGAATTTTTTTTGCTAACCCCTCCAGACAACTGGCCAGGCAGCTGCCAGAGATATTTCAAACCTTAAACACAATATTATAGCTCCACACATTGTCTTACCCTTCTGTTTGACCCGCCCCTCAACCGGCCACGGCCACTCTACGCCTGCAAACCGGGTCCCTTAGAGCAGTGTTTTTCAACCGGTGTTTTTCAACCGTGAGAGATCGTCAGGTGTGCCGCTAGAAGTTATCCAATGTCGTTTTTTTTTATTTTTTTTATGTCGTCGGGTGGAGTTTGTAACAGTCACCTCCTTAAATTTTGTTTCTTCCCGACATCCACCACGTGGTGGCGCTGCTTTATTTACATTGAATATGTTCTTCTTCTGTTGCTGCTTACATTTATGTTGGAGTTCTGCGAACGCGTGTGTGCGAACCGCTGAGCTCCCGAGTGGTCAAGGTGCATTTATTATTATTTTTTGTGGATAAATGTGCATAAGTGGAAGCTTCTCCTCTTTTTGTTACTTTTATGCACGCATCCTACTTACCACGCGTTACAAGTTGCAGTAGGAAAGGAGGAGTAGGTAGAAGCTTGCGGTCGTGTGCAAATAAGCAATGTATTTCTTGTGTCGCGTTCAAGAACTGCTCAGAATTTTAGCGTTTCAGCTACCTTGCTGTCCCCGAAAATGTAGACCCCAGCACGTCTACTGTACATCATTTGATTAGAGTCGTCAAGTGTCAATATATACGGACGTGTCCTTTCCATTTCATCCATATTTGACACTGTCAATCTTCCCCGTGTTTTACTCCAACATATTGTTGAGGACAGCAAGGTAGCTGATGGCGAAAAATCCGAGCAGTTCTTGAACGTGACGCGAGCAGTTGCATTTGCTCTCGTTTCAAACAAGTCGATTGACTATTTTGTTCGCCTCCATGAAAACAGAGAGAAAAAAGGCAACTTTTTTGAAAAACACTACGAAGGTAAATGAAAAAGCCCTCAAACCTTGTTGCTAAACTTGTTGCTGAATCCAAAAAAGAGGCAATAATACCTGCCTGCAAAGCCATTGTCAGTGAGGTGCTTGCGATTAAAGACATTTCTAAAGTCCCCGTCTGACAATTCTGAGCTTTTGAAGCCTAAATGCTATAAAAAAAATTAAAACAGAGAGAGAAAGAGCTGTTGACGAAGATTCCTGCAAGGATATCGGCTTTGTGTTCATCCATACAGGCTAAAGTTTCACACTGAGTAAGTATAAATATTGAAAAATTATTTAATAATTAAATATACTGTACAGAAAATAATTTTGAAACATTTTTTAGTTTGTGGTGTGCCGCGAGATCGTGCCGTGACACAGAAAAGGTTAGAAAAGGCTATCGTACCCCCAGTACCCCCCTAAGTTGCCCTGCTGGTCCAGTCCAAATGTCTAGCAATACACTTTTTTTTTTTTTTTAATTTTAGCTTGAATTTCTTAAATGAATAAAGTTTGTCCTGTTGATACTGTAGTAACCAGTGTTTGTACTCCTGAGATAAAACCTAACATGGCTTTGCAACCCTGTTACCATGCATGTGTCAAGTAGGCCTGAACGATATATCGTTTAAACGTCGCCATCGCGATGTGCGCATGCGCAATAGTCCCATCGCAAGGACGTGCGATAGTTTTTTCATTTCATTTTTTTAAATCCACAAACGTTTGTTTTGAGGAAGGAGAGAGAAGGAGAGCGCACAGCTGCTTTCCCTCCAGCAAGTCATCGGCTCCTCCCCCTCCCACCGCGGCAGCGGAGTGGAGGGAGGAGGGGCCGAACAGCAGAGCGGAGGGAGGAGGGGCCGTTCTCAAAGTGAAAGCAAGAAAGCAACACGTTGAAGCAAGGAAACGAGGCAAGACCGTCTCCAAAAGGAGTTTTGGAAGTATTTTGGCAAGAAAAAGACTATAAGGGACAAAAAACAGCCCTGTCGACAGTGCCTCGCCATGGTTGCATCAACAAGAAGTAATCTGTCGAACATGTGGGACCATTTAAAACGCAGGTATCTATGCATTCCTGCTAAGACCTTCCCATCAGAGGCTTTTTAGTACAGGTGGGAACATTGTTACGTGCCAACATTCTTGTCTCAAGCCTGCAATAGTGGATAAACTAGTAGTCTTGGCCAAAAACCTATGAGACCCAGTTGAGAATTGCTGAGCAAGGAAGGTGGACGATATGCAGACAAATACATAACACAGCTGGAGGAATGTCTTTTCTTCTTTTTATTCATGTGACAGCTATCAGGAAGGCAGGAAATTTGGTTCTGTTATTCATCAGTTATTTGCAGTTATTCAGGTCAATTATTTTCAAGTTCAATTGAGTTTCTGTTTCTTTTATATTTATTGTAAATCGTATTTTTCAAATAACTATATATAGTACTGCTGCACATAAAGTTTTGACACTTAATATTTTTGTTTAAATATTTTTACAACTTTGTTGCCGTTTTGCAGTTTTATATTGTAATATTTTGTGTAAACAGCTCAGGGGACTAATGCACTTGCACTTTTATTAGTCAGATTTAATATTTAAGTTCAAATATGTTGACAACTTTGTTGTTTTACTGAGGTTTTTATTTATTGTTATAGTTTGTGAACAACTCTTTCATTTGTCATATTTAATATTTTTGTTCAAATATGTTTACAACTTTGTTGTTATTTTACAGAAGTTTTTATTTATTGTTATATTTTGTCAAAAACTTAGGGGACTAATGCACCTGCTCTTTTATTTATCATTTAATGTATTTGCTGCTGTTGAAGTGTAAAATATTGTGTTCAATAAATGATCTATTTTGTGCAGACATGGCTTCCTGGATCCCTTCATAAAGCAATCTTCATCATTCACAAATGAAACGGTATTATATGAATACACTGTGGTCACGGTGTGTCAAGTAAAGTATTTCCAAACAGCTATTCAAGTCATCTAGTGAAAATTTCTTTAAAAAAGATTAAAAAAAAAAAAAATATTATATCGCAATATAATATCGCAATATATTGCAAACCTCAAAAAAATTGCAACAATAGTTTTTTCCAATATCGTTCAGGCCTAGTGTCAAGTATTGTTAATATCAAAAAGATATCATAAAATTCTGATCACGGATATAAATTGAGCTAATCTAACTTTTGACAGTTTATTAACTATTATTGATCAATATGTAGAAGAAGATAAAACATGTGAAGGCTTTTCATTTAAGAATTTAGTCAAAAAGGTCCTCCAATTCTCGAAGCGATTTCCTTGTCATCCAAACCTTAACCTAATTAAAAAAAGGGAGTGTCACTCAGCATCACGCGTATACTTACACCAGTTGTAATTCCTCTTGGCGAGTTGTATACAGAGTAACTGGGAGGCTTTTACCACCTGCAAACCAAGCAGGTGTGACGCAACATCGTCGAACAAGAGGAAGATGATTTAAAAAGCGCGTGACGCCAACCTCCATGTCTCCGCGTCCCTCCTCTCTCTCCACCTCACCGGCCAGCGAATCCATCAGTAGAGCGCGGTTGCTGACATTGGGTTCAGAGGCCTGCACCTGCTCACGCCGAGTTTCCATCTAGAACACACAAGCTCAGGTCAAACTCTTGCTGAACTGTAACTTACTGTCACTATTTTGGGTTAGTATCCACTAAAGCAGTGGTGGGAGTCATACTCTGTCCGCCGTATGATTTTGTGTGTTGATCATGTGCTTTGACTTCATGTTTCCCACAACAGAAATCAGAATATTTACTATGGGTGTAACGGAACATAAAAATCTCGGTTCGGTACATACTAGGGGTCGTGTTAACCGAATATTTTCCGTCGTTGACCGTTTTTTTTACAACGGTGACTGAAAAAACTGAAGTCCATCTGTCATTTTGACAGGTTGCAATTCACACCCCAGACCACAGGGTGGCGAGTGAGCATATTAATTAGCTATTGTCTCTGTTGATGCATGACGTCGTTGGCCTTACTTGGAAAAATGTCAAGGCAACTGAGTGTCCGAAGTTTCTTCAAAAAGCCCCAAAACGACGATGTTGATAAAAGAGGTGAAAAAAGAGGGACTGATGCAGTGAAGGATGACAACGAATCAAGTGAATCGCCGGTTCACTCCTTACTGCGGCGAGCAGTTGAAAACGCCGCCAATTACCAAGAAGGGCAGAATTGGTAACACGGTGAAAGCGGCATAAAGCCAAAAAAGTGGACCAGACTAGCCAAAGCCTGAAATTATTTCAAGGAAAATATGGAGGGTGCCACCACTGTGTGTACTCTTTTTGCTAAGCTGAGCTCGCATACCACGGTAGCACGTCGGCTATGAACGAACACTTGACGCGCCGTCACCCAGGTGTATTTCGGAAGACAACAGGAAACCACAAGCTAGCGGATTGTAAGTCCATACAACTTTCTAATGATTTTTTTAAAAATTGGAAGTTGCCTTTTTGTGCGTCGTATCAACGTGCATTATTATTTAATAATAATAATAAATATATAAATAAATATATATATATATATATATATATATAAATAATGGAATTATATAATATTTTATTATTATTAAATGTATTAGGATCATGGAAGGTCCCACTTAGGGGAAAAAAAAAATATATATATATATCCTGTATATACATAATATAATAAAAATATATATGGAAACACAGTACTGGCCTGCTTCCTGTAACCCATGACTGCACTAATGTTAGTTACTTTATATTATAAAGTATTATTGTGTATATACATATAGTGACTGCATCAAGATATAATCATTTTAAAAATGTAAGTGACTGGTAAAAATAGATTATGACCGGATTTTTATGACCCTGTCAGTCAAAATGACAGACAACGAAAAAGTCTAGCGCAACCTCTGGTACGTACCTCTGAGGTCACGGTTCGGTTCATTTTCGGTACAGTAAGAAAACAAAATGCAAAATATAAATGTGCTAGTTGTTTATTACACACTTTTGTGCTTTCAACAATAGGAACAGTAGCCTATACAAAGCTAGAATTCTGCTCAAAAAATAGCGGGTATTTAAGGTAGGGCTGTCAAAATTATCGCGTTAACGCGCGGTAATTAATTTTTTAAATTAATCACGTTAAAATATTTGACGCAATTAACGCACATGTCCCGCTCAGACTGTATTCTGCCTTTTGGTAAGTTTTACAGCAAGGTTTTTTGTGCTGTCTAACAGCGAACTCTTGTGGTCGCTTTGCGACATGGTTTATTGCTTTCTTGCCAGTTCAATATGGCTGCACGACGTCTCGGGCTGACGCCTACGTTGTAATGTTGTGCTTATATGATCCTTGGACAAGATTTGTCCGTAAGTATGGTTGTTGTAAAGAATGTACGTATTATGTTAGTAAGCGAAATGTTATATTTTTTGTATGAGACGCTTTTTGTTTATGTTTAGTGAACCTGTATAGCGTGCTAAGCTAACGTTGTTGCTAATGCAATGCTTGTGTACTTTTTTTTTTGTAGTTTCACTACGGTCTAAAGAGGACAGTGGTTTAAGGCCATTTTATGAATAAATCAGATGAAAAAGGAAGAAGTCTGATTATTAAGGCGTCGTTCACTAGCTGTCTAGCTTTGGAAAAAGTAGACGCTTCGGAGTGAGGACAGCCTAGACAGATTTAAATGACAGTAGAGTGAAATGCCCACTACAGTCCTTATTCTTATCTTTCCATTCCAACGAATTATTTTACAGAATATATATATATATAATTCACAGAAAAATATCGCATATTTTATAGATGGTTTGAATTGCGATTAATTGCGATTAATTGCGATTAATTAATTTTTAAGATGTAATTAACTCGATTAAAAATTTTAATCGTTTGACAGCCCTAATTTAAAGATAATAATCCAACAACAATTTGCCTTTCAGACCCCGCGTATTGGTCAGCTTTCTTTCTGAAAGAAAGAAGAAAAAAAGTCCTGTGCTACAGAGAAAAGCAATCCCAATGACAAAGATTTAAACATATATTTTACAAATGAAATACCTCAATGAATCATTTTTTTTTCTTATGAACGGTTTTCAAAAGCTTTATTGGTGGATTTTCTCAAGTTAAAGCGCCACACAGAAATTAATAAATTTAATT
Source organism: Corythoichthys intestinalis (assembly GCF_030265065.1). NCBI lineage: Eukaryota > Metazoa > Chordata > Actinopteri > Syngnathiformes > Syngnathidae > Corythoichthys > Corythoichthys intestinalis. The sequence goes on from NC_080416.1 coordinate 29,053,979, forward strand.
GTGTAAGCAGGATCTGTGTATTATTCTTATTATTTAATTACAGGTGTTTTGGCTAATTTCAATTTATTTTATTTAAATGGGCCATTATTTAATTATGTGTTTATATTTTACAAATTTGATGTTGAATTCATTTATATTGTATATTTTATGTTGTATAACTTTAGTTCCTATGTGAATATTAGTTCCTACTTGTTTTGTTGTGGTAGGAGGGTTTTGTATTGAACACGGGGCCGCGTTGGTTATTATTGTAGCAGAGAAGACAGCAGTAAATCAACAAAGACAAGTCAACTGTGCCCCGATCTACCACTCAAGAGCTCTGATGGACTCAAAAAGTGGGTTACGATTGCATATTAGCTTGAAAAATCGACCGGATCCACCGTATTCCGTAGATCTACCTTTATAAGGCGCACCATCAATGAACGAGTTTATTTTCATACATCAGGCGCACCGGCTTGATTACAAAGTGCATTAGCACCAGGGGTCGCGTTAACCGAATGTTTTTTGTCGTTGACCGTTTTTTTAAAACGGTGACGGAAAAAACTGAAGTCCATCTGTCATTTTGACAGGTTGCAATTCACACCCCAGACCACAGGGTGGCGAGTGAGCATATTAATTAGCTATTGTCTCTCTTGATGCATGACGTCGTTGGCCTTACTCTGAAAAATGTCAAGGCAACTGAGTGTTTGCCTGGCACGGCCAGACTGTTCTCCCTGTATTTTTCAAACACTGAGAGAAAAGTCTGGGACACAGCCTCTCGAGTAGGTACAAAATCAATCGACAAATCAGATTTGTTTATTTGCGTGACGTTTTCTTCATGAGCAACGTCACTCTTGCGCGCAGAAAGTCGTCTCTACAACAACACGGATGGCGGACGGGAGAGCCGAGAATATGCTACAATCCGCGGTAAATTCAGTTTTAAATGTGCTAAAACACATCGACACGAGTCATTGACAACAGTCTGTCTCGCGCTAGCCATGTTGAATAAACTCCGTTCTCCTAGTATGTTTACTTCCTCGTCCTGCCCTCGTCGCTTTGCTAACGGCACATCTGCCCGTCGCTGATTGGTGCACTCCGCTGTCTGTTTGCCTCTTGTTAAGCTTGTTCAGACAGAATATTAATTAAAAATGAATGAAAACTAAGTACTATTGAATATGTCATTATTATCATTTTAAAAATGTAAGTGACAGGTAAAAATAGATTATGACCGGATTTTTACGACACTGTCAGTCAAAATGACAGACAACGAAAAAGTCTAGCCCAACCTCTGATTAGCACATTAGTACATTTCTTCTTTATCTTTTAAATTTTTATTTACCTATTTATTCATTCTACTTGAATTCATAAGTTTAAACTCAATTATTAATCAAACTACTTTAAACTACTAATACTTAAACTACTGTAAGTGAAAACATTAGCTACTTGACTACAGTAGCTTTAATAGAAAAATCCTTTTTAAATAATTTAAAAACATTTTGTTTTTATGCAAAAAAACAAAAACAATAAAAGATACATATATAAAAATATTTCCTGTGTGTCCTTTTTTTAAATGATTCAGTTTTGATTAACTATATTGTCAGGGAAGCCCAAGTTTTAACTCCAAGACAAGTGTTACCTCGATAGCTCGATTAGAGAAATAAATACGACCCCAACCATGGATTGCTTTGCTTCGAAGGCTTTATGAACAAGAGCTCTCGGGTACAAACGCAGAGCCACGCACAAAGCGTCCTTTTCCGCATGTGGACAAGAGAGAAATGCAAGGCGTGCCTCTATTTATGGGTTGAAATCATAGAAACAAAACCGAAACTTACTATAGCATATCCTGGTTAAAACATCTCAATTTACAGAAAAACATCTCTAATAGGGGAAAACCACCTCAAGTTATGACCTTGAACACCGGCTCTGGCTAGAACGAAGATAAGCTCAGTCTGATAAGCCACAGACGCCCATTGTATTCATTCAGGGCATATTAGAAAACAGGAACATAACAGTCCATATTTGGGCATATTGTGATGCAGTCTACAATCATCAAGGCCATCCATGGTAAGGCACACTCAAACAGATTAATATAGCAATGACGCTCTATGCTACAATGTTCTCATGCAAGCATAACAAAAGCATACAAAATGTATAATGGTTGTGTTTTAAGCATGAATAAAATTCTCTCACACATATATATATTTTAAAAGATAAAATAACATTTAAAATATTTGCTATGGGGACTCACAAAGAGGATTTGGTCCATTTCTAGGTCAGTAATGTCAAAACAACTAATCACCCATCAAATATTTCTTGATTACTCTGATAATCAATTAGTTTTTTATTGGTCAATTAATCGTGGCAGTCCTACAACGACGTGGGCCACGATAAAGATGTGTCTGATACCTCTAAGTTAAAAATGCGCTCACTAGCTGCCTGTCAATTAATGCATCTTTCTCTCTGGTGGTTACTGACCAGGTAGCTGCGCATGTGAGTGGCGCTGCTGACGTGCTGGATGAAGAGCCGCGTGATGACTCGCGTCCGACAGCAGTGGCACAGGAAGCAGTAAGTGCGGTCATCATCATCGCAAACGCACTCGGTCACCCTGAAGAGACCTGCAGAGTTGGACAACATACCTACATCATTGTTCTAACTAGGCAAACATGATTTTTAAATGATTATTTATGACTGGTTTATGGTTTCATTTAAATTCAGGAATTGCTGGTGTCAAAGCTGCATGGTTGCTAATATTAGCTACAGTATGTTTGGGGTTGTTTTTTTTTTTTTAGTTTTTTTGGGGGGGGCGGTAGTTTCCCAACTTATACAGTGTACTGCAATTTTTCATTATTTTTAAACATCATTTTTCTTTCATTTAAATACTGTATAGGTATGAAATTGATGGTCCCTACTTATATACTGTTCAAAAAACAGCCTAATCTCTGACATTCAGTATTTTCTTTTTATTACTTGAACATCAACGACAGCACTTTGTTCAAATACTATTCTTCCAACATTAAAGAAAAATACTTCCTAAAGGAAAATACGGTATATAACTATACTTCATTTATTTTTACAAATGCACTATATCTCACCAAAATGGTGAAATTAGATTATAAAACAAAGAAAGTATATATTTGATGTACCTTTTCATTTTTAATACTCTAATATTATCTAATATTGTGTAAAATATTTTGAAATGGTTACTAGAAAGACATAAAAAAATGAAAAAAAAAAAAAAAAAATCATTTACAATCATTGTACATGTTTGGTGCAGTTTCTTAGGCCAAAAACATCTCCTTTAGTAGCAAAAACAAAGCACTATTGGGGAAAAAAAATACATTTACTTGAACAAACAACATTCACATCACACAAAAGATCGCGAGGAATGTAGCAACTGAACTGACCAATGAGAGGTCTCGAACCCCTGTAGCGATCTCGCAAAGTGTGGCCAAAACTCGGACTGCTTTCCATGGAATTCCAACCATTTCCATCTGTACCGGCCACCACCTTGTGACAGATCGTGACCACCCTGTGCTTGCCCTCCTCATTCTCATTCTCGTCGTTCAAGGGGCTCTCTGGCCCGTCGGGTCCGTGCATCATTGATTTGACCAAACCTATTGCTTAAAAAAATATCAACATTAAAATCAAAGTAGCTGCAACCATAATGGTGTGTTCAAGGGCATAGTCATTATTTACCTTCACTGTCACTGGTGCACTTCAGCCTCTCAAACGCAGATTCCTCAGCTTCGAACAACTTGCAAAAGAAAACCCGCAAAAACAAAATATTCACTTCATTAACAATGTTGCCCTGCTCTTTATTGTCAAGTATTTCCTTTGTATTAAACGACTGACCTTGATGTTGCCAGGGCCCTCCTTTTTCTCCAGTGTCCTGGCAATGTCCATCAAGGGCCAGGCCAGAAGGGACATGTCCACACCGCTCTGGTTCACGCCCGACAGCAAGTGGGGATGCCGGGCTTTCTGTCCAGTAAACAACAAAGCATCTTAGCGGTGTCATTAGCAGTATAGTAGAAGTAAGGCAGTTTCATTAATCGATTTTATACAGAAACCGATATTTCCGGTAAAAACGATGTTAAAAACGTTAAAATTGGTCCATGTGATTTTCAAAACTACACAATTTTTGGTTTATCCAAGCCACCGTAGTTTCCTTTGCATGTCTTCAATCTTCAAGCAAGACGGCAGTCCATTACATAAAATAGAAATTCATTTTTGACCTCGGTGGTACAACACTTAATCCTGTAAGTGCCAAAGTCGCAAAACTGCGCCAATGTTGCTGACTTTAACAAGCCAGAGATTCAAATATGGTGCCTAAAGTACTACCGTAATGTCCCAAATATAAGGCGCACTCCAAATTTACTTGTAAAATCTTGGGAAAATTATTGTACCCGTGTATAACGCGCACCCTAATTTTAGCACCAATAAATACAGGAATACAAAAAAACAGAGCTCGTGCACAGATACAGAAATGTGATTTTACTGACTGGTGAAACACAGCACAAGCACAGCACATTGGTAGTTCAAAACATTACAGTAAACTGACAATATGTACAGTAATAATCCAGGAGAAAACAAAACACGTGGCTTTTCTTTTGATGTGGCTGCTGTATAACTTGCTCGTTTCATCATGATGAATAAATGTTTCTTCCATGGATAGATACGGTAAAATAAAAGTGAGGCTAGAAGTCGGAAAACCGAAAGCACGCATCGCTGTAGACTAACAAGAGGAACTATTGTTATTTGTGTTTGAGTTTCCCGAGGGACAGATATAGTTGACAGACACAGAAAGTCTGTGTTGTGTTACATTTCTTACGGTCAGAGTTGCAGAGTTGCAATAAACGTTGACTCAAATGAGTTTAAGAAACTAAATTCTGTGCTTTATGAAGAGTGGAAAAAAAGCAGACAAAATCAATCGACCAATCAGAGTGAAGTATTACCGTGTAACAAGTTATAACAGAATTTACCAGCGGAACTTATGTTGGCACGTTGTATAGTTCCCGGGGGGAGGTATTTTGTTGAGGGAACAGCCGGAAATATAGTTATATTCCGCGGGTTGCATGTGAGACGGACACTGCTACCATATTTTGTTGCAGCCTAAATGTCAATAAAGCAACGCGGATTAGCACCGTTGTTTGATACTCCGCCTCCACCTCCTTCTCTAGCTCGCCACGACCGAAACAAAATGGTGACATCACGTACCTTAATGGTCGGCAACAGATCGCCGCATACGTTTCTTCAACACAACATGGCCGTGTCAATTAAAAATAAATAAATAAATAAATCGCTCTTAATATATATACATATATTTACATTTCTGTCTCCATCCCTGTACCCGTTTATAATGCGCACCATGATTTTACAAGTTGATTTGGGGGAGAAAAAGCGCGCGTTACATTCGGGAAAATTACGGTAGTTACTACACCAAACTTTGCAAAAGATGGAAGATGTCTGTCTCATAACCCCCCTGCTGCTGCGAGGCTAAAACTATAAAACGCATGTATATAATTGTATGCATATTTTAAGTGCATTTTAACCACGTTTGGTGATGCAGTTGAAAGCGCAATGCCAATGTGTTACGGTCGATATGTGAACAAACCATTCCACTGAATTGCAATGGTTTTTTTTGTGTGTGTTTGTTTGTTAAAACTGTATTTCAAGACTGTCTCTTTGCAAGACTCTACATTTACAGTGCTGGCCAAAAGTATTAGCACCCCTGCAATTCTTTCAGATAACGCTCAATTTCTCCCAGAAAATGATTGCAATTACAAATGCTTTGGTAGTAATATCTTCATTTATTTTGCTTGCTATGAAAAAACACAAAAGAGAATGAAAAAAAATTAAATCATTATCATTTTACACAAAACTCCAAAAATGGCCCAGACAAAAGTATTGGCACCCTTTGAAAAATCATGTGATGTGTCTCTAATTTGTGTAAATAACAGCACCTGTTACGTACCTGTGGCACATAACAGGTAGCCTGGAACTCCAGACTCACTGCTGTTCTAGCTATAGAGTCTGGGACCCAGCTCCTTATTGGCCACTCGAACGAAATCGTCAGTGCAATCAAAACAGTGATGAGTCAGGAGTTCCAGGCTACATACAGTAACAGGTGGTGGCAATAACTAAATCACACAACTTTAGACAAAATAACTGCGAACAAAAGCTTCTGGTAGCCATCAATGAGTTTCTCACAATGCTGTGCTGAATTTTAGGCTATTCTTCTTTGGCCAATTGCTCCAGGTCTCTGAGATTTAAAGGGTGCCTTCTCCAAACTGCCATTTTCAGATCTCTCCACAGGTGTTCTATGGGATTCAGGTCTGGACTCATTGCTGGCCACTTTAGAAGTCTCCAGTGCTATCTCTCACACCATTTTGTTGTGCTTTTTGAAGTGTGCTTTGGGTGATTGTCCTGCTTAAAGACCCATGACCTCTGAGGGAGACCCAGCATTCTCACACTGGGCCCTACATTATGCTGCAAAATTTGTTGGTAGTCTTCAGACTTCATAATGTCATGCACAAGGTCAAGCAGTCCAGTGCCAGAGGCAGCAAGCAACCCCAAAACATCAGGGAACCTCCGCCATGTTTGACTGTGGAAACAGTGTTCTTTTCTTTGAAGGCCTCCTTTTTGTCCCTGTAAACTCTGCTGATGCCTTTTCCCAAAAAAGCTCTACTTTTGTCTCATCTGACAAGAGAAAATTCTTCCAAAACATCTTTGGCTTTCTCAGGTAAGTGATGGCAAACTCCGGCCTGGCTTTTTTTATGTTTCTTGGTCAGAAGTGGGGTCTTCCTGGGTATTCTACGCTTTTCATTCAGATGCCGACGGAAAGTAAGGGTTGACACTGTTGTACCCTCGGACTGCAGGACAGCTTTAACTTGTTTGGATGTTAGTCGAGGTTCTTTATCCACCAGCCGCACAATCTTTTGTTGAAATCTCTCGTCAATTTTTCTTTTGCGTCCACATCTAGGGAGGTTAGCCACAGTGCCATGGGCTTTACACTTATTGATGACACTGCGAACGGCAGACAGGAACATTCAGGTCTTTGGAGATGGACTTCCATACTTCCTCACAATTTTGCTCCTCAGACAGTTCTTTAGTTTTCTTCCTTTTCTCCATGCTCAATGTGGTACCCACAAGGACACAGGACAGAGGTGCGATTTAGTTATTGCCACCACCTGTTATGTGCCACAGGTAAGTAACAGGTGCTGTTGATTACACAAATTAGAGAAGCATCACATGATTTTTCAAATGATGCCAATACTTTTGTCCGCCCCATTTTTTGTTTTGTGTAAAATGTAGGGCTGTCAAAATTATCGCATTAACTGGCGGCAATTAATTTTTTTAATTAATCACGTTAAAATATTTGACGCATTTATGCCCCGCTCAAACTGATAAAAATGACAGCACAGTGTCATGTCCATTTGTTACTTGTATTTTTTTGTTGTTTTGTCGCCCTCTGTTGGCGCTTGGGTGCGACTGATTTTATGGGTTTCAGCACCATGATCATGCATTGTGTAATTATTGACATCAACAATGGCGAGCTAATTTTTTTGTTTGAAAATTTTACAAATTTCATTAAAACGAAAACATTAAGAGGGGTTTTAATATAAAATTTCTATAACTTGTACTAACAGTTATCTTTTAAGAACTACAAGTCTTTCTATGCATGGATCGCTGTAACAGAATGTTAATAATGTTAATTCCATCTTGTTGATTTATTGTTATAATAAACAAATACAGTACTTATGTACAGTATGTTGAATGTATATATCCGTCTTGTGTCTTATCTTTCCATTCCAACAATAATTTACAGAAAAATATGGCATATTTTATAGATGGTTTGAATTGCGATTAATTACGATTAATTTATTTTTAAGCTGTGATTAACTCGATTAAAAATTTTAATTGTTTGACAGCTCTAGTAAAATGATTATTTTTTTCCACATTCTCTTATATGTTTTTTCTTTACAAGTCAAATAAATAAGGATATTACTACCGAAGCATTTTTAATTGCAATTATTTTCTGGGAGAAATTGAGCATTATCAAACAGAATTGCATGGGTACCAATACAGCAGTGTATCTGTTAAAAAGTCAGTACCGGAGAACTGTAGCGTGAAACACAGGATATTTCTACAGCTGTTAGGCATTAATTTAGTGGACGCCGCCTCCTACACTGAGGAAGAGAAGCAGTCAGGCCGAAAAGGTGGCACTCACGATGTAGTTGTAACGGTGGAGGCTGCCCATGATGTGGTTGCGCATGTCGCTTTTGTTTAGCCGACATACACACACCTCGCAGAGGTACACAGCCTCGCCACCCACGGGGGAACCTGCCGTTACGCATTCCGTGATGCAACGCAGACCTGGAGGAATGCAACAGAGGATCAAAACTTTTCAAAGCTAATCAAATGATAAAACAGATAATGTTTGTTAGTACCAATGATTGGCTGCAGTCTGTTCTTGTTGTTGAGGTACACCTTTAAGGACTCAAACAGCTCACTGGACAGACCTAAAAAAGACAAGGTCAGCATTAAAGTGTTTTCACACAGCAGATTTCAAAGTTAGACATTTCCGCACCTCTTTGTGTTCCATGCTGCATGTTGTTTAAATGTGGTCTGTGGGCCTGCCAACTGCCAGGAAAGGGCGGTTAAAACCCTGATAAGATATAAGACATTTATTATGACTCACACGCAACAATGTGGCCTTGGTTGTGGTTTCAGGGTTTATACCGCAATTCTCAAAGTAAAATTAACACCTTAAGGCAAACTTTTAGACAATTTTAGTCTTAATAGGACACATTGATCAGACTAAACAATAGAGGTGGGAATCCTGGGGAACCCAACAATTCGATTACAATTCAGAGGCTACTATTCGATTTTAAATCTATTATTAATGCTCCCGCACCACTTTTAATGTTTCATACATTAGTTCTAAAATTGTTCAAAAATCCACTCAGGCTAAACCAAACTACTATTTCAATATGAAGTTAGCAGTTAAAAACAGTAAATAAAATACTCAAGTCCCAAGTCAGCAGCTTTAAACTACATTCAATTAATTTAATGTTGTGAATAGGGATGGGAATCGAAATCCGATTCCAATTCGGAACCGGTTCCGAGTGTTTCGAGGCCTCGACATCACAATGAAAAAGCCTTAACGATCCCTTTAACGATTCCTAAAGACGCATATTGCGTCGTGACGTGCCTTGTTGTCCAGACGCATCAAACTACCATGGCGCCAAGAACCACTCGCTCCAAAGTTTGACTACACTTCACCAGGAAAGAGTGTGAAAATGAAAGGTTACGACGGGTAAGCACGAGCATTGCAGCCATAAACATAACAATGACAGCACGTAGGTTCAAACGCTCGAAAGTGTCTTCACTTCACGAGGAAAAATTACAACAAAGCGACTTGCAGTCATTGCAAGGTGGAGGTAACTGCATCGGGAGGGAATACGACTGCGCTGTCCTCACAGAGAGGCTAAAGCTCAGTTCTGGCTATACAGCTAGCTAAACTCCCAAATGACGATGTAGAAGACGTTGGTATAATTTGCTGACTTTATTCAACCATCACTTGAAGAGTGAAACTAAGAATAGAAATGAAACAAATCAATTTCGTCCCCAATAACAAACAGGTTTGCATCAAAGTAAATCAGCGATGATTAGCTGCTAATAACAGTATGGTTACCATTCGTTCGCTAGCATTAGCACATCGTTCAAATCACTACACAACTGGATTTAAGTGTCCGATCGCGAGTGGAAACACAACAACAACACAAAAGATGATACATACAGGCGTTGCCTCTGTAAATATTAACATTAACAAAGAACGTAGGCTCGTAGAAGTGTTTCCCTCTCTCACTTCGCTCGCTCACTCGCTTGGATGCGGCATTTCTTCGGGTGCCCAAACTGCGGCCCGCGGCCCAAATACGGCCCGCCTCCACATTTGGTCCGGCCATTTTGAATTGTTTTTTTTTTCTCAATCGTGTTATTTATTTCCTGGCCTTTTTCCTTGAAGAATTCAGAGAAGGTTATTTGGTTATTATCTATTTATTTAATAGTGTTTTTATTATTAATTATTATTATTATTATATTATTATTTTTATTTTATTTACTTTCATTCCGTGAAGAATCCAGAAAGGGTTATTTGATTGTGGCTTTCTGAAAAACAATATTTTTTTTACATTTATGCACTTCTGCAATCATCACACTTTTTCTGTTACAAACTGACCCCGGCCCCTCATCAGAGAAGGGAAAAGTTATGTGGCCCTCACAGGAAAAAGTTTGGGGACCCCTGCTTTAACACATATTGCCAAAGGCAGAACAACAACCTATCTGCCAAAATATACCAATATGTTTTATTTCTCTTAGATAAATGTTTCGGTAAAATGTTACACATTCTTGTGTATTTGCCACTTATTGCCACAGTTAACATTGAGGCTTTGGGCCTCTTTTGATTTCGTTGTGAGTTTGTAAGGTTGTGAGTTCTGATTAAACAAACTCGATGCCAATCAAAATGTTTGTTCTTCTTTTCCCCCCAAATTAGAATCGATAAGAGAATCGATAAAGAATCGAATCGTTAAGCAATATCGGTAATGGAATCGGAATCGTAAAAATCCTATCAATTCCCATCCCTAGTTGTGAATCAACCGTTAAAGTTGTTAAAATTGTTCCTGTTTTTCCGTAATTTCCCTTCTGTCTACTTTCGACATGAGAAAGTTTTAAAACTGCTTCATCATTTAAAGATGAGGGGGGGGCGCAGCGCCACCCATCCCTCCTCCCGCAGCCCAGCAAAGAAGCTATCGTCACCGGGATCCGGGGGGCCACCCGCGCTCCCGTCAACTGGCCCTCAGGGATGGGAAGCACCTCCAACCTCACGCCCGCCCCCGACCCCATTCAGCCCACTCGGCCCACGAGCCATAGCCCCACAACCGACACAGCACGCCACGGGACCCACAGCGGCCCACCAAGCCCAGGCCAGAGCAGGGTCCCACGCCGGAGTAGGCGACATCCAGCCGATACACCGGCGTCCAGCCGGCGACCCACGGCGGAGTGCAGGGCGGATACCCAGGCAGAGAAGAAAGGGGAAGGCAGAAGCAGGAGAACGCTGAGGAGCCCCGGCCTCCTCACACTCCCGTGGCCGGCAGGCCAGGCAGAGGGGAGGCCACGCCCCGGGAGCCACACCATAGAGAAAAAGTGTGAGACCCACCTACAACTCTATTACTGTGGCTGCCAGGCAGCCATTACCTAGCACCCTGATGGGATTGCGTGGGGAGGGTAGTGCAATGTATGCATTAAAATAGGAGAGCTCGGCTTGGGGCAGTGGGACCGCTGCATGGAATTTCTACCCAGCCGCCCGTCCCACCGCCCTTTGCCGGAGCTCTCCCGTGGAGTATGATGTGTGTGGTGCGTTAAAAAAGGCGCAGGAATGGCGAGGCCTGCCGTGAGGAGGTAACTGTGAGCACCTCCCCCCAACAGGTCCCTTCCATCCCACAACCTTTTTAAAGGCCGTTTCAATGAAGGGTTCAGCGGCAACCTATTCATTGTGTATTGTGGTGTCCGTAACTACGCGCGGCCCCCTTAAGAGACGAGCTGTGACGTAGAAGGAAGCGAGAAGGAGAACGGGCGAGATAGCGAGAAACAGCAGTCACATGTTGCAGCAGCCCACTGTTATTTTGTTGTTGTTTTTCTTTATTATTGTTGCCACAATAAAGTGGGTAAAACAATACCGACTCCTCTCCTTCCTCCAATCCGGGGCATTACAGTATTTTGGACCGGACTTTTCAGCGAACGTGAGCGGCGGACGGCCGTCTTGGACAGAACGGCAAGTTTGAATGAATTTGCGCCGAGAGACGGGGCCCAAAATAGAGCCTTGCTCTATTTCAGAGCGCCATCGCGCTAACGTCAACAACTAATCCAATAGCAGAGGGGCAGGCGTACTTATATCTGTGCTATCAGGCTGTTTCAGCAGACGGAAAAATGCCACCACGGCAGATGAAACCTTGGTAAATGCGCTTTTTCAAGTTTCGCGAGCTCTGGGACACTCGAAAAATGACTCATACCTCTCCTTGCTAAGCTAAATGATACCTCGACGTGCATTTACCATGTGGAAATGTAGTTCACGAACAACAACAAAAAAAAAAACTATTGACCTTCTCACCGAAAATAGTAAAACTCTTTACACTGCTATTAGAATTTCCCCCTAGTCCTCTCTCTTTAGTCAATTTACTCAAGAAAAAACCTTTGTCAATATGACGGACATTTTGAGTCTAAACTGTCTAGCCGCATCTGCTCGTGTTACCATGACAACTTCCTGTGTTCAAAATGTAAAAATGAAATATGAACCTAGCTGGTGAGACTGACACACGTTAAAGATTTGTTAATAATAAATTCAAATTGATCAGCAACATTCATTCATGAGGACTATATGCCAAAATTTTTTACCGAAACCCCCCCCAAAAATGAATAAAACAAAAATGACAGTGTCATCAGTGGACAACGCGACAAGTTTTATTGTTGCTGCCTGCAGTATCAGCTCCTTTGTTATGGTGTGGGGTTATTTTGTACTGAGCAACTTGGTATGCCACCTTATATGATGCTAACAGTGGTCACTGGCTTACTGATGTAGCAATTGACGGGACGATTGTTGGAACTGTTTGGCACGTTTTCGCTGGAAAAAAAAATCAAGCGGCTTATCAATGTGATTGGGGTCTAATGTCTTTAAGTGACGTGTTTATCGATTTGCTTTCCTGCTGTCCGCTGCAAATAATTTTAGACACAGTAAACAGACTGGTCTTTCCTCGTCTCCCACTGTATTATAACTCAAAGCCAAAAGCTACATACGCTTTGTCATATTTACTCGTTTTAGCTTTTCCTATCTCCACTGCTCTTTACTGTGTGCTCTTGTTTGGTTTAAAAAACTGCACACACACTGTAAATGAGAGCGTCACTGCCACCCAGTGCATTTGCACTTTATTCTAGTACGGCAAAAAATTATGTTCTCTGGGGGGCACTATTTGAGAAGTACTGCTGTATATCGTTAGTTATTTATCAAACAGTATCGCAGTAATCACGCAATAGCTGTATTGTATGCACACTGCATTAGTATCCATTGAATCGGTATTGACACAATTACATAAAAATATCACTATCTTATTTATTTACTTCTTTATTAAGTACTAACATGGACACATTTGTCTAGCAATTGTCACGTGATCACTTCACCAATATAGAAATAAATGAATTGAAATGTTAATTTCTTCATATCAAGTTTCTCCTACATGAATTGTACATCGATATCTTCATTATCTTATGTTCTCGTAACAATGACGCACACACTATCCGTGTCAATGCCAACTGGATTTAAAAAAAAATCTTATTTATTAACTGGTTGCCAGTGATGGTGGTAGGACGTCCAATCCATGTTGACTGGGAGAGATTACAAAAGGATATTGTCACGTATTGTACATGACAAGACAATTATTTCGCAATTACTGTATTGGTTCCGCTGCTTTATTGAATTACCTCAAGTAAAATAAAATTATAATTTCATTGCATTCCCTTTCTTGCTCGCGTCGGTCTAATTTTAATAATAGTTTCTTTCAATTATGGCGATTATTACACAATCACCACATCTGCATCAATACAATACATAACATGCATCTGGATTAAAATAATGTTCATATGATTGGTATTACAAGTATTCAAAATGGTGTCGTGTAATTCACTCATTCATACAAACTGATTATCATACAATCACTATAGAAATTGGTATCAGTGTGATTGCTCTGCAATTTGCTGGTGCCATTATCAAGCCTTATTAGTTCAATTTATAGTATTTTTAGTCAACAAAATTAGGCGTGAATGAACTTTAAAAAGTGACTTTTTGTTTTAACCTTATTTGTGGCTGCAGGTGACTCATTACATACACAGGATGGCGCTAAAATCCCATCAAAAAAGAGAGCAAATCTCTAAACGCTCAACAAACGGTGTGTTTTTAAGACATTCATCGAAAAAATTTACTCTTGGCATTTGTTCTGTGAACATTTTCATGAGTTCGGATTGCCAATTAAAGAAAAAAAGTTTATTGGGAAGAGTGAATTATCATTGAGGAGTTCATGTGTTGAAAAACACGTACGACCAGTTGTTGAGTTAAAAACACCAACATTCCCATTATTTATTCGTTATTTTTTTAAATTAGTAGTGGTGACATTAACGAGTGGGTTGAGCAACACGTCAACAGTGTTCATGTTGAAATATCAAGCTAGGTTGCATTTCGCCCCACGTTAATCAAACCGAAACTAGCGAAAAAAGGGAAAATTAAGTTGCTACTTACCGCCGAAAAGGTGAAACTTCGCTGTGTGTCCCACGCAAGCACCTAGGGACGGTGGAAAAAAATATACTTTTCAAAAAAGCTCCACCTTTTCCGAGTAAATCGAAACCCGCGTGGATAAAGTTTGGGCAACTGCTGAGTGGCAAACTTCTTGAGACAACTTCCGCCCTTTCGCCAAGACGCGCATGCGCTTTAGGGAAACACGTCCATTCGGTACAATAGTTTTTCTTTTTTTTTTTTTTTTTAAATATTTATTTATTTACTTACGTGAACGTGGCATAGTGAGACTTGAGTGATATATTACTATTTAAAAGTATTAATTAGTTAAATGTGAATTTCAGCCAAACAACACAAACTCTTGCCACCTAGCTATCACCTTTACAGGTTTGCTGAGTTACCCAGAGTGCACTGCTTGGCGGCCATATTGGTGGGCAATTTGGGACATAATTGCCATTTGTGATTTGATTTGCAAGGCAAGATGGTAATGTCATAGCTTATTCGTGCCATTATTGGTTGTGATAGGCAGGAAATGTTTCAACTTTCCAAAGTCTTTATGAACCAGGAATACGACATCGAGGTCAACAAAAAATGAAGACAACTTCTGACTTCTACCAAACTTTGATCCAAACCCAAATTACCTCTGATGACTTTAAAGGTAAAATCCTTCCCAAAATAATTTACCTTTGAATATGATATATATTTTCGCTTTTCTGCAGTATTATGTATATTGTTAGACTAGGCCTGCTTCAAAATGATGAAGCCAGAAGTGATTTTGTGTATACAGCAGTAAAGTGATCCCTCGTTTTTCGCGGTTTATGGTAACAGAACCCGCTGTGATAAGTGAAAAATCACAAAGTAGCGCATACCCCCTTCCCCCTCACACACACACATTTTTTTTTTTTTTTGGTGCGTGTTCAATGTATTTATTTAAACTTAGATGTGAAAAGAGATGCATAAAATACATGTTTTTTCACTTTTTTCCAAAGTATAATTAAAAAAATATGTATTTATATATGGCGGAAAACACTCGGGTGACTTGAAGTACTATTCTGAGACCCCCAATTTGGCTAATGTTTCAGTTAGAAAATTGCGCCATATATAACTGCATTTATTCACATGCATTCTTATTACGTTATATTTTAATCTACAAATAAAAGTACCTTAAATGCCCTTTCCTGGTAATGTTAAAGCAGTAGAATCAGGGCCGGCCCAGCCTATACACAGACTATGCAGCTGCTTAGGGCCCCTGACAACTAGGGGGCCCCCCAATTTGGCAATTGTTTAATTTATATTCTATTTTGTTTACTACAGTTTGCTTTATTTGATTTTTGTGAGTTTTGATACTTGATTACAAGCTTAAAAAAATAAAGGTTCTTCCTTAACTTCTTTCTTTCCTCTTTTAGAAAAAGGTTTGGCGCTATCTACTGTAAGTACTGTAATCATTTGGGGTGAGAAATTTGAAGTATGCAGTGCAACAAAATCTGATCAATATACAAAATATGGACGTATGGGTTGGATTGCATGTATGGGTTTCACAGTACACTGCGACGAAATGGTGGGCCAAAAATATGGGCCCCTTTGCATTATTTTGCTTAGGGCCCCCAAATGGCCTGGGCCGGCCCTGAGTAGAATAGTCACATCCCTGTTTTGCAGACACAGGAAAACTGTAAATTACTGACGTTTAGTTAAGTTTCAATACTTCAGCATTATTTGCTTCCCTATAAGTGGGACACTCACCCGGTTAAACATAGCACAAGGGTAAGTAAGCATTGTTTAGAGGAAGGGCGCTAGGGTCATAAGGGGCCACAGGTTGCACAAAAGGCTAACCTAAGCGTCTAGGCCGGAGGTGCTGAAGAGGCCTTTTCGTCTGGACACCTGCTCTTCATGTCATCCCGACATCACATCACCCCATTTTCTTAGTATGCTAATTTTCTTACGAATAGAGTATATAAGGAAAGTGCCTGGCTGGTGGGTTTACTGATACTTCTGCTTTTCTGTGATGCTCAGACTAGAGAACTATCAGCCAGATATATGAAACTGTTAATTGCTTTATCTCTGGAATCAATATACTTGGATCAAATTGCAACTTAAGGTCTGTGACTCTTTTATTTAGATTAGCACTCATTTATTAGTTTACCTTGCTTCTGAGTAACGGACACGATTAAAATTAGGACAGAGGAGTAATCCGGTGTCTTCACCCTTAATAGGGTGATGGACCCTCAAAACGGGTGATTTTAAACCTAACACTAACATTCAAAATTGTCCGATATGCATGTGTGATTCATCATTGGAAAGCTTAAAATCTCAATTTTCTAGGGCAAGAAAAGTTTTGAACAGGAGGGCATTTATTTATTTTAGGGCTGTCAAACGATTAAAATTTTTAATCGAGTTAATTACAGCTTAAAAATTTATTAATCGTAATTAATCACAATTAATCGCAATTGCAACCATCTATAAAATATGCCATATTTTTCTGTAAATTATTGTTGGAATGGAAAGATGGATATATACATTCAACATACGGTACATAAGGACTGTATTTGTTTATTATAACAATAAATCAACAAGATGGCATTAACATTATTAACATTCTGTTAAAGCGATCC
The DNA here is from genome assembly GCF_030265065.1 of Corythoichthys intestinalis. Taxonomy (NCBI): domain Eukaryota; kingdom Metazoa; phylum Chordata; class Actinopteri; order Syngnathiformes; family Syngnathidae; genus Corythoichthys; species Corythoichthys intestinalis. The sequence goes on from NC_080416.1 coordinate 29,070,899, forward strand.
ATGGATAGAGGGACTTGTAGTTCTTAAGAGAAAAATGTACTTACAAGTTATAGAAATTTTATATTAAAACCCCGCTTAATGTTTTCATTTTAATAAAATTTGTAAAATTTTCTATCAAAAAATAAACTAGTAGCCCGCCATTGTTGATGTCAATAATTACTTACACAATGTAGTGGGTGCTGAAGCCTGTAAAATCAGTCGCACCCAAGCGCCAGCAGAGGGCAGCAAAACACCATAAGACACAAGTGAGCGTTTCACTGTACTGTCATTTAAATCTGTCTGAGCGGGACATCTGCGTTAATTGCGTCAAATATTTTAACGTGATTAATTAAAAAAAATAATTAACGCCCGTTAACGCGATAATTTTGACAGCCCTAATTTTTTTTTTTTTTTTAAACAGCGAAACCCAATGGAGGTGAGAGCATGAAAGAGCAGAATTACAGACGCCATGACTGGATCAAGATATTATTATACATATTAGACACAATTTTTTTCATTGTGACGTAATTTGTTTAAAAGTTTAAAATTTGCGAGTGAATAATTTTTGGGTCATTTTTTTAACAAAATATAAGGCATCAATTTATGATTCTAAGCTAAAAATGACAGACATTTTGAATAATAAATATAGTTAATTACCTTCGTTTTATGGCTGGGGTGAAACAAAAGCGGTTGCACGATGTCTGTAAACGGGGGTTTCCAGGGTAAAACTGACTAATTAAAAATAGTTCAGAGGCTTAATGTGCCATGAATCTGCTATGGCAGCATATAGACATATTGTTTTATCAAACACAACAGTTGTTTTGGCTAAAAATACAGCAGTTTCTTTTAAAGAGGAGTGCAAGAGCAGAAACTGCTTTTTCAGTCTTGTCTGTGTTTTCCGCCCTATATACAGTGCCTTGCAAAAGTATTCGGCCCCCTTGAACCTTGCAACCTTTCGCCACATTTCAGGCTTCAAACATAAAGATATAAAATTTTTATTTTTTTGTCAAGAATCAACAACAAGTGGGACACAATCGTGAAGTGGAACAACATTTATTGGATAATTTAAACTTTTTTAACAAATAAAAAACTGAAAAGTGGGGCGTGCAATATTATTCGGCCCCCTTGCGTTAATACTTTGTAGCGCCACCTTTTGCTCCAATTACAGCTGCAAGTCGCTTGGGGTATGTTTCTATCAGTTTTGCACATCGAGAGACTGACATTCTTGCCCATTCTTCCTTGCAAAACAGCTCGAGCTCAGTGAGGTTGGATGGAGAGTGTTTGTCAACAGCAGTCTTCAGCTCTTTCCACAGATTCTCAATTGGATTCAGGTCTGGACTTTGACTTGGCCATTCTAACACCTGGATACGTTTATTTTTGAACCATTCCATTGTAGATTTGGCTTTATGTTTTGGATCATTGTCCTGTTGGAAGATAAATCTCCGTCCCGGTCTCAGGTCTTGTGCAGATACCAACAGGTTTTCTTCCAGAATGTTCCTGTATTTGGCTGCATCCATCTTCCCGTCAATTTTAACCATCTTCCCTGTCCCTGCTGAAGAGAAGCAGGCCCAAACCTTAATGCTGCCACCACCATGTTTGACAGTGGGGATGGTGTGTTCAGGGTGATGAGCTGTGTTGCTTTTACGCCAAACATATCGTTTTGCATTGTGGCCAAAAAGTTCAATTTTGGTTTCATCTGACCAGAGCACCTTCTTCCACATGTGTGGTGTGTCTCCCAGGTGGCTCGTGGCAAACTTTAAACGAGACTTTTTATGGATATCTTTGAGAAATGGCTTTCTTCTTGCCACTCTTCCATAAAGGCCAGATTTGTGCAGTGTACGACTGATTGTTGTCCTATGGACAGACTCTCCCACCTCAGCTGTAGATCTCTGCAGTTCATCCAGAGTGATCATGGGCCTCTTGGCTGCATCTCTGATCAGTTTTCTCCTTGTTTGAGAAGAAAGTTTGGAAGGACGGCCGGGTCTTGGTAGATTTGCAGTGGTCTGATGCTCCTTCCATTTCAATATGATGGCTTGCACAGTGCTCCTTGAGATGTTTAAAGCTTGGGAAATCTTTTTGTATCCAAATCCGGCTTTAAACTTCTCCACAACAGTATCTCGGACCTGCCTGGTGTGTTCCTTGGTTTTCATAATGCTCTCTGCACTTTAAACAGAACCCTGAGACTATCACAGAGCAGGTGCATTTATACGGAGACTTGATTACACACAGGTGGATTCTATTTATCATCATCGGTCATTTAGGACAACAGTGGATCATTCAGAGATCCTCACTGAACTTCTGGAGTGAGTTTGCTGTACTGAAAGTAAAGGGGCCGAATAATATTGCATGCCCCACTTTTCAGTTTTTTATTTGTTAAAAAAGTTTAAATTATCCAATAAATGTTGTTCCACTTCACGATTGTGTCCCACTTGTTGTTGATTCTTGACAAAACAATTAAATTTCATATCTTTATGTTTGAAGCCTGAAATGTGGCGAAAGGTTGCAAGATTCAAGGGGGCCGAATACTTTTGCAAGGCACTGTATATATATATATATATATATATATATATATATATATATTAGGGCTGTCAAAATTATCGTGTTAACGGGCGGTAATTAATTTTTTTAATTAATCACGTTAAAATATTGGACGGAATTAACGCACATGTCCCGCTCAGACAGTATTCTGCCTTTTGGTAAGTTTTACAGCAAGGCTTTTTGTGCTGTCTAACAGCGAACTCTTGTGGTCGCTTTGCGACATGGTTTATTGTTTTCTTGCCAGTTCAATATGGCTGCACGACGTCTCGGGCTGACGCCTACGTTGTATTGTTGTGCTTATATGATCCTTGGACAAGATTTGTCCGTAAGTATGGTTGTTGTAAAGAATGTACATATTATGTTAGTAAGCGAAATGTTATATTTTTTGTATGAGACGCTTTTTGTTTGTTTAGTGAACCTGTTAGCGTGCTAAGCTAACGTTGTTGCTAATGCAATGCTTGTGTACTTTTTTTGTAGTTTTACAACAGTCTAAAGAGGACAATGGTTTGAGGCCATTTTATTCATAAATCAGATGAAAAAGGAAGAAGTCTGATTATTAAGGCGTCGTTCACTAGCTGTCTAGCTTTGGAAAAAGTAGACGCTTCGGAGTGAGGACAGCATAGACAGATTTAAATGACAGTAGAGTGAAATGCCCACTACAGTCTGTATGTTGAATGTATATATCCATCTTGTGTCTTATCTTTCCATTCCAACAATTTATTTTAAAGAATATATATATAATTTACAGAAAAATATAGCATATTTTATAGATGGTTTGAATTGCGATTAATTACAATTTTTAAGCTGTAATTAACTCGAATAAAATTTTTAATCGTTTGACAGCCCTAATATATATGTATATATATATATATATATATATATATATATATATATATATATATATATATATATATATATACTAAAACGATGTATGGATGTTAAACTAAGGAATACCTGTTATAAAATAAAAAAATAAATACTTTGGATAAAACAGAGAAGGTGCTGTATGGTAATTGCAAACAAGAGCCACAGAGCCAGTGCATGCCTGCGCACGTGAACGCCGTGGCCTCGCTCTCTTTCTCTTTATAATCTTCCCCTCTCCTGGTGCCCTCTGCGAGTCCGCATCCTGGTATTTCCTTTTCGATGTGGAGCAGCAAGAAGTGAAAAACAAACTAAAGACGGGGTAATTGAAAAGGCAAACATGCACCGGTAGGAGTGGTGTATGGAAAGCCTTCAAATTGATTTTTGAAGATGCTATACAGAAACCTGTGTTGGCTTCGCTGAATGTAAACGAATGTGGGCTTTTCTCTCATACGAGAAATATATTTAACTTTTCCAGCATTATTTGGTTGTGTAAATGCATTTGTAATGATCATAAAAATATGTACACTATTCAAACATTAAGAAAACTTTTTTTTTTTCCTGCCAACTTGAATTAAAATAAATGTCAAATCCACTATTCGCCTCATAGAACAGACACACAAATATAAAATATTATAGATGTTTATTGAATATGCATCTTGCAGTCTTGTTTAACTGGGAGAATTCGTTACAAAAGACATGCTTTAATTTGTTATCATTATGCACAGACATCGTCACAAATGTGATCACACAAAATGCAACTATTTTCCAAGCAGTGCTCTATTCAGGTCTGACTGGCGCATCCCATCCCCACATTTCCTTCTTCCCCTGAGTCCTCACAAATAAAACATAAAATTTTAAAAATTGTGGGGGCTCGGGCCTACAGATAAAACATTTCAGGATTTTTTGGGCTCGAGCCTACAAATCAAGTTAATTGATTGGGCCGGGCGGGCTTTAATACCCGCGGGCCGAGTCATGTCGGGCTGGATTTTTTTAGGCCCAATCTTACCTCTCCTAGAGGGACGCAGAGCGATGCCGGGGGTGGCGCATGTGACCTCGGGGAACATACTTTTTTGCTGTACTATAATAAAGTGTAATTGCACAACCACTCAGTGGGTGGCAGTGGCACTCTCATTTTCAGAGTGTGCGCAGTATTTTTTAACAAGAGCACACAGCAAAGAGTCCTGGAGATACGAAGAGCTAAGATGAGGAAATATAACAAAGCGCATGAAGCGTCTGGCTTTTGGATCCAGATATGTTAGATAGTTATGTCATTCACTGTTGCCAATAGAGGGCAGGATATCCACCCAAATAAGTGAAATTAAATGAGAACACTTTCAAAACAAACCAATACAACGCCACTCTAATTAAACTAATTTTCAAAGCAGCAAATTTGATTCAAAGCTTTTTTCTAATCAAATTACTTGAGTTAATCGATTTATCGTTGTATCGGAGATTCGTGCTGAACTGTGACCAGGTCCCGACCTTTACTTGATAAAAACCAACGTCACTGGAAAAAATAATAGCCCTGATAATTACACAGTTGTCGAGGGAGAGCTCATGTGTTACTAACATGGGCATTCAATTAATTGACCTTCTAGGATAATCACTCATATGATATCAATTTAGGAGAAGTGGCCTTCTGCTGAACAGGCCCATGTGGTCATTGATATTTGGGCGACCTTTGGTATTACCAAGTAAAGGCTGGCATCAGGTGGGTCCACGTCATATGCTTGGTTGCAATACTCTATATAAGCAAGTCTTTAATAAAATTCTGGAGCCTTTTCAACCCATCCGAAGTCGTGTCTTGAGTGTTTTCTACCACAGTTGCAGCGCTAGTATCATGTGACTTAAATTTAGCAAAAAGGCATGTACAGTGGGGCAAATAAATATTTAGTCAACCACTAATTGTGCAAGTTCCCCCGCTTGAAAATATTAGAGAGGCCTGTAATTGTCAACATGGGTAAACCTCAACCATGAGAGACAGAATGTGGAAGAACAAAACCCCCCAGAAAATCACATTGTTTGATTTTTAAAGAATTTATTTGCAAATCAGGGTGGAAAATAAGTATTTGGTCAATACCAAAAGTTCATCTCAATACTTTGCTATGTAACCTTTGTTGGCAATAATGGAGGCCAAACGTTTTCTGTAACTCTTTACAAGCTTTTCACATACTGTTGCTGGTATTTTGGCCCATTCCTTCATGCAGATCTCCTCTAGATCAGTGATGTTTTGGGGATGTCGTTGGGCAACACAGACTTTCAACTCCTACAGATTTTCTATGGGGTTGAGATCTGCAGACTGGCTAGGCCACTCCAGGACCTTGAAATGCTTCTTACGAAGCCGCTCCTTTGTTGCCATGGCTGTGTGTTTGGGATCTTTGTCATGCTAAAAGACCCAGCCACGTCTCATGTTCAATGCCCTTGCTGATGGAAGGAGATTTTCACTCAAAATCTCTCGATACATGGCCCCATTCATTCTTTTCTTTGCACGGATCAGTCGTCCTGGTCCCTTTGCAGAAAAACAGCCCCAAAGCATGATATTTCCACCCCCATGCTTCACAGTGGGTATGGTGTTCTTCGGATGCAATTCAGTTTTCTTTCTCCTCCAAACACGAGAACCTGTGTTTCTATTAATTGTTCTATTTTGGTTTCATCTGACCATAACACATTCTCCCAGTCCTCTTCTGGATCATTCAAATGCTGTCTAGCGAACTGCAGACGGGTCTGGACGTGTACTGGCTACAGCAGAGGGACACGTCTGGCAGTGAAGGATTTGAGTCCCTGGCGGCGTGTTGTGTTACTGATAGTAGCCTTTGTTACTGTGGTCCCTGCTCTCTGTAGGTCATTCACTAGGTCCCCCCGTGTGGTTCTGGGATTTTTGTTCAATGTTCTTGTTATCATTTTGACGCCACGGGGTGAGATCTTGCATCTCCCTGATCGAAAAAGATTATCAGTGGTCATGTATGTCCTCCATGTTCTAATAATAACTCCCACAGTTGATGTCTTTACACCAAGCGTTTTACCTATTGCAGATTCAGTGTTCCCAGCCTGGTGCAGGTCTACAATTTTGTCTCTGGTGTCCTTCGACAGCTCTTACGTCTTGGCCATAGTGGAGTTTGGAGTATGACTGACTGATGTTGTGGACAGGTGTCTTTTATACCAATAATGAGTTACAACAGGTGCCATTAATGCAGGTAACGAGTTGAGCCTCGTGAGACCTCGTTCGAAGAAGTTAGACCTCTTTGACAGCCAGAAATCTTGTTTGTAGGTGACCAAATACTTATTTTCCACTCTAATTTGGAAAAGAATTCTTTAAAAATCAAACAATGTGATTTTCTGTTTTTTTCTCTCTCCACATTCTGTCTCTCATGGTTGAGGTTTACCCATGTTGACAATTACAGGCCTCTCTAATTTTTTTAAGTAGGACAACTCACAATTGGTGGTTGACTAAATACTTATTTGCCCCACTGTATATAGGGGTTAAGAACTATATCAACAAGCTACAGTTTATATTGACTTCATAATGAAATTGTATTTGAAAAATCATTTTATATTTTCAGCACGATACAGCACATCTAGCATGTTGTGAGGTTCACCTTGTAGACATCTGTAAACATCACACAATGAGAGAAGACACACATAATATGGCTCCCGGGGCATGGCCTCCTCTCTGCCTGGGCTGCCGGCCACGGGGGCGAGGGGTTCGGGGCTCTGATCCCGCGCCGCCCCGTGGCGGTTTCTCGGCTTCTTCCGCCTTCCCCTCTCTTTTCTGCCTGGGTATGCTCCCTGCGCTACAGCACCGGTTGCTGGTAGGGTGTCAGTGTTTCGGCTGGGTATCTCTTGCTCCCGGTTGGGATCCTTTCCTGCCCTGGGCTTGGCGGGGCGTGAGGGTCCCGCAGTGTGCCGTGTCTGTTGGGGGGCTGCGGCGGTGGCTTGTGGGCGGTCAGGGGCGGGGATTGGCGTGGGAGCCGAGGGCGCTTCCCCTAATCCCATCCCTGAAGGCTGATTGATGGGGGCGCGGATGGCCCAGGGGACCACCCTGGGAGGCGGCCCTCTTGCTGGGATGGGCTTGCACTTATTGGCTATGACGGCATCTGACCTCTTGGCCAGACTGCCAGAATCACGCCAACCGAACCCCCGGAACCACGCTAGCGGAATTCCAACGACCCGGGCCGGCAGAAATCCAACAACCCGGCCAAAAGGCCAAACCCCGCGCGTTCACCTTGGTCTTACCCCTTGTACCGACTCCATTTTAAAAGCTGGAAAAACGCTTCGAACCACAAGTTGGCAATTATTCCAAGTCGGCAGCTATCATACAGCACAGAGAGGGAAGAGAAACAGACCGAGAGCGACCGACCTAGGCAAGGAGGCTCACTGGATCCATCATCCAGGGTCAGAAATGAGCACACAGGAATGTCCCCGAGATGCGACAGTTGTTTGCTGTGTCCAGTCTTTTTGAAGGCTTCAGTGAGATGGGCTGTGGGGCAGAAGAAGGGTATGGTTGGCTGTTGTTTAACTCATTCACTCCCAGCCATTTTCACCGGTGCAACCCCCTTCGCTCCTGGCCGTTTTACTGGATTTTGACTGATTTTGCAAGGCCCACAGAAAATTATGTTCTATTGATATATAAACATGAAACTGACCAAAAGAAAGATGAGACTCTCTTCTTTCAGCAGGAAAAAAAGTTAGTTCATATCTTTTTCCATTTATAAATCAGCATTACAAAATAGTTAAGTTTGAGCAATTTTCCCATTTCTGATGAAAAAACAGAAATTGAGGTTTTTGTCAACGCATACATTTCAAACATAACTTTGACTTTAACACAGCTATTTTTTTCTTCAGTTACATCCCAAACATCTGAATAATGTTTTCCTTTCACAAAATAACAAACAACAAGACAAATAGAGCTTTTGATAGAATAGAAACAATTACGCATAACTAACTGAGAGATGACGCTGTTGTGGCCGCGACTGCCGGGGTTAACTTTTCCCTCATCGCCACCGTCCATAAAGATGGATTTTTTTGAGTCTTTCTTTTGTGGTGACCAGAGTGCTCCTGGGGAACTTGGCCTAGCCCGTTTCTGGCTGAATCGCGGGACACTGGAGGGTTCGGGGGACACGAGCGGCCGAGCACGGCGGCGCAGGCTCTGCTCGGCGAGCAGCACGGACTCAACAGCATCGTCCGCTGCACTGGTGGCCCTGGTCGTTCTGCTCGGTCGTCCATCGCCTGGCATCGCGGGCATCCTCTCGGTTTTTCTGCTCGGTCGTCCGTTGCCTGGCATCCTGGACATCCATTCAGTCGTCTTCCGCCAGCGCCCTGGCCGTGCGGCCCGGCTGTTCATTCCGTTGACTCGGGTTGCGGGTCTTACCAAATGCGCTACTGCCCTCCAGTGGCAAGTTTTATTCTATTAAAATGGATTTTCACCATTGTGCTTTGGAGCTAAGTCGAATCAGAACCTAGAGACGTAAAACGTAAAAGACTACATCTTTGGGACACTGAAACAATTAAAAATAGAACGTATTTATACGTTTTTGGGAGCAAATGCGTTAATCTTCCGTTGCAGATTGGGCGGTAAAGTTCGGGTAAAGTTCGTGTGTCCCCGTTGCCGAGTCATGGTTAGTGAGGCAACCGAGGTGGAAGGTTCGGCCTGCCTCAGCATTTAGAGGCGCTGAGCTATCCGATACTATCGCTACTGCTGTGTGAAGGGCACGTCAGTGTTAATCTTGCATCGGGGCTCTTTTGTTTGCCTTTAGTCTGCCTATTTCCCTAAACTAAAATTAAATTGATTTTATTATTTTGAGTATGTTAGAATAATACAAACAGTTAAAACTGTAACTATGGTAAAAGGTATTCTTTACTCCAGCTCCCACGCGGCATTTCCATCCGCCTGCAGAGCTATCACATGTCTGATGGGATTCACGCATGACTAGGTGCAATTATACACACTCAACTAGAGAATCTCAGTGTCAAGATTAGCGATCAGGCAGCACAGAATAGGATGCCAAAATATACACACTCACAATTGGAGTATGTTATACACCCATGTGATACATTAAAACTATTCAGAGCAATCGGTCACTCGGATTTCCTCTGTGGCAAGCAGCTGAACAGGACATGTTAAAAGAGAAAAGACACACAAATTCTCTTTTACTCGCGAGGGGAACGGAGGAGGACTGCACAATACAATTCTTTGATGTTTCAATCTCCTGTTGCGTAGCTGCTGAGCACGGTTGTGTCATCCCAATTTCGCCATATGTACAGCAAATAAAAACCTTCTTTATTGCAGCAAATGTTTAATAACCAAATATACAATTATTCCTACACATGTCAGGCATTCACATTTCTTTTTCTTTTGCCAATAGGTTAAAAGCATCCACCCTTGGGCTGAAACTCAGACACTGCAGCCAACTAGAACGCTTGTAGTTAATAACAGAGTCAGACGAATGCTTTTCTTGGCGCTACATGTATAATCAACTATTTAATCCGGCAGGGCCGAGAACGAAAATTGATTTTGCCATGTGGCATTTTATTTTTCCCATGTGGAGTTTTTTGCCATGTGGCAAAATTGATTTTGACATGTGGCATTTTTTTTTTTTTTTTGGTATGTGGCAAAATGGATGCGCTGTAATGTAAAGTGTATGGTCAAAAATCACAACCACACCTTTTTCTTCCCTTCAAAATGAATGGAAAATTTGGACGTGCACAGCCGTCACTGGCATAGCCTGACTTGGGTGCCAGTTGAATGTCAACGCGCTGTGATGGTAAGTGTATGGCCAAAAATCACAGCCACACGTTTTTTTCTGCCATTTAATATGAATGGAAAATTTGTACATGCATAGCTGTCAATGGCATGGCCTTACTTGGTGCCAGTTGAATGAATGTCAATGTGTTCTAATGGTAAGTGTATAGTCAAAAATCACAGCAACACGTTTTTCTGCCATTTTAAAATGAATAGAAAATTTGGACGCGCATAGCTGTCAATGGCATGGACATGCATGGCCTGCAAAAATGCCATATACCCTCCAAAAATACCACATACAAAAAAAAAAAATATGCCACAAACCAAAATCCATTTTGCCACATGTCAAAACACATTTTGCCACAAAAATGCCTCATGTATCAATTTTGCCACATGGCAAAATCAATGCCACACGGCAAAATTGCCACATGGCAAAATCCAGTTTGCCACGTGGCAAAAAAAAATGCCACGTGGCAAAATCAATTTTGCCACATGGCAAAAAATGCCACATGGTAAAGAAAAAATGCCACTTGGCAAAATCAATTTTGCGACATGGCAAAAAAATGCCGCATGGCAAAATCCATTTTGCCACATGACAAAATAAATGCCACATGGCAAAAAACATACCACATTGCAAAATCAATTTTGCCACATGGCAAAAAAATGTCACATGGCAAAATCCATTTTGCCACAAAAAAAAAAATGCCACATGGTAAAATCCATTTTGCCACATGACAAAATCAATGTCACATGGCAAAATCCATTTTGCCACATGGCAAAAAATGCCACATAGCAAAATCAATTTTGCCACATGGAAAAATCCATTTTGCCACATAGCAAAAAAAAAAAAAAAAAAAAAAAGCCTCATGGCAAAATCCATTTTGCCATATGGCAAGAAAACACACCACATAGCAAAATCAATTTCGCCACATGGCAAATACCATTTTTGGTTTACACTGTCTCTCATAGAATAAGCAAACCTGGTGATGACCATTTCTACTTGGACAAAATTTGTGCATTAATAGCTCCATCTTTCTACTTGCATAGTTGCTTCTTCAATGTACTAGATGAAGTACAGATGTTTGCATGCAGCGCTAGTTCACAGTGACACTTCCCTAAATTGTCATTCTCCCATTCTCAACAGGAAACAGTAAAGCCGCATGAAAACAACACTCACCCAGACAGGAAATGAAGTTAGTGTAGCGTTAATGTAGTGAAGCCCCTCAATAATAAAATGAGTTTTGACCATTTGCAAGCAAACTGTCCACCTTGGAACAATCTGAATTCCTCTCTTCATACACATAACCTGGGGTGACAGAAGACAAATAGACAAGAAACATTACTCTTACTCCGCTACTTTGGACTACAGTACAGTTGTTTAATTCTTCCTCTTTATTCTACATACTGACTTTATTTTTGCCAGAGATGCCAACAGTAGCTCTAGCAGTTTCACCAATGAGACGTTGCAAGAATCAACACACGACTCCATAAAACAATTCAGAGTTAACAATGTTTTTTTTTTCTCCACTAGATGGGACTTGTGCTCTTTGGACAGGTAAAGGGTCATAGTTTCTGGTCTAAATTCGATGATTGTGCCATCTTTTTTGGCATAATACAGTCATGTAATAGACTCACTCGGTCCCATAGTACAGTACAACAATAACAGTTCACATAGATCAGTGGTCTCCAACCCAGTCCTCAAAGGTCAATCTGGTGTTTTACAAGTACAATCAGTTGATTGCAGTCAGGTGCTGCTTGTTTTAGCAGAAACCTCATTGGTTCAACTATGTGTGCTGGATTGGCAGGAACTAAAACCACGACCCACAGTGGGCCTTTGAGGACCAGGTTGGAGACCACTGATATACAGTGGTATGAAAAAGTATCTGAACCTTTTGGAATTTCTCACATTTATGCGTAAAATCACCATCAAATGTGATCTGATCTTTATCAAAATCACACAGATGAAAAACCAGTGTCTGCTTTAACTAAAACCGCCCTAACATTTATAGGTTTTTCATATTTTAATGAGGATAGTATGCAAACAATGACAGAAGGGGGAAAAATAAGTGAACCATAACATTTAATATTTTGTGCCCTCCCCCCCATTGGCAGCAATAACTTCAACCAGACGCTTCCTGTAGCTGCAGATCAATCTGGAACATTGATTAGGACTAATCCTGGCCCATTTCTCGGTACAAAACTGCTGTAATCTACTTAGATTCCTGGGATGTCTGGCATGAATCGCTGTCATTAGGTCATGCCACAACATCTTAATGGGGTAAGTCTGGACTTTGACTTGGGCACTCCAGAACGTGTATTTTGTTCTTCTGAAACCATTCTGAAGTTGATTTACTTCTGTTTTGGATGATTGTCTTGTTGCAGCGTCCATCCTTTTTTTTTTCTTAGCTTCAACTGTCAGGTTTTCCTGCAAAACATCTTGATAAACCTTATGAATTCATTCTTCCATTAATGGTTGCAGGTTGTCCAGGCCCTGAGGCAGTAAAACAGCCCCAAATCATGCTTCCTCCACCATGCTTCACGGTGGGGATGAGGTGTGGATGTTTGTGAACTGTTCCATTTTTCCTGCACACATGATGTTGTGTGTTAGTCCCAAACAATTCAAATTTGGTTTCATCAGCCCACAAAATGTTTTGTCAAAACCTCTGTGGAGCGTCCAAGAGCGTTTTTGCGAACATTAGGTGAGCAACAATATTTTTTTAGACAGCAGTGGAGTCCTCCCATGAACACCATTCTTGGCTGTAGTTTTACATATAGTTTATGTGTGCACAGAGATTTCTGTAAGTCTTTAGCAGACACTCTAGGGTTCTTTTTTACCTCTCAGTATTCTGCGCTGAACTCTTGGCGTCATCTTTGGTCGACGGCCACTCTTTGGGAAAGAAGCAACAGTGCCAAACTCTCTCCATTTGTGGACAACTTCTTTGTTGATTGAGGAACATCCAGACTTTTAGAGATGGTTTTGTATCCTTTCCTAGCTTTATACAAATTAACAATCCTTGATTGCAGGTCTTCAGACAGCTCTTTTGACCGAGCCATGATGCACATCAGACACTGCTCATCATCAAGACAATTCTTAACAGGTGTGTTTTATTGTTGGTAGGGCAGCTTTAAACCACTCATCAGTGATTGGGCACACACCTGGCTTGAATTGTTAGGTAAAAATTGGTTTCAATTGCTCTATAAGTCTCCTTAGGCAGAGGGTTCACTTATTTTCCCCCCTTCTGTCATTGATTGCATGCTATCCTCATTCAAATATGAAAACCAATGAATGTTTTAGTCGAAGCAGACAGTTTTTACATCTGTGTGATTTTGACAAAGATCGGATCAATTATGATTTTATGCAGTTATGTGAGAAATTCCTAAATTGTTCATACTACTGTATGTTAAAAACAATTTTTTTAAGTACTAAGACTGAAAACACGAGAAAAAAATGTTGACCAAGGATTTCATAATTCATGCATCAGAGGGTAAATAACATTGTGATTTTATAGACAAATTACAAATTACAGTATAATAACGGGAAACATCTGGACTCCCCGCCCCATGCCTTGTTTTTGCCAAACTGTTTCTGGCATCAACAATGGATCCACTTATGATTATACACACATTTCCGGTCAAGATGACATTTTTCTGATGAACCAAACAGAAGTTACATAATGCTTTTTCCAGGAATATTGAGCAACTACGTGGCTAGAAGCCACATACAGACACAAAATATGAACAGATTGATCAAATCCAATACCAAAATCTTCCATTAGAACAGTGTCTTAGTTAACACACTAACTGCTATTGACTGCACGAGAAATCCAAATCACTTTGACTGGATTGGACATCTGGACGTGCTCTCCTCCAGCCAGTGCATAAACTACATACAGTGGTACCTCAACTTGCGAAATTACCGTAATTTTCGGACGATAAGGTGCACCTGATTATTAGCCGCCACCCTCCAAGTTTGATGCCAAAACGGCATTTGCTCATAGATAAGCCACACTGGACTATAAGCCACAGCTGTCCTTACTGTATTATGGGATTTTTACACCAAAAGATATTAACCGGTAATACTATATTTGACAGCGGCATCTTAAGACTGTCATAAGACCAAATGAACCACCATGAAACTTTGAACCAATTGGCTGCAAAGCTTCATTTGCCCATCACAGCTTCGTTGGGGGAGACAGTCAACCTCTGCTGCCAACACTGTTGTCGTCCAACATGCCTCCTAACATGCATTGCAGCGCTACAGATGTGAATAACAATCAAAATTAATGTTCTGTGTTAATTATTTCTTCAGTTACTGTTCCAGTTGTTCCATTAATTTGCTAGTTATGGTATTTGGCAAGACTTTATTTGACAGTGGCGCTATAAGCCTGCCATAATACTATTATAATTATAATATGAAATTGCCATGAGCATTAATGAATGCTCATGAAAGATGGCATTTTGTGTCATCCGGCAAATTATTTCACTTTTCAATGGATGTAAAGATCCGAGCTGGACATTTATTGACATAATTCAAAATGTCATTAATGCCCAGAATGGTGTCATATAATCATGATGGTCTTATGGCAGTCTTATGATGCTGCTGCAAAGACAGAGTTACCTATTAACCCTAACAAATCAACAAATAAGCCGCACTGGAGTATAATTCGCAGGATTGAAAATGAGGGGGAAAGTAGCGGTTTATAGTCCGAAAATTACGGTAATTGGTTCTGGAAGTATATTTGCAACCTGAAAATTCTCTTGAGACGTGTTTTCCATGTAAATGCCCTAATCCATTCCAGGCCAACCCCCCCCAAAAAAATTTTTGACATAAATCTTTTAATACTGCATAAAAATGCATCAAAGCGTGTATTAAATGCATGTTACAATTACAGTTGTGGTCAAAAGTTTACATACACTTGTGAAGAACATGTCATGGCTCTCTTGAGTTTCCAGTTATTTCTACAACTCTGATTTTTCTCTGATATTGGAACAGTTACTTCTTTGTCACAAAAAACATTCATGAAGTTTGGTTCTTTTATGACTTTATTATGGGTGAACAGAAAAAAAGTGATCAAATCTGCTGGGTCAAAAATATACATACAGCAGCGCTAATATTTGGTAACATGTCCCTTGGCCATTTTCACTTCAATTAGGTGCTTTTGGTAGCCATCCACAAGCTTCTGGTTGAATCTTTGAGCACTCTTGACAGAAATGGTGCAGTTCACTTAAATTTGATGGCTTTCTGACATGGACTTGTTTCTTCAGCATTGTCCACAAGTTCTCAATAGGGTTTAAGTCAGGACTTTGGGAAGGCCATTCGAAAACCTTAATTCTAGCCTGATTTAGCCATTCCATTACCACTTTCGATGTGTTTGGGGTCATTGTCCTGTTTGGGTCTTGGGCGCAGTTCGGTGTTCAATCTTCGGGCTGATGACGTTAGGTTATCTTGGAAGAATTTGAAGGTAATCCTCCTTCTTCATTATCCCATTTACGCTCTGTAAAGCACCAGTTCCATTGGAAGCAAAACAGCCCCACAGCATACTACTACCACCACCGTGCTTGATGGTAGGCATGGTGTACTTGGGGTTAAAGGCCTCACCTTTTCTCCTCCAAACATATTGCTGGGCATTGTGGCCAAACAGCTCAATTTTTGTTTCGTCTGACCACAGAACTTTCCTCCAGAAGGTCTGATCTTTGTCCGTGTGATCAGCAGCAAGCTTCAGTCGAGCCTTAAGGTGCCGCTTTTGAAGCAAGGGCTTCCTTCCTGCACGGCAGCCTCTCAGTCCATGGAGATGCAAAACACGCTTGACTGTGGACACTTTGACACCTGTATTCTAGCAGCTTCTAATTCTTGGCATATCTGCTTTTTAGTGATTCTCGGTTGAATCTTCACCCTCCTGACCAATTTTCTCTCAGCAGCAGGTGATAGCTTGCGTTTTCTTCCTGATCGTGGCAGTGACAAAACAGTGCCATGCACTTTATACTTACAATTGTTTGCACTGTTGCTCTTGGGACCTGCAGCTGCTTTGAAATGGCTCCAAGTGACTTTCCTTTCAGATCCATGCTGAATGTATGTGTTGCTGTATGTATATTTTTGACCCAGCAGATTTGATCACTTTTTCTGTTAACCCATAATAAAGTCATAAAAGAACCAAACTTCATGAATGTTTTTTGTGACAAAGTATCTGCTCCAATCACTCTATCGGAGAAAAATCGGAGTTGTAGAAATAACTGGAAACTCAAGAGAGCCATGACATTATGTTCTTCACAAGTGTATGTAAACTTTTGACCACAACTGTAGATTATTGTACAATAAAAAAGTAGTAAAGAATAAAAGTGAATACACTGTTGGAACGATGGGTGAATGAAGAGGATGCTGGGATACACACATACAGTAGAGGTCCCTCTTAGCCAATTGGATGCCAGGAATGCTAGGCAATAGCTAATGCCATAGGAGCTACCAGTCCAGCATGTTACATTCAGTCAACTCTAGGAGCTGCGAGTAGCAGCCATACTGTATTTTTGCATGTCTTAACCTGAAAATTCTGTATGTAGAGACGTTCATAAGTAGAGGTACCACTGTACTAACCCCGAAAACCCACAGAGTCCATCACAGCTCAGCTCAGATCTGTTGCAGACTGCGTTGCCCAATGCCCATGTCCCTTGTCCGGTTCATACACCCGCGGGCCAATGCACAACACTGAGGAAAACATGCTCCATTTCCTGTTTGGTGCATGCTTAATGGCAGGACTTGATCCAAGCCACAGGTTAACGGACCGGAAAATAGACCTCGTCTGTATTTTTAGTTTGACAGACTCTGATCGGAGCTGAAACCTATTTGTTGCGTTGTTTGGAACGAAGCAACGCTGAGCAGATACGGACTGTATGGAATTTGGGGGTTGCTCATTTTGGCATTCTATTACAATTCACAGATAAGGTGAAGTCGTCTTCTTGTCCCATGGAATCTTCTCAGCTCCCTCTTTCCCGCGCTTCTGCGTCTGGAGTCGTGATGTTAACACTTATTTTGCTGAGCTTAAGGAGTAGGTCTTCGTTCACTCTCGCAAGGCCGTCAAAATGCAGACACGTGACTCACTGTTGACTTATGCTATTGGGATTCATAATCAAGTGTGATCGAACTACTAATGCCGATTGATTTTACATTACGTGATCATCTAACAGTCTTAACATAGTAGGTTTCTAGCTACATACAGTGGAATACATTATAATTTGATTCGTTCCACAGCCCCAAGGCAGCACAGAGGATCATTGGCTGTCCTTTCCCCTTTTTGATGGACATTTACTCCTACCGGTGCCTCAGCAGAGCTCTAAACAAACATCCTCAAGGACAGCTCACATCCTGGTTTCCAGCTGTCTGAACTGCTTCCCTCTGGGGGACGCTATAGGTGTTTTAAAGCAAAACAAACAAGACAGAGGAAGAGTTTCCTAAAGCCCTCTCCACCCTGAACTGCCACATTAACACCACATCACCCTATGTCCAATATTCATGACATGCAATATTCTATGTGCAATATTCATTGCCTTCACAATCAAACTGCTGCTACTTCTATTCACACATATTCTATGTGCAATACTTATTTACGTGCAATATTCAATGCCTTCACTGTCAACTGCTGCTACTTCACTTCGATTATTTGCACTGCCTGAACATAGGACTACCTCATACACATTCTTTTAGATTTGATACTTTTAAACTTGCAAGTCACTTTTGAGATTTTTACTAGTCCTGCACTGTAAAGGGAGATTCTCCACAATTTCATTGCACAACAGTATAATGACATAAAGGGCTATTCTATTCTTGGATGAAAGTGGCTCGTCTTTCTGTTTATTAGTCATGTAGCATATCCTGGAATGATTTCCTGACCCATGATCGATTCTAGTTGTATCGCCGTATCGTGAGAGCATTGATATTATGAGTCTTGTATCATGCATCGTTATCGTGAGGTATCCAGAGGTTCCCAACCCAAGTTGCTACACAGTAGGGAGTGTTGCTCTCAAACAGTCTTCAAAGTGATGTGATGCGGTCTTGGGATTACTGAAGATCTTTGACTGTTATATTATCTTGTATAATATTTCCAGTGGTTTACCGAGTCACATCACTTTTCGATCCAATTTTAATGTATTGCTAATCTTCCCGACTTGACTTATTCAAGAGTAGTCTCCCATTCAGGTACTAGCCAAGATGGAACCTTCTAACATTCCCAAGAGTCATCAGGCCACCGTTTAAGTCAACAATGAGTCTAAACACTTCCATCCCTGCCAAAAAACCAAAAATGAGATTAGGAGGAACACATGATGAGAGCAAAATGTTAGAATTTAATAGCCCTCAGATTAAGAAATACCAGTTTTGACAAAAGCGGTTTAATGCATCCTGACAAAATGTTAATGTCTAGCTTCTGATCACGTCCCATTTATTTCAATGCAATTCCACAAACCGTTCACACAGGAACATAAAATGGAACTCCAGCAATAGATATATAAATATATGTAATAAAATGATAAAAAAAATACCAAATATGGCAAAAACCTTCAAAAAAATGTAACAAACCAAGCCATGAAGCTGAAATTTTCAAACGCTTCAATGTTTTTGAGTGGTAATACTGTAGACAGGATAGTGTTAATCTTAACTCGGAAAGGCTAACTTACTTATTTTTTGAGAACTGAGCCTTACTGGGCTGGGAAAAGCTTACATTTCCTTGTCCGCCACTGGGAACTGGTGGGAGGATATGGCCAGGGTAGAGTGCAGTTGCGAAGGAAAAATTACACAGGTAGTTGGGATCGTTGGTCCAATTTACAGTATTTTGAACCCATGGCAAAGAATACTGCTGGTGTTGTAACCACTGCTGAGATGGCTGATTCATCCATCCCATGGCTGATGGATAGTGGCCCAAGAATGGCATGGTGAAATGGTTGGCTCCCTGTGGGAAGTGAAACTGTAGAGCAGAAGACTCTTCTACGTTATTCTTCCCAAGACTGTGACTACCTGCTGTTCTGTGATCTGTAGTCAGCGCGATGGGAGCAGACTCTGAATTGACTTGTGACACAAAAGGGATGTGACTACCTGAACTTGACAGCTGAGATTCACTTGGACCCGCCATCGCACCAGTGAGCATTTCCCGATGAGCTCTGTCTAAATTGCAATTTACACGGTTTTCCGAAAGTTCAACCGTATTTGTATTGCCTTGAGGCGCTGCCATCTGTCGATGATCTTTGTCGAGTTTGCAATCGTATTGTACACGATTTTCTAAAATAGTATGGCACTGAAGCACTTCTGTCTGTTCGGGAATGGAACTTTGGCTAATGTTTGCCAGTTGTGGTTTTTCAGTCTTAAATAAATTTGGCTCACGGGAAACAACTGTGTTGGTCGAATTATCAGTCATAATCATTGAGCACTCCTGGGGTGAGCTTCTCGCAGGAGGAGGATCCTGCGTGACACTTTGGATCCCTTGCCTGGTCGACGGACTTTTAAGGGTCTTTGAATCCCATCTACTCTTGCTCGCCACATTAATGGGCTGCACAGACATCAAGTTAGACCCTTGAGCTATGGGGTGGCTGGTGCTGACAACAATTCCGTCAACTGCCTTGGGAGGGCACTTCTTCGAACTGGAGTTTGTTTCTTGTATCACAGAAGCAGGAGGAGGATCTGGCATGACACATTGCATCCCTGGCACTGCCGACTGACTTTTAATCATTGAGCACTCCTGGGGTGAGCTTCTCGCAGGAGGAAGATCCGCCGTGACACATTGGATCCCTTGCCTGGTCGACGGACTTTTAAGGGTCTTTGAATCCCATCTACTGTTCCTCGTCACGTTGATGGGCTGCACAGACATCAAGTTAGAGCCTTGAGCTATTGGCTGGCTGGTGCTGACAGCAATACCGTCAACGGCCTTGGGATGGCATTTCTTCAAACTTGAGTTTGTTTCTTGTATCACAGAACCACTGTGGTCACCAGGAGCCAGATTCCCTGAGAATGGTGGTGGGTGGGTTTCCATTGACTTCCGTTTGCATTTGACTGGCCGAAAATCAATGTTTTGGGTCTTATTGGTGCAAATCCTGATGAGATCATCTAAAGACTCGAGAGATGCTCTTTTCTTGGTTGGGAGGTATTCCTCTTCAGAAATTGTTGGACCCAGAGTTGAGGAAGTTACATCTTTCGGAAATGCCTCTTCTACATGAAAACTAGATGGCATTTTGGTGACTGGAGTAGACTCTGGGCAAATCAGGTCATGTTTTCTTTGAGAACTTGGTTGTGTCTTGGAAATGCAACCAATACTGAAAGGAGATATATCCTCTAAAAGCACAATTTCAGCTTTCACCTGAGAACTAGGCACGTTGTCTGTGCCTTGAGTTGCAGTTACAGGAGACCCTAAAGGCAAGAGAGCCACTCCATCCTTTATTTGAAAAATATTTGGCATTTGAAACTCCTCAAGAACTGGATCAGCAGTTCCATGACCTTGACACTCTTGTGGCATTGGCTCAGCCTTCATTTGAAAGCCAGGCTGCTCCATGTAAATGGGACCGGCTGTCTCAAAAGGTTCAGACTCTGAAGGCATCAACCCAGCCTTTAAATGATCAGCGGTTTCAAAAGATTCAGACACTGACGGTAACGGCTCAGCCTTCGCTCTATAACTGTGCTTCTCAAAAATGGGACCAGCAGTTTCACCAGATTCAGACTCTGAAGATACCGGTTCAAAAATCCAATCAAAGCTAGGCTGCTCGTTGAACTTGGGACCAGCTGTTTTAAAAGATTCAGACTCTGAAGGCATCAACACAGCCTTTATTTGATAGCGAGGCTGTCCCTCAAAAACAGGATCAACGGTTTCAAAAGATGCAGACTCTGAAGGTAAATGCTCAGCCTTTGTATGATAACTGCACTTCTCAAAAATGACACCAGCAGGTTCACCAGAATCAGACTCTGAAGATACAGGTTCAAAAATCCATTCAAAACTAGGATGAGTCTCAAAAGTGCGTCCAGCAGATTTGGACTTTGGTTTGAGAGGGAATGCTGACTTGATATCTTCGATCTGCTTCTCAGGAATAGCTTTAGTAGTTTCAGACACTTGGGGCTTCGGTTTATCCTTCACTTTAAAATGTAGCTGCTCCTCAGAAATGGCTTTAGCAGTTTCATGCTCTTGCGGCATCGTTACAGCTTTCACTTCCAAACTGGGCTGGTCTTTAGAGATAGGACTAGGCCTTTCATGAGGTTGTACCTGCCAGCTCATCGGCTCATTCTTAACTTGAACAAAATAGGGGGCCTTAGTGACAGAAACCAAGTTTTCAGGAGGCTTATATTGCATATCCATTTGCTCAACCTTCATTTGGAAGGGAGGTGATGTACTACAGACAGGACTCAAAATTGATGGTTGTGTTGGAATATGAGAGCTTGTGCAGGTCTTTTGGGCACCGAAGGAGGTTCTAGCGGAAGACGAGGCAGGAACAGAATCAGCATTCATGTCCACAGGCAAGTCCTTGGTTTGTCCACTCTGTTGCTCAGATGCTCGGTTTTCTTTGAAGACAAAACCCAGAATGACAATAGTAAGTGTCAAAAGTAAATCTTAAAGGATTCACATACCATTTTGTTGCGATGAGACGCCAGGCTGAAAGGTGCCATGCTGCAGCATGTCGAGAGCTTTAACCAAAAAGAATCCAGTTGATGCAATTTATGACACACACTCATGGGTAATAAATAACCCAGATTGGAAAGTGACAAAAATACCTTCTGCAAATGGAGCATTCCAAACAGACTCGTACATATCTTGGCAGAGGAATACAACCTTTGCAAAAAAAAAAAAAAGAATAATAATAAATGGAATATTGACATTTGGAACAAGGCATTTGTGCTAAAGGTTACCTTTGCGTCACTGTTTTTGGAACGCTCCTGCGCTGCAATTTTAACAATGACATCATTGAGGATATCCAATTTCATCTCCTGCATTAAGTCCTCATCATACCAAAATGAATCCAGTAAATGAGGGTAAGCTCTTAGCTGCAAAAAAATATTCTATTACTGAATATCAATTTTAAAAGTGCTGGCAAAAGAGTCAGTTAAACCACTCCTTACCATGTATTTGAGCTGATGCTCATCACTAACGATGTGCTGGCAGATATCCTGGAGGCTGAATTTCTGGTCACAGCTCTCACACAAGTAGAATGAATCTTTCAATGTCCCACAGCACTCGTACACAGATGATAGACCTGACGGGGAAATTTCTTTTAGTTTCCGATTAGTTGCAGGTGTGGTGCATTGGTCAGACACTCCTTACTCACCTATGATCGGCTTCTTGGACCGGTACCTCACCCACAAGAAAGAATTCAAGTTACTTCCATTTCCTGTAACAACATAATAGTGGCAACAGTGCATCATCTTCTCAAACAGAAATCCTGGAAAAAAAGCAACCTACCTGGCCCAAGAATGGGGACCTGGGATACATTAGATCCTTCATCGATTGGTGCATCATGCAGAATGGACTCACGTTCAGTTTTGCATCTTACAATCCGATTTTGTGTGCCCGTTTCCAACTCAGGAGGCAGTTCTGGTCCTGGTGACGAAGGTGAGGCCCTATTGGAGACCTCCAAATCCTCATCTTCAAGCTCTAATTCTCGATCAGAAAAATGTGTGTCTGGTTCTATCAGCTCTAAAGATGAGCCTGACTCCGAACCTTCCAGATCCTGAACGTCCTTTGAGCCTGTACTAGCAATTTGTTGCTCTGGGCCTAATGACAGTTCTGGTGAGGGCTCATTGAAGCTGGACAGACTTTCCTCCATATCCTTGACATCTGTATCACCAATGTGCAGGTCTGGTCCTAACAACACTGAAGGTGAGCACTCATCATCATTTTCTTCATTTAATTGTGATTCTGGGCCCAGTGACACTGACGTTAAGGAGTCATTCAAGCCTTCTGGATTTTCTTCAGCAAAATCATCATGATCATCTATCTTCTGCTGCCCAGACATCGTTTCACTGAATTCGCCTTGACGGGTCGTCTGAACAGTGGCTTCTGGCTCGGCAGTTAAGCTAGTAGAAGTACTAGCATGAGCCTCTGTGTCCAATGCTGGCAAGAGAAAGATGACATTTATTTTAGAAAACTCAAAATGTCATGTTTAAGTTCAGTGGTACAATACCTCTACTTACAAATGTCTCTATGTACAGAATTTTATGACACGCCTAAACTGGAGAATACTGCCTCTTGTTACAAAAGAAAATTCAGGATATGAAAGACGAAAATACAGTATGGCTGGTACTCGCAGCTCCCAGTTTACTGAACGTAGCATACTTATAGCTGCTCTGCTATTGGCAATTGCCTAGCATCTTTCCTGGCACCAACTAGCTAAGAGGGACCTCTACTGTTATTGTATCCCGGAGTCCTCTTCATTCACCACTCGTGTTCCGACAGCTTTACATGAGTATATTTACTTTTATTCTTATTCTTTTACATAATGCACAACTGTCATTTAATGTTTCTTCTTTTCCTTTCAGCCTTTCATGTTTCTTCTTTTCCTTTCAGCTTTTCCCTTCAGGGGTCGCCACAGCGAATCAGTTGTCTCCATCCAATCCAGTCTTCTGCTCTCACACCAACTACACTCGTCTCTACTTACGAAGTTTTCAGTTTACGAAACTACTTCCAGAACCAATTAATTTCCTAAGTAGATGTACCACTGTAATATTTGTTACGTGGTTTTTGACATGAACCTAGTAAAAGTCAGCAAAATATACTGGACGTACACAATATATGCACTACTTAACAATTTGTACAATACAGCACGCTCTCCTTCCGCTCCCATATCAATGACATAACCAGATCAGCCTACTTTCACCTTCGCAATATTTCTTGCCTCTTCCCTTCTCTCAACCGCCATATCGCTTACACTCTTGTCTGTAGTCTAATTACTTCCCAGCTCAATTACTGTAACTCACTGCTCTTCGGTGTCCCAAATAAGTCCCTCCAGAAAATACAGCTCCTCCAAAACTCAGCAGCATGCCTGATCACTCGGACCCCCACCACATCACCCCCATCATCCGTCAACTTCACTGGTTCCCAGTTAAACAAAGAATCAACTACAAGATCCTCGTCATTACTCTCAAAGCACTCCATGGCCATACATACATTGCACTACCCTCCCCACACAATCCCATCACGGTGCTGGGTAATGGCTGCTAGCCGGGAACCTGGCGGCCACAGTAATAAGGTGGTAGGTAGGTCCCACATTTCTCTATGGCGTGTCTCCCAGAGCTTGGCCTCTCCTCTGCCTGGGCTGCCGGCCGCGGGAGTGGGGGGAGGTTGGGGCACCGATCTTGCGTCACCCCGCGGCGGCTCCTTAGCATTCTCCTGCTTCTGCCTTCCCCTCTCTTCTCTGTCAGGGTATCAGCCCTGCGCTTCGTCGCGGGTCACTGGCTGGACGCCGGTGGCTGGGTGTCGCCTGCTCCGGTGGGGGACCCTGCCCTGCCCTGGGCTTGGTGGGCCGTTGAGTGTCCCGTGCTGTGCCAGGGGCTGCGGCTCGTGGGGCGGGTTGGGTTGGTGGTGCATCCCCTCTTCCCATCCCTGAAGGCTAGTTGATGGGGACGCGGGTGGCCCGGGGGACCACCCTGGATCCGGGGTGGGGGTGACGATGGTTTCTTTGCTGGGCTGCGAGAGGAGGGCTGGGCAGTGCTGGCTCCCTGCCTTATCTCCCTCCCTCCCTGGGCTGGCTGGGTGGGGGCCGTGGCTCTGGGGTGGGGCCGCTCATCTGCATGGCTGTCACGTGTTTGGTGGGGGTCGCGCGCGGCTGCATGTGATTTGGCGCACTGGGGGGGGGGGGGCGCAGTAGCGTAGGGTAGGTTGCCGACGGGCTTACACTCACAAGGGATTCAGACAATTACTGGTTTCTAGATCACAAAGCTCAGTTGTGTACACTCCACCCCTCCCAACCACTTAGCTTATAGACTCCCACACCCCCCTCCACTTCTTTCCCTGGTCAACAGGCCCCCCACATGGTGTCAACCGGAAATACATCTAGCTGACGATAGCACCAACATATTCATAGTTAGTGTAGGCGTTCAATGTATTTCTTTTTGGTGTTTTCTTTCTTTTCTTGTGTTTTCTTTTGTTCCCCCATAACCCCTTCCTGTTCGCTGCTTTGTCATAATAAACAAGGTATGTTAAATTATCACAATGGGAGGATGTAACTCTCAGTGTGAAACATTAAAACTGATCAGACCAACCAGACACTTAAAGACTTCCATTCTCTGTGTCAAACAGCTGAACCGGACAGGTTTATAAAAATAAAATAAAATAAAAAAAATATGCCAAGTAATGAGGAATGGAACGGAGTAAACATCATGCTCAACTCCTGCCGCTAGATAAAAATCCAATAATGCCTGACTGCGGCCGAGAGCCGCTATAAACTACGCCCACATAATGCTACGGTAAATATCATGTATATACTGTAGAACTAGATGCGAAATGACAAGACTGTGGCGTTAGCACGTGTATAGAAAACTAGATGCGAAATGACATACTTGCCGGCAATAGTAAACAGTCGCCATTTTAAAGCAGTAGACTTTTCTGGAAGGCTGTTGTAGCGAACCTTCCGAGCGAACCTAATTAAGTTTTTATCTAAAGTACTCCTAAATCGGCAAAATCTAGTCTTGAATCCATCTTTAAAACCGTTTTTTAAAACTTTCACATGTCGAAAGTATACAGAAGGGAAATTATGGAATAACGGGGCAAATTTAACAACTTAAACGGTTGATTCACAACATTAAATTAATTGAATGCGGTTGATTCACAACATTAAATTAATTGAATGTAGTTTAAAGCTGCTGATACAGAATGGGGACTGGAGTATTTTATTTACTGTTTGAACTGTTAAATGAACTATTTCAGTATCAAGTCTGACAGGATTTTTGTACAATTTTTGTAACCAATGTAGGAAACATTAAAAGCGGCTAATGGGGTGGGGGGTGGGCATCAGTAATCGTATCGTAATCGAATCATTAGGTGCCCCAAGATTCCCACTTGTAATAAAAGAGGAATGGTCATTTTAATACACGGGGCTTCTGGCCCAAAACTAAATGATAACTAACCTACATAAAAATACACTTTATTATAGAGAAATGAACAAATACATGCAATTATATATAAATTAAAAAAAAATCTTTCTGCTGACCACAGTCACATTAGGCCAACTAAAAATTCACCCCATGGTGTGAATGATAAAATATATTACCATCTTCTGGACTTGTTGCTCCATGTAAGGAGGCAGGGGAAACTTGTTCTAAAGCCGTTAAAGTGTTTGATGAAACCAAGAAGTGGGTCTTCAATTTCTGTAAAGCTAAAGACAAATGATTATTTTCAGGGGTGCGTACAACAATTTTGGTTGGGTTTTCAAATGGAGAATCTTTCTGGGTGGATGTAAATGTTTCAGAATAGGACCTAATGATTAGCTGGTTTGGCGCTACTCAAAAGAAAAAAAAAAAAAAGTCTGAATTGATCATTAAGACCTGGAGTATAAACTTAGCCTAGGCCTAAGACGAAAATTAAAAGGGCTTACAAAAACAACACAGTTTGGCTTCCATTCTGCTCAACCTCATTGAGGTCACTGGTGAACTGGAACCAATTACCGGTGGTCATAAGGCAATCACAACTTATTTATCTTTGAACTATTTGTCTCATTTACCTTGGGCCTCTGGAAGCTCAGACAAGTGGTTGTACTCATCGTTGGTCACTCTTATTGTCTAAAAAGTGAAGAAAATGTCAATATTTAAACAATACCTGACAGAATTAGTCCATTTCTCTTCATACAGGATTATTTTTTTCAACTTTGTATTGCTTTGAACATAAAAACACACCTGGAAGTTTCGAAGTCCCATACATTTCTCCACCTCAGTCATGCCAAATATAAAGTCTTCCAGGTTAATGCCCGCCAACTGCTCATCAGTCAACTCCGGGAACCTCCATTTCTTGTTAGGGATTAAATGGCATACACCGTAAACATCGTTGACAGCATTTATATATACTTTTTAAAATAAAAAAAAATGGGACACACCATATAATTATATAGGTGAATGTTTTCTGTAGGGTGACTGGAACGATCCAATCTGATGCCACAAAGAGTGCAGTAGGACTGCTTTCTCCCACTGCAGTTTACTGCAACTATAAAGCTTTGACCTACAGATTTGAAAAAAAAAAAATTACCCACAAAGACCAACTAAATTTCAGACTCACAGAACATTAATACTCACCAATTTTAGAAACAGTGGGCTTAGTTTTGCTATTCATTATCTTGGCTGTTGAGGTTCCAGGTCTGGAAGAAGGAGGGTGACACATGTACAGCTTTTGTTTTGAATCAGTGTTTAGTGATTTTCTGTGTCTAACCACCGCCTCTGCTGAGGTTGGTACCACAACATGAGAAGGAACAGATAGGTTTTTCTCACATGTCCTGCTAGAGCCCTGAATTCTTCTTTCAGTTCCATCTTTGGGTGCTTTGTGCAGCGACGATGAAACAGTGATAGAAGTTCTTGGGTCAGAGTTTGCAGCTGTAATTTCTAAGGTTGAGACCACACAACTAGTGACCGATGAGGTGGACGCCGTTGTGATAAGTTTAGAGGTTGTTGCATCATGGATAGGATTTGTTGCCGTGTCCTTGATGGTAGGGGAAGGATAGCTGATGATAGGTGCAGCACCATGGATGACTGTTGTAGCTTCGAGATTGGTGGTTGTTCGTGGTGCGGTCCCTAATGAAGAGCTTTTCGCATCATGGATGACAGGAGTTGTTTTAGTTTTGGTGGTGCCATGGGTGACTGTAGTAGCCACAGGTTTGGTTTTGATTCCAGGTCCAGTAGATGGAGTTGAACAATCATGAATGTTCATTTCTGTGGACTTGGTGGTACTAGCTGCAACTCTTGAAGATGGTGCAGTACAAACGGTAGCAGGTGCGGTGGACTTCTTGGTGGTTGAAGTTCCACTGGAGAATGTTGTAATGTTCCCCGACTTTGTTGTACAAGTAGTCGTTGCTGTAACCTTTGGGGTGCTTGCAGTTCCACTTGAGTACATTGATGTTACTCTCCTGCTACTGAACAGTGTAGTAGTCGCAGAGAGCGCCATATATTTGGTCGAGGTTGAGGAATCACTGGGCAAGGTTTCTGCAACAATGTAAGATTTGGTATTACCGGAACAAGTAGGTGCAGAGGACTTGGTGATAGTTGTATGACAGCTCAAAGCTGTGGTTGTCGTCACTCTGCTAGATTTAGTTGCGTACTGGCTTTTCAGTGCTGTGGATTGGGTGACAACAGTTAAACTGGGAGTGGTTTCAGCCGCCCTACTGACATTCAAAGCATACCTATTACCAGATGTTGTGGAAGTTACCACAGGGGTTGTTGTTGTCAAACTACCAATATGGTTGGTGACGGACGAACCAGATGTAGTTGTTGCAACTCTACCTGATTTTGGCATGTAAATGCTGGCAGGTGCTGTGGCACTGTAGGTTGTTTCCACCACTCCACCTGATTTTGTAGCATAACTGTAGGGAGATGTTGTGGACCGTGAGCTTGCGGTTGTTGTTAACAATATTGTGGGGTTTGTAGTACAACTTGTGTTTGGTGCTTGTGCAATGAACCCAGAGCTCACAACGATAGGTGTAGAATTCGAACTTGATGAGCAGAGTGCACTAGATTTAGAGTCAGTTTCAATGCTGGCAAAACCAAGGACTTCAGCCTCGACTACATTCGATACTGAGGTAGTTGCAGTCCCCTTTTGTTCAAGAGTCTCACATTTTATCTTCAACTTTTTTTCACATGGTGTATTCTCTCTGGAGATTTGGATTTGCTTTTTATTGCCAATCTCTTCATCCTGAGCAATGCTTGGCATCTTTTGCTGACTTTCCTCCTTTATGAAAGTTGGAACATGGCCACTCCTCTGTTGCCCAGTCTCATCTTTTGTCTCTTTTGGTGTGGAAGCCCCATTACTCTTTGTGAGACTTTTATTGCCATTTTTCAAAGGAAGTTTCTTCAACTTGCTTGGCAATCCGTTTGCTGATGTCACAGTTTTTTGGAGGGGTTTGATTAGTTCAAGCAATCACAAAGTATTTGAAACAATGTTTAAACACAGCATGACATAATATAAACAAAACACTGGGACAAAAATCTTTTTTCCTCAGACAGAACTGAAGTAGAATACACTTTGTCCAAATCAAGAAACGAGAACACTGCCTTTACACAACATGAAAATTACCAGTTTTTGGTTTGACTTACCCAAAGGTGCTTGGGGTAGGATGAGCGGTATAATCAAACCTTTGCTGCCCCTCTTCTTTGCTGCACCCAAGATCACTTTCACTGGCAAGTAAATATGAAAAAACATCAAACTATAAGCCCAACACCACCTGTGGTTTCACACCAATGTTAAATATGGCCGAATTTGTAACTCAAGTCCACCCTAGAATGGAAGTGCATATATTGGACTCAAGAAATTTGTCAGGAAAACAGACCAACAACAATTTAAACAAAATTGGAAAACATGTTCACCTTTGTCATAAGTGCACGATTCCTTGATGGGCCGATCCAATCTAATTTTCTGTGTGGATGATATTGCAATTACTTTTGAAGACTTGTGGCTCCCTGATCTCACGTTTTCCTTTGTTATACCTGCATATGTGACACCATGTGAATACGCGCAGCCTTGTTTGCCAGCTCGAGAAAGGTTTTTGCATCACATTGCGGAGTCAACGAGCCAGGATGGAACCGCTCCTTCAGAGCAGAACAAAAAAATCACTTATGGTCATTTCATTTCAAATTCCAAGGACCGGCTGAAGAACTTACAAGAAAGGTGGAGACGTGTTCCCAGCTAAAAACGTGAGCATAGTCCTCTTGGTTCACCAACAGTCTTCCACACATCAGACACAGCAATGAATCGTACATGGAATCGCAAGATGGGTGACTGCACTCGTACGACACGATAAAGTTGTGCCCTGCAAAGGTAAAGGGTTCAACTTTGCAGAACAGCTTATGTTTTTGTGGTCGCCACTTTACTTACCCAGAATGGGAAAGGTCTTGTTTTCAAAGCATTGGCTGTAGGTTTGGCACGGCGGTACTGCACAGATGTGGCAAAGATGCACGATAATATCATTTACTGATAATTATCAGCCGATGATGGCAATTATGACATCACACAGATAATCCAGATTTAAAAGAAAAACAAAAAAAAAACGATAATGCTTTATGAGAATTATATACTTTATTTAGCCTCCAAATGTACACAATCGACGCAGTTTTGTCCAATTCTGCACAACCCCTCCTCCTTTTGAAGCCCCTGTCGTATGATGATGCGTTACGCGACATAGTTGAAGCAGTTGGATATTAGGGCGCCTCTATCACCAATGTGCGTTGACTTTTCCGTGTGTGAAACAAATGACGCTCTCGCCATCTGCAAAACATGCATTGCAGAAGTTCCACGCGGCGGAAAGAAAGAATCCTCATTCAACACCACTAACCTGATCAGTAATTCAAAGCTGCATCACAAAAATCTGTGGAACAAATACGAAGCTGCCGCTAGCACGAAGGCTAAAGCTAATAATAGAAAGCTACGGGGCTTGTGATGATCGGAGCCTCTTTTGACAGGCAGAGACAATCTAACTAAAGTGATCCGAGAGCCGAAGACTTGGATGGAAAAAAAAAAAATGCAGTTTATAGCCTTCGGTGACTAGCCGTTGTTGAGGACATTGGATTTCGGCTGCTGTTACCGCATTGGAGCCCCGCTACCAGATACTGATTGCCGCTAGTTTTCAGATGCGTGCTTACCTGCCTGATATGACCACTATTCTTTGTGAAATACATGCTGATCACATCAGTTTCACCACGGACATTTGGACAAGTGATGTCAGTCAAGTAAGCACGCTTAACATGACGGCACAGTGGTTATATGATAAACACACACCGAACCACACTCCACTCCACTCACAAAACTGCCTGGGTCCCACACAGCTGAGGCAAGTACCGTGATGCATTCAGTATATGCTAATCTATAAAGTCTTAATCAGATCCTTTTTCTTGAATCTAGTCAAATAATTTAATCCATTTTGTTTTGAATTTTAAAGACTAGTTAACAGATGAATGTGTCAGATTATTCCATTTGAAGTTAATATTTTTCTTATAAAGCCCATACATTTAAAAATTGGTCATTCTTCACCTAAATCAAGACAAATTTCCTTTCAAATAATGTTTCGAACCATATCTAATCTTGAATAAAAGAACATTTCTTACAAACAAGTTTTTTTTTTTTTTTTTTTTAAATTTTTAAATACAACAATTTATTGCTTAAAGTATGGCTGCTTAGCTAGATGAAAGTAAGCTTTTTTTTCTTCTTTCAAAAAATTAGTGAATTTTACCTAAGAGATAATTTCACTCATTTCCAATAGACGTACACTGAAAACAAGGGAATTTAACTAGTTTTAAGGGAGTGTGTTTTTGCAGCATAGTAATGTTATATACAGTGTATCACAAAAGTGAGTACACTCCACACATTTCTGCAGACATTTAAGTATCTTTTCATGGGACAACACTGACAAAGAAAAAAAAGTCCGCAAACAGTTTGCTGAAGACATGTCAAAAAAGCACATGGATTACTGGAACCATGTCCTATGGTATAATGAGACAGGCGGGCTTTTTTGTGTACCGACTTCAGAAGAGGCTTCCTCCTGGGGTGACAGCCATGCACACCAATTTGATGTTGAGTGCGGCGTATGGTCTGAGCACTAACAGGCTGACCCCCCCCCACCCCCCACCTCTTCAATCTCTGCAGCAATGCTGACAGTACTCCTGTAACGAGTCACATGACATTTTGGAGGGAAAATGACAAGCAGTACTCAATTTGGACATTTAGGGATGTACTTTCTAAGCGGTGTACTCACTTTGTTGCCAGGGGTTTAGATATGAATGGCTATATTTTAAGTTATTTTGAGGGGAAAATAAATTAACTATTATTTATTATTATTAAATTAACTTTTCATTGTGTAAAAGTGTCATTTTGTCAGTGTTGTCCTATGAAAAGATATACTTAAATATCTGCAGAAAAAGGTGAGGGGTGTACTCACTTTTGTGATACTGTATGTTAGGAATGGCCTTTGGAGCGTAGTAATGTTATATACAGTATGTTAGGAATGGCTCACTTTTAAAGGTATTTTTGTGCAACTTAAGTAATTGTTGCCAAAAGCTTACAATTACACATTGTCATACAATCAGTCATTGTTTAGATGTTGGAATTCACAAATTGTTCGCATTTGATGTGGAAAGAGTAGCAATAAATTCCGTTTTACGCAGTAACATTTGCTCGTGGATACTTTAAAATTTAATTTTACATGTATCTTAAAAGAATTATCATCTTGACATTATCGTTATCGGCTGGAAGGAAGAGGAAATTATCAGTTATCGGTATCCGTTTAAAAATGTTATTGTGCATCACTAATAACAATGAGCCCTTCAGAATGTCAGTGAAGTGAAAACTGGAGATGCACGTAATGTAGCATTAGTTTAGTCGCCACTCGGCCAGTGTTTGGGTCTGCCTGTCCCGACTTGATGCTGAGCAAACTGGAGAATACAAAAAAATGCATAGGGGAAAATTAAAACCATAAAAGCGAACCGCATTGTGAGCCAAGTTACATAGGCTCACAATCGCTTTCAGTTAAGCAAGTTTTTAGACCTGATAGCTCTGCATCTACCACACCAAAGCTCCTTTCTAATATCTCCAGAAATTGCAGTTTCTAGTTCTAAAAGTTCCATCTGTGCAGAAAGGATTCAAGTGTTGAAGAACCATGACTGGCTCTTCCAGCATGACAATGTTGCAATATTAAAATAACTAGAATAAAACTGTTTACAACTGTTTGTTCGACTGTTCTCATGTAAATGTAGCCAGGACCATTTCTGTTGAGATAATTTAGATACATTTATCATACATTGGCTTTTATCGATTGAAGAAACTGCCTAGTTGTAATAAGACCGCCTCAGACAGTCCTGCCTAAGAGAAGGCCAGCCTTGCTATTTTAAATGTTTTGACATGTACAGTGGGGCAAATAAATATTTAGTCAACCACTAATTGTGCAAGTTCCAAATGTTTTCTGTAACTCTTCACAAGCTTTTCACACACACTTGCTGGTATTTTGGCACCTTCCTCCATTCAGATCTCCTCTAGAGCAGTGATGTTTTGGGGCTGTCATAGGGCAACACAGACTTTCAACTCCCTCCACAGATTTTCTATGGGGTTGAGATCTGGAGACTGGCTAGGCTACTCCAAGACATTGAAATGCTTCCTACGAGGCCACTCCTTTGTTGCCCTGGCTGTGTGTTTGGGATCATTGTCATGCTGAAAGACCCAGCCACGTCTCATCTTCAATGCCCTTGCTGATGGAAGGAGATTTTCACTCAAAATCTCTCGATACATGGCCCCATTCATTCTTTCCTTTGCACAGATCAGTCGTCCTGGTCCCTTTGCAGAAAAACAGCCCCAAAGCATGATGCTTCCACCCCCATGCTTCACAGTGGGTATGGTGTTCTTCAGATGCAATTCCGTATTCTTTCTCCTCCAAACACGAGAACCTGTGTTTCTACCAAAAAGTTCTATTTTGGTTTCATCTGACCATAACACATTCTCCCAGTCCTCTTCTGGATCATCCAAATGCTCTCTAGCGAACCGCAGACGGGCCTAGACATGTACTGGCTTCAGCAGGGGGACACGTCTGGCAGTGCAGGATTTGAGTCCCTGGCGGCGCATTGCGTTACTGATAGTAGCCTTTGTTACTGTGGTCCCAGCTCTCTGTAAGTCATTCACTAGGTCCCCCCTTGTGGTTCTGGGATTTTTGCTCACCGTTTTTGTTATCATTTTGACGCCACGGGGTGAGATCTTGCATGGAACCCCAGATCAAGGGAGACTATCAGTGGTCTTGTATGTCTTCAGTTTTCTAATAATTGTTCCCACGGCTGATTTCTTTACACCAAGCATTTTACCTATTGCAGATTCAGACTTCCCAGCCTGGTGCAGGTCTATAATTTTGTCTCTGGTGTCCTTTGACAGCTCTTTGGTCTTGGCCATAGTGGAGCTTGGAGTGTGACTGACTGAGATTGTGGACAGGTGTCTTTTATACCGATAATGAATGATTAAAACAGGTGCCATTAATATAGGTAACGAGTGGAGCCTAGTTAGTCGTTAGAATTTAGACTTCTTTGACAGCCAGAAATCTTGCTTGTTTGTAGGTGACCAAATACTTATTTTCCACTCTAATTTGGAAATACATTGATTTTTTTTTTTTTTTTTAAAGAATTTTCTGTTTTTTTCCACATTCTGTCTCTCATGGTTGAGGTTTACCCATGTTGACAATTACAGGCCTCTCTAATCTTTTCAAGTAGGAGAACTTGCACAATTGGTGGTTGACTAAATACTTATTTGCCGCACTG
The DNA here is from genome assembly GCF_030265065.1 of Corythoichthys intestinalis. Taxonomy (NCBI): domain Eukaryota; kingdom Metazoa; phylum Chordata; class Actinopteri; order Syngnathiformes; family Syngnathidae; genus Corythoichthys; species Corythoichthys intestinalis. The sequence continues at coordinate 29,105,452 of NC_080416.1, forward strand.
TATGTACTATTCTCCCACCTACATGCATTCCACATAAGCCGCTTTCAGACTTGCTGTATAGCCCACTAGATTTACCCGTATCATGGCTTTCAGACATGAGAAGATATACAGGGAATTACCCGAGCTGGACAGTTTGACTTGTCCCGTGTTGCCGACTCGCGCACCCAACTGCGAGGGGTTTATAACCTGGACATTAGACATGTGCCGGTTACCGGTTTCACGGTTTACCGTGGTGTGAAAACGTCGCGGTTTCAAAACCACTAAAATTTTCCGTCACACCTTAGTACGGTATTCGCTATTTTTCATGTGCCAAAATGCAGCCGAAGTGACTTGGTGCGGCAGCGCTCACCCTTCCCGTTTGTTGCCGTGAGTGTCAGTGATGCTATTCAGCTAAACAGCCAGCAAACCCCCAAAAGAAGCCCTCCAAACACAAGGCGTACTTTTCTTCAATTTATTGAGCTCTCAAATCGTAGTGAAATGTACAAATGAATACATTTAAAACGTTGTACAATTGTATTTTTCCACGTGTGATTCGGTTCAACAGGATAGCAATAGCAACATTAAAAAGTTCGCCAAAAACAAAACACACATTTTCCTTTCAAATTCAATATACAAACTAACTAAAACTTACAAAGACGAATGTTAGCCTAAGCTAAGCTGGGAGAGCAGCTTTGTCGAGGTTTTATAACTCTCAGCCGCTGAGTGAGAAACAAGCTTGAATGAAGGGGGAAGAAAAAGGAGCGCGTCAAAGATCGCTAATTGAGAGAGGGAGGTCTCACTCCTCTTTTTTTTTTTTTTTTTTTTTTTTTTTTTAGATGAAACCTTTTCACAACAGTATTTACATTTTAACTAATTTATAAAACTAACTTATAAATTTTTAACTAACTTATTAACTTATTAAATTTTTGTTCTTTTTAACACAAAGGCATGGCATCATGTAGACTAGAGTTGACACAGTGGCTGAAAATCGCGAAACTTCACTTGCGCCCCCCCCCCCCCACACACACACACACACACAAAAGAAAAGTCATAAAGTATATATTTTTTATTTTATTTAGAAGTGTTTTTACTTTTTTATAGCAATTATTTTCTTTTTACTCTAATATTGAGCAACTTGAGCTGTGGCTGTGGGTATAGTCTAGGTTCTATATATTTGAATTTTATATTTAAAATATTTATTTTTTGATTATTTTCACATAATATTCATGTTCCAATTTGCAAATAAGTTTTGAAAAAAAAATCCTGTTCAATGGAAAAAAAAAATTTTTTTTTTTTTTTTTGGAAAACCCATACATCTCAAAATTTTGGAGCTATGATTGCAATACCGTGATACCGTGAAACCGCGGTATTTTTGCTCACGGTTATCGTACCGTCAAAATCTCATACCGGCACATGCCTACTGGACATTACGCCATTTTTGATCGGCATCTTCAATAAACCACACACTTCCAAAGATTGACGATGGACTGTCTCTTCCTTGGCTCTAAGATCCAGTAACAATTTAATTTTATCTTCTTTCCAGTTTGCCATGTTGGTAATTGAGATGTTTCCAGACTTTCGTCCTACTGTCATCAAAGAGGAAATGACGATTGGTCCGCCATATTTATGTCATCACCCTTCGCACTGTGACCCGGGAACTAAACGGCTGCTTTAACACCAGGTCCCAGGTAAATCCAGGACATTATAGTAGGACACGACCCGGTTAATGTCCCCGTTATCTCTGTCAGTCAACCTGGGAAATTGGTTTCAGCCATATGGGTTAACCATTTAAATCCCGGGATTTGAAAAGAGTTCAGCATATGTCTGAAAGGGGCTATAGATAACAAATACACTGGGGGTCTACCATGCTTTGCTTCCCCCACCCTTTTAAGAGACAGGCCCCATGTAACTAGGGACATCCCAAATAAAAAGGAGCGGAAAAAGGGTACTTTAGAACGTTGAAGAGAATCGTATTATGCAGTCTTTGTATTATAGCGTCCTCTTCGTTCTCCTTGCAAGCTGTTCAAACAAGTTGAGTACCTTCTCTCACCTCAAGTTTATAAATGTCCTATAAATGTTTATAAAAGGATAGACTTGACAGTTTCTCTGCAAAAGGGACAAGGACAACTAATATGTGTCATGGTAATAAAATGTCTTGCAAGAGTTTGAACCAAAACCTCCCTCCATCAGTGGGCGTGCTCATGATTAGGGGCTGTTTACATGGATACACTCCGACAAAAACAACAGAACAGAACCCATTTCATGTTTGCATTTACATGGTTCCGTCTGGGTTCAGTCTCTATCGTTTTCATGCAGAATTGCGACATCGTTCGAACTTCGTATTCATGCCCGGCCCTAGGGGGCGGTGACGTTTTACAAGGTGACAGCCAATGATGCACTTCCTTGACAACCTCCTCAGACCGGAAGACAACATACCCGCCGACTCGCAGCAATGGAGTCATCGGAGCAAGGGCATTCCAATTAGGGGCCTTCTACATGGTGAAGCTGCGACACCAAGACACACTGATTGTGTTGCGGAATGACCTCGCCTAAACAGGTTTACAGCAAAAATGCAAGCTTTTTATTCCGGCCTCCAAAGTGGAACGATTCGTTTGCAGGGCTTGCCCCGCAACTATAAAAATGGAATGCTCTCGCTCCGATGACGTCGCTTTGGGCATGCACTGTCATTTCTCCTAAACATTCACAGCAGCAAACATGGAGGAACGTCGGCTTTTGCTTTGTGTGGTACGCCACATGTTCACGTTTTTGTGCCTTTTGAAGCAAAAGCTTTTAATATTGCAACATTTTACATAAAAATGCGTAGATACCATTGCTCTGAGTGGGCAGACATGCAGTCTTCCGGTCTGAGGAGTTTGTTGTCAAGGAAGTGCATCATTGGCAGCCGCATAGTAAAACTGCACTGCCCCCTAGGGCCTGGCATAAATACTAAATCGTTCCATCCATCCAGCCATTATTTACAGCCTAAACCACGGTCGTGTCACGGGGGCAGTGGCTTTAGCAGGGAAGCCCAGACTTCACACTCCCCAGCGACTTCAACCAGCTCCTTCGGCTGGATCCCAAGGTGTTCCCTGGGCAGCCGAGAGACAGTCTCTCCAGCGTGTCCTAGGTTGTCCCTGGGGTACGAGATCGTTTTCACGCGGAATTTGACCTCGTTCAAACGAAGATGGAACCATGTAAATGCAAATACGAGATGTGTCATTCTGTTTTGTTGGGCGTCCCCATTTAAATGGCCCCTTATATGGCTGTGGAGCAAGCCCCGCAATCATATCGTTCCACTTTGTAGGCCGTAATCAAAAGCTTGAGTCTTTGCCATCACTGTATAAAGGCGAGGCCTTTCTGCAAAAATCTTTACATCTTTGTGTCACAGCGTCAAAGTGTAAACGGCCCCTAAATGTCATGCAAATGTTTGCTCTGCTTGCCACAGCAGGGGGGGCTTAACACCTTTGTCGGCAGGCATGTTACGTGTGAAATATTCTGCATTTCCCTGTATAGTGTAGATATAGCCTCGGCGTCAACGTGTGCAAACAGGCAAGGCCAACTATGGTGTTTTAACACTTAAGAATACTGCTCCTGTTGTTGCATGTGGCGCTGTCGCACGCCAATGTCACCATAGCTAATCACGCATGTTAATGAGGCACACTGCAGCAGCTTTGTGAAAGCATATTCAAGTCATGGCAAGGTCTTGCTTTGGGAAGTTCTAGTCTGGCTCTTTTTGAGGATGCTGCATAACAGCAGCTTCTGCCGTCATCTGGCAAATCCTGTGCAAGTTCTGGTTCATAGTGCATATATATATTTTTTAATGTAACGTTTTGTGAACAAACACCTTGCTATCCAATAACATTTGCTTTGTTGTAAGTGCTGAACCCATATGCTTTTCCCTTGATAGCTTGCTACAATTTTGTATATTTTCAATACAACCCTCCACTAGCCATGTCCCGATACTCCATCTGTGTTGGCGCCTTATACGGGGCTGTTTTTGGACCATCGGATTTGGTCCCAAGATCGGATATGGTCCAGTAGTCACGTGTAGAGATGTCCCGATCCGATATTTGGATCAGATCGGACGCCGATATGGGCAAAAAAATGCGCATCGGTGTCGGATCGGAACACGGAAAAATTCCGATCTAGACTTCCGACCCAGTTTTTTTTTTTTTTTTTTTAAAGTCCGGTCCGGGTTTTCCAGCGCACTGATTTACATAATCCATTCCAGTTTTTGCTTCGGTTTCCCCAACATCCGATCCGCATTTTACGGCAAACTTTCAACACACCACATTTACATTACTGTCTCCCAATTTACCGAGAGACTTTATCGGTAAAAATGTCAGCTGTGTGGGATCATTTCACCTTAAAGGACGAAAAAGACAGAGGCAGAGTGCAACATATGCCACAATAAAGTCAAGCGTAGTGGTAAAGCTGTAAGAAGTTTTAATACAACCAACCTAATCAAGCATTTAGCAAAATACCACCACAAACAATATGAGGAGTATGTTAAGAAAACCGAAGACAAAAAGAAACGTCCTACGCAACTAACACTGGCAGAAACTTTTGCTATGCGTGACAAACTGGCACTTGACAGTCCCAAAGCCCAGGGAATAACAAGAGTCATTGCCGAAGAAATCATTCTGGGTGACAAGCCATTGTCTCACGTGACTAAACACTAGAACCACGGTACAACATGCCAAGCCGTCATTAAATCGTTGAGCGATTTGGCCGTGGAAGATTCGAGAACGATTCACAAACATCCAAATTCCGATTATTGAAATATGTCAAGTAAAGCGGAACTAATACACAGCGTGGTCTTCGGGACGCAATGAGAAACTGACCGCATTGCGTCCCGAAAGTAAACATAATGCTTGTCATATACCCGGGTAATGCCAATGCTCAACTCACGGCTTTAGCTCAACTCATGCCGCTGGATAAAAAACACAAGAATACATGACTGCTGCTGACAGCCGCTACAAACTACGTCAACGTCGTTTTACTTAAGATAATAGATATCATATGTATATAGAACTAGATGCTACACGACAGACTCAACTGCGTTAGCAACATTGAAGTATTGAAAACCAGATGCGTTCGTAAACTGCCGCCATCTTAAAGCAGGAGACTTCCCTAGTAGGCTGTTGTGAACCTTCCAAGCGAACCTAATTAACTTTTTATCTAAAATACTCCTAAATCGGCAAAATCTTGACTTGAATCTATCTTCAAAACAGTTTTAAAACTTTCACATGTCGAAAGTAGACAGAAGGGAAATTATGGAATAACGGGAGCAATTTTAACAACTTTAACAGTTGATTCGCAAAATTAAATGAATTGAATGTAGTTTAAAGCTGCTGATGCAGAATGGGGACTTGAGTATTGTATTTACTATTTTAAAATGTTAACTTGATACTGAAATAGTTGTTTATTTAAACCTGAGAGGCTTTTTATACAATTTTTGTAACTAATGCACGAAACATTAAAAGCATCTAATAGCTTGGGGGATTTGTGGGATTTTCCACTGAGGTTGTTGGTGTGCTTTGCTTTTTTAAGACAGTTTACAATAATATTTGCATGTTTTACTGACTGACTATGCCATTTCTGTTTGTTATTTATAATGTTTTGTGTTTGTCACTGAATAAACAGGTCAGTTTCTTGTTACCAACCGTTGTGTGTTATTCAAACTCACCTAATTCAGCTGGCTAGTTGAGTATTAAAACCTTTTTCAACATGAGTCTGACAACTAAGTAAGGAGGCTAAATAACTTTAACACATGCTCAGATAGGTCAGTATCGGCCAGTATCGGTATCGGATCGGAAGTGCAAAACAATATCGGTATCGGATCGGAAGTGCAAAAACCTGGATTGGGACAACCCTCGTCATGTGTTTCAAAAAGACTGAACATTTACGTAACAGGTATTCACTTCTCAGGGTGCCAAAAGGCATGCATCCAGAATGGGACTTTGAGCCCAGTTTTTTTCCCGTTTGCATTGTGATTGTCATAACTTTTTTCTGTTCTCGACTCGTATTACCATATTGGCCCGAGTATAAGACGGCCCCCTCTTTTTCAAGACTCAAGTTTTAAACGACTTTTTGAACACCAAATTAATTTTTATCCAGAAAATAATTACAGTACATCTGAAACAAATGGTTTTAACAATATATTTTAGAGAAAAAGCATGTTATTTTGCCTCATTCAAATCTTAATATCTGAACATTTAAATATGTAAACTAAAGTGCAGTCACATTCGTAAATGAATGGCTTCTGGTTTTTGAAATGTAAATAAACCAATCGTGATAAAACAACAAAATTGCAATAACTGCATTAACTATCAAAGTGAAGTCTAACTGTAGTCTTGAAACAAATCTCAATAAGGAAAAACATTGCAATAAAATAATGCAAACTAGTAGCTGAGATCTAATGACAGAACATCGCTTCAATGATATCTGGCGCCATCTAGCGTCGTGAATGGGGAGAGTAGCTGAGATTTGTCATAACAGAACATCGCTTCAATGATATCTGGAGTCATCTAGCGTCGTGCATGGGTATAATGTCTAGACCGCGAATATAAGACGATCCCCTCTTTTTTTAATCTTATTTCAATGCAAAAAACACTCTTATATTCGGGTCAATACGGTAAATTGTCTATTTTGTGGAGAGTCGTTGTTAGAAATTTTCTTCGGATTATTGACGTGTTCTAGGAGTCAGATAATGGTACAAAAACATGAATGCCCGGCTTTGACTGTGAGGTCTCAAGCCAACAAACCACAAGACAAATATTTCTACCGTGTGAGACTACTCGTTTTTAGAAACTAATGATAGTAAGAGAGCATTGTGTAGTATTTGTAAACTAGAGGTACCAGTAGGGCAGTTTAATACAAAAAACATGTTAAAATACTATTTTTTAAAAATCTGATCAGAAGCAAAAAAACAAAAAAAAAAGATTGGGACATCTGTATGCTCCACTGCATATTGTGAACCCTTTTGCACCGATCTGGAGGAAGTTGCACTGGTATTTCTCCAGAATAAATCACTTAAAACACTGGTACACATCTGCCTACAAAAGCTTGTGTCATCGGAGTCATGAAGCTTGTCGATTTAACAACCGTATCGGCGGAGCTTTGCATAATCTCAATTATGGCCCAAGCAAAATAGTTTTCAGTAAAAGTAACAGGGCATTCAGGCAAATGCCTAATGTTGTTGACTGGCTTAATTTGCCTAGTCAAGAGCACTTTAAAATGATTCATCTTTTGAAGAACAATTGAATACATTTTTACAAATGCGTTTCCAGCAAATAGCTGTAAACCCCTTATGCAATACTGTGGTACCTCTTCTTACGAACGTCTCTACAAACAATTTTCAGGTTTCAACACACCCTAACAGGAAAATATTGCCTCTGGTCACGCAAGAAATTTCAGGATACAAGAGGCAAGAATCCCATTATGCTTTTTTTTTTGTTTTGTTTTTTTCAAAAACGTTCCTCGTTTATTAGGAAAAAGCAACGAACAGGAAGAGGTTATGGGGGGGTACAGAAGAAAAGAACGAAGGAGAGACAAGAAGCACAAACAGCGACAAATACACTGAATGCCTACACTAACTATGAATATGTTGGTGCTATCGTTGGCTAGTTGTATTTCCGGTTGACACCATGTGTGTGTGTGTGGGGGTGTGGGGGGGGGGGGGGCTGCTAACCAAGGAGAAAGGAGGGTGGGGAGAGTCAGAAAGATAAGTGATTGGGAGGGTTGGAATGTACACAAATCAGCCATGCAAAGTGTAGAACCCAGTATTTGTGCGAATCCCTTGTGAGTGTAAGTTGGCATCCTGTTCTATGCTGCCTGATCGCTAATCCTGACAGAGTTTTCCCTACTTGAGTGTGTAATTGCACCTAGTCAAATCATGCTTCTGTATGAGATTCTGCTCTCGTATTGCCTATAACGTTTACATTTGGGTGTCGCCGTATCAAGACGTGCACAGGCGCTACGGTGTTGTTGGTATAGCAGGCTCGATGTTTTCGCCAAAACAGCACAATTTTCCTTGCATTTTTGTCTCATGAAGAGTATTGATGAGATGGAGACTTCTCTGGACTAAGGAAAAGGAAATTGTTGAGACTGTAGTCTGCCACAAAGCCAACACCATTCTCAATCTCGTGAAAGAAGAGGGAGAGGTTAGATCGGGCCTAAAAAATCCATCCCAACCCGAACCGCGGGTATTAAAGTCCGACCCCGCCAGATCAATTACAGTAACTTGATTTGCAGGCCCGAGCCCGAAAAAAACGGAAACTTTGATGTTTTATTTGCGAAGACTCAGGAGAAGGAGGAAATGCGATGAGTCAGTCAGACCTGGACAGAGCACTGCTTGGAAAAGTCGGGATTGGATGCATTTTGTTTGATCACATTTATGACGATGCCTGTGCAAAATGATAAGTAGCAACAAGCCTTTTGTAACGAATTCTCATGCATATTTGGCAGGAAAAAAAAAATGCGAGTTTTCTAGTAGCAGTACTGCTGACCAATTTATTAAGTCTGTGTGCGGGCCAGCGTTATTGATTTTATGACAGAGGCTGGGGGCCGAATGAAATTTGACCACGGGCCGCATTTGGCTTCGGGGCTGGATTTTGGACATGTCTGGTGTACATAGTTTTATGATCATTATAAATGCATTTACACAATGAAATAATGCTGGAAAAGTTTGTTAAATATATTTCTCGTATGAGAGCAAAGTGCCATATTCATTTACATTCAGTGGAGCAAATACAGGTTTCTGTATAGCAGCTTCAACAATCAATATGGAGCCTTTCGATACCTCACTCCTACTGGTGCATGTTTGCCTTTTCAATTCTCCCATCTTTAGTTTGTTTTTTACTTCTTGCTGCTCCTTATAGAGAAGGAAATACCAGGATACGGACTCGCAGAGGGCGCCCAGGGAAGATTTAAAAAAGAGTGGGGGGGCCACGGCGTTGACGTGCGCAGGCTGCAGCTCCTGTTTGCAATTACCATAGAGCCTTCTCTGTTTTATCTAAATTATTTTATAACAAGTTTTTCTTATTTTAACTTCCATACATTGTTTCAGTCTACATACATTTATTTAAAAAAAAAAAGGCAGCAAGAGAATTTGTAAATAATTGACATTTTGGGCCCGACCCTAACCAGCTTTGCATTATGTTCTATCTACTTCATTGTAGGTATTAACGGTTAGGTAAGGTATATGGAATGATTCAACTGTGTTTGGCTGTTTTATTCCGGTTTTTCCCCCCAATTATAAAATTTATTGTGGTGTTTCAGTAGTGCTTGGAACGGATTAGCGCATTTACATGAAAAACTAATCCCCTCTTACGGAATTTTCAGGTTACTTCCAGAACCAATTAATTTTGTTAGTAGAGGTACCACTGTACCATCCCCACGCACATTCATTCATCACATGCATGCACAATTATCAATAAATACATTAATAACAAGTCCTTACTGTTGCGCTTTAAAACAACTTGGTGAATCCTGAGCTCGTCCATCACTGGAGATATATTGATAAACAGTGAATTGTGAGTCAAGTGGGGGGAAAAAAATTAATTGATGGTGATTTGGAACTTGAGCATATTTTGGAGACCAACCTTTTTCAAAACTCGGCGGGTTGATTCTATTTAACAGTGAGAAAGGCAAATCCATCACCTGGTTGAAAGGGAGAAAGCAAACAACATGCCTAAGAGGACACCCTCGATTAAATTTTTAAAGTATTTTCTCTATAAAACTACCATCCAGTATACCTTAAGGACAACCTGACTCCACCCTCTTTCTTTCTCCTCCATTTTCACCATAGACTCCAAGAATTTCCTTCCGGGAACTTGTTTCCAACCGAACGGCAATCGCCAGGGATTTAGATACATCTAGAGGAAAGACATAGCAACGTCAGCAAACGTACCACTAAGAATTATACGTTTCAATAATGGTTTAGCAACAATACACAGGCTACCTATACACTAGGACAGATAATTTTCTCCAAGTATTTTGCTGACTATTTTTATACCTGTCCGTACTACGTTTAAGGATTTTTATACAGAGACACTCTTCTGTATTAGGCCGCGTGTAATGTTAGCTACCTACTTACTCCGTGCAAGAACTTGCATGGAGAAGAGGCACATTAGTGTAGCCGACATGCCGTATAGTCTTACTAATTGCACATTTAAGACTATTATCAGTCCTAGTCAGGGGTGAAAGTGGCTAGAATTTCTTGACGGAACTCCCCGACGTGAAGGTCGCTATGGAGCCAGAAATTTTATTTTATTTTTTTCTTTCATTTTTTTGAGGGGGGGGTCAAACCTCTTAAACTACTGAAAAGCAAAGAAAACTGTTTTAGCACAGTTATTTGTATAACACATACAAAAACTGATTTTCTTTCAAAATTGTATTTTTTCAATGATTTGCAAAATAAAAGTTAACAAAAACCGCTATAACCCCAACCTTAATCTTCTAATTTTTTTTTCCCCTTATTTCCTCACATACTAAATGCCAAATCTCAATTTTAACTACTAAACCTAGGATGTATATTAAAATTGAAGTTAATGTAAACATTTACTTTTTAAAAATAATAATAAAGATATAAGTGACATACATTAAGAAAAATAAGTACAAATGACATATTATGCAGAGTGAAATTAAGCATAGTTTGAACATTGACTTTTTTTTAAATCATAAGGAAATGAATAAGTAGCCTAAAATAAATGAACAAATATAAGTCCAAAGGGCACATTGACAGCTAAGATGTTCTAAACCTCCCCATCAGAGCAAATAAAACTAAATATGATAAATAAGCCTCATCAACTCTTTCGTTGCTCTTAAAGATTTGATCCATTTTATGTTGCATTGCCCTTTTTTGTCGCATCAATTCAACGACTTTTTTTTTGCTTTTCCAGAAAACATGCACATTTGAACCAATCAGAGCTAACTATCTCTGCTGATCACATGTCAGTATGTCAGCCAATTGAACGAATAAATGAGTACAGTCGTTTTGCTTTGCTGCGTGCATTTTCACATTGACGTGACTCATCGTCAGACTGATAACTACAGGAGCTGGGGAACCCTCCATGCCGTCCGTGGAATAAAATAAATTATAAATATTGGTGGAAACGAATTACGCTACACAAGCACTTTATTATGCTTGTTGTTAACACTTGTGTATATAAATCTGATGTTGGTAGATTGTTTTCTTCTTGGCATGTGTGGCAGCTTAGCATTTTTTTTTCTTTTTTTTACATAGCGTTTTGACAGTTGCCGTCATATTTTTCTGGCCCTGAATCTTATACCGGAACTGCGTTCATGACCGTTCTGGCCCACTTTCACCCCTGTGGCCTATACTACGAACGGAGTTCAACCTCCCCAGAAGTAATCCAGTTTACTAGCGGGTAACCGGAGTTGACAAAACCTGGTTGTCTAGTTTGTGGTCAATCGGTGCTACGACGCTGATTATGAGGTTGATTAGTCGAACCTGTGTCAACCCAGTCAGAGTTACTGCGCGTTCACATAAAAGGGGGCGGAGACCAGAGTCAAACACTACTTGTGACGATGGCACGGGCACCTTACTTCACGGAGGAGGAATGCGCGATGATTAAAATCCACCCTCACCGCGAAATCCAACACCGATTCGGCGAGTAGAGTGCGACGGGTCTATTGACAGCGAATTTACAGATCGTGTGATTTGTGAATGCGTCAATATGCCAGTTTACTTCTGTCCATCAAAAGAAATAAAGCGTGCATGCTGTTAGGACAATAAAAGAAGATTTGGTACGTTAACAGTAAGAAATAATTTATCGCGCATCACCACATGAAGCAGGATGATTGTATGTTTAGTCCCCTTGACTGTATGAATACGTATGTTCTTTTTTTTAGTTTGGGGCTAAAAAATCCAGCCCGACCCGAGTCCGATCAATCAACTTGATTTGCAGGCCCAAGCCCGACCAAAAAAAAAAAAAAAAGTTATATTTTTGAGGACTCAAGGAGAAGAAGGAAATGCGGGATGCCATGTGTTGTTGCGTAAATTAAAGCCCGTCTTTTGTAACGAATTTTCACAGTTAAACAAGACTGTAAGGTGCATATTCAATAAACATTTATGTCTTTTATATTTGTGCGTCTGTCCTATCAGTGGATTTGACATTTAATTTAATCTCTTCGAGTTGGCAGAAAAAACCGCAAGTTTTCTCAATGTTTAAATAGTCTATATTTTTCTATGATTATTATAACTGCATTTACACAACGAAATAACGCTGGAAAGTTCGTTAAATATATTTCTTGTATGAGAGCAATGCTCCGCATTCGTTTACATTCAGCGATTTTAACAATCAATTTGAAGCGTTTCCATACCCCACTCCGAATCGCACAGTGTTCTTACGCAGGTATTCAGCATCACAGATGGAATACATATATTGTCCCTAGCAAAAGAGCGCACGGACAGGCACACAAGCTGCGCGGTTGTGAGGGCCTGACTCGGCGGGTTACATTAGTGACGTCCGCCTCGATCATTTGTCACAGGTAAAGAATTCCCTAAGCTGAAAATCTATATCTTTCATGGAGTACATCGTCCGGGTACGCCAGCGGATTCTGGCGGTCCCGAAATACCCGTGCCCTCCGGAGAGAGCCCCTCACAATCCGCGCGCCAATGTCGTATGGGTCGTCCAAGTACGCTGTCATTGTCAGGAGGACACGTCCGCGGAGGAGTGCTGTTTAAATAGAGCGTGGTTAATTGGAATCCTGATGTTAAGCAAGATCTAACTCTGACACGACCAGGTTTGGCGTGTGGCGCCATGGCAACACTTCTCGGTTCCAACATATCCACCTTTCGTAGTCTCGCATAGCCGCGAACTTACGTCGCACGTGATAAAGTCACTCTCGAAGTTACCCTGCTAAGCCAGAAAACCGGCTTCGTAGTATAGGCCACTGGTCCTAGTGTAGACGTAGCCACAGTTCGTATATTCACACACAACCCATTGAAGGCGGGGTGGCGATATTGCTGAGAATGAGTTTTTCCCTACACAGAAATAATGTCATCAGACCATCAGCCAAAATGTATTTTTTGTCATTTAAAATAAATAACCCCATAAAGAACAAGTGTCCACTTATGTGAAGATCACATTTTGGGTGAAAAATATTGGGTTCATTTCGTATAGGGTGCCATTTGTGTGCCCAGTATAAAATGAAGCTGTATTTTCACTGAGGTTGGACAAATACCTCAACTACTTCAACTTATCTTTTTGTATACTATATATTGCTGTCTGTTGTAAATTCTATCTTAGAGGCTCCTAAAATCTTTATTACTATTTACTTCTGGTAAAAGATTAGGGTGGAATATCATATGATAATAATAATAATATCTTCACCACCTACACAGACAAATGTATTGGCGCCTTTTCATCACCTATTGTTCCTGAGTGCGGAAGGCAGTTGTCACCCAAACAAAAAAAAAAAAAAAAAAAAAAAAAAAACTCGTTTTTGCGTTGTCAACAGTTTCGACGGCAAAAACAGGGAGGAGCGTTATCAAGATTTCCACTACGTAAGACACATTTTCAAATGTTTGCATTTTAAACCCCCCAACACGCTATCGTAGTGTAAACGATAGGGCTTTCTGGAAAGGTTTTTGCCATTGTCCTGTCAACAGCCCCTGAGTAAATGTTCATCTTTAAATACCAGTGCCGTGTAACCCATTAAGCGGCTCCTTTTATATACAGTATATTGTGCAACTTATTAATTCTGTTAGACACAGGCACTCTCCAAAAGCAGAAAAATGTTAGGTCACCCTCGAACCTGAAGTCTGTGTCAGAGTAAAATGCAAACACTGACATCAAAGTAACAAACAGAGGGAAAAACATGAGTACTATGGAAATTACCAGTGTTTGCAGCAGGTGCTTGTGTGACTCCAAATGCTTCTTCAACAAATCCTTCGGAAATGTGTCCTGGCAAGCACAACAGGTACAAATGGGGTCGCACTTGGCTTTCGAACAGTAACAGAACACCATCATGGATGCGCCTAGTAAAAGAAAACATTAATAAACGTTAGAACGTAATTGCCATTCGACAAAATATCTAATTGTGTTGTGAAATGCATAATCACCTGGCACTGAATGCTCATCCAGTTGATTGAATATACCCTCATTGAGTGACTGACCTAATAGGCATCACATATATTCAACATGTTACACCATTAAAGTGACAGTCATTGGCTCACAGTGCTATATGTACTTAGAAAACTTTGAGCTGCCTTCCTGGGATCTTTCAATTCTATCGGATTAGACGAGGAGTGGTTATTTCCTTGTCTGGTGAGGCTCCTTGTCCACTGGAATAACAACGAAAATAAAAATATTAAATACATCTTACAATCAATCCATGTAGGCAAAAGTTTAACTCACCATTACATGTTGGTCATTTTCCACATGCTGGAAATATTGCGCCTGTGTGTTGAACTCAATATTGCAGTTCTGCAAATGGAATAAATGTTAAGATCCCCCCCCCAAATTATATGTTCATTGGTTTTCCTTCATGTAAGGAATAGCCCAATCTAAGCTACCACTTTGGAGTGGAAAGGCAATGTGTTCCCCAAGATATTGAACGTGAGCTGACCTGACAAAGTATTTTGTATGACTTCTCAGAAGCATCTAGCAGAGAAAATAAATCACAAATGATTAGGAACAAATCATTGTAATTTGGCAATAATACATCAATATTATTAAGTGACTGCTCCCTAAAGAGACATTAAAATGTGACACTGGATTTTGTATGATGATAGTTTCTTGGCATACCACTGCTTTTATTGTTTTGAGCATGCAAAAATTTGTGAAACACACAAGGCATTTAAGAGATTTTCCACACTTGCCAATCCAGAAACTGATATTGAAGTCCCACTGCCACCAAAATATCAAAACTAATTCAATGAATCTTGCCAAAATATATTCCAAAAATAAAGACTCCCACAGATCCACAAGTACTGAATTTGTGTAATCAACATTTTGTAGCAGTTAGCTTTGGTATTGTTGACATATATGACGCATCATCCATTGGATCCCAGGCAACTTTGTCCTATATACTGTACAGTAGTATGAAAAAGTATCTGAACCTTTTGGAATTTCTCACATTATTGCATAAAATCCCCATCAAATATGATCTGATCTTGGTCAAAATCACACAGATGAAAATGCAGTGTCTGCTTAACTAAAACCACACAAACATTTATAGGTTTTCATATTTTAATGATAGCATGCAAACAATGACAGAAGGGGGGAAAAATAACAACCCTCTGCCTAAGGAGACAAAGCAATTGAAAATCAATTTTTACCAAACAATTTATGTCAGGTGTGTGCCCAATCACTGATGAGTGACTTAAAGCTGCCCTACCCGCTATAAAACACACATCTGGTAAGAAATGTCTTGAGAAGCATTGTCTGATGTGCATCATAGCTCGGTCAAAAGAGCTGTCTGAAGACCTGCGATCAAGGATTTTTGATTTGTATCAAGCTGGGAAAGGATACAAAACAGTCTCTGAACGTCTGGATGTTCATCAAACAACAGTCAGAGAACTTGTCTACAAATTAAGAGTTTAGCACTGTTGCTTCTATCCCAAGGAGTGGCCGTCCAACAAGATGATGCCAAGAGTTCAGCGCAGAATACTCAGAAGGTAAAAAAAAAAGACTGTCTGCTATAGAGTTACAGAAATCACTGGCACAATCCAATATCTGTGTGGCCAAGAATGGTGTTCATGGGAGGACACCAGGGAGGAAGCCACTGCTGTCAAAAAAAAAAAAAAAAAAAAAAAAAAAAAATGTTGCTGGTTTAATGTTCGCAAAAAGGCACTTGGACTCTCCACAGATTTTGGCAAAATATTTTGTGGACTGATGAAACCAAATTTGAATTGTTTGGGAGCAACAAACAACGTCCTGTGTGGAGAAAAAAATGGAACAGCTCACCAACATCAACACCTCAATCCCACAGTGAAGCATGATGGAGGGAGCATCATAATTTGGGGCCGTTTTGCTTTCTCAGGGCCTGGACAACTTGCAATCATTAATGGAAGAATTAATTCAAAAGTTCATCAGGGTGTTTTGCAGGAAAACCTGAGCCCATCTGTCAGACAGTTAAAGCTAAAAAGAGGATGGCAACAAGGCAATGGGCCAAAACACAGAAGTAAATCAACTTCAGGATGGTTTTAGAAGAACAAAATACACGTTATGGATAGGCCAAGTCAAAGTCCAGACTTGAAACCATTGAGATAGAGTGGCATGACTTAAAGACAGTGATTCATGTCAGACATCTGACTGAACTAGCAGTTTTGTAGAGATTGATGTGTCAGACTGATCTGCAGCTACAGGAAGCGTCGGGTTGAAGTTACTGCTCCCAAGGGGGGCACAAAATATTAAATGTGGTGGTTCACTTATTCCCCCTCCCCTTCTGTCATTGTTTGCATACTATTCTCGCTGTAATATGAAAACCAATAAATGTTTGGCTGTTTTTGTTAAAGCAGACAGTTTCCCCCCCATCTGTGTGATTTTGACAAAGATCAGATCACATTTGATGATTTTATGCAGAAATTGCAAAAGGTTACGATACTTTTTCATACCACTGTACATGTATACATTGCCCTAAACGAATTCTATCCTTTCCACCACGCGAAATGCCCACTTTGCACACATTGAAAGTCGCTCAACCCGTTCGATTGTTAAATATTTCCACATAGCACATATTACCACTCTAGGAGCAACCCATTTAGCTTCCACAACATTCTCCGATTGGGGCTGTTTACAGTACTTCCTCTTTTTTCCCAGAAGTGTTGCAGAGTATGCAGGGGTCGACAATAAGGCTTATTAACCAATGGGCTGGAGTCCACATGAAGTTCACTAGGCCAACTATCAAAACCACTGGCCGAGGTCAATGAGTCAGTTATTGATCACAGTAAAGAACGAAAAAGAAATATTATTTTGAAAAACATTTATTTTTTTAGGGTAGAATTTTTGCAGGAAAACTGCAAAAGCACTAATCCAGTGCAAATAATCCTATTCCAATTCGATAATCCGATCCATAATCACTCCAGTATAGCCAACAATTTTTCTTGGGAGCTCCAGGGGGAGGCGGGCCCACCGGGGAGCCCCGTGTGTGGGCAAAGCTTTCCTGTCTTCCCCTGACTGCCGTCTGGAACGCTCCCTCTGTTCGGTTGTCGTATCAATGATTTTGAAGTCAAAGAGATAGCAATTAAGGCGAACCATTTTCAAGCTAGACAGTTGTTCTGACGATATCTTCTCTGTAATCACACGGATTAATTATCTTATGTTCATATTGAAGTCAGTGTGCATCTCGCCGAAAGCGATATTCCGCTATGCTTGCTACAATTTAAAAAACATGACCATAAATGGAGTTGTTTTTCCACATATACAGTAACTGCTGACAGTTAACCCTTTAACACCGAACGTCTCTGCAACGAAACTTATGAATATCATCTTTGAAGCCTCGTCACGCTGTAATTACGTCACCAATGTGCCATTGGTTGGTCTCATTTGAAAGTGTGGAAGTTAAGGTCCACCCCAGTTTTTACTTGAAGTCAATTGACCAAGTAAAATGGGAGATAATGTCATCTGAGTTTTGTTGCACTACTAAATAAGCATCAAAAGGCTGCATGGACCATGTGTTTATCTCCATATTTCCATAATTTCTTGCCCTTTTTAAAAACCGAAAGCAGCGCGAAAGACTACATATCCCAGGAGCCGTTGTGAGGTCAAGAAGGACGAACCTAATGTGAACATTTTTAATAAATTGCCGAGCGAGGCGCCACCAAAGGAAAGGGAGGCATGGGAGCGAGCGACGGCTGGTTGGACTGAGCGAGCGACTTCGAAACATGCGGAATGAATCGAAAATCCATTAACTTCCGCTAAATTTAGTTATTTCATCAACTCAAGAGGATGAGCTGCATTTGTTGTTTTCCTCGGATGAGTCGGCGAGTGACAGGCTGACAGCAGTGCGCAAACAGCGGAAGAGTGAGCTGTGTGATGTTGTGCGTGACGTAGCTCCGGGTCCTGTTCAAGAGGAAACTGAGTCGCATTCCTGAAAAAAATTGAACTGAACTAATTTACTGTCAATATTTTGAAAATACCTTTTTCAATGTTATATTAGATTATTTTTTCTTCACTATGAATCTCTTAAATATGTGTGTTCAAGAAGCTTGATTGCATGTATATACTTAAAGCGGAAATGTGAAGGTTGGCCAACCATGTTTTTGAATAATATCAATGGCTAAACAATTATAAGCATATTTTCGTTATTTTTTTAACGCAACCCTTCCAGATTCTTTGTTTAACCCATAGCAATGCCCTTGACAACGAAAATGCTTTTCTTCGGCAATCTTCGGAAATGACGTCACACCTAGAAGTGCAAGGGAAGTCCGCCATAGACGGTGTGTGGCGATGTTTTGTTCTCACTCAAACGAAAAGTTGATTGAGTGGCACGTAAATGGACATCTTTCGTTCTCACGAAGCAAATGAATTTCACGCCATCATCGAGTAGTGTTCTCTGCTACAAACACTTTGAAGATGCCTGCTCCCTTAACCGGTCTGCTTATGATCAAGGATTTGCCAAATAGTAAGTGTGATTTTTGGATAGATGACTGATGACTTTGTCAAAGCAGAGCTGCCAACTGTTGTGGAATGTACAGTAGAAGCTAGCGACGTTAGCCGAAAGCCAACTCGTGGTAATCCCCGATCATAGTTGTTGTGTTCGCTAGGTTAAGCGTGTTTAAATTGTGAGTCATCTACGATCTTGTCCAAAAGGGTTAATCCACTGTCAATTGGGAAAGCGGTGTGGATGTGCATATAAGCGGGTCGGCGTCGCGGTAATTCACGGTCACGTTGCCGTAAGAGACACACACCGCCGGTGCGTTTGTGCACATTTATTTGTATTATGTATTTCCACCTTCATGCTTGAAGCATTGCATTGCATTTGTACGGTTCGACGTTTCTTTCACGGTGATCGCTTGATAGCCTTCTAGTTTGTTTTACGAGAGCCGCTGACAGGTGACAACTAGCGTGTTGCCATCGAGTCAATCTCACAGCGAATCAGCGAGCGGCTCCAGTCACGCAGTGAATCATGGGAAATGTAGTCTCGGGACAACACTGAAGTGGTGCTTTATAATCTGTTCGCTTGTGTGAAAAAACTACATTTCCTCACGCCATTAGACGCCACTTCCTGCCGAGAGCCCCAAGCTGTGTTTGTACTGTTAGCTCCATGTGTTAATAAAGAAACAAAGTTGTCAGCACTTCGTGTGTTGGATACCTTTGTCAACAAAAAGCTCATAACAAGACACTATGCACGATCAGTTTAAGAGACGCTGGGACTGGAAGTAGTAGTAGCTGGTAGTAAGAGGCGAGGCGGAGATGAGCAAGAAGCAAAACTTCGCGGTCGAATGTGAAGGCAGTCCGCTATTATTGTTTTCTTATTGTTGCCACAATAAAGTGGAGAAAACCATCAACGACTCATCTCCTTCTTTCCCCCCAACGTTTTTATATTATTTTATATGCACGAGAGCTGCCGGATCTGTCTGGTCTGGTTATTAATTTTTGTAAACAATGTCATCAGATAGACAAAAACATAACATTATGTGCAAATGCCTGCATCTTCAAATCATGAAAATAATAACAGCGTTTATCTTACCAATCTTGTAATCTCGATGGGTCTTGTCTCCATTCCATGTCAGGTAGTCTAGGCACATTGTTTGCATCCTGATTAGCGTCTGGCTAATACATGTTAGGTCCAACATAAAATTCCAACCTTCTCCTCTTCCTCCAACTCTTCAAAAACTTGGATCTCCTCCCTTGCGCTCGATCTATTGCTTATATCGCTGTTTGAATCATTGTTTGAAGGGCTTTGTATGGCTGCCGTATGTATGGAGCGCTGCCATCGCTGTTCTCAGTGTGACGTATCACTTCCGGGTTCGTCCCCTTTCAGGCTCGAACTTCGGAAACGCGATTTTGTCGTCAAATATACAACATATAAATTATTTTTTCATGCTTTATTTGTTGGACAATGTTTAATTACTTTAATTGTGACCCTATTTGGCATGTTATGAAATTACTTCACATTTCTGCTTTAAGGTGATGGGTACAATAACAATTACCTAATCTCACAGAGATATCCTCCAAACCCTGTTTGTGTTAGATGATATTTATATATATATTTTTTGTTTTGTTCCTCCACTATTTTGTACTGTATACAACTGTTTTGACTATAGTATGTGTAAAGGCCATAAACGCCTATGACCATACCTGCTGTTTGTGTTGAATTGTCAAACATAAAACTATTGTCTTATTTTTTTCTCTTGAATGTTTATCCTAACAAGTTGAATAAATATTATCAAGCTTCAAAACAGTTGGTCGAGCATGTTTGGCTGTCAATGGGATATCAACATTACAAATTTTGAAAAAAGATTTTGGGATTTTTTTTTTTGTCTTTTTGGGTCCAAAATGTTGATTATAATTGGTCAGTGAAGAAAACAACAGTTTGGACATGAAGGTTATGATGTCCTGAAAAAAGGGACCCCACCTGGCTATTGTGAACAATTTTTTCTTTACAATATAAAGGCAAAATCAAAAGCATGCAAATTCAGCCAAAAATAGGCTTTGGTGTTAAAGGGTTAACCTCAGATAAGCATAAACAGTTATAACCACGGAATGTTCCAGACACAGCCCGTCTCGGTCGATACGAGTCGCCTAAATTCATAATTGCCCACACAGCAAGGTTCATGACATGTTTTGCAAGCGCCTTGCGCAGGAAGAGCTAACCACCAAATGTTCCAAATACCTTATCTGTATATAAGAAGACTTTCCTCTCTGCCTATTGCACATTTTACCATGCAGCTCATCCTGTAACTGAATGTGCCCAGACTTTCTGCAATTAAAATTGCATAGTACTGCTCTCTTGCCTCCACTCTTCATTTAACAATCCAGTCTAGCAGTCTCCCCTGAACTTAAAAACGAACACGCGGAGGACCATAAAGACTGCCTCCAACAATACCCTTCAACTTTCCTCCAACTGTATATGCGAGGCATTGATCTGGGCACTTCACTGCAAACCTCGTTTTTTTTGTCTCATCGTACACGAACCAATTCCAGCGCTCTCGCCACTGGGGCTGAAACTTTCCCTTTTCATATTGGATTTCTCTTTCCCTAAACTCCTCTGGTGACTTTCTCTTGATTGACGTTTGGCCAGGTGCTAGGGGTTTCAGAAACACGTCTTGTAGTATCACATTAGGTGGGTACTGAGATACTGACAATCAACAGCAGTAATCAGTGTTCACGGGGGAGCGAGCGAAGTGTGTTTACGCCACATGGAGAGCAAAGGCTGTAGCATAGACTAACATTGTCTTTGATCGGGATAGCGTAATGTCAAAACGCTGAACCGTTAGGAAATAAAGTCCATATGACAAAAGAAAGCACGTTTATTTCATATTACACGCAGTATTTTACGCTCCTGAATGAAATGGACCACTTGGATGTGTGTGGAAGCGATCGATATTTTTATTCAACTTTTTGAATCCCGCGCCATGAAAATGAGTGACTTCCAGCTAGAGTCTCTGGTATGAATGAGTCAATGAATCTCCACTATAAAGCCATACCATTGTACACAGAACGACTGCGGATTCTGCAGATTAATTTGTCTATTTTTCGTGTCACGCCACCCCAATGTGCTGTAGGCTTTTGTTGCTACACCAGGGAGAGTGGTGTGAGCCTTTTTGAGTTTCCGAAAGATCCTGTTCACCACAAGAATGGACAAAACAAGTCAGACAATCGAGGGACCATTGGACGGACGAGAAAGTAGGCAAGCTGTGTTTTATGTCAAATACTGGGATCATAGCACACGTTTTAATAAGGTGGTGGCCTATATTTTTTGGGTGACAATGCACCCCGTCTACCGAGAAGGCGGGAGTGGCCGCCTCCCTTGGCTGACAACCAGCGGCTTGTTGCACACGATAGTCGCCGGCCGATAAAGGCCCATGCTCGGCAGCCAAGCGCTCTCGTCTCTGGTTCTCAATTGTGTCATGACTTCCACCCCCCTCAGCCCTCTTCGCAAGCCCGCCTCGAGTGCTATAGTCAGTTTGGGCTCAGTCAGCCACGTGCTCCAACGTCGGCCGATTTGTCCACCAAGAATGCACCATTTTCAGCGGTCATTCCCCTGCTGAGTCCCCAGCGACAAGCACTGCCTTCCGGCCAGGGCCGCAGCAGGGGAGCGACGAGCTGAGACTTGGCCGATTGGTAAAGGGAATCACCCCCGCCGCCGTGTGTGTGTGTGTGTGTGTGTGTGTGACATGAGTTGTGTGACATGAGTTGGGGTAGTTTTGTGTGTTGTTTGGTGTTAGAAATGCGAGGAAGACACTGATAAAGCTGCTCAGTTCGGGTTAGCATGTAACCTAGCTCTCACCCTGCCTTTTTTGTTTATGGTCTTTCCTCAGTCAGTCCCCGCAGGGAAAAGACAAAAGCCGAACTAACTTTGGTGGCATATAATAACTTTCAGGAGGTTTAAGAAGTCATCACTTTTGACCATTATGCAGTAATTTAGCCATGTCGTACTGAATAAATGCACTTTCAATATTTCATATTCCATTTAGCACAAGACTTATTTGTCATGAGCATACAATTTGTATAGCAATTGGAGGAAAAAAAATACTTTTAAAACAATAACCTTTTGCAGTCTACTCTAGTCATCAGTCTCGTGTTTGTTGTCTCTCTCGACTTTTTTTCATTCTGAATCTTTCTCCTCCTCCAAATACGACTCAAACATATTTGGCTGTAAGTCACATACATCCTCTGGTTCGGCAATATAGTTCGAAAAATCCCCACTAGAACCAGAATCGCTAAAAACGCTTACTCCTCCATTGGGTTCAATGCTAAAACTGCAGAAATCGCTCATTCTCTGACATCATCACCAAGCTGGAGGTGCCAGAGTGCTATAATGACAGGAGGAGCTAAACTGCAGATTTATGAATGAATGAATTTATTGTCATCATCATCAAAATCATTGAAAGTTTCAGGGTGTGGAATTTTACCCGAAGGAAAGACGAAGACAGACAAAGGAAAGACGGGAAAAGCAGATGCTTATCGATACCCGTCCCCCATCAGCCAGGGACGCACAGACACCACATCTGTGTTACAGTCCAGTCATAATCTTCACATTTCGTTCAAAAGTCATTGATTGCCATGGATTTTCACATATTGTCAATTCGAGTGGGTTCATTTAAAGACTCATTTCTCGTCATCTGCACTTTGCCAAATTGTTGTATATAATTCAATCGTCTCAACATGTTTTAATCCCAATAAAAATGCTATTTAAGATTTCTTCTGTCATTACATATGCACTTTAATGTGAAATTTAAAATAAATAAAATACATTTTTAAATCGACGCATTATTTTTACTGGATCCACCGGGCCAGTGGTTGGAGCATTCTGGTGGCCCTGACTGTTTTAAAAGTACGAACGGGCCACTTATATATGTTTTATATCAGGGGTCAACAATATAGTTTGTTTCTTTTGGCAATGCCATTGTGTTTCTGGTTTATTGTGCTTTTTTAGCCCTTATGAAATAAACAAATATATACATTTTTTTTAACATTAAAAATCAATCCTTTTCACCCGTTTATAAACCTGATACTCTGAAAAATGGCTAATTATGTGATCGTATTAGGGACATCCTTAGCCTTGTTGTTACGATTTGAATGTCAATGTCAACTCTTCATCAGAAATGCTTAATGTCACTTGGTCAAAGTGTTTTCTCAAATGTTTCGCTCAAATTAATGAATACTCTCCTAGCCCACATCACTTCATATGCTAAACTCTGCCCATTTAGTCGGAAATTTATAGAGGCTTAAATCTGCAGTGTTGGAGCAATTTGCAACACTAATGGTTAATGGTATTAACCATTGTTCCGATAAAAATTATTCAATTGCTTGTGGGCGGGGGGCTCTGGCCACTACTATAATGAAACTACGAGGGTCATTTAGCAAATAAGGTGAATTTTTGGGTATAAATACTTCTAATACAGATAGAAGCTTATTTTGACTTTTTTCACATGGATTAAATTTCTTTTGCAGTTTAAAAAAAATTAAAAAAAATTGGGGATTAACAAAGATGGCCGACCAAGAAGCATGCTCCAGGATTGAACACCAGTCAGGCATCAGGTTTTTGGTTGCTGAAGGGTTCACAACGGCTGAAATTTGTCAGCTGTGTATGGTGCCACGTTTCGGCTGGAAAAAAAAAAAAAAAAAAGGCACGAAGTTTGAAAGTGACAATGTAACCGAAGTGTTGTAAGCAACTGACCGAGTTGTCAGTCTACAGATTTTTACGTGGAGGGAATACAGTAGCTTCTGCACAGATGGGAAAAGTGTCAGTGCTGGGCAGAGGTTGCGCTAGACTTTTTCGTTTTCTGTCATTTTGACTGACCGTGTCATAAAAATCCAATCATAATCTATTTTTACCTGTCACTTACATTTTTAAAATGATAATAATGACATATTCAATAGTATTTAGTTTTCATTCATTTTTAATTAATATTCTGTCCGAACAAGCTTAACAAGAGGCAAACAGACAGCGGAGTGCACCAATCAGCGACGGGCAGACGTGCCGTTAGCAAAGCGATGAGGGCAGGACGAGGGACTTGCGCGCGGAAGTAAACATACGAGGAGAACGAAGTTTATTCAACATGGCTAGCGCGAGACAGACTGTTGTCAATGACTCGTGTCGATGTGTTTTAGCTCATTTAAAACTGAATTTACCGCGGATTGGAACATATTCTCGGCTCTCCCGTTCGCCATCTGTGTTGTTGTAGAGACGACTTTCGGCGCGCAAGTGTGACGTTGCTCGTGAAGAA
Organism: Corythoichthys intestinalis; assembly: GCF_030265065.1. Taxonomy (NCBI): domain Eukaryota; kingdom Metazoa; phylum Chordata; class Actinopteri; order Syngnathiformes; family Syngnathidae; genus Corythoichthys; species Corythoichthys intestinalis. The sequence continues at coordinate 29,130,302 of NC_080416.1, forward strand.
CACGTCACGCAAATAAACAAATCTGATTTGTCGATTGATTTTGTACCTACTCGAGAGGCTGTGTCCCAGACTTTTCTCTCAGTGTTTGAAAAATACTGAGAGAACAGTCTGGCCGTGCCAGGCAAACACTCAGTTGCCTTGACATTTTTCCGAGTAAGGCCAACGACGTCATGCATCAAGAGAGACAATAGCTAATTAATATGCTCACTCGCCACCCTGTGGTCTGGGGTGTGAATTGCAACCTGTCAAAATGACAGATGGACTTCAGTTTTTTTCCGTCACCGTTTTAAAAAGCCGGTCAACGACGGAAAATATTCTGTTAACGCGACCCCTGGTGCTGGGAGACTACATTGAAAGAATAAAAAAGTATGCGTTTATCTGTATTAGAAGTCTTTACACTGAAAAATTCCTTATTTATTGAATGACCCTTGTACATGAATGAGGGCTCAGTACAGTACACCTGAGGTGACAGTGGGATCTTAAATAGGAATAATAAAAGGATTTCATCTTATTTTCTGAAAGATCTTTCCATTTACTCACCCGGATGGGGGGGACCGTTCCGTTGAGCCTCTTCAATTCTTAGTTTCTTTGGCTCAGAACCTACTAGCATGAGGTGAAAGACAAGACAAACATGAAGCTCCATTGACCTCAAGATACTTCAGGTTGATTCGGTTTCATTGCGTATCCGTGAATGTCTACCTTCAAACAGCTTGGGGACCTTATAAGCATCGAGAGACTTCATCACTGCTAAGAAGAACAATCCATCAGAATACAATTGAAATATTATGATATAAATAGCGGTGATTGCATACCTTGATAGTAGCTAAAATCTTTGTACAAGTTGAGAAGCCTTTGAGGCAAATTTAAAATCTAAACAAAGGAGGGGGGGGGAAATCAGTGTCATTATCAGTCGACAAAAGCTTTTTCACAGTGCACTTCACATTGCGCAAGGTACCATCGACGAACCCATTTATCGGTATTGTGGCTAGTGGGCGCTACAAAGGAGTAACGCGTTGCTGGGCGGTGGAGCACAGCAGCAGTTAGCTATTTTCTTTGACTTTCCGGATAGAGGTATTTTAGAACATTTCTTTTTCCTAGTTTGATGATTGCCGAGCATTAACTGCCACTGAACATTTTTAATATATTCAGTTCTGGGGACTGAGCTGGAAAAACTTTGTACTTCACATAAATACCATACTATAGTAAGGGCTGTTTTGGGTCATCTTTTCGAAATATCCAGCCCTGGAGTAACTCCAAAGTTGGCTGTCGAGATTCGGCCGTGGAAGATTCGAGAACGATTCACAAACATCCAAATGTTGATTATTGAAATATGCCAAGTAAAGCAAAACTAAAACACAGTCAGCGCAGTCTTCGGGATGGAATGAGGAACTTCCATTTAGTCATTTTGCTCCAAGAATGGAAAAAGAGGCAGTTTCACACTCAGGGCAGCCTAGTGTAAAAAGCGGCAAGCGCAAAACTGGAGGAGTCACATAAGCTGACTAACTGTCAGGAAGTGAAAAGCAGGTGGACTCCAGCAAACGTATACTCTAGTCCCCTAGCACCAATGCATATATTTTGTAATTTTTCCACAAGAAAACTGACTTCTCCTATTCCAAGGAGAGATTATAATAGTCGTGTAAGGAGTTTTACTAGTTTCTGTGAGAAGGTGAATAGTTTTGTTATTCATGAACTAAATTTCCGCACTAATGCACATCAAAGATGATTTAGCTTAGCAAGCAGACATGAGAGCCATTTTTGTGTCCCAGTGCTCACGAAAACTTAAAAAACTTATGACAATGTTTCATCTGCGAATTGTCTCTCAGTCCGCCATAACAGCCTGATAGAGATATCAGTACACCTGCCCCTCTGCTATTGGAGGAGTTGTTGAGGTCAGCGTGGTGTGGGAAATGTACAGTATTTACCAAGGGAAGGTCTAAACTACTATAGTCAACAACACACAAATGAATTGCACAGTGAAATCAACACAAAGATGGGGGTGGGCGCGAATGCGTGCCCACAACTCGGAAGTGCGCCGTACACACGTGGTCAATTTGGCCACAAAATGTGGCGGCAACCAAGCACTTTACACTCAATCGGACTTACAATACACCCCAAAGATGCTAAACGAACACGTCACCTCACGGCATAAATGTGCAACATGAATATGATGTAAACAATGCTTGTGGACTTCGCAAGGACTAGCGGGAGCAACGACTACCCGCTGTTGCAATGGCAAAGCTACGAAACGGCCGCGGCTCCAACCTATCGCTGGAACCCTCCAGAATGAAGGAAAAATCCTTTCATTCATGGCCGCACACAGATCAACATTCCCTAGCACATCTCAACCTGTTGCTGCACTCTGTTCGAATGTGCACCCGCGCTGGCACACACCCATCTCAGTCGCAAAACACTTGGCGCGTGTGACTTGAGACCAAAACCGGAAGTAACTACTGTTAGGATGTTATTTATTCGCAATTAATCATTAATTGTTCTTCCTTAATCTGACTCCAATTACTCGTGCCCGATTACACTTTATCTTACCGCAACGTACCCAACAATTCTGCGCGTTCGTTCTTAGAAGAGACCAAGGACCAAACAGACCAAATTGTATATGAGCATTTAATCTCCCAAGCAAAAGATTACAGACGTCTGGATCCCCAGTCTTTCACACTCAGAGCGTGTGTTCAATGACTGTCCAAAAGCAGAGGGACAACACCCAAAGTAGAATACAGTGATTATATAGACATACTTATGAATATGCATGAATACATGATCATTACTTCTTCAAACTACTTCTTCAAAACGAGCAACAAACTGGTTCCAACTGGTTATGTGGTTACACAACAACCGAATGCTTGAGAAAAACATGGCCATATATGGGATACAAGAAAGCATGTGCATGTGTGCGGGCCATTGAGTACTTCGACTCGGAAACATACTTTGTATGATCAATCATGTCTTTATGTATTAAAACTCAAGCTTATATTACACAAACCCCCTGGTGTGGGCCTTCTATTTGATCTTTATTAATTTACCAATATGCCTCATCACCAAGGGTGAGATGCCAGAGGGGCGAAAATCTGCACTTAAAGAGCATTAAGATTATTATTGGGAGTATGTATCGTTGTTCTCAAAGTCAGGACAAAATTCCCTCTTACCTTCCGCTTGGAACGATAGCCTCATGGCCTGGTCATCTCTGAACAATGTACACACAATAATCAGACAATCACTCATTGATATATGATAACTTAGCACGACACATAACAGTATATAAGCTATTTTCTTCTCTTCTGGGGAACAGAGGTTACAAGCACATTTTCCCACCGTTGGTGCCCAGATCCTTAGCATCTGGCACAGTCCCAAGCAGGTAAGAGCCCTGCCTTCATCGTGCAGACAGGATAATGATGTTGTCGGCATATTGCCCTAAGTCACCAGTCTCTTCATTGTCCTTTACTGTTCATTACAAGTCCTTCGCATGCGAACATATAAAAGCTTAACCCTTTACTACGAGCGGTTACCATGGAAACGAATGCGTAGTGGGAACCTTTCTAACATTTTCTATTCAAAACGCTCTTTGTATCTGACTACAATATTCTTCATTCTACATATGCATTATGCGGCAATAACAAAATGGTAACACACACACACACACACACACACACACACTATGGAAACTAATCAGATTACTGGTTTGGAAAAATGAACGTGTTAATTTCAGTAACAAGCAATCAGCCTACAGTAATGTGTTAGTGACAACACTGAACGCAAGTTAGTGTTAAAAATAGAGCAGAAATACTAACCATGCAATATGATGATCAGGTTCCCAGACAAGTCATCTTTAACATACTGGGACCTCGTGGTACATTTGCCTAGCTCAGCATAAAAGTATCAGCAATAAAAAGGAAATTGCAAGATTACTTTCAGCTACAGGGAACGTGGAAAGAGGAACTGGGAGGTCCTTTGGACTGTCTGATCTCCAACCAAGCATAAGCATCATGAGACAGTTAATGGCCACGCCTTTGGTAGCAAACTGGCTGAGAGACAGCACTGATACTTCCTGTAACTGTTCACACATGGGGAATATACTAAGCCAGCATTCGGTACCTCGTGTCATCGGACTTGCGGCCACATGTTTTGGACACTCGGGTGAAGAGAGGGGCGGAGCTGTCAACTGATCACCACCTGGTGGTGTGTTGGCTCCGATGGTGGGGGAAGATGCTGGTCAGACCTCGCAGGCCCAAACGTATTGTGAGGGTCTGCTGGGAACGTCTGGCAGAATCCCCTGTCAGAAACTGCTTCAACGCCCACCTCCAGCAGAACTTCTCACTTGTCCCGGGGGAGGTGGGGGACATTGAGTCCGAGTGGACCATGTTCCGCACCTCCATTGTTGAGGCGGCCGATCGGAGCTGTGGCCGTAAGGTGGTTGGTGCCTGTCGTAGCGGCAATCCCCGAACCCGTTGGTGGACACCAGCGGTAAGGGATGCTGTCAAGCTGAAAAAGGAGGCCTATCGGGCCTTTTTGGCCTGTGGGACTCCGGAGGCAGCTGACAGGTACCGGCTAGCCAAGCGGACTGCGGCTTCGGCGGTCGCCGAGGCAAAAACTGGGACATGGGAGGAGTTCGGCGAGGCCATGGAAAACGACTTCCGGACTGCTTCGAGGAAATTCTGGTCCACCATCCGGTGTCTGAGGAGAGGAAAGCAGTGCACCATTAACACTGTGTATAGTGAAGATGGTGTACTGCTGACCTCGACTCGGGACATCGTGAGTCGGTGGGGGGAATACTTTGAAGCCCTCCTCAATTCCACAGACACGCCGGAGGGTGTGTTCCAATTATAGAGGGATCACACTCCTCAGCCTCCCCGGTAAAGTCTACTCAGGGGTGCTGGAGAGGAGGGTCCGTCGGGAAGTCGAATCTCGGATTCAGGAGGAGCAGTGTGGTTTTGTCCCGGCCATGGAACAGTGAACCAGCTCTACACCCTCGGCAGTGTCCTCGAGGGTGCATGGGAGTTCGCCCAACCAGTCTACATGTGTTTTGTAGATTTGGAGAAGGCGTTCGACCGTGTGCCTAGGGAAATCCTGTGGAGGGTGCTCCGGGAGTACAGGGTACCGAGCCCCTTGGTAAGGGCTGTTCGGTCCCTGTACGACCGCTGTCAGAGTCTGGTCCGCATTGCCGGCAGTCAGTCGAATTCGTTCCCAGTGAGGACTGGACTCCGCCAAGGCTGCCCTTTGTCACCGATTCTGTTCATAATTTTTATGGACAGAATTTCTAGGCGCAGCCGAAGCGTTGAGGGTGTCCGGTTTGGTGGCCTCAGCATTGCATCTCTGCTTTTCACAGATGATATGGTGCTGTTGGCTTCATCAAGCCGTGACCTCCAACTCTCACTGGGGCGGTTTGCAGCCGAGTGTGAAGCGGTTGGGATGAAGATCAGCACCTCCAAATCTGAGACCATGGTCCTCAGCCGGAAAAGGGTGGCATGCCCTCTCTGGGTTGGGGATGGGATCCTGCCCCAAGTGGAGGAGTTCAAGTATCTTGGGGTTTTGTTCACGAGTGAGGGTAGGAGGGAGCGGGAGATTGATAGGCGGATCGGTGCAGCGTCTGCAGTGATGCGGAGTCTGCACCTGTCCGTTGTGGTGAAGAAGGAGCTGAGCCAAAAGGCGAAGCTCTCGATTTACCGGTCGAACTACGTTCCTACCCTCACCTATGGTCACGAGCTGTGGGTCGTGACCGAAACTGATACAAGCGGCCGAAATGAGTTTCCTCCGCAAGGTGTCCGGGCTCTCCCTTAGAGATCGGGTAAGAAGCTCGGGCATCCGGGAGGGGCTTGGTGTCGAGCCGCTACTCCTCCGCGTTGAGAGGAGCACGTTGAGGTGGCTCGGGCATCTGGTTCGGATGCCTCCTGGACGCCTCCCTGGAGAGGTGTTCCGGGCATGTCCCACCGGCGGGAGGCTCCGGGGTCGACCCAGGACACGCTGGAGAGACTGTCGCTCGGCTGGCCTGGGAACACCTTGGAATCCCGCCAGAGGAGCTGGGGAGAGGGAAGTCAGGGCCTCCCTGCTAAAGCTGCTGCCCCCGCGACCCGACCCCGGAATAAGCAGAAGATGATGGATGGATGGCATTCGGTACCTTGTTTGTCAATATCTCTGAAATATCTATTAATACAGACAAATTGCAGCCTACAAGTGGTTTTTTTCTTCTTCTTTGTACGCGGTGATACATGAACACGCTCTGACGGAATTATGTAATTAAAATGGTCACTCTGGGACTAATTTGGGTCCTTAGAGACTTCCAGCATCTGGTTATTCCAACAGTGGCAGCACTGACAATAAGACAGGTTTCGTTTTTGCTTTTTATTTACGTTTTTATTTTTTTTTCCCCCCAATACACTAACCTCGGCTTTACTTCGATACACACCAACTAAGACCTCGTGGATATCAGTTACCGTCACAAGATAGTCATCACGAGGGCCTTTCACTACTCCCGCAACATCCCAGACGAAGCAGCGAGAGCTCCGGACTCTCCGTGGATTGCTGTTGGGTCTGAGGCAGAGGAAGAAAAGGAAGCAGAAGCGCGACCGCAATTCCAGCATTCGGCAAAGGCTACGAGTCCAACCGCAAAAGCCAGTCCCGCATCAACGCCAGATCCCTCACTCACAAAACAGGACTTGCAACTTACAACTTGAAGGAAACGGCTATGTCCGCAAATACTGCGCCCTAATCATTACAGAGACGTGGCTTCACTCGGGCATCCCCAATGCTAGTGTGCAGCTAGCAGGCCGCACGCTAAACCGCCACAACGGAACCGCAGACTCCGGTAAGAGCAGAGGTGGGGGGCTTTGCATTTACGTGCATGAGAACTGGTGCAAAAACAGCATGGTGGTAGCAGGGCACTGCTCCCCAGACTTTGAGTACATGTCAGTAAGATGCCAGCCTTATTTTCTCCCGAGAGAACTAACAGTAGTGTTCATCACTGCCGTTTACATACCACCGAGCGCCAACGTTAGCACGGTATCATCTCTCCTACTGGACGCTATAAATAAACGGGGGCCCACCCCGACGGCGTCCACACTGTTGCAGGTGATTTCAATAGGGTCGATCTAGAAGCAGTACTCCCAAAGTTCTACCAGCACGTTAAATGCCAATGAGAGGGGGAAACACTTTGGACCCCATGTTTTCAAACAACAAACACTGCTACCTCCCTCCCCCGCCTAGGACAGTCAGATCATCTCTCCTTACTACTCATACCTGCATACAAACCCCTCAGACTCCGATCCAGCCCCACAACAAAGACTATTACAACCTGGCCTGAGAAAAAAAAAAAAACAGCTTCTGGACTGCTTTCACCACACAGACTGGGACCTATTTGCACATCAGGACCTGGAAACAGTCACGGGGACTGTACTGGGCTGCATTTTCTTTATAGGAACCGTGGCTGTGGAAAAAAACCTGCAAGGTCTTCCCAAATCAGAAGCCCTGGATGACCAGCCAGGTCCGCTCCCTCCTCAGAGCCTGCGACGCCGCCTTCAGGTCAGGAGACAGTGTGTGTGCTGAGCCACCTCCTGTACTGCCTCTACACCTACGACTGCAGTCCAATTCACAGGAGCAACACCATCGTCAAGTCTGCAGATGACACCACAGTGATTGGACTAATCTCACTGGAAGATGGGGCAGCCTACAGAGAGTAAGTAAACAAACTCGGCCTGGTGCTCAGACAACAATCTGACCCTGAACACCACCAAAACCAAAGAGTACTCATGGACTTCAGGAGGAACAGTACCAACCTGTCGCCACTGTACATCAACTGCAAGCGTGTGGAGCGGGTCCAAACCTTCAGGTTCCTGGTCAGGAGTCCAGATCTCAGATGAACTCTCATGGACAGCAAACATAACAGCCATCATAAAGAAGGCTCAGCAGCATCTGCACTTCCTACAAGTCCTCAGGAGGAACATGCTGGATAGGAAGCTGCTGCTGGCCTTCTACCCCTCATCCATTGAGAGCCTGCCAACATACTGCATTTCCATCTGGTACAGGAGCTGCACTGCCGCAGACAAGGACAGGCTTCAGAGGACAGTCAATGCAGCAAAGAGGATCATTGGCTGTCCTCTCCCCTCCCTGACGGAAATCTACTCCTCCCGGTGCCTCAGCAGAGCTCTAAACATCCTCAAGGACAGCTCACATCCTGGCTTCCAACCGTTTGAACTCCTCCCCTCTGGGAGACTCTTTAGGTGTTTAAAAGCAAGGACTGAGGAACAGTTTCTTTGCTAAAGCCATCTCCACCCTGAACTGCCATATGTAACACCACATCACCCAATGTCCAATATTCATTTACATACAGTACATGCAATATACTATGTGCAATATTCAAAGCCTCAATGTCAACTGGTGCTACTTCAATTATTTGCACTGTATGAACATAGGAATACCTTATACAAGTTCTATATTTAAATTTTATACTTTTATTCTTGTACTTTTTAGATTTTTCCTTGTCCTGCACTGCAAGGGAGATGCTCCACAATTTCATTGTACAACTGCACAATGACAATAAAGGGCTATTCTATTCTATACCCCTGGGCTGTCCAAACGCAAAACATACTATAACACAAGCTTGTTAACGAGGCAGATAACGTGGCAAATTCCTCTCGAACATTATCCTACTATTGTTTAAGGGCGCTTACACATTAGACCAGTACTTCTCAAATGGTGGGGCGCACCCCTTTTTTTTTGCCGTACTAAAATAGTGTACTTGCACATCCACTCAGTGGGTGGCAGTGGCGCTCTCATTTTCAGAGTGTGCGCAGTATTTTTGAAATAAGCAAGAGCACACCGAAGAGATATGAAGAGCTGTGCGCAGTTTTCGAAAAGCTGTTTTCCGGCCGGACCCCCGCAGCGGCCCACTGTCTTCTCCGGTTTTCACGTGCCCGCCTGAGAAGTGCCATTTTCGGCTTGGGATTGTCACGACGACAGCCCTCAACTACAGTTCTCCCTCGGCGGCCGAGACTGCGCTTTTTTGGGCCGTTTGCCTTTGACTTTTAATACAGTAGGAGATGAGGAAAGACCACTGTTTACTGTGTCTAAAAATGATTAAAGCGGACAGCCGGGAGCCAAATCAATTCAGACTCCACTTAAAGACATTACACCTCAATCTCATTGATAAGCCGCTTGATTGTTTTTCATCGAAAACGTGCCGAATATTGCCAACAATTGTCCCGCTTTGTCAGTGTTATATCAGTAAACCAGTGAGCACTGTTAGCATGCTCAGTGCAAAATAACCCCACACCATTGCAAAAGAGGTGATAAAATGAAATGAAATATTTATTGTCATCATCATCGGTATCATTGACAGTTACAAAATGTGGGATAGTTTGGCCAAAGAAAGAATCATTGACAGTCACAAAAACAAAATATGGAATGATTTGCCCGAAAAGACCGATGACAGACAAAGGAAGACGGGAAAAAGCGTACGCTTATCAATACCCGTCCCCCTAGAGCCCGGGACGCACAGTCTAGCATAGCAGAGTTACATAGTCACATTACATGAGTTTTCATTTTCAGTTTTTCTTTTTGCTTTTGTCCGTTTTTTCACTTGTAATCTTCCCAAAAGTCATTGATTGCCATTAGGTCGCATTGTAGAAAAGATTCTATCCAAAGCTTGGAGTCCAGTCAAGCAGCTTTGCACTTGATTAGAGATCTAAGTTTCCTGCAGGGCATATCTTTAGGGCGTGCGATGTTATGTCTTGGTCTCTGTCCCTGACATTTAATCATCCTTTTGTTGTGGGAACATTTTGTTGCGGATGTGTGTGTGCAGTGGAGTTATGTGTCATTTTGGTTCGAGTAGCGATCTAGGATTGTTTCCTTGTACATCTTTTTGAAGTAACTAAATGATTCTATACTCATCAGCGCTGCATCACATGTATTCAATAGGCGAGCCCCTATGTTCGTAATAAAGAAGGATTTTAGGGTTGTCCGAATTATCCGATAGGAAAACAGTCTGATTCCAAATAGGTCGTAATTTGATCCCCTCAGTTGAAATCGAGCTTGTAGGTTAGGCGGCAGACAGTTTGCGTGGGCCTTGTACATCATTTAAACAGTTTTGAAGTTAATCAAGTCACGAAATTTTAATAGCTTGGATTTGATGTAGAGCTCATTTGTGTGTGCTCTGAACGGTGCGTTGTGAATGATCCGAATTGCCTTTTTTTGAAGAAAAGTGGATAAAGGTGAGTTTGGTGTGTGTGTCTCCAAATTTCCGAACAGTAACTGAGGTGCGGCTCTACCTGGGCCTTCCATGTTAGTAAGTCGTCGAAAACTACGCCTAAGATTTTGTGCTGCCGTACTCTGTTTCTACAGACTCTGCTAGGGCCTGCGCAGTGATTTTTTTCTAAACCCGTATTGGCTATCATGTACTAAATGATGTTTTGTTATGAATTTGTCCAGTCTGTTGTTGAAGTTTTTCGAGGATTTTGGATAGTTGAGGCAGGATAGAGATGGGTCTGTAGTTGTTGAACTCATGCGAGTTCCCGCCTTTGAAAAGTGGGACAACTTTCGCAATTTTCATTTCATCAGGGAAGACTCCTGTCTCAAAAGATTTATTGAAAATATGGGTTATGGGGAGTAGTATTCCATTACGAATGTTTTTAATAAGTTTCATATCAATTTCATGTAGGTCAGTCGATACTTTGTTAGCACACTGTGTAAGTTCTTAACCTCAACGACCTGAACTGGTTCCAAAAACATGGATTTTAGTTTAGGGTCAGGGTGTTTATAGCCTGTTGCAGAGGGAATGTTTTCAGCTAATTTAGGCCCAACCATCACAAAGAATTCGTTAAATTTATTTGCAATCTCTTCTTTGTTCCTTAGCTCAATGGTGTCTGCATTTAAGAAGTCAGGGTAAGATTTTTCCCGACTCCTTATTTTTCTTTATCATCCCATTTACAATTTTCCACAGTCAGCACGTGTAGTTCCTGCTGCCTTCCAATAATTTACTGTAGTATTGTTTTTTATACGCTCTCAGAAAGGAATTTAGCTTATTCCTGTAAGCCTTGTCTTTTGGGAGATAAGAGATAAAACACTTGTACAGCGAGGTTTTGGTCATCCAAGGTTTGTTTTGCATTCTTAGTTTTATGCGAGTCAACTTGACCGGGCAGTGTTTGTCAGAGATCTGCTGAAGTATATTCATAAAGCACCCCTAAGCTGCATTTACATTATTTGCATTAGAAACATCATCCTGGTCTTGAGTTGAGCGATCTTTTTTCATGTCTTCAATGTTTTGATCAGTTCTAATTCTTTTGTAGACTGACTTTGTCGGATTTACGCAATAGTTGTGTAGAGTGTAGTTTGCGAAGATTGGCAGATGGTCAGTGATCTCAGATTAGCAAGCCACTTTGAGTCTTGAGAATGTTGGTAAAGATATTATCAATGAGTGTCGCGCTGTGTGTCGTTATTCTTGTTGGCTGTGTAATTAATACTGGGAGCAGCGAAAATAAAAACTGTCCTTCTGCCCAAAGACACTTTTTTCACCTTTTCAGTTTTGTTTTTTTCCCGTCAATTTTTTGGGCATATTGTCCTCATGAGTTAATGTTTCTAATCAGTTTGAGTTTGTTATTATTTAGTGATTTTATTACATTTTATTTTTCAGTATCAAATGGTCAAAATGTACCTTAAGTGTATTTTTAGTTTGGATGTGACTTTTTTTTTTTTTTAATTCAGGCAAATTGATGCCCGTTAAGTCTTTTCTGTTACAAAAAAAAAACAAAAAACAATGTTAATAAAGTTATACTTTATTCTAAGTTGGTCTATGTTACTTCTTTTCTTTAATAGAAAAAAGGACACAATGTTTAGGCAGAGGCGTACTTATAATACTAAGTGATAAATGATACTATTTACAGTAGCGGCAGAGAGTTTCGGGGGGCGCGAAACAATTACGTCTTCCTTGGGGGGGGCGTAACAATATAATTGAGAAGCACTGCATTAGACCAAATGGACCAATGTCCTTTTAGAGAGCTACTTCGCAACAGCACTTGCAAATGACTTGTTGAAAAGGTTCAGCATTCACCTGCGCCAACCAAACGTTCTAAGTACCATCACTTAGAAGACAGGCGCACTCATTGGACCAATAAAAGAGGAAATACATCTTATAACGCGTAATGTAGTATAAATTAAGTAGACGGGCTCAGCCAACTGCAGGGTCACTCCCTTCCGACTATGTCTAGCGAACTGGAGTATATTAAAATTGCATAGGGGAAAATTAAACCGCGAAAGGGAATTGTGTGGCACCTCAATTCACAGAGGCGTGTGATTGCACTTTCATGACTTTTTGGACTGTCAAATTATCTCCACTTCCAGGACAGAGAGACTCAAACGGCCGCCCCGAGAGGCTCCACCTGTCTCGGCCTCTGTCACACGGTACATTCAGGAAACGCATGCAACACACAACCGCCACATTAGAACCAGATTCAACTGCTTAAGGCACCACAACAACATTTGGCCATGGCTTATCGTCTGTCATCTTGCCATTGTTGATTTTGAATAGCGCCTGCAATTTACTTCCACTTCCAAGGATGCCATGCATGTACTGTCACAGCCTAGAGCATCAAAGTTCCACACTGTGACAAAGTAGCAAAAGTGCACCCGGCTCAGGTTGCATTCACAAGCAAAGCAGGGTGTTCTTAATGGGGACGAGCGAGAGAGGCATGTAAACATGATCATACACACATACTTTTTATAGGAAAAAATTCAATTATTTTTTTCCTAATAATATTTAGGGTCACCGAAAGGGATGCATTTATTTTCGTTTTATTAAAATATTTTTTTTATTTAACTTATTAGGGCCCGAGCACTAAGCGTGCGAAGGCTCTATTGTTTTGCAAAGGATTATTAATTTTTTTAAAAAAATATTATTTTTTATTCAAGGCAAATGAAAACTGTTACACCCTTATTCCAAACCCAACAGGAAATCGGTTATTTTGGATCGAATATGAAATTTTTATCGATTTACAGGGTTCACATTTGAGACCTTTTCGCCGAGGGAGTTAGTTGGATCGTCTTCAAAATTGGTGAGACTGTTCAGGAGACATATGAGATCTTAAGTTTTGAAAATGGTGCGTTTTCATTCACGGGTCTGACCTGGGCGTGGTGCCAAAGTCGGCCATTTTTTCGGCAAAATGGCAAATTCAGTAAATGACTAATAGTTCCTTGACACAACGTTCAATCTTTTCATATCTGGCATGTATGTACGGTATCCCACCCTTAACACGAGTGCATTGAAATATTACCCATTAGGTCTAGCGCCCCCTAGTGAGAACAGGAAATGCCTTTTTTTTTTACGAGACAGGTTCCTCCTCCAAGGGAAAAAAAATCTGTTGACCTCAAACCTACATCAAGGGAGCCTTCAGACCTGTGTTCAGGTGCCTGATGAAAAATATTGAGGTTTCGTTGAAGCGGAGGGGTCCAAACAGGAAAGTGAAAATGACAGTCAACAGTTTGTCTCGCAAAAAACTTTGAACAGTCATAACTCAGCAGATATACAACATATATGCGCCAAACTTCCCGTGCTTGTTGAGAGCCATACCCTGAAGGGTCTTGTAGGGGTCATTTGCATCAGCTCTACAGTGCCAACTAGTGGCGACAGAAAGGAGTTTTAAAAAAGGCCTTTCTTATTGGGTATTTTTCAACGTAGAGCAATGAAATTTGGGGAGTCCATAGCTTATGCAAAACTACTCCAAAAAGTCTCTTGCACCCATTTTTCAAATCCAACAGAACTTCAGGTATTTTGGATCGAATGTGAAATTTTTATCCATTTGTAGTACAGTTTACATTTGGAGGCCTGAACATGCACGAAAACTCACGAAGTTTTGCACATACATGCGGCTTTGCGTGGATTTCGATAATCTTGCGACGTTACAAAATAATGTAACAAAAGGGCTCAGTGGCGCCCCCTTGAATTTTTCAAAAAGGCGTTTCCTATTAGGTTTTTTTAACGTAGAGCAATGAAATTTGGGGAGTCAATACCTTGTGCAAAACTGCTCCAAAAAGTCTCTTGAACCCATATTCCAAACCCAACAGGAAATGGGGCATTTTGATCGAATGTGAAATTTTTATCAATTAACTCATTCACTCCCAGCCATTTTCACCGGAGCAAGGCCCTTCACTCCCGGCCATTTTACTGGATTTTGACTGATTTTGCAAGGCCCACAGAAAATTCTGTTCTATTGTTATATGAACATGGAACCCACCAAACGAAAGATTAGACAGTTTTTTTTTTTTTTTTGCTGAAAGAAGAGAAAGTTCATATCTTTTTCCATTCTTTAGAAATCAGCATTAGAAAATAGCTTAGTTTGAGCAATTTTCCAATTTCTGATGAAAAAAAAACGGGAGAAAATGAGCTTTTTGTAAACGCAAAAATTTAAAACATAACTTTGACTTTAACACGGCTATTTTCTGCTTCAGTGACATCCCACACATCTGAATAATGTTTTCCTTTTACAAAACAACATGAACAACCAGCCAAATAGAGCTTTCGATATACGATCTGCCACCAGCCTGACCTGCACACTGTCCGAGTTGCGTGACGTCCAAGTTGCGCTAGATTGCGAGGGCCCGTTCAGTCCTGCTTGCAGGCCTAGTTATTTTTATGCTCGATTTTTCTAATATGTGGTTTTAGGGAAAAAAATCCTGTTCAATGGAAACAAGTTTTTTTTGTTGTTTTTTTTTACCCAGACATCTTAACATATTTTCGAGTTGTAATTACAATAGCGTGATATTTTAGTATAAGGTTATCATACCAGCACATATCTAATACCACTGTATATCTCAATGTTGATAGGTAGCTAAGCCTGTCGCAATATACAATAATTCCATTTATCACACGATAAATAAAAATGAAGGCGGTAATTTTTCCGCTGCGATTTATCGCCGCGCGTGCAGCAGACGTGCTGTTAAAAGTTCGGATTCCTTGTTACCAACTGCGCAAAATACATCTTCGTTCCAGGTCTGGCAAAAAAACAGCGCCGGAGCCAATCGTTCCCGTGATATCCTATTGTTCAACGTATAACCTACCGGCCGCATCAGTGCTTCGGTTTGACTGCGGAACATCTCCGGCGCGCCGGTGTTGTTGATGTGTGAGCGCTCCAGTCAGGGGTGACATTTCACGCGGGGCGGCTATTTTTCGGCACAACACCGGATATTTACAACGAAGTCCGCCAAAACATTGTTGCTTGTCCTGTTTCTGAAGGTCGATTGTCATATGCTGGTGTTGTGCGATACTGAGCAAACGTGACTGTTGTGGCGTTTGCCACCTTTTTAATGTGCGCACATACTAGATATCATGAAATGGAAAACTAGATGTGCTACGTCTCATGCCATTGGCTACGTGAGCCCAGAGTGATTATGGGACACGTAGTCCATATACTACATCGATTAATTATAAACCGCCATGACTGAATGGAAGTTAAGAAGGCCAAATTAATCCATACCAGTTACTATAGATAATGCTGCAAATATTGTTAATTCAGTCCGTGACACAGATGGATTCGGACAACAAATAGGATGTCTTGCTCATGTAGTAAATCTAGCTGCTAAGAGAGCTGTAGCAATCAACAGTGTGCCCCGCCTCACTTTACAAACAGTAAAGACTGTTCTCAGCACTTTTATACAAAATTGCTTGAGATCACTAAGAAGCAAGCACATAAATATTATGCACTAAAATATATGTTTATATGATGGCAATTTAATTTTTGCTCGTTAGGAGGAAAAAAAAAAAATACAATTGTTATTTTTTTTCCTCCAGAGCATTAAATGTATTGAATCGTATCGAAAATTGTGTCCCCCATATTGAAAATCGTACCGAACCGTGACTTAACTGTATCGTTGCATCCCTATAGAACACCATTGCAGAAGCTATGAGGGGAAGTTATTAAGTGCAATTTTATTTTTTTTGTCTTGAAAAACACATTTTATTTATTCTGTTTCTGTGCGGTATTAATATTGTTGTCTTTTACTTAAGAGGCATGGTGTATTGCTTTTTAGTTGTGATTCCTTATAGTATTCAAGTATCTTTGAATTTAAGAATAATTATTTATCGCGTTTAAATGGGTGTACTTGATCTATTAATATACCGGTATACTGTATTCTCACTGTATCATTGTAAATTGGTTTTAATAAATGGGGGGGGGGGCGCAATAATATCGCATATCGCAATAATTTATTAGATAAATTATTATAAATTTGTTATCGCGACAGGCCTATAAGTAGCTAACATATGCTACTCTCTACAAAGCGGTCTGTGAGAATTTTATTCTTAAAACAACCATTATACATCATATTTTGGATGCTTTTGTTATGCTTGCATGAGAACATTGTAGCATAGAGCCTCATTGTTATATTAACCTCTTTGAGTGTGCCTTCCCATAGCCTTGACTATTGTCGACTATCACAATATGCCCAACTATGGACTGTTATGTTCCTGTGTTTTCCAATATGCCCTGAATGAGTACAATGGGCAACTGTGGCTTATCAGACTGAGCTCATCATTCTAGCCAGAGCCGGGTGTTCAAGGTCATAACTTGAGGTGTTTTTCTCCTACTGGAGATGTTTTTCTGTAACTTGTGATGTTTTTACCAAGATATGCTATAGTAAGTTTCGGTTTTGTTTCTATGATGTCAACCCATAAATAGAGGCATGCCCTGCATTTCTCTTTTGTCCACATGCGGAGAGGACGCTTTGTGCGTGGCTCCGCGTCCGTACCCGAGAGCTCCTGTTCATAAACCCTTCGAAGCAAGACCATCCTTGGCAGAGTCAGATTCTGTTCTCTTATTTGATACATGTCTTGGTGTTCAAAAGTGAATTTCCCTGAGACGGTCCTTTCAAAATGAGGCAGTGCAATGTGAAAGTTTAAAAAATATTGAATCAATAGCTGGGACAAACTTTTAGCGCTCCCATCCAGCCGGCGTCTGAATTTTCTTCCAGTTTTCGCTTTCGTCCACTGGGGCTCATATCTTCACACGGAAGTTGCTCCATATCTGGATTGTTCTAAAGACACGCATGTATAAATGAGAAGTCATTCGTGTACAAATTTTAGACATATCTTTTAAAATGAGCCTAACTCACAGAGTGGTAGTTAACTCTGTGGTGGTTGGAGTTGAGGTGTTCCAAGATATTGTTGTCACGCACATTTTCCTTGCAGATGTGGCAAAGGTAGAAAACCTTCGATAATGTTCTACTGAAACAGATCGTCAGCAGTTGCAAACCTAGAAGAAGTACCTAAATTTAGATTGCACTGCAACAATTAAAACCAATCAAAAACAAAAGTCTTCCTTTAGGGAGGAATTGCTAGAGGGGGGCTGCATTCTGCCACCAGTGTTTCGAACCTAGAAGGGGCTGTTGCGTGGTCAGTTGGACGTCTCTTTCAATAACAATAATGCGAGGTAGTTTGCCTAGGGAGGAAAAAAAAAAAAAAAAAAAAAAAAAGGAGTGAATGAGGAGTTGTTTTTTTATTACAAACGTCTCTGGCCAACACTGCTTTAAAAAGTTATTTACATTTCAAATAATTAACCTGGCTCGTAAACCTAAGCACCTATAAATGCTAGGGTCTACCTGTCTCGTGACAATCAGAGCAAGACCACAAATTGATGACTTACCAGAGGGAGAAAGGCTTTCTAAGTAGTACAGAAAGGGAAATTATTAGAATCAGAGCATGAACATAAATGGAGATGCCTAATGAGAAGTCATACAGTACCTGTTTGAAAAACTTGTGTCATTTTCTAGATTGAGGGGGAAAGGAAGGGCGGGTGTATGTCAGACTTTTTTTCAACAGGAATACAATTTAACAATGAGCATTATAGCCTACCTTTTGATGCTCTTTTGAGGATATATGGCGCTTGAACTCTGCAAATATTTTATATTTGGTGAGGCAGATCTGTAACAAGAAATAGCAGTTTGTGAAATCTTTTTGTGCTTACACTATGATTAGGAATCTTTAGCATGAAGCCTATTTGATAGAATCTAAAAATACATGGGTTGTGATTAAGGATGTACGGAAAGCAAAGTTCTTGGCCGCAAACAATGCTGAAAAAGCAGTTTCTGGTCTTGCACTCTTTAAAATAAACTACTGAATTTGAAGCCAAAAGAACTTTTATTTGCTCGAAGAATATGTCTATATGCTGCCATAGCAGTTTCATGGCGCATTGAGCCCTCAATTTTTTTCTAAATTGTCTGTTTTAAAACTCAAAAAGGTAGATATTCGAAAAAAATCTCGACCACTCCTTAATGTCTGCGATTTCTGCATTGCGGCCCTTGTTGTATTACCGTGTTTCACCCATAAAATCCCCAAAAAGTCCGGCTGTGGCCATTCACAGCTGTGTCTTGACACTCTGAGACATGCTTCACTGAGTTTTTGGATCAAAACTAGGTAGGTACGGATAATATCTCGTTAAAATCATGGTGTCCAATTCTGCTCTCACCTTCAGTTAGGGTATTAATGTTTGTTTATTTTTTTTAAATGCCCTCCAGTTCAAAATCTTTCATCCCCCAGAAAATTGAGATCTAAGCTTTCCAATGATGTATCACACATGCATATAGGACAATTTTCAAATTTGGCCGAATTGGGGGTCGCAGAGTGGTACTTCATGTCACCTAAGTGTCTTCCGCCATATACATTTTAATTTTAAACTATCAGGCCGAAATAAAATATGGTCCACTCTCACAAGTACGTAAACATCTTCCAAAATATTCTATGACCCCCGCCCCAAGACTTGAGAAATTTTGTTTGAGAGGTGGAGATTTTGGTTTTGATTAATTGCATTTTGTTCTAATTTTTTTTATGCCAAAATGATTATATATTTTAAGTTTTAAATACAACTATTAGCACCGGAGTTGGCCAATGCGCTTACCTTGCATCAAATTTATGCCTCATTAGAAGCAAGTTTTTTTGGGGAAAATGGGAGGAAAGTGGTTAGCACATCCACTCACAGTTCTGAGATCAACGTTCCAAGTGCAGGTCCTGCTTTTTCATTTTATTTATATTTTGGTACAATCTGCAACACTAGTATTTTGTTTTATATACATGAATATTTTATTTAAATATCATTCATTAATTTAACTATGAAACAAG
This sequence comes from Corythoichthys intestinalis, assembly GCF_030265065.1. NCBI lineage: Eukaryota > Metazoa > Chordata > Actinopteri > Syngnathiformes > Syngnathidae > Corythoichthys > Corythoichthys intestinalis. The sequence goes on from NC_080416.1 coordinate 29,149,401, forward strand.
AATGAAAAAATTACTGTACACAGTTCATCTGTGCATTTTAAGATGGTTTGCGCCAGTCAGTCCACCTCAGGGTGCCACATTTAGGGTTTATCAGTTTCACGTTCTCAGGCAGAATGTATTTCACCCCGATCCTACTGAGCCCCTAAGGCAGAGCTGTCCAAACTGATCCTCAAGGGCTGCTGTGCAGCACCTGACTGCAATCAACAAAGTACACTTGTAAAACACTAGATTGGTGAAAAGGTGTCCTGTTTTGTTTGATTGAAATCCAGCACCCACTGCGGCCTTATGTGGAATTGTTTGGACAATCCTGCCCTCAGGGGACATGGACGAGGTGAGGTTGACCTTGAAAAAAACATAAGCAGATTTTAAGGAGGGGCCAGGGAGTCCACCCGGTGGCCGAAAAGTGTCATTGCATGTAATTGACTTTCCTATGTATATGAAAGTTGTAAAGCAATAAAACTGCAACAAAAATTAATGAAATGAACAAAAAATTTAATATTTTTATAATGGGTCCAAATTATTTTTTGAACAGATCATGTGACTAGCAACTTAGACAGTCATTTGCTTTGCATATACAGTGGTACCTCTACATACGAATTTAATTCGTTCCAGGACCTTGTTTGTAAGTCGAAATGGTCGTATGTCGAGCAGGATTTTCCCATAGGAATACATTATAATTCCATTAATTCGTTCCAAAGCCTAAAAACATACACTAAATTCTTAATAAATACTGCTGGCACTGTTAAAAATGGCAATTAAACAGAAAAACAAATAAGTTATAAATAAATAATTCAGAATAATATAATAAGAAGAAAAATAATTAATAATTATTCCTGTAAATAATGTAACGAATCGGATTCTAATATGGCGGACACTTTTTACTGTCCCTGAACGCACCGCGAAGATGACGTCTCAGTGAGATAGGTCGGTGCGGTAGAGATAATACTTTCGTTTTCTTGAGAGCAGTCAACTGCTTAAGACAATGGGCGTTTTGTGTTGGATAAGTTCTTAAATAAATGATAAAAACGTGACGAAGCTGGCAATTTCCTTGGCAATGTTACCACAATAATAATTGTCACCTTAACTTATAAATAGTGGCGAACGGTGGTCGGAAGAGGACCATGGAGCTGTATTGTTGAGCCAGTTCAGGGACGCGCACCCCAAGCTCATATTTTTCTATAACTTGCATCTTCATTTCAAAGGTAAGCATCACTTTTTTCCTTGTTTCTCCAACTGTATCAACTTTTTTTGAAAACTGTTTTGATTTCTCACACAAGAAAATCCACCTTGCGTTCGTTTGCACTGCTGTCATGTCGTCTTATTTCGAGCAACTCGTCGGATGTAGAAACAAATGGCGGCTCAAATTTTACGTCGGATGTCGAAAAGATCGTGTGTCGAAGTGATCGTATGTAGAGGTACCACTGTAATTAAAAAAATAAATAAATAAAAATTAGGGGATGGCAATTTTATTTTTCAAATGATTTTTTTCTTTGATTGAAAAGTTTTGATTAAAGCGACTTTTTGGGGGGATTAAAAGATTTAGACACAAAAGTCCTACCCATAATATAGCCCAAATACAAAAAGGATTGCTTGATTGAATAATAAAGACAAAAATGTCCTAAAAAAAAAATCAAAGAAAAAAAGCTTTCACATGCATTTAAAAAAACAAATTTGCGTTAAAATTTTTGCATTGAAACATTTTTTGGGGGGGATTGATCAACTTTTTGTGTGTCTTTGAATAATAAAGACACAAATCTACCTCCATATGGCTCTGCCCAGGGGATACAATTGTTGACTGGGGTAACTACATTGGCACGACACCAGCAGGCGTACCATATTCAACGGATGACAATGTTGGCGAAAAGATAGCCTAAGCAGCCTCATTTGGAATAAAAAAAATTAAAAAGGAAAAAAAGATTAAAGATCAAAAGCACGGGGTAATTGTGCCTCCGGGTCAGTTCGGAGACAAACTTTTTTCCAGAGCACAGGGTTTTTTTCCCCTCTTGCCTCAAAACCTTTTTGGGGCATTTTCCCTCTTCTTCCGTGTCCCCTGAGGACCACTAATGTCATTGTATAATACTTTCCTGCATTTTATCCATCATGAGACATGTTTGTCTTTGTTGTAAAGCACTTTGAGGACATTTCAGGTTTTGTTAAGGGCTATATATAAACAAATCTAATTGATTGAATAACAATAAATGCCATGATTGAATAACAAATGCCATGATTGAATAACAATAAATGCCACAATTCGGCTCAAGTACCACATATTGGTCTAACCCCCCCCCCCCCAGTTACTTTTTTGACACAGGGCTTCGACACATAGCCCACATACAATGAGGCTCGAGTGGCCACCAGAGCTGCGTATAGCGCCAGGAAGTTTCGCTGTATTTTCGTCCAAAATGCTTGAAAACAACCATGATGGGTCGCACCAAGCGGGTTCACGTTCATCACGGCGCTTCAAGGTGCCATATTTTGCCCATTAAAACAGGGGTCCCCAACGACCGGGCTGCGGACAGTCTCTCACTTGACGACTTGGCCGTGTCGATAAGCATTAATTTACGCCATTTTCATGTTGCACATGTATGTTTAAGATGTAAATACTTTTATCGCACCGTTGAATAACATTGAGAGTCCAACTGAATATAAAAAAGGGCTTTTTTCACCGCCACAAAAGCTTTGGGAGCAAAATTTTATAAGGGTGCAAAAATTTTTATAAGGGTGCAAAATTTGACAGAACACCGGTCCGTGAAAAAAAGACCCAAATCACACCAGTCCGTGATGCAAAAAAGGTTGGGGACCCCTGCGTTAAAACACATAATTAAATTAAGGATCAAGTCACCAATATGATTTCTGACTCTCCCTAAGAACTGGATAGTACAGGAGAACGCGCCTTTTCTTTCAAAACTACGAGGTGAGGGAAGGGTCAGACTTGATTACGTGCTTAAAAAAAATAAAAAATTAAAAAAAAAAAACGGCATCTAAGAGGTTCATCAAAGGTTTTGCATTAAAGCCGTTACTAACGCGTTTAACTGCACGTATTAAAGAGTTTCTTTCATTCCGTTCCATTTGAGCCTCCACAGTTATCTATGCATCTTTGAAGATACATTGACAAAAAGATTGGGCATTTGTTAGATGGGATGTGGCTCGTTGCTTTACCCACAAAATATCGCAGTTAAAAAAATATTAGGTGACACAAGATTTAAGTCGGCACAAAAGGCATTTGAAACTCCAAAGTTAAACAAGAGACTTAACTAGTTAACGTGGTGCACCTCGACAAAACTAGTGGAAGGGAGCCGACGGCTTTGCAGAGTGAGAACAAGTTTTTTAAAAAAAATAAAATACATGAAACCAACGTCAAATTAAATCAAACTGCTATTTAGAAACATAACAAAATTCAACGTTCTACAAATATCCACATTCAATTATCTCTACTTGTGCAAATGGAAATTAAGCTAGCACTTACCTGACATGCTAAACCTTCCCTCCACTTGGTGTCGAAGTGCAGTTCAAAAAAAGAAGTCATTGTAAAATGTTTGGACCTGAACGTACTTAATAAAATAAAAATAAAACAACAATACAAAAAGTTACTTCTTTTAAAGTCGAGTCACTGTCGAGAAGCAAGCAATACACCAGAGTTTCGGTTTCAGTTTGGGAGTGGAGTATTGCATTTGTCAGGATCCCACCAATTTAACTTTACGTGTGAGTCACCAGTGGGGGGCTCCCGGTATTTATATGCTGCTAGAAAGCGCCTTGGCTGCATGGCGACATCCAATTGGCCAGAAGAGTTTGTAGAGGCGGGGCGTGGAAAATCCATTACACATTTCATTGGTTTATTTTTAAGCTTGAGTGATTACACAATTGTTTGTTTGACAACGTTAACCTTAAATTGACACTTGAGACATTTTTACAGGGCAAATGACTATTTTTGGTCCTAAAAACGTAAATATTAGCAGTTATTAATTAATTATTGCATTTAAAAAAAAAAAATGTTTTATCAAACACAATGTTAATAAAAACTAAATTAATGAATCCAGAAATGCATTCTGGTTATGGCCCCACTTAACAACACTATGACGTATATTCTATTACTTTGTATTATTCACAGAAAACAGACATGTAAAGTGACAGTTTTTCCCTCAAAAGTAATACACATCTTTGATAAGTTACAATGTTGTTTATTATCTAAGTACTGTGTTACTTTTATATCGACACGACTCATCATTAAAGAAAAATAACACACCAACAGCTATTAAAAATGAATGCATTAGTATATTTTGGAAAAGCAGCATTATTTTTATGCAATGTTTTTGTTTTCTTCAGAAAATACAGAAGGGAAACAGCAACAGCACTACCTGCTGCATATATCAGGGCACTGCATTCCCCTAAATTTGTATTTTTCCATTACAGTTAATTCAGTTTATAAATGCCATCCCTTAATGTTATTTATGCAATGTTTTATAAACATAGCATTTATTCAACAGATCACAGCCAAAGCATTTTACAGGATATTTACAAGTATTATTCTGATCTTTAGTTCAAAATAACATGAAAGTAGTACTGATATTTGTACATATTACATGAGTCTGTGTGCATGGGTGACCTTTGGTTTATTTTAAATAGTTGAAGTTGTGGCATCTTACCACATAGTCAGTCAAAATACAAACTAGGCAACCTTGAACGAGACACTCACTTCCTCATCATAGCTGCCACAATTAATGCAAGAATTTCCTAACTTTAAATTGTACGACTTTGTGGCACAGCTAACATCAGCCTCACATTACAGTGGTATGAAAAAGTATCTGAACCTTTTGGAATTTCTCCCATTTCTGCATAAAATTACCATCAGATGAAAAATCAGTGACTGCGCTAACCAAAACCACCCGAACATTTATAGGTTTTCATATTTTAATCAGGATAGTCTGCAAACAATGACAGTGCTGTAGAAATGTTTTGTTTGTGCTGCTATTGTTTTACACAGTAGATATTGAGATATTACTTTTGAGTAATGACATCAATCGCAGCACCTCAGTCGCTGCTGACGAAGCGTACCAAGTCTCTCCATAACAGAGGGGTGTCTTAACAACTAGCGCAAACGTAGCACAGACTAATCATCCCAGGACACTTCGGCCAGTTGGGGAGTTGACGGCGACCAGCCTTCCCACCAAGACCGTACGTTATCATAGGGATCGTAGGGTTATAACTTTTCAGGATGCTCGAATTGTCCCCACCAACTTTTAAGCGACTTTATTTGCATTATATGATGACTTCAGTTAAATAGATAATGTTGTAAGGGTTGAATTGACCCTACCAAAGACATGATAATGATATTGACGGGACACATTCCCCAGACACTGTGCCACGCCTTCAAGTAGGGGGCCGTCCCACACTACTCTTCAGTCGGTCGAAGTCGGTCGCAGTTATTCTCAAACACATGCAGCGATTCAATTCAGAGTTTAGGTTGAAAAAGTACGAAAGCTGTACCTCATAAAAAGAGGAAGAATTGTCTCAGGGGTGATTTGTTGGAGGATTCAAGGTAATTATTAGATTTTTTTGTACCATGCATACATTTTGGAATGTGAAAAAAATCAATGGGAGAAATTAACCGCTACGGCATTGGCGTCATAATTCACAATATTTACGTAAAATAAATGCACTAGCAGCACATTCGACATAATTATGTAAAAATAAATACTAACTGCCCGTTTTTTATTGCTTTTAACCAAGAATCGAGACTCTTTTACGTCAATATCGATAAAGAATTCAGGGATTTAAGCATTTATTCACAAGAATTTTCAACATAAAAAGCTCTTTGTGGTGATAAGGCGGCGCCACAATGTCTTAAAGACTAGCAGCACATTTGACATATTTATGTAAAATAAATACTAACTGCCCATTTTTTATTGCTTTTAACCAAGAATTGAGACCATTTTACGTCGACATCTATAAAGAATTGAGGGATTTAAGCATTTATTCACAAGAATTTTCAACGTAAAAAGCTCTTTGCAGCGATAAGGCAGTGCCACAGTGTCTTAAAGACCAGCAGCACATTCAACATATTTATGTAAAATAAATACAAACTGCCCATTTTTTATTGCTTTTAACCAAGAATCGAGACTCTTTTACATCCAAATCTATAAAGAATTTGGGGATTTAAGCATTTATTCACAAGAATTTTCAACATAAAAAGCTCTTTGTGGTTATAAGGCAGCTTAACGGGCTTAAAGACTAGCAGCACATTCGACATATTTACATAAAATAAGTGCTAACTGCCCGTTGTTGTATTTTTTTTTTTTTGCTTTTAACCAAGAATCGAGACTGTTTTACATCGAAATCTATTAAGAATTCAGGGATTTTAGCATTTATTCACAAGAATTTTCAACGTAAAACGCTCTTTGTGGTGATAAGGCGGCGCCACAGAGGCTTAAAGACTAGCAGCACATTCGACATATTTACATAAAATAAATGCTAACTGCCAGTGTTTTTGCTTTTAACCAAGAATAGAGACTGTTTTATGTCCATATTGATAAAGAATTCAGTGATTTAAGCATTTATTCACAAGAATTTTCAACGTAATAAGGTCTTTCTCTGTGTTTCCACTTGGTCAGCTTTCACGGAGATAGCCTCCCTATTAATCGGGCCCGCATCCCGTCAATATATTATGAAGTCTATGACTCTACCATTATTAAGTGTATTATTTTCATTATGTTAAAACTAACATGTAAACTTTTTTTTCATCAAACGCACGTTTGATTGGCTGGTGACTTGACCCTCCACCCCCCTATACACTCACAGGCACTCACGGCCCTGGCAGAAATACAATATGTCGACAACATGTCGCATCCTCCACCCCCTTTGAAGAGGAGGAATATTAGAATTTTTTTTCCGGCCAGCAGCAGCCACTGTAAGTAATGTAAAAAGTCGGCAATGTTGTGGAGGCGGGCAACACACCACTAATTTTGCTACTTTAGGTCCGACCTGCATCAGAGTTAGCATAACATTAAACTATCTGAATTTGCTAACCAGTAAAACTCGAGTAGGAAGCTCCTTATAGAGAGGTGTCCTAATGTATGTGTTTTCTACAGTAGTATATTAAATTTATGAGACCAAATGTGTTCCTTGAAGACTCTCGGACTAGTCCACAAGTTAAGACTTTTGCTTGAAATAAAGCCTCATGTCCATTATTACAATGTACTCATGCAAGGTCAGAGAAGGAAACAAAAGAGGCCGAGTCCCTATCAGGCTTAAGGGCCGTTTACATGGTGACTCAGAATACGAAAAATTTCAAATTTGCATTTATATGGTTCCGTCTCCATTCGCTTATGTACCCCAAGACGCACCTTTAGAGTTCCTTTGTTCAATCACCAGGCCGAGAGAGAAGATGCCCCCGGACGTTGCGGTGTCCAAAGTACTTGAAAGGTGTTGCTGGCTGCCCCCTACTGCGGCATACTGATTACCTTTTAGATGCTTATCTGCGTCGTTATTCGTCAACATGTGATCATTTTCAGCTGTAACTTATTGGATTGAACTAGCACAATGTATTAAAAAGAGGCGACACCCTGTACATCTTCCCCCAACAGATTGCGGTCTCCCGTATTGTCACATGTACTGCAGGATACTGCTTTGGTCCACCTTGTTACATCTCTACACAAGTACAGTAGCCGTATAAATTGCTACATGACTCTGCACATATACTACACTACCGTTAAAGTTGATTAAACTCTGAGAAATATAGTGAACTGTGGTTTTAAGCACTTCTCCCCAATTTTGATTTTCATATAAACTACGTGGTCTTAAAGCAGCCCAAAGGAGTTTTCTTTTTTTTTTTTTTTTTTGAGTGTGGCTGAGCTTGTGGACAAAAGCAGTAGTGTTTTACATGAAGGAGGGCTTTATTTTTTTATTTATCTTTGTTATTCCCTGACTAAGATGTTTTTCAGTTATATCTAATTTCTTTATTTAGACGGACAATGTTGAGTGGTCTTGAGACAAATGTTTACTTTTTGCATTCCTGGATACTAATTTGTATTTATTTTTTATGTTAATGAAATTTAAGTTATGTTCAAATCAGAGGTTGCGCTAGACTTTTTCGTTGTCTGTCATTTTGACTGACAGTGTCATAAAAATCCGGTCATAATCTATTTTTACCCGTCACTTACATTTTTAAAATGATAATAATGACATATTTAATAGTATTTAGTTTTCATTCATTTTTCATTCATATTCTGTCCGAACAAGCTTAACAAGAGGCAAACAGAGTGCACCAATCAGCGACGGGCAGACGTGTCGTTAGCAAAGCGACGAGGGCAGGACGAGGGACTTGCGCGCGGAAGTAAACATACGAGGAGAACGGAGTTTATTCAACATGGCTAGCGCGAGACAGGCTGTTGTCAATGACTCGTGTCGATGTGTTTTAGCTCATTTAAAACTGAATTTACCGCGGATTGGAACATATTCTCGGCTCTCCCGTTCGCCATCCGTGTTGTTGTAGAGACGACTTTCGGCGCGCAAGAGTGACGTTACTCGTGAAGAACACGTTACACAAATAAACAAATCTGATTTGTCGATTGATTTTGTACCTACTCGAGAGGCTATGTCCCAGACTTTTCTGTTAGTGTTTGAGAAATACAGGGAGAACAGTCTGGCCGTGCCAGGCAAACATTCAGCTGCCTTGACATTTTTCCGAGTAAGGCCAACGACGTCATGCATCAAGAGAGACAATAGCTAATTAATATGCTCACTCGCCACCCTGTGGTCTGGGGTGTGAATTGCAACCTGTCAAAATGACAGATGGACTTCAGTTTTTTCCGTCTACGTTTTAAAAAACCGGTCAACGACGGAAAATATTCGGTTAACGCGACCCCTGGTTCAAATATTAAGATTTAAATTTGCCAATAAAATTCAGACAATTGTTCTGGATGTTTTAAAAATGTTTCTTTTGTAGTTTTTGAAAACAAAGGTTTGAATCCAGCAGTGTGTCATCTGGACCAATGCATACAGTGGGGAAAATAAGTATTTAGTCCACCACCAATTGTGCAAGTTCTCCTACTTGAAAAGATTAGAGAGGACTGTAAATGTCAACATGGGTAAACCTCAATCACGAGAGACAAAATGTGGAGAAAAAAAAAAACAGAAAATAACATTGTTTTATTTTTAAAGAATTTATTTCCAAATTAGAGTGGAAAATAAGTATTTGGTCACCGACAAACAAGCAAGATTTCTGGCTGTTAAAGAGGTCTAACGAGGCTCCACTCGTTACCTGTACTAATAGTACCTGTTTTAACCCATTATCGGTATAAAAGACACCTGTCCACGATCTCAGTCAGTCACACTCCAAACTAAACTATGGCCAAGACCAAAGAGCTGTCGAAGGACACCAGAGACAAAATTGTAGACCTGCACCAGGCTGGGAAGACTGAATCTGCAATAGGTAAAACGCTTGGTGTAAAGAAAGCAACTGTGAGAGCAATTATTAGAAAATGGAAGACATGCAAGACTGCTGATAATCTCCCTTGATCTGGGGCTCCATGCAAAATCTCACCCCGTGGCGTCAAAATGATAACAAGAACGGTTGAGCAAAAATCCCAGAACCACACGGGGGGGGGGCCTAGTGAATGACCTACAGAGAGCTGGGACCACAGTGACAAAGGCTACTATCAGTAACATAAAGCGCCGCCAGGGACTCAAATCCTGCACTGCCAGACGTGTCCCCCTGTTGAAGAAAGTACACGTCCAGGCCCGTCTGCCGTTCGCTAGAGAGCATTTGGATGATCCAGAAGAGGACTGGGAGAATGTGTTATGGTCAGATGAAACCAAAATAGAACTTTTTGGTTGAAACACATGTTCTTGTGTTTGGAGGAGAAAGAATACTGAATTGCATCTGAAGAACACCATACCCACTGTGAAGCATGGGGGTGGAAACATCATGCTTTGGGGCTGTTTTTCTGCAAGGGGACGACTGTTCTGTGTATAAGAAAGAATGAATGGGGCCATGTATCGAGAGATTTTGAGTGAAAATCTCCTTCCATCAGCAAGGGCACTGAAGATGAGACATGGCTGGGTCTTTCAGCATGACAATGATCCCAAACACACAGCTAGGGTTGACAAAGGAGTGGCTTCGTAAGAAGCATTTCAAGGTCCTGGAGTGGCCTAGCCAGTCTCCAGATCTCAACCCCATAGAAAATCTGTGGAGGGAGTTGAAAGTCCGTGTTGCCCAACGACAGCCCCAAAACATCGCTGCTCTAGAGGAGATCTGAATGGAGGAATGGGCCAAAATACCAGCGACAGTGTGCGAAAAGCTTGTGATGAGTTACAGAAAACGTTTGGCCTCCATTATTGCCAACACAGGGTACATAACAAAGTATTGAGATGAACTTTTGGTATTGACCAAATACTTATTTTCCACCATGATTTGCAAATACATTCTATAAAAATCATACAATGTGATTTTTTGTTTTTTTTTCTACATTCTGTGTCTCATGGTTGAGGTTTACCCATGTTGACAATTACAGGCCTCTCTAATATTTTCAAGTGGGAGAACTTGCACAATTAGAGGTTGATTAAATATTTATTTGCCCCACTGAATGCAAGTTAGTATAAATAAATACAGATTTATTTTGCATTTATCATTTGGCCTATCAATTAATTAGGTTCATATTCGTAAGAAATTTAACCCTGACCATAGACTTCAAAACTCAATTGACATGACATTTCATCATTTTTGTATCACACCTGATCATAGGGAGCTGTGCTTCATTTAGTAAGTCATTCGAAGACAGTACACGCTCATGACCAAACCGGATTTAGCCCGCCCGTCTCATCAGACCATAGGACATGGTTCCAGTAATCCATGTGCTTTCTTGACATGTCTTCAGCAAACTGTTTGTGGTCTTTCTTGTGTACCATCTTCAGAAGAGGCTTCCTCCTGGGGTGACAGCCATGCACACCAATTTGATGTAGACTGCGGCGTATGGTCTGAGCAATAACGGGCTGACCCCCCCCCCCCCACCTCTTCAATCTCTGCAGCTATGCTGACAGCACTCCTGTAACGAGTCACAGGACATTTTTGAGGGAAGATGACAAGCAGTACTCAATTTGGACATTTAGGGATGTATGTAGTTTCTATGGGGAGTACTCACTTTTGTTGCCAGAGATTTAGATATTAATGGCTATATTTTTGAGTTATTTTGAGGGGGAAATAACTGTATTATATAAGCTGCACACAGACTACTTTTCATTTTGTCAAAGTGTCATTTTGTCAGTGTTGTCCCATGAAAACATATACTTAAATATCTGCAGAAATGCGAGGGATGTACTCACTTTTGTGATACACTGTCCATTGGCGCTTCCAGGAGTTCAAACAACCAAGCACGGCACAGAGAGTCCAACAGTGTCATCTACGTCGTGCTAAACCAATTTCTGGAAAATCCGTGGGTTCCTCTGGTTTGATTTGGCAGTTTAAAACTTTTGGTACTTAACCGCAATTCATGGTGTTCTGTCTTAACCGGAATTCCATAGCAGGAAATGTCAAAGATGTCAGGAAATTTGTATATAAAATAAAAAATGTTTTCATTTTCTTCAAAATACATTCCATTTCAATGTGCATTACATATGTCATATTTACCTATTTTTGTTCATGTATGTTACTTTTTTAAAAAATATACATATATGGCGGAAAACACTCAAGTGACTTGAAGTTCAGCTCTGAGAGCCAAAATTGTCCGATATGCATGTGTGATACATCATTGGAAAGCTTAAAATCTCCATTTTCTGGGGGAAGAAATATTTTGAACAGGAGGGCATTTAAAAAAGAAAAAAGTTTTTTAAACAGCAAAACTATCTGAAGGCACGCGAGAGCAGAATTACAGACACCATGACTTAAACGAGATATTATCGTGTACTTATCTTGTTTGGATCCAAAAAGAGTGGTCGAGATTTTCTTTTTCATATATTTACCCCTTAAAACGTTTTTTTTCTCCTAATTTTTCTTTGTTTGGATCGATTATTTATCATCTAACATATCAGAGAAAATGCAATAGTCACAAAAAAAAATACAATTAACTGATAGTTATGAGGTAGATATCCGTGACTTTTTTACAGACGCCATTATTTTCATTGTGATGTCATTTGTTTAAAAATGTAAAATATGCGAGTGAATAATTTTTTTAAAGTCCTTTTTTTTTTTTTTTTTTTTTTTTTTTAAATAAAGTATTAGACATCAATTTATGATTCTAAGCTAAAAATGACAGACATTTTGAGTAGTAAATATAATTGATTACCTTAGTTTTATGACTGTATTAAAACAAAAGCGGTTGTGCGACGTCGGTAAACGGGGGTTTTCAGGGTAAAACGGACAAATTAAAGATAGTTCAGGGGCTTAATGCGCCATGAATCTGCTATGGCTGCAAATAGACATATTGGTCTATAGAACACAACAGTTGTTTTAGCTTAAAATACAGCGGTTTCTTTTAAAGAGGAGTGCAAGAGCAGAAACTGCTTTTTCTGTCTTGTCTGTGTTGTCCGCCATATTCAGTTGTGGTCAAAAGTTTACATACACTTGTGAAGAACATAATGTCATGGCTCTCTTGAGTTTCCAGTTATTTCTACAACTCTGATTTTTCTCTGATAGAGTGATTGGAACAGATACTTCTTTGTCACAAAAAACATTCATGAAGTTTGGTTCTTTTATGACTTTATTATGGGTAAACAGAAAAAAGTGATCAAATCTGTTGGGTCAAAAATATACATTCAGCAGCGCTAATATTTGGCAACATGTCCCTTGGCCATTTTCACTTCAATTAGGCGCTTTTGGTAGCCATCCACAAGCTTCTGGCAAGCTTGTGGTTGAATCTTTGACCACTCCTCTTGACAGAATTGGTGCAGTTCAGTTAAATTTGATGGCTTTCTGACATGGACTTGTTTCTTCAGCATTGTCCACAAGTTCTCAATGGGACTTTGGGAAGGCCATTCGAAAACCTTAATTCTAGCCTGATTTAGCCATTGCATTACCACTTTTGATATGTGTTTGGGGTCATTGTCCTGTTGGAACACCCAACTGCGCCCAAGACCCAATCTTCGGGCTGATGACTTCAGGTTATCTTGAAGAATTTGAAGGTAATCCTCCTTCTTCATTATCCCATTTACTCTCTGTAAAGCACCAGTTCCATTGGCAGCAAAACAGCCCCACAGCATAATACTACCACCACTGTGCTTGACGGTAGGCATGGTGTACTTGGGGTTAAAGGCCTCACCTTTTGTCCTCCAAACATATTGCTGGGCATTGTGGCCAAACAGCTCGATTTTTGTTTCGTCTGACCACAGAACTTTCCTCCAAAAGGTCTTATCTTTGTCCATGTGATCAGCAGCAAACTTCAGTCGAGCCTTAAGGTGTCGCTTTTGGAGCGAGGGCTTCCTTCTTGCACGGCAGCCTCTCAGTCCATGGAGATGCAAAACACGCTTGACTGCGGACACTGACACCTGTGTTCCAGCAGCTTCTAATTCTTGGCAGATCTGCTTTTTGGTGATTCTCGGTTGAATCTTCACCCTCCTGACCAATTTTCTCTCAGCAGCAGGTGATAGCTTGCGTTTTCTTCCTGATCGTGGCAGTGACAAAACAGTGCCATGCACTTTATACTTACAAACAATTGTTTGCACTGTTGCTCTTGGGACCTGCAGCTGCTTTGAAATGGCTCCAAGTGACTTTCCTGACTTGTTCAAGTCAATGATTCGCTTTTTCAGATCCATGTATGTATATTTTTGACCCAGCAGATTTGATCACTTTTTCTGTTCACCCATAATAAAGTCATAAAAGAACCAAACTTCATGAATGTTTTTTGTGACAAAGAAGTATCTGTTCCAATCACTCTATCGGAGAAAAATCAGAGTTGTAGTAATAACTGGAAACTCAAGAGAGCCATGACATTATGTTCTTCACAAGTGTATGTAAACTTTTGACCACAACTGTATATATAGCGGAAAACACTCAGGTGACTTGAAGTTCGGCTCTGAGACCCCCAGTTTCAAAATTTTCCTATATGCATGTGTGATACATCATTTGAAGGCTTAAAATCTCAATTGTCTGGGGGAAGAAAAAATTTGAAAAGGAGGGCATTTTTAAAAAAATATCAGCAAAACCCTAACTGGAGGTGAGAGCACGCGAGAGCATAATTAAAGACGTCATGATTTTAATGTGATATTATCGTGTACTTACCTCTTTTCGATCCAAAACCTCTGTGTAGCATGTATCACAAAGTGTCAGAACACAGCTGTAAATGGCCACAGCCGGATTTTATGGGTGAAACATGGTAATATAACAAGGGTCACGATACAGGAATTGCGGACATCAAGGAGTGGTCAAGATTTTCATTTTCATATATTTACCCTTTTACACATTTTTTTCAATTTTTCTTTGTTTGGATCAATTATTTATTATCTAAAATATTGGGGAAAATGTGACAGTAACAAAAAAAACCAACAACAATTAACTCATTCACTCCCAGCCATTTTCACCGGAGCAAGGCACTTCGCTCCCGGCTGTTTTACTGGATTTTGACTGATTTTGCAAGGCCCACAGAAAATTCTGTTCCATTGCTATATAAACATGGAACCCACCAAAAGAAAGATTAGACTCGCTTCTTTCAGCAGAAAAAAAGTAAGTTCATATCTTTTTCCGTTCTTTAGAAATCAGCATTAGAAAATAGCTTAGTTTGAGGAATTTTCCAATTTCTGATGAAAAAAACGGAGAAAATGAGCTTTTGTAAACACATATATTTCAAACATAACTTTGACTTTCACCCTGCAATTTTTTGCTTTAGTTATATCCCAAACATCTGAATAATGTGTTCCTTTTACAAAATAACATAAACAACAAGACAAATAGAGCTTTTGATAGCAAAGTAACAATTTATTTACACATAACTAACTGAGAGATGACGCTTGGTGGCCGCGACAGCGGGTTAAACTTTTCCCTCATCGCCACCTGACTCGTAAAGATGGATTTTTTTTTAGTCTTTCTTTTGTGGTGACCGCTGCCTCGTTCGCCTGGGAAACTTGTGTTCCTGGGGGGGAACTGGTTTGGCCGTTCGCGTTTCCGTGCGGGACACTGGAGGGTGCGGGGGACGCGACCGGCGAGCACGGCGGCGCGGGCTCTGCTCGGTGACCAGCACAGACTCAACTATGCTGTACTGATTTAATCGGGTTGGGGGGGTCTTACCAAATGTGCTACTGCCCTCCAGTGGCCAGTTTTATTGCTTTAAAATGGGTTTTGAGCTTTGTGCATTCCATCTTAGATACATGGGTACCTATAGATTCCGATTGTAAAAAAAAAAAAAAAAAAAAAAAAAAACGCGAAAGACCTAGAAATACATTTTTGGGACACTGAAGCAATTAAAAATAGAACGTATTTATACGTTTTTGGGAGCAAATGAGTATCCGTGACTTTTTTCAGACGCTAATTTTTTCAATGTGACGTAATTTGTTTAAAACTTTAAAATATGCGAGCGAATAATTTTTTTAAGTCGTTTTTTTTTTTTTTTTTTTTTTTACTAAATATTAGGTATCAATGAATGATTCTAAGCTAAAAATGATAGACATTTCGAATAATAAATGTAATTACTTACCTTCTTTTTATGGCTGGGTTGAAACAAAAGGTTGAGCGGTGTCTTTAAACGGGGGTCTCCAGGGTAAAACGGACACATTAAAAATAGACTTAATGCGCCATGAATCTGCTATGGCAGCATTATAGACCCTACTCACATGACGTCACAACCACGCCTCCGCGCCATATTGTCCGTCTACTCGTCGTGTTGATGCATTACCGGTACGTAAATTCCTCCTATTATGGCGTGTTTTTCTGCTCGTTAACATTAATAATCAAAATGGTGAAGGCATGTGTGGCGGTTGGTTGCAATAACAGAGAAGATAGACGGAGAGACTTGAAGTTTTACCGTATTCCGAGAGACCCGGAGAGGAGAGCGAGATGGACTGCTGCGATTCGACGAGAAAACTGGGCTCCAAACGATTACCACGGACTATGTAGTCATCATTTTATATCTGGTAAGATGCATTTAAGATATATTTAGAGGGTTTTGGGCTGACAACCACAATTAAGATCATTGCGAGGCTAATGGCCGACAACATACAGTTTCAAATTCAACATGCTTATTTCTTCCACCATCATTACATTTTAAATAATATTTAGCTGGTACCAAGTGAAAGAAGCTGGCCTCGACTACGGATCATCAGTTAAACAGGTGTGTCCAAACCTTTTGCAAAGGGGGCCAGATTTGGTGTGGTAAAAATGCGGGGGGCTACCTTGGCTGATTTACATAGAACAATATATTTAAACAAATTTTAGCAAGCCCTTCTGTGTGTCACATTTGCTTTATTATTATTTTTTAATTCATAATTTCAACAGTCTCGTCTTTGTGGCTTTCTCTTTCGACACTCGGACTCTTGCGAAATACCGCTGCTGTGAAAAAATAAACTAGCTTCAAGTTGCTATAATTTCTCGCTGCGTATCTTCCCTGTAGTGTTATCGTACATGTCAGCGTGTCTTGTTTAGTAATATTGCGTCACATCGAACTCTTTGAAAACAGCGACTGTCTCTTTGCAAATGAGGCAGACACAGTTGTTGCGTGTTTTATTGAAGAAATAGTCGAATATCCACCTATCCTTGAAGCGTCGGCCATCGCAGTCAACTTTTTTTTTTTTTTTTGATTGTCGCCATTTTAGAAATCACACAGGGTAATTTTGCTTAGAGTGCTGCTCTTAAAGTTTTTTAAACTTTCGTGAGAATAGGCTGATTTTGTGTGGACAAGATAGTTGTAGATATCAGGGTAGCAGATGTCAGGCAGAGAGGGCGAAGACAGCGGGTCGAAAAATATCGATTTAGGCATCAAATATGGATCTGGCGAATGGATAGACTGAAGCTTTTCCACATAACGCCTTTTATGCAACGCATCCAATGAGTTTACAGCGTCTGAAAGCACCGGGGCTTCCATGAATTGCTCTATAAACTGAACGACTTATTGAAACCATTGAGAATAGGGCTAAACAGAGACGGACAATATGGCGGCCGGATACAGCGACACGTCATTCTGTGACGTTGGTGAGTAGGGTCTATAGACATATTGTTCTATCAAACACAACAGTTCTTTTGGCTTAAAGTACAGCAGGTTATTTTAAAGAGGGGTGCAAGAGCAGAAACTGCTTTTTCAGCCTTGTCTGTGTTTTCCATCATATATAAGTCAATGTTTACATTATCTTCAATGTTAATGTACTGTAAATCTGTCCTGGAGTAGTTAAAATTGAGGTTTTGCATTTTGATGTCAAGAAATGAGGAAAATAAACATGAGTAGATGGAAGTTACTGGGGTTACTGTATGGTGTTTTTGTTAACTGGTATTTTGAACATCATTGAAAAAATACAATTTTGAATGAAAATCAGTCTCATGTATGCCTAGTTAGAGTAAGTGTAATGCAGCAGCATAATGCATGTGCAAAACCTGTTCTGTTATCATAAGCGGAATTTAAGGGCTACCAGGGGGGGCCTGGTGGCCGAAAAGTGTCAATGCATTAAATTGACTTTCCTATATATAAATATAAATATATATATATAAGTTGTAAAGCAATAAAAGTGCAACAAAAATGAGTGAATGAATGAAATGAACAAAAAAAAAAAAAAATTTATAATGGTGTCAAAATTATTTTTTGAACAGATCATGTGAATAGCACCTTAGACGGTCATTTTCTTTGCATGTAATTTTTTTTTAAATTACGGGAGGGCAATTTTATTTTTCAAATGATTTTTTTCCTTAGATTGAAAATATATATATATTTTTTTTTTTTTTGATTGAAGCAACTTTTTTGGGATGGAATGATTCAGACACAAATGTCCTACCCATAATATGGCCCAAACACAAAAAGGATTGCTTCAATCAAATAAAACTTTTTCAATGAAAAATTAAGTGTTCAAATGCAAAATTTTCAATCCCAAATAATATTTCACATTCAAAAACGTTTTTTATTATTGAAATTTTTCTTTTTTTGATTGAAGTGATTTTTCTTTTTGAAAATGTGTATTTTTTTAACAACTTATTTTTTAATTGAATTAGACAAAAACATCTTAGTCAAAATGTGGCCCAAACACAAATCAACATTACTTCAATCAAAAAAGTTTCACATGCATTCTTTTGAGTTTCAAATTTATTTTTGCATTCACTTTTTTTTTTTTTGATTGAAGCGACTTTTTTTTTTTTTTTAATTGAAAAGATATATTTTGATTGAAGCAACTTTTTTGTTTTTATTGAAGCAACTTTTTGGGGATTGAACAATAAAGACACAAATCTACCTCCATAAGGCTCTGCCCAGGGTATACAATTTTTGACTGGGGTAACTACATTGGCACGAAAGCGGCGGGCATACCATATTCAATGGTTGACGATCTTGGCGAAAAGCAATGCCTAAGCAGCCGGATTTAGAATTCCCCTCAAGAATGATGGGAAACAAAAAACACTCCTTGTCAACGTATTATTATAAATATTCTTGTAAGTTAATTTTATTGCTGACACTGCGTTTCTGGGTCATCAACATGTACAAAAAGTCAAACTCTGCCTATGTCTGTTATATTGTGTTATAACTGCCAAAAGCACTTTTCTTTGCATTTCTGTGGTTTTAGGGGGTTTGCCCCCTACCCCCACAAAACGGAAACTGGCTCCGCGGCGACCTTTATGTCAAGGGAGTTCCCCCAAGAAATTCTAGCCACTTCTACCCCTGCATTTCACTCGATGCTGGTGAGGTCAAGGGGCCATTGTTTACACAGCCACCTCGGCCAAGGGTCAATTTTATTGGGCAACTGCAGTCGCAGGGGGAGACAGCATCTGGCAGCTGGCGGTTCAACTTCCATCCTCCTATCAGGGTGAGCTGACCAATCAACAAAAAGACAAACCTCTCCTTCAGTTTCCTACTGTTATCATGGGACTGAGAATTTAGCTACTACATCTCTGCTGAAGATAAGAAGGGCGTAACTTGACCCGGCGCGCTGAGATTTAGGCTCAACAGTCAGGAACTTTGGGCAATAAAGTGTTGGGCTTTTGACATGTCATTATCATTGCAGTCCTTTCGCAAAAACAAACACTCATGGAACCTTGAGGATTAAGGAGCTAACAGAAGATTCAACACTGCAAAAACGCTCCTCCTTAAAACTAATTAAATTCTCTTGTTTTCAGTATTAATCTACCAGAAATAAGTGAAATTATCTGCCGGTGCTTCAAGTAAATTTTACTCACCTGATTTCTTGAAATAAGAAATAGCTAGTAGGGATGTTCCGATCATGTTTTTTTGCTCCCGATCCGATCCCGATCGTTTTACAGTATCTGCCGATCCCATTGCTTTTTTTTTGCTCCCGATTCAATTCCAATCATTCCCGATAATTTTTCCCGATCATATACATTTTGGCAATGCATTAAGAAAAAAATGAATAAAACTCGGACAAATATATACATTCAACATACAGTACATAAGAACACACCATCCCCACTGTCAAACATGGTGGTGGCAGCATCATGGTTTGGGCCTGCTTTTCTTCAGCAGGGACAGGGAAGATGGTTAAAATTGACGGGAAGATGGATGCAGCCAAATACAGGAACATTCTGGAAGAAAACCTGTTGGTATCTGCACAAGACCTGAAACTGGGACGGAGATTTATCTTCCAACAGGACATTGATCCAAAACATAAAGCCAAATCTACAATGGAATGGTTCAAAAATAAATGTATCCAGGTGTTAGAATGGCCAAGTCAAAGTCCAGACCTGAATCCAATCGAGAATCTGTGGAAAGAGCTGAAGACTGCTGTTCACAAACACTCTCCTGTTCACAAACACTCTCCATCCAACCTAGAGGTGTGCAAAATTTCCGATTCTTAGATTATTCGCGATTCGGCCGTGGAAGATTCGAAAACGATTCACAAACATCCAAATTCCGATTATTGAAATATGCCAAGTAAAGCGGACGTACAACACACTCAGCGCGCCGCGCGGTCAATGAGCAACGGAGCGAGAGTAGCTAAACATCATGCTTCTCATTACCCGGCCCCTCGGGTAATGCCAATGCTCAACTCACGGCTCTAGCTCAACTCATGCCACGAGATAAAAAAACACAACAACATACCTGAAGCTGCTACAAAAGTACGTCATCCACATAATGTTACGGTAGATATCATTTATATAAGACTAGATGCACTACGGTAGCGGTAGCGTTTGCAGCACATCTACAAAAAGCTAGATGCAGACGTAGTAAACGGCCGCCATCTTAAAGCAGTACACTTCTCTGCAAGGCTGTTGTAGCGAACCTTCCAAGCAAACCTAATTAACTTTTTATCTAAAATACTCCTAAATCGGTAAAATATTGACTTGAATCTATCTTTAAAATAGTTTTAAAACTTTCACATGTCGAAAGTTGACAAAAGGGAAATTATGGATTAACGAGAGCAATTTTAACAACTTTAACGGTTGATTCACACCATTAAATTAATTGAATGTAGTTTAAAGCTGCTGATACAGAATGGGGACTGGAGTTTTTTATTTACTGTTAATTTTGTATATTTGTTTACTGCTATATGTTAACTTGATACTGAAATAGTAGTTTGGTTTAGCCTGAGAGTATTTTTGAACAATTTTGGAACAAATGTACAAAATATTAAAAAAAAAAAAAAAAAAAGGGGTGGGGGGGTGCATCAATAATCGTTTTAGAATCGAATCGGACCATCTGAATCGTAATCGTAATCGAATCGTTAGGTGCCCAAAGATTCCCAGCTCTAATCCAACCTCACTGAGCTCGAGCTGTTTTGCAAGGAAGAATGGGCAAGAATGTCAGTCTCTCGATGTGCAAAACTGATAGAAACATACCCCAAGCGACTTGCAGCTGTAATTGGAGCAATAGGTGGCGCTACAAAGTATTAACGCAAGGGGGCCGAATAATATTGCACGCCCCACTTTTCAGTTTTTTATTTGTTAAAAAAGTTTAAATTATCCAATAAATTTTGTTCCACTTCACGATTGTGTCCCACTTGTTGATTCTTGACAAAAAATTAAAATTTTATATCTTTATGTTTGAAGCCAGAAATGTGGCGAAAGGTTGCAAGGTTCAAGGGGGCCGAATACTTTTGCAAGGCACTGTATTAATATATATATATCTATATATATAGATATATGTATAAATTATCATACTTTGGGGGAAAAAAGTGAGAAAAAACATGTCCTATATGTATCTCTTTCCAGTGCACACACACACACACAAAAATGGGGGGGATGCGCTACTTCGCGGTTTATCACTTATCGCGACGGGTTCTGCTCCCTATTAACCGCAAAAAACGATGGAATACTGTACACTGTGGTCATGATGAGTCATCCAAAGTTTTTCCAAACAGCTATTGAAGTCATCAAGTAAAAATTTCTTTAAAAAAAAAATATATATATATACATATATATTTTTGATATCGCAATATGATATTGCAATATATCCAATATCGTTCAGGCCTACATGGCACTTTGGCTAATCTCCCTAGATGTGGACGAAAAAGAAAAATTGAGGAGAGATTTTAACGAAAGACTGTGCGGATGGTAGATAAAGACTAACATCCGAACAAGTTCAAGCTGTCCTGCAGTCTGAGGGTACAACAGTGTCAACCCGTACTTTCTGTCAGCGCCTGAATGAAAAGGGGCTCTATGTTAGGATACCCAGGGAGACCCCACTTCTGTCCCAGCGACATAAAAAAGCCAGGCTGGAGTTTGCCAAAACTTACCTGAGAAAGCCAAAAACATTTTGGAAGAATGTTTGGTCAGATGAGACAAAAGTACAGCTTTTTGGGAAAAGGCATCAACATAGGGTTTACAGGAAAAAAACAAGGCCTTTGCAGCATAATGTAGGGCCCAGTGTGAGAAAGCTGGGTCTCCCTCAGAGGTCATGGGTCTTCCAGCAGGGCAATGACCCAGAACACATTTCAAAAAGCAATAGAAAATGATTTGAGAGAAAGCACAGGAGACTTCTAAAGTTACCAGCAACTGAATCCCATAGAACATGTGTGGAGAGATCTGAAAATGGCAGTTTGGAGAAGGCACCCTTCAAATCTCAGAGACCTGGAGCAGTTGGCCAAAGAAAAATGGTCTAAAATTCCAGCAGAGCATTGTAAGAAACTCACTGATGGATACTGGAAGCGGTTGTTTGCAGTTATTTTGTCTAAAGGTTGTGCTACCAAGCATTAGGCTGAGGGTGCCAATACTTTTGTCCGGCCCATTTTGGGAGTTTTGTGTAAAATTATAATGATTTTTTTTCATTGTCTTTTGTGTTTTTTTCATTGCAAGCAAAATAAATGAAGAAATTACAACCAAAGTAGGAGTGGGAACCTCTTGGTACCTCACGATACGATACGATTTGCGAAACAAAGCTCACAATAAGGATGATCTGACGATATGACGATTAGAGCTGGGAATCTTTGGGCACCTAACGATTCGATTACGATTCAGAGGCTCCGATTCGATTATAAAACGATTATTGATGCACCCCCCTTCCTTTTTTATTTATTTATTTATTTATTTTTTTAAATAAAGTTTTGTACATTAGTTCCAAAATTGTTCAAAAATACTCTCAGGCTAAACCACTCCTATTTCAGTATCAAGTTAACATATAGCAGTAAACAAATATACAAAAATAACATTAAATAAAAAAACTCCAGTCCCCATTCTGTATCAGCAGCTTTAAACTACATTCAATTAATTTAATGTTGTGAATCAACCGTTAAAGTTGTTAAAATTGCTCCCGTTATTCCATAATTTCCCTTTTGTCTACTTTCGACATGTGAAAGTTTTAAAACTATTTTAAAGATAGATTCAAGTCAATATTTTACCGATTTAGGAGTATTTTAGATAAAAAGTTAATTAGGTTTGCTTGGAAGGTTCGCTACAACAGCATTGCAGGGAAGTTTACTGCTTTAAGATGGCGGCCGTTTACTAACGCCCGCATCTAGCTTTTTGCAGATGTGCTGCTACCGCTACCGAGTCTATAATCCATCTAGTCCTATATAAATGATATCTACCGTAACATTATGTAGCTTAGCTGTACTTGTAGCAGCTTTTCGGCAGCAGTCAGGTATGTTGTTGTGTTTTTTTATCTCGTGGCATGAGTTGAGCTAGAGCCGTGAGTTGAGCGTTGGCATTACCCGAGGGGCCGGTTAATGAGAAGCATAATGTTTAGCTACTCCCGCTCCGTTCCGTTCCGAAGACTGCGCGGCGCGCTGAGTGTGTTGTACTTCCGCTTTACTTGGCATATTTCAATAATCGGAATTTGGATGTTTGTGAATCGTTCTCGAATCTTCCACGGCCGAATCGCGAATAATCTAAGAATCGGAAATTTTGCACACCTCTAATGACGATACAACGATTATCGATACATTGGTCAGGAAATCATTCCAGGATATTCTACAAGCAACTAATTAACAGAAAAACAAGCTTCTAGTGTGAATTGGAATTAGTTTATCACTAGTAGACGTTCAATCCGTTTGAACTGAATGAATTAGTTCATTCGCTGCCACCCTCCCAGTTCAAACGGATTGAACGTCTATGGCTGTCAGTGGCAGTCAATGCCAGGCAATTAGGTCATTTTGGGCCATTTAAGGTCTCACTGGAACAGCACCAAACATCACCTTGTCCAATGCAGGTTCTTGACTCTTGACAAGGTGATGATGCTGGAACTTTTGTTCCACCAAACAAAAGTTCCAGCATCATCACCTTGTCCAATGCAGATTCTTGACAAGGAGATGCTGCTGGAACTTTTGTTTGGTGCCTTTCCAGTGAGCTTTACAAAGATGATTGCCTGGAGAAGACATCAAAATTCCCTCAGTCCTTGATGATATGGGGCTCATGTCAGGCAAAGGCAGTGGGGAGATGGCTGTGGTTAAATCTTCAATAAATGCACGAGTTTACATTGAAATTTTAGACAACTTTCTTATCCCTTCAATTGAAAATATGATACTAAACATGGTGCTACTAAATACTAGAGATGTGTTTTGTTATTTCTTTGTTTGTTTCTCATGATTCATATTTTTTTCCCCAGAATGGAGTGATTCCATATATATTTCCCTGCACTTGCTCTATAAAATTAACATTTACTGACCACCCACGTTTTTTCATTCCTTTTACTGTTTCTGAATGCTAAAGAGTCGCACTTTCGAACGAATTCCTTATTTTTTCAAGATTTTTATCGGAGTTTGTTCTGCATCATAAAATGTCTGAGTGAGTGCTCGTCCGAGACTGGTGATTGCATACTTTTTGCTGGGGGTTTTATCATGGTGGAAGATTTTGATAACAACTTGTTGGTTCCTTTATTTTTATTTTTTAAAACATTGACACCTTTTGAAAACGATATCTCGATTCTTGGCAGGAGCATATCGATAACCTTTTGGGATACAAAGTATCACGATATATCACCATTTCGATATTTTGTCACACCCCTATACCAAAGCATTTGTAATTGCAATCATTTTCTGCGAGAAATTGAGCATTATCTGACAGAATTGCAGGGGTGCCAATACTTTTGCCCAGAAGTGTACACTCGTAAGTGGAATAATTTGACACATTTATCTGTTAACTAGTCTTTAACACTCAAAACAAGATGGAGAAAATGATTTGACTAGATTTAAAAGAAAAATAATCTGATTTTTAAAAATTAGAAATTTGCAGTGAAAACACAGGTTCCTTCACGGTGTAAGTGAAAAAAAAAAAAAAAATTATGCTGTGGTTAGATTTCAGAATACGAACAGTAATACACATGCCAGATTTGAGCAAATTTATCAGCATGCTCTCGTCAACAGCACTCTTGGGACTTGTTTTTTTTTCTCATCTGTTGTTTGTTTTTATTTAAAGTTCAAGAAACACACAAGTTATCAGTCATTGCACGAAATGTGTTTGTTGGTTGAGGGTGGAATCCTTCAACCGACTCGGAATGTAACACCCCATAAAACAACCATATACTTTCCTATTGTCATCTGTACACACATGTAGTCAAACTGATAAGATAAACAGAAAACAACAAAAGTCTTGATGACTTTAATGACTTCGCTGAATGGAGTGTTTATCTTGTTTTTTTTCCCTGACACAAACTCACTCACTTCCAACTGAACTTTTATCGGAATGACGTCAATTCGTATCATAAAGTTAAGGAATACTTGCGTTCGGGGTTGTTTTGTTCTTCGCAAGTACCCATGACATCTGTGGTTGGGCTAAGTGTCGATTACCCTGTAATTCAGGTAGAAATGCGGTCAAGAAAGGATGTAACTGGTGGCTTGGTTGTCATACACTGCAGCACTTTTTGTACAAATAAACACTAAATCTAAAGCTAACAGTTGGAGATTATTTTCATCAATTTAGTATGACCTTTAGTAGATTCAAAATACTGCCCAAAAAGAAAACTTCCTCACCCTGATGTAAAATCTCATATGGCTCACTTGAGCATTCTGCCAGTCTTTTAAAAAAACAAAAGAACTTCTACCCTCCCCAAAACCCTTCACCTCCCCTCTCATCTCCCGATTTGAGTCCCGTCATAGCTCGTCGTGCGAGGCGGCTTCATCGGCTTTGAGCCTGAACTCCGCGGCGGTGATCTTGCCGTTGCTGTCGCGGTCCTGGTTGTTAAACATGTTGTCGATGATGCGTTGCGGGTCGAAACCGGGCGCCAGGCGGCCTCTGCCTTCACTCACTTGGCGTAGGATGTAGTCGCTGAACTGCGAGACGACAGTGCGATCAGTCGATGTGAAAAGGTTACTTGAAAGTGAAAGATTTTTTTAGGAAACCACAGATAGAAAAACACATAGTTCTTCGATAGAAAAACACATAGTTCTTAAAGATAAATAGTGAATAAATATTTTATACAAGATTATAAAACACAATTATTAACTGCTGTGAAACTACAGTGGGGCAAATAAGTATTTAGTCACCAATTGTGCAAGTTCTCCTACTTGAAAAGATTAGAGAGGCCTGTAATTGTCAACATGGGTAAACCATAAGCGGATTTTAAGGGGGGGGGGGGGGGGGGTCAGGCCCCCCCCTGGTGGCCGTAAAGTGTCATTGCATGTAATTGACTTTCCTCTTTCAGTGTATCTAATACTAGTTCTCCCGACTATATATATATATATTAGGGCTGTCAAACGATTAAAATTTTTAATCGAGTTAATTACAGCTTAAAAATTAATTAATTGTAATTAATCGCAATTAATCGCAATTCAAACCATCTCTAAAATATGCCATATTTTTATGCAAATTATTGTTGGAATGGAAAGATAAGACACACGACGGATATATACATACAACATACTGTACATCAGTACTGTATTTGTTTATTGTAACAATAAATCCACAAATGGCATTATTAACATTCTTTCTGTTAAAGTGATCCACGGATAGAAAGACTTGTAGTTCTTAAACGATAAATGTTATAGTTACAAGTTATAGTAATTTTATATTAAAAACCCTCTTCATGTTTTCGTTTTAATAAAATTTGTAAAATTTTCAATCAAAAGTAGAGTTAATATAATAATAAGAATAAAAATAACAATAATAAAAATAGAGTGAAAAGTTTTACGTGTATTTTGCATAGCTAAATTGATATGAATGCCAGTTTATTTAGCATTGTTGTTTAACTGTGTGTCAGAATAGGGCCTCATTACTACAGACTGAAGTGCTTTTCTTTTTGAGAACTTTTTTTTTTTTTTGGAGAGATAGGAATATTATTTTTGTTGTGCTTTCACTAAACAATACTTATGTTTGTTGTGAAGGAGAAGCTTATGCCAATAAACGGCGCGCCTGTGTCCACTCGCCTTTACTGTATAACATATACAGTGGGGAGAACAAGTATTTGATACACTGCCAAAACCCATTGGCAGTGTATAAAATACTTCTTCTCCCCACTGTACCTGTACATATCTTACCCAAAATAAAACAAGAGACACATAATTGCCACTAAAAGAAAGAAAACTTACCGAAATATGTGTGGAGCACAAATAGCAATTTGCATTGCATTGTGAATACAGCATAAACGTCTTACAACTACTAATTCTCTCACGTTTAGAAGACATAACATGAGTATGGAACGGCGCTGCCCCCAAGCGGCCGATGGCATTCTCTTCACTCTTAATGTCCATAAACGGCCTCATTGTAATGTTTGAGGCAATATGCCAGCGGGTGCGTTAATTGCGTCAAATATTTTAACGTGATTAATTAAAAAAATTAATTAACGCCCGTTAACGCGATAATTTTGACAGCCCTAATATATATATATGTATATATATAGTGTGTGTGACGTCACATGGCCACATTGACCGTACTTCCACAGTGCCACTCTTTAACGATGTAATGTAGTGATTTAAATACGCAACAAGGTGTCAATGGCGAGGATTAAAATAATTACAGATCAAGCCAATAAGTGCGTTTTGTTCCTTGACTGACCCCGTAGTTTACTTTTCTTCTCCAGTACGAGTTCATCGTCCCTTATGTTCAATTGTATGTTGAGAAGCTAATACACCTAATAATGGCTCTCAGCATCATAGTTTGTATATTGTGACTGTTAGGTTAACGAATATACATACCAGTTTTCAGCAATTGTTTTACCCTATCTGACTCCAATTAACATTAATCCAATTAGTTATACTATACCTTTACCTTCTCGCACCTAACAATTTTGCGCATTCGTTCTGTCGCAGAAGAGACCAGGAATCAATCAGACCAGATTAGCAGAGGTAGATTTAATTCTCCCAATTAAAAGTATTACAGACGTCTGGGTTCTCAGCTGATCAAATGCAAAGGAACACTGCGGCTGAGAGACAATACCCAGAACAAGTACATGGTTTATATAGACATAATGATGACGATGCATGGATACATGATCTTTTCTTTCTCTCATTGGTTGGGTCTTGTTCTTCCAGGAATTCTTCTTCTATCAAGAAGAAGTCTCGCACTTTGTAACTTTGTTTGCATACTTCTTCAAAACACTTCCCTAAATCAAGCAACAAACTGGTTCCAACTAGTCAAACTGAGGCCTTCAAACTTATTCTTTTGATAAACATGCCCATATATAGAATTCATATCAGCCAGTACGTGCAAGCAAGCTATTGCCTTATGGCTTCGTACATAAATATCCCCATATATAGAATTCACATCAGCTTGTACGTGCAAGCAAGCTATTGCCTTATGGCTTCGTACATGGAACTTAAAGAGCATACGACACCAGAAAAAAAGTCTTAAATGGCATTATTATGTGAATTAGAATCATATTTTGAGACGATTCGACCATATACAACAATTTAGCAAAGCGCAGATGACGAGAAATTAGTCTTTTAATCTGCCGGTTAGCCACGCCTACAATTATAGGGCTTTAGCGTCCCCAACAGGTGGATGACGTCAGCGGTAGACTAGGCTCATCGGTTTTACTATTCAGCCCATTGAGGGGGAATTGTTCAGAACGAGGAAAACGAGACGAAAAGAGCTGCAAAATGTCATTGTTTCAGTCTCTCTACTCCCAATATTTTTACAGGATATTCTTTTTATCCAAGTATTTTTCCCCAATAGCTATATAAATGGCTTGAGAAGGACCAGTCAGCCCGTCGAGGGGGAACTATTCACAATGAGGAAAACGCAACGAAGAGAGCGGCAAAATGTCATTGTTTCTGTCTCTTTACTTCAATATTTTTACAGGATATTCTTTTTACCCAAGTACTTTCCCCAATTGCTAAATAAATGGCATGGTCATGACAAATAACTTGTGCTAAATGGAATATAAAATAATAAAAATCCATTTATTCAAGACGACATGGCAAAATTACTCCATAATGGTCAAAACAGTCGACTTTACCTTTACTGTCACACCTGCCGAACGATATTTTATGACACCTAAATCGGACATATGTCATTTCCCTTTCCCGGCTTCGGAGAATGTAAACAGACCAGAAGGAGTGACAGCTAGCCGACATGCTAACCCGAACCGAGGGATGTTTCAAAGTCTTCGAAGTGGAAAATCACACATAACTAGCCTGGATTATTTGACATGACGACCCGGTTGTCGAGTTTCTTTGCGGATCGGCAAACCGCCCGGCGGAGAGCAATTTACAGTTCGTTCCCTGGAGGAGGGTGGCTGGAATTGTTGTGTAGCTAACGTGCTAACAGCTAACTGCTAATGAGCGTGAGGATAGCTTTTTACATGCCTATCAATGATCAAACGTAAGTAGTCCTTTATTTAAAGGAATTTTATAGTGTTTACTTTGTAATCACTGTATTCGTATTTGACATAATACAAAACAAGATGTTTACTCACTTCCTTGTAAGTCCAATGGTCCCACAGTAAATATCCACGGTGAATGGGAACCTTTTGAAACTCCAAAAAGGCGCATACGCCTCTCCCGCATACAGAATGATTTTTCTGCAGCCGTTTGGCTGGCGTGATGCAAAAAATAAAAGTATTAATCCGCAAAATCAGCTGAATCCTTCGTCCTCATACACAACAGTACACTGTAGCGTGAAGAGGACGTCTTCTACCGTACACGTCACAGCGCCCTCCTCCTCAATGCGAGACCGAAGCCGGAAGTCACTCATTTTCCTGGCGCGGGATTCAAAAAACTAAATAAATATAGCGATCGCTTCCACACACATCCAAGCGGTCCATATCATTCAGGAGCATAAAATACCACGTGTATTATGAAATAAACATGCTTTTTCGTGTCACAAGCACTACAAAACCCCCTTGGTATTTGGCCTATTAATCATTACCAAAATGCCTAATCACCAAGGTCGATTGGTGTTGGCCTTCTATTCAACTCTTTATTTCTTATTTATTTATTAAAATGCCTAATTACCAAGGGTGAGATGCCAGAGGGGGGCGAAAACCTGCACTTCTAATATCATTTTGATTATTATTTGGGAGTATATATTTGCTGTTCTTGAAGCCAGGAAAAAATTCCCCTCTTACCTTCCGCTTGGAACGGTAGCCTCCTAGCCTGGTCATCTCTAAACAATGTACATACAATAATCAGACACTTACTCATTGATATATGATAATACAGCATAGCACATAGTAAAGCATACGCAGCACACAGTAAAATATGCGCTCTCTTCTTTCTTCTGGATCCTCAGCTTCCGACCCATTCCCAAACAGGCAGGATTAAGATGTTGTCGGCATTTCTGCCGTGAGTCACCAGTCTTGTCCATTGTCCTTTAATGTCCATAATTCCTTCGTTGATGCTTAGACATGGGCCTGCCTCGTGGTATCTTCCAGTCAACATATCCCAAACACAGTGGCGACCAGGTGATGCGAACTAGGGCGCGCCTTAATCATGTATTGGCCTTCATTACTCTCAGGTGCAATGTCAGTTAATTCAACAACAGCAAATAATCAGCCTTAGCCTTTCATGACTAAATACTAGTATTCCCATCCAATGTATTTGTTGAATTAAACGAGTCGCTAAAATGTTTAAAGTTTGACCGAAGTTTTATAATTTTTTTAACATTTTATATTTACCAAAGTAAATTTTATGTGTATTTTGCATATCTATTTTGACTGGGTATTTGTAAATGTCAGTTCTTTTTGCACTGTTGTTTAACTGTGTGATAATAGGGCCTCATTAATACAGATTGAAGCACTTTTCTTTTTGTGAAAATTATTTTTTTAGCGATATGAATATTATTTTTGTTGTATTTTCACGACCATATTTTTCGGACTATAAGTCACACTTGAGTATAAGTCGCACCAGCCATAAAATGCCCAACGAAGAGAAAAAAAACATATATAAGTCGAACTGGAGTATAAGTCGCATTTTTGGGGGAAATTTACTTGATAAAATCGAACACATAGAACAGATACGTCATCTTGAAAGGCATTTTAAAATACAATCGAGAACAACATGCTGAATAAGTGTACAACGAAATGCGAACATGGCCGGTATGTTAACGTAACATAGCTATTAAGAGTTAGTCAGATAACTATAGCATAAAGAACATGCTAACAAGTTTACCAAACCATCAGTGTCACTCCAAAACACCAAAATAACATGTGAAATGATATAATAATGTGTAAATAATTTCACACATAAGTCGCTCCAGAGTATAAGTCGCACCCCCAGCCAAACTATGAAAAAAAACTGCGACTAATAGTCCGAAAAATACGGTATATGACACTTATGTTCAATTGTATGTTGAGAAGCTAAGACTTCTAATAATGGCTCCCAGCATCATAGTTTGTATATTGTGACCAAATATTGCCATCCAGTGTATTTGTTGAGCTAAACGAGTTGCTAAAAAGTTTAGACTTAGACCAAAGTTTTATCATTTTTTACCATTTTATATTTACCAAACTAAGTGTTATGTGTATTTTGCATATCTATTTTGATTGTGTATTTGTAACACTAAGAAAACATTAAGAGGGGTTTTAATATCATATTAACATTTATCTTTTAAGAACTACACGTCTTTCTATCCTTGGTACCCTTTAAGCTACGTACCTCAGTATGTTCCACCTGCTCATTCTTGTCGCTGTCCATCTCGGTGAAGAGGTCGCCGCTCACCTCCTGGTTCCAGATGAACATGTAGCCTTCAGGAAGGCCGTCCTCCATGTCCATCAACTCGATGTCGAACACCAGAACCGCACTGCCAGGAACCTCGTCGACTAGAAACAGGTTTACATTTATTTTAGCTAAGTAGCATGGGTGTCGCCAGACATACAGTATTTCACTTTCCCCAGTAGTGTTAGAGTTAAATAAAAATGAATCGGGATCTCATTGATTTTTACGCTCCATACAAATTCATTGTTTCAATGAAACAAAGTCTTTTTCAGCCCGCTTTGGTATGTGTTGTTTGGCTATTCTCATTCCCCTTTAAGTACAGCCAGTGTCCTTACGTGTGACCTCACATGACTATCAGGAAATCAAACAAACAAGCCCATGCTATCAACTAGTATGCTAACGCTACAAGTGAACGTGATGAAGTAAAATACTAATAGTGAAACAGCTACTGGTAGCCAGGCCACAGGCATTTCGAGTATAGCATTAGTCGATGCACTTGTGTGTTAATGTTGGTGCAGAGAAAGAACTCGACGTCAGTTGTATTTTGGATTTGAGAATGATGAAGAACCGTGGAACACTAAATCAGTTTCACGGTCCATATCAAAGGCAACAAGTGGGAGCTGCGCACCCCGGGTGCTGGATACAGCCTATATTTCGGACGATCACACGGGTGAAATGACTGCTCAGACCCCAAAACAAATGCTCTCAACGTGGGACGTGAAGTCGCCACCACCGACAGCGGCGTTAATCTTGTCGAAGTGGCTGAACTTTAACCTAATGAGTGCATTGGGCAAGGACTGCATCTAGCGATCAGTATGTTGTGTTATTTCTGTTCAGCATAAAGTATAATCCAACAGTGTAGCCTATAATATGACCGTTTATTGGCCACAGCTATTTTTCTGTATGTGCTTGCTTTATTCTATGTCATTACTGCCATCATAAAATCGTAAATGTTTCAATGGCATTAGAGCAGTATGTTATAACTTAGTGTGTATGTGGGGTCGGGGGGGATCGAGGTGTGTGCATGTGTGCGTGCGGACATTTCAGTAAATGATCTAGGAAAAATACTTGAAACCTTGAATTAAACACTTGTGTTGAGTAATCATGTCACCGCAGCCATGGACAAGAATTTGTCTGATACTCGGTCCTCTGAAGTTCAAGTCTCTCTTGTGTTACAATGACATTTTTGCACAATGGCCAACGCAATATTAACAATGTTGCACATTGTTCAAGTTATATGAGCCGTTATAAATGTTCATACTTGAATGCTTATTGTTTACAAGATATTTTTATACACTTAATGTTTACACTACATTTGTTAAATATGTGAAATTGAAAGCTGGTAAATAAATCAACGAGAAACTGTTAGTTTGTATTTCAAAAATTGATTCAGATTTTCAAATTATATAACAGTCCGGTTAGCGAATTTATCGTCATTTATCGTTATCGATAAAGTACTCAACCCTTTAACACCGAACGTGTCAGCAGCGACGCGTTTACACATATCCTCTTTGAAGCCTCGTCACGCTGTAATTACGTCACCTACGTGACGCTGGTTGCTCTTTTTTGAAAGTGCGGAAATTGATGTCCACACCAGTTTTTAATTGAAGTCAATCGACCAAGTAAAACGGGAGATAATGTCATTTGAGTTATATAGTTTTATTGCACTCATAAATAAGCATTAAAACACTGCATTGACCATGTGTTTATCTACATATTTCCATCATTTCTTGTCCTTTTTCAAAACCGAAAGCAGCGCTAAAGACTACATATCCCAGGAACCATAGTGAGGTCAAGAAGGATGAACCTTATGTGAACAATTTTTATAAATTGCCGAGTGAGGCGCCATCTAACCAAAGGAAGGCATGCGAAGCGAGCAACGGCCGGTTGGATTGAGCGAGCGTCTTTGAAACGTGTGGAATGAATTGAAACCTAAATTTAGCGCAAGCTAATGCATTATTTCATCAACTCAAGGAAGAGGATGAGCCGTATTTTTCGTTGTTTTCCTCAGATGAGCCGGTGTCTCGGCGAGTAGAAGTGACAGCAGCGAGCAAACGGTGGAAGAATAGGCTGTGTGACGTGTGTGACAAAGCTCCATGACCTGTTCAAGAGGAAACTTTATTGACTTCGCAAAAAAAAGAAAAAACTTTATTGGGTCGAATGATTGATCTTGGAAAAAATTGAACTGAACTACTTGTCAATATTTTTGAAAATACTTTTTTCAATGTTATATTGAAATGTTTTTTTTTTCACTAACATTTTTTTCAATTTTTATATAGATGTGTGTTGGAGAAGCTTGATTGCATGTCGGTCATTCTCTCCTTAATACAGTGCAATCGTTTAGTCCCATGTGCAGAAAATCACAGCAAAACCATAATGCTACACCCCCATGTTTCACAGTAGGGATGGTGTTCTTGGGATGGTACTCATTTTTCTTCTTCCTTCAAACACTATGAGTCAAATTAAGACCAAAAAGTTCCATTTTGATCTCATATGACTACATGACTTTCTCGCATGACTCCTATGGATCATCCAATTGGCCATTGGCAAACTTAAAACAGGCCTGGAAATGTGCTGGTTTAAGCAAGGGAACCGTGGCACGCATGAATTTAAATCATGAAGTCTTAAGCCTAATTTATGCTTCTGCGTTGCGGTGACCGAGGAGCAACGGAGTTGACCCGACATCATCAACGAGCATTCGAAGTTCTGCGTCAAGGAAACGCAGCGCTCTGAAATTCACCGCTAAGCCACTAGAGGGGTTTTGCTTTGTGTTTGTGCGGTTTTGGGGGACTTGTCAAATTCCTTGAGTTTTCTTCCAGTTAGATAACAATGGCAACGGAAATGGAACGCTTGAAATGTGGATTTTCAGCTCATCAACATTGAACAACAAATGTTGAGGTGCAGGCGACGCATAAGACGGTTGCGGAGGTGTTCTGTCCAACTGTTGATGCCGCACAGAGACTGGCAGTCACATTAAGAATTCTATCATCGGGGGGTGGAAGCCAGCAAGCTGCGTTGTCCAGCGTTTTGTCCGATTTCTTTGCCGTGTCCTACAACCAGCCAGTGGGAAGCCATAGCCGATTTCTGGCGGTTATGGAACTTCCCAAACTGCGTTGGAAGCCTTGATGGTAAACACGTTATCATAAAAGCACCGAGGCACTCTCAATCAGTGATGATGTATCAAATGTGTAAACTGTCGTTGAAAATTAAACATCAAAACAACTCTTTTGACACCAAACCTGTGATTTATTCTTCATATACTTGAAGTGTAAAATGTAAAAAGGTCACAGACTCACAGCAAACACATGTACAAAATAAATGATAAAGTGCACCAACCAAAAAATCCGACATGAAGTGAAAAAAAGCTGGCAGTTTTTGGCCAACTGTGTCACCAATTCGGGTGGCCATTCGCTTCCGAACACACACATGCTTGTGTCGGTGGTTCTTCCATTTTTTTTTATGCAATCGCTGACCTTGCCATTTGGCAATCTTTATAATGTCTTTACGAGACATTGTCGAGGTTGTCGTACTTGCTCTTCCATAATACTCCCGTCGGCTTGGTCCATTTTTGCGTCTAGCAAAACATTGTTCGAAAATAGCGGTGATTTCGCGCTGAACTGGAAACAACAGTCTGAGCGGACCAATCACAGTCCATTTGCGCCACGTCACCACGCGTTGACGTCTCACAAGTCAAGATTTTGTTGAGGTGCACGGCAGGCTACGGCGGAGGGTCGTAAATCGGGTCTGCCTTGACGGCGCAGGTCTGCCGCAGAAGCATAACTCGGACTTTCGTGTATAACCAACAGTAACTTTGGAAATGGCGGTCCCAGCTCCTTTCAGGTCATTGACCAGCTCCCTCTGAGTAGTTCTTGGCTGATTCCTCACCATTCTTAGGATAATTGAGACCCTACGAGGTAAATCTTGCATGGAGCCCCAGTCCGAGGGAAATTGACAGGCATGTTTAGCTTCTTCCATTTTCTAATAATTGCTCCAACGGTGGATCTTATATCACCAAGCTGCTTGGCAATTGCCCCGTAGAGGTCTACAATTCTGTCTCTGGTGTCTTTGGACAGCTCTTTGGAGTGTGTGGGGTGGACAGGTGTTAATATGCAGCTAACTGCCTCAAACAGGTAAAAAATTCAGACTCAAAAATTCCACCTCCATTCTACTTATTCAGGAGAATAAGTGGACTGGAGGTGGACTTTTTAAAGGTGAGTAACAGGTCTTTGAGGCTCACAATTCTAGCTAATAGACAGGTGTTCATATGTTTTTTGTTTTTTTTCAATTCTCTTACAGTGGACAAGCACTTACGATGAAAATTTCAAACCCACTTATCATTTCTAAGTGGGAGAATTCCTGTTCAAATACCTATTTACCTTACTGTACATTCTATAATTATTTACCTTATTAACATGTACAGTGCCCTCCATAATTATTGGCACCCCTGAAAAATGTGTTTTTTAGCTTCTAATATTTTTTTTCAATTCAAATAATATGGGACCTTAATGGAAAAAGAGAAAAATCCAACCTTCAATACAAGTGCATTCATTCAGTGGGGAAAAAAATTCCACATAAAGAAAAAAATATTTGATATCAAATAATGTGTGTCACAATTATTAGCACCCCTGGTGTTAATGGAATGGAATGGAATTTTATTGTCATCATCATCGGTATCATTGACAATCATTGACAATTACAAAATGTGATATGATTTGCCCGAAGGAACCAAAGAAGAAGACAAAGGCGGGCGGGATGAAGCATATGCTTATCAGTTGTCCGTCCCCCATACAACTAAAGACACACATTCAGGCATGGAACATACATTAAAACTGTACAATAACACAATCAACAATCTGAGTTTAGTAACTTAGCGTCCAGTCAAGCAGCTCAATTAATTTCAGGGCGTTCAAGGTTATGGCTTAGTCATGTCCCTGACATTTTTGCATCTGTTTGCTGTGGAACATTTTGTTGTGGCTATGTGTGTGTGGCAAAGGTGATTATGTGTTATCACAGCTGGTATGAGGAGCGGCAACAATTGGCGAACACAAAGGTCACTACTTTGTACAACCCCCTTTTGCCAACAAAACAAGGTCTGGGGACTGAGATGGCCATGGGAGGAGCTTGATTTTGTGTCTGATGAACCATTTCTGTGTAGATTTGGCCATATGTTTAGGGTCAAAGCTCAATCTTGGTCTCACACAAAAATACACACGGTCCCAGGTTTCAACTGGGACCGTGTGCTTTGGTCAGATGAGACCAAGATTGAGCTTTTTGGCCACAAACACTCTAACTGGGTCTGGCGTGCCACGAAAGATGCGCATGCTGAAAAGCACCTCATACCCACTGTGAAGTATGGGCGTGGGTCAGTGATGCTGTGGGGCTGTTTCGCTTCCAAAGGCCCTGGGAACCTTGTTAGGGTGCATGGCATCATGAATGCTTAGAAATACCAGGACATTTTAAATCAAAATCTGTTGCCCTCTGCCCGAAAGCTGAAGATGGATCGTCACTGGGTCTTTCAGCAAGCCAATGACCCTAAACATATGGCCAAATATACACAGAAATGGTTCACCAGACACACAATCAAGCTCCTCCCGTGGCCATCTCAGTCCCTAGACCTTGTTTTGTTGGCAAAAGGGGGTTGTACAAGGTATTAACACCAGGGGTGCTAATAATTGTGACACACATTATTTGATGTCAAATATTTTTTTCTTTATGTGGGATTTTTTCTCCACTGAATGAATGCACTTGTATTGAAGGTTGGATTTTTCTCTTTTTTTCCATTAAGGTCCCATATTATTTGAATTTAAAAAAAAATATTAGAAGCTAAAAAACACATCTTTTTCAGGGGTGCCAATAATTATGGAGGGCACTGTATAGTCTCAATCGCATGCTGATAACGCTGATTTAAATGTACTCGATATTCTATTAATCACCATTAACTGCATGATAACTGCAGAAAAACTGCATTTAGTAGATGTCGACTCAGCAGAACGGACCAGGGAGTAAGAGAGCAACCATTGTCCACTTGAGATGACCTAATATTTTGCTCAGAACAAACTCTCAAGGGTTTTACTTCCCTTGGAATGCGTCTGGAACTCATCACCCAGAATCGAGGTGCAATAAATTGCCTAGCTCTAAGCTAACAGGTCAACAGGTCACGACGGCACAGATGTCTCCAGGAAAGGATCGTATATTACTCCATTCACTCCATATACGCAATCTGCACATGGCTCATGGAACAGATTTGTTTCTGATGATGAGGCATCACTGTGCAATGTGTGCATATTGCATTTTCTCTCATAAAAAAAAAAAAAAAGTGAAAATATTTACAATATTTACAAAAAAGGTAAGCTTGAAGCTTACTGTAGAGGCCAGCCTTCACAATAATACCAGACTGCAGCCCAGAGCCAAGCGCCAGCCGCTACAAACTACACCCACATGATGGTAAATTGCTACAAACTACGCCCACATCATGCTACGGTTGTATGTGATAGTGTTATGGGCTGCTATACCAAATGTAAGCAGGATGGGTGTATTGTTATTCAGCTGATTTTGCGGATTAATTTGTTTATATTTTGCTTCATGCCAGCCAAAACTCTTTTTCAGGGACAAAACTGAATGTCATGCCTGAAGAAATTAAACTGAACTGGTTGACTGAAAATAATTTTTGTAATATTTTTTTCAGTGTTATATTTTTTTGACAATCTTTTGAATTTGTATATAGATGTGTGTGTTTGAGAAACTTGATTGTATGTACAGTGGGGCAAATAAGTATTTAGTCAACCACTAATTGTGCAAGTTCTCCCACTTTTGATATATTAGAGAGGCCTGTAATTGTCAACATGGGTAAACCTCAACCTTGAGAGACAGAATGTGGAACCCCCCCCAGAAAATCACATTGTCTGATTTTTATAGAATTTATTTGCAAATCATGGTGGAAAATAAGTATTTGGTCAATACCAAAACTTCATCTCAATACTTTGTTATGTACCCTTTGTTGGCAATAACGGAGGCCAAACGTTTTCTGTATCTCTTCACAAGCTTTTCACACACTGTTGCTGATATTTTGGCCCATTCCTTCATGCAGATCTCCTCTAGAGCAGTGATGTTTTGGAGCTGTCGTTGGGCAACACGGACTTTCAAATCCGTCCACAGACTTTCTACGGGGTTGAGATATGGAGACTGACTAGGCCACTCCAGCACCTTGAAATGCTTCTTACGAAGCCACTCCTTTGTTGCCCTGGCTGTGTGTTGGGGACCATTGTCATGCTGAAAGACCCAGCCATGTCTCATCTTCAATACCCTTGCTGATGGAAGGAGATTTTCACTCAAAATCTCTTGATACATGGCCCTATGCATTCTTTCCTTTACACAGATCAGTCGTCCTGGTGCCTTTGCAGAAAAACAGCCCCAAAGCATGATGTTTTCACCCCCATGCTTCACAGTGGGTATGGTGTTCTTCGGATGCAATTCAGTATTCTTTCTCCTCCAAACACGATAACCTGTGTTTCTACCAAAAAGTTCAATTTTGTTTTCATCTGACCATAACACATTCTCCCAGTCCTCTTCTGGATCATCCAAATGCTCTCTAGCGAACCGCAGACGGGCCTGGACGTGTACTTTCTTCAGCAGGGGGACACGTCTGGCAGTGCAGGATTTGAGTCCCTGGCGCCGCATTGTGTTACTGATAGTAGCCTTTGTTACTGTGGTCCCAGCTCTCTGTAGGTCATTCACTAGGTCCCCCTGTGTGGTTCTGGGATTTTTGCTCACCGTTCTTGTTATCAGTTTGACAACACGGGGTGAGATCTTGCATGGAGCCCCAGATCGAGGGAGATTATCAGTGGTCTTGTATGTCTTCCATTTTCTAATAATTGCTCCCACAGTTGATTTCTTTTCACCAAGCGTTTTACCTATTGCAGATTCAGTCTTCCCAGCCTGGTGCAGGTCTACAATTTTGTCTCTGGTGTCCTTCGACAGCTCTTTGGTCTTGGCCATAGTGGAGTTTGGAGTGTGACTGACTGAGATTGTGGACAGGTTTCTTTATACCGATAATGAGTTAAAACACGTGCCATTAATACAGGTAACAAGTGGAGCCTCGTTAGACCTCATTAGAAGAAGTTAGACCTCTTTGACAGCCAGAAATCTTGCTTGTTTGTAGGTGACCAAATACTTATTTTCCACTCTAATTTGGAAATAAATTCTTTAAAAATCAAACAATGTGATTTACTGTTTTTCTTTTTCCACATTCTGTCTCATGGTTGAGGTTTACCCATGTTGACAATTACAGGCCTCTCTAATCTTTTCAAGTAGGAGAACTTGCACGATTGGTGGTTGACTAAATACTTATTTTCCGCACTCTATAACACTGGAAGTCCCGGGGGGGGGGTTTTTTGGCTATAAAGCAAGACCAAAAAGGCATCAAATGACACCGATACCAAACTGACTACTTGGCTTCGTCAAACAATAGACCACTCAAATAAGCAATCAAGCAGACAACCCCCCTACACACTCTTGTGGAGTCGCTGCCTTGGTGTAAAGGGGGGTAGGTTTGGATAGCTGCAATTAGCATCTTGTTTTGCATCTCTGTTTTGACCATCGTATGTAGAAAGGACAAAAATCCTATGACCATACCTGCTGTTTTTGTTGAAATATCATATAGAAGACTATCCAGTCTCATTTTTTCTGTTGAATGTTTATCCTAACAAGTTGAATAATTAGCAAGCTCCATAACGGTTGGTTGAGCATGTTTGGTTGTCAATGGGCTATTAATATTAAAGATGTCCGATCACGTCATTTTCAAAGTATCGGAATCGGCAAAAAAATATCGGACATGCTTTTTTAAAATATACATATTTTTTTAAATTAAATTGTTTTCTATTTGTATTTAACGTTACAGACAAAATGTCTTACACTCATCCAGAGTCTTTAGTTTTGGCTTAAAGTAGGGCTATCAAATTTATCGCATTAACGGCGGTAATAAATTTTTTTATATTAACACATGCGCTGCACGACCTACTCCCGCATTGTCGCGTTCAATCTATAATGGCGCCGTTTTACGTATTTATAGAGCTAAAAGGCAGTGTTGAATGAGTAGAGTGAATTTTGGCAGTCTTTGAAGCCTTTTTTTAATTGGCTAAAGCCTTACAATCCCTCTCTCAACAATTAGAAATATCGTGGGAAGCAATGTGGAGAAGCAAGGTAATAGTTGTTATTTTTCTTAACACCCTATGTTATTTCCCGACGCAGAGAAGATATATCAATTGGTGCCATTACGCACAATGGTTGCACTTCCCATCATGCATTTGGGCAGAACAGTTAAATGGCTACAGTATCATTTACTGAAAGCACTAGATGGCAATATTTAGTCACAATATACAAAGTCACATTTATCCTTTAAGAATTACAAGTCTTTCTATCCGTGGATCCCTCTCACAGAAAGAATGTTAATAATGTAAATGCCATCTTGAGGATTTATTGTCATAATAAACAAATACAGTACTTATGTACTGTATGTTGAATGTATATATTCGTCCTAGTTGTATTCATTTTTTTCTTAATGCATTGCCAAAATGTATATGATCGGGAAAAATTATCGGGAATGATTGGAACTGAATCGGGAGCAAAAAAAAAAAGCAATCGGATCGGGAAATATCGGGATCGGCAGATACTCAAACTAAAACGATCGGAATTGGATCGGGAACAAAAAAAACATGATCGGAACAACCCTGATTAATATTACAAATTTTGACAAATATTTTGGGATTTGTTTTGTCTTTTTGGGTCCAAAATGTTGATTATAATTGGTTAGCGAAGAAATCAACAGTTTGGACATTAGGTTATGGTGTTCTGAAAAAAGGGACCCAAGCAAACCATTGTAAACATTTTTTTCTTTGAAGAGAGGAACGCAAAAGCAGACAAAATAGGCCCAGGCGTTAATTAACAGAGTTTCTAGCAGTCTTAACTGATGCTAAGCCGGACACGGCTGAGCAGTGAAACGTTTCAGTACATTTTGGGGATTTAGCTATTGAAGTATGTCAAAGCAATAAATTTTTGGTTTGTTATACAGTGCCTTGCAAAAGTATTCGGCCCCCTTGAACCTTGCAACCTTTCGCCACATTTCAGGCTTCAAACATAAAGATATAAAATTTTAATTTTTTGTCAAGAATCAACAACAAGTGGGACACAATCGTGAAGTGGAACAAAATTTATTGGATAATTTAAACTTTTTTAACAAATAAAAAACTGAAAAGTGCGGCGTGCAATATTATTCGGCCCCCTTGCGTTAATACTTTGTAGCGCCACCTTTTGCTCCAATTACAGCTGCAAGTCGCTTGGGGTATGTTTCTATCAGTTTTGCACATTGAGAGACTGACATTCTTGCCCATTCTTCCTTGCAAAACAGCTCGAGCTCAGTGAGGTTGGATGGAGAGTGTTTGTGAACAGCAGTCTTCAGCTCTTTCCACAGATTCTCGATTGGATTCAGGTCTGGACTTTGACTTGGCCATTCTAACACCTGGATACGTTTATTTTTGAACCATTCCATTGTAGATTTGGCTTTATGTTTTGGATCATTGTCCTGTTGGAAGATAAATCTCCGTCCCAGTCTCAGGTCTTGTGCAGATACCAACAGGTTTTCTTCCAGAATGTTCCTGTATTTGGCTGCATCCATATTCCCGTCAATTTTAACCATCTTCCCTGTCCCTGCTGAAGAAAAGCAGGCCCAAACCATGATGCAGCCACCACCATGTTTGACAGTGGGGATGGTGTGTTCAGGGTGATGAGCTGTGTTGCTTTTACGCCAAACATATCGTTTTGCATTGTGGCCAAAAAGTTCAATTTTGGTTTCATCTGACCAGAGCACCTTCTTCCACATGTTTGGTGTGTCTCCCAGGTGGCTTGTGGCAAACTTTAAACGAGACTTTTTATGGATATCTTTGAGAAATGGCTTTCTTCTTGCCACTCTTCCATAAAGGCCAGATTTGTGCAGTGTACGACTGATTGTTGTCCTATGGACAGACTCTCCCACCTCAGCTGTAGATCTCTGCAGTTCATCCAGAAGGAACATGGGCCTCTTGGCTGCATCTCTGATCAGTTTTCTCCTTGTTTGAGAAGAAAGTTTGGAAGGACGGCCGGGTCTTGGTAGATTTGCAGTGGTCTGATGCTCCTTCCATTTCAATATGATGGCTTGCACAGTGCTCCTTGAGATGTTTAAAGCTTGGGAAATCTTTTTGTATCCAAATCCAGCTTTAAACTTCTCCACAACAGTATCTCGGACCTGCCTGGTGTGTTCCTTGGTTTTCATAATGCTCTCTGCACTTTAAACAGAACCCTGAGACTATCACAGAGCAGGTGCATTTATACGGAGACTTGATTACACACAGGTGGATTCTATTTATCATCATCGGTCATTTAGGACAACATTGGATCATTCAGAGATCCTCACTGAACTTCTGGAGTGAGTTTGCTGCACTGAAAGTAAAGGGGCCGAATAATATTGCACGCCCCACTTTTCAGTTTTTTTATTTGTTAAAA
Source organism: Corythoichthys intestinalis (assembly GCF_030265065.1). Taxonomy (NCBI): domain Eukaryota; kingdom Metazoa; phylum Chordata; class Actinopteri; order Syngnathiformes; family Syngnathidae; genus Corythoichthys; species Corythoichthys intestinalis. The sequence goes on from NC_080416.1 coordinate 29,192,517, forward strand.
AAATTATCCAATAAATGTTCCACTTCACGATTGTGTCCCACTTGTTGTTGATTCTTGACAAAAAAATTAAATTTCATATCTTTATGTTTGAAGCCTGAAATGTGGTGAAAGGTTGCAAGATTCAAGGGGGCCGAATACTTTTGCAAGGCACTCTATGTTGTTGCTATTATCGTCCTATGAAAATGAAAACACATGGAACCTTGAGGAATAGAGTTAACAGTTGATCTAATAAAGACTCCTTTACAGCCCTCCCAGTTCAAATGGATTGGCCGTCTATTATACTCAATGGCACTAAAATAGTTTAAAACTATTTTCTCCATTATCAGAGGTCTGTGAAATTTGCAGTTCACATACTTAGGTGGGAATGCAGATCTAGACACAATATGTGTGTGTAACTTACTAACTCCTTGTTCTCCGTATCCGAGGTGCGGTGGGACTACCAGGTGCCTCCGCTCCCCCACGCACATTCCTAGCAGCCCCTCCTCCATCCCGGGGACGACCTGGTTGGCACCCAGTACGATGTTGTACGTCTTCCCATAGTTGTACCTTAAGTAGTAAAAAGAGAAAGAAATGTTAAGTTTTCATGAAGGATTACATTTTTAAAAGAAAAGACAATAGCTAAATCATGTGCATCCCAGTGGAATCTTGTTTAATAAATTAAAAAAAAGGCTGTACTACATTTGAAATCGAGTAGATAGAAATAGAAAAAAGCTTTGAATCAATTTTTTCTGCTTAGATGATTCGTTTAAATAGAGTGGCGTTGGAATGATTTGTTTTAAAAAGTGTTGTATTTAGTTTTAATTGATTTGGTTGGATACACTTCCCTCTACTGGCAACAGTGAATATGAGCTACAGTGGTATGAAAAAACATCTGACTCTTTTGGAATTTCTCACATTTCTGCACAAAATCACCATCAAATGTGATCTGATCTTTGTCGAAATCACACAGATGAAAACACTGTCTGCTTTAACTAAAACCACCCAAACATTTATATAGGTTTTCATATTTTAATGAGGATAGTATGCAAACAATGACAGAAGGGGGGAAAATAAGGAAGTGAACCATCACATTTAATATTTTGTGTCCCCCCCCCCCCCTTTGGCAGCAATGACTTCAACCAGACGCTTCCTTTTGCTGCAGATCAGTCTGGCACATTGATCAGGACTAATCTTGGCCCATTCTTCTCTACAAAACTGCTGTGGTTCAGTCGGATTCCTGGGATGTCTAGCATGAATCGCTGTCTTTAGGTCATGCCACAGTATCTCAATGGGGTTCAAGTCTGGACTCGGCCACTCCAGCACGTGTATTTTGTTGTTCTGAAACCATTCTGAAGTTGAATTACTTCTGTGTTTTGGATCATTGTGTTGTTGCAGCATCCATCCTCTTTTTAGCTTCAACTGTCAGACAGATGACCTCAGGTTTTCCTGCAAAACATCCTGATAAACTTTTGAATTCATTCTACCGGGGAGGTGCTCCCTGGTGTTATATCGCGCACCCCTCCCGGCCCGAGTTGGGGGGTCGCGCCTCCTGCCCCTTGGTCTGTCTCTGGCCCTGTCCGCCTCTCTGGGACCGCGGCAGCTGCCGCTGCCCTTCTGTCGGTGGGGTCGTTGGCGGTGCCTCCTGGGGCCTGGGGCGGGGCTTGTTGTCCCCCGCCAGTGGGGTGGATATCCCCTGGTCTCTGGCGCTTGGTGTGGTGCCTGTCCAGGGTGCGGGCTGGGTGCTCGGGCGACAAGGTGGGTGGATGCGAAGGCGTTGGGGGTGGTCTGTCGCGGGGGTTGATTGGGGCAACTGGCGGACAGGGGCCACCCCTGCGGGAGCCTGCCTCTTAATTCATGCACTCCTCACTTTGCACTGTAAATATCTTTCACCCTGGCACCTACATTGTTAGGGCCTCCGCCCCTTCTTCCTGAGGCCTTCCTCAGGTGAGGGGAGTTTGGCTGATTACAGGTCAGACGGGTGGAGCGGCCACAGCTGAGAGCGTTTAACATCAGCCAGCTTTAAAAGCCCAGCAGACGCAACACCACGTCGCCCGATCAACTCGTCTGGTTCCACCGTCAGTTGTTTCTCGCATTGCTTTGATACATTCCTTTGATCACCGGCTCACGACTTGTTTTTTCTCTAGCCCCAGGACCTGTTCTCCGCGCGCCCCTTGTCGGATTCCACACCTGCCTCCTTAATAAATAATAAATAATAATACATTTTATTTCTAGAGCGCTTTTCAGATACACAAAGACGCTTCACAAGAGGCATGGAATTACAGTACGATAAAAAGGTTTTAAAAGGATTAAAAACTTAAAAGCACAATAAAAAGAGGTAAAAAAATATGACAGCTAGGGGTTATGGTGGGTAAGATAGAGTGAACAGGTGTGTTTTCAGTCGAGATTTGAAAAGTGATAGAGTAGATATGTTGCGGAGATCAGGGGGTAGGGAGTTCCAGAGCTGGGGGGCGCAATGACTAAAAGCTCTGGAACCAAAGGTGGAGAGGCGGACACGGGGGACGGAGAGGGGGGGAAAAGTGGTAGGGCGAAGTGAACGGGTTGGATTGTTTGGATGGAGAAGATCGCAAAGGTAGGGAGGGGCCAAGGCATGGAGTATTTTGAAGGTGATGATGAGGATTTTGTAATTGATTCTTTGTTTGACGGGAAGCCAGTGAAGTTGACGGAGGATGGGAGTAATGTGGTGTGTTGCGGGGGTTCGTGTGATGAGGCGTGCTGCTGAGTTCTGGAGGAGCTGCAGTTTCTGGAGGGACTTATTAGGGAGACCGAAGAGCAGTGAGTTACAATAATCGAGCCGGGTGGTTATTAGATTACAGACCAGGGTGGAAGCGGTATGGCGGGTGAGAGAAGGGAGGAGGCGAGAAATGTTGCGAAAGTGGAGATAGGCTGATCTGGTGATGCTGTTGATATGTGACCGGAAGGAAAGTGTGCTGTCGAGGATGACACCCAGACTCTTAACCTGAGATGAAGGAGAGATCGGTAAATTGTTGATTGTAATAGAGAACTTATGGACATTAGAGAGTGTTGCGGTGGTACCAACCAAGAGGACTTCTGTTTTGGAGCTGTTAAGTAGGAGGAAGTTGGAGGAGAACCAGGAGTTAATGTCATCTAAGCAGAGGGTGAGGGAGGAAGGTGGGAGGGAGGCGGTTGGTTTTGAGGATATGTAGAGCTGGGTGTCATCCGCGTAACAGTGAAAGTGAATGTTGTGTTTACGGAAAGTGGAACCGAGGGGTAGAATGTAGATGATGAAGAGAAGCGGCCCCAGGACCGAGCCCTGGGGCACGCCAGAGGAGACAGGGAGGGAACTGGATTGATGGGGGCCAAGTTTGACGAATTGTGTGCGGTTGGACAGGTAGGAAGTGAACCAGGAAAGGGGTGTGTGGGTGATACCAATGGAGGAGAGTCGGTCGAGAAGGATTGTATGGGAAATTGTGTCGAAGGCGGCAGTGAGGTCGAGGAAGACGAGAATTGATAATAAACCGGAGTCGGATGCTGTGAGGAGGTCGTTTGTAATTCTAAGTAGGGCTGTTTCGGTGCTATGGAGGGGGCGGAAACCGGATTGAAAGTGCTCGTAAATGTCATTGGTAATTAGGTGGTTATGAAGTTGGGATGCAACAGTTTTTTCAAGAATTTTGGAAATGAAAGGTAGGTTGGAGATTGGGCGGAGGTTATTGAAGTTGGTTGGATCCAGGTTAGGTTTCTTTAGAATGGGTGTGATGGAAGCAGTTTTGAGGGATGGAGGGACTACACCGGATGTAAGTGAAGAGTGAATGATGGTGGTGATGAGGGGGGCTATTGAGGGAAGACAAGTTTTTATGAGGGCGGTGGGAAGAGGATCAAGGTGACAGGTAGTGGATTTGGATTTGGTGATGATGTCAGAGATAGCCGGGATTGAAGGAAGGATAAATGAAGAGAGGGTGCTAATGAGGGGAACATGAAAGGGAACAGGGTCAGTCCCAGAAACTGCAGCTCCGGAGTGGGTCAGGGATTGGTGAATGTCAGTGATTTTCGTGGAGAAGAATGTCAGGATGGCTTCACAAAAATTAGCAGAAAATATGTGACGAGGGAGTGGATCGGGAGGCTTAGTGAGTTTGGCTAGAAGTGAGTACAGGCCTTTAGAGTTGTGTTGATTAGCTGAGATGAGACTGGAATAGTAAGTTGATTTGGCTGCTTTGATTTGGTCCTTGTATAAACTGAGTTGTGCACAGTACATTTCTTTGTGTATTGATAGTCCAGTTTTCTTGTACAGGCGTTCGAGCTGACGGTTTCGTGACTTAAACAGGCGGAGAGCAGGGGTGAACCAGGGCGCGGATTGGGTGAAAGAAACAGAACGGGTTTTTAGGGGGGCGTGGTAGTTCAGGAGTGAGTGGAGATGGGTATTGTAGTGGGACACTAAATCGGCAGGTGAAATGGTGGAGTTTGTGGGAGGGAGGTTGTCAATGTCACAAGAGAGTGCTTGGGTGTTAATGGTCTCGGTCTTGCGAAATGAAATTGATCTGGGGAGGATAATTTTTGAATAGGGGATCTTGAGACTGAAAGTAACTAGGGAGTGGTCAGAGTATAGTAATGGGTGGGGGGTGCAGTCAGAAGGGGTGGAGCCAGAGCAGCAAACCAAGTCCAAAATGTGTCCTTTGTTGTGAGTGGGAAAGTTGATGCATTGTGTTAAACCGAGGCTGTCAAGGCAAGAGATGAAATCTTTTGTGAAGGGATTATTTTGATTGTCAAGATGAATGTTGAAGTCGCCAAGGATGATAATAGTTTGACAGAGGGAAAAAAGATGGATGACCAGTTGTGAAAAATCAAGTAGAAAATCCTTGTTAGGTTTAGGCGGCCGGTATATAGTGGTAATTGTTGTGGGAGAACGACCAGGCAAGAGTGAGGCGGAGTATTCAAAAGATGTGAGAATGGGGCTATCAGGTACAGGTAGCAACCTCCAGTTATCACGGTAGATGGATGTAATACCGCCACCACGACCAAAGTTACGTGGTTGACACGTGTAGGTGAATCCAGGTGGAGTAGACTGATTCAGTGGGGTGAAATCCTTGGGCTGCTGCCATGTTTCGGTTAGACAGAGAATATCCAGTTTATGGTCACTTATGAGGTCATGAATAAGATGGTCTTTATTTGAGAGAGAGCGAATGTTGAGCAAGCCGAATTTAATACTGGTATCAGTGTGCTTATGAGGAAGGATCGGAGGCATTAATTTAATATGGGATCGGTTGTTGATGTTTGCTCTTTTGTGGGTAGGATGGGCACGCGTGGGTCTTACACTAATAATGGTTGGAATTGGAAAAACAAAAGTGTGGGAGTGTAATGGCGAAAAGTTCCAGGTGGGGGAGCTAGGGCCAGCTCCTTCCGAGCTCCCTCGCCTCACGCCGGCTCAGCCACCCCGAAAAGAGCAGGCTACAACAACACTTCTTCCTTGATGTCGCTAATAAATCATTGCTCATCACAAGCCCTGTTAGTCTGCACCGGGATCCTTTCCTTCTCGCGCTCCCTAACATACATACTCATTCATTCCTTTGGGGAGAGTCGGTACTGGGGCCATACAGTCCTGGCCCTGCTCCCCCTTGATTTTAACGCATCATGCAACATGGTTGTGGGATGGATGGGACCTGTTGGGTGGGTGGGGGGGTGATTTTTTCCCTGTGTCATTTTTTTTGCCATGTGGCATTTTTTTTTGCCAAATGGCAAAATGGATTTTGCAATGTGGCATTTTTTTGCCATTTGGCAAAATGGATTTTGACATGTGGCATTCAAATGTATGTTCAAAAATCACAGCCACAAGTTTTTCTTCCATTTAAAATAATGGAAAATTTGGACGTGCATAGCCGTCAATGGCAAAGCCTGAGTTGGGTGACAGTTGAATGTCAATGTGCTGTAATGTAAAGTGTATGGACAAAAATCACAGCCACACGTTTTTTCGCTATTTAATATGAATGGAAAATGTGGACATGCATAGCTATCAACGGCATGGACGTGCATGGCCTGAAAAACTTCCATACAAGCCCAAAACATGCCACATACCCCCCCAAAAAATGCAACCCAAAATCCATTTTGCCACATGGCAAAAAAATGCCACATGGCAAAAAAAAAAAAAATACCATATGGCAAAAAAATACCACACGGCAAAGTCAATACATAGCAAAAAAAATGCCACATGGAAAATCAATTTTGCCACATGGCAAAAAAAAATGCCACATGGCAAAAAATAAAAAATGCCACATGGCAAAAAAATGCCACGTGGCAGAATCAATTTTGCCATATGGCAAAAAAAATGCCACATGGCAGAAAAAGGCAAAATCCATTTTGCCACTTGGCAAAAAAAAAGCCACATGGCAAAATCCATTTTGCCACATGGCAAAAAAAATGCCACTTGGAAAAAAAAATCCACATGGCAAAATCCATCATGCCGCATGTCAAAAAATGCTACATGGCAAAATAAAAATGCCACATGGCAAAATCAATGTTGCCACATGGGAAAAAAATACCATATGGCAAAATCAATTTTGCCACATGGCAACAAAAAATGCCACACGGCAAAATCAATACATGGCAAAAAAAATGCCACATGGCAGAATCAATTTTGCCATATGGCAAAAAAAAATGCCACATGGCAGAAAAAGGCAAAATCCATTTTGCCACTTGGCAAAAAAAAAGCCACATGGCAAAAAAATGCCACTTGGAAAAAAAAATCCACATGGCAAAATCCATCATGCCACATGTCAAAAAATCAATTTTGCCATATGGCAAAAAAAAATGCCACATGGCAAAATTAATTTTATCATATGGCAAAAAAATGCCACATGGCAAATACCACTTTTGGTTCTCAGCCGTGCTGGATTTAGACTGTTGAGTCCAGAAAGGAAATCATCTTTTGGTTCCCTCAAATAGGTAAGACACGTTTGCATTGTAGCCATATTATTATTTGTTGTTGATGTTAAGCTGCTGCTGCGCAGAGCATAGTTGGATATTTGTGTGCAATTTATTTTAGTGTTGTGTAGAGGACATTTTTCGTTTTAGATTATCTCTTTTAGTGGACATGCACCTACGATGACAATTTCAGTCTTCCCCATGATTTCTAAGTGGTAGGGTGTTCAAATAATTATTTTTTTCACTGTATGCTACACAGAAACACTCACGTGGAGTCAATAGGGCTGCCGTCCATGAGCGTGGCATTGTAGTGGTATTTGACAAAGTCGCCCTTCTTGGTCAGCTTGTCGCAAGCGTCCGGCTTGCTCGTGACTGTGACCGCAGCACTGTCCGACGGGTTGTGGAAGTCGATGATGTGCACGTCGAACACCAGCACGGCCGAGCCGGGGATCTTCGAGCCGGTGCCCTCCTCGCCGTAGGCCAGATGGGGCGGGATGGTGACGGTTCGTCTCTCGCCCATGCACACGCCGATAAGACCCTCGTCCATGCCAGCGATGAGGTAGCCGCGACCCACGTAGGTGTCGTATGTGCGGTTACGAGAATAGCTGCATTGGGAAGTTAAAGAGATTGCTTGAGAGATGAAAATACACCACAGGGAGTCAAAGTGGCATTTTCGTGGGCTAATTTTGCAATTTTTGTAAACCAAGTAAGTAATGGAAAAAAGTGATGAGCTAAAGAAAAACCATATACTTCATTACTATTGACGTGTCACTTCGTCATTCTTTGCGTAACGGCTTATCAGTGGGGGCCGAGCTTTATTTAGTAATAACCGAAGATGGCACACGCTCATGTCGGATTTAAACTTGGATTTGCTTATGATTGGATTAACTAGGAAAGCTGTACCGCCCAGGAAGGATTGTCTCAGGAGTGATTTGTTTGAGGATTCAAGGTAAATATGATATTTTCGTACCACGCATGCGTGATTGAAGCTTTTATTCACAGGAATTTACGTCTTTGTTTACACATGGAGGCGGCTAATTTTCGTAACTGACTAGCCTCATAGTTTACTTTTAATCAAGAATCGAGACTGTTTTACGCCCATATCTATGAAGAATTCTGGGATTTCAGCTAGAGACGTCATTTTCAAAGTATCGGAATCGGCAAAAAAATATCGGACGTGACTTTTTTAATTAAATCATTTTCTAAGTGTATTTAACGATACAAACATAATATGTCATCCAGTCTTTAGTTTAGGCTTTAAGTAGGGTTATCAAATTTATCCCAATAGCAGCAGTAATTAATTTTTTAAAAATTGTATCACGTTAAAATATTTAACGCAATTGATGCATGCACTGCACGACCCACCCTCGCATTGTTGCATTCAATCTGTAATGACGCCGTTTTACCCATATAGAGAGATTAATGGCAGCGTCCATCAAGTAGGGTGAACTCTGGTAGCCTTTGGAGCCTTTTTTTAATTGGCTAAAGCCTTACGATCTCTCTCTCTATGATTAGAAATAACATGGGAAGCAATGTGGGGAAGCAAGGTAGCTATTGATCTTTGTCTTAGCACCTTCAGTTAGTCCCCAACGCAGAGAAGATATATCAATTGGTAGCACTACGCACAGTCATGGGTGCACTTCCCATCATGCATTTGGGCAGAAGTTAAATGCCTGAATTATCATTTACTGAAAGCTCATAAAAATCCACTAGATGGCAATATTTAGTCACAATATACAAAGTCACATCTGTCCTTTAAGAATTACAAGTCTTTCTATCCGTGGATCCCTCTCACAGAAAGAATGTTAATAATGTAAATGCCATCTTGAGGATTTATTGTCATGATAAATAAATACAGTACTTATGTACTGTATGTTGAATGTATATATTCGTCCGAGTTTTATTCATTTTTTTCTTAATGCATTGCCAAAATGTATATGAGCGGGAAAAATTATCGGGAATGATTGGAATTTAATCGGGAGCAAAAAAAAGCAATCGAATCGGGAAATATCGGGATCGGCAGATACTCAAACTAAAACGATCGGGATCGGATCGGGAGCAAAAAAATATGATCGGAACAACCCTAGAACTGACGACATGTTGGGAAAGCTAACGAGTGACACGCTGGAATTTCGGCAACGGGACCGGTGACGTCACGCACTGCGACGTAACAAGAATGGCGACCTATCACTTTATTATATACAAATTTTATTAAAATGAAAACATTAAGAGGGGTTTTAATATCAAATTATTATAACTCATACTAACATCTATCTTTTAAGAATTACTTGTCTTAAAAATAGAGGATCCCTTTAACATTAATTCAACTGTTATAAATGTAGTGAACCGAGGTTTAACCCCTTCTCTTCAATTTTTATTTGTATTTTATTTATGTAGTCTTAAAGCAGCAGAAGGAAGGCTCCATTCTTATTTATTTATGTTTTTGTCTGACTAAGTTTTTTCAGTTATATTTACTATATTTAGTCAGATAATGTTGGCATGTTCATTTTTTGTATTCCTGGATAGGTAAGACCTTATAAACAAATTTGTATTTATTCACTATGTTAATATAATTTATGATGAATAATTTAAATTTGCTAATAAAATCCAGACATTTACTCTGGAGGTTTTGAAAATGTTTCTTCAGTAGTTTTTGAAAAAATAGGTTTGAATCAAACGGTGTATCGCCTGAACTAAATACACATGAAAGTACAGGTTGTTTTTTTTTGCATTGATCATTTGGCCTATCAATTAATTAGGTTCATATTCTTGAAAAATTTTGCCCTGACCCCCGTTCCCCCAATCTGTTTGGTCTTATTAGTGTCCTGTCCACAGCAAAAAGTGTACACGCAGGTTATGCTGTTATATGGTCACTACCAATATTGAGAACAAACCTACGCCCTTGAATTAGGACATTTATGTCAGAAAATATCCTGACTAATTGTCCAAAATAATGCTTTTGTGATGTGAGAGAGCATTTTCCCCATACATATTAATTATTTTGGCCAAATTCCTCTTTTTGGGCCATCAGGCAACTTTTTTTGTAACCCATAAGCTTCCAATGACTATTAGAGAAATGCTGCCATCTTGAGACTGTCACAGATATTACAACTCTCCGATTTTTCCACACCTGGAGTCGAAGAAGGTTCCGTCAAGGAGGCTGCCGTTGTAGTGGTAGCGCACAAAGTCTCCTTCCACCGATTTACGCGGGCACGACTCAGGCACCTTCTGGTTGGTGATGGTGATGCCGTCGCTGGGGTTGTGCAGATCCAGCAGGACAACGTCAAAGACCAGGGATGCCTGACCAGGAATGTCGCTACCTGAAGGACAACATCTTGGATGTTATTTTAAACATAATTTCACAGACTCCACCATCAGTTGACAAGACAGCTCCCAGAGATATTGCGCCACGCCTGCCCATAGGGGGCAGACCCAGGCAGAATTTTAAGTTGGCTTTCACTGTGATTAACTCAAACACACGCTGCGTTCTAAAGCCGGATTTAGGTGGAAACAGGACGAAGGTTTTACTGCATACAAGCAGGCAGGAGCGTCTCCAGTAATTTGTTCGAGGATTCAAGGGAATTATTATATGAACTAGCACCCTGTATGCACTTTGAAGCATTGGGGAGAAAAAAAATCATTGCATATACTGTAGTTGGTGTAACTTTGGCTTGAAATATTTACGTAAACTGAATGATAACTATACCTGTTTTTTTTGCTTTTAACCAAGAATCTAAACTGTTTTACGTTCATATCTATAGAAATTGCATGATTTAAGCATTTATTTACAAGAATATTCAACTTAAAAAACTATTTGTTTCGTTACGGCCACCATGCTGGATTACACAATATGTAACTTTTGCTTGAAATATTTATGTAAACTGAACGATAACTACCTGTTTTTTTTTGCTTTTAACCAAGAATCTAAACTGTTTTACGTTCATATCTATAGAAATTGCATGATTTAAGCATTTATTTACAAGAATATTCAACTTAAAAAACTATTTGTTTCGTTACGGCTGCCATGCTGGATTACACAATATGTAACTTTTGCTTGAAATATTTATGTAAAATGAACGATAATCTAGACTGTTTTACGTTCATATTTCTAGAAATTCCGCAATTTAAGCAATTATTTACAAGAATTTTCCACTTAAAAAGCTCTTTGTTTTGTGACGGCCACCATGTTGTATTACACAGTACCATAACTTTGGGTTGAAATATTTACATAAATGAACGATAACTGCCCATTTTTTTTTTTTTAACCAAGAATCTAGACTGTTTTACGTTCATATCGATATAAATTCCGCGATTTACGCACTTATTTTGAAGAATTTTCAACCTAAAAAGCTCTTTTTCATGAGGGCCGCCATGTTGGATTTTGTAAGTTGCTATTTCTGGCAAAAACTTATATGATATGTTAAATATTGCTATTGATCCTGAAAATATAGGCGATTATCTCTACATTTGGTGATTTTTGTGCATCTAGCATAAAATCTGAAAATTTTATAAACAAGTTTTGTTATACTCATATAAAAAATAATCAGGATTTTATTAGGGAACGACTTTGAATTTTTTGATGCCGCTGCTCATGGAGACTCATATATGCCAAAGGGAGGTGCCTGTTTTGGTTTTAGGTCCCAAATGGCTTTGGTTTTGAAAATATTTGAATTTTGAGTCTTTTAAAATAGGCCCCTTACAGATCAGCCCCGAGCCCCATGTCCCGTCAACTGATAGTGAAGTCTATGATAATTTTAAGGAGAAGCATTTGCTTTGGTTTTTTGGGGCTTATAGCTCACCGTCTCCATTCTCGCCATAACCGAGCGAAGGTGGCATGGTGATGATGCGCCTCTCGCCCACGCACATTCCTAGCAGGCCCTGATCCATGCCGGCGATCAGCCAGCCGATGCCCACGTAGGTGTCGTACGTCCGCATTCGGGTGTGGCTGGAGAACACCACATGTTACGTTTTTGACAACAGAAAAGCTAATATTTACTAATAGTATTTGTCATCAAATTTTGGGGGGTAAAATGTGAAAAAAACCTTTACATGTTGCACAGTTTTGAATTAAATTTTGTGAAAATGCATATTAAAGGGAACCACAGACAGAAAGGCTTGTAGTTCCTAAAAAATAAAAGTTAGTATGAGTTATAATAGAAACTGAAAGGTGGAACCTGAAAGGAAAACGCAACTGAAAAGAAAGTGCGGCTGGCTTGACCACAGAATTAGAAAACGTGGCTCCCTTCAGACGGCAAGCAGACAACAATAACATAGGTATTGCATAAAAGGGTTTATTAAACACACAAAAAAACATGCTATCGCGAAAAGGGAGACATAAAAAAGGCAGTAGGTCGGGATCAATTAAAAACAAAAACAAAAAAACCTGAGGAAACACCGTGGTGAGAGGCAGATGAATGGAAAAAACAAGGCAATGATGCAACTAGCAACGAAGGGATTTACAAACTGTCAAAAGGTAGCAAGTATAGAGCTGTCCCGACTAGTCGACGTTGTCGACGTCATCGGTGACGTAAATGCGTCGACGGGCAAAACATACCGTCGACGGGTAATGACAGGTTTAAAAAAAAAAAATTACATGCGGATAAAGTTTAGAATGGCGGGCGCTCGCGATGCAAGCGGTTGTTACTGGCACCCACAAGGGGGCCGCTGTTATTTTAATGTGACCGGCATTGTCAGATTGAGCAAAGAGGAAGAAAGTGGGCGAGCGAGAGAGAGGGAGCGAGATTGGTGAGTTGGGAAAGCGCGCGGGTAGCGCGGAGTTCAGTTGCTGCATCCCCCACGTTTAGGTTTTGGTCAATAAAAGTATCCATAAAGAGCCATCCGACGCCTCTCGGTGTTTTTATGCACGCCGCCGCCTTCCTGAGGAGGAAATCGGACGAACCGACGACAACGAGCCAAGTGAATCGCCGGTGTTCTGACAAATTTTGCAACCCATCAAAAATTGCTACCTTGCGGTTTTGCGCATGAGCGTAATATTAAAACTGGCCGCGAATGCGGCGATTCCAAAGTAAACACTACAAACTTTCTTGAATGAAAGGAATATTTACTTAGGTTTGATCATGTAAAGACATGTACAAAAGTTCTCAGACACATCCTACCATGTTAGCTGCACACAGCAACTGCAACCCGCGCTCTCACTGTTAACGACTTCGCCGTCTCGTTAAGTCTTAATTTACGCCATTTTCGTGTTGCACATGTATGTTTATGATGTATCTAGTTTAGTTAGCACCTTTGAATAACATTGTGAGTCCTACTGAATGTAAAAGAGGGCTTTTTCAGCGCCACAAAAGCATTGGGAGCAAAATTTTATAAGGGAGCAAATTTTGACAGAACACCCGGTTCACTCCTCACTACGGCGAGGAGTTGAAAACACCGCCAATTACCAAAAAGAATTGGATCCAGGTACGACGTTGGGAACTCATTCCACATCTTTGTAACAAAACAATCTGATCAGCAGCAGAATGTGACAAAATCATGCCAGTCGTTAAACTAGCTTCGGTTGCTAGGTAGCACAGCTATTCTCCCAGTCCAGCCCAACCGCGTCATCACACCCAGCATTGCGCGTCTAAAACATGGCGCCCTCTGTAGGTCAGAAAAATGTACTGAAGATTATTCATTCATTCATTTTCTAAGCCGCTTATCCTCACGAAGGTTGCAGAGGTGACAATTGTGGCTTATTAGAGCCTACAAGTTTTTAAGTCCGAGGTTCCCTTTAAAGTACAGGAATTTACACTAAAGTACAGGAATTTACACATCCTTTTCCTAGATTTTGTTTTCAAAGATCACTATTTGTAGCAGTGCTCTAAAATGAAACAAGTCACATTTTCTGGGGCTAAATCAACCACTACTAGTACTTTCCTTGCAAAAATAAATTTGCTACATTGAGTGAGAAGAAAAAATATTACAAAAAAAAAACATTTTAACTCTGATCAAGGAAAGTTGCATATTCGAGGAAAAAAAAACATTTATATTTTACAGTAGTATGAAAAAGTACCTGAACCTTTTGGAATTTCTCACATTTCTGCATAAAATCACCATCAAATGTGATCTGATCTTTGTCAAAATCACACAGATGAAAAAAGTGTCTGCTTTAACTAAAACCACCCAAACATTTAGAGGTTTTCAAATTTTAATGAGGATAGTATGCAAACAATTAGAGAAGGGGGGAAAATAAGTAAGTGAACCATCACATTTAATATTTTATGGCCCCCGCTTTGGCAGCAATAACTTCAACCAGACACTTCCGTAGCTGCAGATCAGTCCGGTACATCGATCAGGACTAATCTTGGCTCATTCTTCTCTACAAAACTGCTGTAGTTCAGTCAGATTCCTGGGATGTCTGGCGTGAATCGCTGTCTTTAGGTCATGCCACAGCATCTCAATGGGGTTCAAGTCTGGACTTTGACTTGGCCGCTTCAGAAAGTGTATTTTGTTCTTGTGAAAGTTTATTTACTTCTGTGTTTTGGATCATTGTTTTGTTGCAGCATCAATCCTCTTTTTAGCTTCAACTGTCTGACAGACTGCCTCTGGTTTTCCTGCAAAACATCCTGATAAACTTTTGAATTCATTCTTTCATTAATGATTGCAAGTTGTCCAGGCTCAAAGGCAGCAAAACAGCCCCAAATCATGATGCTCAATCCACCATGATTCACAGTGGGGATGAGGTGCTGATGTTGGTGAGCTGTTCCATTTTTTTCCTCCACACATGACGTTGTGTGTTACTCCCAAACAATTCAACTTTGGTTTTATAAGTCCACAAAATATTTTGCCAAAACGTCTGTGGAGTGTCCAAGTGCCTTTTTGTGAACATTAAACGAGCATCAATCTTTTTTTAGACAGTGGTGGCTTCCTCCGTGGAGTCCTCACATGCACACCATTCTTGTCCATAGTTTTACATATAGTTGATGTGTGCACATACTGTAGATATTGGACTGTGCCAGTGATTTCTGAAAGTCTTTAGCAGACACTCTAGGGTTCTTTTTTTTTTTCCAGCTCTTTGAGTATTCTGTACTGAACTCTTGGCATCATCTTTGGTGGATGGCCACTCCTTGGGAGAGAAGCAACGGTGCCAAACTCTCTCCATTTGTAGACAACTTCTCTGACTGTCGATTGATGAACATCCAGACTTTTAGAGATGGTTTTGTATCCTTTCCCAGCTTTATACAAATCAACAATCCTTGTTCACAGGTGGTCAGACAGCTCTTTTGAGCGAGCCATGATGCACATCAGACAATGCTTCTCATCAAGACAATTCTTACCAGGTGTGCGTTTTATAGTGGGCAGGGCAGGTTTATACCACTCATCAGTGATTGGGCACACACCTGACTTAAATTGTTTGGTAAAATTTGGTTTCAATTGCACTTTAAGTTTCCTTGGGCAGAGTGTTCACTTACTTAATTTTCCCCCTTCTGTCATTGTTTGCATGCTATCCTCATCAAAATATGAAAACCTATAGATGTTTGGGTGGTTTTAGTTTCAGCAGACACTGTTTTTTCATCTGTGTGATTTCGACATGATTTCGACAAAGGTCAGATCACATTTTATGGTGATTTTATGCAGAAATGTGAGAAATTCCGAAAGCTTCAGATACGTTTTCATACCACCACCAGATAACACATTATCTTTAAAAGTGACGAAGAATTTTGTGTTTGAATATATCATTCCAGGGTAAATAATGATGCTTTTTAGGGCAAATGTAGATTTAGGACATGTACCTGGAGTCAAACAGCGTCCCGTCGAGCAGCGTGCCGTTGTAATGGTAGCGCACATAGTCGGACACCATCACCTTGCGGGAGCAGACGGTGGGGGTGTGGTATGTATTGATCTGCACGCCGTCCTCAGGGTTCCACACGTCCAGCAGCAGCACGTCAAAATGGAGGATGGCATCCGCTGGGATGATGTCACCTGAAAAGCATGCAGACATGATTTTGAACCTTAATTACCAACTACAATTACTGTCAATAAACACTTTGTAAAGGTTTGAGAAGCGCTGCAATGTTAATCTCAATATCGAACTCACCGTATCCTTTCTTCCCGTAGGCGAGTTGCGGTGGAATTTTGACCAGTCGTCTTTCGTTGACACACATGCCCACCAGAGCTTTGTCCATGCCTTGGATCAGCTGCCCCTTGCCCACAAACACATTGTAGGTGCTGCCGCGATCGTAACTGCAACATAAGGGGACGTTCAGGCCAGGTTAAGTGTCGTTCGAAATAAGTGAATTGGACTTAAATCCATTTTCACTACAGTTCATTTTAGTAAATGGACCGAATTTCCTATTTGAGCCACTTGAAGAAGACTTGAGGAAAGATTCATACCAACTGGAAACTTCAGAAATAGCAATAGAATTTACTTTAGCATTCATATTGCGAGTTTATTTGGAACCGAATGGATTCAGGTGATATTTGCATTCACACATAATGCCTAACTCTCTTTAGTTCACTTTGTGTTCACATTAGGCTAACTGCTCCCACAGGTTTTAAGCACACTTGGTAACGCTTCAATTTTGTTCGATTTTAGTGACGCCGGTGGACAAAAGTGGTAGTTTTTTGCCTTCAGGAAGACTGCGTTTCCCATGAGGACCAATGCACACCTGCACAGTGTCGTAAAATCATCAACCAATCAATAATTAATCTTCCGTTCGCCTGCAGATGGATTAAAACAACATTTCTGTTTCCAGCGGCTGTATGAAGAATGAATAGTAGTAAGTTAATGAATCCAGTTGAGGCTAAACAATAGCATATGATGGTTAGCACCCGTGTGGCTTCGTATGGTAAAAAAAATTGATTCAGTTGGTTTTAGAGTTCGTACTGAGTATAATTAAAATTGGAGTCCCTTTTCAAAGCTATGTGAACCAGAACCACTTTGTGTTCAAATTAGGGCTGTCAAAAGTATCGCGTTAACGGGCAGTAATTAATTTTTAAAAATTAATCATGTTAAAATATTTGACGCATTTAACGCACATGCCCCGCTCAAACTGATTAAAATGACAGCACAGTGTCATGTCCAATTGTTACTTGTGTTTCTTAGTGTTTTGTCACCCTCTGCTGGCGCTTGGGTGCGACTGATTTTATGGGTTTCAGCGCCATGACCATTGTGTAATTATTGACATCAACAATGGTGAGCGACTAGTTCATTTTTTGATTGAAAATTTTACAAATTTTATTAAAAAGAAAACATTAAGAGGGGTTTTAATATAACATTTCTATAACTTGTACTATCATTTATCTTTTAAGAACTACAAGCCTTTCTATCCATGGATTGCTTTAAGAGAATGTTAATAATGTTAATGCCATCTTGTTGATTTATTGTCTTAATAAACAAATACAGTACTTATGTACAGTATGTTGAATGTATATATCCGCCTTGTTTCTTATCTTTCCATTCCAACAATAGAAAAATGTGGCATATTTTAGAGATGGTTTGAATTGCGATTAATTCCGATTAATTTTTAAGCTGTGATTAACTTGATTAAAAATTTTAATCGTTTGACAGCCTTAGTTCAAATTAGGGAAATCAAATTCATATCAAATCAAAGCAAGGGCATAGGTTTGGGGTCATTGGTAGGGGACGATATAACAGCATAACCTCCATTTACACTTTTTGTTAGGGACAGGACAAACAAATTGAGTGAACAGGGTCAGGGCTACATTTCTCACGAATATGAACCTAATTAATTGATAGGTTAAATGATCAATGCAAAATACATTTGTATTTACTTATACTAACTTTCATATATATTGGTTCAGGTGATACACCGTTCGATTCAAGCCTTTTGTACAGCCCAAAATAGTGCGTTTCCTTTTTGCACTGTCCGACAGGCAGCTAACAATGAATGCACTTCCATAAACGACAAGGCTTGGTCTTTTCTTGTTTTATGGGAAGAGACTCGTCTCAATATTGTGAAACTACAACACAAAAAACATACACATATTCAACACTCGATATACAGCAAACTGCACAATACACTTATATACACAACTATTATATGGATAGCACACTTGCTTGAGCTACCAGCCTTAAGCATTTGCTGGCTTCTATAACACAACAACATATGAAGTTCTGTACATATGACCCTTCACCACAGAAGTAAACATATATTGCGCATCCATATGTTATACCGTAATTTACCCACCCACCAAATTTGGCACGAAAACGGCATTTGTCCATAGATAAGCCACACTGGACTATAAGCCCCAGCTGTCCTCACTGTATTATGGGATATTTACACCCCAAAAAATATTAACTGGTAACATTTTATTTGACAGCAGCATCATACGACTGTCATAAGACCAAATGAACCACCAAGCTTTGAACCAATTGGCTGCAAAGCTTCATTGCTTCAAAAAGCTTCATTTGGCCAGCACTGCTCCCTGGGGGGGAGACAGTCAACCTCTGCTGCCACCTGCGTCAACACTGTTGTTGTCCAACATGCCTCCTAGCATGCATTGCAGCACTACATATGTAAATTAAATCAAAATTCATGTCCTGTGCTAATCATTTCTTCAGTTAATGTTCCAGTTGTTTCATTAATTGCTTTATTTGACAGTGGCGCCATAAGACTGTCATTAGACAATCATAATTATGACATGACACTGCCAATGGGCATTTATGAATGCTTATAACAAATATCATTTAGGGTTATCCGGCAAATTATCTCACTTTTGAATGGATGTAAATGGAGTTGGTGACATAATTTGCCGGATTACACTTAATGACATAAGCATCCAGTAATGCCCATGATAGTATCATGTCATAATTGTGACGGTCATATGACAGTGTTATGACGCTGCTGTCAAATAAAGTGTTGCCTATTAACCCAAATAAATAAAAAAAATAAGCCGCACTGGACTATAAGCCGCAGGATTCAAAATGAAGGAAAAAAAATAGTGGCTTATAGTCTGAAAATTACGGTAGTTAACATAAAATACTAACAGACATATATTTCAGAGGCATAAACGTAACAGAAAGCATTCATTCACGAGTGTCAATGCTACCGATTGACACCGCACTGTGTAAGTGAATGAGATTATGAGCCAAACTGTGAGACAAAAATAGATGCAGCGAATTATTCTGACCGGCAGGTGGCAGCAATGCTCCGCAAATGGTCAATTGATTTCCCATACTGGTGTGTATAGCCAGCACACCTTTATTTTCAAAAACTACTAGAGAACCATTTTGAAAACTTCCAGAATAAATGTCTGGATTTTATTAACAAATTTAAATAGCAATATTTGAACATAACTTAAATTATATAACATACACAATAAACAGAATAAACCGTTAATAAACACTTAACCATCCAGAAATGCAAAAAACTAAACATTTGCCACTCAACATTGTCAATATGAAATTAACAGAAATAACAAAAATAAACAAAAATGGAGCCTTCCTTCAGGTAAAACAATACTGTTTTTGTCCACAAGCACAGCCAAACTCAACAAAAACATGAAAGCTCCTTTGGGCTGCTTGAAGACCACAGAAATAAAATAAAAATGAAAAGGTAAACCTCGGTTCAATACATTTCTCACAGATTATTTAATGTTAACAGTGGAAAACAATTACAGGAGGACACCTCTCTAAGCAGCCAACTCGAGTTTTGCAGATTAATTCAATTCAATTCAATTCAATTTGTATAGCCCTCAATCACAACAGAGGTCTCAAACGGCTTTACAGAGGCAATATGATACAAAATTAGAAATGAAGCAACAAAGATGAATAGATACAGTTCAAGTCCTGGGTATCCCCTATCCTTAAGACCCTCCATGCCGGCAAGGAAAACTCCAAAAACTCCAGAGTCAATTGGGAGATTAGCAAATTCACAGTTTAATGTTATACTAACTCTGATGCAGGTTGGACTTTCAGTAGCAAAATTAGTGGTTTGTTCCCCACCTCCACCTTTTCACATTATCTACAGTGGCTGCTGCTGGCCGAAAAAAAAAACTTCTAATGTCCCTCCTTTTTTAAGGGGGGGGAGGCGGCGACATGTTGTATTTCTGTCAGGGCTGTGAGTGCATGTGTGTGTGTGTATGTGTTGGAGTAAGTCATCAGCCAATCAAATGTGCATTTAAGGGAAAAAAATGGACTATCAATTTCAGCAAGTGAAAAGGGACAAATGTGAGTCTGAACATAATGAAAATAATTCACTTGATAGGGTCTATTCTATCCTTACAACATACGGGAAGACAATCTAAATCACCCATACAACTGAATTCATTCTGTAATGCAGATAAGGTTGCTTAAAAGTGGGTGGGGACAATTGGAGCATCCTGAAAAGTTGGTGGAGTTATGTGATTTCCCTACCGTCCCTATGCAAACATACACCCTTGCATCAAAGGATTACAAAGGAAATTAAATTAGTGTCATCTTCCGCAGAAGATTTGATCAAAAAGACAAATTTCTTTCTCATCCAATTAAGACCTGAATGGACCTTAGTCGTTACTGGGTAAAGTGAACATGAACCACTTTCAGCACACTAAATAAAGACTTCTTTGGATAGTAATAACAAGAACTCAATTCAGTTTAGTGTTCACACTAAGAATTCAATTCAACGGGGCCTTTGAGTTCTGGTCAATTTAACCTGAACCACTTTGAGTCTACATTGTAAAACTGACAGTGTAAACAATTGTTTCGGTGAAATACTTAAGTACGTATTCTGCATTCCTACTTCAAAGTAGGTTGGGTTTTTTAAGGATGCTATTTGAGTGCCAACTTGTACGGACAGCTCAGAAATGTTGCCTGCGTGGCTCTCGGAACCAACCCACAAGCCTGCAAAAGTTCCCACGGTGCATCAACTGGGCAAAGCGAGTGCGTAATTCACCTGGAGTCGAACTTCTTGCCGTCCGGGAACATGCCGTTGTAGTGGTACCGGACGTAGTCACCCACTTTGACGGCGCGCGTGCACTTCTCCGGGACGAAAGTCTTCTCAATTACTATGTCGTCTAACGGAACCAGAGGTGCGCTGCAGGCGGCCAACGCCACCAGAACCGCCAGACAGCAGAATCCTTGAACGCCTCGCAGCATTTTATTTTGTGCGTGTTTCTATTCCGAGGAGATGGTAAAACTTCCTTCGTCTGTCCTCCAGTTTCTTCCCAGGTGGTTTCCTTGCAGTCTACGCTGTGTTGGACCGAAGTTCTGCCTTCCCGGTCCCTGTTCTTGAAGGACCTGCTGTCAAGTTTGATAATACAAGTTTAACATCCGTTTGCAACATGTAAAATGAACCAAATATTGTCGATTATAATCCCCTTCTATTGAATGCAAATGATTAAGATTAATGCGTTGGCGTAAAGGTTTGTTACATAATCAAAAAAAAAAAAAAAAAAAAAACAACAACAACAACAACAACCTAAGGCACCGACGAATCTACTTTTGTGTGCTTTTATTTTGACTACTTCCGCTAGCAAGCGTAGCTTTATTACGCGAACTTGTCACGCCCCTGAGCTTGAATGGGATAGCTTTTTTCGGGGTACCACGTATCGCACATGCGCAGTAAAGCCTCGGCAAAGTGACAACGTGGTAGGGGTCTCCACGTACCCATTCACGTACGTAGCATCCCATTTCCGGTATTACGGGGCAATTAACGAAACGTAACGACTATATTATTGTTTTCAATGGTAAATTAAGTCATTTAACCAATGCGTAAGTATTTATTGGGGTATTGTAGAACTTTTGGGAGGTGAATGAGCGAGAAGGAATGCCTCTACGTGGCAGTGGGTGTGTCAAACCAAGGCTCACCAGGGTTCTAATTAGGCAAAGGGAGCCAACCCGTACAACTGTTTTTAAAAGGAGAATCGTTCCGCAAAAATAAACAAAATTTAAATAATAAACTCTAGTAATGTTTGGACGTGACGGGTGTTCTCCTACAGCAATTAAAAAAGTCAAAAGTTGTGATTTAAAAGGTGTGGGAGGAGCACCTCCCAGAGTCCCGACTCCTCCTTCGCGCGGTACCCGGGGGCGGAGAGCCTCAGTCCGGCTACGTGTATCGAGTCGAGTCGGCCCTCTCTAATAAACAATATGGCACCCTGCGCGTTGTCGCTTCTAGTTGTGCTTCTCGGCTTAACTTCGGTCCACTGCCAATATGAAAAGTACAGCTTCCGGAGCTTCCCCAGAAGTGAACTCATGCCGCTGGAGTCTGCTTATAAGTACGCGCTGGAACAGTACACGGCCGAGAAATGGGGGGACACGGTGGAGTACATAGAAGTGTCCCTTCGCCTCTACCGGCTGCTGCGGGACAGCGAGGCCTTTTGCAACCTCAACTGCAGCTCGGTGCGCCGGGAAGACGAGAGTAAGTTTGCGGAGTTCCCGGAGTTACGAGCCTTCGGTAACGTGTTACTGAGGGCACAGTGTTTGAAACGCTGCAAGCAAGGACTGCCCGCCTTCAGGCAGACCCTACCCAGCCGAGAGACCCTGGACGAGTTCGAGAGCAGGGAGCCCTACCGGTACCTGCAGTACGCCTACTTTAAGGTGAGAACAGATGAGAGGCGCATCAGTGGTGCTTCCAGTAGGGTTGGGAATCTCTGGCATGAAGCCGATTCGATATGTATCTAGATACACAGGTTACGACTCGATTAAAAAAAACCGATACGATACGATACAAGCGATTCGATACAGTGTAAGAACGATACGGTTCGATAGAGTGAAAACAATATGATAGTAAATATTTGTTGTGTGTGTTTGTACAGTATTTTAAACATATAAAAAGACCACATTTCTGATATAGCAAAATTAAACAACAAAATTTCATACCAATGTTATGTTTTATTTTTTTATGAAAAAAAAAAAAAGGCCTACTATATGACCGTCATTTTGTTGGATGGGATTGATAATAAAATAAAACTCCAGTGACAGACAGCAATAGAGTGCAGTAATTCAATTACTGTATTTCCTGGTGTTTTTAACACAAGAGGTAAGTAATTTAAGTGCAAACTTTAAACGTAAACATCTTACAAACAAAAAATATTAATTATGTACAGCAGCTCTAGAAAAAAAAAAAAAACTGCTAGTGTTATCATAAATAAGTAATAAATTATGCTTTACGACTGGTATAATTGGGGGAATAAAAACCTGACATTTTAAACAGGTCAATAATCATTACTGTAACCTAATCAGTGTTGGGAGTAACGCCGTTATAAATAACGCCGTTACGTAACGGCGTTATTTTTCAGTAACGGGGTAATCTAATTACTTTTTCCGCCGTTACAACGCCGTTACCGTTACTGACGGTCAAAAGCGGTGCGTTACTTACTCTGAATAAATTGAAGAAACTACCAGCCGTGTCGAGTCGACTCTCTGCTCGATTTGTCATGCAAGACTTGGGGTGCGTTCAGGTTCGAGAATAGCGCACGTACTTCTGACTCCAAGCTGTTTGTCCCTGCTCATTCAATTAGACAATGCTTTCCAAAGTTTGGTAACGTTTCTGTGTTTGCTACACCTGATGCTAGCCTCGTTCCCATCTCCCACTGTCAGCCAGCAATAATTTTGCTTCCATCTTGAGGACGGCAGACGCTTTGAAGGTGACGTGAATTGTCGGGAAACGAGCCTACCTGAATGGAGCCCCTCGAAAGATGCGATGGAAGTTATTGTGATTGGCTGAGGGTTAGAGTGATGTGTCGTGGTAAGCCAGTCAGAGCCGGTGATTTCACAAGCAAACCGGAACAGCGCGCGCCGCGTGCGGCAAACACACACACGCAAAACAGATTCACAGGGTCGGGATGGCAGAGCATTCAGAAGAAAAATTGTCCTTTAAGAGGTGGAGATATAGACACTATTTCAAGTTTGTCGAAATTAAAGGAAAGAACCTGCATGTAATGTGTAATTTATGTCCCGGGGCAAAGCTTTTGTCGACATCTGTGGTAAGCAATTCAAATCTGCTGAAGCGCCTAACAAGTTAACTACCTGTCTGTTCTTCTCTTTTCCACTGACTCGAATACTGCTCAGAAAATTTCAAATTCTTTGACATACAACAAGTTCTTTTTAAAGTAACGGAAATAGTTACTTTCCCTGGTAACTAGTTACTTTTACTATAGAGTAATTCAGTTGCCAACTCAGTTACTTTTTGGAAGAAGTAGTGAGTAATGTTACTAATTACTTTTTTAAAGTAACGTGACCAACATTGAACCTAATACACAGCAAAGTTATTCACTTATGCCTGTGCTTCCTCATTTTTTATTCCTAATCACTGTCCATATCTTTTTTGAAGGGCAGATTTTTCTTGAGGAAGATCAACTAATCCACATGTTTATGTTTAAGTAGACTGTCTTTCGTGGAAACAATATGCCGCCCTTTCCACCATTGTAGTGGGTTATTTTTCAGGGTTAAAAACTCACGATCTCTGTACCGCTCCACACTTCACACAAGCTCTGTCCCATGCAAACAGATCTGGCTGCCTTCATCACTTCAAAGTCCGACTTTTTCCTGGGTGCGTTGAAAATGAATCGCTGCACGTCGCTGGCGTCGGTGATCACACTGTCCATTGTTTTAGCATGTTGCTTCGTAGCCACTACTAGTTTCGTTTTGGCTGTGAAGAAAATGCTACGGAGCGTGCGTTACAGTGGTTTCGTTAGCTCTCGCGTTGTTATGACACGCCTGTGACGATCGGGTAATGACGGCGACTAGTAGCGGTTCTGCCGAAATGCATGGGAAGTTGAGGCAACCACGACTGTGAGTAGTGCTTGTCCATATTATATCATGCGTGCGGTCTCGATCTAAGTGCGCTGTGTGGTGAATGACACAAGCGCAGCATGTGAAGTAAAAGCTAAATTATTATCATATTAAGCAATGCATTGAACTAGGCATTAGAAGCCGATTCTTGTGCTCGCGATAGCCGAATTCTATCTCTACTATCGGTTCATTGAATATTTAATGGCTAATTCCTGTCGAATGGTAACTTTACTATCGATACATCTGTATCTCTCACCTGTAAAACTGGATATCTGGTCGTATTGGTTTATCGTTCTCAAGCTTAGCTTCCAGAACTTTTTCTCATTGGTGGGCAGATAGGGTCACATGTTAACTGCAGCTAACTGCTGTAGAAACTATCAGAAAGACTTATTTAATGGGATAGACAAGACATTTTGCATGTGCCTCCTAGCGGAAAGAATATTAATTATACTTATGATCACTTACACATTTTTTTTCCAGTCATCACTGTGTATTTGTGTGGGTAAAACTAATGTCACAAAGTGACTGCACACATCATTTTTGTATACATTTATCGTACCCAAAACAACCGTAAAATGTCCACTTCAAAACACAAAATTTTAATTTAGGCCATAGTTTTTTTCATGTGAGGAAGAAAAAAGCAGATTTTCTCTTTTCACAGGTTCTTTAATTCTTTTCACGAACAGCACAACACACAATTCAGCAACAAAAAGAAAGCAATCATCACAAATGAACAATTAAAAGCTGTCCGGCCAGGACAGAGGTCCTAGAGTGCCCCGGGTGCCTTTCAGAAGATCTGCCCCGACCTTCCAATGCACGCACTTTTTGTTATTCCAAATGCAAATAGGCAGGCCCCCAAATGGCTCACAATAAGGTGGTATTTTACTGGGCAACTGTGTTATCTGTTTATGACCTGGCTTCAGAGAAGACGCTGAGAGCTGCACCTTATCCAAATAAAGTCATAAAGACAAGCAATATTGAAATGAATATATCAAGTATAAAGAACAAATATATGGGAACAAATATCTCTACAAATGTGATAGTTATTTCCATCCAGTTGGTGTCAGGGACTATTGTTTTTTAACTTTGGAGCCCCAAAAATGTCTACTTCAAACCAAAATGGCTAAATTTCAGGCATACGTCACTTAGACACTTTGTCTTAGTAGGTGGAAAAGTAGCAAAATGTCTGACTTTAGTTTCTCTTTGTTGTCATTCAGACCGACAGGCTGGCCAAAGCCGTGTCAGCCGCTCACACCTTCTTGCTAAAGCATCCAAATGACGAGATGATGCAGAAAAACATGGCCTACTACAAAAGCCTACCAGGGGCTGAAGAGCATCTTAAAGATCTGGAGACCAAATCCTACGAGGTAAACAACTCCGATGTCAGATTTCCTTTGCCGTCTCTAACAACCTAGTAATTTTTCTTAGATGCTGTTCGTTCGTGCCGTTCGGGCGTACAACGGCGACAACTTCCGGACGTCGGTGTCCGACATGGAACTGGCTCTTCGTGACTTCTTCAAGGTCTATGATGAGTGCTTGGCCGCCTCGGAAGGGCCCAGGGACGTCAAGGAATTCAAGGACTTTTACGCCAATATAGCTGGTTAGTGAGTTCCAGGGTTTTGAAAACCTTTGTTACCGTCCCAAAATATCTGTCGATTTTTTTGGCAGTGCAGTTCTACAGCAGGTGCACGAAAACTCAGAATTTTATGCACCATTGTTTTTGTGTAGAAATTACGAGTGCAACAGTTTGCGGTTCAAAGCTGAACCATACAGTTCGCCCTGTACGGTTCAATACGCCTTTATGAACCGCGCCTTTTCGGTTTTGCAATTAATTTATTCCGAACACTTGTGGAATGAATTGGTCGAGCTCTGTATGCGACGTGAAGCACAGCTGTGGAGAAATTCCAGCCCCGCCGCAAGTAAATGTCCTATCGCTGTCAAGCACCTGTGTAATAGAAGCCGAGTAACGCCCTCTCTCGCTTACTAGCGAAGTGAAAATGAAACAAGAAAGAAAACAAAAAGCTATGGCGAGTGGAGGAGTGGAGAGACCGAATTTTTAGGAAGCACTGGTTTCTTTCAAATCTGCGGTGTGGCAACATTTCGGTTTCCCCGTGGACTACAATGGGGTGGGAGAGAAAATAGGAGGGAGAGAAAATATTGAAAAAAAAAAAAAACAATTTGCAAGCATTGCTCAGTGCTTGTTCCCTATGCTAATGGCAACACTTATAACATGACTCCAGCACCTCAGCCGGCATCACCCACAGATATCACTTTCTCAGAGCAGGACAACCCCGGAGACGACCCCAGTGAAAACACACGGCGGGCTTCGTTAATTTATTTGCAACGCTTGACCCGCGTTACATTGTTCCCTCGCGGACATATTTCTCAAACAATGTATTCCCCGACATTTATGAAATGGCACGCAAAGCCATCAAAGATGACTTCGCTAAAGCACATAGTTTCGCCCTCACCACTGATAGTTGGACGTCCCGTGCTACAGAGTGCTACTACCTAATTGTGACGGTCCACTGTAATTCATACCTGTCAAGTTGTACGGTCTTGGCGTAGTTTGTACAAGTGAGCCATGATTATTAAATGTGTACGCCGTACGTTACGTTCAAATTCTGTACGTTTATCGTGCATTACGTTTTTTTTCCCCTCCGTTCGTTAATACGTTGGTTGAATGACGCGAGAAAAGTCAGAGGCACGGAGAGGGAAGAGTGTTTGTTGTGACGCTGTAGCAAACGCGATGCTAGGCTAGGTGGCTCCAATACTTCCTGACTGTAGCCGACAGCCCACAACCTACGCCTAGATATCTCATGCATATAGAACTACATGCGAAATGACAGCGTTGGTAGCGTTAGTAAACAGCCGCCATTTTAGAGCAGTAAACTTCTCAGAAAGGCTCTGTTGTAGTGAACCTTCCTAGTGAACCTAAGTAACTTTTTATCTAAAATACTCCTAAATCGGCAAAATCTTGACTTGAGTCTATCTTTAAATGATGAAACAGTTTTAAAATTTTCATATGTCAGTAGACAGTAGACAGAAGGGAACTAATGCAAAAACGGGAGCAATTTTATCAACTTTAACGGTTGATTCAGAACATTAAATGACTTCCAAACATAGCAAAGGTTACTATGTTTTTGTGTTTTTTGTTTTTTTTGAAAAAAATGAATAAAAAACATGAACGGTAACAACAGTTACTTTGCCAAGTAACTTTTTTACTACTGTGTGTGTATTTCAGTTCGATTCTCCGCACTGATGAACTCGCCTAAGTATCCTTGAGCAAGATACTGAACCCCACATGCTGCTGGTGCTGCGTCACCAGTAGGTAGATGGCGATGTAGTGTAAAGCTCTTTGAGCGCCTTGAAAGGTGGAAATGCGCTATATAAGTATAACACCATTTACCATTCAGTAGTCAGTCACTAAACTAGCCAAAGGGCTAAAAGGCATTTTAACAGTCGAACATTTTTACATTTTAAATGTTTATTTCATTTTCTTAAAAGTAAAATAAAAGCAGTTTAAAAAAAAAAAAAAATGCAAAAAGCAAACCAAAGTCGAACCGAAACCGTGATCCCAAAACCGAAGTTCAAACCGAACCGTGGGCTGACTGAACCGTTGCACCCCTAGTAGAAATCCAGGAATTTTTGGGAAACTGGTTAGCGTCTTTTGGTTTCAGGAATTAACAAGACTTAAAAGTTCCTTGATTCAAGTACAGGTAGTCCCAAGGTTACGACTAGGAGTGGGAACCTCTTGGTACCTCACGATACGATACGGTTTGCGATACAAAGCTCACGATAACGATGATCTGACGATATGGCGATACAACGATTATCGATACATTGGTCAGGAAATCATTATAGGATATTCTAAAAACAACTAATAAACAGAAAAACAAGCTCCTGCTGTGAATTGGAAAGAGTTTATCACTAGTAGATGTCCAATCCATTTGAAGTGGGAGGGATGGCAGCGAATTCATTCGCTGCCATCCCTCCCACTTCAAACTCGATTAAACATCTATGGCCGTCAGTAGCAGCCAACGCCAGGCAATGAGGTAATTTTGGGCCATCTAAGGTCATTTACCTGTTGACTTTCAGTTACTTACTGTTGATTGGTAATTTTGGGCCATTCAAGGTCATTTACCTGTTGATTTTCAGTTATTTCCTGTTGATTTTGGGGTATTTTATGGGTCACTTCCTGTTCATTTTGTGTTACAGAACAGGAAGTGACCTGGGAATCACCCAAATGAATAGGCAGTGACTCAAGCTCAACAGGAAATGACCTGGAAATGCCCTAAAATGAACAGCAAGTGACCCATGAAATGCCATGAAAATCTGTTAAGATGACTATGAATGCTCTGGTTTCGAATTGGCAAACGATCCCAGTCTAAATGGATTGGATGTCAAGCACCGTCAAGGCAGCCTTAGAGTTAACACTGGTGGAAGATTTTGGTAGCAACTTGTTGGTTCCTTTTTTTGTTTGTTTTGTTTGTTTTTTAGACATTGACACCTTTTTAAAATGATACCTCGATTCTTGCAGGAGCATATCGATAACCTTTTGGGATACAAAGTATCACGATATATCACCATTTCGATATTTTGTCACACCCCTAGTTATGAAGTACCTGACTTACATGATTTCGACTTTACGACGCGGGAGTCTCGTCCGCCATTTTAGCCCCTATCGACTGACACGGAATGACACAGACATTAACCGGGTCGCTTAATCGTATAATGCCCGGGACCTATCTGGGTCATAGCATGTGTGAAAGCAGCAGTTTAACTCCTACGTCGGTACGTACTGTTTGAAAGCAACAGGCTGATGACGATAATATCATGGTGAACCGATAGTCATTTCCTCTTTCTTCGCAGTAAGACAAAGATTGATAAACAAACATTGAGATTATCAACATGGCAAACTGGAAACATAGCAAAATTAAACTGAAAACTTAACGAAATTAAATTGCTACTGGATCTTAGCGCCGAGAAAGAGAGAGTCCATTGTCCATCTTTGAAAATGTGTGGTTTATTTTGTTGCCGATGGCGACCAAAAACGTTGTAATGTCCAGGTTATAAAATCCCCCGCCCTCCCTGCACATACAGTGCCAAGTCGCCAACATGGGATGAGTCTGAAAGAGTCCAACCCAGGTAATACCTGGTACATATCCCCATGTCTGAAAGCCATGACACGGGTAAGGAATAAGTTGGATATAAGTTGAACGCGGCTTTAGTTTCCAGTTGTTTTTTGTTTGTTTGTTTTTGTCTTTTGTCGCGTAACAGTAAAACATCTCAGCATTGATGGTAAGGACAATATCTTATTTTTCATTTTATTTTATTAATCTGACATAAAATTCATGATTTTGGATAATTATTTTGAGACTCCGTGAGTCATCACCTTATCGTGGTGGAGGGGTTTGCGTGTCCCAATGATCCTAGGAGCTATGTTGTCTGGGGCTTTAAGCCCCTGGCAGGGTCACCCATGGCAAACAGGTCCTAGGTGAGGGGCCAGACTAAGCATGGCTCAAACTGACCCCTTATGATGAGAAAAAGAAATGAACTCCAGTTTCCCTTGCCCGGACGCGGGTTACCGGGGCCCCCCTCTGGAGCCAGGCCTGGAGGTGGGGCTCGAAGAAAAGCGTCTGGTGGCCGGGCCTGTCCCCATGGGGCCCGGCCGGGCACAGCCCGAAAAGGCAACATGGGTTCCCCTTCCCATGGGCTCACCACCTGTGGGAGGGGCCAAAGGTGTCGGGTGCGTAGAGAGTTGGGCGGCAGCCAAACCCCCAGCTGCAGAAGCTAACTCTTGGGACATGGAATGTCACCTCTCTGGCAGGGAAGGAGCCTGAGCTGGTGGGTGAGGCAGAGAAGTTCCGACTAGATATAGTCGGACTCTCCTCCACACACAGCTTGGGTTCTGGTACCAATCCTCTCGAGAGGGGTTGGACTCTCTTCCATTCTGGAGTTGCCCACGGTGAGAGGCGCCGAGCAGGTGTGGGCATACTTATTGCCCCCCGGCTTGGTGCCTGTACGTTGGGGTTTACCCCCGTAGACGAGAGGGTAGCCTCCCTCCGCCTTCGGGTGGGGGGACGGGTTCTGACTGTTGTTTGCGCTTATGCACCGAACAGCAGCTCAGAATACCCACCCTTTTTGGAGTCCTTGGAGGGTGTGCTGGAAAGCGCCCCCTCTGGGGACTCCCTCGTTCTACTGGGGGACTTCAACGCTCACGTGGGCAATGACAGTGAGACCTGGAGGGGCGTGATTGGGAGGAACGGCCCCCCCGATCAGAACCCGAGTGGTGTTCTGTTATTGGACTTCTGTGCTCGTCACGGTTTGTCCATAACGAACACCATGTTCAAACATAGGGGTGTCCACATGTGCACTTGGCACCAGGACACCCTAGGCCGCAGTTCAATGATCGACTTTGTAATCGTGTCATCGGACTTGCGGCCACATGTTTTGGACACTCGGGTGAAGAGAGGGGCGGAGCTGTCAACTGATCACCACCTGGTGGTGTGTTGGCTCCGATGGTGGGGGAAGTTGCTGGCCAGACCTGGCAGGCCCAAACGTATTGTGAGGGTCTGCTGGGAACGTCTGGCAGAATCCCCTGTCAGAAAGAGTTTCAACACCCACCTCCGGCAGAACTTCTCCCTTGTCCCGGGGGAGGTGAGGGACATTGAGTCCGAGTGGGCCATGTTCCGCACCTCCATTGTTGAGGCGGCCGATCGGAGCTGTGGCCGTAAGGTGGTTGGTGCCTGTCGTGGCGGCAATCCCCGAAGGGATGCCGTCAAGCTGAAGAAGGAGGCCTATCAGGCCTTTTTGGCCTGTGGGACTCCGGAGGCAGCTGACAGGTACCGGCTGGCCAAGCGGATTGCGGCTTCGGCGGTCGCCGAGGCAAAAACTCGGACATGGGAGGAGTTCGGCGAGGCCATGGAAAACGACTTCCGGACAGCTTCGAGGAAATTCTGGTCCACCATCTGGCGTCTGAGGAGAGGAAAGCAGTGCACCATTAACACTGTGTATAGTGAAGATGGTGTACTGCTGACCTCGACTCGGGACGTCGTGAGTAGGTGGGGAGAATACTTCGAAGCCCTCCTCAATTCCACCGACACGCCTTCCTTTGAGGGAGCAGAGTCTGGGGACTCTGAGGTGGGCTCTTCGATCTCTGGGGTTGAAGTCACTGAGGCGGTTGGTAAGCTCCTCGGTGGCAAGGCCCCAGGGGTAGATGAGATCCGCCCGGAGTTCCTAAAGGCTCTGGATGTTGTGGGGCTGTCATGGCTGACACGCCTCTACAACATTGCGTGGACATCGGGGGACAGTGCCTCTGGATTGGCAGACCGGGGTGGTGGTCCCCCTTTTTAAAAAGGGGGACCGGAGGGTGTGTTCCAATTATAGAGGGATCACACTCCTCAGCCTCCCCGGTAAAGTCTATTCAGGGGTGCTGGAGAGGAGGGTCCGTCGGGAAGTCGAATCTCGGATTCAGGAGGAGCAGTGTGGTTTTCGTCCCGGCCGTGGAACAGTGGACCAGCTCTACACCCTCGGCAGGGTCCTCGAGGGTGCATGGGAGTTCGCCCAACCAGTCCACATGTGTTTTGTGGATTTGGAGAAGGCGTTCGACCGTGTGCCTAGGGAAGTCCTGTGGAGGGTGCTCTGGGAGTACGGGGTACCGAGCCCCCTGGTAAGGGCTGTTCGGTCCCTGTACGACCGGTGTCAGAGTCTGGTCCGCATTGCCGGCAGTAAGTCGAATTCGTTCCCAGTGAGGATTGGACTCTGCCAAGGCTGCCCTTTGTCACCGATTCTGTTCATAATTTTTATGGACAGAATTTCTAGGCGCAGCCGAAGCGTTGAGGGTGTCCGGTTTGGTGGCCTCAGCATTGCATCTCTGCTTTTTGCAGATGATGTGGTGCTGTTGGCTTCATCAAGCCGTGACCTCCAACTCTCACTGGGGCGGTTCACGGCCGAGTGTGAAGCGGTTGGGATGAAGATCAGCACCTCCAAATCCGAGACCATGGTCCTCAGCCGGAAAAGGGTGGAGTGCCCTCTCCGGGTCGGGGATGAGATCCTGCCCCAAGTGGAGGAGTTCAAGTATCTTGGGGTCTTGTTCACGAGTGAGGGTAGGAGGGAGCGGGAGATTGACAGGCGGATCGGTGCAGCGTCTGCAGTGATGCGGACTCTGCACCGGTCCGTTGTGGTGAAGAAGGAGCTGAGCCAAAAGGCGAAGCTCTCGATTTACCTGTCGATCTTTGTTCCTACCCTCACCTATGGTCACGAGCTGTGGGTCGTGACCGAAAGAACAAGATCCCGGATACAAGCGGCCGAAATGAGTTTCCTCCGCAGGGTGTCCGGGCTCTCCCTTAGAGATAGGGTGAGAAGCTCGGTCATCCGGGAGGGGCTTGGTGTCGAGCCGCTACTCCTCCGCGTTGAGAGGAGCCAGTTGAGGTGGCTCGGGCATTTGGTTCGGATGCCTCCTGGACGCCTCCCTGGAGAGGTGTTCCGGGCATGTCCCACCGGCAGGAGGCCCCGGGGTCGACCCAGGACACGCTGGAGAGACTATGTCGCTCGGCTGGCCTGGGAACGCCTTGGGATCCCGCCGGAGGAGCTGGCTGAAGTGGCTGGGGAGAGGGAAGTCTGGGCTTCCCTGCTAAAGCTGCTGCCCCCGCGACCCGACCCCGGACTAAGCGGAAGATAATGGATGGATAATGGATGGATTTAGGGGGTATTTAAGGGTACCTCAAGGGTTAATTAGCTCACAGTCATGCGTGAGTGGGTGCAGTGTGCATTACATCTGTTACTGTTTAATACCAGGAAGTAGTGGCGTGCGATATGGGAAAAATCCTCTATGGCGATATAGGCTATTTTATGTCATGATGGCGACATGTCAAGATACTGTATAATGTATTTCTTAATCATTTGATGAAAAAAAAACTTTCCCGCTTATCTTCCTCCTTCTTATTTACCACATCGATAAAATAAGTGCCTGCATGTAGACAATATTAATTACCTTAGTACCTTACTACTTACTAAGCTCATTCATGTCATTCTCTTAAACAAATTGCCATAGAATTCTCAACATTGTTGACCTCTTTGGCTAAAAGGCCACTTGATTGCGCCATACAGAAAATGAACCACCACGAAGCATTGACCCTATTGGCTGCAAAGCAAAATATGTGAATAATATTGTAAAATGTAAAGTTCATGTTCAGTGATAATAATTTCTTCAGTTACTGTTCCAGTTGTTGTTTCGACTGCCTGTTATGAGTTGAATGTAAACTTAAGCAATTACAAACGCAATGTAAGTGCAAATTGACGAGTTATGGTTTTGTTAATGATCCAGAATTTCACAGGTTAATGTACTCCGTTCATTCGTAACACAGATCCATCAAGTATTGAAATTGATTAATCAATTCTCCTCTATCGAGCATGATTATTTGAAGACATCTAGAGCAGTGTTTTTCAACCACTGTTCTGTGGCAAACTACTGTTGTTGAATATCACTGATCTAGACCTAAACCTAAACAGTAAGTGCATAAAAGCTTTATTTTCTGTCCACCATATCATGGTATTGGCGGTATGAGATCCTCATGATATGATGTCATTTTATATCGTTTTAACGATATACATCGTCACCAGAAAGTACCGTAATTTTCAGACTATAAGCCGCTACTTTTTTCCCTCATTTTGAATCATGCGGCTTAAAATCCATTGCGTCTTATTTGTTGATTTATTCGGGTTAATAGGAAATACTTTGTTTGACAGTGGCGTCATAAGACCATCATAATTATGGCATGACATTATCATGAGTATTAATGACGATTTGAATTCTGTCACTAACTTCATTTCTGATCCTTACATCCATTTAAAAGTAAAAGTAAGATAATTTGCCACGTGACACAAAATGCCACCTGTCATAATCATTCATTAATGGTCATGGCAGTGTCATGTCACAATTATGCTGTAATTTTCGCACTATAAGGCGCACCTGACTATAAACCCCCACCCATCAAATTTGACACGTAAACAGCATTTTTTCTTCGATAAGCCGCACTGGACTATAAGCTGCAGCTGTACTCATCGTATAATGGAATATTTACAACAAAAGATATTAACCGGTCATACTTTATTTTACAGCGGCATCATAAGACTGACATAAGACCAAATGAAGCTTTGAACCAAATGGGTGCAAAGCATTTTTGCTTTAAGAAGTTTCATTTGGCCATCACTGCCCCGTTGGGGAGACAGTCAACCTCTGCTGCCACCTTTACAGATGTAAATTACAATCAAAGTTCATGTTCTGTGCTAATTATTTCCTCAGTTACTGTTCTATTTGTTTCATTAATTGCTAGCTAGCCTATGTTATTTGGTAACACTTTTACACTTAACATTTGACAGAGCGTCATAAGACTGTCATAAGACCATCATAACTATGGCATGACACTGCCATGAGCATTAATTAATGCTTATGACAGATGTCATTTTGTGTTATCCGGCAAATTATCTATTTTTGAATGCATGTAAAAGATCCATGCTGGACATGAATGGAGTTTGTGACATAATTTGCCATATGACACTAAATGACAATTGTCATAAGCATTCATTAATGCCGATGATGGTATCATGTCATAATTATGAGGGTCTAATGGCAGTCTTATGATGCCGCTGTCAAATAAAGTGTTACCTATTAACCCAAATAAATCAACAAATTAGACACACTGGACTATAAGTCACAGGATTCAAAATGAGGGGAAAAAAGTATCAGCTTATAGTCCGGAAATTACGGTAATAGTCTTATGACAGACTTAATGCGCCACTGTCAAATAAATTGTTACCAAATACCATAACTAGCAAATAATGAAACAACTGGAACAGTAACTGAAGAAATAATTGGCGCAGAACATTAATTTTGATTGTTATTTACAGGCATGTTGGACGACAACAGTGTTGACAGCAGGTGGCAGCAGAGGTTGACCCCCCCCCCCCTCACCCCCCCCCCAAGGGAGCAGTGATGGCCAAATGAAGCTTCTTGAAGCAATTAAGCTTTCCAGCCATTAGTTTAAAGCTTCATTGTGGTTCATATGGTCTTTTGACAGTCTTATGATGTCGCTGTCAAATATAGTGTTAAGAGTTATTATCGTTTGGTGTAAATATCCCATAATTCTGTGAGGACATCTGTGGCTTATAGTCTAGTGCGGCTTATCAATGAACAAATGACGTTTTCGTGTCAAATTTGGTGGGTGGCGGCTTATAGTCAGGTGCGCCATATAGTCCAAAAATTACGGTACTTGAAACTAAATGTTTGTAGTACTTAAGGTCCGGGATTCTTTGGAGTGAGTCTGCAGCTTTGAATTGATCTGAGTGGAACATCTTCATACCGGAAATCTTTGATACAACAAATCATAAAATTTCTGCTGTATTACCTCTAGTGTTAAAGATGGCTGTTGGCCAATATTTTTGCCTGTTCTTATGCATATCTGTTGTTGTCTCCAGATCACTACACGGAGGTCCTGGAGCGAAAAGTGCAGTGCGAGAGCGACCTAACCCCCG
Organism: Corythoichthys intestinalis; assembly: GCF_030265065.1. NCBI lineage: Eukaryota > Metazoa > Chordata > Actinopteri > Syngnathiformes > Syngnathidae > Corythoichthys > Corythoichthys intestinalis. The sequence goes on from NC_080416.1 coordinate 29,228,596, forward strand.
TGGTGGGTGGTTTTGTGGTGGACAAGTTTGTGGCTACCATGTACCATTACCTACAGTTTGCCTACTACAAGCGTGAGTTCTACTCAGAGTTTTTGCAGTCCTTGAAGCATACTTGACATTTAATTCAGATGAACTAAAAAAAACTAGAATAGAACATCCACTCGATGTCACCATTTTGCGCCCACAGTTAAGGACTTGAAGAACGCAGTGCCGTGCGCCACCAGCTACCTTCTCTTCGACCCCACTGATGAGGTGATGAACAACAACGTGGCTTACTACAAGTTCCACAAGGACAAGTGGGAGCTGACCGATGAAGACTTCCTACCCAGAGCGGTTCGTGGCAAACGCACAAGAACAACAACTTATGCAGAAACATTTATTCCATTTATGTGCGTTGTGTAGGAAGCGATACGCTACTTCAACCAGACCACCATGCAGATGGAAATGTTGGACTTCTCCAGGAAGCATCTAGCTAGTGATGATGAGGTGACTTTTTGTTCATTTCACATGAGTAGCTGCAATATGACAAGAATCCACCAGGGTGTAGCACACTACGGCTCACATCAAATCTGTGGAGGACCAGGCGTGCAAAAATTAAATAAATAGAAAATTTAAAAAATTATTAAATGCGTCATCAAAGTATTTGATATTTATTAATAATTATTTATAATATATATTTCAATATTTAACATTTATTTCAATATTTACTATTTATTTCAATTTTTTTTCCCACTTTTTTATTTCAATTTCAATTTTATTTTTTTGACTTTTTATTTATTTTAGCATTCATTTAATTATTTAAACATTTATTTATTTCAATATTTACTATTTATTTCAACTATTTATTTTTTTCACTTATTTATTTCAATTTATATTTATTTATTTCAATATTTATTTTTTTGACTTTTTATTTATTTCAGTATTTATTTAATTCAACATTTACTTAAATTTTTATTTAGTTATTTCAACATTATTTATTCCAATATACAGTATATTTATTTATTTCAACATTTATTTCAACATTTATATATTCATTTTAATTTGTATTAATTTATTTCATTTATTTATATCACTTTTTATTTATTTCATTCCTGCACTCTTGTTCGTGGAGGAACAAGAGTGCAAGAATGAAATTTAAAAAAAAGTGAAATACATTTTTTTTTTAAATAAATAATTTAAATGATACAAATAAATAATCTATTAATAATATGAAAGCTGAATACAAAAATAATGCATTACAACTAATCATTCGGCACTGTATATTATAAATGAGTATGTATCATTTTATTTCCTCTTACCATGATTATTATTTTTGATGAATTGTTGTCATTCGTAAAACAGTATCATGAGTTACATAGCAACTTCAAATGAATATACTCCATTTTTTCCCCAAATTTTATCCAACCCAATGTGTCTTTGTGTGTTATCCACAGGGTGAGGTGGTGGAGTTTATAGATGAGTTTCTCGAACCCTGAGGCAAATCACACACACACATCCTATATTTATTGAAACATTTTCCATCCTCATGATTTTACGGTTGTGCTGGGTAAGTGTTGAAATATTTGAACTTGCTGTTACATGGACGAATACATCCGCTGTGAATTGTTTTATAATAAAAAAAAAAAAAAAAAAAAACACCAAAATATCAGACTCGTCTTCCGCGAACCTCATAATTAGTGGTGGGAACCTCCAGGTACCTCATGATATGATACGACTTGCGATACAATGCTCACCATAACGATAACAGTTATGGATGCATGGGTCAGGAAATCTTTCTACAAAAAAAAATAATAAACAGAAAAACAAGCTTTTATTATCCTCCTGCTGTGAATTGAATTGAGTTTATCAATAGTAGACATCCAATTCACTTTCTGTTGATTTTGGGGCATTTCTAGGTCATATACATACCATATTTTAGGGGAAACAAGCAGAATGTAGGGCATAAAAGATACACGACACCTTCTTATCACGGAAGCCCAATGTGTGCGTCGTGTGCAAGATTGACGCACCAACTCTCGCAATCAGTTCTCCCGGACAGTCCAGAACAAATGGCTGGACGCTGTGAGCACACAAGGAGCACCAGAGAACACCTGAAATCCAACTGATAACGCGACAGACATGACTTCAAGAGCTCCTTTGACGACGAGGTGGCAAAATCCACAACTCTCATTACCAGGACAACAGTAACTCCTGAATCCTCCTGTCTAATCCACGAACAGACAATAATCCCAACACACCCCAAACACACGCCCGCCCCGTAAGAGCCTTCAAAAGACTGAATGTTTAACTAAGCGTTGTCATTTTTTTCTCGGGAACCTTTTGTTGACTTCTGTTATGGTGACCTTTGAACGAGCTTGCCTCCCTGCCTGATTGTTTCTGTTTCGCCTTGCCGTTTTGATCGCTGTCGACCTGAATAAATTGTCCACTTGTGTTCGGTGAGCCTTCTTTAAACCTTTCAAAATGGAGTCACTACAAAGGGTTAAGACTAAGTTGAACGCGCGGGGTTTGGCCTTCTGGCCAGATTGCTGGTGTCCCGTTGGCCCGGGCCGTTGGAGCTGTGCCAGCGCGGGTCCGGCAGTTCGGCTGGCGCGATTCCGGCAGTCTGGCTAGAAGGTCAGATTCCTTCAATCTCAGTGTTGTTTTTGGCAGTCTTTTTAATTTTCGTCTTAGTCTCAGTCCTTTGGACGAAAATACTTATTAGTCTTACTCATATTTTAATCATTTCAAAATGTGTTCGTCTTCGTCTAGTTTTAGTCGACAATTCTCATGTCGGGGGGAATGGGGGGGCTTTCAGTGCAGCCCTTCCCTCCTCCCGCAGCCCAGCAAGGGAGCCCCGCATGTATCAGTTTATGTATACATTTTTATGGGCACATTTATGTGTGTGGGGCAGGGGGAGGCGCAGCACGTAACACGAGTGACACAACCAAACACTGCTAAATGCGTTCTAACGACGCATACAATAAGAAAATATCACACATTTTATGACGGAAACTATGGTGAATTTTCGTCTCGTTCTCGTGTTGTCAGACGACAACTGGCATCAATCCATCTCGTCATGTTTTAGTCTCCCAAGACACGTTTTCAGCGCGTCATGGTGACATCATCATCATGAAAAAAATTGTACTTTGACTAAATATTTTCTTTCTCATCATCGGTGACGAAAACAACACTGGTCACTTCGTGTTGCAATCCCTCCCACTTCAAACGGATTGGACGTCTATGGCAGTCAGTTGCATTCAAGGAGTTTAATTTTGGGGCATTTCAGGTCATTTGCTGTTGACTATCATTCATTCCCTGTTGATATTTGGGGTATTTCTGGGTCACTTCCTGTTGATTTTGAGTTACAGAACAGGAAGTGACCTGTAAATGCCCCGAAAATCGGATAGACTAAATGCGATGTACTGGTTTCGGATGAAGGAACGTTCATTCGCCCCTCCCATTCAAAAGGGATTGGACGTCTAGCGGCGTCAATGGCAAGCCATTGAGTTAACAGACACACTATTATAGTGGAAGATTTTGGGAGCAACTTGTTGGTAGGGTTGTTCAATTTGGCATAACAACAAAATCCCGACTGTTTTCTCTCAAATCCGATTTTCCGATGTCGCTTACAATTTCTTGGCAGAATAAAAGCAATGACAAATAAAGTATTGGGAATGTTTTCTATTTAAAATTATTATTTTCGTTCTTAGAACCAAAAGTGCCAGTGAATTTAACTCCGATAATAAACACAGAACAATCCCTTGGCACTAAGAGCATTTTATTCATACAACAGACTCTAGCTCTGTTCTTAATTAAAGTGATAACGAAAGAAGAATGTCCATTCACCGTTTGAAACAAAATCAAACATACGAAAAGGTAGTCAGTCAGTCTGTAAACCAAATAGGATGTCATCAAGTCAGTCTGCTAACCAGCTAGCCAGCCAGTCAGGTGAAGTAGGTAGGCAGCTAGGCTCGGCTGATGTGCTGTCATATTTCTCTCTGGTCTTACTTACATAAATTAATGATTAGTGCAAAACAGTCACTCAGTAATAACAATATGCAAGGTGGCAATCACCTTGTCTAAACAAACACAAAAATGCACCCCAGTGAAGGTAACAAACCGGATGATCCTTGTGAGCACCTCATCTTTACAAAAGACTTCAGATCATACACGTTAATAGGCTAATGCATATAGATTCAATTTTCACATGTAGACCGATGCATTGAGCTAAAATATGTTATTGTATTAAAACGATAAACAACATGGCATGCTTTTAGTTACCGTAATCTAGTAGCATCAATCTTGACAGGAAAACGAGACGGACACATATACTATTCCTTCTCAAAAATTTAGCATATTGTGATGAAGTTCATTATTTTCTGTAATGTACTGATAAATATTAGACTTTCATATATTTTAGATTCATTGCACTCAACTAAAGTAATTCAAGCCTTTTATTGTTTTTATATTGATGATTTTGGCAAAAAAGTCAAGAAAAAACAAAAATCCCTATCTCAAAAAATTAGCATATTTCATCCGACCAGTACAAAAAGTGTTAATACAAAAATAGTCAACCTTCAATTAATTATATCAGCTATGCACTCAATACTTGGTCGGGAATCATTTTGCAGAAATGACTGCTTCAATGCGGCGTGGCATGGAGGCAATCAGCCTGGGGCACTGCTGAGGTGTTATGGAGAACCAGGATGCTTCGATAGCCGCCATAAGCTCATCCACAGTGTTGGGTCTGGTGTCTCTCAACTTCGTCTTCACAATATCCCACAGATTCTCTATTGGGTTCAGGTCTGGAGAGCTGGCAGGCCAATTGAGCACAGTAATGCCATGTAAACCATTTACCAGTGGTTTTGGCACTGTGAGCAGGTGCCAGGTCGTACTGAAAAATGAAATCTTTAGCTCCATAAAGCTTTTCAGCAGATGGAAGCATGAAGTGCTCCAAAATCTCCTGATAGCTAGCTGCATTGACCCTGCCCTTGATAAAACACAGTAGACCAACACCAGCAGCTGAGTTGGCACCCCAGACCATCACTGACTGTGGGTACTTGACACTGGACTTCAGGCATTTTGGCATTTCCTTCTCCCCAGTCTTCCTCCAAACTCTGGCACCTTGATTTCTGAATGACATGCAAAATTTGCTTTCATCTGAAAAAAGTACTTTGGACCGCTGAGCAACAGTCCAGTGCTGCTTCTCTCTAGCCCAGGTCAGGCGCTTCTCTCGCTGTTTCAGGTTCAAAAGTGGCTCCAGCACACGCCTGTGCACGGTGGCTCTGGATGTTTCTACTCCAGACTCAGTCCACTGTTTCTGCAGGTCTCCCAAGGTCTGGAATCGGCCCTTTTCTACAATCTTTCTCAGGGTGCGATCACCTCTTCTGGTTGTGCAGCGTTTCCTGCCACACTTTTTCCTTCCCACAGACTTCCCACTGAGGTGCCTTGATACAGCACTCTGTGAACAGCCTATTCGCTCAGAAATTTCTTTCTGTGTCTCTTGCTTGAGGGTGTCAATGATGGCCTTCTGGACAGCAGTCAGGTCGGCAGTCTTGCCCATGATTGCGGTTTTGAGTAATGAACCAGGCTGGGAGTTTTTAAAAGCCTCAGGAATCTTTCGCAGGGGTTTTGAGTTAATTCCTTAATTCAGATGATAAGGTTAGTAGCTTTTTAGAGTACCTTTTCATGATATGCTAATTTTTTGAGATAGGGAATTTTTGTTTTTTTTTTCTCGATTTTTTTTTGCCAAAATCATCAATATTAAAACAATAAAAGGCTTGAACTACTTCATTTGTGTGTAATGAATCTAAAATATATGAAAGTCTAATGTTTATCAGTACATTACAGAAAATAATGAACTTTATCACAATATGCTAATGTTTTTTAGAAGGACTAGTACGAGAGGTGAGACTAGTACTTTCATACTTGTGGTAGAGTGCAATATACACTCAGCCAGACGTGGCGCTAAATTACTGCCTGTCGTGTTATACATGAAAGTGTGCAGACGAAGTAAATGAGGAGTGTTGAACGTGTCAGGGATGCATGCATATCAGGCCTGCAGCTATCGATTATTTTAATAGGCGATTAATTTATGAACCATTTAGTCCGAATAATAATAGTATTGTAATAATAATAGTAATCACATTAGGTACATGAAAAATTAAATATAATTGCTAACTTTTTTTTTTTTTTAACAATGCTCTTAACAAATTGTTCAAACACATATTCCCACAAAAAGATTTAAAATTACAAATGCATTAAAAAAAACATTCGGTCAAGCAAAAACTTACCTTATGTTGGTCTTAACAGGGAGCAGCTGGATTCAGCCATGTTAAAGGAGTTATGTCATATTCACTGTTGCCACTAGAGGGTGGTGTATCCACTCAATCAATAAAAATAAATGCAAACACTTTCAAAACAAACCATTACAACGCCACTTTAATTAAAGGAATACTCGTTGCAGCAAAATTTAATTTGAAGCTTTTTTCTAATCGAATTACTCGAGTTTATCGAATAATCGCTAGTACATCATGAGATACTAATACACTTACTCATGGCGCTATGCAATTTGTGTCCAAAGTTGGCTGGGCAAAAGTAGCAGAATCGCCAGTAGCCGTGGTTGTTGTTGTAGTTCTAGTTGTTGAAGACAGCGCGCTCTTGTGGGAAGAAGCGGAAATGCAGCGGAAACTACGAAAATCATTCTTCGTTTTATCTAGGGCTGCAGCTATCGATTATTTTAGTAGTCAATTAATCTATCAACTAGTTAGTTTGAATAATCGAGTAGCCGGATTAGGAATATTTAATGCGTTGCAGAACAAATTTGAGGAGATGTTAAACAAATGCTTGGCAAAATTGCACTTTCAAAAGAGCATTAAATGTGAATACAAAATAAAATTCTTGAGTATTTCATCAAACTATGCAGAACTGCACTTTCGTTAAAAGAAAAAAAAACAAATACTTGAGCTTAGCCTCAAACGGTATCAATAAATGATCTAAGTACAACAAAAGAACGATTGACTAACTTGCATAGCAAAAGTCTGCTAGCTTAAATGCTATAAAATGCTAACATTTTTTTACAGTGCTCTGAACAAATCGTTCAAACACATATTCCCACAAAAAAAAAACTAAATATACCTATAAACTAAATTATGGCTGCATAAAAAACATTAGCACAAACAAAAACTTACCTTATTTTGGTTTTAACAGGTAGCAGCTGGATTCAGCCTTGTTAAATGAGTTATGACATATTCACTGTTGCCACTAGAGGGCAGTGTATCCGCCCGAATCAATAAAAGCAAAATTTAATACAACGCTTTTTTTCTCTTCGAATTACTCGAGTTAGTAGATTAATCGTTGCAGCGATAGTTTTAACCCAAAAAGTCTGTTTCGATTTAATTGGTTTCTTTTTACTTTTTACACGTTTTTAAAATAATACAGTGGGGCAAATAAGTATTTAATCAACCACCAATTGTGCAAGTTGTCCTACTTGAAAAGATTAGAGAGGCCTGTAATTGTAAACATGGGTAAACCTCAACCATGAGAGACAGAATGTGGAGAGAAAAAAAAGAAAATCACATTATTTGATTTTTAAAGAATTTATCTCCAAATTAGGGTGGAAAATAAGTATTTGGTCACCTACAAACAAGCAAGATTTCTGGCTGTCAAAGAGGTCTAACGAGGCTCCACTCATTACCTGTATTAATGGCACCTGTTTTAACTCATTATTGGTATAAAAGACACCTGTCCACAATCTCAGTCAGTCACACTCCAAACTCCACAATTGCCAAGACCAAAGAGTTTTCGAAGGACACAGGAGACAAAATTGTAGACCTGCACCAGGCTGGGAAGACTGAATCTGCAATAGGTAAAACGCTTGGTGTAAAGAAATCAACTGTGGGAGCAATTATTAGAAAATGGAAGACATACAAAACCACTGATAATCTCCCTCGATCTGGGGATCCATGCAAGATCTCACCCCGTGGCGTCAAAATGATAACAAGAACGGTGACCAAAAATCCCCGAACCACACGGGGGGACCTAGTGAATGACCTACAGAGAGCTGGTACCACAGTAACAAAGGCTACTATCAGTAACACAATGCTCCGCCAGGGACTCAAATCCTGCACTGCCAGATGTGTTCCCCTGCTGAAGAAAGTACACGTCCAGGCCTGTCTGCAGTTCGCTCGAGAGAATTTGGATGATCCAGAAGAGGACTGGGAGAATGTGTTATGGTGAGATGAAACCAAAATAGAACTTTTTGGTAGAAACACAGGTTCTCGTGTTTGGAGGAGAAAGGTATTGAATTGCATCCAAAGAACACCATACTCACTGTGAAGCATGGGGGTGGAAACATCATGCTTTGGAGCTGTTTTTCTGCAAAGGGACCAGGACGACTGATCTGTGTAAAGGAGAGAATGAATGGGGCCATGTATCGAGAGATTTTGAGTGAAAATCTCTTTCCATCAGCAAGAGCATTGAAGATGAGACGTGGCTGGGTCTTTCAACATGACAATGATCCCAAACACACAGCCAGGGCAACAAAGGAGTGGCTTGGTAAGAAGCATTTCAAGGTCCTGGAGTGGCTTAGCCAGTCTCCAGATCTCGACCCCATAGAAAATCTGCGGAGGGAGTTGAAAGTCCGTGTTGCCCAACGACAGCCCCAAAACATCACTGCTCTAGAGGAGATCTGCATGGAGGAATGGGCCAAAATACCAGCAACAGTGTGTGAAAAGCTTGTGAATAGTTACAGAAAACATTTGGCCTCCGTTATTGCCAACAAAGGGTACATAACAAAGTATTGAGATGAACTTTTGGTATTGACCAAATACTTATTTTCCACCATGTTTTGCAAATAAATTCTTTAAAAATCAAACAATGTGATTTTCTGTTTTGTTTTTTTTCACATTCTGTCTCTCATGGTTGAGGTTTACCCATGTTGACAATTACAGGCCTCTCTAATATTTTCTAGTGGGAGAACTTGCACAGTTAGTGGTTCACTAAATACTTATTTGCCCCACTGTATATCAAGCCTATCAAAATCCTTTTGGGATACAACGTATCACGATTTATTACAATTTCGATATTTTGTCACACCCCTGCTCATAATTGATGAGCACGTTTAACAAAGAGGGCTCGAAACTGTCATAATCCTAAAAAGAGACCGACTATTCCGCGTGAGGGTGGGTGAAGTCAGAGCAGACACACACGTGTTGAATCGTGTTTGAACATTGAGTCTCTGTGCAGTTTGTCACACTCGCGTGTTAAAATGTCCACTGCGGAAAATTCCCTTCTGTGTGCATGAGTTTGCTCTTTTTGCCTTTGAAAAACAGCAAAGGATGCAAACTTAACACCGTTGACTTTGTAGTTCACCTCTCTGTTTGCTTCAAGAAAAACGGTATTTTTACTGCCTTTGAGGTTGTTTGTGAGTAAAAAATCCTATGTAGAGTTGAATAATAAGGCCGAGTCATATGTTTAGGAATTTATTATGACCAACAGTACACAAACACTTCATCTTAACAACAAGCATGAACTGATTTGTGAAGATATGCCTCACTTTATCCCCCGTATTCTAGATCAATATCACACAGTGTTATGCCTATAAACACAATTGCACACTCCAAATGCGTCACGCGCACATACATCCTACCGTGAGTAATAATCACATCAACAAGTATAGATCGGCTGCTACATTCATCATCACGGCGGCAAATTGCGATGTTTAATTACCGATGACGTGTCAGTCATTTTAGACGCTAATCGATAATTATTTTGTTGATGAACATTTGAAGAGAAAGGACGCACTCTCGGGCAGGGGTGGGGACGCACGTGTAGAGAATGTAACAACAGCAAGGAAAGTCAAATGAGCAAAAATACCACATTGTGCAACAGCCTCCTCGGAGGTTGCCGTCTCAGTCCGTAGCAACATTTTTCCTCCATTATTGGTTGTCTTGTCAGAACAAAACGACAACCAGTGTTCTGTATTGAAGGCTGAAACTTAAACAAAAGAAATTCCTACGAATTTACAATGAAAGAGAGCCCATAATTTAACGAAAACAACCAATTTAAAATCCAACGAATAGGACAGTTGGCCAAAACAGACTACAACCAACATTTTAGGGTATTTTGTGTTCGTAACGATGACTATGATAGACTTATTGCAAAACTACTATAGTTAGTTATTACTTAAGCTGTGTTATATCGTTATCTAATGTATGCTTCACAATTCTTAGAACCATCTTCTTTTTGGCATTTGTTACTAAAAAAAAAAAAAAAAACCTGCAGCTTGACGCTAAACATAAGTACCATAAAAATAAACACAAAAGTTTTCTGTGAACACGAAGGATTTTGAAGGAAATGCAGCTGTTTTTTCCCAAATCCTGTATGTGATAGTTCTTAATTTAAAAGCCATTCCAGCTTAATGGATTTGATCAAAATAAAGACAAAAATACATTAAAACAGATACAAATTAACAAGCTAAAATTGTAAGGAAAAGGCATAATTCATATTCACTTCGTCCTTTTTAAAAAAAAAATTCTTTTTATAATTTTTAATTTTATAGTTAGAGTTGTCCGATATTATCGGCCACCCAATAAAAGCATTTTAAAATGAAATCGGATAATATCGACATTGGTTTTTCTTTATCTGTTTTGGGCCAATATGCATGTTGCCTCCAAAGTGAATTTAGAAGCCTTTGGCCTTTGTACAAGGGCTGGTCACAGCTTAGCACAGCAGTTATGCGTATTGACTAGAGATGTCGATCGATCGGGTCCGATCACGTCATTTTCAAAGTATCGGAATCGGCAAAAAAATATCGGACATGCCTTTTATTAATTTTTTTTTTTTTTAGTAAATCGTTTTCTAATTGTATTTAACGTTACAGACATAATGGGTTACACTCTTCCAGAGTCTTTAGTTTAAGCTTAAGGTAAGGTTATCAAATTTATCGCGTTAACGGCTAGAATTAATATTTTTTACATTTATCACGTTACAATATTTAACGCAATTAACGCTTTTTTTTTAAATGGCTAAAGCCTTACAATCCCTCTCCCAATGATTAGAATAATCGTGGGAAGCAATGTGGGGAAGAAAGGAAGTAGTTGATCTTTTTCTTAACACCCTATGTCATTTCCCAACGCAGAGAAGACATATCAATTGGTACCACGACGCACAGTCATGGTTGCACTTCCCATCATGGATTTTGGCAGAAGTTAAATGGCTACAGTATCATTTACTGAAAGCACTGGATGGCAATATTTAGTCACAATATACAAAGTCACATTTATCCTTTAAGAATTACAAGTCTTTCTATCCGTGGATCCCTCTCACAGAAAGAATGTTAATAATGTAAATGCCATCTTGAGGATTTATTGTCATAATAAACAAATACAGTACTTATGTACTGTATGTTGAATGTATATATTCGTCTGAGTTTTATTCATTTTTTTCTTAATGCATTGCCAAAATGTATATGATCGGAAAAAATCCGGAATGATTGGAATTGAATCGGGAGCAAAAAAAAAGCAATCGGATCGGGAAATATTGGGATCGGCAGATACTCAAACTAAAACGATCAGGATCCAATCGGGAGCAAAAAAACATGATCAGAACAAGCTTAGTATTGACCATTAGATACCTCCAAACTAAGATGCTTGGCAGTGGTGAAATGTAACGAAGTAAACGTATTTCTTGACAGGAAATCGAGACAGAGGAAACAGACAAGTAAACGTACTTACTTACTGTACTTATAGGGAACCTCGGACTTGTAGGCTCTAATAAGCCACTATTGTTTCGTACGTCCATCCATCCATCCATCCATCCATCCATCCATCCATCCATCCATTCATCCATCATCTGACGCTTAATCCGAGATCGGGTCGCGGTGGCAGCAGCTTTAGCAGGGAAGCTCAGACTTCCCGCTCCCCAGCCACTTCAACCAGCTCCTCCGGCAGGATCCCAAAGCGTTCCCTGGCCAGACGAGAGACAGGGGTCCAGGGGTCTCCCGCCGGTGGGACATGCCCGGAACACCTCTCCAGGGAGGTGTCCAGGAGGTATCTGAATCAGATGCCCGAGCCACCTCAACTGGCTCCTCTCAACACGGAGGAGTAGCAGCTCAACACCGAGTCCCTCCCGGATGACCGAGCTTCTCACCCCATCTTTAAGAGAGAGCCTGGACACCCTGCGGAGAGAACTTATTTCGGCCACTTGCATCCAGCATCTTGTTCTTTCGGTCATGACTCACAGCTCGTGACCATAGGTGAGGGTAGGAACGTAGATCGACTGGTAATCGAGAGCTTCGCCTTTCGGCTCAGCTCCTTCTTCACCACTACGGACCAGTGCAGAGTCCGCATCACCGCAGACGCTGCACCGATCCGCCTGTCGATCTCCCCCTCCTTCCTACCCTCACTCATGAACAAGACCCCAAGATACTTGAACTCCTCCACTTGGGTCAGGATCTCATCTCTGACCCGGAGAGGGCACGCTACCCTTTTCCAACTGAGGACCATGGTCTCGGATATGGAGGAGCTGATCTTCATCCTAACTGCTTCACTCTCTGCTGCGAACCGCTCCAGTGAGAGTTGGAGGTCACGGCTTGATGAAGGCAGCAGCACCATCTCCTCTCCAGCACCCCTGAATAGACTTTACCGGGGAGACTGAGGAGTGTGATCCCGCTATAATTGGAACACACCCTCCGGCTCCCTTTCTTAAAAAGGGGGAACCACCCCGGTCTGCCAATCCAGAGGCACTGTCTCCGATGTTGTAGAGGCGTGTCAGCCACGACAGAACCACAACATCCAGAGCCTTTAGGAACTCCGGGCAGATCTCATCGACCCCCGGGGCCTTGCCACCGAGGAGCTTTCCAACCACCTCATTGACTTTGACCCCACAGATAGGGAAGCCCAGCTCAGAGTCCTCAGACTTTGCTTCCTCTAAGGAAGCTGTGTTGTCGGAATTGAGGAAGTCTTCGAAGTATTCTCCCCACCGACTCACGACATCCCGAGTTGAGGTTTATCTTTTAAGAACCACAAGCCTTTCTTACGTGGATCCCTTTAAAGCATCCAATGGGGCATCACAATACAATTATCTGTAATATCTTAAGTCCACGATTTCATTTGTTGGTATCAGTTTGGCATCAGATTTTTGGAGTTGGACAATATCGGGATATGTAAGTCATTATCGGACAACTCCACTTATAATTATATATACAGTTTTTTATAATCTTTTATACATACAATGGAACTTTGAAAACTGATTCAAATTGACAAGCTAAAATTGTAAAGAAAATGCGTAGTTCATATTCACTTTATTTTTTTAACTTTTTAATCTTATATATTTATTTTTATTTTTTATTTTATTTTTTTTAAATTTTTTTTTGCATTTTTTGTGTATGCTTCCCTTCACAAGGGAATTTGCGATGACTCACCCGATGATGAAAAAAGCAATGATGGCAGTTAGCATACTACCGAAACTGTTTGTCAATGGTAACATTAACTAGGTTTCATTGTTAGCCAAGCTTAACTGTGCAGCCCTCTGTTGTGGTTTTCCTAAATTAGCCTAGCCACAAATGCCCCCCCCCCCCCCCCCCAAAAAAAACAAACAAAACAAAAACCCCGACAACCTATCTCAAAAGCTACATTATAAAATACACTCACAAATCTTTCGTAAATACAGTGAAACATTAGAACCCAAAGAATAATTACAACCTAAAATTGATCGGCTGTGATCCAGCTAACTTATCTATGTTGCAATTTTTTGTCTATATATCCCTTTTCTTGAAAAATGATGAGTCCAAAGGAGAAAAGCTAACTACCAAAGGAATGTTAGCTAGTTCTGTGTTTTATTGTTGTATCCCGAAGACTTCTTCAGTTGTGGTTTTTTCGCAAATTTCACTGAGCGAAAATCGCTATTTCAACTAGACTGCTATCATTTAAAACTAGAGACGGAACATCGGAACAGTTTACTGGATCAGCAATTTCAAACCCAACATTTCCAGTTAAATGCATCAAAAATGGGCTTTTGTTTATTTAAAAGTAATGAATGTAGATTAATTGTCAAAAGCATAGCAATTATACAGTGGTATGATAAAGTATCTGAACTTTTTGGAATTTCTCACGTTTCTGCATAAAATCACCATCAAATGTGATCTGATCTTTGTTAAAATCGCACAGATGTAAAAACTGTCTGCTTTAACTAAAACCACCGAAACATTTATAGGTTTTCATATTTTAATGAGGATAGCATGCAAACAATGACAGAAAGGGGTGGGATAAGTAAGTGAACCCTCTGCCTAAAGAGACTTAAAGAGCAATTGAAACCAATTTTTACCAAACATTTTAAGTCAGGTGTGTGCCCAATCACTGATGAGTGGTTTAAAGCTTCCCTGCCCACTATAAAACACACACCTGGTAAGAATTGTCTTGATGAGAAGCATTGTCTGATGTGCATCATGGCTCGGTCAAAAGTGCTGTTGAAGACCTGCGATCAAGGATTGTTGACTTGTGTAAAGCTGGAAAAGGATCCAAAACCATCTCTAAAAGTCTGGATGTTCATCAACTGACAGTCAGAGAAGTTGTCTACAAATAGAGAGGGTTTGGCACTGTTGCTTCTCTCCCAAGGAGTGGCCGTCCACCAAAGATGATGCCAAACGTTCAGCGCGGAGTACTCAGGTAAAAAAAAAAAAAAAAAAAGAACCCTAGAGTGTCTGCTAAAGACTTACAGAAATCACTGGCACGGTCCAATATCTCTGTGCACACATCATCTATGGCCAAGAATGGTGTCCATGGGAGGACTCCACGTAAGAAGCCACTGCTGTCTTAAAAAAAAAAAAAAAAAAACATTGTTGCTCGTTTAATGTTTTCAAAAAGGCACTTGGACACTCTACAAAGAGTTTTGGCAAATATTTTTTGAACTGATGAAAGCAAAGTTAATTTGTTTGGGAGTAACACACAACGTCATGTGTGGAGGAAAAATGGAACAGCTCACAAACATCAACACTTCATCCCCACCGGGAAGCATGGTGGAGGGAGCATCATGATTTGGGGCTGTTTTGCTACCTCAGGGCCTGGACAACTTGCAATCATTAATGAATGAATGAATTCAAAAGTTTATCAGGATGTTTTACATGAAAACCTGAGGCTGTCTGTCAAACAGTTGAAGCTAAAAAGAGGATGGATGCTGCAACAAGACAATGATCCAAAACACAGTCGTAAATCAACTTTAGAATGGTTTCAAAAGAACAAAATACATGTTCTGGAGTAGCCAAGTCAAAGTCCCGACTTGAACCCCATTGAGATGCAGAGGCATGACCTAAAGACAGCGATTCATGCTAACCATCCCAGGAATCTGACTGAACTACAGCAGTTTTGTTGAGAAGAATGGGCCAAGATTAGTCCTGATCGGTGTGCCAGACTGATCTGCAGGTGCAGGAAGCGTCTGGTTTAGAGCTGAAATGAGTACTCGAGCAACTCGAGTAACTCGAGTTTAAAAACTGATCCGAGTAATTTTATTCACCTCGAGTAATCGTTTATTTTGACAGCTCTAAGCATCACGTTTTGCTCGGACTACTTTTAATGCATGACAACGCGCTGTCACGTGCGGAGAGGAAGAAGGGAAAGAAAAAAAAACTTACTGCAGTCGACAGCCGCCACAAACGACGCCGACGTTGCTAAATACTAGCCCGCACGATGCTACGTTGGTAACAGGTAGCGTCAGATGCGTCTCATAGAGATCACATGTATGTTGAACTAGATGCGAAATGACAGACTCGGCCGCGTCTGGGCAACGTTAGTAAACAGCCGCCATCTTAAAGCAGTAATGCGCTAAGCGCAAATAAATAAGATTAACGATACTGTCGCTACTAGCTCACGTAACGTTTGCCCTGCGGAGGGCTAGTTTTCAATTAATTATGACCACTGTCGATGCGTGGCTAGCGTGTCTTACATACAGGCTTTAACATAACATAGCACTGCGGAGTGATGAGGGTGTAAACTAAAAACTTAATCATGCTAACTATCAGTTTTAGCTCAGTAGTCATTGCTGGATAAAACACCAAGTAGCACTGGTCCCTAATGTGCTCCAATACAGCCTGTGTCATACATTTATTTTGAACACTGCAAAAACTCAAAATCCTATCAGGACTTACAGTTTAGACTAACTTAAAACTTAACTAGAACTTAAAAATGGCTTGACACAAAGAGAAATTCAATTGAAACACGTGGGAAAAAATCCTAACTTTAAAGTGATGTGCGTTGTCAAGCGTAACGGCATTTTTAGGTAAGATATATATATATATTTTTTTTTTAATAAGATCTAAAAGTTTTTTGAGTGAAAGCAGTGAATTTGTCTTTTTTTTTAATTCTAGTTACATCTGAGATGCAATTGTTGGCTGTTTTCAACAATATACATCGAAAATAAAGACATTGATTGACTGAAAATGGTTCAAGATTAGATGAAATGTGATGAAACAAAGATCACATCACATTTGATGGTGATTTTATGCAGAAATGTGAGAAAATCCAAAAAGTTCAGATACTTTTACATCCCACTGTATTTCCAGCCATACTATGTTTCCCGTTAGGCATTTTTGTCACGACACACCTAATTGAGCGAGAAAAAAAAAATATTCCAGCGAGAAAGCTGTCATTTAAAAACAAATATGGAGAAAAAAAAAGTCTTTACAACATACAGTGGAACATCTGAACTCAAACGGCTTACAAAGCGGGTGATTTCCATCTAAAATTGATTTAATATCAAGTAAATGGTTAACCGAATCATGAGGAATTGTTTGTTATTTCTGTGCAGTTTAGCCCCTACAATTAACTTATTACCATCAGATTCTATTATCAGATGGGAGTATTAAAGTCGAACTGGGAGGTATCACTGCGGGATTCCTTGACCAGATTGTAAAACTAGCTAGCCACGCCCCCTCTGTTTTGATAGCAACTGTGTCATTACACTGAAGTTGTCTACTCATTCTTCACCAAGATATGTCTGAAAGGCACTGATGGAAAATCACCTCTAGAGTGGCAATTTTGAAAATGTACTCAAATCCGAGCAAATCATCAAAACGGAAACTCCTAGCGTTCGGCTTTCGAGCGTCCACTGCGTGTCCGATTCTTCTTAACGCCCCCTTACCCGAAAAGTCTCCGCCCATCCTTAAACTTTCTGCTGCATCTCCATTTGCTGGCTGCTTTGTCCTTTCCCGTTCATGTCGTACACGGAGCTCTTCTGCTGCCGCCGACGGTAGCACCACACCGTTACCATGACGGCCGCTGCTACCACGCACACCGCCGCAATGATGGCGGCCACAATGGGGCCACGGCGTGATGGACTCGACGGCGGGCAGTTCTCTCCGACGCATACCGTCTCGCCCCTCTCTCCCTCCATATCGCCCCTCTCACCAGTCTCGCCAGGCAAGTTCAGGGTGTGCCCCCCTGTTGCCCCGTCAAGGGTTTCGCTATCCTGGGCTGGGTCCAGAATGGGGTGCTGGGTGAGATCCAGGAGCCAAGAATGGGTGGGGACCACCTGCTGCGTATCGTACTCCAGAGTATCCGAAGATGAGGAGGACGAGGGGTTTTCTGGGACTGTGGCTTCTCTTTGTTCAGACTCTGGTACCGCTGGAACGCTGGTGTCAGGGACTAGTTCTTCCACCCCGTTAGGGATGGCGGCCACCGGGTGTCCGTCCAGCCAGGTCTCATCTGTAGTGGTTGCTACTCTTGTGTCATCCTGGGTAGAGTTCAGACTTTCTTCAGGAAAGACGACGTGCTGATGATGGTCGTCGTCTTCGAGACTATCGTGATCAGCGTGGCTATCATTTGCATCATGTCCACCGTCATCGGTATCAGGGTTATGTTCTTGGCTGTCATGATCATTGCCATCATGGTCAAGGTGGTCATAGTGATCGAGATCATCGTGGTTATGATCATCATTGTCATGATGTTCATGGTCATAGCGTTCATCGTGATCATCATGATCATGATCATTGTCATGATGTTCATGGTCATAGCGTTCATCGTGATCATGGTGGTCATCATCGTCGCGGTCATCATGTTCCTCAAGAATTTGGTCATCGTCATCGGCGTGTTCATCATGGTCCGTATGCTCCTCAGAAACATCCGTTTGCTCCAGAATATCATCACCGTCTTTGTCGCCACCACGTTCCTCGGAGCTGTTGTTCCACCCGCCGTAGCGAACGTCCTCATGCTCACCCATGTCGTAATGATCATGGTGGTTGTCATCGTAGCGGTCTTGTTCATCTAGGTCTTCCTGATGAACCGGAATCTGTTGTTCTATTTGACCGTCATCTCGGTGATCGAGACTCTCTTGCGCGTGATTGTTGAGGTTCTCTTCGGATTGGCTGCCAGAGGACCGCTGAGTGGTGGTCTGGGTAACGGAATCCACTGAGACCGGTTGCTGCTCTTGCTGCTGCTGGAAGGTGTCAGAAGGGAACCAGAAGAGATGTTTCTGGGACAGGAGGGAGACCGGTGGGTCTGTTGACACCGTTGTCACCTCGCGTTCCTCCATCTTCCAACCCGCGTCCTCCACGTCCATTTTCACGTCATCTTTCCTCGTTTCTTCAACAGTCTCGTCATCTAATTCCACCTCCTGCTGACCGTCCATGTCTGGAGCCTCTTCTTCTCTTTGGAAGCTGATCACTTGCATTTCCCGGTTCCGGGGTTCTTCAGGTTGCGCTGTAGTTCCTTGGGGCTTCTCGTACAATTGAGCGTGACCCTCCGCAGGCCCGTCGTCTTCCCTCTGATGGTCCGCCTCGTCATACGTGAACTGGTCTTCGTAGTCCATGTGGGTCTCAGTCGAGTCTGCCAGTACACAAAGACAATTAGTTATCTCTATAGACAAAAGTTTTAGAAGTTCAAAGCATATCAATCATAGGGATACAAATGTTTTAGTCAGGAACAAATGAACGAAACATCAAATTTAGAAACTACAGAAGAAACTAAAGGCCTAATTGAGAACAATGACGCAAACTAACAAACAAAGAAATCAACAGGGGGACAAACATATTCGTGAACAACATTACAAAGGAATGTATAAACTTGGCGCTAACTAATTAAAGAGCGGCAAAGTATCAGGTCCGCACGTCATCATTCCATTCAAATGACGCCTGTTTTGGAACCCAACCCAATGTGAAGTAAGTGTGCACGTCCGCCCATCCTTCACACCACTTCTTATCCTCTTTTTTCTATCGTGGCTGCAACTCAGACCACGCCACGGCATGTCGCACCCAGGTGCCACGGCGGCCATTTTCCTCTGGACTCACAAGCAAGCCATTGTTCCCGTAAAGGGTAGAAACAGAGCGGAGGTTCACCGAACCGCTGACAAGCCAGGAAATCGAACTCCAGTCGAGGTCATGAAAACCCTGACCCAAAACATAACGTGCTGCTTTCTTCATTTCATACCTTTGGCACACATCTGCACCAGTCCATACCACTCGCCACAGCTGTCACACAGCAAGCTGAATGCACTGTGGCCGTTGGGCATGACGTAACCTGGCACGCATGTGTACAGGAGCTCATCGCCTAGTTCAAACCCGCCATGACCCTGAAGACGGGCGTTGGGGAAGGATGGGGGGTCGCCGCATGGCACACCTGTCGCCGACAAAAAACATACCGCCATATCATTTTTGTCGTCCATCAAAGACTCCCTTTGAATGACTGACCTTTGTCTTTGATACAGAATCCGTTCAAGCTCTTGGCATCACTTGTAGCATTTTCCAGCCTCACATCCACTGCTTTCAGTGAGCCCCCGACATAGTTACACACAGTAGTCCTAGAATGAGATAAGAGATTATTAAAATGTGAAACTTGAGCCCCTTTCACACACATATCACAGTAAATTCCCGCGGGATTTACTCGCGTCATTGCGTTCACATATGGAGAGATATCCCGGGAATTAAGCGGGCTGGACAAGTTCACAGCCCCATGTTTTAGACTCGGCGCTCTCTGTGCGGGGAGGGCTGCTGGCATGATTTTAAAACCCTTACATTACATCATTTTTGTTCGGCATTGGCTGTCACATTCAGTTGGTCACATTGTGTTTTGTTACAGAGCCCATACCTGTCAACCCTAGGCCGTTGACAATCTTACAAATAGTGACGTATGCCCTTAAAAATCGGTGACTAATCTTACAACGTTGTATATAGTGTGCAATATGAAACAAAAATAAAACTCAATTTTTAAAATCATATGAATTTATTGGTAATATTTTAAAATATAACCTGGTGTAATCAAAAAATCAATATCTTCAGCTACATCATGATTACTAAAATTTAACAGTGACTTTTGTTATAATTGTATGTAGCACTTTTGGCAATTTCTATCATGTCTTGATGGCTGCACTTCAGCTCGCAATTCGGTTTGACTTGAAGGTAGTTCGTTAGTGTGTCCATTTATAAATTAAAAAAGTCAATTGATAAAATTAACGATGCAATCTTTGATTCAGGGAACATTTCTTTTGCTAATTCTGAGAAGAGATTAGCAATAGTTGCGGGCAAATTGTGTTCGGCAACAAATTGGCCGAATGAAATTTCCGCTTTCGTCACTTTTCATTCTGCAGACTTCATCTTGATGACCAGTGTTGTTAATCATACTTTTAAAAGGTAATTAATTGGTTACAAATTACTTCTCCCAAAAAGGAATTGAGTTAGTAACCCAGTTACCTGAAGGTAAGAGTAATTAGTTACTTGGTAAAGTAACTGGTGTTATCTTTCATATTTTTTTTCCAATTTAAAAAAATAAATAAATAAATAAAACATAGTAACCTTTGCTATGTTTGGAAATCGTTTAATGTTGTGAATCAACTGTTAAAGTTGTTAAAATTGCTACCGTTTTTGCATTAGTTCCCTTCTGTCTACTTTCGACATGTTAAAGTTTTAAAACTGTTTCATCATTTAAAGATAGATTGAAGTCAAGATTTTGCCAATTTAGGAGTATTTTAGATGAAAAGTTACTTAAGTTCGCTAGGAAGGTTCACTACAACAGAGCCTTTCTGAGAAGTCTACTGCTTCAAAATGGCGGCTGTTTATTAACGCTGCAGTCTGTCATTTTGCATGTAGTTCTTTAAGCATGTGATATCTAGGCGTAGATTATAGGCTGTCAGCTACAGTCAGGAAATATTGGAGCCACCTAGCCTAGCATCGCGTTTGCTACAGCGTCACAACACTCTTCTCTCTCAGTGTCGCTGACTTTTCTCGCATCATTCAACCAACGCACATTGTCTCGTTGCCGAAACGGTGACAAAATCCAAACGGAAAAAAAAAAAGGAATGCACGAAAAACGTAAAGATCTTGAACGTACGGCGTACACATTTAAAAATCAGTGCTCACTTGTACAAATTACGCCGAAATCGTACAACTTGACAGGTATGAGAGCCGGTTGTAGGAGCGTTCGCGACGTTGTACCCACAGCCAATTCAAGCTCATCAAAATTGTATGTAAGCCCAGGCGATCCAAGAGAAGGGTGCCAAGATATTAACTTGCTGGGCGCCATTGGACACCTTGTACTCTCGAATTTCGTGCATGTGCTAGCTTGTTCGTCTGCCGCCCCTGTTTTCAAATCCCCTATGTTGTGCTGGTGTTTGAATGTATTTGTTTTGTTGTCTTATTGGTTCTGCCTACCACTTAGGTTGGTATTATTGATCCCCATTGACCTACTGTCATTGACCCATTGTGTTATTCCCCCTTTTCCACGATCGTGTGTATTTTTATTTGTATTTAATAAACCCTCCGTTGTTTTCTGCTTTGAGGTACAACCTTGTTTCCACAGTTGCGGAGCCTAACATCACCCACAATATAAATCACACATTTTCAAAGATGGACGAAGGACTCTCTTCCACGGCTCTACGATCCAGTAGAAATTTCATTATGCTTTCAGTTTAATTTAGCTATTTCCAGCTTGCTATGTTGATAATTGCAATGTTTGTTTACCACTTTTTGTCTTACTGCGAAGAAAGAGGAAGTGACAATCGGCCCGCCGTGATATTTACATCATCAGCCATCGTGATGTGACGTAGGAATTTAACGCTTGCTTTCACATAAGCCTCGTCCCGGGACTTTCTCTGGCATTTTACTAAGACGCTACCTGTAAAATATCCGCGTAATCTCTGTGTCAGTCGACCTGGGAAATTGCGTTCACATAGAAGGGCTGCGTGTTTAAATCCCGGGATTTTCACTGTGTTTCGGCATGTGTGAAAGGGGCTTAAAGGTACGTCTTGGGGTATATACGCTAAGTGGGATAGGGGCTGGACCTCTTTTGTTTCCTTCTTCCCACTTCTGCGTGACATAAAGCATTATCTTGTTCAAGTAGAATGAACGTGTCTATCTTCATTTCCACACTGCCTGCCGCCTTGTGGACTAGTCGGAGAGTCTTCAAGGAACCCATTTGTCTCATAAATTTAATATACTACAGTAGAAAACACATAGAGGAGCAGCAGTTTTCTACTCGAGTTTTGCAGGTTAGCAAGATAGATACTAGACACATTTAATGAAAATAAAATAGCCAAATGTTTGCTTTCACACATACCGCTTCCCGGGAAAGTCCTGGACATTATACAAAGACGCGACTCGGTCAATGGCCGCGTCATCTCCGTGTCAGTCGACCGGGGAAATTGCTTTCACATATAAGGGCTGCCAGTTGAAATCCCGGAATTTAAACGGGTTTCAGGTGTATTTGAAAGGGGCTTATGTATTACTAAGCAACAAGAAGAAAACAGGAATTGGTCTGTGCACACTGCATGGAAAAAAACAGATATTTTTCACATATGTGCAAAGAAATTGGAATTCTCCTGCAGTTTGAGCGTAGTGCAAGAAAGCCAAAACTAACAAAGGAAAAACCTGAATGAGAAAATGAGAAAACACACCTAATAAATAAACTTCAGAGCTAGCTAACTTGCAAATATTCAAATGTGGCACTCAATCACATTAGTCATACAGTCTGCCAAATTGACTAAAAAATGCAGAAGAGCTATGCTAGGAACTACTGAGCTAAAGTACAAACTAGCGACTGAAATTCCAAACTAACTGACATAGACTTCACTATCAGTTGACGGGACACGCGGCTTGGGGTCGATCTTTAGGGGGCCTATTTTCAAATATTTAAAAAAAAAAAAGCCGTCAGCAACATAAAACCAAAACAGGCACCTCCCTTAGGCATATATGAGTCTCCATGAGCAGCAACATTAAAAAAGTAATTCAGTAATGAAATCCCGATTAATATTTTTTTTCATACAAGTATAACAAAACTTAAAATGGCTATAAAATTCTCAAATTTTACGCTAGATGCACAAAAATCACCAAATGCCGAAATAATCACCTATATTTTCAGGATCAATAGCAATAATTAACATATATAAGTTTTTGCCCAAAATAGCAACTTATTTTTTTTTAAAGCTAAAGTGCAATTTTTCAACAGCTAATAAATCACTCAATTTTCACATCAGAAACTTAATACTTGAGGAAAGCATGCCGAGTCATCTTAATTTTACTCAACAAAAGCAAAATTTGCATTTTCCTATCTACAATCACAACTTTTTTAGGTTGAATTCCGCTATTGTGTAGAGATACAAAATCCAACATGGCGGCCGTCACAAAATAAATAGCTTTTTAAGTTGAAAATTCTGGTAAATAAATGCTTAAATTGTGGAATTTCAATAGATATGAACGTAAAACAGTCAAGATTCTTGGTTAAAAGAAAAAAAAAAAAAAATCATTCTTTCTACGTAAATATTTCAGGCCAGAGTTGCACTAATTTTATCCAAGTGCATGCATGGTGCTATCTAACATAATAATTACCTTGTTTCCTCGACAAAATAACTCTTGAGACAATTCTTGTATGCAATAAAACGTTCGTCCTATTTCCACCTAAATCCGGCGTTAGAAGGCAACGTGTGTTTGCGGTTATTACAGTGAAAGCCAACTCAACGTTTGGCCTGGGTCGGCCCCCTATGGGAAGACCTGGTGCAATGTCTTTGGGAGCTGTCTTGTTAACTGATGGTGGAGTCTATGCAACTGAATAAAAAGCTAATATACAATATAGCTAACAAATTTTACGGCTGAATTGCCCGAAGAAACGTCCACTAAAATTACATACAGATTACGACACAAGTTCATTTCCATTCCTTTGGAATAAAACCAAAAACTACTCAATATTAAGTATAAAATGCATTTTAGAAAGAGACTTCTACTCTAGTGCATGGAGGAGCCATGAAAACATTTCTCCTCCGTTTATTCTGGTTGGAAAACATTTACCCATGGTTTATTCTGGTTGAGTTTCTTGCACAAATATTATGCCAGCATATCAGGGCATAGCCTGCGCAATGTGGTGTTGCTTTATCACCCTACGAGTTGACGTTCCCATGCATGTCAGTCTTATAGATTAAACTATATAAAACATGATGTCTCCGACAGGAAAGCAGTTCCCTGTCCCTCCAATCAACCTAAATCGTCACTAATTGAGAATGTGAAACTGCGAGAAATCATGTGAGTCATACTGTCAACATTGTCTTATAAGGACAAAAATCCGACACCTTGCACTGGACAAAAGTGGGGAATAGAAAGTCCTTGCTATACTAGTTGGGTGTATTACGTGTTTGTGTGTTGTGGTTTCTTGCTATGGCAACAGCAAAGTCTGCCAAGTAAGAGAAAGATGTTAGAACGTGTTACGTATATCAATGTAAACATACAGGAAAAGAACCCTTCCTGGTTGGTAGAGGAGAATGTCTGCCAGCGATGAACTAATGGACAGAGAAACTGATAAAACAATATTAACTACTGTTAATGATGTAGGAACAAACTGACTAATTGGATAGTTGACAAATTCTATTAGGTATACAAACAAATAATTCTCACAAAAACCAACATCCCCAGAAATGGAATAAATTAGTCCGCTTTATCTGTTTATGATGTAAGCTCAGACCGAAATGGCGTCTGACGGAGCACTTTTCCCGGCAGTGCTGGTTTGACACGTCCTCACAATGTTTCACACCTCAGGGTGTCATCCGTCTGTCTGGTCTGAGCCTTTAGCAACCCTTTAACGCAGTCCGAGAGCTGAATTGGCGCAAAACATTGGCTCGTTCCTTGTTATTGCTTTAATGTCGTGTCCGACTGCTCCTCCAGGAATTTGTTGTGCCGCTTCAATTTAACGCATGATTTTCTGCGCTTGAGTCTTTTCCCATTGGGAGACCAGGATGCTAACAAGCTATTTCCATTTTAAGTTGGATCAAGACAAAGCTTTGCGGCCGAAAATCAGTGCTTTTGTAACACTAATAAACAAACATGCTAACTTGTTACTAACAACCAAATCAAGAAATAAACAACAGAACTAGTGAATGAATAACTAACAAATAAATGCTAAGCTAACTATGCAATCAGCCACCATAATAACATATTCACTTCTTAAATAATATAATGGATGTAGAGGCCAACAGGTTAACAATCAATTTCCATAATTTACGGACTATAAGCCATTGCTTTTTTCCTTCATTATGAATCCTGCTACTTGTTTGTTGATTTATTTGGGTTAATAGGTAACACTTAATTTGATAGCGGCGTCATAAATATGACATGACACTATCATGGGCATTATTGAATGCTTATGACAGATGTCATTAAGTGTCATCCAGCAAATTATGTCACTAACTCTTATTTCTGTCCAGCTCGGATCTTTTACATCCAATGAAAAGTGAGATCATTAGCTGGATGTCACAAAATGACATCTGTCATAAACATTCATTAATGCTCTTCTAAAGCTATAGATAAGAAAAATTGCCGTAATTTTCGGACTATAAGCCGCTACTTTTTTCCTTCATTTTGAATCCTACGGTTTGTAGTCCAATGTGGCTTATTTGTTGATTTATTTGGGTTAATAGGGTTAATAACACTTTATTTGACAGCGGTGTCATAAATATGACATGACACTATCATGGGCATTGCTGAATGCTTATGACAGATGTCATTAAGTGTCATCCGGCAAATTATGTCACTAACTCCATTTATGTCCAGTTTGGCTGTTTTACATCCATTTAAAACTAGATAATTTGCCAGATAACACTAAATGACATCTGTTATAAGCAATCATTGATACCCATGACAGTGTCATCATAATTATGATCATCTAATGACAGTCTTATGGCGCCAGTGTCAAATAAAGTGTTACCAAATACCATTACTAGCAATTAATGAAACAGCTGGAGCAGTAACTGAAGAAATAATTAGCACAGAGCATGAATTTTGATTGTTATTTACATCTGTAGTGCTGCAGTGCATGCTAGGAGGAATGTTGGACAACAACAGTGTTGACAGCAGAGGTCGACTGTCTCCCCCAAGGGAGCAGTGATGGCAAATGAAGCTTCTTGAAGCTTCATGGTGGTTGATTTGGTCTTAGGATTGTCTTATGATGCCGCTGTCGAATAAAGTGTTACCGGTTAATATCTTTTGGACTACAGACTACAGTGAGGACAGCTGCGGCTAGTCCAGTCCTTATTGTGCGAAAATTACGGTAAACAAAACCGAACAACACAACTTAAAGTAATGAACAAAAAGATAAACTAACAAGCTAGCTATGGAACAAACTAAAGAAATAACAGCAAAAATTCAACATAGTACTTAGCAAACAAACCACTGATGTCATCAAGTGTCATCCGGCAAATTATGTCACTAACTCTATTTATGTCCAGCTCGGATCTTTTCCATCCATTCAAAAGTGAGATCATTTGCTGGATGTCACAAAATGACATCTGTCATAAACATTCATTAATGTTCATGACAGTGTCATGTCAAAATTATAACGGTTTTATGACAGTCTTATGGTGCCACACTCAAATGTAGTGTTACTAAATTTCATAATTGGCAATTATTGAAACAACTGGAACAGCAACTGAAGAAATAATTAGCACAGAACATGATTTTTGATTGTTATTTACATCTGTAGCACCGCAATGCATGCTAGGAGGCATGTTGGACAACAACAGTGTTGACAGCAGGTGGCAGCAGATGTTGAATGTCTCCCCCAAGGGAGCAGTGTTGGCCAAATGAAGCTTTTTGAAGCAAGGAAGCCTTGCAGCGAATTGGTTCAAAGCTTCATGGTGGTTTATTTGGTCTTATGACAGTCGTATGATGCCGGTGTCAAATAAAGTGTTACCGGTTAATATCTTTTGTTGTAAATATCCCATAATACAGTGAAGACAGCAGCAGTTTATAGTCCAGCACGGCTTAAGCTATGAACAAATGTCGTTTTCGTGTCAAATTTGATGAGTGGTGGCTTAAAAATAATAATGGACAAAACCACTTTTTTTGTGTATTTTCGATTAATTCAAGGGTGCAGACTCCTATTTTTAAAATTTAATTTACTTCCAGTAAAAGGTTGGTATCGATTTTTTTCTATGTCCCCAGTGTGTTTCATTCAGATTCAGTCGAATGAAACAGAAGAAAAAAAAATCCAAAATAATTGTTAATATTTTGTCCTATATAATCTAGCTTTAATCATGTGTTGTTTTTAAATAAAAATATATGATTTCATTAAAAATAAATAAAATAAAAAGGGTTTCTCCCCGTCCCCACTGTCACCGTCCACTCTGGTAAGCTAATTACATCACACTTCTGCGATAACATCACACCAGTGGTGGGAAAGCAATTTTATGTTTCGAATCAGATTTTTCACTTTTATGGCCATAATATGTCCACTCTGTTAAAGGTATATATCAGAGAAATGAATCATTTCAAAAGGTTGTTTTTAAAATCAAAGATTTCTCATCAAGTATCCAAAGTCACGTTAGCTATTATGCTAGCAAAGACAAACTGAGGAATAACTTTAGCAACTTTAAATGTCCACTCTGTCACGTCCATATGGCACCCTATGGAAAAAATTACCCAAATAACAATTTTTGATCAATTAAGCTGAATACTGCCAATCATGACATCCATGAGGACCGTACATATTCCTCAGTGTCACGTTGCCACGGCGACGGATGTGGACATGACACCCCGGCTCAGAATTCCATTCTCCTCATCCTCTCCGTCCTTTTCCGGGAAGCAACTCCAAAAAAAGGTTGACAGAAGATCTATTTTCTTACCCGATGGAACCTCCGTGAAGCCACCCGCGGGTGCACAAGGAAAAGAAACACTCCATGACGGCATGCCTCAGCTCCGAGGCCGATGCCAGGCGGGCCTGCCGGGAGGCGCAAGCCCACTCCGCGTCCCGGAACGAAGAACTGGACGACGAGTTGCCGAGCTCCACCACAAATACTCGACCTGCAACACAAATTTGGATTTAGTATCCACAGAAAAATGTCAAAAAATATAAGCACAGTAAAAGGTGATTACATGATTTTATACGTTATATTTATACGTTTATCTTGTGTACAGTAGCTGTATGTACAGTGGGGCAAATAAGTATTTAGTCCACCACCAATTGTGCAAGATTTCCAACTTAAAAAGATTAGAGAGGCCTGTAATTGTCAACATGGGTAAACCTCAACAATGAAAGACAGAATGTGGAAAAAAACAGAAAATCACATTGTTAGATTTTTAAAGCAAGATTCCTGGCTGTCAAAGAGGTCTAACTTCTTCTAACGAGGCTCCACTCGTTACCTGTATTAATGGCACCTGTTGTAACTCATTATCGGTATAAAAGACACCTGTCCACAACCTCAGTCAGTCACACTCCAAACTCCACAATGGCCAAGACCAAAGACCTGTCGAAGGACACCACAGACAAAATTGTAGACCTGCACCAAGCTGGGAAGACTGAATCTGCAATAGGTAAAACGCTTGCTGTAAAGAAATCAACTGTAGGAGCAATTATAAGAAAATGGAAAACATACAAGACTACTGATAATCTCGCTCGATCTGGGTCTCCATGCAAGATCTCACCCCGTGGCATCAAAATGATAACAAGAACGGTGAGCAAAAATCCCCGAACCACACGGGGGGACCTAGTGAATGACCTACAGAGAGCTGGTACCACAGTAACAAAGGCTACTATCAGTAACACAATGCGCCGCCAGGGACTCAAATCCTGCACTGCCAGACGTGTCCCCATTCTGAAGAAAGTACACGTCCAGGCCCGTCTGCGGTTTGCTTGAGGGCATTTGGATGATCCTGAAGAGGACTGGGAGAATGTGTTATGGTCAGATGAAACCAAATTAGAACTTTTTGGTAGAAACACAGGTTCTCGTGTTTGGAGGAGAAAGACTACTGAATTGCATCCGAAGAACATCATACCCACTGTGAAGCATGAGGGTGGAAACGTCATGCTTTAGGGCTGTTTTTCTGCAAAGGTACCAGGACAACTGATCTGTGTAAAGGAAAGAATGAATGGGGCCATGTATCGAGAGATTTTGAGTGAAAATCTCCTTCCATCAGCAAGGGCATTAAAGATGAGACGTGGCTGGGTCTTTCAGCATGACAATGATCCCAAACACACAGCCAGGGCAACAAAGGAGTGACTTCGTAAGAAGCATTTCAAGGTCCTGTAGTGGCCTAGCCAGTCTCCAGATCTCAACCCCACAGAAAATCTGGGAGGGAGTTGAAAGTCCGCGTTGCCCAACGACAGCCCCAGAATCACTGCTCTAGAGGAGATCTGGATGGAGGAACCGCAGACGGGACTGAACGTGTACTTTCTTCAGCAGGGGAACACGTCTGGCAGTGCAGGATTTGAGTCCCTGGCGGCGCATTGTGTTACTGATAGTAGCCTTTGTTACTGTTGTCCCAGCTCTCTGTAGGTCATTCAATAGGTCCCCCGTGTGGTTCTGGGATTTTTGCTCACCGTTCTTGTTATCATTTTGACACCACGGGGTGAGATCTTGCATGGAGCCCCAGATCGAGGGAGATTATCAGTATGTCTTCCATTTTCTAATAATTGCTCCCACAGTTGATTTCTTTACACCAAGCGTTTTACCTATTGCAGATTCATACTTCCGAGCCTGTTGCAGGTCTACAATTTTGTCTCTGGTGTCCTTCGATAGTGGAGTTTGGAGTGTGACTGACTGAGGTTGTGGCCAGGTGTATTTTATACCGATAATGAGTTAAAACAGGTGCCATTAATACAGGTAACGAGTGGAGCCTTGTTAGAAGAAGAACTTTGACAGCCAGGAATCTTGCTTGTTTGTAGGTGACCAAATACTTATTTTCCACTCTAATTTGGAAATAAATTCTTTAAAAATTTAACAATGTGATTTTCTGGGGGGGGGTTTCACATTCTGTCTCTCATGGTTGAGGTTTACCCATGTTAACAATTACAGGCGTCTCTCATCTTTTTAAGTATGAGAACTTGCACAATTGGTGGTGGACTAAATACTTATTTGCCCCTCTGTATTTACATCTGACATTTACATTGTGACTTAATTTTTTTAAAAGTTTAAAATATCCGAGTGAATAATTTTTTTGTGTTGGAATGTATTTATCCAGATTTGACAAAGCTACAGGAAGATCCATATAAGACACTTTTTTTTTTTTTTTTTTTTTTTTGAGTGAATAATTTTTTTTTTTTTTTTTCAAACTTATAATTTGACATCAATTTATGATTCTATATTAAAAACGATAATGATGATAGTTGAGTTGAAGCAAAAGCGGTTGGGTGGTGTCTGTAAATGGGGGTCTTCAGGGTCAAACGGACAAATAAAAAATAGTTCGGGGACTTAATGCGCCATGAATCTGCTATGGCAGCATATAGACATATTGTTGGTGCGAAAGCAAAACTGCTTTTTCAGCCTTGTCTGTGTTTTCCGCCATATATATGGATACACAGACAAGGCTGAAAAAGCAGTTTCTGCTCTTGCACCCTTCTTTAAAATAAACTGCTGTATTTTAAGCCAAAAAAAATGTTGTGTTTGATAGAGCAATATATCTATATATCTATAAACCCTAACCCATAGCAGATTCATGGCGAATGAAGCCCCCAAACTATTTTTGATTTGTCCGTTTTACCCTGAAAACCCCCGTTTACAGACGTCGCACAACCGCTTTTGTTTCAACCCAGCCATAAAACGAAGGTAATTAACTATATTTATTATTCAAAATGTCTGTCATTTTTAGCTTAGAATCATTAATTGATGTCTAATATTTCATTTAAAAAAAAAAACGACTTAAAAAAAATATTTACTCGCACATTTTAAAGATTTAAACAAATTACGACGCAGTGAAAAAATTGGCGTCTGTAAAAAAAGTCACGGATATCTACCTCATAACTATCACTTAATTGTATTTTTTTCGTTACTGTCGCATTTCCCCAATATTTTCGATGATAAATAATCGATCCAAACAAAAAAAAAAGTGAGAAATAACATTTAAAAGGGTAAATATATGAAAATGAAAATCTCGATTACTCCTTGACGTCTGCGATTTCTGCATCGCAACCCTTGTTATATGACCATGTTTCACCCATAAAATCCCCAAAAATTCCAGCTGTGGCCATTCACATCTGTGTCTTGACACCCGATGATACATGCTATATGGAGTTTTTGGATCGAAACAAGGTAAGTATGTGATAATATGTCGTTAGAGTCGTGGTGTCTTTAATTCTGCTCTTGCGTGCTGTCGCCTCCAGTTAGGGTTTTGCTGTTTAAATTTTTTTTTTTTTTTTTGCCCCACTGTTGAAAAATTTTCTTACCCCAGAAAATTGACATTTTAAGCTTTCCAATGATGTATCATACATGCAAATCAGACAATTTTGAAATTTGGACAAATTGGGGGAGCGGAATTTCCAAGTCACCTAAGTGTTTTCCGCCATATATATATCTTATATACAGTGATCCCTCATTTTTCGCAGCTAATGGAGACCCTCCCCTGGCCCCACCCCCTGCGAAAATCGAAAATCTGCGAAGTAGAGGCGGAGCTAATTTATATTTTGAAAAATATACTTAACTATTTTTTCTTTTTTAAAAATAGGGGTGTGTTCAATGCTTATTCAAGCGCATTGGAAAGATATATATGTAAGACAGATTTTTCCCTTTTTTGCCAAAATATAATTAAAATAACAAAAACCTAAAAACCCAAATATATATATTTTAATAAATGTTTTTTAAGCATTGCAAATGTAAGAATTATGATATAAATTAAATCTCTATAAAAACAATGATTTATAAATGTATACTTGTCTATATCTTAATTTAAAATTAAATACTGTACCTTTTTTTTTCACTGGAATATTTTTTGGGGAGAATGATAAGATGACGTGATTATTTGTGATTTTAAAAATTAGTTTTGAGAGCACTTTTCATAGTGTTTAAACGAGGGCTGTTAAACAATTAAAATTTTTAATCAAGTTAATCACAGTTTAAAAATTAATTAATCTTAATCGCAATTGAAAACATCTATAAAATATGCCATATTTTTCTGTAAATTATTGTTGGAATGGAAAGATAAGACAAAAGACGGATATATACATTCAACATACTGTACATAAGTACTGTATTTGTTTATTATAACAATAAATCAACAAGATGGCATTAACATTAACATTCTGTTAAAGTGATCCATGGATAGAGACTTGTAATTCTTAAAAGATAAATGTTAGTACAAGTTATAGAAATTTTATATTAAAACCCCTCCTAATGTTTTTGTTTTAATGAAATTTGGAAAATTTTCAATCAAAAAATAAACTAGTAGCTCGCCATTGTTGATGTCAACCCATAAAATCAGTCACACCAAAGCGCCAGAAGAGGGAGACAAAAAACACAGGTAACAAGTGGACATGACACTGCTGTCATTTTAATCTGAGCGGGGCATGTGCGTTAATTGCGTCAAATATTTTAACGTGATTAATTTGAAAAAATAACGCAGGTTAACGCGATAATTTTGACAGCCCTAATTTAAACCTATTATATAAACTATTTGTATCAATCTTAAAGAGTATAAAGTTATATGGTGGGCACCCTTCATTTAGATTACTTAAATTATTTTTTTATGCTCTAAAAATGATGTGAAAATCTTCAGTACAATACCTAAATCTTTTTATTGGCCATAAACATGTTCAAAGTACATCTATGGTTAATAACTGCATTTACTATATCATGTCTAATTACCTCATTTGCACTTAATGTAAACACAACACTGCGCTTTATATGCTGTACAAACAAAACGTGTTCTCACTCTATAGAGTTTATTTTGTCAAGATTTAACAGTAATATATTGACCATAAAAGGAAATATGAGAAAAGTTCCAATGCATATCTTCGTCTAAGTAACGAATTGCTAACAAATGCCATCTAAAAAAAGCTTTCAATTGATTTCTATCCCCATTTTGTTGATAAATTTCTCCTCTCTTACCATCAGCGTTGACAAGAGAAGCCACTAAAAGACCGGCAAAGCATCCAAGGAAGCCCAGCATCCTTCTCCTAACTCAATTAAGACTTTTTTCAGCCGAAAAAAAGACCAAGGCGTCCTCCTGTAAATCACCACGACTTCCTCCAGAGGCTGCAGAGGTGAGACTGAGCAAGGAGGAGGTGCGATGAGGATGAGGAAAGCTATGATGATGACGAGGAAGAGAAGGAGGAGAAGGACAAGGGTAAGCGGATGGAGAGCCACTGTGAAAAGTGGCACCTTGACGCGACTCCAAATATTCCTTGCATGAATATTGCATACTTTGAAAGTTACACTACTTTTCGTTCTACCTTCAAGACACGACAAATCATTGTTAATACAACATTTGAACAAATTACTATTTTTTCCAACTTTCTGCAGATTTGTGATCTTCAATGTAATTTATCATGCGCATACAGTAGTATGAAAAGGTGAATCTTTTGGAATTTCTCACATTTCTGCATAAAATCACTATCTAATGTGAGCTGCTCTTTGTCAAAATCATACAGATATAAAAACAGTGTCTGCTTTAACTAAAACCACCCAACATTTATAGCGGGAAGGGGAAACAAATAAGTAAGTGAACCCTCTGCCTAAGCAGACTTAAAAAAAACAATTGAAACCAATTTTTACCAATCAATCTAAGTCAGGTGCGTGTCCAATCACTGATGAGTGGTTTAAAGCTGCCCTGCCCACCATAAAACACACACCTGGTAAGAATTGTCTTGATGAAAAGTATGGTCTGTTGTGCATCATGGCTCGGTCAAAAGAGCTGTCTAAAGACCTGCCATCAAGGATTGTTGATTTGTATAAAGCTGGGAAAGGGCACAAACCCATCTCTAAAAATCTGGATTTTCATCAATCGACATTCAGTCTACAGATGGAAAGAGTTTGGCACTGTTGCTTCTCTCCCAAAGAGTGGCAGTCCACCAAAGATGAGTTCAGCGCAGAATACTCAGAGAGGTAAATAAGAACTATGGAGTGTCTGCTAAAGACTTACAGAAATCACTGGTACAGTCCAATATCTCTGAGCATACATCAACTACTGTATACAGTATGTAAAACTATGGCCAAGAATGGTGTTCATGGGTGGACTCCATGGAGGAAGCCACTGCTGTCTAAAAAAAAAAAACATTGTTTGCTCGTTTAATGTTCGCAAAAAGGCACTTGGACACTCACAGAAGTTTTGGGACTATATTTTTTGGACTGACGAAACCAAAGTTGAATTGTTTGGGAGTAACACACAATGTCGTGTGGAGGACAAATAGAACAGCTCACCAACATCAACAACTCATCCTGCATGGTGGAGGGAGCATCATGACTTGGGGCTGTTTTGCTGCCTCAGGGCCTCGGCAACTTGCAACCATTAATGGAAGAATGAATTTAAAAGTTTATCAGGATGTTTTGCAGGAAAACGTGAGGGCGTCTGTCATACAGTTGAAGCTAAAAAGAGGATGGATGCTGCAACAAGACAATGATCCAAAACACAGAAGTAAATGAACTTCAGAATGGTTTCAGAAGAACAAAATACATGTTCTGGAGTGGCCAAGTCAAAGTCCGGACTTGAACCCCATTGAGATGCTGTGGCATGACCTAAAGACAGCGATTCAAGCCAGACATCCCAGGAATCTGACTGAACGACAGCAGTTCTGTAGAGAGGAATGGGCCAAGATTAGTCCTGATCGATGTGCCAGACAGATCTGCAGCTTACAGGAAGCGTCTCGTTGAAGTTGCTGCCAAAAGGGGGGCCACAAAATATTGAATGTGATGGTTCACTTATTTATTTTCCCCCTTCTGTATCTATAAATGTTGGGTGGTTTTAGTTAAAGCAGACACTGTCTTTTCATCTGTGTGATTTTGACAAAGATCAGATCATATTTGATGGTGATTTTATTCAAAAATGTAAGAAATTCCAAAAGGCTCAGATACTTTTTCATACCACTGTACTTTTTTTTTTTTTTTTTTAAACAAAATGTATGATTGGTATTTAAAATATGCGGGGTGGGGGGGGGGGGTGTCATATTTTTTAACAGTATCTTTATCTGACCAAATGTGTATTTTTTTCTTTTGTGTAAGTAAAAGTAAGAATGCCAAAAAACAATTAAAAATTTGAAAGACAAATTTAAAAATACATTATATAGTACATATATCAAGGCATAGACAATCTAAGGATGATGAAAATAATATTCTGATAAAAATGTTCCCAATATGCTATATACTTCTTCAGAGTTATACATTTTTCACTATTTGTTTTCTTTTTAAGTACCAATTGGGGCGGCGGGGTCATTTTAATTTAAAATGAAAAAAAAAAAAATGTTTATTCAGATTTCTGAAGGTTATTTATTCTGTGAAATGTATATAATTTGTAGATAATAGATAAAACAACTTCATCAAAGTTTTTATTTGTTCATTTTTAAGAGACAAGTTTCCTGAGCGAAAGATGGGGCGGCACCATCTTTGATAATTTCTGCCCCGAACTTCCGGTGTAGACAGAACTACATGAAGTGCGGTTGAAGTAAGCAGTGTGTTGACCAAGTTAAAACTGCAAAATCAAACCAGAGGAACCCACTGAATCTCCAAAAACAGATTCAGCACGACGTAGATGAGACTCCGAGACTTTCTGTGTTGTGCATGAGCTCCTGGAAGCGCCTATATATGGCTGGAAGTGGAATGTTTTGAACAGCGTCCAGCTTCAAAGCACCAGTGTGGCTCTACCTCACCATACGCCTTGACTCAGAACCAGCTGCAGACAGTAAGTTAAGGATGTGCTTTAACCTAAGGATATACCTAAAAGATTGTATGTTTCTTTTTATCACTTCGTTGATCATTCGTGGACAAATTTATAATAACCTGTCAGCCTGTATTGACGTGAGGTGTACATTGATACGCCAGCCGCTTGAGTACCTAAAATGAGGTGCAATTACAAATAATATTACAATTGCCGAATGCAAAAGGGCTGACATGTTTTTTTTCTTATAAGGAAATACTACAAGGTATGTACATATAAACAAAAATAGTAAGTCATTCTTTTTTATTGCAGATATTGATCGCAATCAAACATTTGGACAACATGATTCCATTTCTCGTTTTATTTAAAACGATTGGCGCATGTGCAAAACAGGTCAATAAATCACAATATATAGTTATTAGAAAAATATTAACGAAGGTGGCGCGTAAGTCCAGCCGACCATCATCAAAGTAGAAAGCATATAGTCTCGATATACTGTATGTCCATCAACGTCAAGTAAGTATTGTTTTGAGGCACATCAATTTGTCTTCCCTTGCCTAACAGCGGTTTCCAAATACAAACAAACAAACAATAGCCACGTTTACATGCTGACTTTTATTCATACCGATTCAAATCATTCCGAATGGAAATTTCACATCAGCTGTTTACATGTCACTTCATCTATTCCGATCCAGCGTTTACATGTGACTGCCTTTATTCCGAAAGGACGTTTGACAACTGCCGTCTGACATGCGCAGATTAATCAAAACAAAGCGTCACGTTGCGAAACATGGAGATCGATCGTCAGATCAGCTGCTGTTTTAACTTTTCGAGTGGAAACAAAACTTCAGAATGATACGCCGTTCATTTAAAAAGTTGTGTGGGTGCGCTGTGCGTGTGCTTGGAAGCCATGTTGCAAGTGACGTTACTTACGTCACCGAGTGACGTCACCACGTCAGTACGGAGCATGCGCAGAAAGAACGCAACCAGACACCATTCCGCTTCCCTGTTTACATGATATAATTTTACTTCTAATCGGTTTGGGAAAAGGAATATTCCACCCCTGTGAATCGGAATGAAATTCCATTCGGTTTGGGCCTGTTCATTCCGAATGAAGTGTTTATATGGAACACATTTATTCGGTTTGAACAAATATTCCGATTGTAATTGGAATATTTGGCTCCATGTAAACGTGGCAATTGTAACTCTTGCATTCATGCGTTTACGGAGATCAATAATACCGATAAGAGCCAATAAGACAATAAAACAAATACACAAATACCAGCACAACGTAGGGGATTTCAAAACAAGGGCGGCAGACAAACAAGCTAGCAAATGCAAAAAATTCTAGCATACAAGGTGTCGAATGGCGCCCGGCAAGTTAATATCTCGGCACCCTTCTCTTGGATTGCCTGGGCTTAAATACAGTCTTGATGAGCTTGAATTGGCTGCAGGTACGACGTCGGGAACGCTCCCACACTGTAACAAAACACGATCTGACCAATAGAATGTGACAGCCGATGCCGACCAAAAATGACGTAACATCCGGGTTATAAAATCGCCCATCCCCGCACAGAGAGCACCAGTGGGCAAATGACAAGTCTTTGAAAGTGTCCAACCCGCGTCATTCCCGGGATTTCTATACATGTGTGCAAGCAATGACGTGAGCAAATCCCGTGTCACCTTACACGGGAATTTACCGGGATAAGTGTGTGAAAGGGGCTATAGTGTTGCTTTAATGTGCATAGCAGTCCATAACAGTCCAGTAAACATTTTGAGTTCCACAGCTACTACAATCTGACATTATACTTGCAAGTGGGGTGGCCAACAAATTTATAGGGGGGCCGTGGCCACCTCCTGGTGGCGCCATTGAACGTGATGGAGAAACGAACCTAAAAAGCCGAATATCATTTTAATAATAAGCATCTTAAATCTTAATTAAAATGAAATGTCCAGGCAAAGCCTTCCCTCCTCCTTTACATCCGCCCTGTGTATGAGATAAAATGTTGATGGAGCTTTTGAAGGCCGTGGCTATTGTTCCACCAAGCTG
Source organism: Corythoichthys intestinalis (assembly GCF_030265065.1). Taxonomy (NCBI): domain Eukaryota; kingdom Metazoa; phylum Chordata; class Actinopteri; order Syngnathiformes; family Syngnathidae; genus Corythoichthys; species Corythoichthys intestinalis. Next base: position 29,266,659 of record NC_080416.1, read on the forward strand.
CGGGTGGAGATAACATTCCGAGCATAAGCAGTAGCGCTGAGCTACCATTTTAGATGTACTGTGTGAACATCGTTAAGAGGTATTTTTTTTATATGGGGTGCCATTTGGAGAGTGAACGTTAGTTATAGGGTTGCCACCTTTTAGAAATAAGAAATACGGGACGCCCCCCTCGCGCCCAAAGCTGTACAGGCAGAGAAAAAAAGGGACATCCCAAAAACTCCTAAAATGCATAGAAATGTATCTATTCATTTATTTTCCGTAGTAGTTTAATACGGAACGCAACATTTAATTCCCAATTTTGGATTGATCCTTATTTTCAGGGACAGGTGGCAACCCTAACGCTAGAGCAGTGCTTCTCAAATATTTTCTGTTACGCCCCCCCACAAGAAGACGTAAATGTTCCGCGCCCCCCCAACTCTTTGCCGCCACTTTAAATATACTGTAGTATCATTTGTCTATAAAACCGTAATTTTCGGACTATAAGCTGCTACTTTTTTCCTGAATTTTAAATCCTGCAGCTTATAGTCCAGTGCGGCCTATTTGTTGATTTATTTGGGTTATTAGGTAACACTTTATTTGACAGCGGTTTCATAACACTGTCAAAAGATCGTAATAATAATGACATGACTCTATCATGGGCTTTACTGAATGATTATGTTATTAAGTGTCATCCAGCAAATTATGTCGCTAACACCATTTATGTCCAGCTTGGATCTTTTACATCCATGCAAAAGTGAGATAATTTGCCGGTTAACACTAAATGACATCTGTTATAAGCCTTCATAAATGCTCATGATAGTGGTATGTCATAATTATGACTGTCTAATGACAGTCTGATGGTGCCACTGTCAAATAAAGTGTTACCAAATACCATAACTAGCAAATAATGAAACAACTGGAACAGTTACTGAAGAAATAATTAGCACAGAACATGAATTTTGATCGTTATGTACATCTGTAGCGCTGCAGTGCATGCTAAGAGGAATGTTGGACAACAACAGTGCTAACAGCAGGTGGCAGCAGAGGTGGACTGTCTCCCCCAAGGGAGCAGTGATGACCAAATGAAGCTTCTTGAAGCAATGAACCAATTGGCTGTAAAGCTTTATGGTGGTGGTTCATTTGGTCTTATGACAGTTTTATGATGCCGCTGTCAAAAGAAGTGCTGTATCCCATAATACAATGAGGACAGCTGCGGCTTACAGTCGAGTGCGGCTTATCTATGAACAAATGCCATTTTCATGCCAAATTTGGTGGGTAGCATCTTATAATCAGGGGCGCCTTATGGTGCAAAAATTACGGTACACCTCTGCATAACATTGTGTCCGTTTTAATATTAAAGAAGAAAAAAAATAGTGTTAAAAAAACAACACATCCATACTGTAAAAATACACTCAAGATACATTTTTTGACCGTTCGATACTGAAAAATAAATAAATAAATAAAATAAATAAAATAATCATAATCAAGTCAAACTGATTAGCAACATTAACTCAAGAGGACAATATGCCAAACCATTAGACTGAAAAAACAAAAATTAATAGAACAAAAACTACAGTGTCATTGGACAGAGAGACAGTTTTTATTTTTGCTGCAGGCAGGATCAGCTCCTTTGCTGTGGTGTTGGGTTATTTTACATTGAGCAACTTGGTATGCCACCTTATGTGATGCTGACAGTGCTCGCTGTGATACTGATGTAACACTGACAACGCGGGACGATTGTTAGCAATATTCGGCACCTTTTCGCTGAAAAAAACAAATAATCCTGCTGTCCGCTGCGAACATCTTTAGACAAAGTACACAGACTGGTCTTTCCTCGTCTCCCACTGTACTAAAAGTCAAATGCTACATACGCTTCGTCATATTTCTTTGTCTTAGCTTTTCATATCTCCAGTGCTCTTTTCTGTGTGTTCTTGTTTGGTTCAAAAATATTGCGCACATGCTGAAAATGAGAGCGCCACTGCCACCCACTCAGCGGATGTGCAATTACACTTTATTTTAGTTTGGCGAAAAAGTATGTTCCCCAATGTCACATGCGCCACCCCCAGCATCACTCTGCGTCCCCCTTGGGGGGCCCGCCCCACTATTTGAGAAGTACTGCACTAGAGCAAGTGGACACAAATAGAGGGGACATTTTGAGCTAAAGTTAGCCCTCAGTCTAGCTTTACTAGCATAATAACTAACATGACTATGGATACTTGATGAGAAATCTATCATTTAACAAATAAACCTTTTGAAATGATTCAATTCGATTACCGTAATTTTCGCACTATAAGGCACACCTGACTTTAAGCCACCACCCACCAAATTTGACACGGAAACAACATTTGTTCGTAGATAAGCCGCACTGGACTATAAGCCACAGCTTTCTTCACTGTATTATTGGATATTTACAACAAAAGATATTAACCGATAACACTTTGTTTGACAGCGGCATAATACGACTGTCATAAGCAGGGGTGAAAGTGGTTAGAATTTCTTGCCGGAACTCGCCAACGTGAAGGTCGCCACAGAGCCAGAAAATTTATTTATTTATTTATTTTGTCAAAACAGCTGAAATGCAAAGAAAACTGTTTCGGTCAGTTATTTCTATAAAACATACAAAAAATGATTTTAATTCAAAATTTTAGTTTTTCAATAATTTGCAAAATAAAAGTTAACAAAAACAGCTTTACCCCCAACCTCCATCTCCTAATTTTTATTTTCCCTCATTTCCTCACATACTAAATGCCAAATCTCAGTTTTAACTACTTAAGAACATAGAATGTTTATTAAAATTGAAGATAATGTAAACATTTACTATTTGTTGTGTTTTTTTAATAATAAATATATCAGTAACATACATTCAGAAAAATAAGTACAAATTACTTATATTATGCAGAGTGAAATGGAATATATATTTTAAAGATCGTGCAAACATTGACTTTTTTAAATCACAAGGAAATGAATAAGTAGCCTAACATAAATGAACAAATTAAGTCCAAAGTGCACATTGACAGCTAAGATGTTCTGAACCTCCCCATCAGAGCAAATAAAACTAAATATGATGAATAAGCCACTCTGTCCTTGCTCTTAAAGATTTGATCCATTTTCTGTTGCATTGCCCCTTTTTTTTTTTCTTTTCTTTTTTTTGCTGTTTCAGAAAACATGCACATTTGAACCAATCAGAGCTAACTATCTCTGGTGATCACATGTCAGTATGTCAGCCAAATGAATGGATCAATGAGTCCAGGCGTTTTGCTTTGCTGCGTGCATTCGCACATTGACCTGACTCGTCATCGTCAGACTCAGATAACAACAGCAGCTGGGGAAACCTCCATGCTGTCTGTGGAATAAAATAGATAATAAATATCGGTGGAAACGGATTACGCTACACAAGCACTTTATTATGCTTGTTGTTAACACTTGTGTATGTAAATCTGATGTTGGTAGATTGTTTTTCTTCTTGGAGATGAAACGCATTTGTGGCAGCTTTGTATTATTATCATGTAAAACAGCCTTGATTCTTGGTTAAAAGCAAAAAAACTACGCAGTTAGCATTTATTTTACGTAAATATTGTGAAGTATAATGCCAATGCTGTAGCGGCTAATTTCTCCCATTGATTTTTTTTCACAACGTTTCAAAATGCATGCATGGTACGAACAATATAATAATTACCTTGAATTCTCCAACAAATCACTCCTGAGACAATCCTTCTTTCGTACCAGCTTTCGTACTTTTTCAACAGAAATCCGGCGTTAGATTGCTACGTGCGTGTGTTTGTGAATAGCTCCTGTTGATGTGGGCGGCCCCCTACTTGATTGCGAGACGCAGTGCATGACTGATCTGACCCGTCAATACATTATGAAGTCTATGACCAGGAGTGATTGAAATTTTAAAAAATGATTTTAGGAGTCTGTATGCTTGAGTTCATAATAGACAATTGCTAATACACACAAAAAAATAATTTGAATGGGTATTTATAATAATGATAATAATCATACATTTTTATGTATACAGCACTTCTCACGACACTCAAAGATGCTTTACAAAACACAATAGCACAAAAAAAAAAAAAAAACATAAAACAATCATTAAAATGTTAAAATATAAGAAAAACATTTATTTATTTCTAACATTTTATTCATTCATTCATTCCTCATTAAAATATGAAAACCTATGAATGTTTGGGTGGTTTTAGTTACAGTTTTTTAATCTGTGTGATTTTGACAAAGATTTTGACGTTTGATGGTGATTTAATGCAGAAATGTGAGAAAATTCCAAAGGTTCAGATACTTTTTCATGCTACTATATAATAATAATAATAATAATAAAAAATTGTGTTGAACAAACATTTTTTGTAGTGTCTCCATACGATTTCTTAGCAAACTCTGATTCAATATGTATACACATCTGCCAGATGTTGACCCTTAGGGGTGTAACAACCGATATGGATCAAAAAAATAGATTTTTTTAAGCATAGTTGAATATAATTCGATCAAAATGTAAAATTATTATAATTTCGATATGCTGTTTTGTTCAATATATTTTTGTCTATTGAAAACAAATCAAATGTTTCATCAACAAAATTGTCCTACACATCAAAATTGATTGATTGATCTTTATATTGGAACGAATTGTGTCAACTCATTTGCTTCCAAAAACGTATAGATATGCTCTATTTTTAATTGTTTCAGTGTCCCAAAGACGTAGTTATACGTCTTTTTGGTTTTTTTTTTATAAGAGACATTTCTGGGTTCTGATTCAATTTAGCTCCAAAGCACAAAGCTGAAAATCCATTTTAAAGCAATAAAACTGGCCACTGGAGGGCAGTAGCGCATTTGGTAAGACCCGCAACCCGACTCAACGGCAACGAATGGCCGGGGCGCCGGTGGGAGACGACTGAATGGCGTCCAGGATGCCAGGCGGCGGACGACTGAGCAGAACAACCTAGAGGACGCCCGGGATGCCAGGCGCTGGACGACCGAGCAGAACGACCGGGACCACCAGTGCAGCAGACGATGCCGTTGAGTCCGTGCTGCTCGCCGAGCAGACCCTGCAGAGACTCAAAAAATCCATCTTTAAGAGACAGGCGGCGATGAGGGAAAAGTTTACCCGGCTGCTACGGCCACAACAGCTTCATCTCTCAGTTAGTTATGTGTAAATAAATTGTTACTTTGCTATCAAAAGCTCTATTTGTCTTCATTATTCAAACAATTTTCAGATGTTTGAGATGTAACTAAAGCAAAAAAAATAACTGTTAAAGTCAAAGTTATGTTTGAAATGTAAGCTTTCACAAAAAGCTCAATTTCACTGTATTTTTATCAGAAATTGGAAAATTGCTCAAACTGAGCTGTTTTCTAATGCTAATTTCGAAAGAATGGAAAAAGACTTTTTTTTCCTGCTGAAAGAAGAGAGTCTAATTTTTCTTTAGGTGGGTTCAGTGTTTATATAGCAATTGAACACAATTTTCAGTGGGCCTTGCAAAAGCAGTCAAAATCCAGTAAAACGGCCGGGAGCGAAGGGGGTTGCACAGGTGAAAATGGCTGGGAGTGAATGAGTTAAATGTCTTTAACTTTGTAGTAAATCGATCGATGGCCCTGGAATCGTTGCAGAATATCGTGTCATTGTCCAAAGAATCGATTATGTATTATATAGTCAGGAAATATTTGTTGCCCTTGAAAGATCCTGCCCCCCTCTCGCCACCCCATCAATATTTTTCCAAATACTCATAATTTTGGCTTAAATTTCAGATAAGCTTTGCCTAATTTTCACTGGATTTCATGAGGCCTTGAAGGAAGTGCATGTGACAAGCCCATGAGGCCATTCGGAAGTCATAAAAAAAGTGAGAATATAGGATGACAAGATACTGATTCACACCTGCAGTGTCTCTGTTAAAGCTGGTGAGAATTGTGTTTTGCCGCCTGCACCCAAACATGTCACAGGTGTGTCATCTCTCAGAGAAGCGCACAATTTGTGAACTGTATCGCAATGTGGCGTTGAGCTTCCTGACTCACTGACAGGAAGTCCGGAGATGTCAGAGGATGGAAGTATCATTTGCAGCATCATCAAATAAATACCTTTTGGGGGATAGATTGGAAAGTTAGGCTTAAAAGTGGCATGTCGCAGCATTTCAGCAAACGGCCAGATGGAAAGTTTGGCACCTAAGTGTAAAGAAAGTGAGGCGTACGTGTGGTTACGTGCAACTAAAGATTTTCTTGCACTCTTGTGAAGGCCCTGACTGGAATCAGTGAGTATTAAAGGGCAGTTCAATTGCGTCTTGGAGAGATATGTGGAAATTTTGAGTCATGGTTATGCCGCCATCTACTGCCTGTCCATGCAAAATGAGATATTTAAATTACAACAAACAAAATTGATTTGACTGTGTGTGTCAGACATGGGCGTCCCCAGACATATTTCACTGGGGCACCGGTTAAAAAAATAAATAAAAAACTTAAATCTGCAGAACATAATCTACAGAATGCGCCTGTTTAATATGGTCATATTCAGTGCTTAATTTGTAAATCATAAGGTGAAGGAACGCAAAGTACATATGACAGCGCAGGAATGACGAGATGGGCACAGGTCCCGGAACATAGGCAGAAAATGGTGGTGGAAACAACATGCAAATGCCGACTTGCAATGCTGTGGGACTGACAAGGGTCAATTTCAGATAATATCCATGGTATAAATGTTATGACAACGATTTACAAGTATTTAGGTTATACTCTGCACACAACGGGCAATTGCCCACATAACCACAGGTGGGACTTTGAGTACACAGTGAGCAATTAGTTTCTCAACAGGTCTAACTTGTAAAACGTAAATAATAAATCAGAGATTACAATAAATAACACAAACCCATTATTTTGCGAGTTTCATCCCCTTCGTCTTCTTCGGCCCCAAAGTCGTCCTGATGCATTTTAAAATTTGTGATGTGGGATAAAAACATGGTTGCTACAAAGAAGAGTCATTAATTTTTTGAATTTAGGCTATTCCTGTTCCTCATTCAAAAAAAAAAAAAATTTTTGTTTTATATTTTGAATTGTGTTTTACATTATTTAGAATTACTTATATTTTTAATTACTCATGGGTTCTTTAAAAAATATTTTGTGTTTATGACCAAAAGTATCCTTCATTTAATCAATTCATTTAATTTAAAATTACATATATATTTTTTATTGCCCATCACAAAGACCCGTGGGCCGCGATATACCCCAATCACGTGACGTCACAACTCCGCCCCCCGACTTGTGCCGCCATATTGTCCGTCAGCTCATCGTGTTTTCATATTACCGCTACGTACATTCCTCCTATTACTGCGTGGTTTTCTGCTCGTCTCAGGAATCGCCGCCTAGTAAACGAACCCAAAAACCTTCCTGACAATCGTTAACATTGATTCATCAAAATGGTGAAGGCATGTGTGGCGGTTGGTTGCAGTAACAGAGAAGATAAACGGTCATTTTAGTAGTTGCTGTCTGCCCATTGTTAAAAGGGCAAATCTCTAAAGCAGCACGGTTTGTTTGTCTTGGTCCATGGTGCGTTTGTGTCGACAGCTGTTAGACAGCGGCGAAAACATCAATATGATGCCAATACGATCGCAAACATGATCAGACGGAGACTACGAAGCTCGTCGCCACGGTCGCGCAGCAAGAAGGTGAGCGTAACAACAGGTGTTGTGCCGAAAAATAGCCGCCCTGCGTGAAATGTCCCCCCTGACGGGAGCGCCCAAAGGGAAACGACTTTCTTGCACTGTGAATATGTATTATTTTACTCTGCTTGAACTAATAAATGTCATACCTGTGTGATTGTCATTGGGATATGGTTGTGAGAACCTGTAGACTAATACATTTCTGTTCAAAGATGGTCCATGATTTGTTACTTAAATACAGTACTAATATTTTGTGTAATTTAATTATTTAAAACTGATATTACAGTCGTAAATCCATTACTGTAATGTGTCCATGAAGACATTTGATGTTTTGACGTCAATAAAGCGTGATAAATAAGCGCTCCCGTCAGGGGGGACATTTCACGCCGGGCGGCTATTTTTCGGCAGTCGGCACACACCGGCCCGTTGTCGAACCGCCGATCAAGTTTCATTTTACAATCGTGACAACGGTGGCGCTCAGCTGACCAAATGTCGCTTTATATTCGGGTCGGTGCCGATTTTGGGTACCCGACTCCTCATCGTGACATAAACTGGAGTATGATAGGAAATTTTGTGGTGTCAGGATGGGCTCTGACGCACGGGACGGGACCGGACGGGAGGAAACATCGATTTGGGCATCAAATATGGATCTGGCGACTGGATCGACCGAAGCTTTTCCAAATAACGGCTTTTATGCAACTCATCCAATAAGTTTGCAGCGTCGGAAAGCACCGGGGCTTCCATAATTTGCAAGTGAATCCACCTTTAGAAACTACGATCATTGACAATACGGACACACAATGACAGACAATATGGAGGCACAATACAGCGAGCACGTGATTGTGTGACGTTGGTGATTGGGGTCTATTGGCCCACAGGCCACAAGGTTGAGACCCCCTGACCCATAAGAATGTAACAAGACGTTTAAGGGAAAAAAATAAAATAAATAAGGAACCATTTGACTATGAAAGGGTTGAAATGCTCACAACGTTATCAAGACAAACCACATTATAGTGATCCCTCGCTACTTCACGCTTCAAACTTCCCGCCCACAGTCCATTGCAGATTTTTTTCTATTAAAAAAAAAATACAGCATTTCATTTAAAAATGTTAAGATATATGCATGTAAACACATAAAATAAATTGTTTTCTTTTATATATATTTCATTTATATAAGCAAATATATAAATTATGAAATTTGCAGTGCTTAAAAACTATTTATTAAAATATACATAAATATACAATATTAGGGCTGTCAAACGATTGAAATTTTTAATCGAGTTAATCACAGCTTAAAAATTAATTAATCGTAATTAATCGTAATTAATCGCAATTCAAACCATCTCTAAAATATGCCATATTTTTCCGTAAATTATTATTGGAATGGAAAGATAAGACAAGACGGATATATACATTCAACATACTGTACATAAGTACTGTATGTGTTTATTATAACAATAAATCCACAAGATAGCATTAACATTATTAACATTCTTTCTGTGAAAGGGATCCACGGATAGAAAGACTTGTAATTCTTAAAGGATGAATGTGAGTTTGTATATTGTGACTAAATATTACCATCTAGTCTATTTGTCAAGCTTTCAGTAAATGATACTGTAGCGACTTAACTGTTCTGCTCAAATGCAAGATAGGAAGTGACTGACTGTGTGTGGTGACTGCAAATGCTATATCTTCTCTGCTTTGTATATAGCAAGGGCGTAGGTTTGCATAGGGACGGTAGGGAAAGAACACTACCAACTTTTCAGGATGCTGAAATTGTCCCCACCAACTTTTAAGCAACCCTATTTGCATTATATAATGTCTTCAGTTATTTAGGTCATTTAGATTGGCTTCCCATATGTTGTAAGAGTTGACTCGACCATTACTAAGTGAATTACTGTACTTTTATTATGTTCAGACGTAGATTGACCCCTTTTCACTTGCTGAATGTGGCAATCCATTGTTTTCCCCTCAAACGCACGTTTGATTGGCTGCTGACTTGACACCCCCCCCCACACACACACACAGGCATTCAAAGCCCAACAGAAATACAACATGCTGCCTCCTCCGCACCCTTTAAAGACGAGGGATATTAGAAGTTTTTTTCCCGCCAGCAGAAGCCACTGTAAGTAATGTAAAAAGATGTCAATGTTGTGGAGGTGGGGAACACACCACAAATTTGATACTGAAAGTCCGCCCTGCATCAGAGTTAGCATAACATTAATCTGTGTGAATTTCTCGAACTCAAGGAGGAAGCTGTGTTGAAAGAAATATCCTCCTGTATGTTTTCTATTGTTAACGTTAATCAAACGAAGAAATGTAGTGAGCCAAGGATTACCCCTTTACAGATGGACTATAGAATTAATGATTAACAAGTTTGTATTTCTTATGTATGTTAACATAATTTGTGTTCAAATATTGCAATTTAGATTTGCTAATAAAATCCAGACATTTATTTGTGAAGTTTTCAAAATGTTTCTTTAGTAGTTTTTGAAGACAAAGGTTTGAATCGAATGGTGTATCACCTGAACTAATACACAGGAAAGTCAGTATAAGTCAATACAGACTTATTTTGCCTTGATCATTTAGCCTATCAATTAATTAGGTTCATATTGATGAGAAATGTAGCCTTGACCCTCGTTCACCCAGTCTGTTTGGTATTATAAATGTCCCGTCCCCAGCAAAAAAGTGTACATGCAGGTTATGCACACACAATGTTGAGAACAAACACCATTTTAGGCTGTTTGCGGCACTGCGTGAGTGGGTCTTTCCACGCATGCGTTAATTGCGTTAAATATTTTAACGTGATTAATTATAAAAATTACCGCCCGTTAACGCGATACATTTGACAGCCCTAAAATATATATATATATATATATATGTTCATTCATTCATTCATTCATTTTCCATGCCGCTTTTCCTCACGAGGGTCGCGGAGGTGCTGGAGCCTATCCCAGCTAACTCGGGGCAGTAGGCAGGGGACACCCTGAACTGGTTGCCAGCCAATTGCAGGGCACAAGGAGACATACAACCATTCACGCACACACTCATACCTACGGACAATTTAGAGTGTTCAATCAGCCTACCAAGCATGTTTTTGGGATGTGGGAGGAAACCGGAGTTTCCGGAGGAAACCCACGCAGGCACGGGGAGAACATGCAAACTCCACACAGGAAGGCCGAAGCCCGGGATTGAACCCTTGATCTTAGAACTGTGAGGCAGACGTGCTAACCACTCAGCCACCGTGCCATATTATATATATGTTTTTAAAGTATTTATTAGATGGATAAATTTATTAACAGACTCAAGGTCCAAGCCACAACCACACAATACAAGGGAACGAACCCTGCAAAACTAAAAACAACATAACAATAAAAGAAGGTAAACTACAGTGATACAAAAATTAGGTCATCTATTATTATTATTATACTTTGTTGTTGTTTATTGTTGTTGTTGGGGATAAAATATCTAAAATGTATATTTTTCCAATGCTGTTAAACCTGAATAAATACATTAAACACACCCCACAAAAATATGTAAGTAAGCTCCGCCTCTACTTCGCGGATTTTCGATGGGGTGCGGTCCCCATTAACCGCGAAAAACGAGGGATCGCTGTGTATAACAACCGCAGTGGAAAGAAAATTCAGCCTAATCACTTACAATAGTGTCAGCTTGTTAAAAAATTATTAGTTGTAATTTGCACTTGTTGTAGAAATACTTGTACCTGTACCTGTTGTGAAAGTTATAATTTGCAGTGCTTTATTAACGTGCAAATGTCGAAATTGGTTGGGAAACGACGAAACGCAGAAATCAAAACAAATCCGCCACGCGGGCTCGTCCCGCAGCGATGACGTCACGGGTACCGCCTCCTTCCTCGAGAGCGACTAAACTACTAAATAACCTACTGTGTACATTTTGTGTCAGCCTCCGACAAATGAAGCGAACATGTCGTAATTATTAACCTTTCTGTGTTCATTTAATGTGTCTTTATTTGTTGGCGTTTAAGTGCGGGAAGTTTTCTTTCGTTTTTTTTTTTTTTTTAAAGGGCAAACCACCTCGCGCCGCGGAAGGGGAAGAGGCGGAAGTGAAGTCACTTTTTGACGGAGCGTCCATTAGTGACGAGATTTGTCGTTCACTTGAGCAAACGAATCCATTCCGATTCGTTCAGTAAAAAGATTCGTTCAAACAAATCGTTCAACGAATCGTTCGCCCCCCTCATCTCCCTCCCCGCCCAAACGAATCGTTCGGTTACTGAACGGGAAGTGACGTTGCCGAACGAATCACCAAAGACCGCTTCGCAGTATAACTGAACGGGAAGTGACATTGCTTGGTCCCTCCCTCTCTTCCACATTGACCACTCGTCGTAGTTTCAGAAATGAGTGACAGGCGGTATCATTCTGCTTTCACAGACAGCCTCGTCTCCCTCCTGCTGCTGCAAAAGCGAGGGAGAACTTCCGCGTCGTCTGTCCTAGTTCTATGGGCTCAAAGTCATGGCTCGTGCTTGCATTTCGATTTAGGACACGGTTAAACATTTTCCTTTTGTGAGGGGAGTAGGGGGCGGGGGCGCACGGACTTTCTTTAGCAGGTTCTTGATCACACATACAATCACATATACAGCATGTTTGCTGTCACGAAAATAAAAATACATCGAAAGTTTAATTTCTGAATATGGAACGACCAACACATCATATTTACATCTCGCTCTGTTGTATTTTTGTTTTTTAGTATTAAGATGATCGTGTTGAATTTTTGCACTGGTATTAATAAATAAAATAATCCGGTCAGCTCCCCTGTCGTCCCCGCATCTCAGATCGTCAAATGCTGACGAGAAATAATTGTTTGCTCTTTACGATGTCGCCTTTCTACTCTCATTAGTCTGTTAAGAAAAATGTAGACATATTGCGACATCTCCCGTGTCCGCGTGCTTTGTTTTTTGGGCGCTTGAGTAGCACATGATGGACGGATTGACATAATTTGTCAAACCAACCAACACATGACACGAAGAAAAGAAAAAAAACACTCGGAAAAAAATTACATGTATATACAGTTTCATTGCAAATCAGTATTATGGTGATCATATTGTTTTTTTGCACTGGTATTAATAAATAAAATAATCCGGTCAGCTCCCCTGTCGTCCCCGCATCTCAGATCGTCAAATGCTGACGAGAAGTAATTGTCAGCTCTTTACGATGTCGCCTTTCTACTCTCATTAGTCTGTTAAGAAAAATGTAGACATATTGCGACATCTCCCGTGTCTGCGTGCGTTGTTTTGGGCGCTTGAGTAGCACATGATGGACGGATTGACATAATTTGTCAAACCAACCAACACCCGACACGCTGACACGAAAAAAAAAAAAAAAAATACTCGGGAAAAAATTGACATGTATATACAGTTTCATTGCAAATCAGTATTATGGTGATCATACTAAATATTTTTTTCTGTGCACATATGAGGTAAATATCGCTGCCATGAAGCCTCCATATAGTGACAGTTCTCTGCCCGCTTCACTGCCGTCACGCGACCGCAGCTCAGCTTTTGCTTGCCTCGTAGCTACCCGTGTTTTAAATTACTGTAAATTTGATAGTATGTCGTCATAGGCAGTCACGAGTTTGTTGAGAAAAGTACTACTCTAAACAATGCTCGCTAGATTTGTGTGGTGTTTTTGTCTGTTTGAGCAGCATTTGATAGGCTCCACGTTAACAAATATGTGACAAAGTCATTTCCTTTCATTTTCTGATTCATTCACCGCATAGTCATTACTGGAAAATCAAGTTAGCAGCAAGCTAGGTCAGGAACCGGAGGACCGAGTCACTGAACGGGAAGTGACAAAACTCAGTCTTGCCCCCCTGCCTGCACGCTGGCTGCTTATTGGCCACACGTGGACGTGAGTGACAAACGCCCTGATTCTGTTTCCGGTCCCTCCCCTGCCCGCGATGAGGCTGGCGTCTGATTGGTCGTGTGCGATGTCAGAAGACGCTGCCGCTTGCTCAACGCCCTCCCACGCAGCGAACAAGCACCACCTTCATAGAACGAATCAGTGCAGATGATGATTAGTTCGGTCTCGTTCACCAAAACAATTCGTTCAAAAAGAACGAATCGTTCGCGACCGATACAACACTAGCGTCCATGTTATTATTGTTATTTTGTTCGTCCTGCGATGAGACGGGCAGCTGCTGGGGAGCCGCCGGCCTGCTGCGACCGCCCCGAAGCACCACCACCACCTCCAACGCCCTCTTCGGCACCAGGCAGCCTCTCACCCGGCTGGCAGCACACCACGACGACGAAAAAGAAGAAGCGGAGGAGGGCGTGAGGTGCCTGCTAGCTCCTCCGGTTGCACTCGTCTCGGCTCCCGGAGCGGTAGCACCACTTTTCGACGATAGCGACACCGACGCGACGCGAAAATAAAACGGCGACAGAGACAGCAGCGCCGGGCGGCTCGGCTGGCGTCGACGCGGCTCGGGAGCAGGGACGCCGCAGACATGAACGGGATCACCAAGGGCCGCTTCGAGGTAGGACCAGTGCTTTAACTGTGGGAGTCGCGGGGCTTATGGGTTGGTATGTGTTGGCCCCGGTTATGGAACGTAAACAGCGGCGACGCGGTGCTCGGGGCTGACGCCTCCCCCCCAGCCAGCCAGGCAGGCAGGCGGCCGCTGTCGCCTCAGATGACCGGCTCCCAGCGGGGAGGGCGGGGGTGCGCGCTCGGCAGGGCGCTGGTGAGATGCATGTTGCATATACAGTGCTGTTTGCAGTTTGTCAACACAACCACAATTCAGTTGTTTTCTCTATATATTGTCATACATTTTGCACACGTTTTACAACATCTAATTATGATGCATATTCACCTTTTTGAGGTGAGCACAATGTGTCTCCTTTGTAAACATGATGTAGAGTTTTCATATTAACTCATTGTCTGACACAGAAAAGAATATGGCATAAAACACAGACAAGGCTGAAAAAGCAGTTTCTGCTCTTGCATCCTCTTTAAAATAAACTACTGTATTTTAAGCCAAAAGAACTGTTATGTTTGATAGAACAATGTGTCCATATGCTGCCATAGCAGATTCATGGCACATTAAGCCCCCAAACTATTTTTAATTTGTCCGTTTTACCCTGGAAACTATGGGGCGCCGTTTGTAAAGCAGCACATGCTGAAAATTACGACATTTTCTCACATTTAGCGTCACACAGTGTTTAAAACGTGTAAATTTATTAAGTCTCTTTTTTTTTTCTTTCACATTTACAACCAGTGCTGCAACGATTAATCGATTAACTCGAGTATTCGATTAGAAAAAAAGATTCGAATTCAATTTTGCTGCTTTGAGTGTTCGTTTAATTTAAGTAGCGTTGTACTGGTTCATTTTGAAAGTTGCCATTTAGTTTTATTGATTTCGGTGTATACACTGCCTTCTAGAGTGCCTAACTTCACATGGCTGAATCCAGGTGCTCCCTGTTAAGACCAACATAAGCTTTTAAGCCATAGCTAGACCATAAGCTAAGTTTTTGTTTGAGTTAATGTTTTTTTTAAAAAATGCATTCGTAATTTAGTTTATAGGTATATTTAGCCTATTTTTGTGGGAATATGTGTCTGAACCATTTGTTAAGAGCACTGTAAAAAAAGTTTATAGCATTTAAACTAGCGGTTTTTTGCTATGTAAGTTAGCCAATTGTTCTTTTGTTGTACATAGATCCTCATTTATTTATTTATTATACCGTTTGAGGCTCAGCTCAGGTAATTTAATTTTTCATGTTCCTTATCCGATTACTCGATTATTCGAAGTAATGGTTCATCGATTAATCGACTACTAAAATATTCGATAGCTGCAGCCCTATTTACAACATTATTTAGCAACTTAAATATTCATTTTTAAATAAGTTTTGTACCACAATGTTTAAATCCAGAACTAAATATTTAATTTAAATCTTATATTTCTATCTTATATCCTAAATGCTAAATCTGGAAACAGTTGGAACTAAATATTTAGCTTAATATGCAAATTTACATGAATTGAGACCGGAAGTAACAAGATAAAAGCTGGAGCACACAAAATGCTCTTTAAATAGTTTCTCCTAAATATGCTTCTTACCTATATATTGTTATTATCACAATGACTCATGTTTAAGAGCAGACTGCCACCGTTGAGTAGGTTTTATTCATTTTCAAGCAACGTAAACAGACAGTCTGAGCTGCTCCGCCAGCTTTTATTTTGTTACTTCCGGTCTCCAGTCATGTGAATTTGCATATTAAGCTAAATATTTAGTTCCGACCGTTTCCTGATTTAACATTTAGGATATAGGATATAAATTTAAGATTTAAATTAATTATTTAGTTCTGGATTTAAAGAATCAGGTCCAAAACTTCTTATCTAATAATGAATATTTAAGTTGCTTAATAATGTTGTAAATGTGCAAAAACAAAAAAAAGTGACTCTAAAAATTTCACACCATTTTAAACACTGTGTGGCGCTAAATGTGAGAAAATTTCGTAATTTTCAGCATGTGCTGCTTTACAAAACAGCGCCTCATAGGAAACCCGTTTGCAGACGTCACGCAACCGCTTTTGTTTCAACCTAGCCATAAAAAGAAGGTAAGTAATCGTATTAATTCTTCGAAATGTCTCATTTTTAGCTTAGAATCATTAATTGATGTCTAATATTTAGTTTTAAAAAATATTTGCTCACATATTTTAAACTTTTAAACAAATAACGTCACAATGAAACAAAGTAAAATTGAAAAAAAAAAAAAAGTTTAAAAGGGTAAATATACGAAAATGAAAATCTCGACCACTCCTTGATGTCTGCGATTTCTGCATCGCGACCCTTGTTATACTAGTATTACCATGTTTCACCCATAAAATCCCCCAAAAATCCAACTGTGGCCATTTACAGCTGTTTCTTGACACTCGGTGATAAATGCTACATGGAGTTTTTGGATTGAAAAGAGGTAAGTTCAAGATAATATCTCGTTAAAATCATCACGTCTTTAATTATGCTCTCCTGTGCTCTCACCTCCAGTTAGGGTTTTTTTCTTAATTCCCTCCAGTTCAAAATGTTTCTTCCCCCAGAAAATTGAGATTTTAAGATTTCCAATGATGTATCACACATGCATATTGGACAATTTTGAAATTTGGCCAAATTGAGGGTCTCGGAGCAGAACTTCAAGTCGCCTGAGTGTTTTCCGCCATCTACAATTTCACAATGAACCAAATTAAAATGAATAAAACCAAAATACACTCTGGTTAAATTAGATTATTTTTTCCCACATAATAATGAACTCAGGGCTGTCAACAGACTTGCAGAGACCCGGGGACAAGAGACCATTATAGGTCCCCCGCATCCCACCCCTGCCCCCTGTCACCACAACATATGCAGTACTTTTAATGCTTTACAAGCAATGACAGTGTACATTTTCAAATTATTTAATATGAGATGGACAGTTAAATTTAACAGACCGTATTGTGATGTGACACAATATAAACAAACAATTTTCATCTATTGTCCCATGTAGAATTACAGTACAATACAACTGAGAGTGCTATGCCTGCCTGCTAAACAACAAAACAGTATAACTAACACGAGCAGCATGTCTTGCCATACCGCAGCTCAATAGGCTACAAGCAACCGGTGACAGACTCAAATCGGGCTTTGGTCACGGTGATCGCGAATGTAAACGTTCAGTGTTGGCAACTGTTGTTTACTTACCGACATCACTGTCCACAGCCAACTCTAGCCCTAATTCTCTGGCTTCTTGTCCCCCTTTTAAAAACTTCATTTTTTTCTCATTCACCTCTATGATCTTCATCTCTTTTTCTTTTGTTTTCTGCGTTCCCGATTTATGACGACTCGCCATGTTTAGAGTTTATAACAATGACAGATTTAAATTTCCCGCTCCAGGGAAATAGTAGTAGTGCAGCCTTGAGTGCGCCAGAGCGGGGTCAAACCATTCTCTGCTAAGACAGAGGGGGTGTGGGGGCGTTGTGCAAAAAAAGGAAAAAAAAAATATTGGAAATATTTTGTTTTTAAGTATATATCGAGTAGAACATAATATATAATCAGACAATGATTCAAATAAAAAAGAAATATGTGAATGTAAAGTAAAATAAATGAATGGTCATTCAGGGGCCCCTATGGTCCTGAAGCCCGGGACAATATACATGGTTGCCGCCCCCCTGTCGACGGGCTTGAAAGTACTCATTGCATGCCATTGATTGTGATAGACATTCAATTCATTTCCAGTCAATAGCAGCCAGTGAGTTAAACCATATAACGGTTAAAAAAACAACAACTTAATTAGTTCATGAAAGGGTTAACTGGGCAGGATTGACTGTGAATGCATGTTGTGCTGATTACCGGTTTCAAATGATACCGTGGTATGAAAACGTAAAGGTTTCAAAACCGCAAAAATTTTCCGTCATACGGTCCCTATTGTGTTAGCTAATTTTTATGTCTCAAAAATGCAGGGAGAAATCCCTAGCTTGCTGATGCACGGCTCAACCCTCCCCCACCGGTTGTTGCTCAGTGTCAGTGAGTCAGCTGTGCTACACGATTGCTGGAGGAGGTGAAACTCCTGAACTTTTTTCCCCCCATCGAAGAAAACGAAATCGCTGGTATGGGAATACTTCGGCTACAGAAAAGTTACAGACGGTCGCGGCTTAGAGGAGGAGGGCCAACCGACATGTAATACATGTTTGCAGTGGGTGGCTGCCGTGGAGACTATGCCTCCCAATATGATTTCGCATTTATACAAAATTAAGGGTTAGTAAGCACTTTCATGAACCTTTCCCAGCAGCTGCGAGATTTAACTCCAGCGTGTTTAGCATGAGAGAGTGTGTGTATAATGTAAACATGATACGAGTCATACACACATGCTTTTTATGGAAAATAATTAAATTATTTTTGTTTTGATGGTAAAAATGTTGAGCTGTGGGCTTACGCTCACCTAAAGGACTGCCTTTATTTTCCTTTTATTTAGAATGCTTCAGTTTACGGCTGCAGCTATCGAATATTTTAGTAGTCGATTAATCGATGAACTACTTAGTTTGAATAATCGAGTATTCGGATAAGGAACATGAAAAATTAAAATACTTGAGCTGAGCCTCAAACTGTACATTTTTTTAAAATGAGGATCTATGGACAACAAAAGAACAATTGGGTAACTTACATAGAAACAGTCTGCTAGCTTAAATGCAATAAAATGCTAGTTTTATAGCATGCTCTTTTTTTTACAATGCTCTTAACAAATGGTTCAGACACATATTCCCACAAAAACGGCTAAAAATACCTATATACTAAATTATGAATACATTAAAAAACATTAGCTAAAACAAAAACTTATGTTGGTCTTAACAGGGAGCAGTTGGATTCAGCCATGTGCATAGAGCCAGACCAGAGGGCAGTGTATCCACCCTAATCAATAAAACTAAATGCAAACACTTTCATAATAAACCATTACAACTCCACTTTAATTAAACAAATACTCGAAGCAATAAAATTTAATTCGAATATTTTTTTCTAATTGAATCCTCAAGTTAATCGATTATTTGTTGCAGCACTACTTCGGTTATTTTTTGTGTGTTTTTAAAAAAAAATTAAATGCAATTTATTTCAATTTACTAATATGTTTTGAAAAATAAAAATCATGTTCAATGGATTTTTCTTTTTAAACCCAGATTTCTCAAAGTAACACATTTTAGAGCTGTAATTGCAATACCGTGAAACCGTGATATTTTTGCTTAAGGCTATCATACCGTCAGAATCTTATACATGCCAAGTTTCAGTGTACATTTCAAACGCATTTAGACCACCACTGATTGAAGACTCAAGGGTTTTATTCCAGCTCCTACCTGAGCCCGTTGTTGTTGTATCATTGAGCAAGATACTTCACCCTACTTTCCTGTGTGAAAGGAGTGTGAGAACGAGGGCCGATGGCACAGATTGGATGCCTCGCTTCTGTCATCCTGCCCCAGGGCAGCTGTAGCTACAGTTGTGGCTTACCACCAACAATGCGAAGTGAAAGAACAATACAATGCCAAGCGTCTTTGAGTGTCCAAAAAAACACTATATAAATCCGAGGCATTATAATTATTACCTGTCACTCAAATAAAGTTGGCTCAATGCAACACTGAAATGATGGGGGAGGGGATTCACATTCATCTGTAAAACAAACCCGCCATTTGTACTATTTGTGCACAAATTGATTATTTAGTAGGAAGTTATACAATTTAAATTACCAGTAACTAAAATGATGGCCACCCGTTGCTCAAATTAGCACAAGTTAGATCAATACAGCACTTTAATGAGAGCAGGTGGCGCATTAATTTGGTCAACAAAGACACCATTTGTCCTCTTGGGACACAAGTTGATGATTTAGTATTAAATTGTAGAATTTAAACACATTTGGCAAAATTTATGACCACCAGTTACTCAAATTAGCACCAGTTAGCTAACTGCAGAACTGAATTGAGGGTGGGTTGCACATTTACCTGTATATTTTCATCAAAGACAACATTTGTCGTCACATATTGATGATTACATGCTAAATTACCGTAATTTTCGCACTATACGTCGCACCTGACTATAAGCCGCCACCCACCAAATTTGGCACAAAAATGGCAGTTGTTCACAGATAACCTCAATGGACTATAAGCTGCAGCTATCCTTGCTGTATTATGGGATATTCATACCAAAAGATATTAACCGATAACACTTAGACAGTGGGATCATAAGACTTTCATGAGACCAAATGAACTACCATTTGCGGCCAATTGGTTCAAAGCTTCATTGCTTCAAGAAGCTTCGTTTGGCCATCACTGCTCCCTTGAGGGAGACAGTTAACCTCTGCCGCCACCTGCTGTCAACACCGTTGTTGTCCAAAATGCCTCCTAGCATGCATTGCAGCGCTACAGATGTAAGTAACAATCAAAATTTATGGTATGTGCTAATTATTTCTTCAGTTACTCTTCTAGTTGTTTAATTAATTGAGAATTATGGTATTTAGTAACACTTTTGTTGACAGTGGTGCCATAAGACTGTCTGTCATTAGACAATAATAACTATGACATAACACTGTCATGAGCATTAATGAATGCTTACAACAGATGTGATTTAGTGTTATCCGACAAATTATCTCACTTTATGTAAAAGATCCAAGTTGGAAATGGAGTTAGTGACATAAATAGCCGGATGACAATGACATAAGCATTCAGTAATGACCATGATAGTGTCATGTCATAATTATGGCAGTCTTATGACGCCGCCTTCAAGTTAAGTGTTACCTATTTACCCAAACAAATCAACAAATAAGCAGCACTGGCCTATAAGCCACAGGATTCAAAATGAAGGAAAAAAGTAGCGGCTTATAGTCCGAAAATTACGGTATGCATTTTAAACACATTTAGCAAAATACATGACCACCTGTTATTCAAATTAGCACAAGTTGGCACACTACACCACTTCAATGAGAGTAAGCCGCACATTAATTTGGACAACAAAGACACCATTTGTCCTCTTTGTACAGAAGTTTATTATTTAGTATTACATTTTAGAATTTAAACACATTTAGCAAAATTTATGACCACCTGTTCCTCAAATTATCACCAGTTGGCTAACTGCAGAAGTGAAATGAGGGTGGTTTGCAAATTCATGTTTTCATCAAAGACACCATTTTTCTTTTTTGGTCACAAATTGATGATTAAGTACTAAGTTATGCATTTTAAACACATTTAGCAAAATACATGACCACCTGTCACTCAAATTAGCACAAGTTGGCTCACTACAACTCTTTAATGAGAGTTGGCTGCACATTAATTTGGTCAACAAAGACACAATTTGTCCTTGTGGGACACAAGTTTATGAGTTAGTTTTAAATTATAAAACTTAAACACATTTAGCTAAATTTTCGACCACCTGTTACTCATATTAGCACAAGTTAGATCTTTGTAGCACTGAAATAAGGGTGGGATGCTAAATACTGTATTCATCAAAGACACCTTTTGTCTTCTTTATGCACAATTGATTATTATTTACTAAGTTATGAATTTTAAACACATTTTGCAAAAAATATGACCACCTGTCACTTTTATTAGCACAAATGAGATAACTAGCACTGAAATGAATAGAGGTGTGCAAAATTTCCGATTCTTAAATTATTCGCGATTCGGCCGTGGAAGATTCGAGAACGATTCACAAACATCCAGATTATTGAAATATGCAAAGTAAAGCGGAAGTAAACAACACTCAGCGCGCCGCGCGGTCTTCGGGACGGAACGGAGCGAGAGTAGCTAAACGTCATGCTTCCCATTACCCGGCCCCTCGGGTAATGCCAATGGTCAACTCACGGCTCTAGCTCAACTCATGCAACGAGATAAAAAAAAACACAACAACATACCTGACTGCTGCCGAAAAGCTGCTACAAAGTACATCCATATAATGTTACGGTGGATATCATTTATATAGGACTAGATGTAATATAGATTTGGTAGTGTTAGCAGCACATCTACAAAAAGCTAGATGCGGGCGTTATAAACGGCCGCCATCTTAAAGCAGTACACTTCCCTGCAAGGCTGTTGTAGCGAACCTTCCAAGCAAACCTAATTAACTTTTTATCTAAAATACTCCTAAATCGGTAAAATATTGACTTGAATCTATCTTTAAAATAGTTTTAAAACATTCACATGTCGAAAGTAGACAAAAGGGAAATTATGGAATAACGGGAGCAATTTTAACAAATTTAACGGTTGATTCACAACATTAAATTAATTGAATGTAGTTTAAAGCTGCTGATACAGAATGGGGACTGGAGTTTTTTATTTAATGTTATTTTTGTATATTTGTTTACAGCTATATGTTAACTTGATACTGAAATCGTAGTGTGGTTTAGCCTGAGAGTATTTTTGAAGAATTTTGGAACTAATGTACAAAACATTTAAAAAAAAAAAAAAAAACAAAGGAGGGGGGTGCATCAATAATCGTTTTATAATCGAATCGGAGCCTCTGAATCGTAGTCGTAATCGAATCGTTAGGTGCCCAAAGATTCCCAGCTCTAGAAATGAAGGTGGGCTGTGCTAATTATTTTTGTCTCAAAGACACCATTGGTCTCCTTGTGCACAAAGTGAATATTTAGCAAGTCATCATTTACTCACAAAACGCATCACATCCTGTCACTGAAGTTCGCAGGGAAGGTAACTGCCGTTTTAAGCTTGTCAACAAAGTACAATTTAGCTTTCTCATGTACATAAAACTAGTGTATTATTTGGATATTGTCGTGATTTTTTTTTCATCTAAAATAGCTGAATTTCTGACCACTTGTAGCCTCATTTGTTCCCTGTGTATTGCTAACTTGCTACTAACTTTTAGCCCTGACGCTAATCCATCTAGCAATTTGTAACCATAACATGAGGCCAGTCTTATGCTTGTCCTCTGTTGACATTTTTTATCTGTGACATCACTTGTGCATTGCTGACATTCTCGCAGACTTGATGCTACTTGACTTTCTCCCATCGTCTGCTTGTCAGCTTGATAGTGGTTCCACAAACGAGTGTGTGTTTGCTGTTTGTGGAGCTTAATCTGCTGTTGCCTTGAAAGAATGAAATGAAGGCAGGATGTTGCTAGTAGATTCACATAGCGGTAGAAACCTCTGGGTTTGAGATACAAGGCTCACCATAACGATTATCTCAAGATATGGCGATATAAAAATTATCAATATAATTTTACAAAACAACGAATAAATAGAAAAACAAGCTATTTTCATCCTTTTGCTTTTAATTGGAATGAGTTTATCACGAGTAGACGTCCAAACCATTTGAACTGGGAGGGTGGCAGCGAATGT
Organism: Corythoichthys intestinalis; assembly: GCF_030265065.1. Classification (NCBI taxonomy): domain Eukaryota; kingdom Metazoa; phylum Chordata; class Actinopteri; order Syngnathiformes; family Syngnathidae; genus Corythoichthys; species Corythoichthys intestinalis. Next base: position 29,290,110 of record NC_080416.1, read on the forward strand.
TCATTCGCTGCCACCCTCCCTCTTCAAAGGAATTGGGCATCTATGGCCATCAGTGACACCTAATTCGAGGCAATGAGTTCATTTTGGGTTTAGGATTTGTGCCTCAAGGATTAATCGATTGACTCGAGTAATTTGATTAGAAAAAAGATTTAAATTAAATTTTGCTGCTTCGAGTATTAGTTTAATTAAAGTGGCATTGTAATGGTTTGATTTGAAAGTGTTTGCATTTAGTTTTATTGATTATGGATGGATACACGACCCTCTGTTCGTAACTGTGAATGACATAACTCATTTCACATAGCTGAATCCAGCTGCTCCCTGGTAAGACCAACTTAAGCTCATGTTTGTAATTTGTAATTGTAATTTAGTTCATAGGTATATTTAACTTTTTTGGGGGGGGAATATGTGTTTGAACCATTTGTTAAGAGCATTGTAAAAAAAAAAAAAAGCAATTAAGCTAGCTGACTTTTGCTACGTAAGTTAGCCAATTGTTCTTTTGTTGTACTTAGATCCTCATTTATTGTTTTTTTATACCGTTTGAGGCTCTGCTCAGGTATTTAAATTTTTTATATTAACTAATAAGTTCATCGATTAATCGACTCCTAAAATAATCGATAGCTGCCGCCTAGACATGTGCCGGTTACCGGTTTCACGGTGTACCGTGGTGTGAAAACGTCGCGGTTTCAAAACCAATAAAATTTTCCGTCAGACTGTAGTACGGTATTCGCCATTTTTCATGTGTCAAAAATGCAGCCAGAAGTGGCGTGGCGCGGCAGCGCTCACCCCCTCCCGTTTGTTGCTGTGTGTGAAAGTGACTATCGGCTAAACAGCCAGCGAACCCTAAACAAATACTCCAAAATTAAGGCGTTCTTTTCTTCAATTTATTGAGCTCTCAAATCGTGGTAAGTGGAATATACAAAATGAATACATTTAAAACGTTGTACAATTGTATTTTTCCATGTGTGAGTAGCTAAACACATTAGCAGTATGAAAAAGTTCGCCAAAAACAAAACACATATTTTCCTTTGAAATTCGATATACAAACTAACTAAAAGCTTATAAAAGACGAATGTTAGCCTAGGCTTAGCTGGGAGAGCAACTTCGTTGAGTGTTACAGCCGCAGAGTGAGAAAACAAGCCTTGATTCACTTGAATGAAGGGGAAAAAAAGGCATAGCATCAAAGATCGTTAATTGAGGAAAGATGATCTTGCTAAGCACAAATCCACGTTCGCTGGATCAAATCAAGGAGAGGTCTCACTCTCAATGATTTATTATTTATTTTAGGTGAAACCTTTCCACAACAATGTTTACATTTCAACTAACTTACACATTTTTAACTAACTTATTAACTTTTGAATTCTTTGTTCTTTCTAACACAAAGGCATGACATCATGTAGACTAGAGTTGACACAGTGGCTGAAAATGGCGAAACTTCACTTGAGCTTTTCAATCCTCAAAAAAAATTATGCAGTATAAATTTTTTAAAATTTTATTCAGAAGAGTTTTTACTTTTTTTATAGAAATTATTTTGTTCTTGCTCTAAACTTGAGCAACTTGAGCTGTGGCTGTGGGTATAGTCTACGTTATATTTTAATTTTATTTAAAATATTTGTTTTTTTTATTGATAATTTATGTATTTTAACAATACATTCATATTCCAATTTGCAACTATGTTCTGAAAAAAAAATCCTGTTCAATGGAAAAAAGTTATTCTTTTTTAACCCATACATCTCAAAATAACACATTTTGGAGCTATAATTGCAATACCTTGATACCGTGAAACGGCGGTATTTTTGCTCACGGTTATCGTACCGTCAAAATCTCATACCGGCACATGCCTACTGCCGCCCTTAAAAAGGATATTTCGATTGTTGGTGGGCGCATATCGATAACCTTTTAGGCTACAATGTATTGCTATATATCACCTTTTCAGTATACAGTGGTACCTCTACATACAAAGTTAATCCGTTCCAGGACCTTGTTTGTAAGTCGAAATGGTCGTATGTCGAGCAGGATTTTCCCATAGGAATACATTATAATTCCATTAATTCGTTCCACAGCCCAAAAACCTGCACTAAATCCTTAAAAAATACTGCTGGTACTATTACAAATGGCAATTACATATAGCAAAACAGATAAATAATAAATAAAAATCGGATTAATAATATAATAATAATAATAATTCCTGTAATAGTGTAACGAAACGGGTTCTAATAAGGCGGACGTTTTTTTCTGTACCTGAAGGCACCGCGGGGCTGACGTGACAAAGAGGGAGGGGAGCGGGTGAGAGTTTACTTTCGCTTTCAATGCTTTCTTGAGAACATCGTCAATTGCGGCAGACAGCAGGCATTTTGTGTTGAATAAGTTGTGAAAGAAATGATGAAAACGTGGCAAAGCTGGCGATTTCTCTGGAGATGTTACCACAATAAGAATTGTCAGCTTAACTTATAAAGACTGGCGAACGATGGTCGGAGGAGGACCGTGGAGATGTATTGTTGAGCCATTTCACCCCACGCTCATATTTTTCTGTCATTTGCATCTTCATTTAGAAGGTAAGCGTCAACTTTTTCCTTGTTTCACCACCTGTACCAACCTTTTCTGAAACCTGTGTTGATTTGTCACACAAGAAAATCCGCCGTGCTTTCGTCTGCGGTGCTGCCATTGTCGTCGTATTTCGAGCATGTCGTCGGATGTAGAAACAAATGGGGAGTCAAATTTTACGTCGGATGTCGAAAAGTTCGTGTGTCGAAGCGATCGTATGTAGAGGTACCACTGTATTGTCATAACGCTAGTTTCACACAATGACACAGCAGCTCACGATAAGTCAGTCTTTTATCAATGCATTAGCATGCTATCTACTGTACTGCCTTTTACACAAGCAAAACGGTTGGTATACATGCAAAAAGGCAACGGTTTCTTTTAATGGAACACTGTGGGAGAAGTGCATGTCTGACGTCCCGGCCTCTATTATGGGTCTGACACGATATCTTGTAAGGCAATAAATTATCCGGTTGACTTCTTCCTCCTGTGCTATTCCAATTACAAATCAGCAACACGGAACAGGAACTCCCAGCTTGGGAATGCGGCCGGGCCGGCGTGGGAAGCGGTCCGTCCCAACACTGATATTGTAATCTTTAGACATCATCTCATGTCACACAAGTGCACTTCTTGGGAGGCAACTTGATGTATTGAGTGTGGGCGGAACTACAGTTGGCACTTTAACGTCAGTCCCCTTTCACGCTTTTACGTCATATACTAAAATTGAGGCTCTGATACAAAAAAAAAATGACATTGTCCCTGACGGCTCTCGTGGTAATTTGGTGGAATCACGATGTGAAATAGCCTCTGTAAAAACGGCAATTCCATATTCATTCTAGGGGTGTGACTGTGTTTTACACTCAGAACTAGTGCTGCAACGATTATTCGAATAACTTGAACTTCGAATCAAATGTTGCTGCTTCGAGGATTCGTTTAATTAGAGTGGCGTTGTAATGGTTTGTTTTGAAAGTATTGCATTGAATTTTATTCATTTGGGTAGATACACTGCCCTCTGGTGGCAACAGTGAATATGACACAACTCATCCAACATTGCTCGCTCCAGCTGCCTATTGAAGGAATCTGACCTCTTAGCCAGATTGCCGCAATCACGCCAGTCGAACCACCGGAATCGTGCTAGCGCAATTCTAACGACCCGGACCGGCGGAAGCCAACAACCCGACCAGAAGGCCAAACTCCACATATTCACCTTAGTCTTAACCCCTTGTGCTGACTCAATTTTAAAAGCTGGAAAAATGCTTCAAAATACAAGTTGACAATTTATTCCAAGTCTGCAGCAATTGTATAGCACAGACAGACCCAAGCGAGGAGGCAAACTGGATCCAGAGCAGAGGTTGCGCTAGATATTTTCGTTGTCTGTCCTTTTGACTGACAGGGTCATAAAAATCCGGTCATAATCTATTTTTACCCGTCACTTAAATTTTAAAAATGATAATGATGACATATTCAATAGTATTTAGTTTTCATTCATTTTTAATTAATATTGTAACGCTTGCTTGGCGGCGAAAAATTAGACACGGAAGTCGTATTTTTCTCCCTCTTTTTACTCTGCTTACCGCCAACAACACCAACAAAACAACAACTCCACCCCCAAAGAAAAAGAGGCAACTATATAGACCCCAATCACCAACGTCACACAATGATCTTAATTGTGGTTGTCAGCCCAAAATCTTCTAAATATATATTAAATGCATCTTACCAGATATAAAATGACTACTACATAGTCTGTGGTGATCGTTTGGTGCCCAGATTTCTTGTCGAATTACAGCAGTCCATCTCGCTCTCCTCTTCGGGTCTCTCAGAATACGGTAGAACTTCAAGTCTCTCCGTCTATCTTCTCTGTTACTGCAACCAACCGCCACACACGCCTTCACCATTTTGATTATTAATGTTAACGAGCAGAAAAACACGCCGTAATAGAAGGAATGTACGTAGCGGTAATGTGTAAACACGACGAGCTGACGGACAATATGGTGGCTCCAGTCAGGGGGGCGGAGTTGTGACGTCATGTGATTGGGGCCTATACACAGGCGGCAATCTAGTCCACCAATTGGATGACGCGCTGGCACACCGGATGCACCAATAAGAACCTCGCATTGATGTGTCAATCACGGTGCCCCCGCCAGACCCCGGTGACTCTACAATATTCTGACTGAATAGCCAACGACGTCATGCATTAAGAGAGACAATAGCTAATTAATATGCTCACTCGCCACCCTGTGGTCTGGGGTGTGAATTGCAGCCTGTCAAAATGACGGACGGACTTCAGTTTTTTCCGTCACCGTTTTAAAAAACCGGTCAACGACGGAAAATATTCGGTTAACGCGACCCCTGATCCAGAGTCACCATATCACAAGTTAACAAAAGATTCCCGAGAAAAATGACAACGATTAGTTAAACATTCAGTCTAAACGCCCTGGTGAGGCGGGCTGTGGCCTGGAAAGAGGGTGTGTTTGAGCGCTGTTTAGGATTATTTTCTGTTGTGGACTGGGCAGGAGGGTTTTGGGTGTTACTGTTGTCAGTGCAATGAGAGTTGAGGATTTTGCCACCTCATTATCAGATGTTTATTTGTGGCAAGACAAGATGTCCCGTCATTGTTCTGGACTGCCCATTGTTGGCCTCCAGAAGAGCTGATGGCGGGATTTGGTGGTGCAGATGTGGGCTTGTAGATGTCTTGACTATCACCTGCTAGTCAGCGTCAATCTTGCCCAGTCAGCTGCATGACGTGCGCTTAGGGCTTCTGTGGTCAGAAGGCGTCCTGTATCTGTTCTGCCCTTATCTGCCCGTTGTCTTGGCGCTGCAAATTCTAAACATTTCAAGTCCAACTGTTCATAATATCAAATTTATTATGGTTGCTTTTTCTTAAATTATGAAATGAATGCTATTTATTTTATATTGGGTGTTTTAAAGTAATACAAACAACCAAACAGTAAATATGAGAAAAGATACTTCCCTTCACTGGTAAGACAAACATAAGGTTATAAGTTTTTGTTGAGCTAATATGATTTTTTTTAATGCGTTCATAATTATTGACAACATCATATTATTTGTTGATTTATTTGTGTTAATAGCTAACGCTTTATTTGACAGTGGCGTCATAAGACTCTCATAGGACCGTCATAATTATGACAAGACACTGTCATGGGCATTACTGAATGCTTATGACAGATGTCATCAGGTGCCATCCGGCAAATTATGGCACTAAATCCTTTAATGTCAATCTTTAATCTTTTACATCCATTCAAAAGTGAGATAATTTGCTGGATGACATTAAATAACATCTGTTATAACCATTCATTATTGCTCATGACAGTGTCCTGTTATAATTACGATGGTCTTATGACAGTCTAATGGCACCACTGTCAAATAAAGTGTCACCAAATACCATAACTAGCAATTAATGAAACAACTGGAACAGTAACTGAAGAAATAATTAGCATAGAACATGAATTTTGATTGTTATTTACATCTGTAGCGCTGCAATGCATGCTAGGAGGCATGTTGGACGACAACAGTGTTGACAGCTGGTGGCAGCAGAGGTTGACTGTCTCCCCCAAGGGAGAAGTGATGGCCAAATGAAGCTTCTTGAAGAACTGAAGCTTTGCAGCTAATTGGTTCAAAGCTTCATGGTGATTCATTTGGTCTTAATACAGTCTTATGACGCACCCCGGCTTATCTATGAACAAATGTCATTTCCGTGTCAAATTTGGTGGGTTGCGGCTTATAGTCAGATGTGCTTTATAGTCCGAAAATTACGGTAATTTGTTAGAGGTGTTAATAATTTGTTTGTGTTTGCAGTCCGTCGCCCGTGACAAAAACAATAGCAGCAAGTGATGCTTCTATGTATGAAAACAATGCTGGATTTTACTGGTCAAGTGTTAATTTAGAGATCATAGCGAAAGACCTGCTTTTTTAGCTGAGACTAACACCACCTTTAACTGTGTCTGGGCGCCCACCTGTGGCGCACGGCTGAAAGGAAGTGCGAATTGACGCGTGTAGGCGTAATTGAAATTCGCAACCCCGAAGGTAGCCCACCTGATCATCTAGAATGTTCTGTCTGTTCTCTTCACACATTGAGTTCTGTGTGTGTGTGTATGATATGAGATTTCAACACATCGTACTAAAACAAGAAGTCCTGTGATACAAACTCATGATGATCACATTGCAGGAAAAGGATGATACTTACTGCATGTCTTGTGTGTGTTTGCAGGTGTTCTCCAACAGCGATGAAGCCCCCATTAACAAGAAGCTACCTAAAGAGCTGCTACTTAGGTATGATGATTACAGTACCGTATACACACAATACAGACACACATATACACAATACATTGCATATACGTTTCCTCATAATTGAAAAATACTATATGCACTATGTATACATGTAATGACTTTAAGTGATTGCTAAATTCACGAAGTCACCTTAAATTTCTATCATTAAAATTAATAGAATATCTGCAGTTTCTGTGATCTTCTATATTTTTGTTTTGCCTTATTGAAGGCCTCTTGTTTATATTGACAAAATTATTCACATAAATCATCACTAGTGCGGCAACGATGACTCGATCAACTCGAGTGATTCGATTAGAAAAAAAAAATCAAATGTTGCTGTTTCAAGGATTCGTTTCATTCGAGTAGTGTTGTAATGGTTTGTTTTGAAAGTGTTTGCATTTAGTTTTATTTAGTTTTGTTGATTTGGGTGGATACACTGCCCTCGAGTGGCAACAATGAATATGCCATAACTCATCTAACATGGCTGAATCCAGCTGCTCCCTGTTAAGACCAACTTAAGGTCAGTTTTTGTTTGAGCCAATATTTTTGTTTATGCATTCGTGATTTAGTTTAGAAATATGTTTAGCAGTTTTTTTGTGGGAATATAAGGTTGAAAGATTTTAGAGCATTTAAAAAAAAAAAAGCATGTATCGTATTTAAGCTAGCCATTTGTTTTTTTTGTTGTTGTTGTACTTAGATCCTCAATTATTTATTCATTTTTTTTACATCGTTTAACGCTAACCTCAGGTATTTTAATTTAGTTTTGAATGTGTTTATTGCTCTTGTAAAATGAAAGTGCAATACTGATTAGTTTGAAGAAACACTCAGGAATTTTATGTTGTATTTGCATTTAATGCTCTTTTGAAAGTGTAATCTTCGCAAGCCAAAATAATTGCGTTGCATAAACACTTGTTTTACATATCCTAAAATTTATCTACAACACATTAAATATTATTATTCTAACTATTCATTCATTCATTTTCCATGCTGCTTTTCCTCACGAGGGTCCCAGAGGTGCTGGAGCCTATCCCAGCTAACTACGGGCAGTAGGCGGGGTACACCCTGAATTGGTTATTATTCAACTCCCGTAATTTTCGGACTATAAGATGCTACTATTTTTCCCTCATTTTGAATCCTGTGGTTTATAGTCCGGTCTGGCTTATTTGTTGATTTATTTGGGTTAAAAGATAGTCTTTTGACGCCGCTGTAGACAGTCATAATTCTGACACTATCACGGGCATTACTGAATGCTTATGACAGATGTCATTAAGTGTTATCCAGCAAATTATGTCACTAACGCCATTTATGTCAAGCTCAGATCCTTTACATCCGTTCAAAGGTGAGATAATATGCCGGATGACACTAAATGACATTTGTCATGAGCATTCATTAATGCTTATGACAGTGTCATGTCATAATTATGATTATCTTATGACAGTCTTATGGCGCCACTGTCAAAAAAAGTTACCAAATACCCTAATTAGCAATTAATGAAACAGCTGGAACAGTAACTGAAGAAATAATGAACTTTGATTGTTATTTACATCTGTAGCGCTGCAATGCATTCTAGGAGGCATGTTGTACAACAACAGTGTTGACAGCAGGTAGCAGCAGAGCTTGACTGTCTCCCACAAGGGAGCAGCTTATTGAAGCAATTAAGCTTTGCTGCCAATTGGTTCAAAGCTTCATGGTGGTTCATTTGGTTTTATGACAGTCTTATGATGCCGCTGTCAAATAAAGTGTTACCAGTTAATATCTTTCATTGTAAATATCCCATAATGCAGCGTATAGTCCAATGCGGCTTATCAGTGAACAAATGTCGTTTTCTTGTCAAATTTGGTGGGTGGTGGCTTACAGTCAGGTGCACCTTATAGTCGGAAAATTGCGGTAATCAATAGATGAATCAATTACCTAAATAATAGATAGCTGCAGCCCTAATCATCACACACACCCAATTCCTTTACAGCGATTTTCATCCATTCCCTTGAGTTTTTTGTTATTTGTTATTTTTGACCATCTTCCTTATTGCAGAAATGCAACTATCCCAAACATCAGAAAATTATTTGGTAATTCCTGTGAATAGTTTTTGCGACACCCCTACTTTTTTTAAAACTACGTTTAAGTTCCTATTCCTTTCCTTTTGCCAAAAAAAAAAAAAAAAAAAATCAATTTATTTTTTCCCCCCAACACCCAGCAACAAACAAGATTTTAAAATATATTTAACCCTATTTGTCTAAAATGTTTAGCATATGAGAGCTTTCATGATTTTCTTCATTATATACTAGTATAGATGTCACTGACCCCATTTGCATACTGTTTATCAACATTGACGCATATCAACATTTCACCCCGTTTGTGTGTTAGGCATTGTGTGTCAAAGGCTGCTATATGCAAACTTACTGTGTGTGTGTGTGTGTGTGTGTGTGTGTGTGTGTGTGTATGCTATAAATAGCCCTTCTCCGCTGGTGGGGAAGTCCGCAGTGCCGTTGCTGCTGCTTCGAGCCCCACCAGTGCACCCACCGACACCAGCGTACTCGGGCAACAATAGCGTCACGTTATGCAACGCGAGCGTCACCCTGTCTCGCCTCTTATCTAAAGTTGAATAGCGACACTCCGCCTTGTGATCGGTCCGATCATTAAGCTGATGAGAGAATTCGCCCGGAGGCTGAGAACGTCCAGTCTAGGTGGTCACAAGATGGTAAATGTGAAAGTTGTCCTCCGGTGACCTGCTGTGTTATGAGCACGGTTAGGTTTTCCTGTCATTGTTTTCAAACATGGATGTAGCTTAGTGAAGCGGCATCAATCGCATTAAGGAAAAATTTTCGTTATATTTTGTTGCTCACATTTTGTGAGGTGTTTTGAATCGGAAAAACTGCACTCTGTAATGTTTTTTTTATGAAATATAGTGGGATGAAAAAGTATCTGAAGCTTTTGGAATTTTTCACATTCCTGCATAAAATCACCATCAAATGTGATCTGATGTTTATCAAAATCACACAGATGAAAAAACAGTGCTTGAACTAAAACCACCCATTTATAAGTTTTCATATTTTAATGAGGATCGTATGCAAACGATACAAGGGGGAAAAATTAGTAAGTGAACCATCACATTTAATATTTTGTGCCCCCCCCCTCCCTTGGCAATAAAATCTTCAACCAGACGCTTCCCATAGCTGCGGATCAATCTGGCACACCAATCAGAACTAATCTTTGCGCATTTTTATCACCAAAACTGCTGTAATTCAGTCAGATTACTGGGATGTCTGGCATGAATCGCTGTCTTTAGGTCATGCCACAGCATCTCAATGGGGTTCAAGTCTGGACTTTGACTTGGCCACTCAAGAACGTGTATTTTGTTCTTCTGAAACCATTCTGAAGTTGATTTACTTCTGTGTTTTGGATCATTGTCTTGTTGCAGCATCCATCTTCGTTTTAGCTTCAACTGTGACAGACGGTCTGAGGTTCCTGCGAAACATCCTGATAAACTTTTGAATTCATTCTTCCATTAATGATTGCAAGTTGCCCTGACCCTGAGTTAGCAAAACAGCCCCAAATCATGATGCACAATGGGGATGAGGTGTTGATGTTGGTGAGGTGTTCCACTTTTCTTCCACACATGACGTTGTGTCTTACTCCCAAACAATTCAACTTTGGTTTCATCAGTCCACAAGTCAGTCAGTCAGTTGCCTTGACCCTGAGTTAGCAAAGCAGCCCCAAATCATGATGCACAGTGGGGATGAGGTGTTGATGTTGTTGAGGTGTTCCACTTTTCTTCCACACATGACGTTGTGTCTTACTCCCAAACAATTCAACTTTGGTTTCATCAGTCCACAAAATATTTTGCCAAAACTTCTGTTGAGTGTCTAAGTGGCTTTTTGCGAACATTAAACGAGCAACAATTTCTTTAGACAGCAGTGGCTTCCTCCGTGGAGTCATACCATGAACACCATTCTTGGCCATAGTTTTACATATAGTTGATGTGTGCACAGAGATATTGGACTGTGCCATTGATTCCTGTAAGTCTTTAGCAGACATTCTAGGGATCCTTTTTTACCTCTCTGAGTATTCTGCGCTGAACTGTTAATTGATGAACATCCAAAGTTTTGGAGATGGTTTTGTATCCTTTCCCTGCTTTATACAAATCAACAATTTTCACTACAATTAGGCGCTCTTGGTAGCCACCCACAAGCTTCTGGCAAGCTTCTGGTTGAATCTTTGACCACTCCTCTTGACAGAATTGGTGCAGTTCAGTTAAATTTGATGGCTTTCTGACATGGAGTTGTTTCTTCAGCATTGTCCACAAGTTCTCAATGGTGTTTAAGTCAGGACTTTGTGAAGGGCATTCGAAAACCTTAATTCTAGCCTGATTTAGCCATTTCATTACCACTTTTGATGTGTGTTTGGGGTCATTGTCCTGTTGGAACACCCAACTGCGCCCCAGACCCAATGTTCGGGCTGATGACTTTAGGTTATCTTGAAGAATTTGAAGGTAATCCTCCTTCTTCATTATCCCATTTACTCTCTGTAAAGCACCAGTTCCATTGGTAGCAAAACAGCCCCACAGCATAATACTACCACCACCGTGCTTGACGGTAGGCATGGTCTAATTGGGGTTAAAGGCCTGAGCTTTTCTCCTCCAAACATATTGCTGGGCATTGTGGCCAAAAGGTCGATTTTTGTTTCTTCTGACCACAGAACTTTCCTCCAGAAGGTCTTATCTTTGTCCATGTGATCAGCAGCAAACTTCAGTCGAGCCTTAAGGTGCCGCTTTTGGAGCAAGGGCTTCCTTCTTGCACGGCAGCCTCTCAGTCCATGGAGATGCAAAACACGCTTGACTGTGGACACTGACACCTGTGTTTCAGCAGCTTCTAGTTCTTGGCAGATCTGCTTTTTGGTGATTCTCGGTTGAATCTTCATCCTCCTGACCAATTTTCTCTCAGCAGCAGGTGATAGCTTGCGTTTTCTTCCTGATCGTGGCAGTGACAAAACAGTGCCATGCACTTTATACTTACAAACAATTGTTTGCACTGTTGCTCTTGGGACCTGCAGCTGCTTTGAAATGGCTCCAAGTGACTTTCCTGACTTGTTCAAGTCAATGATTCGCTTTTTCAGATCCATGTATGTATATTTTTGACCCAGCAGATTTGATCACTTTTTCTGTTAACCCATAATAAAGTCATAAAAGAACCAAACTTCATGAATTTTTTTGTGACAAAGAAGTATCTGTTCCAATCACTCTATCGGAGAAAAATCAGAGTTGTAGAAATAACTGGAAACTCAAGAGAGCCATGACATTGTGGTCTTCACAAGTGTATGTAAACTTTTGACCACAACTGTATATTAGGCATAGGATAAAAACTGTATAGAATAGAAAGCCTTCATTGTCATACAGAGTACAGCGAGATTTAAAGCTTCGCCATAAAGTGCACCACATAAAACAGAAACAAAAGTACAATAAAGCTAATATAACAACACATGTTACACAGATTGGTAATAAAGTGAATAAGTGATTAGCAGAAATGTTATGTCATAAAAGTGTGTATATGACAATTTACAGTACTTAGACTAGGAGGCAGATGGCTGACTTGATGGTGCAAATGGCCGTGTGCATAGATATTGATGTAACAGTGCAAAAATGCTATAATGTAAGTGCAAATATTGCCTTTGCAGTACTCAGATTACTTAGTGAGATGCTTATGACAATGTTGTGGCATTGGCAGTGCAATGACAATGACATTTCACTGCAAACTTGAGTTGAGTATGGTGACAGCTATTGGAAAGACACTGTCTGTCAGTCTCTTTGTTTTGGCTGTCATGGCCCTGTATCGGAGGTGGGTAGAGTAGCCAAAAATTTTACTCAAGTAAAAGTAGTGTTACTTCACAATAATATTCCTCAAGTAAAAGTAAAAGCAGTCTTTAAAAAAAATCTAGTCAAGTACAAGTAAAAAAGTATTTAGTTAAGAGAATACTCAAGTAATGAGTAACATTATGAGTAACTGCTTACGATTAGTGTTGCACCGATACCATTTTTTGGGCCCGATACCGATACAGATACCTGACTGTGCAGTATCTGCCGATACCGATACCATTCCGATACCACTGTTTGCAAAAAAAAAAAATATATATATATATATGTGTGTGTATATGTATACATATGTACAGTGCCTTGCAAAAGTATTCGGCCCCCTTGAACCTTGCAACCTTTCGCCACATTTCAGGCTTCAAACATAAAGATATAAAATTTTAATTTTTTGTCAAGAATCAACAACAAGTGGGACACAGTCGTGAAGTGGAACCAAATTTATTGGATAATTTAAACTTTTTTAACAAATAAAAAACTGAAAAGTGGGGTGTGCAATATTATTCGGCCCCCTTGCGTTAATACTTTGTAGCGCCACCTTTTGCTCCAATTACAGCTGCAAGTCGCTTGGGGTATGTTTCTATCAGTTTTGCACATCGAGAGACTGACATTCTTGCCCATTCTTCCTTGCAAAACAGCTCGAGCTCAGTGAGGTTGGATGGAGAGTGTTTGTGAACAGCAGTCTTCAGCTCTTTCCACAGATTCTCGATTGGATTCAGGTCTGGACTTTGACTTGGCCATTCTAACACCTGGATACGTTTATTTTTGAACCATTCCATTGTAGATTTGGCTTTATGTTTTGGATCATCGTCCTGTTGGAAGATAAATCTCCGTCCCAGTCTCAGGTCTTGTGCGGATACCAACAGGTTTTCTTCCAGAATGTTCCTGTATTTGGCTGCATCCATCTTCCCGTCAATTTTAACCATCTTCCCTGTCCCTGCTGAAGAAAAGCAGGCCCAAACCATGATGCTGCCACCACCATGTTTGACAGTGGGGATGGTGTGTTCAGGGTGATGAGCTGTGTTGCTTTTACGCCAAACATATCGTTTTGCATTGTGGCCAAAAAGTTCAATTTTGGTTTCATCTGACCAGAGCACCTTCTTCCACATGTTTGGTGTGTCTCCCAGGTGGCTTGTGGCAAACTTTAAACGAGACTTTTTATGGATATCTTTGAGAAATGGCTTTCTTCTTGCCACTCTTCCATAAAGGCCAGATTTGTGCAGTGTACAACTTGTTTGTTGTCCTATGGACAGACTCTCCCACCTCAGCTGTAGATCTCTGCAGTTCATCCAGAGTGATCATGGGCCTCTTGGCTGCATCTCTGATCAGTTTTCTCCTTGTTTGAGAAGAAAGTTTGGAAGGACGGCCGGGTCTTGGTAGATTTGCAGTGGTCTGATGCTCCTTCCATTTCAATATGATGGCTTGCACAGTGCTCCTTGAGATGTTTAAAGCTTGGGAAATCTTTTTGTATCCAAATCCGGCTTTAAACTTCTCCACAACAGTATCTCGGACCTGCCTGGTGTGTTCCTTGGTTTTCGTAATGCTCTCTGCACTTTAAACAGAACCCTGAGACTATCACAGAGCAGGTGCATTTATATGGAGACTTGATTACACACAGGTGGATTCTATTTATCATCATCGGTCATTTAGGACGACATTGGATCATTCAGAGATCCTCACTGAACTTCTGGAGTGAGTTTGCTGCACTGAAAGTAAAGGGGCCGAATAATATTGAACGCCCCACCTTTCAGTTTTTATTTGTTAAAAAAGTTTAAATTATCCAATAAATGTTGTTCCACTTCACGATTGTGTCCCACTTGTTGTTGATTCTTGACAAAAAAATTAAATTTCATATCTTTATGTTTGAAGCCTGAAATGTGGCGAAAGGTTGCAAGATTCAAGGGGGCCGAATACTTTTGCAAGGCACTGTATGTATATATATATATATATATATATATATATATATATATATATATGTATATATATATATATATATATATGTATACATATGTATACATATGTATGTATATATATATATGTATACATATGTATAAGGGATGCAACGATACAGTGTTCGGTACGATTTTTGATACAATTCAATACATTTAATGCTCTGAAACAGAAAATATAACTGTTATTATTATTATTATTATTATTTTATTTTTTTTTTGCTAACAAGCAAAAATAACAGTGCCATCATATAAACAAGCATTTTAATGCATAATATTTATGTGCCCACTTCTTACTGATCTGAAGAAATTTTGTATATAAGTGCTGAGAACAATCTTTCCTTTTTTTAAAGTGGGGCACATTGTTGATTGCTGCAGCTCTCTTAGCAGCTATATTTACCATATAAGCAAAACATCCTAATTGTGGTCCGAGTCCGTCTGTAACATGTGCTGAATTAACAGTATTTGCAGCATTATCTATAGTCACGGGTATGGATTGATTTGGCCTGCTTAACTTCCATTCAGTCATGGCGGTTTCTAATTCATCAATGGACAATATGGCGTCGCTCTGGGCTCACGCAGCTAATGGCATGGGATCTAATGGAGCACATCTAGGTTGCTGTTTGATGATATCTAGTGGGTGCGCGCGAGAGTTAGCATGGGATCTAACATAGGACATCTAGGTTGCTATCTGATGAAATCTAGTGTGCGTGCTGCGCCGCTTGAGTGTTTTCTGGCCACAGAAGTCACTTCTGCTCATTACTGCACAACACCATCATATGACAATCGACTTTCATAAACAGGACGAGTTTGAAGTACAGCGCTCTTAATTTGCCACTCATTGTTCATCATGAAACCATGAGTTTGCTTAGTCTCTCATGGTCTTAACCTTTCTGATCCCATCATCTCTCCAGCAGCGGGCGTTAGCTTACGCATGCTAATCGTTTGTGAATGCCATGTTAGAAAAGCAGCGTAACATCTCGGATATGCGTTGTAGTGAACATCTGGAGTATTGAAGACGAAGATGATACTTTCGTAAGGTAAATTCGAGACAAATACATACAAATGTCATGCATCGAGATTTGGGAAGTGAGCTCACGTGGGAAAGACAGTTCATTTGCGCTCAAGTGACGCCAGTAGATGGTATCGGCGCTCTAAATGATGGTACTCGTCGATACCGATACCACCAATTCGGGCCGGATCGGCGCCCCCTACCGATACTGGTATCGGTATCGGTGCAACTTTACTTACGATGTTAATTTTTTTTTTTTTTTTTTTTTTTTTTACGTAATGTTTTTTTCTCAGCACAAAATTGTCTATATGAACTATTTTTTTAATGTACTGCTCTATAACCTAGTACACAATTTAGAGCTGAAACGAGTACTCGAGCAACTCGAGTAACTCGAGTTTAAAAACTGATCCGAGTAATTTTATTCACCTCGAGTAATCGTTTATTTTGACAGCTCTAAGCATCACGTTTTGTTAGGACTACTTTTAATGCGGGACAACGCGCTGTCACGTGCGGAGAGGAAGAAGGGAAAAAAAAAAAAACTTACCGCAGCCGACAGCCGCCACAAACGACGCCGACGTTGCTAAATACTAGCCCGCACAATGCTACATTGGTAACAGGCAGCGTCTGGCGCGTCTCATAGAGATCACATGTATGTTGAACTAGATGCGCGATGACAGACTCGGCCGCGTCTGGGCAGCGTTTGTAAACAGCCGCCATCTTAAAGCAGTACAGCGCTAAGCGCTAATAAAGAGCGCTAATAAAGAGCGCTAAGCGCTAATAAATAAGATTAACGTTACTGTCGCTACTAGCTCACGGAACGTTAGCCCTGCGGAGGGCTAGGTTTCAATTAATTATGACCACTGTCGATGCGTGGCTAACGTGTCTTACATACAGGCTTTAACATAACATAGCATTGTGGAGTGATGAGGGTGTAAAATAAAAACTTAATCATGCTAACTATCAATTTTAGCTCAGTAGTCATTGCTGGATAAAACACCAAGTAGCACTGGTCCCTAATGTGCTCCAATACAGCCTGTATCATACATTTATTTTGAACACTGCAAAAACTCAAAATCCTATCAGGACTTACAGTTTAGACTAACTTAAAACTTAACTAGAACTTAAAAATGGCTTGACACAAAGAGAAATTCAATTGAAACACGTGGGAAAAAAATCCTAACTTTTAAGTGATTTGTGTTATCAAGCGTAACGGCATTTTTAGGTAAGATATATATATATAATAATAAGATCTAAAAGTTTTTTGAGTGAAAGCAGTGAATTAGTCTTTTTTTTGAATTAGTCTTTTTTTTTTTGTTTAATTCTAGTTACACCTGAGATGCAATTGTTGGCTGTTTTCAACAATATACAACGAAAATAAAGACATTGATTGACTGAAAATGGTTCAAGATTACATGAAATGTCTTGTTTTCTCATGTATATGTATAATTGCTCTTCACCTAAAAATATATTTGTTTTATCCGATTACTCGATTAATCGATAGAATTTTCAGTCGATTACTCGATTACTAAAATATTCGATAGCTGCAGCCCTAACACAATTGCATTACGCAAAAGAAATACAAAAGAAATAATCATTGAATTCTTGCGAGGGAAAAATTTCTTCAGAAATAAAGCATCATTGGAGCATGATCCCAGCATTTGACATAATATAAAACGTATAGCTTACTCATTTACTCGTCCGTCCAATGGTCGCTCCATTGTCATACTTGTTTTGCCCATTCTTCGCTGTGAACAGGATCTTTTTGAAACCCAAAAAGGCTCACACCACTCTTCCCGGTGTAGCAATAACAGCACACTGGGCTGGCATGATGCGAAAAATAAACAAATTAATTCGCAAAATCAGATGAATCCGCAGTCCTTCTCATACAACATTATGGCGGTATAGTGAAGAGGATGTCATTCGGTAACGTCACATCCGCCTTCTTTCTCAGTCTGAGACTGTGGCCGGAAGTCTCTCATTTAGCGCGGGATTCAAAAAATTTAATAAATATATCAATCGCTTTTGCACACATCTAAGCAGTCCATTTCATTCAGGAGCATAAAATACCGCGTATAATATGAAATAAACATGCTTTTTTGTGTCACAGGCACTTTAACGATGATTGACACATTTGCGCCATTGATTCTCTGGCACGATCAAAGCTACAAACCTGTCAATCATCGTTAACTTTAAGTACCAAACCAAAGCTGCACTGGACAGTTTGGTCTCACTACAACGCAGGAGGAAGGGTGTGGTGCTGAATGAACATGAAGCAGAAAAACATGAATATATTTTTTTAAATTAAAAACTTCGACCTGATTTCCGATCACGTGATCGGATCGGGATATCCGTACTTTTTAGCCCTTAAAATAAAATAAAAAAGTTTTTTTTGTTAAATTAAAAACCCGATCCTTTTCACCCGATTCCGATCCTCTGAAAAACGGGCTGATCGGCCCGATTTCCTATCACATGATTGGATCTGGGCCATCCCTATGCTACACAGATGTTATTGATCAGTCACCTTTCGGTGCTTTAAGTTGTGTTTTGCATCAAATGCGGGCTAATACTGTTTTTTGTCTGTCTGCACATGTTGCTCATCACGTTTGTTCAAATATCAGTTTCTGTAAGGGTTAGAACACTGCGACACAGCGGGCGTGGGCTTGGTGGTGCGTCCCCCTCTCTCCATCTCTGCGGGGATGGGGCCCGGGGGACCACCCTGGATCGGGGGGGGGTGACGATGGCTGCGGGAGGAGGGATGGGCTGTGCTGCAAACCCCCTCCCCTGACCGCCCTCCCTCCCCGGGCTGGCTATGTGGGGGCCGTGGCCCTGGGTTGGCGTCTGCGTGGTGTCTCTGCTCGTCTGCGTGCCTGTCGCCTGTTTGGTGGGGCTCGCGTGCGGCTGGATGTGATTGGGCGCGGTTGGGGGGGGGGGGTCCCGGTGCCGGGGCTGGCAGTGGGGCGGTGTAGGGTCGGTTGCCAACGGGCTTACACTCACAAGGGATTCACACTCTACCCCTCCCAATCACTTAGCTTATATACTTCCCCACCCCCCTCCCCTTCTTTCCCTGGTCAACAGGGCCCCCACATGGTGTCTACCGGAAATACATCTAGCTGACGATAGCACCAACATATTAATAGTTAGTGTAGGCGTTCAATTATTTCTTGTTGTTGTTTGTGTTTCTTTTCTTTCTTTTCTTGTGTTTCTTTTCTTTTGTTCCCCCATAACCCTTCCTGTTCGCTGCTTTGTCATAATAAACAGATATGTTATATGATCACAATGGGAGTATGTCATACTCTCAATGTGAAACATTAAAACTGTTCAGACCAAACGGACACTTAGACTTCCATTCTCCGTGTCAAACAGCTGAACAGGACAGGTTTAAAAAAAAAAAAAACAGATGCTATTGATAAGCCAACATTTAGGGTTTTGCATTTTGTGTTAGCATGAAGCTAAACAGAATATAATAAGGCTTTCACAGCTGCCATTTAGTGCTCCTATGTCAAATTAGTCCTCACAAGTCAAAGCAAAAGATTGTCGGATTCATGGCTCGTAACTTAAAAAACCTATCTGAGTTCATTCATGTTTCAAGACACCACTGTTATGTATTTACATTGGCTGTCAAAATTATCGCGTTAACGGGCGGTAATTATTTTTTTAATTTTTAAATTTTTGTTGTTGTTGTTTTTTTAATATACGCACATGCCCTGCTCAAACAGATTAAAATGACAGCACAGTATCATGTCCAATGGTTACTTGTGTTTTTTGGTGTTTTGTCGCCCTCTGCTGGCGCTTGGGTGCGACTGATTTTAGGGGTGTCAGCACTGTGTAATTATTGACATCAACAATGGCAAGCTACTTGTTTATTTTTTAATTGAAAATTTTACAAATTATATTAAAACGAAAACATTAAGAGGGGTTTTAATATAAAATTTCTATAACTTGTACTAACATTTATCTTTTAAGAACTACATGTCTTTCTATCCATGGATTGCTTTAATAGAATGTTAATAATGTTAATGCCATCTTGTTGATTTATTGTTATAATAAACAAATACAGTACTTATGAACTATATGTTGAATGTATATATCTGTCTTGTGTCTTATCTTTCCATTCCAACAATAATTTACAGAAAAATATGGCATATTTTATAGATGGTTTGAATTGCGATTAATTACGATTAATTAATTTTTAAGCTGTAATTAACTCGATTAAAAAATTTTAATCGTTTGACCGCCCTAGTATTTACTTATGTCAATGGCTTTGCCAGTTTCTGTGTGAAAAGCACAGGCATATGAACGCCTCATCTCCTCTTATGGCTCCCATGCGGTAATTTTTACAACTGACTCAGCATCCATCCAAATTCACGTCGGGCCAGAGTCGCCATGGCAACCATCCCTCCGCTAATGATAAGGTCTTTCTCTCGCTCGTGTACGGCCACGCTCGAAAGACCAGGTGTATGTCAACAAACGCAGCGCTACGTGCCATTAAAATGTCATTATGCTGCTTGCCGGGGGAAAAAAGGGCGGACGTCGGCAGGATTTGAGGGGATGTAATTACAGGCTGTTAAGTTATTTTGTGTGCCTCTATAAACCACAAAATCAACCACTGCAATGTCTCATCCGTCCTTGCTGGAGGCTTGATAATTGTACGAAAATGATTCGGTTTGTTTGCATTAGGGGTGGGAACTTCTGGGTACCTCACGATATAATACGATTTGCGATACAAGGCTCACGATCATGGTGATCTCATGATGTGGTGATACATGGAACAGGAAATCATTCTAAAATATTTTACTAGTAATAAACGGAAAAACAAGCTGTTTTCATCCTTTTGCTGTGAATTGGAATTAGTTTATCATGAGTAGTTGTCCAATCCATTTAAAGTGGGAGGGTGGCAGCGAGTGAACAGACTGTATGTATGTACTAGTGCTGCAACGATTAATCGTTCAAATCGAGTAATTGAATTAGAAAAAAAGCTTCGAGTTAAGTTTTGCCGCTTCGAGTATTCATTTAATTAGAGTGGCGTTGTCATGGTTTGTTTTGAAAGGGTTTGCATTTAGTTTTATTGATTTGTGTGGATACACTGCCCTTTAGTGGCAAGATTGAATATGACATAACTAATTTAACATGGCTGAATCCAGCTGCTCCCTGTTAAGACCAACATATGGTTTTGTTTGAGCTGATGTTTTTTTATGCATTTGTTGTTGAGTTCATAGGTACAGTATATTTGACCGTTTTGTGGGAATATGAGTTTGAACAATTTGTTAATGGCCAGGGGTGCACATAAGTGGTCCGCATGCACGCATGCGTACTGGACGTAGACAAACGCGCTGGCCCTCAACGGCTTCCATACGCTTTTGCGTACCGATGGCTGCGGCGGACACGAGAAAATAACTTTTCAAAATGTCAAAGAGGCAGGCCACACTGAGTAATTACTTCCGTGTTCCCCCCCCACCCCCGTCAAAAGACAGACAGACGACAGAGACGTCACCGGAGCTACCGAAAAAAATGACTTTTGCTGAAAAGTGGCTACAGGAGGTACCATGGCTAGAAGCAAATGCCGTACAAAATGTGCCGTGAGAATTCCAATGTCGCCGATAAGAGCAGCGCATTTTATGTAGGGTCAAAGAATTTCAGCCATCCAAACTTTGAAAAGCACGAAAAAAACAGAGAGCATGTGGCAATTAAGCAAATAATCGATGTCAGACATGACCCCACTCGCCCTATGGACAAGTCGCGGAATAAAGGTAATGAACAGCGACATGCACTGACAAACGTGTTTTTGCTCGCATTTTGCAAAGCTAAACATGCACGTTCAGTGAGGTCTTATGAGGAGGACATCCCACTTTTAAAAACGCTTGGCGTTAATGTGGGAGCTGCATAATGCCCTTTATTTTGAATTGGTGCTTTTATGTTTATTTCTTTACATTTCACTTCAAAGTAATGCCAATTTTGTTGTGCCAGTTGATGTTAATCAAGCATTAATTGTTAATATAATTAATTAAAGTTAATTGGCTCTAAGTAAAGCTTGTCATAAATTTATCGCATCAGGCGGGTCGGCTCTCAAGCTCAATGAGGACCAAGTCACATCTCCAGGTCCTGCTCTGAGAACCTGGGTGAAAAAATTATGTGCACCCCTGTTAATAGCGTTGTAAAATAAAACGGAAGCATTTTATAGCATTTAAGCTAGCAGACTTTTGCTATGCAAGTTAGCTAATTGTTCTTTTGTTGTACATAGATACTCATTTATTTATTTATTTTTATACCGTTTGAGGCTAACTTCAGGTATATTGATTTTTTTAATGAAAGTGCAATTCTGCAAAGTTTAAAGAAACTCTTTTTATTTTATTTTGCATTTGCATTCAATGCTTTTTTAAAGTGCTATTTTACCAAGCCTTTGTTTTACATTTCCTAAACTTTATTCTGCATTAAATGTTCCTAATCCGATTACTCGATTGTTCGAACTAACTTGTTGACAGATTAATCGACTACTAAAATAATCGATAGCTGCAGCCCTAGTATGTATGTGCATATGTTCATTTGTTCATTATGGCCGTCAGTGGCTGCCAATGCCAGGCAATTAGTTAATTTCGGGGCATTTATGTTATTTCCTGTTGATTTATGGTCACTTCCTGTTGATTTGGTGGCATTTACGGGTCACTTCCTGTTGATTTAGGGTCACTGAAAAGGAAATGACTCAAGAATGTCCCAAAATGAATTGAAAGTAAGAAGGATCGCGAAACTCTTGGTACCTCACGATAGATTTGCGGTACAAAGCTCACAATAACGATGATCTCACGATACAGCAAAACAACGATTGTCGATACATCGGTCAGGAAATCGTTCCAGGATATTCTACAAAACAACTAATAAACAGAAAAAACAAGATATCTTTATCCTTGTCCTTATGTAATTTATTAGTTTAGGCAACAAGGTAATTTTGGACCATTTCAGGTCATATACAGTGGGGCAAATAAGTATTTAGTCAACCACTAATTGTGCAAGTCCTCCCACTTGAAAATATTAGAGAAGCCTGTAATTGTCAACATGGGTAAACCTCAACCATGAGAGACAGAATGTGGAAAAAAAAAACAACAGAAAATCACACTGTTTGATTTTTAAAGAATTTATTTGCAAATCATGGTGGAAAATAAGTATTTGGTCGATACCAAAAGTTCATCTTAATACTTTGTTATGTACTCTTTGTTGGCAATAACGGAGGCCAAATGTTTTATGTAACTCTTCACAAGCTTTTCAAACACTGTTGCTGGTATTTTGGACCATTCCTCCATGCAGAGCTCCTCTAGAGCAGTGATGTTTTGGGGGTGTCGTTGGGCAACACGGACTTTCAACTCCCTCCTCACCCCGTGGCGTCAAAATGATAACAAGAACGGGGAGCAAAAATCCCAGAACCACACGGGGGGACCTAGTGAATGACCTACAGAGAGCTGGGACTACAGTAACAAAGGCTACTATCAGTAACACAATGTGCTGCCAGGGACTCAAGACCTGCACTGCCAGAGGTGTCCCCCTGCTGAAGAAAGTACATGTCCAGGCCCGTCTGCTGTTCGCTAGGGAGCATTTGGATGATCCAGAAGAGGACTGGGAGAATGTGTTATGGTCGGATGAAACCAAATTGAAATTTTTGGTAGAAACACAGGTTCTCTTGTTTGGAGGAAAAAGAATACTGAATTGCACCATACACACTGTGAAGCATGGGGGTGGAAACATCATGCTTTGGGGCTGTTTTTCTGCAAAGGGACCAGGACGACTGATCTGTGTAAAGGAAAGAATGAATGGGGCCATGTATCGAGAGATTTTGAGTGAAAATCTCCTTCAATCAGCAAGGGCATTGAAGATGAGACGTGGCTGGGTCTTTCAGCATGACAATGATCCCAAACACACTGCCAGGGCAACAAAAGATTGGCTTCGTAAGAAGCATTTCAAGGTCCTGGAGTGGCCTAGCCAGTCTCCAGGTCTCAACCCCATAGAAAATCTGCAGAGGGAGTTGAAAGTCTGTGTTGCCCAACGACAGCCCCAAAACATCACTGCCCTTAAGGAGATCTGCATGGACGAATGGGCCAAAATACCAGCAACAGTGTGTGAAAAGCTTGTGAAGAGTCACAGAAAACGTTTGGCCTCCATTATTGCCAACAAAGGGTACATAACAAAGTATTGAGATTAGAGGTGTGCAAAATTTCCGATTCTTAGATTATTCGCGATTCGGCCGTGGAAGATTCGAGAACGATTCACAAACATCCAAATTCCGATTATTGAAATATGCCAAGTAAAGCGGAAGTACAACACACTCAGCGCGCCGCGCGGTCTTCGGGACGGAACGGAGCGGGAGTAGCTAAACATCATGCTTCTCATTAACCGGCCCCTCGGGTAATGCCAACGCTCAACTCACGGCTCTAGCTCAACTCATGCCACGAGATAAAAAAACACAACAACATACCTGACTGCTGCCGAAAAGCTGCTACAAGTACAGCTAAGCTACATAATGTTACGGTAGATATCATTTATATAGGACTAGATGGATTATAGACTCGGTAGCGGTAGCAGCACATCTGCAAAAAGCTAGATGCGGGCGTTAGTAAACGGCCGCCATCTTAAAGCAGTAAACTTCCCTGCAATGCTGTTGTAGCGAACCTTCCAAGCAAACCTAATTAACTTTTTATCTAAAATACTCCTAAATCGGTAAAATATTGACTTGAATCTATCTTTAAAATAGTTTTAAAACTTTCACATGTCAAAAGTAGACAAAAGGGAAATTATGGAATAACGGGAGCAATTTTAACAACTTTAACGGTTGATTCACAACATTAAATTAATTGAATGTAGTTTAAAGCTGCTGATACAGAATGGGGACTGGAGTTTTTTTATTTAATGTTATTTTTGTATATTTGTTTACTGCTATATGTTAACTTCATACTGAAATAGTAGTTTGGTTTAGCCTGAGAGTATTTTTGAACAATTTTGGAACTAATGTACAAAACTTTAAAAAAAAAAAAAAAAAAAAAAAGGAGGGGGGTGCATCAATAATTGTTTTATAATCGAATCGGAGCCTCTGAATCGTAATTGTAATCGAATCGTTAGGTGCCCAAAGATTTCCAGCTCTAATTGAGATGAACTTTTGGTATTGACCAAATACTTATTTTCCACCAGTATTTGCAAATAAATTCTTTTAAAATTAAACAATGTGATTTTCTGGATTTTTTTCCACATTCTGTTTCTCATGGTTGAGGTTGACAATTACAGGCCTCTCTAACATTTTCAAGTGGGAGAACTACCCTGGCGCCGCCAGGGACTCAAATCCTGCACTGCCAGACGTGTCCCCCTGCTGAGATACACGTCCAGGCCCATCTGCGGCTCGCTAGAGAGCATTTGGATGATCCAGAAGAGGACTGGGAGAATGTGTTATGGTCAGATGAAACCAAAATAGAACTTTTTGGTAGAAACACAGCTTCTTGTGTTTGGAGGAGAAAGAATAAAGAATTGCATCTGAAGAACACCATACCCACTGTGAAGCATGGGGGTGGAAACATCATGCTTTGGGGCTGTTTTTCTGCAAAGGGACCAAGATGACTGATCTGTGTAAAGAAAAGAATGAATGGGGCCATGTATCGAGAGATTTTGAGTGAAAATCTCCTTCCATCAGCAAGGGCATTGGAGATGAGACGTGGCTGGGTCTTTCAGCATGACAATGATCCCAAACACACAGCCAGGGCAACAAAGGAGTAGCTTCTGAAGAAGCATTTCAAGCTCTTAGAGTGACCTAGCCAGTCTCGAGATCTCGACCCCATAGAAAATCTGTGGAGGGAGTCGAAAGCCCGTGTTGCCCAACGACAGCCCCAAAACATCACTGCCCTAGAGGAGATCTGCATGGAGGAATGGGCCAAAATACCAGCAACAGTGTGTGAAAAGCTTGTGAAGAGTTACAGAAACCGTTAGGCCTCGTTATTGCCAACAAAGGGTACATAACAAAGTATTGAGATGAACTTTTGGTATCGACCAAATACTTATTTTCCACCATGATTTGCAAATAAATTCTTTTGAAATTAAACAATGTGATTTTCTGTTTTTTTTCCCACATTCTGTCTCTCATGGTTGAGGTTTAACCATGTTGACAGTCACAGGCCTCTCCAATATTTTCAAGTGGGAGAACTTGCACAATTACTGGTTGACTAAATACTTATTTGCCCCACTGTATATTGATTCATGGCAGGAGCATGCCGAAAACATTTTGGGCCACATAGTATCGCCATACATCACCATTTCTAGGCTACTGTGTTTAAACGTGTCCCGACATGCCCTGCTTAGGCAGTCGTCGTATTCCTAAAGCCAGACAGCTGTACTCGCCACCACTATTTTTAATATTCCCACCTGCACGGTTATTATGTTTGTGTGTCGTTGTATTAGTGGAGGCGCGTGTATGATTGTTTTCTGTGTGTGTGTGTGTATCCTGCTGGCCTTGGCTCCCTCAGTGCTGCCAGAGATTACTCATTGGCAGATTAATGGATTGAGCTGACCCAGTAGCCTAGCCCTATTGTGGCCTAGTGTGAATGTGCACAGAATCTGTGCGTAGGTCTCGACCGCACCCAATTGTTCTCCCTTGTATTTAAATTGATAGGAAAAAAGAAGAAAACACAGAAAAATAATCCTATACTGGAGGGGCGAGAAACATGTATCCTGAGGGCCACAAATGGTTTGATCCGGTCCATCGTGTTATTCTAAAAAAAAAACAAACACGGAATAAGCACGAAATAGCTGCATAGTGAAGCTGCTTTCTGGGGCAAATGTTTGCTAGCATTCTAGGGCTTTTCCCCTGTAGCCACTGTTGAAGTGGTCATTAGATTTTGAAGGCATTGCAGAAAGTGAGTGCCGCTCATCCAGTTCTAATTTCACGCATGGGTCCTTCAGACTTCTGCGTTGGTGCGCTTTCATGATTGAGTCACTGTCTGCACAATTTTTTGTCGGTTGTTGAAACTAGTGGCACCTAAAATCAAGGGCGTATGTTTGCATAAGGACGGTAGGGAGTCGGGACATAACACTAGCAACTTTTCAGGATGCTCAAATTGTCCCCATTTACTTTTAAGCAACCTTATTTGCATTATACAGTATAATGACTTCAGTTACAGTGGTATGAAAAAGTATCTGAACCTTTTGGAATTTCTCACATTTCTGCATAAAATCGCCGTCAAATGTGATCTGAGCTTTGTCAAAATCACACAGATGAAGAAACAGCATCTGCTTTAAAGCAGAAATGTGAAGTAAGGTTGGCCAACCATGTTTTTGAATAATATCAATGGCTAAACAATTATAAGCATATTTTCGTTATGTTTTTGACGCAACCCTTCCAGATTCTTTGTTTAACCCATAGCAACGCCCTTGACAACGAAAATGCTTTTCTTCAGAAATCTTTGGAAATGACGTCACACCTAGAAGTGCGAGGGAAGTCCACCATTGAACAGTATTGTTTGTAGCATTGTTTCTCGGTAAGAATCCACGGCGGTGTGTGGCGATGTTTTGTTCTCACTCTAACGAAAAGCTGTTTGAGTGGCCAAAGGATAATAGGGCACGTAAATGGATATCTTTCGTTCTCACAAAGCGAATGAATTTCACGCCATCATCGAGTAGTGTTCTCTGCTACAAACACTTTGAAGATGCCTGCTTCTTTAACCGGTCTGCTTGTGATCAAGGATTTGCCAAAAAAGTAAGTGTGATTTTTGGATAGATGACTGATGATTTTGTCAAAGCAGAGCTGCCAACTGTTGTGGAATGTACAGTAGAAGCTAGCGACGTTAGCCGAAAGCCAACTCGTGGCAATAGTCGTGGCATAATTGTTGTTGCGTTCGCTAGGTTAAGCGTGTTTTAATTGTGAGTCATCTACGATCTTGTCCGAAAGGGTTAATCCACTGTCAATCGGGAAAGGGGTGTGGATGTGCATATAAGCGGGTCGGCGTCGCGGTAATTCACGGTCACGTTGCCGTAAGAGACACACGCCGCCGGTGAGTTTCTGCACATTTATTTAAATGTATTTCCACCTTCATGCTTCAAGCATTGCATTGCATTTGTACGGTTCGGCGTTTTTTTCACGGTGATCGCTTGATAGCCTTCCAGTTTGTGTTTCGCGAGAGCCGCTGACAGGTGACAACTAGCGTGTTGGCATTGAGTCAATCTCGCAGCGAATCAGCGAGCGGCTCAAGTCACGCAGTGAATCATGGGAAATGTAGTCTCGGGACAACACTGAAGTGGTGCTTTGTAATCTGTTCGCTTGTGTGAAAAAACTACATTTCCTCACGCCATTAGACGCCACTTCCTGCCGAGAGCCCCAAGCTGTGTTTGTACTGTTAGCGCCATGTGTTAATAAAGAAACAAAGTTGTCAGCACGTCGTGTGTTCGATACCTTTGTCAACAAAAAGCTCATAACAAGACACTATGCACGATCCGTTTAAGAGACGCTGGGACTGGAAGTAGTAGTAGCTGGTAGTACGAGGCGAGGCGGAGATGAGCGAGAAGCAAAACTTCGCGGTCGAATGTGAAGGCAGTCCGCTATTATTTTGTTTTCTTATTGTTGCCACAATAAAGTGGAGAAAGCCATCAACGACTCATCTCCTTCTTTTATATGCACGAGAGCTGCTGGATCTGCCAAAATGAACATGCAGTCTGATTATTATTTTTTTTTTATAAACAATGTCATCAGATAGACAAAAACATTAAATTATGTGCAAATGCCTGCATCTTCAAATCATGAAAATAATAACAGCCTATATTTTACCAATCTTGTAATCTCGATGGGTCTTGTCTCCATTCCATGTCATGTAATCCAGGCACATTGTTTGCATCCTGATTAGCGTCTGGCTAATACATGTTAGGTCCAACATAAAATTCCAACCTCCTCTTCTTCCTCCAACTCTTCAAAAACTTGGATCTCCTCCCTTGCGCTCGATCTATCGCTTAAATCGCTGTTTGAATCATTGTTTGAAGGGCTTTGTATGGCGGCCGTATGTATGGAGCGCTGCCATCGCTGTTCTTGGTGTGACGTATCACTTCCGGGTTCGTCCCCTTTCAGGCTCGAACTTTAGAAACGCGATTGTTTTGTCAAATATACAACATATAAATTATTTTTTCATGCTTTATTTGTTGGACAATGTTTAATTACTTTAATTGTGACCCTATTTGGCATGTTATGAAATTACTTCACATTTCTGCTTTAACTAAAACCACCCAAACATTTATAGATTTTCATATTATAATGAGGATAGAAGGCAAACAATGACAGAAGGGGGAAAATAAGTAAGTGAACCATCATATTTTAATATTTTGTGACCCCCCTTTGGCAGCAATAACTTCAACCAAACGCTTCCTGTAGCTGCAGATCAGTCTGGCACATCGATCAGGACTAATCTTGGTCCATTCGTCTGTACAAATCTGCTGTAATTTGGTCAGATTCCTGGGATGTCTGGCAGTAATCGCTGTCTTTAGGTCATGCCACAGGATCTCAATGGGGTTCAAGTCCGGACTTTGACTTGGCCACTCCAGAACATGTATTTTGTTCTTCTGAAACCATTCTGAAGTATATATACTTCTGTGTTTTGGATCATTGTCTTGTTGCTGCATACAACCTCTTTTTAGCTTCAAATGTCTGAGAGACAGCCTCAGGGTTTCCAGCAAAAAATACTGATAAACTTTTGAATTCATTCTTCCATTAATGATTGCAAGTTGTCCAGGCCCTGAAGTAGCAAAACAGGCCCAAAACATGATGCTCCCTCCACCATGCTTTACTGTGGGGATGAAGTGTTGATGTTGGTGAGCGGTTCCATTTTTCCTCCACACATGACGTTGTGTCTTACTTCCAAACAATTCAATTTTGGTTTCATCAGTCAACAAAATATTTTGTCAAAACTTCTGGGGAGTGTCCAAGTGCCTTTTTGCGAACATTAAACGAGTAACAATCCTTTTTTGAGACAGCAGTGGATTCCTCCCATGAACACCATTATTGGTCGTAGTTTTATAGATAGTTGATGTGTGCACAGAGATATTGAATTGTGCCAGTGATTTCTGTAAGTCTTTAGCAGAAACTCTGTGGTTCTTTTTTAACCTCTCTGAGTATTCTGCGCTGAACTCTTGGCGTCATCTTTGGTGGACGGCCACTCCTTGGGAGAGAAGCAACAGTGCCAAACTCTCTCCATTTGTAGACAACTTATCGGACTGTCGATTGATGAACATCCAGACTTTCAGAGATGGTTTTGTATCCTTTCCCATCTTTATAGAAATCCGCAATCGCTAGTCTTCAGAGAGCTCTTTTGACCAAGCCATGATGCACATCAGACAATGCTTCTCATCCAGACAATTCTTACCAGATACGTTTTTTATAGTGGGCAGGGCAGCTTTAAACCACTCATCAGTGATTGGGCACACACCTGACTTAAATTGTATGGTAAAAATTGGTTTCAATTGCTCTTTAAGTCTCCTTGGGTAGAGGGTTCACTTACTTATTTTTCCCCATTCTGTCATTGTTTGCATGCTATCCTCATTAAAATATGAAAACCTAAATGTTTGGGTGGTTTTAGTCAAAGCAGACACTGTTTTTCATCTGTTTGATTTTGACAAAGCTCAGATCACATTTGATGGTGATTTTATGCAGAAATATGAGAAATTCTAAAAGGTTGAGATACTTTATCATACTACTGTATGCTGTCGGGATAAAATTGCTCCTAACATTATCAGGTGAATTATTTTCATTATGTTCAGACTGACATTTCCCCCTTTTCACTTGCTGAATGTGCCGGTCCATTTTTTCCCCTCAAACGCACTAAATACTAGCCCGCACGATGCTACGTTGATAGCAGGTAGCGTCTGATGAGTCTCATAGAGATCACATGTATGTTGAACTAGATGCGAAATGACAGACTCGGCCGCGTCTGGGCAGCGTTAGTAAACAGCCGCCATCTTAAAGCAGTAGAGCGCTAAGCGCTAATAAAGAGCGCTAAGCGCTAATAAATAAGATTAACCTTACTGTCACTAGCTCACGCAACGTTAGCCCTGCGGAGGGCTAGGTTTCTACTAATTATGACCACTGTCCATGCGTGGCTAACGTGTCTTACATACAGGCTTTAACATAACATAGCGTTGTGGAGTGATGAGGGTGTAAAATAAAAACTCAATAATGCTAACTATCAATTTTAGCTCAGTAGTCATTGATGGATAAAACACCAAGTAGCACTGGTCCCTAATGTGCTCCAATACAGCCTGTATCATACATTTATTTTGAACACTGCAAAAACTCAAAATCCTATCAGGACTTACAGTTTAGACTAACTTAAAACTTAACTAGAACTTAAAAATGGCTTGACACAAATAGAAATTCAATTGAAACACGTGGGAAAAAATCCTAACTTTTAAGTGATGTGTGTTATCAAGCGTAACGGCATTTTTAGGTATATAATTTTTTTTTATTTTAATAAGATCTAAAGGTTTTTTGAGTGAAAACAGTGAAATAGTCTTTTTTTTTTATTCTAGTTACATCTGAGATGCAATTGTTGGCTGTTATCAACAATATACATCGAAAATAAAGACATTGATTGACTGAAAATGGTCAAGATTAGATGAAATGTCTTGTTTTCTCATGTATATTTATAATTGGTCTTCACCTAAAAATATATTTGTTTTATCCGATTACTCGATTAATCGATAGAATTGCCAGTCGATTACTAAAATATTCGATAGCTGCAGCCCTAAAAGCAACACTACTTTTAAGTTTTGGTCGATTTTAGCGACACCGGTGGACAAAAGCGGTCGTGTTTTCCTCAAGGAAGACTGCGTTTCCAATGAGGACTATGTTCTGATTCCTTGGTCACCTGCAAATGGATCAAACAACATTTCTGTTTCAAGCGGCTGTGTGATGGATGAATATTAATGAGGTAATGAATCCAGTCGTGGCTAAACAACAGTGTATTACAATGTTGAAAATCAGAAATGTTTGCTTTCGTACTGTATTCCCCCACTGGTCCTCTGCCACCCCCCCACACCCGAACTCATCAGCAGGAAATGGCCACTCATCATGGAGCTTTAATAATTCTAGTAATATTTTAGCCAGTCATACAGTATGCGCCTATACCAGATCGCTCGTCCTTTTTTGGTGACCTCATTAATGCTCATTGTCACCTATTAGTGTGCATTTGCTTGCGTATAACTGACATCACAAAATGGCGGTGCCCATTAGCTGTCATTTATTGTTTAATTACTTGCTCTATTACACCATAACCCCTTTCACAAACATATTTCGGTAAAATCCCGTGGAAGGTGACGCAGGATTTACTCGCGTCATTGCTTTCATGAGAGATATTCAGGGAATAACGCGAGTTGGACACTTTCACAGACTTGTCCTGTGTTGCTCACTGCTGCTTTCTGTGCGAGGAGGGCTGCTTGCGTGATTTTATAACCCGGACATTATGACATTTTTGGTCGGCATCGGCTGTCACAATGTTGGTAGAATAATGTTTTGTTACAGAGCCGGGAGCTTGTGGGAGTGTTCCAGATGCCGTAACTGCAGCCAGCTCACGCTCATCAAGACTGTATTTAAGCCCAGGCAATCCAAGAGAAGGGTGCCGAGATATTAACTTGCTGGGCGACATTCGACACCTCTGCTGCCCTTGTTTTGAAATCCCCTACGTTTTGCTGGTATTTGAGTGTACCGTAATTTCCCGAATATAAGGCGCACCCGTGTATAATGCGCACCCCAATCTACGGGAAATTATTGTACCCTTTTATAACGCGCACCCTAATTTTAGCACCAATAAATAGAAGAATACAAGAAAACAGAGCTCGTGTACAGATACAGAAATGTCATTTTACTGACTGGTGAAACACAGTACAAGCATAGCATATTGGCAGTTCAAAACATTACCATAAACTGACAATATTTACAGTAATAATATGATTTGACAACTTCTCCAATTTACCAGAATCTAGGAGAAAACAAAACAGATGTGACTTTTCTTTTAAAGGCTGCTGTATAACTTGCTCGTTTCATCATGATGAATAAATGTTTCTTCCATGGATTGATACAGTAAAATGAAAGTGAGAACGTAAGTCGGAAATCCGAGAGCGCTCATCGCTGTCGACACGACAGTCACAATAGGAACTATTGTTATTTGGGTTTGAGTTTCCAAGGGACAGATATAGTTGACGGACACACACAGGAAGTCTGTGTTGTTACGTTTGTTATGGCCCGCGTTGCGGAGGTGCAATAAACGTTGACTCAAATGAGTTCAAGAAACTAAATTCTGTGCTTTATGAAGAGTGAAAAAAGCAGAATTTAACACAGACTAAATCATTCGGCCGATCAGAGTGAAGTATTACCGAAACAAAATGGTGACGTCACGTACCGTAATGGTCGGCAATGGATCGCCGCATAGTACGTTTCTTCAACACAACGTGGCCGTGTCAATTAAAAAAAATGGAGACAGAAATATATATATGTTGTGTATATATATATTTCTGTCTCCATCCATGTACCCGTTTATAATGCGCACCATGATTTTACAAGTTGATTTTGGGGGGAAAAAAGTGCGCGTTATATTCGGAAAATTACAGTATTTGTTTTGTTGTCTTATCAGCTCTCTGCCTACCGCCTAAGTCAGTATTATTGATCCCCGTTGACCTACTATCACGGACCCATTGTGTTATTCCCCCTTTTCCGCGATTGGGTGTATTTTTGTTTGTATTTGATAAACCCTTGTACGCATCCCTCCGTTGTTTTTTGCTTTGAGGTACAACTTTGTTTCCGCAGTTGCGGACCCTAACATAGGCAACAAAATAAACCTTACATTTCCAAAGATGGATGATGGACTCTTCTTTGGCTCTAAGATCTAGTAGCAATTTAATTTTGTTATGTTTTCAGTTTAATTTAGCTATTCCAGCTTGCTGTGTTGATAATTGCGATGTTTGTTTACCGCTTTTCATCTTACCGCGAAGAAAGAGGAAGTGACGATCGGCCCGCCATGATATTTACGTCATCAACCATCGTGCCTGACCCGGGAATTTAACGCTTGCTTTCACATACAGTGGGGCAAATAAGTATTTAGTCAACCACTAATTGTGCAAGTTCTCCCACTTGAAAATATAGAGAGGCGTGTAATTGTCAACATGGGTAAACCGCAACCATGAGAGACAGAATGTGTAAAAAAAAAAAAAAAAAATCACATTGTTTGATTTTTAAAGAATTCATTTGCAAATCATGGTGGAAAATAAGTATTTGGTCAATACCAAAAGTTCATCTCAATACCAAATTGTTATGTACCCTTTGTTGGCAATAACGGAGGCCAAACGTTTTCTGCAACTCTTCACAAGCTTTTCACACACTGTTGCTGGTATTTTGGCCCATTCCTCCATGCAGATCTCCTCTAGAGCAGTGATGTTTTGGGGCTGTCGTTGGGCAACACGGACCTTCAACTCCCTCCACAGATTTTCTATGGGGTTGAGATCTGGAGACTGGCTAGGCCACTCCAGGACCTTGAAATGCTTCTTACGAAGCCACTCCTTTGTTGCCCTGGCTGTGTGTTTGGGATCATTGTCATGCTGAAAGACCCAGCCACGTCTCATCTTAAATGCCCTTGCTGATGGAGGGAGATTTTCACTCAAAATCTCTTGATAAATGGCCCCATTCATTCTTTCCTTTACACAGATCAGTCGTCCTGGTCCCTTTGCAGAATACAGCCCAAAGCATGATGTTTCCACCCCCATGCTTCACAGTGGGTATGGTGTTCTTCGGATGCAATTCAGTATTTTTTCTCCTCCAAACACGAGAACCTGTGTTTCTACCAAAACGTTCTCTTTTAGTTTCATCTGACCATAACACATTCTCCTAGTCCTCTTCTGGATCATCCAAATGCTCTTTAGCGAACCGTAGACGGGCCTGGACGTGTACTGGCTTCAGCAGGGGGACACGTCTGGCAGTGCAGGATTTGAGTCCATGGCAGCGCATTGTGTTACTGATAGTAGCCTTTGTTACTGTGGTCCCAGCTCTCTGTAGGTCATTCACTAGGTCCCCCCGTGTGGTTCTGGGATTTTTGCTCACCGAGGGAGATTATCAGTGGTCTTGTATGTCTTCCATTTTCTAATGATTGCTCCCACAGTTGATTTCTTTACACCAAGCGTTTTACCTATTGCAGATTGTGTTCCCAGCCTGGTGCACGTCTACAATTTGGTCTCTGGTGTCCTTCGACAGCTCTTTGGTCTTGGCCGTAGTGGAGTTTGGAGTGTGAATGACCGAGGTTGTGGACAGGTGTCTTTTATACCGATCATGAGTTAAAACAGATGCCATTAATACAGGTAACGAGTGGAGACTCGTTACACCTCGTTAGAAGAAGATAGACCTCTTTGACAGCCAGAAAAACTTGCTTGTTTGTAGGTGACCAAGTACTTATTTTCCACTCTAATTTGGAAATAAATGCTTTAAAAATCAAACAATGTAATTTTCTGTTTTTTTTTTCCACATTCTGTCTCTCATGGTTGAGGTTTACCCATATTGACAATTACAGGCCTTTCCAAACTTTTCAAGTAGGAGAAGTTGCACAATTGGTGGTTGACTAAATAATTATTTGCCCCACTGTATGCCTCGTTCCGGGAAAGTCCCGGGCATTATCCTGTGAAATGTCTGCGTAATCTCCGTGTCAGTCGACCCGGGAAATTGCTTTCACATACAAGGGCTGCCTGTTTAAATCCCAGGATTTTAATGGTGATTAGGCGTATTTGAAAGGGGCTCATGTAACACATATTTTTAGGGCTGCAGCTGTTGAATATTTTAGTAATCGGGTATTCTACTGAGAATTCCATTGAGTAATCGGATAAAACATTTTTTTGGGGTCAATAGCAATCATAGATATACATGAGAATACAAGACATTTCACCTAACATTGAACCATTTTTAGACAACCAATGCCTTTACTTTCGATGTACATTGTTAAAAAAACAGCCAACAATTACATCTCAGATGTAACTAGAAAAAAAATTAATGCTTTCACTTAAAAACTTAAGCTACTTAAAAAAAAACAAAAAAAAACATTTTTTCTTACCTAAAAATGTCATTACCCCTGATAACATACATTACTTAAAAGTTAGATGTTTTTCCCATGGGGTTCAATTGAATTTCCATTTGTGTCAAGCCATTTTTAAGACCAAGTCCTGATAGTATTTTGAGTTTTTGCAGTTTTCAAAATAAATGCACGATAACTGCTGTATTGGAGCACATTAGGCACCAGTGCTACTTGGTGTTTTATCCATCAATGACTACCGAGCAAAAATTGACAGTTAGCTTTCTTATGTTTTTATTTTACACCCTCTTCACTCTACAGCACTGTGTTTTTACAGATTAAATAAAGCCTGTATGATAGACAGGTTTGTCACGCATCGACTGTAGTCATAAGTCATAAAAACCTAGTCCTCCGCAGGGCTAATATTACGTTAGCAAGGACAGTAACGTTAATCTAATTTATTAGCGCTATGTTAACTTAATTTTACCTTGTCCCGAGTGGTATTTTCTAGTATGTTTCGTCGCATTGACATATTAAAACACTTCTGTGTCCCCAAAAATAATTAAAAATTCTCCTGGGTTTCTCTCATTGTTTTTTGTTTCCTCTGTAGAATATTCTCCTATCTGGACGTGGTTACACTTTGTCGGTGTGCCCAAGTGTCCAAGGTAAGCGCTACTTGATCAGCATGTTTAAAGACTTCCATAACACACTGTCCTTGCTTTTCCCACCCGGCAGGCCTGGAATGTTCTGGCTCTGGATGGCAGCAACTGGCAGAAGATCGACCTGTTCAACTTCCAGACGGACATCGAGGTGAGAAAGAATAGCGAGGCTGTAAACTGTGTTTGTTTTTTGAGTGGCTTTATCCCGACCCGGGGCTTAGCGCAAGCTCCAGTGACAACGCCGACGTCACGGCTGATCCTTTTTTTTTTTGTTATTTTCCTTCCCTCTAAGGGCCGCGTGGTGGAGAACATCTCCAAACGATGTGGAGGCTTCCTGAGACAGCTCAGCCTGCGAGGATGCCTGAGCGTGGGCGACGCGTCTATGAAGTGAGCCTCTCTCCACCTTGCATAAACACACCCAAAAATGCGAGCACAGCAAAGTAGCATATTACCCCCCCAAAAATCGCAAATATTTGATTAAAAATACAATAAAAATGGTTTCTTTAAAGATAATTCAGAACATAAAGCATACTGTAGCGAATGTACAAAAATATGATATGAGTTATTAGAAAAAAATGAAGGCAAATATTGAATAAAATTATTGCAAACAAATATCAAAAGATTGATGAAAAATGCATGTCGGTTTTTCATTAAAAATAGTCTTACATTTTTTTGTTGAGGAATATTGATTAAAAAAGTACAGAAATAATTTGATAAATTAAAGATATTACATGGAAAGAACAAAAAAAGTTATGAAAAAATAATAAATCGGGTTTAAAAAATTGAGGGACTAAAAAGTTCTGGGAAAACCACAAACGTGATACAAAAAATTATGTAAAAATACATGATTGTACTAAAAATATCAGAAAAGTATTATGAAGTTATTCAGGGGAAAATGTTTTGTTTATTAGGAAAATAATAGGAAAAAAATAAAACGATAAAATGGGGAGGGGGGGAGATTCGAGCCTGTGGTGAAATTGCCGCATCACAGGAAACAGTGAAAAACGGGCAGGAGGCGCATTAGAAAAATTATTTATTAAAGACTTATTACTACAGTGGTATGAAAATGTATCTGTGTTAGGTTTTGTGTTTGTTTTCTCCTAGTGTGAATTCTCCCTGTGATTGCTCATTGATTTCACCTGTCGTACCTGCTCCGAGGGTATCCTCCAATCTGCCTCCTCATGTGTTGCCCAGCTGTTCCTCGTTCTCATTACCCCTTGTCTGCGTGTGTGTATATAAGCTCCCATTTTGTTTTCACTCCTTGTTGCGTCATTGTCTATGTCAATGTTCATGTCCACGTCCTGGTCAGCATTATTCTAGTATATCCGAGCCCTCGTTTTCCAAGTAAGTTTTTTTTTGGAAAACCAGTCTTTTGATAGTGACAGTTTGCCTCTATGCTTTCTTGGGATCACCACAGCCTTTGTTTTGTACTTTGTTCTTAGTTGGCTTTAATTAAATCATTATTGCACTGCCCTTTTTGCTTTGCTTCCCTTTTCCTGCGTTTGGGTCCACACACCACCTGCCTGCCCATTCCTGACAATCTGAACCTGTTGGAATTTCTCACATTTCTGCATAAAATCACCATTAAATGTGGTCTGATCTTTGTCAAAATCGCACAGATGTAAAAACAGTGTCTGCTAGGCCTGAACGATATTGGAAAAAACTATTGCTGCGATTTTTTGGGGGGGGGGGGGTTTGTGATATATTGCGATATTATATTGCGATATTAAAAAAAAAATATATATATTAGGGCTGTCAAAATTATCGCGTTAACGAGCGTTAGTTAATTTTTTAAATTAATCACGTTAAAATATTTGACGCAATTAACGCACTAGGCCCGCTCAAACAGATTTAAATGTCAGTACAGTGAAAGGCCAGCTTGTTAATTGTGTTTTATGGAGTTTTTCCGCCCTCTGCTGGCGCTTGGGTGTGACTTGCATATGTTATGTGGCGTAATGTCGCCCTCTGCTTGCGATTCAGTGCAGCTGATTATTTGGGTTTCGGCGCGCTTTTATGAGGTGATTAAATGTCGATGCGAACTCACTCCAATAGACAGTGCTATTCAGACCAGCTAACGTCCGCATCCAGTATTCAGTGGCAGTTCTCATAGCCCCATCACACTGTTTGTGTCTAATACATGCATTGCTTGTGAGTTATATTCCTCCTTTGTTTATATTCATGAGCATTAGATAGTTATTGATGATGTGTATTTGAATTTGTTCACATATATGGTGAAATGCAGTTACATTGTTAGATGCTTGTGAGCTAATTGGCTAGTGCTACTGCTCAAATGGACACGTGTGTGTACATTTTATGTTATTTTGTGATTTATGCAAGTTATTGACACATTGCCTTGTTATTTTCAGTTTTACAAAAATACAAGAAACGTGCTCCTGTCAAAAAGAGATGACTTCAGTAAAGCCCATGCAACTTTGCCACACCGTCTGATTTCTTTTTGGAACTTATGTTCGCTATCTGTCAATTTGTGTACTCACATACATTGAGGACAGAATAGGGCTACTAGTTTATTTTTTGATTGAAAATTTTACAAATTTTATTAAAACGAAAACATTAAGAGGCGTTTTAATATAACATTTCTATAACTTTTACTAATATTCATCTTTTAAGAACTACAAGTCTTTCTATCCATGGATCACTTTAACAGAATGTTAATAATGTTAATGCCATCTTGTTGATTTATTGTTATAATAATCAAATACAGTCTTTATGTACCGTATGTTGAATGTATATATCCATCTTGTCTTATCTTTCCATTCCAACAATAATTTACAGAAAAATGTGGCATATTTTATAGATGGTTTGAATTGCAATTAATTGCGATTAATTACGATTAATTTTTAAGCTGTAATTAACTTGATTAAAAATTTTAATCGTTTGACAGCCCTAATATATATATATATATATATATATCAGAGGTTGCGCTAGACATTTTCGTTGTCTGTCATTTTGACTGACAGGGTCAGAAAAATCCGGTCATAGTCTATTTTTACCCGTCACTTAAAATTTTAAACTGATAAGGATGACATATTCAATAGTATTTAGTTTTCATTCATTTTTAATTAATATTGTAATGCTTGCTTGGCGGCGAAAAATTAGACACGGAAGTCGTGGTATTTTTCTCCCTTTTTACTCTGCTTACCGCCAACAACTCCGCCTCCAAAGAAAAAGAGGCAACGATATAGACCCCAATCACCAACGTCACACAATGATCTTAATTGTGGTTGTCAGCCCAAAATCTTCTAAATATATATTAAATGCATCTTACCAAATATAAAAAGACTACTACATAGTCTGTGGTGATCGTTTGGTGCCCAGATTTCTTGTCGAATTACAGCAGTCCATCTCGCTCTCATCTTCGGGTCTCTCAGAATACGGTAGAACTTAAGTCTCTCCGTCTATCTTCTCTGTTACAGCAACCAACTGCCACACACGCCTTCACCATTTTGATTATTAATATTAACGAGCAGAAAAACACGCCGTAATAGGAGGCATGTACGTAGCGGTAATGTGTAAATATGACGAGCTGACACACAATATGGCGGCTCCGGTCAGGGGGGCGGAGTTGTGACGTCATGTGATTGGGGTCTATACACAGGCGGCAATCTTGTCCATCAATTGGATGACGCGCTGGCACACCGGGTGCACCAATAAGAACCTCGCGTTGATGTGTCAATCACGGTGCCGCCGCCAGACCCCGGTGACGCTACAATATTCTGACAGAAGAGCTAACTCGCCACCCTGTGGTCTGGGGTGTGAATTGCAACCTGTCAAAATGACGGACGGACTTCAGTTTTTTCCGTCACCGTTTTAAAAAACCGGTCAACGACGGAAAATATCCGGTTAACGCGACCCCTGATATATATATATATATTTTTTTTTTTTAAAGACATTTTTACTAGATGACTTGAATAGCTGTTTGGAAAGACTTTGGATAACTCATCATGACCACAGTGTACAGTATACCATCGTTTTTCGCGGTTAATACGGACCAGAACCCGCCGCGATAAGTGGAAAAAACGCAAAGTAGCGCACCCCCCCCCCCCCCCCCCCCCCCCATTTTTTGTGTATGTGTGTGTGCTCAATGTATTTATTCTGATCTAGCACTGGAAAGAGACAAGACATGTTTTTTCTTCACTTTTTTCCCCCAAAGTGTGATTAAAAAAAAAAAAAAATATATATATATATATATATATACTTTTTTAATAAATGCTTTTTAAGCACTTTAAATGTAATAATTATGATGAGTTTTAAACATAACTGTCCCACTGAATCATTTTTAGACAAGAATAAAGTGTAGTAGAAAAATGCTTGGCTTTAATAAATGCTTTTGTTTACCTAACATGGCTGTGACTCTTGGAGTGACATGTAGAAATTACAAACTCCTCGTAATCACTTCTGGCGTTTATTTTATATGTCTCGAACGTCTCCACATTCTCCCCCCACAGACACACACATTCATTCCAGCCCGCGCTCCTTTGCAGAAACTGTTGAACAAGTTAAACAGTTTGATTGACAGATTGCTGCCCGGCTTCCTTGACCAGATCAAAGCCATCGTTAACTTTAATAAGCAAGTGCCGCAGTGACTGAGAGCTGGGAAAGGGGGTGAGAGAGGCTGTGCGAGCGAATGAAGCAGATCAAGGGTTTGTGGATCAGAAAAAACCCCCAAAAAACTATCGCACGTCCTTGCATTGGGACTATCGCGCATGTGCACATCGCGATGGCGATGTTTAAACGATATATCGTTCAGGCTTAGTGTCTGCTTTAATTAAAACCACCCAAACATTTTTCATATTTTAATGAGGATAGTATGCAAACAATGGCAGAAGGGGGAAAAATAAGTAAGTGAACCATCACATTAAATATTTCGTGATTCCCTGTCAACCCCCTCCCCCTTTGGCAGCAATAACTTAAACCAAACGCTTGCTGTATGATGTCGGTAGGTCATGCCATCGCATCTCAATGGGGTTCAAGTCTGGACTTTGACTTGGCCACTCCAGAACATGTGTTTGTTCTTCTGAAACCATTCTGAAGTTGATTTACTTCTGGATTTTGGATTATTGTCTTGCATTCATCCTCTATTTCGCTTCAACTGTCTGACAAATGCCCTCAGGTTTTCCTGCAAAACTTTTGAATTAATTCTTGATTGCAAGTTGTCCAGGACCTGATGCAACAAAACAGCCCCAAATCATGATGCTCCCTCCACCATGCTTCACGGTGGGGATGAGGTGTTGATGTTTGTGAGATGATTTATGTATTTTTCCTCCAACCATGACGTTGTGTGTTACTCCTAAACAATTCAACTTTGGTTTCATCAGTCCACAAAATATTTTGCCAAAACTTCTGTGGAGTGTCCGAGTGCCTTTTTGCAAACAATAAACGAGCAAAAATAATTTTAATATTGTTTTTTTTTTTAGACAGCAGTGGCTTCCTCCTTGGAGTCCTCCCATGAACACCATTCTTGGCCATAGTTTTACGTATAGTTGATGTGTGCACAGAGGTATTGGACGTGCCAGTGATTTCTGTAAGTCTTTAGCAGACACTCTAGGGTTCTTTTTTACCTCTCTGAATATTCTGCGCCTAACTCTTGGCGTCATCTTTGGTGGACGGCCACTCTTTTGGAGAGCAGCAACAGTGCCAAACTCTCTCCATTTGTAGACATCTTCTCTGACTGTTGTTTGATGAACATCCAGACTTTTAGAGATGGTTTTGTATCCTTTTCCAGCTTTATACAAACCACCAATCCTTGATCGCAGGTCTTCAGACAGCTCTTTTAATCGAGCCATGATGCACATCAGACAGTGCTTTTCATCAAGACAATTCTTACCAGGTGTATGTTTTATAGTGGGCAGAGCAGTTTTAAACCACTCCTCAGTGATTGGGCGCACACCTGACTTAAATTGTTTAGTAAAAATTGTTTTCAATTGCTCTTTTAAGTTCCTCAAGCAGAAGGTTTCCCCCTTCTTTCATTGTTTGCATACTATCCTTATTAAAATATGAACACCTATAAATGTTTGGGTGGTTTTAGATAAAGCAGACACTGTTTTTACATCTCTGTGATTTTGACAAAAATCAGATCACATTTGATGGTGATTTTTTGCAGAAATGTGAGAAATTCCAAAGGGTTCAGATACTTTTTCATACCACTGTATATGTATTGTTGTTCTTTTGTTTTTTTGTCTTGTATATTTTTTTGAATACTGCTATAATCAAATATTATTTTAACATTTTTTTGTTGACGACCTTTTGGACGCTGCGACGCCAAGCATTTGCCAAGCTCGCCCTATGGACCGCACAGGTCTGAATGGTTGACCTCAGATGGACCCGCAATAGAACTGTAAATATCTCAGAAACGATAACAGCACAAACAACCACAAACGTAGCACAAACGATTGTGATCATTTTTATATAAATTTCCGTCTGATGAGTGGCCAGGTTAACGAAGGTTTCTACAGATGGTAGCTTATGCATTACCTGCAAAGCTACTAGA
Source organism: Corythoichthys intestinalis (assembly GCF_030265065.1). NCBI lineage: Eukaryota > Metazoa > Chordata > Actinopteri > Syngnathiformes > Syngnathidae > Corythoichthys > Corythoichthys intestinalis. Next base: position 29,332,962 of record NC_080416.1, read on the forward strand.
GGGTGTAATAGTACACACAAGTCAATAAGAGATTCGTGAAGAATATTTGACGACAGAGCCATGACACTTTTTCCATTCCCGCACCCTACTAATCTCTTGGTTGTGCTACAACTTCAGGACTTTTGCACAGAACTGTCGTAACATTGAAGCATTGAACCTGAACGGCTGCACCAAGATCACAGATAGCACTTGCCTAAGCCTGAGCAAGTTCTGCTCTAAGCTCAAGCACCTGGACCTCACCTCTTGCGTGTCCGTCACCAATCATTCCCTCAAGGCCCTCAGGTACCTTTCCATTTTAACCTCCCGCTGTAAAACGGCAACTTATTTACAACGTTTCGTGGTGTTTCAGCGACGGTTGCCGCACGCTGGAGACCTTGAATCTTTCCTGGTGTGACCAGATCACGCGCGACGGCATCGACGCCCTGTCCCGAGGCTGCGCCGGTTTACGGGCGCTATTCCTCAGAGGCTGCACGCAGGTACCCCTAAAGACGAACGCGCCCCCGTAAAAAACCCGCCGTGATTTGCGTTGTGCTTCAGCTGGACGACGGCGCCTTGAAGCACCTGCAGAAGCACTGCCAAGAGCTCACCACCATCAATATGCAGTCATGCACGGTAAGTAAAGGGAAGAGAGAGCCAGGCAACGGATTATTTACAAGGTGGTCACGGTTTCCTTTACGTGCAGCAAATCACCGACGAGGGCCTGGTGAGTCTGTGCCGAGGATGCCACAAACTGCAGATCCTCTGCGTGTCGGGCTGCAGCAACATCACGGACGCCTCTCTCACTGCGCTGGGACTCAACTGTCCTCGGCTCAAGTAAATACAAATTCTGTCTGGTTAGTACTAGTAAAGCTGCCACCAGTGGCGTTCGTAGCCTACATGGTGCCCTGGGCGAAAAGATGCTATGTCAAAATGTCAAAAAAAAAACAAAAACAACAGCAATCGCAAAAAACTAACAACGGTTGACCAACAAAATACAGCGCATTATGTACAGTGGGGCAAATAAGTATTTAGTCAACCACCAATTGTGCAAGTTCTCCTACTTGAAAAGATTAGAGAGGGCTGTAATTGTCAACATGGGTAAACCTCAACCATGAGAGACAGAATGTGGGAAAAAAACAGAAAATTACATTGTTTGATTTTTAAAGAATTTATTGCCAAAATAGAGTGGAAAATAAGTATTTGGTCACCTACAAACAAGCAAGATTTCTGGCTGTCAAAGAGGTCTAAATTCTTCTAACGAGGTCTAACGAGGCTCCATTCGTTACGTGTATTAATGGCACCTGTGTTAACTCATTATCGGTATAAAAGACACCTGTTAGTAACTTCAGTCAGTCACACTCCAAACTCTACTATGGCCAAGACCAAAGAGACGTCGAAGGACACCAGAGACAAAATTGTAGACCTGCACCAGGCTGGGAAGACTGAATCTGCAATAGGTAAAACGCTTTGTGTAAAGAAATCAACTATGGGAGCAATTATTAGAAAATGGAAGACATACAAGACCACTGATAATCTCCCTTGATCTGGGGCTCCATGCAAGATTTCACCCCGTGGCATCAAAATGATAACAAGAACGGTGAACAAAAATCCCAGAACCACACGGGGGGACCTAGTGAATGACCTACAGAGAGCTGGGACCACAGTAACAAAGGCTACTATCAGTAACACAATGCGCCGCCAGGGACTCAAATCCTGCACTGCCAGACGTGTCCCCCTGCTGAAGCCAGTACACGTCCAGGCCCATCTGCGGTTCGCTAGAGAGCATTTGGATGATCTAGAAGAGGACTGGAAGAATGTGTTATGATCAGATGAAACCAAAATAGAACTTTTTAGTAGAAACACAGGTTTTCGTGTTTGGAGGAGAAAGAATACTGAATTTCATCCGAAGAACACCATACCCACTGTGAGCATAGGGGTGGAAACACCACGCTTTGGGGCTGTTTTTCTGCAAAGGAACCCGGACGACTGATCTGTGTAAAGGAAAGAATGAATGGGGCCATGTATCGAGAGATTTTGAGTGAAAATCTCCTTCCATCAGCAAGGGCATTGAAGATGAGACGTGGCTGGGTCTTTCAGCATGACAATATTCCCAAACACACAGCCAGGGCAACAAAGGAGTGGCTTCGTAAGAAGCATTTCAAGGTCCTGGAGTGGCCTAGCTAGTCTCCAGATCTCAACCCCATACAAAATCTGTGGAGGGAGTTGAAAGTCCGTGTTGCCCAACGACAGCCCCAAAACATCACTGCTCTAGAGGAGAGCTGCATGGAGGAATGGGCCAAAATACCAGCAACAGTGTGTGAAAAGCTTGTGAAGAGTTACAGAAAACGTTTGGCCTCTGTTATTGCCAACAAAGGGCACATAACAAAGTATTGAGATGAACTTTTGGTATTGACTAAATACTTATTTTCCACCATGATTTGCAAATAAATTCTTTAAAAATCAAACAATGTGATTTTCTGGGTTTTTTTTTTTTTCCACATTCTGTCTCTCATGGTTGAGGTTTACCCATGTTGACAATTACAGGCCTCTCTAATATTTTCAAGTGGGAGAACTTGCACAATTAGTGGTTGACTAAATACTTATTTGCCCCACTGTATACAACCCAACAACCAATGCACAGTACAGTGGTACCTCTACATACGAAGTTATTTCGTTCCAGGACCTTGTTTGTAAGTCAAAATGGTCGTATGTCGAGCAGGATTTTCCCATAGGAATACATTATAATTCCATTAATTTGTTCCACAGCCCAAAAACCAATAAATACTGCTGATACGATGACAAATGGCAATTACATAGAGCAAAACAAATAGTTATAAATAAAAATTTGTATAATATAATAATAATAACAATAATAATAATTAGGGTTGTTCCGATCATGTTTTTTGCTCCCGATCCGATCCCGATCGTTTTAGTTTGAGTATCTGCCGATCCCGATATTTCCCGATCAGATTGCTTTTTTTTTTGCTCCCAATTCAATTCCAATCATTCCCGATCATATACATTTTGGCAATGCATTAAGAAAAAAATTAATAAAACTCGGACGAATATATACATTCAACATACATTACATAAGAACTGTATTTGTTTATTACGACTAAATCCTCAAGATGGCATTTACATTATTAACATTCTTTCTGTGAGAGGGATCCACGAATATAAAGACTTGTGACTTTGTATATTGTGACTAAATATTGCCATCTTGTGTATTTGTTGAGCTTTCAGTAAATGATACTGCAGCCATTCAATCCAAATGCATGATGGGAAGTGGAACCATGACTTTTCGTAGTGCTACCAATTGATATATTTCTCTGCGTTGGGAAATAAGATAAGGTGTTAAGAAAAAGACCAATTGCTACCTTGCTTCCCCACATTGCTTCCCATGATATTTCTAATCGTAGGGAGAAGGATTGTAAGGCTTTAGCCGATTAAAAAAAGGTTCCAAAGGCTGCCTAAATTTACTCTACTCATTTTACGCTGCCTTTTATGTCTCTATGTAGGTAAAACGGCACTATTACAGATGGAGCGCGACAATGCGTGAGTGGGTCGTGCAACGCATGTATTAATTGCGTTAAATATTTTAACGTGATACATTTTTTAAAAAATTAATTACCGCCGTTATCGGGATAAATTTGATAACCCTACCTTAAGCCTAAACTAAAGACTCTGGATGAGCCGATTCCGATACTTTGAAAATGACGTGATCGGCATCATCTAATAATAATTAATAATTATTCCTGTAAATAGTGTGACAAATTGGATTCTAATGTGGCAGACTTTTTTTTGCTGTACCTGAACGCACCGTGGGGCTGACGTCACAGTGAGAGAGGTCAGTGCGGTTGAGATAATACTTTCGTTTTCTTGAGAGCACAGTCAACTGCGGCGGACAATAGGTGTTTTGTGTTGTTTAAGTTCTTAAATAAATGATAAAAACGTGACGAAGCTGGCGATTTCCTTGGCGATGTTACCACAATAATAATTGTCACCTTAACTTATAAAGGCTGGCGAACAGTGGTCGGAAGAGGACCGTGAAGCTCTATTGTTGAGCCAGTTCATGGATGCGCACCCCACACTCATATTTTTCTATATTTTGCATCTTCATTTCCGAGGTAAGCGTCACATTTCTTCCTTGTTTCACCATCTATACCAACTTTCTTTGAAACCTGTGTTGATTTCTCACAAGAAATGTGTGGTGCTGTCATGTTGTCGTATTTCGAGCATGTCGTCAGATGAAGAAACAAATGGCGTGTCAAATTTTACGTCGGATGTCGAAAAAATCATGTGTCGAAGCGATCTTATGTCGAGGTACCACTGTATTTGCTCAGAATGTTACATTTATAAACGCTTTCAAACGTTTAAAAGTGCACGACAGTAAATATGTGCAAGAGACATAAACTTCAGTTGATGGGACACGGGGTTGATCCGTAGGGGGCCTATTTTCAAAAACATAAAATTCAAATATTTTCAAAACCAAAGGCGCTAGTGACCTAAAACCAAAACAGGCACCTAATGTAGGCATATATGAGTCCCCATGAGCAACAACATAAAAAAATTCAAAGTCATTCCCTAATAAAATCCTGATTATTTTTTTATACATTTATAATAAAACTTAAAATGGCTATAAAATTCTCATGAATTTTATGCTAGACGCACGAAAATCACCAAAATGCAGAGATAATCACCTATATTTTCAGGATCAATAGCAATATTTAACATATCATTTAAGTTTTTGCCCATAATAGCAGCTTCATTTTTTTTTATTTAGTGCAAGTTTTCAACAGCTAATAAATCACTCAATTTTCCCACCAAACACTTGAGGAAAGCATGCAGAATCATCTTAATTTTACTCAACATATGCAAAATTTGCATTTTTCTTTATACAATCACAACTTACTTAGGTTGAATTCTGATGTTACTATTGCCTCAGCGCACGTCTTGCCGGTGTTCTGTCAAATTTTGCACACTTATAATATTTTGCTCCCGAAGCTTTTTTGGCGGTGAATAAGCCGTATTTTACATTCGTTGAACTCTGAATGTTAACTAAAGGAGCTAAATAAACAAGTTACATCATAAAGGCGCTAACAGTGTCTGAGGAGAACTTTTCTACATGTCCGTCCATGATCAAACGTAAATTAATATTACTTTCTTTCAAAAAAGTTAGTAGTATTTACTTTGGAACCGCTGCATTCGCGGCCATTTTTTACGCGCATTCGCAGAACCGCAAAGTCGTAATTTCTGATGGGGTGCAGAATTTGACAGAACACTGGCTATCTGGCCCTCGTCGTTTATAGATTGAACTGTTACATAAAATAAAACACGAAAAAGGCGATTTTTTTTTTTTTTTTTAGTATGGACGCAGAATTGTCTAAATGACTACTTTTTTGCCAAAAAACGGGCAGTTGGTCACGCTACTGTGTATGGATTAGTGGTGTCAACAATAATCGATGCGGCGATGCATCCCGATGCGGGGCATGGACGATTCGATTCGATGCGGGCAACAAGCCGAATCGATTCAGCGCATTTTAAAATATATAAGTACGTTCAAAAATCTTCCCTGCGCAATTCTGGTGATGCAACGGATTTGGTTTCCCCATTTGTATTATTATTCTCATGTTTCATTTTTTACACACAGCATAACTCTGGTCAAGTTTCCCACATACCTCGTATAGAAGCCAAAATGTCTCCAGATGTCTGCTTTCAATGTCTTCGGTGCATCAATAATCTTTCTCGCTCCCTCTTTCTCCGCTTCAGCCATTGTTATGTTATGTCCTATCTTTTAGAGGTTAGATCTTGCGCCGAACCCAAACGAGTCGGGTCGGGCCCAAAATGTTAAGCATTCACGTTCGGGTCAGGTCGGGCCGCCGCGCCGGACTAATAATTTAAAAAAAATTTTTTAAATGGGATAAAACCGAGAGCAGGCTCTCTGTATTGTGCATTTGTTTGTGCACGCACATGAAGCAGTGGCGCCGCTGCTTTTTCTTCTTCTCCTCCGCTGTGGTGCTTGCGATTCGTTACGAAAGACACTTTTATTTATTTACACAAAGGCAACACAAATGTGATCCTTTTGAATCTTCTCCTCTGAGTGTCTGCAAAATCGCATGTTTTTTAAAAAATTTTTATATTAAACTTTCCCAGCGTTATTTCGTTGTGGAAATGCTTTTATAATGATCTTAAAAATATGTAGACTATTTAAACATTAAGAAAACTTGCGTTTTTTTTCTGCCAACTGAGAATTCGTTACGAAAGACCCTTTTTTTGCACACAAAGGCAACACAAATGTGATCCTTTTGAATCTTCTCCTCTGTGTGTCTGCAAAATCGCATGTTTTTTTAAATTTTTTATATGTTTTATATATATTAAACTTTCCCAGCGTTATTTCGTTGTGGAAATGCTTTTATAATGATCACAAAAATATGTAGACTATTTAAACATTAAGAAAACTTGCGTTTTTTCTGCCGACTCGAAGAAATGAAAATAAATTGCTGCTGCTGCGTTTGTTTTTTTTCCGCGTTACTCCAAGCCGGGTCGGGCTTCAATACCAGCGGGCCGTGTCAGGTCAGGCCGGATTTTTTAGGCCCGATCTAACCTCTACTATCTCTCTGCTCTCTCGATTGCAAAAAAACTGATATTTCCTCATATTGAAACAGATTGTTATGGCTGCTAAATTGCTGCTGCACTTCATTGTAATTCATTATTTTTTATTGTTTTGTAGTAGTTACTGATTGCATTTCTAAGTTGATTGCACATATATAGTGGGCTAGGCCTACATTTTACTTTTGTTCTACATTGCAATTTAGTTGATGTTTTGTTTGCAACTGAACTGATCCCTGGATTGATATTGCGATAAAGATGCTGCTGCACTACAATATTTTCTTTTTCGTTTTCTTTAATATTTACTAGAATATTTTTATTGATGGGTCGTTGTGTCTAAAATACAGTGACTGTTATTAGTGATTTTGCACAGGAGTTAAGATGATGCACTGTGTGAAAGGCTGCTACTGTGTGTAAAAAAAAAGAGAAAGCCCTGGTCTCATTCAAAGCACCAATTAAATGCTGTGATCCGGTTTTTTTTGTTTTTTTTTTAAATAAATATACCTGAAAGTATTTTCATTTGACTTCAACCAGGAGTGATACAACAGCCAATAAAAAGTTTAATGTCTGACCGCTTGTGTTGCCTCATGATTCACGAAAAATATGCTTTGCTTTAGAATTTTAATGCATCCCAGGCTTTAAGGCATCGCGATGCATTGCCGGATCGAACCAAATCGAATCGTGACCCTCTGAATCGAATCGAATCGAATTGAATCGAATCGTGGCCGTCCGAATCGTAATCGAATCGAATCGTGAGGGCAGCGCCGATGCACACCTCTAGTATGGATACAACATGGCGGCCATCACAGAACAAAGAGCTTTTTAAGTTGAAAGTGCATGGGGCTTGAGCTGTGGCTGTGGGTTTAGGCTCACCCAAAGGACTGCATTTATTTTGATTTTATTTAGAATATTTCAGTTATTTATTTTTTTTATTTGACCTTAACATTATACTTATATTCGAATTTTGCTAGTATGTTTTGAAAATATAAAAATCCAGGTCAATGGATTTTTTTTTTCTAACCCAGATATCTCAAAGTAACACATTTTAGTGCTGTAATTGCAATACCGTGAAACTGGGATATTTTGGTTTACGGTTATCATACCGTCAGAATATCATACAGGCACATGACTAACGTCATCACTCGAAATTAATGTCTCAATATCTATAAAACAATAGCAGCACAAATGAAAATTTTTAACATTTAGTCAAATCTACCAATCTCTCTACCACTAAATACTATAAGAAAAAAAAAAAAAAACATTGATTGTGTGCTTCTCAGGATCCTTGAAGCCGCGCGATGTTCCCATGTGACAGATGCTGGCTTCACTGTGCTGGCTAGGGTGAGTTTTTCCCTTCCATACCGACTCTCTTCCCCGTACAATGAAATTGATAACCGAGCTGGAAACTTTGCTCTTCTTTACAGAACTGCCACGAGCTTGAAAAAATGGACTTGGAAGAATGTATTTTGGTAAGATAATCCTAAAAAAAAAAATCATACTTGGGAATCTGTGTACTTCACGATACAATTTGCGATGCAAAGACTCAGGATAACAATGAACTCACGATATGGCGATCATAGACTTCATAACCTATTGACATGACATGGGAAACGGGGCTGGTTCGTTGGGGACCTATTTTCAAAAACTTCATATTCAAATATTAACAAAACCAAAGCTGCTACCAACCGAAAACCAAAACAGGCACCAACCTTAGCCATATATGAGTCTCCATGAGCAGTTTTTCCCTTGTAAAATCCAGATTAATTATTTTCTATATAAGTACAACACAATTTAAAATGGCTATAAGTCTCATATTTTACACTAGATGCACAAAAATCACCAAATGCAAAAAAAATCACCTATATTTTCAGGATCAATAGCAATATTTAACATATCATATAAGTTTTTGACCAAAATAGCATAAATCACTCAATTTAACATCAGAAACTTAATACTTGAGGAAAACATGCAGAATCAATCATAAATAATATGTAAATATATAATTAATAAATTCTACATACAATCACAACTTATTATAGAATAGAATATCCCTTTATTATCATTATATACTATATACAGTTGGCAATGAGGCTAGCGGCCGCCATATGCGAACAGATCTTTTCTAGCGAAAATTCTTGTGAATAAATGCTTAAATCCCCAAATTCTTCATAGATATGGACGTAAAACAGTCTCAATTCTTGGTTAAAAGCAAAGAAACCGTGCTTTTAGCGTTTATTTTACGTATATTGATGAAGGACCATGCTGCTATGTTAGCGAATGAGGCTAGTGGGGCCCTGGCGTAAAAGGACCTTTTCTGGCGGAAATTCTTGTGAATAAGTGCTTCAAATCCCCGAATTCTTCAAAGATAGGGACGTAAAACAGTCTTGATTCTTGGTTAAAAGCAAAGAAACTGTGCAGGTAGCATTTGTTTCGCGTAAATATTGCGAATTATGAGGCTAGTCAGTTACGAAAATTAGTGGCCTCCATGTGTAAAAAAGAAAATTCCTGTGAATGAATGCTTCAATCACGCATGCATGGTAAGAAAAATATAATATTTACCTTGAATCCTCGAACAAATTACTCCTGAGACAATCCTTCCTGTTTGTATGTGGTACAGCTTTCGTAGTCAAATCCAATCGAAAGTAAATCCAAGCTTAAATCCTAAATGAGCATGTGCCGTCTTCGGCTATTAGTAAATGAAGCTCGGCTCCTTCTGATCAGGCGTGATGCGAAGAATGACAAAGTGTCAGGTCAATAGATTTTTGAAGTCTATGTGGCGATATAAAATATATCGATTCATGGGTCGGGAAAAAATTCTACAATATTCTACAAGTAATAAAAAGAAAAACAAGCTCTTTTCATCCTTCTGCTGTGATTTGGAAAGAGTTTATCACTAGTAGACGTCCAATCCATTTCAACTGGGAGGCTGGAAGCGAATTAATATAAACAATGGCGGCTAGGAGTGGGAACCTCTTGGTACCTCACGATACGATACGATTTGCGATACAAAGCTCGCGATAACAATGATCTGACGATATGGCGATACAACGATTATCGATACATTGGTCAGGAAATTATTCTAGAATATTCTGCAAACAACTAATAAACAGAAAAACAAGCTTCTGCTGTAAATTGGAATGAGTTTATCACTAGTAGAAGTCCAATCCATTTGAACTGGGAGGGTGGCAGTGAATGAACATTTGTTCATTCGCGGCCATTTAAGGTAATTTACCTGTTGATTTTCAGTTATTTCCTGTTGATTTGGGGGTATTTTATGGGTCACTTCCTGTTTATTTTGAGTTACAGAACAGGAAGTGACCTGGGAATAACCCAAATGAATAGGCAGTGACTCAAACTCAACAGGAAATGACCTGTAAATGCTCTGGTTTCGAATGAACGAACGTTCCCAGTCTAAATGGATTCGGCGTCGTGCACCATCAATGCAGCCTTAGAGTTAACTGAGACACTATTATGGTGGAAGATTTTGGTAGGTAGATTTATTTTTTTAGACATTGACAGCTTTTTAAAACGATATCTCGATTCTTGGCAGGAGCATATCGATAACTTTTTGGCATACAAAGTATCATGATATATCACCATTTCGATATTTTGTCACCCCTAATAGCTGCCACTTCAAACAGATTGGACGTCTGTGGCCGTCAGTGGCTGCCCATTCCAGGCAATAAGTTAATGTCGAGGCATCTAACGTCATTTCCTGTTTATTTTCAGTCACTTCCTTTTCCTTTTGGGACATTTACAGGTCACCTCTGTTGATTTTGGGTGACTGAAAAGGAAGTGACTCAAGAATGTCCCCAAATCAATAGGAAGTGACTCAAAATGAACAGGAAATAACTGGTATATACTTGTAAATGCCCACAAAAGACTGGCTGTGAATACTCTGGCAGTGTGAAATGGACTAGAAGCAATTTTCTTGAATTTTCTTCTTCTTTTCACACAGGTGACAGACAACACTTTGGTTCAACTGTCCATCCATTGCCCCCGTCTGCAAGCTTTGGTAAAATCTTTCCTTACTTCTTTGACTTCCATCCAGGGTTGCCAGATGGGAAAGACCGTTTCAAGCCCAATCACACAGTAGAACCCGCCCAGTTCAATAAAAACAGCCCAAATTACAACCTTCCGTTGAAGATGAGATGTTACCTTAATGCAATTCAATGTACACTCACCGGCCACTTTATTAGGTACACCTGTCCAACTGCTCGTTAACACTTAATTTCTAATCAGCCAATCACATGGTGGCAACTCAGTGCATTTAGGCATGTAGACATGGTTTAAGACAATCTCCTGGAGTTCAAACCGAGCATCAGTATGGGGAAGGAAGGTGATTTGAGTGACTTTGAACGAGGTATGGTTGTTGGTGCCAGAAGAGCTGGTCTGAGAATTTCAGAAACTGCTGATCTACTGGGATTTTCACGCACAACCATCTCTAGGGTTTACAGAGAATGGTCTGAAAAAGAAAAAATATCCAGTGAGCGGCAGTTCTGTGGGCGGAAATGCCTTGTTGATGCCAGAGGTTAGAGGAGAATGGCCAGACTGGTTTGAGCTGATAGAAAGGCAACAGTGACTCAAATAACTACCCGTTACAACCAAGGTAGGCAGAAGAGCATCTCTGAACAAACATTACGTCGAACTTTGAGGCAGATGGGCTACAGCAGCAGAAGACCACGCCGGGTGCCACTCCTTTCAGCTAAGAACAGGAAACTGAGGCTACAATTTGCACAAGCTCATCGAAATTGGACAATAGAAGATTGGAAAAACGTTGCCTGGTCTGATGAATCTCGATTTTGCTTCGACATTCGGGTGGTAGGGTCAGAATTTCGCGTCAACAACATGAAAGCATGGCTCCATCCTGCCTTGTATCAACGGTTCAGGGTGGTGGCGGTGGTGTAATGGTGTGGGTAATATTTTCTTGGCACTCATTGGGCCCCTTGGTACCAATTGAGCATCGTTTGAACGCCGCAGCCTACCTGAGTATTGTTGCTGAGCATGTCCATCCCTTTATGACCACAATGTACCCAACTTCTGATGGCTACTTTCAGCAGGATAATGCACCATGTCATAAAGCTGGAATCATCTCAGACTGGTTTCTTGAACATGACAATGAGTTCACTGTACTCAAATGGCCTCCACAGTCACCAGATCTCAATCCAATAGAGCATCTTTGGGATGTGGTGGAACGGGAGATTAGCATCATGGATGTGCAGCCGACAAATCTGCACCGTGTGATGCCATCATGTCAATATGGACCAAACTCTCTGAGGAATGCTCCCAGCACCTTGTTGAATCTATGCCACGAAGAACTGAGGCAGTTCTGAAGGCAAAAGGGAATCCAACCCGTTACTAGCATGCTGTAGCTAATAAAGTGGCCAGTGAGTGTATATCATTATCAGAAAAAAATGAATAAATCTACAAATTGTAGATCTTGCGGTTCCATCAACAAGCATTATGGGAAATGCACATTTCAATGGCGTACCGCACGCAACGCGTCACTTTTGATTATTAATATTTATGACGTTAGCAACTGTTGCTAGGTGGGTCAAGCTCGGGTTTGTCCCTCATGCTAAATAGATATAAATAGAGTGAGATGTTTACCGAGCTAAACCTGCCAATTCTGTCTGAAAATGATGTGCTTGGTGCCAAATTCACTGGTAAAGATGTGGAAGAACATACAAATGCTCAGTTGAAGAGATGGCTTGAGTGTCAAGGGCTGAAAAAGACTGGAAAAAGAGCCGACCTGATCCAAAGGTAGCTTTTTTTATCGACACTTTTTTCTTGTGTGCATTGCCTTACACCAATGACAATGACATTCTCCTGTTTCAACGATCTGTCCTTTACCACCATATGCCCCGTCTTTCTTATATATTATATCCTCTGGTTGTCTTACCTCTCTGACCGTTCTTGGGGGAATTAACATTGCTATTTTTGTGTAGTAATCGCAAATGCTACTCAGTGACAGCCAACAAAAACATTTCATTCTTTCATTAATAACAAATCTTCATTCCATAATTTCTTTATACTTCCCCCTTACTACAGTTGTTTTTTTACAACAGAAAAGGAAAACAGTGGCAGTCAGATACCATTTTAATTTTATTCTGGTCATTCTTTATCAGACAGAAGCAGCACGGCAAAATGCCACGCTAAACAATAAGTAAAAATATCAAAATGGCTTACCTCTTCGTCCACTGTAGGACCATGGCCCCCAACAAAATGTTTACAGCAAATGAAGGTGGATGGCTTAACCTTGCTGGCGTTAAACTGGTCTTTTGGAAGTCCGCGCAAGTTGATCTATTCTTCACCATTTTCATTATTTTCCTCCGAGTTTTGGGTTTCAGGAAACGTATAAAGAAAACATCCCTCATATGTCGTAATATCTAGAGTCGTTTCTACAAGTTCCATAGCAGCAGTGTTTACTCGGCATGTTCTTTTTTTTTGTAAGATTACCGGCAGAAAACAAGCAGTACTAACATTACCATGGGTTGTATGTGAGAGTGCTTCTATGTTGACCCACTTCCAGTTTACAATGGTGACGTCGCAGTCTAAAAATTGCATTCGTGTGGTACGCTATTGAGATTAGTGTCGAAAGCAAAAGCAAATCCACCTGTCATGAGGAATTCGAAACAATCCAACATACACAACAATACATAACAAAAAGGAAGTTGCAACAATAACACATTAAATATCATTTTTAGAATTATTTGTTTTTTAAATATTTGGTATTATTATTTAAAGATGATTTTTATTTTATTTTTAAACTACAGTCCATCTTACACATTTTATTGTGAATTATTTTGAAGAATTTGACTCTACCAACAAATCAGAAACGGCATGCAGTTCATGTGCTAAAATTCCAGATAGCAATGCAACTGAACTTCAAGGTGAAGACGTACATGTTTCACTGTTAAAACTAATCAAGACCCTTCCTTCCAAAACCGCCAAATGTGGTCCAAAGAAGCCCAAATTTGATCAACCCGCTCAAAGCATTTTCTTCCTGTTCCGAGTCTTTGGAAATAGCTGTCCAATCTGGCAACACTGCTTCCATCCTCCCTTCCTCCCTCTCTCCCTATCTTCCTTCAGTGGGTACATTTGTTTTAAGCTGGCATTTCTTCCCATTTGCTGCCTCCGCGCAGTCGCTGTCCCACTGCGAGCTGATCACGGACGACGGCATCCGGGCGCTGAGCGTGAGCACGTGCGGCCAGGAGCGTCTACGCGTGGTGGAGCTGGACAACTGCCCGCTCATCACCGACGTTACCCTGGAGCACCTGAAGAGCTGCCACCGCTTGGAGCGCATCGAGCTCTACGACTGCCAGCAGGTTACCAGGGCCGGCATCAAGCGCATACGGGTAATTTGCTAAGCTAACTAATGCGTCCCTACCTGACATTCCTTTAAGAGATAGTAAAACCACAACCACTCGTTGGTGTAAATGCTATTAGTGATGTATGATATGGACGAAAAAAAAACGAAATCACAGTGTATGACTTTAACTTTTTTTTTTTTTTGTATTATACTGCTGCAAATACAGTGGGGCAAATACGTATTTAGTCAACCACCAATTGTGCAAGTTCTCGTACTTGAAAAGATAAGATAGGCCTGTAATTGTCAACATGGGTAAACCTCAACCATGAGAGACAGAATGTGGAAAAAAAAACAGAAAATCACATTGTTTGATTTTCAAAGAATTTATTTCCAAATTAAAGTGGAAAATAAGTATTTGTTCACCTACAAACGGGCAAGATTTCTGGCTGTCAAAGAGGTCTAACTTCTTCTAACGAGGCTCCACTCGTTACCTGTATTAATGGCACCTGTTTTAACTCATTATCGGTATAAAAGACACCTGTCCTCAACCTCAGTCAGTCACACTCCAAACTCCACTATGGGCAAGACCAAAGAGCTGTCGAAAGACACCAGAGACAAAATTGTAGACCTGCACCAGGCTGGGAAGACTGAATCTGCAATAGGTAAAACGCTTGGTGTAAAGAAATCAACTGTGGGAGCAGTTATGAGAAAATGGAAGACATACAAGACCACTGATAATCTCCCTCGATCTGGGGCTCCATGCAAGATCTCACCCCGTGGCGTCAAAATGATAACAAGAACGGTGAGCAAAAATCCCAGAACCACACGGGGGGACCTAGTGAATGACATACAGAGAGCTGGGACCACAGTAACAAAGGCTACTATCAGTAACACAATGCGCCGCCAGGGACTCAAATCCTGCACTGCCAGACGTGTCCCCCTGCTGAAGTACACGTCCAGGCCCGTCTGCGGCTCACTAGAGAGCATTTGGATGATCCAGAAGAGGACTGGGAGAATGTGTTATGGTCAGATGAAACCAAAATAGAACTTTTTGGTAGAAACATAGCTTCTTGTGTTTGGAGGAGAAAGAATAAAGAATTGCATCTGAAGAACACCATACCCACTGTGAAGCATGGGGGTGGAAACATCATGCTTTGGGGCTGTTTTTCTGCAAAGGGACCAAGATGACTGATCTGTGTAAAGGAAAGAATGAATGGGGCCATGTATCGAGAGATTTTGAGTGAAAATCTCCTTCCATCAGCAAGGGCATTGGAGATGAGACGTGGCTGGGTCTTTCAGCATGACAATGATCCCAAACACACAGCCAGGGCAACAAAGGAGCGGCTTCTGAAGAAGCATTTCAAGGTCTTAGAGTGACCTAGCTAGTCTCCAGATCTCAACCTCATAGAAAATCTGTGGAGGGAGTTGAAAGTCCGTGTTGCCCAACGACAGCCCCAAAACATCAATGCTCTAGAGGAGATCTGCATGGACGAATGGGCCAAAATACCAGCAACAGTGTTTGAAAAGCTTGTGAAGAGTAAATTCTTTTGAAATTAAACAATGTGATTTTCTGTTTTTTTTTTTTTTTCACATTCTGTCTCTCATGGTTGAGGTTTACCCATGTTGACAATTACAGGCTTCTCTAACATTTTCAAGTGGGAGAACTTGCACAATTAGTGGTTGACTAAATACTTATTTGCCCCACTGCGAGTATTTGAACACATGAGAAAATCAATGTTAATATTTGGTACAGTAGCCTTTGATTACAATTACAGAGGTCAAACATTTTCTGTAACTTTTCACGAGGTTTGCACAGACTGCACCAAGGATATTGCACTACTGCTCCTCACAGATCTTCTCTAGATCAATCAGTTTCTGGACTGTCACTGAGAAACACTGCACACATTTTCAATTAGGTTTGGGTCTGGAGACCCCTCCAGAACCTTGATATGCTTTTTACCAAGCCACTCCTTGGTAATTTTGCCTGTCTGCTTCAGGCCATTGTCATGTTGGAAGACCCAGTCACTACCCATTTTCAATGCTATAACTGAGGGTCGGAGGTTATTCCACAAAATCTCACAATACATGGCCCTGGTCATCCTCTCCCTAATACAGTGCAGTCTTTCAGTCCCATGTGCAGAAAAACACCCTCAAAGCATGATGCTACCAACCCTATGCTTCACAGTAGGGATGGTGTTCTTGGGATGGTACTCATCATTCATCTTCCTCCAAACACTATGAGAGGAATTAAGATTAAACAGTTCCATTTTTATCTCAATGACCACATGACTTTCCCCCATGACTCCTCTGCGTCATCCAAATGGTCATTGGCAAACTTAAAACAGGCCAGGACATGTGCTGATTTAAGTAGGGGAACTTTCCGTTCCATGCATGATTTGAAACCATGACGTCTTAGTGTATTAACAATAGTAACCTTGGAAGTGGTGGTCCCAGCTCCTTTCAGGTCATTGACCAGCTCCTCCGGTGTAGTTCTTGGCTGATTGATTCCTCACCATTCTTAGGATCATTGAAACCCTACGAGGTAGATCTTGCATGGAGGAGTCCCAGTCCGAAGGAGATTGACAGCATAGGCGGAGTTTGACTGTTGTGGCCGGGGGGGGGGGGACATGTTGATGACCCTGAAACGCGGTGTCAGCAATAAAATTTACTTGCAAGTAGGGCTGCAGCTATCGAATATTTTTGGTAATCGAGTATTCTACTGCAAATTCCATCGATTAATCGGATAAAACATTTTATTTAGATAAAGAGCAATTATACATATATATGAGAAAATAAGACATTTCACCTAATATTGAACCATTTTTAGGCAATCAATGTCTTTATTCTAGATGTACATTTTGAAAACGGTAGGGCTGCAGCTATCGATTATTTTAGTAGTCGATTAATCGATGAACTAGTTAGTTTGAATAATCGAGTAATCAGATAAACATTAAAAAATCAAAATACCTGAGCCTAAAACGGGATAAAAAAAGAAATCAGGATCTATGTACGACAAAAGAACAATTGGCTAACTTACATAGCAAAAGTAAAATGCTATAAAATGCTAACTTTTTTTTTTAATTTTTTTTTTTAACAATGCTCTTAACAAATGGTTCAGACACATAGTCCAACAAAAACTGGGTAAATATACCTTTAAACTAAATTACGGCTGCATTTAAAAAAACATTAGCTGAAACAAAACCTAGCTTATCTTGGTCTTAACAGGGAGCAGCTGGATTTGGCCATGTAAAATGAGGCAGACTAGAGGGCAGTGTATCCACCCAAATCAATAAAACTAATTGCAAACACTTTCAAAAACAAACCATTACAACTCCACTTTAATTAACCGAATTCTCGAAGCAGCAAAATTTAATTCGAATCTTTTTTTCTAATCGAATACTCGAGTCAATCGATTAATCGCTGCAGCACTACTTGCAAGATCTATCCTCAGTTAGTAGCTTAGCCCATGCTTGTATCCAATTTAATGCCATGCTTTTCCAGTCACTCACACCCTTGAATATGGTACCCCGATTGTGGCTATGTTGTACAATTAGTGTCTTTAGTGGAGAAACTGAAACTCCGCTCACCATTCTGGCGGTGCGCTCCAGCGTTTCATGGTCCACATCTTCAATCCTTGGTTGTCACTCAGTAGTTGTTGTCGCTTTTGAAAGCTTAAGTTAGAAAAAAACTATATAAATCCACCTTGTTTCTTCTGTCCACAGGTGGTTTTGGCTAAGCAAAACAAATGACCGTCTCTAAGGTGCTAGTCACATGATCTGTTCGAAAATTATTTTTGACCCATTATAAAAATATTTTTTTGGTTCATTTCATTCATTCGTTTGTTTTATTGCTTTACAACTTTTATAGACAACATTTTACCGGCAAAGTCTTAATTTTAAATTTATGTAATGCAAAGTCATTTACATGCAATGACAATTTCAGCCACCGCGTATGATTGACAGTCATGTTTGGCTTCTTTCATTTTGTAATAATTGCTCCAAAGGTAGATCTTATATCACCAAGTTGCTTGGCAATTGCCCCGTAACCCTTTCCAGCCTTGTAGAGGTCTAAAAATCTGTCCCTGGTGTCTTTGGACAGCTCTTTGGTTTTGACCATGTTAGTAATTGGAGTCTACCTAATTGTATGGGGTGGACATGTGTTTACAGTGGGGCAAATAAGTATTTAGTCAACTACTAATTGTGCAAGTTCACCCACTTGAAAATGTTAGAGAGGCCTGTAATTATCAACATGGGTAAACCTCAACGATGAGCGTAAGAATGGGGGGAAAAAAAACAGAAAATCACATTGTTTGATTTTTAAAGAATTAATTTGCAAATCATGTTGGAAAATAAATATTTGGTCAATACCAAAAGTTAATCGCAATACTTTGTTATGTAAACTTTGTTGGCAATAACGGAGGCCAAACGTTTTCTGTAACTTCACAAGTTTTTCACACAATGTTGCTGGTATTTTGGCCCATTCCTCCATGCAGATCTCCTCTAGAGCAGTGATGTTTTGGGGCTGTCATTGGGCAACACGGACTTTCAACTCCCTCTGCAGATTTTCTATGGGGTTGAGACCTGGAGACTAGCTAGGCCACTCCAGGACCTTGAAATGCTTCTTACGAAGCCACTCCTTTGTTGCCCTGGCTGTGTGTTTAGGATCATTGTCATGCTGAAAGACCCAGCCATATCTCATCTTCAATGCCCTTGCTGATGGAAGGAGATTTTCACTCAAAATCTTTCAATACATAGCTCCATTAATTCTTTCCTTTACACAGATCAGTTGTCCTGGTCCCTTTGCAGAAAAACAGCCCCAAAGCATGATGTTTCCACCCCCATGCTGCACAGTGGGTATGGTGCAATTCAGTATTCTTTTTCCTCCAAACACGAGAACCTGTGTTTCTACCAAAAAGTTCTATTTTGGTTTCATCTGACTATAACACATTCTCCCAGTCCTCTTCTGGATCATCCAAATGCTCTCTAGCGAACCGCAGACGGGCCTGGACGTGTACTGGCTTCAGCAGGGGGACACGTCTGGCAGTGCTGGATTTGAGTCCCTGGCGGCACATTGTACTACTAATAGCAGCTTTTGTTACTGTGGTCCCAGCTCTCTGTTGGTCATTCACTAGGTCCCCCCGTGTGGTTCTGGGATTTTTGCTCACCGCTTTTGTTATCATTTTGACGCCACGGGGTGAGGAGGGAGTTGAAAGTCCGTGTTGCCCAACGATAGCCCCAAAACATCACTGCTCTAAAGAAGATCTGCATGGAGGAATGGGCCAAAATACCAGCAACCATGTATGAAAAGCTTGTGAAGAGTTACAGAAAACGTTTGGCCTCCGTTATTGCCAACAAAGGGTACATAACAAAGTATTGAGATGTACTTTTGGGATTGACCAAATACTTATTTTCCACCATGATTTGCAAATCAATTCTTTAAAAATCAAACAATGTGATTTTCTGTTTTTTTTTTCCACATTCTGTCTCTCATGGTTGAGGTTTACCCATGTTGACAATTCCAGGCCTCGCTAATATTTTCAAGTGGGAGAACTTGCACAATTAGTGGTTGACTAAATACTTATTTGCCCCACTGTATATGCAGTTAACCACCTCAAACAGGTCAAAAAGTCTACCTCCACTCCACTTATTCATTAGACTTCTTAAAGGCAACTAACAGGTCTTTGAAGCTCACAATTCTAGCTAATAGACAGGTGTTCAAATCCTTTTTTGCAGCAGTATAATACAAATAAATTGTTAAAAAACCATACACTGTGATTTCTGGATTTTTTTCCCTTTAGGTTGTCTCACACAGTGGAAAATTTCAAACCTGCCTATCATTTCTAAGCGGGAGAACTTGCAAAATTGCAGGGTGTTCAAATACTTCTTTTCCTCACTGTATCTTAAAATGACATGGAAGTGAAGCAAAATGAACTCATTGCCTGCCATTGACGACGATAGACGTCCAATTCACTTATACTGGAAGGACTGGCTGTGAATGCTCATCTTCCAGTGCCATTGACAGCGCTCGACGTCCAATCCATTTTGACTGGGAACTTTAATTCGCCCCTCTTAATCAAAATGGATTGGACGTCGAGCCATGGACTTCACTATCAGTTGATGGGACATGGCGCTCGGGGCCGATCCGTAGGGGGCCTATTTTAAAAACTCAAAATTCAAATATTTTCAAAACCAAAGCTGGCTAGCGACCTAAAACCAATACAGTCACCTCCCTTAGGCATATATGAGTCTCCATGAGCAGCGACGTCAAAAAATTCAGTCGTTCCCTATTAAAATCCTGATTAATTTTTTTATACAAGTATAAAAAAAACTTAAAATGGTTATAAAATTCTCAGATTTTACACTTGATGCACAAAAATCACCAAATGCAGATAGAGTCAACTATATTTTCTGGATCAATAGCAATATTTAACATGTAGGTTTTTGCCCAAAATAGCAATTTAATTTTCAAGTTTTCAACAGCTAATAAATCACTCAGTTTTCACATCAGAAGCTTAATACTTGAGGAAAGCATGCAGAATCATCTAATTTTACTCAACAAAAGCAAAATTTCCATTTTTCTATAAAGAATCATAACTTATTTAGTTTGAATTTAGCTATTGTGTAGAGTAGGGTTCACTAAATCCGGACCTCGGTGCCACTTTTCCTGTCGTGTTTTCCATGTCTCCCTCCTGCAACACACCTGAATCAAAATAATCAGGATCATTGTCAGGCTTCTGGAGAAGTTGCTGATGACATAATCATTTGATTCAGGTGTGTTAGGGGAGAGAGACGTGGAAAACGCGACAGGAAAAGTGGCACCAAGGTCCGGATTTAGTGAACCCTGGTGTATCGATACAAAATCTAACATGGCGGCCGTCACGAAACAAAGAGCTTTTTAAGTTGAAAATTCTTGTAAATAAATGTTTAAATCATCAATTTCTAAAGATATGAGCGTAATACAGTCTGGATTCTTGGTTAAAAGCAAAAATTGGGCAGTTATCGTTCATTTTACGTAAATATTTCAAGCAAAAGGTCCGGTATTGTGTAATCCAACATGGCGGCCGTCACGAAAAAAATGAGCTTTTTAAGTTGAAAATTCTTGTAAATAAATGCTTAAGTTGTCAAATTTCTATAGATATGAACGTAAAACAGTCTAGATTCATGGTTTAAAAACATAAAAACGGGAAGTTATCGTTAATTTTACGTAAATATTTCAAGCAAAAGTTATGGTATTGTGTAATCCAACATGGCAGCTGTCATGAAATGAAGAGCTTTTTATGTTGAAATTTCTTGCAAATAAATGCCTAAATTGCGGAATTTCTATGGATATGAACGTAAAACAGTCTAGATTCTTGGTTAAAAGCAAAAATTGGGCAGTTATCGTTCATTTTACGTAAATATTTCAAGCAAAAGGTCCGGTATTGTGCAATCCAACATGGCAGCTGTCACGAAACGAAGAGCTTTTTAAGTTGAAAATTCTTGTAAATAAATGCTTAAATCGCGGAATTTCTATAGATAAGAACGTAAAACAGTCTGGATTTTTTGTTAAAAGCAAAAAACGGGCAGTTATCGTTCATTTTACGTAACTATTTCAAGCAAAAGTTCCGGAACTGTGAAATCCAACATGGCGGCCGTCACAAAACAAAGAGCTTTTTATGTTGAAATTTCTTGCAAATAAATGCCTAAATTGCGGAATTTTTATAGATATGAACGTAAAACAGTCTAGATTCTTGGTTAAAAGCAAAAATCGGGCAGTTATTGTTCATTTTATGTAAATATTTCAAGCCAAAGTTACGGTATTGTGTAATCCAACATGGCGGCTGTCACGAAATGAAGAGCTTTTTATGTTGAAATTTCTTGCAAATAAATGCCTAAATTGCGGGATTTCTATGGATATGAACGTAAACAGTCTAGATTCTTGGTTAAAAGCAAAAATTGGGCAGTTATTGTTCATTTTACATAAATATTTCAAGCCAAAGTTACGGTATTGTGTAATCCAACATGGCGGCTGTCACGAAACAAAGAGCTTTTTAAGTTGAAAATTCTTGTAAATAAATGCCTAAATGGCGGAATTTCTATCGATATGAACGTAAAACACTCTAGATTCTTGGTTAAAAGCAAAAAACGGGCAGTTATCATTCATTTTACGTAAATATTTCAAACCAAAGTTACTCTAATTTTATCCATTGACTTTTTTTCCACATTACAAATTGCATGCATGGTGCTATTTAATATAATAATTAACTTGAATCCTCGACCAAATCACTCTTGAGACACTCCTGCCTGCTTGTACAGCGTGCAGTAAAACCTTCATCCTCTTTCCATCTAAATCCAGCGTTAGAACGCAGTGTGTGTTTGAGTTTATCACAGTGAAAGCCAACTCAATCTTCTGCCTGTGTCGGCCCCCTACGGGAAGGCTTGGCGCAACGTATGTGGGAGCTGTCTTGTCAACTGATGGTGGAGTCTATGGTCGAGCGCTGTCAGTTGCGGCCAGTGACTTATTTGGCCACAAATAAAGTTGCCCAAATGAGATGTACATGTCTTAAATGTGGTCCGCGAACCAAAATGAGTTTTGGCTATGTATATTGTCATATAGCACAGCACTGTATGCAATATAGTGCATGTACAACCCCTAGCAAATAGTATGTAATCACCAGTCTCGGACGAGCACTCACTCAGACATTGTATCATGTAGAACAAAATCAGATAAAAAGCTTGAAAAAAATAATGAATTAGTTCAAAAGTGCAATTCTTTAGCATTCAGAAACACTAAAAGAAATGAATGAAAAACATTGTGGTGGTCAGTAAATGTTACTTTTATCGAGCAAGTGCAGGGAAATATATATGGAATCACTCCATTCTGAGGAAAAAAATATGGAATCATGAGTTACAAACAAAGAAATAACAATCAAAACACATCTCTAGTATTTATTAGCACCACCTCGTTTTATGACAGCTTGCAGTCTCTGAGGCATGGACCTGATGAGTATTCTTCATCATTTTGGTGCCATCTCTGTTTTGATTGCAGTGGACCATTTTTTTCAATTTCCACCACAAGTTTTCAATAGGGTTGAGATCTGGGCTATTTGCAGGCCATGACATTGACTGGATGAGTCTTTTTTCCAAGTAATGCTTTAACAGCTTTAGCTCTGTGGCATGATGCATTGTCATCTTGGAAAATGACAAACATATTTTCAATTGAAGGGATAAGAAAGCTGTCTAAAATTTCAATGTAAGCTTGTGCATTTGTTGAAGATTTAACCACAGCCATCTCCCCATTGCCTTTGCCTGATATTCAGCCCCATATCATCAAGGACTGAGGGAATTTTGATGTTTTCTTCAGGCAGTCATCTTTGTAAATCTCACCGGAACAGCACCAAACAAAAGTTCCAGCATCATCACCTTGTCAAGAGTCAAGAATCTGCATTGAACCACCACAATGTTTTTGTTTTCTGAATGCTAAAGAGTTGCACTTTTAAACTAATTCATTATTTTTTCAAGCTTTTTATCTGAGTTTGTTCTACATGATAAAATGTCTGAGTGAGTGCTTGTCCGAGACCGGTGATTCCATACTTTTTGCTAGGGGTTGTAAATGCTGCAGATTTTTTCCTGCATCCTCTTCCGTTGCTTTGTTTAAACAGGCCCACCTTCCCGAGATCAAGGTCCACGCTTACTTCGCCCCCGTCACGCCCCCTCCCTCAGTGCACGGCGGCGGGCAGCGCCTGTGTCGCTGCTGCATCATCCTCTGACAGTGGAGGGCCAGGGGGGGCCACCTCTGCCTGCAGGTGCTGCTGCTCTGAAAACCAACGAGGAAGACCAAGAACAGGACCTGGGGGTAGTAGAGGGAGAGGAGGGGCTGGACCCGCTCCACCCGGACCACTACAAAGGCCCCTCCTCTTCCTCGCGAGCATCCTCGCACTTTCGTCGTCCTTCCTTTCGCCCGCCGCACATCCAAAACGGACGAACATGTGACGCCAATAGGGAAATGGGACCGCCGGTTTGAGTTTTTGTTTGTACAGAGAGAGAAAAAAAGGACATTTAAGGCCATTTTTTTGCTTATCGTAACAGTTTCCCAGCCGCAGTGTTACAACATATGTTTACATCCTGGATTATTTTAGCGCACCAACTCGTTTTATTGGTAGCCTGACTTGCATCGGTGAAAGAAATTTTACATGCGACAATTTGACAATCATTTAACATTCGGGAAACAAAATCACAGCTAAGAATCTCTCCTGCTCAACAACGAGACTCGTGGGAAAGTGGAAAAACTGAGCAGGATTATTCATGGATGGCACAAACAAAAAGATTTAACAAAAAAAAAAAAAAAAAATGGCTGACGCTAATGCCCTCTCTCTCCTTTGAAAAGGTCTTTAACAGTTTTATGTTTGAGAAAATAAGCAGATGGATAAATAAAGTTAAACCATAGGAAACACAGGCTTGTTTTCTTAAGGGAACATTTTTTGGGGGTGTGGCTTATACATCTTGGAACTCACGATATGATACGATTTGCGATACAAAGCTCAATGCAGCTCTCCCTCGCTACTTAGCGCGTCAAACTTTGCACCCTCAGTCCATCGCGGATTTTTTTTCAATTAAAAAATACAAATGAGCTGTCCCGATACGATCACACAGTCTCACTCTTCCTCCTGCTGCTTTTCTTCTTCTTTCTCGGGCAGAGTTGCTTGTTAAAGTTAACGAGGCTTGACAGATGTTAAGGTTTGATCTTTCCAAAGAAGCTCGGAAGCCCAAACTTCAAAGAACTACATGTGTCGTCATAATTTAGCTTGTTAAACACTTGCTGTGGCAACTCATTGTGGGTAAGTGAGCAGCGTGAGTGAGTTTCACTCAATGACGCATTTAATATAGACAAGCATTTTTCGACGTTTTTCTTGTTTAGCAATAATTTGCTGGGACAGTAACATATTTAAAACTTATAACTTCACAATTATTACATTTGAAGTGCTTAAAAAACATTTATTAAAATATATACAGTGATCCCTGACTACTTCACGCTTCAAACTTTGCAGCCGCAATAAAAAAATAAATGCTGTATTTTATAGAGCTGTCCCGGTCATATCAAGTAGTCTCTCACTCTTGCTCCTGCCGCTTTTCGTGGTCAGGGAGTGTAATGGAGCTGCTTATTAATATTAACGATGATTGACAGACAGTTAAGATTTGCCAAAGATGCTTGGAAACCGAAACAAAGCGCCGCATGCGTCAACATTGTTTAACTGTTGCTGTGGCAACTCGTGTGTAAGTGAGCAGATTTGAGTTAACTCACTCAATGTAGCATTTAACTCATTCACCCCTAGCCATTTTCACCGGAGCAAGGCCCTTCGCACCCGGCCGTTTTACTGGATTTTGACTGATTTTGCAAGGCCCACAGAAAATTCTGTACTATTGCTATATAAACATGGAAAGATTAGACTCTCTTCTTTCAGCAAAAAAAAAGTTCATATATTTTCCCCATTCTTTAGAAATCTGCGTTATAAAAAAGCTTAGTTTGAGCAATTTTCCTATTTCTGATGAAAAAAAGGAGAAATTGAGCTTTTTGTGAAAGCATACATTTCAAACATTAACACAGCTATTTTTTTTTTTTTTGCTTTAGTTACATACCAAAAATCTGAATAATGTTTTCCTTTTACAAAATAAGCTAAACAAAAAGACAAATAGAGCTTTTGATAGCAAAGTAACAATTTATTTACACATAACTAACTGAAAGATGATGCTGTTCAGGCCGCGACAGCCGATTAAACTTTTCCCTCATCACTGGCTGTCTCATAAAGATTAATTTTTTTGAGTCTCTGCGGGCTCTGCTCGTGAGCAGCACGGACTTAAAGGCATCGTCCGCTGCACTAGTGGTCCCGGTCGTTCTGCTCAGTCGTCCAGTGCCTTGCATCCCGGGCGTCCTACCGGTTGTTCTGCTTGGTCGTCCGCCGCATTGCATCCATTCGGTCGTCTTCTGCCGGCGCCCCAGCCATGCGGCTTGGCCGTTCTTTGCCGTTGAATCAGGTTGCGGGTCTTATCAAATGCGCTACTGCCCTCCAGTGGCCAGTTTTATTGCTTTAAAATGGATTTTCAGCTTTGTGCTTTGGAGCTAAATTGAATCAGAACCCAGGGATGTCTCTTTTGAAAAAAAAACCTAAAAGACGTATACGTCTTTAGGACACTGAAACAATTAAGAATAGAACATATTTATACGTTTTTGGGAGCAAATGAGTTAATAAAGACAAGCATTTTTTTACTTTTTTTTAAGGATTGGGCGTCTACTTTTTTTCTTGTTTAAAAATAATTCGGTGGGTAGCATGTTTAAAACTTTCATAATTACTACATTTGAAGTGCTTAAAAACCATTTATTAAAATATAGACATATATATACACATTTTTTAAATTATACTTTGAGATTAAAGTGAAAAAACATGTCTTTTATGTATTTCTTTCAATTATCGCAGCGGGTTCTGGTCCCCATTAATCACGAAAAACGAGGGATCACTGTATATACATAAAAGTTTTTTGGGACTTTTTGGGAAAAAAATGTGAAAAATACACAAAGTATTATGATATATAACACCATTTTGATATTTTTGTCACACCCAATAAATAGTACAGCGGCACCTCTTCTTACGACATTAATTGGTTCTGGAAGTCGTTTCGTAAACTGTAAATTCCATAAGTAGAGACATGTTTTAAAATATGTAACAAACAAACAAATATTGCACAAAAATAGAAAAAATTTGAAGTAGCGATGCATTACACAAACTAGAAAGATTTAACATTGTTAGAGGCAAAACAAAGTGAATACATAAAATCAAATATGCAAAAAGCAAAAATAATTGCATAAGGGTAAGGCAATAATTTAAATATATTAGAATTTTTTTTAAAGTGTTTACATGAAATACATTCATTCGTCTATATTGTAGTGAACTATAAGCATTAAAAAAATCACAAATAATGGAAATATGCCAAAATACTAGACAAAAAATTTGAGATGTTTGATATGATTGGGTAGCCGATAATATCGGCCGATTAAAGCATTTTAAAATGATATCGCATGATATCAACAGGGTTGTTTCGTTATCGGTTTTGGGCCAATGTGCATGTTGCCTTCAAAGTAAACGAAGCCTGCCTTTTTACAAATGCTGGTCAATGCTTAGCACAGCAGTTCATGCTTATTGAGCATTAGATGTCTCCAAATTAAGATGTTTGGGATTTGTTAAGTTAGCATTATAATGATTAGAGGATCCAGTGAGGCATCACAGTACAATTAGCCATTCTATGTTAAATTCACGACCGCATTTATCGGTATCGGTTTGATGTCGGATTTTTGGTTATTGGACAATATCGGGTTATCAGTTTAAAAGTCATTATCGGACAACTCTACAAAAAATATTGCTTAAACTGCAGCAATGTGGAAACACTTGCTTATACAGTATGCCATAGGTAATTTACTGTATTGTGATAAACTGTAATGGGATATCAACAAGCTACCAATAGGTGGCAGCATATATCCACAGTGGCAGCGGTAATTCACGGAGAAAAGAAAATAAATACCCAAATATAAGATGAAAGTTATGATTACATGAAAAAGAAAAATTTACAAAAGTTATAATATATTACAATGATGTTTTAAAATATATATTTCAAGAAAAACTTAGGGGGACAAAATACATGAAGCAAATCTATGTAAAATCCGGGAATACATGAAACCAATGTTTTATAGATATAGTAGATTTTAGAGATAAAACGTAAAATAGGACTTATGGAAAACACATTTTTTAAAGGGGAAATACTTGAGTAAAAAAAGGAAAGCATACAAATAACTGTTTAAAAAAAGAGTATATTATAAAATTGTATTAGATTAAAATGATTAGTCTAGAGGGGGTGGGGGGACCTTTATTCCTGTATTTTTTAAGGAATTGCTAATGTTTACATGCATTGCGGCGAACAAATCACCAGGATGCCGGCAGAGGGCAGCAAAGACGCACTTTGACCGCTGCCACGCCCACTCAAAATTTGAGTTGAACTTGATGAACTTGTTATTCATCTGCCTGAAAATTTTAAATAATTTTGGATTTATATTAAAGAACTAGCAATATCTCACCTCGAGTGCTATTTTAACAATTTCTACGAGCCTTTTTATTGATTGTATTTATATCAGGCATCATGTCGGGCAGCTGTGCAGTGTCGAAGGACCCTCTCTGTTAGCTTGCTGCTCGAACCGGAGACGGAGCGCAGAGACTACGGCTCACCTCGGACCTCCTTGGGCATAAATGTGCTTGTTTCCCGAACGGCGCGCTTCCCACCGCTTTTCCGCGGCTCGAAAAAGCGTCGGCTGACTTCCTTCGGACCCATTTGGGTCGGAGAAAAAACTTCCTCGCCGTAAGGACCCAGCCGAGGGGCTTTTGTAGACACTTTTCCAGCCTCCTTTTTTTGCAAGGAAGTGGGAGCCCCTGACGCTAAAGGCCCCAAGCTAGCCGAATTAGCCGGCTGCTAATTGTTGTTTTGGCGCGGGGATATTAAAAAAAAAAAAACAATTCTATGCATTAAACACGCGCTTATTTGGACTTTTTAAAGGAAGTTTAAGCCCGTTTGACTGATTTCCGAGGTTTTTGCAGGTGTTTATGTGTGGATAATTAACACAGTAAGGGGGGGGGGACAGGGATGACACCGGAGACAAGTTGTCAAATTGTGCGCACGGTGGGCTAATTGATGGTCGCTAACATCCAGGAGACCTAGTCCATACCGTGTTGACCACCGACAAATCAACGGGGGTTTATAATTCTACCCCGGTCTCGATTTTCTCCTCCTTCCAACTCCTCCGAGTGCGCCTGGGCGATGGAGGAGCACGACAACATGGATTACTTCTACCAGCAGGTGCTGCAGAAGGATGTCACCCGGCGGCTCCAGGTCGGCCAGGATCTCATCGACTACCTGAGCGATGCGTCTCGCTCGCCGGACGTGGAGCAGGACAAACCCCGGCTGGATAAGACCGTGGACGAACTAACTGGCTGGGTCAACTCGAGCAATTTCAAGGTGAGAGGGGAGATAGAAGTCCAACTTGGTCAAGAAATAAATCTACAGTATTTTACCATGCAAGTAATGAAAAGAAAACCGAGGTCTTTTCAGACTTCTGTGAATTAAATTGAGTTTATCACAAGTAGGCGTCCAATTCATTCGAGGTGGGAGGGTGTAGTCATGAGGTGTGAGGCTGACCAATGTATTGATAATCGTCGTATTATCAGATCATCGTGATCGTGAGCTTTGTATCGCTAATCGTATCGTTGAACAGATGTTTACAATGGCGGAAGACTTTCCAAAATTAGGCTAATGGTAGAGAAGAAACTAGTTAGCTGTCTTGGCATCCTAACTAGCCACATTATCTGCCTCGTTAACGAGCTTATGTTATATAGTCTTTGTTTTACCATCGCTAGACACACTAAACCAGCCGGAGTGAACTCTCGTAGCTTTTAGTTTTTTTAGTTTTTCACAACATATTTGACAAATTGGAACATAGACATGAACATAAGTGGTAAGTGTAATGGTTTTGAAACCGTGACGTTTTCATACCACGGTAAACCTATAAACCAGTAACCGGCAAATGCCTAAGAGGGTGGCAGCTATTGATTATTTTAGTAGTTGATTAATCTATCAACTAGTTAGCTCAGCTCGAATAATCAAGTCATCGGATTAGGAACGTAATGCGTAGCAGAATACATTTTAGGAGATGTAAAACAAAGGCTTGTTAAGATTATACTTTCAAAAGAGCATTAAATGCTAATACAAAATAAAATTGCAGTGTTTCTTCAAACTATGCCGAATTGCATTTCTCATTCATTTAAAACTCAAAATACCTGAGCTTAACTTCAAACTGTATGAAAATAAATAAACGAGGATGAAAGTACAACAAAACAACAATTGGCTAACTTGCATAGCAAAACTCCGCTAGCTTGAATGCTATAAAATGCGTAATGTTTTTTAAAGTGGTCTTAACAAACCACCCAAACACATATTCCGACAAAAAAACGGTTAAGTATATCTATTAACTAAATTACGAATGCATAACATAAAAACATTAGCTGAAACAAAAACTTACCTTATGTTGGTCTTAACTGGGAGCCGCAGGATTCAACCATGTTAAATGAGTTATGTCATATTACCTGTTGCCACTAGAGGGCAGTGTATCTACCCAAATCAATAAAACCAAATGCAAACACTTTCAAAACAAACCAATACACTGCTCTTAACAAATTGTTCAAACACATATTCTCACAAAAAACGGCCAAATATACCTATAAACTAAATTATGAATGCTTAAAATAAAAAAAATAAAAAAAATAAAATAAAAACATTAGCTCAATAACAGGGAGCACCTTTGTGAAATAACTAATGTCATATTACCTGTTGCCAGTAGAGGGCAGTGTACCCACCCTAATCAATAAAATTAAATGCAAACACTTTGAAAATAAACCAGTACAATGCCACTCTAATTAAACGAATTCTCAACGACTACAAAATTTGATTCGAAGCTTTTTTTCTAATTGTATTACTCAAGTTTATCGATGGGATACAAAGCGTCACGATACACCACCATTTCGATGATTTGTCACACCCCTACTGCCAACCCAGGTCACATTATGTGTTGTGGTAGTTACTAAACGGGAAATTGATATTAAAAACACTCATTGACGGCATTATATGTCTAATAAATTTTAACAGGGAGGGGCTAGAAGCGATCATTTGATTTGAAAATACAGTCTAAAAATGCAAATACACTAATAGTTTGTTACAAATGAAAAATTGGAAAAATATTACAAATATTTAGGAAAATGATATCAACGAAATAGAAAACTACACATACAATGGCACACATGGTGAACATTTGGCAGGAACTATTGCGTTTTCGTCTCGTTCTCGTCATCGTCATGAAAAAAGTGTTTGTTGAGGAGATATTTTCGTTTATGTCATTATGGAGGAAAACAACACTGTGAGGAGGTTAATAAATATAGAGAAATATATAACAAATATGTGTTGGATGATTTTTTTGAAAGACTTTCAAATGTGTACCTGTGCCAAATGTTTGACATATCTTAATTGAAAAACTTTTGTATGTTAAGAAAATGATAGTCACATGGTGTTAAATAGTGAAACAAAATGTGCAATATACAGTGAAGAAAAATAAGTATTTGAACACCCTGCTATTTTGCAAGTTCTCGCACTTAGAAATCATGGAGGGGTCTGAAATTTTCATCTTAGGTGCATGTCCACTGTGAGATATCTAAAAAAAAATATCCAGAAATCAAAATGTACGATTTTTTAAAAAACAATGTATTTGTGTGATACAGCTGTCTATAAGCTAGAATTCTGACCCTGAAAGACCTGTTTGCCTAGACCTATTAAAAGTCCACCTCCACTCTTGGCCCAGCCCTCAGTCAGGTTTCTGGACTGTTGCCGAGTTTGAGCTCCCTCCAAAGGTTTTCTATTAGGTTTAGGTCTGGAGATTGGCGAGGCCATGCTAGAACCTTGGTATGCTTCTTTTGAGTCACTCCATGGTTTTCCTGGCTGTGTGCTTCAGGTCATTGTCATGTTGGAAGACCCAGGCAATGCTCCAACTGAAGGACGGAGGTTGTTCCCCAAAATCTCGCAATGCCCCCCAGTCATCCTCTCTTTAATACAGTGGACTCTTCCTGTCCCATGCGCAGAAAAACAACCCCAAAGCATGATGCTACCTAGGGATGGGAATCGAAATCCGATTCCAATTCGGAACCGGTTCCTAGTGTTTCGAGGCCTCGACATCACAATGAAAAAGCCTTAACGATCCCTTTAACGAGTCCTGAAGACGCATATTGCGTCGTGACTGTCTTGTTGTCCAAACACATCAAACTAGCATGGCGCCAAGAACCACCCGCTCCAAAGTTTGGCTACACTTCACCAGGAAAGAGGGTGAAAATGAAAGGTTACGATGGTTTAGCATGAGCATTGCAGCTGTAAACATAACAATGACAGCACGTAGGTTCAAACGCTCGAAAGTGTGTCTTCACTTCACGAGGAAAAATTACAACAAAACGACTTACAATCATTGCAAGGTGGAGATAACTGCATCGGGAGGGAATAGACTGCACTGTCCTCACAGAGACAGCTATACAGCTAGCTAAACTCCGAAATGACGATACAGAAGACGTTGGTATAATTTGCTGACTTTATTCAACCATCACTTGAAGAGTGAAACTAAAAATAGAAATGAAACAAATCAATTTCGTCCCCAATAACAAACAGGTTTGCATCAACGTAAATCAGCGATGATGAGCGGCTAATTCAGTAATAACAAAGCAGTTAGCATGCGTTCGCTAGCATTAGCACATCGTTCAAACCACTACACAACTGGATTTAAGTGTCCGATCGCGAGTGGAAACACACAACAACAACACAAAAGATGATACATACAGGCATTGCCTCTGTAGATATTTTACAAGCATTAACAAAGAATGTAGGGTCGCAGCAGTGCTTCCCTCTCTCACTTACTCGCTCACTTGCTTGGATGCGGCATTTCTTCTTCTTCGCGTGAGGAAGCGCAATGGCGCCCCCACTTGAGCGTGAAAGCACCATAAAAACTAAAAAGCATGCATTTCAATATACTGGTAAATACTACTTTAACAGGGGTCCCCAAACTACGGCCCGCGGGCCGAATACGGCCCGCCCTGACATTTGGTCCGGCCCCCTGAACAATACCAGAGAGCATTTTGAATATTTTTTTTTTTTTCTCAATAGTGTTAATTATTTTCTGGCATTTTTCTGTGAAGAACTCAGATAGGGTTATTTGGTTATTATCTATTTGATTAATA
This sequence comes from Corythoichthys intestinalis, assembly GCF_030265065.1. Taxonomy (NCBI): domain Eukaryota; kingdom Metazoa; phylum Chordata; class Actinopteri; order Syngnathiformes; family Syngnathidae; genus Corythoichthys; species Corythoichthys intestinalis. Next base: position 29,365,700 of record NC_080416.1, read on the forward strand.
GTGTTATTTTTATTAATTATTATTATATTATTATTTTTATTTTATTTACTTTTGTTCCGTGAAATATCCAGAAAGGGTTATTTGATTGTGGCAGTCTGAAAAACAATAATTTTTTACATTTAGGCACTCCTGCAATCGTCACACTTTTTCTGTTACAAACTGACCCCGGCCCCTCATCAGAGAAGGGAAAAGTTATGCGGCCCTCACTGGAAAAAGTTTGGGGACCCCTGCAAGTTTAACACATATTGCTAACGGCAGACCAACGACCTATATGCCAATATATACCAATATTTTTTATTTCTGTTACAAAAATGTTTCAGTAAAATGTTACATTCTTGTGCATTTGCCACTTATTGCCACAGTTAATATTGAGGCTTTGGGCCTCTTTTGACCTTGTTGTGAGTTTTTAAGGTTGTGACTTATGATTAAACAAACTCGATGCCAATCAAAACGTTTGTTCTTCTTTTTCCCCAAATTAGAATCGATAAGAGGATCGACAAAGAATCGTTAATCAATATCTATAATGGAATCGGAATCGTAAAAATCCTTTCAATTCCCATCCCTAATGCTACCTACCCAATGCTTCACAGTAGGGATATGGTGTTGTTGAGATAGTACTCATCATTCTTCTTCCTCCAAACGATGTTAGCGGAATTATGACCAAAACGTTCTATTTTACTCTCATCTGACCACAAAACTTGCTCCCATGACTCCTCTACATCATCCAAATGGTTATAGGCAAACTTATAACAGCCTTGACATGTGCTGGTTTAAGCAGGGGAACCTTCCGTGCCATGATTTCAAACCGTGACGTCTTGGTGTATTACCAACAGTAACCTTGGGAAATGATGGTCCTAGCTCTTTTCAGGTCATTGACCAACTCCTGTGATGTAGTTCTGGGCTGATTCCTCTCCTTTCTTAGAATCACCGAGACCCCACAAGTTGATATCTTACATGGGGCTCCACTCCAACTGAGATTGACCGTCATGTTTCGCTTCTTCCATTTTCTAATGATTGCTCCAACAGTGGAACTGCTTGGCAATTGCTCCGTAGCCCTTTCCAGCTTTCTGACGGTGAACAATTTATCTCTGGTGTCTTTGGACAGCTCTTTGGTATGACCATGTTACAAGTTTGAGTCTTACTAATTGTATGGGGTGGACAGGTGTCTTTATGCTGCAATCGACCTCAAACAAGTGCATCTAATTCAGGATAATACATGGAGTGGAGGGTGACTTATTAGGCAAACTAACAGGTCTTTCAGGGTCTGAATAGACAGATGTTCAAAATACTTAATTGTATTTATTTGCTGTTATTTGCTTTAGCACACAAATAAATTGTTAAAAATTCATGCATTGTGATTTCTGGATTTTTCTTTTTAGATAATCTCTATGAGTGGACATGCACCTACTAGGGGTGTGACAAAATATCGAAATGGTGATATATCGTGATACTTTGTATCCCAAAAGGTTATCGATATGCTCCTGCCAAGAATCGAGATATTGTTCTAAAAAGGATTTATCATGTAGAACAAACTCATATAGAAAGCTTGAAAAAGAATGAATTAGTTCAAAAGTGCAACTCTTTAGCATTCAGAAACATTAACAGAAATGAATAAAAAACATTGTGGTGGTCGGTAAATGTTAATTTTATAGAGCAAGTGCAGGGAAATATATATGGAATCACTCCATTCTGAAGAAAAAAATATGGAATCATGAGAAACAAAGAAATAACAATCAAAACACATCTCTAGTATTTAGTAGCACCACCTCTGGCTTTTATGACTGCTTTCAGTCTCTGAGGCATCGACTTGATGAGTATTCTTCATCAATTTGGTGCCAACTCTCTTTGATTGCAGTTGCCAGATCATCATGCAGGTCGGAGCCTTGCTGTGGACCATTTTTGTTCAATTTCCACCACAAGTTATCAATAGGTTTGGGATCTGGGCTATTTGCAGGCCATGACATTGACCGGATGAGTCTTTCTCCAAGGAATGCTTAAACCGTTTTAGCTCTGTGGCATGATGCATTGTCATCTTGGAAACTGACAAACATATTTTCAATTGAAGGGACAAGAAAGCTGTCTAAGATTTCAATGTAAACTTGTGCATTTATTGAAGATTTAACCACAGCCACCTCCCCAGAGCCTTTGCCTGACATGCGCCCCATATCATCAAGGACTGAGGGAATATTGATGTCTTCTTCAGGCAATCATCTTTGTAAATCTCACTGGAACGGCACCAAACAAAATTTCCAGCATCATCACCTTTTCTAGAGTCAAGAATCTGCACTGGACAAGGTGTCAAGAGTCAAGAATCTGCGTTGGACAAGATGATGATGCTGGAACTTTTGTTTGGTGCTGTTCCAGTGAGACCTTAAATGGCCCAAAATTACCTAATTGCCTGACATTGACTGCCACTGACAGCTATAGACGTCCAATCCATTTGAACTGCGAGGGTGGCAGCGAATACTAGTGATACTCATTCCAATTCACACGAGAAGCTTGTTTTTCTGTTAGTTAGTTGTTTGTAGAATATCCTAGAATGATTTCCTGACCAATGTATCGATCATCGTTGTTTCGCCATATCGTCAGATCATCGTTATCGAGAGCTTTGTATCGCAAATCGTATCGTATCGTGAGGTACCAACTACCAAGACGTTCCCACTCCTAGCACCTACGATGAAAATTTCTGACTCCACCATGATTTCTAAGTGGGAGAACTTGCAAAATATCAGGGTGTTCAAATACTTATTTTCTTCTCTGTACCAGCTGTACAGAAATCGTGCATAACAAATATGAAGGTATCTGGGGATAAGGGGAACTGATATACAGTGTGTATATATAAACATATCACAATTAAAAAAGATTCTAGTAATATGCGTCTGTGGGGATTCTGAGAACCAATATGCCTCAAACATTTTATCCGCTTCATTTTCTCGGTTTTCGTTCTCTCAAACGGTTGGCTCAACAAACTCCCTACCCTTTGAGCAGCTGAATGCAGCATTAAAAATAATTAGACGTGTTGACAATATTTGGGTAAAATGCTTCATCCCTACAATCCGTTTCGTGCTCCTCCATGCTGGAAAAACCAGTGGCGTGCTTCCCGTTTTGGACAGACATCGTTCTTTGGGGACTACTAAGCCATTCATAGCTTGAATTAAACATGAATTTCATGTATTTGGGGTACAGTCTGATAAGGCCCTTTGTCAGGATGGAGAAAGAGAGACATGCTCCCCCTGCACTCTTTCGGTTGGGGGAGGGGGTCATGCGAGGTCTCTGCGTTGTCTGTCCTGCTTTATGCTTAGTCTGCATCTATGCTGTGCGCAACACATCGATAGAAACACTGGAAAATGACGCATTTTGCCACAAGAAAGCCTAACAGTCAGACTTGCATTATGTTCAAATGGTTTGACATCTGCGCTGATTTTTATTTCTTCTAAAACACATTGTGACATGACAAACGGATGATTCCAGGAGGCACGTCTGTGGTCCAAAGTATGTTTTCCATTTGTAAAGCTAAGCACAGGATATACTGTAATAGTTGATTTGTCTGTCACCGTCAGTCACTTATTCTTGCTTTTAATGACATTTTATATTGAGATGAAACATTCATTTTTGCACATGTGATTTGTCGCTATGAAACAAAACTGTTAATCTAGCAAATTTTCTTAAGATTTTCAAAAACATTGCAGTATGAGCTTTAAATTAGAAGAGTACACTGAGAGAGCAGACCTCAGTCTAAAGCATCGCCTCATCGCATCAAATTACCTACCCTGCAAATAGGAGTTTAATTTTTTTTTTTTTTTTTAACATATACTATATGCTTTTTCATGGGTAAGTAGTCATGTTAAAATGCCACTCAGATATATTTGATAAAGATTATGTGATAAAATTTCCCTTTCATTGCATCTGGAATGGATATTATTTTGATGGTTTTTATTGGATTAACATTCATTTCTTCATCTTTTGAACCACTTATGTTCATGAGAGTTACGGGGGTGCTGGAGCCTATCCCAGCTAATAATGGGCAGAAGAAACATAAATCATAATGTTTCACATGAAGTGTGACAGGACTATTTCCTAACACACAAGTTTCTCATGTGCATTAACTGAACCCTTCGGAATTATTTACAATAGATATATATTAGAGATGCGATGATGCGAGAGTTGGATTGTCTTTTGTGTTGTTAGATTCAGTGTGGCTCCGTCGGAGGTGAGTAAATGAAACCAATTGCATTGTTCGTATTCTTTGTTGATGAGACGTTGCCTATAACATATGGCTAAGCTAGTTAGCGATGATGCTAATCTGTAGAGGTTGCGAAATTTCCGATTCTTAGATTATTCGCAATTCGGCCGTGAAAGATTCGAGAAAGATTCACAAACATCCAAATTCCGGTTATTGAAATATGTCAAGTAAAGCGGAACTAAAACCCAGTCTGCGCGGTCTTTGGAAAGCAATGAGGAACGGACCGAGAGTAAACATCATCCTTGTCATTACCCGGGTGATGACAATGCTCAACTCATGGCTCTGGCTTAACTCATGCCGCGAGATAAAAAAAAAACAATAATACCTGACTGCTGCCAACAGCCGCCACAAAGTACGTCCACATAATGCTGCGGTAGATAATAGATACCATATGTATATAGAAGTAGATGCAAAATGACACTCGACGGCGTTAGCAGCACATGTACAGAAAACTAGATGCGAAATGAGACTTGCCGGCGTTAGTAAACAGACGCCATCTTAAAGCAGGGGACTTCCCTAGAAGGCTGCTGTACCAAACCTTCCAAGCGAACCTAATTAACTTTTTATCTAAAATACTCCTAAATCGGCAAAATCTTGACTTGAATCCATCTTTAAAACAGTTTTAAAACTCACATGTCGCAAGTAGACAGAAGGGAAATTATGGAATAACGGGAGCAATTTTAACAACTTTAACAATTGATTCACAACAATGAATTAATTAAATGTCATTTAAAGCTGCTGATACAGAATGGGGACTTGAGTATTTTATTTACTGTTTTGAACTGTTAACTTGATACTGAAATAGTCATCTATTTAAGCCTGAGAAGCTTTTTGAACATTTTTTGTAACTAATGTACAAAACATTAAAAGCAGCTAATAGCTTGGGGGGTTTGAGGGTGACATCAATAATCGATTTATAATCGAATCATAGCCTCTGAATTGTAATCGAATCGTTAGGTGCCTAAAGATTCCCACCTCTACCTAATCAGTGTCCTAAGCGTCCTTTTGTATTCTTTTGTAGAGGCATATTGGTGCTTCAATTATTATACAGTTATTATTTTGTTTTTTGTTATTGTCAAACTGTGAACTGTCATACAAGAGAGAGTGCTTTGAAATTGGATTTTGTCTTCAATGTTACTTACAACATGCCTGCCTCAAGTTAAACTATGAAGGTAATTGAAAAAAAGTGACATATATCCGATTAATCGTTTAATTAGTTGGTCGATTAATCGATTATAAAAATAATCGTCAGTTGCAGCCCTAAAAAGTCATACTTTGTATCTTAAAAGGTTATCGATCTGCTCCCACCATATCGTTTTAAAAAGGTGTCACTGTTGAAATGTCCCCAAATCAACAGGAAGAGATGAAAAATCAACAGGAAATTACCTGAAATGACCCAAATGTAACTCACTATCATCGACATCCATCCCACCCTCCCAGTTCAAATGGATTGGATGTACAGTATACTAATGATACACATTCAATCCACAGCTGTTTATCAGTTGTATTGTAGAGTTTTATACCAGATTTCCTGATCTATGTATCGATGATTGTTGTATCGCAATATCGTCAGGACATCGTTATCGTGAGCCTTGTATTGCGAGGTAACCAGAGGTTCCCAATCCTAGTTCAGAACCACTGACTTAAAACAATGTACTAAAACTAGGGGTGTCAAACGATTGAAATTTTAATCGAGTTAATTACAGCTTAAAAATTAATTAATCGTAATTAATCGCAGTTAATCGCAATTCAAACCATCTCTAAAAGTATGCCATATTTTTCTGTAAATTATTGTTGGAATGGAAAGATAAGACACAAGACGGATATATACATACAACATACTGTACATAAGTGCTGTATTTGTTTATTATAACAATAAATCCACAAATGGCATTATTGACATTCTTTCTGTTTAAGTGATCCATGGATAGTAAGACCTGTAGTTCATAAAAGACAAATGTTATAGTTACAAGTTATAGTAATTTTATATTAAAACCCCTCTTCATATTTTCGTTTTAATAAAATTTGTACAATTTTCAATCAAAAGTAGAGTTAATATAACAATAAGAAGAATAAAAATAACAATAATAAGAATTGAGTGACCAAACTCTGAGTAATGCCAGTTTACTTTGCATTGTTGTGAGAATAGGGCCTCATTACTACAGACTGAAGTGCTTTTCTTTTTGTGAACATTATTTTTTTTGAGAGATAGCAATATTATTTTTGTTGTGCTTTCACTAAATGATACTTCTGTTTGTTGTGAAGGAGTTGCAGAAGCGTATGCCAATAAACGGCGCAGCCCAAAGAACGCCTGTGTCCACTCGCCTTTATAAAAGATATATCTCTGTGCATATCTTACCCAAAATACAACAAGAGACACATAATTGCCACTAAAAGAAAGCAAACTTACCGAAATATGTGTGGAGCACAAAACATCAGCATAAACGTCTCACAACTACTCATTCTCCCACTATTAGAAGGAACAACATTAGTATGGAAAGGCGCTGCGCTACCCCCAAGCGGCCAGTGGCATTCTCTTCACTCTTAATGTCCATAAACGGCCTCATTGAAATCTGTTTGAGGCAATGCGAGAGCGGCTCATTCAGTGCACGCGTTAATTGCGTCAATTATTTTAACGTAATTAATTTTAAAAATTAACGCCCGTTAACGCGGTAATTTTAACAGCCCTAACTAAAACAGAAAATAACTTGTTTTTATGTCTTTTCCAATAACAAATTGAGATCACATTTAGTACCACCACCGGTGCTTGGACTTAGTATCTTTTGGTTTTTCAGCTGCAAGTCAGGGGAAAAAACAGAAGACATTTGAGGAAATGAAAACTCTTCTCGCCGTCCTAAATAAGAACTTGGTTTTTATGTTAAACAACATGTGCTGTGTTTTTGTGTCAGAAACAGTGGAAAAATCGCGTCTTACAGCTTTTGGTGGGAATACAGTACATAATCCGTCATTACCCTCTCCAGCTGTTGAAAATGGCTTAAACCTAAGAGCCGATACAGTAACCGGAGACTTGGGTAAAAATGCAGAGGCAATGAAAAGATGCTGTGCGTCAAGGGCATTTAATGGAGGATGAGGCCAAGGCGACTGTCACCTCTGGCTGTCTAAATGGCGTGATGGCTAATGGGAGCAGATGTTTGGACTCGGGGTGTGTCCGTTTTGTGATGCAAGGTCACCCCTGTGTCCATACTTGTTTTGCCATTTTGCCAATGTTAAATCCTACTATGCAAGACATAGATGATATGAAAATAGTTAGCTAGTAAGTAAAGCATGAAATTAGGGATGCACGATATCAATCTTTTTAAACCGATACTGTTATCGACAACTTGCTGCTCCTCAAGGCCAATACCGATACGATAACTGATAATACATATACACAGTAATTTAAAAATGTATACTCACCTGCGGGAGGAGGGATGGGCTGCACTTTAACCCCCCCCCAGACCCAATTCAAGGAGTAGGGGGAAATTCTCATAGCTGCTTAAGGAGTTTTACTAGTTTCAGTGGGAAGGTGAATAGTTTTTTGTTGTTGTTTGTGAACTACATTTCCACATGAATGCACATTGAGGTACCATTTAGCTTAGCAAGGTGAGGTATGAGAGTCATTTTTCGAGTGTCCCAGAGCTCGCGAAAGTTGGCGAAACTTGAAAAAAAAAAAACGTATTTATCAAGGTTTCGTCAGCCCTGATTGCGTATACCCGTCCGCCAAAACCGCCTGATAGCACATATATATACATACACCTGCCCCTCAGCTATTGGATGTGTTGTTGACGGTAGCACGGCAGCGCTTTGGAAAATAGAGCAAGGCCAAAATAGAGCCTTGGCGCAAATTCATTCAAACTTTGCCTTCCGATTAAGACGGCCGTCCACCGCTCACTATCGCCGAAAAGTCTTATCCAAAATACTATAATGCCCCGGATGGGGGAAGAAGGAGAGGAGTCGGTATTGGCTTACCTACTTTATTGTGGCAACAATAATAAAGAAAAACGATAAAAAAATAACAGCGGACTGCCACGACATTCATCAACTATCCCGCCTGTTCTCCCATACTTTCTACTCGCTTCCGTCTAAGTCACAGCTATCATAAGGGGGCCGCACATAGTTACGGACATTACTTACAATACACAATGAATAGGTTGCCGCTGAACCCTTCACACTAGGCTGCCGCTAGTTTGAACCGGCGTTTTAAAAAAAAACATCTCGTTTGCAAGGCGTGGCGGCTTTTATTTTGGTGTGGCGTCGTGCCACAATCTGTTATATGTAGGGGAAACCCTGAACACTGTGACAATTGTGTGAGTGACACTTTGCACTTGATCCAAAAACTGACGGTTGCATTATTATGTATTCAACAATAAATGTAGTGGTGCAATACTGTATAGGCACTTTTTCCCATAACTTCACTTGAAGTTGTCCCCTAATTTTTCACAGAATGTTTATTGGAAAACCTTGAAGTTGCTACATTTATCAAAATTAAAGTATCCAGTGGGGCATCACAATACTATTAGCCATAATATGTTAAGTCTACGACTTTATATATCTCTATTGGATTTTTGGAGTTGGAAAATATCGCGACATCGATTATTGGTTAAAATGTCATTATCGGGCAAATCTACTTACAATTTGTTTGTAAAAGTATCTGAAGTTAGGCACGGGCATTAAATTAGTTTAAAGTTGCATCAAAAGTGGCATTAAAAAGCTTTAAATGAGATTTGCTGATACCTGTAGAAACCCTCTTATTAGCGCTATAAATGGCAGCCATTGAGTCAACAAGGAAGTGACCCAAACATGCCCAAAAACCAACAGAGAGTGTCCCGAAATCAACAGTAAGTGAGCTGGAAATGCCCCCAAATCTGCGAGAATCAGTCCATAAAGAGCCTAAAATTACAAAGAAGTGACCCACAATTAACACTGGCTTCCACTGACAATGATAGATGTCCAATCCACTTAAACTGGAAAGGCTGGCTGTGAATGCTGATATTCTAATTCCATTGATAGCACTAGTAGCGCCTATGGCAGGCGGCAGTGAGTTAACTTACTTGGCTCAAAATGTGACCCGCAAACCAAAACGAGTTTAAAAAGCTGAATTCAGCATTTCCATTCGAGCACATTTGTTTACAATCGTCTGTTACCGTAATGCTGGACCATTACGCACTGTTGCTAATCTCTGTATCATGCTAATGATGCTAATAGTATTATTATGGTTTTCACTAGCAGCTGTTGTGTTAAATCGCGACTCAATCGGATTATGGGAGCTGGCAAACATTGGACTTTTTAAAACGCAAAATGGGCTTGCTGGACTTTGTGTGCCTCGTCCCCGATTTAAATCCCATGTACCAATTAGCAAGCTTATCCGACATGCGTCCCTCTCACAAAAGGGGCCATTGATTCCCAGCGGAATATTACAGCATTCCTTCCTCCAGTTTTTTATTTTTTTTCAAAGCCGCACAGATGCCGTGTGTATTTAGACTGTAGGCTTCATCAACATGGCCAGATTCCTCGCTGTCGGGGGGCATTGGCAGAGGTCACCCCACTTACCTGCTTCTAGTTGACTTTTTGACTAAAATAGGCAAGGGGCTGTACTCAGTCTCCACTGGCTGGAGTTTTTATAGGCAAGCTGGCTCGCCTGATGCCAAGACAAGCATTCCATTCTGTGCGCGGATGGATGGGATCCCCATCAAAAAAGTGGAGCTGTGGAAAAAGTCCACGTCACCAAGTCAGAGGGAAAGCAGACCCCAACCCCCCTGTCCTCCATACATGTTGCTGATTAAAAGCTATCAAACAAACTTTTTTTCTAGGGCTGCAGCTATTGATTATTTTATTAGTCGATTAATCAACTAATTGGTTAGAATAATCAAGTAATCGGATTAGGAACATTTAATGCATTGCAGAATGAATTCAGGAGATGTAAAACAATGGCTTGCCAAGATTGCACTTTCAAAAGAGCATTAAATGCAAATACAAAATAAAAATTCCTGAGCGTTTATTCAAACTGGAGAATTGTAATTTCTTTTAAAACACAAATTAAAATACCTGAGCTTAGCCTCAAAGGGTGTAAAAAAATAAATAAATGAGGATCTATCAACAACTGGCTAACTTGCATGGTAAAAGTCCGCTAGCTTAAATGCTATTATGCTGTATATACAGTGGGGAGAACAAGTATTTGATACACTGCCAATGGGTTTTCCCATTGTGAGTGTATCAAATTTGATACACTGCCAATGGGAAAACCCATTGTGAGTGTATCAAATACTTGTTCTCCCCACTGTACATATATAATATATATATTAGGGCTGTCAAGCGAATAAAATTTTTAATCGAGTTAATTACAGCTTAAAAATTAATTAATCGCAATTAATCGCAATTCAAACCATCTATAAAATATGCCATATTTTTCTGTAAATTATTGTTGGAATGGAAAGATAAGACACAAGATGGATATATACATTCAACATACGGTACATAGGAACTGTAGTTGTTTATTATAACAATAAATCAACAAGATGGCATTAACATAATCAACATTTTGTTAAAGCGATCCATGGATAGAAAGACTTGTAGTTTTTAAAAGATAAATGTTAGCACAAGTTATAGAAATGTTATATTGAAACCCCTCTTAATGTTTTCGTTTTAATAAAATTTGTAAAACTTTCAATCAAAAAATAAACTAGTAGCCCGCCATTTTTGATGTCAATAATTACTTACACAATGCTCATGGGTGCTGAAGCCTATAAAATCAGTCGCACCTAAGCGCCAGCAGAGGACGGCAAAACTCCATATAACACAACATGTGGGCATTTCACTTTACTGTCATTTAAATCTTTCTGAGTGGGCCATGTGCGTTAATTGCGTCAAATATTTTAACGTAATTAATTTAAAAAAGTAATTATCGCCCGTTAATGCGATAATTTTGACAGCCCTAACATATATATGTATATATATATATATATATATATTTTTTTTTTTTTTACAATGCTCCTAACATATTCCCACAAAAACGGCTTTATATGCCGATAAACTAAATTACGAATGCATTAAAAATTATATTAGCTCAAACAAAATCTTATCTTATGTTGGTCTTAACAGGGAGCAGCTGGATTCAGCCATATTAAATGAGTTAAGTCATATTCACTGTTGCCACAAGAGGGCAGTGTATCCATCCAAATCGATCAAACTAAGTGCAAACACTTTCAAAACAAACCATTACCACGCCACTCTAATTAAACAAACACTCAAAGCAGCAAAGTTTTATTCGAAGCTTTTTTGTAATCGAATTATTCGAGTTAATCGATTAATCGTTGCAGCAGTACTTTTTTCAAATGAGTCACACAATAAGATAATTAATGGAAAATGTTTGAATTGTATGATTTATTTTATAGGGTGCCATTTTTACCTAACAGAGTGGACCTGACCTGAGTGGACAAGTTGTACTAAAGATAGCCCTTAGCCTGGCTTTGCTAGCATAATAGATGACATGACTTTGGGATATGCCATAATTTTACAAATAAACCTTTTGAAATCATTCAACTAATTTCTTTGACATATTGCTTTAACAGAGTGGACACGTTTTGATCAACCACATTGAACTAAACACCAAACTGCAAATTGTGATTTTTAAAGGAGACATCAAGCAATTTAGCCGAGATTGAGATCAACAATTTTTTTTTGTGCCCTACTGAACGTACATCATGAAACTGCAAAATAAGATTTTTAAAGGAGGTAAAAATTAAAATTGCTTACCGTTTAAATTTCCCACCACTGGTGTGATGTCTTTATTAAATGGGAAATTTTATTTTTAGTGGAATTTTTAAAGGGACACCAACACAACTTAACAGAGTGGACAGTGACACTGGGAATGAACAGAAAACCTTTTATTATTTATTCATACTTTTTTTAATTAAATATATTTTGACTAAGAAAAACAACACATGATTAAAGATAGTTTATCCAGGGCAATAAAATCATAATTCTTTTGAAATTTCCTCAACTTATATTTGTTTATAGACTTAATTTAAATGAAACACACTGGTGACAAAACAAAATTCCATAACAATCTTTTACCAGAAGTAAATTAAAATTTAAAAAAATAAAATTTTGGCGCCTGTACCCTTGAATTTATAATGGATGTCAATGGATAATACACCAAAAAAAAGTTTAATGTGTATTTGTACTTTAGTGAAAATACAGCTTCATTTATACTGAGGACACAAATGGCACCCTATAAAAATAATGACCTGTTTATTAAAAGCACGAAGCTGCTAAAGATGCCTCACTGGGGATGAAGAAGAAATGTCTGTCATCTATAATTTATAGAGGTGTGCAAAATTTCCGATTCTGAGATTATTCGCGATTCGGCTGTGGAAGATTTGAGAACGATTCACAAACATCCAAATTCCGATTATTGAAATATGCCAAGTAAAGCGGAAGTACAACACATTCAGCGCGCCGCGCGGTCTTCAGGACGGAACGGAGCGAGAGTAGCTAAGCATTATGCTTCTCATTACCTGGCCCCTCGGGTAATGCCAATGCTCAACTCACGGCTCTAGCTCAACTAATGCCACGAGATAAAAAAACACAACAACATACCTGACTGCTGCCGAAAATCTGCTACAAAGTACATCCACATAATGTTACGGTAGATATCATTTATATAGGACTAGATGCAATATATATTCGGTAGCGTTAGCAGCACACCTACAAAAAAGCTAGATGCGTGCGTTAGTAAACGGCCGCCATCTTAAAGCAGTACACTTCCCTGCAAGGCTGTTGTAGCGAACGTAATTAACTTTTTATCTAAAATACTCCTAAATCGGTAAAATATTGACTTGAATCTATCTTTAAAATAGTTTTAAAACTTTCACATGTCGAAAGTAGACAAAAGGGAAATTATGGAATAACGGGAGCAATTTTAACAACTTTAACGGTTGATTCATAACATTAAATTATTTGAATGTAGTTTAAAGCTGCTGATACAGAATGGGGACTGGAGTTTTTTTATTTAATGTTATTTTTGTATATTTGTTTACTGCTATATGTTAACTTGATACTGAAATAGTAGTTTGGTTTAGCCTGAGAGTATTTTTGAACAATTTTGGAACTAATGTACAAAACATTTAAAAAAAAAAAAAAAAAAAAAGGAGGGGGGTGCATCAATAATCGTTTTATAATCGAATCGGAGCCTCTGAATCGTAATCGTAATCGAATCGTTAGGTGCCCAAAGATTCCCAGCTCTAATAATTTACGTATTACAATTTAGAAAACGAAAGGTATAATGGAAACAATTTAGAATGTTTTAATGTTTATAAAAAAATTACGAGTAATTGTAATTTAAGAAAAACAGTTTAAGTGTTATTTGTTTTTATAATTTTGTAAATGTATTAATTATTATATTAATTAATTATTTTAAAGCTATAATTGTAATATCAAATGTTGGGTGCAGAGGTTGCGCTAGACTTTTTCGTTGTCTGTCATTTTGACTGACGGTCATAAAAATCCGATCATAATCTATTTTTACCCGTCACTTAAATTTTTAAAATGACTATATCTTGATGCAGTCACTATATCTATATACACAATAATACAATAATACTTTATAATATAAAGTAACTAACATTAGTGCAGTCATGGATTACAGTAAGCAGGCCAGTACTGTGTTTCCATATATAGTTGTATTATATTATGTATATACAGGATATATATATATATATATATATATATATATATATATATATATATATATATATACACAGTGCCTTGCAAAAGTATTCGGCCCCCTTGAACCTTGCAACCTTTCGCCACATTTCAGGCTTCAAACATAAAGATATAAAATTTTAATTTTTTGTCAAGAATCAACAACAAGTGGGACACAATCGACAAGTGGAACAAAATTTATTGGATAATTTAAACTTTTTTAACAAATAAAAAACTGAAAAGTGGGGCGTGCAATATTATTCGGCCCCCTTGCGTTAATACTTTGTAGCGCCACCTTTTGCTCCAATTACAGCTGCAAGTCGCTTGGGGTATGTTTCTATCAGTTTTGCACATCGAGAGACTGACATTCTTGCCCATTCTTCCTTGCAAAACAGCTCGAGCTCAGTGAGGTTGGATGGAGAGTGTTTGTGAACTTCAGTTGTGTGTGACTTCAGCTCTTTCCACAGATTCTCGATTGGATTCAGGTCTGGACTTTGACTTGGCCATTCTAACACCTGGATACGTTTATTTTTGATCCATTCCATTGTAGATTTGGCTTTATGTTTTGGATCATTGTCCTGTTGGAAGATAAATCTCCGTCCCAGTCTCAGGTCTTGTGCAGATACCAACAGGTTTTCTTCCAGAATGTTCCTGTATTTGGCTGCATCCATCTTCCCGTCAATTTTAACCATCTTCCTTGTCCCTGCTGAAGAAAAGCAGGCCCAAACCATGATGCTGCCACCACCATGTTTGACAGTGGGGATGGTGTGTTCAGGGTGATGAGCTGTGTTGCTTTTACGCCAAACATATCGTTTTGCATTGTGGCCAAAAAGTTCAATTTTGGTTTCATCTGACCAGAGCACCTTCTTCCACATGTTTGGTGTGTCTCCCAGGTGGCTTGTGGCAAACTTTAAACGAGACTTTTTATGGATATCTTTGAGAAATGGCTTTCTTCTTGCCACTCTTCCATAAAGGCCAGATTTGTGCAGTGTACGACTGATTGTTGTCCTATGGACAGACTCTCCCACCTCAGCTGTAGATCTCTGCAGTTCATCCAGAGTGATCATGGGCCTCTTGGCTGCATGTCTGATCAGTTTTCTCCTTGTTTGAGAAGAAAGTTTGGAAGGACGGCCGTGTCTTGGTAGATTTGCAGTGGTCTGACGCTCCTTCCATTTCAATATGATGGCTTGCACAGTGCTCCTTGAGATGTTTAAAGCTTGGGAAATCTTTTTGTATCCAAATCCGGCTTTAAACTTCTCCACAACAGTATCTCGGACCTGCCTGGTGTGTTCCTTGGTTTTCATAATGCTCTCTGCACTTTAAACAGAACCCTGAGACTATCACAGAGCAGGTGCATTTATTCGGAGACTTGATTACACACAGGTGGATTCTATTTATCATCATCGGTCATTTAGGACAACATTGGATCATTCAGAGATCCTCACTGAACTTCTGGAGTGAGTTTGCTGCACTGAAAGTAAAGGGGCCGAATAATATTGCACGCCCCACTTTTCAGTTTTTTATTTGTTAAAAAAGTTTAAATTATCCAATAAATGTTGTTCCACTTCACGATTGTGTCCCACTTGTTGTTGATTCTTGACAAAAAAATGAAATTTCATATCTTTATGTTTGAAGCCTGAAATGTGGCGAAAGGTTGCAAGATTCAAGGGGGCCGAATACTTTTGCAAGGCACTGTAGCTAAAACCTTAGGGGCAGTATGACGGAAAGGTTTTGCAGTTTTCAAACCGTGACTGTATACCTTGAAACCTAACTGGCACATGTCTACTCAACATGTTTTTATATTGGGGGTTTGCATTCAGTATTTTTTATTTTTTTTTCCCCCCTGAGTTTCCCCCCTTGTTTTTCTCATTCATCCTTGTATTCTTAATTTTTGTCTTTGTATTCTTTAAACAATTTAACATATTTTGCATTATAAAAATGTTAGTTTCTGTATTTTTTTTTGTTGCATAATAGATTTAAAGTGCTTCAATTGACTATAATTGTATTTATTTATTTACTGTTCATTTATTTAAGAACTGAAAGTGCAAAAAATTGCAAAACCGTCATATATAATTGTATTCATATAATAGCATTTAATCCAGGCTAAAGGGGTTTATCTGCGAATGATCAAGATTGCTGTATGTAGAAGGCATTCAGGAAGGCATGTCTCTGCACAATTGGTGCTTTTATGAAGCTAACCAAAAGCTTACATGTTAAAAAAAATATTAATAGTAATAATCGCACATCCTGCGAAGGGAGTATTGCGCACATCGCGATGGCGATATTCAAGTGATATATTGTATAGTCCTAATCCATTGTGATTTAAAAGAATATGAAACTAATATTTCAAAATAAATGATATAATAATAAATATTATTCCCTTAAACAAAACCAGTGCTGCAACGATTAATCGATTAACTTGATTATTAGATTAAAAAAAAAAAAAAACAATTCGAATTAAATTTTGCTGCTTCGAGTATTCGTTTAATTAAAGTGGCTTTGTAATGGTTTATTTTGAAAGTGTTTGCATTTAGTTTTATTGGTTAGGGTGGATACACTGCCTTCTAGTCTGTTTCACTTCACATGGCTGAATGTCAACAGCTCCATGTTGAGACCAACATAAGCTAAGTTTTTGTTTGAGCTTTTTTTTTTAATGCATTCGTATGTTAGTTTATGGGTATATTTATCTGTTTTTTTGTGGGAATATATGTCTGAACCATTTGTTAAGAGCATTGTAAAAAAAAAAATTTTTTAAATTTAAAAACCCTTAGCGTTCTGTTGCATATAAGCTGGCAAACCTTTGCTTTGTAAGTTAGCCAATTATTCTTTGGTTGTACATAAATCCCTATGTATTTATTTTTACCATTTGAGGCTCAGCTCAGGTACTTTAATTTTTCATGTTCCTTATACGATTAATCGATTATTCGAATTAACTTGTTCATCGATCAATCTACTACTAAAATAATCGATAGCTGCAGCCCTAAACAAAACACATTTTCAGGATACAGGAAAAAATACAAAAAATAAATTACAGTACGTTTTTTAACTTTTTTTGGGGGTGGGATTTTATTCACATTTATAAAGTTAAATATATTGATTAAGCGCTTAACAGCATTGTTACCAGACTCTATATAGAATATGTCGTTGCATGAAGGAAGACTTCCGGGCATTTTTGTATAATTTGAAATATGTGAAAATGTACGTATAATTTGAATGATTATGAATTTTATTTTAGGAAAACTATTTTAAATGTACTATACATATAATTTTAAATGAATAAAAAAAACGTTTCTACTAGGAAAACAAATGCATTGCAAAGACAAAGACTAATTTTTTTTAAATGTGTTGTTTTAAATTTTTCCAACCAAATATTTTTTCTGCATTTCTGCAGGTGGCACTCTTGGGCATTGACATCTGCGCCGCCTTTGTGGACCGATTGGGCGAGCGCTTCCGAGGCTACTTAGGGACAGGTGAGCCAGACATTTGTTCACAAAAAAACCCATCACTGTCAACTTTATGAGGTCCCTCAAGTCAATAAAAAGAGGAAGCAACAAGAAGAAGTAGATGATGTTGGACTAAAAAATATTTGAACATTTTTAACACGTATTGGTGTCACACTCACTCACACATGTACGCGCTCCTATGACTCAATTATTATTTTGGTTTTCGCGAAAGCACTTCTCCTACAGTTAAATTATCGCGTATCCCCGCAACTGCTTCCAAACACTGGCTTGGCATGCTGAGAGAAGGCTGACATCATCCAGTGCAACTAAGTGCATTGTATTGATCTTTCAAGTGAGAAGTGTTTGTTGTGCTCTTTTTTTTTTTTTTTTTTTCCTGATGTCGGCTGAAAAATGAGCAACTCAACAAGTGGAGTGTGCGCCTTGAACTGTGCCACAACCCGTGATGCAACACAACAAGCATCCCTTATCCTTTTAAAGACCTTATTTGTTCCTGTTGCCATGACAACTCACTGTTATGCGAGCACATGGACAGGAAAAGCAAGGGTGACGTAGTCTCCCTACTACATTAAACTCCTACTGACTCATCGCTGTCATGAGTAGGATGTCCACTTGATGGCACTCCTCATTGTGTGTTTTTGTAGTCCTGCCAGCGCTGGTGGACCGGCTGGGGGATGGCAAGGACCAAGTCCGGGAGAACAGCCAAGGGCTCATCCTTCACTGCATGGAGCAGACGGCCTCGCCCATGGTAAAGCTCTCCTTCAACAAGCATGTACATGAAGCCAAATACTCAGACTGACAACAAGATTTCCTGCTTGACTCATTTGCAGACACTCTAAAGCTTCAAAATCAACAGTCTGTCAGTAACTGACTACGTTGGGTTAAAAGTGGCGGCACGCTGTATTCAAATCATATTTAAATTACGGTATATAAATAAAGGGTTTTGTCACGAACTCCATTGATGTCCAGCTCGGACCTTTTAGATCCAGTCATTTGCCGGATGACACTAAATGACATCTGTCATAAGCATTCATTAATGCTCATAATAGTGTCATGTCGTAATTATGACGGTCTTATGACGCCGCTGTCAAATAAAGTCTTTC
Organism: Corythoichthys intestinalis; assembly: GCF_030265065.1. Taxonomy (NCBI): domain Eukaryota; kingdom Metazoa; phylum Chordata; class Actinopteri; order Syngnathiformes; family Syngnathidae; genus Corythoichthys; species Corythoichthys intestinalis. Next base: position 29,384,209 of record NC_080416.1, read on the forward strand.
CGGTTAAAATCTTTTGGTGTAAATATCGCTTAATACAGTTAGGGCAGCTGCGGCTTAACTATGAACAAATGCCGTTTTCGTGACGGATTTGGTGGGTGACGGTTTATCGTCAGGTGCGCCTTATAGTCCGAAAATTACGGTAGCTCAATTTCTGAAGTTTTGTCGGATATACCGTAATTCTCGGATTATAAGGCGCACCCGACTTCAGCCGCTCCCCACAAATTTGACACGGAAACGGCATTTGTTCATAGATAAGCCGCACCAAGCTATAAGCCCCACCTACCAAATTTGACATGAAATTTATTCACCTATAAGCTGCACTGGACGATAAGCCACAAGGATAGTCCCATCTAATGACTACTGTTGTGATACTATAATATTTTCAACTTGATATCTATACTAAGAAAAAAAATAATTTCAATCATTTTCGATACTACATAAATAAAAAAAAAAAACGTTTTTTAGGAACTCTTTTCATAGACTTCGTAAGATATTGATGGGTCACGGGGGGCGGTGCCGGTTAATGGGGGCCTGCATTGTTAGTGTGGCCGTGCTGACCGATCGGAATCACAAAGAGCTTTTTTTGGTGAAAATCTTTGTGAATAAATGCTTTAATGCCTGAATTCTTTATAGATATGGACGTAAAACAGTCTCGATTGTTGTTTAAAAGCAAAAAAAAAAAAAAAAAAAAAAAAAAAAAAAGTAGTTAGCTTTTGTTTTACATAAATATTGCGAACTATGATGTTAGTCAGCAAATTCGCGGCTGCCATATCACAGACAAAGAGCTTTTTCCGTTGAAAATTCTTTGAATAATGCTAAAATCCCTGAATTCTTATAGATATGGACGTAAAATGTCTCGTTTCTTGGTTAAAAGCAAAAGAAACATGCAGTTAGCATTTACCGTAATTTCTGGACTATTGGGCGCCCCTGATTACAAGCCTCACCCAGTACATTTTTAAAGGAAAAACCATTTTGTACATACATAAGCCTCTCCTGCCTATAAGCCGCGTGTGCCCACTTAGTAAAATGAGACATTGACAAAGAAATACAGTTTTCAAACGTTTAATAACACACCTTAACTTTTCATTCCAAACAGCGCCGGCAAACACGGCAGTTATATAGCAGCGGCACGGAAGTTGCATAGCATCAGCCTGGCGGTGCAGCACTAATTGTGCTGGTTAATAAAAACATAAAAGTCTTTGTTAGCAATCTTCATCTTCCTCCTGTGTATTCAAACCATGAAAGTCTTCACCCTCAGTGTCTGATATGAAGACGCTCAGATGCACTTCGCCACGCACGCACCTACTCAGTCTGTCCTTCGCGTCGCCTTAAATGTCTCCCATAATGAGGCATATTCACTCCCAGCCTGTGCCGTCTCCTCGCAGCAGACTGGCCCCTCAAAGCCCGTTGGTGATGGCGGACTCTTTCACAGCGCTTTACGAAGCCAGGCTCCCCCAAAGCTGCTCTTCGCATACGGCGAGTCTTGGCAAACGATCTCTCGCCGCTCGTCATCAAAGCGTCCCATACAACTCGGTTGGCCAATTTAATTTCTTCTAGCATTTTCCATGATGCAGGTCTGCCAATTCTACTCATGCACAAAGACGAGGGTTCGCCACCTCTATTCATGCACAACGCACAAAGTTAAACTACCGGTAGTAGTGCAAACTAGTGTCTTCCTCAACACATACATTCCACTTGTCTCACTCCCACATTGCATGCTCGAGCGCCCCTGGCATCCGTCAGAAAAATACACAAATTGGCCACATCATTGCACACGCCGCAGGACCCAAAATGAGAGAAAAAAGTAGCGGCTTGTAGTCCGGAAATTACGGTATTTTACCTAAATATTGCAAACTACGATGCTAGTCAGTAAGCAAATTAGCGGCCGCCATATGTAAACAAAGAGCTTTTTTTTAATTGAAAATTCTTGTGAATAAATGCTTAAATTGCTGAATTCTTTACAGATATGGATGTAAAACAGTCTCGATTCTTGATGAAAAGCAAAAAAAAAAAAGTGCAGTTAGCTTTTGTTTCACATAAATATTGCGAACTATGATGCTAGTCAGTAAGCAAATTCGCGGCTGCCATATCACAAAGAGCTTTTTCCGTTGAAAATTCTTGTGAATAATGCTGAAATCCCTGAATTCTTATAGATATGGACGTAAAATGTCTCGTTTCTTGGTTAAAAGCAAAAGAAACATGCAGTTAGCATTTATTTTACCTAAATATTGCAAACTACGATGCTAGTCAGTAAGCAAATTAGCAGCCGCCATATGTAAACAAAGAGCTTTTTTTAATTGAAAATTCTTGTGAATAAATGCTTAAATTCCTGAATTCTTTACAGATATGGATGTAAAGCAGTCTCGATTCTTGATCAAAAGCAAAAAAAAAAACAAAAAAAAACGTGCAGTTAGCATTTATTTTACGTAAATATTGCGAACTATGATGCTAGTCAGTAAGCAAATTAGCGGCCGCAATATGTAAACTAATAGCTTTTTCTGTTGAAAATTCTTGTGAATAAATGATTAAATCGCTATATTCTTTATAGATATGGACGTAAAACAGTCTCGATTCTTGGTTAAAAGCAAAAAAATGGCCAGTTAGCAGTTATTTTATGTAAATATTGCTAAGTATAATGCCAATGCTGCAGCAGCTAAATTCTCCCATTGATTTTTTTCACTATGTTTCAAAATGCTTGCATGGTACGAAAAATATAATAATTACCTTGCATCCTTGAACAAATCACTCCTGAGACAATCCTTCCTGTTTGTATGCAGTACAGATTTCTTACTTTTTCAACCTAAATCCGGCGTTCGATCGCTGCATGTTACCGACTGCTAATAAATGAAGCGGAGTGTGGGACGGCCCCTTTCGGGAAGGCGTGACGCAGTGAATGGGGAATGTGTCACGTCAATATATTAATGAAGTCTATGCTCTTTCAGTGCCTTTGGACAATGATAGACGTCCAGTCTTGTGGCTCATGAAAAACTAGTATGGTCTAGACTAGACTAGTAGACGTCCAATCCATTTGAACGAGGAGGGTGGCAGCGAATTTATGTTCATTCGCTTGCAACCTTACCACTTCAAATGGATTGGACGTCAAGCAGTCAATGGCAGCCAATGAGTTAACAAAGAAAATACAAAAATATCCTATAATATTATCATATTATATTATATATAGTTAAGTTAAGACGTGCTTGATTTACGTGATTTCGACTTTACTACGCCGGAGTCTCGTCCGCCATTTTGTCGCCAGTGATTTATTTTTTTAAGTCAAATAAACAGTACCTTATTGTACCTCACAGTATCTTATTTTTTACTTCATTAATATGACGTGTTCTGTCCTCACTAAATGTGAAATTGTTCAGCTTTACAGGCAGCAAACAAGGCTTTTTGTAGCTTTTTACTTCCTTCACTTTTGACAATTTGTAAAGCAGTACCACATGTGTGTACACTTATGTTCAAAATGACATTTATTTTAACAATAGGTAAATCACTTGACACAAAACATTTGTTCAAATGAAATGTCCATCTATTCAGATCAAAATGTAAATTTAGTAGATTAGTTTAGCTTAATTTGTCTAACAAAAGTCCGATAGCTTAAATGCTACGAATGCTAACGTATTTACAATTCTCATTTCTAATCGATCACACGTAACTCCACAAATTGTAGCTCTAAGCTTAATTACGAATGCATACACAAACATATGTTAGCTGAAACGACTTACAGCCTTATGTTGGCCAAACCACACCGCTGAGGACAGTGTATCCGCCATCATTAAACAAAATACTTATGGACTTTTTGGATAGTTATTTTGGGGTACTTAAAGGCAAGGCAAGGCAAATTTATTTATATAGCACAATTCAACGCAAGGCAATTCAAAGTGCTTTACATCACATGAAGATCATAAAAATCACATTTAAATCAATACAACGTAAAAACCAAGACAAAAGATCGCATTTAATCACAAATAGAATAAAAATAAAGGGTTGATTCCAATTTACGCTGGTATTCGGTTTATGTCGCCAGCGTAGGAACGGAACTCGTTCATTACCCGCGGACTACCTGTAATCAAATATTGTATCCGGATACATCATTTCAGTATCAATACAATTGGATACCGTAATTTTCGCACTGTAAGGCGTACCTGACTATAAGCTGCCACCCACCAAATCTGAAACGAAAACAGCATTTGTTCATAGATATGCCGCAGCTGTCCTCACTGTGTTAAGGGATATTTACACCAAAAGATACCAACCGGTAACACTTTATTTGACAGCGGCATCATAAGACTGTCATAAGACCAAATGAACCACCAAAAAGCTTTAAACCAATGCTTCATTGCCTCAAGATGCTTCAATTGGCCATCACTGTTCTCTTAGGGGAGACAGTCAACCTCTGCTGCCACCTACAGTACTGTCAACGCTGTTGTGATCCAACATGCCCCCTAGCATGCATTGCAGCACTACAGATGTAAAACATCAAAATTCATGTTCTGTGCTAATTTTTTCTTCAGTTACTGTTCTAGTTGTTTCATTAATTGCTAGTTATGGAATTTTGGTAACACTTCATTTGACAGCGGTGCCATCAGACTGTCATAAGACCATCATAATTGTGAAATGACATTATCATGGGCATTAATGAATGCTTATGACAGATGTCATTTTGTGTCATCTGGCAAATTATCTCCCTATTGAATGGATGTAAAGATCAGAGCTGGACATAAATGGAGTTTGTGACATAGTTTGCCAGATGATACTTAATGACATCTGTCATAAGCATTCATTAATGCCCATGATAATGTCATTTCACAATTATGGCAGTCTTGTGACGCTGCTCTCAAATAAAGTGTTACCCATTAACCCAAATAAATCAACAAATAAGACGCACTGGACTATATAAGCCGCAGGGTTCAAAGCGGAGGGGAAAAGGAGCGGCTTATAGTTCAAAAATTACAGTACACCTCATTTCTTCATTAAAAAAAAGAGGAATCGTGTCACGAAGAGCTTTCCTTCACAGAAATCATTGCTTTTACTCCTCCACCAACCAATACGTTGTTGTGTATCTTGATGTGGATTGGCTGCCTTCTGATGACGAGCTAATTAAGGGAATGAGGCGGGAGCTGTACACGTGACCAGAAAGTGACTATTTACTTGAATACAATGGCGGAATGCGAAGAAGTATTTGTAGATAGGCCAATTTCCCAAGTTTTGTCTCAAATAATACCTTTTATTTCTGGGCGCCTTTCAGGACGCTCAAGTTTACCGTAGATAAAAAGTTAAAACACACGCTTGCAGTTAGAACCCATAAGAAAATAAAATGGTAGTAATGAATAGAGGTGTGCAAAATTTCCGATTCTTAAATTATTCGCGATTCGGCCGTGGAAGATTCGAGAACGATTCACAAACATCCAAATTCCGATTATTGAAATATGCCAAGTAAAGCGGAAGTACAGCACACTCACCGCGCCGCGGGTCTTCGGGACGCAATGAGGAACGGAGTGAGAGTAGCTAAACATCATGCTTCTCATTACCCGGCCCCTCGGGTAATGCCAATGCTCAACTCACGGCTCTAGCTCAACGCATGCCACGAGATTAAAAAACACAACAACATACCTGACTGCTGCCGAAAAGCTGCTACAAAGTACATCCACATAATGTTACGGTAGATATCATTTATATAGGACTAGATGCAATATAGCTTCGATAGTGTTAGCAGCACATCTACAAAAAGCTAGATGCGGGCGTTAGTAAACGGCCGCCATCTTAAAGCGGTACACTTCCCTGCAAGGCTGTTGTAACGAACCTTCCAAGCAAACCTAATTAACTTTTTTATCTAAAATACTCCTAAACCAGTAAAATATTGATTTGAATCTATCTTTAAAATAGTTTTAAAACTTTCACATGTTGAAAGTAGACAAAAGGGAAATTATGGAATAACGGGAGCAATTTTAACAACTTTAACGGTTGATTCACAACATTAAATTAATTGAATGTAGTTTAAAGCTGCTGATACAGAATGGGGACTGGAGTTTTTTATTTACTGTTATTTTTTTATATTTGTTTACTGCTATATGTTAACTTGATACTGAAATAGTAGTTTGGTTTAGCCTGAGAGTATTTTTGAACAATTTCCGAACTAATGTACAAAACATTTAAAAAAAAAAAAAAAAAAAAAGGAGGGGGATGCATCAATAATCGTTTTATAATCGAATCGGAGCCTCTGAATCGTAATTGTAATCGAATCATTAGGTGCCCAAAGATTCCCAGCTCTAGTAATGGAATTATGTAGAATAAAAAGTCTGTGAATAAACATGTTTTTAGCTGTGAAATATACTTCTTTCCTCATTAAAAGAGGAGCAAAGAATGTCCCGAAAAGCTTTTTTTGACGGGAAACTGATGTTTTTGTTCAGTGTGAAACTGGTCTCGATTGTATCTTTTCCAGATTGATATGTGGAGTATATTCGTAGCGGATACATGGAACAATCAATTTGACATGCCATGTGTTAGTTAAAATTAACTACACAGCACATCTATCAAGCGCACAACAGTGCCCTCTTTTGGCTTGAGCGAGCGGTGGCGCCACATCAGTTTTTATTCTTTGGTCGCCTGTGTTGCCGTCACACTAGCCATCGCTGCCGGTTGTCACCGTCGCATCTGCTCTCTTAATCTCCTCAGTGGCCCGCCGGGGTCTTTTTCCTTTGTTGCTAATTTGCTCCGTGTGTCCCTCCAGTACGTGTGGGAAAGGCTGCTGCCCGGCTTTAAACACAAGAACTTCCGCAGCCGAGAAGGACTGTGCCTCTGCCTCAGTGCCACGCTCAGCTCGTAAGTAGGATCACTTCTCGGGAAGAATAAGCAGATGTCCTTGTCCTAATTTCTAACGTGTGTCAAGAAAGTATGCCATGTTCAGGGCTCATGTCGCTTCACTCTTCGGGATTAATCCTCTTAGTGGCTCGCAATTTGACTGTTCTCTTCTGTTGGCTCTACCGATTTTTTTTAATACTTTCTTGAATAATTGCTTACCTGATTTACTTAAATAATACAGGGTTTATGCAGGTCATTAAAAAGCATTAAAAGTCATTAAATAGATTTGGTCAAAATTCAGGCTTTAAAAAGCATGAAATTAAATATTTGATGCATTAAAAATTATGTAAACTTGATGGTTAATTTTTTTTTATATTATTTATTCGAGTTGTCTGAGGTTACGCGATAATATCAGCCGATAAATGCATTTTAAAATATCTGATTATATTGGTGCTACATCGATTAATCGATTAACTCGAGTATTCGATTTGAAAAAAAGATTTGAATTAAATTTTGCTGCTTCGAGTATTCATTTAATTAAAGTGGCGTTGTAATGGTTGATTTTGAAAGTGTTTGCATTTAGTTTTATTGATTTGGGTGGATACATTGCCCTCTGGTCTGCCTCATTTCACATGGGTCAATCCAGCTGCTCCCTGGTAAGACCAACATAAGCAAATGTTTTTTTAATGCATTCTTAATTTAGTTTATTTAAGTATAAGTTTAAGTATATTTAGCCGTTGTTTGCGGGATTATGTGTCTGAACCGTTTGTTAATAGCATTGTAAAAAAACAAAAAAAAAAGTTGGCATTTTATTTGCCTGGTACACCAGACTCAACGCTGTTCCAGCTATTGAGTCTGGCCACCATTCCCACGGATACAATTTCCAGGGCGGAGCAAGCCACAGCAAACAGACAGCGGAGTGGACCAATCAGCGACGGGCAGACGTGACGTTATTAACTGACGACGGAAGCACGAGGGACTTGCGCGCGGAAGTAAACATACGAAGAGAGCGGAGTTTATTCAACATGGCTAGCGTGAGACAGACTATTGTCAATGACTCGTGTCGATGTGTTTTTGGTAATTTAAAACAGAATTTACCGCGGATTGGAACATGTTCTCGGTTATCCCGTTGACCATCTGTGTTGTGGAGACGACTTTCGACGCGCAAGAGTGACGTTGCTCGTGAAGAACATGTCACGTAAATAAACGAATCTGATTTGTCGATTGATTTTGTACCTGCTCGAAAAGGCCGTTAATGGGATGGTTCCCAGACTATTTCTCTCAGTGTTTGAAAAATACAGGGAGAATAGTTTGGCAGAGCCAGGCAAGCGTTTTATAGCATTTAAGCTAGCGGACTTTTGCTATGAAAGTTAGCCAATTGTCCTTTTGTTGTACATGGATCCTCATTTATTTATTTTTTTATACCGTTTGAGGCTCAACTCAGGTATTTAAATTTTTTATGTTCCTTTTCCGATTACTCCATTATTCGAACTAACTAGTTCATCGATTAATCGACTACTAAAATAATCGATAGCTGCAGCCCTAGATTATATCGACATTGGGTTTTCATTATCAATTTTGAGCCAACATTTATGCCATCTGCCTTTGTACAAGAGCTGGTAACAGCTCAGCACAGCAGCAGGGTTGTGTGTCATTAAAAAGCATTAAAAGTCATTAAATTGATTTTGTGAAAATTCAGGCTTTAAAAAGCATATACCTAAATGTTCGAGGCATTAAAAATTATGTAAAACTGATGGTTTAAGATTTTTTTTTTTACATAATTCGTTTGAGTTGTCCGATATTATCGTGTAGCCAATATTATCAACTGATGAAATTGTAAATTATATCGGATAATATCAACATCGGTTTTTCATTATCGGTTTTGGGCTAATATGCATGTTGCCTTCAAAGTGAATGTAGCAGCCTTCTGCCTTTGTTCAAGGGCTAGTCACGGCTTAGCACAGCAGTTATGTTTATTTACCATTAGATGTCTCCAAACTAAGGTGCTTGGCATTCGTTATCTGAGCATTCATGGTGTAAAGATTAAATGAACAATAAATTATTAAAAAATAATGAATTATAAACTCATTACATACCTTGTTCACTGGACTGAAGCAGTGTGTCTTTGTTGTTATTTTGAGCCAGGAGCACTGTGTGGGCCATATGTGATATGGCAATGTCTTACTGGCACTTTGCACTTGAATTTGATCAAAAATCTGATGTTCGCACTATTTTGATTTCAACAGCAAATATAGTGGTGCAATATAGGCATGTTTTCCATAATTTGAGTTAAAGTTCCCTTATTTTTCAAATAATGCTTATTGGAAAACTTTTAAGTTGTTACATTTATCATTAATAAAGTATCCAGTGGGGCATCACAATACAATACAGTTAGCCATAATATGTAAGTCCACAACCGCATGTATCTGTATCGGTTTGTTACTGGTATTGGATTTTTGGAGTTGGACAATATTGGGATATCGGTTAAAAAGTCATTATTGGACAAATCTACATAGAATTTGTGTGTGTGAAACTATCTGCATTTTTGCATGGACATTAGATCGGTTTAAAGTGGCATTAAGTAAACCTGTTTTGTAATCATAGATATTTGTTTATTCCTTATCTAGTTATAGCTCATAAAATGATTGCTTGATTCATTTTTTCGTAAACAGTTCTTCTAAAATAGTATCAAGTTAAATTAATTTTGTATACATTTAAAGGTTACAATATATTTGAACTCTGTGTCATAAAACTGTCAAAATGACGACATGACACCTGTCATGAATACAATACATGATACAATATTGAGAATGTCTTTGGGTTAGGATTAGAGTTTAGGAACTGTGTTAGGGTTAGGACACTTAAGGACACTTAATGACATTTGTCATATGCATTCATTAATGTTCATGACAGTGTCATGTCATAATTATGACGGTCTTATGACGCCAACTGTCATGAAACCATTTCAATCTTTTTAAATGTAATTTTTGCTCAGCTCTTATGTGCATAAATAATTTTACAATTTTTGCATATATTGCATATATATGAATAATTCATTGTATTTTCATTGATATTGTAGTTTTTGAAATTCATTCATTCTAGATTGTAACCAAAAGTATGAGTAAAACAGGCAATTACGCTATTTTAATTTCATGAATTGAATGTTTATTTGGACATAATAAAATGCAATCATGAGTATGATTCATTCATTAATAAAATGAACTGTGTACGTTCACATGAGTTGGATGGGTTGGAATAGTTATCTTTCCAATTCATCTATGAATGATATGGCGCCTCTGCATTAAAAAAAAGCTTAGCTTTGCCACCCTGTCATTCACATTTTTTTAAAGTCTGCTCTGCATTAACTCCCACCGGAGTCCTCACATGATCTTCTGGCTTAAATTGCCAAACATAACATCACTGCCCCTCCTCCATTTTCAACCACAGAGGCTCCTACTAGTTCCAGCTGAGAAACTAAAGGGACGAAAACCTGCTGAGGCAGCATATTCCCACCATTTATCGCCATTTTTTTCCTTGACTTGCATTATGTGAAGCGTAGTAACTTGAGCCGATGCATTGCGCATTACTCGAGCTGTGCCCCTCTGAAGTTGGTGGCTTGGCGGGATGATGCAAAAGAGTCAAAAATGTATAATAAACCCTCTTACTATTGCTAATAACTTCATAAGCCTTCTTGGAGCTAAACGTGGACTTTTAATACAGAGGAACGCTTGCAGATGTTTCTTGCGAACTGTGTCACCTCACTGATAGAACATCACGGCCCAGTTGAGCGGCGGCGCTAAGGCTATAGCGCTCTTTTGCTAATGGATGACACTCCCGTGCTAGCTGTCGAGCAAGAAGCTAGGCAGTAAATCAGTTGACAGCAGTCTTGTTTTTGGCAGCCCTTTTAATTTTCGTCTTAGGCTTTTGGACGAAATACTTATTAGTCTTAGTCATATTTTAGTTACTTTAAAATGTGTTAGTCTTTGACAGAGAGAGAAATTATTCCATTATAGGGTGGCATAGGATGCAGTGGGCGCACGATTTCATTTCATTTTAACCAGACAAGGCAACCATTTTTCACCAATCTGGTGTCTTCTAAGTGTAATCATTTGATTGCAGTTAGGTGCAGCTTGTTTTAGCAGCAACCTCATTGGTTAAACTGTTTGTGCTGGATTGGTTGGAACAAAAACCAGGACCAACAGTGGCCCCTTGAGGACTGTTTTGGAGACCCCTGTTTAAGGAGGGTGCTTGCTACGCTAAAGTTAATGCTAATGCTAAGACGAATGCTATGCTAATGCTACATGGATTACTGGAACCATGTCCTATGGTCTGATGAGACGGGCGGGCTTTCTTGTATACCGTCTTCAGAAGAGGCTTCCTCCTGGGGTGACAGCCTTGCACACCAATTTGATGTAGAGTGTGGTGTATGGGCTGAGCACAAACAGGCTGACCTCCCACCTCTTCAATCTCTGCAGCAATGCTGACAGCACTCCTGTAATGAGTCACATGACATTTTGGAGGGAAAAAGACAAGCAGTACTCAATTTTGTCAATCACTTTTGTTGCCATGGGTTTAGCTATTAATGGATATACAGTGGGGCAAATAAGTATTTACTCAACCACTAATTGTGCAAGTTCTCCCACTTGAAAATATTAGAGGCCTGTAACTGTCAACGTGGGTAAACCTCAACCATGAGAGACAGAATGTGGAGAAGAAAAAAAAAACAGAAAATCACATTGTTTGATTTTTAAAGAATTTATTTGCAAATCATGGTGGAAAATAAGTATTTGGTCTATACCAAAAGTTCATCTCAATACTTTGTTATGTACACTTTGTTGGCAATAACGGAGGCCAAACGTTTTCTGTAACTCTTCACAAGCTTTTCACACACTGTTGCTGGTATTTTGGCCCATTCCTCCATGTAGATCTCCTTTAGAGCAGTGATGTTTTGGGGCTGTCGTTGGGCAACACGGACTTTCAACTCCATCCTCACCCCGTTGCGTCAAAATGATAACAAGAATGGGGAGCAAAAATCCCAGAACCACACGGGGGGGACCTAGTGAATGACCTACAGAGAGCTGGGACCACAGTAACAAAGGCTACTATCAGTAACACAATGCGCTGCCAGGGACTCAAATCCTGCACTGCCAGACGTGTCCCCCTGCTGAAGAAAGTACACATAAAATATAAATATAAATGTATATATGGCGGAAAACACTCAGGTGACTTGAAGTTCCGCTCTGAGATCTTCCATTTGGCTAAATTTCAAAATTGTCCTATATGCATGTGTGATACATCATTGGAAAGCCTAAAATCTCAATTTTCAGGGGAAAGAAAAATTTTGTACAGGAGGACATTTAAGGTTTTTTTTTTTTTTTTTTAAACAGCAAAACCTTAACTGGAGGTGAGAGCATGCGAGCGCATAATTAAAGACGCCATGGTTTTAACGAGACATTATCACGTACTTACCTCTTTTCGATCCTAAAACTCCATGTAGCATGTATCACCGAGCTGAGCCTTGTTAGACCTCGTTAGAAGATGTTAGACCTCTTTGACAGCCAGAAATCTTGCGTGTTTGTAGCTGAACAAATACTTATTTTCCACTCTAATTTGGAAATAAATTCTTTAAAAATCAAACAATGTGATTTTCTGTCCCCCCCCCCCCCCCCCCGCCCCCCCCCCCCCCACAAATTCTGTCTCTCATGGTTGAGGTTTACCCATGTTGACAATTCCAGGCCTCTCTAATCTTTTCAAGTAGGAGAACTTGCACAATTGGTGGTTCACTAAATACTTATTTGCCCCACTGTATATGTGTATATAATGTCTTCATGTACAGTGCCTTGCAAAAGTATTCGGCCCCCTTGAATCTTGCAACCTTTCGCCACATTTCAGGCTTCAAACATAAAGATATGAAATTTAATTTTTTTGTCAAGAATCAACAACAAGTGGGACACAGTCGTGAAGTGGAACAACATTAATTGGATAATTTAAACTTTTTTAACAAATAAAAAACTGAAAAGTGGGGCGTGCAATATTATTCGGCCCCTTTACTTTCAGTGCAGCAAACTCACTCCAGAAGTTCAGTGAGGATCTCTGAATGATCCAATGTTGTCCTAAATGACCGATGATGATAACTAGAATCCACCTGTGTGTAATCGAGTCTCCGTATAAATGCACCTGCTCTGTGATAGTCTCAGGGTTCTGTTTAAAGTGCAGAGAGCATTATGAAAACCAAGGAACACACCAGGCAGGTCCGAGATACTGTTGTGGAGAAGTTTAAAGCCGGATTTGGATACGAAAAGATTTCCCAAGCTTTAAACATCTCAAGGAGCACTGTGCAAGCCATCATATTGAAATGGAAGGAGCATCAGACCACTTTAAATCTACCAAGACCCGGCCGTCCTTCCAAACTTTCTTCTCAAACAAGGAGAAAACTGATCAGAGATGCAGCCAAGAGGTCCATGATCACTCTGGATGAACTGCAAAGATCTACAGCTGAGGTGGGAGAGTCTGTCCATAGGACAACAATCAGTCGTACACTGCACAAATCTGGCCTTTATGAAAGAGTGGCAAGAAGAAAGATATTTCTCAAAGATATCCATAAAAAGTCTCGTTTAAAGTTTGCCACAAGCCACCTGGGAGACACACCAAACATGTGGAAGAAGGTGCTCTGGTCAGATGAAACCAAAATTGAACTTTTTGGCCACAATGCAAAACGATATGTTTGGCGTAAAAGCAACACAGCTCATCACCCTGAACACACCATCCCCACTGTCAAACATGGTGGTGGCAGCATCATGGTTTGGGCCTGCTTTTCTTCAGCAGGGACAGGGAAGATGGTTAAAATTGACGGGAAGATGGATGCAGCCAAATACAGGAACATTCTGGAAGAAAACCTGTTGGTATCTGCACAAGACCTGAGACTGGGACGGAGATTTATCTTCCAACAGGACAATGATCCAAAACATAAAGCCAAATCTACAATGGAATGGTTCAAAAATAAACGTATCCAGGTGTTAGAATGGCCAAGTCAAAGTCCAGACCTGAATCCAATCGAGAATCTGTGGAAAGAGCTGAAGACTGCTGTTCACAAACACTCTCCATCCAACCTCACTGAGCTCGAGCTGTTTTGCAAGGAAGAATGGGCAAGAATGTCAGTCTCTCGATGTGCAAAACTGATAGAAACATATACCAAGCGACTTGCAGCTGTAATTGGAGCAAAAGTTGGCGCTACAAAGTATTAACGCAAGAGGGCCGAATAATATTGCACGCCCCACTTTTCAGTTTTTTTTTTTGTTAAAAAAAGTTGAAATTATCCAATAAATTTTGTTCCACTTCACGATTGTTGTTGATTCTTGACAAAAAATTAAAATTTTATATCTTTGTTTGAAGCCTGAAATGTGGCGAAAGGTTGATAGGTTCAAGGGGGCCGAATACTTTTGCAAGGCACTGTATGTATGTGTATGTTGTTATTACTATTTTGTTATCATTATTACTACTATTATTATTGTTTTTCTTTGTCTGTAGTTAGTACAAAAATGTTCATGCTGGTGATTTTTGTTTCACAGGTATGGCGCTCATACTTTGAGCCTGAGCAAGATCGTTCCTCATCTGTGCACTCTGACGGCAGACCAGAACCCTCAGGTAAGAGCGGCTTTGCCATTATTTGCTAGAAGATGCACACTTTTGCTGGTCAGGGGGTGGGGAGCTAGGAAGTCGTTTGAGCCCAAAGCTGAAATCTGCTGCCCTCGTCTACCCGGTGATTAGCCACCCGCGCCCTGTCTCTACCAATCAGCATCCTGAACGCCCACCCCTCATTTGCCCTTTTTAATGGCATCCTGCGGTCCAATCACAGGAGTGCATTAAAATGAGTTAACAAGCCCTGCAGGGTTTATATTCTAATGTGCTATTGTCACAAATGCAGTTTAGTGGTGAAAGATTGAAACTAACCTGATGAAGCAAAAAGATTGAAATTGACACAGAAGATTGCCTAATCAAGGTAATGTACTTAATGCTGGTAATGCTCCTAATTGCAGGTGAGTGCTAGGCTGAAAGCTTCTCTGCTAATTTCACCATATGTGCTATAAATTGCTTATTTTTTTAGCATGTATTTTCTTGACTTTTTTTTTTTTTTAACTCTGGCTTGAGCAAAGGCTCATAGAAAGTTTAAGTTTGCCGATATACAGTGGCATTTTGGCATAAATATAAGATGAAATATTTTGTTTACATTTTTTAGATTTCACATTTGTAAAAAGAAAAATAAATACAAAAGCAAGTGCAAATACAGCATTTGCAACAAATTGTGTGATGCGGTATACACAATATATACTGCTATAATACCCATATTATTGCTGTGTACTGTTACAACAAGCCCTTTGTTGGACAGCTAAGGGGTCGTTATGTTGTTTATGGCAATTTTCCCGAATCATTGGAGCCTATCTTGAGTGTGAAGATAATTTTGGACAGAAATATAAACTGCTAAGCAGGACAATGTGGATAGCATAAGTCAAACTCGTATCCTGCGGGCCAAATCCGGTGTGCCATATCATCTTTTGTGGACCGCGAAAGGAAATCATGTTAATCAACTTTGTTTTCCACTGTTTTTTTTTTTTTTTTTTCCGTCCTCAATATTAATTAATATTTACTGTTTTTTTTTTTTTTATCCCCCTTTTTTAAAATATAAAGTATGTGAATAAACTTTTTTTTTAATCAAATGGAATAGAGAATATTTACTTTTATAAATAAGAGACCATTTCTTAGTTGTTGTTTTTTTAACTAATTCCTATTATTAGAAAAATTTAAATAAAATAAAAACGGTGATTAAAAACTGGAAAACTACATGTTAAAACATTACAAAACACAGATAATTTTCCATTTCCCCCCCTTTTTTCAATTACAACTTGAAAAAAACGTGAATAAAAAAATTTTAACTTTTCCCTCCTTTAAAGTTTTTTTTTTTAATGGATAAAAAACAAATTGTTAAAATAGAGGTTGCAATTAGGCTCAAAAACGTAAACTTTGAAAACTCATTAATGGTTGCAGCAGTTAGTGACTGACTAGTGAGCAATACTACCAAAACTACAATGTGATCCCTGTCAAAGATCACTTTGACAGCCCAGGAGTAAGACATTCAGATATATACTTTATATTAGGGATGTGAAGATATATCGAAAAGGTGATATATCGCGATACTTTGTAGCCCGAAAGGTTATCGATATGCTCCCACCAAGAATCGATATTTCATTACATCTAGGTCTGTAGCGATAACAAATTTTAGTAGGCGAAAATAATAAATATTACAAAAAAAACAAAAAAAACCCAATGCATAACGAGTCATTTGAAAGCTAAGATCAGAATATGAACGCCATTTTTGTTCTTTGCCAAGTAGAGCCCATCAAAAGTGTATTTTTGATCCAAAATGACTGTCATCTTGTCCTGCAAAGTGTGCATAATATCAATTTGAAGCCAAATTATTCATTTCCAATCGAAATATTCATAATGGGTGTGATTTTAAAGCTATTCTTAATGTAGAATCTGAAGGATGTGAGATTCACGCCAGAAGCCTTTATTTACATGTCGAACATGACATGATTTTATTTGGAAATGTTCACTGGAAGTGCGTTCGCTAAGCCGTTAACCGTAATCTTTAAATTCTGTTTAAAAAAAAAAAAAAAAACAGTTCTGTTTTCGTCATGCCTGTAGTGTCAGTAATTGATATTTTTTCCTTTTTCGCATCGTTTGCAAGTGCTGTAAACCAGCGAGTTTTCATGTTTGAAGTGTCATAACCGCAAATTGCATTTTGGAGAAGACTACCAATGTTTTATAGCAGGCTAAAGTGTAAATTACATTGTTTTTTCCCCCGATAGCCTCATGTTTTATATAGATGCTTCCTTATTTTGTATGTCTGAACTTGAATTCTATGGTATGTTGATGACCAACAAACATCTGTGAAAGAAATTGAGTCTCATATGCCATCAACACGCACGTGTGGCGAGTGCACGCAGCACACACAAACACGCACAGATATCTGCATGCACGCAGAAACTTACAAAATTACCGCCCTCATTTTTATTTACATTTGCATATTGCGACAGGCTTAGGTATCACTGTTTGAAATGAAAAGGAACCAACACATTGCCACCAAAATCTTCCATTTAAATAGTGTCTACGTCAGCTAACTGACTTCCATTGACAGCGCGAGACATCCAATTCATTTTGACTGAACAAATTTTCATTTGCTGCCACCCTCCCACTTTTAATGGATTGGACATCAACTAGTGGAATTGGAAGTGTGCTTCAACTTAAAAGCCATACTTAATTCCCTGGCCTGTGTCACATTTTATGTACGCTTTTAGATGCAGCTGTTTTGGTTATCAACACCATATCTGTCAATGTTTTGAATGAAATGCTTACTACTTTGATTTTCTGTGGTGCAGGTACGAGAGGCCTCCATCACAACAATAGTGGATGTTTACCGGCACGTCGGCGAAAGGGTACGAGCGGACTTGGCAAAGAGAGGACTGCCTGCCGGACGGTCAGTTGTTTTCACGCGCACGCCGGGACACACTCGAGCGCGCACACGCACCCATGGGCCGGTCAGTCCCAGGCCACGCCATGCACCACTCTGCCCTTCACAGAGACGCTTTTGATCCCGAGCACAATGCTGACTGGCATTGGTCGGCGGGGGCTGAAGGGCGGGCGAGAGTCATGTGTCTCTCGGTTGTCCCACTTGCATTAAATGATGGAATGATGTGAAAACTTCATATTGCCATTCTAGTCAAAGCAAAGTTTATTTATAAATTGCTTTATAGGACATATGACACAAATAAAAACATTTCCTGTCCATTTCTACATCCTCTTTGATGCTACAAGTTTTTCTGGTTAAAAGAGGCTACAATAGTGACAGTGATTCCTGTAGATCCAATAGAAAACATTATTAGATTTTTTTTGTAATACTGTGTTACCCCCCCCCCAAAAAATATATTGTAAAGTAGAAAAATTAAAGTTAATTACCCAATTACTGTATTAAGGATAAAACCAACCAAAACAAACGATTGGGTAAAAATTATATTGCAAAAAAAAATATTGAATATTGAACAAAGACAATATTAAAATATGTTGACAGCAAAACCTACAGAAAATGTTTTAAAAAGTATTGAAACATAACAGTTTTATTGGAAAAGACCAGAGTATTTAACTATGAATTATGTATTATATATCAGGGATTCCCCTATATTCGACAGATTGTGGCGCACCGCCACACTAAAATGAAAGCCGCCACGCCTGGCAAATGAGATGTATTTTATTTATTTATTTAAATAAAAAAAAATTTTTTAAGGCCGCTTCAAACTAGCGGCAGCCGAGTGGGAGGAGTTCAGCGGACACCTATTCATTGTGTATTGTAGCCTAATGTTCGTAACTATGCAGGCCCCCCCTTAAGAGACGCAAGGGGAACGAGTAGGAAGAATGGGAGAACGAGCGAGATAGCGAGAGATAGCGGTCGCATGTTGTAGCAGCCCGCTGTTATTTTGTTATTGTTTTTCTTTATTATTGTTACCACAATAAAGTGGGTAAGCAAATACAGACTTCTCTCCTTCTTGCCCATATCCGGGGCATTACAATAATTTGGATCGGACTTTTCGGCGAAAGTGAGCGGTGGACGGCCGTCTTGGACGGAAAGCAAACTTTGACTAACTTGCGCTGAGAGACTGCGGAGAGGCGGGGCCCAAAATAAAGCCTTGCTCTATTTTCAGAGCGTTGGTCACAGTAAACGATTTATCAGTTCAAGCAGAGTAAAATGATACATATTCACGGTACAAGAACGTCGTTTCTGTGTCCATCGATTGGTAAGAAAAGGCTGTTTGTACGAGTGACGTGTGGGCGCTCCCGTCAGGGGGGACATTTCACGTGGAGTGGCTATTTTTCGGCACAACACCGGCGCGCCAACTTCAGACAATTACGGCTGACGAAACTTTGATAAATGCGCCCCCCCACCCAAATTTCGCGAGCTCTGGGACACTCGAAAAATGACTCTCATACCTCTCCTTGCTAAGTTAATGGTACCTCGACGTGCCTTTGTGTGGAAATTTAGTTTACGAACAACGGGGAAAAAACTATTCACCTTCTCACCGAATCAAGTAAAACTCTTTACACGGCTATTAGAATTCCCCCAGTGCTCTAAATGGGTCAGTTGACAGAAGGACTGTTATTGTTGTGGTAATGTAGTACTTATGAGGGTCAAATAAAAGGAAAAAGGAGGACTACGACGGTGGTCTGCAACCCGCGGCTCTCGGGCCGCATGCGGCTCTTTAGCGATGCTTCGGAGCTTTTTTTTTTTTTTAAATGGAAAAAGATGGGGGAGGGAAATATATTTTTTTGTTTTAATAGGATTTCTAGGAGGACAAACATGACACAAACATTCTTTCAATTCATTAATATTGTAATGAAGTTAAACTTGTGGTGGCATAGTACAACAGAGTAGTCACGTGGTGCGTCATTCTCTATAGGATCCACTGCAGGGAAAACAAACATTTAATCATGAAGGCTAATTACGTATTTCTATAGTAGGCTAATATAGCTAGTATCGATAATTATAAGGCTTGTTAAAGGCTTTTAATTTTTTGTGGCTCCAGACATACTGTATCAGTTTTTTTTGTGTTTTTTTGGGGGTCAAATATGGCTCTTTCAACAGTTTGGGTTGCCAACCCTGAGTCACTACGAGATGTAAGTCGTACTATTGCCACGAGAAAAAAAGTCGCATTAGTACATCGGGTAACGTAGCTGTAATCAGCTACGCATTTTACATACATGTACTGTAGCTGAGAGGTACAACATTAGCCTGGCTAATGAAATATTTCAAATATATCTTTGTTATGGTTCTTCTTGGGGGAAAAAATGAAGGAAAAAAAATTCGCTGTGGCACGACATGGTGAGGCTGTCCGACTCCGATGCAGCCCACCACCACAGCTTCAAAAAATCCTAGGGGAAACACTGTATATATACTATCAAAAAAACTGCCAAGAAATGCAACATATACAAATCTAAGGGGAAAAATCTACAAAGTTAAAGCAATATTAAAAAAACAAAAATACAAAAAAATACAAAATGTGAAACAAGAAACAAAGTATTCAGTTGAAAAATATATCAATACTGGATAAGAAATAAGCAAAAGTGTAGCAATATTTTCAGAAATATTGTAAAATCAATTTTATTTAAAAGACTAATGACTTGGGGAAAAACACAACTGTTAAAAAAATTACCCCAAATATTAAGAAACGGGAATAAAATGTTAAATGGAAAATTTTAAAGTAACAACTGCAAAAAGAAATAAGAATAGAAATACAGGGATACTTCATGGCTCAACCTTTGCCCACTCAATCGCGGATTTTTAAAATTTTGTTATAGGAATAAAAAAAAGTTCTAAAAACATTGATGTCCACTTTATTTGCATCTATGTATGTATTTGCATTTTCACACACCCCCACCACGCACACCAACATGGACAGTATCATGAGGGAATGAATGTACAGCATGTATTATTTGTATCATTTATACATTGTTTGTTATGAATATTTTATTTACATGTCAAACTATTCTGTACTTACCCCATGGTAACATATACAGTCGTAGGGTTTCATATCCACTTATTGATTTTACATATAGGGCTGCAGCTAAAATAAATCGATTAATTATTTAGTTTTAATAATCGAGTAATCTGATTATGAACCAAACATTTGTTGCACAATAAATTTTAGGAGATGTAAAACAAAGTGTTTATACTTGAAATAATATTTATTTTGGCTTGACAAGATTGCACTTTCAAAAGAGCATTAAGGGGCAGTTTACATGGCGACTCTGGACATGAGGACGCAATAACTGTGTTGCGGAGTGACCTCGCGTTAGTACGGTGTCGGCGAAGACGGAAGGCAAAGACGCAAACCTTGGAATCCTGCCTCCAAAGTGGAATAATTCGATTGCGGGGGATTAAGGGGGGCTTGCATGCATGTCAAAAGCTCCTGCAGCGGGGGACCGCGCTGATAACATCAGCACTCGTACACGTCACATTGGGCGTGGGCAGCGGTGGTACTAAACATTAAAAACAGCAAATATCGCGGAATGTCGGCTTTAATTTACTGTTTTTATAAAAAAATTTTAATGTAAATATGTTGAATGTTTCCATTTTTGTGCCTTTTTGAACGAAAGAAAATGCCATTGCTTGGAGTGGGCGGGCAATCCGGGCAATGTTGTCGTCCTGGCTAAGGAGGTCAAAGTGCATCATTCGCTGTCGCCTTGTAAATCTGCACTGCCCCCTAGGGCCTGGCATGAATGCTACATCGTTTTCATGCGAAATTGCGACATTGTTTGAATGGAGACAGAACCATATAAATGCAAACATGAAATTTTTCGTCTTCTCGGAGAGTCACTATGTAAACGGCCCCTAAATGCGAATACAATATAAAAAAACGTGTTTCTTCAGACTATGCAGAATTGCACTTGGACAAGAGTAATAATTGCATTTAACAATAGATTATAATACCTTATCTCCGCCTCAAACACTAAAAAAAAAAGGATTAAATGAGGATAAGCACAACATAAGAATATTTGGCTAACTTGCATAGCAAGAGTCAGCTAGCTTAAATGCTTATTTATTTTTTTAAATAACAATGCCCTGAACTAAACATTCAAACACATATTCCCACAAAACAATTCTAAATATACTTAACTAAATCACGAAAACATAAACCTCTTACCTTATCAGTGACTAGGGTTGGGCATCGTTTGAAATTGAACAATTCCGGTTCCGATTCCACGTTTCGATTCCAGTTCTGAACAATTCCCGATTCCGATTCTTTTAAGAGGCAGGGTCCAAAAAAAAAAAAAATTGCAGGGTCCAAAAAAATGCATAGTTTATATTAAAGTCTTCTCAACGTTTTTTTGAAATTAAATGGACTTCTCATAGGGCTAATTATAACTTGTATACTGTATAAATATCAGTCTTTAAACTCGAGCAATTTTTTTCCGCTCGGCGATCACTGCATCGAAACAAGGAATCAAAATTTTAAAATTCGAACGATTCCGGGAGCATTGGAGTGTTAGAACCGGTTCCCATCGATGCTCGATGCCCAACCCTATCAGTGACCAGTTGGATTCAGATTTTAGACAAGTTATTTCATATTTACTGTTGCCAGCTGAGGGCACTGTATCCACCCAAATCAATAAAACTAAATGCAAACACTTTCAAAACAAATCATTACAACACAACTCTAATTAAACGAACTCTTGAAGCGGCAAAATTTGATTTGAAGCTTTTTTCTAATTGAATTACTCAATTGTTGTAGCACTACTTTTTTCAAAAGTATGTTAAATTAGTCACACAATAAGATAATCTATGGAAAATGTTTAAATTGTATGATTTCATTTATAGGTTGCCATTTGTACGTAACAGAGTGGACACGAACAGAGGGGCCATGTTGTGCTAAAGTTAGCATGCCACCTGGCTTTGCTAGCATAATAGCATTACCATTACAACACCACTGTAATTAAATGAACCATTTGATGTGAAGCTTTTTTGTAATGCCAATAATTAGCATTTGAAGGGATAATACCAATGGCTAAAGTTTTTCATCTCTAGCTGCGTGCTGAAGGTTATTATTATAACTCTCCTCGTCATCCGTGTCTGAATAATGTGCTGACTGCTACCAGTGAGCGTTGCGTCTGCGAATGCCGACCATGTGTCATGTGTTGTGTACATCAAGTCTCCAGTGTAAACACACAGTTGTCTGGAAGGAAGTGCATGACCGACAGTACTTTAACGTAGGTTTCACAACAGAGCTGAGCTGAAGTCTCTCTGACCGTATCGCATATCAACGGGGGAAGAGTTTACATCAGATAAGGCCGAGAATGAGGACACAGCGGTAGACAATGAAGGGAGCTGACAAAAGATTGGCAGAAAGGGTGAACCCAGAAGTGAATACCCAAAAATTGGACTTTTAATACCATTAGGCTACAATTCATGCACAAACTGTTCAACTGAATGATGACAGGCAAGGAAAACCAATCCATTATGAAGTTCGATGCTGACATAGCTAGCACTCGTTATTCCTATTTTTATTTTTTATTTATTTTTTTTTTTTAACTAAAAATTAAATAGGGGACACTCTTATGTCTCAGTACTTTTCATCCAAAAGTTAAACCTGCAAATCCAGTATGAAAATCAAAATTCAATGACTCAAAATGTGCGATTATTAGCATCAACGATTTGTGGCGAACAGTGTCGGCCCTCAGCATAGGCAGCTAGAAGGTTGCCTAGGGTGCCATGTAGTGAAGTGGAGGTAGGGAAATACTCAGGGTGGAGGTGGTACTCATGCTACGCTTCGCGAACGTTTTCCAACATATCAAGTACAGTTCAATATGCTACGTAAAGAAAAAAAAAAATTCTTTCCAAAAAGACCCCTAGTCTGAATCTGTGACCGTAAGTTCAATCATGACCTGACGGCTTGAGCCTTTTCAGGCTCTTATTTTGTTCCTCTCGCCTTCTTGTTGACAGTGAAAGGTGCAGGGAGGGGCTGTGCATCATCTCACTGTGTTAGCAGCTAGCACGATTGATAAATGAATGTCTCACTCCTGTTGCTATCAACACGACATTTAAGACTTTTATGAAAAAGTCCAAGCCTTCAGGTGCTGCTTTAACCCTCCTGTTAACAGACTTTTGTTGGGTCAGTTTGACCCCAGGAATGTGCATGTTTCGACAAATTATTAAAAATTAAGCTCAGACACATTGGCTTCCATTGACAGCAATAAACGTCCAATCCAATTTGGACTGGGAGGGGAAGAAAACTGTTCAATTTGCCCTCTGTGAGTAAACATCCAAATAATATAAAATAAAATATACAGTATATAGTAAATTATAAAAAAATAGCTAGATCAAATAATAGAGTAATCGATTACAAACAGTAAGTGCGTTGCAGATTGCAGTAATATTTATCTTGGCTTGCAAAGATTATGCTTTCAAAAGAACAGTAAATGTTTAAGTGTTTCTTCAAACTATAAAGAATTGCACTTTCATTTTATAAGAGTAATAAATGCATTTAAAAGTAAATGAAAATACCAGAGATTTGACTCAATCAATATAAAAAAATTAATGGGTATCTATGTACAACAAAAGAATTGGCTAACTTGCATAGTAAAAGTCCGCTAGCTTAAATGCTATAAAATGCTAACTTTTTGTTGTTGTTTTTTGTTGTTCAAACACATATTCCCACAAACTAAATAACGGATGCATAATCAAACGTAGAGGTAGTTTCACGGGTTACGAACAAGTTCCATTCCTGCTCTGGCGACGTACCCCGAAGTTCTGCGTATGTTGGAATTAACCATTTAAATTCCTCTAAATACCCCCCAAATCTCAAAATAATCATCCAAACACATGTATTATATGTCATTGTGCCGTCCTCACCAAGACGTTGGAGCTAAGTCCTATCTAGACAGCAAGCTAAGCTCCTAAATGACGATGTCAGACATCCGTGAGGTTTGCTGACTTTATTCAGTTGCTCGTGAGATCAACACTTGTAGAATGAAACTAAACTAAAAATGAAATTAAATCAGTTTCATCTTCAATGACAGCAATTCAGATTTGCTTTTATAACTAGCTGCTGCTACAGCAATAACATTATACACAAACGAATAGCATGTAGCAGTTAGTGCCTGAACGATATATTGTTTAAACATCGCCATCGCGATGTGGGCATGCGCGATAGTCCCATCGCAAGGACGTGCGATAGTTTTTTTGTTTGTTTTTTTTCTGATCCACAAACCCTTGATCTGCTTCATTCGCTCGCACAGCCTCTCTCACCCCCTTTCCCAGCTCTCAGTCACTGCAGCACTTGCTTATTAAAGTTAACGATGGCTTTGATCTGGTCAAAGAAGCCGGGCAGCAATCTGTCAAACAAACTGTTTAACTTGTTAAACAGTTTCTGCAAAGGAGCGCGGGCTGGAATGAATGTGTGTGTCTGTGGGGGGAGAATGTGGAGACGTTCGAGACATATAAAATAAACGCCAGAAGTGATTATGAGGAGTTTGTAATTTCTACATGTCACTCTAAGAGTCACAGCCATGTTAGGTAAATAAAAGCATTTAATAAAGCCAAGCATTTTTCTACTACAGTACTTTATTCTTGTTTAAAAATGATTCAGTGGGACAGTTATGTTTAAAACTGATCATAATTATTACATTTAAAGTGCTTAAAAAGCATTTATTAGAGGGGGGGGGGGAAATATATATATATATATATATATATATATATATATATATTTTTTTTTTTATCATACTTTGGGGGGGAGGGGTGAAGAAAACACATGTCTTATATGTATCTCTTTCCAGTGCTAGATCTGAATAAATACATTGAGCGCATACACACACAAAAAAAATGGGGGGTGGGCGGGTGGCGTTTATGCGCTACTTCGCGGTTTTTCACTTATCGCGGCGGGTTCTGGTCCCTATTAACCGCGAAAAACGATGGAATACTGTACACTGTGGTCATGATGAGTCATCCAAAGTCTTTCCAAAGAGCCATTCAAGTCATCTTGTAAAAATGTCTTTTAAAAAAAATATATATATATATTTCTTTTTTAATATCGCAATATAATATCGCAATATATCGCAAACACCAAAAAAATCGCAGCAATAGTTTTTTCCAATATCGTTCAGGCCTACAGCATATCATCAAAAACAATTACATACACTCGGCCCAAGTATTCGACCACAACTGATAATGCCTAATAAATAGTACAAAAGGTGTAATATACAGGTTTGTCCTCTGTGGATGCTTCACAAGCAACAAATGTACGCGCAGTCTTTCTTTCTTCTTCTGTCTCACTTACTCGGCTGCTCGACTGCTCTTCTTCGCGTGTAGAAGTACTACTTGCTCTCTGCTTTCTGCGCCAAAGTGAAAGCATATATCATAAAACTCAACATTATTTTAAAAAAACATTTTAAAAAACGAGACAAAATAGCGGACGACACTCCGGCGTCGGGTACGTTTTAACCCAGGGACTACCTTATTAGCTCAAACAAAAACATACCTTATGTTGGTCTTAACAGAGAGCAGCTGGATTCAGCTATGGTAGACGAGTTATAGCATATTCACTGTTGCCATTAGAGGGCGGTGTACCCACCCAAATCGATAAAACTAAGTGCAACAGTTTTAAAACAAACCATTACAGCGTCACTCTAATTAAACGAATCTTCGAAGCAGGTAAATTTGATTCGAAGCTTTTTCCGATGGAATTACTCGAGGTAATCGATTAATCATTACAGCAATAGTTAAAATTTGAAACGGGTCAATATGACCCGTCAACGTAACAAGAGGGTAAACAGCGACAGAAATATACCCTTTAAGTTGTGATAATGCATTATTTACAAAATACATATTGTCATTATGGGGGAGGGGGGGCTACACTTTCTAGGCGAAAGTGTATATGCACCCAGTCACCCACCCTGGTGACGAGCACAGCGAGTCAAATGCGGTGAGAAAGGGAGACAGCATTAGCCCCTCCCACTCTGAAATAGTGCGTGTGTTTGTGTGTAATGTGTATATGTGCGTGTATGGCGGGAGGTTATGTAAAGGGTAACCAGATCTGCTGGCTGCTAATCACACGCAGTCAAACTTGGCTTGACTGTGTTTTTTCCTTCCCCTGCCTGTGATTGACACATCCAGTCACGTATGTAGAACAGTAGGTGGTGCTTGGTTTGCGTGCATGCTCGGCCCTCCCCTCACGCCCCCCTCCTTTTCGGAGAGCCACTGCACCATGTAGGATACAAAGAGCTGAAGAACGGAGCGTGTCACCGCTTCTGGGAATATGGCGCGGAACTAGGAGCTTCTTCTCTCTTCGGCGATTTGATATGCAAATGAAGGGAGGGCAATCAACCCATTTTACAAGTCGGAATTCAAGCGGTGAGCAAAGCGCGCTCTACCCCCCGGGGTGTGTTGCGCTTCTATTTTGGTCATACATGTGCAAGCCGGCGGGGCGACGTCCATCTTGTGTTGTTGTTGTGTCGACACACCCACCCGGCGAGACGCTCACGTGCGGCGACAAACACGTTTCAGAACCAGTATTGACAAATGCATTCAGTCATGGTGCTCGATTAAATGTTTGTTTTCTTCTCCTTGTAGGTTGCAGACCATATTTACGCGCTTTGATGAGGCTCTGAATTCAGGCAACATGGCTCTCAGCCCCAGTCATGGTCAGTCGATCGTCTTGTTTACTTTGCTAAATGATGAACACCATCTTGTTGGAATGACAAAATTGTTTTGCTCCTGTGTATTTATACAGTATATATTAGTGCGTGTGATGGCTTGACCGTCTGCTCTTGTGATTGTGTCACTCCCTTGCCATGTAATAGAATCTAACAGGATTAGTAGTCTAGTGTATGTGTGTGTGTGCATGTGTGTGTGTGTGCACAGCAGTACAGTGGACAGTGCGTGACCTTTTCATTGTTTAAGTATAAATAGAATCAGTGTTGTCATGCTGTGTCGGACAAAAATATATGCATGATATTACAACGATACCACGTCTTTTAATGTATTTATTTTGCTACTATTTTCATATACGTAGTTGTTTTAAATGGAGACATTTTGTATAGTTGTTTCGCTATTGGTAATATCAATGCCCGATTTAAAAAAAAAAACAGGCTTCTTCAAAATGTGTGTATATTTCTTTTAATTCAAATATTATTTTATCAATTTGCTTCCCCCCCCCCAGATAAAAAGTATCTCAAAAGGTTGTTTTTAAAAATGCAAATTTTTTAAGTTTGAGTAAATTAAAAAATAAATTATTGTTAATATTTTTCCAATTTTTGATGATTCATAACTTGACTTCCTTTAATTGCATTTCATGTAAAATTTAATTCTATGTGAAAATATTTTTTGATATGTAAATGTATATTTTTATCCCGAATGGAATTTTTTTTTTTTTTTTTTGCAAAGGATACAGAGTTTGTTTTTTGAACGACATTTCTTTTACATTATTATTTTTATTCGTATTAATGATATTTTTATTAATAAAATTAGGGCTGTCCCAAACGACTAATTTTCTCCCGATTAGTCAGCCGGCTATTTTTACGATTAGTTGACTAATAATTAAAAAAAAAAAAAAAATTCAACTAATTTAGCAATTAATTTTTTGTTGATGCTTATTAATTCACAAAAAAAAATTGGGAACACTTGAATTCTTTAATAAAGTGCAAATAAACACATAAATAACAAGAATAAATCACAAAAAAACAATTAGGTCAAATGCTGATAGCATTAACTAGTGCAAAAGAATGGAATGTTAACAGATTCAAAACACTGACTTTGCCTTTCCAAAATGATTCAAAACAGTAACAACAATTGTTATTTGTATGACAAACATGACGTGCTTTTATTTTGAAATGTTCACCAGAAGTACGCTAAACCGCTAACCGTAAGCTTTACACTCCGCAAAAAAAGCACTTTTCTTCATTGCATGTAGTGTCAGTAATAGTTTTTTTTTTTAAACGCCGTTAACAGGCGATTTTTGAAGTGTCACCTTTTAACCGCAAGTTTGCGTTTTGGAGAAGATGTTTTTTAGCAGGCTAAAGTAGGTTGTCTTTTTTCCCTATTGGCCTCAATATAGCAATGCTAACGTTTACAGTGTTTAATATAGATGTGTTTCTTTCTTTAGTACGTCTGAACTTTAATTCTATGGCGTGTTGATGACCAATAAACATCTATGAAAGGAACTGGAGTCCCATATGCCATCTACACGCATGCACAAATGCATGCATGCACGTGGCGATAAAACGCAGCCGTAAAATTACCGCCCTCATTTTTATTTATCGTGCAATAAATGGACTCATTGCATATCGCGACAAGCTTAGCAACCTCAATAAAACATGTCATTAGTTACTTAAATGGATTTACGATCTGCCAGCTTGTTGTCTCCTGTCTTCCAAAATTATAACTGGGTGACAGCGCTTTAGGTGTTCATTCACAGCCCGTGGGCAGCCTGGTGTGCAAGCTTGGCATTGAAGAGACAGGACACAAGAGTGTACCCTCCTTTGTTTCGTTGAAATAAGTCAAATGTTTTGGCCACTCTGGTGCGCTTTTTTGGCTTAATGCCGCTTTACCCGCTTGCATACCGAGCGTTAGACAGACATTCTCAACTTTCCTCGCATATTTTTTTTTTTACATTCACCGTCGACGGGAAGTTGTGCTCGTCGATGCATGTACGTCATCAATGACATCGACTAGTTGGGACAGCTCTAAATACAATATCAATCTTAACATTTCGATTCCATAATTATTGGTTGTCAAGTACATTATTTTTTTGGTTTAGTTTTTATTTTTTATCCTGAAACTTAAAGAGCTTTTTCAATCATTTTTTAATTTTTAATGGTTTTTTTTTCCCATTTGAATAGTGTCATTTTCTATACCTTCGCTGCCAAATGTAAGCCGCTCATATTGCGTTCATGTTAGTCCTGCTATTAGCCAGACACTGTAGTGTATCTTTAGGCTGAGGTGTCACTGTATATCACACACATCAGCTTGCTTATTCCAAGCGGCTCTTTTCAAAGATGCTGTCTCTGGTGGCAACCGAGGTTGGACGGTGGAGAGGAGGCCAAACTGGCAGACAGAGCGTGTTTACTTTTAACCCAAGCAGCTGCGTGGCTGCGCATTGGCTCTGGTATTAATGAGCATGTATGTTAGAATCATTAGAATGCAGCAGGGCATGTCCGATTTAAACTGTAGTTGGAAGTGGGTTGTCATTGGGCGTTAGTGTGTTGTTAGTTTGTTGTTCATTTGACATTCGTGTGAATGCTTTTCTTGGTCATAGTTTTTATGGGAAATAAATCACTGTAGCAATGCTTGAAATGCAATTTAGAGGACATTTTGTTCATTTCAAGGTTCATTTGTCCTTCAGCAATATGAAATCTGGTATGCATGTCTCTCAGTGTTAAGAACTGTTCAGACCAGACGCATTTTGTCCCGCTCGCGTAACGTTAAAATAAGCAACAAAACTAATTTAATCTCGTAATATTACAATGTATGACTTTATTCTCGTAGTATTATCTCCCAATATTTTGACTAATCTCGTAGTCCTATTTAAACTAGCATAAGGCTCGTTATGGTTTAGTCTCCCAAACATGTTTTAGCTCTTCATCGTCTCATCTTCGTCATAAAAAAAAGTGTTCGTTGACGAAATATTTTTGTCATCGTTGACAAAAACAACACTGATTTGCTCAAACCTGGCATTTTAACGTGTTATGGCCATTTTTAAAAAAAACTGGAGTTTTTGTCCAACAATTAATTTTAAAACACGTATTCTAGAGCAGGGGTGTCAAACGTGCGGCCAGGTCCAATAAGGTCCGCGGGGTTTGTTCTTTCTAGCAGGCACGTTCTAGCTCATTCATTCTGTACATACATACAGAATCACATGCTTTTATTTTGACATCACATCGGGCTGGGCGATATGGCCTTTAGTACCTATCACGGTAAATTGAGCAGATTTATCTTGATAACGATAAATGATGCTAAATTCACCCAAACGGACTGTTATATGAATTGAAAATCTGAATAAATGCATGAAATACAAATAAATCATTTCTCATTGATTTATTTACCAGCTTTCAATTTAACATATTTAACAATTGTATATTCAGTGTAAACTTTAAGAATATAAAATTATCTTGTAAACAACAAGCATTAATATATAAACATTTAAAATGGCTTGTATGATTTAAACAATGTACAACATTATAAATATTGATATGGCAAAAATGTAACACAAATGACTTACAGCAAGAGGGTCTTAAACAGTTCACCTCAAACAGGGGACCGAGTATCAGACAGCTTATTGTTAATGGCTGCTGTGACATGATCACTCAAGTGTTTAAGTGGTAACACTTTATAATAACCATCCGTTTTACTAGTTAATAGATCATTAGTAAACTGTTGATAAATGATTTATTGTTGATTTGTGAAGTATTTGTTAACAGTTTGTTAAGCATTTACAGGGTGTTCTTAACCTGAAACACAGTTTGTGTAGAAACGTTTCAAGTTTTTGTGTGTAACGTTTGGCATTTCTATCTTTTCAGGTTAAGAAATGCCGTTCACTTCAAAAGAAAAGGCATTTTGATAAGGCATTTTGCAGGCAGCGCTCATTTGCACATTTATGGAAATCTGCCATAGAACCAACAAATATTTGTACTTTTCTTTGTATATTTAACCAATAAAACTTATGACCTTCAACATAAAGTGTATATAGTTTTATTAAGAGCCATCAAGTAGCATGGGCATTTAGAATGGGGTCAACCATATTGGAACACCCTGTAAATGCTTAACAAACTGTTAAAAAATACTTCACAAACCAACAATAAATCATTTATCAACAGTTTACTAATGATCTATTAACTAGTAAAACGGATAGATATTATAAAGTGTTATCGTTAAAGATCCTACTGCGAAAAAGTAGCATGTTAACATTTTCTGAAATACACGCATGCACCCCCCACATACACACACACACACACACACACAAAAACACACACACATTAATCTAGACTGCTCAAACTCTTATGCCAATGAAACATTCAAGATTTTATGATGGCAGTAATGACACAGAATAAAGCAAGCACATACAGGAATAATAGCTGTGGCCATTAAACGGTCATAGTTTAGGCTACACTCATTGATTATACTTAATGCTGAATGATGACCATTATAAAAGCTATCAGAGAAGTCAAAAACACACACACACACATAGATACAAAATAACACGACATACTGATTGCTCGGTGCAGTCCATGCCAAAAGCAGTGCTCCCGCATCAATTCATTGAGTTCCGCCGCTTCGAAAACGTTAGAGCTGCAGTCGGAGTTTATGGCGACCTCACGTCTCATGAAGAGAGCATTTGTTTCCGGTGTTTTGCCAAAATGTCATACATCTGCGAAACGTCCTACAGGTGGTAGCCTTTTTACTATTATCCGACTCCATCACGTTCACTTGTAGCGTTAGCACACCGGTTGATAGCAACATGCTTCTGTTTGTTTTTCCGGATAGCCACGTGACTTCACACGTAAGTACATAGACTGAACTTTCTTAAAGGGGAATGAGCATAGCTGAACTACACATAGTCAAAGCGGGCCGAAAAGACATTTTTTCGTTTCATTAAAAAACTAATTTACGTCGGTCATCGCAACCCATCTCGGTAACGTTAAATTTTCGGTAAACGGCCCAGCTCTAACGTCACATTTGTTAGTTCAGCCACTTCCCTGTCAAAATGGAATTGACATCTAGTGCAGTCAATGACAGCCAATTAATCAACAAAAAAGCGACCCAAAAATGCACCGAAATCAACAGGAAGTAAGGGTGTAACGGTACATGTATTTGTATTGAACCGTTTCGGTACGTGGTGCTCGGTTCAGAACAGAGGTGACCGAACGAGTTTCTGACATAATGTAACCCTTACTTTTCGAGGCTGTGAGTCGATCGGGTTACAGTTTCTTTGTGTAGATTATATTTTCTCCGTCTTCTCTACTATAATGAGGACCAACACGGTAGGACACTAGACACCTAGGACACCCAAAAACGTCAACGGCGCAACAACGTGGCCGCCGCGAGAACGCAGTGAAACGCGGGCATTAAAGTCAATCAGCCAATGCACACCAGTCGCAGTGCATCCGCGTGTTAGACGCGTCCCAGAAGCGGCTCAACACGACGCACGCAAAAAGAACGGCAGAGTTTATTATTTGACGCGAGACGTGACCCTCCTGCATCAATACTATGTTCGGTGTTCGGCCATTCCTTGCTACGCGGCGAAACGCCCTACACAATGCTCAGCGTGCTTGCGCAAGCATCCGCACGCATGCGCACATCGGTTATGAGCGGCGAGTACTCACTATTTTTGTTTTTATTTAGTTTTTTTAGAACCTTTTCGTTGCCTCAAATATTTTTGCATGTATTACCCTCTCATACTTTTAACCATTGTGCTCTTCTGTGTTAGCTTTGAAGCAGTTGACCACATTAGTCACGTAGCGTATTTAAAACCGTCCTTATTTGATATGACTACATTTAAGTATTTTCTTATGGCATGTTTTTAGTACGTTCTGCCTGTATGCATCTAAACAAAACAAGTTTAGAGCGCACGGTTGTACTTTGGGTGTCAAATTCGACTAATGTAGGACATTTTGCCGATGTAGCAGATTTTGGCAGAACACTGGTAGCTAGGATCGGGCAGACCGGAAGTCACTCATGTAAAAATACGGTGGATTCGGTCGATTTTCAAACTAATATGCAATCGTAACCCACTTTTTGAGGCCATCAGATCTCTTGAGTGGTAGATTGGGGCACAGTTGACTTGTCTTTGTTGATTTACTGCTGTCTTCTCTGCTATAATAATAACCGACACAGCCCCGTGTTCAATACAAAACCTTCCTACCACAACAAAACCAGTAGGAACTAATATTCACATAGGAACTAAAGTTATACAACATAAAGTATACAATATAAATGAATACTACATCACATTTGTAAATTATAAACACATAATAAAATAAATAGTAGCCCATTTAAATAAAAAAAATTGAAATGAAGTAAAACATAAGAATAATACACAGATCCTGCTTACACAATTTATTAATTTCTATGCGGTGCTTTAACTTGAGAAAATCCACCAATAAAGCTTTTGAAAATAGTTCATATGAAAAAAAAAATGATTCATTGAGGCATTTCATTTGTAAAATACATGTCAAAATCTTTGTCATTGGGATTGCTTTTCTCTTTAGCACAGGACTTCTTTTTTCTTCTTTCTTTCAGAAAGAAAGCTGACCAATACGCGGGGTCTGAAAGGCAAATTGTTGTTGGATTATCTTTAAATACCCGCTACTTTTTGAGCAGAATTCTAGCTTTGTATTGGCTAATGTTCCCATTGTTGAAAGCACAAAGGTGTGTAATAAACAACTAGCACATTTATATTTTGCATTTTGTTTTCTTACTGTACCGAAAATGAACCGAACTGTGACCTCAAAACCGAGGTACGTACCGAACCGAGATTTTTGTGTACCGTTACACCCCTAACAGCAAGTGACTCAAAATCAACAGGTAGTGACCAATGAACAGGAAGTGGCCCGGAAATACCCCACTATAAACAGGATAGGATTGCAAATGTACAGGAAGTAATTTGTAAGTACCCTAAAATTACAAGGAAGTGACCCAGAATTATTTCTTATGCTTCCAACAATAGACGTCCAATTGACTTAAACTTGGAGGGCTTGGTGTGAATGCTCATATTTCAGTGCCATTGACGGCACTAGACATCCAATGGAAATTCTGGCGCCGTCAACGGCAGCCGGTGAGTTAACTTACTTGGCGAAAAATAACTAGTCCAGCCCACATGAGAAATAATTGCCATGAATATGGCTCGCGAATGAAAATGAGTTTGACACCCCTGTACTAGAGGGGTGGACAGCTTTAAATCACTTTGCCGACATTTGAACAGCAACAAAAGAGTGTCACTAAAACTAGCCTAATGCAGAGTATTTAGTTGGAGCCATTAAACCTGAAAAGGGAAAGAAGTAATCGCCCTCTTCAGGGCTTTGAGGCAGCTGTTGCGGAGTAAAGGGAGGGGGAAGAAGGATTTAGGAAAAGAGGAAGTTGACCAAGATTTTGGTCGTCAGTCGTCGGGTCGCTGCCTCTCGTGCCTGTCGCCTCCTAGTCCCCATTCATCATGACGGGCACACAGCGAGGCTGAAAGGGAGGAGGTGAAGAGGAAGATTTTAGTCAGCTCCAGCTATGGCTTTTGGGAAAGATGGCGGCGGTAAGCGTGCGTTGTTTAATCCCATCTTGCTGTGTTGTCGCTGGCACCAGAACAAAAGATAATCACCATAGGGTATCAGATTAATCCATGAAAGCTCTGCTTTGGTAAATTCCTTTGTGTTACGGGTGAATATTGTTGTAAGGATGGCAATTTAGTCACCTGACTGGAATCACTGTTTTTAATTCTCTGTTTATCTGGAGTGCTGGAGAGTCTGAAGCAAGAGTGTGAAGTTTAACACTTACTGTATACTGGGGCCGGTGTCCTCTAATTACTGTGTATGACAACGGGATGCAGTGTCTCTGTATGAAAGCCCGTCCCATCCAACAACGACCTACCTTCTCTGGGTTCTGTGTTGTAGCTTGTAGTCGATTTTTTAAGTCTCAAACAGCGTAAGCGTGACTGAACATAGATTTAAAAAGTATTTACATACACACGCTCTATGAAAATAATTGAAAATGAATTTTACTGAACTTTTGGGGGGAGAAATTTTGCATTTCAGAGTGTTAAATTGTGATGTGCATTTGTTGTGGTCTGTGAAAAAGACTCGTATCTGTAGTGCAGCCATTTGGCAGGATCTCTTTCGGCAACATTCACGCCCTAGGAATTAGGGGTGGGAACAACTGAGTAATTCACGAGATGATAAAATTTGCGATACAAGGTTTGATATGGCGAGACAACAATTATCGATACATGAGTCAGGAAATCATTCTAGGATATTCTACAATCTGACTAATAAACAGAAAAACAAGCTCTTTTCAAATGTTTTGCTCTGAATTGGAATCAGTTTATCACTTGTAGACGCAAGAGCGTAGGTTTGGTCATAATATTGGTCGGGAAGATATAACCGCATAACCTGCATGTACACTTTATGCTGGGATGGGACATTAATAAAATGAAACAGATTGGGTGAACAGGGTCAGGGCTACATTTCTCATCAATAAGAAGCTTATTAATTGATAGGCTAAATGATTAATGCAAAATAAATCTGTATATACTTATACTAACTTTCACGCCGCAAATTTATGATGTCTTAATCTGCTGTTTTTGTAGTCAAATCATTTTCTCCATCTTGTTTAGAGTGTTAAAACTAGTTAACAGATTAATGCGTCAGATTCTTCCACTTTAAGTACTATTTGTTCTTATTAAGCCCATACATCTAAAAGTCTGTCATTTTTCACCTAAATGAAGAAAAAAAAATCAAATAATGCTTTAAAGAGCATACGACAGGAGGAAAAAAAGTCTTAAATAGCATTATTATGTGAATTAGAATCATATTTTGAGACGATTCGACTATATACAACAATTTAGCAAAGCGCAGATGATGAGATATTAGTCTTTTAATCTGCCGGTTAGCCACGCCTACCATTATAGGGCTCGAGCGTCCCCAACAGGTGGATGACGTCAGCGGGAGACTTGGCTCATCGGTTTTACTATTCAGCCCATTGAGGGGGAATTATTCAGAACGAGGAAAACGCGACGAAGAGAGCCGCAAAATGTCATTGTTTCAGTCTATCTACTCCAATATTTTTACAGGATATTATTTTTATCCAAGTTTTTTTCCCCAATAGCTAAATAAATGGCTTGAGAAGGACCGTCAGCCCGTCGAGGGGGAACTATTCACAACGAGGAAAACGCGACGAAGAGAGCTGCAAAATGTCATTGTTTCTGTCTCTTCAATATTTTTACAGGATATTCTTTTTATCCAAGTATTTTCCCCGAATGCTGAATAAATGGCATGGTCATGACAAATAACAGTCTTGTGCTAAATGGATTATGAAATAATAAAAATGCACTTATTCAGGACGACATGGCAAAATTACTCCATATTGGTCAAAACTGTCGACTTCACCTTTACTGTGGCACCTCCCGAACGATATTTTATGACACCTAAATCGGACATATGTAATTTCCCTTCCCTGGCTTTGGAGAATGTAAACAAACCAAGAGGGGTGACAGCTAGCCGACATGCTAACCCGAACCGAGTGATGTTTCAAAGTCTTCGAAGCGGAAAATCACACATAACTAGCCCGGATTATTTGACATGACAACTGGGTTGTCGATTGTCTTCGCGGATCGGCAACCCGCCCGGCGGAGAGCAATTTACAGTTCGTTCCCCGGAGGAGGGCGGCTGCAGTTGTTGTGCAGCTAACGTGCAGCTAATGTGCTTAAGGAGCTTTTTATATGCCTATCAATGATCAAACGTAAGTAGCCCTTTATTTAAAGAAAGTTTGTAGTGTTTACTTTGTAATCGCTGTATTAATATTTGACATAATACAAAACAAGATGTTTACTCACTTCCTCGTAAGTCCAGGGGTCCTACAGTAGTAGGGCTTGGCCAAGATCCAAGGTGAATGGGAACCTTTTGAAACTCCAAAAAGGCGCACACGCCTCTCCCTCATAAAGCAAGATTTTTCTGCAGCCGTTTGGCTGGCGTAATATGAAAGATAAACGTATTAATCCGCAAAATCAGCTGAATCCTTATTCCTCATACACAACAGTACGGCTGTTTAGTGAAGAGGGCGCCCTTACCCGTACACGTCACAGCGCCTACCTCCTAAATGCAAGACCGAAGCCGGAAGTCACTCATTTTCATGGGGCGGGATTCAAAAAATTAAATAAATATAGCGATCGCTTCCACATACATTCAAGCGGTCCATATCATTCAGGAGCATAAAATACAGCGTGCATTATGAAATAAACATGCTTTTTCGTGTCACATGCACTTTAAACAATAACTATTCTTGTATTAAGAACATTTCTGACAAGTTTTTTTTAAATAATATACAAACCTTTTGCTTAAAATAAATATGTTTCACATATATCAGCTAGCTATTTTTCTTATTTCAAGAAATCCTAGCAAAATTTACTTGAATCACTGGCAGATAATTCCACTTATTTCTAGTAGATTTACACTGGAAAACAAGGGAATTTGTTGTTGTTTTTTTCTTTCAGTTCTAAGGAGGTGGGTTTTTGCAGTTCATATGCATTGGTTCAGGTGATACACCGTTCGATTCAAACCTTTGTTTTCAAAAACTAGTAAAGAAATATTCTGAACAATTCCAGAATTAATGCCTGGATTTTATTAGCAAATTTGAATTGCATGATTTGAAGACAAATTATATGAACATACACAAGAAATACAAACTTGTTAATCATCTGTTAAGTATTCAGGAATGCAAAAGAAATAATTAAAATTGTTTGTCTAAATAAATTAGATATATAACAAAAAAAAAAATTCTCATTTAGGGTATACAAATGGAGCCTTCGTTCAGTTAAAACACGACTGTTTTTGTCCACAAGCACAGCCAAACAAAAAAAGAAAGCTCCCTTGAACTGCTTTAAGACCACATAAATAAAATAAAACAAAATCGAAAATGGGTGTGAAGGCGGTAACCGATGGTTCACTACATTTCTTAGTTTAATAAACGTTGACAGAATTTGTGGTGTGTTCCCCTCCTACACAACATTGATGTTTTTACATTACTTACAGTGGCTGCACGGTAATGGTATGGTCAATTCTATCCTTACAACATATGGGAAGAAAATCTAAATTACCTATATAACTGAAGTCATTATATCATGCAAATAAGGTTGCTTAAAAGTTGGTGGGGACAATTTAAGCATCCTGAAAAGTTGGTAATGTTACGTCCCTACCGTCCCTATGCAAACCTACGCCCTTGTGTAGACTAATCTGTTTGAACCTGGAGGGTGGCGGTTTGCTGCCATCCCTCCCACTTCAAACGGATTGGACGTCTATGGCCGTCAGATGTAGCCAATACCTGGCAATGAGTTAAATTTTGGGGGCATTTCACGTCATTTTTTTCTGTTGATTTCCGGTCACTTCCTCTTCTTTTTGGTGCATTTACAGTAAGCCTGTCGCAATATGCAATAATTCCATTTATCGCGCGGTATATAAAAATGAATACGGTAATTTTCCTGCTGCGATCTATCGCCTCGCGCGCGCGTGCGTTTATCAATTGCGTGCGTGCGTGCGCGCATGACGCACACGCTTGCGGCAGATGTGTGGCAGACGTGCTTGACAGCGCTGTTTAAAGTTCATCTTCCTTGTGCCACTCTGTTTTATTGACTTCTGGGTATGCTCGTTTTATACATTTGAGTTTGAGTGACCGTCATTTAATGGATGGAGGCAGGGCCGAGTGCACTGTCGGCGCACAGCAATGAGCGAGCGTAATGAGGAAGAGGACGAACCAGTCTGCAAAATGTTTCTGGAGGTTGTTTCAACAAAGATGGCCAACAGAATAAATCTACTTGCTCATTTGAAACACTATCATCCTCTCCAGTTTTCACTGCTTAGTAAGAAAACTGCATCGCAACAAGCGGAGCCTCCTCGTCACGTTAATTGACAATTAGAGGGATTCGCTTGATGTGAGAAATACAAACGACACCGCGCAAAATAGCGTTCCCTCACGGAAAGTGAAGTCCGCTACATTGCTGAAGAAATGAGACCGTTTTGCCTCTGTTAAATGATATTTGATACCTTTGGGAGCCAAATTTTTGTGACTGCTACTTAATTAGTCTATTTTTCTCTGTTGTTGTTGAAGTGCAGTTACTGTTACTGCAACTTTATACCTATGTGCCTAAATGCTTCAGTTATTAAGTGCAATTTTATTTTTTCTTGAAAAAAGACATTTATTATGTGTTTCTGTGCGTTATTAATATTGTTGTCTTTTACTTGAAAGAGGCATGGTCTATTGTTTTTAGTTGTGATTTCTTAAAAGGTATTTTTTTAATTTAAAAGTAAACATTAATTGCATTTAAATGGGTGTACTTGATCTATTAATATATACTGTATTCTCACTGTGTTATTGTAAATCGGTTAAAAGGGGGCGGGACTTGATAA
The DNA here is from genome assembly GCF_030265065.1 of Corythoichthys intestinalis. Taxonomy (NCBI): domain Eukaryota; kingdom Metazoa; phylum Chordata; class Actinopteri; order Syngnathiformes; family Syngnathidae; genus Corythoichthys; species Corythoichthys intestinalis. Next base: position 29,423,707 of record NC_080416.1, read on the forward strand.
GCATATGCTTCTCTCGTCAGCCCTAGTCTTTTCTTCGTTTTTTTCGGGTTGCTCATATCACATCTTGCAAATGTCAATGATACCGATGATCACGACGGTAAATAAATAAACGCTCCCCCCCCCCCAAAAAAAAAAAAAAAAAAATTGGGGCGCAATAATTTTTGAGATAATTTATCGCCCACTAAAATTTGTTATCGCGACAGGCCTAATTTACAGGTCACTTCCTGTTGATTTTGGGGCATTTACAAGTCACGCTCTGTTGATTTTGGGTTGCTGAACAGGGAGTGGCTCAAAAATGTCCCTAAATAAAAAGAAAATGACTCAAAATCAACAGGAAGGACTCTGTAAATGCCCTAAAATGAGCAGGAAGTGAGTTGTAAATGCGCAAGTTTCAGTGCTATTGACAGCGCGAGACAGCCAATCCAGTCAGAATAAATGGGACGTCTAGCACCGTCCGTGGCGGCAACTGAGCTAATGTAGACACTATTCTAATGGAAGATTTTGGTCTCAACCTCTTTTTTTTTTTTTTTTTTTTTTTATAATTACAAAAAAACTTGACACCTTTTTAAACTCATTCACTCCCAGCCATTTTCACCGGCGCAAGGCCCTTCTCTCCCTGCCATTTTACTGGATTTTGACTGATTTTGCTTGTCCCACAGAAAATTCTGTTCGATTACTATATAAACATGGAACCCACCAAAAGAAAGATTACTCTTCTTTCAGCAGGAAAAAAAAAGTTTGTTCATATCTTTTTCCGTTCTTTAGAAATCAGCATTATAAAATAGCTTAGTTTGAGCAATTTTCCAATTTCTGATGAAAAAACGGAGAAATTGAGCTTATTCTGAAAGCATACATTTCAAACATAACTTTGACTTTAACACAGCTATTTTTTGCTTTAGTTACATCCCAAACATCTGAATAATGTTTTCATTCTACAAATTAAGATAAACAACAAGACAAATAGAGCTTTTGATAGCAAAGTAACAATTTGTTTACACATAACTAACTGAAAGATGACGTTGTTCCGGCCGCGACAGCCTGTTAAACTTTTACCTCATCACCGCCCGTCTCATAAAGATTAAATTTTTTGAGTCTCTGCGGGCTCTGCTCGCAAGTAGCACGGACTCAAAGGCATCGTCCGCTGCGCTAGTAGTCCTGGTCGTTCTGCTCGGTCGTCCGTCGCCTGGCATCCATTCGGTCGTCCTCCGCCATGCGGCTTGGCCGTTCATTGCCGTTGAATCGGGTTGCGGGTCTTACCAAATGCGCTACTGCCCTCCAGTGGCCAGTTTTATTGCTTTAAAATGGATTTTCAGCTTTGTGCTTTGGAGCTAAATTGAATCAGAACCCAGAGATGTCTCTTCTGAAAAAAACAACAACAACAAAAAAAATGTAAAAGACGTATAAATACGTCTTTGTGACACTGAAACAATTAACAATAGAACATATTTATACATTTTTGGGAGCAAATGAGTTATAACAATATATCGATTCTTGGCGGGAGCATGCTGTATCGATCACCTTTGGGCTCCAAAGTATCGCGATATATCAGTTCTTTGATATATTGTTGCACCCCTATAAGGAGTATAAGGTTGAAAATGTTGATACTATTCATTAATTTCTCTGCAGAATGTAATTTCTTATTTGCCGGAAAATGTGTCTCGATGGCTTTGTTGCTTATGTTCTATAAGCGTTTATGATTTTGATAATGGTTTTAGTGCTGCAACGATTAATCGATTAACTCGAGTATTCGATTAGAAAAAAAATTTCAAATTTTTGTTCCTTCGAATATTTGTTTAATTAAAGTGGCGTTGTAATAGTTTATTTTGAAAGTGTTTGCATTTAGTTTTATTGATTAGGGTGAATACACTGCCCTCTGGTCTGCCTCATTTCACATGGCTGAATCTAACTGCTCCCTGTTAAGACCAATGTAAGCTAGGTTTTTGTTTGAGCTAATGCTTTTTAATGCATTTGTAAATTAGTTTATAGATATATTTAGCCATTTTTTTTTGTAGGACTATATGTCTGAACAATTTGTTAAGAACATTGTAAAAAATAAAAAAAAGTTAGCATTTTATAGCATTTAAGCTAGCAGACGTTTGCTTTGTAAGTTAGCCGATTGTTCTTTCGTTGTACATAGATCCTCATTTATTGTATTTTTTATACTGTTTGAGGCTCTGCTCAGGTATTTTGATTTTTCATGTTCCTTATCCGATTACTCGATTATTCGAACGAAGTAGTTCATCGATTAATCGACTACTAAAATAATCGATAGCTGCAGCCCTAAATGGTTTAATAATAATTCCCAAAAGGTAGCACTGAAACACAGAGAAGTAGAGCTTGCTAACTCATTTTTTTGTCACTAGTAGAAAAATCACATATTCCAGATGAAGGTTTAGCTTTAATTTTTGCATATTTGGTTGTATTTGGTTATACTCGGTATTTTTCCTGATTTGTTTGGTCAACACTAAAAGTAAGCAGTGCTTTTGCTCAGGTGTTAGCGCATCTCTTATGTTACTTTTACAAGCAAATGTTATTTAGCATCGTTCAGTCTTGCTTGATTTGAGCAATTTCTGTGAAAACAAGTATCCAGAAGAAGTCATCAAGCCCTCAGATCTTCTTGCCATAATCAGGCTGCTTCAAAAATTACAAAAAGCGAGTTGGCCCACTCTTCTTCTCAGTTTTGTTATGTGGTAAAAGCCAAAGTCTGACTTGTTTTGCTTGGGCCAGTCTGAAATGACGACAATCGGTACAGACCAAAAAGCGGCGTGCAAGCCAAACACATTTGTCGACTTGCAAACTGACCGCAAGAAGCATCTTTCATCGCTTGCATACTTTTGGTGTTGACAATGACGAGCACACACACTTGCACACACACTCACTTGGAGACAATTTCATTCTGCCCCAGTGCCTCTGCAGCTCTGCGAAAGAAAAGCGTGACCCCGTTTCCAAGACTCGGCGGGTTGCCAGGGGAAATCTGTGCTTGGAATATTATGCTTTATTCCCCCGTCACCTTCACTTGGGATCTCTAATTATACCTATCTGTCTGTCTACAATATAAGAATCCTGGCCTTTGTTTTAAGTCATGTTACATGTGATGAGTGTGATGCATCCATTTTGATTTGTGTTTTAGAACAACTCTTGCTGCTTATTTTTCATGTTATATGGTTTGATCATGAAATTACTTTTGAAAATACTGAGCTTATTTGAAGATATAAGGCTACGTCTACACTAGGAAGGATCATTTTTTTGCCTTGTAATTCAGACAATATTTGTCCTGTCCGAACTAAATTTAAGGTGTGTTTATGAGCAGCTTCGTGTGCGTGATGTCTGCGCCTCTGAACCGGAAGCTTATAATTTTTCGGTGTTGTTCGATGTCTTCTTCGGACATATTCAAGCGTTAAATTTACAAGCTCTTTCAGTTGTAAAAAGAGGAGCAGGAAAGCCACGTCCATTGCATTCTCCACCATTGTTGTTTATGATGCCGTAATGCTACACAAAAAAATGGCGATGGCGCAGTTCATGGCGTCTCTTCAGTTGGGTCTGATTTTTACACTGATAGCCCGGCTACACTACACCGGGTACCCCGTGTTTAAGAAATTAGATGGCCCGCTCCTCTGTGTAATAAAGCATCCGGACAAAAGGTGCATTAGTGTGGCCAACATGCTGTATAGTATAATAAATTGAACGTTTAAGGCCATTATCTGTCCTCGCGTAGACGTAGCCTAAGGCTAGCTGTCTTTGATTTGTACATAGATGAACGAACATATTGGGTACGGGTCAAAGAGTAATACTGCCTTTCTTCTTCTTCTCGAGTCACCACGGATCATCAGATGATTTCATTGTTGGATGTATTGTCAGGACTATGTAAATAAAAAAGTCTAGATTTGCATGGGGTTAACATGCATTTGGCATTGAATTCAGTGTTGTTTTTGTCGCACTCTCGTAGGGGTGTGACAAAATATCGAAATGGTGATATATCGTGATACTTTGTATCCTAAAAGGTTATCGATGTGCTCCTGCCTAGAATCGAAAACACTTTAAAAAACTTTTAACAAGGTGTCACTATTTAAAAATAAATAAATAAATAAATAAATAAAAATGGGGAACTAACAAGTTTCTATCAATCTTCCACTAGAATAGTGTCCCTGTTAAGTCAATGGATGCCATTGAAGACACTAGCCGCCCAACCCATTTAGATTGGAGGGGGTGAGAATGAACGTTCATTCATTTGAAACCAGAGCTTTAGCGGCCAGCCTTTCTGATTTTCGGGGCATTTACAGGTCATTTTCTGTTCATTTTAGGACATTTACACGTCACCTACCGTTTACCTAACGATTATTTTTATCATCGATTAATCAGACGATTAATTTCAATTACCTTCACAATTTAACTTGAAGTTGTTTTAGGCATGTTATAAGTAACAATGAAAATGAAATGGATGACTATAGCCTTCAAAAATATTTTACTACAGCTTCCTGACTCAACTGTAGTCTACAACTGTACTGTTAAGTACATCAAACTTGTTTTTAATCAATGTTCTAAATATACGTGTAACATAGAAATAATTTATTAGTACACAAATCTGACAAAAGTCCTGTTCATACAAAAAGCAAAAGTGCCAATGATTGACATTTTTTTGTGGGCAAAGTGTTAATGAAAATAAATCATTTATTTTCTTTAAGCAAACTAAACAAAATTGAATAAGGAGGAGGCAGACTAATAAATCAGTTTTCATAAACAGTTGTTCATAAATTCAGTACAAATCTAATTTCAAAGCACACTCTTGTATGACAGTTTACAGTTTGAATGGGAGTTTGTGTTGAAAAGAGACTCTAAACTGGGTTTATGTGTGTGCTTTCTTTATAAAAAGAAATGAGACAACTTTACCGTCTAACAATAACTCAATTGCAAATACGCTTCTCCAAAACACAGTAACGAACGGACACTTAAAACACTGATTACCATAATCCCTAGCTTAGCGCTACGTACTAAGTAATAACGCCTCATCAACAAAGCATACAAACAATACAATTTGCTTCATTTACTCACCTCTGACAGAGGCGCACAGGATCTAACAACACAAGAGAAATTTCTAACGCTCGGCACTTCATGATATTATTGATTTAACAACCCAGCCTGAGTGTAGCAGTGAACTCTCTCTTTTGCTTTAATCACTTGCGCCCAGCCTCATATTAAAAACAAACAAGGACCCAGAAGGGACTGCTCACAGCTGCCGGCATAAATCAATCATTAAATTAGTTGGCAACTAATTTAGGGCTGCAGCTATCGAATATTTTAGTAATTGAGTAATCGACTGAAAATTCTATCGATTAATGGAGTAATCGGATAAAAAAAAAATTTTAGGTAAAGAGCAATTATAATTATACATGAGAAAAAAAGACATTTAATCTAATATTGAACCATTTTCAGTCAATCAGTGTCTTTATTTTCGATGTACATTGTTGAAAACGGCCAACAATTGCATCTCAGATGTGACTAGAAAAAAAAAATTCACTGCTTTCACTCAAAAAACTTCGAGATTTTATTTAAGAAAAAAAAAAAAATTCTTACCTAAAAATGTAATTACGCTTGATAACACACATCACTTGAAAGCTATGTGTTTTTCCCACGTGTTTCAATTGAATTTCCATTTGTGTCAAGCTATTTTTAAGTTCTAGTTAAGTTTTAAGTTAGTCTAAACTGTAAGTACTGATTGGATTTTGAGTTTTTTCAGTGTTCAAAATAAATGTATGATACCTGCTGTATTGGAGCACATTAAGGACCAGTGCTACTTGGTGTTTTATTCAGCAATGATTACTACTACTACTACTACTGAGTTAAAACTGACAGTTAGCTTTATTATGTTTTAATTTTACACCCTCATCACTCTACAGCGCTATGTTTTTACAGATTAAATAAAGCCTGTATGTAATACACGTCCGAAAGGCTAACGTTACGTGAGAGAGTGACAGTAACTTTATATTTATTAGCGCCTAGAAGTCTACTGCTTAAAGATGGCGGCTGTTTACTAACGCTGCCCAGTGGCGGCCGAGTCTGTCATTTCGCATCTAGTTCTAAATGCATGCGATATCTATGAGACGCATCGGACATTACCTGCTACCAAACTAGCATCATGCGGGCGTAGTTTTTAGCAACGTCAGCGTAGTTTGAAGCGGCTGTCAGCTGCAGTAAGTTTTTTTTAATTTTTTTTTTTTTTTCCTTCTTCCTCTACGCACGTGACGTCAGCGCGTTATCCTGCATTAAAAGTAGTCCGGGCAAAACGTGATGCTTAGAGCTGGCAAAATTGAACTATTCCTCGAGGTGAATAAAATTACTCGGATCAGTTTTTAAACTCAAGTTACTCGAATTGCTCGAGTATTCGTTTCAGCTCTAAACTAATTTATTGATCAGTTCAATTGATGAGTTGTTGCACCCTTGTCTAGTCATTTGGGAGGATTAAATTTCCAGGTCACTTCCTGTTCGCTAACCCAAAATCAAAAGCAAAAAACCTAAAATGCCCCAAAATGTAACTTTTTCGTTGCCATTGCAATAAACATTGACTCTGTTAGAATGGTACTACTGATAAACTTAATTCAATTTGCAGCAGTCGGATGAAGAGGTTTTTTAAAAAAAAATTTATTGTAGAATGTCGTAAAATAATTTCCAGACCCAGGAATCGATAATTGTGAGATCGTTATCATGAGCCTTGTATCGAAAATCGTATCATATCACGAGGTACTCAGCGGTTCCTACCCATATTGTATTCCTATACTGTCTCTAGAACTGAAGCATGAGAGAAAACATTAGTTACACCTGACAAAAACACATTTAACTTGATCCCCCACTTGCACAATTTGTTCCTGCGATAAACCAGTCATTATTTCAATCCTTCATTCCCCCTGCTTCTTTGCTAAAATGTCAGCAGCGTTACTATGACGACACTGTTCTTTCATTTTGGTCTTTTTATTCTGCGTGCTCTATTCCTCTAAAAGCAATAAGATTAGGATGTATAACTGTCATTGTAATGCAGGATAATTTATAAATATCTGTGTGTCATGAAACAAATTGAAGTATTGAAGCTGTGTATCAGCCCTTAAAAAAATTTTTTTTGCTCTCGAAGCTGGCCTGCACAGGTCGCCATAGCAACTATGTGCGTGTTGTCTGGTGTGCGCTCATCTCTGCCACCCCCTCACTGCCTTTCTCATTTCTTTGCCCTTCGTCCACAAGCATGGATACCTTGCTTCAGTAGTGTCTAATTGGACATCTCTCAGGCTGTGGGCACATTCCATATAAAATTATTTGTTGCTAAACAGCTGATAGCAGCGTAGCCGATATATAGCTCCTGACACAAGCTAGATGACAACCCTATGAAAATCTTTTTTCCCCTTGATTATAATGAGCCAAATAACTCCATTTGATTCCATTGTTAATATGTAGTTTTTGCAATACAGGAATTGAAAATTAATTTTCAGTTATGCAAAAGAAAAGGAAAGTTTGATTAGCTTAATTTTGAAAAAATAAAAAATAAAAAACCTTTTCACTTGTTGCATATTAGAAAATTAGAAGGTATTCCCATATCTAACACACTTAGATTATATACAGTGGAACCTCTACATACGACATTAATTCGTTCCAGGACTTCGTATGTCGAGCAGCATTTTCCCATGAGAATAAATTATAATTCCATTAATTTGTTCCACATCCCGAAAACCTACACTAAATCCTTAATAAATACTGCCGGGACTATTGCAAATAGCAGTTATACAGAGCATAACAAATAAATTATGAATACAAATCGGAATAATAATATAATAATAGTACCGTATTGGCTCTGAAAGTTTTTACTAAATACAAATAGTCAATAAATAATAAATTAATAGAAATAAGTTTTATTTGTTTCAACTAGATTGGCATGGAAAATTGGTCCAAAAATTTGCCCAAAAATCTCACATATTGCTGTGCGACCTGTACAACAGTCAACCTAAAATACCTACTTTTTTTAACCACAAACTAAGGGTGCGATCTACAAGTATCTGCCGGAGCGACTTAAACACCAGTATATACGACGTGTAAAATAGTGAATGCATGAGCTTCCACTTTTGCTGTATTTCTAATATACCATTCAATTTTTGTTCATTTAATGCAACACTAGTGACAGTTAAAAAATATAAATTCGTGACAATGAAAGTCAGTACTTTTATTTCCAAAGTGAAATTTTTCAATGTAAACAACCAACATGGATTTTGGATGCAAGACAACATGAAATTCTTCAGAAATGATGGTCTTGACTCACCTCTTATCACTCTTTGTTGTTTGTCGAACAAACGTATTTGTCCGTGACCACATCGTAGTTTTGATTTCCTTCAGAGGGTTGCCACAATTTATCCATTTATCGACATCTGATCGATTATTATCAAATATACATCAACATCTATTGTCATAGACAATGACTCATTTAGGCTAGATTCACATTGCAGGTCTTAATGCACAATTCTTTCTTGTCATAGCTGTTTTTTTGGCGTGCCCGTTCAGACTGCCTTTGTCCATTGAGCCCGTTCAAGTATTACGCATGCACACTATTTTGCAGTCCAACACATGCTGAGCAAACTGACCCGCATGTGTAAAAGCATCAAATAAATGCGCATTGTGCGTGTATGACGCACATACATAAGCCTTTTGTGTGTGCGTCAGTTTGCCCTGACTCGGCCATGTAAGCAATACTGAAATATGACTCATTTGGCGCACAATAAGAAACTGAGCATTATCGTGATTATCCTTTTCTTCATTGTATTTTTTTTATGACTGTGGTCAAGCTCGCCTCTTGCGTAGTAAAAGCCGAGTTCAAGCTAGGCGCTAACGCTAATGAACAACTACATTGCTGCCGTCTTGCGTGCCGCTCTCGCACTTTGCTGATGTAATTGCTGCATGAGTTCCCATTTGGGAGACTTAACAGTTCAGACCGCCGCCACATTCTGGAAAAATGTGGCCCAGATCGGATTTGAAATGGTCCACTCCTATGCGACTTGTCCCGTTCAGACCATCAAATTAATGGCTTACTCGAGTCGGAAAAACACGAAAAAATCGGATTTGTCCATTAAGACCTGCAGTATAAACCTTGCCTTAGAGACAAAAATGACCAATGGCAATGTTGATTTTATTTGCGTTGTTTTAATTAAAAAAGGAAAACCGGAAGTAAATTTCATTGTCAAGTAATTGTGATTTTTATATATTTTTATTCTTAATTAGAAAAGTAACTATAAGAAAGAATTATAAGAAAAAGTAATAATTAGAAAAAGTTAATACACTACTCGCGTTTTTTTTATATTTTAATTTTCCATTTTCGTTTTGAAATTTTTAGATATAAAACAAAAATTGGAAAAAAAATTTTTTTTATGATTATAAAAATATTTACCCATTTAAAAAATTTTAAAACTGTCAATATTCTCTAATTTCTGTAGTCCTCGATCTTTTATTGAAGTCTACAGAAAATGTATTTACATCATATTTTAGCAAGAATCATGAAGTCAATACACATGATTTACTTAATCGGGATTCACAAAATGATGCAACGAGCCGGTTGAGGCCCCCGAGCCACAAATTTGACACCTGTGGTCTAGACCTTGCCAGTTCTTTCTGTTTTATCATTGCTAATGAGTTTAGCTTGGCCACAGACTCAGAAACTCTGTTAAAATTCCCTGCGTGTGTCTGTGTGCTGCCTCCGCACTGGCTGTAATGAGATGATGTCACCTCTCGTCCGATTGGCCGCCGAGACTTCGGCAGAGAGCAAAGGGAGGGGACTCTGAGAGCTCGGAAAGAGGAGTGAAAGAAAATGCCGGCGCTTGCCGGGGCGGAGGGCTTTAATTTTTTTGCAGCCGTGTTGTGGTTTGCCCTGCATTTTTTGTAAGGCTCTGTAAGAAGAGGGGGCACCAGGCACGCCCTCCTCCAGCATGAGACGACTGATCTGTCAGCGCATCTGTGACTGTGAGTGTGGAGGCGGACCTGGGCGTTGTTTGCATGATTGTTTGGAGCTCTTCAGTGCCATTTGTGTGTGCGGGCCAGCTGATGAATGAGCAAGGTGTCTGCTGCTGACTTTGGTGCATACATATTATTGTATTGCCTTGTGTCGCTTTTTCGTTCGAGCTAGCTCGATACCGTGTTTCCCATTGTCGTTTAATTGTGTTTCTGACAAGAATGGATGCATTCATCGTTTAGTTAGTCTAGTTTTGTCTGTAACACCTTGATATACTTGTGCAAGTCACTAGAGCTCTCATGCCAGCAATCATGAATCCATTTTTTTTTGGCTTTAAAGTGCTAACACACATTGAAATAACTTTTCAAGCGATGAACATTTGAACTCAAATGGTGCCGCAACACATGGAGAAAGACGAGAAGCTAATAATAATCATGATCAGTGTTGTTAATCTTACTGAAAAAAAGTAATTAATTATAGTTACAAATTACTTCTCCCAAAAAGTAATTGCGTTAGTAACTCAATTACTTGAATGTAAGAGTAATTAGTTACTTGGCAAAGTAATTGGTGATAATTACTTTTTTTTTTCCCTCAAAAAAAAAAAAAAACACACAAAAAAAAAACCATTGGCCACACTATGTGAAGTTTTTTGTGAAGGTTTTTGGTACAATTGGCCCGAGCCCAATTCTTTACCCTAATTTACCCTTTACCCTGAATCAACTGTTAAAAGTTGTTAAAATTGCTCCCATTATTGCATTTGTTCCCTTCTCTCTACTTTCGACATATGAAAGTTTTAAAACTGTTTCATCATTTAAAGATAGATTCAAGTCAAGATTTTGCCGATTTAGAAGTATTTTAGATAAAAAGTTACTTAGGTTCGCTAGGAAGGTTCTCTACAACAGAGCCGTCCTAAAAAGTCTACTGCTTTAAGATGGCTGCTGTCTACTAACGCATTTAGTGCCATGCAGTGTTGTTAATTTTACTTTAAAAAAGTAATTAATTACAGTTACAAATTACTTCTCCCAAAAAGTAATTGCTTTAGTAACTCAGTTACCTGAATGTAAGAGTAATTAGTTACTTGGCAAAGTAACTAGTGATATTTTTTTTTTCTCCCCAAAAAAAACAAAAACAAACAAAACAAAAAAAAAACAGGTCACACAATGTGAAGCTTAAAGGGTTTGGGGGACAATTGGCCCAAGCCCAATTCTTTACCCTCCACTTAACTAGACACAAGGGTATTGCGATAACTAGCTAGTAACCTTTGCTATGTGTGGAAGTCATTTAAAGTTGTGAATCAATAGTTAAAGTTGTTAAAATTTCTCCCGTTATTGCATTAGTTCCCTTCTGTCTACTTTAAACATGTGTAAGTTTTAAAATTGTTTCATCATTTAAGATAGATTTAAGTTAAGATTTTGCCGATTTAGGAGCATTTTAGATTAAAAAAAAAATTACTTAGGTTCGCTAGGAAGGATCTCTACATCAGGGCCTTCCTGAGAGGTCTACTGCTTTAAGATGGCGGCTGTTTACAAACGCATGTAGTCCTTAAAACATGTTGGCAATGCAGCAGTGTCTGTCATATGCATCTAGATCTATAATATGATATCTACCGTGTCATGTGGGCGTAGTTTGTCGGCTATGGCCAAGAGAGTCTAGCATCGCGGTTGCAATGGCGTCTTCCCCACTCCTGTTCTGCTCTCGTCCCCGTGAGTCCGTTTCTCTCAGACTTTTTTTTTATTCAACCAACTTAGTAACGCATGGTAACGCACGCCTTTCCCGCCTCAGTAACGGTAACGGCGTTGCCAAGATGAGAAAAGTAATTAATTAGATTACTCATTACTGAAAAAAATAACGCCGTTAGTAACGCCGTTATATTGTAACGCCGTTATTAACAACACTGATCATGATACAGTAGTTTTTAAAAAATATTTTGTATTTACTCTTTATTCATGATTTTCTTTCATTTTGTCTTTTAGATGTTTATTTAATGTTATGAAATAACATTGTTTTATTTTGTGTTTGGTTTTATACTAGTATTATGAGTGGATGAGTGGCAGCTCTGAAAATGGATGATTGAGTGTTATTCTAGGACAGTGGTTCTTAACCTTGCTAAAGGTAGCGAACACTGCAAGTTTCACGTGTGCATTCACTGACCACTTCAGAATCGTCTAATAAAGCTTTTTTGGGGGGTCAAATTTAACACTGAAATACAGGGTGACCCTTAAAAACAGGAACTTTTTAACAATCTAATAAAACCAAGATTGGTGGTAGAAGATTTTAATTTGAGTAAAAAACAAAAATTTCACCTCCCATCAGGTAGAGGACTAGCAAATAAAAATAAATGGAATAAAGACTGTGAATTGGGGGGCAAATTAGTCCAAAACCTGGTCTAAAACATCACTTTGCCTAGATTTACTGTATTTTTCGGACTATAAGTCACAAGGGCCAAAAAATGCGCAATGAATAGGTAAAAAGCATATGCACTGGAGGAAAAGTCGCATTTTGGGAGGAAATTTATTTAATAGAATCCAACAACTAGAACATGTCCTCTTGAAAGGCAATTTAAAATTAAAATAAAAATAGAATAGAGAATAATAGCTTCAATAAGTGTGAGGTATGCTATGGTATGATATTTGACTGCTTGCAGTTTATAATCAGTGGAATGATCTTTTCTGTGCATTTTGGTCAGCCCTTCTCGGTTGTTTTTGTTTTTTAAGCTTACGTTGAAACACAGGCCTTGAGTCCCTTCTTATAGTTTAGTATTAAAATCTCGTGAAATTATATAATAATGTGTTAATAATTTCACACATAAGTCGCTCCAGAGTACAGTAGTACCTCGACATAAGAGCGCATCAACAAAATTTGATCCATCATTTATTTGTGTGTTCAGGAACAGCATGCAAAAACACAGCCGTCGTATTAGAACCCAATTTGTTACATCATCATTATTAGTATTATACTATTATTATTCCGATTTTTATTCATTTGTTTTGCTATATTTAATTGCTATTTGCAACTGTTCCTGCGGTATCTATGAAGGATTTAGTTTAGTTTTTTTGTTGTTGTTTGTGAACTACATTTTCACACAAACACACATCGAGGTACCATTTAGCTTAGAAAGGAGAGGTGTGAGAGTCATTTTTTAAGTGTCCGAGAGGTCACAAAAGTTTTTTTTTTCTTTTTTTTTTCTTTCTTCTTCTTCTTTTTTTTTTTTTTTTTTTAAAAATCAAGGTTTCGTCAGCCGTGATTGCGCACATCTGTCCGCCGAAACAGCCTGGTCGCACAGATATAAGTACGCCTACCCCTCTATTGGATGCGTTGTTGACGTTAGCGCAGTAGCACTCTGAAAATAGAGCAAGGCTCTATTTCGGGCCCCGCCTGTCTGTGCAAATTGATTCAAACTTTCTGTTCGGCTCAAGACTGCTGTCCTCCACTCACTTTTGCCGAAAAGTCCGATCGAAAATACACATTGAATGGGTCACTGAACCCTTCACACTAAGCTGCCACTAGTTTGAAATGGCCTTTAAAAAAAAAAAAAAAAAACTCATTTTGCAAGGCTTGGCAGCTTTTATTTTGTGTGGCGGTGCGCCACAATCTTTTGATGTAGGGGAAACCCTGTATTGTGATACTTTGTATACCAAATGGTTATCGATATGCTCTTACCAAGATTCGGTATACTGTTTTAAAATGGTGTCAATGTTTAAAAATAAAAAGGAACCAACAAGTTGCTACCAAAGTCTTCTTCTGTGTTAGCTCTACGGTTGCCTTTGATGGCGATACACCCAATCCATTTTGGCTGGGAGGGGCGAATGAATTCGGTAACCATTCATTCATTCTGTTCATTCGAAACCAGAACATTTGCAGCTAGTCATTCTGATTTTTAGGGCATTTACAGGTCACTTTCTGTTGGGTTTGAGTCACTGCTTATTCATTTGGGGAGATCCACGGGTCACTTCCTACTCTGTAACGCAAAATAAACAGGAAGTGACCCATACATGCCCCAAAATCAACAGGAAGTGATACTGAAATACCCCAAAATTAACAGAAAGTGACTGAAAATCAACAGCAAATGGTCTGAAATGCCCTCAAATTTAACTCATTGGTTGCCATTGACTGCCATAGACGTCCAATCCGTTTAAAGTGGGAGGGATGGGAGCGAATGAACAAATGTTCATTGTTGCCACCCTCCCAACTCATTCCAAAAATATGGTACTAGGCGTATTAATATGGGGGGCCCTGTGTGTATTTCTTTAAACTTCGTCGAACCCCTTAGACTTACTCACCAAACCCCTGGGGTTTGATCGAACCCAAGTTAAGAACCACTCTTCTAGATTTTTTTGCAGGTGTGGGGATTGTGTGTGGAAAAAATATCAAAAGAAAATGAGGAGATAAGCGCCCTAGTTGATTCCCTAGATGTAGCAAAATTCCAAGATCAACCCACTGTTTAAAAGACAGGCGAATGAACGCCTACTCAAACACTAATGTGCCAATTCAGTATCTGTGTGAAAGACTTGCAAACCGCTCTCTCCACAGATCGTAGTTTCGACGATGACGACAGTGTGGATGGGAACCGCTCATCTTCCTCGGGCTTCAAAGTCCCCAAAGTTCCCAAGAAAACTGCCGAGCCGGCGGCAGCGCGCCGCCCTAGCGCCGCCGGCGGAAAGCTAGGTTAGTGTGCTGCTCCTTAGAAATATGATGCTTTATTATCACCGTCCACCACCGTGCCTCGTAAACACTTTAGCAGTCGTCTTCCTATTGAGTGCTTCCATTTTCTTTGAGCATTCCAATGTATTGATTGCAGGGTCCAAGGAAAGCGCTGGAGCGGTAGACGAGGATGACTTTGTCAAAGCTTTCACAGATGTTCCTACTGTACAGGTAGCTATTGTGCTATTCTCAATTCCTGGCCGCCAGCTATTCGCGTTTATGAGTATTTCAATCTTTCTCCCACAGATCTATTCCAGCAGAGATCTGGAAGAAAACCTCAACAAGATCCGGGAGATCTGCTCCGATGACAAGCATGACTGGGACCAGCGGGCCAACGCTGTAAGTAATAAACCTGACTATAATGTACCATTTAAGATCATACTGATTGAAAATAATATTTTAATTGACAAGAATGGGTGTCAGATTTGAAGCCAGATTTATGTCACTTGGCTAAAAAGAGCACGTAGGGAGTTGATGTAGCTTTCCAACATATGAACACGTGTTCGCAGCAATCACATGCTTAGCAACACAAAAAAATTGAAACGGTTTAAACCGACACACATTCTCAGTCACACCCCGTATTAGACTAACCGTCATTCAGGTATTTATTCACGTTATGAGAAAATCTTGATCAAGCTTTTATACGCCTGTATAAAACCTAGTCCTTTTTTGAGTAACTTCTCAAGGATAGAATACCTAACCAAGTATACCAAAGTCATTATAAGTAGGGTTGCCACGGGTCTTAAAAGTCTTTAAAGCATTGAATTTATGAATTTGAAAATAACACCTTAAAAAGTCTTGAAAATTATTAAGCCTGTCACGATATGCATTAGGAGTGGGAACCTCTTGGTACCTCACGATATGACACGATTTGCGATACAAAGATCATGATAACGATGATCTGAAGATATAGCGATCCAACGATTATCGACACATTGGCCAGGAAATCATTCTAGGATGTTGTACAAACAACTAGTTAACAGAAAAACAGGCTTCTACTGTGAATTGGAATTAGTTTATCAGTAGTAGACGTCCAATCCATTTGAACTGGGAGGGTGACAGTGAGTGAACATGCGTTCATTTGCTGCCATCCCTCCCACTTCAAACGGATTGAATGTCTATGGCTGTCAGTGGCAGTCAATGCCAAGCAATTAGGCAATTTTGGGCCATTTAAAGTCTCACTGGAACAGCACCAAACACAAGTTCCAGCATCATCACCTTGTCCAATGCAGATTCTTGACTGTTGACAAGTTGATGATGCTGGAACTTTTGTTTGTTGTCGTTCCAGTGAGATTTACAAAGATTATTGCCTGAAGAAGACATCAAAATTCCCTCAGTCCTTGATGATATGGGGCTGCATGTCAGGCAACGGCACTGGGGAGATGGCTGTGGTTAAATGTTCAATAAATGCACAAATTTACATTGACATTTTCGACAGCTTTCTTATCCGTTCAATTGAAAATAGGATTTTCATTTTCCAAGATGACAATGCATCATGCTACAGAGCTAAAATTGTTAAAGTATTCCTGGGAGAAAGACTCATCCGGTCAATGTTATAGTTTTATATATACACGTCCAGGCCCGTCTGCTATGGTCAGATGAAACCAAAATAGAACTTTTTGGTAGAAACACAGGTTCTCGTGTTTGCAGCAGAAAGAATACTGAATTGCGTCTGAAGAACACCATACCCACTGTGAAGCATGGGGGTGGAAACATCATGCTTTGGGGCTGTTTTTCTGCAAAGGGACCAGGACGACTGATCTGTGTAAATGAAAGAATGAATGGGGCCACGTATCGAGAGATTTTGAGTGAAAATCTCCTTCCATCAGCAAGGGCATTGAAGACGAGACGTGGCCGGGTCTTTCAGCATGACAATGATCCCTAACACACAGCCAGGGCAACAAAGGAGTGGCTTCGTAAGAAGCATTTCAAGGTCCTGGAGTGGCCGAGCCAGTCTCCAGATCTCAGCCCCATATTTATCACAATTAGTGGTTGACTAAATACTTATTTGCCCCACTGTACTTCTGCTCCTCACTGTATATCACCTTTTTGATATATTGTCACACCACTTGATTCAGCTCTAGTTTTTGCTTTTATATGATCTCTCTGATGGCAGATTTTCACGGCATAGTGTATTAATGTTATTTTCTATCCCCAGATGAAGAAAATCCGCTCCCTGCTGGTGGCTGGCGCCACTTCCTACGACTGCTTCTACCAGCACCTCCGCCTCCTGGATGGAGCCTTTAAGCTCTCCGCCAAGGACTTGCGATCCCAAGTGGTCCGAGAAGCATGCATCACCGTGGCGTGAGTGTCACCTCCCTTCACTGATGTATAGTTATAAAAATATGATGATGATAATAGTGTTTTTATGTACAGCCATCTCTCTTCCGTGCTGGGCAACAAATTCGACCACGGCGCCGAAGCCATCGTGCCCGTCCTCTTCAACCTCATCCCCAACTGTGCCAAAGTCATGGCCACCTCCGGCGTCTCCGCTATTCGCATCATTATAAAGGTGATAACACTTACAATACTGTCAGTGGTTGATTTTGTTTTCACACTTTTTTTTGTTTAGTTTCGAGGTGCAAGCAAAAATTGGGAGTTTCAAGCGCTAACTACCGTAATTTCCCGAATATAAGGTGCACCCGTGTATAATTCGTACCCCAAATTTACTTGTAAAATCTAGGGGAAATTATTGTACCCATTAATAATGCGCACCTTAATTTTAGCACCAATAAATAGAAGAATACAAGAAAACAGAGCTCGTGTATAGATACAGAAATGTCATTTTACTGACTCGTGAAACATAGCACAAGCATAACATATTGGTCATTCAAAACATTTACGGTAATAATATGATTTGACAACTTCTCCAACTTACAGGAATCTAGAGAAAACAAAACAGATGTGACTTTTTTTTTAAAGGCTCATTTCATCATGATGAATAAATGTTTCTTCCATGGATTGATACGGTAAAATGAAAGTGAGAACGTAAGTCGGAAATCCGGAAAAGCTCATCGCTGTCGACACAACAGTAACAATAGAAACTATTGTTATTTGGGTTTGAGTTTCCCCAGGGACATATATAGTTGACGGACACACACAGGAAGTCTGTGTTGTTACGTTTGTTATGGTCCGAGTTGCGGAGCTGCAATAAACGTTGACTCAAATGAGTTCAAGAAACTAAATTCTGTGCTTTATGAAGTGTGAAAAAAAGGATAATTTAACACAGACGAAATCATTCGGCCGATCAGAGTGAAGTATTACCAAAACAAAATGGTGACGTCACGTACCGTAATGGTCGGCGCATACGTTTCTTCAACACAACTTGGCCGTGTCAATAAAAAAAATAGGTTTATAAATATATATAACATATAGTCGAGCTGAAACGAATACTCGAGCAACTCGAGTAACTCGAGGTTAAAAACTGATCCGAGTAATTTTATTCACCTCGAGTAATCGTTTATTTTGACAGCTCTAAGCATCACGTTTTGCTCGGACTACTTTTAATGCGGGACAACGCGCTGATGTCGCGTGCGTAGAGGAAGAAGCCAAAAAAAAAAAAAAAAAAAAAAAACTTACTGCAGCCGACAGCCGCTACAAACGACGCACGCACGATACTAGCCCGCACGATGCTACGTTGGTAGCAGGTAGCGTCTGATGCATCTCATAGAGATCACATGTATGTTGAACTAGATACGAATGACAGACTCGGGCGCGTCTGGGCAGCATTAGTAAACAGCCGCCATCTTAAAGCAGTAGAGCGCTAAGCGCTAATAAAGAGCGCTAAGCGCTAATAAATAAGATTAACGTTACTGTCACTCGATCAAGTAACGTTAGTCCTGCGGAGGGCTAGGTTTCTATTAATTATGACCACTTTCGATGCGTGGCTAACGTGTCTTACATACAGGCTTTAACATAACATAGCTTTGTGGAGTGATGAGGGTGTAAAATAAAAACTCAATCATGCTAACTATCAATTTTAGCACAGTAGTCATTGCTGGATAAAACACCAAGTAGCACTGGTCCCTAATGTGCTCCAATCAGTGTTGTCACGGATTACTTAGAAAAGTAATTTAATTACTGATTACACCTCAAAAAAGTAATCTAGTTACTTTACTGATTACTTTATTATCAAAGTAACTAAGTTACTTTAAAAGTAAATTATCAGTTACTTTTTACCATTTTTTTTTTTTTCCCTTTTGCTGCCTCAACATAAAAAATAACAGAAAAATGTCATCGCGTTTAATTGAGTTTTTCACAGAAGGCTTAATCTTTGAGTTACCGGGGGTTTAATTAGTCGACCACCATTGACTCGCCCTTGCTTAGCCATTCCGGAGCCCTAAAACTAACAAATAACTGACAAACTACACAAAATTTGTTGAAATCAACTAGAGCTGAAACGAGTACTCGAGGAACTCGAGTAACTCGAGTTTAAAAACTGATCCGAGTAATTTTATTCACCTCGAGTAATCGTTTATTTTGACAGCTCTAAGCATCACGTTTTGCTCGGACTACTTTTAATGCGGGACAACGCGCTGTCACGTGCGGAGAGGAAGAAGGGGGAAAAAAAAACTTACTGCAGCCGACAGCCGCCACAAACGACGCCGACGTTGCTAAATACTAGCCCGTACGATGCTACGTTGGTACAGGTAGCGTCTCATGCGTCTCATAGAGATCACATGTATGTTGAACTAGATGCTAAATGACAGACTCGGCCGCGTCTGGGCAGCTTTAGTAAACAGCCGCCATCTTAAAGCAGTAGAGCGCTAAGCGCTAATAAAGAGCGCTAAGCGCTAATAAAGAGCGCTAAGCGCTAATAAATAAGATTAACGTTCCTGTTCTGAAGTCACGTTAGCCCTGCGGAGGGCTAGGTTTCTATTAATTATGACCACTGTCGATGCTTGGCTAACGTGTCTTACATACAGGCTTTAACATAACATAGCATTGTGGAGTGATGAGGGTGTAAAATAAAAACTTAATCATGCTAACTATCAATTTTAGCTCAGTAGTCATTGCTGGATAAAACACCAAGTAGCACTGGTGCTAATGTGCTCCAATACAGCCTGTATCATACATTTATTTTGAACACTGCAAAAAATCAAAATCCTATCAGGACTTACAGTTTAGACTAACTTAAAACTTAACTAGAACTTAAAAATGGCTTGACACAAAGAGAAATTCAATTGAAAGACGTGGGAAAAAATCCAAACTTTTAAGTGATGTGTGTTATCAAGCGTAACGGCATTTTTAGGTAAGATATATATATATTTTTTTGTAATAAGATCTAAAGTTTTTTGAGTGAAAGCAGTGAATTAGTCTTTTTTTTTTTTTTTTTTTTTTTTTAATTCTAGTTACATCTGAGATGCAATTGTTGGCTGTTTTCAACAATATACATCGAAAATAAAGACATTGATTGACTGAAAATGGTTCAAAATTAGATTAAATGTCTTGTTTTCTCATGTATATTTATAATTGGTTTTCACCTAAAAATATATTTGTTTTATCCGGTTACTCGATTAATCGATAGAATTTTCAGTCGATTACTCGATTATTAAAATATTCGATAGCTGCAGCCCTAAAATCAACTCCAACGACTAATTAATCCCCCGCTGATTCCAAGATAAAGCCTAATGTAAAAAATTCTGAACCTACCCTTTGAAATAAAGACCTAGCCGTTAAAATGTTGTTTCTAAAAGTTGTAAAGCAATAAAACAAAGAACAAAAATTAATGAAATGAACAAAAATCCTACAACGTAAAGTTTTCATAATGGGTCAAAATCATTTTTCGAACAGATCACGTGACTTGCACCTTGGAGACTATCCTTTGCTTTGCTTAGCCAAAACTACACCAGAGGAGGCAAGATGGATATTTAGAATTTCTTTAAACCTGAGCTTTCAAACGCTGCCAACAACAACTTGAACAGTTGATTGAACTCGAACAGTGTCAAGATGTATGTGTATGTATGTATATATATATATATATATATATATAATATATATACAGTATTGGCCAAAAGTTTGGAGACACCTCAAAGGTGGATACTTTGAAGAATGTAGAAAACAAAACCTGTTTTCAGTTATTTCACTTTTTTTTGCCATTCCACATGTTCGTTCATAGTTTTGATGTCTTCAGTGAGAATATATAATATTAGTGAAAATATATAAAACGCAAAATGTGTGTCCAAACTTTTGACTTTCATTTCAGTCTTCAGCATGCTTCTCCCCCCCAGTGCCACAAATGTAAAACTCCGCCTATGATTACAAACTCTTAACTATAAAATGTACATAATAACACATATTATAAAGGCTGGCATACATTTATTTTGAACACTGCAAAAACTCAAAATCCTATCAGGACTTACAGTTTAGACTAACTTAAAACTTAACTAGAACTTAAAAAGGGCTTGACACAAATAGAAATTCAATTGAAAAACGAGGGAAAAAATCCTAACTTTTAAGTGATGTGTGTTATCAAGCATAACGGCATTTTTAGGTATAATATATACAGTGGGGAGAACAAGTATTTGATACACAGTCAATGGGAAAACCCATTGGCAGTGTATCAAATACTTGTTCTCCCCACTGTATATATATATATATATATATATATTTTTTTTGTAATAAGATCTAAAGTTTTTTTGTGTGAAAGCAGTGAATTAGTCTTTTTTTATTCTAGTTACATCTGAGATGCAATTGTTGGCTGTTTTCAACAATATACATCGAAAATAAAGACATTGATTGACTGAAAATAGTTCAACATTAGATGAAATGTCTTGTTTTCTCATGTATATTTATAATTACTCTTCACCTAAAAATATATTTGTTTTATCCAATAACTCGATTAATCGATATAATTTTTAGTCGATTACTAAAATATTCGATTGCTGCAGCCCTAATATATATTCAGTGGGGAGAACAAGTATTTGATACACTGCCAATTGGTTTTCCCATTGACTGTGTATCAAATACTTGTTCTCCCCACTGTATATATATATATATATATATATATATATATATATTTCTGTCTCCATCCATGTACCCGCTTATAATGCGCACCATGATTTTACAATATGATTT
Organism: Corythoichthys intestinalis; assembly: GCF_030265065.1. Classification (NCBI taxonomy): domain Eukaryota; kingdom Metazoa; phylum Chordata; class Actinopteri; order Syngnathiformes; family Syngnathidae; genus Corythoichthys; species Corythoichthys intestinalis. Next base: position 29,445,455 of record NC_080416.1, read on the forward strand.
TGGGGGGGAAAAGTGTGCGTTATATTCGGGAAATTACAGTACTTAACATCCCCATGAATGATCATGGTTCACAGTTCAATTCTTTACATTACAGTTAATGTTTGTGTTTTACCAAAACACAATATTAGTGAAAAGTACTAATTTTCTTGATTAAAAACATTTTCATTTGTGTTTTTGGGACACTTGAGCAGGTCAAATGTGGGTCCATTTATGTCAATGGTGAAAAATAATTTTGAAATAGGAGCTTTGGGAGTAGTCACAAGAGATTTAATTTGAAAGTCAAGCCATTGCTGTATTAAAAAATATCAAATATTATTTCATTTCATGCAAGAATTATAATTGGCATTTTAATCCCTTTCAAGGCACTTATTTAACTCATATACAGTGAAGAAAATAAGTATTTGAACACCCTGCTATTTTGCAAGTTCGCCCACTTAGAAATCAGGGAAGGGTCTGAAATTTTCATTTTAGGTCCACTGTGAGAGAGATAATCTGAAAAGAAAAATCCAGAATCACAATGATTTTTTTTTTTTTTTTTTTGGCAATTTACCGTATTGGCCCGAATATAAGACGGCCCTGATTATAAGACGACCCCCTCTTTTTCAAGACTCAAGTTTGAAAAAAGACTTTTTGAACACCAAATTAATTTTTATACAGAAAATAATTACAGTACATCCGAAACAAATGATTATAACAACATATTTGAGAGAAAAAGCATGTTATTTTGCCTCATTCGAAACTTAATATCTGAATATTTAAATATGTAAACTAAAGTGCAATCACATTAATAAATGAATGGCTTCTGGTTTTTGAAATGTAAATAAACCAATCTATTGTGATAAAACAACAAAATTGCAATAGCTGCATAAACCATCAAAGTGAATTCTAACTGTAACTGTAGTCTTGAAACAAATCTGAATAAGGAAAAACATAGCAATAAGATAATGCAAACTGGTTAAACTAGTAGCTGAGAACTGTCATGACAGAACATCGCTTTAATTATATCTGGCGTCATCTAGCGTCGTGAACGGGTATAATGTCTAGACCGCCAATATAAGACGACCCCCTCTTTTTCAATCTTATTTCAATGCAAAAAAAAAGAGTCTTATATCCGGGCCAATACGGTATATGTGTGATACAGCACCAACTAAGTATTTGAACACCTGAGAAAATGAATGTTAACATTTGGAACAGTAGCCTCTGTTTGCAATTACAGAGGTAGAACGTTTCCTGTACTTTATCACCAGGTTTACACACACTGCAGGAGGGATCTTGGCCCACCCATCAGTGAGGTTTCCGGGCTGTCGCTGAGAAACAGAGTTTCAGCTCCCTCCAAAAGGTTTTCTGTTGGGTTTAGGTCTGGCTTGGCCATGCTGGAACCTTGTTATGCTTCTTACGGAGCCACTCCTCGGTTATCCTGGCTGTGTGCTCGGGACATTGTCATGTTGAAAGACCCAGGCACGACCCATCTTCAATGTTCTAACTGAAGGAAGGATGTTGTTCCCCAAACTGTGACAATAAAGGGGCCCCAGTCATCCTCTCTGTCATACACTTTACTCGTCCTGCCCCATGCACAGATAAACACCTCCAAAGCATGATGCTACCACCCCCATGTTTCACAGTAGGCATGGTGTTCTTGAGATAGTACTCATCATTCTTTTTCCTCCAAACACAGTTAGTGGAATTATGACCAAAAAGTTCTATTTTACTCTCATCTAACCACTGAACTTGCTCCCATGACTCCTCTGCATCATCTTAAAGGTCAGAGGCTAACTTAAGACGGGCCTTGAATTGTGCTGGTTTAAGCAGGGGAACCGTCCATGCCATGCATGATTTCAAACCATGACGTGTCAGTGTATTACCATTAGTAACCTTGGAAACGGTGGTCCCAGCTCTTTTCATGTCATTGACCAACTCCTGTCGTGTAGTTCTGGGATGATACCTAAACTTTTTTGGATCATTGAGACAGCACAAGATGATATCTTACATGGGGCTCCACTCAGATTCAGATTGACCGACATATTTAGCTTCTTCCACAACAGTGGACCTGTTTTCACCAAGCTCCTTGGCAATTGCTCCTTGGCCCTTAACAGCCCTGTGGAGGTGAACAATTTTGCCTCTGCTGTCTTCGGACAGCTCTTTGGTCTTGACTATGTTAATAGTTTGAGTTTTACTGATTATATGGGGTGGACAGGTGTCTTTATGCTGCTATCGACCTCGAACAAGTGCATCTGATTCAAGGTAATACATGGAGTGGAAGTGGACTTTTAATAGGCGGACTAAAAGGTCTTTCAGGGTCAGAATTCTAGCTGATAGACATGTGTTCAAATACTTATTTGCAGCTGTATCAAACAAACAAATTGTTATAAAAATCATGCATTTTTTCTTTTTAGATTCTCTCTCTCACAGTGGACATGCACCTACAAAGAAAATGTCAAACTCCTCCATGATTTCTAAGTGGGAGAACTTGCAAAATGACAGGGTGTTCAAATACTTATTTTCATCACAGTATATATTAGGGCTGCAATTAACAATTCTTTTTATAATCAATTAATTGGACAATTAATTAAACAATCGGATAAATGTCAGTATAGCTAGACGTCCAATCAGCTTTGACTGGGATGGGCGAAGAAACATTCATTTGCCTGGCGTGGTCAATTGTGGCCTGGGGAAAATAATATTACTATAATATTACTACAATAATAGATGGAAGACATTTACATTTTTGGAAACTAGGCATATATGAGTTAAAAATAAACAACTATTAGATGAATAATACTCTAATATTAGATAAGGATTTCCTGATTTATGAATTCTGACCGGACTGCTTTGTGTTTCTTTCAGCACACTCACGTCCCTCGGCTGATCCCCTTGATAACCAGTAACTGCACATCTAAGTCTGTGGCTGTTCGAAGGTGTGACAATATCAATATGCGTGTCCAAAAATATCAGAATGGTAATAAGAAAATATATCTTATCTTGTTCAGGCGCTGTTATGACTTTTTGGACCTCCTGTTGCAAGAGTGGCAGACACATTCGCTCGAGAGGTGAGCATCGACGATGGACCGTCTTTTGTTGTGTGTGTGGATTATTACACTATTGTATAGGGGTGTAACGGTACACAGTCGGTACAACAGGAAAGCCCTGGGCTTTGGGACTGTCGAGTGCCAGTTTGTCACACATAGCAAAAGTTTCTGCCAGTGTCAGTTGCGTAGGACCTTTCTTTTTGTCTTCGGTTTTCTTAACATACTCCTTATATTGTTTGTGGTGGTATTTCGCTAAATGCTCGATTAGGTTGGTTGTATTAAAACTTCTTACAGCTTTACCACCACGCTTGACTTTATTGTGGCATATGTTGCACTCTGCCCTTTCGTCTTTGTCGTCCTTTAAGGTGAAATGATCCCACACAGCTGAGATTTTTACCGATAGTCTCTCGGTAAATTGGGAGACGGTAATGTAGTTTGTTGAAGGTGTGCCGTAAAATGCGGACCGGGGTTCAGGGAAACCAAAGCAAAAACTGGAATGGATTATTTAAATCGTTGCGCTGGAAAACCCGTACCAGACTTTCAAAAAAAAAAAACAACTGGATCGGAAGTCTGGATCGGAATTTTTCCGTTTCGGCCGATCCAATACCGATGCTTATTTTTTTGCCCATATTGGCGTTCGATCCGATCCAAATATCGGATCGGGACATCTCTAGTTTTGAATCATGTTGGAAAGGCGAAGTCAGTGTTCTGAATCTGTTAACATTCCATTCTTTTGCACTAGTTAATGCTATCAGCATTTCACCTCATTGTTTATTTGCGATTTATTGTTGTTATTTACGTGTTTATTTGTACTTTAATAAAGAATTTCAGTGTTCCATAATGTTTCTGTGAATTAATAAGCGTCATCAAAAATTTAATTGGAAAATTAGTTTTAAAAAAAAAAGGGGGGGGGGGGTTATTAGACTAGTCGACTAATTCTAAAAATGGTCAGCTGACTAATCAGGAGAAAATTAGTCGTTTGGGACAGCCCTAGTTGTTCAGTGTACCGGAACATATTTCCTCCACACCCTTCTCACCTTTTTTACCCCTGACCCGTTTTCATGCCTGGTACTGCATTTGGTACTGTAGTTCTCACTCTACATTCACCATAACTTTCCGAGTAGTGATCAACGATAACTTCTTTGTCTGTTTTGGTTTGGCTTCTTTTTCCCGTAATGTTTTTTTTTTGGTTTGTTTGTTTTGCTTTGGCGCATTACCTCTACCTCTCCCTGGTCTAAAGGAAGTCAAAGTCCAACAAGGATTTTAAAAATGTATTTGATTTTTTTTTTTTCTTCCCCCCCAAACCAAACAAAAATTTCCATCTGACTGCGTGCACCGTACCGTGACGGTACGGGATGAATACAAATACCGTTACACTCTTACTGTTATAGTATCATGAACTTAAGAACCTCTATCGCAGGCACACTGCCGTTTTGGTGGAGAGCATAAAGAAGGGAATTCGAGACGCTGACTCCGAGGCACGAGTAGAAGCCCGCAAGTAAGCCGCAAAGCAATATGTTTTCATTCGAACAAACCGGTCTTTGACTCCATTCACCATCTCATCTCAACTATCTCTCACGCTTTCCAACAGGGCCTACTGGGGCCTGAGGAACCACTTCCCGGGGGAGGCGGACGCGTTGTACAACTCGCTAGAGTCGTCCTACCAGCGCACCTTGCAGTCGTGCCTCAAGAGCTCGGGTAGCGTGGCTTCGCTGCCTCAGAGCGACCGCTCGTCGTCGTCCTCGCAGGAGAGCCTCAAGTAAGACAGATTAGGAAAGTACCAAGAAATATAAGTAGATGCTAAAAGCAGCTTTTCCAGTAATGTAAAAGTAAATGAACATTTCAAAATACAGTACTGTATTGGCCCGAATATAAGACGGTGTTTTTTGCATTGACTGAAAAAGTGGGAGTCATCTTGTATTCGCGGTCTAGACGTTATACCCATTCACGACGCTAGATGGCGACATTGAAGGGATGTTCTGTCATGATAGAGCTCAGCTACTCTCAAGTTTAAAGTGCCTGTGACACGAAAAAGCATGTTTATTTCATAATACACGCGGTATTTTATGCTCCTGAATGATATGGACCGCTTGGATGTGTGTGGAAGCGATCGCTATATTTATTTAGTTTTTTGAATCCCGCGCCAGGAAAATGAGTGACTTCCGGCTTCGGTCTTGCATTAAGGAGGAGGGCGCTGTGACGTGTACGGTAGAAGACGTCCTCTTCACGCTACAGTGTACTGTTGTGTATGATGACGAAGGATTCAGCTGATTTTGCGGATTAATACGTTTATTTTTCGCATCACGCCAGCCAAACGGCTGCGGAAAAATCATTCTGTATGAGGGAGAGGCGTATGCGCCTTTTTGGAGTTTCAAAAGGTTCCTATTCACCGTGGATATTTACTGTGGGACCATTGGACTTACGATGAAGTGAGTAAACATCTTGTTTTGTATTATGTCAAATACGAATACAGCGATTACAAAGTAAACACTACAAACTTCCTTTAAATGAAGGACTACTTACGTTTGATCATTGATAGGCATGTAAAAAGCTCTCCTAATGCTCATTAGCAGCAGCACGTTAGCTGCACAACAACTGCAGCCACCCTCCTCCGGGGAACGAACTGTAAATTGCTCTCCGCCGGGCGGTTTGCCGATCCGCTAAGACATTCGACAACCGGGTCGTCATGTCAAATAATCCAGGATAGCTATGTGTGATTTTCCGCTTTGAAGACTTTGAAATATCACTCAGTTCGGGTTAGCATGTCGGCTAGCTGTCACGCCTTCTGGTTTGTTTACATTCTCCGAAGCCGGGGAAGGGAAATGACATATGTCCGATTTAGGTGTCATAAAATATCGTTCGGGAGGTGCGACAGTAAAGGTGAAGTCGACAGTTTTGACCATTATGGAGTAATTTTGCCATGTCGTCCTGAATAAATGCATTTTTATTATTTCATATTCCATTCAGGACAAGACTGTTATTTGTCATGACCATGCCATTTATTTAGCAATTGGGGAAAATACTTGGATAAAAAGAGTATCCTGTAAAAATATTGAAGTAAAGAGACAGAAACAATGACATTTTGCCGCTCTCTTCGTCGCGTTTTCCTCGTTGTGAGTAGTTCCCCCTCAACGGGCTGACTGGTCCTTCTCAAGCCATTTATATAGCTATTGGGGAAAAATACTTGGGTAAAAAGAATATCCTGTAAAAATATTGGAGTAGAGAGACTGAAACAATGACATTTTGCGGCTTTCTTCGTCGCGTTTTCCTCGTTCTGAATAATTTCCCCTCAATGGGCTGAATAGTAAAATCGATGAGCCAAGTCTACCGCTGACGTCATCCACCTGTTGGGGACGCTAAAGCCCTATAATGGTAGGCGTGGCTAACCGGCAGATTAAAAGACTAATTTCTCGTCATCTGTGCTTTGCTAAATTGTTGTATATAGTCGAATCGTCTCAAAATATGATTCTAATTCACATAATAATGACATTTTAGACTTTTTTTCTCGTGTCATATGCTCTTTAACCAGTTTGCATTATTTTATTGCAATGTTGTTCCTTATTCAGATTTGTTTCAAGACTGCAGTTACAGTTCGACTTCACTTTGATGGTTAATGCAGTTATTGCAATTTTGTTGTTTTATCACAATAGATTGGTTTATTTACATTTCAAAAACCAGAAGCCATTAATTTACGAATGTGATTGCACTTTAGTTTACATATTTAAATGTTCAGATATTAAGATTTGAATGAGGCCATTTTTTCAAATTTGAGTTTTGAAAAAGAGGGGGTCGTCTTATAATCAGGGCCATTTTATATTCGGCCAATACGGTAATAGTTAACCAAGGCGACCAATTTCTCTGACGACCAATTTTCAGAACCCTTTCACATTTTTTTTGCGCATGAAACGAAATAGTATGGAAGAATTTTACAAAACAAAATTCATCTATCAATTCTCAAAAACAAATAAATAGAATAAATGATCATAAATAATTCACATAACAAAAATATCTAAAAAATATAAAATACTAAAATATTAAAATTGATTTTTTTTTTTCTTTTTTCTTTTTTTTAATTTAAGTGGATAACAAATTAGAAAATAAAATTACACAAATTTTTACACAGATAGCCGGTGGCTATTCTAGACCAGGTAATCTGGCTTTTAACAAAGCTGGCTCACTAGCCCGTGTAATAAAATATCCAGGCAAGAGGTACAGTACATACATTAGTGTATTAAGGACATTATTTTTCCTAATGTCGACGTGGCCTTAAACAACTGCCTAAAAATTATATTCTCTTGCATGCACAGTCGGCCGCTGTCTTCAAAATGGTCGGCCGCACCGGGTCGAGGTGAGTCTGCCCACATGCTGGAATACACACACAAAACACACACATATCATTCCTTTCATATTCATGCCCGTTTGCATCCCATCAGTTTATTTTTGTACTGTGATTCCTGCACGTGTTTTGTCATGACCTTCTTCCCACTCCACCCGACACCCCGTCAGTCCCCGCGGGTTCAAAAGGCGGCAGGCCGTCCATGTCGGCGGCCTCCCTGCAGCGCTCCCGCAGCGACGTGGACGTCAACGCCGCCGCCGTGGCCAAGCACCGGCACGCGGCGCCGACGCCAAAGGGGCCCAGCCGCCTACCTCCCGGTTCCTACGCCTCACTGGGTAAGGGCGGCTGTCAGCCGAGGCGGCGGCTGATCAGAAAGCAGCGTGGGCGATGCAACCTGAATTCTTTGCCCCAACCTTTCCATTTCCTGATGTTTGCGCTTTGCATGTCATCACTGGCTGTGTTTCGAACCTTTGACTTTTGACGGATTTATAAATGACAAAATACACTTCATATTTGAAAAGTGACGACTCGTTATAGGGGTGGGAACCTCTGGGTAGCTCACTATACGATTTGCGATGTAAGGCTCACGATTACAATTATCGATACACGGGTCAGGAAATAATTCTACAATATTTTACTATATAGGTGATAACCAGAAATGCTAGCTCTTTGTATCCTTCTGCTATGAATTGAATTGAGTTTATCACTAGACGTCCAGTCCGTTTCAAGTGGGATGGATGGCAGCAAATGAACGAATATTAACTGCCATCCCTCCCACCTCAAACAAACTGGCCGTGGATGACGGTCAATGAGTTCAATTTGGGGGCATTTCAGGTCATTTGCTGTTGATTTTCAGTCACTTCCTGTTGATTTCGGGCATTTCTCGGTCACTTCCTGTTATCAGTGTTTTCCTTTTTTACTTAATAAAAAATGTAAGAATATCTTTTTTAATCTTAAGTAACCACGCATTTTATTTAATTCATTTTTTAAGCTAGCCATTTTAAAAAAAGGAAAGATGTATTGGTACTTTTGTCTAACACTGTTATAGTACTCATTAACCGCCATTGACGGTGAGAGACATCCAATCCATTTGAACCTGAACAAATTTTCTTTCAACCCTCAGTTCAAATGGACTGGACATCTGTTAATGATAAACTCATTTAAATTCACAGCAGGAGGAAGAAAAGAGGAACATGAGCGGACCTCTGTGAAGTTAGCACCCTATCAGAAGCAAGTTTATATTAAAATTATGTCAATCATTTCTTTGCTGTAAAAAGTTTTGTTTGTGACGTCATCACTCGAATATCTCAATATCTATAAAATGATTGCAGCACAAATGAAACTTTTTCAGGATTTACAGTGCCTTGCAAAAGTGGCAATATATGAAACTGCAATTGGGCATGGTCATTAAATTAGTTTAAAGTGGCATTAAAAAGCATTAAATGAGATTTGCTTATACCTGTAGAAACCCCGAATTTACATCACAAACAGTCCCACTTTGGGTCCATTTTGCAGTTAATTAGGTGCTGCGAATGAAGTCATTACTAGAAATGAATATAAAACGATACCAGCATAAACAAAAACATCTTACAGCACAAACAAACAGCAGCACTTTGGGTCCATTTTGCAGTAAATAGTGCGTGATGTCTAAATTTTTTACAGCACCAATGAAGCACAAAAATTAGGGGCTGATTGACCTCAGATTGAACAATAAAAGAATTGTAAATATCTCAAAAACGATAGTAGCACAAACAAATACAAACGATTGACATAATTTTTTTTATAAATTTGCACCTGACGGGGGGCCAACTTCACAGATGTTGATTGGACACCTGTCATCGTCAAACACACTGAAAGAGCTTAATAATGAAAATGTAATTTTTTTCCCCCCCAAGTGATCATGTAGGCGATAACTTGCACTAAACATTCAAAAAGCACTCCAAAATGGCTTAAGCGCGCTATATTGTGGGCAGGGAGAGTTTCCGAACTCAGCCAATCTTTCAAAGCATGTTTGAATGTCAATTTCACTATGTCTGCTCAAGTTACTAACACACACTTCTCCTTTCTCTTCTCTTTTTTGGGCTTTTAATTTTTGTTTTTATCCTTGCGTTCACTTTTTGAATTATTTTCAATTTTCCCGCCTTTCCCTTGATTGTTTCTTTTCCATCCTCCCTCGCGCCTCTAAAGATGATGCCTCTGATAAAACGGATGGTAAGATCATCATCTCTTCCTCCTCTTCCCTTCACCCACTCAAAATCCCTTTGTGTGGCCACACAGCGCCCCCTGCTGTCCGTCTAATCACACTAGCATCTTAATTCATACCCTTAAACTGATTTCAAGCTTCATTAATTGTGCCTTAATTCAAATGCTATTGAAGTTAATGTAGCGTTCCGTGGGTGGGTTAGATGTTTACTTCTTGTGTGTCTGTCCTCAGGAGCCTGGTCAGACGACGGTAAGAGAGGGAAAGTATTGTTTGTTGGCGCTTTGTGTTTAGAAGAATGGCTTCGTATAGGTCATTTTAGGATTTTTGTGTGCAATTAGGGCTGAGACGCTTTATTTACATGATATGTTTTAATTCAGTAATCACGAAAATGTTTGAGAATTTGCTTACCGTTTGATTTTTCCTGCTAGTTGCAGCCCTAATTGCACCTTCGCTTCATATGAGATGTCTTCTGGCTATGGAGGGGCGTTCTATTTTGCCTCTTTCACATTCAAATCCAGCAAATTCAGATTTGGTGTTTGCCGTTCATGCCATTATACACTTAGAAGTAGATGCCCTTGGCACATGGTGTGACATCTAAAATAGAGCTTTCATTTCTAGGCATGAGGTGATCTCTTTTTTCCTCATCGCATGATAATCTTGAGCAAAAATATCACATAAAAAAATAAAGCTCTGATATGTATCGTTTAAAAGAAAAAAACTTTTTTCTCGTTGAAAAAGATTGAACAATATATGGAATACTTGTTATCGTCAAAATGATTTCCAAACTTAATTTAGAAAAATATTCTACTCATAAAATTTGAATTTTGCATCACCGCTGAGCTATTTTTAAAACATAAGAGGGCTGCTTGTGTGCTCCTTGGGGGCTACCTGATGCCTACAGGCACCATGTTTATCTCTGCTTTTTGGAAAAACAAAAATCTCAATAACAAACTTAACTTTTAACAAGCTCACTTTGAAACTGAGTGATTAATCCATTCATTGCTCAGGCTTTATAGTGTTTAGGGATGTCCCAGTGTCATATTTTTGCACCCGAGTCACCTGATTTTGAGAATCTAATCCCTATCCGTTACCAATAAAAGTTTTTTGTTTTTTTAAAAATTAAATTTGAACAAAGGTTATCATAACATAAAATCACTGTAAAACACAACACAGGAAATTTTTCATTAAAACGTACAAATAAAAGGAAAAAACATCCACTTTGTTGGTTAAGATACTTGTTAAGTCTTGATAAGTCTAGTTTTCAAGCGGCCAATCGTATTGCAGGCTGCAAAAAATAGCTCATTAGTATGGATGTCCTTGATCCGATCACGTGATCGGAAATCGGGCACATTTTAAGATAAAAATCGGGTGAAAAGATTTTTAAGGGTTTTTTCCCCCTTTTTTTTTTTTTCTTTTCAGGCGTGACAAATCCAAACAAACATACAGCATTCATTTGTGTTTACATTCAGTTCAACCCGAAAAGAAAAAGGCAGACGGGAGAAGCCGGAGCTTATTGAATCCCGCCCCCAGTATACTATAAGATGCAGAAATTATCGAATAACGATTTTGACATTTCATATTGTGTAATGATTACAAGGTGTATTTTTTCCCTCCTTCCCTTGATTGTTCATTTTCCCAATAGTCATTGTCGATCGCGGCGATTTGTTCGTCATGTTGATTAAATCCAATAGATTAGTTCATAATTCAGAGGTTAGTTCATTCTGTTGATTCGATCCAGAAGATAGGAAATAGCTGAGGACCGATGGCAGGCCGTGGTCACCACCCTCTTTCGTCGATTTAATCCTCGTTGCAATTTTCATTCCTTGCTGCATTCCGACGAACACTCATCTCCAAGTTGCGTAGCTCCGTAGTCATTTTCATTACCATTCTGGTTGTGGCAGCGTTGGATGCCGCTAGGTCATTCTTCACCTGTAATACATCATCACCGGCCTTGTTACTCCAGCTACAACGCTGACGGCAGTAGTGGCCAATTCCACTTATTTCCTTTGGCTTTCCAGCACTTTCATGATGATCCTACGAATCAAGTGGGCTCCGAGCCCCTGCAGAAGAATCGCAGCCAGCAGCGCAACAAAAAGATACACATCCTCGATGTCTTCAACTTCGAGTGTGGTCAGACACAGCGGCCGCAATCTTCCCCAGATATTCGCCACAAATCCAGACTTGAAAGTGTTGCCCGGACATGGGCGTTGTCCAGGTTCAGGTCTTATTGTAGAGTATAAGTATCTTGTCCAGGGCACTCAGTTACCAATTGACCAGTTCCATGTCTTTACAAAATGGCACAAGACGACTATTAACAGTCAACTGTCTGTACAGTTACAAAGCCATATGGTTATGGGTTTTTTTTGTTTGTTTTTTGTTTTTTGCTGCAAACCATAAAACTAAGATATAATCAAAACAAACAAAAAATTCATATTTTGTACTACGCAACACTTTTAGAAGATTGGAATAGTGTGAAAAAGATGGGGGTTTTTAATATTTTTTGGAGGAGTACAAAGCAACAAAATAATCAAGATGTACTAGGATATTGTCAAAAGAAACAAAACTGAAATGTATGTTTGCTTGGTTATTAATAAGTTGCAGATGTATCAGATTGGAACTCGGCAGATCCTTAAAATAAGGTGACTTGGGTGCAAAAATTTGTGATGGGACAACCCTACTTATTTACCCTTACTACTAAAAAGCAAGGTTCTTCGGTAACTGATATCAAGACTTTTAAAAGCGCAGTATACCTTCAAACTATGCATATGCCTAGTCATTTCGCTGCCTCTATTTTTTTTTTTTACATATTACTGAGCCCATCAAAAAAATGCAAACTGGTCGTTTTTTTGTTCTTTTTTTATAGGGTGCCATTTGTGTCTCCAGCATAAATGAAGCTGTATTTTCACTTAGGTTGGACAAATCCTTATTCAACTTTTTTTCCTGTGGATTATCAATAACTGTTGATTATTACCGTACTTTTCGGACTATTAGCTGCTACTTTTTCCGTCTAATTTTGAATCCTGTGGTTTATAGTCCAGTGCGGCTTATTTGTGGGTTTATTTGGGTTAATAGGTAACGCTGTATTTGACAGCTGTGTCATAAGACTGTCATGATTATGACAATGACACTGTCATGGGCGTTAATGAATGCTTATGACAGATGTTGTTACGTGTCAACAGGCAAGTTTCTTCAACTCCATTCATGTCCAGCTCTGATCTTTTTACATTCATTCAACATTGAGATAATTTGCCAGATGACGCCAAATGACATTTTTCATACTTATGACAGTCTTATGACGCCGCAGTCAAAGTGTTAACGGTTAATATCTTTTGGTGTAAATATCACATAATACAGTGAGGACAGTTGTGGTTTATAATCCAGTGTGGTTTATTAATGAACAAATGCCGTTTTCATGTGAAATTTGGTGGGTGGGGACATAGTCAGGTGCGCCTTATAGTCCAGAAATTGCGGTAATTCAAGGGTACAGGCTCCTAAATTAAAATTTTTTAAATGTAGTTTACTTCTGAGAAAAGGTTATGAAATTTAGCTATGTCCCTAGTTTGTTATAGTGTGAAATAAGCATAAGTTTTAAAAAATCAAAATAATTATGATTTTATTGACCTTTTATTGATCTTTCATCATTTGTTGTCTTACAAATTAAAATATTTAATTTATTTAAAAAAAAAAAAAAAAAAATGGTTTCTGTTCGTCCCCAGTGTCACTGTCCATTCTGTTATGATAGTGTCTCTTTAAGAAAATTCCCCATTGAAATAATGATAATCACTCTCCAGCGATAATCTCACACCAGTGGCAGAATATTCAACTGTGGTCAGCAATTTTATTTTTTTTTATGAAATTAAAAATATGATTTTGCAGTTTTATGAAGTCTGTTCAGTATGGTTGATCATAACATGTCCACTCTGTTAAAGCTACGGTATAAACTCACCGGCCACTTTATTAGGTACACCTGTCCAACCGCTCATTAACAATTAATTTCTAATCAGCCAATCACATGGCGGCAACTCGGTGCATTTAGGCATGTAGACATGGTTTAAGACAATCTCCTGCAGTTCAAACCGAGCATCAGTATGGGGACGAAAGGTGATTTGAGTGACTTTGAACGTGGCATGGTTGTTGGTGTCAGAAGGGCTGGTCTGAGTATTTCAGAAACTGCTGATCTACTGGGATTTTCACGCACAACCATCTCTAGGGTTTACAGAGAATAGTCCGAAAAAAGGAAAAAAAAAAACAGTGAGCGGCACTTCTGTGGGCGGAAATGCCTTGTTGATGCCAGAGGTCAGAGGAGAATGGCCAGACTGGTTCGAGCTGATAGAAAGGCAACAGTGACTCAAATAACCACCCGTTACAACCAAGATAGCAGAAGAGCATCTGTGAACGCACAGTACGTCGAACTTTGAGGCAGATGGGCTACAGCAGCAGAAGACCACACCGGGTGCCACTCCTTTCAGCTAAGAACAGGAAAATGAGGCTATAATTTGCACAAGCTCATCGAAATTGGACAATAGAAGATTGGAAAAACGTTTCCTGGTCTGATGAGTCTCGATTTCTGCTGTGACATTCGGATGGTAGGGTCAGAATTTGGCGTCAACAACATGAAAGCATGGATCCATCCTTGCTTGTATCAACGGTTCAGGCTGGTGGTGGTGGTGTAATGGTGTGGGGAATATTTTCTTGGCACTCTTGGGGCCCCTTGGTACCAATTGAGCATCGTTGGAACGCCACAGGCTACCTAAGTATTGTTGCTGACCATGTCCATCCCTTTATGACCACAATGTACCCAACTTCTGATGGCTACTTTCAGCAGGATAATGCGCCATGTCATAAAGCTGGAATCATCTCAGACTGGTTTCTTGAACATGACAATGAGTTCACTGTACTCAAATGGCCTCCACAGTCACCAGATATCACTCCAATAGAGCATCTTTGGGATGTGGTGGAATGGGAGATTCGCATCATGGATGTGCAGCCGACAAATCTGCACCAACTGTGTGATGTCATCATGTCAATATGGACCAAACTCTCTGAGGAATGCTTCCAGCACCTTGTTGAATTGAGGCAGTTCTGAAGGCAAAAGGGGGTCCAACCTGTTACTAGCATGGTGTACCTAATAAAGTGGCCGGTGAGTGTATATATCCAAGAAATGAATTGAATCATTTCAAAAGGTATATTTTAAAATGATAGCAGATAATTGATGAGAAAGCTAAGTTATGTTAGCTATTATGCTAGCAAAGCTAAGCTAAGGGCTCACTTTAGATCAAAATGTCCGCTCTGTTAGTGTCCACTCTGTTCCATCTAAATGGCATCCTATAAAAAAAAATGACCCAAACAATCCAACACGTTTTGCACACTCGATGACATCTATGTATGTAGTAAAGTGTTCCCCTTAAATTAGCTCATCTGGACAGCAGCGACAGTTGCTTTCAACACAACTAGGCTTGTCACCTATCCCTTGAAATAAGGAATCTTTCCAATTTGGGAATTAGAATTTGCGTTCCGTTTTGAACCAAAACACAACGCAAATAAGTGTTGAACTTCATTTCGCCTATAAAGCCTTCCCGACATTTCTTTCTGGCTCCTAACTGGGGCTTCTGCACTTCGCGCTGACTTTACCCAGCTTTAGTTTTCTCAGCTTTATAAGTGCGCCTTTTGTGGAGTACATGCTAAAGCTAACGCTAACTGAAAAAAATTGTTTCGAGTACGTTTCTAAGCGTGTTACCTGCTCGCAGGTCGCGTACGCACCAAGCAGCCTTTGACAACCGCCAGCAGCGTGTCCAGCCAAGTGGACTCGAGAGGACGCAGTCGCACCAAAATGGTGTCCCAGTCACAACGTAAGTACCCCCCCGGACAGTAGTCTGTTATGTGCGAGTCTGTGTGTATGTGTGCGTTTTCTTGGCTGGGTTTCTCTATCTGCTACCTTCACGGCAGTGGCCATGTTTTTGTGCCTTCAGGTTCCGACGAATCAGATTGCACACCAGGTATTCCTTGCGCATATGTCTAAATATATGTGCGTGTTTGTAACAGTGTTCCATTGTGGGAATAGTGGCCCACATGCTAAGCTCATATTCAGGTGTTTTTTGTGCTAAGATTTTTTTTTATATGGTATAAACACAGTGGAACCTCTGAGGTCCCATATAAAAAAATAAGAGATTGTGGAAACCACTTTGATATGAATTAATGAAAGAGTGGTATGTGTAATTGTTTTAATTTGTTGTTTGGGGGGGGGGGGGATAATAAGGGGCTATGTGTGTGAGTGTGTATATGTGTTGACATGTACTGTATATGTTTTCATTTTGGTTTATTTAGTTTAAATTGGTTTATTTTAACAAGTTTTTTAAGAGATTTTTTTTTTATGGGTTAACCACTAATTTTGTTGTTTTTGAGCTTTTTTTAAATTTTTAATTACGGTATTTTTCACTATAAGTTGCATCGGATTATAAGCAGGGGTGAAAGTGGGCCAGAACGGTCAGGAACGCAGTTCCGGTATAAAATACAGGGCCAGAACGCAGTTCCGGTATACGGTGCCTTGATTCCGAAAATATGACTGCAACTGTCAAAGCGCTATGTTTAAAAAAAAAAACAAAAAAAAATACAAAGCTGCCACACATGCATTTTATCTCCAAGCAGAAAGCAATCTACCAACATCCAACTTACATACACAAGTGTTAACAACAAGCATAATAAAGGGCTTGTGTAGCGTAATCCGTTTCCACATTTCCGGAGGTTCAGAACATCTTAACTGTCAACGTGCACTTTGGACTTATATTTGTTCATTCATGTTAGGCTACTTATTCATTTCCTTATGATTTAAAAAAAAAAAAAGTCAATGTTTGCGCGATCTTCAAAATATATTCCATTTCACTCTGCAAAATATAAGGCATTTGTACTTATTTTTCTGAATGTATGTAACTTATATATTTATTATTAAAAAAAAAACACACACACAAAAATATAAATATTTACATTAACTTCAATTTTAATATACATCTTATTTTCTTAAGTAGTTAAAATTTGGCATTTAGTATGTGAGGAAATGAGGGAAAATAAAAATTAGGAGATGTAGGTTGGGGTTATTGCTGTTTTTGTTAACTTTTATTTTGCAAATCGTTGATAAAAATACAATTTTGAATGAAAATCCGTTTTTGTATGTGTTATAGAAATAACTGTCCAAAACAGTTTTCTATGCATTTCAGTAGTTTTGATTCCCCCCCAAAATGAAAGAATAAATTAAAAAAAAAAAAAAAATTCTGGCTCCGTGGTGAACTCGGGGAGTTCCGGCAAGAAATTCTCACTACTTTCACCCCTGATTATAAGGCGCACCTTAAATGAATGGCCTTTCTTAAAACTATGTTCATTTAAAAGGCGCACAGCATCATAATGCGCACTCGTAGTAGTATTAGAAATAGTGGTTGTTATGTATCCAATAGATGGAGCTGCGCAAATGGGAATGTCATGCCATGAATAACAATTACAAGGGTACCTCAACATACGATTGCTTCGACACACGATCTTTTCGACATCCGACGTTCGCCATTTGTTTCTACATCCGACAACATATTCGAAATACGACAACATGACAGCACCGCAGACGGACGTACGGCGGATTTTCTTGTGAGAGAAATCAACACAGGTTTCAAAAAGGTTGGTACAGGTGGTGAAACAAGGAAAAAGGTAATGCTTACCACTGAAATGAAGATCCAAATGATAGAAAAATATGAGTGCGGGGTACGCATCCGTGAACTGACTCAACAATACAGCCGGAGAATTTCTGCGATCTCCACGGTCCTCCTCCGACAACCATTCGCCAGTCTTTATAAGTTAAGGTGACAATTATTATTGTGGTAACACAAAAGAAATCGCCAGCTTTGTCAGGTTTTTATCATTTATTTCGGAGTTTGTCCAACACAAAACGCCTATTGTCCGCCGCAGTCGACTGTGTTGTCAACAAAACAGTAAAAGTAAACTCTCAACCGCACCGCTCCCTCTCTCTGACACGTCAGTCATGTGGTGCGTTCAGGCACAGCAAAAAATGTTGCCACATTAGAGCCCGATTCGTTACATTGTTACAGGAATTATTATTAGTAGTATTATGATTTTTATTTATAATGTATTTGTTTTGCGCTGTGTAATTGCTATTTGTAATAGTACCAGCAGTATTAAGGATTGAATGTAGGTTTTTGGGCTGTGGAACGAATTAATGGAATTACAGTGTATTCTTATGGGAAAATCCTGCGCGACATACGACCATTTCGACTGACAAACCATGTCCTGGAACGAATTAATTTCGTATGTAGAGGTACCACTGTATTGGTCCATATACATTGGTACCTCTACATACGAAGTTAAAGTTAGTGGAGTAGGATTTTCCCATAAGAATACATTATAATTCGAATAATTTGTTCCACTGCCCAAAAACCTATGCTAACTCCTTCATAAATACTGCTGGAACAATTACAAATAGCAATTAAACATAGTAAAACAAATAAAGTATACCCGACCTACGTGATTTCAACGCTAATCTAGTGCGGGTTTTTTTTCCTAAATTGCGTAACAGATGGTAAGTACAGTATAATATGTCATTTAATTTTGTTATGTGGTAAAATTCATCTAAATGGTAGTTAAAGGGTTAATTCCGATTTACGCTGAAATTCGGGTAACGTCGCCGGCGGAGGAATGGAACTCGTTCGTAACCCGGGGACCACTTGTCATATAGATAATAATAATGTAACGAATCGTGTTCTAATGCTGTGGTTGTTTTTTGCATGCTGTTCCTGAATACACCGTGTGACTGACGACAGAGTGAGAGGGGTGCGGTAGAGTTTTTACTTTCTCTTTTCATTTGGTTGGCTTTGGCTACCGCGAACAGTAGACGTATTCTGTTGCACGAGTTCTGAAATAAATCAAATGAATAAATTAAAATAAAAGAATCCAGCTATATCTTTGCTGATGTTACAATAATAATAATTGTTATCTTAACTTATAAATACTGGTGAACAGAGGTAGGAAGAGGTAGACATATTCCATCATTTCCATCTTAATTTCAGAAGTAAGTGTCACCCTTTTCCTTTTTTCGCCACCTGCACCTTCTTGGGACCCATGTTGATTTCTCCCACAAGAAAATCCGCCGTGCGCCCACCCATCTTGAGGAAAAACAATGAAATTGCGTATTTCGAGCATGTCGTCATATGTCGACAAAAATGACGAGTCAAATTTTCGTCGGATGTTGAAAGGATCGTTCCACTGTATAAAGCGCATCAGATTATAGGGCGTACTGTCAGCTTTTGAGAAAATTGAAGGCTTTTAGGTGCGCCTTATAGTGTGGAAAATACCCATGTTTTGTTGGCCATAAAGTGTTTTCATTGTTAAAATATTTTCACGAGGGTAAAAATGCGAGCATTTTCTTCTCAATCGAAATGAAACAAAACGATTTTTATTTTTTAGTTTACCACTGTTAATGTGGGGAGCACAAAAATATTTTTTAAATATCAGAATAATACTGGTTTCCTAGTGAGGCTTGAGAATGAAAAAGAAGTGGGTTTAAGTATTCTGTTGCTTTTTTTGTGTCTTTCAATACATATTTTTCATGGAGTTATGGTGCTTTCCACTTTAGAGGTTCCACTCTCTGTACTTGGTGTGGGTGTTTCTTTGCATGCTATGTTTCGTAACCTAACTCAGGTGTAGAAAATGAAAAATATTCCAAAAATACGCAGCTTCAACATCACAACGTTAGACCGCCAGATAGATGGACCGCCAGATAGATGGACTTACTAAGCTGTTCGCCATTAAATGCATGCAAATTGGTGGATTTTTTTTTTGTTTGGTCTTTTCTTCATGGTGTGGACCGGCTTCGCTTCCATATGCATGCACTGCTTCCCCCTCAGCTTTGTCATTTTGTGGCCTCCCTACTGTTATTCTTCAGAAATTCATCCATTGAACCTTGCGCTTTCAGAGCTTTTCCCATCT
This sequence comes from Corythoichthys intestinalis, assembly GCF_030265065.1. Lineage (NCBI taxonomy): Eukaryota > Metazoa > Chordata > Actinopteri > Syngnathiformes > Syngnathidae > Corythoichthys > Corythoichthys intestinalis. The sequence continues at coordinate 29,465,001 of NC_080416.1, forward strand.
CTTGCTCCAACTATGGGTGGGTGACAAACTGACAATATGACTGAATTAACAACAGCAATGTGTGAGGAAGGAATACTGCGCTCCTTTAAATACAATGTGCACATGTATTTCACATGATTCTATGTTGAACAAGGTGCTAATGAGGGAGTTAATAATCCAAACATGGTTTAAGACGGGGGTGTCAAACATCATACGGGCCAGAAGTGGCCTGCTAGGGGGTCCAATCTGACCCGCAGGGTTTGTCTGACTGACAGACACATTTTAGTTCATTCGTTTCATATACTAGTCCTTCTTAAAAAAAAAAAAAATAGCATATTGTGATAGTTATTTTCTGTAATGTACTGATAAACATGAGTCTTTCATATATTTTAGATTCATTACACAAAACTGAAGTAGTTCAAGCCTTTTATTGTTTAAATATTGATGATTTTGGCAAAGAAGTCAAGAAAAAACAAAAATCTAAAAAAATTTGCATATTTCATTCGACCAATACAAAAAAAGTGTTTTTTTTTTTTTATTACAAAAAAAGTCAACTTTCAATTAATTACATCAGGTACGCACTCAATACTTGGTCGGGAAATCCTTTTGTAGAAATGACTGCTTTAATGCGACGTGGCATGGAGGAAATCAGCCTGTGGCACTGCTGAGGTGTTATGGAGGCCCAGGATTCTTTGATAGTCGCCTTAAGCTCATCCAAAGTGTTGGGTCTGGTGTCTGTCAAGTCAGGAGAGTTGGCCGGCCAATTGAGCACAGTAATGCCATGGTCAGTAAACCATTTACCAGTGGTTTTTGCACTGTGAGCAGGTGCCAGGTCGTGCTGAAAAATGAAATCTTCATCTCCATAAAGCTTTTCAGCAGATGGAAGCATGAAGTGCTCCAAAATCTCCTGATATCTAGCTGCATTGACCCTGTCCTTGATAAAACACAGTAGACCAACACCAGCAGCTGCCATGGCACCCCAGACCATCACTGACTGTGGGTACTTGACACTAGATTTCAGGCATTTTGGCATTTCCTTCTCCCCAGTCTTCCTCTAAACTCTGGCACCTTGATTTCCGAATGACATGCAAAATTTGCTTTCATCTGAAAAAAGTACTTTGGACCACTGAGCAACAGTCCAGTGCTGCTTCTCTGTAGCCCAGGTCATGTGCTTCTGTCGCTGTTTCAGATTCAAAAGGGGCTTGACCTGGGGAATGCAGCACGTGTAGCCCATTTCCCGCACACGCCCGTGCACGGTGGCTCTGGATGTTTCTACTCCAGACTCCGTTCACTGTTTCTGCAGGTCCCCTTAGGTCTGGAATCGGCCCTTCTCCACAATCTTTCTCAGGGTACGGTCACCTCTTCTGGTTGTGCAGTGTTTCCTGCCACACTTTTTCCTTCCCACAGACTTCCCACTGAAGTGCCTTAATACAGCACTCTGGGAACAGCCTATTCGCTCGGAAATTTCTTTGTGTCTTAGCCTCCTGCTTGAGGGTGTCATTGATGGCCTTCTGGACACCAGTCAGGTCGGCAGTCTTGCCCATGATTGCGGTTTTGAGTAATGAGCCAGTTTTTAAAAGCCTCAGGAATCTTTCGCAGGGGTTTTGAGTTAATTCATTGATTCAGATGATTAGGTTTTTAGCTTTTTTAATGTACATTTTCATGATATGCAATTTTTTTGAGATAGGGATTTTTGTTTTTTCTTGATTTTTTTTGCCAAAATCATCAATATTAAAACAATAAAAGGCTTGAACTACTTCAGTTTTGTCTCCAGGGGTGGAATTTAGGACTCGGGGGCCCGGTTTTTATGCGTAAAGGTGGCACTGATAGGTTCTCTAAATAACGTCTGACGATGCATAGAACTATATTAGAGTGTATAAGTGTTTAAATTTCACTTCAAACCAACTGAACTATTGTCTTGAGGGACCCGCAAAAAATATTCCATAAACCTCCCCCCACCTTCCCAAATGAACAAACATTCTTTCGCCCCTCCCCGTCAAAATTTAAGGTGCTTTTGAGGCTTTTAAGGTGTTTACTGAGTGGTCCTTACACTCTAAATGTAACCCGTATGTGTTAGCATTAGCTTTAGCATGGCAAGCATCCACTCAAACTTTCACTTTCTCATCTTGATGTCCTGGTGGCTTTAATTATTTGAAAATAATGTACTGTTCTTTCTGAGTGAGGATAATCATAAAAAGGAGTGCTGCGGTCGTTGGTTTGGTACAACTAGACCGAATTAATCCTCTAAGTCAGTGTTTTTCAACCTTTTCTGAGTCACTGCACGTTTTTACACTGGAAAAAATCTCGCGGCACACCACAAAACAAAAATGTTCCCAAATTACTTTCTGCACAGTGTATTTCATTATAAAATAGTTTCTCAGTATTTATACTTAGTGTGAAACTTGAGCCTGTTTAGATGAACACAAAGCTGATGTCCTGGCAGGATTCTTCTTCAACAGCTCTCAGTCTTTGTTTTTATTTTTATTTTTTATAGCGGTTAGGCTTGAAAAGCTCAGAATTATCAGACAGGGGGACTTTAGCAATGTCTTTAACTGCATCAGGGCTGAGCATCTCGCTGACAATGGCTTTGCAGGCAGGTAGTATTAATGTCTCTGCCACAGTGTGGGACTTTTTGGATTTAGCAACAAGTTCAGCAAGAAGGTAACTGGCTTTGAGGGCTTTCTCATTTACCTTCATAGTTTTTCTCAAAAAAGTTCCCTGTTTTTCTGTGTTTTCACAAAGGCGAACAAAATAGTCCATCAACTTGTTTTGAAGCGACGGGTGTTTCGTTTGGAGATTACATTTAAACTTGCTTAGCACCGTGACGCTGTTGGAGAGCTGCTCATGTCGCGTTCAAGAACTGCTCGGATTTCCAGCCATCAGCCAACTTGCTGTCCTCGACAACGTGTTGGAATAAAACACGGGGCGGATTGACGGTCGTCACATATTGATAAAATGGAAAGGACACTTTCTTGTATATCGACACTTGACGAGTCGAATCAAATGATGTACAGTAGTGCTGTGGTCTACATTGTCGCAGATAGCGAGGTGGCTGCTGGCTAGAAATCCGAGCAGTTCTTGAACGTGACACGAGCAATACATTGCTCATTTGCACACGACCGAGAGCCTACCTGCTCCTTCCTTCCTACTGCAACACTCCGCCTGACAACGTAAATTTTTTTTTTAAAAGACATTGGATAATTTCTCGATCTCACACCGGTTGAAACACACTGCTGTAAGTCATCACAGGTCAGGTCATCATTGTAAATTTCAAGCTATTGAAGCATTTAAAAAATATTTCCTTCCATAAATTACGTGCTTTAATAAAAAAGTATATAGGCCTCAAATATCGCCTTACAAAACCATTTTGGATATCTGCATTCGGCTGAAGTTTTTTTTTTAGGCATCAGCATTTGAAAATCCCATATCATTCGACCTCTAGTAGACAGGCTTATTTGACATACGCAGATGCAAACAAACTAGTTTGGCTGATTTTGACCAGTCCCGTGAAAAGAGTGAAATGCAATTGTTTTCAAGCTGTTTATTACAGGTGAGGTCAACTGTAAAACTAAACACAATTTCACACATTGTGCACAAAAATCTAATTGCATTTCCTTTTCTGCTAATATATAGCGGCAGACCCTTCGTATGTATAAATACTACCAGTTAAAAAGAAAGCAGCATAAAAACCAATTTTTGAAAAATGTTGAAAAGACAAATCTATTTGCCATTATCGCCCACCCTTAGTTATAACCTTCCCATCATTCACCTTAGTTTAATCTGCTGTTCCTTCCCCTTTCCATGGCCCAGGATCTCAGTCTGCTACCCCTGCCGATGGTAAGAGTCTTGACAACTCATTATTAGTTACTTAGTTTGGTTTTACCTTCTTTTCTACCTCCCCTTCCTCACACTAATGGTCACCTCAAGCGTCTCCTCACACCCTGGTGCATGCTGGGGTGCTAGCTTCACTGCACTCATGTTACTGCACCACAAAGTTGTGCTGGGGCAAAACCGTCCGCTATATATTTTCCATAGCACCTGCAAACTTCTCAGGGAGCAGATCAGTCTTAATGGTATTTCCTGACAGTAAATAGTGGTTTGGACTTTCACCCAGATAGTCATTCTTCTCTCACATTCTCTTGGCCATAATTTGTAGAAAAATGCACTTATATGGCTAAAAAAGTGCATTTTTCTAATCAACAATGGTTTACAAATCCATTGTCCGACACCCACGAATCTCACTCAGTGATCTATTTTGCTTAGTCATGTTAGCAATCAAGTTGTGTGTTCGTGTCTGTGGCAACCACTGTCATTTGTTCTATGGGCTCGCATACGTGACGTCATGGGAACTGTAATATCAATACTATAGATTTTTGTGTCATCGGTCTGACTTGACATGTTTTCCTCCCGAAGCCGGAAGCCGCAGCGGCTCCCCCGGTCGCGTGCTAACCACCACGGCACTAAGTACTATGAACTCGGCCCACCGGGTGCTGCCGGGAACCGCCGGGGATGGGCGCAGGCGGAGCCGCATTCCCCGCAGCCAGGGTTGCTCCAGAGACTCATCCCCCACACGCTTATCTGTCGGTGAGTTACAATAATAGTCGAGACATTTTGGAATTGAAAATGTGAGATATTGCTGTTTGTTCTATAGAAGCAAGTATCATTTGAATGATTAGTCAAGTAAATTAAATTCAGTGTGATAAAGGGACACAGAATACCAGTCTTGTTGATTTTGGGTACTTCCTGTTCATTTTGGAGCATTGCCGGGCAACTTCCTGTTCATTTTGGGTTCTGTTCATTTTGGGGTACTTTTGGGTCACTTCCTGTTCTATTTAAAGGGACAGACAACAGCAAGTATAAATGACCATGTGAAAAACGGATGCTTATAAGTATTTATGCAAATGGCAAATTTCTTTGACTTCTGACAATAGAGAAAATAAGTAGAGGTGGGTAGTAACTAAGGATGCAACAATACTCGGTTTAATATTGAACCGTTCGATACGCCCTCTTCGATTCAAGAAGCAAAAACATTCGATCCAAATGAAAAACTTCCAAAATGTATTTCCCAAATTTATTTTTGTCGTCTCTCTCGCTAAAATGTCCGGGGCAGCTTTGCCTTGACAAAACAAACTCTGCCGCTAGCAGCCCCCCTCTTCCACTCCTCCCCCAAACTGCATGAAAGGTGGGAGCTGTGGCGCACGGGGATCCTTGCTTGTGACGCAAGACAGAAACTTATGGAGGCGGCTTGCCGGCTTCAACATCGTGCAGATCCGTTGTATTGCAGCATTTCAGGTGAGCTGATATGCTATCCCCACTCGTACAAATTAAACAAAGACTGTCTTTTCTGATAGGTACAACAAAGACCGTCAATATATTGTTGCTGACTTGGCTGCTACGAATAACCTCGCTTTGACAACAGACAGGTTAAACCGTGGGTCACAGAGACCTAACTCACGGTTACATGATGAACAATGAGTGGAAAATTAAGAGCGCTGTACTGTTTATGAAAGTCGATTGTGAAATGCTGGTGTTGTGCAGTAATGAGCAGACGTGACTTCAGTGGCGTTTGTTAACTTGTTTTTTTAATGCCCTACAACACTCGCGCGCTTACAGTAGATATCTTCAAATAGCAGCCTAGATGTGATACGTTAGATTCCCCCCAAGTCCCATGCCATTGGCTGCGTGAGCCCAGAGTGATCATGGAACACGTTGTCCATATTAATACATTGATGAATTTAAAAACCGCCATGAATAAATGGAAGTTAAGCAGGCCAAATCAATCCATACCAGTGGCGATAGATAATGCTGCAAATATTGTTAATTCAGTACATAACACAGATGGACTCCTAACCACAAATAGGATGTTTTTCTCATGTGGTAAACATACCTGCTGAGAGAGTAATAGCAATCAACAGTGTGCCCCGCCTCACTTTACAAACAGTAAAGATTGTTCTCAGCAATTTTAAACAAAATTTCTTCAGATCAGTAAGAAGCACATAAATATTATGCATTATAATGCATGTTTATATGATGGCATTGTTATTTTTGCTTGTTAGCAAAATAAAAGAACATTTACGAACGCTACTCTTCCTCCGCTACTTCGGGCAACACTAGTTGTTACATTTTTCCTCTTTATTCTACATACAGATTTTACTTTGTTCTTTTTGCCAGATGATGCCACCAATGGCTCTACCAGTTTCACCAATCAGACGGCGCAACAGTAATTACACGACTCCATTACACCAATCAGACTGAATCTTGTCGTTCTACGATCACGCCAGCCTGTTCAATCACGTTCCGTCTTTAAAACACCGTAAAAAAATAAGTATTTGACATAGAGCACCAGCGTCAATATGACTCGAAAGTGCGGATTTTAAACTCCCAGTTTTTATTAGGCACCGATTTACCTCGGAAAAGTTGAAATATGATCCTTTTAATTTCATAATAGGAAATGATTTCTCCAGTAGAGGGCAGTAATGCTCTTTGGACAAATGATGCTTCATTTATGTAATTTTTCTCTCTCGTTGGAATCCAATGATTTTTTTTTTTTTTAATTGTATTTCTTTGGCTTAATGTGGTTATGTGATGGGTAAGAGGACAGTGTAATAATAACAGTTCATGTAGATAACTTAGTGCTGAGAAAAAAAATACCATTGTTTAAAAAAAATAATAAACAAACAGTAAGCATTTACTCACAATGTTACCCATTACTTGAGTATTCTTTTCACAAAATACTTTTTTTAATTGTACTGGAGTACATTTTTTGGATGACTACTTGAGTGATATTATTTTGAAGTAACGCTTCTCTTACTTGAGTAAAATTTTTGGCTACTCTACCCACCTCTGCTGTTAAGTTGATGTCTGCTCCTATGTTGGACAGTCACTTCCTGGCAGTACTAGCTTTTAATGACATTTTTTTCACTATTACATATCAGAAAAATTAAATTCTGATTTAGTAAAAAAGATTTTTTTTCTGCTGGGATGCACATGATAAATGCGCCGTCTGTCCCTTTAAGATTTTGAATATAGCCCACAATTTTGGGTGTTTTTGTCTTAAAACTTCCAGGGATCTCAAGTGTTTTCCCACCTTCCTCCTCCCTGTCCACCCTCCATTCCTTTCCCACTTCCTGCTTCTCTAGCTCCCTCCAGCATTAGTTCCATCTACAACGGTGCCAGCAGAGGAGGTAAGGCAACCCCGGACCACTGTCTGCGCTTTGTGTACCTTCCATTTGTATATCCGTCGTCCGAACTCCCTTTCTAACCCCCATATTCACAAAAAGAATGGTCCTTGCGTCTCCGTGCTAATGAACGAGCCTTCTCACATTATTTTCATCTTTCATATTTTCATCTCTGTGATTAAGCCAGCGATTAATCATGCTTGGCTGGACATCAAACAATCTGTCTTCTCGCCATCACTTTGATTAATCTCACTTCCTTTGTCCTTGTTTAGTGATGACTGAAAAAAACTTGCACGAGGAATATGGTGTTTATTGTGGGCATGGGACGGCTTGCTCAAAGATCATTACATTTTGAAAAACTGCTTTTTCTACTCCAATAAAGAGCATTCGTTGATTCGCTGCCAGTCTTCCGAGTTCAAATCGATTGGCTGTCTAACACCGCCAATGGCAACCATTGTGTTAATATTTTGTGATTTAATGTGGCAGAATAAATTAGGAGGCAACAAATGCTGAAAAACTTGAAAGTGTCCTTAAAGTTGTCGATAAAAGTATTTTAAAATGATATTGGATAATAACGATATTGGATTTTCATAATTGCTTTTGGGCCAATTTGCATGTTTCCTTTAAGGTGAATGTAAAGCTTTCTGCCTTTTACAAGGGCTAGTTACAGCTTGGCACAGCAGTTATACTGATTAACCATTCGATGTCTTCAAATATGCTTGGGATTTGTTATCTGAGCAGACCATTTGCATTCATGGCGCAAAAATCAAATGAACAATCAATGATTGAAAAATAATGAATTATAAACGTTTTACATATAACTACTGCATTACCAGAAAGAAATAGTCACTAAGAAAAGTAATAAATCATAAAAATCTGTGCAAAAGTCCAGCAAAATGCATCCTGGGAATTGTCATTGCATTGGCATGTCCTCTGATTGCCTGTCTGTATTTGTTATGCTTTGGTCGCGCCTTAGTGGCACTTTGGGGTAACTAGTGTAAAAGTGATTTAATTGTGAATGATTCCTTTTATTTAAAGCAACACCAGGTAATTTTTCAACTTTTATAAAATATTTTCATAACATTTGTGATATGTCGACTGACAACTAGTTAAAGAACACCTCTTTTATATCTTGAGGGGGTCTGTATCACTTTCACCGTCACTAACATTGAGGAGGATGGCAGGACCCTGCGAACTATGATGCTAGTCAGTAAGCAAATGTGGCGGCCGCCTTATGTACACAGAGCTTTTCCGGTAAAAATTCTTGTGACTAAATGCTTAAATCCCTGAATTCTTTATAGATATGGACATAAAACAGTCTCGATTCTTGGTCAAAAGCAAAAAAAAAAAAAAAAAATCTGGTTAGCATATATTTATTTAAATGCATTTGAAGAAATCACGACTGCTATAGACAAGAAAAAACATGCCATCGGTGTTTTTATTGACCTTAAAAAGGCGTTTGATACAATAAATCATTCAATTCTACTAAATAAGTTGGAAAAATATGGAATTAGAGGTGTGGCTGGGGACTGGGTGAAAAGCTATTTATCAGAAAGGGTACAATATGTTAAGATGGACGAGAACATATCTGGCACACTTCACATTATCTGTGGTGTCCCTCAAGGGTCTGTGTTGGGACCAAAACTTTTCATTGTGTATATGAACGATATCTTCCACGTATCCAATGCATTAAAACTTATCTTATTTGCTGACGACACCAACATATTCTATAGTAGTGATAATTACAGCGAGCTAGTAACTACTGTTAATAAGGAACTAAAAGCCATAAAGAAGTGGATGGATATAAATAAATTATCCCTAAATATTAAGAAAACAAAGGCAATGTTATTTGGTAATCAAATAGCTAATTCTGAGTTAAAAATAATAATTGAAGGTCTACCAATTGAAAATGTAAATGAAGCTAAATTTCTCGGCGTTATAATTGATAACAAGCTGTCATGGAGACCCCATATCAGATACACGAAAAACAAAATCTCCAAATGCCTGTCAATCATAAATAAAGCAAAACAATACCTTGATTTAAATGCACTTCGGATTTTATACTGCACTTTGGTACTCCCATACTTTTCATATTGTGTCGAAGTATGGGGGAACACTTACCAAAGTGCATTATATCCATTAATTACATTACAGAAGCGAGCAATTCGGATTATACATAAAGTGGGTTTTTTAGATCACACTCATGATTTATTTACTCAATCAAAACTGTTGAAATTTAATGATCTTGTGAAATACAACACGTCAATATTTTTATTTAAAGCATTTCATAAGTTATTGCCCCTCAATCTACAATGTCTTTTTACAGTGCAACAGCAATCTCATAATTTGAGAAGATTTGCCAACTTTTCACAACCAAAATTTCGTACTACTCTTAAAGGATTCTGCGTGTCTGTATGTGGGGTAAAACTCTGGAACAGTTTGGGATTACATTATAAGCAATGTCAAAGTATTCAGAAATTCAAATTGCTGTATAAACATCAGGTCTGGTCACGATATACAGAAAGAGGTCTTTAATAGTCTTGGGTGTATGCAGAAATATTACATGTTTTACGGATAATATTTTGTACATATGTAATAGTTACTCATGTATTATTAGTGATGTGTATGTATATGTGTGTATGTGTATATATATGTATATATATATATATATATATATATATATATATATATATATATATTGGTGTTATTATGATTACTGCAACTATTATTATTATTATTATTATCAATGTAATCATTATGATTAGTACAGCTGTTGTAGGGAAGTGACTGCATTCCTATGGAATTGTTGAAGTGAAATGGGGGTGGGACTCAAAAAGCTCGGCTTCTTCCCACTCCTTTTCGAGCTACACGTGTATGTATTGTTATAATTTTTGTTACATTCATCATGACTGTTTAATTTTTTATTGTATTTTATTTTTTCCATACTTGTTGTTTTTTGTTTTTTGTTGTTATTGCTCGAAATAAAATCAATCAATCAATCAATCAATTTTACATAAATATGTCAAAGTACGATGCTAGTCTGTCAGTCAATGTGGCGGCCGCATTGTGTAAACAGAGCTTTTTACGTTGAAAATTCTTGTGAATAAATGCTTAAATCCCCAAATTCTTTATAGATATGAACGTAAAACAGTCACAGTTCTTTGTTAAAAGAGCAAAAAACCAGGCAGTGAGCAAGTATTTTACGTAAACGTGTCGAAGAATGATGCTAGTCTGTTAGTCAATGTGGCGGCAGCCTAACAACAAAGAGCTTTTTACGTTGAAAATTCTTGTGAATGAATGCTTAAATCCCCAAATTCTTTATACTAGCAGATATGAATGCAAAACTTTCTCAATTCTTTGTTAAAAGTGCAAAAAATAAAAAAAAACGGGCAGTTAGCATTTATTTTACTTAAACATGTCGAAGAATGATGCTAGTCTGTTAGACAATGTGGTGACAGCCTTAAAACAAAGAGCTTTTTACGTTGAAAATTCTTGTGAAAAAATGAAAAATATAATAATTACCTTGATTCCTCGAACAAATCACTCGTGAGACAATCCTTCCTGTTTGTATGTGATACAGCTTTCATACTTTTAATTCGGCGCTGGATCGCTGCATGTGTGGCTGCGGCCTATTGCGAATAACTGGAGTGGATTGTGGGATGGCCCCCTACTTGAAGGCATGGCCCAGTGAAGATGGACTCTGACCCATCAATATCATTGTGAAGTCTATGCATTGGCCTAGCTTTCACTCGCTAGCGTGACGCAACACTAAGCCCGTCAGCACTGATGAGTTCAGTTGGGGTGGGATGGGGGGTTGAGGGGGGGTAACCACACTAAGCCACACGGTTGCTAACTGTCATAAGCTATTGTTTAGCAACAACTAGATTCATTACCTTATTACTATTCATCCTTAACTCAGCTGCTGGAAATAGAAATGTCATTTAATCCATTTGCAGCCGACTGACCGAGTGATCATTTTACGACACTGTGTGGGTGTGCGCTTGCCCTAATGGGGAAGCGCAGTCTTCCTTTTAGCCCAGCGTCGCTAAAATCTATTAAAACTGAAAAGTTACCTAGTGTTGCTTTAATTATGGACATTTTGGCTAATTTCAATTTATATTTATTGTGTGTGACATTTATTTTTGAAAACTTCAGTTGAGGTTGGAAAACCTTGAAGTTGCTACATTTATCATTATTAAAGCATCCAGTGGGCCATCACACTACAATTAGCAATATCACGTTAAATGCATGTCCTCTTATATAGGTATCAAATCTTTAGAGTTGGACGATATGGAGATATCGGTTAAAAAGTTTATCGGACAACTCTACTCGTACCAATCTTTGAGATTCAATGTTCTACAGAACATAATAAAAAAATTAAGTGGCGTTCCACTCGACTCTGTTCTAAATCCTTTGCCATTTCATTGATTTCTATTAAACTGAAAATATTTCTAATGCAATCGTAACTATACACAACAATGCCGACCACGAAAACAAAGTAAAATGTTGATTTTAACCACAAAATTGTCCCAAATGCAAGTTGACCCGTGCTCACATTCCTTCCTTTACGTATGTCACATTTCCCTTCCTTTTTCCTCACATTTGTCTTCTCTCTCTCTTTGTCTTTCACAATGTTCTTCTTCTTCTTCATCCTCCTGTTTCTTTTGCGACACTCTCGAACACCTCTCGGCTGGCGTTGTCCGTCAGCCCGGGGCAGCCGCATCCCCCGGCCCAGTATGAGTCAGGGCTGCAGCCGAGAGGCCAGCAGGGAAAGCAGCCGGGACACCAGCCCCGTACGCTCCTTCACGCCCCTCGGTGAGTAGCGGTAGTCGGACCACCCCATACTGCCCCACCCTGGAGAGGTGGACCCTTTTCAGCAAAACAACCCAAATCTTGCATGTTTTACTCGCGAGCTTTTACAATCCGTCCCCCTCATGCCGTTAGCATGAAGCAGCGCGGGGGGCTAACGTAAATTGTGTGTGTATGTGTCTTTAAATCTGGGTTGCAGCCTCGCGGAGCTACTCTCGCTCCACGGGAGCTCTCCACACACCCGACGCTTTCGGGGCTGCAGGTGAAGGCTGAGTACTTCTACTTGTTCTTCATACCGCAACCAACCAACCAACCACCAAGTCGGCTTTGATTTCGCATCTTTGTCTTCTAATTTGCTGCACCACTTTTCTGTTTCCTTTTTGCTTTTTTTTTTTTTGCATTTAGGATGCCCGAGCCTTCCAGTGGAATCGCATGTTTCCGACCCATTGTCAGCTTTGTATTGTCAGTTGTGTTTAAAATAGCAGAAATCTATAAAAAATTAGAGATGTTCTGTTGCCATTTTTTCATCCCGATACCGATTCTGATACATGTGCTGTGGCTATCGGCCGATACCAAGCACCAATCCGATACCAGTATGCGAGAAAAATGACATCCAATGGTTTGCTGAACTGGCTCAGTACACGTTTTTGATCATATACATAAAGAACATTTCAGCTGTTTTTTGGATGTATTTAAATGAAACAGCCCGGCCATTTAAATGCATTTAAATGCAACTGCAAATGATCAAACACTTATTTATTGAAAAGAAATACGCAAACAAGCAAAAGGGAACTTAAATGATCTCTTTGCATAAGGGCAGTCCAAAACAACTTAAAAAATATCAAAAAAGAATCCACACAGTAAACGATAAATAAATTTACCTATTTAGCAACTTCAGGTAGAACAGATGTCGACTGTAAACTTGTAGAATTTAAGTATTGATCATATTACAGCCCAACTGTAACTAAAGTTATCTTTTTGACAAAAACTGTCCAAAACCAGCACACCTTTCAGCATACTTTAACCATGCTTGTTAACCTTAGAGAGATTGGTAGTGCACTTTCAGAGATATATTTACAAGCTGGCAAGCATTACCTTGGCTCCAGGTGTTCCATTAAGCGGCAAAATCCGACATTCTCGACAACAGACAAAGGTTGGTCATCAGCAGTGTTGTCACAGATTACTTGAAAAAGTAATTTCATCACTCATTACGCCTAAAAAAAGTAATCTAATTACTGATTACGTCATTATCAAAGTAAGTTACTTTAAAAGTAATTTATCAGTTACCCTTTACCCATTTTTCTCCCTTTGTCTCCTCAACATAAGAATGACGACAGAAAAATTTCATTTCAATTTGCATTGTTTTACATAGGCACCGATATGCTGTTAACCGTAACCCGAAATTGTATGTAAAACAATGCAAATTGACGGCACAATAATCAACAACACCCAAATGAATTGCACAGTGCAATAAACATAAGTGGATGCGCACACACAAACCGGAAGAAAGCCGTACACACACGTGGTCAATTTGGCCACAAAACGTGGTGGCAACAAAGCACTTTACATTCAGTCGGACTTAAACACATCCCAAAGATGCCAAATGAACACATCACTTCACGACATAAATGTGCAACATGAATATGATGTAATCAATGCTTGCCAACTTGGAGCGATGACTTCCCATCGTTGAAACGAAAGCTACGAGACGGCCGCGCATGTAGGGGGTCCAAACGATCCCTGATACCCTCCAGAATTAAGGATATATACTCACCTCCATTCATGGATGTACACAGACCAACACTCTGCTCGAATGTGCAACTGCACTGGCAGCCTGACCCACGACTTTCTCAGTCCCAAAACACTTAGCGGCGTGTGACTCCAGACCAAAACAGGAAGTAGCAGTGAGCGGTTATCATGGAAACACTGGGAACCTTTTTTTAGCATTTTCTATTCAAAATGCTCTTCGTACATGACTACGATATTCTTCATTCTACATACATTATGAGGCAATACCAAAATAGTAACTCACAGACATTAAGGAAACTAACTTTAATCAGATCACTGGTTTGGAAAAATGAGTGCTTTAGATCACTTGTTACTGAAAGAAAGTAATCAGATTACAGTAACACGCGTTACGGCCATACCTGGTCATCAAGGACAATAAATTCCAATATTTTGTCTGTTCTACTTGTTGCTTTTGGGCTGTTGCTAGGTAGTTTTTCCCTTCGCTGCAACACGGCATCAAGACTTTTTTTCTCCTCGGTAAACTCAACGCATTCCTCAACTTCCTCAGGTGCTTTATTAATTTGATGGTATTAACTCATTCACTCCCAGCCATTTTCACCGGTGCAACCCCCTTCGCTCCCGGCTGTTTTACTGGCTTTTGACTGATTTTGCAAGGCCCACAGAAAATTCTGTTCTATTGCTATATAAACATGGAACCCACCAAAAGAAAGATTAGACTCTCTTCTTTCAGCAGGAAAAAAAGTAAGTTCATATCTTTTTCCATGCTTTAGAAATCAGCATTAGAAAATAGGTTAGTTTGAGCAATTTTCCTATTTCTGATGAAAAAAAGAGAAATTGAGCTTTTTGTGAAAGCATACATTTCAAATATAACTTTGACTTTAACACAGCTATTTTTTGCTTTAGTTACATCCCAAACATCTGAATAATGTTTTCCTTTTACAAAATAACTTAAACAACAAGACAAATAGAGCTTTTGATAGCAAAGTAATCATTTATTTACACATAACTAACTGAGAGATGATGCTGTTGTGGCCGCGGCAGCCGGGTAAACTTTTCCCTCATCGCTGCCTGTCTCATAAAGATGGATTTTTTTTTTGTCTCTGCGGGGTCTGCTCGGCGAGCAGCACGGACTCAACAGCGTCGTCCGCTGCACTGGTGGTCCCGGTCGTTCTGCTCGGTCGTCCAGCGCCTGGCATCCCGGGCTTCCTCTAGGTCGTCTGCTGCCTGGCATCCTGGACGCCATTCAGTCGTCTTCTGCCGGCGGCCCGGCCGTTCGTTGCCGTTGAATCGGGTTGCGGGTCTTACCAAATGCGCTACTGCCCTCCAGTGGCCAGTTTTATTGCTTTAAAATGGATTTTCAGCTTTGTGCTTTGGAGCTAAATTGAATCAGAACCTAGAGATGTCTCTTGTTAAAAAAAAAAGAAAAAAAAAGTAAAAGACGTATAAATACGTCTTTGGGACACTGAAACAATTAAAAATAGAACGTATTTATACGTTTTTGGGAGCAAATGAGTTAAATTATGCAACATTTGTTTCACCTCTTGAAATTTCCTTCTGAGAAATCTTCCTTTTCGAAGTTTTACTGGTGGGAGCGTCGATTGTAAAATACCGCCAAACAGCTATGTTGTTGCTGCGCCGCTAATTGTTGTTGCTAGGCCTGAAGGCACAAGCTGTAGCGTGCTACTGTGCATGCGCCGCAAGCGTCGGCGCCTGCTGTGGCGCGGTGGACCTATAGGCATCGAATATGTGCCTGCCCCTCTGAGCTCGCAAGCTCTCGATGCTGGTATCGGAATCGGAACATCTTTATCAGAAATGCTTCAAGTTACTTGCTTGACAAAGTAATGAACAAAATAATGAGGCTGTCCAAAAATGATCAAAACATACATAGTTAATTTAGTACACCTGATAATAGTTCAGTTATTCAGAGAACTGCACTATCAATGTTTGAGTTACAAAAGACTTCCACACTGCTATTATGAACACAACTGTTGTACCGCTCGACACTGACACCTTCTTTCTGTTTTCTTTGTCATATTTTGTCCTGAAATGTCATCTAACCAATCATAAAAATGAACTTACAGTTTCGTCATGGATGCGCCATCGTCCCTGGTGTTATTATTATTTTAATTTTATTTTATTCAAAGCATGTGGCAGCACTTTACTCATTTCTCCTATCAGTTTCCCCTCACCTTTTCCCTCATCTGCTTCCAAAATGTAGGTTCGAGTTTTGGCATGGGTCAGTCCAGTCGCTTGTCATCCTCAGTAAGCGCCATGAGGGTCCTCAACACCGGCTCGGATGTGGAAGAAGCGCTGGCAGATGCCCTGGTAATTAAAAATCCTAACCGTGCGTTAGCGTGTGTGCGTATGTGTGTAAACTAACCCTGCTTCTACCTCTTGTTAATGCTATCAGCTGTTGGGAGACATGCGGTCTAAGGTCAGCCTCTTTTACCCTGCCTTGTACCTTAAGTCTTGTCCAGTCTTACCTTGCTTGTGTATCTGACTTTAGTACTCAAAAGAGCACAGATTGTAATTTCCACAAAAAGTATTTGAAACTTAACTCAAGAAAACCTACGTAAACATAAACTGCATTTTTTTTTAAGGGTGACATTGAGTAAGTTATTATATTTCAATGGCATTGCCAGTCGATCTATTTTAGACTGGAAGGGCATGGCAGTGATAATTCCAAATTTATCATTGAAAAATTGTAAATGCCACACAATCCAACAGGAATAGATTAAAGGTGTCCGGGCGGCAGACGTGTCTGTAATTTCTTTCCGCTTCAAGCTGCTGTCATAAAGTTATTAAGGAAAATCATGGTTTTTGAACATTTATGAATTGTAATCGAATCCTCACTTGTCGAATCGCAATGCATCTAATAATCGATTTTTTGGAACACCCTTAGCGTGAGGTACCCTTAGGTCCCCACCCCTACAATTGACCCAAAGTGACCAAGAATTCCACAAAATCAACACAAATTGACCCGAATTGAACTTGAATTGATTGTTTGGCTTTTGTAAAGAAAAATGCAACGTGATTCCGGGTTAATTTTCCCGCCTTTTTGTTCTTTTGCATTTGCGCCTTTCCCGCAGAAGAAGCCTGCACGGCGGCGGTATGAAAACTACAGCATGTACTCTGACGATGACGCTAACAGCGACGCATCCAGCGCCTGCTCAGAGAGATCCTACAGCTCCAGGAACGGCGGTGCCATTCCCACGTACATGAGGCAGACAGAAGATGTGGCCGAGGTGCGCGTTTGTTCGACAGAAGTTCGACCGCCACGGACTAAGGAGGCAAAAATCAATAAGTGAAGGATTTCTTTCGATTGTCCAGGTGCTGAACCGCTGCGCCAGTGCCAACTGGTCCGAGAGAAAGGAGGGTCTTTTAGGACTTCAGGCTCTTCTAAAGAACCAGCGCTCCCTCAGGTCGGTGTAACATCAGAACACCAGGTTTGATATCTTTGCGAAGCGAGTGAAAGTTGATGATTTTTGGGGAATCTGCAGCCGTGTGGAATTGAAGAGACTGTGCGAGATCTTCACCCGCATGTTCGCCGACCCTCATAGCAAGGTATGGTTTGCATGTGGAACGCATGTCACACCGACACAGTGCACTGGTCCATCACTTTACATCCCGCCATACCTCACTGTACCGGATTCTGCCCCCCCAAAAATGAGGTTAAAGACACTCCACATCATTGAATAGTGACACTCACAGTAAATGTTTGATCTGTGAATGGACCGATAGATTTCCTAGTTCTAGTAGAATCAGGATTTACAGCTACATGTACAAATTTGTACTTGAAATGAAACCAAGATGGCACCTAACCATTGATCAACAGTATTCAAATTGACCAGTTTGAGATCAGCAAGTTATGCGACAAAGTAGTGAGCCGTTAAAAGTTGTTTTAGAAAGCCTTTTCTCTAAAAATGGGTTTTAAAAAAACAATTCTGAGATACAGGTAGTCCCTGGGTTGCAACGTACCCGACTTGCATGATTTGGACTTCTCGTCACGTGTCAACTGTTTTTTCTCCGGTCTTTTTTTTAAGTCCAGGGTTTCCCCTAGGATTTTTTAAAAAGATGTAGTGGTGGCCTACATCGGAGTCGGACATTCTCAACATGTCGTGCCGCGGCAAAATTGCTTTTATTATCATGACGAATGAGAATTTTTCACATTAATTTTTTTCCAAGAATTGCCAAGAAGAACCATAACAAATTTCTATTTGAAATATTTTATCAGCCAGGCTAATGTCAAAACTCGACAACTTAAAATCTTTTCTTAATACTTCAAAATACTCATCTGAAACAACCAGTGATATCAGAAACGAACAAATGCTATGCTAGGACGCGAAGATTCGGGTCAAACACACGTCATAAAGAACTTAAACGATATGTCAATGTTAAGGTCATTTTCACTGACTTAAACTAGAATTGCATTCTTTAACTTGAAATACTTTTCTGTGGTCTTTTCTCCCAATTTCCAACTCCACACCAACGCAGTCAGGCACAAGCTTGCAACTGGACAACTGATGTGATTTTCAAAATAAAGCATGTGAAGGAACAATTTTTATTTCACATGCTATTTCAGACGACTTCTGGCAAATAGTGCGTAAATAATAAGCTATATATTCATTCATTAATTCATTGTACTGCCCAAAACAGTGCGTTTCCTTGTGCACTGCCCGACAGCCAGCTAACACTGAATGTACTTCAATAAACCACAAGGCTTGGTCTTTTCTTGCCTTTATGTGAAATCATTCGTTTTTATATTGTGAAACTATAACACAGAAACATACACATATTCAATACTTAATACACTACAAACTGTACAACACACTTACATACACAACTATTATATAGATAGCACAACTTGCTTGAGCTACTACTAGCCTAGGCTGGCTTCTATAATACAACAAGAAGACTTAAGTTTTGTACTGATTACTTTTTTCCACAGAGGTATGCATATATTGCGCATCAATAGGTTACTGTAAACGTAAAATACTTACAAACATATATTTCCGAGGATTAAAGCAGTCACGAATGTCAATGCGACTGACACACAGCACTGTGCAAGTAAATGACTTGAAAACCAAACTTTGTCACAAAATAGATGCAGTGAATTATTCTGACCGACAGATGGCAGTAACGCAATGCAAAAGGTCAACTGGTTTCCCCACACTGGCGCATATGGCATCACAGACGTATTGTTAAATTATACAAATTATAAATTAGAACATATCTTTAAAAAACATCTAACTTGCAAGGCGTGCTGGCTTTTATTTTGGCGTGGCGGTGAGCCATTCTCTTTTCTATATAGGGGGAACCCTGAAGTTGCATAACAGTGTCTCGACCGCCACCTCTCAGCATTTATCTTAAGTGCAGTATATTATTTGTCATTTAATTTTGTTATTTATTAGGTCTAATT
The DNA here is from genome assembly GCF_030265065.1 of Corythoichthys intestinalis. NCBI lineage: Eukaryota > Metazoa > Chordata > Actinopteri > Syngnathiformes > Syngnathidae > Corythoichthys > Corythoichthys intestinalis. Next base: position 29,484,135 of record NC_080416.1, read on the forward strand.
AATCGAAATGGTGATCTCTACAGTTATTGTATGCATATCTGGTATTTCATTAAACTACAGTATATGCGTGGTCCGCTTTCCTTTGATGCACTTGAACTTGTTCGACGTCACACCAGCGCTATTTTCTGTTAGTTTCGAGCGTTGCTTTCACGTTGGTAAGAGAGGGTGAACGCCAGTTAACATTTCAAGAAGGCAGAGAAACGGAAAACGGCTCTTCCCCCTGTTAGCTTGCTATTAGCCCGCTAGTTTATTGAGCAGCGTTCGTTTTCACCATTGGACCAGTGCCACTAATAGCTGCCGTTGTCCTTGTTGAATTGCCCAAGATTTGAACATTATTTCCCTCGGTATTGGTGTGCAGCCATTGAGGCATGTTTTTGTAAGCAAATATGTCTCTATTGATTGACTTTATAGCATTATTGTACGCTCTTTGTCATTATTGTATTTCAGTTTGCTGGTGAACAATTAATAAATGTCAGTTGTAAGAAGAACTATGGTATGATCAGTGTTACTACAGGAAAGTAATATCTATCTTTATTTTTTTACTTCTTTCTTAATTAATATGACATATAATACATGTTACAGGTTTTAGGGCAACTTAAAAGGTTAAAACCGGCTTATGCGGAAATTCGGGTTACGTCTCCAGCATAGATATGGAACTCGTTCGTAACCCAGGGACTGCCTGTATATCGCGATACTACATCACGGAATTCTCGTATCGATTCAAAATCCATCTGTATCGATCGTTACATTACTGTTAAAAATCGGCCAAACTAGTTTGTTTGCATCTGCAAAATACATCATGGCTCATCACAGAGATCGATTTTTTTTTTTTTTTTTTCTCCGATCTTTAAATTGGTCAACCCTACTTGAGTGTTCAGACTGTTCCGTCAACATTCGGGTATCTCAAGTGTTGTATGAAGCCGTACAGATCGCTTATCTTGAGTCAAGTCGAAACAAAAAGCCGGGACATCGTCAAATCACATTTTTCCATTTATTTTATTTTTTTGTGAGTACATTGATCCCTCGCTACTTTGTGCCCTCAGTCCATCGCAGATTTTTTTTATCAATTAAAAACCAAATAAAAACAGTATTTTATACAGATGTCCCGATCCGATCACGTACAGCATTTCACCTCTCCCCTCTGCTGCTTTTCTTGCTCACCAAGCAGCTGCTTGTCAAAGTTAACAATGAGTGACAGCTCTGATCTTTTGATCTTGCCAGAGAAGCTCGGGAGCGCCTACCTTGAAAGGCGCCGAATGTATGAGCTCTGGCGACTCATTGTGTGTAAGCTAGGAACGTGAGTGGATTTGAGTGGACTCACTCAATGAAACATTTAATAAGACAATCTTTTTGCTTCATTATTCTTGTTTAAAAATAATTTAGTGGGAAAGTAACATGTTAAAATCTTTTTTTTTTTTTTTTTTTTATACCTTGGGGGGGAAAGGGGAAAAAACATGTCTTATTTGCATCTTTCCAATGCTAAATCTGAATGAATACATTGAATACACCCCAAAAATGTTGTTTTTTATGTAAATAAGCTCCGCCTCTACTTCGCGGATTTTCAGTTATCACAGTGGGGGCACGGTCCCCATTAACCCCGCGAAAACAAGGGATCACTATATTGTATAGAAAACAAAAGTTCCATCCTCATTTTTGTTCACTTGGAAAAAAACGAAAATTTTGGGTCAGTTTGAACCACGCCAGAACACAAAAAAACAAAAACTCAGGCATGCAGTTTCCTAACGGCATGGCACGCTCAAGTGTGCGCGTGACCTCACCGGACGAACCGTCCTTGGCCGTGTTGGCTTCTTTTTCTTCCTCACTAAAAATTCAAGATATAGACGGGCTGCCATCTTATTTTAAAAAGATTTTAACCAGCTTCACTGCGCTCCATCTAACCCGCATGGGATCCTCTTCCCTCCCTGCCTACCGTTTTCCTTTTAAGTTTTTTTTTTTTTTTTTTTTTTTTTGACCTTTTGATGATTTCAATGAATTTCAGCGAGACTCCGGCAGGGTGTACGGCACGGCAGAATCCGGTATAAGCTCAGCCTCCTTCAAGGTACCGCATCCCATCCCCCTCCTACTTCATTGCCCTTTTTTTTTTTTGTGGTTCCTTCTTGCATCTCGTCCACGCAAGACATCACATTTCCAGATGTTTGTGAGATTGTCTCTTTTGAATTCTAACCGGTGTGTCCTCTCGTTTCTCCTCCATGCTGCCATGTCTCATCCTCGTCCTCCCTCGAACTCCGCAGAGGGTAAGTCCCGTCAAAACCGTCTGAAGGACGCGGTGTTCCTTGACATCACGGGTCTCTTCAGGCTGTTGTTTGAAGGCACCGTGGCATAATGGATTTTGACGTGAAACTCCTTACAGTCGCTTCCCGATAACTCAAAGCACAAAGAATGGATTTGTGTACGCGTTAGATTACCCGCAGTGGCGGCAACATGGGAAGAGTCTGAGAGGCGCCGTTTGGTATCCCACGGTATCTCGTGGTGGTTGTTTGACGAGAAAGTTCAGTGGGAACAAAGAAAGAAATAACTGCGGGACTTCGGATACGAAAACATGATTTAATAAATACGCAGTGAGGAAAAAAAGTATTTGATCGCCCTGCAATTTTGCAAGTTCTCCTACTTAGGAATGAATCTACAGAAAAAAAATCCAGAAATAACTGTGTGATATTTTTTTTTTAACAATTTATTTGTCACCTGTCTATTAGCTAGAATTGTCAGCCTCAAACACCTGTTAGCCGCGTTTAAAAAGTCCAACGAATAAGTGGAGTGGAGGTGAACTTTTTGAGTCTGACTTTTTGACCTGTTTGAGGCTTTTGGCTGCATATAAACATCTGTCCACTCCATAAAATCTGGAAGACTCCAATTCCTAACATGGTCAAGACCAAAGAGTTGTCCGAAGACACCAGAGACAGAATTGTAGACCTCTACAAGGCTGGACAGGGTTACAGGGCAATTGCCAAATAACTTGGTGATATAAGATCCACCGTTGGAGCAAGTTTTGGAAAAAGTTAGAAGCCAAACATGACCGTCAATCTCTCCCGGACCGGGGCTGCATGCAAGATCTACCTCATGGGGTCTCAATGATCCTAAAAATGGTAAAGGAATCAGCCAAGAACTTCACAGGAGGAGCTTGTCACTGACCTGAAAGGAGCTGAAACCACCATTTCCAAGGCTACGGTTGGTAATCCACTAAGACGTCATGGTTTAAAATCATGCATGGCACGGAATTGGAATAAGACATCAACAGACGAATTGGAATAGCAAAAAGGAAAATGATCGAGCCAAGCAACATTTGGAAAGACAGAACATTAAGCAATGCCCCGAAACTCAAGATACTGAGGAGCCTCATTTTTACAGTGATAACACTGTTACGTCCCGCGGACGGCTCGCTAAGGGTGTAACATAAAACGAGCCACACGAGTTCACAATAGGCACGATTTATTTACAATAGTCAAACTCTCAATGAACACAATATACAAAATGCGGAAGAAGCTGGCTTTAGGGTAAGCCCAAAAAAGAACAAAAAGACAGCCACTACACTGGCTTCCTACATTAAACAAAACATGAGAAAACGGGTTGAACAGAAATGGCAGCTTACCCCTACTACTTCAGTGCTCTATATGTACAGTAGAGGCGTGCAAAATTTCCGATTCTTAGATTATTCGCGATTCGGCCGTGGAAGATTCGAGAACGATTCACAAACATCCAAATTCCGATTATTAAATTATACCAGGTGAAGCGGAAATAAAACAGTCAGCGCGGTCTTCAGGACGCAACGAGGAACAGACCGAGAGTAAATATCATGTTCAACTCATGACGCTAGATAAAAAAAAAAACAAATATATCTAGAACTAGATGTGAAATGACAGACTTTCCCACGCTAGTAAACAGGCGCCATCTTAAAGCAGTAGACTTCTCTAGAAGACTCGGTTGTAGCGAACCTAATTACTTTTTATCTTTTAAAAAAAAAAAAAAACAGCAAAATCTTGACTTGAATCTATCTTTAAACGATGAAACAGTTTTAAAACTTTCACGTCGAAAGGAGACAGAAGGAAAATTATGGAATAACGGGAGCAATTTTAACAACTTTAACAGTTGATTCACAACATTAAATTAATTTAATGTAGTTTAAAGCTGCCGATACAGAATGGGGACTTGAATATTTTATTTACTGTTTTTAACGGTTAACTTGATACTGAAAGAGTAGTTTGTTTAGCCTGAGAGGATTTTTGAACAATTTTTGAACTAGTGTACAAAAAAGCCGGGTGGATGGGGGATGTGTTTTTGGTGCATCAATAATCGCTTTATAATCGAATTGGAGCCTCTGAATCGTAATCATAACCGAATCGTTAGGTGCCTAAAGATTCCCACCTCTAATGTACAGTGTGAACAAAAAAAAAAGATCCAATAACGGAATAACACAAGAGACCTCACCGAAAAAGCGGGAGTGTAACCAACTAGCGATCAAATGCACAAGTGAATGAATGGCAAGCAAAATAGCTGGCAAGGAGGACCCCGGCACGAATGCTGTCAACGCGACCTCCCAGAGTGTTGACAGCGGCTGTTTTTTTAAGTTGGTGCCCTTCCTCGGGTGGCAAATCAGTGGTGGCCACGACATGTGCCCATTCCGTGTCGGTCAGCACACGTCACGCTTGGAGGGGAGGCAGCCAGCTGGCGGAGGTGACGATCAGCTGACTGAAAGACTATCAAAAAATACAATTAAACGGCCAGGGCCGTCACATCATACGGAGCGGAAGGATGGACCATCAAACAGAAAGTGGAAAGGAAAATACATGCAGCAGAAATGTGGTTTTACCAAAGACTACTGAGAGTCAGCTGGAAAGAAAGAAGAACAAATTTAAGCATTTTTGAAGAACTCATAATCAAGCGCCAACTTCTACCAGGAATAATTGAAAAGAAAATGTCTTACTTTGGACACATAAGTAGGAAAAGAAAGTGCAGCATGACGAGAGACATAATTCAAGGAAAGGTAGAGGGTCGATGTAAAAGCGGAAGACTAAGAACAGCATACATAGAAAACATCAGGAAATGGAGTAACGGCACAGGAAGCTTTTGAGAAAGGCAGAGGACCGAAAAACCTGAAGACAGTTAACTAAGGAGGCTGCGTGGTCAGCAAGCAACAAAGTCGACGCTGTATCCCCTGCTTAAACCAGCACATGTCCAGGCCCGTTTTAAGTTTGCCAGTGACCATTTGGATGATCCAGAGGAGTCATGGGAGAAACTCATGTGGTCATTTAAGATCAAACTGGAATTTTTGGTCTTAATTCCACTCTTAGTGTTTGGAAGAAGGAGAATGATGAGTACCATCCCAAGAACACCATCCCTACTGTGAAGCACGGGGGTGTAGCATTATTCTTTGGGTGTGATTTTCAACATATGGGACTAGACGACTGCACTGCATTAGATAGAGGATGACCAAAGCCATGTATTGTTAAATTTTGTGAAATAACCTCCTTCCCTCAGTTAGAGCATTGAAAGTGGGTCATGACTGGGTCTTCCAACATGACAATGGCCCGAAGCAGACAGCTAGAAGAACCAAGGACTGGCTTTGTAAAAAGCATATCAAGCTTCTGGAGGGGCCTAGCCAGTCTCCAGACCTTAAACCCAATAGAAAATCTTGGTCCGAAGCTGTTTTTCAGTGACAGCCCAGAAACCTGACTGATCTAGAGAAGATCTGTGTGGAGCAGATCCCTGCTGCAGTCCGTGCAAACCTCTTGAAAAGTTACAGGAAACATTTGACCTTTGTAATTGTAATCAAAGGCTACTGTACCCATTTCTAAGTGGGAGAACATGCAAAATCGCAGGGTATTCAAATACTTATTTTCCTCACTGTATATATACAGTGGTACCTTTATTTATGAAATTAATTGGGTCTGGAAATAGTTTCGTAACTTGAAAATTCTCTAAGTAGAGACGGAAGATGGAAGATAGGTCAGATTAGGGTTCGACAGGGCAAGCTGAGTGCTTAAGCAGTATGTGTTTTGTCGAGGGAACCCACTATAAACCAAATGAACTGTGAGCATGAGTGAATTGACAGCCTCCATTTTGCTTTGTTATTGCTAATCCTGTACCAAATGTTATATTTCCAAGTATGTCTCTAGTGAATAAGTGAAGCTATAGGATAGCCCGTACACACTTAGAATGGCTAGTTTGCATCAGCGGCCTGACATGGGTCACTCGTTAATTAGACTAGCACTTAGCTTTAACAACCACTTGTTGTCACCATGGTTGATAAAGAGAGCCAATTTAACTGTTTTTTTTTTGTTGTTGTTGGTGTCAGGTGTTCAGCATGTTCCTGGAGACCTTAGTGGACTTCATTCAAGTCCATAAGGACGACCTTCAAGACTGGCTGTTCGTGTTACTCACACAGCTACTGAAAAAGATGGGCGCAGACCTCCTCGGCTCAGTGCAAGCCAAGGTCCAGAGGGCGCTGGACGTGACGCGGTCAGTGAAGAATGCACTCACATTTGCCTCCAGCATGGCTGTTCTAAGGCTTTGTATCCCTACAGTGAGGCCTTCCCCAACGACCTCCAGTTTACTATCCTCATGAGGTTCACCGTGGACCAAACGCAGACGCCCAACCTCAAGGTAAAGCCCTACAAGGTCTGTGCGCGTGTCTGTGACTGTCAGAACAAGAGTTAGTCGCCAGAAGGGATGGGGTATTGGCAGTAAACATGGTAACAGTTGTTACAAGCTTATCTGTTGACATGGCCTCCTGATGGAGTTCTTTCTACGTAGTATAACGTCATTACCTTGACACCGCCTTCACATTCTTTTCCACTTCCTTATCGGAATCTTTTCCCTGCTTACTGCATTTAGTGATACGGTGGTACTGTAATTTTTCTGACTAACCCTAACACATTGAAATAGACAAAGAAAGCTATCATCGATGTCACAATAAATTGTAAACCTTGTACCTGAACACAAGCAGTGGCAACTCATATTCAGAGGTGCTGTATTTTTTTACCATTTGCAGAAAAAACTACTAATATTATTGCAGTTTTGAAGTGCTGTAAAAGATGAATGGCAACTCCATTCATTTCAGTAGGAAGAGATTCAAAACTTGAGTGTTTTAACTCATTGTCACTAAATAAATTCAATGAATAAGTTATGGCACCACCGTATTAACTTTCAGCCTTTCCACCAAGCACTACAGTAAAATCTGTGTGTGTTGTGTACGAATGGGACCCCATTGATATGGAATTAGGTTGTCTTGTCAAATTTTCAGCTTCTGAGGTACTGTACTATCAACTGGAATGGGACCTGTAGTTCCTTTTGCACCACGACACTCAGCATTTATTGACTCTCGGACAGCTCCAGACATTCCATTGCATTTCCTCAAGCGTTTTGAATTCCGATAAATAGGTGATTGTTTTCAGCACTAAGGGTCTTATATTGTTGATTACAGTGGTACCTCTACATACTCGGGATGTCCCGATTGCATATTTTTGCAGCCATGTCTGCCAATACAGAGTCACGAATTGTTCCCATAAAAAATAAATAAATAAAAAAAAACATTACTGTCCCACTGTATTATTTTTAAACAATAACACAGAAAAATACTTGCCTTATCAAATGCTTCATTACACTACCGCTAAGTTTAATAAGCTCAACAATATGTCAATCATCATTGAGATTGTTAAACATGCGGCCTCTTTTCAGTATAGCGCTCCCAGGCTTCTTTGGCAGCATCAAAGTTACAAACCTGTCAATCAATGTTAACTTTAACATGCAAATGCCAGCTGCACTGTTGAGCAAGAAAAGCAGCAGGAGGGAGATGAAGGCTGTACGCACATGAAACAGAAAAACATAAATATATTTCTTCAATTAAAAACCAGATCCTTTTCAGGCGATTCAGATCCTCTAAAGAAGTGTCACGATCGGCCCAATTTCCAATCACGTCTACTACATATGAATTTATTCGTTCCAGGACCTGGTTTGTAAGTCGAAATGGTCGTATGTCGAGCGTGATTTTTCCAAAGGAATACGTTATAATTCGAAAACCGAAATCCTTCATAAATACTGCAGGTACAATTACAGATAGCAATTACACATAGCAAAACATTAATTATAAATAAAAATCTGAATAATAATAATGTAACCGGGTTCTAATGTGGCGGTTGTGTTTTGCATGCTGTTCCTGAATGCACCATGTGACTGACAAGAGTAAGAGAGGTGTAGAAGAGTGGGTATTTTTACTTCTCATGTTCTGTTGTAGTTGACGTCGGCTATGGTGGGTAGTAGCCGTGTTGTGTTGCACAAGTTCTGAAATGTGTTAATTAGAATTTGGGGAATATTCGAAATCGCATGATATAAGAGTGAGCACCCAAAAGCTACCATTTAATGTGCTTATTATTTAAGGGATCCTCGATCTTAAAGACATGTAGGCTCTATTAAACAACAATTGTTCTGTTGTAGTAAAATATGTTGTTAGAAACACATAAAATGTTCAATCAATGGCAATATTTTATAATATTTAGTACATATTTTGACGGATAGTTGGCGCCATGTTTTTGTGGCTCGGAGGGATGACGTAATTAGGACGTTTCCAATTGTGTACGACAATTGTGTATTGCTGCCTAAACTCGCCAAGTAAAATGCCACGATGTGCTGCTTTTGGATGCAATTTCCAGTCAAATGGAAACAAGCGGAGTGATGTGAGTCTCCACAGATTTCCTATTGACAAGAAGAGGAGAAAGGTTTGGGAAAATGCATGCAGGCTGACAAAACTTCCCAAAGACCCAAGGCTTTGTTCTTGCCATTTTTCTCCTACCACATTCGAGGCTTTTAGTCGACGACAACTTATGAAAGAGCTCACACGACACGCTGGATATAAGCGGTGACTAAAATCAAATGCCGTTCTAACTATTTTCCCTCACAAGAAACCTCAACGCGCTCGGATAGCGAGTGAAATGCACGCAATAAGGCGCCAAAGACAAACTGCTGGCCGCTCTCAGGCAAGTCACTCCTGTCACTACAGCGGTAGGCGAACCTTCTGGCGTACCGCTAGTCACAGAGGAAGCTAATAATTCACCTATACTGTCTGTTCATCAGGCAGTAAATGTGTCTGTTCAGTATTCACCTACTATGAATGATGCACCCAAACTGATCCAGACACGTCCGATGCAGCGATACAGTGGCCAGCTGATGCGCGCCGAGCACTTAATATAGACCACCCTTACGTAGCTAAGCGTGAGTTGGATGTACAAGACATGGAGGACACTCGAGCCAGTTGACGAATTTAATGAGGACAGTCAGCCACGTCATGAGTCCGATCCTGACTATCACACGAGAGTTTATAATGTCAATAGTCACGAAAATAAAAATGCACTAATGACTAGGTGTGTTCAAACTTTTGGTCAGTACTGTATGTAAAGCACACGTCAGCTCTGGATGCTAACAATGTACATAATTATATTGGAATAAGTTTGATCACGCAATAGCTCACCTTGAAGATCTACTAACAAAAACCGGAGTTCTCCACAGCATACTCACTCGCGCCGTTGTCATTGAGACGCACTTGCCGGGAGTACATCACCAGTTTTGCCCAACTCTTGTCTTATCAGGTATTTCCTACTCTGCATTTTGCCTTTGCTGCTCGTCTTGTGAACGACCGACAGTGCTATCCCGCTCATCACTTTGCCGCTCTGGTTCAAATTGGAAGGGCAGAACCGAGGACATGTTTGGGTAGCTAACGAGTGACACGCTGGAAGTTCGGCAGCAGGCCTGGTGACGTCACCGTACTGCAACGTTAACAAGAATGGCACCTATCACTTAAAATAATTTTACAAATTTTATTAAAACGAAAACATTAAGAGGGGTTTTAATATCAAATTATTATAACTCATACTAACATTTATCTTTTAGGAATTACTTGTCTTTAAGGTGGAGGTTCCCTTTAACTTATGTTCTTAGCGACCGAAGCCGGTTATTTTCGTACCCATCCGTAAGGTACTGCTTGGTGGAAATACGGCTTTTCCCCTCGTCATTTTTTTTTCGTTCTCCTGCTCACTCCTTACTTTCTCTCACTCTACTGACTTGACGCCGTGCTTCTCCTCTCTCTTTCTGAAGCCCGTGCGGAGCTCGTGTTGCGGGCGAGGCAGGGGAGGGTCCGTGGTAAAATTGTTCCCCCCCAGGGCGCGGCGCCACGCCTGCTCGCTAGACGAGCAGGCCGCCGCCTGGAGACGCTCCTGCCAGGTCAGTGCGCTCCGGGGGGGAGCAACTGTGCGCCGTGTTCCCAGTACATTTGAGGAACATGAAATTTGGTTGGCATGTCTATCATGAGCAGAGCCACTAACACGTCTCCTGACCTAAAACTAAAAGACAGAACTACTAAGTGTCAAATTAGCATTATTGTAGGCTTATGACTATTTCCAGCTAGTGTTGTTTTGACAGCCCTTTTAAATTTTCGTCTTAGTCTTTGGATGAAAATACAGGGTGTCCAGAAAGTCTCTTTACCATTTCAAAAATTTATTAAAAATGCAATTGATTAGATGTTTTATTCAGATTTGTTCTGTTGTATTCAGCGTTTACTAGTTTTTTGACCTCTTTTAATACACTTCTACATGGGCACCATTAGTTGCACGAAGCACATCAAGACGGTACTCAATTTCTTGCCATGTTCGCTGTAGCATAGCCTAATCAATTGTGGCAATGTCATCAGTAATCCTTCGCTTAAAGTGCATGTGACACGAAAAAGCATGTTTATTTCATAATACACGCGGTATTTTATGCTCCTGAATGATATGGACCGCTTGGATGTGTGTGGACGCGATCGCCATATTTATTTAGTTTTTTTAATCCCGCGCCATGAAAATGAGTGACTTCCGGCTTCGGTCTTGCATTGAGGAGGAGGGCGCTGTGACGTGTACGGGAGACGGCCTCCTCTTCACTAAACAGCCATACTGTTGTGTATGAGGACTAAGGATTCAGCTGATTTTGCGGATTAATACGTTTATTTTTCGCATCACGCCAGCCAAACGGCTGAAGAAAAATCTTGCTTTATGAGGGAGAGGCGTGTGCGCCTTTTTGGAGTTTCAAAAGGTTCCCATTCACCGTGGATATTGGCCAAGCCTTACTACTGTGGGACCATTGGACTTACGAGGAAGTGAGTAAACATCTTGTTTCGTATTATGTCAAATATTAATACAGCTATTACAAAGCAAACACTACAAACTTTCTTTAAATAAAGGACTACTTACGTTTGATCATTGATAGGCATGTAAAAAGCTCTCCTCGTGCACATTAGCTGCACGTTAGCTACACAACAACTGCAGCCGCCCTCCTGAGGGGAACGAACTGTAAATTGCTCTCCGCCGGCCGGTTTGCCGATCCGCGATGACAATCGACAACCCAGTCGTCATGTCAAATAATCCGGGCTAGTTATGTGTGATTTTCCGCTTCGAAGACTTTGAAACATCACTCGGTTCGGGTTAGCATGTCGGCTAGCTGTCACGCCTCTTGGTTTGTTTACATTCTCCGAAGCCGGGTAAGGGAAATGACATATGTCCGATTTAGGTGTCATAAAATATCGTTCGGGAGGTGCGACAGTAAAGGTAAAGTCGACAGTTTTGACCATTATGGAGTAATTTTGCCATGTCATCCTGAATAAGTGCATTTTTATATAATATTGAAGTAAAGACACAGACACAATGACATTTTGCAGCTCTCTTCATCGCGTTTTCCTCGTTGTGAATAGTTCCTCCTCGACGGGCTGACTGGTCCTTCTCAAGCCATTTATTTAGCTATTGGGGAAAAATACTTGGATAAAAAGAATGTCCTGTAAAAATATTGGAGTAGAGAGAGACTGAAACAATGACATTTTGCGGCTCTCTTCGTTGCGTTTTCCTCGTTCTGAATAATTCCCCCTCAATGGGCGGAATAGTAAAACCGATGAGCCCATTCTTCCGCTGACGTCATCCACCTGTTGGGGACACTAGAGCCCTATAATGGTAGGCGTGGCTACATGGCAGATTAAAAGACTAATTTCTCGTCATCTGCGCTTTGCTAAATTGTTGTATATAGTCGAATCGTCTCAAAATATGATTGTAATTCACATAATAATGCTATTTAAGACTTTTTTTCTCATGTCGTATGCTCTTTAAGGTCAGTAATGTCCCTTATCTTTGTTCGATACACGATATCTTTAACATAGCCCAATAGAAAGAAGTCCAGGGGAGTGATATCTGGTGAACGTGGCGGCCAAGGAATTGGCCCATCCCTTCCAATCCATCGGTCTGGAAATGTTTGATTGAGGAACCCACGAACATGCAGCCCCCAATGTGGTGGTGCACCATCTTGCTGAAAAATGATGGTTGGTTGAAGGTCATTCAGTTGTCATTCACGATCACCAGATTTCACCAGGTAGCAGCGAACATGGCAAGAAATCGAGTACCGTCTCGATGTGCTTCGTGCAACTAATGCTGCCCATGTAGAAGTGTATTAAAAGAGGTAAAAAAAAAAAAAACTTCAATAAATACTAAATATAATAGAACAAATCTGAATAAAATATCTAATCAATTGCATTTTTAATAAATTTTTGAAATGGTAAAGAGACTTTATGGACACCCTGTACTTATTAGTCTTCGTCATATTTTAGCCATTTCATAATGTTTTCTTCATCGTCTAGTTTTAGTCGACGAAATCTCATACAAATTTCATTTAGCTTTAGTCGAAAGTTACTCAAAATGTTTTCGTCTGTGTTATTCAAAAAAGTTTTAGTCCAAAAATAAAAAGGTTTCCAACAATTTCAAATGAAAATACAGACAAGCACATTTTAGCGTCTACAAGGACAAGGCCAACTTTGTGATGATAATACATACTAAGCGAGAAAAGCAGTACATTATTTTTAATTAAACCTAGCTATAAGCCCCAAACTGTACGTGAAAATGTTTTCATCCTAGCATTTAACAACCTCTAGACTTACTGACCAGAAAATCTAAGTGGAGTTTAGACTGGCCACTGTTAAAAGAGGGCGCTCGCCATTCTGAAGCTAATGCTAACGCGAATGTTACTCTAACGCTAGGATTACATTTAGTTTCTGATGATCACTCAGCACAGACTTATAAAGGCTAAAGCAACGTGGCATATTCTCTCTTCCCAAGCAAACAAATCTTACAGTGTTTCCAAACTAGCAAGATGGAACGAAGCATAGCTTGAGACACATCCTAAACTCCAGTGAGGAGGGAGAGGCACAGGCACATCTCACATGAGTGACACGACCCAAATAGGTATATGAAAATGTCACGCTTTGTGATATATGACAAAAACGATGCGCATTTTCGTCTCATCGGATGAAAACAGGCATTCGTCTCGTTATGTTGTAGTCTCCCAAGCCACGTTTTTAGCTTGTCATCGTCATGAAAAATGGACGAAATATTTTCTTTTTCATCATGGCTGACGAAAGGGGTCCTTCAAAGTTTTAGTTTTAGATTTGATGTAGATTGCTACCAATTTGGAACTATTTTGGGATATAAGCGACCCTACTTAAGAGTGTTTTTTATTCTCGATGATAGCTTTGCATCATGAGCGTAACGGTACACACAAGTCACGGTTCCGTACGTACCCCGGTATGGGAGTTATGGCACTGGTTCGGTACAACAGGGAAAAACAAAAAGGCGTTTTTTTAATCACACTATTTGAGAGTTAAAACTAAAAAGCAGCTCCTATTAAAGTGCAGAATAAATAGAAGAAAAAATCAAACTTGTGGTTTTATTGTTCTAACGTTCTTAAATTTACAGTTTATGTGCAAAAATAGACAACACACCGTTTTTTGTAGGGATGGACTGAGGTAACAGTTATAGTCAGGTAGGACTTGTCATCTGAAAAAACTTTTTTTATAAGGATAAGATACCGGTAGTACCCGGGTTACAAACGAGTTCCGTTCCTCCGCTGGCGACGTTACCCGAATTTTCGCGCAAGTTGGAAATAACCCATCAACAACCCCTAAATAACCCCTAAATCTCAAAATAACTATCCAAAAACATGTTATATACGTCATTTTACTGTCCTCACCGAGACGTTAGCACCAAGTCCTTGCTGGGCAGCGAGCTAAGCCGTAATCTTTTCTCGGCTGCACAACTTCGTGGGAGCAAATGTTCTCTTCTTCGTGTGCACAAATACGTAATAAAAATCTAAGTACAGCAAAAGAACAATTGGCTTACATAGCAAAAGCCTGCTATCTTAAATGCTATAAAATGCTAACTTTTTTTTTTTTTTTTTCAGAATGCTCTTAACAAATTGTTCAAACACGTAAAACTAAAAATGGCTAAATATACCAATAAACTAAATTACGAATACATTAAAAAAACCTTTAGCTCAAACAAAAACTGAGCTTATGTTGGTCTTAACAGGGAGCAGCTGGATTCAGCCATGTGAAATGAGTCATGTCATATTCACTGTCGCCACGAGAGGACAGTGTATGCACCTAAATCAATAAAAGTAAATGCAAACACTTTCAAAACCATTACAACCCCACTTTTATTAAACGAATACTCGAAGCAGGAAAATTTAATTCAAATCTTTTTTCTAATTGAATTACTCGAGTTAATCGATTAAACGTTATAGCACTAAATTCTATATTCATTTCAAATAATAGTTTGTGATACAAGTGGTTTTGAGCACCCGTGTCCCGTTAAACACGAACTCCATGTTCGATATCTTTCAAATTGATAACATCGGGTCATTTGTTTTTGATTTTTGGCTGCAGGTCAAAGTGGCAATTCTGCGATACATCGAGACACTCACGCTGCAAATGGAGGCTCCCGACTTCGTCAACTCCAGCGAGACTCGGCTGGCCGTCTCGCGCATCATCACCTGGACCACAGACCCCAAGAGCTCAGATGTCAGAAAGGTACGCGGGTCTCTACTGGTTCATTCAAGGAGAATTTGCTTAATTGCCATCCTCACATGTTCGTATCATCGCAGGCGGCCCAGGCGGTGCTGATCGCCCTCTTCCAGCTCAACACGCCTGAGTTCAGCATGCTGCTGGCAGCGCTGCCCAAGACCTTCCAGGACGGAGCCACCAAGCTGCTCCAGAACCACCTGAAGAACACGGGAAACGCCGCTCAGGTAGCGCGCGGCACAAGTCGGCATCACTTAAAGCCGACCCAAAGTTAACGTCGCTTTGCATTACCTCCCTCAGGCAACGATAGGTAGCCCTCTGACCCGACACACCCCTCGCTCACCGGCCAGTTGGCCCAGCCCCGTGACGTCCCCCACCAACACCTCACAAAACACCCCCATACAAAGGTAATGTACGTTTCCACCAGATGAATCCACAGAAATGGGAAATTTTCAATTGACGATACTCGTATGCTACTTTAAAAATGAGCATTTTTTACATTGACTGCACAGTAACAACAGTAAATAAGTTTAAATTTTTTTTTTTTTTTTTTTAATCAGTTCGGTTATTATTTAGACAGATAAAAGCACTAAACATGTTTCTAATTAGCGATTACCATATTTTCATGTGTATAAGGTGCATTTTCAATGAATGGCCTATTTTAAAACTTTTCATATACAGGGTGGACTGCATTATAAGGCGCAGTAGTAGTAGTAGTAGTAGTGGTTTGGGTTGCGTTTTACATCCACAAGATGGTGCTGCGCTAAAAGGAATGTCATGCCATGATTAATCTATACCAGGGGTCAGCAACCCTGGTCCTCGAGTGCCACTATCCAGCTTGTTTTCCATGTCTCCCTCCTTTAACGCACCTGAATCAAATAGTCATGGTCGTTATCAGGCTCCTGCAGAGCTTGCTGATGAGCTGATAATTTGATTCAGGTGTGTCAAAGGAGGGAGACATGGAAAACAAGCTGGATAGTGGCACTCAAGGGCCAGGGTTGCTGACCCCTGACCTATTACTGATCCATATATAAGGCGCATTGGATTACAAGGCGACCTGTCTGCTTTTGAGAAAATTGAAGGCTTTTAGGTGCAAAATACGGTAATAAATTATTATTATTTATTTTATTTATTTTTTCCCGTCATTTGTTAAAACACTTCATTTTCATTCAGTACATCAAAATATATCTTTTGATTTATTTTACTATTTTAATAATACTGTTTAAATGAAATGGAGAATAACCTATTGTAATTTCATATTGTAAAAAAAAAAAAAAATCTTTTTTTATATTATACATATAGTTAGGGCTGCAACTAACCATAACCATTATTTTAATAATTGATTAATCAGACAATTAATTAATCGATTAATGGGATAAATGTTACTTTTTTCAATTACCCCACAATATACGAAGAAGTTGTTTTAGGCATGTTGTAAGCAACAAGACAAAATGGATGACTATTTCTTTCAAAAATAATATTTTATTACAGCTTCCTGACTTAACTGTAGTCTAAAAATGTATCGGTTATCACATTCGTTTCCAACTAATTTATTGATGGATTTTAATCGATTAGTTGTTTCAGCCTTATTAAGGAGCTAGTTTAGAGGGTAAGGGGTCCGAAAATGGGCAAAAAACTGTGAATTGCTGTTTTCCAAAGGAAATTCCAAAGGAAAAGCTGATTTTTGTGTACACAAAAAAGCCCGCAAATAGTTTGCTGAAGACATGTCAGCAAAGCACATGGATTAGTGGAACCATGTCCTATGGTCTGATGAGACGGGCGGGCTTTCTTGCGTACCGTCTTCAGAAGAGGCTTCCTCCTGGGGTGACAGCCACCAATTTGATGAAGAGTGCGGCGTATGGTCCGAGCACTAACAGGCTGACTTCCCCACCTCTTTAATCTCTGCAGCAATGCTTACAGCACTCCTGTAACGTGTCACATGACATTTTGGAGGGAAAATGACAAGCAGTACTCGATTTGGACATTTAGTGATGTACATTTTCTCAAAGCGGCGTACTCACTTTTTGTTGCCAGGGGTTTAGATATTAATGGCTATATTTTGAGTTATTTTGAGGGGGAAATAAATTTAACTCTATTATAAAAGCTGCACACAGACGACTTTTCATTGTGTCAAAGTTTCAGTTTGTCAGTGTTGTCCCATGAAAAGATATACTTAAATATCTAGAGAAATGAGTGGGGTGTACTCACTTTTGTGATACACTGTATTCCGACAAAAAAACAGATAAATATACTTCCAAACAAACGTCACTCTGATTAAGTGAATCCTCGAAGCATAAAAATTTGATTTGAAGCTTTTTTTTTTTAATGGAATTGCTTAATTTAATCGATTAGTCTTTGCAGCACGAGAAGGAATACAAAACAAAAAAAAGTTTTGAATGGTGGCTTTGTTATCCTCTCTTTATTTTGTGCGTCGACATCACAACTGCTTTGATAGGATTGTCTTTTGTCACCCTTTCCAGTGCATTTGACTATGACACCGAGAACATGAACTCGGAGGACATTTACAGCTCTCTGAAAGGCGTCACCGAGGCCATTCAGAACTTCAGCGTGCGCAGCCAAGAGGATATGAACGAGCAGCTCCAGGAAGGCGGCAACGTGGCGGACGGCCGAGCGCCCGACCCCGCCGACGGCGGACGCACGGCTCTGGACAACAAGACCTCCCTCCTCAACACGCCCCTGCTGTCCAACAGCCCCCGCGGCGCCCGCAAGCTCTTCTCGGACTCCCCGTACAAGCCCGGCCGTAAAGACGGGAGCCTGGACGACCCGGAGCGGCTCGCGGACGGTAAAGAGGGATGAAAAGAAAACAATATGTGCTGTTTTTTTCTCTAGTTGAAGACACAACTAGCAGTGTTGTCACAGAATACTTGGAAAAAGTTGTTTAATCACTGATTACGCCTCAAGAAAGTTTTTTTTTTTTTTTTAATCAAATAACTAATTTACTTTAAAAGTAATTTATCTGTTACTTTTGACCAATTTTTCCCCCTTTGCCACCTCGACATAAGAACGACAACAGAAAAATGTCATCGCATGTAATTGACTTTCCGATAAAATTAATTTTCAAGTTAGCAGAGGTTTAATTAGTCGATGGAGTTGATTTCAACCACCATTAACACACGCTAGTTAGCCACTTCGGAGCCCTGAAACTAACAAATAACTGACAAACTGCATGGAATTTGTTGAAATCAGCTCCACCAACTAATTAAAACCCGCTAACTCGAAGATTAAGCCTAATGTCAAAAATTGAGAATTTCGGTTTAGGGTTAACAGCATATCGGTGCCAATGTAAAACAATTCAAATTGACTGCACAATTCACAACAACACACGAATGAATTGCACAGAGCAATAAACACAAAGCACAACCCGGAAGTATGGCGTACACACACACGGTCAATGTGGCAACAAAACGTGGCGGCAACTAAGCACTTTAGACTCAGTCGGACTTACGACACATCCCAAAGATGCTAAACGAACACATCACCTCACGGAATTAATGTGCAACACGAATATGATGTAAATAATACGCGATGACGAGTGGGAGTGTTTTCCGAAACTTCCGGGTTCGCGGTGAATCAGTAACAAGCAAACTTTTGCTCAGTCGACAATGTTTATTGATTAGAAAATGCAGATTATGAGGTTGAGAATGAGGTTTATTGATTACAATCCCACAAGAGCAAGCAAACACACATCAAAAAACAAGAACAATGGCAACAATGACGCTAGACTTGAGTTCAACGATCCCAGAATCCCCCAGCAAAACAAAATGTCCCTTAAAAATGAAAATCGCTTACCGTGACAAACGAGCGGGGAGCCAACGCTCCGGTAAGGCGGCAAAGGAACAAAGCCAGGCGATCCGTATGTGACCCACTAGCGGACTTCACGGGTCGCCCGGAAATGTCCTGTTTTTGTAGGGACGGGCCACACGGGGGCGGAGACGGCTAACCTCCGCTCCCAGGCGGCGCGGACCCGTCCAATGACAAAGCCACTTTTGGTTCAGCCCCTCGAAAAAGGGGCTTTTCCTTGCGTGGTTCCCAGGTTTTGCTGTCCGGTAGCAGATGTTGTGTTCCCACGGTAAATATTATAAGTGCAAAACAAGTTATCTCGTGAGATTCCCTCCTAACTTATGGGACTGAAGCGCGTACTATGGTGGAAAGCAAGTTATCTCGTGAGATTCCCTACTCAGGCACGTCTTCTAACTATGGGAACAAGGTGAAAAACAATAGAAGTTGTTACAATCTATGTCACTGAAGCAATCATACATCACAAAGGCATAATGTAATATTTTCCCCCATCAGGGAGCGACGACTTCCCGCCATTGCAATGGCAAAGCTAGAAACAGCCGTGAATGTAGTAGCTCCAACCTATCATTGGAACCCTCCAGAATGAAGGAAAAATACTTATGTTCATTCAACGACGAACACAGATCAACATTCCCTCACATATCTCAACAAGTAGCTGTACCCGCGCTGGCACACGCCTTTCTCAGTCCCAAAACACTAAGCGTGTGACTCAAGACCAAAACAGGAAGTAAATATGAGCGGTTACCAGGGAAACGAATGCGTAGTGGGAACCTTTCTAACATTTTGTATTTAAAATGCCATTCGTATATAACTACAGTATTCTTCATTCTACATACATTATGAGCCAATAACAAAATAGTAACACACAGACACTAAGGAAACTACCTGTAATCAGATCACTGGTTTGGAAAAATGAACGTGTTAGATTGCTCGTTACTGAAAGAAAGTAATCAGATTACGGTAACGCCTTACTTAGTAACGCGTTAGTGAAAACATTGGCAACTAGTATAAATTTGTTGTTTTACATGTGCACAGAAGGCGGCCTGGACCAGTCAGAGCTGATGGGCGAGCTGCTGAAGGAGCTGTCCAATCACAACGAGCGCGTGGAAGAGCGCAAGGCGGCGCTCGGCGAGCTCCTTAAGCTCATCCACGACAACACGCTGCAGGTGTGGGACGAGCACTTTAAGACCATCTTGTTGCTGCTGCTGGAGACCATGGGCGACAGAGAGGTACGTAACCAAAAGGGTGTAACGTCTCTAATAAGCCACAATTGTTCTCTTTTAGTAAAATATGTTATTAGAAACACATAAAATATTGACATTGATTTCAAAATTTAATATTTAGTACACGTTTTGACCTACAGAGGCCGCATGTTTTACGCGAGCAATGCACGCTTGGAGGTGATGACGTGGTTGGGCTGGACTGGTAGAATAGCTGTGCTGTATACTAGCAAAGCTAGTATGATGACGGGCATGATTTTGTAACATTCTGCTGCTGGTCAGATTGTTTTGTTACAGAGCTGTGGGATAAGTTCCCTGCATCCAATTCCAACTCATCAGCAATGTCTTTAAACCGACCCTAGGCGGGTTGCAGAGATAGTGTCTTTCTGTCATTTGACAGTTTGCAGTTGCATCCTTGCCTTGGTTTTTTCGTTCGTCTGCCTCTCACCTCAGTTTTCCCTCGGAGATTTTTTTTTTCTTTTTCTTTTCGCAATCATGTTTTTTTTGTGTTTAATGCAGTGTTTTTTTCGTCAATGATGACGATAACAAAAATATTTCATCAACGAACAATTTTTTCATGACGATGACACACTGAAAACGTGTCTTGGGGGACTAAAACATGACGAGATCGATGCCAGTTGTCGTCGAAAACAAAATAAATATTTGTCATAGTTTCCATCATAAATTCACAATGTGTGATATTTTCTTATTTTATGTGTAGTTAGAACACATTTAGCAGTGTTTGGTCGTGTCACTCAATTCACGTGCTGCTCCTCCTCCCTGGATGCCATGTTGCTTTAGTCTTTAAAGATCTGTGCTGAGTGATCATCACACGCTAAATTTGTTGCATTAGCATAGCGTTAGCATTAGCATTTAGTGCGGTGACTCGTTGTGGCTACAAAAACAACACTGGTTCAATTAACCTTTTTACGCAATCCCTCTGTTCGGCTATCACAATGTTGGTCAAATCGTGATTTGTTACAAAGCCTGTTGTGGGAGCTTTCCTGACTACGTAACTGCAGCCAATTCAAGTTCTTCAAGACTGTATTTAAGCCCAGGCAATCCAAGAGAAGGGATACTAACTTGCTGGGCGCCATTCGACACCTTGTACCCTCGATTTTTGTGCATTTGCTAGTTTGTTTGTCTGTCGCCCTTGTTTTGAAGTCTCCTACGTTGTGCTGATATTTGTGTGTATTTGTTTTGTTGTCGTATCGGCTCCCTGCCTGCCGCATAGGTTCGTATTATTGAACCCCGTCGACCTACTGTCACGGACCTATTGTGTTATTCCCCCTTTTCCGCGATCGCGTGTATTTTTTTTGTTTGTATTAGATAAACCTTAGAACACATCCCTCCGTTGTTTTGTGCTTTGAGGTACAACCTTGTTTCCGCATTTGAGGACCCTAACATCGGCCAAAGATGGATGATGGGCTCTCTTCCTCGGCTCTACGATCCAGTAGCAATTTGATTTTGTTATGTTATCAGTTTAATTTAGCTATTTCCACCTTGCTATGTTTGGCGATGTTTGTTTGCCCTTTTTCGTCTGACTGCGAAAAAGAGGACGTGACAATCGGCCCGCCATGATATTTACGTCATCAACCATCATACTTTGATGGAATTTGTTGAAATAACTCCACCTACTAACACCCTGCAAACTCAAAGATTAAGCCTGATGTCGAAAATCCTGAACTTATGCTTTAAATACTCGAGTCCTCACTACTAAAATACTCGAGTACTCATTACTTTACAACTTGAGTACCTTTAATTCATTACTGCTCGAGTACTCACTACTTAAGTACTTGAGTACTCATTACTTTAATACTCGAGTACTTGTTACTTAAATACTCGTACTCATTACTTTTATACTTGAGTACTTGTTAGTACTTACTGAAGTACTTGAGTACTTTAAGTATTCGAGTACTCATGACTTAAATACTTAAGTACCCATTACTTTAATACTTGAGTACTTGAGTGTTTGTTACTTAAGTACTTGAGTACTTTAAGTATTTGAGTACTAATGACTTAAATACTCAAGTACTCATTACTTTAATACTTGAGTACTTGTGAGGCTTTCTTACTAAAGTACTTGAGTACTTTAAGTATTCGAGTACTCATGACTTAAATACTTGAGTACTTGTTACTTAAGTACTTGAGTACTTTAAGTATTTAAGTACTCATGACTTAAAGTATTAGAGTACCCATTATTTTTAATAATTGAGTACTTCAGTACTTGTTACTTAAGTATTTCAGTACTCATGACGTAAGTATTCGCGTACTCGTTACTTTAATGTTCAAGTACTTGAGTACCTGTTACTTAAATACTTGAGTACATGTTACTTAAGTACTCGAGTACTCATTCCTTAAATACTTGAGTACTTATTACTACTTGAGTACTTTGTTACTTATGTACTTAAGTACTCATTACTTAACTACTCGAGTAATCGGGAATTTAGCGCTTGCTTTCACATATGCCTCGTCCCAGGAAAGTCCCGGACATTATACTATGATGCGACCCATTAAATGTCCGCATAATCTCCATGTCAGTCCACCTGGGAAATTGCCTTCACATGCAAGGCCTGCCCGTTTAAATCCAGGGATTTTAACAGTGTTTAGGGTTATGTGAAAGGGGCTTAAGTGTGCCGCTTTTCTCATCAGCAGCGTGAGCGGATTTGAGTGGACTGACTCAATGAAGTATTTTTAACATAGACAAGTATTTTTTTACGTTATTCTTGTTTAAAAATAATTATGTGGTACAGTAACATGTTTTTTTGGGGGGGGTTTTTTCCTAACACTTTTTTCGGTGTTGGATCGGGACTAAATGTATATCTGGTATAAAATGTGAATAGTTCATGCTTCAATAGTTTTTTTTCTTCTATTTTGCACAGGAACAGTTGCTGTTAACAGTTAATACACTTTTCTATGTAAAAAAAAAAATTCAAATGGCAATTTAGTTTAAATGGAGATACACGCCTCTCTGTTTTTATACATTTTAAAACGTAATAATGTGCCATAGTTGAACTATCGCAATAGGTATCGGATCGCCACACAGGTATCAGTTTACGGATTGGCTCGTGACACAAGTGGATCGTCCAAGCCCTAGTACGTAGTACTTTTCATGTTCTGAATTCTGAATATTTGTCCATTATATGAAGCAGGAAAAAAAAAAAAAACGATGAAAAACCTTTCGTAATCTGAATATATCGTATACAAAAGCGTTCGTATGTCGAGGTACCCCTGTATATATTGAAATATTAATTTTCACAATCACACATTCTTGATGTATTGTTAATATTTTTTGGATGTTATTTTGTAATTGAGTTATTGTAATGAAATGTTCCTCCAGCACGTCATTCGTACGCTGGCTCTGCGGGTCCTGCGGGAGATTCTCAGCAAGCAGCCGTGGAGGTTCAAGAACTATGCCGAGCTCACCATTATGAAGGCCTTGGAGGCGCACAAGGACCCCCACAAGGAGGTACAAAAAAACAAAACACTGAAGGCAAACAACTCTAAATTTGCAAAGTAATTGCTTCAAAATCTATAATATTATCATTTCCTGCAGGTGGTCCGAGCGGCCGAGGAGACGGCGGCCATGCTGGCGCTGTCCATCAGCCCGGAGCAGTGCATCAAGGTCCTTTGTCCCATCATCCAGTCGGCCGACTACCCCATCAACCTGGCCGCCATCAAAATGCAGACCAAGGTGGTGGAGAGGATCCCCCGCGACGGCCTCGGCGGGCTGCTCCCCGAGATCGTTCCGGGACTCATACAGGTTAATAATGGAATATTTCTCAAAAAAAAAAAAAACAGACAGACTAATGAGCCATATTTGTGGGCAAGCAGGGTTACGACAACTCCGAGAGCAGCGTGAGAAAAGCCTGCGTCTTTTGCTTGGTGGCCATCTACGCCGTCATCGGAGAGGACCTCAAACTGCATCTCAGCCAGCTCTCCAGCAGCAAGGTGAGATGGAAATACATGGACCGAAGCACGGCTGTCAAACTCACAAATCGTGTGCATTTGACTTCATGTTTCTCGATTAAATGAAATTTTAAAACATTTTCTGTCTTCCATGAAAGCTCGAAGACACAGTATACAGGGAAGAAAAAAATTATTTGAATACCCTGCTATTTTACAAGTTCTCCCACATAGAGAGGTCTGAAATTTTCATCGTAGGTGCATGTGCACTGTGAGAGAGATAATCTTGAAAGAAAAATCCAGAAATCACAATGTATGATTTTGAATGATTTATGTGTATGATACAGCTGCAAATAAGTATTTGAACACCTAAGAAAACGAATGTTAATATTTGGTACAGTAGCCTTTGTTTGCAATTACAGAGGTCTAACGTTACCTGTAGTTCATCACCAGGTTTACACACACACTGCAGGAGGGATCTTGGCCCACCCATCAGTTAGGTTTTTGGGCTGTCGCTGAGGAACATTGAGTTTCAGCTCCCTCCAACGGTTTTCTAGGTCTGGAGCTTGGCCATGCTAGAACCCTCTTATGCTTCTTACGGAGCCAGCCACTCCTCGGTTTTCCTGGCTTTGTGCTTAGGGTCATTGTCATGTTGGAAGACCCAGGCACGACCCATCTTCAATGCTCTGACTGAAGGAAGGAGGTTTTTTTCCGTCAAAATCTCACAATACAGGGCCCCAGTCATCCTCTCTTTAATACAGTGCACTCCTCCTGTCCCATGTACAGAGAAACGCCCTCGAAGCATGATGCTACCACCCCCATGCTTCACATTAGGGATGGTGTTCTCATCATTCTTCATCCGCCGTACACGGTTATTGGAATTATGACCAAAAAGTTCTATTTTTCTCTAATCCGACCACAAAACTTGCTCCCATGACTCCTCTGCATCATCCAAATGGTCATAGGCAAACTTAAGACTGGCCTTGACATGGTGCTGATTTAAACAGGGGAACCTTCCGTGCCATGCATAATTTCAAACCGTGACGTCTTGGTGTATTACCAAAATTAAACTTGGAAACAGTGATCCCAGCTCTTTTCAGGTTATTGACCAACTCCTGTCGTGTAATTCTGAGCTGATTCCTCACCTTTCTTAGGATCGTGAGACCCCACGAGGTGATATCTGAGATGGGGATCCACTCCGATTGAGATTGACCATCATGTTTTGCTTTCTTTTTTCACCAAGCTGCTTGGCAATTGCTCCGTAGGCCTTTCCGGCCTTGTGGAGGTGAACAATTTTGTCTCTGGTGTCTTTGGACAGCTTGTTGGTCTTGACCAGTTGGGCACCTTACTTTAAAAAAGTAATTAGTTATAGTTACTCACTACATCTTCCAAAAAGTAACTGAGTTAGTAACTGAATTACTCTATAGTAAAAGTAACTAGTTACCAGGGAAAGTAATTATTTCCGTTACTTTAAAAAGAAGTTGTTGTATGTCAAAGAATTTGACATTTTCTGAGCGGTATTCGAGTCAGTTGACAAGAGAGAATGACAGGTAGTTGTGTTATAGAGCCTTGTAATATTTATTGCACCTCACCAGCAACAGATTTATCCTACACTTGAAGTGCAACAAAAATCAACAGTAAACAATATAATAAAATAACAATCAGCAGTAAACAATATAAAGTAGAGCTGAAACAAATACTCGAGCAACTCGAGTAACTCCAAGTTTAAAACTGATCCGAGTAATTTTTTTTCCCCTCGAGGAATCATTTAATTTTGCCAGCTCGAAGCATCACGTTTTGCCCGGACTACTTTTAATGCGGGACAACACGCTGACGTCACGTACGAGAGGAAGAAGGAATTAAAAAATACCTTACTGCAGCCGACAGCTGTTACAAACTGTGCCGACGTTGCTAAAAACTACGCCCGCATGTTGCTACGTGGTAGCAGGTAGCGTCTGTATGCGTGTCATAGATATCACATGTACGTAGAACTAGATGCGAAATGACCGACTCGGCGGCGTTAATAAAACAGCCGCCATCTTAAAGCAGTACACTTCTCAGCGCTCATAAATAAGATTAACGTTACCGTCACTCGCTAACGTAACGTTATCCCTGCAGAGGGCTAGGTTTGTATTCATTATGACTACTGTCGAGTGTGGCTAACTCTTACATACAGGCTTTATTTAATCTGTGAAAACAGCGCTGCAGAGTGATTAGGGTGTAAAATAAAAACTTAATAATGCTAACTGTCAATTTTAGCTCAGTAGTCATTGCTGGATAAAACACCAAGTAGCACTGGTGCCTAATGTGCTCCAATACAGCACAACATTTATTTTGAACACTGCAAAAACTCAAAATCCTATCATGACTTACAGTTTAGAATAACTTAAAACTTAACTAGAACTTATAGCTTGACACAAGTGGAAATTCAATTGAAACACGTGTGGAAAAACACCTAACTTTTAAGTGATGTATGTTATCAAGCGTAATTACATTTTTAGGTAAGAAATATATATATTTTTTATAAGATCTAAAAGTTTTTTGAGTGAAAGCAGTGAATTAGTCTTTTTTTTTTTTTTTTAAGTCACATTTGAGACGCAATTGTTGGCTGTTTTCAACAATGTACATCGAAAATAAAGTCAATGATTGACTGAAAATGGTTCAATATTAGATGAAATGTCTTGTTTTCTCATCTGTATTTATAATTGCTCTTTACCTAAAAAAAATGTTTTATCCGATTACTCGTTTAATCGATAGAATTTTCAGTCGATTACTCGATTACTAAAATATTCGATAGCTGCAGCCCTAATATAAAGTGAGTTTAATCAATTAAATCTCTCACAACCTGAGACAACTGGTCAAGTAGACATAGCCTACTGTACTTCAAGTATTTTGACTTGAAATAGTGTTTATATCTCCACCTCGTAAAGGACAAATTTTCCTCTGAATGCCCTGCCATCATATCCCTCTGCATCTGTTTTGTGTGTGTGTGTTTGCCGCACGCGCTGTTCCGGTTTGTGTGTGAATGGCTTACCATGACACATGACTCTAACCCTCAGCCAATCACAGTCACTTTCATCGCGTCTATCCAGGTGTTGCATTTAGGTAGCCTCGTCCCTACTCCTCCCGTCACCCTCAAAGCGTCTGCTGTCCTCAAGATGGAAGCAGCATTCTTGCTGGCTGACAGTGGGGGATGGGAACGAGACTAGCATTCAGGTGTCGCAAAAACAGAAACGTTAGCAAGCTTTGGAAAGCATTGTCTGATTGAGAGTCATAAGAAGTACGTGCTGTAATATTCTGATACAGAATTATCCGAGGCACCCTAAAGTGCACACGGCGCCAATATTGTTTTGCTCACATGATGCGGGAGTGAGTTAGAGACATGGCCTGCCGAGAGCAGTATGTTTGTGTTAATGTTGAAGTTATATGTGCTATTAAAGAAACAGTGTGCCAGCACGTCCTGTGTGGTATCTTTGCTAAGAAAAAGCACAAAACAAAACACGTGCGCTATTCTCGAACCTGAACGCACCCCAAGTCTTGGATGACAAATAAACAGAGCAGAGTAGACTCGCTACGCCTAATAGTTTCTTCAATTTATTCAGAGTAAGTAACACACCGCTTTTGACCGTCAGTAACGGTAACAGCGTTGTAACGGCGGAAAAAATAATAAGTTAGATTACCCCGTTACTGAAAAAATAACACCGTTACATAACGGCGTTATTCCCAACACTGGTCCTGACCATGTTACAAGTCTGAGTCTTACTGATTGTGTGGGGTGGACAGGTGTCTTTATGCTGCCATCAACCTCAAACAAGTGCATCTGATTCAGGATAATAAATGGGAGTGGAAGTGGACTTTTAATAGGCGGACAAACAGGTCTTTCAGGGTCAGAATTCTAGCTGATACACAAGTGTTCAAATACTTATTTGCAGCTGTATCACACAAAAAATTGTTTAAAAATCATGCATTGTAATTTCGGGATTTTTCTTTTTCCATGATTTCTAAGTGGGAGAACTTGCAAAATAGCAGTGTCTTCAAATACTTTTTCTTCACTGTATCAACTTAAACCTGAATTACTTTATTAGTGTTAGTTGATTCATACAAAAAATGGTAATATTGACTTTTTACAATTATTTGAATTAATAAAAAAATTAATTGAATTGAAGAAAATAAATGTTTACTTTTTTTGCCTTTTGTTTATGAAAAAAAAAAAAAAAAGATGATTTCTTCCCTTCTTGGTTTCATATTTTAAAAGTGCAACTCAATGATGATAATAAACAGGTAGACGTGTCACACCAACACCAGTGACATTCTGATGAAGGCAGAAGTAGTCGCAGGAACATGTCAGGTAATTAAAACAACCTAAAACAATTGTCAGCTTTTATTTTGGCGCAGGGAGCGGAGAGCAGGTAGTACTTCCGCACGGGAGTTAGAGCGCATGTACACAGAAGAAGAAGAAGAGAGAGAGGGGAAAGATTACAGCTTAGTTCGCTGTCTAGCTAGGATTTAGCTCCAACCTGTTAGCGAGGACGATACAATGACGTATAATACATGTTTTTGGGTAGTTATTTTGAGATTTAGAGGGTACTTAAAGGGTTCATTCTAATTTACGCGGAAATTCAGGTTAACAAGAATGGAACTCGGTCTCAACTCGGGGACTACCTGTATAATACAATATAATATAAATTCCATGATAATAATATTTCAAAGAATTCAATATAAATATACATATACAGTACTATATATAATTGAAAAAAATAATTTGGGCTGTTTTTTTTTTTTTTACTAATTTTAAGAGACTATTCCGCTTTGTTTTTTATTAAAATAATGCAAATAAATAAAACCAAAAAATAAAAGAATGTTGTTGTTTTTTTTCTTTTTTAAATTCAGTTTAACTCAATAATTAGAAAACAAAATTGAAAATAAATGTTTCTTGATTTTCCTTTATTTTTATTTTA
Source organism: Corythoichthys intestinalis (assembly GCF_030265065.1). Classification (NCBI taxonomy): domain Eukaryota; kingdom Metazoa; phylum Chordata; class Actinopteri; order Syngnathiformes; family Syngnathidae; genus Corythoichthys; species Corythoichthys intestinalis. The sequence goes on from NC_080416.1 coordinate 29,512,910, forward strand.
AACGTAACATTTTTTAATTGGGGAATGAAAAATGTGAATGTTTTTTTTTTTAATCCATTCATTTATATTTCATTTTATCTTTTATTTATTTGCATTTTTTTAATTAAAAACAAAAGGGGAGATTAAAACAGTTAATGCACTCTTTTTCAATTTGGAGATTTCATATTTAAAAAAAAAATAATAATAACAAAAAAAAGACAAAAAGTAAATATTCTCTTTATTTTTTTTACCCAAAAAAAAACTTTATTTTCAAACCAAAGAAATGTTATATACATTTCATTTTAGCAGAAAACATGATGTCAATGCACAGGACTTCACACAAAATCAGGGAGCGGGCCAGATAGAGCCCCCGGGACCGCCAGTTTGACACCCAGGCTTGACATGAACCACAATGAAAATACAAAGTAGTGATTTGACAACAAAAAAAGACTCACCAATGATAATAAAGTCATTCAATGTAATTGTTTGTTGTCGTTTCAGCTGAAACTATTGAACCTTTACATCAAGCGCGCCCAGTCAGGTTCCGGTGGAAGCGAGCCGGCATCGGACAACCTATAGGGGAATCGGCGCCTTCTTGTGGCCTACACTCAAGAGAAACGAGAAAATGTCCGTCCTTTCCCGCCTCCTCATTGGCTCAAAGGAATTACCACCCGCCCAACCTCCCTAGCTAACCGGGATTATCTATTGATGCTCATTTTTCTCTAATTTAGCCCAAAGGTGTTCACCACCATAAAAGAAAACAAAAATGGTACACAAGCAGGCGTGCTTGGCTATGCATGACTCACCACTGTACATTTTTTTTTTTCAATTCTGTTATCCAACTCCTAAATCTTGTCCGCTTTGTTTTTTTTTTTTTTTAACGAATGTGAAGAAAATGTCCACCCCTTTCAGAATGGCGACATAGTGGATATGTATCTTATATATTAAAGAAAGGAGTATCCCAAATAGTCCTCAATGGGGGTGTGCACCTTTTTTTTTTTTTTTTCACCCCTTTGCTCTCTTTACACTTGTAGATTATTTTTATTCTTTTACAGAATCAAACATGTCACCTTGGCTTGTCTTTATTCCCTGTCATGTAACTTCTAGTTTGTCTTATTCCCGCGTCCTGTGTATTTCCAAAGCCGTGCTTACGATACAATAAACAACTTGTACAGATTGTCGTTCTGTTCCATTCTACTGCAGCGACTTAATATCTATGTTAATTCATTACATATTAACCCGCTAATGTTGTTTTCTTACCGACGCTGTTCATGGGTCAGTTGCGCCTGCTGCTGTACTCTTAACCGTTTCGAGAGGATAACACGGTGCGTGTTTTTAATTGTGTTCCGAATTTTTAAGTGTAAGGTTGAAATATATATTAGGGCTGCAACTAAAAATTATTTTTATAATAAAGGCTTTGAGTATAAAATATAAAAAGGATGTTCTCAGTATGCAATTCAAACTAGTCTTTTTCATTCAAATAATAAGTGCTGCTGATTGACATTTTTTGGTTCTTGTGGGCAAAACGCCAATATTAACTCAATCACTCCCTGCCATTTTCACCGGTGCGACCCCCTTCGCTCCCGGCCGTTTTACAGGATTTTGACTGATTTTGCAAGGCCCACAGAAAATTCTGTCTATTGCTATATAAGCATGGAACCCACCAAAAGAAAGATTACGCTCTTCTTTCAGCAGGAAAAAAAAGTCAGTTCATATCTTTTTCCGTTCTTTAGAAATCAGCATTAGAAAATAGCTTAGAGCAATTTTCCAATTTCTGATGAATAAACTGAGAAATTGAGCTTTTTGTAAAAGCATACATTTCAAACACAACTTTGACTTTAACACAGGTATTTTTTGCTTTTGTGACATCCCAAACATCTAATGTTTTCCTTCTACAAAACAACATAAACAACAAGACAAATAGAGCTTTTGATAGCAAAGTAACAATTTATTTACACTAGGGCTGTCAAAATTATCGCGTTAACGGGCGTTAATTAATTTTTTTAATTAATCACGTTAAAATATTTGACGCAATTAACGCACCCGCTGGCATATTGCCTCAAACATTACAATGAGGCCGTTTATGGACATTAAGAGTGAAGAGAATGCCACCGGCCGCTTGGGGGCAGCGCCGTTCCATACTCATGTCTTCGAAACGTGGGAGAATTAGTAGTTGTGAGACGTTTATGCTGTATTCACAATGCAATGCAAATTGCTATTTGTGCTCCACACATATTTCGGTAAGTTTTCTTTCTTTTAGTGGCAATTATGTGTCTCTTGTTTTATTTTGGGTAAGATATGTACAGATACAGTGGGGAGAACAAGTATTTGATACACTGCCACATAAGCTTCTCCTTCACAACAAACATAAGTATCGTTTAGTGAAAGCACAACAAAAATAATATTTCTCTCAACAAAAAAAAATAATAATGTTCTCAAAGAGAAAAGCACTTCAGTCTATAGTAATGAGGCCCTATTCTGACACACAGTTAAACAACAATGCTAAATAAACTGGCATTCCATATCAATTTAGCTATGCAAAATACACGTAAAACTTTTCACTCTATTTTTATTCTTATTATTATTATATTAACTCTACTTTTGATTGAAAATTTTACAAATGTTATTAAAACGAAAACATGAGGGGTTTTAATATAAAATTACTATAACTTGTAACTTTAACATTTATCGTTTAAGAACTACAAGTCTTTCTATTCGTGAATCACTTTAACAGAAAGAATGTTAATAATGCTATTTGTTGATTTATTGTTACAATAAACAAATAGTACAGTATGTTGTATGTATATATCCGTCATGTGTCTTATCTTTTCCATTCCAACAATAATTTACATAAAAATATGGCATATTTTAGAGATGGTTTGAATTGCGATTAAATGCAATTAATTACGATCAATTAATTTTTAAGCTGTAATTAACTCGATTAAAAATTTTAATCGTTTGACAGCCCTAATTTACACATAAATATTGAACTGAGAGATGACGTGCTGTTGTGGCCGCAACAGCCGGGGTAAACTTTTCCCTCATCGCCGCCTGTCTCATCAATATGGATTTTTTTGAGTCTTTTATTGTGTGGTGACCACTGCCTTGTGGCGGAGTTTTTATTTATTTATTTATTCATGGAATTTTATTTCATCATCATCGGTATCATTGACATTCATTGACAATTACAAAATGTGATATGATTTGCCCGAAGGAACCGAAGAAGACTACAAAGGCGGACGAGACGAAGCATATGCTTATCAGTTTCCCGTCCCCCATACAACTAAAGACGCACATTCAGATAATTATGTTTTTACAATTGGGGATTAGGAGTGCAATTGTAATACATTCCAGGAGATTTTCAATCATAATTGCAACACCCCCTCCCCCTTAGATGCCCGATACTTTTGTGTCATGTTATATCCGTGCGCTTATCGGTTAAGATAAGAGAGTGCTTCAGAGTGCGTCTGTACGCGGTGAAGGCCTGGGGAACTTGTGTGGGGCATGTTGTGTTCCTGGGGGGGAACTGGTTTGGCCGTGCGCGTTTCCGGTTTAGTCGCGGGACAATGGGGGGACGCGAGCGGCCGAGCACGGCGGCGCGGGCTATGCTCGGCGAGCAGAACGGACTCAACGCCATCGTACCTGGTCGTTCTGCTCGGTCGTCCAGCGCCTGGCATCCCGGGCGTCCTCCTAGTTGTGCTGCTCGGTCGTCCACCGCCTGGCATCCTGGACGTCCTCCTGGTCGTCACACTTGGTCGTTCGTCGCTTGGCGTCTCAGACGTCCTCCCGGTCGTCCTGCTCGGACTTCCCGCGCCTGGCGTCCTGGACGTCCTCCTGGTCGGTGCCCCCGCCGTGCCGTTCGATCCGTTGAATCGGGTTGCGGGTCTTACCAAATGCGCTACTGCCCTCCAGTGGCCAGTTTTATTGCTTTAAAATTGATTTTCAGCATTGTGCTTTGGAGCGAAGTTGCATCAGAACCTAGAGAAAAACCGTAAAAGACATAGAAATATGTTTTTGGGACACTGAAACAATTAAAAATAGAACGTATTTATACGTTCTTGGGAGCAAATGAGTTAATTGGGTCAATGACATTTTCTTGAAAAAAAATCTAACTAGAAACGGCAATTTTCGAGAAATTACTATGGGGCTTTGCTGTGGGGGGATACAAATCTTGGCCTCGCCCAGGTTGATGGACATTTCGGGGACAGTATTAGGTCACTTGCCGTTGATTTGGGAACATTTGTGGGACAGGTACTGTTGATAAATGAATAGGAAATTTGGACGTCCATGGCCGTCAATGGCATCGACTTCCATATGCGTCATTGGAATTGGGGACATTTGAGGGACATGTGCTATTGATATGTGGTCATTTTCTGTTTTTGCCATTGAAAATGAATGGGAAATTCGGACGTCAATGGCCGTCAATGAAGTCCGAGTACATTGGCATCAATAGAATTGACGTACATGGCCGTCAATGGCATTAACTAAAGTAAAAGCCATTAGAAATAAATGGGAAATTTGGATTTTTAAAAAAAATATATGATTGCTAATATTTTAGGGAGTTCTTAACCAAAATTATTACTTAAACTGTAAATTAGTCAATTAGAAATAATAAATAATAACAAAAATTTGTGTAAAAAGTCCAATTTAACCTATAATAATAATTAAATAATCACCTATTTAACCAGGGATGTAGGTTTAGTCTCAACATTGGAAGGGAGGCTATAAAAGCATAACCTGTATATATACACTTTTTGCTGGGGACGGGACATTAACAAAAAAAAATGTTAATAATGTTAATGCCATCTTGTGGACTTGTCATAATAAATACAGTAATTATGTACAGTATGTTGGCTGTTTATGTGCGTCTTGTGTCTTTCCATTCCAACAATAGTTTACAGAAAAAGATGGCATATTTTATAGATGGTTTGAATTACGATTAATTCATTTTTAAGCTGTGATTAACTGGATTAAAAATTATAATCGTTTGACAGCCCTATTTTTTTTTTCCATTTCATTTTTGTTGCAGTTTTTTTGCTCTACAAATTTTATATACAGTGGTACCTCGACATACGATGCTTTGACACACGATCTTTTCAACATCCGACGTAAAATTTGACTCGCCATTTGTTTCTACATCTGACGAAATGCTCGAAATATGACGATTTATGACAGCGTCGCAATTTTGTTTTCCCACAAGACGTACACACGGCGGATTTTCTTGTGAGAGAAATCAACATGGGTTCCAAGAATGTTAAAGCAGGTGGTGAAAAAAAGAAAAAAAGGTGAGGCTTACCAATGGAAAAATATGAGCGTGGGTGCGCGACCGCTTGACAATACTCCTCCGACCTCCATTGCCAGTCGTTATAAGTAAAGGTGACAACCATCGCCAAAAAGATCGCCAGCTTCGTCAGGTTTTTAATCATTTGTTTCAGACCTTGTGCATAATAAATAAATAAATAAATAAAAACACGCCAACAGCCCGCAACAATAGGACGTTAAAAGTGAAAGGAATATCTCAACTGCACTCTCTCACTCAACCGTCAGCCCCGCGGTGCATTCAGTTACACCACAAAAAATTAGGGCTGTCAAACGATTAAAATTCTTAATCGAGTTAATCACAGCTTAAAAATGAATTAATCGTAATTAATCACAATTGAAACCATCTATTAAATATGCCATATTTTTCTGTAAATTATTGTTGGAATGGAAACATAAGACACAAGACGGATATATACATTCAACATATGGTACATAAGTACTGTATTTGTTTATTATAACAATAAATCAACAAAATGGCATTAACATTCTGTTAAAGCGATCCATGGATAGAAAGACTTGTAGTTCTTAAAAGATAAATGTTAGTACAAGTTATAGACATTTCATATTAAAACCCCTCTTAATGTTTTCGTTTTTATAAAAATTGTAAAATTTTCAATCAAAAAATAAACTAGTAGCTCGTCATTGTTGATGTCAATAATTACACAATGCTCATGGTGCTGAAACCCATAAAATCAGTCGCACCCAAGCGCCAGCAGAGGGCGACAAAACACCAAAAAACACAAGTAACAAGTGGACATGACACTGTGCTGTCATTTTAATCTGTTTGAGCAGGGCATGTGCGTTAATTGCATCAAATATTTTAACGTGATTAATTAAGAAAAGTAATTACCGCCCGTTAACGCGATAATTTTGACAGCCCTACAAAAAAAACCGACTGCCCATTAGAACTAGATTTGTTACATTATTACAGGTATTATTATTATTATTATTATATTATTCCGATTTGAATCATAATGCATTTGGTTTTCTCTTTGTAATTGCTATTTGCATCAGTAACAGCATTTATTAAGGATTTGGTGCAGGTTTTCGGGCTATGGAACGAATTAATGGAATTATAATGTATTCTAATGGGAAAATCCTGCTCAACATACAACCATTTCGACTTACAAACAAGGTTCTGGAACGAATTAACTTTGTATGTAGAGGCAGGGGCGCTGCCAGGGGTTTTGGGCCCCATGAAAAGATATCACTTTGGGCCCCACCACCAGTGCCGGGACACACACACACACACATTTAGAGTATCAACTACTTAATTTCCTGCATTCTGGTGAATCTTTACACACTAATTTGTGCATTTTCTGCATTAATTTAAGATGAAAATATATGTAAACTTACAGCGTATAGAGCAATAATGAATAGACTGATATCATCTATAGGAAATGTACTGAAGGCCATCTTTTACAATCTAAATATATTTTTATTAGAAATATTCTCAAAGCAAATACCATAATGAATGACTTAGAATTAGGGTTGTTCCGATCATGTTTTTTTGCTCCCGATCCGATTTAGTTTGAGTATCTGCCGATCCCGATATTTCCCGATCCGATTGCTTTTTTTTTTTTTTCAATTCAATTCCAATCATTCCTGATAATTTTCCCCAATCATATACATTTTAGCAATGCATTAAGAAAAAAATGAATAAAACTCGGACGAATATATACATTCAACATACAGTACATAAGTACTGTATTTGTTTATTATGACAATAAATCCTCAAGATGGCATTTACATTATTAACATTCTTTCTGTGAGAGGGATCCACGGATAGAAAGACTTGTAATTCTTAAAGGATAAATGTGACTTTGTATATTGTGACTAAATATTGCCATCTAGTGTATTTGTTGAGCTTTCAGTAAATGGTACTGTAGCCATTTAACTGTTCTGCCCAAATGCATGATGGAAAGTGCAACCATGACTGTGCGTAGTGGCACCAATTGATATATCTTCTCTGCGTTGGGAAAGAACATAGGGTGTTAAGAAAAAAATCAACTACTACCTTTCTTCCCCACAATGCCTCCCACGATATTTCTAATTGTTGAGAGAGGGATAGTTAGGCTTTAGCCAATTAAACAAAAGCTCCAAAGGCTGCCAAAATTCACTCTACTCATTTTACGCTGCCTTTTAGCTCTATACATAGGTAAAACGGCGCCATTATAGATTGAACACGACAATGCAATGGGTCGTGCAGCGCATGCGTTAATTGCGTTAAATATTTTGGCGTGATTAATTTTTTAAAAATTAATTACCGCCATTAATGTGATAAATTTGATAGCCCTACTTTAAGCCAAAACTAAAGACTCTGGATGAGTGTAAGACATTTTGTCTGTAACGTTAAAAACAATTAGAAAACGATTTAATTAAAAAATATATATGGCGGAAAACACAGACAAGACTGAAAAAGCAGTTTCTGCTCTTGCACTCCTCTTTAAAAGAAACTGCTGTATTTTAAGCCCAAACAACTGTTGTGTTTGATAGAACAATATGTCCATATGCTGCCACAGCAGATTCATGGCACATTAAGCTCCCGAACTATTTTTAATTTGCCCGTTTTACCATGAAAACCCCCGTTTACAGACGTCGCACAACCGTTTTTGTTTCAACCCACCCATGAAAACAAGTTAGGTAATCATATTTATTATCCAAAATGTCTGTCATTTTTAGCTTAGAATCATTAATTGATGTCTAATATTTCGTTTAAAAAACAAAAAACGACTTAAAAAAAATTATTCACTCGCATATTTTAAACTTACAAAAATTACGTCACATCGAAAAAATTGGTGTCTGTAAAAAAGTCACGGATATCTTCCTCATAACTATCGCTTAATTGTATTTTTATTGTTACTATCGCATTTTCTCCGATATGTTAGATGATAAATAATCGATCCAAACCAAGAAAAATTGAAAAACAACATTTAAAAGGGTAAATATATGAAAAAGAACATCTCAACTACTCCTTGATGTCTGCGATTTCTGCATCGCAACCCTTGTTGTATTACCATGTTTCACACATAAAATCCCCAAAAAATCCAGCTTTGGCCATTCACAGCTGTGTCTTGACACTCAGTGATACATGCTACGTGGAGTTTTCAGATCAAAACAAGATAAGTACGCGATAATATCTCGTTAAGGTCATGGCGTCTGTAATTCTGCTCTCGCGTGTTCTCACCACCAGATAGGGTTTTGCTGTTTAAAAAATGTTTTTTTTTAAAAAATGCCCTCCTGTTCAAAATGTTTCTTCCCCAAGAAAATTGAGATTTTAAGCTTTCCAATGATGTATCACACGTGCATATTGGACAGTTTTGAATTCTGGTCAAATTGGGGGTCTCAGAGCGGAACTTCAAGTCACCTGAGTGTTTTCCGCCATATACAAGAACAAGTATATATACGAGAACAAGTATTTGATATACTGGAATTGTTCGAATTAATTCCTCACCTCCTTCAGTCGGGAGTAAAAATGAGGCTGGCTCATAAAGGGGGTCAGGAGACAAGGCTGCTGAGCCCGACGCAGCAAGAGTTGTCCCTGTTACAACAAGCGAGGGCAGAGACAACTGTTTTAGTATGAAGAGCTTGCTAAGGGTTTGCCTGCTGTACTTATTAAATGTAAGCTAAAAGTGGAGCAAACAATTACAGTATTTCATTATGGAGTAGGATTAGCCCCATCTGGAAACTCGCGATCTCCACTATAGGCTACAGCTCCGAAACGAGGTCCCTTGTTAACAAACTAAATTCAATTGATGACCAACTAAATTCAATAATTTCTTGACAAACTGGATTCAAGCCGATTTTAAAAAAGAAAATTTCCACACCAACTTTCAACATCTGTAGGATACCAAAAAAATCTGTCATTATTGCGAATTCATGTTTTTGAATAGGCAAGGCAAATTTATTTATACAGCACAATTCAACACAAGGCAATACAAAGTGCTTTACGTCACATGAAGATCATAAAAATCACATTTAAATCGATACAACGTAAAACCAAGACAATCAAAATCGGAAATAAAATTATACATAAAGATCGCATTTAATCACAAATAGAATAAAAATAAATAAATAAAAATAAAACAAAAACTACTACTACTAATAATAATTGAAATCAGCAATGGAGATACGCACAAGAGGAATAGAAAGCAGGTAGATTGAAATATATAGCCAGTTATGGATATGCAGTGCTAAAGAAAAGCGTTTTTAGCCCTGATTTAAAAGAGCCAACAGTTTGAGCATACTTCAGACGTTCAGGTAACTTGTTCCAGAGGTGAGGAGCATAATAACTAAATGCTGCCTCACCCTGCTTGGTTCTTGCTCTTGGAACATGCAGAAGACCGGTTCCAGATGACCTTAGGGGTCTAGATGTCTCATAGGAATCTAACAAGTCAAGCATGTATTTTGGTCCAAGGCCATTAAGTGTTTTGTAGACGAGCAGTAGTATTTTATAGTCTATCCTTTGACTCACTGGAAGCCAGTGTAGCGATTTCAAAACCGGTGTAATGTGGTCCAGCTTTCTTGTATTTGTGAGGACTCTGGCTGCTGCATTCTGTACTAGCTGCAGCTTCCTGACTGATTTTTTTATCAAGACCCGTAAATATACCGTTGCAATAGTCCAATCTGCTGAAAATGAATGCAAGTTTTTCCATATCTTGTTGAGTCAGAAGCCCCTTAATTCTGGTTATATTGTTTAGGTGGTAATAAGCGGATTTAGTGACGGACTTTAGATGGCTATCAAATTTTAGGTCTGAGTCAATAATTACGCCAAGGTTTCTGACTTAATTTGTAGCTGTAAGTGACATTGTGCTAAGTTGCCTGCTTATCTTTGACCTTTCCTTTTTTGGCCCAAAAATGATCACCTCTGTCTTCTCCACATTTAACTGGAGAAAATTCTGGCACATCTATTCATTGATTTGATGAATGCATTTACTCAGGAAGACGAGGTGAATGTCGCTCATTGAGGCCGGGAAAATCCCGTATTTCTTACGGAGTGAGCTGGGACCTCGCTTTTTAATAGACATCGCGAGGTTCCAGACGGGGCTGGAGTGGGTGAAGATAACAGGTTAATTTTCAGCACTACACTGACACAGGACACCAACCGTCCTTTGTGAAGTACTTTGTCACATCCTGTTGGCCTTTTCTACCATCTCCGGTTTTGCTTACCGTAATTTCCCGAATATAAGGCGCATCCGCGTATAACGCGCACCCCAAATTTACCTGTAAAATCTAGGGGAAATGAGTGTACTCGTGTATAGCGCGCACCCTGATTTTAGCACCAATAAATAGTAGAATACAAGAAAACAGAGCTCGTGTACAGATACAGAAATGTCATTTTACTGACTGGTGAAACAGCACAAGCATAGCACATTTGTGGTTCAAAACATTACCGTAAACTGACAATATGTACGGTAATAATATGATCTGATAACTTCTTGAACTTACCAGAATCCAGGAGAAAACAAAACAGATGTGACTTTTCTTTTAAAGCGGAAATGTGAACTAAGATTGGCCAACCATGTTTTTGAATAATATCAATGGCTAAACAATTATAAGCATATTTTCTTTTTTTTTTTTTTTAACGCAACTCTTCCAGATTCTTTGTTTAACCCATAGCAACGCCCTTGACAACGAAAATGCTTTTCTTCGGCAATCTTCGGAAATTACGTGACACCGGGAAGTGCGAGGGAAGTCCGCCATAGAACAATATTGTTTGTTGCATTCCTTCTCGGTAAGATGCCACGGCGGTGTGTGCCGATGTTTTGTTCTCACTCAAACGAAAAGTTGTATGAGTGGATAGCAGGGCACGTAAATGGACATCTTTCGTTCGCACGAAGCGAATGAATTTCACGCCATCATCGAGTAGTGTTCTCTGCTGCAAACACTTCGAAGATGCCTGCTTCCTTAACCCGTCTGCTTATAATCAAGGATTTGCCAAAAAGTAAGTGTGATTTTTGGATAGATGACTGATGACTTTGTCAAAGCAGAGCTGCCAACTCTTGTGGAATGAACAGTATACGCTAGCAACGTTAGCCGAAAGTTAACTCATGGCAATCCCCGATCATAGTTGTTGTTGCGTTCGCTAGGTTAAGCGTGTTTAAATTGCGCGTCATCTACGATCTTGTCCGAAAGGGTTAATCCACTGTCAATCGGGAAAGGGGTGTGGATGTGCATATAAGCGGGTCGGCGTCGCGGTAATTCACGGTCACGTTGCCGTAAGAGACACACACCGCCAGTGAGTTTGTGCACATTTATTTGTATTTGTATTATGTATTTCCGCCTTCATGCTTCAAGCATTGCATTGCATTTGTACGGTTCGGTGTTTCTTTCTCGCGATCGCTTGATAGCCTTCTAGTTTGTGTTTTACGGTACAAGAGCCGCTGTCAGGTGACAACAACAAGCGTGTTGCTTTTAATGTCTGGCAGCGAATCAGCGAGCGCGCAGGTCACGCAGTGAATCGTGGGAAATTGTCTCGAGACAACACGGAAGTGGTGCTTTGTAATCTGTTCGCTTGTGTGAAAAAGCTACATTTCCTCACGCCATTAGACGCCACTTCCTGCCGAGAGCCCAAAGCTGTGTTCGTACTGTTAGCTCCATGTGTTAATAAAGAAACAAAGTTGTCAGCACGTCGTGTGTTCGATACATTTGTAAAAAAAAAAGCTCATAAGAAGACACTATGCGCGATCCGTTTAAGAGACGCTTGAGTAGTAGGAGGCGAGGAGGAGATCAGCGAGAAGCAAAACTTCGCGGTCGAATGTGGCGGCAGTCCGCTATTATTTTGTTTTCTTATTGTTGCCGCAATAAAGTGGAGAAAGCCATCAACGACTCATCTCCTTCTTTCCCCCCAACGTTTTTATATTATTATTTTATATGCACGAGAGCTGCCGGATCTGCCAAAATGAACATGAAGTCTGATTATTATTTTTTTTAACAATGTCATCAGATAGACAAAAACATAAAATTATGTGCAAATGCCTGCATCTTCAAATCATGAAAATAATAACAGCCTATATCTTACCAATCTTGTAATCTCGATGGGTCTTGTATCTATTCCATGTCAGGTAGTCTAGGCACATTGTTTGCATCCTGATTAGCGTCTGGCTAATACATGTTAGGTCTAACATAAAATTCCAACCTCCTCTTCTTCCTCCAACTCTTCAAAAACTTGGATTGCCTCCCTTGCGCTCAATCTATCGCTTATATAGCTGTTTGAATCATTGTTTGAAGGACTTTGTATGGCGGCCATATGTATGGAGCTGCCATCGCTGTTCCCGGTGTGACGTATCACTTCCGGGTTCGTCCCCTTTCAGGCTCGAACTTCGGAAACGCGATTATTTTGTCAAATATACAACATATAAATTATTTTTTCATGCTTTATTTGTTAGACAATGTTTAATTACTTTAATTGTGACCCTATTTGACATGTTATGGAATTACTTAACATTTCTGCTTTAAAGGCTGCTGTATAACTTGCTCGTTTCATCATGATGAATAAATGTTTCCTACATGGATTGATACGGCAAAATGAAAGTGAGAACGTAAGTCGGAAACCAGAGAGAGCTCATCGCTGTCGACACGACAGTAACAATAGGAACTGTTGTTATTTGGGTTTGAGTTTCCCGAGGGACAGATATAGTTGACGGACACAGGAAGTCTGTGTTGTGTTACGTTTGTTATGGTCCAAGCAATAAACGTTGACTCAAATGAGTTGAAGAAACTAAATTCTGTGCTTTAAGAAGAGTGAAAAAAGCTGAAATTAACACAGACAAAATCATTCGGCCGATCAGAGTGAAGTATTACCGAAACAAAATGGTGACGTCACATACCGTAATGGTCGGCAATGGATCGCCGCATACGTTTCTTCAACACAACGTGGCCGTGTCAATAAAAAAAATCATTTTTTACATATATACAGTATATAATATATATACACTCACCAGCCACTTTATTAGGTACACCTGTCCAACTGCTCGTTAACACTTAATTTCTAATCAGCCAATCACATGGCGGCAACTCAGTGCATTTAGGAATGTAGACATGGTTTAAGACAATCTCCTGCAGTTCAAACCGAGCATCAGTATGGGGAAGAAAGGTGATTTGAGTGACTTTGAACGTGGCATGGTTGTTGGTGCTAGAAGGGCTGGTCTGAGTATTTCAGAAACTGCTGATCTACTGGGATTTTCACGCACAACCATTTCTAGGGTTTACAGAGAATGGTCCGAAAAAGACAAAAATTTCCAGTGACCGGCAGTTCTGTGGGCGGAAATGCCTTGTTGATGCCAGAGGTCAGAGGAGAATGGCCAGACTGGTTCGAGCTGATAGAAAGGCAACAGTGACTCAAATAACCACCCGTTACAACCAAGGTAGGCAGAAGAGCATCTCTGAACGCACAGAATGGGCTACAGCAGCAGAAGACCACGCCGGGTGCCACTTTCAGCTAAGAACAGGAAACTGAGGCTACAATTTGCACAAGGTCATTGAAATTGGACAATCGAAGATTGGAAAAACGTTGCCTGGTCTGATGAGTCTCGATTTCTGCTGCGACATTTGGATGGTAGGGTCTGAATTTGGCGTCAACAACATGAAACCATGGATCCATCCTGCCTTGTATCAAGGGTTCAGGCTGGTGGTGGTGGTGTAATGGTGTGGGTTATATTTTCTTGGCACTCTTTGGGCCCCTTGGTACCAATTGAGCATCATTGGAACGCCACAGCCTACCTGAGTATTGTTGCTGACCATGTCCATCCCTTTATGACCACAATGTACCCAACTTCTGACGGCTACTTTCAGCAGGATAATGCACCATATCATAAAGCTGGAATAATCTCTGACTGGTTTCATGAACATGACAATGAGTTCACTGTACTCAAATAGCCTCCACAGTCACCAGATCTCAATCCAATAGAGCATCTTTGGGATGTGGTGGAACGGGAGATTCGCATCATGGATGTGCAGCCGACAAATCTGCACCAAATGTGTGACGCCATCATGTCAATATGGACCAAACTCTGAGGAATGCTTCCAATACCTTGTTGAATCAATGCCACGAAGAATTGAGGCAGTTCTGAAGGCAAAAGGGGGTCCAACCCGTTACTAGCTTGGTGTACCTAATAAAGTGGCCGGTGAGTGTATATTTCTGTCTCCATCCATGTACCTGTGTATAATGCACACCATTATTTTACAAGTTGATTTTGGGGAAAAAAAGTGTGCTTTATATTCAGGAATTTACGGTACTTTTTTTTTCCTCTTTTGATAACCCGATTTTTGTTTTGAAAACATTTCTGCAGTACCGTGCACTCCGAGTCATTGACTGGTGTAATTGCGCACCGCCGCTCCAGGTCTGATCGAAGGAAGGGCGGACCAAACCATATAATGAAAATACGGGGGCGTGGCTGGCAATACATATGCTCTCTGGGTGTTTTCTTTTTGCCAAAAACAAAAGAAGAAAAAGAAATCCTTCGTTTTATTCCTACTAAAATTATAATAATTAATATTTAAATTTGCAAATGATTACCTAATGTTCTAATTTTCTTTGTGGGCCCAATCAGGGCATGGGCTCTTAGAAATCATATCACTTTTCACCCCTATACGGCGCCCCTGTGTAGAGGTACCACTCACTGTATATAGACCTCAATCACATGACGTCACAACTCCGCCCCCCTGACTGGTGCCGCCATATTGTCCGTCAGCTCATCGGGTTTACATATTACCGCTACGTACATTCCTCCTATTACTGCGAGTTTTTCTGCTTGTTTAAGGAATCACCGCCTAGTAAACGAACCCAAAAACCTTCCCGGCAATCGTTAACATTGATTAATCAAAATGGTGAAGGCATGTGTGGCAGTTGGTTGCAGTAACAGAGAAGATAAACGGTCATTTTAGTAGTTGCTGTGTGCCCATTGTTAAAAGGGCAAATCTCGAAAGCAGTACGGTTTGTTTATCTCGGTCCATGATGCGTTTGTGTCGACAGCCAGTAGACAGTGGCGAAAACATCAATATGATGCCAACACGATCGCAGACATCATCAGATGGAGACTACGAAGCTCGTCGCCACGGTCGCGCAGCAAGAAGGTGAGCGCAACAACAGGTGTTGTGCCGAAAAATAGCCGCCCTGCGTGAAATGTCCCCCCTGACGGGAGCGCCCACGCGGAAAACGACTTTCTTGTACCGTGAATATGTATTATTTTACTCTGCTTGAACTAATAAATGTCATACCTGTGTGATTGTCATTGGGATATGGTCGTGAAATCCTGTAGACTAATACATTTTTGTTCAAAGATGGTTATGTGCCCCAGTCCACGATTTGTTACTAAAATACAGTACTAATATTTTGTGTAATTTAATTATTTAAAACTGATCTTACAGTCGTAAATCCATTATATAACACCATTTACCATTATCATTTACTGTAATGCGTCCATGAAAACATTTAATGTTTTCACGTCAATAAAGCGTTATAAATAAGCGTTCCCGTCAGGGAGTACATTTCACGCGGGGCCGCTATTTTTCAGCACAACAACACCGGCTCGTTGTCGATCAAATTTCATTTTACAATCGTGACAACGGTGACGCTCAGCTGACCAAATGTCAGTTTATATTCGGGCCGGTGCCGATTTTGGGTACCCGACTTCTCATCGTGACAAAAACTGGAGTGTGATTGGAAATTTTGTGGTCTCAGGACGAGCTCTGACGCACGGGACGGGACCGGACGGGAGGAAATACCGGCTTGGGCATAAAATATGGATCTGGCGACTGGATCGACCGAAGCTTTTCCAAATAACGGCTTTTATGCAAGTCATCCAATGAGTTTACAGCGTCTGAAAGCACCGGGCTTCCATAATTTGCAAGGGAATCCACCTTTAGAAACTATGATCATTGACAATACGACACACAATGACGGACAATATGGCAGCACAATACAGCGATCACGTGATTGTGTGACGTCACTATTGTCTGTCATTGTTTATCCGTATTCTCAATGTTTTCAATTTGTCGTGCAATTTCTGGAAGCCCCGGTGCTTTCAGATGGTGTAAACTCATTGGATGCGTTGCATAAAAGGCGTTATGTGGAAAAGCTTCAGTCTATCCATTCGCCAGATCCATATTTGATGCCTAAATCGATATTTTCCGCTGTCTTCGCCCTCTCTGCCTGACATCTGTTACCCTGATATCTACAACTATCTTGTCCACACAAAATCAGCCTATTCTCACGAAAGTTTGAAAAACTTTAAGAGCAACACTCTAAGCAACATTACCCCGTGTGACCCTATACTTCCAATTTTCTAAAATGGCGACAATCAATAAAAAAAAAAAAAAAATACGTTGACTGCGATGGCCGACGCTTCAAGGATAGGTGGATATTGGACTATTTCTTCCAATAAAACACGCAACAACTGTGTCTGCCTCATTTGCAAAGAGACAGTCGCTGTTTTCAAAGAGTTCGATGTGACGCGATATTACCAAACAAGACACGTTGTCATGTACGACAACATTACAGGGAAGATACGCAGCGAGAAATTATAGCAACTTGAAGCTAGTTTAATTTCACAGCAGCAGTATTTCGCAAGAGCCGAGTGTCGAAAGAGAACGCCACAAAGGCGAGATTGTTGAAATTATGAATTTAAAAAAATAATAATAGAGCAAATGTGACACACAGAAGGGCTTGCTAAAATTTGTTTAAATATATTGTTCTATGTAAATCAGCCAAGGTAGCCCCCCGCATTTTTACCACACCAAATCTGGCCCCCTTTGCAAAAGGTTTGGACATCCCTGTTCAACTGATGATGCATAGACGAGGCCAGCTTCTTTCACTTGGTACCAGCTAAATATTATTCAAAAAATAATGATGGCGGAAGAAATAAACATCTTGAATTTGAAACTGTATGTTGTCGGCGATTAGCCTCGCAATGATCTTAATTGTGATTGTCAGCCCAAAACCCTCTAAATATATATTAAATGCATCTTACCAGGTATAAAATGACTACTACATAGTCTATGTTGATCGTTTAGTGCCCAGTTTTCTCGTCGAATTGCAGCAGTCCATCTCGCTCTCCTCTCCGGGTCTCTCGGAATACGGTAGAACTTCAAGTCTCTCCGTCTATCTTCTCTGTTATTGCAACCAACTGCCACACACGCCTTCACCATTATGATTATTAATGTTAACGAGCAGAAAAACACGCCATAATAGGAGGAATTTACGAAGCGGTAATGCGTTAACATGATGAGTAGACGGACAACCGGCGCGGAGGCGTGGTTGTGACGTCATGTGAGTAGGGTCTATAAAGGAAAGTCAATTTCATGCAATGACACTGTCGGCCACCGGGGGGGGGGGGGGGCTGCCCCGCCCTTAAAATCCGTTTATAGATATGCTGTCATAGAATCCCTACCAATGTTGAGACCAAATCTACGCCCTTGAATGAGGTGCAGAAATGCTTGTATGGAATTTGATATATTTTCCAATGTAGGGTAAAATAAACAAAATGAACACCGGCATTTTTGTTACCATACGCAAACACTAGCGAACTTTTAATTTATTTGTGGAATTTTGAAAATACGAATCGATGGTAGTTGTCAGTTGCTGTTCTTATGCAACAAGGCTGGTGTCCCTGCCCCCTCTGAGCCAAAATAGCATGGACACCCTCCCCTCTTTCCACCCTCGCGTTCCCCCGTCACTCTTCCACACTTTGATCGCTAGCCTCGACCAGGGTCCGCTCTCTTCAATCATTGACCTGAAGGAAGGAAAGGACCTGGAGTAGCACCTGTGTGGACTCCGACAACCAGTGCTGCCATGATCCCATGTGCGGACCTCCGGCCCGGCCCGGCTTGATTTATTTTTCACCGGGAGAGAGTCAACCACCGCCGGGCGCGATGTTGTTCTGGCAGCCGTGCACCGAGAACTTCATCGCACCGCCGCAACAGCAGCAGCGACGCGACGGAAGTCACCAACGGTACGGTCATTTTATATTTTGCTCTCTTTTGATTGAGTTTTTCTTTGTCCATCATACTCGTTGACATGGTGAGCGTTTGGATAAGCACGCAATGACGAATTCGGCTGTGGACTTTTTGCTGTCACTTCAAAGAAATAAGTTTATGACAGAAAAACATTCGAAAAGCGCTAGTGTTGTGTTAGGGAGAGGGCGGGGCGCGGTTGCCAATGACGGAAGCGCGGACGCTCGCGATTGGTCGAGCGACCGCGGCAGAAGCGCGCCGATTGGCTGGCGGGCACCTCCGTAGCCGAGGCTCGAGTCTGGCGGAGGAACAGCGGGGGGCAGCACCTTACAGTGCGGACTCCGCAGAGCGAGCGACGGGGCGGACGCGGAGGAGCCATGTTGATGCCCGGTTGTGCGTTTTTTCGGGTTTGGGCTCAAGGACCGCGGCGGCGAGGAGAGGGCTGCGAGCCAGCCTGGTGATTGGAGTGAGTGGCCGGGGGAGGTGCGACTAGGAGCCCGGACATTGACTCAAAAGCGACGGGAAGTTGGTGCTAGGTAGCAACAGCTGTGCGGGGGACTAACCCGACACGTAAAAATAGCAGCCTTCCCCGGTTGTTTCCCCACCACTTCACCCCATTTGTCCGACTAGAGAGCTTTTGTGACGGTGACGAGAAACAACAGGGAGGAGGAAACGTCCCTACCCGGAGCTAGCTTAGCCTAGCACCGTTAGCATGTGAGCTTGGCGTTCTTCTCCCTCCGAGTCACGACCGTCATTTCGGGGATATAAACTTCATAGCGTGGCGGCCCCGGATGAGCGTTTTGTACCGGTCCCCCACATAGCTCGTGTAGCACCCCCTAAATGTGGAGTATTATGGAGATCTGTTGCGTCTCTGTTGGATTCGCCTGGCTAGTGAGCTAGGCTAGGCTAAATTTCCGAGAGAGAGAGAGGCCGGGCGGACTTCCTCCTCTTCCCCCTCCTCGTCCTCAGCTCCCCGGTCGTCGTTGTCGTCGTCGCCCCCCTACTCGAAGCGACAAGCTGGCGGCCCCCCAAGTAGAAGGCGAGGACAAGGAGTTGGGCCCCATGGCCTGGGTGCTCAAAATCGACGACGCCACCATCGAGTCGGGGCTGGTGCACGACTTCGACGCCAGCCTCTCGGGCATCGGCCAGGAGTTGGGGGCGGCAGCCTACAGCATGAGGTTGGTCAGATGGAGAGTTGTTGGATGATTTATTCCACAGCGACCAAATATCCTCACAAGCTGAATAATTGTGTCTTATTTGTCACATTTTCGCCCATTTTGCCCTCCCTCAAGTATGCAATTACTAGTTAACTACTGTGTTGAACTAGGAACACTACTGGGTCCAACTAGATGCCATGTGCCACCTAATAATCCAGCAGGACAATTCAGAATAGGGCTGCAGCTAGCGATTACATACGTAATCGAATAATCTATCGATCAGTTAGAGTAATCGGATTACGAACATTTAATTCGTTCCAGAATACATTTTACGATATGTAAAACAAATGAACAAGTGATTATGCTTGCGATAATATATTTTGGCACGCTAAAATTACATTTTGAAAGAGTATTAAATGCGAATACAAAATAAAATTCCTAAGTGGTTCTTAAAATGATTTATAATTGCACATTCAGTTCACGGGCAATAAATGGATTTAAAAATATAATACCTGAGTTTAGCCTCAAACGATATCAAAATATAAATGAGAATCGAAGTCCAACAAAAGATGGGTTGGCGCTCGCGTGGCGTCTCTGCTCGTCTGCGTGGCTGTCGCGCGCCTGGCGGGGCTCGTGTGTGGCTGATGTGATGGGGCGCGCTCGGGTGGGGGGGTCCCGGTTTGGCGATTGGGCGGCATCGAATCGGTCGCCAATGGGCTTACAATCACAAGGGATTCACACGATTACTGGTTTCTAGATCACAGAGCTGATTTGTGTACGCGCTACGCCTTTCAATCACTTATTTTATAGACTTCCCCCACCCCTCCCCCTCTTTCCCTGGTCAACAGGCCCCCCCAAATGGTTTCAACTGGAAATACATCTAGCTGACGATAGCACCAGCATATTAGTAGTTAATGTAGACGTTCAATGTATTTCTGGTTGTAGTTTGTGTTTCTTTTCTTTCTTCTCTTGTGTTCCTGTTCGCTGCTTTGTCATAATAAACGAGGTATGTTGAATGATCACAATGGGAATATGACAGACTCTCAATGTGAAACATTAAAACTGTTCAGACCATCCGGGCACTTAGACTTCCATTCTCCGTGTCAAACAGCTGAACAGGACAGGTTTAAAAAAAAAAAAAAAAGTCCAACAAAAGAACAAATGGCTTATTTGCGAAGCAAAAGTCC
The DNA here is from genome assembly GCF_030265065.1 of Corythoichthys intestinalis. Classification (NCBI taxonomy): domain Eukaryota; kingdom Metazoa; phylum Chordata; class Actinopteri; order Syngnathiformes; family Syngnathidae; genus Corythoichthys; species Corythoichthys intestinalis. The sequence continues at coordinate 29,533,506 of NC_080416.1, forward strand.
CCTTAGCTCTAATGCTATAAAATGCTAACTTTTTTTTTTGTACATAGGTATTAACACGTCGTTGAAATACATATTCCCACAAAAATAACTGCTAAGTATACTTCTAAACTAAATAACGAATGCATAAACAAACATAATAGCTCAAACAAAAACATACCTTATGTTGGTCTTAACAGGGAGCAGCTGGATTCAGCCATGCATAGACTTCATAATCGATTGACATGACATGGGAAATGGTGTTTTCAAAAACACCAAAACAGGCACCTACCTTAGCTATATATGAGTCTCCATGAGCAGCGGCATCAAAAAATTCAAAGTCTTTCCCTTATAAAATCCCGATTATTTTTTATATAAGTATAACACAACTTAAAATGGCTATAAAAGTCTTAGATTTTACACTAGACGCACAAAAATCACAAATGCAGAGATATATCACCTATATTTTCATGATCAATAGCAATATTTAACATACTGTATCCTTTAAGTTTTAGACCAAAATAGCAACTGTTTTTTTTTTTTTTTTTTTTTTTAACTGCAAGTTTTCAACAGCTAATAAATCACTCAATTCAACATCAGAAACTTGATACTTGAGGAAAACTTGCAGAATAAATTACAAATAATATGTAAATAGATTATTAATCAATTATATATACAATCACAATTTATTATAGAATAGAATACCCTATATAATAATTGTAGACTATATACTGTTAGCGAATGAGGCTAGCGGCCGCCTGGCGTAAACAGAGTTTATCTGGCGAAAATTCTTGTAAATAAATGCTTAAATCCCCAGAATTTTTCATAGATATGGACGTAAACTGTCTCGGTTCTTGGTTAAAAGCAAAGAAACCGTGCAGTTATCGTTTAGTCTACGTATATTGTCGAAGTACAAAGCTACTCTTTTAGCGAATGAGGCTAGCAGCTGCTTGGCGTAAACAGAGCTTTTCTGGCGAAAATTCTTGTGAATAAATGCTTAAATCCCTGAATTCTTTATAGATATGGACGTAAAACAGTCTCGATTCTTGGTTAAAAGCAAAAAAACGTGCAGGTAGCATTTATTTTGCATAAATATTGCCAACTATGAGGCTAGTCACAAAAATTAGCCGCCTCCATGTGTAAACAAAGAAGAACATTCCTGCGAATAAATGCTTCAAAAGCAAAAAAAAAAAAAAAAAAAAAACGTGCAGGTAGCATTTATTTCGCATAAATATTGCCAACTATGAGGCCAGTAACGAAAATTAGCCGCCTCCATGTGTAAACAAAGAAGAAAATTCCTGCAAATAAATGCTTCAATCACTGAATTCCTTGTAGATATGGATGTAAAACAGTCTCGATTCTCTGTTAAAAGAGCAAAAAAACAGGCAGTTACATATTTATTTTACGTATATATGTCGAAGAATGACTAGCGGTTCCCATTCTCCCATTGATTTTTTTTTTCACGTTTCAAAATGCATGCATGGTAAGAAAAATAAAATATTTACCTTGAATCCTCGAACAAATCACTCCTGAGACCTTCCTGTTTGTATGCTGTACTGCTTTCGTTCTTTTTCAACCTAAATCTAAGCTTGAATCCAGCTTAGACATGTGTCATCTTCGCCTGACTATACTAAATATAGCTTGGCCCCCTCTGATAAAGTGTGACGCAAAGAGTGACGAAGTGTCACGTCAATAGTAATGAAGTCTATGAGCCATGTTAGACAAATGATGGCATATTCACTGTTGCTACTGGAGGGGCAGTGTATCCACCCAAATGAATAAATTTAAATGCAACACTTTGAAAACAAACAATTACAACACCACTTGAATTAAACGTATCCTAGAAGCAGCATAATTTGATTCAAAGTTTACTCATCAAATTCCTCAAGTTAATTGATCGTTGCAGCACCAATTTACAATACTAAAGAAGTGTCTATCAAGTGAGATTACTTCCACTTTGTTGCTTCTTTTTCCATACTAGCATTAAATCTGCAGATAATAACGTTTTATAGCGATAGGTGTCCCATTAGTCTTTTTTAAATTTATTTTCACCCCATGAAGCGAAATGGTATGTTTGCTAACATGTTAATTGATAATCAAAGACATACCTGATTTTATATTATTTGGTACTGAAGTAACACAAGCAATAAAAGCATGTATGTTTATGATTAGCGTTTAGCATTGGTATTTTTGCTAACATGCTAATCAATAAAGCTTTTATTGCTTGTCTGCTTGTACATCTAATAAACACAAGCAATGAAAACAGGTATGTTTATGACTATCGATTAGCATGTTAGCAAATATACCAATGCTAATCATAACATACCTGGTTTTATGTTTATGATTAGCGTTTAGCATTGGTATTTTTACATTATTGATTAGCATGTTAGCAAATATACAGTGGGGAGAACAAGTATTTGATACACTGCCAATGGGAAAACCCATTGGCAGTGTATCAAATACTTGTTCTCCCCACTGTACCAATGCTAATCATAAACAACTGCTTTCATGTTTAGCATTTGTATTTTTGCTAACATGCTAATCAATAAAGCTTTTACTGCTTGTGTGCTTGTACAACTAATAAACACAAGCAATGAAATGTATTTTTATGACTATCGATTAGCATGTTAGCCAATTTACCGATGCTAAATGCTAATCATAAAAATACCTGCTTTTATTGCTTGTGTTTATTAGATCCAATCACGTCATTTTCAAAGTATCGAATCGGCAAAAAAATATCGGCCATGCCTTTTTTTAATATATATATATTTTTTAATTAAATCGTTTTCTAATTGTATTTAAGGTTACAGACATAATATGTTACACTTATCCAGAGGTTTTAGTTTAGGCTTAAGGTAGGGTTATCAAATTTATCCCAATAACGGCGGTAATTAATTTTTTAAAAAATGTATCACGTTTAAGTATTTAACGCAATTAATGCATGCGCTGCACGATCCACTCACGCATTGTCGCGCTCCATCTGTAATGGTGCCGTTATGCCTATATAGACCCTACCCACGTGACGTCACCACTCCGCTCTCCTGACTGGTGCCGCCCACTTGACCTGTTACGGCTACGTACATTCCTCCTATTTACGGCGTGTTTTTCTGCTCGTTAACATTAATAATCAAAATGGTGAAGGCGTGTGTGGCGGTCGGTTGCAATAACAGAGAAGATAGACGGAGAGACTTGAAGTTCTACCGGATTCTGAGAGACACGGAGAGGAGAGAGCGAGATGGGCTGCTGCAATTCGACGAGAAAACTGGGCTCAAAACGATTACCACAGATTATGTAGTCATTTTATATCTGGTAAGATGCATTTAATATATATTTAGAGGGTTTTGGGCTGACAACCACAATTAAGATCATTGCTAGGCTAATCGCCGACATCATACACGTATGTATGTAGTGAGAGTGCTATCGCTAAACCATATAAACATTAAAAGCCCTAGCTCCATTGACAAATGACATGAAATACATTAGACTTGACAGTGGATGTTAGCAAGAACAAAAGATTTTGAATTGAAAATTTCGTAACTCACCTTTCCAAGCACAAGATAGATTCCTGCCGAATTTTCGTGGACGAGTACCTGTTTCACCCAACCAGCAACGAAGTATTTATAAGCGTCCAAGCTCTTGAAGTTTTTCAAATTTTCGTGAGAATAGGCTGATTTTGTGTGGACAAGATAATTGTAAATATCAGCGTAGCAGATGTCAGGCAGACAGGGCGAAGACAGTGGGTCGAAAAACATCGATTTGGGCATCAAATATGGATCTGGCGACTGTATAGAATGAAGCTTTTCCACATAACGCCTTTTATGCAACACATCCAGTGAGTTTACGGCATCAGAAAGCACCGGGTCTTCCATGAAATGCATTTTAAATTCCTCGATCAATTGAAACCAATGCTAATACAGAGACAAAATGACGGACAAGTGGGCGGAACCATACAGCGAGCACGTGGTTTTGTGACGTCGGTGGGTAGGGTCTATAGAGAGCTAAAAGTCAGCGTAAAATGAGTGGAGTGAATTTTGGCAGACTTTGGAGCCTTATTTTAATTGGCTAAAGCCTTACAATCCCTCTCCCTACAATTAAAAATATCATGGGAAGCAATGTGGGGAAGCAAGGCAGCAATTGATCTTTTCTTAACACCTTGAATTATATCCCATCGCAGAGAAGATATATGAATTGGTAGCACTATGCACAGTCGTGGTTTCACGTGTCATGGTTCCACTTCCCATCATGCATTGGGCATGGCCTTCAGTATCATTTACTGAAAGCTCAACAAATACACTATATGGCAATATTTAGTCACAATATACAAAGTCACAAGTCTTTCTATCCGTGGATCCCTCTCACAGAAAGAATGTTAATAATGTAAATGCCATCTTGAGGATTTATTGTCATAATAAACAAATACCGTTCTTATGTACTGTATGTTGAATGTATGTATTCGTCCGAGTTTTATTCATTTTTTTCTTAATGCATTGCCAAAATGTATATGATCGGAAAAATTATCGGGAATGATTGAAATTGAATCGGGGGCAAAAAAAAGCCATCGGATTGGGAAATATTGGGATCGGCAGATACTCAAACTAAAACGATCGGGATCGGATCGGGAGCAAAAAAACATGATCGGAACAACCCTAGTGCTAATCGATAATCATAAACATACCTGCTTTTATCGATAATAATAAACATACCTGCTTTTACTAGTTACTAAAGTAAAACAAGCAATAAAAGCAGGTATGTTTATGATTATCGATTAGCGTTTTTTTTTTTTTTTTTTTTGCTAACATGCTTATAAGGTATCAATAATTATAAACATACCTGCTTATATTGCCTGTATTATTTTAGTACCTAATAAAGTACCTAATAAAATAAAAGCAGAAATGTTTATGATGATCGATGAGCATTGTTTTTTTTTTTTTGCAAACGTGCTAATCATAAACATACCTGCTTTTTTTTTGTTACTAAAATAACACAAGCAATAAAAGAAGGTATGTTTATGATGATCGATTAGCATGGGTTTTTGCAAATGTGCTAATCGCTAATCATAAACATACCCGCTTTTATTAGTTACTAAAATAACACAAGCAATAAAAGAAGGTATATTTATGATGATCAATTAGCTTTGGTATTTTGCTGACATGCTAATCGATTAGCTTTGGTATTTTTGCTGACATGCTAATCGGGCATCATAAACATACCAGTTTCTGAAATTGTATTTTTGCTAACATGCTAATCAATAATCATAAACATTGCTTTTATTTTATTAGGTACTAAAGAAATGCAAGCAATAAAAGCAGGTATGTTTATTCTATTAGATACTAAAGTAACACAAGCAATATAACCAGGTATATTATGATTATCGATTAGCATTGTTTTATTTCTAACGTGCTAATCGATGATCATAAACATACCTGATTATATTCGGTACTAAAGTAACACAAGCAATAAAAGCAGGTATGGTTATGATTATCGATTAGCATTTTGTTTTGCTAACATGCCAATTGATACTTTTTATAAGGCACAAAAGTAGCACAAGCAATAAAAGGAGGTATGTTAGCATGTTAGCAAAAATGCCATTTCCCTTAACCCTAAAAGCTACTTGAGCAGTTTTTTGCTATCCGTAATGTCCATTGAGCTCCATGTTCTAGTCTATTCAGTATTCATTCATAAGATAATGTTAGGACAACAACAAGTTGCTTATGAGGTAAGCAACCTGCGTGCATTATTTTACGACTGCATGCAACTAGTACAACTCGCGACGTCAATTAGTTAATATCTCGAGCTTCACAAGTCGTACTAGTGTAGTTTTGCCTCACCAATAATGTACGGTTGTCCGTATAGGAAATATTCTGACAATATTTTAAAACTAATAAACCGAAAAAAAAGCTCTTTTCATCCTTCTGCTGTGAATTGAATTCAGTATCACTAGTAGACGCCCAATTCCTTTTCACTTCCTGTTGATTTTGGAACAACCGGTTGCTATTAAAATCTTCCAGTTGAATAGTCTACATTCGCTCACTGGCTGCCATTGTCGGCGCTAGACATTCAATTCAGTAATGGTGAAATTACAGCAATAATCGATACATATGACAGGAAATGATTCTACAATATACAATGTATTGATATTTGGTCATTTCCCGATGATTTTGGCTTTCTTAACAGAATGTGACCTGAGAATGTCCCCAATTAAATTGGAAGTTACTCAAAGTCAAAAGGAAGTACAGTGGTCTGAAAAAGTATTTGAACCTTTTGGGACTTCTTACATTTCTGCATAAAATAATCAAATGTGAGCTGATCTCTGGCAAAATTATACAGATGAAAAAACGGCTTTAACTAAAACCACCCAAACATTTATAGGTTTTCATATGTTAATGAGGACGGTATGCAAACAATGACAGAAGGGGGAAAAATAAGTAAATGAATCATCGCATTTAATGTTTTGTGGCCCCCCTTTGGCAGCAATATCTTCAGCCAGACAGTTCCTGTAGCTGCAGATCAGTCTGGCACATCGTGCAGGACTAATTTTGGTCAATTCTTCTCTACGAAACTGCTGTAGTTCTCGCTCTATTTAAAAAAAAAAAAATTCTTATATATATATAAACCTGTCCTGTTCAGCTGTTTGACACGGATTATTCAACATACCACTTCCATTAAGACAAAGAAGCAAACAGGAAGGGTTTATAGGGGAACAGAAGAAAAGCAAAGACGGACGAAACCCAAACATCAACAAGAAATACATTGAACACCTACACTAACTATGAATATATTGGTGTTATCGTCAGCTAGATGTATTTCCAGTTAACACCATGTGGGGGGCCTGTTAACCAGGGAAAGAGAGGGGGCGTCTTAAAGATAAGTGATTGGAGGGGTGGAGTGAACACAAATCGGCCCAATGATCTAGAACCCAGTAATCGAGTGAATCCCTTGTTAGTGTGAGTCCGTTGGCAACGCACCCAACGGCGCCCTATCGCCAAGCCCGGCACAGAGGTACCCTACCCAAACACGCCTATTTATTATACTGCTGTAGTTCAGTCAAATTCCTGGGATGTCTGGCATGAATCACTGTCTTTGGGTCATGCCACAGCATCTCAATGGAGTTTAAGTCTGGACTTTGACTTGGCCACAGCATCATGATTTGGGGCTGTTTTGCTGACTCAGGGCCTGGACAACTTGCAGTCATTAATGGAAGAATGAATTCCAAAGTTTATCAAGATGTTTTGCAGGGAAAACTGAGGCCGCCTGTCAGACAGCTGAGGCTAAAAAGAGGATGTATGCTGCAACAAGATATGATCCAAAACACAGAAGGAAATCAACTTCAGAATGGTTTCAGAAGAACAAAATACACGTTCTGGAGTGGCCAAGTCAAAGTCCAGACTTGAACCCAATTGAGATGCTGTGGCATGACCTAAAGACAGCGATTCATGCCAGACATCCCAGGAATCTGAGTGAACTACAGCAGTTTTTGTTGAGGAGAATGGGCCAAGATTAGTCCTGATCGATGTGCCAGACTGATCTGGGGGACCCACAAAATATTAACAGTGATTGTTCACTTACTTATTTTTCCCCCTAACGTTATTGTTTGCATACTATCCTCATCAAAATATGAAAACCTATAAATGTTTGGGTAGTTTTAGTTAAAGCAGACACTGTTTTTTCGTCTGTGTGATTTTGACAAAGATCAGATCACATTTGGTGGTGATTTTATGCAGAAATGTGAGAAATTCCAAAAGAGTCAGATACTTTTTCATACCACTGTATTCATTCCCGGGTCACTTCCTGTAAAGTAACCCAAAATCAACGGGAAGTGACCCATAAATTACCTCATTGCCTGGCATTGGCTACCACTGTTGGGCATAGAACTCAATTATATTCATAACAGAAGAATGAAAACAGCTTGTTTTCTGTTCATTACTTGTACAGTAAAATTTTGTAGAATTATTTCCTGACATATGTATCGATAATTGTTGAGATAATCATTATCTTGAGCCTTGTACCAGCTAATTTTGTCAAGGCGAGAAATTTCCATAGGGAAAAAAGAACTCTTGGCCCATGTAGTATTTAAAGAAAGCATGTACTGAAACATCTGGGAATTGTTTTCTTTATTGCAGGACTTCCTGGTTCTTTGAGTTCACTTCATTAGCACAACGTCTTTCATGATCAATGAATTATTTTTTTTGTCCGTCGGTACCACGGGGCGGACTGAGGCACGCCGCCTGGGGGCCGCTGCATTAGTGTGTTAATGATTTGTTTGACGCACATGCGTGTCCTTATCTGCCACCCCCTCCACCATCAGCCCGCAGCTGCGTTTATCTCGGCCGCGGCGTGTTTGTCAAGCTGGTTATGAAGCACGTTGGGGTGAGGGGTCGGGCGGACGACATCTGTTTGGGCTGTCTCGACCCATTGAATAACGCTAACGAAGAATTAACTTGTGAAAGAAGATATTTCCATGAAAACGGTGTAGTCTAATAAGAAGTAGTAGATCTATAAACAAAACTGGTAAGGTGGAACATACCATCATTTCTAAAAGGGGGAAATTGTAAGTACACAGTCGGAGTGTGACAACACAGTATATCGAAATGGTGATGTATTGTGATACTTTGTATCCCAAAAGATTATCGATAAGCTCTTGCCAAGAATCGATATATCGTTTTAAAAAGGTGTCACTGTATGAAAAAAAACAAAAAATAAGAGGACGCTACGGGTTGCTACCAAATCTTCATCTTCAATCTTCAGTTCAAATCAATCAGTTAATATAACCATCTTTGATGTGAAAGATGTCACAGAATGTATAATGTAATAACGTATATAACATGAAAAGTAACGTCAGTTACTCTTACAGTGAGGTAACTGAGTGACTAAATTACTTTTTTAAAAGTACGATTAACAACACTTGATATGATATCTGTACTGTATACAGTGCCCTCCATAATTATTGGATTTATAATAATTGTTTTTTAGCTTCTAATAATTATTTTTTTCTAAATAATATGGGACCTTAATGGAAAAAGAGAAAAATCCAACCTTCAATACAAGTGCATTTATTCAGTGGGGGAAAAAAATCCAACATAAAGAAATAATTTTTTGACATCAAATAATGTGTGTCACAATTATTAGCACCCCTGGTGTTAATACTTTGTACAACCCCCTTTTGCCAACAAAACAGCACCTAATCTTCTATAATGTTTCACAAGATGGGAAAAGACAGAAAGAGGGATCTTCAGCCATTCCTCTTTGCAGAATCTCTCTTAATCATCCAGAGACCTGGGTCCTCTCCTCTGTACTCTCCTCTTCAGCTCACCCCACAGGTTTTCAATGGGGTTGAGGTCTGGGGACTGAGATGGCCATTGGAGGAGCTTGATTTTGTGTCTGGTGAACCATTTCTGTGTAGATTTGGCCATATGTTTAGGGTCATTGTCTTGCTGAAAGACCTAGTGACGACCCATCTTCAGCTTTCGGGCAGAGGGCAACAGATTCTGATTTTAAATGTCCTGGTATTTCCAAGCATTCATGATGCCATGCACCCTAACAAAGTTCCCAGGGCCTTTGGAAGCGAAACAGCCCCACAGCATCGCTGACCCACCCCCACACTACACAGTTGGGTATGAGGTGCTTTTCAGCATGCGCATCTTTCGTGGCACGCCAGACCCACTTAATGTTTCTCACCAAAAAGCTCAATCTTGGTCACATCTGACCAAAGCACACGGTCGCCGTTGAAGCCCCAATACCGCTTGGCGAACTCCAGACGTTTGCGTTTATGATTGTGAGTGAGGAAAGGTTTTCTCCGTGCATGCCTCCCAAACAGCTTGTTGGCGTGTAGACAGCACCTCATACCCACTGTGAAGTATGGGGGTGGGTCAGTGATGCTGTGGGGCTGTTTCACTTCCAAAGGCCCTGTGAACCTTGTTAGGATCCATGGCATCATTAATGCTTTAAATACCAGGACATTTTAAATCAAAATCTGTTGCCCTCTGCCCTAAAGCTGAAGATGGGTCGTCACTGGGTTTTTCAGCAAGACAATGACCCTAAACATATGGCCAAATCTATACAGAAATGGTTCACCAGACACAAAATCAAGCTCCTCCCATGGCCATCTCAGTCCTCAGACCTCAACCCCATTGAAAACCTGTGGGGTGAGCTAAAGAGGAGAGGACCCAGGTCTCTGGACGATTTAGAGGGATTCTGCAAAGAGGAATGGCTGAAGATCCCTCTTTCTGCCTTTTCCATCTTGTGAAACATTTTAGAAGATTAGGTGCGGTTTTGTTGGCAAAAGGGGGTTGTACAAAGTATTAACACCAGGGGTGCTAATAATTGTGACACACATTATTTGATGTCAAATAATTATTTCTTTATGTGGGATTTTTTCCCCACTGAAAAAATGCACTTGTATTGAAGGTTGGATTTTTCTCTCCATTAAGGTCCCAAATTATTTAGAAAAAAAAATTACTAGAAGCTAAAAAACACATAATTATTATAAATCCAATAATTATGGAGGGCACTGTATGTTCATCTTCGAGCACTTGATCTATGAAATGGAAGATGATTTTTCTTGTTTTGTTTCAGCGATGTGCTGGCCCTGCCCATCTTCAAGCAGGAGGACTCCAGCCTCCCTCCGGAGAGTGAGAGCAAGAACCCTCCATTCCAGTATGTTCTCTGCGCCGCCACCTCGCCGGCCGTCAAGCTGCACGACGAGACGCTCACATACCTCAACCAAGGTCCTTCCAGTCGGCGCTAAACAATAGCATCATATTTGATAGCTTGTTTTATGACAATTTTTAGCAGATTAAAACAATTTGAATGACTAATTGAGAAACTTCAGTTCCAGATAACAGAAGAAAAAACATTTGAACAACGCTGAAATGTAGAATTGTGTATCATCTGCACTGGTGTGATCGGAGATGTACTGTTCCATAATCTGAACCAAGGGAAGCATACAGATGTTGAATAGAAGCGGTCCTAGAATAGGCCCTTGAGGAACCTCACATGTGAATTAGGTTCATTCAGGTCCGATTAACACAAATAAATCCCTATTTTGTCAGGAAGATTTGAACTATTGAAACACAGTGTCATTGTTCATAACAATAAATAGCATTTGCAAATACATATTTTCTACAAGGCATGCTCAAATTATTGAGACAACAATGATACATTTGTCAATGTTTAAATGAGATGAAAAAACTGAATTTGTCTATGACGTGCAGGCCAGTCTTACGAGGTGCGCATGTTGGACAACAGGAAGTCCGGAGAGTTACCGGAACTCACCAACAAGATGGTGAAGGTGAGGATATGCCTTCTTGTCTTAGTCATAGCATTGTGGATAACATTGTTATACGTGTGTAGAGCACAGTGCGAGTGGTGTTCCACGACCGGCGGCTTCAGTACACGGAACATCAACAGCTTGAGGGATGGAAGTGGAACCGTCCCGGTGATCGCTTACTGGATATCGGTAACCCTAACCGCCTGACGACAAAAGCATTGTGTGCAAAGTACGTGTTGCGAGACTGATACTGTGCCGGGACAGATATTCCTATGTCGGTGGGCATCGTGGAGCCCAAGACGCACCCCTCCCAGCTCAACGCCGCAGAGTTCCTGTGGGACTTGAACAAGAGAGCGTCGGTCTTTGTGCAGGTAACGCCCAGGGGAATGGAATGTATTTTCAAGTATAAGCGGATTCACAATTGAAAAAGTATATCTTTACAGGATGTATTTTGATAGGTTTTTAGATTTGATGGTGATATACGTCCAATCCGTTTGAAGTGGGAGTGTTGAACGTCATTCGTTGAATGTCAATTTTCGCTTTTTCACCTGAGCAACGCCGGGCCATACGACTAGTATTTATATAAACATTATCACTCCTTGACTCGTCCAAAGAAGATGACTCATTGATGAATCATTAAGTTATTGAAATATAGCAAAGTGTATCTCCTCCAAATAAACTCGCCAAAGTAGAGGTCGACCAACAGGCTGATATAAGGACTTTTTTTTTAATATCGGCCATCGGACAATTAACCCCCCCCCCCCCCCCCCCCCCCCCCCAAAAAAAAAACAAAACAAAAAAACATGATTTTGATCAGGCATCTGTGTGGGCAACTAGCCGTCGCTACTGACGGTAGGACCCCGGAAGGACCCTGCAGCAGCTTGAAGGCAGGCTGCTGCCATAGGAAGCTTCAGGCTTGCCTGTTTTGTAAATTTTGTCAAAGATTTAAAAAAAAATTTGCATTAGAGAATATGCAATGTTGCTTTAGCCTTTTAAGGTGTTTACTGAGGGATTCTTACACTCTATATGTAACTCGTAGAATTAGCGTAAGCATTAGCTTTAGCATCCCCTTAAACTCTTACTCTCACTTGTTTCCATCTCGTACTCGTTTACATCTCAAGTCCTGGTGGGCTTAATTATTTGAAAATTCAATGTGCTGTTCTTGCTGAATGTGTATAATCATAAAAAGAAGTGCTGCATTTGTTGGTTTGGTTTAGAGGTGCTTTAATTGATTAATCGACAACTATTTTGATAACCAATCGTTTAGGACCTTAAACTTGTCTAAATTCGTGAAATTATAACATATATGTATAACTTCTCAGTTGTAAATATTATTAGATTTCTTCATTATATTTTTGTTTAGTCAAAAGGAGCACATGAACAAAAATCGGCTTTTACTTTGGATAACAATCCATATTTTTGCCAATTTTCAGACATCCTACCATCTGAATTAGCTCCTTAAAAAGCCTGCAACAACTAATTGATTAAATCAATTAATAAATTAGTTGCCAACAAATTTGAAAATCTATTTTTGCTGGCAGCGATGAGCAGTCTCGTTCTGGGTCCTTTTTTGTGTGTAATGTGAGGTTGTGTGCGTGCGTGCCAGTGACTAGAGCAAGAGGGGGAGAGAGTTCACTGCTACACTCAGGTTAGGTTGCTGGATACTAATATTACAGTGTCGAGAGTTAGATTGTCTTTTGTGTTGTTAGACCCAGTGTGCCTCTGTCAGAGGTGGATAAATGAAACCAATTGTATTGTTTGTATTCTTTGTTGATGAGACTAGCTTAGCACAAAGCGCGAAGCTAGTTAGCGATTATGCTTGTCAGTATCTTAGGTATCAATTTGTATTGTTTTGGATAAGCAAATTAGCCCTTGAGTTATTGTGAGATAGTAAATTTGTTTCATTTCTATTTATAAAGAAACCACACACATAAACCCATTCATCTAACAATCTCCTTTCAACATAAACTCCCATTCAAACTGTAAATAGTCATACAAAAGAGTGTGCTTTGAAATTGGATTTTGTCTTCATTGTTACTTACAATACGCCGAAAAAGACTTTAATATATCACTTCAGAAAAAACAAATCAAAATGGAGATAAGTACATTTAAATCCATGTATTCCAGAAACCTCATCCAGCACTCAGGTAAAAATGTTTTATGTTTGAGCAACATATGGCTTTCATTATAACATTCTCTCTTTTTTAGTGCAAACCTGCTTTAGTCCAAACCTGCTTAAATGTAGGATTCTAAATACTCCATGCCACCGTTTTTTCAGTCAAAGCCAAAATTTCACTGACAAAAGGACTAATCTGAGCAACCCATAGAGGGCGACGTAAGCAAACATCTGCTCGGATTAGTTTAATGTTGTTGTCACTTCAGCAGACTGCAAGGCAATGCTGCTGTGTGCTGCCTACTACTGGACAGGTGTGGAGGTGCAGCCACTAAATTCTTTATTTCGACCAAAAATACATGTGTAAGGATCGATAGACAGATTTTGAATCGATTCATCAAGAATCGTGTGACGTAATATTGCAATATATCTCCGAATCAATTTTTTAAATTTTTTTATTTATTTATTTTTTTTGTCTAAACCAGTGTTTTTCAACCTTTTCTGAATCACGGCACGTTTTTACATTGGAAAAAATCTCACGGCACACCACAAATCCAAAATGTTCCAAAATTACTTTCTTTACAGTATATTTAATTATTGAATAATTTCTCAGTATTTATACTTACTTAGTGCGAAACTTGAGTCTGTTTAGATTAATACAAAGCCAATATCCTGGCAGGAATCTTCTTCAACAGCACTCATTCTCTGTTTTCATTTTTTATTGCAGTGAGGTTTGAAAAGCTCAGAATTATCAGACAGGAGGCCTTTAGCAATGTCTTTAACCACATTAGGGCCGAGCATCTCACTGACAATGGCTTTGCACTTTGCAGACAGGTAGTATTAATGTCCCGGCCACATTGTGGGACTTTTAGGATTTAGCAACAAGTTCAGCAACAAGCTAACTGGCTTTGAGGGCTTTCCCATTTACCTTTGGAGTTCTTCTCGAAAAAGTTCCCTGTTTCTCTGTGTTTTCACAAAGGCGAACAAATAGTCCATAGTTTGAAGCGACGGGTGTTTTAAGCTTGTTTGGCACCATGGAGCTGTTGGCTCGTGTCGCGTTCAAGAACTGCTCGGATTTCTAGCCATCAGCCAACTTGCTGTCCTTGACAATATTTTGGAATAAAACACAGGGGAATGATTGAGGGTCGTCGCATATGGAGAAAATAAAAAGGACACTTTGGTGTATATTGGCATTTGACGAGTCTAATCAAATGATATACAGTAGATGTGCTGGGTTCCATATTGTTGCGGACAGCAAGTTGCTGGTTAGAAATCTGAGCAGTTTTTGAACGCAACACAAGCAATACCTCGCTCATCTACTCATGACCGAGAACTTTCTACCTACTCCTTCCTTCCTACTGCTACTCCGCCCAACGATGTTAAAAAAAAAAAAAAATGCAATATTAGATAATTTCTCGCAGCACACCTGACAATCTCTCACAGCACACTACGTCCACAGACCTTAAACGGTTAAATAACATTACTTTTTACATTGACTAAATTTGGTGTAAAGTATAAAATTATTAACTTTGCAGTCCTTAAAATGTGTTCATTTATTTATAGATCAAAAATATACTTAATATTACCATTTTCATGTCATCCCTTTTTGCAGGTCCACTGCATCAGCACCGAGTTCACGCCGCGAAAGCACGGGGGCGAAAAGGGCGTCCCCTTCAGGATTCAGATCGACACCTTTGCGCCGGGAGAAGCCGGCGACTACGCCGAGCACCTGCACTCGGCTTCCTGCCAAATTAAAGTCTTCAAGGTTCAAACCTTTTTCTTCTGGTCTCGCTTTTGTTATTTCTGCGTGATAAACCTGTGTTTTAAAAGTACACATTTTGGCTTTTTTAGCCAAAAGGGGCGGATCGCAAGCAGAAAACTGACCGGGAAAAGATGGAGAAGCGCACTGCTCAGGAGAAGGAGAAGTACCAGCCTTCGTACGATACCACTATCCTGTCCGAGGTTGGTTGAGTTTGAACGTAGTGCCGTCGTTGCTCCCTTGCTGCCTCACTTTACAGTGCGTGTGTCTAACAGACGAGACTGGAGCCCATCATTGAGGAAGCGGGCGACCACGAGCTGAAGAAGTCCAGCAAGCGGACGCTCCCGGCCGACTGCGGCGACTCCCTCGCCAAGAGAGGCAGCGTAAGTTGCCTATTGTCCATTCACCTGCTAGGTGACTTATAATAGACGCTGACGGATAGAAAAAGCACAATTTAAAGCAAAAACATGGACATATTTTTTTTGTTTTGTTTTATAATACACCCATTTGTAAAAACAATCTGAACTGGAATTGGAATAGGTCATTGTTGTATTGCCATATTGTGAGATCATTATCGTGAGCCTTTGTGAGCAGTTGTTAACTGTTAAGTTTAATATAAAGTTACTTGAACACTGAAGCTTCAATTTTGAGGTGCACGATGTAGGATTTGCACTTCAATTACTCATGAAATGGCCATAATATTTCAATACACATTAAGGAAACATGTTTTTGGGAAATACTTCTAAAACAAATGCTTAAAGCAACTCTTGGTAATATTTCAACCTTTATAAAAGAGTTTCATAACATTTGTGATATGTCAACTGACAACTAGTTGAATGACACCTCTTTTATATCTTGAGGGGGTCTATATCGCTTTCACCGGCAGTAAATAACTTTGAGGAAGGTGGCAGGAACCCTGCTACACAAAAAAACTACAAATGTGCCGACTGCTTTACGACATACATAACTTCCCCCATTACTTAAAAAGACAGTTGATGCGAACACTTTTACGCGAATTCTGCAAAGATGGCAGAGCAACAAAAGAGACAAATAGTTTTGTCCGAGGCGACAAAAAAAGAATTAAGGGAGGCTACCAGGATAAAAGGACACTCAAGAATAAACACTGGCCCGTCTTTTACTACCTGGCATAACCCTCCCATGCCTCTGTAAACTAAGGCCGCGCGAACTTTGTCAAACAGTCTGGATTTAAGTGCCTGTGACACCCCCAAAAATTTAGATTAGCATTATTACTGGAAGGAGACGATTCCACCGTATACGACAATATGGCAAAGCGCAGATGACGTGAAAATAGTCTATTAATCTGCTGTTTCGCACAAACTGTCATTATCACGGTCTGGTGCCTCCACATGGGTGAAGACGTCAGCGGAATAATGATTTCAGAATTCAGCCCAATGGAGAAGGAAGCGATTCTGATTTAAGTGTGGCTCTTTCAAGTTATATTGTCGATCCAGAGGAAGCCTGTGGCATATATGTTTGAGTCGTTTTTCTACTCATATATTTTTACAGGATATTCATTGGCTCAAAAGTATTTTCCCCAATTGCTAAATGAATTGTATGGCCATGACAATTAACAGTCTTGTGCTAAATGGAGTATGAAATATGAAAAATGCATTTATTCAGTACGACAGGGCTAAATTTCCGCATAATGCTCAAAACTGCTGACTTCTTAAACGTCCAGAACGGTATTTTATGCCACCGGAGTTAGTGCGGCTCTTGTCATTTCCCTCCCAGCGACTTGGAGACTGAGGAACGAGCATAACAAAAGAGCTCGGCTACATGCTAATCAGAAACGAGTGGCTCTTCCTAGTCTTTTTCGCCTTTCGAAAACGAAAAATCACACAAAACTACCCCGACTCATGTCACACACGGCGGCGAGGGTGACAGTCTACACCGATCGGCCAGCCCCCGGCAGGGAGCAAGTTTCGGCTCGTCGTTCTCCTGCCGCGGCCCAGGGAGGAGTGCTCGTCGCCGGGGACGCAGCTGGAGAATGAACGCTGGACAAACCAGCCAACGTCGCAAGAGCGCATGGCTGCCCAAGCCGAGGATAGTGCTCTATTGGCTGGCACACGAAGAAGACCGAGGGGGGTGGAAGTCTGGACACAATCGAGAACCAGAGACGAGAGCTTGGGGTTCCCCGGTCCCAAGCCGAGGCACGCTTTTATCGGCCGGCCACCATGGTGTGTGACAAGCCGCCGGTCGTCAGCCGAGTGGCCTTCTCGGTGGACAGGGAGCATTGCCACCCACAATATGCAAGCCGCCACCTTATTAGAACCTGTGTCATGATCCCAGTATTTGACATAAAATAAAACACGTAGCATACTGTCTTCCTCGTCGGTCCACAGTTGTCGGACTTGTTTTGGCCAATCTACGCGGTGAACACAATCTTTTTGAAACCTTAAAGAGCATATGACACCAGAAAAAAAGTCTTAAATGGCATTATTATGTGAATTAGAATCATATTTTGAGACGATTCGACTATATACAACAATTTAGCAAAGCGCAGATGACGAGAAATTAGTCTTTTAATCTGCCGGTTAGCCACGCCTACCATTATAGGGCTTTAGCGTCCCCAACAGGTGGATGACGTCAGCGGTAGACTAGGCTCATCGGTTTTACTATTCAGCCCATTGAGGGGGAATTGTTCAGAACGAGGAAAACGCGACGAAGAGAGCTGCAAAATGTCATTGTTTCAGTCTCTCTACTCCCAATATTTTTACAGGATATTCTTTTTATCCAAGTATTTTTCCCCCACTAGCTATATAAATGGCTTGAGAAGGACCAGTCAGCCCGTCGAGGGGGAACTATTCACAATGAGGAAAACGCGACGAAGAGAGCGGCAAAATGTCATTGTTTCTGTCTCTTTACTTCAATATTTTTACAGGATATTCTTTTTACCCAAGTACTTTCCCCAATTGCTAAATAAATGGCATGGTCATGACAAATAACAATCTTGTGCTAAATGGAATATAAAATAATAAAAATCCATTTATTCAAGACGAAATGGCAATATTACTCCATAATGGTCAAAACAGTCGACTTCACCTTTACTGTCACACCTCCCGAACGATATTTTATGACACCTAAATCGGACATATGTAATTTCCCTTCCCCGGCTTCGGAGAATGTAAACAGAGCAGAAGGAGTGACAGCTAGCCGACATGCTAACCCGAACCGAGGGATGTTTCAAAGTCTTCGAAGTGGAAAATCACACATAACTAGCCTGGATTATTTGACATGACGACCCGGTTGTCGAGTTTCTTTGCGGATCGGCAAACCGCCCGGCGGAGAGCAATCTACAGTTCGTTCCCTGGAGGAGGGTGGCTGGAGTTGTTGTGTAGCTAACGCGCTAACAGCTAACTGCTAATGAGCATGAGGATAGCTTTTTACATGCCTATCAATGATCAAACGTAAGTAGTCCTTTATTTAAAGGAATTTTATAGTGTTTACTTTGTAATCACTGTATTCGTATTTGACATAATACAAAACAAGATGTTTACTCACTTCCTTGTAAGTCCAATGGTCCCACAGTAAATATCCACGGTGAATGGGAACCTTTTGAAACTCCAAAAAGGCGCATACGCCTCTCCCGCATACAGAATGATTTTTCTGCAGCCGTTTGGCTGGCGTGATGCAAAAAAATAAAAGTATTAATCCGCAAAATCAGCTGAATCCTTCGTCCTCATACACAACAGTACACTGTATAGTGAAGAGAACGTCTTCTACCGTACACGTCACAGCGCCCTCCTCCTCAATGCAAGACCGAAGCCGGAAGTCACTCATTTTCATGGCGCGGGATTCAAAAAACTAAATAAATATAGCGATCGCTTCCACACACATCCAAGCGGTCCATATCATTCAGGGGCATAAAATACCGCGTGTATTATGAAATAAACATGCTTTTTCGTGTCACAGGCACTTTAAAAGGCTCACACGCCTCTCTCTGGTGCAGCAACAAAAGCCTGCAGCACATTGAGCTGGCGTGATGCGAAAATAAAAAACAAATTAATCTGCAAAATCAGCTGAATCCGCAGCCGTTCTGCATACTGTAGCATTGGCTGTATACTGAAGATGATTAGTCCGCTGACGGCAGATTCACTCATTTTCATGGCACGGGATTCAAAAAATTTAATAAATATATCATCAATATATGTTGCGGTTTTTAGTGTTCCCCATGGACGGACAGCGCCTACGTGGCCCCCAACCAGGCAGCTACTCCCTCCTTCACGTCCACGCCTCTCTCCACCTACGCCACCACCACGACCCCCAACTCCTCGCTACCCGACAGGTAACAAACTATGCTCCGTCGCTCTGCCAGTTCAAGATTGACATCTCTGTCCTCTCTTCTACAGCGACTCGTCCTCACCCAATCACCAGGCGGAACCTGGCACCCACGCCGGCACAGAGGTTTGTCCGAGCTCTACTTTTCCGGGCTCGTCTTACACACGTGCACATTTCATGTCTGTGTCGTCTCCCTTGTAGCAGTTGAGTCCTGCCGCGTCCATTCAAGACACACAAAAATGGCTGCTGAAAAACCGATTCAACTCATACGCGCGACTCTTCACTCACTTCTCAGGTATACACACACATACAGCAGCCATTTTGGGCCAGGAAATAATTCTGCAATGTTTTACTATGCAACTAATGAACAGGAAAAAAAACTTTTTTCACCCTTCTGCTGTGAATTGGAATGGGTTTATCACTCGGAGTTGTCCAATCCATTTGAAGTGGGAGGGTTGGCAGCGAATTAACATTCTTTTGTTCAAATAAAAACCAAAAAATAACTTTTTTTGTTTTCTGTATCGGATCAGGACTCCATAGTGGCAGATTATCAAAATCGGGTGACTCAGGTGCAAAAATATGCGATTGGTGCATCCCTATTTATTATTATTATTATGTTACAGTCATGTGAAAAAATTAGGACACCCCATTAAATATTCAGCTCTTTGGTAAGAAATGTTCACATATCAATGTCTGATCTTGTTTTTCTTTATTTCTGAAAAAGAAAGTGATTGAATTGCTGGTAAGCAACAAAAATTAACATTGTTTTTACTCATTAAACCAAATATATCAACAGAAAAAAGTTTGGACACCCAGGCACCTAATAGCTAGTGTTACCTCCTTTGGCTGAAATAACTTCAGTGAGACGCTTTTTGTAGCCTTCTATCAGTCTGAAGAAAGTTTGCGCTACTCCTCAACGCAGAATACTTTCAGCTGTGAGATGTTTGAGGGGTTTCTTGCATGTACAGCCTGTTTCAAGTCACCCCACAGCATCTCAGTGGTATTAAGATCCGGGCTTTGACTCCGACCAATTCAGGACTCTCCATGTCTTCATTTTCAGCTAGTCCTTGGTGGATTTACTGGTGTGTTTTGGGTCATTGACATGTTGCAGGGTCACTTCAGTTTCGCTTCAGTTTTAAAATTTTCACCGATGATCTCACATGTTCATCAAGCACGCTCTGATACACGATAGAATAGTTGAGTCTAGTCTATGATAGTGAGCTGGCTAGGTCCTGCTGCAGAAAGCATCCCCAAACCATGACACTTCCACCTCCATGCTTCACAGTTGGTATCAGGTTCTTTTCTGGATTGCTGTATTGGGTTTACGCCAAACATGTCCTCTGTTCTGGTATCCAAATAATTCAATTTTAGATTCATCTGTCGAAAGAAAAATATTCCAGAAAACCTGGTATCTACATTCACTCTGGCAAACTTCAGTCTGGCCTCCATGTTCTTCTTTGAGAGCAAAGTTTTCCTTCTTGCACACCTCTCATTAAGGTTAAACGTATGAAGTCTCTTTCTGATTGTAGAGGCATGCACTTTCACATCAACAGTAGCAAGAGCCTGCTGTAGGTCCCGTGAGGACATTTTAGGGTTTTTGGAGACTTCTTTTAGCATCGTGCAGTCTGCTGTCGGAGTTAACTTGCTTGGACGGCAAGACCTGGGCATGTTGGCAGTTGTTTTGAATGTCCTTCACTTGTAGACTATTTTCTGGACAGTGGAATGGCTGATTTTATATTCTTGAGGTCTTTTAAAATCCCATACAAGACTAATAAGCGTCTACAATCTTCTTTCTGAAGGCCTCAGACTGCTCCTTTGATCTCACTTTGGTGTTTTCTTTCACTTAAACAGTCAGGGGCACACCAAACTAAATGTGAGGTTTAAATAAGGCAAGCTTTCTTCAAAACCCTGGGTAATGATGTGCGCCTGATTTGATACACCTGTGTGTGATTTTAGCCATTTTAAGTGGGATTGAATGTGGGGCTGTCCTAATTTATTCCTCGACAGAAATTGCATTTATTTAAAATGACATTTTACAGAAAGTTATAAAAAATCTTTTTTTTTTTTCCAGTTTTAATTGTTTAGTTTTATTACTTGAATCTCTCAAGATTGTTAAAATTGATATTAAATATCCATAAGACCAAATATGTTAAAAAACACACTGGCTGTCATAGGGTGTCGTACTTTTTTCACATGACTTTATATATATTCTTATATTATTCATTCTTTATTTTATTCTGTAGCTTTTTTATTAATAAAGGGAATTTAAGTTGAATGAAAACAGCAAATACTCCCCCCCCATATTTTTGTTTTTATATATATATATTTTAAAGTCACAAAAAGGAAAAGCCATTAATATTTGTGTATTTTTGTTTTGATTTAAAAAAAAACAAAACAGACACAAACAGTAAATCTCTTTTTGTACTCAATTTTTATTTTAAACTTTAACAGTAAAAATTACCCCCCCCCCCCCATTTTTTTTTTAATTTATTTTATTTTTTTTAAATGAATATATATGTTTAAAAATGGCAAAAAGGGAAGAGCCGTAAATGTTTTTTGTTTTTTAACTGGGGAAAGGTTTTATTTTTTTTATTCAATTTTTATTTTAAACTTAACAGTAAATATTCTAATTTTTGTACTCATCTATCATCACGCGATACATTAAAATCAAACTACATTTTTGTGAGAAATAAAAACATTGCATCTCACTTTGGTGGCCACACATAACGACACATAGGGCCAGATCTGGCCCCTGGACCTGGAGTTGGACACCTCTAATGTCAACATTCATCTTCTTTCTTTGCCGCCCAGGTTCTGATTTGTTAAAGCTAACCCGGGACGACCTGGTCCAGATTTGCGGTCCCGCAGACGGAATCCGACTCTTCAATGCACTCAAATCAAAGTGCGTCCTCTCGCCCTTTTGCCTTCTTTCAGCCTCATTTAGCGTGCTTGACATTCATTTTGTGTCCCTGTGTGTGTGTTTAGATCCGTGCGTCCTCGTTTGACCCTGTACGTGTGTCAGGAGTCCCCTCAGCACAGCCCCCTGCTGGAGAGACACGCCAGCAGCGAAAACGGCGAACAGGGTGTCACGCCCAGTTTACACGGTAGGAAGCTTTCGGAAGGTCATTGGACTTGCCGTCAGATGGGAGGAAAACGGTTTGTATTTTTCCATAGTGTACCACGCTCTGTACCTGGAGGAGCTGACGGCAGCCGAGCTGATCCGCAAGATGGCTAGCGTGTGTTGCCTCCCGCTGGGGACCATAAACCAGGTGTACAGACAAGGACCCACTGGCATTCACATCCTGCTCAGCGACCAGGTGGGAATTGAGATGGCTCAGTTTAACTAGTAGCTTAAGAGTGACATCCAGTGGTGAAGTTGTGTACTGCATTAGACCAAACCACTTAAACCTATTAAAGGGCGGCAAGTATGGAGGTAGATTTGTGTCTTTATTATTCAATCAAGAAAAATGTTGCTTCAATCAAATAAAAAGTTGCTTCAATCAAAATATATATTTTCAATCGAAGAAAACGTCTCTTCAATCAAAAAAAATTTGTTTGAATGCAAAAATAAAGTTGAAACTCAAAAAAATATATTTGAAAACTTTTTCTTTGATTGAAATTTTTTTTTTTGATTTAAGTCAAGTTTTTTTTTAATGGAAACATCATTTTTGATTGAAGTCATGTCATTTTGCGTTTGGACCACATTTTGGCTAGGACATTTGTGTCTTTATTATTCAATCAAAAATTAAGTCGCTTCAAACAAAAAAAAAAGGTTTGAATGTGAAAAAATATTTGAGACTCAGAAATTCGCATTTGAACACTTTATTTTTCATTCAAACAGTTTTCTTTGATTGAAGCAATCCTTTTTGTGTTCAAGCCATAATAGGGGTAGGACATTTGTGTCAAAATCATTCAATCGCAATAAAAGTTGCTTTAATCAAAAAACTATTTTTAATCAAAGAAAAAAATCATTTGCAAAAATATATATTTTTTGAAAATATATTTTTTTATTTGAAATATATATATTTTTTATTGAAGTATCACTTTTTTTGAAAAGCAAAAAGTTTTAAACTCTTTTTTTTTTTTTTTTTCAAAGTGGAAAAAGTTTTGAACACACTTTTTTTTTGAAGTGGGAAAAGTTTTGAAGGCACTTACTTTCGATTGAATCATCTTGACACAAAGATTCAACTTCAACGCTAGTTCCGGTGTGTTTGAGTGGCAGCTGATTGCGCCAATGGCATAAAAGTATGAAGCAAGAATAATGGCCATTGGCCACCAGGTCTCCATCCAGCCATCGGAGTCTCCTGGAGTCCAAGCCGAATATAGGGCACTGGTACGGGGGTGTAACATCGGCATTTCACCGGAGTACCCGCAACGGCACGTTGCCCTGTCGCGGCACACTGGTCGGACCCCGATATCACCCCCCAGGCACGGAGGCCGGCTGTCGAGTGGACGGTCCGCGAATGACACGACACTCATTCAAAGTTGAAGAGACGGGGCTCCAGGCGTGGACGCCGGCGACTCGCCGGTAGTCCACTCTCGTACTGGGCAGGCTAGTGTTGGGCCACTCGCCGACCACTCTTGTACCGGCGCATCGCGGACACTCCGGTTGGAACCGATTGCCAACCGTCATGTCAGGGCAGCGGGTGAAGTTCGCCGTGTTGAATCACATTAAGCAGCAGGGCACCGTACTCCGGTGAAATGCCGATGTTACACCCCCGTACCAGTGCCCTATATTCGGCTTGGACTCCAGGAGACTCCGATGGCTGGATGGAGACCTGGTGGCCAATGGCCATTATTCTTGCTTCATACTTTTATGCCATTGGCGCAATCAGCTGCCACTCAAACACACCGGAACTAGCGTTGAAGTTGAATCTTTGTGTCAAAATCATTCAATTGAAAAAAAGTGCCTTCAAAACTTTTCCCACTTCAAAAAAAAAGTGTGTTCAAAACTTTTTCCACTTTGAAAAAAAAAAAAGTTTAAAACTTTTTGCTTTTCAAAATAAGTGATACTTCAATAAAAAAAAAATATTTCAAATAAAAAAAATATATTTTCAAAAAATATATATTTTTGCAAATGATTTTTTTCTTTGATTAAAAATAGTTTTTTGATTAAAGCAACTTTTATTGCGATTGAATGATTTTGACACAAATGTCCTACCCCTAATATGGCTTGAACACAAAAAGGATTGCTTCAATCAAAGAAAACAGTTTGAATGAAAAATAAAGTGTTCAAATGCAAATTTCTGAGTCTCAAATATTTTTTCACATTCAAACCTTTTTTTCTACGATTGAATTTTTAAAAATTTTGGATTGAAGTGATTTTTCTTTTGAAAATATTTTTTATTTTTGTTTGAAGCGACTTAAATTTTGATTGAATAATAAAGACACAAATGTCCTAGCCAAAATGTGGTCCAAACGCAAAATGACATGACTTCAATCAAAAATGGTGTTTCAATTAAAAAAAACTTGACTTAAATCAAAAAAAAAAAAATTCAATCAAAGAAAAATAGTTTTCAAATAGATTTTTTTGAGTTTCAAATTTATTTTTGCATTCAAACACATTTTTTTTGATTGAAGAGACGTTTTTTTCGAATGAAAATATATACTGGACTGTCTCAGAAAATTAGAATACACAATATTCTAATTTTCTGAGACAGTCCTGTACATTAATCCACCATTTAAAGCAGGGGTGTCCAAACTTTTTGCAAAGGGGACCAGATTTGGCGTGGTAAAAATGTGGGGGGCCGACCTTGGCTGACGTCCTTTACATAGAACAATATACAGGACTGTCTCAGAAAATTAGAATATTGTGTATTCTAATTTTCTGAGACAGTCCAGTATTTTGATTGAAACAACTTTTTATTTGATTGAAGCAACTTTTTTTTTTTGATTGAGTAATAAAGACACAAATCAACCTCCATAGGCAAGTGACTATTTTGGGTCCAATATTAAATAAAAAAAAAAGAAATTAAGCAAAAAAATAAACAAAAAACAAAACAAGTGTGACCTACATGACCCAAAATGTGATGTCCACATATGTGAATGCCAGGTCTGTTATAATTATATTTCCCCTCTCTCGCCTCCCTTCTCTTTCCACAGTGCCATTTTCTCTCAGTAAGGTGACTCGAGAGTAAAGTTTTTAATTTATGTATTTATTTATTAAGCCTGAATAAAAGAAATAAAATTAAAAAAAACAGATATGACAAAAAATCGGATTTGTGCATTAAGACCTGCGGTATGAACCTAGCCTTAGTTTAAAGTGGCATTAAATGAGATTTGCTGATACTTGTAGAAAACCTTTAGACATCCCTGACTCTGAACGGCATTTTTCCTAGATGGTGTACAACTTGACGGACGAGAGCTGCTTCGTCATCAGCACCGTCAAAGGTGAGTCTGGGCTTTTTTCCCCGGAGACGTCCACAGTCCCACTGCTTAACGCCCCCCACTCTTTTCGCAGACGAGCAAGGCGAAGGACTCCATCTCATCCTGAAGTAGGCCATGACCACCCACCGTCTTTCCTTTTTAACCTCCCTGCTCTCAATCGGATGGACGAGCAAGACCACAGAAGAAAAGAGGCGTGTAAAAATGTTAGAATCTGACATGCGGGGGATGTTTCCACTGTTTCATATTGAAAACACACCAAGAGGAGAGAGGCGCTGGCTGGCTGGAGAGCTTCTTCGTCGTTTGTTTTTGGGCTTTTTACGTTTTGTTGTTGTTTTTTTAATATGTCACGCAAGCGGCTAGGCCAGTACGGAACGGCATTTTTTGCTCGCCTTCCCGATTGAGAAGAAGCAGGGTGGTCGTCATCTTAATGACCTCGGTGAAGTTGGCCCCCCATCATTCGTAAATTTATATAAAAATGATGTCAATTGTTTGTGTTGCTATCGTTTTTAAGGTATGTACAATTCGTTTATAGGTCAATCTGAGGTCAACCAGCCCCCCCATTTTGATTAAAAATGGTTAAAAAGTGTTTGTGCTTCATTTGTGCTAGTAAAAGTTTTGTTTGTGCGGGACTGGTTGACTTCAGATTGACGTGTAAAAGAATTGTAAATATATTAAAAAACGATAGCAGCACAAACATTTGACATCATTTTTATATAAATTTGTGTCTGATAGGGGGTGGCGACTTCAGGGAGGTATCTTAATGTTATGGAAATTATGTGAGCGTCCAAATTTTTTTTTTCCGCCTGTTACTCGCCGATTTTTAGTCGCCGTTTGCTCGATTTAGACCAGGTTCGTCGTCAATGGAGGACCAAATAATTTTTGAGAGAGTCACTTTTTTTTGGTTTGTTTGTTCGCGCGTCGGTGCACGAGAAGCTCGTCAGCGGCGTCCTACGGACATCACGGCAGCTCCACGTCCGATCCTTGGAATTTTATCATTTTTTTTGTTTTTATGTATGTAGAGCGGCAAAGCGAGCGCGGAATGAATAGATGAAAAATGTCTCGAAATGTTTGGGCCACGCTGATAAGAAAATATTGTTTAAACGACAGGAATTTAAGTGGGTTCTTTTGTATTGTATTTGTATTTTTGTGTCTGTGCGTTTAATTCATTGGCCAACCTATTTGAATATTCGTTGGCTGCCAGCCCACCCAGTTCAAACGGATTCGACGTTTACTAGTGATTAGC
The DNA here is from genome assembly GCF_030265065.1 of Corythoichthys intestinalis. Taxonomy (NCBI): domain Eukaryota; kingdom Metazoa; phylum Chordata; class Actinopteri; order Syngnathiformes; family Syngnathidae; genus Corythoichthys; species Corythoichthys intestinalis. The sequence continues at coordinate 29,560,549 of NC_080416.1, forward strand.
AGTTCATTTATAGAAACACGATGGAAAAAAAGCAACTTAATTGGACGTCCATCATCGCCAATGGAGGATTTATTTTTTATGTTTGGGGGGGGGGGGCAAAAAATGTTTTTGGGGGCGAGAATGTTGTATTTAAAAAAAACGTCTTGATAAAGTTTTCTCCCACAAAAAAAAAGTTTTTATCTTTTATTTCCCGCATTAAAATAGTATTTTACTTTCTAAGTGATGCTATTTTATAGAGTTTTACTTTGGTAATTTGTTACTATTTTATCTTGGAAGAATACTTATGTTTTTGGGGGTGTCATTCAAGATGAGAACAATTGGATCAGTTGGATTTTTATGAGAATTTTAAAGGATAGAAGTCTGGAAAAGATTTTTTTTCCCTGTAAGATCAAGACCTCCCCCCCCCCCCCCCCCCCCCCCCAAGAAATGCTTTTGCTGTGAAATTCTTCGCTCCAAAACAGAGTTTATATTTTTTTAAAAAATCTTATTTTTCCTCAATACAAATTTTTAAAAACATTTTTTCCTGCATTAAAGAAAGATTTTACTTTCTTAATGTGTTTTCTTTTTTTTTTTTTTTTTTTTTTTTTTTTTTTAAGAATTTTACTACTTCAACTTGGAAGAATATTTTTTGGTCAAAATGTGATAAACATTGGATGAGTTGGAATTTTAAAGCTAAAAATACAATTCTTGAATTGTTTTTTTTGGGGGGGGGGGCAGTAAAATCATTTCTTTGTTCATTTGGGAAACGTTTTTCAAGAAATGCTGTCCCTGAGAAATCATTTTCTCCAAAATATTATTTTCCAAAAATATGATTTTATATTACAAAAAAATCTTTTTCTCAACACACATTTAAAAAAAAAAAAAAAATTCTTGCATCAAAATAAGTTTTTACTTTCTTTCTGTATTTTTATTTTTTAAAAAAGGTTTTTTTCCTGTAAAAAAAACTGAAATGTAACTTAATTTTTTTTTTCTCAGAATTCTACGACTTGGAGGATTTTTTTTGTCGAAATGTGATGAAAATTGGAGCATTTAGATTTTTTTGAGAATTTACAAGATAAAAATTCAATTCTTGTTATTTTTTTTTTTTTTTTAAATGCAACTTTTTTTTTTTTTTTTTTTTTAAGAAATGCTTTGCTCCAAAATATGGATTGTTTTCCAAAAATATGAATTTATTTCTCCCCCCAAAAATACAATTACAATACGGCTTCATCAAAACATAATTCTTTTCCTAAAAGAATTCCAAATTCATTCTTAAATTAGGACAAATCTCGAAAAACTAATGACTATTCTAAAGCAACTTTTGTTTTCATGCATAGGATTCTTTTGTCTTAATATGGCATTTTCTTGAAACTCCCCCTAAAAGTTTTTTCTTCTAATCAAAAATCATTTTCTCAAAGTCCAGTTCTGCCTCAAAACATACACAATTTGAATTTTGGGGTCATTTTTCTTTCCCAAAGAAATCTTCCTCAAGTTTAACATTTTCTTTTCAGTGTGTGCCTAAAACTCAAAAAACAAACAAACAAAAAAAACGCACATGCAGTGTAGTTTGTAGTCGCGCCTCTTGAACGTGTGAATGTGCATGTGTAGTTTTTTTTTTTTCCTCCCCGTTTTGATCCTGAATTTGTGGCAATGCCAGTCATGTTGCATGTGGAAGTCGGGAGATGATGTCTGACGTCGTCCCGTCCTGTTCTGTCTTGTCCTGTCCTACTTTTTTGGAGATGAGACCAACCATCCTGCACTGAAAATTCACAAACCGTGTGCGTGTATAGTCGGTAGTCGTTCATGCTCACCTTCCTTCCTTCCTCTTATCCGCCACACAGCACCGTAAAAAATATCTGGGGGAAAAGAAAAAAAAAAAAAAAGATGATAATAATAAAAGTCAAGGGCCGTGTTTGTGTGCGTGTCGAGCGAGTGAGGTAACCACTCTTCATGTCCAGCCTGAACGTCGATGATTCTGCTTGTGGTGTGTGCACAAAGCGCTCACGTGCTGGGAATAAATGATTTCAGAATTTTTTCCAGTCTCTTGATGTGTCATTTACACTTTTTTTTGACTCAATTTATGTTGTTATTGGTCCATGAAAAGCGTGCCTCTCGAAAGTTCTATTTGTTTCAAATGTTTTGGGCATAAGCAGAGTTTGGGGGGGGGGCTGTCCAGGCCCCCCTGGTGGCCGAAAAGTGTCATTACATGTAATTGACTTTCCTTAAGACCCCAATCACGTGACTTCACAACTCCGCTCCCCTGACTGGTGCCGTCATATTGTCCGTCAGCTCATCGTATTTACATATTACCGCTGCGTACATTCCTCCTATTACTGCGTGTTTTTCTGCTTGTCTAAGGAATCGCCTAGCAAACGAACCCAAAAAACCTTCCTGACAATCGTTAACATTGATTAATCAAAATGGTGAAGGCATGTGTGGCGGTTGGTTGCAGTAACAGAGAAGATAAACGGTGATTTTAGTAGTTGCTGTGTGTCCATTGTTAAAAGGGCAAATCTCTAAAGCAGCATGGTTTGTTTATCTCGGTCCATGATGCGTTTGTGTCGACAGCCGTCAGACAGCGGCGAAAACATCAATATGATGCCAACACGATCGCAGACATCATCAGACGGGGACTACGAAGCTCGTCGCCAAGGTCGCGCAGCAAGAAGGTGAGCCCAACATCAGGTGTTGTGCCGAAAAATAGCCGCCCTGCGTGAAATGTTCCTCCTGACGGGAGCGCCCACATGGAAACGACTTTCTTCTACTGTGAATATGTATTATTTTACTCTGCTTGAACTAACAAATGTCATACCTGTGTGATTGTCATTGGGATATGGTCGTGAAAACCTGTAGACTAATACATTTCTGTTCAAAGATGGTTATGTGGCCCAGTCCACGATTTGTTACTAAAGTACAGTACTAATATTTTGTGTATTTTAATTATTTAAAACTAGGGCTGTCAAACGATTAAAAATTTTAATCGAGTTAATTACAGCTTAAAAATTAATTAATCGTAATTAATCGCAATTAATCGCAATTCAAACCATCTATATAATATGCCAAATTTTTCCGTAAATTATTGTTGGAATGGAAAGATAAGACGCAAGATGGATATATATATATATATTCAGCATGCGGTACTTAAGGACTGTATTTGTTTATTTTACAATAAATCAACAAGATGGCATTAACATTATTAACATTCTGTTAAAAGCATAAGGCAAGGCAAGGCAAATTTATTTATATAGCACAATTCAACACAAGGCAATTCAAAGTGCTTTACATCACATGAAAACCATAAAAATCACATTTAAATCAACACAACGTAAAAACCAAGACAAAAGATCGCATTTAATCACAGAATAAAAATAAATAAATAAAAATAAAACAAAAATAGAAATAAAGCAAAAACTACTACTAATAATAATCATTGAAATCAGCAATGGAGATAAGCACAAGAGGAATAGAAGGCAGGTAGATTGAAATATATAGACAGTTATGGATATGCAGTGCTAAACAAAAGCGTTTTTAGCCCTGATTTAAATGAGCTAACGGTTTGAGCATACTTCAGACCTTCGGGTAACTTGTTCCAGAGGTGAGGAGCATAATAACTAAATGCTGCCTCACCCTGCTTGGTTCTTGTTCTTGGAACATGCAGAAGACCCGTTCCAGACGACCTTAAGGGTCTAGATGTCTCATAGGAATCTAACAAGTCAAGCATGTATTTTGGTCCAAGGCCATTAAGTGTTTTGTAGACGAGCAGTAGTATTTTATAGTCTATCCTTTGACTCACTGGAAGCCAGTGTAGCGATTTCAAAACCGGTGTAATGTGGTCCAGCTTCCTTGTATTTGTGAGGACTCTGGCTGCAGCATTCTGTACTAGCTGCAGCTTCCTGACTGATTTTTTATCAAGACCTGTAAATATACCGTTGCAGTAGTCCAATCTGCTGAAAACGAATGCATGCATAAGTTTTTCCATGTCTTGTTGAGTCAGAAGCCCCTTCATTCTGGTTATATTTTTTAGGTGGTAATAAGCGGATTTAGTGACGGACTTTAGATGGCTATCAAATTTTAGGTCTGAGTCAATAATTACGCCAAGGTTTCTGACTTGATTTGTAGCTGTAAGTGACATTGTGCTAAGTTGGCTGCTTATCTTTGACCTTTCCTTTTTTGGCCCAAAAATGATCACCTCTGTTTTCTCCACATTTAACTGGAGAAAATTCTGGCACATCCATTCATTGATTTGATGAATGCATTTACTCAGGGAGACTAAGGGACTATAATCATGTGGGGACACAGAAATGTACAGTTGTGTGTCATCTGCATAGGCGTGATAGGAGATGTCATACTGTTCCATTATCTGAGCTAACGGAAGCATATAGATGTTAAATAAGAGTGGTCCAAGAATTGACCCTTGAGGGACTCCACACGTGAATTTGGTTCGTTCTGACTGATAATTTCCGATTGACACAAAGAAATCCCTATCATGTAAACAGGATGTGAACCACTGAAGAATAGTGTCAGTAAGCCCTACCCACTGTTCCAATCTGCTGAGTAGTATGTTGTGATCAACCGTGTCAAATGCGGCGCTGAGATCCAATAGTAGCAGAACAGATGATTTGCCTGCATCGGTATTCCGACGAATATCATTTAGGACTTTGATAAGCACGGTCTCGGTGCTGTGTTGTGGCCGAAATCCAGACTGAAATGAGTCAAAAAGATTGTTTTGGATCATAAAAGTCTGGATCTGTTCAAACACAACCCTTTCGATAATTTTCCCCAGGAATGTCAGATTTGATATTGGCCTGTAATTACTAATGGTTGAGGCATCCAGATTAGGTTTTTTTAGGAGAGGTTTTATTACTGCAGTTTTTAAAGTCTGAGGAAACTCTCCTGTTTGGAGGGAAGTATTTATAATCTGAAGTATGTCTGGGGCTATGCAATGAAAAACAGTTTTGAAAAAGTTTGAAGGAAGGATGTCAAGGCAGCATGTTGTGGGCTTTAGTTTCGACACAATTTCTGTTAAAGTGGCATAGTCCAAGAGGCTAAACTGTCTAAGATTGACGTGGGGGACATGTTGGGAGGCATTTAGTGTAACATTTGTTAATCCGGAGTTGCACACAGTCTGTCTAATCATTAGTACTTTGTGTGTAAAAAATGCTGCAAAATTATTACAGGACACCTCAGATGCCAATTCCTGAGGTATTGATGCTTGTGGGTTTGTCAGTTTGTCAACAACAGAAAATAGTGTGCGAGTATTGTGGGTGTTTCTACTAATGATCTCTGAAAAATATGATTGTCTAGCATTTTTCAGTTCCTGGTTGTATTTGCGAAGACTCTCTTTGTAGATATCATAAAAAACTAGGAGTTTGTTTTTTCGCCATCTGCGTTCTGCTCGTCTACAAACTTGCTTTTGTTTTATAGCTAGTATGGCATTTCTCCAGGGTGACCTCTTCTTTCTTGACAAGGTTTTTGTCTTAATCGGGGCAATAGTGTCCATTACAGTCATCACACCGGAACTGAAACTGTTTACAAGTTCTTCCACTGGAGCTATTGTAGGGGTTAATAATGAGGCATAGGCCTGTGTGAATAACGCACATGTGTTATCACGAATGTAACGCTTCCTAATAAACTCTGTTTCCCTTTTCAGAGGATGGACAGGGGTGGTCATTTTAAACATAATGCAGTAGTGATCAGACAGAGCAACATCATTCACTGTGACCTCAGAGATGTTAAGACCTTTGGATATTATTAAGTCCAGTATGTGCCCTCTGTTATGTGTTGGAACTGTGACATGCTGAGATAAACCAAATGTATCCAAAATATTTAAAAGCTCTCTAGCACATCCTTCTTCAGGATTATCAACATGAATGTTAAAGTCACCCACTAAAACAACACAATCAAAGTCCATGCACACGGAAGACAGTATTTTGGTAAACTCATCAAAAAACATTGTGTTATACTTCGGTGGTCTGTAAATTGTTACCAAGGCAGCTCTGCAAGGGCTTTTTAGCTGAATGACAATATACTCAAAGGAATCAAACTGACCACATGAAATATTTGTGCATTGAAAACTGTCCCTGATCAGACTGGCAACCCCACCTCCTTTCTTATGGGTTCTTGGCGCACTAAAGAAATTGAAGTTTGCGGGGGTTGCCTCGATCAGAACTGTCGAACTCTTATCTTGATCTAACCAAGTTTCTGTTAGGAACAACATGTCAAGGTTATGTTTGCAGATAAAATCATTAATTAGGAAAGATTTGCCAGCTAAAGATCTAATATTTAGCAGAGCCAATTGGAGATGCCAGACTGGATTCACTGGTGAGCTTTGGGAATGACATACTATGTTTAACAGGTTGGCAGAATTTATTGAACGTTTTTTATTTCTCACCAGTCTAGCCCTTTTTTTGTTGTTTATCACCACTGGGATTGTTGAGCATACATACTGTACTCCATAAGGCCCCGGCTTTTGCTGGGACAGAAAAGTCTTTGTAATGTTTTCACAGCCTGGACCCGGTGCACATCATATTGGTGTCGCAAACATGGCTCCCTCCATAGAAGGATAATACCGTGTAGTTCCAGAGTTGTAGTGCTTTGGCTTTGCCCCGAGAGAATTCCAGTGGAGGCTGGTTGGTTTGTTGCCATCTTCCCCTGGCACCTGTCGGGTGTGGCAGGTACAGGGTGGAAGCGAAGACATGAACTTGAGGAGATCAAGAGACTGGTTAACCTTGCTATCTAGACCCATGGAGTCCCAATCAGGTTGACTCATTATTCCATCCAAACTAAGTCGTCGGCGGGGTGGCTTCCGGGACTGTGGGGATTTAGGCCTTGATGAGGCCTTAGCCTGACTGAGTCGGAGGAGTGGTGGCGTCTTGGAGTGTGAGGATTTGGTGCTGGATGGGGCCTTATCCTGGAGTCTGCGGCGTGGTGGCGTCTTGGAGTGTGAGGATTTGGGGCTGGATGGGGCCTTAGCCTGGAGTCGGCGGCATGGTGGCGTCTTGGAGTGCGAGGATTTGGTGCTGGATGGGGCCTCGACAGCAGAGGATTGCACGGTCGGGTCGTTCTCCTCCTGTTGAGCTGATGGAGCCACTTCTTGAGTCTCGTCTGAAGGGGGTCGATCACCTGCTACCAGGGTCTCCTTCCGTTGAGGCAGTGGAGCCTCAGCAGAGGAGGGTTGGTCACAGCCTGGCGGGGCTAGCTTAGTCACTTCCCCTTCAGCGACTATCGGCTCCATTTTTGGAGGAGAGATTGATCCTGCGTGCACACTGTCTGATTCAGCACTCATCCCAGCCATCATGTTTATCCGATGTTTTGGGACAGCTTGCCTCCTTTCCTCGAGATAAGCAGACTGTCTGTGCCTCAAGAGATAAAACATGCTGCTGCTTAGTAACTGCACTCCTGACTTATTTAGGTGAAGGCCATCGTTCTTAAAGAGGTGCCTGCGCCCTGAAAATATGTTGAAATTGTCAATGAAGTACATCGATTGTCCAGCGCATGTTGCTTTGAGCCATTTGTTAAGCATCATCACTCTGCTGAAACTTTCATCCCCCAGCCTGGGCGCGGGTATGGGTCCACTGAAAAACACCTCAGTATTTAAAGTTCCGACTTTGTTTATCAGTTCAGTGAAGTCTTGCTTTAAAAGCTCTGATTTTTGCTTCGCAATATCGAGGGCTCCTGTGTGTATTATCAGACTAGTGGCTGTTGGATGCTGAGCAGCAATGCTCAGGATACGTTCAGAGATAACAGACACCGTAGCTTTGTTTAAACAACATACTCTGGTATTGTTGCTACAAAAGTGTTTCATCCCATTCACAGCAAAGTCGCCCACTATCAGAGTGCGGGGCCCATTGGGTCGCTTTCTCTGTAGCCTGCTAGCACATGCATTAGCATCGTACCTCTCTTTCGAGCTGGGTGTTCCAACTTTCCCTGGGTCAGGAGTCTCGGAGAGTGGCGTAAATCTATTTTCCAGTAGAATTCCAGCAGCTTGAGGCACTTTGCTTTGAGCCTTTGTTGTTGCCTTGATCTGTGATAATTTTCCTTCTGGTGCCGGAGTAGATGACGCATTCTTCTGCAGAGGTGGCCATTCCTTTTCATCGTAAATCTGCCAGTGCTGGGTTCTGCCAGGGTCCCGTTGAGTCTCGATGGTGTTTGTTTGCATTCTATGGGTCCGCTCCCACTCGCTGTTTTGGGAGATCGGCAGAGTGGTTTCATTCCCGAGCTGTCCGTTTACCTCCATATTCACTTCAAGCCGGTAGATTTTTGTTTCCAGTACTGCTATCTTCTGGAGCAGTTTGTGGTAATCCTCCATTGACAGGGGAGGCATGTTGCTGCTACTTAGCTTTCGTTAGCCGAATTCCTCAGCTCCGATAAGGCAGACTTGTGTTCCAGTAACGACAAAAAAGCACTTTAAAAGGCTCAAAAATGCTCAAAAAGCCTTTGTTTGAATATAAACATGATTAAAAGATAATTCCAAGACCTCCTGAGTAATTTAGAGGTGTTTAAAAATGATTAAAAAGATGATTGAAGCTTGAGAAGCAGGAGCAAAGCAGAGAGACGTCTGCACAGTAGCGAAGCAGCAAGAAAACATCTACCCAACCAACCAACCAACCAACCAAAGTGATCCATGGATAGAAAGACTTGTAGTTCTTTATGAAAAATGTTAGTACAAGTTATAGAAATTTTATATTAAAACCCCTCTTAATGTTTTTGTTTTAATAAAATTTTCAATCAAAAAATAAACTTGTAGCCCGCCATTGTTGATGGCAATAATTACTTACACTATAAAATCAGTCGCACCCAAGCGCCAGCAGAGGGCAGCAAAACTCCGCAAAACACAATTAACAAGTGTGCCTTTCACTCCTCTGTCATTTAAATCTGTCTGAGCTGGGCCAAGTGCGTTAATTGCGTCAAATTTTTTAACGGGATTAATTTAAAAAATTAATTAACGCCCGTTAACGCGATAATTTTGACAGCCCTATTTAAAACTGATCTTACAGTCGTAAATCCATTACTGTAATGCGTCCATGAAAACATTTGATGTTTTCACGTCAATAATTGGGGTCTATATATGGCGGAAAACACTCAGGTGACTTGAAGTTTCGCTCTGAGACCCCCAATTTGGCCAACTTTCAAAATTGCCCAATATGCATGTGTGATACATCATTGGAAAGCTGAAAATCTCAATTTTCTAGGGGAAGGAAAATTTTGAACAGGAGGGCATTTTTGAAAAACAAAACAAAACAGCGAAACCCTATCTGGAGGTGAGAGCACGCGAGAGCAGAATTAAAGACGCCATGACTTTAACGAGATATAGCATACATGTTACATGGAGTTTTTGGATTGAAACGAGGTATCACTGAGTGTCAAGACATTGCTGTGAATGGCCACAGCTGGATTTTTTTGCGATTTTATGGGTGAAACGTGATAATACAACAAGCGTCGCAATGCATAAATCGCAGACATCAAGGAGTGGTCGAGATTTTCTTTTTTATATATTTACCCTTTTAAACTTTTTTTTTTTTTTCTTTCTTTGATTGGATCGGTTATTTATCATCTAAAAAATTGCGGAAAATGTAAGTGTAACGAAAAAAATACAATTTAGCGATAGTTACGAGGTAGATATCCGCGACTGCTTTACAGACGCCAATTTTTTTATCGTGACATAATTTGTTTAAAAGGTTAAAATATGCAAGTGAATAATTTTTTAAAGTCGTTTTTTTTTTTTTTTTTACTAAATATTAGACCTCAATGATTCTAAGCTAAAAATTACAGACATTTCGAATAATAAATATACTTACCTTCTTTTTATGGCTAGGTTGAAACAAAAGCTGTTGCGCGACATCTGTAAACGGTTTTACAGGGTAAAACAGACAAATTAAAAACAGTTTGGGGGCTGATTGAGCCATGAATCTTCTATGGCAGCATATAGACATATTGTTCTATCAAACACAACAGTTGTTTTGGCTTAAAATACAGCAATTTCTTATAAAGAGGAGTGCAAGAGCAGAAACTGCTTTTTCAGTCTTGTCTGTTATATGGCGGAAAACACTCAGGTGACTTGAAGTTCCGCTCTGAGACCCCCAGTTTGGCCAAATTTAAAAACTGTCCGATATGCATGTGTGATACATCATTGGAAAGCTTAAAATCTCAATTTTCTGGGGGAAGAAAAATTTTGAAGAGGAGGGCATTTAAAAAAAAAATTAAACAGCAAAACTATCTGGAGGTGAGAGCACGCGAGAGCAGAAATACAGACGCCATGACTTTAACGAGATATTATCGCGTACTTACCTTGTTTAGATCCAAAAACTCCATGTAGCATGTATCACCGAGTGTCAAGACACAGCTGTGAATGGCTACAGCTGGATTTTTTGGGGATTTTATGGGTGAAACATGTTAATATAACAAGGGTTGCATGTTAATATAACAAGGTTTGCAGAAATCGCTGACATCAAGGAGTGGTCGAGTTTTTTTTTTTTTTCAATTTTTCTTTGAAAATATCGCGGAAAATGCGACAGTAACGAAAAAATACAATTAAGCGATACTTATGAAATAGACATACGTGACTTTTTTACAGACGCCAATTTTTTCATTGTGACGTAATTTTTTTAAAAGGTTAAAATATGCGAGTGAATAATTTTTTTTAAATGTTTTTTTTTTAAAACGAAATACAGTATAAGACATCAATTAATGATTCTAATACGATCACTTTTTTTTACGGCCAGGTTGAAACAAAAGTGGTTGCGCGACGTCTGTAAACGGGTTTACAGAGTAAAACGGACAAATTAAAAATAGTCCGGGGGCTTATTGCGCCATGAATCTGCTATGGCAGCATACATATTGTTCCATGAGACACAACAGTTATTTTGTCTTAAAATACAGCAGTTTATTTTAAAGAAGGGTGCAAGAGCAGAAACTGCTTTTCCAGTCTTGTCTGTGTTTTCCGCCATATGTAACTGTTGTATTTGAAGCCAAAAGAACTGTTGTGTTTCATAGAACAATATGTCTATATGCTGTCATAGCAGACTCATGGCCCATCAAGCCCCCAAACTAATTTGAATTTGTCAGTTTTACCCTGGAAACCCCCGTTTACAGACGTTGCGCAACTGCTTTTGTTTTAACCCAGCCATTAAAAAAGGTAAGTAATTATATTTATTATTCGAAATGTCTGTCATTTTCAGCTAAGAATCATTAATTGATGTCTAACATTTAAAAATATATATATATTTTTAAACGACTTTAAAAAATTATTCCTTCACATATTTTAAACTTTTAAACAAATTACGTCACGATAAAAAAAAATGGCGTCTGTAAGTATGTCCCGGATATGTACCTCATAACTATCACTTAATTGTATTTTTTTCGTTACTGTCGTATTTTCCCCAAAATTTTAGATGATAAATAATCGGTCCAAACAAAGAAAAATTGGGGGGCGGGGGGGCGTTTAAAAGTGTAAATATATGAAAATGAAAATCTCGACAACTCCTTACGCTCTGCGATTTCTGCATCGCGACCCTTGTTATATTACCATGTTTCACCTATAAAAACCCCCAAAAATCCGGCTGTGGCCATTCACAGCTGTGTTTTGACACTCGTGACACATGCTACATGGAGTTTTGGGATCGGAAAGAGGTAAGTACACCATAATATCTTGTAAAAATCATGGAGTCTTTAATAATGCTCTCACCTCCAGTTCGTGTTTTACTGTTTAAAAAATGTTTTTTTTAAAAAATGCCCTCCTGTTCCAATTTTTTCTTCCCCCAGAAAATTGAGATTTTAAGCTTTCCATTGATGTATCACACATGCATATAGGACAATTTCGAAATTTGGTCAAATTGAGGGGTCTCAAAGCGGAACTTCACGACACTGGAGTGTTTCCCGCCATATATAATTACATTTTTGTATTGCGAGAAAATACCTTTACTTTTCACTTGTAAATTAATTTAAAGCAAGTACTTTTATACTTGAGTAATTTTTTTTCTTAGATACTTTTACTTCAGTATTTTCTTGGCACCTGTGTCTGTACTTTTACTGAAGTAAAAACAAAAATGAGTACTTCGTACACCACTGCTGAAACGTGGGCTTTAGCAAAGAATGAGTTAAAAATGAAAAATCCCCTGAGCATGCGCAGTGGGAGATCTTCCCGTCTTTATGACGTCACTTGACAGGCCAAATTCAGGAAGTGAATTCTCTCGCTTGTTGTTTTGTGTTCGTCTCCCCCCCGAACAAAGTTGACACAGACGCGGGGCACGAAATGGCGACATTTATTTCCGTGCCGCTTAAAAAGTCTTCAGACGTGGACTTGGTCAAACCGCTGTCGAAATACGTGACGTCCACGTACCCGGCGGGCGACGAGCAGGCGGAGTACATCCGAGCCGTGGAGGAGCTCAACAAGCTTCGGCGGAGCGCGCTTGGAAGGCCCTTGGACAAACACGAGAGCTCCCTGGAGATTCTTCTCAGGTAAATAGAGGAGATACGCGTAGTATTAAAACCGTGTGTCGGGAGCGGAGCGGTCGCCATTTTCCATTTGGAAATGCTGCTTCGTCTCGCCGCACCCTCAGACTGACGCTCGCTTTAGCAGCGTTAGCTTAGCCGGCTAAGCTAAAGTAGCCCCAGGCTAAGTGGGATTACAAGGCTGGAAAGTTTCCAAACATTGTTGGAATGATTGTTTAGGACAATTATTTCTGTCGGTTGTCACGAAGAGAGCAGAATAGGAGAAGTACACGCTTGAACGCATTTGAAATGCTAGATCATGTCACGTGACCATAACAGATCGCCTTGGCTAATATTGAACTCACATGATTTAAAACGCTTTAAGAAAAAAATCTGGGGAGGAAAAAAGCACGTTCATTCTATAAATCACGTTTTTAATAAAGAAAAAAAGAATGCTTTTATTTTGACGAAATGCATTTCCCCCTCGATGGAAGAACGGATAACCTTGGTTTCAATATGAAAGATTTATTTTACAAAATATTTACTTATCAAGCGTTTTATACAAGTATGACTTTAAACATTAAATTTTTTTCCCCACTTAAATCTCGAGGTTTTTTTTCTCAAAAATGGTTTAACTCTTGATTTTGTACTTCATCAAGATTTTCGATTTAAAATAATTTACCGTATTGGCCCGAATATAAGACGGCCCTGATTATAAGATGACCCCCTCTTTTTCAAGACTTAAGTTTGAAAAAAGACTTTTTGAACACCAAATTAATTTTTATCCAGAAAATACCATACATCCGAAACAAATGTTTATAACAATTTATTTGAGAGAAAAAGCATGTTATTTTGCCTCATTCAAATCTTTATATTTGAACATTTAAATATGTAAATTCAAGTGCAATCAAATTCGTAAATGAATGGCGTCTGGTTTTTGAAATGTAGATAAACCAATCTATTGTGATAAAACAACAAAATTGCAATAACTGCATTAACCATCAAAGTGAAGTCTAACTGTAGTCTTGAAACAAATCTGAATAAGGAAAAACATTGCAATAAAATAATGCAAACTGGTTAAACTTGGGGGTCGCTGAGATCTGTCATGACCAGTGTTGGGCACGTTACTTTAAAAAAGTAATTAGTTACATTACTCACTACTTCTTCCAAAAAGTGAGTTAGTAACTGAATTACTCTATAGTAAAAGTAACTAGTCACCAGGGAAAGTAACTATTTCCGTTACTTTAAAAAGAACTTGTATGTCAAAGAATTTGAAATTTTCTGAGCAGTATTCGGGTCAGTGGAATAGAGAAGAACAGACAGGTAGTTAACTTGTTAGGTGCTTCAGCAGATTTGAATTGCTTACCACAAATGTCGACAAAAGCTTTGCCCCGGGACATAAATGACACATTACATGCAGGTTCTTTCCTTTAATTTCGACAAACTTGAAATAGTGTCTATATCTCCACCTCTTCTGAATGCTCTGCCATCCCGACCCTGTGCATCTGTTTTGCGTGTGTGTGTTTGCCGCACCCGCTGTTCCGGTTTGCTTGTGAAATCACCGGCTCTGATTGGCTTATCACGACACATGACTCTAACCCTCAGCCAATCACAATCACTTCCATCGCATCTCTCGAGGGGCATTCAGGTAGGCTTGTTTCCCAACAATTCACGTCACCTTCAAAGCGTCTGCCGTCCTCAAGATGGAAGCAGAATTATTGCTGGCTGACAGTGGGAGATGGGAACGTGGCTAGCATCAGGTGTAGCAAACACAGAAACGTTACCAAACTTTGGAAAGCATTGTCTAATTGAATGAGCAGGGACAAACAGCTTGGAGTCAGAAGTACGTGCGCTATTCTCGAACCTGAACGCACCCCAAGTCTTGGATGACAAATCAACAGAGCAGAGAGTCGACTCGACACGGCTGGTAGTTTCTTCAATTTATTCAGAGTAAGTAACGCACCTCTTTTGACCGTCAGTTACGGTAACTGCACTGTAACGGCGGAAAAAGTAATTAGATAGATTACCCCGTTACTGAAAAAATAACGCCGTTACGTAACGGCGTTATTTATAACAGCGTTACTCCCAACACTGGTCATGACAGAACATCGCTTCAATTATATCTGTGGCCATCTAGCGTCGTGAATGGATATAATGTCTAGACCGCGATTATAAGACGACCCCGTCTTTTTCAGTCTTATTTCAATGCAAAAAACACAGTCTTATATTCGGGCCAATACGGTACTTTACTTTCCATTTCTTCACTTGAGTATATATCTGTTCATTTTACATCGTTGTTTTTGTTCTCGTAACTGTGTTATCTACAGTACTGCTTTTGTACAAGGACTTTTCTTCCATTTTTTCGTCTAGGTATGGGCTGGCACTAGGGTGCCTTCTGGGTTTCCCCCCCGTTTGTTACGGCAAATATAAACGGTATGATTTCGAAGTTAGAGGCACTTGTGCTCAAGACGTTTTGGTGGACTGTCCTGGCTAGCCAGCGTTTTTCTTAGCTTTCCTTAATAAATGTATTTATCTTAAGTAATTGTTGCTTTCTTTTTGTTCCTTAGTTCAGGGGTCCCCAACCTATTCCACTAAGGCACACTGTGGGTGCAGGATTTCATTCTTACCAAACAAGATGACAACACTTTTTCCCCAATCTGGTGTTTTACAAGTGCAATCAGTTGATTGCAGTCAGGTGTGGCTTGTTTTAGCAGAAGCCTCATTGGTTCAACTGTCTCTGCTGGATCGGCTGGAACAAAAACCAGGACCCACAGTGTGCCTTGAGGACTGGGTTGAAAACCCCTGCCTTAGTTGTATGTCGTCATCTCCTTTTTGTTAAGAATAAAAGAACCGGTAAAAGGGAAAAAAAATCCCCTTTTTTCCCTTCAGAATTTATTTAAAATAATGTTGAAATATGACTTAATACATGGCTTATTCACCAAATTATCTTAATCTTTTATTGAGTGGTTATTTTTTTCTGTTTTCTTTTGACAATTTTTTTTTTTTTTTTACAGTTTTGGCAAAATGCAGCATACGTTTGATTACAAGACCACCCATAGAGTGGGCTCCTGAGCTACTCGCTTTGTTGTTATAGAAACTCAACTACTACAACATTATTCGTGGACAGATCAGAATCAAATTTGGTCAGAGCCTGATTTGACATTTCTTTTTGCCTTAGGGTTGATTAATCAATTGCGGACTTATTGTTGCCTTTAGTGCCGTGTTAGTAAATATTATATTTTGAGTCAGGCAGTTGTAGTTAAATTTAAACTGGTTCTTTCCAGGAAGTTCTCATTTTATCAGTGGTTTACGACGCGTTGTATAAGAAAAAATCGCTAGAAGATGTTTAGTAATGCATTCCATGCTCAAACCAAAATATCACTTTAACGAATCCTGTAAATGTATGGTTAATATTTAAGTAACAAACAAGTTAGTAGCAGGAACAGATTAAAGGCATTAGAGGACGGACTTTATTTGTTATTGTGGTATGCCCAAGTGAAAACTCAGAATAGAGTAGCCCTTTATTGTCATTATACAATTGTACAATGAAATTGTGGAGCATCTCCCTTTCCAGTGCATGATAAGTTAAAATCTCAAAAGCGATTTGCAAGTATAAAATCTACCATAAATAAATATATATATATATAAAATGTGGATGAGATAGTCCTATGTTAAAGCAGTGTAACTAATGGAAGTAAGTAGTAGCAGTTGGCAGTGAAGGCATTGAATATTGCACGTAGTGAGTATTGCAAGTTAATATTGCACTTAGTAAGTGTTGCACATAGAATATTACAAGAGGAGGATCACAACAAGACATAATATTTCATTATATTCAGTGATAGGTAGTAGGCCTGAACGATATTGGAAAAAACTATTGTAGCGATTTTTTTGAGGTGTGCAATATATTGCGATATGATATTGCGATATTAAAAAATATATATACATATATATCTTTTTTTAAGAAATTTTCACTAGATGACTTGAATAGCTGTTTGGAAATACTTTGCATGACACACCGTGACCACAGTGTATTCATACAATACCGTTTCATTTGTGAATGATTAAAATTGCTGTATGAAGGGATCCAGGAAGCCATGTCTGCACAAAATAGATAATTTATTGAACATAATATTTGACACTTCAACATCAGCAAATGCATTAAATGACAAATAAAAGAGCAGATGCATTAGTCCCTTAAGTTTTTGACAAAATATAACAATAAATAAAAACTTCTGTAAAATAACAACAAAGTGTGTAAACATATTTGAACAAAAATATTAAATATGACAAATAAGAGTTGTTCACAAACTATAACAATAAATAAAAACCTCAGTAAAACAATAAAGTTGTCAACATATTTGAACTTAAATATTAAATCTGTCAAATAAAAGTGCAAGTGCATTAGTCCCCTGAGTTGTTTACACAAAATATAACAATATAAAACTGCAAAACAGCAACAAAGTTGTAAAAATATTTAAACAAAAATATTAAGTATCAAAACTTTATGTGCAGCTGTACTATATATAGTTATTTGAAAAATACGATTTACAATTAATTTAAATATAAAGGAAACAAACTCGATTGAACTTGTAAATAATTGAACTGAATAACTGCAAATAACTGTGATGAATAACAGAACCATTTTAACTCCCAAATTTCCTGCCTTTCTGATAGCTGTCACATGAATAAAAATTCATTCAAAAGACATTCCTGCAGCTGTGTTATGTATTTGTCTGCATATCGTCCACCTTCCTTGCTCAGCAATTCTCAACTGGGTCTCATAGGTTTTTGGCCAAGACTACTAGTTTATCCACCATTGCAGGCTTGAAACTAGAACGTTGGCACGTAACAATGTTCCCACCTGTACTAAAAAGACTCTGATGGGAAGCTCGTAGCAGGAATGCATAGATACCTGCGTTTTAAATGGTCCCACGTGTTCAACGGATTACTTCTTGTTGAGGCAACCACGGTGAGGCACTGTCGACAGGGCTGTTTTTTGTTCCTTATATTCTTGTCGATAGCCAAAATACTTCCAAAACTCCTTTTGGAGACAGTCTTCCCTAGCTTGCTTGCAACGTGTTGCTTGCTTGCTTTCACTTTGAAAATGGCCCCTCCTCCCTCCGCTCAGCTGTTCGGCCCCTCCTCCCTCCACTCCGCTGTAGAAGGGGAGGGGGAGGAGCCGATGACTGCGAGCTGGAGGGAATGAGAGGCTGTGCGCTCTCCTTCCCGCTCCTTCTTCAAAACAAACGTTTGTGGATTAAAAAAAATGAAATGGAAAAAACTATCGCACGTCCTTGCGATGGGACTATTGCGCATGCGCACATCGCGATGGCGATGTTTAAACGATATATCGTTCAGTCCTAATAGGTAGATAATGCAAATTGTCGGAATGCCGCACAGCAGAGAAAGAGAGGTGCAATGTGCAGCCCGGTAGACGAGTTCTGTGAGGGATTTGCAGTTTCACAGTCCAATGGCTTCGGAAATAAAATTGTTTCTGAACCTGGTGGTCCTGCACCGCACGCTGCAAAACCTCTCACCAAAGGCCAGATGGGTAAACAGTTCGTGATGTGGGTGAAATAGGCATGTGACGGTATGAGATTCTGACGGAATGATAACTTTAAGCCAAAATATCACGGTTTCACGGTATTGCAATTACAGCATTTAAATGTGTTACTTTAAGATATATGGATGTGAAAATTTTTTTTTTTAATTCATTGAACAGGCTTTTTATTTTTCAAAACTTATTAGCAAATTGGAACGTAATTATAATGTTAAAATGATTTTTTTAAAAAGTAACAAAATTTTCCAAATAAAAATAAATGCTGTCCTTTAGGTGAGCCTAAACCCACAGCCACAGCTCAACATTATTACCGTCAGAACAAAAATAATTGAATTATTTTCCATGAAAAGCATGTGTGTATGACTCGTATCATGTTCACATTATACACACTCTATCTCAACCAAGACAGTTGCCAGAGTGAAAAAAAACACGTTTTACCACCGCTAGACACACTAAACACTAGGGTCGTGCGCCCCACAATTCGATTCGATTATGATTCAGGGTGCTACGATTTGATTATTGGACGATGATCACGATTATCACAATTATCGATGCATCATACATTACTAGTAGCCAAACAAATTTATGTCCTTTATTTATTTAAAATATCCTAATCATTTAACAGGAACGATGGAAACATGCCCATACAACAAAAAGCTGACCTTAAGCTGCGTTTTTATTTTATTTATCTCTTTTTTTTTTTTTTTTTTACAAGAAAGTGCAAAAAACTTAACCATTTTAAAGGCAGTACTTATTTCTCTCAACACTACAATAACATTTATGTGCACAGGTGGAATGAATTCCACATTTTCTGGAAACAAAGTATCTTTAGAAATTCTTTTAACCAATATACTTTGTTTTCACACTATTTATTTCACACTGTACTATTTCGCATGTTTTTAGTGTTACCGCTGTATTTAATCATGGTTTTACACGTTCTGCTTATGAAATACACGTTAGCTAATTAGCTTAGCGCTCGGCGCTAACTGTTAAGATCTCAAGAACAACAACAATAAAGGCTAAACAGTACAAGAGGGTTCATGTACTCACCTCTTATAGACGCACAAGGGTGTTAGCAACACACTCAGGACATTTTTTCAATTGACATGACTTGAAACTACTGCTGGACATCTAAAAGACAAGGAGCAACGAACTCTCTTCTTCCCCTCTCGCTCTAAAAAATAACTGGCCGGGTCCCTGCCTGTCTAATACACAAATTTATTTTCCAGTCTTTTGAAAACTCTCGTAGCTGGTGGGTTAATGACAGTGTTTACTCACCTTGAATTTTGTATAAATGCAAAATCATATTGGCGGTATTGCCTCCTCGGCAGCCACCCTCCACAAACATGTTTTACATGTCGTTTGGCCCTCCTCCTCTAAGCCGCGGGCATAACTTTTCTGTAACTGAAGTATTCCCAAACCAGTGATTTTGTTTTCTTCGATTGGGGTAAAATATTCAGGAGTTTTTACCTCCTCCAGCCATCGTGGAGCACAGCTGACTCACTTACACTGGGCAACAACTGGTGGGGGAGGATTGAGCCTTGCAGCTGCAAGCGAAGGATTTCTCCATGCATATTTGGGACAAAAAAATAGCTAATACCGTAGGGACGGTATGATGTAAAAACTTTGCGGTTTTGAAACCTTGACGTTTTCTTACCACGGTACACCTAGAAACTGGTAATTGGCACATTTAAAGGTGAGAGGGGTCACTAATTGGGCTACAGATTATTAGGTAATCGATTAATTTATCAGTTAGCTCGAATAATCAAGTAATCGAATTAAGAACATTTAATGTGTTGCAGAGCATATTTTAGGATATGTTAAACAAATTAACAAGCATTAAAGTGCCTGTAACACGAAAAAGCATGTTTATGAATCATAATACACGCGGTATTTTATGCCCCTGAATGATATGGGCCGCTTGGATGTGTGTGGAAGCGATCGCTATTTTTATTTAGTTTTTTTAATCCCGCGCCATGAAAATGAGTGACTTCCGGCTTCGGTCTTGCATTGAGGAGGAGGGCGCTGTGACGTGTACGGTAGAAGACGTCCTCTTCACGCTACAGTGTACTGTTGTGTATGAGGACGAAGGATTCAGCTGATTTTGCGGATTAATACGTTTATTTTTCGCATCACGCCAGCCAAACGGCTGCAGAAAAATCATTCTGTATGAGGGAGAGGCGTATGCGCCTTTTTGGAGTTTCAAAAGGTTCCCATTCACCGTGGATATTTACTGTGGGACCATTGGACTTACGAGGAAGTGAGTAAACATCTTGTTTTGTATTATGTCAAATACGAATACAGCGATTACAAAGTAAACACTACAAACTTCCTTTAAATGAAGGACTACTTACGTTTGATCATTGATAGGCATGTAAAAAGCTCTCCTAATGCTCATTAGCAGCAGCACGTTAGCTGCACAACAACTGCAGCCACCCTCCTCCGGGGAACGAACTGTAAATTGCTCTCCGCCGGGCGGTTTGCCGATCCGCAAAGACAATCGACAACCGGGTCGTCATGTCAAATAATCCAGGATAGTTATGTGTGATTTTCCGCTTCGAAGACTTTGAAACATCACTCGGTTCGGGTTAGCATGTCGGCTAGCTGTCACGCCTTCTGGTTTGTTTACATTCTCCGAAGCCGGGGAAGGGAAATGACATATGTCCGATTTAGGTGTCATAAAATATCGTTCGGGAGGTGCAACAGTAAAGGTGAAGTCGACAGTTTTGACCATTATGGAGTAATTTTGCCATGTCATCCTGAATGAATGCATTTTTATTATTTCATATTCCATTCAGCACAAGACTGTTATTTGTCATGACCATGCCATTTATTTAGCAATTGGGGAAAATACTTGGATAAAAAGAATATTCTGTAAAAATATTGAAGTAAAGAGACAGAAACAATGACATTTTGTCGCTCTCTTCGTAGCGTTTTCCTCGTTGTGAATAGTTCCCCCTCGACGGGCTGACTGGTCCTTCTCAAGCCATTTATATAGCTATTGGGGAAAAATACTTGGATAAAAAGAATATCCTGTAAAAATATTGGAGTAGAGAGACTGAAACAATGACATTTTGCGGCTCTCTTCGTCGCGTTTTCCTCGTTCTGAATAATTCCCCCTCAATGGGCTGAATAGTAAAACCGATGAGCCCAGTCTACCGCTGACATCATCCACCTGTTGGGGATGCTAAAGCCCTATAATGGTAGGCGTGGCTAACCGGCAGATTAAAAGACTAATTTCTCGTCATCTGTGCTTTGCTAAATTGTTGTATATAGTCGAATCGTCTCAAAATATTATTCTAATTCACATAATAATGCCATTTAAGACTTTTTTTCTCGTGTCATATGCTCTTTAATGCTTGCAATGATATTTATTTTGGCTTGCTAAGTTTACACTTTCAAAAGAGTATTAAATGCGAATACAAAATAAAATTCCTGATGGAGTCAAAAACATATGAATATACCTGAGTTTTGCCTCAAACAATATAAAAAAAATAAATGAGCGAAATACAACAAAAGAACAACTGGCTAACTAGCAAACCAAAAATCCCCTAGCTTAAATGCTATAAAATGCTTTTTTTTTTTTTTTTTTAGATAAACAATGCTCTTAAATAAATCATTCAAACACATATTCTCACGAAAAATTGCTAAATATGCTTCTAAACTAAATAAAGAATGCATACACAAACATATTAGGTTGAACAAAAACATGCCTTATGTTGGTCTTAACAGGGAGCAGCTGGAATCAGCCATGTTAGATGAGTTATGGCATATTCACTGTTGCCGCTAAAGGGCAGTTTATCCACCCAAATTGGTGAAGCTAAATGCAACACTTTCAAAAGGTGCTGCCGCCTCCACACCACATAGAGATGCAGTATAGTGTTAGATGATAAAAAAAAATTCTGTATTGTTGTTTTTTCCAAACCTGTTGCACATGCCATACAGATAACCCAAGCATTGTTGTTGGACTTGTTAGCTAGTGACACGCGGGACTCCCCTGACGCTATTTGACAGGTATGTTCTCAGTTTCAGGGGATTATTACGCCACTTCTGCCAAGATGAACAATTTCTAGCATGATAGCATTTTAATCCTAGCTACTTTCATCACAATATTCTTCGCAAAGTGCCCAGTCGAGTGTCACATTTTTGTGTATAACTCAGCTCTAATGTGGGACCATAGTGTGAAATAACGCAGTGGTGCAAACAAATAGACCTTTGCTCATTCTTGTCACTGTGGCAACAACAGCTAGGGAAGGGGGGAGGCAGTGGCGCATTTGTTTACATTGCCATGACAACCATTGTGAACGCTCGGGTCGTCTTTACTCAACCACACCTCAGCTCACAGTCACTCGTCTATCTGCGGCCTTTTGTTTGTTCTGCTCTCGTTGACCAGTGTCCGAACGTGAACTGCACTCAATTTTCCATGTCTGAGGCTGAGCTCATGACTCATAGTTATAGTACTTACTCAAATCTCAGCCAATTATCTCATGCTGATTATACAGCCTCAAGCCTATACACTAGAAATGCTTGTTCACTGGGAAAGTTCACGTCAAAAACGCACATGACGTAATCGACACGTTTGTGGGTTGATAAAAATAATTGGGATTTGCAACTTTCATGGTGATTTTTAGTCAATCTTGCTTGTTTTGTGTGCAGATATTACGACCAACTGTGCGCTGTGGAGCCCAAGTTTCCCTTCAGTGAAAACCAGGTAATTGATGATATGTATGATATGACACGCTGTTGTGTTACGTGACATAACAAGCGGTCTATAAGATGGGGGTGTACACGGTATTCTATGATACAAATAGGAAAGAGAAAGACAAGCAATTTCTAAATTAAAAAGTAAACATTGTTAATTTTTTTATTACACTGTCATGGAAAATCTGTCCATAGACATCATTACATTACATTAGGTTAGGAAGTCTATGATCTATGAAAAATGTTTCCTTCATACAATGAGAATACTTGTATATCAACAGAGGTGGGTAGAGTAGCCAAAAATTCAAAATAATATTACCAAAGTAAAGAAGTCATTCAAAAATGTACTCAAGTACAAGTAAAAAATATTTGGGTAGATTTTTAATTTTTTTCAAAGGTACTTTTTTGTCTCGGCGCAAAGTTTTTTTTCTATATGAACTGTTATTATTATACTGTACGAGAACCTATTACATAACCACATTAGGGCAGTGAAATACAAAAAAAGAACTATTGAATTCTGGCGAGAGAGACAAAAAAATCTCCAAAAATTAAGCATCATTCGTCCAAAGAGCGTGAGTGCCCTCTAGTGGAGAAAACACATTTTCTACTATGAAATTAAAAGGATCATATTACATAGGTTTTCCGTGGTGAATCGGTGCCAAGTAAAAACTGGGAGAGAGGTTAAAATCTGCGCTTTCGAGTAGGGCTGCAGCTATCGATTATTTCAGTAGTCGATTAATCGATGAACCAGTAAGTGAGTAATCGGATAAGGAACACTAAAAATTAAATTACCAGAACTGAGCCTCAAACGGTATAAAAAAAAAAGAGGATCTAAGTACAACAAAAGAAAAATTGGCTAACTTACGCATCAAAGGTCTACTAGCTTAAATGCTATTTTTTTACAATGCTCTTAACAAATGGTTCAAATACATATTACCGCAAAAAACGGCTAAATGTACCTTTTAAACTAAATTATGAATGCATTAAAAACATTAGCCCAAACAAAAATGTAGCCTAATTTGGTCAGGGAACAGCTGGATTCAGCCATCTGAAATGGGTTATGTCATATTCACTGTCGCCACTAGAAGGCAGTGTATCCACCCAAATCAATAAAATGAATGCAAACACTTTCAAAACAAATTATTACAACCCCACTTAAAACGAATACTTGAAGCAGCAAAATTTAATTTGAATCGTTTTTCTAATCGAATTACTCAAGTTAATCGATTAATCGTTGCAGCACTACTTTCGAGTCATATTGATGGCAACTCTCTGTCAAATACCTATTTTTTAAACTGCTTTAAAGCAGGGGTTTTCAACCCAGTCCTCAAGGCACACTGTGGGTCCTGGTTTTTGTTCCAGCCGATCCAGCAGAGACAGTTGAACCAATGAGGCTTCTGCTAAAACAAGCCACACCTGACTGCAATCAACTGATTGCACTTGTAAAACACCAGATTGGGGAAAAAGTGTTGTCATCTTGTTTGGTAAGAATGAAATCCTGCACCCACAGTGTGCCTTAGTGGAATAGGTTGGGGACCCCTGCTTTAAAGAGTCGTGTCCCTTCGTTACAAATCTACTCAAGTGAAAGTAAAAAGTATGGCTTATTAAAATTACTCTTAGAAGGAGCAGTGTTTTCATCAACGATGACAATAACGAAAATATTTCGTCAACGAACACTTTTTTCGTGACGATCACGAGCTAAATACATGTTGAGAGGGAGTAAAACATAACGAGACGAATGCCAGTTTTCGCGTGACGAGAACGAGGAGAAAATGCAAAATCGTTTCCGTCACATTTTCACAATGTGTGACATTTAATCTGTAGCCTGCATGTAGCTGTGTCTGGTTGTGTCACTCGTGACATGCTGCGCCTTCCCCCTTCCCGACTCAGCAGTGTGTCGTATCCAGTCTCCATGCAGGCTTGCAGACACGGTAAGATTTGTTTTCTTGGCCATGGGAGAATATGCAATGTTGCTTTAGCCTTTAGGTCTTTGCTGAGTGATCATCACTCACTAAATGTAACTGGTAGCATTAGCATAGCATTCGCGTTTGCGTTACAATTTGGCTAATGCTGACGGCGAGTGTCCTTTAAACTCTTAGATGTTTTTTTACATCCATCCAAATACACAATGGACAGTTTTTATGTGTAAGGATCCACTAAGGCAGTGTTGTTAAAGGTTTCAATCAATCAAATTTATTTCTATAGACCTTTACAAAAACCTGAAAGGTCCTCAATGTGCTTTACAATCAAGACAAACATGGTTCATGATAAATAAAAGGCAGGAAAGTATTGTACAATGACATTACAAAAAAAACGAAAACAAAAAAAAACGCATCGCGGTAAAAGTCATAACAGCACAACAAACAATAAAACCGATAAAATCCCCCCAAATTAAAAACCTTTTAGAAATAAAACCAGGCTACCCTAGTCTGGGGAAAATGCGAGTCAAAAAAAGTGCGTCTTTAACAGAGATTTAAAAAGGCCTAGATTCATAATGGTGCGGATTTCAAGGGGAAGGCTATTCCACAACCCGGGAGCCGCAACCGCAAAAGATCGGTCTCCCCACGGTTTAAGTTTCGACCTCAGAACTTGCAAAAGAAGCTGACCGGTAGAACCAAGAGTCCTGCCAGAGTTACGGAGGGTTAAAATTTTCGATAAATAAAAAGGAGCCTGGCCATTAATATAATAAAAAAAAAAAAAAAACAGTGCAAGTTTGAAATCAATTATAAAATGGACTGGAAGCCAGTGTAGCGATGATAGCACGGGGGTAAAATGTTCACCTCTAGGTGTAACGGTTAAAAATCGAGCAGCAGCATTTTGAACAAGTCGCAGACGAGAAAGAGAACTTGGGAAGTCCTCCTTGGGAACTATTTCGAATGAACATCGACAGACGAGCACATTTTGTAGCATCTACAAGGACAACGCCAGCTTGGTGATAATACACACTCAGCAGGAAAACAGTGAATTATTTTCAATGAATTATACTAGTGATTAGGCCTGAACGATATTGGGAAAAACTATTGCTGCGATTTTTTTTGGGTTAGCGATATATTGCGATATTATATTGCGATATTTAAAAAAAATTATATATATTTTTTTCAAGATATTTTCACAAGATGACTTAAATAGCTGTTTGGAAAGACTTTAGATCACCACAGTGTACAGTCATCCCTTGTTTTTCGCGGTTAATGGGGACCAGAACCCGCCGCGATAAGTGAAAAACCGCAAAGTAGCCCACCCCCCCATTTAATTTTTTTTTGTGTGTGTGTGTTTTTTGTGCCCAATGTATTTATTCAGATTTAGCATTGGAAAGAGATACATACAGGTTGACCCAAAAAAAAGTTTACACTCAGTTGACTGCTTGTTTAAAAGCCATTAAAACATATCTAAATAGGTTGTCATGCTTAAGTGATTCATTAAGGTCACTCAATGCAGCTGGTAATCTCTCGTCTCTACAATTCCTGTGCTTCTGCTGAAAATAAAGAAAACTTTAGCTGTACCTGAATTGCTGCGTGCCGGTCTGACACCTACTGAGATTGCAGCAAATCTGAGAATATCCAGATGTGCAGTCTACAAAGTTAAAAAGAAGCTGAAAGATATTGGAACAGCCTCACGAAAACCTGGGTCTGGAAGTGCCGATCTGTGCGGACCATAAAGTTGATTGACAAGGTGATATGTGGCCACCCCAGAGTCCAGATCTCAATCCCCTGGATTATAGCATATGGGCAACTGTGGAGGACAGTGCCTGTAAGAAGCCACAAACTTCTGTGGCAGCCTTGGAGAGGTCCATTGTTAGATCTTGGGAAAAGATGACAGCATCCTACATAAAGAAGCGTTCCGCAGGCGCCTGGAGGCTGTTGTGACACTTAAGGGGGGACACATTGAAAAATAGAGTGTACTGTGCATGTTCTTTACAATAATGTATAATTTGTGATTCAATTCTAATTCTAAACTGAATAAACATGGCATTTAAGTTGTATTATGGCAGTGTAAACTTTTTTTTGGGTCACCGTGTATAAGACATGTTTTTTTCTCACTCCCCCCCCAAGTGATTTTAAAAATGTATATAAATAAATGGTTTTTAAGCACTTCAAATTTCATAATTATGATAAGTTTTAAACATAACTGTCCAACCAAATCATTTTTGAACAAGAATAAAGTACTGTAGCAGATAAATGCTTGGCTTTATTAAATGCTTCTGTTTATCTACTTTAGCTGTGACCGTTGAAGTGACATGTAGAAATTTCAAACTCCTCATGATCACTTCTGGCATTTAAATGTCGTCCCCACAGTACACACATTCATTCCAGCGCGGCTTCCTTGCAACTGTTTAACAAGTTAAACGATGATTGACAGATGCCCGTGTGAAGTCTGCTTCTTTGGCCAGATCAAAGCCATTGTTGTGCAGCAGTGACTGAGAGGATCAAAAGGCTGGGAGAGGGAGGGTAGGAGGCTGTGCACAGACCAGAAAGTGAGGCGTATGTGGATCAAAAAAAGAAAAACTATCGCACGTGCTTGCGATGGGACTATTGCGCACACGCACATTGCGATGGCGATGTTTAAACGATATATCGTTCAGGCTTACTAGTGATGCACGATAATACATTTTTCAACCGATACCGATAACCGATAATGTCAAGCCGATAATTCTATTAAAAGATTTATGAAAAATTTTAAAGTATACACAAGAGAAAATATTACTGTGCAAAAATATAATTTATTGCTCTTTTTTTCAACATAAAATATGAACAAGTAGTCAATTCCAACATCTAAATAATGACAGATTGTCTGACATTGTGTAATGGTAAACTTTTGGCAACAATTACAGAGTAAATACCTAAGTTGCACAAAAATGCCTTTTGAGCGGGAGGCGCAGCACGTCACACGAGTGACACAACCAAACATTGCTATGATGCAGGCTAACTACACATAAAATGTCACATATAGTTAACATGTGACGGAAACTATTGTGCATTTTCGTCTCGTCAGACAAAAGCTGGCAATCGGCTCGTTATGTTTTGGTCTCCCAAAACACGTTTTTAGCTCGTTATTGTCTCGTTATGAAAAAAAGTGTTTATTGACGAAATTGTTTTCGCTATTGTCATTGTTGATGAAAAGAACACTATTACATGCTCAAGTTTTAGTGCCAATAATGGCAATAGACAACTAATTCATTTTGACTTAATCCTTTGTCAAAATGAATCGGCTGTATAGCGTCATCAATGTGAGTTAATATTGACACAATTGTCGTGGAAAATTTTGATAGCAACCTGAAAACGATATATCATTTCTTGGTAGGATCTTATCCATAACCTTTTGGTATACAAAGTACAAATTACCATAACGGTATTTTGTCACCTCCTCCTGTAATAGTGTGTGTTTCTTTTCTCTCCACAGCTGTGCTTAACCTTCACATGGAAAGACGCCTTTGATAAAGGCTCGCTGTTCGGCGGTTCCGTCAAGCTGGGTAAGCGCTTTGACCACGATGACCATTTGTCTTTTATTCGCCGTAAATTGATAACGCCTCATGGCCTTACAGGTTGGGCCAGGTGGATTATTGCGTTAGACAAAAGAGCGCTTTCACTGAAATGTCACGATAATGTCAAACCTCTAGTGAGGCTTCATCATGTACAGATTGCATTTTGCGTTTTGTTTTCTTTCAAGTACAATTCAGTCAGTGATGATCATGCCATCTGTGTTTGACAGCTTTGGCCAGCTTGGGATACGAGAAGACATGCGTGCTGTTCAATGCGGCGGCGCTCGCTAGCCAGATTGCCTCCGAGCAGAATCTGGAAAATGACGAGGGCCTGAAAAACGCCGCCAAATTCTATCAGGTGACTTATCGCTAGTTCTTTACTGTAATAACTAGAGATGGTAACCTATGGGTACCTCAAGATACAATTTGTGATTTAAGGCTCACGATATGGCGATACAACAGTTATCGATACATTGGTCATTGTGGGATATTCTACAAAACTAGTAGACCGTGTTCTGCAATTCCTTCTACGCGGCGAGACGTCCAACACATGCGCATATCGGTTAAAAACGGCGAGTGCTTACTGTTTGTGTTTTTATTGTCTTTTATTACCTTTTCATTGCCTCAAAATATTTTTTGCATGTTTCCTTCTCATATTTTTCAGCATTGTGTTTTCTTGTGGTAGCTTTAAAGCAGATTGTTTATCTGCTGACCACATTAGTCACGTAGCGTATTTAAACCACCTTTATTTGGTATTACTACGTTTAAGTATTTTCTTAAGGCGTCTTTAGTATGTGCTGTCTGTATCTAAACAAAACAAGCTGAAAGTGCATGGCTAGTACTTTGGGTGTCAAATTTGCCTCTTGTGGGACGTTTCGCCGGTGTAGCACATTTTGGCAGAACACCGGTTTTGTCCAACTCTCGTCTCATCTCATCCCGTCTTGCCTCTTCATTTTGCTTTTGCTGCTTGTTTTGTGAAATATCGACAGTGCTGTCATGCTCATTAATGTTCCTCTCGGGTTCAAATTGAAAGGGCTGAACAGATGACATGTTTATGTCACAGTCATACTCTTGAAGCCCGGCAGCATAACCCAGTGACGTCACCGCACTGCGACGTCAACAACAATGGCGACCTACTAGTTAAACTGATTTTACAAGTTGTATATAAACGAAAACATCAAGAGGGGTTTTAATATCAAATTATCTTAACTAACAATAGCGTTTATCTTTAAGAACTACAAGTCTTTCTATGCGTGGTGACCTTTAAATGCCCTAAAATGAACAGAAAGTGGTCTGTAAATGTCCACAAAAGACTGGCTGTGAATTAAGCCTGAACGATATATCGTTTAAACATCGCCATCGCGATGTGCGTGTGCGCAATAGTCCCATCGCAAGCACGTGCGATAGTTTTTCTTTTTTTTTGATCCACATACGCCTCACTTTCTGGTCTGCGCACAGCCTCCTACCCTCCCTCTCCCAGCCTTTTGATCCTCTCAGTCACTGCGGCACAACAATGGCTTTGATCTGGCCAAAGAAGCAGACTTCACACGGGCATCTGTCAATCATCGTTTAACTTGTTAAACAGTTGCAAGGAAGCTGCGCTGGAATGAATGTGTGTACTGTGGGGACGTTGGAGACATTTAAATGCCAGAAGGGATCATGAGGAGTTTGAAATTTCTACATGTCACTTCAGCGGTCACAGCTAAAGTAGATTAACAGAAGCATTTAATAAAGCCAAGCATTTATCTGCTACAGTACTTTATTCTTGTTCAAAAATGATTTGGTTGTACAGTTATGTTTAAAACTTATCATAATTATGAAATTTGAAGTGCTTAAAAACCATTTATTTATATACATTTTTTAAATCACTTTGTGGGGGGGGGGACATGTCTTATACACGGTGACCCCAAAAAAAGTTTACACTGCCATAATACAACTTAAATGCCATGTTTATTCAGCCTAGAATTAGAATTGAATCACAAATTATACATTATTGTAAAGAACATGTACAGTACACTCTATTTTTCAATGTGTCCTCCCTTAAGTGTCACAACAGCCTCCAGGCGCCTGCGGAACGCTTCTTTATGTAGGATGCTGTCATCTTTTCCCAAGATCTAACAATGGACCTCTCCAAGGCTGCCACAGAAGTTTGTGGCTTCTTACAGGCACTGTCCTCCACAGTTGCCCATATGCTATAATCCAGGGGATTGAGATCTGGACTTTGGGGTGGCCACATATCACCTTGTCAATCAACTTTTTGGTCCGCACAGATCGGCACTTCCAGACCCAGGTTTTCGTGAGGCTGTTCCAATATCTTTCAGCTTCTTTTTAACTTTGTAGACTGCACATCTGGATATTCTCAGATTTGCTGCAATCTCAGTAGGTGTCAGACCGGCACGCAGCAATTCAGGTACAGCTAAAGTTTTCTTCATTTTCAGCAGAAGCACACGAATTGTAGAGACGAGAGATTACCAGCTGCATTGAGTGACCTTAATGAATCACTTAAGCATGACAACCTATTTAGATATGTTTCAATGGCTTTTAAACAAGCAGTCAATTGAGTGTAAACTTTTTTTTGGGTCAACCTGTCTGTATCTCTTTCCAATGCTAAATCTGAATAAATACATTGGGCACAAAAAACACACACAAAAAAAAAGAAATTAAATAGGGGGGTGGGCTACTTTGCGGTTTTTCACTTATCGCGGCGGGTTCTGGTCCCCATTAACCGCGAAAAACGAGGGATGACTGTACACTGTGGTGATCTAAAGTCTTTCCAAACAGCTATTTAAGTCATCTTGTGAAAATATCTTGAAAAAATATATAATTTTTTTTTTTTTAATATCGCAATATAATATCGCAATATATCGCAAACCCAAAAAAAATCGCAGCAATAGTTTTTCCCAATATCGTTCAGGCCTACTGTGAATGCTCTGCTTTCAGTGCCATTGACGGCACTAAACATCCAATCACTTTAAAATAAGTTGGATGTGTAGGGCCGTCAATATCAGCCATTGACATAACGTAGACACTTTTTTAATGAAAATTTTGGTAGGAACCTACTGGTTCCTTATTTTTTAAACAGTGACACCTTTTTAAAACGATATGTAGATTCTTGGTAGGAGCATATCAATAACGTTTTGGACTACAAGTTACCACGATATATCACCTTGACGATATAGTGGTATGAAAAAGTATCTGAACCTTTTGGATTTTCTCACATTGCTGCATAAAATCACTATCAAATGTGATTTGATCTTTGTCAAAATCACACAGATGTAAAAACTGTCTGCTTTAACTAAAACCACCCAAACATTTATGTTTTCACATTTAAATGAGGATAGTCTGCAAACAATGACAGAAGGGGGAAAATAAGTAAGTGAACCATCACATTTAATATTTTGTGGCCCCCCTTTGGCAGCAATGTCTTCAACCAGACGCTTCCTGTAGCTGCAGATCAGTCTGGCACATCGATCATGACTTATCTTGGCCCAATTTTCTCCACAAAACTGCGGTAGTTCATTCTGATTCCTGGGATGTCTGGCAGGAATCACTGTCTTTGTCATGCCACAGCATCTCAATGGGGTTCAAGTCTGGACTTTGACTTGGCCACTCCAGAACGTGTATTTTATTCCTCTAAAACAGGGGTGTCCAAACTTTTTGCAAAGGGGGCCAGATTTGATGTGGTAAAAATGTGGGGGGCCGACAATGGCTGACGTCCTTTACGTAGAACAATATATTTATGCAAATTTTAGCAAGCCATTTTGTGTGTCACATTTGCCTTATTTTTATTTATTTTTTAAAAATAATTTCAACAATCTCGCAACTAGCCTTTGTGGCGTTCTCTTTTGACTCTCGGGCTCTTGCGAAATACTGCCGTGAAATTAATCTACCTTCAAGTTGCTTCAATTTCTCAATCTCAATCTTGTCGTACAGGTCAATGTGTCTTGTTTGGTAATATCGCCACACATTGAACTCTTTAAAAAAACAGTCCCTTTGCAAATAAGGTAGACACAGTTGTTGCATATTTTAGTGAAGAAATAGTCCAATTTCCACCTATCATCGGCCGTCGCAGTCAACCTTCTTTTTTGTTGATTGTCGCCATTTTAGAAAATTGGGAGTAAATGGTCACACGGGGTAATGTTGCTTAAAGTACTGTTGCCTTTTAGTGGGTAAATGAGGAGCAGGATTTAGTGTGTAAGCTACTTTATATGCTGGTAGCACTACTGCTGACCAATTTTTTAAGTCTGTGCGGGCCAGATATTATTGATTTTATGACAGAGGCTGGGGGCCGGATGAAATTTGACCAAGGGCCGCATTTGGCCCCCGGGCCGGACTTTGGACATGCCTGCTCTAAAACCATTCTGAAGTTGATTTACTTCTCTGTGTTTTGGATCATTGTCTTGTTGCAGCCTCCATCCTGTTTTTAGCTTCAACTGTCTGACAGACAGCCTCAGGTTTTCCTGCAAAACATCCTGACAAACTTTTGAATTCATTCTTCCATTAATGATTGAAATTTGTCCAGGCCCTGAGTTAGCAAAACAGTCCCAAATCATGATGCTCCCTCCACCATGCTCAAGGTGGGGATGAGGTGTTGATGTTGGTGAGCTGTTTCATTTTTCCTCCACACATGACGTTGTGCATTACTCCCAGACAATTCAACTTTGGTTTCATCAGTCCACAAAATATTTTGCCTGTGGAGTGCCCAAGTGCCTTTTTGCGAACATAAACGAGCAACATTTTTTTTTTTTTTAAACAGCAGTGGCTTCCTCCATGGAGTCCTGCCATGAACACCATTCTTGGCCATAGTTTTACATATAGTGGATTTGTGCACAGAGATATTGGACTCTGCCAGCCAGTGATTTCTGTAAGTCTTTAGCAGACACTCTATGGTTCTTTTTTACCTCTCTGAGTATTCTGCGCTGAACTCTTGGCATCATCTTTGGTGGACGGCCACTCCTTTGGAGAGAAGCAACAGGGCCAAACTCTCCATTTGTAGACAACTTCTCTGACTGTGGATTGATGAACATCCAGACTTTTAGAGATGGTTTTGTATCCTTTCCCAGCTTTATGCAAATCAACAATCCTTGATCATAGATCTTCAGACAGCTCTTTTGACCGAGCCATGATGCCTATCAGACAATGCTTCTCATTAAGACAATTTTTACCAGGTGTGTGTTTTATAGTGAGCAGGGCAGCTTTCAACCACTCATCAGTGATTTAAATTGTTTGGTAAAAATTGGTTTCAATTGCTTTCAATCTCCTTAGGGAGAGGTTTCACTTACTTATTTTTCCCCTTTCTGTCATTATTTACATGCTATCCTCATAAACATATGAAAACCTATAAATGTTTGGGTTGTTTTAGTTAACGCAGACACTATTTTTACATCCGTGTAATTTTGACAAAGATCGGATAACATTTGATGGTGATTTTATGCAGAAATGTGAGAAATTCCAAAATGTTCAGATACTTTTCCATACGAATGTATATTCTCACATCCCTAATTCTAACATTTCTTAACATAATTTGGTTTCTGCAGCTGGCCAGCGGCGCCTTCAGCCACATCAAAGACACGGTCCTGTCGGCTCTCAACCGCGAGCCCACCATGGACATCGCCCCAGAAACTGTGGGCACCCTGAGCATGATTATGCTGGCGCAGGCCCAGGAAGTCTTCTTCCTCAAAGCGACTACAGGTATACCAAACTACTTGACAAATTACCGCTACTCGCTTCCAAAACCGCCAGCCCAGCATTTATGCTAAGTAGCATATTTTTGGGACGCATGCGGCGTTTTTAATTAGCCACTGGGGGTCTTTTGTCATCACGATAAACAGTTTGGATCCAGCTTGTGGCCCAGTTCTGTCTCCGGAGTGGTGCATTAGCATGTTTCCACAAGATGGTGGCTGGGTTGTTTATGTACTCAAGTACAGATGGGGAAGGCATCAATTAAGGGAGCGAATACTGAAACTCTGGTTGTTGTCATGCGCAGACAGAATGAAGGACGCCGTCATAGCCAAGCTGTCAAATCAGGCGGCAGAGTTCTACGGTGATGCCTTCAAGCAGTGTCAGTACAAAGACAACCTGCCTAAGGTATGTTGAACATGATCAACCTGACCACTAATGACACACACAGGTAATTATTGTTCGCATTAAACTTTTTTTCTTGTCATCGTCGTAGCCTGGCTTTTGATGGTAATCGACGATAGGAAAAAAAATAACAAAAGGGCATGTTCATTTGATTTGTTTCATTGAAAAACCTCTTTAATCTCATTTGTTAAAATGAAAAGACTATTTACTCCATTCATCAAATGACAAGGCTCTGTATTCATCTATTCATCTTTCTGTAATGCTTATCCTCATGAGAATTAATGAGGCGCTATTTGAATTAAAAGGCTAGGTCCTCCTATTACAGAAAAAAAGACCACAGTAATCTAATTAGTAATTAGTAATTAAACTCCAAAAATGTTTTTGTTGGACAATTAGATTTGTAAAATTTCATTTTATATTATCAGGGTTCTTGAGAAAGTGTTTCATGACAGTGATCAATTTCATCTGTTAGGATTTAAATTCCTTGAATTTTAAATTGATGCATTGCATGAAATTGTTGCAATCTTCTGACATTCAAAAAGTTTATTTTTTTGTAAGGTTGGCCTGGAATGATTGGATTCTATTCTAAGTGGACTATAAACAGTCTTTAAAAGTCATTTTCAATTTCCCTTGTTGGAACCCTGAGTTTAATTCCATCGATAATACATTTTTGAGCTTTTTGTTTTTTGTTTTTTTTAACCTAAAAATTGATAAGGTTAAAAAAAAAAATCCTGTATTGTCATATTATCTACTATATGGAGTGAAAGCATCTTTTTTAATCTAATATTTTAAATAGTATATAATTTTTCCCTAATCATTTACATTGTAATTTGAAAAATAACTCTGGTCTACAAGCAAAATACGTCCTGAAAAAAAAGAGGTCAAAAGTATCAGTTTTTTAGATACAGTATCTGGATGTTAAAATACAAGCAAATTTGGGGAAAATAGGTATTCAATAGAATGGAAATAGTTATTTCTGGGTAAACATATCCACCTAAAAAAATGTACCATTTCATAAGACAGTATAATCATGTAGGCAAGAGCTTTGAAATAATACACTGTTTTCAATGTATTGCATTTGGGCTGCAGCTATCGTTATGTAAGTAATTGATTAATCTGTTAATTAATTAAACGAGTAATCAGATTAGAAACATTTAATGCATTGCAGAATAAATTTTAGGAGATGTAAAAAAAAAAAAAAAAAAAAAGGCTTGCTAAGATTGCACTTTCAAAAGGGTATTAAATGCGACTACTAAATAAAATTCATCAGTTTTTTTGCAAACTATGCTGGATTGCACTGTCATTTCACAAGAGCTATATATTCATTTAAAAATAAATTTAACTACCTGAACTTAGCCTCCCACGGTATAAAAAATGAATAAATGAGGATCGAAGTACAACAAAAGAACAATTGGCTTACGTGCATAGCAAAAGTCCCCATTCTGTATCAGTAGCTTTAAACTACGTTCAAATAATTTAATGTTGTGAATCAACCATTAAATTTGTTAAAGTTGCTCCCGTTATTCCATAATTTCCCTTCCGTCTACTTTCGACATGTCAAAGTTTTAAAACTGTATCATCATTTAAAGATAGGCAACATCCGACTTTAATCTATTTAGGGGTATTTTAGATAAAAAGTAATTAGGTTCGCTACAATGGAGCCTTCTAGAGAAGTCTACTGCTTTAAGATGGCGGCTGTTTGCCAGCGCCGGCAAGTCTGTCATTTCGCATCTAGTTCTACATCAATGTGATATCTACCAGAGCCGTATGTTGCCATGTTTGTAGCAACTAGCAACTGGGCGCTGTTTGTAGCAGCTGTCGGCCGCAGTCAGTTTTTTTTTTTTTATCTAGCGGCATGAGTTGAACATGATATTTATCCTCGATCCGTTCCTCATTGTGTCCCGAAGACCGCGCTAAATGTGTTTTATTTCCGCTTTACCTGGTATAATTCAATGATCGGAATTTAGATGTTTGTGAATCGTTCTCGAATCTTCCGTGGCTGAATCACGAATAATCTAAGAATCGAAAATTTCGCACTCCTCTAATATCTATATATATAAATAATATAAAAATGTACCTCTAAATTACGAATGCATGAACAATCATATCGGTTAAAACAAAACTTACCTTATGTTGGTCTTAACAGGGAGCAGCTTGATCCAGTCATGTTAGATGAGTTATGTCATATTGACTGTTGCCACTAGAGGGCGGTGTATTCACCCAAATCAATAAAAGTAAATGCAAACACTTTAAAAAAAAAAAACATTACAACGCCACTGTGATTAAAAGAATCCTCGATGCACCAAAATGTGATTTGAAGCTTTTTTTCCCCCAATCGAATTACTCGAGTTAATCAAATAATCGTTGCAGAATATTGCATAAATCCTGCTGTTTTGGAAGTGGACAAGATGCATTCATTACATAAGCGGTGGCACGCACTGTAATATCTATCTCATGTCAAATATAGCAACTAAAACTCATATTATGTAAATGTGTAACCATGTTGGATTGTTATAGAAATTAAGAATATAATTATTAATAATAATTCATATTGAATATAAATAAGTAATATTAGATATTGTAATGCGGTGTATGTGTGTTATATCATCAATTATAATATTTAAATATATATATATACACAGTATATATTCTAAAGATCTACAATTATAATATATTTTTGATTTATGTATATATATATTTATATACATATATAAATGTATATATATGTATGTGCATATATATGTATGTATGTGTATATATGTATGTATATATGTATGTGTGTATGTATGTATGTATGTATGTGTATGTATATATATATGTGTGTATATATATATGTATATATGTATGTATATATATATGTATATGTGTGTGTATGTATTAAGTAAATTACTCCAATGTATAAATATCTTTAATACCTTAGCCAACCAGCACTAAAATATTTTCTTTTCTAATCCATTTCACCACAGCAAGTACGATTTATCTATTTACCATCTCTGGAGCAGATATTTTGTAGACCAGTGTAATCACACATTAATTAGAGAATAATGCAATTTCATCTTTTCAATTTGATATAATTGATTCATCAAAATAATAATAAAATAGTTCACCTTTTTTTTAGTGTTATGATTTTCCCTATTACTGATCGGAGACGGTGAATGTATGTGTGGGGGAAAAATGTTTCATTCTCTGGGTTCTTTGCTCTGTCACTGGCTTTAATGTTAACGATCATACTGTGGTTGTGGGACTGCCACCCTTCCCCTCTTCTCTGATTGGTCTATCCCAGTCAGTGGCATCATCAGGCATTGTTTCCATAGTTTCCCACATTATCACATTTGAGTTGAGTTTGGGGGGGGATGGTCCATGACAAGGCCACAACTTTCAATGTGTTTTTTCTTGTGGGTATTTTGTTGTGCTTACCTGAAAATAAAAATGTTAAAAACTTGGGGTGGGAAGCTCTGAGTAGCTCACGATACAATACGATTTGTGATGCAAGGCTCATGGTAATGATGATCTCATGATATGGCAATAGAACAATTATCATTACATGGGTCAGGAAATCATTCGACAAAACAATTAATTAACGGGAAAGCTATTTTCATACTTCTGCTGTGAATTGGAATAAATTGATCACTAGTAGACATCCAATCCATTTGAAGGGAAGTGAAGGCACTTCAAACGGATTGGACGTCTGCGGCCGATAGTGGGAGCCAATGCCAGGCTACGAGTTCGTTTTGGGGCATTTCATGTCATTTCCTGTTGATTTTTGGTCATTTCCTTTTCCTTTTAGGTAGAGGGCGACATATATGGAATTTTCAAATCCGGATGCAGATACCAATGTCCAAAAACATTTTCAGCTGATTGCCGATATCCAAAGCCAATTTTGCAAGCTGATATGTGAGGCAATTTACAGTGGTACCTAGACATACAATCACTTCGACGCACGATCTTTTTGACATCCGACGTAAAATTTGACTTGCCATTTGTTTCTACATCCGACGACATGCTCAAAATACTGTGATTTATGACGGCGCCACAGTTTGTTTTCCCGCGACATATTTTCTTGTGTTAGAAATCAACATGGGTTCCGAGAAGGTTAGTGCAGGTGGTGAAAAACAAGGGAAAAGGTGACGCTTCCCATTGAAATGGAGATGGAAATGATAGAAAAATATGAGCGTGGTGTGCGCGTCCGCGAACTGGCTAGACAATACGACCTTAGAATTTCTACGATCTTGACGGTCCTCCGACGACATCCGTTCGTCAGTCTTTATAAATTAAGGTGACAGTTATTATTGTGGTAACATCGCTGAAGAAATTGCCAGCTTTGTCGGTTTTAAATCATTTATTACAGACCTTTAGCAACACAACATG
This sequence comes from Corythoichthys intestinalis, assembly GCF_030265065.1. NCBI lineage: Eukaryota > Metazoa > Chordata > Actinopteri > Syngnathiformes > Syngnathidae > Corythoichthys > Corythoichthys intestinalis. The sequence goes on from NC_080416.1 coordinate 29,599,146, forward strand.
CCTACCGTCCGCTGCAGTTGACGCCAACAACAGAACATTAAAAGAGAAAGTAAAGTCTCTTGTCGTACCTACCTTACTCTCACGTCAGCCACGCGGTGCGTTCAGGTACAGCACGCAAAACACCCGCCACATTAGAACCCGGTTCGTTCATTATTACAGGAATTATTAACTGTATTATTATGCCGATTTTTGTATTTTATTTGTTTTGCTATGTGTAATTGCCATTTGTAATCGTATCAGAAGTATTTATCAAGGATTTAGTGTAGGTTTTCGGGCTGTGGAATGAATTAATGGAATTATAATGTATTCTTATGGGAAAATCCTGCTCGACGTGCAACTGCACGACCATTTCGACTTACAAACAAGGTCCTGGAACGAATTAACTTCGTATGTAGAGGTACCACTGTACTTAATTCGGTCTAGTGAAACCAACGAAGGCAGCACTTTTTTAAAATGTTTAAACACTCATGTACATTTTCAAATGATTAAACCCATCAGGACGTCATGACGAGATGTAAACAAGTGAGGGTTTAAGAAGATGCTCATCATGCTAATGCTAACTCGAATGCTACAAGCTACATTTAAAGTGTAAGGATCACCCCTTAAAAGGCTAAAGCAACATTGCATATTCTCTCATGCAAGATAAAAAAAAAATCTTAAAATATTTACAAAACAGGCAAGCCTAAAGCTGTCTGTAGCAGCTTGCCTTCAATCTTTTGCAGGGTCCTTCCGTGGTCCTACTGTCAGTCAGTGCCGGCCACAGTTGCCCACACAGATCCCTGATCAACAACCGTTTTTTAACAGCTTATTTTTCTTGTTAATCGGCTGATGTTGGAAAAAAAGTCCATATATCGGCCGACCTCTACTTTTAGGGCATTTACGGGTCACTTCCAGTTGATTATGTGGCATTTAAAGGGCATCTCCTGTTGATTTTGGGTTACTGAAAAGGAAGTGACTCAAGAATGTCCACAAATTAATAGGGAGTGCCTCCAAATCAACAAGAAGTAACGTTTAAATGCTCTAAAATGAACAGGAAGGGACCTGTAAATGTCAGGCAAAGAGGGCAATTTCACGCCATTGCCTGATTGTTTTGTGGCATTTACAGGTCACTTCCTGTTGATTTTGGGTTACTGAAAAGGAAGTGACTCAAGAATGTCCTCAGAGAAATAGGAAGTGCCTCAAAATCAACAGGAAGTAACCTTTAAATGGCCAAAAATGAACAAAAAGTGACCCGAAAATGCCTAAAACACTGGCTGTGAATGCTCTAGTTTCAGTGCGATGGACGACACTCAACGTCCAATCCAGTCAAAATGAATTTGGAATATAGCGCCGTCAATGTCAGCCAGTGAGCTAACGTAAACATTATTTTAATGAAAATTTTGGTAGGAACCTGTTGGATCCTTATTTTTTAAACAGTGACACCTTTTTAAAACGATTAATCGTTTCTTGTTGTGAGTGTATCGATAACCCTTTGGGCTACAAAGTATCGCAGTATATCACCTTTTTGATATATTGTCACAATCCTATTAGAAACATGTGTTACAACCACAATTCTGATGCATATCGTTCAATAAATAAGCACTCTTAAGGCACACGGGTTGTGCATGTGAGTATTTTGGGTAACTTTTGGGTGAAGTTTTGGTGCTTCCTGCTGAAGGTTGAACACTCACAGCCTGTTCTGTTTTCTCTCTCGTTGTCTTCCTTTTCTTTCTGCATCCCTTCGTGGTGGTGGCGGTGTTTTTGTTTTCCCCTTCCCACTGTTTTTGGTATTTTTATTTTGCACCCCCCTTGGCTGCTTTTGTCGTCGTTGTTGTCGTCGGGCTGCCTTGGTACCGTGCATGTATGTGTGTTTGTGTGCGTCCTGCTCTGTGGTTGCCTTCTCCCTGGTCAGTATTTTTACTTTCAGGAAGTGCTACCGGTGCTGGCGGCCAAGCACTGCATCATGCAGGCCAACGCCGAGCTCCACCAGAGTGTCCTTGCCAAGCAGAAAAAGCGCTTTGGCGAGGAGATCGCCCGCCTGCAGGTAGCTCCGCGCGCCATCATTGTCTGCACTTTTTGGTAAAGCCTGACACGCCGCATCGGTTTTAGCACGCGGCCGAGCTGGTGAAGACGGTGGCGTCCCGCTACGACGAATACGTGAGCGTCAAGGACCTGACGGACAAGATCAACCGATCGCTCGTCGCCGCCAAGAAAGACAACGACTTCATTTACCACGACCGCGTGCCTGAGGTGAAGGACCTGGAGCCCATCGGCAAGGCGGTGCTCGTTAAAGCCACCGCAATCTCGCCGCCGCTTAGCCAGAAGTTCGCAGGTACGACACAAGCACAAAATGGCAAAAAAAAAGCAGCTATTTTGCTGGCCTTTTTTCCATTTCACCCTTTCATGTACAAAAAAATGTTTTTATTACATCCATATAGGACAGGGGTCTCAAACTTACAGCCTGCGGGCCAATTTCAACCCACGGGACAATATTTTGTGGCACCCATTTTACATTCAATTGCCCGCATTAATTTTGCAATGGGCAATAAAAAAATGCTCTTAAATGAAATGGATTAATAATCCATTTTGGGGTAAGAAATATTTCAATAACAATAAAATAAAAGAATTAAAATACTCATAAAAAAGCCAAAAATTGTAATCAAATTGAGAAAAAGAATAAAGACATTACCGAGTATTCAAATAGATGTGGCCCAAAATTAATTTTAAAAAATTAAAACTTTGAAAATAAAATTAAAACAAATTGTAATAAAATTTACAAAAACAATAAAGATATTAACGTGGCCCAAAAATGTATTTAAAAATTCAAACTTTTGAAAAAAATAAATTGAAACAAATTGTAATAAAATTGAGAAAAATACATTTATTCAAATAAGTGTGGGCCAAAATTAATTTCTAAAAATTAAAACTAAAAACAAATTGAGGAAAAAGAAGGACATTAGTGTGGCCCGAAAATTAATTTTAAAAAATTTAAATGTCGGGGAAAAAAATGAAAACAAATTGAAATAAAATTGAGAAAAAGAATAGACATTATTGATAATTCAAATATATGTGGCCCAAAATTAACAAAAAAAAATTAAAAGGTTAAAAATAAGATTATAACAAATTATAATAAAATTGAAGAAAAGAATGAAGACATTAATGTTGCCCAAAAATTAATTTAAAAAATTAAAACTTTTGTAAAAATGAATTGAAACAAACTGTAATAAAATTGAGGAAAAATAATAAAGACATCTGTGTGGCCCGAAAATTAATTTTGAAAAATTTTAATTTTGGGGTGGGGGAAAAAAATAAACCTAACAAAATTGAGAAATGGAATAAAGACATCTGTGTGGCCCCAAAATTAATTTTAAAAATTAAAACTTTTGGGGGGGGGGATTAAAACGTAATAAAATTGAGAAATAGAATGAAGACATTAATTCAAAAAATGTGGCCCTTGTGTACTTTCCTCTAGGAATTTCATTTGTTTTTTGTTTTAATAAATCTCTTAAGACCTTAAATAGCTTAACCCTTTAGCTGCCTTTGATAGTAATAAGCATCCAATCCATTTTTACGATCGAATGATCGCTTCCAGCCCCTCCCAGTTAAACTGTCAATAGATGTTTTCACTATCAATTTCCCTCTTTAGCTAACTACCACACCACATCTCTTTAACCTGGGCTGGCAGTGAATAAGTTAGACTAATGCTAACCTATGACTAGACACCCACTATGTCTGAACGTGTTAACGCTCATTGCGCTTTCTTTAGATGTGTTTGAGAAGATGGTTCCCATGGCGGTGCAGCAATCCATGACTGTGTACAGCCAGCGCAAATCAGAGACAGTCAACAGACTGGTGGGAACCATGCGCGAGGCCACCAACCTCTGCAACGGGTAACTTATCTCGTCATCGGCAACCCGTCGCGCTTCCTGAATCAATCTTCTCTTTGATGGACTATGCTCCGCAAGGGTGCTGGCGTCTCTCAACCTTCCAGCCGCTTTGGAGGACCTCTCCGGGGACTCCATCCCGCAGTCCATCGCCGAGAAGTCGCGCTCCATCGTGCAGCAGGGGGGGCTGCAGAGCATCGAGCAGCTCATCAAGGACTTGCCTGAGCTTCTTACTCGCAACAGGGAGATTCTAGATGAGGTGAAACATGTACTACTAAGGGGAATGCTCAACTAACACTGTAGGAGGGGGGAATGGTTTCAAAAATAGGAGCTGTGGTTGCCAGAATTGTAGCATAATGGGGGAAAAAGTTGACTGTCAGAAAAACAAATTACTGTTAAAAAGAACTACACTTAAACTGTTGTGTTAAAGCAAATGATTGTAAAACGTATGACGGTTACGTAGCAGTTGAACTTGCTGACTGCTGAGCTAATACAACACACTGCAACAATGCAGGCTGACGTGCTACTCTTACAATAAGAAAATGTCACGCATTGTGAACATAATACAGAAACAATTTTGTCTTGTCTCATCAGATAAAGTCTAGCATACAGCTCGTTGTATTTTAATAATAATAATAATAATAATAATAATAATAATAATAATAATGCATTTTATTTGAAGGCGCCTTTCTGGCACTCAAGGTCGCCGTACAATCATCTAAAACATTCAAACATATTACAAGTGAGAAAATTTAAGTATAGAACGTTTGAGGCAATTTTAAATACTAAAAGTGATATAAGGGCAGTTAACGCATTTGCTCCCAAAAATTTATAAATACGTTCTATTTTTAATTGTTTCAGTGTCCCAAAAACGTATTTATACATCTTTTACCTTTTTTTTTTTTTTTTTTGACAAGAGGCATCTCTAGGTTCTGGTACACCTAAACTGCAATGCACAATGCTCAAAACTCATTTTAAAGCAATAAAACTTGCCACTGGAGGGCAGGAGTGCATTTTGTAAGAACTCATCTCAGGCCAAGAAAGGAAGTGAAGAAAAATAGTCAGGAAACGGAAGTTGGAGGGTTCTTGTGAAGACGCGTGACAATTTGAGAAAAATGTGGAGATCGATTGGGGGGGAAAAAAGGCAAACGACACTGGAGGAGTGTTTTAAAAAGAAAACAAAACCTTCTTCAAAGAAGGATAAAAAATTTTTTTATCTTGATGAGACAGACGGTGACAGCCACAACAGCCTGAGGTTCCACACGCGTTCTCCAGAGCTCACGTTGCGTTACTCCTAAGCCCGAGGTTGAAACCAACGATGAAGATGATGAAAAATGTGAGACCGATCTTGATCCAGACTCATCAGATTACTGGGAGCCACCTCCTTGAACCAGGAGCAGCCGAGGGCCTTCCCCGTTGTTATGTGTGCAAATAGTTCAACCGTTCAATAGTTTAGTTATGTGCAGGGGTGCACATAATTTTTTCGCCCAGGATCTCAGAGGAGGACCTGGAGATGTGACTTGGTCCTCATTGAGCTTGAGAGCCGACCCGCCTGATGCGATAAATTTATGACAAGCTTTACTCAGAGCCAATTAACTTTAATTAATTATATTAACAATAAATGCTTGATTAACATCAACTGGCACAACAAAATTGGCATTACTTTGAAGTGAAATGTAAAGAAATAAACATAAAAGCACCAATTCAAAATAAAGGGCATTATGCGGCTCTCACATTAGCTCCAAGCCTTTTTAAAAGTGGGATGTCCTCCTCATAAGACCTCATTGAACGTGCATGTTTAGCTTTGTAAAATGCGAGCAAAAACACGTTTGTCAGTGCATGTCGCTGTTCATTACCTTTATTCCGCCCTATTCCGCCACTTGTCCATAGGGCGAGTGGGGTCCTGTTTGACATCGATAGTTTGCTTAATTGCCACATGCTCTGTTTTTTTCGTGCTTTTCAAAGTTTGGATGGCTGAAATTCTTTGACCCTACATAAAATGCGCTGCTCTTATCGGCGACATTGGGATTCTCACGGCACATTTTGTACCGCATTTCCGTGCGAGCATCATTTGCTTCTAGCCATGGTACCTCCTGTAGCCACTTTTCAGCAAAAGTCCTTTTTTTCGGTAGCTCTGGTGACGTCTCTGTCGTCTGTCTGTATTTTGACAGGGGTGGGGGAACACGGAAGTAATTACTCAGTGTGGCCTGCCTTTTCGACATTTTGAGAAGTTATTTTCTCGTGTCCGCCGCAAATACAGTGGTCAGCCATCGGTACGCAAAAGCGTATGGAAGCCGTTGAGGGCCAGCGCGTTTGTCTACGTCCAGTACGCATGCGCGCATGCGGACCACTTATGTGCACCCCTGGTTATGTGTAAAGAAATTGTTACTTTGCGATCAAAAGCTCTATTTGTCTTGTTGTTTATGTTATTTTGTAGAACGAAAACATTATTCAGATGTTTGGGATGTCACAAAAGCGAAAAATAGCTGAATTAAAGTCAAAGTTATGTTTGAAATGTGTGCGTTTAAAAAAAACTAATTTTCTCCGTTTTTTCATCAGAAATTGGAAAATTGCTCAAACTAAGCTATTTTCTTATGCTGATTTCCATGTTTATATAGCAATAAAACAGAATTTTTTGTGGGCCTTGCAAAATCAGTCAAAATCCAGTAATACGGCCGGGAGCGAAGGGCCTTGCTCCGGTGAAAATGTCTGGGAGTGGAATGAGTTAAAAAGACCAGAACTTAGTGATTATTGTGGATAGGCTTGTCTGAACAGGTGAGTTTTGAGTTTTGATTGAAAAAGTGGGAGGGAACCTGTGTTCCTGAGGTCCGGTGGGAGTGAATTCCAAAGCCGGGGAGCCGAGCGGCTGTCCCCATGGTGCTGGGGGGGGACAGACAGTTGTATGGAGGAGGAGGATCTTAGGGCACAGGAGGGAGTAGTAACGTGAATGAAGTCGGACAGGTATGGAGGGGCGAGGTTATGGATGGCCTTGAATGTGAGGATTTTAGTCTCCCAAGACACGTTTTTAGCTGATCATCATCACGTCGCCACAAAGAAATTGTTCGGCGCTGAAATATTTTCGTTACAGTCATCGATGACGAAAACAACGTCACTGTTCTTTGGTAGCTCAGTATACGCTCGACTCGCAATATGACGGTAGTAGCGCAGTGACATCACCACCACCACCAAAACGGAATAATTTTTTACCGAGATACCAAAGCATTTTTACGTGGATTTGACGTTTTTCACAATATTTTACCTGTAAAATTCTGCCTGTTCGGACAAAGCGTTGTTGGGAAACATCTCGAGGAGTCGTTATGAAATTTCATGAGAAAGCAATGCCATGGCATGTGAAGGCAATGTCACACCGTCGTGATGAAACGTGGGACCATTGCTTCACCAGGCATAAATGGTTATAAAGCGTTGTGACAAAGTTTGGGAGAATCAACAAAAGCACACTTTTGAACGGTAACAAAGGAATAATGAAGAATGCTTTCTCTTTTTATTCAATATAATTGTCTATGGCCATCAGTGGCAGCCAATGCCAGGCAATGAGTTCATTTTGGGGCATTTCACATCATTCCCTGTCAATTTTCGGTAACTTCTTTTTCCTTTTGGGGTATTTATGAGTCACTTCCAGTTGATTTTGGTGCATTTACAGGTGACTTCCTGTTAGGTTTGGGTTACTGAAATGGAATTGACTTGAGAATTTCCCAAATAAATAGAAAGTGACTCAAAATCAATGTTTTTGGCAGCCATTTGAATTTTCGTCTTAGTCTTTTGGACAAAAATACTTATTAGTGTTGTTTAGGTTTTTGTTGATGAAAACTCGAGACTAATTCCGTCTAGTTTTAGTCTGTTTACTAAAAATGAAATTATTTTCAATTAATTATACCGTCCTGGCCGCCACAAACTACCGTAATTTCCTGAATATAAGGCGCACCCGTGTATAACGCGCACCCCAAATTTACTTGTAAAATCTAGGGAAAATTATTGTACCCGTGTATAACGCGCACCCTAATTTTAGCACCAATAAATAGAAGCATACAAGAAAACTGAGCTCGTGTACAGATACAGAAATGTCATTTTACTGACTGGTGAAACAGCACAAGCATAGCACATTGGTAGTTCAAAACATTACCGTAAACTGACAATATGTACGGTAATATGATCTGATAACTTCAATTTACCAGAATCCAAGAGAAAACAAAACAGATGTGGCTTTTCTTTTAAAGGCTGCTGTATAACTTGCTCGTTTCATCATGATGAATAAATGTTTCCTCCATGGATTGATACGGTAAAATGAAAGTGAGAAGGTAAGTCGGAAATCCGAGAGAGCTCATTGCTGTAGACATGACAGTTACAATAGGAACTATTGTTATATGGGTTTCCCGAGGGACCGATATAGTTGACGGACACAGGAAGTCTGTGATGTGTTACGTTTGTTATGGTCCCAGTTGTGGAGCTGCAATAAACGTTGACTCAAATGAGTTCAAGAAACTAAATTCTGTGCTTTATGAAGAGTGAAAAAAGCAGAATTTAACACAGGCGAAATCATTCGACCGATCAGAATGAAGTATTACCGAAACAAAATGGTGACGTCACATACCGTAATGGTCGGCAACGGATCGCCGCGTACGTTTCTTCAACACAACATGGTCGTGTCAATAACCAAAAAAAAGAAAGTTTATATATATATATAATATAAATAAAATTTCTGTCTCCATCCCTGTACCCGTGTATAATGCGCACTATGATTTTACAAGTTGATTTTGGGAAAAAAAGTGCACGTTATGTTCGGGAAAGTAAGGATTATGCAAAAAAAGTTGAGTTTCAGAGGACGCTCGCACTTACTGTGATGCTAATGTTACGAGTTACATTTAGTTTGTGATGATCACTCAACACAGACCTTTAAAGGCTAAAGCAACATTGCATATTGTCTCTGGCCAAGATAAGAAAACAAATCTTACTGTGCCTGCAAGTGTGGACACTGGAGGGGACACACTGGTGAGTCGGCGAGGGGGGCGGAGCACGTCACATTAGTGACACAACAAGATAATGCTACGATGCAGGCGAATTACACATAAAATGTCACATGTAAACATGTGACGGAAACAATTACTCATTTTGTCTTATTCTCTTGTCAGACGACAACTGGCATTCGTCTCGTTAGGTTTTGGTCTCCCAAAACACTATTTTAGCTTATCGTCTCATAGTCGTAATGAAAAAACTTTGAAAAAACCCTGAAGAAATATTTTCGTTATAGTCATCTTTAACGAAAAAACACAGCTCAAAATCAACAGGAAGTAACCTGTAAATTAGTGTTGTTTTCGTCAACGAAAATGAAAACATTTCGTCAACGAACAATTTTATCATGACTATGACGTCACGATGACGCGCTGAAATCGTATCTTAGGAGACTAAAACATAGCCAAATGGTTGCCAAAACGAGATGAAAATTTGCCATAGTTTCTGTCATAAATTCACTATGTGTGATATTTTCATATTGAATATGTAATTAGAATTAATCTCGCAACGTTTGGTCGTGTCACTCATGTGACGTTCTATCCCCCCCACCCCCCCACCCCCACCCCACACACACACCCCACACCCCACAAAGGCTTAAGCGTGTGCCCATTCCAGCCTACTGAAATAACTACAGTTATGTGCTCGTCTGTCGTGTTCAATCGAAATTGTTGGAAACCTTTTATTTATTTATTTATTTATGCACTAAAACTTTTGAAGTTTATAAATGAAAACATTTTGACAATTATAGATTAAAAGTAGATAGACGCACACATATTAAAATGACTAAAATATGACTAGGACAACACTGCTATAAATGCCCTTAAATGAACAGGAAGTGACCTGTAAATGCCCACAAAAGACCAGCAGTGAATGTTCTGGTTTCAATGCCTTTGACGGCGCTAGACGTCCAATCCAGTCAAAATGAATTGGATGTCCCGCACCGTCAGTAGTAGCCGGGGAGCTAACGTTGACGCTATTCTAATGGAAGATTTTGGTGGCAACCAGTTTTTTACTTAAACAGTGACACCTGTTTAAATGATATATTGATCGAGTATATCAATAAGCTTTTGGCCTAAAAGGTTTTCCATATACTGTATTGTCACCCCGCCCCCTATTCAATATAGTCACCAGAAATTTCACAGTTTTTAATTCTTCACATTTTACATCAAAATGTCACAATTTTGGGCCAAAAACAATTATTACCAATTTCCTTTCATTTCCAATGGCTCATTTAATATTTCGGCTTGAAATCATTCCCAATCCTTCCCGATGCCCCCAAATCAAAAAGAAGTGACCAGATGCCAATCGGAAGTTTTTTTTTTTTTTTTTTTTTTTCTTAATAAAATGATAGAAGGAATTTATGACAATAATAATTTACTCAAACATTTTGTCGTAAAGCAAAGCATTTTTACTAGGGCTGCAGCTATCGATTATTTTAGTAGTCAATTTATCAGCTAGTTTAAATAATCGAGTAATTGGATTAGGAATACATAATGTGTTGCAGAATAATTTTTAGGAGATGTAAAACAAAGGCAGGCTAAGATTGCACATTCAAAAGAGCATTAAATGTGAATACAAAATAAAATTCCCAAGTGTTTCTTCAAACTGCGGGATTGCACTTTCATTTAAAACTAAATTATAATACCTGAGCTAAGTCTCAAATGGTATAAAAAAAAAACATAATCGAGGCTCTAAATACAACAAAAGAACAATTGCCTAACTTGCATAGCAAAAGTTCGCTAGCTTAAATGCTATAAAGTGCTAGCGTTTCTTTTTTACAATGTCTTTAACCAATCGTTCAAACATATATTCCCACAAAAAACTGCTAAATATACCTATAAAGCTCAAATAAAAACTTAGCTTATGTTGGTTTTAACAGGGAGCAGCTGGATTCAGCCATGTTAAATGAATTGTTATATTCACTGCTGCCACAAGAGGGCAGTGTATCCACTCAAATGAATAAAACTAAATGCAAACACTTTCAAAACAAACCATTACAACGGCAGTCTAAACAATGATCAAAGCAGCAAAATTCGAAGCTTTTTTTTTTTTTAACTGAATTGCTCTAGTTTAGGGCTGCAGCTATCGAATATTTTAAAATTCTATCGATTAATCGAGTAATCGGATAAAACAAATATATTTTTAGGTGAAGAGCAATTATAAATATACATGAGAAAAACAATACATTTCATCTAATCTTGAACCATTTTCAGTCAATCAATGTCTTTATTTTCGATGTATATTGTTGAAAACAACCAACAATTGCATCTCAGATGTAACTAGAATTTAAAAAAAAAAACTAATTCACTGCTTTCACTCAAAAAACTTTTAGATCTTATTTAAAAAAAAAAAAAAAAAAAAAAAAAAATATATATATATATATATATATATATATCTTACCTAAAAATGCCGTTACGCTTGATAACACACATCACTTAAAAGTTAGGATTTTTTCCCACGTGTTTCAATTGAATTTCTCTTTGTGTCTAGCCATTTTTAAGTTCTAGTTAAGTTTTAAGTTAGTCTAAACTGTAAGTCCTGATAGGATTTTGAGTTTTTGCAGTGTTCAAAATAAATGTATGATACAGGCTGTATTGGAGCACATTAGGGACCAGTGCTACTTGGTGTTTTATCCAACTATGACTACTGAGCTAAAATTGATTGTTAGCATGGTTAAGTTTTTATTTTACACCCTCATCACTCCACAATGCTATGTTATGTTAAAGCCTGTATGTAAGACACGTTAGCCACGCATCAACAGTGGTAATAATTAATTGAAACCTAGCCCTCCGCAGGGCTAACGTTACGTGAGCTAGTAGCGACAGTAATGTTAATCTTATTTATTAGCGCTTAACGCTCTTTATTAGCGCTTAGCGCTCTACTGCTTTAAGATGGCGGCTGTTTACTAACGCTGCCCAGACGCGGCCGAGTCTGTCATTTCGCATCTAGTTCAACATACATGTGATCTCTATGAGACGCATCAGACGCTACCTGTACCAACGTAGCATCGTGCGGGCTAGTATTTAGCAACGTCGGCGTCGTTTGAGGCGGCTGTCGGCTGCAGTAAGTTTTTTTTTTTCCCTTCTTCCTCTCCGCACGTGACATCGCATTGTCCCGCATTAAAAGTAGTCCGAGCAAAACGTGATGCTTAGAGCTGTCAAAATAAACGATTACTCGAGGTGAATAAAATTACTCGGATCAGTTTTTAAACTCGAGTTACTCGAGTTGCTCGAGTACTCGTTTCAGCTCTACTTTAGTTAATCGATTAATGGTTGAATTGCTCTAGTTAATCGATTAATGGTTGCAGCACTAGTTTTAACAAAGTTTATAGAACTGTCCCAAGGACGTGACAAGAATCGTTACGTGTGTAAGCGTAGTCACAAAAATGTCAGTGCTGAAACAAAGTGTGTGAAGCTGCACAGAAGCACCAGCATAGAGCGGCACAACAAAGCGTCGGTAGGGAAGTGGCGCGAACAAGCGGCCCGAGCTTCAAATGCTCGGTGACAGCTTGTTTGTCATCTCGACGAAGTAGAACGCAACGCTTTTTAGAAGCTGGCTCAAACGGATCGCCACAACTACACACACAAATATTAGAAAGCCTTAATAATCCCTAATGGCTGCAATCCCAGATCAGGATCTTCATTAAAAATCTAAATCCACTCATCTCAGGGCCAAGGACTGCGTGTCCGCTATCTACGCCGCCAAGCCGCTCTGCACAGAAACAGACGGCGGGATCCACTTGAAACGCGCTTCCAAGTTTGTTGAGAAACTGGGAAAAAGACCAAAGAGTAAAATCTCCCCAAAGTAGGCACTACTGATGTAAAAAATGAATAAAAATGCAAAAAAAAAAAAAAAAAAAAGACAAAGCACAACTGCAATCAAACGGAAAGGAAAGTACACGGCTTTCTTCCAAGTTGCTGGGCAGAATTCGGGTTGTGTGAAACTTGCTCTCTGTCGACACATTTCCAAAGGTTTACTCATTTGCGCTATTTTCAAGGCACTGAAAATGCTGGACGACGAGGAGACGACGGACAACGAGTTGAGAGCCAAATTCAACCAACGCTGGAACAGGACGCCGTCTGGGGATCTCTACAAGCCCCTTCGCGCCGGTACAACCATCTCACTGGCAATTACAAGGCTCACGATGATCTCCGATATGGCGATACAAGAATTATCAATACATGAGTCAGGAAATCATTCTACAAAACACTAAAAATCAGAAAAACGAGCTATTTTCATCCTTCAGCTGTGAATTGAATTGAGTTTATCACTAGTAGACTTCCAATTCATTTGAAGTGGGACCTTCCCAGTTCAAATAGATTGGACATTTATGGCGGTCTATGTCAACTGAAAGAAAAGAGTCGATTTTCCCTTGTTTTATTCTTATAACGAACAGGAGATGATGACACAGAATTCAGGAATAAAAAGAACAAAGAATTTACACTTCAAGACAGACAAATAGAAAAGACATGACATGTCGTTACCGGGACACAGAGTGTGTCCTGCCTCTCAGCTCCTACACTTTTTGTTACATCCCCCTTGGGAGAGGGTTAACTTCCCCTAAAGACTTGCTATGATACACTGGTAAGAGGACAAAGGGCCTGTGTGAATATAGCAAGAAAAGCAAAGTGGCTGCTCCCACATATGATTATTGTGAATAAATGGAAATATAGTTCTACACAACCAATAAGCCTGCAACTAACGATTATTTTCATAATCGATTAATTGGCTGATTAATTCAACGGATAAATGTCACTTTTTTTAATTCACAATTGACCTTGAAGTTGTTTTAGGCAAGTTGTAAGTAACAATGAAGACAAAAAATGGATGACTATTTCCTTCAAAAGTAATATTTTCTTACAGCTTCCTGGCTTAACTGTAGTCTACAACTGTACTGATTATCAAATTCGTTGCCAACTAGTTTATTCGGTTTAATCGATTAGTTGTTGCAGCCTTATTAAGAACTTAGTTTGGACAGTAAGATGTCCAAAAATTGGCACAAATGTCAATTGTTGTTTTCCAAAGTAATGACAGATTTTGGTTCATGTCCTACTTTGACTTAACAAAAATATAATGAAGAAATCTGATAACTGAGAAGTTATATGTACCATAATTTTCGCACTATTAGCCGCCACCCACCAAATTTGAAACGAAAACGGCATTTGTTCAATGATAAGGTGCACTGGGCTATAAGCTGCAGCTGTCCTCACTGTATTATGGGATATTTACACCAAAAATTAGCACTTTATTTGACAGTGGCATCATATGACTGTCATAAGACCAAATGAACCACCATGAAGCTTTGAACCAATTTGCTGCAAAGCTCCATTGCTTCAAGAAGCTTCATTTGGCCATTACTGCTCCCTTGGGGGAGACAGACAATCTCTGCTTCCACCTGCTGTCAACACTGTTGTTGTCCAACATGCCTCCTAGCATACATTTCAGTGCTACTGATGTAAATAACAAATCAAAATTCATGTTCTGTGCTAATTTTTATTCTATTTCTTCAGTTACTGTTCCAGCGGTTTCATTAAATGCTAGTTATGGTATTTGGTAACACTTTGTTTGACTATGGTGCCATAAGACTGTCATTAGATAATAATTGTGACATGACACTGTCATGGGCATAAATGAATGCGTATAACAGAATTAATTTAGTGTTATCTGGCAAATTATCTCACTTTTGAACGGATGTAAAAGATACAGTGGGGAGATCAAGTATTTGATACACTGTCAATGGGAAAACCCATTGGCAGTGTATCAAATACTTGTTCTCCCCACTGTAGGAGCCGGACGTAAATGGAGTGACATAATTTGCCGAATGACACTTAATGACATCTGTCATAAGCATTCAGTTCATTCGCCCCTTCACGTCTCAGTGGATTGGGTGTCTAGCGCCGTCAATGGCAACCATTGAGTTGACAGACACACTATAGATGTTTTTCACCGTCACGTGACTTGTGACGTGTTTCTGCATAGCTCTAAACATTCCTCCAACTTGGACCTTTTAGTGGCATTGTTTCCCACACGCAAAAATGGAAATTTTCTAAAAAAAAATACAACAAATACCAGTTGTAAATTGAGACAGGACATTTTGTTAGCTTTTTAGCTGCCACATTTAGATTACCCGGACATACTGTATATAATTACCTAATAAACATGAGGAGTACTTGCACCCACCGAACTTTAAAAGCCTACAAATGCCGTTTCTTCGAAAAACGTTTGATTTGCTGGCGTTGGTTTAAGGTCTCCAATACACCCGTCTTTTGTTTTTCTGTAGCCTTCACATAGCTAAAGATGGATGGCACATAATCGGGTGACAGGATTGTTGCTTTTCTCTCGTGCAATGAATTAATACAATGAAGAAATAAAAACTGGATAAATGAACAATCGTTAATGAATTACATTACTACACTTGAGGTAACGCAAATCACACACATCACTTTAGATCAAAGGCATTCTTAGGTTTTATTTCTCTCTGCACGCGGAAGTGTAAGGCTTTCCACTTGAAGCATCTTCCCTATCTGAGTGGTAGCTTGTCCCAGCTTCCAAACGCACTCAAACGTTAGCATAATCAAAAATGATAGTAATAAATTTGCATACCTCCTATGAAATGAGCGCTACAGAGCCTCAAAACGTCAGTTGTGAAGACGTTTACCCGTTTGATGGCATCCAGCCACTTCTCACAGCGCTCCTCTTTTGGGATCCGTTAAAAGTGCAGATTCTTCCAATTTTCCTGCACATTGGTGCAGCCAAATGCAACGTAGTACTTCACCATTTCATATTATGTCGTGGCATATCTACTTTAAAAAGAGATCGCTGCTTAAAAGGTTAAAGCATGTGTGGGCAAGCGACAAGCATGGCGTCAGGTCCAAGATGGTCGTTGCCTTTTTGGCGTGAGTGCAATTCCGGTTGATTTTGAGTTACTGAAAAGGAATTGACTCAATAATGTCCTCAATTAAATAGGAAGTGACTCAAAATCAACAGGAAATAGCCTGTAAATGCCCTAAAATGAACAGGAAGTGACCTGTAAAGGCCTACAAAAGACAGGATGTGAAAGATCTTGTTTCAGTGTCATTGACGGCACTTGACGTCTAATCCGGTCAAAATGAATTGGATGTCTAGCGCCGTTGATGGTGGCCGGTGAGCTAACGTAGACATTATTCTAATGAAACATTTTGGTAGCACCCGTTGTTTCCTTATGTTTTTTTAAACAGTAAATCTTGGTGGCAGTATAACGATAACCTTTTCGGGTATATTGTCACAGCCATACTTTCTTATGTCTGAAAATGAGGTGCTTATACCATCTTGTTTTTTTTGTGCGCTTTGCATCCTAGAGGGCGCAAATTTCCGCAGCATCCTGGACAAGGCTGTACAGGCGGACCAAGTGGTGAAGGACCGCTACAACGCCCACTGTGAAATGATCGCGCTGCTGTGCAAGCCCGAGAGCGAGCTGAGCGCCGCGCTGCCCTCCGCCAACCCCATGAAGACGCTGCAGGGCAGCGAGGTGGTGAACGTGCTGCGTGCGCAGCTGGCCCAGCTGGACGAGGTGAAGCGGGAACGCGAGGCTCTGGAGTCCGACATCAAGGGCGTGACCTTCGACATGTGCGGGACCTTCCTGACGGCGCTGGCCAAGGACGGCGCCATCAACGAGGAGCAACTCTCGCTGGGGCAGCTGGACAAGATGTACAGTGAGCACAACCAGAAGGTGCAGGCCAGCCTTCGCCAGCAGGAGGAGCTGCTGGGAAAAATTCAGGTAACCTGCAAAACTACCACCAAATGTGTCCAAGAGTGCCAAAATTTAATGAATGCATCATTAAACCATTACCCAATTCAATGTGTAATTTAAAATGTTAGTATTTAAATTTCAAAGGTTTTTATTTAAACAATTATTTAATCTTTTATTTATTTTAACATGTAACTACTTAATTTTTATAACATTTCAATTCCCATTTAGTTCAACTTTTTTTTACCCTTTAATTTTTTTAAACGTATATTTGAATATGTATTTAGTACATTTATTTCAAGTTTTTTTGATTTCAAGTTTTTTTAATTATATTGTTTGTTTATTTCAGTATTTAAACATTTATTAAAATGTTTGTTTCATTAATATTTAAAGCATTTTTAAAAACTATTTATACATCAACCAGTTTTTATTTCAATCTTTGTCTCAACTTTAAGATGTACTTCCTTAATCTAAGTACATTTAAGGCTGAGAGTTGAATGGGACAACACTTCTTTATTCAGTGTGCTTCTCAGCATATGTGTCACCGACACATCACAGAGATCCCTTTTATACTATAATACCACACCCACGGGAAGTGCACTCTATGGCAACAGCAGTGTGACATAAATATGTCACATCTCCTCTTAAATGTGCATTAATATCAAATATTATTTATATATATATATATATATATATATATCTGCATTGTCACTGTAGCAGTCGAACGTGCTGACAACTGAGCTAAAAGTCTAGTCTAGGTTCAGCTGTTAGTACACGCGCACACACACATGCATGTATATATATATATATATATACACACACATATATACAACAATTAATTTATTAACTCGAGTAATTCGATTTGGGGAAAAAAAGCTTTGCATCAAATTTTACTACGAAGATTCGTTTAATTAGAGTGAAGTTGTAATGGCTTGTTTTGAAAGTGTTGCCTTTATTTTTATTCATTTGGGTGGACAAACTGCCCTCTTGTGGCAACAGTGAATATGCCTTTACCTGTCTAACGTGGCTGAATCCTGCTGCTCCTTGTTCAGTCCAACATAAAGTATGAGTTTGTTTGACCTAATGTTTGTTTATGCATTCGTTATTTAGTTTAGAAGTATATTTAGCCGTTTCTTTCTGGGAATATGTGTCTGAACGGTTTGTTAAGAGCTTTATTATATATAAAAAAAAAAAAGTTAGCATTTTATAGCATTTAGGCTAGCGGACTTTTGCGAAGTTAGCCAATTGTTCTTTTGTTGTATTTAGATTTTTTTTTTTTTTTGATACCGTTTAAGGCTGAGCTCAGGTAATTTAATTTAGTTTTAAATGCATATATTGCTCTTGTGAAATTATTCCAATATAAAGGTCATTTTCAAAAGTTTAAACCAGAATTGCGTTATTTAACTTGAAATACCTTTCTGTGGATTTTTCTCCCGACTCCGTGCCAAAATAGTCAAACTCACGCTTGCAACAGGAGAACCGATGAGATTTTCAAAATAAAGTGTGTAAAAGAACAATTGATATTTGACATGCTATTTCAGACGTGCATAAATAATGAGCTAAAGATATTCTTTTAGACGTATTGTTAAATTATACAAATTATAAATTAAAAAAAACATCTCATTTGCAATGCGTAGCAGCTTTTATTTTGGCGTGGCGGTGCGCCACAATCTTTTATATGTAGGGGAAACCCTGGCTCAGTCGATTACCTAAATAATCCATAGATGCACCCCTATTATCTCTCTCTCTCTCTCTCTCTCTCTCTCTCTCTCTCTCTCTCTCTCTCTCTCTCTCTCTCTCTCTCTCTCTCTCTCTCTGTCTCTCTGTCTCTCTCTCTCTGTCTCTGTCTCTGTCTCTGTCTCTCTGTCTCTGTGTGTGTGTGTGTGTGTGTATATATGTATACACACACACAATTTATTAAACATTTACTGTATTTTAGGACCGTAAGACACACCTGACTGTAAACCACCCCCACTAAATTTTACAAGAAATTGTGTTTGATCATTTATAAAACACATCGGATTATAAACGACAGGTGTATTTACACCTGGGGTTTGCAATATAATTAATATAATTAGCACATTAGTAAGTTGCACTGGACTATAAAAAGCAGGGTTCAACGCAAAAGGCTATGCTAATGCTAATTCTAGATATGTCATTTTGACACTCTTGTTCCCCTGTGCAGCATGAAATTATTTTATCATCATCGGCACACCGCTGGGTAACCGTAAACGGGGTTGGAGCTGAGGACAAAGGTCGTGTATAGGCGTGGCAACTGTAGGTGAAACTTCTTGCTACTTTAATGTCCCCCACATTACCATACATAAGGGAATGTTTTGAGGGGCAAAAAAAGTTGTAAAATGTCACAAGCAGGGTAACTCGTCGTCAATGCTCGTCTTTAAGTGTCTGAATGATGGAGGTTTTGAAGCGCAACGGCATTCAATCAGGCACCATTAATGTCAGCTCCTATCATACCATTTGTCACGTCGTCGATGGGGCGTAAAAGGTGACTTTGGCTTTACAGGTGGCGCATCAGGAGTTTAGCAGTCTGAAGCAGTCCAACACAGAGGCCAACCAACGCGAGGAGGTCCTCAAGAAGCTGGCCTCGGCCCACGACAGCTACGTGGAGATCAGCAGCAACCTCCGCGAAGGCACCAAGGTTTTCTTCCGTCCTCATCGGGCAGTTCAATGTTAGGAGCGTGTGACATCTGGTGTTCACCTCTCTTCTTGGCAGTTTTACAACGACCTGACGGAGATCCTGCTCAAGTTCCAGAACAAATGCTGTGACATTGTCTTTGCTCGCAAAACGGAGCGAGATGAGCTCCTTAAGTAAGTCGTTTAACTACTAAATGAGGTTTTGTCTGAATTTTAATGGGTTGCCATCTTTTTTTTTCCTCTAGGGAGCTGCAGCAGAGTATCGCCCGTGAGCCCAGCGCCCCCAACTTCAACGTGCCCGCTTACCAAAGCCAACCCCCGACCGCCCCTGGCGGGCCCACTCCTGCACCCCGGACAATATTTGTAAGCTCCTTGCCTAACAATTTGGCAAAATATTGTGCAGTGGTACCTCTACTTACGAAATTAATTGCTGCTGGAAGTAGTTTCGTTACCTAAAAATGCCCCAAAATCAACTGGAAGTGACCCGTAATTGAACTCGTTGCCTGGCATTTGCTGCCATTGACAGCCATGGAATGACATCACTAGTAGTAGACATCCAATCCATTTGACGTGGGAGGGATGTCAGCGAATGAATATCCCTCCCACGTCAAACGGATTGGACGTCTACTACTAATCAGGCATGAAAATCTTGTCACTTTTCGGCGAAATTCGCCGTTTTGAAGTTAAAAAGGGTGACCTACTTGAATTGTGTTGATCCTAGGAGAACATTTTTATGGGGGCGGGGGGTAAATGTCCAATGCTTGCTATGCAAGTGGATAAAAAGGCACATAGCAAAAAAAAGCGCACCAGAGTGGTCAAAACATTGACTTATTTCAACAAAACAAAGGAGGGTACACTGTTGTGTCCTGTCGCTTCAATGTCAAGCTTGGCTGCACGTCGGCCGTGAATGAACACCTAAAGCGCCGTCACCTAGTTGTAATTTTGGAAGACGACAGGAGACAATTACATGCTGGCAGATCGTTAGTCCATCTAACTAACGAATGACATGTTTTATTGAAGTTGGTAAGCCTGTCGGGATGTGCAATGAGTCCATTTATCGCACGGTAAATAAAAATGAGGGCGGTAATTTTCACAGCTGTGTTTTATCGCCGCGCGCGAGTGCATACATTTGGGCGTGCGTGCTGATGGCATATGAGACTCCAGTTCATTTCACAGATCTTTATTAGTCAGCAACACAGAATTATAATTAAAGTTCAGACATACAAAATAAGGAAACGCATCTATATTAAACACTGTAAACGTTAGCATTGCTACATTGAGGCTAATGGGGGGGAAAAAGGCAAACTACTTTAGCCTGCTAAAAAACATTGGCAGTGTTCTCCAAAGCACAAACTTGCAGTGAAAAGGTGACACTTCAAACATGAAAAATCGCTGTTTAACAGCATTTGTAAAAGAAAAAAAAGAAAAAAAAATTTTTTTGATTACTGACACCACATGCAATGACAAAAAGAGCTTTTTTGCAGAGTGTAAAGCTTACGGTTAGCGGTTTAGTGATTGTACTTCCGGTGAACATTTCAAAAATAAAAGCACCTTACGGTTAGCAGTTTAGTGATTGTACTTCCGGTGAACATTTCAAAATAAAAGCACGTCATGTTCGTCATATAATATAAATAACGATTTCTGGAGTTAATCCCACGTACTTCAGAATTTAGATTCTACACTAAGAATAGCTTTAAAATGACACCCTTTATGAAAAATCTGATCGGCAATGAATATATATAGTAGTATAAGATAATATTAATGCTTGATATTTTTTTAAGATTTGTTTTGAATCATGTTGGAAAGGCGAAGTCAGTGTTCTGAATCTGTTCCATTCCATTCTTTTGCACTAGTTAATGCTATCAGCATTTTACCTCAGTTTATTTGTGATTTATTGTTGTTATTTACGCCTTTATTTGTACTTTAATCAAGAATTTAAGAGTTCCAAAATGTTGTTGTGAATTAATAAGCGTCGTCAAAAATGTCATTGCTACATTAGTAAAAAAAACAAAACAAAAAAAAGGGGGGGGGGTTATAAAATTAGTCGACTAATCGCAAAAATAGTCGTTTGACAAATCAGGAGAAAATGAGTCGTTTGGTGTACCGGAACATATTTCCTCCACACCCTTCTCAACTTTTAAACCCTGACCCATTTTCATGCCTGACTAATGATGAACTCATTGCAATTCTCAGCATAAGTATTAAAATAGCTTACTCATGCAATATCAACTTCCCTGTCTGACTAACCACCACAGACACTGTACACTTGGCAGCTAATGAGTTAAGCTAATGCTAACATTTGAATAGATGTCCACTGTAGTGACCACTATCCTTGTCTTTGACCAGGTCCCTCCGCAGGCGCCTCCGCAGACCCAAGACAAATCCCTGCCACCTGCCAGACCCCCTCCACCCAACCTGACTCCAGCGGCTAGTACACCCGTCACCCCTACACCCACAGGCAACCCACCCCCGGTGGCGCCACCCTCCGCGGCGCAGGGACCCCCTTACCCCGCCTACCAGGGGTACCCGCAGTGAGTTCCGTCCTAAACCGCACCGCAACCTTTTCTCGCATGACCCTAACGCCACGGTGTCCTCGTAGGTACTTCCAGATGCCGATGGGCTACAACCCGTATGCCTACGGCCAGTACAATGTACCCTATGTGCCCTACCAGGCGCCACCGGGCCAGGCTGGCTACCCGGGCGCTCCTCCAGGCACACAGGGCTACCCCGGATACCCTCAGCAACCCTCACAGCAGAACTACTACCCTCAGCAATAAACCACCGTCACTACAGCAGCGCCCCCTAACACTTTCCTCCTTCTTTGCAGAAAGTTTTATACGCCCTTAACTTTTCTTTACCTTCTGGGATCTTCAAGGCACTTTTCCCCCCTCCTTTTGATTGAAGCACTAACCCAAAATGGCCGCTGTCCCCGACTGGAGTGCGCTGGAGGACATCCCCCAGCGGGTACAGGTGGTGTGTAAGCCCCGCCCCACTTTATCAGCTTTCCTATTTTTGTAATTCACCCCTAACCACCTCGTTTATGCACACATGGGTTTCTTTTCTAATATCTGTGAAATACAGGCAATGTGGCTGTTTAGATCGCTTTCCGCCGACAATGTCACAATCACAAGCTGTACAACCCGAGAGACTTGCTCTATTATTATTGAATATGAATATATGTATAAAACAATATGACTGGCTAACACAGGGGAAATTCTTGTCTTCTTTGCAGGGAAGTTGCAGTATCTTTACAAGGAGAAGATATACCATATTTTGAGTATAAGTTGCACATTAACAAAAAAAATAATAATTAGCAAAAATTATAGAAATTACAATAAAATAGGGAACAACAGTCTGCGTAAAACAACAAATAGAAGTCACACCTGAGTATACCCCAAACTAAACGGGGAAAAAAAGTGCAACTTATAGTCAGAAAAACACGGTCGTGCTCAGGGCATAGGCGAGCTAGGCCATTGCCTAGGGCGTCATCTAGGGGAGGGGGCGCAAAATTGCTTTGGAGGAAAAATTCTCAGGGAACGCAAATTCTTATTACGGCTGGAATTAACGATTATTTTCATAATTGATTAATCTGGCAATTAACTAAACGATTAATTTGGATAAATGTCACTCTTTTCAATTACCTTGACGTTGGAGGCATGTTGTAAGTAATAATGACAAAATGGATGACTGTCATCAACTGTATCAATTATCAAATTTGTTAGGAACTAATTTATCAATCGATTAGCTGTTGCAGCATTATTAAGAAGCTAGTTTAGAAGGCAAGATGTCCGAAAACTGGGAAAAATCTGAATTGATGTTTTCCAAAGTAAAAGCAGATTTTTGTAATCTCTTACTTTGACTTACCAAATATATAATGAAGAAATCTAAATATAGGGTTTGGGGTTGTTTTTCCTTTTTTGGTATAATTATAATTTTGCATAAAGGGTTCCTCCTCTAAGCCGTGGCGGTCTGTTTCTTTTCGGTAGACAAAATACTCCCATACTACCGGCTTTTTTTTTTTTTTTTTTGAGGGCGGAAAAAGCTCAGGTTTAGTGTCACCGACACACAGGACAGAGCAACAACTTGAGGAGGAGGGGTGAGCGCTGCCGCACCAAGCCACGGATTTCTCGCTGCATTTTTGGGACTTAAAAAATGGCTAATACCGTAGTACGGTATGACTGAAAATTTTAGTGATTTTGGAACCGTGGCGTTTTCATACCAGCGTAAACCTTGAAACCAGTAAACGTCACATGCCTCATTTATATATATATTCAGTGATCCCTCGCTACTTCGCGCCCTCATTCCATCACGGATCTTTTTTTCCCCAATTAAAATAAAATAAATAAATGCAGTATTTTATAGAGCTGTCCTGATCCGATCACGTAGTCTCTCACTCTCGCTCCTGCTGCTTTTCTTGGTCAGGCAGTGCAAATAAAGTTAACAATGATTGACAGACAGTTAAGGTCTGATCTTGCCAGAGACGCTTACTTCAAAGCGCCGCATGTGTCAATCATCGTTTAACTTGTTAAACAGCTGCTGTGGCAACTCATTGTGTGTAAGTGAGCAGCTTGAGGTGATTTGAGTGGACTCACTCAATGAAGCATTTAATAAAGAAAAGCGTTTTTCTACTTTATTCTTTTTTAAAAATAATTCGGTGGGACAGTAACATGTTTACAACATAAGTATTACCTTTGAAGTGCTTAAAATACATATATGGCGGAAAACACTCAGGTGACTTGAAGTTTCGCTCTGAGACCCCCAATTTGGCCAGATTTCAAAATTGTCCTATATGCATGTGTAATACATCAGTGGAAAGCTTAAAATCTCAATTTTCTGGAATGAAATTTTGAACAGGAGGGCATTACAAAAAAAAGAAGAAAATTTTTTGCAGCAAAACCGTAACTGGAGGTGAGAGCTAGGCCTGTCGCGATAACAAATTTTAGTGTGCGATAATTTAGCTCATAAATTATTGCGATATGCGATATTATTGCTCCACCCCCCGCCATTTTTTAAAAACCAATTTACAATAACACAGTGAGAATACAGTATATATTAATAGATCAAGTACACCCATTCAAACGCGATATTTACTCTTAAATTCCAAACTACTTTTTAAGAAATTACAACTAAAAACAATAGACCATGCCTCTTAAGTAAAAGACAACAATATTGATACCGCACAGAAACACAGAATTAAAAAAAATGTGTTTTTCAAGAAAAAAATAAAATAAAATTGCACTCAATAACTTAAGCATTTAGGCAAATGAAAACTTTTCCCGTCATAGCTTCTATACAATGGTGTTCCATAGGGATGCAATGATACAGTTAAGTCACGGTTCGGTAGGATTTTCGATACGGGGGACATGATTTTGGATCCGATTCAATACATTTAATGCTCTGGGGAAAAAAATAACATACTTTTTGTTTCGGGTTTTTTATTTTTTTAATTTTTTTTTGCTAACGAGCAAAAATTGCCAACATATAAACATGCATTTTAGTGCATAATATTTATGTGCTTACTTCTTACTGATCTAAAAAAAATTGTATAAAAGTGCTGAGAACAATCTTTACTGTTTGTAAAGTGAGGCGGGGCACACTGTTGATTGCTACAGCTCTCTTAGCAGCTAGGTTTACTACATGAGCAAGACATCCTATTTGTGGTCCGAATCCATCTGTGTCACGTACTGAATTAACAATGTATGCAACATTATCTATAGTCACTGGTATGGATTGATTTGGCCTTCTTAACTTCCATTCAGTCATGACAGTTTAGAATTCATCGATGTAGTATATGGACTACGTGTCCCATAATCAATCTGGGCTCACGTGGCCAATGGCACGGGACGTAGCACATCTAGTTTGCTATTTCATGATATCTAGTGTGTGCGCGCATTAAAAAAAGCTAGCAAACGCCGCTGAAGTCACGTCTGCTCATTACTACACAACACCAGCATATGACAATCGACTTCATAAACAGGAAGAGTTTGACGCACAGCGCTCTTAATTTGCCACGCAATGTTCATTCAGCTGTTCGTTGTCAGAGCGAGGTTGTTCGTAGCAGCCAAGTCGGTAACAATGTTTTGGCGGACTTCGTTGTAAATATCCGATGTTGCGCTGAAAAATTGCCGCCCCGCGTGAAATGTCACCCCTGACGGGAGCGCCCACACGTCAACAACACCGGCACGCCGGAGATGGTCCGCAGTCAATCCGGAACATTGACGCTGGTATGCGTTGAACAATAGAATATAATGGGAATAATTGGCTCCGGCGCTATTTTTTGCCGGACCTGGAACGAAGATGCATTTTGCGCAGTTGGTAACAAGGAATCCCAACTTTTAACAGCACGTCTGCTGCACGCGAGGTGATAAATCGCAGCGGAAAAATTACCGCCTTCATTTTTATTTATCGTGCGATAAATGGAATTATTGCATATTGCCACAGGCTTAGTGAGAGGTCGAGAGAGCATAATTAAAGACGCCATGATTTTAACGAATTATCGCGTACTTACCATATTTCGATCCAAAAACTTCATGTAGTATGTATCACCGAGTGTCAAGACACAGCTGTGAATGGCCACAGCCGGATTTTTGGGGGGATTTTATGGGTGAAACATGGTAAAGGAGTCATGGTCAAGGAGTGGTCGAGATTTCTTTTTCATGTATTTACCTTTTTAAAAGTTTTTTTCGATTTTTCTTTGTTCTGATTATCATCTACAGTGCCTTGCAAAAGTATTCGGCCCCCTTGAACCTTGCAACCTTTCGCCACATTTCAGGCTTCAAACATAAAGATATAAAATTTTAATTTTTTGTCAAGAATCAACAACAAGTGGGACACAATCGTGAAGTGGAACAAAATTTATTGGATAATTTAAACTTTTTTAACAAAAACTGAAAAGTGGGGCGTGCAATATTATTCGGCCCCCTTGCGTTAATACTTTGTAGCGCCACCTTTTGCTCCAATTACAGCTGCAAGTCATTTCTATCAGTTTTGCACATCGAGAGACTGACATTCTTGCCCATTCTTCCTTGCAAAACAGCTCGAGCTCAGTGAGGTTGGATGGAGAGTGTTTGTGAACAGCAGTCTTCAGCTCTTTCCACAGATTCTCCATTGGATTCAGGATTGGACTTTGACTTGGCCATTCTAACACCTGGATACGTTTATTTTTGAACCATTCCATTGTAGATTTGGCTTTATGTTTTGGATCATTGTCCTTTTGGAGGATAAATCTCCGTCCCAGTCTCAGGTCTTGTGCAGATACCAACAGGTTTTCTTCCAGAATGTTCCTGTATTTGGCTGCATCCATCTTCCCGTCAATTTTAACCATCTTCCCTGTCCCTGCTGAAGAAAAGCAGGCCCAAACCATGATGCTGCCACCACCATGTTTGACAGTGGGGATGGTGTGTTCAGGGTGATGAGCTGTGTTGCTTTTACGCCAAACATATCGTTTTGCATTGTGTCCAAAAAGTTCAATTTTGGTTTCATCTGACCAGAGCACCTTCTTCCACATGTTTGGTGTGTCTCCCAGGTGGCTTGTGGCAAACTTTAAACGAGACTTTTTATGGATATCTTTGAGAAATGGCTTTCTTCTTGCCACTCTTCCATAAAGGCCAGATTTGTGCAGTGTACAACTGATTGTTGTCCTATTGACAGACTCTCCCACCTCAGCTGTAGATCTCTGCAGTTCATCCAGAGTGATCATGGGCCTCTTGGCTGCATCTCTGATCAGTTTTTTCCTTGTTTGAGAAGAAAGTTTGGAAGGACGGCCGGGTCTTGGTAGATTTGCAGTGGTCTGATGCTCCTTCCATTTCAATATGATGGCTTGCACAGTGCTCCTTGAGATGTTTAACGCTTGGGAAATCTTTTTGTATCCAAATCCGGCTTTAATCTTCTCCACAACAGTATCTCGGACCTGGCTGGTGTGTTCCTTGGTTTTCATAATGCTCTCTGCACTTTAAACAGAACCCTGAGACTATCACAGAGCGGGTGCATTTATACGGAGACTTGATTACACACAGGTGGATTCTATTTATCATCATCGGTCATTTAGGACAACATTGGATCATTCAGAGATCCTCACTGAACTTCTGGAGTGAGTTTGCTGCACTGAAAGTAAAGGGGCCGAATAATATTGCACGCCCCACTTTTCAGTTTTTTATTTGTTAAAAAAGTTTAAATTATCCAATAAATGTTGTTCCACTTCACGATTGTGTCCCACTTGTTGTTGATTCTTGACAAAAAAATTAAATTTCATATCTTTATGTTTGAAGCCTGAAATGTGGCGAAAGGTTGCAAGATTCAAGGGGGCCGAATACTTTTGCAAGGCACTGTATACTGTATATGTATTTACAATACTGATTTGGCCTGACTGTCTGTTTCAAAAGGCTAAAGCGACCACAGGGTGGCAGCACTGTCAACTTCCAATAATTTGGCTTTTTTTTTTTTTCTGTTTTAGCCCTCTGAGCGCCCGGTGGGGGGGCAGACCTCCATGTTTAAATGACATGCAAATTGTGTTCCTGCGAGGTCTCCGTTTCAATCACGTCACTCTCCCCGCCGCAGGTGATCTTCACATATTAAATTGCTGTCAAGAGAGGCTAATGCTAATGATGGTGTGTTATCTAAGAGAGACTTGGGAGTGTGTGCTCCAGTGTGTTTGTGTGAGGCCATGAGTGAGTGTGATTTTGAGTGCATGAGTGTGGGAGTGAATTGATTCCAGATTGCATTAGAGTTTGAGAGAAATTGTATGAGTTTGTATGAGAGTGAGTTGAGAGATACTATGCGCGAGAGGGCCTGATATTCTTTCCTCCCACCTTTTCGCAGCAAGGTTCTTGCCTTTTTTTTATTTTTTTGAAAGGTGGCCTTTTCTCTTTGCGTGGCAGGTTTTGGCTGTAAATTAGCTCCTATTCTAGCACTTGCGTGTGTGGCAGATGGCGGCTCAGCGTGACGTCTGGACGGATGCGCGGCCATGTTGGCAAAGGAGCTGCTGGGAGCTCGCCCGCATCCATCGTGCTCCTTTATTTCCCCCCGCTTTTTCTTGTTCTATGCACCGCCACGTTTTGCGACATATTCCGTTCGTCCAGTTTTGCCTTATCATGTTTTCCCCGCTTGTCAAGTTGTCTTTTAATCTAATCCAAGGATTGCGCCATTGCTGTATGCACACTGGGGTGCGTCACCACTCACCGCCCACCAGCAGTGACAATTACAAATAATAATGGTACCCCGAAATGCTACCCTGCCAGTTGTCATCTTCATCCAAGACTGTCTTTCTGACTAGATTTAAAGCCACACACTCATCAGTATTCCAGCAGATTGTGTGCACCTCTCACATGCATTCTAAAAAATGTTATATGACAAAGTTGTCTTTTTAGGGGTTGCTTCATAATAAATAGTCAAATTAGTTGCATTGCCATGGAACACCCTAAAACAGATGTGTCAATCGTACAGCTCGCGAGCCAAAAATGGCCCGCGAGGGGGTCCAATCCGGTTTGCAGGGTTGTTCTGTCAGACAGGCACCTTGTAGCTCAGTCATACTGTAAATGCAGCAAAATTAACAGGACGTGACATGTAAATGCCCCAAATTCAACAGGAAGTGACCCCAAATAAACAGTACTAGACCCAGAAATGCCCCAAAATCAACAGGAAATGACCCAAAATTAACAGAAAGTAACCCCAAATAAAGTAATTGACCCAGAAATGCCCCAAAGGTCAACAGGAACTAACCCCAAATAAAGAGTAATTGACCCAGAAATGCTCCAAAATCAACAGGAAGTGACCAAAAAGAAACGGTAATTGGCCCAAAAATGTCCCAAAATCAACAGTGACACCTAAATAACCCTAAATAGACCTAAATTAAGAGGACGTGACTCAAAATCAACATTGTCACCAAAAATAGACAGTAATTGGCCCAAAAATGCCCCAAAATCACGTGACAACTAAACGCCCCAAAATTGACAGGTTTTGATAGACCCAGAAATGCCCCAACGTCAACAGTGTCCCCTAAATGCACCAAATTTTAACCGGGAGTGAGCCATCAATGCCTCAAAATCAACAAGAAGTGACCCAAATTGACAGGAAGTTACCCGCAAATGCCCCAAAATTAACCGGTTATTAGACCCAGAAACGCCCCAAATCAATAGTGACCCCTAAACGCAACAAAATAAATAGGAAGTAACCCTAAATAAACAGTACTTGACCCAGAAATGCCCCAAAATCATTAGGAAATATGCTTTAAATGCACCGAAATTAAGAGGAAGTGACTCAAAATCAACATGAAGTCACCAAAAAGAAACAGTAATTGGCCCCAAAATGCCCCGAAATTGACAGGAAGTGACCCGTAAACGCCCCAAAATTGACAGGTTAATGGACCAAGAAAATCCCCAAAGTCAATAGCCCCAAAATTAACTGGTTATTTGACACTCGAAATCAACAGTGACCCCTAAATGCACCAAAAATGAATAGGAAGTAACCCCAAATAAACAGTACTTCACCCAGAAATGCCCCAAAACCAACAGGAACTAACCCAAAATAAAGAGTAATTGACCCAGAAATGCTCCAAAATCAACAGGAAGTGAGGCTTAAATGCACCAAAATTAACATGAAGTGACTCAAAATCAACAAGAAGTAACCAAAAAGAAACGGTAATTGGCCCAAAAATGTCCCAAAATCAAGTGACACCTAAATACCTCAAATTGATGGGAATTGACCCGTAAACACCCCATAATTGACAGGAAAAGACCATAAAACCCCCCAAAATTGACAGGAAGTGACCCATAAACGCCCCAAAATTGACAGGTTAATGGACCCAAAAAATACCCAAAGTCAAGTGACCCCTAAATACACCGAAATTATCAGGGAGAAACCCACCAATGCTCCAATATCAACAAGAGGTGACCCAAAATCAACAGAAGTGACCTGCAAATGCCCCAAAATTAACCGGATACTTGACACGCCCTAAATCAACAGTGACCTGTGGTTGCCCCAAAATCAAGTGACCCCTAAATGCACCAAAATGAATAGTAAGTGACTCGTAAACGCCCCAAAATCACGTGACCCCCTAAATGCTCCAAAATTTACAGGATGTGACTTGTAATTTGCACCAAAAATAAACATAAAAGTGGCCAGCAAATGCCCCAGTAAGTACTCCAAAATTAAAAGTGAATTTCCAAAATCAATAGGAAATGACCCAAAATCAACAAAACAAACAGTAATTGACCCAAAAATGCCTCAAAAGCAACAGGGAGTGACTCGCAAACACCCTAAAATTGACAAGTGACCTGCAAATGCCCCAGTAAGTACTCCAAAATCAAAAGTGACCCCCTGAATGCACCAAAATTAACAAGACGTAACCTGGAAGTTACCTGTAAATGCCCCAAAATCAAAGTAAGTGACCCAAAATAACTAATAATTGACCCAGAATTGCCCCAAAATCAACAGGAAGTGACCCCAAATCATCAGGAAGTAACTAAAAATAAACAGTAATTGACCCAGAAATGCCCCAAAATGAACAGTCACCCCTGAATGCACCAAGATTAACAGTAAAGTGACCTGGAAATGCTCCAAAATTGACAGGAAGTGAACCGCAAATGCCCCAGTAAGTACTCCAAAATCAAAAATGCACCAAAGTTCACTGGATGTAACTTGGGAGTTACCCGTAAATGCCCCGCAATCAACAGGAAGTGACTCAAAAATCAACAGGATGTAACCCAAAATAACCAATAATTGCCCCAAACTCAACAGGAAGTGACCCCAAATCATCAGGAGTTGACCCAGAAATGCTCCAAAATGAACAGTGATCCCTGAATGCACCACGATAACAGTAAAGAGTCCTGGAAATGTCCCAAAATCAAGAGGAAGTAACCTGCAAAGGCCCCAGAATTGACTGGATGTGATCCGCAAATGCCCCAGTTAGTACTCCAAAATCACAAATGCACCAGAATTCACAGGGGGCAACTTGGAAGTTACCTGTAAATGTCCCAAAATCAACAGGAAGTGACCCAAAATAACCAATAATTGCCCCAAAATCCACAGGAAGTGACCAAAATCATCAGGAATTGACCCAGAAATGCTCCAAAATGAACAGTGACCCCTGAATGCACCGAAATTAACAGAAAAGTGACCTGGAAATGCCCCAACATTTACAGGATGTGGGCCACAAATGCCCCACTAAGTACTCCAAAATTAAAAGTGACCTCTAAATGCACCAAAATTAACAGGAAGTAAGCTGGAAGTTACTCATATATACAATAAATCGGAATTCACCCAAAATCGACAGAAAGTGACCCAAAATAACCAATAATTGACCCAGAATTGCCCAAAATCAACAGGAAGTGACCCCAAATCATCAGGAAGTAACCCAAAATAGACAGTAATTGACCCAGAAATGCCGCAAAATGAACCGTGACCACTGAGTGCACAGAGATTAACAGTACAGTGACCCGAAAACGCCCCAAAATCAACAGGAAATGGCCCCTGAATTCACCAAAATTGACCAGACGTAACCTGTAAATGTCCAAAAATCAACAGGAAGTACCCCAAAAATGCCTGAAAAATCAACAGGAAATGGTAAAAAAAAAATCAAGGTTTCACAGAAAATATCTGCCTGTGATGCTAGTTTTCCTTTAGCCTGTTTATGACTTTTTCCATTGTTTTCGCATTTAAGCTAGCACACTTGCATTGTAGTCGTCATTTGGTTAAAATACACAACTAGGAGCCTAATTGCTTCAGTCTAACAAAAGCTCAGCAACGGTGTCGTCAAACGCCGCATCGCATTAGTTGTTTCTAGCTTTCCGCGCAAAGTAAAACTTTCTTCAGGTGTTTTCGAGTGTGGATGCATAATTTTTCTGTGATGTTAATTGTTGCGTGCATGAAAAAGTTGGAGATGAAGTGTTATCGCACATGCACGTTCACATCTTTATGAATAGAGTGCAGCATGGCGGCGGCGGCGATGAAAGGTGTCTGGCGTCTTACCGACGCGGCGTTTTAACAAGACGTTCTCCGGCGGAGCGGGTGTCACATTTTAATTGCTGGGAAAAGCGGATGACGCCGGCGAATGCCGCGCCAACAGCGGCGCTGCTGACAGCTATTAATTAGTTGCCGACTAATGGCTCCCAATGCGGTGTGGCGGCCATATTGGCGCCTTGCAAATGTTCTTTCGCTTTGTTTCTTTTTAAAAAAAATTCTCTCCTCGTAGCTGTTTTTTTCCACAACATGGCTGGAGGAACAATTTCAGTCGGCCGCATGCGGGTTTGAAATGTGTCCTTCAAATTAAAAATGGAATGCAGGGGAACTAATGGTTGAGACAAAATATATTAACATGTTTTCTACAATTAGGGTTTTTTTTCAACGTAGAGCAATTAAAATTGGTGAGTCGATACCTTGTGGAAAACTGCACCAAAAGGTCTTTTGGAGCCTTATCCCAAGCCCAACAGGAAATCCGGTATTTTGGATTGAGTGTTAAAAAAATAGGCAGTTTTAGTTGATTTACAGAGTGCACATTTGAGACCTTGGCACCTAGGGAGTTTGATCCTCCTCAAAATTGGTGAGACTGTTCACGAGACATGAAATCTAAAGTTATTAAAATGGTGAGGTTTCATTCACATGCCTGACCTGGGTGGGGTGCCAAAATCGGCCTATTTTTTGGCAACACGCCAAGTTCAGTAAATGTCTAATAACTCCCTGATTCAAGGTTCAGTCTTTTCATATCTGGCTTGTATGAGAGGTATCCCAGCCTGAACACGACTGCATTGAAATATACAGTGCCTTGCAAAAGTATTCGGCCCCCTTGAATCTTGCAACCTTTCGCCACATTTCAGACTTCAAACATAAAGATATGAAATTTAATTTTTTTGTCAAGAATCAACAACAAGTGGGACACAATCGTGAAGTGGAACAACATTTATTGGATAATTGAAACTTTTTTAACAAATAAAAAACTGAAAAGTGGGGCGTGCAATATTATTCGGCCCCTTTACTTTCAGTGCAGCAAACTCACTCCAGAAGTTCAGTGAGGATCTCTGAATGATCCAATGTTGTCCTAAATGACCGATGATGATAAATAGAATCCACCTGTGTGTAATCAAGTCTCCGTATAAATGCACCTGCTCTGTGATAGTCTCAGGGTTCTGTTTAAAGTGCAGAGAGCATTATGAAAACCAAGGAACACACCAGGCAGGTCCGAGATACTGTTGTGGAGAAGATTAAAGCCGGATTTGGATACAAAAAGATTTCCCAAGCTTTAAACATCTCAAGGAGCACTGTGCAAGCCATCATATTGAAATGGAAGGAGCATCAGACCACTGCAAATCTACCAAGACCCGGCCGTCCTTCCAAACTTTCTTCTCAAACAAGGAGAAAACTGATCAGAGATGCAGCCAAGAGGCCCATGATCACTCTGGATGAACTGCAGAGATCTACAGCTGAGGTGGGAGAGTCTGTCCATAGGACAACAATCAGTTGTACACTGCGCAAATCTGGCCTTTATGGAAGAGTGGCAAGAAGAAAGCCATTTCTCAAAGATATCCATAAAAAGTCTCGTTTAAAGTTTGCCACAAACCACCTGGGAGACACACCAAACATGTGGAAGAAGGTGCTCTGGTCAGATGAAACCAAAATTGAACTTTTTGGCCACAATGCAAAACGATATGTTTGGCGTAAAAGCAACACAGCTCATCACCCTGAACACACCATCCCCACTGTCAAACATGGTGGTGGCAGCATCATGGTTTGGGCCTGCTTTTCTTCGCAGGGACAGGGAAGATGGTTAAAATTGACGGGAAGATGGATGCAGCCAAATACAGGAACATTCTGGAAGAAAACCTGTTGGTATCTGCACAAGACCTGAGACTGGGACGGAGATTTATCTTCCAACAGGACAATGATCCAAAACATAAAGCCAAATCTACAATGGAAAGGTTAAAAAATAAACGTATCCAGGTGTTAGAATGGCCAAGTCAAAGTCCAGACCTGAATCCAATCGAGAATCTGTGGAAAGAGCTGAAGACTGCTGTTCACAAACACTCTCCATCCAACCTCACTGAGCTCGAGCTGTTTTGCAAGGAAGAATGGGCAAGAATGTCAGTCTCTCGATGTGCAAAACTGATATACCCCAAGCAACTTGCAGCTGTAATTGGAGCAAAAGGTGGCGCTACAAGTATTAACGCATGGGGGCCGAATAATATTGCACGCCCCACTTTTCAGTTTTTTATTTGTTAAAAAAGTTTAAATTATCCAATAAATTTTGTTCCACTTCACGATTGTGTCCCTCTTGTTGTTGATTCTTGACAAAAAATTAAAATTTTATATCTTTATGTTTGAAGCCTGAAATGTGGCGAAAGGTTGCAAGGTTCAAGGGGGCCGAATACTTTTGCAAGGCACTGTAACTCATTAGGCCCGGAGCCCCCTGTTGGGAACAGGAGCATATTTTTATTTATCAGGCTCCTCCTCCAAGGGAAAAAAAATCAATTGACCTCAAACCTGCATCAGAGGAGCCTTAAGACACGTGTTCAGGTGCCTGATGAAAAATATTGAGATTTCGTTGAATATGAGGGGTCCAAACAGGAAAGTGAAAATGACCGTCGCCATTTTGTTCTGCCACAAATTTGGCAGATATACAACATATCTGCACCAAACTTCCCGTGCTTGATGAGATTCGTACCCTGAAATGTTTTGTAGGTGTCATTTGCATCAATCCTACAGCGCCAACTAGAGGCAAGAGAAAGTCACTCATTTTACTTATACATGTGCAGCTTCTTTTAGGTTGGTCAGTGTAGTTACAAGACGTTTTGTAATACTACATTTGAAGGCCCATGCCAATATGTCTCTGTGTGTTGCCATGACAACCTTTTGTTCACCATTAGAAGCAAGTAGATTTCTTCAGGGACTTGGCTTATACAGATCGGAATTTGGCAAACTTGGATTGGCCCAGATAGGATATTCTTTTGAGTTTTGAATAAAAGTGTGGCTGTACAGCTCAGTAGCGCCTCTTTTTTTTGTAGGACCCTCTTCAATGGCGGGTTTTTCACCTAGGTGTGTTGTTCATGATTCTTTTGAAAATAAAAATTCTGTGAC
This sequence comes from Corythoichthys intestinalis, assembly GCF_030265065.1. Lineage (NCBI taxonomy): Eukaryota > Metazoa > Chordata > Actinopteri > Syngnathiformes > Syngnathidae > Corythoichthys > Corythoichthys intestinalis. The sequence continues at coordinate 29,634,480 of NC_080416.1, forward strand.
TTTAGACATATTTTGAATCGTTTGTATTTCATTTTCTTGAGTTTTTCGACTTACTGTGGTATGAAAAAGTATCTGAATCTTTTGAAATTTCTCACATTTCTGCATAAAATCACCCTCAAATGTGATCCTATCTTTGTGAAAATCACACAGATGTAAAAACAGTTTTTGAAAATAAAAATTCTGTGACTTTAGACATATTTTGAATCGTTTGTATTTCATTTTCTTGAGTTTTTCGACTTACTGTGGTATGAAAAAGTATCTGAACCTTTTGAAATTTTTCACATTTCTGCATAAAATCACCCTCAAATGTGATCCTATTTTTGTGAAAATCACACAAATGTAAAAACAGTGTCTGCTGTAACTAAAACCACCCAAACATTTATAGGTTTTCATATTTTATGCGGATAGCATGCAAACAATGACAGAAGGGGGAAAAAATAAGTCAGTAAACCCTCTGCCTAAGGACGCTTAAAGAGCAATTGAAACCATTTTTGTACCAAACAATTTAAGTCAGGTGTGTGCCCATTAAGTGATGAGTAGTTTAAAACTGCCCTGCCCACTATAAAACACACACCTGGTAAGAATTGTCTTGATGAGAAGCATTTTCTGATGTGCATCATGACTCGGTCAAAAGAGTTGTCTGAAGACCTGCGATCAAGGCTGGTTGATTTGTATAAAGCTAGGAAAGGATATAAAACCATCTGTAAAAGTCTGGATGTTCGTCAGTCAACAGTCAGAGAAATTGTCTTCAAATGGAGAGAGTTTGGCACTGTTGCTTCTCTCTCAAGGAGTGGCCTTCCACCAAAGATGACACCAAGAGTTAGCGCAGAATACTCAGAGAGGTAAAAAAGAACCCTAGAATGTCTGCTAAAGACAGAAATCATTGGCACAGTCCAGTATCTCTGTGCACACATCGACTATATGTAAAACTTTGGCCGAGAGGGGTGTTCATGGGAGGACTCCCCAGAGGAAGCCACTGCTGTCTAAAAAAACATTGTTGCTCATCTAATGTTCGCAAAAAGGCCCTTGGACACTCCACAGACGTTTTGTCAAAATATTTTGTGGACTGATGAAACCAAAGTTGAATTGTTTGGGAGTAACACAAGTCAGGGAAGTTCACTTCTGAACACCAAGACAAGTATCAATATCGGAGAAAAGAATCAGACTCAGCCAAGGATTGCCTGCTTCGAAGACTTTATAAACAAGATATATATCAAGGGTACAAAATGATGTGATCCAGACAAGTGCTTTGATCACGCAGATATGCAATAATACGAGTCAAGCCTCTATATAATGAAGAAAGGGCGTTACCTAGGCTTACTATGAAACGATACTTACTTTGAAAGCAAAAATGAAACAATATTTTCCGCTGAAAAACATTTTGAGTTACGACCTTGAGCACTAGCACGAGCTGGTACAAGTGGGAGTCAAATCAGATAAGGCAGTCAACAGATACCCATTGTGTAAATGTTCAAAGGAATACATGGAGCACATGAAAGCATAAAAAAACGCATATAGTTTCACAGCCGTTAATGTTTGTGTTTTTATAAGCATGAATAAAATATTCTTTCACATTTCACAATGTCATGTGTGGAGGAAAAATGGAACAGCTCACCAACATCAACACTTACTCCCCACTGTGAAGCATGGTGGAGGGAGTATCATGATTTGGGGCTGTTTTGCTGCCTCAGGGCCTGGACAACTTGTGATCATTAGTGGAAGAATGAAATCAGGTTTGTCAGGATGTTTTGCAGGAAAACCTGAGGCCGACTGTCAGACAGTTGAAGCTAAAAAGAGGATGGATGCTGCAACAAGACAATGATCCAAAAGACAGAAGTAAATCAACTTCAGAATGGTTTCAGAAGAACAAAATACACGTTCTGGAGTGGCCTAGTCAAAGTCCAGACTTGAACCCCGTTGAGATGCTGTGGCATGACCTAAAGACAGCGATTCATGCTAGACATCCCAGGAATCTGACTGAACTGAGTTTTGAAGGGAAGAATGGGCCAAGATTTGTCCTGATTGATACGCCAGACTGATCTGCAGCTCCAGCAAGCGTCTGGTTGAAGTTATTGCTGCCAATGGGAGGGGTGGGGGGGCAGAAAATATTAAATGTGATGGTTCACTTATTTAATTTTCAACCTTCTGTCATTGTTTGCATACTATCCTCTTTAAAATATGAACACCTATAAACATTTGAGTGGTTTTAGTTAAAGCAGACAGTAGCCACGTTTACATACTGACTTTTATTCATACCGATTCAAATCATTCCGAATGGAAATTTGAGATCAGCTGTTTGCATGTCACTTCATCTATTCCGATCCAGCGTTTACATGTGACTGCCTTTATTCCGAAAGGACGTTTGACAACTGCCGTCTGACATGCGCAGATTAATCAAAACAAAGCGTCACGTTGCAAAACATGGAGATCGACCGTCGGAGTGCTGCTGTTTTAATTTTAACCCACTTGTTGTGTTTGTGGGGTCGTATGCGCTTCTGCTGTTTTGCTCTTTTGCCTTGTAGTAGCCGGTTTTCCACCGGTTTCTAATCTGTCTATTCCGGCTTGGTGTAACCTCTCGTGAACTTTTTTAAATAGTTCACTGTTCCTCGTCTTACGCCTGTCTAAGCGAGCAATTATATTCAATTCTTTTAAAGTTTGAATTAAATATAATCTTTCTGCCGGACTCCAATTAGGTGCGCTGTGCTTGGAAGCCATGTTGCAAGTGACGTTACTTACGTCACAAAGTGACGTCACCACGTCAGTACGGAGCATGTGCAGAAAGAACGCAACCAGACACCATTCCGCTTCCCTGTTTACATGATATAATTTTACTTCTAATCGGTTTGGGAAAAGGAATATTCCACCCCTGTGAATCGGAATGAAATTCCATTCGGTTTGGGCCTGTTCATTCCGAATGAGGTGTTTATATGGAACACATTTATTCGGCTTGAACAAATATTCCGATTGTAATTGGAATATTTGGCTCCATGTAAACGTGGCAAGTGTTTTTTCATCTGTTTGATTTTGACAAAGATCAGATCACACTTTATGGTGAGTTTATGAAGAAATGTGAGAAATTCTAAAAGGTTCAGATACTTTTTCATCCAACTGTACTTTGGACTTTTTTTTTTAGTTGGCCTTTTTACAATATTTTTCTTTATTTATTTTTGAAACATGAAGCTAAGCTAAAATGAGCGGTCTCTCGTGTCTGCCCGCACAAGCGCTTCAATATACCACCATCCCACTTCTGAGTTTTTTCTGGGTGTTTCACAATGCGTCATCATCTGGGCCTTGTCGTGTTCATTTTTTTCCCGCGGAAATCGCAAAATCTCGCCATCTTTCACACAGCAAAGTGAGAAAAAGTGGTGCGCGCCACGAAGGGTGTTAATTTGAGCGCGTTATAATTTTCTCCTTGTCAAGGCGGCTCCGCGCGCCACCCGGCACATAGCTCACCCCCCATAGGAGCCGCGTGCCCGAAATAGCCCTGATTGACAGGTAGAGAGACGCAGTTACTATAACAACTACCTCCTGGCTCTCATGAGCGCGCTCCCCCTCCCGCCATCTTCCCACCTCGCCCTTTTTCATTTTCTTAGCGCATCCCCCCCCTTCCCCGCTCCAAAGTGCACGTGGGTGTCGAGGGAGGGAAGAGATTATGAAAAAAAATAGATGGCAATATTCTTTCACGCCGAGATGCTTGGCACCTTCCATTGGATCTAACCTGTGTGGGTGAGCGTGAGGGAAGCGAGAGGAAGGAGAGTGGGAAGATAAAGCGAGCGCTTACACAACAATGCGGAAAAATAAACCTTTTGTGCCATCCTTTTTGTTGCCGATTGTCAAGTGGCTCCTAAATGATGTAACCGCGCTGACGAACCCCCGACAGAAATGATGAGCGCACCTCCGTGAACACCTTTAGGCACCTGAGACTCTCTATTGTGTAATCCAAACGGCGGCCCGCGGTTTTTATTGGCCTGCAGCAAAAGATGAAAATATCATTGAATACGGGTAGTATCCGGGCAGTGTTGTCAGTAACGTGTTACTGTAATCCAGTATTTCTCAAACAAGAGCACACAGCAAAGAGCACTCGAGATATGAAAAGCTAAGACGAGGAAATATGACGAACAGTAGAAATTTTTCATAGGGGTGGCTAGGTGGGGCCACTTAAATTCTTGGGGTGGCCAAAACTGAAAGCCATAATTTCAGGTTTTCATTATATTATTGCGGTAAAAAGGTCAGGGGAAAACTATCACAAAGACTTAAAGACACTGCTACTGATATCCTTTGGTGTATTGTGTAATATTTGATGTTACTAATGATTTAATGTGCATAGTCCATAACTGTCCGGTCAACATTTTGAGTTCCACAACAATTTTGTTTTATTGTGTTATGTACTGTATATAGTAGGCCTACGGTGTACATTTAACTAGGGCTGTCAAACGATTAAAATTTTTAATCGAGTTAATCACAGCTTAGAAATTAATTAATCGTAATTAATCGCAATTCAAACCATCTCTAAAATATACCTTATTTTTCTATAAATTATTGCTGGAATGGAAAGATAAGACAAGACGGATATATACATTCAACATACTGTACATAAGTACTGTATTTGTTTATTATAACAATAAATCCACAAGATGGCATTAACATTATTAACATTCTTTCTGTGAAAGGGATCCATGGATGGAAAGACTTGTAATTCTTAAAGGATAAATGTGACTTTGTATATTGTGACTAAATATTGCCATCTAGTGTATTTGTTGAGCTTTCAGTAAATTATATTGTAGCGACTTAACTGTTCTGCCCAAATGCATGATGGGAAGTGGTGAAACCATGACTGTGTGTGGTGGCTGCAAATGCTATATCTTCCCTCCGCAACTCCTGCCATTCTTCCCCACGTCGCTTCCCACAATATTTATAGTTGATTTATAGACAAAGCTTTGGCCAATTAAAACCACGGCCCAAATGAATGCTTGTACTCCACTCACTTGACACTGCCTCTTATCTCTGTATAAAAGTAAAACGGTGCCATTGTAGGCTGTTTGCGGCAATGCGTGAATGTGTCGTACTGCGAATGCGCTAATTGCGATAAATATTTTCACGTGATTAATTTTAAAAAATTAATTACCACCCATAAACGCGATAAATTTGACAGCCCCACATTTAACAAAACAAAATAAATGTATTCATTTAGGATGAAATGCATAACTGATGCTACAACAATCTAACAATATACTAGCAAGCGGGGTGGCCAACCAATTTATAGGGGTGGCTGTGGCCACCCCTGGCCACCCCCTGGTGGCCCCACTGATGACGAAGCGTATGTAGCTTTTGGCATTGACTTTTAGTACAGCAGGTGACGAGGAAAGATCAGTCTGTTTACTTTGTCTAAAAATGTTCCCAACGGACGGCAAGAATTGTTTTTTTTCAGCGAAAACATGCCGAATATTGCTAACAGTCATCCCGCTTTGTCAGTGTTACATCGGTAAACCAGCGAGCACTGTTAGCATCATATAAGGTGACATAACAAGTTTGTCAGTGCAAAATAACCTCACACCATAGCAAAGGAGCTGATACTGTCTGCAGCAAAAATAAAAACTGCCCCTCTGTCGTTTTTGTTCTATTAATTTTTGTTGTTTCGGTCAAATTGTTTGGCATATTCTCCTCTTGAGTTAATGTTGCTAATCAGTTTGAATTTATTATTAGGGCCCGAGCACCAACATGGTGCGAAGGCCCTATTGTTCTGCAAAGGGTCATTATTATTATTTCTTTGTGGCAAATGAAAATCACCAATTTGGAGGTCTTAACATGCTCAAAAAATCACCAAAATTTGCACACACATGCGTCTTTGCAAAAATTTCGATAATTTGGTAACGTTGTGAAAGAATGTCACAAAATGGCTCAGTGGCGCCCCCTAGAATTCTTAAAAAAGGCCTCTCCATTTAGGTTTTTACAACGTAGAGTGATGAAATTTGGGAAGTCTGTTACAAATTGTGCACAAATGCTTCAAAAAGTCTCTTGCACCCATACTCCAAACCCAACAAGAAATCAGGTATTTTGGATTGAATATTGAAAAACATACCATTTTTGTCGAAAACCAGGGTGCACGTTTCAGACCAATGCGCCGGGGCAGTTTGTTGGATCCTCCTCAAAATTGGTGAGACTCTTCATGAGACATATGAGATGTTAAGTTCTCAAAATGGTGAGTTTTCATTCATGGGCCTGACCTGGGCGGAGTACCAAAGTCGGGCTTATTTGGGGATTAGGGTTAAGGTTTAGGGCTAGGGTTTAGGGTTAGGGCTTCTTCAGGGCAAATGAAAATGGCCAATTTGAAGTTCTCAACATGCTCGAAATCTCACTAAAATTTGCACATTTCAAAATAGTGAGTTTTCATTCACGGGCCTGACCTGTGTGGGGCATTTTTTTTTGTGTTAGGGTTAGGGTTAGGTTTTAGGGTTCACACTCTGCCACTTCTTCTGTGGGAGAAAAAAAATACTATGTACTTTTCAATTAAATATATTAGGGATAAAACTATTTCTGTGGGAGAAAAAAATACTGTGTACTTTTTAATGAAATATATTAGGGATAAATTGGTTCATCTGATGACAGCAGTGAAGAACTGCTTTGACTCATTAAGGCTGTTGCTTCGCACTCTGCTACTTCATCTGTCGGAGAAAAAAAGATACGATGTATTTTTCATTGTGCCAAAGTCGGACATTTTTTTTGACAAAACACCAAATTCAGAAAATGACTAATAACTACCCCATACAACGTTCAATCGTTTTCATATTTGGCATGTACATGTATCCCAACCTGAATTCGACTTCATTGAAATATCACCCATTAGGCCTGCCGCCCCCTGCTGGGAACAGGAAATGGCCTTTTTTACGAGAACGACTCCTCCTGGAAGGGAAAAAAACCTAATGAACCCCCCAAAAAATCACCGAAAAGAAATTGGAGAAATTGACACAGGATTTAATTAAATTTTATTTTTCAGTGTCAAACGGTCAAAAAATGTATTGAGTGTATTTTTAGTATGTAAGGATGTGTGTTTTTTTTTTTTTTTTTTTTCACTTTATTGTAAGTTGATCTATATTAGTTTTTGTCTTTAATATAAGGATACAATATTACAGAGAGGTGTATGTTTAATGATAACAATTTTATATACAAATGATAATGCAGTATATTTACAGTGGCAGTAGAGAGTTGGGGGGGCGTGGAACATTTACATCTTCCTCGGGGGGCGTAACAGAAAATAATTGAGAAGCACTGCTGTAATTTGATTACTTTCTTTCAGTAACTAGTAATCTAATGCATTGATTTTTCCAAACCAGTTATCTGATTAGGTTGCTTTAGTGTCTGTGCGTTACTATTTTGTTATTGCCTCATAATCAGTGTTGTTAATCTTACTTTAAAAAAGTAATTAATTACAGTTACAAATTACTTCTCCCAAAAAGTAACTGCGTTAGTAACTCCGTTACCTGAATATAAAAGTAAATAGTTACGTGACAAAGTAACTGGTGATAATGTTCATGTTTTTTTTTTTTCTTAAAAAAAAAAAAAAAAAAAAAAACTGGTCACACAATCTGAAGTTTAAAGGGTTTTTGGGACTTAACTAGACAGAGGGGTATAGCGGATATTGCGATAACTAGATAATAACCTTTGCTATGTGTGGAAGTCATTTAATGTTGAGAATCAACCGATAAAGTTGTTAAAATTGCTCCCGTTATTGCATTAGTTCCCTTCTATCTATTTTTGACATGTGTAAGTTTTTAAACTGTTTCATCATTTAAAGATAGATTTAGTTAAGTTTTGCCGATTTAGGAGCATTTTAGATAAAAAGTGACTTAGGTTCGCCAGGAAGGTTCTCTACAACAGAGCCTTCATGAGAAGCCTACTGCTTTAAGATGGCGGCTGTTTACTAACGCTTCTAGTTCTTTATTAAATTTTTCTAATGTTGCCGTGTCTGTCATTTGCATCTACTTCTGTGTATATGTGATATCTACCGATGCATAATGTGGGCGTAGTTTGTAGGCTATCGGCTACAGTCAGGTATTATTGGAGCCACCTAGCATAGTAGCATCGCGGTTGCAACGGCGTCACGCTCCCTTGCCTCCTCCCCACTCCTGCTATGCTCTCTCGTCTCCGTGAGTCCGTCTTTTTCCAGACTTTTCTCGCAGCAGTCAACCAACATCGTAACGCATAGTAACGCACGCCTTTCCCGCCTCAGTAACGGTAATGGCGTTGCCAAGATGAGAAAAGTAATTAAATAGATGACTCACTACTGAAGAAAATAACGCCGTTAGTAACGCCGTAGTATTCTAACGCCGTTATCAACAACACTGCTCATAATGTATGTAGAATGAAGAATATTGTAGTCATGTACGAAGACCATTTTGAATAGAAAATGCTAGAAAGGTTGCCGCTACTTGTTCGTTTCCATGGTAACCGCTCACAGTTACTTCCTGTTTTGGTCTCGAGTCGCACGTGCTAAATGTTTTGGGACTGAGAAAGGCGTGTGCCAGTGCGGGTGCACATTCTACCCGAGTGCTTCCACGTGTTTAGTTTTGGGAGAGAATGTTGATCTGTGTGCGTCCATGAATGAACGCGAGTATTTTTCCTTCATTCTGGAGGGTTCCAGCCAAGGGTCTAGGTTTGGTCTCAACATTGGTAGGTGACGATATAACAACATAACCTGCATGTACACATTTTACTTGGGACGTGACATTTATAAGACCAAACAGATTGGTTGAACGGGGGTCAAGGATACATTTCTCATGAATATAAACCTAATTAATTGATAGACTAAATCAGTACTTCTCAAATAGTGATGCGGGCCCCCCCAGGGGCAGGGCCGGCCCAGGCCATTTGGGGGCCCTAAGCAAAATAATGCAAAGGGGTCCACCATTTCGTCACAGTGTATTGTGAAACCCATACATGCAAGCCAACCCATACGTCCATATTTTGTCCATTAATCAGATTTTTGTTCCACTGCAAACTTCAAACTTCTCACCCCAAATGATTGTCAGTACTAACAATAGATAGCGCCAAACCTTTTTCTAAAAGAGGAAAGAAAGAAGTTAAGGAAGAACTATTATTTCTTTAGCCTTTTAATCAAGTATAAAAACTCACAAAAGTCAAATAAAGCAAACTGTAGTAAACAAAATAGAATATAAATTAAACAATTGCCAGATTGGGGGCCCCCTAGTGGTCAGGGGCCCTAAGCAGCTGCATAGTCTGTGTATAGGCTGGGCCAGCCCTGCCCAGGGGGGCGCAGAGCGATGCTGGGGGTGGCGCATGTGACCTTGAGGAACATATTTTTTTGTCGTACTAGAAGAAAGTGTAATTGCACATTCACTCAGTGGGCGGCAGTGCCGCTCTCATTTTCAGCATGTGTGCAGTACTTTTGAACCAAACAAGAGCACACAGCAAAGAGCACTGAAGATATGTAAAGCTAAGCCAAGGAAATATCACGAAGCATATGTAGCACTTAGCTTTTGGCTTTGTCTTTTAGTACAGTGGGAGACGAGGAAAGACCCATCTGTCTACTTTGTCTAAAAATGTTTGCAGTGGACAGCAGGAATTCTTTTTTTCAGCGAGTGCCAAAATTGCCAGCAATCCTCCCGCTATGTCAGTGTTACATCAGTAAACCAGCGAGCACAGTTAGCATCGTATAAGGTGGCATACCAAGTTGCTCAGTGCAAAATAACCCTACACCATAGCAAAGGAGCTGATACTGCCTGCAGCAAAAATAAAAACTGTCCCTTTGCCCACTGCCATGTCGTTTTTGTTCTATTAAGTTTTGTTTTTTCGGTCTAATTGTTTGACATATTGTCTTCATGCTTGATGTTGCTAAACAATTTGAATTTATTATTATTTATTGATTTCATTTAACGGTCAAAAAATGTATTGCGTGTATTTTTACAGAATTATGTATTTAAAATAGGGCTGTCAAACGATTAAAATTTTTAATCGAGTTAATTACAGCTTAAAAATTAATTAATCATAATTAATCGCAATTAATCGCAATTCAAACCATCTATAAAATATGCCATATTTTTCTGTAAATTATATATATATTCTGTAAAATAAATTGTTGGAATGGAAAGATAAGACACAAGATGGATATATACATTCAACATACGGTACATAAGGACTGTAGTGGGCATTTCACTCTACTGTCATTTAAATCTGTCTATGCTGTCCTCACTCCGAAGCGTCTACTTTTTCCAAAGCTAGACAGCTAGTGAACGACGCCTTAGTAATCAGACTTCTTCCTTTTTCATCTGATTTATTAATAAAATGGCCTCAAACCATTGTCCTCTTTAGACCGTCGTAAAACTACAAAAAAAAGTACACAAGCATTGCATTAGCAACAACGTTAGCTTAGCACGCTATACAGGTTCACTAAACATAAACAAAAAACGTCTCATACAAAAAATATATCATTTCGCTTACTAACATAATATGTACATTCTTTACAATAACCATACTCACGGACAAATCTTGTCCAAGGATCATATAAGCACAACATTACAACGTAGGCATCAGCCCGAGACGTCGTGCAGCCATATTGAACTGGCAAGAAGACAATAAACCATGTCGCAAAGCGACCACAAGAGTTCGCTGTTAGACAGCACAAAAAGCCTTGCTGTAAAACTTACCAAAAGGCAGAATACTGTCTGAGCGGGACATGTGCGTTAATTGCGTCAAATATTTTAACGTGATTAATTTAAAAAATTAATTACCGCGCGTTAACGCGATAATTTTGACAGCCCTAATTAAAAATTTTTTTTTTTTACATTTTATTGTTAGTTGATCTATATTACTTTTCTCTTTAATATTGAAAATAACAAAATGTTATGCAGAGTACTTATAATAATAAGAATTTTATATACAAATGATACTACAGTATATTTACAGTGGTGACGAAGAGTTGGGGGGGGCGCGGAACATTTACGTCTTCCTGGGGGGGGGGGCGTAACAGAAAATAATTGAGAAGTACTGGGCTAAATGATCAATACAAAATAAATCTGTATTGACTTATACTAACTTTCTTATGTACAACCCCTAGCAAAAAGTATGGAATCAACAGTGTCGGACGAGCACTCACTCAGGCATTTTATCATGTAGAACATACTCTGATAAAAAGCTTGAAAAATGAATGAATTAGTTCAAAAGGGCAACTCTTTAGTATTCAGAAACACTAAAAGAAATGAATAAAAATGTTGTGGTGGTCAGTAAATCTTACTGGTGAAAGTATGGAGACTTGTAATTCCATACTTTTTGCTAGGGGTTGTATTAGTTCAAGTGGTACATCGTTCGATTCAAACCTTTGATTTCAAAAACTACTAAAGAAACATTTTAAAACTTCCAGAATAAATGTCTGGATTAAAAAAATATATTTTTTAGCAAACTTAAATTGCAATATTCGAACAAAATTTAAATTCTATTAACATACATAATAATCTCTTGACTATCCAGAATAAAAAAAACAATAACGATAATAAATTGTCTTAAGACCACTCGACATTGTCCGTCTAAATAAAGAAACTGAATACAACTGAAAAAAATGTATTCGAAAATACCAAAAATTAATAAAAATTGAACCTTCCTTCAGGTAAAAAACGACTGCTTTTGTCCACAAACGCAACCAAACTCGACAAAAAAATGAAAGCTCCTTTGGGCTGGTTTAAGACCACATAAATAAAATCAAAATCAAAATTTGGGCGAAGGGGTTAAATATCGTTTCACTACATTTCTCACAGTTTAATTAATGTTAACAGTAGAAAACATACCGAAGGACACTTCTCTCTAAGCAGCTTTTCAGGTTAGCAAATTCATACAGTTTAATGTTATGCTAACTCTGATGCAGGTCAGACTTTCAATAGCAAAATTATTGGTGTGTTCCTCACCTCCACAACATTGACGTCTTTTTACTAGGGCTGTCAAACGATTAAAATTTTTAATCGAATTAATAACAGCTTAAAAATTAATCGCAATTCAAACCATCTATAAAATATGCCATATTTTTCTGTAAATTATTGTTGGAATGGAAAGACAAGACAATATATATACAATATATATATACATATATATTCAACATACTGTACATAAGTACTATATTTGTTTATTATAACAATAAAACCACAAGATGGCATTAACGTTATTAACATTCTTTCTGTTAAAGGGATCCACTGATAGAAAGACTTGTGTTTCTTAAAAGATAAATGTTAGTACAAGTTATAGAAATTTTATTTTAAAACCCCTCTTAATGTTTTCGGTTTAATCAAATTTGTAAAATTTTCAATCAAAAAATAAACTAGTAGCTCGCCATTGTTGATGTCAATAATTACACCATGCGCACTCCCCAAACCCATAAAATTGTTTGGACCCAAGCACCAGCAGAGGGCGCCAAACAACAAAAAACAAGTAACAAGCGGACATTACACTGCTGTCATTTTAATCTGTTTGAGCGGGGCATGTGCGTTAATTGCGTCAAATATTTTCACGTGATTAATTAAAAAAAATAATTATCACCTGTTAACGTGATAATTTTGACAGCCCTACTTTTTACATTACTTGCAGTGGTTGTTGCTGCTGGCCGAAATAAAATTCTAATATCCCTCATCTTTGAAGGGGGCGGAGGAGGCGGCATAGTCCAATATTCATTTATATGCAATATTCTATGTGCAATACTTACTCACCTGCAATATTCAACGCCTTGACTGTCAAACTGCTGCTACTTTACTTCGATTATTTGCACTGCCTGAATATAGGGCTATCTCATACGCATTTTATATTTGTTTATTTAGATTTTATACTTGTAAGTCACTTTTGATATTTTAACTTATCATGCACTGCAAAGGGAAATGCTCCACAATTTCATTGTATAACTGTATAATGACAATAAAGGGCTATTCTATTCTATAAAAAGTTGTTATCGTATATAGAATTTATTAGTAATCTTTTTATATACTATAATTGATTCTGCATGTTTTCCTCAAGTATTAAGTTTCTGATGTGAAAACTGAGTGATTTATTAGCTGTTGAAAACATGCAGTAAATAAAAAATAAGTTGGTATTTTGGGCAAAAACATATATGTTAAATATTGCTATTGATTCTCAAAATATAGGTGATTATCTCTGCATTTGGTGGTTTTTGTGCATCTAGGGTAAAATCAGAGAATTTTATAGCCATTTTAAGTTGTGTTATACTTATATTAAAAAATAATTAATCGGGATTTTATTAGGGAACGACTTTGAATTTTTTTTTATGGTGCCGCTCATGCAGATTCATATACGGCTAAGGTAGGTGCCTGTTTTGGTTTTAGGTCGGTAGCTCTTTTGGTTTTGCAAATATTTGAATTTGAAGTTTTCGAAAATAGGCCCCCTACGAATCGGCCCCGTTTCCCATGTTATGTCAATAGGTTATGAAGTCTATGGTACTGTACATATAAACACTAATTGTATGTCATTCTTTTTATTGCAATATTGATCACAATAAAACTTTTGGAGAACATTACTTTTCTTGTGTTATTTATAACAATTTATGCATGTGCAAAACAGGGCAATAAATCACAGTTTATAAAATTATTAGAAAAATATTTATGTCAACTTCAGGCAGTATGTGTAAAAAGTAGAATGCACGTAGGCTCGATATATGTCCATCAACGCACAGTAAGTTGTTGTTAGGCACATGAAATTGGCATTTTTTACCTGACTTGAATTAATGCATTTAGGGTAAGTAACCCATGGATGACTTGTAGAAGATGAGTGTTTTTCATTTCTTTCCTGAGCAAAAATTGAGGCGGCACCATCTTTGACATTTTCTACTCCGGACTTCCGGTTTAGACAGAACACCATGTAAGTCGACAAAGTTTAAACTGCCAAATCAAACCAGAGGAACCCATGAAATCTCCAAAAATGGATTCAGCACGACGTAGATGAGACTCCGAGACTCACTATGCTGTGCATGAACTCCTGGAAACGCCTATATAAAGGTTGCAGATGGAATGTTTTGAACAGCGTCGAGCTTCAAAGCGCTAGTGTGGATCTACCTCGCCATTTGCCTTGAATCGAGCCGACATTAACATTGCATGTTTGTTCTTATCACTTCGTTGATCATTCCTGGAAAAAATTCTAACAATCTGTGCAGACTGTCTTAACATGGGGTGTAGAGCGATAACAAACAATGTTACAGATGCCAAATGAAGAAGGGCTGACATAGATTTTGTTGTTACAAGGAAATACTATGAGGTAATTTTCATCTAGTTAGGTTATAGTTATGGTACTACATTATGATCTCATCATACATATGAAAACAAATAGTAAGTCATTCTTTTTTATTGCAGGTATTGATTGCAATAAAACTTTTGGACAACATGATTTCATTTCTTGTTGTATTTAAACAACTGGTGCATGTGCAAAACAGGTAAAAAAAAATCACAATTTATGAAATTATTTGAAAATTATTATAGAAGGTGGAGCGTAAATCGAGCCTTCCACCATCAAGGTAGAAAGCACGTAGTTTCGATATATGTCCATCAACATAAGTGTTGTTGTGAGGCACATCAAGTTTTCTTCCCTTGCTGAGCAGCGTTTTCCACCTGTAAACAAACGAGGGAAAAAAAAGTGTAAAACTTGAATTTATGCATTTAGGGTTAAAAGCCCGTGTATGACTTGTAGTAGATGAGTGTTTTCCATTTCTTAATTGTTGAAGCTAATGCAAAGCTAATGATGTCTCAGCTGTGATGCAACACACAGAATTGTAGTGAGATTTAACTTATTTGGAACTGTTATTGCTTTTTGGTGGCACATGGTCTCGGTTTCACATCTGCTTATGAACACAAAATTCCCATAATCATGTATTAGGACACATTCAACTGGATGCTTCGGAGATTTTTAGTTCCCTGATTATGTTTCCATCGACTGCCATTAAATCAATAAAATACAAAATTATTATTAATGTTTTTTAAACCTGTCCTGTTCAGCTGTTTGACATGGAGAATCGAAGTCTAAGCGTCCGGTTGGTCTGAACAGTTTTAATAATTCACACAAGAGTATGACATACTCCCATTGTGATCATTCAACATACCTCGTTTATTAAGACAAAGCAGCGAGCTGGAAGGGGTTATGGGAAAACAGAAGAAAACGGAGAGAGACAGAAGAAACACAAACAACATGAAGAAATACACTGAATGCCTACACTAACTATGAATATTTTGGTGCTATGGTCAGCTAGATGTTTTTCCGCTTGACATCATCTGGCGGGCCTGTTAAGCAGGGAAAGAAGTCTGGGGGGGGGGGGGGGGGGTGTCTATGACATAAGCGAGTGGGAGGGCTGGAGTATACACAAATCAGCCCTGTGATCTAAAACCCCAGTAATCGTGTGAATCCCTTGTGAGTATGACCCCATTGGCAACCCACCCTACGCTGCCCCATCGCCAATCCCGGTGTAGGTTCACTATCCTCTTCCCCTCACTATCCACTCGCTCTCGCTATATGATTGGCTGAAGAGTCGAAATGCTCTCCTGTGAAATGCGTGTTTAAAAATGTTCCCGTTGTTACTTCTTGCGTTCGCTTAAAAGTGCCCATTTTAAAAAGGAAAAGCGATGGATGATACTACACACAGAGCGTATTATTAACAAATGTTAAAGTTGTATAATCATATAGCGAGAATAAGGAACGTCACTGACAAGCGCAGGCCCCCGCGAGTGGATAGTGAGGGGAATAGGATAGTGCGCCTACACTGGCACCGAGGCCCCTCACCTGAGCGCGCCCAATCACATCCAGCCATGCGCAAGCCCCATCAAACATGCGATAGGCACACAGATGAGCAGAGACGCTGTGCGGGCGCCACCCCAGGGCCACGGCCCACACCCGCAGCCCAGCAAAGGGGCCATTGTCACCCCTCAGGGATCCAGGGTGGTCCCATGGGTCCCCCTCACCCCCATCAACCGACCTTCAGGGATGGGAAGAGGGGAATGCGCCACCCACCCCTGCCCCCGTACGCCCATCCGGCCTGTCAAGTTCAAAAATAGATCCTTAGGTAGACTTTGTAAAATTACCCAAAAATAAGGAGAGAAGACACTCAGTTTTCTTGGCCAAGGAGAACAAACATGTGACTCGTGAGTCACCAAGATTGATCTAAAGGACAAAAAACCTCCTTGGTATTTTATTTAGGGGTTTTCCCTGAACAAGATTGAGGCCGCCCTGAGGGGAAGGGTAAAGCAAGCTGGCGATACCCATGTGGTTTTCGATTGGATATGTGTGTGCATGTAGGTGGAATTAAGTGATACACGTGTGTGGAGCAAGAGCTTATGTAAACAATCAAAACAATCATATAAACAGTCAAAATAATATATAAACAGTCAAAATAATGCAGACACTTTTAGTTATGCAACGTTAAACAATCAGCACAATAATCCAAACACTTCCAGTTATGCACCGCTGTGGCCCTGGAAGATGTCCTCGGATGGAAAATTGTCCTCGAAGGGCTAGGCGAAAGTCCAGACGCCAGGTGCTGAGGATGCCTGGAAGGTCTAGTTACGCAACGACGCAGCCATGAAGCAAAGCAGTTGTCACCCCGACCCTCTTTGACTCTTTGTAACACTTAAGCATTACACTACAATCTGGTATAGCAAGCAATAATCATTTACTGATTATATACGTAAGAAAAATATGGCAATATGTATTATTTATGGTATATATGAGCATAAGCAAATATTTAATCAATCAAACCTCGATAATTATCTCAACACGGCCCACGAGCCGCAGCCCCCCAAACCGACACAGCACACCACGGGAACCCCAACGGCCCACCAAGCCCAAGGCAGGGACCCCCCCCCCCCCGGCAGGGCAGGCAACACCCAGTTAGTATGTGTTGCAGCCACAGCAGCAGTTGTAGTAAATAATATTAATAAATTATCATAATTACAATCATCAACGCATCTTGGTTCCACATCAGCCGTCATGAACACAAAATGCCCGTGTTCATGTACAACCCCTAGCAAAAAAGTATGGAATCACCAGTCTAGGACGAGCACTCACTCAGACATTTTAACATGTAGAACAAAGGTTGAAAAAAATAATGAATTAGTGCAACACTTCAGGATTCAGAAAACACTAAAAGAGATGAATAAAAAACATTGTGGTGGTCAGTAAATATTACTTTTATAGAGCAACTGTAGGGAAATGTTTATGGAATCCCTCCATTCTGAGGAAAAAAATATGGAATCATGAGAAACAAACAAAGAAATACAATCAAAACACATCTCTGGTATTTAGTAGCACCACCTCTGACTTTTCTGACAGCTTGCAGTCTCTGAGGCATGGACTTGATAAACATTTTTCATAAATTTGGTGCCAACTCTCTTTGATTGCAGTTGCCAGATCATCCTTGCAGGTTGGAGCCTTGCTGTGGACCAATTTTTTTCAATTTCCACCACAGGTTTTCAATAGGGTTGAGATCTGGGCTATTTGCAGGCCATTACATTGACTGGATGAGTCCAGCATCATCACCTTGTCAAATGTCAAGAATCTACATTGCACAAGGTGTCAAGAGTCAAAAATTTGCATTGGACAAGGTGTCAAGAGACAAGAATCTGCATTGGACAAGGTGAAGATGCTGGAACTTTTGTTTGGTGCTATTCCAGTGAGATTTACAAAGATGACTGCCTGAAGAAAACGTTAAAATTCCCTCAGTCTTTGATGAAATGGGGCTGCATGTCAGGCAAAGGCACTGGGGAGATGGCTGTGGTTAAATCTATAACAAATGCACAAGTTTGCACTGAAATTTTAGACAGCTTTCAATTGAAAAAAAGTTTGTCATTTTCCAAGATGACGATGCCCGTGTTCGTGTATTAGGGCGTTTCCTTTCACTGCCATTAAATCAATCAAATACAAAACTATTTTGGTTGTGGCGACTCGTAGCCATTTCTTCATGTTGTCCTCCCATTCTGTTATGATGGCAGATGGATGCGATATTTCCAAATTGTCTTTTTTGAGGGATTTTGATGAGTGATGCCACTCCAGTTCTATTGTTGTTTTGGTTAGAGAACGTGGAAAACAGAATTCGTGAGCAGAAATGTGGAAGTACCTGGGAAACTTGTCTATAAGTTTTTGAATTCCAGCTGCAAACTCCATTGTGAGCTCATTCGGAGACACTTGAGACTAGCAACTTTTTTGCGCATACACTAGTAGTATCTTCAGCTTTGCTTTGAGACTTTGGCAGAAATGTCCCCTTGCTGTTGTCAGCAGCTGCGAGTACAGATACACGCACGCGCAGTTCCTGACAGGTGCTGCATTGTTATGGCATGTCCGACTATGGCAGCTTGTTTGCCCCAGACCTCTCACCCTGTAATGACTCACGCGTGACGAGATGAGGGAGGTGGGGTGGGTGTACACAGACAGAACGTGTCACATAGCTCCAGGTGTAAGAAGGTTAAGTCACTCTTCTAATAAATGCAATGTTTGGCAAGCATGTGAAGAAAGTTAGTGTGACAATAAAAGGGAGGGCGGGAAGGGATCCTTTGCTTGAGGACCTTGAATCCAACGGGAATCCAGATCATGGCAGTATTTATCATTAGGGGTGGGAACCTCTGGGTAGCTCACGATACGATTTGTGAAACGATGACAGTGATCGGGGTGCTGGAAGTCACTTACAGTATGGGGTGCTGAGGATCTTTTTTAAGTTTTTCCATCCAAAAAACAGCCACTTCGGTCCAAATTTGTCATGCTTACGCGTTTTCTCCATTTACATAGTATCCAGGTATCCAATAATTTGAATATAAGGCCTTAAAATGTCAAAAATTCTCTTAAAATCTATCAAAAGATCTTACAAATCTATTGATATTACTTTATTACTTTATTACTACTACTACTACTACTACTACTACTACAACTACTAGTACTTTGTGCTCATTTGTATCACAGTGAAAGAGCTGGGAATAAATTCATATACTTTGCAAGTAATTGTGGGCGTCCAATTTTCCCTGAAATCTTTTGTAGGTTTTTTTTTTCTTTCTTTTTTTTGCCAAGATGAGTCTTATATGGTCTTTAAAAAAAAATTAAATTTGGCTTGTTGAACCCTGCAGAGTCCCTGCATACAATGGCAGGACAGACACATGCTGGATAGTTTACGTACTACTAGGCTACTACAAAGACAGCTTCTATTTCACCTGCAGTGTGTGTTGGAGTTTTGGTATTGGAAATTAAAGCGCCCGTGTATTATAATGCCAAATTCCCCGCAGTTAGATGGGACAATGACACACAAACACATTTGAAAAGTAAAAGGTCCAATAGACCCCAATCACTTGACGTCACAACTCCGCCCCCCTGACTGGAGCCGCCATATTGTCCGTCAGCTCGTCGTGTTTACACATTACCGCTACGTACATGCCTCCTATTGCAGCGTGTTTTTCTGCTCGTTAACATTAATAATCAAAATGGTGAAGGCATGTGTGGCGGTTGGACTTGAAGTTCTACCATATTCCGAGAGACCTGAAGAAGAGAGCAAGATGGACTGCTGCAATTTGACGAGAAAACTGGGCACCAAACGATCACCACAGATTATGTAGTAGTCATTTTATATCTGGTAAGATGCATTTAATATATATTTAGAGGGTTTTGGGCTGACAACCACAATTAACCACAATTAAGATCATTGCGAGGCTAATCGCCGACAACATACAGTTTCAAATTCAAGATGTTTATTTCTTCCGCCATCATTATTTTTTGAATAATATTTAGCTGGTACCAAGTGAAAGAAGCTGGCCTCGTCTACGGATCATCAGTTAAACACGGGTGTCCAAACTTTTTGCAAAGGGGGCCAGATTTGTTTTGGTAAAAATGTGGGGGGCTACCTTGGCTGATTTACGTAGAACAATATATTTAAACAAATTTTAGCAAGCCCTTCTGTGTGTCACATTTGCTTTATTATTATTTTTTAAATTCATAGTTTCAACAATCTCGCCATTGTGGCATTCTCTTTCGACACTCGGGCTCTTGCAAAATACTGCTGCTGTGAAATTAAACTAGCTTCAAGTTGCTATAATTTCTCGCTGCATATCTTCCCTGTAATGTTGTCGTATATTTCAGCGTGTCTTGTTTGGTAATATCGCGTCAAATCGAACTCTTTGAAAACAGCAACTGTCTCTTTGCAAATGAGGCAGACACAGTTGTTGCGCGTTTTATTGAAGAAATAGTCCAATATTCACCTATCCTTGAAGTGTCGGCCATCGCAGTCAAATTTTTTTTTTTATTGATTGTCGCCATTTTAGAAAATTGGAAGTAAAGGGTGACGGGGGTAATGTTGCTTAGAGTGCTGCTCTTAAAGTTTTTCAAAGTTTCGTGAGAATAGGCTGAGTTTCTGTGGACAAGATAGTTATAGATATCAGGGTAGCAGATGTCAGGCAGAGACGGCGAAGACAGCGGGTTGAAAAATATTGATTTAGGCATCAAATATGGATCTGGCTAATGGATCGACCGAAGCTTTTCCACATACCGCCTTTTATGCAACACATCCAATGAGTGTACAGCGTCTGAAAGCACCGGGGCTTCCATGAATTGCACTATAAATTGCACGATATATTGAGACCATTGAGAATACACAATGAAGGACAATATGGCGGCACAACACAGCGATCACGTGATTGTGTGACGTTGGTGATTGGGGTCTATAGGTATGAATTAACGCCTACTTTTCACAAATAGCACCTTATTCAATGTGACCTGTTGACATGTAAGTTGTCAAGTGGTGACCATGTTATTAAAAGAAAAAAAAAAACTTTTTCAACATATATACAGTCATGTGAAAAAGTTAGGACAGCCTATGGAAACCAATGTGTTTTCTAACATATTTGGTTATATGGATATTTAATATAAATTTTAAC
Source organism: Corythoichthys intestinalis (assembly GCF_030265065.1). Taxonomy (NCBI): domain Eukaryota; kingdom Metazoa; phylum Chordata; class Actinopteri; order Syngnathiformes; family Syngnathidae; genus Corythoichthys; species Corythoichthys intestinalis. Next base: position 29,655,371 of record NC_080416.1, read on the forward strand.
AATATTGAGAGATTCAATAGAACTAAACAATTAAAACTGAAAGTTTTTTTTTAATAACTTTCTGTAAAATGTAATTTTAAATAAATGCAATTTGTGTTGAGGAATGAATTAGGACTCCCCCACATTCAATCCCACTTAAAATGGCTAAAATTCCTCACAGGTCAATCACATAAAGTGCATATGATGAGAACATCATTACCCAGTGGTATAAAGGAGGCTTGCCTTATTTAAACCTCACATTTAGTTTGGTGTGCCCCTGACAGCTGAAGTGAGAGAAAACACCAAGGTGAGATCAAAGGAGCTGTCTGAGACGATCAGAAAGAAGATTGTAGACGATTATGAGTCTGGTAAGGAATTTCAAAAGATCTCAAAAGATTATAAAATCAGCCATTCCACTGTCCGGAAAATAGTTACAAGTGGAAACATTCAAAACAGCTGCCAACATGCCCAGTTTTGGCCGTCCAAGCAAATTCACCACGAGAGCAGACCACAAAATTCTAAAAGAAGTCTCCAAAAACCCTAAATCGTCATGACGGGACATACAGCAGGCTCTTACTACTGTTGATGTGAAAGTGCATGCCTCTACAATCAGAAAGAGACTTCACAGGTTTAACCTTCATGGAGGTGTGCAAGGAGGAAACCTTTGCTCTCCAAGAAGAACATGAAGGCCAGACTGAAGTTTGCCAGAGTGAATATAGACAAAGACCAGGACTTCTGGTATAATGTTCTTTGGACAGATGAAACTAAAATTGAATTATTTGGACACCAGATCAGAAAACATGTTTGACGTAAACCCAATATAGTATTCCTGGCAAAGAACCTCATACCAAATGTTGCGCATGGAGGTGGAAGTGTCAGGGTTTGGGCATGTTTTGCTACAGCAGGACCTGGCCAGCTCACCATCATAGAATCCACCATGAATTTTATCATGTATCATGGGTGCTTGAGGAACGTGTGAGATCATCTGTGAAAAAAATGAAAGCTGAAGCGAAACTGGACCCTGCAACATGACAATGACCCAAAACATACCAGTAAATTCACAAAGGACTGGCTAAAAAGTAAGTAATAGAGAGTTCTGGAATTGCAGAGTCAAAGCCCAGATCTTAATCCCATTGAGATGCTGTTTGGGGTGACTTGAAACGGGCTGTACATGCAAGAAACCCCTCAAACATCTCACAGCTGAAAGTTTTCTGCATTGTTGAGTGGGGCAAAATTTCTTCTGACCGATGTCAAAGACTGGTAAACGTCTCACTGAAGTTATTTCAGCCAAAGGAGGTAACACTAGCTATTACGTGGTAGACGGACCTAACTTTTTCCTCAGTTAGATTATGCATTTTTATTGATATATTTGGTTTAATGAGTAAAACAATGTTATTTTTGTTGTTTACCTGTAATTAAATCACTTTCTTTTCCAGAGATAACGAAAAACAAGATCAGACATTGATAAGTGAACATTTCTTAATAAAGAACTGAATATTTAAGGGGTGTCCTATTTTTTTTTTTTTTTTACATGACTCTATATATTGTTTCCAAAGTTAAATAAACTATTGTTTCAATATGTTTTATTTGTTAATTTATTAATTGTTAATCTCCCAAAAATCTACTAAAACACTTTTTTCCCTCCACAACACCAGGGGGTGCTGCTGCACCCTCAGCACCCCACTTCCCGCGCCACTGAAGGTGATCTCACGAAATGGCGATACAAATATTAATCAATACGTGGATTAGGACGTCATTCTAATCATAAACAGAATAACAAGCTGTTTTCATCCTTCTGCTGTGAATTGGAATGAATTTAACACTTTTCGTTCTTGTTGTTGTGAACTACAGTTCCATATAAACATACATTGAGATATCATTCAGCTTAGCAACTGGAAGCGGGAGACCTCTTTGTTAAGTGCCCCAAACTTCCAAGATAGCGCATTTGTTAAGGTTTCATCGGGCGTGACGTGTGTGTGTCTGCGTCCACCAAACAGAATGCTACGATGATACCTCTGCTATAGGATGAGTTTAGAGTTTGCCACAAAATCCTCACTGCCGCCGGGAACGCACCCTCCTATTGGGTTTCAGAATCAGCACTTTTCCTACAAAATTCCTCGAGCCTCCGGGTTTGTACAACCAATGCCAAGACAAGAGCATTCATCGAAAAATAATTAGATAAACTATCTACAGTGGTATGAAAAACTATCTGAACCTTTTGGAATTTCTCTCATTTGTACATAAAATCACAATCAAATGTTATCTGATCTTTTTCAAAATCACATCACACAGATGAAAATACAGTGTCTTCTTTAACTAAAACCACCGAAACATTTATAGGTTTTCATATTTTAATGACGATAGCATGCAAACAATGCCAGAAGGTGTAGAATAAGTAAGTGAATCCTCTGCCTAAGGAGACCTAGAGAGCAATTGAAACCAATTTTTACCAAAGATTTTAAGTCATGTGTGTCCAATCACTGATGAGTGGTGTAAAAGTGCCCTGCCCACAATAAAACACACACCTGGTAAGAATTTTCTTAATGTGAAGCATCGTCTGATGTGCATCATGGCTCAGTCAAAAGAGCTGTTTGAGAAATTGCGATCAAGGATTGTTGATTTGTGTAAAGTTGGGAAAGGATAAAAAACCATGTCTAAAAGTCTGGATGTTCATCAATCGACAGTCAGAATAGTTGTCAACAAATGGAAATAGTTTGGCACTGTCCAGCGCAGAATAGTCAGGGTAAAAAGGAACCCTAGATTGTCTGCGAAAGACTTACAGAAATCACTGGCACAGTCAAATATCTCTGTGCATATGTAAACTATATGTAAAACTATGGCCAAGAATGATGTTCATGGGAGGACTCCACAGAGGAAGCCACTGCTGTCTAAAAAAACACTGTTGCTCGTTTAATGTTCGCAAAAAGACACTTGGACACTCCACCGGCAAAATATTTTGTAGACTGATAAAACCAAAGTTGAATTGTTTGGGAGTAACACACAACGTCATGTGTGGAGGAAAAATGGAACAATTCACCAACATTAACTCCTCATCCCCACCGTGAAGCATGGTGGAAGGAGCATCAGTATTTGGGGCTGTTTTGCTTACTCAGGGCCTGGACAAATTGCAATCATTAATGGAAGAATGAATTTAAGAATGAGTTTATCAGGATGTTTTGCATGAAAACCCGAGGCTGTCAAACAGTTGAAGCTTAAAAGAGGATGGGTGCTGCAACAGGACAATGATCCAAAACACAGAAGTAAATCAATTTCAGAATGGTTTCAGAAGAACAAAATCCACGTTCTGGAGTAGCCAAGTCAAAGTCCAGAGTCCACAGTCTTGAACCCCACTGAGATGCTGTGGCATTACCTAAAGAAAGGATTCATGTCAGACATCCCAGGAATCTGACTGAACTACAGCAGTTTTGTAGAGAAGAATGGGCCAAGATTAGTCCTGATTGATGTGCCAGACTGATCTGCACCTATAGGAAGCGTCTGGTTGAAGTTAGTGCTGCAAAAGGGGGGCCCACAAAATATTAAATGTGATGCTTCACTCACATATTTTTGCATTTTTGCATTGCACTTATATTTGCATTCTATCCTCATTAAAATATGAAAACCTATACATGTTTGGGAGGTTTTAGTTAAAGCAGACACTGTTTTTTCATCTGTGTGATTTTGACAAAGATCAGCTCACATTTGATGGTGATTTTAAACAGAAGTGTCAGGAATTCCAAAAGGTTCAGATACTTTTTCATACCTCTGTATGAACAGTGTCGGTGGGTCACATAGATTAGACCACATAACCACATCTAGATAGTTGCATTACATGCGAAGAGATCATCAAAAACTCTAATCCCCCCCAAAAATCCATTATTGGTAAAATGAGCAAAGTACACCCAAATCACAATGGACCTCATCCACAGGAATTCCTGAAATGATAACACATGGTTGCTGATCGGTTCCCACTCATTCATTCAATCATGTCAACACAATGTGTGAAATTGTGGGCATTTGTTTTGGAGGAAAATCATTCCTCATGTTTTGTTTTCTGCACTGGTGTGCAATCGACGGGGTGTCCTTTAAAAGTTCAACACTTCCTGACCCCGGCTGATTTTCTTCCCTCGTTTCTGTCCTCCCCGCGCGTGGGCCCATCGCACGACGGCCTTAAGCGGCGTGGCGCGGCTATTTATATTTGTTGCTAATGAGGCGAGATCTCAGCGGCTGCCATAGCAACGGTCTCCGTGGAGACCCGTGCACTGTGCTCTTGGATACCGCATCCGTCCCGCTCCAAACGTCCTTCTCTCGCCAACGCCGGACTAATTAACGCTCAATTATCGGCACGCGCCCCTCGTCCTGGAACACCTTGCAGAAATCGAAGGATGTTCGGGACTCCTGAAACGGACTCAACTTGGGGAGGAAAGTCATGAAAATGTAATTAAAAACAAATAAAACATTTTAGGGGACTATATAAACAGTATATATATATATACAGTGGGGAGAACCAGTATTTGATACACTCACAATGGGAAAACCCATTGGCAGTGTATCAAATACTGGTTCTCCCCACTGTATATATATATATATATATATATATATATATATATATATATATATATATATATATATATATATATATATATATATATATATACAGTATACATACATACATACAGTACATATATATATTAGGGCTGTCAAACAATTCGAATTTTTAATCGAGTTAATTACAGCTTAAAAAATAATTAATCGTAATTAATCGCAATTAATCGCAATTCAAACCATCTATAAAATATGCCATATTTTTCTGTAAATTATTGTTGGAATGGAAAGATAAGGCACAAGAGGGATATATATATTCAACATACGGTACATAGGGACTGTATTTGCTTATTGGAACAATATATCAACAAGATGGCATTAACATTATTAACATTCTGTTAAAGCAATCCATGGATAGAAAGACTTGTAGTTCTTAAAAGATAAATGTTAGTACAAGTTATAGAAATTTTACGTTAAAACCCCTCTTAATGTTTTCGTTTTAATAAAATTTGTAAAAATTTCAAGCAAAAAATAAACCAGTAGCCCGCCATTGTTGATGTCAATAATTACTTACACAATGCTCATGGGTGCTGAAGCCTATAAAATCAGTCGCACCCAAGCGCCAGCAGAGGGCGGCAAAACTCCATAAAACACAATTAACATGTGGGCATTTCACTGTACTGTCATTTAAATCTGTCTGAGCGGGGCATGTGCGTTAATTGCGTCAAATATTTTAATGTGATTAATTAAATTAAATTAAATTAATTACCGCCCGTTAACGCGATAATTTTGACAGCCCTAATATATATATATATATATATATATATATATATATATATATATATATATATATATATATATATGTGTGTGTGTGTGTGTGTGTATACAGTGTATCACAAAAGTGAATACACCCCTCGCATTTCTGCAGATATTTAAGTATATCTTTTCATGAGACAACACTGACAAAATGACACTTTGACACAATGAAAAGTAGGCTGTGTGCCGCTTGTATAATAGAGTTAATTAAATTTCCCCTCAAAATAACTCAAAACATAGCCATTGATATTTAAACCCCTGGCAACAAAAGTGAGTACACCCCATAGAAACTACGTACATCCCTAAATGTCTAAATTGAGTACTGCTTGTCGTTTTCCCAACAAAATGTCATGTGACTTGTTACAGGAGTGCTGTCAGCATTGCTGAAGAGATTGAGAAGGTGGGGGGGTCAGCCTGTTAGTGCACAGGCCATACGCCGCACTCTACATCAAATTGGTGTGCATGGCTGTCAGCACAGAAGGAAGCTTCTTCTGAAGATGGTACGCATGAAAGCCCGCAAACAGTTTGCTGAAGACATGTCAACAAAGCACATGAATTACTGGAACCATGTCCTATGGTCTGATGAGACGGGCAGGCCGTGTCCGCCACCCTCTTTTGTCGATTTAATTCTCGTCGCGGTTTTCATTCCTTGCTGCATTCCGACGAACACTCAACTCCAAGTTGCGCAGCTCCATAGTAATTTTCATTACCAATCGGTTGTGGCAGTGTTCGATGCCGCTAGGTCATTCTTCACCTGTAATATATCATCACAGGCCTTGTTGAGGCTGGCGTGCACTCCAGCGATAGCGCTGATGGCAGTAATGGCCAATTCCACTGATCTCCTTTGCCTTTCCAGCACTTTCATGATTATCCGACGAATCAAGTGGGCTCCGAGCCCCTGCGGAAGAATTGCAGCCAGCAGCGCAACAAAAAGATATACATCCTCGATGTCTTCAACTTCGAGTGTGGTCAGACACAGCGGCCGCCATTTTCCCCAGCTATCCTCTATTAATCCAGACTTGAAAGTGTCGCCTGGGCATGGGCATTGTCCGGGTTCTGGTTGCATTGTAGAATGTATCTTGTCCATTGCACTCAGTGACCAATTGACCAGTTCCATGTCTTTACAGAATGGCACAACACTACTATTAACAGTCAACTGTCCGTACGCTTACAGAGTCAAATGGTTATCTGTCCTTGTGACAGATGTCTGGTTGACTTCTGTTTGCATTAGCTTTGAGGTCTTTTCTTTTTTATGTTGTAATTTATTTATTTGTTTATTTATTATCATTATTTTTTCCCTCCTTTGTTCTGGGTGCACTTGGTTTTGTTTACAGGTTTGACGTGTCACCCAGACGTTATTATCCTTTTTTACCGTTCTTATCATGACCAAAAGTTAGATTGATTCATCAACATAATTGTTTCATAAAATGTGTTTATACCTCCTCTTAAAAACAGCCAACGACCCTGAGATGGTCACTCCAGGATCTAATTTGTTCCAGGTCTAATTTGTTCCAAAGTTTAATACCAGTGTAGGGGATCGAATTGATTTTAGTGTTGTTCTAGCATAGTTAGGTTTAAATACATTTTCTCCCCTCAAATCATATTTCGATTCCCTAGTCTGGAAACGACTTTGCAGGTTATACGGAAGGCTATTAGTTAAGGCTTTGTACATCATCTGTCCCATTTTGAAATTTATTAAATCATACAGCTTCAACAAATGGGATTTATTCAATAACTCGTGTGTATGTGCTGTGTATTGAGCCTTATGAATAATCCGTATTGCTTTTTTCTGGAGGACCATCAGAGAATGCAATCAGCTTTTGTAAGTGTTTCCCCAAATTTTGGCACAATAAGTCAAATAGGGTAAAATCAGTGCACTATAAATTATTTGAATACATATAGATGTATATACAGTATAGGTGTATATATATAATATACAGTATAGCGGAATACACTCAGGTAACTTGAAGTTACCTGAAGAAATTTCAAAAATTGTCCTATATGCATGTGTGATAAGTCATTGGAAAGCTTAAAATCATTTTCTGGGGGAAGAAATTTTTCGACATCTTAAAATTAGGTCAAATCAGGTGAGTGACAAACACACATTTTTGAAACCTTTGAAATTTTCATCAAGTTTCTCATTTAAAATAAAGTTTTGGACACCCATCCTGGTACATAATATAAAACGAACACTTCAAGATGATCCCTCTTCGTTTACTGAAGTGTGTGATAATGAATATGCATGCACTCAGACATGTGGGTGGATGTACAATAATAAAGGAAATTAGTGTGTGAGTAAATGTAGATTTAATTTAGCCCTGTGTTTTATTTTGTGAATAAACATGGCTAAATGGGGAATTAGCTTTATAGTTAATGATAACTTTATTGCATACAGTTTTTGATTTGGCTTGATTTCAATCTGTACAAAGAAAAACCTTTCTAGGGGAATTTTAAGGGTTAAATTCTAATACCATAATATTTTAATTTTTGCAATGGGCTTTTAAAAGATTTTTTCAATTATGAGTAAAGAATGTGAATGAGAGATATTGAGAATAAAAGGCTCAATATGCATTAAGGGAACATATAAATATGAGTACATAACACTGTCTACTTATTGTATTTAGGCTTGAAGCCTAGGATTTAGGCTTTATGATTTAAGAATCTAATCCATCTAATACATTGGTATCATCCCATAATAAGCAATCCAAACAGCAACAAGGGTCGAAAAGATAGTGGACAGCATGCTAGTCAGTTAGCCTGCTGTGTCCATAGTTCTCGCGCTAGCGTTCCACTGCAATGTATGTCTTATTGTGCCTTTCCAGGAACACGAGGTGAGAGCATGAGAGAATATAATTAAAGACACCATGATTTTAATGAGATATTATCACGTACTTACCTTGTTTCGATCCAAAAACTCGTAGCATTTATCAATGAGTCTCAAGACACAGCTGTGAATGGCCACAGCCGGACTTTGTGGGGATTTTATGGGTAACACGGTAATATAACAAGGGTCGCGATGCAGAAGTCACAGACAAAAAGGAGTGGTGGAGATTTTCTTGTTCAAATATTTACCCTTAAAATTTTTTTTTCTTTGGATCAATTATTTATCACCTAAAATATCAGGGAAAATGCGACAGTAACAAAAAAAAAAATACAATTATGCCATAGTTATGAGGTAGATATCCCTGACCTATTTACAGACACTATTTTTTTAATTGTGATGTAATTTGTTTAAAACTTTAAAATATGCGAGTTTTTTAAAAAACTAAATATTAGACATTAATTAATGATTTAAAGCTAAAAATGATAGACATTTCGAATAATAAATATAATTACTTACCTGCTTGTTATGGCTGGGTTGAAACAAAAGCGGTTGTGCAGTGTCTGTAAACAGGGGTCTCCAGGGTAAAACAGACAAACTAAAAATAGTCCCGGGGGCATAATGCGCCATGAAACTGCTATGGCAGCATATAGACATATTGTTTTATCAAACAGAACAATTCTTTTGGCTTAAAATACAGCAGTTTATTTTAAAGAGAGGTGCAAGAGCAGAAACTGCTTTTTCAGCCTTGTTTTCCGCCATATACAATAGGTCATTTGCATGGGATGTACATTGCTTGTGTATCTTCAAACAATAAAATATATATTAAAATGACTAAAGGAACTGAAATTCTTCCTAAACCTATTGTTTTTTGTAATACTGTCAGCGCTGCAATGATGCGTCAGCGTGACCCTCCTATAAGTGTGTTTCGTGCGACAACGTGACACTCTCGTTGGTGGGTTACTGACATCACGATTAATGGAGAGAACAAGACCTCTGTGCTAATTTACCGAAGCTGATTTCTGCTGCCAATTCTTGCAAGTGTTACACTATGCTTGTGTTTGTGCGTGTGCCTGGATTTGTAGGGGGGTTGTGTCCGCGGGTTGTTGTGTGCTTTTGTGTGTGTTGAACGGGATGTAAATGTACCTAAACTGTACTATTGGCCTCCATATATGTGCGTTTTTCTAATCACCAGATCAACAACTCAACTACACGGGTGTGTGACTTCACCTTTCAGCTAACAAAGAATCTTATAATCCTGGTACTGAGCTCGTTTTTGTCCCCCTGCCCCATATCCTGTACTGTTTGCCTGCCAGAACACCTGCCTTCCAGCTCACCAATTCCATCACCAAATTGCCTACCGGATTCTTCGGACACTATTTGCCACTCCCTCTAACCGTCAATAAACTCTTGATACCACTGCCAGTTTGCCTTTCGTCTCTGAGCTTGGGTCCCCCGTTACCCAAGATCCTTAACAAATACAATATGTTGTTTACAGTCTTTTATTTGGAGTTGCTTGTACCAATTCAATATTTTTGTGACAAAACAATTGAAGGGAATAGTATCGTTTCTCGTATTCACTGTTTGACTGTTTGTATTACTCTAACACACTTAATATAATCAATCAGAGAATATTATCTTTTCACGGATTTACTGTTTGACTGTTTGTATTACTCACCCAATATAACACCCAATATAAAATAAAAATAGCTTTTATATCAGTTTAAGAAAAACAAGCAGAATATATTTTATATTATGAACAGTTGGACATGGAATGATTATAACTCACAGCGCCAATACAATGAGCAGATAAGGACAGAAACATACAGGACGTCTTCTGACCATGAAAGCTCAAGCCCACGTCTGCACCACCAAATCCAGCAATCAGCTCTTCCGGACAGTTCAAATCAAATGGTGGGACATCTTGTCTTGCCACAAGGAACATCTGAAACTGAGGAACCTGAAACTGAGAAGTGAACATTCAGCACTCACATAGTGCCAAGGATGACAAAATCCTTAACTCTCGTTGCCCTGACAACAGTAACGCCTGAATCTTACTGTCCAATCCACAAACAGACAATAATCCTAAAAAACACCCAAACACATTATAGTTATTAAGATTTTATACTTTATTCTTGCAAGCCACTTTCAATTTTTTTTTACCTGTCCTGCACTGTATAGCGAGATGCTCCATGATTTCACCCTTCTTCTGGACCACTATCTGCTTCACCAGAGCCTTCAAAGGACTAAATGTTCAACTAATCATTGTCATTTTTCTCAGGAATCTTTTGTAGACTTGTGATATGGTGACCCTGGATCCTGGCCTGGTCTCTCTGTGCTGTATGATTGCTGTCGACTTGGAATAAATTGTCAACTTGGGTTTCGAAGCCTTTTTTCAGCTTTTAAAATGGAGTCAGTACAAGGGGTTAAGACTAAGGTGAACGCGCGGGGTTTGGCCTTTTGGCCGAGTTGTCGTTCTCCTGCCGGCCCGGGCCAATGGAATCATGCGAGTGCGGTTTGGCTGGCGTAATTCCGGCAATCTGGCTGAAAGGTCAGATTCCTTCACAATGCTGTAATGTTATGGTTTATTAACATGTTAGCATTAATAAATGGCATGAAAAAGAAGTGTAGCCATTATTGCTTTCAATAGACAAATTTATTTTGCAATATAAATACATTACAGTATGATACACTGAACAAAATGGACCCCAAATTTACTATTGAAAACCATTTTGATACAAATCTGGCCCAGATCCATTATTGATATGGCACACGTTACCTGGGCCAGATTTCTATCAACACCGTTTTCAGTGTTAAATTTGGAGTCCATTTTGTTCAATGTATCATATTGCAAATTAAAATTGTCAATTAAAAGCAATAATGACAACACTTTTTCTTGCCATTTATTAATGCTAACATATTAATGCAACATACAACAACATAACAATATAACATTGTTTTTTCACAAAATATTTGAATTGGAACAAGCAACTCAGCATTAAAGATGACTCATTTTTAGACTGTAAACAACATATTGTATTTGTTAAGGTGCTGGGGTAATGGGGGACCTAATTCAGTGACGATGAGAGGTAGTGGTAGATAGTGTCCGAAGAATCCGGTTGGCAGTTGGTGATAGAACAGGTGAATGGACAGGCAGGCAGGCAAGCATTTTTCCAGACATGGAGTACAGAATCTAGGAAGGTAAAACACAAAAATTATCTCAGTATCAGGATTACAATATTCTTTGTTAGCTGAAAGTCACATACCTGAAGGTGAGTTGAAAGGTGGAGTCACAAACTCGTGTAGTTGAGTTGTTGATCTGGCAATGATGTGAGGCCCAGGACCAGTTTAAGTAACCTGCTGACAATGATCAGCGGCACCTGGTCCCAGGCTCACCCATCTGTGCAATCAAGGCGACAATTAAGGCAAAACTGTCATAGTGCTGATCCCGGCTGCATCTGGCGAACTGACGTTAAGCGGGAGTTTGAGCATGTCCGGTATGCACGGTCCGCCTCGGAATCTATCATTTGGACTGTCAGTGTGCTGATCTGGGCCGCATCTGGCGCACTGACATTAAGCGGGCGGGATTTCTATGCAGATCTGGCGAGCTGAGGCCGGATCTGGCACGTAGTCACCTAATATTGGGGCTGTTATTTCAAAGGCTTTTGCACTAAATATTAGCACGGATTTTCTCAGGGGTACAAATACTTATGAACTCCAGTAAATTACAAATAAATTATTGAAAAATCATACAATGTGAGTTCCGATTTTTTTTTTAGATTATGTCTCTATTAAAGGAAATGCATCTAAGATTGAAATTTCAGACCTCTTACCTATTTTCTAAGTGGGTGAAAATCACAAGGGGTGCAAATGCTTCTGCTCCTCACTGTACATTAAACACGCTGAGTCCTATATGGCTAATGCATAGAAGTGTGAGATGATTTATGAAGCTGAGAGGAAGAAAATGGCTGTTAGGTGTTAATTGACCATTTCCAACGGTTGACTTCACTTTCCACTTGTATGAGTTGGAGGTCCCTCAGGTGGCCACGGTTATTTCAGGCGAATGCAAATCAAGCTCTCCGACATAAAAGCCTCTTCCCTCCTCAAACGCTAAATGTGTGCTTTGCGTCTTTTCAAGAAGCGACGACAACCTCCAGAAGGCAACCTTTATAGGAGAGGAGCGTTTGATTTGCATGCCTCTGAAGAGCTGATAAGCCGCGTGGTGGGCGGGCAAGGAGAAAGATGGAAAGACCACGTCGAACGAGAAAGAAGAAGAAAAGATGGTGCTTAGCGCGTGTGCAAACTCAGCATCCTGATACGTCAAGGGAGCGCGAGCCCACGCGGTCTCTTCGTCTGCCGAACAGGTGCACTTCCTGTGCATCTCGTTCACTTTTCTCATGATGCCTTCAATCGTGGGCGGCCAACAGAGACCTTTTTTCCATCCCTGTCCTCCGGTGAGCTCATTGATCAGAGAAGGTCTAAAGTTGAGGACGCCCACTCGGCCGCTCGGTGCTTTTGTAACGTTTTGACCGCACTGACGCACGACGGCTAAAATTATCACACTCGGCTCAGGACTTTACGCACCCGTGTTGCCAGTTAGGGAACTGGATACCAAAATGGAGGCTTGTTGAATGACGTCACTTGTTGGGAGGATAAGGAATCTAAATGATATTACATGAACTAGAAGTTCTAGAACAGGTGGCGTCAAACAATGGCCCACGGGCCGAAATGGGCCCATCAAGTGATCCGAATTGATCCTGACAGACATGTTGTAGCTTGTTCTTATTATATATACAAAATCGCATGCTTTTATTTTGACATTGGTGCCGTAATACCAGTGTTGTTTTTGCCAGCCCTTTTAATTTTCCTCTTAGTCTTGGTCATATTTTAGTTAGGGTTGTTCCGGTCATGTTTTTTTTGCTCCCGATCCGATCCCGATCGTTTTAGTTTGGGTATCTGCCGATCCCGATATTTCCCGATCCGATTGCTTTTTTTTTTTGCTCCCGATTCAATTCCAGTCGTTCCCGATATTTTTTCCCGATCATATACATTTTGGCAATGCATTAAGAAAAAAATGAATAAACTCGGACGAATATAAACATTCAACATACAGTACTGTATTTGTTTATTATGACAATAAATCCTCAAGATGGCATTTACATTATTAACATTCTTTCTATGAGAGGGATCCACGGATAGAAAGACTTGTAATTCTTAAAGGATAAATGTGACTTTGTATATTGTGACTAAATATTGCCATCTAGTGTATTTGTTGAGCTTTCAGTAAATACATGATGGGAAGTGCAACCATGACTGTGCGTAGTGGTACCAATTGATATATCTTGATATATCTATGCGTTGGGTAATAACATAGGGTGTTAAGAAAAAGATCAATTACTACCTTTCTTCCCCAAATTGCTTCCCACGATATTTCTAATCGTGGGGAGAGGGATTTGAAGGATTTAGCCAATTAAATAAAGGCTCCAAAGGCTGCCAAAATTCACTCTACTCATTTTATGCTGCCTTTTAGCTCTATATATACAGTGGGGAGAACAAGTATTTGATACACTGCCAATGCAGTGTATCAAATATCAAATAATAATTGTTCTCCCCGCTGTAGGTAAAACGGCGCCATTACAGATTGAACGTGACAATGCGTGAGTGGGTCGTGTAGCGCATGCGTTAATTGCGGTAACTATTTTAACGTGATAATTTTTTTCAAAAATTAATTACCGTCGTTAACGGGATAAATTTGATAACCCTACCTTAAGCCTAAACTAAAGACTCTGGATGAGTGTAACATATTATGTCTGTAACGTTAAATACAATTGGAAAATGATTTAATTAAAAAAATATATATATATATTAAAAAAAGGCATGTCCGATATTTTTTTGCCGATTCCGATACTTTGAAAATGACGTGATCGGACCCGATCGATCGGGATGCCGGGACATCTCTAATTTTAGTCATCGTAAATTGTGTTTGTCTCCGTCTAGTTTTTTTTTGACGAAAACTCAAGACTAATTTCGTCTAGTTTTAGTCGTTTACTAATGTTTTCGTCTACAAAAAATTACTCCAAAAATAAATAAATAAATTAGGGCTGTCAAAATTATTGCGTTAACGGGCGTTAATTAATTTTTTAAATTAATCACGTTAAAATATTTGACCCATTTAACGCACATGCCCCGCTAAACCAGATTAAAATGACAGCAAAGTGTCATTTCCACTTGTTAATTGTGTTTTTTGGTGTTTTTCCGCCCCCTGCTGGCGCTTGGGTGCGACTGATTTTATGGGTTTTAGGCTTCAGCACCGTAATTATTATAGACATCAACAATGGCGAGTTACTAGTTTATTTTTTGATTGAAAATTTTACAAATTTTATTAAAACGAAAACATTAAGAGGGGTTTTAGTATAAAATTTCTATAACTTGTACTAACATTTATCTTTTAAGAACTACAAGTCTTTCTAGCCATGGATCGATATAACAGAATGTTAATGTTAATGACATCTTGTTGATTTATTGTTATAAGAAATACAGTACTTATGTACAGTATGTTGAATGTATATATCCGTCTTGTGTCTTATCTTTCCATTCCGACAATAATTTACAGAAAAATATGGTATATTTTATAGATGGTTTGAATTGCGATTAATTACGATTAATAAATTTTTAAGCTGTGATTAACTCGATAAAAAATTTTAATCGTTTGACAGCCCTAAGATAAATAAAGGTTTTCAAGTATTTCGAATAAACATTGACAGAGGAGGACATATTGTAGCATCTACAAGGACAACACTAACTTGGTGATAATACACACTCAGCAGGAAAACAAACATTATTTTTAATTAATTATACCCACCTGGACGACACGAACTGTCTGTCAAAAAAGTTGTCTGAGTGTTTAAGAGTACACTCCTTTAGCATTAGCCTAATGCTATCACGAATGCTATGCTAACGTTACAGGTTGCATTTAGTGTGTGATAATGACTTGGCACAGATCTTAAGCAACACTGAATATTGTCTTTTACCAAGATAAGTAGACACTCTGTGTCTCAAAAAAAGCAATGGGGAGACTGGAGAGGACAATAGTGGGTGAGTTGGGGTGGGCGCAGCACGTCACATGAGTGACACAACCAGACACTGCTCAGATGCAGGCTAACTACACATAGAAATGTCACACATTGTGAACATGTGATGGAAACTATTGCACATTTTCGTCTTGTTCTTGTCTCGTCAGACGAAAACTGGTGTTCATTTCGTTATGTTTTAGTCTCCCAAAACGTTTTTAGCTTGATATCATCTCATCGTCATGAAAAAGTATTGGTTGATATTTTCATTATTGTCATCGTTGATGAAAACAACACTGCGTAAAACGTATATTTGTGATTTGTGTGATCAGACTGCACCTGGGCCCGGACCTCTAAGGGCGCTTTTACACTAGACGAAGAGGACCAGGGTCCATTTGGAGAGCTACCTCGCAGCAACCCTGTGCCAACCAAACTTTCCGGGTAGCGTTACGTGGACGAAAGGGGCACTGGACAAATAGAAAACATATTACTCTTTTGGGAGGGGAGGGAGCGTGAAGCGTCACAGCATGGTGCTATGACACTGCATGTAACATAGCTCAGCCAGCGGTGGGGTCGCTCCACTCCCGACCCAATGCTGAGCGAACTAGAGTTTGGAAAAAAATGCATCTGGGAAAATTAAACCACAAAAGGGAACCACGTGGTACCCCAAGTCACAGAGGCATGCATTCGTTCTCACTTTCATGACTTTTTTCAAATTGTCGCCACTTCGAGGAGAGGGAGACTCATGAAACAGCCGCCCCGAGAGGCTCTGCCTGTTTATGCTACTGTCACGCTCACATTGTCCGTTCAGCAACAGCATGCAAAACACAACCGCCAGAGTAGAAACCGATTTTGTGTATCAAATGCAACTGCTTAGTGCAGCACAACAACATTTGGCCAAGGCTAATCCATAGATTTCCCCATCACTTGACTAGACAGCTCCTACAGACATTGCGACATGCCTTCCCGTAGGGGGCCGGGCCAGGCAGAGCGTCGTTCAGCTTTCAATGCTATAAACTCAAACATACGCTGCATTCAAACGATTTAGGTGGAAAAGGACAGTTTTCCAGTTTTACTGCATACAAGCAGGCAGGAGTGTCTCAAGAGTGATTTGGTTGAGTATTCAAGGTAATTATTATATAAAGTAGCACCGTGCATGCTCTTTGAAACGTTGTGAAAAATTTTTGCATAACTTTAGCTTGAAATATTTACGTAAAACTAATGATAACTGCCCATTTTTTGCTTTTAACCAAGAACCTAGACTGTTCTATGTTTATATCTATGGATATTCCGGGATGTACGCATTTATTTACAAGAATTTTCAACTTAAAAAGCTCTTTGTTTTGTGATGGCCGCCATGTTGTATCCATACACAGTAGCGTAACTTTACCGTCTGAGGATCAGGTAATTTTCGGCCAACTGCACTTTTTTTTGGGCAAAAGATTAGTAATTTAGACATTTCTGCGCCCATACAAAAAAAAAATCGCGTTTTACGTGTTTTATTTTATGTAACATTTCAGTCTAAAAACGATGAGGGCCAGGTAGTCTGCAAGACGTGCTGAGGCAATAGTAAGATTGGAATTAAACCTAAATAAGTTTTAGTCTTTTAATCTTTTTTATCTCATATCATAAAATCTTTTATGATATGTTAAATATTGCTATTGATCCTGAAAAAATAGGTGATTATCTCTGGATAGGGTGATTTTTGTGAATCTAGTGTAAAATCTGATAATTTTATAGCCATTTTAAGTTTCGTCATACTTGTTATACTTTACTTTTGTTATACTGTAAAAAATAATTAGGATTTTATTAGGGAACGACTTTGAATTTTTTGAAGTTGCCGCTCATGGAGACTCATACCGTATATGCCTATAGAGGTGCCTGTTTTGGTTTTAGGTCACTAGTGGTTTTGGTTTTGAAAATATTTTAATTTCAAGTTTGGACGTCTCCACAGATTCCTGACTGACCGTCACGTCAACGCGTGGTGACGTGATGCAAATGGACTGTGGTTGGTCCGCTCAGACTGTTGTTTCCGGTTCAGCGGGAAATCACCGCCATTTTCAAACATTTTTGTGCTACACGCAAAAATGGACCAAACTGACGAAAGTGACTTATTTACATTTTACACTTCAAGTAAATGAAGAATAAAGCACAGGTTTGGTGTCAGAAGAGTTGTTTTGCTGTTCAATTTTCAACAAAAGAGAGTTCACACACTCGATACATCATCACTGATTGAGAGTGCCTCGGTGCTTCTATGATAACGTGTTTACCATCAAGGCTTCTCACTGGCTGGTTGGAGGACACGACAAAAAATTGGGCTGGAGGGCTGTCCACAATGCTTTGCAGATCTCAGACAAAACGCTGGACACATTGCTCGATGCCAGTTTGAAGCAAGCCACGACAGCTTGCTGGTTTCCACCCGAGGCTTGAATTAGTAATGTGACTGCCAGTCTCTGTGTGGCATCAACAGTCGGACCGATCTCTTCTGCAAATGTCTTCTGCGGCGCTTGCGCCTCATTATCTGTATTACCAACATTTGATTTTTGAATGTTAATGAGCTGAAGAGCCACATTCAAGCATTCCACCACAGTTGGCATTGTTGTGTAACTGGAAGAAAACTAGAGGAAGTCAACAAGAGTTCCCTAAAACTGTACAACCACAATGCCACACCCCTCTAGTGGCTTGGCGATGAATTACAGAGAAACACATTCCCTTGCCGCAGAACTATCGAATGCTCAATCACGCCGTAGTCGCTACGCCGTCACAGAACCATACAGTGTATCACAAAAGTGAGTACACCCCTCGCATTATTGCAGATATTTATGTATATCTTTTCATGGGAAAACACTGACAAAATGACACTTTGACACAATGAAAAGTAGTCTGTGTGCCGCTTATATGATAGAGTTAATTTATTTTCCCCTCAAAATAACACAAAATATAGCCATTAATATCTAAACCCCTGGTAACAGAAGTGAGTACACCCCTTTGAAAAAACGTTCCAGTAATCCATGTGCTTTGTTGACATGTCTTCAGCAAACTGTTTGCGGGCTTTCTTGTGTACCGTCTTCAGAAGAGGCTTCCTCCTGGGGTGACAGCCATGCACACCAATTTGATGTAAAGTGTGGCGTATGGTCTGAGCACTAACAGGCTGACCCCCCACCTCTTCAATCTTTGCAGCAATGCTGACAGCATTCCTGTAACGAGTCACTTGACATTTTGGAGGATAAATGACAAGCGGTACTCAATTTGGACATTTAGGGATGTAGTTTCTAAGGGGTGTACTCACTTTTGTTGCCAGGGGTTTAGATATTAATGGCTATATTTTGAGTTCTTTTGAGGGGAAAATAAATGAACTCTATTATATAAGCTGCACACAGACTACTTTTCATTGTGTCAAAGTGTCATTTTGTCAGTCTTGTCTCATGAAAACATATACTTAAATATCTGTAGAAATGGGAGGGGTGTACTCACTTTTGTCATACACTGTAACTCAGGCCTTAGACTTACTCATTGAACCCAATCGAACCCAGGTTAAGAACAACTGCAAAAAGCGTGGTAAAACTACTCTAAGTAATTTTTTCTTAAAATGTTACTCAAGTAAATGTAACGGAGTAAATGTAATGTGTTACTAGCCAACTCTCAGTATCCCTCAAAAGTTTGTCAACCAAAGCACTAACACGGTTTTGCTTTGTTTCCGTTTTCATATCCAGTGCACAGCTTCTTTATTTCACTAATGATGATGTCATAGCGACGACGCCATGCTAATGAAAGGTTGGGTGAGGCGGGAAGTATTTGTCTGCCTCCTGTCTACTCTCTCACTCGTTCTCTCCATCACATTTTAAATATTCATAAGTGGCCCCTCCTTAATATGCATGAGCCTCTAGTGCTCATTAATATTCACAAGCCTCACTTGTTGAGATGTCATTCCATCTCTTTCACGCGCACACGCACCATAATTGGAGCCCAATGGATGATGACTGTGCTTGTTATGTTTACACGCACACGCGTGTACTCTCATCGTGTCGCCGTGATTAACTCCTTCGCTTCCAGTGACGGGAACTGACATCACAAAGCACGCCGGCAAATCCTTTTCTCAGCTGTCCACTCGCTAATGTCGTGACGTCTGTTTATGTAACTCGACCACACCGGCGACCATTGGCATGGGCGACCCGTCTCCAAGTCTCCTCTGTGCCCGCGTGCCCGCCATACTGACCTCAACAGCTGTGTCTGAGTGTTTGTGCATACCACCCCCCAAATATCTCCGTCCTCTTTGATCTTGTCTCTTGCGTATTCACAGTAATTTAGTAATAAAGTGTACTAAAAGTCAAGCATGTTAATAGAAATATAGAACAGAGGGAAATAGACACGATTGTATATGTGCTATCAAGCTGTTAGCATTACAAGCTCTATACTCTATGTGGAGAAGGGACACGACCAGTTGGATGAGAAAGGGAAGATAGGCCAGATTAGGGTGTGACATGGTTAGGTCAACTAGCAAACAGAGCTAAAGATGAATATTCTTACTATACCATTATTTCCGGACAATATTTTCCCTCATTTTGAATCCTTCAGCTTATAGTCCAGTGCGGCTTATTTGTTGATTTATTTGGGTTAACAGGTTAAACTTTATTTGACAGTGGCATCATAAGGCTGCCATAACCAGTGTTGTTAATAACGGCGTTAGAATATAACGGCGTTACTAACGGCGTTATTTTCTTCAGTAGTGAGTAATCTAATTAATTACTTTTCTCATCATGGCAACGCCTTTACCGTTACTGAGGCGGGAAAGGCGTGCGTTACTATGCGTTACGATGTTGGTTGACTGACGCGAGAAAAGTCTGGAAAAAGATGGACTCACGGAGACCAGAGAGAGTGGGGAGGAAGCAAGGGAGTGTTATGCCATTGCAAACGCGATGCTACTATGCTAGGTGGCTCCAATAATACTTGACTGTAGCCGATAGCCTATAAACTACACCCACATGATGTTTCGGTAGATATCACATATATACAGAACTAGATGTAAATGACAGACACGGCGGCATTAGCAACTTAGATAATAAAGAACTAGATGGGTTAGTAAACAGCCGCCATCTTAAAGCAGTAGACTTCTCATGAAGGCTCTGTTGTAGAGAACCTTCCTTGCGAACCTAAGTCACTTTTTATCTAAAATGGTCCTAAATCGGCAAAATTTAACTTAAATATATCTTTAAATGATTAAACAGTTTTAAAACTTACACATGTCGAAAATAGACGGAAGGGAACTAATCCAATAACGGGAGCAATTTTAACAACTTTAACGGTTGATTCACAACGTCAAATGACTTCCACACATTGCAAAGGTTATTATCTAGTTATCGCAATATCTGCAATACCACTGTGTCTAGTTAAGTTTCGGGTAAAGAATTGGGCTAGGACCAATTGTCCCAAAAACCTTTTAAACTTCAGATTGTGTGACCTGTTTTTTTTGGGGGGGGGGGGAATGATCACCAGTTACTTTGTGAAGTAACTAATTACTCTTACATTCAGGTAACTGTGTTACTAATGCAATTACTTTTTGTGAGAAGTAATTTGTAACTGTAATTGATTACTTTTTAAAAGTAAGATTAACAACACTGGCCATAACACCGTCATTAAACCATCATAATTATGACATGACATTATCATGAGCATTAATGAATGCTTATGACACATGTCATTAAGTGTCATCCGGCAAATTATGTCACTAACTCCATTTCTGTCCAGCTCGGATCTTTTACATCCATTCAAAAGGGAGATAATTTGCCGGATGACACAAAATGACATCTGTCATAAACATTAATTAAAGATCATGGCAGTGTCATATCATAATTACAATGGTCTTATGACAGTCTTACGGCACCACTGTCAAATAAAGTGTTACCAAATACCATAACTAGCAATTAATGAAACAAGTAGAACAGTAACTGAAGAAATAATTAGCACAGAACATGAATTTTGATTGTTATTTACATCTGTAGCGCTGCAATGCATGCTACAGTAGTGGCCAAAAGTATTGGCACCCCTGTAATTCTGTCAGGTAATGCTCAATTTCTCTCAGAAAATGATTGCAATTACAAATGCTGTGGTAGTAACATCTTCATTTATTTTGCTTGGAATGACAAAACACAAAAGAGAATTAAAAAAAAATTCAATCATTATCGTTTTACACAAAACTGGGCCAGACAAAAGTATTGGCACCCTCAGCGTAATACTTGGTTAACTGCGAACATCCGCTTCCGGTATCCATCAATGAGTTTTTTACAATGCTCTGCTGGAATTTTAGACCATTCTTCTTTGGCCAACTGCTCCACGTCTTTGAGATTTGAAGGGTGCCTTCTCCAAACTGCCATTTTAAGATCTCTCCGCAGGTGTTCTATGGGATTCAGGTCTGGACTTATTGCTGGCCATTTTAGAAGTCTCCAGTGCTTTCTCTCAAACCATTTTCTAGTCATTTTTGAAGTGTGTTTTGGGTCATTGTCCTGCTGGAAGACCATGACCTCTGAGGGAGACCCAGCTTTCTCAGACTGGGACTTACATTATGCTGCAAAATTTGTTGGTAGTCTTTAGACTTCATAATGCCATGCACATGGTCAAGCTGTCCAGTGCCAGAAGTAGCAAAGCGACCCCAAAACATCAGGGAACCTCCGCCATGTTTGACTGTGGGGACCGTGTTCTTTTCTTTGAAGGCCTTTTTTTTTTTTCTTTCTTTAAACTCTATGTTGATGCCTTTTCCCAAAAAGCTGTACTTTTGTCTCATCTGAACAGAGAACATTCTTCCAATTTGGCAAACTCCAGCCTGGCTTTTTTATGTCTCTGGGTCTGGAGTGGGGTCTTCCTGGATATCCTACCATAGAGTCCCTTTTCATTCAGACGCCGATGGATAGTACGGGTTGACACTGTTGTACCCTCGGACTGCAGGACACCTTGAACTTGTTTGGATGTTAGTCGAGGTTCTTTATCCACCATCCTTTGTTGAAATCTCCCCTCAATTTTTCTTTTCCGTCCACACCAAGGGAGGTTAGCCACAGTGACATGGGCTTTACACTTATTGATGACACTGCGCACAATAGACACAGGACCATTCAGTTCTTTGGAGATGGACTTGTAGCCTTGAGATTGCCCATGCTTCTTCACAATTTTGCTTCTCAAGTCCTCAGACAGTTCTTTGGTCTTCTTTCTTTTCTTCATGCTTGACGTAGCACACACAAGGACACAGGACAGAGTTTGAGTCAACTTTAATCCATTTTAACTGGCTGCATTTGTGATTTAGTTTTTGCCACCACCTGTTATGTGTCACAGGTAAGTAACAAGTGCTGTTAATTACACAAATTAAAGAAGCATCACATGATTTTTTTAAAGGGTGCCAACACTTTTGTCTGGCTTATTTGGGAGTTTTGTGTAAAATGATAATGATTTAATTTTTTTCCCATTCTCTTTTGTTTGTTTTTTTCATTGCAAGCACAATAAATGAAGATATTACTACCAAAGCATTTGTAATTGCAATTATTTTCTACGAGAAAATGAGTATTATCTGACAGAATTGGAGGGGTGCCAATACTTTTGGCTAGCACTGTATGTAGTTTTTGCAGCCATTATGGTAAACAGAATGTAGCCCAGGGGAAAAATGAGTTTAAGACCCTTAATCTAAAAGGAGTGCAATTTACTGTGTTAAAACAATTGAATCGAAAACTACATGTGCAGGACTTTGTAATATCTGTAAATATCGTATTATGTCAAGAGTAGTGCTGCAACGATTAATCAAGAAACTCGAGTAATTCGAATAGAAAAAAGCTTCAAATGAAATTTTGCTGCTTCGAGTATTCGTTTAATTACAGTGGCGTTGTCATGGTTTGTTTTGAAAGTGTTTGCATTTATTTCTATTGATTTGGGCGAATACGCTGCCTTCTAGTGGCAACAGTAAATATGAAATAAAGTTTATCGGTACATTTAGTGTATTTTGTTGGAATTAGTGTTTGAACGATTTGTTAAGAGTATTGTAAACAAAAACAAAAAAAATGTAAGCATTTTATAGCATTTAAGCTAGCGGACTTTTGCTATGCAAGTTAGCCAATTATTATTTTTGGTGTACTTAGATCCTCATTTATTTATTTGTACCGTTTTCGGCTAAGCTTGGGTATTCTAATTTTTTATGCTCCTAATCTGATTACTCGAATATTCGAACTAACTAAACCGCTACTTTTTTCCTTCATTTTTAATCCTGCGGTTTATAGTCCAGTGCAGTTTATATGTTGATTTAGTTGGGTGAATAGAATTTCCTTGGAGAAAGACTCATCCAGTCAATGTCATGGCCTGCAAATAGCCCAGATCTCAACCCTATTGAAAACGTGTGGTGGAAATTGAAAAAATTGGTCCACAGTATGGCTCCGACCGTTAAGGATGATCTGGCAACTGCAATCAAAGAGAATTGGCAACAAATTGATGAATATACCGTCCGTCACTCATCAAGTGCGTGCCTCAGAGACTTCAAGCTGTCATAAAAGCCAGAGGTCGCGCAACTAAATACTAGATGTTTTGATTGTTATTTCTTTGTTTGTTTCCTTATATTTTTCCTCAGAATGGAGTGGTTCTTTATTTATTTCCCTGCACTTGCTCTATAAAAGTAACATTTACTGACCACCACAATGTTTTTCACTCATTTCTTTTAGTGTTTCTGAATGCCAAGGAGTTGCACTTTTGAACTAATTCCTTATTTTTTTCCAAGCTTTTTATCTGAGTTTGTTCTACATAATAAAATGTTTGAGTGAGTGCCGGTGATTCCATACTTTTTACTATGGGTTGTAGATATCGCACCGCATCATCATGATTTGATTTCTACCCCTACGAAATTCAAAGCAGACAGACCGTAATTGACATTAACAGTCATGCTATTTCTATCCGGTAAAATGAAAACAATCTTAAGTATGCGCACGTTACAATATTTGTCTTCATAGTGTTTACGCAGAACGACAGGCGTCCACTCATCAATCATCTTATCTGACAGATGCTTATTGACGCCAATGTAAGATGATACTACTGCATCTCTTGTCATTGTGTAAATGCCGAGTGACAACCATTCACTGTCATGCTCTTATGTAACTCACATCTGGTGGTCATAATTGAAAATTGGAATAATTGCTTTGAAGGATTACTGCTATACATGTCAGTTTTGGGGTCTTGCCTCTCCCAGCATCTCTACAACTTCTGGTCAGCATTGCATACCAATTTATGTTGAGGTGTTCCAGTCTTTGACGTGATCTGCCGGTAAAGGGGCCAGGTTAGCGAGTCTAGGGGCTGTGAGCCCTAACCCCCTCCCACCCTCGGCACCCCCCACCCTCCCCGGCGAGAGTGGAGCAAAAGCGGAGGAGGAGCTGCGCGGCGGCTCACTCGACAGCATCAGCCCCGCAGAGAGGAGCTCCACTCCGGCTACAGCTCACCGTTACCTCCCGGTAAGACCTCCCGCAACTCCGCTGACACTCTCACGAAAACATTACGAGCAAATCCATCCGTTTTTGATTGAATTCACAGAAAATGGTTGATATTTTAGACGTTTTTGCTTCATTTGAATGGGATTATTTCGCCGGGTGTCAGACGTTTTTTTTAACTGAACATCATTTCTTCCGCGTGTAAAATCCGCTCAGTTCAACTTTTAAAACGATTTTTTAAATTTGATTTTTTTAAAAAAATTCATTTGGAGTTGGTTTGACAGCCGGTAAAAGCATGTTCACCAGGACCAGTGGGCTACCAGCAGCAGCAGCAGCCCCCTCCCCGGCCCCCGCCTCCGGGTAAAAATAGCCCCGGCGTCGTCAAGCGTGTCCCGGGTCAACAGTAATGCGACACACCGGCGTGTGTGGAGCTTCTCCGCCCATCTTCTTCCATGTGTGTCACCATTGAACGTCACACCTGTTTCGAAACTTTGACACCACGTGCATTCACTGCAGTGAAAATGTCTTTTTTAACCCACTGAATGCCATTGACAATGATAGACGTCCAATCCATTTGAAGTGATGTCGGTATCGGTACCGATATGGCTCTAAAATGATTGCATCGGTACCGATATTGCACTAAAAAGATTTCATCGGTATCGAGGGGTACAAAGAAATAACGTACAGATGTTTTACCATAATTTAATAATTTATTTAATATCTATCTATCTATCTATCTATCTATCTATCTATCTATCTATCTATCTATCTATCTATCTATCTATCTATCTATCTATCTATCTATCTATCTATCTATCTATCTATCTATCTATCTATCTATCTATCCATCCATCCATCCATCCATCCATCCATCCATCCATCCATCCATCCATCCATCCATCCATCCATCCATCCATCCATCCATCCATCCATCTAAATATATAATCAATTTTTATACATTTCGAGATCTACTTTCCAACCGCTGGCAGCCCTACGCAAGATGGCCGCCAGCTACGTACAGCGCCATTAAAAAAAGCTCACCTATCGCCCTTCCTAATACTATAATAGGCGTCAAAACATCCTTCTGCTGTTAATTTCAATGAGTATCACTAGAAGACGTCCAATCTAGGGCTGCAGCTATCGATTAGTTGATTAATCCATCAAGTAGTTAGTTCGACTAATCAAGTAATCGGATTACAAACATTTAATGTGTTGTAGAATACATTTTAGGAGATGTAAAACAAAAGCTTGCTAAGATTGCACTTTCAAGAGACCATTAAATGCGAACATAAAATGAAATTCCAGAGTGTTTCTTCAAACAATGCAGGATTGCACTTTCATTTAAAAAAATGATAATACCTTAGCTTAGCCTCGAATTGTATAAATTAAAATAAATTAATGAGGATCTAAGAACATGAAAAGAACAACTGGCTAACTTGCAATACAAAAGTCCGCAAGCTTAAATACTATAAAATGCAAAAGATTTATTTTTACAACGCTCTTAACAAATCGTTCAAACACATATTCCCCCCCAAAACTGCTAAAAATACTTATAAACTAAATTACGAGTGCGTAAAAAACATATTAGCGTAAACAAAAACCCACCTTATGTTGGTCTTAACAGGGAGCAACTGGATTCAACCATGTTAAATGAGTTATATCATATTCACTGTTGCCACTAGACGGCAGTGTATCCACCCATAAACCATTACAACACCACTTTAATTAAAGCTTCAGTGATCGAATTACTCGAGTTAATTGATTAATCGATGCAGCACAGTCCAATCCACTTTAAGTGGAAATGAATTGGACGTTTAGCGCTGTCAATGGCAGCCATTGAGTTGAAAAATTAAATTTGTTCTACCTCTGGCCAAGATGCACCCTCTCATCAATGAGTTTATCATTACTAAACGTCCAATCCAATTGGACCTCTTGCGCCATTAATGACAGGCAATGAGTTAAGCAGTGACTGACCAATTCATGATAGCGAGTCATTACAGTCAAGTGAACATGCAATAATTTAATATTAAAAGATACAGTATACCACACAGTCCGGTGTCAGAATCATTTTTAGTGCAAGACTAATTTAAAGTGGGAGAGTTGGCAGTGCGGCCACACTCACAGTTCAAATGAATTTCGCGCGCCTGCTAGTGAAAAACTAATTTAAATTCACAACAAAAGGATGTATAGAGACACACGATTTGATGTCTATCATCGTCAATGGCAGTGAAAACTGAATAAAGACGGTGAGAACAGGTGGCTAGGTTTTTCCCCACCACCTCACTTTTTGGGGGGCGTTTGACGCAGCTGTCGCAGCCACAAAAGCTACTGTGGCTGCACAGGTGCACCCTGCAGAACAATGTAACCTACATTTCTCTTGACTTTCTGTTTAACGTCAACGTCTTATAGTGAAACGATGCAAAAAAAATGTATTTTACTTGACTTTGGAGACATTTTACAATACTGGAATTCACGAGACCCTGAGTTAAGAGCAAATTTTTTAGATACGAGTACACTTAACACGCTTGTGTGTGCATGTTAGTCGGAGAGCGAATGTTTCGATTGTGGTTTTATATCGTGCAACATGGTAAAATGGTGTTAGGAAGGGAGCAGATTAATTTGAGATATGAGCTCGGCGGTCATGAAATGTATGAAACTTAATCTCAAGGCACATATAACTTGTCATAATTAACTGCTTCACTGCCATTGACCAAGATAGATGAAGTACAAAGCTCTAAAAATGAGCTGTATTTACATTGATCGTACAGTAACTTCAGACAACAACTTGTAACATTAAAACTTAAGAAATACATCAACAACCCTCTCACTGTTCTAAAAGCTTTAATGTTATTTCACGAATTGACTCATTGGCTGACATTGACGGTGACAGATGAACCAGTTGATGTAAAAATCAGCTGTTTTTACATTGACCGCACAGTAACGTTACTACTTGCAACACTGAAACCAAGGAAACATAAGCAGCCTTGCTACTGTCCTAACAGCATTAATGTTATTTCACACTAGGGCTGCAGCTATCAATTATTTTAGTAGTCGATTAATCGATCAAATAGTTAGTTCGAATGATTGAGTAATCGGATAAGGAACATAAAAAATTTAAATACCTGAGCTGAGCCTCAAACGGTATAAAAAAATTAATAAATAAGCATCTCAGTACAACAAAAGAACAATTGGCTAACATACACAGCAAAAGTCCGCTAGCTTAAATGCTATAAAATGTTAAGGCATATTTTTTTTATAATATACCTATAAATTAACTTTAAAAAACTAAATTACGAATGCATTTAAAAAACATTAGCTAGAACAAAAACTTAGCTTACGTTGGTGTTAACAGGGAGCAGCTGGATTCAGCCATGTGAAATGAGGCAGACCAGAGGGCAGTGTATCCACCCTAATCAATCAAACGAAATGCAAACACTTTCAAAATAAACCATTACAATGCCACTTCAATTAAACGAATACTCGAAGCAACAAAATTTAATTCGGATATTTTTTTCTAATCGAATACTAGAGTTAATCGATTAATCGTTGCAGCACTATTTCATACAGTAAATCAACATATTGGCTGCCATTGATAACGATAGACGTCCAATCCAATGTGACTGAGAGGGGCGTTTTAATGGCCCGGAAGCATGATCATTCAATGCCAGGTTATCCCAGTTAAAATGATTTAATTTCTATCGCTTTTATGGCCTTTAGTGAATAATTATGATGTTTTGCACAATACAAATAAACAGAACAATAAAAATGAATTTGTAAAAAAAAAACCTTTATATTCCGCACCCATGCAAATTTGAGTCAAATAGGCCAATTTGTTATCAAGTTATCACAAAATGTCTTTTCTGACCTTTGTGACCTTTGAGCTTTTGACCTCTTATCTCCAAAATTGAAACACATCTTCTGTTTCATGTTACAAACAAGTTTGATAATTAATCCCTTTTTTCGTTCTTGGGTTATCTTGAACACTTACAAACAGACATAATACATAACCAACGCGTTCCGTAGGTTTCACAAACTGGCGGAGGTTATTAATATGATGGCTTCATGTATCACCTTGCACAATCGAAATCAACACGCCATCTAGCAATGATCAAGTCAGTAAAATTCCACACCACAGTGGGTCCGATACGTTTTTCGTGATAAGCGCAAGCCACCTTACACAATAGAAATCAAGCCGAGCGCTGTTCCTAATGTCCCCGTGCGAGTACGCCCTTAAGTAGCTCCTGGACGGCAGCGAGGCGGCAGATGGATGATGATGATGATGATGTCGCCGCCGCACGCTCCCCGCCTCCCGCTCGCTATCCATCACGTGCTAATGATGGTGTCACACCTCCTCTTCTTCCTCCTCTTCTCCCCCCAGGCAGTATTCTGCGTACCCCCACCACTCTCTGTTTTATTATTTTTTTGCCTGCACTCCGAAAATCTGATTTTTAGGGATTTATATTCGAGTTTCTGGAAGGTTATGACCTTTAAAACAAGGGTGGGGTAATCAGGCCATCCCTGTGGTTATCCCAAATTCATGATCAAATAGCACTCGATTCTTTGGACCATATGATATTTACTGATATTACAAAGTTTGCCATTGTTCAATTCTAATTTAAGGCAATTCGATCGATTTAATGTGATATTATGTACACATTTAAACAGTGGTGCAACAATCGTGTAAAAGGTCCGGGTGCAATGAGAATAAACGGGACTCCCTGAGTGGACCGACAATTATTCGCTGGCCCCTCCACACTTTCGCAGGCCCCTCAAAATGATCGTCTGGTGTGCGTGTGGGAGGGGTTGAAAGTGGAATTTTTTTTGCGGGTCCCTCCATGCAATTGTCAGAGATATTTTAACTAGGGATGTCAAATTTATAACATTAACCGGTGGCAATTAATTTTTAAAATTAATCACGTTAAAATATTTGACGCATTTAGCGCATGCGCAGAATGACTCGCTCATGGATTGCTTCAAACAGATTACAATGACGCTGCTTTTTTGCACATTGAGAGATAAGGGCAGAGAAACACAAGTAGATACAGGCGTTCATTGGACCGCGCCGTTAATTGGCATAAACTTTGACAACTCTTTCACAACAAATATAACTATTCTGGCGAGCGACGTGGAGAAGAATGACAGGAAATTATCTTTTTCTTAAAACGCATTATTGAACACAACGCAGAACATATACCATTTGCAGCCACCACTGACAGTCATGGTTGCCCAACTTCCTATCATGCATTTGGGCTGAACAGTTAAGTCGGTACAGTATCATTTAGTGAAAGCACAACAAAAATAATATTTCTATCTTCCAAAAAAAATAATGTTCACAAAAAGAAAAGCACTCAATGCAACGAGAATTGGCATTTCCAATCAAAATAGCTATGCAAAATACGCATAAAACTTACTCAGACTTTGGTCAAATTCTATTCAAACATTTCGTTTAGCTCAACAAATACACTAGATGGCAATATTTACCTTGTGGTGTACTTCATTCACTACCTTACGTAGTTAAAGACACTGTGGAAGAACGGCAGGGAGCCCATGTGACGTCAGCACTGGCGAGCTATTAGTTTATTTTTTTGATGGAAAATTTTACAAATTTTATTAAAACGAAAACATTAAGAGGGGTTTTAATTCAAAATTACTATAACTTGTACTCACATTTATCTTTTAAGAACTACATGTCTTTCTATCCGTGGATCCCTTTAACAGATAGAATGTTAATAATGCTAATGCCATCTTGTGGATTTATTGTTATAATAAACAAATACAGTACTTATGTAAATAATTTACAGAAAAATAATCGATTAATCTATTGATTGATTAGAATCTATTGATTGATTAGTTTGAATAATCAAGTAATCCGATTATAAACATTTAATGCCTTGGAGAATATATTTTAGGAGATGTAAAAAAAAAAAAAAAAAAGGAAAAAGTGTATTGCAAGTAAGTAAGTAAGTAGTAAGTGTGTTGCAATAACATTTACTTTGATTTGCCAAGATTGCACTTTCAAAAGCACATTAAATGCAAATACAAAATATCATACCTGAGTATTTCTTCAAACTGCAGAATAGCACTTTCATTTCACAAACGCAATAAATGCATTTCAAAATAGATTAAAATGCCTGAGCGTTTTCTCAAACGGTATAAAAAAAATAACTAAATGCGGTTCTTAGTACAACAAAAGAACAATTGGCCAACTTGCATAGCAAAAGTCTGCTAGCTTAAATGCTATAATGTGCTAACTTTTTTTTTTTTTCAAAGCTCTTAACACATTCCCACAAAAAAACTGCTAAATATACTTCTAAACTAAATAATGAATGCATGAACAAACAAAAAAAACGAATAAATGAGAATCTTAGTCCAACTAAAGAACAACTGACTAACTTGATGGCAAAATTCCGCTAGCTTAAATGCTATATAATACTAAAGTTTTTTTTCCTTTCTCACAACTCTCTTAACTAATCGGTCAAGCACATATTCCTACAAAAGCTGCTAAATAAACGGAATTACAGCTGATAATCATTTTAGCTCAAACAAAAACTTACCTTTTGTTGGTTTTAACAGGAAACAGCAGGATTCAGTCATGTTAGATGAGTTATGTCATATTCACTGCTGCCACAGGAGGCAGTATATAAATCCAAACACTTTCAAAACAAACCATTATAACTAGAGATGATGCCGATCGATTGGGTCCGATCACGTCATTTTCAAAGTATCGGAATCGGCAAAAAAATATCGGTCATACTGTTTTTTAATATATATTTATTTTTTTTATTAAATCGTTTTCTAATTGTATTTAACGTTACAGACATAATATGTTTCACTCTTCCAGAGTGTTTAGTTTAGGCTTAAGGTAGGGTTATCAAATTTATCCTAATTACGGCGGTAATTAACTTTTTAAAAAATGTATCACGTTAAAATATTTAACGCAATTAATGCATGCGCTGCACGACCCACTCAGGCATTGTCGCGCTCAATCTGTAATGGCGCCGGTTTACCTATTTAGAGAGATAAAAGGCAGCGTAAAATGAGTAGAATGAATTTTGGCAGCCTTTGGAGCCTTTTTTTAATTGGCTAATACCTTACAATCCCTCTCCCTACTATTAGAATTATCATGGGAAGCAATGTGGGGAAGCAAGGTAGCAATTGATCTTTATCTTAACACCTTATGTTATTTGCCAACGCAGAGAAGATATACCAATTGGTAGCACTACGCACAGTCATGGTTCCACTTCCCATCATGCATTTGGGCATGACTACAGTATCATTTACTGAAAGCTCAACAAATACACTAGATGGCAATATTTAGTCACAATATACAAAGTAACAAGTCTTTCTATCCGTGGATCCCTCTCACAGAAAGAATTTTAATAATGTAAATGCCATCTTGAGGATTGATTGTCATAATAAACAAATACAGTACTGTATGTTGAATGTATATATTCGTCTGAGTTTTATTCATGTTTTTCTTAATGCATTGCCAAAATGTATATGATCGGGAAAAATTATCGGGAATGATTGAAATTGAATCGGGAGCAAAAAAAAGCAATCGGATGGGGAAATATCGGGACCGGCAGATACTCAAACTAAAACGATCGGGATCGGATCGGGAGCAAAAAACATGATCAGAACAACCCTATTATAACACAACTCTAATTAAACTAATCCTCAAAGCAGCAAAATTTGATTTGAGGTTTTTTTCTGATCGAATGAAGCGTAGAAACACTACTACATTTGATACTAAGTAATACAAAATACAGGACAGTTTTGATGATTTTGACAATTATGTTGCGGAAATGTATGAGATACTTGAATGAAAATCTTTGTTGGCATATCTGAAAGATGACGATGTTGATCAACCTTTTACATTTTGATCGGTTTGATTGGATTGTCGTTTAACCAATCGAGGTATTGTTACATCCTTAGTTTTAACTAGGGGGTGTTATAATTTAACATCAAATTTGTTGGTGAATGATATATTTTCCGATATTACAAAATCTACCACGATTCATTTTGACACAAGGGCCTTAGATTGATGCATCGATCCATATCAATGTATCGTTGCACTCAAAATATCGATAAACCTTGTCACCTTTTGTTTAAAAAATTGCTTTCATTCAAACGTTTGAAATGTTTCAGCAATTGAAATTGTTTTGTAATTTTTGGGTGGCTACACCGATATTAGTATCAGAAAAGGCCTTGATAAGGCACTAAAATGCTAGCACCGGAATCAGTGAGGACTAGTAAATGATTCGCTGATGCCATCATGTGTATTCTTCGTGTGTTTTCAACCGCCATAAAACCACAAACGAAAACTTTTGCTGGTCGAAACAGACAGAATACAAATAATTTTATATATTCTTTCAAACGGCCACTATCAGTATCAGCCGATACAGCAAAGCTGTGGATAAGAATCATATTGGGTGCCAATTTTATGTTCTGATGTCTGCGAGCTGATCCTTGTAATCTTAGCATTTTGTATTATTGCAGTTGCTAACAGTTCAATAAATAGAGCGAACAGTAAGGGTGAGAGTGGGCAGCCTTGTCGAGTTCCTGTTTGAAGACAGAAACTTTGTAAAATGACCCGTTTGTGTTGACTGTGGCTTTAGGGGCATTGTAGAACGTTCTTATCCAGCAGATAAAGGGTTCTCCAAAGCCAATTTTTCCAGATTGTCAAATGTTTTTCTGCATCCAAAGAGAGGACAATTGTTTTCTCTTTATTATTCTGTACCCTATTACTAAGGTTTAGCAGTTGTCTTACATCGTTGGTAGAGTTACGTCCTTTAATGAACACAGTCTGGTCATTATGAATTATAGTGGGAAGATTTTTTTCTAATCTAGCAGCTAAAGACTTTGCAATAAGTTTAATGTCAGTATTCATGAAGGATATTGGTCTATAGTTTGCTGGTTGAATTAGGTAACCTTAACTCATAAAGACCTTCAACATGAAGCAATTATCAGAGAATCCCAAAATTTGAAAAATAAGGTCCTAATGAAACCTTTTTTTCAAATTTGTAAAAAGAAATGTCAAAATGAAATGTATAAAAAACACTCTAATATCTACAACCCTAGCTAAATCCTGTTTTTTTTTATTTCTAATGGAACCTGCAGATGCATGTGTTGACTTGCATCCATCTTTTTTTTTTTTTTCAAAAATAAATGTCAAAATTTTGAATTACTCTCAAAATCATGACATTTTAGGTGTATCAAATGTGATAAATTTGGCAATAAGGGGCTAACTAACTCTATTTATGTCCAGCTCGGAACTTTTACATCCATTCAAAAGTGAGATAATTTGGCGGATGAGACAAAATGACATCTGTCATAAGCATTCATTAATGGTCATGGCAGTGTCATGTGTCATAATTAAGATGGTCCTATGACAGTTTTATAGCACCACTGTCAAATAAAGTGTTACCAAATACCATAACTAGCAATTGATGAAACAAGTGGAACAGTAACTGAATAAATAATTAGCATAGAACATGAATTTTGATTGTTATTTTCATCTGTAGCACTGCAATGCATGCTAGGAGGCATGTTGGGTGACAGCAGGTGGCAGCAGAGGTTGAGTGTATCCTCTAAGGGAGCAGTGATGGCCAAATGAAGCTTGCTGAAGCAATGAAGCTTTGCAGCAAATTGGTTCTAAATTTCACGGTGGTTCATTTTGTCTTCTGACAGTCTTATTATGCCGCTGACAAATAAATTGTTACCGGTTAATATTTTTCGGTATAAATATCCCTGAATACAGTGAGGACGCTGCGGCTTACAGTCCAGTGCGGCTTATCTATGAACAAATGTCGTTTTCGTCTTAAATTTGGTGGGTGGCGGCTTATAGTCAGGTGTGCCTTATAGTCCAATAATTTTGGTAATGTAAAATGTCTATGGCGGAAAACACTCAGGTTACTCGAAGGTCCGCTCTGAGACCCTCAATTTGGCCAAATTTCAAAATTGTCCTATATGCATGTGTGATACATCATTGGAAAGCTTAAAATCTCAATTTTATGGGGAAGAAAAATGTTGAACGGGAGTACTTTTTTTTTTTTAATTGTTTTTTAAACAGCAAAACCCTAACTGGAGTTGAGAGTACGCGAAAGCATAATTAAAGATGCCATGATTTTAAAAAGATATTATCGCTTACTTACGTCTTTCCGATCCAAAAACTCCATATAACATCATGTATCACCGAGTGTCAAGACACAGCTGTGAATGGCCACAGCCGGATTTTGGGGGGATTTTATGGGAGAAACATGGTAATATAACAAGGGTCGTGATGCAGAAACCGCAGACATCAAGGAATGGTCGAGATTTTCATTTTCATATATTTATCCTTTAAACGTTTTTTTTCTCCAATTTTTCTTTGTTTGGATCGATTATTTATCATCTAAAATATTGGGAGAAATGAGACAGTAACAAAAAAAATACAATTAAGAGATAGTTATGAGGTAGATATCCGTGGCTTATTTACAGATGCCAATTTTTTCATTGTGACATAATTTTTAAAAAAGTTTAAAATATGCGAGTGAATAATTTAAAAAGTTTTTTAACTAAATATTAGACATCAATTAATGACTCTAAGCTAAAAATGACAGACATTTCAAATAATAAATACAATTACTTACCTTCTTTTTATGTCTAGGTTGAAACAAAAGTGGTTGCTCATCGTCTGTAAACTGGGGTTTCCAGGGTAAAACGGACTCATTAAAAATAGCTCAGGGGCTTAATGCGCCATGAATCTGCAATGGCAGCATATAGAAATATTGTTCTATCAAACACAACAGTTCTTTTGGCTTAGAATACAGCAGTTTATTTTAAAGAGGGTTGCAAGAGCAGAAACTGATTTTTCAGTGTTGTCTGTGTTTTCCGCCCTATATTATTTAATAATATTTAATTAATTAGTTATTCTTTTTTTAAATGTATGTTATACTTTGGACTGTGTTTGTGCTGCGGCAATACCTGAAAATCCCCCATGGGGGATTAATAAAGGATTATTTTATTTGATCTCATCTCATCCTAATCAATTGAAGGCCCTTGAACTGAAATCAAATCGTTAGACGTAATATTGATAAACATCGTATTGTCATGAAATCGTTGATTTACATCCCTATAAACGAGGACAAATACAAACAGCAGGTATCTAACGTTCACTATCGGCAATTATCCCCAGCGTGGTGCCTTTCTTCTTTTTGTTCTTTGTGCCACATTCCTGCCGCTTTTTCATCTCAGCTCGTTTTGGGACCCGCCGTCCTCCCCATCTCATTATTCCATCATCTCCGGATAAAACGTTCCCCGCGGGCGTAGCGTTCCGGCGGAATGCCACGGGCGGAAGCCGTTTCCGGTGTACGTTTCGGCCCCTTTAGCCACCGGTCCCGTCGCGTCGGTGTTCCGGGAATATCTAGCCTGTATCGGATGATGGTGGGCGCAGCTGCTGCTTCTAAGAAAAGCTCCGGGACGCGTTCAAACACGCAAACACGTTATATGTAAATACACAAATGCCACATGTGAGAGGAGGGCCTACACATACACGCACACAAACACACACTTAAGCTTGGTGACTTGATGTCATCGCCAGAAGCAATTCTTTTATACCGCAGCAGCTGTTGGATATGACTGAACGCGCACGCGTGCATGAGCGTGCGTGCGTCTTTGTGTGTGAGCCACCAATAACAATTTTTTTTCCCGCCTCTCTTGCAGCCCTTTGCTTTTTTTTTGCCTTCCATTCCCGCACTAAAGCAAGCAAAGGAGAGGAAGAGGAGGATAATTGCATTTCTGGTGGCCGCCCCGTGGGATCATGGGATATATGACCTCATCATTCACCTGCGTGTCTCTTCACTCAGCATAGGTAAGCGCGCACACTTTCACACGTGAATGCACGGACAGTGCGCAAAAAGTGCAAATGTGCCTTTCAGACGCACGATGGACAAAGCGGTGGAGGCGGACCCCGCCCGTAACGTGGCGTCGTGTGATGTCATCGTCAGCAGCCCTTCGCCCGAGCTCCCCGCTCAGGACGACGACAAAGACGGCAAGCGGGTACAGTACTTTCACGCAAAGAGACCGCAAAACGTGTGTGTGATACGTTTGAAAGACACCGACAATGAATAGGCGGTTTTTAAAGTCCAGCATCCCCTTCATCCTTACATACCTCACGCCAAGCTCCGTGAAGTTGGACCCCCGTCAGACGCAAATTTTTAGAAAAATTATGTCATTCGTTTGTGCTTGGTTTGTGCTCGTTTGTGCTGAAAAAAAAATTGTTTGTGCTGCTATTGTTTTTGAGATATTAACAATTCTTTTAAAGGTCAATCTGAGGTCAACCAGCCCTCATTTCCATTAAAACAAAGCGTAGGCTCACCACTTACTGCAAAATGGACCTGAAGGGGTGCCATTCGTTTGTGCGACGTTTGCGCTAGTTGTTGGGACACCCTAACCCTGTTATCAAGAAAGTTGGTACGCTTCGTCAGACGGGACGGAGGTGCTGCAATTGACGAAATTCATATGTTATTATCAATAAAACAATAGCAGCACAAACGAAAATATTTACAGCACAAACTTGCACAAACGTAGCATAAACGAATGGCACCATTTCGGCTACATTTTGCAATAATTTGGGGGCTACGTGGCGTCAGCACTCGAAATTAATATCTCAATATCTCAAAATGATAGCAGCACAAATGAAGATTGTTACAGCACAAACCAGCACAAATGTAGCACGAACTATTGACACTATTTTATCTTGTTTCATAGACTTCATAACCTATTGACAGCACACAGGAAACGGGGTCGATTCGTAGTGGGCCTATTTTCAAAAACTTCAAATTCAAATATTTTCAAAACCCAAGCTGCTACTGACCTAAATCCAAAACAGGCAACTACCTTAGCCATATATGAGTCTCCATGAGCAGCTGCGTCAAAAAATTCAAAGTCGTTCCCTTATAAAATCCAGATTAATTATTTTTATGTAAGTATAAAACAACTTAGAATGGCTATAAAAGTATCAGATTTTACACTAGATGCACAAAAATCACCAAATGCAGAAATGATCACCTATATTTTCAGGATCAATAGCAATATTTAACATATCATATAAGTCTTTGACCGAAATAGCAACTTTTTAAAAAATTTTATTTGCTGCAAGTTTTCAACAGCTAATAAATTACTCAGTTTAACACCAGAAACTTAATACTTGAGGAAAACATGCAATTATAGATAATATGTATGTAATTAGATTATTAATAAATTCTTTATACAATCACAACTTATTATAGAATAGCCCTTTATTATCATTATACAGTTATACAACGAAATTGTGGAGCATCCCTTTACAGTGCAGGATAAGTTAAAATCTCAAAAGTGACGTGCAAGTACGAAATCTAAATAAACATAAATATAAAATGCGTATGAGATAGTTCAGGCAGTGCAAATAACTGATGTGGTGTTACCAGGATGTGAGCCTCGTCTTTCAACAATCACATAGTCTTTTCTATGCCTTGCGTTTTCTGCTCACCTCGACTTGTACAATTCCCTGTTCCTCGCCATCTCCTTTCTGCCCTTCTCGACTTTGCTCCTTTTCCTGCCGGCCGGCCACTCGAAGGCCTTGTTCTTCCTCGCTTCTGAAGTCACATCCTTGGAGAAGTTTGCACCAAAACAGTTGAAGAAGGACTGTCAGGAACTCCAGCAGGTGTTCTTGTGCTTCCTGCACATCAGGGAGTCCCACAGCGACATTCCGAAGGATGGCATGTGGCCCATGGGGAGAGATGGCTGCTTGAGGACCGCCCGGCCCGTCTCCAGGTCTCCCTTGTCCTCTGGAACATCTCAAGGATGTCGGCACTGTGTGTCCCTGTACTCCTCCTTGCCCGTGCGACCGTGTTGGAGTTGACGACCGCCATGATGAGCCCAACGCTCTGCTTCTTGATCGAAGAGCGCGCCAGCCCCTTCTGGGTCAACTTGACAGACTTGTAGTTCTCCCACCTGGCCAGCACCTTCCGGCTCAAGAATCGGGCCGTCCTAAAAAACATGTTTGTTTTAGAAAGATAAGTGTTTTAAATTAATTGGTCTTTTTTATTAAGTGAATAATGCTGGCCACTTACTTCAGCCCCAGGACACCTGGGCAGCACCATACAACCATTTTTGTGGAAGCTGCTGTAGATGTTCTTCCAAAGGTGCACGTTGTCAAAGTAGACGAAGATCTGCT
This sequence comes from Corythoichthys intestinalis, assembly GCF_030265065.1. NCBI lineage: Eukaryota > Metazoa > Chordata > Actinopteri > Syngnathiformes > Syngnathidae > Corythoichthys > Corythoichthys intestinalis. Next base: position 29,694,239 of record NC_080416.1, read on the forward strand.
TGTTGCTGTAGGGGTTGGTGTAGGACTATGGTGTTTCACTGAAAGTCATTAGATTGAAATATTACATAAAATAAAGCACGTAAAAGCTGATTGTTTTTAAATATGGACGCAGAAATGCCTGAAATAAAATCTAAAGATACAAAATCCAACATGGGCGCCGTAGCAAAACAATGAGCTTTTTCCTTTGAAAATTCTTGCGAATCAATGCTTAAATCCCTGAATTCTTTATAGATATGGACGTAAACGTCTCGATTATTGGTTAAAAGCAAAAGAAACCGTGCAAGTAGCATGTATTGTACGTAAATATGGCGAATGTGCGGCTCATCTTTAAGTTCACTGTGGCGCCGCCTTACCACAAGTCCACAACAAAGAGCTTTTTACGTTGAAATTCTTGTGAATAAATGCTTCAATCCTTGAATTCTTTATAGATATAGACATAAAACAGTCCTGAATCTTGGTTAACAGCAAAAGAAACTGCAGGTAGCATTTATTTTATGTAAATATGTCGAAGAATGATATCAGTCTGTTAGCTCTTTGTTATGATAAGGGGGCTTAAATCTCATTGAAAATCTCTGGTGGTACTTGAAGAAGGCAGTTGCAGCGCGCAAGCCCAAAAATGTTAATGAACTGGAGGCCTTTGCCCATGAGGAACGGGCAAAGATACCTGTGGATCACTGCAAGAAACTTGTGTCAAGCTATGCTTCGCGTCTAAAGGATGTTATTGTTGCAAAGGACGTTGTACTAAGTACTAAAGTTATACATAGTTCCTAAGGGGTTGAATCATTTTGTCAATGAAGTAGTCACAGAAAGGCCATAAATTGGAATATTCAAAAAAATATTTTTGTTATTTCAGTTGTATTTGCCTATTTGACATGTCATTATTTAATGTAATTATAAACAAGATGAAAAATAAATGTCAAACTTGCAAAAACACTTATCTACTATGGGGGTTGAATAATTTGAAACACAACTGTATATCGGTATCGGTATGATATCGGTATCAGATGTTTTGAGTTGGACAATATCGGGATATCGGTTAAAAAGTCATTATCGGACAACTGTACTTAAAAATTGTGTGTGTGAAACGATCTGCAGTTGGCCATGGGCATTAAATTGGTTTAAAGTGGCATTAAAAGTGGGATTAAAAGTGGCATTAAAAATCATTAAATGAGATTTGCTGATACCTGTAGAAACCCTGGTGACGCTTATTGACCATTAGGAGTCTCCAAACTAAGATGGTTATGATTTATTATGTGAGCAGACCACGTGCATTCATGGTGCAAAAATTAAAAGAACAGTAAATAATTGAAGAATGATGAATATATGAAACCCACGACAGCATATTTGGTATCGGTTTGATATCGGTATTGGATTTTTGGAGTCTAAAAATCGGCATCAATGTCAAAATTGCTCAGTATTTTGGATTGCTTCAGGTGAAATTTAACTGCGTGAGATGTTTACATGGTATCGTATTGAATTGATCAGCGGTCTTGGAATCAAAACGAATTGTGGCAGATTTTGTCATATCGCCAAATATCATATTATTGTCCTAAATCATGGAGTGTGGATCCAGGGTCACCATATCACAAGTCAACAAAAGTCAACAAAGGATTCTCGAGAAAAATGACAATGATTAGTTAAACATCAGTCTTTTGAAGGCTCTGGTGAGGCCGGCTGTGGTCAGGAAGAAGGGCGTTTTTGGGCGTTGTTTAGGATTATTGTCTGTTGGACAGGAAAATTCGTGCGTTACTGTTGTTAGGGCAACGAGAGTTAAGGATTTTTCCATCCTCAGCGCCACTCAGTGTTCACTTCTCAGTCACGGGTTCCTCTGTATCAGTTCCTTTTGGCAAGACAAAATGTCCCGCCATTTGATCTGGACTGTCCGGATGAGTTGATTGCGGGATTTGGTGGTGCAGACGTGGCCTTGTAGATGTCTTGCCTATCACCTGCTTGTCATCGTCAATCTTGTTTAGTTAGCTGCATGGCGTGCATTGAGCTTCAATGGTCAGAAGGCGTCCTGTATCTGTTCTGCCCTTATCTGCCCATTGTCTTGGCGCTGCAAATTCTAATCCTTTCAAGTCCAACCATTCATAATATCAAATATAGTGTGCTTGTTTTTCTTAAACTATGATTTAAATGCTATTTATTTTATATTTGGTGTGTAAGAGTAATACAAGCAGTCAAACCTAAATATGAGAAAAGATACTATTCCCTGATTGATTATATTAAGTGTGTTAGAGTTGAAGGGAATAGTTACTTTTCTCGCACACACCATAAAACTGTTTGCATTACTCTAACACACTTAATATAATCAATCAGGGAATAGTGTCGTTTCTCAGATTTACTGTAGGACTGTTTGTATTACTCTAAAACACCTAATATAAAATAAATAGCACTTATACAATAGTTTAGTGAAAAGAAGCAGAATAGAGGGCATAAAAGATACACAACGCCATCTTACCACAGAAGCCCAACATGTGCGTCGCAAGCAAGATTGACGCACCAACTCTTGCAATCAGTTCTCCCGGACACTCCTGGACAAAGAGCAGGGCGCTCTGTCCTAAAACAAGTAGCATCGGAGAACACCCACACCCAACCAGGATAACAAGATGATAGCGCGGGCGCCTTGGACGTCAAGACCTAAGTCGGTCGCCGTGGCAACGACGAAGGATGACGCACGAACCTGAGGGATGATCCCAAGACAACAAGCAGCCACGCCTTCGGCCCGGCCCACTCCACCGCAGCTTTCAAAAAGAACTGAACATTAAGATAACATGTTCGCTACTCAAGAACATTTCTATGTAGCCTTGTTTTGCCGACCCTGGATCCAGCATTGTCTTTCCGTCGTCTGTTTTTACCTTGTTGTTGACCATTGTCGACGAATAAATTATCAACCTGTTTTCGGTGAGCCTTCTTCAAACTTTTGGAACATGAAGTCAGTACAAAGGGTTAACACGGGAGTGAATGCGCGGAATTTTGGCCCTTGCGGGAGCGATGCCAGCGGAACACTATTGCGTTCGGCTGGTGTTGTTTCCGCGGCTTGGGGGGGGGGGGGGGGGGGGCAAATTCCTTCAGAGTAATACAAACAGTCAAACAGTAAATACGAGAAAACATACTATGCCTTTTAATTTAAAAATGTATTTTTATATTTCATCCTGTACAATTGGTCCTCATTACCCAAACACCAGAAAGAAGGGAATAAAAATGGGAGAATGAATGGTGACTTTTTTGATCTGTATGAAACTCATTTGCTGCCATGGACAGCACTAGACGTCTGGTCCTTTTTGAAGCATGAGGGTTTGAACCGTCCTAGTTCGAATGTAAGGAAGTCTACAAGTGACAAACTCATTCAAATTCACAACAAATGATTGGGAACTATCGAAATGACCCCTGAAAGTATAGATAGCTGCAGATGATTGGACGTCTCTCATTGTCAATGGCGCCGAAAGAGTTCACAATGTACAAATACAGTGGGGCAAATACTAAGTATTTAGTCAACCACTAATTGTGCAAGTTCTCCCACTTGAAAATATTAGAGGCCTGTAATTGTCGACATGGTTAAACCTCAACCATGAGACAGAATGCGGAACCCCCCCCCCCAGAAAATCACATTGTTTGATTTTTAAAGAATTTATTTGCAAATCATGGTGGAAAATAAGTATTTGGTCAATACCAAAAGTTCATCTCAATACTTTGTTATGTACCCTTTGTTGGCAATAACGGAGGCCATACGTTTTCTGTAACTCTTCACAAGCTTTTCACACGCTGTTACTGGTATTTTGCCCCATTCCTCCATGCAGATCTCCTCTAGAGCAGTGATGTTTTGGGGCTGTCGTTGGGCAACACGGACTTTCAACTCCCTCCGCAGATTTTCTTTGGGGTTGAGACCTGGAGACTGGCTAGGCCACTCCAGGACCATGAAATGCTTCTTTCGAAGCCACTCCTTTGTTGCCCTGGCTGTGTGTTTGGGATCATTGTCATGCTGAAAGACCCAGCGTCGTCTCATCTTCAATGCCCTTGCTGATGGAAGGAGATTTTCACTCAAAATCTCTCGATATATGGCCCCATTCATTCTTTCCTTTACACGATCAGTTGTCCTGGTCCCTTTGCAGAAAAACAGCCCCAAAGCATGATGTTTCCATCCCCATGCTTCACAGTTGGTATGGTGCAATTCAGTATTCTTTTTCCTCCAAACAAGAGAACCTGTGTTTTTACCAAAAAGTTCTATTTTGGTTTCATCTCACCATAACACATTCTCCCAGTCGTCTTCTGGATCATCCAAATGCTCTCCAGTGAACCACAGACGGGCCTGGACGTGTACTTTCTTCAGCAGGGGGACACGTCTGGCAGCGCAGGATTTAAGTCCCTGGCAACGCATTGTATTACTGATATTAGCCTTTGTTACTGTGGTCCCAGCTCTCTGTAGGTCATTCACTAGGTCCCCTCCGTGTGGTTCTGGGATTTTTGCTCCCCGTTCTTGTTATCATTTTGATGCCACAGGGTGAGGAGGGAGTTCAAACAATGTGATGTTCTGGTTTCTTTTTCCTCATTCTGTCTCTCATGGTTGAGGTTTACCCATGTTGACAATTACAGGCCTCTCTAATATTTTCAAGTGGGAAAACTTGCACAATTAGTGGTTAACTAAATACTTATTTTCCTCACTGTATATGCATACACACCGTTGAAATGACTAATGTTGTTTCTTGCAGAGTCTTTGTCACCAGACGGCGGCGGCAAAAAAAGTCAAAGTAAGCTAAAAACCGCCGCATTAGTCAAAAGCGCCGACGCGGCCTCACCCTCATTTGTCGACGTTCCTCTTTAGGGCAGAGGCAAGCTGGTGCGCAGCGTGGCCGTGTGCGACGACGACAACGACCAAGAGCCATCTCAGGTGACTCGTCCTCGTTTTCTTTAACATTTTTGCACTCTTGGTTAAAACTCGCCATCGCCCCGGCAGACGCTGTTGGATGTCGGCGACAATCGCGACCTTCACGCTTCCTGTCGTGACGGGGAAGGGGAGAAGACGAGCACGCGAGATAAAGGTTGGATTTTCTTTCACTATACTTCTATCTTCTATCCATTCTTACTTTGTCATGCTTCCTTATTTCTTTTTGCCTGTCTTTGCCTCACTATTTTCTTCTTTTCGCCAGTAATTATTGGCTCAGACTTGAGTTGGCCAATATTATTGATAAAAGCATTTAAAACTAGAAACAAACACTACAGACCACGCCTCATCCAAACTGCGCCCTTCCAAACAACGCCTGCTGTTGGTATGATGGCGCGAAGAATTCGTTTTAAAGCAGGGGTGGCCAACCCTGGTCCTCGAGAGCCGCAATCCAGCTTGTTTTCCATGTCTCCCTCCTCCAACACACCTGAATCAAATTATCAGGATTGTAATCAGCAACTGCAGAACTTGCTGATGATCTGATCATTTGATTCAGGTGTGTTAAAGGAGGGAGACATGGAAAACAAGCTGGATTGCGGCTCTCGAGGACCAGGGTTGGTCACCTCTGGTTTACTGTACTATGTGAAGTTCAAAGCGTTTTTGGGACAATAGGCCCTAGCCCAATTCTTTACCCTAAACTTAACCAGACACAGGGGTATTGCGGATGTTGCTATCACTAGATTGTAACCTTTGCTATGTTTGGAAGACATTTAGTGTTGTGAATCAACCGTTAAAGTTGTTCAAATTGCTCCTGTTATTTCCCTTCCGTCTACTTTCGACATGTGAAAGTTTTAAAACGGTTTCATCATTGAAAAGTTAGATTCAAGTCAATATTTTGCCAATTTAGGAGTATTTTAGATAAAAAGTTACTTAGGTTCGCTAGGAAGGTTCACTACAACAGAGCCTTCCTGAGAAGTCTACTGCTTTAAGATGGCGGCTGTTTACTAACGCTGCCAAATCTGTCATTTCGCAACTAGCTCTATATACCGTATTGGCCCGAATATAAGACGGCCCTGATTATAAGACGACCCCCTCTTTTTCAAGACTCAAGTTTGAAAAAAGACTTTTTGAACACCAAATTAATTTTTATACAGAAAATAATGACAGTACATCTGAAACAAATGATTATAACAACATATTTGAGAGAAAAAGCATGCTATTTTGCCTCATTCAAATCTTAATATCTGAACATTTAAATATGTAAACTAAAGTGCAATCACGTTCGTAAATGATTGGCTTCTGGTTTTTGAAATGTACGTAAATAAACCAATATATTGTGGTAAAACAACAAAATTGCAATCACTGCATTAACCATCAAAGTGAAATCTAACTGTAACTAGTCTTGAAACAAATCTGAATAAGGAAAAACATTGCAATAAAATAATGCAAAGTGGTTAAACTTGAGAGTAACTGAGATCTATCATGACAGAACATTAGTCCTCAAGTTCAGCATTCGCTTCAGTGATATCTGGCGCCATCTAGCGTTTTGAATGGGTATAATGTCTAGACCTCGAATATAAGATGACCCCCACTTTTTCAGTCTTATTTCAATGCAAAAAACACCATCTTATATTCAGGCCAATACGTTACATGTGATATCTACCGTAGCATCATGTGGGCATAGTTTGTGGCAACTAGTCGTTGTTTGTGGCGGTTGTCGGCCGCAGTCAGGTATTATTGGGCATTTTGGGCTGTTGATTTGGGGGCAATTCGGGTTCACCTCCTGTTCATATTGGGTCACCTTCTGTTGATTTTGGGGCATGTCGGGGTCACCTTCTATACATATTTGGTCACTTCCTGTTGATATGGGGTGATCTCGAGGTCACTTCCTGTTGATTTGGGGGCATTTCAGGGTCCCTTCCTGTTCATATTGGGTCACTTCCTGTTGATTTTGGGGCATTTCGGTTTCATTTTCTGTTCATATTGGGTCACGTCCTGTCAATATGGGGGACTTCGGGGTCCCTTCCAGTTCATATATGGTCAATTTCTGTTGATATGGGGGGATTTTGGGGTCACATCCTGTTGATTTAGGGGCATTTCAGGTTTACTTCCTGTTCAAATTGAGTCACTCCCTGTTGACATATTTGGTCACTTCTTTTGATATGGGAGGATTTCAGGGTCACCTCCTGTTCATACTGGGTCACTTCATGTTGATTTTGGGGCATTTCAGGTTCATTTCCTGCATAGGCGGAGTTTGACTTTTGGGGCAGGGGGGGCACAACATGTTGATGACTCCAAAATGAAGTGTCAGCAATAAAATTAACTTACAAGAATATTTAAAATAATAAGTTGAGCGTTTTTTGTTTCCCATCATTCTTGAGGGGAATTCTAAATTAAGATGCTTAGGCAATACTTTTCGCCAAGATCGTCATCCATTGAATTTGGTACGCCTGCCTGTGTCGTGCCAATGTAGTTACCTCAGTCAAAAATTGTATCCCCTGGGCGGAGCCATATGGAGGTAGATTTGTGTTTTTATTATTCCATCAAATAAAAGTTGCTTCCAAAAAAAAAAAAAAAAAAAAAAAGTTGCTTCAATCAAAATATATATATTTTCAACCAAAAAAAAGTCGCTTCAATAAAAAAAATGTGTTTAAATGCAAAAATAAATTTGAAACTCCAAACACAAAAAAAAAATGCATGTGAAAGCTATTATTCTTTGATTTTTTTTTTTTTTGGATTGAAGCAACTTTTTGATTGAAGTAATGTTCATTTGTGTTTGGGCCACATTTTGGCATGGACATTTTTCTATTTATTATTCAATCAAAAAATAAGTTAAAAAAAAAAAGGTTTTTCAAAAAGAAAAGCACTTCAATCAAAAAAAAAAAAAAAAGAAAAATTTCAATCATAGAAAAAAGTTTTTGAATGCGAAAAAATATTTGCGATTGAAAAATTTGCCTATGGACACTTAATTTTTCATTGAAAAAGTTTTCTTTGATTGAAGCAATCCTTTTTGCGTTTGAGCCATTTTATGATTAGGACATTTGTGTCTAAATCATTCAATCCCCAAAAAAGCTATAATATATTTTCAATTTAAGAAAAAAATCATTTTTAAATAAATTTTTTTGTCTAAAAAAATTAAATTATATGCAAAGCAAATGACTGTCGAAGGTGCTCGAAAAATAATTTCGACCCATTATAAAAATGTTTTTTTGTTCATTTCATTCATTTTTGTTGCAGTTTTATTGCTTTGCAACTTTTATATATATAGGAAAGTCAATTACACGCAATGACACTTTTCGGCCACCGGGGGGGGGGGCTGACCCTGTTTCCTGTTCGTATTTGGTCACATCCTGTTAATATGGGGGGATTCCAGGGTACTTTCCTGTCGATATTGCTTCACTTCCTGTTGATATGAGATAGATCTACATCAAATTGGTCTGCGGCGTATGGTCTGAGCACTAACAGACTGACCCCCCACCTCTTCAATCTCTGCAGCAATGCTGACAGCGCTCTTATGACATTTTGGACATTTAGGGATGTACGTAGTTTCTAAGGGGTTTACTCACTTTTGTTGCCAGGGGTTTAGATATTAATGGCCATATTTTGAGTTATTTTGAGGGGAAAATAAATGAACTCAATTACCGTATTGGCCCGAATATAAGACGATGTTTTTTGCACTGAAATAAGATTGAAAAAGAGGAGGTCGTCTTATAACTGCGGTCTAAAAAAAAAAAATAAAAAAAAAAAAAAAAAAACTGCGGCCTAGACATATACCCATTCACGACGCTTGATGGCGCCAGTCATCAATGAATCGAATGCTGAACGCGACTCGGGCGGCCAAAGGGAACCCCTGACACGAAGAAGAAAGTGGTAAGAAGGAAAAGAGAAGAAAATACCGGTAATAGAAGAGATAACCGAAAATGGAGAAACTTCGCGACAATTTGGAGAAAAGTGGGTCGAAGATTGGCCAGGTTAACCGGTGTTTGGCCATTCCTTACTACGCGGCGAAACGTCCTACACAATGCTCAGGGCGCTTGCATATGCATTCACACGCATGCGCACATCGGTTGGAAGCGGCGAGTACTCACTATTTTTGTTTTTATTTAGTTATTTAGAACCTTTTCACAGCCTCAAAGATACTTTTTGCATGTATTACCCTCTCATACTTTTAACCATTGTGTTTTTTTGTGTTAGCTTTGAAGCAGTTGACCACATTAGTCACGTAGCGTATTTAAATCGTCCTTATTTGACATAACTACATTTAAGTATTTTCTGCAGGCATTTCTTTAGTACGTTATTCCTGTATGCATCTAAACAAAACAAGTTTAGAGCGCACGGTAGTAATTTAGGTGTCAAATTCGACTAATGTAGGACGTTTCGCCGATGTAGGACATTTTGGCAGAACACCGGCAGCTGAGGAGAAGTTATGACGCAAACTTCAAGTTGATGGTGATAAATGAGGCGGTGTCTTCAAACAACTGCAAAGCGGCTGTGAAATATGGTGTCACAGAGTGTAATGTACGGAGATGGAGAGCTCAAAAAGATCGCCTAAAAAATGCTCAGTCAGAGAAAAGCTTTCCGTGGTCGTTTCTGTATAAAAATTAATTTGGTGTTCAAAAAGTCTTTTTTCAAACTTAAGTCTTGAAAAAGAGGGGGTCGTCTTATAATCGGGGTCGTCTTATATTCGGGCCAATACGGTATATAAGATGCACACAGACTAGTTTTCTTTGTGTCATTTTGTCAGTGTTGTCCCATGAAAAGATACAGTATACTTAAATATCTACAGGAATGCAAGGGGTGTACCCACTTTTGTGATACACTGTATATATACTATATTGCTATCATACCTATATACATATGATGCTTAACTCAGTCACCGTCATTGACGTGACGGATGAACAGTCGCTGTCAGCCCTTCCGGTTCAAATGTGTTAAACGTCTATCACCGTCAACGGTTGCCAACAAGTTAAACAAGTGCCTTTTCAAAGTGTGCTCAGGCGTCTTCTCGTCCTCTCTTTATTCGGCGCGCAGAGTACCGCGACTCGACAGGCGTAGACCTTCATCGTTTCATCGTGGAAACGCTGAACGGCAACCCCAGAGACCGCATGATGCTACTGAAGCTGGAGCAGGACATGGTCGCCTTCATCACGGGAGACAGGTACACGCTCGGAAACCTTTTCAAATGATATTGAAGATGATGTTTGGGGGCGATACTTCAGCAAAGTTCCAAAGCTTATTCAGTGATTTGGACTCAATGATTCTTCCTTTTCTCTTCATCTTCCTTTCTTCTCTCGCCTACATTCTTATTATTTCTCCAGCGCGTTCAAGAAATTCCCACACATGTCATCGTACCACCGCATGCTGGTGCACCGCGTGGCCGCCTTCTTTGGCATGGAGCACAACGTGGACCAGACGGGAAAGTCGGTCATCATCAACCGCACCAGCAACACTCGCATGTAAGCGCACACGCGCGCCTCGTCAATCATTCCAATTTGCACGTGAAGACGTTGGCATCTGTTGTTCTGACGCAGACCAGAGCAGCGTTTTCTGGATCAGGTGGAGGACGACAAAGCCACGGAGATCCAACACTGGAAAACTATTTTGAAACGGGACAATAGCTCAGACGAACCGGTGAGCATTTTGTTACTTGTTAGATTTTGAATGAGCAAGGATTTTGTAGTCCTCAATGAAAGCTGATTATTTACTGTATTTTTCGCACTATAAGGCGCACCTAAAAGCCTTCAATTTTCTCAAAAGCAGACAGTGAGCCTTACAATCCGATGGGCCCTGTATATGGACCGATATTGGTTAATCATGGCATGACATTCCCAGCACCATCTAGTGCAGGGGTCTGAAAGTCCGCTCCTCGAGAGCCGCCATCCAGCTTGTTTCCATGTCTCCCTCCTTTAACACACCTGAATCAAATGATCAGCTCATTAGCAAGCTCTGCCAGATATGATTATTTGAGTCAGGTCTGTTGGAGGAAGGAGACATGGAAAACAAGTGGATAGCGGCTCTCGAGGACCGGACTAGCAGACCCCTGATCTAGGGGATGTATAACATGACCCCAACAACTAATACTACTACTGCGCCTTATAATGTATGGAGGACCAGGAGTGCAAAAAATAAATGAATGAATACACAATTAAATAGATTTTTAAATATTTCATTAAAATGCTTTTATTTCCATATTTAATTTTTATTTATTTATTTTAAAAAATATATATATATTACACTTTTTATTTCAATTAATATTTATTTGTTTAAATTTATATTTATTTTTTCATTTCAATTTATATTTATTTATTTAAATTTGTATTTATTTAAGTTCTTATTTCATTATTTCAACATTTTTAAATAAATTATTAAATGTGTCATTTAAATGCTTCTATTTCAATATTTATTTAAATTTTTATTTATTTAAATTTATATTTTTTTTAATTTATTGCAATATGTAATTATTTGAATTTTTATTTATTTATTAAAAATTTTATTTCATTATTTCAACATTTTTAAATAAATATTAAATGTGTCATTAAATGCTTCTATTTCAATATTTATTTCAATTTTTTTACGTTTCACTTTTTATTTATGCATGTTAATTCATATTTGTTTATTTCAATTTGTTTATTTATTTATTTCAGTTTACATTTATTTATTAATTTTTTAATTGATCTGTATTTAAATTTATATTTATTCATTTATTCATTCCAATTCGTAATTATTTGAATTTTTATTTATTTATTTAATTTTTTATTTCATTATTTCAACATTTTTAAATAAATTATTAAATGTGTCATTAAATGCTTCTATTTCAATATTTATTTTAATTTTTTATTCATTTATTTCAATTTTTTTTATATATTTCACTTTTTACTTATTTATTTCAATTTATATTTAAATTTATACATTTAAAGTTTTATTTATAATATTATTTATTTAATTTTAAAGATTTCATTATTTCAACATTTATTTCCATTTTTAAAAATGTATTTCATTTAATTCAATGTACAGTATATTGGAATAAATTAAATTGAAATAAATATTGAAATAATGAAAGATTGCACTTTCAAAAGAGCTTTCAAACGCGAGTACAAAATAAAATTCCTGAGTGTTCCTTCAAACTGGAGAATTGCACTTAATAAAATAAATGCATTTACAAATAAATTAAAATACTTGCACTTAGCCCCAAACGACGTAAAACAAATAAATCAACGATGATCTAAGTACAATAAAAGAACAACTGGCTAACTTGCTGAACAAAAGTCCGCTAGCGTGAATGCTATAAAATGCTAACACTTTTTTACAACGCTCTTAATAAATTGTTCAAACACATAATGCCACAAAAAACTGGTGAACATACTTCTAAAATAAATAGCAAATTCATAAACAAACATATTAGCTCAAACAAAAACATTCTTATGTTGGTCTTAACACGGTGCAGCTGGATTCAACCATGTTAGACGAGTTATGGCATATTCACTGTTGCGACTAGAGGGCCGTGTATCCAGCCAAATCAATAAAACTGAATGCAACACTTTCAAAACAAACTAAATTAAAACGAATCCTCAAAGCAGCAAAATTGGATTCCAAGCTTTTTTCTAATCGAATTACTTGAGTAAATCGATTAATCATTGCAGCACTACATTTGATTATTGACTGATTAATCAATTTTATAACTGCTTGTAATAAAGGTCAATCAATGAATTTTGGCAGCCTTAGGTGAAACAACACCCCATCTTCATACTCACTAAGTGAATTTCCATCATTTACCGCAGAAATTATTTGGAATAACAAATAGTCCTGTTTTTGTGTATCTCAGACACGACGCTATAACTTGCGCGACAAGCAAAGCAAGTCGGTGGAGGAGCGAGAGGAAGAGTACCAAAGAGTGCGCGAGAGAATCTTCAACCAAGAGGTCAGATGTTTTACCAAAGCCAGACTTCATCTTTTAACATTTTAAACAAAAAAATTAAACAGACTCTCTCTCTGCACACAGGAAGGTGGCCATTTTGAGAACAGGTAACTCGCTTACATGTCCTCGTTCACCTTAATCCAGCAACAATAGATCATAAACATCAAGTTTGTGCGCATAGGACCGCAGAGGAGTGCAACCCGTTCGCCGAGACCCAAAGGAGAAGGCAGCTCTTCAGGTAGCGCATTCATCATCTTAATTTGCATCGAGCGACAATCGGCGTGCGTTGACTAATTGAAGGCGGCGCACGGTCGGCAATTAAGGATACGCTCACAATATGACGTGATTACTCTTACCAAAGCTATTTTGGTTTTACAACTTGACTCCATTATTGCACGACAAACTTGTGTTAAGTCGCCAAACTGACATGAAGGCAAATCATCGTAGTTTTGCTTTCCTTTTTAGTATGGATCCATATCAAGTGAGCAACTATTTTGATAGCTGAATCGTTTAGAGACTTTATAAACCGATAAATTTTCATTTTTATGCCGCTTTATTGCAAATGTTCACTTTCTTTAGAATTTTTTTTTTTTTAGATAAAAAACGAACTACAATGTTCCCTATTTTATTTATGTTTTATATATTTTAATTGTATATATATATATATATATATATATATATATATCTTATTTTTAATTAAAAATACAAATGTTGATTAATTGCGAGTATACTCTTATGTGGTTGTTCGTTAATTTAAAAAAAAAAAAAAAAAAAAACCCACTAATTATTCCCTATTTTATTTATTTTATTATATATATGTAATATATATATATTATATATATATATATATCATATTCTTAGTTAAAAATCAGATTTAAATTAATTGCAAATATTTTCTTATTGAGTTTTTCTTTCATTTTTTGTTAAATTAAAATTATTTTTAAATGAAAAATACTAACACTAAACACTAATCATTCCCTTTTTTATTTATTTATAATGTATATGTATATATATCATGTTTTTAATAAAAAATAAAAATATGAATTGTAAATATTTTCTTTTTTTTTTTTACTTTTGTTATTTTGTTTATTAAGTTTTAAAATAATTACGTTTTTTAATTCAATTTTTTAATTAAAAAAACCAAATGTAAAACAATATTCTATTTATTTTTCTATTTTAAAAAAAAGTATTTTTTATTCTTTTATTGTTTTAGTTTTTGTATTTGTAATTGTATTGTATTAGTATTGTATTGTAATAGTAATTGTATTTTTCATAGCTTTCGAATCACTTCGACTTTATTAACCTAGAAATTGTCCAGATGCTCATTTATACCTCTTAATTGTGTATATTCTATATATTTTTTTGGGGGGGAATTTATTTTTTACATTTTTACAATGAAAAAAAAAAAAAACACACAAAATATTCCTCTTGTTAATTTATTGATATTTTTTTGACAAATAATTTTTAAAAAACGAAAAATATTTAATTTTTAAATAATTTATTTTCAAGTTTTTATTCATAGTTGTGTATTTATTCACATATCTCAAAAAAATAAATGTTCATTAATTGAAAATATCATCTTATTATTATTATTTTATTTTATTTTTTTTAGGGTTAGGGTTAGTAGTTAGGTAAGTAAATTTCAATTCTATTTTTTATAATACGAATTTTCTGGATTAAAAACCAAAACAGATATTATTAAAAAAAAAACAACAACAACATTTAATTAAAAAAAAAAAAAAAACACATGCAAATTGTTCTTTTCATTAACTCTTTTTTGGTTAAAAAAAACGCCAAAGAAAAAAAAAAAGTTTATTTACGAATGTGTTTATTTTAACTTAATTATTAATATTTAAAAAATGGCGGACTATACATAATGATGTAACGGGCCTAATCTGGCCCACAGGCCACTTATTTGACACCTGCGCAGTTGAAGGACAGATCAAATGTTTTTAATATGATCTATTATTTTTTTTCTAACCCTGACAGGGCACTCATTGTCTGCCACTAAAACTCACTTTTAATCTCGTTATAACTTCATCTGCGCATTTTATTTTATTTCAACGGGCAATATCGAACTAACACGCAAGCTAGGAACTAATTAAAGTCATTCGTCAAGATAGCATCGATCCCTCCCCAACATGGCCGCTGGTGTTTTTTTTTGCTTCCCTCCCACTCACGCTGACGGCGTCCATCTTGCGATCCTCAGGGGCAGCCGCGACAGCTCGGGCTCCAGCTGGACGGGCAGCAGCCGACAGAGCAGCACCGAGACGGACTGTCGCTACGGCAACGAGCCCCGGCCGTGGAGCAGCACCGACTCGGATTCGTCCTCGTACCGTTGGACGAAGCCCCGCCCCCCGCCGGCCGCCAATCCCGGCTGGGAAACGCGCGGCTCGACAGGTGCGAGCGAGTGACGTTTTCGCGCCGTCGACGCCTCCCGACTCGTCGCTAACGCTGCATTCTAATCACATCTGCCGCCGTCTAATTAAAAGCGAGAAGTCTCGATGTTCGCGGCCGAGCTGTACGTTTTGACACTTTTGCTTTTCTTCGCGCCTCTGAAAAAAAAAAAAAGGAGCGAAACACATTTTTTTCCGTTGTTCATTTGTTTTAACACTATAAAAAAAAGTTAACGGAAGTTGAAACATCAAGTCAACCAATTTTAAGTGAATTTTTATGTTTTGATGGAAAACTAAACGGTTACTCGACCACTCAGCGAAACCTCCATGTCAAAATGGATTGGACATGTAGTGCTGTCAATGAATTAAATCAATGCCTTTTAATGGGTTAATTTTTAAAGGTACTGTTTTAGTAAATCCTACCTTTTTCTCCTCCAGGCACCGTCTCTCTTTTCAGGGTTACCTCTGAGCCCCCCTCCATGCCCGAGCCCACTGCCCACCCTGCATACATCTTGGAAAATGGCATCCCACCGGGTAGCATCCTAGTCAACCCGCACACAGGTCTGAACGCACACACTCTACATACGCCTGTACGTCTCAAATAGTGGGGCGGATTGATGCTGGGGGTGGTGCATGTGACTTCGGGAAACATACTTTTTTGCTGTACTACAACCCCTAGCAAAAAGTATGGAATCACTAGTCTCGGTCGAGCACTCACTCAAAGATTATATTATGTAGAACAAACTCAGATAAAAAGCTTGAAAAAAAATTGAATGAATTTTAAAGTGCAACTCTTTAGCATTCACAAACACTAAAAGAAATGAATAAAAAACGTGGTGGTCAGTAAATGTTACTTTTATAGCGCGAGTGCAGAGAAATAAGTATAGAATCACTCCATTCTGAGGAAAAATATATGGAACCATTTGAAACAAACAAAGAAATAACAATCAAAACACTCTAGTCTTTAGTTGCACCACCTCAGGCTTTTATGACAGCTTGCAGTCTCTGCGGCATGGACTTGATGAGTATTCTTCATCAATTTGGTGCCAACTCTCCTTGATTGCGGTTGCCAGATCGTCCTTGCAGGTCGGAGCGTTGAAGTGGACCATTTTTTTCAATTTCCACCACAGTTTTTTAATAGTTTTTCTCCAAGGAATGCTTTAACAGCTTTAGCTCTGTGGCATGATGCATTGTCATCTTGGAAAATTACATATTTTCAATTGAAGGGATAAGAAAGCTGTCTAAAAATGTCAATTTAAACTTGCGCATTTATTGAAGATTTAACCACAGTCATCTCCCCAGTGCCTTTGCCTGACATGCAGCCCCATGTCATCAAGGACTGAGGGAATTTTGATTTTGTTTTCTTCAGGCAGTCATTTTTGAAAATCTCACTGGAACGGCACCAAACAAAAGTTCCAGCATCATCACCTTGTCCAATTCAGATTCTTGACTCATCACTGAAAATAGTGATTCCATATTTTTTTCATCAGAACGGAGTGATTCTCTATTTTTTTTCCCCCTGCACTTGCGCTTTAAAAGTAACATTTACTGACCACCACACAACATAATACAAGTCTAATATAAAAAAAATACAGGTTACAGTGTACAAAGATTGAAAATAAACTGAATAAGTGACTAGCAGCAAGTGGTAATATAACAGTGTGTAAATGGCAATTTACAGTACACAGACTAGAAGGCAGATGGCTTACTTGACAGTTTGTGAATAGATATTGATGTAACAGTGCAAAATGCTATAAAGTAACTGTGCAAATATCGCATACACACAGTACCCAGATTTAGACAGATGTCTGAAAATGTATTACATAGTGACATGCATGTGACAATGTTGTGGCATTAGCAGTGCAATGACAGTGACATTTCAGTGCAAACTTGAGTGTGGCGACAGCTCTTGGAAAGAAACTGTCTCTCAGGGGCCGTTTAAATGGCGATGCTGCGACACCAAGATGCAACAATTGTGTTGCGGAACGGCCTCGCCTTTACACGGTGACTGCGAAAACGGAAGGCGAAGACACAAACTTTTGATTCCGGGTTCCAAAGCGGAACGATTTGATTGCGGGTATTGCTCCAAAACCCTATGAATGGAATGGAACGCTCTCGCTCGTAAGAACTTACCAATACAAAAACTAGCAATTAATGAAACAATTGGCACAGTAACTGAAGAAATAATTAGCATAGAACATGAATTTTGATTGTTATTTTCATCTGCAATGCATGCTAGGAGGCATGTTGGGCGACAGCAGGTGGCAGCAGAGGTCGACTGTCTCCCCCAAGGGAGGAGTGATGGCCAAATTAAGCTTCTTGAAGCAATAAAGCTTTGCAGCCAGTTGGTTCTAAGCTTCATGGTGGTTCATTTGGTCTTATGACATCTTAAGATGCCACTGACAAATAAAGTGTTACCAGTTAATATCTTTTGGTGTACATATCCCATAATACAGTGAGGAGAGCTGCGGCTTATCTATGAACAAAGGATGTTTTCGTGTCAAATTTGGCGGGTGGGTGGCAGCTTATAGTCAGGTGTGGCTTGTAGTCCAAAAGTTATGGAATTCTTATCGAGATAGCAACACTACTTCCATGAGGTAGCATACAAATAAATATAAAAACCATGCAAAATACTAATCGGTAAGACAGTGGACTGGGTCACATATTAGACACAACCATCTTTCAACTAAAAATTAACTATTTAACGTCTTTATGACTCTATCTCTAAAATCTTCAATGACATAGTTTAGCTTAGCAGCATGAGAATCACCCAGTAGCAGCCATTTTACAAGCAAAATAACTGCTGGCATTTCAGGACAACCTTTCCTAAACCCCGATGGAAGCCCCGTGGTGTACAACCCGCCTGCTGCCCAACAGCCAATCAGGAGCCAGATGCAGGGAGCTCCAGCACAGCAGCCGCCACAGCAGGTAACGCTAATACACACACACAAGCGCTGACAAAAGATAAGTGCTGGACACGTGAGATGACAAACGTGTGTGTGTTTCAGGTGTACTCGCCCGTCTCGTACACAGCTCCACAGATGATGCCCGTAGCCCCCTCGCAGGCGTTCCCCGCCGTACGTATCACTTCCTTTTTGCATACTAACGCTAACATCCTGTTAGCATTGTATTGCATCAAAAAAATCCGTCAATTTCCTGTCCTGACAGATGGAAGACCTGTCGCAGCAGTTTTCACACGTGGCCGTCAGCTGTCAATCTTCTGGGGAAGCCACGCCCCTTTACCCACCTGCCCAAGGGTACGTGTACGCAGCCCCGCCCCCGCCGCCACAACCCGCCCCCCAAGCGCCGAACCCCCACAGCTACTGCCAAGCCTCACCACAGGTAAGTGGCAAAACTTTTGAGACACTTGCAGTAAAATGTAAATGTATACATATACAAATTAAAATGATTTTTAATGACCTACTAGTATGTTCATGTATACTCATTAACAGAAAAAAAAAAAAAAGTAATCATCGTGTTGTAATATGTAAATTACATAAATATATATTTACAGTGGGGAGAACAAGTATTTGATACACTGCCAATTGGCAGTGTATCAAATACTTGTTCTCCCCACTGTAAATATAGAAAAATGTAAATACATGATTTTAATTATTGCTTAAATGTTTCAATAACAGCAAAATATATATTTCAAAAGATCAATATAAAAAGAATATAATTCTAAATCTGACATCTGAAGGCAATCATATACAATTTTTGAAAATAAACTAAATGTATGTGATGAAGTTAATAAATGATATGGATTATGTCAAACATACGCTACACATATAGTACATACATAAGAGTACAAATAATAAGTATCATTGTTAAAGAAAAAACTTTTAAAAAATCAATATATTGTCAGTTATAAAGAAAAATAGTTAATTCATGATTCTAATAGTTAAATATGAAAAAAAGAAATACTGTATTTTCCGCCCTATAGACAAGTTTCCTGAGCGAAAATTGGGCGGCGCCATCTTTGACATTTTCTGCTACGGACTTCCAGTTTAGACAGAACAACATGAAGTGCGGTGGAAGTAAGCAATGTGTAGACACAGTTAAAACTGCAAAATCAAACCAGAGGAACCCACAGAATCACCAAAAATGGATTCAGCACGATGTAGATGAGGTTCCGAGACTTTCTGTCCTGTGCCTTTGTTCTTTTCCCTTCGTTGATCGTTCATGGACAAAATTGTAACAATCTGTGCAGCCTGGGTGTAAGGTATAGACCAGGGGTCCCCAAACTTTTTCCTGTGAGGGCCACATAACTTTTCCATTCTCTGATGAGGGGCCGGGTCAGTTTGTAACAGAAAAAGTGTGACGATTGCAGGCCTGCCTAAATGTAAAAATGTATTGTGTTTCAGAAAGCCACAATCAAATAACCCTTTCTGGATTCTTCACGGAACAAAAGTAGATAAAATAATAATAATATAATATAATAAAATAAAATAAAATAAAATATAATATAATATAATATAATATAATATAATATAATATAATATAATATAATATAATTAGGGCTGTCAAACAATTAAAATTTTTAATCGAGTTAATTACAGCTTAAAAATTTATTAATCGTAATTAATCGCAATTCAAACCATCTATAAAATATGCCATATTTTTCTGTAAATTATTGTTGCAATGGAAAGATAAGACAAGACAGATATATACAGTGGGGCAAATAAGTATTTAGTCAACCACTAATTGTGCAAGTTGTCCCACTTGAAAATATTAGAGAGGGCTGTAATTGTCAACATTGGTAAACCTCAACCATGAGAGACAGAATGTGGAAAAAAAAACAGAAAATCACATTGTTTGATTTTTAAATAATTTATTTCCAAATCATGGTGGAAAATAAGTATTTGGTCAATACCAAAAGTTCATCTCAATATTTTGTTATGTACCCTTTGTTGGCAATAACAGAGGCCAAACGTTTTCTGTAGCTCTTCACAAGCTTTTCACACACTGTTGCTGGTATTTTGGCCCATTCCTCCATGCAGATCTCCTCTAGAGCAGTGATGTTTTGGGGCTGTCGTTGGGCAACATGGACTTTCAACTCCCTCCACAGATTTTGTATGGGGTTGAGATCTGGAGACTCCAGGACCTTGAAATGCTTCTTACGAAGCCACTCCTTTGTTGCCATGGCTGTGTGTTTGGGATCATTGTCATGCTGAAAGACCCAGCCACGTCTCATCCTCAATGCCCTTGCTGATGGAAGGAGACTTTCACTCAAAATCTCTCGATACATGGCCCTATTCATTCTTTCCTTTACACAGATCAGTCGTCCTAATCCCTTTGTAGAAAAACAGCCCAAAAGCATGACGTTTCCACCCCCATGCTTCACAGTGGGTATGGTGTTCTTCGGATGCAATTCAGTATTCTTTCTCCTCCAAACACGAGAACCTGTGTTTCTACCAAAAGTTGTATTTTGGTTTCATCTGGCCATAACACTTTCTCCCAGTCCTCTTCTGGATCATCCAAATGCTCTCTAGCAAACCGCAGATGGGCCTGGACGTGTACTGGCTTCAGCAGGGGGACACGCCTGGCAGTGCAGGATTTGAGTCCCTGGCGGCGCGTTGTGTTACTGATAGTAGCCCTTGTTACTGTGGTCCCAGATCTCTGTAGGTCATTCACTAGGTCTCCCCGTGTGGTTCTGGGATTTTTGCTCACCGTTCTTGTTATCATTTTGACGCCATGGTGTGAGATCTTGCATGGAGCTCCAGATCGAGGGAGATTATCAGTGGTCTTGTATGTGTTCCATTTTCTAATAATTGCTCCCACAGTTGATTTCTTTACACCAAGTGTTTAACCTATTGCAGATTCAGTCTTTCCAGCCTGGTGCAGGTCTACCATTTTGTCTCTGGTGTCCTTCGACAGCTCTTTGGTCTTGGCAATAGTGGAGTTTGGAGTGTGACTGATGTAGGTTGTGGACAGGTGTCTTTTATACCGATAATGAGTTAAAACAGGTGCCATTAATACAGGTAACGAGTGGAGCCTCGTTAGAAGAAGTTAAGATGTCTTTGACAGCCAGAAATCTTGCTTGTTTGTAGGTGACCAAATACTTATTTTCCACTCTAATTTGAAAATAAATTCTTTAAAAATCAGACACTGTGATTTTCTGTTTTTTTTTTTTTTTTTTATATTCTGTCTCTCATGGTTGAGGTTTACCCATGTTGACAATTACAGGCCTCTCTAATCTTCTCAAGTAGAAGAACTTGCACAATTGGTGGTTGACTAAATACTTATTTGCCCCACTGTACATTCAACATACAGTACATAAGTACTATATTTGTTTATTATAACAATAAATCAACAAGATGGCATTAACATTATTAACATTCTGTTAAAGCGATCCATGGATAGAAAGACTTGTAGTTCTTAAAAGATAAATGTTAGAACAAGTTATAGAAATTTTGTATTAAAACCCCTCTTAATGTTTTCGTTTTAATAAAATTTGTAAAATTCTCAATCAAAAAATAAATTAGTAGCTCGCCATTGTTGATGTCAATAATTACACAATGCTCATTCATGGTGCTGAAACCCATAAAATCAGTCGCACCCAAGCGCAATCTAACATAATTAGGGCTGTCAAAATTATCGCGTTAACGGGCGGTAATTCATTTTTAAAATTAATCACGTTAAAATATTTGACGCAATTAACGCACATGCCCCGCTCAGACAGATTTAAATGACAGTACAGTGAAATGCCCACTTGTTAATTGTGTTTTATGGAGTTTTGCCGCCCTCTGCTGGCGCTTGGGTGCGACTGATTTTATAGGCTTCAGCACCCATGAGCATTGTATAAGTAATTATTGACATCAACAATGGCGGGTTACTAGTTTATTTTTTTATTGAAAATTTTACAAATTTTATTAAAACGAAAACATTAAGAGGGGTTTTAATATAAAATTTCTATAACTTGTACTAACATGTATCTTTTAAGAACTACAAGTCTTTCTATCCATGGATCGCTTTAACACAATGTTAATAATGTTAATGCCATCTTGTTATAATAAACAAATACAGTCCTTTTGTACCGTATGTTGAATGTATATATCCATCTTGTGTCTTATCTTTCCATTCCAACAATAATTTACAGAAAAATATGGCATATTTTATAGATGGTTTGAATTGCGATTAATTACGATTAATTCATTTTCTGCTGTAATTAACTCGGTTAAAATTTTTAATCATTTGACAGCCCTAAATGTAATATAATATAAAAAATGTAATATAATATAATATTATAAAATAATATTATAATAATAACACTATTAATTAAATAGATAATAACCAAATAACACTCTCTGGGTTGTTCACAGAAAAAATCCAGGAAATAAATATCACTATTGAAAAAAAAATGAATAAAATTGTTATGGGGGCCGGACCATATGTGGAGGCGGGCCGTATCTGGCCCGCTGGCCATAGTTTGGGGACCCCTGATGTTGACTAATACGCCGGCCACTTCAGAGACCAAAATTACAAATATTACAGTTGCCGAATGCAGAAGGGCTGACACGGATTATGTTGTTACAGGAAATACTACAAAGTATTTTTCATCTGGTTAGATTATAGTTATAGTATTATGAGTTCATGACACATGTACATATAAACACAAATTTCATTATTTTTTATTCCAGATATTAATCACCATTAAACTTTTGGCCAACATGATTCCATTTCTTGTTTTTTTTAAATGATTGGAGCATGCGCAAAACAGGTCAATAAATCACAATTTATAAAATTATTACAAAATATTAGCGAAGGTGGAGCATAAGTCAAGCCTTCCATCATCAAAGTATATTGCGCTTAGTCTCGATGTACGGTATTGGCCTGAATATAAGACGGTGTTTTTTGCATTGAAATAAGACTGAAAAAGTGGGTCGTCTTATATTCGCGGTCTAGACATTATACTAATTCACGACGCTAGATGGCGCCAGATATCATTGAAGCGAATGCTGAACTTGAGGAGTCTGTCATGACAGATCTCAGCTACTCTCAAGTTTAACCAGTTTGCATTATTTAATTGCAATGTTTTTCCCGTATTCAGATTTGGTTCAAGACTACAGTTACAGTTAGACCTCACTTTGATGGTTAATACAGTTATTGCAATTTTGGTTTTTTATCACAATAGATTGGTTTATTTACAATTCAAAAACCAGAAGCCATTCATTTACGAATGTGATTGCACTTTAGTTTACATATTTAAATGTTCAGATAATAAGATTTGAATGAGGCAAAATAACATGCTTTGTCTCTCAAATATATTGTTATAATCATTTGTTTCGGATGTACTGTAATTATTTTCTGTATAAAAATAATTTGGTGTTCAAAAAGTCTTTTTCCAAACTTGAGTCTTGAAATAGCGGGAGTCCTCTTATAATCAGGGCAGTCTTATATTCGGGCCAAGACGGTATGTCCATCAACGTACAGTAAGTATTGTTGTGAGGCACATCAAGTTGTCTTCCCTTGCCTAACAGCGTTTTTTACCTGTAAACAAACGAACAAAAACTTGTAACACTTGCATTTATGCATTCAGGGTAAGAAGCCCATGTATGACCTGTAGTAATTGATTGTTTTTCATTTCTTTATCGTAGTATAACTATATTTAGCAAAGTTAAAGATGTCTCAGCTGTGACGCAAAACACAGAATTGTAGTCAAGTAGATCTTAATTGTGCCATCCTACACGTACTGATTAGCAACAGGCTAGCAGCAGATAGCATATGTTGCAGCCACAGCAGTACAGTAGTTGTCATAAATAATATCACACATAATCATAATTACAATCATCATCGTAATATCAATATCATTGACAATAAGTCGTTTCTTGCGCAATATATTAGCTTTAGTAATTTTGGAGCACTGGACACAGTAAAATGCAGGGATAGGAGAACCTACCTTCCATAACACAGCGGCAACATGGCTACAAAAACACCCGGTCTTTGTGGTGGCACGAGCTTGGTTCCACATCTGCCTTCATGAACATGTTGTCCTCCCCTGTTGTGATCATGGCAGACGGATGCGGTATTTCCAAATTGTCTTTTTTTTGAGGGATTTTGATAAGCGATGCCACTTCAGCTCCATTGTTGTTTTGGTTAGAAAACGTGGAAAACGGAAGTCGCGAGCAGAAACGCGGAAGTAACTCGGAAACTAGTCTATATTAAAAGCCTTCATTTTTCTCAAAAGCATATGGATCAATATTAATTATGTTATGACATTCACTTCAGCTCCATCTAGTGGAGGCATTATGCAACTCCAACCACTACTACTACTACTACTTTACTTTACTGTATAATGCAATGCGCCCTATATATGAAAATAATTTTAAGAAAGGCTGTTCACTGAAGGTGCACCTTATAGTGTTGAAAATACGGGATGTAATTAAAAAAAATATTGAAAAATAAATAAATAAAATTTTGTATTTGAAGACAACCATATAATTGTATGTTTTAATTTTCATTGTATGAAATAAATGTAATATATCGATTCTAAAATATCAATGTATTAACAATCAGCAAAAACATGACAATTATTCAATTCAATATTTTTAACCAACTCCAAGCATTCATTCTATGAATATAAATAAAATGTATTAATAGTATACTAATATTTTGAATGTTTGTTCAACACTACTAGCATTACGCATTGTAATTTTAATGAATGAAACCCAATTTTATCCTTACCTAATAACACCATTTATACAAAAATATCTTTCATACTTTTTTTTTCCAGATGCCTGCCTTCTACTACAGCCAGTATCCTACCTCAGCTCAACAACCAGTCAAGGCCGCCTCACCCAGCTGTAGCGCAGGTAAATCGCCCGCACACCAAGACAACCTTACTTAACGCCCTTCATAAGACGTCAACGCACGGCAGTAGAGAAGGGGGCCGTTACACTGTCAGAGATGAAGTCTTGAGGGTCTCACAGTGAACCGGTCTCTTTCCCTGCTGCTTACAATCGTCCAAAACAGAAAATCTTTCAGATTTTTCAGATTTATTTTTACCTGCTCTGTTCAGATGCTTAGACCCAGAGAATAGGAATCTGAGTGTCCTTATAGTCTGAACAGTTTTAAAGTATCACATAGGAGTTTGATAAACTCTGATTGTGGTTGTTCATGATGATTTATTTATGAGAAGAAAGATGTGAACATGAAAGGGTTTATGGGGGACAGAAAGGAAGGAAGCAGACAGAAGAGGAGAAGAACAAACAACAACAAAAAAATAACACTATTAAACTCTTAGTGTTACCTATGAACCAGTGTTGTTTTCGTCAATAAACGATATCAAAAATATTTAGTGGACGAATATTTTTTTTCATGACGGTGACGAGCTAAAAACGTGGCTTGAGAGACTAGAACATTTCGAGATGAATGCCAGTTTTCGTCTGACGAGTCGACGACGAGATGAAAATGCGAGTTTCTGTCAAATGTTCACAATACGTGTCATTTTTATATTGTACGTAGAGTACGTCAGCTTGCATCGTAGCAGTGTTTGAGTCAAGTCATTCATATGAGATGCTGCGCCTCTCCCTCACTCGCCTCACCGGATTTAAAGCTAGGCTGCGCTCTATCTTACTTGTTTGGAAACACGGTAACGTTTGCTTTCTTTTCTTAGCAAGAGAGAATATGTAATGCTGCTTTTAAAGGTCTGTGCTGAGTGATCAACAGATGCTAAATGTAACACCTAGCGCTAGCGTAGCATTCATATTAGCATTAGCTTGAGAATGGCAGTCGTCCTCTTAAAACACTGGGCAGCCTAAAGCAGAGCCACTTGGCTTTTCTGGTCAGTAAGTCAAGAGGAGAGTCAGTTGGTGAAATGGCATTTAGCTAATAGCCCACTTCAGCTGTTTTATTTGGTAAATGAGCAATTACTGGGAAATACGGACTGCTCACAACTTCTAGCGAGACGAAGAATAGCAAAAAAAACCCAAAAACAAAACAGACTTCCCGGTGTTAAACGCTCAGAAAACTTTTTTTTTTTTACATAGTTCATGGCTTCCAGGTGGGTTTAACTAAAAATGATGTTGTTTTTTTCTTACTGATGTGAGTTGGCGCTGTCCTTTTAGACACTACTTGTCTGCCTTTGTTCATTCGAAATTGTTGGAAACCTTTATTTTTGGACTTAAACTTAGAGATGTTTAGACATTTTGATTAATTGTCGACTAAAATTAGATAAATTTAGATGAGATTCCGTTGCCTAAAACTAGACGGAAATGAACACATTTTGAAATGACTGAAATATGACTAATAAGTATTTTCGTCCAAAAGACGAGGACTAAAACAAGAATTAAAGGGATCCACGGATAGAAAGACTTGATGTTCTTAACTCATTCACTCCCAGCCATTTTCACCAGAGTAAGGCCCTTCGCTCCCGGCCGTTTTACTGGATTTTGACTGATTGTGCAAGGCCCACAGAAAATTCTGTTCTATTGCTATATAAACATGGAACCCACCAAAAGAAAGATTACTCTATTCTTTCAGCAGAAAGAAAAGTTAGTTCATATCTTTTTCCATTCTTTAGATATCAGCATTAGAAAATAGCTTAGTTTGAGCAATTTTCCAATTTCTGATGAAAAAACGGAGAAATTGAGCTTTTTGTGAAAGCATACATTTCAAACATAACTTTGACTTATACACAGCTATTTTTTGCTTTAGTTACATCCCAAACATCTGAATAATGTTTTCCTTTTACAAAATAAGATAAACAACAAGACAAATACAGCTTTTGATAGCAAAGTAACAATTTACACATAACTGAAAGATGACACTGTTCTGGCCGTGACAGCCAGTTAAACTTTTCCCTCATCGCCATCTGTCTCATAAAGATGATTTTTTTTTCGTCTCTGTGTGCTCTGCTCGCGAGCAGCACGGACTTAAAGACACTGTCTGCTGCACTAATGGTCCCGGTCGTTCTGCTCGCTCGTCCGCCGCCTGGCATCCATTCGGTCGTCTTCCGCCGGTGCCCGGCCGTGCGGCTTTGCCGTTCGTTGCCTTTGAATTGGGTTGCGGGTCTTACAAAATGCGCTACTGCCCTCCAGTGGCCAGTTTTATTGCTTTAAAATGGATTTTCAGCTTTGTGCTTGGAGCTAAATTGAATCACGACCCAGAGATGTCTTTTTTTGAAAAAAAAAAAACAAAAACAAAAACAAAAACAAACAAAAACGTAAAAGATGTATATACGTCTTGGGACGCTGAAACAATTAAAAATAGAACGTATTTTTACGTTTTTGGGAGCAAACAAATTAAAGATAAACGTTATTATGAGTTAAAATACTTTGATATTGAAACCCCTCTTGACGTTTTCGTTTTTATACAATTTGTAAAATTAGTTTAACTAGTAGGTTGCCATTGTTGTTGACATCGCAGGGTGGTGACGTCACATGGTTACGCTTCCAGGCAAAAGTCCGCTAGCTTAAATGCTATAAAATGTTTTTTTTTTTTTTTTTTTTTTTTTTACAAAGCTTTTTAAAAAATCAAACACATATTCCCACAAAAAAATGGCTAAATATACTTCTAAAATAAATACATGAACAAACATATTAGCTCAAACAAAATATAACTTATGTTGGTCTTAACAGGGAGCAGCTGGATTCAGTTAGACGAGTTATGGCATATTCACTGCTGCCAAGGGAGGGCAGTGTATCCAAACAAATCAATAAAACTAAATGCAACACTTTCAAAACAAACCATTATAACGTCACTAATTAAACGAATCCTCGAAGCAGTAAAGTTTGATTCGTAGCGTTTTTCCAATTGAATTACTCGATTAGCTGTTGTAGCACTAGAACAGTGGTGGTATCGTTAGCTCGTGATTAGGCAGAGTGGAACGTACGCAATTCAACAATGTGAGATGGGTCACACAGTATTATGCAATTCACCTGTAAGGATGGATATG
Organism: Corythoichthys intestinalis; assembly: GCF_030265065.1. NCBI lineage: Eukaryota > Metazoa > Chordata > Actinopteri > Syngnathiformes > Syngnathidae > Corythoichthys > Corythoichthys intestinalis. The sequence continues at coordinate 29,722,327 of NC_080416.1, forward strand.
TTGACATCCTATTTTATGCTACCTGATCGCTTATCCTAGCACCGACAATCTCTCTACCTGAGTGTCTAATTGCATCCAGTCATCCGTGTGATAGTCCTGCAGAAAGGTGGAAATGCTGACAAATAAAAAAACACCTCCGACCAAGAAAAGTCTCATATTGACCTTTTTCCATGTTAACGCCAGGTTACGCCCCCATCGTGGGCGTCGCCCAGCAGCAGTCGTACACGCCGGTGACACCGCACCATTGTAGCATGCTCCAGGTAAACTAAGAAAAATGAAATAATAATCTTACAAATCAATCATAAAAATGTTTTTCCACAGGGCGGGGTCTCCGTTTATCCACCTAGTAAACTTGGCGAGGCAGGATACTGCTGCCTGGTGGGTCCGGCGGTGGCGGCGGCGGCAGCGCCACCCCCACCTAACTGCGGTGCCGCCTGGACCGCATAGCAAAGATGCTTTTTCCTGCCGCATGTTCACACAAGCACTCACACATTAATGCACTGTACCAAAGCTTCATTTATATACGAACAGAACTGCTGTATTGACTGCATAATTTATACTAAATGCAAATTGGAGTTTTATATTATATTGAGATGTTATATATATATATATATTGTGATTGATGCCAAAAAAAAAAAATGCACTGTGTGACTATATTCAATAAACGCACGTGGCGAAGTCACGTTTTTCACGCCAAATTGTTTTTTTGAGCCTTTTTTTTTTTTTTTGAAGCGCTGAAACCAAATATTTTAAACGTGTTTTTGATATGAATCAGGCGCGCCCCCTACTGCTTGAACGCGGTTACACGAGCAGTTAAATGTCATTCTCATTAAGCTGTTGTATTTAAAGACTTCCTCAGGTATAAATCTTATTCATTAATCTCCTGAACCGCTTATCCTCACGAGGGTCGTGGGGGGTGTAAATATTAATTTAGGTAAAAAATATGGACATGTTCCTGACAGTGAGAAAATCATGTTATAAATCATATGCCGGTTCATGCAAATAAAACAAAATCTAATCCATATATTTTATTTATGGCCTCATTGATAAAAAATGACCCCGAAAAATCATGGCTTTAAAAGTCATAACTACCCAAAAACAAACAAATATTGATGGCAAAAGATGATCATGTTGGTTAAAGTTACTATGACTGAAAAAAAACCAATACTTCTGAAAATCACTTTATTGATGGTGTAATAAATCCTATTTTCATTTTTTTATTGTTCGTTTTCATTTTTATATATACATAAAAACATTAATGTTCATTTTGAGTCATTTTTTATGAATCACTTTCAAGGGATAAAAGTATTCTATTTTAAAATTAAAGCAACACTTTGTGACTTTTCAGTTTTGGCAGATTTTAGCGACGTCGGTGGACAAAAATGGTAGTGTTTTGCCTTAAGTAAGACTGCGTTTCCCATGAGCACCAGCGCATAGTGTCGTAAAATCCTCCTCTACCGATCGCCTGGCGATAGATTAAATGAAATTTCTGTTTGCAGTGGCTGTGTGAAGGATGAATAATATTGAGGTAATGAATCCAGTTGTGGCTAAACAATAGCATATGACGGTTAGCAACCGTGTGGCTAACTGCCAGGTCAGCGAGTTAAAGCCGGGCCAATGTTTATTCTTGAGAGTCCTTTTATCCTCCTCAGACAAAACTTTTTGTCTGTGTTGTTGCTCTGCCATCTTTGCAGATTATCAACAAATGGGATATATTTCAATGGAGTCGTGTTCAGGCTGGGATACCTCTCATGTATACAGATATGAAAAAGACTGAACCTTGTATCAGGAAATTATTAGTCATTTAATGTGGGGTCCTCTGGTGGGACCACTGGTTATTAGTCACTTACTGAATTCGGCGTTGTCACGAAAAAAAGCCAACTTTGGCACCCCATCCTGGTGAGGCCCGTGAATGAAAACCCACAATTTTCAAAACTTAAAACCTCATATGCCTCATGAACAGTCTCACCAATTTTGAAGAGGATCCAACAAACTCCCTGGGTGCCAATGTCTCAGATATGCACCCTGTAACGCAATATAAATTTCACATTCAATCCAAAATACCAGATTTCTTGTTGGGTTTGGAATATTATATAGTAGTATTATAGTTTTGCACAAGGTATCGACTCCCCACATTTCATCGCTCCACATTGAAAAAAACCTAATATGAGGGGACATTTTGAAAAATTCAAGGGGGCGATGTTGAGCCATTTTGTTATCGTTTTTCACAAAGTTGCAAAATTATCAAAATCAATGTCAAGCCGTATTTTTGTGCAAATTTTGGTGAGTTTTAGAGAATCTTAAGGCCTCCAATTCTGTTGCCACTAGCTGGCCCTATAGGGTTGATGCAAACGACCCCTCTACAGGACCCTTCAGGGTACGACTATCATCAAGTAAGGGAAGGTTGGTGCAGATATGTTGTATATTTGTCCACTTATGACTGTTCAAAATTTGTGGCGAGACAAAATGGCGACGGTCATTTTCATTTTCCTGTTTGGACCCCTCTGCTTCAAAGAAACCTCAATATTTTTCATCTGGCACCTGAACACATGTCTTAAGACTCCCTTGATGCAGGTCAATTTCTGATGATGATGATTTTTTCCTCTTGGAAGAGGAGCCGGTCTCGTTAATAATAATAAAAAAAAAAAAAAAAGGCGGTTACTGTTCCCAGCCGGTGGCGCCAGGCCTGATATTTCAATGCAGTAATGTTCAGGCTGGGATACCTCTCATACATGCCAGATATGAAAAAGACAACCTTGGATCGGGAAGTTATTAGTCATTTACTGAATTTGGCGTATTAAACCCCCCAAAAAAGGCCGACTTTGGCACCCTGTTCAGGTCAGGCCCATGAGTGAAAACTCACCATTGTGATAACTTTAGATACCATATGTCTGATGAACAGTCTCACCAATTTGAAGAGGATCCAACAAACTGCGTAGGTGCCAATTTCTCAGATATGCACCCTGTAACTCGATATAAATTTCCCGTTCAATCCAAAATTCCTGATTTCCTGTTGTGTTTGGAATATTTGTGCGACTTTTTGGAGCAGTTTTGCACAAGGTATCGACACCCCAAATAATTTAATTGCTCTAAATTAAAAAAAAAAAACTAATAAAAGAGGCCTTTTTGAAAAATTCAAGGGGGCAACATTGAGCCATAGTGTGGCGGTTTTTCGCAAAGTCAAAAAATTATCAAAATTTACGCCAAGCCGCATGTATCGGCAAGTTTTCGAGCATGTTAAAGCCTCCAAATTGTCCATTTTCATTTGCCATGAAATAATAATAGAAAATAATCCTTTGCATTACAATGGGGCTCTCGCATCACTTGGCACTTGCGCCCTAATAAACTGATGAGAATATCGTTTTTTTCCCTGAAGCCTCAGATTAAAATTTCTATAACTGTATACAGTGATATGAAAAAATTAGGACACCCCACGAAATATTCAGTTCTTTATTAAGAAATGTTCACATATCAATTTCTGATCTTGTTTTTCCTTATCTCTAGAAAAGAAAGTGATGTAATTGCAGGTAAACAACAAAAAATAACATTGTACATTGTTTTAAATATATCAACAAAAATGGATATTCTAGCTGAGGAAAAAGTTAGGACACCCTACTACCTAATAGCTAGTGTTAGCCCCTTTGGCTGAGTTAACTTCACTGAGACGCTTTTTGGAACCATCTACCAGTCTTTGACATTGGTCTGAAGAAAGTTTGCACCCACTCCTCAATGCAGAATACTCCCAGTTGTGAGATGTTTGAGGGGTTTCTTGCATGTACAGCCCGTTTCAAGTCACCTCATAGCATCTCAATGGGAATAAGATCTGGGCTTTGACTCGGCCATTCCAGGAGTCTCCATTTCTTCCTTTTCAGCTAATCCTTGGTGGATTTACTTGTATGTGTCACGTCTTGTATTTTTTCATGGATGATCTCACATGTTCCTCAAGCACCCTCTGATACACGATATAATTCATGGTGGATTCTATGATGGTGAGTTGGCCAGGTCCTGCATCAGCATGCATTTCCACATCAACAGTAGCAAGAGCCTGCTGTAGGTCCCGTGATGACATTTTGCTCTCGGGATGAACTTGCTTAGACGGCCAGACCTGGGCATGTTGGCGGTTGTTTTGAATGTCCTCCACTTGTAGACTTTTCCAGAAAGTGGAATAGCTGATTTTATATTCTTTTGAGGTCTTTTGAAATCCCTTCCCAGATTCATAAGGGTCTTACAATCTTCTTTCTGAAGGCCTCAGACAGCTCCTTTGATCTCATCATGGTGTTTTCTCTCACTTCAACCGTCAGGGGCACACCAAACAAAATGTGAGGTTTAAATAAGTGATTGAATGTGGGGGGTGCCTTAATTTATTCCTCAACAGAAATTGCATTTATTTAAAATTATATTTAAAGTTTTTTTTTTTTTTTTTTTAAATTATTTTTTTAATTACTTTTTTTCAGTTTTGTTTAGTTCTAACACTTAAATTTCTCAAGGTTGTTCAAATTGATATTAACTATCTATATGACCAAATACTGTATGTTAGAAAACACACAGGCTTCCATTGGGTGTCCTAATTTTTTCACGACTGTTTTGTTTTATTACTTTTATTTTGCGATGATAACAGTGTTGATCGCATCTCTGTCAATTTTTTGTTGACTGTTTTGTGAAGCAGATATTTGCATACATCTAAGTTTAAATTAAAACATAAAAAAAGGTCAGATGACTCACGTGACCTTTTGCCTCCGACAGCAGTAATAACGCTCTCTCGTGATAATTCATTCATCAAGTGGCTCCGCTTCCTATTTCCAGCCAACAAAACGTATCCATCATCCCGGCCGGGCTCGCAAATTAAATTTGGATTTCATAACGTGCCTTCAATAATTCATGCGGCGGCCGCCGCTTTCATATAAAGGCCCCTTTCGTCCTGCATGACTTTGACATGAGCGAGCGGCTCTGTAGGTTGATGATCTTTAATAACAATAATAATAATAATAATCAAAGGCACATGTACAGCCATAGTGAGAGATGAGAGACCAAGCTGGCTTCTTTGTGAAAATACAGCAGAGGTCAGGAGGAGAGACATCTTCTATCAGTAGATTCCTTTCACGTAACATCCCATCCTTCAAGTAAGTTCGCTGCATGGAGGACCCCCCCGCTGTGCACCCCCTTGCACACACACACACACAACACATACACACTTCCAAGTCATCCACTAACACTAAACGTCACATTAACATAGTTAAAAAGCGTTTTTTGTTGACGCATCTTGCACAGACAGAAAAAACAATGTAGCTAATAAATTTGTTAAAAACGGTTTGCCAGATTATAGAAAAAAATATATTTGAAGTTGGATGGGAAAATGAGTGATTTCAGATTAGGAACTGTTGGTTTTTGAACTTGGATTAACTGGATTTTGCATGAGAACAAATGAGAAAATTATGTCAATGAAAATAAGGTCAAATTCAAATTTTTTGTCCAGAAAAACAGCAAATGTTCGAACTATTATGTTTTTCCTCAATCATGTTTCCTAAAAGATTATACAAAGTGGTAAAAGGGAAAAAAATCAAACAAAACATTTACACAACACACTCAATTAAAATTAGTCAACAAAAATGTAAATTCCTTTTTCTCTTTTTTTAATTATGCACCATTTTTAGATTAATTAAAATTCAACACACGTGGCAGGAAAAATAAGTTTTTGATTTTGAGGATTTTCACTTAAAGAAAAAAAAACTGTTATATAGCCAAAAATGCATTAATTTTGTTACTACTTTAAGCCATTTTCTAAAATAAACTTGCTTTACTCAGAATATAAACTTTCAAAATGATGTCAAATGATTATTACAATTCAACACAAGTGGCAGGGAAATGTTTTTGATTTTAGTTGTGAGTATTTTCACTTTAAAATATATTGTATAGATATTGCATTACTATTTTAAACTTTTCTAATAAATTTTCCTTGCTCAAGAAGTGAAACCTGCGAGATTGATGTCAAATTATTAAAAATTCAACACAAGTGGCAGGGAAATATATTTTTTTTAATTGTGAGGATTTTTCCCTTTAAGAAAATTGTAGCCAAAAACGGATTAATTTTGCAACTTTTTTCTGCATTTTTTAAATAAACTTGCTTTACTAATGAATAGAAACTTTCAAAATGTCAAATTATGAATTATTCAAATTCAACACAAGTAGCAGGAAAATAATGACATTTTTTATTTTAGTTGTGAGGATTTTAACAAAAAAAATATTGCCAAAACTTGATTAATTTTGCAACTATTTTAAGAATTTTTTAATAATAAACTTGCTTTACTCAGGAATATAAACTTTCAAAATGATGTAAAATTATTAATTATCAAAATTCAACAAAGTTGCAGGGAAATAATGATTTTTTATTTTTAGTTGTGAGAAGTTTAACAAAAAAAATATTGCCAAAAATGTTAATTTTAATGCTGTTTAAGCATTTTTTTATATAAACTTGCTTTACTCAGGAATATAAACTTTCGAAATGTCAAATTATGAATTATTCAAATTCAACACAAGTGGCAGTAAAATAGTTTTTTATTTTAGTTGTGAGAATTTTAACAACAACAAAAATATTGCCAAAACTGGATTAATTTTGCAACTATTTTAAGCATTTTTTAAAATAAACCTGCTTTACTTAGGAATAAACTTTCAAAATGATGTCAAATTATTAATTAAAATTCAACACAAGTAGCAGGGAAGTAATGACTTTTTTTATTTCAGTTGTGAGGAGTTTGACAAAAAATATTGCTAAAAAAAGTGTTTTATTGCTATTTTAAGCATTTTTTTTTTAGATAAACTTGCTTTACTTAGGAATTGAAACTTTTTAAATGAATTGATGTCAACATAACTTCCATTTTTTGATTCATTTTTGGAAAATGATGACATTTTTTATTTTAGTTGTGAAATTATAGCCAAAAAAATATATATATACATATTAAATGTAGCTAATAAATTTCTTCTAAATGGCTAGACGGATTATAGAAAAAATATTGAAGTTGGATGGAAAATGATTGATTCAAGATTAGGAACTGTTGATTTTTTAACTTGGATTTTGCACGAGATCAGGTCAAATTCAAATTTTTTCCAGGAAAAAAAGAAAATGTTCAAAATACATTTTGTTTTTCCTCGATCACATTTCTTAAAATATAAAATTAGACAAAGTGGTGAAAGGGAAAAAATGAAAAAAACATTTATGGAACACTAAATTCCTTTTATTTATTTTATTTTAAATATGCACCATTTTCAGATTTATTAAAATTCAACACACGTGGCGGGAAAAGTGGCGTTTTCGATTTTAGTTGAAAAAAACAACAACTATTATATAAACAAAAATGTGTTAATTTTGTTATTAGTTTAAGCCATTTAAAAAAAAACTTGGTTTGCTGAGGAATATAAACTTTTAAAATAAATTGGTGTCAAATTATTAATTAAAATTCAACACAAGGGGCAGGAAAATAATGTTGAGGATTTTAACTCAAAATAAAAAGTTATATTGCCAAAAATGCATTGATTTTATTACTATTACTAAACATTTTTTCTCTTTAAATAAACTTACTTTACTCAGGTATATAAACTTTCGAACTTATGTGAAATTACTAATTATTAAAATTCAACACAAGTGGCAGGAAAATACTGAAGATTTTGATATAAGTTGTGAGGATTTTCACTTTAAAAAATTGCCAAAAATGTGTAAATTTTATTACTATTTTAAGCATTTTTTCTTAAATAAACTTGCATTACTCAGAAATTGAAACTTTTGAAATAAATTGATGCCAAATTATTAAAATTCAAAACGTGGCAGGAAAATAACATTTTTGATTTTATTTGTGAAGATTTTCACTTTAAACAATATATATTGTCAAAAATGTGTTAATTTTATTAATATTTTAAACATGAAAAAAAATGCTTGAATGCTTGAAATAAATTGATGTCAAAATATTCATTAAAATTAAAATTGTAAAATAATGTTTTTTGTTTTACTTGAGGATTTTCTCTTAAAAGAATTACAACCAAAAATTAATTTTGCTACTATTTTTAAGCAATTTTTTTAAAATAAACTTGCTTTACTCAGGAATTGAAACTTTTGAAATGAATTGATCACGCCATGTTCCTTTTTTTTTGGACTAAATTTCATACTATTTTTAACTCTTACTGCCAATCCAATTAGATGTCTATTGCTGTCTATTGCTGTCAATGGCAGCCAATGAGTTGACTTCAGGAAAAAAAAAAAAAAATGCTATGAAAACCCAAAGACGCGCAAAAAACCAAGCGCATTAAACTGTTATTAAATATTTTTGAAAGGGTTAAAAGCATGGGTAACTATACATAAAATGAACACACACACACAGTCACACACAATCACAGCTCAGTTGAGTAAACACTCATTTTCACAGACTTTTGGCTCTCGCGTGTGTGGGGCGGGGCTAGGGTCGGGGGCGGGGCTACTGCTACACACGGACCACTAACCCAAAAATGGAACAAGTCTTCTCACTTGTGGTGTAAAAGGAGGTAAGTGGATTAGTAGGGTGTGTGTGTGTATGTGTGTGAGTGTTAAGAGGTATCAGTGGTTGAGTGGCGTCGACTCTCCGTCTTCTCTGGGTAGCCCCCCCCCCCCTCGTGGCGGTCACTTGCTCGCTCTACGGGTTTTTCACTTTTGGACCTGGAAGATGAAGAGGCGCAGGTTGATGTTTTTGGCGGCCAGCAGTTTGTTGCACTCCACAGAGTCGCAGATGGGCAGGAGCACGTAGTCCGTCTCGTTGTCGTCGTTGCTGAAGGCGTAGTGGTGGATGACCGGCTTGATGCGCACGTCGTCGTAAGGGCCTTTCAGCAGCAGGAACGAGCATTCCAGCGCCGAGTTCACCTGAACGAAACACGCGCGGACAAATTGACTCGGCTGCAGCCGCATGAAGAAGGTTTCACAAGTAAAGTAGTACAGCTTCCAGAAATAGCAAAAAAAAAAACATCATGTTGAACGTTTAAAAAAACAAAAAAAACGGCAGCCACAAAAATCTGAAATTTCGACACAAATACAAAAAAATACGTCAAAGTAAAATCTAAGAATTTTTTTTTTTTTTAATGAAATCCACATATTTATAGGACAAAACATTCAAATTGTACCAAAAAACAATTTTTTACCTTTGAACTTGCACATAAAGTACTATAAAAATCTACATGCTTCACAAAAAACATTGAGAAAACATCTGAACACTTAAAAAATGCAACTAAGTTGATCAAAAGAAAATTTGCACAAAAAAAAAAACAAAAACAAAACATTTTTAATCAAATTTAAATTTTGGAGAATTGATGCATCAAAAAGGTAGGTGGGTGATTCTCATGAAGCTAAGCTACACTATGTCTTTCACCATTTTAAGGATCTAGTTCATTTTTGGTTGAATGATGGTTATATTATGTGACCAGTCCACCATTCCTTACCAAAATATTTTTTTTGTCACTGATTTTAGAGTCATAAATTCATGACTGGAATGCATCCATGAAAAGCTTTGACATTTTTACCTCAATACAGCATTATATTCAATCAATTTTCTTTTTAAAAAATTGTTTAACACTAAAAAATTAGCAGATTATGATAAAACTATAATGTTTTCTTATTTTGTATTAAAAATATTAAACAAAAATTTATTGTCCAAGCATGGAGTTTTCATTACTATTGCATTGTGTTCAAGGTCCTGTCTTAATCAATTTTTTTTTTTTTTTAAATAAAGTTACTCTGACCCATAATGCACCACCATAGACTTCATAATGTTTTGACGCGACATATTCGCCATTCACTGCGTCACGCCTTCCTGAAGGGGGCCGTCCCACACTCCTTCATTTATTTGCAGTCGGTCACATGCAGCGATCTAATGTCGGATTTAGATTGAAAAAGTACGAAAGCTGTACTGCATACAAACAGGAAGGATTGTCTCAGGAGTGATTTGTTCAAGGATTCCAGGTAATTATTGTATTTTTCGTACCATGCATGCATTTTGAAACGTTGCGAAAAAAAAATCGATGGGAGGAATTAGCCGCTACAGCATTGGCATTATACTTCGTAATATTTACGTAAAATAAATGCTACCTGCCAGTTTTTTTTTTTTGCTTCTAACCAAGAATTGAGACTGTTTTACCTCCATATCGATAAAGAATTCAGGGATTTAAGCATTTTTTAACAAGAATTTTCAACGCAAATAGCTCTTTGTTGTACTAAGGGGGCCGCCACAGTGACTTAACTAGCAGCGCATTCGACATTTACATTAAATAAATGCTAACTGACCAGTTTTTTTTTTTTTTTGCTTTTTAACCAGGAATCAAGACTGTTTTACGTCCATATTGATAAGGAATTCAGAGATTTAAGCATATATTCACACGAATTTTCAACGGAAAAAGCTTTGTTGTACCAAGGGGGCCGCCAGGCCTGCCACAGTGACTTAACTAGCAGCACATTCGACATATTTACAGTGCCTTGCAAAAGTATTCGGCCCCCTTGCACCTTGCAACCTTTTGCCACATTTCAGGCTTCAAACATAAAGATATAAAATTTTAATTTTTTGTCAAGAATCAACAACAAGTGGGACACAATCGTGAAGTGGAACAAAATTTATTGGATAATTTAAACTTTTTTAACAAATAAAAAACTGAAAAGTGGGGCGTGCAATATTATTCGGCCCCCTTGCGTTAATACTTTGTAGCGCCACCTTTTGCTCCAATTACAGCTGCAAGTCGCTTGGGGTAGGTTTCTATCAGTTTTGCACATCGAGAAGACTGACATTCTTGCCCATTCTTCCTTGCAAAACAGCTCGAGCTCAGTGAGGTTGGATGGAGAGTGTTTGTGAACAGCAGTCTTCAGCTCTTTCCACAGATTCTCGATTGGATTCAGGTTTGGACTTTGACTTGGCCATTCTAACACCTGGATACGTTTATTTTTGAACCATTCCATTGTAGATTTGGCTTTATGTTTTGGATCATTGTCCTGTTGGAAGATAAATCTCCGTCCCAGTCTCAGGTCTTGTGCAGATACCAACAGGTTTTCTTCCAGAATGTTCCTGTATTTGGCTGCATCCATCTTCCCGTCAATTTTAACCATCTTCCCCGTCCCTGCTGAAGAAAAGCAGGCCCAAACCATGATGCTGCCACCACCATGTTTGACAGTGGGGATGGTGTGTTCAGGGTGATGAGCTGTGTTGCTTTTACGCCAAACATATCGTTTTGCATTGTGGCCAAAAAGTTCAATTTTGGTTTCATCTGACCAGAGCGCCTTCTTCCACATGTTTGGTGTGTCTCCCAGGTGGCTTGTGGCAAACTTTAAACGAGACTTTTTATGGATATCTTTGAGAAATGGCTTTCTTCTTGCCACTCTTCCATAAAGGCCAGATTTGTGCAGTGTACGACTGATTGTTGTCCTATGGACAGACTCTCCCACCCCAGCTGTGGATCTCTGCAGTTCATCCAGAGTGATCATGGGCCTCTTGGCTGCATCTCTGATCAGTTTTCTCCCTGTTTGAGAAGAACGTTTGGAAGGACGGCCGGGTCTTGGTAGATTTGCAGTGGTCTGATGCTCCTTCCATTTCAATATGATGACTTGCACAGTGCTCCTTGAGATGTTTAAAGCTTGGGAAATCTTTTTGTATCCAAATCCGGCTTTAAACTTCTCCACAACAGTATCTCGGACCTGCCTGGTGTGTTCCTTGGTTTTCATAATGCTCTCTGCACTTTAAACAGAACCCTGAGACTATCACAGAGCAGGTGCATTTATACGGAGACTTGATTACACACAGGTGGATTCTATTTATCATCATCGGTCATTTAGGACAACATTGGATCATTCAGAGATCCTCTCTGAACTTCTGGAGTGAGTTTGCTGCACTGAAAGTAAAGGGGCCGAATAATATTGCACGCCCCACTTTTCAGTTTTTTATTTGTTAAAAAAGTTTAAATTATCCAATAATTGTTGTTCCACTTCACGATTGTGTCCCACTTGTTGTTGATTCTTGACAAAAAAATTAAATTTCATATCTTTATGTTTGAAGCCTGAAATGTGGCAAAAGGTTGCAAAATTCAAGAGGGCCGAATACTTTTGCAAGGCACTGTACGTAAAATAAATGCTAACAGCCTGTTTTTTTTTTGTTTTTTGCTTTTAAACAAGAATTGAGGCTGTTTTACATCCATATCTATAAAGAATTCAGAGATTTAAGCATTTATTAACAAGAATTTTCAATGGAAAAAGCTCCTTGTTTACATATGGCGGCCGCTAATTTCCTTACTGACTTGCCTTATAATTCGCAATATTTACGTATAAAGGCCGATATTTATGATATGCACGTTTTTTTTTTGCTTTTAACCAAGAATCGAGACTGCTTTACATCCATTTCTATAAAGAATTCAGGGATTCAAGCAATTCTTCAAAAGAATTTTGCAACGGAAAAAGCTCTTTGTTTACATATGGTAGCTGCTAATTTGCTTACTGGCTAGCATCATAGTTTGCAATATTTACATAAAAAAAAAACCTACTTGCACGTTTTTGCTTTTAACAGAGAATCGAGACTGTTTTACGTCCATATCTATAAAAAATTTGGGGATTTAAGCATTTATTCACAAGAATTTTCAATGGAAAAAGCTTTTTGTTTCCATATGGCAGCCGCTAATTTGCTCATTGACAAGCATCCTAGTTTGCAATATTTAAGTTAAATAAATGCTAACTGCAAGGTTTTTTTGCTTTTAACCAAGAATCGTGTAATATCTATAAAGAATTCAGGGATTTAAGCATTTATTCACAAGAATTTTCAACAAAACAAAAAAAAAAGCTTTGTTTCCACTTGTCAGCTTTGACGGAGATAGGCCCCCCTATGAATCGGCCCCGTGCCCCATCAATACATTATGAAGTCTATGGCTTTGGCAAATGTCCTTTTTTTACCATAAATGCATAGCTTTCATTAGAATCACCCACGTGTCAGAACTATACAACCCCAAAAATATAACTTGTGACTAATACGGGTCGTCCCTGGTTTTCGACGTGCCCGACTTATGTGATTTCGACTTAACGCATCTCATCAGCGGTTTTTTCTCCAGTTGCTTTTTTCTCCCTGCGTAACAGTGTCGCCACCTCTCAGCATTGATGGTAACTTGGTAAGTACAGTATATTACTGTATTTGCCATTTAACTTTGATTTTTTATTAGGTCCAATGAATCTAAATGGTTGATCTCTACAGTTATTGTATGCATATTTGTTACTTCATTATACTACAGTACATGTGCGGTCTGCTTTCCTTTGTTGCACTCGGTCACACCAGCGCTATTTTCTGTTAGTTTCGAGCGTTGCTTTCACATGGGGAAGCGGGGCGAATGCAGGTTAACATTTCAAAAAGGAAGAGAAACGGGAAATAGTGCGGGTTTGGCAATAATATGAAATATTATCGCGAAAATATCCAAAAACTCATCTAAAAAATTTCTAAAAACGTCACTAAGTACAATACAAAAAAATAACCTTTTTTTTTTTTTTTTTTTAAGGAAAATGTAATTTTAAAAAATCCACAAATCTAACTTAAATAATCCCCGTAACATTCAACTTCCAAAACAAACTCATTTTTTAACTTGAGCACAAAAAGTAAAATTAAAATTGAATTAAATGAAAATCTAGAAAAAAAGGAGTGAATGCTCTAAAGTGCAATGACATAAGAGGAGAGGCAAACAAATAGTCATATCAATGGATGACTGGGAGAAGATGAATGAAAAGCAGTGGAGAACAACCTGCTCCATATCCTGGAGGAAACATGGGTACAAAAGTATTATTAGATTTATTTATCTTTTTTTTTTTTGTTGTTTTTTTTTTTTTTTTTAAAAACACCATTACAGACAAAACAGCACAGTTAACAAAGCCAACCAATAGCATGTTTTCTGGAGTTGCCCAATTGGCAGGAGCTTAAAGCGCAAGACAATGTTTTCATCAAGTGTAGAATCTTGTTTGGAAAAAAATGAATTTCATGTTTATGATGTGTAATACTGAAGAAAAACATCAATAAAAGTCAATATTTCCAGGACGTCAGCAAAATAGCCGTTCTTGAACATTTTTAAATGCTACCACTAATTTAGCTAATCAAAAGCGAGTATCTTAGATTGTCCCACCTGCTTGTCACACACGGGCTTCCCACTGTGCTATGTGCCGGCCCGTCATGGCCTTTAGACTAATCAGGGCAAAACGACCAGAAATATCCCGTCCGCCATTGCTGGGGTGTGCCGCCCGCAGCACATGGCCAGTAACAGCTAGGGTTGCCAACCATCCTTTGAAAAATGGGATTGTCCCGCATTGAGAAACAATAGTGTGCGTCTCGTATTAAGCTTACAATTAACGCCCTCTGTCCTGTATTGTCATGAGAATCAAAAATAGTGTTCCATCTGTAGCGCGAATGAATACTGGTATGGTGCTTCTCAAGAATATGTTTTCTCCTCTGTGTACTTTATTTTCACTATTTGGATTATAATTTTGTGTTATATTTTGGAGTGATTTACGAAACTGTTATTGCTGGAGAGACTTTGAACGCACCTCAGTTTATGTTTGCACTTTTATGTAGTATTAAGTAGTATTAAAAATACATTGCCAATAATTATTGTTTTTCGATGTGCTTATATTATCAAATATGCACCCAATTCAGGTTAGAGTAAATTATGTCACAATTATTGTATTATATAAAAGAAAAAAAATCCTTTTTCACATACAGGTAGTCCCCGGGTTACGAACTAAATCCGTTCCTACTAGAGGTGCACGATAATTATCGGTCCGATAATAGGAATTATGACGTCATCCCGATAAATCCGATAACAATATATGTTATCGGGGCCTATCAATAATATTTTTGGCACGGTGTCGGATTGGGATGTGTGTGTTTGTTTCCACTCCTTTTTTGCCAGTATGCAAAGTTTTGTTAATGTTCTAGAGGACATACTTTTACTTCACGGAATTATAAACCTCACTATGGCAATTAGCAAATGTTTGCATTTTACAGTGTTATGTTTTGGTTACTGATAGGCTTGCTGTTCTATAATTGCCAAGTTAAGAAAGTTGTTTCATAGACCAACACGACAAAAGTCTGCTGTCCTTTCGTCACCTCTCAAGTTTTATCTGCTGACAAAGCACAAAACCTGTTTGGTTTGTTTGTTTTAGATCAGTGCTCATTATTCAGGGGAACACCTCGTCAATGATAATGACTGATTTATTGTGATTGACTCAAATTATATTTATTTGAAAAAATTAATATGGCCACTTTATTTGAAGTCAAAACTGTTCTTGTGTTTGTTTTGTTCATTATAATAATGTTCACGTCATCATGAAAATTCTGGTTTGGTCAAAGGCAAATCTATGCTGAATCAACCACTAGTATTTTTGACCTATGGGTGTTCAAAAACTCAGGTGAATATATATTGACAGTGGCGCTCTCATTTTCAAAGTGCGTGCAGTATTTTGGAAGTAAGCAAGAGCACACGGAAGAGACTCATGCAGAGCTGGACTCACGCAGCGACCCACTGTCTTCTCCGGTTCTCACGTGTCCGGCCGAGAAGTGCCGTTTTCGGCTTGGGATCGTCACGACCACCGCCCTCATTTACGGTTCTCCCTCGGCCGCCGCGAATGCGCTTTTTTCGGGCCGTTTGCCTTTTAGCTTTGACTTTTAATATAGTGAGAAATGAGGAAAGACCACTGTTTACTGAGTCTAAAAATGATTATAGGGGAGAGTCGGAAGCCAAATCAGTTAAGACGCCACTTAAAGACATTAGACCTCAATCTCATTGATAAGCCGCTTGATTGTTTTTCAGCGAAAACGTGCCGAATATTGCCAATTGTCACAATCGTCCCGCTTTGTCAGTGTTATATCAGTAAACCAGTGAGCACTGTGGTGAATCAGCGAGAATAAAAACTTCTGTCCAAAGACACTCCCCCCCCTCTTCTATTCAGTTTTGTTTTTTTCGGTCAAATTTTTTGGCATGTTGTCCTGAAGAGTAAATGTTTCTAATCAATTTGAATTTGTTATTATTTACTAATTTTATTACATTTTATTTTTCAGTATCAAATGGTCAAAATGTACCTTGAGTGTATTTTACAGTTTGGATGTGACTTTTTTTTTTTTTTTTTTTTTTTTTTTTACTTCAGGCAAATTGATGCGCGTTGTCTTTTCTGTTACAAGCAAAACAATGTTAATAAAGTTATACTTTATTATAAGTTGATCTATGTTACTTTTTTTCTTTAATAGAAAAAAAAGACACAATGTTAGGCTGAGGCGTACTTATAATAGTAATATTATAGACAAATGATACTATTTACAGTGGCGGCAGAGAGTTGGGGGCGCGCGAAACATTTACGTCTTCCTTGGGGGGGGCGTAACAGAAAATAATTGAGAAGCACTGATATATACACACATTATCGGTTATCGTATCGGTATCGGCCTTGAGGAGCAGGAAGTTATTGATATCGTTATCGGTTTCAAAAAATGAATATCGTGCACCCCTAGTTCCTACGCCTACTGCCCTCTGGTGGCTGGACTGTCGCCTTATGACTGAGGAGCAGACTCTTGTTTGACATGGATAAAGGACAGCTGCGCTCTGGTTTGGCCCACACAAGGCTGTAAGTTGTTTCAGCTAATATATCTTTGTGTATGCATTTGTAATTAAGTTTACAGCTCCAGTTTGTGGAGTTACATGTGAGTGATTTGCTATGAGAATTGTAAATACGTCATATTTAAGTTAGCAGACTTTTGTTAGGTAATTAGACTAATTTTATCGACTAAATTTACATATTGATCAGACTAGATAGATGTTTGAACAATTATTTTGTGTTAAGTGTTTAATTGTTAATATGTGTGTCGTTTTGAACATGTCTACATATGTGTTTTACAGCTTTACAAATTGTCAAAAGTGAAGGAAGTAAAAAGCTTCAAAAAGCACAGTTGCCTTGTTTGATGGCTGTAAAGCTGAACAACTTCACGTTTAGTGAGGACAAAACACGTTACGCGAAAATAAGATACGGTGAGGTACAATAAGGTACTGTTTATGTGATTAAAAAAATCTTTAAAAACAACGAGACAAAATGACAGATGAGACTCCAGAATCGTAAAGTCAAATCGCGTAAATCAAGTACGTCGTAACCTGGGGATTACCTGTACAAAAAAAAAATAATAATCAAAAGGTGACTGTTATCAGGCCGGCCGGCTCTACCAATGATACCCTAATTTTTATATTCAGGGAGTTGGCAACACTAGCAGCAGCTAACGTTACTGTTTACATTGACGGACGCTGGGATGCAACTGAGGTGTGTTAACACCCCAGTAAGGGCGACCACCACTAGAGAGCAACGTCCACAAATTTTCGTCTGAGTCTCTGACGGGAAAGACAGCGAAAAATTGAACAAGTACAGAAACTGTAAAGAGTGCGCTCCATGTTCTTAACTACTTTTTGTCAGTTTCAAGTTTTAGACAAACATTCAAATGTAACCCCAAAAAAATCTAAAGACACTTCAGGAAATTAACAAAAAATTACTATTTTAACTGGAAACAATTGTCCAAAGATGATTAAAAAATGCATTAACTAAAAAAATGAAAAATGGAGAAATGATGACGCTTGACCCAGGAAAAAATCTACAAGTAAAAAAAAAAAAAAAAAAAAACAACAACAAAAAAACTACACATTTAAAAAACATCAGAAATTTAAAAATGAACTTAAAAAATGACAACCAACAGAAATCTACAAACATGAACAAAAATATCTACATAAATCTACACAAAAAAACACACTCAAGTAAAATGCAAGTGTACTAACCTCTAAACCAGTGGTTTTTAACCTGGTTTCGATTGAACCCCAGGGGTTCGGAGGAGGTTAAGACACGCAGGGCCCTATTTTTGGACGCTGACTAAAGTGCCATTTTAGACCAGGTTTTGGGACTGGTTAATCCCCAATTTACAGGCTTTATACCATTTTTTCAACTGCTAGTCCTAGAGAAACTGGTTTGCTCAGTGGAAGGTTGAGTTTCACTTGGTATGCGGATGTACAATAGACCTACGTGTAACGTGCTCTGCATTTACACAAAAAATGACATTGGCGTCACATTTTACGCCATTAAAAATAATACGTGAGGCAAGAATGTGATAGCATGAGAATGTCGCCATGAAAACAAAAAATAGAAACAGTGTGAAATTAATCGAGTTTAATTTTTTTCCAAAGTGAAAAGCAAATCAAAAGGTACAATTATTTGTTATAAATTCACTCTTTATTGGATTTGTGAGAAGATTCATGTTTATTTTTTTAACATAATGACTGTACTAATTTGCCGATCATTTTGTACAGGGTTTTTCATTAAATTTGATATCATTTGAGATGTAAACATGACAGAAACTACACGTTTAAGGTTAATGCAACCAAGCAGGTTTAATATTGAATATTAGATATATTCCTCCAAATTTGAATGAAAAATTCTAAGATATGTGCATTGGGCCAGTCTTGGTTTAGTGGTCTGATGAAAAAAATAATTTGGGTTTTAGCTTGCTCGTATAATCAATTTTGAATTGGAAAATTCCACAGAGTTCGGTTAATGCACGTGCGAAACTCATGGGGTTCAGTACCTTTAGCATGGTTAAAAACGACTGCTCTACACTTTCAATTGAACTCCAAAGTCAACCAAGAAGTGTGCCTATTAACAGACACATTTGTCAGTTGAATAACATGGGGGGAAAAAAAGTCAAACTGCAAAAGTTGTGAATGTGACGCTAAAGTCGACGTGCGTGAAAGCGTTTTATTGGCTGATATTTACAGCTGTCATGTATGGTTCTCACCTTGCTCTTGAGGATGAGCTGGAAAGAGAGCGTGCGCTTGCACGACAGGTTGGGGTTCCGCTCCGAGTCATTGACGCGCGCCTTCAGCACCCACGTCTGGTTGAGCACGGTGAAGCGCGGCGTCTCGTAGTACAGGCGTGTGATGAAGTCGTCCGTGCGGTACGGTCGAAACTGTACCTCTGACATTGTCAAAAAAACGTTTCAACATATCAGTTCAAAACCACTGAAATGGACTCCTAAAAATCTCATTTTTTGATCATTTGAAAAAACCTTTGAAAAAATACCACAGGTCTGTCATTTGAGTAAACAAAAATATAAAAAGTTTTTTTAAAAATTACACATACTCCAAAGAAGCAAATATACATTCAAAACTAAAGTTGTCCAATAAAGCCAGTCACCTGATAATCCAAATTAATTCATTTGAAATACTGTCAGAAAATATCGGTTTATGTACATGCCTTTATGTATTGATCGGTCACAGTTTAGCACATTAGATGTGTCCAAGCTAAGCTGCTTTGGATTTGTTAACTGATGGGAAAGACCCTAATCATTCATGGTGCACAAATAAAATTTACAATGAGTTAAAAATAATGAATTATATAGTCTTCACATATGACTGCTAGGTCACCAGAAAGAAATAGCCACTAAGAAAAGTAATAAAACATAATAAAAAAATGTGTGCAAAAACCCCAGCAAAATGCATGTTGGGAATTGTCATTGCATTGGCATGTCGCGTAATCGCCTCACTGAAGTTGTAATGCTTTGGTCGCCCCCTAGTGGCACTTTGGAGTAACTAGTTTATACGTAACATATTAGTGAACATTTTGACAGATTTCAAATTTATTTAGGCAGTATTTTTGTACTTTCTCTATAACTTCAGTTAATAAAGCATCCAGTAGGTCATCACAATACAATTAGCCATAAGATGTTAAGTCCACCACTGCAAACATCGGTATCAGTTTGATATCGGTATCGAACTTTGGAGCTGGACAAGATCAGGGTATCAGTTAAAAAGTCTTTATCTGACAACTCTAATCAAAACGAGAGCAAATGTAAATACTATAGTTTGCAGAAACTGTAAAAATATATACATTTTTTTCTATACTGAAATCTAGAAATTTACCACCAAAAATTTTAAAATCCGCAAAATGTTTTTATAAAATTTTAAAAAATATAATTAAATTAAAATAAATTTAATACATTTTTAAAATAATAAAAATTTTAAAAATGTTAAAAATAATACTAGAAAAGGAAAGCTGGTGCTAACCTAAAAATGGAATAAATCTCAAAACTCATTACTATCAAATTTTAAAAATTCTAATAATGTGTATAGTAATTGATTGAGCACCAGTAAATTAGACAATTGAAACTATATTGGTAAAACATACTAGACGTGTTTGCCGGCGTGTCAATTCGTCAGCCGCAGACTCACCTGTGAATCCGATTTTCTCGTAGCAGAGGAGGCTGAAAATGCTGTTGTAGAGCTGCATGTCTCTGCGGTGGTTCTGGTCCATCTCGCCCAGGATGCCCATTAGCTCCGTGCCTGTCTTGGTGGGATGCGAGCACTCGCCCTCGTGGGCCGGCATCTCGTGAAAGGGGCCCTGCCACGGGCACCCGATGCGCTTATACTTGCACATCGTCACCCTGACACAAAAACACGTGCGGGCGATGATAATGCGGCGAGAAAAATGAGAATAAACTTGTGCCGATTACAGGTTTAAAGGCATACCGTGATATGCAAACGTCACAGTTTCAAAACCGCAAAAATTTTTTAGGTCCCAAAAATGCAGGGAGAAATCCCTCGCTTGCAGCTGCAAGGCTCAACAATCCCCTACCGGTTGTTACTCAATTAGTCAGCTGTGCGACACGATGGCTTGAGAAGGTGAAACTCCTGAACTTTTTTCCCCCATCAAAGAAAACTAAATCAGTGGTATGGGAATACTTCGGCTACAGAAAAGGTCGCGGCTTAGAGCAGGAGGGCCAACCGACATGTAAAACACGTTTGCGGCGGGTGGATGCTGAGGAGGCAATACCTCCAATATGATTTCGCATTTATACAAATTTAAAGCGGAAATGTGAAGTAAGGTTGGCCAACCATGTTTTTGAATAATATCAATGGCTAAACAGTTATAAGCATATTTTCGTTATTTTTTTTAACGCAACCCTTCCAGATTCGTTGTTTAACCCATAGCAACGCCCTTGACAACGAAAATGCTTTTCTTCGGCAATCTTATGAAATTACGTCACACCGGGAAGTGCGAGGGAAGTCCGCCATAGAACAGTATTGTTTGTTGAATTGCTTCTTGGTAAGATGCCACGGCGGTGGTAGGCGATGTTTTGTTCTCACGCAAACGAAAAGTTGTATGAGTGGCCAAAGGATAGCAGGGCACGTAAATGGACATCTTTCGTCCGCACGAAGCAAATGAATTTCACGCCATCACCGAGTAGTGTTCTCTGTTGCAAACACTTCGAAGATGCCTGCTTGCTTAACCGGTCTGCTTATGATCAAAGATTTGCCAAAAAGTAAGTGTGATTTTTGGATAGATGACTGATGACTTTGTCAAAGCAGAGCTGCCAACTCTTGTGGAATGAACAGTATAAGCTAGCGACGTTAGCCGAAAGTTAACTCGTGGCAATCCCCGATCATAGTTGTTGTTGCGTTCGTTAGGTTAAGCGTGTTGAAATTGTGCTTCATCTCCGATCTTGTCCGAAACGGTTAATCCACTGTCAATCGGGAAAGGGGTGTGGATGTGCATATAAGCGGGTCCGCGTCGCAGTAATTCACGGTCACGTTGCCGTAAGAGACACACAGCGCCGTTGAGTTTGTGCATTTACTTGTATTTGTATTATGTATTTCCACCTTCATGCTTCAAGCATTGCATTGCATTTGTATGGTTCGGCGTTTCTTTCACGGTGATCTCTTGATAGCCTTCTAGTTTGTGTTATACGTACGAGAGCTGCTGACAGGTGACAACAACAAGCGCGTTGCTTTTAATGTCTGGCAGCGAATCAGTGAGCGCGCAATGTAGTCTCGGGATAACACTGAAGTGGTGCTTTGTAATCTGTTCGCTTGTGTGAAAAAACTACATTTCCTCACGCCATTAGACGCCACTTCCTCCCGAGAGCCCCGAGCTGTGTTGTACTGTTAGCCCCATGTGTAAAGAAACACAGTTGTCAGCACGTCGTGTGTTCGATACATTTGTAAACAAAAAGCTCATAACAAGACACTATGCACGATCCGTTTAAGAGACGCTGGAGTAGTAGGAGGCGAGGAGGAGATCAGCGAGAAGCAAAACTTCGCGGTCGAATGTGGCGGCAGTCCGCTATTATTTTGTTTTCTTATTGTTGCCACAATAAAGTGGAGAAAGCCATCAACGACTCATCTTCTTTCCCCCCAACGTTTTTATATTATTATTTTATATGCACGAGAGCTGCCGGATCTGCCAAAATGAACATGAAGTCTGATTATTATTTTTTTTAACAATGTCATCAGATAGACAAAAACATAAAATTATGTGCAAATGCCTGCATCTTCAAATCATGAAAATAACAGCCTATATCTTACCAATCTTGTAATCTCAATGGGTCTTGTATCCATTCCATGTCAGGTAGTCTAGGCACATTGTTTGCATCCTGATTAGCGTCTGGCTAATACGTACGTGTTAGGTCAAACATAAAATTCCAACCTCCTCTTCTTCCTCCAACTCTTCAAAAACTTGGATCCCCTCCCTTGCGCTCGATCTATCGCTTATATCGGTTTGAATCATTGTTTGAAGGGCTTTGTATGGCGGCCGTATGTATGGAGCTGTCATCGCTGTTCCCGGTGTGACGTATCACTTCCGGGTTCGTCCCCTTTCAGGCTCGAACATCGGAAACGCGATTATTTTGTCAAATATACAACATATAAATTATTTTTTCATGCTTTATTTGTTGGACAATGTTTAATTACTTTAATTGTGACTCTATTTGGCATGTTATGAAATTACTTCACATTTCTGCTTTAAAGGTGAGTAAACACACGTTTCCCATCAGCTACAAGGGTTAATTCCAGTGTTTAGTGTCTGGGCCGTGATAAAGCATACTATAAGGTAAGCTTGTGAACAAGGCAGATAAAATGGCTAACTAGCATGCCTAGACGACTAACTAGTTTCCTCTAACATCAGCCTACGGTACTTTTG
Source organism: Corythoichthys intestinalis (assembly GCF_030265065.1). Classification (NCBI taxonomy): domain Eukaryota; kingdom Metazoa; phylum Chordata; class Actinopteri; order Syngnathiformes; family Syngnathidae; genus Corythoichthys; species Corythoichthys intestinalis. The sequence goes on from NC_080416.1 coordinate 29,745,329, forward strand.
CACTTTTGTGTGTACTTTTGTGTATTATGTTGCAATTTCCTAATATGTTTTGAAAAGTAAAAATCCTGTTCAATGGAAAAGTTTTCTTTTAAACCAGATATCTCAAAGTGACACATTTTAGAGCTGTAATTACAATACCGTGATACCGTGTAACTGTAATATTATTGCTTAAGGTTATCATACTGTAAGAATCTCATATCGGCACATGCCTAATCAAGAAATACGGATTTCTCCCTCTCACCTGTCCTGGCACTCGTCCTTCTGGTGTCTCTCTAAGCTGGACCTGGGGAACTGTTTAAGGCAGAAGGTGCACTCTGTGGGCAGCTCACTGACCGCCTTCTCCACCGCTAGGTTCCTGCAGCACAGGTTCTTGCTGATCTCGCACCTGTGCAATGAAAAAAACAACGGGATCAGCGTCACGGCTCCAAGGTGCATCAGGAAGGCGCAGTGCCGTACCTGCAGTTGGGACAGGTGGCCTGCTCCTCCTTCAGACGAGAATCGGCCAGCAGGTGGATGAAGCAGCCCGCGCACATCAGGTGACCGTTGGTACACTAGTGATCAAAAACGGGACATTATCGACTTAGCAAACTTTTATTAAAAATTTTTTCTGATGAACCATCATTTTTCCATAGCTATGAACCCTTATAGTGCGGTTTATTTATGGATTTTTACAGGCATCTTTTGGTAGTGTTATCCCATAATACTATGTGAACAACTACGGCTTGTATTGTGGAAAAAAAAAAAAGTCATCTTGTAAAGATTTGGGTGGTTGGGTGATGCTTATAGTTTTTGTTTCTTTAGACAGCAATATTTCACAATTTAGATCGGCTCCAGATTAGTGCTGCAACGAATAATCGATTAAAGATTTTAATTGAATTTTGCTGCTTGGAGTATTCGTTTAATTAAAGTGGCGTTGTAATGGTTTGTTTTGAAAGTGTTTGCATTTAGTTTTACTGATTTCGGTGGACACTCTGCCCTCTGGTGGCGACAGTGAATATAACTCATTTTACATGGCTGAATCTAGCTGCTCCCTGTTCAGAGGAACATAAGATTAGTTGTTTATAGTTTTTTAGTTTTGTTTGTGATGTTTTTTTGATACATTTGTAATTTAATTCATAGGTAGATTTAGCCATCTTTTTGTGGGAATATGTGTTTGAACCATTTGTTAAGAGCACAGAAAAAAAAAATGTTAGCATTTTTTAGCATTTAAGATCACGGATTTTGCGATGTAAATTAACCAATTGCTCTTTTGTTGTACTTGGCTCCTCATTCATTTATTTTTTTCATACCGTTTGAGGCTCAGCTCAGGTATTTTAATTTGTTCCTTATCCGATTACTCGATTATTCAAACTAACAGTGCATCGATTAATGGACTACTAAAATAATCGATAGGTGCAGCCATAATCCAGATTAGTATGTTTAGTTTTATTTATTTACGTTTTTTTAAACTGGACAAATATTTTAACATGCAGGACTTTAATGCTGATATATTTGACATATTTTTAAAAATATAATCCAGATTAAACCTAGTTTGGCATTGATGTATTCACATGTGAATATTATATAATAATAATTAGCAATAAAACTAATGAAATAACTGCAAAAATGTTTTTCATAGGTTCTGGATTTTGTGAATGATTGAGGGACTCTGAAGGGCTTTAACTGTGGATATTATTATTGCTTGTGCTTGCACTTATTAAAGTTAATAGGGTGAAGGGCGAGCACATGGGTGACAGTGAGCAAGTGACTTTGTGGCATTCAAGGGCAATTGGGAGAGGTGGACTACTTTTATTTTCAAGGGTGTTGAGCTTGGGAGTGACTTTAGTTGAAGGTTATTTGAAGATCATGTCAACTTTAGAGCTGTGGTAGTCCATGCAGATTGCAGACCACTGGATGGGGGTGGGGTGTGTCAGCTGCACACACTTGCTCGCCTGTGCTGTATTATTTATAAATCCAAGGGGCGTCAGGTTGTCACTACTTTCTGAATTTTAGGGGGACTTGTGGGGGGTACATGTTGTGTTTGTGACACATTTACCTGATACACAGACGCCTTGGGCAAGTCTAGGCACACGGTGCAGCAGAGTACAGAGTACAGTCTCTCCTCCAGCTTGCCGGCCTCCCCCTCGGGCACTTTGGTCTTCTTCTTGGGCGGCTCTTCAGAGTCGACCTCGGGCCGCGACCCGACTTCCTCCTGCCCGACGAGCCCTACCCCTGCCCCGGCTACAGCCGCCTCGGCCACACCCGCCACCGCAACCGCAGACACGCCGGCCGCGGACATCACCTCGCCGTCTTCCATGGCGGACATCCCGGCCCCTCGAGAACTTTCAACGTGCCCCACCACAAAATCTGATTAGCTTCTAGGCTAACTGACAGCTAGTCGGCTAACACCCGTGCTAAAAGCTAAAGGAGGATGCTAGCTCACTTCTTCTTTGGGGGGCTATTTTTCACGCTTTTCCGAAAGTCACAACCGAGGTGAAGACAAAATGTCACCCGCGTTGGGAGGACTTACGGTGCGGATAGCTAGTTGACACCGAGCCCTGAGCGCTCCGGTTGGAAGGAGGGGGGAGGTGGGCAGCCAGAACAAAAACAACTCAGCTGTTTTTGCTGGGGGGAGGCGGGGGCTTTCTCCCTTCCGACAGCTCGGCTCGGTTCGGCTGACCCAAGTCCGGCGTGTCCGCTCCGGCAGCCCGAGATGTCGGTCCCGGTCCGCGGACGCTTGTTGTTGTTGATGATGGCTCGTCTCTCAGGCTCACACAGCCATCTTTGTTTTTCTCCCTGTCCGTCTGCCCCCTGCTCCCTCTCTCCAAGTGTCACCTTTTGTTATTCTAAGAATCCAGCTTAAAATGGGACTTGTTCGGAAAATATGCTAACATTTTCCGACCTGTATAAATCCCCAATTTGTTGCGGAAATCCCCGCCTTTTGTCCCCGTCGACTGGTCGTGTCGAATCGGTGAACGGCGGAATGTTTTGTTGTGCCCACAGATGACTTGGGGGTATTTAAAGAGTTGGTTTTGGCGCATGCGCGCTAGGCACAGACGAGGCAAGGGCTTTGAATGTTGACCAAAGTTGTGTCACCTGACTACTTTTTAAAGCCGTTCGAAGACACGTCGGCGCCAACGAGGGTACATAAAAGGGCTTTGGTGACCACAACCCATTAATAACTAATTTTAGGCAAAATTCGACGGGAAAAAACGCATTTCGTGTCTTTATGTTATATGAGTGTTTGGCAAGTAGGTGTGGGAACCTCTGGGTTCTTCATGATACGATTTCTGATACAAGGTTCAAGACAGTGCTTAATTTGTAAATCATAAGGTGCCGGAACGCAAAGTACATACGATAGCGCAGGGATGACGAGACGGGCACAGGTCCAGGAACAAACTCAGAAAATGGTGCTGAAAACAACACGCAAATGCCCACTTGCCATGCTGTGGGACTTACAAGCCTCAATTTCAGATAATATTAATATTAATGGTATAAATGTTATGACAACAATTTACAATTATTTAGGCTATACTCCAGGGGTCGCGTTAACCGAATATTTTCCGTCGTTGACCGATTTTTTTTAAAGCTGTGACGGAAAAAAGAAGTCCATCCCTCATTTTGACAGGTTGCAATTCACACCCCAGACCACAGGGAGGCGAGTGAGCATATTAATTAGCGATTGTCTCTCTTAATGCATGACGTCGTTGGCCTAGAGGTGTGCAAAATTTCCGATTCTTAGATTATTCGCGATTCGGCCGTGGAAGATTCGAGAACGATTCACAAACATCCAAATTCCGATTATTGAAATATGCCAAGTAAAGCGGAAGTACAAGACACTCAGCGCGCCGCGCGGTCTTCGGGGCGCAACAAGGAAGAACGCAGCGAGAGTAGCTAAACATGCTTCTCATTACCCGGCCCCTCGGGTAATGCCAATGCTCACGGCTCTAGCTCAACTCATGCCACGAGATAAAAAAACACAACAACATACCTGACTGCTGCCGAAAAGCTGCTACAAAGTACGTCATCCACATAATGTAATGGTAGAGATCATTTATATAGGACTAGATGCAATTTAGATTCGGTAGCCATAGCAGCACATCTACAAAAAGCTAGATGCGGGCGTTAGTAAACGGCCGCCATCTTAAAGCAGTACACTTCCCTGCAAGGCTGTTGTAGCGAACCTTCCAAGCAAACCTAATTAACTTTTTATCTAAAATACTCCTGAATCGGTAAAATATTGACTTGAATCTATCTTTAAAATAGTTTTAAAACTTTCACATGTCGAAAGTAGACAAAAGGGAAATTATGGAATAACGGGAGCAATTTTAACAACTTTAACAGTTGATTCACAGCATTAAATTAATTGAATGTAGTTTAAAGCTGCTGTTTGCAGAATGGGGACTGGAGTTTTTTATTTACTGTTATTTTTGTATATTTGTTTACTGTTATATGTTAACTTGATACTGAAATAGTAGTTTGGTTTAGCCTGAGAGGATTTTTGAACAATTTTGGAACTAATGTACAAAACGTTTAATTTAAAAAAAAAAAAAAAGGAGGGGGGGTGCATCAATAATCGTTTTATAATCGAATCGGAGCCTCTGAATCGTAATCGTAATCGATTCGTTAGGTGCCCAAAGATTCCCAGCTCTAGTATGCAATGTTAAGAGTCTTGTTAGCTCGAATTGCTGTGTCCAGCCGCTGTACCTCTGCTGCTCTCTGTGAACTCTCTCTTCATATTCAAGCCGGAACGCGCGCGGCTCTTAAGTGTCTCTGTCACGTGACTGTGTTGTAGCCGGTAACGCGCTCGGCCAAATGGACACACAAGTACGGAAGATGAATTATGCCAAACAAAAGGTCACCACAATGTCATTATTATCATTTTAAGAATTTAAGTGACGGGTAAAAATAGATTATGAGCGGATTTTTATGACCCTGTCAGTCAAAACGACAGACAACGAAAAAGTCTAGCGCAACCTCTATTCTATTCTATTCTATTCTATTCTATTCTATTCTATTCTATTCTATTCTATTCTATTCTATTTTATTTGTATAGCCCTGGATCACAACAACGTTGTCTCAAAGGGCTTTGCAGAGGCATTATGATACACAATCAGAAACCGCAAGTGAAGCAACAAAGATGAATAAATAAATTCAAGTCCTGGGTATCCCCCATCCTTAGACCCTCCATGTCAGCAAGGAAAAAACTCCCAAAACTCCAGAGTCTTCGGGAGAAAACGAGAAACCTTGGGGAGTACCACAGTCAGGAGAGATCCACTCCCAGGACTGATAGACAGGAAGCCCCAGGACCGCTAATAGGAATTAGCAGGCGAAGTTACAGTCCGGGCGGCACGGTGGCTGAGTGGTTAGCACGGCTGCCTCACAGTTCTGAGATCAAGGGTTCAATCCCGGGCTTCGGCCTTCCTGTGTGGAGTTTGCATGTTCTCCCCGTGCCTGCGTGGGTTTCCTCCGGGAACTCCGGTTTCCTCCCACATCCCAAAAACATGCATGGTAGGCTGATTGAACACTCTAAATTGTCCGTAGGTATGAGTGTGTGCGTGAATGGTTGTATGTCTCCTTGTGCCCTGTGATTGGCTGGCAACCAGTTCAGGGTGTCCCGTAGTTAGCTGGGATAGGCTCCAGCACCTCCGCGACCCTCGTGAGGAAAAAGCGGCATGGAAAATGAATGAATGAATGAGTTACAGTCCGTAAAAAATACTCTGCACATCACTGGCAATTGCCCACATAACCACAGGTGAGACTTAGAGTACACAGTCAGCAATTAGTTTCTCAACAGGTCTAACTTGTAAAACATAAAAAAAAATCAGACATTACCATAAATAACACAAACCCATTCTTTTGAGAGTTTCATCCTCCCTGTCTTCTCCGGCTCCAAAGTTCCCACCGCCTTACAAATTGTGCAGGCCAAACACGAATTTCCCATAAGGGTACTGGCCTGTTGCTCTGGCTGTTGGTGGTCCACCTGGCTGACTGCTGGCGCTGTAGCTGGCCTCCACTCCGGGTGGCGCTAAACCTGATGAGCTGCTGCCACGGTAGCAGCCTCCTGCCCCGGCTTGGCTGGCTGTCCGTGAACCTAGCTAGCTGCTGCGGCGTTAGCGTCCTGCTGCATCCGGTCCTGCCCGTTAGCATTCGTTTTGAACCATCTTCCTTCTTTTAGAAAAAAGACAGTAAATACAACTGTCTTTTAGCATGTTGAAATACAGGTTGATCCTGGCTGCTTGCTCCCCAGATGCCGCAAATTTCCAGTTTTTTTTTTTCTCTTTAATGTCAGAGGCGTGATTTGTTGGTCCAGCTTTTCAGTGTATCAATAAATCTCAGACTCTTTCAAATGATGTTAAATTTTTATAAAACAACGTGCAATTCTTGGGATTGGTTATGTGAATGAATTAATTCATATTTTATTTTATACATCTTTTTTAAAGCGTTTTATAAAAAAAAAAAATTCTATACTCGAGAGGTGCTGGATCTGCCCAAATAATTTCCGGAATACCGGGAGGCCAAAATCAAGAGGTGCCAGATCTTGTTCCGGCAGGATCCGGTGTTCTGCCAAAATCTCTTACGTCGGCGAAACGTCCTACATTATTCGAATTTGACACCCAAAGTACTACCGTGCGCTCTAAACTCGTTTTGTTTAGATACATACAGGAATAACGTCCTAAAAAAATGCCTGCAGAAAATACTTAAATGTAGTTAAATAAGGACGGTTTACATACGCTACGCGACTAATGTGGTCAACTGCTTCAAAGCTAACACAAAAAACCACAATGGTTAAAAGTATGAGAGGGTAATACATGCAAAAAGTATCTTTGAAGCAGTGAAAAGGTTCTAAATAACTAAATAAAAACAAAAATACTGAGTACTCGCCGCTTCTAACCGATGTGCGCATGTGTGTGGATGCATGCGCAAGCGCGCTGAGCATTGTGTAGGACGTTTCGCCGCGTAGTAAAGAATGGCCGAACACCGGCACAACTTAACCCCTGGCTCAAGATAATGATTATCTCACGATTAGTGCTGCAACGATCAATTGATTAACTCGTGTAATTTGATTAGAAAAGAGTTTCACATTAAATTTTGCTGCTTCGAGGATTCATTTTAATTAGGGTTAATTAGGGTTTAATTAGTGTTGTCATGGTTTGTTTTGAAAGTTGCTTTTAGTCTGATTTACACTGCCCTCTAGTGGCAACAGTGAATATGACATAACTCATTTAACATGGGAATCCAACTGCTCCCCTGTTCAGGCCAACATAAGGTTTTGTTTAAGCTACAATCAGTTTGGGCGCACTGCTAAGCAGGAGGGAGGATGAGAGGCTGTACGAGCGTGAAGCAGAAAAACATAAATATATTTTTCAAATTAAAAACCTGATCCTTCCCACCCGATTCCAATCCTCCGAGAAATGGCGCGACACGTGATCGGATCGGGGACATCCCTAATTCATATAATGCCGTTTAATCCAGGCTTGCTGTATATACAGTAAAAGGGATCCAGCATCCGCACACTTGCTGCTTTTATGAAGCAAAACAAAAGTTTACATGTTAAAAAAAAACAAAAAACAATTGCACATCCTGTGATGTGACTGTTGCGCATGCGCACATTGCGGTGGAGATGTTCAAACGATATATTGCGCAGGCCTAGGAAAGACCCTAATCAGTCATTGCGCACAACTAAAAAAAAAAAACAATAAATGAAAAATAATTCTCGTCCGAAAAAAAAAATATATCGTGGCTTGTTGTGATTTGCATGCTTGGCAAGTCTGGGTAGGAACCTCTGGGTTCCTCATGATACAATTTCTGATACAAGGCTCAAGATAACGATTATCTCACAATTAGTGCTGCAACGATAAATTGATTAACTCGAGTAATTTGATTAAAAAAGAGCTTCAAAATACATTTTGCTGCTTCGAGGATTTGTTTAATTAGGGTGGCGTTGTCATGGTTTGTTTTGAAAGTGTTGCTTTTAGTTTGATTTGGGTAGAGACACTGCCCTCTAGTGGCAACAGTGAATATGACATAACTCATTTAACGTTGCTGAATCCTGCTCCCCTGTTAAGGCCAATATAAGGTTTTGTTTGAGCTAAAATGTTCCTCATATGGAATTTAGTTTATTTAGCAGCTTTTTGTAGGAATGTTTGTAGGACTATGTGAACGATTTGTTAAGTGAATTGTAAAAAAAAAAAAAAAAAAAAAAAAATTAGCATTTTATAGCATTTAGGCTAGTGGACTTTTGCAACGCAAGTTAGTCTAGGATCCTCATTTATTTATTTATTTATTTTAAACATTACTTAAGAAATTAATTAGTTACACCTAGAAATTACTTCTCCCAAAAATCATTTGAGTTATTAACTCAGTTACTTTATTGTCATAGGTGGGTAGTAACGCGTTACATTTATTCCATTACATTTACTTGAGTAACTTTTTTGAGAAAATGTACTTCCTAGAGTAGTTTTACCACACCATACTTTTTACTTAAAAAGATTTGTGAAGAAAACAAATATTCTTACTCCGCTACTTTGGGCTACACTAGAGTTGTTACATTTTTCCTATTTATTCACCATATTGACTTTATTTTTGCCAGAGATGCCGACAGTTGCTGTCTCAGTTTCACCAATGAGACTTTGCAACAATAAACACATGACTCCATTATACCGATCAGAGGTAATAATGTTTTTTTTTCTCCACTAGAGGGTACTAGTGCTCTTTGGACAGGTAATGGTAACGGTCATTACACAGGAAGGCGCTACTCTGGCTGTAGCAACCAGCAGCAAGTGTGCTTGTTTGTCTGGACTTTGTTTGTCAGAATTGTGTTATTTATTGTATGTTCATGCGTTATTTGTTGTGTTATCTGTATGCTTACCTGCTGTAAGACAAGTTTCCCCTTCTTAGGGGACATTAAACTTAAACTGAACTGCTAAAGTTCTGGTCTGAAACTGATTATTTTGTGTCATGTTGAGCTAAAAATTGTGTCTGAGGAGACTAAAACAACAACATGAATGCCAGTTTTGGTCTGACGAGAAGACGAAAATTCATCATAGTTTCACATCCCAGACATCACATGTTCACAATGTGTGACGTTATATGTGTAGCTAACCTGCATCGTTAGCAGTGTCTGGTTGTGTCACTCATGTGAAGTGCTGCAGCCTCCCCAACTCACCAGCTAATGCCCTCTCCAGTCTCCCCGTTGCTTGTTTTGAGACATACATGCTAGGATTTGTCTTCTTATCGTGGCGAGAGGGAATATGAAATGTTGCTTCAGCCTTTAAAGGTCTGCTGAGTGATCATCACACTAATGCCCCTTTTACAATCATATCCCAGTAAATTCCTCTGTAAGGTGACGCGGGATTTACTCGAGTCATTGCTCTCACGCATGTAGAAATATCTCTGGAATGATGCGGGTTGGAAACTTTCACAGACTTGTCCCGTGTTGCCCACTGGCCCTCTCCGTACGGGGAGGGCTTCTGGCACGATTTTATAACCTGGACATTACGTCATTTTTGGTCGGCATCGGCTGTCACAATGTTGGTCAAATCATGTTTTGTTACAGAGCCAGTTGTGGGAGCGTTCCTGACGTCGTAACTGCTCCAATTCAAGCCTATCAAAACTGTATTCAAGTCCAGGCGATCCAAGAAAGGGGAGTCGAGATATTAACTTGCTAGGCGCCATTCGACACCTGTGCCGCCTTTGTTTTGAAATCCCCGACATTGTGCTGGTACTTGTGTGCATTTGTTTTGTTGTCTTATTGGCTCTCTGCCCACCACTTAGGTTAGTGTTATTGATCCCAATCAAACTACTGTCACGGACCCATTGTGTTACTCCTCCTTTTCCGCGATCGTGTGTATTTTTGTTAGTATTCAAAAAACCCTTGAACGCATCCCTTCATTATTTTCTGCTTTGAGGTACAACCTTGTTTTTGCACTTGAGGACCCTAACATCGGCAACAAAATACTCCACATAAAGATGGACGATGGACTCTTTTCCTTGGCTCTACGATCCAGTAGCAATTTAATTTCGTCATGTTTTCAGTTTAATTCAGCTATTTCCTCCTTGCTATGTTGATAATTGCTATGTTTGCTCACCGCTTTTTGTCTAGATGCAAAGAAAGAGGAAGTGACGATCGGCCCGCAATGATATTTACGTCCACAGCCATCGTGCTGTAACACGGGAATTTAACGCTTGCTTTCACATACGCCTCGTCCTAGGAAAGTCCTGGACATTATACTAAGACTCGACGTGTGAAATTTCCGCATAATCTCCGTGTCAGTTGACCGGGGAAATCACTTTAGCATACAAGGGCTGCCCATTAAAGTCCTGGGATTTAAACGGCGTTTAGGCGTATGTGAAAGGGATTTAAATGTAACTCGCAGCATGAGCATAGGATTCACGTTAGCATTAGGCTATTCCTAATGGTTCTCTTGAACTCTTGGACAAATGTTTTTACAGTTCGAGACGTCCAGGTGGGTATGATTAATTGAAAATAATGTACTATTTTACTGCTGTCACCAAGTTAGCGTTGTCCTTGTAAATGCTACAATAATGGCTCGTCAGTCAATATTAATTTGTTCATAGTTGGAAACCTTTTTTTATTTAATTTGGAGTATTTTTTTTTTCAATTTTACAGACAAAAACATTTTTAGTAGACGTCAACTAAAACGAGACGAAATTAGTCTTGAGTTTTCATCAACAAAAACTAAACGGAGACAAACACATTTTGACTAAAATAGACTAAGACTAATAAGTATTATCGTCCAAAAGACTTAGACGAAAATTAAAAGTGCTGCTAAAAACAACACTGGACTTCAACGTTCATTCATTCGTTGCTGCTTCAAATGGATTGGAGTCAATGGCAGTCTAATTTTAAGAGTCTGAAGCCTGCCCCTGGCTTGATGCCCCTACAGTTTCTGGTTCTGCTGTCATGGATTCTCTGCGTAGGGGTGCTGGTGCAGGTGGTTGTTTTTGGGTCCTGGATTGGCGGTGGCACTCCAACGCTTTTTGCTGGCAACTGGCCGCCATGGCCCTAAGCCAGGGATGTTGCAACATCTGCTCTGCTGTCATCCTGACGACCGGGTCGGGTTGGAGGAGGTCCGACACCAGTCTTTTGGCTTCTGAACAAAGACAGCGGTGGAAGACGAAAGAATCACTCAGTACAGTTCAGTTGTATTTAACTTAAGAATCATTTAACCTGTACAACAGGGGTGTCAGACTCATTTTGATTTGCGGGCCTCTTTCAATGCAAATACAGTCATGTGAAAAAAATAGAACACCCCATTAAATATTCAGTTCTTTATTGAGAAATGTTCACATATCAATGTCTGATCTTGTTTTTCTTTTCCTCTGGAAAAGAGAGTGATGTAATTACAAGTAAACAACAAAAATTAATTATTTTACCCACTAAACCAAATGTATCAACAAAAATGGATATTCTAACTGAGGATAAAAGTTAGCACACCCTACCATCTAAAAGCTAGTTTTACCCCCTTTGGCTGACGCTTTTTGTAGCCATCTACCAATCTTTGACATCGGTCTGAAGAAAGTTTCTTCTCCTCAACGCAGAATACTTTCAGCTGTGAGATGTTTGAGGGGTTTCTTCCATGTACAGCCTGTTTCAAGTCACCCCTCAGCATCTCAGTGGGATTAAAATTTGGGCTTTGACCCGGCAATTCCACGACTCTCAATTACGTCCTTTTCAGCCAGTCCTTGGTAGATTTACTGGTATGTTTTGGGCCATTGTCATGTTGCAGGGTCCAGCGTCCAAGTCCTGGTCTTTGTCTACATTCACTCTGGCAAACTTCAGTCTGGCCTTCATGTTCTTCTTGGAGAGCAAAGGTTTCCTCCTTGCACACCTGAATGAAGGTTAAACTTGTGGAGTCTCTTTCTGATTGTAGAGGCATGCAGTTTCACATCAACAGTAGCAAGCGCCTGCCGTAGGTCCGGTGATGACATTTTAGGGTTTTTGGAGACTTCTTTTAGCATTTTGCGGTCTGCTCTCGGGGTTAACTTGCTTGGACGGCTAGACCTGGGCAATTTGGCAGTTGTTTTGAATGTCCTCTACTTGTAGACTATTTTCCGGACGGTGGAATGGCTGATTTTTCTATTCTTTTGAGATCTTTTGAAATCCCTTACCAGACTCATAAGCGTCTACAATATCTCTGAAGGACTCAAACAGCTCCTTAGACCTTATCATGGTGTTTTCTCTCACTTCAACAGTCAGGGGCGCACCAAACTAAATGTGAGGTTTAAATAATATCCTTCAAAACACTGGATAATGATGTTCTAATCATTTGCACCTGATGTGATACCCCTGTGTGTAATTTTAGCCATTTTAAGTGGGATTGAATGTGAGGGTGTCCTAATTTATTCTTCAACAGAAATTGCATTTATTAAAATTAAATTTTACAGAAAAAATAAAATAAAAAATAAATCAGTTTTAATTGTTTAGTTCTATTACTTGAATCTCTTAAGATTGGTAAGATTGATATTAAATATCCATATAACCATTTATGTTAGAAAACACAGGCTTCTATGGGGCGTCCTGATTTTTTTCACACGACTGTAGTTCTTTTTATTTGTTTATTTTTGGCCAAATACCATCTGAATCAAAATGGATTGGATGACTGGCGCCGGCAATGGCACTGAAATATGAGTATTCATAGCTAGTCCTCGCAGTTAAATGAATTGGATATCTATCATTTGTCATTGGAACCCCAAGCTCTAATTTTGGATCATTTGTAATATTAGAGTACTCACAGGTCATTTACTCTACATTTTGAGGCATTCCCGGGTAACTTCCTGGATATTTTGGACCATTTCCAGTTGATTAAAGGGCATTTCCGGGACGCTTCCGGTTCATTGGTCACTTCCTGTAGATTTTATGGGCATTTTTGATTTTGGGTCACTTCTTGTTGGTTTTGGGGCATTTTTTGGTTACTTTCTTGTAATTTTAGGATACTTACAGGTAGGGATGGGAATGATAAGATTTTTACGATTCCGATTCCATTATCGATATTGCATAACGATTCGATTCTTTATCGATTCTCTTATCGATTCTAATTTGGGGAAAAAGAACAAACGTTTTGATTGGCATCGAGTTTGTTTAATCAGAAGTCACAACCTTACAAACTCACAACGAGATCAAAAGAGGCCCAAAGCCTCAATGTTAACTGTGGCAATAAGTGGCAAATACACAAGAATGTGTAACATTTTACTGAAACATTTATCTGATAGAAATAAAAAATATTGGTATATATTGGCAGATAGGTTTTTGTTCTGCCTTTGGCAATATGTGTTAAAGCAGGGTTTTCCTGTGAGGGCCACATAACTTTTCCCTTCTCTGATGAGGGGCCGGGGTCAGTTTGTAACAGAAAAAGTGTGACAATTGCAGAAGTGCATAAATGTAAAAAATTATTGTTTCTCTGAAAGCCACAATCAAATAACCCTTTCTGGATTCTTCATAATAATAATAATAATAATTAATAATAAAAACACTATTAATTGAATAGAAAATAACCAAATAACCCTCTCTGAATTCTTCAAGGAAAAGGCCAGAAAATAAATAACACGATTGAGAAAAAAAAAAAAAAAATCAAAATGGTCGGACCAAATGTGGAGGCGGGCCGTATTTGGGGACTCCTGGGTTAGCGTGTATTATTTTACCATTACATTGAATTGCATGCCTTTTAGTTTTTGTGGCACTTACACGCTCAAGTGGGGGAGCCCTTGCGCTTCCTCACGCGAAGAACGCGCTCACGTGAAGAAGAGCGCGAATACACCCAAAGAAGAAATGCCGCATCCAATTGAGTGAGCGTTTTAGTGAGAGAGGGAAACACTTCTACGAGCCTACGTTCTTTGTTAATGTTAATATCTACAGAGGCAACGCCTGTATGCATCATCTTTTGTGTTGTTGTTGTTGTGTTTCCACTCGCGATCGGACACTTTAATCCAGTTGTGTAGTGGTTTGAACGATGTGCTAATGCTAGCGAACGAATGCTAACCATACTGTTATTAGCAGCTAATCATCGCTGATTTACGTTGATGCAAACCTGTTTGTTATTGGGGACGAAATGGATTTGTTTCATTTCTACTCTTAGTTTCACTCTTCAAGTGATGGTTGAATAAAGTCAGCAAATTATACCAACGTCTTCCGCATCGTCATTTGGGAGTTCAGCTAGCTGTATAGCCGGGACTTTTTTTTTTTTTTTATAGCCAGGACTGAGCCTTAGCCTCTCTGTGAGGACAGCGCAGTCGTATTCCCTCCCGATGCAGTTATCTCCACCTTGCAATGACTGCAAGTCGCTTTGTTGTAATTTTTCCTCGTGAAGTGAAGACACACTTTCGAGCGTTTGAACCTACGTGCTATCATTGTTATGTTTATGGCTGCAATGCTTGTGCTTACCCGTCGTAACCTTTCATTTTCACACTCTTTCCTGGTGAAGTGTAGTCAAACTTTGGAGCGAGTGGTTCTTGGCGCCATGCTAGTTTAATGCGTCTGGACAACAACACACGTCACGACGCAATACGCCTCTTTCGGAATCGTTAAAGGGATCGTTAAGGCTTTTTCATTGTGATGTCGAGGCCTCGAAACACTCGGAACCGGTTCCGAATTGGAATCGGATTTCGATTCCCATCCCTACTTACAGGTCACCTACTATACCTTAAGGCATTCTGGGGTAACTTCCGGTATATTTTAGATTTGCTGTTGATTTAAGGCAGTGCTTCTCGATTATTTTCTGTTACACCCCCCCCAAGGAAGACGTAAATGTTTCGCGCCGCCCCAAACTCTGCCGCCACTGTAAATAGTATCATTTGTCTATAATATTACTATTATAAGTACGCCTCTGCCTCACATTGTATCCTTTTTTTTCTGTTAGAGAAAATAACAGAGATCAACCTATAAAGTATACGTTTATTAACATTGTTTTGTTTGTAACAGAAAAGACTTAACGTGCATCAATTTGCCTGAATTAAAAAAAAAAAAAAAGTCACATCCAAACTGTAAAAATATACTCAAGGTACATTTTGACCATTTGATACTGAAAAATAAATAATAAATAATAACAAATTCAATTTGATCAGAAACATTAACTCATGAAGACAATATGACAAAAAGCTTGACCGGAAAAACAAAACTGAATAGAAGAAGAAAAAAAACCCACAGAAGGACAGTTTTTATTTGCGCTGCTCGCTGCTCACAGTATCACCTCCTTTGCAATGGTGTGGGGTTATTTTGCACTGAGCATGCTAACAGTGCTCACTGGTTTACTGATATAACACTGACAAAGCGGGACGATTGTTGGCAATATTCGGCTCATTTTCGCTGAAAAACAACCAAGCGGCTTATCAATGAGATTGGGCTCTAATGTCTTTAAGTCGCGTCTGAATTGATTTGGCTTCCGGCTGTCCGCTATAATCATTTTTAGATACAGTAAACAGTGGTCTTTCCTCATCTAACATTGTATTAAATGTCAAAGCCAAAAGGAAAACGGCCCGAAAAAAACGCATTCTCGGCGGCCGAGGGAGAACCTAGGTGAAAGCGGTCGTCGTGACGATCCCAAGCCGAAAATGGCACTTCTCGGGAGGACATGTGAGAACCGGAAAACGGCTTTCGAAAACGGCGCACAGCTTTCCAGCTCTTCATGAGTCTCTTCCATGTGCTCTTGCTTACTTCAAAAATACTGCGCGCTCTTTGAAAATGAGAGCGCCACTGCCACCCACTGAGTGGATGTGCAAGTACACTTTATTCTAGTACGGCGCCAAAAAAAAAAAAAAAAAGCATGGCATCGCCCCACACTATTTGAGAAGTACTGATTTAAGGGCATTTCCGGGCTGTTTCCTGTTCATTGGTCACTTCCCATTGATTTTGGGGCATTTCAAAGTTACTTTTTGTTGATTTCAGGTCACTTCCCCTTGGTTTTGGGGCATTTTTGGGTCCCTTCTTTGTTAACTCATTGGCCGCCACTGACAATGCTTGATGTCAAATCCATTTTGACTGAGGGGGGGCAAATGAACAAATGTGACTACGGACACAAACGTGAGCCAAGTGTAGTCATGCACACACTTGATCACACAAATCTCCGGTTTTATGGCGCCCATGTCAAAATTAAATCATGTGATTTTGTATGTACAGTATGACTGAGCTACAACATACCTGTCAGTAAGAACAACCCCGCGGGTGAGCTCTGATCCCCTGGAAGGCCTCATGTTTGACACCCCTGCTCTACAGTGGTATGAAACCTTTTAGAATTTCTCACATTTCTGCATAAAATCACTATCAAATATGATCCGATCTTTGTCAAAATCACACAGATGAAAAAAATTGTCTGCTTTAACTAAAACCACCCAAACATTTATAGGTTTTCATATTTTCATGAAGATAGCATGCAAACAATGAAAGAAGGGGGGGAAATAAGTGAACCCTCTGCCTAAGGAGATTGAAAGAGCAATTGAAACCAATTTTTACCAAACATTTTAAGTCAGGTGTGTGTCCAATCACTGATGAGTGGTTTAAAACAGACCTGCCCACTATAAAACACACACCTGATAAGAACTGTCTTGATGAGAAGCATTGTCTGATGTGCCTTATGGCTCGGTCAAAGAGCTGTCTGAAGTCTTGTATAAGGCTGGGCAAGGATACAAAACCATCTGTAAAGGTCTGGATGTTCATCAAGTCGACAGTCAGAGAAGTTGTCAACAAATGGAGAGTTTGGCACTGTTGCTTCTCTCCCAAGGAGTGGCCGTCCACCAAAGATAACACCAAGAGTTCAGCGCAGAATACTCAGGTAAAAAACAACCCTGGAATGTCTGCTAAAGACTTACAGAAATCACTGGCACTGTCCAATATCTCTGTGCACACATCAACTGTATGTAAAAGTACGGCCAAGAATGGTGTTCATGGGAGGACTCCACGGAGGAATGTTCGCAATTAACGTTCGCAAAAAGGCCCTTGGACACTCCACAGAAGTTTTGGTAAAATAATTTGTGGACTGATGAAACCAAAGTTGAATTGTTTGGAAGAAACACACAACGTCATGTGTGGAGGGAATAATGGAACAGCTCACCAACATCAACACCTAATCCTCACCGTGAAGCATGGTGGAGGGAGCATCATGATTTGGGGCGGTTTTGCTGCCTCATGGCCTAGACAACTTGCAAACGTTAAAGGAAGAATAAAAACAAAGGTTTATCAGGATGTTTTGCAGGAAAACCTGAATTCGTCTGTCAGACAGTTGAAACTAAAAAGAGGTTGGTACTGCAACAAGACAATGATCCAAAACACAGAAGTAAATCAACTTCACAATGGTTTCAGAAGAACAAAATACATGTTCTGGAGTGGCCAAGTCAAAGTCCAGACTTGAACCCCATTAAGATGCTGTGGCATGACCTAAAGACAGCGATTCATGCCAGACATCCCAGGAAATCTGACAGAACTACAGCAGTTTTGTAGAGAAGAATGGGCCAAGATTAGTCCTGATCGATGTGCCACACTGATCTGCAGCTACAGGAAGCGTCTTGTTGAAGTTATTGCTGCCAAAGGGGGGGCCACAAAATATTACATATTATTTTTGCTAACTTATTTCCCCCCCTTTTGTCATTGTTAGCATACAGTACTATCCTCATTAAAATATGAGAACCTATAAATGTTTGGGTGGTTTTAGTTAAAGCTGACACTTTTTTTTTTCATCTGTGTGATTTTGACAAAGATCAGGTCACATTTGATAGTGATTTTATGCAGAAATGTGAGAAATTCCTAAAGATTCAGATACTTTTTCATACCACTGTACAACCCAACTATTTTTTTGCATTTTATTCCCAAAAATAGTACTTGACATCCCAATTGTACCACTTTTGCTGTCCTACCATCTGAGATGACATCCCAATAGGGGGGCTGAAAGTGCAGTTCCCCCTGTTTGATGATCTCAAACAGCTCCTCCTGGTCTCGATCCTGACTTCGAAATGGAGCAAAACCGCACAGCAAGATGTAAAAAATGACACCCAGCGCCCACATATCCACCTCCACGCCGTATCCTGTTGGGTCACATCAATGGTGTTATGTAGACACGATTTTACAGGAGGTTTTAGGGAGGCGCTAACCTGTCTCGGAAAGTATCTCAGGCGCCACGTAAGTGGGCGTGCCGCAGATAGTGAAGACTGGCTCAGTTACGACCATGGCAAGGCCAAAGTCGGCTAGTTTCAGTCTGATCAGGCCGGGAACCGTGTGAACTATCTGAAAGGGAGCACAGAGTTGGGTTAGCTTGATCAGGTACATTTTCCTATATAAAGAAAGAATGTAAAACAAAAATACTGAATGAGACATGTGAAAATGTGGCATATTTGATTCTCTGACATAAAACCCACCAAATGAAAGTATTAATAGCAAAATATTTTAGAATGTAGTAGGTATGAAATAGTAAAGAAGCAAAACTTAATTCACAATAATGACCTAGATTTTTTTTTTTTTTTAAGATTTTTGTATAGTATAAGTGTTAACAATTAAAAAATTTCACCTCCAACAGGTATTCAATGAGCAAAACCCCCAAATATAATTTTCATACAGTATATAATAAAACATGTGATTTCCCCCCACCCCCCTTATTTAGGCAAAAAATTGGGTTTTGTTGTCTAGATGAACAAACAATTTAGAGACAAATGTTTTGTTGTTGTATAGTGTCAATACTCAATATGTAATTTTCATTTTGATATTTTCTACTGTTCAATAGCTCATATCTCCAACATTTTGTGAAAAAAAAATTAACAAAACGATATATTTTTCCACCTTCAGTTACTTTAGCAGGAGTATATTCAATTTCAAACACGGGATGGCAGCCGTGGAATTTCACCGAAACTAGATTTGACTGAATAGAACGGGGGTGCCAACCCGTGTTTTGATAGCCGTATGGGGTTCTTTAGCGCTGCCCTAGTGGCTCCCTGGAGTGTTTCAAAAATGTTTGAAAATGGAAAAAGATGAGGGAGAGAAATATATTTTTTGTTTTAACATGGTTTCTGTTGGAAGACAAACATGACACAAACATTCTTAAGGTTTTCCAATGCTGTAAAAATGTATTCAATAATTATTACTAGGGGTGTCAAACAATTAAAATTTTTAATCGAGTTAATTACAGCTTAAAAATTAATTAATCGCAATTAATCGCAATTCAAATCATCTATAAAATATGCCATATTTTTCTGTAAATTATTGTTGGAATGGAAAGATAAGACACAAGACGGACATAAACATTCAACATATGGTACATAAGTACTGTATTTGTTTATCATAACAATAAATCAACAAGATGGCATTACCATAATTAACATTCTGTTAAAGCGATCCATGGATAGAAAGACTTGTAGTTCTTAAAAGATAAATGTTAGTACAAGTTATAGAAATTTTATATTAAAACCCCTCTTCATGTTTTCGTTTTAATAAAATTTGTAAAATTTTCAATCAAAAAATAAACTAGTAGCCTGCCATTGTTGATGTCAATAATTACTTACACAATGTTCATGGGTGCTGAAGCCTATAAAATCAGTCGCACCCAAGCGCCAGCAGAGGGCGCCAAAACTCCGAAAAACACAAGTACACATTTCACTGTGCTGTCATTTTAATCTGTTTGAGCGGGGCATTTGTGCGTTAATTGCGTCAAATATTTTAACGTGATTAATTTAAAAAATTAATTACCGCCTGTTAACGCGATAATTTTGACAGCCCTAATTATTACATTTCAACATTTCTGTCAACGAAGATTTGCGTCATAGCTTGCGACGCATGTTTCTATCAGCAGGGAGGCTGTTGTAAACAAACGGCGGCTATATGATGGAACATGAATTTCAAAGAGGAAAAGAAAAAGAAAAACTTGAAAACAGAGGATTCAACGCATATACTTCATTACCTATTGACGTGACACTATATGTAAAATAAACGCTAACTGCACGGTTTCTTTGCTTTTAACCAAGAATCGAGACTGTTTTACGTTCATATCTATGAAGAATTTGGGGATTTAAGCATTTATTCACAAGAATATTCGCCAGAAAAGCTCTATTCACGTCAGGCGGCCGCTAGCCTCATTTGCTAACAGAGTAGCATTATACTTCGACATATATATGTAAAATAAACGCTGACTGCACGGTTTCTTTGCTTTTAACCAATAATCTAGACTGTTTTACGTCCATATCTATGAAGAATTCGGGAATTTGAGCATTTATTCACAAGAGTTATCTGTGGATCCCTTTCACAGAAAGAATTAATAATGTTAATGCCATCTTGTGGATTTATTGTTATAATAAACAAATACAGTACTTATGTACAGTATGTTGAATGTATATATCCGTCTTGCCTTATCTTTCCATTCCAACAATAATTTAATGAAAAATATGGCATATATTAGAGTTGGTTTGAATCGCGATTAATTATGATTAATTAATTTTTAAGCTGTGATTAACTCGATTAAAAATTTCAACTGTTTGACAGCCCTTTTTGGCTAATTTTGGCAAAAATTCAGCAAAAACTGCATAAACCTTTTGTGTCCCTTAACATCCTCAATTTTTTCTGTATAGTATGATGTTATTTAAAGAAAAATTGTAGGGCAAGTAGCGTTTTTTTTTTTTTTTTCCCAAAAGAAAACACGTTTTGGGGTGAAGAGACGGTGTCGGTAGGTCAAAAGATTTTGGCTGGGATGAAATGCAATTGAAAAAAACGGAATA
The DNA here is from genome assembly GCF_030265065.1 of Corythoichthys intestinalis. Taxonomy (NCBI): domain Eukaryota; kingdom Metazoa; phylum Chordata; class Actinopteri; order Syngnathiformes; family Syngnathidae; genus Corythoichthys; species Corythoichthys intestinalis. The sequence continues at coordinate 29,766,014 of NC_080416.1, forward strand.
TTATAGATGGTACCTTTTGCATTACATTCAAAGCTACCAACAACAAACCTGACTTAAATCTTGCTCTTTACAACTACAGAAAGCAAGACTGTAACATTTTCCTAGCAACGGAGTTGCCATTACTGTTTTTGGTTTTTGTATCTGATGGGACATTTTGCGAAAAACCAATTCATTGACTGACCAGAAGGTTCTCTGGTTTGACGTCACGGTGGACAACGCTCCTGCGATGTATGTACTTGAGCGCAGCGCTCACGTCGGCCACCATGAGCGCGGCCTCGTCCTGCTCGAAGCTGCCGCGGTCGCTGATGGCCTCGAAGAGGTCACCGCCGCCAGCCAGCTCCATGACTAGGTAGGCTCTGGCGGGCGTGAGGTGGTGCGCCAGGAGCCGGATGACACGCGGGTGCTTCAGGCTGACCAGAAGGCTCAGCTCGTTCTGCAGCATGTGCTCGCGGCCCAGTAACCGTGAGCGTTCCACCATCTTGACAGCGAGTGTTTTGCCATCGGTCCGACGCCGGCACTCCCGTACCACCGCAAAGTTCCCGTCCCCAAGGAGGCGCCCGACGTCGTAGAGGCGCTCTACGTCGGCTTCGGAGACCTCGCTATCTTCTGAGGCGAACATGGAGTAGTCGCTCGAGATCCCAGGATGAGCTGTCCAAACAAACAAGCTAACAATTATTACTCGTTTTAATGCAGAATTTAAAGGAATCAATTGGTTTCAGAGGATTTAATGGAATTTCCATTCATTTCAATGGGGAAAGATGATCTGACACACTCGTGTTTTGGAGTACACACTTGGTCATTGAACACATTCAACTTGTAGATTAACTTTTAAAACAGTTCCATGGAAGGTCGGAATTAAAAATAGCTTTAAAAATCTATCCTATAGTGTGACAATACAGGTGGTCCCTGTGTTACGAACGAATTCCGTTCCTACGCTAGCGACGTAAACTGAATTTCCGCCAAAGTCGGAATTAAGCCTTTAAGTACCACTAAATACCCTCTAAATCTCAAAATAACTATCCAAAAACGTAAATTATACGTCCTTGTATGTCCTCGTCAAGTTGTTTGAGCTAAGTCTTAAAGTGGTATGAAAAAGTATCTGAACTTTTTGGAATTTCTCACATTTCTGCATGAAATCACAATCAAATGTGATCTGATTTTTGTCAAAATCACACAGATGAAAAACAGTGTCTGCTTTAACTAAAACCACCCAAACATTAATAGGTTTTCACATTTTAATTAGGATAGAATACAAGCAATGACAGAAGGGGGAAAAACTTAAAAAGTAAGTGAACCATCACATTCAATATTTTGTGGCCCACCCTTTAGCAGCAATAACTTCAACCAGACACTTCCTGTAGCTGCAGATCAGTCTGGTACATTGAAAAGGACTAATTTTTGCCCTTCTCTACAAAACTACTGTAGTTCAGTCAGATTCCTGGGACGTCTGGCATTAATCGCTGTCTTTAGGTCATGCCACAGCATCTCAAAGTGGTTCCAGTCTGGACTTTGGCTTGGCCATTCCAGAACGTGTATTTTGTTCTTCTGAAACCATTCTGAAGTTGATTTACTTCTGTATTTTGGATTATTGTCTTGTTGCAGCATCCATCCTCTTATAGTTTCAATGGTCTGACAGGCGGGCTTAGGTTTTCCTGCAAAACACCCGGATAAACTTTTGAATTCTTTCTTTCATTAATGATTGCTAGTTGTCCAGGCCCTGAGGTGGCAAAACAGCCCCAAATCATGATGGTCCCTCCACCATGCTTCACGGTGAGGATGAGGTGTTGATGCTGGTGAGCTGTTCATTTTTCCTCCACACATGACGTTGTGTTTTACTCCCAAACAATTCAACTTTGGTTTCATTAGGCCACCAAGTATTTTGCCCAAACTTCTGTAGCGTGTCCAAGTGCCTTTTTGCGAACATTAAACGAGCAAGTTAAGACAGTAGTGGCTTCCTCCGTGTAGTCGTCCCATGAACACCATTATTGGCCATAGTTTTACAAATAGTTGATCTCTGCACAAAGATATTGGACTGTGCCAGTGATTTCTGTAAGTCTCTAGCAGACACTCTAGGTTTTTTTTTTACCTCTCTGAGTATTCTGAGCTGAATTCTTGGCGTCATCTTTCGTGGACGGCAACTCCTTGGGAGAGAATCAACAATGCCAAACTCTCTCCATTTGTAGACAACTTATCTGACTGTCGATTGATGAACATCCAGACTTTTCGAGATGGTTTTGTATCCTTTCCGAGCTTTATACAAATCAAAAATCCTTGATCGCAGGTCTTCAGACAACTGACGGAGTCATGAGGCACATCAGACAAATATTCTTATCAAGACAATTCTTACCAGGTGTGTGTTTTATAGTGGGCAGGGCAGTTTTAAACCACTCATCAGTGATTGGGCACACACCTGATTTAAATTATTTGGTAAAAATTGGTTTCAATTACTCTTTAAGTCTCCTTAAGCAGGTGTTCACTTACTTATTTTCCCCCCTTCTGTCATTATTTGCATGCTATCCTCATTAAAATATGAAAACCTATAAATATTTGGGTGGTTTTAGTTAAAGCACTGCTATTACATCTGTGTGATTTTGACAAAGAATTTTGTGTGTATAGAGAAGGGTATGATTGATTTTTTGGGACAATAGGCCCTAGCCCAGTTCCTTACCCTAAACTTAACTAAACACGGGTATTGCGGGCACAAGGGCTTGCCTAAATATACCTAGATTATAACCTTTACTATGTTTGGAAGTCATTTAATGTTGTGAGTCAATTTTCAAAGTTGTTAAAAATGCTCCCGTTATTGCATTATTGCTTTAGTTCCCTTCTGTCTAATTTTGACATGTGAAAGTGTCAAAACTATTTCAGCATTTAAAGATAGATTCGAGTCAATATTTTGCCAATTTAGGAGTATTTTAGATCAAAAGTTACTAACTTTAGCTTCGCTACAACAGAGCCTGCCTGAGAAGTCTGCTGCTTTAAGATGGCAGCTTTTTACAAATGCCGCCGAGTCCCATCATTTTGCATCTTCTTCCATATACATGTGACATCTATGAGATGCATCAGACACTACCACCGTAGCATCTTGTGGGCGTAGTTTGTAGGGACATGGTTTGTATGAGCCGTGGTTTGTAGCGGATTTCACTTGGCTCTGGGCTGCAATCAGGTATTAAAAGATTACAGTTAAGCTCGCTGTCTAGCTAGGACTTAGCTCCAACGTCTTGGCGAAGACAGTACAATAATGTTTAATACATGTTTTTGGATAGTAATTTTGAGATTTAGGGGTACTTAAAGACTATTTACGCGGAAATTCGGGTTTCATCGCCAGCGTAGGAACGCAACTCGTCAACATTATATTCAAATACACATTTTACCTAAAGGGCAAAACTGTCATATTAATAAAGTGAAAAATAAGATACTGTGAGGTACAGTGAGGTACTTTTTACACGACTAAAAAAAAGACTGGAGACAAAACGACGGACGAGACTCTAGCGTTGGAAAGTCGAAATCACGTAAGTCGGGTATGTCGTAACCCGGGGACTAACTGTATGTAGAATAAAAAGGAAAAAATGTAAAGATTCTAGTGTTGGCCAAAGTAGCGGAGTAAGAGTAATGTTTCATCTTCACAACTTTATGTGAGTATGGTGTGTTTGATCTTCTCTGAGTAGATCTAAGTAAAGTAGTAAATGTAATGGAGCAAATGTAACGCATTACTACCCACCTTTGAAAGTAACTAACCTTGGAGTGATTCATCTATTTGTTTCCTACACAGGGGTGGCAGCGGTGCTCTTCCTGACAGGGGTTTGATCCACTCATGGCTTGGATGCTTGGTCCTTCGTGCCAAGCAATTTTCACACAGAGGAAAAGAGTCCATCACTCGCTCTCGCTGGAATCTACCAATAGCAGGCCGAATTTCTTCGTAGATCACGCCCCTCATCCGGAGCTTCTGTAAATGATTAGGAAGTTGAGCATCTTTCCTGGCAAAACCCTTAATCGGTTTCTCCATCTTCGGTAGCGGCCCATCTTTGCGGTCTGGTCCTTCAACGTAGCCACTGTCCGCCTTGGCGGCTTTATCTGGCGCTGGACGGAGCTTTTTCTCCCAGACCAGCAGTGCTTCAGAGCGGTAGCGCGACTGTTCTGGGAACAGCTCTTCCAGTGCCTCCTTCAGACTGCTCAGCTCTGGGCGAGCTTTGCCCAATGCGAGGAGCGCCGTGTCACTACGGAAGAAGTCGCTGACGCTCTTTACCTGTGGTCAATAACGATAAAAACTCTTCAGGACTGCTGGTTGTCAGTTTTAAGAACGGCAGTCACGAAAGATCCAACCTCTCGTGCGAAGGCAGTGTAAAGGCGGGTCACTCGAGATCGGTGCCAACGTGGGAACCCCAGTGCTTCTGAAACGTCCAATAGGAGCTGCTCAAAGGAGACCACGCCCCTGCGGTTTAGAAGGACTGTCACCTTAGAAAAAAAAATGTTTATAAAAAGCTTTACTGAATTCGAGATCCATCTATCCATCCATCATCTACTGCTTAATCAGGGGTCAGGTCGCGGAGGCAGCGGCTTTTGCAGGGAAGCCCAGACTTCCCGTTCCCCAGCAACTTCAACCAGCTCCTCTGGTGGCATCCGAAGGCGTTCCCAGGCCAGCTGCGAGACAGTCTCTCCAGCGTGTCCTGCGTCGTCCCCGGGGCTTCCCGCCGGTGGGACATGCCCGGAACACCTCTCCAGGGAGGCGTCAAGGAGGCATCCGCACCAGTGCCCTGGCTACCTCAACTGGGTCATCTCAACGTGGAGGAGTAGCGGCTCGACACCTAGTCCCTCCCAGGTGACCGAGCTTCTCACCCTCTCTAAGAGTGATCCCGGACACCCTGCGGAGGAAACTCAATTCGGCCACTTGTATTCGGGATCTTGTTCTTTCAGTTATGACCCACAACTCGTGACCATAGTTGAGGGTAAGAACGTAAATCGACTGGTCGAGAGTTTCGCCTTTCGGCTCAGCTCCTTCTTCACTGATACGGACCGGTGCAGAGTCCGCATCACTGCAGATGCAGCACCGATCCGCCTGTCGATCGCCCGCTCCCTCCCACCCTTACTCGTGAACAAGACCCCATGATACTTGAACTCCTCCACTTATGGCAGGATCTCATCCCCGACCCGGAGAGGGCACGCCACCCTTTTCCGACTGAGGACCATGGTCTCGGATTTGGAGGTGCTGATCTTCATCCCAACCGCTTCACACTCGGCTGCGAACAGCTCCAGTGAGAGTTGAAGGTTACGGCTTGACGAAGCCAACAGCACCACATCATCTGCAAAAAGCAGAGATGCAATGCTGAGGCCACCAAACCGGACACCCTCATGCGCTTCGGCTGCACCGAGAAATTCTGTCCATAAAAAATTATGAACAGAGTCCAACCCTCACTGGAAACGAATTCGATTTACTGCCAGCAATGCGGACCAAACTCTGACACCGGTCGTACAGGGACCGAACAGCCTTTACCAAGGGGTTCGTTACCCTGTACTCCCGGAGCACATGGTCGAACGCCTTCTCCAGATCCACAAAACACATGTAGACTGGTTGGGCGAACTCCCATGCTCGCTCAAGGACCCTGCCGAGGGTGTAAAGCTAGTCCACTGTTCCACGGCCGGAATGAAAACCACACTGCCCCTCTTGTATCCGAGTTTCCAAGTTCCATACCAAGTTGTTCAGTGCAAAATAACCCCACACAATAGCAAAGGAGCTGATACTGCCTGCAGCAAAAATAAAAACTCCAGTGACACTCATTTTTTGTTCTATTAATTTTTTTTTTCGGTCAAATTGTTAGGCAAATTTTCCTCATGAGTTAATGCTGCTAATCAATTTGAATTTATTATTATATATTGCTTTTATAAAATAAATACATTTTTCAGTATCAAATGGTCAAAAACTTTACTTTGAGTGTGTTTTTACAGTTTGGATGTGACTTTTTTTAAAAAATTCAGTTCTTTAAGTCTTTTCTACGGCAAACAAAACAATGTTAACAAAGGTATACTTTAGTGTAAGTTGATAGCAAGTTGAAATAATTGAGAATTACTGGATTACACCGCTTTTTGATTGCATTGAAGTACAGTACAATACAGTATTGGTTTGAATAATGAGCCAAATGCAACATCACCAAGTTCAGAGTCAAAAGAAAGTAGTTCACCTTCCGCGGTGCACTGTGACCGGGCCGTACAACGGTAACAAGGTGGGGTCGTTCGGCGCTCTCCTCCGCGTGGCGTCCGTGGAAAAGCGGCAGGTGAGGGATCTGCCCTGGACGGTGGCTGGGTCGAGCGTGCCAATGGGGAGGCGGCAATGACGGAGCAGCAGTGCTGACCCCGGTACGCTTTAAAGATGGGCCAGTGGCTGATAAAACATGACAGAATATATAGTATTAGGAAGGACCAGTTGGAATTTGACCTTTTAGCCAAATTGCCGGAATCCCGCCAGTCAAATCATCAGAACCGCGCTAGTGCAATTCTAACAACCTGGCCGGCAGAATACCAACAACCTGGCCGGCAGAATACCAACAACCTGGCCGGCAGAATACCAACAACCCGGCCAAAAGGCCAAACTCCTATCATTCTCCTTAGTTTTAACTAGGGCTGTCAAAATTATCGCGTTAACAGGCGGTAATTAATTTTTTTAATTAATCACGTTAAAATATTTGACGCAATTAACGCACATGCCCCACTCAAACAGATTAAAATAACAGCACACTGCAATGTCCACTTGTTACTTGTGTTTTTTGGAGTTTTGTCGCCCTCTGCTGGCACTTGGGTGCGACTGATTTTATGGGCTTCAGCACCCATGAGCTTTGTGTAATTATCGACATCAACAATGGCGGGCTACTAGTTTATTTTTTGATTGAAAATTTTACAAATGTTCTTAAAACGAAAACATTAAGAGGGGTTTTAATATAAAATTTCTATAACTTGTACTAACATTTATCTTTTAAGAACTACAAGTCTTTCTATCCATGGATCGCTTTAACAGAATGTTAATGTTGATGCCATCTTGTTGAATTATTGTTATAATAAACAAATACAGTACGTATGTACCGTATGTTGAATGTATATATCCATCTTGTGTCTTATCTTTCCATTCCAACAATAATTTACAGAAAAATATGGCATATATGGTTTAAATTGCGATTAATTATGATTAATTCATTTTTAAGCTGTAATTAACTCGATTAAAATTTTTAATCGTTTCACAGCACTAGTTTTAATCCCTTTTACTGGCTCCATTTTAAGAGCTGGAAAAAGGCTTCGAAACACAAGTTGACAATTTATTCCAAGTCAACAGCAATCAGACAGCAAGGCAAAAACAGCAAACAGACCCAGATGAAGAGGAAGGCTGGATCCTAGGTCACCAATCAAAAGATTCCCGAGAAAAATGACAGCCATTGGTTAAACATTCACTCTTTAAAGGCTCTGGTGAGGCGGGCTGTGGTTCCGAAGAAGGGTGTGTTTGGGCGTTGTTTAGGGTTATTGTCTGATTAGGCAAGAGAGTTCGGGTGTTACTCTTGTCAGGGCAATGAGAGCTGAGGATTTTGCCAGGTCTAGCGCCACGTGACTGCTGAGTGCCAACTTCTCAGTTGCAGGTTCCTCTGTTATCGAATGTTCCTTGTGTGAAGAGAGGATGTCCTTTCATTGTTCTGGAGTGTCCATTGTTGGATTCATATTTAAACTTGACAACCAGATAAGCTGATGGTGGGATTTGGTGCTCCAGACGTGGGCTTGTAGATGTCTTGGCCATCCCCTGCTTGTCTCGCTCCATCAGCATCAATCTCGCTCAGTTAGCTGCATGATGCGCAGGTTGGGCTTCCGTAGTCAGCAGCCATCCTGTATCTGTTCCGCCCTTATCTGCCCGTTGTCTTGGCGTTGCAAATTCCAATCACTCCAAGTCTAACTACTCATACTTCAAATATATTGTACTTGTTTTCTTAAACTATCTTTAAATGCTATGTACTTTGTATTGGGTGTGTTAGAGTAATACAAACAGTCAAACAGTAAATACGGGAAAAGATACTAATTCCTTCAGACCCCAGGATATTGGTAAATAGCCACTTTGAACCAAAATGGCAGACTTTTGGTGAATTTTCAGGCATGGTTTTCTAAGTTCTAACCATGATAGACATGCCTACCCATTTTCTTGACATTAAGTAAAACTTTTAAACAAAATGGCTGACTTCCTTTATCTTTTCAGGCATGGTTTTTGATGACATTTTTGTGAATCTACCAATGATAGACACATGTACCAATGTTCACGATGCTTTGTCAAACTTTGAAACAAAATAGCTGACTTCCTTTGTCTTGTCAAAAATGGCCCCTGGAGACTTTTTTGAGTATTGACCAATGATATACACGCCTATCAATTTTCATCACGTTACGTCAAATTGTTAAGGACATCAAACACACTCAAAGGACAACTGAAAATTCTCAGAACAGTCCCAAAATGGCCCCCTTCAAAACAAAATGGCAGGCTTCATTCATCCCCATCGCTAATGTTAACACACTTGTGTAACAACAAGACGTTTGTAACACAACACTCCCTCCTTAATCAACAACAACAAATCCTATTGATCAGATTTGAGTTTTTTTCCACCACACGGAGTGCAACATTGGAGTGACTTCCTGAATTATTTAGGATTTCTTGAGACACAAGCACAAAAGCTTCCTTGACCTGGATAACTGCATAATTTATGAATCTCTGAGGACACATAACATCTTTCACTTTCTGAAGAACACAGGTGTCTGCATGCATAGGTGTGTGTGAGTCCTTTTTGCCCATAATATACACATATATTCTGCATATCAGTGGTGTGACAATATATCAAAATTGTTATACAGTATATCGCGATACTTTGAGATATACATTGTTTTATTTTTATTTTTTATAACCCGTCCTATCCAGCTGTTTGACACAGAGAATGGGAATTTGAATGTCCTATTGGTCTCAACAGTTTTAATGTATCACATGGGATTATGACATACTCACATTGTGATTATTCAATGTGTTGTGTTTATTTGGAGAAAGCAGCGAACAGAAAGGGGTCATGGGAGGACAGAAATAAAGAGAGAAGCACAAACAACAACAAGAAATACATTGAAACCCTACACTAACTATGAATATGTTGGTGCTATCCAGGGGTGAAAGTGGGCCAGAACAGTCCGGAACGCAGTTCCGGTAAGAGATTCGGCACCGGAACAGGGCTTTGATCGAGAAATTGACAGATTTTCATTCAAAATTGTATTTTAAAGTAACATACATGAATAAAATAAGTACAGATGTCTTACATTATGCACAGTGAAATGGAATATCGTTTGAAGATAACACAAACATCGACTTTTTTTATAGGAAGGAAATAGGTATCCTAACATAGGTAAATGAACAAAAATAAGTCCTAAGTGCACATAAACTACAGTGCCTTGCATAAGTATTCGGCCCCCTTGAACCTTGCAACCTTTCGCCAAATTTCAGGCTTCAAACATAAAGATATAAAATTTTAATTTTTTGTCAAGACTCAACAACAAGTGGGACACAATCGTGAAGTGGAACAAAATTTATTGGATAATTTAAACTTTTTTTAACAAATAAAAAACTGAAAAGTGGGGCGTGCAATAATATTCGGCCCCCTTGCGTTAATACTTTGTAGCGCCACCTTTTGCTCCAATTACAGCTGCAAGTCGCTTGGGGTATGTTTCTATCAGTTTTGCACATCGAGAGACTGACATTCTTGCCCATTCTTCCTTGCAAAACAGCTCGAGCTCAGTGAGGTTGGATGGAGAGTGTTTGTGAACAGCAGTCTTCAGCTCTTTCCACAGATTCTCGATTGGATTCAGGTCTGGACTTTGACTTGGCCATCTAACACCTGGATACGTTTATTTTTGAACCATTCCATTGTAGATTTGGCTTTATGTTTTGGATCATTGTCCTGTTGGAAGATAAATCTCCGTCCCAGTCTCAGGTCTTGTGCAGATACCAACAGGTTTTCCTCCCGAATGTTCCTGTATTTGGCTGCATCCATCTTCCCGTCAATTTTAACCATCTTCCCTGTCCCTGCTGAAGAAAAGCAGGCCCAAACCATGATGCTGCCACCACCATGTTTGACAGTGGGGATGGTGTGTTCAGGGTGATGAGCTGTGTTGCTTTTACGCCAAACATATCGTTTTGCATTGTGGCCAAAAAGTTCAATTTTGGTTTCATCTGACCAGAGCACCTTCTTCCACATGTTTGGTGTGTCTCCCAGGTGGCTTGTGGCAAACTTTAAACGAGACTTTTTATGGATATCTTTGAGAAATGGCTTTCTTCTTGCCACTCTTCCATAAAGGCCAGATTTGTGCAGTGTACGACTGATTGTTGTCCTATGGACAGACTCTCACACCTCAGCTGTAGATCTCTGCAGTTCATCCAGAGTGATCATAGGCCTCTTGGCTGCATCTCTGATCAGTTTTCTCCTTGTTTGAGAAGAAAGTTTGGAAGGACGGCCGGGTCTTGGTAGATTTGCAGTGGTCTGATGCTCCTTCCATTTCAATATGATGGCTTGCACAGTGATCCTTGAGATGTTTAACGCTTGGGAAATCTTTTTGTATCCAAATCCGGCTTTAAACTTCTCCACAACAGTATCTCGGACCTGCCTGGTGTGTTCCTTGGTTTTCATAATGCTCTCTGCACTTTAAACAGAACCCTGAGACTATCACATAGCAGGTGCATTTATACGGAGACTTGATTACACACAGGGGGATTCTATTTATCATCATCGGTCATTTAGGACAACATTGGATCATTCAGAGATCCTCACTGAACTTCTGGAGTGAGTTTGCTGCACTGAAAGTAAAGGAGCCAAATAATATTGCACGCCCCACTTTTCAGTTTTTTATTTGTTAAAAAAGTTTAAATTATCCAATAAATGTTGTTCCACTTCACGATTGTGTCCCACTTGTTGTTGATTCTTGACAAAAAATTAAATTTCATATCTTTATGTTTGAAGCCTGAAATGTGGCGAAAGGTTGCAAGATTCAAGGGGGCCGAATACTTTTGCAAGGCACTGTATATTGCCAAATGCATCACATTTTAGACGAGCATTTCTGGACCTCATTGCATTAAAAAAAAATGTTTAAAACCTTATTGTGTTCAATCTTACTTTAGCTATATTTGTTTTACCACGAGAACTGCATGTAATGCTAAAAGCGGAAATGTGAAGTAAATTTGGCCAACCATGTTTTTGAATAATATCAATGGCTAAACAATTATAAGCATATTTTCGTTTTTTTTTTTTTAACGCAACCCTTCCAGATTCTTTGTTTAACCCATAGCAACGCCCTTGACAACGAAAATGCTTTTCTTCGGCAATCTTCGGAAATCTTCGGAAATGACGTCACATCTAGAAGTGCGAGGGAAGTCCGCCATAGAACAGTATTGTTTGTTGCATTGTTTCTCGGTATGATGCCACTGCGTTGTGGCAATGTTTTATTCTCACTCTAACGAAAAGTTGTTTGAGTGGCCAAAGGATATAGCAGGGCACGTAAATGGACATCTTTCGTTCTCACGAAGCGAATGAATTTCACGCCATCATCGAGTAGTGTTCTCTGCTACAAACACTTTGAAGATGCCTGCTTCCTTAACCGGTCTGCTTATGATCAAGGATTTGCCAAAAAGTAAGTGTGATTTTTGGACAGATGACTGATGACTTTGTCAAAGCAGAGCTGCCAACTCTTGTGGAATGAACAGTAGAAGCTAGCGACGTTAGCCGAAAGCCAACTCGTGGCAATATTGTTGTTGTGTTCGCTAGGTTAAGCGTGTTTAAATTGTGCGTCATCTACGATCTCGTCCGAAAGGGTTAATCCACTGTCAATCGGGAAAGGGGTGTGGATGTGCACATAAGCGGGTCGGCGTCGTGGTAATTCACGGTCACGTTGCCGTAAGAGACACACACCACCGGTGAGTTTGTGCACATTTATTTGTATTTGTATTATGTATTTCCACCTTCATGCTTCAAGCATTGCATTGCATTTGCACGGTTCGGCGTTTCTTTCACGGTGATCGTTTGATAGCCTTCTAGTTTGTGTTTTACGGACGAGAGCCGCTGACAGGTGACAACAACAAGCATGTTGGTTTTAATGTCTGGCAGTGAATCAGCGAGCGCACAGGTCACGCAGTGAATCATGGGAAATGTAGTCTCGGGACAACACTGAAGTGGTGCTTTGTAATCTGTTCGCTTGTGTGAAAAAACTACATTTCCTCACGCTATTAGACGCCACTTCCTGCCGAGAGCCCCAAGCTGTGTTCGTACTGTTAGCTCCATGTGTTAATGAAGAAACAAAGTTGTCAGCACGTCGTGTGTTCGATACATTTGTAAACAAAAAGCGCATAACAAGACACTATGCACGATCCGTTTAAGAGACGCTGGAGTAGTAGGAGGCGAGGAGGAGATCAGCGAGAAGCAAAACTTCGCGGTCGAATGTGGCGGCAGTCCGCTATTATTTTGTTTTCCTATTGTTGCCAAAATAAAGTGGAGTAAGCCATCATTGACTCATCTCCTTCTTTCCCCCCAACGTTTTTATATTATTATTTTATATGCACGAGAGCTGCCGGATCTGCCAAAATGAACATGAAGTCTGATTTTTTTTTTTTTTTTAACAATGTCATCAGATAGACAAAAACATAAAATTATGTACAAATGCCTGCATCTTCAAAGCATGAAAATAATAACAGCCTATATCTTACCAATCTTGTCATCTCGATGGGTCTTGTATCCATTCCATGTCAGGTAGTCTAGGCACATTGTTTGCATCCTGATTAGCATCTGTCTAATACATGTTAGGTCCAACATAAAATTCCAAGCTCCTCTTCTTCCTCTAACTCTTCAAAAACTTGGATCTCCTCCCTTGCGCTCGATTTATCGCTTATATCGCTGTTTGAATCATTGTTTGAAGGGCTTCGTATGGCGGCCGTATGTATGGAGCTGCCATCGCTGTTTCCGGTGTGACGTATCACTTCTTTGTTCGTCCCCTTTCAGGCTCAAACTTCGGAAACACGATTATTTTGTTAAATATACAACATATAAATTATTTTTTCATGCTTTATTTGTTGGACAATGTTTAATTACTTTAATTGTGACCCTATTTGGCATGTTATGAAATTACTTCACATTTCTGCTTTAATGTATCTTTTATGATACAAATTAGAGAGCATATATGTACAAATTAATTTTTAAAAAATGTTCAAAAGTTATTATACTTAAGGACCAAATAAAGCTTTCAAATTAGAAAAAAAAATCAGAGATTTCTGTTCATTATTTCTGGAGTCAGGCATTATTAACATGATGTTCTGAACCTCCCCATCAGAGAAAATAAAATAAGTCTCTTCAACTCTTTCCTTTCTTTTAAAGATTGATCAATTTTTCGTTGCATTGCCCATTTTTATTCATTAATTCAATAAGCTTGTTCTTTTTTTCTTTTTTGCCTTCCCAGAAAACGTGAATTTGAACCAATCAGAGCTAACTATCCATGCTGATCAGATGTCAGTATGTCAGCCAATTGAACGGATAACTGTAGTCCAGGCCAGGGAGGGTGTTAAGCTAAGCGCATGCGCACATGGACACGAGTTGTCCGACTCCGATATCTGCTGCAGCTGTGGAGCTCGGTGCTGTCCGTGGAATAAATAAATAAAAAATATTGGTGGAAACGGATGAAGCTACACAAGCAGTTTATTATGTTTGTTTTAAACACTTGTGTATGTAAATCTGACATAAATAGATTGTTTTCCTCTTGGAGATGCTTGTGTGGCAGCAGGCCAGGTTGTTTTAGAATTACTTTAAAATTCAATTTTGAATGAAAATCAGTTTCTCATGTACAGTATACCTTTTTACAGTGTGTGTAACACAGTAGCCTAATGCATGTTTAAAACCTTTTTTGTGTGTTTGTTTGTTTTTTTGCATTTCTATGGTTTTAGGAGGTTGGATTCCCCCCCCCCCCACCCACACACACACCTCCAAGAAAAAAAAAAGAAAAGAAAAAAAGAAATCTGGCTCTGTGGCAACCTTTTTGTCATGGAGTTCCGGCAAGAAATTCAATCCACTTTCACCCCTGGTGCTATCGTTAGCTAGTTGTATTTCCGGTTGACATCATGTGTGGGGCCTGATGACCAAGGAGAAAGAGGATTGCAGAAAGTTAAGTGATTGGGAGGATTGAAGTGTGGAGTGTAAAATCCAGCATTATGCGAATCCCTCGTGAGGAGTTTGGATATGTTGGCATCCTATTCTATGCTCCCTGATTACTAATCCTGACACCGATTTTCTCTACTTGAGTGGGTCTAATTGCACCTAGTCATGCATGAATCCCATCAGACATGTGATAGTCCTGCAGACGAGTGGAAATGCGGCGCAGGAGCTGCCCCAGGGCCACGGTCCTTCCTCAGTCAATCATGAGAGGGGGTATCCCTGGGGGGGACCCATCCCTTCTGCTGCAGCACAAGCAAGGGGGCCGCTGTCATCCCCCCGGGATCCAGGGTGGTCCCCTGGACCATCCGCGTCCCCATCAACCGACCTTGAGGGATGGGATGAGGGGACGCGCCACTGCCCCCTGTCAGGGAAGTTCAATTTTGAACCCCAAGACAAGTGGCAATCAATAGCTCAAATAAGAGAAAAGAATCAGACTCAGACAAGGATTGCCTGCTTCGAAGACTTAATAAACAAGATATATATCAAGGGTACAAAATGATGTGATCCAGACAAGTGCTGTGACCGCGCAGAAGTGCAGTGACACAAAGTGAGCCAAGTTCCTATATACTATTGAAAGGGAGTTACCTAAGGACGCTTACTGTGAAACAGAAGTGAAACTTATTACAGCCCAACCTGGGGATTTTTCACAAAAAAACATCCCGATCTGGGACCTTGAGCGTTAGCCGTAGCTGGTACAAAGGGAGTCATATCTTGATAAGGCAGTAAACAGGCGCCAATTGTGTAAATTCAAAGGAAAATTTGGAGCACACGAACATTGTATCATGCTATAACACAGTCTCACAAGAAAGCATAACAAACACATATAATGTCATAGCAGTTGATAATTGTGTTTTATAAGCATGAATAAAATATTCTTTTACACCCCCCACACCCAGAGAAGCACCACGGCCCTGACCAACACCCGCCCTAGACTACCCCCAGCGCTCCCACTCCCTTACCCATCCCAGGTCGCACACAGTGGCAGTATGCACGCATGCTATGGGAAAATCGTGCTTGACATACAGTGCTGGCCAAAAGTATTGGCACCCCTGCAATTTTGTCATATAATGCTCAATTTCTCCCAGAAAATGATTGCAATTACAAATCCTTCGGTCATATGATTGCAATTACAAATGCTTTGGTCGTAATATCTTCATTTATTATGATTGCAATGAAAAAACACAAAAGAAAATGGAAAAAATGAAATCATTATCATTTTACACAAAAGCATGGGCAATCTCAAGTCCATCTCCAAAGACCTGAATGTTCCTGTGTCTACCGTGCATAGTGTCATCAATAAGTGGAAAGCCCATGGCACTGTGGCTAACCTACCTAGATGTGGACAGAAAAGAAAAATTGACGAGAGATTTCAACGTGAGATTGTGCGGCTGGTGGATAAAGAACCTCGACTAAAATCCAACAAGTTCAAGCTGTCCTGCAGTCCGAGGGTACAACAGTGTCAACCCGTACTATCCGTCAGCGTCAGAATGAAAAGGGACTATATGGTAGGATACCCCAGTTCTTATGGGGCGCCGTTTGTAAAGCAGCATATGCTCAAAATTACGACAACATTTTCTCACATTTAGCGCTACACAGTGTTTAAAATGCAGGGAAATTTTTAGAGTCACTTTTTTTTTTTTTTGCACATTTACAACATTATTTAGCAACTTAAATATTTATTTTTAAATAAGAAGTTTTGGACCTGATTGTTTAACCCTTTAACACCTAAGCCTATTTTGGCTGAATTTGCATGCATTTGATGTTACCTTCATATTTCAAAGAAAAAAATTTCACAATGGCCAAGTTGGGTCCCTTTTTTCAGGACACCTTGAAGTTCATGTCCAAACTGTTGTTTTCTTCACTGACCATTTGTAATCCATTTTGGACCCAAAAAGACAAAAAAATCCCAAAATATTTTTTCAAAATTTGTAATTTTGATGTCCCATTGACAACCAAACATGCTCGACCAACCGCTTTGAAGCTCGATAATAATTATTTAACTTGTTAGGGTAAAAAAAAAAAAAAAAAGATTGAATAGTTTTATGTTTGACAATTCAACACAAACATCAGGTATGGTCATAGGCGTTTTTGGTTAGATAAAACAGGTTATATACAGTGCAAAATAGTGAGAAAAAAAAAATTATATATATTATCTAACACAAAACGGATTTGGAGGATATCTCTTTGTGAAGTTAGGTATTATACCCATCACCTTATCAAAAGTATATACGTACATGCAACCAAGCTTCTCGAACACACTTCTATATAAAAATCTAAAAGATTATAGTGAAGAAAAAATATATATAACATTGAAAAAAAGTATTTTCAAAAATGTTGACAAGTAGTTCAGTTCAATTCAATTCAAATTTTGCAGGCATGCCACCTAATAAAGTTTTATTTTCTTTTTTTTTCCTGCGCACTCAATAAAGCTTGTTCTTGAACAGGTCACGGAGCTGCATCACACACAACGTCACACAGTCTACTCTTTCGACGTTTGCATGCTGCTATCACTTCTACTCGCCGAGACGCCGACTCATCTGAGGAAAACAACGACAAATACGGCTCATCTTCTTCTTTGAGTTAATGAAATCATGCATTAGCTTGCGCTAAAATTAGTTTTAGATTCATTCTGCACGTTTCAAAGTCGCTCGCTCAATCCAACCGGCCGTTGCTTGTTTTGCATGCCTCCCTTTCCTTAGTTGCCGCCTCGCTCGGAAATTTAATAAAAATGTTCACATTCGGTTCGTCCTTTTTAAGATCACAACGGCTCTTGGGATATGTAGTCTTTTGTGCTGCTTTCAGTTTTGAAAAAGGACAAGAAATGATGGAAATATTGAAATAGATGTATTGGTCCATGCAGCGTTTTAATGCATATTTATGAGTGCAATAAAACTATAAAACTCAAATGACATCATCTCCCATTTTTCATGGTCGATTGACTTCAAATAAAAACTGGTGTGGACATCAAGTTCCACACTTTCAAATGAGGCCAACCAGCGGCACGTGGGTGACGTAATTACAGCGTGATGAAGCTTCAAAGACGATATGCATAAACGCGTCGCTGCCGACACATCCGGTGTTAAAGGGTTAAATCCCGAACTAAATATTTAATTGAAATCCTAAACTTATATCCTATATCCTAAATGCTAAATCAGGAAACGGTCGGAACTAAATATTTAGCTTAATGTGCAAATTCACATGACTGGAGACTGGAAGTAACAAAATAAAAGCTGGTGGAGCAGCTCAGACTGTCTGTTTACGTTGAAAATTAATAAAACCTACTCAATGGTGGCAGTCTGCGCTTGGACATGAGTCATTGTAATAATAACAATATATAAGTGAAATACATATTTAGGAGAAACAATTTAAAGAGTATTTTGTGTGCTTCAGCTTTTATTTTGTTACTTCCGGTCTCCATTCATGTGAATTTGCATATTAAGCTAAATATTTAGTTCCAACCGTTTCCAGATTTACCATTTAGGATATAGGATATACATTTAAGATTTAAATTAAATATTTGGTCCTGGATTTAAACAATCAGGTCCAAAATGTCTTATTTAAAAATAAATATTTAAGTTGCTAAATAATGTTGTAAATGTGCAAAAAAAAAGTGACTCTCAAAATTTCACACCACGTTTTAAACACTGTGTGGTGCTAAATGTGAGAAAATGTTGTCGTAATTTTGAGCATGTGCTGCTTTACAAATGGCGCCCCATAAACTTCTGACCCAGAGACATAAAAAAGCCAGGCTGGAGTTTGCCAAAACTTACCTGAGCAAGCCAAAAATGTTTTGGAAGAATGTTGTAGTTCTAGTTGAAAGTAGAGCTTTTTGGGAAAAGGCATCAACATAGATTTACAGGAAAAAACAAGGCCTTCAAAGAAAAGAACACGGTCCCCACAGTCAAACATGGTGGAGGTTCCCTGATGTTTTGGGGTTGCTTTGCTACCTCTGACACTGGAGTGCTAGACCGTGGGCATGGCATTATGAAGTCTGAAGACTAACCAACAAATTTTGCAGCATAATGAAGGGCCCAGTGTGAGAAAGCTGGGTCTCCCTCAGAGGTCATGGGTCTTGACCCAAAACACACTTCAAAAAGGACTAGAAAATGGTTTGACAGAAAACACTGGTGACTTCTAAAGTGACCAGCAAATAGTCCAGACCTGAATCCCATAGAACACCTGTGGAGAGACCTGAAAATGGCAGTTTGGAGAAGGCACCCTTCAAATCTCAGCGACCTGGAGCTGTTAGCCAAAAAAGAATGGTCTAAAATTCCAGTGGAGCATTGTAAGAAAATCACTGATGGATACCGTAAGCGGTTGTTCGCAGTTATTTTGTCTAAAGGTTGTGCTACCAAGTATTAGGCTGAGGGTGCCAATACTTTTGTCCGGCCAATTTTTGGAGTCTTGTGTAAAATGATAATGATTTTTTTTTTTTTTTCATTTTCTTTTATGTTTTTTCATTGCAATCAAAATACATGAAGATATTACTACCAAAGCATTTATAATTGCAATCATTTTCTGGGAGAAATTGAGCATTATCTGACAAAATTGCATAGGTGCCAGTACTTTTGGCCGGCAGTATACGACCATTTCGACTTACAAACAAGGTACCACTGTATTTTATTAATATTCTTGCTTTTTAAAATTATTAATAATTTATCTATGATTTTGTATTATTTAATTGTGATAAGATAAAAATAAATAAATAAATTATAATGAACACAGAAAATGTATTCAAATATATATTTAAAAAATACCATTATTTTTTAAATAGTAAATTGGCCTAGTACTTTTCAAAAAATATATGTATATGGCGGAAAACACAGACAAGACTGAAAAAGCAGTTTCTGCTCTTGCACTCCTCTTTTAAAGAAACTGCTGTATTTTAAGCTAAAACAACTATTGTGTTTGATAGAACAATATGTCTATATGCTGCAATAGCAGATTCAGGGCGCATTAAGCCCCCAAACTATTTTTAATTTGTCAGTTTTACCCTGAAAACCCAACCGCTTTTGTTTCAACCAGCCATAAAACGAAGGTAATTTATTATATTTATTATTCAAAATGTCTGTTAATTTTAGCTTAGAATCATTAATTGATGTCTTATATTTCGTTTAAAAAAAAACAACTTTAAAAAATTATTCACTCACAGATTTTAAACTTTTAAACAAATTATGTCACAATGAAAAAATTGGCGTCCGTAAAAAAGTCACGGATATCTTCCTCATAACTATCGCTTAATTGTATTTTTTTTTTTGTCACTGTCTCAATTTCTCCGATATGTTAGATGAAAAATAATCGATCCAGACAAAGAAAAAAAACGTGAAAGGGTAAATATATGAAAAAGAAAATCTATTGACACTCAGTGATACATGCTACAGGGAGTTTTTGGATTGAAACGAGGTAGGTACACGATAATATCTCGTTAAAGTCATGGCATCTGTAATTCTGCTCTCGCGTGCTCTCACCACCAGATAGTGTTTTGCTGTTTAAAAAAAACATTTTTTTATTTTTTTAAAAAATGCCCTCCCGTTCAAAATTTTTCTTCCCCCAGAAAATTGAGATTTCAAGCTTTCCAGTGATGTATCACACATGCATATCGGACAATTTCGAAAGTTGGCCAAATTGGGGGTCTCAGAGCGGAACTTCAAGTCACCTGAGTGTTTTCTGCAATATATATATATTTTAATCATTTTCTTAATATTTTCACTTTAACACTTTTATTTATATTTTTATTTTACACATTTTACCATATTTCTTTTTTTCTTTTGTATCATTTTAGGATTTTTTGGAGGTTGTATTTCTCAAATTAATTTTCTAATTTAAAAAAAAAATCCTTATTCATATTATTATGTACTTATGCATTCCTCCATTATTTTTTAAGTATAATTCTGAACTCTTTCACTGCCACTGACAGTGATAGACGTCCATTCATTTTGAATGGGGGGCTGCCAGCTTTCCATTACTGTCATTGGCAGTGTATGAGTTAATTTCGGCATCAAAGGGTTAATGTTAAAAAAGCAAAACTCACCTGTTCTCCATTTCCTTCCTCCGTCGCAGCCGAACCGAGCCTTCGGAGGCGGCGCCATTTCGGACCCAAGACCGAGCGCCGAATTGAAAGGTTCTAGAAGTCATCCCGTCAAAAGAGGCGGCCAGCGTGCAACGGTTGCCATAGTTATTTATCAAGTTTGACAGCGTGGAGTGAAAGTAGAATAAATTCAATTTTCAAGGTAAGACATTAAAGACGCTAAAAATGCTATACGATCATAATAAAGTTGTATTTTACGCTGCTCAAATTAGAAAAAAATACTGAAAAGAAACTATAAAGTACTTAAATATAAGCATTTATTCTTTTAATGAATATTTTAGCAAACACTAGTTTTATTGTGAAATCATTTTTCGGAAGTGTTACATTTAATCTACGTTTCTTGACAAAAGCGAAAACGAACGCTCGTTAGATTTAATTTATTTAAATGCTACTTTTTTTTGGTAATGAATAATAATTATATGCTATTTCTTTTATTATATTTATATATAATATGTACTTTCTGGTTATTAATCAATCATAGCAAAGAAAAATACATGTTTAAAAATAAACAGTGTTTTCGGATGCAATATGACAAGAATGACCATTGTGTGGTCTTTTTTTTCTTCTTTAATTAAATCTGTCTCCAAGGATACTGTTAGCGTTGGGTTAACAATTCCCTTTTGTCCCGGATCTATATCCTGTCCTTTGATCGTTCAAGTATGACTTAAACACCCCCACTTAAATATATATTTGAAAAAACTGAGTAATGCATGTTCAGTTTTATATTCATAATTTCATAACATGCTGTGGAACATACTTGAAAATAAACTTACAATATTTGCAGTATAGTTGTTTGACCAGCAGATGACGCGAGTACACAAAAACAGGTCCCTGGTGTTTTATCACGCTATCACTGCCATTGACTATGACAGACGTCCAACCCTGCGACTCTTTTCATCCTTGAGATGAGAATCTAATTAGTTTATCAGTAGTAAAGTCGAACAAATACTGATTAAAATTATTCTATTATGAATTCAAGGGCACAGGCTACTAAATTCTTTTTATTTATTTATTTTTTTTAGTTTACTTCTGGCAAAAGGTTATTATGGAGTTTTGCTATGTCCCCGGCGTGTTTCATTCAAATTCAGTCTGTAAAATAAGTAGAAAAACTCCAAAATAAATGTTATCATTTTATTGTCGTGGTTAAATTATTTTCAATTATGTGTTGTTCCAATCATCTTCAAACACTTTTAAATTAAAATACATTGGGGCAAATAAGTATTTAGTCAACCACCAATTGTGCAAGTTCTCCAACTTGAAAAGATTAGAGAGGCCTGTAATTGTCAACATGGGTAAACCTCAACCATGGGAGACAGAATGTGGGGGAAAAAAACAGAAAATCACATTGTTTGATTTTTAAAGAATTTATTTCCAAATTAGAGTGGAAAATAAGTATTCGGTCACCTAAAAACAAGCAAGATTTCTGGCTGTCAAAGAGGTCTAACGTCTTCTAATTTGTCCACTCGTTACCTGTATTAATGGCACCTGTTTTAACTCATTATCGGTATAAAAGACACCTGTCCACAAACTCAGTCAGTCACACTCCAAACTCCACTATGGCCAAGACCAAAGAGCTGTCGAAGGACACCAGAGACAAAATTGTAGACCTGATCCAGGCTGGGAAGACTGAATCTGCAATAGATAAAACGCTTGGTGTAAAGAAATCAACTGTGGGAGCAATTATTAGAAAATGGAAGACATAAAAGACCACTGATAATCTCCCTCGATCTGGGGCTCCATGCAAGATCACACCCTGTGGCGTCAAAATGATAACAAGAACGGTGAGCAAAAATCCCAGAACTACACGGGGGGATCTAGTGAATGACCTACAGAGAGCTGGGACCACAGTAACAAAGGCTACTATCAGTAACACAATGCGGGACGCAAATCCTGCACTGCCAGACGTATCCCCCTGCTGAAGAAAGTACACGTCCAGGCCTGTCTGCGGTTCGCTAGAGAGCATTTGGATGATCCAGAAGAGGACTGGGAGAATGTGTTGTGGTCAGATGAAACCAAAATACAACTTTTTGGTAGAAACACAGGTTCTCTCGTGTTTGGAGGAGAACGAATACTGAATTGCATCCGAAGAACACCATACACACTGTGAAGCATGGTGGTGGAAACATCATGCTTTGGGGCTGTTTTTCTGCATTTTTGGACCATTTGATTTTTTATCTGTGTAAAGGAAAGAATGAATGGGGCCATGTATCGCGAGATTTTGAGTGAAAATCTCCTTCCATCAGCAAGGGCATTGAAGATGAGACGTGGCTGGGTCTTTCATCATGACAATGATTACAAACACACAGCCAGGGCAACAAAGAAGTGGCTTCGTAAGAAGCATTTCAAGGTCCTGGAGTGGTCTAGCCAGTCTCCAGATCTCAACCCCATAGAAAATCTGTGGAGGGAGTTGAAAGTCCGTGTTGCCCAACGACAGGCCCAAAACATCACTGCTCTAGAGGAGATCTGCATGGAGGAATGGGCCAAAATACCAGCAACAGTGTGTGAAAAGCTTGTGAAGAGTTACAGAAAACGTTTGGCCTCCGTTATTGCCAACAAACTGTACATAACAAAGTATTGAGATGAACTTTTGGTATTGACCAAATACTTATTTTCCTCCATGATTTGCAAATAAATTCTTTAAAAATCAAACAATATGATTTTCTGGGGGTTTTTTTCTCCACATTCTGTCTCTCATGGCTGAGGTTTACCAATGCTGACAATTACAGGCCTCTCTAATATTTTCAAATGGGAGAACTTGCACAATTAGTGGTTGACTAAATACTTATTTGTCCCACTGTATATTCTTCAATTAGGAAAAAAAGGTTTTCTGTTCATCCCCATCGTGCCACTGTCCACTCTGTTAAGTTGTGTTAGGCAAGGCAAATTATTTGTATAGCACTATTCAACACAAGGCAGTTCAAAGTGCTTTACATCACACATAAAAATCACATTAAATCAAAAGAAAGATAAAACAAAAACAATTGAAACGGGAAATAAACTTGTATATAAAAATCACATTAAATCACAAATAGAATTTTAAAATAATATTAATAATTGAAATTAGAAATCGAACAATGGTGTAAAATGAATAAAAAGCAAATAGCTTGGAATTTGAAATATATAG
Source organism: Corythoichthys intestinalis (assembly GCF_030265065.1). Taxonomy (NCBI): domain Eukaryota; kingdom Metazoa; phylum Chordata; class Actinopteri; order Syngnathiformes; family Syngnathidae; genus Corythoichthys; species Corythoichthys intestinalis. Next base: position 29,789,463 of record NC_080416.1, read on the forward strand.
AAAGTTATTGATATGCTGTGATATACAAAAGCGTTTTTAGCCCTTATTTAAAGGAGCTAACAGTTTGACCACACTTCAGACCTTTGGGTAACTTGTTCCAGAGGTGAGGAGCATAATAACTAAATGCTGCCTTGGTTCTTGTTCTTGGAACCCACAGGAGACCGGTTCCAGACGACCATATGGTTCCAGATGTTTCATAGGGATCCAACAAATCAAGCATGTATTTTGGTCCAAGGCCATTAAGTGTTTTGTAGACAGGCAATAGTATTTCATAGTCTATCCTTTGACTCACTAGAAGTCAGTGTAACGATTTCAAAACCAGTGTAATGTGGTCGTTTCCTTGTACTTGTAAGGACTCTGGCAGCAGATTCGGTACTAGCTCCTGACTGATTTTTTATGAAGACCAGTAAATATACCGTTGCTAGAGTCCAATCTACTGAACATGAATGCATGCATAAGTTTTACCATGTGTTGTTTAGTCAGAAGCCCCTCCTATTCTATAACATCCTTGCAATTGTCATATTTCCATATTCCATTCAGCACAATACTTATTTGTCATGGAAATATCATTTGTATGGCAGTTAGGAAATAATATGTAATGTAATGTGTAATGTGCCAACCACTGAGGCTGGCATTAATACTTATACAACAAAAATCTTGCAAACATATTGATGAAGAGATATATTTTTTTCAAATCAAATCAGGATAACTACTGTATAAGGAAACAATTACAATATTTTATCAAACTGTTGCAGTTTTAGGGAAGATTAGAAGGCTGGAATCCAACAAAGTCTGGTGATGGGAAGGTTGTCGTGATCTTATTCACCACACAGGCTGGTAGAGGAACCCTGATCCTCCACCCCAGGAACTCATACACCCAACACACAAACTGGCCATAAAGCTGTGTAACGTTTCCAGCTGAAATAACAATTCAAGTACTCGAGTACTTAAGTAAGGAGTACTCAAGTACTTAAGTAATGAATACTCGCGTACTTAAGCAATGAAGTAACAGGTACTCGAGAGTTTAATGAAGTAATAAGCACTTGAGTACTCGAATACTTAAGTAACGAGTATTTAAGTAATGAAGTAATGAGTACTCGAGTACTTATGTTGTACTCGAGTATGAGTACTCGAGTATATTCAAGTACTTAAGTAATGAAGCAATTAGCACTTGAGTACTCGAGTACTTAAGTAATGAGTACTTGAGTAATTAAGTAATGAGTACTTGAATACATAAGAAATGAAGTAATAAGCACTTGAGTACTGAAGTACATAAGTAACGATACTTAAGTAATGAAGCAATGAGTGCTCGAGTACCCAAAATACTTAAAGTACTCGAGTACTTTCAATACTCGAGTACTTAAGTTATGAGTACTCAAGTACTTAAGTAATGAAGTAATAAGCACTTGATTACTCGAGTACTTAATGAGTACTCGAGTACTTAAGTAATGAGTACTCGAGTACTTAAGTACTTCAGTACTGAAGTAGTGAGTACTCAAGTAATTATGTAGTACTCGAGTGCTTAAATACCTAAGTAATGAGTACTCGAGTATTTATGTAATACTCGAGAATGAGTACTCAAGTACTTAATAGTGAGTACTCAAGTACTTTTGTAGTACTCGAGTACTTAAGTATTTAAGTAATGAGTTCTCGAGTACTTAAGTAATAAGTACTCGAGTACTTAAGCATCAAAGTTTTCTTATTGCAAAAACAGCTCATGAAACAACTAATGACAATAGCTCCTTTTGTCCGTTCTCTTTTGCCGTCCGTAACGGCGCAGTCACGTGATCTGATAACGTCGGTGCAAAAGGTCAATTCCATTGCGTTCAGCCACTTAGGTGAAACATCAGACCATTTGTTTTGTGTGAAAACTCAAACCAACACAGAAAAGATGAATGTCTACTTCATATGACTTCATTTTTAAAGTCAATAATAACAATAATACTCTCAGAACAATCTGTAACAAAGACCAATATGTCTGATGAACAATGGAACAACATGCTCGATCTTGTTCATTCTTCATGAATATGCTCCAGGCATCAACTCTTACAATGCAAAATTCTACATCAAAGTCACTTTACAAATGTAAGGTTAGCCAAAATTTTCCCTGATAGATCAGATGCGTGTAATAGATGCAAACTTTCGCATCACATTCATATGTTTTGGTCATGTGCCAAATTAAAGTCTTTGGCAAACTGTTTTTGACACTTGAGGAAAAGTGCTTTGTACCACACTGAATCCCAACCCCCTACCTGCAATTTTTGGAACATCACCCTCACCCACTTGGTCTAAACCAGGGGTCCTCAAATACAAATCCACAATTATCCACAATTATCTCATTCATACAAGCATGGGTCCATTTATTAATGTCGGTCAAGTACAAGGAAGGTTGAAGGTGGTAAAGGTAGTTTTCTTTTGACTAAACAAAAATACAATGTATATCCTGATTAAATAAAAATAGATTAACAACACATTTTTTTACTTAAAATAAAAATACACAAATAAATAAATAAATAATGCAAGTACAATGTTTACACATGTACACTAAATAATTGACTAGATCAGTCATTAAGGTGCAAACAATAACTATTGACAGCACATTTTGTAACTGTAAAACACTGCTGGACAAAAATGAAAACGTGCAAGTAGTACAATGCGTGTTCACTTGTTCAGAACATAAATGACAAGCTCTGTCATTAAGGTGCAAACATAAAAATTATTGACAGTAACTTAAACTGTAAAACACTGCTCAATGACAGAAATGGCATTTGGGGGTCGCAAAGCTGTTTAAACATCATCAGCCAGTACTTCAGTGCGTCTTGTGGTTGATAAATCTGAGAGTGAGATTTCTTTGATTTTTGTTGTCATTTCCTCCTTTTCTTGCCCTTTGAATATTGCTGTCATCACTTCAGTCATACACTCGTTAATTATTTCTCCATCAGAGAACCGCTTCTTATGTTTGCCCAACACCAATGACACTCTGAGTGAGCCCTCCGTTGCAATTTGTTGTTGTGTCACAGATTTAACAATAACCCTGCTTGACTCTTGATATGACTGCTTCAACCTGTTAATTTCTTGCCCTCTCAATTATGATTTAGGAGGAAACTTATCTTCAAAAGAGCTGAGCTCTTTAACATAATGGTGTTTCACATTTCACTTTTTATCAGAGCAGCTGTCTTTAGGCATATTAAGCACATAGGTTTGTAATTGCAGTTGGTAAAATTGACGCATATTTGTCATTCCATTCCTCATTGAAATGGCGATTTTTGCTGTCTACTTTTCTTCTCTTGGTCAACTTCGAGCCTGCCATTTTGTTAGATTCGGTCTTCTACTGGTGGCATATGTGGTGTTAGTGAACGTTGCTTAACGTTATGATCTTGAACGTTGCCTGCATACAGCGAGAGTGCCGGGCTAACACGGGGAAATAAATAAATAAATCAAGTTTGCTCACGGTATGACTCACGTTCTTGATTGAAAATAAAGTACACAGCAGCATGTACAAACAGATTGCAAAGTGCCGGGTGCGACTCGTGTTTGAGGTTGCTGACATTGCTGCTTTCAGTTCACGCTAGCTAGTAGCATGCAGGCTCTCTCAGCCAATCAGCGCATCCATGCACGCTCTCCCAGCCAATCAGCGCACCCACGCTGGCTCTCTCAGCCAATCAGCGCATCATTGTCATAAAGATGACAACAGAAGTGAGAACATGGAAGATATTTGACTAAAAATGAAACAGAATTTAGCGATAGAATAGTAGCGCATATTGATAGATTTAGATAGATAGAAATTATTTTGCAGTTTTATGAAGTATGTTCAGCGTGGTTGATCATACCGTGCCCACTCTGTTAAAGGTATATTTCAAAGAAATATTTGAATTGAATCATTTCCAAAGGTTTATTTTAGGGCTGTCAAAATTATCGCGTTAACGCGCGGTAATTTTTTAAAAAAATTAATCACGTTAAAATATTTGACGCAATTAACGCACATGTCCCGCTCAGAAAGTATTCTGCCTTTTGGTAAGTTTTAGAGCAAGGCTTTTTGTGCTGTCCAACAGCGAACTCTTGTGGTCGCTTTGCGACATGGTTTATTGTTTTCAGTCCAGTTCAATATGGCTGCACGACGTCTCGGGCTGATAATGTTGTGCTTATATGATCCTTGGACAAGATTTGTCCTTAAGTATGGTTGTTGTAAAGAATGTACATATTATGTTAGTAAGCGAAATGTTATATTTTTTGTATGAGACGCTTTTTGTTTATGTTTAGTGAACCTGTATAGCGTGCTAAGCTAATGTTGTTGCTAATGCAACGCTTGTGTACTTTTTTTTTTTGTAGTTTTACGACGGTCTAAAGAGGACAATGGTTTGAGGCCATTTTATTAATAAATCAGATGAAAAAGGAAGAAGTCTAATTATTAAGGCGTCGTTCACTAGCTGTCTAGCTTTGGAAAAAGTAGACGCTTCGGAGTGAGGACAGCATAGACAGATTTAAATGACAGTAGACTGGAATGCCCACTACAGTCCTTATGTACCGTATGTTGAATGTATATATCCATCTTGTGTCTTATCTTTCCATTCCAACAATTTATTTTACAGAATATATATATAATTTACAGAAAAATATGGCATATTTTATCGATGGTTTGAATTGTGATTAATTGCGATTAATTACGATTAATTAATTTTTAAGCTGTAATTAACTCGATTAAAAAATTTAATCGTTTGACAGCCCTAGTTTATTTGGTAAATTGATAGATTTATTTTAAGTCATGTTACCTATTTTGCTAGCAAAACTAGGCTGAGGGCTATCTTTAGCACAAAATGTCCCCTGTGTTAGTGTCCATACATATTGTACATACATATATACATGCTGTACATACAAATGGCACCCTATAAAATAAATGTCCTGAATATTAAGTCTCAAAATTACCATAGCAATGCATGTGAGGAGCAGAAGTATTTCTCCTCTTGTGACCCATTTAGAAAATAGGTAGAGGGCTGAAATTTCAATCATAGACGCATTTCCACTCATAGAGACCTAATCAAAAATTCACATTGTATGACTTTTAAAAATAATTTATTTATAATTTACTGGGGTTCATAAGTATTTGTATCCCTGAGAATCAGCAATAATTATGACACTCAAAGAGTTGTCAGTCTACCTTAAAAAGAGCCCACCTTTACCATGAGTTTACCATCCACCCACCACCCGTTTGACCTCATCATTGTCACTTGTGTACCCCACAGTCAGTCATATTCCAACTACTACCATGGGTGAGACCAGAGAGCTTTCGAAAGACACCAGAGAAAAAATTGTTGAGCTCCACAAAGCTGGAAAAGGCTATGGGACAATTTGAAAGCAGCTTGATGAGAATAAATCAACAGCTGCAGCAATTGCTAGAAAATGGAAAAGGCTAAACATGACTGATAATCTATCTCTGAATAGGGCTCCATGTAAAATCTTTCCTCGTGGGGCATCACTCAAGATGAGAAAAGTGAGGGCTCAGCGTGAACTACATGGCAGGGGCTGGTCAATGACCTGAAGAGAGCTGGATGCACAGTTTCAAAGTGATGTGGTCAGATGAGACTAAAGTAGAACTTTTTGATGCAAACTTTACTCGTTGTGTGTGGAGGAAAAAGACGGATGAGTACAATCTCAAGAACACCATTCCCACTGTGAAGTACGGGGGTGGAAACCTCTTGCTTTGGAGCTGCTTTTTGGCAAATAGGACGACTGTACTGTATAAACCAGAGGATGAATGGTGAAATGTACAGTGTATCACAAAAGTGAGTACATGCATTTCTGCATATCATCTGTTCTGCTACTCTTGGTATCGCAGCGCCGTATTCGACACGGTTGATCACAACATACTACTCAGCAGATTGGAACAGCGGGTAGGGCTCACTGACACTGTTCTTCAGTGGTTCACATCTTATTTACATGGTAGAAATTTATTTGTGTCAATCAGAAATAATCAGTCAGAACGAACAAAATTCACGTGTGGGGTCCCTCAAGGGTCCATTCTTGAACCACTTTTATTTAAGATATAGTGTATTACAAAAGTGAGTACACTTTTGTACTCACTTATATTATAATATATATATATATATATATATATATATATATATATATATATATATATATATATATATATATATATATATATATATATATATATATATATATATATATATAATATATATATAATATATAATATATATAAATATATATATATTTAAGTATATCTTTTCATGGGACACTGACAAAATGACACTTTGACACAATGAAAAGTTGTGTGTGTTGTGAGTTAATTTATTTTCCCCTCAAAATAACTCAAAATATAGCCATTAATATCTAAATTCCTGGCAACAAAACTGAGTATACCCCTTAGAAACTACGTACATCTCTAAATGTCCAAATTGAGTACTCCTTGTCATTTCCCTCCAAAATGTCATGTGACTTGTTACAGGAGTGCTGTCAACATTGCTGCAGAGATTGAAGAGGTGGAGGGTCAGCATGTTAGTGTTCAGACCATACGCCGCACTCTACATCAAATTGGTGAGCACGGCTGTCACCCCAGGAGGAAGTCTCTTTTGAAGACGCTACACAAGAAAGGCCACAAACAATTTGCTGAAGACATGTCAACAAAGCACATGGATTACTGGAACCATGTCCTGTGGTCTGATGAGACGGGTGAGCTTTCTTGTGTACCGTCTTCAGAAGAGGCTTCCTCCTGGGGTGACAGCCATGCACACCAATTTGAAACCTCTTATATCTAGAGAAGATTTGTGTGGAGGAATGGGCCAAAATCCCTGTTTCCATATGCAAAAACCTGGTAAAGAACTACAGAAAGCATCCGATCTCCGTAATTGCAAACAAAGGCTTCTGCACTGAATATTTATACTTAATAATACATAAATACTTATGAACCCCAGTGAATGACAAATTATTGAAAAATCGTACAATGTGAATTCCGTAATTTCTTTTTTAAGCGTATGTCTCTATAAGTGCAAATGCATCTATGATTGAAATTTCTGACCTCTACCTATTTTATAAGTGGGTGAACTTGCAGAATCACAAGGGGCGCAAATACTTCTGCTCCTCACTTTAAATGTCAAATTCTTATTGCAGTGGGAACCTATGTACCTCACGATAAGAGGTGGGTAGTATCGCGTGTACTTCTTTAAGTAGTTTTACCATGCAATTCTTTTTACTTCAGTAGATTTGTGAAGAAAAGACAATTCTTACTTTACTTTTGCCAGAGATGCCGACAGTGGGTGTCTCAGTTTCATCAATGAGACATCGCAACAGTAACCACCTGACTCCAATATACCAACATGAGGTAAAAATGCTTTTCACCACTCGAGGGCACTCATGCTCTTTGGACAGGTGATGTTTAATAAAGTTGTCCTGGTCTGAATTTGATGATTTTTGTGACATTGTTTTGGCCAAATATGGTCACATAATAGCAGAGGTGGCTAGTAACGCGTTACATGTACTCCGTTACATTTACTTGAGTAACTTTTTGAGAAAAATATACCTCTAAGAGTAGTTTTACGAAGCTATGCCATAGATTTCATAACTTATTGACATGACACGGGAAACGGGGCCAATTTGTAGGGGGCCTATTTTCAAAAACTCAAAAACAAATTCAAATATTTACAAAACCAAAGCTGCTACCGACCTAAAACCAAAACAGGCTCCTACCTTAGCCATATACAGTGCCTTGCAAAAGTATTCGACCCCCTTGAACCTTGCAACCTTTCGCCACATTTCAGGCTTCAAACATAAAGATATAAAATTTTAATTTTTTGTCAAGAATCAACAACAAGTGGGACACAATCGTGAAGTGGAACAAAATTTATTGGATAATTTAAACTTTTTTAACAAATAAAAATCTGAAAAGTGGGGCGTGCAATATTATTCTGCCCCCTTGCGTTAATACTTTGTAGCGCCACCTTTTGCTCCAATTACATCTGCAAGTCGCTTGGGGTATGTTTCTATCAGTTTTGCACATCGAGAGACTGACATTCTTGCCCATTCTTCCTTGCAAAACAGCTCGAGCTCAGTGAGGTTGGATGGAGAGTGTTTGTGAACAGCAGTCTTCAGCTCTTTCCACAGATTCTCGATTGGATTCAGGTCTGGACTTTGACTTGGCCATTCTAACACCTGGATACGTTTATTTTTGAACCATTCCATTGTAGATTTGGCTTTATGTTTTGGATCATTGTCCTGTTGGAAGATAAATCTCCGTCCCAGTCTCAGGTCTTGTGCAGATACCAACAGGTTTTCTTCCAGAATGTTCCTGTATTTGGCTGCATCCATCTTCCCGTCAATTTTAACCATCTTCCCTGTCCCTGCTGAAGAAAAGCAGGCCCAAACCATGATGCTGCCACCACCATGTTTGACAGTGGGGATGGTGTGTTCAGGGTGATGAGCTGTGTTGCTTTTACGCCAAACATATCGTTTTGCATTGTGGCCAAAAAGTTCAATTTTGGTTTCATCTGACCAGAGCACCTTCCTCCACATGTTTGGTGTGTCTCCCAGGTGGCTTGTGGCAAACTTTAAACAAGACTTTTTATAGATATCTTTGAGAAATGGCTTTCTTCTTGCCACTCTTCCATAAAGGCCAGATTTGTGCAGTGTACGACTGATTGTTGTCCTATGGACAGACTCTCCCACCTCAGCTGTAGCTCTCTGCAGTTCATCCACAGTGATCATGGGCCTCTTGGCTGCATCTCTGATCAGTTTTCTCCTTGTTTGAGAAGAAAGTTTGGAAGGACGGCCGGGTCTTGGTAGATTTGCAGTGGTCTGATGCTCCTTCCATTTCAATATGATGGCTTGCACAGTGCTCCTTGAGATGTTTAAAGCTTGGGAAATCTTTTTGTATCCAAATCCGGCTTTAAACTTCTCCACAACAGTATCTCGGACCTGCCTGGTGTGTTCCTTGGTTTTCATAATGCTCTCTGCACTTTAAACAGAACCCTGAGACTATCACAGAGCAGGTGCATTTATATGGAGACTTGATTACACACAGGTGGATTCTATTTATCATCATCGGTCATTTAGGACAACATTGGATCATTCAGAGATCCTCACTGAACTTCTGGAGTGAGTTTGCTGCACTGAAAGTAAAGGGGCCGAATAATATTGCACGCCCCACTTTTCAGTTTTTTATTTGTTGAAAAAATTTAAATTATCCAATAAATGTTGTTCCACTTCACGATTGTGTCCCACTTGTTGTTGATTCTTGACAAAAAAATTTAATTTCATATCTTTATGTTTGAAGCCTGAAATGTGGCGAAAGGTTGCAAGATTCAAGGGGGCCGAATACTTTTGCAAGGCACTGTATGAGTCTCCATGAGCAGCGGCCTTAAAAAATTCTAAGTCGTTCCCTTATAAAATCCCGATTAATTATTTACTATATAAGTATAACACAACTTAAAATGGCCTTAAAAGTTTCAGATTTTACACTAGATGCACAAAAATCACCAAATGCAGAGATAATCACCTATATTATAGGGTTAGGGTTATATTTTCTCATATTTTTTAGCAGTATTTAACATATCATGTAAGTTTTTGACCAAAATAGCAACTTTTTTTTTTATTTATTTACTGCAAGTTTTCAACAAATAAAAAATGACTCAATATAACATCAGAATCATAATACTTGAGGGAAACATGCAGAATCAACCATAAATGATATGTAAATAGATAACTAATAAGTTCTATATACAATCACAACATATTATAGAATAGAATATCCCTTTATTATCATTATAAACTATAGGCTATACTGTAAGCGAATGAGGCTAGCGGCTGCCCGGCGTAAACGGAGCTTTTCTGGCAAAAATTCTTGTGAATAAATGCTTAAATCCCCGAATTCGTCATAGATATGGACGTAAAACAGTCTCGATTCTTGGTTTTTTGATTCTAGATAAAATCAATTCTAGATTTTTGGTTTTAGTTAAAGCAGGCACTGTTTTTTCATCTGTGTGATTTTGACAAAGATCGGAACACATTTGATGGTGATTTTATGCAGAAATGTGGGAAATCCCAAAAGGTTTAGATACTTTTTCATACCACTGTACCTGCTGTAAAATGTACTGAAGTAAAAGTAAAAAGTACCACTTCATATTTGTACTCAAGTACAATTACAGAAAAATGTACTTTAGTAAAGTAACAAAATACTTATACTTCATTACATTCCAACACTGCTGAAGAGAACCGTTAATTTGAAAAGAAGACTTTTCCCTACAATAGTCCCAAAAAGCAACATTCCTCCCTTTGTTTCGGAGAACACTCCAAGGCAAAGACAATTTATGAAGCTTGGATGCAACTGTGAGCGTGTACAGCCAAGCGCATGTCTTTGCGTAGGGTGTGTAATAATCCATTTAGAGGCTAAGCGTGAAGCCAAAAAGTCCCACGCCACAAATCATGTCGTAACACCCCCTGAGGTCGAATTCACTCCCACGCACACACATATATGCAATGGCTTTATGACACACCCTGACCTCTTTTGGATGAGTTGCAGTTCCATCTTTTATGAATTTTACCTTTCACCTCGTTGCCCGCTTGACTTTTTTCCGCGTGTGTGCCTCACACCTGTTTATGTCAAACACAAACACGTGTGTAGACGGGCAGTTGCTGGACAAGGGCAGTGGGACAGGGGTAAAGGTGGGTAGAGTAGCCAAAAACTTTACTCAAGTAGGAGTAGCGTTACTTCAAAATAATATTACTCAAGTAAAAGTAGTAATCCGAAAAATGTACAAGTCAGAAAGTATTTGGTGAAAAGAATACTCAAGTCATATTTAACATTGTGATTAACTGCTTACGATGTTTGATTTAAAAAAAAATAATTAAGCACTATATTGCTCAGTATTTTTTTTTTCCTAGCACAAAGTTATCTACCGTAATTTTGGGACTATAAGTGACACGAAAACGACATTTGTTAATAGATAAGCCGCAGCTCCCCACACTGTATCATGGGATATTAACACGAAAAGATATTAATTGGTAACACTTCATTTGACAGCAGCATCATAAGATCAAATGAACCACCATGAAGTTTTGCTCCAATTAGCTGCAAAGCTTCATTGCTTCAAGACGCTTTATTTGGCCATCACTGCTCCCTTGGGGGAGACAGTCAACCTCTGCTGCCACCTGCTGTCAACACTGTTGTCGTCCAACATGCCTCCTATCATGCATTGCAGTGCTAATAATGAAACAGCAACTAAAATTCATCTTCTGTGCTAATTATTTCTTCAGTTACTGTTCCAGTTGTTTCAATAATTGCTACATATGGTATTTGGTAACACTTTATTTGACAGTGGTGCTGTAAGACTGTCATAAGACAATTTTTAATCATGTGTTGTTCTATCCATCTTTAACCGCTTTTAAATTAGAATATATTATTTTCCCTTGGGGGAGACAGTCAACCTCTACTGCCACCTGCTGTCAACACTGTTGTTGTCCAACATGCCTCCTAGCATGCATTTCAGCGCTACAGATGTAAATAACAATCAAAATTCATGTTCCGTGTTAATTATTTATTATTATTATTAGGGCTGTCAAAATGATCGCGTTAACGGGCGTTAATTAATTTTTTAAATTAATCACGTTAAAATATTTGACGCATTTAACGCACATGCCCCGCTCAAACATGTTAAAATGACAGCACAGTGTCATGTCCACTTGTTACTTGTGTTCTTTTGGTGTTTTGTCTCCCTCTGCTGGTGCTTGGGTACGACTGATTTTATGGGTTTCAGCACCATAATTATTATTGACATCAACAATGGCGAGCTACTAGTTTATTTTTTGATTGAAAATTTTACAAACTTTATTAAAATGAAACCATTAAGAGAGGTTTTAATATAAAATTTCTACAACTTGGACTAACATTTATCTTTTAAGAACTACAAGTCTTTCTATCCATGGATCGCTTTAACAGAATGTTAATAATGTTAATGCCATCTTGTTGATGTATTGTTATAATAAACAAATACAGTACTTATGTACAGTATGTTGAATGTATATATCCGTCTTGTGTCTAATCTTTCCATTCCAACAATAATTTACAGAAAAATATGGTATATTTTATAGATGGTTTGAATTGCGATTAATTACGATTGATTAATTTTTAAGTTGTAATAACTCGATTAAAAATTTTAATCGTTTGACAGCCCTAGTATATTATGGTATTTGGTAAAACTTTATTTGACAGTGGAGCCATAAGACAATCATAATTATGACCTGAGCATTAATGAATGCCTATAACAGATGTCGTTTAGTTTAGACATAATTTGCCAAATGACACTTAAGGACATCTGTCATAAGCATTCAGTAATGCTAACTATAGTGTCATGTCATAGTTATGACTGTCTTATGACAGTCTTGTGATGCCACTTTAAAATAAAGCGTTACTATTAACCCAAATAAATCAACATATAAGCCGAACTGGCAACAGGATTCAAAATAAGGGAAAAAAGTAGCGTTTTATAATCTGAAAATTACAGAATATGAACTGTTTTTATTATACTGAGAAAACATATTTCCTATTATGAAACTAATAGGATCATATCTCTGGTTTTCTGTGGTCAATCAGTGCCAAATAAAACCTGGGAGAGAGATTAAAATCCGTGCTTTCGAGTCATGTTGACAGCGGTGCTCTTTGCAAATACTTAATTTTTCTTTGTTATTTATTTCTTAATTTTTTGTATTATTAATTGATTATTTATTCATTTTTAACATGTCCTGTTCAGCTGCTTGACATGGAGAATGGAGATCCGACTGTCTGATTGGTCTGAACAGTTTTAACGTATGGCATAGGAGTATGACATACTCCTATTGTGATCATTCAACGCACCTCGTTTTTATTAGCAGAAAGCAGCGAACAGGAAGAGTTTATGGGGGAACAGAAGAAAAGGAGAGCGAGACAAAAGCACAAATAACAACAAGAAATACAATGAACGCCTACACTAACTATGAAAATGTTAGTGCTATTGGTAGCTAGTTGTATTTCCGGTTGACACCACGTGGAGGGGTCTGATGACCAAGGAAAGATAGGGGGCGGAGTCTAAAAGATAATTGATACACAAATCAGCCATGTGGTCTAGAACGCAGTATTTGTGTGAATCCCTTGTGAGTGTGAGTATGTTGGCATCCTATTCAATGCCGTCTCATTGCTAATCCTGACACCGTGGTTTTCTACTTGAGTCTGTTATCTTCCAAAATGATCTTTGTTTGAAAGGTGTAAATTCTGAGACCCCGACGAAGGGTGCATTCCCAGTGGCAGTGTGTGGCAAACTCTAAACTTGTCCTACAGCAGAGGTGCCGGCGTCGTCGTAGCATTCTGTGCGGTGGGCGTCACAGCCGATGAAACCTTGACAAATGCACTGTCTTGGAAGTTTGGGACACTCGAAAGACGCCTCCAGTTGCTAAGTTAAATGACATCTCGATGTACATTTGTGTGAAACTGCACTTCACAACAACAATTAAAAAACTATTCCGTTCTCGCCGAAACTACTAAAGCTCTTTACAAGGCTCTTATAACCTCTCGTACTCCTTAAAATAAGTTTCGCCATTTTCATGAGCAGCAAGCGGAATCAGTCGATAGCCAGGTAAGTGGGCCGGGTCCTAGCGGCAACGAAGCCGACTGGAGAAGCTGAAGTGGTCGTGCCATAAAATTATTGTTCTAGACCGCAATATATGCACATGTATGCATTTAAATACTACTCTATTTGTATGCTGCTCACTTGATTAAACTCTAAACTAATCACGCATGGGCTCAAATGCACATGTACTCAGGGGTGAAAGTGGGCCAGGACTCAATTTCGGTAAGATTGCGGCGCCGGAATTGTGCTTTGATCTCGAAAATATGACGGCAACTGTCAAAAACACCATGCTAAAAACAACCTGCCTGACTGCCACACTGGCATCTCCATGAGGAAAACAATCTACTAACGTCAGATTTACATACACAAGTATTAACAACAAACATAATAAAGTGCTTGTGTAGCATCATCCATTTCCAACGATATTTATTGCCCGCAAACAGTTTGCTGAAGACATGTCAACAAAGCACATGGATAACTGGAACCATGTCCGATGGTCTGATGAGACGGGTGGGCTTTCTTGTGTACTGTCTTCGGAAGAGGCTTCCTCCTGGGGTGACAGCCATGCACACCAATTTGATGTAGAGTGCGGCATATGGTCTGAACACTAATGGGCTGACCCCCCACCTCTTCAATCTCTGCAGCAATGCTGACAGCACTCCTGTAACGAGTCACTTGATATTTTGGAGGGAAAATAACAAGCAGTACTCGATTTGGACATTTAGGGATGTACGTAGTTTCTAAGGGGTGTACTCACTTTTGTGATACACTGTAGTTACACTGCTGGCCAAAAGTATTGACACCCCTGCAATTCTGTCAGATAATGCTCGATTTCTTCCAGAAAATGATTGCAATTACAAACGCTTTGGTAGTAATATCATTTATTTTGCTTGCAATGAAAAAACGCAAAAGAGAATAAAAAACAAAATTAAATCATTATCATTTTACACAAAACTCTTAAAATGGGACAAAAGTATTGGCACCCTCAGCCTAATACTTGGAAGCACAACATTTAGACAAAATAACTGCAAACAACCGCTTTTGGTATCCATCAATGAGTTTCTTACAATGCTCTACTGGAATTTTAGACCATTCTTCTTTGGCCAATTGCTCCAGGTCTCTGAGATTTGAAGGGTGCCTTCTCCAAACTGCCATTTTCAGATCTCTCCACATGTGTTCTGTGGGATTCAGGTCTAGACTCATTGCTGGCCACTTTAGAAGTCTCCAGTGCTTTCTCTCAAACCATTTTCTAGTGCTTTTTGAAGTGTGTTTTGGGTCATTGTCCTGCTGGAAGAACCATGACCTCTGAGGGAGACCAAGCTTTCTCACACTGGGCCCTAAATTATGTTGCAAAATTTGATGGTAGTCTTCAGACTTCATCATGCCATTCACACAGTCAAGCAGTCCAGTGCCAGAGGTAGTAAAGCAACCCCAAAACATCAGAGAACCTCTGCCATGTTTGACTGTGGGGACTGTGTTCTTTTCTTTGAAGGTCTTGTTTTTTTTCCTGAAAACTCTATATTGATGCCTTTTCCCAAAAAGCTCTACTTTTGTCTCATCTGACCAGAGAACATTCTTCCAAAACGTTTTTGACTTTTTCAGGTAGGTTTTGGCAAACTCCAGCCTGGCTTTTTTTTGTCTCTGGATTAGAAGTGGGGTCATCCTGGGTATTGTACCATAGGTCCCTTTTCATTCAGACGCCGATGGATAGAACAGGTTCACACTGTCATACCCTTGGACTGCAGAACAGCTTGAATTTGTTGGATGTTATTTCATTGAAATCTCCCGTCAATTTTTCTTTTCCGTCCACATCTACGGAGGTTAGCCACAGTGCCATGGGCTTTACACTTATTGATGACACTGCGCACGGTAGACACAGAAACATTCAGGTCTTTGGAGATGGACTTGTAGCCTTGAGATTGCCCGTGCTTCCTCACAAGCTTGCTTCTGAAGGCCTCAAAAATTTCTTTAGTCTTCTTATCTTTTTTCCATGCTCAATGTGATACACACAAGGACACAGGACAGAGGTTGAGTCAACTTTAATCCATTTTAACTGGCTGCAAGTGTGATTTAGTTATGTGCCACAGGTAAGTAACAGGTCCTGTTAATTACACAAATTAGAGAAGCATCGAGTGATTTTTCAAAGGGTGCCAATACTTTTGATCAACAATGTATGTGTTATAGGTATATCTGTGCCAAAAGCAGTTTTTGTCCGGCATTTCAAGTAGTGTTAGGAGGTTTCCCTACCATAAAAAAAAAATCTATCTCCGTGGCGACCTTTATGTCAGGGAGTTCCGGCAAGAAATTCGAGCCACTTTCACCCCCGACTCTACTTGATGTAATGCAGGACATCAATTGAAAGCAACTTCAGAACAATCAGGTAAGAGCGATGAAGCAAATTTATTTTACTTCATTTAATAATTTCTATATTTCTTTGATACCTCAAAATACTTCAAAACTGTTGACATGTCGGCTGTGACCCTGTAGTTTTGCGTCTTGCCAAATTTTGATGGCGACATCACGAGAGGACGACTGTTCTTCACACTACTCGGTGATAAACTTTCTTTTTCACCAAAAATGAAATTAAAAATACCTATTTTCAGTGCCACATTTTCGGTAACTATAATATACAGTATAGATATATTTTTTTAATTCATGTATTAAAGGTTAAAGGTCTTCATTGTCAACTTTTGCATAGCTTTCCACTGTCCCTGAAAGATTTTTTTTCATAATTGTACAAAAAAATGTGTTCTTTAACAAGCAATTTGTACGATGACAAGAAAAAAATGTTATTATTGAGAATTAAATCAGAATGTACTAGGATAAAGTGGTAATATTACAAGGTAAAGTCCATTTTTTATAAGAACGGTGTGAATATTGCAATAACTGGGTCCCGATATCGCAAGAATAAAAGTAATAATTTTACAAGAATTAAGTCAAATTAAGTGGTAAATTTAGTTTCAAGAGTAAAGTCCTAAAATTGCAAGAGAAAAAGTGTAATGTTAGACAAACGATGTCAGTTTACATGTGTTGCTGCGCCACTTGTGTTTCAATATCAATTTCTATAAGCGCCGCAACAGTGCGACTTGTTGATACCATTCGTTCGGCTTTTGGATTAAGTTCACAGACTTTTCTCAAGCAAAGCAATGTGGTTTGCTTAAATACACAATGAGTAATTCTCCTTGCTTTATGTTTGATGTGGCGGTAAATCTCACTGGGAGTGGCAAGAAAGGTTGGAAGGCAGGTTTTGGACAAGTTATTCTTTGCCCCTCAAATATTGCTTAATGTGAATAGACTTAGAGTGAGGAATTATTTGAACACCCTGTGATTTTTCAAGTTTTCCCACTTAGAAATGAAGGCCGGGATTGAAATTTTCATGGTAGGTCTAAATGGGAAAAAATCCAGAAATCACAGTGTATGAGTTTTTTTAACAATTTATTTGTATTATACTGCTGCAAATAAGTATTTAAACACCTGATAATATCAATACTGGTATATGGTATAGTAGGCTTAAATTACAATTACAGAGGTTAAACCTTTCCTGTAAATTTTCACCAGGTTTGCACAGACTGCAGCAGGGATTTTGCACCACTGCTCCACACAGATCTTCTCTAGATCAGTCAGGTTTCAGGGCTGTCACTGAGCTTCCTCCAAAGATTTTCGATTGGGTTTAGGTCTGGAGACTGGCTATGCCCCTCCACAACCTTGACCTTGCTTTTTACGAAGCCACTCCTTGGTCAGTCTGAATGTCTGCTCCGGGCCATTGTCATTTTGCAAGACCCAGTCACGATCCATTTCCAATGCTCTAACTGAGGGAAGGAGGTTATTCCCCAATATCTCACAATACATGGCCGTGGTCATCCTATCCTTAATACAGTGCAGTCATCTAGTCCCATATGCAGAAAAACACCCACAAAGCATGAAGCTACCACCCGCATGCTTCGCAGTAGGGATGGTGTTCTTGGGATAGTACTCATCATTCTCCTTCCTCCAAGCACTTTCCTTTCTTTATTTATTTTCCTTTCAGGCATGACAAATCCAAACAAACATACAGCATTCATATATGTTTACATTTAATTCAACCTTAAAAGAAAAGGGCAGACGGGAGAAGCCGAAGCTTATTGAATCCCGCCCCCAGTATACCATAGGACGCAGAAATGATCGGATAACAATTTTTGACATTTCAGATTGTGCAGTGATGACAAGGTTTTTTTTTTTCTTCCCTTTCCCTTGATTGTTCATTTTCCCAATAATCCGTCTCGATCGCGGTGATGTGGTCGTTATGTTGATTAAATCCAGTAGATTAGTTCATAATTCAGAGTTTAGGTTATTCAGTTGATTCGATCCAGAAGGTAGGGAATAGCTGAGGACCGATGGCAGGCCGTGTCCGCCACCCCATTTCGTCGTATCCTCGTCACGGTTTTAATTCCTTGCTGCATTCCGACGAACATTCATCTTCAGGTATCGCAGCTCCATAGTAATTTTCATTACCATTCTGGTTGTGGCAGTGTTGGATGCCGCTAGATCATTCTTCACCTTGTTGAGGCTGGCGTGCACTCCGCGATAGCGCTGGCCACAGTAGTAGCCAATTCCACTGATCTCTTTTGGCTTTCCAACACTTTTATGATGATCCGTTTAATCAAGTGGGCTCCAAGCCCCTGCAAAAGAATCGCAGCCAGCAGCGCAACAAAAAGATACACATCCCCGATGTCTTCAACTTCGAGTGTGGTCAGACACAGCGGCCGCCATTTTCCCCAGCTACAGTGGGGCAAATAAGTATTTAGTCAACCACTAATTGTGCAAGTTCTCCCACTTAAAAATATTAGAGAGGCCTGTAATTGTCAACATGGGTAAACCTCAACCATGAAAGACAGAATGTGGAAAACAAAAAAAACAGAAAATCACATTGTTTTATTTTTAAAGAACTTATTTGCAAATCATGGTTGAAAATAAGTATTTGGTCGATACCAAATCTCATTACTTTGTTATGTACCCTTTGTTGGCAATAACGGAGGCCAAACGTTTTCTGTAACTCTTCACAAGCTTTTCACACACTGTTGCTGGTATTTTGGCCCATTCCTCCACGCAGATCTCCTCTAGAGCAGTGATGTTCTGGGGCTGTCGTTGGGCAACACGGACTTTCAACTCCCTCCAGAGATTTTCTATGGGGTTGAGATCTGGAGACTGGCTAGGGCACTCCAGGACCTTGAAATGCTTCCTACGAAGCCACTCCTTTGTTGCCCTGGCTGTGTGTTTGGGATCACTGTCATGCTGAAAGACCCAGCCACGTCTCATGTTTAATGCTTTTGCTGATGGAAGGAGATTTTCACTCAAAATCTCTCGATACATGGCCCCATTCCATCTTCCCTTTACACACATCAGTCGTCCTGGTCCCTTTGCAGAAAAACAGCCCCAAAGCATGATGTTTCCACCCCCATGCTTCACAGTGGGTATGGTGTTCTTCGGATGCAATTCAGTATTCTTTCTCCTACAAACACGAGAACCTGTGTTTCGACCAAAAAGTTCTATTTTGGTTTCATCTGACCATATCACATTCTCCCAGACCTCTTCTGGATCATCCAAATGCTCTCTAGCGAACCCCAGACGGGCCTGGACGTATACTTTCTTCAGCAGGGGGACACGTTTGGCAGTGCAGGATTTGAGTCCCTGGCGGCGCATTGTGTTACTGATAGTAGCCTTTGTTACTGTGGTCCCAGCTCTCTGTAGAACCGTGTGGTTCTGGGATTTTTGCTCATCGTTCTTGTTATCATTTTGACGCCACGGGGTGAGATCTTGCATGGAGCCCCAGATCGAGGGAGATTATCAGTGGTCTTGTATGTCTTCCATTTTCTAATAATTGCTCCCACAATTCATTTCTTTACACCAAGTGTTTTACCTATTACAGATTGAGTCTTCCCAGCCTGGTGCAAGTCTACAATTTTGTCTCTGGTGTCCTTCGACAGCTCTTTGGTCTTGGCCAATGGAGTTTGGAGTGTGACTGACTGAGTTTGTGGACAGGTGTCTTTTATACTGATAATGAGTTAAAACAGTTGCCATTAATAAAGGTAACAAGTGGAGCCTCGTTAGACCTCTTTGACAGACAGAAATCTTGCTTGTTTGTAGGTGACCAAATACTTATTTTCCACTCTAATTTGGAAATAAATTCTTTAAAAATCAAACAATGTGATTTTCTGTTTTTTCCACATTCTGTCTCTCATGGTTGAGGTTTACCCATGTTGGCAATTACAGGCCTCTCTAATCTTTTCAAGTAGGACAACCTGCACAATTGGTGGTTGACTAAATTTTTATTTGCCCCACTTTATCCTCCATATATCCAGACTTGATAGTGTTGCCGGGCAGGCACGTTGTCCAGGTTCAGATTGCATTGTAGAGAAGATCTTGTCCAGGGCACTCAGTGACCAATTGACCAGTTCCATGTCTTTACAGAATGTCCCAATACTGCTATTGAAAGTCAACTGTCTGTACACTTACAGAGCCAAATTAGTATCTGTCCTTGTTATGTCTGGTTGAGTTCTTTTCCTTGTGTGGAATTAAGACCAAAAAGTTCTTAAAACGGGCCTAGACATGTGCTGGTTTAAGCAAGGGAAACTTCCGTGCAATGCGTGATTCTAAACCATGACGTCTTAGTGTATTACCAACAGTAAGCTTGGAAATGGTGGTCCCAGCTCCTTTCAGATTATTGAATAGCTCCTCTTGTATAGTTCTTGGCTGATTCCTCACCATTCTTAGGATCACTGAGACCCTACGAGGTGGATCTTGCAGTCCAAGGGAGATTGACAGTTATTTTTAGCTTCTTCCATTTTCTCATAATTGCTCCAATTGTGGATCTTATATCACCAAGCTGCGTGGCAATTGCCCCGTAACCCTGTCCAGCCTTGTAAAGGTCTACAATTCTGTTGTTCTCTGGTGTCTTTGGACAGCTCTTTGGTCTTGACGATGTTAGGTATTGGAGCTCTCCTGATTGTGTGAGGTGGACAGGTGTTTATATGCAGCTAGCTGCCTTGAACAGGTCAAAAAGTCAGACTCAAAAAGTCCACCTCCACTCGACAAAAAATGCCACCACTTAGTCGTTGGACTTTTTAAAGGCGACAAGCAGGTCTTTGAGGTCCACAATTCTAGCTAATAGACAGGTGTTCAAATACTTATTTGCAGCAGTATAATACAAATCATACACTGTGATGTCGGGATTTTTTTGTTTTGTTTGCTTTGTGGTAACTGTTAGATAATGTTTTGTTTGCTCTCAAGGAGGAACATAAATACGCAGACAGACACACGGGTGTACGATCATAACCCTTTTGAAGGTTGCGTCATGATTTCTTCGTTTACTTGGAAAGTCGGGCAACTACGTGGTGTCTTGCCCCACCACTCGTGTTAGTACAGGCATGCACACACACAAAGAGTTTACAAGTTATTGCAAGACAAAGAAAGCAATACCTACTGTACCTGTGAATTTAAAAAAATGATTACCCACCTTATAACCAGGGGTGAAAGTGGCTAGAATTTATTGCCGCAACTCGGCACGGAGCCTGATATTTTTTTTTTCCTTTGGTCCAAACTTCCTTAAACCACCAAAATGCAAAATCTGCCTTTGGCACAGTTTTTCATATAACACACAATCAAACACAACATGTTTTACACAGGCATTAGGCTACTGCATTACACTTAAACAAGGCATTAATGAGAAACTGATTTTTATTCAAAATTGTATTTTTTTTCCCACTGATTTGCAATTCTAAAACACATTGTTTGTTTTCCCTCATTTCCTCAAATCTAAATGAAAAACCTCACTTTTCACTATTTAATTATTTACATAGGATGTACAGGTTGGACAAAATAATAGAAAACCTAACATTTTGGCATCATAATCTTTGAACATAATTGTTAAAGCTTCCCATGGGCTCACCACCTGTGGGAGGGGCCAAAGATTTCGGGTGCGTAGGGAGTTGGGCAGCAGCCAAAGGCTCAGCCCTGTGAGACTACAACTCAGTAACTCAAGAACTCAACCCACCCTACGCCTGCCCCGTCGCCAATCCCAGCACCGAGGTCCACCACTCGAGCGCGCCCAATTACATCCAGCCATGCGCGAATCCCATCAAACATGCGATGCCACCCCAGGGCCACACCCCCCCACTGCCAATCTGGGTTAGGGGGTGGGGGGGGCTGCAGTCCATTCCTCCTCCCGCAGCCCAGCAAAGAGGCCATCGTCACCCCCCAGGGATCCAGGGTGGTTCCCCGCGCCCCCATCAACCTACCTTCAGAAATGGGAAGAGTAGATGCACCCCCACCCACCCACTCGGCTCGCAAGCCACAGCCGCAGCCTCCCAACTGGCAGGGCACATGGCGGACCCCCAATGGCCCACCAAGCCCAGGGCAGGGCAGGGCCCCCCGCCGGAGCAGGCGACACGACGCCGGTACACCGGCGTCCAGCCAGCGACCCGCACAGGGTGGATACCCAGACAGAGAAGAGAGGGGAAGGTGGAAGCAGAAGAGTGCCGAGGAGCCGCCGCGGGGCGACACGAGTTTGGAGCCCTAACCTCCCCTCACTCCGGGAGCCGGCAGCCCACGCAGAGGGGGGGCATGCCCCGGGAGCCACGCCATAGAGAAAAAGTGTGGGACCCACCTGCCACCCTATGACTGTGGCTGCCAGGTCCCCGATTAACAGCAAATTACCCAGCGTGCGTTAAAAGAGGTGCAGGAATGGCGACGCCTGCCATGGGGAGGTTACCGTAATGTCAATGGACTGTATGGCCTTACCTCATTTCAAAAAGAAGGATCCTCGATGTGTCCCCCAAATCAACAGGAAGTGACCTGATGACAACAGGAAGTGTCCCCCGACATGTCCCCAAATCAACAAGAAGTGACCTGATATCAACAGGAAGTGTCCTTGAAATGTCTTCAAATCAACAGGAAGTTCAATTCAGTTCAATTTGATTTGTATAGCCATATATCACAACAGGTTTGTCCCAGAGGGCTTTACAGAGTCATTTTGATACACAGTCAGATACAGTAGATGAATGAAATGAGTTCATGAGTCCATGACCTGGGCATACCCCATCCATAGACCCTCACTGGCGGCAAGGGAAAACTAAAAAAAACCCATGGGAAAAAACAGAAACCTTGGGGAGAACCACAATAAGGAGAGATCCACTCCCAGGACGGACAGGCTATAGAGCCTACCCACCAACGTCATAAAACCACGTGCTCGCTGTATGGTTCCGCCCACTTGTCCGTCATTTTGACTCTGTATTAGCATTGTTTTCAATTGATGGCGGAATTTAAAATGCATTTCATGGAAGACCCGGTGCTTTCTGATGCCGCAAACTCACTGGATCTGTTGCATAAAAGGCGTTATGAGGAAAAGCTTCGTTCTATACAGGCGCCAGATCCATATTAGATGCCCAAATCGGTGTTTTTCGACCCACTGTCTTCGCCCTGTCTGCCTGACATCTGCTACGCTGATATTTACAATTATCTTGTCCACACAAAATCAGTCTATTCCCACGAAAATTTGAAAAACTTCAAGAGCTTGGAGGCTTATAAATACTTCGTTGCTGGTTGGGTGAAACAGGTCCTCGTTCGGCAGGAATCTATCTTGTGCTTGGAAAGGTGAGTTACGAAATTTTCAATTCAAAATCTTTTGTTATTGCTAACATCCACTGTCAAGTCTAATGTATTTCATGTCGTTTGTCAATGGAGTTAAGGCTTTTAATGTTTATATGGTTTAGCGATAGCACTCTCACGACATACATACGTGTATGTTGTCGGCGATTAGCCTAGCAATGATCTTAATTGTGGTTATTTGTCAGCCCCGTAGACGAGGCCAGTTTCTTTCACTTGGTACCAGCTAAATATTATTCAAAAAAATAACGATGGTGGAAGAAAGGGAAGTCACAAACATCTTGAATTTGAAACTATGTCGTACTACGTCGTATGTTGTCGGTGATTAGCCTCGCAATGATCTTAATTGTGGTTATTTGTCAGCTCCGTAGACGAGGCCAGTTTCTTTCACTTGGTACCAGCTAAATATTATTCAAAAAATAACGATGGTGGAAGAAATGGAAGTCACAAACATCTTGAATTTGAAACTATGTCGTACTACGTCGTATGTTGTCGGCGATTAGCCTCGCAATGATCTTAATTGTGGTTATTTGTCAGCCCAAAACCCCCTAAGTATATCTTAAATGCATCTAACCGGATATAAAATGACTACTACATAGTCTGTGGTGATTTTTTGGTGCCCAGTTTTCATGTCGAATTGCAGCCGTCCATTTCGCTCTCCTCTTTGGATCCCTCGGAATACGGTAAAACTTCAAGTCTCTCCTTCCATCTTCTCTGTTAGTGCAACCAACAGCCACACACGCCTTCACCATTTTGATTATTAATGTTAAGGAGCAGAAAAACACACCGTAAATAGGAGAAATGTACGTAGCCGTAACAGGTTAACACTATGTTTTGACGGACAAGTGGGCGGTACCATTCAGGAGAGCGGAGCTGTGACGTCACGTGGGTAGGGTCTATAGATGCACCAGGACTGATGATGGGTAGTAGCACAAGGAGATCCAGTTTGCAGAGATGCAGTGAAGTAACTGAACATTAGAGGTCCATCTAGCCAGACAAGACGGGGGGGGGGCAACGAGGACGTCCATCCAGCCAGGGGTCAGGATAGTCAGGCAACTGCTGAGGGGTGAAAAAGGGACACCAGCTGACTAGTGATGAAAAGACTATCGGTAGTCAACTAGATATTAGAATTAGAAAAGAGAAATAAAGTAAGAACAAGTGGCAAGTAGAGTGAAAAGCGGGTTAGGACTCAGTGGCTGTACTTCGCCCAGCATTATAGCTCCTAGGGCAGCTTTAGACTGAACTGTGAGTCTAGTCTGTTTTCAACTAGCCTGACCATAAGCTTTGTCAAATAGGAACGTTTTTAGTCTAATCATAATATTAACTGGAAGCTGATTCCATAAGACAGGAGCTTGGTAACTAAAGGCTCTAGCTCCTACTGTACATTTAGAGACCCTGGGAACTACCAGTAGACCTGCATTCTAAGAATGAAATGTTCTGTTAGGGCGGTATGGAACCACAGCATCAGTCAGATAAGATGGCCCCAAACCATTAATGGTCTTAAATGTAAGAAGGAGGATTTTAAATTTAATTCTACACTCAACTGGAAGCCAGTGAAAGGGCTTGGAGCACAGGGGTGATGTGCTGTCTTCTATTAGTTCCTGTTAAAAGTCTTGCTGCTGCGTTCTGGACTAGCTGAAGACCTTTTAGGGAACTTTTAGGACAAGCTGCGAGTAAGGAGTTACAGTAATCCAATCTAGATGAAACGAACATGTGATTTAATTTTTCTGCATCGCTTTTAGACAGAATATTTCTAATTTTGGCTATGTTGTGCAAATGAAAAAAGGCTGTTCTGCAGGTTTGTTTAATATGAGCTTTAAATGATTGGTCTGGGTCAAATAAAACTCCTAGGTTTTTAACTGTGGTGCTGGAGGCCACACTCACATTGTCGAGAGTGACTATCTGGGAAGTTAGAGAGTCTCTCACACTTTTACGGCCTATAATAAGGACTTCTGTCTTTTCAGGGTTAAGTAAAAGATAATTAGTGCTCATCCATGTATTTACATCTCGGACGCAGGTACTTAGTTTATCAAGTTGCAAGATCTGATGAAGTTTAATTGACAAATACAATTGTGTATCGTCAGCATAACAATGAAAATTAATGCTATGTTTTCTGATGATATCGCCTAGGGCAGCATATACAGCATAAATAAGATGGGGCCGAGGACCGACCCTTGCGGCACACCATAACTGACTCTGGAATACAGTGATGATTGCTGGTTTTCATTGACAAACTGGTACCTATTCGATAAATAGGATTTAAACCAGCAGATGGCTTCTCCTTTAATGCCTATGTCCGATTCTAGTCTTTGCAATAAGATATTATGGTCGATTGTGTCAAAAGCTGCACTCAGGTCCAACAGAACCTGGATCGAGACTAATCCATTGTCAGCAGCTAGTAACAAGTCGTTACTTACTTTGACTAATGCCGTTTCAGTGCTATGATGAGCTCGAAAGCCGGACTGGAAGTGTTCAAATAAACTATTGTCCTGTAGGTGCTGACATAGTTGTTTAGCTACCACTCTTTCAAGCACTTTGGAGAGGAAGGGTAGATTAGAGAGTGGTCTGTAATTAGCTAAGATATCAGGATCTAGAGTAGGTTTTTTCACGAGAGGTTTAATAACTGCATATTTAAAGGGCTGGCAAGTGGCCAGTAACTAATGAGGTATTTAATATATTTAGGATAATATCAATAGTTAGACGGCATGGTCTTTTTAAAAGTGTAAGTGACCTGATAGCGACAGGACGTGTCCCCACATTGTACCCAGATCAACAGGAAGTGACCCGATATCAACAGGACGTGTCCCCAAAATGTTTTCATATCAACAGAAAGTGACCTGATGGATTTGTATCTTCCATAGCAAAGCTCCATCAGAATTTTTCCAGAAATTGCAGTTTCTAATTCTTATATAAATGTTATTCATTTATTCATTCACCTTATCTTCACAAAGGCCACAGGGGTGCTAGAGGCTATCCCGGCTAAGAACGGGCAGCAGGGAGGGAATACCCTGAATATGTCACCAGCCAATCACAGTAATATTCATAGTCGTAGGATTAGTAGGCAATGGACATGATTTAGCTTCGCGGGTCACTAAAAACGATCTGCCAGGCCCCGGGTCACTTATTTGACACCTGCGTTGCATTGCAATGAACAATTTACACACCGCCCTAACTTCACTGGAGTTGTGGTTTCCATAAATCTGAAATTTGAATAAGGGTGTGTAAACTTTTGACACCTATTGAAGAAGCATTGAGTTACCCAAGGATAAACTCCAGCATGTACACTCGCTCACCCCTTCCGCCTTTTTTTTTCTCCTCCTCCCTAGTCAGCCTCTTCTCACATAGCGAGATGACGTCACGAACAGCCGGTGTGGAGCAGCCAGTAGGAAGGCGGCACTCCCTCCTCCTCCTTCTTCTGCAATCTGCCCTCTTTCTCTCGTCCACACTCTCTTCATTCCGCCACCTTACCGCAGACATCATGGCAGAGGCCTTTGTGGGGACATGGAACCTGAAAAGCAGCGAAAATTTTGATGAATACATGAAGGTTCTGGGTGAGTCTGGTTTTTGTGATGCATGTGTTTGTGTGAGAACACGTGGCTCATTCAAGGGGCAAAAAGGCCGCTTTGCTTTCACAGATGGGGAATAAGGGTGGAGAACATGGAGGAGGGAGTGGGTGGTGGGGACCGAGCACATGGTTTGAGTGTGAAAGGGAGGGGAGGGGTCCTGAATGCACCCTAGTGTAGGAGAGAGGTCACACACTTCCACACACTTATATTTGAAAGGCAGCCATTGTTAAGGAAATGACATTTTTAAATGCTTGTACATGTGATTCAAAATGTTACATCACTATATACTATATATCATTAGGTACGCCAATGCCAAAAAGTGAATTGTGTGAGGAGTGGTGTACTGCATTGTAATACAGCATACAAAGTATTTCTGATATATTGAATTCTAAGAATTTACACTGTCATTTTTTTGTGTTAATTTTGTTGTGATGTGTGACTTAATAGTTCTTAATTGCACCACTTAAAGTGTGAATAAAAAGTTAAAAAAAAAAAAAAAAAAAGACCAGATTTTTGGGGGGGAAAATTAAAAACACCCTCAAAAATATAACAATTATATTTACAAAAAAAGAAAACAACTAATATATAACAGGCCGATGCCGATACTGATATCTAAAAAATTGTTCTGTCGATTGTCGATATCTAAAGCCGATTTTGTAAGCCGACATTTAAGGCCAAAATTCTTTTTTTATTTTATTTTTTTATATTTAACACGTAGATTATGAAAGGCAGTTTTTAAAAAGTTGCTTCAACAGCTTCAAATTTACAATGATGACCTGAGATTAATTAATAATTCACTTGGTCTCGTTCTACCAAACCAATAAACGCATAACTTTTTGTGATTATACAAACTCATTATTTTCAAATAATCAAACCAACCAGGGCGTCATGACATGATTTAAAAAGTGAGAGTGATATTGATGAGGATGCTCGCTCTGCTAATGATATGCTAACGCTATGAGTTACACTTAGAGTGTAAGGATCACTCAGTAAACATCTTAAAGGCTAAAGCAAATTGCATATTCTCTTATGCAAGATTTTTTAAAAAAAACCTCACAATATTTACAAAACAGGCAAGCCTGAAGCTTCCTGTACCAGCCTGCTTTCAAGCTGCGGCAGGGTCCTTCCGGGGTCCTACCGTCAGTCAGTGGTAGCCACAGTTGCCCACACAGATGCCTGATCAAAATCATTTTTTACCGGCCTATTTTGCTGGGAAAAAAAGTCCATATATCGGTTAAACTCTAATATATATATACAGTAAACAGTATAATATGTAATAGATATGTACGTTATGGTTTGACCCCCCAAAAAAATCTAGAGAGCAAAAGTGTTGAAAATATCAAAGATGAATGAATATATCAGTAATAAAAAAGAGCAAAATAAATAAAACTATAAAATTCTAAAGACTGCTTGTTTTTATGTGTTTTAAATAAAACGTTTTTTTTCATGAAAAAAATAAAATGTTGAAAATATCAAAGATGAATATTTAATAAATAAAGAAAAAAAATCATAAAACAAATTACAAAATTATAAAGACTGCACATTTTTATTTTAAACAAAACATTAAAAAATAAAATTTTGAAAATATCAAAGATGAATATTTCAGTAATAAAAAAAGAAAAAAATTACAAAATTGTAAAGACTGGATGTTTTTATTTATTTTAAATAAAACTTTTTTTTTAATGAAAAATAAAATGTTGAAAATATCCAAGAATATTTCAGTAATAAAAAAAAAAGAAAAAAATAAATAAACTAAAAAAAATTTAAGGACTACATGTTTTTATTTATTTTAAATAAAATGTTTTTCATGAAAAATAAAATGTGGACAATATCACAAAATGTTAAACACAAATATAAAATAAAAAAAGGTTTAAAAATCCACAAGCAATTTTAAACTTTCCATCTTTCTTTTGTCTTTTGAAATGAACATCTTTTTAAAGATGTTTTAAAAACACGCACACACACACACAAATGTATAATTTTCGTCACAACTGAAGTCAATTTAAAATCTTAAACGTACAGTACCGGTATATACAGTGTATATACGTTTTTCCTGGTTAACAGGGGAGAGACAGTGAGAACCAAAAGTGGTACTTGCCATTTGGCAAAACAGATTTTGCCATGTGGCAAAATGGATTTTGCCATTAGGCATTTTTTTTGGCATGTGCCATTTTTTTGCCATGTGACAAAATGGATTTTGCATGGCAAGATTCATTTTGCTACATAGCAAAAAAAGATGCCGCATGGCAAAATCCATCTGGCCACATTGCAAAAAAAATCTCACATGGCATTATCAATTTTGCCACATGGCAAAAATGTCACATGGCAAAATCCATTTTGTCACATAGCAAAAAAAAATGCCACATGGCAAAAAAAATAATGCCACATGGCAAAATTCATTTTGCCACATGGCAAAATTTTGCTACATGCTAAAACAAAATGCTACATGGCAAAAAAAAAAAGCCACATGGCAATATCCATTTTGCCAAATGGCAAATAGCACACATAAATTTTCATATATTGGGTAATTAAATGTGAGTACGTTTTGAGGGCAGGTGCAGTGTGTCACACATCAGTGTGCAAAGTAACACCCACAGGCTGGTCTTTCGAGGTCGTAACTGTGTGTATTAGTGGGGGGTTGGGCGTTGAAATATTTACAACTGGCGACCCCGGGGGCTTTTTACAATTGACCCGTCTGCTCCGGTCACCGTAGCAACCGGAGACCTTTCCACCTTCTGTGGCAATCCTCTTCTTTAATGAGCCATTTGAGCGCACAAGCATTGAATGAATGTTTCCCCACATTAAAAGCTTGTTCAGTGATGCGTTCAGGTGCATACAAGGATCAGTCAAGATCCTGCAGAACAGGCTGCCAGATTACCTGTCACTACATGAATGAAAGTAAAACAAAGGTTTGGTTTCCTGGTTTGCTCCCCCGCAGGCGTGGGATTCGCCACTCGCAAGGTGGGCAACCTGACCAAGCCCACCACCATCATTTCGGTGGAGGGCGACACGGTGAAGATCCAGACGCAAAGCACTATCAAGAACACGGAGCTCTCCTTCAAGCTGGGCGAAGAGTTTGACGAGACCACCGCTGATAACAGGAAAGTCAAGGTGAGCCAGCAGAAGTTTTTATCATGTCATTATATCACCATCATGAGATATATTGTATACAATAAAATTATTTTTAAAAATTACCAGTAATATGAAATGACAAATTTGGGGGAAAAAATCTTTTTTTTTTTTTAACATTTAAAAAAAGTCTTGACATTTTCCAATTCGTCATTTTGAATTAAAACATGGAAATTGTTTAATGCAAATATATTACAGTGGTATGAAAAAGTATCTGAACCTTTTGTGATTTCTCAAATTTCTGCATAAAATCATCAAATGTGATCTAGTCTTTGTCTAAATCACACAGATGAAAAAACTGTCTGCTTTAACTAAAACCACCCAAACATTTATAGGTTTTCATATTTTAATGAGGATAGAATGCAAACAATGACAGAAGGGGGAAAATAAGTAAGTGAACCATCACATTCAATATTTTGTGCACCCCCCTTTAGCAGCAATAACTTCAACCAGACGCTTCCTGTAGCTGCAGATCAGTCTGGCACATTGATCACGACAAATCTTGGCCCATTCTTCTATACAAAACTGCTGTAGTTCAGTTTAGTTCATGCCACAGCATCTCAATGGGGTTCAAGTATGGACTTTGACTTGGCCACTCCAGAACTGTATTTTGTTCTTCTGAAATCTTTCTGAAGTTGATTTACTTCTGTGTTTTGGATCATTGTTTTGTTGTAGCATCCATCCTCTTTTTAGCTTCAACTGTTTGACAGACAGCCTCAGGTTTTCCTGCGAAACATCCTGATAAACTTTTGAATTCATTCTTCCATTAATTATTGCAAGTTGTCCAGGCTCTGAGGAAGCAAAACAGCCCCAAATCAATATGCTCCCTCCACCATGCTTCACTGTGGGGATGAGGTATTGATGTTGGTGAGCTGTTCCATTTTTCCTCCACATATGACTCTGTGTGTTACTCCCAAACAATTCAACTTTGGTTGCATCAGTCCACAGAATATTTTGCCAAAACTTCTGTGGAGTGTCCAAGTGCCTTTTTGAGAACGGTAAACGAGAAACAATATTTTTTTAGACAGCATTGGCTTCCTCTGTGGAGGCCTCCCATGAACACCATTCTTGGCCATAGTTTTACATATAGTTGATGACAGTTGATGCACAGAGATATTGGACTGTGCCAGTGATTTCTGTAAGTCTTTAGCAGACACTCTAGGGTTCTTTTTTTTTACCTCTCTAAGTATTCTGCGCTGAATTCATGGCTTAGTCTTAATGGACAGCCACTACTTGGGAGAGAAGCAACAGTGCCAAACTCTCAATTTGTAGACAACTTCTCTGAGTGTTCACTGATGAACATCCAGACTTTTAGAGATAGTTTTCTATCCTTTCGCAGCTGCACATAAATCAACTATCCTTGTTCGCAGGTCTTTGGACAGCTCCTTTGACCGAGCCATGATGCACATCAGACAATGCTTCTTATCAAGACAATACTTACAGGGTGTGTGTTTTATAGTAGGCAGGGCAGCTTTAAACCACTCATCAGTGATTGGGCACACACCTGACTTAAATTGTTTGGTAAAAATTTGTTTCATTTGCTCTTTAGGCAGGGGGTTCACTAACTTATTTCCCCCCTTCTGTCATTGTTTGCATGCTATCCTCATTAAAATATGAAAACCTATAAATGTTTGTGTGGTTTTAGTCAAAGCTGACAGTTTTTTCCATCTGTGTGATTTTGACAAAGATCAGATCACATTTGATGGTGATTTTATGCAGAAATGTGAGGAATTCCAAAAGCTTCAGATACTTTTTCATACCACTGTATAAGGCGCGCCTGACTATAAGCCGCCACCCACCAAATTTGACACAAAAAACGGGATTTGTTCATAGATAAGCCGCACTGGACTATATGCCGCAGCTATCCTCACTGTATTTTGAGAGTTACACCAAAAGGTATTAACAACAAGGTATAACACTTTATTTGAAAGCGGCATCATAAGACTGTCATAAGAACAAGTGAACCAACATGAAGCTTTGAACCAATTGGCTACAAAGCTTCATTGCTTCAAGAAGGTTCATTTGGCCATCCTTGGGGAAGACAGTCAACCTCTGCTGCCACCTGCTGTCAACACTGTTCTCGTCCAACATGTCCCCTAGCATGCATTGCGGCGCTACAGACAAAATTAATGTTCTGTGCTAATTATTTCTTCAGTTAATGATTGAGTTGTTTCATGAATTGCTAGTTATGGAATTTGGTACCACTTTGACAGTGGTGCCATAAAACTGTCATAAGACAATAAAAATTATGACTTGACACTGTCATGAGGCGTAGTGAATGCTTATAACAGTTGTTATTTAGTGTCATCCGGGAAATTATCTCACTTTTGAATGGATGTAAAAGATCCAAACTGGACATAAATGGAGTTTGTGACATCATTTGTCGGATGACACTTAATAACATATGTCATAAGCATTCAGGAATGCTCATGATAATGTCATGTCTTAATTATGATGGTCATATGACAGTCTTATGACGCTGCTGTGAACACTGTTGTCGTCCAACATGGCTCCAAGCATGCATTGCGGCGCTACAGACAAAATTCATGTTCTCTGCTAATTATTTCTTCAGTTACTGTTCGAGTTCTTTCATTAATAGATAGTTATGGTATTTGGTAACACTGTTTGACAGTGGTGCCATAAAACTCTCATAAGACAATCATAGTTATGACATGGCACTGTCATGAGGCTTAGTGAATGCTTATAACAGTTGTTAGTGTCATCCGGGAAATTATCTCTTTTGAATGGATGTAAAAGATCCAAAGTGGACATAAATGGAGTTTGCGACATCATTTGCCGGATGACACTTAATGAGATATGTCATAAGCATTCAGTAATGCTCATGATAATGTCATGTCTTAATTATGATGGTGATATGACAGTCTTATGATGCTACTGTCAAATAAAGTGTTAAGTATTAACCCAAATAAATCAACAAATAAGCTGCACTGGAATATTAGCTGCGTGATTCAAAATAAGGGGAAAAAAGTAGCGGCTAATATTCCAAAAATTAATATAAATAATACAAATTTACCTGTGGAATGTCATTAATCAAATACAAGCAAATGTATGTGTCCAAAAATCATGGCTGATTTTCATGAGCATTTTCACAGTGTTACATGATGTCACAGAGGGAGGTAATTGCTGAACTCTTACTGTATGTGCAGTCTGTGGTGACAATAGATGGCGGCAAGCTAGTTCACATCCAGCGGTGGGACGGCAAGGAGACCAGCCTGGTTCGCGAAGTCAACGGTAACGCCCTCACTCTGGTCAGTCCGTCGTCTTAAAGCAAATTATTTCATGCCATTTCTTTTTCCTTAAATCATATTTTTTCATTTTGGAAACAGACGCTAACGATGGGCGACGTCGTTAGCACGCGCTCATATGAGAAAGCAGAGTGAAGACACCTTTTCCAACACTTCTCCGCTCAAACTGCATCCAAAGAGTGTCAACTCACATTTCCTTCAGTATTATTCACACTACCTGTGGAGCCTTCCTGTTGCAAACACTGTTGTTTTTCTGTGGTGTATCCCAATGATATGTTTTTTCCCTTTGTTTGGATTTAAGATGTTCAATTTCAAATCTGGAAATGTTTTCAAGTGAAATGTTGGGATTGAGTAAAAAAAAAAAAAAAAAAAAAAAAGGAAGACCGACTATGAAAGGTGATTCTGATTTTTTAAAGCAAAATAGAAAAGAAAAATGCAACATGCCCATAATTTCATAGCTGCACCATCTTTGTTCATTTGCTTTATAATAAGTATAGCCGAGAGTTGGCCAGCGCTACTCGTGTCCGGAATGGAATCTAAAGTGATCCAAAGAGTGTGACTACACTTTCCATTCTATAAATAAGCAGTCAGTAGCTCCTGTCAGTGTGTTTGGGTATGTATGTACGTGTGGATTTGCATGTGAGGGGAACAATTTCAGGTGTTATTGGCCTGAGAACTAATATTTGCTGAAAGAAACTTTTTCAAACCTTTATGACAAGTGACTATTTTTGGTCATTTAATAAAAAATAATAAAAAACAAAACACACAAAGACAAGTCATCCACACAGTATGTGGAAATCACATCTTAGGTCATTGTAGACTTAAGTATGACCGACATGACCCAAAATGTGATGTCCTTATATGAGGACACCAGGTCTCAATTATTGATACATATATACAGTATGTATATGTACATATACAGTGGGGCAAATACGTATTTAGTTAACCACTAATTGTGCAAGTTCTCCCACTTGAAAATATTAGCGAGGCCTGTAATTGTCAAGATGGGTAAACCTCAACCATGACAGACAGAATGTGGGGGGAAAAAAACAGAAAATCACATTGCTTGATTTTTAAAGAATTTATTTGCAAATCATGGTGGAAAATAAGTATTTGGTCAATACCAAAACTTCATCTCAATACTTTGTTATGTACCCTTTGTTGGCAATAACGGAGGCCAAATGTTTTCTGTAACACTTCACAAGCTTTTCACACACTGTTGCTGGTATTTTGGCCCATTCCTCCATGCAGATCTCTTCTAGAGCAGTGATGTTTTGGGGCTGTCGTTGGGCAACACGAACTTTCAACTCCCTCCACAGATTTTCTATGGGGTTGAGATCTGGAGATTGGCTAGGCCACTCCAGGACCTTCAAATGCTTCTTTTGAAGCCACTCCTTTGTTGCCCTGGCTGTGTGTTTGGGATCATTGTCATGCTGAAAGACCCAGCCACGTCTCATCTTCAATGCCCTTGCTGATGGAAGGAGATTTTCACTCAAAATGTCTTGATACATGGCCCCATTCATTCTTCCTTTACACAGATCAGCCGTCCTTGTCCCTTTGCAGAAAAACAGCTCCAAAGCATGATGTTTCCACCCCCATGCTTCACAGTGGGTATGGTGTTCTTCGGATGCAATTCAGGATTCTTTCTCCTCCAAACACGAGAAACCTGTGTTTCTACCAAAAAGTTCTATTTTGGTTTCATCTGACTATAACACATTCTCCCAGGCCTCTTCTGGATCATCCAAATGCTCTCTAGCGAACCGCAGACGGGCCTGGACGTGTACTTTCTTCAGCAGGGGGACACATCTGGCAGTGCAGGATTTGAGTTCCTGGTGGTGCATTGTGTTACTGATAGTAGCCTTTGTTACTGTGGTCCTAGCTCTCTGTAGGTCATTCACTAGGTCCCCCCGTGTGGTTCTGGGATTTTTGCTCACCGTTCTTGTTAACATTTTGACGCCACGGGGTGAGATCTTGCATGGAGCCCCAGATCGAGGGAGATTATCAGTGGTCTTGTATGTCTTCCATTTTCTAATAATTGCTCCCACAGTTGATTTCTTTACACCAAGCGTTTTACCTATATTATACTACATTATACTATATTATAGATGAAAGATACCTTTCACCATTTATCTTTCACCTATTTTATTTCTTTTATGAGTTGTTTTTTTTTTACTCTATGTAAAAAAAAAATTTTTTTAAAGAATATTTATAGGGGAAAGTTTCCCTTCACCGTAAGACATATCTTTCACCTCTTACTTTTTTTTTTTAATGAATTTTTTTTTTTTTTTTAATGAAAAAAAATTTTTTTTGCGTAAAAAATATAAATAATTCTTACTTTTAAATAAATAAATTATAGGGGAAAAACACCTTTCACTGTAAGATGTATCCATACAATTTTATTCACTATAAAAAATATTTACAAAAAATACATATCATTTTTTTGTATTTTTAAAATATTTTTTAATGAATAACTATAATTCAGAAATACACACTGCCCAAAATAAAACTTTTTGATTTTTTTTTAAACTTTGAAATTAAAAAAGTGCTGGCATCAACATGTTTGGTCATGTAGAGTAGACTACAATACTACCATTTGGTAGTTAGTAAAAGTGTGGCCTACATTACTAAAAATGTCATGTCCACATATGTGAACATTTTGAACACTTAATTCATTATTGTTGCATTTTTTAAATTAAAATATATATATATTTTATGAATTAGTAAAGTGTTTAATTAACAATATGAATGACAACAGAAATACAAAATGGTTATAGACCCAAATAACACTTTTTTTATCTCATTATTTTTAATTCCTTGCCTGCTATTGACATCCAATTTATTTAAACTGGGAGAACCAGCTCATCTGTTATTGCCATTGAAGGTGCTACACAACATGCAATTAAACAAACAAAAAAATCTCATTTGAACAAGGCAGCTTAAAAACTGCAAAAAGTATTGACCCAGGACTGGTACAATAGTTTTAAACAATGATATACACATTTTCTTGTAACCATTGTAGCTTTCGAAAAGGAACCGGTTGGACCGTCTAACAATGTGACAAAAAAGACACAAAAAAACCAAGCCTTTTGCTAAATCATTCATTCATTTGCTGCCACTGACAGCGACAGATTTCCCATCTAATTAATCCAAGAGGGCTGGCAGTGAATAATCATGTTTTACTGCCATTGACAGCTATAGCCATCCAATCCATTTGGATTGCCATCTTAAACAGGACGTCCATCTATGGCTTGCCAATAAGTTCAGATTTCAACACATTTTTTATGTACCATGGCTTAACGAACTTTTCATTCTTGTTACATTAGCAGCTTATCACATGTCCATAATCATAACATGCATGCTATCATGAAAAAAGCACACGGCAGCCGAGAGGTTATTACGAATCACTTTTGTTGGCAGACGGCCAACTCTGTGAAGAAAATGTTCCCTGTAATAACAGTTTGTCACACCCTTCTTTCTCTCACACATACATTGTACATGTGTAATTGTCATCATAGGAAATGCTTGTCAGGTGGCCAAGCAAAAAAGTTACTGTACGCCATTTTTGACAAGAAACATTGTTTTCGCATGTTTGATGAGTAGAGCCTTATTTGTATTATACTGCTGCAAATAAGTATTTGAACACCTGAGAAAATCAATGTTAATATTTGGTACAATATATAATTGTTTACAATTACAGAGGTCAAATGTTTCCTATAACTTTTCGCCAAGTTTGTACACACTGCAGCAGGGATTTTGCACCACTGCTCCACACAGATCTTCTCTAGATCAATCAGGTTTCTGGACTGTCACTGAGAAGCACGGAGTTTGAGCTTCCTCCAAAGATTTTCTATTGGGTTTAGGTCTGGAGATTGACTAGGCCCTTCCAGAACCCTGATATGCTTTTCACAAAGCCACTCCTTGGTTATTCTGGCTGTCTGCTTCGGGCCACTGTCATGTTGGAAGACCCAGTCCTGACCCATTTTCCAATGCTCTAACTGAGGGAAGGAGCATATTCCACGAAATCTCACAATACACGGCCCTGGTCATCCTCTCCTTAATACAATGCAGTCGTCTAGTCCCATATGCAGAAAAAAAAAACAAAGCATGATGCTACCACTCCCATACTTCACAGTAGGGATGGTGTTCTTGGGATGGTATTCATCATTCTTCTTCCATCAAACACTGAGTCGAATTAAGACCAAAAAGTTCATTTTGATCTTATATGACCACATGACTTTCTCCCATGGTCATTGACAAACTTAAAACAGGCCTGGACATGTGCTGGATTAAGCAGGGGAACCTTTCGTACCATGCAAGATTTTAAGCCATGACGTCAGTAGGAATCTGACTTTTTGGACAGATTGTCAGAACCGCGCTGGAGTAATTCTAATAACCCGGGCCGGCAGTACCCCGACAACCCGGCCAAAAGACTAAACGTTAGTCTTAACCCCTTGTACTGACTCCATTTTAAAAGCTGAAAAAAGGCTTCGAAACACAAGTTGACAATTTAATCAGGTCGACGGCGATCAAATGGCAAGGCAAAATAGCAATGAGGCTCAGGCGAGAAAGCAAACTGGATCCAGGGTCACCATATCACAAGTCAACAAAATGTTCCCCAGAAAAATAACAACGATTAGTTCAGTCTTTTAGAGGCTCTGGTGAGGCAGGCTGTGGTCCACAAAAAGGGTGTGGTTGGGCGTTGTTTAAAATTATTCTCTGTGGGTAAATGTGTTATACTTGTATAGCGCCTTTCTACCTTTCAAAGCCCTCAACGTGCTTTACACTATCTCGCCAGCCACCTAATGGTGACGCAGCACCAGGAGCAACATGGGGTTCTCTTGCTCAAGGACACTTAGACGAGTTCATCAGGGCAGAGAATCGAAACCACAACCTCTGGGTTGGGGGATAACTATTCTACCACTCAACCACCGGGAGAGTTTCAGGCATTACTGTTGTCAGGGCAACGAGAGTTAAGATTTTGCCATCCTCAGCTCCACATGAGTGCTGAGTATTCACTTCTCCGTCGCGGATTCCTCTGTATCAGATGTTCCTTGTGGCAAGTGAAGTCAGCATGCATCTTGCCTAATGCAACATTCTGATATGCTAAAAGTTAACAAACATGACCATGAATGGAGTTGGTTTGCACAGAAACGGCTGGTAGATAGTTTCGCTTCAGATAATCATGAACTTTTATGACCATGGAAAATCTCAGATCCAGCCTGTCTAGTTTCTATATGTGTCAATGTATAACTGCCCATCCAGCAAGGTTTATGACCTATTTTGCAAGAATTGGAAAATTTTCCACACACCTCTAAACCTGTATGTAAGGACCACTGAAAACTTTCCTTGTGTGCATTTTTGTCCATGCAGCTTGTCTGTAACTGAATGCACCCAGAAATTTCAGAAATTAAAACTGCGCAGTAATGATCTCTTGCCTCCAGTTTTTATTCTGCAATCCTATGGAGGTAGATTTGTGTCTTTATTATTCAATCCAAAAAAAAGTTGCTTCGAGCAAATAAAAAGTTGCTTCAATCAAAATATATACTTTCAATCGAAGAAAACGTCACTTCAATCAAAAAAAATGTGTTTTAATGCAAAAATAAATTTGAAACTCAAAAAAATATATTTGAAAACTATTTTTCTTTGATTGAATTTTATTTTTTTGATCAAAGTCAAGTTTTTTTTAATTGAAACACCATTTTTGATTGAAGTCATGTAATTTTCCGTTTGGACCACATTTTGGCTAGGACATTTGTGTCTTTATTATTCAATCAAAAAATAAATTGCTTCAAACAAAATATATATTTTCAAAAGAAAAATCACTTCAATCAAATTACCCGCAACGGTACGGTGCCCTGTCGTGGCACACTGGTCGGACCCCGATATCACCCCCCAGGCGCGGAGGCCGGCTGTCGAGTGGACGCCCCGCGAATGACACTCATTCAAAGCTGAAGCGATGGGGCTGCCGGCGTGGACGCCGGCGACTCGCCGGTAGTCCACTCGCTTACTGGGCAGGCTAGTGTCGGGCCACTCGCCGACCACTCCCGTATCGGCGCGTCGCGGACACTCCGGTTGGAACCAATTGCAAACCGTCACGTCAGGGCAGCGGGTGAAGTTCGCCGTGTTAAATCACATTAAGCAACAGGGCACCGTACTCCGGTGAAATGCCGATGTCACACGCCCGTACCGGTGCCCTATATTCGGCTTAGACTCCAACAGACTCCGATGGCTGGATGGAGCCCTGGTGGCCATTATGCTTGCTTCATACTTTTATGTCATTGGCTTAGCTACCTGCCAATCAAACACACCGGAACTAGCGTTGAAGGAGAATCTTTGTGTCAAAATGATTCAATCGAAAAAAAGTGCCTTCAAAACTTTTTCCACTTCAAAAAAAAAAAAGTGTGTTCAAAACTTTTTCCACTTTGAAAAAAATAAGTTTAAAACTTTTTGCTTTTCAAAAAAAGTGACACTTCAAACAAAAAAATATATATATTTCAAATAAAAAATATATTTAAAAAAAAAAAAGTTTTTGCAAATGATTTTTTTCTTTGATTAAAAATAGTTTTTTGATTAAAGCAACTTTTATTGCGATTGAATGATTTTGACACACATGTCCTACCCCTAATATGGCTCAAACACAAAAAGGATTGCTTCAATCAAAGAAAACAGTTTGAATGAAAAATAAAGTGTTCAAATGCGAATTTCTGAGTCTCAAATATTTTTTCACATTCAAACCTTTTTTTCTACGATTGATTTAAAAAAAAAATTTGATTGAAGTGATTTTTCTTTTGAAAATATATATTTTTTTGTTTGAAGCAATTTATTTTTTGATTGAATAATAAAGACACAAATGTCCTAGCCAAAATGTGTTCCAAATGGAAAATTACATGACTTCAATCAAAAATGGTGTTTCAATTAAAAAAAACTTGACTTTGATCAAAAAAAATAAAATTCAATCAAAGAAAAAGTTTTCAAATATATTTTTTTGAGTTTCAAATTTATTTTTGCATTCAAACACATTTTTTTTGATTGAAGTGACGTTTTCTTCGATTGAAAGTATATATTTTGATTGAAGCAACTTTTTATTTGATCGAAGCAACTTTTTTTTTGATTGAATAATAAAGACACAAATCTACCTCCATACAATCCAGTCTAGCCGTCCCACCTGAATTGAAAACGAACACGCAGAGGATCTAAAAGACTGCCTCCAACACAAGACAAGATGTCCCGCCATTTGTTCTGGACTGTACGGAAGAGCTGATTGTGCGATTTGGTGGTGCAGACGTGGGCTTGTAGATGTCTTGCTTATCACCTGGTTGTCAGCGTCAATCTTGCTCAGTCAGCTGTATGAAGCATGCGTTGGGCTTCCGTGGTCGGAAGGCATCCTGTATCTTTCTGTCCTTATCTGCCCGTTGTCTTGGCGCTTCCAGTTCTAATCATTCCAAGTCCAAATGTTCATAATATCAAATATATTCTGCTTGGTTTTCTTAAATAGCATTTATATCATAGTTTATTTTATATTGGGTGTGTTAGAGTAA
Source organism: Corythoichthys intestinalis (assembly GCF_030265065.1). NCBI lineage: Eukaryota > Metazoa > Chordata > Actinopteri > Syngnathiformes > Syngnathidae > Corythoichthys > Corythoichthys intestinalis. Next base: position 29,830,208 of record NC_080416.1, read on the forward strand.
TACAAACAGTCAAACAGTAAATACGAGAAAAGATAGTAGTCCCTTCATGTCTTAGTGTATTACCAACAGTAACCTTGGAAATGGTGGTCCCAGCTCCTTTCAGGTCATCGACCAGCTCCTCCTGTGTAGTTCTTGGCTGATTCCTCACCAATCTTAGGATCATTGAGACCCTACGAGGTAGGTCTTACATGGAGTCCCAGTCCAAGGGAGATTGACAGTCATGTTTTGCTTCTTCCATTTTTCAATGATTGCTCCAACAGTGGATCTTATATCAGCAGGCTGTTTGGCAATTGCCCTGTAAGCCTGTCCAACCCTGTAGAGGTCTACAATTTTGTCTCTGGTGTCTTTTAACAGCTCTTAGGTCTTGACTAAGTTAGGAATTGGAGTCTTCCTGATTGTATGGTGTGGACAGGTGTTTATATGCAGCTAAATGGCTAAAACAGGTCAAAAAGTCTGACTCCAAAAGTCCACGTCCACTCCACTTACTCATTGGACTTTCTAAAGGCGACTAACAGGTCTTTGAGGCTCACAATTGTAGCCAACATAAATTCTTATTTGCAGCAGTATAATACAAATAGTTAAAAAATTATGCAGTGATTTCTGGATTTTTTTTCCCTCTAGATTTGTCTCTCACAGTGGACAAGCATTTCTCATTTCTAAGTGGGAGAACTTGCAAAATCGCAGGGTGCTCAATTACTTATTTTCCTCACTGTATTTGTAGCGGATATATGGAATAATCAATCTGGCGTGCCAGGTTAACGTTCTTGCACAAAAAAGGCAAACTTAAAAAAATTTCCGATTGCACGCTAAATATTCTTGCCAAGAATTCCCTGATGTTTTTCTTCAAATCATGGCAAGCACACACCTCAGATGCTCTTTTCCATATTCCAACGGGACGTTTTTCAAGCCACAGTCAAGGAATCTTAAACCGCGTTTTTGCCAAATGTAGTGCGCAGCATCTGGAAATTATAAATCAAGGCTGAAAATATTTTTCAGACACCGACAGGAGGAGAATTGACTTTTTATGAGGCTCATTGTCCTGGTGCAACCTGCAAATGAATTAATTCAAAGAAACATGGAGGAAGTATGGGGCACGCTACACTTCCTGTTTAAGTTTTTACTGCTTCCTCAGTCACCTTGAGCCGATGTCAGGACATGAAAAAGTGTAAACCTGGATGAGGATTTCACTCACGAGGGGCAGGGTGGTCGCTTCCTGCCATATTGCTTCCAGCTATCCGGTTACAAGATAACAAAATGAAGGATGTCAGTGTTTTGTCTTGTCAGCAACGTGAGTGGAAAACAGGTCAAAATGATACTTTTTCTTTCTTTCTTTTTTTTAAAAGGTGTACTTTTCCATGATGACACAGATCCGATCAGGTGATCGGAAATCGGGCGCAGTCACTTAATTTTCAAAGGATTACAATCGGGTAAAAAAGATCAGCCATAGACTTCATAATGTATTGATGGGACACGGGGTGCGGGACCGATAAATATGGGGCATGCATTGTTGGCGAGGCCGTCAAAGCTGACCAAATGAAATCACAAAGAGCTTTTTTCGTTGAAAATTCTTGTGAATAAATGCTTAAATCCCTGAATTCTTTATAGATATGCATATATAGAAAAGCAAAAAAACGTGCAGGAAAAATTTATTTTACGTAAATATGTCGAAGTACAATGCTAGTCTGTTAGTAAAATGTAGCTAGCGGCCACCTTATGTAAACACAGCTTTTCCGGTAAAAACTCTTGTTAATAAATGCTTAAACCCCCGAATTCTTGATAGATACGGAAGTGAAACAGTCTCGATTCTTGGTTAAAAGCAAAGAAAACCTTGCAGTTAGCATTTATGTTACGTAAATATGTCGAAGAACAATGCTAGTCTCTTAGTGAATGTAGCTATCGGCCGCCTTATGTAAACAGAGCTCTTCCGGTGAAAATGCATGTAAATAAATGCTTAAATCCCCGAATTCTTTATAGATATGGACATAAAACAGTCTTGATTCTTGGTTAAAAGCAAAAAAAACAACAAAAAACGTGCAGTTAGCATTTATTTTACGTAATTATGTCAAAGTACAATGCTAGTCTGTTAGCGAATGTAGCTAGCGGCCACCTTATGTAAACAGAGCTTTCCCGGTGAAACTTTTTGCAAATAAATGCCTAAATCCCTTACTTCTCCATAGATGTGGACGTAAAAGTCTCGGATCTTGGTTAAAAGCAAAAAAAAAAAAAAAAAAAAAGGTTCAGTTAGCATTTATTTTATGTAATTATGTCAAAGTACGATGCTAGTCTGTTAGTGAATGTAGCTAGCGGCCGCCTTATGGAAACAGCTTTTCCGGGGAAAATTCTTGTGGATAAATGCTTAAATCCCCGAATTCTTGAAAGATATGGACGTAAAACAGTCTTGATTCTTGGTTAAAAGCAAAAAAAAAAAAAAAAAACATGCAGTTAGCACATATTTTAAATATTGCGAACTATGATGCCGATGCAGTAGCAGCTAATTTCTCTCATTGATTTTTTTCACATTTCAAAATGCATGCATGGTATGAAAAATATAATTACCTTGAATCCTCCAAAAAAAAAATCACTCTTGATGCAATCCTTCCTGTTTGTATACAGTACAGCTTTTGTACTTTTTCAACAGAAATCCGGTGTTAGACCGCTGCATGTGTACGTGTTTGTGAATAGCTCCTCTTGATGTGGGCGGCCCGTTACTTGAAGGCGAGGTGCAGTGCATGACCGATCTGAACCGTCAATACCATTATGAAGTCTATGGATCAGCTTTATATCATGTATTTATTCAAGTATTATCTCATTGGCTGCCATTAACTGCGATAGAAATCCAATCCATTTTGACTGGGACCGCCCCCCCAGTCAAACGGCATTGGACGTCTATCGCCGTCAAAGGCAGGGAAACTTGATCGCTCAATGCAAGCCTCCACAATTTTTTAAAAATGTATGTCTATAACTGTCAGTGAAAGAGCTATTATCAATAAAATAATCCTGAGGTATAACGCAAAAAATACACAGTACATTTTAAACTCCATATTTACACAACAAACTTTTTTTTCTTGTAAATAACTTTTTTATATGGCTGTAATATTGGATAGCTTTGTTTAAATGGGGGGTCGGGACATAATTTGGAGGTGCTATTTTTCCCTCCTTAATACATTTCCGAGGTATCGGGTCGGGACTTGCATGCAAAAACAAGATGGGGACATACCTCCGTGAAGTTGGCCCCCAATCAGACACAAATTTATGTGAAAATGATGTCATATGATAGCATTTTTAAGGTATTGAGATATTAATTTCGAGTGCTGACATCACACAGCCCCCCATTTACAGTGGGGCAAATAAGTATTTAGTCAACCACCAATTGTGCAAATTCTCCGACTTGAAAAGATTAGAGAGGCCTGTAATTGTCAACAAGGGTAAACCTCAACAATGAGAGACAGAATGTGGGAAAAAAAACAGAAAATCACATTGTTTGATTTTTAAAGATTTCCAAATTAGAGTGGAAAATAAGTATTTGGTCATCTACAAAAAAGCAAGATTTCTGGCTGTCAAAGATGTCTAACTTCTTCTAACGAGGCTCCACTCGTTACCTGTATTAATGGCACGTGTTTTAACTCATTATCGGTATAAAAGACACCTGTCCACAATCTCCATCAGTCACACTCCAAACTCCACTATGGCCAAGACCAAAGAGCTGTCGAAGGACACCAGAGACAAAATTGTAGACCTGCACCAGGCTGGGAAGACTGAATCTGCAATAGGTAAAACGCTTGGTGTAAAGAAATCAACTGTGGGAGCAATTATTTGAAAATGGAAGACATACAAGACCACTGATAATTTCCCTCGATCTGGGGCTCCATGCAAGATCTCACCCTGTGGCGTCAAAATGATAAGAACGGTGAGCAAAAATCCCAGAACCACACGGGGGGACCTAGTGAATGACCTACAGAGAGCTGGGACCACAGTAACAGAGGCTACTATCAGTAACACAATGCACCGCCAGGGACTCAAATCCTGCACTGCCAGACCTGTCCCCCTGCTGAAGCCAGTACACGTCCAGGTCAGTCTGCGGTTTGCTAGAGAGCATTTGGATGATCCAGAAGAGGCCTGGGAGAATGTTTTATGGTCAGATGAAACCAAAATAGAACTTTTTGGTAGAAACACAGGTTTCTCGTGTTTGGAGCAGAAAGAATACTGAATTGCATCCAAAGAACACCATACCCACTGTGAAGCATGGGGGTGGAAACATCATGCTTTGGGGCTGTTTTTCTGCAAAGGCACAAGGACGACTGATCTGTGTAAAGGAAAGAATGAATGGGGCAATGTACCAAGAGATTTTGAGTGAAAATCTCCTTCCATCAGCAAGGGCATTGAAGATGAGACATGGCTGGGTCTTTCAGCATGACAATGATCCCAAACACACAGCCAGGGCAACAAAGGAGTGGCTTCATAAGAAGCATTTCAAGGTCCTGGAGTGGCCTAGCCAGTCTCCAGATCTCAACCCCATAGAAAATCTGTGGAGGGAGTTGAAAGTCCGTGTTGCCCAACGACAGCCCCAAAACATCACTGCTCTAGAGGAGATCTGCATGGACGAATGGGCCAAAATACCAGCAACAGTGTGTGAAAAGCTTGTGAAGAGTTACAGAAAACGTTTGGCCTCCGTTATTGCCAACAAAGGGTACATAAAAAAGTATTGAGATGAACTTTCGGTATTGACCAAATACTTTTTTTCCACCATGATTTGCAAATAAATTCTTTAAAAATCAAACAATGTGATTTTCTGTTTTTCCCCCACATTCTGTCTCTCATGGTTGAGGTTTACCCATGTTGATAATTACAGGAATCTCAAATCTTTTCTAGTGGGAGAACTTGCACGATTAGTGGTTGACTAAATACTTATTTGCCCCACTGTATATCTTATAAGTTAATTTTATTGCTGACATCGCGTTTGGGGTCATCAACATGTTTTGCCCCCCTGCCACAAAAGTCAAACTCCGCCAATGACCTTAGTGTTGTAAAAAGTTTCAATTGTGTTGCTATAGTTTTGAAGATATTTACAATTCTTTTACAGGTCAATTCGAGGTCAACCAGCCCCCTATTTTCATTAAAAATGGCTAAAAATGGTGCAAATCGTTTATGCTGTAAAACGTTTAGTTTGTACTATTGTTTTTGAGGTGTTGAGCTATTATTTTCGAGTGATGACATCACACAGCCCCTAATTTATTCGAAAATGGACATAAAATGGTGCCATTCTTTTATGCTACGTTTGTGCTGCTATCGTTTTACACACAGCTGGCCAAAAGTATTGGCACCCTGTCAATTCTGTCAGAAAACGCTCAGTTTATCCCAGAAAATGATTGCAATTACAAATGCTTTGGTAGTAATATCTTCATTTATTTTGCTTGTAATGAAAAAACACTGAACAGAATGAAAAAAATTTTTTTGTCATTATCATTTTACACAAAACTGAAAAAATGGGCCGGACAAAAGTATTGGCACCCTCAGCCTAATACTTGGTAGCACAACCTTTAGACGAAATAACTGCGAACAACCGCTTCAGGTATCCATCAATGAGTTTCTGACAATGCTCTGCTGGAATTTTACACCATTCTTCTTTGGAGAATTGAAGGGTGGCTTCTCCAAAACTGCCATTTTCAGATCTCTCCACAGGTGTTCTATGGGATTCAGGTCTGGACTCATTGCTGGCCACTTTAGAAGTCTCCAGTGCTTTCTCTCAAGACCATTTTCTAGTGCTGTTTGAAGTGTGTTTTGGGTCATTGTCCCGCTGGATGACCCATGACTTCTGAGGGAGACCCAGCTTTCTCACACTGGGCCCTACATTATGCTGCAAAATTTGTTGGTAGTCTTCAGACTTCATAATGCCATGCACACGGTCAAGGAGTCCAGTGCCAGAGGCAGCAAAGGAACCCCAAAACATCAGGGAACCTCTGCCATGTTTGACTGTGGGGACTTTGTTCTTTTCTTTGAAGGCCTCGCTTTTTTCCTGTAAACTCTATGTTGAAGCCTTTTCCCAAAAGACCAGAGAACATTCTTCCAAAACGTTTTCGGCTTTCTCAGGTAAGTTTTGGCAAATTCCAGCCTGGCTTTTTTATGTCTCTGGGTCAGAAGTGGGGTCTTCCTGGGTATCCTACCATAGAGTCACTTTTCATTCAGATGCCGACGGAGAGTACGGGTTGACACTGTTGTACCCCCAGACTGCAGGATAGCTTGAACTTGTTGGGATGTTAGTCAAGCTTTTTTTATCCACCATCCGTGCAATCTTTCGTTGAAATCTCTCGTCAATTTTTCTTTTTCGTCCATATTTAGGGAAGTTAGCCACAGTGCCATGGGCTTTACACTTATTGGTGACACTGCGCACGGTAGACATAGGAACATTCAGGTCTTTGGAGATGGACTTGTAGCCTTGAGATTGCCCATGCTTCCTCACAATTTTGCTTCTCAATTCCTCAGACAGTTCTTTGGTCTTCTTTCTTTTCTCCATGCTCAATGTGGTACGCACAAGGACACAGGTTGAGTCAACTTTAATCCATTTTAACTGGCTGCAAGTGTGATTTAGTTATTGCCAAAGGGAAGTAACAAGTGCTGTTAATTACACAAATTAGAGACGCATCACATGATTTCTTTTCAAAGGGTGCCAATACTTTTGTCCTGCCAATTTTTGGAGTTTTGTGTAGAATGATAATGATTCAATTTTTTTTCCATATTATTTTTTTGTATTCATTGCAAGCAAATTAAATGAAGATATTAATACCAAAGCTTTTGTAATTGCAATCATTTTCTGGGAGGAATCGAGCATTATCTGACAGAATTGCAGGGGTGCCAATACTTTTGGCCAGCAGTGTACATATAAATTTCGAGTGATGACGTCACTTGCAGCTTTTCCGTATCAAACTCCCATAGCTGATAGAGCGCAACAACTCTCTCACTAACATAGGGGTGTCCCAACAACTACAAAAAACGTAGCACTAGGTCACGTCATCACTAAAATGTCTCAAGACCCCCACTTATTGCAAAATGGACCTGAAGGGATGCCATTTGTTTGTGCTACGTTGGATGCGAAAAAGCTGCAAGTGATGTCATGACTCGAAATTAATATCTCAATATCTCAAAAACGATGGCAGCAAAAACAAAACTTTTTACAGCACAAACGAAGCATAAATGATTAACACCATTTTAAGCCATTTTTAATCAAAATGGAGGGCCGGTTGACCTCGGATTAACCTACAAAAAAATCATAAACGATAGCACCACAAACAAAACTTTTTACAGCACAAACGATTGGCATCATTATCATATAAATTAACTTCTGATGGGGAGCCAACTTCACAGAGGTTGAGGACATCTCAGGACATAAATTAACAAAAGTAGGAAGAGGTTCCTTGATCTTTAGATGGAAATAAGATTATTTGTATTCTGAGTACTTTATAAAGTACTCAGGATACAAAGCTCCCCAAATCTTAAGTGGAAAAGCAATGAGTACTTTTACTTCAAGAAACCTATGATTCAACAGAACCAGGTACCAGAACCAAAAGTTCTATAAATTGAGGTGGAAATACAATGTCTACTTTCAGTCTTGTCTTGTCAGCAACATAAAAAACAATGTAAGCAGATCTGGTCTTGGGACATTTGAGGTCATGGACTCACCGTTCCGAGCGAAAAGTTCCAAGAACCAAATGTTTGTCTCGCCAGCAACATAAAAATGACAATAGAACATTAAAAATCCAAACTTGAAACTGAAATGGTCCTCAGTGCCGGCCATTTTGCATGCGTGCGCTTCATCTGTGCTTGTGCGTTTTATGTTTCTTGTGTTTTTTCTTGCGCTTGTTGTCATCGTCTCGCTCGTGACATCTCCTCTTGGGTTTGCACTCACCGCCGTCGCTGGTGCTGCTGTCGCTGTCCGATTCTTTCCTCTCGCGTTTCCGCTTTTTCTTTGTCTTCTTCTCCTGGCGGGTTAGAGTAGGAACATTGCGTCAGTCGCTAACTCGCCGTCACGTGTATATTCATCACTTTTATCATTACAGGAAATAGAATAGTGCTGCAGCAACTAGCAGACATTTGGGGAGTACGGAATACATTTTCGAGAGGTAACATGAAACGGCACAAAAAGCAAAATTGAACAAGCAATGCTCCTCAACTCACTTTAACATAGTTCATTAAAACCAAGATTCCATATGATGGTAGCAAAGTAATGCTTTACTATTTTTGGTCATCTGCATAAAATCACTAATATACAGTGGGGCAAATAAGTATTTAGTCAACCACTAATTGTGCAAGTTCTCCCACTAGAAAATATTAGAGATTCCTGTAATTATCAACACGGGTAAACTTCAACCATGAGAGACAGAATGTGGGGAAAAAAAACAGAAAATCACATTGTTTGATTTTTAAAGAATTTATTTGCAAATCATGGTGGAAAATAAGTATTTGGTCAATACCCAAAGTTCATCTCAATACTTTGTTATGTACCCTTTGTTGGCAATAACAGAGGCCAAACGTTTTCTGTAACTCTTCACAAGCTTTTCACACACTGTTGCTGGTATTTTGGCCCATTCCTCCATGCAGATCTCCTCCAGAGCAGTAATGTTTTAGGGCTGTCGTTGGGCAACACGGACTTTCAACTCCCTCCACAGATTTTCTATGGGGTTGAGATATGGAGACTGGCTAAGCCACTCCAGGACCTTGAAATGTTTCTTACGAAGCCACTCCTTTGTTGCCCTGGCTGCGTGTTTGGGATCATTGTCATGCTGAAAGACCCAGCCACGTTTCATCTTCAATGCCCTTGCTGATGGAAAGAGATTTCCACTCAAAATCTCTCGGTACATGGCCCCATTCATTCTTTCCTTTACACAGATCAGTCGTCCTGGACCCTTTGCAGAAAAACAGCCCTAAAGCATGATGTTTCCACCCCAATGCTTCACAGTGGGTACGGTGTTCTTCGGATGCAATTCGGCATTCTTTTTCCTCCAAACACGAGAACCTGTGTTTCTACCAAAAAGTTCTATTTTGGTTTCATCTGACCATAACACATTCTCCCAGTCCTCTTCTGGATCATCCAAATGCTCTCTAGCGAACTGCAGACGGGCCTGGACGTGTACTGGCTTCAGCAGGGGGACAGGCCTCAGATCGAGGGAGATTATCAGTGGTCTTGTATGTCTTCCATTTTCTAATAATTGCTCCCACAGTTGATTTCTTTACACCAAGCGTTTTACCTATCGCAGATTCAGTCTTTGTGCAGGTCTACAATTTTGTCTCTGGTGTCCTTCGACAGCTCTTTGGTCTTGGCCATACTGGAGTTTGGAGTGTGACTGACTAATATTGTGGACAGGTGTCTTTTATAAAGATAATGACTTAAAACAGGTGCCATTAATACAGGTAACGAGTGGAGCCTCGTGAGACCTCATTAGAAGAAGTTCGAACTCTTTGACAGCCAGAAATCTTGCTTGTTTGTAGTTGACCAAATACTACTCTAATTTGGAAATAAATTCTTTAAAAATCAAACAATAGGATTTTCTGTTTTTTTTCCACATTCTGTCTCTCATGGTTGAGGTTTACCCATGTTGACAATTACAGGCCTCTCTAATATTTTCAAGTGGGAGAACTTTCACAAGTAGTGGTTGACTAAAATACTTATTTGCCCCACTGTACGTAAGTGACTGTCATATTTGTGTATTTGAAGTTAGTATTTTACTGCCCCCTGGTGGCCAAAGTGCACAATAACAATAAAGCAAAAATCATTATGCATATATCGGCTCATATTTCAGGGTTTCTACAGGTATCAGCAAATCTCATTTAATGCTTCCTAATGCCACTTTTAACACTACTTTAAACTAATTTAAAGACCACACAAATTGTAAGTAGAGTTGTCCGATAATCACTTTTTAACCGATAACCGATATCGTCCAACACCAAAAATCTAAACTGATACCGATGTATGCAGTTGTGCACTTAACAAATTATGGCTTATTACTGCGATTCCCCGCTGGGTAAATTAATAATGATAAATGTAACAACTGCAAGGTTTTCCGATAAGCATTCTGTGAAAAATAAGACAACTTCAACTGAAGTTATGGGAATAGTGCCAACATTGCACCATGATATTTGCTTTTGAAATCAAAATTGTGCAAACATCTGTTTTTTTGGATGAAGTACAAGGGCAAAGTGCCAATAAAGCACTGCCATATGGCTCACACAGTGCTTCTGGCTCAAAATAATAACAAAGGAACGCAGCTTCGATACAGTGAATGAAGTATGAATGAGTCTATAATTCGTTGTTTTTTAATCATTTATCGTTCATTTATTTTTGCACCATGAATGCAAATGGTCTGCTCACATAACAAATCCCTATCATCTTAGTTAAGAGACATTTTATCATCAATAAGCATAACCTCTGTGCTAATCTGTGACCAGCCCTTATACAAAGGCAGAAGGATTCTACATATACTTTGAAGGCAACAGGGCCAAACAGGCCCAAAACCGATAATGAAAAAAAAACGATATTGATATTACCCGAAATCATTTTAAAATGCGTTTATTGGCCGATTTTATCAGCTGATATCTCGTAATTAGATGTGCAACAATTAATCGATTAATCCAGAACTAATCGATTCACAAATCAATTGACAACTATTTTCACAACCAATTAATCGTTTAGGTCCTTCTTTACCTTAAATATGTCTAAATTCTTGAAATTACAACATATATATATATAACTCAGTTGTAAATATCAGATTTCTTCATTATGTTTTTGTCAAGTCAAAGTAAAACAAACAAAAATCTCCTTTTACTTTGGAAAACAACAATTCACACTTTTGCCAATTTTTGGACATCTTACTGTCTAAACTAGCTTCTTAATAAGGCTGCAACAACTAATCGATTAAATCAATTAATAAACTAGTTGTAGAATTTGATCATCGATACAGTTAATGAAATAGTCATCCATTTTTGTCTTCATTAATACTTATAACATGCCGAAAACAACTTCAAGGCAAATTGTGAAGGTAATTGAAAGAAGTGACATTTATCCGATTAATCATTTAATTGTTCGATTAATCGATTATGAAAATAATCGTTAGCTGCAGCCATACCCGTAATAATCTCATCTTATCCCGGCTTACTATCGGCTCTCTTATGCCGTAATGATCTTATCCCAGCTAGGGATGGGAATTGATACGATTTTTACGATTCCGATTCCATTATCGATATTGCTTAACGATTTGATTCTTTATCGATTCTCTTATCGATTCTAATTTCAGGAAAAAGAAGAACAAACATTTTGATTGGCATCAAGTTTGTTTAATCAGAAGTCACAACCTTACAAACTCACAACGAGGTCAAAAGAGGCCTAAAGCCTCAATGTTAACTGTGGCAATAAGTGGCAAATACGCAAGAATGTGTAACATTTTACTGAAACATTTTTCTAATAGAAATAAAAAATATTGGTATATTTTGGCATATAGGTCATTGTTCTGCCTTTGGCAATGTCCCCAAACTTTTTCCTGTGAGGGCCACATAACTATTCCCTTCTCTGATGAGAGGCCGGGGTCAGTTTGTAACAGAAAAAGTGTGACGATTGCAGGAGTGCGTAAATGTAAAAAAATTATTGTTTTTCAGAAAGCCACAATCAAATAACCCTCTGTGGATTCTTCACGGAACAAAAGTAAATAAAATAAAAATAATAATATAATATAATAATAATAAATAATAATAGCACTATTAATTAAATACATAATAACCAAATAACCCTCTCTGAGTTATTCACTGAAAAAGGCCAGGAAATAAATAACGCTACTGAGGGAGAAAAAACACAAAAAAAATTCAAAATGCTCTCTGGAATTGTTCAGGGGGCCAGACCAAATATGGAGCCGCGGGCTGTAGTTTGGGGACCCCTGTTTTTATTTACTAGTATACTGAAATGCATGCCTTTTAGTTTTTATGGTGCTTTCACGCTCAAGTGGTGGCGCCCTTGCGCTTCCTCACGCGAAGAAGAACGCGCTCACGTGAAGAAGAAGAAATGCCGCATCCAAGCGAATGAGCGAGTTAGTGAGAAAGGGAAACACTGCCACGAGCCTACGTTCTTTGTTAATGTTTGTAAAATATCTACAGAGCCAACGCCTGTATGTATCATCTTCTGTGTTGTTGTTGTGTGTTTCCACTCGCGATCGGACACTTAAATCCAGTTGTGTAGTGGTTTAAACGATGTGCAAATGCTGAGCGAACGCATGCTAACTGTTTGTTATTACTGTGTTAGCAGCTAATCATCACTGATTTACGTTGATGCAAACCTGTTTGTTATTGGGGACGAAATTGATTTGTGTCATTTCTATTTTTAGTTTCAAGTGATGGTTGAATAAAGTCAGCAAATTATACTAACGTCTTCTGAATCGTCATTTGGGAGTTTAGCTAGCTGTATAGCGAGGACTAAGCCTTAGCGTCTCGGTGAGGACAGTGCAGTCTATTCCCTCCCGATGCAGTTATTTCCATCTCACAATGACTGCAAGTCGCTTTGTTGTAATTTTTCCTCGTGAAGTGAAGACACACTTTCAAGCGTTCGAACCTACGTGCTGTCATTGTTATGTTTACGGCGGCAATGCTCGTGCTAAACTATCATAACCTTTCATTTTCACCCTTTTTCCTGGTGAAGTGTAGCCAAACTTTGGAGCGAGTGGTTCTTGGCGCCATGCTAGTTTGATGCGTCTGGACAACAAGACACGTCACGGCGCAATATGCGTCTTTAGGGATCTTTAAAGGGATCGTTAAGGCTTTTTCATTGTGATGTCGAGGCCTCGAAACACTCGGAACCGGTTCCGAATTGGAATCAGATTTCGATTCCCATCTCTAATCCCAGCTACCCGATAATATCAGACAACTCGAATAGATAATGTAAAAAAAAAAAAAAATTTTAACTGTAAAGTTTAAATATTTTTAATGCCTTAAACATTTAGTTTAATGCTTTAAGGCCTGAATTTTGACAACATCCATTTAATGACCCGCATAAACCCTGTATTTAAACTATGCAATTACTATATTTGACAAAGTATGGTGCTATTTTCCTGACCAAATTACAGTTTACAACATTTTGAATTTTTGGGTGGTGTCTAAAACAGATCTAATGGAATTTCCATTCATTTTTATGGAATAAAAATTGTGAGTGTTTTGAATGACGAGCGTGGTTATGAAACAGATTAAACTCCTATGTCAAGGGAATGTAATATTTTCCCAGACAGCTTGAATATTATTTCAAACCAATTATAAAAACAAAGGCTGACTAGAAAAAAGTAAACTGGTAGTGCCTAGATGCAAAACTATTAGTTACTACTACCATAACGCACATTTACAACTTTTTAATGCATACTTTTCTTGATTAATTTTACCTTCTATTTACAATCTGATCAGCTACTATCTTTCAAACCTGTCAATAAGAGCAAGACCAATCTGCTTCATCCTAAGAGGTTTGCCACCCACTCAGGTGAGCTTGCGAATTCACTGTACCTTCTTTTTCTTCTTCTTGTCTTTGTCTTTCTGTGCTGCTGTTGCAGATGTCTGCTGTTGCTGTGGCTCCTCGTCGCCCTCTTCAGGCACTAGTGCGTACTGCAATCCGGGAGCAGAAAAGCAGTCCTTAGTAAAATGGCCTAAAGTGGAGACATGACATCAGTGAATAAGTTGATTTCAATGAATGTAAATACTTCAAGCTTTTATGAGCACCTTTGCAGCCACATTTAGTGCAGGTGGTATTGAGCACAGCTTCTAGCGTGATCCTATTGCCCGTGTGGTCTCGAAACTGCCTCCGCCGCCTCGCGTCCTGCCTGCACATGTGCACACAAGAACAAGGTAATAACATATTCCTGTATATTACAATACAGACACATACGCATGCACAAAATAACATGAATGCAACATACTCAGCCATAACATTGTTGGGGTCCAAGTCCCGGCCTGTTCCTTGATTGACAGATTTCATCGAGAAGGACAGTTTGACCTTGTCACCATTTATCTGCGAAGCAGAAAACATATCAATAAAAAGTTCACAGTCTTGTAGGTATCTGTGTACGTGTGTAATTACCTCTCTTCTGATGACTTTAATCCACACTTTCTCTCCAACATCCACAACTTCTGCGGCGCTCTCGATACGTGTGGCTGACATCTCGCTTACATGGACCAGACCTGAATATATACAGTATTTACATTTAAAAACAAGGAAGAAAGAAGCCTTGGTATTTAATTCAAGCCCTCACGGTGCATTCATGAGAAGTGGGAATTGTGGAATTTATGGATGCCCACTACTAATTTGGTATTGGAAGCCCAATTCTGCAACAAAGTCCAACATGAAACCCAAACCCAAGTTGAAACACGAAACGGAAAGCTTTGACTTCAGTTTGCCTAAACCTTAATTTGAATTTGTTGTACTTTACTAGCCTAAAACGCTTCTTACAAATCACAAGACTTTGTTAAAATCATGAATCAAAAAGACTATTTCCCAGTAATCTTGAATGCATCATGAGTCATTTTCAGGATTCTGCACCATTGTTTTGACTCTTGGCGTCTCATATCTCTTGAATAATGTACATACTGCATGAAAATCAGTAAAAGCATGAAGTCATCACTTTGCAATTTCTCATTCACCTTCCTTTTTGTAGCCTGGCAGGCGCACAAACGCTCCATACGTTTGCACGGAAACCACTTCCCCCTTTGAGATGCTGTAGAGCGGAGGCAAACCTTCCAGTCCCGCGGGCTCCGGTGGTGGCCCGTCACTGTCAGACATCTTGATATTTCTAACAACAGTGTACTAATAATATTATTATCGTTTGAAAAATATGTTGTTAAATCTCATTGACTGCAAGCTAACGTCAACACATTCAAGCACCTCCTCGACTGGCTGAAATTGAAAATCGTACGACTAAAAAACTAGTCAATATACCTCATTTGTTAATGAAATTCGACTTAACGTCCATATCATATACTGCGAAATCTTAAATAAGGCGTTAAATCGCTGAAAACACTCACGCTTTGTGCTAGCAACACCTAGCTCCAGTTTCACTTCCGGTGCATCACAAGCTGAAGCCGAACATTGTAGCCAATTGTCGTCACCCTTAAACAATTTAGACCAATCATATGGCTTGAGTGTTATCCTTAGTCCCGCCTTTGGTTGTAAAGCATTTTAACCAATCATCGCACCTACTAAGAAATTTGATTTTCTGGAGGCATTTATCTCGGTCTCATTTCCTCTTTTTCTTTATTGCGTTTAACCTGTTTGTCTACCTCAAGTCTAATTAAATTCAATTGATTTAAAGAAAGTACTATTATTTAGAGCAACTCCACGACTCGTCGAAAATGCCCTCTATTCTTCCGGCCAATCAGAGAACGGCTTGTTTTGATTCGACTTCCGGGTTAACGTCTGCAACAACAGGCCCTGCAAGCCAATCATCGCTGCCGCTGGAAATTCAGACCAATCAAACCGTTTCAAATCCCGGAAGAACTTCCTTCTGTTCTTCCCCGATTCATTACCGCTCCTTGTACCTCAGTGAAAATACAGCCAAACGTTCTTATGTTTGCATCTTAAACAACGGGAATAGGTTCCTTTTGTTGATTTTGTCGATGAGGAAATAATGATTGAGCCAAAGAAGAGAATGGCGGACATGGCGGTGGTGCCTTCAGCTGCAATGAAGAGACCCCGGACGGAGCTGGTGGCGGCGGCCCAGTCTCAGCAGCTCGTGGCTGGGGTACTGTATTCAATCTTCCGGTTCCCATAAGAACGACCATAAAGTTCCTGATTTCATGTTAGTTAGAATAGATTTACTCGTTGACTGCCATTGATTGTGCTGGATTTCCCATCCATTTTGAATGGGAGAGGCTCGCTGCGAGCGCTCTTACACCCAATGAAAACTGATTGGACGTCCATCGGCGTCAATGGCACTGTTAAATGTCAACCAGTCCTCCAAGTTTAAATGAATTTGATGTTTATTGTTTTCGATGGCTAGCAATGAGCAGGGGTGGGTAGTAACACATTACATTTACTCCAGTAACTTTTTTGGAAAAAAAAAAAAAACTTCTTAGAGCAGTTTTACTATACCATACTTTTTACTTTAACTTGAGTACCGGTAGATTTGTAAAAAAAAAAAAAAAAAAAAAAAAAAACATATCTCTTATTCCGCTACTTTGGGCTACACTAGAGTCGCTACATTTTTCAAAACGTATTAGCAAACTGGAACATAAGTATAATGTTAAGGTAAAATATACATTTTTTTTTAAATAACTGAAATATTCTAAATAAAATTAATATAAATGCAGTCCTATAGGTGAGCCAAAACCCACAGCTCAACATTATAACCATCAGAACAAAAATAATTGAATTATTTTCCATAAAAAGCCCGTGTGTATGACTCGTATCATGTTTACATTATACACACACTCTCTTTCTCAACACAGACAGTTGCCAGACAGAAAAAAACACATTTTACCACTGCTAGACACACTAAACACGCTGGAGTTAACTCTCGTAACTGGTGCGAAATGTTCCTGACAGCGTTTACTAACCTACAATTTTGTATGAATGCGAAATCATATTGGAGGTATTGCCTCCTTCGCAGCCACCCTCCGCAAACATTTAAAATGCCGGTTGGGCTGCCTCTAAGCCGCGGCCGTCTGCAACTTTTCTGTAGCCAAAGTATTCCCATACCAGTGATTTCGTTTTCTTTGATGGAGGAAAAAGTTCAGGAGTTTCACCTCCTCCAGCCATCGTGAAACACAGCTTACTCACTGACAGTTGAGCCTTTCAGCTGGAGGCGAGGGATTTCTCCATGCATCTTTGGGACATAAAAAATAGCTAATACCTTAGGGACGGTATAACAGAAAGTTTTTGCGGTTTTGAAACCTTGACGTTTTCATACCAAGGTATACCTTAAAACTGGTAATCGGCACACGCTTAGTCTCAAGCCCCTTTCACATACAATTATACACAGTTTAAATCCCGGGATTTAAACGGGCAGCCCTTATGTGTGTGTGAAAGCAGGCATTAAATTCACGGGTCATAGCACGATGGCTGATGACGTAAATGTCATGGCGGGCCGATCCTCACTTCCTCTTTCTTCGCAGTAAGACGAAAAACGGTAAACAAACATCGCAAATATCAACATAGCAAGCTGGAAGTAGCTAAATTAAACTGAAAACATAACGAAATTAAATTGCTATTGGATCGTGGAGCCGTGGAAGAGAGTCCATTGTCCATCTTTGGAAATGTGTGGTTTATTTTGTTGCCGATGCCGACCAAACATGACGTGATGTCCGGATTATAAAATCATGACAGCAGCCCTCCCCGCACAGACAGCACCGTGTCGGCAACACGGGAAAGTCCGTGTAAGTGTTCAACCCGCGTCTTTCCTGGGAGATATCTCTGTGTGTGAAAGCAATGATGGAGTAAATCCCGCGTCAGCTTACATGGGGATTTACCGGGATATGTGTGTGAAAGAGGCTTCAGTTTCACCAATAAGATGTCATAACAATAAACTAGGGCTGCAGCTATCGAAATTTTTATTAATCGATTGAAAATTCTAAAGATTAATCGAGTAATCGGATAAAACAAATATACTTTTAGGTGAAGAGCAATTATAAATACACATGAGAAAACAAGACATTTCATCTAATCTTGAACCATTTTCAGTCAATCAATGTCTTTATTTTCAATGTATATTGTTGAAAACGGCAAACCGTTGCATCTCAGATGTAGCTAGAATTTAAAAAAAAAAGACTAATTCACTGCTTTCACTCAAAAAACCTTTAGATCTTATTAAAAAAAAAATATATATATATATATATGTGTGTGTGTGTGTATGTATGGATATAAATATAATATACCTAAAAATGCCGTTACGCTTGATAACACACATCACTTAAAAGTTAGGATTTTTTCCCACGTTTCAATTGAATTTCCTTTTTGTGTCAAGCCATTTTTAAGTTCTAGTTAAGTTTTAAGTTAGTCTAAGCTGTAAGTCCTGATAGGATTTTGAGTTTTTGCAGTGTTCAAAATAAATGTATGATACAGGCTGTATTGGAGCACATGCTGCACATTAGGGACCAGTGCTACTTGGTGTTTTATCCAGCAATGACTACTGAGCTAAAATTGATAGTTAGCATTTTTGAGTTTTTATTTTACAACCTCATCACTCCACAACGCTATGTTATGTTGAAGCCTGTATGTAAGACACGTTGGCCACGCATCGACAGTGGTCATAATTAATAGAAACCTAGCCCTCCGCAGGGCTAAAGTTATGTGAGCTAGTGACAGTAACGTTAATCTTATTTATAAGCGCTTAGCGCTCTTTATTAGCGCTTAGCGCTGTACTGCTTTTGGCGGCTGTTTACTAACGCTGCCCAGACGCGGCCGAGTCTGTCATTTCGCATCTAGTTCAACATACATGTGATCTCTATGAGACTCATCAGACGCTACCTGCTACCAACGTAGCAGCGTGTGGGCTAGTATTTAGCAACGTCGGCGTCGTTTGTAGCGGCTGTCGGCTGCAGTAATTTTTTTTTTTTTGCTTCTTCCTCTACGCATGTGACATCAGCGCGTTGTCCCGCATTAAAAGTAGTCCGAGCAAAACGTGATGCTTAGAGCTGTCAAAATAAACGATTACTCGAGGTGGATAAAATTACTCGGATCAGTTTTTAAACTGGAGTTACTCGAGTATTTGTTTCAGCTCTACAATAAACACATGATTCCATTATACCAATCAGAGGTAACAATGTTTTTTCTCCACTAGAGGGCACTCATGCTCTTTGGACAGGTAATGGGTCATAGTGTTGTTCTGATCTGAAATGGATGATTTTTGTGTAATCTTTTTGGCATAATATCATATGGTCATGTAATAGGTTATAGTACGGTATAATAATAACAGTTCATATAGATCAGAGGTCGGGAACCTATGGCTCGCGAGCCAGATCTGGCTCCTTTGACAGCTGCATCTGGCTCGCAGACAAATCTTTTATATAAAAATAAATTGAAAAAAAGTTTCATTTCTCCTTTGCCCATTGAGTGAAAGCCGGTTCGCAGTAATTTTAGTAGGAAAGTGGCAAACATGAATGTCGTTGTCTCCCCGTCTATTTATCTATCTATCAATCGCATAGGCAATGCAGATGAGGCAGAGACACTGTTCAAGTGGGGTTTCCGCATTTTGCTGTCGAAAATAGCGTCCGATGTGCGCATGTGCGTGAGATCAGGACATAAACTTACCTCGTTTTCAGTTTCGTTTTTCGCGTTGTTAGAAACCCTTTTGAGAAGATGGCAAAAAGAAAAAAAGACGAGGGGTATCGTACTCTTCGGCAGGACATAAGGACATAAATGCAGCACCGTTTTTTTCTCTCGCTTTGAATGAGTCAACAGATGTAAGCTATTTATCCCTGTTCAGCATGATTGCATGGTTTTGACTATGAAAGGGACAACAAGAGGGGAGGATTTATTCAAGTCCTTCACTTAAGTTCGCTAAAGAAAAAAATCTACCAATGGATAAACTTGTTTCGGTGTGCACTATAGTGCTCCGTGCATACGTTTCTCAATGCCTGCATGAAGCTTAATCCCACCAAGTATCAACCAGACTACAAAGCCATCAGCAAAACCATGCAGCACCAGAAGTCGCATTAATGTTAAGAAATACTCATCATTGATTAGCAGCAGCATAACAATGTTAATGAAAAGAATTCACAGACTTATTGTGCTTTAAAAGTGTTGAAATTAAATAAAATGCACACATTACTTGTATTTTTAGTTGTAAACATATTGTATGGCTCTCACGGGATTACATTAGAAATATGTAGTGTTCATGGCTCTCTCAGACAAAAAGGTTCCCGACCCCTGATATAAATGAAGTTGTGCTGAGAAAAAAAATACCATTATTTTTTTTAAAAAGAAATCAGACATTGTAAGCAGTTACTCACAACGTTGCACATTACTTGAGTATTCTTTTCAACATTTTTTTTTACTTGTACTTGAATACATTTTTGGATGAGTACTTTTACTTGAGTAATATTGTTTAGAAGTAACACTACTCTTACTTGAGTCATTCTTTTTTGCACTTTACCCACCTCTGGCAATCAGTTAACTATAAATAGTCTAGTGCTGCAACGATTAATCGAGTTACTTGCGTAATTCGATTGGAAAAAAGATTTGAATTAAATTTTGGTGGTTCGAGTATTGGTTTAGTTAAAGCGGTGTTGTAATGGTTTGTTTTGAAAGTGTTTGCATGGTTTTATTGATTTGGGTGAATACGCTGCCTTCTCGTGGCAACAGTAAATATGACATAACTCATTTCATATGGCTGAATCCAGCTACTCCCTGTTAAGACCAACATAAGCTAAGTTTTTGTTTCAGCTAATGTTTTTTTTTATGCATTCATAATTTAGTTTATAGGTATATTTAGCTGTTTTTTTGTGGGAATATGTGTTTGAACCAGTTAAGAGTATTGCTATTAAAAAAAAGAGCATTTTATAGCATTTAGGCTAGCAGACTTTTGCTGTGTAAGGTAGCCAATTGTTCTTATGTTGTACTTAGATCCTCATTTATTTATTTTTTTATACCGTTTAAGGCTCAGCTCAGGTGTTTTAATTTTTTATGTTCCTTATCTGATTACTTGGTTATTCGAAATAACTAGTTTATCGATTAATCGACTACTCAAATAATCGATAGCTGCAGCCCTCAGATAGTCTATAAAAATACTTTCAATGTGGGAATGGTACATGTTCTAAAACTTAGTGCGTTGGCAACATTTTTGATTTTGTGTGGACTGTTTTAGGGACCTCCGAGGACCTCCAGCTTGCAGGCGCCCATCATGCTTATGTCAGGCCACGAGGGTGAGGTCTACTGCTGCAAGTTTCACCCTAATGGTGCCACGCTGGCATCATCCGGCTTTGATAGGCTCATATGTAAGTAAACTGTAGTACACAAACAGCACGAAGGCTTCGCCGGCTGAGGAAAACATTCACTGTGTTTGTGTACTATAGTGATGTGGAACGTATACGGAGACTGTGACAACTTTGCCACGCTGAAGGGTCACAGTGGAGCAGTGATGGAGCTACACTACAACACGGATGGAAGGTACTAAATTTACCTGTTAGAATAACTGACAAGGGAGTTTTTTTATTTCTAGGTCCAAAATGAGTTTTGATTTTGTGGTTACAAGCTGACCTTGATTTAAACCCTTAATTTCAAACTCTACACTGGGTTTATGTGGGTCATTAAAAAGCATTAAAAGTCATTAAATGGATTTTGCCTTAAAGAGCATTAAACTAAAAATCTGAGGCATTAAAAATTATGTAAACTTGACTGGTAGCCGATAATATTGGCCAATAAAATCATTTTAAAATGATTTCAGATAATCGTGATATGTTTTTCATTATAAAAGTGAATGTAGAAGCCGATAATATTGGCCAATAAAATCATTTTAAAATGATTTCAGATAATCGTGATATGTTTTTCATTATAAAAGTGAATGTAGAAGCCTTCTGCCTTTGTCCAAGGGCTGGTCACAGCTGAGCATAGCTGTTATGCCTATTGGCCACTAGATATCTAAACTAAGATGCTTGCAATTTGTTATGTGAGCATACCATTTGCGTTCATGGTGCAAAAACTAAATGAATCATAAATTATTGAAAAATAATTCATTTTAACCTAATTACATATCTCATTCACTGTACTGAAGCTATTTGCCTTTGTTGTTATTTTGAGCCAGGAGCACTATGTGAGATTTTGCCCTTGCATTTGATCAAAAAAACTGATGTTTGCACTATTTTGATTTCAACAATAAATACAGTGGTGCAGTATAGACCATTTCTCTATAACTTAAGTTGAAGTTGTTCCCTTATTTTTCACAGAATGTTTATTGGAAAACCTTGAAGTTGTTACATTTATCATTATTAAAGTATCGGGTGGAGCATCACAATACAATTAGCCGTAATATATTAAGTCCACGACAGCATATATCAGCATCGGTTTGATATCGGTGTCGGGTTTTTTGAGTTGGACAATATTGGGTTATCAGTTAAAAAGTCTTTTATTAGTAGGGCTGTCGAACGATTAAAATTTTTAATCGAGTTAATTACGGCTTGAAAATTAATTAATCGAAATTAATCAAACCATCTATAAAATATGCCATATTTTTCTGTAAATTATTGTTGGAATGGAAAGATAAGACACAAGATGGATATATACATTCAACATACGGTACATAATTACTGTATTTGTTTATTATAACAATAAATCAACAAGATGGCATTAACATTATTAACATTCTGTTAAAGCGATCCATGGATAGAAAGACTTGTAGTTCTTAAAAGATAAATGTTAGTACAAGTTATAGAAATTTTATATTAAAACCCCTCTTAATGGTTTCTTTTTAATAAAATTTGTAAATTTTTCAATCAAAAAATAAACTAGTAGCCCGCCCTAGTTGATGTCAATAATTACACAATGCTCATGGGTGCTTAAGCCCATAAAATCAGTCGCACCCAAGCACCAGCAGAGGGCGACAAAACTCCAAAAAATACAAGTAACAAGTTGGCATTGCACTGTGCTGTCATTTTAATCTGTTTGAGCGGGGCATGTGCGTTAATTGCGTCAAATATTTTAACGTGATTAATTTAAAAAATTAATTACCGCCCGTTAACGCGATAATTTTGACAGCCCTAATTATTAGATAACTCCACTTACAATTTGTGTGTGTGAAACAATCTGCAGTTGGGCGTGGGCGTTTAATTTGTTTAAAGTGGTTTTAAAAAGGATTAAATGAGTTGTTGAAACGCTGCTATGCCTAAAATTCTACTTTTAAAGTTTGGACAACTTCATTCAAACCCATAAGTCTTAATTGTGGTGTACTTTAGTCTTACAATACTAAAAATAATAAATGTATTTCAACAAAAATTCCAATGTCTTGCCTTTCAGTTTGCTGTTTTCCGCAAGCACGGACAAGACTGTTGGCGTGTGGGACAGCGAGACGGGCGAGCGAATTAAGCGTTTGAAGGGCCACACTTCTTTTGTCAATACCTGCTACCCAGCCCGCAGGGGACCCCAACTTGTGTGCACTGGCAGCGACGACGGAACCGTCAAGGTGAGGCGGCAGCGAATATTATGTCAGTTGCTTGATTTATGGGGTAGATTTCCTAGAATATGTTAATATGTAGTCACACCGATCACCGTATCAATGGAGTTTGGTATTGTTGTAAAACAATATATCTGGTCACGATACGACGTAATTCTGAATGAATGTATGTCATGTGTTGCAGCTGTGGGACGTGCGCAAGAAAGGCGCTGTCCATACCTTCCAGAATACCTACCAGGTGCTCGCCGTCACCTTCAACGACACCAGCGACCAGATTCTGTCTGGCGGCATCGACAACGACATCAAGGTAACGAGGGTCACTTCTGTAACATCCAGTAAAGTTTTTGGCAGCCCTTTTAATTTTCGTCTTAGTCTTTTGGATGAAGTACAATGGATCAGCATTATTATCTGTAGGCCCATGGCCCACAACAAAATGTTTACTGCATATGAAGGTGATTGGTTTCACCTAGCTGGCGTGAAACTGGTCTCTTGGACGTCTGCACAAGTTGATCCATTGTTCACATTTTTTCCCCTCTGAGTTTTTGACTTCGGGAAACGTGTGAAGAAAACATCCTTCATATGTGGACGCTCTTAATGTCTACAGTCGTTTCTACAAGTTCCATAGCAGCAGTGTTTACTCTGCATTAGGGCTGGGCGATATGGCTTTAAGTATGTATCACGGTAAATTGAGCAGGTTTACCTTGATAACGATAAATGACGATAAATTCGCCTGAGCGAATATATAATTTGAAAATCTGAATCAATGTATAAAATACATATTAACTGTTTCTCGTTAGATTTATTTACCAGCTTTCAATTTAACAATTGTACATGCAATCTAAACATCAAGTATAACAGAATTTCTTGTAAACAATAAGAATTCAAGTGTGAACATTTATAACAGCTTGTTTGACTTGAAAAATGTACAACATTATAAAAATCAATACGACGACTGTTAGGGATGGGAATTGATAGGATTTTTACGATTCCGATTCCATTATCGATATTGCTTAACGATTCGATTCTTTATCGATTCTCTTATCGATTCTAATTTGGGGGAAAAGAAGAACAAACGTTTTGATTGGCATCGAGTTTGTTTAATCAGAAGTCGCAACCTTACAAACTCACAACGAGATCAAAAGAGGCCCAAAGCCTCAATGTTAACTGTGGCAATAAGTGGCAAATACACAAGAATGTGTAACATTTTACTGAAACATTTATCTAATAGAAATAAAAAATATTGGTATATATTGGCAGATAGGTTTTTGTTCTGCCTTTGGCAATATGTGTTAAAGCAGGGGTCCCCAAACGTTTTCCTGTGAGGGCCACATAACTTTTCCCTTCTCTGATGAGGGGCCGGGGTCAGTTTGTAACAGAAAAAGTGTGACGATTGCAGAAGTGCATAAATGTAAAAAATTATTGTTTTTCAGAAAGCCACAATCAAATAACCCTTTCTGGACTTTTTATAATAATAATAATAATTAATAATAAAAACACTATTAATTAAATAGTTAATAACCAAATAACCCTCTCTGAATTCTTCAAGGAAAAGGCCAGAAAATAAATAATACGTTTGAGAAAAAAAATAAATCAAAATGGCCGGACCAAATGTGGAGGCAGGCCGTATTTGGGCCGCGGGCCGCAGTTTGGAGACTATTGGGTTAACGTGTATTATTTTACCATTACATTGAATTGCATGCCTTTTAGTTTTTGTGGCGCTTACACGCTCAAGTGGGGGCGCCCTTGCGCTTCCTCACTTGAAGAAGAACGCGCTCACGTGAAGAAGAGCGCGCTTACATCCAAAGAAGAAATGCCGCATACAAGTGAGTGGGCGAGACTTAGTGAGAGAGGGAAACACTTCTACGAGCCAACGTTCTTTGTTAATGTTAATATCTACAGAGGCAACGCCTGTATGTATCATCTTTTGTGTTGTTGTTGTTGTGTTTCCACTCGCGATCGGACACTTAAATCCAGTTGTGTAGTGGTTTGAACGATGTGCTAATGCTAGCGAACGAATGCTAACCATACTGTTATTAGCAGCTCATCATCGCTGATTTACGTTGATGCAAACCTGTTTGTTATTGGGGACGAAATTGATTTGTTTCATTTCTATTCTTAGTTTCACTCTTCAAGTGATGGTTGAATAAAGTCAGCAAATCTCCACCTTGCAATGACTGCAAGTCGCTTTGTTGTAATTTTTCCTCGTGAAGTGAAGACACACTTTCGAGCGTTTGAACCTACGTGCTGTCATTGTTATGTTTATGGCTGCAATGCTCGTGCTTACCCTTCGTACCTTTCATTTTCACACGCTTTCCTGGTGAAGTGTAGTCAAACTTTGGAGCGAGTGGTTCTTGGCGCCATGCTAGTTTGATGCGTCTGGACAACAAGACACGTCACGACGCAATACGCGTCTTTTGGAATCGTTAAAGGGATCGTTAAGGCTTTTTCATTGTGATGTCGAGGCCTCGAAACACTCAGAACCGGTTCCGAATTGGAATCGGATTTCGATTCCCATCCCTAACGACTGTGCAAACATGTTATTGTAACACAAATGACTTACAGCTTGAACAGTACACTTCAAATAGACAACTTTTTGGTAATGGCTGCTGTGACATAATTACTCAACACAAGTGTTTACTTCAAGGTTTCAGTTTTTTTTTTCCAGAGCATTTTTTAATACATGCACGCACACATGCACCCACCACACAGACACAACCACATTAAAGCTATATTGCTCTTATGCCAATGAATCATTTAAGATTTTATAATAGCAGTAATGACACAGACACAAAGACGCAAGCACGTACAGAAAAATAGCTGTGGCCATTAAACGGTCATATTATAGGCTTCACTGTTGGATTATACTTTATGCTGAATGCTTTACCATCATAAAAGCTATCAGGGAAATCACACACACACACACAGATACAACATAACGCGACATAATGATTGCTAGATGCAGTCCGTGTCCAATCCACTCATTAATTTCAGCCATTTCGACAAGGTTAGAGCCGCAATCTGACTCCATCACGTTCATTTGTTGCGTTAACCGCTAGCGTTAGCCTGTGGCCTGGCTACCAGTAGAAAGCCCTGTAAGCACCCTCTCCTGAAATCGTGAAAACCAGGGAAGACAGTGGATGAAAGCCCGTCTGGAAGCCGCCAAGAGTTTACTTAATGTCGGGTAAAACTTTGGCGAAGCTCCCTTAAGCCTGACACCATCACGTTTGCGTGTAGCGTTAGCTGCTAGCCTTAGCCTACCGGGCTTCTGTTTGTTTGATTTCCTAATAACTACATGACTTCATACGTAAGCCCACTGACTGCTTTCTTAAAGGGGAATGAACATAGCCGAACAACACAGTCAAAGCGGCATGAAAAGACTATATTTTCTTGTTTTATTAAATTACCGAATTTACCGACATGGTCAAAATTACGTCGGTCATCGTGAAGATATTCGGTAACGGTAACATTTGGGTTTACCGCCCGGCTCTACTCTGCATGTTCTTTTTTGAAAGATTGCCAGCGGAAAAATAAGCAGTACTAGCATGGGTTTTATGCAAGCGCACTTCTATGTTGACCCTCTTCCGGTTATGATGCTGACGTCACATAGCCTTGCGGTCTAAAAATAGTATTCGTGCAATACACTATTGAATCTTTAAAACAGATCATAAATGCTCAATAATGTTGAGGTATGAGGATTGTGCCGGCCATAAGAGATTCTCAACTCATTCCTCATGCCATTCTTTAACAATTAAGTCCAAGATTATGTTGCCAAAATGTTAGCTGTTTTCATTATTTTGTCCAATCCATGTATTACTTAGTGAGATGCATGTGACAATGTTGTGGCATTAGCAGTGCAATGACAGTGACATTTCGGAGCAACTTAGTAGGTTGACGAGGTGGATGCTAGGGTGTGTATAGTCTTTTATGATGCTCCTTGCACTTCCTAGGCACCAAGACAGTAGATGGGGGACCAAGGATGAAGGGGAGGGGGGAAGCTGACAACCTTTTTGATGATTATAATTTTCAAAGTTCACCGATTCCTGTACTTGTGTCTTGCAGGTGTGGGACCTGAGGCAGAACAAGCTGATGTACAACATGCACGGACACGGCGACTCGGTGACCGGACTCAGTCTCAGCTCCGAGGGGTCATACCTTCTCTCCAACTCAATGGACAACACTGGTAAAGCTCGAATATGTGTTTCAAAGTTAGCCCAAAATATCTTTTTAAGCTGTTTATTTTAGAGTGTTTATGTGCCTGCAGTTCGTATTTGGGATGTCCGACCTTTCGCACCGAAGGAAAGATGCGTGAAGATTTTCCAAGGCAACGTACACAACTTTGAAAAGGTCATTATTATTCACCAAAATCTTGTCAATCATCTCTACCATTTAACAACAATTGATGATTTTGTCAGCGAGCCAGTTATCAGGAAGCTAACAAAGCATTATTCTATTTTTTTTCTTTCTTTCTTCAGAATCTGCTGAGGTGCTCGTGGTCCACTGATGGCAGCAAGATAGCTGCCGGATCTGCTGACAGGTGACCCACCCCCCCAAAAATTAATGGTGCATTCAAAGCTGCTGAGATATCAAAAATGTCCACTAGAAAAAGATTTTTGTTGTAGGTTTGTATACATTTGGGACACCACGTCACGCCGCATCCTCTACAAGCTGCCGGGACACGCCGGTTCTGTTAACGAGGTTGTGTTTCATCCTGAGGAGCCCGTTGGTAAGTTAGCCGATGTTTCAGGGTTCAGCCAAATTCGCCTAAAATATTGTTTGAAAATGCACATATTTGTGCTGTTTAAAAAAAAAAAAAGTATCTGAAGTGTTCTTGGATTCCCAATGCCTATTTTTTTTTTTTTAATAAAAAATAATATGAAAATGAAGAAAAAGAATTTAAAAAAAAAAATATATATATATATATATATATACCACAACTGTTGAGTACACAATTTTTTAAATGAATATAATTAATGTAATATATTTCAGCTAAAATGTAAAACTTGATTTTTAAAGAATACATTTTTTTTTTTAAATATGCTATATTTTCATAAATGTATGACTTTTGTTAATGTAGTAGTTTAACCGAAATATATTATTTTCCTTTACAAATATTTGGCTTCTTTTTTCTGAAACGACTCTTGGTGAATTACAGTATTACTGCTAAAAGTGTTACAATTTTTTTTTCTTATTAACATACATCTTGTCAACTCGACAACTTTTTTTGTTTTAGAGCTTAAGTTGGGCTGCAGCTATTGATTATTTAAGTTATTGATTAATCCATCAATTAGTTTGAGTAAATGAGTAATCAGATTAGGAACATTTAATGTGTTGCAGAATAGATTTTAGGAGATGTAAAACAAAAGCTTGCTAAGATTCCACCTTCTAATGAGCATTAAATGCGAATACAAAATAAAATTCCCAAGTTTTTTCACTCTTCAGAATTGCACTTTCATTTCACAAGAGCAATAATTTCATTTGAAAATAAATTAAAATACCTGATCTTAATATTAAATAAATGAAGATTGAAGTACGACAAAAGAATAATGGACTAAATTGCATAGGAAAATTCCGCTAGCTTAAATGCTATAAAAGGCTAACGTTTTTTTTTCTTTTTTCCAAACAATTTCAAACACATATTCCAACAAAGAACTGCTAAATATACTTCTAAACTAAATTACAAACGCATAAACAATTACAGTGGGGCAAATTAGTATTTAGTCAACAACTAATTGTGCAAGTTCTCCCACTTGAAAATATTAGAGAGGCCTGTAATTGTCAACATGGGTAAACCTCAACCATGACAGACCGAATGTGGAAAAAAAAACAGAAAATCCCATTGTTTGATTTTTAAAGAATTTATTTGCAAATCATGGTGGAAAATAAGTATTTGGTCAATACCAATAGTTCATCTCAATACTTTATGTACCCTTTGTTGGCAATAACGGAGGCCAAATGTTTTGTGTTACTCTTCACAAGCTTTTCACACACTGTTGCTGGTATTTTGGCCCATTCCTCCATGCAGATCTCCTCTAGAGCAGTGATGTTTTGGGGCTGTCGTTGGGCAACACAGACTGTGTGGCGTCAAAATTATAACAAGAACGGGGAGCAAAAATCCCAGAACCACACGGGGGGGCCTAGAGAATTACCTACAGAGAGCTGGGACCACAGTAACTAAGGTTACTATCAGTAACATAATGCGCCGCCAGGGACTCAAATCCTGCACTGCCAGACGTGTCCCCCTGCTGAAAAAAGTACACGTCCAGGTCCGTCTGCGGTTCGCTGAGAGAGCATTTGGATGATCCAGAAGAGGACTGGGAGAATGTGTTATGGTCAAATGAAACCAAAATAGAACTTTTTGGTAGAAACACAGGTTCTTGTGTTTGGAGGAAAAATAATACTGAATTGCACCATACCCACTGTGAAGCATGGGGGTGGAACTCCAAACATCATGCTTTGGGGGTGTTTTTCTTCAAAGGGACCGGGACGACTGATCTGTGTAAAGGAAAGAATGAATGGGGCCGTATCGAGAGATTTTGAGTGAAAATCTCCTTCCATCAGCAAGGGCATTTAAGATGAGACGTGGCTGGGTCTTTCAGCATGACAATGATCCCAAACACACAGTCAGGGCAACAAAGGAGTGGCTTCGTAAGAAGCATTTTAAGGTCCTGGAGTGGCCTTGCCAGTCCCCAGATCTCAACCCTATAGAAAATGTATGGAGGGAGTTAAAAGTCCGTGTTGCCCAACGACAGCCCCAAAACATCACTGCTCTAGAGGAGATCTGCATGGAGGTGTGTGAAAAGCTTGTGAAGAGTTACAGAAAACGTTTGGCCTCAGGTATTGCCAACAAATGATACATAACAAAGTATTGAGATGAACTTTTGGTATTGACCAAATACTTATTTTCCACCATGATTTGCAAATAAATTCTTTAAAAATCAAACAATGTGATTTTCTGGGGGGGGTTTCCACATTCTGTCTCTCATGGTTGAGATTTACCCATATTGACAATTACAGGCATCTCTAGTATTTTCAAGTGGGAGAATTTGCACAATTAGTGGTTGACTAAATACTTATTTGCCCCACTTTATATTAGCTCAAACAAACACTTACTTACTAACTTATGTTGGTCTGAACAGGGAGCAGCTGGATCCAGGCATGTTAGATGAGTCACGTCATATTCACTGTTGCCTCTAGAGGGCAGTGTATCCAGCCAAATCAATAAAACTAAATACAAACACTATCAAAACAAACCATTAGCACACCACTCTAATTAAAATTTGATTCAAAGCTTTTTTCTAAACGAATTACTCAAGTTAATTGATTAATTGTTTCAGCACATCACACTAGCACTGTTGAAAGTGAATACATGAAATATACCCCTTTCTTCATTTGTGATCACTGTGTCCATGTCTTCTCGCTCTGTCTCCACAGTGCTCTCTGGTGGCAGTGATAAACGACTGTACATGGGGGAGATTCAATAGCAAATGTGTTTGGGAAGCTTTAGTAAGGACATCAATGATTTTTTTTTTAAATTTTTTGTTCTTTTTAAATAAAAATCACGTCTTCTGTAAAGACAGCACGTGTCGGGTCTTCATATATCTGTATGATTTAAAGCAGGGGTGTCCGACTCATTTTGGTTCTCGGGCCACATTTATGGCAATTAGGATTAGATATAAGGCAATTGGGATGGAATAGTTGTTTTTTTTTTTTTTTTTTTAATTTGGGGGGGGGGGGGGGGGGGGGCTAAATATGTTAACTCAATGGCACGGAAACGTGATCATTCACAACCAGTCCTTCAAGTGTAATTGAATTAGTTGTCAATGGCAGGTATTGAGTTCATTTTGTGTCACTCTCATGTAGTTTTAAGATACTTACGAGTTATTTCCTGTAAATTTTGGATCATTTCCTGTTGTTGTTGTTTTTTTTGGGGGGGGGGGGGGGGTTCTAGCCTTTCCGGGCTACTTCCAGTTGATTTTGTGGCATATCCAGGTGACTTCCTGTTGGTTTTGGAGCATTTTAGGGTTACTTCCTTGTCAAGTCATTGGCTGCCATCGACGTTGCTCAATGTCCAATCCATTTACACTGGGAGTGGGAAATTGAACGAATGTAACTGCAGACAGGAACGTGAGCCAATTGCATTTATTCATACACTCAATCAAACCTAGTTTTAAAATAAAAGCATGTGATTTTTGAAGTAATAGTATCTTTTTTCATATTTACTGTTTGACTGTTTGTATTACTCTAACACACCGAATATAAAATAAATAGCATTTTTAAATTGGTTTAAGGAAAACAAGCAGAATATATTTGACATAGGGCATAAGAGATACATGATGCCTTCTGACCACGGATGCCCAACGTGTGCGTCATGCAGCTGACTGAGCAAGATTGACGCTGACGAGGCAAGACATCTACAAGCCCACGTCTGCACCACCAACTCCCGCAATCAGTTCTTCCGGACAGTCCAGAACAAATGGCGGGACATCTTGTCTTGACACAAGGAACATCCAGGCATGAAAATCTCTCCCCTTTCGGCGAAATTCGCCGTTTTGAAGTCAAAAAGGGCGACCTATGTGAATTGCGTAGATCAAAGGAGAAATTCTTTTTGGGGGGGAGGATTTTATTTAATTAATTATTATTATTGTTATCATCATGTGATTCATTTAGTACGTAAACTGAACAATTCAGAAATCGGTCCTTAAAAAAAGTTTTAAAAAGTTCTTAAAGGTTTTCAGAAATACAGTGATCCCTCATTTTTCGTGGTTAATGGGGACCAGAACCCGCCGCAATAAGTGAAAACCGCGGAGTAGCGCCCCCCCCCCCCCCCTCAATTTTTTTGGTGCGTGTTCAATGTATTTATTCAGATTTTACATTGGGGAAAAAAGATACATATATAAGACATGTTTTTTTCACTTTTTTTCCACCAAAGTATCATTTATAAATGTTTTTTGAGCACTTCAAAGTGTAAGAATTATGATAAGTTTTAAACATGTTACTGCCCCACCGAATTATTTTCAAACAAAAATAAAGTAGAACGAAAATGCTTGGCTTTATTAAATGCTTCATAGTGAGTCTACTCAAACACTCTAAGGCTGCTCACTTTGTTAAACCATGATTGATTCATGTGCAAACTTTTTCTATGATTGATTTTTTTTTTTTTTTTATTTGAGTTTTTAAAAAAAAAAAAAATTTAAGCAACTCATTTTTTGATTGAATAATAATAAAGACACAAATGTCCTTGCCAAAATGTGGCCCAAACGCAAAACAATATTACTTCAATGGATAAAGTTCTTTCAATTGAGAAAAAGTTTTCAAATATTTTTTTGTGTCAAATTTATTTTTGCAATCAAAAACTTTTTTTTTTTTTTTTTTTTTTTTTTTTTTTAATTGAAGTGACTTTTTTGGGATTAAAAATATATATTTTGATTGAAGCAACTTTGTTTTTGATTGAAGCAACTTTTTTTTATTGGATTGAATAATAAAGACACAAATCCACCTCCATAGTTATTGAGAGAGAAATAAATTAAGAAAGCTTTAAAAATATTTTAATATTTATGTTTCATTATATAGATGTGCCTTGTAAGGGAAGGAGATTGAGGGATTTAAAAAAAAAGAGTTGGCTGAAGCTGCTAAAGGCAGTGGATAACTCATCAGCTGGGTGAATAGCACACTTGGTAAGAATAAGTTTGCAAGGATAGTCGGGTATAAAATACTGTACAATTATAAACTCAATTACAATGTTATTTTTCTATAAGATGTTATGCCATTGCTTTATTAATTATTAGGTGCTAGAATTGTTAATTATGGATAATAATGAAATAATAGTTTGGGGATAACTGTGCTGTTGGTGGCTCAGTGACCATCCGATTTGGTTTGTTCTCAGATGAACTAGTTGAGGAAGGAAGTTTTGATGCAGAGGTTGAAGGAAGAAAAGAGGCAGACTGACTTAGTCACAGCCAGAAAGTGTTGATGACAGTGTTGATTTCTATTCACTGTTGCCCCCTCCCAATTAAAGTATGTCACAACTGCAGCCAATTATTATCTAAAGCTGGTTAAATATGAAGTTATGTTGTTTTAAGGTGTATTAAGAACTTGTTCATATGCCCCTTTTGATCTTCGAGCACCCGCCCCTCCACCGGTCTCTGCACGGCCCTGCTGAAACACAGTGTGGGTCGACAGAGCTCAATATTTTGTTGGGTTGTACAGTGTACCGGAACATATTTCCTCCACACCCTTCTCACCTTTTTAACCCCTGACCCATTTTCATGCCTGAACATCTGATAAGGAGGAACCCGCGACCGAGAAGTGAACACTCAGTACTCAAGTGGCGCTGAGGTGGCAAAATCCACAACCCTCGTTGCCCTGACAACAGTAACTCCCGAAACCTCCTGTCCAATCCACAGACAGACAATAATCCTAAACGATACCCAAACACACCCTGCTTCCTGCCCAAAGCCCGCCCTGGGAGAGCCTTCAATAAGACTGAATGTTTAACTAATCGTTGTCATTTTTCTGGGGAACCTTTTGTTGACTTGTGATATGGTAACCCTGGATCAAGTTTGCTTCCTCGCCTGGGCCTCTTTGCTGTTTTGTCTTGCTGTTTAATCGCTGTCGACCTGGATAAATTGTCAACTTGTGTTTCCAAGCCTTTTTCCAGCTATCAAAATGGAGTCAGTACAAGTGGTTAAGACTAAGGTGAACGGCTGGGCTGTTGGGGTTTCACAGGCCTGGGTCGGAGCTGAGCTACTGCGGGTCCGGCGGTTCAACTGGCATGATTCCGGCAATCTGGCGAAAAGGTCAGATTCCTTAATTTTTTTATGTACAATATGAATGAGCTAAAATGTGCCTGTAAGGCAGAACCCGCAGGCCAGATTTGAACCCTTTGGCGGGCCGCTTTTTGGCCGCGAGCCATACATTTGATAGAATGATTAAAAGTGTATGCTGAATCTGTAAACTGTCATACTCTAAAATGTGATGTTTACAAATAATCACTTCATCCGATTTTAGTCACATTGGCAAATTTGTGTCAAAACAGTAAAAGCACTGACACCGTGACGCCACACACGCCACACAAGTAGAGTTCTAGCTAATCCACTCCCTAATCACTGAGCACCATTCCACACAAGAAAAAGTATTGAATATTTGTTGCAGCAGTTGTAAAAAGCCTTAAGATGTTTGGAAAAATAAATGGTTACAAACACTACGTGCGTTAGCATCTACTGGCAACCAACGGAGAAAATAAAGGAGATCCGTACAGTCTCATTTTAAATCTTTCCGCTTGTGTGTGTCTTCATACATGTGTGCAACAGATGCAGCTATAGACACGATGCTTTCCCCCATTTAAAAAAAATCTTTTGATGTGTGTAGATAGACATTTGAGAAGACTGTAACCAGAACGCTGGAAGATTTAGTATATGCTATACTTTATTACGTCTGCTAAGGATGTTTTCCTTTTGGAGTGGACTGGTTTCAATTCAAATGTGTATGCGGTCCGAGGTTCACGTGGGGGTGCTGGAGCTTATCCCAGCTAACTATGGGCAGAAGGCGGGGTGCACCCTGAACTGGCTACCAGCCAATCAATGGATAAACCATAATCAGAGTATCCGTGCGGGGTATAAAAAAAGTCTTAAATCCAATCATTGAATTTAAGGCCTTAAAATTTCTTAAAATGTCCCTAAAATCTCATAGAAGGTCTTAAATACAATTTTGAAAAGTCTTAAAAATTGATGTTACTTTACTACTAGTACTTCATGCTCATTTTATCACAGTGTGAAAGAGCTGGGAATAAATTCATATACTTTGCAAGTGATTCTGGGCCTCCAATTTTCCTTCAAATCTTTTGTACTTTTTTTTTTTGCCAGAACCGATGTCAAATGGGTCCTAAATTTTATTCATTATGGTCTTAAAAAAGTCTTTAAAAATCTTAAATTTGGCATGTTGATTACTGCAGAGACCCTGATGATAACAAACCAAATTTAGAATAGAAAGCTTTTATTATCGTTTTACTCTCAAGATTAAAGCTTTGCCCTACCATGCACCACAGAAAATATTTAATTTTAGTGCAATAAAGCTATGATTAAAAACCCAGGTTACTGTTTACGCAGGTTGAAATAAGTGAATAAGTGACTAGCATCACAGGTAATAGTAATATAACTGCGTATATGACAATTTACAGTACTCAGACTAGGAGGCAGATGTCTAACTTGATATGATAGTACAAATGACAGTTTTTGCATAGATATTCATGTATCAGGGCTACAGTGGTATGAAAAAGTATCTGAACCTTTTGGAATTCCTCACATTTCTGCATAAAATCACCATCAAATGTGATCTAATCTTTGTCAAAATGACACAGATGAAAAAAAAAAGTGACTGCTTTAAGTAAAACCACACAAACATTTATAGATTTTCATATTTTGATGAGGATAGCATGCAAACAATGACAGAACGGGGAAAAATAAGTACGTGAACCCACTGCCTAAGGAGACTTAAAGAGCAATTGAAACCAATTTTTACCAAACAATTTAATTCAGGTGTGTGCCCAATCATTGATGAGTGGTTTAAAGCTGCCCTGCCCACTATAAAACACACACCTGGTAAGAATTGTCTTGATGAGAAGCATTGTCTGATGTGCATCATGGCTCGGTCAAAAGAGCAGGCTTAAGACCTGTGATCAAGGATTGTTGATTTGTATAAAGCTGGGAAAGGACACAAAACCACCTCTAACACACTGGATGTTCATCAATTGACAGTCAGAGACATTGTCTACAAATGGAGAGAGTTTGGCACTGTTCTCTCCCAAGGAGTTACTGTCCACCAAAGATGACGCCAGGAGTTCAGCGCAGAATTATCAGAGAGGTAAAAAAGAACCATAGAGTGTCTGCTAAAGACTTACAGAAATAACTGGTACAGTCCAATATCTCTGTGCACACATCAACTATACGTAAAACTATGGCCAAGAATGGTGCTCATGGGAAGACTCCACAGAGGAAGGCACTACTGTCTAAAAAAAAAAAAAACGTTGCTCGTTTAATGTTCGCAAAAAGGCAATTGGACACTCCACAGAAGTTTTGGCAAAATATTTTGAGGACTAATGAAACCGAAGTTGAATTGTTTGGAACTAACATGCAACATCATGTGTGGAGGAAAAATGGAACAGCTCCCCAACATCAACACCTCATCCCCACCGTCAGGAATGGTGGAGGGAGCATCATGATTTGGGGCTGTTTTGCTTTCTTCGGGCCTGGACAACTTGCAGTCATTAATGGAAGAATGAATTCAAAAGTTTATCAGGATGTTTTGCAGGAAAACCTGAGACCGTCTGTCAGACAATTGAAGCTAAAAACAGGATGGATGCTGCCAGACAATGATCCAAAACACAGAAGTAAAAACATCAGAAAGGTTTCCATCAGAAGGGTTTCAGAAGAACAAAATACACGTTCTGGAGTGCCCAAGTCAAAGTCCAGACTTGAAACCCATTGAGATGCTGTGGCATGACCTAAAGACAGCGATTCATGCCAGACATCCCAGAAATCTGACTGAGCTACAGCATTTTTGTAGAGAAGAATGGGCCAAGATTAGTGCTGATCGATGTGCCAGACGGATCTGCAGCTACAGGAAACGTCTGGCAAAGTTACTGCTGCCAAAGGGGTGGCAGAAAATACTAAATGGGATGGTTCACTTACTTACCCCCCCCCCCTCCTGTCATTTTTTGCATACGATCCTCATTAAAATATGAAAACCTATAAATGGGTGGTTTTACTTAAAGCAGACAGTTTTTTCATCCGTCTGATTTTGACAAAGATCAGATCACATTTGATGGTGATTTTATGCAAAAATGTGAGAAATTCCAAAAGGTTCAATTACTTATTCATACCACTACCAAATGCTATTATGTAATGCAACTATTGCATATGCAGTAGCCAGATTACATATTACTTAAGCCCCATTCTGACTAATATCCCGCTAAATTCCCGTGTAAAGTGACGTGGGATTAATCTGTGTCATGGTTTTCAGACATTGGGCGATGTACCGGGAATTACCAGAGTTGGACATGTTCAGACTCATCCTGTGGTGGTGCGGGGATGGCGGGGAATGGTATTTTAGAACCCGGACTACGTCATTGTTAGTCGGCATCACAAAATAAACCACATATACCGAAAATGAATGATGGACTGTCTTTTACTCGGCTCCAAGATCCAGTAGCATTTTAATTTCGTTATGTTTCAATATAATTTTGCTATCTTTCCAGTTTGCCATGTTGATGATGGCGATGTTGGTTTACCGTTTTTCTTCTTACTGCAAAGAAAGAGGAAATTACAATCCACCCGCCATGATAGTTACCATAATTTTCGGACTAAAAACCACTACTTTTTCGCCCTCATTTTAAATCCTGTGTCTTATAGTCCAGTGCGGCATTTGTTGATTGATTTGGGTTAATAGGTAACACTTTATTTGAAAGCAGTGTCATAAGACTGTCATAAGACCGTCATAACTATGACATGACTTTATCATGGGCATTTATGAATGCTTATGACAGATGTCAGTAAGTGTCATCCAGCAAATTATGTCACTGACTCCATTTAAATCCAACTCGGATCTTTTACATCCGTTCAAAAGGAAGATCATTTCCCAGATGACACAAAATGACATCTGTCATAAGCATTCATTAATGCTCATGGCAGTGTCATGTCATAATTATGACGGTCTTATGACAGTCGTATGGCGCCACTGTCAAATAAAGTGTTACCAAATTCCATAACTAGCAATGAATGAAACAATGAGAACAGTAACTAAATAAATAATTAGCAGAGAACACGAATTTTGATTTGTTATTTACATCTGTACCAGTGCAATACATGCTGTTAGAGAACAACAGTGTTGACAGCAGGTGGCAGCAGATGTTGACTGTCTCCCCCAAAGAGAACAGTGATGGCCAAATTGAAGCACCAAACAAAAGTTCCAGCATCATCACCTTGTCAAGAGTCAAGAATCTGCATTGGAGAAGGTGTCAAGAGTCAAGAATTTGCATTGGACAAGGTGATGATGCTGGAACTGATGTTTGGTGCTGTTCCAGTGAGATTTACAAAGATGACTGCCTGAAGAAGACGTCAAAATTCCCTCAGTCCTTGATGATATTGGGGTGCATGTCAGCTAAAGGCACTGGGGAGATGGCTGTGGTTAAATCTTCAATAAATGCACAAGTTCACATTGAAATTTTAGACAGCTTTCTTATCCCTTCAATTGAAAATATGTTTGTCATTTTCCAAGATGAGAATGCCTCATGCCACAGAGCTAAAATGTTAAAGCATTCCTTTGAGAAAGACTCATCCAGTCAATGTCATGGCCTGCAAACAACCCAGATCTTTAACCCTGTGGTGGAAATAAAAAAAAAAAAAAGGTCCACAGCAAAGCTCCGACCTGCCAGGATGATCTGGCATCTGCAATCAAAGGGAGTTGGCACTAAATTGATGAACAATACTCATCAAGTCCATGCCTCAGAGACTGCAAGCTGTCATAAAAGCCAGAGGTGGTGCTACTAAATACTAGAGATGTGTTTTGATTGTTATTTCTTTGTTTGTTTCTCATGATTCCCTATTTTTTCCTCAGAATGGAGTGATTCCATATACATTTCCCTGCACTTGCTCTATAAAATTAACATTTACTGACCACCACAATGTTTTTTATTCATTTCTTTTAGTGTTTCTGAATGCTAAAGAGTTGCACTTTTGAACTAATTCATTATTTTTTTCAAGCTTTTTATCTGAGTTTGTTCTACATGATAAAATGTCTGAGTGCGTGCTCGTCAGAGACTGGTGATTTCATACTTTTTGCTAGGGGTTGTAGTCATCACAAAATGTGTTTGTCGTCTAGTTTTTGTTGATGAGAACCCAAGACTATTTTCGTCTAGTTTTTGTCAACATTTACTAAAACATGTTTTCGTCGGTAAAATTTAGTTTTTACTCCAAAAATAATAAATGAATGAATAAAGGCTATTTCGAAGAGCAAATATTGTCGCATAGAAAATAGTCTCAATTCTTGGTTAAAAGCAAAGAAACCGTGCAGTTAGCGTTTATTTTACGCATATTGACGAAGTACCATGCTACTATGTTAGCAAATGAGGCTAGTGGCTGCCTGGCGTAAAAGGAGCTTTTCTGGTGAAAATTCTTGTGAATAAATGGTTAAATCCCCAAATTCGTCATAGATAAGGACGTAAAACAGTCATGACTCTGTATTAAAAGTGAATAAACCGTGCAGTTAGCGTTTATTTTACATATATTGAAGAGGTGCAATGCTACTATGTTAGCGAATGAGGCTAGCGGCCACCTGGTGTAAACAGCGCTTTTGTGGCGAAAACTCTTGTGAATAAATGCTTAAATCTCCGAATTCTTTATTGATATGGACGTAAAACAGTCTCGATTTTGGTGAAAAGTAAACTATGAGGCTAGTCAGTTACGAAAATTAGCCGCCTCCATGTGTAAACAAAGAAGAAAATTCCTGCGAATAAATGCTTCAATCTCGCATGCATGGTACAAAAAATATAATATCTTGAATCCTCGAACCGATACAATCCTTCCTGTTTGTATGCGGTACAGCTTTCGAAGTGAAATCCTATCGTAAGTAAATCCGAGCTTTAATCCGACATAAGCGTGTGCCGTCTTCGGCTATTACTAAACTAAGCTCGGCCCCCTCTGATAAGGTGTCGCGCAAAGAATGACGAAGTCACACATTAATATTAATGATCAGGGCCGGAGTGGGACTCATTTTCGGCCCTGGAATTTCATGCCTCAGACCGGCCCACTCATTTATAATAATGTCATTATGCATACACGTGTTAAATTCAGTGTTCTCTAAAGCCGTGTACTGTAATTCTGTGTATTCCAATTCAGTGCAGGTAATGGTTGTTTAACAAGGTGGCTTTATTTTAACAAGTGCAACACAACATCATTTTGAACAAATTTAAAAATGGATTTTAAAAGACTATATTAAATGATACATTTGAAAAATAAATTAATAAATAAGACCTTTTCTGCAACATCAAATATTAAGAAAATACAGATTAAATTACAGATTAAACAAACATAGCAACGTAACAATAAAATAAGTATTACACATTGTAACAACTTCTAATGATACGATTATCCATTTTCCATTTCCACTTTAAAAACGCCACGTAATTGATTATATTAATTCTAATTTTCACTCACTGAACAACATGGCAATCCTACCTTCATGCTCTGCACCTGTGGTGTGGTCATTATGGCTAATGCTTGCTGCTACATATCCCTTGTGAGGTGCTACAAGTTTCCACAATTACATATTGTCGTATCACACGGTGCAAGTTGCATTTTATTCGCCATCTGGCCATACCAATTTCGTTGTAATCCTCTGTAGTTTGATGCAGCGAGGTCGTTGCATGAAAAAATTAGCTGTTTTTGCGCATTTTGACGATTCTTTCACGAGTGCTTTTCTAATTCTTATTTTTTCAGTGCCACCCTTGCTCTTTTTATCCATCCGAGCACCGAGGTAGCAGATAATTTGGCTCAATACAGACTACAATTAGGGGGCGGAGCTGCATGCTGTATTTTTCGTCTGCACACGTGAGGATGCGTCTGGAAAAAAAAAAATATATATATATATATATATATATATATTAGGGCTGTCAAACGATTAAAATTTTTAATCGAGTTAAT
This sequence comes from Corythoichthys intestinalis, assembly GCF_030265065.1. Taxonomy (NCBI): domain Eukaryota; kingdom Metazoa; phylum Chordata; class Actinopteri; order Syngnathiformes; family Syngnathidae; genus Corythoichthys; species Corythoichthys intestinalis. Next base: position 29,871,009 of record NC_080416.1, read on the forward strand.
TACAGCTTAAAAATTAATTAATCGTAATTAATCGCAATTAATCGCAATTCAAACCATCTATAAAATATGCCATATTTTTCTGTAAATTATATATATATTCTGTAAAATAAATTGTTGGAATGGAAAGATAAGACACAAGATGGATATATACATTCAACATACGTACATAAGGACTGTATTTGTTTATTATAACAATAAATCAACCAGATGGCATTAACATTATTACCATTCTGTTAATGCGATCCATGGATAGAAAGACTTGTAGTTCTTAAAAGATAAATGTTAGTACAAGTTATAGAAATTTTATATTATATTATTATGTTATTATATATATAAAACCCCTCTTAATGTTTTCGTTTTAATAAAATTTGTAAAATTTTCAATCAAAAAATAAACTAGTAGCCCGCCATTGTTGATGTCAATAATTACTTACACAATGCTCATGGGTGCTGAAGCCTATAAAATCAGTCACACCCAAGCGCCAGCAGAGGGCGGCAAAACTCCATAAAACACAATTAACAAGTCGACATTTCACTCTACTGTCATTTAAATCTGTCTGAGCGGGGCATGTGCGTTAATTGCGTCAAATATTTTAACGTGATTAATTTAAAAAATTAATTACCGCCCATTTACGCGATAATTTTGACAGCCCTAATATATATATATATATATATATATATATATATATATATATATATATATATATATATATATATATATATATATATCAAATTCAAAATCAAATCAAATTTATTTATATAGCCCTTTACAAAACCCGAAAGGTCCCCAAAGTGCTTTACAACAAAGACAAACATGGCACATAGTAAATAAAAGGCAGGAAAGTGTTATAAAATGACATTAGGAAGAAAAGAAAAGAAAAAAAACGAACCATCGCATCACGATTAGTCAGACACCAAACAAAACAATAAAACAGATAAAATCCGAAAACATTAAAAACCCTAAAGAAATAAAACCAGGCTAAACTAATCTTGGGGAAAGGCGAGTCTAAAAAGGTGTGTCTTTAAACGAGATTTAAAAAGGCCCAAATTTGTAGTGGTGCGGATTTCCGGGGGAAGACTATTCCATAACCTGGGTGCAGCAACCGCAAAAGATCGGTCTCCCCACTGTTTGAGTTTGGACCTTGGGACTTGCAAATGAAGTTGGCCGGTAGAGCGAAGACTCCTGCCAGAGTTACGGATGGTTAAAATTTCTGATAAGTAAGAAGGAGCCTGGCCATTAATAGAATTAAAAACAAACAGTAAAAGTTTAAAATCAATTCTAAAATGGACTGGAAGCCAGTGGAGCGATGATAGCACGGGGGTAATATGTTCACGTCTAGGTGTATCTGTTAAAAATCGAGCAGCAGCATTTTGAACAAGTTGGAGACGAGAAACTGAGGATTTGGGAAGACCAACATAAAGAGCGTTGCAGTAATCCAGCCTTGAGCTTATAAAAGCGTGAATTGCTTTTTCCAAGTCGTGGCGAGTAAGAAAAGGCTTCACTTTGGCCAGGAGACGGAGCTGGAAAAAACTTGCTCTTACAACAGAACTAATCTGTTTTTCAAAGTTGAGCCTGCAATCGAATATCACTCCGAGATTTTTAACATGTGTTTTAAAAAAGGGAGCCAGAGTGCCAGGGTTGGGCTCAAGGGCATTTAACATAGAAGGTGTGCCAAAAGTAATATATTCAGTTTTGCTTTCGTTAAGATGTAAAAAGTTTTGCGCTAGCCACTGCTTCACATCGGATATGCACTCCATTAATTTAGTGAGAGCAGTTTGTTCGTTGGGTCTCAGGGGGAGATACAGCTGCAGGTCATCAGCATAAAAATGAAAAGAGATATTATGTTTTTTTATAACTGATCCTAAAGGTAGGAGATAAAGTGCAAAGAGAACATATATATATATATATATATATATATTTTTTTTTTTTTTTTTAAGACGGCCCACAGGGACAGCGGACAGAATGTAAGTTATACTCACTGAAACTGTCATAAATAAATACCAAACAAAAAATTATAACAGTGTAATTTTTTTCTTTTTATAATACATATATATATATATAAAATTTAAATTATATAATTAAATTAATATTTTTTTCTTTTTATAATATATATCGATATTATTTACATTATATTATTAAATTAATATTTTCTTCTTTTTATTATATATATATATATATATATATATATATATATATATTCAGTTACTGCTGTCCCTGTGGGCCGTCTTAAAAAAAAAAAACATATATATATATATATATATATATTTATTTTTTTTTTTTTTTTTTAAGACGGCCCACAGGGACAGCGGTAACAATGTAAGTTATACTCACTGACACTGTCATAAATAAATACCAAACAAAAAATTATAACAGTGTAATTTTTTTCTTTTTATAAAACCCAGACCGGCCCATCTGGCCGGCCGGCCCATCGGGAATCGTCCAGAAGCTCCCAATTAGTCACTCCGGGCCTGGTAATGATGTCTGTGGCCGGGATTTAACCGGAGTTCAGCGTATGTCTGAAAGGGGCTTTAGTGCGATGCCTGTGACAATGTTGTGGCATTAGCAGTGCAATGCCTGAAATTTCAGTGCAAACCTGAGTATGGTAACAGGTCTTAATTGGAAAGAAACTTTACTTCAAAGTCTAAATACATACCAGATCAGAAGCATTTTGAACGAAAATTGGTCATTTTTGCTCTCTTTGTAAAATGGAATGTAAAACCAAAATTGATCCTGTTCTGAACTAGATTTGATCATTTTCTTTTTCTATTGTATATGTTTATATTTGTGTTTTTTCTTTGAGATCACAGTGAGAATGAACCTAAGTAGTCAAGGACATCTTCTTCTCCCTTTCCCACCCATCCATTCATCCATCCATCTCTGCTCTGCTACCGGGCGTGCGTGCATCCGCTCATACACGCTGATGTCCTTTTGTTGCTCCTCTTTTTCTCCCCCCTCCTTGCAGGAAGCAGGCAGCTCCTCCTTGAGGGGGGTCGCCACCACGGCCAGCCCCCAACCACCCTCCTCCACGCTCTCCCGCCTCTTTCCCCTCACTCCTCCGGCTCCTCCTGCGCACGCCCCGGCACCGATTGTTGACAAAAGACGGCGACGGGAGACGAAGCGAGGCTGCCCGGTGTCCTTTCCCCCCCTCTTTCCTTACCGGAATCCCCGAAAAGGAATCTAAACCGGTGTCGGTGGAGCGCGACCGAGGTGGAAGACGATACGGGAAGAGGAGTCTCCGAGGGGGCCCGCGATTGTTGTTCATCCGAACGTGGTGAGTCACAACGGGCTGCTTTGTGCGTCCGTCGCCTCCGAAGCTACACTGCGGGCTCGGCTGCTATATCACCGAATAATCCGGCTATCATATGATGCTCATTTCTGTCTGCAGCCTTGGGCCCATCATAACACTTTTCCGCCTCTCTTTGTGCCTTTGTGTGTGCGTGTGTATGTGCCCCCCCTCAATCCCTCCCTCCAGACCCTCCGGAAGGTGTGGCCGAGGTGATTCGCTTGTCGCTGGTGGTCTGACCGCAGCGGGCCCGACGCGAAAGAAGGAAAAAGAATTGGAAATTTTGAGCGTAAAATGGGTCGCCAGCTGTGAGGGGCAAGTACCAGTCGAGGAGCCTCGGAGGGGAAGGAAGGAAGGAAGGAGGGAGGGCCTCCTCAGCCCGGAATGGTGTGAGCTGACTCTGCCAGGCAAGTCTGGATCTGAGCGGGGAGCCGTCCTTCCCCCGGAGCCTCCGCGGCCCCAAGCCGCGTGCCGAGCCCTCCAAGATGGGGAAGTGCGACGGGAGATGCACGCTGCTGGTCATATGCTCCCTGCAGCTGGTGAGTTGGCTACCATGGACTTTATATAACGCCAATTGATTCCCTGCAAGGCAAAAATCTTCCTTGAAAGCGGAAAACTCAGTTTCAAATGTTCTTTATGATGGGAAACTATTTTCAAACCAATTTTAAACCTCAAAAATTTCATCCTAATCTGACCTAATTGGACTGAAATCGTATTCAGTCCTGGGTTAAAGCAACACTAGGTAACTTTTCAACCATTATTAAATATTTTCATAACATTTGTGATGATAAGTCGACTGACACCTACTCGAATGCAAGGGCGTAGGTTTGTATAAGGACAGTAGGGACATAACACTACCGACTTTTTAGGATGCTCAATTTGTCCCCACCAACTTTTAAGCAATCTTATTTGCATTATATAATGAGTTCAGTTATATAGATCATTTAGATTGTCTTCCCATATATTGTAAGGATAGAATTAACCCGACCATAATTAAGAGAATTATTTTCTTTATGTCCAGACTTACATTTACACACTTTTCGCTTGACTAATGTGCTATTCCATTTTTTTCCTTCACACACACTCACAGCCCCGACAGAAATGTCAACAACATGCCACCTCCTCCGCCCCCTTCAAAGAGGAGGGATATTAGAAGTTTTTTTTTTTTTTTTTGGCCAGTAGCAGCCAATGTAAGTAATGTAAAAAGACGTCAATGTTGTGGAGCTGGGGAACACACTGGTCCTCATGGGCAACGCAGTCTTCCTTCAGGCAAAACATTACCGCTTTTTATCCACCGGCGTCGCAAAAACCACCACTAATTTTGCTTTCGAAAGTCTGACCTGCATCAGAGTTGGCATAACATTAAACTGTGTGACTTTGCTAACCTGCAAAACTCGAGTAGGAAGCTGCTTAGGTAGAAGTGTCCTCCTGTAAGTGTTTATTACTGTTAACATTGGAAACAGATGTTTTTTAATCCATCTGCAGGCGACCATTATGATTTTACAACACTGTGCAGGTGTGCCCTGGTCCTTATGGGAAACACGTCTTCCTTAAGGCAAAACACTACCGGTTTTATCCACCGGTGTTGTAAAATCACCATGAATTTTGCTATTAAAAGTCTGACCTGCATCAGAGTTAGCATAACTTAAACTGTGAATTTGCTAACCTGCAAAACACGAGTAGGAAGCTGCTTAGATAGTAGTGTCCTCCTGTATGTGTTTTGTACTGCTAACATTAATTAATCTGTAAGAAATGTAGTGAACTGAGGTTCACCTCCTTCTCCCCAATTTTCATTTTCATTTTATTAATGTGGGTCTTTTTATCTTGAGTTTGGCTGTGCTTGTGGAAAAAAGCAGTTGTGTTTTACCTAATTTAGAACGACCAAGTTTAGTGGTCTTAAGACAAATTTTTTTAATTCATGGATAGTAAAGAGATTATTAACAAGTTTGTATTCATTGTGTACGTTAACATAATTTAAGTTATATTCAAATCTTGCGACTTAAATTTTCTAATAAAATCCAGACATTTATTCCGGAATTTTTCAAAATGTTTCTTTTGTAGTTTTTGAAATGCTTTGAATCGAACTGTGTCTCACCTGACCGATACACATAAAGGTTATTATAAGTCAATACAGATTCTATCCTGTTAGGTTTATATTCGTGAGAAATGTAGCCCTGCCACCCGCTTGTCCCTACCAACGTTGAGACCAGTGGCGCCTCCAGAAATTTTTCATAGGGGTGGCCAGATGGGGCCACTTAAAATCTAGGGGTGGCACACCAAAACTAAAAGCCATAATTTCAGGTTTTCATTATATTATTGCAGTAAAAAGGTCAGGGGAAAACTACCAGAAAGACTTAAGGACACGGCTACTGATATAATTTGGTGTATTGTGTAATATTTGATGTTACTAATGATTTAATGTGCGTAGTCCATAATTGTCCAGTCAACATTTTGAGTTCCACAACAATTCTGTTTTATTGTGTCATAGTGCTGCAACAATTAATCGATTAACTCGAGTATTCGATTAGAAAAAAAAAGATTCAAATTAAATTTGCTGCTTCGAGTATTCGTTTAATTATAGTGGCGTTGTAATGGTTTGTTTCGAAAATGTTTGCATTTAGTTGCATTGATTTGGGTGGATACACTGCCCTCTAGTGTGCCTCTTTTCACATGGCTGAATCCAGCTGCTGTCTGTTAAGACCAACATAAGCTAAGTTTTTGTTTGAGCAAATGTTTGTTTTTTAATGCATTTCTATTTTAGTTTATAGGTATATTTAACTGTTTTTTGTGGGCATACATGTTTGAACCATTTGTTAAGAGCATGGTAAAAAAAAAAGTTTGCATTTTATAGCATTTAAGCTAGCGGACTTTTGCTATGTAAGTTAGCCAATTGTTTTTTTGTTGTACATAGATCCTCTTCTTTTTTTTTTTATACCGTTTGAGGCTCAGCTCAGGTATTTTCATTTTTTTATGTTCCTTATCCGATTACTTGATTTTTCGAACTAAGTAGTTCATCGATAAATCGACTAGTAAAATAATCGATAGCTGCAGCCCTATTTTGAACACTGCAAAAACACAAAATCCTATCAGGACTTACAAGACTAACTTAAAACTTAACTAGAACTTAAAAATAGCTTGACACGAATGGAAATTCAATTGAAACACGTGGGGAAAACACCTAACTTTTACAGGGATGTGTGTAAGCGTAATGACATTTTTTGGTAAGAAATATAGTTTATTTATTTTTTTAATTTTTTATAAGATCTGGAAGTTTTTTGAGTGTAAGCCAAGAATTTGTTTTTTTTTTTTTCTAGTCACGTCTGAGATGCAATTGTTTGCTGTTTTCAACAATGTACATCGAAAATTAAGACATTGATTGTCTGAAAATGGTTCAATCTTAAGTGAAATGTCTTGTTTTCTCATGTGTATTTATAATTGCTCTTTACCTAGAAAATGTTTTATCCGATTACTCGATTAATCGATAGAATTTTCAGTCGAATACTCGATTACTAAAATATTCGATAGGTGCAGCCCTATTGTCTTATGTATACTGTATATTAGGCATAGGGTGTACATTTAACCAAACAAAATAAATGCATTCATTTGGGATGAAATGCATAACGGATGCTACAACAATCTAACGATATACTGGCAAGCGGGGTGGCCAGTGGGGTGACCAACCAATTTATAGGGGTGGCCGTGGCCACCCCTGGCCACCCCCTGGTGGCGCCACTGGTTGAGACCAAACCTACGCCCTTGCTTAGATGACACCTCTTTATCGCTTTATCGTCTGTATCGCTTTCACCGGCACTGATTAACTTTGAAGAGGGTGGCATTAACCCTGCCACACACACACAAAAAAAAATTACAAATGTGCTGACTACGGCAATTCTGCAAAGATGGCAGAGCAGCAAAAGAGACAAAAAGTTTTGACTGAGGAGGAAAAAGAAAGGGAGGCTACCAGAATAAACAGAATAAAAATAGGCTGGCGTTACGCCCCCCAACCAAACTCGTCAGCACTGAGAAGTTTGGGTGGGGTGGGGGGGCTTAGCCAGTTATTTGGTAACCGTCATATCACAACTGGATTCATTACCTTATTACTTTTCATCCTTCACACAGCTGCTGGAAACAGAAATGTTTTTTAATCCATCTGCAACTGGGATATCATGATTTTACACCACTGTGCGGGTGCGTGCTGGTCCTCATGGGAAACGCAGTCTTCCTGAAGGCAAAACAGTACCGCTTTTGTCCACCGGCGTCGCTAAAATCGACCAAAACTGAAAAATATAGACTGAAAAATAACCATGTGTTTCTCTAAGTAGTCAAATATGTTTATTGAATTGTATCCAGATCAGATCTGGATTACATAAATTCCTTGTTCATGGACCGTCTGTTCTATTTTGAATAAAGATTGTCCCTAGTTTGAATGAAAGCTGCAATGTACAAACTGTAAAACAAACGTCCAACCGAGTTCAATCAGGACTGGATTTAGTTGGAATGAATCGAGATCAGATCGATTTTCAATAAAAACTAGTGTTTTTTTTTTAATGCAGTCCTTAAAATCAAATGTGAAGGTTATTCTGGATCAGCTGCAGGTTGAATAAAATGTGTTATGTACAGTATATGCTGTAAATTCAGATCAAATCTATATTATCGATATATAAAATCACACAATTTATACACAGTCCGCTGTAAAATATAATGTATGTCAAGTTTAAAGCTGCAATGATTAATCTATAAACTCGAGTAATTCGATTAGAAAAAAAGCTTCGAATCAAATTTTGCTGCTTCGAGGATTCGTTTAGTTAAAATGGCGTTGTAATGGTTTGTTTTGAAAGTGTTTGCATTTAGTTTTTCTGATTTGCGCGGACACTGACCTCGAGTGGTAACAGTGAATATGACATAAGTCATCTTACATGGCTGGATCCAGCTTTTCCTTGTTCAGATCAACATAAGTTTTTAGTATGAGCTAATATATTTGTTTTATGTATTCGTAATTTAGTTAAGAAGTATAGTTAGAATGTTTTTGTGGGAATATGTGTGTTTGAATGATTTGTTAAGAGCACTGTAAAAAAATAAATTAAAAAAGTTAGCATTTTATAGCATTTAAGCTAATGGATTTTTGCTATGCAAGTCAGCCAATTCTTTTATTGTACTTTGATCCTCATTTAGTTGTTTAATACTGTTTCAGGCTAAGATCAGGCATTTTAATTGATTTATAAATGCAGTTATTACTCTTGTGAAATGAAATTCTGCATAGTTTGATAACACACTCGGAAATTTTCTTTTGTATTCACATTTAATGTTCTTTTGAAAGTGTAATGTTAGCAAGCTTTTATTTTACATCTCCTAAAATTTATTCTGCAACGCATGAAATGCTCCGAATTCGATTATTCGAACTAACTAATTGACAGATTAGTCGATTCTTTAAATCATCGATAGATGCAGCCCTAGTAATCAAAATCGCCTCTAGTTTGAAAGATGCAATGTATAGACTTTGAAACAAATGTCCAAATACAATCCAGATTGGATTCAGTCAGAATGAATCGATATCTAATCCACTTTCAATGAATTGTGCTTTCTTTATGCAGAATCTTTAACGTCATGTTTATTTTAGATTAGCTTTAGTTTAAATTAAATTTATCATGTGTATGCTGTTGCTTTAAAATCAGATCGAGATTACCTAAAACCACGGTTCACACACAGTCTGTACTAAAATGTATGTCAAGTTTAATCAAGACAATCTCTAGTTTGAATGACAGCTGCAATGTGTAAACTGTAGAACTTTAATGCCCAACCAAGTTGCGTCTTGACTAGATTCAATTTGAATGATCAAGATCTGATCCAGTTTCAAATTCAATGCCTTGCTTATACAGAGTCTGTCAAATTTTAGGTCAAGTTTATCCGATATTGACTATTGTTTGAATTAAGTTTGTTTTGTATATGCTGTAAACCTAATATAAAACCAAATTCAATCTTGATTGGGTTGCAGTTGAAGTGTGAACTCCATATTAAGGTCTAATGCTTTGCCAATTGAATTAATCTCTGATTCAGATTAAATTTTCGTATACATGGCGAGTTTTCAATATGTAAACTCTTACGCAATCCAGATCTAATCCACTTTTAATGCCAAAATTATTTTAGATTTGCTGTGGTTTTAATATATTTGTTATTTATGTAATAGACTTAAAAATGATATTGACGGGACACAGAGCGCGGGGCCCATTAATAGGGGTCCTGCATTGTTGGCGTGGCCGTCAAAGTTGACCGAGTGGAATCAGAAAAAGCTTTTTTCGTTAAAAATTCTTGTGAATAAATGCTTAAATCCCTGAATTCTCTATAGATGTGGACGTAAAACAGTCTCGATTCTTGGTTAAAAGCAAAAAAAAAAAGCGTGCAGTTAGCATTTATTTTACATAAATATGTCGAAGTACAATGCTAGTCTGTTAGTAAATCTAGCTAGCGGGCGCCTGATGTAAACAGAGCTTTTCCGGTGAAAGTTCGTGTGAATAAATGCTTAAATCCCCGAATTCTTTATAGATATGGATGCAAAACAGTCTCGATTCTTGGTTAAAAGCAACAACAACAACAACAAAAAACGTGCCGTTAGCATTCATTTTACGAAAATTTGTTGATGTTCGTTTCTAGTCTGTTAGTCAATGTGGCGGCCTCTTTATGTAAACAGAGGTTTTCCGGTGAAAATTCTTGTGAATAAATGCTTAAATCCCTGAATTCTTTATAGATATGGACGTAAAACAGTCTCGATTCTTGGTTAAAAGCAAAAAACTCGCAGTTAGCATTTATTTTACGTAAATATGTCGAAGTACGACGCTAGTCTGTTAGTCAATGTGGCGGCAGCCTTATGTAAACAGAGCTTTTCCGGTGAAAATTCTTGTGAATAAATGGTTAAATCCCTGAACTCTTTATGGATATGGACATAAAACAGTCTCGATTCTTTGTTAAAAGAGCAAAAAAAGCAGGCAGTTAGCATTTATTTTACAAAAATATGTCGAAGTACGATGCAAATCTGTTAGTCAATTTGGCGACCGCTTTATGTAAACAGCTTTTTCAGTGAAAATTCTTGTGAATAAATGGTTAAATCCCTGAATTCTTTATGGATATGGACATAAAACAGTCTCGATTCTTGTTAAAAGAGCACAACAGCAGGCGGTTAGCATTTATTTTACATTAATATGTCAAAGCAAGATGCAAATCTGTCAGACAATGTGGCGGCAGTCTTGCAAGAGCTTTTTATGTTAAAAATCCTTGTGAATAAATGCTTAAATCCCTGAATTATTTATAGATATGGACGTAAAACAGCCTTGATTCTTTGTCAAAAGAGCAAAAAACGGGCAGTTAGCATTTATTTTATGTAAATATGTCGAAGAATCATGCTAGTCTCTTAGACAGTGTGGCAGCAGCCTTACAACAAAGAGCTTTTTACTATGAAACGAAAAACGAAAAATATAATAATTACCTTAAATCCCCGGACAAATCACTCCTGAGACAATCCTTTCTACTACTTTTTCAACCTAAATCCGTCGTTGGATCGCTGCGTGTGTCGCTGCAACCGACTGCGAATAACTGAAGCAGATTGTGGGATGGGCCCCTACTTAAAGGTGGAATCTTATCCGTCAATATCATTTTGAAGTCTATGTGTATGTAAAACTAAAGTGAAACCAATTTCAGTCTAGATTGAGTCCAATTTGAAGGAAGTGTAAACGTAATTATCTGAGTTTTTGGAAAAGACCCAGATAGCATTATGCAGGTTGTTTTTTTTTAATGGGATTTTTTCGGCGTGCCGCACAGCCCATACCGTTTGACCGATTGGCACTGTTCAATTTTTATGCAGACGCAGAGAATTTATCGAACGATCCCCAAAAAATTTTCCGTCGCCCGTAAACGGCGATTTTTCACCGATTTAAAAAAAAAAAAAAAAAAAAAAAAAAAAAAAAAAGTATCTAGTCCGACAATTTCTCACCAAATCACATAATTTGGATATCAAAAATTCCGGGACGATGAGGGGCATAAAAGTTTTTACAGAATTTCTCATTCACTTCCAATGGAATTTCCAATGAAATTTACATTGCATTGATGCCATTGACGGCCATGTATGTCGAGTCTATTGATGCTAATGGACTTGGATTCCATTGACGCATATGTGAGTGGATGCCATTGACGTCTATGGATGTCCAAATTTCCCATTCATTTTCAATGGCAAAAAAAACAATGTCCGCAAAACAACAGGAAAAGACCAGATATTGATAACACCTGTCCCCCAAATGTCCCCTATTCCATTAACGCATATGTAAGTCAATGCCATTGACGGCCATGGACGTTCAAATTTCCCATTCATTTCCAATGGCATTAACATATCATTGAGGCCAATTTAGACAGATGCCAGTGACGGCCATGTGTGTCAATTCTATTGATGCCAATATACTTGGATTCCATTGACGCCTATGTGAGTCGATGCCATTGACGGCCATGGACGTCCAAATTTCCCATTCATTTTCACTGACATTTGCTTTGTTTACTGCCATTGACGGCCATGTTTGTCGATTCTATTGATGCCAGTGTACTTGGATTCCATTGACGCATATGTAAGTCGATGCCATTGATGGCCACGGACGGCAAATTTTTTCCCCATTCATTTTCAATGGCAAAAAACCCCAATGTCCCCAAACGGGGCTATGATGTGTATCTCCACACAGCAAAGACCCAGAGAAATTTCTCCAGAAATTTTAGTTTCTAGTATTATGATACAATTTTAATTTTGAATTGAGCTTTGTATGGATGGAAAGTGGAGACTCTAAGCAAATTCCAATTGTAATCTGGTTTAACGGAATTTAGATTTGTAAGAAATATTCGGTTTATTCAGCCATAAATCTGTAAAATGTCAGTTCAAACTAGAATTAGCCCTGATCTGATCCATATGGCAAATTTGGAAGCAATGCTAAAATTTCATAGCGCATAATTAAACGCATATATGCGTCTCTAGTCTGAAATCTGCCCATTTTTATTACACTAACAGTTTCTTTCGCAAGTATTACACTGATTATCTTTGTATTTATAGTTGTTTTGGGGACCTGGATCTGTTGTTGCTCTTGGTAATAACAACATCTATAAGATTTATGAAAGGGGGCCTTTTTAGTAATATGGCAAGGCACATAAATCAAAGAGATTACATACGAGATATGTCGTTATCTCCAAAGAAAGACCGTTAACTAGACAAATTGCTGCGTACAGCAAACTGCGTATACAAACACAGTTATTGTTTCTGGAAAGAGTTTTCTCTTTTGGAATGGCTAATAAATTACACATCGGTCCTCATACAAAACTATGTACAGTAGGAGTGTAATTACAGATAGATAAGGTCTGAGGTTCCTGTACGCCTCCCATAAATGTTAGACACTGTGCGCAGCTCTAGGGTATAATTAGAGTAGCGTGCTACATGCGGGGTAATCAGACATTTTTGTCCAGTACAGTCAGTGCTTTGAATTGCAGCTGCCTTGTGTGCATTTGTGTGTTGGTACTAGGAAGGGGGTTGGTGGTGGTGGGGGGTGGGTGGGGGGTGAAACTTTGCCCTAAAACATGCTCCGCAGGGCCCCGTTCGCCATCTGGTGTCCATTCTGAAGTTAAACTTAGCAGCCCCTTGCGTCTAAAAATAGATCTTTTTTGTCTTGTCCAAATGTAATAAGTGTGTAATACGAGCCCACAGTGATGATGGTTTTGGGTTGTGCGTGTGGGTGGAGGCCATTGTTGGGATTGGGGCCAGTACGTCCTCATTAGTTTGTGAGGGGGGTGTCACCGGGTCCTAGGCAGTTGCCGTGGCAACAGCCGCAGACGTTTGCGTGATGCATGACCCCGCCATGCATGTTCTGATGGGGATTCTTATTCTTCCTCGTTCTAGGTGGCCGCCCTTCAGAGGCAGGTGTTTGACTTTCTGGGCTACCAGTGGGCGCCCATCCTGGCCAACTTCCTTCACATCATGGCCGTCATCTTGGGCATGTTCGGCACGGCGCAGTTTCGGTTCAGATACCTCATCTTTGTGAGTACGACGAGACTGTGTGTGTTCTAAAAAATATTAGAGCTGTCCCGACTAGGTCGACGTCATGGATGACGTACATGCGTCGATGAACACAACAACACACAAAGGAGGGTACACTGTTGTGTCCTATCTCTTCAAATGCCTTAAGCGCTGTCACCCAGTTGTAATTTTTGAAGACAGGAGACAGGAAACAAGCTGGCAGATCATAAGTCCATCCAACTACCTAACGACCTGTTTTATTGAAGTTGCTAAGCCTGTCGCGATATGCAATGAGTCCATTTATCGCACGGGCATACATTTGTGCGTGCGTGTTGATGGCGTATGAGACTCCAGTTCCTTTCACTGATGTTTATTGGTCATCAACACGCCGTAGAATTAAAGTTCAGATATACAAAATAAGGAAACACATCTATATTAAACACTGTAAACATTAGCATCGCTACATTGAGGCTAATAGGTAAAAAGGACAACCTACTTTAGCCTGCTATAAAACATCGGTAGTCTTCTCCAAAACGCAAACTTGCGGTTAATAGGTTAAAAGCGCACCAGAGTGGCCAAAACATTGACTTATTTCAACGAAACAAAGGAGGGTACACTGTTGTGTCCTGTCTCTTGAATGCCTAAAGCACCGTCATCCAGTTGTAATTTTGGAAGATGACAGGAGACAACAAGCTGGCAGATCGTAAGTCCATCAAGCTAACTTAAAACATGTTTTATTGAAGTTGCTAAGCCTGTCGCGATATGCAATGAGTCCATTTATCGCATGGTAAATAAAAATGAGGGCGGTGATTTTCACGGCTGCGTTTTATCGGCCCCAGCGTGCGTGCGTGTATACTTTTGTGTGTGCGTGTCTATGGTATATGAGACTCCAGTTCCTTTCACAGATGTTTATTGGTCATCAACATGCCGTATAACTAAAGTTCAGACTTAGAAAATCAGGAAACACAGCTATATTAAACACTGTAAATGTTAGTATTGCTACATTAAGGCTAATGGGGCAAAAAGACAACCTACTTTAGCCTGCTATAAAACATTAGCAGTCTTCTCCAAAACGTAAAGTTACGGTTAAAAGGTGACACTTCAAACATGAAAAATCGCTGGTTAACAGCATTTGCAAACGAAAAAAATGAAAATAAAAATCTATTACTGACATCATATGCAATGACGAAAAGTGCTTTTTTTGCACAGTGTAAAGCTTACGGTTAGCGGTTTAGCGAATGTACTTCCAGTGAACATTTAATTTAATCAAAACACGTCATATTCGTCATATAAATAACGATTTCTTGAGTTAATCCCGCATCCATCAGAATTTAGATTCTACAATAAGAATAGCTTTATTATGACACCCTTTATGAAAAATCTGATTGGCAATGAGTAATTATTAGGGCTGTCAAAATTATCGCGTTAACGAGCGGTAATAATTTTTTTATTAATCCCGTTAAAATATTTGACGCAATTAACGCACAAATGCCCCGCTCAAACAGATTAAAATGAGAGCACAGTGAAAGGTGTACTTGTTGTGTTTTTCGGAGTTTTGCCACCCTCTGCTGGCGCTTGGGTGCGACTGATTTTATAGGCTTCAGCACCCATGAGCATTGTGTAAGTAATTATTGACATCAACAATGGCGGGCTACTAGTTTATTTTTTGATTGAAAATTTTACAAATTTTATTAAAACGACAACATTAAGAGGGGTTTTAATACAAAATTTCTATAACTTGTACTAACATTTATCTTTTAAAAACTACAAGTCTTTCTATCCATGGATCGCTTTAACAGAATGTTAATAATGTTAATGCCATCTTGTTGATTTATTGTTATAATAAACAAATACAGTCCTTTTGTACCGCATGTTGAATATATATATCCATCTTATGTCTTATCTTTCCATTCCAACAATAATTTACCGAAAAATATGGCATATTTTATAGATGGTTTGAATTGCGATTCATTGCGATTAATTACGATTAATTAATTTTTAAGCTGTAATTAACTTGAATAAAAATGTTAATTGTTTGACAGCCCTAGTAATTATTATAATAATTATAATACTATGTATACTACTACTACTACCACCATGTATAGTAGTATACGATAATAATAATGTTAGATTTTTTTGTTTTTTTTAGAATTGTTTTGAATCATGTTGGAAAGGTGAAGTCAGTGTTCTGAATCTGTTTACATTCCATTATTTTGCACTTGTTAATGCTATCAGCATTTGACTTCATTGTTTATTTGTGATTTATTATTGTTATTTAGTTGTGTTTAGCTGTACTTTGA
The DNA here is from genome assembly GCF_030265065.1 of Corythoichthys intestinalis. NCBI lineage: Eukaryota > Metazoa > Chordata > Actinopteri > Syngnathiformes > Syngnathidae > Corythoichthys > Corythoichthys intestinalis. The sequence continues at coordinate 29,886,622 of NC_080416.1, forward strand.
TAAATAATTTAAGTGTTCCAAAATGTTTTTGCAAATTAATAAGCGTCAACAAAAATTTTATTGCTAAATTATGGTAGTAAAAATAAAAAAAGAAGGAAAATTATTAGATTAGTCAACTAGTCGTAAAAATAGTCAGCAGACTAATCGGGAGAAAATTAGTCATTTGGGACAGTCCTAAAAAAATATAGACTGGCCTTATCTGAGTTAAGCCTGTGGTGTCTTTACAGTATGCAGTGTGGCTGGTGCTGTGGGTGGGCTGGAACTCCTTCATCATCTGCTTCTACCTGGAGGTGGGAAACCTGTCACAGGTAAATTCTCCACATCTCAGTCTGCTCTTGATTAGAAAACGTTTTCTAAGGAAACAAGTTAAACCAGATCAGGTCAAGTCTGAATGAAATTTGGTATGTGTATGCTTGTCAAAATTTACATATGATAAAATTTGAATCCAGGTCAGATCGAGGTTGAATGATGTTTCTCTCTTGAGCTTCGAAAATAGATTTTAAGACAAGTGGAATTCTGATCAGATCTGTTTTAAATTCAAATTTTAACATATATGTCAAGACAAGTTCATTCAAATACGATTTGCTTTGTGTGATTAAACAGAATTTTTATCCTGATCAAATCCAGTTTGAATGAAATTTGATATGTATATGCTTGTAATACTTGCTTCGAACACATATTAATCCAGTTCAGATCTAGTTTGAGTAAATTTTCTTTCTTTATTCTCTAAACTAAATGTTATACCAAGTTTAATTCGAGATACTTTTAATGAAATTTTTTACACATATGATTTAAAATGTATGTCAAACCAAGTTTAATCCAAATAAGATTTTCTTTGTACTGTATATGATCAAACTGAAATTAATCCTGATCAAAACCAGTTTGAATGAAATTTGATATGTGTATACTTGTAACGTTAACATCAAGCAAATCTGTTTGAAAAACTTGCATCAAACAAATACTAATCAAGTTCAGATCTAGTTGTGTAAAGTTTATTTCTTTATTCTCTAAACTAAATGTTATACCAAGTTCAATTCAAGATTTTTGATGAAGATTTTTACACATATGTACATATGTATTTAATCCAAATCGGATTTTTTTTTGTGTATCATCAAACTGAAATTAATCCTGATCAAAACCAGTTTAAATGAAATTTGATATGTGTATGCTTAAATTCTGTTAAGATTTTTTTAAATGATTTTTTTTACACATATGGTGTAAAACGTATGTCAAACCAACTTTAATCCAAGCATGATTTTCTTGAATATGATCAAACTGTAATTAATCCTGATCAAAAACAGTTCTAATGAAATTTGACATGTGTATGCTTGTAAAATTAACATCAAGCAAATATTAATCTAGATCAGATCTGTTTGAGTATTTTTTTCTTTATTCTCTAAAATAAATGTTTTGTCAAGTTAAAGTCTAAGATATTATTTTAATGGAAATTTTTACTTGAATGGTGTAAAATGTGTGTCAAAATCAAGTTTAATCCAAATTGGATTTTCTTTGTATATTATCAAACTGAAATTAATCCTGATCACAACCAGTTTGAATGACATTTGATATATATATATGATTGTAACGTTAACATCAAGCAGATATTAATCCAGATTAGATCTAGTTTGAATAAAATTTATTTCTGTCTTCTCTAAAATAAGTCATACCCTGTTAAATTCTGATAGGATTAAATATATGTATATATGTATATATATATATATATATATATTACACATATAGTGTAAAATGTATGTCAAACCAAGTTTAATCCAAATAGGATTTTCTTTTTATATGATCAAACTGAATTTAATCCTGATCACAACCAGTTCGAATGAAGTTTAATATGTGTATGCTTGTAAAATTACCATCAAGCAAGTATTAATCTAGATTTGATCTGATTTGAGTATTTTTTTCTTTATTCTCTAAAATAAATGTTTCATCAAGTTAAAGTAAGATTTTTTAAAATTGAAATAGTTACTTGTATGGTGTAAAATGTATGAAACTAATGCTAATCAAAATCAGTTTAAATGAAATTTGATATGTACAGTACAGTATATGCTTGTAAAATTTACATCAAAAAAATATTAATCCAGATCAGATCTAGTTTTTTATTTTCTAAAATAAATTACACCCTGTTAAATTCTGATAAGATTTTTTTAATGAAAATTTTTACACATACTGTGTAAAATGTATGTCAAACCAAGTTTAATCCAAATAGGATTTTCTTTGTATATACGGTAATCAAACTGAAAATAATCCTGCTCAAAACCAGTTGGAATGAAATTTAATATACATATATGCTTGTAAAATTTGCATCAAACAATTTACTTCAAACAAATATTAATCCAGATCAGATCTAGTTTGAATAAAATTTATTTTTTTATTCTTTAAAACAGGTTATACCCTGTTAAATTCTGATAAGATTTTTTTAAATGGAAATTTTTACACGTATAGTGTAAAATGTATCTCAAACAAAGTTTAAGCCAAATTAAGATTTCTTTTTATGATAAATTAAAACTGAAAGTAATCCTGATCAACTCCAGTTTGAATGAATTTTTTTATGCTGACAAACTGACAAGGAACCAAATTTAATAAAGATTAGATCCGGTTCAAAAGAAATGTAGTAGTTTTTCTTGTATCCCCAAAACTAAACCAGCCCAGGTCTAATCCAGATTCTGAATGCATTTCTCAGTGCATGTCCTCTAAAGCAAACTTCAAATCTTGTTCAATCCAGATCCAATGCATATGAAGCAAACCAGATCTCAAACTGAATGCAATCCTGGTGCTGTCAATGTAACACCGAACAAATATACGGTAGTCCAAATCGTATTGCGTTTTAACTAGGGCTGTCAAAATTATCGCGTTAATGGGCGTTAATTACTTTTTTTAATTAATCACGTTAAAATATTTAACGCATTTAACACACATGCCCCGCTCAAACAGATTAAAATGACAGCAAAGTGTCATTTCCACTTGTTACTTGTGTTTTTGGTGTTTTGCCGCTCTCTGCTGGCGCTTGGGTGCGACTGGGTCTCAGCACCATAATTATTATTGACATCAACAATGGCGAGCTACTAGTTTATTTTTTTGATTGAAAATTTTAAACTTTATTAAGACGAAAACATTAAGAAGGGTTTTAATATAAAATTTCTATAACTTGTACTAACATTTATCTTTTAAGAACTACAAGTCTTTCTATCCATGGATCGCATTAACAGAATGTTAATAATGTTAATGCCATCTTGTTGATTTATTGTTATAATAAAAAATACAGTACTTATGTACAGTATGTTGAATGTATATATCCGTCTGGTGTCTTATCATTCCATTCCAACAATAATATACAGAAAAATATGGCATATTTTATAGATGGTTTGAATTGCGGTTAATTACGATTAATTAATTTTTAAGCTGTGATTAACTCGATTAAAAATTTTAATTGTTTGACAGCCCTAGTTTGAACAAAATTAGATAAGTGGTGGTGCAGATTTTGTATTATGATAATGAAATCTGAGCGACTGAGACTAAAATTCCCATGGCCTGTTGTTATCACTCACAATATTCTCTACTCCTTATTTTCCTACTGAATGAAATCACAGAAGACCACCAATAGCTTGGCATTCGCAGCCCCCCCAACTTAAAATGCACTCAGGAGGAAAGTTGATGACGGAATCGGATCTCTCTTGAATAGAAAAGTAAGAGCAGCAGAGTAGCTTCAAGGCCTCCAGAGACGAGTGAGCACGAGGGGGGAAGGGTAGGGGAAAAAATAAGCGCACCAATTGCCTTTCCCCCCTTCTTTTCCTCTCTTCCCCAGTGGTTTTGAGAGTAGTGGACCATGTTCAACAGCCGCAAAGTCGCCCTCCCTCTCTATACCCTCGAGGCGCATCCCTCACGCTTTTTTACCATCTTTTTTTCCCTCCGTGTGCTATTTTAAAGACTACCGCAAAGCCTTACAAAGTGAAGTTTTAAAGTCTATCCCCATTAGATGAGAATGTAACAATTACTGCGTTTTGCACGCCATTACATCAGAAAGATCTGTCTGGGGCATCATCAACAAAGTGCCTTTTATAATATTTGTATGAACATGACGATGATGTTCCACTACTGCCAGAGACTTTCCCCGGAAGGCAACTTGTTTGTTATATTGAGAGCCATGACAAGTGATTACTTTGTTGTGTCTTTTTTTTGACTATTTATTGGCAATCTTTTGGGTATATGATAAAAATATTGATGGAAAAAAATGAGTGGAAAATACAGTGAGGGAACAGGTGGCGTTGTAAACTATAACTTTAAGGCCACGTAAGCCACGCTCGCCAGGAAACAGCATAATAGCAAGTAGCATATTTTTTAGGGCTGTCAAAATTATCGCGTTAACGGGCGTTAATTAATTTTTTAAATTAATCACGTTAAAATATGTGACGCAATTAACGCACATGCCCCGCTCAAACAGATTAAAATGACAGAACAGTGTAATGTGCCCTTGTTACTTGTGTTTTTGGGCGTTTTGTCGCCCTCTGCTGGCGCTTGGGTGCGACTGTGGGTTTCAGCACTATGAACAAGTATTGTGTAATTATTGACATCAACAATGGCGAGCTGCTAGTTTATTTTTTGATTGAAAATTTTACTAATTCTATTAAAACGAAAACATTAAGAGGGATTTTAATACAAAATTTCTGTAACTTGTGTAACATTTATCTTTTAAGAACTACAAGTCTTTCTATCCTTGGATCGCTTTAACTGAATGTTAATAATGTTAATGCCATCTTGTTGATTTATTGTTTTAATAAACAAATACAGTACTTATGTACCATATGTTGAATGTATATATCCGTCTTGTGTCATATCTTTCCGTTCCAACAATAATTTACAGAAAAATATGGCATATTTTATATAGGGTTTGAATTGCAATTAATTACGATTAATGAATTTTTAAGCTGTAATTAACTAGATTAAAAATTTTAATCGTTTGACAGCCTTTATATTTTTTAACAATTTATTTGTGTGATACAGCAGCAAATAAGTATTTCAACACCTGATTATCGGCTAGAATTCTGACCCTGAAAGACCCGTTAGTCCATCTGTTAAAGGTCCACCTCCACTCCACGTATTATCCTGTATCAGATGCACCTGTTTGAGGTCGATAGCAGCATAAAGACACCTGTCCACCCCATACAATCAGTAAGACTCAAACCTGTAACATGGCCAAGACCAAAGAGCTGTCCAAAGACATCAGAGACAAAATTGTACACCTCCACAAGGCTGGAAAGGGTTATCATAGACTTCATAATGTATTGATGGAATACGGGGCACGAGGCCGATAAATAGGGGGCCTGCATTGTTGCCGAGGCCTTCAAAGCTGACCGAGTGGAATCAGAAAGAGCTTTTTTCGTTAAAAATTCTTGTGAATAAATGTTTAAATCCCTGATTTCTCCATAGATTTGGACGTAAAACAGTCTCGAATCTTGGTTAAAAGCAAAAAAAAAAAAACGCGCAGTTAGCATTTATTTTACGTAAATATGTCGAAGTACAATGCTAGTCTGTTAGTAAATCTAGCTAGCGGCCTACTGATGTAAACAGAGCTTTTCCGGCGAAACTTCTTGTGAACAAATGCTTAAATCCCTGAATTCTCTATAGATGTGGACGTAAAACAGTCTCGATTCTTGGTTAAAAGCAAAAAAAAAAAAAAAAAAAAAACATGCAGTTAGCATTTATTTTACGTAAATATGTCAAAGTACGATGCTAGTCTGTTAGTCAATGTGGCGGCAGCCTTATGTAAACAGAGCTTTTCCGGTGAAAAGTCTTGTGAATAAATGGTTAAATCCCAGAATTCTTTATAGATGTGGACGTAAAACGGTCTCGATTCTTGGTTAAAAGCACAAAAAAAAAAACATGCAGTTAGCATTTATTTTACGTAAATATGTCGAAGTACAATGCTAGTCTGTTAGTAAATCTAGCTAGCGGGCGCCTGATGTAAACAGAGCTTTTCCGGTAAAAGTTCTTGTGAATAAATGCTTAAATCCCTGAATTCTTTATAGATGTGGACCTAAAGCAGTCTTGATTCTTTGTTAGAAGCAAAAAAAAAACAAACCGTGTATTTAGCATTTATTTTACGTAAATATGTCGAAGTACAATGCTAGCCTGTTAGTAAATCTAGCCAGCGCCCTACTGATGTAAACAGAGCTTTTCCGGTGAAAGTTTTTGTGAATAAATGCTTAAATCACCGAATTCTTTATAGATATGGACGAAAAACAGTCTCGATTCTTGTTTAAAAAAAAAAAAAAAAAAAAAAGTGCAGTTAGCATTTATTTTACGTAAATATGTCAAAGTACAATGCTAGTCTGTTTAGTAAATCTAGCTAGCGGGCGCCTGATGTAAACACAGCTTTTCCGGTGAAAGTTCTTGTGAATAAATGCTTAAATCCCTGAATTCATTATACAGTGCTGCTCAAAAGTTTGTGAACCCCCTCAACATTTTGGAATTTTCTATTATTTCAACCTGATTTCCTAATCAATCAATTCAGTAGTTTTTTTTTTGTTTTTTTAACAGTTGTGTTGTCGAGACTAAATTAAAAAGAGTTTTCATCAACTGATGTAGGTGCAAAATTGAACTGTTTGGTCACAACCAAAACCGCCATGTCTGGCGAAAAGTCAACACTGCATACCACCAAAAGAACCTTCTCCCAACAGTGAAGCATGGAGGTGGGAATGTCAAGATCTGGGCTTGCTTTTCATCCTCAGGACCTGGACAACTCCACATAGTCCAGGGAATCATGAATTCTGAGGAATATTGTCAAATCCTAGAACATAACCTGACGCCATCTGTTTTGAAGTTAAAGCTTGGCAGAAGGTGGATCATGCAACATGATAATGATCCAAAGCATTCCAGCAATACAACCAAGGAATGGCTGAAAAAGAAGAAGATTCGTGTTCTGGACTGGCCCAATCAAAGTCCTGACCTAAATCCCATTGAAATGCTGTGGCGGGACCTGAAGCGAGCAGTTCATGCCAGACGCCCATCAAACCTCTCTCAACTGACTGCGTTCTGCAAGGAAGAATGGGCAAAAATCCCCCAAAGTAGATGTGAGAGGCTGATTAGTCACTACAGAAACCGTTTGGTTGAGGTAATCTCTGCTAAAGGAGGCGCAATATCCTATTAACTGAAGGGGTTCACATACTTTTGCACACATGATATCTGAGTTTTTCTTAAATCAACCACTTTTGTTAAATAAAGAATGACAATATAACTATTTCTTTTGTTTCAGTCCATTATTTGGAATGTCAGTATTGTGGATTTGGGTATAACTTAACATTTAATAAGGTTATTTTAGTTTTTTTTACAAAAAATCTGACCATCGCTGTGGGGTTCACAAACTTTCGAGCAGCACTGTAGATGTGGACGTAAAACAGTCTCGATTCTTGGTTAAAAGCAACATCAAAAAAAAAAAAAACGTGCAGTTAGCATTTATTTTATGTAAATATGTCGAAGTACAATGCTCATCTTTTAGAGAATGTAGCTAGCGGTCGCCTTATGTAAACAGAGCTTTTACGGTGAAAATTCTTGTGAATAAATGCTTAAATCCCCGAATTCTTTATAGATCTGGACGTAAAACAGTCTCGATTCTTGGTTAAAAGCAAAAAAAAACGTGCAGTTAGCATTTATTTTAGGTAAATATGTCGAAGTAGAATGCTAGTCTGTTAGTAAATGTACAGTGGGGAGAACAAGTATTTGATACACTGCCAATGGGTTTTGTCGCCCTCTGCTGGCGCTTGGGTGCGACTGTGGGTTTCAGCACTATGAACGAGTATTGTGTAATTATTGACATCAACAGTCTTGTGTAATTATTGACATCAACAACGCTAGCGGCCGCCTTATGTAAACAGTGCTTTTCCGGTGAAAATCGTTGTGAATAAATGCTTAAATCCCCGAATCCTTTAAAGATATGGACGTAAAACAGTCTCGATTCTTGGTTAAAAGCAAAAAAACGTGCAGTTAGCATTTAGTTTACGTAAATATTACGACCTATGATGCCAATGCAGTAGCGGCTAATTTCTCCCATTGATTTTTTTCATAACGTTTCAAAATGCATGCATGGTACGAAATATAAAATATTTACCTTAAATCCTCAAACAAATCACTCCTGAGACAACCGTTCCCGTTTGTATGCGGTACAGCTTTTGTACTTTTTCAACAGAAATCCGGCATTAGATTGCTGCGTGCGTGTGTTGCTGAATAGCTCCTCTTGATGTGTGCGGCCCCCAACTTGAATGCGAGGCGCAGTGCATGACCTATCATTCATAATGTCAATACATTAGGAAGTCTATGGGGCTATGGAGCAATTGCCAAACAGCTTGGTGAAAAAAGATTCACTGTTGGAGCAATCATTAGAAAATGGAAAAAGCTAAACATCAATCTCAATTTGAGTGGAGCCCCATGAAAGATATCACCTCATAGGGTCTCAACGATCCTAAGAAAGGGGAGGAATCAGCCCAGAACTACACGCATGAGAGAATAGGGGCCTATGATGAATTTACGAGCATTAGTGATTTTAACAGTTGTTTTTGAATCCTTGTCATGTTTTTTGTATATTAGTTTTAGGGCTGCAGCTGTCAATTATTTAAGTAACCGATGAATCTATCAATTAGTTAGATCGAATAATAGAGTAATCGGATTAGGAACATTTAATGCGTTGCAGAATAAATTTTAGGAGATGTAAATCAAAGGCTTGGTAAGATTGTACTTTCAAAAGAGCATTAAATGCAAATACAAAATACAATTCCCGAGTGTCTTTTTTCAGACTATGCAGAATTGCACTTTAAATTCACAAGACGAATAAATTGAAATACCTGAGTTTAGCCTCAAACAGTATAAAAAAATTCATAAATGAGGTTCAAAGTACAACAAAAGAACAAGGACTGCCTGTATTATTGATTCAGCAACCCAACCTTAGTATCACAGTGAACTCTCTCTCACTTGCTCAGATCACGTTGCACACAAACAAGGGCCCGGACGGGACTACTCATAGCTGTCGGAAAAAAATCAGTTATCAAATTCGTTGGCAATTGATTTATTAATCGATTTTAATCGATTAGTTTTGCAGCCTTAATTTCCAATCAATGAAAATAGGTTGATCATAGACTTCACTATTAATTATTAATTAACATTATGAAGTCCAAAGGTTGATTTACCTAAACTGAAGCACCTCGAATATCAACTTGACAATATTGCTCCCACCCCCAAACAATAGTTAGTCTTGGCAGTGTTTAAAAGAAGAAGGAAAAAAAAAAAACGACATAGAGTTTCAAATTATTTTTTCCCCTTACTTTAATCCATGTTAATCAAGGGTGTAATACTTCCTGATTGTAATGTTTCATTAATGTGTGTCTGTAGGACAGGGACTTTCTCATGACGTTCAACACGTCACTGCATCGTTCCTGGTGGATGGAGCACGGTCCCGGATGCTTGGTGACACCGGTGTTGGACTCACACTTGGCCCCAGATGACCACCACGTCATCACTGTTTCCGGCTGCCTCTTGGACTACCAGTACATAGAAGTGCTGAGCTCGGCCATTCAGGTCCTGTTGGCAGTAAGTATAAACTCATAAACACAGGCTTCAAAACTGTTCATGTCACAGCAAAGTGTATTACTAGGGGTGTGACTAGGGGTGTGACAATATATCAAAAAGGGGTGATATACAGTATATCGCGATAAATTGTAGCCCAAAAGGTTATCGATATGCTCCCACCAAGAATCGATATATCGTTTTGAAAAGATCACTATTTAGAAAAGGTGGGGCTTTACAGTAATGTGTAGAGATACAGATCTTAGCCCCGCCCAGGTTGGTTTGGGGACATTTCAGGGACAATATCAGGTCACTTCCTGTTGATTTGGGGACATTTGGGGGAAACGTCCTGGTCATAACAGGTCACTTCCTGTTGATTTGGGGACATTTGGGGGACAGGTTCTGGTCATATCGGGTAATTCGTGGATATTTAGGAGACGTATCCTGGTCATATCAGGTCATTTGGGGACATTTTAGGGGCGTGTCCTGGTCATATCGGGTCATTTGGGGGGCGTGTCCTGGTCATATCAGGTCATTTGGGAACATTTGGGGGGCGTGTCATGGTCAGATCAGGTCATTTGGGGGGCGTATCCTGGTCATATCAGGTCATTTGGGGGGCATATCCTGGTCATATCAGGTCATTTGGGAACATTTGGGGAGCGTGTCATGGTCATATCAGGTCATTTGGGGGGCGTATCCTAGTCATATAAGGTCATTTGGGGACATTTAAAGGGGCGTGTCTTGGTCATATCAGGTCATCTGGGGACATTTGGGGTACGTCTCCTGGTCATATCAAGTTATTTGGGGACCGTGTCCTGGTCATATCAGGTCATTTGCGGACATTTGGGGGCGTGTCTTGGTCACATCAGGTCATTTGGGGACATTGGGGTGGGGCGTGTCCTGGTCATATCAAGTCATTTGGGGACATTTGGAGGACATGTCTTGGTCATATCAGGTCATTTGGGGACGTTGGGGTGGGGGGTGTCCTGGTCATATCAGGTCATTTGGGGACATTTGAGGGGCGTGTCCTGGTCATATCAGGTCTTTTGGGGACATTTGGGGTGCGTGTCCGGGTTATATCAGGTCATTCGGGGACATCTGGGGTGGCGTGTCCTGGTCATATCAGGTCATTTGGGGACATTTTGGTAGCGTGTCCTGGTCATATCAGGTCATTTGGGGACATTGGGGGGGGGTGTCCTGGTCATATCAGGTCATTTGGGGGATATTTGTGGGCCGTGTCTTGGTCATATCAGGTCATTTGGGGGACATGTGGGGGCCGTGTCCTACTCATATCAGGTCATTTGGGGACATTTGGGGGCCGTGTCCTACTCATATCAGGTCATTTGGGGGCCGTGTTCTGGTCATCTCAGGTCATTTGGGGACATTTGGGGGGGTGTTCTGGTCATCTCAGGTCATTTGGGGGACATTTGGGGGCCGTGTCCTGGTCATATCAGGTCATTTGGGGGCCGTGTGCTGGTCATATCAGGTCATTTGGGAACATTTGGGGGGCGTGTCATGGTCATATCAGGTCATTCGGGGGGTGTCCTGTTCATACCAGGTCATTTGGGTACATTTGGGGGGCGTGTCCTGGTCGTATTAAGTCATTTGGGGACATGAACAAATGTTCATTCCCTGCCACCCTCCCAGTTCAAATAAAGTGGACGTCTACTAATGATAAACTCCAATTTAACACAGCAGAAGGATGAAAATAGCTTGTTTTTCTGTTTGTTAGTTGTATTGTAGAATATCCTAGAATGATATCCTGTATCAATAATTGTTGTATCACCATATTGTGAGCCATGTATCGCAAATCGTATTGTATCGTGAGCGAACCAGAGGTTCCCACCGCTATGTATTGCACACTACTGTATACACTGTACAGTATTTAATGTGCTGCCATCTTTTCCTGAACAGCTTTTTGGCTTCGTGTACGCGTGCTACGTGAGCAAAGTCTTCCAGGATGACGAGGACAGCTGTAAGTCTTTTCACATTTGTTCTCACAGATACTTTTTTTTTTCCCAGAGCATTTTTTAATACACGCACGCACATATGCACCCCCCACACAGACACACACACATTAAAGCTATATTGCTATTTTGCCAATGAAACATTTTAGAGTTTATGATGGCAGTAATGACACAGAATAAAGCAAGCACATACAGTAAAATAGCTGAGGCCATTAAACAGTCATATTATAAGCTTCACTGTTGGATTATAATTTATGATGAATGCTTTACCCTAATAAAATATACCAAAGAAATCACACACAGATACAAAACAACGCGACATACTAATTGCTAGGTGCAGTCCGTGCCCAATCCACTCATTAAGTTCAGCCGTTTTGACAAGGTGAAAGACGCTATCCGACTCCATTATGTTCATTTGTGGCGTTAGCCACTAGCGTTAGCCTGTGGCCTGGCTACCAGTAGAATGCACCCTGTCCTGAAATTGTGAGAACCAGGGAGGAAAGTGAGTGAAAGCTCGTCTGGAGGCCGCCAAGAGTCTACTTAATGTCGGGTGAAAGTTTGGCGAAGCTCCCTTAAGCCCAACCCCATCACGTTTGCTTGTAGCGTTAGCCGCTAGCGTTAGCCTACTGGGCTTCTGTTTATTTGACTTCCTGATAACAACGTGACTTCATACGTAAGCACACTGACTGCTTTCTTAAAGGGGAATGAACATAGCCGAACAACACAGAGTCAAAGCGGGATGAAAGGACTTTATTTTCTTGTTTTATTAAAGTACCGAATTTACCGACATGGTCAAAATTACGTCGGTCATCGCGAAGAATTTCGGTAATGGTAAATTTTTGGTATACCGCCCGGCTCTATTTTGGGGTCACTTTTAAATCAGATCACTTCCTGTTGATTTGGGGCCATTTCAGGGCCAGTTCCTGTTGATATCAGGTCACTTCCTGTAGATATTACGCAACTTCCTGTTGATTTGGTGGCATTTCAGGCTCATCTCTGTTCATAGTGGGTCACCTCCTGTTGATTCTGGGGCGTTTCGGGGTTACTTCCTGTTGGTATCGGGTCACTATGGGTTTTAAATTAATAGGAATGAAGGCAAGTTTTTGTGCCATTGAAATAAATTGTGATTAGGGCCATTGGAAATGAATGGGAAATTTTGGCCATAAGAAATGAACGGGTATGTTTTTGGCAAAAACGATCGGAATTCTTAAGCAACGCAGGCTCTCTTTTGTTTGACACCCCAAAAATGACCCCCCCACCCAAAAACGCAGGTTTAAAAAAAATAAAATAAAATAAAAGAGTGAAATTTTGAAACCTACAATTTTTGTCCAAAACACATAATTTGTACATTCAAAAATCAGGACGCTAAGGGGCATAAAAATTAAGTGGCTTCTGCCAAAAACGTACAGTTTGGCAAAAATTTGCCAAAGACATACCTATTCATTTCTAATGGTCAAATTTTCCCATTCATTCCCATTCATAAAGAAAAAATAATAATTAAAAAAAAACATTTGGGAAAAAAAAAAAATATATATATATATATATATAAAATACATTTAAAAATAATAATAATCAAAAAATAATTTAAAAAATTATAATTAAATATATATAAAAAATATTTATAAAAATAAATAAAAAGTTCCCATTTATTTCCAATGACCAAATTCGCCATTCATTTCAATAGCACAAAAACCTCCATTAATTCCTAATAATTTCCACCCTAAGTGAAATACCCTCAAATCGACAGAAAGTGACCCGACATGCCAGCCATCACAGCCAAGCTACCATCGCAATTTCTTCAAAAATTGTATTTTCTCGCTAAATATGTTTTTACATTAAATGATTAATTAATGACACTTTTATGTACAGTGGGGCAAATATGTATTTAGTCAACCACCAATGTGCAAAAGTTCTTCTACTGGAAAAGATTAGAGGCCTGTAAATGTCAACATGGGTAAACCCAACCATGACAGGCAGAATGTGGGACAAAAATTGGGAAAATCACAATGTTTGATTTTTAAACAATATATTTCCAAATTAGAGTGGAAAATACTTCCCATGGGCTCACCACCTGTGGGAGGGGCCAAAGGGGTCGGGTGCGTAGGGAGTTGGGCGGCAGCCAAAGGCGGGGGCCTTGGCGGTCCGATCCCCAGCTGCTGAAGCTAACTCTTGGGACATGGAATGTCACCTCTCTGGCAGGGAAGGAGCCTGAGCTGGTGTGTGAGGCAGAGAAGTTCCGACTAGATATAGTCGGACTCTCCTCCACACACAGCTTGGGTTCTGGTACCAATCCTCTCGAGAGGGGTTGGACTCTCTTCCACTCTGGAGTTGCCCATGGTGAGAGGCGCCGGGCAGGTGTGGGCATACTTATTGCCCCCCGGCTTGGCGCCTGTAAGTTGGGGTTTACCCCGGTAGATGAGAGGGTAGCCTCCCTCCGCCTTCGGGTGGAGGGACGGGTTCTAACTGTTGTTTGCGCTTATGCACCGAACAGCAGTTCAGAATACCCACCCTTTTTGGAGTCCTTGGAGGGTGTGCTAGAGAGCGCCCCCTCTGGGGACTCCCTCGTTCTGCTGGGGGACTTCAACGCTCACGTGGGCAACGACAGTGAGACCTGGAGGGGCGTGATTGGGAGGAACGGCCCCCCCGATCAGAACCCGAGTGGTGTTCTGTTATTGGACTTCTGTGCTCGTCACGGTTTGTCTATAACGAACACCATGTTCAAACATAGGGGTGTCCATATGTGCACTTGGCACCAGGACACCCTAGGCCGCAGTTCGATGATCGACTTCGTAATCGTGTCATCGGACTTGCGGCCGCATGTTTTGGACACTCGGCTGAAGAGAGGGGCGGAGCTGTCAACTGATCACTACCTGGTGGTGTGTTGGCTCCGATGGCGGGGGAAGATGCTGGCCAGACCTGGCAGGCCCAAACGTATTGTGAGGGTCTGCTGGGAACGTCTGGCAGAATCCCCTGTCAGAAAGAGTTTCAACACCCACCTCCGGCAGAACTTCTCCCTTGTCCCAGGGGAGGTGGGGGACATTGAGTCCGAGTGGGCCATGTTCCGCACCTCCATTGTTGAGGCGGCCGATCAGAGCTGTGGCCGTAAGGTGGTTGGTGCCTGTCGTGGCAGCAATCCCCGAACCCGCTGGCGGACACCAGCGGTAAGGGATGCCGTCAAGCTGAAGAAGGAGGCCTATCGGGCCTTTTTGGCCTGTGGGACTCCGGAGGCAGCTGACAGGTACCGGCTGGCCAAGCGGACTGCGGCCTCGGTGGTCGCCGAGGCAAAAACTCGGACATGGGAGGAGTTCGGTGAGGCCATGGAAAACGACTTCCGGACGGCTTCGAGGAAATTCTGGTCCACCATCTGGCGTCTGAGGAATGGAAAGCAGTGCACTATTAACACTGTGTATAGTGAAGATGGTGTACTGCTGACCTCGACTCGGGACGTCGTGAGTCGGTGGAGAGAATACTTCGAAGCCCTCCTCAATTCCACCGACACGCCTTCCTTTGAGGAAGCAGAGTCTGGGGACTCTGAGGTGGGCTCTTCGATCTCTGGGGTTGAAGTCACTGAGGCGGTTGGTAAGCTCCTCGGTGGCAAGGCCCCGGGGGTGGATGAGATCTGCCCGGAGTTCCTAAAGGCTCTGGATGTTGTAGGGCTGTCATGGCTGACACGCCTCTACAACATCGCGTGGACATCGGGGACAGTGCCTCTGGATTGGCAGACCGGGGTGGTGGTCCCCCTTTTTAAAAAGGGGGACCGGAGGGTGTGTTCCAATTATAGAGGAATCACACTCCTCAGCCTCCCCGGTAAAGTCTATTCAGGGGTACTGGAGAGGAGGGTCCGTCGGGAAGTCGAATCTCGGATTCAGGAGGAGCAGTGTGGTTTTCGTCCCGGCCGTGGAACAGTGGACCAGCTCTACACCCTCAGCAGGGTCCTCGAGGGTGCATGGGAGTTCGCTCAACCAGTCTACATGTGTTTTGTGGATTTGGAGAAGGCGTTCGACCGTGTGCCTAGGGGAATCCTGTGGAGGGTGCTCCGGGAGTACGGGGTACCGAGCCCCTTGGTAAGGGCTGTTCGGTCCCTGTACGACCGGTGTCAGAGTCTGGTCCGCATTGCCGGCAGTAAGTCGAATTCTTTCCCAGTGAGGGTTGGACTCCGCCAAGGCTGCCCTTTGTCACCGATTTTGTTCATAATTTTTATGGACAGAATTTCTAGGCGCAGCCGAAGCGTTGAGGGGTCCGGTTTGGTGACCTCAGCATTGAATCTCTGCTTTTTGCAGATGATTTAGTGCTGTTGGCTTCATCAAGCCGTGACCTCCAACTCTCACTGGAGCGGTTCGCAGCTGAGTGTGAAGCGGTTGGGATGAAGATCAGCACCTCCAAATCCGAGACCATGGTCCTCAGTCGGAAAAGGGTGGAGTACCCTCTCCGGGTCGGGGATGAGATCCTGCCCCAAGTGGAGGAGTTCAAGTATCTTGGGGTCTTGTTCACGAGTGACGGTAGGAGGGAGCGGGAGATCGACAGGCGAATTGGTGCGGCGTCTGGAGTAATGCGGACTCTGCACCAGTCCGTAGTGGTAAAGATGGAGCTGAGCCGAAAGGCAAAGCTCTCGATTTACCAGTCGATCTACGTTCCTACCCTCACCTATGGTCACGAGCTTTGGGTCGTGACCGAAAGAACAAGATCCCGGATACAAGCGGCCGAAATGAGTTTCCTCCGCAGGGTGTCCGGGCTCTCCCTTAGAGATAGGGTGAGAAGCTCGGTCATCCGGGAGGGACTCGGCGTCGAGCCGCTACTCCTCCGCATAGAGAGGAGCCAGCTGAGGTGGCTCGGGCATCTGGTTCGGATGCCTCCCGGACGCCTCCCTGGAGAGGTGTTCCGGGCATGTCCCACCGGCGGGAGGCCCCGGGGACGACCCAGGACACGCTGGAGAGACTATGTCTCTCGGCTGGCCTGGGAACGCCTTGGGATCCCGCCGGAGGAGCTGGTTGAAGTGGCTGGGGAGAGGGAAGTCTGGGCTTCCCTGTTAAAGCTGCTGCCCCCGCGACCCGACCCCGGAACAAGCGGAAGATAATGGATGGATGGATGGAGAGTGGAAAATAAGTATTTGGTCACCTACAAACAAGCAAGATTTCTGGCTGTTAAAGAGGTCTAACTTCTTCTAACGAGGTCTAATGAGGTCTAACAAGGCTCCACTCGTTACCTGTATTAATGGCACCTGTTTTAACTCATTATCGGTATAAAAGACCTCTATCCACAATCTCAGTCCAACACACCCAAAACTCCACTATGGCCAAGACCAAAGAGCTGTCGAAGGACACCAGAGACAAAATTGTAGACCTGGATCAGGCTGGGAAGACTGAATCTGCAATAGGTAGAACGCTTGGTGTAAACAAATCAACTGTGGGAGCAATTATTAGAAAATGGAAGACATACCAGACCACTGATAATGTCCCTCGATCTGGGGCTCCATGCAAGATCTCACCCCGTGGCGTCAAAATGATAACAAGAACGGTGAGCAAAAATCCCAGAACCACACGGGGGGACCTAGTGAATGACCTACAGAGAGCTGGGACCATAGTAACAAAGGCTACTATCAGTAACACAATGCGCCGCCAGGGACTCAAATCCTGCACTGCCAGTCGTGCCCCCCTGCTGGAGCCAGTACACGTCCAGGCCTGTCTGCGGTTCGCTAGAGAGCATTTGGATGATCCAGAAGAGGACTGGGCGAATGTGTTATGGTCAGATGAAACCAAAATAGAACTTTTTGGTAGAAACACAGGTTCTCATGTTTGGAGGAGAAAGAATACTCAATTGCATCCGAAGAACACCTTACCCACTGTGAAGCATGGGGGTGGAAACATCATGCTTTGGGGCTGTTTTTCTGTAAAGGGACCAGGACGACTGATCTGTGTAAAGGAAAGAATGAATGGGGCCATGTATCGAGAGATTTTGAGTGAAAATCTCCTTCCATCAGCAAGGGCATTGAAGATGAGACGTGGCTGGGACTTCCAGCGTGACAATGATCTCAAACACACAGCCAGGGCAACAAAGGAGTGGCTTCGTAAGAAGCATTTCAAGGTCCTGGAGTGGCCTAGCCAGTCTCCAGAGTTCAACCCCATAGAAAATTTGTGGAGGGGAGTTGAAAGTCCGTGTTGCCCAACGACAGCCCCAAAACATCACTGCTCTAGAGGAGATATGCATGGAGGAATGGGCCAAAATATCAGCAACAGTGTGTGAAAAGCTTGTGAAGAGTTACAGAAAACGTTTGGCCTCCGTTATTGCCAACAAAGGGTACATAACAAAACTTTTGGTATTGACCAAATACTTCTTTTCGACCATGATTTGCAAATATATTCTTTAAAAATCAAACAATATGATTTTCAGTTTTTTCCCCCACATTCTGTCTCTCATGGTTGAGGTTTACCCATGTTGACAATTACAGGCCTCTCTAATATTTTCAAGTGGGAGAACTTGCACAATTAGTGATTGACTAAATACTTTTTTGCCCCACTGTATTTATCTCATTTTAATGAATTAATGACACATTTAGTAAGTATTTATTTAAAGATGTATTTATATACTAGTATTTCATTTTGTCCCATTTGGTCCTCAGTATGAATAGTCCATGTCTGTTTTTCATTTACTGGTTGGGGCAAGGATTAATCATACAGGGACCTCTAGTGGATTTTTTGGGGATTACATATCTCCACAAAGTAGTAGAAAAAGGCTCTTTGGAATGTTACGACCCAAAATGAAATTTGTCAATCTGAGAATCAATTTTTCACCAGCCATCAACCTCACTACACGCTTAATAACATGACTGATTTGGGGGATACCCTTCTGGATCTTGTGATCTGAGAATGTGCATGCGTGTGATTGAAATGTTCCTGTCTGCAATCTTATGTGTACGCCATCTGTGTGTCAAGCACCTCGCAAGTGAAAGCCCGTGATTAAACGATGACATGGTGCTGTCACATCATGAACCGTGGATGGGTGTCGCGATGTATTGTGACTTCATGTCGGCCAGAGGGGGAATATGCTTTTACATTGAATTAACATCAGTTCCATTTAGATCATCGTGTCTATTCTTGAATGGCTGATTCGCCCTGATGATAGACTTCCCACTTGATATTGATAATATGATTTGATTTGAATTGTTATTCAGATTACACGGAGCTCCAGAAATGACAGAATAAAATATATTGGTTTATCAATATTGATGAGTATTACGTGTGCATGAAATATTAATTTGTAGGTTTGATATTATTCCCATGAAGAACTGGAAACAGACAGAGGTAGCTGGTAATGACATCAATAGCGTCCAATTTCGTCCAGTTTTAGTCGACAATTACTGTAATTTTCAGACTATAAGCCACTACTTTTTTTCCTTCAGTTTATAGTCCAGTGCGGCTTATTGTTGTTGATATTTGTTGATATATTTGGGTTAATAGATGCCGATCGAATCTTTTTGTATCCAAATCCGGCTTTAAACTTCTCCACAACAGTATCTCGGACCTGCCTGGTGTGTTCCTTGGTTTTCATAATGCTCTCTGCACTTTAAACAGAACCCTGAGACTATCACAGAGCAGGTGCATTTATACGGCGACTTGATTACACACAGGTTGATTCTATTTATCATCATCGGTCATTTAGGACAACATTGGATCATTCAGAGATCCTCACTGAACTTCTGGAGTGAGTTTGCTGCACTGAAAGTAAAGGGGCCGAATAATATTGCACGCCCCACTTTTCAGTTTTTTATTTGTTAAAAAAGTTTAAATTATCCAATAAATGTTGTTCCACTTCACGATTGTGTCCCACTTGTTGTTGATTCTTGACAAAAAAAAATTAAATTTCATATCTTTATGTTTGAAGCCTGAAATGTGGCGAAAGGTTGCAAGATTCAAGGGGGCCGAATACTTTTGCAAGGCACTGTATCTACATAACGGCCCTCTGAAGGAAACCCAAATTACGTTGGGGCCCAATCTAAAGATGAGTTAGAATTTACTAACAATATCTGAAAGCCATAGAACAAATATTCACCACTGTACACTGAATATCTACTGCTGTCAGTTAGTTGTAGTAAAACATTCACTTTTTTAATGGTCTAGCCGTCCAAAGTCTAGTCTTAACACTCGACCACTTCCGTTGACGGTAAATCAACCTAACATAAAATGTCAGTTTTATTTTGTCCTATTAGCTCTAATAAAGCAGTTCTAAAACTGAAAAAGCATGTCTTGAAATAGTGCAAAAATAAATAGTCACTCAGTGTTTCAATGACTTCATCCTAGGGATAGAGCAAAATAAACATTACCTGATTTGAAAATATAAATACACTTCAAAAAGTGTTTGTAATACTACATTTGATAGTTCATTCTCTGTGCATTCGCCATAGCTTTCCTAGTAGTGATCATTCTTCTTCATCTGTTTTAGTTTGTCTTCTAATTCCCATATTGTTGGTTTATGTACATTACCTCTACAGCTCCCTGGATTTGAGGAGTAATTACCAGTTGGATTTTTTTTTTTTTTTTTAACCAAACGTATTTGCCATCTGACTGCATGAACTGAAGCATGATTATACGGGACGAATACAAATAACAAATACCGTTACACCCTTGACGGCAGTGCTTAATTTGTAAATCATTAGGTGCCGGAACTCAAAGTACATATGACAGTGCAGGGATGACGAGACGGGCACAGGTTCCGGAACATATGCCGCCGTGTCTGTCATTTGCATCTAGTTCTATATTATGTTATACAGTGCCCTCCATAATTATTGGCACCCCTGCAGGGTACCCGCGGGTTATTAAAAGTATTAAAAAAGCATTGAATTTAGTTTTCCATTATTAAAGGTATTAAAAGTATTAAATTAGCTGTTGTAAGTCTGGAATTTTTTCACTGTGGTCTTAATTTTCAAGAACATCTCAGTGCAACCTAAATTATATCCGTGACGAAGTTGTTGTTTTTTTTTAAAATCCATAACAAAGATGACGCTTAGAATTTTTAATATGCACTGCACTACAAATCGAAATGCAGCTCGTGCGTGCCAAACCACCACAACAGGCAAAACGGAGAATCCACCCACCTCTGCATCGGGAATGCGTGGAACGAAAACCCTGCAGGCAGAAGTATTGTGGATTCTGAACACCAACACAGACCACCATTCGTATACTTCAAATGAGTCCATTGGTAATCTGTTTCGGATATTACGTCATTTTTGGTCGGCATCAGCTGTCACAATGTTGGTCATATTGCGTTTTGTTCCAGAGGGAGCGTTCCCGATGTCTTAACTGTCTTTTGTAACGAATTTTCAGTTGGCAGAAAAAAACGCACATTTTCTTAATGTTTAAATGGTCTACATATTTGTATGATCATTATAAATGCATTTACACAATGAAATAACGGGGGAAAAGTTCGTTAAACATAATGTTGGTCAAATCGTGTTTTTTTCCGGAGGGAGCATTCCCGACTTCGTAACTACAGCCAATTTAAGCTCATCAAGACTTTAAGATAGAGGTAAAATCGGACCTTAAAAATCCAGCCCGACCCGAACTGGTCCGCGGGTATTAAAGCCCGACCCGCGTTTTGTCTGATAACCTTTGTGACGATGTCTGCATAAAAGCCTGTCTTTTGTATCGAATTCTCAGTTGGCAGAAAAAAAACCCGCACATTTTCTTAATGTTTAAATAGACTACATATTTTTATGATCATTATAAATTTATTTACACAACGAAATAACGCTGGAAAAGTTTGTTAAATATAAATAAACAGGTGCGGTTTTGTGGACTCGCAGAGGGGAAGATTAAAAAGGGCGTATAGGTACGCTCTGGCTCTGCAATGACCATACCAGCGCCTTCTCTTTTTTTATCCAAATTATTTATTTTATAACAAGTATTCCTTAGTTTATGATTCATACTTCGTTAATATATAGTTATTTCAAAAAGTTAGCGAGAAAGAACCCTGGCCTGGCCTGATGTAATAATTGACATTTAAATTTTGGTCATGTTTCAGTTTAATTTAGCTGTTTCCAGCTTGCTATGTTTATAACTGCGATGTTTGTTTACCGCTTTTCCTCTTACTGCGAAGAGGGAGGAAGTTACATCGGCTGCCGCTATGATATTTAAGTCATCGGCCATCTGCTGTGACCCGGGAATTTAACCCCTGCTTTCACGCACACTGCTTCCCATGTCAGTCGACACGGGAAATTGTTTTCACACACAACTGCTGCACGGTTAAGTCCCGCGATATTCTCGTTGTTTTGGAGTATGTGATATGGGCTCAAGTTACATCCAGATACTTTAAGTTGCAGTTTACGGGTCATGCGAAGGCAATGGACCTGCTTAAACATTTCGGTTTGTCTTTCGAATGAATGTGAATTTCACTGTTTTAACTCAAGAGTTAGCCATGTTCACTGGGGTCTTGGCAGGTGCACTAGCGGCTAGCCTGTTACAGAAGATGGCTGATCTGAGTCCTGTCCTCCTCCTGTTTTTGTCCATAATTATTGTGTGCGTGTGTGTGTGTTTAAAAAAATTCTGACAGACTTTATAATGTTACTTTAAATGTGTTTTAATTTTATCTTCAATATATGTGCATTCTTTTGTCAAACACACTTAGTAATTGAGGTTAAATTTGATGTTCATTACTTTATTTATTTAATGCAGTGCTTCTCAATTATTTTCTGTTACGCCCCCCCAAGGAAGACGTAAATGTTTCGCGCCCCCCCCCCAACTCTCTGCCGCCACTGTAAATAGTATCATTCGTCTATATTACAAGTACGCCTCAGCCTAACATTGTGTCCTTTTTTTTCTATTAAAGAAAAAAAGTAACATAGATCAACTTATAATAAAGTATAACTTTTTTAACATTGTGTTGCTTGTAACAGAAAAGACTTAATGCGCATCAATTTGCCTGAAGTTAAAAAAAAAAAAAAAAAAAAAGTCACATCCAAACTGTAAAAATACACTCAAGGTACATTTTTGACCATTTGATACTGAAAAATAAAATGTAATAAAATCAGTAAATAATAACAAATTCAAATTGATTAGAAACATTTACTCTTCAGGACAACATGCCAAAAAATTTGACCGAAAAAAAACAAAACTGAATAGAAGGGGGGAAAAAGGTCTCTGGACAGAAGGAAAGTTTTTATTTTCGCTGATTCACCACAGTGCTCACTGGTTTACTGATATAACACTGACAAAGCGGGACGATTGTGACAATTGGCAATATTCGGCACATTTTCGCTGAAAAACAATCAAGCGGCTTGTCAATGAGATTGAGGTCTAATGTCTTTAAGTGGCGTCTTAACTGATTTGGCTTCTCCGCTATAATCATTTTTAGACTCAGTAAACAGTGGTCTTTCCTCATTTCCCACTATATTAAAAGTCAAAGGCAAACGGCCCGAAAAAAGCGCATTCTCGGCGGCCGAGGGAGAACCGTAGGTGAGGGCGGTGGTCGTGACGATCCCAAGCCGAAAACGGCACTTCTCGGCCGGACACGTGAGAAAGACAGTGGGTCGCTGCCTGAGTCCAGCTCTGCATGAGTCTCTTCCGTGACTGTGCTCTTGCTTACTTCAAAAATACTGCACGCACTTTGAAAATGAGAGCGCCACTGCCACCCACGGAGTGGATGTGCAAGTACACTTTATTCTAGTACGGCATAAAAAAAAAAAAAAAAAAAAAGCATGTTCCCCGAGGTCACTCGCGCCCCCCCTGGCATCGCTCTGCGCCCCCCTGGGGGGGCGCGCCCCACCATTTGAGAAGTACTGATTTAATGTGATGCAATATGATCAAAATAATGGGTGCAAGAAAAGTATTAATTTTCAGTTGAAATGGCATTAAAAAAGGTCTTAAAAGTCTTGAATTTAGATTTATCAATTCTGGAGGGACCCTGCCCTGAAAAAGATTTGTTTTTTACCTTGTAATATATATATTTTTTTTATTATTCAAATAATATGGGACGTTAATGGAAAAAAAAGAGAAAAATCCAACCTTCAATACAAGTGCACTCATTCAGTGGGGAAAAAATCTCACATAAAGAAAAAATTATTTGACATCAAATAATGTGTGTCACAATTACTAGCACCCCTGGTCTTAATGCTTCGTACAACCCCCTTTTGCCAACAAAACAAGGCCTGGGGACTGAGATGGCCAAGGGAAGAGCTTGATTTTGTGTCTGGTGAACCATTTCTGTGTAGATTTGACCATATGTATCGGGTCATTGTCTTGCTGAAAGACCCAGTGACGACCCATCTTCAGCTTTGGTCTCACACAAAAATACACACGGTCCCAGGCTTCAACTGGGACCGTGTGCTTTGGTCAGATGAGACCAAGATGGAGCATTTTGGCAACAAACACTCTAAGTGGGTCTGGCGTGCCACGAAAGATGCGCATGCTGAAAAGCACCTCATACCCACTGTGAAGTATGGGGGTGGGTCAGTGATGCTGTGGGGCTGCTTCGCTTCCAAAGGCCCTGGGAACCTTGTTAGGGTGCATTGCATCATGAATGCTTTGAAATACCAGGACATTTTAAATCAAAATCTTTTGCCCTCTGCCCGAAAGCTGAAGATGGGTCGTCACTGGGTCTTTTTAGCAAGACGATGACCCTAAACATATGGCCAAATCTACACAGAAATGGTTCACCAGCCAATAATTATGGAGGGCACTGTATCTACCGTAGCATCATGCGGACGTAGTTTGTTGGCTATCAGCTACAGTCAAGTATTATAGGAACTACCTAGCATCGTGTTTGGAACGCCGTCACAACTCCCTTGCCTCCTCCTCACTCCTGCTCTGCTCTCTCGTCTCCGTGAGTCCATCTCTCTTAGATTTTTCTCGCGTCATTCAACCAGCATAGTAACGCATAGTAACGCACACCTTTCCCGCCTCAGTAACGGTAACGACGTTGCCAAGATGAGAAAAGTAATTAATTAGATTACTCACTACTGAAAAAAAATAACGCCGTTAGTAACGCCGTTATATTCTAACACCATTATTAACAACACTGCCCGGAACACAGGGAGGCCAAAATCAAGAGGTGCTGGATCTTGTTCCGGCAGGATCCGACACAAATTAACACCTGCCTGGCGGTAACCCATCCTCTCCTTCTCTTTTCAGTTGACTTCATCGGTGGTTTCGACTCCTACGGCTACCAGCCTCCACAGAAGTCCTCGCACCTACAACTGCAGCCTCTCTACACGTATGTCCGGCTCATTACTATCCTCCTGTCCCCCTTTTCAACCATAACGTCTTCTTTCCACCACAGAGCTGGCTAATGAACACTTGAGGCCAAACAGTGCCACTGCAGACGGACCGAGTCGATGAACCCAATTAGAGGACTTGATTACCTACCCCCGCCTTGAAGACGAGATGTGTGAGCGTGTGTGTGCCTGAGTAAGATTACCATCCCTGAATGGAATGTACCAATCTCAGGGATGAACCAGCATGTTGGATGGGTGGCCAGATGGGATGAATCGGAATAAGGAGACAGTCAATTCACCAGAGACACAGTTCTTTACCAGCTATCAACACAAATGTGTGTAATGTACTACAATATGTGTGTGTATGTGTGTGTCACAGGACTAACCGGTGCAA
Source organism: Corythoichthys intestinalis (assembly GCF_030265065.1). NCBI lineage: Eukaryota > Metazoa > Chordata > Actinopteri > Syngnathiformes > Syngnathidae > Corythoichthys > Corythoichthys intestinalis. The sequence goes on from NC_080416.1 coordinate 29,911,745, forward strand.
TTGAAATCGCTCCTCGCACGATTGTAGTTGTGGGAGGGAGCGTCACGTAATTTAAAAGAAAAAGGCACGACTCATTGTCAGTTTAGAATGTGTTGATGTCAAACTAGAGCAGTTTTAAGACTTCTGCTCCCAATCCCATCTGCGATCGGTCCTTTAAATGTTAAAAACAAGTAACTTAAAACACTAGAAGAAAAATGATGAAAACACTCTAGTTTCTCAATTTTTTGTCGCCCCTTTATGTCCGGGTCGTATTTGGTGCCAATCGGGTCAATTTACAAAAAGGAGTTGGTAGTGCAGATGGTGTTGGGATCAGGCATTAGTATGTCTTTGGGGAGGGGGGGATATTGTGCATGTAAATAACCAGCCAATGACTGATTTTGTTTAGAAAAAAAGGGGATTGCATTAGGTTGTGGAAGAGTCGCTCGGGGGGGATATTTTTTTTCTTGATATCTGTGTCTCTTGTTGGTCTTCTCACTCTCAAACATCGTAACACGCTCTTTGACATTTTTTGGTCTGTCAAATGGGAGCAGAGGAAGGAGGGAGGGACACAGGTATGATGTAAACACCTTTAAATAAAGGTGCACGGTACAGTTTGAAATAATAAAAACACACTTTGTACATGAAAAACGAAACTTGTGTGCTCATTGGTTTGATTTTTACATTGATTTTGATGAAAGTTATTTTACTGTAATATTCGGACTATAAGGTGCACCTGACTATAAGCCACCACCCACCAAATTTGACATGAAAATGGCATTTGTTCATAGATACGCAGCACTGGACTATAAGCCACAGCTGTTTTCGCTGTATTATGGGCAGTGATGTGACAGATTACTTGAAAAAGTAATTTAATTGCTGATTACTGATTACTCCTCAAAAAAGTAATCTAGTTACTTTACTGATTACTTTGATATCAAAGTAACTAAGTTACTTTAAAAGTAATTTGTCAGTTACTTTTCCCAATTTTTCTCCCTTTGCAGCCTCAACAGAAAAATTTCATCGCATGTAATTGAATTTTTCAGATAAGGCTTTATCTTCGAGTTAGCAGGGGTTTAAAGGAGTTGATTTCAACCACCACTGACTTGCGCTAGCTCAGCCACTCCGGAGCCCTGAAACTAACAAATAACTGACAAACTGCACAGAATTTGTTCAAAACAACTCCAACGACTAATTAAACCCCCACTAACTCGAAGATTAAGCCTAATGTCAAAAATTCTGAACTCCCCCTTTAAAATAAAGACCTGGCCGTTAAAATGCTGTCTATAAAAGTTGTAAACCAATAAGACAAACAACAAAAACAAATGAAATGAACAAGAATCCTACAAAGTATTTCATAATGCATTCAGTATAGGCCAAAAGTTTGGAGACACCTCAAGGGTGGACACTTTGAAGAATGTACAATATAAAACCTGTTTTCAAGAACATAATTCCTCATGTTCATTCATATTTTTAATATTTTCACTGAGAATTTACAATAGTAGTGAAAATATATAAAAAGCACAAATGATGAGGCGTGTCCTAACTTTTAACTCGCTCTTTTGTCACCCCCTCCACACACATACACACAACGTCACACTCCGCCTATGGTTACAAACTATAACTATAAAATGTACGTAAAGGCTGGTTACAAACTGTAAAAGTGCTGGCTGTCTCGTTACCTGTTGGCTTTGTTTCGATTTTTGTCGCGTTGTGCTGTAATTCCAAGTGGTTCCTTGAATTATTAGATGTAGAGTTATTAGCGGTCGACTGCCCTTTTGAGCCACTGCAAAATTTGCGACGCACGGAGATATTTTTTGTCATCTTTATTGGAGAGAAATGTTAAGTCATGGCTCTATGTCCAATAAGCAAATGCAGCTGTTTGTGGTTCTTCTCCTACGTCTTCCACTGTTAGCATCCTGAGAGGTAGCCAGTTGTTTGTTAGCCGCCAACAGCGCTCATAGCATGGTAAAACACGTGAGCCTGTTTTTTCCCCCCGATGAGAAAACGTGACATCCAACGGAGATACTTTTGTCATCTTTACTGGACAGAAATGTGAAGTAATGGCTGTATTTCCAGTGAGCAAAGGCATCTATTTGCGGTACATATCCTGCCTTTCACTGTTAGCCTCGCTGCATCGTCAGAATGCTATGTTGTTGGCCGCCGTGGCAGACACCGCTCAGCATCAAACAGCACCGTAAAACACGTGACCCGTTTTTTTTTCCTCCGATGAGAAATGCTCTTCGTACATGACTACAGTATTCTTCATTCTACATACATTATGAGGACAAAAACAAAATAGTAACGCACGGGCAGTAGGGAAACTAACTTTAATCGCATTACTGGCTTGGAAAAATTAACGCGTTAGATTACTCGTTACTGAAGAAAGTAATCAGATTACAGTAACGCGTAACGCGTTACTGACAACACTGATTATGGGATATTTACACCAAAAGTTATTAAACAGTAAAACTTTGACAGCGACATCATAAGACTAAGACCAATTGAACCACCATGAAGCTTTAAACCAGTTAGCTGCAAAGTGCTATTGCTTCAAGAAACTTCATTTGGCCATCACTGCTCCGTTGGGGGAGACATTCAACCCCTGCTGTCAACACTGTTGTCATTCAACATGCCTCCTAGCATGCATTACAGCACAGCAGATGTGAATAATTAAAATTTATTAGTCGGATTTTTCTTTTATCCTAGGCAATAGTTGTTTAATAGATTGCTTCAGTTACCTGACATGTATCGGTAAACACTTCCGCCTCAATCAGAGAGTCACTCATGTTGACGTGACGCGTCTTTATCAGCTGATAGATGAAGAAAAATTTGACTAATTTTTTAAGTGTAGACAAAATGAACTCAATACAACAATCAAAATTCATGTTCTTTGCTAATTGTTTCTTCAGTTACTGTTCCAGTTGTTTCATTAATTGCTAGTTATGGTGTTTGCTAACACTTTATTTGACAGTGGTGCAATAAAACCGTCATAAGACCATCATAATTGTGACATGATACTGCCATGAGCATTAATGACTGCTTATGACAGATGTCATTTAATGTCATCCCACAAATAGTCTCACTTTTGAATGGATGTAAAAGATCCGAGCTGACATAAATGGAGTTAGTGACATAATTTGCCGGATGACACTTGATGACCACTGTCATAAGCATTTATTAATGCCCATGATAGTGTCATGTCATAATTATGACGGTCTTGTGGCAGTCTTATAATACTGCTGTCAAATAAAGTGTTACCTATTAACCCAAATAAATCAACAAATAAGACGCACTGGACGATAAGCCGCAGGACTCAAAATGAGGCGAAAAAGTAGCAGCTTATAGTCCACAAATAACAATAACTCTTGTGTGAATGAATAAGTTTCTTCCACACGAAGGTTTAGATTTTCTAAGCTTACAAGACATGATCAGGGCTGTCAACAGACTTGCAGGGGCCCAGGGACAAGAGACCATTAAAGGCCGCCACCCCTGCCACCGGCTTGTCACAACAATATACGCAGTACTCTTAACGATTTGCAAGCAGTGTAAATTTTCAAATGATTTAATTAGAGATGAACAGTTAAATTTAACAGACCGGTATGTGATGTGACACAATATAAACAAACAATTTCGATCTATTGTCCCATGTAGGCTACAATACAATACAACTGAGAGTAATATGCCTGCCTGCTAAGCAACAAAACAGTATAACAAATAAGGGTGTAACGGTACATGTATTTGTATTGAACCGTTTCCGTACGTGGTGCTCGGTTCGGTACGGAGGCGTACCGAACTATTCTGACATATTGTAACCCTTACTTTTCGAGGCTGTGAGTCGATCGGGTTAGTTTCTTTATGTCAATTATATTTACTGCGTCTTCTCTACTATAATAAGGACCAACACGGTAGGACAGTATAACCCAGAAACGTGAACGGCACGACAACGTGGCCGCCGCGAGAACGCAGTGAAACACGGGCGTTAGTCAGCCAATGTGCACCAATCGCAGTGCTAGTGTTAGAAGCGTCCCAGAAGCGGCTCAACACGACGCACGCAAAAAGAACGGCAGAGTATATTATTTGATGCGAGACGCGACCCTCCTGCGTCAATACCACTACCGGTAGCTAGGATCGGGCAGACCGGAAGTCACTCGTGTAAAAATACGGTGGATCCGGTCGATTTTCAAACTAATATGCAATCGTAACCCACTTTTTGAGTCCATCAGATCTCTTGAGTGGTAGATTGGAGCACAGTTGACTTGTCTTTGTTGATTTACTGCTGTCTTCTCTGCTATAATAATAACCAACACGGCCCCGTGTTCAATACAAACCCTCCTACCACAACAAAACAAGTAGGAACTTATTTTCACATAGGAACTAAAGTTATACAACATGAAATATACAATATAAATGAATACTACATCACATTTGTAAAATATAAACACGTAATAAAATAAATAATAGTCCATTTAAATAAAATGAAATGAGCTAAAACACCTGTAATTAAATAATAAGAATAATACACATATCCTGCTTATACAATTAAAATTTATTCATTTCTGTGTGGCGCTTTAAGTTGAGAAAATCCACCAATAAAGCTTTTGAAAACCGTTCATAAGAAAAAAAAAAATGATTCATTGAGCCAGTTCATTTGTAAAATACATGTTAAAATCTTTGTCATTGGGATTGCTTTTCTCTTTAGCACAGGACTTCTTTTTCCTCTTTCTTTCAGAAAGAAAGCTGACCAATACGTGGGGTCTGAAAGGCAAATTGTTGTTGGATTATCTTTAAATACCCGCTACTTTTTGAGCAGAATTCTAGCTTTGTATAGGCTAATGTTCCTATTGTTGAAAGCACAAAGGTGTGTAATAAACAACTAGCACATTTATATTTTGCATTTTGTTTTCTTACTGTACCGAAAATGAACCGAACCGTGACCTAAAAACCGAGGTACGTACCGAACCAAGATTTTTGTGTACCGTTACACCCGTAATAACTAAACATCCTGTGCCTGCCCCCTCCACATCCCTGAGGTTACCAAGCCCTCAAACAGTGATGCGCCTAGATTTTTTGACAGCAAAGTCTTTTATAACATCAGTGAAATCCAGTTTTTGAGCATGCTCAGGCTCAATGGAGAGCATGGCTATAGCATGGCAATAGGCTACAAGCGGCTGGTGACAGACTCGAATCGGGCTTTGGACACGGTGATCGCGAATGTAAACATTCAGTGTTAGGGTTTAGCGGCTGTTGTTCACTTACCGACATCACCGTCCACAGCCAACTCTAGCCCTAATTCTCTGGCTTCTTGTCCCCCTTTTAAAAACTTCATCATTTTTTCTCGTTCACCTCTATGATCTTCATTTCTTTTTCTTTTCTTTTCTGCGCACCCGATTTATGACGACTCGCGATGTTGAGAGTTTATAACAATGATAGATTTTAATTTCCCGCAGGGCACGTACGTAGTGTGGCCTTGAGTGCGCCACAGCGGAGTCAAACCATTCTCTGCTAAGACAAAAGGGTTTTTTTTTTTTTTTGTTGCAAAAATAGGAAAAAAAAAAACATATATTTGCAATAATTAATATGTTAAAGTTTTTAATTATATATCAGGTAGAACATAATATTTAATCGGACAATGATTTCAATAAAAAAAAGAAATATGTGTATGTAAAGTTAAATAAATTAAGGGTCATTCAGGGACCCCTATGGTCCTGAGGCCTGGGACAACATATCCAGTTGCCCCTCCGTCGACGGGCTTGGACATGATATATCGATTCTTAGTGAGATTATATCAATAACCTATTGGAATACAAAGTATCACGATATATCACGATATTCATATACAGGTAATCCCCGGGTTATGACGTACCCGATTTATGTGATTTCGATTTTACGACGCATGTCTTGTGCTTTTCTTTTTTCTTTTTTTCTTTTAATGTTGACCTTTATTTCGTGACGCATGCTTTTATTTTGGCGCAGGAAGCGTATAGAAGGTTGTACTTCCGCACGCGAGAGCTTTTACACACCGCACATATGAGAAAGAGTGAAGAGGGGACAGCCTGCGCGCACATTTGTTGCTTGTGAGGGGAAGACTGTATATAACCCCTTTTGTACTGTTTATTGTGCGTTTTCGATTGTGGTCGAATACTTGGGGCAAGTTTATATGATTGTTTTTGATGATGCGCGGATGCTAACTGATACATGCTAATCGCTCGTTATTGCTGTATCAGCAGCTACTTGTAAACGCAAATTTGAATTGCTGTTGAAGATGAGACTGATTTCATTGCATTTTATTTTGATTCTGCAAGTGTTGATGTCATGAGCAGCTGAATAAAGTCAGCAAACCACACAGACGTCTGACATCGTCATTTCGGAGCTTAGCTCGTTCTCTAGCTAGGACTAACGTCTTGGCGAGGACCTATAATACATGTTTTTGGATAGTTTTTTTTTTTTTTTTAATTTAGAGGGTGTTTTGAGGTATTTAAAGGGTTAATTCCGATTTATGCGGAAATCCGGGTTGCATCGCTAGCGCAGGAATGGGACTCGTTTGTCAACCGGGGACTACCTGTGTTGTCACTAGTGCTGCAACGATTAATAAATTAACTTGAGTAATTCGATTAGAAAAAAGATTTGAATTAAACTTTGCTGCTTCGAGTATTCGTTTCATTAAAATGGCGTTGTAATGGTTTGTTTTGAAAGTGTTTGCATTTAGTTTTATTGAGTTGGATGCCCTCTAGTGGCAATAGTGAATATGACATAACCAGTGGTGAAAGTGACTAGAATTTCTTGCCAGAACTCCCTGACGTGAAGGTCGCCACAGAGCCAGAAATTGTATCTATTTATTTATTTATTTATTTGGGGGGGGGGGGGGGTAAACCTATTAAACTACTGAAATGCAAAGAAACCTTTTAGCACAGCTATTTCTATAACACATACAAAAACTGATTTTCATCCAAAATTGTATTTTTTTTCAATGATTTGCAAAATAAAAGTTAACAAAAACAGCAATAATCCCTCCCTCCAGCTCCAAATTTTTATTTTCCCTCATTTCCTCACATACTAAATGCCAAATCTCAATTTTAAATACTTAAGAACATAGGATATATATTAAAATTGAAGTTAATGTATACATTTACTTTTTTTTTTTTAATAATAAAGATATGAGTAACATACGTTCAGAAAAATAAGTACAAATGACTTATATTATGCAGAGTGAAATGGAATATATTTTAAAGATCGCGCAAACATTGACTTTTTTAAATCATAAGGAAATGAATAAGTAGCCTAACATAAATGAACAAATATAAGTCCAAAGTGCACATTGACAGCTAAGATGTTCTGAACCTCCCCATCAGAGCAAATAAAACTAAATATGATAAATAAGCCTCCTCAACTGTTTCGTTGCTCTTAAAGATTTGATCCATTTTATGTTGTATTGCCCTTTTTTGTCGCATCAATTCAACAAGCATTTTTTTTTTTTTTTTTTTGCTGTTCCAGAAAACATGCACATTTGAACCAATCAGAGCTAACCATCTCTGCTGATCAAACACTTTATTATCCTTTTTGTTAACACTTGTGTATGTAAATCTGATGTTGGTAGATCGTTTTCTTTTTGGAGCTGAAATGCATGTGTGGCAGCTTAGCATTTTTTTTTTTAAACATAGCGTTTTGGCAGTTGCTGTCATATTTTCGGAATCAAAGCACCATGTACCGGAACAGCATTCCGGCCCTGAATCCTATACTGGAACTCCGTTCTGGCCCTGAATCTTATAGCGGAACTGAGTTCCTGACCGTTCTGGCCCACTTTCCACCCTGGACATAACTCATTTCACATGGCTGAATCCAGCTGCTACGGGGTTGGGGACGGGCGTGGGGTTGGTGGTGCGTCCCCCTCTTGCCATTCCCGAGGGCCGGTAGATGGGCGCGCAGGTGTCCCGGGGACCACCCTGGATTCCGGGGAGGGGAGGGTGGGGGGGACGAGGGCTCCTTTGCTTGGCTACGGGAGGAGGGATGGGCTGCGCTGCCCCCTCCCCGGGACCGCCCTCCCTCCCCGGGCTGGCTGGGTGGGGGCTGTGGCCCTGTGTCGGCGCCCGCGTGGCGTCTCCGCTCGTCTGCGTGGTTGCTGCGCGCCCGTGCAGCTGGATATAATTGGGTGCGCTCGGGCAGGGGGTCCCGGTGCTGGGATTGGCGATGGGGCGGCGCAGGTCGGTCGCCAATGGGCTTACACTCACAAGGCATTCACACGATTACTGGGTTCTAGATCACAGAGATGATTTGTGTACACTCTACCCCTTTTTATCACTTAGCTTATAGACTCCCCCACCTTCTTCCCCCTCTTTCCTTGGTCAACAGGCCCCCCACATGGTGTCAACCGGAAATACATTTAGCTGATGATAGCACCAACATAGTAGTTAGTGTAGTTCGGCGTTCAATGTATTTCTTGTTGTTTTTTGTGTTTCTTCTCTTTCCTCTCTTGTGTTTCTTTTCTTCTGTTCCCCCATAACCCATTCCTGTTCGCCGTTTTGTCATAATAAATGAGGTATGTTGAATGATCACAAAGGGAGTATGTCAGACTCTCAATGTGAAACATTAAAACTGTTCAGACTACCCGGGCACTTAGACTTCCATTCTCCGTGTCAAACAGCTGAACAGGACAGGTTAAAAAAAAAAAAAAAAAAAAAAAGAATAATGGACCACTAAAATAATCGATAGCTGTTGCCCTAACTGTCCCACCCCAAAACTTACCTTACATGTATATTGCACTCACTTATTTCAGAAAAAATTTAATGGGCCAACTCTTTATAAAAACAAGGAATTTGTCTCGTTATTTTAAACAGTTATTACCCCAAAAAAGTGCTTTTTGGGGGGATTATTTTCTGAAATTCTACTTCGAGTCCTACCAACATCCACACTCATATGAAATCTAAAAGAAAACATTCAAAATTCCCTTCCAGTAATGTTTTACGCTAAAAATACGTATTCAATAGGAATAGTAAGTACACTGTTACCATGGCGACAGTCTGTCTGCATTACGTCACCCCCATACACTTTGCGGCAGTCTTCCCTGGAGCCCCGGGGAACCGGACTGGGGAAGTCACCAGCTCAGCGTGACCGGGATGAGGCTTCTAATTTGGGCTTGCATTTTTGGGTGAAGGCGCGGCGCGTGACGTTCAGTCTGTCTGACCACAGCGCGTTGCCATGGTTGCCAGTTACCTGGTTGTCTTGGAGACAGAGCCCCCACCCCCCATAACAGTAATTTATTTAATTAAATTGAATAATGTTTTCGTTTTTTTACTGTATTGTAGCGCCAAGTACATGGTGTCTTTCCGGTGCCCTCTCGATACAGCAATGAATGTACACTATTCGTCCATTGACAAACATGGTGAATGAGGTCCACAAATGCAACACACGGCCTAACAAAGAAAGCGGGCCCCGGTGCGGCCCTCCCCTCCCCGGTTGGCGCAATGAACCGCACGCTCTCTCCCGGCCCTCCCGTCCCTTCCCATCATGCAGCGCTCGCGCCTACTCCTCCGCCGAGCCGCCATGTTGTCGGAGTGAAATCCTGGGGCGTCAGAAAGAAGCTGGGGCCGAAATCCGCGACCATCCACCCTCTCCGCCGGTAAGTGGCGCCTGCTGTCCGCTCGCGATACCTCGGCACGCTCTTAGCCACCCACCGGTGCGGATATTGTCGCCATGGAGGGGTGAGAGGGGCGGCTTTTGTGAGACGGAGCCGACTCACCTCCCAAGCTTTCAGTCCCCCCCCCTCCTTTCCTCCCGTTGTGTCGGTCTTCCGCTCCAGACAGCTCGCGGGCCTTTGTTTAGCACCCGCGTCACGAGTACCTGTTCGGCCGCAGGGGGCTCGGCCCACCGGCAAGAGAACCGTTTGTGCCAGCAGCACCGCCGCTTGTTGCTAAACACACTTTTTGGCGCCCATGTTTGGGCACCGGTTCACCCGGGGCTGAAAGCGCTGTGAAGTCGGTGGTGGAGGAGGAGGGGGAGGCCGTGTTATTGTTGCTAGACACCTACAGAGCAAGCAAGCGACCAACCGAGCCTTCCTCTTGCCAAAGCCGCTTCCGGCGTGAGTGAACCGGGATACGTGCGAATGTAAGCCTCGTTTATTGATTGTCAGAGCCGGTGCTTTTGTTGTGTCATGTCCGTTGTGTAGGGAGGGAGAAAGACTAACGTGAGTGCCCGAAGAAGCTAACCTGTATTGTCACACCCCGTTAATGTAGCCAGTGGTGGTTACATGCTATGAATGTATTGGTCAGTGGACCACCGGTGTCCTTCCCGGTTCTCGGTGGCGTTCAACCCGGGAATAGTCGCTCGTTTCCGGATGCTATAAGCATGTCATGTCGGTGAATGACACGAGTGTTGTGGATTTCCGGGTGTTTTTCTACTTGCCTCCTCGTTGCTTTGGCCGTCATTTCTGGCATTTTTTGTAACAAAGAGAGTTTTTAACGGGTTATGTTTTATGCTTTTTGTCAGTTTTTAACATATATATATTACATTCGTGAAATTGTCTTTCGTCAAAAGGGGGTGTGTATGCCTGACGATAGCTAACATGCTAATATAATGAAACAATATGGCCCTCAGTGTCCTCAGCCGAATATGAACCTGGTGAATTTTCCGTAAAAAGAGATTAAAGGGGGTAAGGTAAGCAGGGGGGTTGTAAAAGACAGATCGGCCTTTGCGTGTTGCATTATTTGGGGGATGTTAACCTGCTCAGCATCCATCTGTTCAGGTTGAATGAATCACAACAGAAAGTGAGCATTGTTATCATTGTCAAGGCAGACATTTTGTTTTGGCAAGAATCAGATTGTGCAGGTGAGTACACTTCAGCTAATAGTCATAAATTCATCGAATACGATAAAAAAAAAAGAACAAAAAAAGGCAGTTTGAGGATGCTTTAAAATAGATTATTATCACAGACAAGTGAGTTGATTATAAATTAACGCAACCTCAGTGAGTGCATTTAAACTGTTACCTGTTCAGATTTTTTTTTTTAAATTATTCATTTATAATGAATGAGAACTGCTGAAGCATGCAAGTTAGTACTTTACTTTGAAACGGTTTCCCCCAAAGAGTTTAGAGAGTAAAATGTCATATTCCATTTATAGTGTAGCATTTCAGTATCTGCTTTATGAATCTTTTCCATGTCCTCTGGTATTAAAAGACATTTAATGAAGTGCTTTATGTTATGTTTATGTTAAATAATGTTAGATATTAGTTGTACAGCTTTGATTTGTAGTTAGCGTTACTAGTGTATTTAGCGTACGAGAATCATACAAAGTGATAATAAAAGTACGTAATGATTGGAGAAGTGGTACATTTTGTGTTTATTTTTCATTACAATGCTGTATTTTTTTCCCCTTTTTGCTTAGTTTATGAATTATGTAAATGTTTTTGTCTCACATTTATGTCAAATCTGCGTTTCATAAAAGTTTGTGAGTGGGGTATTTTTCTCTATTATTTTTGTACATTTCTATGGTTGTTTTGTATCCCTCGTCTGAAAAGATTTTGGAGCTTAGGATAGAAAGACTTGAAGTTCTTAAAAGATAAAAGTTATAATGAGTTAAAATAATTTGATATTAAAACCTCTCTTGATGTTTTCATTTTTAAACGATTTGTAAAATTAGTTCAACTAGTAGGTCGCCATTGTTGTTGACGTCGCAGGGCAGAAACGTCACTGGACTACGCTGCCGGGCTTACAGAGTATGACTAGCTGCATAAACATGTCATCTGTTCAGCCCCTTTAATTTGAACCCGAGAGGAACATTAATGAGCAGGACAGCACTGTCGATATTTCACACATCAAGCAGCAAAAGCAAAATGAAAAGGAAAGACTGGATGAGATGAGAGTGGGACCAAACCGGTGTTCTGCCAAAATGTGCTACACTGGCGAAATGTACTGCTAGAGTCGAATTTGACACCCAAAGTACTACCGTGCGCTTTTAGCTTGATTTGTTTAGATCCATACAGGCAGAACATACTAAAGATGCCTTAAGAAAATACTTAAATGTTGTAATATCAAACAAGGGTGGTTTAAATACGCTAAGTGACTAATGTGGTCAACAGATCAACAATCTGCTTCAAAGCTACCACAAGAAATCACAATGCTTAAAAGTATGGGAGGGAAACGCATGCAAAAAGTATTTATAAAAAATTCAATAAAAGCACAAATAGTAAGTACTCACCGCTTTTAACCGATGTGCGCATGTGTGTAATGTCTCTCCGCGTAAAAAACCAAGGCAAGCAACGAAGGGATCTAGAATACGAACTGTCAAATGGCAGCAAGTCAATATCTTGGCAACCTGCCTAGGATCGGTTCAAAGACACTGCTGATTAGCTGAATTGGATGCAGGTACGACGTTGGGAACTCATCCCACAGCTCTGTAAGAAAACAATGTGACCAGCAGCAGATTGTGACAAAATCATGCCAGTCGCTATACTAGCTTCGCTTGCTAGTTGGCACAGCTATTCTCCCAGTCCAGGCCAACTACGTCATCACCACGAGCGTCCATCGCGTGCATAAAACACGGGGCCCTCCATAGGTCAAAACATATTCTAAATATTATAGATCTTTAAATCAATAGCAATATTTTATGTGTTTCAAATAACATATTTTAGTAAATGAGGACAATTGTAGCTCATCAGACCCTACAAGTCTTTAAGTCCGAGGTTCCCTTTAACTTTACGTTGTAATTTTCATATTTTCAATCGTGTCAGTCTAAAGTTGTGGTCAACTTGTTTTTTCTTAAACTTTGTAGTATTGTTTTAGCTGCAGCATTCTAATATTTGTCTTTTTTTTAGCTAATTTGTATTTTTTGTAGTATTAGTTTCTAGTTGTTTGTGTATTTTTAAATTTTTTTTTTTTTTGTAATATTCTCCTTGTGTTCTTTCCGCCTTGAGCACTTTTCTCTAGTGTATTTTAATGTAGTTTTTGTAGCGTCGTAGTTTTTCTTACCATTATTTCTTTGCCTCTCGTTAGATTGTGCCAATGTACCTAATCCGCTCACTCCCGTTATCAAATCCTTAGTTGATTCATAATAGTAGCATTGCAATAACACTGGCAACCGTGTTCATTGTGTCAACAGATTCATGATGATTCATGATTTGTGAAAATCAATATATTTTCATCGCGTTTCTCCTTGTAGGAAAAACGAAACACTTTTCAGCCAGTGTCGCTGATTTAGTCATCAAAATTATTGCCTGTTTTAACAGCCCCAATGAAATCCTGAGTTATGCCTGGCAACAAGTGAGAATGTACTTTAAAGTGCTTATTAGCCATTCAAAAGGCAATGTCATGGCGTAACGGTTGTTTTTTTGCTTTGCTTGCCAGGCTGTGGTGGAATGAGCAGTGTGTGCTGAAGAGGAAAGCAGTACTCTGGCAGGATTCCTTCAGCCCCCACCATAGAACTACGTGTCCCAGCAGCATGCCCGTGGTGCTGAGCAGCGGAGGACACGCCCCTCCCGCCGGGCAGACCCCCCAGGTTGCACCTCAAAGCCAGCAGGTAAAACACAAAAAAGTTTATCAGTACAATTCTATTTTATAGTCCCGATGATGTGAGAGTCCAGTCAGTCATTTTTTTAGACTACATCTACACTAGGACGGATAAAGGCCTTAAACGTGTACCGTAATTTTCGGTCTATAAACCGCTACTTTTTTCCTTCATTTTGAATTCTGCGGCTTATAGTCCAGTGCGACTCATTTGTTGATTTATTTGGGTTAATAGGTAACACTTTATTTGACAGCGGCGTCATAACAATGTCATAAGACCGTCATAATTATGACATGACACTATCATGGGCATTACTTAAAGTGCGTACGACAGGAGGAGAGAAGTCGTAAAAAGTATTATGTGAATTAGAATCATATTTTGAGACGATTCGACTATACACAACAATTTAGCAAAGCGCAGATGACGAAAAATTAAGTCTTTTAATCTGCCAGTTAGCCACGCCTACCATTATGGGGCTCTAGCGTCCCCAACAGGTGGATGACGTCAGCGGGAGAATGGGCTCATCGGTTTTACTATTCAGCCCATTGAGGGGGAATTATTCAGAACGAGGAAAACGCGACAAAGAGAGCCACAAAATGTGATTGTTTCAGTCTCTCTACTCCAATATTTTTACAGGATATTCTTTTTATCCAAATATTTTTCCCCAATAGCTAGATAAATGGCATGGTCATGACAAATACCAGTCTTGTACTAAATGGAATATGAAATAATAAAAATGCATTCATTCAGGACGACATGGCAAAATTACTCCATATGGTCAAAACTGTTGACGTCACCTTTACTGTTGCACCTCCCGAACGATATTTTATGCCACCTAAGTCAGGCTTATGTCATTTCCCTTCCCCGGCTTTGGCGGATGTAAACAAACCAAAAGGCGTAACAGCTAGCCGACATGCTAACCCGAACCGAGTAACGTTTTAAAGTCTTCGAAACGGAAAGTCACACATAACTAGCCCGGATCATTTCACATGACGACTGGGTTGTCGATTGTCTTCGCCGATCGGCAACCTGCCTGGCAGCAAACAAGTTAGAGCTCGTCATTCCCCTGCTGAGGTCAGAAGGCTCGTTTGTGGGGAAGCAGCTGGATAATGACCGCCGGACAAACCGGCCGACGTCGGAGGAGCATGTAGCTGCCAAATGGTTAACACAAATATGGCAAAATAATGCTTTATTACACGGCGAAGTCGTAAACAGTGAGAGACTCATAGGAGGGCGGCTGCAGTTGTTATGCAGCTAACATGACAATATGTGTATGAGGAGAGCTTTTTACATGCCCATCCATGATCAAACGTAAGTAGTCCTTTATTTAAAGAAAGTTTGTAGTGTTTACTTTGTAATCGCTTTATTCGCGGCTATTTTTAACACAAAGTTGCAATTTCTGATCGGTCGGAAAATTTGACAGAACACTGGACACATGAAGAGGGCAATAAACCGAGTATATTGATCTCCCGGGGGGGGCGGTTGTCGGCAGAGGGAACAAGGAGCATGTCAACCACAAAATGCAAGCCACCTACATATTAAAATGATCCCAGTATTTGACATAATACAAAACACAATGGTCCCACAGTAGTAGGGCTTGTTTTGATCAATATCCACCGGTGAAAGGGAACCTTTTAAAACCTCCAAAAGGCTCACACGCCTCTCCGTCGTACAGCAAGATTTTTCTGCAGCTGTTTGACTGGCGTGATACGAAAAATAAACAAATTAATACACGAAATCAGCTGAATCCTTAGTCCTTCTCATACAACAGTACGGCTGTATAGTGAAGAGGACTCCTTCTCCCGTAGATGTCACAGTGCCCTCTTCCTCAATGCAAGACCGAAGACGGAAGTCTGTCATTTTCGTAGCGCGGGATTAAAAAATTGAATAAATATATCGATCGCTTCTTCACACATCCAAGTGGTCCATTTCATTCAGGAGCATAAAATACCTCGTGTATTATGAAATAAACATGCTTTTTTGTGTCACAGGCACTTTAATGCTTATGACAGATGTCAATTAGTGTCATCTGGATAATTATGTCACCAACTCAGTACTTCTCAAATAGTGGGTCGCGCTCCCCCAGGGGGGCGCAGAGCGATGTGGGGGTTGGCGCATGTGACCTCGGGGAACATACTTTTTCTTTTTTTTTGCGGTACTAGAATAAATTGTACTTGGACTTCCACTCAGTGGGTGGCAGTGGCACTCATATTTTCAGAGTGTGCGCAGTATTTTTGAACCAAGCAAGAGCAAAGAGCTATTAAGAACTGTGCGCTGTTTTCCGGCCGCCGAACACCGGGCTCATGCGATGACCCACTCTCTTCTCCGGTTGTCACGTGACGTGTCCACCCGAGAAGTCCCATTTTCAGCTTGGGATCATCTCGACGACCGCCCTCACCTGCGGTTCTCCCCTGGCCGCTGAGAATGCGCCGTTTTCGGGCTGTTAGGCTTTGACTTTGAATACAGTGGGAGACGAGGAAAGACCAATCTGTTTACTAGAGGCGTGCAAAATTTCCAATTCTTAGATTATTCGCGATTCGGCCGTGGAAGATTCGAGAACCATTCACAAACATCCAAATTCCGATTATTTAATTATAACAGGTAAAGCGGAACTAAAAGAAAGTCAGCACGGTCTTTGGGACGCAATGAGGAACGGACCGAGAGCAAATATCATGTTCAATTATGGAATAACGGGAGCAATTTTAAGAACTGTAGCGGTTGATTCACAACATTAAATTAATTGAATGTAGTTTAAAGCTGCTGATACAGAATGGGGACTGGAGTAGTTTATTTACATTTATTTTTGTATATTTGTTTACTGTTATATGTTAACTTGATACTGAAATAGTAGTTTGGTTTAGCCTGAAAGGATTTTTGAATGATTTTGGAACTGATATACAAAACATTAAAAGAAAAAAGAAAAAAAAGTAGGGGGGTGCATCAATAATCGTTTTTTAATCGAATCGGAGCCTCTAAATCGTAATCGAATCGTTAGGTGCCCAAAGATTCCCAGCTCTACTGTTTACTGTGTCTAAAAATGTTTGTAGCGAACAGCGGGAAGCCAAATCAATTAGACATTACACCCCAATCTCATTGATAAGCCGCTTGATAGTTTTTCAGCTAAAGCATCCCGAATATTGCTAACAATCGTCCCACTTTGTCAGTGTTACATCAGTAAACAAGTGAGCACTGTTAGCATGCTCAGTGCAAAATAACCCCACATCATTGCAAACATTGCAAAGGAGCTGATACTGTGAGCAGCAAAAATAAAAACTGTCCCTCAGTCCAATGACACTGTCATTTTTCTTCTATTCAGTTTTGTTTTTTTAGGCAAATTTTTCGGCATATTGTCCTCATGCGTTAATGTTGCAAATCAATTTGAATTTATTATTATTTGTTGGTTTCATTACATTTTTCAGTATCAAATGGTCAAAAATGTACAAAAAATGTGTGTCAGTGTACTTTTACAATTTGGATGTGACGTTTTTTCCTTTTTTTTTTTTCATTTAGGCAAATTTATGCGCTTTAAGTCTTTTCTGTTACAAACAAAATGTTAATAAAGGCACATTTTATTGTAAGTTGATCTATTTTACTTTTTTCTTTAACAGAAAAAAGGACACAGTGTTTGGCATAATCGTAATTTAATACACAAATGCTACTATTTACAGTGGCGGCAGAGAGTTTTGGGGGGTGCGAAACATTTACGTCTTCCTGGGGTGGGGGGGCGTAACAGAAAATAATTGAGAAGCACTGCACTAACTCCACATACTGTATGTCCAGCTCGGACCTTTAACATCCATTCAAATGTGAGATAATTTGCCTCCCACTTCAAACAGATTGGACGTCTATTAGTGATGAACTCATTCTAATTTTTTGTTTTGTCCGCTCAGGGTGTGGCTGGTGCCGGACGTTCCCAGGATGACGCCATGGTGGATTATTTCTTCCAAAGGCAGCACGGCGAGCAACCCGGAAAACACCGCTGGCCAACCGGGGACAACATCCACGACAGCCAGGTGTGTGGGCCCTGGTAATAATTCAAAGTACTTCCGTGAGATGAACCAATTTTATGGGTTGATTCGAGTTCATTTGTAATGATTTACTTTAGTCCAGAGAGGTCCCTATGCCAGCAAAACAGGGCTGTGATAAGTCACCACACAACGCAAATGTGCGGTGCGTGAATATAACAAACAATACATGACAATTAATAAATCATGACATGGTAAAGACACACAAGAATTAACCACTAACAAAGACATGTTATTAAAACAAAAGGCTAATTTAAAGGCAAGCTAGGAAGTAATCTATAGTTAACGCTACGCTAATCTATATCCTAGCATATCTTTATTGTGAGTTTTACTAAACAGAGCTGCTAATGTTTTAGTTTGTGTTGTGTCAATAAATGCATAAAGGGGGAAAAAAATGTGCCCATTTTCACACCATTGGCTTTATTGTTTTTGCATTAATGAGGGCCGAACGATATTGGGAATAAACTGATTTTGCGACTTTTTGGGGGGACTTTTTTAACGATTAATCGACTATTCCAATATTTTTACCAGCTTTTTAAAAAAAAAAATTTTTTTTTTACTGATCTTACAGTTAAATTTTAGCTGACAATTATTATTTCATAAAACATTTTGGAACACTTAAATTCTTTATTAAACTACAAATAAAAACATAGATAACAATATTAAGTAACAAACAATGAGGTCTAATGCTGATGGCATGAACTATTGCAAAAGAATGGAATGCAAACAAATTCAGAACACTGAGACTTCAGTTTTCCAACGGGATTCAATACAATTCTTACTCTCTATGTTTGTGGTATGTCTATATTGTTATAAGAGTGAGCACCAGCAGAGTGGATAAATAAATGTCACGTGTCAGTGGAGGGAAGTACGTGAGAAAAAAATTGATGCACGTTGGTACGACTCTACGATGGAATATTCGGGCCAAATAAATTAATTATTTAAAAAAAAAAAAAAAAGTAAGAATTTAAAGTTTTACTATTGCTACGAGAAACAAAGTCTCATTATTATGTAGTGGTGATGTAGCTGTCAGCAACGCTCTTTACATACATGCACAGTGGGGAGAACAAGTATTTGATATACTGCCGATTTTGCTGGCTTTTCCACTTGCAAAGCATGTAGAGGTCTGTAATTTGTATCATAAGTTCTCTTCAACTGTGAGGGACGGAATCTAATACAAAAAAACAGAAAATCACATATGATTTTTAAATAATAAATTTGCATTTAATTGCATGAAATAAGTATTTGATACATCACAAAAATCAAACTTAATATTTGGTACAGAAACCTTTGTTTGCTATTACAGATACCAAACGTTTCCTGTAGTCCTTGACAAGGTTTGCACACACTGCAGCAGGGATTTTGGCCCAATCCTCCATGCAGATCTTCTCCAGAGCCTTCAGGTTTCGGGGCTGCTGCCGGGCAACACGGACTTTCAGCTCCCTCCATAGATTTTCTATCGGGTTCAGATCTGGTGACTGGCTAGGCCACTCCAGGACCATAAGATGCTTCTTACGGAGCCACTCTTTAGTTGCCTTGGCTGTGTGCTTTGGGTCGTTGTCATGCTGGAAGACCCAGCCACGACCCATCTTCAGGGCTCTCACTGAAGGAAGGAGGTTGTCAGCCAAGATCTGGCGAGACATAGCCCCATCCATCCTCCCCTCAATACGGTGCAGTTGTCCTGTCCCCTTGGCAGAGAAGCAGCCCCCAAAAATGATGTTTCCTCCTCCATGTTTCACGGTTGGGATGGTCTCCTTGGGGTTGTACTCATCCTTCTTTTTCCTCCAAACATGACGAGTCGAGTTTAGACCAAAAAGTTCAATTTTGGTCTCATCCGACCACATGACCTTCTCCCATTGCTCCTCTGGATCATCCAGATGGTCAGTGGCAAACTTTAGACGTGTCTGGACATGCGCTGGCTACAGCAGCGGGGCCTTGCGTGCGCTGTAGGATTTTAATCCATGACGGCGTAATGTGTTTCCGATGGTTTTCTTCGAGACTGTGGTTCCAGCTCTCTTCAGGTCATTGACCAGGTCCTGCCGTGTAGTTCTGGGCTGATCCCTCACCTTCCTCATGATCAGTGATGCCCCACGAGGTGAGATCTTTCATGGAGCCCCAGAACGAGGCAGATTGACCGTCAACTTGAACTTCTTCGGTTTTCTAATAATGGCTCCAACAGTTGTTACCTTCTCACCAAGCTGCTTGCTTATTTTCCTGTAGCCCATCCCAGCCTTGTGCAGGTCTATTACTTTATCCCTGATGTCCTTACACAGCTGTTTGGTCTTGGCCATTGTGGAGAGGTTGGAGTTTGTTTGTTTGAGCATGTGAACAGGTGTCTTTTATACAGGTAACAAGTTTAAACAGGTGCAGTTACCTCCGGTAATGAGTGGAGAACAGGAGGGGTTCTTGAAAAAGAACTAAGAGCCGAAATATTTACTAGTTCGTAATGTATCAAGTACTTATTTCATGCAGTTAAATACAAATTTATTATTTAAAAATTATACAATGTGGTTTTCTGGATTTTTATATTTTATTAGTTTCCGTCCCTCACAGTTGAAGAGAACTTATGATACAAATTACAGACCTCTACATGGCTTGCAAATAAGAAAACCAGAAAAATCGGCAGTGTATCAAATGCATGTTCTCCCCACTGTATGTACCTTAGCTGGGAGCTACGACAGAGCATTAGTATAAATTCTTCTATGGATTAAAATTTGATGTAGATGAAGCAAAAATAATAAGGATTTCCTTATTTGTAAAACCGATTCCAAACACTAGATGCTTTCAATATTGTTGATTTTAACAGAGGCGGCAACTAAACCTGTCGCGATATGCACTAAGTCAGATTATCGCAGGGTAATAAAAATGAGGGTGGTAATTTTTCCGCCTGCGATTTATCGCTGTGTGCATGCGTGCGTACATATATGCGTGCGTGTGCTGTGTGCACTCGGCACACGAGTTCATACATACAAAATAAGGAAACACGTCTATATTAAACATGGTAAAACAGCATTGCTACATTGGGCTAATGGAAAAAAAGACAACGTACAGTACTAACCACTTTAGTCTGCTATAAAACATTGACAGTCTTCTCCACAATGCAAAATTGCGGTTAAAAGGTGACACATCAAACATGAAAACTCGCTGGATTAAAGAATTTGCAAGCCATGCGAACAAAAGAAAAAAAATCTTTTACTGATCAACATGCATGACGAAAGGGAAGTGTATTTTGTTTTTGTTTCTTTTTACTGGGTGTAAAGTTTACGGTTAGTGGCTTAGCAAACGTACTTCCGGTGAACATTTCAAAAATAAAAGCATGCCATGTTTAGATTTCTGGAGGCAATCGCATATTCTTTAATCGATGAACTAGTTAGTTTGAATAGTCGAGTAATAGGATAAGGAACATGAAAAATTAAAATACCTGAGCTGAGCCTCAAACGGTATAAAAAATAAATAAATAAATGAGGATCTAAGTACAACAAAATAACATACCTAAAGTCCGCTAGCTTAAATGCTATAATTTTTTTTTTTTTTTTTTCACAATGCTCTTAACAAATGGTTCAGACACATATTTCCACAAAAAACGGCTAAATATACCTATAAACTAAATTACAAATGCATTAAAAAACATTAGCTCAAGCAAAAACATTGGTCTTAATAGGGAGCAGTTGGATTCAGCCTTGTGATGTGAGGCAGACCAGAGGGCAGTGTATCCACCCTAGTCAATAAAACTAAATGGAAACACATTCAAAACAAACCATTACAACGCTACTTTAATTAAACGAATACTTGGAGCGACAAAATTTAATTTGAATATCTTTTTCTATCGAATAATCGAGTTAATCGATTAATCCTTGCAGCACTAAATGATAATATGATGTAATAAATGATAATAATTTGCTTCAAATTTGTTGCATGCACATTTTGCAGGACAAGATCAGTCATTTTGGATCAAATAAACACTTTAAATGGGCTTCAATTGGCAGACAACAAAAATGAGAGTGGGTTTCTCACCTATTTCATATTCTGCACCAATCTAGCTTTAAAATGACTCATTATGCATGGTATTTTTTTAAATATCTATGAATTTTAGCATAGTTTGTTTTATTGAAGTATAACAATTTATTGCATTTCAATAGGTGATTTATTGGGATTTATTGTCACTATATTCGTGGTTGAATAGGTTAAAAAAAACAGGCAAAAATATCGCATATCGCAATAATTTATGAGACAATACTAGTATATACTATATATATGTATATATATATATATATATATATATATATATATATATATATATATAGTATATATGTATATATTTAAAGGCTTATTTTTCTCACAGCATTTGAAAGTTTTTATAAAAAATCACCTATATAAGAATATAGGTGATTTTTTTTAAATGTAAAAAGTGTGACCAAGGTTTTGTTTTTTTTTTTGCATGAAAAAATCATTTCAATTTAATCAGTTAATATAAGCATCTATGGTGTAAAAGATGTTTTAGAATGTATACTGTAATAACGTGTAGAACGTGAAAAGTAACGTCACTTACTTTGCTGAGTAACTAATTACTCTTACAATGAAGAAACTGAGATACTAACTGAATTACTTTTTGGGAGAATTAATTTATAACTTTAACTAATTATATTTTTTAAGATTAACAACACTGATTATACTCACCTGGACGCTACAAACTGTATGTTTATAAAAAAAAATGTCCAGGAGTAACGTGAACGCTATGCTAACGAGTTCCATTTACAGTAGTGTATGATGATCATTCAGCACAGACCTTTAAAGGCTAAAGCAGCATTGCATATTTTCCCTTGCCAAGATAAGAGAACAAAACTTACCGTGTGTGTTTCAAAACAAGCAAACCTGGAAAGTACACTGGTGAATTGGGGAGGGCGTAGCACGTCACATGAATGACACAACCAGATACTACTAGATGCAAGCTAATTACACATAAAAAGGTTACACATTGTGAACATGCAAAGGAAACTATGTTGCATGTTTCGTTCTTGTCATGCTTGTTATCGTCTCATACTTGTTGATGAAATATTTTCGTTATCGTTGACGAAAACAACACTGTTTTGCCGCAAACGCCAATTGAACTTTGAGCTTAGCATCTCCACTGAAAGGAATGTTGTGTATTCATGTCACTTGAGTAAAAGCCTCCTCAAAGTGACCCTCTTGTTATAACCTAGGTTTCCAGATGGTGCTTATTCTGCAATATTTTGACTGTCGGAATTAAAAAATAAATGCCTCTCTTGTGAAAACAAAACAAATAGTAGCTAATTGTTGCTGATTTTTGTCGTTTGTCTTCAGGTGCGCTCCATGGACGAGTTGAACCACGACTTTCAGGCTCTGGCACTGGAGGGACGTGCTATGGGAGAGGTAACACTGCACACACATTTAAAACTATAGTAGTCTAGTCCTTTTAAAAAAAAAAAAAAAAAAAAAAAAATTTAATATACTGATCGTCACTGGCTAACCACAGACTTGACGAACAGGAAATCCAGGCATATTGGAAGTGGGTGGGAAGTTTAAAATGGATGTACAGACCTGACCTTTGTTTTTCCAGAATAACGAGATCGGAGAAAAGACTAGAAGCCACCCAGCATTTTTGGTTTGGCATTATCTACCTTTGAGACGCTTGATTCATTCTTGATTTAATTAAAAGAGATTTTGCGGAACCAAATAACACTTTTTTTTATATTTTGTCATTTTCGTCTGACATTAGTTACATTTTTTTGGTCTGTTTTTGTTCTACCTTCTAATAATTTGGTATTTTGTATGAATTTAGATCACTGGTGTCCAAACTAGTGCTCAAAAGACGCTGTGGGGGCAGGTTTTTGTTTCAACACGGTTTAACCAATGAGGTTTCAGTGGAAACAAGCAGCACCCAACTTCAATTAACTGATTAAAAGGGAAGTTTAGAATTTTTGACATTCGGCTTAATTTTTAAGTTGGCGGAGTTTTAATTAGTCGGTAGGGTTGGTCTCAACAAATTCTGTGCAGTTTGTTAGTTGCAGGGCTCCGGAGTGGCTAAGCTAGCGGGAGTAAATGGTGCTTGCTAGCATATCAATAAAAAACAACATATGCACACATACAGTAGTGTTCACTATGTTTTCAGGACAAAGTTATTAAAATTTACCATTGGGTGTCGATATTTGTAGCATGAACAGTAGGAGTGGGAACCTCTTGGTACCTCACGATACGATACGATTTGCGATACAAAGCTCACGATAACGATGATCTGACTATATGGCGATACAACGCTTATCGATACATTGGTCAAGAAATCCTAGGATATTCTACAAACCATTAATAAACAGAAAAACAAGCTTCTGCTGTGAAGTAGAATGCGTTTTTACTAGTAGACGTCCAATCCATTTGAAGTGGGAGGGATGGCAGCGAATGAACGAATGTCTATGGCGGTCGGTGGCAGTCAAATTCAGGCAATGAGGCAATTTTGGGCCATTTAAGGACATTTACCTGTTGATTTTCAGTTATTCTACTGTTGATTTTGGGATATTTCAGGGGTCTCTTCCTGTTTGTTTTGAGTTACAGAACAGGAAATGGCCTGGGAATCACCCATATCAATAGGCAGTGACTTAAACTCAACAGGGAATGACTTGTAAATGCCCTAAAATGAACAGCTAGGACCTGTAAATGCCATGAAAATCGGACAGAATGAATGTGAATGCTCTGGTTTTGAATGAACGAACGTTCCCAGTCTAAATGGATTGGGCGTCAAGCACCGTCAATGCAGCCTTAGAGTTAACTGAGACACTATTATGGCGGAAGATTTTGGTAGCAACTTGTTGGTTCATTTTTATTTTATTTTTTTAGACATTGACACCTTTTTTTTAAACGATATCTCGATTTTTGGCAGGCGCATATCGATAACCTTTTGAGATACAAAATATCACAATATATCACCATTTCAATATTTTGTCACACCCCTAATGAACAGCAACATTTGTAATCCAGCAACTCTGCAGGGAGCAGGGTGGAGTGATAGTACATTGTTTTCTTTCACTGCTGATTACAGCAGTTTGATGTGACATTGTTTTGGCTGCATGAGTATTTCGAACAATGATCTGCCTTTTAAATTTATTTGACTATGTTAGATAGATGTTAATATCATTTTTTTATTGACACGCTAGGAAGCATGAACTCTCGCTAGCTTAGCCCCTCCGGAGCTCTGCAACTAACAAATAATGAACAAACTTTACGGAATTTGTTGAAACAAAGTCCACCGACTAATTAATCCCTAGCTAACCTCAAAAATTAACCCGAATGTCAAAAATTCGGAAGTTCCCCTTTAGCTTAAAAGAACTCCAGCCTTTTTTGGAATAGTTTCGACACCCGCATCTAGATAATATTTTTGTATAATTTATATCAGGGTTCACTAAATCTGGACCTCGATGCCATCAATCCTGTCGTGTTTTCTACGTCCCTCTCCCCTAACACACCTGAATCAAATGATTATGTCATCAGCAACTTCTCCAGAAGCCTGATAATGATCCAGAAGCCTGATAATGATCCTGATTATTTGATTCAGGTGTGTTGGAGGAGGGAGACATGGAAAACATGACAGGAAAAGTGGCTCCGAGGTCCGGATTTGTATTGCGTTTTGTTCCAGAGGGAGCGTTCCCGATGTCTTAACTGTCTTTTGTAACGAATTTTCAGTTGGCAGAAAAAAAACGCACATTTTCTTAATGTTTAAATAGTCTACATATTTTTATGACCATTATAAATGCATTTACACAATGAAATAACGCTGGAAAAGTTTGTTAAACATAATGTTGCTCAAATCGTGTTTTTTTTTTTTCCCTGAGGGAGCATTACCGACTTCGTAACTGCAGCCAATTTAAGCTCATCAAGACATTAAGATAGAGGTAAAATCGGGCCTAAAAAGTCCAGCCCGACCCGAACTGGTCCACGGGTATTAAAGCCCGACCCGCGTTTTGTGTGATAACATTTGTGACGATGTCTGCATAAAAGCCTGTCTTTTATAACGAATTCTCAGTTGACAGAAAAAAACCGCACATTTTCTTAATGTTTAAATAGACTACATATTTTTATGATCATTATAAATTTATTTACACAACGAAATAACGCTGGAAAAGTTTGTTAAATATAAATAAACATGCGGTTTTGCGGACTCGCAGAGGGGAAGATTAAAAAGGCCGTATAGGCCACGCTCTGGCTCAGCAATGACCATACAGTGCCTTCTTTTTTTATCCAAATTATTTATTTTATAACAAGTATTCCTTAGTTTATCATTCATACATCGCTAATATATAGTTATTTCAAAAAGTTAGCTAGAAAGAACCCTGGCCCGGCCTGACGTAATAATTGACATTTTAATTTTGGTCATGTTTTCAGTTTAATTTAGCTGTTTCCAGCTTGCTATGTTTATAATTGCGATGTTTGTTTACCGCTTTTCCTCTTACTGCGAAGAGGGAGGAAGTTACATCGGCCGCCGCTATGATATTTAAAGAGTATGTCATGCCCTGGTAAAATGTTAATATTCCATCATTTATCCATAAACGCATGCCTTTTGTATTCATATCATGCCACTTCGTGTAATTACACACAAGAAAATGAGAGAAATTTGGCTCAATTGTCAAGCTAAAACGACCGGCGCCCGAGATCTGGCAGATTGTGTGCGTGACGTCACGACAAGTGAAGAGAGTGCCACCGGCCACTAGGGGGGCAGCGCCTGTCTGCATCAATATAATTCGTTCTAGTGAGGGGAGAATTAGGCGTGTTTTGAGCTGTTTATGCTGATGTATTGTGTTCGTCCTGCACATATTCCAGGTTCCCTCATGAAGAAAGACCCCTCGTTGTCAATAAAAGACAATTCAGAATTGACAGTGAGGGGTGTTTCTTCAACAAGAAAAAGGCTCAGTGCTTTAATACTGAATGGCGGCGATGATGGCAGACAATTTCGTTTCTAGTTTCAGCGACGAATCCGACGTAGAAGGACGTAACGAATGTTCATCTAATGGTGACGAGGAGAGTTACGACGCTTTAATCGGTGTTTTAGGTTACCAATTTGAGCCCAAATGAACGCCAATGCAGCGTAATGAAACGGTCATTGAGGGGAGCAATGACACTGATGAAACATCGGCAGCAGATCGTGTGGGAAACACCAAGGATTTGTTTTGCATTTCTTTTTGTGAGGCTGATACACCGTGACTGCAAAATAAAGGAATGCATTGAATAATTATCATTTATTGCGCTATCATAGCTTTTCGCTCTGCCAACAGACACAAATATGAATGGGATCAGAGGATTTGTTCTATATATTTTACGAGCGATAATTTATAAATATGTCCAGTCCTGTATCCAATGCGTGATATTTTTTTATTATTAAAGAGTACTCACTCTGGCCATTTCGAGCTTGGCTGCTCCCCTCCTTTGCTTAGCCTTAGCCTCCTTTGCCAGTCATCGTCCTCTTTCTTGATATCTCGGGACATTTAGGTGGCTGCGCGTGTACGGTCGGCACCGCATCTCCTTTGAGCAGCAATCTTTTAGCAAAACCCGATTTCACTTGTCCATAGTTCGAGAAGCTTTCAGGTGGAAAATGCGCACCATAGAAAACCGTGCCGGAGGCTGTGTCTAGAAAATTAGCCCTCTTTGCACGGACAAACTTTACCCATTGTCTGCGTAGTCCAGCTTTTTTTTTCGCGTTTAGGAACTCACGGATACTATATTCCGATAAATAGCTATTTGTACACCACATAGCACAGCAGTTTTGAACCATTCTAGTGATGTTTTGGTCAAACAAACCCGAACGCTACTCTCTCGTCGATAAAAAACAATGGCACCTGGCTCCGCCTCGACTGTCATTCACTTGTCGTGACGTCCCCGCCCCATTCGGCTGTTTCTGGAACACTTTCGGAAATGTTCGTCATTTTCGATCTATTTTCGATAATTGCTCATTAATGTGATTGATTTTTTTGTTAACTTTATCAATATTTGTTATCTTGGCACATAACGGTTCTATTGATGTCTCACACCCCCTTTGCCGTTACATACTCTTTAAGTCATCAGCCATCTGGGAATCGGGAATTTAACGCCTGCTTTCACGCACACTGCTTCCCATGTCAGTCGACACGGGAAATTGTTTTCACACACAACTGCTGCATGGTTAAGTCCTGCGATATTCCCGTTGTTTTGGAGTATGCGATAGGGGCTCAAGTTACATCCAGATACTTTAGGTTGCAGTTTATGGGTCATGCGAAGGCAGTGCACCTGCTTAAACATTTCGGTTTACCTTTCGAATGAATGTGAATTTCGCCGTTTTACCTCGAGAGTTAGCCATGTTCACTGGGGTCTTGGCAGGTGCACTAGCGGCTAGCCTGTTACAGAAGATGGCTCGTCTGAGTCCTGTCCTCCTCCTCTTTTTGTCCATAATTATTGTGTGCGTGCGTGTGTTTAAAAAAATTCTGACAGACTTTATAATGTTACTTTAAATGTGTTTTAATTGTATCTTCAATATATGTACATTCTTTTGTCACACTTAGTAAATGAGGTTAAATTTGATGTTCAGTGCTTTATTTATTTAATATGATTCAATATGATCTAAATAATGGTTGCGAGAAAAGTATTAATTTTCAGTTGAAATGGCATTAAAAAAGGTCTTAAAAGTCTTGAATTTAGATTTATCAATCCTGGGGGGGACCCTGAATTATGACATCACACTGTCATGGGCATCAATGAATGCTTATGACAGATGTCATTAGAGGTGTGCAAAATTTCCGATTCTTAGATTATTCGTGATTCGGCCGATTATTGAAATATGCCAATTAAAGCGGTTGTACAACACACTCAGCGCGCCGCGCGGTTTTCGGGACGCAATAAGGAACCTAGTGAGAGTAGCTAAACATCATGCTTCTCATCACCCGGCCCCTCGGGTAGTGTCAATGCTCAACTCACGGCTCTAGCTCAACTCATGCCACGAGATAAAAAAACATAACAATATACCTGACAGCTGCCGAAAAGCTGCTACAAAGTACATCCCGCATAATGTTACGGTAGATATCATTTATATAGGACTAGATGCAATAATGATTCGGTAGCGTTAGCAGCACATCTACAAAAAGCTAGATGCGGGCGTTAGTAAACTGCCGCCATCTTAAAGCAGTACACTTCCCTGCAAGGCTGTTGTAGCGAACCTTCCAAGCGAACCTAATTAACTTTTTACCTAAAATACTCCTAAATCAGTAAAATATTGACTTGAATCTATCTTTAAAATAGTTTTAAAACTTTCACATGTCGAAAGTAGACAAAAGGGAAATTATGGAATAACGGGAGCAATTTTAACAACTTTAACGGTTGATTCATAACATTAAATTAATTGAATGTGGTTTAAAGCTGCTGATACAGAATGGGGACTGGAGTTTTTTATTTACTGTTATTTTTGTATAATTGTTTACTGCTATTTGTTAACTTGATACTGAAATAGTACAGTGGTACCTCTACATACGATCACTTCGACACACGATCTTTTCGACATCCGACGTAAAATTTGAGCCGCCATTTGTTTCTACATCCGACGAGTTGCTCGAAATACGACGACATGACAGCACTGCAAACGAACGCACGGTGGATTTTCTTGTGTGAGAAATCAACACAGTTTTCAAAAAAAGTTGATACAGTTGGAGAAACAAGGAAAAAAGTGATGCTTACCTTTGAAATGAAGATGCAAGTTATAGAAAAATATGAGCTTGGGGTGCGCGTCCCTGAACTGGCTCAACAATACAGCTCCATGGTCCTCTTCCGACCACCGTTCGCCACTATTTATAAGTTAAGGTGACAATTATTATTGTGGTAACATTGCCAAGGAAATCGCCAGCTTCGTCACGTTTTTATCATTTATTTAAGAACTTATCCAACACAAAACGCCCATTGTCTTAAGCAGTTGACCGCTCTCAAGAAAACGAAAGTATTATCTCTACCGCACCGACCTATCTCACTGAGACGTCACCTTCGCGGTGCGTTCAGGGACAGTAAAAAGTGTCCGCCATATTAGAATCCGATTCGTTACATTATTTACAGGAATAATTATTAATTATTCTTCTTATTATTATATTATTCTGAATTATTTATTTATAACTTATTTGTTTTTCTATGTTTAATCGCCATTTGTAACAGTGCCAGCAGTATTTATTAAGAATTTAGTGTATGTTTTTAGGCTTTGGAACGAATTAATGGAATTATAATGTATTCCTATGGGAAAATCCTGCTCGACATACGACCATTTCGACTTACAAACAAGGTCCTGGAACGAATTAAATTCGTATGTAGAGGTACCACTGTAGTTTGGTTTAGCCTGAGAGTATTTTTGAACAATTTTGGAACTAATGTACAAAACATTTGGGGGGGGGGGGGTGCATCAATAATCGTTTTATAATTGAATCGGAGCCTCTGAATCGTAATCGTAATCGAATCGTTAGGTGCCCAAAGATTCCCAGCTCTAGATGTCATTAAATTGTCAACCGGCAAATTATGTCACTAACCACATTAATGTCTAGCTCGGAACTTTTACATCCATTCAAAAGTGAGATAATTTGGCGGATGATACATAATGGCATTTGTCATAAGCATTCATTAATGCTCATGGCAGTGTCATGTCATAATTAAGATGGTCTTATGACAGTCTAATGGCACCACTGTCAAATAAAGTGTTACCAAATACAAAAACTAGCAATTAATGAAACAGTTGGAACAGTAACTGAAGAAATAATTGGCATAGAACATGAATTTGGATTATTTTCATCTGTAGCACGGCAATGCATGCTAGGAGGCATGTTGGACGACAGCAGGTGGCAGCGATGGTTGACTCTCCTCCAAGGGAGCAGTGATGGCCAAATGAAGCTTCTTGAACCAATGAAGCTTTGTAGCCAATTGGGTCTAAGCCTCATGTTGATATAATTTGGTGTAAATAGTCCATAATACAGTGAAAACAGCTGCAGTTTATTTTCCAGTGCAGCTTATCTATGAACAAATACCCTTTTTGTATCAAATTTGATGGGTGGCGGCTTATATTCAGGTGCACCTTGTAGTAGAAAATTATGGTAAACTGATGACATGCCAGCCGGTTACTATTATGTACCTTTTCATGTTGGGATGAAAATCCACTTCTCTTTCCCTTGAGGCCCAAAAAAATCTAATCTAATTGTTCTCCATGTGATTTCTTTGCTAATTTATTCTGTACTATCAAATGTCAAATTTAACTGGTTTTCTTTGGCTTTGTTTCCCTGCAGCAGCTGCTCACGGGGAAGAAGTTCTGGGAGACGGATGACTCTGGGAAGGACGGGCCGAAGGGGATCTTTTTGGACCAGTGGAGGGACAGCGCATGGGGGGCCTCAGGTGGAATAACCTTTTTTTTTTTTCACAAGAAAGCTGAAAAACCGCTCGGAAGAATTGAATAAAGAGTATTTAGCGATGCTAAAATTGGGGCTGCATTGAATGATTATGATTAATTGGACAATTAATTTAACGATTAATCAGATAAATGCCACTTCTTCCAATTACTTTCTCAATTTAACTTGACGTTGTTTTAGGCATGTTGTAAGTAACAATGAAGACAAAATGGATGGCTATTTCCTTAAAAAATATTACAGCTTCCTGACTTAACTATAATCTACAACTGTACTGTTTTAAGTACAAAAAAACTAGTTGAATTTTTTTTTTTATAAAAGTTCTGAGTATAAAACATGGAAAGAATTTCTCAGTACACAGATAAGGCTAGGTTCATAACGCAGGCCTTTATGCACAAATCCAATTTTTTTTCGTGTTTTTTTTTAGTGCAGCATTAACTTGACGGTCTGAACGCGACAAATTGCATAGAAGTAGGACATTTCAAATCCGTTCTGGGACACAATTTCCCAGAATGTGGCGGCGGTCTGAACTGTCAAGTCTCCTAAATCGGAAATCATGCAGCAATTTACGTCAGTAAATAGCGAGAGCAGCATGCAGGACGGCAGCGATATAGCTGTGCATTAGTGTTGGTGCCTAGCTTGAACTCGGCTTTTACGCAGGAGGCGGGCTTGACCACAGTCATAAAAAAATAAAATGAAGAAAAGGATAAGCTTGATAATGTTCGATTTTCTTTATGTGCGCCAATTGAGCAATATATCAGCATTGCTTACATGGCAGAGTCGGGGCAAACTGACATGTAAGGCTTATGTGCATGCGTCATGCAGGCACAGTGCGTGTATGGGTTCAGTCCATATAAACTTTGGATATAAGACTTAACGGGGATTATTAATGTATTATTTGTGTTCTCTTTTTGAAAGTTATAATATGATCACCCTGGAATGACATACAGCCAGCATGTGTAGTTATTTGTTTTGATGCTTCTTCGCATTCGGGTCAGTTTGCTCAGCTCTTGTTGGCCTGCGACTAAGTGCGCATGTGTAATACTTGAACGGGCGCGCCAAAAAATCAGATATGACAAAAAAATCGGACCTGCGGTATGAGCTTAGCCTCAAGACAAAGGTCCTATTCATTCAAATAAAAAAAGTGCTGCTGATTGACATTTTTGTCTTGTGGGCAAAGCACTAGGCATGTGCCGGTATGATATTCTGATGGTATGGTAACCTTAAGCCGAAATATTACGGTATCACGGTATTTCAATTACAGCTCTGAAATGTGTTACTTTGAGATATCTGGGTTAAAAAAAAAAACAAACAAAATAAAAAAATAAATTTCCATTGAACAGGATTTTTATTTTTCAAACCATTAGCAAAATGGAACATAAGTATAATGTTAAGTTAAAGTAAATCTTAAAAAAAAAAAAAATCTAAATAAAATTAAAATAAATGCAGTCCTTTAGGTGGGCCTAAAGCCACCGGCCACAGCTCAACCTTATTACCATCAGAACAAAAATAATTGAATTACTTTCCATAAAAAACACGTGTGTATGACTCGTATCATGTTTACATTATACACACACTCTCTTTCTCAACACAGACAGTTGCCAGAGAGAAAAGAACGCGTTTTACCACCGAGTAGACACACTAAATACTAGAGGTGGGAATCTTTGGGCACCTAACGATTCGATTCTGATTACGATTCAGATTATAAATCGATTATTTATGACCCCCCCCCCCCCCCCCCCCAGCTATTAGCTGCTTTTAATGTTTTGTACATTAGTTACAAATACCGTAAAAAAAAAAAAAGGCTTAAATAAACGACTATTTCAGTATCAAGTTAACAGTTAAAAACAATACTCAAATCCCCATTCTGTATCAGTAGCTTTAAACTACATTCAATTAATTTAATGTTGTTAATCAACCGTTAAAGTTGTTAAAATTGCTCCCGTTATTCCATAATTTCCATTTTTTTTTTTTTTTTTTTTTTTTTTTTTTTTTTTTTTTTTTTTTTTTTTAAACCTGTCCTGTTCAGCTGTTTGACACAGAGAATGGAAGTCTAAGTGCCCGGATTCTGAACAGTTTTAATGTTTCACATGGACAGTCTGACATACTCCCATTGTGATCCTTCAAAATACCTTTTTATTATGACAAAGCAGCGAACAGGAAGGGATTATGGGGTGACAGAAGAAAAGAAATACAAGAGAAGAAAGAAAAGAAACACATAAACAACAACAAGAAATACATTGAACATCTAAACTAGTTACTAATATGCTGGTGCTATCGTCAGCGAGATGTATTTCCGGTTTACACCATGTGGGGGCCAATTGGCCAGTGAAAGAGGAGAATGGGGGTGGGGGTGTCTATAAGACTATAAGCTAAGTGATTGAAAGGGGTAGAGTGTACACAAATCAGTTCTGTGATCTAGAACCCAGTAATCGTGTGAATCTCTTATGAGTGTAAGCCCGTTGGCGACCAACCCTACGCCGCCGCATCGCCAATCCCAGCACCGGAACCCCCAACCCGAGCATGCCCTACCACATCCAGCAGCACGCAAGCCCCACCGGGCGCGCGACAGCCACGCAGACGGGCGGAGAAACCGCGCGGGCGCCAACCCAGTGCCACGGCCCCCACCCAGCCAGCCCGGGGAGGGAGGGCGGGCAGGGGGGCCATGCGTAGCCAATCCCTCCTCCCGCCGCCCAGCAAAGGAGCCACCGTCCCCCCCCCCGGGACCCAGGGTGGTCCCCCGGGCCAGACGCGCGCCCATCAACCGGCCTTCAGGGATGGCAGGAGGGGACGCATCACCAACCCCACGCCTACACCCACCCCCGCCCGCCCACCCGGGCCACGTGCCACAGCCACAGCCCCCCAACCGGCATGCCACGCCACGGGACCCCCAGCGGCCCACCAAGCCCCAGGCAGGGCAGGGTCCCCTGCCGGTGCAGGCGACACCCCGCTGATACACCGGCGCCCAGCCAGCGACCCGCGACGGAGCGCAGGGCGGATGCCCAGCCAGAGAAGAGAGGGGAAGGCGGAGGCAGGAGAACGCCCAGGAACTGCCACGGGGCGATGCAAGATCGGAGACCCGACCCCCCAACCCACTCCCGCGGCCGGCAGCCGAGGCAGAGGGGAGGCCACACCCCGGGAGCCACGCCATATAGAAAAAGTGTGGGACCCACCTACCACCCTATTACTGTGGCTGCCAGGTTCCCGACTGGCAGCCATCACCCAGCACCGTGATGGGGGTGTGAGGGGAGGGTAGTGCAATGTTATTCCATAATTTCCCTTTTGTCTACTTTCGACATGTGAAAGTTTTAAAACTATTTTAAAGATAGATTCAGGTCAATTATTTTACCGATTTAGGAGTATTTTAGATAAAAAGTTAATTAGGTTCGCTTGGAAGGTTCGCTACAACAGCCTTGCAGGGAAGTCTACTGCTTTAAGATGGCGGCCGTTTACTAACGCCCGCATCTAGCTTTCTGTAGATGTGCTGCTAACGCCACCGAGTCTATATTGCATCTAGTCCTATATAAATATGATATCTACCATAACATTATGTGGACGTACTTTGTAGCAGCTGTCGGCAGCAGTCAGGTATGTTGTTGTTTTTTTATCTCGCGGCATGAGTTGAGCTAGAGCCGTGAGTTGAGCATTGGCATTACCCGAGGGGCCGGGTAATGACAAGCATGATGTTTAGCTACTCTCGCTCCGTTCCTCATTGCGTCCCGAAGACGGCGCGGTGCGCTGAGTGTGTTTTACTTCCACTTTACTTGACATATTTCAATAATCGGAATTTGGATGTTTGTGAATCGTTCTCGAATCTTCCACGGCCAAATCGCGAATAATCTCAGAATCGGAAGTTTTGCACACCTCTACTAAATACGCTAAAGTTAACTCTCATAGCTGGTGGGAAACATTCATGACAGTGTTTACTAACCTTTAAGTCTGTATAAATGTGAAATCATATTGGAGGTATTGCCTCCTCAGCAGCCACCCTCTGCAAAAATATTTTACATGTCGTTTGGCCCTCCTCCTCTAAGCCGCAGCTGTCTGTAAATTTTTTTGTAGCCAAAGTATTACTATTGATTACTAGTATACTAGTGATTGTTTTTTTTTGATGGAGGAAAAAGTTCAGGAGTTTCACCTACTCCATCCATCATGTAGCACAGCTGACTCACTGACACTGAGCAACGACCGGTGGGGGAGGGTTGAGCCTTACAGTTGCAAGCAAGGGATTTCTCAATGCAATTTTGGGACATAAAAAATATCTAATACCTTAAGGTATGACGGAATTTTTTGAGGTTTTGAAACCTTGACGTTTTCATTCCACAGTATACCTTGAAACCGGTAATCGGCACACTGATATAAATTGGGAGAATGACTCATTTATTTTCTTTAAACTAAACAACAAAATCGAATAAGGAGGAGGCAGGCTGTAATAAATCCTTTCTTTTTAATCAAACAAGTGTTGAAAAATACAATCCAAATCCAATTTCAAAGCACTCTCTCTTGTATGACAGTTTACAGTTTGAGTTTGTGTTGAAAGGAGACTCTTAAGCTGTTATATGAATGGGTTTATTGTTAGTTTATTGTGGTTTTTCTTTAATAAAAGAAATGAGAAAACTTCGCTTTCAAACAATAACTCAAGTGCTAATATGCTTGTCCAAAACATAATACAAACACTTAAGACACGGATTAGTATAAATGCTAACTTGCTTAGCGCTCCGTGCTAAGTAGTAACGTCTCAACAACAACGAATACAAACAATACAATTAGCTTCATTTACTCACCTCCGACGGAGGCACACTGGGGCCATGTCTACACCTAGCAGGGTTTTTTTTTTAAAAAATGAGGATTCTGCCCTAATACGTCGGGAAAAAATAATTGCGTCCACACCTGCATGTTTGTTTAAAAAAAAAGAAAAACTTTCACAGCCATTCATAACAATAAAAATAATGGTCCATAATTCCAATTCTTCAATAAGAAGCACAGCAATAGTTCGTGGGGGAAAAAAATGGAAGCAAAAAACCACGTGTTTAATTTACTCCAAATGTAAACACTGGTTTCATGCGACGTGAGGACTAAGTTTGTCGCAGTCAGCGATGTTTTCACAGTTAAATCTTCGGTTATCAGTGTCCACATGATGGCGCCACAAATGCAGAATTCGCACTTCTTCACTTTCCACGTCGTTCTTAAGAACCTTGGTTTAAATGTGCATGTGCGTGTGGATGCTAGGCCAAACAGTTGAAAAATATCTTCTTTTTGCCAAATACCCTGCTACGTGTGGACATGGCCTGGATCTTACAACACAAAAGACAATCTAACACTTGACTCTTTGTAGTATTATTGATTCAGCAACCCAACTTGAGTGCAGCAGTGAACTCTCGCTCTCCTGTTCTAATCACTGGCGCGACCGCGCTGCCTCACGTTATCCACAAAGACCCAAATAGGACTACTCATAGCTGCCGGCAAAAATCAATCATCAAATTTCTAATTTAATAATCCATTATAATCAATTAGTTATTACAGCCTTAGCTAAAATCCAAAATTCTGATGGTATCAGACCATTTACCATTTATTTGTTTGTTTTTTTGTGCGTCACTTATCACGCAGCTGTTTCAGTACTGTCGGGGGGCCCTTCTTGTGGCAGTTTGGTCCATCTCATTTTCAAAAAATAAAATCCAGGTTAAAGGTTTTTTTTTAATTTGTATTTTTTTTAAACATTCCTACCAAAGATTTGCTGACTTGACGTTAGAGTTCACTGCTGATTGTCAACAAGCAGTTCATCTACATGTTGTCAAGACAACAGCTAATAGAACATGAGCAGCCATCGTATAACAACAGCAACAAAAAGTCCACTGCAACGAGCCAAGATGACCATTATTCATCGCCTGTGCCAAAAAGGATGGCAAAATAATGGGGTAGCTTGCGGTCATTTTCCCCTCCACTCCGCAGCATATTTCGATCGTGTAGGTCAGTTTTGTCGCAGTAAAACCTGTTTTACAGCAACGCATTTAATAACAACACACAGCTATTGGACAGATTTAGCACCACAATCCTTGAGCTATGCTTTTATAGATATTGCTTTGTTACTTTTATTGTCCAGGTCAGTCCTATCCTTACTTGACCGTTCCTCACTTTTTTTTCTCGTAGACCACTCGGTGTCTCAGCCAATCATGGTGTCCCGCCGGCCAGGTCAGGGTTTCCACGGTGGCGGCGAGGTGGGCGTGGGCTCTGTCATGTCGCCGCGATCCGAGAGCGGTGGGCTCGGCGTCAGCATGGTGGAGTACGTGCTGTCTTCCTCGCCCGCTGACAAGCTGGACTCCTGCTTGCGGAAAGGACCTTATGTGAGTCCCATAAATTTTTGAATTGTTGTTATTCTTGGTAAGTTTGTTATACTTTGCTAGTAGTTGGCGAATAGTTCTGAAGTTTGTCATTGGCAATAGGGATGTGACAATTAGGGTTGGGCATTGAGTATTGATGGGAACCGGTTCTATCAGTCCGATGCTCCCGTCGTTCGAATTTTAAAATTTCGATTCCATGTTTCGATGCCCTGACCGCCAAGCAGAAAAAAATTGTTCAAAGACTGATATTTATATGCATGTTAAAATTAGCCCTGTGAGAAGCTCATATTATTTATAAAATCATCGAGAAGTTAATACTCTAATATATATCATGAAATTGTTTTTGACCCTGCCTTTTTTTATTTTGACCCTGCCTCTTAAAAGAATAGAGAATCGTTCGGGACCGGAATCAAAACGTGGAATCGTAATCGGAACCGGAATCGTTCAATTTTAAACGATGCCCAACCCTAGTGACAATATATCGAAAAGGTGATATATCGCGATACTTTGTAGCCCAAAAGGTTATCGATATGCTCCCGCCAAGAATCGATATAGCGTTTAAAAAAAGTGTCACTGTTTAACAACAAAACAGCCAACAGGTTGCAACAAAATCTTCCATTAGAATAGTGTCCATGTTCGCTCACTCGCTAGACATCTTATTCATTTTGACTGGATTGGACGTCTAGCGCTGTCAATGGCACTGAAACTAGAGCATGCACAGCCAGTCTGTTGTGGGAATTTACAGGTCACTTCCTGGTCATTTTAGGGCTTTTACAGGTGATTTTGGTAGGCAATATATTGTCTCATAAATTATTGCCGATATGTGATATTATTGTCATTTTTTTTAAAACCAATTCATCCACTAGTGACAATTCATCCTAATAAATCACCCATTCAACTGTTATATAAATATTTAAAGAAAGAAAAAAAGACTAAACACAAAATGCCTGACGAGTCATTTGAGAGCTAGCTGAGTGCACAATATGAAATAGGTGAAAAACCCAATGCCATTTCTGTTCTCTGCCAATTATTTTTGTTAACATGTTTTTATTTGAGCTTTTGGATACATGGACAAGTTTTCATTTTATATGGCCCATTTGGTATAAGTGGGAGAAAAAACACACATAAACACCAAAAAAAAAAAGAAAAATAAAGGGGGGGGGTTGATATGGATAACACTTAGTCTTTGCCATAATTCCAAGGAAAACAGATTTATATTTGGCTGTGTCGTCAGCAAGTCCTCTATCTGTTTACACGAACCACACATACATCACTAAAAAAAAAAAAAACACATCAAACATACAAAAAGCTAATAATCTTGAGGAAAATTAAAAAGAAATATCTTTAAGGAGAACAAAAAACGCAATTCAAGCATTCTATAGCACAATAGGTAGGCATGAATATTATGATAAACAAAACTCAATAAAATGAAATCAAAGGGGTCGGGGCAGGGCATCTAGTTGCTATTCTGTGGAGATTATTAATCCATCCAGGTAGTCTCTGAAGGGCTGCCAGGTTTGTGGAAGATATTTTCTCTACCAGAAAGTGAAAATATTAGCTTTTCTAACTTTGAGTCAGAACCTTTTGAGCCAACTGTTGTTATATGATGGGGGAAGTGCATGTTTCCACTTAAGCAAAATAAGACTTCTTGCTAATAGGGTCGTGAAAGCGATTAAATGGCGTATTGGATAGAACTGGTGATAGAGAAGGGCAGCCAAAAAGTGCTATGCATGGATTATTCCCCAGGTTTGTGCCAGATACATTTTCCGGGGTATCAAAAATCTCCCGCCAAAAAATTGGGTCATGTGTGTATGATTAACAGGTGATTGTTTACATGGACGGTATTACAGTTGTCAAAGGTAGTGGGGTAAATTTTTGCAAGACGAGTGTTGGTGTAGTGTACTCTTAAAAACTACCTTGCACTGCAATAGACCATGTCTGGCACAGATTGAGGAAGAATGGACCAGTTTACAAATCCGCTTCCACCGGTTGTCTGATATAGTGGTCCCACTCTGATCCTCCCACTTCTGCTTTAAAGAACGAATATGTAGAGGGCTCTGAAAATCTTTTATAAATGAATGAGATAGTACGTCTATGGGCAGGGTCTAAGTTAAGCACTGACTCGATCAAGGAGGTTGGCTGATTGGGAATATCTTGATATGAAGCTTGAACAAAGTGCTTACTTTGTAAATTATTATTAAAACTAGTGCTGTCAAATTTATCGTGTTAACGGACGGTAGTTAATTTTTAAAATTAATCACGTTAAAATATTTGACGGAATGGCCCGCTCATGCATTGCCTCAAACAGATTACAATGACGACATTTTTGGACATTAAGAGCTAAAAGGCAGTGAAAAGCGAGTGGACAGAGGTGTTCATTGGACCACGCTGTTTATTGGCAGCTCATTGACAGTGTCATTTAGTGAAAGCACAACAAAAATAATATTTCTATCATTCAAAAAAAATAATTTTCACAAAAAGAAAAACGCTTCAATCTGTATTAATGAGGCCCTTTTCTCACACACTTAAACAACAATGTAAAGAACTGGCATTCCCAATCAAAATGGCTATGCAAAATACGAATAAAACTTACTCAGACTTTGGTCATACTCTATTCAAACATTTCATTTAGCTCAACAAATACACTGGATGGCAATATTGAGTCACAATATACAAACTATCAGAGGTCTCGTACGTTGTGAAGCCAGCACTCAAATGAACGTGAATCACAATAGACCCAGTCGGGAAAAAAAAGGAGCTACGGGAAAGGGTCAGGGGAAAGAAAACAAACTCATTGGTAATTTAAAACTCTCCATTGACACCTTGTGGTGTATTTCAATCACTACCTTACTTGGTTAAAGACACTGTGGAAGAACGGCAGGGAGCCCATGTGACGTCACCGCTCAGCAACGTCAACAATTGCGAGCTACTAGTTTATTTTTTTATTTAAATTTTTACAAATTTCATTCAAACGAAAACATTAAGAGGGGTTTTAATATAAAATTACTATAACTTGTACTAACATTTATCTTTTAAGAACTACAAGTCTTTCTATCCGTGGAGCGAGGATCCCTTTAGCAGAAAAAATGTTAATAATGTTAATGGCATCTTGTGGATTTATTGTTATAATAAACAAATACAGTACTTATGTACAGTATGTTGAACGTATATACCAGTCTTGTCTTATCTTTCCATTCCAACAATAATTTGCAGAAAAATATGGCATATTTTAGAGATGGTTTGAATTGCGATTAATCACGATTAATTAATTTTTAATCTGTGATTAACCCGATTAAAAATTGTAATCGTTTGACAGCCCTAAATTTAAAACTTGAAAAATTTGTTCTCTGCCAATTAGAGCCCATCAAAAGTGTTTATTTGATCCAAAATAACTGTCATCTTCTGCTGCAAAGTGCACGTTAGCACATTTGAAGCCAAGAGATTCATTGCCAATCAGATTATTCATAATGGGTGTCATTTTAAAGCTGTTCTTAGTGTAGAATCTGAACTATGTCAGATTAACGCCAGAAATCTTTATTTACTTGTTGAACATGCCGTGCTTTTATTTTGAAATATTCACCGGAAGTACTACGTTTGCTAAGCCGCTAACCGTAAGCTTTACACTCCTTTAAAAAAAAAGTGCACTTCTTTTTTCGTCATGCATGTAGTGTAGGTAATAGATTTGTTTCTTTTTTCGCATCGTTTGCAAATGCTGTAAACCAGTGAGTTTTCATGTGAATGAAGTGTGACCTTTTAACCGCAATTTTGCATTTTGGAGATGACTGCCAATGTTTTATAGAAGGCCAAAGTGGTTAGTACATTGTCTTTTTTCCATTAGCCTCAATGTAGCAATGCTAACATTTTACAATGTTTAATTTAGATGTATTTCCTTATTTTGTATGTCTGAACTTTAATCTTACGGCGTGTTGATGACCAATAAACATCTTGGAAAGGAACTGGAGTCTCATATGCAACCACAACCATGCACCAGGCAATAAATCACAGCCGGGAAAATTACCGCCCTCCTTTTTATTTACCGTGTGATAAATTGACTTATTGCATATCGCAACAGGCTTACCTGAAAATGCTTCAAAATCAAAAGTAAATTTAGTAGTCTCACTACTTTTACCCTGGAAGCATTTTGTATGAAGACCAATGTAGCTTTTAAACAGACGTCCCCTGAAGTGACCACTGTCCCTGTTGTTACGATACAGGGCCAGCGTGACGGCGAGGTGGTGGATGACAAGCGAGAGAAGCCAAAGGAAAGGTTTGAGGCGGAAAAATTAAAAGAGCTGGCGGAAGTGGAGGCCGATGTCATCAATGATGTCATCAACCCCAACGGTCTGCCGGTGCAGAACGGCCTCGACGTTGACGTCAAAGATTTCGGGTATGTCTCTCGCCCTCCTGTATTTTTGGTAGGAACCATCAAATAACTTCGTTGTTCCCGCAGCCGTCCCACGGGTAACATGCAGCCTCCAGGATCGGAGGGGGACCTGC
Organism: Corythoichthys intestinalis; assembly: GCF_030265065.1. Classification (NCBI taxonomy): domain Eukaryota; kingdom Metazoa; phylum Chordata; class Actinopteri; order Syngnathiformes; family Syngnathidae; genus Corythoichthys; species Corythoichthys intestinalis. The sequence goes on from NC_080416.1 coordinate 29,953,474, forward strand.
TGGGTGGTCCAGGGGGCGTCGGCGTGGATGGGTTGACTCCCTTGGGCGGCGGCGGGGGGCCCAAACCACCTGAAGACTTTTCCGGCGTCGAACAAGGTGGTGTCGCCATGGACCCAATGGAGTCTGTGATGGAGCCGCTGCAGTTCGACTACAACTCACAGATGCCCATGGATTCGGCTCCTACCGTCGGACTATTTGATTACACCAACCAACAGCAAGTAGGTTTCAAGCATGTCTATCCTTTTACTAGTCCTATAGTGCTAATAAAAATATGTTCATATGTAGTTTTGGGACAAAACATCATTTGGCAGTAAATCGCAATACAAAATGTGACGATATGCATCGAGCTAGAAAAAATTGGATTGTGATATATAGGCTAGATGATTATATTAATGCAGTAAAGATTAATCGATTAACTCAAAAACTCGATTAGAAAAAATATTCAAATTAAATTTAGCTGCTTCGAGTATTCGTTTCATTAAATTGGTGCTGTAATGGTTTGTTTTGAAAGTGTTGGCATTTAGTTTTATTGATTTGGGTGGCAACAGTGAATATGACATAACTCATTTCACATGGCTGAATCCAGTTGCTCCCTGTTAAGACCAACATAAGCTAAGTTTTTGTTTGAGCTAATGTTTTTTAATGCATTTGTAATTTAGTTTTGAGGTACAGTATATTTAGCCATTTTTTTGTGCAAATATGTGTTTGAACCATTTGTTAAGAGCATTGTTTAAAAAAAAAAGTTAGCATTTTATAGCATTTACGCTAGCAGACTTTGGTATGTAAGTTAGCTAGTTGTTCTTTTTTTGTACTTAGATCCTCATTTATTTATTTATCCTGTATGAGGCTCAGCTCAGGTATTTTTTTTTAATGTTCCTTATCCGATTACTCGTTTATTTGAAATAACTACTTCATCGATTATTGGACTTCTAAAATAATTAAAGATATAGAGTAGTTGACCAGAAATATTATAGTCAAATTGCTGTACATACCCCAACAACATTACTGCAAGTAGCCATCGGCAATTTCACAGCACCCATGAGGATAGATCCATTCCTGCTTACAATGTATAAGCAGAAAAATAGTTTCCACCCCATTCATAAGGAGTAACAAACAAAAGCAAGTCATTAAATCAAAGATCATTCAAACTAGCGTTTTCAAAACTAAAATTGTCACATAAAAACAAGCGAAATAGCAAAATTACGGGCACAACGACAACAAAGGGAACAGGAACTATTGAAATAATTGGTGAAAAACATGAACTTTGAATGTTACTTACATCAGTAGTGCAGCAGTGGATGCTTAGAGACATGAGGCATGTTGGACAACAACAGTGTTGGCAGCAGGTGGCAGCAAAGGTTCGTTGTCTTACTAGATGAACAAAATGCAAAGCGTGCTAAAAGCTTTCCCAAAGTGTTTGGCTTCAAATGTTTTTTCACAGCCTGAAATCCACAGAATGTTAGATGTCAGGCGATCGCCATTATGTCTTGTGGCCGCTTTATACTGTTGTATGTACTTCATTTGCATGAGCAACTTAAACAAAAATAAATGCGTTTTAATTTTTCTTTTTAAAACATTTTTTGATATCATATCGTAACTCTGGAGTATATTGAGGTGCGTTGTATCCTAAGTTTATCGTCCCAACCCTAGTAGGATGCGTGATTCATTAGGTATTTGAAATAAAATACATTTGTCTACTTTTGTAATCTTACTACTTATTGTTAGCATGTACAGTTATACTACCTATGACGCATACCTGTTCGCCATGCCTGTGCAAGTTGATGCATATTATTGTCTTTTTTTTTTTTCCTCTCTCAATTTAAAAAAGTAATTATTTAATTTAAGCTTGTATTGCTCACCCTATTAATTCACAGTTGTCTTTTGCGGCAGCTCTTCCAGAGAAACAACGCTCTCGCCGTGCAGCAGCTCACAGCCGCTCAGCAACAACAATACGCTCTGGCGGCGGCACAGCAGCCACACATTGGTAGAAAAATGACACTCTACTTGATAAATGAATGAAATAACATTTGACATGATGTGGGTTCCTGATTTACTTGTGTTATATCTACAGGTTTGGCCCCAGCCTTTGTGCCCAATCCTTATATTATCAGCGCCGCCCCGCCAGGTACGGACCCCTACGCAGCGGGGCTAGCTGCAGCGGCAACTCTTGGTAAGTTTTATCGTTCATTACAAGCTTATGAAACATCGTTAACTCACAAATTATATGTGTGCATATAGGTCCGGCGGTGATGCCTCCTCAGTACTACGGCGTCACACCCTGGGGCGTCTACCCCGCCAACCTATTTCAGCAACAAGCAGCTGCCGCCAACAACTCAGCCAATCAACAGGCCGCAGGCCAGGGCCAGCAGAACCAACAGCAGGTTTGTCATACATACAATTGTTCTTTGTATTTTGGAAAATGTATTGCAGGGGTTTCAAACTTGTGGTCCACGGGACAGTATTTTGCGGCCCCTTACGTGATTTAATGATAACATAATGATTAGTCACTACAGAACAAGCTACCATACTTTGCTCAGGCTAATGTCAGTTTTCAGCGATGTTTGTCAATCTGTTCGCCAAAGTGAATTTGTTAGCCAGTCAAATTGTAGAGAGACATAAAAATTGCCTGAATCCTCTTTTTTTAAGGCAAATATATATATATTTTTTTATTCATTCGTTTCAGGCAGTTGCATTCATTATCACTCGCATACAGTTCATTAGTTTTGAACTGGTTTAAATTAGGGCTACAGCTATTGATTATTTAATCAATTAATCTATCAATTAGTTGGTTCGAATTATCGAGTAATCGGATTAGGAACTTGTAACGGTTGCAGAATAAATTTTAAGAGATGTAAAACAAAGGCTTGCTAAGATTGCACTTTCAAAAGAGCATGAAATGCAAATACAAAATACAATTGTTTTTTCAAACTGTGCAGAATTACACTTTCATTTCACAATAGCAGTGCATTTAAAAAATAAAAATACCCTAGCTTGGCCTCAAACGGTTTAAATTTTTATTAATGAGGATCGAAGTACAACAAAAGAAAAATGGGCTAACTTGCATAGCAAAGGTCCGCCAGCATAAATGCTATAAATCAATCAAATCATTAAATAAAATAAAAATAAATAAAATAAATTCAACCCACCAGGACATGTGCAGGTCACGACAATATGTAAACAAGTGAGAGTTAAAGTGGATGCTCGCCATGCTAACTTGAATGCTACGCTAATGCTACGAGTTACATTTAGAGTGTAAGGATCACTCAGTGAACACCTTAAAAGACTAAAGCAGTATTCCTTCACGCAAAATGAAAAAAATCTTACAATGTTTACAAAACTTTACAAAAGCTTCCTGTAGCAGCCTGCCTTCAAGCTGCTGCAGGGTCCTGTGGTCCTACCGTCAGATTCCTGATCAAAATCCTTTTTTATCATCTTATTTTTTTCGTTCGGTTGTTTATTAAAAAAAAGTTCATATATGGGCAGGCCGATATGTCGGTCGACCTCTAGCAAGAAGACACTGATATAAGATTTAAGACTCTCCCTGAGCATATTGTAACCAGATCAAATGTTTGTATTGCAATTTAAGTCAATTTAAATTGATTTAGAATTTTTAAATTAGAAAACTCAAATAGGGAAACACAATAGTAAATAGTCTTTTTTTATTCTTGCTTTAAGGCGCATCAGGGATCAGGACAATACAGGTAGTCTTCGGGTGACGACGTACCTAACTAACGTGATTTCGACTTTACGACACCGGCGTCTCGTCCGCCATTTTGTCTCCAGTGTTTTTGTCGTGTAAACAGTACCTTATTAATATGAATGTATATTTGATTATAATGTTGACTTTTGTTTTGAGATGCCTGCCTGGTTTTGTTTCGGCGCAGGAAGCGTAGAGCAGGTAGTACGTCCGCACGCGAGTAAGAGCGCATGTACACATGAAGAAGAACGTTTGTGCACACGAAGAAGAGCGCACACGCTCACACGAGAAGAGTGCATTTGCTCTAGAGGAGTTCCAAAAAATCGATTATTACATGCATTGCGATTCGACACGTGACGATTCGATTAAATTCATAAAGGTTCAAAAACGATGTTTTTCCCCTTATAACTTTATGGCAGCCGCTCGGAGCGGAACGAAATTCAAGACACGTCTGCTGCCCGGGCACCGTAATGGGCACACGCACGTTCTGATGGATGCTGCCGGTTACTGAAAAAGAGTTTTACTCCTTTTTAAAAGACTGGAATATAAATTTGTGTATGAGACAGGCAGGGACAGAAGCGTGACCCGACTCACGCTTTTGTGCGCAAATTATTTTTTAGGGCAAAAGGGGAAGAGAGATAGTTGCTCCTTGTTTTTCTGATGTCCAGCAGTAGTTTTGAGGCATTTCAATTGAAAAATGTCCTGCGTGTGTAGCTAAGACCCGTGTGCATCTATAAGAGGTGAGTACACGAACCCTCTTGTACTGTTTAGCCTTTATTGTTGTTGTTTTTGAGATGTTAATAGGTAGCGTCGCGCGCTAAGCTAATTAGCTAATTCGCTAATGTGTATTTCATATGCAGAACGTGTAAAACCACAATTAAGTACAGCAGTAACACTACAAACCTGTGAAATAGTACAGAAATCTGTGAAAACATATATTGGTTAGAAGAAGTCTTATTTCTAAAGAGACTTTGTTTCCCAAAAATGTGGAATTCATTCCGCCTGTGTAAATTTTATAGTGTTGTTGAGAGAAATAGGTACTCCCTTTAAAATGGTTGTTTTTGCAAATTCTTGTAAAAAATAAATAAATAAAAAAGCAGCTTAAAGGCAGCTTTTTGTTGTATGGACATGTTTCCATCGTTTCTGTTGAATCATTAGGATATTATAAATAAATAATGGAAATATATTTGTTTGGCTACTGTATTAATTAGTAATGTACGATGCATCGATAATCGCAATAACCGCGATCATCGCCATCATCGTAGCACCATGAATCGTAATCGAATGGAATTGTGGGGTGCCTAAGATGGCACACCCCTAAGTTGCTCCTATGAAGCAGCCGAGTGAGAGAGAGGGGAAAGGTTACACAGTTTAGCTCGCTGTCTAGCTAGGCTTTAGCTCCAGCGTCTTGGCGAGGACGGTACAAAAATGTATAATACTTGTTTTTGGATAGTTATTTTGGGATTTAGGGGCACTTAAAGGGTTAATTCCGACTTGTGTGGAATATCAGGTTATGTCACCAGCATAGGAACGGAACTCGTTCGTTACCCAAGGACTACCTGTACTGTACTGTTTATTTTTTTCCCCTGCTACTTGTTCAGTATTTTGTTAACAATCTGTTTTTCCCCCAAAGGTGATGCGTGCAGGGGGGAACCAGCGCCCCTTGACGCCCAGTCAGGGGCAGCAAGGGCAGCAGAACGAGCAGCTGGTTGCCACGGCAGCTGTCAACTCAGCCCTGGCTTTTGGGCAGGGCCTCGCAGCAGGAGTGCCCGGTCAGTCTGTTTAACTGATGTTACTTTTCTTTAGTTTGCTCATATTTTTCTACTTGGCCTCCCAGGTTACCCGGTCCTGGCCCCTGCAGCTTACTATGACCAAACGGGTGCCCTGGTTGTTAACACTGGAGCTCGTAGTGGTCCCGTTCGCCTCATGGCCCCCGCGTCTGTCATCATATCGCCTTCTGCAGCACAAGCAGGTAAAGAACGGATACACAATAAGAAAAAAAGGGGGGGGGGAGCATCCCCATAAAATATAATTGCATGTCTGTTCTCTCCTAATAGTCGCTGCCGCTGCAGCTTCGGCAGGTGGTGCTAATGGGGGCCTGGGTGGCGGCGCTAATGGACCCTTCCGAGCTATGACGTCCCAGCAGCCCCAGCAGCAGGGAGGACCCGGCGGCGGCCCGCTGGGAGGCAGCTCTTTCTACGGCTCGTCCTCGCTCAGCTCGTCATCGCAGAGCTCTTCGCTCTTCTCGCAGGGTTCTGGCCAGCCCGGCCCAGGCTCGGCTTCCCTGGGATTCAGCCAGCAAGCCTCTTCGTCCCTTGGTGCTTCGCTCGGGGCCACGTTGGGAGGCTTTGGTACTGCGGGTAGGAAAGATTTTCATTTTTTTCATTGTTTATATATACATATTTGGGCCAGCCTCAACTGTCAGGTGTACATTTAGACAAAATATATATATTTTTTTTACTTGTCCTCACATCAAGTTGTACAATCTTGTGTTTTATGTGTGTATGTTTAAGGCGGAAAACACACAGGTGACTTGAAGTTTCGCTCTGAGACCCCCAATTTGGCCAAATTTCAAAATTGTCCTATATGCATGTGTGATACATCATTGAAAAGCTTCAAATCTCAATTTTTCGGGGGATGAAAAATTTTGAACAGAAGGACATTTAAAAAATAAATAAATAAATAAAAATTTTAACAGTGAAATCCCTATCTGGAGGCGAGAGCATGAAAGAGCAGAATTAAAGACGCCATGATTTTAAGGAGATATTATCGCGTACTTGTTTCGATCCAAAACTCCATGTATCATTGAGTGTCAAGACACAACAACAAGGGGTCGCAATGCAGAAATCGCAGACATCAAGGAGTGGTCGAGATGTTCTTTTTCATATATTTACCCTTTTAAACATTTTTTTTATTTTTCAATTTTTCTTTGTTTGGATCGATTATTATCTAAAATACACAATTAAGCGATGGTTATGAGGTAGATATCCGTGACTTTTTTACAGACACCATTTTTTTCATTGTGACGTAATTTGTCTAAAAGTTTAAAATATTCGAGTGAATAATTTTTAGTTTTTTTTTTTTCCGAAATATTAGACATCAATTATTAATGATTTTAAGCTAAAAATGACAGACATTTTGAATAATAAATATCATTACTTCTCTTTATGGCTGGGTTGAAACAAAAGCTGTTGTGCGACGTCTGTAAACGGGGGTTTCCAGGGTAAAACGGACAAATTAAAAATAGTTCCGGGGCTTAATGCACCATGAATCTGTTATGGCAGGATATAGACATACTGTTCTATCAAACACAACAGTTCTTTTGGCTTAAAATACAGCAGTTTATTTTAAAGAGGAGTGCAATAGAAGAAACTGCTTTTTCAGTCTTGTCTGTGTTTCCCGCCATATGTATACCATAATCTTTTATCAATGTGTGTTAAGTTTTAAGAGCAATAGTTGTTTTTTTTTTTTTTTTGGTGGGGGGGCATTTACGCTCAATTAGAAAAACACCTTTTGTGCTCCAATTTCACCCACCATTTCAAATGATAATTTCGTTGTCTGGAAAATTGTCAACAAATTGTCTTTGTTGTTTCTATCTGTGGCTGTGTTCACACCGGAGGGTTTGTTGCTCAATTAGGATTTTTTTCCTGATAAGTCTGATTCATTTTTGTGTGTCTAGTCATTCATATTACAAAGACATTAGTGACTCAGTGTGAAGGGAAAGCTTGACTTCACATTCACATGTTACGTGTCGCAGTGTTTACGGAAGTGTGGCAAGGTCTTGGTTGTCGCGCTTTTGTGGCAACTTTTAGAGGATTTTATGCCACTGGACTCATAGTAGCTACACATAATGAATCAAGGGAAAAGTATTTTCTGCGCCTTCATTTGTGATTGTTTTATCGAACTGTAGTGACGTATGCCATTTATGGATGACATTTGGGTCGCACTCATGCGGATATGCGTTCGGACTCCAGAGTTGTCTGATATAAATACAATTCTTATCCACATATGAATGAGCCCGGGTGGAATATGAAGAAATCGAGAGTTCAGTTATTGTGTTCATACTGCATGAACAAAAATCAAATACAAGTCACATATAATTATGGGCGAGGAAATAAGACTTGACCTGCAGTGTGATCATAGCCAATGTCAGCAGTGTTTGGTGACAGAACAGCAAGGGCATAAGTTTGGTCTAAACATCAGAAGGGACGCTATAAGAGCATGACCTTCATGTACACTTTTTGCAGGTGATGAGACATTAATAAGACCAAACAGATAGGGTGAACACGGGTCAGGGCTACATTTCTCACGAATATGCGAATGTGTTTCCTACCTAAAAAGTTGTTATTTTCATGGAGAAAGTCATTTGTTAAAAATGGTTTCATATAAAGGAAATTTATAGTGGTTGATTTTTGTGGTGGGGGGTTTGGGGGGATACTCCTTACATACATAGAACTACATGTTAGCTTACATTGTCCTTCCACAAGGACAATACATTGATTTAATTGGTTGTCCCCTACATCTACTTTTCCCTTATTTTCATCTCTAAAGTGCATTAGTGTGTTGAGTAATTATGGGGAAAAAAATCTAAATCTGGTTTAATTTTAACTTTTTACCTCAATTATGATTAATATGTGATCGTCTGAAAATTGTCTGCATAGGCTGCAAATGTGTTTTTTAATAAATAATGTAAAAGAAAATACATTTTAGTTATTGAATAAATGCTCTTACAGGTATTCAATTTCAAAAGTGTAAAGTCACAACATGTTTTACACCTTTTTTCTAATATAGGCTGTTTACAACGCTAGGCTGTTTAAAAAATTTTTTATTTTTTTTTTGTACTGTCAACACTTTCCTTTGAAACACAGGGACTCTCTCGAACTAGCTTCTTGCTCACGTTTTGATGGTTCCATAGTTTCCAGGAGTTCAATACATTTTATACATTCCAATAAATTTTAATTAACTTGAACACAAAAGCACATACAGGAGGACATTTCTCTTTAAGCAGCTTCCCACTCGCCCTAGGAAGTTCACAGTTTCTAATGCTAACTCTGATCCAGGCCGGGCTTTCAGTAGCAAAATTGGTAGCGTGTCCCCACCTCCACAACATTGACGTCTTTTTACATCACTTACAGTGGCTGCTGCTGCTACTGGCGGGAAAAAAAACTTTGAATATCCCTCGTCGAAGGGGGCGGAGAAGGCGGCATGTTGATATGTATTTCTGTCGAGGTTGTGTGTGTGGTGGTGGGGGGGTCGGGGGTGCTCGCGGGATCTAGTCATCAGCCAATCAAACATGCTTTTGAGGGAAAAAATGGACTGACACATTCACCAAGTAAAAAGGGGGTAAATGTAAGAGAAAATAATGAAAATAATTACCTAACAATTGTAGGGTCAACTCTGTCCTTACAAAATATGGAAAAATAATCTAAATTACCTATATAACTGAACTTATTATATAATGCAAATAAGGTTGCTTCAAAGTTGGTGGGAACAATTTGAGCATCTTAAAAAGTTGCTAGTGTTATGTCCCTCCCGTCAATGTAAAATATTTGTTTAGGCCCAATAAATTAAGAAAACGAAATCTAAAAATGTCAAGTCTAACAACAGACTATTCCAAGTTTTCTGTCATTTAAAAAAAAAATCCCATTAAGACTTTCTAAAGTCCTTTAACAGGCAACAGGTCACATTGACCCATCAACATGTATGTCAATTGTATTGTAACTTGAATTATAGACGGGGTGCACATAAGTGGTCCGCATGCGCGCATGCGTACTGGACGTAGACAAACGCGCTGGCCCTCAACGTCTTCCATACGCTTTTGCGTACCGATGGCTGACCACTATATTTGCGGCGGACACGAGAAAATAACTTCTCAAAATGTCGAACAGGCAGGCCACACTGAGTAATTACTTCCGTGTTCCCCCACCCCCGTCAAAAGACAGACAGACGACAGAGACGTCACCGGAGCTACCGAAAAAAAAGGACTTTTGCTGAAAAGTGGCTACAGGATGTACCATGGCTAGAAGCAAATGATGCTCGCACGGATATGCGGTACAAAATGTGCCGTGAGAATCCCAATGTCGCCGATAAGAGCAGCGCATTTTATGTAGGGTCAAAGAATTTCAGCCATCCAAACTTTGAAAAGCACGAAAAAAACAGCGCATGTGGCAATTAAGCAAACTATCGATGTCAAACAGGACCCCACTCGCCCTATGGACAAGTGGCGGAATAGGACGGAATAAAGGTAATGAACAGCGACATGCACTGACAAACATGTTTTTGCTCGCATTTTACAAAGCTAAACATGCACGTTCAATGAGGTCTTATGAGGAGGACATCCCACTTTTAAAAAGGCTTGGAGTTAATGTGGGAGCCGCATAATGCCCTTTATTTTGAATTGGTGCTTTTTATTTCTTTACATTTCACTTCAAAGTAATGGCAATTTTGTTGTGCCAGTTGATGTTAATCAAGCATTAATTGTTAATATAATTAAAGTTAATTGGCTCTAAGTAAAGCTTGTCATAAATTTATCGCATCAGGCGGGTCGTCTCTCAAGCTCAATGAGGACCAAGTCACATCTCCAGGTCCTCCCCTGAGATCCTGGGCAAAAAAATTATGTGCACACCTGATTATAGAATATAATGGTTAACAAGGCTGTTTTGATTGGTATCTCTGCTTCCCTCTAGTGGCCAACTCGAGTGGCGGCAGCGGATCACGACGAGACTCTCTGACGGGCAACAGCGAGCTGTACAAGCGCACGCCCTCCAGCCTCACGCCCATCGGCCACGGTGGCTTCTACAATGGCACGCTGGGCTTCAGCCCCTCACCCGGCCCCGTGGGCATGCCGCTGCCCAACCAGGGCCCGTCCCACTCGCTCACCCCGCCACCCTCGCTCTCCAACCACAGCTCCTCGTCAAACCTCAACCTTGGTAAACAGGCATTGTTGAGGGGGGTTCTCAAAGCTTTTTAAAACTGGTGGAATTCATCCCTGTATCTGATGTCCCCTCACAGGGGGTCTGACCAATGGGAGTGGGCGCTTCATCTCTGCCGCACCGGGCGCCGAAGCCAAGTACCGCAGCGCCGCCAGCTCGGGCTCGTCGCTCTTTTCTCCCAGCAGCCAGCTGTTCCCATCGTCGCGGCTACGCTACGGCATGTCTGACGTGATGCCCTCGGGACGCAGCCGCCTGTTGGAAGACTTCCGCAACAACCGCTACCCTAACCTTCAGCTGCGTGACATCGCTGGGCACATCATGGAGTTCAGCCAGGACCAGCATGGCAGTAGGTTAGTATTTGGTGACATTAGATGTTAGCGTTTTGTTTGACAAACTTAAAAAAAAATCCCTGTTAATTTGTTGTTGGCGTACTGTCTGTGCATTCCAGATATTGCCTTGCCTATCATTATCACCTGACTTCTTATATTTAATTTAGTCTGGCATCCATCATGTTTTGGTCCCCTGAGTTTTAGGACATTAGCAGCATGCCAAGCTGAGTCATCGCTATCTTGCACAGGTTCATTCAGTTGAAGTTGGAGCGAGCCAGTCCGGCCGAGCGCCAGCTAGTATTCAGTGAAATCCTGCAGGCCGCCTACCAGCTCATGGTGGACGTTTTTGGCAACTATGTAATCCAGAAATTCTTTGAGGTATAACCCAGTATACTTTGAATCATACTTTTGGATCGCAACTTTGTTTTTAAGCTTTATTTTATGTGAAGTTTGGCAGTTTGGACCAGAAGCTGGCGCTGGCCGAGCGTATTCGCGGTCACGTCCTGTCGTTGGCCCTGCAGATGTACGGGTGCAGAGTCATCCAGAAAGCACTGGAGTTCATCCCGTCCGATCAGCAAGTCATTGTGAGTAGTCTGGTGTGTGTGTGTGTCTTGATCACATTGGGGCACTCAGGGTTTCCCCGAAGCTTTTTTTAAGCTGTGGTGGGCAACATCGGACTCGGAAAGTCCCAATATGTCGTACTTCGGCGAAATTAATGAGAATTTTTTTTTCACATATATTTTTTCCAAGAAGAACCATAACAAATATCTATTTGAAATATTTTATTCGCCAGGCTAATTTTATAACTCTCCGCTGCGGTACATGTATGTAAAATGGGTAGTTGATTACAGCTAATTACATCTCACAGTCCTTTTTTTTTCCTTTTCTTTATTTTGCCCCAATACGTAAGACATTACCACAACAATAATAGTCTGTCTGTTAACGGACCCTCGTCTGTTGACAACTTAAATCTTTTCTTAATACTTCAAAATACTCATCTGAAATTGCAACCAGTTAACAACAAACAAATGCTATGATAGTACGTGAAGATTTGGGTCAAACACACACCATTAAGAACTTAAATGTTATGTCAATATTAAGGTTGTTTTCACAGGTATAGACAAGAATTTCATTCTTTAACTTGAAATGCCTTTCTGTGCATTTTTCTCCCAATTTCCAACTCCACACCAATGTAGTCAGGGACATGTTTGCAACAGGAGAACTGATGTGATTTTCAAAATAAACCGTGTAAAGGAACAATTTTTATTTTACGTGCTATTTCAGATGAGAGAAAATATTGAAGAAGAAAAAAATTGCAAGCATTGCTGAGCGCTTGTTCCCCATGCTAATGGCAACACTTTTATAACATGACTCCGGCACCTCAGCTAGCATCACCCACAGATATCACTTTCTCAGGGTAGCACAACCCCGAAGATGACACCAGTGAAAACACACGGCGGGCTTCGTTAATGTATTTGCAACGCTTGACCCGCGTTACATTGTTCCCTCGCGGACATATTTCTCCAACAGCGTAATCCCCGACATTTATGAAATGGCACGCAAAGCCATCGAAGATGATTTCGCTAAAGCACATAGTTTCGCCCTGACGACTGATAGTTGGAAGTTGGACGTCCCGTGCTACAGAGTGCTACTACCTAACTGTGACGGTCCACTATAATTCATACCTGTCAAATTGTACGGTCTCGTCGTAATTTGTACAAGTGAGCACTCGTTTTTGAATGTGTACGCCGTACATTACGTTCAAAATCTGCACGTTTTTCGTGCATTACGGGGTTTTTTTCATCCGTTCGGATCTGGTCACCGTTTCTGCAACAAGACAATGCGTTGCTTGAATGACGCGAGAAAAGTCAGAGACTCGGAGAGGAAAGAGTTTGTTGAGACGCTGTAGCAAACGCGATGCTAGGCTAGGTGGCTCCAATATTACCTGACTTAGCCGACAACATACAATCTACGCCTAGATGTCTCATGCATATAGAACTACATGCGAAATGACAGACTCGGTAGCGTTAGTAAACAGCCGCCATTTTAGAGCAGTAAACTTCTCAGAAAGGCTCTGTTGTAGTAAACCTTACGAGCGAACCTAAGCAACTTTTTATCTAAAATACTCCTAAATCGGCAAAATCTTGACTTGAGTCTATCTTTAAAGGATGAAACAGTTTTAAAATTTTCACATGTCGAAAGTAGACAGAAGGGAACTAATGCAAAAACGGGAACAATTTTATCAACTTTAACGGGTGATTCACAACATTAAATGACCTCCAAACATAGCAAAGGTTACTATATTTTTTTAATGGAAAAAAAACATGAAAGCAATCACCAGTTACTTTGCCAAGTAACTTTTTTACTACTTTGTGTGTATTTCAGTAGTCAGTCACTACACTAGCCAAAGAGCTAAGAGGCATTTTAACAGTCGAAAATGTTTACATTTTAAGTGTTTATTTCATTTTTTTAAAAGCAAAATAAAGGCAGTTAAAAAAAAAAAAAAAAAAAAAAAGCAAAACGCAAACTGAAACCGAATCGAAACCGTAATCCCAAAACCGGGGTTCAAACCGAACCGTGGGCTAACTGAACCGTTGCACCCCTAGTCATATGCAGCCATATCCACAACAGGACTTAAGAAGTTTTGTACATATGACTTTTCTCCACAGAGGTATGCATATACTGCGCATCAATAGGTTACTTGTGAGCCAAACTATCACAAGTCACATGCAGTGAATTATTCTGATCAACAGGTGGCAGCAACGCAATGCAAAAGTTCAACTGGTTTCCTACACTGGCGCATATAGCAGCACAGACGTATTGTTAAATTATACAAATTATAAATTGGAAAGTATCTTTATATTAAAAACAAAAATCGAATTATTTCAGTTTCGTATCATGGTACTAGGGGTGTAACGGTACACAAAAATCTCGGTTTGGTACGTACCTCGGGTTTGAGGTCACGGTTCGGTTCATTTTTGGTACAGTAAGAAAACAAAATGCAAAATATAAATGTGCTAGTTGTTTATTACACACCTTTGTGCTTTCAACAGTAGGAACATTAGCCTATACCAGTACTTCTCAAATAGTGGGGCGCGCGCCCCCAGGAGTCAAACCGATTCCAGAAAGGGCCGAGTGGGTTCAGGTTTGCTTTCCAACCAATGAAGAGGACACCTTTTCACCAATCAGATCTTTTACATGTGTAATCAGTTAAACTTTGTCAGGTGCTGCTTGTTTCAGTAGGAAGTTCATTGGTTAATCTCTCGTCACGGTATCAGTTGGAACAAAATCCAGCACCCACTTGGCCCTTTCTGGAATCGGCTTGACACCTGTGGTCTACAGTTTCCAGCTTTTAAACATGTCTAATTAACCTGCCACATCACAAGACAATCTCTCAAAAGCAAACACTGTAATACATACAGTACATTTTGGTATTTTCTGCTACTTGCGACACGAATCCTTGTTGCCAAGTTAGCAAGTGTGTTTAAATATCACAAGCTTCCTTATAAAAAAAAAAAAAAAAAAAAAGAAAAGAAAAAAAGTAACTCATTGCATTTTAGAGCCAAGACCTGCTTGGACGTGTTTGTGCTGTATCTAACGTTTCCCGAATAGAGCTTACGAGATGTTTTCTCCGAGGCAACTGTTCAAAGCACGCTGCTATTTGTTGGTCACACTTAAGCCTCTGTTAAAAAATGCTTGGAGGCACTATTTGATTTCTCACAAACGATTACTTGTCTTTTTTCCTCCCCGGCAGAGCGAGATGGTGCGCGAGCTGGACGGTCACGTGCTCAAGTGTGTGAAGGACCAGAACGGCAACCACGTGGTGCAGAAATGTATCGAGTGCGTGCAGCCGCATGCTCTGCACTTCATCATAGACGCCTTCAAGGGGCAGGTATGAGCCATATATACCGAGAACCAAGAGCGTTTTCTTGTGTCGCCAAGGGATGCTTAGTCCAGTATTCATTTGCTAGATATGTCATTTTTATAAAGGCTAAAAAGTTGCTTTTTCACATATGTATGCGTCTCTGTCGCGGGTTTGTGTGTAAGTCTTGCCAGGTGTCTCAGGTTTGTGTGTGTGTGTGTTGTGTGCATGTCAAGTGTTGGTAGTGTGAGGAATTCAGTGTCGCCCTTCCCCATGGCGTTTATGCAAGGTGGGGTGTGATTTTAATGAAGCGTCAACATTTAACCCTTACTTTGTAACTGCGTGGGTGGGTGACGTGGCCCAGGAAAATGAGTCTGTGACGCAAACTATTTGTAGATATAGATATACCGTAATTTTTGGACTATAAGCTGCTACTTTGTTCGCTCATTTTGAATCCTGCGGCCTATAGACCCCAATCACCAACATCACACAATCACGTGATCGCTGTATTGTGCCGCCATATTGTCCTTCATTGTGTGTCCGTATTGTCATTGATCGTAGTTTCTAAAGGTGGATTCACTTGCAAATTATGGAAGCCCCGGTGCTTTCAGACGCTGTAAACTCATTGGATGAGTTGCATAAAAGCCGTTATTTGGAAAAGCTTTGGTCGATCCAGTCGCCAGATCCATATTTGATGTCCAAACCGATGTTTCCTCCCGTCCGGCCTTGCGTCAGAGCTTGTCCTGAGACCACAAAATTTCCAATCATACTCCAGTTTATGGCACAATGAGGAGTTGGGTACTCAAAATCGGCACCAGCCCGAATATAAACCGACATTTGGTCAGCTGAGCGTCACCGTTGTCACGATTGTAAAATGAAACTTGATCGACAACGGGCCGGTGTGTGCCGAAAAATAGCTGCCCCGCGTGAAATGTCCCCCCTGACGGGAGCGCTTATTTATAACGCTTTATTGTAATGCGTCCATGAAAATATTTGATGTTTTCATGGACGCATTACAGGAATGGATTTACGACTGTAAGATCAGTTTTAAATAATTAAATTACACAAAATATTAGTTCTGTATTTTAGTAACAAATCGTGGACTGGGCTACATAACAATCTTTGAACAGAAATGTATTAGTCTACAGTTTTCACGACCATATCCCAATGGCAATCACACAGATGTGACATTTATTAGTTCAAGCAGAGTAAAATAATACATATTCACGGTACAAGAAAGTCGTTTCCATGTGGGCGCTCCAGTCAGGGGGGACATTTCACGCAGGGCAGCTATTTTTCGGCACAACACCTGTTGTTGCGCTCACCTTCTTGCTGCGCGACCGTGGCGACGAGCTTCGTAGTCTCCGTCTGATGATGTCTGCGATCGTGTTGGCATCATATTGATGTTTTTGCCGCTGTCTAACGGCTGTCGACACAAACGCATCATGGACCGAGATAAAACAAACCGTGCTGCTTTTGAGATTTGCCCTTTTAACAATGGGCACACAGCCATTACTAAAATGACCGTTTATCTTTTCTGTTACTGCAACCAACCGCTACACATGCCTTCACCATTTTGATTAATCAGTGTTAACGATTGTCAGGAAGGTTTTTGGGTTCGTTTACTAGGCGGTGATTCCTTAGACAAGCAGAAAAACACGCAGTACTAGGAGGAATGTACGTAGGGGTAATATGTAAACACGATGAGCTGACGGACAATATGGCGGCACCAGTCAGGAGGGCGGAGTTGTAACGTCACATGATTGGGGTCTATTGTCCAGTGCGAGTTATTTGGATTGATATGTAACACATTGTCTGACAGCGTTATCATAAGACTGCCAATAAGACCGTCATAATTGTCACAGGACACTATCACGGGCATTAATAAATAGGGGTGTGCCATTTGAAGCACCCCACGATTCGATTCGATTACGATTCAGGGTGCTACGATTCGATTATTGAACGATTATCGTCACAGTAATAACGATTTTCGAGGCATCTTTCCTCCTACCTTTCAGGATTTCTTTTTTTCGTACTTTGTGGCTACTTCATACTTTTAAGCAAGGTACACTTGCCAGTATTCTTTAATTAAAGCAGCCCAAAAAAATTGTCCCTTGCTTTTTAGTTCCAATCATCTAATGACCCTGCTGGAACAATGGAAACATGCCAATACAACATAAAGCTGACCTTAAGCTGCTCTTTTGCGCATGAAGGTGCAAAAACATTAGCTGTTTCAAAGGCAGTACTTATTTCTTCCCACAATGCAATAAAATTTACACTGGTGGAATTAATTCCACGTTGTCCATATCAGGCAAAGCCATTGGAGACTGGCATAAAGTGCCTTTAGAAATAAGACTTCTTTTAACCAATATACTTTGTTTTCACCAATTTCTGTACTATTTTGCATGTTTGTAGTGTTACTGCTGTACTTAATCCCGATTTTACACGTTCTGCATATGAACTTTTGTACACCACCAAACAACACACAAATGGACATGGAAAAATTACACGTCAGCGAATTCGGTAATTAGCATAGCGCCCGGCCCTAACAAGTAACATCTCAAAAATAACAACGATAAAGGTTAATCAGTACATGAGGGTTCGTGTACTCACCTCAACCACCAACACACTACGGACATTTTCCAATTAACACTTGAACTTACTGCTGGACAAGTGAAAGGCAAGGAGCCTTCCCCTCTCTCTCTGAAAAATAAGTTGCGCACAGAAGAGGATCCAAAGCGCGACCACCCTTAGTTTGCCTGTCGCAATACACAAATTTATTTTCGAGTCTTTTGTACAGGAGTAAATCTCTCAATCAGTAACTTCCGCTGCTCGCATCCTCACCTATTGCGTCCCTTAAGGTGTCCGGGCAGCAGACGTGTCTTAAATTTCGTTCTGCTAGCAGCGGCTGTCATTAAGTTATAGACCCTACTCACCAACGACACAGAATGACGTGTCGCTGTATCCGGCCGCCATATTGTCCGTCTTTGTTTATCCGTATTCTCAATGGTTTCAATTTGTCGTGCAATTTATAGTGCAATTCATGGAAGCCCCGGTGCTTTCGGACGCTGTAAACTCATTGGGTGCGTTGCATAAAAGGCGTTATGTGGAAAAGCTTCAGTCTATCCATTCGCCAGATCCATATTTGATAGCCTGGTACACCAGACTCACCGCTGTTCCAGCTATTGAGTCTGGCCACCATTCAAGCGGATACAATTTCCAGGGCGGAGCAAGCCACAGCAAACAGACAGCGGAGTGGACCAATCAGCAACGGGCAGCGCAGACGTCACATTATTAAAGCGACGAGAGCAGGACGAGGGACTTGCGCGCGGAAGTAAACGTACGAGGAGAGCGGAGTTTATTCAACATGGCTAGCGCGGGACAGACTGTTGTCAATGACTCGTGTCAATGTGTTTTTGGTCATTTAAAACTGATTTTACCGTGGATTGGAACATATTCTCGGCTCTCCTGTTCAGCTTTGTTGTGGAGATGACTTCCGACGCGCAAGACTGACGTTGCTCGTTAAGAGCACGTCACGCAAATAAACGAATCTGATTTGTCGATTGATTTGTTACCTGCTCGAAAAGGCTGTTAATGGGATGGTTCCCAGACTATTTCTCTCAGTGTTTGAAAAATACAGGGAGAAAAGTCTGGCAGAGCCAGGCAAATATTTGATGCCTAAATCGATATTTTTCGACCCGCTGTCTTCGCCCTCTCTGCCTGACATCTGCTACCCTGATATCTACAACTATCTTGTCCACACAAAATCAGCCTATTCTCACGAAAGTTTGAAAAACTTTAAGAGCAGCACTCTAAGCAACATTACCCCGTTTGACCCTTTACTTCCAATTTTCTAAAATGGCAACAATCAATAAAAAAAAAAAAGTTGACTGCGATGGCCGACGCTTCAAGGATAGGTGGATATTGGACTATTTCTTCAATAAAACACGCAACAACTGTGTATGCCTCATTTGCAAAGAGACAGTCGCTGTTTTCAAAGAGTTCGATGTGACGCGATAATGATATTACCGAACAAGACACGCTGACATGTACGACATTACAGGGAAGATACGCAGCGAGAAATTATAGCAACTTGAAGCTAGTTTAATTTCACAGCAGCAGTATTTCGCAAGAGCCCGAGTGTCGAAAGAGAACGCCACAAAGACGAGACTGTTGAAATTATGAATTAAAAAAAAAAAATAAAGCAAATGTGACACACAGAAGGGCTTGCTAAAATTTGTTTAAATATATTGTTCCAAGGTAGCCCCCCGCATTTTTACCACACCAAATCTGGCCCCCTTTGCAAAAGGTTTGGACACACCTGTTTAACTGATGATCCGTAGACAAGGCCAGCTTCTTTCACTTGGTAACAGCTAAATATTATTCAAAATGTAATGATGGTGGAAGAAATAAGCATCTTGAATTTGAAACTGTATGTTGTTGGCGATTAGCCTCGCAATGATCTTAATTGTGGTTGTCAGCCCAAAACCCTCTAAATATATATTAAATGCATTTTACCAGATATAAAATGACTACTACATAATCTGTGGTAATCGTTTGGAGCCCAGTTTTCTCGTCGAATTGCAGCAGTCCATCTCGCTCTCCTCTCCGGGTCGCTCGGAATACAGTAGAACTTCAAGTCTCTCCGTCTATCTTCTCTGTTATTGCAACCAACCGCCACACACGCCTTCACCATTTTGATTATTAATTTTAACGAGCAGAAAAACACGCCATAATAGTAGGAATTTACGTAGCGTTAATGCGTCAACACGACGAGTAGACGGACAATATGGCGCGGCGGCGTGGTTGTGACGTCATGTGAGTAGGGTCTATTGGGGCAAATCATCCTTTTTGAACATTTATTAAATGTATTAATTGTAATCGGAATTGTCACGTGTCGAATCTCAATGAATCTATTAATCGATGTATTGGCACACTGCTATTATTAAATGCTTATGACAGATGTCATGAAGTATCATCCGGTAAATTATGTCACTAACTCCATTTATGTCCAGTTCAGATCTTATACATCTATTCAAAAGTGAGATAATTTAACGGATGACACTAAGTGACATCTGTCATAAGTAGAGGCGTGCGAAATTTCCGATTCTTAGATTATTCGCGATTCGGCCGTGGAAGATTCGAGAACGTTTCATAAACTTTCAAATTCCGATTATTGAATTATACCAGGTAAAGCGGAAGTAAAACACAGTCAACGCGGTCTTTGGGACGCAATGAGGAATGGACCGAGAGTAAATATCATGTTCAACTCATGCCCCTAGATAAAAAAAAAAAAACAATCATACCTGACTGCGGCCGAGAGCCGCTACAAACAACGCCCGGTTGCTAGTTGCTACAAACAAACGGCTACAGTAGATATCATATATATGTAGAACTAGATGCAAAATGACAGACGACGGCGGTGTTAGAACATGTATTATTGAACAGAGATGCGAAATGATGGACTTGCCGGCGTTAGTAAACAGCCTCCATCGTAAAGCAGTAGACTTCTCTAGAAGGCTCTGATGTAGCGAATCTAATTAACTTTTTATCTAAAATACTCCTAAATCGGCAAAATCTTGTCTTCAATCTATCTTTAAATGATGAAACAATTTTAAAACTTTGACATGTCAAAAGTAGACAGAAGGGAAATTATGGAATAACGGAAGCAATTTTAACAACTGTAATGGTTGATTCACAACAATAAATTAATTGAAATTAGTTTAAAGCTGCTGATACAGAATGGAAACTGTAGTATTTTATTTACTGTTATTTTTTTATATTTGTTTACTGTTATACGTTAACTTGATACTGAACTAGTAGTTTGGTTTAGCCTGAGAGGATTTTTGAACAATTTTGGAACTAATGTACAAAACATTTAAAAAAAAAAAAAAAAAAAGGGGGGGGGTGCATCAGTAATCGTTATATAATCGAATCGGAGCCTCTGAATCGTAATCGAATCGTTAGGTGCCCAAAGATTCCCAGCTCTAGTCATAAGCATTCATAAAGGCTCATGGCAGTGTCATACCATAATGATGGTCTTAAGACTATTTGATGGCATCACTGTCAAATAAATTGTTACCAAATACCAGAGCTTGCAATTAATAAAACAAGTGAAAGAGTAACTGAAGAAATATTTAGCACAGAACATGAATTTTGATTTGTTATTTGCATCTGTAGCGCTGCAATGCATGCTAGGAGGCATGTTGGATGACTACAGTGTTGGCGGCAGGTGGCAGCATAGGTTGCCTGTCTCCCACAAGGGAGCAGTGATGGTCAAAAGACGCTTCTTGAAGCATTGAAGCTTTGCAGCCAATTGGTTCAAAACTTCATGGTGGTTCATTTGGTTTTATGAGAGTCATATGATGCCGCTGTCAAATAAAGTGTTACCGGTTAATATCTTTCTATGTAAATATCCCATAATACAGCTTATAGTTCAGTTCATCTTATCTATGAACAAATGCCATTTTCGTGTCAAATTTGGTGGGTGGCAGCGGCTTATAGTCCGAAAATTACGGTACTCAAAAAATAGGATAATCTAAATTTTAATATATCAACCATTCCTCCTTCCAGTCATTGCTTTATCATAACAGATGCGGAAACCGGTTCAGTCCTTTCATTTTCAGCAAGTTCCAAATTTCAGGCCTACGGCTGATTCAGACTGCTTGTCTTTCTCAAAAGAGCCATTGAATATTCCTCATAAATAAATGTTTTCACCTTCAGAATCCATACAAGTCTATTCTATTTCATCCCTGCTGAATTCTGCAGGGATTTGTTGTTGCAGTACATGCTTAACTTACGTTATATTCCTAGGTTGTTTTCTGACCACTCGCACAAGATCCACAATGCACAGTGTGAGAAAATATACCAATGACATAGAGGTATATGGAGATAGTGATATGGTATTGCTAGAATTAAAGGGCAAATAATGAGTTCAATTCTTGAGCATTTTACTCAGTTAAATTGTATTGAATGCATCATTCGCTGTGTCAAAACTCATACTACAAAAAGAATTGGAATTGACCGCGTAGTTTTTGAGTTACTGCCTTAGCAACACCTTAGCAACGGGTGACTGCCTCGCTGACGGCCGCTATCTGATGACGTAATTTACAGAAAACCACATCAGTAGGGTTGAGCATCGTTTGAATTTTAACGATTCCAATTCCACGTTTCGATTCCGGTTCCAAACAACTCTGTTCCGATTCTTTTAATAGGAAGTGGGGGTGCATAGTTTGTATCAATTTCTTAACTTCTTGATTATTTTTTAAATTATATGAACTTTCAATTAACTATGAATTTCTCACAGGGCTATTTTTAACTTGTGTATAAATATCAGTCTTTGAACTTGAATATGATGACGTTTCTTTCCACAGGAGTGCACTTTCACAAAGATGTTTGTTTTTTAAAAGTGTTTACACATACAGTATTCTTTTGCCTATGTTTTAGAACGTCCTACACGGCAGGCATTTTTACATGTTATTGAGCTCCCACTATTGGGCTAACCTGTTGCAGAATATCAAACAAACAAACAACTTGTAAAACCCAGCCCAGATTAGCAGCAGGTACAGTATAAAATCAGAAATTTTTTGTTGAGA
The DNA here is from genome assembly GCF_030265065.1 of Corythoichthys intestinalis. Lineage (NCBI taxonomy): Eukaryota > Metazoa > Chordata > Actinopteri > Syngnathiformes > Syngnathidae > Corythoichthys > Corythoichthys intestinalis. The sequence continues at coordinate 29,975,889 of NC_080416.1, forward strand.
AAAATGATCATATCTGCCTTCTTGGGCAGTAAGCGTGAGTGTTCTGGACATATAGTGTCTCCTGCAGTGGAGAACACACGTTCACTGGGTGTAGATGAAGCTTAAACGCATTACAACTGGTGGCTGGTGCTCACAGCAGAGTAGATAAATAAATGTCATGTATCACTAGTGAAGCATGTGTAAACAAAAAAAATACCGATCCACGTTGATACAACGGAGAATTAGGCCCAAATGAATCACTTTTAAAAAAGGACTACGTGATTAGTCGTACTATTGTTACGAGAAAGTCGCAAATATTATGTAGGGGTAAGGGTGAGCCGCTACGCACTTTACATGAATGTACCTTAGCTGGGAGTTAAGACAAAGCATTAGTATAAATTCTGATATTGATTATGATTTGAAGATCTTTAAATACTGTTGACTTCAACGGAGGAGGCAACGCGCTACGTAAAGTACGTAGCTGATTATATAGCTACATTAGCGCAACGTATTAATACTATTTCATCCATCCATCTTTCTACCGCTTAATCCCGGGTCAGGTCGCGGGGGTTCCGATTCTTTTACTTACCTGGTTCTGACTGGTTAGAGGTCTGGCGTAGCGCGTCAAATACGCGGCACTTCGCTACGCACTAGTCGGCTGTTGTATTCCATGAAGCCAGAGGTGTTTAATCATAAGCCGGAGTATCCGGAGAAAACCCATGCAGGCACGGGGAGAACATGCAAACTCCACACAAGGAGGCAGAACAAACATTCTCAGAACCGTGAGGCGGACGTGCTATGTACTCTGCTACAGTGCCGCCCTCCACAATATTTTAGCCCCCCACCCAAAATAACACTAACCACCAAAATAATAAGTATAGCTGGGCAATGCAACTGTGTAAACGGTGTTCTTGTGTGTTAGGTATTCGCCTTGTCCACTCACCCGTACGGCTGCCGAGTCATCCAGCGCATCCTGGAGCATTGCCTGCCCGAACAGACGCTGCCCATCCTGGAAGAGCTTCACCAGCACACGGAGCAGCTCGTGCAGGTCTGCCAGCTCCTTGGCTACGTCGCATACTTGCTGTTCTGTCAGCTAGATGAAAAGCAACACTTTGAGAATCAGTTCTGTCGTTTTGCATGTGTATTTACTTAGATTTGTTTGTGTGCAGGACCAGTACGGCAATTACGTCATCCAGCACGTGTTGGAGCACGGCCGAGCCGAAGATAAGAGCAAGATAGTGGCGGAGATCAGAGGGAACGTGCTGGGACTCAGTCAGCACAAGTTTGCGAGGTAATACAAGTTGACAAATAGCATAAGCATACAAAAGTAAAAGCAGGAAGTTAGCACGCACCACTTCTCGTAGAATTTTGCATCTAACTTAAATTGTGGTGTAAAACAAAACAACAAAAAAGTACCATACCCAGCGAAAAAATCTAATCTATTACTGGAATTAAAAATAGATTAAATTTTAAGTAATTCAAGGTTGAAATCAATCCACAAAAAAGTAAAATATTTTAATAATTCAGTGAGATTATCTACAAAAGAGGTGCAATTGATAAAATTTGTAGATATTTTTTCTTACAACATAGAAAAACAAATGTATATTTTAGGGCTGTCAAACGATTAAAATTTTCAATCCAGTTAATCACAACTTAAAAAGTAATTAATCGCAATTCAAACCATCTCTAAAATATGCCATATTTTTCTGTAAATTATTGTCGGAATGGAAAGATAAGACACAAGACATAAGTACATAAGTACTGTATTTGTTTATTATAACAATAAATCCACAAGATGGCATTAACATTATTAACATTCTTTCTGTTAAAGGGATCCACAGATAGAAAGACTTGTAGTTCTTAAAAGATAAATTTGAGTACAAGTTATAGTAATTTTATATTAAAACCCCTCTTAATGTTTTCGTTTTAATAAAATTTGTAAAATCTTCAGTCAAAAAATAAACTAATAACTCGCCATTGTTGACGTCGCCGAGCGGGACGTCACAGCCGTTCTTCCACAGTGTCTTTGAATACGTAAGGTAGTGATTGAAATACACCACAAGGTGTAAATGGCGAGTTTTAAATTAGAGATCTAGCCAAGGCAAAGTCTGAGTAAGTTTTATGTGTATTTTGCATAGCTATTTTGATTGGGAATGCCAGTTTTCTTTGCATTGAGCGCTTTTCTTTTTGTGAACATTATTTTTTTGAGAGATAAGAATATTATTTTTGTTGTGCTTTCACTAAATGATACTGTAGCGACTTAACTGTTCCCCCCCAAATGCATGATGAGAAGTTGGGCAACCATGACTGTCAGCAGTGGCTGCAAATGGTGTACAGTATGTTCTGTGTTGCGTTCAATTAAGCGTGTTACGAAAAAGATTGTCTACTGTGAGATAGGAATATTATTTTTGTTGTGCTTTCACTAAATGATACTGTAGCGACTTAACTGTTCCTCCCAAATGCATGATGAGAAGTTGGGCAACCATGACTGTCAGTGGTGGCTGTAAATGGTATTCAGTATGTTCAATTCGTTGTGTTCAATTAAGCGTGCCTTTTCGCAATCATTGTGCTAAAACGGCGTCATTGTAAACTATTTGAGGACATGCACGAACGGGTCATTCCGTGCATGCGTTAAATGCATCAAATATATTGACGTGATTTATTAAAGTTAATTACCACCCGTGAACACGTTAAATTTGACAGCACTAGTATATTTATTATTCAATAGAATCATCAATTTGATTCATAACGTAAAAAGAACTATGAAAAAAATGTGAGATTCTTGAATTACAATGATTCCTCAATTATTGCTGTTTAATGGGGACCTAAACAGACCGTGTTAAGTGAATAACCGCGAAGTAGTGTCACCCCCCTACACAATTTTTAACTTTTTTACTATCAATCAACTATCAATAAGTGTATATAAAACCCTATAAATGCATATGCTATCATTAAAACATTAGAGTTTGTAACGTAAATAAAATATTATCAATAACATACATTAAAAAAAGCAATACAATGATATAAATAACATGCTGGACATTCATTCTCACACATCTTGGCCAATCAGCTTGCCCAACAATTTCAGCACGATAAAAGTATATCTGTGCCTTTTTTCCTTTTCTGTTAGCAATGTGGTAGAGAAGTGCGTGACGCACGCATCACGGGCAGAGCGAGCGGTCCTGATCGACGAGGTGTGCAGCCTGACGGAAGGGCCCCACAGTGCCTTATACACCATGATGAAGGACCAGTACGCCAACTACGTGGTACAGAAGATGATCGATGTGGCCGAGCCCACCCAGCGAAAGATCGTCATGCACAAGGTGGGTGACTACGCTGGATATACAAAGTTACTAGAACAGCTGACCTTTATTTAGGGTTCGGTTAACTTGAATTTAATAAATTTGAATTGACTTTAAACTAATTCAGTTGAGCTTAAATCTAATCAGAACTCGAGGTCAACCGATAATTTTTAAAGGCCGGCACTGGTTTAAAATAAATAAATAAATCTGCCGATTGCTGACATTTAAGGCCAGTTTTGTAACCTGAGATTTGAGGCCAATAAACTTTTTTTTAAGAATAATTAATTATTATGAATTAGAAAAGACAATCGAAACATCTAATTATATAAATGTATTAGGGCTGCAGCTATCGATTATTTTAGTAGTCAATTAATAGTCAATCGATGAACTAGTTCGATGAATTAGTTCGAGTAATCAGATAAGGAACATGAAAAATTACAATACCTGAGCTGAGCCTCAAACGGTATAAAACATGTTTTTTTAAATGAGGATCTATCTTCAACAAAAGACCAATTGGCTAACTTACATAGCAAAAGTCCGCTAGCATAAATGCTATAAAATGCAAACTTTTTTTTTTATAATGCTCTTAACAAATGATTCAGACATATAGTCTGACAAAAAAACGGCTAAATATACCTATAAACTAAATTACGAATGCATGAAAAAACATCTCAAACAAAAACTTGGTTTATGTTGGTCTTAACAGGGAGCAGTTGGATTCAGCCATGTGAAATGAGGCAGACCAGAGGGCAGTGTATCCACCCTAATCAATAAAACTATAAGTGTAAACACTTACAAAATACACCATTACAACGCCACTTTAATTAAACGAATACTCGAAGCAACAAAATTTAATTCGAATTTTTTTTTTTTTAATGGAATACTCGAGTTGATCGATTAATCGTTGTAGCACTAAAATGTATATACAGGCAGTCTCCGGGTTATGACGGAGTTCCGTTTCTAGGCTAGCGATGTAACCCGAATTTCCTGCGTAACTCGGAATGAAACCTTTGTATATACTGAAGGACCCCCTAAACCTCACACTAACTGTCCAAAAACATGTATTATATGTCATATTAATAAGATAGAGTAAAAAATAATGTGTGAGTAGGGTTGGGCATTGTTTGAATTTGAACAGTTTCGATTCCGGTTACATACGATTCTCGATCTGATTCTTTTCATAGGCAGGGTCAAAAAAATTGCATAGTCTATATTATTTAACTTCTTGATTAATTGTTTAAATTATATGAACTTTCAATTAACTATGAATTTCTCACAGGGCTATTCTAACTTGTTTATAAATATCAGTCTTTGAACTTGAATATGATGAAGTTTCTTTCCACAGGAGTGCACTTTCACAAAGATGTTTCTTTTTCAAAAGCTCACGGAGAAAACATTTACACATACAGTAATCTTTTTCCTATGTTTTAGAGTGTCTTATGCTGCAGGCATTTTTATATGTTACTGAGCTCCCACTAATGGGCTAACCTGGTGCAGATTATCAGACAAACAAACAAAAAAAGTTTTGTAAAACCCAGTTTAGATTAGCAGCGGGTACAGTATAAAATCAGAAACAGTTTTTGATGAGGAAAATGGTCATATCTGCCTTCTTAGGCAGTAACCGTGAGTTTTTTGGACAGATAGTGTCATCTGCAGTGGAGAACACGCGTTCACTGAGTGTAGATGAAGCTTGAACAAGCATACCAACTGGTGGCTGGTGTTCACAGCAGAGTAGATAAATGAATGTCACGTATCACTAGTGAATCACATGAAAAAAATAAGGTAAGACTTTATTAGACTTGTCGGTAGAGGCAAACGTTTGTGTGTGTGTTGTGATGCACGGCGCCGGGCTATCAGCAAAAATAATCAAACTTGTGTGTTTTATTCTATACCCTAATCATATGTAAAGCACACAGCTCTGAATGCTAACTATCTCCATTACAACATTGGAATAAGTTGGATCACACAATAGTTTACCGTGAAGATCTGCAAACAGTTTTTGACATCAAACAGTGCTGTCACGAGTGAACGCGACACATGAACGTGACTCGTCTCACCCCGTCTTTCCTGTTTATTTTGCTTTTGCTGTCCTTCTCCTTACTGTTTCACTCGGTTTCAAATTGAAAGGGCAGAACCAATGACAAGTTTATATAGTTAAAGAGTGACAACTGTGGAAGTCCGGCAACGTACCCATGTGACATCACCGCCCTCCTACTAGTTAAAATAATTTTTACAGTCTTAAATTTAACTTAAGGAAACCTGTAGGACCCTGGTAAGCACACTGGCGGCTTTCTTAAAGGGGAATGAGCTTAGACGAACAACACATACACTGCTGGCCAAAAGTATTGGCACCCCTGCAATTCTGTCCTATAATTTTGTATCCTGAGAAGGGTCATCTGACCCTAATCTTTTGTGAGCATTGAGGTCCTCATTAGTCATTCGCATTCACACTTGCAAAACCACAGGGCTGGATTGCTCCAATTAGCATCTTGAGTGTTTTCAGGGCTGTCTTGGCTTTGTCGGACAGTGGACCACTCAGGCAGTTAATCGGGCGGACAACAGCAGTTTGCCTACACTGCTGGGCAAAAGTATTGGCACCCCTGCAATTCTGTCAGAAAATGCTCAATTTCTCCCAAAAAATGATTTCAATCACAAATGCTTTGGTAGTAATATCTTCATTTATTTTGCTTGCAACGAAAAAGCACAAAACAGATTGAATTTTTTTTTTTTACTCATTATCATTTTACACAAAACTCCAAAAAAGGGCCGGACAAAAGTATTGGCACCCTCAGCCTATTACTTGGTTGCACAACCTTGAGCCAAAATAACAACCGCTTCCGTGATCAATCAAAGAGATGCTTACAATGCTCTGCTGGAATTTTAGACCACTCTTCTTTGGCCAACTGCTCCAGGTCTTTTAGATTTGAAGGGTGCCTTGTCCAAACTGCCATTTTCTCCACAGGTGTTCTATGGGATTCAGGTCTGGACTCATTGCTGGCCACTTTAGAAGTTTCCTGTGCTTTCTCTCAAACCATTTTCTAGTCCTTTTTGAAGTGCGTTTTGGGTCATTCTCCTGCTGGAAGACCCATGACCTCTGAGGAAGATCCAGCTTTTTCACACTGGGCCCTTCATTATACCACAAAATTTGTTGGTAGTCTTCAGACTTCATAATGCCTTGCACACGGTCAAGCAGTCCAGTGCCAGAGGTAGCAAAGCAACCCCAAAACATCAGCCATCCTCCGCCATGTTTGACTGTGGGGACAGTGTTTTTTTTTTGAAGGCCTAATTGTTTCCCCTGTAAACTCTTTTGGTGACGCCTTTTCCTAAAAATTTCTACTTTTGTCTCATCTGACCAGAGAACATTCTTCCAAAACGTTTTAGGCTTCACTTGTACGTTCTGGCAAACCCCAGTCTGGCTTTTTTATGTCTCTGGGTCAGAAGTTGGGTCTTCCTGGGTATCCTACCATGGAGTCACTTTTCATTCAGACGCTGACAGATAGTACGGGTTGACACTGTTGTACCCTCGGACTGCAGGACAGCTTGAACTTGTTTGGATATTAGTTGAGGTTCTTTATCCACCATCCGTACAATTTTTCATTGAAATCTATAGTCCATTTTTCCTTTCTGTCCACATCTAGGGAGGTTAGCCACAGTGCCATGGGCTTTACACTTATTGATGACACTACGCACAGTAGACACAGTCTTTGGGGATGGCCTTGTAGCCTTGAGATTGCCCATGCTTCCTCACAATTTTGCTTCTCAAGCCCTCAGACAGTGTTTGGTCTTCTTTCTTTTCTCCATGCTCAATGTGGTAGACACAAGGACAAAGGACATAGGTTGAGTCAACTTTAATCCATTTTACCTGGCCGCAAGAGTGATTTAATTATTGCCACCACCTGTTATGTGCCACAGGTAAGTAACAGAGGCTGTTAATTATTCAAATTATGAAAGCATCACATGATTTTTCAAAGCTTTTGTCCGGCCCATTTTTGGAGTTTTGTGTAAAATGATAAATGATTTAATTGTTTTTCCTGTTCTCTTTTGTGTTTTTTCATTGCAAGCAAAATAAACAAAGATATTACTACCAACGCATTTGTAATTAGAATCATTTTCTGGGAGAAATTGATCATTATCTGACAGAATTGCAGGGGTGCCAATACTTTTGGCCAGCAGTGTGGTCAAAGCGGGCTTAAAAGACTTTTATTTTTTCATTTCATTAAAAAAACGAATTTACCGACATGGTCAAAATTACGCCTGTCATCATGAACCATCTCAGTAACTGTGAATTTTCCGTAAAATGCCCTGCTCAATGAGGTACCCAGAGGTTCCCACTAGGGCTGGGCGATATGGCCTAAAGTACGTATCACGGTAAATTGAGCAGATTTACCTCGATAACGATAATTCACCCAGGCGGACTGTTATATAATTTGAAAATCTGAATCAATGCGTGAAATACAAATTAATGGTTTCTCATTGATTTATTTACCAGATTTCAATTTAACATATTTAAACAATTGTACATGCAGTCTAAACATTACGAATATAAAAATTGCTTGTAAACCATAAGATTTCAAATTTGAACATTTATAACAGCTTGTATGACTTGAACAATGTAAAACATTATAAAAATCAATACGACGACTGTGCAAACATGTCATTGTAACACAAATGACTTAGTTTGAACAAAACACTTCAGACAGCTTATTGTTAATGGCTGCTGTGACATACAGTAATTACTCAACATCAAGTGTTTCCTTCAAGGTTTCAGGTTTTTTTTCCCCAGAGCATTTTTTAATACATGCACACACACATGTACCCCCCACACAGATACACACACACATTAAAGCTATATTGCTCTTTTGCCAATGAAACATTTAAGGTTTTATCATGGCAGTAATGACACAGAATGAAGCAAGCACATACAGAAAAATAGCTGTGGCCATTAAACGGTCACATTATAGGCTTCACTGTTGCATTATAATTTATCATGGTACCCGCGGGTTATTAAAAGTATCAAAAAAAGCGTTGAATTTAGTTTTCCATTATTAAAGGTATTAAATTAGCTGTTGTAAATCTGGAATTGTTTTCACCATGGTCTTAATTTTAAAGAACATCTCAGTGCAACCTAAATTATATCCGTGACAAGGTTTTTTTTAAAAATCCATAACGAAGATGACGCATAGAATTTTTACGATGCATTGCACTACGAATCGAAATGCAACAACTCATGCGTGCCAAACCACCACAACCGGCAAAACAGAATCCACCCACCTCTGCATCGGGAATGCGTTCGTTTGTCGGTGGAACGAAAACCCTGCAGGCAGAAGTATTGTGGATTCTGAACACCAAAACAGACCATCATTCATATACTTCAAATGAGTCCATTGGTGATCTGTTTCGGATATTACGTCATTTTTGGTCGGCATCGGCTGTCACAATGTTGGTCATATTGCGTTTTGTTCCAGAGGGAGCGTTCCCGATGTCATAACTGTCTTTTGTAACGAATTTTCAATTGGCAGGAAAAAAACGCACATTTTCTTAATGTTTAGATAGTCTACATATTTTTATGATCATTATAAAGGCATTTACACAATGAAATAATGCTGGAAAAGTTTGTTAAACATAATGTTGGTTAAATCGTGTTTTTTTTTTTTTCCGGAGGAAGCAGTCCCGACTTCGTAACTGCAGCCAATTTAAAAAGCTCATCAAGACTTTAAGATAGAGGTCAAATCGGGCCTAAAAAATCCAGCCCGACCCGAACTGGTCCGCGGGTATTAAAGCCCGACCCGCATTTTATGTGATAACATTTGTGACGATGTCTGCATAAAAGTCTCTTTTTTGTAACGAATTCTCAGTTGGCAGAAAAAAATCGCACATTTTCTTAATGTTTAAATAGACAACATATTTTTATGATAATTATAAGTTTATTTACACAACGAAATAACGCTGTAAAAGTTTGTTAAATATAATTAAACAGATGCGGTTTTGCGGACTTGCAGAGGGGATGATTAAAAAGGGCGTATAGGCACACTCTGGCTCTGCAATGACCATACAGCGCCTTCTTATTTTAATCCAAATTATTTATTTTATAACAAGTATTCCTTAGTTTATCATTCACACATCGTTAATATATACAGTGGGGAGAACAAGTATTTGATACACTGCCAATGGGTTTTCCCATTGACAGTGTATCAAATACTTGTTCTCCCCACTGTAGTTATTTCAAAAAGTTAGCGAGAAAGAACCCTGGCCCGGCCCGACGTTATAATTGACATTTTAATTTTGGTCGTTTTCAGTTTAATTTAGCTGTTTCCAGCTTGCTATGTTTATAATTGCGATGTTTGTTTACCACTTTTCCTCTTACCGCGAAGAGGGAGGAAGTTACATCGGCCGCCGCTATGATATTTGAGTCATCAGCCATCTGCTGTGACCCGGGAATTTAACGCCTGCTTTCACGCACACTGCTTCCCATGTCAGTCGACACGGGAAACTGTTTTAACACACAACTGCTGCACGGTTAAGTCCCGCGATATTCCCGTTGTTTTGGAGTATTTGATAGGGGCTCAAGTTACATCCAGATACTTTAGGTTGCAGTTTATGGGTCATGTGAAGGCAGTGGATCTGAATGTGAATTTCGCCGTTTTAACTCAAGAGTTAGCCATGTTCACTGGGGTCTTGGCAGGTGCACTAGCGGCTAGCTTGTTACAGAAGATGGCTGGTCTGAGTCCTGTCCTCCTCTTCTTTTTGTCCATAATTATTGTGTGCGTGTGTGGGTTTAAAAAAATTCTGACAGACTTTATAATGTTACTTTAAAAGTGTTTAAATTGTATCTTCAATATATGTGCATTCTTTTGTCAAACACACTTAGTAATTGAGGTTAAATTTGATGTTCAGTGCTTTATTTATTTAATATGATTCAATATGATCTAAATGATGGGTGCAAGAAAAGTATTAATTTTCAGTTGAAATGGCATTAAAAAAGGTCTTAAAAGTCTTGAATTTAGATTTATCAATTCTGGGGGGACCCTGTATAGTGAATGGTTTACCTTTATAAAATATATCAAAGAAATCACACACAGATACAAAATAACACGACATGCTAATTGCTAGGTGCAGTCCGTGCCCAATCCACGCATTAAGTTCAGCCGTTTTGACAAGGTTAGAGCCGCTATCCTCCTTTATCATGTTCATTTTATAGCGTTAGCCGCTAGCGTTACCCTGTGGCCTGGCCACCAGTAGAAAGCACCCTCTCCTGAAATCGTGAGAACCAGGGAGGAAAGCGGGTGAAAGCCCGTCTGGAGGCCGCCAAGAGTCTACTTCATGTCGGGTGAAAGTTTGGCGAAGCTCCCTTAAGCCCGACTCCATCACGTTTGCTTGTAGCGTTAGCCACTAGCGTTAGCCTCCTGGGCTTCTGTTTGTTTGAGTTCCTGATAACCACATGACTTGTAAGCACACTGACTGCTTTCTTAAAGGGGAATGAACATAGCCGAACAACAGAGTCAACGCGGGATGAAAAGACTATATTTTTTTGTTTTATTAAATTACCGAATGGTCAAAATTACGTCAGTCATCGTGAAGAATTTTGGTAACGGTAAATTATTGGTATACCACCCGGCTCTAGTTCTCACCCCTTGTAAAAAGTAAAAATTTCTAAATTCCCTCGATGTGTTTTCCAGATCCGACCCCACATCTCCACGCTTCGGAAGTACACGTACGGCAAACACATCCTGGCCAAGCTGGAGAAGTACTACATGAAGAACGGTGTCGACCTGGGACCCCTATGCGGACCTCCCAACGGCATCATGTAAACCCCTCCACCTTGCCAAATCATAAGAAGGAACCCATTCGCCCTCCCTCCCCTAACCCGGCCTGCTGAATTCGGGTGTGTGCGTCCACTTCATTTTTTTTTTTTTTTGGTAATTTTTTTGGCTCCCTACCACTATTCCAAATGACTAATTTAATTTCTCAGCCAATCGTAGACGAGTACACGCACAACCCGCGCGCGAGCTAACCAGCCTTCACGTCATTTAGCATGGGAGTTTTCTGGTCTTGCTTCTATAAATATAACATGTATACTTGGTGTAGAATCTTTGCATATACAGTACATATAAATATATATATATAAATATATATATAAAAACTTTGTAGGTTTTTTCTGGTTTTTGATGTTGACTCTGTATCTATAATGTATCCTAGTAGTGACCACGCATACTTCTGACTGTATACTTGTACATTTGTAAACCCTTGTAATGTAAAAGTGCTTTACCGCCCTTTTTTGGTATGATGCTAATGAGAAAAAAAATAGGGGGGGAAAAAAACTTTACCTGTGCATTTCAGTGTATATTCTCACCATCTTGGTTTGTGACATGAGTTGTTGTATATTGTAAATTGTAATATCTAATTTTGCTTCTTTTTTTTTTCTCTCCAAAAAGCCCTTTCTATATCTATACGGGGTAGTACTTGTACAAAAAAAAAAACATTCGCACCACGCTTGGTTTTATCTTAATTAACTTAAAGAAAAAAAAATCTCCCACTGACTTCATTTGTTTTGTTTTTTTCTTTTAGATCTTTTTATAGGAAAGTTTCACTTTTGATGGGAGTGAACCGTTTGTACAGAGGAGATTTTTGTTTAGGTTTTTTTGTTTTTTTTGCATTTCTCTAGTCCTGTAAGTGCTGTATCATACTGTCTATTATGGGTTTGTTTGTTTCTTTTTTGGGTGAGAAGCGAGGCAGCCATTTTTGGGGGTTATGATTAAAAAAAAAAAGCCGCCTTGTGTATATTTACTACTACGAGCACACCTTGTAACCATATGTGTATAGTTAACAGAAACCTGTGTATGCTTACTTGCCTGGGCAACTATTTTTTGTAACTCCTGTTGTAGATTGTCTCTAAACAATTGTGTGATCTTTATTTTGGAACCAAACGAGAGAAAAAGAAAAAAAATGTTGAAAATTTAAACCACTGTGTGTGTGTTTGCTTCATTGGGTCTTAATTTAGCACCTCTTTAATTAGTCGAGGATCAAATCGTACTTCAGACATGCAGCCGAAATCTGATTTTTACCCCATCTAGATTAAAAGCTCGATGGTTCTTTTGTAGTGTGAACAATCACAATGCACATAAATAAGCTGCATATAAAGACCTGTCCACCCCATACAATCAGGAAGTCCAATTCCTAACATGGTCAAGACCAAAGAGCGGTCCAAAGACACCAGAGACAGAATTGTAGACCTCACAAGGCGGCGCAGGGTTACCGGGCAATTGCCAAGCAGCTTGGTAGGGAAGTTGATTTTGCCATATGGCATTTTTTTTTGCCACATATTTTTTTGCCGTGTGGCAAAATTGATTTTGCCATGTATTTTTTGCCATGTGGCATTTTTTTGGGTATGTGGCAAAATTAATTTTGGCATATTTTTTTGGGTATGTTGCAAAAATGATGTTGGCATTTTTTTGCCATGTTGCAAATTGTATTTTGGCATGCGGCTTTTTTTTTTTGCTGTGTGGCATTTTTTTTTTTGGTATGTGGCGAACTGGTTTTTGCTGTGACATTTTTTTTTTGCCACATGGCAAAATTGATTTTGCCATGTATTTTTTTTTTTTTTTTGCCATGTGGCATTTTTTTTCGTATGTGGCAAAATAGATTTTGCCATGTTGCATTGTTTGTTGCCATGTGGCAAAATGTATTTTGGCATGTGGCTTTTTTTTTTTTTTTTGCCATGTGGCATTTTTTTGGTACGTGGCAAAATGGATTTTGGCATGTGGCACTTTTTTGCCATGTGACAAAATGGATTTTGCCATGTGGCGTTTTTTTGCCACGTGGCTAAATTAATTTTTACATGTATTTTTTTTGGCCATGTGGCAAAATGGATTTTGGCTTATGGCATTTTTTTTTTTGGTATGTGGCAAAATGTATTTTGGCATGTGGCACTTTTATGCCATGTGGCAAAATGTATTTTGGCATTTACCTTTTTTTTTTTTTTTTTGTATGTGGCAAATGGATTCTGACGTGGCTTTTTTTTTTTTTTTTTTGCCATTTATTATATGGCATGTTGCAAAATGGATTTAGGTATGGCATTTTTGTAGGCGATACACATCCATTTCATTGACGGCTTTCCACATCCAAATTTTTGCATGACAGCCTATTGGCATTCAATTGGCGGCCAAATTAGTCGATGCCATTGAAAAGCCATGCATGTGCATGCAATTTACAGCCGTGTACGTCCAAATTTTCCATTAAATTTAAATGGCAGAAAAACGTGTGGCTGTGATTTTTGACCATAGACTTAACATTACAGCACATTGACATTCAATTGGCACCCAAGTCAGGCTATGCCGTTGAGGGCTATGAATGGCCAAATTTTCCATTCATTATGAATGGCAGAAAAATACCTCATTCCAAAATCCATTTTGCCACATCGTAAAAAAAATGCCTCATGACAAAATCCATTTTGCCACTTGCAAAATGCATTTAACCACATGGCAAAAAAATGCCACATGGCAAAACCAATTTTGCCACATACCAAATACAACTTTTTGTTCTCGCTGTCTCTCGAAATGTGAGGAATCAGCTAAGAACTACACAGGAGGAGCTGGTCAATGACCTGAAAGGAGCTGGGACCGCCATTTCCAAAGTTACTGTTGGCTTGGTAATACACCAAGATGTCATGGTTTAAAGTCATGTATGGCACGCAAGGTTCCCCTGCTTAAACCAGCAAATGTCCAGGACCATTTTAATTTGGCAATGACCATTTGGTGATCCAGAGGAGTCATGGGAGAAAGTCACGTGGTCATATAAGAACAAAATGGAACTTTTTGGTCTTAATTCCACTCATAGTGTTTGATGGAACAAGAATGATGAATACCATCCCAAGAACACCATCCCTACTGTGAAGCACGGGGAGCATCATGCTTTGGGGGTATTTTTCTGCACATGTGCCTGGACGACTGCACTGTATTAAGGAGAGGATGACCAGGGCAAGTATTATGAAATTTTTTGGAATAACCTACTTCCCTCAGTTAGAGCCTGTGGTGACTGGGTCTTCCAACACAACAATTGCCCGAAGCAGACAGCCAGAATAACCAAGGCGTGGCTTTGTAAAAATAGACCAAATGCTTCTCTGTCTGAACAGCTCAGATAGTTTTTGACTGTCCATGATGGGCCTTCATTGCCACGGCAACCTGTCAAGTGGGTCAATAATGTGGCCCAAATCAAATTTGGACACTTGCTAAAAAATTTTGTGAACAGTCAGCAGTGGCGCCACCAGGGGGTGGCCACGGCCACCCCTATAAATTGGTTGGCCACCCCACTGGCCACCCCGCTTGCCAGTATATCGTTAGACTGTTGTAGCATCAGTTATGCATTTCATCCCAAATGAATGCATTTATTTTGTTTTGTCAAATGTAGGGCTGTCAAATTTATCGCGTTAACGGGCGGTAGTTAATTTTATTAATTAATCACGTGAGAATATTTATCGCAATTAACGCATTCGCAGTACGACTCATTCATGCATTGCCGCAAACAGCCTACAATGGCGCCGTTTTACTTATATACAGAGATAAGAGGCAGTGTCAAGTGAGTGGAGTAGAAACAAACATTCATTGGGGCCGTGCTTTTAATTGGCAAAAGCTTTGTCATCTCTCTCACAGCAACTATAAATATTGTGGGAAGCAACGTGGCGAAGAATGACAGGAGTTGATCTTTTTCTTAACACCCTGCTGTGTACCCAACGCAGAGAAGATACAGCATTTGCAGCCACCACACACAGTCATGGTTGCATCACTTCCCATCATGCATTTGGGCAGAGCAGTTAAGTCGCTACAGTATCATTCACTGAAAGCTCAACAGATACACTAGATGGCAATATTTTGTCACAATATACAAACTCACATTTATCCTTTAAAAATGACAAGTCTTTCTATCTGTGGATCACTTTCACAGAAAGAATGTTAATAATGTTAATGCCATCTTGTGGATTTATTGTCATAATAAACAAATACAGTACTTATGTACAGTATGTTGAATGTATATATCCGTCTTGTCTTATCTTTCCATTCCAACAATAATTTACAGAAAAATATGGCATATATATATTATGATGAATTCATTTTTAAGCTGTGATTAACTCGATTAAAAATTTTAATCGTTTGACAGCCCTAGTTAAATGTACACCTTATGCCTGATATATACATAACACAATAAAACCGAATTGTTGTGGAACTCAAAATGTTGACTGGACAGTTATGGACTATGCACAATTAAATCATTAGTAACTTCAAATATTACACAATACACCAAAGTATATCTGTAGCCGTGTCCTTAAGTCTTTCTGATAGTTTTCCCCTGACTTTTTTACTGCAATAATATAACGAAAACCTGAAATTATGGCTTTTAGTTTTGGCCACCCCAAGATTTTAAGTGGCCCCATCTGGCCACCCCTATGAAAAATTTCTGGAGGCGCCACTGACAGTCAGCCCTAAAAATCAGATTTAAGGAGGAATCCCATTGGAATCAGATATGCCTGTATACTCATGGTTTCCTTAGGAGACCCTCGAGTTTGACATCTGCGTATTAACCCCTTTGTTTTTTACTTTAAAAACGAGTTCAGGCATAACTAATCAATCACAGATGCTTCTCCTGCAAATTAAAGCACAATTAGAGGAAAAACAGGGCAAAACAATGTAGCGTCTCAGCGCCATATGCTTTATTTTCTCTTATTTACACGAAAAAACAGACTCCATCGTAACTGGGGCATGCACATCCACTGTGGTCAACCCGCAAAGTCACAGCAGATGCTTCTAAACTGTTTGTAGGACAAACACAAATCTAGTCATAATTGGTTAGCTTTGTGAATTTGGGGCTCAAAAATGTGGAGGAAAAAAATACAGTGGTACCTCTACTTAAGAGCGTACAAACAGAATTTTCAGGGTTAGACACGCCTCAACAGGAAAATATTGCCTCTCGTTAAGAAGGAAATTTCAGGATACAAAAGGCTGGTACTCGCAGCTCCCAGAGTTTACTGAACGTAACATAGTTATAGTTGCTCTGCCATTGGCTATTGCTTAGCATCTTCCTAGCATCCAATTGGCTATGAGGGGCCTGGTGGGCTGCTTCTGGCCTGCGTGCCATTAATTTGACTCCACTGGAATAAACAACATTCTCCACCAACTGTCATTTTACGCCGCAGGGGAATAACTGTTATCTTTCAGGAAACGTGTGCACTGCGCCACAAAACCAACCCGTTTTTCCTGTAACGTGGCTTTTAACGGTCATTCTTACTACTATTTACAATTTGTAGAGATAAAAATTTATAAGGCAGTATTTCTAAGCCTGCTAAATAGACCATATTTGGCTAAATGTCCAAAATAAGCAGGTGAACTTGTGAATTTGGAACTCATCTGAAGTTGTATTTGAGTTGTGATTGTGAACAAGTCTACATTTCCCGATGATATTTATTTATTCTCACCTAAAATAAGCATTAAAATGTCCAAAACAAAGATTTGAAGCAAACAAAAAACCGTATACAGTGCAAAAACACACGTCCTTAAAACGAGTTAAATTCCCTTGTGTAAATCTACTTGAAATAAGTGAAATGATCTGCCAATACTTCAAGTAAATTTTACTCAGATTTCACGAAATAAGAAAAATAGCTATCTGAAAATAAGCTTAAAGTGCCTGTGAAAGGATAAAAAAAAAAAAAAAAAAGTCTTAAATAGCATTATTATGTGAATTAAAATCATATTTTGAGACGATTCAACTATATACAACAATTTGGCGAAGCTCAAGTTATGAGAAATTAGATTTTTAATCTGCCGTTTAGCCATGCCTGTCATTATGGCGCTCTAGCGTCCCCAGCTGGATGATGACGTCGGTAGGGTAACGATTTCAGCTGATTTAGAATTCAGCCCATTGAGTGGAAAGATTCAGAATGAGAAAAGTGCCACAGAGAGCAGCAAAATGTCATCATTGTTTCAATCTCTCTACTCCAATACTTTTACAGGATATTCTTTTTATCTAAGTATTTTTCCTTAATTGCAAAAGAAATAGTATGGTCATGACAAATAACAGTCTTGTGCTGAATGGAATATGAAATATTCAAAATGCATTTATTCAGTACGACAGGGCAAAATTACTCCATAATGGTCAAAACTGCCGACTTCTTCCTCACCCGAACGGTATGTTATGTAACCGGGCCGGCTACGGATACAGAGGAAAGAGCGTAAACAAAACAGGAGGCGTAACAGCTAGCCGACGTGCTAACCCGAACCGAGCGGCTTTTCCAAGCCTTTTTCGCGCCTTTCGAAAACGAAAAATCACACAAAACTACCCGACTTAAAGTGGGGCAAATAAGTATTTAGTCAACCACTAATTGCGCAAGTTCTCCCACTTGAAAATATTGGAGAGGCCTGTAATTGTCAACATGGGTAAACCTCAACCATGAGAGACAGAATGTGGAAAAAAAAAAGAAAATCACATTGTTTGATTTTTAAAGAATTTAATTGTAAATCATCAAAACACTCGATTAGAAAAAAATATTCCAATTAAATTTTCCTGCTTCGAGTATTCGTTTGATTAAATCGATGTCGTAATGGTTTGTTTTGAAAGTGTTGGCATTTAGTTTTATTGATTTGGGTGGCTACACTGCCCTCAAGTGGCAACAGTGAATATGATATAACGCATTTCACATGGCTGAATCCAGTTGCTCCCTGTTAAGACCAACATAAGCTAAGTTTTTGTTTGAGCTAATGTTTTTTAATGCATTCGTAATTTAGTTTAGAGCAGTGGTGTCAAACCGATTCCACAAACGGCCGCAGTGGGTCCTGGTCTTTGTTCCAACAGATCCAGCACAGACAGTTCAACCAATGAGGTTTCTGCTAAAATAAGCAGCACCTTACTGCAATCAACTGATTACGCTTGTGAAACACCAGATTGGTGAAAAGGTATTCATCTTGTTTGGTTGGAATGAAATCCAGCACCCACTCCAGCCCTTTCAGGACCGGTTTGACATCTGTGGTTTAGAGGTACAGTGGGGCAGATAAGTATTTAGTCCACCACTAATTGTGCAAGTTCTCCCATTTGAAAATATTAGAGAGGCCTGTAATTGTCAACATGGGTAAACCTCAACCATGAGAGACGGATTGTGTGTGTGTGTGTGGGGGGGGGGGGGGGGGGGTGGACAGAAAATCAAATTGTTTGATTTTTAAAGAATTTATTTTCAAATCATGGTGGAAAATAAGTATTAACTCTGTAACTCTTCACAAGCTTTTCACACACTGTTGCTGGTATTTTGGCCCATTCCTCCATGCAGATCTCTAGAGCAGTGATGTTTTGGGGCTGTCGTTGGGCAACACGGACTTTCAACTCCCTCCACAGATTTTCTATGGGGTTGAGATCTGGAGACTGGCTTGGCCACTCCAGGACCTTGAAATGCTTCTTACGAAGCCACTCCTTTGGTGCACTGGCTGTGTGTTACGGATCATTGTCATGCTGAAAGACCCAGCCACGTCTCATCTTCAAAGCCCTTGCTGATGGAAGGAGATTTTCACTCAAAATCTCTCGATACATGGCCCCATTTATTCTTTCCTTTACACAGATCAGTCGTCCTGGTCCCTTTGCAGAAAAACAGCCCCAAAGCATGATGTTTCAACCCCCATGCTTCACAGTGGGTATGGTGTTCTTCGGATGCAATTCAGTATTCTTTGTTCTCCAAACACGAGAACCTAAGTTTCTACCAAAAAGTACTATTTTGGTTTCATCTGACCATAACACATTCTCCCAGTTCTCTTTTGGAGCATCCAAATGCTCTCTAGCGAACCGCAGACGGGCCTGGAAGTGTACTGGCTTCAGCAGGGGGACACATCTGGCAGTGCAGGATTTGAGTCCTTGCCGGCGCATTGTGTTACTGATAGTAGCCTTTGTTACTGTGGTCCCAGCTCTGTAGGTCATTCACTAGGTCCCCCCGTGTGGTTCTGGGATTTTTGCTCACCGTTTTTGTTATCATTTTGACGCCACGGGGTGAGATCTTGCATGGAGCTATAGATCGAGGGAGCTTATCAGTGGTCTTGTATGTCTTCCATTTTCTAATAATTGCTCCCACAGTTGATTTCTTAACAACAAGCGTTTTACCTATTGCAGATTCAGTCTTCCCAGCCTGGTGCAGGTCTACAATTTTGTCTCTGGTGTCCTTCGACAGCTCTTTGGTCTTGGCCATAGTGGAGTTTGGAGTGTGACTGACTGAAGTTGGGGACAGGTGTCTTTTATACCGATAATAATTTAAAACAGGTGCCATTAATACAAGTAACAAGTGGAGCCTCGTTAGACCTCGTTAGAAGAAGTTAGACCTCTTTGACAGCCAGAAATCTTACTTGTTTCCACTCTAATTTGGAAATTAATTCTTTAAAAATCAAACAATGTGATTTGTGTGTTTTTTTTCCCACATTCTGTCTCTGATGGTTGAGGTTTACCCATGTTGACAATTACAGGCCTCTCTAATCTTTTTCAAGTAGGAGAACTTGCACAATTGGTGGTTGACTAAATACTTATTTGCCCCACTGTATGTCACACATGTCGGCAGGGTTGATTGTTTTCACCGATCGGCCAGCCCCCGGCAGCGAGCAAGTTGCTGAAGAATGACTGCAGGGGGGTTCTTCCAATCTTTTTTTGCCTTTTTAAAATGCAAAATCACACAAAACTACCCCGACTCATGTCACACACGGAAGCGAGGATGACAGCCTTTACCGATCGGCCAACCCCCAAGTTTCGGCGCGTCGTTCCCCTGCAGCGGCCCTGGCAGGAGAGCTTGATGCCGGGGACGCAGCTGGAGAATGACCGCCGGACAAACCGGCCGACGCCGGAGGAGCGCATGGCTGCCCTAGCCCAAGCTGAGGATAGAGGTCTATTGGCAGGCACACGAAGAGGACCGAAGGGGTGGAAATGACCATAGTGTGTGACAAGCTGCCGGTCGTCGGCCGAGTGGCCTTCTCGGTGGACAGGGAGCATTGTCAGCCACAAAATGCAAGCCATCTCCTTATTAAAACGTGTGCCATGATCCCAGTATTTGACATAATACAAAACACGTACTTTACTCACTTCCTCGTCGGTCCAATTGTCCTACAGTTGTCGGACTTATTTTGGCCATTCTCCGCGATGAACGGGAACTTTTTGAAACCTAAAAAGGCTCACACACCTCTCCCTGGTGCAGCAACAAAACCCTGCAGAACATTTGGCTGGCATGATGCGAAAAATAAACGAATTAATCTATTTTTGCATGTTATATCATAATGGCTGTATTGTGAGATGGTGACCTGAGTGACGTCACATTCGCATTCTTGCTCAATCCAGGAAGTCACTAATTTTCATGGCCCGGGATTCAAAAAATTGAATAAATAAATCGATCACTTCCACACACATCCAAGCGGTCCATTTCATTCAGGAGCCTAAAATATCCTGTGAAATATGAAATAAACATGCTTTTTGCTGTCATAGGCACTTTAAGTATGGTCAAGTTTCTAGTGTGGATGAAAATTAAATAGTCCGGTACACATTAGATCTAATTGGTCCTATGTGGCTAGCGAACCAAAATGAGTTTGACACCCCTGTTCTAGAATTTCCGGCTTTTGATCATGTCCACTTAACCTGCATCAATAGACGGTTATAGACGTCTATCCATTTGAACTGGGAGGGCTGGCAGCGATCCCCGGTTCAAATGGATCGGACGTCTATCGCCATTAATGGCAGGCAATGAGTTAAAATAGAATTTGCTTGATGTAAGCTGCAACTTGAACTATTTTCGACGTGTGCTTAAAATGGAAAACCATAAAAAAACAGCGTAGGGTCATGGAAGCACGATGGAAATAAATAGGAATTACTCTCAGTGTCTTGGAATGACGAAATGAATAATGGACGGACGGACAGACCAGGCGACTTAAGTGCGATATCCACTGGATTAAAATTCAATGTAGGGGCTATTTTTAAAAACCTTCCCTCTCACGTGCACCTGTTCGGTTGCCAGGCGACCGCGTATGTGACATCGTGGACGCTTCGTTTGACACACCTGAAGTTGAAATTGGCAGAAATGAATTTATTGTTTGAAATTAATTTGTTTTTTTAGTCTCGTAAGTTAACAATTAGAAAAGGGATTTTTTTTTTTTAAATATACGCTAATCATTTGAAACTTTTCAACAATTCCATTTTTGTCTGCATTTTGTTTAATTCAATTTCATTTATGATTATACAAGCTGGACTGTATGATTATCTGTGTGTACTTTTCTTATGTGTTTGATTTCAATAACCCTTTCATGCAAGAAATGTGATTTTTTTTTATTTTTTTACAAAAACTCTTACAAGGCACTCATTTAACTCATTTGGATGTCTAGCGCCGTCAATGGCATTGAAACATAAGCATTCACAGCCAATCTTCCGATTTAAATGAAGTGGACTTCAAATCACCATCAATGGTACGCAATGAGTTAAATACTATGCAAATAAAAATTTAAAAAACCCGGATGGGGACCAGAACCCGCCCGATAAGTTAAAAACTACGAAGTAGCGCCCCCTCCCCAATGTGTTCAATGTATTTATTCAGATTTAGCATTGGAAAGGGATACATATACCCAATGACATGTTTTTTTTTCACGTTTTTCCCCAAAGTATTATTAATCACAAAAATAAAACTTATATATATATATATATATATATGTATATATACACAGTGGCGCAAATAAGTATTTAGTCAACCACTAATTGTGCAAGTTCTCCCACTTGAAAATATTAGAGAAGCCTGTAATTGTCACATGAGTAAACCTCAACCATGAGAGACAGAATGTGGGAAAAAAAACAGAAAATCACATTGTTTGATTTTTAAAGAATTTATTTGCAAATCATGGTGGAAAATAAGTATTTGGTCAATACCAAAAGTTCATCTCAATACTTTGTTATGTACACTTTGTTGGCAATAACGGAGGCCAAATGTTTTCTGTAACTCTTCATAAGCTTTTCACGCTCTGTTGCTGGTATTTTGGCCCATTCTTCCATGCAGATCTCCTCTAGAGCAGTGATGTTTGGGGGCTGTCGTTGGGCAACACAGACTTTCAACTCCCTCCACAGATTTTCTATGGGGTTGAGATCTGGAGACTGGCTAGGCCACTCCAGGACCTTGAAATGCTTCTTACGAAGCCACTCCTTTGTTGCCCTGGCTGTGTGTTTGGGAACATGTCATGCTGAAAGACCCAGCCACGGCTGATCTTCAATGCCCTTTCTGATGGAAGGGGATTTTCACTCAAAATCTCTCGATACATGGCCCCATTCATTCTTTCTTTTACACAGATCAGTCGTCCTGGTCCCTATGCAGAAAAACAGCCCCAAAGCATGATGTTTCCACCCCCATGCTTCACAGTGGGTATGGTGTTCTTCGGATGCAAGTCAGTATTCTTTCTCCTCCAAACACGAGAACCTGTGTTTCTACCAAAAAGTTCTGTTTTGGTTTCATCTGACATAACACATTCTCACAGTCCTCTTTTGGATCATCCAAATGCTCTCTAGCGAAACGCAGACGGGCCTGGACGTATACTTTCTTCAGCAGGGGGACACATCTGGCAGTGCAGGATTTGAGTCCTTGGCGGCACATTGTGTTACTGATAGTAGCCTTTGTTACTGTGGTCCCAGCTCTCTGTAAGTCATTCACTAGGTCCCCCTGTGTGGTTCTGGGATTTTTGCTCACAGTTCTTGTTACCCTTTGAACGCCACAGGGTGAGATCTTGCATGGAGCCCCAGATCGAGGGAGATTATCAGTGGTCTTGTATGTCTTCCATTTTCTAATAATTGCTCCCACAGTTGATTTCTTTCCACCAAGCGTTTTACCTATTGCAGATTCAGTCTTCCCAGCCTGGTGCAGGTCTACAATTTTGTCTCTGGTGTCCTTCGACAGCTCTTTGGTCTTGGCCATTGTAGAGTTTGGCGTGTGACTGACTGAGATTGTGGACAGGTGTCTTTTATACCGATAATGAGTTAAAACAGGTATCATTAATACAGGTAATGGGTGGAGCCTAGTTAGACCTCGTTAGAAGAAGTTAGACCTCTTTGACAGCCAGAAATCTTGCTTGTTTGTAGGTGACCAAATACTTATTTTCCACTTTAATATGGAAATAAATTATTTTAAAATCAAACAATGTGATTACCTGTTTTTTTTCCACATTCTGTCTCCCATGGTTGAAGTTTACCCATGTTGACAATTACAAGCCTCTCTAATCTTTTCAAGTAGGAGAACTTGCACAATTGGTGGTTGACTAAATACTTATTTGCCCCACTGTATATGAGATGTTTTTTTCACTTTTTTTCTCAAAGTATTATTAATAAAAAACACAAATGTATATATATATATATATATATATATATATATATATATATATATATATATATATATATATATATATATATATATATATATATATATATATATATATATATATATATACTGTGTACACATTATAATAAATGGCTTTTAAGCACTTCAAATGTAATAATTATAATGTTATATAACATGTGACGGTGCAACCATACGTGGAGTTTAAGGGGGGGGGGGCAGGCCCCTCTTGGTAGACGAAAACTGTTATTTATTGTAATTGACTTTCCTTTTTTCTTTTCCGGTAAAATATTGTCTTTAAAAGCTGTAAAGCAATAAAGCAAACAACAAAGATGAATGACATGAACAAAAAAAGATATTTTTACAAAATTATTTTTCGAACAGATCACGTGACTGGCACCTTAGCCAAAACCACCTGATGACCGAAGAGGCAAGGTAATTTTTTCAAATCTAAGCTTTTAAACGCGACAACAACTACTGAGCAAGAACCACGGATTGAAAATGTGGACCATGAAACGCTAGAGAGCACCGCCAAAATGGTGAGCGATGTTTCAATTTGCCCCACCAAAGACGCTAATTGTACGACCGAACCACCACCGGTGTCTTGCCAATGTAGTTACCCTCGTCAAAAATTGTATCCCCTGGCCGTAGGAGCGCAGACACGCACACACACATACATTAGTTATGTTGATTTAAACAATTAATTGAAGCCAGAAAAGAACCACAGTAATATATTTTGGACATCGACATTTATTAAACTAAAGAAACTCCATTCAGGACTTGAATTACAATAATAACAGTAATAGGTCATCCTACGAGTAAAACAGTAAAAAAATTGCCTTTTTTTTTTACCTTCAGTACGTATATTACGTTATACAACAGGAAAAAAAAGTTGTTTTTTGATGGATGGGCCATGTTTTAAAACTTCGTAGATAACTACTTTACCAAAACACTGAAATCAGTGCAGCATAGTAGCTCCACCCAGGGGATACAATTTTTGACTGGGGTAACCACATTGGCACGACAACGGTGGGCGCACCATATTCAATGGATGACGATCTTGGTGAAAAGTATAGCTGTCCTAAGCAGCCTGATTGAGAATTCCCCTCAAGAATGATGGGAAACAGAAAAACGCTCATTTTCAACTTATTGTTATAAATATTCTTGTAAATTAATTTTATTGCTGACACTGCGTTTCGGGGTCATCAATATGTTGTGCCCTCCCTGCCCCAAAAGTCAAACTCCGTCTATGACAGCAACTGTTTAACAAGTTAAACGATGATTGACGCATGCGGCGCATTGAAGTAAGCGTATCTGGCAAGATCAAATCTTAACCGTCTATCAATCATCGTTAACTTCAATAAGCAACTCCAGTGCACTGCCTGACCAACAAAGAGCAGAGAACGGGAGGGAGGGAGAGTGACACTATGCGATCGGCTCGGACAGCTCATCTGTTTTTATTTATTTTTAATTGAAAAAAAAAAATCCGTGAGGGACTGAGGGTAAGGGCTTAGGTTTGCATAGGTAGTGTAAGGACATAACATTACTTTTCAGGATGCTCAAATCGTCCCCACCAACTTTCAAGTCACCTTATTTGCATTATACAATAAGTTTGATTGTCTTCCCTTATGTTGTAAGGACAAAATAGACTCTACCATTATCAAGTGAATTATTTTCATTATGTTCGGACTTACAGTATATTTTATCCCTTTTCACTTGCTTCGTGTGCCGCTCTATTTTTTCCCCTCAAACGCACGTTTGATTGGCTGATGACTTGACCGGACTTACAAGCCTCAATTTGAGTTAATATACGTAGTATAAATGTTATGAGAACAATTTACCACGCTTAGTGCTCGGACCCTAATTATTTAAGCTATGCTCTGCACAACACCGGCAATTGCCCACATAACCACAGGTGGGATTTACAGTAATGTACAGTTTAACTTGTAAAACATTCCCCCCAAAAATCAAAGATTACAATAAATATTACAAACCCATTCTTTTGCGAGTTTCATTCCCCCGTTTTCTCCGGCCCCAACGTTCTCACTGCCTTACAAATTGTGCAGCCCAAACCCAAATTTCCCATTAGGGTACTGGCCAGTTGCTCCGGCTGTTGGTGCTCCACCCGAGTGACTGCTGGCGCTGGCCCCCACTCCGGGTGTCGCTGAAGCTGACCACCTGCTGCCACGGTAGCAGCCTCCTACCCCGGCTTGGCTGGCTGTCCGTGAACTTCGCTAGCTGCTGCGGCGCTAGCCTCCTGCTGCACCCGGTCCTGCCCGTTAGCATGATCGCTGCAGCTGCCCTCATTGCCTGTTGTTGCTTTTCTGACTCGTTTTGAACCAACTCCCTTCTTTTTGAAAAAATACATTAAATGCTACTGTCTTATTGGCATATTGAAATACCGTTTGATGCTTGCTGCTTGCTCCCCTGAAGCCGCAAATTTCCAACGTTTTTTTTTTTTTTTTATGTCAGGGGCATGATTTGTTAGTCCAGCTTTTCGGTGCATCAACAAATCTCCGAGTCTTTCAAATGATGTTAATTTTTTATAAACAACATGCAATTCTTGGGATTTGTTCTGTAAATGAAGTAGGGTTGTTCCGATCATGTTTTTTTGCTCCCGATCCGATCCCGATCGTTTTAGTTTGAGTATCTGCCGATCCCGATATTTCCCAATCCGATTGCTTTTTTTTGCTCCCAATTCAATTCCAATCATTCCCGATAATTTTTCCTGATCATATACATTTTGGAAATGCATTAAGAAAAAAATGAATAAAACTCGGACGAATATATACATTCAACATACAGTACATAAGTACTGTATTTGTTTATTATGACAATAAATCCTCAAGATGGCATTTACATTATTAACATTCTTTCTGTGAGAGGGATCCACGGATAGAAAGACTTGTGACTTTGTATATTGTGACTAAATATTGCCATCTAGTGTATGTGTTGAGCTTTCAGTAAATGATACTGTAGTCATGCCCAAATGTATGATAGGATGTGTAACCATTACTGTGCGTAGTGCTACCAATTGATATATATTCTCTGCGTTGGAAAATAACATAAGGTGTTAAGATAAAGATCAATTGCTACCTTGCTTCCCCACATTGCTTCCCATGATATTTTTAATCGTAGGGAGAGGGATTGAAAGGTTTTAGCCAATTAAAAAAAGGCTCTAAAGGCTGCCAAAATTCGCTCTTCTCATTTTAGGCTGCCTTTTATCTCTCAATATAGGTAAAACGGCACCATTACAGATTGAGCGCGAAAATGCGTGAGTGGGTCGTGCAGCGCATGCATGAATTGCGTTAAATATTTTAACGTGACACATTTTTTAAAAAAATAATTACCGCCGTTATTAGGATAAAATTGATAACCCTACCTTAAGCGTAAACTTAAGACTCTGGAAGAGTGAAACATATTATGTCTGCAACGTTAAATACAATTAGAAAACGATTTAATAAAAAAATTAAAAAAACGATATATATATATATATATATATACACATATATATATATATATATTAAAAAAGGCATGGCCGATATTTTTTTGCCGATTCCGATACTTTGAAAATGACGTGATCGGACCCGATCGATCGGCACATCTCTAAATTTATGCATATTATTATTTTATTTTACATTTTTTTCCAAAACGTTTTTATAATATTATTATTTACAATACACAAGAGGTGCCGGAACACAGGGAGGCTAAAATCAAGAGGTGCCGGATCCTGTTCCGTTAGGATCCGGCACAAATTAACCCCTGCATGTAGGTTATGCTGTTATATCGTCCCTAGCAATGTTAAGACCAAACCTACGCTGTTGACTGAGTGCGCGAAGTTTGAAGCGCAAAGTAGTGAGGCATCACTGTGGTGTATTTTTCTGTTTTTATTCATTCAATTTTCTTTTTATTAACATTAAATTAAATTAATTTTATATTTATAATTTGACATAATTTGAAAACTACAACAAATATTAATAATAAAAAAAAATGATAATAATAATAATAATTACTTTTTTTTTTTAAATGACCCTAAAAAGCCTCTTCCCCTATTCTGTTTTTTCTTAACAACAACAATAACAATAACAATAACAATAACCAAGAAAATGGAGGGACCGTTTACCTGTGTGCACACCTGTCTGAGGGCTTTTGGCTATAAATAAATTATGTCTTTAATGCAAAAAAAAATCTAGCATCGTTTTAAAAAAATCCATAATTTGTCCACTTTCGATACAAACAATTAACAAACTTATTAAAATGAGCGGGAAGCTTCCGCCTTCACGTGACTCAATTGATTGGATGTGATTGGTTGGCGCGGCACACCTTAACCGTACCACAATGGTGGGGGTTCTCTATGAAATTGGAGTACATTCAATTAAAAAAAAATGCGTAAAACCCAATCACACTGTCCAGTCTTGTTAGAAGTCCACTGTTGAAGGTCTCCCCTTGTCCACTTCCGCTGCGGGTACCTGCTCGAGCTGCAGGGGGCAATCCTCTTCCGCGGAACCCCCTCTCCCTCCCCCGTCATTCAACCCCTCCTCCCTCCCGCTCGACTAGCGGTTCCAGGCGGCGTCTCCTCTCCATACGGAACATCCTGCCTTCTTAGCGGCGAGGGGGGGAGGAGATAGAGAGAAAGAGAGCCGGAGGGAGGCGAGACGAGCCACTAAATCTGTCAGGAGCGAAGAGAGAGGCGGCCTGGAACTAAAAAGGGGAAGGGGGACCCTTTTCTCCTTCTTTTTTCCCCCCCCGTCTGGCGTGTGGATTTGCAAGCCCCGGGGCCCGCGGCGAGCTCTGAAAGTTGGACCCCAGACGGCTTGGACGACCCCCCTCGAAGGAGGCAGCGGCGGCTACCACCACCGCGACCGAGCATGAGGCTGCTGCCCGGGTTGCTGCTGCTGCTGCTGGCCGCTGTGCCGCGGGCTCACGTCGCCGCGGTAAGTCAAGCGAACAACCACCCCTCCTACCTACCTACCTACCTACCTAACCCCACCATGTTGGATCCTTTGTGTGCACGCGCACGTTGATGTACTTAAGCAGCCATGTGCGTGTGCGCATGCGTTGTTAATAAGACAGTAACGATGATATCAATGAGGAAACCCTGAACTCGACCTACATATTAGACCTGCTTGCCCCTCGGTAACCCCCCTCCTCTCCTCCTATCCTTTTGTACGTTCACGCGTCCGCGCACGCTGGTGCGTCCGTGAGTAATTAGCGAGTTATCTCTAATTGAGTTTGATTACGAGCTCTCTGCGGTTTGTGGTGTCTGTGTCACCGTTCTCGCATCCTGGCGTTAATTCCAGAGAAGAGGGTGGGAAGTGGGGGTACTTTGGTGGGTGGGGTAGCGGGCACATTTTATCACACGCGTGGATGTGGATGAATGATGTCATCGGGACCCCCGCACCCACCGAAAAACGGGACCACCGTCACAACACGCCCACCTCTTCCGATGCCCGCATTTCTCCACACCACCAGACTATCATTTTGAGATAGGCGAGAAGGGCAAAAATAGACGAAATTGGAAGGGAGCTCTTGTTGTGACGTCATTGCAAACCCCAGAAATGGAGTGGTTTCCTGGAGGAGTTTGACACTAACCGGTTACCACTGCTTGTCTTGCCATTTCTTAGTATTTTGGACAAGGGCGTAGGTTTGGTCTCAACATTGGTAGGGACGCTATAAGAGCATAACATGCATATGGCGGAAAACACTCAGGTGACTTGATGTTCCGCTCTGAAACCTCCAATTTGGCCAACTTTTAAAATCGTCCGATATGCATGTCTGATACATCATTGGAAAGCTTAAAATCTCAATTTTCTGGGGGAAGAAAAAATTTGAACAGGAGGCCATTTAAAAACAAAAACAAAAAAAATTAAACAGCAAAACCCTATCTGGAGGTGAGAGCACACGAGAGCAGAATTAAAGACGCCATGACTTTAATGAGCTATTATCGCGTACTTACTTTGTTTCGATCAAAAAACTCCATGTAGCATGTATCACTGAGTGTCGAGACACAGCTGTGAATGGCCACATCTGGATTTTTTTGGGTGAAACATGGTAATATAACAAGTGTCGCGATGCAGAAATCGCAGACATCAAGGAGTGGTCGAGATGTTCTTTTTCATATATTTACCTTTTTAAACGTTGTTTTTCAATTTTTCTTTGTTTGGACCGATTATTTATCATCTAAGATATCGGAGAAAATGCGACTGTAAAAAAAACAAAACAAAAAAAAAACAATTAAGCGATAGTTATGAGGTAGATATCCGTGACTTTTTTACAGACACCATTTTTTCATTGTGACGTCATTTGTTTAAAATTTTAAAATATGCGAATGAATAATTTTTTAAAGTCGTTTTTTTTTTTAATACGAAATATTAGGCATCAATTAATGATTCTAAGCTAAAAATGACAGACATTTTGAATAATAAATATGATTAATTACCTACGTTTTATGGCTGGGTTGAAACAAAAGCGGTTGCGCGACGTCTGTAAACGGAGGTTTTGAGGGTAAAACGGACAAATTAAAAATAGGTCGGGGGTTTAATGTGCCATGAATCTGCTATGGCAGCATATAGACATATTGTTCTTTCAAACACAACAGTTTTTTCTGCTTAAAATAGAGCAGTTTATTTTAAAGAGGGTTACAAGAGCAGAAACTGCTTTTTCAGTCTTGTCTGTGTTTTCCGGCATATACACTCTTCGCTGGAGATGGGACATTAATGAGACCAAACAGAAAAAGGGTGAACGAAGGTCAGGGCTACATTTCTCACAAATATGCTGATGTGTTGCCTACGTAAAAATGAAAAAAGTTAAATTTTTTATTTTCAATTGAGAAAATAGGGGAAATCCCCCTTTCTTCATATAAAGGAAATTAAAAGTTGTGTTTTTGTGTTATTTTTTTTTGGGGGGGGGGTAAAGAAATGTCTGCAATGGCTTCAAATAAAATTATTTTTGAATTAATGATGTAAAAAAAAAAAAAAAAATTGAATAAATGCACAGTATAATTAACGTTAACGGTAGAAACACACATACAGTACAGGAGGACACTTACAGTGGGGAGAACAAGTATTTGATACACAGTCAATGGGTAAACCCATTGGCAGTGTATCAAATACTTGTTCTCCCCACTGTATCTCTAAGCTGCGTCCTACTTGAGCTTTGCAGGTTAGCAAGTTGACACAGTATAATGTTATGCTAACTGTGATGCAGATCGGACTTTCAGTAGCAAAATTAGTGGCGTGTTCCCCACCTCCACAACATTGACGTCTACTTACAGTGGCTGCTGCAGCGGCTGGCTGAAAAAAATCTAATCAGCCTTTTTTATTTTTTAAATTCCCAAAATATGCCCCGATCGCATACTTTTTTTGCATCCGAGTACCTGATTTTGAGAATCTGCCGATTAGAGGTGTGCGAAATTTCCGATTCTTAGATTATTCGCGATTCGGCCGTGGAAGATTCGAGAATGATTCACAAACATCCAAATTCCGATTATTGAAATATGTCAAGTAAAGCGGAAGTAAAACAGACTCAGCGCGCCGCGCGGTCTTCGGGACGCAATGAGGAACGGAGCGAGAGTAGCTAAACATCATGCTTGTCATTATCCGGCCCCTCGGGTAATGCCAATGCTCAACTCACGGCTCTAGCTCAACTCATGAGATAGAAAAAACAACAACATACCTGACTGCTGCTGACAGCTGCTACAAAGTACAGTACGTCCACATAATGGTACGGTAGATATCATATTTATATAGGACTAGATGCAAAATAGGCTCGGTGGCCTTAGCAGCACATGTACAGAAAGCTAGATGCGGGCGTTAGTAAACGGCCGCCATCTTAAAGCAGTAGACTTCCCTGCAAGGCTGTTGTAGCGAACCTTCCAAGCGAACCTAATTAACTTTTTATCTAAAATACTCCTAAATCGGTAAAATATTGACTTGAATCTATCTTTAAAATAGTTTTAAAACTTTCACATGTCGAAAGTAGACAAAAGAGAAATTATGGAATAACAGGAGCAATTTTAACAACTTTAACGGTTGGTTCACAACATTAAATTAATTGAATGTAGTTTAAAGCTGCTGATACAAAATGGGGATTTGAGTATATTATTTACTGTTTTTAACTGTTAACTTGATACTGAAATAGTCGTTTATTTAAGCCTGCAAGTTATTTATTTATTTATTTTATTTTATTTTTTTACAATTTTTGTAACTAATGTACAAAACATTAAAAGCAGCTAATAGCGGGGGGGGGGGTTCATCAATAATTGATTTATAACCGAATCGTAGCCTCTGAATCGTAATCGTATTCGATTCGTTAGGTGCCCAAAGATTCCCACCTCTACTGCCGATAGAGTCCTGAACTGACACCGAAAAAATGTTTTTTTTTTGGTTTTTTTTTTTGCTTTGACGCTCACGCTGCCGAAAACAGCCTCTCACTTACTCGATGAAAGAGTTGCCACAGCGCACATCAGACTGTGTTTCAAGCTTAATCTTTGATCGTAGAGCTACCAAGGCTTGTCTGGCCAGATCAAAGCTGCAAACCTGTCAATAATCGTTAACTTTAACCTTTACACTACGGGCTGTACAAATGGGGATGCCTTGATTTCCCTGGGCCATAACGTCTGTTGTACTCGTCATAAAGATGTCATTTTTGACCAGTGTATAAATGAATAGTACCTCTTTCATTCAACACCAGATGACAGCACTGTTGCATCGTAACTAAACGAGTTTTGCCGAGCCGAGTGGAAAAATCAATTCGAAGATCACGTCATTGGCCGCCATCTTGCATCCGCAAAGTTTTATACCCTCTCTATGCTGGAATAATCGATTTTGATCACAACAACAAGGCAGGGGTAAAAGAAGGTGTAGAACACCAGAAGACCATCCAGTCCGTAGGAGGCGAGTACAAGCAGTACATTTTGATGAGTCTGATGAGTCTCCCGAAAGAGGGGACATGGATTCGGAGGAAGAGGAGTTGATAATTAATGGCATTGATCCCCTCCAGGATGAACCGGGGATGAGCAGCCCCTTTCCAGATGTAGAAGATAAAGTTTCATTTCATTGAAATGAATAGAAAATGTTATTTTTCAAGTTTCATGACTATTAATGTCTATTGTTTGGAAACTATTGACAAAAAGTGCCATAAATTGGAGACCCCTTTCCTTTACAATTCTGTATGACTTTTGATTTGAGCTAGATTAGTGTTATCTGTCAGTAGTATAAAAACCCAGCAGACAGTAGTGTAGCTGTCTGCAGTGAATTATCAAGAGGATTTGTGTTTTTGTGTGTGTTATTTTATTTTTTTGGCAGTGCTAAAAGGTTTTGACGCGGCTCTTCAACACACGTTTGGATTATTACTGGGTCAGTCGGTTAGCATAGCAAAGAGCATTCTGGCCGGGACTTGAACTAATCTGCCATCAAGTGTACAAACTGTAGACAGGTGTGGATTTGACATGCGCACACACACATCATCTCGTGGTGTGCATGCGTGCCAGCGTGCGTCAGTGTGTTTCTGTATGAGTGAGAGAATGATAAGCAGAGAGTTGTGTGAGAAATGTATGCGAGGGAGTAAGATTGAGAGATTCTTGAGTGTGAAATAGAGGGGAGAGTGAGGTAGGAGTGTGAGATGTTTATTGTGTGTGTGTTTGAGAGAGACACACACCGGTGTGTGTATGCATGTGAGTGTATTTATGGGTACTTCCTGTTATCCCAACTTGTGATATCATGTCCGGGCGGCTGTGTTTTGCATGATTTTCCCACAGACATCTGTTGGCTACCAAGGATAGCCTGCGTGTGCGCATATAACTGAGCTCTGATTGTCCATCTGTCAGCGTGTGGGCTTCGTGGAAAAAAAAGTCATGCCAACAACTTGTCCCGGCCAGTTCCTCCGAGGCGTCGTGTTCCATACGGCGATCGCAGCGAAACCGTGCCCCCTCCTCAGTCGGCGGACAAAGCCGCTCATAGTGGGGAA
This sequence comes from Corythoichthys intestinalis, assembly GCF_030265065.1. NCBI lineage: Eukaryota > Metazoa > Chordata > Actinopteri > Syngnathiformes > Syngnathidae > Corythoichthys > Corythoichthys intestinalis. The sequence continues at coordinate 30,009,492 of NC_080416.1, forward strand.
AGCGAGGAGGGGCGGCAAAGATCTCGAGACGGAGGCCGAGTGTGGAATGCGGGCGGCAATTTGACGCAGGAAGCGGGGGGACAAAGTGCCTTCACACACATACAGGTAGAAAAGACCCCCCGAGGGAGGGGGTCCGGAGGTATTTCAGGTGCGCGTGTGAAGGCGCGGGTGGGCGTGAGGGCGGTCAGCTTCCTGCGGAGGGAGGAAATGAAAGAGATCATAGTTCATATCCGGGCATGCTGACAGCCTGAGGTCAGCGACAGTGAAGAAAGACAGCTTTCAGATGGCATATGTCCCCTCCCGAAACACCTCAGCACACAAACATACACGTCATTTTTTGTCTCATGAGACTTTTTTTTTGTTCTCACGGGCTCTCTGAGGGAAATTCCCCTTCGTTATCAAAGCATTTGTAGGACATGGATTGTTTGTTGGCCCACTCTCATAGCAAAAACCATCCCGAAGGAATGGAGGGGTGATTAGTCTGCAGTCAATTGAGTTAAAAGGGGAGATTCAGGGTGATATAAAGGTCCCAAAATTCCAACATGAGCAGCTTTTCCCACCTCCGTGAAGTTGGCCCCCCATCAGACTCGGGCTGCAGCTAGCGATTATTTTAGTAGTCGATTAATCCATCAACTAGTTAGTTTGGATAATCGAGTAATTGGATTAGGAACATTTCATACGTTACAGAATAAATTTTAGGGATGTAAAAGAAAGGCTTGCTAAGATTGCACTATCAAAATTAAATTGAAATGAAATCTCACCATTTTGAAAACTTAAGATCTCATATGTCAACTGAACAGTCTTACCAATTTTGAGGAGGATCAGACTTACTCCCTAGATGCCAATGTGTCAAATATGCACCCTGTAAATCGATAAAAAGTTCACATTCAACCAAAAATATCAGATTTCCTCTTGGGTTTGGAATATGAGTCAAGACCTTTTGGAGCAATTTTGCTCAACGTATCGGCTCCCCAAATGTCATCACTCTATGTTGAAAAAACCTAATAGGAGAGACCTTTTTTAAAACTCCTTTCTGTTGCCACTAGTTGATGCTGTAGGGTTAATGCAAATGAGGTCCACAGCACCCTTCAGGGTACGACTCTCAACAAGCACGGGAAATTTGGCTCATATATGTTGTATATCTGCCAAGTTATGACTGTTCAAAACGTGTGGTGAGACAAAACGGCTACAGTCATTTTCACGTTCCTGTTTGGAACCCTCTGCTTCAACAAAACCTCAATATTTTTCATCAGGCACCTGAACACATGTTTTAAGGCTCCCCTAATGCAGGTTTGAGGTCAATTGATTTTTTACTATTGGAGGAGGAGCTTTTCTACTTAAAAAAGGGTGTTTCCTGTTCCCAGCAAGGGCGCCAGGCCTAATGGAAGTTATTAGTCATTTACTGAATTTGTCGTTTTGCCCCCCAAAAAATGGCTGACTTTGGCACCCTGCCCAGGTCAGACCCATGAATGAAAATGCATCAATTTGAAAACTTAAGATCTTATATGTCTCCTGAACAGTCTCACCAATTTTGAAGATGATCCAACTAACTCCCTTGACGACAAGATCTCAAACGTGCACCCTGTAAATCCAAAATACCTGATTTCCTGTTGGGTTTGGAATATGGGTGCAAGAGACTTTTTGGAGCAGTTTTGCACAAGGTATCGGCTCCCCAAATTTCATTGCTCTATGTTGAAAAAAACCTTAATGGAGAGGCCTTTTTTAAAAATTCAAAGGGGCGCCACTTAGCCAATTTGTTACATTTTTTCGCAAAGTTGCAAAATTATCGAAATTTACGTGAAGCCACATGTATGTGCAAATTTTGGTGAGTTTTTGAGCATGTTCAGGCCTCCAAATTGGCCATTTTCATTTTCCATGGAGAAGAAATATTAGTCATTTGCAATGGGCCCTAAATATACTTCTAAATTAAATTATGTATACGTACTACAGCTGGGAATCTTTGGGCACCTAACGATTCGATTACGATTACGATTCAGAGGCTCCGATTCGATTATAAAACGATTATTGATGCACCCTCTTCCTTTTTTTTTTTTTTTTTTTTTTTTTTTTTTTTTTTTTTTTTTTTTTTTAATGTTTTGTACATTAGTTCCAAAATTGTTAAAAAAAACTCTCAGGCTAAACCAAACTACTATTTCAGTATCAAGTTAACATATAGCAGTAAACAAATATACAAAAATAACAGTAAATAAAAAACTCCAGTCCCCATTCTGTATCAGCAGCTTTAAACTACATTCAATTCATTTAATGTTGTGAATCAACCGTTAAAGTTGTTAAAATTGCTCCCGTTATTCCATAATTTCCCTTTTGTCTACTTTTGACATGTGAAAGTTTTAAAACTATTTTAAAGATCGATTCAAGTCAATATTTTACCGATTTAGGAGTATTTTAGATAAAAAGTTAATTAGGTTTGTTTGGAAGGTTCGCTACAACAGCCTTGCAGGGAAGTGTACTGCTTTAAGATGGCGGCCGTTTACTAACGCTCGCATCTAGCTTTTTGTAAGTGTGCTGCTAACGCTACCGAATCTATATTGCATCTAGTCCTATATAAATGATATCTACCGCAACATTATGTGGATGTACTTTGTAGCAGCTTTTTGCCAGCAGTCAGGTATGTTGTTGTGTTTTTTTTATCTCGTGGCATGAGTTGAGCTAGAGCCATGAGTTGAGCATTGGCATTACCCGAGGGGCCGGGTAATGAGAAGCATGATGTTTAGCTACTCTCGCTCCGTTCCTCATTGACCGCACGGCGCGCTGAGTGTGTTGTACGTCCGGTTTACTTGGCATATTTCAATAATCGGAATTTGGATGTTTGTGATTCGTTCTCGAATCTTCCATGGCTGAATCGCGAATAATCTAAGAATCGGAAATTTTGCATACCTCTAATACGTACACAATCATATTAGCTCAAACAAAAACTTACAATCTTAAATTGGTCTTAACAGGCAGCAGCTGGATGCAGCCATGTTGGATAAGTTATGTCATATCCACTGTTGCCACTAGAGGGCAGTGTATCTGCACAAATCAATCAACCGAAATGCAAACACTTTCTAAACAAACCATTACAAGGTGAAGACTTTATCATACCATATAAGTCATAAGTCAGCTTTATTGTCATCTTATTCATATGCACATGTTGCGCCATGCCCATACCTGGCCATGTTAATGTGCTTTCACTTACGGTTTTGAACAACTACAATGTGCTACTGCTGCTTATCAGGAACTGGGCAGATGACTCACTGTTCGTACCAGCCAGGACCAGCTCTCAAGGTCTAAACTTAAGATGTTTTTCTAATGGAATATCCCAGGTTATGTGGTTAGTTAGGTTAGTTTCATAGCAATTTTCGGTTTCGTCCTGTCAACAAGTATAAAAGACTTGCTTCTATTGTACTTCTTCGCAAATTTGCTAGAATGCAGCCTTTGCCTGTATCACATTTATGCCCAGAATATTCTGTTTATAAAGCCTTCGAAGGAAACCTGTTCATCTCCAGCCTCTCATTTACCACCATTCTTATCACCTGAAATTCAAAGAACAAGCAAAGGGCAAAGAGAGAAAATAGCATCTTTCAACAAACGCCACTCTTATTAAACAAATCCACGAACCAGCAAAATTAGTTATTCGATTAATCGTTGCCACACTAGCTAGTTTCATAACCAACTCAACAACAGACTAGTTTTGCTCATGACGCCCATCTTATGATAATGGTTTTCCTTCAACCTGTTTGTTGCTCACACTTGGGAGTGTTTGGAATGTTTTTCAGGAGGAATAAAAACACGCCGTTAACCACTTCTCACCACAACCAGTGCGGGCACGCTCGCTCGTACGCAACGACATGCATCGAAGCCGGTCATTATGCTATTATCTTACACACAAGAGCTCGGTGATAGCGTGCCACTCTTAAATCCTCGCAGTGACTCAGACGGGGAGACGGTAAAACCCTGAAGGTAGTGTTTTTTTCTCGTTTAGTCGGGTCGAAACAGGCGGAGAATTCCGCTCGTTCGGATACTAAACACACACACACGCACGTCTCCACTGCAGTAATTGGGAAGCACAACACACACTCAGACACACACATATTCTCGAGAGACGGGGTGAGATGAAAATGGAGGCAGCGGAAGGAAGGAGGAGGAGTGGAAAAAGGGAGAGAGGGAGATAATGAGGGGAGTGGAAGGAAGGATGGAAAAGGGGTTTAGGTTAATGGCAGGCGTGGAGCTGGAGAGGGCACGTTTCGCAAACGCGCCCGCAAAGAAACGCAGTTAGATTCGGGTCGAGGGCTGGCGAAAAAGGGGTGGGAGCGCATGGGGGCAGGGAGGCTTATTCCCAGGGGACGCGCGAGCAAGCAAGCGAGCCGGCGCTACCTGCTCTCCGTCGCCATGACAACCACCTCTGTCACGGCACAAGCTCTCGGGTTCAGCCCGAATTCCTTCTTTCTGTATCCGACGTTCGCACCTAGTCCCTCTGCTCCGAAAGAAATGACGTTTCAGTCGTCCACAGGGGTTTTCCCCACTTCGTCATTAGTTCAGGGGTCGGGATCTCGGAGGTCACGGCGAGCAGGCCCGGCGGGACCGCCGCTTTCCTACTGGACTCCCGACATTAATTACAAACTCGCAGAGGCTTGTCGTCTTCATTGTTTGTTTGTCGGCGGCTGAGGAATATCCTGTTACATTTTGGCACGCGTCCGGATTAGAGCTTGGACTTTGAATAGGAAAAATCCCAACACAGAGCACGGGTGGATGTGTGAATTGACACTGATGCTCTGTGGGATGCAACATTATGACTCAATAATAGCAGGGGTTAGTGGTTATTTGTGAATTTAGCCCACTTCTGACACTAAATACCTGACGGAATTCTCTAGTATTACAACATTCCTGATATAGACTAGGAGTGGAAACCTCTCTGGGTAGCTCATGATATGACTGCTGTGGAGTTGGACCCCCATCAGATGCAAATTTATATAAAAATGATGTCAATCGTTTGTTCTATGTTTGTGCTCGCTTGTGCTGTAGAGTTTGGTTTGTGCTGCTATCATTTTTAAGATACAGGTAGTCCCCAGGTTACGAGATACAGTGATCCTTCGTTTTTCGCTGTCATTGAGGACCAGAGCCAGCAGCGCTAAGTGAAAAACCGTGAAGTAGCACCCCCCCCAATGTATTTGTTCAGATTTAACATTGGAAAGAGATACATGTAAGACATGATTTTTAAAACTTTTTTCCCCTAAAGTATAATTAAAAAACATTTATGTGTACAGCGGCGCAAATAGGTATTTAGTCAACCTCTAATTGTGCAAGTTCTCCCACTTGAAAATATTCGAGAGGCCTGTAATTGTCAACATGGGTAAACCTCAACCATGAGAGACAGAATGTGGAAAAAAAAAACAGAAAATCACATTGTTTGATTTTTATAGAATTTTTTTGCAAATCATGGTGGAAAATAAGTATTTGGTCTATACCAAAAGTTCATCTCAATACTTTGTTAAGTACCCTTTGTTGGCAATAACGGAGGCCCAACGTTTTCTGTAACTCTTCACAAGCTTTTTCACACACTGTTGCTGGTATTTTGGCCCATTCCTCCATGCAGATCTCCTCTAGAGCAGTGATGTTTTGGGGCTGTCTTTGGGCAACACGGACTTTCAACTTCCTCCGCAGATTTTCCTTGGGGTTGAGACCTGGAGACTGGCTAGGCCACTCCAGGACCTTGAAATGCTTCTTACGAAGCCATTCCTTTGTTGCCCTGGCTGTGTGTTTGGGACCATCATCATGCTGAAAGACCCAGCCACGTCTCATCTTCAATGCCCTTGCTGATGGAAGGAGATTTTCACTCAAAATCTCTCGATACACGGCCCCATTCATTCTTTCCTTTACGCAGATCAGTCGTCCTGGTCCCTTTGCAGAAAAACAGCCCCAAAGCATGATGTTTCCACCCCCATGCTTCACAGTGGGTATGGTGCAATTCAGTATTCTTTTTCCTCCAAACAAGAGAACCTGTGTTTCTACCAAAAAGTTCTATTTTGCTTTCATCTGACCATAACACATTCTCCCAGTCCTCTTCTGGATCATCCAAATGCTCTCTAGCGAAGACCAAATACTTATTTTCCACCATGACTTGCAAATAAATTTGAAAAAAATCAAACAATGTGATTTTCTGGGTTTTTTCCACATTCTGTCTCTCATGGTCGAGGTTTACCAATGTTGACAATTACAGGCCTCTAATATTTTCAAGTGGGACAACTTGCGCAATAATGGTTGACGAAATACTTATTTGCCCCACTGTATATGGACCTTCGATCCGCCAGCTTGTTGTTTCTTGTAGTTTTCCAAAATTAGATGGCGCTTCAAATGTTTGTTCATGACTGATGTGCAACCGTGGTATGCGAGCGCAGAATTGCAAAGACCACACACAGTGTCACCCTACTTATTTTTGTTAAAATATTTCCAGGCTTTAGCCTCTCTGGTCCACTTTTTTGGCTTTGTGCTGCTTTCACCGCTTGCATTCCGAGCATTCGCCATTCTCAACTTTATCTGCAAGTATTTTTTTTTTTAACCCGTCATTACCCGTTGACGCATTTATATCATCGATGACGTCTACTAGTCGGGGCAGCTAACATTTTACAATGTTTAATATAGCTTTGTTTCCTTATTGTATATGTCTAATCTTTAATTGTATGGTTTGCTGATGACCAATTAACATCTGTGAAAGGAACTGGAGCCTCAAATACAATCAACAGGCACGTGAGCCAAGTGCATGCAGCACACGCAAACAAACGCACGCGGCGAAAAATCGCAGCTGGGAAAATTACCGAGCTCATTTTTATTTACCGTGCGATTAATTAACTTTTTGCATATAGTGACAGGATTAAGAGCTTTGAGCTATGCAAGGAAATGTTTTTTAAACATTTCAAAAGTGTACTTCAGCTTCTTTAGATAGGCAAGTTTAAGAGCATACACCATCCCAACGAGCAGGGAGCAAACCCTTGCAAAGTTGCCCTGATCGGTTAAAAATTTCACGCCCTTTACCATGAGACCGATGTCGCCTGGATGGTTTATCTTCATGTTTTGAACAGCAATGTCCTGCGACCCCAAAACAATTATGGAATTTTCCTATGCACTAAATGCTTCTTCTGTGATTGGAATTGGATAATGACATATAAGTATTTTTTAAGGACATGTTGCTAAGATGCCATATGGCGTGTTTATATGTGTTTGTGTGCTCTTTCGGGTCACCAGGTTACAGGATGGAAACAGGAAGCCAAGTGTGTACGTCCCTCAGTGGCGCTTTTATCCAGATGTGTGTGTTTGTTTGGAGGAAATGCTGCACACACAGGCGAGGCTGTGCATGTGTGTGTGACTGCATGTGTGTTTGAATTATTCAGCAGACGGAGGAGTGAACCAGGTCACAAGCTCATTGCAGAAACGTCGCCCTTGCATCCATCTTTCCCTTTTTCTCGCGTCTATTCATTCATCCATCCAGCCATTTTCTCTACCTTCGTCCAGCCGTTTGTTCATCCATCACTCGCTTGAGTACCCATTCATCCATCCTATCATCTACGTTTCATGATTACATTCATTCACTCATCTGTTCCCCAATCACACCATCTGTCCATCAATGTCACTCATCCATCCAATAATTATTCAATAATCCACTGATTTTGGTTCATAGGCCACGTTCATGGCAATTTTATGGGCCGGACCAGTTTATTTTTGGCCAAATAAGTTAACTCCCTGGCTGCCATTGACGGCGCTAGACGTCCACTGGATGATGTCTAGCGCCGTCAACAGTGTTGTCACAGATTACTTGAAAAAGTAATTTAATTACTGATTACTGATTACGCCTCAAAAAAGTAATCTAGTTACTTTACTGATTACTTCATTATAAAAGTAACTAAGTTACTTTAAAAGTAATCTGTCAGTTACTTTTTACCCATTTTTCTCCCTTTGCCGCCTCAACATAAGAATGACAAACGGAAAAATGCCATCACATGTAATTGACTTTCCTATGATTGAATTTAAAGGGGAATATCAGAATTTCGAGCGAGCTCAGCCACTCCGGAGCCCTGAAACTAACAAATATCTGACAAACTGCTTGGAATTTGTTGAAATCAACTCCACCGACCAATTAAACCCCGCAAACTCTAAGATTAAGCCTAGTGTCAAAACTTCTGAATTTTGGCTTATGGTTAACAGCATATCAGTGCCAATGTAAAACAATGCAAACTGAATGCACAAAATTGCAAAGGTGGTGGGCGCGGATGCGCGTCCACAACCCGGAAGTAGTCCTCTCAACACACACGCGGTCAATTTGGCCACAAAACGTGGCGGCAACTAAGCACTTTACAATCAGTCGGACTTACAACATATCCCACAGATGCTAAACGAACACATCACCTTACGGCATAAATGTGCAACACGCATATGATGTAAACAAAGCTTGCCAACTTGGAGTGATGACTGCCCGTCGTTGCTACAGCAAAGCTATGAAGCGGCCGCGCATGTAGGAAGTCCAACCTTTTGCTGATACCCTCCAGAAAGAAGGAAAAATACTCACCTTCATTCATGGATATCCACAGATCAACATTCCCTCGCAACGTGTCAACAGTCGGCTCCAATGTCCACCCGCCTGGCCCACGCCTTCAGTCCCACAACACGTGACACGAGACCAAAACAGGAAATAGCCAAGAGGTTGTCATGGAAACACGTACCGGGAACCTTTTATTTTAGCATTTTATATTCAAAATGCTCTTCGTACATGACTACAATAATCTTCATTTTACATACGTTATGAGGCAATGAAAAAATAGTAACGCAGAGACACTAAGGAAACTAACTTTAATCAGATTACTGGTGTAGAAAAATGAACGTGTTAGATTACTCGTTACTGAAAAAAGTAATCAGATTACAGTAACGCGTTACTAACTAACGCGTTACTGACAACACTGGCGGTCAATGGCCCTGAAAGATGATCTTCCAGTCAGTCCTGTCAGGTAAACATCTATTGTTGTTGTTTTGAATCAATTCTTATTGATTCTTTTGGGCTTCTTCTTGTTCAATAGTCATCTGCTGTTGATTTTGGGGCATTTCCAGGTTGCTTCCTGTTGATTTTGGGTAATTTTTGGTACGCTTCCTTATTAACTCATTGACGGCACCATTTTGACCGGATGGAGGCGAATGAACGAATGTGACCGCGGACACGAAACTGAGCCAAGTGCAGTAGAGCACGCACTCAATCACACAAATCACAAATTTCTGGTTTTACTGCCCCGATGTCAAAGTAAAAGCATATGATTCTGTAATTACAGTCTGAATGAGCTGTCTGTTAGGCAGAATCACCCCGTGGGTCGGGTTGGACCCCCTAGCGGGCCGCTTCCTCGGCTTATTCTGCCTCACAGGCATATTGTAGCTCCTTCATACTGTATATACACAATCACATGCTGTTATTTTGACATTGGTGCTGTAAAACCAACCCAGATCGCAAAATATAACTTATGCGGACATGGGCCAGATGTACTGCAAATTTTGGCCCAACTGCGTAAAACTGATCCGCCCCTGTGTCTTTTGAACAATGGCCCAAACTCAGTAAGGAGTCACTTGCCGGATCAGCAACCAGTTTTGAGCCAGAACTGGTCAAAAGTAGCAGACACGACATTAATGTATGGCCCGGATATGGCACACGTTACCTAATCTGGGCCAGATTTGTTTCAAAACCGTTTTCAGTTTTAAATTTGGAGTCCATTTTGCTCAATGTATCATACTGTAATGTGTTTATATTGCAAAATAAATTTGTCTATTAAAAGCAAAAATGACAACACTTCTTTTTCATGCCATCTATTAATGCTAACACATTAATGCAACATATAACAACATAACAATATAACATTGTTTTTTCTCACAAAATATTTTAATTGGAACAAGCAGCTCCAAATTCCACATTCCAAGTGGGCAAACTTGCACAGGGTGTTCAAATACTTATTTTGCTCAATGTACATCATAACCCACCTCTCATAATTTACAGACAGTTTAAAATTCAAAGAGGTAGTTTTTTAATCAACTTACCTCCAAATATACTTGACAGCCAGCCGTTCAAATGAATGGGGTCCTCCTTCGTTGAAGCCATGTTTGAAACTATTCGAGGCTCCATTACACGGAATTAAAATTGTATGTATACGTGCTGGAATGTTATTCTGACGGTGTGATAACAAAAATCACGGTTTCACAGTATCAGGGTATTGCAATTACAACTCTAAACTGTGTTACTTTGAGATATCTGTGTTAAAAAAAAAAAAAAACTTTTTTGCATTGAATAGGATTTTTATTTTTCAAAACATATTAGCAAATCGGAACATAAGTATTGTCGAATGTAAGGTCAAAATAAATTATATTCTAAATAAAATTAAAATAAATGCAGTCCTTTAGGTGAGCCTAAACCCCACAGCTCAACTTTATGATCATCAGAACAAAAATAATTGTTTTACATAAAAAGCACATGTGTATGACTCGTATCATGTTTACATTATATACACACTCTCATAGAATTGGACGTAAAACAGTCTCGATTCTTGGTTAAATGCAAAAAAAACAAACAAAAAAAAAGCGTGCAGTTAGCATTTATTTGACATAAATATGTCTAAGTACCATGCTAGTCTGTTAGTGAATGTAGCTAGTGGCCGCCTGATGTAAACAAGGGTTTTCCGGTGAAAATTCTTGTGAATAAATTCTTAAATCCCCAAATTTTTAATAGGTCTGGATGTAAAACAGTCTCGATTCTTGGTTAATGCAAACAAAACAAAACAAAAACGTGCAGTTAGCATTTATTTTACATAAATATGTCAAAGTACAATACTAGTCTGTTAGTGAATGTAGCTAGCGGCCGCCTGATGTAAACATAGCTTTCCCGGTGAAAATTCTTGTGAATAAATGCTTAAATTCCCGAATTCTTTATAGCTATGGATGTAAAACAGTCTTGATTCTTGGTATAAAGCAAAAAAAACGTGCGGTTAGCATTTATTTTATTTAAATATTGCGAACTATAATGCCAATGTAGTTGCGGCTAATTTCTCCCATTGATTTTTTTTTCACATTTCAAAATGCATACATGGTACGAAAAATATTTACCTTTAATCCTCGAACAAATCACTCCGGAGACAATCATTCCTGTTTGTATGCGGCACAGCTTTCGTACTTTTTCAACAGAAATCCGGCGTAAGATCGCTGCTTGCGTGTGTTTGTGAATAGCTCCTCTTTATGTGGGCAGCCCCTTACTTGAATGTGAGGCGCAGCGCATGACCGATCTGACCCGTCTATACATTATGAAGTCTATGGTTTTACCACCGCTAGACACACTAAACATGCTGAAGTTAACTCTCGTAGCTAGTGGGAAACGTTCATTACAGTGTTTACTAAACATTTAATTTTGTATAAATGCGAAATCATGTTGGAGGTATTTCCTCCTCTGCAGCCACCCTCCACAAACGTGTTTTACATGTGGGTTGGCCCTACTCAGAGCTGTCAACAGACTTGCAGGGGCCAGTGAACAAGAGACCATCATAGGGCCCTCCACCCCACCCCTGCCACCGGCTTGTCACGACAACATCGAAGGACTTCAACACTTTGCAAGCAATGACAGTGTAAATTTTCAAAATATTTAATTTGAGATGGACAGTTAAATTTAACAGACTGATATATATAATACAATATAAACAAACAATTTCCATCTATTCTCCCATGTAGGCTACAATACAATACAACTGACAGTGCTATGCCTGCCTGCTAAGCAACAAAACATTATAACTAGACATCCTGTGCCTGCCCCTTCCACATCCCTGGGGTTATCAAGACCTCAAACAGTGATGCGCCTAGATTTTTTGACAGCAAAGTCCTTTATAACATCAGTGAAATCCACTTTTTGAGCAAGCTCACGCGCAATGGAGAGAATTGTGTTACCGGCATCCCCAAGGGGCCGCTGTCCCCTACAATTTGACCAGCTTTACCAATTTGGTGCAGATAAGGAGGTGGGCGAGCGTAAGGGGGTGAGATAGGAGTTGTTGAGATTTGTTGTGCGGTAGCGCTGAGTTGAGTGGCTGTGAGTCCCCCATTGTTAATAAAAGTTCTAGCAAAAAGCCATCCGACGTGTCTCTGCGTTTTTATGCACATCGCCACCTTCCTGAAGGAAGACCCGGACGAACTGACGACAAACGAGCCGTCCACCCGTCCATTCCACATTACGGTGCGGAGTTGAGAGCACCGCAACTGACCATAAAATGCAGTTTGGTAACAATGGCTAGGCTGGTTGCCCCTCTCTGTTGACGGGCTTGGCCCTACTCCTCTAAGCTGTGGTTGTCTGTAACCTTTCTGTACCCATACCAGAGATTTCGTTTTCTTCTATGGAGGAAAAGTTCAGGAGTTTCACCTCCTCCAGCCATCGTGTAGCACAGCTGACTCACTGACACTGAGCAACAACCGGTAGGGGAGAGTTGAGCCTTACAGCTGCAAGCGAGGGATTTCTCCATGCATTTTTAGCACACAGCTAATACCTTAGGGACGGTATGATGAAAACATTTTGAAATATTGACGTTTTAATTCCACTGTATACCTTGAAACCGGTAATTGCCACATGTCTAATCATGGATACCTATAAGAGTGTCGCAACTCTCTTTCCACATGGCTCTGGATTGGACGTCGAGTGCCGTTAACAGCAGCCAGTGAGTTTACTTATTTGGCTTAACATAAACTGAGCTCTAATTGCAATAAATGTGACTCATGAACCGAAAATAAGTTTGACACCTCAGTCTTAACGAATCATATCAGCAATCTATCAAAGCTAAATGGGATGTTTCCAAATATTTCATCTTGAAAATCAATCAAAAATAGTTTAATAAGCAATTAGTCTTCAGTGAATGTTAGCCGCTGTCATCCGCATTCATGCACTTTTCTATTATCCTGCCATCCATTCACACCATCCTTCCGTTCATCCATTCACGTCTGGCTCCTGCGGCGCCCTGGCCGCTCTTTTTCCTAAACAGGAAGTCTGTAACGGTGAGCTTCCCACATGTTACTCACGTCCTCTCCATTATTGGCCGGCCACGAGGGACGAGCATTGATCCAATTAAACGCAGACATTGACACAGCGGTGCATGTGTGCGTGGAGTCTCGCTTTCAACCTTTGAACTCTAGCGCTTGAAAGGCCCTTTCAAAGGCATCTGCAGTGTGAACAAGTTAATGAGCTGCCAGAGTGGGCTCTTTTGACAAGTTTGCCAGTGTTTCTCGCCTGCTCGCAGCGCATCGTCTTTCCCAACAGACCTTTCTTTCGCCGACGCGCACGCACGCACGCACGCTGGCGGCGGCAGGTGATTCATTCCCTAATCTTTCATTCCAACAGTTGTGGATTAGCTGTAATCTGAGGCCCGAGGAGACGCGGCCCTCAAAGGCTGACTGACACGGAGCCGCGTGTCCTCCGGTGGATTGTTTCAATGGCTGCTGGGTTTGCGTATCAATGGCTTTGTGAGAAAGAGTGAAGTGTGGGCGTATGAGAGATTGCGTGTGAGAGTGTGTAAGTGCAAGTTTGGAGCCCTTTTAATTTTTGTCTTAATCTTTTGAACGAAAATAGTTATTTGTCTTAGTCATATTTTAGTCATTTCATTCTCATACAAATTTCGTCTAGTTTAAGTCGAGTTACTCAAGATGTATTTGTTTGTAAAATTCAAAAGTTTTAGTCCATTAATAAATAAAGGTTCCCAACAATTTCGAATGAACATAGACTGAAGAGCACATATTGTAGCATCTACAAGGACAATGCCAACTTTTTCATGACAATACACTCAGCAGGAAAAGCAGTACATCATTTTCAATTAAACCTACGTAGAAGGCATGTACTGTATGTTAAAAAAAATGTCCGTGCGTTTGACATCCTCTGGGCTTACTGACCAGAAAAGCCAAGTAGCTCTGCTTTAGACTGGACAGTGTTTTAAGAGGACACTCGCCATTCTGGAGCTAATGCTTACGCAAATGCTACACTAACGCTAGGGGTTACATTTAGCATCTGATGATCACTCAGCAGACTTTTAAAGTCTAAAGCAACATTGCATTTTCTTTCTTGTCAAGATTTTAATAGGCGATATATTCTCTCATAAATTACTGCCGATATGTGAAATTGTCCCAAAAAAATTTAACCACTTCAACGACTAATGTAGTGACAATACATCCTTAAAAAAACAATGCATAACGAGTCATTTGATCGCTAGCTAAAGGCAGAATATGAAATAGGTGAGACACCAAATGCCATTTTTGTTGTCCTTCAATTAGAGCCTGTCAAAAGTGTTTATTTGATCCAAAATGACTGTCATCTTGCAAAGTGCACGTGTTTGCTAATTTTAAGCCAAATTATTCGTTGCCAATCAGATTTTTTATAATGGGTTTCATTTTAAAGTAGGGCTGTCAAAATTATCGCGTTAACGGGCGGTAATTAATTTTTAAAATTAATCACTTTCAAATATTTGACTCATTTAACGCACATGACCCGCTCAAACAGATTAAAATGACAGCACAGTGTCATGTGCACTTGTTACTTGTGTTTTTGGGTGTTTTGTCGCCCTCTGCTGGCGCTTGGGTGCGACTGATTTTATGTTTTTGAGGCTTTCAGCACCATTGTGTAATTATTGACATCAACAATGGCGAGCTACTAGTTTATTTTTTATTATTTTTTTTTTTTAAGTTTTACAAATTTTATTAAAACGAAAACATTAAGAGGGGTTTTAGTATTAAAATTCTATAACTTGTACTAACATTTATCTTTTAAGAACTACAAGTCTTTCTATCCATGGATCGCTTTAACAGTTAATAATGTTAATGCCATCTTGTTGATTTATTGTCATAATAAACAAATAAAGTACTTATGTACAGTATATTGAATATATATATCCGTCTTGTGTCTTATCTTTCCATTCCAAATATAATTTATAGAAAAATATGGCATATTTTATAGATGGTTTGAATTGCGATTAATTACGATTAATTGATTTTTAAGCTGTGATTAATTGGATTAAAAATTTTAATCGTTTGACAGCCCTATTTTAAAGCTATTCAAAGTGTACTATCTGAAGTATGTGATATTAATTCCAAAAATCTTATTTACATGTTGAAAATGACGTGCTTTTATTTTGAAATATTCACACACACAGTTGGCACGCATCTAAGCAATGTTTGGTCGTGTCACTCATGTGACATGCTGCCCTTCCCAACACCCTCCCATCCCGGAAACACGCATGTCGAGGTTCCTTTTTGTGAAACACGTGTCAGCTGTTGCTTTGTAAGATCTGTTTTCTTATCTTGGCTAGATATTCCATGCTTTAGTCTTTAAAGGTCTGTGCTAAGCGATGATCACACACTATGAAACTTGTAGCTTGAGTATTGCGTTAGCATAGCGTTCACGTTAGCACTAACATTTAGCGTGGTGAGTGTCATCTTAAACTTTTGGAAAACGTTTTACATAGTTTGTGGCGTCCAGGTGAGATTAATTAATTCAAAATAAATGTACTTTTTTCCTGCCGAGTGTGTATTATATTCAGGAAGATGGTGATGTCTTTGGAGACTCTACAATTATGTGCTCGTCTGTCAATGTTCATTCGAAATTTTTGGAAATGTCATTGGGCCAATGTGTACATTGCCTTCAAAGTGAATGTAGAAGCCATCTGCCTTTGTGCAAGGGCTGGTCACAGCTTAGCACAGCAGTTATGCTTGTTCATATAGTGGAATAACTTAGACACTTTTTTTCATAACTTCAGTAGAATAAATTAGTCTTGTGTTTTCGTCAACCAATTACTTCACTATCAGTTGACAGGAAACGGGACGCGAGGCGTGCGTATGGGGCCTATTTTAATAACCTTAAAATCCAAACATTTTCAAAACCAAAGCCGCTAGCGACCTAAAACCAAAACAGGCACCTCCATTAAGCATACATGAGTTTCCTTGAGCAGTGGCATCAAAAAATTCTAACTCGTGCCCTCTTAAAATCCCGATTATTTTTATTTTATATATGTAGAACCAAATTTAAAATGGCTGTAAAAGTCTCAGATTTTACGCAAGATGTACAAAAATCACCAAATGCAGAGGTAATCACCTATATTTTCAGGATCAATAGCAGTATTTAGCATATAAGTTTTTGCCCGAAATAGTGACTTCATTTTTTTAAATTTTGTGCAATTTTGAAGTTTTCAACAGCTAATAAAATCATTCAATTTCCACATCTGAAACGTAATACTTGAGGAAAGCATGCAGAATCATCTTAATGTTACTCAACTAAATAAAGCAAATTTAGCAAAAAATTCCGATGCCACTATTGCCTCAGGTCGTCTTGCCGGCTATCTGGGGCTCGTCGGTTTTAGATTGAAATGTTACATAAAATAAAACAAAATAAAAGCTGATTTTTTTTGTATGGATGCAGAAATGTATAAATTACCATAATTTTCGGACTATAAACCGCTCCATTTTTCCCTCATTTTGAATCCCGCAAATTATCGTCCGGTGCGGCTTATTTGTTAATTTTTTACGGTTAATAGGTCACATAAGACCATCATAATTATGACATGAAATTATCATGGGCATTAATGAATGTTTATGACATTAAGTGTCATCCGGCAAGTTATGTCACTAACTCAATTTATGTCCAGCTCGGATCTTTTACATACATTCAAAATGGTGATAATTTGCCAGATGATACAAAATGACATCTTTATCTGTCATTAGCATTCATTAATGCTCATGGCTGTATCATGTCATTATTATATTATTGTTACCGGTTGATATCTTTTGGTGTATATATCCCATTATACAGTGAGGACAGCTGCGGCTTATAGTCCAGTGCGGCTTATCTATGAACAAATGCCGTTTTCGTGTCAAACTTAGTGGGTGGCGGCTTATAGTCAGGTGCGCTTATTAGTTCGAAAATTACGGTACCCGGTTTTTGCTAAAAAACGGGCAGTTTGCTGAAAATTACCGGATTATTTGGATGTAAAGTTACGCTATTGTGTATGGATACAAAATGCAACATGGCTGCCATCACAAAACAAGAGCTTTTTAAGTTGAAAAGATTCTTGGTTAAAAGCAAAAAAGCTAAAGCTAAAGTTTTTTCACAACGCTTCAAAGTGCATGCATGGTGCTTTTTTATATAATACAGTATTGGCCCGAATATAAGACGGTGTTTTTTTGCATTGAAATAAGACTAAAAAAGAGGGGGTCGTCTTATATGCGCGGTCTAGACATTATACCCATTCAACACGCTAGATGGCGCCAGATATCATTGAAGCGATGTTCTGTCATGACAGATCTCAGCTACTCTCCCATTTCATGATGCTAGATGGCGCCAGACATCATTGAAGCGATGTTCTGTCATGACAGATCTCAGCTACTGTCAAGTTTAACCAGTATGTATTATTTTATTGCAGTGTTTTTCCTTATTCAGATTTGTTTCAAGACTACAGTTACAGTTAGACTTCACTCTGATGGTTAATGCAGTTATTGCAATTTTGTTGTTTTATCACAATAGATTGGTTTATTTACATTTCAAAAACCAGAAGCCATTCATTTAGGAATGTGATTGCACTTTAGTTTACATATTTAAATGTTCAGATATTAAGATTTGAATAAGGCAAAATAACATGCTTTTTCTCTCAAATATATTGTGATAATCATTTGTTTCGGATGTACTGTAATTATTTTTTCTGTATAAAAATTAATTTGGTGTTCAAAAAGTCTTTTTTCAAACTTGAATCTTGAAAAAGAGGGGGGTCATCTTATAACCAGGGCCATCTTATATTCGGGCCAATACGGTAATTACCTTGAATCCTCAACCAAATCTTGAGACACTCCTGCCTGCTTGTATGCACTTAAACCTTCGTCCTGTTTCCACCTAAATCCGGTTTTGGAACGCAGCGTGTGTTTGTGTATCGCAGAAAAAGCTACCATGATGCTCTGCTTGGCTCGGCCCCCTGTAGGAAGCTGTGGTGCAATGTCTGTTGGACATGTCTTGTCAACCGATAGTGAAGTCTATGCGTTAAAAAAAACCTAGACGAAGACAAACAAATTTTCAGACTAAAATATGACTAAGACTAATAAGTATTATCGTCCAAAAAAGGGCTGCCAAAAACAACACTGCAGTGAAAATTAATATGTTTTGCGTGTGAATGCGTGTGTGAGAGTTTATTGTTGTGTGTTCGTTTATGGCAAATTGACAGCGAGCATGAATTTGGGAGGTAAGAAGAAGACGAGTTGCAAAGACAGCGTTTTTACCTGCCACCAGTTACAGAATGACATTTTGAAGGATAGCAGCTGGCACTTTACTTATAAATAAACGCAATTAGCACAGGGCGCAAAGTAATGAGGATCATTAACCAATGGCAATTGTTGCTGGGTGATTATCTGGGTTGGTTGTCTTAATTATTGCATCGTCACGGCTGCTTGAGGAAGCTCAACGGCTGGTCTCATTGACGCCCGATATTGTTATTTAGCCATGTTAGCTTGCTAGATTATAATATGATAACTTGGCATCCAATTTATAGCACTGTCCTGATGTCGCGACAAAAATCTCCCACAGTTTTCGGCGTCAACGCGGGTTCTCTGATGGATCCGGTAGCTCGGTTTCCCGCCGAAGTGATTAGCCGTCACGGCGGCGGCGGCTCAAGGTGCGAGCCGGCCGATTAGATCCGCGGCGGAGATGGATTTGAAGAGAATGAAAGGGGATTGAGGTCAGACGCAATTGTGGAGCGGGGCCCTACGAGAGGAGGAGGAGGAGGTTGGGGCACCGGATGAAAAAGCGGCAGAGACGGGATTTCGATGTGTACAAAGGCGGCGTACTTTGTCTTCTTCCTGTTTGTCTTCGTTATCTTCTTTGTCATATTTGTTTTCTTCTTTTCCATCTTCTAGATTTGTTGATATCTTTGTTGTTGTACTTGACTTCTTCCTTTTTTCCATTTGTTGTCTTCTACGTCCTTGTCTTCCTCTTAAAACCAACCCCACAAAAGCCAAAACGAACTGACGACAGGGGAGACCGATGGCAGTAAAATGGAAGGAAGATGAATGGCTACACGGTTAGCGTTCCTCCGTAAAGGCGCTCCGGAGAGCGGAGACGGATTGGACGTGGGGAACGACCCGTACGGGATTACAGGAGAAGCCACGAACCGCGGGGGCCAGATGCTATCACAACACATACGTTATCCTGTCCGCCGCTAGCGCGCCGCCGCTCGCTCACGCCGCTGTCGTCGTTTGTGTCGGCAACAAATTTATCAGGGGCTCAACTGCTGTTTTCTAAATAAAAAACATTTCTGTCAGTGCTAAAATTTAAATATAACCCACTAAGGGTGGGAACCTCTGGGTAGTTTACAATACGATTCGTGATACAAGGTTAACCATAACGATCTGAGGTATGAATTATCGATACATGGGTCAGGAAATCATTCTATGATGCAACTAATACACAGAAAAACAAGCTATTTTCATCCTTCTGCTGTGAATTGGAATGAGATTATGTCTAGTCGACGTCCAATCAGTTTGAAGTGGAAGGCAGCGAATTCATTCACATCTATGAACGTAAGTGACAGCCAATGCCAGGCAATGAGTTCATTTTGGGCCATTTCATGTCATTTCCTGTTGAATTTCGCTAACTTCCTTTTTCTTTTGGGGCATTTACAGATCACTTCCTGCTGATTTTGGGTTACTGTGGGGGTCAGCTCTAGCATGCGGCTCTTTAGCGCTGCCCTAGTTGCAATATATTTATAGTTTTAATATGGTTTCTGTAGGAGGAAAAACATGACTGATGAATATGAAAACCTATAAATGTTTGGGTGGTTTTAGTTAAAGCAGGGGCTGTTTTTACATCGGTGTGATTTTGACAAAGAACAGATCACATTTGATGGTGATTTGATGCAGAAATGTGAGAAATTCCAAAAGGTTCAGATACTTTTTCATACCACTGTATGAGGCGCACCTTCAATGAGTGGCCTATTTTAAATCTGTTTTCATGTATAGGGCGCACTGCATTATAAGGCGCAGCAGTAGTAGTAGTAGTAGTAGTAGTAGTAGTAGTAGTGGTTGGTGTTTCATTATGCATCCATAAGATGGAGCTGAGCTAAACCCAATGTTGTGCCATGATTAACCAATATTGATCCATATACAAGGTGCATCGGAGTATAAGCCACACCTTGAATGAATGGCCTATTTTAAAACCGTTTTCATGTATAGGGCGCACTGCATTATAAGGCGCAGTAGTAGTAATAGTAGTAGTTGTAGTAGTAGTAGAAATAGCGGTTGGCGTTTTGTTTTGCATCCACAAGATGGAGCTGAGCTGAACTGAATGTTGTGCCATGATTAACTAATATTGATCTATATGTCAGGCACATCGGAGTATAAGGGGCACCTTCAGTGAATGGCCTATTTCAAAACCGTTTTTATGTATAGGGCGCACTGCATTATAAGGCGCAGTAGAAGTAGTAGTAGTAGAAGTAGTTGGTGTTGCGTTATGCACCCACAAGATGGAGCTGAGCTAAACGGAATGCCGTGCCATGATTAACTAATATTGATCCATATATAAGGCACATCGGATTATAAGGCACACTGTCGGCTTTTGAGAATATCGAAGGCTTTCATGTGCACCTTATAGTGCAAAAAATATGGTAATCATGAAGACTATTTGTAGCCAATTTAAGTCAGTTTGATAGTAGGTTAATATAGCTAGTAGATACATACAGCATGTGTTGCATTCATTATAAGGCTTTAATTTTTTTTGCGGCTCCAGACATATATTGTTTTTTGTTTTTTTTGCTCCTGTTTCTGTTCCTGTTTCAACGTTTTGGGTTGCCGACCCCTGGGTTACTGAAAAAGAAATGACGTAAAAATGTCCCGAAATAAACAGGAAGTTTGACAAAATCAACAGGAATTAACCTGCAAATGCCTCTAAAATTAACAGGAAGAGACCTTTAAATGCCCACAAAAGTCTGGCTCTGAATGCTCTGGTTTCCGTGTCATTGATGGCGCTAGACATTCAGTCCAGTCAAAATGAATTGGATGTCTAGCGCCGTCAATGGCAGCCAGTGAGCTAACGTAGACACTATTCGAATGGAAATTTTGTTTGCAACCTGTTGGTTCCTTTCGTTTTTTAAACACCTTTTTAAAACAATATATTGATTTTTGGTGGGATCATATCGATAACTTTTTTGTAAAAAGTATCATGATGTATCAGCTTTTAGATATTTTGTCACACACTTAAAACGGAAAGTACCGCGACACCAGACTCGCTCTAGTTAATCTGACGACTGAAAAAGGCCTGACTTTTTTCAATAACATTAGTGTATTAGCGCCTTTGCGGTTGGTTTTTCATGTCGCCGAGCAGAGACGCGCAAGAATGCAGGAAGGATCGGTCGGCCCGTGGGAGGCTCGTCAGCCAATGGGAACCAGCCCAGGGACCATGGCGAGGTCATCTGCTCTATATTGTGCCCCGGAGGAGCAATTTGTTTACCACCTGTGTTGTATGGGATGCATTCCCTACACACACATGCGCTCACATTCCGGGTTTAATGAGTTGATTAGATTTTTCCACTTGTCCCCAGTGAACTTGTTCTTGTTTTTCTTTGTCATTCGGGTCTTTTCGACCTTTGTTCTTTTCCTACACTTTTTCGTCCTTGTCTCGTTTTTCTTTTTCTATTTTGTCCTCACCCTTTTCTTATTTAGCGTCTTCGTGTTTGTCCATGGCTTCTTTCTTCTTTTTTTGCAAGTGTCATTTTTTTGTCTTTATCCCAGTCTTGTCCTTTGTGTTCATCCGTGTTTTACCTCCTTATCTTTATCTCTTTTGTTTTCTCCGTCCTCTTGTCTCCTTTGCTTTTGTCTTCATTTCCTCGCCTGCCTTCATCCTGTTTTTGCTTGTCCTTTTGTCTTGTCTTCATCCTTTGCTTCTTCTTGTGTTATTATCATCCTCGTCGTTATCCTCATCAGTCTTTTCATCTTATCATATTTGCCCTTTTTCGTCTTCTGGACTTTTTAATATCTAAATCCTTGTCTCCATATTTGTCCTGTCTTCTTGTTTGTTTTATATTATTACAATATTACCAGGGGTGAAAAAGGCTACAATTTCTTGCCGTGACTTCCTGACATTAAGGTTGTCTTGGAGCCAGAATTTAAAATTCCTTTTTATTTTTTGGGAGGCTGGGGTGAGGTCAAACCTCCTAAAACCTCTGAAATTACATGAATTAACTTGAAATACCTTTCTGTGGATTTTTCTCCTGATTTCCAACTCCGCGCCGACGTAGTCAAGCACAAGCTTGCAACAGAAGAACCGATGTAATTTCAAATGTAAAGCGTGGAAAGGAAGAATTTGTATTTGATGTGCTATTTCATACGACTTCGAGCAAATATTGCGTAAATAATGATATATATTTCTTTAGACGTCATGTTAAGCTATGCGAATAATAAATTAGAATCTATCTTTAAATCTTTGGAAAAAAAAAAAAAAACATCCCATTTGCAAGACGTGACAGCTTTTATCTTGGTGTGGCGGTGCGCCACAATCTTTTATGTGTAGGGGAAACCATGCATTAGGAAGTGACTCAAAGTCAACAGAAAGTAACCTGTAAATGCGCTAAAATGAGCAGGAAGTTTCCTGTAAATGCCCACAAAAGACATGCTGTGAATGCTCTGGTTTCAGTGCCATCGACTATGCTGGACGTCCAATCCAGTCAAAATGAATTGGATGTCTTGCGCTGTCTAAGGCAGCCAATGAGCTAACATAGACGCTATATATATATTTTTTTTCAGACAGTGACACCTTTTTAAAACAATATATCAATTCTTGGTGGCATCATATCGACAACCGACAACAAGTATCACGATATATCACCTTTGCAATTTACAGTGGTACCTCGACATACGATCACTTCGACACACGATCTTTTGGACATCCGACGTAAAATTTGACTCGCCATTTGTTTTTACATCCGATGACATGATGGAACCAAACAACTTATGACACCGCCACAGTTTCTTTGTTTTCCCGCAAGACGGACGTACGGCGGATTTTCTTGTGAGAGAAATCAACATGAGTTCCAAGAATGTTTGTACAGGTGGTGAAAAAAGGAAAAAGGTGAGGCTTAGCACTGAAAAAAAGATAGAAATGATAGAAAAATATGAGGGTGGCCTTAAGTACGTATCACAGTAAATTGAGCAGATTTACCTCGATAACGATAAATGACGATAAATTCGGCCAAGCGGAGTGTTATATAATTTGAAAATCTGAATCAATGTGTGAAATACAAATTAACTATTTCCCGTTGGTTTATTTAAGAGATTTCAATTTAACATATTTAAACAATTGAACATGCAGTCTAAACATGAAGTATATACAAATTTCTTGTAAACCTTCAGTTCAAGTATTCAAGTATGAACATTTATAACAGCTTGTATGACTTGAACAATGTACATCATAAAAATCAATACGATGACTGTGCAAACATGTCATTGTAACACAAATGACTTAAAGTTTGAACAAAACACTTCAAACAGACAACTTATTGTTAATGGCTGCTGTGACATAATTACTCAACACAAATGTTTACTTCAAGGTTTCAGGTTTTTTTCCCCAGAGCATTTTTTAAAAACATGCCCCCCCCCCCCCCCCCACACACACACACACACACACATTCAAGTTATATTGCTCTTTTGCCAATGAAACACTTAAGATTTTATCATGGCAGTAATGACACAGAATGAAGCAAGCACATACAGGAAAAATAGCTGTGGTCATTAAACGGTCATATTATAGGCTTGTTGCATTATAATTTATGCTGAATGCTTAACCATCATTAAAGATATCAAGGAAATCACACACACACACACACACACACACACACACACACACACACGCACACACACACACACACACACACACACAGATACAAAATAACGCTAATTGCTAGATGCAGTCCGTGCCCAATCCACTTATAAAGTTCAGCCGTTTTGACAAGGTTAGAGCCGCTATCCGACTATCGTGTTCATTTTTTAGCGTTAGCCTGTGGCCTGGCTACCAGTAGAGAGCACCCTCTCCTGAAATCGTGAGAACCAGGGAGGAAAGCAGGTGAAAGCCCGTTTGGAGGCCGCCAAGTGTCTACTTAATGTTGGGTGAAAGTTTCGCGACGCTCCCTTAAGCCCGACTCCATCACGTTTGCTTGTAGCGATAGCCGCTAGCGTTAGCATACCGGGCTTCTGTTTGTTTGAGTTCCTGATAACCGCATGACTTCATATGTAAGCACACTGACTGCTTTCTTAAAGGGGAATGAACATAGCTGAACAACACAGAGTCAAAGCGGGATGAAAAGACTATATTTTCTTGTTTTATTAAATTTCCGAATTTACCGAGACGGTCAAAATTACGTCGGTCATCGTGAAGAATTTCGGTAACGGTACATTTTCGGTATACCGCCCGGCTCTAATGTAAAGGTACCACTGTATTGTCACACTGTTAGCATTAGGGGTGCAACGGTTCAGTTAGCCCACGGTTCGGTTTGAACCTTGGTTTTGGGATCACGGTTTCAGTTTGGTTTCGGTTTGCTTTTTGCATTTTTTTAAAAACTGCCTTTATTTTGCTGTTAAGAAAATGAAACAAACACACATGTTCGACCGTTAAAATGCCTCTTAGCTCTTTGGCTAGTTTAGTGACTGACTACTGAAATACACACACAGTAGTAAAAAAGTTACTTGGCAAAGTAACTGGTGTTACCTTTCATGTTTTTTTTTTCATTTAAAAAAAAAACAAAAAACATAGTAACCTTTGCTATGTTTGGAGGTCATTTAATGTTCTGAATCAACCGTTAAAGTTGATAAAATTACTCCCGTTTTTGCATTAGTTCCCTTCTGTCTACTTTTGACATGTGAAAATTTTAAAACTGTTTCATCATTTAAAGATAGACTCAAGTCAAGATTTTGCCGATTTAGGAGTATTTTAGATAAAAAGTTACTTAGGTTCACTAGGAAGGTTCACTACAACAGAGCCTTTCTGAGAAGTTTGCTGCTCTAAAATGGCGGCTGTTTACTAACGCTACCGAGTCTCTCTTTTTGCATGTAGTTCTATATGCATGAGATATCTAGACGTAGGTTGTAGGCTGTCGGCTACAGTCAGGCTAGGTGGCTCCAATATTTTCTAGCATCGCGTTTGCTACAGCGTCACAACAAACACTCTTCCCTGCCTGCCTGACTTTTCTCGCGTCGTTCAACCAATGTATTAACGAACGGAGGAAAAAAAACATAATGCACGAAAAACGTACAGAATTTGAACGTAGCGTACGGCGTACACATTTAAAAATCAGTGCTCACTTGTACAAATTACGCCGAGACCGTGCTGCCATTAGCATAGGGAACAAGCGCTGAGCAATGCTTGCAAATTGTTTTTTTTTTCTTCAATATTTTCTATCCGTCCTATTTTCTCTCCCACCGCATTGTAGTCCACGGGGAAACCGAAATGTTGCCACACCGCAAATTTGAAAGAAGCCAGTGCTTCCTCAAAATTCGGTCTCTCCACTCCTCCGCTCGCCATAGCTTTTTGTTTTCTTTCTTGTTTCACTTTCACTTCGCTCGTAAGCTAGAGAGGGCGTTACTCAGCTTCTATTACACAGGTGCTTGACAGCGATCGGACATTTACTTGGGGCGGGGCGGGAATTTCTCCACAGCTGTGCTTCACGTTGCACTCAGAGCTCGACCAATTCATTCCACAAGCGTTCGGAATAAATTTATTGCGAAACCGAAAAGGCGCGGTTCATAAAGGCGTATTGAACTGTACAGGATGAACCGTACGGTTCGGCTTTGAACCGCAAACCGTTGCACTCCTAGTTAGCATCTAACATGTGGTTTTGACAGTGGGCGTCATATTTTCGGGATCGAAGCACCGTCCCGCCCACTTTCACCCATAATTATTACATATTTTTCCTGTCTTCTTGTTTGTTATTCTTTGGTTTCTGTCCTTTTGTTCTTCTCTATTTTCACTTTCTCAACTTTTTTCTTTGTCCTTGTCTTTTTTACCATATTGTTTGTCCATTTCCACTTTGTCTTCGTCTTCACGCCTTAAAGGTTTCTTTTCAATTTTTTCCCTTGTTTTCATCTTTGTCTTCGTCCTTGCATTCTACGTGATCTTCATTTCCCTTCTTGACTTTTCTTCTCCCCCCGCTTCGTTAGCACCCTTGTCTTGTCTTCATCTTCATTCCAGTCTTTCTACTCTTCTTCCGTATCTTTGTTGTCTCATTGCAATTTGCCTTGCCTTTGTCCTGGTCTTCCTCACCTTCATGCTTTTCTTCCCATCTTTGTCTTCATCATCCTTCCAATTCTGGTTTTCTCCGACTCCTAGCTGCAAAGGCGCATGACAGTCATCAGCCTAATTACTCCATCTGTAATTACAGCGGCACCATGAGCGCAAGCTGCCTTGTGACTCGCACGCGGACTTGATGCCGATCGGCTTCCTCCTTCGCATTTTCGATTTAGCTCTATGGAGAAAGCATTGATTACCCTCCTCGCGAGCGCCTCCGGCATCCCCCCGCCGACTCCCCTCCGCACAAAGGAATGAAGGGTCCGCAGGGGGAGCGGACACATTTCTGAGCCCCCTTTGAAAAGTTCCTTAGAAACGGCAGAAAAGTTGCGGCCACGGGCGCCACGCCCTCCCGCTGCTCCTGGCAGGCACGACGCCATTGAGCCAACTCGCACCCACAAAATATCTCATAAATCTGCATTCAGCTTTGCCATTGACCCACAAGCTGCACGCAGCGCTAACTGCAGCATTTTTCCACAATCACACATCAATACACACAAGCGGGCACACTCACACTGTGGCACTCCCTGATAGACACCCACACTCATGAGCACAAAACTGTGCATTATGCAGTGTGGGAGCGGCGGTCGTGTCGGAATCTCAAAGCATTTCTGGCCACACAAACACTTTAGACGCAAGCGCGCACGGTAGCTCAATTTTTATATTGAAACGGCTGTAATTTGCTCCTCGGAATGTGTAGACGGCTCTAAAATACATCTAGGCACATATAGTGGCTTCCATTTAGCGGACGTCTCTCACAAACACTTGCACGCGGAGCTGCATGTTTCATAAGGTCATCTATAATGGAAGACGATTCCATGCATGGAGGCCTGCTGTGTGTCTTCGTGTGAGGACACCAAACGAATTGGGAAGATTCGGTGTAAGATTTGAATGGTCTTTGCGGTGTTAACGTATGGTCCTCTCAAGTGTTCTCTTAGGACAAATGTACTTTAACGTAAGTGCCGTATTTTTTGGACTCCACTTCAGTATAAGGGCGCTTTGGCACTAGCACGCTGTTTATCCGTTTTAAACGGAACAGAGTTCTTTCTCTCAGATAGTCCGCTTTGTTTTGTAAATGTTAACGCGTATCCAAACTATAGTTCGGACCAAACAAAGAAACTCTGGTCCGCTTTAAAGTACCTGTGACACAAAAAAGCACGTTTATTTGATATTATCAGTGTTGGGCACGTTGCTTTAAAAAAGTATAGTTACTCACTACTTCTTCCAAAAAATAACTGAGTTAGTAACTGAATTACTCTATAGTAAAAGTAACTAGTTACCAGGGAAAGTAAATATTTCCGTTACTGTAAAAAGAAGTTGTTGTATGTCAAAGAATTTGAAATTTTCTGAGCAGTATTCGAGTCAATTGAATAGAAAAGAACAGACAGGTAGTTGTGTTATAGAACCTTGTAATATTTATAGCACCTCACCAGCAACAGATTTATCCTACACTTGAAGTGCAACAAAAATAAACAGATTTGAATTGCTTACCACTACGGCTGTCAAAATGATCGCGTTAACGGGCGGTAATTTAATTTAAATTAATTTTAAAAATTAATCACGTTAAAATATTTGACGCAATTAACGCACATGCCCCGCTCAAACATTAAAATGACAGCACAGTGAATTGTGTACTTGTTGTGTTTTTCGGAGTTTTGTCGCCCTCTGCTGGTGCTTGGGAGCGACTGATTTTATAGGCTTCAGCACCCATGAGCATTGTGCAAGTAATTATTGGCATCAACAATGGCGGGCTACTAGTATATTTTTTGATTGAAATTTTTTACAAATTTTATTAACACGAAAACATTAAGAGGGGTTTTAATATAAAATTTCTATAACTTGTACTAACATTTATCTTTTAAGAACTACAAGTTTTTCTATCCATGGATCGCTTTAACAGAATGTTAATAATGGTAATGCCATCTTGTTGATTTATTGTTATAATAAACAAATACAGTACTTATGTACCGTATGTTGAATGGATATATCCATCTTGTGTCTCATCTTTCCATTCCAACAATAATTTACAGAAAAATATGGTATATTTTATAGATGGTTTGAAGTGTGATTAATTAATTTTTAAGCTGTAATTAACTCGATTAAAAATTTAAATCGTTTGACACCCTTACTTACCACAGATGTCGACAAAAGCTTTGCCCTGGGACATAAATTACACTTTACATGCACGTTCTTTCCTTTAATTTCGACCAGCTTGATAAGTGTTTATATCTCCACCTCGTAAAAGACAAATTGTCCTCTGAATGGTCTGCCATCATATCCCTCTGCATCTGTTTTGTGTGTGTTTGCTGCACGCGCTGTTTCGGTTTGTGTGTGAAAACACCGGCTCTGAAGTACGTGCGCTATTAGGCTCGAGCGTTTAGGTCACAGAATGGGAGCTCACGTGAGATTTGACAACAACGCAGCCATATTGGAAGCAGGTCTGGCTCGTGAGACATTAAACTTTAACTTGCCAGTTCGATAAAGAGACAAACTTGTTACTAAGGCGAAGAACAGATATGTGATCAAACTTAAGGATGTGAACAATGTTGAGCCTTACGAGCAAGCTGAAAACAAATGGAGTAAAGATGTCGACTGGCTTCCACAATCACGCGAAATGGACATTCTGCTGTATTTATTGTTTGGTGTATGTTACTTAACTCATCAACGATTCCGAAATTACAAATTGCTACAAAGGTACGAACAGTTTTGCTGCGGATGGGTGCAGGACCTGCACATTATGACCATATCAAACGGCAACTCCATCGTTCTTGCAAAGGTAGGCTATATGTGTTTACTATTTTCATTGCCATGAACCTGAACGCACCCCAAGTCTTGGATGACAAAAAACAGAGCAGAGTAGACTCGCTATGGCTGGTAGTTTCTTCAATTTATTCAAAGTAAGTAACGCACCGCTTTTGACCGTCAGTAACGGTAACCGCGTTGTAACGGCGGAAAAAATAATTAGTTAGATTACCCCGTTGCTGAAAAAAATAACGCCGTTAATGAGATGATTTGTCCGCTGACGTCACATTCGCCTTCTTCCTCAATCAGAGTCCGTGGCCGGAAGTCTCATTTTCATAGCGCGGGATTCAAAAAATTGAATAAATATATTTATCGCTTCCATTCATGAGCATAAAATACCACAATGCAGTGTACTCAGTAACTAGTAACTCAGTTACCTGAATGTAAGAGTAATTAGTTACTTGGAAAACTAACTAATTAATAATTTTCATGTTTTGTTTTTTTTTCTCCCCAAAAAAACCCCCCCCAAAAAAACAGGTCACACAATGTGAATTTTACAGGGTTTTTGGGACAATTGGCCCTAGCATAATTCTTTACCCTAAACTTAACTTGGCACAGGGGTATTGCAGATATTGCGATAACTAGATAGTAACCTTTGCTATGTGTGGAAGTCATTTAATGTTGTGAATCAACCGTTAAAGTTGTTAAAATTTCTCCCGTTATTGCATTAGTTCCCTTCTGTCTACTTTCGAGTCTCGACATGTGTAAGTTTTAAAACTGTTTCATCATTTAAAGATAGATTTAAGTCAAGATTTTGCCGATTTAGGAGCATTTTAGATAAAAAGTTACTTAGGTTCGCTAGGAAGGTTCTTTACAACAGAGCTTTCCTGAGAGGTCTACTGCTTTAAGATGGCGACTGTTTGGTAAAGCATCTAGTTCTTTATACATGTTGCTAATGCCGCAGTGTCTGCCATTTGCATCTAGGTCTATAATATGTGATATCTACCGTAGCATCATGTGGACGTAGTTTGAAGGCTATCGGCTACAGTCAGGTATTATTGGAGCCACCTAGCATCGCGTTTGCAACGGCGTCACAACTCCCTTGCCTCTTCAACACTCCTGCATTGCTCTCTCGTCTCCGTGAGTCCGTCTCTCTCAGACTTTTCTTGCGTCATTTAAACAACATAGTAACACATAGTAACGCACGCATTTCCCGCCTCAGTAACGGTAACGGAGTTGCCAAGATGAGAAAAGTAATTATTTGATTACACACTACTGAACAAAAATAACGCCGTTATATTCTAACGCCGTTATTAACAACACTGGCTGTCAGTGGCGCTGAAACCACAGCATTCACAATCACAACCAGTATTTTGTGGGCATTTACAAGTGAATTCCTGTTGATTTTATGTTCTATGTTTTCATGTTTAATAATAAATTGACCCATGTATCGATAATCGTTGTCTCACCAGAGCGTATTGTGAGGTCCCCACCCCTAGTAGAGGGCACGCCAAGACTTCCCCTTCTTCTCCAGTTTGAAAAGACAAACAATGAGAAAGAAAGTGCGATTTATAGTCCGGAAAATACGGTGCATCCCTGAGGACAACAAGCGAATTTGGGGAGATTTCAGTGAGAGGTTTTACAGTGTTGCTGTAATGTCCTCTCAAATGATGACACTTTGTGTGTGGGTGTGGGTGTGGGTGCTCTTAATCCCGTTGGATTGACAGATTAGTGTAACAGCTGGATGCTAGGGTCATGTATCCGTCTCTGCATGATGCCCTACTATCACACCAGCACCATTAGATAGATCTCTAAATCATTGTATGCGATAGTCTCGCAGCTCCACTCCATTACGCACTTCCGAGCCAGCTGATGTGTCACTAGACGGTTATGCGATCGCCCGACCGAGTCCCCGGCTTCATTATGCGGCTGTTTGCTCAAACATGCTATCAGCTAACACGCTAACGCCTTGCATAGATGAACGGCTGATTGAGATTCATGCCGTGAATTCCACATTGCATTGGCGAAGGACGTAAAAAACTGTGTCCTAGCTTACTTTCTGTAGGGTACGTCACAGCAGTTTGAAGACTGTGTAGCAGCTGCCATCTTTGTAGAGTGTCTTGGCAAAATTGCTTGGAAGAAAACATTTCTGGACATTCGCTATCTCATTTCTAGTCTGGAGTTTGAAAAGCAGATCAAAGCTGGAAGCAAGCCGAAACGGGTTTTCAATTTGAACATTTGGAAGTTAAACGAGTCGGTCCTTGAAGTGAGCGTCAGCCTGAGCCACTTAACGGGCATTTTAATTAACTGCCGGAAGATAAGAAGTGTCAGTAAAGTCAACGCTTGTCTGAAACTAACGACGATAATGATAATGATTAAAGGATGGCATCGTTTTGGAGGTTTCTGTGTATTTTAACACGCTAACCCCCGCGCGCACATGGCTTTTTTATTCAGTGGGAAAATTCCCACATGACTCGACCTTTGCTGACGGTAACGTTAACAACGACACCCCCACGTGCAAATTATTGCATCTAATTCAGGCACAATGCTGCCCACGCTATAAACACACCTGCGGGACAACTATACATGCCTCTGAAACGTTTACATGCCTCACAGGCTACATTTTGGGCTAGGCATCAAGTTCAAGTTCAAATATGAATGCTTAGGTTGACATTTATAATATTAGCCAAAATAAGGAGAGAAGGCACTCAATTTAGTTGATAAGTTTGCAAGGAGAAATAGGGGAAAGCTAAACAATGGCCCACAAGATAAAGCTTCCACAATCGTTCTAACTCGCCCCTCCTTCACCTCGCTTTTTATTTGGGATGGCCCTAGCAGCAGACGGGTGTGTTGCCCTAAAAGGGGAAAAAGGGGAAGCAAGCTGGCGACACCTATTGTCTTTGTTTGGCTATGTGTGTGCATGTAAGTGGAATTATATACTTATGTGTTGGCACATTTTAGCAAAGCAAAGCGGCCTCTTCTGACCTTGACCAGGCAAGACAAAACATTCTTTCTTTGTGAACAATAATGATAAGCAAAAGCATTTCTTCATTGCGGGCAGCAATTGATAAAAGCAAATATATAATAACTACTTAATAACTATCTCATCAAATACATTTCATGAAGCAATAGCATTTGGTAAGTAATAAAATGCAACAATATGATTCCTTAAATGTAATGAAGTTGACCTGTGGAACCTAGGCCGGTTTAAACCGCTCAGAATGACAAGGCAGTATTATCAAGCGCTTAACATGTCTATAGTTATCAATTCCAAAAATGTCTCTTACTGCAATCAATCATAGAACATCCTATTATAGTAATCAATACTTTATTTTGAGCCTTCACTGGTTAAAGCAAATATTTAATGACCATTTAATAATTATCGTATGATGCTAACTAGCTAAAGTAGAGAGAATTTAATAAAAATAAATAAAGAATTT
Source organism: Corythoichthys intestinalis (assembly GCF_030265065.1). Taxonomy (NCBI): domain Eukaryota; kingdom Metazoa; phylum Chordata; class Actinopteri; order Syngnathiformes; family Syngnathidae; genus Corythoichthys; species Corythoichthys intestinalis. The sequence goes on from NC_080416.1 coordinate 30,042,009, forward strand.
TAATAAATAAAAATTATTTATTCCCCCCATTCTTTGTTCACCTAGGCGATTCCCATGAAAGCTTTGCATTACGGTTAAAGAAGGACATTTACCAAAGCTATCTTAAAATAGCAGAATGCTTTGATGACTCAGTCATTTTTTTCAGCAACAGTTTGAGCACCCTAATATTTTATTTACAGCAAATTATAATTGGTTAATGTCTAAAACAGTTTTGTATTAGTCTTTTGGACCAAAATACTTATTAGCTCTTAGTCATTTCAAAATGTGTTCGTCTTCATCTAGTTTTATTGGACAGAATTTTATACAAATTTCATCTAGTTTTACTCAACAGTTACTTAAAATGTTTTCGTTTGTAAAAATCAAAAGTTTTAGTCCAAAAATAAAGAAAGGTTTCCAACAATTCCGAATGAACAAATATTGTAACGGCTACAAGGATGACGCCAACTTTGTGATGATAATACACACAGCAGGAAAAGCGGTATTATTTTCAATTAAACCCGCCTAGAAGCCATGAACTGTATCTAAAAAATAAAAAATAAAAAAATAGGGTTGTGAAAATTGTTGCGTTAACAGGCGGTAATAAATTTTTTAAAATAATCACGTTAAAATATTTGACGCAATTAACGCACATGCCCAGCTCAACAGATTAAAATGTACAGTACAGTGTAATGTCCGCATGTTACTTGTTTTTTGGTGTTTGGCGCCCTCTGCTGGCGCTTGGGTCCAACTGATTTTATGGGTTAGTACCATGAGTGAGCATGGTGTAATTATTGACATCAACAATGGCGGGCTACTAGCTTATTTTTCGATTGAAAATTTTACAAATTTTAATAGAACGAAAACATTAAGAGGGGTTTTAATATAAAATTTCTATAACTTGTACTAACATTTATCTTTTAAGAATTCCAGGTCTTTCTATCCATGGATCGCTTTAACAGAATGTTAATAATGGTAATGCCATCTTGTTCATTTATTGTTATAATAAACAAATACAGTACTTATGTACCGTATGTTGAATGTATAGACCCTACCCACCGACGTCACAAAATCACGTGATCGCTGTATGGTTCCGCCCCCTTGTCCGTCATTTTGTGTCTTTATTATCAATGGTCTCAATTGATCGAGCAATTTATAATGCATTTCATGGAAGACCCGGTGCTTTCGGATGCCGTAAACTCACTTGATGCGTTGCATAAAAGGCGTTATGTGGAAAAGCTTCAGTTTATCCATTCGCCAGATCCATATTTGATGCCTAAATCGATGTTTTTCGACCCGCTGTCTCCGCCGTATTTGCCTGACATCTGCTAGCTACCCTGATATGTACAACTATCTTGTCCACACAAAAGCAGCCTATTCTCACAAAAGTTTGAAAAACTTTAAGAGCTTGGAGGCTTATAAATACTTCGTTGCTGGTTGGGTGAAACAGGTCCTCGTCCACGAAAATTCGGCAGGAATCTATCTTGTGCTTGGAAAGGTTAGTTACAAAATTTTCAATTCAAAATCTTTTGTTATTGCTAACATCCACTGTCAAGTCTAATGTATTTCATGTCGTTTGTCAATGGAGTTGGGGCTTTTAATGTTTATATGGTTTAGCGATAGCACTCTCACTACATACATACGTGTATGTTGTCGGCGATTAGCCTAGCAATGATCTTAATTGTGGTTGTCAGCCCAAAACCCTCTAAATATATATTAAATGCATCTTACCAGATATAAAATGACTACTACATAATCTGTGGTAATCGTTTGGAGCCCAGTTTTCTCGTCGAATTGCAGCAGCCCATCTCGCTCTCTTCTCTCCGGGTCTCTCGGAATCCGGTAGAACTTCAAGTCTCTCCGTCTATCTTCTCTGTTATTGCAACCGACCGCCACACACGCCTTCACCATTTTGATTATTAATGTTAACGAGCAGAAAAACATGTCGTAAATAGGAGGAATGTACGTAGCCGTAACAGGTAAACACGATGTGTTGACGGACAATTGGGCGGCACCAGTCAGGAGGAAGGAGTTGTGACGTCACGTGGGTAGGGTCTATATATCCGTCTTGTGTCTTATCTTTCCATTCCAACAATAATTTACAGAAAAATATGGCATATTTTATAGACGTTTGAATTTCGATTAATTACGATTAATTTTTAAGCTGTAATTAACTCAATTAAAAATGTTAATCGTTTGACAGCCTTAATAAATAAATTGTCCGAGCATTTAAGAAGATGCTTGCCATGCTAAAGTTCTTGCTAATATGAATGCTATGCTAATGCGATGAGTTACATTTAGTGCGTGATGATTACTCAGCACTGACCTTTAAAGGCTATGAAAATGGTTGCAACATCGCCAAAGAAATCCCCAGCTCCGTCAGGTTTTTAATCATTTATTTCAGAACTTGGGCAACACAACACGCTTACTGTCCGCCGCAACTGACGCTGACAACAAAACATGAAAAGTGAAAGTAAAAACTCTGATTCGTTACATTATTCCAGGAATCATTATTATTATATTATTATTCCGATTTTTATTTATAATTTATTTGTTTTACTATGAGTAATTGCCATTTGTAATTGTACCAGCAGTATTTATTAATGATTTAGTGTAGGTTTTCGGGCTGTGGAACAAATTAATGGAATTAGAATGTATTCTTATTGGAAAATCCTGCTCGACATACGACTATTTCAACTTATAAACAAGGTCCTGGAATGAATTAATTTCTTATGTAGAGGTACCACTGTATTACACCTTATGATAATGATCACCTTAGGTGAGGAAGTAGGCACACACACATATATATATATATATATATATATGTATATATAAATAACTATTAAAAATATGAAAAAGGCCAAACAATCTTATCCTGTAACTTGTTTTTGGCAGCCCTTTTAAGTTTCTTCGTGATGATAGTACACACTCAGCAGGAAAACAGTACATTATTTTCAATCAATTAAACTCACCTGGACGCAACGAACTGTATGTAAAAGTTTTCCAAGCGTTTAAGATGACACTTCACGCTCATGCTAACACTACAAGTTACATTTAGTGTGTGATGATCACTCAACACAGACCCAGGCTAAAGCAACATGGCATATCTAGCCAAGATAAGAAAACAAAACATACCAAGCAGCACCTAAACCCAATATACACAACTGATAAAATAATGTTGCACGTGAACTTATGAAGGAAACTATGGCGAATTTTCATCTCGTCAGACGAAAACAGGCATTCATCTCATTTTGTGTTAGTCTCCCAAGTCACCATCATCAAGTCGTCATCGTCACTTCATGAAAAAAATTTTCATCGATGAAATGTTTCCATTATCGTCATCGTTGACGAAAACAACACTGCCCTGTAGCCAGTTTTGTCTTGCCTTCTTTGTAGTGCATTATGGGTCAGAATAACATTTTTTTTTTAAAAGAAAAACACAGTGCAACAGTAATGAAAGCTGCATGCTTGGACACTAGATTTTCAAAAATCTTTTATACAATGTAAGAAACGTTTGAAGTTTATCAAAATCTGCTAAATTATATAGTTTTTAAAAAATGTTTTTTTTTTTTCATGAAATTGAATATTTTTGATGTTGTATTGAGGTGAAAACATCAAAGCTTTTCATTGATGCATTTCGACTATAAAATCAGTTAAAACCATACAAAATACTATTTTGGTAAGAAATTTTAAACTGGCTACATAATACACATAACCATGTTACATTTGTAACAATTTCAGATATTAATGACTTTATCACTAAAATCTCCAAAGATTTTAGCTTAGCTTCATGAGAATCACACATACATGTAAATGCTACAATTTGTACTAATGCACAAATGCTAACAAGCAAAGGGGAAGAGAATTTAAACAGAATCCCAAAATAAAAATGTTTTTATTCCCCTCAGTTCTTTGTTGTCCTGTTTTTTTCCAGTGAAATTCCAGATAATTTAGCTACTCGGTTTAGCCGAACATAGCTCAGCCAACTTTGATTGACGGGAAACGCCGTGCGTTAATTTTCTGGCTCTCGCACACAAGCTTGTTTAGGAGCACTTGAGCGTGGAGCGTTGAAAACAAACACACAACACATTAGTCTCGAGCATTAACACTTCCTCCCCTTGTAATGCCAGATATATCTGAACGTATTTTTTTCCTCATTGCACTCAGGACTTTCGGAAGCATTTTTTAAAGCGCTAATGAGCGTAAAACTGCACAGCGGGCTCTTGCTTCCAAACTCACACTCGTGAACCCCTGCTGCCAACAACTCCAAGTTCCCCTTACATTTTCTTCATGGATAACGGCTGGGAGTTTGGACGGCGGATAGTGAATATAAATTTCCAGGGGCCGTGAAAGTGCAACTCTTACACTTGTGCAGTTTAATGGGCTCCACTCACCAGACAAAGTTTGAGCGTCGGGAACAACCTAACACAACCCTGGGGACGTGGTTTTGTCGATAGCCGTTGGTCGGTGGACATGGGTATGACTGTAGATAGTTAAATATTGCTGTATGGGTTGAAATGAGTAGCTATGCCAAGTAGGGCTGCAGCTATCGATTATTTAAGTCATTGATTAATCTATCAGTTAGTTCGAATAAACGAGTAATTGGATTAGAAACATTTAATGCTTTCCAGAATAAATTTTAGGAGATGTAAAACAAAGACTTGCTGAGATCACACTTTAAACGAGCATTAAATGCGAATACAATATAAAATTCCTCAGTTTTTTTTCTTCAAACCGTACATAATTGCACTTTCATTCCACAAGAGAAGTAAATCCATTTAAAAATAAATTAAAATACCCGAGTTTAGCCTAAAACAGCATGAAAATTTTAATAAATGAGGATCAAAGTACAACGAATGAACAATTGGCATCACAAAAGTCCGCTAGCTTGAATGCTATCAAATGCTAACTTTTTTTTTTTACAGTGCTCTTAACAAATCGTTGAAACACATATACTCACAAAAAATGCTAAGTATACCTTTAAATTAAATTACAAATACATAACAATCATATTAGCTCAAACAAAAACTTACAACCTTATGTTGGTCTTAACAGTGAGCAGCTGGATCCAGCCAGGTTGGACGAGTCAAGTCATATTCACTGTTGCCACTAGAAGGCAGTGTATCCACCCAAATCAATAAAACTAAATATAAACACTTTCAAAACAAACCATTACAACGTCACTCTAATCAAACGAATCATCGAAACTGTAAAATTACTCGAGTTATTCGATTAATCGTTGCAGCACTAGCTAGATTTATAACCAACTCAGACGAGTTTTGCTCTTGACGCCCATTTTATGATAATGGTTTAACACTTTCACATGTTGAAAGTATAAAGAAGGAAAATAAAGCAATACAGTGATCCCTTGTTTTTCGCAGTTAATGGGGACTAGAACCCACCGCGATAAGTGAATAACCGCGAAGTAGAGCCCCCCTTCCCCCCCACCGCCAATGTTTTGTCATTTTTTTGTGTGTTCAATGTATTTATTCAGATTTAGCATTGGAAAGGGATACATATAAGACATGTTTTTCACTTTTTCCCCAAAGTATAATTAAAAAATTTAATTTATTATATTTTTATTATATATATTTATTGTAATTTATTTACTTACATTTCTTAAATTTAATATAGGGTTTTTAAGCACTTCAAGTGTAATAATTATGATAAGTTTTAAGCATGTTACAGTTCCACGGACTTATTTTCAAACAACAATCAAGTAGTACAAAAATACTTGTCTTTATTAAATGCTTCATTGAGTGAGTCCGCTCAAGCTGCTCACTTACACACAATGAGTTGCCACAGCAACTGTTTAACAAGTTAAACGATGATTGAAGCTTGCGGCGCTTTGAAGTTTCGGCTTCCAAACGTCTCTGGCAAGAACAAACCTTAACATCTGTCAATCAGCGATGGACTGAGCGTGCAAAGTTTGAAGCGCGAAGTAGCGAGGGATCACTGTAATGCAATAATGGGAGCAATTTTAACAGCTTTAACTGTTGATTCACAACATTAAATGACTTCCAAATGTAGCAAAGATTACAATCTAGTTATGTTTAGGCACCATAAGGGTGAGGAATTGGATTCAGGCCTATTGTCCCAAAAACTCCTTGAACTTCACATAGGAAATGAATTCTTTGCACCAAATGCAGGCATGGTTTGCAGGGGGTGTGGTTTGTATTAGAGATAGTCCGACTTTCGGCGCCGATCTTTGAAATTTTGACGTATATCGGTATCGACCTTTTTTTTTAAATACGACCGGCCGATTTGAAAAAAATCCATTTAAAACTGGGTTATTTCAGCTGCACCTCGTTCCCCTGCACTAGTATTCACCCGGTCCTCTGATTGGTTAAATGTTCATAGTAAATGGAGTTACACTAATATTGCGCCTTTCCACATTTTTAGGGCCCTCAAAGCGTTTCACACGATATCTTCATCTACCCACTGGTGACACAGCACCAGGAGCAACGTGGGGTTTAGTATATTGTTCAAGGACATTCAAACGAGGTCATCAGGGCTTTCTTTTATGTTGAAAATGTTCAGACAGCTATTTACTGTATTGCTCCTTTCACACTCACCTGAACATCGTTTAAATCCTGGGATTTAAACCAGCAGCCATTATGTGTGAAAGCAATTTCCAGGGTTGACTGACACGGAGATGACAACGCGGACACTTACCATGTCACGTCTTAGTATAATGTCCGGGACTTTCCCAGGAAGCGGTAAGGCAAGGCAAATTCATTTGTTTAGCACAATTCAACACAAGGCAATTCAAAGTGCTTTACATCACATGAAGATCCACGAGCAGAGATAAAATTATTCATAAATATCACATTAAATCAAAAGAAAGTAAAGACGAAGACAATTGAAACGGGAAAATAAATCATACATTAAAAACACATTAAATCACGAATAGCTGAAAAAAATAACTGAAATCAGAAATGGGAATGAAGCAGAAAATGAATAAAAAGCAAAGAGCTTAAAATTTAAAATATATAGATGGCGAGATAGTGTAAAGCGCTTTGAGGGCCTTGAAAGGTGGAAAAGCGCTATATAAGTGTAACACCATTTAACACCATTTAACAGTTATGAATATGCTGTGATAAACAGAAGCGTTTTTAGCTCTGATTTAAAGGAGCTAACAGTTTGAGCATACTTCAGACCTTCAGGTAACTTGTTCCAGAGGTGAGGAGCATAACAACTAAATGCTGCCTCACTCTGCTTGGTTCTTGTTCCTGGAACATACAGGAGATTGGTTCCATACGACCTTAGAGGTCTAGATGCTTCATAGGGTGCCAACAAATCAAGCATGTATTTTAGTCAAAGGCCATTAAGTGTTTTGTAGACGAGCAGTAGTATTTTATAGTCTATCATTTGACTCACTGGAAGCAAATGTAGTGATTTCAAAATTGGTGTAATCTAGTCCAGCTTCCTTGTATTTGTAAGGATTCTGGCAGCAGCCTTCTGTAGTAGCTCAGCTTCCTGACTGATTTTTTATAAACCTGTAAATATACCGTGGCAAAAGTCCAATCTAATGAAAATGAATGCATGCATAAGTTTTTCCATGTCTTGTTTAGTCAGAAGCCCCTTAATTCTCGCTATATTTTTTAGGTGGTAATAAGGGGATTTAGTGACTAACTTTAGATGGCGATCAAATTTTAGGTCTGAGTCATTAATTACACCAAGATTTCTGACTTCATTTGTAGCTTTAAGTGACATTGTGCCAAGGTGTGTGCTTATCTTTGACTTTTCATTTTTTTGGCCCACAAACGATCACTTCGGTCTTCCCCACATTTAGCTGGAGAAAATTCTGGCACATCCATTCATTGATTTGATGAATGCATTTACTCGGGGAGATTATGGGACTATAATCATTCTGGGACACAGAAATGTAGAATTGTGTGTCATCCGCATAGGTGTGATAGGAGTTGTCATATTGTTCCATTGTCTGAGCTAGGGGAAGCATATAGAGATGTTTAAATAAAAGTGGTCCAAGAATGGGCCCTTGAGGAACCCCACACGTGAATTTGGTCGTTCTGAGTGATGGTTTCCGACTGACACAAATAAATCCATGTCAAGTAAATAACTTGTGAACCACTGAAGGACAGTGTCAGTAAGCCCTACCCACTGTTCCAACTTGCTAAGTAGTATGTTGTGATCAACCGTGTTGAATGCGGCACTGAGATCCAATAGTAGCAGAACAGATGATTTGTTGGCGTCAGTATTGTGACGAATATCATTTAGGACTTTGCTAAGCACAGTTTCGGTGCTGCGTTATGGCCGAAATCCAGTTCCAATTCCTCTTTCTTCGCAGTAAGGCGAAAAGCGGCAAACAAACATCACAATTATCAACATGGCAAGCTGGAAATGGCAAAATGAAACTGAAAACATGACAAAGATGAATTGCTACTGGATCGTAAAGCCGAGCAATAAAGTCCATCGCCCATCTTTTGAAATGTGTGGTTTATTTTGTTGCTGATGCCGACCTAAAATGACATAATTTCCGGGTAATGAAATTGCGCCAGCCGCCCTCACCGCACAGAGAGCGCCAAGTCAGCAACCTGGGACAAGTCTGTGAACGTGTTCAACCCGTGCTATTCCCGGGATATCTCCCCATGTCTGAAAGCCATGACACGATCAAATCCCTTGTCAATTTACACAGGATTTTACCGGGATATAAATCTGAAAGGGGCTTATTTAATCTTGTATTTACTTTATGTTTCTAAGTCGAGGAAATTCAGGTACTTCTGGAGCTATTACCGTATTGGCCCGAATATAAGACGGTGTTTTTTGCATTGAAATGAGACTGAAAAAGTGGGGGTCGTCTTATATTCGCGGTCTAGACGTTATACCCATTCACGACGCCAGATGTCGCCAGATATCATTGAAGCGATGTTCTGTCATGACAGATCTCAGCTTCTCTCAAGTTTAACCAGTTTTCATTATTTTATTGCAATGTTTTTCCTTATTCAGATTTGTTTCAAGACTACAGTTACAGTTAGAATTCACTTTGATGGTTAATGCAGTTATTGCAATTTTGTTGTTTTATCACAATAGATTAGTCTATTTACATTTCAAAAACCAGAAGCCATTCATTTACAAATGTGATTGCACTTTAGTTTACATATTTAAATGTTCAGATATTAAGATTTGAATAAGGCAAAATAACATGCCTTTTCTCTCAAATATATTGTTATAGTCATTTGTTTCGGATGTACTGTAATTATTTTCTGTATAAAAATGAATTTGGTGTTCAAAAAGTCTTTTTTTCAAACTTGAGTCTTGAAAAAGAGGGGGTCGTCCTATAATCAGGATCGTCTTATATTCAGGCCAATACGGTATTTTCTACTTGTGTGATTCAATAAACAAGCTATAATCATTTCAATGAAGTTCAGTGTTAGCATTTCAATTTTTTATACGCCAATTTTTGCACTTTGACTGCAAATGAATATAGGCTCGAAATCGGTTATCGGCACTTCTAACCACTAATAATCAGTATACTGTAGGTCCTGAAAAACCCAGTTGATCTCTAGTTTGGAGGAGGGGTGGTTTTTAGCTGCTGTTGCTTGGCTCTGGGCTGCATTCAGACCCTTCTCTGATGCTGCGCTTTCACAGAAATGCCCCAAACTCAACAGGAAGCGAACACAGAAATGCACCAAAATCAACAGGAACTTACTGAAAATCAACAGCAAATGACGTGAAATAGCTCAAACTTAAACTCATTGGTTGCCGTTGACCAACGTAGATGTCCAATCAGACCCGGCTGCAGAAAGAAATTACAGGGGGGCATTACATTTTTTGGTTGGGGCACACTTCTTCAACGTAAAGTTAGCCTGAACAGTGGCGTTTTTACCCATTATATTTTCTGATGATGGTGTCAGTCAGTGAAACTGCAGGAGGTGGCAGCGCTATCCCTTCATGTTGACTTTCAGACGTGTCTTTGTCATGGCTTGAGTTCGTCTTTAGTTTCTAGAAAAAAAAACACGGATGTCCATTCCAATTTGAATTAGCAACGGAGGAGCCGCTCAATCGCCATTTCTGTAACCAAAGCAATCCCTATCCAATCGCAGTACCCAATGGCCGGCTACTCGGCCCGTCCCCCCTTATCTGTGATTGGCTAGAAATTGCCTTCATTCGCTGCTCAGATTAGTTGAATTGAATGAATAGGATGAATAGATTTTCAACCTTTTCTGAGTCACGGGACGTTTTTACATTGGAAAAAATCTCGTGGCACACCACACCAAAATGTTCCAAAATTACTTTCTGTACAGTTTATTTAATTATAAAATAATTTCTCAGTATTTATACTTACTCAGTGTGAAACTTGAGCCTGTTAAGATGAACACAAAGCCAAAAAACTGGCAGGAATCTTCTTCAACAGCTCTCAGTCTCTCTGATTTTATTTTTAATTTTTTTTAGCAGTTAGGCTTGAAAAACTCAAAATTATCAGACAGGGAGACTTGAGCATTGTCTTTAAGCACATCAGGGCTGGTCATCTCGCTGACAATAGCTATGCAGACAGTTAGTATTAACGTCTCTGCCACAGTTTGGGACTTTTTGGATTTAGCAACAAAGTAACTGGCTTTCAGGGCTTTCTTATTCACCTTTGTAGTTTTTCTCAAAAAAGTTGCCCATTTCTCTGTTGTTTCACGATAGCGAACAAAATAGTCCGTCGACTTGTTCTAAAGCGACGGGCGTTCATTTGGAGAAGTTTAAGCTTGTATGGCGCCATGACGCTAGATAGTTGCTCGTTCCGCATTCAAGAACTGCTCGGATTTTTAGCCATCACCCACCTTGCTGTCCTTGATAATGTGTTGGAATAAAACACAGAGGGAGGATTAACGGTCGTAACATATTGATAAAATGGAAAGGACACTTTTGTGTATATCGACACTTGACGACTCAAATGATGAACAGTATACGTGCTGGGGTCAACATTGTTGCGGAGAGCAAGGTGGCTGATGGCCAGAAATCCGAGCAGTTCTTGAACGCAACACGAGCAATGCCTCGCTCATCTGCACACAACTGAGAACTTTTTGCCTCTTTCCTTGCTTCCTATTGCAACTTTGCCCGACGATGTTAAAAAAAAGTGACATTGGATAATTTCTCGCGGCACACCTGACGATCCCTCACGGCGGCGGCACAATCGGTTGAAAAACACTGGAATAGAGGGTTCGTCCTCTCCGTGTGTGTGTGTTTTTGTGGAAGATTAAAAAATAAATAAATTACACAGTACAGTCTAATCGAGCTAGGCCCGCCCTGAGAGACTGCCGTGCCCGGCCCCCTAATGCCCGCCCATGCCGCCGGGTCTGCGTCCAATCCATTTGAAGTGGGATGGAAGCTCCCACTTCAAATGAATTTGATGTCCACTAGTGATACACTCAATTCAACTCACAGCAAAAGAATGAAAATAGCTCTTTTTCCTGTTTCTTATTATCGTAGCGCCGAATTCCGAGAGGTTCGGTGAACCTTGCGTAAAATATTGTCGCTGGTGTGTGCGCGAGCGGCGCAGTGAGGCTATCTGTGCTAATCTGCGATGAAGGTGGCAGGTGTCTTAACGAGGCCATCACCTGCTAACCTACACACACACACACTCAGACTCCAGCGCACTCTACCCCACCTCGCCTCAATGGAAGTGTGCGAGCACACTGGCTGGCCGCCATCCAGACCGCCCCGCCAGTTAGCGAGCGGTGAGACGGAGCGTAAAAAAGCCAAGGATGGAGGCAGAGTGGAGGTCACCGCTGATTGGCTCGGGGATTTACTGCAGGAAAAAAAGGGAAGATGGGTGCGCTACCGACAATAAACAGGCGGTGTGGATTTTCTCGAGAGCCTGCCTGCCACTACTCCGGCGGTTCCGTGTGTTTTGTGCAGAAGAGCCGACGCAGCAGTCGGCGTGAATCAGCAAGCTCTTTATGAGGCGTGGTCAGCCATATTAGAAATGTGCCACCTCAACTCCATGTGAACTTTTCATTACCTGCTTTAGGGTCATCGTAATTCTCCGTTATTATTCTCAGGTCAAATAAATCGACAAACTCAGGGATTTCCCTTAGTGCCAAAAGTTTTGCTGTGGGATACACCAAAGTGGATTCGAGAAGTCAGAAGTTATCTAGGCATACCTATCATGCGTAGAGCCACCAAAAAATCCCAAGAACCTATGCTTTAAAGTTTGCCCCTTACTCTCGACCGTGTAAGCAATCTTGAAATATTGCTCACTGGTACCTTGAATTACGATCGCTTCGACACACGATCTTTTCAAACTCCAATGTAAAATTTGACTCGCCATTTGTTTTTAAATCCGACGACATGCTCGAAATCCGATGATTTATGACAGCGCCGCAGTTTCTTTCTTTTCCCGTCGGACGGACGCACGGCGGATTTTCTTGTGAGAGAAATCAATGTGGGTTCGAACAAGGTTTGTGTAGGTGGTGAATAAAGGAAAAAGCATACCATTATTAATAAATAAAGGAAACGCTTACCATTGAAATGAGGATGGAAAATAATAGAAAAATATGAGCGTGGTGTGCGCATCTGTGAACTGGCTCAGATTTTTAATCATTTACAGTGGTACCTCGACATACGATCGCTTTGACACACGATCTTTTCGACATCCGACGTAAAATTCCTGTTTCCACATCCGACAAAATGCTCGAAATATGATGACGTGACAGCACCGCAGACGAACGTACGGTGGATTTTCTTGTGAGAAACACAAAAGGTGTTAAAAAGGTTGGTACAGGTGGTGAAACAAAGAAAAAGGTAACGCTTACCTTTTAAATGGAGTTGCAAATTATAGAAAAATGTGAGCGTGGGTCCTCCGACGACCAACGTTGGCCAGTCTTTATAAGTTAAGCTGACAATTATGAATGTGGTAACACCGCCAAAGAAATCGCCAGCTTCGCCACGGTTTTATCAATTGTTTCACAACTTATTCAACACAAAACGCCTACTGTCTGCCGCAATTGACGGTGTTCTCCAGAAAACATTGAAAGTGAAAGTGAAACACTCTCTGGCACGTCAGCCCCATGGTGCATTCAGGTACAGCAAAAAACGTCCGCCACATTAGACCCCGATTTGTTACATTATTACAGGAATTATTGTGATTATTATTATTATTATTATTATTATGTTATTCTGACTTATTTATAATTTTTTTGTTTTGTTATGTGTAATTGCTATTTGTAATAGTACCAGCAGTATTTTTGAAGGATTTAGTATAGGTTTTGTAGGCGGGAAATATTTCCCGCCGCTTAATATAGGCTGGTGTGTCCGTACAACAATCGGATACTAAGAAAGTGCGTCATGCCGTCGTCATTTTTAGTGCAGCATGACGGCATCGTAAACAATGGAGACGGACGATCACGACGTGGCATTCCTGCTCCTCTTTTGTTTTGCACACATTTTTCTTGAACCTTCTACGTCGCAATAATATGCGTCAATTCAGTGCCCATTTGTGGTCCTCCCATCGCGGATGATGCAGAGATGAGCGTTTTCTTACCGAGCTTGTCGCCCGCTTTAAGTCTCCGATCAGCTAGCTGGACTCTCCCAACTCAATGCCGACCGAACATGAGTATATAAAAATGCGTAGAGGAAAATTAAACCCCGTAAAGTGACCTGCGCGACAACCCAAGAGGTGCGCGATCAGTTTTTTTTCATGACATTTCCACCTGTCAAAACTGTCGCCACTTCCAGGATCACCACTGTTATGCACAAGCACTCCCGGTTGCGGCTTCCAGGAAATATACGTAGTGCCACACCATATGTTTCTATTTGTTATTTTCTAAGTGGTGAACGGACAACTGAGTATCGGTTGTAACATCCCCAGTAACGATGTCAGGCTTTCGTTGTATCCTGAAGATTTTTTTCAATCACAACTCGGCGGCTGCTCTAAAAAGCCGAGGGGGCTTTCCCTTCACTCTGGCTCCCGCGTGATGCGTTCAATTACGTTCACTATAAAAACAATGATCACAAAATGGAGTTCCCAACCACTGGTCTAAAAGGTCTAGAAATCCCGCCCGTCTCATCAGACCATAGGACATGGTTCCAGTAATCATTGTGCTTTGTTGACATGTCTTCAGCAAACTGTTTGCGGGTTTTCTTGTGTACTGTCTTCAGAAGAGGCTTCCTCCTGGGGTGACAGCCATGCACACCAATTTGATGTAGAGTGCGGCGTATGGTCTGAACACTAACAGGCTGACCCCCCAACTCCTCGATCTCTGCAGCAATGCTGACAGCACTCCTGTAATGAGTCACATGACATTTTGGAGGGAAAATGACAAGCAGTACTCAATTTGGACATCTTGGGATGTATGTAGTTTCTAAGGGGTGTACTCACTTTTGTTGCCAGGCGTTTGGATATTAATGGCTATATTTTGAGTTATTTTTAGGGGAAAATAAATGAACTCTATTTTATAAGCTGCACACAGACTACTTTTCATTGTGTCAAAGTGCCATTTTGTCAGTGTTGTCCCATGAAAAGATATACTTAAATGCGAGGGGTGTACTCACTTTTGTGATACACTGTAAGTGCGGACAGGTATAAAAACAGTCGGCAATATACCCTGAGAAAACTATCTGTCCTAGTGTAAACATAGCCTCAGGCTTATCCTCCCCTTCCTCCACCTCCCGTTTTATTTTTTTTAAGACTATTGTCAAGCCCGCCTCTTACCTGAAAGCCACGTTCAAGCTAGGCGCTAACGCTAACACAGAGCTCCATCGCTACTAGAGGTGGGAATCTTTGGGCACCTAACGATTCGATTATGATTACGATTCAGAGGCTACGATTCGATTATAAATCGATTATTGATGACCGCCCCGCCGCTATTAGCTGCTTTTAATGTCTTGTACATTAGTTACAAAAACTGAAAAAAAAAAAAAAAAAAAATCCTCGCAGGCTTAAATAAACGACTATTTCAGTATCAAGTTAACATTTAAAAACAATAGATAATATACTCAAATCCCCATTCTGTATCAGCAGCTTTAAACTAAATTCAATTAATTTAATGTTTTGCTCCCGTTATTCTATAATTTCCCTTTTGTCTACTTTCGACATGTGAAAGTTGTAAAACTATTTAGGATAGATTCTAGTATATATTTTACCGATTTAGGAGTATTTTAGATAAAAAGTTCATTAGGTTCGCTTGGAAGGTTCGCTACAACAGCCTTGCAGGGAAGTCTACTGCTTTAAGATGGCGGCTGTTTACTAACGCCCGCATCTAGCTTTCTAATATTGCATCTAGTCCTATATAAATATGATATCTACCGTGCCAGTGGACGTACTTTGTAGCAGCAGTCAGGTATGTTGTTGTTTTTTTATCTAGCGGCATGAGTTGAGCTAGAGCCGTGAGTTGAGCATTGGCATTACTCGAGGGGCCGGGTAATGACAAGCATGATGTTTAGCTACTCACGCTCTGTTCCTCATTGCGTCCCGAAGACCACGTGGCGCGCTGAGTGTGTTTTACTTCCCCTTTACTTGACTTAATTCAGTAATCGGAATTTGGATGTTTGTGAATCGTTTTTGAATCTTCCACGGCCGAATCACGAATGATCTAAGAATCGGAAATTTCGCACACCTCTAATCGCTACCGTAGCGCCCTGTCTCTCTTGCTGTTTGCTAACGTAATTGCTGCATAGATTCCGATTTGGTGGACTTGACAGTTCAGACCGCAGCCACATTCTGGAAAAATGTGGCCCAGATTGGATTTTAACCACACACAAAAGTGGCCTAGATCAGATAGTCCACTTTTATGTGACTTTTCCCATTCAGACCGTCAAGTTAATGCCTTACTCGAGTCGTAAAAAACAAAAAAATGGGATTCGTGCATTAAGACCTGGGGTATGAACCTAGCCTATGTGATCGGGACACCCTAACTACAGATGACTTCCAGTTCCTACCAAATTCAAAGCATGTAAACTAGACAGATGACCTACACTAAATTGTCAGGGATTTGAGTTTTCGTCACGAGCACGGCGGCATCCAAATCTGGCCACTCGCCATAAAACGCTAACTGTAATGCACATTTTCCCGTTATTTATTATACTTGCTAACATGAAAATGTGAGCTGTTCATTAGGTTGAGTGTGTGTCCTCACTCTTCCACACGCACTGAATGACAATAGACCCTTTCACCTTGATGATCACCACAGATGTCATTCATATTTGAAATGTAAATGTCCAGGGAATCCCGCCTTTAGTGTTCCCTTCTTCTCACAGGGTGACATATGGATGTAAAAAGGCAAACCGATGGACGTGACCTCGGTGTCCTTAATTGTATTTATCCCCAGCCTGGACCATCCCCCAAACCCAGCAATGTCTGCCTTGCCTCCATTTAGCAATGAGGAAGGAGTGTCGCAGATGGTGTCGCTATTCAAATGCGGCCCCCGCAGTTTGAGATATGAGGCGGAGAATGCTTCGATAACATCTCCCACATTAAAAAGGGCAATTAAAGATTGCTATGTTGCCGTGTGAGTGTGTGTGTGTCGGCCGGGCTTTGTGCAAGCGGGGGACTCTCAGGTTACGGAGAAATCTATTTGAAGTCAATCACAAGAAAGCCGAACAGAACCCGCCTCGATTTCAACAACAACAACAACAACAAAAAGATCCTTAGATTAGATGCTATTCAATTGTATATAATGGTGTATAAACAGTTCTCTGCATAGTTGTGTAATACAAACAAACACTGGTAATTGTCAGGCAATCTCTGCGGATTTCTATGCACTCGCAAATGAAATCAATTGCCTTGTCACACAATGACGCCACCGATGTGTAAAAAGGTCGGTGTAAAATGAGACGTCATGCGGTAGTGTTGAAGTTGTGCCGCTCCAGATCGCAATGCCAACGCCTCAGAGGACGCACCTGTGGTTTACAACGCAACATAGGAGAGTGCAGACCACCCTAAAGCTTGAAAAAAAGCCGTTTGCGTTTTTTTTGTGGAGTGTTCGCACATGACACAGTCAGGACTGTAGCAATTTTTTGTTGTTGGACAAGGGGGGATGGGGTTTAAGTTCATCAAGTGGATTGGGGCAGCTTGTTGATGGGGGTGTGATTGGTTGATGCTGTGAGAGGTTTGCCTAACGTGATTGGTAAAATTCTTGACAGGGCAGGGGGCAACGGTTGTTAGATGTTGCAAGGGATGGCTTGTTAGTTGAACTCGGCAAATGGGAAGAAGGAGTTGTTTGAAGTACTTGTTGAAAGGGGTGGATTTTAGGGATGTCCCGATCGCATATTTTTTCACTCGAGTCCAGGTCACCTGATTTTGAGAATCTGCCGATACCGTGTATTGATCCGATAGCAAAAAAAAAAAAAAAAAAAGTTTTTTTTAGGGCTGTCAAACGATTAAAATTTTTAATCGAGTTAATCACAGCTTAAAAATTAATTAATCGTAATTAATCGCAAATCAAACCATCTATAAAATATGCCATATTTTTCTGTAAAATATTGTTGGAATGGAAAGATAAGACACAAGACGGATATATACATTCAACATACTGCACATAAGTACTTTATCTGTTAATTATAACAATAAATTAACAACATAGCATTAACATTATTAACATTCTGTTAATGCGATCCATGGATAGAGAGACTTGTAGTTCTTAAAAAAATAATTGTTAGTACAAGTTATAGAAATTTTATATTAAAACCCCTCTTAATGTTTTCGTGTTAATAAAATTGGTAAAATTTTCAAACAAAAAACTAAACTAGTAGCTCGCCATTGTTGATATCAATAATTACACAATGCTCATGGTGCTGAAATCCATAAAATCAGTCGCACCCAAGTGCCAGCAGAGGGCGACAAAACACCAAAAAACATATGTAACAAGTGGCCATGACACTGTGCTGTCATTTTAATCTGTTTGAGCGGGGCATGTGCGTTAAATGCGTCAAATATTTTAACGTGATTAATTTAAAAAATAATTACCGCCCGTTAACGCCATAATTTTGACAGCCCTAGTTTTTTTTTATTGTTCAAACAAAAGTTTCAAACATGTTACTGTTTCACCGTGCCGCCATCATAATGCGAATTACAGTGGTATGAAAAAGTGTCTGAAATTTTTGGAATTTCTCACATTTCTGCATCAAATCACCATCAAATGTGATCTGCTATTTGTCAAAATCATACAGATGAAAAAACAGCGTATGCTTTAACTAAAACCACCCAAACATTTATTGGTTTTCATATTTTAATGAGGATAGTATGAAAACAATAACAGAAGGGGGAAAATAAGTAAGTGAACCCTCTGCCTAAGCATTTTATATAATTTATTTTATATGAAGGAGTTACTAAAGACAAGCATTTTTTACATTATTGTTGTTTAAAAATACAGTGGTATGAAAACGTATCTGAACCTTTTGGAATGTCTCACATTTCTCCATAAAATCACCATCAAATGTGATCTGATCTTTGTCAAAATCACACAGATGAAAAAACTTTCTGCTTGAACTAAAACCACCCAAACATTTAAAGGTTTTCATATTTTAATGAGGATAATATGCAAACAATAACAGAAGGGGGGAAAATAAGTTAGTGAAGCATCACATTTAATATTTTGTGGGCCCCCCTTTGGCAGCAATAATTTCAACCAGACGCTTCCTGTAGCTGCAGATCAGTCTTGCACATCGATCAGGACTAATCTTGGCCCATTTCCTCCACAAAACTGCTGTAGTTCAGTCAGATTCCTAGCATGTCTGGCATGAATCGCTGTCTTTAAGTCATGCCACAGCAACTCACTGGGGTTCAAGTCTGAACTTTTGGATCATTGTCCTGTTGTAGCATCCATCCTCTTTTTAGTTTCAACTGTCTGACAGACCGCCTCCGGTTTTCCTGCAAAACATCCTGATAAACTTTTGAATTCATTCTTCCATAAATGATTGCTAGTTGTCCAGGCCCTGATGTAGCAAAACAGCCCCAAATCACAATGCTTCCTCCACCATGCTTCACGGTGGGGATGAGGTGTATGTAGATGTTGGTGAGGTGTTCCATTTTTCCTCCACACATGACATTGTGTATTACTCCCAAACAATTCAACTTTGGTTTCATCAGTCCACAAAATGTTTTGCCAAAACTTCTGTGAACTGTCCAAGTACCTTTTTGCGAACATTAAACGAGCAACTTTTTTTTTAGACAGCAGTGGCTTCCTCTGTGGAGTCCTCCCATGAACACCATTCATGGCCATAGGTTTACATATAGTTGATGTGTGCACAGAGATATTTGACTGTGCCGGTGATTTCTGTAAGTCTTTAGCAGACACTTTAGGGTTCTTTTTTTTACCTCTGTGAGTATTCTGCGCGGAACTCTTGGCGTCATCTTTGGTGGACGGCCACTCCTTGGGAGAGAAGCAACAGTGCCAAACTCTCTCCATTTGTAGACAACTTCTCTGACTGTAGATTAATGAACATCCAGACTTTTAGAGATGGTTTTCTATCCTTTCCCAGCTTTATTCAAATCAACAATCCTTGATCGCTGGTCTTCAGACAGTTCTTTTGACCTCATCAAGACAATTCTTACCAGGTGTGTTTTATAGTGGGCAGGGCAGCTTTAAACCACTCATCAGTGATTGGGCACACACCTGACTTAAAATGTTTGGTATAAATTGGTTTCCATTGCTGTTTAAGTCTCCTAAGGCAGAGGGAGTTCACGTACTTATTTTTTCCCCCTTCTGTCTGTGTTTGCATGCTATCCTCATTAAAATACGAAAACCTATAAATGTTTGGGTGTTTTTGTTAAAGCAGACGACACTGTTTTTACATCTGTGTGATTTTGACAAAGATCAGATCATATTTGATAGTGATTTTATGCAGAAATGTGAAAAATTCCAAAAGATTAGATACTTTTTCATACCACTCTATATACAGTACATACTTCTGGAAGGCTTTATTGTAGCATATCTAAATTGAGGGTTTTTCCTCCATTAGAATATGTTTAATTCACTGAATCCGTGTCAGACTGACAGACTGTTGTTGATGGTTTATAACAAACCATAATGGCTATAAGGGTTTCCCCCGGAAAAAACTTGCAGCCCGCCAGGCTTGTAAAACACTACGGGAAATAGGAAGCTATGATTTTGAATGATTTTTAAGTGTGTAGTAAATTACTGCATTTTTATGTATGCAAAAAGGAAGCGGTTTGAAAATTGAGCAATCTATCGTCATTTCAGAGTACACGCTTCATTAACTTTAATGTGATGTGGCTCTAATGGTCCTGTCCTTAAGATGGCTGACAAGTGACAACATCCATACTTATTGGATCTAGTCTAACAGTTGTTCATTGTACTTGTTGTCTGGTTGGTGTAATCAGTAATTGAGTTATCTTATCAACAGTATAGTTTAAGTTAGGAGTAGGAACCTCTTGTTACCTCACGATACGATACGATACAAAGCTCACGATAGTGATGATCCGTCGATATGGCGATACAATGATTATCGATACATTGGTCAGGAAATCATTCTAGGATATTCTGCAAACAACTAATAAACAGAAAAACAAGCTTCTGCTGTACATTGGAATGAGTTTATCACTAGTAGACGTCCAATCCATTTGAACTGGGAGGGTGGCAGCCAATGCCAGGCAATGATGTAATTTTGGGCCATTTAAGGTCATTTACCTGTTGATTTTCAGTTACTTCCTGTTGATTTGGGGGTATTTTATGGGTCACTTCCTGTTTATTTTGAGTTACAGAACAGGAAGTGACCTGGGAATCACCCGAATGATTAGGTAGTGACTCAAACTCAACATGAAATGACCTGTAAATGAACAGCAATTGTCCTGTAAATGCCCTGAAAAATCAGACAGAATGACTGCGAATGCTCTGGTGTCGAATTAGTGCTGCAACGATTAATCGTTTAACTCAAGAATTCGATTAGAAAAAAAAATTCTAATCAAATTTTGCTGCTTCGAGTATTCGTTTGATTAAAGTGGCGTTGTAATGGTTCGTTTTGAAAGTGTTTGCATTTATTTTCATTGAATTGGGTGGATATTGGGTGAATCCATCTGTTCCCTGTTAAGACCAACATAAGCTAACTTTTTGTTTGAGCTAATGATTTTTTGAATGCATTCGTAATTAAGTTTGAAGGTATATTTAGCCATTTTTTGTGGTAATAATTATAGTAATTAGTAGTAATTATATATACTGTACCGTGTGAGGCTCAGCTCAGGTATTTTAATTCTTTATGTTCCTTATCCGATTACTCGATTAATCTAAATAGATAGTTCATCGGTGAATCGGATACGAAAATAATCGATAGCTGCAGCCCTATTTCGAATGAACGAATGTTCCCAGTCTAAATGGATTGGGTGTCGAGCACCGTCAATGGCAGCCTTAGAGTTACCTGAGACACTATTATGGTGGAAGATTTTGGTAGCAACTTGTTGGTCCCTTTTTTTTTTTTTTTTTTTTTTTTTTTTTAGTGACACCTTTTAAAACTATATCTCGATTCTTGGCAGGAGCATATCGATAACCTTTTGGGATACAAAGTATCATGGTATATTTTGTCACACCCCTATTTTAAGTGCAAAATTGGGTATGCATTGGGTGTTAAAACATCCTTGTTGACGAGGTGTTGGTTGTTGAGTTTTCAACAGAGCAGTGCATTTAATCAGTTCTTTTGCAATTCAGTTCAGTAAGTTGCACTGGATCCCACAGAGCTATCCATAATGAGTAGAAAACATGATCAGCTCTGCCAAGTTACAATCGCAAGTTTGTTTTCATTGCCTTTTTTCTTCGAGGCACTTCAAAACTGTCCAATTTGACTATCAGTGCATGCGAGTTCAGTCAAATTTCAAAACACGATCAAGACAACCCGTTGACATTCGGCACACATCCAGAATCTGATTTCTTAGTGTGATTTTCAAGCCATTCGGTGTGAATAATACATGAGTCATAACCACCCAATCATGCACATGCAGACATTGCGCATCTAGGAATTTTTCGTGTATCTAATAAAGTGTCTCATAAAAGAAAGTAGTTTAAAAAAAAAAAAAAAATTTAACATGCTTTTTATGGCATTCATTTCAGCTCATTAGTCGCCATTTTGACTGGGAGAGGCTGGCAGCCAATGATCGCTACCAGCCTTCTCAGCCAAAATGATGTTATTATTAATAATAATGATCATAAAAATAATATTGATAATAATAAAAATTGTATTTTTTTTTTTAATTGAAGCAACTTCAGAACGAGCGTGTAGCACTGATGATGCAAATGTATTTTATTTCCCTCAATTTAATAATTTATACACCGTATTTTTCGGACTATAAGTCACACCTGACTAGAAGTCGCGCCAGCCATAAAATACCCAACGAAGAGGAAAAAAACATATATAAGTCGCACCGGAGTATAAGTCGCATTTTTGGGTGAAATTTACTTGAAAAAATCCAACACATAGAACAGATATGTCATCTTGAAAGGCAATTTAAAATAAAAATACAATAGAGAACAACTTGCTGAATAAGTACAGTATGATAATGTTAATGATGCATGAACAACGAAATGTGAACGTGGCCGCCATGTTAACGTAAGATAGCTATTAAGAGTTATTCAGATAACTATAGCATAAAGAACATGCTAACAAGTTTACCAAACCATCAGTGTCACTCCAAAACACCAAAATAACATGTGAAATGACATAATAATGTGTTAATCATTTCACACATAAGTCGCTCCAGAGTATAAAAGTCGTACCCCCAGCCAAACTATGAAAAAATACGGTATTTGATATTTTTGATACCTCAAAATACTTCCAAACTGCGGACATGTTGGCTGTGGGCCAGTAGTGTTAGCGAGACCGCGTCAGCCAACTTGTACTAACATTTATCTTTTAAGAACTACAAGTCTTTCTATCCATGGATCGCTTTAACAGAATGTTAATAAAGTTAATGCCATCTTGTTGAGTTATTGTTATAATAAACAAATACAGTTCTTACAGTATGTACCGTGTGTTGAATGTACAGTGCTGCTCGAAAGTTTGTGAACCCCACAGCGATGGTCAGATTTTTTGTAAAAAAAACTAAAATAACCTTATTAAATGTTAAGTTATACCCAAATCCACAATACTGACATTCCAAATAATGGACTGAAACAAAAGAAATAGTTATATTGTCATTCTTTATTTAACAAAAGTGGTTGATTTAAGAAAAACTCAGATATCATGTGTGCAAAAGTATGTGAACCCCTTCAGTTAATAGGATATTGCGCCTCCTTTTGCAGAGATTACCTCAACCAAACGGTTTCTGTATTGACTAATCAGCCTCTCACATCTACTTTGGGGGATTTTTGCCCATTCTTCCTTGCAGAACGCAGTCAGTTGAGAGAGGTTTGATGGGCGTCTGGCATGAACTGCTCGCTTCAGGTCCCGCCACAGCATTTCAATGGGATTTAGGTCAGGACTTTGACTGGGCCAGTCCAGAACACGAATCTTCTTCTTTTTCAGCCATTCCTTGGTTGTATTGCTGGAATGCTTTGGATCATTATCATGTTGCATGTTCCACCTTCTGCCAAGCTTTAACTTCAAAACAGATGGCGTCAGGTTATGTTCTAGGATTTGACAATATTCCTCAGAATTCATGATTCCCTGGACTATGTGGAGTTGTCCAGGTCCTGAGGATGAAAAGCAAGCCCAGATCTTGACATTCCCACCTCCATGCTTCACTGTTGGGAGAAGGTTCTTTTGGTGGTATGCAGTGTTGACTTTTCGCCAGACATGGCGGTTTTGGTTGTGACCAAACAGTTCAATTTTGCACCTACATCAGTTGATGAAAACTCTTTTTAATTTAGTCTCGACAACACAACTGTTAAAAAAACAAAAAAAAAACTACTGAATTGATTGATTAGGAAATCAGGTTGAAATAATAGAAAATTCCAAAATGTTGAGGGGGTTCACAAACTTTTGAGCAGCACTGTATATATCCATCTTGTGTGTTATCTTTCCATTTCAACAATAATTTAGAGAAAAATATGGCATATTTTATAGATGGTTTGAATTGCGATTAATTACGATTAATTAATTTTTAAGCTGTAATTAACTCGATTAAAAATTTTAATCGTTTGACTGCCCCACAAATAAAATAATAATATGCATAAAATCATTTACAGAACAAATCCCAAGAATTGCATGTTGTTTATAAAAATTTTACGTCATTTGAAAGAGTCGGAGATTTGTTGATGCACTGAAAAGCTCGACCAATAAATCACGCCCCTGACATTTAAAAAAAAAAAAAAAAAAAAAAAAAAAAAAACTGGAAATTTGTGGCGTCTGGGGAGCAAGCAGCTAGGCAGTTGCATTTACTGTCCATTTTCAAAAAGGAAGATGGTTCAAAACGAGTCAACAACAACAACCGGTGATTATGGCTGCTGCAGCGATCATGCTAACGGGCAGGACCGGGTACAGCAGGAGGCTAGCGCCGCAGCCGCAAGCCAGGTTTACGGACAGCCAGATAGCCGGGTTAGTAGGCTGCTACCGTGGCAGCAGCTGGTCAGGTTCAGCGCCACCCGGAGTGGGGGCCAGCTACAGCGCCAGCAGTCAGCCAGGTGGACCACCTACAGCCGGAGCAACCGGCCAGTACCCATATGGGAAATTCGGGTTTGAGCTGCACAATTTGTAAGGCGGGGGGAACTTTGGGGCCAGAGAAGACAGGGGGGATGAAATTCGCAAAAGAATGGGTTTGTGTTATTCATTGAAATATGTTTTACAAGTTAGACCAGTTGCAAAACTAATTTCTGACTGTGTACTGTAAGTCCCACCAGTGGTTATGTGGGCAATTGCCAGTGCTGTGCATAGTATAGCCTAAATAATTGTAAATTGTTGTCATAACATTTATACTATATTATCTGAAATTGAGGCTTGTAAGTCCCACAGCATGGCAAGTGGGCATTTGCGTGTTGTTTTCAGCACCATTATCTACGTCCGTTCCGGGACCTGTGCCCGTCTCGTCATCCCTGCGCTGTCATATGTACTTTGCGTTCCGGCACCTTATGATTTACACTGCAAGTGTAACCGGTTTGAAACGCGCCGCACCCCGACGCGATCAGCTCCCACGTCTCTGACCAGGCTGGGACGCGAACCCACGCCGCGGTGCACGACGCGCTCCACGTCACCCCCCAAAAACCTTCACTGCCGATCCGGGTCACGGCACCAATGTAACCGGTTTGAAACGCGCCGCTTCCCGACGCGATCCGCTCGCACCTCTCTGACCAGGCTGGGACGCGAATCCACGCCGAGCTGCACGACGCGCTCCACATCAACAGTGCAGGCGTCTTCAATGTTGCGACCATGCGGGCCCATGAAGTTCCGTGTAGCAGACGAGTCGACTCGCTCCCAACAGTAACGGGCCACGGCACCAGTGTAACCCCTTTTTCTTTGTCTGCTGCGATCTGGAGCGACGAACTCCTGGACTCTGCCTTGTGTTTTAATATAGTTCCAGGAGACGTGGATGGTTTCGACTTTTTACTGTCTGCATAACACACGCACATGATGCGAGCTGGTCACTCTCACAGGCCTCGCCACAACATGCTAAAGAACAATTAAAAATGGTTAGCTCTTTGGCGCTAAGCTAATAGCAACTTAGCAATGCTATCCAACTCACCTTTGCTGATAACAAAATACAACAGGCGCCATCTGCGGCGCGCCCAGCTATTTATAGTCACCACATGAATTGGGGGCGCTATTGTGCCTTCTAATATGGACAAGTGGAATCACACATATCCATAATAACTCTGTTACACAAGTACCGGTCCCCAGCCCCGCGGTTGGGGACCCCTGATGTAGGCCATGTAGGCCTTGTGCCTTGCCAAATGTAAATATAGCCTAATATCCGCCAAGTCTTTATAAGTCGCCAAAAATAGTCACTTGCCCTGCAAAGGGTTAGTAACTCTGGGTGAAAACTGGTTCAGTGTCTTTGTGTGGCTCGGCTTCACACGCTGCCAGGAAGCAAGCTGGCCGGGTTGTTGTCCTTTTTACCAGTGGCGCTCGTCAAATTTAGGGCAGCTCATATGATTCCGAAGCCCCTTCGCACCGCCGCCGCTTCTCCGCCCCCCTCTCTGGGTTTTATCGGTGCGGCGCGGGAGAGCCGGTGGCGTCTCGTTGCGGTCGGTTAGCTATGCGGCGCGGGGCTGTTTATAGCACGCCAAAATGCAGCGCTGCTCGGTCCCACTCAGCTCGGATCACGGCGGATAAAAAACACACAAATAGCCCCGCTGACACACACACACTGACCACAATGAAAACCTGTCATTTTATCCGCTGCAACACACATACTGTAATTAGTTGCAGTGACGCATTGCTCTCTGGCACACTGTGAATTTACACCACAATATCAGCTCATAAATTGAACACAGTGTGATGACATCGTGCTTTTAATCGCGTATGTGTGCGAGAGTACCGTGGGGGCATACGCGCTTAAACACAGTCTGCATCCAACTCTCAAAATAGACAGGGGAGACTCTCAGCCGCCGTATGGCCTGGATTTAGACGCGCGCGCGTGTGTGTAAATGTGTATTAAAAAAAAGGGGCCCCCAGGGGGTGACTTCTGGACCCGCCTGAAGAGGTCTGCTTGTGGGGGAAGGGGCAGCTTGCTGCAGTTTATTTAAGCTTGTGTTTTTAAAACCACGCTGAGTCCAGATAAGGAAGATGAAAGGAAAGTGGGGCGAGTACGGGGGATGCTCTGTTTGGCGGCAGACCAGGGGTGTCAAGCTGATTTTTAAGTTGTTTTGATGTTATGCAACACCTTTTGCAAGGAGTTAAAGCGCTCCGGTGTGTGTGGGGGCGTTGGTGTGTGTGAATGGTCGCCCCAGCCTTACATCTCACCCCCCCAAAAAGATGGGATTGTGTGTGAAAGGCAAAGGTTGCCCCTAGCAACGGCCTTCATTGTGAAATCTTTGGATGGCATACACACTCACACACACAATGTTGGCACTTGTGTTTTTCTGTACTTTCCCATACATAGCCCCAAGCATTACATAGGCAAAAAACAAATATAATTATAATTAGAAGTGGGAACCTCGTGGTACCTCACGATACAATACGATTTGCGATACAAAGGTCTAGGGCTGCAGCTATCGAATATTTTAGTAATCAAGTAATCGACTGAAAATTCTATTGATTAATCGAGTAATCGGATAAAACAAATATATTTTTAGGTGAAGAGCAATTATAAATATACATGAGAAAACAAGACATTTCATGTAATCTTGAACTATTTTCAGTCAATCAATGTCTTTATTTTCGATGTATATTGTTGAAAACAGCCAACAATTGCATCTGAGTTGTAACTAGAATTTTAAAAAAAAAAGAGTAATTCACTGCTTTCACTCAAAAAACCTTTAGATCTTATTAAAAAAAAAACAAATATATACCTAAAAATGCCGCTACGCTTGATAACACTTAAAAGCTTGGATTTTTTCCCACGTGTTTCAATTGAATTTCTATTTGTGTCAAGCCATTTTTAAGTTCTAGTTAAGTTTTAAGTTAGTCTAAACTGTAGGCCCTGATAGGATATTGAGTTTTTGCAGTGTTCAAAATAAATGTATGATACAGGCTGTATTGGAGCACATTAGGGACCAGTGCTACTTAGTGTTTTATCCAGCAATGACTACTGAGCTAAAATTGATAGTTAGCATTATTGAGTTTTTAGTTTACACCCTCATCACTCCAAAACGCTATGTTATGTTAAAGCCTGTACGTAAGACACGTTAGCCACGCATCGACAGTGGTCATAATTAATAGAAACCTAGCCCTCCGCAGGGCTAACGTTATGTGAGCTAGTGACGGTAACGTTAATCTTATTCATTAGCGCTCTTTATTAGCGCTTAGCGCTCTACTGCTTTAAGATGGCGGCCGTTTACTAACGCTGCCCAGACACGGCCGAGTCTGTCATTTCGCATCTAGTTCAACATACATGTGATCTCTATGAGACTCATCAGACGCTACCTGCTACCAACGTAGCATCGTATTGGCTGGTATTTAGCAACGTCAGTGTCGTTTGTAGCGGCTGTCGGCTGCAGTAAGTTTTTTTTTTCTTTTTTTTTTTTTTTTTCGCTTCTTCCTCTACGCACGTGACATCAGCGCATTGTCCTGCATTAAAAGTAGTCTGAACAAAACGTGATGCTTAGAGCTGTCAAAATAAACGATTACTCAAGGCGAATAAAATTACTCGGATCAGTTTTTAAACTCGAGTTACTTGAATTGCTCGAGTATTCATTTCAGCTCTACAAAGGTCACGTTAACGATGATCTGACGATATGGCGATACAATGATTATCGATACATCGGTCAGGAAATCATTCTAGGATATTCTACAAAAAACTAATAAACAGAAAAACAAGCTTATGCTGTGAATTGGAATGAGTTTATCACTGGTAGACGTCCAATCCATTTGAACTGGGAGGGTGGCAGCGAATGAACATTCTGCCATCCCTCCCACTTCAAACGGATTGGACGTCTATGGCCGTCAGTGACAGCCAGTGCCAGGCAATGAGGTAATTTTGGGCCAGTTGATTTTCAGTTACTTCCTGTTTATTTTGGGGTATTTTATGGGTCACTTCCTGTTTATCTTGAGTTACAGTACAGAAAGTGACATGGGAATCACCCAAATGAATAGGCAGTGACTGAAACTCAACAGGAAATTACCTGTAAACGCCCTAAAATGAACCACAAGTTACCTGTAAATACCCTGAAAATCGGACAGAATAACCGTGAATGCTATTGTTTCGAATGAACAGACGTTCCCAGTCTAAACGGATTGGGCGTCGAGCACCGTCAATGCATCCTTAGAGTTAACTGAGACACTATTATGGTGGTAGATTTCGGTAGCAACTTGTTGGTTACTTTTTTTTAAAACAGTGACACATTTTAAAAACGATATCTAGATTCTTGGCAGGAGCATATCAATAACCTTTTGGGATACAAAGTATCACGATATATCACCATTTCGATATTTTGTCACACCCCTAATTACAATGGTACCTCTAAATACAAAGTTAATTCGTTCCAGGAGCTTTGTAAGTCGAAATGGTCGTATGTCGAGTAGGATTTTCCCATGAGAATACATTGTAATTAGAGTTGGGCATCGAGCGTCGATGGGATCCGGGACTAACAATCCAGTTCTCCTGGAACCGTTCAAATTTTTAAATTTCGATTCCAAGTTTCGATGCCGTGACCGCAGACTGCAAAAAATAGCTGCCGAACACCATGAAGAAGAAGCCACATTAAGACTAGCTCTGTTATGAGCTAATCAAATGGAGTGGCTAATTTAGCTTAGCACAAAAACGTGTTGCTTCGCTTCACATAAATGACAACAAAGTAACAGAATAAACACACCGAAAGAATATCAGACCCTCTGTTAGAACGTGCAAACTTACAGATTTTGTTTTATCAAGGGTTCTCAACGAAGTGTAGCGCAGAGGAGGTGTGTAATGTTTGTGCACCTCAAGGATTCTTTTCCACCTAAAGTTGTTCTTTTTGCCTGCTACTTCCAGTAAGTCACCACCAGGAAAAGCCAAGCGCACAGGGCAAAACCAAGGAAAAACTGTAGAGTCCGGAGTTAAAATAGTGACATCTTCTGGACGGATGAACAATATATCAGTTTAGAAAGAAATCAAACTTAAAAAGTATTCAACTTACGATCAAAGGACAGAAGACTCCCTGCCTAAATTGTAGAAATACTACCTAAAACAAACGATGCAACCCAATAAATGCCTGCAGCATAAGATACTCTAAAACATAGGCAAAAGAATATGTGTAAATGTTTTCTCTGTGACCTTTTGAAAAATAAACATCTTCGTGAAAGTGCCCTCCTTTGGAAAGAAACGTCATCATATTCAAATTCAAAGACTGATTTTTATATACAAGTTAAAAATAGCCCTGGGAGAAATTCATAGCAAAGTTCATATAGTTAAGAAAACACAATAATCCAGAAGTTAAGAAATTAATAAAAACAGCAAATTTTTCGACCCTGCCTATTAAAAGAATTGGAATCGAGAATCGTTTAGAACCGGAATCGAAATGTGGAATCTGAATCGGAAGAGGAATTGTTCAAATTCAAACGATGCCCAACCCTAATTATAATTCCATTAATTTGTTTCACAGCCTGAAAACCTACACTAAATCCTTAATACCGTATTGGCCCGAATATAAGACAGCCCTGATTATAAGACGACCCCTTCTTTTTCAAGACTCAAGTTTGAAAAAAATTACCAAAAAAACCAAATTAATTTTTATACAGAAAATAATAACAGTACATCTGAAAAAAAAAAAAAGAAAAAGCATGTTATTTTGCCTCATTCAAATCTTAATATCTGAACATTTAAATATGTAAACTAAAGTGCAATCACATTCGTAAATGAATGGCTTCTGGTTTTTGAAATGTAAATAAACCAATCTATTGTGATAAAACAACAAAATCGCAATAACTGCATTAACCATCAAAGTGAAGTCTAATTGTAACTGTAGTCTTGAAACAAATCTGAATAAAGAAAAACATTGCAATAAAATAATGCAAACTGGTTAAACTTGAGAGTAGCTGAGATCTGTCATGACAGAACATTGCTTCAATGATATCTGGCGCCACCCAGCGTCGTGAATGGGTATAATGTCTAGACCGCGAATATAAGACGACCCCCACATTTTCATTCTAATTTCAATGCAAAAAACACTGTCTTATATTCGGGCCAATACGGTAAATACTGCTGGTACCATTACAAATGGCAATAACACCTAGCAAAACAAATAATTTATAAATAAATATCGTAATAATAATAATAATAATTCCTGTAATAATGTAACCAATCGGGTTCTAATGTGGCGGATGTGTTTTGCGCGCTGTACCTGAACGCACCGCGTGGGTGACGTGACAGTGAGATATGTGCAGTAGAGATTTTACTTTGTCTTTTAATATTCTGTTGTTGTTGGCATCAACTGCGACAGACTGTAGGCGCGTTGTGTTGCACAAGTTTTTTTTACTTTTGTTTTGTGATGCATGCTTTTATTTTGGTGCAGGTTGTACTTCCACACGCCAGAGCATTTACACACCCACTCAACGCACACACGGCAGTGACGGCACATGCACTCATGAGGAAGCAGCCGAGTAAAGAGGTGACAGCCTGCGCGCACATTTGTTGCTTGTGAAGCATCCAGAGGCGAGGGCTGTATATAACCCCTTTTGTACTGTTTATTGTGCGTTTTCGATTGTGGTCGAATACTTGGGGCGAGTTTATGAGATTGTTTTTGATGATGTGTGGACGCTAACTGATACAGCAATAAGAAACGATTAGCATGTATCAGCAGCTACTTGTTAACACAAATTTTGAATTGCTGTTATAGAATATAGAATTTATGTGGAGAACATGAAAAGTAACGTCAGTTACTTTGCTGAGTAACTTACTACTCTTACAATGAGGTAACTAAGTTAATAACTAAATTACTTTTTGGGAGAAGTACTTTGTAACTGTAACTAATTACTTTTTTAAAGTAAGATAAACAACACTGTTTATACATTAATATGTGCATATTAATTTCAAGTGATGACGTGAAGGCAGCCCCCCTCTAGTTACTGCAAAATGGACGGGGTGCCATCTGTTTGTGCTACGTTTGCGCAAGTTGTTGGGACACCACTCTGTTATTGAGAGAGTTGGTACGCTCCGTCAGCTGTGACGGAGGAGCTGCGATTGAACTCATCACTCTAAATTAATATTTCACTATCTATAAAATGATAGTAGCACAAACGAAAATTTTTACAGCAGAAACGTAGCATAAACGAATGGCACCATTTCAGGTGAATTTTGCAATAAATGGGGGGCTGCGTGACGTCATCACTGGAAAATATCAAAAACAATAGCACTAATGCAAATTTTTACAGTACAAACGTAGCACAAACGATTGACACTATTTTTAGCCATTTTTAATCAAAATAGGGAGGGGGGTTGACCTCAGATTGACCCAAGGGTGTAGGTTTGGTCTTAATATTGGTAGGGACGATTACCCTAACCCTGACAAAAATAAATAAAAAATGGAGCCTTCCTTCAAGTAAAACACTACTGCTTTTGTCCACAAGCACAGCCAAACTTAACAAAAAATGAAAGCTCCTTTGGGCTGCTTTAAGACCACATAAATAAAATAAAAATGAAAACTGGGGAGAAGGGGGTAAAACTTGGTTTACTACATTTTTTACAGATTAATTAACATTAACAGTAGAAAACATACAGGAGGATATTTCTCTCAAAGCACTTCCTCCTAGAGTTCGAGAAGTTCATATAGATTAATGTTATGCTAACTCAGATGCAGGTCGGACTTTCAGTAGCAAAATTAGTGGTGTGTTCCCCACCTCCACAACATTGACGTCTTTTTACTGTACATTACTTACAGTGGCTGCTGCTAGGGGATAAAAAACTTCTAATATCAATTGTCTTCAAAGGGGGCGGAGGAGGCGGCATATTGTATTTCTGTCAGGGCTGTGAATGCGTGTGTGTGTGGGGGGGGGTCAAGTCATCAGCCAATCAAACATGCGTTTGAGGGGAAAACATTCAGCAAGTGAAAATGTGTCAATGTAAGTCTGAACGTATTGAAAGTACTGTAATTCACTTAATAATGGTAGGGTCAATTCTATCCTACAAAATATAGGAAGACAATCTAAATTACCTATGTACCTCAAGTCATTATATAATGCAAATAAGTTGGCTCATAAGTTGGTGGGTCAATTTCAGCATCCTGAAAAGTTGCTAGTGGTATGTCCCTACCGTCCCTATGCAAACTTACGCCCTTGGATTGACTTATAAAAGAATTGTAAATATCTTAAAAGTGATAGCAGCACAAACAAAACTTTTTACAGCACCAACAAGCACAAACGTAGCACAATCGATTGATATCATTTTCATATAAATTTGCGTCTGATGGGTGTACTGTTACACCCTTAATATGTACAAATAGTCAATGTATTACATGTAATGCTATTCATTAGTGCCATTTATCTCCTCTTACAGATACACATCCAACTCATAAATGCTATAGGCTACCTATAGTAGGTACAGTTAACTTCATGAAACCAGTTTATTATTTTAATTTTCTTATTACTTTTACATTTGATAAGAGTAAATTAAGTAACAAGCTTGCTCACAGAACAGATTAAAATGATAAATCAAGGTTCCGCTTGATTTAGCGGTCATAAATGAGCATTTTGTGCCTACAAAATCTCTATAAGGAGGCCAGGGTTTGCCCTCTACACCTTTTGTTATGTCTACAAGTCCATTCACTCTTGTGATACAAGAGTACCTCACCACACCGGGACGTGATGGAGCGCGAGGGCGCTCGGGTTTCCAGCTTCCATTATGACTTTATTGGCTTTTAAAGGCTTCGGGTTTCCTGCGTCTGGAACCGGCGGTCGAGGAGGAGCTTCGCCTCCATTTTCATCTTTGTACAATTAGCATCACACAAGTTAGTTAGGCTCCCTCCCTCCCAACACCAACAACCCCCCCACAGGAAAAGATTTAGATTGCCGGCGAGATAAAAAGTGCGCTTTGGTCACATTCGATTGAGTTTTCCAGCACCCCCAGCAAAACGCAAAGCCTGTTTTTTGTACTTTTTCAGCTAATTAGTGGATAAACTACCAGGAAAGTTTGTGTATAAATAGGCCATTTTAAGTGACAACACTGCAGTGCATCATCAGCATTAAAAAAAAAAAAAAACTTGTTTAACCCATCCTTGCTTTGTGTATATCATTAAAAAAATGGTCATATTCTAAGTGTTCTCAGTAAGTCTGAAGCAGGTAGTATGGCGGGACTTGTGGTTTTAACGTGTCTGCCTCACTGTTTGAAATTCCGGATTTGAATCTTGACTCCTGCTTTCCTATTGCGCTTCTATGGTCTTGCTTTCAAAACATGTTTGCCTTGCTGCAGTGTAGTGCTGCAACGATTAATCAATTGAATCGAGTAATTCGATTACAAAAAAAGCTTCGAATAAGATTTTGCTGCTTCGAGGATTCGTTTGGAGTGGCGTTGTAATGATTTGTTTTAAAAGTGTTACGTTTTATAGATTTGGGTGGATACACTGTCCTCTAGTAGCAACAGTGAATATGACATAACTCCTCTAACATGGCTGAATCCAGCTGCTCCCTGTTAAGACCAACATAAGGCTGTAAGTTGTTGTTTGAGCTAATATGCTTATGCATTGCTAATTTAGTTTAGAGGTTTATTTAGCAGTTTTATGTGTTTGAAGATTTTGTTCAGAGCGTTGTAAAACAAAATAAAGTTAGCATTTTATAGCATTTAAGCTAGTGGACTTTTACCATGAAAATTAGCCAATTAGTCTTTTGTTGTACTTAGATACTAGTTTATTAATTTTTTTTAATACCGTTTGAGGTTAAGCTCAGGTATTTTTTAAATGCATTTATTGCTCTTGTGAAATGAAAGTGCAATTCTAGATTGTTTGGTGGTATTATATGCATTTATGTATTTTTATGCAATCTTGGCAAGTCAAAATAAATGTTATTGAAAGCATAAACACTTTGTTTTATCTCCTAAAATGTATTCTGCAATGCATTAAATGTTTGTAATCCGGTTACTTGATTATTAAAACTAACTAACTGATAGGGTAATCGATTGGTCAAATAATCGATAGCTGCAGCCCTACTGCAGTGTTGTTTTAATTTCGTCTCAGTCTTTTGGATGATAATACTTATTAGTCTCAGTCATATTTTAGTCATCTCAAAAATGTGTGTCGTCGTCTAATTTTTGTTGATGAAAGCTAGTAGACGTTAACTAAAAATGTTTTCGTCTGTAAAATTAAAAAAACATTAACACCAAAAATAAGTAAAGGTTTTCATCTATTGTATTTTGAATGAACATTGACAGATGAGCACATATTGTAGCGTCTACAAGGACAACACCAACTTGGTGATTATACACACTCAGCAAGAAAACAGTACATTATTTTCAAATAATTATACGAACTGTATGTAAAAAAAGTTGTCCAAGTGTTAAGAGAACCCTCGCTGTTTGCATTAGCTTATTGCTAACGCGAACACGAATGCTATGCTAACGCTTCGAGTTACATTTAGTGTGTGATGACGAGAGGTGCAACAATTGAATGATTAATTGACACCTATTTTGATAACCGATTAATCGTTTAGGACCTTCTTCACCTTAAGCTTGTCTAAATTCTTAAGATACATATATATTTATTACATTATATTATATTTATTATATATACATAAATACATATACAGTGGTACCTCTACATACGATCGCTTCGACACACGAACTTTTCGACATCCGACGTAAAATTTGACTCGCCATTTGTTTCTACATCCGACGACATGCTCGAAATACGACGACAATGGCAGCACAGCAGACGAATGCACGGCGGATTTTCTTGTGTGACAAATCAACACTGGTTTCAGAAAAGGTTGGTACAGGTGGTGAAACAAGGAAAAAGTTGACGCTTACCTTCTAAATGAAGATGCAAATGACAGAAAAATATGAGCGTAGGGTGGGCATCCGTGAAATGGCTCAACAATTCATCTCCACGGTCCTCCTCCGACCATCGTTCGCCAGTCTTTATAAGTTAAGCTGACAATTCTTATTGTGGTAACATCTCCAGAGAAATCGCCAACTTCGCCACGTTTTTATCATTTATTTCACAACTTATTCAAAACAAAAACACCTTCTGTCTGCCGCAATTGACGGTGTTCTCAAGAAAACATTCAAAGTGAAAGTGAAACTCAAGCTCATGGGTCTGTCTCTGGCACGTCAGCCCCGCGGTGCGTTCAGGGTCAGCAAAAAACGTCCGCCACATTAGAACTCGATTCGTTACATTAATACAGGAATTATTATTATTATGATTATTCCGATTTTGATTTATAATTTAATTGTTTTGCTATGTGTAATTGCCATTTGTAATAGTACCAGCAGTATTTTTTAAGGATTTAGTGAAGGTTTTTGGGCTGTGGAACGAATTAATGGAATTGTAATGTATTCCTATGGGAAAATCCTGCTCGACATACGACCATTTCGACTTACAAACAAGGTCCTGGAACGGATTAACTTCGTATGTTGAGGTACCACTGTATATATATATATATATAGATAACATATGCAGTATATAACTTCTATATACTGTATATAATATATTTATTATATTATATTTATTATGTATACTTAAATTCATATATATATATACATATATATATATATAGAGAGAGAGAGATAACATATGCAGTATATAACTTCTCAATTGTAAATGTTATCGTATTTCTTCATTCCATTTTTTGATAAGTCAAATTAGCACATGAAAACAATCTGCTTTTACTTTGGAAAATCAATTTTTTGCCAATTTTCAGACACATTACTATCTAAACTAGCTTCTTCTTCTCCAAAAACGACTCGATTAAAATAGATTGAAAAATTAGTTGCCAATGAATTTGATAATCCATTTTTGCCGGCAGCTATGAGCAGTCCTGTTTGGGTCCTTGTTCTGGTGTAATATGAGAATGTGCGCGCGCGTGCCAGTGGTTAAAGCGAGAGAGTTCACTGCTACACACAGGTTGGGTTGCTGAATCAATAATATTACAAAATGTCGAGAGTTAGATTGTCTTTTGTGTTGTTAGATCCACTGTGCCTCCTTTAGAGGCAATTTCATAAAAAATCAATTGCATTGTTTAAGTTATTACTTATCACGGAGGGCTAAGCTAGTTAGTGATTATGCTTATCAGTGTCCTAACCATCCCTTTGTGTTTGTGTTTTGGAGAAGGATATTAGCGCCTGAGTTAGAAAAGTTAGAAAAGTTGATATTTAATCCCATTCATATAACAGATTATAGTCTCAAACTCCCTTTCAAACTGTAAATTGTCATACAAGAGAATGTGCTTTAAAATTTGATTTTTTCTTCATTGTTACTAACAACATGCCAAAGTTTAAACTGTGAAGGTAATTGAAAAAAGTGACACCTATTCGCTTATTTAATTGGCCGATTAATCGATAGGTAATATAATCGTTATTTGCAGCCCTAGTGATGATCACTCAGGACAGACCATTAAAGGCTAAAGCAACATGGTATATACTCTCTGTCCAAGATAAGAAAACATCTTACCGTGTGTGCAAGCCTGGAGAGCAGAGGATACTGGCGAGTTGAGGGTGGGGATGGGGGGTGCAGCACGTCAAATGAGTGACACAACCAGACACTGCTATAATGCAAGCTAACTACACATACAGTAAAATGTCACACGTTCTGAACATGTGATGGAAACTATAGCGCATTTTTGTCATGTTCCCGTCTCGAGATGTCTCGTTATGTCTCGTTATGTTTTATGTCCCAAAACATGTTTTTAGTACGTTTTCATACAAGGCGACAGTCCAGCCAGACACACGCTGCCACCCGAGAGCAGTATAACTTCCATCATTAAACAACAATGCTTTTGAAATTTTTGGATCGTTATTTTGAGATTTGGGGGCCAAACCAGAGCGCAGCTGTCCTTTATCCATGTCAGACGAGAGTCTGCTCCGCAGTCATAAGGCGACAGTCCAGCTAGACGCAACGCTGCCACCAGAGGGCAGTGTATTCTCCATCATTAAACAAAATACATTATTTTTGGACTTTTTTGATAGTTATTTTGGGGTACAGCATATAAAGGGTTAATTCGGATTTAGGCAGAAATTCGGGTTACGTCGCCAGCATATAGGAACAGAACCTGTCCGTAACCCGCAGACTACCTGTATGTAAATAATATTATAAAATGTAATGTTCAAAGTTCATGTTCTGTGAAAATTATTTCTTCAGTTACTGTTCCAGTTGTTTCATGACTTGCTAGTTATGCTATTTATTTTGTTGTTTTGTGATTGTTTTGTTTTAAAACCATGAGTTTGAATGACATTTGATTTCATGAATTGATATTATTTCTGACTGTCTGTTATGGGGATAATGTAAACTTGTGCATTGGAAAACACAATTTAAGTGCAATTTGATCCGTGGCACTTTTGTTAATGATCCAGGTCTTCACAGACTGATTTGAAATTGATTAATCATTTCTCCTCTACCAAGCATGCTGGATTGGAGACATCTAGAGGTCACTTTAATCATAGCTGATGTGCTAAACCGTGACCAATAGGTGCCTAAGGGCTGAAGACTTGTAGATTTACCTTCTACCCAACATATCACGATATTGACGATATGGCGATATGTCATTTTATATCATTTTCACGATATATATCGTCATATCTTACATCACTTCCTATCACCTCCATACTCTATTTATGATGTACCCAAGCAGACCTTGAAGTTTTGTGTAGATTTAGAGAATTTCTCCCCATACATTTTGCTCGTTGGTGTTTGCATTTGTAAAAGGCAAACTAAACGCTATTAGCGCTCCCACAGTCTGCCCTCTGGTCATCCCGTGAGATCCATCAAAAGCACATTTCTGTGATCCTCCCTTTTTATATTTAGCCATGTTACTTATTCAAAATCGCATTGAACAGGGCGAAAGAGGATTTGGGTCGAAAAGTTAGCCGCCTCGAGCACCGACACGCCGCTGCTCTCTCCAGCTTTGATGTCCCGCCGTTGGATGGTTTCATTAACCGAGCTTCTCCGGAGAGCCAGATGTTCCCCCGACCGCCATATTGCTTCCTGCCGAGAGTGCTTTGTCGTGTTAAGTGAAGTGACAAATGTCCAATCAAATTCTCTGCCTTTCTCTCAAGCAGGGACAGACGTGGTCGCCCGTCGATGACGAAGGCTCAACGGGAGACGAATTCTACGATGATGAGGACCTCTACTCGGGATCTGGCTCGGGATGTAAGTAGGGAGTGAGTGAGTGAATGAGTGAGCGCCGCTTGGCCTGTCTTGCTGTGCGTGCGTATGTGTGTTCCTACTGCCAGCTGCTGCCTTTCAATCTGCTGACCCTCAAGACCTGCGCTAACCACCCGACGGAACAGCATCCAAACAAAGCGCTTTCAATGCACAATTACGGCAAACACGGACACGCCCTGGCAAACTCGACCACCCTCCTGAGATCTTATTTACTGTAATCAGATTAAAGTCCACGCAGATTAGACCATCACGCACCTATCTGGCGTTGTCCATGTTGGTATTTGTCTGGCGTGCGTAGGAATTAGCCGCTTAACCTAAATCGCATTGCTGTAATTGGGCCTGATGTTCTGATCTGCGCTAACTAGCATAGGTCGCGCACCATGAAGTAACTCAAAAGTGTTGGCACAGGTCCTTTTAAATCCATGAAAACATTTGGATTTTACGGTGCTTGAATTTTGAATAATGTCCTTGAAAATGCTTGCAAGTGTTAGGCGCACAATATTTCTCAGCGCACTGCGTAAAATATGATATACTGGGTTTCCCCTACATATTAAATGTCGTGGCGCACCGCCACACCAAAATAAAAGCCGCCACGCTGTGCAAAAGAGGCCGTTTAGATTGTCTTCCCATATGTTGTAAGGATGGAATATGCCCTACCATTATTACGGGAATTATTTTCATTATGTTCAGATTTATCCCTTTCACTTGCTGAATGTGCCAGTCCATTCTTTTCCTCCCAAATGTACGTTTGATTGGCTGATTACTTGGCACTAACCACCCCTCCCCCGCCACACAGACACACACACACTCTCACACAGCCCCAACAGATTCATGTCGACAATGGTGTACCGCACGCAACACGTCAATTTTGCTCAATAATATTCATGACATTAGTAATTGTTGCTAGGTGTGTCGAGATCGCGTTTGTCCCAATACTAAATGCATGTAAATAGTGTACGAAGGTGATGTTTACTGAGCTAAACCTACCAATTCTATCTGAAAATGATGTTGCTGGTGCAAAATTCACTGGTAAAGATGTGGAAGAACATACAAATGTTCAGTTAAAGAGATGGCTTGAGTGTCGAGGGCTGAAAAAGACGGGAAAAAGAGCAGACCTAATGCAGAGGTAGCTTTTTTATCGACACCTTTTTCTTATGTGCGTTGCCTTACGCCACTGACAATGACATTCTCCTGTTTCAACAATCTATCCTTCACCACCATATGCCCTGTCTTTCTTATATACTATATTCTCTGGTTGTCTTGCGTCTCTGACCGTACTTGGGGGTAATTTACATTGCTATTTTTGTGTAGCGATCGTAAATGCTACACAGTGGCAGTCAACATAACATAACAACAACATAACATATTAATTTTTTGATTAATAACAAATCTTAATTCTATCATTTATTCACGCTTCCCCCTTACTAAAATAGTTTTTTTACAACAGTGGCAGTCGGATACCGTTTTAATTTCTTTCAGGTCATTCAGTGTCAAACAGAAGCAGCACGGCAAAACACCACGCTGAAAAATAATAAAAATATCACAATTGCTTTCCTCTTCGTCCTCTGTAGGACCATGGCCCCCAACAAAATGTTTACTGCATATGAAACTGAATGGCTTGACCTTGCTGGCGCTAAACTGGTCTTTTGGACGTCCGCACAAGTTGATCCATTGTTCAGATTTTTTCCTCTTTTTTGGCTTCTGGAAACGTATGAAGAAAACATACTTCAAAAGGCGTAATGTCTAGAGTCGTAACTAAAAGTTGCATAGCAGCAGTGTTTACACGGCATGTTCTTTTTCGAAAGATTACCGGCAGAAAACAAGCAAAAATAACATGGATTGTATGCGAGGGCGTGTCTATGTTGACCCACTTCCGGGTTATGATGGTGACGTCACGATCTAAAATTAGCATTCAGGTACGCTATTGTGGTGTTCCATTTAAAGCACTTCACGATTCGATTCGATTATGATTTCAGTTATCTTCACGGTATTAACGATGATCACGATTTTCGATGCATCTTTCCCCCTACCTTTCAGGATTATTTTTTCTTACTTTGTGGCTACTTCATACTTTTAAGCATGGTATATTTGCCAGTATTCATTAATTAAAGCAGCCAAACAAATGTATGTGTTTATTACGTTTTATTTCCAATCACCTAATGATCCAGCAGCAACAATGGAAACATGCCTGTACGACACAAAGCTGACCTTAAGCTGCTCTTTTTCACAATAAGGTGCAAAAACATTAGCTGTTTCAAAGGCAGTACTTATTTCTCCCAACAATACAATAAAATTTACACTGGTGGAATGAATTCCACATTTTCTCAAAAAAACATAAAGTGCCTTTAGAATTAAGACTTCTTTTGACCAATATACTTTATTTTCACAGATTCGTGTACTATTTTGCAGGTTTGTAGTGTTACCGCTGTACTTAATCCTGGTTTTACACCTTCTGCATTCTGCATATGGAGTAACTTTTGTACACCAACAAACAACGCACAAAAAGACATGGAAAAAACACGTTAGCGAATTCGCTAAGTAGCTTAGCATTCGGCCCTAACTGGTAACATCTCAAAAATGACAATAAAGGCTAATCAGTACAAGAGGGCTTGTGTACTCACCTCTTATAGACGCACACAGGACTTTGCAACACAATCAGGACATTTTTCAATTAACATGACTTGAAACTACTGCTGGACAACTAAAAGGCAAGGAGCAGTGAACTCTCTCTTCTTTTTCTTATTAAAGAACTGAATATTTAATGGGGTGTCTTAACTCATTCACTCCCAGCCATTTTCACCGGAGCAACACCCTTAGCTCCCGGCCGTTTTACTGGACAGAAAATTCTGTTCTATTGCTATATAAACATGGAACCCACCAAAATAAAGATTAGACTCTCTTCTTTCAGCAGGAAGAAAAATAATTTCATATCTTTTTCCATTCTTTAGATATCAGCATTAGAAAATAGCTTAGTTTGAGCAATTTTCCAATTTCTGATGAAAAAACAGAAATTGAGCTTCTTGTAAAAGCATACATTTCAAACATAACTTTGACTTCAACACAGCTATTTTTTGCTTTTGTGACATCCCAAACATCTTAATAATGTTTTCCTTCTTCAAAATAACATAAACAACAAGACAACTAGAGCTCTTGATAGCAAAGTAACAATTTATTTACACATAACTAAACTACTGAACTGAGAGATGACGCTGTTGTGGCGGCTGTCTCATCAAGATAGATTTTTTTTATCTTTCTTTTGTAGTGACCACTACCTCATAACAGAATTCACCTAGTGAACTTGTGTGGGGCATGTGCCTTGTGTTTACATCGTTCTCCACATTTTTCTCACGCTTCTTACTTCTTCCAACTTCCGTTTCCTGACTATTTCTCTTCATTTCCTTTCACGGTCTCATAAGAGTTCTTACCAAATGCGCTACTGCCCTCCAGTGGCCAGTTTTATTGCTTTAAAATGGATTTTGAGCGTTGCGCTTTGAAGCGAACTTGCATCAGAACCTAGAGATGTCTCTTGTGAAAAAAAAATGTAAAAGGCGTATAATTACGTTTTTGGGACACTGAAACAATTAAAAATAGAACATATTTATACATTTTTGGGAGAAAATGAGTTAATTGACTCCTCCATGAATAATTTCACTGTATATAGTGGTACCTCGGCATATGATCGCTTTGACACACGATCTTTTCGACATCCGACGTAAAATTTGGCTCGCCATTTGTTTCTACATCTGACGACGTGATTGAAATACGACGATTTATGACAGCTCCACAGTTTTTTTTTTTTCCTGCAAGACGGACGCATGGCGGATTTTCTTGTCAGAGAAATCAACACGGGTTCCAAGAATGTTAGTGCAGGTGGTTAAAAATGTGACACTTACCATTGAAATGAAGATGGAAATGAGAGAAAAATATGAGCTCGACCGGCTGGACAGTACGGCCGTAGAATATCGACTAGAGATGTCCGGATCCGATCGGATCGGACGCCGATATGGGCAAAAAAAAAAAAAAAAGCGCATCGATATCGGATCGGCTGACACGGAAAAATTCCGATCCAGACTTCCGATCCAGTTTTTGAAAGTCCGGTCCGGGTTTTCCAGCGCACCGATTTACATAATCCATTCCAGTTTTTGGTTCGGTTTCCCTAAAATCCGGTCCGCATTTTATGGCACACCTTCCAACACACTACATTACCGTCTCCCAATTTACCGAGAGACTTTATCGGTAAAAACGTCAGCAGTGTGGGATCATTTCACCTTAAAGGACGACGAAGACGAAGAGGCAGAGTGTAACGGAGGCCACAATAAAGTCAAGCGTGGTGGTAAAGCTGCAAGAAGTTTTAATAGGAACAACCTAATCAAGCATTTAGCGAAATACCACCACAAACATTATAAGAAGTATGTTAAGAAAACCGAAGACAAAAAGAAAGGTCCTACGCAACTAACACTGGCAGAAACTTTTGCTATGCATGACAAACTGGCACTCGACAGTCCCAAAGCCCAGGGAATAACAAGAGTCATTGCCGAAGAATTCATTCTGGATGACGAGCCATTATCTCTCGTGAGTAAAGACGCACCATCCAACACTTAGAACCAGGGTACAACATGCCCAGCCGTCATTACATCCTTGAGCGATTCGGCCGTGGAAGATTCGAGAACGATTCACAAACATCCAAATTCCGATTATTGAAATATGTCAAGTAAAGCGGAACTAATACGCAGCGCGGTCTTCGGGACGCAATGAGAAACGGATCGCATTGCGTCCCGAGAATATGATGAGAGCATGCTTGTCATAGACCTGGGTAATGCCAATGCTCGACTCACGGCTTTAGCTCAACTCATGCTACGGGATAAAAAACACAAAAATACCTGACTGCTGCTGACAGCCGCTACAAACTACGTCAACATCGTTTTACTAGATATCATATGTATATAGAACTAGATGCCAAATGACAGACTCGACGGCATTAGCAACATTGAAGTATGGACAACTACATGTGTTAGTAAACAGCCGCCATATTAAAGCAGGAGACTTTCCTAGTAGGCTGTTGTGAACCTTCCAAGCGAACCTAATTAACTTTTTATCTAAAATACTCCTAAATCGGCAAAATCTTGACTTTAATCTATCTTCAAAACAGTTTTAAAACTTTCACATGTCGAAAGTAGACAGAAGGGAAATTATGGAATA
This sequence comes from Corythoichthys intestinalis, assembly GCF_030265065.1. NCBI lineage: Eukaryota > Metazoa > Chordata > Actinopteri > Syngnathiformes > Syngnathidae > Corythoichthys > Corythoichthys intestinalis. The sequence goes on from NC_080416.1 coordinate 30,085,952, forward strand.
ACGGGAGGAATTTTAACAACTTTAACAGTTGATTCGCAAAATTAAATGAATTGAATGAAGTTTAAAGCTGCAGATACAGAATGGGGACTTGAGTATTTTATTTACTGTTTTAAAATGTTAACTTGATACTGAAATAGTCGTTTATTTAAACCTGAGAGGCTTTTTATACAATTTTTGTAACTAATGCACGAAATATTAAAAGCATCTAATAGCTTGGGGGATTTGTGGGATTTTCCACTGAGGTTGTTTGTGTATTTTGCTTTTTTAAGACAGTTTACCATATTATTTGCACGTTTTACTGACTGACTATGCCATTTCTGTTTGTTATTTATAATGTTTTGTGTTAGTCACTGAATAAACAGGTCAGTTTCTTGTTACCATTTGTTGTGTGTTATTCAAACTCACCTAATTCAGCTAGCTAGTTGTTATCAAGAGTACTAAAACCCTTTTCAACATGAGTCTGACAACTAAGTAAGGAGGCTAAATAACTTTAACACATGCTCAGATAGGCCGGTATCGGTATCGGCCAGTATCGGTATCGGATCGGAAGTGCAAAAACCTGGATCGGGACATCCCTAATATCTACGATCTCGACGGTCCTCCTCCGACCTCCGTTCGCATTTAGGGCTGCAGCTATCGAATATTTTAATTCACAGCAGAAGGATGAAAAGAACTTGTTTTTCTGTTTATTTGTTATTAGTTAAGTCTGCAACATTGCTAGCAATGCCCTTGAAAATGACATTTCAAAATTCTTTTGTACTCTCACTGTTTATATACTACAAGCAAAGATTTCCACCGTCGAGTTTCGTCGGCGACGAATAAAAAAACGTTAATTCTCGTAATCGGCTTAGCAGTTTTTGTTGAATGGTGGTACACCAACAAATGGAAAGGCATCGGGGTAAGAACAAAACCCCTCTCGGTGAAGGTAATGAGAGCAGTGGAAACAGCCGCCTGGAAAATTGCTTTAAGTCCACCGGCGATGATACGGATCAGTCGGGCGGCAGCGGCGGGCCGTCTTGATTTTTGACAGGGGCTCCATTGTCGGAGTCCATTTTGTAATATCCTCTCCTGCCTGCATGCCTTTGTGAACCCACATTCAATTTGCTCCTCTTTCAAGCGCCGCTCAAACGGAATGAAAGGTACGCGGGGAAAATTAATCTCCTCTCTGCACTTGTTTAATACTCAAAAGCTCCTTTTCCGCCGCACTCCACCTCGTCGCTTTGCCACAGTTGTACTTCACGCCTCAGTTGTTGCGGGAAAGCGTCAGAGTGGATTATAACAAAGCGTCGGACGGGCCAAAATTACATTAACGTGCCTGTTTATATTGTCGTTGCTCAATTTTCATTGTACTGGCAAAAAGTGTAGCAAACACTGTGTATTGTAGTGCACAGGTGTCAAACTCGAGGCCCGAGGGTGAATCATAAATAAGACTGTTATTTATAGCAGGGGTTTATTTTTTGTTTGAAAATTTTACAAATTTCATTAAAACGAAAACATTAAGAGGTGGTTTTAATATAAAATTTCTATAACTTGTACTAACATTTATCTTTTAAGAACCACAAGTCTTTCTATCCATGGATCGCTTTAACAAAATGTTAATCATGTTATTGCCATCTTGTTGATTTATTGTTATAATAAACAAATACAGTACTTATGGACAGTATGTTGAATGTGTATATCAGTCTTATCTTTCCATTCCAACAATAATTTACATAAACACAAACTTTCTTTAAATAAAGGACTACTTTCGTCTGATCAAGGATGGGCACGTAAAAAGCTCTCCTCATACACATATTGTCATGTTAGCTGCATAACAACTGCAGCCGCCCGCCTATGAGTCTGTCGCTGTTTACGACTTCGCCGTGTAGTAAAGCATTATTTTACCATATTTGTGTTAACCATTTGGCAGCTACACGCTCCTCCGACGTCGGCCGGTTTGTCCGGCGGTCATTGTCCAGCTGCTTCCCCGCAAACGAGCCCTCTGCCCTCAGCAGGGGAACGACGAGCTCTAACTTGTTCGCCGCCGGGCGGGTTGCCAGTCGGCACAGACATTCGACAACCCAGTCATCATGTGAAAAGTTCCGGGCTAGTTATGTGAGATTTTTCGCTTCGAAGACAATGAAACATTACTCGGTTCGGGTTAGCATGTCTGTTAGCTGTCACGACTCTTGGTTTGTTTACATTCTCCGAAGCCGGGGAAAGGGAAATGACATAAGCCCGACTTAGGTGGCATAAAATATCGTTCGGGAGGTGCGACAGTAAAGGTGAAGTCGACAGTTTAGACCATTATGGAGTAATTTTGCCATGTCATGCTGAATAAATGCATTTTTATTATTTCATATTCCATTTAGCACAAGACTGTTATTTGTTATGACCGTGCCATTTATTTAGCTGTTGGGGAAAAATACTCGGATAAAAAGAACATCCTGTCAAAATATTGTAGTAGAGAGACTGAAACAATGACATTTTGTGGCTCTCTTCATAACGTTTTCCTCGTTCTGAATAATTCCCCAATCGTAACCCACCTTTTGAGTCCATCAGATCTCTTGGGTGGTAGATCGGGGCACAGTTGACTTGTCTTTGTTGATTTACAGTTGTCTTCTCTGCTATAATAATAACCAACACGGCCCCGTGTTCAATACAAAACCCTCCTACCACAACAAAACAAGTAGGAACTAATATTCACATAGGAACTAAAGTTAGACAACATAAAATATACAATATAAATGAATACTACATCACATTTGTAAAATACAAACACATAATAAAATAAATAATAGCCCATTTAAATAAAATAAATTGAAATGAGCTAAAACACCTGTAGTTAATGAATAAGAATAATACACAGATCCTGCTTACACAATTAAATTTGTTAATTTCTGTGTGGCGCTTTAACTTGAGAAAATCCACCAATAAAGCTTTTGAAAACCGTTCATAAGAAGAAAAAAAAATTGAGGCATTTCATTTGTAAAATACATGTTAAAATCTTTTGGGATTGCTTTTCTCTTTAGCACAGGACTTCTTTTTTCTTCTTTCTTTCAGAAAGAAAGCTGACCAATACGCAGGGTCTGAAAGGCAAATTGTGTTGGATTATTATCTTTCAATACCCGCTACTTTTTGAGCAGAATTCTAGCTTTGTATAGGCTACTGTTCCTATTGTTGAAAGCACAAAAGTGTGTAATAAACAACTAGCACATGTATATTTTGCATTTTGTTTTCTTACTGTACCGAAAATGAACCGAACCGTGACCTCAAAACCGAGCTACGTACCGAACCGAGATTTTTGTGTACCGTTACACCCCTAATAAATAAGAAATATATACTACTAAAAGTGTAAAACTCCAGCCTGCCACATCATTTTGTGTGGCCTACGAAGGAAAATCATGTGTTGTGAAATAAAAAGAAAGACTATAATGTCCTTTTTTTGTTATGATGTGATTAACGTGGCTTGATATGTTCTGCCTTTTCAATAAAGCTTTATTTGAATCTTTTCAGTTCCTGACATCAGCGTGAGGTCGACATCAGTGTCCATTTCCTTCACCACAGAACAACCCGTCCCCCAATCCACCACTCAGGCCACCAGCCCCGCCCCATCCGCCGCGCCCGCGGTGGAACCCAGCGCCGACCCGGACCCCGCCGTCGCCATCACCATCGCAGCTACCACGGCAACTGTCGTCGCTACCACGAAGGCCACCGCCGCCACCACCACCACCACCGCCGCCACCACCACCCTTCTGTCTACGGAAACAGATGGCGAGAGCAGTGCATTCTGGGAGCTGGAGCTAGAAAAGGAGAAGCAACTAGAAAGGGAGCGAGAACGGGAACGAGAGCGGGAGCGGGTCCGGGAGATGGAGCGGCAACGGGAGCGTGAAAGAGAACGGGAGCGTGAAAGAGAACGGGAACGAGAACGGCAACGAGAGCGGGAGAGGGAACGCGAGCTGGAGCGCATACGGGCCGCCGCCGCCAGAACCACCGCCTCCCCCAAATCTTCACCGCCAGTCGCCGTAGTGACAACAGCATCTCCCGCTGAAGAAGAAGAGGACGTGTACCTGTCGCCGGAGCCGACGTCGCTCTACCCCTCGTTAGACGCGGAGTCCACTACGGAGGAGGCGTCGACAACAAATGTTCCCACCACCACCACCGCCCCGCCCACTACCACCCTGGCCACCACTCTCAAGTCCAGGTTCCCCTTCAGGCCCAGGGTTCCCGTGGCGACCACCACGCTGAAGGCACCCACAGAGAGAAGCACACGCCCGCCACTGCCAAATGCCACACAGGTAAGGAAATGTACAACTTACACAAACATGCAAGAAGTAAATCAGCCCATTTCTTTCTTTTCATTACATTGGTTAGAGCAGGGGTGTCCAAACTTTTTGCAACGGGGGCCACATTCGGTGTGGTAAAAATGTGGGGGGCCAACCTTGGCTGACGTCCTTTACATAGAACAATATATTTAAGGACATTTTAGCAAGCCGTTCTGTGTGTCACATTTGCTTTATTATTATTTTTTGGTGCTGAAACGATTAATCGATTAATTCAAGTATTCGATTAAAGAAAAAATATTCAAATTAAATTTTGCTGCTTTGAGTATTCATTTAATTAAAGTGATACACTGCTCTCTTGTCTGCCTCATTTCACATGGCTGAATCTTGCTGCTCCATGTTAAGTCCAACATAGGCCAAGTTTTTGTTTGAGCTAATGTTTTTTTCTTTTTTGCATTCGTAATTTTGTTTATTGGTATATTTAGCAGGGTTTTTTTGTGGGAATATGAGTCTGAACCATTTGTCAAGACCATTGTAAAAAAAAAAAAAAAAAAAAAAGCGTTAGTGTTTTATAGCATTTAAGCTAGCAGACTTTTGCTATGTAAGTTAACCATTGTTCTTTTGTCGATCTTTATTATCTATTTTTTATACCGTTTGAAGCTCAGCTCAGGTATTTAAAATTTTCATGTTCCTTATCCGATTACTCGATTATTCGAACTAACTAGTTCATCGATTAATCGACTACTAAAATAATCGATAGCTGCAGCCCTAATTGTTTTAATTAATAATTTCAACAATCTCGCAACTAGCCTTTGTTGCGTTCTCCTTCGACTCTAGGGTTCTTGTGAAATACTGCTGTTATATGTAATGTAATAATGTAATAATGCTGCTGTAAAATTAAAATAGCTTCAAGTTGCTTCAATTTCTCGCTACGTATCTTCCCTGTAATCTTTTCATACATGTCAGCGTGTCTTGTTTGGTAATATCGCCTCACATTGAACTCTTTAAAAACAGCGCACTGTCTCTTTGCAAATGAGGCAGACACAGTTGTTGCGTATTTAGTGATGAAATAGTCCAATTTCTACCCATCCCTGAAGCGTCGGCCGTCGCAGTCAACAGTTTTTGTTGATTGTCGTCATTTTAGAAAATTGGGAGTAAAGGGTCACACGGGGTAATGTTGCTTGGAGTGCTGTTACCTCTTAGTGGATAAATGAGGAGCAGCATTTAGTGTGTAAGCGACTTCATATGCTGGTAGCAGGACTGCTGACCAAGTTTGTGTGCGGGCCAGACGTTAATATTATTATGACAGAGGTTGAGGGCCGGATGAAATTTGACAATGGGCCGCATTTGGCCCCCGGGCCGGACTTTGGACATGTCTGGGTTAGCGGAAAGGATTTATTCTCGCTCAGTGGTTCTTAACCCTTTAAGGTCGGGGCACAATTTGTCCGATTTTGCATGCCTTTTAAGTGTATATGACATGACAAAAAAAAAATCTTAAAATAGCATTATTAATGGAATTAACTCATTCACTCCCAGCCATTTTCACCGGAGCAAGGCACTTCGCTCCCGGCCGTTTTACTGGATTTTGACTGATTTTGCAAGGCCCACAGAAAATTCTGTTCTATTGCTATAGAAACATGGAACCCACCAAAAGAAAGGTTAGACTCTCTTCTTTCAGCAGGAAAAAAAGTAAATTAATATCTTTTTCCATTCTTTAGAAATCAGCATTACAAAATAGCTTAGTTTGAGCAATTGTCATACTTCTGATGAAAAACAAAAATTGAGCTTTTTGTGAAAGCATACATTTCAAACATTGACTTTAACACAGCTATTTTTTGCTTTAGTTACATCCCAAACATCTGAATAATGTTTTCCTTTTACAAAATAACACAAACAACAAGACAAATAGAGCTTTTGATCGCAAAGTAACAATTTATTTACACATAACTGACTGAGCGATGACGATGTTGTCGCCGTGACAGCCGGGTAAACTTCTCCGTCATCGCCGCCTGTCTCATAAAGATGGATTTTTTTGAGTCTCTGCGGGGTCTGCTCGGCGAGGAGCACGGACTCAACGGCATCTTCCGCTGCACTGGTGGTGCCGGTCGTTCTGTTCTGTCGTCCAGCGCCTGGCATCCCGGGCGTCCTCTCGGTCGTTGTGCTCAGTAGTCCGCCGCCTGGCAATCTTCCGCTGGCCCGGCCCGGCCGTTTGTTGCCGTTAAATCGGGTTGCGGGTCTTACCAAATACGCTACTGCCCTCCAGTGGCCAGTTTTATTGCTTAAAAATGGATTTTCAGCTTTGTGCTTTGGAGCGCAGTTGAATCAGAACCCAGAGATGTCTCTTATGAAAAAAAAAATTAAAAGACGTATATACGTCTTTGGGACACTGAAACAATTAAAAATAGAACATATTTATACGTTTTTGGGAGCAAATGAGTTAAAACCCAGGATCTCAGTATTTGACCGAATACAAAACACTTATCTTACGTCCTCATCCATCTAACAGTCCCTCAATTGTCGGACTTCTTTTACCCATTCTTCGCAGTGAACAACATTTTTTTAGAAACCCAAAAAGGCTCTCATTACTCTCCCTGGTGTAACAACAAAAGCATGCAGCACATTAGGATGGTGTGACACGAAAAATAAACGAATTAATCCGCAAAATCATCTGAATCCGGGGAAACCGGTCCTCAAGGGCTGTAGTGGGTCCTGGTACCCCTTTAAAGTTGCCCCTTGCCCAACAGATGCAAATCTATAGGAAAGATGATGTCAGTTGTTGGTGCTACGTTTGTGCTGTACAAAGTGTTGTTTGTGCTGCTATTGTTTTTAAGATATTTGCAATTGTTTTATAGGTCAATCTGAGGTCAAACAGCCCCCCATTTTGATTAAAAATGATGTCAGTCATTTATGCTTCGTTTGAGCTGTAAAAATGTTCGTTTGTGCTGCTATCATTTTTGAGATACTGAGACGTTAATTTCGAGTGATGACGTCACGCAGCCTGTTTGTGCTGTAAAACGTTTCCTTTGTGCTGCTACTGTTTTATCGATATTCAGATATTAATTTCGAGTGACGACGTCAATCGCTGCCCTCTGTCGCGGCTGACGGAGCGTAGCAACTCTCTCAATAACAGAGGAGTGTCCCTAACAATTAGCACAAACGCAGCACAAACAAATAGCACCCCTTCTGGTCCGTTTTGCAGTAAATGGGGGGCTGCGAGGATCTTTGGAATACAGTACCTCAACACGCGATGGCTTCGACACACGATCTTTTTGACATCCAACGTAAACTTTGATTTGCCATTTGGGGTAATTCACATGGCGACTCTGCGACACAAAGACGCAATGACTGAGTTGCGGACTCGGCTCGCGTGTATATGGTGTCGGCGAAGACGAAAAATTCTGAATCCTGCCTCCAAAGTGGAAGAATCCGATTGCGGGGGGTTGAGGGGGGCTTTCTTGGCATGCATTTCAAAGGCTCCTGCGGCACGAGACCGCGCTGTTAACGTCAGCACTCGTATACGTCACATTGGGCGTGCACAGTGGTGCTACTAAACATCGAAAACAGTAAATATGGCGGAATGTCGGCTTTAATTTACTGTTTTAATAATATTTTTAAATATGTTGAACGTTTCAATTTTTGTGCCTTTTTGAACAAAAGAAAAAAAGGACATTGCTTCGAGTGGGCGGGCATATATTTTTTCCGGGCTGAGGAAGCTTGGTGGGGTCAAAGTGCATCATTCTCTGTCGCCAGTAAATCTGCACTGCCCCCTAGGGCCTGGCATGAATACTACATCGTTTTCATGTGGAATTGCGACATTGTTCAAATGGAGACGCAAATGCAAATTTGAAATTGTTCGTATTCTTGGAGAGTCACCATGTAAACGGCCCCTTTATCGCTACATCCGACGACATGCTCGAAATACGATGACATATGACAGAGCGTATTTCCTGTTTTACTGCTCTTTTAAGGAGTGCATCTGGCTCCCGGACAACCTGTAATCTTAAATGTGGAACTGGCCAGCTCACTTGACATAAACGAGCCGTGATTAGCTGATTCACACATTGATCTTGGCCATTTCAAACATAAGTCGCAATGATATGCTTTAATTCAGTCCCCATTGGTCCTTCTGTCACGGATTGCACGGAGATGGGCATTACAGAGCTTGTCTCATGCGTTAAGCCTCCTCTCAGCCAGCAGCGTGGCTATAAAGCATAGTATAGAACTATGTAAAAATGTGTAGGGGAAAATTAAACCACGAAAGTGAACTGCGTAGTACTCCAAATCACACAGGCGGACGATCGGTTTCACTTTCATGACTTTTTAGCCTGTCAAATTGTCGCCACATCCAGGAGAGTGAGACTCACAAAACGGCTGCCTTGAGAGGCTCCACCTGTCTAGGCCACTGTGATCCACATGTCCACCTGGTTGTGATTTACACATCCAGGAAATATACGCAACGCAATATAATAATATACGCAATATGTTTCCATTTGTTTTTTTCCATGTGATGAGTGCGCAACTAAGCAACGATTGTCACTCAAGTGTGAGTGGCTTTCATTGTTGTTTTCTCAAGATTTTTATCAATCACAACTCAGCGACTATATAATATATACTAGGGCTGTCAAACGACTAACATTTTTAATCGAGTTAATTACAGCTTAAAAATTAATTAATTGTAATTAATCGCAATTCAAACCATCTATAAAATATGCCATATTTTTCTGTAAATTATTGTTGGAATGGAAAGATAAGACACAAGATGGATATATACATTCAACATACGGTACAAAGGGACTGTATTTGTTTATTATAACAATAAATCAACAAGATGGCATTAACATTATTAACATTCTATTAAAGCGATCCATGGATAGAAAGACTTGTAGTCCTTAAAAGATAAATGTTAGTACAAGTTATAGAAATTTTATATTAAAACCCCTCTTAATGTTTTCGTTTTAATAAAATTTGTAAAAATTTCAATCAAAAAATAAACTAGTAGCCCGCCATTGTTGATGTCAGTAATTACTTACACAATGCTCATGGGTGCTGAAGCCTATAAAATCAGTCGCACCCAAGTGCCAGCAGAGGGCGGCAAAACTCCATAAAACACGTGTGGGCAGTTCACTGTACTGTCATTTAAATCTGTCTGAGCGGGGCATGTGCGTTAATTGCGTCAAATATTTTAACGTGATTAATTTTTTAAAAATAATTACCGCCCGTTAACGCGATAATTTTGACAGCCCTAATATATACACATACACACAGACAAAAACATTCTGTATGGCTCTCGTAGAATCACATTATTAAATATGTTGGTTGTTTTGGCTCTCTCAGTCAAAAAGGTTCCCGACCCCTGCCCTAATCCGTTCCAAGCCCCCGCAAAATTCAGATATAAATCTTTTATAATGCATAAAAATGCATCAAAACATGTAAGAAATACATGTTAAAATTAGATTATTGTACAATAAACATGAAATCTGAGTTGTGCATAATTAAAAAAAAAAAAAAAAAAAAAAAGAGTAAAGAATAAAAGTTAATACACTCTTGTAAAGCTGTCGGGGTGAATGAAGAGGAAGGGCACTTGGATACACACATACACGTACAGTGGAGGTCCCTTTTAGCCAATTAGATGCCAGGAATGCTAGGCAATATCCAATGGCAGAGCAGCTATAAGTATGTTACGTTCAGTAAACTCTGGGAGCTGCTAGAACCAGCCATACTGTATTTTTGCCTTTTGTATCCTGAAATTTCTTTCTTAACAAAAGGCAATATTTTCCCGTTGAGGCGTGTCTAAACCTGAAAGTTCTGTATGTAGAGAAGTTCGTAAGTAGAGGTACCACTGTAATTTTTATTCAAAACGGAAGTACGAAAAGGGCCACGTGATTGGACATCTGTCATTGTCAATGGCACAGAAGCAGTGCTGAACGATTAACCCGAGTAATTCGATTACAAAAAAGATATGAATTAAATTTCGCCGGTTCGATTATTTGTTTAATTAAAGTGGCGTTGTCGTGGTTTGTTTTGAAAGTGTTTGTATTTAGTTTTTATTTGATTTGGGTGGATACACTGCCCTTTAGTGGCAACAGTGAATATGACATAACTCATTTCACATGGCTAAATCCAGCTGCTCCCTGTTAAGACCAACATAAGCTAAGTTTTTGTTTGAGCTAATGTTTCTTTTAATGCCTTCGTAATTTAGTTTATATGTCTGTTTAGCCGTTTTTTGTAGGAATATGTGTTTAAACCATTTGTTAAGAGCATTGAAAATAAAAGTTAGCATTTTATAGCATTTAAGCTAGCAGACTTTTGCTACGCAAGTTAGCCAATTGTTCTTTTGTTGTACTCCGATCCTCATTTCTCTCTCTGTACTCCTCTTTCATAAAATGGATGTTATGAGCAAAACTCGTCTGAGTTGGTCATGAAACTAGATAGTGCTCCAACGATTAATCGAAAAACTTGAGTAATTTTGCTGTTTCGAGGATTCGTTTCATTAGAGTGGCGTTGTAATGGTTTGTTTTGAAAGTGTTTGCATTTAGGTTTAGTGATTTGCGTGGATACTTTACCCTCTAGTGGCAACAGTTGATAGGACATGACTTATCCAACATGGCTGCATCCAGCTGCTCCCTGTTAAGACCAACATAAGGTTGTAAGTTTTACTTCGAGCTAATGTGATTGTTTATGTATTTATAATTTAGTTTGGAAGTATATTTAGAATTTGTTTTGTGGTAATATGTGTTTGAACGATTTGTTAAGAGCAATGTAAAAAAAAGTTAGCATTTTATAGCATTTAAGCTAGCGGTCTTTTGCTATGTTAGTTAAGTTAGCCAATTGTTCTTTTGTTGTACTTAAATCCTCATTTACTTATTTATTTATACCGTTTGAGGCTTAGCCCACGTATTTTCTTTTTTTTTTTGTCCCTTATTACTCGATTATTCGAACTAACTAGTTCATTGATTAATCAACTACTTAAAATAATCGATAGCTACAGCCCAACACAGAAGCCTTATTGGAAGTCTGCGCTTTTTTTCTTCTCATGCTTCAACTCAAACTGCAGACTGCTCAGCTTGCACTCTTTAGCTTGTGAGGGGGAAAAAATTGACCTTTCTAAAATAGTTCGAGACAAATCGTAACAGATGTAACTATAAAAATGTCCAAGACTAAGTGAATAAATAAGCAGAATTTTCCTTGAGCCGGCCGAGCAAGTTGAGATCATACATGCGCTGCTCCCGGAAGACCTCAAATATACACCGGGATACATTTCAGGATATAGTTTCATGTGTACGCGCCTCTGTCATTAGCCAAATCCGGCAGCTGTGCGCGGTGGCGGTGGCCCAAAAATTGCGCACGCACACAGTAGCACCTTTGTCTTCGTCACTGAGGCCCTCCAGAAGAAGCAGTGTTTAAAAAGTGACTTTCATCACCGCAAAACAAGGTCTGATCGTGTTCTTAATCGCTTTGTGCACAATGGATTTCGTGCCAGAGATAACTAGACGCAGAAGCATGTGAGAGGCATCAAAACATGATTGATTTTTTTTTTTTAATGGGATTCTGTGGGGGGGGTGTAATGCAAAATGCCTTTGTTGTCAGAACCGCCTTTGCAAGAATGTTACATTAATAGAACAAAGGAGTTTATTTTGCCATTTCAATCTGGAATGGCTACAAACAATATTAACGCTGCGAGCAGCCATCCACGGGAACCAGCGGACTTTTTCTCGGCAAACACAGACACCGTGTTCCGCACTGGAATTTTTTGGAGCTTCAGAGGAAAATGACAGACATCCTGTTTTGATTTGAAGAAGAAACATATCTGTTCATTTTATATGATCAGGTTAGAGAACAGGGGTGTCAACTAGAGCTGGGAATCTTTGGGCACCCAACGATTCGATTACGATTACGTTTCAGAGGCTCCGATTCGATTCTAAAACGATTATTGATGCACCCCCCTCCTTTTTTTTTTTTTTTTTTTTTTTAAATGTTTTGTACATTAGTTCCAAAATTGTTCAAAAATCCTCTCAGCCTAAACCAAACTACTATTTCAGTATCAAGTTAACATATAACAGTAAACAAATATACAAAAATAACAGTAAATAAAAAAAACTCCAGTCCCCATTCTGTATCGGCAGCTTTGAACTACATTCAATTAATTTAATGTTGTGAATCAACTGTCACAGTTGCTAAAATTGCTCCCATTATTCCATAATTTCATTTCTGTCTACTTTTGTCAAAGTTTTAACACTATTTCATCATTTAAAGATAGATTCAAGACAAGATTCTGCCGATTTAGGAGTATTTTAGATAAAAAGTTAATTAAGTTCGCTACAACAGAGCCTTCTAGAGAGGTCTACTGCTTTAAGATGGTGGCCGTTTACTTATGCCGGAAAGTCTGTCATTTCGCATCTCTGTTCAATAATACATGTTCTAACACCGACGTCGTCTGTCTTTTTGCATCTAGTTCTACATATATATTATATCTACTGTAGCCGTATGTTTATAGCAACTAGCAACTGGCGTTGTTTCTATCGGCTGTCGGCCGCAGTCAGGTATGATTGTTTTTTTTTATCTAGCGGCATGAGTTGAACATGATATTTACTCTCGGTCCGTTCCTCATTGCGTCCCAAAGACCTCGCTGACTGTGTTTTACTTCCGCTTTACCTGGTATAATTCAATAAACGGAATTTGGATATTTGTGAATCGTTCTCAAATCTTCCACGGCCGAATCGCGGATAATCTAAGAATCGGAAATTTCGCACGCCTCTAGCGTCAACCTCTATTTGTGATCTAAAAATGGTCCAAATCCTCTTTTTTTCAAACTTTTAAAGGAAACTATTATCTTGTTTTTATTTCTTTTAAATATATATAGTCACATTTTTCAAACAAAAAAACAAACAAGGGTACAGTTATACAATGATTGGTAAAACAGTTATCTTTATTTATTATTATTTTTAATGGAGTTGTCCGATCAGTGTTGTTAAAAATGGTGTTAGAGTATAACGGCGTTTACAACAGCATTATTTTTTTTTTTCCAGTTGTGAGTAATCTAATGAACTACTTTTCCCATTTTGCAACGCCTTTACCGTTACTGAGGATGTGAAGGGGCGCGTTACTATAATTTGGTTGAATGAAGCGCAAGTTGTCTGATTTTGTCACACAGTCATACGCCTTCCTGACTAGCTGCCTTGGAGGGAGCAGAGCGGGAGCTTGTGAAGAGTTAAAGAAAACGTTTGGCCTCCAGTTTTGCCAACAAAGGGTACATAACAAAGTATTGAGATGAACTTTTGGTATTGACCAAATACTTATTTTCCACCATGATTTGGAAATAAATTCTTTAAAAATCAAACAATGTGATTTTCTTGTTTTTTCATGGTTGAGGTTTACCCAAGTTGACAATTACAGACCTCTCTAATATTTTCAAGTGTGAGAACTTGCACAATTAGTGGTTGACAAAATACTTATTTGCCCCACTGTATGTTATATCAGGACAGCCTAAAAAGTCTTTAAAACCCACACTTGAATTTGAACAGGAAGTCTGCTATTTTGGTTTGAAGTAACCGTTTTTTTTCCCCAACTTGGGATATAGGGTCTATTTAGGAGATCCACACAAATAAGCCCCAATCAGCAGGTACTAGACAGACGGGCGACGCTAAATTGCAAAGATTTGTGGACACCAATCAATGTGGGCCAAGTTAGATGATCATTTTGAAGATTCACATGAAATGAAGTAAGCATGGCTTGCCGGTTATCACTAAGCTTCACTTTTCCAACTGTACTGTATATAGAACCAACTGTATCTGTCTTTGAATATAGCAACAACACAAAGGTCCACATTGTTCCTGACGGAAAGCGGTGTTCCACGCAATCGGGCCCTTAAGTAAACTTTCCTTCCCTTCCACAGGCGCGCACAGAGGAGGGCAACAACGAGCTGGCCGCTGTCGGGCCCAGCGGGGACTTCGAGATCCGTGAGGACCAGAGAAACGACCTGGGCCGGGGACTGGTGCCAGAGGATCCGGATCTGGTCGGCAACACGGTGGACGCCGGCAGCTCGGCCGCGCAGCTTCCGCAGAAGAACATCCTAGAGAGGAAAGAAGTCTTGATAGGTTGGTGTTGTCTTTGTAGGAGCTTGTAAGCACCTTCCCTGTGTGTCCCACTTAAACGCTTTATCTAGAAACAATTTGCCTGTTTGCTTTGACTTCACCAGTGTTAAAAGGACAGTCTCAATCCAATTTAAATATCCAAATTATCCATTTTGTTAGACCTCTGATAATGGAGAAAATAACAGTTAAAAACAAAAAATGACATCATTGGCTATGTTTAATTAAAGCGGCGTAATAGTTTGTTTTGAAAGTGTTAGCATTTAGTTTTATTAATTTAGGTGGATACACTGCCCTTTAGTCTGCCTCATTTCACATGGCTGAATGCAGCTGCTCCCTGTTAAGACCAACATAAGCTAGGTTTTTGTTTGAGCTTTTTTTTTTTTTAATGCATTCATAATTTACTTTAAAGGTATATGTAGCCGTTTTTTGTGGGAATATGTGTTTGAACTATTTGTTAAGAGCATTGTAAAAAACAAAACAAAACGGCATTTTACAGCATTTAAGCTAGCGGACTTTTGTTATATAAGTTAACCAATTGTTCTTTTGTTGAAAATACAGTATATCCTCATTTTCTGAGGCTCAGGTCAGGGATTTTAATGTTATATGTTCCTTATCCTATTACTCGATTATTCGAACTAACTAGTTCATCGATTAACCGACCACTAAAATAATTGATAGCTGCAGCCCTACTCTATTTCTTGTTTTTTTACATGATGCCCAACTCTCATTTTATGGTCATTGTGTAATAGTTTAATTGTAACATGGTTTTTTTTTTTTTATGTTTTGATGCATTTTTATGCTTTATAAAAGATTTTTGTCTGAATTTTTGGGGGTTCAGAACAGACTAGGGCAGGGGTCCCCAAACTTTTTCCTGTGAGGGCCACATAACTTTTCTCTTCTCTGATGAGGGGCCGGGGTCAGTTTGTAACAGAAAAAGTGTGACAATTGCTTAATTAATTAAATTAATTAATTATAGATTAATATGATTAAATAAAAATGTATTGTTTTTAAGAAAGCCACAATCAAATAATGCTTTCTGGATTCTTCACGGAACAAAAGTAAATAAAATAAAAATAATAATATAATTAGGGCTGTCAAAATTATCGCATTAACGGGCGGTAATTAATTTTTTAAATTAATCACGTAAAAATCTTTGACGCATTTAACGCATATGCCCCGCTCAAACAGATTAAAATGACAGCAGTGTAATGGCCACTTGTTATTTGTGTTTTTTGGTGTTTTGTCGCCCTCTGCTGGCGCTTGGGTGCGACTGATTTTATGGGTTTCAGCACCAATTATTGACATCAACAATGGCGAGCTACTAGTTTATTTTGTGATTGAAAATTTTACAAATTTTATTAAAACAGAAACATTAAGAGGGGTTTTAATATAAAATGTCTATAAACTACAAGTCTTTCTATCCATGGATCGCTTTAACAGAATGTTAATAATGTTAATGCCATCTTGCTGATTTATTGTTATAATAAACAAATACAGTACTTATGTACCATATGTTGAATGTATATATCCGTCTAGTGTCTTATCTTTTCATTCTAACAATACTTTACAGAAAAATATGGCATATTTTATAGATGGTTTGAATTGCGATTAATTACGATTAATTAATTTTTAAGCTGTAATTAACTCGATTAAAGATTTTAATCGTTTGACAGCTCTAAATATAATATAATACAATATAACATAATATAATAATAAATAATAATAACACTATTAATTAAATAGATAATAACCAAATAACCCTCTCTGGGTTCTTCACAGAAAAAAGCCAGGAAATAAATAACACTATTGAAAAAAAATTTTTTTTAAATCAAAATGCTCTCTGGTATTGTTCAGGGGGCCGGACCAAATGTGGAGGAGGCCGTATCCGGCTCACGGGCCGTAGTTTTGGGACCCCTGGACTAGGGCATTAACATGGATAACACGTCTATACTTATGTAATTTTCCGTTTACAAAACTACTTCCAAAACCAATTCATTTGGTAAGTAGAGGTACCACTGTATACCCTAAAACAGGGGTCTCCAAACCGGTCCTCAAGGGCCGCTGTGGGTCCTGGTTTTTGTTCCAACCGATTGAGTACCGACAATTTAACCAATGAAGTTTTTGCTAAAACAAGCAGCACCTGACTGTAATCAACTGATTACACTTCTAAGACACCAGATTGGTGCATAGGTGGTCTTTTTTTTTGTTGGAATGAAATCCTGCGCCCACTGAGGCCCTATATGGAATAGTTTGGATACCACTGCCCTAAAACATACAAGAAGACTGCCATTTTGGTTCAAAGCGACCATCTTGGACTTCATTTGTTAAGTTGTTGTGTTCCTTCAAAGATTTTGTCGGTTTGCTACCTTATTGGTAGCAGATATGCTAGCTAGTTCACTTTGTGTACTAGATGCGTGATGCTAAAATCTCAATTCGCGCTGTCACTTGTGGGCTAAGCATGGCAGCCAATTTGAATGAGTCAGCCTCTCAAACCAAGCTGGACCGCCTGGTATAGACGTGGCTTTTTAGCTCCCTGATTGCACTTCCCAACTTCTTTCCTCGTATCCCAAAGAGTTTTGTTTTTCTGCTAGCTAGCAAAGGAGTTCCCAACTGGTCTGACCTCTCTGTCTCTTCCAGCCATTCTGATTGGTGGACTTCTGGCTGTGGTTTTTGCTGATTTCCTGGTCACTGGTAAAGAGCAGGAGGCAACAGACTTTAGACTAGACTTTGTGCGTGTTAGAGAAGAAAACATAGGAGCGGGCTCCTCCTGTCACGTGTCAGACTGTGCTTGTTGTGACATGAGGAAGAGCATTTTTGACAAATCTTCTATTGTCTGTCAATTATTTTAAGAGAAAAAAAGTGCATGGTTAAAAGCCCAGCTGGTGCCATTTTGAAAGAAACACCACCCACGTGCTTAGCAGAGGCAAAGATTCAGAACAAAGAGTCTTTTCTCTGTTTTTTGGGAACCAATTAGTTTAACTTCATTTGCCTAGCCTTTAGTTAAGTGCATGTCGGTTTATCACATGCGGTCCCGAGTGTCCAGAAGAGTGAAAGATGTTATAGACATGTCACGTTTTTGTCTATTTTCACTTGCTTTAATGCGTGATGGTCACATGTTCTTAGACTATGTGACTTTTTTTTTGCATTCTGCGGGCGACGATCGCTGCTAGCCCATTCCAGTCTATATGGATTGGACGTCTATCACCTTCAATGGCACTGAGCTTTCTCGGGATTTAATAATGGACATAATAGATTTAGCAGAACACGTTGACGCAGGAAATTCGGACCTTGAGCATGTGGCTTACAAAACACAGCGGTTTATCGCGAGAGAAAGCTCATGCAGAACCTCAGCAATCGCTGCCATCTTGGGAAGGAAGAAGCAATAGTTTGACTCCAGAGCCGCATAGCTTGACTCAATCAACTCAAACCCCACGTAGTTCACGCCCCGCCCACCGAGTTTGATGAGCCAATGACGGATAAAATTATTTCATGCGTTACAAGGAGAACAGGAGTGCAAGAATGAAATAAATAAATGTTGAAATAAATAAAAATATATTGGAATAAATAAATGTTTAAATAAATAAATAAATACCATGGAAATAAATGTAGAAATAATTACATAAAAATTCAAACAAATAAATGAAAATTGAAATAAATGAATGAAAAATTAAATAAAGAGTGAAATAAATAAATAAAAAGTTAAATATATCAATAAAAATGGAAAGAAATATAAACTGCAACAAATAAATAAATAAATAAATAATAAAATAAATAAAAACTGAAGTAAAGTAATACATTTTGAAATAAATGTTGTAACAAAAAAATAGAAATTAATGTAGAAATGACTAAATAAAACATTAAAATAAATCAAAAGTGAAACAAATGAATAGATATTTAAATAAATGTAAAGAAAGTGAAATAAATAAAGTTAAATGTATTAATAACAAATGAAATGCATATAAATTGAAATAAATAAATAAATAATGAAATAAATGAATCAAAATTGAAATGAATGAATAAAAATTTAAATAAAAAGAAAGTGAATTAAATAAAAGTTAAATATATCAGTAAAAATTGAAATAATTAAATAAAATGGAAATACATTTAGCAATAATTATATAAAGAAAAATTCAAAATAAATAAAAATGAAATAATTGAATAAATATATAGGAATAAATAAGTAAAATGGAAATAAATGTACAAATAATTAAATTCAAATTAAAATTAAAGAAAATTGAAATCAATATAATGTTAAATATATCAATAAAAATTGAAATAAAAACATAAAATGGAAATGTAGAAATAATTAAATAAAAAATTAAAATAAATAAATAAAAACTGAAATAAATGAAAAAATGTAAATAAATAAAAAGTGAAATGGAATGGAATGGAATTTTATTGTTATCATCATCGGTATCACTGACAATCATTGACAATTACAAAATGTGATATGATTTGCCCGAAGGAACCGAAGAAGAAGACAAAGGCGGACAGGATGAAGCATATGCTTATCAGTTTCCCGTCCCCCATACAACTAAAGACGCACATTCAGGCATGGAACATACATCAAAACTCTACAATAACACAGTCAACAATCTGGGTTTAGTGAGCGCTTCAGGAGCTTAGAGAGTGCGTCTGTACACAGTGAAGGCTGAGCAGATAAAGTAAATAAAAAAATAAAAGTAAACACCGTATATCAATAAAAATTGAGATATACACATTGAAATTAATAAATAAATTTGAAAACAATCAATACATTCATATTGAAATAAATAAAAACATTAAAATAGAAGCATTTTAAAGCAACACTTAGTAACTTTTCAGTTTTAGTCAAGTCTACCGACACCGGTGGGAAAAAAGCGACACCGGTGGGAAAAAGCGGTAATGTATTGCCTTAAGGAAGACTGCGTTTCCCGTGAGGACCAGCGCACACCCGCACAGTGTTATAAAATCATGATCTCCCGGTCGCCTGCAGATGGCGTAAATGATATTTCTGTTCCCATCAACTGTGTGAAGGATGAATAGTAATAAGGTGATGAATCCAGTTGTGGCTAAACAATAGCGTGTGACGGTTAGCAAACGTGTGGCTTAGTGTGGCTAACCCCCCACCCCACCCGAAATTGTTAACAATGACGAGGGGCCAGCGTTTACTCTTGACTATACTGGTAGCCTCCCTTATTTTTTCTCTCTCCTCGGACAAAACTTTTTGTCTCTTTTGTTGCCATGCCATCTTTGCAGAATTCACGCGATAGAGTTCACATCGACTTCCACCTTTATAATGAATGGGGAAAGTGACGTATGCCGTAACAGTGAGCACATTTTGAGTTTTTTTGTGTGGCAGGGTTGGTGAAAGCGATACAGACCCCACTCAAGATATAAAAGAGGTGTCATTCAACTAGTTATCAGTCGTAATATCATCCCAAATGTTATGAAAATATTTTATAAAGGTTGAAAAGTTACCTAGTGTTGCTTTAATGACACATTTAAACATTTATTTAATTGTGTATCACTGACAGGGCTCGGGGCTGATCCGTAGAGGGACTATTTTGAAAAAAATTCAAATATTTTCAAAACCAAAGCCGCTAGCGAGCTAAAACCAAAACAAGCACCTCCCTTTTACATGTGAATATTTGACGCAATTAACGCACAAATGCCCTGCTCAAACAGATTAAAATGACAGCACAGTTAAAGCTGTACTTGTTGTGTTTTTCGGAGTTTTGCCGCCCTCTGCTGGCGCTTGGGTCCGACTGATTTTATAGGCTTCAGCACCCATGAGCATTGTGTAAGTAATTATTGACATCAACAACGGTGGGCTACTTGTTTATTTTTTGATTGAAAATTTTACAAATTTTATTAAAACGAAAACATGAAGAGGGGTTTTAATATAAAATTTCTATAAATTGTACTAAAATTTATCTTTTAAGAACTACAAGTCTTTCTATCCATGGATCGCTTTAACAGAATGTTAATAATGGTAATGCCATCTTGTTGATTTATTTTTATAATAAAGAAATACAGTACTTATGTACCGTATGTTGAATGTATATATCCATCTTGTGTCTTATCTTTCCATTCCAACAATAATTTACAGAAAAATATGGCATATTTTATCGATGGTTTGAATTGCGATTAATTGCGATTAATTACGATTAATTAATTTTTAAGCTGTAATTAACTCGATTAAAAATTTTAATCGTTTGACAGCCCTAAAAAAACTTAAAATGGCTATGAAATACGCAAATTTTACGCTAGATGCACAAAAATCACCAAATGCAGAGATAATCACCTATATTTTCAGGATCAATAGCAATATTATATATATATGTTTTTGCCCAAAATAGCAACTAAAATCTTTTTTTTTTTTCCATCTAGTGCAAGTTTTCAACAGCTAAATAAATCACTCAATTTTCACATCAAAAATTTAAAACTTGAGGTGAGCATGCAGAATCATCTTAATTTTACTCAACAACAGCAAAATTATAGCATTTTCTTTATACAATTACAACTTATTTAGGTTGAATTCTGCTATTGTGTAGAGATACAAAATCCAACATGGCGGCCGTCATAAAAAAAAAGACCTTTTTGGTTGAAAATTGCAGATTTTCTATAGATATGAACGTAAAACAGTCTAAATTCCTGGTTAAAAGTAAAAAAACGGGAAGTTATCGCTTATTTTATGTAAATATTTCAAGTAAAAGTTACGCTATTGTGTAATCCAACATGGCGGCCGTCACAAAACAGAGCTTTTTAGGTTGAAAATTCTTGTAAATAAATACTTAAATCGCGGAATTTCTATAGATATGAATGAAAATATGGGCAGTTGTCGTTCATTTTACGTAAATATTTCAAGTAGACATTACGTTTTTCAACGTGGCGGCCGTGACGAAACAAAGAGCTTTTAAAGTTAAAAAAATTCTTGTACATAAACGCTTAAATTGTGGAATTTCTGTAAATATGAACGTAAAGCAATCTAGATTCTTGGTTAAAAGCAAAAAACTGGCAGATATTGTTCATTTTACGTAAATATTTCAAGCCAAAGCTACACTAATTTTATCCATTGATTTTTTTTTTTTTTCACGTTTTACACTTCTGCCTGCTTGTATGCAGTAAAACCTACGTCCTATTTCCACCTAAATCCTGCATTAGAATGCAGGGTTTGAGTTTAGCCAACTCAACGTTCTGCCTGCGTCAGCCCCCTATGGTGGAGTCTACAGTGGGGAGGACAAGTATTTGATACACTGCCGATTTTGCTGGTTTTCCCACTTGCAAAGCATGTAGAGGTCTGAAATTTGTATCATATGTTCTCTTCAACTGTGAGGGACGGAATCTAATACAAAAAAACAGAAAATCACGTTGTATGATTTTTTAAGTAATACATTTGCATTTAATTGCAAGAAATAAGTATTTGATACATCACAAATATCGAACTTAATATTTGGTACAGAAAACTTTATTTGCTATTATAGTTACCAAACGTTTCCTGTAGCCCTTACTCCTTGACAAGGTTTGCACACACTGCAGCAGGGATTTTGGCCCACTCCTTCATGCAGATCTTCTCCAGAGCCTTCAGGTTTCGGGGCTGCTGTCGGGCAACACGGACTTTCAGCTCCCTCCATAGATTTTCTATCGGGTTCAGATCTGGTGACTGGCTAGGCCACTCCAGGACCTTAAGATGCTTCTTACGGAGCCACTCTTTAGTTGCCATGGCTTTGTGCTTTGGGTCGTTGTCATGCTGGAAGACAAAGCCACGACCCATCTTCAGGGCTCTCACTGAAGGAAGGAGGTTGTCAGCCAAGATTTGGCAATACATAGCCCCATCCATCCTCCCCTCAATACGGTGAAGTCGTCCTGTACCCTTGGCAGAGAAGCAGCCGCAAAAAATGATGTTTCCTCCGTGTTTCACGTTTGGGATGGTGTTCTTGGGGTTGTAGTCATCCTTCTTTTTCCTCCAAACATGACGAGCCGAGTTTAGACCAAAAAGTTCAATTTTGGTCTCATCCGACCACATGACCTTCTCCCGTTTCTCCTCTGGATCATCCAGATGGTCAGTGGCAAACTTCAGACGTGTCTGGACATGCACTGGCTTCAGCAGCGGGACCTTGTGTGCGCTGTAGGATTTTAATCCATGACGGCGTAATGTGTTTCCGATGGTTTTCTCCGAGACTGTGTTTCCAGCTCTCTTCAGGTCATTGACCAGGTCCTGCCGTGTAGTTCTGGACTGATCCCTCACCTTCCTCATGATCAGTGATGCCCCACGAGGTGAGATCTTGCATGGAGCCCCAGAACGAGGCAGATTGACCGTCAACTTGAACTTCTTCCATTTTCTAATAATCGCTCCAACAGTTTTTACCTTCTCACCAAGCTGCTTGCTTATTTTCCTGTAGCCCATCTCAGCCTTGTGCAGGTCTATTATTTTATCCCTGATGTCCATACACAGCTCTTTGGTCTTGGCCATTGTGGAGAGGTTGGAGTTTGTTTGTTTGAGCATGTGAACAGGTGTCTTTTATACAGGTAACAAGTTCAAACAGGTGCAGTTACCTCCGGTAATGAGTGGAGAACAGGAGGGGTTCTTAAAAAAGAACTAAGAGCCGAAATATTTACTAGTTGGTAATGTATCAAATACTTATTTCATGCAGTTAAATACAAATTTATTATTTAAACATTTTTGTATTAGATTCCATCCCTCACAGTTGAAGAGAACTAATGATACAAATTACAGACCTCTACATGGCTTGCAAGTGGGAAAACCAGCAAAATCGGCAGTGTATCAAATACTTGTTCTCCCCACTGTATGTGTGTATTTATTTATTAATCTATTGCACTCCTGGTCCTTCGTATGATGCTTCCTGTAGGAGCCTACCTTCAAGCTGCTGCAGGGTCCTTCTGGGGTCCTACCATCAGTCAGCAGCAGCCACAGTTGCCCACATAGATGCCTGATTAAAATCTTTTTTTTTTATCGACTTATTTTGTTAATTGACCGATGTTGGAAAAAAGTCCATATAACGGTCGGCCTTTGCTACGTTGTCACACCCCTCGTGAACACACCCATAATCATTTAATGCAGCCAATAGAAATCATCAGTCAATCACATGCTCTCCCTTATGTGTGTCGCTTGTCACAAGATTATCTCAGTCTTAAATGTTCTTTCCTCTCGTCTGGTCTCATCAGCTGTCATCGTCGGCGGCGTGGTGGGCGCCCTGTTCGCCGCCTTCCTGGTCATGCTCCTCGTCTACCGCATGAAGAAGAAAGACGAAGGCAGCTACACACTGGAGGAGCCCAAGCAGGCCACCGTCACCTACCAGAAGCCGGACAAGCAGGAAGAGTTTTACGCGTAACGCCCGAACGCACCGTCACGACCGCCGCCATGACGCCAAACCTCCTCTTCCTCTGCATCGCTTTCCATCCATCCCCCTCTCTCTCTTCCTCTCGTCTGCCAACCACGAGAGCGCCTTTTTTTGCGGACTTCTTGGAACTTTCTTTTCAATGAAAGCGTGGGGGAAAAGGGGACAAAAAAAAACAAACAAAAAGAAAATATTCTTTAAAAAAAAAATAACACATACACTTTTTTTTTTCCAATGTTATTAATATTCTCTTGTTCTGTATGTGATATGATTATTTTGTAAGAAAAACATCAAAACTAAACACGTTTGTGTGTTGGCGTTCAAAAAAAAAAACTAAACAAAAGGTACCCTTAAGTTTTTAAGCGAAAAAGTAAGAGAGGCGTCGGGGTACGGAAGATTCCCGCTATCTGATTGGTCGCACAGAGCAGGAAGTCCAAAGGAAAGGTCTCGTCGGTGCCTTCCGTCCTTCCTCTCGCACGTCCGCTCTCTCTGCGCTCGTCCAATCGGAACACGTTGCTGTACAAAGACAGTTGACTGATAGTAATAATCCATAATATATCCATCAATGTTTTGGCCTGGGTCGTTGAATTATTACAATAATAATAATAATAATAATAATGCTGTATTGATAATAATACTTAAACAAGAGGATGTGTATTTAGCTGTTTAAAACAAAACAAAAAACTTTATATGTAAATATCAGCGTTATCCTCTTCCGGCATCGCTAATCATCTGCATGAGTATTTTTCTTTGTTTTTTAATTTATCTGTCATCACTTTAGATGAGCTGTGCTCTCGTCACACACACGCGCGCACACACACAAAAACTTCATTTTCACTTCCTGTCTTGATATCGTTGTGTCTTTTCTACTTCCTGTCCTAACGTTCAACATACAAAACGCACACGTGAACTGCAATACTGTCGATCGCAACGTCATGGGTTGACATCAGCCTGTTTTTTTTTTTTTATCTATTGTCGCTCGGTTTTGCACCCTTACCACCATGTTTGCATGACTTTCATACCGCCTGTAGAGGAGGAGGGGGGGCAACAGGTTTGGATTTGGGGTGGGGGGGTGCTTCTATCTAAGATTGTAATCATGCCAGTGCGACTGGGCTAGTAGCTTCTTATACTCAGTACTGTAGATACGGAAAAAAAAAAAACATGCATGGGAGTCAAACTATACTTTTGTGTGTGTGTGTGTGTGTCTGTGTGTGTGTGTGTGTGGTGGTCGAATGGGTGTTAACCTAAGTTCTCACTCTTCCACAGATTGGTGGGACGCCTCATTCACTGGTGTGTGCGTGAATATCTCGCCTGAAAATGTCACTTTTAACTCATTGGCTGCCATTAATGAAGATAGACTCATTCAAAACTCTAAGAAGGTTACTGTCAAATTAACAAATTACTGTAAATAGAATGACATTTTGACTGGCGTTTTATTGTGGTCTGATGGTAGAGGTGATGTCACCAGTTTTTGTTTGTCCCCTACTCCAAATGGGGTTTAAACTAGTGGCGGTCGAGCGCACTGACCACTGAGCTAATACCTGAAGCTAGCTTTCACTGCAATCTCGTGCTTTTCAGTTCTTAGGAGTAAGGTTCTTCTAACCTTTTACACACACATCACGTAGCTCAGCAGTCGGCACCCTCGACTGCCCCCACTCCAATTGGGGTTTGAATTTGTGGCAGTCGAGGGCACTGACTACTGAGGTAATAGCCAAAGCTAGCCTTAGCTGCCATCTTGTTCTTTTCAGTTCTTGAGTAAGGTACTTCTAAGCTTTTACACACACATCACTTGCTCCAAATGGTCGTTCAGCACCTCAGCAGTCAGCAACCTCGACTGCCCCCACTCCAAATGGGGTTTGAACTCGTGGCGGTCGAGCGCACTGACTACTGCGCTAATAGCCGAAGCTAGCTTTAGCTGCCATCTTCTTCTACTCGGTTCTTGAGTAAGGTTCTTCTATGCTTTTACACACATATCAGGTAGCTCAGCAGTCAGCACCCTCGACTGCCCCCACTCCAAATGGGGTTTGAACTTGTGGCAGTTGAGCGCACTGACTACTGAGCTAATAGCTAAAGCTAGCCTTAGCTGCCAGCTTGTTCTTTTCAGTTCGTGAGAAAGGTTCTTCCTCCAAATGGTCTTCAGTAGTTTAGCAGTCAGCACCCTCGACACCCCCCACTCCAAATGGGGTTTGAACTCGTGGCAGTCGAGTGCACTCACTACTGAGCTAATAGCCAAAGCAAGCTTCTTCTTTTCATTTCTTAGGAATAAGGTTCTTCAGTAGCTCAGCAGTCTGCACCCTCGACAGCCCCCACTCCAAATGGGGTTTGAACGCGTGGCAGTCAAGCGCACTGATTACTGAGCTAATAGCCGAAGCTAGCCTTAGCTGCCATCTTGTTCTTTTCTGTTCTTGAGTAAGGTTCTTCCTCCAAATAGTCTTCAGTAGCTCAGCAGTCAGCACCCTCGACAGCCCCCTCTCCAAATGGAGTTTGAACTCATTGCAGTCGAGCGCACTCACTACTGAGCTAATAGCCAAAGCAAGCTTCTTCTTTTCATTTCTGAGGAATAAAGTTCTTTTAACCTTCTACACACACATCACTTGCTCCAAATGGTCTTCAGTAGCTCAGCAGTTAGCACCCTCGACAGCTCCCACTCCAAATGGGGTTTGAACTCGTGGCAGTTCAGCGCACCAACTATTGAGGTAATAGTCGAAGCTAGCTTTAGCCATCTCATTCTTTTCAGTTCTTAGATGAAAGGTTCTTCTAACCTTCTACTTACACATCACTTGCTCAAAATGGTCGTTCAGCAGTCAGCACCCTGGACTGCCCTCACTCCAAATGGGGTTTGAACTCGTGGCGGTCGAACGCACGGACTACTGAGCTAATAGCCAAAGCTACCTTCAGCTGCCATCTGACTCTTTTCAGTTTTTAGGAGTAAGGTTCTTCTAACCTTCTACTTACACATCACTTGCTCCAAATGGTTGTTCAGCAGCTCAGCAGTCAGCACCCACGAGTACCCCCACTCTAAATGGGGTTTGAACTTGTGGCAGTCTAGCGCACTGGTTACTGAGCTAATAGCTGAAGTTTTAGAAGTAAGGTCCTTCTAATCTTTTACACACACATCGCGTACCTCAGCAGTCAGCACCCTCGACTGCCCCACTAGAAGTAGGGTTTGAACTCAATGCAGTCAATCGCGCTGATTACTAAGCTAATAGCCTAAGCTAGCCTTAGCTGCCATCTTGGTCTTCTCTGTTCCTGAGTAAGATTCTTCTTCCAAATGATCTTTAGTAGCTCAATAGTCAGCACCCTCGACAGCCCCCACTTCAAATGGGGTTTGAACTCGTGGCAGTCGAGCGCACTGACTACTGAGCTAATAGCCAATGCTAACTTCCGCTCTCAACACATTCTTTTAAGTTTTTAGGGGTAAGGTTCTTCTAACCTTTTACACATCCATCACTTGCTACAAATGGTCTTCAGTACCTCAGCAGTCCATACCTCGCCTGGCGCAGTGACGTCACCACCATCAAGACTGGTACATATGGATCGCAATGTTAAAAAAAATGACGATGCTAATTTTTTTTTTAAATGATTTCATGTTTTAAAAAAAATCAACAAAAACATAACTTAAGCATTATGCACATTTTATGGAATTTTTTTAACAGTAAATTTTTGGCAAACCGTAAACCCACCGTAAAACACCGTAAAAACAACTTTAAATTACAGTAAAATACTGTCTGCTGTATGGGATAGAGTATAATACATGTAAAAAACAGTATAGTGCCTCACTTGTTTTTAAGCTAACACTCATAGTAGAGAAAAAAAATCATAAAATGATATATAATCTTATTTATATATATTAGTCCATATATCTCCAGTCTCAATGATGGGGATAAAAACACACATTGAGCGTCCTGACTGCTGAGCTACTGGTTGAAGGAAGTTCTGTGCATGTAGGAAGTTTAGGAAAACTGTACTAGCATACTTGAGAACTTAAAAGAACATACTAGAAACTACTAGCATACTAGAATGGGATGTTAGCTCAGTAGTCAGCACGTTCGACTGCCACGGCGACAATACGGATTCAAACCCAGGTTATTTTTTTCCACATTATTTTTTTTGTTAATTTGACGCTAACCCTGGAAGGGCGTGGCTATTTTCTGTCTATTGTACTGAAAATTTTGACATTTTTTGTTGTTTTTTTTCCACAGTGTAAGCTATGTAAACATAAAATTTGAAGATGCAGAACGTGATTATGTTTCAGTGCCATTAATGGTGATAGACGTCCGATCCTTTTCGACTGGGAGGGCTGGCAGCGATCATTCGCTGCCAGCCTCTCCCAGTCGAAATGGATTGGACGCCCATCGCCATCAATGGCAGCCAATGAGTTAACACTATGTAAGCGAAATGTCAAAGGTGCGTGTATGTATGAACACTTAACCCGAACCCACCGTGTGTGTGTGCGTGTGTCTCACCTGGGTATTACACAGTTGAATATAGTGTGCACAGACTGCGTGTGAGTGTGTGTGTTTGCTTGCTCACAACTGAATGTCTCTGACACGCACGCACCCGCACACACACACGCATATGCCGCTTCCGCACAGGCAGGAATGATCTTAACACGTGTTGTCTTTTCTAAAGTGACTGTCTCCAAGTGTGTGCGTGTGTTTGTAGCCAAATAAGACAAGTGCGACTGTGCGCGCGCGTGAAGCCGACGGAGGCGTGCGGCACGACTTCTACGTTTGCTGTTCTCATTCCTGTTTTTTATACATTTGCATTTTTTTAAGGCTGAGTTCTTTGAGTCATTGCGTGAGGGTGCGAGGAGGCCCAGCCTCCGCGTCACTGTCGCCCTGTCACTAATCTGCCTCTCTGTTCCAAATAAAAGACCTGATTGGCTAAAAAAAACAACTCTCTTGTCTTTATTTAGGGTTCAGTGGGGTTGGTTGTCACAAGAACACATCAAATTTTCATGATATTGTACTAAAAACAAGACGTTGTTGTACTCAGGAACTCATTGACAGGTAAGGTGATATGAAAAAGGATCAACCTTTTGGAATTTCTCACATTTCTGCATAAAATCACCATCAAACGTGATCTTTGTCAAAATCACACAGATGAAAATACAGTGTCTGCTTTAACTAAAACCACCCAAACATTTATAGTAGAGATGTCCCGATCGGCCGATCGATCGGGTCTGATCAGGTCATTTTCAAAGTATCGGAATCGGCAAAAAAATATCGTCCATGCCGTTTTTTAACACATATATATATATACAGTGCCTTGCAAAAAGTATTCGGCCCCCTTGAACCTTGCAACCTTTCGCCACATTTCAGGCTTCAAACATAAAGATATAAAATTTTAATTTTTCGTCAAGAATCAACAACAAGTGGGACACAATCGTGAAGTGGAACAAAATTTATTGGATAATTTAAACTTTTTTAACAAATAAAAAACTGAAAAGTGGGGCGTGCAATATTATTCGGCCCCCTTGCGTTAATACTTTGTAGCGCCACCTTTTGCTCCAATTACAGGTGCAAGTCGCTTGGGGTATGTTTCTATCAGTTTTGCACATCGAGAGACTGACATTCTTGCCCATTCTTCCTTGCAAAACAGCTCGAGCTCAGTGAGGTTGGATGGAGAGTGTTTGTGAACAGCAGTCTTCAGCTCTTTCCACAGATTCTCGATTGGATTCAGGTCTGGACTTTGACTTGGCCATTCTAACACCTGGATACGTTTATTTTTGAACCATTCCATTGTAGATTTGGCTTTATGTTTTGGATCATTGTCCTGTTGGAAGATAAATCTCCGCCCCAGTCTCAGGTCTTGTGCAGATACCAACAGGTTTTCTTCCAGAATGTTCCTCTATTTGGCTGCATCCATCTTGCCGTCAATTTTAACCATCTTCCCTGTCCCTGCTGAAGAAAAGCAGGCCCAAACCATGATGCTGCCACCGCCATGTTTGACAGTGGGGATGGTGTGTTCAGGGTGATGAGCAGTGTTGCTTTTACGCCAAACATACCGTTTTGCATTGTGGCCAAAAAGTTCAATTTTGGTTTCATCTGACCAGAGCACCTTCTTCCACATGTTTGGTGTGTCTCCCAGGTGGCTTGTGGCAAACTTTAAACGAGACTTTTTATGGATATCTTTGAGGAATGACTTTCTTCTTGCCACTCTTCCATAAAGGCCAGATTTGTGCAGTGTACGATTGATTGTTGTCCTATGGACAGACTCTCCCACCTCAGCTGTAGATCTCTGCAGTTCATCCAGAGTGATCATGGGCCTCTTGGCTGCATCTCTGATCAGTTTTCTCCTTGTTTGAGAAGAAAGTTTGGAAGGACGGCCGGGTCTTGGTAGATTTGCAGTGGTCTGATGCTCCTTCCATTTCAATATGATGGCTTGCACAGTGCTCCTTGAGATGTTTAAAGCTTGGGAAATCTTTTTGTATCCAAATCCGGCTTTAAACTTCTCCACAACAGTATCTCGGACCTGCCTGGTGTGTTCCTTGGTTTTCATAATGCTCTCTGCACTTTAAAAAGAACCCTGAGACTATCACAGAGCAGGTGCATTTATACGGAGACTTGATTACACACAGGTGGATTCTATTTATCATCATCGGTCATTTAGGACAACATTGGATCATTCAGAGATCCTCACTGAACTTCTGGAGTGAGTTTGCTGCACTGAAAGTAAAGAGGCCGAATACTATTGCACGCCCCACTTTTCAGTTTTTTATTTGTTAAAAAAGTTTAAATTATCCAATAAATGTTGTTCCACTTCTCGATTGTGTCCCACTTGTTGTTGATTCTTGACAAAAAAATTAAATGTTATATCTTTATGTTTGAAGCCTGAAATGTGGCGAAAGGTTGCAAGATTCAAGGGGGCCGAATACTTTTGCAAGGCACTGTGTATATATATATATATATATTTAAATTAGGGCTGCAGCTATCGATTATTTTAGTAGTTGATTAATCGATAAACCATTAGTTCGAATAATCGAGTAATCGGATAAGGAACATGAAAAAAATTAATTAACTGAGCTGAGCCTCAAACGGTATTAAAAAAATAAAATAAAAATGAGGATCTATGTACAACAAAAGAACAATTTGCTAACTTATATTGCAAAAGTCCACTAGTTTAAATGCTATAAAATGCTAAACCTTTTTACAATGCTCTTAACAAATGGTTCAGACACGTATTCCCACAAAAATAGGCTAAATATACCTATAAAATAAATTACGAATTCATTAAAAAAAAAAAAAAATCCTCAAAAAATATTTTGCTTATGTTGGTCTTAACAGGGAGCACCTGGTTTCAGCCATGTGAATTGAGGCCGAATAGAAGGCAGTGTATCCACCCTAATCAATAAAACTAAATGCAAGCACTTTCAAAATAAACCCTTACAACGTCACTTTAATTAAACGAATACTCGAATCAGCAAAATTTAATTCGAATACTCGAGTTAATCGATTAATCGTTGCAGCTCTAATTTAAATTAAATCGTTTTCTAATTGTATTTAACGTTACAAACATAATATGTTACACTCATCCAGAGTCTTTAGTTTAGGCTTAAGGTAGTGTTATCAAATTTATCCCGATAGCGGCGGTAATTAAATTTTTAAAAAACGTGTCACGTTAAAATATGTAATTAAATTAATGCATGCGCTGCACAACCCACTCTCGCATTGTCGCGCTCAATCTGTAATGGTGCTGTTATACCCATATAGAGAGATAAAAGGTAGCGTGTAATGAGTAGGGTGAATTTTGGCAGCCTTTGGAGCCTTTTTTTAATTGGCTGAAGCCTTAAAATCCCTGTCCCTACGATTAGAAATATCATGGGAAGCAATGTGGGGAAGCAAGATAGCACTTGAGCTTTGTCTTAACACCTTAAGTTTAATCCCCAACGCAGAGAAGATATATCAATTAGTAGCACTACGCACAGTCATGGTTGCACTTCCCATCATGCATTTGGGCAGAAGTTAAATGGCTACAGTATCATTTACTGAATCAATAAATACACTAGATGGCAATATTTAGTCACAATATACAAAGTCACATTTATCCTTTTAAGAATTACAAGTCTTTCTATCCGTGGATCCCTCTCACAGAAAGAATGTTAATAATGTAAATGCCATCTTGAGGATTTGTCATAATAAACAAATACAGTACTTATGTACTGTATGTTGAATGTAAATATTTGTCCGAGTTTTATTCATTTTTTTCTTAATGCATTGCCAAAATGTATATGATCTGGAAAAATTATCGGGAATGATTGGAATTGAATCGGGAGCAAAAAAAAGCAATTGGATCGGGAAATATCGGGATCGGCAGATACTCAATGTAAAACGATCGGGATCAGATCGGGAGCAAAAAACATGATCGGAACAACCCTAATTTATAATTTTTCATATTTTAATGACATTAAAAATCATAGCTTCGTGTTTCCCGCAGTGTTTTACAAGCTTGGCGGGCTGCAAGTTTTTTCCGGGGGAAACCCTAAAAGCCATTATGGTTTGTTATAAACCATCAACAACAGTCTGTCAATCTGGCACGGGTTCAGTGAATTAAACATATTCAATTGGAGGAAAAACCCTCAATTTAGATATGCTACAATAAAGCCTTCCAGAAGTATGAACCGATATATACAGTGGTATGAAAAAGTATCTGAACATTTTGGAATTTTTCCCATTTCTGCATAAAATCACTATTAAATGTGATTTGAGCTTTGTCAAAATCACACAGATGAAAAAACTGTCTGCTTTAACTTAAACTACCCAAACATTTATATGTTTTCATATTTTAATAACGATAACATGCAAACAATGATGAAAGGGGAAAAATAAGTAAGTAAACCCTATGCCTAAGGAGACTTAAAGAGCAATTGAAACCAATTTTACCAAACATTTGAAGTAAGGTGTGTGCCCAATCACTGATGAGTGGTTTCAAGCTGCACTGCCTACTATAAAACACACACCTGGTAAGAAATGTCTTGATGAGAAGCATTGTCTGATGTGCATCATGACTCGGTCAAAAGAGCTGGCTGTTGATTTATATAAAGCTGGGAAAGGATACAAAACCATCTCTAAAAGTATGGATGTCCATCAACTGACAGTCAGAGAAGTTGTCTACAAATGGAGAGAGTTTGGCACTGTTGCTTCTCTCCCATGGAGTGGCCATCCACCAAAGAGTTCAGTGCAGAATACTCAAAGCGGTGAAAAAGAACCCGAGAGTGTCTGCTAAAGACTTACTGAAATCACCAGCACATTCCAATATCTCTGTGTACACATCATGTGTACACATCAACTAT
This sequence comes from Corythoichthys intestinalis, assembly GCF_030265065.1. NCBI lineage: Eukaryota > Metazoa > Chordata > Actinopteri > Syngnathiformes > Syngnathidae > Corythoichthys > Corythoichthys intestinalis. Next base: position 30,118,941 of record NC_080416.1, read on the forward strand.
ATGTAAAACTATGGCCAGGAATGGTGTTCATGGGAGGACTCCATGGAGAAAGCCACTGTTGTCTAACAAAAAACATTGTTGCTCATTTAATGTTCGCAAAAAGGCACTTGGACACTTCACAGAAGTTTTGGCAAAATATTTTGTGGCCTGATAAAACTAAAGTTGAATTGTTTGGGAGTAAAACACAAAGTCATGTGTGGAGGAAAAATAGAACAGCTCACCAACACCAACACTTCATCCCCACCGTGAAGCATGGTGGAGAGAGCGTCATGATTTGGGGCTGTTTTGCTGCCTCCGGCCCTGGACAACTTGCAATCATTAATGGAAGAAAGAATTCAAATGTTTATCAGGATGTTTTGTAGGAAAACCTGAGGCTGTCTGTCAGCTAAAAAGAGGATGGATCCTGCAACAAGATGATGAACCAAAACAGAAGTAATTCAACTTCAGGAGAACAAATTACACATTCTGGAGTGGCCAAGTCCAGACTTGAACCCCATTGAAATGCTGAGACATGACCTAAAGACAGCGAATCATGCCAGGCGTCCCAGGAATCTGACTTAACTACAGCAATTTTGTAGAAAAGAATGGGCCAAGATTAGTCCTGATCGATGTGCCAGACTAATCTGCAGCTGCAGGAAGCCTCTGGTTGAAAATATTGCTGCCAAAGGGGGGGCCACAAAATATTAAATGTGATGGTTCACTTACTTATCCCCCCCTCCTTCTGTCATTGTTTGCATTCTATCCTCATTGAAATATGAAAACCTATAAATGTTTGGGAGGCTATAGTTAAAGCAGACCGTGTGTTTTCATCTGTGTGATTTTGACAAAGATCAGCTCACATTTGATGGTGATTTTATGCAGAAATGTGAGAAATTCCAAAAGGTTTAGATACTTTTTCATACCACTGTATTCATCTTTCCGACCACGTTTCATCACAAGGATCGCGGGGGTGCTGGAGCCTATCCCGGGCGGAAAGCTGGGTACATTCTGAACTGGTTTCCAGCCAATCGCAGGGCACATATACAGTAGCCACCAATTGTGCAAGTTCTCCCACTGTAGGCCTTTAATACTCATCATAGGTATAACTCAACTATGGGAGAAAGAATGAGAAAAAAAAATCCAGAAAATCACTTTGTCCGATTTTTAAAGAATTCATTTGTAAATTATGGTGGAAAATAAGTATTTGGTCACCTACAAACAAGCAAGATTTCTGGCTCTCACAGATCTGTAACTTCTTTAAGAGGCTCCTCTGTCCTGGCCAGTGCTTAATTTGTAAATCATAAGGTGCCGGAATGCAAAGTACATATGACAGCGCAGGGATAACGGGACAGGCACAGGTCCTGGAGCATACGCAGAAAATGGTGCTGAAAACAACACGCAAATGCCCACTTGCTATGCTGTGGGACTAACAAGCCTCAATTTCAGGTAATATCCATGGTATAAATGTTATGACAACAATTTACAATTATTTAGGCTACCCTCTGCACAGCACGGGTAATTGCCCACATAACCACAACTTGGACTTACAGTACAAAGTCAGCAATTAGTTTCTCAGCAGGTCTAACTTGTAAAACAAAACAAAAATCAGCGATTACAATAAATAACACAAACCCATTCTTTTGCGAGTTTCATCGGGGGGGATGATGTCTTCTCTGGCCCCAAAGTTCCCACCGCCTTAGAAATTGTGCAGCCCAAACCTGAATTTCCCATAAAGGTACTGGCCTGTTGCTCCGGCTGTTTATGGTCCACCTGGCTGACTGCTGGCGCTGTAGCTGGCCCACACTCTGGGTTGCGCTGAACCTGACCAGCAGCTGCCACGGTAGCAGCCTCCTGCCCCGGCTTGGCTGGCTGTCCGTGAACCTGGCTAGCTGCTGCGGTGCTAGCCTACTGCTGCACCTGGTTGTTGCTTTTCTGACTCGTTTTGAACCATTGTCCTTCTTTTTGAAAAAGGACAATAAATGCAACTGTTTATGGCATGTTGAAATACCGTTTGATCCTGCCTGCTTGCTCCCCAGATGCCGCAAATTTCCAAAGTTTTTTTTTTTTTTTTTGGTGTCAGGGGCGTGATTTGTTGGTCCAGCTTTTCAGTGCATCAACAAATCTCCGACTCTTTGAAATGATGTTAAATTTTTAGAAACAACATTGTTACCGACTGGGCCGCTGTCCCGTTTCAGTGTGACCGGCATTGCCAATTTGGCGATGGGCGAGCGTAAAGGGGAGACAGAGGGAGCGAAAAGGAGAGTTGCACGGAAGCGTGGTGTTGACTGGCTAACTGTCCCCCGCTGATTTTTGTTTAGTTAATAAAAGTCTCCATGCAACAGCCATCCGAGGCATCTCTGTGTTTTTATACAACACACCACCTCAGGGCCGGCCCAGGCCATTTGGGGGCCCTAAGCAAAATAATGCAAAGGGCCCCATATTTTTGGCCCATTTCGTCACAGTGTACTGTGAAACCCATACATGCAATCCAACCCATGCGTCCATATTTTGTATATTAATCAGATTTTGTTGCACTGCATACTTCAAACTTCTCACCCCAAATGATTGTCAGTACTTGCAGTAGATACCGCCAAACCTTTTTCTAAAAAAGGAAAGACAGAAGTTAAGGAAGAACTTTTATTTTTTGTAAGCTCGTAATCAAGTCTCAAAACTCACAAAAGTCAAATAAAGCAAACTGTAGGAAACAAAATAGAACACAAATGAAACAATTGCCAGATTGGGGGGCCCCCTGGTGGTCAGGGGCCCTAAGCAGCTGCATAGTCTGCGTATAGGCTGGGCCGGCCCTGCACCACCTCCCCGAAGAACCGGACGTAAGACAAACAAGCCACAGAAATCGCAGGTCCACATATTATTATTATTTTCTATATGCAAGAGGTGCCGGATCTGCCCAAATAAGTCCAGGAACACAGGGAGGCCAAAATCAAGAGGTGCCGGATCTTGTGCAGGATCTGGCACAAATTAACTAGGGTTGGGAAAAAGGCAGCGTTAAATAAGTAGAGTGAAATTTGGCAGCCTTTGGAGCTTTTTTTTTAATTGGCTAAAGCCTTACTATCCCTCTCTCAACAATTAGAAATATCGTGAGAAGCAATGTGGGGAAGAAAGATAGCAGTTGATCTTTTTCTTAACACCCTATGTTATTTCCCAACGCAGAGAAGATATATCAATTGGTACCACGACACACAGTCATGGTTGCACTTCCCATCATGCATTTGGGCAGAAGTTAAATGGCTACACTATCATTTGCTGAAAACTCAACAAATACACTAGATGGCAATATTTAGTCACAATATACAAAGTCACATTTATCCTTTAAGAATTACAAGTCTTTCTATCCGTGGATCCCTCTCACAGAAAGAATGTTAATAATGTAAATGCCATCTTGAGGATTTATTGTCATAATAAACAAATACAGTACTTATGTACTGTATGTTAAATGTATATATTCATCCGAGTTTTATTCATTTTTTTCTTAATGAATTGCCAAAATGTATATGATCAGGGAAAATTATCAGGAATGATTGGAATTGAATCGGGAGCAAAATAAAAAAAGCAATCAGATCGGGAAATATCGGGATCGGCAGATACTCAAACTAAAACAATCGGGATCGGATTGGGAGCAAAAAAACATGATCGGAACAACCCTAGCGGTCACTGTTCTTTTGAGGGAGGCAGTCACCTCGCCAGACCTGCTGTCAACACTGTTGTCGGCCAACATGCCTCCTAGCATGCATTGCATCGCTACACATGTGAAAAACAATGAAAATTCATGTTCTGTGCTAATTATTTCTTCAGTTACTGTTGTAGTTGTTTCATTAATTGCTAGTTATGGAATTTGGTAACACTTTATTTGACAGTAGCGCCATAAGACTATCATACGAACATTATAATTATGACATGACACTGTCATGAGCTTTAATGCATGCTTATGACCAGGGCCGGCCCTGCCTATACGCAGACTATGCAGCTGCTTAGGGCCCCTGACCACTAGGGGGCCCCAATCTTGCAATTGTTTAATTTATATTCTATTTTGTTTACTACAGTTCACTTTATTTGACTTTTGTGAGTTTTGATACTTGATTACAAGCTTTAAAAAATGAAAGTTCTTCCTTAACTTCTTTCTTTCCTCTTAGAAAAAGGTTTGGCCCTATCTACTGTAAGTACTGACAATCATTTGGGGTGAGAAGATTGAAGTATGCAGTGCAACAAAATCTGATTAATATACAAAATATGGACATATGGGTTGGATTGCATGTATGGGTTTCAAAGTACACTGTGACGAAATGGTAGGCAAAAAATATGGGCCCCTTTGCATTGTTTTGCTTAGGGCCCCCAAATGGCCCTGCTTATGACAGATGTCATTTTGTGTCATCTGGTAAATTATCTCTTTTGAATGATGTAAACGATCAGAGCTGGACATAAATGGAGTTATAATGACATAATTTGCCGGATGACTTTTAATGACATCTGTCATAAGCATTCATTAATACCCATGATAATGTCAGGTCATAATTATGATGGCCTTATGACAGTCTTATGACGCCACTGTCAAATAAAGTGTTACCTATTGACCCAAATCAATTAACAAATAAGATGCACTGGACTATAAACTGCAGGATTCAAAATGAGGGTGGAAAAAGTAGCAGCTTATAGTCCAAAAATTATGGTATTTAGAAAAATACTAATTTTGCTTTTGTTGAGTAAAATTAAGATGATTCTGCATGTTTTCCACAAGTATTAAGTTTCTGATGTGAAAAAAGAGTGATTTATTAGCTGTTGAAAAAATTTAAGTTGCGATTTTGGGCGAAAACATGTATGTTAAATATTGTTATTGATCCTGAAAATATAGGGGATTATCTCTGCATTTGGTGATTTTTGCGCATCTAGCATAAAATTTGAGAATTGTATAGCCATTTTAAGTTTTGCTATACTTATATAAAAAATTATTAATCGGGATTTTATAAGGGAACGACTTTGAAATTTTTGATGATGCTGTTCATGGAGACTCATATATGCCTAAGGGAGGTGCCTCTTTTGGTTTTAGGCCTCTAGTGGCTTTGGTTTTGAAAATATTTGAATTTTAAGCCCCATGCCCGTCAACTGATACTGAAGTCTATGGTTAAGATCTAAGTTTAATATCAGTGAACGCAGGGCTCTGGGCTGATCTGTATGGGCTCTATTTTAAAAACTTTTAAAACTCTCTCCCAGTTTTTATTTGGCCCCGATTGACCACGGAAAACCGGATATAAGATGCTTTTAATTTCATAACTGGAACTATGAAGGAACTATTCACGAGAAGCAGTCCACGGGTTAAGAGTGAGTACTTAACCCTTTAAGTACCCCTAAATAGCCCCTAAATCTTAAAATAACATCGAGCTGAACTGAAGTCTTTCCCCTTTCTCTGTCTCTCATTCGGCTGCGCAACTTCTTCGTGGGGGCAAATGAGTTCTTACTCGTGTGTGCGCGTGTACGCTCTTCTTGTGTGCGCAAATACATTCTTCATGTGTACATGCGCTTTTACTTGCGTGCGGAAGTACTACCTGCTCTACGCTTCCTGCGCCAAAATAAAAGCATGCATCAAGAAACAAAAGTCAACAATATAATCAAATACACATTTTGCCAAAAAGCAGAAAAATCATATTAATAAAATAAAGTAAAAAATAAGGTACTGAGAGGTACAATAAGGTAATGTTTACGCAACAAAAAAAAAACAAACAAAAAAAAAGACTGGAGACAAAATGACGGACGAGACGAGACGTCAAGTCGAAATGACAAAAAACACAAAAGAGAACAGGAAAAAAATCACATCATTATCTATTTACACAACTCCAAAAACGGGCCGGACAAAAGTATTGGCACCCTTTGAAAAATCATGTGACGCTTCTCCAATTTGTGTAATTTACAGCACCTGCTACTTACCTGTGGCACATAACAGGTGGGGGCAAGAACTAAATCACACTTGCGGCCAGTTAAAATGGATTAAAGTTGACTCAACCTCTGTCCTGTGTCCTTGTGTGTACCACATTGCTGAATGGAGAAAAGAAAGACGACCAAAGAACTGTCTGAGGACTTGAGAAGCGAAATTGTGAGGAAACATGGACAATCTCAAGGCTACAAGTTCATCTCCAAAGACCCGAATGTTCCTGTGTCTACCGTGCGCAGTGTCATCAATAAGTGTAAAGCCCATGGCACTGTGGCTATCCTCACTAGATGTGGACAAATTCACGAGAGATTTGAACGAAAGATTGTGTGGATGGTGGATTAAGAACCTCGACTAACATCCAAACAAGTCTATGCTGACCTGCAGTCTGAGGGTACAACAACATCAACCCATACTATCCGTCGGGATCTGAATGAAAAGGGACTATATGGTAGGACACCCAGGAAGAACCCCATTCTGACCCAGAGACAAAAAAAAGCCAGGCTGGAGTTTGCCAAAACCTGAAAGCCCAAAACATTTTGGAAGGATGTTCTCTGGTCAAATAAGACAACAGTAGAGCTTTTTGTGAAAAGGCATCCACATAAAGTTTACAGGAAAAAAAACGAGGCCTTCAAAGAAAAGAACACCGTCCCAACAGTCTAACATGGCAGCGGTTCCCTGATGTATTGGGGTTGCTTTGCTACCTCTGGCACTGGACTGCTTGACTGTGTGCCTGGCATTATGAAGTCTGAAGACTACCAACAAATTTTGCAGCATAATGTAGGGCCCCGTGTGAGAAAGCTGGGTCTCCCTCAGAGGTCATGGGTCATCCCGCAGGACAATGACCCAAAACACACTTAAAAAAGCACTATAAAATTGTTTTAGAGAAAACACTGGAGACTTCTAAAGTGGCCAGCAATGAGTCCAGACCTGAATCCCATAGAACAACTGTGGAGAGATCTGAAAATGGCAGTTTGGAGAAGGCACCCTTCAAATATCAGAGACCTAGAACAGTTGGCCAAAGAACAATGGTCTAAAATTCTAGCAGAGCATTGTAAGAAACTCAATGATGGGTACTGGAAGCAGTTGTTCATAGTTATTTCGTCTAGCAAAATAAATGAAGATATTACTACCAAAGCATTTTTAATTGCAATCATTTTCTGGGAGAAATTGAGCATTATCTGACAGAATTGCAGGGGTGCCAATACTTTTGGCCAGTAGTGTACATCGTAACCCTGGGACTACTGTACCTGTATTCAATTATTTAAACTATTTTCTCCACTAGAAGGCGAACGAATGATGCCTTATTTCTGTAGATTTTTTTTTTCTCTTGCCGGAATTAATAATGTAATAGGTTATCGTAGAGTGTAATAATAACTTCATATAGATACAGTGGGGCAAATAAATATTTAGTCAACCACTAATTGTGCAAGTTCTCCCACTTGAAAATATAAGAGAGGCCTGTAATTGTCAACATGGTTAAACCTCAACAATGAGAGACAGAATGTGGAAAAAAAAACAGAAAATCACATTGTTTTATTTTTAAAGAATTTATTTGCAAATCATGGTGGAAAATAAGTATTTGGTCAATACCAAAAGTTCATCTCAATACTTTGTTATGTACCCTTTGTTGGCAATAACAGAGGTCAAACGTTTTCTGTAACTCTTCACAAGCTTTTCACACACTGTTGCTGGTATTTTGGCCCATTCCTCCATGCAGATCTCCTCTAGAGCAGTGATGTTTTGGGGCTGTCGTTGGGCAACACGGACTTTCAACTCCCTCCACAGATTTTCTATGGGGTTGAGATCTGGAGACCGGCTAGGCCACTCCGGGACCTTGAAATGCTTCTTACGAAGCCACTCCTTTGTTGCCCTGGCTGTGTGTTTGGGATCATTGTCATGCTGAAAGACCCAGCCATGTCTCATCTTCAAAGACCTTGCTGATGGAAGGAGATTTTCACTCAAAATCTCTCAATACATGGCCCCATTCATTCTTTCCTTTACACAGATCAGTCGTCCTGGTCCCTTTGCAGAAAAACAGCCCCAAAGCATGATGTTTCCAGCCCCATGCTTCACAGTGGGTATGGTGCAATTCAGTTTTCTTTTTCCTCCAAACAAGAGAACCTGTGTTTCTACCAAAAAGTTCTATTTTGGTTTCATCTGACCATAACACATTCTCCCAGTCCTATTCTGGTTCATCCAAATGCTCTCTTGCGAATTGCAGACGGGCCTGGACGTGTACTTTCTTCAGCAGGGGGACACGTCTGGCAGTGCAGGATTTGAGTCCCTGCCGGGGCCTTGTGTTACTGATAGTAGCCTTTCTTGCTGTGGTCCCAGCTCTCTGTAGGTCATTCACTAGGTCCCCCCATGTGGTTCTGGGATTTTTGCTCCCCATTCTTTTTATCATTTTGACGCCACGGGGTGAGAAGGGAATTGAAAGTCCATGTTGCCCAATGACAGCCCCAAAATATCACTGCTCTAGAGGAGCTCTGCATGGAGGAATGGGTCCAAATACCAGCAACAGTGTGTGAAAAGCTGGTGAAAAAGGTGAAGAGTTACAGAAAACGTTTGGCCTCCGTTATTGCCAACATAGGGTACATAACAAAGTATTGAGATGAATTTTTAGTTGAGACCAAATACTTATTTCCCACCACGATTTTCAAATACTCTTTTGAAAAATCAAACAATGTGATTTTCTTTTTTCCCCCCCACATTCTGTCTCTCATGGTTGAGGTTTACCCATGTTGACAATTGTAGGCCTCACTAATATTTTCTTTGGGAGAACTTGCACAATTAGTGGCTGACTAAATAGGTATTTGCCCCACTGTAATTATGTGCTGAGAAAAAAAAAGCAGTGTTTAAAAAAAAATTAAAAAATCAAACATCGTAAGCAATTACTCACAATGTTACTCGTTATTTGAGTATTCTTTTCACCAAAAACTTTTTTTTTAACTTGTACTTGAGTACAGTTTTTGAATGACTACTTTTACTTGAGTAATATTATTTTGAAGTGACGCTACTCTTACTTGAGTTTAAGTTTTTGGCTACTGTAGACCACCACTGTACCTGTCCCGGTATTTTTGTCTATTTACGCTGAAACAAGAACCCTATTAATTTTTTGAACGGCCAAATTCACTGCCATCAAAAAATAAAATCAATATTGCTACAATATTAGCCACCGAAATGTCTTCATTTCCAACAAATCTAAGCACTTCTTTCACTGTACTTACCTTTTTCCAGTTGTAGTCTCCAGAGGTCAAATAGATATTTTAGTCCCAATGTGGAATTCAGGTTCATTTCCAGCTACGAAAGCGAAATCCAAGTTCACATTTTGTCAGATAAGTGACATCATTACAAATATGTATCAGCACACTGTTAATTTGGGGTGATGTTGAGTGGCACTTCCAAGAAATGCAACCAAGGTGATTCTATCAGCACGCTATCTGGTGGCCTATTGTGGTACTACCTCAAAAATAAACGCCTCATTAGGAAATTGGCGTGGCAAGACGTGCAGTTAATCGCCTCATTATCATGTTTGCATAGCAATTAGATGCCATTTTCCAACGTATTAATTAACAATAATGAAGATAAACTGACATTTTATATGGTTTGGCTTCATATTTAACGTTTTTGTGGCTTTTTTAAGGTTTAATCAAGACACTTTCCAGACCTGTGTGAATCGCAGGTGTCTTCTCGCTCGCTGATTGGCTGCGGCGCACGCACGTGACTGCAGCAACGCTAACCAGTCAATTAGCTAATCAATCAATTCTAACAGGGACTCGCCGTGACGAACGCGGCGAAGTCATGGAGGAAGAGTCAAGCCAACAATTTGGTAAAATGCCTTTAATTGTCAATCATTAGCCTGTTTATTAACCTACCTAGCAGGTCAGCTAATTATTTCGACTTCCCTCGTCGTCACATTTCTGTGAGGAAGAAAAAAGAAAAAAAAAGTTAATACCTTTTCTCGCGAGGCTCCAGGGCCCCGGGGTAGTCGTAAGAAAGAAACCCAAAAGAGGCTCATTAACTTCAGTGACCTTGCGTTTGGAGTTAGGGGAGCACTGGTGGCTAGCCAGCGAACACTAGCTAATAATTTACATTAAAGTGAATATCTAGGGACGCGAATTAATGAAGTCACCTTATTTTAATTACTTTAGTGTTATGTTTTTATCAGCTTTCACTCAACATGTTCCTTGAAAGTTCATGAAAAGTTCTCCTAACTTTTATTAGAATGGTTTGCTTCTTATAAATTGTACAGAATGTTCTGCAGTAACAGAACCAGATTAGAAAACAACACAATATCACCCCTCCCCCCCAAAATTGAGTATTTTTCAACGTGAGAAATGAACAAAATGTCATCCTTGTGCACTTAATTTAATCCTGTACTCTATAGTTTTTATCCATAAGCGGACTTTAAGGGGGGGCCAGGTAGGCCAGGCCTCCCTGGTGGCCGAAAAGTGTCATTGCATATAATTCACTTTCCTATATATATATATATATATAAGTTGTTAAGCAATTAAACTGCAACACAAATGAATACAATGAACATAAAAATATGTTTTTATAATGGGTCAAAATTATTTTTCGAACAGATCATGTGACTAGCATCTTTTATTTGCAACGTCATTTGCTTTGCATATACTTTTCAACAACAACAAAAAAATTAGGGGAGGGCAATTTTATTTTTCAAATGATTTTTTTCCTTGAAAATATTTTTTTTTCATTGAAGCAACTTTTTTGGGGATTAAATCATTTAGACACAAATTTTCTACTCATAATATGGCCCAAACACAAAAAGGATTGCTTCAATCACAGAAAACTTTTTCAATGAAAAATTATTTATTTTTGCATTCTTTTTTTTTTTTTTTTTTTCCGATTGAAGCGACTTGTTTTTGGTTGAAAATATATATTTTGATTGAAACAATTTTTTTTGATTCAATAATAAAGACAAAAATCTACCTCCATATGGCTCCACCCAGGGGATACCATTTTTGATTGGGGTAACTACATTGGCACGACACCGGCGGGCGTACCATAATCAATGGATGACGATCTTGACTAAAAGTATTGCCTAAGCAGCCTGATTTAGAATTCCCCTCAAGAATGATGGGAAACAAAAAAACACTCATTGTCAACTTATTATTATAAATATTATTGTAAGTTAATTTTATTGCTGACACTGCATTTTAGGGTCATCAGTATGTTGTGCCCCCCCTGCCCCAAAAGTCAAACTCCACCTATTGTTTTTATGCACCTTGTGCATTAGTAGTAAAGCAAAGCAACTTTCTTTTTATAGCGCTTTTCATAGAGAGTAAATTAATATATTCTCCTGGAAAGGTTGTTGTCACACCATTAAAATTGAAGTTAAAATGATCTTAAACATGTCCCCCAAAGTATTTTAACATGTTCAGAAGACTTAAATATGAGCACATAATCAAACAAATGTGTAAACCACACATTATTACCATTATTGACATATGTTTTGTGACATTTTGGGAATCAAAACACGCACACTAAGTGAGTGAAAATGACATGTGAAACCCCAGTAGAACTATGAATGACAGGTGAGAGTATCACGATACTTTGTATCCCAAAAGGTCATCGATATGCTTCTGCCAAGGATCGATATAGCGTTAAAAATTAGTAAATAAATAAAAAATAAAAAGACTAGCATCACATTCGACATACAGATATTTTTGTGAAAATAAATGCTAAGTGCCCGGTTTTTTGGTTTTAAGCAAGAATTAAGACTGTTTTACCTTCATATATACAGTGGGGAGAACAAGTATTTGATACACTGCCTATGGGAAAACCCATTGGCAGTGTATCAAATACTTGTTCTTCCCACTGTATATATATATAATAAAAAATTCAGGGATTCCAGCATTTATTCATTGATTTTCAATGTAAAAAGCTCTTTGTCTGTGTTTCCACTGGGTCAGCTTTGACGGACATGGGCCCCCTATGAATCGGCCCAGCGCCCCGTGTCCTGTCAGTCCCGTCAATATATTATGAAGTCTATGACTTAAGGGGGAAAAGGGGGGAAAACATGTCTTATACGTATCTCTTTCCAGTGATGTTCAATCTGAATAAATACATTGTAAACACACAAAAAAAGATATAGCGTTTTAAAAAGGTGTCACTGTTTCAACTATAGAACAAACATTTCGCTACCAAAACTATCAACAACAAAAGTATCTAATTTAAGAAAGAAACTTCTGAAAATCTGAAATGTTACTAAGCAGTTTTAAAATTTACACAACTTAAGATTAACCAATGTCTCTAATAGGGGTGTAACAATATTTTGAAATAGGGATATATTGTGATACTTTTTATTCCAAAATGTTATCGATAGGCTCCCACTAAGAATCAATACACTGTATATCAATTTAAAAAGGTGCCACTATTAAAATGTACAAAAACAACATTTTCAAATATAATGTCTATGTTAACTCATCACTCAAATAAAGAGGAAGTGACCAAAGGCAGACTATGAGGGCTGTACATGAAAGACCGGTCCACTTCATGGACAGTGTTAGAAGCCCTCCAGCTGGTAACACAAGTACCTGTACCTGCACCAAGATGGGGAAAAAAAAGCATTTGATGTTGTTTTGGACAAAAATCCTACAATAAACAATAACTCGAGCCCTTTAATTAGCCTAGAGTAAAATAATTACAACAGTGTAGTAATTTGAAAGCACATAGTGATTTCTAATGCAAACAGGTCATTGATACAATAAACTATAACACGAGTAAACCATTAGGGAACTGTAACCTGATTTGCAGGTAGGACTTTGATTTCAAATTTTCTAAATATTGTTACAGTAAAAACTAAGGGTGTAAAGGTACATGTATTTGTATTGAACCTTTTCGGTACGGGATGCTCAGTTCGGAATGGAGTCGTACTAAACGAGTTTCTTACGTAATGTAACCCTTACTTTTCGAGGCTGTGAGTCGATCGTGTTACAGTTTCTTTGTGTAGATTATAATTACTCCGTCTTCTCTACTATAATGAGGACCAACACGGTAGGCCAGTATATAACCCAGAAACGTCAACGGCGCGACAACGTGGTCGCTGCGAGAACGCAGTGAAATGCGGGTGTTAAAGTCAATCAGCCAATGCACACCAATCGCAGTGCGGCCGCGTGTTAGAGGTGTCCCAGAAGCGACGCACGCGAAAAGAACGGCAGTTTTTTATTTGACGCGAGACGCGGCCCTCCTGCATCAATACAACTAGTCAGGGTCGGGCAGACCGGAAGGCACTTGTGTGAAAATACGGTGCATCCGGTCGATTTTCAAACTAATATGCAATCGTAACCCAATTTTTGAGTCCATCAGATCTTTTGAGTGGCAGATCGGGGCACAGTTGACTTGTCTTTGTTGATTTACTGCTTTCTTCTCTGCTATAATAATAACCAACACGGCCCGTGTTCAATACAAAACCCTCCTACCACAACAAAACGAGTAGGAACTTAATATTCACATAGGAACTAAAGTTATACAACATAAAATATACAATATAAATGAATACTACATCACATTTGTAAAATATAAACTCATAATAAAATAAATATTAGCCCATTTACATAAAATAGATTGAAATGAGCAAAAACACCTGTAATGAAATAATAGGAATAATACACAGATCCTGCTTACACAATTAAATGTATTAATTTCTGTGTGGCGCTTTAACTTGAGAAAATCCACCAATAAAGCTTTTGAAAACTGTTCATAAGAAAAAAAATAATAATTCAGTGAGGCATTTCATTTGTAAAATACATGTTAAAATCTTTGTCATTGGGATTGCTTTTCTCTTTAGCACAGGACTTCTTTTTTCTTCTTTCAGAAAGAAAGCTGACCAATACGCTGGGTCTGAAAGGCAAATTGTTGTTGGATTATTATTTTTAAATACCCGCTACTTTTTGAGCAGAATTCTAGCTTTGTATAGGCTAATGTTCCTATTGTTGAAAGCACAAAAGTGTGTAATAAACAACTAGCACATTTATATTTTGCATTTTGTTTTCTTACTGTACCGAAAATGAACCAAACCGTGACCTCAAAACCGAGGTACGCACCGAACCGAGACTTTTGTGTACCGTTACACCCCTAGTAAAAACGTATCGTTTTGTGTTTGTGAGTAGTCAGAGAGGTCCACTACTAATATTTACCAACCTTGGCCAAAATTTATCCATAATTGTGGATTTAGAGTAACACAAAAATCAAAACTGTCACCTGTAATCAGATCAACGTTCTCATGTAGGATGTTAAATCAGTTTTTCTAAATATTGGTCCAGTAAAAATGCAATTTTGAGTATGTGAGCAGTCAGAGAAGTCCAGTGTTGTTTTTGGCAGCCATTTTAATTTTCGTCTTGGTCTTCGTCTTTTGGATGAAAATACTTCCGATCGTCTCTTAAGGGGGCCTCGCGTAGTTTCGGACATTACAATACACATTGAATAGGTTGCTAGGCTGCCGCTAGTTTGAAATGGCCTTTAAAAAAAAAAAATTAAAAAAAAACTTCTCTTGCACGGCAAGGCAGCTTTAATTTTGGTGTGGCGGTGCACCACAATATTTAATTTGTAGGGGAAACCCTGATCTCGTTATGTTTTAGTCTCCCAAGACAAGTTTTCAGCGCGTCTCGAGTAGCAGTGCAACGGTTTGCACTTCAAAACCGAACTGTACGGTTCGCCCTGTACGGTTCAATACGCCTTTATGAACCGCGCCTTTTTGGTTTTGCAATTACAGTAATTTATTCCGAACGCTTGTGGAATGAATTGGTCAAACTCTGTGTGCCTGTGTGTGACGTGAAGCGCAGCTGTGTAGAAATTCCCGCCCCGCGAGTAAATGTCCAATCGCTGTCATGCGCTCGCTTACGAGCGAGGTGAAAGTGGAATTAGAAAGAAAACAAAAAAAGTTATGGCGAGCGGAGGAGTCGACAGACCGATTTTTGAGGAGGCACCGGCTTCTTTCAAATCTGCGGTGTGGTAACATTACAGTATCCCCGTGGACTACAATGCAGACGGAGAGAAAATATTGAAAAAAAATAAAACAATTTGCAAGCATTGCTTAGCGCTTGTTCCCTATGCTAACGGCAACACTTCTAACATGACTTGGGCACCTCAGCCGGCATCACCCACAGACATCGCTTTCTCAGAGCAGGACAACCCCGAAGATGACACCAGTGAAAACACACGGGTCTATAGAAGAGGCGTTCCAAAAGCCTTACAATATCAGGTCAGAAAAACACAAGAAAATAACCCACGCAGTGGGGATGTGCATTACAAAAGACATGCAACCATATTCCGTGGTTGAAGATGCGGGCTTAGTTAATTTAATTGCAACGCTTGACCCGCGTTATATTGTTCCCTCGCGGACATATTTCGTCAACAACATAATCCCCGACATTTATGAAATGGCACGCAAAGCCATCGAAGATGATTTCGCGAAAGCACATAGTTTCGCCCTGACCGCTGATAGTTGGACGTCCCGTGCTACAGAGTGCTACTACCTAACTGTGACGGTCCACTATAATTCATAAGCTGTCAAGTTGTACGGTCTCGGCGTTATTTGTACAAGTGAGCACTGATTTTTAAATGTGTACGCCGTACGTTACGTTCAAAATCTGCACGTTTTTCGTGCATTGCGTTTTTTTTTTTTTTTTTTTCCCATCCGTTTGGATTTGGTCACGCGTTTGGCTTGTAGCAAATGCGATGCTAGGCGGCTCCAATATTTCCTGACTGTGACCGACATCATACAATCTACGCCTAGATATCTCACGCATATAGAACTACATGCGAAATGACACACGGTAGCGTTAGTAAACAGCCGCCATTTTAGAGCAGTAAACTTCTCAGAAAGGCTCTGTTGTAGTAAACCTTCCAAGCGAACCTAAGCAACTTTTTATCCAAAATACTCCTAAATCAGCAAAATCTTGACTTGAGTCTATCTTTAAAGGATGAAACAGTTTTGAAATTTTCACATGTCGAAAGTAGACAGAAGGGAACTAAGGCAAAAACGGGAGCAATTTTATCAACTTTAACGGTTGATTCACAACATTAAATGACCTCCAAACATAGCAAAGGTTACTATGTTTTTGGGTTTGTTTGTTTGTTTGTTTTTTTTTTTATGAAAAAAAAACATGAAAGGTATCACCAGTTACTTTGCCAAGTAACTTTTTTACTACTGTGTGTGTATTTCAGTAGTCAGTCACTACACTTGCCAAAGAGCCAAGAGGCATTTTAACAGTCGAAAATGTTTACATTTTAAGTGTTTATTTCATTTTTTCAAAAGCAAAATAATGGCAGTTTAAAAAAAACAAAAAAGCAAACCGAAACCGAACCGAAACCGTGATTCCAAAACCGAGGTTCAAACCGAACCGTGGGCTACCTGAACCGTTGCACCCCTAGTCTCGAGGCTGTAGAGCATACAAACACTCAGTTTGCTGGTTGTGCTTCACCTCACTGTTCTGCTTCCAGGCTATCCTAGTCTCCTGTGTGAAGAGTTGGAAAACAAAGGTAGCCAGGAGAAGAAGACAAGCGAGGAAGAGGAGGTGGTGAGGGAAGAACACGATGGAAGAAAGGACTGTGAAGTTAGTCACAGTGCGTCACAAGCTGAAGAGCAAGCCGCTCAGGCGGAGGACCCCAAAGATGCCACCAACAAAAAGCAGAAAAAGAGTAGAAGGACAAGAACGAAGAAGCCCAATGAGCGCCCGAAAAAGAAAAGAGGACAAAAGGACACCATTGAAGATGAAGCCAAAGTTGTCCCGACAAGCCCCGAGGAGAAGTCCGCTCTGATGGAGCCCCCCGTCCCACTCGTGACCACCTGTGACCTGCCCGAGCCTGTCATTACAGACTGTGCTGGGTTAGGTATGCACGGACCCCCCTCTCCTATACCCCAGGTCGACTCGCCCATGAACGCTGTCCAGCCTGCCGCGACCAAGAGGCCTCCCAGCCCCCCTTTTCCACAAAGTGTGTCCCACCACAGCCTGGAACCACTGGAGGTTACCCACAACTAACACATTGACACCTTAAAAATAGGATACAAGTCATACTCCTAAAGACAAGAAATGCCATTTTTGGCATGAAACATCTATTTTTAGGAGTCACCGTATTTTTTGCACCATAAGGCATGCGGAGTATAAGGCACAATGGCCTATTTTTCAAGTGTTTTAAAGTATTGAAGTAGTAGTTATGGATGTGACAATACAGTGGTACCTCTATATACGAAGTTAATTCGTTCCATGACCTTGTTTGTAAGTCCAAATGGTCGTATGTCGAGCAGGATTTTCCCATAAAACATTATAATTAGGGCTGTCGAAATTATCACGTTAACGGGCGGTAATTAATTTTTTAAATTAATCACGTTAAAATATTTGACGCAATTAACGCACATACCCCGCTCAAACAGATTAAAATGACAGCACAGTGTCATGTCCACTTGTTACTTGTGTTTTTTGTCTCCCTCTGATGGCGCTTTGGTGCGACTGATTTTATGGGTTTAAGCACCATGAGCATTGTGTAATTATTGACAACAATGGCGAGCTACTAGTTTATTTTTTGATTGAAAATTTTACAAATTTTATTAAAACGAAAACGTTAAGAGGGGTTTTAATGTAAAATTTCTATAACTTGTACTAACATTTATCTTTTAAGGACTAAAAGTCTTTCTATCCATGGATCGCTTTCAGAATGTTTATGTTAATGCCATCTTGTTGATTTGTTATAATAAACAAATACAGTACTTATGTACAGTATGTTGAATGTCTATATTCGTCTTGTGTCTTATCTTTCCATTCCAACAATAATTTACTGAAAAATATGGCTTATTTTAGAGATGGTTTGAAATGCGATGAATTATGATTAATTAATTTTTAAGCTGTGATCAACTCAATTAAAAATTTTAATCGTTTGACAGCCCTAATTATAATTCCATTAATTTGTTCCACAGCCCAAAAACCCACACTAAATCCTTAATAAATACTGCTGTTACTATTGCAAATAGCAATTACACAAAACAAAACAAATACAGTACATTATGAATAAAAATCGGAATAATCATAATAGTAATAATAATAATAATACCTGTAACAAATCGGTTCTAATGTGGCGGATGTATTTTGCGTGGTGTACCTGAACGCACCGCAAGGGCTGCCGGGAAGTGAGAGAGTGCAGTTGAGATTTTACTTTCTCTTTTAATATCCTGTTGTTGCTGGCAGTTGGCGTGTTGTGGTGCACAAGTTCTTAAATAAATGATTAAAAACATGACGAAGCTGGCGATGTCTTTGGCGATGGTACCACAACAATAATTGTCACCAGGAGTATTGTCAAGCAGTTCACAGATGCGCACCCCACGCTCATATTTGTCCTTCATTCCATCTTCATTTCAACAAAAAGCCTCACCTTTTTTCTTTTCTCACCACCTGCTTTAACATTCTTGAAACCCATGTTGATTTTTCTCACAAGAAAATCCGCCGTGCGGGAAAACAATGAAATTTCGACGCTTACATAAATCGTCATATTTCGAGCATCTCGTCGGATGTAGGAACAAATGGCGAGTCAAATTTTACGTCTGATATCTAAAAGATTGTGTTTCGAATTGATCGTATGTCGAAAAAAAGTAACCAACAGGTTGCAAGCATAATTTTCCACTAGAATAGTTTCTATTTTAACTCATTGGCTGCCATTAATGGCGCGAGACATCTGAATTCATTTCGACATGGAATTAATTTCAAAATGGATTGCACGTCTAGCACCATCAGTGGCACTGATATCAGAGCATTCGCAGCCAGTCTTCCTGGTGTTGGGGGTAAGCATGTGCCAGTAAGAGATTTTGATGGTATGATAACCTTAAAAAATACTGCGGTTTCACGGTATTATTGTATTACAGTTATATCTCTAAAATATGTTATTTTGAGATGAATGGGTTAAAAAAAAAAAAAAAAAATTCCATTGAACAGGATTTTTTATTTTTCACATGTTTTAAAATTGGAACGTCAACATGAATATAATGTTTAAATAAATAAATACCTGAAATATATTTAAAATAGAATTGTGCTCAACAAAAACCCTTGGTAATGTAGAACTAGACATAAACAAATTGATTTTATGTAAAACATACCACTACTACTATCAATATTAATTAGTTAAATATTAATGGAGAGCGAGAGTAAGAGACAGAGCACGTGTGTATGACTTGTATCATTATTTACTCATTGTACACACACACACACACACACACACCCTCTTTCAACACAGAACCACAAAAAGGTGTCAAGAATCCATGCGCGAAAGACTTAGGAAGTCCTCCATTTTCGTTCAAAACACTAATTTTCTCTATTTCGTAGCTTCTTTCTAAGAGGAACTCGTAACAAATTCTGCCTGAAAAAAAAATGGTTCATTAAGTAACGAAATCAAGACCTACAAATTGTCAAAAGAAGACACTCAGGAAGTCAGAAATTACATTTAAAACATCCTCAGCGTCTGCCAGGGTTCTTCAAGAGTCATTGAAAGACAAATTAATCTAAAAACTAAGCCTCCTAAGCTAGTTTGACTTAGCTGCATGACATTTGGCATTCATATCTATCATGAATAGACCTACAAAATGTCTCTGAAGTAATGCCTGGAAAGGCTTAGGAAGTCTGCCACATTAGGTTCATTGTAGCTGTATCCAGGTTTCTTTTAAAGAGGAATAGTTCCAAATTTCAGGCTCCACTGTCAGTATAACTTGGCAACACGGCATTTGATAGGCACAAAAAAAAAAGTCTCAAGAAGTTTTTGTCTGCGTCAGATGGAGATTACCCAAGTGTACTCTACCCGTCGCTCCATCCGCTACATCACCCACGGTCGAGGCCAGACCGGCAATATCCCGCAGCCCCCCAAGCCCGACAGCGCTGAGGGTTGCCCGCTGCCACCGCCGCCACCTAAGAAGAAGACGAGGACTCTTTACAGCACAAGTCAGATCGATTTTGTTAGCTTCCGTGGTCCATTTGTGGCATTTTACATGCTTTGTGTATTGTAATGTGTTTGCAGATCAGTTAGAGCATCTGGAAGCCTTGTTCCAGGAGGACCACTACCCTGATACTGACAAGAGGAAAGTTATTGCCGCATCAGTCGGCGTCACGCCTCAGAGGATTATGGTCAGCAATGCTTAGGCAGACATAGAGAAGAGGGATTCCTTAAATATCTCTATTAATGGGGACCAGTACCGACTGCGTAGTGTAAAAAACTGGGAAGTAGTGTCAACCCGTCCTTTTTTAACATACATTTTTTTGGTGTATATACTGTATAATATAAATAAGTGTATATAAAATCCTATAAATGCATTTGTTATTATTAGAACATTAAAGTATAGTTTGAAACGTAAATAAAGTAATAATTTAAAGTGCCTGTGACACAAAAAAACATGTTTATTTCATATTACACGTGGTATTTTATGCTCCTGAATGAAATGGACCGCTTGTATCGATATATTTATTAAATTTTTTTTAATCCCGCACTAAGAAAATGAGAGACTTCCGGCCACGGTCTCGGATTGTGCAAGGAAGCGAAAGTGACGTCAGCGGACTAATCCTCTCACAATACAGCCATTACTATCGGATGCAGAACGACTGCGGATTCAGCTGATTTTGCGTATTAATTTGTTTATTTTTTTGTGTTATGCCAGCCCAATGTGCTGCAGGATTTTGTTGCTACACCAAGGAGAGTGGTGTGAGGCTTTTTGGATTTTCAAAAGACCTTTATTTGAATGGAGAATGGGCAAAAGAAGTCCGACAATCAATGTCCACCAAGAAGGCCACTCGGCCGACAACCGGCGGCTTGTTGCACACCATGGTCGCCGGCCGATGAACGTCCGTGCTCGGGCAGCCATGCGCTCTCGTCTGCGGTTCTCGATTGTGTAGAGATTTCCACCCCTGTCTACCCTCTTCGTGTGCCTGTTGAGAGAGCGCTATCCTCGGTTTGAGCTCAGGGAGCTCCCTGCTCTCGTCTCCGGTTCTCGAATGTGTCCAGACTTCCACCTCCCTCGGTCCTCATCGCGTGCCCACTTATAGAGCGCTATCCTTGGCTTGGGCCCGGGGAGCCCCCCACTCTCGTCTCCGGTTCTCGATTGTGTCCAGATTTCAACCCCCCTCGGTCCTCTTCATGTGCCCGTCTAGAGAGCGCTATACTTGGCTTGGGGTTCTGCAGCCACGCGCTCCGACGTTGGCCGGTTGGTCCACTGAGAATGCGCCATTTTCAGCGTTCATTCCCCTCTGCGTCCCAGCAACGAGCACTGCCTGTCTGCCGGGGCCGCAGCAGAAAGACGTGCCGAAACTAACTTGCCGCCGGGGCCTGGCCGATCGGTGAAGACAGTCACCCCCGCCGAGGTGTTTGACATAGTCAGGGTAGTTTTGTGTGATTTTTCGTTTTTGAAAGGCGAGGAAAAGACTTGGAAGAGCCACTCAGTTCGAGTTAGCGTGTCGCTCTCAAGCCTCCTGTTTCATTTACGCTCTGTCCCCTGTCTCCGAAGCCGGGCCAGGGAAATGACAAAAGCCGGACTAACTCCGGTGGCATAAAATACCATTTGGGAGGTTTAAGAAGTCAGCAGTTTTGACAATTATGCAGTAATTTAGCCCTGTTGCACATGTATTTTTAATATTTTATATTCAATTTAGCACAGGACTGTTATTTGTCATGACCATACAATTTATTTAGCAATTGGACAAAAATACTTAGATAAAAAAAATATCCTTTAAAAATATTCGAGTAGAGAGCTAAAAACAATGATGACATTTTGCTGCTCTCTGTCGCATTTTGTCGTTCTGAATCTTCCCCATTGGGCTGAAATCTAAATCAGCTGAAATCGTTACTCTGCCAACGTCATCACCCATTTGGAGGCGCTAGAGCGCTATAATGACAGGCGGGGCTAAACAGCAGATGAAAAAAATTCTTGTCATCTGCGCTTTGCCAGATTGTTGTATGTGGTCAAATCGTCTGAAAATATGATTTTAATTCACATAATAATGCTATTTAAGATTTTTTTATCGTGTCACAGGCACTTTAAATAACATTTGTAAAATAATGTAGAACTAATACACATAATACGTACTGTAGATTCATTATCTCAATCATTTAGGGTGTATGTGCGTAATGTGTGTAATTGTGCATACATACATACTTAGATGTAAATAAAGCGTACATTAATGTTTTTAGAACTCTTTTATATTATTATTTTTTAAAAAATCCGTGACGCACTGAGGGCGCGAAAGTTGAGCTGCGAAGTAGCGAGTCCTATCTTGTCCTTATCCTACCTTTGACGTTCCGTATCCTGGTCCTGGTCTTTCTCCTGTCCAATCTGGGTTTTAACATGTTTGGTCTTTGTCTCTTTTTCAGCCTTTCTTGTTCTCATCTGGTCCTGTTCTTGTCAGTGTTATTTTTGATTGCCCTTCTAATTTTCATCTTAGTCTTTTGGACAAAAATACTTATTAATCCTAATCCCATTTCAAAATGTGTTTGTATAGTTTTTGTAGACAAAAACTGTCAAATTTCGTCTAGTTTTAGTCAACGACTATTCAAAATGTTTTTGTAAATTTAGGAACTTTTAGTCAAAAAAATAAATAAAGGTTTCAATCAATTTAGAATGAACATTGACAGGCGAGCACATATTGTTGCGTCTACAAGGACAATGTCAACTTTGTGATGATAATACACAATGAACATTGACAGACGAGCACATATTGTTGCATTTACAAGGACAATGTCAATTTTGTGATGATAATACACACTCGGCAGGAAACCAGTACATTATTTTCAATTAATTTTACCCACCTTAGACGCCACGAACTGTCTGTAAAAAAAGTTGGCCTAGAGTTTAAGAGAACACTCGATACGCTAAAGTTAATGCTAATTCGAACGGGAGAACGAATGCTATGGTAATGCTATCAGTTACATTTAGTGTGTGATGATCGCTCAGCACAGACCTTTAAAAAGGCTAAAGCAACTTTGTATATTCTCTTTTGCTAAGATAAGAAAACAAATATTTTAAAACAAGTGAGCCTGGAGAAGACACTGGAGTGCAGCACGTCATATGAGTGACACTACCAAACACTGCTACGATACAGGGTAACATAATACAACCCCGAACAAAAAGTATGGAATAACCAGTCTCGGACTAGCACTCACTCACATTTTATCATGTAGAACAAACTCAGATAAAAAGCTTGAAAAAATAATGAATTAGTTCAAAAGTGCAACTCTTTAGCATTCAGAAACACTAACAGAAATGAATATAAAAGATTGCGGTGGTCAGTAAATGTTACTTTTATAAAGCAAGTGCAGGGAAATATATATAGAATCCAAAAACATATGGAATCATGAGAAACAAAGAAAAAACATTCAAAACACATCTCTAGTATTTAGTAGCACAGCCTCTAGCTTTTATGACAGCTTGCAGTCTCTGAGGCATGGACTTGATGAGTATTCTTCATCAATTTGGTGCCAACTCTCTTGGATTGCAGTTTCCAGATCATCCTTGCAGATTGGAGCCTTGCTGTGGAGTGTGGACCTTTTTTTTTCAACTTCCACCACAGGTTTTGAATAGAGTTGAGATCTGGGCTATTTGCAGGCCATGACATTGACTGGATGAGTCTTTCTCCAAGCTTTAACAGTTTTAGCTCTGTGGCATGATGCATTGTCATCTTAGAAAATGAGGAACATATTTTCAATTGAATGGATAAGAAAGCAGTCTAAAATTTCAATGCAAAGTTCCAGCGTCGTCATCTTGTCCAATGCAGATTCTTGACTCTTGACACCTTGTCCGATGCAGATTCTTGACTCTTGACAAGGTGATGATGCTGGAAGTTTTGTTTGGTGCTACTCCAGTGAGATTTACAAAGATGACTGCCTGAATAAAACATAAACATTTCCTCAGTCCTTGATGATGTGGGGCTGCATGTCAGGCAAAGGCACTGGCTGTGGTTAAATCTTCAATAAATGCACAAGTTTGGATTGTTATTTCTTTGTTTGTTTCTCATGATTCCATATTTTTTTTCCTCAGAACGGAGTGATTCCATATATATTTCCCTGCACTTGCTCTATAAAAGTAACATCTACTGACCACCACAATGTTTTTATTCATTTCTTTTAGTGTTTCTGAATGCTAAAGATTTGCGCTTTTGAAGTAATTCATTATTTTTTCAAGCTTTTTATTTGAGTTTGTTCTACATGATAAAATGTCTGCGTGAGTGCTTGTCCGAGACTGGTGATTCCATACTTGTTGCTAGGGGTTTGTATATGTATGATATAATTAAAAAAAAAAAAAAAGTCACGCATTGTAAACATATGACAGAAACTATGGCGCATTTTCATCCCATTGTTGTCACGTCAGATGAAAACTGGCATTAGTTTTGTTATATTATAGTCTTCCAAGACACATTTATAGCTCGTCATCGTCATGAAAAAATTGTTCATCGACTAAATATTTTTGTTGTCGGCATCATTGACGACGTCTGGCCCAGGTAGGTGCTACCCTTGTCTTTTCTTGTTTTTATCTTACCGTCCTACTGTCTTTTCGAGTCTTGTCTTGGTCTTGTTCATTTTGTTCCGGTTCTTTTCTACTGCGGGGCAGTCTTTTCTCATCAATGTTTCGTTTCTATCTGGTCTTGTTCTTGTCTTATGTCTTTACCCTTAGTTTGTCAGTTTTTTCATGAATCAATCTAGAACAAAATGTAATACTATACTGTATATACTATTTAAAATTTACAGGTATTGTGTGGTGATGTAAGGTGTTGTTTTTGTGTTGCTGTGTGACAGGTATGGTTTCAGAATCGACGAGCCAAGTGGCGCAAAGTAGAGCGCTTAGTGTCATGTAAAGCTGAACAGCTACACAACAGGGGCAGGTGGAGTCCTGCCCGTCCCCGTGCCCAATCTTTGCTGCCCAATATGCAAACTGAAGCTAGCGGGTGAGAGCCATTTTTGTTTTTTGTTTTTCATTAATTGGGACTGCAGAATCGCCTGGATTGACGACCACCGCGTCTGATTTTTTTTTAGCAACATAGCACCTGTGTTCTCTGGACACTTTGGCACCAAGATGCCGCTGCTGGACTCTGTGCTGCCTGTGCCACCTTTCTCTGCACTCTCCACGCAAACCCAGCCCTCCTTCAGCCAACTTCTGGCCACCAGTCCAGGTTTTCTTCCTCCTGCAGGCTCAATTAGTCCGTGCTAAATGAGATGTTTTACTGAGTTTACACAGGCTAATGACAGCCAATGCAAGACTTGCATCAAAGTAAGATATCAAAAGTGGGGTGTTAATAAACTGCAGGTAGGCAGAAAATATTTTGGGGGACAGACAGAAAGATGGGGAATAGGAATGCAGAAACATGATTGAATATATAGTTTATGCTACCTCACTAGAAGTAGCTTTACAAAATCATAACATTGTTTACAAAGGGGACACCCCAATGAGGAAGCAGGAAATACTAGGGTATAACAGGGCATGGTAAGTGTGAAAAGCTATCTAATTGGATGTCATTACATGGTGCAATCGTGCCTAATGACATGCTCACTGGATTTGATATTTTAGTTGATATTTTCCATAAATGTCAGCTCACTGGTGTAAATCTTGCTCTCAAATGGTTTTTGTGCTGCCGTTTGACCTGCCTTTCATCTTCAAGGTCAGTCCAGAGTGGGAGAGCAACCTGACTTCCATCCCCGCCCCATGCTCAGCCCTCCCCCCCTCAGGCGAGCCAGCCTCCCCCTTCTCGCCACCTCCACTGCCTTCAACCTTAACATGCCCCCACCGCCGCCGCCTCTCTTTGTGGATGAAGGCGGCTCCTTGGCCCAACGCGACAGCCGCACTCTGCAGATAGACGCCAGGTAAGCATTCCAAAGGTCTTAATACAGTGGCACCTCGAGATACGAAAGCTTCGGTACATGAAAAATTTATTTCACGGAAAGTTTTTCAAAGCTATTTTCGCTTCATATTACAAAAAATGATTCAGCGTTGGAGAGATAATACGTACTGTAATAGATCGTTCCGTCTTGCAGCAATAATGTTTGATTATAACTAGGGATGGGAATTGATAGGATTTTTATGATTCCGATTCCATTATCGATATTGCTTAACGATTCGATTCTTTATCGATTCTCATTTGGGGAAAAAGAAGAACAAACGTTTTGATTGGCATTGAGTTTATTTAATCAGAAGTCACAACCTTACAAATTCACAACAATGTCAAAAGAGGCCCAAAGCCTCAATATTAACTGTGGCAATAAGTGGCAAATGCACAAGAAAGTGTAACATTTTACTGAAACATTTTTCTTATAGAAATAAAAAATATTTGTATATATTGGCATATAGGTCGTTGGTTTGCCGTTGGCAATATGTGTTAAACTTGCAGAGGTCCCCAAACTTTTTCCAGTGAGGGCCACATAACTTTTCCCTTCCCTGATAAGGGGCCGGGGTCAGTTTCTAACAGAAAAAGTGTGACGATTGCAGGAGTGCCTAAATGTAAAAAAAATATTGTTTTTCAGAAAGCCACAATCAAATAACCCTTTCTGGATATTTCACGGAACAAAAGTAAATAAAATAAAAATAATAATATAATATAATAATAATTAATAACAATAACACTATTAATCAAATAGATAATAACCAAATAACCCTCTCTGAGTTCTTCAGAGAAAAAGGCCAGAAAATAAATAACACTATTGAGAAAAAAAATTCAAAATGCTCTCTGGTATTGTTCAGGGGGCCGGACCAAATGTCGGGGCGGGCCGTAGTTTGGGGACCCCATAATACACTTTAATAAAGTGTATTATTTACCAGTATGCATGCCTTTTGGTTTTTATGGTGCTTTCACGCTCAAGTGGGGGCGCCCTTAAGCTTCCTCACGCGAAGAAGAACGCGCTCACGTGAAGAAGAGCGCGCTTACACGCGAAGAAGAAGAAATGCTGCATCCAAGCGAGTGAGCGAGTTATTAAGAGAGGGAAGCACTGCTACGACCCTATGTTCTTTCTTAATGTTTGTAAAATATCTACAGAGGCAACGCCTGTATGTATCATCTTTTGTGGTGTCGTTGTGTGTTTCCGCTCGCGATCGGACACTTAAATCCAGTTGTGTAGTGGTTTGAACGATGTGCTAATGCTAGCGAACGCATGCTAATCGTGTTGTTATTACTGAATTAGCAGCTAATCATCGCCGATTTACATTGATGCAAACCTGTTTGTTATTGGGGAAGAAATTAATTTATTTCATTTCTATTTTTAGTTTCACTCTTCAAGTGATGGTTGAATAAACTCAGCAAATTATACCAACGTCTTCTGTATTGTCATTTCGGAGTTTAGCTAGCTGTATAGCTGTCTCGGTGAGGACAGTGCAGTCTATTCCCTCCCGATGCAGTTATCTCAACCTTCCCTCCCGATGCAGTTATCTCCGCCTTGCAATGACTGCAAGTCGTTTTGTTGTAATTTTTCCTCGTGAAGTAAAGACACACTTTCGAGCGTTTGAACCTACGTGCTGTCATTGTTATGTTTACGGCTGCAATGTTCGTGCTAAAGCATCGTAGCTTTTCATTTTCACCCTCTTTCCTGGTGAAGTGTAGCCAAACTTTGGAGCAGGTAGTGCTTGGCGCCATGCTAGTTTGATGCGTCTGGACAACAAGACAGTCACGACGCAATATGCGTCTTCAGGACTCGTTAAAGGGATCGTTAAGGCTTTTTCATTGTGATGTCGAGGCCTCGAAACACTCGGAACCGGTTCGGAATTGGAATCGGATTTCGATTCCCATCCCTAATTATAACTAAATCAAGCGAAATATAGACACCCCAATGTGTTACAAAATGCTCATGTAAATGAAACAAAAAAAGAATATACCTTTTTAAAAGCACAAACGGTGAGATGAAATAGCAAGCAATTGCCGCCGAAGTTAGCTTGTCATTTAGCACTGCTGTGTTTGCTATAAGCTCGAGTAGTCATGTAATAACGTCTGTAGAATGAGCTGGAACCTAACAAACTAGCTACACCCAAGCGCTACTAGGCTACGACAAAGAATTACAAATAAAGACAGGCAATCAGAGGACATGACAACAAATTTAATGTGGTGTTTTAGTAGCACTTGCATCGAATTAGGCGACTTACTTGTAAAACGCGATTTAAACAAAAACCATGATACGAAAGCCACTCAGGAACAAATTCATTTCATATCTTGTGTAGGGCTGTCCAAAAAACGAATATTTTTCTCCCGATTACTCTCTAGACTTTTTTAACGATTAGTCGACTAGTCAAATAAATTTTTTATGAACTTTTTTTTTTTTTACTAACTACTAGGGATGAACTATATTGCAAAAAACTGACATTGCGGCTTGTGGTTGGTTTGCGATATACTACGATTTTTCACCAGATGACTCGAAAAGCTATGTTTGGGAAGACTTTGAATGACTCACTCTGACCAGTGTTGTTAATAACGGCGTTATTTTTTTCAGTAGTGAGTAATCTAATTAATTACTTTTCTCATCTTGGCAACGCCGTTACCGTTACTGAGGCAGGAAAGGCGTGTGTTACTATGCGTTACTATGTTGGTTGAATGACGCAAGAAAAGTGAGAGAGACGGACTCACAGAGAAGAGAGAGCAGAGCAGGAGTGGGGAGCAGGCGAGGGAGTTGTGACGGCGTTGCAAACGCAATGCTAGGTGGCTCCAGTAATACCTGACTGTAGCCGATAGTCTACAAACTCGCCCACATGATGCTACGGTAGATATCACATAATATAGAACTAGATGCAAATGACAGCCACAGTGGCATTAGCAACATGTATATAGAACTAGATGCGTTAGTAAACAGCCACCATCTTAAAACAGCACACCTCTCAGAAAGGCTCTGTTGTACAGAAACTTCCTAGCAAAACTAAGTGTTTTTATCTTAAATGCTCCGAAATCGGCAAAATCTTGACTTAAATTTATCTTTAAATGATGAAACAGTTTATGAACTTACACATGTTGAAAGTAGACAGAAAGGAACTAATGCAACAACGGGATCAATTTCAGCAACTTTAACAACAGTTGATTCACAACATTAAATGACTTCCACACATAGCAAAGGTTACTATCTAGTAATTGCAATATCCGCAATACCCCTGTGTCTAGTTAAGTTTATGGTAAAGAATTGGGCTAGGGCCAATTGTCCCAAAAACCCTTCAAACTTGAGAAAAAAAAACATGAAAATTATCACCAATTACTTTGCCAAGGAACTAATTACTCTTACATTCAGGTAACTGAGTTACTAACACAATTACTTTTTTAAATTATCACCAGTTACTTTGCCAAGTAACTACGGTAATTACTCTTACATTCAGGTAACTAAGTTACTAACGCAATTATTTTTTGGGAGAAGTAATTTGTAACTGTAATTAATTACTTTTTTAAAGTACCGTATCTTTTGGACTACAAGTCGCACCGGAGTATAAGTCACATTTTTGGGGAAAATTTACTTGATAAAATCCAACACATAGAACAGATATGTCATCTTGAAAGGCAATTTAATATAAAAATACAATAGAGAACAACATGCTGAATAAATGTACAATGTACAGTGCATGAACAACGAAATGTGAATATACTGTCCTCACCAGGACGCTACGGCTCGGTCCTGGCTATACAGCGAACTCCCAAAAGACAATGCTGGACGTCCGTATAATTTGCTGAATCAATTTGGTCCTCGATAGCAAAAAGGTTCAGATCAATGTAAATAAATGATAATTAGATTCTATTACAGCAATAACGTAATAGGTTAGCATGCGTTTGCTAGCATTAGCACATCGTTCAAACAACCACACAACTGGCTCTAAGTGTCCGATCGCGGGTGGAAAACACAACAACAGAAAAGATGATACACGCAGGCGTTGCCTCTGTAGAGATATTTTAAAAGCATAAACAATGAACGTAGGTTCGAAGCCGACTTTCTCTCTTGCTAACTCGCCCACTCACTCACTCAGAGCTACGTAGCTGTCCGTCTTCTTCTGCCGTGTGAGCGCTCTTCTTCACGTAAACAAGTGCGAATGCGCCCCCACGTGGGCGTGAAAGCGCCACAAACTAAATGCATCCATTTCAATATAAAGTCAATAATACAATTGAACATACATTGCCAAAGTCAGAACGCGAACGTGGCCATAGCTATTAAGAGTTATTCAGATAACTATAGCATAAGAACATGCTAACAAGTTTACAAAACCATCAGTGTCACTCCAAAACATCAAAATAACATGTGAAATTATATCATAATGTGTTAATAATTTCACACATAAGTCACTCCTGAGTATAAGTCGCACCCCCAGCCAAAATATGAGAAAAAAAATGTGATTTATAGTCCGAAAAATACAGTAAGATTAGCAACACTATGACCACATTGCATTCATTCTAGGGCTGTCAAACGATTAAAATTTTTAATCAAGTTAATCACAGTTTAAAAATTAATTAATCGTAATTAATCGCAATTCAAACCATCTATAAAATATGCCATATTTTTTTGTAAATTATTGTTGGAATGGAAAGATAAGACGGATATATATATTCAACATACTGTGCATAACTACTGTATTTATTTATTATAACAATAAATCAACAACATGGCATTAACATTATTCTGTTAAAGTGATCCATGGATAGAAAGACTTGTAGTTTTTATAAGATAAATGTTAGTACAAGTTATAGAATTTTTATATTAAAACCCCTCTTAATGTTTTCGTTTTAATAAAATTTGTAAAATTTTCAATCAAAAAATAAACTAGTAGCTCGCCATTATTAATGTCCATAATTACACAATGCTCATGGTGCTGAAACCCATATAATCAGTTGCACCCAAGCCTCAGCAGAGGGCGACAAAACACCCAAAAACAAGTAACAAGTGGACGTGACACTGTGCGTTAAATGCATCAAATATTTTAACGTGATTCATTTTAAAAAATGAATTACCGCCCGTTAACGCGACAATTTTGACAGCCCTAATTCATTCGAAATGTTCCGATCCGATCACGTGATCAGAAATCTGGCCGATCGCGCCATTGTTCAGAGGATCGGACTCGGGTGAAAAGGATCGGGTTTTATGTTTATCTGCTTCATGCTCGTACAGCCTCTCAAGCTCCCTCCTGCTAAGCAGTGTGACCAAACAGTTTTTCTTGGCCACCAGTGCAGCTGGCATTTGGTACTTCACGTTAACAGTGATTGACAGTTATGTAGCTTTGATCTGGCCAGAGATGCCTCGGTAGCTCTACGATCAAAGGCACAAATGTATTAATCATCGTTAAGCTCAGTACGCGGTCTTAAGTGTGCTGTGGCAACTCATTCATTGTGTAAGTGAGAGGCTGTTCTCGGCCGTGTAAGCGTCAAAGCAAAAAAAAAAGTTTTTTGTTTTTTTTTGTATCGGATCAGGACTCTGTTTCGGCAGATTCTTAAAATCATTTGACTCAGACTCAGGTGCCAAAATATGCGATTGGGACATCCCTAGTATTCATATAATACCGTTTAATCCAGGCTAATGGGTTTACCTGTGAATGATGAAGACTGGTGTATTTAAAAGGGATGCAGGTAGCCATGTCTCTGCACAATTGCTGCTTTTATGAAGAAAAACAAAATTTTACTTTGGGGAAAAAAAAAAAATCATAAAAAATTGCACGTCCTGCGATGGGACTATTGCGCATGTGCACATTGCGATGGCGATGTTCAAACGATATATTGTGCAGGCCTACTAAATTCAAATACAAATAAACACATAAATAACAATAATAAAACACAAATAAACAATGAGGTCAAATGCCGATGGCATTACCTAGTGCAAAAGAATGGATTGTTAACAGATTCAGAATACTGTGACTTCACTTTTCCAGCAGGATTCAAAACAATTCTTACTTTCTCTTTTTGTGGTATGTCTATATTGTTTTCAACATTAGAGTGAACACCAGCAGAGTAGAGAAATACAGTAAATGTCACGTACCACTGGAGTGAAATATGTGAAAAAAACGTAATTATACTACGATGGAGTATTAGGGCCAAATTAAAAAAAAAAAAAAAAAAAAACAAGATTAAAGTCGTAATATTGCTACGAGAAAACAAAAGTCGCATTATTACTTAGGGGAAATGTAGCTATGAGCCGCTATGCACTTTACATACATGTGCATTCGCTGGGAGCAATGACGAAGCATTTTTATAAATTCTTCTACTGATTATAATTTAGCCCCTTATCTTACAATATCAAATAATCAATTTATAATCAAATCTTAGCCTCTGAATCGTAATCGAATGGTTAGGTGCCCAAAGATTCCCACCTCCAATATTTACATCATCAGCCATAGTGCTGTAACCCGGGAATTTAAAGCTTGCTTTCACATAAGCCTCGACCCGGGAAAGTCCCGGACGTTAACTAAGACGGGACCAGTTAAATGTCCGCATAATCTCTGTGTCAGTTGACCCTGGAAATTGCTTTCACATACAAGGCCTACCCTTCTAGTGTATGTGAAAAGGGCTTCTGCTATACAGTAGATGAAGCAAAATAATAAGGATTTACTTATTTGTAAAATCGATTCTAAAACACAAGTTGATTTCAATATTGTTGATTTAAACGGAGGCGGCAACGCACTACGTAAAGTACGTAGCTGCTTATTCAGCTACATTAGCCCGACATTAACCCCTTATACTCGGTCGTACGACCCACATAAAGGCAACTTTAATTAAAAAAAAAAAAAAATGTTGTTATATGGACTTATGATCCACCAGCTTGTTGTTTCCTGTCGTCTTCCAAAATTATATCTGGGTGATGGCGCTTCAGGTGTTCATTCTCGGTGACGTGCTTCCGTAGTATGCAAGCTTGGCACACGACTGTATCCTCCTATGTTTCGTTGAAATAAATCCTTTCTTCCGGTGCGCTTTTTGGCTTTGTGTCGCTTTCCCGGCTTGAATCCCTAGCGTTCGCTATTCTCAACTTTCCACACATGTTTTTTAACCCTTTATTAACCGTCGACGGGATGGTGTCCTCATCGACGCATTTACGTCATCGATGATGTCGACTACGTCGAATAGTCGGGACAGCTCTAATCTTGAGGCACCACTATACAGTGGTCTATTTTGATTTTCAGAGTATTATTTAAGCAATATTTTTTTACTTTGGGTGTATGTACAGTGACCTTTTTTTGAGTAAATGTATTCATTTATCTTGATGTCGTCAGTTCTCTGTTTGACTTCAGCGACAAGACGGACTTTCAGAACAACACTCAGCTGTCCTTCCAGCTGCAGACGTCTTACCCGAACGGGCCCACCCAGCCGCTGCCGCCGCAGCAGCTTCAAGCGTCCGCAAGTCATCCGCCACGCATGGCCTTCCTCACCCCCTCCCCCTTCCTCACAACCAATCCACCGGACGACATCTCCTCCTCCTACATAGCCTTCGGTCCTTCCGGGAGTTCCACTTATTCCTCTGGGGGCCACACTTATGTTCAGTCGCACGGCGGCGGGCAAATTATGATGCAGCCCAACAACCCTGGTAAGTGTGAAAAGTGGTACAGAAAGACCCTGCATATTGTGGTTCATCATTTTCATACTGGCAGGTCCTTCCTTGTTTGCTGAAAATTGTTTTCTTTTTTGACAGATAGAATAAAATACTTCATAGTCTGTTCACAGTGGTGACAGAAATTCTTCCTTGACAGGGCTCACAAACACATTCCGCTCAAGAATGTCATGCACCACTCTTAAGTCATAATGATTATGGTAAATATAATCATTAGCAAGGGCGTAGGTTTGGTCTCAATATTGGTAGGGACAATATGGCATAACCTCCATGTACACTTTTTGCTGGGGACGGGACATTCATAATGATCAATTCAAAATAAATCTGTATTGACTTATTCTAACTTTTATGTGTATATTGGTGTATATTGGATCAGCCTACACCGATCAATTCAAACGTTATGAGCAAATTTAAAATTATTTAAACATCACTAAAATTATATTAACATACATACATTCATACATATTAACATACACAATGAATGTAAGCTTGTTAATCATCTCTTAACTATCCAGGAATTTAAAAAAAAAAGTCTTAAAACTCAACATTGTCTAAATAAAGAAATTAAGTATAGCTGAAAAAACTTCTTTGACAAGGAATAACAAAAATAAATAAAAATGGAGCCGACTTTCAGGTAAAACACTACAGCTTTTGTCAACGAGCACAGCCAAAATCAACAAAAAAATGAAAGCTCCTGTGGGCTGCATTAAGACCACAAATAACATAAAAATTCAAATTGGGGAGAAGGGGGTAAACCTCGGTTCACTACATTTCTCAAAGTTAATTAAACGTTGACAGTAGAAAACAGATACAGGAGGACATTTCTCTCTAAGCCGCTTCCTACTCAAATTTTGCAGGTTAGCAAGTTCACATAGTTTAATGTTATACTAACTGTGATGCAGGTCGGACTTTCAGTATCAAAATTAGTGGTGTGTTCCCCACTTCCACAACATTGACATATTTTTACATTTTATACAGTGGCTGCTGCTGGATGAAAAAAACCCATCTTATATCCCTAGTATTTCTAATATCTAATGTGTGTGTGTTGGGGTGGGGGTGGGGGTCAAGTCATCAGCCAATCAAATATGTGTTAAAGAGTAAAAAAATAAAATAAAATGGACCAGCACATTCAGCAAGTGGAAAACGGTACATGTGAGTCTGAACATAATGAAAATAATTAACTTGACAATGGTGGGGTCAATTACAACAATTATAACATATGGAAAGATAATCTAAATGACCTATATACCGGTAACTGAAATCATGATATTACGCAAATAAGGTTACTTAAAAGTTGGTGGGGACAATTTGAGATTCCTGAAAAGTTGGGAGTGTTTTGTCCCTACCGTCCTTATGCAAACCTACGCCCTTGATCTTTAGGTACGATTGCACCATGTAGTGACATCCAATTAGATGCTTTTTGGTTAATTGTTAATTTGGGATAGAAATCAGCAATTTCACAGCAATACATTATCGATTGGACAATTGAAGGATTGGATTTCTGATATTACGTACATCATAGGTGTCAAACTGGTGGTGCAGGAGTCAGGTCCGGACGGCAGCATCATTTTGTGTGCTCTACGAAAGTAAATCACATGCGTTGACTCGCTTAAATAAAATTTTAATGAAATTTCTAAAGTCCTCAATGAAAGATTTTAAAGAGAGCATGAGAGAGCATAATTAAAGACACCATGATTTAACGAGGTATTATCGCGTACTTGCCTTGTTTCGATCCAAAAACTCCGTGTGGCATGTCTCACTGAGTGTCAAGACCAGTGTTGTTAATCTTACTTTTAAAAAGTAATTAATTACAGTTACAAATTACTTCTCCCAAAAAGTAATTGCGTCAGTAACTCGGTTACCTGAATATAAGAGTAATTAGTTACTTGGCAAAGTAACTGGTGATAATTTTCATGTTGAACAGGTCACACAATGTGAAGTTTAAAGGGTTCTGAGAAAATTGGCCCTGGCCCTATTCTTTACCCTAAACTTAACTAGACACAGGGGTATTGCGGATATTGCGATAACTAGATAGTAACCTTTGCTTTGTGTGGAAGTCATTTAATGTTTTGAATCAACCGTTAAAGTTGTTAAAATTGCTCCCGTTATTTCATTAGTTCCCTTCTGTCTACTTTCAACATGTGCAAGTTTTAAAACTGTTTCATCATTAGATAGATTTAGGTCAAGATTTTGCCAATTTAGGATTAGCATTTTAGATAAAAACACTTAGGTTCGCTAGGAAGTTTCTCTACAACATAGCCTTTCTGAGAGGTCTACTGCTTTAAGATGGTGGCTGTTTACTAACGCATCTAGTTCTTTATACATGTTGCTAATGCCGCTGTGTCTGTCATTTACTTCTAGTTCTATATTATGTCGTAGCATCATGTTGGCGTAGTTTGTAGGCTATCGGCTACAGTCAGGTGTTATTGGAGCCACCTAGCATCGCGTTTGCAACGCCTTCACAACTCCCTTGTCTCCTCCCCACTCCTGCTCTGCTCTCTTGTCTCCGTGAGTCCGTCTCTCTCAGACTTTTCTCGCGTCATTCAACCAACATAGTAACGCATAGTAACACACGCCTTTCCCGCCTCAGTAACGGTAACGGCGTTGCCAAGGTAAGAAAAGTTATTAATTAGATTAGATTAATTAGATTACTATTGAAAAAAATAACGCCGTTAGTAACGCCGTTATATTCTAACGCCGTTATTAAAAACTGGTCAAGACACAGCTGTGAATGGCCACAGCCGGACTTTTTGTGGATTTTATGGGTGAAACAAGGTAATATAACGATGCAGAAATTGCGAATGAAAAATTATATAAATTATTCCAAGCTAAAAATGATAGACATTTTGAATAATGATATAATTACTTCTTTTTATGGCTGGGTTGAAACAAAAGCGGTTGCATATCTGTAAACGGGGAAACTAGGATCTTGTTAAAATTCGCCTCCCCAGACAAGCCGCACGGAAACAGCGACAGCTGAACAAAGTACCACTCTGCCGATGCTGCCTCCGCGCGTGCCAACCGGGAAGGCGTACTTCGGGCGTTCACCTCTGATATTAACCCTTTGTACTGACTCCATGTTCCAAAAGTTTGAAAAAGACTCGCCGAAAGCAGGTTGAAAATGTATTCGTTGACAATGGTCAAAAACAAGGCAAAAACAGACGACGGAGGGACAATTCTGGATCCAAAACAAGGCTACATGTTTCCGGGCAGCAAAATCTGTCTTATCTCAGTGTCCAGTGTTTTTTAAGTCCGTTGGCCGGCTGAAGGTGTGTCCAGGCGTTGCTTTGGGATCATCCCTCTCTGGCCGGTTTCGGGCTGTTTAGGTTCGTGCGTGGATGGGATGTGGTTGCCACAGCGACCGACGCTGGTATTGACATCACAAGTACCTGCTATCAACTTTGTTATCCGGGCTGGCACTATTTGTTTTAGGACAAAGCGCGCTGGTCTTTGTCCTTGTTCGTTTGTCGGGAGGACCGATTGCCAGAGTTTGGTGCGTCAATCTTGCTTGTGGCGCACACGTTTTGGGCTTCTGTGATAAGATGGCGATGTGTATCTATTCTGTTTCTTTAAGCTATGGTGTGCTATTTATTTTACATTAGGTGTGTTAGAGTAGTGCAGTCCTACAGTGAATATGAGAAATGATACTATTCCCTGATTGATTGTATTACGTGTGTTCGAGTAATGCAACGGTTAGACGGTGCCTATGAGAAACAGTACCATTTTTCCTTTTCCCCCTCATGAGTGCCGATAAGGTGATTCACTTTACTTTGTTCAAGGCTACTGAGTGGAGTCTGCCTAAACTATAGTTAAATGAATGTGTTATACTAATGCAAACAATTATATGGTGTGTGCGAGAACGTTACATTTACATCCCTTCAATCTCCAGTGTAAAAAAGACAAATTGAATATAGTTCGGGGGCTTAATGCACCATGAAACCGCTATGGCAGCATATAGACATTTTTCTATCACAGACAACAGTTCTTTTGGCGTACAATACAACAGTTTATTTTAAAGAGGGGTGCAAGAGCAGAAACTGCTTTTTTAGCCTTGTCTGTGTTTTCCGCCAGATATATATATATATTTTTTTTTTTTGGGGGGGGGGGGGGGTACTTCGAGGTTTTTCACTTATCGCGGCAGGTTCTTGTCCCCATTAACCGAAAAAAAACAGGGATCACTGTATTTTAAGTAATACGAAAGTAGGTGCGCATACAGGTAGTGCCAGATGTACGCTACTTACTTACTTACTTACTTGCTTACTTACTTACTTTTGACTTCCGCCATTTTGTCTCCAGTCGTTTTTTTTTTTTATTTTTTGGGTCGCATTAACAGTACCTTATTATACCTCTCAGTATCTTATTTTTTACATTAACATGATGTGTTCTGTCTTCACTAAACGTGAAGTTCTTCAGCTTGACAGACAGCAAACAAGGCAATTGTGCATTTTGAAGATTTTTACTGCACTTTTGATATGTAGTAAAGCTGTAACACACATACACTTATGTTCAAATCGAAACGCATTTTAACAATAAAACACTTAACTCAAAACAATTGGTGTTCAAACGTCCATCTAGTGTTGCAGATTACAGGGACAGCAGTAACAATTAAAATGCTTGTAAAACAGTTGGACATTATGATGAGCACACAGACAAAATTGTTAGAGATTATATCCCAAAGCTAGGCAATTAATTCATACAGATTGATTCTATTCATTTGATTATATAAACAAATACCGTAGCAGTAAATAGCATCAATATTGATACAGTTCAAGTACAAGTACACATTTCATATGAGCATAATATTAGACAAAGCTCTTGAGTGAGAGCCTCTCCCTCAAATCGCATTTAATTGTCATTGTATTCATAGCCAGTTGGCTAAAAGACTGCAGCTAATCTGCTCCTTCAATTTGTGACCAGCGAAGTTTACCGCAGTTAACTGCTTGATAAACGTAAAGAGTCAAGTTGAACCGTTTAAATTCACAATTCATAGGAATAGGCGACCAAACATCAACACAGAGGTAAAAAGCGAACAACAAAGATGGGCAGTTTATCTGTCACTAACCTGTAAAGCAGGTGGGAAGATGTCATTTGCACCGTCGACTGTATGGTAGGCACACACGCCGTAATATTGATGCTGCATTCGCGAGTTGTTGGAGTAATCGGAAAAAATAATTCTCTATTACATGGTGTCTATAAGAAACACCTGTCACTCAACTTGTGATGTATTGTCGGAGTATTAAAATAGGCTACTCTTTGTAGCAATCATGTTTTAATCCCACATTACAACTTTACAACACATCAGAAACGTTTTCCAACTTGGAGATCTCCTGGCATACTTGAGCGCAGTATATCTTAAGAAGGTGATTTGTGGAAGTTACATGCATAAATTATCATATTGAGGAGCCATGTGCAGATTGTGTATGTGGTGTGATTACAGTAATATGTTTAATAGGCACATTCTGTAGATTATG
This sequence comes from Corythoichthys intestinalis, assembly GCF_030265065.1. Classification (NCBI taxonomy): domain Eukaryota; kingdom Metazoa; phylum Chordata; class Actinopteri; order Syngnathiformes; family Syngnathidae; genus Corythoichthys; species Corythoichthys intestinalis. The sequence continues at coordinate 30,157,842 of NC_080416.1, forward strand.
CTATGTAGACTTAAAACTCCTGAGTATTTTATTTATTTTTCCACTTGTGAAATATGTCTGGTGACGCCGATGCCTTTTATAAGTCTAAAATTTGGGCTAATTTTGCCTTTTACTGTAAAAAAACAGAGGCATGAAGTGTTTAGAATGCTGCATTTAAGAAGGTTTGGACTAAAGCAGGTTTGCACTAAAAGAGAAAAAGTTGTTCGAAACGTAAAACATGTTTTTAGTAGGGCTGTCAAACGATTAAAATTTTTCATCGAGTTAATCACAGCTTAAAAATTAATCGTAATAAATCGCAATTCAAACCATCTCTAAAATATGCCATATTTTTCTTTAAATTATTGTTGGAATGGAAAGATAAGACGGATGTATACATTCAACATACTGTACATAAGTACTATATTTGTTTATTATAACAGTAAATCAACAAGATGGCATTAACATTATAAACAGTCTTTCTGTGAAAGGGATCCACGGATAGAAAGACTTGTAATTCTTAAAAGATAAATGTGAGTACAAGTTATAGTAATTTTGATAGTTTGTATATTGTGCCTAAATATTGCCATCTAGTGTATTTGTTGAGCTAAACGAAAAGTTTGAATAGAGTTTGACCAAAGTCTGAGTATTATTTTGCATAGCTATTTTGATTGGTAATGCCAGTTCTCTTTGCATTGAGCGCTTTTCTTTTTGTGAACATTTTTTTTTGTTGAGAGATAGAAATATTATTTTTGTTGTGCGTTCACTAAATGATACTGTAGCGACTTCACTGTTCTTAACTGCCCAAATGCATAATGGGAAGTTGGGCACCCATGACTGTCATTGGTGGCTGCAAATGGTATATCTTCTCTGTGTTGTGTTCAATACAGGGTGTTAAGAAATAGATCCTCTCCTGTTATTGTTCCCCACGTCGCTTGTCACAATAGTTATAATTGTTGTGGAAGAGATGCCTAAGCTCATACCAATAAATAGCGCGGCTCCAATGAATGCCTGTGTCAACTCCACTCGCTTGTCTCTGCCTCTTAGCTCTCAATATACATAAAACGGCGCCATTGTAGTCTGTTCGCGGCAATGCGTGATTGGGTCGTTCCGCGCATGCGTTAAATATGTTAAATATTTTAACGTGATTAATTTAAAAAATTAATTACCACTCGTTAACGCGATAATTTTGACAGCCCTAGTTTTTAGTTGAGTGCTGGATGAGGTTTTAGGAATTCACTGAGATAAATGTATGTGTCCATTTTGATTTGTTTTTTTCTGAAGTCATATACAAATATCGCAATAATCGTCTTCAAATGTACTGTAGCATCGAGATTAATTGAGATCTGATCGGATCATGACCTTGAAATTGAAAAACGTATCGCCAGATGTAAGGCAATACACACATTATTGCAATACACTATTTTGATATAGTGTCACACCCCTAATTGTGTTCATGCAACAAGCATGGTGTTTCCTTTGAAATTTTGCAATTTTGTGGCATCTATCCAAGTACTCAAGCTCTTTGGTTGGGCACTTCAATAATCTATAGATTTGAGGCAATCTTCATTTCCAGTCAGATGTTCTTTACATACCTTTTGATTATTAGAATTTAGCACTCAGTGCCCCTTTTCCAAAAGTTGTTTCTCTCTGCATTTTCCCTCCTGTATATGAAGCACACAGAAGTGCAGCCGTTAACGTTTCAAATCTAGAGTTATCCAGGCAGTTTTAGCTCTCGCTTTTCAATTCACAGGTAGCTTGGTGTCCTACCCGTCATACCCTTGGGCTAACATGTACGCCCAGCCTGGAGTTCAGCAGCTCGCCCCTAGTTACCCGGCCGGATTCGCTGGCGCTGCCCGTGACCGCCAGGTACCTTCGTCCTCCGCCAGCATGCCACCATCCTTCCAGCGCACATACACACTTGGCAGCGCCGTCCTCCCGCCCGTGTCCACCTTGCAGCCGTCCCGCCTCAGGGTCGAGAACAGGGGAGCGGAGGCGGCCCCTATGCCCCCCTTGCAGACCAGCCCTGCATGCTCCCCTCGAAGCCCTGTGGCGCCCTCTTGTGTCAAGATCGAGTCAGACAGTCCGCATGAGATTCCCAGCCACTTTAACTGTGACTTCTCTGCTATTCACTTTTGAGTGAGAGCGTGTTGTTTATAAATAATAATATTTTTGTGTTTGATTTAGTTGCAAAGTTTTGTGTTCTTTAGAGCTATCTAAATCTCTTCATTTAGTCCAAAGGACCTCATTCACTTCTCTATTCCAACATTATTACTCCATCATCACACAAGCTATCAAGACCACCGGTATACAAAGTCTATTTGGCCAGTAATATTGCAATAACATAAACAATGCAATAAAAATATTGTATTCATGTGAAATTCTGCTTATGAAATGACGTGTTTTGTCATTAATTAGTTACATACATTTGGCTGAATTAATTCCAGCAAGAAATTCTGGCCTGATCATTGTAAAAACCAATATGGGCTCTCTTCATCACACTAGTCAAAAATGTTTGAGTATTTCCGTTAACTAGAGGGCGCTATTTCTTTCCATATTGGGTAACTTGGCAGTGAAGAATGTGAAAGGGAAGACTTCAGTTGCTCATATACTGTATGAACTGGGGGGAAAAAATTTGAATGATTTTTCCTATAAAGAAATAGTTAATGTGGTATAAAAAACACAACCAAGTTAGATGACGTTATCACATTGGATTATTGACGGTAGCTGTGCATCTAATGAAAAAGCTACCATCTATAACGTTTCTTTTTTTTTCAATGGCGTTTCTTCCCAGCCAAATCCGTTTGACCGATGAAAACCGTTTGACCCACTGATACTGGTCATACACCAAAATGAATTGAAACCTCATGCGATGCGGGCTCTCTTTCAGTTGACACTCCAACAATGACCGTTCGCCCCAAAATGCGGGTTTATTGAAAAAATAGTAGACTACTTGTCCTACAATTTTTGTTCCAAGTCACATCATTTATACATGAAGTGACCCAACATCAACAGGAAGTCCGAGATTTAAAGCAACTTTTCAGTTTTGGTAGATTTTAGTGATACCTGTGGACAAAAGCAGTAGTGTTTTACCTTAAGGAAGACTGCGTTTCTCATGAAGACCAGCGCACACCCGCACAGTGTCATAAAATCATGATCTTCCGGTCGCCTGCAGATGGATTAAATAACATTTCTGTTTCCAACAGCTGTGTGAAGGATGAATAGTAATAAGGTAATGAATCCAGTTGTGGCTAAACATTAGCATATGGCGGTTAGCAACCGTGTGGCTTATTGTGGCTAACCCCCCCACTCCAACCGAATTAGTCAGCGCTGACGAGTTCGTTTGATGGGGGGCTGGGAGATCCGTCACACCAGCGAGTGAAAGCTGGGCCAATGTTTATTCTTGAGTATGCTGGTAGTCTCCCTCCCCCTCGGATAAAACTTTTTGTCTCTTTTGCTGCTCTCCATTTTTGCAGAATTCGCGTGAAAGCGTTTGCACCGATTTCTGTCTTTATAATGAATGGGGAAGGGGGGAAATGACATATACCCTAAAGCAGTCAGCCCATTTGTAGTTTTTTTGTGTGGCAGGGTTCCTGCCACCTTCCTCAAAGTTAATTAGTGCCAGTGAAAGTGATACAGACCCCCTCAAGAAATGAAAGAGGTGTAATTCAACTAGTTGACGTAACATCACAAATATTATGAAAAAATTTTATAAAGCTTGAAAAGTTACCTAGTGTTGCTTTAAAATCAACAGGAAGTGACCTGATATACTAACCTTCACAGCAAAGCTACCATTGCAATTCCTCCAGAAATTGCATTTTCTAGTTTTTACCATCTAGTTTATTATCTAAGGAAAAATACTGAAATTCTACAGTTTCGTAAATTGATTTTTGAGCTGACCCTGAGCACGGTTTCAATGACTAGCTCCATCTAGTGTTAAAGCTGAGAAGTGCAATAGAATGTAGAATAGAATTGAAGCGTCTTGTCCTGTCACAGAGGTGGGGATTAACACGTTACATGTACTCCGTTACAATTACTTGAATAACTTTTTGAGAAAAACGTACTTGTAGTTTAACCAAGCTATACTTTTTACTTGAGTAGATTTATGAACAAAAAAACGCTGCTATTACTCCGCTACTTAGTGCTACAAAAGAGTTGTTACGTTTTTCCTCTTTATTTTACATATTAGATTTTTTTTTATTTTGCCAGCGATGCCAAGTAGCTGTAGCAGCTGTAGTTGTAGCAAGCGGCTCTACCGATTTCACCAATGAGACATGGCAACAATAATCACATGACTCCATTTTACCAATCAAATTCAAGCTTGCCGTTCTATCTTCACGCCAGCCTGTTCAATGAAGTATTTGGTATAGACCCTACTCACCTACGTCACAAAATGGGCGTGTCGCTGTTTCCGGCCGCCATATTGTACCTCTTTTTCAGACCTATAGACCCTACTCACCTACGTCACAAAATGGGCGTGTCGCTGTTTCCGGCCGCCATATTGTACCTCTTTTTCAGACCTATTCTCATTGTTTTCAATTAGTCGAGCAAGTTATAGAGCAATTCATGGAAGCCCCGGTGTTATCTGACGCTGTAAACTCATTGGATCCGTTGCATAAAAGGCGTTACGTGGAAAAGTTTCAGTTTATCCATTCGCCAGTTCCGTATTTGATGCCTAAATCGATGTTTTTCGACCCGCTGGCTTCGCCTGACATCTGATATCCTGATATTTACAACTATCTTGTCCACACAAAATCAGCCTATTCTCACGAAAGTTTGAAAAACTTTAAGAGCTTGGAGGCTTATAAATGCTACGTTGCTGGTTGGGTGAAACAGGTCCTCGTAAACGAAAATTCGGCAGGAATCTTGTGCTCGGAAGGTGAGTTACGAAATTTTCCATTCAAAATCTTTTGTTCTTGCTAACATCCACTGTCAAGTCTAATGTATTTCATATTATTTGTCAATGGAGCTAGGGCTTTAAATGTTTATATGGTTTAGCGATAGCACTCTCACTATATACATATATAATACGTAATAAATATGAAGTGCGATAGCACTACTCCAGATTGTCCCTAGTTGAATTTATTTTTTGGCTTTTGACCTCAATAGTGAAATTGTAAATTAATTGTATGACAACTGTCTGATTATCCCCTTATATATTTTCAGGTAGTTCATTCACAACGTCTGAGTGTATGTTGTCGGCGATTAGCCTAGCAATGATCTTAATTGTGGTTGTCAGCCCAAAACCCTCTAAATATATATTAAATGCATCTTACCAGATATAAAATGACTACTACGTAATCTGTGGTAGTCGTTTGGAGCCCAGTTTTCTCGTCGAATTGCAGCAGTCAATCTCGGTCTCCTCTTCGGCTCTCTCGGAATACGGTAAAAATTCAAGTCTCTCCGTCTATCTACTCTGTTTTTGCAACCGACCGCCACACACGACTTCACCATTTTGATTATTAATGTTAACGAGCAGAAAAACACGCCATAATAGGAGGAATTTACGAAGCGCTAATGCATTAACATGACTAGTATCCGGACAACATGGCGCGGGGGCGTGGCTGTGACGTCACGTGAGTAGGGTCTATACCGAGCTGCCCTCAACATGACTCGAAAGCGCGGATTCAAGTTTTTGTTTGGAACCGATTGACTACGGAAAACCGGAGATATGATCCTTTTAATTTCAAAGCAGTAATTATGAAGGAACTCTTCACTATTCAATCTAGGAAGTATTTTCTCCACCAGAGGGCAGTCATGCTCTTTGGAAGAATAATGCTTCATTTATGTAATTTTTATTTGTCGTCGGAATTCAATGATTTTTGTTTTTTTTTTTCTCCTTTGGCTTAATGTGGTTATGTAATGGCTTATTGTACAGTATTATTATAGCAACGGTTTATATAGATAACTGCCCCCAAAAAATATTGTTTAAAAATTTTTTGAAAATCCAATAAAAATATAAGCAGTTACTCACAATTTTACTCATTACTTGGGTATTCTTTTCACCGAATACTTTTTTATCTGTACTTTATTATATTTTCTGGACGACGACTTTTACTTGAGTAATATTACAAGTATTACAAGTAACGCTACTCTTACTTGAATAAAATTTTTGGCGGCCATAGATGTCCAATCCGTTTGAAGTTGGAGGGTGGCAGTGAATTAACATTTGTACGTTCGCTGCCATCCATCCCACTTAAAATGGATTGGACGTCTACTAGTGATAAATTCCATTTTACATCAGAAGAAAGCAAATAGCTTGTTTTTCTGTGTATTAGCTTTGTAGAATATCGTAGAATGATTTCCTGACCCATGTATTGATAATATTGTCTTATTGTAAGATCGTTATTGTTAGCCTTGTATCGCAAATCGTGTTGTGAGGTACCCAGAGGTTCCTGCCCCGACTGCCCACACCTGCTTGTTATGCCATGCGGTGTTAAGCATAGTCACGAAGCTTCCCTGCACGGAGTCTTAGCCTGAAGGCATGTCCCCACCGTCATCTGTATGGAGAAGTCATTGGATGATGGAGGGATGGAGATGAAAGAGTCGAGTTACATAACTGCTGCTACACTTTTAATGAAGCTCCTTGCTTTCCCTTGCCTTCTACCGCTCGCTGGCTGCCTTCCTTGTTGCTGTTGGCGCCAGAAACACTTCACACTGTGTGTTAGAGACAGAATGTGTGTGTGTGTGTGTGTGTGTGTGTATGTTTTAATTTTTGGAATAGTGAGTGTGCATGCGTGAGAGTTTTTGATAGTCTTCTGTGAAAGTCAGCAGATAGAGGAGTTAGAATTGGAGAACATTTTGGGTCCAAAATTCTTGAAGAATGAGCCTTCACTTATAGTTATAAAATATCAAAAGCCTTATTAGCTCTGTTTACAAAATTTGGTTGGCAATCTGTTAGAGGTTGACCGATATGTCAGGCTAATAGACATACTTTTTTCCAACATCGGTGGATTAACGATTAAAATAGCTGACATATCTGTGTGGTTGTCGCTGACTGACAATAAGACCCCGAAAGGATCCTCCAGCAGCTTGAAGGCAGGCTGCGATAGGAAGCTTCAGGCTTCACTGTTTTGTTGGTAATGTAAGATTTGTGTTTATCTTGCATGAGGGAATATGCAATGTTGCTTTAGCCTTTAAATGTGTTTACTGAGTGATCCTTACACTCGAAATGTAACTCGAAGCGTTAGCGTAGCATTCGTGTTAGCATTAGCTTTAGCATAGCGCGCATCCTCTTAATTTCTCTCGTTTACATCTCGTCGTGACGTCCTGGTGGGTTTAATTATTTTAAAATAATGCACTGTTTTAGCTGTTCGTGATTAATTATCTGCGTTCGTTGGTTTGGTAGTGCTAGACCGAATTTATTCTTTAAGTCTCAGGTCATCTTTGTAAATTTAAAGCTGTTGGCAATTTAAAAAAATGCCTTTCATAATCTACGTGCTTAGAAAAAAAAAAGTATATTGGCTTCCAAAATTGGCTTTGGATATTGGCAGTCGGCTGAGATTTTTTTTTAGATATCTGCATTCACATTGGCGTTTGAAAATCCCATACCGGTCGACCTCTAAAATCTGTGATAATGTTAGCTTTTTCTTCGGAGTAGAAGCTAGCAGTTTAGCTAGCTGTTACTGTTGATCAAAACTTTCATTGTAAGACATAAAACGTCCGAATATAGTCATGCTAACATAAGGTTTGAAGTAGACTTAACATTCATAAATTCTCATAAGAAACCTCTTGTGGGTATTCTTACTCATTTTTAAAAAAGATATATACAGGGTGAAAGTGGCTATAATTTCTTGCTGGAACTCCCTGAACAAAACGGGTCGCCATGGAGCAGGAATATATATTTTTTGGGAGGGGGTGGGAGGGTTCAAACTTCCTAAAATCCCCGAAATGCAAAGAAAACGGCTTTTGGTACAGATTTTACTCATCTATTAGGCTAGTGCATTACACTTACTGTAACAAGGCATGCATGAGAAACTGATTTTTATTCAAAATTGTACTTTGTCAGCTCAAGTCCACTTAACTTAAAATGTTCAGTTTTACAGATACCTTTTTCCAAGACAGAGAGAGCAAATTATAGGGCTGCAACTATCGATTAGTCTTGTAATCGATTAATTGGACGATTGATTAAACGATTACTCGATTAATCAGGTAAATATCACTTTTTTTCAATTACCTTCACAATTCTACTTGAAGTTGTTTTAGGCATGTTGTAAGAAACAATGAGGATAAAATCCTATTTCAAAGCACACTCTCTTGTATGACAATTTACACTTTGAATGGGAGTTTGTGTTGAAAGGAGACTAAACTGGGTTCATGTGTGTGGTTTGCTTAAATAAAAAAAAAAAAGACGACTTTACTGTCTAACAATAACTCGAGTGCTAATACGCTTCTCCAAAACACAATACAAACACACCTAAGACACTGAGTAGCATAATCGCTAACTAGCTTAGCTTAGCGCCAGAATACAAACAACATAATTAGTTTCATTTACTCTCCTCCGACACAAAAGACAAACTAACTCTCGACACTTTGTCATATTACTGATTCAGCAACCCAACCTGAGTGGAGCAGTGGACTCTCTTTATCTAATCACTGGCACACACGCGCACACAATCTCACATTAAACACAAACAAGGACCCAAATGGGACTGCTCATAACTGCTGGCAAAATGGATTATCAAATTCGCTGGCAACTAATTTATTAATCGATTAGTTGTTGCAGCCTTTTTAAGAAGCTCATTTAGACAGTAACACATCTGAAAATTGTTGTTTTCCAAAATAAAAGATTTTTGTTCATATGCTCCTTTGACATAACAAACTGAGAAGTTATATACATGTTAATTATTTCAATAATATAGTCAAGTTTAAGGTGAAGAAAGTCCTAAACGATTAATTGGTTATCAAAATAGTTGTCGATTAATTTGCAAATGATAAGTTGTGGCTTAATCGATTAATTGTTGCACCGCTAGCGACTTAACTCATTGGCTGCCATAGACGGTGATGGACTCCAAATGTGTGGCTCTTTTAGTCCTAATGCTGTGAATTTAACTGAGTTTATCACTAGTAGAGGTTCAATTCATTTGAGGAGAGTGGCAGTGAATGAACGACTGCCATTCCTCCCACTTAAAACGGATTGGACGTCTATAGCCGTCAGTTAAAATCCCTGGATTTGAAGTCGTCCACGTGCCTGGTCTGTACTTTGGACGGGACACACAGCAGTCTGCAATTAAGCTTGTTTTTTCCCCCCTGCACTTCCTCCGCAGTGAACAGAGAGAGTATAGAATAAAGATGGAGGGAGTGCCTGAATGTATGTGTGTGTACGGGATGCTTCATTCCACCTCCATCCTGCAAAGTCAACATTGACAGAGATTTGAGAGAAAGGCAAACTTGTTTCAATATTTATGTTTGTGGCGAGATTTTGCAGCATCACCCCCGAACACATACAGTATGCTAATACACCTACAGTTGATGTCCAATTTGAAACAAAGCTGGCAGAATTTCCAGTTCCGCCGGTTTGCCTTCTGAAGATATGACAAACAGACACTGGGACACAAGGTGGCAATTAAAGCGAGAACAGATGAGTGTCTATGCGAAGAAAAACAAAGAATAGATTATAGCGGGGGTTTTTTTATTTTAATTTTTGCAGCGGCTGCTCGGTAATAGATGCGGAGTGAGTTTGCTTTGGGCTTGTTTGCGTGCTACGAGGTTGGCAGCGCACGGCTGTCATGTTTGATGTTCTCTGTCTAAATGTGCAGCCGAAATGAGAGACTTACAGGAATATTAGCTAATCGTGTTATTTGTGTCTGTTTTTGTTGGTTTTGTAGTCAAAAAAGTCAAGTGGGGAAAAGATTGAACCCTGTGGGACACCGCTCCATGACCTGATAGACTTTTAAAATCATTAAGGATGAATGCAAATTGTAAAATAATGAGGCGATAAAAGGTTTATTTTGTGACAAGAATATATTGCTTAATGTCACAAAAAGCATTTTTGATAATCACAATACTCTTTATCTTTTAAAAATTCTAATGACCTTGTACAGTATATTATGTACAGTGTAAATGATAAATTTCCCAACATTGTGATTAAAGTCCAGATCAATCTATTTGAAAATTTACAGCAAATGTTATAACATGAGTAATAAGTGGGTGGGCCCACTTATGCAACCATATGATGGCACTTCAAAAATTACTCAGGTTGTATATCACGTGTCAAACTGGTGGCCCGGGCCCAGATATGGCTTACTTTGTCATTCCTGTGGCCTGTGAAAGCAAATCACATGCATGGACTTGATGGTTTGGTTTGGTTTAGATTGGGAGCCCCTCCCAGTCAAAAAAAAAAAAAAAAAAAAAGACCTCGAGCACCGTCAGTGGAACTGGAAGATGAGCATTCACAGCATAAGTGAATTGGACAGCAATCATTGTTAATGGCAGGCAATGAGTTAATTTTCTGTCACTTTCATGTCATTTTAAGATACTTCCTGTCAATTTTGGGTAATTTCCTGCTGATTTTTGGGGGCATTTCCGTGCTCCTTCCTGTTGATTGATTTGGTGTCGCCCTCTGTTGGTTTTGGGTCATTTTTAGGTCACTTTCTTGTAGAGCTGCAACTAACGATTATTTTTATAATCGATTAATCGGACGATTAATTAAACGAGTAATCGGATAAATGTCACATGTTTCAATTACCTTCACAATTTAACTTAAAGTTGTTTTAGCCATGTTGTAAGTAATGATGACAACAAAATGACTACCGGTATTTCCTTCGAAAATAATATTTTACCACAGCCTCCTGACTCAACTGTACTCTACAACTGTACTATTTTAAGTACATAAAACTTGTTAATGTATTTAGTGAATGTCTGAGTATAAAACATGAAAAAAAAATTCTTAGTACACAAATAAGACAAAAGTCCTGTTCATTCAAGTAAAAAATAAACATCATGAGTTAAAATAATTTGATATTGAAACTAGAGATGTCCCGATCGGATGCTGATCGATTGGGTCCGATCACGTCATTTTCAAAGTATCGGAATCGGCAAAAAAATATTGGCCATGCCTTTTTTTAATATATATATATATATAATTTTAATTAAATCATGTTCCAACTGTATTTAACGTTACAGACATAATATGTTTCACTTTTCCAGAGTCTTTAGTTTAGGCTTAAGGTAGGGTTATCAAATTTATCCTAGTATCGGCAGTAATTAATTTTTAAAAAAATGTATCACGTTAAAATACCAAAAACCCATTCACGCATTGTCGCGCTCAATCTGTAATGGCGCCGTTTTACCCATATAAAGAGATAAAAGGCAGCGTAAAATGAGTGGAGTGAATTTTGGCAGCCTTTGGAGCCTTTTTTTAATTGGCTAAAACCTTACAATCCCTCTCCCTACGATTAGAAATATCATGGGAAGCAATGTGGGGAAGCAAGGCACCAATTGATCTTTATCTTAACACCTTATGTTATTTCCCAACGCAGAGAAGATATATCAATTGGTAGCACTACGCACAGTCATGGTTCCACTTCCCATCATGCATTTGGGCATGACTACAGTATCATTTAGTGAAAGCTCAACAAATACACTAGATGGCAATATTTAGTCACAATATACAAAGTCAGAAGTCTTTCTATCCGTGGATCCCTCTCACAGAAAGAATGTTAATAATGTAAATGCCATCTTGAGGATTTTTTGTCATAATAAACAAATACAGTACTTATGTACTGTATGTTGAATGTATATATTCGTCCGAGTTTTATTCATTTTTTTCTTAATGCATTGCCAAAATGTATATGATCGGGAAAAATTATCAGGAATGATTGGAATTGAATCGGGAGCAAAAAAAAAAAAAAAAACCAATTGGATCGGGAAATATCGGGATCGGCAGATACTCAAACTAAAACGATCGGATCGGGAGCACAAAAACATGATCGGAACCAGAGGTTGTGCTAGACTTTTTCGTTGTCCGTCATTTTGACTGACAGTGTCATAAAAATCCGGTCATAATCTATTTTTACCCGTCACTTACATTTTTAAAATGATAATAATGACATATTCGATAGTATTTAGTTTTCATTCATTTTTAATTCATACTCTGTTCGAACAAGCTTAACAAGAGGCAAACAGACAGCGGAGTGCACCAATCAGCGACGGGCAGACGTGCCATTAGCAAAGCGACGAGGGCAGGACGAGGGACTTGCGCGCGGAAGTAAACATACGAGGAGAACGGAGTTTATTCAACATGGCTATGGCGAGACAGACTGTTGTCAATGTCTCGTGTCGATGTGTTTTAGCTCATTTAAAACTGAATTTACCGCGGATTGGAGCATATTCTCGGCTCTCCCGTTCGCTATCCGTGTTGTGGTAGAGACGACTTTTCGCTGCGCAAGAGTGACGTTGCTCGTGAAGAACACGTCACGCAAATAAACAAATCTGATTTGTCCATTGATTTTGTACCTACTCGAGAGGCTGTGTCCCAGACTTTTCTCTCAGTGTTTGAAAAATACAGGGAGAACAGTTTGGCCGTGCCAGGCAAACACTCAGTTGCCTTGACATTTTTCCGAGTAAGGCCAACGACGTCATGCATCAAGAGAGACAATAGCTAATTAATATGCTCACTCGCCACCCTGTAGTCTGGGGTGTGAATTGCAACCTGTCAAAATGATGGATGGACTTCAATTTTTTCCGTCATCGTTTTAAAAAACCGGTCAACGACAGAAAATATTCGGTTAACCCGACCCCTGATCGGAAGAACCCTAATTGAAACCCCTGTTGATGTTTTTGTTTTTATATAATTTGTAAAATTACTTTAACTAGTAGGCAGGGGTTAATTTGTGCCGGAACACATCGGAACAGGATCCGCCACCTCTTGATTTTGGTGTCCCTGTGTTCCGGGACTTATTTGGGCAGGACCGGTACCGCTCGTGTGTAGAAAATGATAATAATATTTTTTTAAAAATTCAAAAATGTATTGTATTGTAACGTTGACAAAGAGTCAAACGCTTAGCTACAGCCTCTTTCTCATACTCCGAAACACCGGGAATGTCGCAGGATTAACCTGTGTAGCAGTTGTGTGTGAAAACAATTTCCCGTGTCGACTGACACGGAGATTACGCGGACATTTTACGGGTTGCGTCCTAGTGTCATGTCCGGGACTTACCCGGGAAGCGGTGTGCGTGAAAGCAGGGGTTAAATTCCAGGGTCACAGCACGATGGCTGATAAAGGTAAATATCATAGCGGGCCGATCGTCACTTCCTCCCTCTTCGCAGTAAAACGCAAAGCGGTAAACAAACATTGCAATTATAAACATAGCAAGCGGGAAATAGCTAAATTTAACTAAAAACATAACGAAATTAAAATGTCTAAATATTACGTTCGTGTTGGACGGGGCCGGGATTCTCACTCGCTAACTTTTTAAAATAAATATATATTTATATATGTATATTGAAACGATTTATTGATGTTAAACTAAGAAATACTTGTTATAAGTAAATGATTTGGATAAAAAAGCGAAGGCGCTGTATGGTCATTGCAAACAGTATAAGTGCAGAGCCAGAGCATGCCATGCCACCTTTTTAATCTTCCCCTCTGTGTGTCCGCAAAAGCATCTGCTTATTCATATTTAACAGACTTTTCCATCCTTATTTCATTGTGTAAATGCATTTAAAATGATCATAAAAATATGTAGACAATTTAAACATTGAGAAAACTTTTTCTGCCAACTGAGAAGTCTTTTACGCACAGACATTTTTACAAATTTGATCCTTTTTAATCTTCCCCTTTGTGTGTCCGCAAAACCGCAGCTCTTTATGTTTAACAAACTTTTCCAGCGTTATTTCATTGTTTAAATGCATTTATAATGATCATAAGAATATGCAGACTTTTTAAACATTAAGAAAACAGTTTTTTTCTACCAACTGAGAAAGACACATGCAGGCATCATCACAGATCACACAAAACACAACCAGTCAGTTTTCCCAAGCAGCAAGCAGTGCTGTCCAGGTCTGACTGGCGCATCTCATCCTTTTCATCCTTATCCTGAGTCCTCACAAATAAAACATACATTTTCAGGGGGTTGGGGGTTCGGGCTTGAGCCTACAAATAAAATATAAAATGTTGGGTTTTTTTCGGGCTGGAGCCTACAAATAAAAGATACAATTTCAGGGTTTTTTTTTTTTTTTTAATTTGTTTTGTACATTAGTTCCAAAATTGTTCAAAAATCCTCTCAGGCTAAACCAAACTACTATTTCAGTATCAAGTTAACATATAGCAGTAAACAAATATACAAAAATAACAGTAAATAAAAAACTCCAGTCCCCATTCTATATCAGCAGCTTTAAACTACTTTCAATTAATTTAATGTTGTGAATCAACCGTTAAAGTTGTTAAAATTGCTCCTGTTATTCCATAATTTCTCTTTTGTCTACTTTCAACATGTGAAAGTTTTAAAACTATTTTAAAGATAGATTCAAGTCAATATTTTACCGATTTAGGAGTATTTTAGATAAAAAGTTAATTAGGTTTGCTTGGAAGGTTCACAACAACAGCCTTGCAGGGAAGTGTACTGCTTTAAGATGGCGGCAGTTACTAACGCCTGCATCTAGTTTTTTGTAGATGTGCTGGTAACGATACCGAAGCCATATTGCATCTAGTCCTATATAAATGATATCTACCGTAACGTAATGTGGCTTGTAGCAGCTTTTCGGCGGCAGTCAGGTATGTTGTTGTTTTTTTTTTTATCTCGTGGCATGAGTTGAGCTAGAGCCGTGAGTTGAGCATTGGCGTTACCCGAGGGGCCGGGTAATGAGAAGCATGATGTTTAGCTACTCTCGCTCCGTCCCTAATTGCGTACCGAAGACCGCGCGGCGCGCTGAGTGTGTCGTACTTCTGCTTTACTTGGCATATTTCAATAATCGGAATTTGGATGTTTGTGAATCGTTCTCGAATCTTCCACGGCCGAATCGCGAATAATCTAAGAATCGGAAATTTTGCACACCTCTACTTAAAGTCTTAATGAGCTTAAATTGGCTGGAGTTACGACGTTGGAAACGCTCCCTCTGGAACAAAACATGATTTGACCAACGTTGTGACAGCCGATGCCGACCAAAAATGATGTATATGTCCGGTTTATAAAATCGCGCCAGCAGCCCTCCCTGCACAGAGAGCACCAGTGGGCAACACGGGACAAGTCTGTGAAAGCGTCCAACCTGCTTCATTCTTGGGACATCTTTTCATGCGTGAAAGCAATGACCTGAGCAAATCCCGCGTCACCTTACACAGGAATTTCCCTGGATAGGTGTGTGAAAAGAGCTGTATAGTGATACATTTGGTGATGAGTCCCTAGCCATGGATTAATCATCTATAGCCATGTTATATCGCTGACTGTTTACTGTAAGTCCCACCTGTGTTTATATGGGCAATTGCCCGTGCTGTGCAGAGTATATCCTAAATAATTGTAAATTGTTGTCATAACATTTATATCATAGATATTATCTGAAATTGAGGCTTGTAAGTCCCACAACATGGCAAGTGGGCATTTGTGTGTTGTTTCAACACAATTTTCTATTATATTCCGGTACCTGTACCCCCTCGTCATCCCTGCGCCGTCATAAGTACTTTGCGTTCCGGCACCATATGATTTACAAATTAAGCACTGCTAGTAGGTTGCCATTGTTGTTGATGTCACAGAGCGGTGACGTCACGTGGTTACGCTGCCGGACTTTCAGAGTATGACTCTAGAGACATAAACATGCCATCTGTTAAACCCTTTCAAATTGAACCAGAGAGGAAAATTAATAAGCATGACAGCACTGTCGATATTTCACAAAATGAGCAGCAAAACCAAAATGAACAGGAGAGACGGGTTGAGACGAGAAAAAAAATGGTGTTCTGCCAAAATGTGCTAGACTGGCGAAACGTCCTACAGGAGGCCAATTTGAGACCCAAAGTACTACCGTGCGCTTTCAGCTTGTTTTCTTTAGATGCATACTGACAGAACATACTAAAGATACCTTAAGAAAATACCTAAATGTAGTAATATCAAATAAGGGTGGTTTAAATATGCTATGTGACTAATGTGGCCAACTGATCAACAATCTGCTTTAAAGCTACCACAAGAAATGCTTAAAAGTATGAGAGGGAAACACATGCAAAAAGTATTTTAAAGCGATAAAAAGGTGAAAAAAAGACTATAAAAACCCAAATGGTAAGTACTCGCCGCCTTTAGCTGATGAACGCATGTGTTGGATGTCTCGTTGCGTAGAAGGAATTGCAGTAACCCGGTAGTATTCGTCAAGTGACAGTGACAATCTACTTCATTACACCGAACGTCCATTGCAGGTTTAAAAACATGGCGACCTCCGTAGGCCAAAACATGTACTAAATATTATCGCTTTTTAAATCAATTGCAATATTTTATGTTTCTAATGACATATTTTAGTAAAAGAACAATTGTGGCTCATTGGAGCCTACAAGTCTTTGAGTCCGAGGTTCCCTTTAAGACACTGAGTAGCATCATCGCAAACTAGCTTAGCGCTCCATGCTAAGTAATAATATCTCATCAACAACGAATACAAACAATGCAATTGGCCTCATTGACTCACCTCTGATGGAGGCACACCGGATTTATTAACACAAAAGATGATCCAATTGTCGACACGGTGTGATATTATTGATTCAGCAGCAACCTAACGTGAGTGTAGCAGTGAACTCTCTCTTGCTCTAGTCACAGTTGCACGCGTTCAGCTTCATATTACACATAAAGACCAAAACGCGAATTCTCGTAGCTGCTGGCAAAAATCGATTATCAAATTAGTTGGCAACTAATTTATTAATCGATTAGTTGTTGCAGCCTTACTTTCTTGTTAACACATTCATACCTGTCAACCCGAGGCCGTTGGCAATCTTACAAATAGTGACGTATGCCAGTGACGTGCGGTCAGGGGAGGCAGATGAGGCAGAGCCTCACCTGTCATCATGACAAAAAATAATTATAGCATCAAATTTATAATAATATTTGTCCAATGCTCTTTATGTATGACTCATTTCAAACATTTTTTATAGTCAAAATCGCTGAATTTGCCTATTTCCTGTTCAAATAACGAAATGAAACGAGAGGTGCGGCAGCAACGAGTAAAGCCTCACCTCTGAATGCGCAATCCATAACAAACTGGGTTGATACATGGAATTGGAGCGTGCTGGTTGCCGTACATCTTCATGTCGCCATTATAATGTTTCCAGATACGTTTATTTGACCTGATTTTCCACAGTCTGGCTAATGTCTTTAACCCTTAAAGTTTAATGTTTTTTTAGCAACATATTTAGTTTTGCTGATGGGAAATAAAACCGCAGTGAAAAGGCACAGGTTGCGGCAGATAGTACTCTGCCGCACTGAAAGTGGGCGTACGTGAAACTGGACTTTCCGTCAAAAGTGGACGCGATTAACAACACCGGAGCTAAAAGGTTTGCTTCAAACTACGGGACAGAAGATAACTCGCGCTTTTCAAACGGACTGGTACACCCGAAAAGACTGGCTATGTGGCTGTCCTTCGAAAAATCGCCTTTGCTGCTTTCCCTGCCTTTTCTTCTCAACTTGTGCCAATGTCTGGACTAACACGAGATATTGTGACATTAAAAAACTACCACGAAGCCTCAGCAAATATGAGAGCTCGACCACTCACATTTAAAGCCTGATTGCTTTAAAACGTTTTGGAAGCTCAAGGATCGATTTGGCTTTGACGAACAGCGGAAGCTCAACGGTAGCATCCACAATGCCAAGGTAAAGGAAAACCGAAAGAGTTTGAAAGACCTCATTAATGCAACCTGCATCCTAGCTAAACAGGAGTTAACATTTCGTGGTAACGATGAGCGTGTAAGCTCTCCTAAACGTGGCATATTTGTAGAACGATTACATGGTTTTGCTGAGAGAGATGAAAGGTTAGCTAGACATTTGGACACATCCACTGTGTTTTCTGGCTTGTCAAATAGAACACAGAACGATCTAATTGAAGCAATCCTCTCCATTGAGGCGGAGAGATTTTTTAAAGTAAAGGAAAATAAGGAGGACTTTTACAAAAAGGGCGTAGGTTTGCATAGGGACGGTAGGGACATAACACTACCAACTTTTCAGGATGCTAAAATTGTCCCCACCAACTTTTAAGCAACCTTACCTTTTTTGCATGATATAATGTTCAGTTATATAGAGAATTTAGATCTTTCAATAGTCCCATATGTTGTAAGGATAGAATTGACCCTACCATTATTAAGTGAATTATTTTCATTATGTTTATGTTTGCTAATAAAAACCAGATATTTATTGAGGAAGTTTTCAAAATGTTTCTTTAGTATTTTTTGAAAACAAAGGTTTGAATCGAACAGTGTATCATCTGAACCAATGCACGTAAAAGTTATTATCAGTAGATAAGGATTTATTTTGCATTGATCATTTTTGCCTATTAATTAATTAGGTTCATATACATGAGAAATGTGGCCCTTTGCCCCCTTCATCCAATCTGTTTGGTCTTATTAATGTCCCGTCACCAGCAAAAAGTGTACCTACATGCAGGTTATGCTGTTATATCGTCCCTACAAATGTTGAGACCAAACCTATGCCCTTCCAAAGTAACGGCGGTTTTTGTGGTGAAGGACAGGCGCAAGACCACAAACAGTTTTCATTTCAATCTTATTTTAAAAAAAAAAAAAAAAAAAAAAAAAAAAAAAAAAAAAAAAAGCTTAGACTAAGAAAAATACAATAGAATATTTAAAAACTAAATTTTGGACTTAAATAAAATATTCTTTGTTTTTCTTTTCACACTTTTTCTGTAATCTGTAATAAATTGATTAAAGTATCAGAATTAAAAGTTTTAAAAACAACTGAATATTTCACTAAAGGTCAGAATTGAATTCTGTGGTTTTGTACACCACTCTTTACTCTCATTTATGTTGCATGAATTATAGAATTGCGACGGCCAACACATTGAGGGTGTAGAGCAAATGCATGTTATTTTCTTCCTTTTACGAATCGATAATATGTACCGTGTGTGCGTGTTTTGTGAAGAATGCTGATGAAATATGAAATAACCAGTAGCCAATTGAATAAGCTACCCTTTTTGGTTTATATATTTGGAAATCTGACACTAAAGGAGTCAGTGCCTCACCAACCATGAACCTCACCGCACGTCACTGACGTATGCCCTTACAAATTGGTGACTAATCTTACAACGTTGTATATAGCCTGCAATATGAAACAAAAATAAAACTCAGTTTTTAAAATAATATGAATTTATTAGTAATATTGTAACATATAACCTGGTGCAATCAAAGAAAAATATCTTCAGCTACATCATGATTACTGAAATTTAACAGTGACTTTTGTTATTATTGTATGTAGCACTTTTGGCAATTTCTATGTCTTGATGGCTGGAATTCATGGCACTTCAGCTCGCAATTCAATTTGACTTGAAGGTAGTGTGTCCAATTATAAATTAAAAAGGTCATTTGATAAAATTAACTTACCGATGCAATCTTTGAGTCAGGGAACATTTCTTTTGCTAATTCTGAGAAGTGATCACCAATAGTTGCAGGCAAATAGTTTTCGACAACAAATTGGCAGAATAAAATCCCCGCTTTCGTCACTTTTCATTCTTCAGACTTCATCTTTATGACCAGTGTTGTTAATCTTACTTTTAAAAAGTAATTAATTACAGTTACAAATTACTTCTCCCAAAAATTAATTGAGTTAGTAACTCAGTGACCTGAATGTAAGAGTAATTAGTTAGTTGGCAAAGTAACTAGTGTTACCTTTAATGTTTTTTTTTTCTTCATTTTTTCAAAAAAAACAAAAAACATAGTAATTGCTATGTTTGGAAGTCATTTAATGTTGTAAATCAACTGTTAAAATTGCTCCCGTTTTTGCATTTGTTCCTTTCTGTCTACTTTCGACATGTGAAAGTTTTAAAACGGTGTCATCATTTAAAGATAGATTCAAGTCAAGATTTTGCCGATTTTTAGAGTATTTTAGATAAAAAGTTACTTAGGTTTGCTAGGAAGGTTCACTACAACAGAGCCTTTCTGAGAAGTCTACCTCTTTAAGATGGCGGCTATTTAGTAACGCCGCCGAGTCTGTCATTTAGCATGTAGCTCTATATGCATGTGATATTTAGGCGTAGATTGTAGGCTCTCGGCTACAGTCAGGAAATATTGGAGCCACCTAGCCTAGCGTCGCGTTTGCTACAGCGTTACAACAAACACTCTTCTTTCTTCGTGTCTCTGACTTTTCCTGCGTCATTCAACCAACGTAGTAACACATACTAACGCACATTGTCTCATTGCCAAAACGGTGACAAAATCCGAATGGAGGAAAAAAAAAAAACGTAATGCACGAAAAACGTAAAGATTTCGAACATACGGCGTACACATTTAAAAATCAGTGCTCACTTGTACAAATTACGGCAAAACCGTACAACTTTACAGGTATGCTCATTGGTTGCCATAGTGTAATGGTCATTTCTGTGATACTCTTTGTTCCTTAGGACATCCACCACACGGTGGCGTCTCTTTATGTTAACTTTCTTCTTCAGTTGCTACCTACTTTTTGGGGAGTCAAGTGTGATCATGTGTGCGTGGTCCGTTCACTCCCGATTGACGAGTGGTTGAGCTGGAATTGTTTATTTTTTGTGTATTAAAAGTACATAAGTGGAAGTCTGATCCCTTTTTTACTTTTTATGCACTCATCCTGCCCTGCCACGCATTACAATAGACAGTGCGAGACGTCCAATCCATTGTTCATTTGCCCCCTCCCAGTCAAAATTTGACTGGGAGGAGGTGAATGAACAAAAGTGAAGCCTGGTTTATACTAGGGCTGTCAAGCGATTAAAATTTTTAATCGAGTTAATCACAGCTTATAAATTAATTAATCGTAATTAATCCCAATTCAAACCATCTCTAAAATATGCCATATTTTTTCTGTAAATTATTGTAGCAATGGAAAGATAAGAAGTACTGCATTTGTTTAGTATAACAATAAATCCAAAAGATGGCATTAACATTATTAACATTCTTTCTGTTAAAGGGATCCACGGATAGAAAGACTTGCAGTTCTTAAAAGATAAATTTGAGTATAGTTATAGTAATTTTATATTAAAACTAGAGATGTCCCGATCAGGTCCGATCACGTAATTTTCAAAGTATCGGAATCGGCAAAAAAATATCGGCCATGCCTTTTTTTAATATATATATATTTTTTTAAATTAAATCGTTTTCTAATTGTATTTAACGTTACAGACATAATATGTTACACTTATCCAGAGTCTTTAGTTTAGGCTTAAGGTAGGGTTACCAAATTTATCCCAATAACGGCGGTAATTAATTTTTTAAAAAAATGTATCACGTTAAAATATTTAACGCAATTTAATGCATTCGCTGTACGACCCACTCACGCATTGTCGCGCTCCATCTGTAATGGCGTCGTTTTGCCTATATAGAGAGCTAAAAGGCAGCGTAAAATGAGTAGAGTGAATTTTGGCAGCCTTTGGAGCCTTATTTTAATTGGCTAAAGCCATATAATCCCTCTCCCTTCATTTAGAAATATCATGGGAAGCAATCTGGGGAAGCAAGGTAGCAATTGATCTTTTTCTTAACACCTTATGTTATTTCCCAAGGCAGAGAAGATATATCAATTGGTAGCACTACGCACAGTCATGGTTCCACTTCCCATCATGCATTTGGGCATGGCCTTCAGTATCATTTACTGAAAGTGTATTTACAAATACACTAGATGGCAATATTTAGTCACAATATACAAAGTCACAAGTCTTTCTATCCGTGGATCCCTCTCACAGAAAGAATGTTAATAATGTATATGCCATCTTGAGGATTTATTGTCATAATAAACAAATACAGTACTTATGTACTGTATGTTGAATGTATATATTCGTCCGAGTTTTATTCATTTTTTTCTTAATGCATTGCCAAAATGTATATGATCGGGAAAAATTATCGGGAATGATTGGAATTGAATCGGGAGCGAAAAAAAGCAATCAGATCAGATCGGGAAATATTGGGATCGGCAGATACTCAAACTAAAACGATCGGGATCGGATCGGGAGCAAAAAAACATGATCGGAACAACCCTAATTAAAACCCCTCTTAATGTTTTCGTTTTAATAAACATTTGTAAAATTTTCAATAAAAAATAAACTATTGGCTTTAACTACGTAAGGTAGTGATTGAAATACACCACATGGTGTCAATGGCGAGTTTTAAATTAATTAGCGATCTAGCCAAGGCAAAGTCTGTGTAAGTTTTATGTGTATTTTGCATAGCTATTTTGATTGGGAATGCCAGTTCCCTTTGCATTGAGCGCTTTTCTTTTTGTGAACATTATGTTTTTGAGAGATAGGAATATTTGTTGTGCTTTCAATAAATGATAATGGAGCGACTTAACTGTTCCTCCTAAATGCATGATGGGAAGTTGGGCAACCATGACTGTCAGTGGTGGCTGCAAATGATATACAGTATATTCTGCGTTGTGTTAAATTAAACGTGTTAAGAAAAATATCGTCTCCTGTGAGAGATAGGAATATTACTTTTGTTGTGCTTTCACTAAATGATACTGTAGCAACTTATCTGTTCTGCCCCAATGCATGATGGGAAGTTGGGCAACCATGACTGTCAGTGGTGGCTGCAAAGTATACAGTATGATCTGCGTTGTGTTCAATTAAGCGTGTCAAGGAAAAAATAGTCTCCTGTCATTCTTCCCCATGTCGTTCGCCACAATACTTATATATGTTGTGAACGAGTTGCCAAAGTTTAAGCCAATAAAAGGCGCGGTGTGCTAAAACAGCGTCATTGTAAACTGTTTGAGGCAACGCATGAACAGGCCATTCCGTGCATGCGTTAATTGCATCAAATATTTTAACGTGGTTAATTAAAAATATTAATTACCGCTCGTTAACGCGATAAATTTGACAGCACTAGTTTATACCTGACATGTTGAACGTTCCACGCAGAAAGGAGACGCATGGAGGTCATTCGGCATGCGTTTCTCAGAATGTATAGCTCTGTGTGGCTAGCCCCTGTGGTGAAACCAATTTTCTCCCAGACTACAGGGGGCAGCAGAAAGTCTACACCATAAGAGCAACTTCATAGAGAAGGTGAGCGAGAGAGGGAATCCATTTTCCTGCAACATAGCGGTTGGCACTACCCGATCATGACGTGCTACCAGATTGCGACTGATTAGTACTGCGTGAACGCTCTGGTTTTAGTGCCATTGACGGCGCTAGACATCCAGTCCAGTAAAAATGAATTGGATGTCTAGCGCCGTCAATGGCAGCCAGTGAATTCATGTAGACACTTTCAATACAATATTTTTTATTTTAAACAGTGACACCATTAGGCCTGTCGCGATAACAAATTTTAGTGTGCGATAGTTTATCTGATAAATTATTGTGATATGTGATATTATTGCGCCCCCCCAATTTAAAAAAAAATCAATTCACAATAACACAGTGAGAATACAGTATATATTAATAGATCAAGTACACCCATTTAAACGCGATAAATATTTACTCTTAAATTCAAAAATACTTTTTAAGAAATCACAACTAAAAACAATAGACCATGCCTCTTAAGTAAAAGACAACAATATTAATAACGCACAGAAACACAGAATAAATAAAATGTGTTTTTTAAGAAAAATAAATAAAATTGCACTTAATAACTTAAGCATTTAGGCAAATGAAAACTTTTCCCAGCATAGCTTCTGCAATGGTGTTCCATAGGGATGCAACGATACAGTTAAGTCACGGTTCAGTACGATTTTTGATACGGGCGACACGATTTTCGATCCGATTCAATACATCTAATGCTCTGAAAAAAAAAAAAAAAATTATATTTTTGGTTTCGGTTTTTGTTTTTTTTTTTTTTGTTTTTTTTTGCTAACGAGCAAAAATTGAATTGCCACCATATAAACATGCATTTTAGTGCATAACATTTATGTGCTTACTTCTTACTGATCTGAAAAAAAATTGTATAAAATTGCTGAGAACAATCTTTACTGTTTTAAAGGCGGGGCACACTGTTGATTGCTACAGCTCTCTTAGCAGCTAGGTTCACTACATGAGCAAGACATCATATTTGTGGTCCGAATCCATCTGTGTCACGTACTGAATTAACAATATTTGCAACATTATCTACAGTCAGTGGTATGGAATGATTTGGCCTTCTTAGCTTCCATTCAGTCATGACAGTTTAGAATTCATCGATGTAGTATATGGACTACGTGTCCCATAATCACTCTGGGCTCATGTAGCCAATGGCATGGGATGTAGCACATCTAGTTTGCTATTTCATGATATCTAGTGTGTGCGCGCACAGCACCATCATATGACTTTCATAAACAAGACGAGTTTGAAGCACAGCGCTCTTAATTTGCCACTCAGTGTTCATCATGTCCATTCAGTTGTCCGTTGTCAAAGCGAGGTTGTCCGTAGCAGCCAAGTCGGTAACAATGTTTTGGCGGACTTCGTTGTAAATATCCGGCGTTGTGCCGGAAAATAGCCACCCCGCGTGAAAGTCACCCCTGACGGGAGCGCCCAATTATTGCATATTACGACAGGCTTAGACACCATCAATGTATCGATTCTTGGCGAGAGCATATCGATAACTTTTTGGGCTACACAGTAACACAATTTATCACCTTTCCAATGTATTTTCACACCCCTAGTTTATATGTTACATAACCACACTATATGTGTATATTTATGTATACATACAAGTGCAAACATATGAGTTGTGTCTCATTACTGAGCCGTCCCTGAGATGACATGTTTTCCAGGAACCTTTCATCTGGGGCTTGTCAGTATACACACACGTACTGTATGCACATTTTTATATTTTCACTGTTGATTTTGCCTTAAGTTCACTTGAGTAGGAAATATGTCACAGCACTTACTCTAGGCTCGCTTTCCCTGGTTTGCATCCTCAATTGCGGCTTGTGTGCGGCTGCAGTGCACGTGTGTGTGTGTGTAAGGGGAGGCAGCTAAAGGAATGCATGCTCGGCTGGGTGGGGTGGGATGCTGTCGCTAAAAAGAGGGGTCTCTGTTTCATGTGTATGTGGCTCCATTGATGTGTATATACTGTATATGTGAACGTATTAATGAAAGTGTGTGTGGTTTTTTTTCAAACTTGTGTTTACGTCTTTAGGAGGTACGGTGTTGCCCACCCGCCAACACAGAGCAGGGAAGCTGTCAGAACTTTGTTTTGTAAGTTTGGTGTTCATTTTTATATTTTCTCCATGTGTTTTTGCCAACGGAACAGTTCCTAGGCACTTTTAGTGGAATTGACATCGATTTATGAGGTACAAAATGTGCTAGTTAAAAAGGCCCTTCTCATATTTTGAAAAATCAGAGTAAACATAAGTTTGTGTAACATTATTGCTTTGTTTTTCAAAGTTAAATCTTAGTTTTTAAAGTCACATTATTTTTATAAAGTGAATGAATTCAGATTATTTTTTTTACCAGGTTCCCGCGGGACCTTGATAAGATAAATTTACTCATTTTGATAAAGTGTCTTTAAAAGGCATTGTAATTGACATGGATATAACAAGGACCCAAATGCACGATTTTTCAGTCCAAAAAAAAAGGTTCAATAATAAGTCCAAAATGTTCAAAAGGTGACAATGAAAAAAAAACAGAGCAATTGCTGGAAGCAAAAAACTGAGTGTAATCAACAAAGTAACAAACAACATTGTTTTCATTTACAGTTGTCCAATAATGGCTTTTTTAACAGATATCGTGATATTGTCCAACTCCAAAAAATCCAATAAAATCACCATCAAATGTGATCTGATCTTTGTCAAAATCACACAGATGAAAAAACAGTGTCTGCTTTAACGAAAACCTTTTATAACATTACCTTACATTACATTACATTATAACGTTACCTTTTTTAACATTTATAGGTTTTCATATTTTAATGAGGATAGTATGCAAAAAAAAGTTAGTGAAACATCACATTTAATATTTTGTGGCCACCCTTAGGCAGCAATAACTTCAACCAGACGCTTCCTGTAGCTGCAGATCAGTCTGGCACATTGATCAGGACTAATCTTAGCCCATTCTTCTCTACAAAACTGCTGGAGTTCAGTTAGATTCCTGGGATGTCTGCCGTGAATCACTGTCTTTATGTCGTGCCACAGCATCTCGATGGGGTTCAAGTCTGGACTTTGACTTGGCCACTCCAGAACATTCTGGAGTTGATTTACTTCTGTGTTTTATATCATTGTCTTGTTGCAGCATCCATCCTCTTTTTAGCTTCAACTGTCTGACAGACGGCCTCAGATTCTCCTGCAAAACATCCTGACAAACTTTTGAATTCATTTTTCCATTAATGATTGCAAGTTGTCCAGGTCCTGAGGAAGCAAAACAGCCCGAAATCATGATGCTCCCTCCACCGTGCTTCATGGTGGGGATGAGGTGTTGATTTTGGTGAGCTGTACCATTTTTCCTCCACACATGACATTGTGTGTTACTCCCAAACCAACTTTGGTTTCATCAGTCCACAAAATATTTTTGCCAAAACTTCTGTGGAGTGTCCAAGTGCCTTTTTGCGAACATAAAGAAGCAACAATTTTTTTAGACAGTAGTGGCTTCCTCTTGTGGAGTCCTCCTATGAACACCATTCTTGGCCCTAGTTTTACATATAGTTGATGTGGGCACAGAGATATTGGACTGTGGCAGTAAGCCTTTAGCAGACACTCTAGGGGTCTTTTGTACCTCTGAGTATTCTGAGCTGAACTCTTGGCGTCATCTTTGGTGGACGGCCACTCCTTGGGAGAGAAGCAACAGTGCCAAACATTCTCCATTTGTAGACAACTTCTCTGACGGTCGATTGATGACACAAATCAACAATCCTTGATCGCAGGTCTTCAGAGAGCTCTTTTGACCGAGCCATGATGCACATCAGACAATGCTTCTCATCAAGACATTTCTTACTAGGTGTGTGTTTTATAGTGGGCAGGGCAGCTTTAAACCACTCATCAGCGATTGGGCTCACACCCGACTTAAAATGTTTGGTAAACATTGGTTTCAATTGCTCTTTAAGTCTCCTTAGGCAGAGGGTTCGCTTACCTATTTTCCTCCTTCTGTCATTGTTTGCATGCTATCCTCATAAAAATATGAATACCTATAAATGTTTCGTTTTTTTTAGTTAAAGCAGACACTGTATTTTCATCTGTGTGATTTTGACAAAGATCAGATCAAATTTGATGGTGATTATATACAGAAATGTGAGAAATTCCAATAGGTTCAGATACTTTTTCATACCACTGTATAAAGGCAGAAGGCCTCTACATTCACTTTGAAAGCAACATGTAATATTGGCCCAAAACAGATGTCGATATTGTCCGATATAACTGTAATAAGCTTTTATCGAAAACTCTAGTTCCAACATAAATCTAGGCAAAAAACTACTGTATACCTGGGGGCACAGGAGATGGCAGGATACAAAATCAACTGACAGAGGCAGACGCACCATTTTACACCATTTCCTGTTGATTTTCGGTCTTTTCCTTTTGGGGCATTTACGGGTCACTTCCTGATGATTTTGGGGCATTTACGGGTCACTTCTTGTTGATTTCGGGTTACTGAACAGGACGTAGCTTGCAAATGTCCTCAAATAAATCGAACGTGACTCAAAATCGATAGGAAGTAACCTGTAAATGCCCTAAAATGAATAGGAAATGGCCTGTAAATGCCCACCAGACTGGTTTTGAATGCCATGGTTTCAGTGTCGTTGACGGCGCCAGACGTCCAATTCAGTCAAAATGAATTGGATGTTGTCTAGCGTCGTCAATGGCAGCCAGTGAGCTCATGTTGACACTTTTCAAATGGAAGGTTTTAGTAGTAATCTGTTGCATCTTTTATTTTTGTTTTTAAAACCGTGACACCTTTTTAAAACAATATATCGATTCATGGTGGGAGCATATCGATAAGATTTTGGGCTACAAAGTAACGCAATATATATAATCTTTTTGATATATTGTCACGCTACAAATTTATAGTATTTGTGTCTTTCTTTTGTTGCTTTTATGCTAAAAAGAAAAACAACAAGTGGGCAAAGCAAAGAACCCTGGGGAACGCCATAAACAGACCCTTTTAAAATCAGAAATTCAATCACAATTTAGATACAAATATTTTGAGTTGCGAGCTTGGTCTTGAAAGGAATTGAACTCCTAAACCAAGGCACCACTGTAAAGCTTTTAAAACACACACGTGCAGTAAGACACAGTGACCGGTCTGTGTGTGTGTCGATCCCCCGCGACTTCCGTCAGTGTGTTTTGGGAGCGTGCGGAGAAAAGAGGAATTCATGTTGGTGTTTATTTGGCCCGATCGGAGCGCCCTTACCCCAGTTGCTCCTGTACCCCCCGACACACTCGCGTACTGTACCGACACACGCACACATGCGTACCTGTCCACCCTAGGTGTGTTTGTCTTTCCCCGACCACCATTTTTGGTCCTCCCAGGCCAGGTATTTCCCTCTCTCCGGCACAAACATGGCTAACTAAAAGAGGGTGTGTGTTGGTGGGCGGGCGGGCGGTCGGCTGAGTGCGCGTCAAGCACTTGCATTGATAACCTGGAGCTCAGAGTCCCTCAGTCTCACTCCCACCGTGGCCAGAAAGTCCCTGGGTGCGTTCGTCTCGCTCTTTCTAGACTCCAACGTCGCCATGACGCTCACGCCGCCACTTTTCCTGGCGCTGACGCTCGGCCTTATGGGCGTACAGGCCACCGTGGATCTCCGCACGGCCGCCGCCATGGGTGAGTAACATCAGCAACAATTCCAGTTAGGGCTTTTTACAACTTTTCTATTCAACATATGCAATCAGGTGATAATAATGAAGAGAACATAGTCAATTACTGTAATATGAAGTAGTTGTGTAAATGTAGTTTTATCTAGGTAAAATTCATAAGAATAGATGTTGTGTATTTCTAGTGTGTGTTTTCGTATGGAGATGACACTGTGATTTGGAAGTGTGGCTAGAGTATTGAATGTATATTTGTACTACTACTACTACTACTGCTATTACTACTACTTGTGTGTGTTTGTGCGTGTAGCATAAAGTAGTGTTGTGTTAAAGCTGGAAGGAGGGATAGAGAGGGAGGGACAGATGTGAAGGGTGAGAAGGGAGATCAGTGCTATATAAAGAAATTTGTCTTGCCTTTTATTGTTTATAATGATAATTAATTTTTAAATGCATTTT
Source organism: Corythoichthys intestinalis (assembly GCF_030265065.1). Classification (NCBI taxonomy): domain Eukaryota; kingdom Metazoa; phylum Chordata; class Actinopteri; order Syngnathiformes; family Syngnathidae; genus Corythoichthys; species Corythoichthys intestinalis. Next base: position 30,187,073 of record NC_080416.1, read on the forward strand.
AATTTAGTTTTTGTGCATTTATTTGACTTAGTATTTTATCCTAGATAAATATTATCAATTTTTTGGTGTGATATTTGTTTTTGTTTTTATCAGCTATCTTGCCTCTCAGAAAACATTCAATTACAATTTTTTAAAAATGTATTTCATTCGACTACAATGTAGACTTTAAAAAAAAAAAAAAAAATTCAATTTTTTACGCATTTATACGTGTATTTTTTCGTCTTTAAAAAGTATTGATTTTTTTCAGTCTATTGAAATTAAAAAGATGAGTTATGAATACAATTTTTTAAAAATCATATCTGCCACCCCATTCCTGCCTGCAGTATTATTATTTTATTATCATTTTTCAAATATAATGCTTTATTTTGTAATGAGTTTTAATTATTTGATTTCATATCATTTTGTTTGATTTTTCTTCGTGTGCCATATCCCTTTTGGGCAACTTAAAATAAATTAGCTTTCAAAAATGTATATATATTTTTGTATATTTTATTCATTTAGTCATATTTTTGATATTATTTTGAGTAGGTTTGTTTTTGTGTTCATCTTGCAGTGCAATTTTTTTTTTTTTTGGGGGGGGGGGGGGGGGGACAGATACATGGATATTTAGACCATACATTATTATTTCTCATTTTCGCTTTTTAATTGCAGAATTGTATTTTATTTATTCTTTTTTTTTTTTTTTTTTTTTTTTTTTTGGTGGACATTTATACCAATTAATTTTGTTTTGCTCTATAATCTTTTAAAGCTCTTTTTTAAAATTCTTTGTATTTGAAATATATATAGATATACACAATATTCTGAAATTGTTAAGAAGTCATCACATCGGTTATTTCAACATATCAGTACCAAACAATATGCATGACTTGGTTCAATTAGACACACACTCAGGTAGAGAGATTCTCGGTGCCAGGATTAGCGATCAGGTAGCATAGAATAGGATATCCGCATATCCACACTTACAGGTGATTTACATCTGCCATCCTCCTCTTTCTCCTTGGTTAATTAGAGTATATCAAACTCCCATATACTACATTTAAACTAGAGTTGTCCGATAATGACTTTTTAACCGATATCCCGATATTGTCCAACTCCAAAAGTCCGACACGGATATCAAACCTATACCGATATATGTGGACGTGCACTTGACATGTTATCGCTAATTGTATTGTGATGCCCCACTGGATGCTTTAATAATGATAAAAGTAATAACTTCAAGGTTTTCCAAATAAATTAGACATTCTGTGAAAAATTAGGAGAACAACTTCAACCGAAGCTATAGAAAATAAAAGTCCCATATAAGTAATAAAAATTGAAATGATCCAAAATGTCCATAATTAAATAAAATGAATAATTCCCAATTAAATCATGTTTACAGTAGTTACCCCAAATAGCCACTAGGGGACAACCAAAGCATTACAAATGCAGGCAGGCAATCATATGACATACCAATGCAATGACAATTCCTAAGACGCATTCTACTGGGCTTTTACGCAGATTTTTGTATTTTATTCAAAAGGCTTCTACATTCACATTGAAGCTAACATGCATAATGGCCCATTACCGATAATGAAAAACCGATATCGATATCATTTTAATATCGGCTACCTGATAATATCGGACAACTCTAATTAAAACTGTTTGTACCATAAGGACACTCAGATTCCTATCCTCTGTTTCTAAGCAGTTGAAGAGGACAGGTAAAAATAATATTATTTTTTTGTAATGTATTGATTTGCATAACTGTCGTGCAGCGGCAGGGCTTTGCAAGACGCGCCCCACCGACCTGGTGTTCATTGTGGACAGCAGTCGCAGCGTACGACCCTCTGAGTTTGAGCAGGTCAAAGTCTTCCTGGCCAAGGTCATCGAGGGCCTTGACGTGGGCCCCAACGCCACTCGTGTGGGCGTGGTCAACTACGCCAGCAGAGTCAAGAACGAGGCAAGTATGAACGTTAAAGCTTTTACAATATTAAGGCTGCAACAACTTCAATTAAATCGATTTATATTAAAATCGATTAATAAATTGTTTGCCAACTAATTTGATAATTGATTTTTGCCGGCAGCTATGAGCAGTCTCGTTTGGGTCCTTGTTTGTGTGTAATGTTAGGATGCTCGCGCGCCAGTGATTAAAGCAAGAGAGTTCACTGCTACACTCAGGTTAGGTTGCTGAATCAATCAATTACGAAGTGTCGAGAGTTAGATTGTCTTTTGTGTTGTTTGATCCAGTGTGCTTCCGTCAGAGGTGAGTAAATGCAGCCAATTGTATTCTTTATATTCTTTGTTGATGAAACGTTACTATTGAGCACGGAGCACTAAGCTAGTTAGTGATTATGTTAATCAGTGTCCTTTTGTAGGTTTTGGGGAAGCATATTAGCTCTTGAGTTATTATTAGATAGGTCAGAATGACAAGGCAGTTCTATCAAGAGCTAAACATGTCAATAGTTATCAATCATAAAAATGTACTGCAATCAATCATAGAACATCCTGTTATAGCAATCTATACTTTATTATGAGCCTTCTTTGGTAAAAGCAAATATTTAATTAATAACCATTTAATAATTATCACCACACAATAATATACCAGCTTAAAGTCTCCTTTCAACACAAACTCCCATTGAAACTGTAAATTGTCATACAAGAGAGTGTGCTTTGAAATTGGATTTTATTAATGAACAACTGTTTGATAAAGAAAATGGATTCATTACAGTCTGCCTCCTCCTTATTCGACTTGTTTAGTTTGTTTAAAGAAAATAAATAAGTCATTGACACAATTTATATCAGCGTTTTGCCCACAAGAAAAAAATGTCAATCAGCAACGTTTTTTTTTAATTTGGTTGAACAGGACTTTTGTCTGATTTGTGTACTGAGAAATTATTATAATAATTTATACTCAGAATCTTTTTAAAAAAAAAACTTTAACATGTGTTATTTACTGAAAACAGAACAGTTGTAGACTATAGTACAGTTTAGTCAGGATGCTGTAATAAAACATTATTTTTGAAGGAAATAGTCATCCATGTTGTCTTCATTTTGACTTACAACATGCCTAAAACAACTTTAAGTTAAACTGTGAATGTTTTGATGAAAGTGACATTTATCCGATTAACTGTCCGATTAATCGCTTATAAAAATACCGTAATTATCGCACTATAAGCCGCTACTTTTTTCCTTCATTCTGAACCCTGCGGCTTATAGTCCAATGCGGCTTATTTGTTGATTTATTTGGGTTAATAGGCAACAAATGCCACCTCGCATGCATTGCAGCGCTACAAATGTAAATATCAATCAAAATTTATGTTCTGTGTTAATTATTTATTCAATTACTGTTCCAGTTCTTTCATTAATTACTTGTTATGGTATTTAGTAACACTTTATTTGACAGCGGCGTCATAAGACTTTCATAAGACCGTCATAATTATGACATGACACTATCATGGGCATTACTGAATTCTTTAAGTCATTAAGTATCATCCGGCCAATTATGTTACTAACTCCATTTATGTCCATCTTGGATCTTTTACATCCATTCAAAAGAGATAATTTGCCGGATAACACTAAATGGCATCTGTTATAATCATTCATTAATGCTCATGACAGGGTCATGTCATAATTACGATTGTTTAGTAACAGTCTTTACCGCCACGGTCAAATAAAGTGTTACCAAACACCATAACTAGCAATTAATGAAACAACTGGAACAGTAACTGAATACATATTTAGCACAGAACATGATTTTTTATTGTAATTTACATCTGAACGGCTGCAATGCATGCTAGGAGGCATGTTGGACAACAACAGTGTTAACATCAGGTGACAGAAGCGGTTGACTGTCCCCCCCAAGGGAGCAGTGATGGCCAAATGAAGCTTCTTGAAGCAATAAAGCTTTGCAGCCGATTGGTTCAAAGCTTCATGGTGGTTCATTTAGTCTTATGACAGTCGTATGATGCCGCTGTTGGATAAAGTGTTACCAGTTGATATCTTTTGTTGTTAATATCCCAAAATACAGTGAGGACAGCTGCGGTTTATAATCCAGAGCGGCCTATCTATGAACAAATGCCATTTTCGTATCAAATTTGGTGGGTGGCGGCTTATAGTTAGGTGCGCCTTATAGTGCAAATATTACGGTAATCGGTAATTGCAGCCCTAGTTTATATCCAACATCTAACTTGCGATGTCCTTTTAGGTGTCCCTGAAGACGCACCGCACCAAGGCTGCGCTTGTTAAGGCGGTGACCAAAGTGGAGCCTCTGTCCACGGGCACCATGACAGGCCTGGCTATTCAATTCGCTCTCAATGTGGCATTCAGCGAGAACGAGGGCGCTCGCGTCAAGTCTCCCGATATCAGCAAGGTCAATCGAGGTCAATCAAATGCTCACATAATTCCTCGTGATTGACATCCGTCCAAATGACAGGTGGCCATCATCGTGACGGACGGTCGCCCCCAAGACAACGTGAAGGACGTGGCCCAGCGCGCACGAGACGCCGGCATCGAAATCTTCGCCATCGGCGTGGGCCGCGTGGACATGAGCACGCTCAAGCAGATGGCAAGCGAGCCCCTGGACGACCACGTAGACTACGTGGAGAGCTACAGCGTCATCGAGAAGCTCACCAAGAAGTTCCAGGAGGCTTTCTGTGGTAAGAAGAAGATTGAGATGGCCGGGAGGGGGGACGAGAAGGAAACAAATGCTGTCGTCGTGCTTGCTGCTTTACTGAGGGTAAGGTGTTTACTATGGAGGACCAGTGGCCTATACTACGAACCGAGTTCAACCTCCCCAGAAGTAATCCAGTTTACCAGCGGGTAACCGGAGTTGACAAAACCTGGTTGTCTAGTTTGTGATCAATCGGTGCTACGACGCTGATTATGAGGTTGATTAGTCGAACCTGTGTCAACCCAGTCAGAGTTACTGCGCGTTTACATAAAAGGGGGCGGAGAGCAGAGTCAAACACTACTTGTGACGATGGCACGGGCACCTTAATTCACAGAGGAGGAATGCGCGATGATTAAAATCCACCCTCACCGCGAAATCCAACACCGATTCGGCGAGTTGAGCGCGATGGGTCTGTTGACAGCGAATTTACAGATCGTGTGATTTGTGAATGCGTCAATATGCCAGTTTACTTATGTCCATGAAAAGAAATAAAGCCTGCTGTCAGGACAATAAAAGAAGATTTGGTACGTTAACAGTAAGAAATAATTTATCGCGCATCACCACATGAAGCAGGATGATTGTATGTTTAGTCTCCTTGACTGTATGAATACGTATGTTCTTTTTTTTAGTTTGGGCCTAAAAAATCCAGCTCGACCCGACCCGAGTCCGATCAATCAACTTGATTTGCAGGCCCAAGCCCAACCCCCCCTCCCAAAATTTTATGTTATATTTGTGAGGACTCAGGAGAAGAAGAAAATGCGGGGATGCCATGCGTTGTTGCGTAAATTAAAGCCCGTCTTTGGTAACGAATTTTCGCTGACAAACAAGACTGTAAGATGCATATTCAATAAACATTTATATCTTTTATATTTGTGCGTCTGTCCTATCAGTGGATTTGACAATTTAATCTCTTCGAGTTGGCAGAAAAAAAACGCAAGTTTTCTCAATGTTTAAATAGTCTACATATTTCTATGATTATTATAAATACATTTACACAACGAAATAACGCTGGAAAGTCCGTTAAATATATTTCTTGTATGAGAGCAAAGCTCCGCATTCGTTTACATTCAGCGATTTCAACAATCAATTTGAAGCGTTTCCATACCCCACTCCGAATCGCACGGCATACAGTGTTCTTACACAGATATTCAGGATCACCGATGGACTCATGGAATACATATATTGTTCCTGGCAAAAGAGCGCACGGACAGGCACACAAGCTGCGCGGTTGTGAGGGCCTGACTCGGCGGGTTACATTAGTGACGTCCGCCTCGATCAGTTGGCACAGGTAAAGAATTTCCTCACTTGAAAATATGTCTTTCATGGAGAACATCTTCCGGGTACGCCAGCGAATTTTGGCGGTCCCGAAATACCCGTGCCCTCCGGAGAGAGCCCCTCACAATCCGCGCGCCAATGTCGTATGGGTCGTCCAAGTACGCTGTCATTGTCAGGAGGACACGTCCGCGGAGGGGTGCTGTTTAAATAGAGCGTGGTTAATTGGAATCCTGATGTTAAGCAAGATCAAACTCTGACACGACCAGGTTTGGCGTGTGGCGTGTGTTGCCATGGCAACACTTCTCGGTTCCAACATATCCACCTTTCGTAGTCTCGCATAGCCGCGAACTTACGTCGCACGTGATAAAGTTACTCTCGAAGTTACCCTGCTAAGCCAGAAAACCGGCTTCGTAGTATAGGCCACAGGAGTGCAAAAATTCAATAAATAAATACACAATTAAATAAATAAGTAAAAGTGTCATTAAAATGCTTTTATTTCAATATTTATTTCAATTTTTTTTTTTATTTATTTCAATTTATATTTATTTATTTCCATTTTTATTTATTTATTTCAATTTATATTTATTTACTTCAATTTATCTTTATTTATTTCAATTTTTATTTATTTATTTCATTTTATATTTATTTATTTCAAAATGTATTTCAATTTTTATTTATTTCAATTTTTATTCATTTATTTCAATTTTTATTTATTTCAATTTTTATTCATTTATTTCATCATTTATTTATTTATTTCAACATTTATTTAATTCACTTTTTATTTATTTCATTCTTGCACTCTTGTTCCCCGTGTGGCCGCATGAAATAATTTTATCTGTCATTGGCTCATCAAACTCGGTGGGCGGGCGTGAACTAGGCGGGGTTTGAGTTGGTCGAGTAATAAGCGATTGCTACGTCCTATTTCTTCCCAACATGGCGGCATTATCTGAGATTTTGCATGAGCTCTCTTGGGACATGTTAGATTTCTCAGAACAAATTGAAGCAGGACATTTGGACCCTGAGTACGTGTCCTACAAAACAGAGCAATTAATTAACGTTATTGGCATCATCTCGGCTCTGTCAGATCAAGATGTTGATCGAAGAGTTTTCGATAGTTTAGAACTGCGGTCAAGCCAGCCTCCACTCGTAAAAACGAAGTAAAACCAGCCGCCCCTCATTTGGATTATTGTTTGCATTATGTGCATTACGGTAATGCAATGCGCTGGCTTCAGAGTGCAATGACGTGGCTTCAGAGCGCAAGTCCCTTTATTAAATATATGGGGGGAAAAAACGGTGACCTATTCGATAACGGGTCCACTTTAGAGAGACACTGGAGCACCCCTAGACCCAAACTAAATCATTATCATGTAAAAATGGTGTCGGAGTTCAGAGTAAAACTACTTAGAAAACTGCTAGTTATTTCTGTCATTTAGCCTTATTTCAAAACTTGATTAAAAAAAAAATAATAATAAAATCTGGTAAATATCCAAGGACCGTTCCACTTCTGAGTTATACTAGAGTTTCCCGTATGCAGACATCAGCCCGTTTAAAGGCGCTGGCCCGCGCGATGTAGAAGCCACAGACTGGACTCCACCATGGGCTGCTGGTGGAGTTCTCCTCAGAGTGTCCTCGATTAAATTTGCTGCTCCTCTGAGCAGCTCTGGGCACATTTTGGACATATGTATGTTTTGCTTGGACAACACGCGAAATGCGTCAAAGCCTACTACCGCTACACTGACCACGCTAGTGACGCTACTAATCTTCGTCGTTTTTGTGATTTTGAGGGAGCAATTATTTTTCAGATTATACGGATCTACACTGCCACCTTATGTATTGGGTGTACATAAAAATTAGCCAATGCTTCATGTAGAATGTTGCTTGTTTCTGTGTGAGTCAAGGATCAAACTTGAGCTGAATAAAACACTTGTTTATTAACAAAACAATAGACTCGGGACGACCGATTGCCTCGCATGCACACTTCCGTGTTCGTCTCATCAATACTGGCGCTACTCCCGTGATTGGCATTTTACATATGACATCGAGGGTACGGCGTCTCATGAGTGTCAAACAACATTTAACCAAATGTTCTACACCTCAGGCGTCAATCTATTATCTGAGATCGACTAGTTAAGACTTGCTTTGCTGAGCAACCAATCAGACGTTAGAAACTTTGACGAGCAAACGTGACAGTTAAAATTATTTCATGGGTGCACCTCCAGAGGAACAAGAGTGCAAGAATGAAATAAATAAAAAGTGAAATAAATAAAAGTTGAAATAAATAAATAAGTGATGAAAAAAATAAATAAAAATTGAAATAAATAAATAAAAACTGAAATAAATAAATAAAAATTGAAATAAATAAATAAAAGTTGAAATAAATGAATAAAAACTGAAATAAATAAAAATCGAAATAAATTTTGAAATAAATAAATGTAAATTGGAATAAATAAATAAAAATCGAAATAAATAAATAAAAATTGAAATAAATAAATATAAATCGAAATGAATAAATATAAATCGAAATGAATAAATATAAATTGAAATAAATAAATAAAATTTGAAATAAATAAATTTAAATTTAAATAAATAAATATAAATTGAAATAAATAAAAATTGAAATAAATAAATAAATATTGAAATAGAAGCATTTTAATGACACTTTTAATTATTTATTTAATTGTGTATTTATTTATTTAATTTTTGCACTCCTGGTCCTCCATAGTTTACTGCAGTTACTTCTATTTCCTTCCTAGTACTTTACGTTCCCTAAACCAGGGGTGTCAAACTTGGTTCGTGATCATTTTTGGCAAAATAACTTAATGGCACTGGAACATTCACAGCCAATCCTTCCAATATAAGTGAATTAGACGGCGATCTTTGTCAATGGTAGGCGGACTCAGGGTGATGTGCTGTAACATTTCTCTCTGGTCTTGCTTACATAAATTAATGATTAGCCATAGACTTCACTATCAGTTGACGGAATCCGGGGCCGATCTGTAGTGGGCCCGTTTTAAAAAACTTAAAATTAAAATATTTTCAAAACCAATGCCACTAGCGACCTAAAACCTAAACAGGCACCTCCCTTAGGCATACATGAGTCTCCATGACCAGCGGCATAAAAAATTTCAAAGTCGTTCCATCATAAAATCCTGATTAATTCATTTTTTTATATAAATATAACAAAACTTAAAATGGCTATAAAATTCTCAGATTTTTTGCTAGATATACAAAAAAATCACCAAATGGAGAGATAATCACCTATATTTTCAACATCAGTAGCAATATTTAACATACCATATAAGTTTTTGACCAACATAGCAACTTAAATTTTTTTTTTTTTTTTTTTTTTTTTTTTTACAAAATGCAACATGGCGGCCGTCACAAAACAGAGCTTTTTAAGTTGAAAATTCTCGTAAATGAATGCTTAAATCTTGCAATTTCTATAAATATGAACGTAAAACAGTCTAGATTCTTGGTTAAAAGCAAAAATGGGCAGTTATTGTTCATTTCAAGTCAAAGATACACTAATTTTATCCATTGATTTTTTTTTTCCTCAACGTTTTAAAGTGCATGCATGGTGCTATTTGATATAATAATTACCTTGAATCCTCGAACAAATCACTTTTGAGACACTTCTGCCTGCTTGTATGCAGTAAAACATTCGTCCTGTTTCCACCTAAATCCGGCATTAGAAGGCAGCGTGCGTTTGATTTTATCACAGTGAAAGTCAACTCAATGTTCTGCCTGGGTCGGCCCCCTACGGGAATGTGTGGCGCAATGTGTTGGAGCTGTCTTGTCAACTGATAGTGGAGTCTATGGATTAGTGCAAATCCGTTATCAATAATAACAATATGCAAGGTGGCAATCACAATCAAATATGCACCCCAGTGAAGGTAACAAACAGAATGATCCCATAGGTTTATGAGCACCTCATCTTTACAAAAGACGTCAGTTCAAACACATTAATGGGCCAATGAACAATGTGCATATAGATTCAATTTTTAAATGTAGACTTATACATTTGGCAAAATATGGTACTGTAATAAAACGAAACGTGGGAGGAAGCGGAAATGCAGAGGAAATTACGGTGGCTTAGATAAGCCAAAGTTGTGCGGTTTTGAAAATGGAACGTTCGGATTTGAACGTTTTCAACATCGTTTTAACCAGAAAAGTCGGTTTCAGTTCAAAATCGATTAACCGAACAGCCTTAATACTCATGATGTAATACATGCTCAAAGTCGGGGTACCATTATACCAACCAACATATTTACCTACCGTATATAGCATTAATTCATGTTTGCCTCCCTCAACAATGAGCCTATTACTGTGTACGTATGTAGTGTAGTACCTAACTTTCCCTTGCACCAGGGGTCTCAAACTCAGTTTATTGGGGGTGGGCACTGGAAATTGAGTCTGGACAAGTCTGGGCTGGCATCAAGGATTTCCCAAAAAAGGGGTTAATGTCGCGAATTTACCAACAAGTTAGCCAAAATTATATTACCAATACTAGAAAATAGTTGCTTTGCTGTGATGGTTTGTATATGGGGTCGCTTCCTGTTGATTTTGAGGCATCTTGGACTTCCTGTACATATCGGGTCACTTCCTGTTGATTTTGGGGCATTTGGGGTTCGCATCCTGTTCATATTGAGACATTTTCTGTCGATATGGGGGGATTTCTGGGTCAATTCCTGTTCATTTGAAGACATTTCTGGTTCACTTCTTATTCATACAGGGGCACTTTCTGTTGGTTTTGGGGCATTTCGGACTTCCTGTAGATATCGGGTCACTTCCTGTTGGTTTTGGGGCATTTCGGGTTCAGTTGCTGTTCATATTGGGTCACTTCCTGTTCATTTTGAGGCATTCAGGGTCACTTCCTATTGATTTTGAGGCATTTCAAGGTCACTTCCTGTCTTTTGGGGCATTTTGGGGTCACTTCCTGTTTTCTTAGAGGGATTTCAGGGTCACTTCCTGATGATGTCGGGTGACTTGGGTTGGAAATCACTAGTAATGAAAGGACGTTTTTGTGCTGTTGAAATTTTGACCATTAGAAATGAATGGGTATGTTTTTGGCAAATTTTGGCCCAACTGTACGTTTTTAGCAAAAACTGAATAGAGCTTTTGTGCCCCTTTGCATCTTTAATTTTTTTGATGTGTAAATGATGTGATTTGGACAAAAATTGTAGGACAAGAAGTGTTTTGTATCACTTTTTGTCCGGAAAACCCGCATTTGGACGAATGGTCATTTTTGGGTTGTCAAACGAAAGAGAGCCTGCGTCGCATGATAAATGCGGTCGTTTTGATGTAAGAACGGTGTCGCTGGGAAATAGTAAAAAAAAAGGAATATTTTCGATGGTATTTTTTGCATTATATGCAAATTAAGCTACCATCAATTAGTCCTTTTTTGAGGGGTAAATCCTTGATGCAACCCAGACTATTATTACCAGCGCCCTCCACTATTAAATCGTTTTAGACCCCTGTTCTGTAGCATCTCCACTCTGTTTGTTTTGCTGCATATCTTAGGAATAATACACAGTAGTTGTCAAATTTCTTTCCAGTTTTAAGGATCCCCTGCATTCAAACCTCACAGTGGATCAGTAAAACCCTACAAACTGACATAGTTGTTAAATATTCTCTCCTAACTACCTGTCTCCCACTTCCTCCTCTGTGTGCTTGCGTGCGTGTGTTTCGAACAAACGCTACACACATACACCCAAACACACACAGTGTCGGACCTGTGCGCCACCGGAGATCACGACTGCCAGCAGGTATGCATCAGCTCCCCCGGATCGTACAAGTGCGCCTGCAAAGAAGGCTTTACCCTCATGGACGATGGACGTACCTGCAGTGGTAAGTGCGCAATGGAGAGTCACAATTATTCACTTATCTTGCTATCTAATTAAAAGTCCATACGAAGACAATTCATTGCGTTAGTAGAACAACCTGACCTGTTATGCTGCTAGGACACGTTGAACGCCGAATGCGTTATGCATTACTTATGTGGTCGTGTTTATTGCTGCTGGACAGAAGAATGATTCAACTATATTTAGTATAAATTAGGGGCTGCAGCTATCAATTATTTTAGTGGTCAATTAATTGATGAACTGGTTAGTTCGAATAATCGAGTAATCGGATCAGGAACATAAAAAAAATTAAACCACCTGAGCTGAGCCTCAAACGGTATAAAAAATAAATAAATGAGGATCTAATTCCAGCAAAAGAACAATTGGCTAACTTATGTAGCAAAGGTCCGCTAACTTAAATGGTATAAAATGCTAACTTTTCTTTTTAAACAATGCTCTTAACGAGTGGTTGAAACAGATATTCCCACAAAAATACACCGATAAACTAAATTACGAATGCATTTTAAAAAAAAAAACATTAGCTCATACAAAAACTTATCTTATGCTGGTCTTAACAGGGAGCAGCTGGATTCAGCCATGTGAAATGAGTTATATCCACTGTTGCCACTAGAGAGCATTATATCCACCCAAATCAATAAAACTAAATGCAAACACTTTCAAAACAAACCACTACAACGCCACTTTAATTAAACGAATACTCGAAACAGCAAATTTTAATTCAAATCTTTTTTCCAATTAAATTACTCAAGTTAATCGATTAATTGTTGCAGCACTAGTATAAATGACCTTCATTTAAAAGATGGTTGCTCAAAGTATTTAAGTATGCAAATCATAAATTTTGTAGCAGTAGTAGTAGTAGTAGTTATCTAGAGTAGATAATGTTTAAACACACACACAAAAAAACATTTTGTGACATCACACACAGGTCCACACAGGTAGGCTAGAGCACAGGTGCATGTGTTAATGGGTATTTATGACATCATGAGGAAGGGCAGGCAATCCGGGATACTTGCTTTTGATTGGCTAAAATACTAACAGCATTGATAAAATATCTGCCGCCTTTTTGAATCCGGCACCTGGAAAATAAAAAAAATAAACCCTTTTTTCAAAAGTTAATAAAACTATAATTTAAACCTCAACAGAATAAAGAGTTGGGCAACTTTACACTTGTCAAGATGAATTAAACTTCCATTTTTCCCAGATAACTTAAAGAGAATGATAATACTAAGGGGCTGTGAGATATCAATAGAACCGTTATGTTGCAAGAAAACAAATATCAACAAAGTTAACAAAAAAATAAATCACATTCATGAGCAAGTATCGAAAATAGATCGAAAATTACGAACATTTCCGAAAGTATTCCGGAAACAGCCGAATGGGGCTTTGACGTCACAGCCAGGAAACAAAAGGTCGAGGCAGTTGCCATCGTTGTTTATCGACGAGAGAGTTGCGTTCATGTTTTATCAACAAAAAAAAAAACACTAAAATGGTTCAAACCTGTCATGCTATGTGGTGTACAAATAGCCATTTGTCGCAATGTAGTACCCATGAGTTCCCGAACGCGAGAAAAAAAGCTGGACTACGCAGACAATGAGTAAAGTTCGTCCGTGCAAAGAGGGCTAATTTTGCAGACCCAGCCTCCGGCACGGTTTCGTGTGGTGCGCATTTTACACCTGGAAGCTATTCGAACTATGGACAAATGAAATCAGGTTTTGCCAAGAAATTGCTGCTGAAAGCAGATGCGGTGCCCACCATACACGCGCAGCCACCTAAATGTCCCGAGATATAAAAAAAGAGGACAATGACTGGCACTGATGAGACCACCCCACCACCCCAGGCTAAGCAAAGGAGGAGAGCAGCCAAGCTCGAAATGACCAGAGTGAGTACTCTTTTATAATAAAAAAAAAAACATATCACGAATTGGATATAGGACTGGACACATGTATAAATTATCGCTCGTAAAATATATACAACAAATCCTCTAATCCCATTCATGTTTGTGTCTGTTGGCAGAGCGAAAACCTATGATAGCACAATAAATGCTAATTATTCTATACATTACTTTATTTTGCGGTCACGGTGTATCAGCTTCACAAAAAGAAATGCAAAACAAACCATTCGGTGTTTCCCACGCGATCTGTTGCTGGTGTTTCATCAGTGTGATTGCTCCCCTCACTGATCGTTTCATTAGGCTGCATTGGCTTTCGTTTGGGCTCAAATTAATAACCCAAAACACCAAAGAAAGGTTCATAACTCTCCTCGTCACCATTAGAAGAACGTTCGTTACGTCGGATTCGTCGCTGCAACTAGAAACAAAATTGTCTGCCATCATCGCCGCCATTCAGTACTAAGCACTGTGTTTCCTAGTTGTGACGTCACGTACACAATATGCTAGATTTCCGGGATCTCGGGCGCCGGTCGTTTTAACTTGACAATCGATCCAAATTTCTATCATTTTCTTGGTGTTGCGATGTGTGTAATTACACGAAGTGGCGTGATATGAATCCAAAAGGCATGCGTCTATGGATAAATGATGGAATATTAGCATTTCCCCAGGTGTTTTCATACTAGAAAAGGGCAGCACGCATGAAGAATGGTTAGCACGTCCATTCGCAGTTCTGAGTTCAAGCCCGGGTCCTGTGTGGAGTTTCCATTTTATTTTTTTGGTACAATCGACAACAATTGTATTTTATTTTATATATCCTTGTTTTATATACCTTACATTTCTATACACATATATACTTTAATGAAATATATCATTTTTATCATTGGTTTAACATTATTTTTTAAATAAAATTACCCAAAAATGTGAAAAATAAGATAAAATGAGTGAACTCATCAAAATGTTTGTTTTCCAAAACATTTACATTGTTCATCTGTGCATTTTAGGGGGGTTGCGCTAGTCAAGCTACCTCAGAGTGCCACATTTTGGGTTAAAACACCAAAGTTACGTTTTGCCTGAAAATGTGGACTTCACCCGATCCTCCTTGTCCTATTGCCCGAAAACGGTAGGCAGTAGAGGGCCGCAAGAGGAGCGCGAACCGCCTGAAACCTCCCTGCCTGTTGTCTGGCACGGCCAGACTGTTCTCCCTGTGTTTTTCCAAACACGGATAATATAGTCTGGGACCCAGCCCATTAACGGCCTCTCGAGCAAGTACAAAATCAATCAACAAATCAGATTCGTTTATTTGCGTGACGTGTTCTTAATAAGCAACGTCACTCTTCCGCGTCGGAAGTCGTCTCCACAACTACACAGATGGCGAACAGGAGAGCCGAGAATATGTTCCAATCCACGGTAAAATCAATTTTAAATTACCAAAAACACATCGACACAAGTCATTGACAACAGTCTGTCTCGCGCTAGCCATGTTGAATAAACTCCGCTCTCCTCATATGTTTACTTCCGCGTGCAAGTCCCTCGTCCCGCCCGTTGCTGATTGGTCCACTCCGCTGTCTGTTTGCTGTGGCTTGCTCCGCCCTGGAAATTTTATCCGCTTAATGGTGACCAGACTCAATAGCTGGAACAGCGGTGAGTCTGGAGTACTAGGCTACCCTGCCTGTGGTTCCCATGGTGCTAAAAAACATTCAAATTCTTTTATAGCGTTGTTCTCAGCTACTACATTCAGTCACAGTCAAAAAAATTCTGCGCATTGAAGCTCAATTAATTCCACAATCCGCCTCAGAGTGCCACATTTTGGGCTAAAAAGCCAAAGTTACACTTTGCCCGGCATGGTAATTTCCCCCCCATCCTCCCTGTGCTTTTGGCCGCATATAGTGCCCCTCTGTTGGCCCGAAAGCTGCAGAATGTTCATCACTTTTATTTTAATCCAAACATACTTGAAAACGACCATAATGGATCGTGGCAAGTTGCCAGGCGGGTTCTCGCCTGTCACGCTGCCTCAAAGAGCCGCATTTTGGCCATTAAAATCCAAATTAAGTTTTATCTGAAAAGCAGTAATTCACTGTGGCTCTCTGGCACAACTCTGGCAGAAACGGGATCGCACACATTGTCTTTAAGTCCAAACTACACAATTACCTTAATTTTCAGACTATAAGCAGCTACTTTTTTCCTGCATTTGGAATATGGTGACGCTTAGACCAGTGCGTCTTATTTGTTGATTTATTTGGGTTAATAAGCAGGGTGAGAGTGGCTAGAATGTCTTGCCGGAACTCCCTGACATAAAGGTTGGCATGGAGCCCTTTTTTTTTTTCGGCGGGGGGTAAACCTAAAACCACCTGTATGCAAAAACTGCTTTTGGCACAGTTATAAATATAACACACAATAAAACACAACAGGTTTCACACACGCAGTGGTTAGCACATCTGCCTCACAGTTCTGAGATCAAAAGTTCAATCCTGGACATTTTCTCTCCGTGCCTGCGTGGGTTTTCTCCGGGTACTCCGGTTCCCCCTCACATCCCCAAAACATGCAAGGTAAATTTAAAACTCGATCTAATTTTTATTTTCCCTCATTTCCTCAAATCTAAATGCAAAAACTTTAATTATTCAATAACACAGGATACACGTTAAAATTTAAGATAATGTAAACGTAGACGTTTTATTTAATAATAAAGATATAAGTAACATACATTAACAAAATATAAGTACAAATGACTTACATTATGCACAGTGAAATGGAATATATTTTGAAGATAAAGCAAACATTGACATTTTTTTTTGTAATTAAAGTGTAACGAAAATAAGTAAGTCCAAAGTGCACATTAACATGGAAGATGTTCTGAACCTCCCAAGTAAAATAAAATAAACCTAAACTCTCTCCTTTCTTTTAAAGATCCGATCAACTATGTGTTGCATTGCACTTTTAATTTAACAGGCATGTTTTTCCCTCTTTATTGTTCCAAAAAACAACATGTGCATTTGAACCAATCAGAGCTAACTATCCATGCTGGTCACATGTCAGTATGTCAGCCAATTGATCGGACAGACAGCAGAGTCCAGGTTTTTTTTTTTTTTTGCTGCCTTCATGTGCACAGCGACGCGACTTGTCAGAAACAAAGAGACGCTGGGAAGAACTATGTAGAGTAAATAAATGAATAATAAATATCGGTGGAAATGGATTACGCTACATAATGACTTTATTAGGCTTGTTGTTAATACTTGTGTGGATATAAATCTGACGTTAGTAGATTGTTGTTATTGGAGATGCGTGTATGGCAGCGTGGCAGTTTTTTTTTTTTTTAAAGATGGGATTTTGGCAATTGTCGTCATATTTTCGGGATCATAGCATCGTCCTCCCCCCCAAATCTTTTTTATCTGAGCTGCGTTCCGGCCACCTTTCATCCTCTTACTAGGTAAGTTTTATTTGACAGTTGCGCCATAAGACTGTCATAAGACCCTCATAATTTTGACATGACACTGTCATGGCCATTAATGACACTCTTATGACAGTCTTATGACGCCGCTGTCAAATAAAGTGTTCCCTATCAACCCAAATAAATCAACAAATAAGCCACACTGGAACACTTTATTTGACAGCAGCGTCATAAAACTCATAAGACTATCATTAATGGCCATGACACTGTCATGTCATAATAATGACGATCTTATGACAGTCTTATAAGTCGTCATAAGACTGTCATAAGATCGTCATAATGAGGCGTCATAAGACTGTCTTATGACACCGCTGTAAAGTGTTACCGGTTAATATCTTTTGGTGTAAATATCCCATAATACACAGTGAGAACATCTGCGGTTTATAGTCCGGTGCGGCCTATCTATGAACAAATGCTGTTTTCTTGTCAAATTTGGTTGTGTGGGCCTTATAGTCCGAAAATTACGGTAATCGCGCGTTAAAAAATTTGACGGCGTCAAAGAGGGCTTGCATTAACGCCGTTATTAACACGTTAACCGACAGCATTCCGATAAAATAATCTCAACTACATCACGTGAAGAGATGCACCTACTGACCAATGGAGCAGAAGGTGGGAGAACAGGAAAGGTTAGGGTATGACAGGGAGAGGTAGAGTAACATTCTTAATAGTAGCGTTGTTCTCAGCTACTACAGTCGATCATCAAGAACATGGAATAAATCGTCCGGTTCAAGGTTGATTTCTGTACATACAGTAAAAAGCAGGATTGAAGAGGAATGTGACTTAGAAAAACTAGAGTCATCTGAATTATTAGCTGTTTTCATTCTTTTTTTAAAATCATATTTACACTGTGGAAGTAGGATTTCAATATCGCCCTCTCAATGTTGGACCAACACCCAAGCTAAATGGGATACACGAAAAAAATGGAACCAGCAGAATCAGTCGATTCCTTAAAACCTTCATTTTCACTTGTGGCAGGATGGACATTTAACTGAATAGCAAGAAAAGTGAATAAATACTTTAAAGGATTTCCAAACGCTCGTTTTAGCGTCGCTACAAAGCTACAGGACTGACATAAAACGTGTGTGTTTTTGTGTCCAGCGTGCAGCAACTCTGCGACAGACGTGGTCTTCCTGATCGACGGATCGAAGAGCGTGCGTCCGGAGAACTTTGAGCTGGTCAAGAAGTGGATCAACCAAATTGTGGACAAGCTGGACGTGTCAGACAGCAAAGCGCACGTCGGCCTGGTGCAGTACTCCAGCCTGGTCCGACAGGTAAAGACAAAAAATATAATCTTGCACATAAAGAAGGCGTAATAACCCACCTGACTTTCTTTAACATCAGGAGTTCCCGCTGGGTCGCCATAACAACAAGAAGGACCTGAAGGAGGCCGTGAAGAAGATGGCATACATGGAGAGGGGAACCATGACCGGTCAGGCTCTGCGCTACCTCACCGACAAAAGCTTCAGCATTGGCCACGGCGCTCGGCCGGGCGTCTCCAAGGTGGGCATCGTTTTCACGGATGGACGCAGCCAGGACTACATCGGTGATGCTGCCAAGAAGGCCAAGGAAATGGGTGGGTGCAAAATATTGGAAATATAGTTGAAATGGACAAGCTTCTTAACATTCTGAGCAAGCTGCAAATGAGTCTTTTGGACGAAAATACTTATTAGTCTTAGTCACATGTTAGTAGAGGTGGGTAGAGTAGCCAAAAAGTAAGAGTAGCGTTATTTCAAAATAATATAACTCAAGAGTATAAGTAGTCATCCAAAAAATGTAATCAAGTACAAGTAGAAAAAGTATTTGGTTAAAAGAATACATACTCAAGTAATGATTAACATTGTGAGTAACTGCTTCCAATGTTTGATTTTTTTTTTGTATATGATGGTATTTTTTTTCTCAGCAAAAAGTTATCTATAGACCCTACCCACCGACGTCACAAAATCACGTGCTCGCTGTATGGTTCCGCCCCCTTGTCCGTCATTTTGTGTCTGTATTATCAATGGTCTCAATTGATCGAGCAATTTATAATGCATTTCATGGAAGACCCGGTGCTTTCGGATGCCGTAAACTCACTTGATGCGTTGCATAAAAGGCGTTATGTGGAAAAGCTTCAGTTTATCCATTTGCCAGATCCATATTTGATGCCTAAATCGATGTTTTTCGACCCGCTGTCTCCGCCGTATTTGCCTGACGTCTGCTAGCTAGCCTGATATTTACAACTATCTTGTCCACACAAAATCAGCCTATTCTCACGAAAGTTTGAAAAACTTTAAGAGCTTGGAGGCTTATAAATACTTCGTTGCTGGTTGGGTGAAACAGGTCCTCGTCCACGAAAATTCGGCAGGAATCTATCTTGTGCTTGGAAAGGTGAGTTACGAAATTTTCAATTCAAAATCCTTTGTTATTGCTAACATCCACTGTCAAGTCTAATGTATTTCATTTCGTTTGTCAATGGAGTTAGAGCTTTTAATGTTTATATGGTTTAGCGATAGCACTCTCACTACATACATACGTGTATGTTGTCGGCGATTAGCCTAGCAATGATCTTAATTGTGGTTGTCAGCCCAAAACCCTCTAATTATATATTAAATGCATCTTACCAGATATAAAATGACTACTACATAATCTGTGGTAATCGTTTGGAGCCCAGTTTTGTCGTCGAATTGCAGCAGCCCATCTCGCTCTCTTCTCTCCGGGTCTCTCGGAATCCGGTAGAACTTCAAGTCTCTCCGTCTTCTCCGTCTATCTTCTCTGTTATTGCAACCGACCGCCACACACGCCTTCACCATTTTGATTATTAATGTTAACGAGCAGAAAAACACGTCGTAAATAGGAGGAATGTACGTAGCCGTAACAGGTAAACATGATGTGTTGACGGACAATTGGGCGGCACCAGTCAGGAGGAAGGAGTTGTGACGTCACGTGGGTAGGGTCTATATGAACTTTCATTATTAAACTGTACCATAACCTATTACATAACCACATTAAGCCATAGAAATACACAAAAAAAAAAAAAAAAAATTGAAATCCGGCAAGAGAGAAAAAAAATCTGCAGAACTGAGGCATCATTTGTCCAAACAGTGAGTGCCAACTATTGTTGATATGTGATAGCAATTAGAGTAAGAATCTTGGGTAAATTCCAGGTCAAATGATTTTAAAGATATGATTCCCTTTCTGCTGTATGTGGCAGGTTTCAAGATGTATGCAGTGGGCGTGGGCAATGCCGTGGAGGATGAGCTGAAGGAGATCGCCTCGGAGCCCACTGGGGAGCACTACTTCTACACCGCAGATTTCAAGGCCATGACGCAGATTGCCAAGAAGCTGCAGATTAACATCTGCCAAGGTTGCGTGACGCCACATTTCGGATGAACATACACATGGGTGTAAATTTCGAGTCAAACATTCGAGGGGAGGGGGGTGTTGAGATTTCCATGTGTGAGGACATACTGACAAAAATCTTTTAATACATCAAATATATACAGTAGATATACAGTGGGGCAAATAAGTATTAAGTCAACCACTAATTGGGCAAGTTCTGAAGTTCTTCAAGTGTGGACCCCCCCCCCCCCCCCCCCAGAATGTCACATAGTTTGATTTTTAAACAATTTATATGCAAATCATGGTGGAAAATAAGTATTTGCTCATTGCCAAAAGTTCATCTCAATACTTTGTTATGTACCTTTTGTTGGCAATAACGGAGGCCAAACGTTTTCTGTAACTCTTCATAAGCTTTTCACACACTGTTGCTGGTATTTTGGCCCATTCCTCCATGCAGATCTCCTCTAGAGCAGTGATGTTTTGGGGCTGTCGTTGGGCAACACGGACTTTCAACTCCCTCCACAGATTTTCTATGGGGTTGAGATCTGGAGGCTGGCTAGCCCACTCCAGGACCTTGAAATGCTTCTTACGAAGCCACTCCTTTGTTGCCCTGGCTGTGTGTTTGGGATTATTGTCATACTGAAAGACCCAGCCACGTCTTATCTTCAATGCCCTTGCTGATGGAAGGACATTTTCACTCAAAATCTCTCGATACAGGGCCCCATTCATTCTTTCCTTTACACAGATCAGTCGTCCTGGTCCCTTTGCAGAAAAACAGCCCCAAAGCATGATGTTTCCACCACGATGCCTTTACAGTGGGTATGGTGTTTTTTGGATGCAATTCAGTATTCTTTCTCCTCCAAACACAAGAACCTGTGTTTCTACCAAAAAGTTCTATTTTGGTTTCATCTGACCATAACACATTATCCCAGTTCTCTTTTGGATCATCCAAATGCTGTCTAGCGAACCACAGACGGGTCTGGACGTGTACTGGCTTCAGCAGGGGGACATGTCTGGCAGTGCAGGATTTGAGTCCCTGGTGGCGCATTGTGTTTCTGATAGTAGCCTTTGTTACTGTGGTCCCAGCTCTCTGTAGGTCATTCACTTGGTCCCCCCGTGTGGTTCTGGGATTTTTGCTCACCGTTCTTGTTATCATTTTGACGCCACGGGGTGAGATCTTGCATGGAGCCCCAGATCGAGGGAGATTATCAGTGGTCTTGTATGTCTTCCATTTTCTAATAATTGCTCCCACAGTTGATTTCTTTCCACCAAGCGTTTTACCTATTGCAGATTCAGTCTTCCCAGCCTGGTGCAGGTCTACAATTTTGTCTCTGGTGTCCTTCGACAGCTCTTTGGTCTTGGCCATAGTGTGACTGATTGGGTTGTGGACAGGTGTCTTTTATACCGATAATGTATTAAAACAGGTGCCATTAATACAGGTAACGAGTGGAACCTCGTTAGACGTTGTTAGGAGAAGTTAGACCTCGTTGACAGCTAGAAATCTTGCTTGTTTGTAGGTGACCAAATACTTATTTTCCACTCTATTTTGGAAATAAATTCTTCAAAAATCAAACAATGTGATTTTCTGTTTTTTAATACTTATTTGCCCCACTATATATTAGCACAAACTAGGGGTGTGATAATACTGTTTATCGCACAGGTGTCAAACCGATTCCAGAAAGGGCCAAGTGGGTGCAGGTTTGCTTTCCAATCAATGAAGAGGACACCTTTTCACCAATTAGATCTTTTACATGTGTAATCAGTTAAACTTTGTCATGTGCTTCTTGTTTCAGCAGGAAGTTCATTGGTTAAACTCTCTCCGCGTTATCGGTTGGAACAAAATCCAGCACCCACTTGGCCCTTTCTGGAATTGGTTTGACACCTGTAGTTTATCGGAAAGGAGATCTCACGTTACTTTGTAGCCCAAAAGGTTATCAATATGCTCCCATCATGAATCGATGTATCATTTTAAAAAGGTGTCATTGTTTAAAAAAAAAAAGTAAAAAAAAAAAAAAAAGGAACCAATAGGTTGCTACCAAAATCTTCCAATAGAATAGTGTCTAAATTAGCTCAATGGCACTGAAACCAGAGCATGACTAGTGGGCATTTACAGGTTACTTCCTGTTGATTTTGAGTCACTTCCTATTCATTTGGGGACATTCTTGAGTCACTTCCTTTTCAGTACTATTGATAAATTTATGGCAATTCACAGCAAAAGGGTAAAAATAGATTGGTTTTCTATAGGCGGAGTTTGACTTTTGGGGCAGGGGGGGCACAACATATTGATGACCCCGAAACGCAGTGTCAGCAGTAAAATTAACTTACAAGAATATTCATAATAATGAGTTGACAATGAGCGTTTTTTGTTTCCCATCATTCTTGAGGGGAATTCCAAATCAGGCTGCTTAGGCAGTACTTTTCGCCAAGATAGTCATCTATTGAATATGGTACGCCCGCGGGTGTCGTGCCAATGTAGTTACCCCAGTCAAAAATTGTATCCCCTGGGCGGAGCCATATGGAGTTAGATTTGAGTCTTTATTATTCAATCAAAAAAAAGTTGCTTCAATAAAAAAAAAGTTGCTTCAGTCAAAATATATATTTTCAACCCAAAAAAGTCGCTTCAATCAAAAAAAAAAAAAAGTGTTTGAATGCAAAAATAAATTTGAAACTCAAAAAAACAAAAACAAAAAAAAATGCATGTGAAAAGCGATTTTTCTTTGATTGATTGTTCTTTTTTTTTTTATTAAAGAAAAATTTGTGTTTGGGCCACATTTTGGCTAGGACATTTTTGTCTTTGTTATTCAATCAAAAAATAAGTTGCTTCAAACAAATATATATTTTCAAAAAGAAAAATCACTTCGATCAAAAAAAGAAAATTTTCAATCATAGAAAAAGTTTTTGAATGTGAAAAAATATTTGAGATTGAAAAATTTCATTGAAAAAAATTCATTGAAAAAGTTTTCTTTGATTGAAGCAATCCTTTTTGTGGTTGGGCCATATTATGGGTGGGACATTGGTATCTAAATCATTCAATCCCCAAAAAAGTTGCTTCAATCAAAAAAACATATAAAAAATAAAAAAATAAATAAAATTGCCCTCCCCTATTTTTTTAAATTTTTTATTAAAATTATATGCAAAGCAAATGACTGTTTAAGGTGCTAGTCACATGATCTGTCTGAAAAATAATTATGACTGTTTAAGGTGCTAGTCACATGATCTGTCTGAAAAATAATTTTGACCCATTATAAAATTTTTCTTTTTTGTTCATTTCATTCATTTTTGTAGCTGTTTTACTGCTTTACAACTTTTATGTACGTAGGAAAGTCAATTACATTCAATGTCTCTTTACGGCCACCATGGAAGGCCTGCCCCCCCCTTGAAATCCGCTTATGTGTTTTTCTGTTAATTAGTTTTTTTGTAGAATAGCCTAAGAATGATTTCCTGACGCGTGTATCAATAATTATTGTATCGACATTTCGTAAGATCCTCGTGAGCCTTGTATCTAGTGTCCACTTCCATAAGATCAAAATGGAGGACATATTTAATAAAAATAATACATCAGATTGGCGATGTATTTTCATCAACACTAAAGGTTCTTAAAAACAACCCACCCAACCCACCATAAATTGCGCACATAAACATACAGTACATTGTGATATACTCTCATTATACTATCTAAAATCTTTGATTTCCATTTCTGGCAGAGGAGGATCCATGCGAGTGTGACTCCCTGGTTAAGTTCCAGAAGAAAGTAGAAGAAGCCCTGCAAGCACTAACAAAGAAAGATATCCTTTATGACAAAAAATTACGTTGAAAAGGACCGGTAAGTCATACATTTTGGTTCATTGGCGCTGCCATTGACGACGATGGACGTCCAATTTAATTTGATTGGTCAAATTGGATTGGACACCCATCGCCGTCAATGTCAGTTAGTTAATATAAATGAACTCACCTTCACAAGGTTGTTGCTATCATGTTTTAAAAATTGTTGTTATTACCCTTAACAAGCATCTCACTAGAGAGTATGTCTAAGAGGATCGCTCTGCTGGAGAACAAAATTGTGTGAGAACTCCGCATCAAACACCCAGACCACCTCTTAGTCCTCCTCCTCTCTCAGCCTCCTGGGACACAAAAAGCAGCGGTTGCCATGGAGACTGTGCCTTTGTTAATACAAGTCTTCCCTCATAGGGAAACACTGATGGTAACCTTCCCTGAAAAAAGCCCACATGGTGTCACCTTCACGCGTTTGTCCCATTTTTTAAAAATCTATTTTATTCATCACTTTGTCACTTCTCGTATATAAAATGCAAGAAAAAGAATATAAGATTTGTCTAATAATAAGGGTACAACCATGGTGTTTATTTTCCTAAATAAAGGTGATTCAGGAAGTACATGAAGGGTTGTGGCATTGGTTTTTCACACTATTATTTACACTCAAGACACATACCGTATTTTTCGAACTATAAGTCGCAGTTTTTTTCATAGTTTGGCTGGAGGTGCGACTTATGCTCAGGAGCGACTTATGTGTGAAATTATAAACACATTATTACATAATTTCACATGTTATTTTGGTGTTTTGAAGTGACACTGATGGTTTGGTAAACTTGTTAGCATGTTCTTTATGCTATAGTTATCTGAATAACTCTTAATAGATATGTTACGTTAACATACCGGCCACGTTCTCGTTCTGACTTTGGCAATGTGTGTTCAATTGTATTATTGACTTGCGTGCTTTTAGTTTGTGGCGCTTTCACGCCCAAGTGGGGGCGCATTCGCACTTGTTTACGCGAAGAAGAGCACTCAGACCCCAGAAGAAGACTGACAGCTACGCAGCTCTAAGCGAGTGGGTGAGTAAGCGAGAGAAAAAAACACGGCTGCGAACCTACGTTCATTGTTTATGCTTGTAAAATATCTCTACAGAGGCAACGCCTGTGTGTATCATCCTTTCTGTTTTTGTTGTGTGTTTTTGTCAGGAAATAAAACACAACCAGTATTCCATTCTAAGGACAGTTGCAAGGAGGAAAAGCTCACACCCAAATCAGGAATTACTCAAATATGTTTTTTTTTTAACGTGGCACGGGGATCATCTCCAGCTCTCCTCTGCCCGTGCACGATTTTTATTAGGTAAAATCACATGAAAACAGAATATGCAAAAAGTGAGTACATGGCATGCAGTGATTGGTTAGTTATGAATAGCAGTAGTTTAGGAAGTGCCTTATTTGGTGTTGTTTCTCAAAACTGAATGCTTACTATGAAACTGAAGTGAAACTTATTACAGCTCAACCTGGGGATTTTCCACACAAGGTACGACCTTGGAGAATTTAGCTGTAGCTGGGACGAAAAGGAGTCAAAACTTGATAAGGCATGAAGCACAAACCCAGTGTTTCAAAGGAATATTTGCAGCACATGAACAATAAGTATAAGGAAAATCTCACAAACGAATATAGTGGAATATAGATTCACAACAGTTGATGTGTTTTATAAGCATGAATAAAATATATTCCTTCAGTTTTCCACCCGCGATCGGACACTTAGAGCCAGTTGTGTGGTTGTTTGAACGATGTGCTAATGCTAGCGAACGCATGCTAACCGCTTCCCAGCCTGGTGCAGGTTTACAATTTTGTCTCTGCAGGCATGAAAATCTCTCACCTTTCGGCGAAATTCGCCGTTTTGAAGTCAAAAAGGATGACCTACGTGAATCGTGTAGATCCGAGGAGAAAAATATTTAAGGGGGGGGGGGGGGGGGGGTCGTTTGTAGGCATGTGCCAGTTACCTTCACGGATTACCATGCTATGAAAACGTCGCGGTTACAAAACCACTCAAATTTTCCGTCATACAGTAGTACGTATTCGTTATTTTTCATGTGTCGAAAATGCAGCCAGAATTAGCTTGGCGCGGCAGCCCTGTTTGATGCTGCGTGTGTCAGTGACGCTATTCCAGCAAACCCAAAAACAAGCACTCCAAACGCAAGGCGTAAATTCTTCAATTTATTGATCTCTCAAATCGTGGTAACTGAAATATACCAAAAGAATACATTTAAAACGTTGTACACTCGTATTTTTCCACATGTGAGTAGCTTCAACAGTTTAGCTTCATGAAAAAGTTCGTCAAAAACAAAACACACATTTTCCTTTCAAATTCAATACACAAAGTTACTAAAAACTTACAAAGACGAATGATAGGCAAGGCTTAGCTATGACAGCAACTTCATTGAGGTTAATCACAGCCGCTGAGAGAGAAACAAGTTTGTATGCGGGGAGGAAAAAAAAAAGCGCGTCAAAGATCGCTAATTGCGAGAGATGATCTTGTACTAAGCACAAATTCACATTCGCTGGAGGAGGTAAAGTATCACTCCCAATTGTTTTTAGATGAATGCATTTTCCAGCATATTGAATTTAGTGAGTAATGGTTTTCGTTTTCATATTTTGTGGTATGACAAAGTTACTGCCGTTCGTTGCAGCTTGCGTTGAACACTGCCGGAGCGTCCGGTGAAAAAATAGCTCCCGTTAAGGTAGCGTCAAGCTTTTGTATTTAACGGTAATATAAAAGCAGTGTTGTCAATAACGCGGTATCGTAATGCGTAACTAATCTGATTACTTTCTTTCAGTAAAGAACAATCTAACGCGTTCATTTTTCTAAATCAGTAATCTGAGTAAAATTACTTTCCTTGATGCCTGTGCGTTACTATTTTGTTATTGCCGCATAATGTGTGTAGAATGAAGAATACTGTAGTCATGGGAGTGACATCACATGTCACATTTTTTAATCGGGGATGGAACAAAAAGGGTCTCGTGTATTACCATGATGCGTGAGCGCTGGGAGTTTGCGGCCAAAACAACATAGCCTTGCTACCTCACCAGGATGCAATGAAATAGGCAGGAGATATACTACAAACGGCTGCATTTGCACACTGGAAACACAGCCATTACTTCACATTTTTGTCCAGTAAAGATAACAAAAATATCCCCGTGCGCTGCAAACTTTGCGCTGGCTCAAAAAGACTGTCCACCGCTATAAGCATCCAATTCAAGCACCACTTGGAATTACAGCACAATAGGTAACACGACAGCCAGGACTTTTTGATACTGCTCGTGCTCAATCCTCGGTTCAAGCTCAGTTGTTGTTGAGGGTTTTGAAAGCTTAGGTTTAAAGAAATTCTAAATATCCATCTTGCCTCCTCAGCTGTAGTTTTGGCTAAGCAATGCAAACGGCTGTCTCTAAGGTTCTATAGTCACATGATCTGTTCGAAAAATAATTTGGACCCATTATGAAATACTTTGAAGGATTCCTGTTCATTTTATTCATTTGTTTTGTTTGTTTTATTGCTCTAAAACTTTTATAGACAACATTTTAAGGGCCATATTCAATGGTCTTTATTTTAAAGGGGAAGTTCAGAATTTTTTACATTAGGCTTAATCTTTGAGTTAGCCGGGGTTTAATTAGTCATTGGAAATGATTTGAACAAATTCTGTGCAGTTTGACAGTTATTTGTTAGTTTCAGGGCTCCGGAGTGGCTAAGCTAGCGCGAGTCAATGGTGGTTGAAATCAACTCCTTCAACTAATTAAACCCCCGTTAACTCGAATATTAAGCCTTATGTAAAAAATTAAAATGGTCAAATTCGCCACATGTAGGACGTTTTGCCGACGGCGGACATTTTGTGCAGAACGCCGGAACATATTTCCTCCACACCTTTCTCACCTTTTTAACCCCTGACCCATTTTCATGCCTGTCTCTGGTGTCCTACGACCAGTGTTGTCAGTAACTGTAATCAGATTACTTTCTTTCAGTAACGAGCAATCTAACGCGTTAGTTTTTCCAAGCCAGTAATCTGATTAAAGTTAGTTTCCTCAGTAACTGTGCGTTACTATTTTGTTTTAGCCTCATACTGTATGTAGAATGAAGAATACTGTAGTCATGTCCGAAGAGCATTTGAATAGAAAATACCGCATTTGAGTTTGGGAGTGACATCACATCTCACGTTTTCTCATCGGAAAAAAACGGGTCACGTGCAGTACCATGCTGTATGCGCGCCGTCTGCCACATAGCCTGGCTACAGGATGCTAACAGTAAAGGACCCGGAGAGATACAACAAACGGCTGCATTTGCTCACTAGAGATACAGCCATTACTTCACATATCCGTCCAGTAAAGATGACAAAAATATCTCTGTGCGTTGCAAACTCTGCGCTGGCTCAGATGGACTGTCGACCGCTATAGACCCTACCCACCGACGTCACAAAATCACGTGATCGCTGTATTGTTCCGCCCCATTGTCCGTCATTTTGTGTCTGTATTATCAATGGTCTCAATTGATCGAGCAATTTATAATGACTACGTGACGTCACAACTCCGCCCTCCTGACTGGTGCCGCCCAATTGTCCGTCAACACATCGTGTTTACCTGTTACGGCTACGTACATTCGTCCTATTTACGGCGTGTTTTTCTGCTCGTTAACATTAATAATCAAAATGGTGAAGGCGTGTGTGGCGGTCGGTTGCAATAACAGAGAAGATTGACAGAGAGACTTGAAGTTCTACCGGATTCCGAGAGACCCGGAGAGAAGAGAGCGAGATGGGCTGCTGCAATTCGACGAGAAAACTGGGCTCCAAACAATTACCACAGATTATGTAGTAGTCATTTTATATCTGGTAAGATGCATTTAATATATATTTAGAGGGTTTTGGGCTGACAACCACAATTAAGATCATTGCTAGGCTAATCGCCGAAAACATACACGTATGTATGTAGTGAGAGTGTTATCGCTAAACCATATAAACATTAAAAGCCCTAGCTCCATTGACAAATGACATGAAATACATTAGACTTGACAATGGATGTTAGCAAGAGCAAAAGATTTTGAATTGAAAATTTCGTAACTCACCTTCCCGAGCACAAGATTCCTGCCGAATTTTCGTGTACGAGGACCTGTTTCACCCAACCAGCAACGTAGCATTTATAAGCCTCCAAGCTCTTAAAGTTTTTCAAACTTTCATGAGAATAGGCTGATTTTGTGTGGACAAGATAGTTGTAAATATCAGGGTCAGGCAAAGACGGCGAAGACAGCGGGTCGAAAAACATCGATTTAGTCATCAAATATGGATCTGGCGAATGGATAAACTGAAGCTTTTCCACATAACGCCTTTTATGCAACGCATCCAGTGAGTTTACGGCATTCGAAAGCACCGGGTCTTCCATGAAATGCATCATAAATTGCTCGATCAATTGAAACCATTGATAATACAGACACAAAATGACGGACAATGGGGCGGAACAATACAGCGATCACGTGATTTTGTGACTTCGGTGGGTAGGGTCTATATTCGGCTCGAGCGTTTACGTCACAGCAGCACGGGATCGTGCGAGATTTGCGACAACGCAGCCATTTCGGAAGCACGTCTGCATCACGGGACATTTAAACTTAATGGCAAATACAATTCAACTACAAGTGCCAAAGATGGAAAAATGTAGGGAAAACTTGCCAGTTCGATACAGAGACAAACTTGTTACCACGGCGAAGGACAGATATGTGAGCAATTTTAAGGATGTGAACAATGTTGACCCTCACGAGCAAGCCGAACACAAATGGAATAAAGATGTCGACAAGCTTCCACCACTACGCGAAATGGACATCATGCTGTATTTAGTGTTTGGTGTATGTTACTACACTCATCAGCAATTCCGAAACCACAAATCGCTACAAAGCTACGAACAGTTTTGCTGCGGATGGGTGCAGGATCTGCACATTATGACCATAGCAAACGGCAACACCATCTTTCTAGCAAAGGTAGGCAATGTGTGTTTACATTAGTCTGTGACCACGGATGTACAAATTTTTTGTTGCAGAAAATGTAGCCTGTGTACAAATTCTTTGCCACTCTCTCACGTCAAAATTTACAGCTTTTTCATTTAGCAACGACAGGAATTATGTCTTATGAAGACAATGCACATGTATGCATGCTAGTTGTTTAGCTGTAGCTATAGACCCTACCCACGTGACGTCACAACTCCTTCCTCCTGACTGGTGCCGCCCAATTGTCCGTCAACACATCATGTTTACCTGTTACGGCTACGTACATTCCTCCTATTTACGACGTGTTTTTCTGCTCGTTAACATTAATAATCAAAATGGTGAAGGCGTGTGTGGCGGTCGGTTGCAATAACAGAGAAGATAGACGGAGAAGACGGAGAGACTTGAAGTTCTACCGGATTCCGAGAGACCCGGAGAGAAGAGAGCGAGATGGGCTGCTGCAATTCGACGAGAAAACTGGGCTCCAAACGATTACCACAGATTATGTAGTAGTCATTTTATATCTGGTAAGATGCATTTAATATATATTTAGAGGGTTTTGGGCTGACAACCACAATTAAGATCATTG
Source organism: Corythoichthys intestinalis (assembly GCF_030265065.1). Lineage (NCBI taxonomy): Eukaryota > Metazoa > Chordata > Actinopteri > Syngnathiformes > Syngnathidae > Corythoichthys > Corythoichthys intestinalis. Next base: position 30,217,884 of record NC_080416.1, read on the forward strand.
CTAGGCTAATCGCCGACAACATACACGTATGTATGTAGTGAGAGTGCTATCGCTAAACCATATAAACATTAAAAGCCCTAACTCCATTGACAAACGACATGAAATACATTAGACTTGACAATGGATGTTAGCAATAACAAAAGATTTTGAATTGAAAATTTCGTAACTCACCTTTCCAAGCACAAGATAGTTTCCTGCCGAATTTTCGTGGACGAGGACCTGTTTCACCCAACCAGCAACGAAGTATTTATAAGCCTCCAAGCTCTTAAAGTTTTTCAAACTTTCGTGAGAATAGGCTGATTTTGTGTGGACAAGATAGTTGTACGTATCAGGGTAGCTAGCAGATGTCAGGCAAACACGGCGGAGACAGCGGGTCGAAAAACATTGATTTAGGCATCAAATATGGATCTGGCGAATAGATAAACTGAAGCTTTTCCACATATCGCCTTTTATGCAACGCATCAAGTGAGTTTACGGCATCCGAAAGCACCGGGTCTTCCATGAAATGCATTATAAATTGCTCGATCAATTGAGACCATTGATAATACAGACACAAAATGACAGACAAGGGGGCGGAACCATACAGCGAGCACATGTTTTTGTGACGTCGGTGGGTAGGGTCTATAGCTAACAACAGGCCGATTTAGGGCATAAAGTTACTGAAATTTGCGTAAACAAACGAAATTAACTTACCGGAGTGGAAGTGCATAGAGCAAACTGTGTGTAACTGGAGAATCAAACGTTATGTCCTTCCTTCTGATCGAGGCCACCCATGCCATTCTTTGACGTTTGGTCAGTTCAGATATGACCTTTCCCTCGCCTTTTCTCCATTCTCGACATCCAATTCAACAAGGAAGGACTTGGAATTTCAGCACAACGCGTAGCGAAAAAAACTCACAACAAGACGACAGGTGACGAGACAGCCAGCAACTAGCCTCTATAATATGTGTAATTATGTACATTTTATAGTTAGAGTTTGTAATCGTAGGCGGAGTTTTACATTTGTGGGACTGGGGGGAGAAGCATGGTGAAGACTGAAACGAAAGTCAAAAGTTTGGACACACTTCATAATTTTTGCGTTTGCGTATATATTTTCACTGCTAAAACAGGGTTTGTATTCTACATTCTTCAAAGTATCCACCTTTGAGGTGTCTCCAAACTTTTGGCCAATACTGTACAGTATATATATACTGTATATATACAGTGGGGAGAACAAGTATTTGATACATTGCCAAGACAGTGTATCAAATACTTGTTCTCCCCACTGTATACACACACACACACACACACACACACACACACACACACACACACACACACACACACACACACACACACATCTTGATACTGTTCGAGTTCAATCAGCTGTTCAAGTTGTTGTTGGTAGCGTTTGAAAGCTTAGGTTTCAAGAAATTCTAAATATCCATCTTGCCTCCTCTGGTGTAGTTTTGGCTAAGCAAAGAATAGTCTCAAGGTGCTAGTCACATGATCCGTTCGAAAAATGATTTTGACCCATTATGAAAACTGTACGTTGTAGGATTTTTGTTCATTTCATAAATTTTTGTTGTTTTATTGCTTTACAACTTTTATACACAACATTTTAATGGCTAGGTCTTTATTTCAAAGGGGAAGTTCAGAATTTTTTACATTGGGCTTCATCTTGGAGTTAGCGGGGATTTAATTAGTCGTTGGACTTTATTTAAACACATTTCGTGCAGTTTGTCAGTTATTTGTTAGTTTTAAGGCTCCAGGATGGCTAAGCTAGGGCGAGTCAATGGTGGTTGAAATCAACTCCATCGACTAATTAAACCCCCGCTAACTCAAAGATGAAGCCTTATGTGAAAAACTCAATTACACGTGATGAAATGTTTGTTATTTTTATGTTGAGGCAGCAAAAGGAGAAAAATTGGTAAAAAGTAACTGATAAGTTACTTTTAAAGTAACTTAGTTACTTTGATAATAAAGTAATCAGTAAAGTAACTAGATTACTTTTTTGAAGTGTAATCAGTAATTAAATTACTTTTTTAAGTAATCCGCGACAACACTGCCTATGCCAGCTCTTTGGTCTTGGCCATAGTGGAGTTTGGAGTGTGACTGACTGAGTTGTGGACAATTGTCTTTTATACCGATCATGAGTTAAAACAGGTGCCATTAATACAGGTAACGAGTGGAGCCTCGTTAGAAGAAGTTAGACCTCTTTGACAGGCAGAAATCTTGCTTGTTTGTAAGTGACCAATTCTTTAAAAACCAAACAATGTGATTTTGTGTTTTTTTTTTTTTTTTCCCACATTCCGTCTCTCATGGTTGAGGTTTACCCATGTTGACAATTACAGGCCTCTCTAATCTTTTCAAGTAGGAGAACTTGCACAATTGGTGGTTGACTAAATACTTATTTGCCCCCACTGTACCTCACTTTTTCTCACGGCACAAATTGTTCTGGTTTGCATATTAACCCTCACGAGTCTAATGATCAAGCTAACGTGATCAGTCACATGGCGTCTTAAAAGTGCTGTCAACAAAGCTCGAAAGTGAGGACTTTATTCTTCCAGTTTTTTATTTGGCACCAATATACCAAAGTAAACCGGAGATATGATCGTTTTAATTTGATGGTCAAAATGTCTTTATCCATGCATGTCTGCGCACTCCACACTAGAGGGCACTCATGCATGACGTTGCACTTAGTAAATATGTATTTTCTTGTATTTTGGTGAAGTGTTAATTGTCCAGTTATGAATTAGGCAGGACAGATACATATTCTAGTTTAAAAAATTATAGATATATTAAAATTAATTGCTGATAATTATTGTTTTTCTACGTGATTATGGCTTATTTCACTCAAATGTGGACCTAATTAATTTTGAGTCAAATAATAATCATAATAAAAATTACTTTTCACATCCAAAAAAGAACTAAAGGGTGACTGTTATCGGAAGCGTGCCTGTTTTTTCAGCAAGTTGGGAACCCTACGTAGTGGTGGAGGGTAATGAAGGATAATCATTTCTAATATCCACACAAATGTAAGCGCTTTACTGTTTTCTGACGATTTTAACCATTCTAAACCAACAACCGCTGGCTAGTGTAATGCTTTGAAATACTAGTATATAAAGGTATGGTAAAGTTAAATTAGCACGTGTCGTTAACTTTTCAGAAACATCAGTGTTTACACGTACACTTTTATTCTGGAAAGTTCCAGGCAGGTCACAGTGACGTCACTAGCGAGCGCTGGAAAGCGACAGCTGAGTGAAACAGAAAAAAAAAAAAAAAAGCAGAGTGAAACAGGCAATTTGAGTTAGTTTCTTCGGCGTCAAATTATCTCTAAAACACCTTAGTTATATATATATTCCCCCCCCCCTTTTATTCATTTTCCAATTTGTTAGTTTAGGCCCCTCTTCGGGCTTTAAATCAGCCGGTCCACCACAGAATTTAACGGGATTTTTTCGTCATTCTTTCACGTTTAAAAATACTTTTTTAAAAGAGCATCACTGGTTAGCTTCATTAGCTTAGCCTAGCTTAGCTTAGTTTAGCTTAGCCCGGCTGGCCGTAAGTCAGTTTTGCTCCGGGGATGCGCGGAGGGATATCAACCTTGCGTCAACGTTGTCCACCGCCGCCGGTGGTAATCATTAACGAAACCGGGGGTTACGAAGTACACTGTGACTGAACCCGGTGCGGAGCACAATATCCGGCACAGACGTTTCGAGACCAACGAGAGCCCCTTACGGTTGTGCGGAGCTATCGGCGGCTAGCCAGCCAAGCTGCTCGCTCGACTACCAGAAAGCTGCACGGCGCCAAATGGCCAGCGACACCGAAAACGGCTTCAGCTGCCGGGCAAACGGAGACAGCGCGCCGGGGCCGTTGTCCGACCCCGGGGACGGCGTTGGAGGCAGACCAAGCATGAAGACTCTCGCGCGGCTGTGTAGTAGGGACGAGGAGGAGCGGGCGGCGGCTCTGGAGGAGCTCAGCCGAGGGGTTCTGGTGTGTCTGGGTTTGGACCGGCCCGGTTCGACTCGGCTGGGGAAAGAGACGCTTTTGTATTTGCTCAGGCTTGCCCGCTCGTGTCCGTTGAGGGAAGTTCGAGCCCGGGCCAACGAGCTGCTGAGGGCCGCCCAGGTGAGTTCACCTTCCCGGGTAAAAATATAGGACCACAAAATGTCAACTAGTTGAGATTAAATTACAAAATGGTCTGAAAAGTATTAGTTTAATTTTAGTTTTGTTAAAATAATAATAATAAAAATACCTGTAGACATTTCAAACATTAATAAAATGGAAAAAAATGTTTAAATTTATGCCAATTTATTGTCATAAATGCATTGCTAACCACACAGAACATTTAATTTACCGTTTAATAAGAGTTTGGCACGTCAAATTACGATTTACTCGTGTTGAAATCAAATGTGGGGACTATTTTTGAACTACAGAACAATTAAAATATGTGACTGTTTAAATGTAAGGCATATGAGCATGTTTGCCATTTTACAGTGTTAGAAGACCAAACAACTATATCCATTTGATACAAAACGGGATCATTTTGACACTCTTATCATAACAAAAGGAGAAACATAACCAAAAATGAAGAGCACTTGACACTCCAGCTAAAAGTTTAGACTTTGACTTTTTTTTTTTTTTTCAACATAATGACCATCAGACTAATCAATGAAGTTTCCCAGATTAAAAATAAATTCTAAGGTCCATAGTTTCTGATGGTTTCATCAGACGTAAGGAGGTGATGCAAGACTCCTGAGGTGAGTGCCACGCCCCCTTTTGGTCACGCGTGCCACTGGCCACGCCCCCCTTTGGTCATTGCTCGCTCACTTCCCTGTGCAGCGAGGTTCACGCCCCCACCAACTCTAGATTATTTCTGACAAACAAGCTGCACTTTTCATTTATGTTACAAGAAGTAACACGGAAGGACTTTTCCGATGGAAATGTCGGTGAGTTTTTTTTCATTCATTTTTTTTTTTTTTAATTTATTTTGAACCATTTAAACGTTGTGTGCCAGCCCATCTGATAGGAAACATAACCAGTTTTTAAAAGCAAAACAAACAATATTCAATGCGTCATTTAATTTATTTAAATGTGTATTAACATTCTAAAGTCATTTTAAGATGGAAAAAAACGGTGAGGTGCATTGACAAGTGCTAGTAGCCTCCAAGAAAAGTATACAATTTTTCTCTTTTTGCTATGTTAAAAAAAAAGGTGTTATTACAATGTTTTTTTTTTTTTTTTTGCTTGATATGACTGAATAGAGAACCCACTCTGGGGCAAAAACATTCTCATTAGGGATTAGTTCCCTCTTGCTTTACATATCCGGTCAAAATATACAAATAGTAATACTTTAAATATAGTTAGAATTAGCTTTACCTAAGTCAAACACGAACTCACTTTTAGGACATGTTTGTGTCACTAAACTCCACATAAACAAGTCAATAGACTTGCCTGGACTTTAATACACGTTGTCTTAATTGACCCAAAACAAGACTGACTTTGGCATGACTCATTTTGATGCGTTAGCACTTTCACAATAACTCTTCCCCATCGTCTATGTTGTCGAGTCACTAATTCACCGCAATTTCCTAACTCTACATTTTTAACCTGGCAATTTTGCATCCCTTTCATCGACAGGAGCAAGGGATTGAAGTTCCTCGGGCGCTGGCTTCCGGTCCCAGTGCCTTTATTCCTGCTAAACAGGCAAGTTGTCTCCATTCTCGCTAAATTTGGGGAGTTTTTACACACTGTAAAATTGCGGTTGCGAGTGACTCATTTGAGGCTTGAAGAAATGTGTCAGCAAATGTCCGCCTTTCCCAAAAATTCCATGAACTGTTCTCATTTTAGGAAGTAACACCTGCTCTGGTTTTAGATATTGAAAGACGGGCCGGACCAGGACATCCTGATCGAGTCTTTCCTGTCGCTGGGCCGCGTGGACCATGTTACCATGGTGATGGCACTGCACCCCGCCTACCTCAGCTGCTTCCTGAGGACCCAGCATGCCTTGTTGGAGATGGACGGACCCCTGCCTCGACATTGGAGACACTACATCGCCATCATGGTGAGAAATGCTTCACCCTTAATTAGAGGTTGAAGGAATCTGACCCTCTAGCCAGACTGCTGGAATCGCGCCAGCCGAACCGCCGGACACGCGCTGGCGCAGCTCCAACGACCCGGGCCGCGAGATACCGACAATCCAGCCAGAAGGCCAAACTCCGCGTGTTCACCTTAGTCTTATCCCCTTGTACTGACTCCATTTTGAAAGGTTTAAAGAAGGCTCACTGAAAACAAGTTCACAATTTATTCAGGTCATCAGCGATCAAAATGACAAGGCGAAACAGAAATACTCAGACGGGGAGGCAAGGTCACCCTATTACACGACAGCAAAAGGTTCCAGAGAAAAAAATGACAACACTTAGTTAAACATTCGGTCTTTTGAAGGCTCTCGCTGGGCGGCCCGTGGTCAGGAAGTGGTCAGGGTGTGTTTAAGATTATTGTCTGTTTGTGGATTGGACAGGAGGATTCGGGAGTTACTGTTGTCAAGGCAACGAGGGTTGTGGATTTTGCCACCTCAGGGTCAAAGGGGCTCTTGGAGTCTTGTCAGACGTGTTATCAGTTGGCTATCGGGCGTTCTCCGGTGTTCCTTGTGTTGAGACAGGGCGTCCCGCCATTTGTTCTGGACTGTCTGGGAGAACTGATTGCGAGAGTTGGTGGTGCAGAAGTTGGCTTGTCAGCGTCAATCTTGCTCAGTAAGTTGCATGACGCACACGTTGGGCTTCCGTGATAAGAAGGCGTTGTTTTATGCCCTATAATCTTGGTGTTTTCCCTAAACTATGGTATAAGTGCTATTTATTGTATATTGGGTGTGTTAGAGTAATTCAAAAGGTCGATCGGTGAATTCGAGAAAAGATACCAATCTCTGATTGATTATATTAAGTGTGTTAGAGTAATGCAAACAGACGGTGCCCACAAGAAAAGGTTGCCTGGTACACCAGACTCAACGCTGTTCCAGCTATTGAGTCTGGCCACCATTCCCACGGATACAATTTCCAGGGCGGAGCAAGCCACAGCAAACAGACAGCGGAGTGGACCAATCAGCAATGGGCAGACGTGACGTTATTAACTGACGACGGAAGCACGAGGGACTTGCGCGCGGACGTAAACATACGAAGAGAGCGGAGTTAATTCAACATGGCTAGCGCGAGACAGACTATTGTCAATGACTCGTGTCGATGTGTTTTCGGTAACTTAAAACAGAATTTACCGCGGATTGGAACATGTTCTCGGTTATCCTGTTGACCATCTGTGTTGTGGAGACGACTTTCGACGCGCAAGAGTGACGTTGCTCGTGAAGAACACGTCACGCAAATAAACGAATCTGATTTGTCGATTGATTTTGTACCTGCTCGAAAAGGCCGTTAATGGGATGGTTCCCAGACTATTTCTCTCAGTGTTTGAAAAATACAGGGAGAATAGTTTGGCAGAGCCAGGCAAAAGAAAAGGTACTATCCCCTTCAGGGTGTGACCGTATTTCAGATGCAACGATTAATCGATTAACTCGAGTATTCGATTAGAAAAAAATATTCGAATTAAATTCTGTTGCTTCGATTATTTGTTTAATTAAAGTGGCGTTGTAATGGTTTATTTTGAAAGTGTTTGCATTTAGTTTGATTGATTAGGGAGGATACACTGCCCCCTGGTCTGCCTCTTTTCACATGGCTGAATCCAACTGCTCCCTGTTAAGACCAACGTAAGTTTTTGTTTGAGCTAATGTTTTTTAATGCATTCATAATTTAGTTTATAGCCATTTTTTGTGGGAATATGGGTCTGTACCATTTGTTAAGAGCATTGTAAAAAAAAAACTGCATTTTATAGAATTTAAGCTAGCAGACCTTTTCTATGTAAGTTAGCCAATTGTTCTTTTGTTGTACATAGATCAGCATTTAAAAATAAATATATACCGTTTGAGGCTCAGCTCAGGTATTTAAATTTTTCATGTTCCTTATCCGATTCCTCGATTATTCGAACTAACTAGTCCATCGATTAATCGACTACTAAAATATTCGATAGCTGCAGCCTTAGACAACATATCGAAAAAGTGATACTGTATATCACGATACTTTGTAGCCCAAAAGTTCGATATGATCCCACCTAGAATTGATATTTGTTTTTGAAAAGGTGTCACTGTTAAAAAGAAGAAAAAAGGAACAAAAGGTTGCTCCCAAAATCTTCTATAAGAATAGTGTCTGTCTACTTCAGTCCAATGGCACTGAAACCAGAGCGTTCACAGCCAGTCTTTCGTGGGTATTTACAGTTCACTTCCTATTTATTTGAGGACATTCTTGAGTCACTTCCTTTTCAGTAACACCAAATCAACAGGAAGTGACCTGTAAATGCCCAAAATCAGCAGGAAGTGACCCATAAATGACCTAAAAGAAAAAGGAAGTGACTGAAAATCAACATGAAATGACGTTAAATGCCCCAAAAACTAGCTGATTGCCTGGCATTGGCTGCCACAGACAGCCATAGACGTCCAATCCCTTGGAAGTGGGAGGGGTGACAGCGACTGAACATCAAATGACAAACAGATTGGATGTCTACTAATGATAAATTCATTCCAATTAACAGCAGAAGGATTAAAACAGCTTGTTTTTCCTTTTCTTTAGTTGTTTTGTACAATATCGCAGTGGTGGATGAAGTACTTGGGTAAAGTGTTGAGGTGGTTGCAGCTCAACGTTGCATTCGTAGAAAGAATTGACGGAGAATAAGTTGTCTTTTAGCCAAAACTTGGCGTGTTTAATTTCCATCGACATGCGGATACATCCTCTCTCATTGCTGTCTTCACAGGCAATCCCACAAATCAAAGTAATCAAAGTCAAACACAAAGAAGTAATAAAAGTAGCACTTTAGACAATTAAGTCCCATCCTGCCATCTTGTGGCGAAAAGATAATACGTCAATAATAACAAGCAATAGGAACATTATTTCAACATCAACTGAGGACACATTTATGAATACAAAACATTTCCTCCACCATTTCTCTCAACATAAAGATATAAGTATCTCAGGAAAAAAATTACTCAAGTACAAAAGTACTTGTAATAAATGTATTATCTCCCGATGCAAAAATGTAGTAGCGATCCTTCGTTTTTTGCGGTTAATGGGGACCAGATAAGATGATAATAATGATAAGAGAAGAACCGTGAAGTAGCGCCCCCCCCCAAAAAAAATATATACTATATACAAGTACATACAGTATATATATATATATATATATAATATTTGGTAGAGAAGAAAAAAATACATAAAAACCTGGCGTCCACATATGTGGATATCACATTTTGGGGCACGTGTTAATTTACTGTATATTTTATTAATGACCAAAAATTGTCACTTGCCCTATAAGGGGTTTAAAAGAAACATCAACCCAAGCACTCCTGATGCAATTCAACCGGTTTGTCCCCTCAGGCCGCTGCGCGCCATCACTGCTCCTACGTGGTTCAGCAGCACAGCGCCAGCTTCCTGCAGGCCGGAGGAGATGAAAGCTGGCTGAGCGGACTGCAGAACGCCCCCGCCAAACTGAGGAGCCTGAACGCCCTCAACAAGCTGTTGGCCCACAGACCTTGGCTCATAACACAGCTCCACATCCAGGTCTGTGTTTTGCCTTTAAATTTAAAAGATTTAAAGTTTGTAGAGCTTTGTTTTTCAAATCCATGAATATGTTCTGTCCTTCACAGGAGTTGGTGTACCCAGGCGCCGAGCTGCGCTGGTCGCTGGCCGAGCTGATCCACGCCGTCATCCTGATGGCTCACGCCCACGCACTCTCATCTTTCGTGTGGGGCTGCGGTCTCAACCCTGAGGCGGACCACGTTGGCGGCCACACCTTTCGGCCGCCTTCACCCGGACACCCCACCCGTAGTCCTCGCAGCCCCCACAGCCCCGCGTGTGAGGACGGACGGCAAGAGGTATGAATTTACTAGGGATTGATACAAATGACTGAAAACAGAAAGAGCAAAAAATAAATTGCATTTGGGGACTAGGCATGTCCCGGTATGAGATTCTGACTGAATGATAACAAAGAGCATACGACATGAGAAAAAAAAAGTCTTAAATAGCATTATTATGTGAATTAGAATCATATTTTGAAAGAATTCGACTATATACAACAATTTAGGAAAGCGCAGATGAGGAGAAATTAGTCTTTTAATCTGCCGGTTAGCCACGCCTACCATTATAGGGGTCTAGCGTCGCCAACAGGTGGATGACGTCAGCAGGAGACTGGGCTCATCGGTTTTACTATTCAGCCCATTGAGGGGGAATTATTCAGAACGAGGAAAACGCGACGGAGAGAGCCGCGAAATGTCATTGTTTCAGTCTCTCTACTCCAATATTTTTACAGGATATTCTTTTTATCCAAGTATTTTCCCCAATTGCTAAATAAATGGCATGGTCATGCAAATAACAGTCTTGTGCTAAATTGAATATGAAATAATAAAAATGCACTTATTCAGGACGACATGGCAAAATTACTCCATAATGGTCAAAACTGTCAACTTCACCTTTACTGCCACACCTCCCGAACGATATTTTGTGACACCTAAATCGGACGTATGTCATTTCCCTTCCCCGGCTTCGGAGAATGTAAACAAACCAAGGGGCGTGACAGCTAGCCGACATGCTAACTGGAACCGAGTGATGTTTCAAAGTCTTCAAAGCGGAAAATTACACATAATTATCCTGGATTATTCGACATGACGACTAGGTTGTCAATTGTCTTCGCGGATCAGCAAACCGCCCGGCGGAGAGCAATTTACTGTTCGTTCACCGGAGGAGGGCGGCTGCAGTTGTTGTGCAGCTAACGAGCAGCTAATGTGCACGATGAGAGCTTTTTACATGCCTATCAATGATCAAACGTAAGTAGTCCTTTATTTAAAGAAAGTTTGTAGTGTTTACTTTGTAATCGTTGTATTAATATTTGACATAATACAAAACAAGATTTTTCCTCACTCCCATGTAAGTCCAATAGTTCCGCAGTAGTAGGGCTTGGCCAATATCCACGGTGAATGGGAACCTTTTGAAACTCCAAAAAGGCGCACACGCCTCTCCCTCATAAAGCAAGATTTTTCTGCAGCCGTTTGGCTGGCGTGATGCGAAAAATAAGTTGAATCCCTAGTCCTCATACACAACAGTACAGCTGTTTAGTGAAGAGGACGCCTTCACCCGTACATGTCACAGCGCCCTCCTCCGCAATGCGAGACCGAAGCCGGAAGTCACTCATTTTCATGGTGCGGGATTAAAAAAACTAAATAAATATAGCGATCGCTTCCACACACATCCAAGCGGTCCATATCATTCAGGAGCATAAAATACCGCGTGTATTATGAAATAAACATGCTTTTTCGTGTCACATGCACTTTAAACCAAAATATCACGTTATTGCAATTACAGCTCCAAAATGTGTTACTTTTAGATATCTTGGTTTTAAAAAAAAAAAAGCAATCCATTGAACTGGATTTTTATTTTTCAAAACACATTAACAATTTGGCACATATGTATTTTGTTAAAATTTTAAAAATTAGAAAATATTCTAAATTAAAATAAATGCAGTCCTTTTGGTGAGCCTAAACCCACAGCCACAGCTCAACATTATTACTATCAGAAAAAAAAAAGTTATTTTCCATAAAAAGCATGTGTGTATCACTCGTATCATGTTTACATGATGGACTCCAGTTCTTCACACTATTCTGTGGTAAACTTTAGGCCTTTTAACTGAAAACCGAAAATGAAATTTGAGCTATTTTCGGCCGAATTTTCGGTCACAGCTGTAGTATTTTAATTTAGTGTTGCACCGACAACCATTTTTTTTGGGTCCGACACCGATACCTGGCTGTGCAGTATCGGCCGATACGATACCATTCCGATACCACTCTGTTTGCAAAAAATATATATGAATATACTGTATATGTATGTATAAGGGATGCAACGATACAGTCAAGTCACCGTTCGGTACGATTTTCGATACAATTCAATACATTTAATGCTCTGAAACAAAATACAACAGTTTATTTTTTTTGCTAACAAGCAAATATAACAATGCCATCATATAAACAAGCATTTTAGTGCATAATATTTATGTGCTAACTTCTTACTGAGCTGAAGAAAATTTTGATAAAAGTGCTGAGAACAATCTTTACTGTTTGTAATGTGAGGTGTGGCATACTGTTGATTGCTGCAGCTCTCTTAGCACCTATATTTACCACATGAGCAAAACATCCTTTTCGTGGTCCCGAGTCCATCACGTACTGAATTAACAGTATTTGCAGCATTATCTGTAGTCACTGGTATGGATTGATTTGGCCAGCTTAACTTCCATTCAGTCATGGCAGTTTTTAATTCATCAATGTAGTATTTGGGCTACACGTCACTCTGGGCTCACGCAGCTAACGGCATTGGCATCTAACGTAGTACATCTAGGTTGCTATATAATGATATCTAGTGTGTGCACGCAAGAGCTGGCATGGGATGTAATGTAGCACATCTAGGTTGCTATTTGATGACATCTAGTGTGTACGCGTGAGTGTTTTCCTGGAAATAAGAAAGTTGGCATACGTCACAGAAGTCGCTTCTGCTCATTACTGCACAACACCAGCATATGACAATCGACTTTTATAAACAGGACGAGTTTGAACTATGGCGCTCTTAATTTGCCACTCATCATGAAACTGTGAGTTTGCTTAATGTCACACGGTCTTAACCTTTCTTATCCCAACATTGTCTCAACAGCAGACGCTAGTAAACATTTGCTAACAGATTGTAAATGCCATGTTTGAATGGGCAGCGTAACATCGCGGATTTGCGTTTTTGTGAACACATTTATTACTGAAGGTGAATGTGTTCATTTCATTTGGTAAATTAGAGACAAAATCATGTCATGTCATTTCATGCATAGGGATTTGGGAATTTAGCTCACTTAGGGACGACAGTACAGTTGCGTTCAAGTGATGCCAGTAGATGGTATCGGCGCCCTAAATGTTGGTACTCGTTGATACCGATACCACCAATTCGGGCCGGATCGGCACCCCCTGCCGATACTGGTATCGGTATCGGTGCAACTTTATTTTTATTGTCCTCAAAAGTAGTTTAGTTTATTCCAAATGGGCTGATTATTGAAATTCTGTTGCAGGTGGACGGCGCTGTGGAAGTGGAGGTGCTGATGAAGAGGATGGTGGAGCTGCAGGAGCAGCAAGAAGAAGAATGTACACAAGAGGAGATGGTCACGCGCTTTGAGAGGGAGCGCAGCGAAAGCATCCCTACTGGTACTTCCTCGCCTTCTGTTACACATGAACAAATACAAATGAAGCCAAGTAGCGGATCGAGAATTGACCCCTGTGGGACTCCACGTAAAATTTGTCTCATTTTACATTTGCGCTTTGGCCGTAGCGGTGGTACGAGGGGCGCCCCCGGAGAGGCTCCTTCACTTGATGGAGGATCCGAACTTCAGATACGAAGACTTTGCACCCAGAGGAGAGCAGGCTCCGCCCACCATGAGAGCCCAGGTGGTGGCCTGTTATTTTTTAATCTAGATGACATCCAATGTGGTTTTTCGCTTGACGTGGCATCGTTGTTGTACGCAGGACTACTCGTGGGAGGACCACGGCTACTCGCTGGTCAACAGACTGCTGCCAGATATGGGGCAACTACTGGACGAGAAATTCCAGGTACCTTCTTCTCACCCCACCCAACCTTAAAATGTTTACTGAAAATATTGTTTGTTGTGTGGTCATAATAAAATGGGGCTGATTTTGTGTTTTGAGGTGGTGAGCAACCTGACCTATCACAGGATGGCTATGCACGAGGGCGTTGACACCCACACGCTGAGGAAAGCCTTGTGGAACTACATTCATTGTCTTTATGGAATAAGGTTGTTCATTTTTTTATGAATTTCAACCTGTTTTGTTGTACAGCTTAGACAAGCAGAATGCAAAGTCTCGATTCCTTTTAGTGTTGGAACAGTTGCCTGCCTTTAGAGGGTTTAAATTTAAATTTTGGCAAGAAAGTCGATGCATGATTGACCTTTTACGGGGCACACAAAATGATGTGGTGACACGAATGTGTCCCCCGGGCTGCCAGTTTGACACCTCTGGTTCGGGGAGACAGGAAAAAAAACATGGGGAATACAGCCATACAAAAACATGATTGAATATACAGTGGTACCTCAACATACTATCGCTTCGACACGTGATCTTTTCGACATCCGACATAAAATTTGACTCGCCATTTGTTTCTACATCCGATGACATGCTCGAAATACGACGACATGACAGCACTGCAGACGGACGCACGGCTGATTTTCTTCTGAGACAAGTCAACACAGGTTTCAAAAAGGTTGGTACAAGTTGTGAAACAAGGAAAAAGGTAACGCTTACCATGAAAATGAAGATGCAAATTATAGAAAAATATGAGCGTGGGGTGCGCATCTGTGATCTGGCTCAACAATACATCTCCATGGTCCTCCTCTGACCACCGTTCGCCAATCTTACTTAAGTCGACAATTATTTTTGTGGTGAAATCGCCAGCTTCGTCAGTTTTTTAATCATTTATTTCAGAATTTACCCAACACAAATTGCAGACTGTCCGCCGCAGTTGACAGTGTTCTCAAGAAACATTGAAAGCAAAAGTAAACTCAATTGCACCGCTCCCGCTCTCTGTCACGTCATTCATTTTCAGGTACAGAAAAAAAAATTCTGCCACATTAGAACCCGATTCGTTACATTATTAGAGGAATTATTTTTATTATTCCGATTTTTATTCAGAATTTATTTGTTTTGCTATGTGTAATTGCCATTTGTAATAGTACAAGCACTATTTCTTAAGGATTTAGTGTAGGTTTTAGGGCTGAAGAACGAATAAATGGAATCATAATGTATTCTTATGGGAAAATCCTGCTCGACATACGACCATTTCGAATTACAAACAAGGTCCTGGAACGAATTAACTTATGTGGAGGTACCACTGTATATGCATATGATACTTGCAGAGGTGGACAGAGCAGCCAAACACTTTACTCAAGTGTAGCATTACTTCCAAGTAATATTACAAAAGTAAAAGTAGTCAACCAAAAAAATTTACGCGAGTATAAGTAAAAAAAGTATTTGTTGAAAAGAATACTGGTACTCATTGAGTAACATTGTGAGTAACTGCTTACAATGTCAAGATTTTTTAAAAATGTTTTTTTCTCAGCACAACTTAATCTACAGTATATGAACTGTTATTATTATTATACTGTATTATAATATAGTGGTACCCAATCTTTTTTGCACCACAGACTGGTGTGATGTGGGCCTTTTTTCACGGACCAGCAATGTGTGGTAGAAAATTACAGTAAATATGAAATAACACGACGGGGCTTAAAACGAACATTAAGTACAGGAAACATTTAACTCACTGTATGCTGAATCAACCTATTTTTTAACAGTGGCTTCTCTTAAAACCTGACGGGAAATATTCTTGGTCACAGGCATAATAATGTTCTTCACCGATCGTGTAAAGTTTCTGGGCTTTAGCAATATGCCATGAGGTATCATACTCTCGGTGCATTCGCTTTTGTTGCCTCATTTGCTGGCTTTTAGCCACATATTATGCAGAATGGTCTGGCTCAGCAAGTAGCCTTTTCCCTGTTTAAAAAAAAAAAAAAGCTGTCTAAAGACGTCGTCGCCCGCAGTACACAGCAAACAGCAGCTAACGTTACTGTTTACATTGACTGACACTGAGATTTGCAAACACCCCAGTAATGGCGGCCAACCACTAGAGGGAGAATCTTCTCGGATTAGTCAAGAGGCACAGGCCAGATTGCCGTCGTTAATTTCTCGGTCCGGTAGCGGATCGGTACTGATCCCTGGCCCGGTGGTTGAGAATCCCTGCCTGAGCCAATTGCATGACCGTATTATGTCAAAAAGATGACACAAAAATCATCAAACGCAGACCAGAACACTATGACTATGAACCCTTACCCATCCAAAGAGCATGAGTGCCCAGTCTAGTGGAATAAAAACCTTGTTCTCTCTGAATGGTGTAATGGAAGTCAGGCGCTTAATTTTGTAACAGCTCATTCGGGGAACTGGTAGTGTAGCCCAAAGTAGCGGAGTAAGAGTAGTGTTTCTTCTTCACAAATCTACTGAAGTGAAAGTATAAAGTGTTGTGTGGTAAAACTAAGACCTAAACCAGCGTATGGAGGGATCAACCTGTCGCGTTTCACGGCACAGATACGACGACTACGACTACGGTAGCGTCAACGTCCTGCTGGAGCGATCCTTGAAGGTTTTTGTCAAAACGATGGCCTGCCATCCCGAGCAGACCACCGCGCGCATCTATCACGCTTTCTGGAGGCACTTCAGGCACTCGGAGAAGGTACACTCGCACAACTGTTTTTCTTCTGACTTGTATGAAGTTAGCATACCATAGCGGGACGCAACAAGCATGTTTGTTTTTCAGGTCCACGCCAACCTCATCGTGTTGGAGGCTCGCCTGCAGGCGGCGCTGTTGTACACGCTGCGAGCCATCACCCACTATATGAGATGACCACCCAATAATACCTGAATGTTTGCGGATACTGAGCCAGCTGTGTTATTCTTCTTCAAAATGTTCTTTCTCCTCGCAGCCAATGCTTGTATTTTACATATCTTGTATTTCAGTGTTAATCATGTCCCAGCGACATGCCTAGATTCATATTTAAAGTTTTTTTTTTTTTTTTTTTTTTGCACCAAAAGTCCATTTCGAGTTGGCAGAGTCTCCAGTTGAGTCTCCCGTTCTGAATGTTTTTGTTTTTGGACAGCCTTTGTTGATGGCGCTCTTCGTCAAACACGACTACTTTACGCTCACTCCACCTCTCGTGTCCTTAAACACACTTTGCGGACTGAGATTAAAAGAAAATGACCCAAAAATACCCTTGTATTTTTTTATTCAATAAAGTGGCTTGACACCAAATGAAAAGTGCTTGCTGTAATAGTTGAACGGCCGCTAGAGGGAGACAAAGTCCAAGAAACGAGTCGGAATTTTCAACTGCTTTTAATCCACTTCCAATCAAGCAATAAATGCTTTTATCGTGTCGTCAGCAGCCCTCAGAGCCCATCATTGCTCATTCCTCAAATGTTGCGCAAAAACTGAATGCTAGTGGCGCCATCTCCCCTCAGGCTGGTGTGCGTGAGTGCGTGCGCGCTCCAGGGTGGGCTGGACCGCTACTTGGTCGTCTTCCGGTCCAGCACGTCCAAAAGTTAGGCAGCAAGTGGACACCCGGCTTCAAACACGACAGCGTCCACTGGTAAGTCCATAAATTTGCCATTTCTGTCTTTTGAATTATTTTAAATTCATTCCAAATGCTTGTTTTAGATTTTCGGGAAACCTCATGAAGCCCTTGCATAACAGTCCAAATGAGAATTTGCTGTTTCCTGTCTTGTTTGGTGGACTGCAATTTTTTTGTTAATTGTTTTACCTTTGATTGAAGTCAAGTATTATGTTGATAGGACGTTTCCAAACATGCAGTCATGTTCTAAATCTATGGGAAAGATTATTAAATTTAGTTTTATTAAGTTTAGAATTCAAGTATTAACTCATTGACTCCATTGGCGGTGATCATTCGCTGCCAGCCCCTCCCAGTTGAAATGAATCTATCGCCGTCAATTGGCGGTGAAAACATGACAAAATTAAGTTTATGTATAAAAACTATTTAAAAGTAAAGAAAATGTGAATATTCGGTTCATTTTATTTGTTAGAATATAGAATTGTGTCAAAGATATACCAAAAAGGAAAACGGTAAATAAATAATATAGTTAAATTTTTTTTAAAAAAAATCCCTTTTTGATTGTATATTATTATTCCATATTTATTTTTTTAAATCTATTTTTCCAGTCACATAATCATAAATATGCTTGTTTTTTTTCAAAATATTTTCAAAAAATATATTGTTTTTTAAATTTTAATATATTTATTTTTTTTTGTTTTTGTTTTTGAATAAACAAAAAATGAATGTGTTATTTGGTACAATATGCATGTGTATTTTTTATTTAAAAAAACGAAACATTTCAATAAATTCTTTAATATTTTCGATTTGAAAAATGTATTACTTCATATAGAATTGTATTAAATATAAAGGAAAACGGCAAATAAGACTAAATTTTTTAAAAATTGCTAAAACAGTAAAATTTCATTTTCATTTAATATTTTTTAAGTTTTTTAAAAAGGAAATAAGGGGCAAAGTTTTTTCATGCGTTTAATCTTAAATTCCAAAAATCTCTAATTTTAAATTGACTTGAGTGTTTTGTTTAAAAATAAATATTGTGAATATATAAACTAAAGAAAAATGAAGTATTTAATTTGACAACGCATTTGTAATTTTTATCTAAAAACCAAAAATTTGAAAATATTTTATAAATATTTCAGTTTTACTAAATATTTTAAATGTAAAAAAAATATTTCCTTAATATATATATATATATATATATATATATATATATATATATAATATATAATTGTCTTAAATACACAAAAAAGGAAAGCTTTAAGACTAATAATTTTTTTTTTTTTTTAACATATTTTGTTAAAGTTAAACGGTGAAAAAGCCTTTTTATATTTTTGATTTATTATTTTGTATTTTTTTTTAAAAACAATATGGGGCAGTTTTTTCACTCTTCATCATAAATGCTATATAAAAAGAGGAAAATATGTGTTTTTTAAAATTACATATTCTTTATTTTCTACTGAATTGTAGTGTTTTGTTTAAAACATAACATTGTGAATATATAAACAATAGAAAATTTTATTTTATTTGATACAATATGCATCTATTTTCATTTTTTAAAAACGTCAGAAATTTTTAAGTTTTGGAAAATATTTTTGATGAATTGCAATACTAATCAGTGAACAGTCGCTTCTCAAAATAGTAATTGTTTGCAACCCTAATGGCCAAAAAGGAGCTGTTTATATTCCCAAAATGTGTGTTTACGCATATCAGTGAGTCACTTCAGAATGCTGACAAGAAGACAAAAAAGGAAGTTGAAAAGAAGTGAGAACACCCACCCTCAATTTGTATTGAAAGTTGAAAGGTGAAGCAGGGATGGGTCGCTTCTGAATCACTTCTGTCGGAATTCAACTCCCCCGCAGGAAGCCCTCCGAGACGGCGCGCGTCGCTCTCTTGGAATTTTTCCATCGCGGAAAGGAATTACTGTTTTTGCTCATCCCGGTGTTTCCTGGGAAATCAGGTGGATGTCACACCTGTGCAAGGGGGAGAGGGTATTTGTCTGCCGGTTTCCGTGGCAACCAGCTGTCGGAATGTTAAAGCAAGGGGGGGAGTGTGACGACACGGTGCGGAAACGCGGCTTTTCCTTTCCACCTCCCTTCCTCCCCCTTGACCGTGTACCTTCTGTGCGAATGTGTAAGACTTCCCATTGTCCTATCATCCTGCACAGCCGCTTTCGGCATCCTGTGGGGGCTTCCTGGGAATGTGCCCGTGTGGCCAGGCACCACAAAGCGAGGTTCAAAAAGAGGAAATGCACAGCAGAAGAAGAACTTGCTGTGCGAAAGTATACGACGACTTGGTAGTGTTCTTAAGAATTGGCTTTGTCTGTTTTGAGAATTCCCCAGTGAAAGCAGCTTATCTGCACAGTTGTCCATGCAGGAAAAGGGTGTGTCGCTCTGATTTGCTTCTTTGGCAAGCATGGTTGAGCAGAGCAAGCACACGAGCTGATGTTTCGTAATACTCTAGTAAGATGATGACGAAATAGTCGCACTGTACCAAAAATGGTATGGTGTTGTAACCATGGACATCGCCTGACATAGTTCCTGGGGCATTTGCCCCAGTATTGATCTGCAGTGCCCCAGTATAAATTTCACCCGCTAAAAAAAAACCCTTTGGAGTTTTAAGTCTACATGGCATAATCTAAAGAATGTGCCTATTTAATATGATTCATAGACTTCATAATGTATTGACAGGGCGTGGGGCCGATTCAAACGTAAAACAGTCTGGATTCTTTGTTTGAAGCAACAACAACAACAACAACAAAACAAGCAGTGAGCATTTATTTTATGTAAATATTGCGAACTATGATGCTAGTCAGTAAGAAAATTAGCGGCCGCCTAAGGTAAACAAAGCTTTTTCCATTGAAAATTCTTGTGAATAAATGCTTAAGTCCCTGAATTCTTTTTATATATATATATGGATGTAAAACGGTCTCAATTCTTGGTTAAAAGCAAATAAACGTGCAGTTAGCATTTATTTTGTGTAAATATTACGAACTATGATGCTAGTCAGTAAGCAAATTAGCGGCTGCCATATGTAAACAAAGAGCTTTTTCCGTTGAAAATTCTTGTGAATAAATGCTTAAATCCCTGAATTCTTGATAGATATGGACGTAAAACAGTCTGGATTCTTGGTTTGAAGCAGCAACAACAACAACAACAAAAAAACAAGCAGTGAGCATTTATTTTATGTAAATATTGCGAACTATGATGCTAGTCAGTAAGAAAATTAGCGGCCGCCTAATGTAAACAAAGCTTTTTCCATGGAAAATTCTTGTGAATAAATGCTTAAGTCCCTGAATTCTTTATATATATATATATGTATGGATGTAAAACAGTCTCAATTCTTGGTTAAAAGCAAATAAACGTGCAGTTAGCATTTATTTTGTGTAAATATTACGAACTATGATGCTAGTCAGTAAGCAAATTAGCGGCTGCCATATGTAAACGAGCTTTTTCCGTTGAAAATTCTTGTGAATAAATGCTTAAATCCCTGAATTCTTGATAGATATGGACGTAAAACAGTCTGGATTCTTGGTTTAAAGCAAAAAAAAAAAAAAAAGCAGTTAGCATTTATTTTATGTAAATATTGCGAACCATGATGCTAGTCAGTAAGAAAATTAGCGGCTGCCTGATGTCAACAAAGTTTTTTCCATTGAAAATTCTTGTCAATAAATGCTTAAGTCCCTGAATTCTTCATATATATGGACATAAAACAGTCTTAATTCTTGGTTAAAAGCAAATAAACGTGCAGTTAGCATTTATTTCGTGTAAATATTACGAACTATGATGCTAGTCAGTAGGCAAATTAGCGGCTGCCAAATGCAAACAAAGAGCTTTTTCCCTTGAAAATTCTTGTAAATAAATGCTTAAATCCCTGAATTCTTGATAGATATGGACGTAAAACAGTCTGGATTTTTGGCTTAAAGCAAAAAAAAACAAAAAACAAGCAGTTAGCATTTATTTTATGTAAATATTACGAACTATGATGCTCGTCAGTAAGAAAATTAGCGGCCGTCTAATGTACGTAAACAAAGCTTTTTCCATTGAACGTTCTTGTGAATAAATGCTTAAGTCCCTGAATTCTTCATAGATATGGACGTTAAACAGTCTTGATTCTTGGTTAAAAGCAAAAAAAAAAAAAAAAAAAAAAAAAAAGTGCAGTTAGCATTTATTTTACGTAAATAGTGTGAACTATGATGCTAGTTGGTAAGCAAATTAGCGGACGTCATATCACAAAGAGCTTTTTCCGCTGAAAATTCTTGTGAATAAATGCTTAAATCCCTGAATTCCTTATAGATATGGACGTAAAACAGTCTCGATTGTTGGTTAAAAGCAAAAAAAAAAAAACACGTGCAGGTCGGATTTATTTTACGTAAATATGTCGAAGTACGATGCTAGTCTGTCAGTCAGTAGCCACGTTTACATGGAGCCAAATATTCCAATTACAATCGGTTTAGATGTTCAAACCGAATAAATGTGTTCCATATAAACACCTCATTCGGAATGAACAGGCCCAAACCGAATGGAATTTCATTCCGTTTCACAGGGGTGGAATATTCCTTTTCCCAAACCGATTAGAAGTAAAATTATATCATGTAAACAGGGAAGCGGAATGGTGTCTGGTTGCGTTCTTTCTGCACATGCTCCGTACTGACATGGTGACGTCACTTGGTGACTTAAGTAACGTCACTTGCAACATGGCTTCCAAGCACAGCGCACCTAATTGGAGTCCGGCGGAAAGATTGTATTTAATTCAAACTTTAAAAGAATTGAATATAATTGCTCGCTTAGACGGGCGTAAAACGAGGAACAGTGAACTATTTAAAAAGTTCACGAGAGGTTACACGAAGCCGGAATAGACCGGAGCGTTGACCAGATTAGAAACCGGTGGAAAACGCTGAAAACCGGCTACTACAAGGCAAAAGAGCAAAACAGCAGAAGCGGATACGACCCCACAAACACAACAAGTGGGTTAAAGTTAAAACAGCAGCACTCTGACGATCGATCTCCATGTTTTGCAACGTGACGCTTTGTTTTGATAAATCTGCGCATGTCAGACGGCAGTTGTCAAACGTCCTTTCGGAATAAAGGCAGACACATGTAAACGCTGGATCGGAATAGATGAAGTGACATGTAAACAGCTGATCTGAAATTTCCATTCGGAATGATTTGAATCGGTATGAATAAAAGTCAGCATGTAAACGTGGCTAGTGTGGCGGCCGCCATATGTAAACAGAGCTTTTCCGTTGAAAATTCTTATGAATAAATGCTTAAATCCCTGAATTCTTGATAGATATGGACATAAGACAGTCTCGATTCTTGGTTAAAAGCAAAAACAAAACGGTCAGTTAGCATTTGTTTTACGTAAATATGTCGAATGTGCTGCTTGTCTGTTAGTCACTGTGGCGCCTCCCTTAGTACAACAAAGAGCTTTTTGCGTTGACAATTTTTGTGAATAAATGCTTCAATCCCTGAATTCTTTATAGATATGGACGTAAAACTGTCTCGACTCATGGTTAAAAGAAAAAAACGGGCAGTTTGCAGTTATTTTACGTAAATATTGCGAGGTATAATGCCATTGCGAAGTAAAATCCCAGTGATTTTTTTCAAATCAAAAGTTTCAAAATGCAGGCTTGGTGCGAAAAATATAATAATTAACCTGAATCCTCGAACAAATCACTCCTGAGACAATCCTTCCTGTTTGTATGCAGTACGGCTTTCGTACTTTTTCAACCTAAATCCGGTGTTAGATCGCCTGTGGCCGAAAAGTGTCATTGCATGTAATTGTCTTTCCTATATATGATTTTAAAATTAAGAGTTTTCCGGTAAAATATTGTCTTGTAATGTTGTAAAGCAATAAAATAACAAAAATGATATTTTTATATTGGGTCAAAATTATTTTTCGAACAGATCATGTGACTAGCACCTTAGACAGTCATTTGATTTGCTTTGCCAAAACCACTCGAAGAGGCAAAATGGATATGTGTAATTTTTTCAAACCTAAGCTCTCAAAAGCGACAACAACTACTGAGCAAGAAACAAGGATTCAAACTGTGGACCATGAAACGCCAACGAGCACTGCCAAAATGGTGAGCGGAGTTTCAATTTGCCCCACCAAAGACGCTAATTGTACAACAGCGGTGCCTTGCCAGTGTAGTTACCCCAGTCAAAAATTGTATCCCCTGGCCGCGGGAGCGCACACACACATTATTATTATTTTTTTTCTTATTATGAATTATGTCGACTTATACAATTAATTGAAGCTAGAAAAGAACCACAGTTATATATTTTGGACAACAATCTTATTATACTGGAGAAACTCCATACAGGACTTTAATTACAGTCATAACAGTTATCGGTCATCCTACACGTAAAGTAAAACTTTTTTTTTTTTTTTTTTTTACATTCAGTACGCATGTTACGTTATACGACAGAAGAATGTTTTAAAACCTCGTAGGTAACTACATCACCAAAACAGGGAAATCAAGCAAATCTGTGCGGCGTAGTGGCTCCCCCCAGGGGATACAATTTTTGACAGGGGTAACTACATTGGCACGACACTAGCGGGCTTATCGTTTTCAATGGATGACGATCTTCGCGAAAAGTATAGCTTTCCTAAGCAGCCTGATTTAGAATTCCCCTCAAGAATGATGAGAAACAAAAAACCGCTCATTTTCAACTTAATATTATAAATATTCGTGTTAATTCGTGTCAAGTTAATTTTATTGCAAGAAAATAGTTCTGATGTGTTGTGAAGTCATATTGCGGGATAAAAGCATTGCTACACAGAAGAGTAGCCTATTTCAATGATCCAACGATAAAGTGTATCACAAAAGTGAGTACACCCCTCGCATTTCTGCAGATATTTACCTATACAGTATCTTTTGATGGGACAACACTGACAAAATGACACTTTGACACAATGAAAAGTAGTCTGTGTGCAGCTTATACTGGACTGTCTCAGAAAATTAGAATACACAATATTCTAATTTTTTGAGACAGTCCTGTGTATATATACAGGACTGGAAATTAGAATACACAATATTCTAATTTCCTGACTGTCTCAGGAAATTAGAATATTGTGTATTCTAATTTCCTGAGACAGTCCTGTATATATACACAGGACTGTCTCAGGAAATTAGAATATTGTGTATTCTAATTTCCTGAGACAGTCCTGTATATATACACAGGACTGTCTCAAAAAATTAGAATATTGTGTATTCTAA
Source organism: Corythoichthys intestinalis (assembly GCF_030265065.1). Classification (NCBI taxonomy): domain Eukaryota; kingdom Metazoa; phylum Chordata; class Actinopteri; order Syngnathiformes; family Syngnathidae; genus Corythoichthys; species Corythoichthys intestinalis. Next base: position 30,242,383 of record NC_080416.1, read on the forward strand.
TTTTCTGAGACAGTCCAGTATAATAGAGTTCATTTATTTTCCCCTCAAAATAACTCAAAATATAGCAATTAATATCTAAACCCCTGGCAACAAAAGTGAGTACACCCCAAATAAACTATACGTACATCCCTAAATATCCAAATTGAGTACTGCTCGTCATTTTCCCTCCAAAATGTCATGTGACTCGTTACAGGAGTACTGTCAGCATTGCTGCAGAGTTTGAAGAGGTGGGGGGTCAGCCTGTTAGTGCTGAGACCATACGCCGCACTCGACATCAAATTGGTGTGCATGGGTGTCACCCCAGGAGGAAGCCTCTTCTGAAGACGGTATACGAGATAGCCTGCCTGTCTCATCAAACCATAGGACATGGTTCCAGTAATCCATGTGCTTTGTTGACATTTGTCTTCAGCAAACTGTTTGCCGGCTTTCTAGTTCTGCATTGTGTTCATTTAGGCGTGTTAAGAAAAAAGAACGTATTCTGTTCCGCTCTAATGCATGATGGGAAGTTGGGCAACCATGACTGTCAATAGTGGCTTCAAATGGTATATAGTATGTTCTGCGTGGTGTTCAGTTAGGCGTGTTAAGAAAAAGATCGTCTCTTGCTCCGCCTAAATGCATGATGGGAAGTTGGGCAACCATGACTATTAGTAGCGGCTGCCAAAGCTTAAGCCAATAAAAGGCGTGGTCCAATGAACGCCTGTGTCCACTCGCATTTCTCTGCCATTTCGCTCTCAATGTGATAAAACGCCGTCATCGTAAACTATTTGAGGCAACGCATGAACGGGTCATTCCGTGCAAGCGTAAATTGCGTCAAATATTTTAACGTGATTCAGTTAAAAAATTAATTACTGCCCGTCAACGCGATGAATTTGACAGCCTTAATCGTGATATTTTGCATCCCAAAAAGGCCTTACAGAGAGAGGCCTGTAATCAATGTCAACATGGGTAAACCTCAACCATGAGAGACAGAATGTGAAAAAAAAAAACAGAAAATCACACTGTTTGATTTTTAAAGAATTTATTTGCAAATCATGGTGGAAAATAAGTATTTGGTCAATACCAAAAGTTCGTCTCAATACTTTGTTATGTACCCTTTGTTGGCAATAACGGTTGCCAAACGTTTTCTGTAAGCCTTCACAAGCTTTTCACACACTGTTGCTGGTATTTTGGCCCATTCCTCCATGCAGATCTCCTCTAGAGCAGTGATGTTTTGGGGCTGTCGTTGGGCAACACGGACTTTCAACTCCCTCCACAGATTTTCTATGGGGTTGAGATCTGGAGACTGGCTAGGCCTCCACTAGTCATTCACTAGGTCCCCCCGTGTGGTTCTTGGATTTCTGCTCACCGTTCATGTCATCATTTTGACACCACGGGGTGAGATCTTGCATGGAGCCCCAGATCGAGGGAGATTATCAGCGGTCTTGCATGTCTTCCGTTTTCTAATAATTGCTCCCACAATTGATTTCTTTACACCAAGTGTTTTACCTATTGCAGATTCAGTCTTCTCAGCCTGGTGCAGGTCTACAATTTTGTCTTTGGTGTCCTTCGACAGCTCTTTGGTCTTGGCCATACTGGAGTTTGGAGTGTGACTGACTGAAGTTGTGGACAGGTGTCTTTTATACCGATAATGAGTTAACAGGTGCCATTAATACAGGTAACGAGTGGAGCCTTGTTAGACCTCGTTAGAAGAAGTTAGACCTCTTTGACAGCCAGAAATCTTGCTTGTTTGTAGGTGACCAAATACTTATTTTTCACTCTAATTTGGAAATAAATTCTTTAAAAATCAAACAATGTGATTTTCTGTTGGTTTTTTTTCCCGACATTCTGTCTCTTATGGTTGAGGTTTACCCATGTTGACAATTACAGGCCTCTCTAATCTTTTGAAGTAGGAGAACTTGCACAATTGGTGGTTGACTAAATACATATTTGCCCCACTGTATATATGCTCATGGCTAGAATAGTGATGTCATTTTAAAAAGGTGTCTACGTTGCCACCAAAATCTTTGACCTTAACCCCTTAATGCCTGCAACATGAAGCAGTTGTCAGAGAATCCCAAAACTTAAAAAATAAGGTCCTGATTGTTTTTTTTTTTCAAATTTGTAGAAAAAGAAAAATCAAAATGAATATGTGTAATAAGCGCTCTAATATCTATAACCCTAGCTAAATCCAGATTTTTTTCTCTCATGGAACCTGCAGATGCATGTGTTGACTTGCATCCATCTTTTTTTTTTTTTAATTTCAAAATTCTAAATTAGTCTCAAAATAATGTAATTCTGAGTGTATCAAATGTGATTCACTAGGCTAGAAATGGTTAATAGTGTCTCAATTAACCCAATGGTTGCCATTGACGACGCTCGATGCACAATCCATTAAGATTGGGAAGAGCGAATGAACGTTCGTTCATTCGAAACCAGAGCATTCACAGTCTCGCTTTCCGATCTTCGGGGCATTTACAGGTCACTTTCTGTTAATTTTAGCACATTTACAGGTCACCTCCTGTAGAGTTTGAGTCACTGCCTATTCATTTGGGAGCTTCCTGGGTCACTTCCTGTTCTGTAACCCAAAATCAACAGGAAGTGACCCATAAAATGTCCCAAAATCAACCAGAAGCCTCAAATGGCGCAGAATTACCTCATTGCCTGGCTTTGGATGCCACTGACGGCCACAGAAGTGAGAGGGGCCCGTTTGAAATGGGAAAAGTTCATTCGCTGCTACCCTCCCAGTTCAAATGGATTGGACAGTGATAAACTTACAGCAGAAGGATGAAGCTTGCTAAATGTTGTTTTTCCTGTTCATCAGTTATTTTGAAGAATATCCTAGAATGATTTCCTAACTAATGTATCAATTATCGTTGTATCACCATATCGTTAGATCATCGTAATCGTGAGCTTTGTATCACAAACCGTATCATGAGATACCAAAGGGCTCCCATCCCTAGTGATATTTCCCCATTCCTGTCCAGACAAAGTAGAGCAGCAGAGGTGAAGAAGTTAATGAGCATGAGCAGAGGTGAATTGAGTATCAACAAGAGATGTCCCAATTTTGATTTTGACTACTGATGGCTGAAAAATAAAAAGAAGTCACTTTTTTTTTTTTTTTACAGAAACTTGTATTTTGGTTTGATTATACAGTGGGGCAAATAAGTATTTAGTCAACCACCAATTGTGCAAGTTCTCCTACTTGAAAAGATTAGAGAGGCCTGTAATTGTCAACATGGGTAAACCTCAACCATGAGAGACAGAATGTGGAAAAAAAAAACAGAAAATCACATTGTTTGATTTTTAAAGAATTTATTTCCAAATTAGAGTGGAAAATAAAGTATTTGGTCACCTACAAACAAGCAAGATTTCTGGCTGTCAAAGAGGTCTAACTTCTTCTAACGGGGTTCTCACGAGGTCTAACGAAGCTCCACTCGTTACCTGTATTAATGGCACCTGTTTTAACTCATTATCGGTATAAAAGACACCTGTCCACAACTTCAGTCAGTCACACTCCAAACTCCACTATGGCCAAGACCAAAGAGCTGTCGAAGGACACCAGAGACAAAATTGTAGACCTGCACCAGGCTGGGAAGACTGAATCTGCAATAGGTAAAACGCTTGGTGTAAAGAAATCAACTGTGGGAGCAATTATTAGAAAATGGAAGACATACAAGACCACTGATAATCTCCCTCGATCTGGTGCTCCATGCAAGATCTCACCCCGTGGCGTCAAAATGATAACAAGAACGGTGAGCAAATATCCCAGAACCACACGGGGGGACCTAGTGAATGACCTACAGAGAGCTGGGACCACAGTAACAAAGGCTACTGTCAGTAACACAATGCGCCGCCAAGGACTCAAATCCTGCACTGCCAGACGTGTCCCCCTGCTGAAGAAAGTACACGTCCAGGCCCGTCTGCGGTTCGCTAGAGAGCATTTGGATGATCCAGAAGAGGACTAGGAGAATGTGTTATGGTCAGATGAAACCAAAATAAAACTTTTTGGTAGAAACACAGGTTCTCGTGTTTGGAGGAGAAGGAATACTGAATTGCATCCGAAGAACACCATTCCCACTGTGAAGCATAGGGGTGGAAACATTATGCTTTGGGGCTGTTTTTCTGCAAAGGGACCATGACGATTGATCTGTGTAAAGGAAAGAATGAATGGGGCCATGTATGAAGAGATTTTGAGTGAAAATCTCCTTCCATCAGCAAGGGTATTGAAGATGAGACGTGGTTGGGTCTTTCAGCATGACAATGATCCCAAACACACAGCCACGGCAACAAAGGAGTGGCTTTGTAAGAAGCATTTCAAGATCCTGGAGTGGCCTAGCCAGTCTCCAGATCTCAACCCCATAGAAAATCTGTGGAGGGAGTTGAAAGTCCGTGTTGCCCAATAACAGCCCCAAAACATCACTGCTCTAGAGGAGATCTACATGGAGGGATGGGCCAAAATACCAGCAACAGTGTGTGAAAAGCTTGTGAAGAGTTACAGAAAACTTTTGGCCTCCGTTATTGCCAACAAAGGGTACCTAACAAAGTATTAAGATGAACTTTTGGTATTGACCAAATACTTATTTTCCACCATGATTTGCAAATAAATTCTTTAAAAATCAAACAATGTGATTCTCTGTTTTTTTTTTTCCACATTCTGTCTCTCATGGTTGAGGTTTACCCATGTTGACAATTGCAGGCCTCTAATAATTTCAAGTGGTAGAACTTGCACAATTAGTGGTTGACTAAATACTTATTTGCCCCACTGTATGTACATTAAAGTGCTATTTCTGACCTTTTGTTATAGATAAGTGCTAAAAAAAATATTGCTCGCTCACTAGTGCTTACAGTAGCTGTGCCCGAGTATTGCATTACGTCTAGTGACGCCCCTGGTTGTGACTAGTGTTTCACTGATACAATGAGTCGAACACAAGTGCGTAGGTTTGCATAGGGATGGTAGGAACATAACACTAGCAACTTTTCAGGATGCTCAAATTGTCCCCACCAACTTTTAAGCAACCTTATTTCATTATATAATGAGTTCAAATATAAAGGTAGACTAGATTGTCTTACCATATGTTGTAAGGATAGAATAGACCCGACCATTATTAAGTGAATTATTTTCATTATGTTCAGACTTACATCTATCCCTTTTCACTTGCTGAATATGCAGGTCCATTTTTCCCCCCTCAAGCAAATCATTGGGTGGCTGATGACTTGAAGCCCCCCCGTCCCGTCACAAAGACACACACACACAGACATACTCACACAACCCCGACAGATTCATGTCGACCACATGCCGCCTCCTTTGGAGAGGAGGGATATTAGAATTTTATTTTTCGGCCAGCAGCAGCCACTGTTAGTCATGTAAAAAGACGCCAGTGTTGTGGAGGTCGGGGAAACACCACTAATTTTGCTACTGAAAGTCCGACCTGCAACAGATTTAGCATAAAATTAAACTTGCTAACCGTCAAAACTACTGCGGTCAGGCCAGCCTCCACAAGGAACAACAAAGTCAAGCTACTAGTCCCTTGTTTGGATCATTGTTTGCATTATGTGCATTACGGTAATATCGTACCTACCAATGTTACGACCAAACCTACGCCCTTGGTCGAACATTAGAGGGGGGTTCAGAGTTCCACCTGACGCAGGTCTGATTACATGAAAAAAAATCTTTTAATACCTAAAATATATAGATACAATAAAGGTGTGAAAGTGGCTAGAATTGCTTGCCAGAACTCCCTCCATACACAAGAAACTGATTTCATTCAAAATTGTTATTTTTTTCAATAATGTGCAAAATAACAGTTGACAAAACACCATACTGTAACCCCAACCTCCAACTTCTCTAATTTTTATTTCCCCTAATTTCCTCACATCTAAATGCAAACCCTCAATTTTAACCACTTTAGAACTCGCTTAAGAAAACAATAATGAAATTGAAAATAATGTCAACATTAACTTTTGTTTTTCAAATAATATATAAGTACCATACAGTGAAGAAAATAAGTATTTGAACACCCTGCTGTTTTGCAAGTTCTCTTAGAAATCATGGAGGAGTCTGACATTTTCATCGCAGGTGCATGTCCACTGTGAGAGATGATCTAAAAAGAAAAATCCAGAAGTCACAATGTATGATTTTTTAAAACAATTTATTTGCATGATACAGCTCCAAATAAGTAATTGAACATTTGTCTGTCAGCTCGAATCATGTTTAGAACTTTTGTTTCAAAAAATAAAAAAATTCTGTCTTACCTAATGGAAATGTAGACTCTGACTTTTGCGTTCCGCGTAGATACCCAATTAACTGCCAGGTTTTTTCTAGTCACAGTCACTCACTGTCACTGGAGTGGTGTGGCTCAGTGGTAGAGTTGTGGGTTCGATTCTTTGATCAAGAGATAAGTGTAAAGCGCTCTGATGGATACAGGTCCTTCTCAAAAATTTTTGCATATTGTGATAAAGTGCATTATTTTCTGTAATGTACTGATAAACATTAGGCTTTCATATACAGTTGTGGTCAAAAGTTTACATACACTTGTGAAGAACATAATGTCATGGCTCTCTTGAGTTTCCAGTTATTTCAACAACTCTGATTTTTCTCTGAAAGAGTGATTGGAACAGATACTTCTTTGTCACAAAAAACATTAATGAAGTTTGGTTCTTATATGACTTTATTATGGGTGAACAGAAAAAGTGATCAAATCTGCTGGGTCAAAAATATACATACAGCAACACGAATTAGCAATTTTGGCAAATCATTGACTTGAACAAGTCAGGAAAGTCACTTGGAGCCATTTCAAAGCAGCTGCAGGTCCCAAGAGCAACAGTGCAAACAATTGTTTGTAAGTATAAAGTGCATGGCACTGTTTGGTCACTGCCACGATCAGGAAGAAAACGCAAGCTATCACCTGCTGCTGAGAGAAAATTGGTCAGGAGGGTGAAGATTCAACCGAGAATCACCAAAAAGCAGATCTGCCAAGAATTAGAAGCTGCTGGAACACAGGTCTCAGTGTCCACAGTCAAGCGTGTTTTGCATCTCCATGGACTGAGAGGCTGCCGTGCTAGAAGGAAGCCCTTGCTCCAAAAGCGGCACCTTAAGGCTCGACTGAAGTTTGCTGCTGATCACATGGACAAAGATAAGACCTTCTGGAGGAAAGTTCTGTGGTCAGACGAAACAAAAATCGAGCTGTTTGGCCACAATGCCCAGCAATATGTTTGGAGGAGAAGAGGTGAGGCCTTTAACCCCAAGTACACCGTGCCTACCGTCAAGCACGGTGGTGGTAGTATTATGCTGTAGGGCTGTTTTGCTTCCAGTGGAACTGGTGCTTTACAGAGAGTAAATTGGATGATGAAGAAGGAGGATTACCTTCAAACTCTTCAAGATAACCTAACATCATCAGCCCAAAGATTGGGTCTTGGGCGCAGTTGGGTGTTCCAACAGGACAATGACCCCAAACACACATCAAAAGTGGTAATGGAATGGCTAAATCAGGCTAGAATTAAGGTTTTCGAATGGCCTTCCCAAAATCCTGACTTAAACCCATTGAGAACTTGTGGACAATGCTGAAGAAACAAGTCCATGTCAGAAAGCCATCAAATTTAACTGAACTGCACCAATTCTGTCTAGAGGAGTGGTCAAAGATTCAACCAGAAGCTTGCCAGAAGCTTGTGGATGGCTACCAAAAGCGCCTAATTGAAGTGAAAATGGCCAAGGGACATGTTACCAAATATTAATCACCCAGCAGATTTGATCACTTTTTTTCTGTTCACCCATAATAAAGTCATAAAAGAACCAAACTTCATGAATGTTTTTTGTGACAAAGAAGTATCTGTTCCAATCACTCTATCAGAGAAAAATCAGAGTTGTAGAAATAACTGGAAACTCAAGAGAGCCATGACATTATGTTCTTCACAAGTGTATGTAAACTTTTGACCACAACTGTATTTTAGATTCTTTACACACAACTGAAGTAGTTCAAGCCTTTTATTTTTTAATATTAATGATTTTGGCAAAAAAGTCAAGAAAAAACAAAAATCCCTATCTCAAAAAATTAGCATATCATGAAAAGGTACTCTAAAGAAGCTACTGACCTACACATCTGAATCAAAGAATTAACTCAAAACCCCTGGGAAAGGCTTTAAAAAATTCCCAGCCTGTCTCATTACTCAAAACCGCAATCATGGGCAAGACTGCCGACTTGACTGCTGTCCAGAAGGCCATTATTGACACCCTCAAGCAAGAGGCTAAGGCACAGAAAGAAATTTCTGAGCGAATAGGCTGTTCCCAGAGTGCTGTATCAAGGCACTTCAGTGGGAAGTCTGTGGGAAGGAAAAATGTGGCAGGAAACGCTGCACAACCAGAAGAGGTGACCGCACCCTGAGAAAGATTGTGGAGAAGGGCCGATTCCAGACCTGCAGAAACAGTGGACTGAGTCTGGAGTAGAAACATCCAGAGCCACCGTGCACAGGGGCGTGCTGGAAATGGGCTACAGGTGCCGCATTCCCCAGGTCAAGCCAGTTTTGAACCTGAAACAGCGTCAGAAGCGCCTGACCTGGGCTACAGAGAAGCAGCACTGGACTGTTGCTCAGTGGTCCAAAGTACTTTTTTCAGATGAAAGCAAATTTTGCATGTCATTCAAGGTGCCAGAGTTTGGAGGAAGACTGGGGAGAAGGAAATGCCAAAATGCCTGAAGTCCAGTGTCAAGTACCCACAGTCAGTGATGGTCTGGGGTGCCATGTCAGCTGCTGGTGTTGGTCTACTGTGTTTTATTATGGGCAGGGTCAATGCAGGAGATTTTGGAGCACTTTATGCTTCCATCTGCTGAAAAGCTTTATGGAGATGAAGATTTTATTTTTCAGCACGACCTGGCACCTGCTCACAGTGCCAAAACCACTTGTTTACTGACCATGGCATTACTGTGCTCAATTGGCCTGCCAACTCTCCTGACCTGAACCCCATAGAGAATCTGTGGGATATTGTGAAGACGAAGTTGAGAGACACCAGACCCAACACTGTGGTTGAGCTTAAGGTCGCTATCGAAGCATCCTGGACCTCTATAACACCTCAGCAGTGCCACAGGCTGATTACCTCCATGCCACGCCGCATTAAAGCATATCTGCAAATGGATTCCCGACCAAGTATTGAGTGCATAGCTGATATAATGAATTGAAGGTTGACTTTTTTGTATTAAAAAACACTTTTTTGGATTGGTCGGATGAAATATGCTCATTTTTTGAGATAAGGATTTTTGGTTTTTCATGAGTTTTTTGCCAAAATCATCAATATTAAAACAATAAAAGGCTTGAACTACTTCAGTTGTGTGTTATGAATCTAAAATATATGAAAGTCTAATGTTTGTCAGTACATTACAGGAGATAATGAACTTTATCACAATATGCTAATTTTTTGAGAAGGACTAGTATATTAGTATAACACCATTTACCATACCACCATACCCTTGTGAAACGAATCCTCACCGTGGTCAGTTTTAAAATGGTAGCTTTTGGACTGAATATTCCAGGCAGGAACATTTATAATAATACATTGAAAATGAACTTTTTTTTGTTTCCCGCCATTTTTAGGGGAATTCTTAATCAGGCAGCTGAGGACAACTATGCTTTTGGCCAAATTCAGTGTCCATTGAATATGGTGCACCGTTTTGGCAGTGCTCTCCGGCGTTTCATGGTCCACATCTTCAATCCTTGGTTCTCACTCAGTCATTTTTGTCGCTTTTGAAAGCTTAGGTTTGAAAAAATTAATTCATTATTCATCTTGCCTCTTCTGTCCTTAGGTAGTTTTGGCTAAGTAAAGCAAATGACTATTTCTGAGTCACATGATCTGTTCGAAAAATTATTTTGACCCATTATAAAAATATATATTTTTTTTCTTTTCATTCATTGTTGCTGTTTTATTGTTTTACAGCGTTTATAGACATTTCACCGGCAAAGTCTTAATTTAAATTCATATACACTGTATAGCAGGGGTGTCCAAACGTTTTGCAAAGGGGGCCAGATTTGGTGTGGTAAAAATGTGGAGGGCCGACCTTGGCTGACGTCCTTTACGTAGAACAATATATATAAGGAAATGTTAGCAAGCCATTCTGTGTGTCACATTTGCTTTATTATTTTTTTTAGTGCTGAAACGAATCAATTAACTCCAGTATTCGATTAAATAAAAAAGATTCAAATTAAATTTTGGTGCTTCGAGTATTCGTTCAATTAAAGTGATACACTGCCCTCTAGTCTGCCTCATTTCACATGGCTGAATCCAGCTGCTCAATGTTAAAACCAACTTAAGTCAAGTTTTTGTTTGAGCAAATTTTTTTTTTTTTTTTAAATGCATTCGTAATTTAATTTATTGGTACATTTAGCAGTTGTTTAAAAAAATTTTTTTTTTAAATGGGAATATGTGTCTGAACCATTTGTGAAGAGCATCGTAAAAAAAAAAAAAAAAAAATGGTGTTTTATAGCATTTAAGCTAGCAGACATTTGCTATGTAAGTTAGCCATTGTTCTTTTGTCAATCCTTATTTCTTTTTTATACCGTTTGAGGCTCAGCTCAGGTATTTTAATTTTTCATGTTCCTTATCCGACTACTCGATTATTCGAACTAACTAGTTCATCGATTAATCGACTAAAATAATCAATAGCTGCAGCCCTAATTTTTTAAATTAATAATTTCAACAATCTCGCAACTAGCCTTTGTGGCATTCTCTTTCGACTCTCGGGCTCTTGCGAAATACTGCTGTTATATGTAATGTTATAATGTAATAATGCTGCTGTAAAATTAAACTAGCTTGAAGTTGCTTCAATTTCTCGCTTCTTCCCTGTAATATTTTCGTACATGTCACCGTGTCTTGTTTGGTAATATCGCCTCTGGTAATATCGCCTAACATTGAACTATTTAAAAACAGAGCACTGTCTCTTTGCAAATGTGGCAGACACAGCTGTTGCGTATTTTAGTGAACAAATAGTCCAATTTCCACCTATCCCTGAAGCGTCGGCCGTCGCAGTCAAAAGTTTTTGTTGATTGTCACCATTTTAGAAAATTGGGAGTAAAGGGTCACACGGGGTAATGTTGCTTAGAGTGCTGCTGCCTTTTAGTGGGTAAATGAGGAGCAGCATTGAGTGTGTAAGCTGAAATTTGACCGAGGGCCGCATTTGGCCCCCGGGCCGGACTTTGGACATGACTGCTATATAGGAAAGTCAATTACACGCAATGACATGTTTCGGCCACCGGGTGAGGGGTGGGGATATGCCCCTGACCGCCCCCCAATCTCCGCGTATGTGTCCTATGTATTTTGGAGCATTCCTGAGGCTTTTTTGCGGGTCTACTCATGACAGACATGCAAGGGCGTAGGTTTGGTCTCAACAATGGTAGGGACGATATAATAGTTTTGTTTTCAAAAACTACTAAAAAAACATTTTGAAAAAATTCCGGATTTTAAGAACAAATTTAAATGGCATTATTTGAACATAAATTATATTACAATATAAAATAAATACAAGCTTGTTAATCATCTCTTAACGATCCAGGCATTTAAAAAAAACTTGTCTTAAGACCACTCAACATTGTCTCAATAAAGAATTTAAATATAACTGATAAAAAAATTATTTGTCAGGGAACAACAAAAAAAAATAAAAAAAAAATGGATCTGTCCTTCAGGTAAAACACTACTGCTTTTGTCTGCAAGCACAGCCAAACTGAACAAAAAAATGGAAGCACCCGTGGGCTGCTTTAAGACCACATAAATAAAATAAAAAGTAAAAATGGGGAGAAGGGGGAAGACGTCGGTTCACTAAATTTCTCACAGTTAATTTAACGTTAACAGTCGAAAACACATACAGGAAGACCCTTCTCTTTCAGCAGCTTCCTACTCGTGTTTTGCAGGTTAGCAAGTTTAAACTGTTTAATGTTATGCTAACTCTGATTCAGGTCAGACTTTCAGTAGCAAAATTAGTGGTGGGTTCCCTACTTCCACAACTTTCATGTCTTTTTACATTTCGTACAGTGGCTGCTACTGGCTGAAAAAAAACAACTTCTATTATCCCCGATATCTAATGTGTGTGTGTGTGTGTGTGTGTGTGTGTGTGTGCGTGTGCGTTTTTGTGTGTTTGTTGGGGGCATCAAGTCATCAGCCAATCAAATAAGCGTTTAGGAGGGGAAAAAATGGACCGGCACATTCAGCATGTGAGAAGAGGTACATGTAAGTCTGCACACAATGAAACTTAATAATGGTGGGGTCAATTACAACAATTAAATCATATGGGAAGACAAGCTAAATGACATATAACTAAAGTCACTATATAACGCAAATAAGGTGGGGACAATTTGAGCATCCTAAAAAAGTTGCTAGTGTTTTGTCCCTACTGTCCCTATGCAAACCTATGCCCTTGGAGACATGTCTACCCAGTTGTGTGTCACTAAGTCAAATTGCCTTCGGGGGCTGAACTTTTCAAATCAATAACGAGTATGACAGCAAGGAAGTGTGTGTGTCACTTCTTTGGCAAATGGGAGCTATTGTTTTTGCAAGCGTGTGTTGTTGATGACTTTTGTGGTACTGCGTCAGCTGCTTTGTATGTACTGTATACTCAACAGTGTGTGTGGGTATGTGTGTGTCAGTGCATGAAGAGTGGCATGAGTTTCCAGGAAAAGGGGGGAGCCATCGGAGGGGTGGCCAGGAAACGTGAACATGGCTAACTTCCTGTTGCTCCCTGATGGCGGACCCGATAGTTAGCGTGCGTGTTTCAGAATTGCAGCATTTTCAGCTGCGATGTATTTCATATTTTTGAACAGGACACCCCCCGACTATTTTAGTGGCTAAAATATTTAATATGCCTTTTGCAAGATTGCAAAAAAAAAAATGTGCTTACATTCACGACACGTTCCAATGGATTGGACATTTTTTAATTGATTGCTGTACTCATATTTTTTGCATTTAAAAATAGGTGCGTTTACCAACTAATTAATGAATAATTAATAATAATGATATGATAGTTAATAATATGATTAAAAGAAACAGTAGATGAATAGATAGGAGGAAAGTTTGTATATTGATTTTCATATTGGAAATATCGATAATTCAAATTAGTCTTAGTATTTGAGCAACACTTTAGTATAGTCCAAAATTTAAATAAAATAATTTTTTTAAAACGGGGGTGGGGGGGGGGCTGGGTGGATTTTGTGCATCTGCTACTATCAGGCCTCAGAGAAGTATTTTGTTGAACGATTGCAATCTGGCCTGTGCCTCTTGACTAATTCGAGTAGAGATTTGCGTACGTCGCCTTTTAGTGCTTGGCCGCCATTACTGGGGTGTTTGCACACCTATACCAGTCCAGCGTTAGTCAATGTAAACAGGTGTGTGCTGCTGGCAGCGACGTCTTTGGACAACTTTTTTATGTGGAAAAGGCCACCTGTTGAGCCAGAAGAGGAGCCTGCAACCAAGTCCATTCTGCCTAATATGTGGCTATATGCTAGCAGGAAAATCGGAAAGAGTGGCTGCAAACGCTCTTGTTTCCCAGTCTGAATGGATTGGGCGTCTTAGCACCTTCAATGGCAGCCACTGAGTTAACAGACACACTATTCTAGTAAAACATTTTGCTCCCAACTTGTTTTTTAAAAGCGATATATCGATCCTTGGCAGGAGCATATTCAGTGGCGCCTCCAGAAATTTTTCATAGGGGTGGCCAGATGGGGCCACTTAAAATCTTGGGGTGGCCAAAACTAAAAGCCATAATTTCAGGTTTTCATTATATTATTGCAGTAAAAATGCCAGGGGAAAACTATCAGAAAGACTTAAGGACACGGCTACTGATATACTTTGGTGTATTGTGTAATATTTGATGTTACTAATGATTTAATGTGCATAGTCCATAACTGTCCAGTCAACATTTTGAGTTCCACAACAATTCTGTTTTTATTGTTATGTATATTTTAGGCATAAGGTGTACATTTGACTAGGGCTGTCAAACGATTAAAAATTTTAATCGAGTTAATCACAGCTTAAAAATTAATTAATTGTAATTAATCGCAATTCAAACCATCGCTAAAATATGTCATATTTTTCTGTAAATTATTGTTGGAATGGAAAGATAAGACAAGACGTATATATACATTCAACATACTGTACATAATTACTGTATTTGTTTATTATAACAATAAATCCACAAAATGGCATTAACATTATTAACATTCTTTCTGTGAAAGTGATCCACTGATAGAAAGACTTGTGATTCTTAAAGGATAAATGTGAGTTTTTGGGATTTGTTTTGTAAATTGTGACTAAATATTGCTATCTAGTCTATTTGTTGAGCTTTCAGTATATGATACTGTAGCGACTTAACTGTTCTGCCCAAATGCACGATGGGAAGTGGTGCAACCATGACTGTGTGTGATGGCTGCAAATGCTATATCTTTTCTGCGTTGGGTACACTACAGGGTGTTAAGAAAAAGATCAACTCCTGTCATTCGTCCCCACGTCGCCTCCCACAATATTTATAGTTACTGTGGGAGAGATGACAAAGCTTTTGCCAATTAAAAACACAGCCCCAATGAATGCTTGTATCTACTCCACTCACTTGACACTGCCTCTTATCTCTGTATATAAGTAAAACGGCGCCATTGTAGGCTGTTTGCGGCAATGCGTGAGTGAGTCGTACCGTGAATGCGTTAATTGCGATAAATATTTTCACGTGATTAAAAAAATTAATTACTGCCCGTTAACGCGATAAATTTGACAGCCCTACATTTAACAAAAGAAAATAAATGCATTCATTTGGGATGAAATGCATAACTGATGCTACAACAATCTCACGATATACTGGCAAGCGGGGTGGCCAGTGGGATGGCCAACCAATTTATAGGGGTGGCTGTGGCCACCCCTGGCCACCCCCTTGTGGCGCCACTGAGCATATTGATAACCTTTTGGGATAAAAAGTATCATGATATATCACCTCGGGGTGGGAACCTCTTGGTACCTCACGATACGATACAATTTGCGATACAAAGCTCACGATATAGCGATACAACAATTATCAATAAATTGGTCAGGAAATCATTCGAGGATATTCTACAAAACAATAAATAAACAGAAAAACGTGCTATCTTCACCCTTCTGCTGTATATCTCTAGTAGACGTCCAATCCATTTGAACTGGGAGGGTAGCAGCAAATGAACCCCTCCCATTTAAAATGGGCCCCTCCCACTTCTATGGCCGTCAGTGGCAGCCAATGCCAGGCAACAAGGTCATTTTGGGCTATTTTAGCTCATTACCTGTTGATTTTCAGTCACTTCCTGTTGAATTTGGGGTATTTTATAGGTCAATTCCTGTTGATTTTGGGTTAATAGAACAGGAAATGACCCGGGAATGAATAGGCAGTGACTCAAATTTAACGGGAAGTGACCTGTAAATGCCCTAAAATGAACAGAAAGTGACCTGTTAATGCCCTGAAAATCGGAAATAGTGACTGTGAGCGCTCTGGTTTCGAATAAGTAAATGTTCTTTCGCACTTCCAAGTCTTAATGGATTGGGCGTCAAGCACCGTCAACGGCAGCCATAAAGTTAACTGAGACACTAGTACGGTGGAAAATTTTGGTAGCAACTTCCCAGATAGCAAAATATAACTGGAGCGGACATGGGCCAGATGTACTGCAAATTTCAGCCCAATTTCGTAAAACGAATCTGCCCCAGTGTCTTTTTGAACAATGGCTCAAACTCAGTATGGAGTCACTTGCCGGATCAGCAACCAGTTCTGGGCTAGAACTGGTCCAAATTGGCAGACACTACATTAATGTATGGCCCGGATGTGGCACAAGTTACCCAATCCGGCCACATTTGTATCAAAACAGTGTTGGATATTAAATTTGGGGTCCATTTTGTTCAATGTATAATACTGTATTGTGTTCATATTGCAAATTAAATTATTCTATTAAAAGCAATAATAACACACATTCTTTTTAATACCATTTATTAATGCTAACTTAATAATGCACCATAACAATTCGTTGTTTTTTCACAGAATATTTTAATTGGAATAAGCAACTCCACATTGAAGATGACCTTTTTTTACGAGTCAAAGGTAAACTGGCAGTGGTAAAAAGAGTCCATTGATGATGAGAGGGAGTGGCAGAAAGTGTTCGGTGGGCAGTTTGGTAATAGAACAGGTGAATGGGCAGGCAGGCGTTCTGGCAGCAAGCAGAACAGGATCTAGAGGGAAAAGTGAGCTCAGTATGAGGATTGCAAGATCCTTTGTTAGCTGAAAGTCACGTAGTTGAGTTGTTGATCGAGTGATGATGAAATGCCAAGGACTGGTTTGAGTACCATAATTTTCTGACTAGAAGCAGCTACTTTTTTCCCTCATTTTGAACCCTGCGGCTAATAGTCCAGTCTGGCTTATTTGTTGATTTATTTGGGTGAATAGGTAACACTTTATTTTACAGTGGTGTCATTAGACTGCTATAAGATCATAATAATTGTGACATGACATTATCATGGGTATTAATGAATGCTTATGACAGATGTCACTATCATCCGGCAAATTATGTCTGTAACACAATTTATGTCCAGCTCGGATCTTTTGCATCTATTCAAAAGTGAGATAATTTGCTGGATGATACAAAATGACATCCACCATAAGCATTCATTAATGCTCATTGCAGTGTCATGTCATAATAATTAAGGGTGTAACGGTACATGCATTTGTATTGAACCGTTTCGGTATGTGGTGCTCGGTTCGGAACGGAGGCGTACCGAACGAGTTTCTGACGTAATGTTATGTATCCCTTACTTTTCGAGGCTGTGAGTCGATTGGGTTACAGTTTATTTGTGTAGATTATATTTACTCCGTATTCTCTACTACAATGAGGACCAACACGGTAGGACAGAATAACCCAGAAACGTCAACAGCGCGACAACGTGGCTGCCGCGAGAACGCAGTGAAACGTGGCCGTTAAAGTCAATCAGCCAATGCACACCAGTCGCAGTGCGGCCGCGTGTTAGACGCGTACCAGAAGAGGCTCAACACGATGCACGCGAAAAGAATGGCAGAGTTTATTATTTGACGCGAGACGCGACCCTCCTGCGTCAATACAATACCGGTAGCTAGGATCGGGACGACCGGAAGTCACTCGTGTAAAAATACGTTGGATCCGGTCGATTTTCAAACTAATATGCAATCGTAATCCACTTTTTGAGTCCATCAGATCTCTTGAGTGGTAGATCGGGGCACAGTTGACTTGTCTTTGTTGATTTACTGCTGTCTTCTCTGCTATAATAATAACCAACACGGCCCCGTGTTCAATACAAAACCCTCCTACCGCAACAAAACAAGTAGGAACTAATATTCACATACGTAGGTACTAAAGTTATACAACATAAAATATACAATATAAATGAATACTACATCACATTTGTAAAATATAAACACATAGTAAAATAAATAATAGCCCATTTAAATAAAATATATTGAAATGAGCTAAAACACCTGTAATTAAATAATAAGAATAATACACAGATCCTGCTTACACAATTAATTTATTAATTTCTGTGTGGCGCTTTATCTTGAGAAAATCCACCAATAAAGCTTTTGAAAACCGTTCATAAGAAAAAAAAATCATTGAGGCATTTCATTTGTAAAATACATGTTAAAATCTTTGTCATTGGGATTGCTTTTCTCTTTAGCACAGGACTTCTTTTTTCTTTCTTTGAGAACGAAAGCTGACCAATACACGGGGTCTGAAAGGCAAATTGTTGTTGGATTATCTTTAAATACCCGCTACTTTTTGAGCAGAATTCTAGCTTTGTGTCGGCTAATGTTGCTATTGTTGAAAGCACAAAGGTGTGTAATCAACAACTAGCACATTTATATTTTGCATTTTGTTTTCTTACTGTACCGAAAATGAACCGAACCGTGACCTCAAAACCGAGGTACGTAACGAACCGAGGTTTTTGTGTAATAATAATGATGGTCTTATGACAGTTTCATGGCGCACTATCAAATAAAGTGCTACCAAATACTAGATATATTAATTGATGAAACAACTGGAAGAGTAACTGAAGAAATTATTAGCACAGAACATGAATTTTGACTGTTATTTACATCTGTAGCGCTGCAATGAATGCTAGGAGGCATGTTGGACGACAACAGTGTTGTCAGCAGAGGTTGACTGTCTCCCCCAAGGGAGCACTGATGGCCAAATGAAGCTTCCTGAAGCAATGAATTCATGGTGGTTCATTTGGTCTTTTGACAGTGTTATGATGCTGCTGTCAAATAATGTGTTCCTGGTTAATACCTTTTGATGTAAACATCCAATAATACAATTAAGACAGCTGCGGCTTATAATCCAGTGCGGCTTATCACTGAACGAATGCCGTTTTCGTGTCAAATTTGGTGGGTGGCGGCCTATAGTCAGGTCCGCCTTATAATCCGAAAATTATGGGCTCACCCATCTGTGCAATAAAGGTAGTGACACAAATACACAAACACAAGGAGGAGGGGCTCAGTCTGAATAATAGTATTCAAACATTGAAACATTTACATCAACATAGCCTTCTTCCTCCATATGTTGCCATGCAACACATTTTGATATACTTAACTTGCAGACATGGCAGATCACTTGAATACACCAGCCATTTTATAAACGCTAGGTTGAATAACTTTTTTAACAGTCAAGCAGTGACTTCCTAACTCGATTATGACTTAATAAAGCACTTACCATACAAATTTGCCGTCCGCTGATGTGTCGTGACCGGTGTTGTTAATCTTACTTTAAAAAAGTAATTAATTACAGTTACAAATTACTTCTCCCAAAAAGTAATTGCGTTAGTAACTCAGTTACCTGAATGTGAGAATAATTAGTTACTTGGCAAAGTAACTGGTGATAATTTTCATGTTTTTTTTTTTCTCAAAAAAAAAAAAAAAAAAAAAAAAAAAAAAAAAAAAAAAAACAGAAATAGGTCACACAATGTGAAGTTTAAAGGGTTTTTTTTCGGGACAATTGGCCCTAGCCCAATTCTTTACCCTAAACTTAACTAGACACAGGGGGATTGCGGATATTGCGATAACTAAATAGTAACCTTTGCTATGTGTGGAAGTCATTTAATGTTGTGAATCAACCCTTAAAGTTGTTGAAATTGCTCCCACTATTTCATTAGTTCCCTTCTATTTTCGACATGTGTAAGTTTTAAAACTGTTTCATCATTTAAAGATGATGATTAAGTTTTGCCGATTTAGGAGTATTTTAGCTATAAAGTTACTTAGGTTCGCTAGGAAGATTCTCTACAACAGAGCTTTCTTGAGAAGTTTACTGCTTTAAAATGGCGGCTGTTTACTAACGCATCTAGTTCTTTATAATACTTGTTGCTAATGCCGCCGTGTCTGTCATTTGCATCTAGTTCTGTATATATGTGATATCTACCGAAGCATCATGTGGGCGTAGTTTGAAGGCTATCGGCTCCAGTCAGGTATTATTGGAGCCACCTAGCATAGTAGCATCGCGTTTGCAACGGCGTCACACTCCCTTGCCTCCTCCCCACTCCTGCTCTGCCTTCTCGTCTCCGTGAGTCCGTCTTTTTCAGACTTTTATCGCGTCAGTCAACCAACAACCTTTCCCGCCTCAGTAACGGTAACGGCGTTGCCAAGATGAGAAAAGTAATTAATTAGATTCCTCACTACAGAAGAAAATAACGCCGTTAGTAGTGCCGTTATATTCTAACGCCGTTATTAACAACTGGTCGTGACTCCTGCGTGCTCTTCTGTTTAGTTGCCTTTCAGGTGTGCGCTGACAGTGACGTCACATGTCGACCATTAAATTTCAGATATTGAACGCAAGCGGTCTGCACGGTCCGCCCCGGAACAGTGCGTAACCTATCACTTGGACTGTCATAGTGCTAATCCAGGCCACATCTGGCGGACTGACGTTAAGCGGGCGTGATTGCTATGCGGATCTGGCGAGCTGAGGCCGGATCCGGCACGCAGTCGCCAGCTATTGGCGTTGTTGATTCCGTGTTTTTTTTTTGTTTTTTTTTTAAACAGTGACGAGTAAAAGTAAAAACAATACCTCGATTCTTGGCTTGAGCGAATTGATAACCATTTAAGATGCAAAGTATCATGATATATCACCATTTGGATATTTTGCCACACCCTTCTAAGTTCATATATGTCATTAATTTTAGTGCCAAATGAATACATTTTATTCATCCAATAAATTGTCAAAATAATGAATTTGTAACTTGTTTTATTTTTCCAAATAGATTCAATCCAATTGGCATTCATCCAAGCACCAACCTTTTTAAGTCACATCAAAAATTAATATAAAATACATACTGTACTTGCAAAATGAATGAATTAGCTTATTTTAATGGTTAATAAAGTGGTATGAAAAAGTATCTGAGACTTTTGGAATTTGTCACATTTCTGCAAAAAATCACCATCAAATGGGAGCTGACCTTTTTGTCAAAATCGCACAGATGAAAAAAAAATGTCTGCTTTAACTAAAACCACCCAAACATTTATAAGTTTTCATATTTTAATGATGATAGTATGCAAACAATGACAATGATGAAAAATAAGTGAACCATCACATTTAATATTTTGTGCCCCCCTTCGGCAGTAATAACTTTAATCAGACGCTTCCTGTAGCTGCAGATCAGTCTGGAACATGGATCAGGACTAATCTTGGCCCATTATTCTCTCCAAAACTGCTGTAGTTCAGTCAGATTCCTGGGATGTCTGGCATGAATTGTCGTCTTTGGGTCATGCCACAGCATCTCCATGGGGTTCAAGTCTGGACTCTGACTTGGCCACTCCAGAATGTGTATGTTGTTCTTCTGAAACTATTCTGAAGTTGATTTACTTCTGTTTTGGATCATTGTCTTGTTGCAGCATCCATCCTCTTTTCAGCTTCAACTGTCTGACAGACAACCTCAAGTTTTCCTGCAAAACATCCTGATAAACCTTTGAATTAATTCTTCCATTCATGATTGCAAGTTGTCCAGGCCTTGAAGTAGCGAAACAACCCCAAATCATGATGCTCCCTCCACCATCCTTCACGGTGGGAACGAGGTGTTGATGTTGTTGAGCTGTTCCATTTTTCCTCCACACATGAGTTGTGTGTTACTCCCAAACAATTCTACTTTGGTTTCATCAGTCCTCAAATTATTTTGCCGAAACCTCTGTGCAGTGTCCAAGTGCCAACATTAAACGAGCAACAATGTTTTTTTTAGACAGCAGTGGCTTCCTCCGTGGAGTCCTTCCATGAACACCATAGTTTTACATATAGTTGATGATATTGGACTGTGCCAGTGATTTCTGTAAGTCTTTAGCAGACACTCTAGGGTTCTTTTTTTACCTCTCTGAGTATTCTGCGCTGACATCTTTGCGTCATCTTTGGTAGACGGGCACTCCTTGAGAGAGAAGCAACAGTGCCAAACTCTCGATTTGTAGACAACTTCTCTGACGATTGATTGATAACACCCAGACTTTTAGAGATGGTTTTGTATCCTTTCCCAGTTTCATTCAAATCAACAATCCTTGATCGCAGGTCTTCAGACAGCTCTTTTGACCAAGCCATGATGCACATCAGACAATGCTTTTTATCAAGACAATAGTTAGCTGGGATAGGCTCCAGCACCTCCGCGACCCTCGTGAGGAAAAGCGGCATGGAAAATGAATGAATGAATGAATTCTTACCAGGTGTGTGTTTTATAGTGGGCAGAGCAGCTTTAAACCACTCATCAGTGCTTGGGCACACACCTGACTTAAATTGTTTGTTAAAATTTGGTTTCAATTGCTCTTTATGTCTCCTTAGGCAGAGTCAGGCATTGTCTGCATGCTATCCTCATCAAAATACGAAAATCTATAAATGTTTGGGTGGTTTTCGTTAAAGCAGACACTTTTTTTCATCCGTGTGATTTTGACAAAAAGGTCAGCTCATATTTGATGGTGTTTTTTTTTTTGCAGAAATGTGAGAAATTCCAAAAGGTTCAGATACTTTTTCATAGCACTGTATATTCTTTGTACCGTAATATATATGCAAAAAAGGATGGAATTTTTACTTTAATTTAAAAAACATTTATATTGTTTTTTATTGGTTTATTTTTAAGCAGTTAATTAACAAGGAAAAATATATTTTAAAAAACAGTAAAATGTGAAATTTTTAATGAGGCCTGCAACATATACAATGTCTAATAAAAGTCTTTTATGCGGAAACACTCGACTTGTCTTCCATGCCTATATCATTAAGTGTCCGGATGCAGCGTTGACTTTTTGGTACCCGTTGTTATGACGCAAATCATTTGGCGAAACTTTTCACACGCCGGCTCGGACATTAGCAGGTTATTACAAAACGCTCTCACTCACACAAGCGAGGATGACACAGGCATCCTTTTTCGAAATGGTGAGACCAAAAGAGGATGTGGCCAACCTCGCATGTCTATGTGTCTTCCTTATCTGCTGTCCTCTTCTTCTCAAAACCTCTTCTTTGTTTTTTTCTCGGACCGCATGCAGCGGCGATGCTGATCGACAAATGATCTGACAAAGGACGGAAACATCACGTGAGTTTCTCCGAGTCTTCAATCTATTGAATAGGTATAAACTTGTAATAGTAGTGAAAGAAGTAGTAGTGTGTATTGCTACTGCACAAACAGAGTTGTTTTTAGGATATATATCTATACTAAGTAGACGTCGACCGATATGGGCTTTTCAATGCTGGTGCTGATATCTAAAAAAAATTTCAGCCAATTGCCGATATCCAAACCGATTTTTTAAAACGATTTGAGGCCGATATACTTTTTGTTTTTAAAGCGCGTATATTATGAAAGGCAACAATTTCCTTTTATGATTATACACACTCAGATGGTACATTATTTTCAAATAATTAAACAAACCAGGATGTAACGACAAGACGTAAACACGTGAGAGTCAAGAAGATTCTCGCCATGAAAGCTAATGCTACGCTAATGCTATGAGTTACCGTAATTTTCGGACTATAAGACGCTACTTTTTTCTACAGTTTGAATCCTTCAGTTTGAATCTTATAGTCCAGTGCGGCTTATTTGTTGATTTATTTGGAATGATAGGTAACACATGCCTCCTAGCATGCATTGCGGCGCTACAGATGTAAATAACCATCAAAATTCATGTTCTGTGCTAATTATTTCTTCAGTTACTGTTCCAGTTGTTTCATTAATAGCTTGTTTTTGTATTTTATAACACTTTATTTGATAGCGGTGTCATAAGACCGTCATAGATTAATTTAGTAGTCGATTAATCGATGAACTAGTTAGTTCGAATAATCGAGTAATCGGATAAGGAACATAAAAAATTAAAATGATTGACCTGAGCCTCAAACGGTATAATAAAACAAATAAATGAGGATATATGTGCAACAAAAGATGAAATTGACTAACTTACATTGCAAAAGTCAGCTTGTTTAAATGCTATAAAATGCCAAAGTTTTTGACAATGCTCTTAACAAATAGTTCAAACACATGATCTCACAAAAAACGACTAAATGTACCTTTAAACTAAATTACAACTGCATTAAAAAAACAAACTTAGCTTATGTTGGTCTTAACAGGGAGCAGCTGGATTCAGCCATGTGAAATGAGGCAGACTAGAGGGCAGTGTATTCAACCAAATCAATGAAACTAAATGCAAACACTTTCAAAACAAACCATTACAACACCAGTTTAATTAAACAAATACTGGAGGCGGCAAAATTTAATTCGAATATTCATTTTCTAATCGAATACTCGGGTTAATCGATTAATCGTTGCAGCACTATAATTATGACATGACACTATCATGGGCATTACTGAATGCTTGTGTCATCCGGCAAATTATGTTACTGACTCCATTTATGTCCAGCTCGGATCTTGTACATCCATTCAAAATGGAGATAATTTACGGGATGACACAAATGATATCTGTCATAAGCATTCATTAATGCTCATGGCATGTCTTGTCATAATTATGACTGTCTTATGACAGTCTTATGGCGCCACTCTCCAATAAAGTGTTACCAAATACCTTAACTAGCAATTAATGAAACAACTGGAACAGTAACTGAAGAAATAATTAGCACAACATGAATTTTGCTTGTTATTTACATCTGTAGCACAGCAAGGCATGCTAGGATGTATGTTGGACAACAACAGATTTGACAGCAGGTGGCAGCTGAAGTTGACTCTCTCCCCCCAAGGGAGCAGTAATGGCCAAATGAAGCTTCTTGAAGCAATGATGGTGGTTCATTTGGTCTTCTGACCGTCGTACGATCCCGCTGTCTAATAAAGTGTTCCTGGTTAATATCTTTTGGTGTTAATATCCCATAATATAGTTAGCACAGCTGCGGTTTGTAGTCCAGCACGGCTTATCCATGAACAAATACCGTTTTCGTGTCACATTTGGTGGGTGCGGCTTATAGTCAGGTGCGCCTTATAGTGCGAAAATTACGGTACATTTACAGTTTAACAATCACTCAGTAACAAGGGCGTAAGTTTGGTTCTTAATATTGGTAGGGACGATATAATAGCGTAACCTGCATTTACACTTTTTGCTGGGGACGGGACATTAATTAGACCAAACAGATTGGGTGAACCTAATTACCGTATTGGCCCGAATATAAGACGGTGTTTTTTGCATTGTAATAAGACTGAAAAAGTGGGGGTCGTCTTATATTCGCGGTCTAGACATTATACCCATTCACGACGCTAGATGGCGCCAGATATCATTGAAGCGATGTTCTGTCATGACAGATCTAAGCTTCTCTCAAGTTTAACCAGTTTTCATAATTTTATTGCAATGTTTTTCCTTATTCAGATTTGTTTCAAGACTACAGTTACAGTTAGACTTCACTTTGATGGTTAATGCAGTTATTGCAATTTTGTTGTTTGGTTTATTTACATTTCGAAAACCAGAAGCCATTCATTCACAAATGTGATTGCACTTTAGTTTACATATTTAAATGTTCAGATATTAAGATTTGAATGAGGCAAAATAACATGTTTTTTCTCTCAAATATATTGTTATAATCATTTGTTTCAGATGTACTGTAATTATTTTCTGTATAAAAATGAATTTGGTGTTCAGAAAGTCTTTTTTTCAAACGTGAGTCTTGAAAAACGGGGTGGTTTTATAATCAGGGCCGTCTTATATACGGGCCAATACGGTAATTAGGTTCACCCAATCTGTTTGGTAAATCTGTTAGGTAAATGATCAATGCAAAATAAATCTGTATTGACTTATACTAACTTTCACACTGCAAATGTATAACGTCTTAATCTGTTAATTTTTCTTAAATCTAGTCGAATAATTTCCTCCATCTTGTTTTGAGTATTAAAGACTAGTTAACAGATTAATGCATCAGATCGTGCCACTTAAATTAGGTAAATATTACTATTTGTTCTTATTAAGCCCATACATATAAAATAATTTCACCTAAATCAAGAAAAATTTGTTTTCAACTAATGTTTTGAACCATATCTATTCTTGAATTAAGAAAATGTATGACAAAAAAAAGTTTTTTTGTTGCTTAAAATAAGTGTGTTAAGATTATTATTATTATTATCAACATCAGCTAGCTATTTTCTTTTTCTTTTTTATTGGATTGGATTTTATTAGCCAATTTAAATTGCAATATTTTATAATTTATATTAACATGCACAAGAAATACAAATTTATTAATCATCTCCTAACTATCCAGGAATGCAAAAATATACATTTGTCTTAAGACCACTCAAAATTGTCTGTCTAAATACAGTGTATTACAAAAGTGAGTACACCCCTCGCATTTCTGCAGATATTTAAGTATAACTTTTCATAGAACAACACTGACAAAATGACACTTTGACACAATGAAAAGTAGTCTGCATGCAGCTTATATACCGTATTGGCCTGAATATAAGACGGCCCTGATTATAAGACGACCCCCTCTTTTTCATGACTGAAGTTTGAAAAAACACTTTTTGAACACCAAATTAATCTTTATACAGAAAATAATTACAGTACATCCGAAACAAATGATTATAACAATATATTTGAAAGAATAAGCATGTTATTTTGCCTCATTCAAATCTTAATATCTGAACATTTAAATATGTAAACTAAAGTGCAATCACATTCGTGAATGAATGGCTTCTGGTTTTTGAAATGTAAATAAACCAAACAACAAAATTGCAATAACTGCATTAACCATCAAAGTGAAGTCTAACTGTAACTGTAGTCTTGAAACAAATCTGAATAAGAAAAAACATTGCAATAAAACAACGCAAACTGGTTAAACTTGAGATAGCTGAGATCTGTCATGACAGAACATTGCTTCAATGATATCTGGCGCCATCTAGTGTCGTGAATGGGTATAATGTCTAGACCGCGAATATAAGACGACCCCCTCTTTTTCAGTCTTATTTTAATGCAAAAAATACCGTCTTATATTCGGGCCAATACGGTAAAAGAGTTAATTTATTTTCCCCTCAAAATAACTCAAAATATAGCCATTAATATCTAAACCCCTGGTAACAAAAATGAGTACACCCCTTAGTGAAAGTTGTCAATATTAACATATGTACAACATATCAACTGTCAATATTTTTTGTGGCCACCACTATTATCCAGAACTGCCTCTTTGACTCCTCCATGACGACGTTGAGGAGCTGCCGTATATTTGAGACTTTGCGCACCTCCACCTTCCGCTTGAGGATCCCCCAAAGATGTTCTATTGGGTTCAAGTCTGGAGCTTAGCTTAGCCAGTCCGTCACCTTTACCCTCAGCCTCTTCAGTAAAGCAGGGGTCATCTTGGAGGTGTGTTTGGGGTCATTGTCATGCTGGAACACTGCCTTGCGACCCAGTTTCTGGAGGGCCGGGATCATGCTCTGCTGCAGTATTTCACAGTACATGTTGGAGTTCATGTTTCCCTCAATGGAATGTAACACTCCAACACCTGCAGCACTCATGTATCCCCAGACCATGACATTCCCACCACCATGTTTGACTGTAAGTGTGACACGCTTATCTTTGTACTCCTTACCCGGTCGCCGCAACACATGCTTGAGACCATCGGAACAAAACAAATTCATCTTCGTCTCATCAGACCATAGACATGGTTCCAGTAATCCATGTGCTTTGTTGACGTGTCTTCAGCAAACTCTTTGCGGGCTTTCTTGTGTATCTTGTATCACTGTGAAGAAGAGGCTTCCTCCTGGGGTGACAGCCATGCACACCAATTTGATGTAGAGTGCGGCGTATGGTCTGAGCACTAACAGGCTGACCCCCCACCTCTTCAATCTCTGCAGCAATGCTGACAGCACTCCTGCAAGGATCTTTCAAAGAAAGCATTTGGCTGTGACGCTCAGCACGTGAGCTCAGCTTCTTTGGACGACCAACCCGAGGCCTGTTCTGAGATGACCCTGCACTTTTAAAATGCTTAATGATCTTAGCCACTGTGCTGCAGCTCAGTTTCAGGTGTTTGCAATGTTCTCGTAGCCTGGCCATCTTCATGTAGCGCAACAATACGTCTTTTAAGATCCTCAGAGAGTTCTTTGCCATGTCGTGCCATGTTGGAACTTTCAGTGACCAGTATGAGAGAGTGTGAGAGCTGCACTACAAATTTGAACACACCTGCTCCCTATGCACACCAAGTAACACTAACGAGTCACATGACATTTTGGAGGGAAAATGACAAGCAGTACTCAATTTGGACATTTAGGGATGTAGTTTCTAAGGGGTGTACTCACTTTTGTTGACAGGGGTTTAGATATCAATGGCTATATTTTGAGTTATTTTGAGGGGAAAATGAATTAACTATGAAATAAGCTGCACACAGACTACTTTTCATTGTGTCAAAGTGTCATTTTGTCAGTGTTGTGCCATGACAAGATATACTTAAATATCTGCAGAAATGCGAGGGGTGTACTCACTTTTGTGATACACTGTAAATATAACAATAAACATCTTAGTCAGGGAATAACAAAATTAAATATCAGAAATGGGGCCGTGCTTTAGGTAAAACAGTCTAGGGCTGTCAAAATTATCACGTTAACGGGCGTTAATTAATTTTTTTAATTAATCACGTTCAAATATTTGACGCAATTAACGCACTTGCCCAGCTCAGACAGATTTAAATGACAGTGGAGTGAAAGGCCCACTTGTTAATTGTGTTTTGCGGAGTTTTGCTGCCCTCTGCTGGCGCTTGGGTGCGACTGATTTTATAGTGTAAGTAATTATTGCCATCAACAATGGCGGGCTACTAGTTTATTTTTTGATTGGAATTTTTACAAATTTTATTAAAACGAAAACATTAAGAGGGGTTTTAATATAAAGTTTCTATAACTTGTACTAACATTTTTCATAAAGAACAACAAGTCTTTCTTTCCATGGATCACTTTAACAGAATGTTAATAATGTTAATGCCATCTTGTTGATTTATTGTTATAATAAACAAATACAGTCCTTATGTACCGTATGTTGAATATATATATATCCATCTTGCGTCTTATCTTTCCATTCCAACAATAATTTACAGAAAAATATGGCATATTATATAGATGGTTTGAATTGCGATTAATTATGATTAATTACGATTAATTAATTTTTAAGCTGTAATTAACTCGATTAAAAATTTTAATCGTTTGACAGCCCTATAAAACACTAATGCTTTTGTCCACAAGCACAGCCTAACTCAACAAAAAAATTAAGGCTCCTTTGAGCTGCTTTAAGACCACATAAATAATATTAAAATGAAAATTGGGGAGAAGGGAGTAAACCTCGGTTCGCTACATTTCTCAGTTTAATTAACGTTAACAGTAGAAAACACAAGAGATTGATGTCATAGTTGTACTAAATTCATTTTGTTCATTCATTAAATTCATTTTTTTTGTTTCTGTACATTGGCTGAAGTGCGTGTCCAGACAGACGCCGGCCGTCGACGATGGGTTGCGCTTGCTGCAAGCACAAGAAGTCGGCAAAACTGGAAGCGGCCGCCTTGACGGGCGCCGCTGACGCTTCCGTGCCGTCACCCGTCGAAAGCGACGGCGCCTTATCCTCGGGGGTGCCGCCAGTGGGACGATACTGCCCGGACCCCACCCAGGCCATACCGGACTTCAATAAGGGATTCTCAACCGCTGCCATCTTCCCAAACTCCAACACGCAACATTGGGCCACTGGAGTCACAAGTAGGGGTTGCTTTATATTTCAAAAGTATGTTTTAAAATGCATTAATAAATAACTTATATTGAAGCTATTTTGATTAACAACAGAGATTAATTTAAATGTAAAATGATTAAAAAATGAATTCGTCTGGCAGCTGATGTCAGTCACTAACACCAAGATGATAAAGGCAGTACTTAAGGTGTTCAGTTTCACTTTAAAAGGACCGACAACACGTAGTAACTCTGTGTTTTTTCAATGTATTAAACAAGATTTTTTCTGGGACGCACATCAACGATGATGTCTGTCCCTTTAAGAAAAATCTTTTTAATCCAAATAGAACTACTTTGTGTTTACTCCACGTATTCATTCCATGATTTTTACCTCCGCCAGTAAGTGAAACCTTCGGAAGGCGGAGCTTATGTATTAGGATTCATATGTCTGTATTATATATGTATATATATTAAGGGTGTAACGGTACATGTATTTGTATTGAACCGTTTCGGTTCGGGGTCCTCGGTTCGGTGCGGGGCCGCACCGAACGAGTTTCTGACGAAATGTAAAATGCTGTCAAATTTAGCGCGGTAATGGGCTGTAATTATTTTTTTTTTTATTAATCACGTTAAAATATTCAACGCATTTAACGCAAGCGCGGAATGCCCGCTCATGCTTCCCATAATCCCACTGTTACGTCCCACGGACGGCTGCTAAGGGTGTAACATAAAACGAGACACGCACACAAGTTGCAAGTGGACACAAATTTATTGACACAAGTCGAACTCGCAATGAACAAAATATACAAAATGCGGAAGAAGCTGGCTTCAGCGTAAGCCCAGGCCAAAACAACAAACAAAATGAAACTACGCTTGAACCCCACCCGCTAAGTAAACCCTGATCGTAAAAAAGAAAAAACAATACAGCCACTGGCACTAACCTGGCTTCTACACAAAACAAAACGGGTTGAACGAAAACGGCAGTTTACCTCTACTGCTGCGGTGATCTTATTTACAGTGGTGAACACAAACGATCCAATAACGAATGAACACAAAAGACCTCACCGAAAAAGCGGGAGTGTAACAAAATAGCGATCAAATGCACAGGTGAATGAATAGCGAGCAAACAGCGAGCGAGGAGGGACGCGGCACGTATGCTGTCAAATGCGTAGTTGCGAACTCGGAGTGTTGACTGTAAAATGACGAGCGGTCAGATGACTTTTGTTAACGCTGCCTTTATTTGGTTAACAAGACTCAGGCACAATACAACACACACGCGGGTATGCATGCTCAAACAACGGCCAAATAGTATTACCCAGAGCCGTATTACCGTGTATCGGATTAGCTGCCGTCAAGCAAGTGTCGTTATTGCCGCAAATGTAAACAAAGCGCTGCATAATGGATACATGTCAGACAGCGGCTAGTTCGGGTGGCCCGTCAGCGGCGGTGACGTCGTCAGCCCGTCCGGCGTCAATCAGAGTACGCCACGTTGGGAGGGGAGGCAGCCAGCTGGCAGATGCGGCGATCAGATGACTGACAGTCTCAAAAAAGATAACAATTAAACGGCCAGGGCCGTCGCACCACATACAGTAGAAGTGCAGTGAGCAGCGTGGGTAACGGTTATATGTTAACATGGAAGATGGTTGGCCCTCTGGGTGGGGAACTCAAATTAAAAAAGAATATAGATGGAACAACTCTTCACTTCAGTGTTGCAACTGTTCAACTTTGCACATCAGATATTTATTTTAAAGAAAAAGTCTTAGCCAAAGTTATTTTTTATTTAGTTTTTCATAATATCTACATTTCAGAATATTGTATTTTCTATTATTGAGCAGAATTCTAGCTTTGTATGGACTAATGTTCCTATTGTTGAAAGCACAAAAGTGTGTAATAAACAACTAGCACATTTATATTTTGCATTTTGTTTTCTTACTGTACCGAAAATGAACCGAACCGTGACCTCAAAACCGAGGTACGTACCGAACCGAGATTTTGGTGTACCGTTACACCCCTAATATATATATATATATATATATATATATATATATATATATATATATATATATATATATATATATATATATATATATATATATATATATATATATATATATATATATATAAAACACACATATATATGCATATATATGTGTTCATGAACCACACACGTTTGTGACCTTTGACCTCATTACCCCCAAATTGAATCATCTCTTCTGTTCATATTACAAACATATCCGGCGAGTCTGATAATAATTTTATATATATATATATATATATATATATATATATATATATATATATATATATATATATATATACACACATATATATATATATATATATATATATATATATATATACATATATAAATATATGTGACCCCAAAATTGAATCACGCTTCTGTTCATTTTGCAAAAATATCCTGTGAGTTCCTTTTTTTTTTTTTTCTTTTTTTGGTCGTCTTTGAGTTATTCTAAAGAAAAAATTGTTTCTGACCTCTGAGACTTTTGACCTTTGACATAATGACACCAGAATTTCACCTCTTCTATTTAATATTTTACATATGTATATGCCTGTATTTCTGAGTTTTGGAAAATTAACATCTTTGCGACTTTTCACCTTGTTACCCCAAATTGAATCACCTCTTCTATACATGTTACAAACATAACCTGCAAGTTTGATTATAATCCCTTTGGTCGTTTTTTGCCTTATCTTAATGAATAAAAATCTTTCTGACCTCTTCAAGTTTTGACCTTTGACATCACGGCACAAGAATTTAAATGCCTCTTGTGTTTTATAGGCGTTCAAATTCTCAGCTGACTTTTGTCTTTATGAACATACAAACATATCTCGCAAGTTTGATAACTATCCCTTTATTTGTTCCTGAGCGATCTTGAAGACAAAATTGTTTTGACCTCTGTGACCTTTGACTTTTGACCTCATGACACCAGAATTTAATCGCCTTCACTGTTTTATATTTTATATGTACTGTATTTCACTATTTTTGTGTTCATGAACATAAACATGTTTGTGACCTTTGACCTCATTACCCCTGAATTAAATCATCTCTTCTGTTCATATTACAAACATAACCTGCAAGTACTGGACTGTCTCAGGAAATTAGAATACACAATATTCTAATTTTTTGAGACAGTCCTGTGTATATATACAGGACTGTCTCAGGAAATTAGAATACACAATATTCTAATTTCCTGACTGTCTCAGGAAATTAGAATATTGTGTATTCTAATTTCCTGAGACAGTCCTGTATATATACACAGGACTGTCTCAAAAAATTAGAATATTGTGTATTCTAATTTCCTGAGACAGTCCAGTATTACAACAATCCTTTTATTCGTTCATTAGGTATCTTGAAGACAAACTTGTTTCTGACCTCTGTGACCTTTGACCTCGTGGCACTAGAATTTAATCGCCTTCTGTTTTATATTGTGTTTATATATATATATATATATATATATATATATATATATTATATATATTATATTTATTATATATATATTAAGGCTGTCAAAATTATCGCGTTAACGCGCGGTAATTATTTTTTTAAATTAATCACATTAAAATATTTGACGCAATTAACGCACATGTCCCGCACTGCCCCATGTCAGACAGTATTCTGCCTTTTGGTAAGTTTTACAGCAAGGTTTTTTTTGTGCTGTCTAACAGCGAACTCTTGTGGTCGCTTTGCGACATGGTTTATTGCTTTCTTGCCAGTTCAATATGGCTGCATGACGTCTCGGGCTGACGCCTACGTTGTAATGTTGTGCTTATATGATCCTTGGACAAGATTTGTCCGTAAGTATGGTTGTTGTCAAGAATGTACATATTATGTTAGTAAGCAAAATGTTATATTTTTTGTATGAGATGCTTTTTGTTTATGTTTAGTGAACCTGTATAGCGTGCTAAGTTAACGTTGTTGCTTATGCAATGCTTGTGTACTTTTTTTTTGTAGTTTCACTACGGTCTAAAGAGGACAATGGTTTGAGGCCATTTTATTAATAAATCAGATGAAAAAGGAAGAAGTCTGATTATTAAGGCGCCGTTCACTAGCTGTTTAGCTTTGGAAAAAGTAGACGCTTCGGAGTGAGGACAGCATAGACAGATTTAAATGACAGTAGAGTGAAATGCCCACTACAGTCCTTATGTACTGTATGTTGAATGTATATATCCATCTTGTGTCTTATCTTTCCATTCCAACAATTCATTTTACAGAATATACATATAATTTACAGAAAAATATGGCATATTTTATAGATGGTTTGAATTGCGATTAATTGCGATTAATTCCGATTAATTAATTTTTAAGCTGTAATTAACTCGATTAAAAATTTTAATCGTTTGACAGCCCTAATATATATATATATATATATATATATATATATATATATATATATATATATATATATATATATATATATATATATATATATATATATATATATATATATATATATAAAATTCTTTTTGTGTTCATGAACATAAACATGTTTGTGACCTTTGACCTTATTGCCCCATCAAACATATCCTGCAAATTTCATAACAATCTTTATCTGTTCATGAGATATTTTGAAGACAAACTTGTTTCTGACCTCTGTGACGTATGACCTTTGACCTCAAGATACCAGAATTTAATCGCCCCTTCTGTTTTATATGTATATGTATATAATATATATATATATATATATATATATATATATATATATATATATATATATATATATATATATATATATATATATATATATATAATGTCTTTCTTTTTGTGTTTGTGAACAAAAAAAAAGTCCCTTCATTCATTCTTGAGTTATCATGAACACAAACATACAGAAAAATAGACACACGGAATCAAGTACATAACTTCGGCCTTCGTTAAGTTTGAGCTACTGACAGAGGTAAAACTAAGACTGTATTTTATGTACGTAGATATAAATAACAAACATGCACAAATGCATTTAAAGCCAATAGTGAGTAGCAATTTTCTGTAAGTACAATACATGTTAAGACTTTACAAGCTTGCAAGAACAACATTTCTCATAAAATTCGACCCAAACAAAAGATGACGAAATCTAACTTCCTCTTGAAATGTAGTAAAAATCCCAGTTATTGTTGATGGAGTCCCAAAATAGTGGCTTTTTTTGAGGGGGTCTTTTTTTGCACTACAGGCGGTGGCGTCACGCTTTTCATCGCGCTTTACGACTATGACGCTCGCACTGAGGATGACCTCACCTTCCAGAAAGGAGAAAAGTTTCAAATCATCAACAACACGTGAGTGCAAACGCAGTCGTTCTTTGACTTTACGGTCCAATTCCTTACTTGACAATTTTGTGTTTGTTGCAGCGAGGGCGACTGGTGGGAGGCTCGTTCTTTGGACACGGGCAACGCCGGCTACATCCCGTCCAACTATGTCGCTCCGGTCGACTCCATACAGGCCGAGGAGTGAGTACGCGCGGCCGCCCGTGAGCGCGTCTTTGTCCGTTGTGACCGAACGTTGCCGTGGCGACAGGTGGTATTTCGGAAAGATGGGGAGGAAGGATGCGGAGAGACAGCTGCTGGGCCACGGCAACCAGAGGGGGACTTTCCTCATTCGCGAGAGCGAGACTACCAAAGGTTGAGTGGCCACACACGTGCGCACACACACGCTTCATTGGAACTTACTGATGAGAACACATGTGTCAAACTCGTCTTCTTCACAACCATTATTTCATCCAATTAATTGGAATTTTTTTTGAAAGTTTATTCTTTGTTAGAGACATTGTTGGGGGGGGGTGTTTTTTGGGTGCGTCTTAATAGCAGGTGTTCTTATTATTATTCATTTCGCAGTTCTATTTTTCATTAAAATAATTAAGAAAGCCCTGCGATTGGTTGGCAACCGATTCAGGGTGTACCCCGCCTACTGCCCATCGTTAGCTGGGATTGGCTTCAGCACCCCTGCAACCCTAGTGAGGATAAGCGGCTCGGAAAATGAATGAATGAATGAATAAATTAATAAATAAGATTTGGGAAAAACAGTAATTTATCTTGAAATGTTTTTTATTTGAAAAAAACTATTCTTATTTATGTTTAATGTACTTTTAAATATGCTATTAATTATATTTTAAAAAATCAAACTTTTTTTCTTTTTATTTATTTTTCAATTTTTTTTCTATATAAAATCACTAAAAACGGAAAACAAGTAGATATTCTCTTATTTTTTAATGTTTTTTTTTTTTATTAAATAGGGAAAAACAGGATTTTAAAAAAATTGTTATTTATTGTATTAAAATTTTAAAAAGTGGAAAAAGCAGTTTATTTTAAATTTTCAAAAACATCTGAAGATCTGTAATCCTTGCTCTTTCAATAAAGTGCCTGTGACAGGATAAAAAAAGTCTTAACCCTTAAATACCTGCAACATGAAGCAATTATCAGAGAATCCCAAAATTTTAAAAATAAGGTTCTAATGAAACCTTTTTTCAAATTTGTAAAAAGAAAAGAATGAAAAAAAAATGAATACGTGTAATAAGCGCTCTGATATCTATACCCTTGCTAAATCCTGTTTGTTTTTCTCATGGAACCTGCAGATGCATGTGTTGACTTGCATCCATCTTTTTTTTTTCAAAAAGAATTGTCAAAATTCTGAATTAGTCTCAAAATCATGAAATTTTAGGTGTATCAAATGTGATACGTTTGGCAATAAAAAGTTAAATAGCATTATTATGTGAATTAGAATCATATTTTGAGACGATTCGACTATGTACAACAATTTGGCAAAGCGCAGATGACGAGGAATTAGTCTTTTAATCTGCCGTTTAGCCATGCCTACCATTATAGGGCTCTAGCGTCCCCAACAGGAGGATGACGTCGGCAGGGTCATAGTTTCGTCTGATTTAGAATTCACCCCACTGAGAGATAATTATTCAAAATGAGGAAAATGCGACGAAGAGAGCCGCAAAATGTCATTGTTTCAGTCTCTCTACGCCAATATTTTTACTTTGTATTGAAGTATTTTTCCCCAACTGCTAAATAAATGGTATGGTCATGACAAATAACAGTCTTGTGCTAAATGGAATATGAAATATTAAAAATGCATATACGACGTGACGAAATTTACTCCATAATGATCAAAACTGTACACGTCTTCCACCTATATTGGCCACCGGAGTTAGTCCGGCTTTTGTCATTTCCCTTCCGCGGATTCAGAGAGCGTAAACAAACCAGGAGGCGTGACAGCTAGGCGACATGCTAACCCGAACAGAGTGATGTTTCAAAGTCTTTTTCTCGGCTTTCGAAGCGAAAAATCACACTATCCGGGATCATCTCACACGGCGGCGGGGTTGTCGATTGGCTTCGCCGATCAGCAACCCGCCCAGCGGCAGGCAAGTTGCAGTTCGTAACTTGTGACTCATTCCCCTGCTGCGGGCAGGAGAGCCAGGGAAGCAGCTGGCCAAACCGGCCAACGTCGGAGGAGCGCGTAGCTGCCACATGGTCAATACCAGTGTTGTCAATAACGCGTTACTGTAATCTGATTACTTTTTTTTAGTAACGAGTAATCTAACGCGTTCATTTTTCTACACCAGTAATCTCATTAAAGTTAGTTTCCTTAGCGTCTCTGCGTTACTATTTTTTCATTGCCTCATAACGTATGTAAAATGAAGATTATTGTAGTCATGTACGAAGAGCATTTTGAATAGAAAATGCTAAAATAAAAGGTTCCCGGTACGTGTTTCCATGACAACCTCTTAGCTATTTCCTGTTTTGGTCTCGTGTCACATGTGTTGTGGGACTGAAGGCGTGGGCCAGGCGGGTGGACATTGGAGGCGAGTGTTGACACGTTGTGAGGGAATGTTGACCTGTGGACATCCATGAATGAAGGTGAGTATTTTTCCTTCATTCTGGAGGGTATCAGCAAAAGGTTGGACTTCCTACATGCGCGGCCGTTCCGTAGCTTTGCTGTAGCAACGACGGGCAGTCATCGCTCCAAGTTGGCAAGCTTTGTTTACATCATATGCGTGTTGCACATTTATGCCGTGAGGTGATGTGTTCGTTTAGCATCTGTGGGATGTGTTGTAAGTCCGATTGAGTGTAAAGTGCTTAGTTGCCACCACGTTTTGTGGCCAAATTGACCGCGTGTGTGTTGAGAGGAGTACTTCCGGGTTGTGGACGCGCATCCGCGCCCGCCACCACCTTTGCAATTTTGTGCAGTCAGTTTGCATTGTTTTACATTGGCACTGATATGCTGTTAACCATAAATTCAGAAGTTTCGACTTTAGGTTTAATCTTCGAGTTAACGGGGTTTAATTGGTCGGTGGAGTTGATTTCAACAAATTCCAAGCAGTTTGTCAGATATTTGTTAGTTTCAGGACTCCGGAGTGACTAAGCTAGCGTG
The DNA here is from genome assembly GCF_030265065.1 of Corythoichthys intestinalis. Lineage (NCBI taxonomy): Eukaryota > Metazoa > Chordata > Actinopteri > Syngnathiformes > Syngnathidae > Corythoichthys > Corythoichthys intestinalis. The sequence goes on from NC_080416.1 coordinate 30,279,873, forward strand.
AAATTCTGATATTCCCCTTTAAATTCAATCATCGGAAAGTCAATTACATGTGATGACATTTTTCTGTTGTCAGTCTTATGTTGAGGCGGCAAAGGGAGAAAAATGAGTAAAAAGTAACTGACAGATTACTTTTAAAGAAACTTAGTTACTTTGATAATGAAGTAATCAGTAAAGTAACTATATTACTTTTTTGAGGCGTAATCAGTAATCAGTAATTAAATTGCTTTTTCTGGTAATCTGTGACAACACTGGTCAACATGAATATGGAGTAAAATAATACTTTACTGCACAGCGAAGACGTAAACAGTGAGAGAGCTGGCGTGCAGTTTTTGTGCAGCTAACATGGCATTATGTGTCTGAGGAGAACTTTTGTACTTGTCGTCAAACGTAAGTAAATAGTCCTTTATTTAAAGAAAGTTTGTAGTGTTTACTTTGTAATCGTAATGTATTCTTAGCTATTTTTAACACAAAGTTGAAATTTCTGATGGGGTGGAAAATTTGACAGAACACCGGGCACACGAAAAGGGCAATAAGCAGAGTACAGTGCTGTCCCGGCGGGGGGTTGTGCGACAAGTTCCCGGTCGTCAGCCAAGTGGCATTCTCGGTGGACAAGGAGCATTGTCAGCCACAAAATGCAAGCCACCTCCGTATTAAAACGTGTGCCATGATCCCAGTATTTGACATAATACAAAACACGATGTATTTTAGTCCGTATTTTTCGGACTATAAGTCGCGTTTTTTTTTCATATTTTGGCTGGGGGTGCGACTTATACTCAGGAGCGACTTATGTGTGGAATTATTAACACATTATGATATAATTTCACATGTTATTTTGGTGTTTTGCAGTGACACTGATGGTTTTGTAAAGTTGTTAGCATGTTCTTATGCTATAGTTATCTGAATAACTCCTTATAGCTATGGCCACGTTCTCGTTCTGCCTTTGGCAGTGTATGTTCAATTGTATTATTGATAGGGCTGTCAAACGATTAAAATTTTTAATCGAGTTAATTACAGCTTAAAAATTAATTAATCGTAATTAATCGCAATTCAAACCATCTATAAAATATGCCATATTTTTCTGTAAATTATATATATATTCTGTAAAATAAATTGTTGGAATGGAAAGATAAGACACAAGATGGATATATACATTCAACATATGGTACAAAAGGACCGTAGTGGGCATTTCACTCTACTGTCATTTAAATCTGTGTATGCTGTCCTCACTCCGAAGCGTCTACTTTTTCCAAAGCTAGACAGCTAGTGAACGACGCCTTAATAATTAGACTTCTTCCTTTTTCATCTGATTTATTAATAAAATGGCCTCAAACCATTGTCCTCTTTAGACCGTTGTAAAACTACCAAAAAAAAGTACACAAGCATTGCATTAGCAACAACGTTAGCTTAGCACGCTATACAGGTTCACTAAACATAAACAAAAAGCGTCTCATACAAAAAATATAACATTTCGCTTACTAACATAATATGTACATTCTTTACAACAACCATACTTACGGACAAATCTTGTCCAAGGATCATATAAGCACAACATTATCAGCCCGAGACGTCGTGCAGCCATAATGAAATGGAAAGAAAACAATAAACCATGTCGCAAAGCGACCACAAGAGTTCGCTGTTGGACAGCACAAAAAGTCTTGCTGTAAAACTTACCAAAAGGCAGAATACTTTCTGAGCGGGACATGTGCGTTAATTGCGTCAAATATTTTAACGTGATTAATTAAAAAAATTAATTACCGCGCGTTAACGCGATAATTTTGACAGCCCTAATTATTGACTATTTTATCTTGAAATGGATGCATTTAGTTTGTGGCGCTTTCACGCCCACGTGAGGGCGCACTCGCACTTGTTTACGTGAAGAAGAGTGCTCACACGCCAGAAGAAGACGGACAGCTACGTAGCTCTGAGTGAGTAAGTGAGTGAGTGGGCGAGTTAGCGAAAGAGAATAGACGGCTGCGAACCTACTTTCATTGTTTATGCTTTTAAATCATCTCTACAGAGGCAACGCCTGCGTGTATCATCTTTTCTGTTGTTGTTGTGTGTTTTCCACCCGCGATCGGACACTTAGAGCCAGTTGTGTGGTTGTTTGAACGATGTGCTAATGATAGCGAACGCATGCTAACCTGTTACTTATTACTAATAGTACCTAATTATCATTTATTTACGTTGATGCGAACCTGTTTTCTATCGAGGACCAAATTGATTCAGCAAATTATACGGACGTCCAGCATTGTCTTTTGGGAGTTCGCTGTATAGCCAGGACCGAGCCGTAACGTAGGACAGTATATTCACATTTCGTTGTTCATACACTGTACACTGTACATTTATTTAGCATGTTGTTCTCTATTGTATTTTTATATTAAAATGCCTTTCAAGATGACATGTCTGTTCTATGTGTTGGATTTTATCAAGTAAATATCCCCCCAAAATTCGACTTATACTCCGGTGCGACTTGTATATGTTTTTTTCTCTTCGTTGGGCATTTTATGGCTGGATCGACTTATACTCAGGAGCGACTTGTAGTCCGAAAAATACGGTACTCACTTCCTTGTAAGTCCAATGGTCCCACAGTTGTCGCACACTTGTCTTGGCCGATCTCCGGGTGAACGGAGACTTTCTGAAACCCAAAAAGGCTCTCACGCCTCTCCCTGGTGCAGCTACAAAAGCCTGCAGCCATTTGTCTGACGTGATGTAAGAAATAAACAAATTAATTCGCAAAATCAGCTGAATCCGCAGTCCATCTGCATGCTATACAGCAATGCCGTATTGTAAGATGCTGACCCGGGTGACGTCACATTCGCATTCCTCCTAAACCCGAGACTAGAGCCAGAAGTTACTAATTTTCATGGTGCGGGATTCTAAAACTCACTTCCACACTCATCCAAGCGGTCCATTTCATTCAGGAGCATAAAACACCACGTGAAATATGAAATAAACATGCTTTTTGGTGTCATACGCACTTTAATAAAAATATTTCATTCATTCAGATCTTCAACATGCTACGCTAGTGTTCCCTTAATTTTTTTTCATCAGTGTATTTATCTGTTGAATCGTGTTTGCAAAAATGAGCAAATAAAGCATTGTGTGTTATTTAAAAAATTTTTTCCATTATGTCTCATTCAGGCGCTTACTCGCTTTCCATCCGTGACTGGGACGAGAACAAGGGAGAGCACGTCAAGCACTATAAGATCCGTAAACTGGACAACGGCGGCTACTACATCACCACCAGGTCTCAGTTTGACACCGTGCAGCAGCTGGTTGCGCACTACACAGGTACCATTCGCAAAGTTATTGGATTATGCTTTGAAAATATTTTCCTTTGCCTTCTTATTCTCTGTTTGTAACGTCAAACGTTGACTTTTGTGCTCGTTTGTGCATAGTTGACCCTAAAGTTGTTTTCCACTGTACAAGCAAACATGTTTTGCTTGGTTTTCCCTTCATGTGTTTTTGTTCTACTTCCTGTGTGTTTGTCCCGCCCCCGCCGGGCTCAGAGCGAGCAGCGGGGCTTTGCTGCCGCCTGATTGGCAGCTGCAAGCGGGGCATGCCCAAGCTGGCAGATTTATCGGTGAAGACCAAGGACATGTGGGAGATTCCTCGCGAATCCCTGCAGCTGATTAAAAAGCTGGGCAACGGCCAGTTTGGAGAAGTCTGGATGGGTAGGACGCATGGGGAGGTTGGAGTGGAAGGGGATCTCTTGGAGGGTCTTAGGAGAAGCAGACCTGGATCAGCAAATGGAAATAGTTTTTGTTGTGTGTGTTTTCTGAGCGTATGAGGACAAAAGTATTCGGATGGACTTGAGATCAATGCTAAAAATGTCATATTGTTTAATTGTTGAATTTTGACATGAATCTTAACATTATATTAATTAAACAAGATATAATTCACTTTAATACAAGATGATGTTGTGATCCGTTACAATATAAACCAAGTACGATATATGAGGTCGATACAGGTAGTCCCTGGGTTACGACGTATCCGACTTACGGGATTTCGACTGATTATTTTTGGCTTGCTGATATCCCCTATCTCTCGCATCTCTCTCATGGTCTGGAATGGTCCAGAACGCCGTTCCAGTATAAAATTCAGGGGCAGAACGGTGCTTTGATCCCAAAAATATGACGGCAGCTGTCAACATCCATGTTAAATAAAAACTGCCAGGCTGCACACACGCATCTCCAAGAAAACAATCTACTAAATCAGATTTACATACACAAATGTTAACAACTAGCCTAATAAAATGCTTGTGTAGCGTCATCCGTTTCAACCGCGTGTGAATGAGTTCGAAGAGACAGCCAACTCGCGTTGATGTGCCGATGCGCGCAACAAACAACCCTGGCTGGACTCCAGTTGTCCATTCTATTAGCTGACATACTTACATATGATCAGCATGGATAGTTAGCTCTGAAATGAACATGTTTTCTGCCACAACGAAAAAGAAAAAAAAGAACAAGCTTGTTGAATTAATTCGATACAAAAATTCATTGCAATGCAATGGAAAATTGATCAGATCTTTAAGAAAAAGCAAAGAGTTAAATAGGCTTATTTATTTTATTTGTCTGATGGGGAGGTTCAAAACAGCTTCCATGTTATGAACAGAAAACTCTGATGTATTTTTTTTAGGGCTGTCAAAATTATCGCGTAAACGGGCGGTTATGAATTTTTTAAATTAATCACGTTAAAATATTTGACACAATTAACGCACATGCCCCGCTCAAACAGATTAAAATGACAGCAGCAGTGCAATGTCCACTTGTTACTTGTGTTTTTTGGAGTTTTGTCGCCCTCTGCTGGCGCTTGGGTGCGACTGATTTTATGGGCTTCAGCACCCATGAACATTGTGTAATTATTGACCTCAACAATGGCGGACTACTAGTTAATTATTTGATTGAACATTTTACAAATTTTATTAAAACGAAAACATTAAGAGGGGTTTTAATATAAAATTTCTAAAACTTGTAATAACATTTATCTTTTAAGAACTACAAGTCTTTCTATCCATGGATCGCTTTGTTTAGAATGTTAATAATGTTAATGCCATCTTGTTGAGTTATTGTTATAATAAACAAATACAGTACTTATGTATCGTATGTTGAATGTATATATCCATCTTGTTTCTTATCTTTCCATTCCAACAGTAATTTACAGAAAAATATGGCATATTTTATAGATGGTTTGAATTGCGATTAATTACGATTAATTAATTTTTAAGCTGTAATTAACTCGATTAAAAATGTTAGTCGTTTGACAGCCCAAATTTTTTTTTATTTGAAAGCTTTACAGTGTATCACAAAAGTGAGTACACCGCTCGCATTTCTGCAGATATTTAAGTATATATTTTCATGGGACAACACTAACAAAATGACACTTTGACCCAATGAAAAGTCGTCTGTGTGCAGCTTATATAATATAGTTAATTTATTTTCCCCTCAAAATAACTCAAAATATAGCCATTAATTTCCAAACCCCTGGCAACAAAAGTGAGTACACCCCTTAGAAACTACGTCCATCCCTAAATGTCCAAATTGAGTACAGCTTGTCATTTTCCCTCCAAAATGTCATGTGACTTGTTACAGGAGTGCTGTCAGCATTGCTGCAGAGATTGAAGAGGTGGGAGGGTCAGTTTGTGATTGCTCAGACCATACGCCGCATTCTACATCAAATTGATGTGCATGGCTGTCACCCCAGGAGGAAGCCTCTTCTGAAGACGGTCCACAAGAAAGCCCGCCTGTCTCATCAGAGCATAGGACATGGTTCCAGTAATCCATGTGCTTTGTTGACATGTCTTCAGCAAACTGTTTGCGGGCTTTCTTGCGTATCGTGTATCGTTGTGTATCCTAGCATGCGTTGCAGTGCTACAGATGTAAATAACAATCCAAATTCCTGTTCTGTGCTAATTATTTATTCAGCTACTCTTCCAGTTGTTTCATTAACTGCTAGCTCTGGTATTTGGTAACATTTTAATCAGCAGTGGCGCCATAAAATTGTCATAAGACCATCATAATTACGACATGACTCTGCCATAAACATTAATGAATACTTATGACAAGTCATTTTGTGTCATCGGGCAAATCTGAATACAGTACATGTAAAAGATCCGAGCTGGACATACAGTGGGGCAAATAAGTATTTAGTCCACCCAGGCCTGTAATTGTCAACATGGGTAAACCTCAACCATGAGAGACAGAATGTGGAAAAAAAAACAGAAAATCACATTGTTTGATTTTTAAAGAATTTATTTCCAAATTAGAATGGAAAATAAGTATTTGGTCACCTACAAACAAGTAAGATTCCTGGCTGTCAAAGAGGTCTAACTTCTTCCATCGGGGTTCTAACGAGGTCTCACAAGGCTCCACTCGTTACCTGTATTAATGGCACCTGTTTTAACTCATTATCGGTATAAAAGACACCTGTCCACAACTTCAGTCAGTCACACTCCAAACTCCACTATAGCCAAGACCAAAGAGCTGTCGGAGGACACCAGAGACAAAAATTGTAGACCTGCACCAGACTGGGAAGACTGAATCTGCAATAGGTAAAACGCTTGGTGTAAAAAAATCAACTGTGAGAGCAATTATTAGAAAATGGAAGACATACAAGACCACTGATAATCTCCCTCGATCTGGGGCTCCATGCAAGATCTCACCCTGTGGCGTCAAAATGATAACAAGAACGGTGAGCAAAAATCCCAGAACCACACAGGGGAACCTAGTGAATGACCTACAGAGAGCTGGGACCACAGTAACAAAGGCTACTATCAGTAACACAATACGCCGCCAGGGACTCAAATCCTGCCCTGCCAGACGTGTCCCCCTGCTGAAGCCAGTACACGTCCAGGCCCGTCTGCGGTTCGTTAGAGAGCATTTGGATGATCCAGAAGAGGAATGGGAGAATGTGTTCTGGTCAGATGAAACCAAAATAAAACATTTTGGTAGAAACACAGGTTCTCGTGTTTGGAGGAGAAAGAATACTGAATTGCATCCGAAGAACACCATACCCACTGTGAAGCATGGGGGTGGAAACATCATTCTTTGGGACTGTTTGTCTGCAAAGGGACCAGAACGATTGATCTGTGTAAAGGAAAGAATGAATGGGGCCATGTATCGAGAGATTTTGAGTGAAAATGTCCTTCCATCAGCAAGGGCATTGAAGATGAGACATGGCTGGGTCTTTCAGCATGACAATGATCCCAAACACACAGCCAGGGCAACAAAGGAGTGGCGTCATAAAAAGCATTTTAAGGTCCTGGAGTGGCCTAGCCAGTCTCCAGATATCAACCCCATAGAAAATCTGTGGAAGGAGTTGAAAGTCCGTGTTGCCCAACGACAGCCCCAAAACATCACTGCTCTAGAGGATATCTGCATGGAGGAATGGGCCAAAATACCAGCAACAGTGTGTGAAAAGCTTGTGAAGAGTTACAGAAAACGTTTGGCCTCCGTTATTGCCAACAAAGGGTACATAACAAAGTATTGAGATGAACTTTTGGTATTGACCAAATACTTATTTTCCACCATGATTTGCAAATAAATTCTTTAAAAATCAAACAATGTGATTTTCTGTTTTTTTTTTTTTTTTTTTTTCAGATTCTGTCTCTCATGGTTAAGGTTTACCCATGTTGACAATTACAAGCCTCTCTAATAATTTCAAGTGGTAGAACTTGCACAGTTAGTGGTTGACTAAGTACTTATTTGCCCAACTGTAAATGGAGTTAGTGACATAATTTGCCGGATGACATTTAATGACGTCTGTCATAAGTATTCATTAATGGCCATGATAGTGCCATGTCACAATTATGACGGTCTTATGGCAGTCTTATGACGCCGCTGTCAAATATTTCTGTTAATATATAGTACTTTTTTTCTCAAGTCAAAATTTACATTATCTACAATTCTAATGTACTGTACTGTACAGCCTATATTCTTAAGTAGTTAAAATTGAGGTTTTGCATTTAGATGTGAGGAAATGAGGGAAAATAAGAATGAAGAGATGGAGGTCGGTGTTATTGTATGGTGTTTTTGTTAACTGTTATTTGCACATCATTGAAAAAAAATGCAATTCCGAATTAAAATCAGTTTCTTATGTATGCCTTGTTACTGTAAGTGTAATACAGTAGCCTAATTCATGTGTAAAACCTATTGTGTATTATTGTGTGTTATAGGTATAACCACTAAAAGCAGTTTTCTTTGCATTTCTGTGGTTTTAGGAGGTTTGTCTGGCTCCGTGGTAATCTTCTGGCCACTCTCACCCCTGTGTATAATACAGTACATGTTTTTGGATTGTTATTTTGAGATTTAAAGGTTATTTAGGGGTACTTAAAGGGTTAATTCAAACTTATATGAAAATTCGGGTGACATCGCCAGCATAGGAACGGAACTCGATCGTAACCCGGGGACTACCTGTACTCGCAGCATGATGATGTTAAATATGACCTCAAAAACTCCATGTTCCAATACTTTTGTCACGTCATATAATGTCTGAACTGTTTTTGAAAAACGTAAATCCAGGTGTGCGCCTCCCTCCGTCATCGCATGTGCATGTATCATCACCCTCTCATCATTCGTCTTTGTCACCCTTCTTCCCATCCTTCCGTCACTCCATCCCTCCATTCCAAGACACTAATGACGGGCTGTGCTACTACCTGACCAAGGTGTGTCCTAACAGCACGCCGCTCACCTTGGGCCTGGGCCGGGACGCCTGGGAGGTGCCCCGGTCCATGCTGTCCCTGCAGAGGAAGCTGGGACACGGCTGCTTTGGGGACGTGTGGATGGGTGAGACCACACACATAAAAAAACACCACAATCAGCTCATTATCAACATTTGTAGAATATTCATTCTAGAATATTTGACAAAACAACTAATAAACAGAAAAACAAGATCTTTTCATCAATTGGAATGAGTTCATCACTAGTAGACATCCATCCGTTTAAACTGGGAGGGTGGCAGCGGATGAACATTCGTTCATTCGCTGCCACCCCTCCCACTTTAAACGTCTATGGCAGTCAATGGAAACCAATGAGTTTAATTTTGAGGCATTCACGGGTCACCTCCTGTTGATTTTGGAGCATTTACAGTTCAATTCCTGTTGATTTTGGCTACCTTAAAGGGAAGTGACTCAAGAATGTCCCCAAATTAATAGGAAGTGACTCAAAATCAACAGGAAGTAACCTAAAAATGCCCTCAAATGAATATGAATACTCTAGGGCTTCAGCTATCACTTATTAAAGTAATCAATCCATTGAATGGTTGGTTCGAATACTCAAGTAATCGGATAATGAACTTCTAATATGTAGCGGACTAAATTTTAGGGGATGTAAAGCAAAGTGTTTATGCTTGCGATGATTATTATGGCTTGCTAAGATTGCACTTTTAAAAGAGCATTTACATGCGGCTACAAAAAAAAGAAGTGTTTTTCTTCAAACGAAGCAGAATTGCACTGTCATTTCACAAGAGCAATAAGTGCATTTAAAAATGAAATACCTGAGCTTAGCCTCAAATTATATCAAAAAATAACTAAATGTGGATTGAAGTACAACAAAAGAGCAATTGGCTAACTTGCATAGCAAGTGTCTGCTAGCTTACATGCTATAATAGGGTGACCAAATGTCCTCTTTTGCCCGGACATGTCCTTTTATTACGTGCTCTCCGGAGGGTCCGGCCGGGTTTCATAAATTCATGAAAATGTCCGTTTTTTAATGATTTTTCACGGGACCAATTTGAAGAGAAAACCTCCAGCCGCTCAGAAGCAGCGCCTGCCTGCGTTGATGTGGCTCTGACTTGTAGGGGCGGGAGAAGGAGTACATCTTCTTGTTTTTTGTTGGCAGTTTACCCTTTGTTTCATGTGGAATTACCACCATCTAATGACGGTTGACAGTTTGGAAAGAAACCAGACTACAGCAAGGAGTTTTAAGACATGGCTCCATACACCATTCTGCAGGTTTCTCTCCTGTTAATGTCGATCACGTTATATGTGTAAACAGAGATGCAGTATATTGTATTAGTCTTGTATTAATTGTTCTGTGTTCGTGTATTTGGTTGAATGTTAGTATTATATTTTAAATAGGAGCGCCTGCCCAGTTGACAGTTTTTTACGATAAATAGGAATATAATGGCAACTGTTGACTTCTGTCGGAGATTTGTACTGGCGTAATCTGTAAAATCCCGTTTGGTGTCGCATTATTGCGCTGCCGATGATTGTAAACTTTTATAGCAAAGTTTGATTTTGCCTCGCCCAGTACTCGCTAACAGGGTAGCTATCAGTGCGCTCAGCCGCTCTAGGCATTATGGGCTATGTAGTTTTAAACTGCTGCATTTGGAAACATGCTGGTTGAATAGCTTGTCAGTTTATTTCGGTTACTGTTTGCGTACAATCTAGAACACTGAATGAGAATAAAAATTGAGTGGGAATAACAATTTGTCAACGACAAATAGTGATAGTAATTTATAAAAATGTTGAGTTGGCACGATATATATATATATATATATATATATATATATATATATATATATATATATATATATATATATATATATATTAGTCATTATTCGTTTTTTTTTTTTAAAGGTTTGATTTTTTTTTTTTTTTTTTTTGGAAGAATAAAGCGTGTTGGGTAAAAAAGATATTTCCATATAGTGTATAACATACTGGACTGTCTCAGAAAATTAGAATACACAATATTCTAATTTTTTGAGACAGTCCTGTGTATATATACAGGACTGTCTCAGGAAATTAGAATACACAATATTCTAATTTCCTGAGACAGTCAGGAACACAATATTCTAATTTCCTGAGACAGTCAGGAAATTAGAATATTGTGTATTCTAATTTCCTGAGACAGTCCTGTATATATACACAGGACTGTCTCAAAAAATTAGAATATTGTGTATTCTAGTTTTCTGAGACAGTCCAGTATACTATATGGCAATAGGCCTGTTTTTTTTTTTTTTTTTTTTTTTTTCTTAAATAAAACTGAATTTTTCTAACCAGACGGAGGAGGCACACTTTAAATATATTAAAGTTATATAGGCATCTTTGAGTGGACTTCGGGTAAAATTCAAGTATCTCGAGGCCGGGCCGGGTGTCCTCTTTTTTGGAAATCAAAATATAGTCACCCTGTACTATAAAATGCTATTTTTTTCCCAAACTCTTAATAAATCGTTCAAACACATATTCACACCAAGGAGTGCTAAATATACTTCAAAACTAAATAACGAATGCATAAACAAACATATTAGCTCAAACAAAAACATACCTTATGTCTATTTTAACAGGGAGCAGCTGGATTCAGCCATATTACACCTCATTTGCGATTGTGTACTTGTGTGGAATTTCCAATGGAATTCACATTGCATTGATGCCATTGACGGCCATGTATGTTGAATCTATTGGTGCCAATGTACTTGGATTCCATTGATGCATATGTAAGTCACTGACGGCCATGGAAGTCCAAATTTCCCATTCATTTTCAGTGGCAAAAAAACAACAACAACAAATATCCCCAAATCAACAGGAAATGAACAGGTATCAATAGGACGTGTCCCCCAAATGTCCCCGATTCCATTGACACATATGAAAGTCGATGCCTTTGATGCCCATGGACATGCAAATTTCCTATTCATTTCCAGTGGCATTAACATTGCATTGAGGCCAATTTAGACAGATGCCACTGACGGCCATGTATATCAATTTTATTGATGCCAATGTACTTGGATTCCATTGACGCATATTGATGTTGATGCCATTGACGGCCTTGGACGTCCAAATTTCCCATTCATTTCCAATGGCAATTACTTTGTTTAATGCCATTGACGGCCATATTTGTTGATTTTATTGATGCCAATGTACTTGGATTCCATTGACGCAAATGTAGGTGGATGCCACTGACGGCCAAGGACGCCCAAATTTCCCTTTCATTTTCAATGGCAAAAAAACAAATGTCCCCAAATCAACAGGAAATGACCAGATATCAATAGGGTGCGTCCCCAAAATGTCCCCAAATGACCTGATATGTCTAGGACACGCCCCCCAAATGTCCCCAAATGACCTGATATGTCTAGGGCACGCCCCCAACTGTCCCCAAATGACCTGATAGACCAGGATGCGCCCCTTAAACTCTTCCCAAATGACCTGATATGACCAGGACCCAAATCAACAGGAAGTGACCTGATATTGTCCCCGAAATGTCCCCGAACCAACCTAGGTGGTGCTAAGATCTGTATCTCCACACAGCAAAGCTCCAGAGTAATTTCTCCAGAAATTGCAGTTTCTAGTTAGTCATATTTTAGTCATTTCAAAATGCGTTGGTCTTCGTCTAGTTTTTGCTGATAAAAACTCAGAATAATTTTGTCTTGTTTTGGTCGATGTTTACTCGATATTTCATCTGTAATATTTGAAAGTTTAATTCCAGAAATAAATAAATTAGGGCTGTCAAACGATTAAGAATTAATTAAAGCTTAAAATTAATTAATCGTAATTAATCACAATTCAAACCATCTATAAAATATGCCATATTTTTCTGTAAATTATTGTTGGAATGGAAAGATAAGACACAAGATGGATATATACATTCAACATACGGTACATAAGTACTGTATTTGTTTATTATAACAATAAATCAACAAGATGGCATTAACATTATTAACGTTCTGTTAAAGCGATCCATGGATAGAAAGACTTGTAGTTCTTAAAAGATAAATGTTAGTACAAGTTATAGAAATTTTATATTAAAACCCCTTTTAATGTTTTCGTTTTCATAAAATTTGTAAAATTTTCAATCAAAAAATAAACTAGTAGCCCGCCATTGTTGATGTCAATCATTACACAATGCTCATGGGTGCTGAAGCCCATAAGATCAGTCGCATCCAAGCGCCAGCAGAGGGCGACAAAACTCCATAAAACACAAGTAACAAGGTGACATTGCACTGTGCTGTCATTTTAATCTGTTTGAGCGGGGCATGTGCCTTAATTGCGTCAAATATTTTAACGTGATTCATTTAAAAAATTAATTACCGCCCGTTAACACGATAATTTTGACAGCCCTAAAATAAATGTAAAAAAGGTTTTCCAAGTTCCACTATTTTGAATGAACATTGACAGATGAACACATATTGCAGCATCTACAAATCTATCATGTGATAATACACACTCAGCTGGAAAGTTGTACAATACTTTAAATTAATTATACCCACCTGGACGCCACAAACTGTAAGTAAAAAAAAAAAAAAAAGTTGTCCGAAAGTTTAAGAGGACGCTCGCCGTTAGCAATAGCCAAAGGCTAAAGCGAATGTGATGCTAACGCTACGGATTACATTTAGTGTGTGATGATCACTCAGTACAGACCTTTAAAGGTGAAAGCAACATTGCATATTCTCTCTTGCCAATATAAAAAGACAAATCTTACTGTGAGTGTCTCAAAACAAGCAACTGGAAGACTGGAGAGGACACTAGCGGACACAATCAGACACTGCTACGATGCAAGCTAGCGACAGATAAATCTCCCACTTTGTTAACATGTGAAGGAAACTATGGCGCATTCTTGTCTTGTCAGACAAAAACTGCCATTCGTGTCGTTATGTTTTAGTCTCCCAAGACACGTTCTTAGCTCGTGATCATCTCGACATTGTCATGAAAAAAATTGTTCGTCAACGAAATATTTTCGTTATAGTCATCGTTGACAAAAACAACACTGCCTCGAAGAGGCAAAATTTGATTAAAAGGTTTTTGGTTATCGAATTACTCGAGTTAATCAATTAATCGTTGCAGCACCAGAATGCTCTGGTTTCAGTGCCATTGGCGGCGCTAGACATCTAATTCATTTTGACTGGACTGCTAGCGCCGTCAATGGCAGCCAGTGAGCTAACTTAAACGTGATTCTAATAGAGAAATTTGGTAGCAATATGTTAGTTCCTTTAAAAAAAAAAAACAACAAAAAACAAAAAAAAAACCACACTTTTTTAAAACAATATATCAATTCTTGGTGGTAGCATATCGATAACCTTTTGGACTACAAAGTATCACAATATATTACCTTTTCATATATTGTCACACCCCTACTGTATAATGGTGTGTTTTTCAAGATAAGAGTCAGTTTCTAATATTGCTCCAGCTAACTTGCTAAAATAATCCTTGCCATCAAATATCAACGTATCATATGTTTGAATTACAGTATACTGCCTCCTCCTGGCCAAGGTGGACATATGATGAAAAAAGCAGTTTGCATTTGGTTTAAGTATGCTATTATACTAGTATATTTTCGATAAAGTACTGTAATGCAGAGTAATGTTTTTTCTTCAAAAACACGTTGGGATCATTTCTGTTTCTGGTTTGTGAGTGACTGGAAAAGATGAGTGATTTTTCAATTCATTTCAAAATTATTTGATTCACCAATTACTTCAACTTGTAAGTCAATGTACTCTGTATAGGACTTTTGCATCAAATAATTACTCATATTTAAAAGTTTTTTTTAATTGTTTATCTTTAATCAAAAACAGTATTTGCCCAAATACAATCAAAATAAATATGAATGCAGATAAGAATCATCGATAAACATGTTTCCATTCCATAAAATTATTAAGTGAAATTTAGAATTTTCCAATATTTTAGGACATTTCAATTGGTAATATACTCAATTTAATAATAATCTACTAAAGCAATCTCACTGCTTGCGCTGCTATTTATAAAGGACTATATTTTCAATGTAAATGAATATTGAAATTATCATACTTATAATAATGAATACTTATACTTGCTTGTAATACTTGTAAAACTACTAACTAATACTTATAATTAGGGCTGCAACTAACAATTATTTTTTTATAATCGATTAATCGGGCGATTAATGAAACGATTAATCGGATAAATGTCACTTTTTTTGATTACCTTCACAAATTATCTTGAAGTTGTCTTCGTCATGTTGTAAGTAACAGTGAAGACAAAACGGATGACTATTTCCACACAAAAATGTTTTATTACAGCTTCCTGACTTTAACTGTACTGTAGTTCACAACAGTAATGTTTTAAGTACATAAAACTTGTTAAAGTTGTTTAAAAAGGCTCTGAGTACAAAATATGATCAGAATTTCTCAGTACACAAATCAGACAAAAGTACTGTTCATTCAAATAAAAACGTGATGTTGACATTTTTTTCTTGTGGACAAATTGCTGATATATAAATTGTTTCTATGACTCATTTATTTTCTTTAAACAAACTAAACAGCAAAATCAAATAAGGAGGAGGCAGACTGTATTGAATCCGTTTCTTTATCAAACAGTTTTCCATAAATAAAATCCAAATCCAATTTCAAAGGACACTCTTTTGTATGACAATTTACAGTTTGATGTGTGTGGTTTCTTTCTAAAAAGAAATGAGACAACTTTACTTTCTATCAGTAACACAAGTGCTTCTCCAAAACACAATACAAACTGACACTTAAGACACTAATATGCATAATCGCTAACTAGATTAGCGCTCCGTGCTAAGTAGTAACTTCTCATCAAGAATAAAAACAATACAATCATTTACTCACCTCTGACGGAGGCACACTGGATCTAACAACACAAAAGACAATCTAACTCTCAATACTTCATAACATTGATTCAGCAACCCAACAGCAGCAGTTGCGGCAGTGAACTCTCTCTCTCTCTCTCTTGCAACAATTACAGTGCCCTCCATAATTATTGGCACCCCTGATAAAGATTTTTTGTTAGCTTCTAATATTTTTTTTTAATTCAAATAATATGGGACCTTAATGGAAAAAAAGAGAAAAATCCAACCTTCAATACAAGTGCATTTATTCAGTGGGGAAAAAATCCCACATAAAGAAAAAATTATTTGACATCAAATAATGTGTGTCACAATTATTAGCACCCCTGGTGTTAATACTTTGTACAACCCCCTTTTGCCAACAAAACAAGGTCTGGGGACTGAGATGGCCATGGGAGGAGCTTGATTTTGTGTCTGGTGAACAATTTCTGTGTAGATTTGGCCATATGTTTAGGGTCATTGTCTTGCTGAAAGACCCAGTGACGACCCATCTTCAGCTTTCGGGCAGAGGGCAACCGATTTTGATTTAAAATGTCCTGGTATTTCAAAGCATTCATGATAGCATGCACCCTAACAAGAGTCCCAGGGCCTTTGGAAGCGAAACAGCCCCACAGCATCACTGACCCACCCCCAGACTTCACAGTGGGTATGAGGTGCTTTTCAGCATGCACATCTTTCGTGGCACGCCAGACCCACTTAGAGTGTTTGTTGCCAAAAAGCTCAATCTTGGTCTCACACAAAAATATACACGGTTCCAGGCTTTAACTGGGACCGTGTCCTTTGGTCAGATGAGACCAAGATTGAGCTTTCTACACAGAAATGGTTCACCAGACACAAAATCAAGCTCCTCCCATGGCCATCCCAGTCCCCAGACCTTGTTTTGTTGGCAAAGGGGGTTGTACAAAGTATTAACACTAGGGGTGCTAATAATTGTGACACACATTTTTTGATGTCAAATAATTTTTTCTTTATGTGGGATTTTTTTCCCCACTGAATGAATAAACTTGTATTGAAGGTTGGATTTTTCTCTTTTTTTCCATTAAGGTCCCATATAATTTGAATTTAATTTTCAGGGGTGCCAATAATTATGACGTGCGCACGTGCAGCCTTACATTACACAGAAACAAGGACCCAAATGGGACTGCTCATAGCTGCTGGCAAAAATCGATGATCAAATTAGTTGGCAACTAATTTATTAATCGATTTAATTTATTAGTTGTTGCAGCCTTACTTATAATAATGAAATTCATACCTAAAAATAGAGATAGATGTAGGTAGGTAGGTAGGTAGGTAGGTAGGTAGCAACTAATCGATTAATAAATTAGTTGCCAACAAATTTGATAATCAAATACTGCCGGCAGCTATGAGCAGTCCCGTTTGAGTCCTTGTTTGTGCGTGATGTGAGGCTGCATGTGCACGCCAGTGATTAGAGCAAGAGAGAGAGAGTTTACTGCTACACTCAGGTTGGGTTGCTGAATCAATAATATTACCAAGTGTCGAGAGTTAGATTGTCTTTTGTGTTGTTAGATCCAGTGTATATCCGTCAGAGGTGAGTAAATGAAGCCAATTGTATTGTTTGTGTTCTTTGTTGATAAGATGTTTCTAGTTAGCGATTATGCAAATCAGTGTCTTAAGTGTACTTTTGTGTTGTGCTTTGGGGGAAGCATATGAGCACTTGAGTTCTTGTTAGATAGTAAATTTGTCTCTTTTTTTTTTTCTTTTTTTTTTTGATAAAGAAACCACACACATAACCCCATCCATATAACGGTCTCCTTTTAACACAAACTCCCATTCAAGCTAAAATTGTCATACATACCTTATTCGATTTTTTTGTTTAGTTTGTTTAAGGAAAATAAATGAGTCATTGACACAATTTATATCAGCGATTTGCCCACAAAAAAAAAAAGTCAATCAGCAGCACTTTTGTTTATTTGAATGAACAGGACTTTTGTCTTCTTTGTCTACTGAGAAATTGTTTTCATGTGTTATACTCCAAACATTTATTTAAAAAGTTTTATGCCCTTTAAACAGTACTGTACCGTAATGAAATATTATTTTTGAAGGAAATAGTCATCTATTTTGTCTTCATTGTTACTGACAACATGCCTAAAACAACTTCAAGTTAAATTGTGAAGGTAACTGAAAAAAAAGTGACATTTTTCCGAATAATCGTTTAATTAATCCCCTGATTAATCGATTACAAAAATAATCGTTAGTTGCAGCCCTAATAGATAGACAGAAAGATAGATAGAGTTAAATTTACAGTAGTAAACTTCAAAACATAATAATAATAACAGTTGAAGTAAATAAGATTGGAAAAATAAATACAATACAATACAAAATATAGGATGTCACATTTGATTATTTAACTATGCATTTATTCATTTAATGTTAGCCGTCCTGGTCCTCCATAAAAAGATTCACAAATATTTTTTTTATTTGAGAAAATATCTTTTGGTGTTTTCATTTTACTGAGAAGTAAATAATCATTGAATTGTTAAAACAACTAATTAATCTGTATTTTTATTTCCAAATAAAATCTTATGTGGTAGTTTTAAAAAGCTGATATAAATAAATTAATAGATATTTTATTATTTCATTGTTATTTTATTTTCATGACTTGACTGCGCTGACTTTGTGTGTCTAGTCTCTCCTTAAAGCCAGCCAAGTACTGTCCATGTAGCTCAGGTATTGCTTTGCATGCATGACAACGTGCATGTGCATGATCATTCATATTTTCTGCACGTTGACTGATCATATGTGCTGTTCTATATGCGTATGTACTGACGTTAGATGCATCTGCATGCCAGGCATGTGGAACGGGACCACCAAGGTGGCGGTGAAGACCCTGAAGCCCGGCACCATGTCCCCCGAGGCCTTCCTGGAGGAGGCTCAGATCATGAAAAGGCTGCGCCATGACAAGTTGGTGCAGCTGTACGCCGTGGTGTCGGAGGAGCCCATCTACATAATCACCGAGTTCATGAGTCAAGGTGCGCGTTTATACAAGGGTTCTCCACCGCGAGAGCCAGTTTGATACGCCACGATACAAAACTTCGATGTTACGCAATACAAAGAATTTCACCCAATATTAATTTTCCTTCTTTAAGAAAAGTTTTTTTCCAAACAGATAATTTTTTCTTTTTTAAAATAAAAAAAAGAAATTGGAAATATTTACTATTTTTAACTTTTTTTTATTGGCAAAATAAAAGCAGCTTTAATGAGTTTTTAAAAGTTGAATATTTACTTTTTTTATTAATGTAACTGAATAAATGTTTAAAAAAAAAAAAAAAATATATATATATATATATATATATATATATATATATATTTATATACTATATACCGTGGGGAGAACAAGTATTTGATACACTGCCATTGTCAGTGTATCAAATACTTGTTCTCCCCACTGTAGATATACAGTGGGGCAAATAAGTATTTAGTCAATCACCAATTGTGCAAGTTCTCCTCCTTGAAAAGATCAGAGAGGCGTGTAATCGTCAACATGGGTAAACCTCAACCATGAGTGACAGAATGTGGAAAAAAACCCAGAAAATCACATTGTTTGATTTTTAAGGAATTTATTACCAAATTAGAGTGGAAAAGAAGTATTTGGTCACCTACAACAAGCAAGATTTCTGACTGTCAAAGAGGTCTAACTTCTGCTAGCGAGGTCTAACAAGGCTCCACTCGTTACCTGTATTAATGGCACCTGTTTTAACTCATTATCGGTATAAAAGACACCTGTCCACAACCTCAGTCAGTCACACTCCAAACTCCACTATGGCCAAGACCAAAGAGCTGTCGAAGGACACCAGAGACAAAATTGTAGACCTGCACCAGGTTGGGAAGACCGAATCTGCAATAGGTAAAACGCTTTATGTAAAAAAATCAACTGTGGGAGCAATTATTACAAAATGGAAGACATACAAGACCACTGATAATCTCCCTTGACCTGGGACTTCATGCAAGATCTCACCCCGTGGCGTCAAAATGATAACAAGAACGGTGAGCAAAAATCCCAGAACCACACGGGGGGACCTAGTGAATGACCTAAAGAGAGCTGGGACCACAGTAACAAAGGCTACTATCAGTAACGCAATCCGCCGCCAGGGACTCAAATCCTGCACTGCCAGACGTGTCCCCCTGCTGAAGAAAGTAAACGTCCAGGCCCGTCTGCGGTTCGCTAGAGAGCATTTGGATGATACAGAAGAGGACTGGGAGAATGTGTTATGGTCAGATGAAACCAAAATAGAACCTTTTAGTAGAAACACAGGTTCTCGTGTTTGGAGGAGAAAGAATACTGAATTGCATCCGAAGAACACCATACCCACTGTGAAGCATGGGGGTGGAAACATCGTGCTTTGAGGCTGTTTTTCTGCAAAGGGACCAGGACGACTGATCTGTGTAAAGGAAAGAATGAATGGGGCCAAATATCGAGAGATTTTGAGTGAAAATCTCCTTCCATCAGCAAGGGCATTGAAGATGAGACATGGCTGTGTCTTTCAGCATGACAATGATCCCAAACACACAGCCAGGGCTCCAAAGGAGTGGCTTCATAAGAAGCATTTCAAGGTCCTGGAGTGCCTAGCCAGTCTCCAGATCTCAACCCCATAGAAAATCTGTAGAGGGAGTTGAAAGTCCGTGCTGCCCAACGACAGCTCCAAAATATCACTGCTCTAGAGGAGATCTGCTTGGAGGAATGGGCCAAAATACCAGCAACAGTGTGTGAAAAGCTTGTGAAGAAAACAGAAAACAGAAAACGTTTAGCCTCCATTATTGCCAACAAAGGGTACGTAACAAAGTATTGAGATGGAGTTTTGGTATTGACCAAATACTTATTTTCCACCATAATTTGCAAATAAATTCTTTAAAAATCAAAAATTGTGAGTTTCTGTTTTTTTTTTTTTTTTTTTACACATTCTGTCTCTCATGGTTGAGGTTTACCCATGTTGACAATTACAGGCCTCTCTAACATTTTCAAGTGGGAGAACTTGCACAATTAGTGGTTGACTTAATACTTATTTGCCCCACTGTTTATATATATGAATTAATTTCCTATCTTGAGGTACAACGGTATACGTATATACCGTTGTACCTCAAGATATGAAATTAATGCGGAGTTGCTTTTATAGCTTGAGTTTTTTGTATAAGGAATCGCGTTTTACATGCAAATCACATAATTCGTTCCAAGCTCTACTAAAACACCCCATTAAATTTGCTGTCATGTCCTCTGATTAACTGTCTTTATTTGTAATGCAACATAGTGTAACTAGTTTGTTAGGTTACAGCTCATCCTACAGACGTTATCACATGACTACTTGACTACCTTTGCTTGCTATTTCATTTCGCTGTTTGTGCCTTGAAAAAGTTATATTCTTTTGTATCATTTACCGGTACATGAACATTGTGTTGCAAATTGTGGAGGGTATATTTTGGTTGTTCACATTAATAGTCAAACGTAATTACCCGGGCTGTCAAACGATTAAAATTTTTAATCGAGTTAATTACAGCTTAAAAATTAATTAATCGTAATTAATCGCAATTCAAACCATCAAATATTCATTCATTCAAATATGCCATATTTTTCTGTAAATTATTGTTGGAATGGAAATATAAGACACAAGACGGATATATACATTCAACATATGGTCCATAAGTACTGTATTTGTTTATTATAACAATAAATCAACAAGTTGGCATTAACATTATTAACATTCTGTCAAAGCGATCTATGGATAGAAAGATTTGCAGCTCTTAAAAGATAAATGTTAGTACAAGTTATAGAAATTTTATATTAAAATCGTTTTGATCAAATTTGTAAAATTTTCAATCAGAAAATAAAGCAGTACCCCGCCATTGTCGTTGTTAATAATTACACAATGCTCATGGGTCGCACCCAAGCACCAGCAGAGGGCGACAAAACTCCAAAAAACACAAGTAACAAGTAAAGATTACACTGTACTGTCATTTTAGTCTGTTTGAGCGGGGCATGTGCGTTAATTGCGTCAAATATTTTAAAGGGATTAATTAAAAAAATTAATTACCACCCGTTAATGCGATAATTTTGACAGCCCTAGTAATTACATTATGGTTATGACGTACCCTATTTACATGATTTCGACTATACGACCAGGAGTGGGAACCTCAGGGCACCTCACGATGCGATACGATTCACGATACAAGGCTCATGATAACGATTATCTCACGATATCACGATACAGCGATTATTGATATATTGGTCAGAAATTTGATAGATGATATTCTACGATATAACTGTTGAAACGAAGAAAAAAAAAGATATTTCAAAATAGAAAAAATACTGTTTAAGTCATTTATTAAACAGTGACACCTTTTCTGTGCAACATTGGTGTAAAATATGAATCTACTGCAAATTGTGTACCTGCACATATAGAGGAAACAAACCACAACCACTGATATCTCTTGGAGAGATCATGATGAATGGCACCCTTAATTTCTTTAAAGTTTTAAATCTTTAGGAAAAAAAAAAAACAGTGGTGTAGGTGTCAGTCAGCAGTTGAGCTTGGAGTGGGGCAATGATAAATTTGGTGGGTCCTTTCTTCGTATCTGACCTTCGATGCCAAAAGCATTGGTTTGAGCAGTTCCACCATCTGCTTCAGTATTTGAGATGTTGGACTCACAATTTTCCTCACCTTAAAAACAACAAACTAAAACAAAAAATATTAGTTACTTAATAGCTTTTGAGTTGAAATCCTGATTTTTTTTTTGGTGTTGGAAGTATTGAGTGAATTAAGGAAATATGAATTGAATGTATAGAAATTAAAAATGCAATAATTACCTATTTTTAATATGTAGGCTACATTAATTATCATGCACATCACCTTACATATCTCGGAAGCTATTCAAACCATTTGTATAGCTTTTTGCATCAAAATGGCAGTAATAACAGTTTGTGTTGTAAACTAGATGGAAAGTGGTTCTCAAATAATATCACATAAATCAGTAAATTCATGTAGGCTTCTTCGATATTCATTTTCATCGAGTTTAGGGTCCTGGTTTATTTTAAAACACTCAACACTAAATGTCATCAAAATAATACATGTAAATTAAAAAATCAATTACATTGCAAAACTTTCTTTACCTCAAGTGATGAAAGCGAAGGAGTGAAGAAATCCGTGTCCACTTTGTCACCAGATGCCAGTGAACCTTATTTTTCTTAGACAATTCTTGCATACAGCAAAGTCCGTGTTCACCTTACTTCCTTTCTTGTTGGTGTAAAATATAATGTGTGTCCACATGTGTGATTTGTAGCAATATTTTTGTCACTTTTTCCTCCACCGTTCCCACAAAGCTTTTTTCTTTTTTTAACCCACTTGGAGCTTCCTCTCCTCTTCTGTAGGAGACTTGTGCGCACTTTACCTTCACCACCACTCTTGAGCGACCCTAGTGGACCGCCAAGGAACTGCTCAACAAACATTGAGCAGTTTACAGCGTCCAATGGCACAATATGTCAAATAAAAGTATCGATACTTGGCGGGTTGCAAAATATCGCGATATATCGCTGTATCGAGATATTGTCACACTCACTCTTATTTACGACGCAAGAGTCTCAACCACTATTTTGTCTCCTGTCGTCTTTTTTTTGTTTTGTCTTATTAGTCGTGGAGCAGTGTCTCGTCCACCATTTTGTCGCCATGTTTTACTTTATTTTATGAATATGATGTATAGTACACGTTTTTTGGATAATAATTTTGAGATTTAGGATATATTTAGGGGTAGTTAAAGGGTTAGTTTTGACTTACATGGAAATTTGGGTAACGTCGGTAGCGTAAGAACGGAACTTGTTTGTAACCCAAGGACTACCTGTATGTATTACAGTGTGTATAATCTTTCTTAGGATTATCATTTTTCACAATATGAAGCAAAAAAGCTTCGAAAAACCTTTCGTAAAATGAATTTTTCTTGTAGCGAAGCTTTCGTATCCTGAGGTACCACTGTATATAATCTTTTAACCCTTTCAGGGACAGCATTCACTGCATTGGACAGGTATTCAAAAGTTTATACTTAAATTTTGAGGCAAAAAAATTTCAGTATTTCTGATCCTACTGTCCTAAATCAAGATTCAACCATTCCTGTCTGTCTGGCTCCTTACAGGAAGTTTACTGGATTTCTTAAAAGATGGCGAGGGGCAAAACCTTAAGCTACCCCAGCTTGTCGACATGGCGGCGCAGGTCATTGACAATGAAATAAAAAACGAACATGTATGTTTGACTTTATAATAAGAGTGCGGGATTTCAGATCGCGGCCGGTATGGCTTACATCGAGAGGATGAACTACATCCACAGGGACCTGCGTGCTGCCAACATCCTCGTCGGAGACAACCTGGTGTGCAAGATTGCAGACTTTGGTCTGGCCAGGCTCATCGAGGATAACGAGTACACTGCTAGACAAGGTAAGTCTAATGAGAACGTGAACAAGTGTGTGTATTGGAGAGAACAAGAAATAACTGGGTGTGTTTTATTGAATGTGTGCATGAGATCGCACATGCGTGATTGAAAGAGAGTGTGAGACAATGTGGCAGGGAAATAACAGCAGGTCAGATCCACAAAGCGATAGGGCAAAAGAATACTGGAATATTGTTTTGAACGTTGATATTCCCGTGTGTGTTTGAAACCTCCGTGAAGTTGGCCACCCATACGACGCAAATTTATACAGACAAGTTTCCTAGGCGAAAATTGGACGGCACAAGCTTTGACCTTTTCTACTCCGGACTTCCGGTTAAGACAGAATGAAGTGTGGTTGAAGTAGACAAAGTTTTAAACTGCCGAATCAAACCAGAGGAACCCACGTAATCTCCCAAAATGGATTCAGCACGACGTAGATGAGACGCCGGGACTTTCTGTGCTGTGCTTGGTTGTGTGAACTCCTGGAAGCGCCTAATAGATGCTTGGAAGTGGAATATTTTGAACTGCGTCCAGCTTCAAAGCGCCAGTGTGGCTCTACCTTGCCATGCGCCTTAAATCAAGCAGACAAGAAGTTATCGATGTGCTTTAAAGCTAAACGATTCACCTAAAAGATTGCATGTTTGTTCTTATCACTTCGTTGATCATTCGTGGCCAAAATTCTCACAATCTGATCAGCCTGTGTTAACATGGGGTGTCGACTAATGCGCTGGACACTTGAGTGACCAAAATTACAAACAATGTTATAGTTGCCGAATGCAGAAGGGCTGACACAGATTTTATTGTTACAAGGAAATACTATAACGGAATTTTCATCTAGTTAGGTTATAGTTATGGTACTGTATTTATCGCACATGTACATACAGTGTGAAAAGTATCTGAACCTTTTGGAATTTCAAACATTTTTGTATAAAAGCACCATCAAATGTGATCTGATCTTTGTCAAAATCACACAGATGGAAAAAAGAGTGTCCGTTTAAACTAAAACCACCCAAACATTTATAGGATTTCATATTTTAATGAGGATACCATGCAAACAATGACAGAAGGGGGAAAATAGGAAGTGAACCATCACATTTAATGTTCTGTGCCCTTTGGTAGCAATAACTTCAACCAGACGCTTCCTGTAGCTGCAGATCAGTCTGGCACATCAGATCTAATCTTGACTAATTCTTCTCTACAAAGCTGATGTAGGTCAGTCAGATTCCTGGGATGTTTGGCATGAATCACTGTCTTTAGGTCATGCCACAGCATCTCCATGGGGTTCAAGTCTGGACTTGGCTACTCCACAACGTGTATTTTTCCTTCTGAAACCATTCTGGAGTTGATTTAGTTCTGTGTTTGAATCATTGTCATGTTGCAGCATCCATCCCCTTTTTAGCTTCAACTGTCTGACAGACGGTCTCAAGTTTTCCTGCAAAGCATCCTGATAAAGTTTTGAAATCATTCTTCCATTAATGATTGCAAGTTGTCCAGGCCCCGAGGTAGCAAAACAGCCCCAAGTCATGATGCTATCTCCTCCATGCTTCACGGTGGGGATGGTGTTGGTGTACTGTTCCATTTTTCCTCCACACATGACGTTGTGCATTACTCCCAAACAATTCAGTTTTGGTTCCGTCAGTCCACAAAATATTTTGCCAAAACTTCTGTGGAGTTTTCAAGTGCCTTTTTCCGAACATTACACGAGCAACAATGTTTTTTTAGGCAGCAGTGGCTTCCTCAGTCGAGTCCATGAACATCATTCTTAGCCACAGTTTTACATATAGTTGATGTGTGCACAGAGATATTAGACTGTGTCAGTGATTTCTGCCTTTAAGTCTTTAGCAGACACTCTAGGGTTCTTTTTTTTTTTACCTCTCTGAGTATTCTGCTCTGAACTAAGCCTGAACGATATATCGTTTAAACATCACCATCGCGATGTGCGCATGCGCGATAGTCCCATTGCAAGGACGTGCGATAGATTTTTTTTTTTCCCAATTCACCAGCCTTTGTTCTGCTCCATTCGCTGCACAGCCTCCCCCACCCCCTCTCCCAGCTCTCAGTCACTGCGGCACTTGCTTATTAAAGTTAACGATGGCTTTGATCTGGCCAAAGAAGCCGGGCAGCAATCTGTCAATCATCTTTCAACTTGTTAAACAGTTTCTGCAAGGAAGCGTGTGCTGGAATGAATGTGTGTGTCCGTGGGGATGTTCGAGACATATAAAATAAACGCCAGAAGTGATTATGAGGAGTTTGTAATTTTTACATGTCACTCCAAGAGTCACAGCCATGCAGATAGCTGATAGATAGATAGCTGCAAATAGCAGGGTGCTCGAATACTTATTTTGTTCACTGCATTTAACGTAAATCGTATTGTATCGTGAGCTACCCAGAGGTAGCACTAGTTCTAATCCTGGAAAACCCAAACAAGGGACTCATCCCGTTCATCTACTGGAGAGTAATTTAGTATCTGTGTACAATATGGACATTCCTATCAGGCATCAGTTGTAGCTCCAGAACCACTTACCGATCAACAGAATTATATATGCGCACTGACTGTATACTCTATGTATACAGTATATAGTGTATATTTAGTAGATAATTATGAAAGCATGCTGCCTTGTTGCCATGGCTGCAGGAGCCAAGTTCCCCATCAAATGGACGGCTCCGGAAGCGGCGCTGTACGGACGCTTCACCATCAAATCAGACGTGTGGAGCTTCGGCATTCTTCTCACTGAGCTTATCACCAAGGGACGCGTGCCCTACCCAGGTAAAAAGTTTCAAGTACACAGCCAGAAGACACTTTATTCAGTACTGTGTATCTATCCAGGGTTAGGTGGTAGAAAAAGATTCACACTTTCTTTTCAGAAGTGTCACTTCAAAACTATCTGAAATGAAAGATTTAGAAACGTACTTTTTAGCTGGATTAAGGGAGCAATACCTTACAGTTGCAACGTGATTGAATATAAAATGTTACGATTAGTGCTGCAACGATTAATCGATTAACTCAGGTAATTCGATTCGATAGAGGGATCACACTCCTTAGCCTCCCCGGTAAAGTCTATTCAGGGGTGCTGGAGAGGAGGGTCCGTCGGGAAGTCGAATCTCCGATTCAGGAGGAGCAGTGTGGTTTTCGTCCCGGCCGTGGAACAGTGGACCAGTGGACCAGCTCTACACCCTCGGCAGGGTCCTCGAGGGTGCATGGGAGTTCGCCCAACCAGTCTACATGTGTTTTGTGGATTTGGAGAAGGCGTTCGACCGTGTGCCTAGGGGAGTCCTGTGGAGGATGCTCCGGGAGTACGGGGTACCGAGCCCCTTGGTAAGGGCTGTTCGGTCCCTGTACGACCGGTGTCAGAGTCTGGTCCGCATTGCCGGCAGTAAGTCGAATTCGTTCCCAGTGAGGATTGGACTCCGCCAAGGCTGCCCTTTGACACCGATTCTGTTCATAATTTTTATGGACAGAATTTCTAGGCGCAGCCGAAGCGTTGAGGGTGTCCGGTTTGGTGGCCTCAACATTGGATCTCTGCTTTTTGCAGACGATGTGGTGCTGTTGGCTTCATCAAGCCGTGACCTCCAACTCTCACTGGGGCGGTTTGCAGCTGAGTGTGAAGCGGTTGGGATGAAGATCAGCACCTCCAAATCCGAGACCATGGTCCTCAGCCGGAAAAGGGTGGCATGCCCTCTCCGGGTCGGGGATGAGATCCTGCCCCAAGTGGAGGAGTTCAAGTATCTTGGGGTCTTGTTCACGAGTGAGGGTAGGAGGGAGCGGGAGATTGATAGGCGGATCGGTGCAGCGATGCGGACTCTGCACCGGTCCATTGTGGTGAAGAAGGAGCTGAGCCAAAAGGCGAAGCTCTCGATTTACCGGTCGATCTACGTTCCTACCCTCACCTATGGTCACGAGCTGTGGGTCGTGACCGAAAGAACAAGATCACGGATACAAGCGGCCGAAATGAGTTTCCTCCGCAGGGTGTCCGGGCTCTCCCTTAGAGATCGGGTGAGAAGCTCGGTCATCCGGGAGGGGCTTGGTGTCGAGCCGCTACTCCTCCGCGTTGAGAGGAGCCAGTTGAGGTGGCTCGGGCATCTGGTTCGGATGCCTCCTGGACGCCTCCCTGGAGAGGTGTTCCGGGCATGTCCCACCGGCGGGAGGCCCCGGGGTCGACCCAGGACATGCTGGAAATTTTTTTTGAGACTATGTCGCTCGGCTGGCCTGGGAACGCCTTGGAATCCCGCCGGAGGAGCTGGCTGAAGTGGCTGGGGAGAGGGAAGTCTGGGCTTCCCTGCTGAAGCTGCTGCCCCCGCGACCCGACCCCGGAATAAGCGGAAGATAATGGATGGATGGATGGAATTCGATTAGGAAAAAGCTTCATATCAAATTTTGCTGCTTCGAGGATTCGTTTAATTAGAATGCATGGTAATGATTTGTACTGCCCTCGAGTGGCAACAGTGAATATGACGTAACTCATCTAACATGGCTGAATCCAGTAAATAAATAAATAAAATTCCTGAGTTTTAAAAAATTACGCAGAATTGCACTTTCATATAAAAATAAATTAAAATACCTGAGCTTAGCCTCAATTAACGAATGAGGATCTAAGTACAACAAAAGTACAATTGGCTAACTTGAACAGCAAAAGTCCATTAGCTTAAATGCCATAAAATGGTAACTTTTTTGCAATGCTCTTAACAAACTGTTCAAACGCTTATTCACACACACACACACACACACACACACACACACACACACACACACACACACACACACACACACACACACACACACACACACACACACACACACAAAAACGGTTAAATATACCCATAAACTAAATTACGAATGCATTAAAAAAAAATTAGCTCAAACAAAAACTTACCTTATGTTGATCTTAACAAGGAGCAGCTGGATCCAGTCATGTTAAGTGAGCTATGTCATATTTACTGTTGCCAATAGAGGGTAGTATATCCACCCAAATCAATAAAACTAAATGCAAACACTTTCAAAACAAATCATTATAACGGCCAGTGGCGGACTCAGCAATTTTGGGGCCTAAGGCGAACATATCCAGGGGCCGTCTTAATGGGTCAGGGGTTAAAAAGTTGTGGAAGAAATATGTTCCGGTACACTAGGGCTGTCCTAAACAACAACTTTTCTCCTGATTAGTCAGCCGACTAGTTTTACGTTTAGTGAACTAATCTAATGATTTTCTTTGTTTTTATTTTTATTTTTTTACTAATTTAGCAATGAAATTTTAGTTGACGCTTTACAAAACCATTTTGTAACACTTAAATTCTTTATTAAAGTACAAATTATCATGTAAATAGCAATAATTAATCACAAATAAACAATGAGGTTAAATGCTGATAGCATTTACTAGTGCAAAAGAATCGAAAGTAAACAGATTCAGAACACTGACTTTGCCTTTCCAGCATTATTCAAAACAATTCTTAAAAAAAAAATTCTAGCACTGTTAGTATAGTATACTCTTATATATAATAGTAGTATAATAATTATACATTGCCAATCATATTTGTCATAAAGGGTGTCATTTGAAAGCTATTCTTAGTGTAGAATCTGTATTCTGTAGTATTTACTCAACATATTATAATATTAATTCTGAAGTATGTGGGATTAACTCCAGAAATCGTTATTTATATGACGATCATGACGTGCTTTTATTTTGAATTGTTCACCGGAGGTACGTTCGCTAAACCGCTAACCGAAAGCTTTTCACTCCGTAAAAAAACATTTTCGTCATTACTTGAGGTGTCACTAATAGATTTAATTTTTTTTTCGTTAGCAAATGCTGTTTACCAGCTGTTCAATGTTATTTTATGACTGATTGGAACTGTACTGCATTGTTTCGCCACAGGGTGTGCTGTCGTGTATTTTATGTTCGGTGTGAAGAAGAAGAAGAAAGTCAAAAGAGGCATTAGCGGCCTGTTCTCAACTTCTCCCTCACTGCACTTTGGCTCTCATGGATAGCACGTTCGCTCATGTGTTCAAAATAAACGATAGCCGACGTGCAAAGTAGCAAGTGAGCTGTAAAAATAGCGAGCTTAGTGGCGTGAAAACCGCGGGAGAGCTAAGTGAGGCTAACAAACAGCTAAGCCGAGCTAAGCGATGCTAAACGGCGCTAAATGAAGCTACGCGACTGATACTCAGTCCGTCATAGTGGAACAGTCCATTGTAGTGCGTGGGGGGAGGGGGGGGGAATAATATAAATGCAGCATTCAAATGGCTTTCTTTTTTGTTTTGTTATTTGTTTGTTTGGAATGCTGACATAATTATACATGACGAATAGTTGGGGGTGCAGCTGGCTCCGGTGGCCCAAGCCCTTGCTCGTTGGGGCAAGGGCAGCTGGTTTGGGGCCCCCTAATGGTTGGGGGCCTAAGGCAATCGCCTACTTCGCCTGAATAGCAGATCCGCCTATGATAACGGCACTCTAATTAAACGAATACTCAAAGCAACAAATTTGATTCGAAGCTTTTTTGATTAGTTAATGGATTAATCGTTGCAGCACTAAAATAGATGAATGAATAGACAAATAAATGAAAATATAAAAGTATGTTTTGTCATTGGCTTGTACTTTTGGTCATTGAAAATCACAAATGGAAAAAAACAATGGCAATTTTTTTCTTTGCCTTCGCCTTTTCTATTTTGTTTGTCATTGTCCTTGCCTTTGTTTTTACCGAAAGGAATGGTCCGTACATCAAATAAACAAACTGTGTCCTTTTCGATCAGGTGAAAAATGCAATATTTTATCATTTACAATTGGTCTTAGCTTTGTTGAACTTTTGTATGTGATCTGATTAGGTGGTGTTCCTGTCACAACGCAATTTGCTTCAGTTCCTTTCCTTCTGTTCCTCCTCAAATCTCTTGAAGGCATGAACAACCGCGAGGTGCTGGAGCAGGTAGAACGAGGCTATCGGATGGCCTGTGCCCCGGGCTGCCCCGCCTCGCTCCACGAGCTCATGCTGCAGTGCTGGCGGCGCGAGGCCGACGAGCGGCACACCTTCGAGTACCTGCAGTCCTTCCTGGAGGATTATTTCACCGCCACCGAGCCGCAGTACCAGCCCGGCGAGAACCTGTGACCGCGCACGCAAACAAAAACACACACATACGAAGAGCAAAAAAAAACATAACACGATGTGGCCTTTTCCCTGCAACCTTTCGGGACGGGCGAGGAGCTCGCTTGGACCTCGGCTGATCGGGCCCTGCAGTGATGTTGCTTTACTCGGTAACCATGACAACAAGGAAGAAGATGTAGATGGTCGGGGAGGAGGGATGCGACTTGGCACATGATCCTCGCATCTTTCTCAGCCGCCATATACTGTTTGTTCCATTCATTCTCGCATTTTTTGGCACCTGATGGTCATGTTGTGTCTGAGCAAACATTAGGAAGCCTTTGGGGTTGGTGTGTGTGTATGTGTGTAGAATCTAGATAATCTATCTATACTAAAGATGGATTAAAACAGGGGTTCTCAAATTTGGGTCTTTAGACAATAGTTAACTGCAATGAATTGTCACGGTGATGAAACAAAAAAGCAACAACTCCTCCCGACTCTGATATGATTGTGATGTATCATTACATAAATCTAACATCGTTGCATGAATGAAGTATTTTTTCCCCTTGTAGATGTTTGAGAACCCCTGGATCAGAATTTACATATTCAAGAGGATGTACTTGTACGGTTACATTTACTTGAACAGATCAGTCAGTTCCAGTATTAAAGTTATCCCAATTCCATGTAAAAATGAGCAAATAGTGTCCGTAAGTCAAGAGAGAGAGTGATGGTGATTGAATAACTTGGTTTGTATGAGTCGTCTCTTTTAGTTGTTTTAATTTAACACATCACAAAGAATATATATCAAAGTCAGCATTTATTCATTCATTGGGAGGGCAGGGTGAAAGCAAAAAAAAGGGAAATGTCATATTTCAGAACTTTTTTACTGTACCCTTCTTTATGGACTTTAACCCTGTCATCATGTAATAAAGATAAGATATATTTGGATAAGCTCCCTTTAAGCTAAAAGTAGTGGTGATTTGTTTTGTTGTTCACAGTGTTGTTTTCGACAATGATGACGATAACGAAAATATTTCTTCAACGAACACTTTTTTTTCATAACGAGGACGAGACGATAACGGGCTAAAATTGTGTTAAGGAGACTAAAACATAAGATGAATGCCAGTTTTTGTCTGACGAGACAAAAATGCGCAATAGTTTCCGTCACATGTTCACAATGTGTGACATTTAATATGTAGTTCGCCTGCATTGTAGCATTGTCTGGTTGTGTCACTCACGACATGCTGCGCCCCCCACCGTCCCCGAATCACCAGTGTGTCATCTCCGGTCTCCATGCAAGCTTGCACACACGGTAAGATTTGTTTTCTTATCGTCGAATATGCATTGTTGCTTTATTTAGTCTTTATTATAGATTGAAGGAATCTGACCTTCTAGCCAGACCACCAGAATCGCGCCAGCCGAACTGCCAGACCCGCCCTGGCGCGGATCCAATGGCCCAGTCTGGCAGGACCCGGCAATCCAGCCAGAAGGGCAAACTCTGCGCGTTCACCATAGTCTTAACTAGGGTTGTTCCGATGATGTTTTTTTGCCCCCGATCCGATCTCGATCGTATTAGTTTGAGTATCTGCCGATCCCGATATTTCCCGATCCGATTGCTTTTTTTTTTTGCTCCCGATTCAATTCCAATCATTCCCGATAATTTTTCCCGATCATATACATTTTGGCAATGCATTAAGAAAAAAAAAAAAAAAAAAACTCGGACGAATATATATATTCAACATACAGTACATAAGTACTGTATTTGTTTATTATGACAATAAATCCTCAAGATGGCATTTACATTATTAACATTCTTTCTGTGAGAGGGATCCACGGATAGAAAGACTTGTAATTCTTAAAGGATAAATGTGACTTTTTATATTGTGACTAAATATTGCCATCTAGTGTATTTGTTGAGCTTTCAGTAAATGACACTGTAGCCATTTAACTGTTCTGCCCAAATGCATGATGGGAAGTGCAACCATGACTGTGCATAGTGGCACCAATTGATATATCTTCTCTGCGTTGGGAAATAATATAGTGTTTAGAAAAAGATCAACCACTACCTTTGTTCCCCACATTGCTTCTCACGATATTGCTAATTGTTGAGAGAGGGATTTTAAGGCTTTAGCCAATTAAAAAAAGGCTCCAAAGAC
Source organism: Corythoichthys intestinalis (assembly GCF_030265065.1). NCBI lineage: Eukaryota > Metazoa > Chordata > Actinopteri > Syngnathiformes > Syngnathidae > Corythoichthys > Corythoichthys intestinalis. The sequence continues at coordinate 30,313,068 of NC_080416.1, forward strand.
TGCCAAATTCACTCTACTCATTTTACGCTTGCTTTTACCTCTATATATAGATAAAACGGCGCCATTATAGATTGAACGCGACAATGCATGAGTGGGTCGTGCACCACATGCGGTAATTACAGTTAAATATATTAACGTGATTTATTTTTGAAAAATTCATTACCGCTGTTAACGCGATAAATTTGATAGCCGTATTTTAAGCCAAAATTAAAGACTCTGGATGAGTGTAAGACATTTTGTCTGTAACGTTAAATACAATTAGAAAACAATTCAATTAAAAAGTATATATAGATTAAAAATATATATAGATTAAAAAAAGGTATGTCGGATATTTTTTTGCCGATTCCGATACTTTGAAGGTGACGTGATCGGACCCGATCGCATCTTTAGTCTTAACCCTTTGTACTGATTTTGAAAGGTTTAAAGAAGGCTCACTGAAAACAAGTTCATAATTTATTCAGTTCGACAGAGATCAAAACGGCAAGGCGAAACAGAAACACGGGGGGGGAGGCAAGCTCGTTCCAAATATCAGAAGTCAACAAAAGGTTCCCGAGAAAAATGACAATGATTAGTTGAACAGTCAGTCTTTTGAAGGCTCTCGCGGGGCGGGCCATGGGCAGGAAGAAGGGTGTGTTTGGGATTATTGTCGGTTTTTGGATTGGATAGGAGGATTCGGGAGTTATTATTGTCCGGGCAACGAGGGTTTGTGGATTTTCCACCTCAGCGTCAAAGGGGCTCTTGGAGTCTTGTTATCAGTTGGATATCGGGCGTTTTCCTGTGTTCCATGTGTTAGGACAGACCGTCCCGCCATCTGTTTTGGACCGTCCGGGAAAACTGATTGTGAGACTTGGTGGTGCAGACATGTGCTTGTCAGCGTCAATCTTGCTCAGTTAGTTGTAAGACGCATGCGTACTATCGCCAAGATCTGTGCTAAATGATCATAACACACTTAAACGTTCACTAAAACTAGATGAAATTAGTCTTTAATTTTCGTCAAACACATTTTGAGATGGCTGAAATCTGACTAAGACTAATAAGTATTATCGTCCAAAAGACTTAAGACGAAAATTAATTAATTAAAAGGGCTGCCAAAAACAACACTGGTTGTTCACAACAGTTGTGTGGTTAGTTACAATATATATATATATATATGTTTTGTATTTTTTAGTTATTCACTTACAGAGGTGGGTAGGAACACGTTACATTTACTCCGTTACATTTACTTGAGTAACTTTTCTAAGAAAAATGTACGTCCTACAAAAGTTTTACCACACCATACTTTTTACTTTTACTTGAGTAGATTCATGATTCACCAGATGACTTAGTTCTTTTTGAGAAGACTGGTGGATAAGTATGACCACATTGTATTCATTAGAGACGATCTGATCACATGATCGCTGTGTTGTTTCCGTCAATGATGATGATAACGAAAATATTTCATCAACCAGCAATTTTTTGATGACAATGACATCACGATGACAAGCTAACAACATGTATTGGGAGACTAAAACGTTACGAGATGGATGCCAGTTGTTGTCTGACGAGACGAGATGAAAATTCGCCATAGTTTCCATCATAAATTCACAATGTGTGATATTTTCTTATGTGTAGTTGGCACGCATCTTAGCAGTGTTTGGTCGTGTCACTCATGTGATGTGCTGCGCCTCCCCCGGCCCACACCATTCCAGGCTCCTTTTGTTAAACATGTGTCAGGTGCTGCTTGGTAAGTTTTGTTTTCTTATCTTGGTTATGCCATGTTGCTTTAGCCTTTAAAGGTCTGTGCTGAGTGATCATCACACACAAAACTAACTTGTAGCTTTAGCATAGCATTAGCATTTAGCGTGGTGACTCTGTGTCTTCTTAAACTCTTGGAAAACTTTTTACATACAGTTCGTGGGGTCCGGGTGAGTTTAAATAATTGCAAGTAATGTGCTGTTTTCAAAGTTGTCGCTCTTTGGACAGGTAATGGGTGTTCTGGTCTGAATTTGATGACTTTTGTGTCTTTTTGGCAAAATACAGTCATGTTAGCTGTCAGCCAGGGATCCCCAACCACCTCTGTAACCCTAAACCTGCTACCAGGCCCCAGGAAAATAATAAATAAATTGTTAACCCCCGCAATCTGGCCTGTGCCTCTTGACTAATCCGAGTTGAGATTTGGTACGTCGCCCTCTAGTGGTTAGCCACCATTACTAGGGTGTTTGCAAACCTATAGCAGCACAGCGTCAGTCTGTGTAAACATTAACGTTACCTGCTATTGGATGTGTGCTGTGGGCAGCTATGTCTTTGAACAGGTTTTTTTTTAGCCACCTGTTGAGCCAGAAGAGGAGCTTACAACTAAGTCTATTCTGCATAATATGTGGCTGTAAGCTAGCAGGTTGGGGACCACTGGAGTATAGTACTGTATGATAATAACAGTTTATATAGATCAGTACTTTTCAAATAGCTTTCAAATAGTGGAGCGATCCACCTAGCGTAAAGCTTTCAGGCGTGTAAAAAAGCAGGTGTGTCATATCACGGTATTTTGGAAGGAAAAGTACAAAAAAAAGGTAGGTGAGCCATAAAACCCTAAATTAATTAATTCGAGGATGAATTAGCTTTTTGAAAATGATTAACTATAAGTAGTAGCTATGAGTTGCCGTTTGTTAACTTGCAGGAATTCCATTTCTCTGTTCTAGTAATACATTTTAAAAAATTTACTCCCATATCTATGTAAAGCTTTAATAAAATGTTATAACGATAATACAGGGTTTTTGAAGGTCATTAAAAAGCATCAAAAGTCCTTAAATGGATTTTGCCAAAATCCAGGCCTTAAAAAGCATTAAATTAAATGTTTGAAGCATTAAAAATGACCAATTTTATTGGTTAAACAGCCCAAAATTACCTGACAGTTTAAAAACTTTTTAAAACATTATTTATTAGTGTTGTCTTGTCTGATACCATCGGGTATCCACAGCAAGAGAACATGAGATAAGATCATTACGGTATAAGAGAGCCGATAGTATCGGCTACCTGGTAATATCGGCAGATAAAGGCCTTTTAAAATGATATCGGATAGTATTCATATTGGATTTTCATTTTCGCTTTTGGGCCAATATGCAGGTTGCCTTCATAGTGAATGTAGAAGCATTCAGCCTTTGTACAAGGGCTGGTCACAGCTTAGCACAACATTTATGCTTATTGACCATTAGATGTACCCAAACCAAGATGCATGGGATTTATTATGTGAGTAGACCATTTGTATTCATGGTGCAAAAAAATTAAATGAACAATAAGTGATCCAAAAATAATGAATTATAAACTCATTAGATACCTCATTCACTGTTCTGATGCTGTGTGCCTTTGTTATTTTGAACCAGAAGCACTGTATGAGCCATATGTGATATGGCAGTTCCTTATTGGTACTTTGCACTTGATCCAGAAAACTGATGTTTGCACTATTTTGATTTCAACAATAAATATAGTGGTACAATATGGGCATTTTCCCCACAACTTAAGGTGAAGTTGTTCTTTTATTTTTTACAGTATGCTTTTTGAAAAAACCTTGAAGTTGTTACATTTGTCATTATTAAAATGTCCAGTTGGGCACCACAATTCAATTACCGGGTAGTCATAATATGTTAAGCCCACGACTGCATATATTAGTATCAGTTTGATACATACAGTGCCAGCCAAAAGTATTGGCACCGCTGCAATACTGTCAGATATTGCTCAATTTCTCTCAGAAAATGACTGCAATTACAAATGCTTGGTACTAATATCTTCATTTATTTTGCTTGCAATGAAAAAACAAAAAGAGAATGAATTTTTTTTAAGTCATTATCATTTTACACAAAACTCCCAAAATGGGCCAGACAAAAGTATTGGCACCCTGAGCCTAATACTTGGTAGCACAACCTTTAGACAAAATAACTGCGAACAACCTCTTCCGGTATCCATCAATGAGTTTCTTACAATGCTCTGCTGGAATTTTTGACCATTCTTCTTTGGCTAACTGCTCCAGGTCTGTGAGATTTAAAGGGTGCCTTCTCCAAACTGTCAATTCGAGCTAACAAGACTCTTAACATTGCATACCACTTCAACATATTCAATAGTATTTAGTTTTCATTCATTTTAAATTAATATTCTGTCCGAACAAGCTTAACAGAGAATCCACACCGTGCCATCACACATCAAGCAGATGAATATGTAACTTTTTCTCCGCAGTGACAAAAAAAGCTGACTGTGGCCCCAGTAGGTAGGCTACATATGGAACAATGAAATTAACAGTTCACCTGCTGTGGCCTGAACGCAGTCTCACACTTTCCTCCTGGTGTGCATGGACTTGAATTGCGTGCCCGCTTGTGCAGTCCCTCTTTTTTCACCTCTTTTATCAACACCATCGTCGTTTTGGGGCTTTTTGAAAAAACTTCGGACACTCAGTTGCCTTGACATTTTTCAGAGTAAGGCCAACGATGTCATGCATCAAGAGAGACAATAGCTAATTAATATGCTCACTCGCCACCCTGTGGTCTGTGGTGTGAATTGCAACCTGTCAAAATGACAGATGGACTTCAGTTTTTTCCAACGACGGAAAATATTCTGTTAACGCGACCTCTGCTTCACAGGTATCTTTGGGATTCAGGTCAGGACTCATTGCTGGCCACTTTAGAAGTCTCCTGTGCTTTCTCTCAAACCATTTTTGAGTGCTTTTTGAAGTGTGTTTTGGTCATTGTCCTGCTGGAAGACCCATGACCTCTGAGGGAGACCCAGCTTTCTCACACTGGGCCCTACATTATGCTGCAAAATATGTTGGTAGTCTTCAGACTTTATAATGCCATGCACACGGTCAAGCAGTCCAGATCCAGAGGTAGCAAAGCAACCCCAAAACATCACGGAACCTCCACCATGTTTGACTGTGGGGACTGTGTTCTTTTCTTTGAAGGCCTCGTTTTGTAAACTCTATGCTGACACTTTTTCCCAAAAAGCTCTACTTTTGTCTCATCTGACGAGAGAACATTCTTCCAAAACGTTTTTGGCTTTCATTCAGACGCCGACGAATACTACGGGTTGACAGTTGTACCCTCGGACTGCAGGACAGCCTGAACTTGTTTGGATGTTAGTCGAGGTTCTTTATCCACCACCCGCACAATCTTTTGTTGAAATCTCTCGTCAATTTTTCTTTTCCGTCCACATCTAGAAAGGTTAGACACAGTGCCATGGGCTTTACACCTATTGATGACTAGGGATGGGAATTGATAGGATTTTTACGATTCCGATTCCATTATCGATATTGCTTAACGATTCGATTCTTTATCGATTCTCTTATCGATTCTAATTTGGGGAAAAAGAAGAACAAACGTTTTGATTGGCATCGAGTTTGTTTAATCAGAGGTCACAACCTTACAAACTCACAACGAGATCAAAAGAGGCCCAAAGCCTCAATGTTAACTGTGGCAATAAGTGGCAAATACACAAGAATGTGTAACATTTTACTGAAACATTTATCTAATAGAAATAATAAAAATTGGTATATATTGGCAGATAGGTTGTTGTTCTGCCTTTGGCAATATGTGTTAAAGCAGGGGTCCCCAAACTTTTTCCTGTGAGGGCCACATAACTTTTCCCTTCTCTGATGAGGGGCCGGGGTCAGTTTGTAACAGAAAAAGTGTGACGATTGCAGAAGTGCATAAATGTAAAAAATTATTGTTTTTCAGAAAGCCACAATCAAATAAGCCTTTCTGGATTCTTCACGGAATGAAAGTAAGTAAAATAAAAATAATAATATAATATAATAATAATAATTAATAATAAAAACACTATTAATTAAATAGATAATAACCAAATAACCCTCTCTGAATTCTTCAAGGAAAAGGCCAGGAAATAAATAACACGATTGAGAAAAAAAATTTTTCAAAATGGCCGGACCAAATGTGGAGGCGGGCCGTATTTGGGCCGCGGGCCGCAGTTTGGGAACTGCTAGGTTAACGTGTATTATTTAACATTACATTGAAATGCATGCCTTTTAGTTTTTGTGGCGCTTACACGCTCAAGTGGGGGCTCCCCTTGCGCTTCCTCACGCGAAGAAGAACACGCTCACGTGAAGAAGAGTGCGCTTACACCCGAAGAAGAAATGCCACATCCAAGTGAGTGAGCGAGTTGGTGAGAGAGGGAAACACTTCTACGAGCCTACGTTCTTTGTTAATGTTAATATCTACAGAGGCAACGCCTGTATGTATCATCTTTTGTGTTGTTGTTGTTGTGTTTCCACTCGCGATCGGACACTTAAATCCAGTTGTGTAGTGGTTTGAACGATGTGCTAATGCTAGCGAACGAATGATAACCATTTGTTATTACTGTTATTAGCAGCTAATCCTCGCTGATTTACGTTGATGCAAACCTGTTTGTCATTGGGGACAAAATGGATTTGTTGCATTTCTATTCTTAGTTTTACTCTTCAAGTGATGGTTGAATAAAGTCAGCAAATTATACCAACGTCTTCTGCATCGTCATTTGGGAGTTTAGCTAGCTGTATAGCCAGGACTGAGCCTTAGCCTCTCTGTGAGGACAGCGCAGTCGTATTCCCTCCCGATGCAGTTATCTCCACCTTGCAATGACTGCAAGTCGCTTTGTTGTAATTTTTCCTCGTGAAGTGAAGACACACTTTCGAGCCTTTGAACCTACGTGCTGTCATTGTTATGGTTATGGCTGCAATGCTCATGCTTACCCGTCATAACCTTTCATTTTCACACTCTTTCCTGGTGAAGTGTAGTCAAACTTTGGAGTGAGTGGTTCTTGGCGCCATGCTAGTTTGATGCGTCTGGACAACAACACACGTCACGACGCAATACATGTCTTTAGGAATCGTTAAAGGGATCGTTAAGGCTTTTTCATTGTGATGTCGAGGCCTCGAAACACTCGGAACCGGTTCCGAATTGGAATCGGATTTCGATTCCCATCCCTATTGATGACACTGCGCAAGGTAGACACAGGAACATAGGTCTTTGGAGATTGCCCATGCTTCCTCACAATTTTGCTTTTCAAGTCCTCAGACAGTTCCTTGGTCTTCTTTCTTTTCTCCATGCGCAATGCGGTAAACACAAGGACACAGGACAGAGGTTGAGTCAAATTTAATCCATTTTAACTGACTGCAAGTGTGATTTAGTTATTGCCACCAACTGTTATGTGCCACAGTTAAGTGACAGGTGCTGTTAATTACACAAATTAGAGAAGCATCACATGATTTTTTTAAAAGGAGGCCAATACTTTTGTCCAGACCATTTTTGGAGTTTTGTGTAAAATGATTTTTTTCCATTCTCTTTTAGTGTTCTTTCATTGAAAGCAAAATTAATTAAGATATTACTACCAAAGCATTTGTAATTAAAATCATTTTCTGGGAGAAATTGAGCATTATCTGACAAAATTGCAGGGGTGCCAACACTTTTGGCCAGCACTATACACGGTGATTAAGGGGGGGGGGGGGGGGGGGGGCATAGCACCCCTGGCGGCCGAACATGCCATTGCATGTAATTGACTTTCCAAAATATGAATTCAAAATTCAGACTGCCGGTAAAATATTGTTTATAAAAGTTGTAAAGGAATAAAACAAACAAAAATGAATGACATGAACAAAAAATATTTTTTATAATGGGTCAAAATTATTTTTCAAACAGATCATGTGACTAGCACCTTTGAGACGGTCATTTGCCACAGCCACCACCAGGCATACCATACTCAATGGACGACGATCTTGGCCAAAAGCTTGGCTTTCCTAAGCAGTCTGATTTAGAATTCTCCTCAAAAATGATGGGAAACAAAAAAACGCTAATTTTCAACATACGAGGGGCATTCAAAAAGTAATGCAAAGTGGATTGCTCGTACAGGATTTCACCAATCTTGTTTATATTTGGCACAAACATGATAGGACACACCTTTATGCGATTGTGGTATGTGTTTTTCGTATTTTCAGATTTTTAAAGCTTAAACTAGCTTCCAAAATGGCTGCCCCTCTTGAAGCTTGTCAGAAACAAAGAGCTGTAATCGAATTCCTTGTTGCAAAGGGAGAAACCCCTCTGAGGATTCACAACCGACTGGAAAATGTCTACAAGGATGATACAATAGACTATAGTACTGTAAAAAGATGGGTACAGTGATTTAAAAACAGTACTGAAGACCATGAAGAGGTGGGTAAAGATAGCGTAGCTGATAAGCCCCGAAATGGTCACCCATCCACCTCTGTCAATCGTGACAACAAAACTTATGCTGATGAGTTGATAAGAACTGTCAGGCGCATTACTGTTGAGGAGCTGGCATCCAAGTTTGATGTAAGCATAGGCAGTGCCCATTCAATCGTGGCGTCCCTTGGGTATTCAAAATGTGCTCCTCCAGCATGACAATGCACATCCTCACACAAGCATCAGGACCATGGAGGTCATCACTTCATTTGGATGGACTGTGATACCACATCCGCCATATTCTCCAGATTTGGCACCGTCAGACTACCTTTTTGGTCCAATAAAAGAAGGACTCTGGGGCAACTGATATGGCAATGATGATGAAGTGAAAACCGCTGTCAAGAATTGGCTTAGAGAGCAATCGGCTGAGTTCTACAACACTGGTATACATGCCCTCGTTCATAGGTGGACTGTAGCTCTTGAGAGAGGTGGAGACTATGTGGAGAAGTAAAAATGTAATCCTCACACTTGTACCTTTCTTTTGATGTACAATACATGTCGCTATCAAAATTTGTTTGTACATAATAAAGTTGGGTGCATTACTTTTTGAATACCCCTCATATTATTATGAATGTTCCTGGATGGAATATTCAGTCAAAAGGGATGCGGCATCTACTTCTCCACTAGGTAAGACTGAAAAACGCGCGCTCACACATGCACGCACACACGCACAGCTGTGATACCTGTATGTACGAGCATGGGCTAAGCTATTAACCGAGCATATATCTTGTAAGTCAATTTTATTGCTGACACTGCTATTCGAGGTCATCAAAATTTTTACCCCCCCCCCCCCCCCCCACGCCACGACAATCGAACTGCGTCTATGGTTTGATATCGGTATCGGATTTTTGGACAATATCGTCCAAAATATATATAATATATATTATATATTATTATATCTGTATATATAATAATATATACAGTTGGACAATATCGGGATATTGGTTAAAAAGTCATTATTGGACAACTCTACTTACGGTTTGTGTTTGTAAAACTATCTGCACTTGTGCATGGGCATTAAATTAGTTTAAAGTGGCTTTAAAAGTGCCCTTAAAGAGCATTAAATGAGATTTGCTGATACCTGTAGAAACCGTGTAATAATAACAATTTGTTTCCGAGTGCTTTAAACGCTTCAAATACGCTTGTGTCGAATCGTCACCTTGGAAAACTACAAATCCCACAATTCCACAGGTGAAGCGCGAATCTACGGGTACCCGGATGACTTTTGACAGCAGGCACAGCACAAGCGGACTGGAAAGAAACACACAGCAGCTGGAGCTGCAGAGGAGTAGGGGCGCTCGGTCGTCCTTACCCCGTTTGTCCATTCCTTCGCCTCTCCATAGAAAAACGAGCACGAAGACTGTCAACGCCGGAAAATTCCTCCTCATCCTCTCCATCTCTACCTCCTTCGCGCGCGCGAACGTGAACCGCTCGTGGCGAGGTGTAGCGTACCGCGCCGTGCCGCGCAGCCAGCCCGGCAACGGCGCCTCTAACCGGGCGAGGAGCGGAGCGTCGGTCCGCCACTGAGCACCACCATCCAGCCAGTGAGTAACCGCTGCACCACAAAACACCTAGTGTATTTATTTTGAATGTTATCTTAAATCTCTAAGAGTGTTAGGTTCTGTATCACGAATTTAGTCAATTTTAAGTTACACCTGACTATGTGGGCACACACACACACACATCCACACACATAACTCCACACTTCACTTGGGCTTTAGCTGACTTTGGGACTTCCATGCACGCATGCACGTCTTAGGTTTGTGACACCTGATCTTTCCTACACTCATCACCACCACTCTCATCATCATCTGGAGTTTTTCTCATCCTCCTCTCCTCACCCCCTCCTTCCTCCCCCAGCTGTTAGAACACAACAGCAGCAGCACATCTTGCAGAGGCAACAGGGCCGCTTCTACTACTGCTGCAAGAGAAGGAGAGAGACGCTCGTCGTTGGTGATTATCAGCCCTTGTCTGTGTTTTAAGTAAGGGGAGGGGTGTTGTTTGTCGGGGAGCGAGAACGAGAAAAAGAAGTCAATGTCAGTGTCTGGCCAGTGACAGTTTGGTTATTTAAGGGCCCCTCGGAGACGTGCGCTGGCTGTTCTGCGGCTTCCGTTAGTATGCAGACGGACACTCGGTCTGTCTGTCTGTGTGCGTGTCTCACAATGTCTCACAATGTCTCACCCTCGTTCTCTCTCCCCATTGGCGCATCCCACTTGGACGTGATGAATAATTCCGAATGTCGGAATGAAAAGGAAATGGCCTCAGCTTGGCACGCGGCCGCACGTCTTGTCAGTCTTGAGTGAATGTCCTTGTGTGTGTCTATGTGCGAGCCGAAGGGAGGCAGAACAGCATTGTGCTCTCTACCTGTGCGAACGAGCCTAGTTGTCATGGCAACGGCCTTGTAGCGCCGTCGACGTCGCTCCTGTCCTCATTGGCGGGGTCAGCGCACCTAACACGGCGGCGTGTGCGCGTGGACGTGTGCGCGTGGCGCAAGTAGCTTTTGTTTGAGCACTGCTGCAGTTTGCCAGCGTGTGGGCTGACACCACAGAGTCGTGCGCCAACTCGGTCGCCAACAGGAGAGGTGGTGCCGGTTTTTTGAGATAGGAGCCGTAGTTAAGAAGTTTTGTCTTGACTTACGAGCGCTAAATGGTTTGAGCCAACCTCACAACAAGGAGCAGTTTGGTAAATAATGAACAATTGCAGGGTATATCCGCAGGGTCTTAAAAAGTCTAGAAAAGTATGAAATCCAATAGTTTGATTTTAAGGCCTTAAAGCAGGCGTCAGGAAACTATGGCTCGCGAGCCAGATCTGGCTCTTTTGACGGCTGCATCCGGCTCGCAGACAAATGTTTATTGTTGGAAAAAAAAAAAAAGTTTCGTTATACTCCTTCGCACACTGCGCGAAACGGAAACGGACACTGGCAACTAGAAAGCTAGTTCGCAGTCATTTTAGTGGGAAAGTGGCAAACATACATGTCGTTTTGTCTATCGATCTACTTATCAATCAATCGCATAGGCAAGCAGATGAGGCAGAGACACTGTTCAAGTAGGGTTGCTGTATTTTGCTGTCAAAAATAGCGGTCGATGTGCGCATGTGCGTGAGATCAGAAAGTAAACTTCTCTCGTTTTCAGTTTCGTTCTCTGCGCTGTCAGCTAATTTTAGAAACCCTTTTGAGATGGCTAAAGAAAAAAAGACGGAGTATCTTACTTTTCAGCAGGAATGGACAGAGGAATTTTCAACGACTTTTCGGATAAAGACAAGATAATTAAAACGGATAAAAGACATGCCTCTGTCGGCAAGAACTGTTCACGCTCGTACCATCATGATGTCAAATCCAACTGAGGCAACAGAAGTGAAGGACAAAAATACGGCACCGTTTTTTCTCTCGCTATGAATGAGTCAACAGACGTAAGCTATTTATCCCAGTTCAGCGTGATTGCAAGGTTTTGACTATGAAAGGGACAACAAGGGGGGAAGGTTTATTCAAGTCCTTTACTGAATTCGCTAAAGAAAAAAAATCTACCGATGGATAAACTTGTTCCGGTGTGCACTGATGGTGCTCCGTGGATGGTCGGGAAAAACAGGATTCGTGGCGCTTCTTCGTGAACATGAAAAGAGACTCATCCTAAGTTTCTCAATGCCGGCATGAAGCTTAACCTCACAAAGTATCAACCAGACTACAAAGCTATGAGCAAAACCATGCAGCACCAGAAGTCGCATTAATGGTAAGAAATACTCATCATTGATTAGCAACAGCATAACAATGTTATTAAAAAGAATTCAGAGACTTATTATACTTTAAAAGCGTTGAAATTACATAAAATGCACACATTACTTGTATTTTTAGTTTTAAACATATTGTATGGCTCTCACGGAATTACATTTTAAAAAATGTGGTGTTCATGGCTCTCTCAGGCAAAAAGGTTCCCAACCCCAGCCCTAAAGGGATCCAGTGTAGGCATGTGCCGGTTTGAGATTCTGATTTTAAGATAACCTTTAATTTTGTATGAATACGAAATCATATTGGAGCAAGGGCGTAGGTTTGCATAGGGACAGTAGGGATATAACACCACCAACTTTTAAGGATGCTGAAATTGTCCCCAACAACTTTTAAGCAACCTTATTTGCATTATATAATGAGTTCAGTTATATAGGTAATTTAGATTTTCTTCCCATAACTTGTAAAGATAGAAATGACCCTACATTATGTTCAGATTTACATTTACCCCTTTTCACTTGCTGAATTTGCTTGTCCATTTTTTCCCCCTTCAGACGCACGTTTGATTGGCTGATGACTAGAACCCTGACATTCACACAATCCCGACAGAAATACATGTCGACATGCCGCCTCCTCCGCCCCCTTTGAAGAGGAGGGATATTAGAAGGTTTTTTCGGCCAGCAGCAGCCACTTTAAGTAATGTAAAAAGATGTCAATGTTGTGAAGGTGGGGAACACACCACTAATTTTGTAACTGAAAGTCTGACATGCATCAGAGTTAGCATAACATTAAGCTGTGTGAACTTGTTAACCTGTAAAACTGGAGTAGAAAGCTGCTTAGAGATGTGTCTTCCTGTACTTTTTCTACCGTTAACATTAATTAGGGGTGCACGATATCCATTTTTTTAAACCAATACCGATATCGATAACTTCCTGCTCCTCAAAGCCGATACCGATATTGATAACTGATTAAAAATTTACAATTTTTTGAATGTATATTCACTCAAGTTTTTGAACACCTGGAGATTAAAAAAAAAAAAAAAAAGAAGATGTGTTTCCTGAATAATGAATAATGAGCACTGAACTAAAACATAAACCCAACAGGTATTGTGCTTTGTCATCAAATAAAAATATTTGGTGCTACAGGAGAGGAGACTGTTGTGGTCTTGGTCCATGGAACAACTTTCTTAACCTGGGAGACAGGTTAAGAAAGTTGGGGATTTCGCCAAGCCTATCAATAACCAAAAGTCCTCTCAATAACTTACTAACTTATAACTAACACTGTAAAATGCAAACATTATATAGTTAGGTTCATCACTCATTCCTCATAACCAGGGGTGAAAGTGGGCCAGAACGGTCAGGAACGCAGTTCCGGTATAAGATTCAGGGCCAGAACACAGTTCCGGTTATAAGATTCAGGGACGGAATGCTGTTCCGGTACACGGTGCTTTGATTCCTAAAATATGATGGCAACTGTCAAAATGCTATATTAAAAAAAATGCTTAGCTGCCCAGAGGTTGCGCTAGACTTTTTCGTTGTCTGTCATTTTGACTGACAGTGTCATAAAAATCCGGTCATAATCTATTTTTACCCGTCACTTACATTTTTAAAATGATAATAATGACATATTCAATAGTATTTAGTTTTCATTCATTTTTAATTAATATTCTGTCCGAACAAGCTTAACAAGAGGCAAACAGACAGCGGAATGCACCAATCAGCGACAGGCAGACGTGCCGTTAGCAAAGCGACGAGGGCAGGACGAGGGACTTACGCGCGGAAGTAAACATACGAGGAGAACGGAGTTTATTCAACATGGCTAGCGCGAGACGGACTGTTGTCAATGACTCGTGTCAATGTGTTTTAGCTCATTTAAAACTGAATTTACCGCGGCTTGGAACATATTCTCGGCTCTCCCGTTCGCCATCGTTCGTAGTTGTAGAGACGACTTTCGGCGCGCAAGAGTGACGTTGCTCGTGAAGAACACGTCACGCAAATAAACAAATCTGATTTGTTGATTGATTTTGTACCTACTCGAGAGGCTGTGTCCCAGACTTTTCTCTCAGTGTTTGAAAAATACAGGGAGAACAGTCTGGCCGTGCCAGGCAAACACTCAGTTGCCTTGACATTTTTCCAAGTAAGGCCAACGACGTCATGCATCAAGAGAGACAATAGCTAATTAATATGCTCACTCGCCACCCTGTGGTCTGGGGTGTGAATTGCAACCTGTCAAAATGACAGATGGACTTCAGTTTTTTCCGTCACTGTTTTAAAAAACCGGTCAACGACGGAAAATATTCGGTTAACGCGACCCCTGGTGCCACACATGCATTTCATCTTCAAGAAGAAAACAAATTTACCAACATCAGATTTACATACACAAGTGTTTACAACAAACATAATAAAGTGTAGCGTAATCCGTTTCCACCAATATTATTTATTATATTCCACGGACGGCATGGAAGTTTCCTTAGCTGCTGCAGTTATCGGAGTTTGACGATGATCAGTCACGTCAATGTGCGAACGCACGCAGCAAAGCAAAACACCTGGACTCATTTATCCATTCAAGAGGCTGACATACTGACATGTAATCAGCAGTAATACTTAGATCTGATTGGTTCAAATGTGCATGTTTTCTGGAACACCAAAAAAAAAAAAAGTTGTCTAATTCATGCAACAAAAAGGGCAATGCAACATAAAATGGATCTAATCTTTAAGAGCAATGAAAGAGTTGAGGAGGCTTATCATATTTAGTTTTATTTGCTCTGATGGGGAGGTTCAGAACATGTTAGCTCTCAATGTGCACTTTGGACTTATCTTTGTTATGTTAGGATACTTATTCATTACCTTATGATTTAATTAAAAAATGTTTGCGCGATCTTCAAAATATATTCCATTTCACTCTGCATAATATAAGTCATTTGTACTTATTTTTCTGAAAGTATGATACTTATATCTTTGTTATAAAAAAAAAAAGTAAATGTTTATACATTGACTTCAATTTTAATATACCTCCTATGTTCTTAAGTAGTTAAAACTGAGATTTGGCATTTAGTATGTGAAGAAATGAGGGAAAATAAAAATTAGGAGATGGAGGTTGGGCTGTTTTTGTTAACTTTATTTTTGCAAACATTGAAAAATTGCAAACATTGAAAAAATACAATTTTGAATGAAAATCAGTTTTTGTATGTGTTATAGAAATAACTGTGCTAAAAGAGTTTTCTTTGCATTTCAGAAGTTTAAGAGGTCTGCCCCCGCCCCAAAATTAAATAAATAAAATTTCTGGCTCCGTGGCGACCTTCACATCGGGGAGTTCCGGCAAGAAATTCTAGCCACAGGAGAGCTCCGGCAAAGGGCGGTGGGACGGGCAGCTGGGCAGAAACTCCATGCTGCGGTCCCACTGCCCCAAGCCAAGCTCTCCTATTTTAATGCATACATTGCACTACCCTCCCCTCACACCCCCATCACGGTGCTGGGTGATGGCTGCCAGTCGGGAACCTGGCAGCCACAGTAATAGGGTGGTAGGTGGGTCCCACACTTTTTCTATATGGCGTGGCTCCCGGGGTGTGGCCTCCCCTCTGCCTCGGCTGCCGGCCGCGGGAGTGGGATCTTCCATCGCCCCGTGGCAGTTCCTGGGCGTTCTCCTGCCTCCGCCTTCCCCTCTCTTCTCTGGCTGGGCATCCGCCCTGCGCTCCGTCGCGGGTCGCTGGCTGGGCGCCGGTGTATCAGCGGGGTGTCGCTTGCACCGGCGGGGGACCCTGCCTTGCCTGGGGCTTGGTGGGCCGCTGGGGGTCCCGTGGCGTGCTGTGCTGGTTGGGGGGCTGTGGCTGTGGCCCGGGTGGGCGGGCGGGGGTGGGTGTAGGCGTGGGGTTGGTGATGCGTCCCCTCCTGCCATCCCTGAAGGCCGGTGGATGGGCGCGCGGGTGGCCCGGGGGACCACCCTGGGTCCCGGGGGGGGGACGATGGCTCCTTTGCTGGGCGGCGGGAGGGGGGATGGGCTGCGCATGGCCCCCCCACCCTCCCGCCCGCCCTCCCGCCCCGCCCCGGGCTGGCTGGGTGGGGGCCGTGGCCCTGGGTTGGCGCCCGTCTGCGTGGCTGTCGCGCGCCCGGTGGGGCTTGCGTGCTGCTGGATGTGGTAGGGCATGCTCGGGTTGGGGGTTCCGGTGCAGGGATTGGCGATGCGGTGGCGTAGGGTTGGTCGCCAACGGGCTTACACTCATAAGAGATTCACACGATTACTGGGTTCTAGATCACAGAACTGATTTGTGTACACTCTACCCCTTTCAATCACTTAGCTTATAGTCTTATAGACACCCCCACCCCCATTCTCCTCTTTCACTGGCCAATAGGCCCCCACATGGTGTAAACCGGAAATACATCTCGCTGACGATAGCACCAGCATATTATTAACTAGTTTAGATGTTCAATGTATTTCTTGTTGTTGTTTGTGTATGTGTTTCTTTTCTTTCTTCTCTTGTATTTCTTTTCTTCTGTCCCCCCATAATCCCTTCCTGTTCGCTGCTTTGTCATAATAAAAAGGTATTTTGAATGATCACAATGGGAGTATGTCAGACTCTCAATGTGAAACATTAAAACTGTTCAGAATCCGGGCACTTAGACTTCCATTCTCTGTGTCAAACAGCTGAACAGGACAGGTTTAAAAAAAAAAAAAAAAAAAAAAAAAAAAAAAAAAAAAAGAAATTCTAGCCACTTTCACCCCTGCTCATAACAAAAATATGGTAGAGCAAAAAGGATTAATGGCTTTCCTTATAATAATCAATATCAATCTTTAAAACACCATCGACGCGATTGTCATCTTTTCAGTGGCTTATTAAGATGTGTTTCTCGCTAGCCGTACGGCAAACTTGAGCGTGACGTCACAGAAAGGGAGCGCCTGATTTACAAAGGCACATATCCCAATCCACCGACACCGTGCCAAAAATATTACAGTACATGAACTGCCCAAAACTGCGTTTCACTTCTGCACTGCCCGAAAGCCATCTAAAAATGAATGCACTTCCATAAACCACAAGGCTTGGTCTTTCCTTGCTTTTTTGGGAAGACACTTGTCTTAATATTGTGAAAGTACAACAGAAAAATAGACATATTCAATACTCAATATACAACAAACTGCACAATACATTTATATACACAACTATTATATTAAAAGAATAGCACACTAGCTTGAGCTACTAGCTTTAAGCATTGGCTGGCTTCTATAACACAATTTATGAAGTTCTGTACATATGACCCTTCACCACAGAAGTATGTAATATATATTTTACATATTATATATTGCACATCCATATGTTATAGTAAACAGAAAATACTTACAGACATATATTTCCGAGGCGGAAAGCATTCACGATTGTCAATGCTACCGCTAGACACAGCACTGTGTAAGTGATTGAGCTTGTGAGCAAAACAAAAAATAGATGCAGCGAATTATTCTGACTGGCAGGTGGCAGCAATGCCCCGCAAATGGTCAACTGATTTCACATACTGGTGTGTAGCGCAGCACAGTACATACAGTATTATCGGTCCTATTAATAACATTATTGGATTTATTGGGATGACGTCATAATTCCTATTATCCGACCGATAATTATTGGACCAATAATTATCGTGCACCAGTAACGTTAATCCAACTGTGCATTTTGTGCATTTATTCCCTAATTAAAATGTATGTATTTTCTATCTCTTATCATAATTATTATTTTTTTTATTATTATTATTTTTTTTTAAAACCCCTCCCCCCACACAAAACCAAAAACACAACCACTGTAAATTTCCTTTATATGAAGCAAGCATTTTGGAAAAAGACTTCCTCCCAGGAAAATAATTTTATTGTAACTTTTTTCATTTATACGTTGGAACCAGCTATATTTGAGAAATGTACCCAATCTGTTTGGTCTTATTAATGTCCTGTTCCCAGCAAAAAGTGTACATGCAGGTTATTCTGTTATAGCGTCCCTACCAATGTTGAGACCAAACCTACGCTGGTTTATTGGAGGTACTGCCTCCTCGGTAGCCACTCTCCACAAACACGTCTGCATGTCGGTTGGCCCTCCTCTAAGCCACAGCCGTCTGTAACTTTTCTGTAGCTGAAGTATTCCCATACCGGCGAGTTCTTTGTCTTTGATGAGGAAAAAGTTCAGGGGTTTCACCTCCTCCAGCCGTTGTGTAGCACAGCTGACTCATTGACACTGAGCAACAACTGGTGGGGGAGGGTTGAGCTTTACAGCTGCAAGTGAGGGATTTCTCCATGCATTTTTAGGACATAAAAAATAGCTAATACCTTAGGGATGGTATGACGGAAAATTTTTGCGGTTTTGAAACCTTGACATTTTCATACCACTGTTTTCCTTGAAACTGGTAATCGGCACATGTCTAATTTCCACTGATAGAAAGACTTGTAGTTCTTAAAAGATAAATGTTATTATGAGTTAAAATAATTAGATATTGAAACCCCTCTTGATGTTTTCGGTTTTATACAATTTGTAAAACTAGTTTAACTAGTAGGTCGCCATTGATGTTGAGGTCGCAGGGCAGTGATGTCAGATGGTTATGCTTCCGGACTTCCAGAGTATGACTCTAGTGACATAAACATGTAATCTGTTCAACCATAGGCAGAGTTTGACTTTTGTGGCAAGGGGGGCAAAAATGTTGATGACCCCAAAACGCAGTGTCACCAATCAAATTAACTTACAAGATATATGCTCAGATAGTAGCTTAGCCACTGCTTATCCCAGCCATGTGTGTCTGCGTGTGTGTGTGAGAGCGCACATTTTTCTGTCTTGCCTAGTGGAGAAGTAGACGCCGCATCCTTTTTGAACATCCAGGAACATTTATCATAATATTTTGAAAATGACCGTTTTTTATTTTTTGTTTCCCATCATTTTTAAGGGGAATTCTAAATCAGGCTGTTGAGGACAGCTATGCTTTTGGCCAAGATCATCGTCCATTAAATATGGTACGCCTTGCGGTGGCTCTGTTGTACAATTAATGTCTTTAGTGGGGCAAACTGAAACCATATTATATTATATCATATTATATTATATTATTATATTTTTTTGTTCATTTATTTTTGTTGTTTATTTTATTGCTTTAAAACCTTTATAGACAGCTTTTTACCAGCAAAGTCTTAATTTTAAATTCAAATACTGTAATGGAAAGTAAGTTAAATGCAATGACATTTTCGTTCTATTGCGGTGATTGTGTTTTCAATGGTGTTGCTGAACATACCCTCTGAGAGTGACTGGCCAAGACAGGCGGATCCTCTCGGCGTGGCCGTTTCGTGAGTCTCTCTACTGGATGTGGCGACAATTTGACAGTCCCAAAAAAGAGGTCGAATGATATGGCATTTTCAAATGGTGATGCCGATATCGATATCTAAAAAAAAAAATTCAGCCGATTGCCAATATCCATAGCCGATTTTGTACGCCGATATTTGAGGCCGATATACTTTCTTTTTTTTAAAGCACGTTCATTATGAAAGGCAATTTTTACAAAACTTACCTCAACAGCTTTAAATTTTCAATGATGACCTGAGACTAAAGGTTTAATTTGGTCTAGTGCTACCAACCAATAAATGCAGCATTTCTTTTTATGATTTTCGACATTCAGCTAGAACAGTACATTATTTTAATCAAATTAAACCCACCAGGATTTAACGACAAGATCTAAACAAGTGAGAGTTTAAAAGATGCTCACCATGCTAAAGCTAATGCTAACATGAATGCTACGAGTTACATTTAGAGTGTAATTGTAACTCAGTAAACACCTTAAAAGTGTAAAGCAACGTTGCATATTTTCTCATGCGCGATTAAAATGATTTCCTTACCTATGTGTCGGGATATTGTGAGATCATCATTATCGTGAGCCTTGTAACGCAAATCGTATGGTGGAGGCACAATGCCCATTTGCTGTATGTACTTTATCATTTATTCCGTGATTAGTTAGATTGTCTTGAATGCTTTTTTTTTACTTTGGCATTTTTTTCTTTAAGTGCAGTTTTAACTATAAATTAGGAGAATGAACATGTTGACGTGTTGGCTGAATGACTGTTACCATAGCATACGCTAATGGAGAGCTGCATATTTTGGACCATAAAACAGATGTGCAGCAACATTCATAAAAAAACCATGCTGTGCCTGTATCAGCATTCTTACTTGGGCAAGTCGTGTATGGGAACTCGGGGATTTGGAAGTGAAAAAGCTTCCCATAATGTCTTTTGTTCCACTTGATTGGCTAGGAAATGTCATGAGTGAAATGTTTTATCGTGAGGTGTTCATTTTGTCCAAGTTGGAAATGCACGTAAACAAACTTGCCGTCGTAGCTGAAGTTGATTGACTTCTTTAACTGTATACACAAGGACCTACTTTGTAGTTCCATCAATGCTAATTTAAGAAAAATGATCATCTTGAATTTTTCCACAATATGAAATCTAGTTCGGAGAACTTTTTTGTTTTGACGTGCAAGAAAAAATAAAATACCACGAGCGTTATATGGTGGCAGCAGGGGTCGCGTTAACCGAATATTTTCCGTCGTTCACCGGTTTTTTAAAACGGTGACGGAAAAAACTGAAGTCCATCCGTCATTTTGACAGGTTGCAATTCACACCCCAGACCACAGGGTGGCGAGTGAGCATATTAATTAGCTATTGTCTCTCTTGATGCATGACGTCGTTGGCCTTACTCGGAAAAATGTCAATGGAACTGAGTGTTTGCCTGGCACGGCCAGACTGTTCTCCCTGTATTTTTCAAACACAGAGAGAAAAGTCTGGGGCACAGCCTCTCGAGTAGGTACAAAATCAATCAACAAATCAGATTTGTTTATTTGCGTGACATGTTCTTCACGAGCAACGTCACTCTTGCGCGCCAAAAGTCGTCTCTACAACAACACGGATGGCGGGAGAGCCGAGAATATGTTCCAATTCGCGGTAAATTCAGTTTTAAATGAGCTAAAACACATCGACACGCGACATTGACAACAGTCTGTCTCGCGCTAGCTATGTTGAATAAACTCCGTTCTCCTCGTATGTTTACTTCCGCGCGCAAGTCCCTCGTCCTGCCCTCGTCGCTTTGCTAACGGCACGTCTGCCCGTCGCTGATTGGTGCACTCCGCTGTCTGTTTGCCTCTTGTTAAGCCTGTTCGGACAGAATATTAATTAAAAATGAATGAAAACTAAATACTATTGAATATGTCATTATTATCATTTTAAAAATGTAAGTGATGGGTAAAAATAGATTATGACCGGATTTTTATGACACTGTCGGTCAAAATGACAGACAACGAAAAGGTCTAGCGCAACCTCTGGGTGGCAGTGAAGTTTGATTGCTTCCCAACAAGCAGTGATTTCACTTCATATTAGGGCTACAACTAGTGATGGGAATCGAGAACCGGTTCCTATAGAGAACCGGCTCCGTGTGTTTCAATTCCATGGAATGGTTTGGCAGTTTATGTAACGATTCTTTTATAGATTCCAACAGCACGATTTGCGTCATGTAAAGTATGCATGTTACACACATTCAATTCAGCAATAAAGACTACATGATTACTCGAAGAGGGACCACTCACCAAGTATAATCTGAAGAGTTGTTGCCGAGTGAGTTTGCATTGATTTTCACAGGCAAGGTTGTTATTCATAAGACTACTTAAAGAAATGGTGATTTTGCAAAAAAAGTCTATTGATGGGTCTATCGTATTCCCTGTCGAATACTCTATAGGAAAAATATAACATTGCATCCAAAAAATTCGATTTTATTAGCAATTTTAATACTCCTGTGAGAAAGGTTCTTTGGGTATGCGTTTGTTCCCATAGCAAACAGTCACTTACTTCCTGTTATTGTCCTACGTCACACGCGCTACGTATTCTGGGACCGAGAATAGGCGTAAGGTGCGCATTTCGAGCAGAGTGCGGCCACCTGTTAAGAATTAAGCAAGGAATTGTTAATCTGTGTCCGTCCATGAACGAATGCATGTATTTCCTCTTTTGTCATAAAGTTTTTATGATAAGTTAGAGCCGTTTTCAGCGCGGCCGTTTCATGTTTTTACTGTTACGTCGGCTGGTTGCTCCTGCTCGTCCTGGCTGCGTCGAGGAGAGCGTTGTTTACATTATATTCGCGTTGCACATTTGTGTTAAGAGGGAATGTGTTCGTTTAGCATCTTAAGATGATGTACAATCCATATGAGTGTAAAGTGCTTAGTTTTCGCCACTTTTATGGCCAAGATGACGGCACGTGCACGCAGCGTGCTTCCGGGTTGTACGCGCGCACTCGCGCCCCCCCACCTTTGTGTTCATTATACTGTGCGAGTCATGTATGTGTGTTATTGACTACTTTAGAGTCAATTTGCATTGTTTATTGCATCAGCACTAATATGATGTAATTTTCTTTCCTTTCAGAACCACACATATACCCACACAGTCCAGTCGTCTTCCACACACACATACAAATACATCAACATATTTCCACGCATGCTCTCATCTGCTCATTGAGTGATTGTCATATCAAGTGCCATTGCCTGTATATAGTTGTGCCTGTTGCCAAGTTGGATTAAAAGTGCCAAAGACCAGCTCCAGTCCCCGCTCCTTGTGTTCTAACCGACACCTCGAGGCGAATGAACCATAAAACATATTGAACCCAGAACCTCATACAGTCCATTAATCCAAATTAGAATCGATAAGAGAATCGATTTAGAATCGAATCATTAAGCAATATCGATAATGGAATCGGAATCGGAAAAATCGTATCAATTCCCATCCCTAGCAACAAGTAACGATTATTTTTTTGTAATTGATTAATTGGACGATTAATCAAACGATTAATCGATTCATTGGATGAATGTCACTTTTTTCTTCACAATTTAACTTGAAGTTGTTTTAGGCATGTTGTAAGTAACAATGACGACAAAATGGATGACTGTTTCCTTAAAAAATATATTTTTGTTTTTACAGCTTTCTGACTTAACTGTACCGTTTTAAGTGCATCCAACTTGTTAAAGTTTTTAATTAAAGTTCTTATTTTAAAACATGTAAGTAATTTTCAGTATATAAATCAGAGAAAAGTCCTGTTCATTCAAAAAAAAAAAAAAAAACTTGCTGCTGATTGACATTTATTTTTCAAAGCGCTGATATACTGTAATTGTCAATGACTCATTTTTTAAAAATTTGAACAAACTAAACAACAAAATCGAATAAGGAGAAAGCAGACTGTAATGAATCAGTTTTCTTTATCGAACTGATGTTCATAAATACAGACAAATCTAATTTCAAATCACGCTCTCTTGTATGACAATTTACAGTTTGAATGGGAGTATGTTTTTAAAGAAAGCTCTAAGCCAGGGGTCCCCAAACTTTTTCCTGTGAGGGCCACATAACTTTTTGCTTCTCTGATGAGGGGCCGGGTCAGTTTGTAACAGAAAAAGTGTGACAATTGCAGGAGTGCCTAAATGTAAAGATTTAATGTTTTTCAGAAAGCCAAAATCAAATAACCCGTTCTGAATCCTTCATGGAACAAAAGTAAATAAAATAAAAATAATATAATATAATATAATATAATATAATATAATATAATATAATATAATATAATATAATATAATATAATATATAGGGCTGCCAAATATATTGCGTTAACAGGCAGTAATTAATTTTTAAAATTAATCACGTTAAAATATTTGACGCAATTAACGCACATGCCCCGCTCAAACAGATTAAAATTACAGCACAGTGTCATGTCCACTTGTTACTTGTGTTTTTAGGTGTTTTGTCGCCCTCTGCTGGCGCTTGGGTGCAACTGATTTCATGGGTTTCAGCACCATGAGCATCGTGTAATTATTGACATCAACAATGGCGAGCTACTAGTTTATTTTTTGATTGAAAATTTTACAAATTTTATTAAAACGAAAACATTAAGAGGGGTTTTAATATAAAATTTCTATAACTTGTGCTAACATTTATCTCTTAAGTACTACAAGTCTTTCTATCCGTGGATCCCTTTCACAGAAAGAATGTTAATAATGTTAATGCCGTCTTGTTGATTTATTATTATAATAAACAAATACAGTACTTACGTACAGTATGTTGAATGTATACTATATGCGTCTTGTGTCTTATCTTTCCATTCCAACAATAATTTACAGGAAAATATGGCATATTTTATCGATGGTTTGAATTGCGATTAATTACGATTAATTCATTTCTAAGCTGTGATTAACTCGATTAAAAATCTTAGTTGTTTGATAGCCCAAATATATATAATATAATGTAATATAATATAATATAATATAATAACAGTATTAATTAAAAAAATAATAAAATAAAAAAACACAATTGAAAAAAAAAAAAAAATGTTCAGGGGCCGTAGTTTGGGGACCCCTGCTCTAAGCTGTTCTCTGTGCTCTAGCATTAAAATTAGCAAAAATTCCAGCAGAGCATTGTAAGAAACTCAATGATGGATACCGGAAGCAGTTGTTCGCAGTTATTTTGTCTAAAGGTTGTGCTACCAAGTATTAGGCTGAGGGTGCCAATACTTTTGTCCGCCCATTTTTGTAGTTTTGTGTAAAATGATGATGATTTAATTGTTTTTCATTCTCTTTTGTCTTTATCATTGCAAGCAAAATAAATGAAGGTATTACTACCAGTGTTGTTAATAACGGCGTTAGAATATAACGGCGTTACTAACGGCGTTATTTTTTTCAGTAATGAGTAATCTAATTAATTACTTTTCTTATCTTGGCAACGGCGTTACCGTTACTGAGGCGGGAAAGGCGTGCGTTACTATGCGTTACTAAGTTGGTTGAATAAAAAAAGTCTGAGAGAAACAGACTCACGGAGACGAGAGAGCAGAGCAGGAGTGGGGAAGACGCCTTTGCAATGCTAGGTGGCTCCAATAATACCTGACT
Organism: Corythoichthys intestinalis; assembly: GCF_030265065.1. Lineage (NCBI taxonomy): Eukaryota > Metazoa > Chordata > Actinopteri > Syngnathiformes > Syngnathidae > Corythoichthys > Corythoichthys intestinalis. The sequence goes on from NC_080416.1 coordinate 30,337,898, forward strand.
GTAGCCATAGCCGACAAACTACGCCCACATGACACGGTAGATATCATATTATAGAACTAGATGCAATTGACAGACACAGCTGCATTGACAACATCTTTTAAGGACTACATGCGTTAGTAAACAAACGCCATCTTAAAGCAGTAGACCTCTCAGGAAGGCTCTGATGTAGAGATCCTTCATAGCGAACCTAAGTAACTTTTTTTTTTTTTTTAATAATCTAAAATGCTCCTAAATCGGCAAAATCTTAACTTAAATCTATCTTTACATGATGAAACAGTTTTAAAACTTACACATGTTTAAAGTAGACAGAAGGGAACTAATGAAATAACGGGAGCAATTTTAACAACTTTAACGGTTGATTCACAACTTTAAATGACTTCCACACATAGCAAAGGTTACTATCTAGTTATCGCAATACCCTTGTGTCTAGTTAAGTGGAGGGTAAAGAATTGGGCTAGGGCCAATTGTCCCCCAAACCCTTTATACTTCACATTGCGTGACCTTTTTTTTTTTTTTTTTTTTTCTTTTTTTTTTTTTGAGAAAAAAAAAAAAAAAACACCACTAGTTACTTTTCCAAGTAACTAATTACTCTTACATTCAGGTAACTGAGTTACTAACGCAATTACTTTTTGGGAGAAGTAATTTGTAACTGTAATTAATTACTTTTTTAAAGTAAAATTAACAACACTGATTACTACTAAAGCATTTGTAATTGCAATCATTTTCTGGGAGAAATTGAGCATTATCTGACAGAATTGCAGGGATGCCAATACTTTTGGCCAGGAGCGTATGGGCTTGATAAGAACAAATAGTAATATTAATTTAAAGTATGTGGAATAATCTGACATGAATCTGTTAACTAGTCTTTAACACTCAAAACAAGATGGAGAAATGTATTTGATTCAAGAAAAATAATCTGATTAGCATGTCATAAATTTGCAGTGTATACGGAAATCTGCCGTTGGTACACTGCAAATTTATCACGTATAACATTTACGTATACACTGCACATTTATGATGTCTTAATCAGTTTATTTTTCTTAAATCCAGTCAAGTAATGCGTCAGATCATATGTAAATCTGACATTAATGGTAAATGGTGTTATACTTATATAACTTAAAGATGCTCAAAGGTACACTGCCAATTTATAACGTATAACAGATTAACGTATACACTGTGAATTCATGACGTCTTAATTAGATAATTTTTCTTGAATCTAGTCAAATAATTTTCTCTGTCTTATTTTGAGTGGAAAAGACTAGTTAACAGATGAATGCGTCAGATTACTCCACTGGTGGCACAGTGGCAAAGTGGTTAGCACGTCTGGTTCACAGTTCTGAGATGTGTGGAGTTTGCAAGTTCTCCCTGTACTTGCGTGGGTTTTCTCCAGGTACTCTGGTTTCCCCCGACATCCCAAAAACATGCGTAGTAGACTGATCAAACACTCTAAATTGTCCTTAAGTATGAGTGTGTGCGCAAATTAGGCCTGTCGCGATAATTTATCCCATAAATTATTGCGATATGCGATATTCTTGCGCCCCCCCAATTTAAAAAAAAAAACAATTCACAATAACACAGTGAGAATACAGTATATATTAATAGATCTAGTACACCCATTTAAACGCGATGAATATTTACTCTTAAATTCAAAAATACTTTTTAAGAAATCACAACTAAAAACAATAGACCATGCCTCTTAAGTAAAAGACAACAATATTAATACCGCACAGAAACACAGAATAAATAAAATGTGTTTTTCAAGAAAAAAAAAATTGCACTTAATAACTTACGGTAAGCATTTAGGCAAATGAAAACTTTTCCCCTCATAGCTTCTGCAATGGTGTTCATGGGGATGTAACGATACAGTTAAGTCACGGTTCGGTACGATTTTTGATAAGGGGGACACGGTTTGCGATCCGATTCAATACATTTAATGCGATGGAAAAAAAAAAAAAAACAATTGTATTTTTTGTTTCGTTTTTTTATTTATTTATTTTTTTTTGCTAACGAGCAAAAATTTAATTGCCATCATATAAACATGCATTTAGTGCATAATATTTATGTGCTTGTTTCTTACTGATCTGAAGAAATTTTGTATGAAAGTGCTGAGAACAATCTTTACTGTTTGTATAGTGAGGTGGGGCACTCTGTTGATTGCTACAGCTCTCTTAGCAGCTAGGTTTACTACATGAGCAAGACATCCTATTTGTGATCCGAATCCATCTGTGTCACGTACTGAATTAATTATTTGCAGCATTATCTATAGTCACTGGTATGGATTAATTTGACATTCTTAACTTCCATTCAGTCATGGCGGTATATAATTCATCGATGTAGTATATGGACTACATGTCCCATAATCACTCTGGGCTCACGTAGCCAATGGCATGGTACGTAGCACATCTAGTTTGCTATTTTATGATATCTAGTGTGTGCGCATTAAAAAAGTTAGCAAACGCCACACATGTCACATCTGCTCATTACTGTACAACACCAGCATATGACAATCGACTTTCATAAACAGGATGAGTTTGAAGCACAGCGCTCTTAATTTGCCACTCAATTTTCATCATGTCCATTCACCTGTCAGTTGTCAAAGCGAGGTTGTTCGTAGCAGCCAAGTTAGTAACAATGTTTTGGCGGACTTGGTTGGAAATATCCGGTGTTGTGCTGAAAAATAGCTGCCCCGCGTGAAATGTCACCCCTGACGGGAGCGCCCACACGTCAACAACACCGGCACGCCGGAGATGGTCCGCAGTCAATGCGGAGCACTGACGCCTCCGGTATACGTTAAACAATAGGATATAACGGGAACGATTGGCTCAGGCGCTATTTTTTGCCGGACCTGGAACGAAGATGCATTTTGCGCAGTTGGTACCAAGGAATCCGGACTTTTAACAGCACGTCTGCCACACGCACGCACGTGCGCGTGAAGCGATAAATCGCAGCGGAAAAATTACTGCCTTCATTTTTATTTATCGTGCGATAAATGGAATTATTGCATATTGCGACAGGCTTAGCGCAAATGGTTGTTCGTCTCCTTGTGCCCTGTGATTGGCTGGCAACCGATTCAGGGTGTACCCCGCTGACTGTTTATAGTTAGCTGGGATTGGTTCCCGCACCCCCTTGACACTCGTGAGGATAAGCAGCTCGTAAACTGAATGAATGAATGGACTTACATTAAGTTAATGCTACTATTTGTTCTTATCAAGCCCATACATCTAAAAGTTGATCATTTCTTACCTAAATCAAGAAAAAATTGCTTTCAAATCATGTTTTTGAGCAATATCTATTCTTGAATTAAGAGCATATCTGACACAAGCTTTTTTTTTTTCAAATAAGATTAAATATACTCATTTACTGCTGAAAATAAGTCTTTTAGTGTTATTTTGAGCTAGCAATTATTTAAATTTAAAGAAATCTGTGTAGAATTTACTTGAAGCACTGGCAGATAATATCAGTTATTCTGCAACTTTATTTCTAGCAGATTTCCATTGAAAACAAGGGAATTTAACTAGTTTTAAGAAGGTGTGATTTTTCAGTGTGACGTAAGTAGAGTTTCTTCTTGGAGATACGTGTGCCTGGCAGTTTTTTTTTTTTTTTTTTTTTTTGACGTGGAATTTTGACAGTTGCCATTGGGGGTGTGACAAAATATCGAAATGGTGATATATCGTGATACTTTGTATCCCAAAAGGTTATCGATATGCGCTTGCCAAGAATCGAGATATCGTTCTAAAAAGATGTCTAAAAAAAAAAAAATGAACCAACATGTTGCTACCTGTTATGAACGGCAAGCCGTTAATGTGGATCCAAAACACAGACCAGGAGATCAGAGAGCGAATTTTGTATTTAATGAGTACAACAAAGGGAGCACGCTAAGTAACGCGAGTATAACAAAGTACAACTGAGGGAGCACGCAAGAGAACGCGAGTATAAGAAAATACAACTGAGAGAGCACGCTAGAAAACGCGAGTATAAGAAAACACAACTGAGGGAGCACGCCAAAATGGCGTGAATATAACTGAGTACAAAATTACAATTACAAAATCCCAAAAAGCACAAAAGTAAATGAGATCAAACCAGAACACGATCGAAGAATGTCGGGAAGCACCAAGGGTGACGATGAGCACACAGCGGTAAGCAAAGCAAGTAACAAGCAAATGCAATAGTCCGACACTCGCAGACGGTGACAGGAGTCCTTAAATAATGAGCGCTCCTAATGCGCCACAGGTGTGCGGCCACGGCCCCGCCCATCCAGCTGAATCAGATGCTGGAAAGAAAAAACAACTGAGAGGGCATACAGATATGACACTACCAAAATTTTCCACCATTATAGTGTCTCAGTTAACTCTAAGGATGCATTGACGGTGCTCAACGCCCAATCCATTTAGACTGGGAACATTCGTTCATTCGAAACCAGAGCATTCACAGTTATTCTGTCCGATTTTCAGGGCATTTACAGGTCACTTGATGTTCATTGAAGGGCATTTTCATGTCATTTCCTGTTGAGTTTGAGTCACTTCCTATTTGTTAAGGTGATTCCAAGGTCACTTCCTGTTCGGTAACTCAAAATAAACAGGAACTGACCCATAAAATACCCCAAAATGAACAGGAAGTAACTGAAAATCAACAGGTAAATGACCTTAAATGGCCCAAAAACCCATTGCCTGGCATTGGCTGCCACTGACGGCCATAGACGTTCAATCCGTTTGAACCGGGAGGGTGGCAGCGAATGATTCATTCGCTGCCATCCCTCCCACTTCAAACGGATTGAACGTCTACTAGTGATAAACTCATTCCAATTCACAGTAAGTTTGAGAACGATAAACCGATACGACCGGATATCCGGTTTTAAAGGTGAGAGATACAGCTGTATCGATAGTAAACTTACCATTCGACAGTAATTAGCCATTAAATATTCAATGAACTGATAGTAGAGATAGAATTCGGCTATCACGAGCACAAGAATCGGCTTGTAATGCCTAGTTCAGTGCATTGTTTAATATGATAATAATTTAGCTTTTACCTCACATGCTGCGCTTGTGTCATTCACCACACAGCGCACTTAGATTGTGACCGCCATCGTGGTTGCCTCAACTTCCCATTCATTTGGGTAGAACCGCTAGTAGTCGCCGTCATTACCCTATCGTCACGGACGTGTCATAACAACGCGAGAGCTAACAAAACCACTGTAACGCACGCTCTGTAGCGTTTTCTTCACAGCCCAAAACAAAACTAGTGGTGGCAACGAAGCAACATGCTAAAACAATGGACAGTTTGCGCACCACGCCAGCGACGTGCAGTGATTGATTTTCAACGCACCCCGAAAACAAAAGTCGGACTTTGAAGTGACGAAGGCAGTCAGATCTGTTCACATGGGAAAGAGTGTGAAGCGGTACACAGATCGTGAGTTTTTAACCCTGAAAAATAACCCACTACAATGGTGGAAACGGCAGCATATTGTTTCCACGAAACGCAGTCTACTTAAACATGAACATGTGGATCAGTTGATATTCCTCAAGAAAAATCTGCCCTTCAAAAAAGATATAGACAGTAATGAGGAATAAAAAAATGTGGAAGCGCAGGCATAAGTGAATGACTTTGCTGTGTATAAGGTTAAAGTAATGATTATTGACCTGTCTGTCTAAAATGCCATGTTTTTATTCACCCAGTTATACCCATGGTAAAGCATAATTTATTATTTATTTATGATAACACTAACAGGTTTATTTATTTTTTTTCTAGAGCTGCTGCATATAATTAATATTTTTTGCTTGTAAGATGTTTACGTTGAAAGCTTGCACTTAAGTTACTTACCTATTGTGTTCAAAAGACCAGGAAATACAGTAATTAAATTACTGCACTTTATTGTTGTCTGTCACTGGAGTTTTATTTTATTATCAGTCCCATCCAACAAAATGACGGTCGTATACTAAGCTTTATTTTTTTTTTTCATAAAAAAATAAAACATAACATTGGTATGAAATTTTGTTGTTTAATCTTTAATCTTTTTTTATATGTTTAAAATACTGTACGAATGCACACAACAAATGTTTACTATCGTATCGTTTTCACTCTGTATCGAACGGTATCGTTCTTAAACCGTATAGAATCGTATCGAATCGCTCGGACTTAAAAATGTATCTTTTTTATTGAATCGTAACCTGTGTATCTAGATACATATCGAATCGGCTTCATGCCAGAGATTCCCAACCCTAATTCACAGCAGAAGCTTGTTTTTCTGTTTGTAAGTTGTTTATAAAATATCCTAGAATGATTTCCTTACCAATGTATCGATAATCGCCATATCGTCAGATTATCGTTATCGTGAGCTTTGTATTGCAAATTGTATTGTATCGTGAGGTACCACACTCAAAAAAATGAATCAGGCAGGTTGTAAAATTTACTAAAAGACAGTGGGCATTTTCAGCAAGAAACCATCATGTTTCCAAGGTGAGCATGATTGAATCATGCAGTCTCTACATAAACATGAACAGTAAATGAGGAGCTTGGTTAGATATTGTTGATGCAACATAATGTTAATGTGTCTTTCCAACTAATTGCAATAGTCTTGTGATTTCTCGCGAGATTTAAAAGTAGGATTGCCAACTCCCTGAAAAAGTAAGGGACACCTCATTGGTACCGTCACCATAGAATTATTATTTTGTATGTGAAAAGAGATTTTTTTATTAGATGGGACTTTGAAAGGCAAAGGCCCAGCTTGTAAAATTCCTCAACTTTATTTTTATTTATTTCTTTCATAATCTAATCATCCACATTTTTTCGACGCAGTGGAGACTCCAAACCGTTTGACCGACCGGCACCGTTTGAATATCAAAATGACCGGAATTCCATTCATTTTTAATGGCAAACATTTTCCCTTCATTTTCAATGACAGGAAAACATAGGTGGTTGTGATTTTTGACCACTTACAGCCCATTGACATTGAAGTGGCGCCTAAGTAAGTCAATACCACTGACAGCTATGTATGTCCATGCCATTGACTATCATGAATGTCGCTACTATTGATGCCAATGTACTGGATTCCATTGAGGCATGTTGATGCCATTGACGGCCATTTACGTTAAAATTAGGGCTGTCAAACGATTAAAATTTTTAATCGAGTTAATCACAGCTTAGAAATTAATTCATCGTAATTAATCGCAATTCAAACCATCTCTAAAATATGCCATATTTTTTGTAAATTATTGTTGGAATGGAAAGATAAGACAACACAGATATATACTGTACATTCAAGATACTGTACATAGGTACTGTATTTGTTTATTATAACAATAAATCCACAAGATTGCATCAACATTACTAACATTCTTTCTGTGAAAGGGATCCACGGATAGATTCTTAAATTATAAATGTGAGTTTGTATATTGTGACTAAATATTTATATCTAGTGTATGTGTTGAGCTTTCAGTAAATGATAAAACTGTTCTGCCCAAATGCATGATGGGAAGTGGGTAACCATGACTGTGTGTGGCGGCTGCAAATAATATATGTTCTCTGTGTTGTGTACAATGCAGGGTGTTAAGAAAAAGATCAACTCCTGTCATTCTTCCCCACATTGCTCGCCTCAGTAGTTATAATTGTTGTGGAGTCAAAGCTTTACGCAATTAAAAGCACGGTCCAAATGAATGCCTGTATCCACTCCACTCACTTGTCCCTGCCTCTTAGCTCTGTATATACATAGAACACCGCCATTGTAGTCTGTTTGCGGCATTGCGTGAGTGGGTCGTTCCGTGCATCCGTTAAATATTTTAACGTGATTAATTAAAAAAAAAAATTACCGCCCGTTAACGCGATAAATTTGACAGCCCTAGTTGTGCCTTATGTTGGCTCAACATGTGTGCTTTATGTTAAAAGAACACAGCTGCTAAATGCTGAAGGAAAGCAATATTATCAGGTGCAAATTCTTTCCATAATTTTTTTATGTCAGTTCAACACCTCATTTTTTTGAGTGCGAGAGGTTCCCACTCCTGGTTGCCATCATATTTTCGTGAATTAGAGTACCGTTCCGGCCCCGAATCTTTTACCGGAACGGCGTACAGGACCGTTGTGGCCCACTTTCACCCCTGGGAAAAACTCTGTTTTGCGCTAGATTATGACATCCTAGCGATAGTCGACTTTGACTCTTCTCACTATCCCCTCGAATAATACAATAGCTCGTCCACATTCACACATCCGACCGTCCGTACACCCCCACTTTCCCGGGCTGGTTACAGCCGGTTCGCGTTTGACTGCAGGGAGGGAAACTTCAACCTCTCACCTTTCGGAGGATGGCGGGAGGCGAGGAAGGGAAGGATGGCAGGAGGTGAGGGGATGATGAAGGGCGGAGGAGGAGGGGATGCAGAGGTCAAAGAACAGGAGTGCTGGATGAGGAAGAGAGAGCGGGCGAGTGTGAAGCTGCTGTGTACCTCCCTAACAAGCTGGACAGAATCAGCTCAATTATTAAAGAGGAGTGAGAGATGGGGAAAACACGCGCGCTCAACACGCCGTCTGCCACACGCGCACGCGATGTGTTTGTGCGGGACTTTTTGTGCTCGTAGGAAAAAAGTCCTACTCGGTGCTCGTGCGCGTTTTTAAAACAGTCACGCGTGGAAGCCAAGAGGGAGGGGCTGCACAGGGCTCGTTAGGGATTCTTCTCAACTCCTTCCCGCATACACACTCTGCGCGCACTACACGATCCGGCTCCCCTGTCATCACATCACGATGAAGAGATAATCAGAGCAGCGAGGGGTCTGTTGATAGGCTTTTTTCCCTCCCCCATTTCCTTTCACTTACACACACAGACACACGTACTTGGAGAAAGTGCGCGTCCCCGAGGGACGAAAGGATACATCCAGGAGAGATGTTTGCATACAGTGTGAGTTGCTGCGTGTGTGTGTAGAGTGAGAACACACACTTCCTGAGAGAGGGCGAGCAAGGCTGGGATAAAGAGAGAGAAAGTGGAATCGGGAGGTTGTCAAAGGGAGGGGGAAGGAGGGGAGATAAGAGAAGAAGAGTTGTCAGGGAGAAAGGGGGAAGATGGATGAATGCACCGCATGTATGTGCGCGTGCGTGCATACGCGTGGAAGGTAGATGGGAGCCGCGAAGAGGTGTCGGCACCTGCAGCTGGAACGCTGGCGGGGCGGCCATTGTTGCCCGCGCAGCCAGCGGCCGTCGCCTCGGCAACGGGCGCTGCGGCAGCGTCTCCCACAGCAACGGACGGAGGAGGAAGAGGAGGAGTCAGGAAGTCAGGGTCGCAGCGGCAGAGAGGCCCCTCGCTCGCGGAAGCGCGTTGGCCCCTCTGGGGTTGAGCGGGTGTTTGAGATTAGAACCTCTTGATTCGGGGAAAAAAAAACATTTTAAATATTGTTTGTATGTTTGAATGTTTTCTTGTATTATTGTCTTTTTTACGATAATACCGTAATTTTCGGACTATAAGCAGCTACTTTTTCCCCTCATTTTGAATCCTGCAGTTTATAGTCCAGTGCGGCTTATTTGTTGATTTATTTTGTATAGTAGGAAACACTTTCTTTGACAGCGGCCTCGTAAGACTGCCATTAAACAGTCATAATTATGATATGACACTATCATGGGCATTAATGAATGCTTGTGACAGATGTCATTAAGTATCATCCGGCAAATTACTGTATGTCACGAACTCCATTTATGTCCAGCTCGGGTCTTTTACATCCATTCATAAGTGAGATCATTTGCAGGATGACACAAAATGATATCTCTCCTAAGCATTCATTAAAGCTCATGGCAGTGTCATGTCATAATTATGATGGCCTTATGACAGTCTTATGGCACCACTGTCAAATAAAGTGTTACCAAATACCATAACTAGCTATAAATGAACCAACTGGAACAGTAACTAAAGATACAATGGAATTTCTCACATTTCTGCATAAAATCACCATCAAATGTGATGTGATCTTTGTCAAAATCAAATAGATCAAAAAACAGTATCTGCTTTAACTAACACCACCCAAACATTTATAGGTTTTAATATTTTAATGAGGATATTATGCAAATAATGACAGAAGAGGGTAAAATAAGTAAGTGAACCATCACATTTAATATTTTCAAGTCAAGTTCAGCTTTATTGTCAAATATTCATATACGTAGAACATACAGCACAGCCCCCCCCCCCCGACAGCAATAGCTTTAACCAGACGCTTCCTGTAGCTGCAGATCAGACTGGCACATTGATCAGGACTAATATTGGCCCATTCTTCTCTACAAAACTGTTGTAGTTCACTCAGATTCCTGGGATAGATTCCTGGGATGTCTGGCATGAATCGCTGTTTTTAGGTTATGCCACAGCATCTCAATGGGGTTCAAGTCTGGACTTTGACTTGGCCACTCCAGAACGTGTATTTTGTTCTTCTGAAACCATTCTGAAGTTGATTTACTTCTGTGTTTTGTATCATTACTTGTTGCAGCATCCATTATCTTTTTAGCTTCAACTATCTGACAGATGGCCTCAGGTTGTACTGCAAAACATCCTGATAAACTTTTGAATTTATTCTTCCATTAATGATTGCAAGTTGTCCAGGCCCTGAGGAAGCAAAACAGCCCCAAATCATGATGCTCCCTCCACCTGTTCCATTTTTCCTCCACACATGACGTTGTGTGTTACTCCCAAACAATTCAACTTTGGTTACATCAGTCCACAAAAATATATTGCCATAAACATATGTGCAGTGTCCGAGGTGCCTTTTTGCGAACATTAAACGAGCAGCAATGTTTCTCTGAGTATTCTGCACGGAACTTTTGCCGTCATCTTTGGTGGACAGCCACTCCATGGGAGAGAAGCAACAGTGCCATTTCGACCATTTTGCGGGCAGTAAAAAGCATGAAAACAGAGAACACAAACGGAAAGGAGGCGTCCGTGTTGCTTTGCATGGTTAACTTCCTTGAACTGAATGAATTCGGTCGCACTTGTCGAAGCGCATCTTAGCGTGGTGACGTCGCGCACCTTACGCACGGCTGAGGAGGGGTGGGGGTTAGACAGGTGAAAAAAAAAAAACAACACGGCTTTTTTCGTCAATGGGAAAGGTGCCAAATGCCAATTGCTAGTGGGATGCATCGGCTTGGAAAAACGCGCGTTGACCCACTAGTTTCAGTGGGAAAGGGGTACAAGTTTCAAGAGTCAGACACAGCTGTGAATAGCCACAGCCGGATTTTTGGGAGATTTTATGGGTGAAACACGGTAATATTAACAAGGGTCGCGGTGCAGGAATTGCAGACATCAAGGAGTGGTCGAGATTTTCATATATTTACCCTTTTAAATGCTTTTTTTGTCTTTGTTTGGATCGATTATTTATCATCTGAAATATTGGGGAAAATTCTACAGTAAAAAAAAATAAAAAATAAATACAAATACAACTAAGCAATAGTTATGACGTAGACATCGGAGACTTTTTTACAGACGCAAATTTTTTAATTGTGACGTAATTTGTTTAAAAGTTTAAAATGTGCGACTGAAGTTTTTTTTTAAAGTCGTTTTTTTTTTTTTTTTAAACTAAATATTAGACATCAATTATTGATTCTAAGCTAAAAAAGCTAGACATTTCGAATAATAAATACGATTACTTACCTTCTTTTTATGGCTAGGTTGAAACAAAAGCGGTTGCGCAACGTCTGTAAACGGGGGTTTCCAGGGTAAAACGGACAAATTAGAAATCGTTCAGGGACTTAATGCGCCCTGAGTGTGCTATGGCAGCATAGAGACATATTGTTCTATCAAACACATCAGTTCTTTTGGCTCTGTATTTAAGTATACATAGCGGAAAACATTTTTAAAGAGGCATTTAAAGAAAAAAAAAAAACGCAATTAAAAACAAACAAACATTTTTTTAAACTAAATAAAAAAACAAACATTTTTTTAAAATAGCAAAACCCTAATTGGAGGCGAGAGCACGCAAGAGCACAATCGAAGACGCCATGATTTTAATGAGATATTATCACGTACTTATCTTGTTTTGATCCAAAAACTCCATGTAGCATGTATCATCATGTGTCAAGACGCAGGTGTGAATGGCCAAAGCCGGATTTTGGGGGGATTTTATGGGGGAAACATGGTAATATAACAAGGGTACAATACAGCAGTTTATTTTAAAGAGGGGGTGCAAGAACAGAAACTGCTTTTTCAGCCTTGTCTGTTTTCCGCCATACATATACACACATATATATATATTTGTGTATATATATATATATGTATATATATATATGTGTGTGTATATATATATATATATATATATATATATACACGCACCAGTATATTACATTTTTTTCATCGGGAGAAAATACTTTTGATTGCGACGTAAATTTTAAATCAAGTACATTTGTAATTTTACTTGAATAATTAATTAATTAATTTATTTATATATTAATTAATTCCCACCAGCTATGAGAGTTGGTAAAACTAATACGGAAATTAAACAATATTTCAATTATTTTTGTTCTGATGATTATTTTGAATATTTCATTATACTTCTGTTCCAATTTGCTAATATGATTTGAAAAATAAAAATTCTGCTCAATGGAAAAAAATAACACATTTTAGAGCTGTAATTGCAATACCGCGATACTGTGAAACCATGAAATTTTTGCTTGAGGTTAATGTCTTGTAATTAAAACCAATATTTATGTATTTTCTTCATTTTAATATCTACGTTTTCTTTTTTTGGTGTGCATGCAGTGCATAGTTTACTTATTCAGTACTGGTTTTACTGTATGTGCACGTGTCCTCTTCCCAGCTGGCGGTTGGTCATGTGACACACATTATATCTTCTCCACCCCCCTCAACATGGGGGTGACAATCAGGAAGCTGCCTGCAGGAGAACGGCAGGAAACTGTCAGGCTGAGTTGAAGATGAGGAGAAGAGGGGGAGGATGGGGGAGTACGTAACAGTGAGGATGAAAAGTGAGGAAGGAGTGAAAAAGGGGTGATACAGTCCTCCGTGGCTTAAAATAACTGTGTTGTGGGTTCCACTCCCTCGCGTGCGCGTCCTTGGCTGAGTTTCTAGTTTGTGTTTACGTCCTCTTGCCACCTGTCTCGTCTTTTGTTTTCGCCTGCACGTGTGCTTCATGTGCTCGTTCCCTCGCAATCACCGCCTTTGTTGCTGTGCGCTCGTTATGAACATCATTAGGAACTTCCTGCAGATGATGGTGGGATGTGGTCGGGGGAGAGCTGGTTTGGAGAGTTCTAGAAGTTCAGACTGTCTGTGAGGAGTAGAGTGTCTGTAGGCTACACTAGTTTGTTTGCACATCTTTCTGCTGTGAATTGGAATGAGTTTATCTCTAGTAGACGTACAAACCGTTTGAACTGGTAAACTAGGGCTGCAGCTATCGAATATTTTAGTAATCGAGTAATCGACTGAAAATTCTTTCGATTAATCAGGTAATCGGATAAAACTTTTTTTTTTAGGTAAAGAGCAATTATAAATATACATGAGAAAAAAAGACATTTAATCCAATATTGAACCATTTTCAGTCAATCAATGTCTTTATTTCCGATGTACATTATTGGAAACAGCCAACAATTGCATCTCAGATGTGACTAGAAAAAAAAAATTCACTGCTTTCACTCAAAAAACTTCTAGATCTTATAAAAAAACCCAACATATTTCTTAACTAAAAATGTAATTACGCTTGATAACACACATTACTTGAAAGCTACGCATTTTCCCCACGTGTTTCAATTTAATTTCCATTTGTGTCGAGCTATTTTTAAGTTCTAGTTAAGTTTTAAGTTAGTCTAAACTGTAAGTAGTGATTGGATTTTGAGTTTTTGCAGTGTTCAAAACCAATGTATGATACCTGCTGTATTGGAGCACATTAGGGACCAGTGCTACTTGGTGTTTTATTCAGCAGTGACTACTGAGCTAAAACTGACATTTAGCTTTATTATATTTTAATTTTACACCCTCATCACTCTACAGCGCTGTGTTTTTACAGATTGAATAAAGCCTGTATGTAAAACACGTTAGCCACGCATCGACAGTGATCATAATCAGTGTTGTCAGTAACGTGTTACTATAATCTGATTACTTTCTTTCAGTAACGAGCAATCTAACGCGTTCACGTTTCCAGGCCAGTAATCTGATTAAAGTTAGTTTCCTCGATGCCTGTGCGTTACTATTTTGTTGTTGCCTCATACTGTATGTAGAATGAAGAATATTGTAGTCATGTACGCAGAGCATTTGAAAAGAAAATACTGCGCTTGAGTTTGGGAGTGACATCACATCTCACGTTTTCTCATCGGGGGGGGGGGGGGTCACGTGTAATACCATGCTGCCTCTGCGCGCGCCGTCTGCCACGGCGGTCAACGACATAGCCTGCTAGCTATCAGGATGCTAACAGTTAAGGAGCCGGAGAGATACAACAAACGGCTGCATTTGCTCACTGGAGATACAGCCATTACTTCACATATCCGTCCAGTAAAGATGACAAAATCGCGAAAAAAAACTCAAAACAAGACGACAGGTGACGAGACAGCCAGCAACTAGCCTTTATAATATGTGTAATTATGTACATTTTATAGTTAGAGTTTGTAATCGTAGGCGGAGTTTTACATTGGTGGTACTGGGGGGAGAAGCATGTTGAAGACTAAAACGAAAGTCAAAAGTTTGGACACACTTCATAATTTTTGCGTTTTATGTATTTTCACTGCTATTGTAAATTCTCACTGAAGACATCAAAACTATGAACGAACATGTGGAATGGCAAAAAAAGTGAAATAACTGAAAACAGGTTTTGTTTTCTACATTCTTCAAAGTATCCACCTTTGAGGTGTCTCCAAACTTTTGGCCAATACTGTATATATATATGTATATATACACATCTTAACACTGTTCGAGTTCAATCAACTGTTCAAGTTGTTGTTGGCAACGTTTGAAAGCTTAGGTTTAAAGAAATTCTAAATATCCATCTTGTCTCCTCTGGTGTAGTTTTGGCTAAGCAAAGCAAAGGATAGTCTCCAAGGTGCAAGTCACGTGATCTGTTCGAAAAATGATTTTTGACCCATTATGAAAACTTTACGTTGTAGGATTTTTGTTCATTTCATTAATTTTTGTTGTTTGTTTTATTGCTTTACAACTTTTAGAAACAACATTTTAACGGCTGGGTCTTTATTTCAAAGGGGAAGTTCAGAATTTTTTACATTAGGCTTTATCTTGGAGTCAGCGGGGGTTTAATTAATCGTTGGAGTTGATTTCAACAAATTTTGTGCAGTTTGTCAGTTAGTTGTTAGTTTTAGGGCTCCGGAATGGCTAAGCAAGGGCGAGTCAATGGTGGTCGACTAATTAAACCCCCGCTAACTCAAAGATTAAGCCTTATGTGAAAAACTCAATTACACGCGATGACATTTTTCTGTTATTTTTATGTTGAGGCAGCAAAAGGGAAAAAAAGTCAAAAGTAACTGATAAGTTACTTTTAAAGTAACTTAGTTACTTTGATAATAAAGTAATCAGTAAAGTAACTAGATTACTTATTTTGAGGTGTAATCAGTAATCAGTAATTAAATTACTTTTTTAAGTAATCCGTGACAACACTGGTCATAATCAATAGAAACCTAGCCCTCCGAAGCGCTAACGTTACGTGAGCGAGTGACAGTAACTTTATATTTATTAGCGATGAGAAGTCTACTGTTTAAAGATGGCGGCTATTTACTAACGCTGCCCAGACGCAGCCGAGTCTGTCATTTCGCATCTAGTCCTAAATGCATGCGATATCTATGAACGCATCGGACACTACCTGCTACCAAACTAGCGTCATGCGAGCGTAGTTCTTGGCAACGTCGGCGTAGTTTGTAGCGGCTGTCGGCGCGATGTCCCGCATTAAAAGTAGCCCGGGCAAAACCATTAAACGATTCTTCGAGGTGAATAAAATTACTCGGATCAGTTTTTAAACTTACTCGAGTTGCTCGAGTATTCGTTTCAGCTCTATAATAAACATTCATTCGCTGCCATCCCTCCCAGTTCAAATGTTTTGGACGTCTATGGCGGTCAAAGGCAACCCATGAGTTTAATTTTGGGGCATTTCATGTCATTTCCTGTTGATTTTCAGTCACGTTTGGGGCATTTATGGATCACTTCCTGTTGATTTTGGAGCATTTACAGGTCACTTTCTGTTGATTTTGGGTTACTGAAAAGGACGTTTCTGCTGAAACAAGAAGCACCTGACTACGATCAACTCCCCGTAATTTTCGGACTATAAGGCGCACCTGATTATAAATTGCAACCCACCAAATTTGACACGCAAACGGCATTTCTTCATAGATAAGACGCTCTGGATTATAAGCTGCAGCTGTCCTCACTGTATTATAGGATACTTACACCAAAAGATATTAACCAGTAACACTTTATTTGACAATGGCATCATAAGACTGTCTAAGACCAAATGAACCACCATGAAACTTTGAACCAATTAGCTGCAAAGCTCTATTGATTTAAGAAGCTTCCTTTGGCCATGACTGTTTCCTTGGGGGAGACAGTAAACCTCTGCTGCCACCTACTGTCAATACTGTTGTTGTCCAACATGCCTCCTAGCATGCATTGCAGCAGTACATATGTAAATAACAATCAAAATTCATGTTCTGTGCTAATTATGTCTTCAGTTACTGTTCCAGTTGTTTCATTATTTACTAGTTATTGTATTTGGTAACAATTTATTTGACAGTAGCGGCATAAATTGTCATAAGAGCATAACAACTATATTTAGAACTGATTAATTGGACGAATAATTAGGCGATTAATTAAGTAATCAGATCAGTTGAATTTTTCATCTATCCCAGGAAATATAGGTTGTATTAATTACATGATAGGTTTCGTCAGGTAATTAAAACAATCTATAGCCATTGTCTGGGATAAAAGTAAAAGTAAAAAGTAAAACTAAGCAATAAGTGAAGAAAAATGAACCCAATACAACTATTAAGTAATAGATAAATGTGACTTTTTTCAGTTACCTTCACAATTTAACTTGAAGTTGTTTTAGGCATGTAACAATGTAACAAAGTAACAATGAAGACAAAAAAGATGAATATTTCCTCCCAAAATACCGTATTGGCCTGAATATAAGACAGCGTTTTTTTGCATTGAAATAAGACTAAAAAAGTGGGGGTTGTCTTATATTCGCGGTCTAGACATTACACCCATTCACGACGCTAGATGGCGCCAGATATCATTGAAGCGATGTTCTGTCATAAGAGATCTAAGCTACTCTCAAGTTGAACCAGATTGCATTATTTTATTGCAATGTTTTTCCTTATTTAGATTTGTTTCAAGACTACAGTGACAGTTAGACTTCACTTTGATGGTTCATGCAGTTATTGCAATTTTGTTGTTTTATCACAATAGATTGGTTTATTTACATTTCAAAAACCAGAAGCCATTCATTTACGAATGCGATTGCACTTTAGTTTACATATTTAAATGTTCAGATATTAAGATTTGAATGAGGCAAATTAACATGCTTTTTCTCTCAAATATATTGTTATAATCATTTGATTCAGATGTACTGTAATTATTTTCTGTATAAAAATTAATTTGGTCTTCAAAAAGTCTTTTTCAAACTTGAGTCTTGAAAAAGAGGGGGTCGTCTTATAATTAGGGCCGTCTTATATTAGGGCCAATACGGTAACATTTTATTGCAACTTCCTGACTTCGCTGTAGTCAACAACTGTACTGTTTTAAGTACATAAAACTTTGTTAAAGTGTTTAATAAAGGTTCTGAGTATAAAACATAAAAAGAATTTCTAAGTACACAAATCAGACAAAAGTCCTGTTCATTCAAACAAAAAAAGTGCTGCTGATTGATATTTTCCTTCTGGTGGGCAAAGTGCTGATATCGGTTGTGTCACTGACTCATTTATTTTCTACAAACAAACTAAACAACAAAACCGAAAAAGGAAGAAGCAGACTGTAATGAATCAGTTTTCTTTATCAAACAGTTGTTGATAAATACGATCCAAATCCAAGTTCAAAGCACACTCTCTTGTATGACAATCTACAGTTTGAATTGGAGTTAAATATGAATAGGTATATCTCGATGGGTTTTTGTGGATGGTTTCTTTATCAAAAAAATAAGACAACTTTACTATCTAACAATAACTCAAGTGCTAATATGCTTCTCCAAAACACAATCCAGACAGACGCTTACTGATTAGCAAAACGGCTAACTATCTTAATGGTCAGTGCTAAGTAGTAATGTCTAATAAAAAAAAGAATGCAAACAATACAATTGGCTTCATTTACTCACTTCTGACGAAGGCACACTGGATCTAACAACACAAAAGAGAATCCAACTCAACACTTCATAATATTATTGTTTCCTAACCTGAGTGTAGCCGTGAACTCTCCCTCTGTCTCTCTTGCTCGAATCACTGGCGCGTGTGCGCAGCCTCACATTACGCACAAACAAGGACTGAAACGGGACTGCTCATAGCTCATCAAATTCATCGGCAACTGATTTATGAATCGATTTTAATCGATTTAATCAATTAGTTGTTGCAGCCTTAATGTCCAATCCGAACACGTCCATTCCACTTCAAACGGTTCGGATATTTACGGCTGTCAATGGCAGCCAATGAGTTAATTTGGGGGCATTTCAGGTCATTTCTTGTTGATTTTCCATAATTCCTGTTGATTTTGGGTTACTGAACAGGAAGTGACTAGGAAATGTCCCTAGTGGAATAGGAAGTGACCTGAAAATGTCCTAAAATAAAGAGGAATTGACCTGTAAACGCCCTCAACACCAGGAAGTGGTCATGTTTGAGTGCCATTGACAACACTCAAGGTCCAATCCATTTTAATCGTCAAAATGAGCTAGATATCTAGAACCGTCAAAGGTACCCAATGAGCTAACATAGACACTATTCTAGTGGAAGATATAGATAGCAACCAGAGGTGGGTAGTAATGCGTTACATGTACTCTGTTCCATTTACTTGAGTAACTTTCTGAGAAAAATGTACTTCTAAGGGTAGTTTTACTAAGCCATACTTTTTACTTTTACTTAAGTAGATTTGTGAAGAAAAAAACGCTACTCTTACTCCGCTGCTTTGGGCTACACAAGAGTCGTTACGTTTTCCCTCTTTATTCTTCATATTAGATTTTTTTTTTGCTAGCAAAACCAAGAGTAGCTCTACTAATTTCACCAATGAGACGTCTGAGCAATAATCACATGACTCCGTTACACTAATCAGACGCGGGCTTGCCGTTCTATGATCATGCCAGCCTGTTCAATCACGTGGCATCTTTAAAGCACTGTAAAAAATGAAGTATTTGACATAGAGCGCTGCCCTCAACATGACTCGAAAGCGCGGATTTTAACCTCTCTCCCAGCCTTTATTTGGCACCCATTGACCACGGAAAACTGGAAATTTGATCCTTTTAATTTTATAATAGTAACTATATAGGAACTATTCACTATTCAAACCACGTAGGAACTATTTCTTTCACTAGAGGGCACTCATGCTCTTTTGACGAATAATGCTTCATCTCTATCATTTTTTTTCTCTTGCCGGAATTCAATTTTTTTGTTTTGTTTTGTTTTTCTTTGGCTTAATGTGGTTACGTAATGGGGTATTGTACAGTATCGTTGTAACAGCAGTTCATATACTGTACGTAGATAAGTTTATGCTGAGAAAAAAAAATCAAATTTGTAAGCTGTTGCTCACAGTGTTACTCATTACTTGAGTATTCTTTTCACCAAATATTTTTTTAGTTGTAATTGAGTACATTTTTTGGATAACTACTTTTACTTGAGTAATATTATTTTGAAGTAATGCTACTCTTACTTGAGTACAATTTTTGGCTACTCTACCCACCTTTGGTAGCAACCTCGGAGTGGGCTGGAGACTAGAGACATTCGTCCCTTCCCAGTCAAAATGGATTGGACATCAAGCGCCGTCAGTGGCAGCCAGTGAGTTATTTGGCCCTAAAGAAAAAAATGGTCCAGACTAGGCTATATGAGATCAGATAGCCATAAATGTGGCCCGCGAACCGAAATGGGTTCGACAACATTACCTTTAAGCGGAAGTTCAAGCGAAGGTTCGAGTTAGCAGGGGTTTAGTAAGTTGGTGGAGTTGATTTCAACAAATTCTGTTACGTTGGCAAGTTTTTTGTTAGTTTCAGGGCTCCGGAGTGGCTAAGCTAGCGCGAGTCAATTGCACTATTGTAGCATGCCAATAAAAAAACGATACAGATCTACGAACAGATCCAACATCGTCAAATAAATTCAAAACACAGATCATTGTTTCAAAACCCCCATGTGGCCAAAAAAGTGTCACACCAAACTGCCGTAATTCATTTCATTCTGCAGGACTATGTTTTTTTCGATGCGTAATACGACTCCAATAATGAGGACTTCTTCGGTCACTCGTTCTCACACTGAATTCGAGAAGTTGGGAAGTTGGACTTATCCCGCTCGGAGGGTAACAGTTGCGACCTTAAAGCATTCCAAGCGAATGTAAACAGCAAAAATGGCTGATCGCCACAAGTTGTTTTTTATTTTGGCCTTCAAAAGACATTTTGACCTCCAGCAAACCTGACTTCTCATTAGCGATCAAATAGTGGAGGCGTACTAATGATATTTTTCCAGATCAGAGGTCGGAAACTCTGACTTCCCACCTTCTTCGAATGCAGCATCAGTCTGCTGAGTTAACTGACGGCCGGCAACTTGGCGAAATGTGCATTTAGAGGCTGTCGAAACAGACAGAAGAAACGGGCAAAAGAAAATTTCCATAAATTCCTTATGAAGAACGAGGAAAAATATAAACTGGTCACTTGCTGGCTCCGACATAAAAAAAATCAGTGGTGAAAAGATCACTCCGCCCTGCTCCTCTGCAGAGCTTCTGGATTACAAATGTTGCTGTTCATACTGCAATTATTGACATGCAATGTTAAGTTTTAATAACTTTATCCTGAAAACATTGCCAACAATAGTGATTGCATGGGTCATCAATGATTTTCACAATACAGAATACAGTGGGGCAAATAAGTATTTAGTCAACCACTAATAGTGCAAGTTCTCCCACTTGAAAATATTCGGCCTGTAATTGTTAACATGGGTAAACCTCAACCATGAGAGACAGAATATGAAAGAAACCCCCCAGAAAATCACATTGTTTGATTTTTAAAGAATTAATTTGCAAATCATGGTGGAAAATAAGTATTTGGTCAATACCAAAAGTTCATTTCAATACTTTGTTAGGTACCCTTTGTTGGCAATAACGGAGGCCAAATGTTTTCTGTAACTCTTCACAAGCTTTTCACACACTGTTGCTGGTATTTTGGCCCATTCCTCCATGCAGATCTCCTCTAGAGCAGTGATGTTTTGGGGCTGTCATTGGGCAACACGGATTTTCAACTCCCTCCACAGTTTTTCTATGGGGTTGAGATCTGGAGACTGGCTAGGCTACTCCAGGACCTTGAAATGCTTGTTACGAAGCCACTCCTATGCTGTGTGTTTGGGATCATTGTCATGCTGAAGGACCCAGCCAAGTCTCATCTTCAATGCCCTTGCTGATGGAAGGTTTTCACTCAAAATCTCTCGATACATGGCCCCATTCATTCTTTGCTGTACACAGATCAGTCGTCCTGGTCCCTTTGCAGAAAAACAGCCCAAAAGCATGATGTTTCCACCCCCATGCTTCACAGTAGGTACGGTGTTCTTCGGATGTAATTCAGTATTCTTTCTCCTCCAAACACGAGAACCTGTGTTTCTACCAAAAAGTTCAATTTTGGTTTCATCTGACCATAACACATTCTCCCAGTCCTCTTCTGGATCATCCAAATGCTCTCTAGCGAACCGCAGACGGGCCTGGACGTGTACTGGCTTCAGCAGGGGGACACGTCTGGCAGTGCAGGATTTGAGTCCCTGGCGGCGCATTGTGTTACTGATAGTAGGCTTTGTTACTGTGGTCCCAGCTCTCTGTAGGTCATTCACTAGGTCCCCCCATGTGGTTATGGGATTTTTGCTCACCGTTCTTGTTATCATTTTGACGCCATGGGGTGCGATCTTGCATGGAGCCCCAGATCGAGGGAGATTATCAGTGGTCTTGTATGTCTTCCATTTTCTAATAATTGGTCCCACAGTTGATTTCTTTACACAACGTGTTTTACCTATTGCAGATTCAGTCTTCCCAGCCTGGTGCAGGTCTACAATTTTGTCTCTGGTGTCCTTCGACAGCTCTTTGGTCTTGGCCATAGTGGGGTTTGGAGTGTGACAGGTGTCTTTTATACTGATAATGAGTTAAAACAGGTGCCATTAATTCAGGTAATGAGTGGAGCCTCGTTAGACCTCGTTAGAAGAAGTTAGACCTCTTTGACAGCCAGAAATCTTGCTTGTTTGTAAGTGACCAAATACTTATTTTCCACTCTAATTTGGAAATAAAATCTTTAAAAATCAAACAATTTGATTTTCTGATTATTTTTTTCCCCCACATTCTGTCTCTAATGGTTGAGGTTTACCCATGTTGACAATTACAGGCCTCTCTAATCTTTTCAAGTAGGAGAACTTGCACAATTGGTGGCTGACTAAATAATTATTTGCCCCACTGTATGTTGTTTTTTATTGGCATGCTATAATATAGCCATTGACTCGCGCTAGCTTAGTCACTCCGGAGCCCTGAAACTAAAAAATAACTTGCAAACGAAACGGAATTTGTTGAAATCAACTAAACCCCAGCTAACTCGAAGATTAAGCCTAATGTCAAAAATCCTGAACTTCCGCTTGAATGTGTTCATCCACACGCTTTCGCATATGGAGATAGAATAGTGCCAAAAGAAGTGAGGTTGTAAAATGAAAATTATCCCTGTAAAATGACCAATTATAACTTATTATATAAATTATAACTTAAAAAACACTTGTATTTCCAAATTTTGTGTTGTAAAATAAACATGAAAAAAACTCGAAGGAATAAAATCACGAAAATTGCAATAAAATACGTCAGGTGTACAAAAAAAAAAAAAAACATGTGTACATCGAAATAATCTGTTGTAAAACAAACACAAAAATATCATTCCAAGTCGTGGTCAAATAAAGACGTTAAGAACACAATCTAGTGAATAGTTTTTCGGGTGTTTTTCTTTAACCCCTGTGCCGAATATTATATGTAATTTTTTGATGGTTTTTGTTTTCACATCAAAGAGAGCGCATAGGAAAAAAAAAAAAAAAAAAAAAAAAAGAAACACTACGAATGTTTCCTAGGTTCTTAAAACGGGCAGACGTTCCAAATGCAACTTTGGCGTCATTTCTAAACCTTTGCATTAAGTAGCCAAAGAACTTGAATGCACGTGACTTGAAATTACAAAATATGTAATCATTGACTACCATTATAATTCATACATTTGGATTTATTGTACACCTGACGTATTTTATTGCAATTTTCGTATCAATCCTTTCAACGATGGTCAAATAACACGTGAGACGGATCCAGAGTGTATTTATACCCCGAACCCTGCAGGTGGCGCAAGAGACCACTAAATGATTTTGCATGCAAACTCCATACTGTTTAAAAGGTGGATTTTCTGCTACTTTTGGTATTGCCATGCTTGCTGATGGTTGCTCACACCTCGTCGTGAAGAACTATTCACTAGATTGTGTTCTTAACGTCTTTTTTGACCACGACTTGGAATGATATTTTTGTGTTTGTGTTTTACAACTGATTATTTCGATGTACAAGTAGTTTTTTTCGTCTATGGTTACAAGTGACTTTTGTCTCTGAAAACGCGACAAGGGGGAGACAAAACTCGTGAGGTTGTAACTGGTGGTTTTAACCTGTAGCAAAGAAAAAACACCCGTAGAACAACAACAACAACAACAACAACAACAAAATCACTTGTAAATGGAAAAAAAAACACTTGTAGTAATTTTTTTTTACATTGTGTTTTTTCATGTTTATTTCGCAACGCAAAATTTGGAAATACAAGTTGTTGTTTTTTTGCTTTACAAGTTAAAATGAGTCATTTTACAGGTATTTTTTAAATTTGTTTTAAAACTAGGTTACGAGTATCTTTTTTGGCTCATAAAACTCCACAAGAATGTGAAAAAACTTGCGCACTTGTAATTGGTCATTTTTAACCCGTAGTGAAGAAAAAACACCTGTAGAACAACAACAAAAAAATACTTGCAAACAGAAAAAAACTACTTGTAGAACAATTTATTCCTTCGAGTTTTTTTCATGTTTATTTTACAACGCAAAATTTGGAAATACGAGTGTTTTTTTTAGTTAAAATTGGTCATTTTACAGGGATAATTTTCATTTTACAACCTCACTTCTTTTGGCACTATTCTATCTCCATATTCGCAGGCTATTTTCTACACTTCAGAGCAACAGGTGGCACTATAGACTACCTTTCAAAACCGACAGCACTTTAGCCAATCAAACTGTAAAAAGCATGTATGTTGATGTATTTCCGAACTTCACATTGTCATTTTTCCGTTGGCGTCAAACCACAAACTCTTCCTCAAGTCTCGGAGGACCCTTCTGACCCACATCTTCACCTCCTTCTGTTTCTCGGTTGACCTGACATCCTATTCTCCCCCCCATCTTCCTCCAGTCCCTCCCTTCCACCTCCCCATGCTGTTTCCATGCTGCTGCCTGTCTCTTAGCAACAACCGCACACCCGTTAGAGCTCTTTGAGTGCTTTTACAAACACACCCAGGAAGACGCACGCGCGCACACATCGGGTCGAGTTCCTCATTGAGCACCGCTGGCAGGAGCGTGCGTCTGAGACAGATGAGAGGGAGTGCACATGTGAAGCTGGTTTTTGTGGGGGCAACGGGCCAAATTCTTACACACTCGCACACACTGTTGTGTACTCGCGAGGCTTTGTCGCACGTAAGAAAGATGAATTTATCCGACTGGTGGCTGATGGATGCCAAAAGTGTTTGCTTAAACAATGAATCATAGTGTGCGCAAGCTCGCTTAATCACTCCCGTACACACACGTGCGTGTGTGTCTTTGCGTGTTTGTCTTTATGTGCAAAGCGTGTGGGCGGATGAAGCTGTTGCGGCATATTTGCACGTGTGTGCGCGTACGCCGTCGCAGTGTCACTCACAGCAAGTAGAGTGTGTTTGTGTGTTTAATTAAAGCATGTGTTTGTCTCTTCGTCTCACATACGAACATACGGGTCAGAAGGATGATTAATTAATGTTGTTAGTTAGAGGATGGAAGATGTGTAGAGTTTGGGTGAGGATAAAAAAGGTGGAAGTGAGAATAGGGGAAGGGGGATTGAGAAGATGTGTTAAAGCAAGAGTAGCAAGTGGAAGTTAGTGTGTGGGTGGAGGGAAGTAAAGGGTGATGATGGCAGAAAGTCAAAGTGAGGGCAGAGGAGAAAATAAGGGTAGGATGGAGCAAGCAGGGGGGTCAATCAAACTCATTTTGGTTTGCGGGCCACATTTATGGCAATTAGATCTCGTGGGCTGGACGAGACATGTGCCGATTACTGGTTTCAACGTATACCGTGGTATAGGGGTGCACGATATCCATTTTTTGAAACCGATACCAATATCGATAACTTCCTGATCCTCAAAGCCGATACCGATACGATAACCGATAATATATATACAGTGTTGGGAGTAACGCCGTTATAAATAACGCCGTTACGTAAAGGCGTTATTTTTTCAGTAACGGGGTGATCTAACTAATTACTTTTTCCGCCGTTACAACGCCGTTACCGTTACTGACGGTCAAAAGCAATGTGTTACTTACTCTGAATAAATTGAAACTACCAGCCGTGTCGAGTCGACTCTCTGCTCTGTTGATTTGTCATCCAAGACTTGGGGTGCGTTCAGGTTAGAGAATAGCGCACGTACTTCTGACTCCAAGCTGTTTGTCCCTGCTCGTTCAATTAGACAATGCTTTCCAAAGTTTGGTGACGTTTCTGTGTTTGCTACACCTGATGCTAGCCTCGTTCCCATCTCCCACTGTCAGCCAGCAATAATTCTGCTTCCATCTTGAGGACGGCAGACGCTTTGAAGGTGACGTGAATTGTCGGGAAACGAGCCTACCTGAATGCAGCCTCTCGAGAGATGCGATGGAAGTGATTGTGATTGGCTGAGGGTTAGAGTCATGTGTCGTGGTAAGCCAATCAGAGCCGGTGATTTCACAAGCAAACCGGAACAGCGCGTGCGGCAAACACACACACGCAAAACAGATGCACAGGGTCGGGATGGCAGAGCATTCAGAAGAAAAAATGTCCTTTAAGAGGTGAAGATATAGACACTATTTCAAGTTTGTCGAAATTAAAGGAAAGAACCTGCATGTAATGTGTAATTTATGTCCCGGGGCAAAGCTTTTGTCGACATCTTTGGTAAGCAATTCAAATCTGCTGAAGCACCGAACAAGTTAACTACCTGTCTGTTCTTCTCTATTCCACTGACTCGAATACTGCTCAGAAAATTTCAAATTCTTTGACATACAACAAGTTCTTTTTAAAGTAACGGAAATAGTTACTTTCCCTGGTAACTAGTTACTTTTACTATAGAGTAATTCAGTTACTAACTCAGTTACTTTTTGGAAGAAGTAGTGAGTAATGTACCTAATTACTTTTTTAAAGTAACGTGCACAACACTGTATATATATAATTTTTCAATGTACAGTGGGGCAAATTAGTATTTAGTCAACCACCAATTGTGCAAGTTCTCCTACTTGAAAAGATTGGAGAAGCCTGTAATTGTCAACATGGGTAAACCTCAACCATGAGAGACAGAATGTGGGGAAAAAAAACAGAAAATCACATTGTTTGATTTTTAAAGAATTTATTTCCAAATTAGAGTGGAAAATAAGTATTTGGTCACCTACAAACAAGCAGGATTTCTGGCTGTCAAAGGTCTAACTTCTTTTAACGAGGCTCCACTCGTTACCTGTATTAATGGCACCTGTTTTAACTAGAGCTGTCAAAATTATTGCGTTAACGGGCGGTAATTATTTTCAATTAATCACGTTGAAATATTTGACGCAATTAACGCACATGCCCCGCTAAAACAGATTAAAATGACAGTAGTGTCATGTCTACTTGTTACCTGTGTTTGTGTTTTGTCGCCCTCTGCTGGCGCTTGGATGCGACTGATTTTATGGGACACACAATGAGCACAATGAGCATTGTGTAATTATTGACATCAACAATGGCGAGCCGGGTTTATTTTTTGATTGAAAATTTTACAAATTTTAAAAACATTAAGATGGGTTTTAATATAAAATTTCTATAACTTGTACTAGTCTTTCTATCCATGGATCACTTTAACAGAATATTAATGTTAATGCCATCTTGCTGATTTATTGTTATAATAAACAAATACAGTCCTTATGTACAGTATGTTGAATGTATATATCCGTCTTGTGTCTTATCTTTCCATTCCAACAAAAATTTACAGAAAAATATGGGATATTTTATAGATGGTTTGAATTACGACTAATTACGATTAATTAATTTTTAAGCTGTGATTAATTTGATTAAAAATTTTAATTGTTTGACAGCCCTAGTGAAACGCCTTTCTTAACCTGGCAATTACAGAACAGCAAGCCTATCAATAACCAAAAGGTCTCTCAAGAACTTGTAAACATTACACTGTAAAATGCAAACATTTGCTAATTGCCATATTAAGGTTTATAACTCAGTGAGGGAAAAATACGGCCTCTAGAACAGTAACAAAACTTTGCATACTAGACAAACAGGAGTGGAAACAAACGCACACATCCCAATCCGACACTGTGTCAAAATTATTATTAATAGGCCCGATAACATATTGTTATCGGATTTATTGGGATGACATTATAATTCCTATTATCGGAACGATAATTATCGGACCTATAATTATCGTGCACCTCTACCGTGGTATGAAAACATCTCGGTTTCAAAACCGCAAAAAAATTCTGTCATACCTTTTATAAGGTTTAAGGTATTTTTTATGTGCCAAAAATGCAGGGAGAAATCCGTCGCTTGCAGCTGCAAGGCTCAACCCTCCCCCATAGCTTGTTGCTCAGTGTCAGTGAGTCAGCTGTGCGACATGATGGCTGGAGGAGGTGACTCTCCTGAACTTTTTCCCAAATTGAAGAAAACAAAATCGCTGGTATGGGAATACTTCGGCTACAGAAAAGTTACAGGCGGCAACGGCTTAGATAGGTGCTTAGGAGCAATACCTCCAATATGATTTTGCCTTTATACAAAATTAAACGATAGTAAACACTATCATGAACGTTACCCACCAGCTACGAGAGTTAACTCCAGCGTGTTTAGTGTGTCTAGCAGTGGTAAAACTCGTGGTTTTTTTCCTTTGACAACTGTCTGTTTTAAGAGAGGGTGTGTATAATGTAAACATTATACGAGCAGTGTTGTTGATCTTTCTTTTAAAAATTAATTATTTTAATTAAAAAAAATATTAATTACAAATTACTTATCCCAAAACGTAATTGAGTTAGTAACTCAGTTACCTGAATGTAAGAGTCATTAGTTACGTGACAAAGTAAATGGTGTTACATTTCATGTTTTTTTTTATTCATTCAAAAAGAAAAAAAACATAGTAACCTTTGTTATGTTTGGAAGTCATTTAATATTATTAATCAACCGTTAAAGTTGTTAAAATTGCTCCCATTATTGCATTAGTTCCCTACTCTCTACTTTCGATATGTGAAAATTTTAAAACTGTTTCGTCATTTAAATATAGATTCAAGACAAGATTTTGCCTATTTAGGAGTATTTTAGATGAAAAGTTACTTAGGTTCGCTAGGAAGGTTCCTACCTGAGAAGTCTACTGCTTTAAGATGGCT
Source organism: Corythoichthys intestinalis (assembly GCF_030265065.1). Taxonomy (NCBI): domain Eukaryota; kingdom Metazoa; phylum Chordata; class Actinopteri; order Syngnathiformes; family Syngnathidae; genus Corythoichthys; species Corythoichthys intestinalis. The sequence goes on from NC_080416.1 coordinate 30,366,675, forward strand.
GCTGTTTACTAAAGCCAGCGAGTGTATCATTTCGCATCTAATTCTCCATACATGTGCTAACGCCGCTGTGTCTGTAATTTTGCATCTAATTCTATCTACATCTGATATCCACCGTAGCACCATGTGGGCGTAGTTTGATCTAGCCCCATATACTGTATCTGCTACAGTCAGGTTTTATTGGAGCCAACTAGCATCGTGTTTGCAACGGCATCAGAACTCCCTTCCCTCCTCCCAACTCTCGCTCTGCTCTCTCGTCTCCATGAGTCCGTCCGGGGGGTGGGGGTGGGGGGGCGTTCAGCGCAGCCCATCCCTCCTCCCGCAGCCCAGCAAAGAAGCCATCGTCCCACCCCTGGGATCCAGGGTGGTCCCCCGGGCCACCGGCGCACCCATCAACCGGCCTTCAGGGATGGCAAGAGGGGACGCACCACCAACCCCACAGGGGTTGTGGCTGTCAGGGCTGTCTTATATTCGGCCCAATACGGTATTTTATTTTTGGCCTAATAAGTTAACTCACTGGATGCAACTGACGGCATTCAGTGTCCAATCCATTTTGACTGGTAAGGGGCGAATGTCTCTAGCCTGCAACGCACTCCCAGGTTGCTACATATATCTTAGCTCATTTGTTGCCATTGACGGCGCTAGACGTCCAGTTCATTTTGACAGTCAAAATGGATTGGACGTCGAACGTCGTGAATGGCACTCAAACATGACCACATCCCGGTTTTGAGGGAGTTTACCGGTCAATTCCTGTTCATTTTAGGTCATTCGTTCAGTCAAAATGGATTGGACGTAGTTAGCAAATTCTTTTGTTGTACTTATTTATTCATTTGTTGTATACCACTTGAGGCTATTGTTTGAGGCTAAATGCTCTTTTGAAAGTGCAATCTTAGCAAGCCAAAATAAATATTATTGCAAGTAGGGGTGTCACAAATATCGAAATGGTGAAAAAGTTATCGATATGCTCCTGCCAAGAATCGAGATATCGTGTTGAAAAGGTGTCAATGTTTGAAAAAAAAAAAAAAAAAAAAGGAACCAACGGGTTATCAAAATCTTCCACCATAATACATCCCCTAGCAAAAAGTATGCAATCACCAGTCTCGGACGAGCACTCACTCAGACATTTTATCATGTAGAACAAACTCGGATAAAAAGCTTGAAGAAATAATGAATTAGTTCAAAAGTGCAACTCTTTATCATTCAGAAACACTAAAAGAAATGAATAGAAAACATTGTGGTGGTCAGTAAATGTTACTTTTATAGAGCAAGTGCAGGGAAATATATATGGAATCACTCCATTCTGAGGAAAAATAAATGGAATCATTAGAAGCAAACAAAGAAATAACAATCAAAACACATCTCTAGTATTTAGTAGCACCACATCTGGCTTTTATAATAGCTTACAGTCTCTGAGGCATGGACTTGATGAGTATTCTTCATAAATTTGGTGCCAACTCTCTTTGATTGCAGTTGCCAGATCATCCTTGCAGGTCGGAGCCTTGCTGTAGACCTTTTTTTTTTTTTTTTCCTCAATTTCCATCACAGGTTTTCAATAGGGTTGAGATCTGGGCTATTTGCAGGCCATGACATTGACTGGATGAATCTTTCTCCAAGGAATGCTTTAACAGTTTTAGCTCTGTGTCATGATGCATTGTCATCTTGGAAAACGACAAACATATTTTCAACTGAAGGGATAAGAAAGCTGTCTAAAATTTCAATGTAAACTTGTGCATTTATTGAAGATTTAACCACAGCCATCTCCCCCGTGCCTTTGCCTGACATGCAGCCCCATATCATCATGGACTGAGGGAATTTCGATGTTTTCTTCAGGCACTTTGTAAATCTCACTGGAACGGCACCAAACAAAAGTTCCAGCATCATCAACTTGTCAAGAGTCAAAAATCTGCATTGGACAAGATGATGATGCTGGAACTTTTTTTGGTGTTGTTCCAGTGAGACCTTAAATGGCCCAAAATTATGTAATTGCCTGGCATTGACTGCCACTGACAGCCCTTGATGTTCAATTCGTTTGAAGTGGGAGGGATGTCAGCGACCCTCCCAGTTCAAACAGATTGGACGTCTACTAGTGATAAACTAATTTCAATTCACACTAGAAGCTTGTTTTTGTCTTAATTAGTTGTTTGTAGAATATCCTAGAATGATCCTGACCAATGTATCGATAATCGTTGTATCGTCAAATCATCGTTATCGTGAGCTTTGTATCGCAAATCGTATCGTATCGTGAGGTACCAAGAGGTCCCTACTCCTAATTGCAAGCACAGACACGTTTGTTTCCTTTTACTCTCCCAATCCCCTAAAATTCATTCTGCCAGGCATTAAATGTTTGTAATCAGATTAATCGATTATTCAGACTTACAAATAAATAGATTAATATGCCACCCTCCCTCCCAGTTCAAATGAATTGGCTGTATACTAGAGAGATGAATTTGTTTCAATTCGCAGCTATTTATTAACTGCATTGTAGAGGAGTGTTTTTCAACCGGTGTGCTATGAGACATCGTCAGGTGTTCCGTGAGAAATGATCCAATATCGCATTTTTAATTTTTTTTTTACGTCAGAGTTGCAGTAGGAAGGAAGAAGTTGGTAAAAAATTCTTGCAGATGAGCGAGGTATTGCTTGTGTTGCGTTCAAGAACTGCTCAGATTTCTAGCCATCAGCCACCTTGCTGTCCGCAACAATGTGGACCCCAGCACGTCTTCTGTACATCATTTGATTGGCCTCGTCAAGTGTCCATATACACGAAAGTGTCCTTTCCATTTTATCCGTACAGTATGTGACAACCGTCAATCCTGCCCCTGTGTTGTATTCCAACACGTTGTCGAGGGTAAGCAAGGTGGCTGATGGCTAGTCATCCAAGCAGTTCTTGAACGCGACGCGAGCAGCTCTCCAACAGCGCCATGGTGCCAAGCAAGCTTAAACGTCATCTCCAAATGAAACACCCGTCACTTCAAGACAAGTCGATGGACTGTTTTCGTGAAAACACAGAAAAACAGGTAACTTTTTTGAGGAAAAAACGCAAATGTTAATGAGAAAGTCCTCAAAGCCTTGTTGCTGAGCTTATTGCTAAATCAAAAAATTCCCACAATGTGGCAGAGACATTAATGCAAACTTGCCTACAAAGCGATTTTCAGCGAGATGCTCAGCCTTGATGCGGTTGCGTTGCATTGCTAAAGTCGGCCTGTCTGATAATTCTGAGCTTCTCAAGCCTAACTGCTATAAAAAATAAAAACAGAGAGAGGCTGAGAGCTGTTGAAGAAGATTCCTGGCAGGATATCGGCTTTGTGTTCATCTAAACAGGCTTAAGTTTCACACTGAGCAAGTAAAAATACTGAGAAATTATTTTATAATTTACTGTACAGAAAGTAATTTTGGAACGTTTCTGGTTCGTTGTGCGCCGCGAGATTTTTTTCCAATGTAAAAACTAGGCCTGCAGTTATTGATTATTTTAGTCGTCGATTAATTGATGAACTAGTTAGTTCGAATAATCGAGTAATCGGATAAGGAACATAAAAAAATTAATATACCTGACCTGAGCCGCAAACGGTATAAATAAATAAATGAGGACATATGTGCAACAAAAGAACAATTGACTAACTTACACAGAAAAAGTCCACTACTTTAAATGCTATAAAATGGTTCAAACACATATTCCCATAGAAAACGGCTAAATATATCTTTAAACTAAATTACGAACACATTAAAAAAAAAAATGAGCTCAAACAAAAAATTAGCTTATGTTGGTCTTAACAGGGAGCAGCTGGGTTCAGCCATGTGAAATGAGGCAGACTGGAAGGCAGTGTATCCACCTAAATCAATAAAACTAAATGCAAACACTTTCAAAACAAACCATTACAACGCCACTTTAATTAAACGAATACTCGAGGAAGCAAAATTTAGTTCGAATATTTTTTTTGTAATCGAATACTCGAGTTAATCGATTAATCGTTGCAGCACTAGTAAAAACGTGCCTCGACTCAGAAAAGGTTGAAAAACACTGTTGTAAAGTACAGTGATACCTCAGCTCACGAACATAATTGGTTCCCAGAAAGTGTGCGTGAGGCGAAAAGTTCGTCTTCCGAACATTTATTTCCCATAAGAAACCATTAAAATGAGAATAATCCGTTCCCAGGTCCCCATAAAACATAATTTTCTACTAAATAAGCCTTAAAACTACACAAAAATATACCTTATTTTATGTATAATAAGTGTGCTATTGTATTATAATTAAAGAAATAAACTGTACTGTATAATAAAGTTGTTTTATTTACCTTTGCGATGGTATGGGAGTGGGAGGAGTGGGAGGAGGAGGGAGGGAGTTACTGTTTGGAAGGAGAGTGTTACCGGCAAAGTGCGCAGTTAGCGTAGACTCCACTGCTGTGCCCCCCGCATGCTTTTGGTTGTTAATAAAAGTGCCCACAAAAAGCCATCCGACACCTCTGGGTGTTTGTATGCAAGCCGCCATCGGGCGCACCGAAGACAACCGACGACAACGAGCCAACGTGACTCGCCGGTCCACTTCTCACGACGGTGGGAAGCTGAAAGCACCGCCAATTACCAGTCGAGGGCGAATTGGTAACACGAGTCACCTTCCATAAGGACTGTATGTAACTCTTTTTCGGTCCCATAATAGCAAAAGTACACTCAATATGGTCCAAAATGTCTATCAAACACAAACCACGTCCGCACTCAACGAAAGGGAGGGGACGAACTGGGACGCCGTGAGCGTGCGTCAGCTTCTCGTGGCGCTGTCCGACCGCGTGGCTTGGTTCGTCCGCCGAAAACTAGTTCGCCAGCAGAGACTATATGCTCGCGAATTTAATGTTCTTGAGGCGAAAAGTTCGTGAGCTTAAGCGTTCGTGAGCCGAGGTATCACTGTATCATAAAATTATTTCCTGACCCATGTACAGTGTTGGGAAAGTTCATTTTCTACATGAACTACCGTAGTAATTGCAGTTCACACATTTTAAAATGAGCTGTTCAGTTAAATCTTGAACTCAAGTTCATGGTTCAAAAAATTAACTTTTGTAGTTCTTTTGTTCTGCCCAATAATTGCTGCAAGCTATTACTGACAGAATGAACATTAGAACCACAGACAGTAATTATTTCATCCATTTAAACACTGAAATGGTCAGATCTTCATATTCAATTTCAAATCTGCGTCGGTACTGGTACTGAGTGTTACTAACACTCACTTAAATGTTGGTACTGGGCCAGTGTTCTATCAGATTTTGTAATATGTACCCCATCAGAAATTTCAAATTCTGCACATGCATGTAACATTCCAAAGTAGACCCCAAAAACTTTCTATAAATAAAGGAATTTTGTTGGTCATGGACGCACATGAAGGAAAGCTCTCTCTCACCTAGGCATGTTCCGGTATGAAATTTTGACGGTATGATAACCTAAAGCAAAATACCGCAGTTTAACGGTATCCCGGTATTGCAATTTTAGTTGTAAAATGTGTTATTTTGAGATGTATGGGTTAAAGTTAATAATAATAAAAACCAAAAACTTTCTTCCGTTTAACAGGATTTTTAAAAATTTTCACGGCATATCTGCAAATTGGAACATCAACATGAATATTATGTTAAAATAAGTAAATAAAATAACAAAAAAATAACTGACATATTTTAAATAAAACTGAAATAAATAGAACTTATGGACTAAACCCATAGACACAGCTCAACATTAGAACAGGTACCCTTAGGAATATAGAACTGCACTAAAAAATAGATGATCATATTGATTTTTTGTAAAACACATACCACTACTACTTTTAATATTAATTAGTTGAATATTAATGGAGAGCGAAAGTGAGAAACAGAGAGTGTGTGTATGACTCGTGTCATTATTTACACATTATACACACACACCCTCTCTCAACACAGAAAGTTGCCAGAGAGAAAAAACATCAGGCTGCAATATGAAAATGATTTTTTGACCAGATGTTTATAATGATGGAAGACCATTGTAGGCTAATGGTAGAGAGGAAACTAGCTAGCCGTCTTGGCAAGCTAACTAGCCACGTTATCTGCCTCGTTAACAAGCTTACGTTATATACTATTTGTTTAATCATCGCTACACACACTAAACACGCTGGCGTGGACTCTCGTAGCTAGTGGGAAACGTGCATGACAGCGTTTAATTACCTAATATTTTGTGTAAAGTGACGGATGATGGTTATGTAAATGTGAAATCTTGTTGGAGGTCCTGCTGTCCTTCTTCCTCTAAGCCACTGTTTCTTTTCGGTAGCCGAAGTACTCCCATTCCAGCAACTTTCTTTTTTGAGGGGTGAAAAAGCTGAGGTGAAGTGTCACCGACAGACACATGACGGAGCAACAATCGGAGGGGGAGTGGTGAGCGCTGCCGCTCCAAGCCACGGATTTCTTGCCGCATTTCTGAGACATAAAAAAAAATAGATAATGCTTTTATACAACGGTAAACCTTGAAACCGGTAACCGCAACATGCTTACTCTCACCGCCTCTTCCCGGTGACGTTAAGCATTTATTTACGCCGCATTCATGTTGCAGAAGTATGTTTATGATGCAACTTGTTTAAACATTATCCAAAAATGCTAAATAAAGTCCAACTGAATTTGAAAGAATAGTTATTCATGTTCATGAACGATCGTTCATTGAACGCGTTCATGCACAACACTACCCATGTACAGTATCAATAATTATTGTATTGCCATAACATGAGATCATCGTTATCGTGAGCCTTGCATCCCAAATTGTTTCGTATCATGAGGTACCCAGATGTTGCCACCCCTTATGAGAATGTTAGAAAGTCTGGTGAGATAGTTAAGCTGCAGGACATTAGCGAGTTAGAAAGTGTGTTTGTTTAACGTGCTTTCTTCCATCTGTCATTTTGCCTCTTACAGTACTTTCTTAACCACACTCACACATGCAACTCTCTCCTCCCTCTTCGACTCCGTCTCCCCCTCTCATGCTGTTTCCTCACTAATCACAGCCATATGTTAGTGAGGGAGATGCAGAGGTGTTGTGGGCGTTGTTGTGGCCATTGTGTGTTCGAACGGTTGCAGATGTGACCTACGTAAACAGGCACACCTTATCATTTTGGCTGTCATCCTAGATGTGTTCATCCGCTTGACTCCGCAAGCATCATCACCCCTTTGCTTCCCTCTGGTGGCTGCTATTCAATACACACAACGACGCAAGTTTTTTTTTTTTTTGAGGAGGGATGACTCCAGCCTGCTGATCTTGTTATGAAGTCCATTTAATTTCCCCTTTCTATCACAGTCTGTCTAAGCAGAAAATAACTAATTAGTGCCACATCCCAGTTGGTTGCTGCCACACTTTAAATCAATGGTACTCCTCGAAAACAGAGGTGTGGTCAAACTTCGTTCATTCACTGTTCATTTGCCCCCTCCCTCGAAATCGATTGGACTTCCATCACCGTCAATGGCACTGGAAGATCAGCATTCACTAACAGTCCTTACAGTATAAGTGAATTGGATGTCTATCAGGATCAATGGCAGGCAATTAGTTCATGTTGTGTCACTTCCATGTCATTTTAAGAAATGTATGGGTCATTTCAACCTCCATGAAGTTGGGCCCCCCATCAGACGCAAATTTAAAAATGATGTCAATCGTTTGTGCTACGTTTATGCTTACTTGTGCTGTAAAAAGTTTAGGTTGTGCTGCTTTTGTTTTTAAGATATTTACAATTATTTTATTGGTCAATCTGGTAAAAAATAGCTAAAAATAGTGTCCATCGTTTATGTTTCGTGTGTGGTGTAAAAAATTTTGTTTGTGCCGTTTTTGAGATATTAATTTCGACTGATGACGTCACTCAGCCCCCCTTCTACCATTGAACGAAACCGCAATGGTGCTATTCGTTTGTGCTTTAAAAAATCAGTTTGTGCTGCTATCGTTTTATAGCTACAGTGATCCCTCGCTACTTCACGCTTCAAACTTCGCGGCCTCAATCCAACGTCCCGAGTCGATTACATAGTCTCACTCTCCCTCCCGCTGCTCTTTGTTGGTCAAGCTGCACTCCAAAAAATTGGGGTGTTGAACTGACATTTTAAAATTATGGAAAGAATTTGCACCTGATAATACTGCTTTCCTTCAGCATTTAGCAATTGTGTCCTTTTAACATAAAGCACACATGTCTAGCCAACATTAGGCACTCATGTTGAGCGAACATAACACAATCTTGTTGAGCCAACATAAGGCACTCATGCTCACCACAAAATACATGTTGAACCGACATTAAAGATATATATAAACTGCACCTCATTAAATTGCTTTCCTTCCGTATTTAGCATTTGTGTTCTTTTAACATAAAGCACACATGTTGAGCCAACATAAGGCACAACTAGGGCTGTCAAATTTATCACGTTAACGGGCGGTAATTAATTTTTTAAATTAATCACGTTAAAATATAACGGATGCACGGAACGACCCACTCACGCATTGCCGCAAACAGACTACAATAGCGACGTTCTACGTATATACAGAGCTAAGTGGCAGTGACAGGTGAGTGGAGTGGATACAGGCATTCATTTGGACCGTGCATTTAATTGCGTAAAGCTGTGACATCGCTTTCACAACAATTACAACTATTGAGGCGAGCAATGTGGGGAAGAATGACAGGAGTTGATCTTTTTCTTAACACCCTGCATTGTACACAACATAGAGAAGATATATTATTTGAAGCCGCTACACACAGTCATGGTTACCCACTTCCCATCATGCATTTGAGCAGAACAGTTTTGTCACCACATTATCATTTACTGAACGCTCAACACATACACTAGATGGCAATATTTAGTCACAATATACAAACTCACATTTATCTTTTAAGAATCTATCCGTGGATCCCTTTCACAGAAAGAATGTTAATAATGTTAATGCACTCTTGTGGATTTATTGTTATAATAAACAAATACACCACCTATGTACAGTATGTTGAATTTACAGTATATATCCGTCTTGTCTTATCTTTCAAGTCCAACAATAATTTACAGAAAAATATGGCATATTTTAGAGATGGTTTGAATTGCGATTAATTACGATGAATTAATTTCTAAGCTGTGATTAACTCGATTAAAAATTTTAATCGTTTGACAGCCCTAATTTTAACGTAACTGGCCGTCAGTGGCATCAATTTATATATGCCTCAATGGAATCCAGTACATTGGCATCAATAGTAGCGACATTCATGATACACAATGGCATGGACATACATAGCTGTCAGTGGTATTGACTTACTTAGGCGCAACTACAATGTCAATGGGCTGTAATGGTAAGTGGTCAAAAATCACAACCACCTATGTTTTCCTGTCATTGAAAATGAAGGGAAAATGTTTGCCATTAAAAATGAATGGAATTACGGTCATTTTGATATTCAAACGGTGCCGGTCGGTCAAACGGTTTGGAGTCTCCACTGCGCTGAAAAAATGTGGATAATAAGATTATGAAAGAAAGAAATAAAAATAAAGCTGAGGAATTTTACAAGCTGGGCCTTTGCCTTAACAAAGTACCATCTAATAAAAAATATTTTTTCATATACAAAATAATAATTTAATGGTGACGGTACCAATGAGGTGTCCCTTACTTTTTCAGGGAGTTGGCAATCCTACTTTTAAATCTTGCGAGAAATCACGAGACCATTGCAATTAGTTGGAAAGACACATTAACATTATGTTGCATCAACAATATCTAATCAAGCTCCTCATTCACTGTTCATGTTTATGTAGAGACTGCATGATTCAATCATGCTCACCTTGGAAACATGATGGTTTCTTGCTGAAAATGCACACTGTCTTTTAGTAAACTTTACAACCTGCCTGATTCATTTTTATGAGTGTATGTTTGCTGGATATGTTTATTAAAGTTAACGGTGATTGACAGTCATTTAATGTTTGTTCTTGCCACAGATGCTTGCAGGCCAAAGCATTTATGCGTCAATCATCGTTTAACTTGTAAACAGTTGCTGTGGCAACTCATTGTGTGTAAGTGAGCAGCTTGAGCGGATTTGAGTGGACTCACTCAATGAAGCTTTTCATAAAGACAAGCATTTTTCATCTTTATTCTTGTTTAAAAATAATTAAAGTGCTTAAAAACAATTTATTAAAATTTATATATATACTGTACATAAAAGTTTTTTTAAATTATACTTTGGGGAAAAAAGTGAAAAAGCATGTCTTATATGTATCTTTTTCCAATGCTAAATCTGAATGAATACATTGATTACACAAAAAAGTTTTTCTCGTGTGGGGGGGTGCTACTTTTCGTTTTTTTTTTGGCGGGTTCTGGTCCCCATTAACTGCAAAAATCGAGGGATCACTGTATTAAGATATTCATTTCAACTGAAGATGTCAGTCGCAGTCCATCCATCACAGCTGACTCTCAATAACATGGGGCGCCCCTCTACCCCAACAACTAGCGCCAACGTAGCACAAACTAATGGCATCTATTCGAGTCCATTTTGCAATAAATGGGGGGCTCCGGGTCACGTCATCATTCCTAATTCATATCTCAAGCCCCCCATTTACTGCAAAATGGACCCAAAGGTGTGCCATTCGTTTGTGCTACGTTCGCGCTAGTTGTTTCGATACCCCTTTATAATTGAGAGAGGTGGTACGCTCCGTCAGCCGCAGGAGTTTGATAAGGAAAAGCTGCGAGTGACGTCATCACACGAAATTTATATCTCAATATCTATAAAACGATAGCAGTGCAAACAAAATTTAAAAATTTTTTTTCTAAATATATACTAGTATATACATATATATATATATATATATATATATATATATACCGTCTATATATATATATATATATATATATACTGTATATATATATATATACTGTATATATATGTACTAATATAAATAGTTATGAATGCATTAAAAAAGATTAGCTCAAACAAAAACTTAAGCTTATGTAGGTCTTAACAGGAAGCAGTTGGATTCAGCCATGTGAAATGTTATGTTATGTCATATCCACGTTGCCACCAGAGAGCAGTGTATCCACCAAAATCAATAAAACTAAATGCAAACACTTTCAAAACAAACGATTATTTACAACACTTTAATTAAACGGATACTCGAAGCAGCAAAATTTAATTTGAATTTTTTTTTCTACTTGTGTTACTCAAGTTAATCGATTAATCGTTGAAGCATTAATTATGATAAGTATTAAACATGTTCCTGTCCCTCTGAATTATTTTTAAACAAGATTAAAAGAGAAAAATGCTTGTCTTTATTAAATGCTTCATTGAGTGTGTCCACTCAAATCCGCTCAAGCTGCTCACTTACACACAATGAGTTGCCCCAGCAACTGTTTAATAAGTTAAACGATGATTGACACATCCGGCGCTTTGAAGTTTCAGCTTCCAGGCATCTCTGGCAACATCAAACCTAAACGTCTGTCAATCATTGTTAACTTTAATAAGCAACTTACTCCAGTGCACTGCCTGACCAAGAAAAGAAGCAGTGAGGAAGAGTGAGACTACGTGATCGGATTGGGACAGCTCATCTGTATTTATTTATTTATTTTTTAATTGAGGGGAAAAAAATCTACGATGGATTGAGGGCGCGAAGTTTGAAGCGTGAAGTAGCGAGGGATCACTGTATCTATAAAACGATAGTAGTTGAGCTGTCCCAAACGACAAATTTTCTCCCGATTAGTCAGACGACTATTTTTACGATTAGTTGACTAATCTGATCATTTTTTTGTTTTTACTAATTTAGCAATAAATTTATTGTTGACGCTTATTAATTCACAAAAACATTTTGGAACACTTAAATTCTTCATTAAAGTACAAATAAACATGTAGATAACAATAATAAATCACAAATAAACAATGAGGTCAATCGCATTAACTCGTGCAAAAGAATGGAATGTAAACAGATTCAGAACACTGACTTCGCCTTTCCAACATGATTCAAAACAATTCTTAAAACAAAAAAAATATCCAGCATTAATATTATAGTATACTACTAGGGTTGTTCCGATCATGTTTTTTTTGCTCCTGATCCGATCCCGATCGTTTTAGTTTGAGTATCTTCCGATCCCGTTATTTCCCGATCCGATTGCTTTTTTTTTGCTCCAGATTCAATTTCAATCATTCCCGATAATTTTTCCCGATCATATACATTTTGGCAATGCATTAAGAAAAAAATGAATAAAACTCGGACGAATATATACATTCAACATACAGTATTAATTAAAAAAATAAATAAAAAAAATTTAAAAAAGGCATGTCCGATATTTTATTGCTGATTCCGATACTTTGAAAATGACGTGATCGGACCCGATCTATATATAATAGTATAATAATTATTCATTGCAATCAGATTTTTCATACAGGGTGTCATTTTAAAGCTATTCGTAGTGTAGAATCTGAATTCTGAAGTATGTGGGATTAGCTCCAGAAATCGTTATTTATATGACGAACATGGTGTGCTTTTATTTTGAAATGTTCACTGGAAGTACGTTCGCTTAACCGCTAACTGTAAGGTTTACACTCAGCAAAAAAAGCACTCTTCGTCATTACATGTGGTGCCAGTAATACATTTTTTTCTTTTTTTGATTTTTTTCTTTTGCAAATGCTGTTAACCAGCGATTTTTCATGCTTGTCACCTTTTAACCGCAAGTTTGCGTTTGGGAGAAGACTACCAATGTTTTATAGCAGGCTAAAGTAGGTAATCTTTTTTTCCCCATTAGCCTCAATGTAGCAATGCTAACATTTACAATGTTTAATATAGATGTGTTTCCTTATTTTGTTTGTCTGAACTTTAATTCTACGGCGTGTTAATGACCAATAAGCATCTGTGAAAGGAACTGGAGTCCCATATGCAATGTATGCACTCACACACGCACGCGGCGATAAAACGCAACCCTCATTTTTATTTACCGTGCGATAAATGGACACTTCAATAATGCTACTTCAATAAAACATGTCGTTAGTTAGTTGGACTTACAATCTGCCAGCTTGTTGTCTCCTGTCGTCTTCTAAAATTACAACTGGGTGACGGCGCATTAGGTGTTCATTCACGGCCGACGTGCAGCCAAGCTTGGCATTGAAGAGACAGGACACAACAGTGTACCCTCCTTTGTTTCGTTGAAATAAGTCAATGTTTTGGCCACTCTGGTGGGCTTTTTTGGCTTTGTGCCGCTTTCCCTCGCTTGCATACCGACTCAACTTTTCACGCATATATTTTTTTAACCCTTCATTAACCGGTGACGGGATGTTGTGCTCGTTGACGCTTTTGTGTCATCGATGACGTCAACTAGTCGGGACAGCTCTAGATAGCAGCACAAATGTAGCACAAACGATTGACATCATTTTTATACAAATTTGCGTATGATGGGGGGGCAAATTCACGGAGGTATGAGTTAAATACTTAATAAAAAAAGTCTCTTGATGTATTCTTAAAAGCCTTGAGACTTTTACTTAGCTTTTATTGTTTCCATTAGTAACACTTCCCCGTTTAGGAAGAAAAACAAATAAACAGCACATTCCAGCTACTTTAAATTATGAAATCTGAAAAGATTTGAAATGAAAATGTAAGTTTTCAATTTTACCACATCACTTTTAGGCAGAAAAGCCGTTACACGGGCATAACAGGTCACACTCCAAAATAATTGCCGGTTCACTCTGTACTCATCTCTTATTGGTCTTCTTTTTTCTACTCTGCCTTTCTTCACCTTCACCCCTACGCCCCCGACTCCCCTACCCTCATCCCCTATCTTTTCGCTGGCTCGCTCTCAGCTACCATGGGCAACGCAAAGAGCAGACGGGATGCGGCCGGATTGAGCCAAAGTGTGCGAGTTGCTGCTGCTGCTGCTGCCCACTGCAGTATTGATGACCCAATGATCCCCTGCAGAACTCCGCCAGCCCGGCTGACAGAGTGAGGTGAGCCTCGGAATCCGAATCAGCCGGCGAGCCAACGGTGTTGACTGGACAAGTGGGACGTGAATGGTAAGTGCGGAACTAATTGCTGTGCTGCTGCGTGGGTGTGACACTTCAGGAAATAATATTTAATATGGAACAAAATGTGTACAGCACTGTGTTAAGAACTAAGTGTAAAATGTAAACTATGTAGAAAATGTATTTTCTGCAGAAATTGCGATGGTAGCTTTGCTGTGATGGTTGGTATATTGGGTCACTTCCTGTTTATTAGGGGGCATTTTGGGGTCACTTCCTATTGATATCGGGTCCTTGGTAGGAAATTAGTAGGAGTGAATGGAAGTTTTTTTGCTATTGAAATGAATGGCATTGGCGGTATAAAAAAATTTAATGAATGAGAACTGAAGTACAGCAAAAGGAACAAGTGGCTAACTTGCATTGCAAAAGTCTGCTAGCTTAAATGTTATAAAGTGCTTACTTTTTTTTTTCACAAAGCTCGTTCAAACACATGTGCCTACAAAAAACAGCAGAAATATACCTCTAAACTAAGTTACAAATGCATAAACAATCAGATTAGATCAAACAAAAACTTACAACCTTATGTTGGTCTTAACAGGGTGCAGCTGGATCCAGCCATGTTAGATGAGTTATGTCATATCCATTGTTGCCACTAGAGGAAGTGTATCCACCCTAATCAATAAAACAAAGTGCAAACACTTTCAAAACAAAGCATTACAACGGCACTTTAATTAGACGAATCCTCAAAGCAACAAAATTGAATTCAAAGCTTTTTTCTCCTCGACTTTATCGAGTAATCATTGCAGCACTATACATAAACATACTTTAGATGCAAAAAACATTGCAGAGCGACCAAATGCTGATCATTGTGTAAAACAACTTTTTTTTTCGTCTTAGTCTTTTGGACAAAACACTAATCAGTTTGACGGCGGACCTACGCCGTTAACGCAGACCCGATTTACGACTCTATGCCGTAGCCTGACGTGCGCCTCTAAAAAATCCTGACTACGTGTCTCGTCAACGCGTGGTCATGTGAACGTAAAGCAGGGCCGGCCCAGCCTATACGCAGACTATGCAGCTGCTTAGGGCCCCTGACCGCTAGGGGGCCCTCAATCTGGCAATTGTTTAATTTATATTCTATTTTGTTTACTACAGTTTGCTTTATTTGACTTTTGTGAGTTTTGATACTTGATTACAAGCTTAAAAAAAATAAAAGTTCTTCCTTAACTTCTTTCTTTCCTCTTTTAGATAAGGTTTGGCGCTATCTACTGTAAATACTGACAATCATTTGGGATGAGAAGTTTGAAGTATGCAGTGCACCAAAATCTGATTAATATACAAAATATGGACATATTGGTTGGATTGCATGTATGGGTTTCACAGATCATTGTGACGAAATGGTGGGCGAAAAATATGGGCCCCTTTGCATTATTTTGCTTAGGGCCCCAAAATGGCCTGGGCCGGCCCTGACCTAAAGGACTGTGATTGGTCCACTCGGAACGTTTTTTCCGGTTCAGCACAACAACTCCGCTGTTTTCAAACATTCACAAACGTCTTCTGTGAACCCTACGCTTCAACATTTGTATTCACATTTGTTGTACAATATTGATTAGCTGCAGCTGCAAATACACACGTTCCATCTCCGTTGCCATTGCTGTGGATGACCGAAAGAAAACTAAAGGAATTTGACAAGAATCACCCAAAACCGTAAAAAGACAAAGCCACACCTCTCTAGTGGCTTGGTGGTGAATTACAGAACAACGCGTTCTCTTGACGCAGAACTTTGAATGCTCAATGACGATGTAGTGGCTATGCCGTCGCTCTGCCGTCACCGCAATGTAGAATCATAAATCAGGATTTAGTCATATTTTAGTAATTTCAAGATGTATTAAATGTTTCTGTCACATTTTATTCAGTAAAAATTAAAATGTTTTATTCCAAAAATAGAAACAAAAAAATGTTTCCCACAATTTCGAATGAAAATTTACAGAAAATCACATCTTGTAGCATCTACAAGTACGACGCCAACTTAGTGAGGGTTTTCCAGTGGCTTTATTTGGAAACGGAAGCACAGAGCAGTAAGCCAACAAAACGAAAACCACACAACAACAATTTTAGAGGACGCTCGCTACGCTAATTTAATGCTAATGCTAACGCAAATGCAATGCTATGCTAACACTACAAGTTACATTGAGTGTTTGATGATCACTCGGCACAGACCTTTAAAGGCTAAAGGCAACATTGCATATGCTCTAAACCAGTGGTGTCCAAACTATTCCACATAGGGCCGCAGTGGGTGCGGGTTTTTGTTCAAACCCATCATGAGGACAACCTTTCACACAATCTGGTGTCTCACAAGTGTAATCAGGTGATTGCAGTCAGGTGCTGCTTGTTTTAGCACAAACTTCATTTGTTAAACTGTCTTTGCTCGATTGGTAGGAACAAAAACCAGGACCCACAGCGGCCCTTGAGGACAGGTTTGGACACCCATGGTATAAACAAATCTTTCCATGTATTTCAAAACAAGTAAGCCTGGCTTGAAGAACATAATTGTTTATACATCCTTGGGATTGATTGTCAGGGTGGGAGTGGGGCGCAGGACATGTTACATGAGTAACACGGCCCATACACTGCTACGATGCAGCCTGACTAACTACACGTATGATAAGAAAATGTCACACATTGTGAACGTATGACGAAGCTTTGGCGCATTTTCGTCCTGTTCTTGCTAGCATTCGTCTTGTTATGTCTTAGCCTCCCGAGATACGTTTCTAGCCGGAAAAAATTTTTTCGTCGACGAAATATTTTCGTTATCGTCATCGTTGACGAAAACAACATCAGTTGGCAACATAGCTTAAATGGTTGGTTTGGTGTTGGTTAACTATTTCTATTTTTTCATTTTCAGGTTTTATTATCTTCTTGACAAACTATAGAGGGCATCAAAAGAAAGGCAGGCCCAAGCATGTCCACTGAATGAGTAGTGTGCCAGGACATTTTCGCACTGGAAAAACTGGTCCTTTGGTGAGTGGCGGAGAGGTAAAAAATTGATTGGGGGAAGGGCCTAAGCTCTGGATGGCAGAGCTCCTTGCTCAAGATGACCCGTCGCCGGTGACCGCCGATCTCTCCTCCGTAGCCCCCACGCTGGCCAACGGCGTCCACCCCCAGCGCAGGGGCAAAAACCGCTCCTGCCCATCAAAGCGGGAGGCAACTGGCTCGGAGCCACCTGGAAGCATGCAAACACACATAGACACTCAAACGCTTTCTCCCCCCAATTTGGACTCTTGTGGCCCTGTAGAGGCCCAACAGTCCCGAACTCAACGCACAACATCACCTCAGTCCTTGTCTTTAGCGCTCGGCAATCATCCGACCGCCGCCAATCAGGCGGTTGGGCGGACCCTCGATGCAGATATGGAGATACCCGCAAATGTCTGTCCCAGTACGGGCCCGTCACCTCTCATTGTTGAGGCTGAAAGGAAGTATGCGTTGCGCAGCTCCGGACGTTCTCGCTTCCCTTGTCATGTGCGCAAATCATCCCGCCTCCGGCGAACCCTGGACGAAGATGAGAGGAGAGCAGAGAAGGAGAGACCAAATGAGGAGGCGGTTGAAGCCTTTGAGGAGAAGATCTGGAGGGTTAAAGAGGAACAGGTAGAAGAAGCTGTCCTGAAAAAGGAGCAACCATCCTTGGCACCTGTCATCCCTACGGCTGTTTGCCCTGCAGATGTTCCTCTTGCGTTAACCGTACCCAAGATGGTCCCCAAAGCTACCCCGAAACTTGGTCCTAGACTCGGGCACAGACCTGGACCTAAATCTCGATCGAGGCCGGGTCCCAAGTCGGTCCAGAGGCCCGGTCCTAAAAGTGTCATGAGGCAGCGTCTGGCAGCACAAGCAGCCTTACAGGGTGGCGCCACTCATTTCCCACCGCCTGTCATTGCGCCACTTTTGAAGAAGGAGTTGCAAATTTTCTCCCCCAATGGCCGGAGGTGTGGACGCTTTGTCGGAGTGAGTTTTTTTACGTTTCTGTGTTTAATTTGGCGTTTTGCATGTCTAGAACTGGCGCCGAGACAATTTTTACATTGCCTGTATTTTATACTTTTTCTTTGCTGTACAGGTGCGGAGGATCGTAGTCAAAGTGGCTCGCATTCCCGTGAACCTCGGCCGGCGACAGAAAAGCTACAAGATCTCCAATTTGGAGACATTTGCGGCGCCTGAGAAGGGCGGTACTCTGGAGGGCCCGGAAGTGGCTAAGGAGCCGACAGCACTCCTCCGCATGAAGAACAATGGCAAGAGCGTTATGGTCATGTTCCCTCCCGGAGAATTGCCTCTAATTGTCAAACGAAGGCGAGGGCGACCACCCAAACAGCCAATTCCCTTGGTATCAGGGGAGGTCCCTGCTACCTGTGGCGATGGAGAACAACTTAAAAAGCCCCGGAGGAGGCGACGGACTAAACTCCCTTGTCCCTATCCATCATATGTTAGTGATACCAATGATATAAAAACAGAGTATGGGGATGTTCTATCAAAACTGGCTTTTTTGAATCGCCAGCCTCCCACCACTGGCCGATGCTCCCCCCCTCGCTGCTGGACACCCAGTGAGCCGGAGAGCTTCCACACCCCCTCAGAAAACCCGGGAATATCCGCCCTACTGCACAGGCTCACTGGGTTTAGGCGACCCCGGGGCAGCAGAGGAGGAGGTGCTGGAAGAGGTGGGGCTACAGCAGGGGGTGCTGGGAACTGTGAGCACAATAAAAGCACCTTCTGTGACTTCTTTGAGTCCATTGGCAAGAAGCGAAAACTGAGTCCCCTCACTGAGCATGGATTACCCAGAAAAAGGGGGAAAGGTGTGGGTGGAGTCGGTAGAGGCGGGGGTGTGGTCGGAACCGAGCCTGGGGGTGAGAAGACAGTCAGGAAGAGACGCGTGAGGAAAAATGGCACATTAAAAGGAGAGGGGGGTTGCATGGGACAGGACTGGCCCAATGGTGCTGGCGGTTGGGGTGCGGAGGACACTGGTAAACGGTACGAGCTCTGCAGATCTACAAGAGGGGGCTTTTCCTCCGGTGTGGTCGGCAGGAGAGGGGCCTACAGCCGCGGAAGCAGGGTAGTCCGGCAAGTCAGGGAAGACTCGCAAAGTCTGTTTGCAGGGTATTTCCGATCCCTGCTGGACTCGGATGATTCATCTGAACTTTTGGACATCTCGCAATCAAACGCGCGCAAAGCTTCATCCGGTCACAGTTATGAGTCATCCAGCCCAGCGTCTGGTCACCAGTGGTCCACAGCCATCCCAAAATGGGGAGCCAACGGGGCAAGTTGTGCAGCGGATAGTCCGGCGCAAACACATGGCTCTTCTGCTGGGCCTCCTTACAGCTATGCCAGCCAGAATCAAACATCCCCTACCCCTTCTGCGTACCTTAAATCCACCCCACCGTCACTTTCGCACTCTCCCAGTTCCCCCCACCCTGCCAGCTACGGCCACTACTCTCCTGCCTACGCCGCATCTTCTTGCGCCGGGCCCCAGAGATCCTCAGACTGCAGTTTTTCCTATAACAGCAGTGGTAAGACTTTAGTTCATGACCGGGGTCAGATTGGCTACTCCGGTTACCAGTCGGCAGCCAGGAAGGGGTACACTGGAAGTCCTGCCACAGGACCCATATCACCAAGTGGAGGCTACATGTCGGTGGCCAAAGGAGGGACCTTTAGTTCCTCATCCTCGCCAGAGTGTTACAAACAATACACCAGCAACCAGTGGAGTTTAAGGTACATTTTTATCTGAGAAACGACATAATTATAAAATGCTCTATCTCTTAATTTGCTTTGTGTTATATTTTGTAGGCAAGGTTACGGTGGCTGGTCAGCAGACAATTTTGGCTCTCACGCTTACAGTGAATATGGCTCCAATGAGTCAAAGGACATCTTGGACATCTCCAACTACACCCCTCAGAAGTCCAAGAGACCCCCTTTTCCAGAGAGCCTGTCGGAGTCCTCCTCCGACTCCTCGCATCCCGGCTCGGGGGCGGCCGGGAGTGGAACTCCTTCCATGGGTGGAGTCTTCAAACAAAGCGAAACAGTCAGTGGGGAGGGAGCTCCGTCCAGCCTTTCTAGCTTGGAAAAGCTGATGATCGACTGGCACGAAAGCGCTTCAGCGCCTTCCTACAACTGGAGTCAGAACGTCCTCTTCCAGGGCGGGGGGACCAGCAAGCCTGGCCGGGGGCGCAGGAAAAGGATTGAACAGACGGAGAAAGAGGGGGCCTCGGTTTTACACTCCGATTCCCCGTCCAGTCCCTCTCCAACTCTCACTCCTAAGCGGGGAGGGGCTGGAGGACGAGGCCGAGGGTCGAGAGGAGGCAGAGGGGGAATATCCGGGTGCCCGAGAGAGCGTCTTTCTGGATCCAAAGGCAGGGGAAAAGCTGCAGCTTCTTCTTCGGGTCTGGAGGCTTCTGGCTTATTCCAGGAGGGCCTGGACTATTACAGCGGAGATAGTAGCAGCCTCTCTCCCTTAGCTACTCCTAATTCAGCACCCCCTTCCACCTACCTCCAAGATCCCTGTGAGTACCCCTCCCCATATTCTGCCCACCCTTCTACGCCATCTTCTGAAGAGCGATATCCAGCCTTGTACCCTGGAGAGTCCTCTTCCTCCCTGTCCCCTGGTGTGTCGTCTCCCCCTTACCCTGCAAAATCGCAGTCTTATCACCTTGCCCCCTCCAGAAACTTCTCCCCATCCTGCTCCCCTTTACCACGAGTAACACCTCACTGCAGCTCGGCAATGAGCCCCTCATACCGCCCCCCTCCTAAAGAAGCGCCGTTCTCTCAATACGACTCCCCCAGTTACTGCGGTTCGCCCTACTGGTACGGACAAACGTCGCACAGCAGCACCCCCAGCCCAAGTACCCACCCTCATACGAGCCCACACGCCAACACTCACGGAAACCTTCTGGCAAGCCCCAACGCTCACATGAACCCGCCGCCTCATGAGCCGCAGCATCACCTGAGCTCCCATGCCAAACCTTACCCTGGCAACTCCCTTACTCACGCCCACACCAACAATCAGCCTCATCTTGGCACGCAGGCTGCCGCCCACTCGGCGCCATCGCTCTACGAAGAGTGCAGTACCGCGACCACACACAAGCAGGAGCTGATGCCGCGCCAAGGCCTGCTAACATCGCCGCCGTACACAAAAAGCAACATAGAGGAGGACTCCGGTGCTTACTCGCTGTCCCATGTTTCCTGCCAAGCCATGGGGCATCGTTATCCATCACAGGCGTCGCAGCAGGGAACCGGAGTGCTGTGCCAGCTTTTGGACCAAGGCCATGATGATGGCTTTAGCGTGACCAGCCTGTAACAGCAGGTGAGTCATTTATTTATTGGCTTGAAAACTACTGAGACTGCTATCTTGGGTTAGGGCAGTGCTTCTCAATTATTTTCTGTTACGCCCCTCCAAGGAAGACGTAAATGTTTCGCGCCCCCCCCAAACTCTGCCGCCACTGTAAATAGTATCATTTGTCTATTACTATTATAAGTATGCCTCTTCCTCACATTGTATCCTTTTTTTCTATTAGAGAAAATAACAGAGATCATCTTATAAAGTATTACTTTATTAACATTGTTTTGTTTGTAACAGAAAAGACTTAACACGCATCAATTTGCCTGAATTAAAAAAATAAAAATAAAATAAAAAAGTCACATCCAAACTGTAAAAATACACTCATGGTACATTTTTGACCATTTGATACTGAAAAATAAAATCGATAAATACTAACAAATTCAAACTGATTATAAACATTAACTCATGAGGACAATATGCCAAAAAAATTGACCGAAAAAAAAACTGAATAGAAGAAGAAGAAGAAAAAAAAAACAGAAGGACAGTTTTTTTTTATTTTCGCTGCTCGCTGCTCCCAGTATCACCTCCAGTTTGCAATGATGTGGGGTTATATTGCACTGAGCATGCTAACAGTGCTCACTGGTTTACTGATATAACACTGACAGAGCGGGACAATTGTTGGCAATATTCGGCACGTTTTCGCTGAAAAACAACCAAGCAGCTTATCAATGAGATTGGGGTGTAATGTCTTTAAGTGGCGTCTTAATTGATTTGGCTTCCGGCTGTCCGCTATAATCATTTTTAGACACAGTAAACAGTGGTCTTTCCTCGTCTACCACTGTATTAAATGTCAAAGCCAAAAGGCAAACGGCCCGAAAAAAGCGCATTCTCGGCGGCCGAGGGAGAACCGTAGGTGAGGGCGGTCGTCGTGCCGATCCCAAGCCGAAAATGGCACTTTTCGGGCGGACACGTGAGAACCGGAGAAGACAGTGGGTTGCTGCGTGAGATGGCTTTCGAAAACGGCGCACAGCTCAGCAGCTCTTCATTCATGAGTCTCTTCCGTGTGCTCTTGCTTACTTCAAAAATACTGCGCGCACTTTGAAAATGAGAGCGCCACTGCCACCCACTGAGTGGATGTGGAAGTACACTTTATTCTAGTACGGCAAAAAAAAAAAAAAAAAAAAAAAAAGCATGTTCCCCGAGGTCACACGCGCCACCCCTGGCATTGCTCTGCGCCCCCCTGGGGGGGCGCGCCCCACTATTTGAGAAGTACTGGGTTAGGGGGTGTATTGTATGTATTAAAGGTGACATTTGGGAGTGCTGCCATTGAATTTGAAATAACAAAGTTCATTTTTGGAAAAATGTTTTGAATGAAGCCGTTTACATTTTTTGCCATAGTAATTTTTTGGTTTTCATACTGTATAAACTTTGGTATACAGACTTTTGGTATGCTTGTGGTTGTTTGTGTTGGTTATTTTGAAAACGCAGCTGGACTGTAGAAAGAAATAAAAGAAGGGAATAGTTATAATAAAACATGACTGAATGTATATGCTACCTACTTGTAAGTACAGTTGAAAGTTCTTTACGACCACCATACCAAGGGGCCAACGTATGGAGAGGGTATATGCCTTGTAACCAATAGAATAGGAAGAAGGAAGATTGGTCAGATTAGTGTCTGACAGGGCAGGGTGAGATCACAAGCAGTGTTGGTGATTATAGCAGTGTTAGTGATTATAGTGTAGAACCGAGTATTAATGTAAGAGTTAATTCACATATTAATAAATGTAGTTAATGACTGCACATTAACTCATTGTGAGTTAATAGAGATTAATATTGCATTAGTAGTATAATAGTTAGTGTTGCAGCGATACCGTTTTTTGGCCCCGATACCGATAGCTGGCTGTGCAGTATTGGCCGATACCGATGCCATACCAATACCACTTCGTTTGAAATTTAGATATTTGTGTATGTGTATATATATATATGGCGGAAAACACTCGGGAAACTTGAAGTTCCGCTCTGAGACCCCAATTTGACCAAATTTCAAAATTGTCCTATATGCATATGTGATACATCCTTGGAAAGCTTAAAATCTCTATTTTCTGGGGGAAGAAAAATTTGAACAGGAAGGCATTTTTAAAAAAGAAAAAAATTTTAAGCAGCAAAACCCTAACTGGGGGCGAGAGCACGCGAGAGCAGAATTAAAGACGCCACGATTTTAACGAGATATAATCGCGTACTTCCCTTGTTTCAATCCAAAAACTCCATGTAGCATGTATCATCGAGTGTCAAGACACAGATGTGAATGGCCACACCTGGATTTTTAGGGGATTTTATGGGGGAAACATGGTAATATAACAAGGGTCACGATGCAGAAATCGCAGACATCAAGGAGTGGTCAAGGTGTTCTTTTTCATTTATTTACCGTTTTAAACGTTTTTTTCTTTTTTTTCAAATTTTCTTTGTTTGGATTGATTATTTATCATCTAACATATCGGGGAAAATGCGACAGTAACAAAAAAATACAATTAATCGATAGTTATGAGGTAGATATCTGTGAGTTTTTTACAGACGCCATTTTTTCACTGTGATGTAATTTGTTTAAAAGTTTAGAATATGCGAGTGAATAATTTTTTTAAAGTCGTTTTTTTCTTTTAAACAAAATATTAGACATCAATTAATGATTCTAAGATAAAAATGACAGACATTTTGATTAATAAATATAATTACTTACCTTCTTTTTATGGCTTGGTTGAAACAAAAGCGGTTGCGCGACGTCTGTAAACGGGGGTTTCCAGGGTAATACGGGCAAATTAAAAATAGTTTGCGGGCTTAATGCGCCATGAATCTGCTATGGCAGCATATAGACATATTTTTCTATCAAACACAACAGTTCTTTTGGCTTGAAATACAGCAGTTTATTTTAAAGAGGGGTGCAAGAGCAGAAACTGCTTTTTCAGTCTTGTATGTGTTTTCCACCATATAAATTTGCGCCTGATGGGGGGCCAACACAGGGCTCAATTGGTTTGGATGTGTATCGCTGTCAATGGCATCCAACGAGTTAATAGACTGCAGATTACTGTTTCTTTAATATAGCAGTACATTCAAAATAAAAGTGTGCTAATTACTACTTTTAAATCAATCATTATACAGAATGCGATTAATCACGATTAAAACAAATCATCATTCCTCATTTGACATACCGCTGTATACATTTTGACTAAAGTGATGTAACATAACAGCTGTGATCATTTGCATAATCCCAGCCTCACAAAGATTTTCTCAAGGCGTGACTTGGCAGCTAACTATGTCGGTGAAGGCTCATCATTTTCTGTTTTAGACCACAATAAAATGCTAAAAAAAATCTTTCATTCGAATAGTAGTGTCCAGGGCCATATAAAGAGGGTCGTCGCAGGTGATCACGTGGTTCCTGCAGGGGGTGGGTAGTTCCAAGCACAAGCAGCGCTCTAGTGGTTTTCAATGGAACTGACAGCGGTAATTGCGACATTTATGGGAAAATGGATAAAATCGCGTATCTAAGTACTAGTTTGATTATGTCATTGCATTGTAACATTTAAATGCTTATTTTACATTTGAAGGGTAAGGCGACAATTGAAAACGATGTAAACTGTTACGCGAACCCATGTTGAGTGAAAGTTTCATGTTTGTGTTAGCATTAGCAAAGGATATCGACGTTTAACATTGAAATGCAAGATGATTTACGCTTTTCTTTTTTCACAACAAGAATATTGTTTTTCCAGAGAATGTCTAGATCTTTGATTCACCTACCTGTGGTAATCTATTAAAGATAACACCATGTATAACATATTTTGTTCCCAAGTTCTAAATGGCACATCCTAGTTTGTTTCGTCGCATTGACATATAAAAACACTTTTGTTTCTCAAAAAGTTTGAGGTCACGACTTTTAAATTCTATTTTCTAAGGGTGTAACAGTACATGTATTTTTATTGAACCGTTTCGGTACGTGGTGCTCGGTTCGGAACGGAGGCATACCGAACGAGTTTCTGACGTAATGTAACCCTTACTTTTCGAGGCTGTGAGTCGATCAGGTTACAGTTTCTTTGTGTAGATTATATTTACTCCGTCTTCTCTACTATAATGAGTAGGAATGGGAATTGATAGGATTTTTACGATTCCGATTCCATTATCGATATTGCTTAACGATTCGATTCATTATCGATTCTCTTATCGATTCTAATTTTGGGAAAAAGAAGAACAAACGTTTTAATTGCCATCGAGTTTGTTTAATCAGAAGTCACAACCTTACAAACTCACAACAAGGTCAAAAGAGGCCCAAAGCCTCAATATTAACTGTGGCAATAAGTGGCAAATGCACAAGAATGTGTAACATTTTACTGAAACATTTTTCTAATAGAAATAAAAAATATTGGTATATATTGGCATATAGGTCGTTGGTCTGCCGTTAGCAATATGTGTTAAACTTGCAGGGGTCCCCAAACTTTTTCCAGTGAGGGCCGCATAACTTTTCCCTTCTCTGATGAGGGGCCGGGGTCAGTTTGTAACAGAAAAAGTGTGACGATTGCAGGAGTGCCTAAATGTAAAAAAATATTGTTTTTCAGAAAGCCACAATCAAATAACCCTTTCTGGATATTTCACGGAACAAAAGTAAATAAAATAAAAATAATGGAAAATGAATGAATGTATGAATAATAATATAATATAATAATAATTAATAATAATAACACTATTAATCAAATAGATAAGAACCAAATAACCCTCTCTGAGTTCTTCACAGAAAAAGGCCAGAAAATAAATAACACTATTAGGGGGGGAAAAAAAATACTCTCTGGTATAGTTCAGGGGGCCGGACCAAATGTCGGGGCGGGCCGTATTCGGCCCGCGGGCCGTAGTTTGGGGACCCCTGTTAAAGCGTATTATTTACCAGTATATTGAAATGCATGCCTTTTAGTTTTTATGGTGCTTTCACGCTCAAGTGGGGGCGCCCTTGCGCTTCCTCACGCGAAGAAGAACGCGCTCACGTGAAGAAGAAGAAATGCCCCATCCAAGGCGAGTGAGCGAGTTAGTGAGAGAGGGAAGCACTGCGACGACCCTACGTTCTTTGTTAATGCTTGTAAAATATCTACAGAGGCAACACCTGTATGTATCATCTCTTGTGTTGTTGTTGTGTGTTTCAACTCTCGATCGGACACTTAAATCCAGTTGTATAGTGGTTTGAACGATGTGCTAATGCTAGCGAACGAATGCTAACTGTTTTGTTATGACTGAATTAGGAGCTAATCATCGCTGATTTACGTTGATACAAACCTGTTTGTTATTGGGGACGAAATTGATTTGTTTCATTTTTATTTTCAGTTTCACTCTTCAAGTGATGGTTGAATAAAGTCAGCAAATTATACCAACGGCTTCTGTATCGTCATTTCGGAGTTTAGCTAGCTGTATAGCTGTCTTGGTGAGCACAGTGCAGTCTATTCCCTCCCGATGCAGTTATCTCCACCTTCCCTCCTGATGCAGTTAGCTCCACCGTGCAATGATTGCAAGTCGTTTTGTTGTAATTTTTCCTTGTGAAGTGAAGACGCACTTTCGAGCGTTTGAACCTACGTGTCATTGTTATATCACAACGCAATATGCGTCTTAAGGACTCGTTAAAGGGATCGTTAAGGCTTTTTCATTGTGATGTTGAGGCCTCGAAACACTAGGAACCGGTTCCGAATTGGAATCGGATTTCGATTCCCATCCCTAATAATGAGGACCAACACGGTAGGACAGTATAGCCCAGAAACGTCAACGGCGCGACAACGTGGTCACCGCGAGAACGCAGTGAAACGCGGGCGTTAAAGTCAATCAGTCAATGCATACCAGCCGCGTGTTAGACACGTCCCAGAAGCGGCTCAACATGACGCACGCGAAAAGAACGGCAGAGTTGATTATTTGACGCGAAACGCGACCCTCCTGCGTCAATACTACTACCGGTAGCTAGGATCAGGCAGACCGGAAGTCCTTCGTGTAAAAATACGGTGGATCCGGTCGATTTTCAAACTAATATGCAATCGTAACCCACTTTTTGAGTCCGTCAGATCTCTTGAGTGGGAGATCGGGGCACAGTTGACTTGTCTTTGTTTATTTACTGCTGTCTTTTCTGCTATAATAATAACCAACACGGCCCCGTGTTCAATACAAAACTCTCCTACCACAACAAAACAAGTAGGTAGTAATATTCACATAGGAACTAAAGTTATACATCATAAAATATACAATATAAATTAATACTACATCACATTTGTAAAATATAAACACATAATAAGATAAATAATAGCCTATTTAAATAAAATGGGGCTTCGTGTCCACAGGCAGCATGCACCAGCAGCAGTCCCCAGCAGAAGCAGTTCATGAAAATGTGACCCCCAAAAAAACATTAAATTAGTTTTCTATTATAAATTTGTATTTATTGTTTGTTGCCATCACTTTTTAATCGATACAGATCTCTAAAAAATGATAATGTCAAACATTTTGGTGTAAAGAATACAGGTTGTCATGCATTGACTTGGTACTCTTGCATGAGGGTGATACCTTAGTTCTAAGCTTACAAAATCGAGCTAATAAGCACGCAAAAGCCAGTCGTCTACCAGTACAGATGAGTGTGAACGTCACGAAGGGCCTCTGAAAGAGTTGACAATTTAAAAGAGGTAGCGACTTAGGGGCAGTTTACATGGCGACTCTGCGACACAAAGACGCAATGACTGAGTAGCAGACTCGCCTCGCGTGCATATAGTGTCGGCGAAGACGAAAAATTCTGAATCTTGCCTCCAAAGTGGAAGAATCCGACTACGGGGGATTCAGGGGGGCTTCCTCGGCATGCATATCAAAGGCTCTCGCGGCGCGAGACCGCGCCGTTAACGTCAGCATTCGTACACATCACATTGTGTTGTGCGCAGCGGTGCTACTAAACATTAAAAACAGCAAATATGGCGGAATGTCGGCTTTAATTTACTGTTTTAATATTTTCAAATTAAATATGTTGAATGTTTAAATTTGTGTGCCTTTTTGAACAAAAGAAAAATGACATTGCTTCGAGCGGGCGGGCATATTTATTTCCGGGCTGAGGGAGCTCGGTGGGGTCAAAGTGCATCATTCTCTGTCGCCCTGTAAATCTGCACTGCCCCCTTGGGCCTGGCATGAATACTACATCGTTTTCATGCGGAATTGCGACGTTGTTCGAATGGAGACGCAAATGCAAATTTGAAATTTTTCGTATTCTCGGAGAGTCACCATGTAAACGGCCCCTTAATGAATTGATCCCTGGCGATACATTCACAATTAGCAGAGTCAGCTTAAAACGAGAAAATCGCTTGTCACCAAGATGAAATATATGTATAATTACGCCACGCACATACAAATAAAGCTCACCATATACAGCACAAAGCGCATCTGATAGAATACAGACTGTTGAAAATTCAAATGGGACCGTTTTTATCATCAACTTACCTCCGAATATACTTGACAGCCAGCCATTCGTATGAATGCGGTCCGCCCTCGTCGAAGCCATGTTTGGAACTACCCGAGACTCCACTTCCCGGAAAACCCGGAAGTAAAATCTTATAACGGATCCCTAAGGGAGTGTCGCAACCCTCTTTATATTGCCCTGGTAGTGTCTAAGTTAGCTCAATGGCTCCCATTGACAGTGATAGATATTCAATTCATTTTGACTGGATTGGACGTCTAGTGCAAGGGTCCCCAAACTTTTTCCTGTGAGGGCCGCATAACTTTTTCCTTCTCTGATGAGGGGCCGGGTCAGTTTGTTACAGAAAAAGTGTAACGATTGCAGGAGTGCCTAAAAGAAAAAATTAATTGTTTTTCAGGAAGCAACAATCAAATAACACTTTCTGAATTCTTCACGGAACAAAAGTAAATAATATAATATAATATAATATAATATAATATAATATAATATAATATAATATAATATAATATAATATAATATAATATATAGGGCTGTCAAAATTATCGAGTTAACGGGCGGTAATTAATTTTTTAAATTAATCACGTTAAAATATTTGTTGCATTTAACGCACATGCCCCGCTCAAACAGATTAAAATGACAGCACAGTGTCATGTCCATTTGTTACTTGTGTTTTTTGGTGTTTTGTCACCCTCTGCTGGCGCTTGGGTGTGACTGATTTTATGGGTTTCAGCACCACGAGCATTGTGTAATTATTGACATCAACAATGGCGAGCTACTAGTTTATTTTTTGTCTGAAAATTTTTACACATTTTTTAAAACGAAAACATTAAGAGGGGTTTTAATATAAAATTTCTATAACTTGTACTAACATTTATCTTTTAAGAACTACAAGTCTTTCTATCTATGGATCGCTTTAACAGAATGTTAATAATGTTAGTGCCATCTTGTTGATTTATTGTTATAATAAACAAATACAGTACTTATGTACAGTATGTTGAATGTATATATCCGTCTTGTGTCTTATCTTTCCATTCCAACAATAATTTACAGAAAAATATGGCATATTTTATAGATGGTTTGAATTGCGATTCATTACGATAAATAAATTTTTAAGCTGTGATTAACTCGATTAAAAATTTTAATCGTTTGACAGCCCAAAATATGATATAATATAATATAATATAATATAATATAATATAATATAATATAATATAATATAATATAATATAATATAATATAATATAATTAGGGCTGTCAAAATTATCGCGTTAACATGCGGTAATTAATTTTTTAAATTAATCACGTTAAAATATTTGACGCAATTAACGCACATGTCTTCGCTCAGACAGTATTCTGCCTTTTGGTAAGTTTTACAGCAAGGCTTTTTGTGCTGTCTAACAGCGAACTCTTGTGGTGGCTTTGCGACATGGTTTATTTTTTTCTTGCCAGTTCAATATGGCTGCACGACGTCTCGGGCTGACGCCTACGTTGTAATGTTGTGCTTATATGATCCTTGGACAAGATTTGTCCGTAAGTATGGTTGTTGTAAAGAATGTACATATTATGTTATTAAGCGAAATGTTATATTTTTTGTATGAGACGCTTTTTGTTTATGTTTAGTGAACCTGTATAGCGTGCTAAGCTAACGTTGTTGCTAATGCAATGCTTGTGTACTTTTTTTTTGTAGTTTGACGACGGTCTAAAGAGGACAATGGTTTGAGGCTATTTTATTAATAAATCAGATGAAAAAGGAAGAAGTCTGATTATTAAGGCATCGTTCACTAGCTGTCTGGCTTTGGAAAAAGTAGACGCTTCGGAGTGAGGACAGCATAGACAGATTTAAATGACAGTAGAGTGAAATGCCCACTACAGTCCTTATGTACCGTATGTTGAATGTATATATCCATCTTGTGTCTTATCTTTCCATTCCAACAATTTATTTTACAGAATATATATATGATTTACAGAAAAATATGGCATATTTTATAGATGGTTTGAATTGCGATTAATTGCGATTAATTACGATTAATTAATTTTTAAGCTGTAATTAACTCGATTAAAAATTTTAATCATTTGACAGCCCTAAATATAATATAATATAATATAATATAATATAATATAATATAATATAATATAATATAATATAATATAATATAATATAATATAATATAATAATAACACTATTAATTAAATAGATAATAACCAAATAACCTTCTCTGGGTTCTTCACAGAAAAAAGCCAGGAAATAAATAACACTATTGAGAAAAGAAAAAAAAAAAATTGTTCAGGGGGCCGGACCAAATGTGGAGAGGGGCCATATCCGGCCCGCGGGCCGTAGTTTGGGGACCCCTGGTCTAGCGCCTACTGGTGGAAACCTCTGGGTAGCTCACGATTCGATACGATTTGAATATCCTAGAATGATTTCCTGACTCGTGTATTGATAATTGTTGTATCACCGTATCGTCAGATCATCGTTATCGTGAGAGTTGGCAGCAACTGTGCTATTATTCATGACCCACTGTCTATTTCTTTACCTAGCACTAATAATGTCTCTTTTTCTTTCTCTTTTTTTGTCTTTCTGCTTCCAGGTGTGTTTACTCTGCGCCTTTGAAGCATTTTGTTTTTTTCCCTCGCTTTTGTACGCTTGAACTTCTTCTTGGTGGAAGGCTGAAAGGGTGAGAATTTTTAGCTACCAGCTTTTTTGGGGACTCCAAAGCTTTAATTCTCCGGCATTGACAATCAAGATCAACCCCGCGAACACACACACAGACGCACGCGCACAAAGAATCATACGAGTCGGGACTCCAAACTACCGCTCTTTTAATTTCTTGTCGCTTTTTTTCCTTCTTGTCCTTCCTCGACGTTCTCGCCGCTGTGCACGCTTTTGAAACGCCCGCCGTTCCCTCTTTACGTGGACCCCCCCACCACTCTTCTGAGACACCAGCATCTGTAAATATTCTCCCACATGCTCTCCTTTTTGCCTGTCTTTTGCTGTCTTAACTCCGCCAGAAGGACCCCAAAGAGCTGTGCGTGTGCGCTGGCGTGACTGCAGTCATGCATGTATGTGTGTCTGTGTGCCTGTGGGGTCCTAACGAGTGGGCTTTCTTTCACTTTCCCTTCTTCTTTCTGTTCTGTGGTCTCGTTGTTGTCGTTTGGTGGGTTCTTTGTGACGCGAAATCCCCCTCCTTCCCCAAAAAACAAGTTCTATATCTGTCCGTTACATATGTATGTATGTACGTATGTATGTATGTACCCGAGGTGCAAAAATATTTAAATACACATTCTGTTCTTGCCATTGGTAACGGTGTGTTTTTAGTGTCTATTTCCACCTATCTACGGGATTAGGACGAGCAAGCACGTCGGTTTTTACTCCAGCTGTCTGGGAGCGAGAGCAAGAGTTCGAGTGAGGACACAAATTGGGAAGGGGGGGAGGATAGGAGCGTGAGAGGAATGGATGACTGTTTGGGGGGGAGGAAATCAGAGTTGTTTAGGATTCATTGCTCCAGTGATTCGACAGTCGGCGAGTTGATTGGCCGCATGTTGTGTATACACTTTATCAACAGGATGACTAAATAGAGGCTGTGGCATTCCCACCGCATAGGAGTCAAAGCAAAAGATAAACTTTACTTTTAGTTACAGAAAAACGCATTGAGTGACCAAAAGGAGCCGAACTCTTCTCAACAGCTGCATCCATTTAAAGCAGGGGTGTCAAACAATGTTTTTCATGTGTCTGAGCAGACACACAAGCTCCCTGATCACACTGCGGACCACTGTGAGCAACATCAGATGTGTACACTGTGGACACACCAGTATCATGCCTGTTCAACACCTTGGTTCATAGCAATTACATGGCTTATTAAAAGAATGGAATTACAGCAGAAATTTACCAATTAGTTTACTTCTAACAAAATTAATTTGGCCCACTTAAAATGAAAAATAAAAAAATCTCATTAATGAGATTGAGTGTACTATGTTACATGTGACATTCCTATTTTAACCATAGGAAGAGTCCTGATTTGGCCTTGGTAAGGTCCAGTTATGGCATGGGCGAGTTAATAAATAAATAAAACATAATGAACTATCACAATGGGAGTATATCAAACGCCCACATCAAAACTGTTCAGACAATAAGGACGCTCAAGATTTCTATTCTCCGTATTCAAGCAGCTAAAACACACAAAAAAACATGCACGGAGCATTTATTTTACGTAAATATTGTGAACTATGATGCTAGTCAGTAAGTAAATTAGCGGCCTCCATATGTAAACAAACAGCTGTTTCCGTGCAAAATTCTTGTGAATAAATGCTTAAATCTCTGAATTATTTATAGATATGGACGTAAAACGGTCTCGATTCTTGGTTAAAAGCAAAAACAACGTGCAGTTAGCATTTATTTTATGTAAATATTGCGAACTATGATGCTTGTCAGTAAGCAAATTAGCGGCCACCATATGTAAGCAAAGAGCTCTTTCCGTTGAAAATTCTTGTGAATAAATGCTTAAATCCCTGAATTCTTTATAGATATGAATGTAAAACAGTCTAGATTCTTGATTGAATGCAAAAGAAAGAAAAAAAGTGCAGTTAGCGTTAAGTTTACGTAAATATGCAACAAAGAGCTTTTTGCGTGCAAAATTCTTGTGAATAACTGCTTAAATCCTAAATCTTAATAGATATGGATGTAAAACAGTCTCGATTCTTGGTCAGAAGCAAAAAAATGTGTAGTTAGCATTTATTTTAGGTAAATATTGCGGACTACGATGTTAGTCAGTAAGCATATTAGCAGCCGCTATATGTAAACAAAGAGCTGTTTCCGTGCAAAATTCTTGTGAATAAATGCTTAAATTCCTGAATTTTTCATAGATATGAATGTACAACCGACTTGATTCTTGGTTAAAAGCAAGAAAACGTGCAGTTCGCATTTATTTTACGCAAATATTGCGAGCTATGACCCAGTCAGTAGGCAAATTAGCGGCCGCCGTATGTAAACAAAGGGCTGTTTCCGTGCAAAATTCTTGTGAATTCATAATAACTACACTGCTGGCCAAAAGTATTGGCACCCCTGCAATTCTGTCAGATCATGCTCAATTTCTCCCAGAAAAGGATTGCAATTACAAATGCTTTGGTAGTAATATCTTCATTTATTTTGCTTGATTTGCTTTGCTTGAATGAAAAAAATAAAATAAAAATCATTATCATTTTACACAAAACTCAAAACGAAATGGGCCAGACAAAAGTATTGGCACCCTCAGCCTAATACTTGGTAGCACAACCTTTAGACATAATAACTGCGAACAACTTCCGGTATCAATCAATGAGTTTCTAACAATGCTCTGCTGGAATTTTAGACCATTCTTCTTTGGCCAACTGCTCCTGGTCTCTGAGTTTTGAATGGTGCCTTCTCCAAACTGCCATTTTCCCATGTCATTGTCCTGCTGGAAGACCCATGATCTCTGAGGGAGACCCAGCTTTCCTCACTCTAGGCCCTACATTATGCTGCAAAATTAGTTGGTAGTCTCCAGACATAATTATGCCATGCACACGGTCAAACAGTCCAGTGCCAGAGGCAGCAAAGCAACCCCAAAATATCAGGGAACCTCAGTGTTTGACTGCGGGGACTGTGTTCTTTTCTTTGAAGGCCTCGTTTTTTTCCCCCTGTACACTCTATGTTGATGCCTTTTCCCAAAATGCTCTACTTTTGTCTCATCTGACCAGAGAACATTCTTCCAAAACGTTTTGGGCTTTCTCGGGTATGTTATGGAAAACTCAAACCTGGCTTTTGTATGTCTCTGGGTCAGAAGTGGGGTCTTCCTCGGTATCCTACCATAGAGCTCCTTTTCATTCAGACGCCGACGGATACTACGGGTTGACACTGTTGTACCCTCGGACTGCAGGACAGCTTGAACTTGCTTGGATGTTGGTCAAGGTTCTTCATCCACCATCCGTACAATCCTTTGTTGAAATCTGTAGTCAACTTTTCCTTTCCATCCACATCTAGGGAGGTTAGCCACAGTGCCATGGGCTTTACACTTATTGATGACAGTGCGCACGGTAGACACAGGAACATTCAGGTCTTTGGAGATGGAATTGTAGCCTTGAGATTGCCCATGCTTCCTCCCAATTTTGCTTCTCAAGTCCTCAGACAGTTCTTTGGTCTTTTTTTCCTTCCATAATCAATGTGGTACAGTGGGGCAAATAAGCATTTAGTCAACCACCAATTGTGCAAGTTTTCCTACTTGAAAAGATTAGAGAGGCCTGTAATTGTCAACATGGGTAAACCTCAACTATGAGAGACAGAATGTGTGAAAAAAAAACAACAGAAAATCACATTGTTTGATTTTTAAAGAATTTATTTCCAAATTAGAGTGGAAAATAAGTATTTGGTCACCTACAAACAAGCAAGATTTCTGGCTGTCAAAGAGGTCTAACTTCTTCTAACGAGGTCTAACGAGGAAAATGGAAGACATACAAGACAACTGATAATCTCCCTCGATCTGGGGCTCCATGCAAGATCTCACCCCGTAGCGTCAAAATGATAACAAGAACGGTGAGCAAAACTCCCAGAACCACATGGGGGGGCCTAGTGAATGACCTACAGAGAGCTGGGACCACAGTAACAAAGGTTACTATAAGTAACACAATGCGCCGCCAGGGAATCTAATCCTGCACTGCCAGACGTGTCCCCCTGCTGAAGAAAGTACACATCCAGGCCCGTCTGCGGTTCGCTAAAGAGCATTTGGATGATCCAGAAGTAGGCTGGTAGAATGTGTCATGGTCAGATGAAACCAAAATAGAACTTTTTGGAGGTGTTTGGAGGTGAAAGAATACTGAATTGCATCCGAAGAACATCATACCCACTGTGAAGCATGGGGGTGGAAACATCATGCTTTGGGGCTGTTTTTCTGCAAAGAGACCAGGACAACTGATCTGTGTAAAGGAAATAATGAATGGGGCCATGTATCGAGAGATTTTGAGTGAAAATCTCCTTCCATCAGTAAGGGCATTGAAGATGAGACGTGGCTGGGTTTTTCAGCATGACAATGATCCCAAACACACAGCCAGGGCAACAAAGGAGTGGATTCGAAAGAAGCATTTCAAGGTCCAGGAGTGGCCTAGCCAGTGTCCAGATCGCAACCCCATAGAAAATCTGTGGAGGGAGTTGAAAGTCCGTGTTGCCCAACGACAGCCCCAAAACATCACTGCTCTAGAGAAGATCTGCATGGAGGAATGGGCCAGAATACCAGCAACAGTGTGTGAAAAGCTTTTGAAGAGTTACAGAAAACGTTTGGCCTCTGTTATTGCCAACAAAGGGTGCATAACAAAGTATTGAGATGAGCTTTTGGTATTGACCAAATACTTATTTTCCACCATGATTTGAAAATTTTTCAAAATCAAACAATGTGACTTTCTGTTTTTTTTTTTCCACATTCTGTCTCTCATGGTTGAGGTTTACCCATGGTTTTTAAAAAAATTTTTTTTTATACTTGTATTGCGCTTTTCTTGACAATTACAGGCCTCGCTAATATTTTCAATTGGGAGAACTTGCACAATTAGTGGTTGACTAAATACTTATTTGCCCCACTGTACACACAAGGAGGTTGAGTCAACTTTAATCCATTTTAACTGGCTGCAAGTGTGATTTAGTTATTGCCACCACCTGTTATGTGCCGTAGTTAAGTAACAGGTGCTGTTAATTACACAAAGGAGCATCACATGATTTTTCAAAGGGTGCCAATTCTTTTGTCCGGCCCATTTTTGGAGTCCTGTGTAAAATAATTATGATTTAATTTTTTTTCCCATTCTCTTTTGTCTTTTTTCCACTGCAAGCAAAATAAATGATGAAATTAGTACCAAAGCATTTGTAATTGCAATCATTTTCTGGGAGAAATTGAGCATTATATGACAGAATTTCAGGGGTGTCACTACTTTTGGCCAGCAGTGTAAAATGCTCATGTCTCAATGCCATTGACGGTGGTTGACGTCAAATCCATTTTGATTGGGAGGGTTGGCAGCATCATTCTCCAGCGCCGTCAAAAGTTTAATGAGTGCACTATAAAGGGTTAATGTTGTGAAAAAAATCATTTCTGCTGTTGCTAGGTGATGGCATCCACAGTCTGCACAGTATTAATTTTTAATCGTAACTCGTGGCAGTTTTTTCTGATATTCCCACAAAAAAGTGTAACTAAAACAAATATTAGTCCAGAAGCAGTCCTTACTCCATTTTTTTAATTTATTTTTATATTCATGCCTGTCTGCGACTCCTGAGTTGCTAAGAAACAAGACAACTTAGGAATCCTTTCTAATTCGCATAGCATTACTAATAGATCAGATTTTGCACAACATAGACAATATTTATTTTTAAAACATAGATCAAAAGTCATCCTGTTTTTGTAGTTGTGATGTAACAACATACTAGATAGTCTATTTGGAAAACAATGGGGTCAGTGGATCAGAGGAATATGACGTCACTGAGAGTTAGTGTAAGGAGGAAAAAAAGGCCCTAAATGGGTTAGGAATGTGCCTCGTCATCATACGTTTTTTGTACCCGGGGGGGTTGTGGGATGAGCTGGGGGAGGGGAAGAAACGAGAGTGGGGGAGGTCCCAGCTGGGACTCCCCTCTCGCTGCCCTTTGGAGCAGAGCACAAGCGGCGAGGATGCCAACAGGAGAGCCATGTGGCGGTGGCGGTGCCGGGAAGTGGCGCTCCTTCTCCTGCCGCCGCTGCTGCTGCTTGTTGTGTTTTTGCGGCGGACGCCCGGATCTGCAAAAACCATCAACAAGGAGCCCGAGGCCGCCGTGGCTTTGTCTGTCATGAGTATTGAACCGGAGAGAGGCTCTGCGAGGGAGCGCCTTGAAAGAGCCGCGAGCTTGATGCCGGTTCCGCAGGAGGTGGAAGGACCGCGCGGATACGAGGACGAGAATGAGATCAACTGGTCCAAGGTATGTCGGGGCACTAAGATGAAATGTGATCATGTGTTTCTATAATATTTACAATGAAAGGAAAAAATGGCTTCACTTTATATACATTTCGCCTAAATTGCTTAGATTTTAACTAGGGCTGTCAAACGATTAAAATTTTTAATCGAGTTAATTACAGCTTAAAAATTAATTAATCGAAATTAATCGCAATTCAAACCATCTATAAAATATGCCATATTTTTCTGTAAATTGTTGGAATGGAAAGATAAGACACAAGATGGATATATACATTCAACATACGGTACATAAAGACTGTATTTGTTTATTATAACAATAAATCAACAAGATGGCATTAACATTATTAACATTCTGTTAAAGCAATCCATGGATAGAGGGTCTTGTAGTTCTTAAAAGAAAAATGTTAGTACAAGTTATAGAAATTTTATATTAAAACCCCTCTTAATGTTTTCGTTTTAATAAAATTTGTAAAATTTTCAATCAAAAAATAAACTAGTAGCCCGCCATTGTTGATGTCAATAATTACTTACACAATGTAATGGGTGCTGAAGCCTATAAAATCAGTCGCACCCAAGCACCAGCAGAGGGCAGCAAAACTCCATAAAACACAAGTGAGCGTTTCACTGTACTGTCATTTAAATTTGTCTGAGCGGGACATCTGCGTTAATTGCATCAAATATTTTAACGTGATTAATTTAAAAAATTAATTAACGCCCGTTAACGCGATAATTTTGACAGCCCTAATTTTAACATTTCAGCAAGATACTGTCTGTCAAAAACTAGAGCCAATTGACACTTTTGACCTCATTTTTCTTTTTTAGTGACCCAAATTTAGTAAAGTCTCACTACATCTATCCAGATAATGAATCAGCTTTCTTTATCCAACAGTTGTTGATAAATACAATCCAAATCCAATTTCAAAGCACACTCTCTTGTATGACAATTTACAGTTTGAATGGGAGTTTATGTTGAGAGCTGTTATATGACTGGGTTTATGTGTGTGGTTTCTTTGTATAAAGAAATGAGACAATTTTACTATCTAACAATAACTCAAGTGCTCAGATGATTCTCCAAAACACAAACAGACACTTCAGACACTGATGAGCAAAATCGCTAGAGGTGGGTAGTAAAAATCGATTATTAGATGCATCACGATTTGACACGTGACAATTCGATTACGATTAATAAATGTTCAAAAACGATGATTTTTTTCCTAATTACTTTGTCAGCCACTCGTAGCGGAATGAAATTCAAGACACGTCTGCAGCCTGGACACCTTTAACAGACGCATAAACAACGAAGGCATGAAAATCTCTCACCTTTCGGCGAAATTCGCCGTTTTGAAGTCAAAAAAAGGTGACCTAAGTGAATCGTGTAGATCCGAGGAGAAACTTTTTAAGGGGGGGGG
Source organism: Corythoichthys intestinalis (assembly GCF_030265065.1). Classification (NCBI taxonomy): domain Eukaryota; kingdom Metazoa; phylum Chordata; class Actinopteri; order Syngnathiformes; family Syngnathidae; genus Corythoichthys; species Corythoichthys intestinalis. Next base: position 30,405,713 of record NC_080416.1, read on the forward strand.
GGGGGGGTCGGGAGTAGGCATGTGCCGGTTTCCGGTGTCACGGTTTACCATGGTATGAAAACGTTGCGGTTTCAAAACCACTAAAATTATCACGGTTGCCCCCTCACAACAGGCCCCGCCATCCCTGCACCTTTTTTAAATGCACCACACACATCATACTCCACAGGAGAGCGCCGGCAAAGGGCGGTGGGTCGGGCGGCTGGGCAGAAATCCATGCTGCGGTCCCACTGCCCCAAGCCAAGCTCTCCTATTTTAATGCATACATTGCACTACCCTCCCCTCACAATCCCATCACGGTGCTGGGTGATGGCTGCCAGCCGGGAACCTGGCAGCCACAGTAATAGGGTGGTAGGTGGGTCCCACACTTTTTCCTCATGGTGTGGCTCCTGGGGTGTGGCCTCCCCTCTGCCTGGGCTGTCGGCCGCGGGAGTGGGGTGGGGGGGTCGGGGCTCCGATCTTGCATCGCCCCGTGGCGGTTCCTCGGCGTTCTCCTGCCTCCGCCTTCCCCTTTTCTCTGACTGGGCATCCGCCCTGCGCTCCGTCGCGGGTCGCTGGCTGGGCGCCGGTGTATCAGCGGGGTGTTGCCTGCACCGGCGGGGGGCCCTGCCCTGCCTTGGGCTTAGTGGGCCGCTGGGGTTCCCGTGGCGTGCCGTGCCGGTTGGGGGGCTGCGGCTGTGGCTCGTGGCCCGGGTGGGCGGGCGGGGGTGGGGATAGACGTGGGGTTGGTGGTGCGTCCCCTCCTGCCATCCCTGAAGGCCGGTTGATGGGTGCCTGGATCCCGGGGGGGGCGATGGCTCCTTTGCTGGGCTGCGGGAGGAGGGATGGGCTGCGCTTGACCCCCCGCCCACCCTCCTTCCCCGGGCTGGCTGGGTGGGGGCCGTGGCCCTGGGTTGGCTTCCGCGCGGCTTCTCCGCCCATCTGCGTGGCTGTCGCGCGTCCGGTGGGGCTCGCGTGCTGCGGGATGCGGTAGTGCATGCTCGGGTTGGGGGTCTTGGTGCCGGAATTGGCGATGGGGCGGCGTAGGGTTGATCGCCAACGGGCTTACATTCATAAGAGATTTAAATGATTACTGGGTTCTAGATCACAGAACTGATTTGTGTACACTCTACCAGTCTACCTCTTTCAATCACTTAGCTTATAGACACCCCCACCCCTGTCCCCCTCTTTCACTGGCCAATAGGCCCCCACATGGTGTAAACCGGAAATACATCTCGCTGACGATGGCACCAGCATATTAATAATTAGTCTAGATGTTCTATGTATTTCTTGTTGTTGTTTTTGTATGTGTTTCTTTTCTTTCTTCTCTTGTGTTGCTTTTCTTCTGTCCCCCCATAATCCCTTCCTGTTCGCTGCTTTGTCATAATAAGAAGGTATTTTGAATGATCACAATGGGAGTATATCAGATTCTCAATGTGAAACATTAAAACTGTTCAGACAACCCGGGCACTTAGACTTCCATTCTCTGTGTCAAACAGCTGAACAGGACAGGTTTAAAAAAAAAAAAAAAAAAAAAAAAAATTTTTTTTAATCAAAACCACTAAAATTATCTGTCACACCGTAGTACATGATTCGCTATTATTTTTCACGTGTCAAAAATGCAGCCAAAAGTGGCGTGGCAGCCCTCACCCCTTCCCCTGTTTGTTGCTTTGTGTGTCAGTGACCAGACCCGGCGGCATGGGCAGGCATTAGGGGGCCGGGTCCCCCCTGAAAGACTGCTGTGCCCGCCCTAGCTCGAATAGACTGTACTGTGTAAAAAAACGCGCACACACGGAGAGGACGAACCCTCTATTCCAGTGTTTTTCAACCAATTGTGCTGCCGCCGTGAGAGATCGTCTGGTGTGCCGCGAGAAATTATCCAATGTCACTTTTTTTTTATTTAACATCGTCGGGCAAAGTTGCAGTAGGAAGGAAGGAGTAGGCAAAAAGTTCTCGGTTGTGTGCAGATGAGCGAGGCATTGCTAGTGTTGCATTCAAGAACTGCTCGGATTTCTAGCCATCAGCCACCTTGCTTACGCAACAATGTGGACCCCAGCACGTCTACTGTTTATCATTTGACTCGTCAAGTGTCGATATACACAAAAGTGTCCTTTCCATTTTATCCATATGTGACGACCGTCAATCCTCCCTCTGTGTTTTATTCCAACACATTATCGAGGACAGCAAGGTGGGTGATGGCTAGAAATCCGAGCAGTTCTTGAACGCGACACGAGCAGCTGTCTTGCGCCATGCCGCCATACAAGCTTAAACGTCATCTCCAAATGAACGCCAGTCGCTTCAGAACAAGTCAATGGACTATTTTGTTTGCCTTCGTGAATACACAGAGAAATGGGCAACTTTTTTAAGAAAAACTACAAAGGTAAATAAGAAAGCCCTGAAATCCAGTTACTTTGTTGCTAAATCCAAAAAGTCCCAAACTGTGGTAGAGACGTTAATACTTCCTGCCTGCAAAGCCATTGTCAGCCTGATGTGCTTAAAGACATTGCTCAAGTCCCCCTGTCTGATTATTCTGAGTTTTTCAAGCCTAACTGCGAAAAAAAATATAAATAAAAACAGAGAGACTGAGAGATGTTTAAGAAGATTCCTGCCAGGTTTTTGGCTTTGTGTTCATCTTAACAGGCTCAAGTTTCACACTGAGTAAGTATAAATACTGAGAAATTGTTTTATAATTAAATATACTGTACAGAAAGTAGATTTTTTCCAATGTAAAAACTTCCCGTGACTCAGAAAAGGCTGGAAAACACTGCACTATTCATCATATCTTGATCTGTCGTCATTCAATTCAACCAATCTGAGCAGCGAATGAAGGCAATTTCTAGCCAATCACAGATAAGGGGGGCGGGCCGAGTAGCTGGCCATTGGGTACTGCGATTGGATAGGGATTGCTTCGGTTACAGAAATGGCGATTGAGCGGCTCCTCCGTTGCTAATTCAAATTGGAATGGACATCCGTGTTTTTTTCAATAAATTAAAGACAAACTCAAGCCATGACAAAGACGCGGCCGTGAAGGGATAGCGCTGCCACCTCCTGCAGTTTCACTGACTGACACCATCATCAGAAAATATAACGGGTAAAAGCGCCTCTGTTCAGGCTAAATTTACGTTGAAGAAGTGTGCCCCCCCCAAAAAAATGTAATGCCCCCCCTGTAATTTCCTTCTGTAGCCGGGTCTGTCAGTGACGCTATTCCAGCGAACCCAAAAACAAAACACAAGGCGTACTTTTCTTCAATTAATTGAGCTCTCAAATCGTGGTAACTGAAATATACAAAATGAATACATTTAAAACGTTGTACAATAGTATTTTTCCATGTGTGAGTAGCTTCAACTGATTAGCACCATGAAAAAGTTCACCAAAAAAAACCAAACACATTTTCCTTTCAAATTCACAATACAAACTCATTAAAAACTTACAAAGACGAATGTTAGCCTAGGCTTAGCTGGAAGAGCAACTTCGTCGAGGTTTTAAGTCTCACAACTGCTAAGTGAGAAACAAGCTTGAAGTGGAAAAAAGGATAGCGTCAAAGATTGCTAATGGCGACAGATGATCTTGCCCTAAGCACAAATTCACGTTCGCTGGACGAGGAGAGGTCTCACTCCCAATATTTTTTTCAGATGAATGCATTTGCCAGCATATTGTATTTGGTGAGTAACGGTTTCAATCCTTTTCATATTTTGCTGTATAACAAAGTTACTGCCGTTTGTTGCAACTTGTGTCGAACACTGCCAGAGCTAGCCAAATCTCCAGTGAAAAAAATAGCTCCCATTAAGTTAGCGTCAAGCTTGTGTATTTAACGGTAATATAAAAGAAGAAACGCAAGCTTCTTTCTAATATCGCTGTACACAATGCGCAGCGTGCTTGCGCAAACATTCGCACGCATGCGCACATCAGTTAAAAACTGCGAGTACTCACTATTTTTGTTTTTACTGAGTTTTTTATGACCTTTTCATTCCCTCAAAAATACTTTTTGCATGTATTACCCTCCCATACTTTTAACCATTGTGTTTATTTTGTGGTAGCTTTAAAGCAGTTGACCACATTAGTCACGTAGCGTATTTAAACCGTCCCTATTTGATATAACTACATTTAAGTCTTAAAGGGCAACTGAAGACCTTTCCGGATTTTGGTGTAATTTTATGAATATAAACTTGGGACAAGTTCATCAAAACAACCATGACATTATCAACACGTAATTGTAAGGGTAATTTGCGTTTTTTTTTTTAGTTTTTTTGCACTCCGTTAATGGTCCCTTCGCAAACCCGGAAGTGTGACGTAGGCAACAGAAGACTACCCACAGCTAGTATAGCAGCAACAACGATGTCAGTGATATTTCCACCAAAGGTAACCATTCAGGATCGCTCTTCCGTGACGCTACCGATGGCAAAGGCTCCCAGGAAAGATGAACTACAATTAATCCCTACATGTTTGAACCTGAGGCGTCAGATGACGGCGATTTACTTGACACAGCAGATGGCATCATGACGCCAATTGAAAGCTCGACACTTCACGAACGGGAGAGTGAGTGGTAAGTCCAGCATCGTGATTTTTTTTATCAGAATGCGATTACATGGTTGTATATTTTTTCCATGCTCTACACATAGCTAAAACTGGATATTAGGTAATGGGACAGCTCCTACCGATCTAAATATGATAAAGCTAGCCCAAATGTGGCTAAATGAATGCTCTACACATAGCTAAAACTGGATATTAGGTAATGGGACAGCTCCTACCGATCTAAATATGATAAAGCTAGCCCAAATGTGGCTAAATGAATGCTCTAGACATAGCTAAAACCGGATATTAGGTAATGGGACAGCTCCTACCGATCTAAATATGATAAAGCTAGCCCAAATGTGGCTAAATGAATGCTCTACACATAGCTAAAACGGGATATTAGGTAATGGGACAACTCCTACCGATCTAAATATGATATAGCTAGCCCAAATGTGGCTAAATGAATGATATGTTATTGATATTTCAAAATAAATGATAAAACCATTTTATTTTCCAGGTGTTGCTGTAAACCGTCAAGTAATTACCCTTCCAAGAGTATGCCTGTGTCATCAGGAGATCCCAGACGTGAGAGCCAAACTTGAGGAGGCTGAAGCACTGACAGGGGCATGAATTACATTAAAAAAAATAAAACCATAAATTGTTAACAACATTGACACATTTTGTTGACTGTTTAATGTATTCTATTGGTATATAATATATTGTAATTATATTACATTCTGAAAAAATATTTAATAGGCCACAATAATAAATACCAGATTTATGTATATGTATTTACTCTTTTCTGTAGCATGAAGTGTTCTCTATACAAAGATAATGCATTATCATTAAAATATGAAGGTAACTTGATTTTTCTTTTAAAAAATGTGTACTGTATATATGACTAGTTTATGATTTCATGTCATCAAAATTTGCTACATTTATTTCTCCTAAATCATCGTCATCTGATGTCGCAGACGGAAGAAATTCAGCATCTGGCAGGCCTCATAGGATCTCTTCAGTCGTCATCGCTGGACACCGCATCACTTGGGTCATCATATGACTCGACCCACTCTCTCTTGATTTTGGGAAACTGGGTGGCAACTGACTTGCAACGCTTTTTTCATCGTGTTAATTTTTTATGTTTGGCTTCCTGGAGAAAAAAAAAATCACAGCAGCATGAAAATGTTGGATGAATCCTAATTTTAATTTAATAATAATTTATTGGTGATCAAATAATAATGCCCCTGTCATAGCAGCATCTATTTGATGCTATTGTTGCCTCTTCAAATAGGCAGACCTTGATGTTAAAGTATAAAAAACGAGCCAAGGACCTATTTGGTGCTGGGGACATTTGAATTTACATAACACCTATTGATATAGTAATAAAATCACACGAGTAGACGACGTCAGCCAACCTATCTACTTATGACAGGCCAACAGCAAAAAAAAAAAAAAAAAAAAAATGTCGCACTTCAACAAACAGGCAGTAGGAGTCCCCCTCTTATTTAAAAAAAAGCCATTAATGTTCTACTTACGTCTTTGCAAAACCAAGGTTGCGTTGTTGTAGGTTTTCAAAGCTGTCGTGGCTGAAATGATGAAAACAATGAGCCGATTGGGGACCTGTAAGCATGCTAACAAAAACGGTCCAAACCTTTGCAGGAGAAGTTTTTTTGGGACCACTCCGAGAGTCTCGAATCTTCCTGTGAGTAATTCATCGCTACACATCGAGATGGCATGACGAATCCCGCGAGTAAAACCCAGAAAATGTATGCAATATATGGCGAGGATAGCGTGGTGCTATATTTCCGCGTTCAGAGTGGTGGCGAGGCTTCCTGGAAGTTACGTCATGAGGTAGGGGTCGGCAGGACGGCGCGTCCCTCGTTGCTATGGTGTTGCTATGGCCATAACTCAAAAACTACGCGGCCAATTATTATTATTTTTTTTTTATGTGACTTTTTGAGAGAGCGAATGACGCATTTAATACAATTCAACTGAGTAAAACACTTAAGAGCGAAATCTGAAAAGCTCTTCAGTTGCCCTTTAAGGCATTTTTTAGTATGTTCTGCCTGTATGCATCTAAACAAAACAAGTTGAGAGCACACGGTAGTACTTTGGGTGTCAAATGTGCCTCATATACAGTAGGACGCTTCGCCGATGTAGACATTTTGGCAAAACGCCGGAACATATGTCCTCCACACCGTTCTCACCTTTTTAACCCCTGACCCATTTTCATGCCTGACAACGTTATGACGGATGCTGCCGGTTACTGAGCGAGAGATTTACTCCTTTTCAAAAGACTGGAAAATAAATTTGTGTATGAGACATGCAGGGACCCAGCGGTCGCGCTTCTGTGCGCACGTTATTTTTTAGAGCGGGAGCGGAAGAGAGAGTTTGTTGCTCCTCGTCTTTCGGTTGTCCAGCAGTGGTCCATCTATCAGAGGTGAGTACACAAACCCTCTTGTACTGTTTAGCGTTTATTGTTGTTGTTTTTGAGATGTTACTAGTTAGCGCTGAGTGCTAGGCTAATTAACGAATTTGCTAACATGTATTTCCATGTGAAGTTGCGCGTTGTTTGCTGGTGTACATACGTTACTCCAGATGCAGAACGTTTAAAACCAGGATTAAGTACAGTGGTAACACTACAAACATTTGAAACAGTACAGAAATCTTTGAAAAGAAAGTATATTTGTTAAAAGAAGTCTTATTTCTAAAGACTCTTTGTTTGTTTCCAGAAAATGTGGAATTCATTCCACTAGTGTACATTTTATTTTATTGTTGGGAGAAAGTCTGCCTTTGAAACAGCTAAAGTTTTAACAACTTCTTGTGAAAAAGAGTATCTCAAGGTCAGCTGTGTGTTGTATGGGCATGTTGAGAAATAAATACTGCCTTTATAATGGTTCATGTTTTTGCACTTTCTTGTTTTAAAAAAAAAAACAGCTTTTTGTTGTCTGGGCATGTTTCAATCGTTCTTGTTGAATCATTAGGATATTTTAAATAAATGATGGACATAAATTTGTTTGGCTACTTTATAGTAATGTATGATGCATCGATAATGGTGATAGCCGTGATCATCGTTCAATAATTGAATTGTAGCACTCTGAATCGTAATCAAATCAAATCGTGGGGTGACTAAGATTGCACACTCCTAGTAGTAACGTGTTAGATTTACTCCGTTACATTTACTTGAGTAACTTTTGGAGAAAAATGTACTTCTAAGATTAGTTTTACTAAGCCATAGATTTTTGAAGAAGAAGCGCTACTCTTACCCCACTACTTTGGGCCTTTCTAGTTGTTGCATTTTGCCTCTTTATTCTAAATATTAGATGTTTTTTTTTTTTTTTTTTTAATGCCAGAGACTGCAATGGTGGGACTAACACCAATCAGACGCTGTTCTATGATCACACTGGCCTGTTCTATCAGGCGGCGTCTTTAAAGCACCGTAAAAATTAAATATTTGACATTGAGCGCCGTCATCAACATAACTTGAAACCGCGGATTTTAACCTCTCTCCCAGTTTTTATTTGGCACCGACTAACCATGGAAAACCGGAGATATGATTCTTTTAGTTTCATATTATTTTCTCCACTAGAGGGCACACATACTTTTGGACGAATGATGTTTAATTTCTGTTTTTTTTTTTGTATTTCTATGGCTTAAAGTGCCTGTGACACGAAAAAGCATGTTTATTTCATAATACACGCGGTATTTTATGCTCCTGAATGATATGGACCGCTTGGATGTGTGTGGAAGCGATCGCTATATTTATTTAGTTTTTTGAATCCCGCGCCAGGAAAATGAGTGACTTCCGGCTTCGGTCTTGCATTGAGGAGGAGGGCGCTGTGACGTGTACGGTAGAAGACGTCCTCTTCACTATACAGCGTACTGTTGTGTATGGGGACGAATGATTCAGCTGATTTTGCGGATTAATACGTTTATTTTTCGCATCACGCCAGCCAAACGGCTGCAGAAAAATCATTCTGTATGAGGGAGAGGCGTATGCGCCTTTTTGGAGTTTCAAAAGGTTCCCATTCACCGTGGATATTTACTGTGGGACCATTGGACTTACGAGGAAGTGAGTAAACATCTTGTTTTGTATTATGTCAAATACGAATACAGCGATTACAAAGTAAACACTACAAACTTCCTTTAAATGAAGGACTACTTACGTTTGATCATTGATAGGCATGTAAAAAGCTGTCCTAATGGTCATTAGCAGCAGCCCGTTAGCTGCACAACAACTCCAGCCACCCTCCTCCGGGGAACAAACTGTAAATTGCTCTTCGCCGGGCGGTTTGCCGATCCGCGACGACAATAGACAACCGGGTCGTCATGTCAAATAATCCAGGATAGTTATGTGTGATTTTCCGCTTTGAAGACTTTGAAACATCACTCGGTTCGGGTTAGCATGTCGGCTAGCTGTCACGCCTTCTGGTTTGTTTACATTCTCCGAAGCCAGGGAAGGGAAATGACATATGTCCGATTTAGGTGTCATAAAATATAGTTCGGGAGGTGCGACAGTAAAGGTGAAGTCGACAGTTTTGACCATTATGGAGTAATTTTGCCATGTCGTCCTGAATAAATGCATTTTTATTATTTCATATTCCATTCAGCACAAGACTGTTATTTGTCATGACCATGCCATTTATTTAGCAATTGGGGAAAATACTTGGATAAAAAGAATATCCTGTAAAAATATTGAAGTAAAGAGACAGAAACAATGACATTTTGCCGCTCTCTTCGTCGCGTTTTCCTCATTGTGAATAGTTCCCCCTCGACGGGCTGACTGGTCCTTCTCAAGCCATTTATATAGCTATTGGGGAAAAATACTTGGATAAAAAGAATATCCTGTAAAAATATTGAAGTAAAGAGACAGAAACAATGACATTTTGCTGCTCTCTTCGTCGCGTTTTCCTCGTTGTGAATAGTTCTCCCTCGACGGGCTGACTGGTCCTTCTCAAGCCATTTATATTGCTATTGGGGAAAAATACTTGGATAAAAAGAATATCCTGTAAAAATATTGGAGTAGAGAGACTGAAACAATGACATTTGGCGGCTTTCTTCGTCGCGTTTTCCTCGTTCTGAATAATTCCCCCTCAATGGGCTGAATAGTAAAATCGATGAGCCCAGTCTACCGCTGACGTCATCCACCTGTTGGGGACGCTAAAGCCCTATAATGGTAGGTGTGGCTAACTGGCAGATTAAAAGGCTAATTTCTCGTCATCTGTGCTTTGCTAAATTGTTGTATATAGTCGAATCGTCTCAAAATATGATTCTAATTCACATAATAATGCCATTTAAGACTTTTTTTCTCGTGTCGTATGCTCTTTAAGGGGGTTACATAATAGTTTATAGTCTTTATAATCTGCTTTGTTGTAAAGCACTTTGAGGTTTTTGTAAAGAGCTCTAGAAATAAATTTGATTTTATTCTTCAAAGTATGATAATAACAGTTCACTTACTTAGAGAAAAAAAACTAAATAAACTAAAAATATCATAAGCAGTTACTAATAATGTTACTCATTACTTGAGTATTCTTTTCACCAAATACTTTTTTGTTGTACTTCAGTAAATTTTTTGGATGACTATGTAATGTTACTCGTACTTGGAATAAAATTTTTGGTCACTGAACCCACCTCTGATAATCGCTAACTGGCTTAGCGCTCTGTGCTAAGTAGTAACGTCTCATCAATAAAGAATACAAACAATAAAATTGGCTGCATTTACTCAACTCTGGTGGAGGCAAACTGGATGTAACAACACAAAAAACAATCTAACTTGTTAACTTGTCTAACAGTTCATAATATTACTGTATTGATTCAGCAACCCAACCTGAATGTAGCAGTGAACTCTCTCGCTAATCACTGGCGCGCGCACAAATAAGGACCCACACGGGTCTGCTGACACCTGCCGGTAAAAATCAATTTTCACATTAGTTGGCAACTCATTTAGGAATCTATTTTAATTGATTAGTTGTTGCAGCCTTAGTTTGTGAGTTTATGTTTGTACAGGGTGACCCAAAAAAAAAGGGTACTTTTTAAACACCTCAATAAAACCAAGAGTGGAGAAGGAAAAATATTTTATTTATAGTAATTGAAACCTTAAAAGATGCCACTAAAGAAATAATGATGGAATTTTCATTTTTTAATTTTATTTCCTTTAAATGGCATCTTCCTCGACAAATGCATTCTTGAAATTTGCCGTTTAGATTCTTTATTGATTCACATTCGAGCTGGGATACTGTTAATTTCATCCTGAAATGATCAAGGTCACAAATGAGCTGCCATTTGCTCATTTCTACTAATACGTAAAATTATCGGTTTTTTTCAATAGCAGATTTTAAGAATGCATTCATGCAGGCGGACGCTGTTTAAATGACGTCATTTTTAAAGCGGAAATGTGAAGTAAGGTTGACCAACCATGTTTTTGAATAATATCAATGGCTAAACAATTATGAGCATATTTTCGTTATTTTTTTTAACGCAACCCTTCCAGATTCTTTGTTTAACCCATAGCAACGCCCTGGACAATGAAAATGCTTTTCTTCGGCAATCTTCGGAAATGACGTCACACCTAGAAGTGCGAGGGAAGTCCGCCATAGAACAGTATTGTTTTTGCATTGTTTCTCGTAAGATGCCACTACGTTGTGGCAATGTTTTATTCTCACTCTAACGAAAAGTTGTTTGAGTGGCCAAAGGATAGTAGGGCACGTAAATGGACATCTTTTGTTCTCACGAAGCAAATGAATTTCACGCCATCATCGAGTAGTGGTCTCTGCTACAAACACTTTGAAGATGCTTGCTTCCTTAACCGGTCTGCTTATGATCAAGGATTTGCCAAAAAGTAAGTGTGATTTTTGGATAGATGACTGATGACCTTGTCAAAGCAGAGCTGCCAACTGTTGTGGAATGTACAGTAGAAGCTAGCGACGTTAGCCGAAAGCCAACTCGTGGCATTCCCCGATCATAGTTGTTGTTGTGTTCGCTAGGTTAAGCGTGTTTAAATTGTGCGACATCTACGATCTTGTCCGAAAGGGTTAATCCACTGTCAATCGGGAAAGGGGTGTGGATGTGCATATAAGCGGGTCGGCGTCGCGGTAATTCACGGTCACGTTGCCGTAAGAGACACACACCGCCAGTGAGTTTGTGCACATTTATTTGTATTTTTATTATGTATTTCCACCTTCATGCGTCAAGCATTGCATTGCATTTGTACAGTTCGGCGTTTCTTTCACGGTGATCGCTTGATAGCCTTCTACTTTGTGTTTTACGAGAGCCGCTGACAGGTGACAACTAGCGTGTTGGCATCGAGTCAATCTCGCAGCGAATCAGCGAGCGGCTCAAGTCACGCAGTGAATCATGGGAAATGTAGTCTCGGAACATTTCCTCACGCCATTAGACGCCACTTCCTGCCGAGAGCCCCAAGCTGTGTTTGTCCTGTTAGCTCCATGTGTTAATAAAGAAACAAAGTTGTCAGCACGTGGTGTGTTCGATACCTTTGTCAACAAAAAGCTCATAACAAGACACTATGAATGATCCGTTTAAGAGACGCTGGGACTGGAAGTAGTAGTAGCTGGTAGTACGAGGTGAGGCAGAGATGAGAGAGAAGCAAAACTTCGCGGTCGAATGTGGCGGCAGTCCGCTATTATTTTGTTTTCTTATTGTTGCCACAATAAAGTGGAGAAAGCCATCAACGACTCATCTCCTTCTTTCCCCCCAACATTTTTATATTATTATTTTATATGCTTGAGAGCTGCTGGTTCTGCCAAAATGAACATGAAGTTATGTGCCTGCATCTTCAAATCATGAAAATAATAACAGCCTATATTTGACCAATCTTGTAATCTCGATGGGTCTTGTCTCCATTCTATGTCAGGTAGTCTAGGCACGTTGTTTGCATCCTGATTAGCGTCTGGCTAATACATGTTAGGTCCAACGTAAAATTCCAACCTCCTCTTCTTCCTCCAACTCTTCAAAAACTTGGCTCTCCTCCCTTGTGCTCGATCTATCGCTTATATAGCTGTTTGAGTCATTGTTTGGAGGGCTTTGTATGGCGACCGTATGTATGGAGCGCTGCCATCGCTGTTCTCGGTGTGACGTATCACTCCCAGGTTCGTCCCCTTTCAGGCTCGAACTTCGGAAACGCGATTATTTTGTCAAATATACAACATATAAATTATTTTTTCATACTTTATTTGTTGGACAATGTTTAATTACTTTAAATGTGACCCTATTTGGCATGTTATGAAATTACTTCACATTTCTGCTTTAAATGAAAAATTTATCATTGTGCCTTAAAGGGAACCTCAGACTTAAAGACTTGTAGGCTCTAATAAGCCACAATTGTTCTCTTTTACTAAAATAAGTTGTTAGAAACACATACAATCATAGACTTCATAATGATTGACGGTTCAGATTCCAGTTTCACTGTGCAACGCCTTTAAGTTGGCGGCCGCCCTACAGTCCGGTTCAGTTATTCGCAGTCGGTCATAGAGTCAACACATGCAGTAATCCAACGGCTGATTTAGGATTGAAAAAGTACGAAAGCTGTACCGCATACAAACAAGAAGGTTTGTCTCAGGAGTGATTTGTTCGAGGATTCAAGGTTATTTGATATACTGGACTGTCTCAGAAAATTAGAATACACAATATTCTAATTTTCTGAGACAGTCCTGTACATTAATCCACCATTTAAAGCAGGGGTGTCCAAACTTTTTGCAAAGGGGACCAGATTTGGCGTGGTAAAAATGTGGGGGGCCGACCTTGGCTGACGTCCTTTACATAGAACAATATACAGGACTGTCTCAGAAAATTAGAATATTGTGTATTCTAATTTTCTGAGACAGTCCAGTATTTTTCGTACCATGCATGCATTTTGAAATGTTGTGAAAAAAATCAACGGGAGAAATTAACCGCTACGGACTAGCATCATTCTTCGACATATTTACATAAATTAAATGCAAACTGCCCGTTTTTTTGTTTTTCTTTTTGTTTTTTTTTAATGCCAAAATCGAGACTCTTTTACATCCATATCTATTAAAAAATTCAGGGATTTAAGCATTTATTCCATAGTATTTTCAATGGAAAAAGGTCTTTGTTTACATATGATGGCTGCTAATTTCCTTACAGACTAGCCTCATACTTCGCAATATTTACGTAAAATAAATCTACCTGCACGTTTTTTTCTGCTTTTAACAAAGAATCAACACTGTTTTACATCTATATCAATAAAGAATTCAGGCATTTAAGCAATTATTCAACAAGAGTTTTCAACGGAAAAAGCCATTGTGGCAGCCCCCTTATCACAAGAAAAAGCTAAGAGACTAGCGTCATTCTTCGACAGTTACGTAAAATAAATGCTAACTGCACGTTTTTTTTATTTATTTCTTCTATAAAGAATTCAGGGATTTAAGCATTTATTCACAAGAATTTTCACCGGAAAAGCCCTGTTTATATATTGCGGCCGCATCATTGACTGACAGACTAGCATCGTACTTCGACACATTTACGTAAAATAAATTCTAACTGCACGTTATTTTGCTCATAACCAAGAATCGAGACTGTTTTACATCCATATTTATATAGAGAATTCAGGGATTTATGCATTTATACACAAGAATTTTCAACAGAAAAAGCTTTTTGTCTGTGATTCCACTCGGTCAGATTTGACAACCTCACCAACAATGCAGGCCCCCTATTTATCAGCCCCACGCCCCATCAATACATTATGAAGTCTATGATACAATATTGCCATTGATTTAAAAATCTATAATATTTAGTACATGGTTTGACCAACGGAGGGCGACCTGTTTTATGAACACTCGGGGTGATGACGTAGATTGTCACTGTCACTCGACAATTACTACCGGCTTACTGCAATTCCTTCTACGCGGCGAGATGTCCAACACATGCGCATCGGTTAAAAGCGGTGAGTACTTACTATTTGTGTTTTTATTGAGCTTTTTATTACATTTTCATTGCCTTAAAATACTTTTTGCATGTGTTTGCCTCTCATACTTTTAAGCATTGTGCTTTCTTGTTTATTTGAACTTATTTGAAGGGAACCACGAATAGTAAGACATGTTTTTTATGTTATTATATTAAATGTTATTTTCGCACTATAAGGTGCACCTGATTATAAGCCGCCACCTAACAAATGTGACACGAAAACGGCATTTGTTCATTGATAAGCCGCACTGGACTATAAGCTGCAGCTGTTCTCGCTGTATTATGGGATATTTACACCAAAAGATGTTAACCGGTAAAGCTTTATTTGACAGCGGCATCATACGACTGTCATAAGACCAAATGAACCACAATGAAGCTTTGAACCAATTGGCTGCAAAGCTACATTGCTTCAAGAAGCTTTATTAGGCCATCACTGCTCCTTAGGGAGAGACAGTCAACCTCTACTGCCACCTGCGGTCAACACTGTTGTTGTCCAACATGCTTCCTAGCGTGCATTACATGCGCTACAGAGGTAAATAGCTATCAAAATTCATGTTTTGTGCTAATTATTTCTTCAGTTACTGTTCCAGTTGTTTCATTAATTGCTAGTTATGGTATTTGGTAACACTTTCATTGAGAGTGGCACCATAAGACTGTAATTAGACAATCATAATTATGACATGACACTGTCATGAGCATTAATGAATGCTTATAACAGATGTCATTTGGTCTTATCCGGCAAATTGTCTCACCTTTGAATGGATGCAAAAAGATCCGAGCTGGACATAAATGGAGTTAGTGGCATAATTTGCCGGATGACACTTAATCACATCCGTCATAAGCATTCAGTAATGCCTATGATCGTGTTATGTCATAATTATGAAGGTGTTATGATGCCGCTGTCAAATAAGGTGTTACCTCTTAACCCAAATCATAGACTTTACTATGAAGTCTATGCCCAAATAAATCGATAAATAAGCCACAGTGGACGATAAGCCGCAGGATTCAAAATGAAGGAAAAAAGTAGTGGCTTATAGTCCGAAAATTACAGTAGTTCTTAAAAGATAATTGTTAGTACAAGTTATGATTATTCAATTTAACTGCATCACTGTTTTAGTATGCAACAATGCAAAAATAATTTGCAAACTGCTGTGTTTCACTTTATACCCAAATGATATGTAAAGCACACGACAGCTCTGGATGCTAACTATCCCCATAATAACATTGGAATAAGTTGGCTCTGACAATAGTTTGCCGTGAAGATCTGCAAACATTTTTTCACCTCACTGTCCTGCTCCTTCACTAGAGCAGGAGAGTGCTGTCATTCACAAACTTGACACATGAATGCTACTCGTCTCATCCCGTGTTTCCTGTTAATTTTGCTTTTGCTGCTCGTTTTGTGAAATATCATTGGAATGTCCTACTCATTAATATTCCGGTCGGGTTCAAATTGGAAGGGCAGAAAGGATGACATGTTTATGTAGTCAGAGAGTGATACTGTGTCCGGCAGTGTACCGCCCTGCGACGTCAACAAAATGGCGACCCACTAGTTAAACTAACTTTACTAACTGTATAAAAATGAAAACATCAAAATAACGTTTATCTTTTAAGAGCTAAGTTTTTCTATCCGTGGATTCCTTTAAATGGCCATGTTTGAAGATTTCAGTTATTTTGTAGATAATATTTTTTTCCATCGCTCTTGGTTTTATTGGATTTCTAAAAAGTTCCCGTTTTTTCAGGTCACCCTTCCAATCAATAAGAAATTGAAATGATATGAGAAACATACTTCCCTAACAGAAATGTTACCCTTTGCTCTGCATCTGTTTGCTAGTTCTTAGCAAACAAAGAATGGGTCTTTTTAAGACTTTTCACAAGTGAATAATTAGCCATAGTTTCAGCAAAGCTCTAGAAACTAGAGATAACATTGTCAACGCATAGCAACGACAAATGATTGATGTATCTTAGGTCACTTTCTGCCTATGATTGGTTGTTTTCCTCAGGCCAGTTGGTTTGAAAAACCTTTTTTTCAAAGATTGGTTTTAGAACAGCAGTGAATGATTTTTCAAATAAGAATAAATTTGTCGTGTAGTTCAATCAATGCCTCGATTAATCAATGACTTTTTTTTTTAAAAATTTCCAACCCTTTTTTAAAACCAGGACATTATTTCAAATTTTCAGTGCAGAAAATATACAAAAAGCAACTGATTTTTATTCAATTGCTGGTTACGACTCAGACATTTGGTCAAATTGTTGATCATTGTTGTCAAATAAAAGCAAATGTTCTTTTTTAATTTCTCTAGTATTCATTCATTTTCCGAGACACATATCCTCGCCAGGGTTGCGGGGGTGCTGGATCCTATCCCAGTTATTGGCACCCCTGCAATTCTGTCAGATAATGCTCAATTTATTCCAGAAAATGATTCCAATTACAAATGCTTTGGTAGTAATATCTTCATTTATTTTGCTTGCAATGAAAAAACACATATGAGAATGGAAACAAAACCAAAGAAAAATCATGATCATTTTGCCCAAAACTCCAAAAATGGGCCGGACAAAAGTATTGGCACCCTTTGAAAATTCATGTGATGCTTCTCTAATTTGTGTGATTAACAGCATGTTAGTTACCTGTGGCACATAACAGGTGGTGGCAATAACTAAATCACACTTCCATCCAGTTAAAATGGATTAAAGGTGACTCAACCTTTGTCCTGTGTCCTTGTGTGTAACACATTGAGCATGGAGAAACGAAAGAAGACCAAAGAACTGCCTGAGGACTTGAGAAGCAAAATTGTGAGGAAGCATGGTCAATCTCAAGGCTACAAATCCATCTCCAAACACCTGAATGCCCCTGTGTCTACCGTGCGCATTGTCATCAATAAGTGTAAAGCCCACGGCACTGTGGCTAACCTCCCTAGATGTGGACGGAAAAGGAAAATTGACAAGAGATTTCAACGAAAGATTGTGCGGATGGTGGATAAAGAACCTCGACTAACATCCAAACAAGTTCAAGCTGACCTGCAGTCCGAGGGTACAACAGTGTCAACCAGTACTATCCGTCAGCGTCTGAATGAAAAGGGACTCTATGGTAGGATACCCAGGAAGACCCCGTTTCTGACCCAGAGACATAAAAAAGCTAGGTTGGAGTTTGCCAAAATTTACTGTACCTGTGAAAGCCTAAAACGTTGAGGAAGAATGTTCTCTGGTCAGATGAGACAAAAGTAGAGCTTTTTGGGAAAAGACATCAACATAGAGGAAAAAAAAGGAGGCCTTCAAAGAAAAGAACACGGTCCCCACTGTCAAACATGGCGGAAGTTCCCTGATGTTTTGGGGTTGCTTTGCTACCTCTGGCACTGGACTGCTTGACTGTGTGAATGGCATTATGAAGTCTGAAGACTACCATCAAATTTTGCAACATAATTTAGGGCCCAGTGTGAGAAAGCTTGGTCTCCCTCAGAGGTCATGGTTATTCCAGCAGGACAATGACCCAAAACACACTTCAAGAAGCACTAGAAAATGGTTTGAGAGAAAGCACTGGAGACTTCTTAAGTGGCCAGCAATGAGTCCAGACCTGAATCCCATACAACACATGTGGGGAGATCAGAAAATGGCAGTTTAGAGAAGGTACCCTTCAAATCTCAGAGACCTGGAGCAGTTGGCCAAAGAAGAATGGTCTAAAATTCCAGCAAGGCAATGGAAGAACCTCATGATGGATACCAGAAGCAGTTGTTCGCAGTTATTTTGTCTAAAGGTTGTGCTACCAAGTATTAGGCTGAGGGTGCCAATACTTTTGTCATTCTAATTTTTTTTTTTTTTTTAATTGCAAGCAAAATTTATTTCTAATTGCAAGCAAAATAAATGAAGATATTACTACCAAAGCATTTGTAATTGCAATCATTTTCTGGGAGAAATTAAGCATTATCTGACAGAATTGCAGGGCTGCCAATACTTTTGGCCAGCAGTGTATTTATTTATTTTTTTAATATACCATATTTTTCGGAGTCGCACAAGCCCAAAAATCTGCAATGAAGAGGGAAAAAAACATATAAATCGCACCGTCTCATTTTGGGGGGAAATTTACTTGATAAAATCCAACACATAGAACAGATATGTCATCTTTAAATGCAATTTAAAATAAAAATACAATAGAGAACAACATGCTGAATAAGTGTACAGTATGATAATGTAACATGATGCATGAACAACGAAATGCGAACGTGGCCGGTACGTTAATGTTGTCAAGTTCAAATACGAATCCTTAGGTAGACATTTATAATATTACCCAAAGGAGAGAAGGCACTCAATTTAGTTGAAAAGCTTGCAAGGAGAAGGAAGAAAGCTATATAATGGACTACAAAATACAGCTTCCGCAATCGTTCTAACTAGCACCTCCTTTACCTCGCTTTTTATTTGGGATGGCCCTAGTGACAGATGAGTGTCTTGGCCTAAAAGGGAAAAAGGGGACGCAAGCTGGCGACACCCCTTGTCTTTGTTTGGCTATGTGTGTACATGTAGGTGGAATTGTATACGCTAGCACATTTCAGCAAAGGAAAGCGGCCTCTTCTGCCCTTGACCAGGCAAGACAAAACATCCTTTCTTTGTGAACAATAATAATAAGCAAAAGCATTTCTTCATTGCGGGCAGTGTTGTTAATCTTACTTTTAAAAAGTAATTCATTACAGTTACAAATTACTTCTCCCAAAAAGTAATTGCGTTAGTAACTCAGTTACCTGAATGTAAGAGTAATTAGTTACTTGGTAAAGTAACCGGTGGTAATTTTCATGTTTTTTTTTTTTTTTCTCACAAAAAAAAAACAACAAAAAAACAGGTCACACATTGTGAAGTTTAAAGTTTTTTTTGGGACAATTGACCTTTGCCCGATTCTTTACCCTAAACTTAACTAAACACAGGGGTGTTACGGATATTGCGATAGTAGTAGATAGTAACCTTTGCTATGTGTGGAAGTTATTTACAATGTTGTGAATCAACCGTTAAAGTTGCTAAAACTACTCGCGTTATTGCATTAGTTCCCTTCTGTCTTCTAAGTTTTAAAAGTATTTCATCATTCAAAAATAGATTTAAGTTAAGATTTTGCCGATTTTGGAGCATTTTAGATAAAAAGTTACTTAGGTTCGCTAGGAAGGTTCTCTACAACAGAGCCTTCCTGAACCTTCCTGAGAAGTCTACTGCTTTAAGATGGCGGCTGTTTACTAACACATCTAGTTCTTTATTATACATGTTGCTAATGCAGCCGTGTCTGTCATTTGCCTCTAGTTCTGTATATATGTGATATCTACCGAAGCATCATTTGGGCGTAGTTTGTAGGCTATCGGCTACAGTCAGGTATTATTGGAGCCACCTAGCATAGTAGCATCGCGTTTGCAACGGCGTCACCCTACCTTGCCGTCTCCCCACTCCTGCTCTGCTCTCTAGTCTCTGTGAGTCCGTCTTTCTCAGACTTTTCTCGCGTCAGTCAACCAACATAGTAACGCACGCCTTTCCCGCCTCAGTAACGGTAACGGCGTTGCCAAGATGAGAAAACTAATTAATTAGATTACTCACTACTGAAGAAAATAACGCCGTTAGTAACGCCGTTATATTCTAACGCCGTTATTAACAACACTGATTGCGGGCAGCAATAAGCAAAAGCATTTCTTCATTGTGAGCAGCAATTGATTAGAGCGAATATATAATAACAACTTAATAATCATCTAATCAAATACATTTCATGAAGCAATAGCATTTGACAAATAAAAAAATGCAACAATACGATTTCTTAAATGTCCCAGACAATTTTAGTTTCTCAATGTCTGCGGCTTGTACTGAAATTGACCTGTGCAACCTAGGCCGGTGTTCTGCCAAAATATCCTACATTGGCGAAACCTCCTACATTAGTCGAATTTGACACCTAAAGTACTACCGTGCGCTCTAAACTTGTTTTGTTTAGATGCATACAGGAATAACGTACTAAAAAAATGCCTGCAGAAAATACTTAAATGTAGTTAAATCAAATAAGGACGGTTTAAATACGCTATGTGACTAATGTGGTCAACAGCTTCAAAGCTAACACAAAAAAACACAATGGTTAAAAGTATGAGAGAGTAATACATGCAAAAAGTATCTTTGAGGCAGTGAAAAGGTTCTAAATAACTAAATAAAAACAAAAATAGTGATACTCGCCGCTTCTAACCGATGTGCGCATGCGTGTGGATGCATGCGCAAGCGCTCTGAGCATTGTGTAGGACGTTTCGCCGCGTAGTAAGGAATGGCCGAACACCGGTTTAAACTGGTCAGAATGAGAAGGCAGTTCTACCACGAGCTAAACATGTCTATAGTGTACTGCAATCAATCATGGAACATTTTATTATAGCAATCAATGGTTTACTGTTAGTCTTCATTGGTAAAGGCAACTATTTAATAACCATTTAATAATTATCTTATCATACTTTAATATAGCTATTAAGAGTTATTCAGATAACTATAGCATAAAGAACATGCTAACAAGTTTGCCAAACCATCAGTGCCACTCCAAAACACCAAAATAACATGTGAAATGATTCAGTAATGTGTTAATAATTTCACACATAAGTCTCTCCAGAGTATAAGTCGCACCCCCAGCCAAACTATGAAAAAAACTTTGACTTATAGTCAGGGGTTAAGGTGGGCCAGAACGGTCAGGAATGCAGTATAAGATTCAGGGCCGGAATGCTCTTCCGGTACACGGTGCTTTGATTCCAAAAATATGACTGCAACTGTCAAAACGCGATGTAAAAAAAAAATAATAATAATAATGCTAAACTGCCACACATACATTTAATCTCCAAGAATACAACAATTTACCAACATCAGATTTACATACACAAATGTTAACAACAAGCATAATAAAGTGCTTGTGTTGCGTAATCTGTTTCCACCGATATTTTTTATTTATTTTATTCCACGGACGGCATGGAGGTTTCCCCAGCT
Source organism: Corythoichthys intestinalis (assembly GCF_030265065.1). Classification (NCBI taxonomy): domain Eukaryota; kingdom Metazoa; phylum Chordata; class Actinopteri; order Syngnathiformes; family Syngnathidae; genus Corythoichthys; species Corythoichthys intestinalis. The sequence continues at coordinate 30,427,106 of NC_080416.1, forward strand.
GCTGCAGTTACCTGAGTCTAAGGATGATGAGTCACATCAATGTGCGAATGCAAGCAGCAAAGCAAAACGCCTGGACTCATTTATCCGTTCAATTGGCTGCATGTTTTCTGGAACAGCAAAAAAAAAAAAAAAAAAATTTAAAAGTCAATGTTTGCGCGATCTTCAAGATATACTAGTATTCCGTTTCACTCTGCATAATATAAGTCATTTGTACTTATTTTTCTGAATGTATGTTGCTTATATCGTTATTATTAGAAGAAAAAGAAAAGAAAAAGTAAATGTTTACATGAACTTCAATATTAATATACATCCTGTTCTTAAGTAGATAAAATTGAGATTTGGCAAAGTATGTGAGGAAATGAGGGAAAATAAAAATTAGGAGATGGAAGTTGGGGTTATTGCTGTTTTTGTTCACTTTTATTTTGCGAATCATTGGAAAAATACAATTTTAAATGGAAATCTGTTTTTGTATGTGTTATAGAAATAACTGTGTCAAAACAGTTTTCTTTGCATTTCAGTAGTTTTACGAGGTTTAACCCCCCCCCCCAAATGAAAATAAATAAATACATAAATTTCTGGCTCAATGGCGACCTTCACGTCGGAGAGTTCCGGCAAGAAATTCTAGCCACTTTCACCCCTGCTTATAGTCCAAAAAATACGGTAGTTTGTGTTTTAAGAATAAGAATTTATTAAATTTAAATGAGTGATTTATTTGGATGAATCATCACTACATTAGTGGTTGAATTGGTGAAAATTGACAATAATATCGCATATCAGCAATATGTTATAAGACAATATATCGCCTACTAAAATTTGTTGTTCCATTGATTATACACATTTCACTAATGCACTGCTGTAAGGTCATGCTGACATTTTCAACACTTTTGCTGCCATTGACCATGAATACATTCCCAGCAGAAGAATGAAAAGAGCCGCATGATCGGACGTCCATCGTCATCAATGACACTGAAACTGAAAAGAGTTTCATTACAGTCGTCAAATGTCATTGATTTCGATTTATGTGCACGGTCCAAACATGACAGAACAGGTGAATTAGGTGGGCTGGGGGGCAGCTGTTCTCCTTGTGTCTCTTTTCACCATTTGGCCTTCACGACCTCATTCAACGTGTCCCATCAAATTCCTCAATAGTCCCACCTCCTTCTTTTTTCACTCTTTTTCTGCTCAAGGCTAAACTCTGACTCATTCCAGTGATTCATCACCCCCCACCCTGCAACTCATCTGTGTTGCCATGGTGACCATAGACATCATTTTCCGTTTGGGGTTGAGTTTTTTTTTTCTTTTTTAATGCTTTGATGTATTACTGTGTAGGCCTATAGCTGTGGTCTCCTGTCTCTTTCATGCCACAGACAAGTTCCTCAGAAATACATATGATTAGATAGACTCTCTTTTTACCAAGCGGTTACCATCAAAGGGTAATCTTTTGACTTTCCAAAACTCTAAAGGCTTGTTTTTTTAATGCCATGCTAGGGCTCCGTGTGCTGAAACAGTTTTGATGGCTTTATTGCTTCGTTCGCGAGGCTGTCTCAGCATATTAAGCAGAGCTGGTGACTGGCAATAAACCTTAAGTAGGACTGATGATATTGCCTCTTAACTACAGCTTTAGGCTTTTTCTGTCTCGTTATATTGCCTCTTCCAACTTTTCAAAGAAGCTCACAGAGTATGTTTTTTACCCAGTTTGACTTATGACGTTTCCTGCATCATTGATTCGACTGATTCTTCAGATAAGGGCTGCAGCTATCAATGAAAACTATACCAAAAAAAGGCAAAATATACCTCTAAACGAAGTTATGAGCGCATAAACAATCATATTAGCTCCTACAAAAACTGACATCCTTATGTTGGCATTAACAGGGAGCAGCTGGATCCACCCATGTTAGATGAGTTATGTCATATTTACTGTAGCCACTAGAGGGCAGTGTATCCATCCAAAATGATAAAACAAAATGCAAACACTTTCAAAACAAATCATGACAACGCCACTCTAATTAAACGAATCCTCAAAGCAGCAAAATTTGATTCGAAGCTTTTTTTATAATGGAATTACTGTATTGGCCCGGATATACAGTGGGGTAAATAAGTATTTAGTCAACCACTAATTGTGCAAGTTCTCCCATTTGAAAATATGAGACAGGCCTGTAATTGTCAACATGGGTAAACCTCAACCATGAGAGACAGAATGTGGAAAAAAAAACAGAAAATCACATTGTTTGATTTTTAAAGAATTTATTTGCAAATCATGGTGGAAAATAAGTATTTGGTCAATACCAAAAGTTCATCTCAATACTTTGTTATGTACCCTTTGTTGGCAATAACGGAGGCCAAACGTTTTCTGTAACTTTTCACAAGCTTTTCACACACTGTTGCTGGTATTTTGGCCCATTCCTCCATGCAGATCTCCTCTAGAGCAGTGATCTTTTGGGGCTGTCGTTGGGCAACACCGACTTTCAACTCCCTCCATAGATTTTCTATGGGGTTGAGATCTGGAGACTGGTTAGGCCACTCCAGGACCTTGAAATGCTTCTTACGAAGTCACTCCTTTGTTGCCCTGGCTGTTTGTTTGGGATCATTGACATGCTGAAAGACCCAGCCACGTCTCATCTTCAATGCCCTTGCTGATGAAAGGATTTTTTCACTCAAAATCTCTCGATACATGGGCGCAGATGGGCCTGGGCGTGTACTTTCTTCAGCAGGGGGACACGTCTGGCAGTGCAGGATTTGAGTCCCTGGCGGCGCATTGTGTTACTGAATAGTAGCCTTTGTTACTGTGGTCCCAGCTCTCTGTAGGTCATTTACTTGGTCCCCCCGTGTGGTTCTGGGATTTTTGCTCACCGTTCTTGTTATCATTTTGACGCCATGGGGTGAGATCTTGCAGGGAGGCCCAAATCGAGGGAGATTATCAGTGGTTTTGTATGTCTTCCATTTTCTAATAATTACTCCCACAGTTGATTTCTTTCCACCAAGCGTTTTACCTATTGCAGATTCAGTCTTCCCAGCCTGGTGCAGGTCTACAATTTTGTCTCTGGTGTCCTTCGACGGCTCTTTGGTCTTGGCCATCGTGGAGTTTGGAGTGTGACTGACTGAAGTTGTGGACAGGTGTCTTTTTTACTGATAATGAGTTAAGACAGGTGCCGTTAATACAGGTAACGAGTGGAGCCTTGTTAGACCTCGTTAGAAGAAGTTAGACCTCTTTGACATCCAGAAATCTTGCTTGTTTGTAGGTGACCAAATACTTATTTTCCACTCTAATTTGGAAATGGATTATTTAAAAATCAAACAATATGATTTTCTGTTTTTTTCACATTCTGTCTCTCATGGTTAAGGTTTACCCATGTTAACAATTACAGGCCTCTCTAATCTTTTCAAGTAGGAGAACTTGCACAATTAGTGGTTGACTAAATACTTATTTGCCCCATGTAAGACGGCCCTGATTATAAGACGACCCCCTCTTTTTCCAAGACTCAAGTTTGAAAAAAGACTTTTTGAACACCAAATTATTTTTTATACAGAAAATAATTACAGTACATCCGAAACAAATGGTTATAACAATATATTTGAGGCAAAAAGCATGTTATTTTACCTCATTCAAATCTTAATATCTGAACATTTACAGTGCCCTCCATAATTATTGGCACCCCTGGTTAAGATGTATTTTGTAGCTTCTAATATATTTTTTTAAATTCAAATAATATGGGACCTTAATTGAAAAAAAAAGAGAAAAATCCAACCTTCAATACAAGTGCATTTATTCAGTGGGGGAAAAAAATCCCACATAATTAAATAATTATTTGACATCAAATAATGTGTGTCACAATTATTAGCACCCCTGGTGTTAATACTTTGTACAACCCCCTTTTGCAAACAAAACAAGGTCTGGGGACTGAGATAGCCATGGGAGGAGCTTGATTTTGTGTCTGGTGAACCATTTCTGTGTGGATTTGGCCCTATGTTTCGGGTCATTATCTTGCTGAAAGACCCAGTGACAACCCATCTTCAGCTTTCGGGCAGAGGGCAACAGATTTTGATTTAAGATGTCCTGGTATTTCAAAGCATTCATGATGCCATGCACTCTAACAAGGTTCCCAGGGCCTTTGGAAGCGAAACAGCCCCACAGCATCACTGACCCACCCCCATACTTCACAGTGGGTATGAGGTGCTTTTCAGCATGCGCATCTTTCGTGGCACGCCAGACCCACTTAGAGTGTTTAGTTCCAAAAAGCTCAATCTTGGTCTCATCTGACCAAAGCACACGGTCCCAGGCTTCAACTGGGACCGTGTGCTTTGGTCAGATGATACATCATTGGAAAGCTTAAAATGGTATGATGGTTACAAAAAGCTCAATCTTGGTCTCATCTGACCAAAGCACACGGTCCAAGGCTTCAACTGAAGACCCCCTCTTTTTCAGTGTTATTTCAATGCAAAAAACACTGTCTTATAATCGGGCTAATACGGTACTCGAGTTTATCGATTAATCTTTGCAGCACTACTTCAGAAATTCGAAATATAACTTCCTGCATTCTGCAAACATACTGAATGTATTTCTGAGTTGCTAGGTTGGACCGAGACCTTTGGAGCTGCAGCCTTGGGCCAAGGATCAGCCATCGTTCTCTGGAGAACTCGACCGTATCATCCTGTATGTCAACACAATACAGGTAGGTTACATAAAATGTGACATTGTAAAATTTGTATGTCAAATTTTAATCACATCTTCGTTTTCACATTACAAACAAAAGTAACGTGTATCGCAATTGACAATTTGAAAAGTAAAAAGTACAGATACGTGCTGTAAAATGTAGTGAAGTAAAAAGTACCACTTCAGTAGTACAGTACATACACACAAAAATGTACTTAAGTACAGTAACGAAGTACTTTTACGAAAAAAAAAAATAAAGGCCGTCGCTTCCTTCCCCTCGTATGCTGTGATTGGTCTATTGAAATTGGACCAAAATGGAAATCAAATTGAAATCATGGAAGACCAGACTGACTTGCTATGTATCTTTTACTTAGCCAAAATACATGCTGAGGTAAAAATGTACCAAATGAACTATCTACAGTCCCTGACAAAAGTCTTGTCGCTTATCCATTTTGTAGAAACAATCGCTAATAACCTGACTTTTAATTGTTCAATTGGTTTCAGAAATGGCTCTTATGAAAGCTAAGACCCTCCCAAATGATGTCGAATGTAAAAAAAATATATTTGTTTTACTGAAAAAAGATTTATCATTTAATGAAGACATAAAGGTCAAATTTTGGCAAGACAATAGTTTTGTCGCCTACAGAAAGTAGTGTGAAAATTGAACAAAAAATGTACTTCAAATACAAAAATATGTTACATAACATAAACGAATTAAGTAGTGGTTCTGTGAGATCCAAATTTAATATTTTGTATGACTTCCATGGGCTTCGGCAAGGATTCATACAATTTATTGATGAAGTCATCTGGAACATCAAAGAAAGCAGTCTTGCATGCCTCCCAGAGTTCATCAACATTATTGGGTTTCGTCTTCCATGCTTCCTCTTTCATCCTACCCCAGACATGCTAAATGATGTTCAAGTCTGGTGAATGGGCTGGTCAGTCCTGGAGGATCTTGATCTTCTTTGCCTTGAGGAACTTTGAAGTAAGCGATGGAGCGCCATCCTGCTGCAGAATTTGTCCCTTTTTATGGTTAGGAATGTAAGAGGCAGCTAAGATTTGTTGATATTTCAGACTATTTATGTTGCCTTTCACCCTGCAGATCTCTCGCACACCCCCATACTGGATGTAATGATGTAACCACCAAACTTCACTGTTTTCTGAGTGAATCTCTGATCCATGTGGGCTCCAGTTGGTCTCCTGCAATATTTGCGGCGACTGTGGTGTAATTCAATGAAAGATTCATCGGAAAAATCCACCTTTTGACACTTTTCCAGCGTCCATCATTTTGACAGGCTTTGGGCCTTGGCAAATGCCACACGGTTTTTTAATTGTCTGCACCCTGAGAGATAAATACCGTATTTTTTGGACTATAAGTCGCAGTTTTTTTCATAGTTCGGCTGGGGGTGCGACTTATGTGTGAAATTATTAACACATTATGATAGCATTTCACATGTTATTTTGGTGTTTTGGAGTGACACTGATGGTTTGGTAAACTTGTTAGCATGTTCTTAATGCTATAGTTATCTGAATAACTCTTAATAGCTATGTTACGTTAGCATACTTGCCACGTTTGCATGTCGTTTTTCATGCATCATGTATTATTATCGTACTGTACACTTATTCAGCATGTTGTTCTCTATGATATTTTTATTTTAAAATGCCTTTTAAGATGACATCTGTTCTATATGTTGGATGTTATCAAGTAAATTTCCCCCAAAAATGCGACTTACAGTATACTCAGGTGTGACTTATATGTTTTTTTCCTCTTCGTTGGGCATTTTATGGCTGGTGCGACTTATACTCAGGTGTGACTTATAGTCCGAAAAACACGGTAGTCAGAAATATCAACAAATCTTAGCTGCCTCTTACATTCCTAACCATAAAAAGGGACATCATTACCAATATCATGGTCTGGGGTTACATGCAGTATGGGGGTGTGCGAGAGATCTGCAGGGTGAAAGGCAACATAAATAGTCTGAAATATCAACAAATCTTAGCTACCTCATACATTCCTAACCATAAAAAGGGACAAATTCTGCAGCAGGATGGCGCTCCATCGCATACTTCAATCTCTACTTCAAAGTTCCTCAAAGCAAAGAAGATCAAGATCCTCCAGGACTGACCAGCCCATTCACCAGACATGAACATCATTGAGCATGTCTGGGGTAGGATGAAAGAGGAAGCATGGAAGACGAAACCCAATAATGTTGATGAACTCTGGGAGGCATGCAAGACTGCTTTCTTTGATGTTCCTGATGAATTCATCAATAAATTGTATGAATCCTTGCCAAAGCCCATGGAAGTCATACAAAATATTGAATTTAGATCTCACAGCACCACTACTTAATTCGCTTATGATATGTAACATATTTTTGTATTTGAAGTACATTTTTTGTTCAATTTTCACACTACTTTCTGTAGGCGACAAAACTATTGTCTTGCCAAAATTTGACCTTTATGTTTTCATTAAATGAGAAATCTTTTTTCAGTGAAACAAATATATTTTTGTACATTCGACATCATTTGGGAGGGTCTTAGCTTTCATATGAGCAATTTCTGATACCAATTGAATAATCAAAAGTCAGGTTATTAGCAATTGTTTCTACAAAATGCATAAGCGACAAGACTTTTGTCAGGGACTGTACAATGTTCATGACAGGACGCAGTGAATTTGCAAACCTGTCAAACACAATATTGGGTGGTCGGCCTTTTTGGTTAAATGGGGTAGTTTGTTCTTCGTTAGGCTACAGGGTAATTCTTCATGTCAAAAATCTGTTAGTGGTGAGTGCAATACACTGTAAATCATATGTTAACACATAGCCAACATGTGTTCCAATGGTAAGCAATTATAGTGCGCACCATGCTTTTCTTTTGTCACCTCAAGTTGAACTGCTCAAGGGTCGTCTGTGCGGGTCAAGTCAAAGTGACTCATCCTCCCGCCGAGTCTCCAAGTTGGTTGCTGTGTGCAGAGGAGTGGCTGCTTCCACTTGCAGACACCATGTGTGTTGCCTACTCCTTCAGGTGTGTGTCGTGTGGATGACTGAGAAATGGTCATAACTGTTCGTTTTTGTGTGCGAGAGAAAGCAAGTGTGTGAGATTCTGTGTATTGTGATAGACGAGGCATGTTTGTGTGTTTTTATGAATGTGAAAGAGAATGAGTTGTAAGCCTGCAACAATTAATTGATTAAATTGATTAAAATCCGATTAATAAATTAGTTGCCATTGAATTTGATCATCGATTTCTGCCGGCAGCTATAAGAACTCCCATTTGGGTCCTTGTTTGTTTGGAATGTGAGGCTGTTCGCACGCGACTGTGATTAGAGCAAGAGAGGGCGAGAGAGAGTTCACTGCTACACTTATGTTGGGTCGCTGCAAGTGTGGAGAGTTAGATTGTCTTTTGTGTTGTTAGATGCAGTGTTCCCCCTTTAGTGAGTAAATAAAATCATTTGTATTGTTTGTATTCTTTGTTGATGAGTTGTGACTAAGCCACTTAGCGATTATGCTAATCAGTGTCTTAAGGGTCCGTTTGTATTGTGTTTTGGAGAAGCATATGAGCACTTCAGTTATTGTTAGATAGTAAAGTTGTCTCATTTCTTTTTATGAATTTTTTTTGTGTGTGTGTAAAGAAACCACACACATAAACCCAGCTTAAAGAGCATACGACAGGAGAAAAAAAAGTCTTACATCGCTTTATTATGTGAATTAGAATCATATTTTGAGACGATTCGATTATATACAACAATTTAGCAAAGCGCAGATGACGAGAAATTAGTCTTTTAATCTGCCGGTTAGCCACGCCTACCATTATAGGTCTCAAGCGTCACTAACAGGTGGATGACGTCAGCGGGAGACTGGGCTCATCGGTTTTACTATACAGCCCATTGAGGGGGAATTATTCAGAACGAGGAAAACGCGACGAAGAGATCTGCAAAATGTCATTGCTTCTGTCTCTTCAATATTTTTACAGGATATTCTTTTTATCCAAGTATTTTCCCCAGCTGCTAAATAAATGGCATGGTCATGACAAATAACAGTCTTGTGCTAAATGGAATATGAAATAATAAAAATCCATTTATTCAGGACGACATGGCAAAATTACTCCATAATGGTCAAAACTGTCGACTTCACCTTTACTGTCGCACCTCCCGAACTATATTTTATGACACCTAAATCGGACATATGTCATTTCCCTTCCCCGGTTTCGGAGAATGTAAACAAACCAAGAGGCGTGACAGCTAGCCGACATGCTAACCCGAACCGAGTGATGTTTCAAAGTCTTCGAAGCGGAAGAGCACACATAACTAGCCCGGATTATTTGACATGACAACTGGGTTGTCGATTGTCTTCGCGGATCGGCAAACCGCCCGGCGGAGAGCAATTTACAGCTCGTTCCCCGGAGGAGGGCGGCTGCAGTTGTTGTGCAGCTAACGTGCAGCTAATGTGCATGAGGAGAGCTTTTTACATGCCTATCAATGATCAAATGTAAGTAGTCCTTTATTTAAAGAAAGTTTGTAGTGTTTACTTTGTAATCGCTGTATTCATATTTGACAAAATACAAAACAAGATGTTTACTCACTTCCTCGTAAGTCCAATGGTCCCACAGTAGTAGGGCTTGTTTTAGCCAATATCCACGGTGAATGGGAACCTTTTGAAACTCCAAAAAGGCGCACACGCCTCTCTCTCATACAGCAAGATTTTTCTGCAGCCGTTTGGCTGGCATGATGCGAAAAATAAACGTATTAATCCGAAAAATCAGGTGAATCCTTAGTCCTCATACACAACAGTACGACTGTATAGTGAAAAGGACGCCTTCACCCGTACACGTCACAGCGCCCTCCTCCTCAATGCGAGACCGAAGCTGGTAGTCACTGATTTTCATGGTGCGGGATTAAAAAAACTAAATAAATATAGCAATCGCTTCCACACACATCCAAGCGGTCCATATCATTCAGGAGCATAAAATACCGCGTGTGTTATGAAATAAACATGCTTTTTCGTGTCACATGCACTTTAAAGTCTCCTTTCAACACAAACTCCCATTCAAACTTGAAATTGTCATACAAGAGAGTGTGCTTTGAAATGTGTTTGTTTTGAAATCCTCTATGTTGTGCTGGTATTTGAGTGTATTTGTTTTGTTGTCTTACCGGTGCTGCCTACCGGTTAGGTTAGTATTATTGATCCCCATCGACCTACTGTCACGGACCCATTATGTTATTCCCCCTTTTCCGCGACACGTGTATTTTTGTTTGTATTTAATAAACCCTTGAACGCATTCCTCCTTTGTTTTTTGCTTTGAGGTACAACCTAGTTTCCGCAGTTGCGGACAATAACATCGGAAATAAAATAAACCACACATTTTTAAAGATCGACGATGGACTCTGTTCCTCGGCTCTACGATCCAGTAGTAGTTTTAATTTCGTTACGTTTTCAGTTTAATTTAGCAATTTCCAGCTTGCTATGTTGATAATTGCGATGTTTGTTTACCGCTTTTCGTCTTACTGCGAAGAAAGATGAAGTGACGATTGGCCCGCCATGATATTTAAGTCATCATCCATCGTGCTGTGACCCGTGAATTTAAAGGGGAACTGAAGACCTTTCCGGATTTTGGTGTAATTTTATGAATATAAACTTGGGACAAGTTCGTCAAAACAACCATGACATTATCAACACGTAATTGTAAGGATAATTTGCGTTTTTTTAGTTTTTTTGCACTCCGTTAATGGTCCCTTCGCAAACCCGGAAGTGTGACGTAGGCAACAGAAGACTACTCACAGCTAACATAGCAGCAACAACGATGTCAGTGATATTTCCACCAAAGGTAACCATTCAGGATCGCTCTTTCGTGACGCTACCGATGGCAAAGGCTCCCAGGAAAGATGAACTACAATTAATCCCTACATGTTTGAACCTGAGGCGTCAGATGACGGCGATTTACTTGACACAGCAGATGGCGTCATGACGCCAATTGACAGCTCGACACTTCACGAATGGGAGAGTGAGTGGTAAATCCAGCATCGTGATTTTTTTATTAGAATGCAATTACATGGTTGTATATTTTTCCATGCTCTACACATAGCTAAAACTGGATATTAGGTAATGGGACAGCTCCTACCGATCTAAATATGATAAAGCTAGCCCAAATGTGGCTAAATGAATGCTCTACACATAGCTAAAACTGGATATTAGGTAATGGGACAGCTCCTACCGATCTAAATATGATCAAGCTAGCCCAAATGTGGCTAAATGAATGCTCTACACATAGCTAAAACTGGATTTTAGGTAATGGGACAGCTCCTACCGATCTAAATATGATAAAGCTAGCCCAAATGTGGCTAAATGAATGATATGTTATTGATATTTCAAAATAAATGACAAAACCATTTTATTTTCCAGGTGTTGCTGTAAACCGTCAAGTTATTACCCTTCCAAGAGTATGCCTGTGTCATCAGGAGATCCCAGACGTGAGAGCCAAACTTGCGGAGGCTGAAGCACTGACAGGGGCATGAATTTCATTAAAAAAATAAAACCATAAATTGTTAACAACATTGACACATTTTGTTGACTGTTTAATGTATTCTATTGGTATATAATATATTGTAATTATATTACATACTGAAAAAATATTCAATAGGCCGCAATAATAAATGATACCAGGTTTATGTTGAATCAGCATTAGCTTTCGTTGTCAGATTGTGACACAACATGTTATACCAAGCACACAACGGCACACATCAACGAGCATAATTTTAGTAAGCAACACAAAGTTAGGATAGCAACGGACTAGCGCAACATTGAAAAATGATAATGGCAGTGGGAAATATGTATTTCTTTTCTGTAGCATGAAGTGTTCTCTATACAAAGATAATGCATTATCATTAAAATATGAAGAACTTGATTTTTCTTTTAAAAAATGTGTGCTGTATATATGACTAGTTTATGATTTCATATCATCAAAATTTGCTACATTTATTTCTCCTAAATCATCGTCATCTGATGTCGCAGACGGAAGAAATTCAGCATCTGGCAGGCCTCATAGGATCTCTTCAGTCGTCATCGCTGGACACTGGATCACTTCGGTCATCATATGACTCGACCCACTCTCTCTTGATTTTGGGAAACTGGGTGGCAACTGACTTGCAACGCTTTTTTCATCGTGTTGAGGGTTTCCGCCACTTAATTTTTTATGTTTGGCTTCCTGGAGGAAAAAAAAAATCACAGCAGCATGAAAATATTGGATGAATCCCAATTTTAATTTAATAATAATTTCTTGGTGATCAAATAATATTGCCCCAGTCATAGCAGCATCTATTTGATGCTATTGTTCCCTCTTCAAATAGGCAGACCTTGATGTTGAAATATAAAAAACGAGCCAAGGACCTATTTGGTGCTGGGGCCATTTGAATTTACATAACACCTATTGATATAGTAATAAAATCACATGAGTAGACGACATGTCAGCCAACCTATCTACTTATGACAGGCCAACAGCAAAAAAAAAAAAAAAAAAATGTCGCACTTCAACAAACTGGCAGTAGGAGTCACCCTCGTTTATAAAAAAAAAAAAAAAAAGCCATTAATGTTCTACTTACGTCTTTGGAAAACCAAGGTTGCATTGTTGTCGGTTTTCAAAGCTGTCGTGGCTGAAATGATGAAAACAATGAGCCGATTGGGGACCTGTATGCATGCTAACAAAAACGGTCCAAACCTTTGCAGAAGTTTTTTTTTTGACCACTCCTAGAGTCTCGAGTCTTCCTGTGAGTAATTCATATCGCTACACATCGAGATGGCATGACGAATCCCGCGAGTAAAACCCAGAAAATGTTTGCAATATATGGCGAGGATAGCGTGGTGCTATATTTCCGTGTTCAGAGTGGTGGCGAGACTTCCTGGAAGTTACGTCACGAGGTAGGGGTCGGCAGGACGGCGCGTCCCTCGTTGCTATGGTGTTGCTATGGCCATAACTCAAAAACTACGCGGTCAATTATTATTATTATTTTTTTATGTGACTTTTTGAGAGAGCGAATGACTCATTTAATACAATTCAACTGAGTAAAACACTTAAGAGCGAAATCTGAAAAGCTCTTCAGTTCCCCTTTAACGCCTGCTTTTATACACAACGCTTCTCGGGAAAGTCCCGAACATTATACTAAGACACGACTTGGTAAATGTCCGCGTCATCTCCGTGTCAGTCGACCCAGGAAATTGCTTTCACATATAAGGGTTGTCCGTTTAAATCTCGGGATTTAAATGGTGTTCAGATGTATGTGAAAGGGGTTTGAGAGAGTTATGTGTGTATGTGTGTGTGAGGGGGGGGGGTGTTTTTGGGTGTGAATGTGGGAGACGGAGTGTGTTTGCGTGAAAAATAGTTTTTGTTTGAGACTGTATAAAAGCGGGAATTAGTGTTAGAGAGTCCATGTTTGTATGACTTTGTGGGTGTGACTGTAAAAGTAAGTTTATAGGTGTGAGTGTCACTTTAGGCTTGTATGACAAGGAGAGTGTGTGTAAGTGTTTTTGGCTGTAGAAGAGGGGTAGTGTGTCTGAGAGAGTTGTGATGGCGTGTGTTGGTATGATTAGGAGTGAATGTACAGTGGTATGAAAAAGTATCTGAACCTTTTGGAATTCCTCACATTTCTGCATAAAGTCCCCATCAACTGTGATCTGATCTTTGTCAAAATCACACAGATGAAAATACAGTGTCTGCTTTAACTAAAACCAACCAAACATTTATAGGTTTTCATATTTTAATGAGGATAGCATGCAAACAGTGACAGAAGGGGGAAAAATAAGTAAGTGAAACTTCTGCCTATGGAGACTTAAAGAGCAATCGAAACCAATTTTTACCAAACATTTTAAGTCAGGTGTATGCCCAATCACTGATGAGTGGTTTAAAGCTGCCCTGCCCACTATAAAACACACATCATCTGGTAAGAAATGTCTTGATAAGAAGCATTTTCTGATATGCATCATGGCTCAGCCAAAAGAGCTGTCTAAAGACCTGCGAACAAGGATTGTTGATTTGTATAAAGCCGGGAAAGGATACAAAACCTTCTCTAAAAGTGGATGTTCATCAATCGATAGTCAGAGAAGTTGTATACAAATTGAGAGAGTTTGGCACTGTTGCTTCTCTCCCAAGGAGTGGCCGTCCATCAAAGATGACGCCAAGAGTTCAGCGCAGGGTACTCAGTGAGGTAAAAAAGAACCCTAAAGTGTCTGCTAAAGACTTACAGAAATCCCTGGCACAGTCCAATATCTCTGTGCACACATCAACTATATGTAAAACTATGGCCGAGAATGGTGTTCATGGAGGGACTTCACGGAAGAAGCCACTGCTGTCTAAAAAAACATTGTTGCTCGTTTGATGTTCACAAAAAGGCACTTGGACACTCCACAGAAGTTTTGGCAAAATATTTTGTCGACTGATAAAATCAAAGTTGAATTGTTTGGGAGTAACACACAACTTAATGTGTGGAGGAAAAATGGAACAGCACACCAACAACTCATCCCCACCGTAAAACATGGTGGATGGAGCATCATTATTTGGGGCTGTTTTGCTGCCTCAGGGCCTGGACACCTTGCAATCATTAATGGAAGAATGAATGAAAAGGTATATCAGGATGTTTTGCAGAAAAGCCTGAGGCTGTCTGTCAGACAGTTGAAGCTAAAAAGAGGATGGACGCTGCAACAAAACCATGATCCAAAACACAGAAGTAAGGGGCAGTTTACATGGCGACTCTGTGACACAAAGACGCAATGACTGAGTAGTGGACTCGCCTCGCGTGCATATGGTGTCGGCGAAGACGGAAGGCGAAGACGAGAAATTCTGAATCCTGCCTCCAAAGTGGAAGAATCTGATTGTGGGGGGGTTGAGGGGTGCCTCCTAGGCATGCATATCAAAGGCTCCTGCGGCGCGAGACCGCGCCGTTAACGTCAGCACTCATACACATCACATTGGGCGTGCGCAGCGGTGCTACTAAACATTAAAAACAGCAAATATGGCAGAATGCCAGCTTTAATTTACTGTTTTAATAATATTTTCAATTTTTGTGCCTTTTTGAACAAAAGAAAAATGACATTGCTTCGAGTGGGCGGGCATATTTTTTTCCAGGCGAAGGAGCTTGGTGGGGTCAAAGTGCATCATTCTCTGTCGCCCTGTAAATGTGCACTGCCCCCTAGGGCCTGGCATGAATACTACATGGTTTTCATGCAGAATTGCGACATTGTTCAAATGGAGACGCAAATGCAAATTTGAAATTTTTCGTATTCTCGGAGATTCACCATGTAAACGGCCCCTAAATCAACTTCAGAATGGTTTCAGAAGAACAAAATACATGTTCTGGAGTGGCCAAGTCAAAGTCCAGACTTGAATGTTTGGTAAAAAAAAAATGGTTTCAATTGCTCTTTAAGTCTCCTTCGGCAGAGGGTTCACTTACTTATTTTTCCCCCTTCTGTCACTGTTTGCATGCTATCCTCATTGAAATATGAAAACCTATAAATGTTTGGGTGGCTTAAGTTAAAGCAGACACTGTTTTTACATCTGGGATTTCAGATCACATTTGATGGTGATTTTATGCAGAAATGTGAGAAATTCCAAAAGGTTCAGATACTTTTTCATACCACTGTAGGAGTGTGTTTTTGGCTGTGGACGTTGTAGACAGAATGGTGTTTGTGTGAGGGCGCTCTTGAGAGAGTATTTGTATTAAAAAACAACACAACACTGTCCTCCCGTGTCACCCAGCATGGACAGCAGAGACGCTGACTTCTTCAAGACCACGTCGTCTTTCGGCTGCGACGTCCACCGCTTTGATCCCGCCGATGCGTCCGGCAGTCGCCGTGGCAACACTCTGGTCGGTCGCCATGAGGACACAGGCACCTTCAGCCGGCACAGGATGTGGCTGGAGTGGCAGTCCCCGGCGAGGAAGACGCGGGCCAGGCGCCGGGCCGGCGCGTCGCGAACGCTGGCTGACATCATGGCCGAGCTGGGACACGCCACGGTAACATACACGTGCACATTTTTTAAAAAGGGGGTGCCAAGCAAATATCCCTTGGAGCCCATCATAAACACAAAGATCTCTTACTTAGGTTCCTATAGCAACTGAGCTCTGCGCCATCCGTGGCTGCCATGGCAACTGTTCCTCCAGGCGCAGTTACACTCTGTAGTCACAAGAGGGCCCTATATTACACACTGATAAGCATGTGGCAAGTTTTACTGGATGGACTTATCCACATTAACATTATTGAAATGCTTTTGTTGTCTTTTTTTTACATTAAAACAAATGTGTCTTTGAGTACTCTAAAAAGTACGATTTAACGCATTAATTTCTATTGTCAATAGTAGATGTCCAATCCATTTTAACTGGGAGTGGCTGTCGGTGAATGATATGTAATGAAATAATTAAATAACCTTCATTATAATTGTTGTTAAGCCTTTTTTAATCGGAACAGATAATTATTTACATCTGTAAACAGCAGAAATAAATGATAAAAGAAACTACATAGGCAAAAACATAGCACGTTTTAATTTTTTTTTTTTTTTTTAATGAACTATTTAGCCTATTGTTATTAACCATTACAGTTACATGTTTTTGGAGGAGAGTCTGACTTTGTATGTGTGTATGATTTTGGGTGAATGTGAAGGATGTTTTTAGTGCTGCAACAATTAATTGATTAACTCGAGTATTCGATAAGAAAAAAAGATTTTAAATGTTGCTGCTTCGAGTATTCGTTTAATTAAAGTGGCGTTGTAATGGTTTATTTTGAAAGTGTTTGCATTAAGTTTTATTGATTTGGGTGGATACACTGCCTTCTAGTCTGCCTCATTTCACATGGCTGAATCCAGGTCCTCCATGTTAAGACCAACATAAGCTACGTTTTTGTTTGAGCTGATGTTTTTTTTTAATGCATTTGTAATTTAGTTTACAGGTATATTTAGCCTATTTTTGTGGGAATATGTGTCTGAACTATTTGTTAAGAGCATTGTTAAAAAGTTAGCATTGTATAGCATTTGAACGAGCGGACTTTTGCTATGTAAGTAAGCCAATTGTTCTTTAGTTGTACATAGATCCTCCTTAATTTATTTATTTTTTTATACCGTTTGAGGCTCAGCTCAGGTAATTTAATTTTTCATGTTCCTTATCCAATTACTCGATTATTCGAACTAATGGTTCATCGATTAATCGACTACTAAAATAATCGATAGCTGCAGCCCTAGATGTTTTTAGTTCGAGAGTGATTGTTTTTTTAAAATATGTGTTTCACGCTGCATATATATATATGTGTGTGTGTGTGTGTGTATATTTTTAGTGTTGCAACGATTAATCAATTATCTCGAGTGATTCGATATAAAAAAAAAAAGCTTCGAATCAAATTTTGCTCCTTTGAGGCTTCGTTTAATTAGAGCAGTGTTTTTAACCGGTGTGCCGTAAGAGATTGTCAGGTGTGCCGCGAGAAATTATTCAATATCGATTACATTTTTTTTTTTTTTTTTTACATCGTTGGACGGAGTTGCAGATCGAAGGAAGGACTTACAGTGGGGAGAACAAGTATTTGATACACTGCCAATGGGTTTTCCCATTGTCAGTGTATCAAATACTTGTTCTCCCCAGTGCCCACTGTAGGTAGAAGGTTTCGGTTGTGTGCAAATGAGGGAGGTATTGCTCGTGTCGTGTTCAAGAACTGCTTGGATTTCTAGCCACCTTGCTGTCCGTGACAAAATGCTCTAAAATTCTAAGTTTTTTTAAAAATTTTTTTTATATACAATGTAGACTAGGTAGAGGGTTTTGGTTGTGTGCAAATGAGGGAAGTATTGCTCGTGTTGCGTTCAAGAACTGCTTGGATTTCTAGCCACCTTACTGTCTGCGACAAAATGCTATAAAATTCTAAGGCTTTTTTTGTTTTGTATATTACAATGCTCTTAACAAATAGTTAAAACAAATATTCCCACCTAAAACTGCTAAATATACTTCTAAATTAAATAACAAATCCATAACATACATGTCAGCTCAGAAACAAAAACATCTCTTTCGTTGGTCGTAACAAGGAGCAAACAAATTCAGCCATGTTAGAGAACGAACCATCACAATGTCACTCTAATTCTGTGTTTTTTAACCTTTTCTGAGTCACTACACATTTTTACATAGGAAAAAAATGTCGCAGCACACCACAAACCAAAAATGTTCCAATATGGACCACAACACGTCTACTGTACGTCATTGGATTAGACTTGTCAAGTGTCGATATACAAGAAAGTGTTCTTTCTATTTTATCCATATGTGACGACCGTCAAGCCTCCCCGTGTTTTATTCCAACACATTGTCAAGGACAGCAATGTGGCCGATAGCTAGAAATCAGAGCAGTTCTTGAACGCGACACGAGCAGCTATCCAACAGCGCCATGGTGCCAAACAAGCTTAAACGACATCTCCAAACAAAACACCCGTCGCTTCAAAACAAGTCCATGGACTATTTTGTTCGCCTTTCGTGAAAACACAGCGAAACAGGCAACTTTTTTGAGAAAAACTACAAAGGTAATTGAGAAAGCCCTCAACGACCTTGTTGCTGAACTTGTTGCTAAATTCAAAAAGTCCCACACTGTGGCAGAGAAATTAATACTGCCTGCCTGCAAAGTAATTGTCAGCAAGATGCTCCGCCCTGATGCGGTTAAAGACATTGCGACATTGATAAAGTCCCCCTGCCTGATAAGTCTGAGCTTTTCAAGCCTAACTGTGATAAAAAAAAAAAATAAAATAAATAAAAAATAAAAAACAGAGAGACAAAGAGCTGTTGAAGAAGAGCTTCGTGTGCGACTTTTTTAAATTCCCGCCAGGATATTGGCTTTGTGGTCATCTAAACAGGCTCAAGTCACACTGACTTAGAATAGATATTGAGAAATTATTGGATAATTAAATATACTGTACAGGAAGTAAATTTGGAACATTTGTGCTTTGTGGTGTGCCGCGACATTTTTTTCCTATGTAAAAACGTGGCGTAACTCAGAAAAGGTTGGAAAACACCGAATTAGAGTGACATTGTAATGGTTCGTTTTGAAAGTGATGCATTTAGTTTTATTGATTTGGGTGAATATACTGCCTTCTAGTGGCAACAGTTAATATACATTACTGCTCTAACATGGCTGAATTTGTCTGCTCCTTGTTACGACCAATAAAAGGGATGTTTTTGTTTCTGAGCTGACATGTTTGTTATGGATTTGTGTTATGTTAGCATTTTATAGCATTTAAGCTAGCGGACTTTTGCTTTGCAAGTTAGCCAATTGTTCTTTTGTTGTACATAGATCCTCATTTATGAATTTTTTTAATATCGTTTCAGGCTAAGCTCAAGTATTTTAATTAGGGCTGTCAAACGATTAAAATTTTTAATCGAGTTAATTACAGCTTAAAAATTAATCGCAATTAATCGCAATTCAAACCATCTATAAAATATGCCATATTTTTCTGTAAATTATATATATATTCTGTAAAATAAATTGTTGGAATGGAAAGATAAGACACAAGATGGATATATATATACATTCAACATACGGTACATAAGGACTGTAGTGGGCATTTCACTCTACTGTCATTTAAATCTGTCTATGCTGTCCTCACTCCGAAGCGTCTACTTTTTGACTAGACAGTTAGTGAACGACGTCTTAATAATTAGACTTCTTCCTTTTTCATCTGATTTATTAATAAAATAGCCTCAAACCATTGTCCTCTTTAGACCGTCGTAAAACTACAAAAAACAGTACACAAGCATTGCATTAGCCACAACGTTAGCTTAGCACGCTATACAGGTTCACTAAACATAAACAAAAAGCGTCTCATACAAAAAATAAAACATTTCACTTACTAACATAATATGTACATTCTTTACAACAACCATACTTACGGACAAATCTTGTCCAAGGATCATATAAGCACAACATTATCAGCCCGAGACGTCGTGCAGCCATAATGAACTGGCAAGAAAACAATAAACCATGTCGCAAAGCGACCACAAGAGTTCGCTGTTGGACAGCACAAAAAGCCTTGCTGTAAAACTTACCAAAAGGCAGAATACTTTCTGAGCAGGACATGTGCGTTAATTGCGTCAAATATTTTAACGTGATTAATTTAAAAAATTAATTACCACGCGTTAACGCGATAATTTTGACAGCCCTAATTTTAATTTATTTTTAAATGCATTTATTGCCCTTGTGAAATGAAAGTGCAATCCTCCATAGTTTGACGAAACACCCAGGAATTTTATTTCGTATTCAAATTTAATGGTCTTCTGAAAGTATAATCTTAGAAAGCCAAAGTAAATATTTTTGCAAGCATTAATGCTTGTTTTACATATCCTAAAATTTATTCTGCAACGCATTAAATGTTCGTAATCCGATTACTTGGTTATTTGAACTGATAGATTAATTGGTTACCTAAATAATTCATAGCTGCAGCTCTATATACCATTCATTCATTTTCCATGCCGCTTTTCCTCACCAGGGTCGCGGAGGTGCTGGAGCCTATCCCAGCTAACTAAGGGCAGTCTATATACCAGTATATTGTTATTATTATTATTATTACTACTATTACTATTAAGGTTTTCTTTCTATTTGTTGTTGTATTTCTTACTCACTGCTCGAAATAATAATCAATCAAATATGTGTGAGAGATAAAGTTACGATGGGAGGGTGTGCATGAAAGGGTGGTTGGATGTATGAGTGTTTGTGAGCAAGAGATAAGTTGAATATTTCTATTGTATTTGTCTTTCCAGGTGCACTTTCTATATGCCGACCTCCTAAGCGCCGAGTGGCGTGTCTTCCAAAACTGGATCGAGGCAGGTACGTTGCAACGCGTGCATCACGTGGTGGCTCGGGTGCACCTGGAATGGGCCGGATTCCAGGTCGGCGGTGCTGAGGAGCAAGTGCTGCGCTATTGGTTCACCGTTCTGCGAGGGCTAGGGGACACCGGGCTCAGGCTGGTACACAGCAGCCGCGGTGATGGACAACGCGTGTTAAAACGCTACGTGGAGAATGCGCGGAGCTCCTACACGCTCAGCTGGGTCAACACCAGACGATGACGTCACAACGTACGCTCACTGTATTTTTCATTGGGTATAAGTTAGGTAATATGCAATTATACATATAAAACACATTCAAAAAATATACTGTAAATGTGTTTACAATATACATATGCAGTACAGTATATTATAAATCTATCATGATGGCTCAGTTGTAATAATGTGTAAAAATGATCATTATTACCCAACATGGATTGGAACATGTTTAAAACGTAATAATTTCAAATATTTCTTTATGTGAAAAAAAAACAGGTTTTTGTATTGTGGCATTATTTACCAATACTATTTTAATGATTTTTTTGCAGGATTTAAAAAAATATATATTTTTTTTTAGGGCTGTCAAAATTATCGCGTTATCGCGCGGTAATTAATTTTTTAAATTAATCACGTTAAAATATTTGACGCAATTAACGCACATGTCCCGCTCAGACAGTATTCTGCCTTTTGGTAAGTTTTACAGCAAGGCTTTTTGTGCTGCAGCACAACAGCGAACTCTTGTGGTCGCTTTGCGACATGGTTTCTTTTTTTTCTTGCCAGTTCATATGGCTGCACGACGTCTCGGGCTGAAGCCTTCATTGTAATGTTGTGCTTATATGATCCTTGGACAAGATCTGTTCGTAAGTATGGTTGTTGTAAAGAATGTACATATTATGTTAGTAAGCGAAATGTTCTATTTTTTGTATGAGACGCTTTTTGTTTATGTTTAGTGAACCTGAATAGCGTGCTAAGCTAACGTTGTTGCTAATGCAATGCTTGTGTACTTTTTTTTTTTTGTAGTTTTATGACGGTCCAAAGAGGACAATGGTTTGAGGCTATTTTATTAATAAATCAGATGAAAAAGGAAGAAGTCTGATTATTAAGGCGTCGTTCACCAGCTGTCTAGCTTTGGAAAAAGTAGACGCTTCGGAGTGAGGACAGCATAGACAGATTTAAATGACAGTAGAGTGAAATGCCCACTACAGTCCTTATGTACCGTATGTTGAATGTACAGTGGGGAGAACAAGTATTTGATACACTGCCAATGGATTTTCCCATTGGCAGTGTATCAAATACTTGTTCTCCCCACTGTATATATCCATCTTGTGTCTTATCTTTCCATTCCAACAATTTATTTTACAGAATATAAATAATTTACAGAAAAATATGGCATATTTTATAGATAGTTTGAATTGCGATTAATTGCGATTAATTACGATTAATTAATTTTTAAGCTGTAATTAACTCGATTAAAAATTTTAATCGTTTCACAGCCCTAGTTACAATATATTTAGCTTTTACAAAAATATTTCCCTTAATTATGTATAGGTTTAAAAAAAAATCTTCATTGCTGACCCTATATGTCTGATAAATTACAAATTTGATGAACATTTTTATTTTAATTTCTACGGAACCCCAAAGGAGATATCAACAGATATAAAATAAATTTAAACCATCTGGTGCGCACTAGAAAACTATTTGGTGTGCACCAGATCGTTCCCTTTTATAGGCTACAAACTGCAGGCGCGCATCTGACACCAGCAGTTTCGGCGTGCTAAAAATGATAATCCCGGATTTAGTTGAGCCTTACTTCAATCTTGGACTCAACTATAAAGATATTACTGCATTACTTGCACATCACCAGATAGTTTGTAGTGTGCACAAGATGGTTTAAATTTATTTCATTTTTGTCGATGTCCCTTTCTGGGCTCCGTAAATTTCCATGCAGTGGTACGATAAAGTGTGTGGAGTGTGTGGAGTTTGCATGTTCTCCCCGTGCCTGTGTGGGTTTCCTCTGGGAACTCCGGTTTCCTCCCACATCCAAAAAACATGCATGGTAGGCTGATTGAACACTCTAAATTGTCCGTAGGTATGAGTGTGTGCGTGAATGGTTGTATGTCTCCTGTATGAACATCACTGCTCTAGAGGAGATCTGCATGGAGGAATAAATTCTTTAAAAATCAAACAATGTGATTTTCTGTCCCCCCCCCCCCCCCCCCCCCCCACATTCTGTCTCTCATGGTTGAGATTTACCCATAAAGACAATTACTGGCCTCTCTAATCTTTTCAAGTGGAAGAATTTGCACAATTAGTGGTTGACTAAATTCTTGTTTGGCCCACTGTACATGTAACTCTTTTCACTTGCTGAGTGTGCCGGTCCATTTTATTCCCTCCAACGCACAATCAAATGGCTGATTAATTGACCCCCTCCCCCTCCCCACCACCACACATTAGATATTAGAGATGTTAGGGATATTAGAAGTTTTTTTTTTTTCAGCCAGCAGCAGCCACTGTAAGAAATGTAGAAATACATCAATGTTGTGGAAGTGGGGAACACAACACTAATTTTGCTACTGGAAGTCCGATCTGAATCCGAGTTAGCATAACAGTAAACTGTGTAAACCTGCTAATCTGCAAAACTTGAGTAGGAAGCTACTTAGAGAGAAGTGTCCTCCCGTATGTGTTTTCTACTGTTATTGTTAAATTAACAGTGAGAAATGTAAGGAACCGAGGTTTGCCCCCTTCTTCCCAATTATACTTTTTATTTTATTGATGTGGTCTTAAAGAGGCTTACAAGGGAGCTTTCATTTTTTGTTGAGTTTGGCTGTGCTTGTGGACAAAAGCAGTAGTGTTTTACCTGAAGGACAGCTTCATTTTTATTTATTTTTGTTATTCCCTGACAAAGAAGTTTTTTCATTTATATTTAATTTCTTTATTTAGACAATGTTGAGGGGTGTTAAGACAAATGTTTTTTTTTTTTTTTTTTTTTTTTTTTTTTTTTAATTCCTGGATAGTTAAACTTGTATTTATTGTGTATGTTAATATAATTTAAGTTATGTTCAAATAATGCAATTTAAATTTGCATATAAAATCCGGACATTTTTTCTGGAATTTTAAAAAATGTTTCTTTAGTAGTTTTTAAAAACAAAAGTTTTAATTGAATGGTGTAGGCTGAACCAGTAAAATAAAAGTTAGCATAAGTCAATGCAGATTTATTTTGCATTGATCATTATGAATGTCCCGTCTCCAGCTAAAAGTGTACATGCAGGTTAGGCCATATCGTCCCTACCAATGTTGAGACCAAACCTACGCCCTTGGTATGTACAGTATGGTGTGTGCATTCCACCACCTAGTGGACAAATGGGATACCGTCATTGATCTTGTAAAGGAGTGCAGTAAATAAGACAAACTGATACTGCATCATAAAAATAGCATAAGGGATGCCGATATCATCTTTTAATGTCCTCATTAGCGCCAATAACATCATTTAGTTTTTTTTTTTTTTTTTCATCAATTCCCAGACATTCACACACTTTTTCCAGCCAAAGTTTTTAGTCACATTAAATTTAATGTCTGTGCTCACGCTGACCAAAAAAAAAAAAAAAAAAAAAGACAGCTCAGAACATTCTGTTTTCTGTGTCTTGTTAAATCCGGTGTCAAGCTGACATGGAGTGCACTCACTGCTGTCTTTATACGGTCATTTCTTTATGCTACTTGCACATGGGAAGCGTCCAAAGAATGAAAGTGTGTCACATCGTGGGAGTTATGGCTGATTTTTTTGTGTGTGGTGTTTTTTTTGTTTTTTTTGGTGGGGGTACATTGAATGTTTTAATTTACCGTCCCAGCAGATGGGCTGACAGTTTAAAAGGCCAAATAAAACATATTTAAACTGTGACTCATGAACTAAGGTTAAGTAGGTAAGCCATTAAATATGATTCGAGATGTTTGAATGTAGCCGCTTGGAATTGAAATTTTTCCATTTCATTGTGGCCTAAAATGTTGATATGTGTAATAAAAAACAATGTGTGCAGAAATATATGAATACATTTTTTGATTTACAATCAAGCTTTATTGGGAAATGTGTATAAAATTCTATTAACATTTTAACCCTTTATAGGGTTCTCATATAAATACAGTACTGTGATTTAAAAAAACAAAAACAAAAAAATTTTTTTTAGTATTATTAGGGGCCAAAAGTCTATTTTTGTCGTTCTGAGTTTTTTTGTGTGTGTGTGTGAATCTTTTAGTAATTTATAATTGTATTTAATGATTACAAAATATATACTGTAGTGGTATATAGTATAATATTAACAATAATGATATAAATATAAATATAATATATATACACATATACAGTGGGGCAAATAAGTATTTAGTCAACCACAAATTGTGCAAGTTCTCCCACTTGAAAATATTAGAGAAGCCTGTAATTGTCAACATGAGTAAACCTCAACCATGAGAGACAGAATGTGGAAAACCCCCCAGAAAATCACATTGTTTGATTTTTAAAGAATTTATTTGCAAATCATGGTGGAAAATAAGTATTTGGTCAATACCAAAAGTTCATCTCAATACTTTGTTATGGTACCCTTTGTTGGCAATAACAGAGGCCAAATGTTTTTTGTAACTCTTCGCAAGCTTTTCACACACTGTTGCTGGTATTTTGGTCCATTCCTCCATGCAGATCTCCTCTAGAGCACTGATGTTTTGGGGCTGTCGTTGGGCAACACGGACTTTCAACTCCCTCCACAGATTGGGGTTTAGATCTGGAGACTGGCTAGGCCACTCCAGGACCTTGAAATGCTTCTTACAAAGCCACTCCTTTGTTGCCCTGGCTGTGTGTTTGGGATCATTGTCATGCTGAAAGACCCAGCCACGTCTCATCTTCAATGCCCTTGCTGATGGAAGGAGATTTTCACTCAAAATCTCTCGATACATGGCCCCATTCATTCTTTCCTTTACACAGATCAGTTGTCCGGGTCCCTTTGCAGAAAAACAGCCCCAAAGCATGATGTTTCCACCCCCATGCTTCACAGTGGGTATGGTGTTCTTCGGATGCAATTCAGTATTCTTTCTCCTCCAAACACGAGAACCTTTGTTTCTACCAAGAAGTTCTATTTTGGTGTCATCTGACCATAACACATTCTCCCAGTCCTCTTCTGGATCATCCAAATGCTCGCTAGCGACCCGCAGACGGGCCTGGACGTGTACTTTCTTCAGCAGGGGGACATGTCTGGCAATGCAGGATTTGAGTCCCTGGCGGCGCATTGTGTTACTGATAGTAGCCTTTGTCACTGTGGTCCCAGCTCTCTGTAGGTCATTCACTAGGTCCCCCTGTGTGGTTCTGGGATTTTTGCTCACGGTTCTTGTTATCATTTTGACACCAAGGCATGGAGCCCTAGATCGAGGGAGATTATCAGTGGTCTTGTATGTCTTCCGTTTTCTAATAATAGCTCCCACAGTTGATTTCTTTACACCAAGCATTTTACTTATTGCAGATTCAGTCTTCCCAGCCTGGTGCAGGGCTACAATTTTGTCTCTGGTGTCCTTCGACAGCTCTTTGGTCCTGGCCATAGTGGAGTTTGGAGTATGACTGACTGAGTTTGTGGACAGGTGTCTTTTGTACCGATAATGAGTTAAAACAGGTGCCATTAATACAGGTAACGAGTGGAGCCTCGTTAGACCTCATTAGAAGAAGTTAGACCTCTTTGACAGCCAGAAATCTTGCTTGTTTGTAGGTGACCAAATACTTATTTTCCACTCTAATTTGGAAATAAATTCTTTAAAAATCAACCAATGTGATTTTCTTTTTTTTCCCCACATTCTGTCTCTCATGGTTCGGGTTTACCCATGTTGAAAATTACAGGCCTCTCTATTCTCTTCAAGTAGGAGAACTTGCACAATTGGTGATTGAGTAAATACTTATTTGCCCCACTGTATGTAATATATGGTGTACAGTGCCCTCCATAATTATTGGCACCCCTGGTTAAGATGTGTTTTTTAGCTTCTAATATATATTTTTTTATTAAAATAATATGGGAACTTAATGGAAAAAAAGAGAAAAATCCAACCTTCAATACAAATGCATTTATTAAGTGGGGGAAAAAATCCCACATTAAGAAATAATTATTTGACATCAAATAATGTGTGTCACAATTATTAGCATCCCTGGTGTTAATACTCTGTTCAAACCCCTTTTGCCAAAAAAAACCCAGCACCTAATCTTCTCCGATAATGTTTCACAAGATGGGAAAAGACAGAAAGAGGGATCTTCAGCCATTCCTCTTTGCAGAATCTCTCTAAATCATCCAGAGACCTGGGACCTCTCCTCTGTACTCTCCTCTTCAGCTCACCCAGCAACAGATTTTGATTTAAAATGTCCTGGTATTTCAAAGCATTCATGATCTGATGCACCCTAACAAGGTTCTCAGGGCCTTTGGAAGCGAAACAGCCCCACAGCATCACTGACCCACCCCCATACTTCACAGTGGGTATGAGGTGCTCTTCAGCATGCGCATCTTTCGTGGCACGCCAGACCCACTTAGAGTGTTTGTTGCCAAAAAGCTCAATCTTGGTCTCCCAGGCTCTCCCAGGCTTCAACTGGGACCGTGAGCTTTGGTCGGATGAGACCAAGATTGAGCTTTTTGGCAACAAACACTGTAAGTCGGTCTGGCGTGCCACGAAAGGTGCGCATGCTGAAAAGCACCTCATATGGGGTATGGGGGTGGGTCAGTGATGCTGTGGGGCTGTTTCGCTTCCAAAGGCCCTGGGAACCTTGTTAGGGTGCATGACATCGTGAATGCTTTGAAATACCAGGACATTTTAAATTTAAAAAAATTATTAGAAGTTAAAAAACACATCCTAACCAGGGGTGCCAATAATCATGGAGGGCACTGTTTATACAGTATAAGTAAGTACAGTATATATATATATATAGTATAGTATAGTATAGTATAGTATAGTATAGTATAGTATAGTATAGTATAGTATACAGTATACACTGCTGGCCAAAAGTATTGACACCCCTGCAATTCTGCCAGATGCTCAATTTCTCCCAGAAAATGATTGCAATTACAAATGTGTAGATAGTAATATCTTCATTGATTTTGCTTGCAATGAAAAACACAAAAGAGAATGGGAAAAAAATTGAATCATTATCATTTTACACAAAACTCCAAAAATGGGCCAGACACCCTTTGAAAAATCGTGTTGCTTCTCTGATCTCAGGAAACTGATTCAATATGTTGAAGGTAAAATAATTTCATAACAAGAGAAAACAGTGTTTTACCATGCATAACTTTAATCAACAGTCAAATGTAATGGCAGAGGTATTTATACAAGTTCCAGGAAATAACAGATGTGTGTGAAGGCACAATTACAAGACTTGTAGAATAAGCCCACAGTCAATCACAGTAAGGGGGGGCAGATGCTCCCTTTTGTCTCAAAAGGCGGCCGCTCCTTTTTTCTCAAAGAGGCGGGAAAACAACTCGGCTGACCCCCACTGAGAGGGACCCCCGGAGATAAAGAGAGAAGACCCCGCCATCCTGCAGGGGAATTTAAACCAATCAGAGCAAGCTAAGAATAACTGCAGGTATCACATAGCCAATCAATAGTCGCTAGGAACATGTATTTGCATATTGTGTAATTTGAATCATTCTTGGGCAACACAGGGTGTGTGCTTCTCCTGATAGACACAGGGGAGTACGAGACTGTACTGAGAGGGACCTGTGCCCCGAGTGCTGTATTAGATTTCCGTGTTAGGAACTAGAAACTGCAATTTCGGGAGAAATTACACCTTGGTCTTTCCTCTGTGGAGATACAAATCTTAGCCCCACTCAGGTCTATCAATAGAATGGACCATAATGCCAGTCAATGGCACTAAACAAAGTAAAAGCCATTAGAAAAGATTGGGAGAATTGGACGTCCATGGCCGTCAATGGCATCACCCTCCATAAGCGGCAATCCAATCAGGGACATTTGGGGGACACGTCCTAATGATATCTAGTCATTTTCTGTTGATTTGGGGAAAAAAAAAAAATTCCCATTGAAAATGAATGGGAAAAATTTTGGACGTCCATGGACGTCAATGGTATCAATTTACATAAGCGTCAATGGAATCCAAGTACATTGGCATCAATAGAATGAACAAACATGAAGAAATGCCATTGGAAATGAATGGGAAGTTTGGACGTCCGTGGCCGTCAATGGCATCACCCTCCATAAGAGGCAATGCAATCGGGGACATTTGGGGGACACGTCCTATTGATATCTAGTCATTTTCTGTTGATTTGGGGAAAAAAAAAAAATTCCCATTGAAAATGAATGGGAAAAATTTTGGACGTCCATGGACGTCAATGGTATCAACTTAGATAAGCGTCAATGGAATCCAAGTACATTGGCATCAATAGAATGAACAAACATGAAGAAATGCCATTGGGATTTAATGGGAAGTTTGGACGTCCATGAACGTCAATGGCATCACCCTCCATAAGCGGCAATGCAATCGGGGACATTTGGGGGACACGTCCTAATGATATCTAGTCATTTTCTGTTGATTTGGGGAAAAAAAAAAAATTTCCCATTGAAAATGAATGGGAAAAATTTTGGACGTCTATGGACGTCAATGGTATCAACTTACATAAGCGTCAATGGAATCTAAGTACATTGGCATCAATAGAATGAACAAACATGAAAAAATGCCATTGGAATAAATGGGAAGTTTGGACGTCCCTGGACGTCAATGGCATCACCCTCCATAAGCAGCAATGCAATTGGGGACATTTGGGGGACACGTCCTATTGATATCTAGTCATTTTCTGTTGATTTGGGGAAAAAAAAAAATTTCCCATTGAAAATGAATGGGTAAAATTTTGGACGTCCATGGACGTCAATGGCAGCACCCCCCATAAGCGTCAATGGAGTTGGGGACGTTTGGGGTATACGTCCTATTGATATCTGGTCATTTTCTGTTGATTTAGAAAATGTAGTTTTTTCCCCATTGAAAATGAATGGGAAAAATTTTGGACGTCCATGTAAGTCAATGGCGGCACCCTTCATAAGCGTCAATGGAATTGGGGAAGTTTGGGGGACACGTCCTATTGATATCTGGTCATTTTCTGTTGATTTGGGGTAATTTTGTTTTTTCCCCATTGAAAATGAATGGGAAAAATTTTGGACGTCCATGGCCGTCAATGGCATCGACATCCATACAGTCAATTGAATCCAAGTACATTGGCATCAGTAGATTCGACATGCATGGCCGTCAATGGCATCAATGCAATGTAAATTCCATTGGAAATCCCATTGGAAGTGAATGGGACTTTTCCCATTTGAAATGAATGGGATAGTTTTTGGCAAATTTCCAATGAAGCGTAATTTTTTTCCAAATTCTGTATACAACTTTTATGCCCCTCACCGTCCCGGAATTTTTGATGCCCAAATTATGTGATTTGGTCAAAAATTGTAGGACTAGATACATTTTGAAACTTTTTTTTTTTTCACGGAAAATTGCCGTTTACGGACGAACGGAAAAATTTTCGGGGCCATTTGTAAAGTTTCCTGTGTCACGCGAAAATTCCGGTCGTGCCGATACTTGAACGGTGCCGATCGGTCTAACGGTTCGGGCTGTGAAGCGCGCGTTTTTTTTCCATTCAAAATGAATAGGAAAGTTTTTGGCAAATTTCCAGGGAACCGTAAATTTTTGCCAAATTCTGTATACAACTTTTATGCCCCTCACCGTCCCGGAATTTTTGATGCCCAAATTATGTGATTTGGTCAAAAATTGTAGGACTAGATACATTTTTAAACTTTTTTTATTTTTCGGAAAATTGCCGTTTACGGGCGAACGGAAAATTTTTCGTGGCGGTTTGAAAAATTCCCATCGTCACGCGAGAATTCCGGTCGTGCCGATACTTCAACGGTGCCGATCGGTGCTACGGTTTGGGCTGTGCGTTGGCTCAAAAAAACGCGGAGAATAAGATGAATAATAATAAGTACAATAAAGTTGTAGAATATCATTACCTTGTTCTTTCCTTTGGAAAGACCAAGGTAATAAATCCACTCGTGTGTGAAAATGCCGGCTTCCTGACGCCTTTCTTTTCAGAACGAATACGCGTAATTGTTGGAAGAGTGTTTGGTGATAAGGTAAAACTTATATAACACTAAAACGGAGTCAGGTAATTATTGCGTAATATTTGAAGGTATGAATTATTCCCAACAATTCCATGGTGACCCCGACGTGATGAAAGAAAGGGAATAAAAAGGAAAACCGACGACCAAAAGTAAGGAAAAAGGGTCTGGGACCCGATGTCCACACCAGGTGACGACCTGAGGCGCGAGGTAGCCAGACTTCTCACTTTCTCCTCTCGGTGATCACCACGAAATAGAGGTAAGCAGAATCCTTTTAAAATCTGCATTTTATTGTTTTATTGAGGAGAGGAGTGTTGAAGTATAAAAGAGTAAGGTGTAAAATCTGGGATTTACTTACTCCGTTAAATACGATTTAAAATCTGGGATTTGCGTATTCAACGTAATTGTGTGGACTAGTGCGTTATAAAATCTCTGGGAGTTACGTACTAATAACGAGGTATAAAATCTGGGATTTACTCGTTAATAGGTAGTGAGGTATAAAATCTGGGATTTACTCACTCCACCGTAAGGTTTAAAATCTGGGATTTACTTACGGCCGTTTCGATCTTCGTCGTGTCAAATAAATTATCGCAGGTGTTTGATTTTGTCCACCACCCTAAAATAAACGAATTTGTGCGTAAAACAGAGTGTTTGTTGTGAGTGTGACTGAGAAAGGCGATACGCTCTGTTCAGTTGGTTGTCGGGACGCACACGAGTGGATTAAACAAATGACGGGAAAGTCGAATGAGAGAGTTATCAGGTCGGAAGAAAGAGTGGAAAGAAGCAAGGTTTGGAGTGAAATTACGGATCATTACGCAAGGTTGGAATTACAGGTTTTGAGTGGCATTGATAAGCGGAAGATGAAGAAGGAAAAAGAGGAAGCAAGCATGAAGAGAGCAAGAAAAGTCTACTCTGGCAACGCTGAAAATCAAGCTAGAAGAGGAAATCACACATTTGGCCCTTCGCACAGAGCATAGAGGAGCTGAGAATGTAGGGCTTGGAAATTTTTGGGCGTGTGAGACGAACGTTGATAAGCGAGGGAATTGTTTGTGAATAGCTGATCGTTTATTGTGCAAAATCGGAAAAACCTAGAAGTTTTTCAACATGAGGAGTGCGGCCCTTCGGTGGCCCCTATTTGCAACATGGGGTCCTCGACGGCATCCGCTGGGTTTTTGCCCAAATTATAAGGGAAGGTTGTAATTGCAGCTGGGAATATTCCAGCCTTTCCCTTGTACTATTTAGGATATGAATTTTGAAATGGAATCTCATTAGAGATAAAAAAAAAAAAAAAAAAAAAAAAAAAAAAAAAATAGACTATTGAGCTAAATTGAAAATTATAGAACGCTCTTAAAAGAAAATAAGAGAATGGCTAAAAGAAAGAAAATAGTTAATGTTTTGAAAAAGGAAAAGATCAACTGTTGATAAATAGCTATTTGAAAACAAACTTAACAGATTTATTTTAAGCAAAGAGCTAGTATATTTGATAAAAGAAAATTAGATTGTTAGAAAAGTTCTTCATTCAAGAATAGATATTGTTCATAATATTATTTGAAAGTAAATTCTGAATTCAGGTGAAAAAATGACCAACTTTTAGATGTATCGAGCTAATAAGAAACAAATAATAATATTTACTCCAAGTAAGTAGAGTAATCTGACGTATTAATCTTTGAACTAGTTCTTAACATTCAAAGTAAGATGGAGAAAATTATTCGGCTAGATTTAAAAGAGTATTACGTTATAAAATTTACAATGAAGAAGGTGATTCAGAAATAGAGAAATGTCATTATCGGCAGATTTAAAGAGAAAAGGAATCACACATAATGACATAATGTATAGATTGACTAAATTAGATTTTGAAGTACATGGCAAAATACTATAAGAACTGTCAGAAAGACTTCCCATTAATTTTTGGGAACGATAATAGATATCAATACAAGTCTTATAGAGAAAGATAGGTCCAAATGTTGGTTAAGCAAACTCCTGTTGAGGAAGGAGCAGCGGTTTGGTATATGTCACAAAATGAATAAATATTAATAGCTGATGAAAAATCAGTTTTAGCAGACGCTAGAGCAATTCTAAACCTTGCCGCTTTTTAAGAATGGCAGGAATAGTTTAAACTAGGGAAATAAGTTGTTACAAGGAGTGTATAAATAATGATCACAAATCAAAAGTTGGGATTAAAAAAAAAAAAACCGTTCTAAAATTCACATGGAAGCAGATAATTCTACCAACCTGGAGTGAAATACAAATGGATGTTTTTTAGTGCACGAAAAAACATTCTTTGTTCTCCTCTGGACTGTTGAATTATCCTCCATTATAAATTATATGATGTCAATTGGAAAGGTATATTTATATTAACAGCGCTAGTTGAAATCATGATCAGAATTAACAAATTGAATTGAATGCTATAAGAGGTAGTGTTTTAAGTGTTAAAGAATAGCAGAGAAGCCATAGTGGAATAAAAGAAGAAAGTTAAAACATTTTGTGAAGTAAATTGATCCTAAAGAATCAGATTCTTACTAAAATAAAGTACTGTAGCAAGCACACCAAATGTTAAAATGCTTATTTCATCCACACTTTGTGAGACAGTGGAAGTGTCGAATGTAACCTGATGTCCATTTGATCACAGGAGCTGTCCTTTACAATGTGTGGAAGGAAACCAAGGTGTTATCTATAAACAGTATGGGGGAGCAAAATTGAGTTGAAAGGAAGGTAAACAGTAATAAAAGTTTATGACCACAGTTCATCTGGAAGAAAGCTGGATACTTGTAAAAACTTTATGACAACTGGTATGTCTGTAAGACGTAAGAGTAACATGAAACAATTTAGACTTGAAGGGGTTTTGAATAAGAAAAGATGTGATTCCTTAAAAGAGTATTGTTGTCCCTAAATACTCTCCCATTCAAATGAAAAACTTTGCCTGGGTAAAAAAGTCCGATTTTGACTTATGTGGACAACACACTGTGTTATGGAAAATTCAAATTTGAAATAGAAATGTAAATTGATTACTAAATTTACCCAAAAGATACCTATTGAGATACTGTATTTGACTAAAAACAATCAATTGAATAGATTATAATTGCGTCGTGGAATCGTAATTTTTGGATTACATGTTGATGAATCTTAGACAGTGACCCAAAGAAGGTGAAAAGACATTTTGTCTGCTCTAAAGAAATTCCAAAACAAAGACAAATTTCAATTTTGTAATCTTGAGTGGAACATTGCGCGATATATTAATGCCACTGCAAATTTAATTTACTGATTAAAATGGGAGCTGACAAAATTGATCATAAGCAATTATTGGCATTGGGCCAAGTACAATTATACTACGAAAATTGTAATATGAAGAGTCTGAGATTAAGTTTCATATTTGTAATACTCCTTGATAGTACAGATTTACTGAACTGTTCTTGTATGGCGCTGTTACTATGGGGTGTTATAAAGGTTTAATCAAATGTTATATAATTTTATGAAAATTCTATATAATTTTATGAAATTTAGAGGAATAGGTTGTTTTTCTTTTATAACGTTTGTCACAATTTCTAAATTAATAGCATATGATTACAATTTTCTGAGTATAATTCAAAATTTTATTTACTTTTTCCTTTGTACTTTTTATTTATATTTTGATTCATTTTGGGGGGGATTAGATAAACTACTTACTTCCATACTTTTTGCACATTTACGGAATTGAATTTTGTTCATTTTTGGTTTTGTTTTAGTTTATGATTTTGTTAAAGTCGATTTGCAGATGTAGAATTGATCTGTCACTTGTTTATTGCAGTACATTTTAGAAATTAAAACTACGTTACTTATACAGTACATGGAGCACTGACTGATCGATACAGTCCATTTATGTTTATGGTAATACATAATTTTGAATGACATTGTTATCTATTTGTGAGATTCTTGAAATGAATATGAAATTGTTTGTTTTATTGATTGATTACTAACACATCCATTTTATCTTCCAGATGACTGTGTTGGCGAATAGAGACCCAACACTAAAGAAGTCTCAGCTTGAGGGGTTTGAATTTTTGGCATAGTTTTAAATGAATATAGGATTAACTAGTTAACTGCTATCGCTTTTGATGGGGAATGTGTAGAACTAAATTGTTCAGCTCATGCTGCTACATTGATTTTAATTAAATTTTTAGTTTGATATGCAAAGTGGGACAAATAGAAGAGTGTTACTGTGGATTTGATTATCGATATAGATGCACTAGGAAATGTGTGGGTTGATTTAAGATAACAATGGTAAAGATTATTTGTGTGTTAGCAAATGTAGATATTTTTTTTTTTCAGCCCTGTGTTTTGTTTTGTCAATTCACATGGCTAAACAGGGGGAGTTAGATATATAGTTAATGATAACTTTACTACATACATCTTTTTTTGGTTTGATTTTAATCTGTGCAAGAAAACATTTTGATGGGAATTTTTGGGGTTAAATTCCAAAACCATAATATTTTGATTTTTTTTTGGGGAAGAATTTTTCAATTATGATGAAATAATGTTGTTTGTGTTAATTGCTACATTTTTCAAGCAGTAAAAATGTTCTCAGCAAAACATGCAAATGTGATTTTAAATTTTAATTTTTGAATATTTGCGGCTAGCATAGGCTATTATAGGAAGAGTAGCGACTGAGTATGACACGAGGTGGGAAGAGAGTTCATTCCTTGGATGCAAACAAGACATTCGCCCTTCCCCAGAGGACCAAGCGAGATTCAGACTGGTCAGTATGGACACGCGACGTCTCTATGCTGCTCCCTTGCCCCACAGACATTGCAACAGCCACCAGAGGGACTTGAAAAGCTCCATCCCAAATGCTGTCTTCCATGCTTTGGAGGAGAATGTGACTGGAACCATGGCAGCAGTAAAGCGAGGACCACAACAACAGCCGCCAACCTGTGCTGCTGTGATGGAAAGCTGGCAGTCACGCCAGTGGAGATGTCCAGAGACTTGGTCTAGAGGTAACACAGTCAACCGTTTCTCCATGAAGGTGGACGTTCGCGTGCTGGTGGACACAGGGGTCCTCCCAAGTTGAGATCTAGGCCGTTGGAGGACTGCAGCAGCAGTCTGTCTGTGGGAGGCCCCACTGAACTGGGGGGATACAGTTGACTCATCTATGCGGAAGCCAACATCTTCTGCAGCCCGGATGGACTGACCATGTCGTTCGTGGATGGACAAGAACTGCATGAATCGAGAACCATACAAGGAGTGGTTGTGACTACAGGCCCTTTTGCGATGAGGGTCCATCGTCGTCATCCTCGTGACATCCCTACCTCGTGCCGCCTCAGAGTTTGTTTGTTTTTAGTTTTATTCCAGTTCAAAGAGTGATATATTTGTGGGATTTTTTAGTTTTAAGATGAAGTACAGTGATATATTAAATTTATATTAATTTGCTAACATCATCTGAATTTAGATACAAAGTAGTTCCAAGGGGTTTCCAATAAAAATGTAGAATGGATTAAGACAGTCAAAGTTAGATATTTTTTAGTCAGGTTTAGATGATAGGTCGTACACATTTGTGGGTTTTGCTGACAACATTAAAGTCACTGATACATGATTTGATTTGCATAAAATTTGGGCGAGGATTTGGTTCACCAATGAATTTTGAATGTGTTTCTACTGTTGTTGTTATATCTTCTGTTGTTTTTGTGTGTATATTTATTTCTCAGATTTATCTTTTTGTTACACAGCTTGACTGTGTAAACAGGGGGGAAATGTTAGGGAAATATTAGGAAGGAAAAGGGAATTACATTTATTTAAGCTAGGGGTTTTATTAAATTGTAACCCATGAAGTTTGATGTTTTATATCGATTTACATGAGTAAGTTGTCCTGCTCTACACTTTTGCCTGGGGAAAAAGGTCACAAGTCACATACCAAAGTGGAAGGGGGGTGATGAGCTGGCCACTC
This sequence comes from Corythoichthys intestinalis, assembly GCF_030265065.1. Classification (NCBI taxonomy): domain Eukaryota; kingdom Metazoa; phylum Chordata; class Actinopteri; order Syngnathiformes; family Syngnathidae; genus Corythoichthys; species Corythoichthys intestinalis. Next base: position 30,463,617 of record NC_080416.1, read on the forward strand.
ATGACCTCCCCTGGGGATAAAGTTTACAGAACAGATGTTGCTTCAAACAAATGGTGTTCCTTGAACCACTCAACCGCTCAAAGGGGAAAAAACACATGTGACTGAGAAGGACTTGGAAAAGGAGGATGACAACGTGGATGTGCCCCTTCGGGACATGGGTGTCTGAAGAAGACAATATGGATCTTTTCAATCAATATATCCTTTTGTTGTGGTGATTTACGATCAAATATTCATGCACTCATTAATCAATGTGAAAAATGTGATGATGACCTCAGTGGTCTGAGGTCATGAGAGGGAATGAAGGTAAAATAATTTCATAACAAGAGAAAACAGTGTTTTACCATGCATAACTTTAATCAACAGTCAAATGTAATGGCAGAGGTATTTATACAAGTTCCAGGAAATAACAGATGTGTGTGAAGGCACAATTACAAGACTTGTAGAATAAGCCCACAGTCAATCACAGTAAGGGGGGGCAGATGCTCCCTTTTGTCTCAAAAGGCGGCCGCTCCTTTTTTCTCAAAGAGGCGGGAAAACAACTCGGCTGACCCCCACTGAGAGGGACCCCCGGAGATAAAGAGAGAAGACCCCGCCATCCTGCAGGGGAATTTAAACCAATCAGAGCAAGCTAAGAATAACTGCAGGTATCACATAGCCAATCAATAGTCGCTAGGAACATGTATTTGCATATTGTGTAATTTGAATCATTCTTGGGCAACACAGGGTGTGTGCTTCTCCTGATAGACACAGGGGAGTACGAGACTGTACTGAGAGGGACCTGTGCCCCGAGTGCTGTATTAGATTTCCGTGTTAGGAATAAATCCACTCGTGTGTGAAAATGCCGGCTTCCTGACGCCTTTCTTTTCAGAACGAATACGCGTAATTGTTGGAAGAGTGTTTGGTGATAAGGTAAAACTTATATAACACTAAAACGGAGTCAGGTAATTATTGCGTAATATTTGAAGGTATGAATTATTCCCAACAATGTTCACTCATTAACCATATGTTGGCACTAGTGGTGTAACAATTACTCTATGCGGAGCAAAATATCGATTTGTTTGGCACAATTGAATGTAATTCGATCAAAATAGAAAATGGTATTTTTGGTATGCCGTTTTGCAGTAAAAAACTACTCATCAAAACTGATTTGTATTTTTTAATTGCTTTAGGTAAATTGGAACAGATTGTGTTATATGTCTTCATCATTTTATTTTAAATTGATCGAAGGCCTTTTAATTGAATCGTTGCAGAATATCGTATCATTGTCCAAAGAATTGATGATATACCACCATGAAATATTTGCCAGTCTCAAAATGTTCCTACCCCCTCCCTTGACACCCCATGAATACTTTTTTTTAGCTCCGCCCCTACTTCCTGTAGATCAGTACTTCTCAAATAGTGGGGCGGGCCCCCCCAGGGGGGCACAGAGTGATGCTAGGGGTGGCGCATGTGACCTTGGGGAACATACTTTTTTGCCAAACTAGAATAAAGTGTAATTGCACGTCTGCTGAGTGGGTGGCAGTGGCGCTCTCATTTTCAGCATGTGCGCAGTATTTTTGAACCAAACAAGAGCACACAGCAAAGAGCCCTGGAGATATGAAAGGCTAAGACAAAGAAATATGACAAAGCGCATGTAGCATTTGGCTTTTGACTTTTAGTACAGTGGGAGACGAGGAAAGACAAGTCTGTTTACTTTGTCTAAAAATGTTCGCAGCAGACAGATTTTTTTTTTTTCAGCCAAAAGGTGACGAAATATTGCCAACAATCGACCCGCTTTGTCAGTGTTACATCAGTAAACCAGCGAGCACTGTCAGCATCGCATAAGGTGGCAGACCAAGTTGCTCAATGCAAAATAACCCAACACCACAGCAAAGGAGCTGATACTGCCTGCAGCAAAAATAAGAACTGTCTCTCTGTCCAATGATACTGTCATTTTTGTTCTATTAATTTTTGTTTTTTCAGTCTAATGGTTTGGCATGTTGCTAATCAATTTGACTTTATGATTATTTTTTTATTTTATCATTGTTATTTTCAGTATCAAACGGTCAAAAATTGTATCGAGTCTATTTTTACAGTATGGATGGGTGCTTTTTTTAACACTTTATTATTTTTTTCTTCTTTAATATTAAAAAGGACATGATGTTATGCAGAGGTGTACTTTTATAATAATAAGAATTTTATAGACAAATGATACTACAGTATATTTACAGTGGCGGCAGAGAGTTGGGGGGGGGGGCGGAACGTTTAACTCTTCCTGTGGGGGGGCGTAACAGAAAATAATTGAGAAGCACTGCTGTAGATATAGGGGCTTTTATGGTCCCGTCCTGTTGTGTTGATATCGGTTCATTTATTTCCCATTGGAAATACTGGGATTTTCTTGGTCCAATTTTGCCTTTGATTAAATTAGGCGAATCGCCCCTTCGACCGAGTTGAACGTCCCCCCACTCCAAATTTTCATAATGCCTGTCATGCCTCGGACGCGTTCCAACTCGCAGGAGCGCGCATCGGAATGCGCGCCGCAGCCCTGCCTCGATTTACGCAAATGCCTTGCAAGTGTTTGCCACAAATTCCCTGCGTAGTTACGCTAGCGTACACGGTGCGTAAATACTTTTCCGCTGATGACAGTTACCTCAGCCAATCAGCTTCCAAGGAGCTCGACAGTCGAGCCAATCAGAAGCTGCCAAACTCGGGACTTTATCCTCGACTACTGGTCCCTTTGAGTGTGCTTGAAAGGAACCGCTCACAACATTTTCGAGTGGAAAACTTTTTCACGTTGGACTAACAAGACAGCGAAAGAGTTAGCGTCGGTGTGACGGTAAGCAAAGAATTCCACGGTTCCATTCCACGGTGTTTTCTCGTGAAAGTAAACAACCCTTTGGCCGGTGGCGTTCGAAACGAGTACAAGTCGTGTACAAGTTACTTCCTGCTCTTGACAAGGCCAAAAAGCCGTTTCATTCGGGCTAGTTTGAGCTACCCTCGTGTTGCTTTATAGTCGGCGTGCTTTTTTAGTAAACAAACAAACAAAAAAAAAGAAACTGCTATTCGAGGAATTTTTCGAGACGCTAAAAGTTTTAAAAGACCAAAATAGAAATAACTAGTCATTTCTACCGCGGGGAGGCAAGTGGGGCGCGGCCAGAGCCTTGACGGCCCCTGGGGAAACGACACAAAGTTAATTACCCTTTATGTCAATTTAAGTGAATATTATGACAACACTCCAACTTGTTTTTAATTTGCCTTTTGTTGCACATTCACATAAGAGCGGATTTAAAGTTCTAGTGGGAAAAAAATGAGCGTTAAATGATGACTTCACCGTCCACTGTGGGGCCCCTTTCACGAAAAGCTTATAATTAGGCAACCAAAATAGGGAATAGGAAGCTGTACTTACAGTCACTTGACGGAGTTTCTGTCATTTTTTGTCATTTTGCGAAAAAAAAAAAAGTGTGTTAGTTGTAGGGGTGCAACGTTTCAGTTAGCCCACGGTTCGGTTTGAACCTCAGTTTTGGGATCACGGTTTCGGTTTGCTTTTTGCATTTTTTTTTTTTTTTTTTTTTTTAAACTGCCTTTATTTTGCTTTTAAGAAAATGAAATAAACACTTAAAATGTAAACATGTTGGACTGTTAAAATGCCTCTTAGCTCTTTGGCTAGTTTAGTGACTGACTACTGAAATACACACACAGTAGTAAATAAGTTACTAGGCCAAGTAAATGGTGTTACCTTTCATGTTTTTTTTTTTTTTTCATAAAAAAAAAACAAAAACAAAAAACATCGTAACCTTTGCTATGTTCGGAGGTCATTTATCAACCGAATGAATCAACCGTTAAAGTTGATAAAATTGCTCCCGTTTTTGCATTTAGTTACCTTCTGTCTACTTTTGACATGTGAAAGTTTAAAAACTGTTTCATCATTTAAAGATGGACTCAAGTCAAGATTTTGCCAATTTAGGAGTATTTTAGATAAAGTTACTTAGGTTCACTAGGAAGGTTCACTACAACAGAGCCTTTCTGAGAAATTTACTGCTCTAAAATGGCGGCTGTTTACTAACGCTACTGAGTCTGTCATTTTGTAATTCGCATGTAGTTCTATATGCATGAGATATATAGGCGTAGGTTGTAGGCTGTCGGCTACAGTCAGGAAATATTGGAGCCACCTAGCCTAGAATTGCGGTTGCTACAGCGTCACAACAAACACTCTTCCCTCTCCGTGCCTCTGACTTTTCTCGCGTCATTCAACCAACGTATTAACGAACGGAGGAAAAAAACGTAATGCACGAAAAACGTACAGAATTTGAACGTAACGTACGGCGTACACATTTAAAAAACAGTGCTCACTTGTACAAATTACGCCGAGACCGTATAACTTTATTTTTACCCGTCACTTAAATTTTTAAAATGATGATAATGACATTGTGGTGACCCTTTGTTTGGCATAATTCACCTTCCGTACTTGTGTGTCCATTTGGCCGAGCGCGTTACCGGCTACGACACAGTCACGTGACAGAGACACTTAAGAGCCGCGCGCGTTCCGGCTTGAATAGAGAGTTCACAGAGAGCAGCAGAGCTACAGCGGCTGGACACAGCAATTCGAGCTAACAAGACTCTTAACATTGCATACCGCTTCAACATATTCAATAATATTTAGTTTTCATTCATTTTTAATTAATATTCTGTCCGAACAAGCTTAACAGAGAATCCACACCATGCCATCACACATCAAGCAGATGAATATGTAACTTTTTCTCCGCAGTGACAAAAACAGCTGACTGTGGCCCCAGTAGGTAGGCTACATATGGAACAATGAAATTAACAGTTCACCTGCTGTGGCCTGAACGGAGTCTTACGCCTTCCTCCTGGTGCGCATGGACTTGAATTGCGTGCCCGCTTGTGCAGTCCCTGTTTTTTCACCTCTTTAATCAACACCATCGTCGTTTTGGGGCTCTTTGAAGAAACTTCGGACACTCAGTTGCCTTGACATTTTTCAGAATAAGGCCAATGACGTCATGCATCAAGAGAGACAATAGCTAATTAATATGCTCACTCGCCACCCTGTGGTCTGGGGTGTGAATTGCAACCTGTCAAAATGACAGCTGGTCTTCAGTTTTTTCCGTCACCGTTTAAAAAAATCGGTCAACAACGGAAAATATTCGGTTAACACGACCCCTGCGTCCAACTATCAGTGGTCACGGTGAAACAATGTGCTTTAGCGAAGTCATCTTCGATGGCTTTGCGTGCCATTTCATAAATGTCGGGGAATACGTTGTTGGAGAAATATGTCCGCGAGGGAACAATGTAACGCGGGTCAAGCGTTACAAATAAATTAACGAAGCCCGCCGTGTGTTTTCACTGGTATCATTTCCGGGGTTGTCCTGCTCTGAGAAAGTGATATCTGTGGGTGATGCCGGCTGAGGTGCCGGAGTCATGTTATAAGTGTTGCCATTAGCATAGGGAACAAGCGCTGAGCAATGCTTGCAAATTATTTTATTTATTTATTTTTTTCAATATTTTTTTCTCCCACCGCATTGTAGTCCACGGGGAAACCGAAATGTTGCCACACCACAGATTTGAAAGTAGCCAGCGCTTCCTCAAAATTCGGTCTCTCCACTCCTCCGCTCGCCATAGCTTTTTGTTTTCTTTCTTGTTTCACTTTCACTTCGCTCGTAAGTGAGAGGGGGCGTTACTCGGCATCTATTACATAGGTGCTTGACAGTGATCGGACATTTACTTCTCCACAGCTGTGCTTCACGTCGCACACAGAGCTCGACCAATTCATTCCACAATCGTTCGGAATAAATTAATTGCAAAACCGAAAGGGTGCGGCTCATAAAGGCGTATTGAACCGTACAGGGCGAACCATACGGTTCGGCTTTGAACCGCAAACCGTTGCACTCCTAGTTAGTTGTGGCTAGAAGTGCAAGATATTTATGCAAGATGCAAGATATTTAAAAAAAAAAAAAAAAATCAAGATTTTTTAGTGGCATCCTTTTGGTTAAGCTACAAACATCAGGATTATCTAATATATGTGACTAGACATGTGCTGATTACCGGTTTCAAGGTATCCCATGGTATGAAAACGTCAAGGCTTCAAAACCGCAAAAAATATCCGTCATACCGTCCCTAAGGTATTAGCTATTTTTTATGTCCCAAAACTGCATGGAAAAATCTCTCGATTACAGCTTTAAGGCAATAACCCTCCGCCACCGGTTGCTGCACAGTGTCAGTGAGTCAGCTGTGCTGGAGGAGGGGCAACTCCTGAACTTTTTCCCCCATCGAACAAAGCAAAATCGCTTATATGGGGATACTTCAGCTACAAAAAAGTTAGACGGCCGCTTGATTACGCATTTATACTCGGGTTGGGAATCTCTGGCATGAAGCCGATTCGATATGTATCTAGATACACAGGTTACGATTCGATTCAAACACGATACATTTTTAAGGCCGACCAATTCGATACGATTCGATACAGTTTAAGAACGTTACGGTTTGATACAGAGTGAAAACGATACGATAGTAAACATTTGTTGTGTTCGTACAGTATTTTAAACATATAAAAAAGACCACATTTCTAATAGCAAAATTAAACAACAAAATTTCATACCAATGTTATGTTTTTTTTTTTTTTTTTTTATGAAAAAAGAAAAAAAAAAGGCTTACTATATGACCGTCATTATGTTGGACGGGATTGATAATAAAATAAAAATCCAGTGACAGACAACAATAAAGTGCAGTAATTCAATTGCTGTTTTTCCTGGTGTTACGAACACAAGAGGTAAGTAATTAAGTGCAAACTTTCAACGTAAACATCTTACAAACAAAAAATATTAATTATATACAGCAGTTCTAGAAAAAAATAATTAAACCTGCAATGTTATCATAAATAATAAATTATGCTTTACTACTGGTATAATTGGGGGAATAAAAACATGGCATTTTAGACAGACAGGTCAATAATCATTACTTTAACCTTATACACAGCAGAGTCTTTCGCTTATGCCCGTATTCCACATTTTTTTATTCCTCATCACTGTCCATATCTTTTTTGAAGGGCAGATTTTTTTCTTGAGGAAGATCAACTAATCCACATGTTAATTTTTAAGTAGACTGCGTTTCGTGGAAAAAAAAAATCTCCAGAGGGTCGTGCTGCCCTTTCCAACATTGTAGTAGGTTATTTTTCAGGGTTAGAAACTCACGATCTCTGTACCGCTCCATACTTCACACTAGCTCTGTCCCATGCGAAAGGATCTGGCTGCCTTCCTCACTTCAAAGTCCGACTTTTGTTTTTCCTGGGTCCGTTGAAAATCAATCGCTGCACGTCGCTGGCGTCGGTGCTCAAACTGTCCATTGTTTTAGCATGTTGCTTCGTTGCCGCTACTAGTTTCGTTTTCGTTTTGGGTTGTGAAGAAAACACTATGCAGCGTGCGTTACAGTGGTTTTGTTAGCTCTCACATTGTTATGACACGCCCGTGACGATCGGGTAATGATGGCGACTAGTAGCGGTTCTGCCGAAATGCATGGGAAGTTGTGCGTGCGGTCTCAATCTAAGTGCGCTGTGTGGTGAATGACACAAGCGCAGCATGTGAAGTGAAAGCTAAATTATCATCCCATTAAGCAATGCATTGAACTAGGCATTAGAAGCCGATTCTTGTGCTCGCGATAGCCGAATTCTATCTCTACTATCGGTTCATTGAATACTTAATGGCTAATTACGGTCGAATGGTAACTTTACTATCGATACAGCTGTATCTCTCACCTGTAAAACCGGATATCTGGTCGTATCGGTTTATCGTTCTCAATCTTAATTTATACAAAGTTAAAGGTTATTAAACACTAGAGGCGTGCGAAATTTCCAATTCTTAGATTATTCACGATTCGGCCGTGGAAGATTCGAGAACGATTCACAAACATCTAAGTTCCGATTATTGAATTATACCAGGTAAAGCGTAAATATGTGGTGCATCAATAATCGATTTATAATCGAATCGGAGCCTCTGAATCGTAATCGAATCGTTAGGTGCCCAAAGATTCCCACCTCTATTAAACACTGTCACAAGAGTTAACTCTAGCGTGTTTAGTGTGGCTAGTGGTGTTAAAACATGTGGGTTTTTTTTTTTTTCCTCTCTGGCAGCTGTCTGTGTTGACAAAGAGAGTGTATGTATAATGTACACATGATACAAGTCATGATAGTAATAATGTTGAGCTGTGGCTGTGGCTTTAGCCTCCCCTAAAGGACTGCATTTATTTATTGTATTTATTTAGAAAATGTTATTTTTGTTTATTTTTGTTCCAATTTGCTAATATGTTTTGAAAAATAAAAATCCTGTTCAATGGGAAAGTTTTTTTTATTTTTTATTTATTTATTTTTTTTATTTTTTAAACCCAGATATTACAGAATAACACATTTGAGAGCTGTAATTGCGGTACCGTGATACTGTGAAACCATGATATTTTGGCTTAAGGTTATCATTCCGTCAGGATATGATACCGGCACATGCCTATATGTGACTGGACCAAAGTTCAAACATTTTAATAACTGTTGTCATAGCTCGTCGACCCCTGGTCAGAACCAGCAAATGTGCACATTGTGTACTAGTAGTTACAAAGTAAATCTTCATGAAAAGCGCCTGAAAATTTAACTCGTTATTTCATTTTTTAGCCCTTGCTTGTTCGTCTTTTGGAGATGGAAAATTTATGCCAAATGTCAATTCAGTCACAGAAACTGGTGACAAGTGACTTTTGCTTCTGCTTTAGTCCGTCTGGAAGCAAGTTTATTTATACATTTGCAACTCACCCTCAACTTTACAGTGAAGATGAGTGGCACAGAGGATGGATGGGTGGCTCTGACTACAGCTCACATGATGCATCACAGTGCTCTATGAAGTCAGGGGTACAGTAATGGCCTAAAATATTGGCACCCCTGCAATTCTGTCAGATAATGCTCAATTTCTCCCAGAAAATGATTGCAATTACAAACGCTTTGGTAGTAATATCTTCATTTATTTTGCTTGCAATAGAAAAAAACACAAAAGACAAAGAAAAAAAATCGTTCCAAACAAAACTCCAAAAATGGGCCGGACTAAAGTATTTGTACCCTTTAAAAAAAAACATGTCATGCTTCTCTAATTTGTGTAATTGACAGCACTTGTTACTTACCTGTGCCACATAACAGGTGATGGCAATAACTAAATCACACTTTCAGCCAGGTAAAATGGATTAAAGTTCACCCAACCTCTGTCCTGTGTCCTTGTGTTTACCACATTGAGCATGGATAAAAGAAAGAAGACCAAAGAACTGTTTGAGGACTTGAGAAGCAAAATTGTGAGGAAGCATGGGAAAGCTCAAGGCCACAAATCCATCTCCAAAGACCTGAATGTTCCTGTATCTACCGTGCGCAGTGTCATCAATAAGTGTAAAGCCCATGGCACTAGAGCTGGGAATCTCTGGGCACCTAACGATTCGATTACGATTACGATTCAGAGGCTCCGATTCGATTATAAAACGATTATTGATGCACCCCCCTCCTTTTTTTTTATTTTTTATTTTTATTTTTTTAAATAAAGTTTTGTACATTAGTTCCAAAATTGTTCAAAAATACTCTCAGGCTAAACCACACTACTATTTCAGTATCAAGTTAACATATAGCAGTAAACAAATATACAAAAATAACATTAAATAAAAAACTCCAGTCCCCATTCTGTATCAGCAGCTTTAAACTACATTCAATTAATTTAATGTTGTGAATCAACCGTTAAATTTGTTAAAATTGCTCCCGTTATTCCATAATTTCCCTTTTGTCTACTTTCGACATGTGAAAGTTTTAAAACTATTTTAAAGATAGATTCAAGTCAATATTTTACCGATTTAGGAATATTTTAGATAAAAAGTTAATTAGGTTTGCTTGGAAGGTTCGCTACAACAGCCTTGCAGGGAAGTGTACTGCTTTAAGATGGCGGCCGTTTATAACGCCCGCATCTAGCTTTTTGTAGATGTGCTGCTAACACTACCAAATCTATATTGCATCTAGTACTATATAAATGATATCCACCGTAACATATGGATGTACTTGTAGCAGCTTTTCGCCAGCAGTCAGGTATGTTGTTGTGTTTTTTTTTATCTCGTTGCATGAGTTGAGCTAGAGCCATGAGTTGAGCATTGGCATTACCCGAGGGGCCGGGTAATGGGAAGCATGATGTTTGGCTACTCTCGCTCCGTTCCGTCCCGAAGACCGCGCGGCGCGCTGAGTGTTGTGTACTTCCGCTTTACTTCGCATATTTCAATAATCGGAATTTGGATGTTTGTGAATCGTTCTTGAATCTTCCACGGCTGAATCGCGAATAATCTAAGAATCGGAAATTTTGCACACCTCTACATGGCACTGTTGCTAACCTCCCTAGATGTGGACGGAAAAGAAAAATTGAAGAGAGATTTCAACGAAACATTGTGCGGATGGTGGATAAAGAACCTCGACTAACATCCAAACAAGTTCAAGCTGTCCTGCAGTCCGAGGGTACAACAGTGTCAACCCATACTGTGTCAACCCATACTGTGTCGGCGTCTGAATGAAAAGGAACTATGGTAGGATACTCTGGAAGACCCCATTTATTAAGCCAGGCTGGAGTTTGCCAAACGTACCTTAGAAAGCCAAAAATGTTTTGAAAAAAAGCTGTCTGTTCCGATGAGACAAAAGTAGAGCTTTTTGGGGAAAAGACATCAACGTAGAGTGTACAGGTAAAAAAAAAACAACAAAAAACGAGGCCTTCAAAGAAAAGAACACTGTCACCACAGTCAAACATGGCGGAGGTTCCCTAATGTTTTGGGGTTGCTTTGCTACCTCTGGCACTGGACTGCTTGACCGTGTGCATGGCATTATGAAGTCTGAGGACTACCAACAAATTTTGCAGCATAATGTAGAAAGCTGGGTCTCCTTCTGAGGTCATGGGTCTTCCATCAGGACAATGACCCAAAACACACTTAAAAAAGCACTAGAAAATGGTTTGAGAGAAGCACTGGAGATTTCTAAAGTGGCCAGCAATGAGTCCAGACCTGAATCCCACAGAACACCTGTGGAGAGATCTGAAAATGGCAGTTTGGAAAAGGTACCCTTCAAATCTCAGAGACCTGGAGCAGTTGACCAAAGAAGAATGGTCTAAAATTCCAGCAGAGCATTGTAAGAAACTCATTGATGGATCCCGGAAGCGGTTGTTCGCAGTTAATTTTGTCAAAAGGTTGTGCTACCAAGTATTGGGCTGTGGGTGCCAATACTTTTGTCTGGACCATTTTTGGAGTTTTGTGTAAAATGATCATGATTAATTTCTTCTTTCATTCTCTTTTGTGTTTTCATTGGAAGCAAAATAAATGAAGATACTACTACCAAAGCATTTGTAATTGCAATCATTTTCTGGGAGAAATTTACCATAATCTGACAGAATTGCCGGGGTGCCAATACTTTTGGCAAGCACCATACAACCAAATATATTTGAACAGTTGGCAGTGAGTGATCATGATTTCATGCCATCGTCTAATCTGGTGCTCAGCAACCCGCGGCTCTAGAGCCGCAGCGCTAGCCTAGTTGGCTCCCTTGAGTTTAAAAAAAAGAAATGTTTGAAAATGGAAAAAGATGGGGAGGATTTTTTTTTTTTTTTTTTTTTAATGGTTTCTGTTGGAGGACTAACATGGTATTTACGTCCCAAACCTAAGAAAGGAACTCGTCCGTAACCAAGGAACTGCCTGTAATCTATATGAGTGAGTCCATTCAAATTCACACTTTGATTCTCACGCTGCTGAGAACAGCCTCTCGACAGAGAAGATTCACTAAACGATGATTAACAAATTTGTGCCTTTGATAGAACTACCAAACCTTCACTTGCCAGATCAAGGCACAATGACTGACAAACCTGTCAGTCATTGTGAACATTTAGTTCCAAACGCCAGCTGCACTTGTGACCAAGAAAAGCTGCAGGAGGGCGCGTGAGAAGCTGTACGAACATGAAGTAGATAAACATTAGGCCTGAACGATATTGGAAAAAACTATTGTTGCGATTTTTTTGAGGTGTGCAATATATTGCGATATTATATTGCGATAGTAAAAAAAAAAAAAAAAAAAAAAAATATATATATATATATATATATATATATATATATATATATATATATATACATTTTTTTTTTTTTTAAAGAAATTTTCACTAGATGACTTGAATAGCTGTTTGGAAATACTTTGCATGACACACCGTGACCACAGTGTATTCATATAATACCGTTTCATTTGTGAATGATTAAGATTGCTGTATTATTATGAAGGGATCCAGGAAGCAATGTCTGCACAAAATAGATAATTTATTGAACACAATATTTGACACTTCAACAGCAGCAAATACATTAAATGACAAATAAAAGAGCAGGTGCATTCGTCCCCTAAGTTTTTGAGAAAATATAACAATAAATAAAAACTTCTGTAAAATAACAACAAAGTTGTAAACATAGTTGAACAAAAATATTAAATATGACAAATAAGAGTTGTTCACAAACTATAACAATAAATAAAAACCTCAGTAAAACAATAAAGTTGTCAACATATTTGAACTTAAATATTAAATCTGTCAAATAAAAGTGCAAGTGCATTAGTCCCCTGAGTTGTTTACACAAAATATAACAATATAAAACTGCAAAACTGCAACAAAGTTGTAAAAATATTTAAAAAATATTAAGTATCAAAACTTTATGTGCAGCTGTACTATATATAGTTATTTGAAAAATACGGTTTACAATTAATTTAAATATAAAAGAAACAGAAACTCAATTGAACTTGTAAATAATTGAACTGAATAACAGCAAGTAACTGATGAATAACAGAACCATTTTAACTCCCAAATTTCCTGCCTTCCTGATAGCTGTCACATGAATAAAAAGAAAAGACATTCCTGCAGCTGTGTTATGTATTTGTCTGCATATCGTCCACCTTCCTTGCTCAGCAATTCTCAACTGGGTCTCATAGGTTTTTGGCCAAGACTACTAGTTTATCCACCATTGCAGGCTTGAGACAACAACGTTGGCACGTAACAATGTTCCCACCTGTACTAAAAAGCCTCTGATGGGAAGCTCGTAGCAGGAATGCATAGATACCTGCGTTTTAAATGGTCCCACATGTTCGACGGATTACTTCTTGTTGAGGCAACCATGGCGAGGCACTGTCAACAGGGCTGTTTTTTGTTCCTTATATTCTTGTCGATAGCCAAAATACTTCCAAAACTCCTTTTGGAGACAGTCTTCCCTATTCAACGTGTTGCTTGCTTTCACTTTGAAAACGGCCCCTCCTCCCTCCGCTCTGCTGTTCGGCCCCTCCTCCCTCCACTCCGCTGTAGCAGGGGAGGGGGAGGAGCCGATGACTGCGAGTAGGAGGGAATGAGATGAGAGGCTGTGCGCTCTCCTTCGCGCTCCTTCCTCAAAACAAACGTTTGTGGATTTAAAAAAATGAAATGAAAAAACTATCGCACGTCCTTGCGATGGGACTATTGCGCGTGCGCACATCGCGATGGCGATGTTTAAACGATATATCGTTCAGGTAATAAACATATTTTTAAATTAAAAACCTGATCCTCCAGGCCCCGCCATTCCTTCACCTTTTTTAACGCACCACACACATCATACTCCAAGGGAGAGCTCCGGCAAAGGATGGTGGGACGGGCGGCTGGGTAGAAAGTCCATGCAGCGGGCCCAATGCCCCAAGCCGAGCTCTACTATTTTAATGCATACATCGCACTAGCCTCCCCACTAGGGATGGGAATTGATAGGATTTTTACGATTCCGGTTCCATTATCGATATTGCTTAACGATTCGATTCTTTATCGATTCTAATTTGGGGAAAAAGAAGAACAAACGTTTTGATTGGCATTGAGTTTGTTTTATCAGAAGTCACAACCTTACAAACTCACAACAATGTCAAAAGAGGCCCAAAGCCTCAATATTAACTGTGGCAATAAGTGGCAAATGCACAAGAAAGTGTAACATTTTACTGAAACATTTTTTTAATAGAAATAAAAAATATTGGTATATATTGGCATATAGGTCGTTGGTCTGCCGTTGGCAATATGTGTTAAACTTGCAGGGTTCCCCAAAGTTTTTCCAGTGAGGGCCACATAACTTTTCCCTTCTCTGATGAGGGGCCGCGGTCAGTGTGTAACAGAAAAAGTGTGACGATTGCAGGAGTGCCTAAATGTAAAAAAAAATATTGTTTTTCAGAAAGCCACAATCAAATAACCCTTTCTGGATATTTCACGGAACAAAAGTAAATAAAATAAAAATAATAATATAATATAATAATAATTAATAACAATAACACTATTAATCAAATAGATAATAACCAAATAACCCTCTCTGAGTTCTTCACAGAAAAAGGCCAGAAAATAAATAACACTATTGAGAAAAAAAAATTCAAAACGCTCTCTGGTATTGTTCAGGGGGCCGGACCAAATGTCGGGGCGGGCCGTAGTTTGGGCACCCCATAATACACTTTAATAAAGTGTATTATTTACCAATCAGCATGCCTTTTAGTTTTTATGGTGCTTTCACGCTCAAGTGGGGGCGCCCTTGCGCTTCCTCACGCGAAGAAGAACGCGCTCACGTGAAGAGAGCGCGCTTACACGCAAAGAAGAAATGCCGCATCCAAGCGAGTGAGCGAGTTAGTGAGAGAGGGAAGCACTGCTACGACCCTACGTTCTTTCTTAATGTTTGTAAAATATCTACAGAGGCAACGCCTGTATGTATCATCTTTTGTGGTGTTGTGTGTTTCCACTCGCGATCGCACACTTAAATCCAGTTGTGTAGTGGTTTGAACGATGTGCTAATGCTAGCGAACGCATGCTAATCGTGTTGTTATTACTGAATTAGTAGCTAATCATCGCTGATTTACGTTGATGCAAACCTGTTTGTTATTGGGGGAGAAATTAATTTGTTTCATTTCTATTTTTAGTTTCACTCTTCAAGTGATGGTTGAATAAAGTCATCAAAATATACCAACGTCTTCTGTATTGTCATTTCGGAGTTTAGCTAGCTGTATAGCTGTCTGGTGAAGACAGTGCAGTCTATTCCCTCCCGATGCATTTATCTCCACCTTCCCTCCCGATGAAGTTATCTCCACCTTGCAATGATTGCAAGTCGTGTTGTTGTAATTTTTCCTCGTGAAGTGAAGACACACTTTCGAGCGTTTGAACCTACGTGCTGTCATTCTTATGTTTACGGCTGCAATGCTCGTGCTAAACCATCGTCACCTTTCATTTTCACCCTCTTTCCTGGTGAAGTGTAGCCAAACTTTGGAGCGGGTGGTTCTTGGCGCCATGCTAGTTTGATGCGTCTGGACAACAAGACAGTCACGATGCAATATGCGTCTTCAAGACTCGTTAAAGGGATCGTTAAGGCTTTTTCATTGTGATGTCGAGGCCTCGAAACACTCGGAACCGGTTCGGAATTGGAATCTGATTTCGATTCCCATCCCTACTCCCAACACAATCCCATCACAGTGCTGGGTAATGGCTGCCAGCCGGGAACCTGGCAGCCACAGTAATAGGGTGGTAGGTGGGTCCCACACTCATTCTCTATGGCGTGGTGCCCGGGGCGTGGCCTCCCCTGCCTGGGCTGCCGGCCGCGGGAGGAGGGGGGGGGGGTCGGGGCTCTGATCTCGCGTCGACCTGCGGCTGCTCCTGCCTTCCCCTTTCTACTCTGCCTGGATATCCACACTGCGCTTCGCCACGGGTCGCTGGCTGGACGGCGGTGTATCGGCTGGATGTCGCCTGCTCTGGCGGGGGACCCTTCTCTGCCCTGGGCTTGGTGGGCTGCTGGGGGTCCCGCGGCGTGCTGTGCTGGTTGGGGGGCTGTGGCTTGTGGGCTGGGTGGGCGGACGGGGGTGTGGGCGAGCGTGGGGTTGGTGGTACTTCCCATTTTCCCCATCCCTGAGGGCCGGTTGATGGGAGCACGGGTGGCCCAGGGGACCACCCTGGATCCCGGGGGGGTGACGATGGCTCCTTTTCTGGGCTGCGGGAGGAGGGATGCGCTACCTCCCCGGGCTGGCTGGGTGGGGGTCGTGGCCCTGGGTTGGTGCCTGCACGGTGTCTCCCCTCGTCTGCGTGGCTGTCGCGTATTTGGCGGGGCTCGCGTGCGGCTGGATGTGATTGGCTGCGGTTGGGTGGCGGGTCCCGGTGCCGGGACTGGCAGTGGGGCGGTGTGGGGTCGATTGCCAACGGGCTTACACTCACAAAGGATTCACACGATTACTGGGTCTTGATCACAGAACTGATTTTTGTACACTCTACCCCTCCCAATCACTTAGCTTATAGACTTCCCCACCCCGCTCCCCTTCTTTCCCGGGTCAACAGGCCCCCACATGGTGTCAACCGGAAATACATCTAGCCGACGATAGCACCATCATATTAATAGTTTGTGTAGGCCAGGGCTCACCAAATCTGGACCTCGATGCCATCTATCCTGTCGTGTTTTCCACGTCTCTCTCCCCTAACACACCTGAATCAAATGATTATGTCATCAGCAACCTCTCCAGAAGCTTGATAATGATCCTGATTATTTGATTCAGGTGTGTTGGAGGACGGAGACATGGAAAACACGACAGGAAAAGTGGCTCCAAGGTCTGGATTTAGTGAACCGTGGTGTATTTGTTTAATGTATTTCTTGTTGTTGTTTGTGTTTTTCTTTTCTTCTGTCCCCCCATAACCCCTTCCTGTTCGGTTTTGTCATAATAAACGAGATATGTTGAATGATCACAATGGGAGTAAGTCATATTCTCAATGTGAAACATTAAAACTGTTCAAACCAACTGGACGCTTAGACTTCCATTCTCCGTGTCAAACAGCTGAACAGGGCAGGTTTAAAAAAAAAAAAGAGATGTTCAATGTATAAGCTATAGAGACAAACTTGTGTTCGTCATGTCAAATCAAGTTCATATCTATATATAATATATCCCTTTGTCATATAAAGATCTCGCTGGGCTTCTCACAGTTGACATTGCAAACTTAAATAATTTATTTATTTTTTTGTGTCATGTATTAAAAAAAGAGAGGTGGGGAAAAAAAAACAATCCTTTTTACCCGGTTCCAATCCTATTAAAAATGGCGCGATCGGCCCGATTTCTGATCACGTGATCGGATCGGGACGTCCCTACTTTACAGGTATTTGTTCTTGAGTTATCTTGACAGACATATGGAATTGAATACGCCTACTGCGGAGGTAAAAAAATTCATTGTCCTCTTCCTTTCCACCATTGTAGGGGTTTGGCGCCCTCTCGCCGCCATGCCTCTGGTCACGAGAAACATCGAGCCGCGCTACGTGTGCCGGCAACCTATTCCAAGCAGCGTCCACAGTGAGCTAGAATGCGTTTCCAACAACAGTTTGGCCGCCGTCATCCGCCAGCTTGGCTGTCTCAGTGAGTGTTCGCGCAGCCGGGTGTGTGCGAGATACAACCGCGTCATTATGAACGTTTCGCTTTTGGTGTGCAGGCAAGAATGCCGCGGACGTGTTCAATGGTCTCTTTGAGGAGGCCGAACTTTTTTCCACCCGGATCGAGACGCTAGGGGATCGAGTGGACAGCCTGCAGTTGAAAGTCACTCAGTTGGACCCTAAAGAAGAGGAAGGTAAGGGCGAAGAAATATGCAAACTATTAAAAAAAACTTAACAATTACTGAGATATTTGTTGCTTATGAATACATTATAAGCTGAAGCAACAGTAGGTAACTTTTCAGTTTTGGTCGATTTTAGCGACACTGGTGGACAAAAGCGGTAGTGTTTTGCCTTAAGGAAGACTGCGTTTTCCATGAGGACCAGCGCACACCCGCGACTGCAGATGGATTAAATGACATTTCTATTTCGAGCGGCTGTGTGCAGAATGAATAGTAATGAGGTAATGAATCCAGTTGTGGCTAAAGAATAGCATATGATGGTTAGCAACCATGTGGCTAAACCTCCCAACCCACCAGAACTCGTCAGTGTTGATGAGTTTGGTTGGCGGGGGGTCGTCAACCCAGCGACTGAAAGCCGGACCAATGTTTATTCTTGAGTATACTGGTAGGCTCCATCCCCCCCCCCCCCCAACTTTTTGTGTATTTTGTTGCTCTGCCATCTTTGCAGAATTTGCGCAAAAGCGTTTTTTTTTTCTTGTGTGGCAGGGATCCTGCCACCCTTCTCAAAGTTAATTGGTACCGGTGAAAACAATACAGACTACCTCAAGATATAAAAGAGGTGTCCTTCAACTCGTTTTCAGTCAGCATATCATCATAAATGTTATGAAAATATTTAATAAAGGTTGAAAAATTACCTAGTGTTGCTTTAATAGACTTAATGTTTAGAAATACATTTATTTTGGTGGCATTTTTCACATGCAAACAGACTCCATGGGCATTTAAATAACTAATTTGCTATACATCCAGTCCTATTTGACTGGGAAAGCTGGCAGCGATAACAGCCAGTGTTCTCAGTTTAAATGAAATTGACATCCATAGTTGTCAGTGGCAGGTAGTTCTGTATATTCAGGGGTGCACATAAGTGGTCCCCATGCGCGCATGCGTACTGGACGTAGACAAACGCGCTGGCCCTCAACGGCTTCCATACGCTTTTGCGTACCGATGGCTGACCACTGTATTTGCGGCGGACACGAGAAAATCACTTCTCAAAATGTCAAAGAGGCAGGCCCCACGGAGTAATTATTTCCGTGTTCCCCCACCCCCGTCAAAAGACAGACAGACGACAGAGACGTTACTGGAGCTACCGAAAAAATTGACTTTTGCTGAAAAGTGGCTGCAGGAGGCACCATGGCTAGAAGCAAATGATGCTCGCACGGAAATGTGGTGCAACATTTGCTGTGAGAATCCCAATGTCGCTAATAAGAGCAGCGCATTTAATGTAGGGTTAAAGAATTTTAGCCATCCAAACTTTGAAAAGCACGAAAAAACACAGAGCACGTGGCAATTAAGCAAACTATCGATGTCAGACAGGACCCCACTCGCCCTATGGACAAGTGGCGGAATAAAGTGATTGATGACAGTGTTTCCCATAGGATTTTTTGAAACTGTGGTGGTGGGCTGCATCGGAGTCGGACAGCCTCACCATGTCGTGCCACGGCGAATTTTACGTTACGCTACGTTACCCTATGTAATAATGCGACTTTTTTCTCGTAGCAATAGTACGACTTACATCTCGTAGTGACTCAGGGTTGGCAACCCAAACTGTTGAAAGAGCCATATTTGACCCCCCCCCCCCCCCCCCCCAAAAAAAAAAAAAAAAAAACCTGATACAGTATGTCTGGAGCAGTAAAAAATTAAAAACCTTGTACAAGCCTTATTATTATCAATACTAGCTATATTAGCCTATAGAAATGACTAAGTTGGCTAGAAATACATAATTAGCCTTCATGAGTAAATGTTTATTTTCCCTGCAGTGGATGTTATAGCGCACAACGTGACTACTCTGTTGTACGATGCCACCACAAGTTTAACTTCATTACAATATTAATGAATTGAAAGAATGTTTGTGTCATGTTTGTCCTCCTAGAAATCCTATTAAAACAAAAAATATATTTCCCTCCCCCATCTTTTTCCATTAAAAAAAAAAAAAAAAGCTCCGAAGCAGCGCTGAAGAGCCGCATGCGGCCCGAGAGCCGCGGGTTTCAGACCGCCGTCGTAGTCCTCCTTTTTCCTTTTTATTTGACCCTCATAAGTACTACATTACCACAATAATACCAGTCCTTCTGTCAACTGACCCATTTACAGGACTGGGGGAATTCTAATAGCCGTGTAAAGAGTTTTACTTGATTCGGTGAGAAGGTGAATAGTTTTTCCCCGTTGTTCGTGAACTAAATTTCCACACAAACGCACATCGAGGTACCATTAACTTAGCAAGGAGAGGTATGAGAGTCATTTTTCGAGTGTCCAAGTTTCGTCAGCCGTAATTGTCTGACGTTGGCGCGCCGGTGTTGTGCCGAAAAATAGCCACTCCAAGCGAAATGTCCCCCCCTGACGGGAGCGCCCACACGTCACTCTTACAAACAGCCTTTTCTTACCAATCGGTGGACACGGAAACGACGTTATTGTACCGTGAATATGTATCATTTTACTCTGCTTGAACTAATAAATATTTTACTGTGACCAACGCTCTGAAAATAGAGCAAGGCTTTATTTTGGGCCCCGCCTCTCCGCGCAAGTCCAATCAAAGTTTGCTTTCCGTACAAGACGGCCGTCCACTGCTCACTTTCGCCGAAAAGTCCGATCCAAACAATTGTAATGCCCCGGATATGGGGAAGAAGGAGAGAAGTCTGTATTTTCTTACCCACTTGATTGTGGTAACAATAATAAAGACAAACAATAACAAAATAACAGCGGGCTGCTACGACATGCGGCCGCTATCTCTCGCTATCTCGCTCGTTCTCCCATTCTTCCTACTCGTTCCCCTTGCGTCTCTTAAGGGGGGGGCCTGCATAGTTATGAACATTACGCTACAATACACAATGAATAGGTGTCCGCTGAACTCCTCCCACTCGGCTGCCGCTAGTTTGAAGCGGCCTTAAATAAATAAATAAATAACTACTCTAAAATGCTACTCTATACCCGCGCGAGCGAGAAGTAGAGTGGATTGGGCTACAGCTGTGTAATCGGCTGACTGACGCATCTGATTATTATCTTCTTTTTTTTTCGGCGGGGGGGGGGGGGGGTGTCAAAAGAGACTGTGGCGGGCCGAAACAAGACTGGCGGGCCGCCACAGTCTCGTTCATTTGTGGGAAACACTGGATGAACAGCGCCATGCACTGACAAACGTGTTTTTGCTCGCATTTCACAAAGCTAAACATGCACGTTCAATGAACTGTTATGAGGAGGACATCCCACTTTTACAAAGGCTTGGAGTTAATGTGGGAGCCGCATATGAATGCCCTTTATTTTGAATTAGTGCTTGTATGTTTATTTCTTTACATTTCACTTCAAAGTAATGGCAATTTCGTTGTGCCAGTTGATGTTAATCAAGCGTTAATTGTTTATATAATTAATCAAAGGTAATTGGCTCTAAGTAAAGCTTGTCATAATTTTATCGCATCAGGCGGGTCGGCTCTCAAGCTCAATGAGGACCAAGTCACATCTCCAGGCCCTCCTCTGAGAACCTGGGCAAAAAAAATATGTGCACCCCTGTATATATTGAAAAAAACAACTTTAGACTGTTAATGTGTATATCTGTTTCTCTTCATTTTAATGTTGTTTTTATTTACATTTTATTATTGTGTAAATTTATTCATATGTACCCGTTTATAATGCGCACCCTAATTTTACCACCAATAAATAGAAGAATACAAGAAAACAGAGCTCGTGTACAGATACAGAAATGTCATTTTACTGACTGGTGAAACACAGCACAAGCATAGCGTATTGGTAGTTCAAAACATTACCATAGACTGACAATATTCACGGTAATAATATGATTTGACAACTTCTCC
The DNA here is from genome assembly GCF_030265065.1 of Corythoichthys intestinalis. Lineage (NCBI taxonomy): Eukaryota > Metazoa > Chordata > Actinopteri > Syngnathiformes > Syngnathidae > Corythoichthys > Corythoichthys intestinalis. The sequence continues at coordinate 30,485,083 of NC_080416.1, forward strand.
AGCTTACCAGAATCTAGGAGAAAACAAAACAGATGTGACTTTTCTTTTAAAGGCTGCTGTATAACTTGCTCATTTCATCATGATGAATAAATGTTTCTTCCATGGATTGATACGGTAAAATGAAAGTGACAACGTAAGTCTAAAATCCGAGAGAGCTCATCGCTGTCGACACGACAGTAACAATAGGAACTATTGTTATTTGGGTTTGAGTTTCCCGAGGGACAGATATAGTTGACGGACACACACAGGAAGTCTGTTTTTTGTTTGTTATGGTCCGAGTTGCGGAGCTGCAATAAACTTTGACTCAAATGAGTTCAAGAAACTAAATTCTGTGCTTTATGAAGAGTGAAAAAAGCAGAATTTAACACAGACGAAATCATTCGGCCGATCAGAGTGAAGTATTACCGAAACAAAATGGTGACGTCACGTACCGTAATGGTCGGCAACGGATCGCCACATACGTTTCTTCAACACAACGTGGCCATGTCAATAAAAAAAAAAAAATCGGTTTATATATACGTATATATAAAATATATGTATATATATATATATATATATATATATATATATATATATATATATATATATAATCTGTCTCCATCCATGTACCCATTTATAATGCGCACCATGATTTTACACGTTGATTTTGGGGGGGAAAAAGTGCGCGTTATATTCGGGAAATTACGGTAAATCATTATCATTTTACACAAAACTCCAAAAATGAGCTGGACAAAAGTATTTGCACCCTCAGCCTAATACTTGGTAGCACAACCTTTAGACAAAATAACTGCGAACACCATTCTTCTTTGGCCAACTGTTCCAGGTCTCTGAGATTTAAAGGGTGCCTTCTTTAAACTGCCATTTTCAGATCTATCTACAGATGTTCTATGGGATTCAGTTCTGGTCTCATTGCTGGCCACTTAAGAAGTCTCCAGTGCTTTCTCTCAAACCATTTTCTAGTGCTTTTTGAAGTGTATTTTGGGTCATTGTCCTGCTGGAAGAACCATGACCTCTGAGGAAGACCCAACTTTCTCACACTGGGCCCTACATTATGCTGCAAAATTTGTTGGTAGTGTTCGCACTTCATAATGCCATGCACACGTTCAAGCAGTCCAGTGGCAGAGGAAGCAAAGGAACCCCAAAACATCTGTGAACCTCCACCATGTTTGACTGTGGGAACCGTGTTCTTTTCTTTGAAGGCCTCGTTTTGTTTTTTTCCTGTTAACTCTTATGTTGATGCCTTTTCCCAAAACACTCTACTTTTGTCTTCCAAAACATTTTTGGCTTTCTCAGGTAAGTTTTAGCAAACTCCAGCATGGCTTTTTATGTCTCTGGGTCAGAAGTGGGGTCTTCCTGGGTATCCTACCATACAGTCCCTTTTTATTCAGATGCGGACAGATAGTACGGGTTGACACTGTTGTACCATCGGACTGCAGGACAGCTTGCACTTATTTGGATGTTACTCGAGGTTCTTTATCCACCATCCGTATTGTCGGACAGAATTGCAGGGGTGCCAATACTTTTGGCCAGCAGTGTATGAATTAGGGCTGCAGCTATCGAATATTTTAGTAATCGAGTAATCGACTGAAAATTCTATCGATTAATCGAGTAATCGGATAAAACAAATATATTTTTAGGTGAAGAGCAATTATAGATTTACATGAGAAAACAAGACATTTTATCATTTTCAGTCAATCAATGTCTTTATTTTTTATGTATATTGTTGAAAACAGCGAACAATTGCGTCTCAGATGTAACTAGAATTTAAAAAAAAAAAAAGACTAATTCACTGCTTTCACTCAAAAAACCTTTAGATCTTATTTAAAAAAATATATATATATATGTATATATATATACACACACCTAAAAATGCCTTTACGCTTGATAACACACATCACTTAAAAGTTAGGATTTCCCCCCACGTTTTTCAATTGAATTTCTATTTGTGTCAAGCCATTTTTAAGTTCTAGTTAAGGTCCTGATAGGATTTTGAGTTTTTGCACTGTTCAAAATAAATGTATGATACAGGCTGTATTGGAGCACATTAGGGACTAGTGCTACTTGATGTTTTATCCAGCAATGACTACTGAGCTAAAATTGATAGTTAGCATTATTGAGTTTTTATTTGACACCCTTATCACTCCACAACGCTATGTTATGTTAAAGCCTGTATGTAAGACACGTTAGCCACGCATCGAAAGTGGTTTTAATTGATTGAAACCTAGCCCTCCGCAGGGCTAACGTAAGATGAGCTAGTAGTGACAGTAACATTAACATTATATATTAGCGCTTAGCGCTCTTTATTAGCGCTTAGCGCTCTACTGCTTTAAGATGGCGGCTGTTTGCTAACGCTGCCCAGACGCGGCCTAGTCTGTCATTGCGCATCTAGTTCAACATACATGTGATCTCTATGAGACTTACCAGACGCTAGCTGCAACTAATGTAGCATGTGCGGGCTAGTATTTAGCAACGTCGGCGTCGTTTGTAGCGGTTGTCGGCTGCAGTAAGTTTTTTTTTTTGCTTCTTCCTCTACGCACGTGACATCAGCGCGTTGTCCCGCATTAAAAGTAGTCCGAGCAAAACGTGATGCTTAGAGCTGTCAAAATAAACGATTACTCGAGGTGAATAAAACTACTCGGATCAGTTTTTAAACTCGAGTTACTCGAGTTGCTCGAGTATTCGTTTCAGCTCTAGTATGAATCGATAATTGTTGTATCGCAAATTGTATCCGGTGTATCCATGTTCCCACCCCTAGTGCAAAGTCTGCAAAAAGACATTTGTTAGAGATAATGGGGGGGTCAAAGCTGAGTCACCGCACATGAAAGGCGAAAAACACCAGTTACAGTGAAGTTAAAAAAAAAAAAACATCAGAAATTGTTGCGACATATTTTGGTCTCAAATGATATTTATAAGGGCTTAAAAGTGTCTTAAAAAGCATTAAATTTGACTTGGAAAACACTGCAAGAACCCTGATGCTTTCAAGAGAGGAAGTCAAGTGTACCAAGTGAATTTTTGTATACGTTGCAGTGTCCTTACAGGCCATCACCACTCGCAAGGCATTCCGCAGCAGTCTGACACAGGACCAACAGATGTTTACCAGGCCGTCTCTGCCCATGCCGGTACAGGATACCTACATCACGTGTGACCCACCGCCACCACTGAACCTCCTCACCCTGTACCGGTACGTAGCCATATCAAAACTAGCGTGAGCGTTTGTTTCCACCACAGTGAATTATTCATAGACAGCACACGCAACCAAGGCTTTTAAAAGGGAGGCGTGTCCTGTGATAACGGAGAACAGACCGCACAAAAGTTTTCATGCAGTAAAAAAGTCAAATGATAAGCACTAGGGAAACCCTGTCATAAGAATAAATCATTTTCATTAGGGCTGCAGCTATTAATTACTTAAGTAATCAATTAATCTATTAGTTCGAATAATCAGATTCGAAAGACTTAATGCGTTGCAGAATACATTTTAGGAGATGTAAGACAAAAGCTAGATTGGATTGCACTTTCAAAAGAGCATTACATGAGTATACAAAGTAAAGTGTTAGTGTTTTTTTTTTTTTTTTCCAAACTAAGCACTCCCATTTCACAATAAATATAGATAAAAATTAAACGAGGATCGAAGTACAACAAAAGAACAATTGTCTAACTTGCACAGCTAAAGTCCGCTAGCTTTCGTAACAAATCTTTCAAACATTTCATCATTGTTTGAGAAAAAAAACAATCGTCAAAAAATAATAATTTTTAAAAAATTGTTGCTTTTTTTATTTTTCTTTAAAATATTTAAATAATATTGGTTGCAAGAGAAGTGTTTTAATCATTTATAGGGCAAATGACTTTAAAAAGACAAATACTATGTTTATCATTTATATAAATTTGTTTTTTTTAAAAAAATTAGTTGTAATTATTGTATTTCAATATAGATAGAAAGAAAATTAATAAAATGTTAACCCTTTAAGATCCGGGCCTATTTTGTCTGAATTTGAATGCCTTTTGATTTTTGATGTTGCCTTAATATTTACAACAACAACAACAAAAATTCACAATGGCCTTGTTGGGTCTTTTTTTCAGGACACCATAACCTTCATGTCCAAACTGTTGTTTTCTTTAACGGACAAATTATAATCAATATTTTGGACCCAAACAGACAAAAAAAAAAACAATCCCAAAAATTCTTGTCAAAATTTGTAATATTGATGTCCTATTGCAAACCAAACATGCCAACGAACAGTTTTAAAGCTTGAAAATATTTATTCAACTTGTTAGGGATAAATATTCAACAGAAAAAATAAGACTCAATAGTTTTATATTTGATAATTCAACAGAAACGGCAGGTATGGTCATAGACGTTTTTGGTCTTTACACATACTATGATCATAACAGGTTATATACAGTAGACCAACGGTGCAAGGAAAAACAAGAACACAAAAAGGGTTTGGAGGATATCTCTTTGTGAGGTTAGGTATTGCACCCATCACTTTATAAAAAGTAGATACATTCAATCAACCTTCTCAAACACACACATCTAGCCAATAATAATATTAACACACATGTTCTAATGTGAAATAATATCTTCCAAACTCTTATGTATTTTCTTTATTTCAACGGGCATTTTGTTGCGCAGAGATGACGGAAAGGAGGCCCTCAAGTTTTACACAAATCCCTCCTACTTCTTTGACCTATGGAGGGAGCAGATGCTGCAGGACACCAAGGACATCATGAAGGAGAAACGAAAGCACAGAGTGAGTCGCTCACGTGATCGGAAATCGGGCCCGATCACATCATCTTTAGAAAATCGTAATCGGGTGAAAAAGATCAGGTTTTTAAAGTGTATCTATTTTTATTTTCAAGTGTTAATCCATTGGCTGTTGTTGCAGAGAATAGACGTCCAATCCATTTTGGCTAGGTTCAGACCGCAGGTCTTAATGCACAAATCCGATTTTTTTGTGTTTATACAACTTGAGTGAGGCATTAACTTGACGGTCTGAACGTGACAAGTAGACCATTTCGAATCTGATCCAGGTCACTTTCGTATGTGGTTTATATCAGATCTGGGCCACATTTTTCCAGAATGTAGCGGCTGTCTGTTAAGTTCCCCAAATTAGAATTCATGCAGCAATTACATCAGCAAAGAGCGAAAGCCGTAAGCAGGACGGCAGCGACGTAGCTGTGCATTAGCTTTAGCGCCTAACTTGAACTCTGCTTTTACGCATGGGCGCTCACAAAAAAAATAAAATGAAGAAAAGGATAAGCCTGATAATGCTTTTTTTTTTTTTTTTTTTTTTTTTTTTTTTTTTTTTTTGTGCACCAAATGAGCAATATTTCAGTACTGCTTACATGGCCGAGTTGGGGCAAACTGACGCACCCACAGGCTCATGCGTGTGCGTGACGCACGCACAGTACATGCATGCGTTCGGTCAATCCATATAAACTTTGAATATAGGACTAACAGATATGAATCGGATATGCCTCCATCTGAACGCAGCTTTGGAAGATTGGAATCGGGGGATCATGATATGAAGAAGATAATTTTTTATTTAAGGGTTACAAAGCAACAAGATGTTCAAGGATGGCATAAAAACAAACGTTTTATACTATGCAACATTTTTAGAAGATGGGGATCGAGTTGTATTTTTAATAGTTACATAGCAACAAAATAATGAAGATGGTTAAGGTCAAAAGAGACAAAAAAATGTATATTTTGTAATAAATCATTAAATAAATTAATTTATCGGATCGTTACTCTGTGTGGACAGATCATCAAAATCGGGTTACTCGAACTCTGGTGCAATGATATGTGACCGGAACAACTCTACAAAATACCGTGATGTTGAAAACAGCTGTAATGTGTACCTAACTACTGTATCGAGCCTAACGACTCGCTTTTCTCGAGCAGAAGGAGAAGAAAGACCACCTGAACCAACGGACCCTCAACCCGCGTAAGATCAAGACTAGAAAAGAAGAATGGGAACGTCGCAAGATGGGCGAAGAGTTTGTGGTGCCCAAGAACGAGATGATGTAAGTGGACGTGACACTCATTAGTAGATTGGTCTATCTCAGTGCTTCTCAATTGTTTTCTATCCCCCCCAAAATCATCCTGCCGCCTCTGTAAATAGAATCATTTGTCTATAAAATGATCAAATGATAATAAGCACACATCTGCATAACATTGTTTCCTTGTTAACATTAAAGAAAAAAATATAGATCAACTTACAATAAAGTATAACTTTATTAACATTGTTTTTTTGTTTGTAACAGAAAACACTGAAAGCGCACCAATTTGCCTGAATTTAAAAAAAAAGACACTTAAGGCACATTTTTTGACTTATATAATACAAAAAAATTAAAAAATTATAAATCAATAAATGATAATAAATTCAAATTGATATGCAACATTAACTCGGAACAATATGCAAAACAAAAATTAATAAAACAAGAACGAGTATCACTGAGTAACTCGGTATGCCACCTTGTATGATGCTAACAGTGCTCGGTAGTTTACTGATGTAGCACTCACAAAGCTGCACAATTTTTGGCAATATTCAGCACGTTTTCGCAGAAAAAAATTCAAGCGGCTTATAATGTGATTGGGGTCTAATGTCTTTAAGTGACGTCTTCATTGATTTCGCTTCATGCTGTTCGCTGCCAACATTTTTGGACACTAAACATACCGGTCTTTTCTCGTCTCCCACTGTATGACAAGTGAAACACTACGTACACTTTCCTTGTCATATTTACTAGGGTTACTTCATTTATCCTGTTCTTTGCTCTGCGCTCTTGTTAAATGCAAAAATACTGCGCACACTCTGAAAATGAGAGCGCCACTGCCACCCACTAAGTGACTGCAATTTCAGGTTTTTCTAGTATGGCAGAAATGGACGTCCGAAATAATTATTTTTCTCCTGATTAGTCTGCAGACTTTTTTTTACTGATTAGTCGTCTAGTCTAATAATACTTTTTTTTTTTTTTTTTTTTAACTAATCTTGCAATTCAATTTTTGCTGACGATTATTAATTGACCCCAAAATTTTTTGAACACTTAAATTCTTTATTAAAGTACAAATGAACACATAGATAACAATAATAAATCACAACTAAAGAATGAGGTCAAATGCTGATGGCATTAGCTAGTGCCAAAGAATGGAATGTAAACAGATTCAGAACACTGTGACTTCACTTTTCCAACAGGATTCAAAACAATTCTTTCTCTTTTCGTGATATGTTTTTACTAAAACTGAATGAAGTACGTAAAAAAAACTTAATGATACACATTGATAAGATGCTACGACGGATTATTAGGGCCAAATTAATACATTTTAGAAAAGGACTATGAATTTAAAGTTGTACATTGCTACGACAAAAAAAAAAAAGTCTCATTATTACTAGGCATGTGCCGGTATGATTTTCTGGCTGTATAACCTTAAGCCAGTGGTTCTTAACCTTGCTAAAGGTACTGAACCCTTCGGAATTTCATAATCAAGCCATTCTTTTACGAATTCAAAAACGAGCAAGATAACACCTAAGTGAATTCCTGTTCAAATTTCTTCCAGATTTCGAATTTACCACTAATAATTTTGCCTTTTGCTGTTCTTGATTTTCACGTTGGTAAATGAAACTCATTTCATTTCACACTAGTTTTCTGCATGTCTGCATTCTCATTTTATTGTTGCGTCCTTGCATCACATACTATTTTCTTGGCGTAAAATGAAGCTTTTTTTTTTTTTTAATCTACGCAGTTCACGTTGTCTGTATGTCTGTTGTACTTCCTCATACCAAGTGCCAGTCAACCTTCCACTGAGCAAACAGATTTCTCCTCCCATAAGATAGAGGGCTAGCAGTTGAAAGAAATGGAATAAAGCCTGTAAATTAAGGGCAAACCAGTCCAAAACCTGGTCTAAAACGCCAGTTTGCCTAGATTTTGTCAGCATACAAAATAGGCCTCTGCGTTTCATAACCTTTACCGAACCCCTGAGGCTTACTCACCGAACCCCTGGGGCTCGATTGAACCCCAGTTCAGAACCACTGCCTTAAGCCAAAATATCACGGTTTCACGGTATCACGGTATTGCAATTACAGCTCTAAAATGTGTTACTTTGAGATATCTTGTTTAAAAAAAAACAGTTCCAGTAAACAGGATTTTTATTTTTCAAAACATATTAACAATTTGGAACATAAGTATAATGTTAAGTTAAAGTAAAATTTTTTTTTTAATTACAAAATATTCTAAATAAAATTAAAATAAATGCAGTCCTTTAGGTGAGCCTAAACCCACAGCCATAGCTCCAAATTATTACCATCAGAACAAAAAATATTGAATTATTTTCCATAAAAAGCACATGTGTATAACTTGTTTCTCGTTTACATTATAGACACGCTCTCTTTCTCAACACACAGTTATCAGAGAAAAAAAGCCACAGCTACACTAAAACGCTGGAGTTAACTAGTAGCTGGTGGGAAATGTTCATGATTGTGTTTTCTAACCTTTAATTATGTACAAATTGCCTCCTAGGCAGCCACCCGCCGCAAACATGTTTTATGTGTCGGTTGGCCCTCGTACTCTAAGCTGCGGCCGTTTGTAACTTTTCTGTAGCTGAAGTATTCCCATACCAGCGATTTAGTTTTCTTCGATGGGGGGAAAAAGTTTAGGAATTTCACTTCCTCCAGCCATCGTGTAGCACAGCTGACTCACTGAAACTGAGCAACAACCGGTGGGGGAGGGCTGTGCCTTACTGCTGCAAGCGAGGGATTTCTCCCTGCATTTTTGGGACATAAAAAATAGCTAATACCTTAGAGACGGTATGACAGAAAATGTTTGCGGTTTTGAAACCTTGAGGTTTTCATACCACGGTATACCTTGAAACGGGTGATGGGCACATGTCTAATTATTACCTATGGTTATGTTCTTGCTGTGAGCTGCTACGCATTTTACATACATGTACCATAGCTAGGAGCTACGACGAAACATTAGTATTGGCATTCTTCCATTGATTATAATTTCATGTACCTGAAGCAAAATAATAAGGATTTCCTTATTTTTAAAACCGATTCTAAAACAGAAGATACTTTCAATATTGTTGATTTTAACAGAAGCGGCAACGCGCTACGTAATGTACGTAGCTGCTTATTCAGCTACTTTAGCCCCTAATACTCCGTCGTACGACGCAAATAAAGGCAACTTCAATAAAAAGAAAATGTCGTTACATGGACTTAGGATCGGCCAACTTGTTGTCTCCTCTCGTCTTCCAAAATTTATACCTGGGTGACGGTGCTTCAGGTGGTCTCATGGCCGACGTGCTGCCGTTTTATACAAGCTCGGCATTGCAGAGACGCCAACGACAGTGACACTCTTCTTTGTTTCGTTAAAATAAATCCATGCTTTGGACACTCTGATCTGCTTTTTGGGCTTTGTGCCACTTTCCCCGCTCACATCCCGAGTGTCTGCCATTCTCAACTTTCCACACATACACAGTATGTATATATATATAATATTAGGCCTGAACGATATTGGAAAAAACTATTGCTGCGATTTTTTGGGGGGGTTTGCGATATTATATTGCGATATTAAAAAAAAAAAAAAATTATTAAAGAAATTTTCACTAGATGACTTGAATTGCTGTTTGGAAAGACTTTGGATGACTCACAATGACCAGTGTACAGTGATCCCTCGTTTTTCGCGATTAATGGGGACCAGAACCCGCCGCGATTAGGCTCGAGCGTTTACGTCACAGCAGCACGGGATCATGCGAGATTTGCGACAACGCAGCCGTTTCGGAAGCACGTCTGCATCACGGGACATTTAAACTTAACGGCAAATACAATTCAACTACGAGTACCAAAGATGGAAAAAAGTAAGGAAAACTTGCCAGGTCGATACAGAGACAAACTTGTTACCACGGCGAAGGACAGATATGTGAGCAATTTTAAGGATGTGAAAATGTTGACCCTTACGAGCAAGCCGAACACAAATGGAATAAAGATGTCGACAAGCTTCCACCACTACGCGAAATGGACATCATGCTGTATTTAGTGTTTGATGTAAGTTAATACACTCATCAGCAATTCCGAAACTACAAATCGCTACAAAGCTACGAACAGTTTTGCTGCGGATGGGTGCAGGATCTGCACATTATGACCATAGCAAACGGCAACACCATCTTTCTAATCTTTCTAGCAAAGGTAGGCAACGTGTGTTTACATTAGTCTGTGACCACGGATGTACACATTTTTTGTTGCAGAAAATGTAGCCTGTGTACAAATTCTTTGCCACTCTCTCACGTCAAAATATTACAGCTTTTTCATTTAGCAACGACAGGAATTATGTCTTATGAAGACAATGCACATGTATGCATGCTAGTTGTTTATCTGTAGCTATAGCTAACAACAGCCGACTTAGGGCATAAAGTTACCGAAATTTGCGTAAACAAACGAAATTAACTTACCGGAGTGGAAGTGCATAGAGCAAACATAGAATCAAACGTTATGCCCTTCCTTCTGATCGAGGCCACCCATGCCATTCTTCGACGTTTGGTAAGTTCAGATATGACCTTTCCCTCGCCTTTTCTCTATGTAGGGATCCGGAAGAAACTCAATGGTGTTCCGTCGAGCTGTACATTCTCCTTTCTATTCGATCGGTTGTTGCAATTCTTTACCGCAGAATAATTTCCAACCATTTTTAAAGAGCGACCTGTGTTGAAATGCCTCACTGTTTATGTTTCCCGCTTCCAAAATGGCGATAGCGGCGGAAACCTCGCGAGTGCCACGTCATACGCTCGAGCCTAATAAGTGAAAAACCGCGAAGTTGCGCACCCCGCCCCCCAAATTTTTATTTTTTTGTGTGTGTGCTCAATGTATTTATTCAGATTTAGCATTGGAAAGAGATACATACAAGGCATGTTTTTTTCTCACTTTTTCCCCAAAGTATGATTTTAAAAAATGTGTCTGATATATATATATATATATATATATATATATATATATATATATAAATGGTTTTAAGCACTTCAAATGTAATAATTATGATCAGTTTTAAACATAACTGTCCAACCAAATCATTTTTGAACAACAATAAAGTACTGTAGTAGAAAAATGCTTGGCTTTATTAAATACTTCTGTTTATCTACCTTAGCTGTGACTCTTGGTGGACATGTAGAAATTACAAACTCCTCATGTACACTTCTTGCATTTAATTTATATGTCTCAATCGTCTCCACACACACATTCATTCCAAAGCGGCTTCCTTGCAGAAACTGTTTAACAAGTTAAATGATGATTGACAGCTGCTGCGCTGTGATGTCCGCTTCTTTGCCAAGATCAAAGATACCAGCATCGTTAACTTTAATAAGCAAGTGCTGCAGTGACTGTGAGGTTCAAAGAGCTGGGAGAGGAAGGGTGTGAGGCTCTGCGCAGAGCAGAAAGCAGGGCGTATGTGGATTAAAAAAAAAACAAAACTATTGCACGTCCTTGCGATGGGACTATCGCGCACGCACACATCGCGAAGGCAATGTTTAAACAATATATCGTTCAGGCTTTATATATATATATATATATATATATATATATATATATATATATATATATATATATACACTCACACACACACACATACAGGGTGTTCCAAAATGTTTGACCCCATTTCGTTAGCCAATAATTTTGACAGTTTTCGTTGGAATGACCTCAAATTTTCACAGCCAGTGTAGAAACGTTTCAAGTTTTTGTGTGTAACGTTTGGCATTTCTATCTTTTCAGGTTAAGAAATGCTGTTTACTTCAAAAGAAAAAACATTTTGCATGTTAGAGTATGCTCGGACTCAGTCACCGAAGACAGTGCAGCGTGCCTTCACAAATTTTGTGAAGAAGGCACCAACTACAAAACAAATGAGGACTTTTTCTTTTTTTCAGCGAGTTTGTCACGAGCTCGAATACCGACTCGACGTGTGCAGAGTCACAGGCGGCGCTCATATTGAACATTTATGAAAATCTGTCATGGAACCAACAAATATTTGTACTTTTCTTTGTAAATTTAACCAGTAAAACTTAAAACCTTCAACATAAAGTGTATTTAGTTTCATTAAGATCCATCAAGTAGTTTCCGAGATATTGGCATTTAGAACGGGGTCAACCTTTTTGGAACACCCTGTATATATATATGGAGGAAAACACTGAGGTGACTTGGAAGTTCCGACTCCCAATTTGGCCAAATTTCCAAATTGTCCTATATGCATGTTTAATACATCATTGGAAAGCTGAAAATCTCAATTTTCTGGGGTAAGAAAAATTTTGAACTGGAGGGCATTAAAAAAAAGAAAAAATTTAAACAGCGAAACCCTATGTGGAGGTGAGAGCAGAATTAAAGACGCTAGTGATGCACGATAATGCATTTTTCAACCGATACCGATAACCGATAATTTCCTCCTCATTCCAACCGATAACCGATAATGTCAAGCCGATAATTCTATTAAAAGATTTATGTAAAATTTTAAAGTATACACAAAAGAAAATATTACTGTGCAAAAATATAATTTATTGCTCTTTTTTTCAACATAAAGTATGAACAAGTCGTCAGTTCAAACATCCAAATAATGACAGATTGTCTGACATTGTGTAATGGTAAACCTTTGGCAACAATTACTTACAGAGTAAATACCTAAGTTGCACAAAAATGCATTTAAAAGTAAGCCATTCCTAACATATATAACATTAATCCGCTGCAAAACACACCTCCTTAAAACTAGTCAGTTTTAAGTGTAAATCTATTGGCAATAAGTGAAATTATCTGCCATCGCTTCAAGTGTATTTCTCTCAGATTTCTTGGAAGAAAAATAGCTAGCTGAAAATAATCTTAACAGCCTTGTTTTAAGCAATACATTATTATACTTAATCCTAAAAAAACTTGAAGAAGGAAAGATTTTGAATAATATTTGTGGCTACAGAATATCGATTTAAGAATTTGATTACCTACTGTGACTGTAATTGAGCAGAGAAATAAGTTAAATAATTTGAAAAGTGATTGCTAATGTTATATGCTTTGTTGCACACTGTGAAAATGATTACCTCAAAGGAGCGAGATGTCATGTACCCATTCTGGAGCGCTTTGTTTACATTTGCGGCTTTCACGACATTTGCGATACAGCAGCTAAACTGCTACACGGCAGTACTATTTGGACGGAGTTGGAGCTCGCATCCACGTGCGTGTTGTTTTGTGACTGAGTTTTATTAAGCCGAAAATAAAGGCAGCGTTACAAAGTCATCTGACCGCTCGTCATTTCACATTGTGAATGCATTATTGACTGGCTCACTTCGTTTTCTCCATGTTTAAATTATCTTATAACCACTGTGCCGTCATGATAAGCTTGCTTACCGGACATCACTTTTTCATGAAGAATGGTGGTCGTATAAACTGCATTATTTTTTTTATCCAGGGCTTTGGTTCTCGGGTCATTAAGGTAAAAAAAAAAAAAAAAAAAAAAAAACTGTGTCTCGTCTCGGCGGCGGTGGCAGCTACATTCGTCCCGGATAATCCGGCCGGTTCGCCGCGGCGTATTCGGGTCCTGGCTCTGCTCGCACGCCGTGGGGGAACGCTCGAGAAACCGGGGTGTTCGCCGGAGGTCCAAAGGCCGGGGAATCGGTCTCGGCCCGCCCCGCCTATGGCGAGGCGGCGGCGGCCTGCCGGACTGGCCAGAGCGGCGGGCTCCGTCAGAAGACGGCTACTTGCCGACTATCGGTCTCCAGTAGTGCCGGTGTTTAGCCTTAGATGCGAATTTACCACCCACCTCGGGCTGCATTCCCAAACAGCCCGACTCTGTATCGTCACAAGCCCTGTAGTTTAACTTAGTGTTTACAATAGCTTTAGCATTCCTGCTAGCAGCAGCCTTGTATTTGTTCCAAAATTCTTTGTGATGCAGTTTTAAATGGCTGCTGGGTTAGTGGTTTTGAATGAGGACGCGTTCTTTCTGCCTCGTGGAACTTATACGGTACGTTTTGCAGATGGCGAGAGCGTCATTTTTTTAGTAACAGCCGCCATAATATTCAACTACTTCTTGTCTTGTAACTCCGCCTCCTCAACCCCTCCTCCCTCAGGGGCTTCAGAGAGGGGAGGGGTTGAGGAGGCGGCGTGCTGAATTCTTCGGTTGCGCACATTTGGAGGCAAAATCAAGTATATAATTATCGGATTGCATTATCGGTTGAATTTTTTAATTATCTGGATTATCTGTGTGACGTCATAATTGCCATTATCGGCCGATAATTACCGGTGACCGATATTATCGTGTATCTTTAAAAGACGCCATGACTTTAACAAAATATTATCGTGTACTTACCTTGTTTCGATCCAAAAACTCCATGTAGCATGTATCACTGAGTGTCAAGACACTGCTGTGAATGGCCACAGCTGGATTTTTTTGGCAATGTTTTTTTTTTTTTTTTTTTTTTTTTTTTTCAATTTTTCTTTGTTTGGATCAATTATTTGTCATCTAAATTTTGGGGAAAATGCGACAGTAACGAAAAAAATACAATTCAGCGATAGTTATGAGGTAAATATCCGTGACTTTTTTCCAGACGCCAATTTTTTCACTGTGACTTAATTTGTTTAAAAGTTTAAAATACGCGAGTGAATCATTTTTAAAGTCTTTAAATTTTTTTTTTTTTTTTTTTAACTAAATATTAGACATCAATTAATGATTCTAAACTAAAAACAAAAGACACTTTGAATAATAAATACGATTACTTACCTTCTTTTTATGGCTAGGTTGAAACAAAAGTGGTTGCGCGACGTCTGTAAACAGGGGTTTTAACTGTTGTATTTTAAGCCAAAACAACTGTTGTGTTTCATAGAACAATATATCTATATGCTGCCATAGCATGCATGAAGCCCCCGAACTATTTTTAATTTGTCCGTTTTACCCTGAAAACCCCCGTTTACAGACGTCACGCAACCGCTTTTGTTTCAACCAGCCATAAAATGAAGGTAATTAATTATATTATTCAAAATGTCTGTTTTTAGCTTAGAATCATTAATTGATTTCTCATATTTCGTTTAAAAAAAAAAAAAAAAAGACTTTAAAAAATTATTCACTCGCATATTTTAAACTTTTAAACAAATTATGTCACAATGAAAAAAAATGGCGTCTGTAAAAAAGTCACGGATATGTACCTCATAACTATTGCTTAATTGTATTTTTTTTTTTTTTTGTTACTGTCGCATTTTCTCCGATATGTTAGATAAATAACCGATTAAAAAAAAAAAAAGTTTAAAAGGGTGAATATATGAAAAAAAAAAAAATCCCATTCCTTGATGTCTGCGATTTCTGCATCGCGACCCTTGTAATATTTCCATGTTTCACCCATAAAATTTTTGGATTGAAACAAGGTCAAGGTAAGTACGCGATAATATCTCAAAGTCATGGCATCTGTAATTCTGCTTTCGCGTGTTCTCACCTCCAGATAGGGATTTGCTGTTTCAAAAAAAAATTTTTTTCTTTTTCTTTTTAAATGCCCTCCTGTTCAAAATTTTTCTTCCCCCAGAAAATTGAGATTTTAAGCTTTCCAATGATGTGTCACACATGCATATCGGACAATTTTGAAATTTGGCCAAATTGGGGTCTCAGAGCGGAACTTCAAGTCACCTGAGTGTTTTCCGCCATATATGTATATGTATATATATGTATGTATGTATATATATGTATGTGTGTGTGTGTATATATATAATGTATGTATTTTGTAACGAATTGGGTTATAATGTAGCGGGTGTATTTGCATGCGTACCTAAATGCACCGTGTGGCTGACATGAGTGAGGGAGGTGCGACAAAGCGAGACCTCTTCCTGTTGTTGCTGGTAGTTGCTGTGTTGGGGTCGGCAGACAGGAGCCGTGTTGTTCCTACAAGTTCCAAAAAATAAGGATTGCAAAACTGACTAAGCGGGCGACTCTTTGTCATGTTACAATATATATATTTTTTTAACTCTCCTTTAGCCGTCGAGTGGATGTTGTGCTTGTCGACGCTTTTATGTCATCGACTACGTCGACTACTCGGGACATCTTTAAGTTCTGCGTGGTCACATGCCCCCCCCCCCCCCCCCCCCCCCCCCACCGCACCACTATTGAGAAGTACTGGTCTATCTGCACACAAACAAACGTGCCAAACAGCGGCATGTCCTATTTTTGCCCCCTTCTTTAGCACATGAATGCCACAATCACGAGAGACAATTAGAGGCCACTTCACGTGTACAGTTTTATAGGTCATGTTCTTGTGTGGGTGGCCATTTTATTCAAGAATGTCATGTCATTTCATTTTCCATCATAAAAAGGCCTTAATCCAATGAGACTTAGCCATCAAACATGCCATTTTATGTGCTTTAAAAAGACTGTAAACAACTTGTTCTTTTGAGAACTTGGGGGGGGGGGGCAAAAAAATTGTAATTATTTTATGTATTAGCCATATTTGGGATTCTACAAAAATAATGCTGTCTTTGTTGAATTTCAACATTGTTCCACTGTCACAAGCTTACAAGATTTAAGTCATCTATGACATTTTTTATGAGTTATTTTTTTCCTCAGAAAAAAATAGGACTAAAGTTCAAACATTGGAATAATTTTCAAACATCATTTAATTTCCATAATGTTTAAAAGTAAATTTGAAAATCAATTACATTTTTTTTTTTTTAACTAAACAACGCTTTGTCTTGATGGAGGAAAAACAAGACAATTTTATCCAAGTTGAATGAGTTCATTTTTTTTAAGGCCTTCACAACTTCACACCAGTACTTTGAATTCCTGTGTTGCATTGAAGGAGCTCCTTGGAGGGTCTGAATGGCAGCCTGGGATCAGGCGACGAGGGCCTAGACCTGAGCACGGGCTCCTACGCGTATGACGGGTTGCCGCCACCCGGGGCTGACGACTTCTTGCCCCCGCCACCACCAGACATGGCGTAAGTAGTAGTAGTATTAGTAGTACATGCTACACATTTGCAGCCGTAGTACAATCCCAGGCCAGGTGGATTGTTCAATATATCTGCTACAAATATATTCCACACATAAATCAGGGAAAGATTCAATCGAATAATAGCTCTTCACATCACACTCGCAAAATCTTCATTTCTCGTCAAAGCTTTTAGTGAGGTTTTTTTTGCTCCTCTTTTAATGAGGAAATAAAGTGTATTTCAGACAAAACTTGGGAAATGGACCTAATTGACAAAACTGCTTTGTATTCAAAAGGAGTCTGACAATATATCGAAAAAAGTGGTATATCGAGATACTTTGTAGCCCAAAAGGTTATTGAGATGCTTGCACCAAGAATCAATATATCTTTTTAAAAAGGTGTCGCTGTTTAAAAAAAAGAAGAAAAAAAAAGAACCAACAGGTTGCTACCAAAATCTTAGAATAGTCTCGTTAGCTCACTAGGTGTCATTGACGGCGCTAGACATCCATTTCATTTGGCTTGATTGGACGTCTGGGTCCATCAATGGCACTGAAACCAGAGTCTTTTGTGTGCATTTACAGCTCATTCCCTGTTAATTTGAGGGCATTTACAGGTTAGTTCCGGTTGATTTTGAGTCACTTCCTTTCCAAAGACCTAAAATCAACAGGAAGTGATCCGTAAATACCTCAAAAGGGAAAGGAAGTGACCGAAAATTAAGAGGAAATTACTTGAATTGTTCCAAATTGAACTCATTGGCGGCCACTGACGGCCCTAGACGTCCCATCCCTTTGAATGGAGGCGAATTAACAAAAGATATTAACCGGTAAAATTTTATCATCATAAGGCCTCATAAGACTAAGACCAAATGAACCACCATGAAGTTTTCAAAGCTTCATTGCTTCAAGAAGCTTTATTTGGCCATCACTGCTCCCTTGGGGGAGACGGTCAACTTCACTTGTCATCCAACATGCCTCCTAGCATGCATTGCAGCGCTACAGAAGTAAATAATGATCAAAATTCATGTTCTATGCTAATTATTTCTTCGGTGGCTGTTGGTAACACTTTATTTGACAGTGGCGCCATAAAACTGTCATAAGATCATCATAGTTTTAACATGAAACTGCCATGAGCATTAATGAATGCTTATGAGAGATGTCATTTTGTGTCATCCGGAAAATTAGCTCACTCCTGAATGGTTGTAGAAGATCCAAAATGGACATAAATGGAGTTAGTGACATAATTTGCCAGATGATACTTAATGACAACTGTCATAAGCATTCATTAATGCTTAATATAGTATTATAATAATGACGGCCTTATGGTAGTCTTATGACGCTGCCAGCAAATGAAGTGGTACCAATAACCCAAATAAATGAACAAATAAGCCGCAGGATTCAAAATGAAGGGAAAAAAGTAGCAGTTTATAGTCCGAAAATTACAGTAGTTTCTATATCCTCTTTGGTTGTCATCTTCAGGTATGGCGACAGCAACTACGTCGGTGCCAACCACAAGCGCGTCAGCATTTTGAGTCCCAGTCACCCGCCGCCAGCTCCTCCCATAGCCTCACCTCCGTCCAACTCCCGCCCTCACCTCTCCCCTCCCCCCGCCCCTCCTCCCCCACCTCCACCCTCTGGTTTCGGGGCGCCCCCGCCTCCCTCCAGCTTCGACGGCCCACCTCCGCCTCCACCGCTTTCTCCCTCTGGCGCCTTTCCCTCGCCGCCCGCCCCGCCATTGCCACCCGCCATGCCTGGCACGGGCCCTCCTCCCCCACCGCCAATGCCTGCAGGTGGCGGTCCACCACCGCCGCCGCCTCCTCCTCCCGGCCCGCCGCCACCGTCCTTCAGCACCCCAGCTCCCCCTCCTCCCGCCCCTGCGCAGGCGACGCCCAAACAGCAGCCCGCCCCAGAGAACGACGCCCGCAGCGACCTGCTACAGGCCATCAGACAAGGTATGGCCTGAACTCATACCGTACTTTTCGGACTACAAGTCGCACCTGAGTATAAGTCGCACCAGCCAAAAAATGCCCAACAAAGAGAAAAAAACATATATAAGTCGCACCGGAGAATAAATCACATTTTTGGGGGATAAAATCCAACACAAAGAACAGATATGTCATCTTGAAAGGCAATTTATTAAAAAAATACAATGGAGAACAACATGTTGAATTAATGTACAGTGTACAGTGCATGAACTACGAAATGCGAATATACTGTCCTAACCAGGACGCTACGGCTCGGTCCTGGCTATACACCGAACTCCCAAATGACGATGCTGGACATCCGTATAATTTGCTGAATCAATTTGGTCCTCGATACCAAACAGGTTAGCATCAACGTAAATAAATGATAATTAGGTTGTTTTACAGCAATGACATAAACGGTTAGCATGCGTTCGCTAGCATTAGCACATCGTTCAAATACCCACACAACTGGCTCTAAGTGTCCGATCGCAGGTGGAAAACACACGACACAAACAACAACAGAAAAGATGATACACACAGGCGTTGCCTCTGTAGAGATATTTTAAAAGCATAAACAATGAACGTAGGTTCGCAGCCGTGTTTTTCCTCTCGCTAGCTCACCCACTCACACAGAGCTACGTAGCTGTCGGTCTTCTTCTGGCGTGTGAGCGCTCTTCACGTAAACAAGTGAGAGTATTCATCTCTGCGCCCCCACGTGGGCGTGAAAGCGCCACAAACTAAAAGCATGCATTTCAATATAAAAAAAGTCAATAATACAATTGAACACACATTGCCAAAGGCAGAACGCGAACGTGGCCATAGCTATTAAGAGTTATTCAGATAACTATAGCATAAAGAACATGCTAACAAGTTTACCAAACCATCAGTGTCACTCCGAAACACCAAAATAACATGTGAAATGATATCATAATGTGTTAATAATTTCACACATAAGTCGCTCCTGAGTATAAGTCACACCCCCAGCCAAAATATGAAAAAAAAACCTGCGACTTAGTCCGAAAAATACTGTAATCACTTCTGATTAGTTGAATACAGTCGGACGAAAAACTAGAAAATCTAGAAGAGTTGTTTATATACTGTATATAATTCCAAAGAAAGGAATTTAGGTGTTATAATATTATGAGAATAAAGTTGTGTTTTATAAAGAAAATGACTATCATTAGTTTAGTCATACTTTAGGAGTGGGAAAATATTAGTCAGAATTTTAAGAGGATTGTCTATTTTTTAAGTTATTTTTCGGTAAAAGAAAATAACAATATAAAAAGTCATGTAAAAGTACATTGAAAGTACCTTCTTTTTTTTTTTTTAATTAAAAATTTGCATTTGAATGGACAGAAGCGCAGAGCTGCCACTGCTACATTTCTATCAAGCCTTTCTCATTTCAACATATTGACAACTCGTTTCAACGTATTGACAACCTCGTTTTAAGGCTAAATGCAAAAAACATGACCTTTTCCCCATAGTTTCTCAGGGTTTAGGCATGTGCAGTTGTACTCAGCTACGGAAGCGCCTCTCCATCACGTTGTCATAAGCTTGCTGCAGTCGAGGAAGGTGGGAAGTCTGAGTTTTCCAACCTCCGACCAGGAAAAATATCATTGGAACGCCATTCAAACTGGGAGATCCTAGTCGCGATGTCAGAGAGGAAAAATGTAGACTTCACGAGTTGCTTCAATCTGACGTCACTCGACAAAATGACTCTTAAGACAACGTATTGACGACACGATAATGAAGTAAAATTACGTTTTTTAAGACGGCGTGAATTTTTTTTTTTTTTTTTTTTTTTTGTCATAGGGGGAATTAGCTTAAAGAATTGATATTTTTCATATTGACCTATAAAAAGGATGTAATTGAAGCAGGCAGTTTACAGTTTGCGCTATTTATCTCAGCTGTGATCTTTCCTCCACTATTTGATCGCTTACGAGAAGGCAGGTTTGTTGGAGGTCAAAATGTCTTTTAATGGCCAAGATAAAAAAAAAACAATTTGTTGCGATCAACCATCTTTGTTGTTTACATTCGCTTGGAACACTTGTAGGTTCTCTTTGAGTAACTGGTACTATCCGAGTGGGATCACTCCGGCTTCCCACCTTCCTCGATTGCAGCATAAATGTAAACATTGGTCACATGCGCGACGTAGGAACAAAGGTTGTCGCAGACAGTTACTTTCCACAGTTAAATTTTCACATTATCAGTTTCCATATGATGGCGCTACAAACGCAGAATTCACACAGCTTCACTTTGGTCGGAGTTTTAAATAATTTTTAATATATTTTTAATAGTGTTTAATGCCCCAAAATGTGTGTGGATTAGGGCTGGGCGATGTGGCCTGTAGTACGTATCGCGGTAAATTGAGCAGTTTTACCTCGATAACGATAAATGACGATAAATTCGCCCAAGCGGACGGTTATATAATTTTAAAATCTGAGTCAATGCATTGCTAATACAAATGAACTGTTTCTCGTTGATTTATCTCATTCACTTTAACATATTTAACAATCAGCAGTCTAAACATTAAGTGTATAAAAATTTCTTGTAAATAATAGGAATTAAAGTATGAGCATTTATAACAGCGTGTATGACTTGAACAATGTACAACATTATAAAAATCAATACGACGACTGCAAACATGTCATTGTAACGCAAATGATTTCCATCTTGAAAGTACACTTCAAACAGACAACCTATTGTTAATGGCTGCTGTGACATTATTACTCAACACAAGTGTTTACTTCAAGGTTTCAGTTTTTTTTTTCTCCAGACCATTTTTTAATACATACACCCCCCACACAGACATACACACATTAAAGCTACATTGCTCTTATGCCAATAAAACAGTTAAGATTTCATGATGACAGTAATGACACAGAGAGAGAGAGAGGATATACAGAAAAATAGCTGTGGCCATTAAATGGTCATATTATAAACTTCCCTGTTCGATTATAATCTATGCTGAATGCTTTACCATCATAAAAGATATCAAAGAAATCACACACAGATACAAAATAACGCGACATACTAATTGTTAGATGCAGTCATTGCCCAATCCACTCATTAAGTTCAGCCGTTTCGACAAGGACTCCGTCACGTTCATTTATAGCGCTAGCCGCTAGCGTTAGCCTATGGCCTGGCTACCAGTAGAAAGCAGTGAAAGCACCCTCTCCTGCAATCGTGAGAACTAGGGAGGAAAGCGGGCGAAAGCCTGTCTGGAAGCCGCCAAGATTCTACTTAATGTCTGGTGAAAGTTTGGCGAAGCTCCCTTAAGCCTGACTCCATCTAGTTAGCCGCTAGCGATAACCGACCGGGCTTCTGTTTGTTTGAGTTCCTGGTAACTACATGACTTCATACATAAGCACACTGACCTCTTTCTTAAAGGGGAATGAACATAGTCGAACAACATGGAGTCAAAGTGGGATGGAAAAACTAGAATTTCTTTGTTTTATTAGATTACAGAATTTACCGACATTGTCAAAATTACGTCGGTCATCGTAATGAATTTCGGTAATGGTAAATTTTGGGTATACCGCACGGCTCTAGTGTGGATGATAGGCCAAACTGTAGAAAAAGTTTTTTGCAAAATACCCTGCGATGAGTATACATGGCCTGAGAAGCGTCTCGTTTATAACAAACCAAGGTTAGCAATTGGTTAAAACGAGTTGTTAATATTTTAAAACCAGCTGGCAATGCGTTAAAATGAGAAATGTTGAAATGTTTCACTAACACTGGTAGCTCTTCGCTTCCATATGAATGACTGTTGATTTTTTTTTTTTTTTAAACAAATTTATTCAACATAATGTCTTAATTGTTTATTTACATTCACAATTTTCACATTGAAGTTTTTTATGTGTTTGTTCCCTTAAGAGTTTTAGGGAAAAAAAGTTTCCATTTTTTTGTGGGTATATTTTTACTCTTTCAAGGATATTGTCTTTTTTTACAATAGTTAAAAAAAATATATATATATATATATATTTTTTTTTTTTTTCGTTTTCAATTGCTTGTTTTTTTTTAGATTAAGACTTCTAATTTCAGGGGGTTAAAAAGTCATAATATTCCAAACATATTTATTTAAAAAAAAAAAAATTCCCCACCAAAATTTATATTTTTCGTAATAAAACATTTTTTTTCTGCAGAAAAACATTCACAAAACTATTAGATTTTTTCCAAAGATAGGATGCATTTTTTAAATTAATGTATTTTTAAAAGTTATGCATGCTAAACCTTTTTTTTTCTTTTTTTCCAAGTCATATCACAAGAAATAAATTGTATTCACACATTTTGGTGGTCAAAGATCCAAGGACTCCCCTATTTGTTTATTTTGGCCAGTATTTAAAAAAAATATTTTTGTTACTGGAAACCGACCCATAGAAAATGCTATTTGGGTTTCAGAATTTTGCAACTATAATGAACATCATATATCCGCAGATTTTCACTATTGGCATCAACTTCTCTCATAATCCTGGCGTTAAGTAATTTTAGCAAGACAAATGTTGACTCCAATTATGTGTTTGGCAGGTTTCAACCTGCGCAAGGTGGAGGCGCAGCGAGAACAGGAGAAGCAGAACCACTTCGGCAACGACGTGGCCGCCATCCTGTCGCGGCGCATCGCCGTCGAGTGCAGCGACAGCGAGGACGATTCGTCAGAGTTTGACGACGACGAGTGGTCCGAATGATCGCTACGCCATTGTCGTCGTCATTTTCAGGTTAGCGCGAAAGAAAAGTCCCACGTAGTCACAATCACATTCCTTCACTTTTTATTGGTGTGCGTGTGCCTTCCGAGCGCAGCGTCCTTGTTAATCAATGCTTTGTCTTTAAAAAGTACTTTGTTCACTTTCTCTGTGTCAGCACGGGAACAATTTATAACCTTTTTTTAAATAATATTCCATGTGACCCAAGGGGGAAGTTAAAAGCGGAACAAAAACTTCACTTGCAAGTTGCCGAGTGACAAAATGGTGGGAACCACCTGCTTCTAAGTGCCTTTTTTAATATATAATTGTATTTCATTCACATGTGACTTACTTTTCCAAAATGATGTTAATTTTTTTTTTTTTCATTATCCCAAAGACTGTCTAAATGAAATATATCTTATCAGGGTAAAAACAAGTAATAATAAATTTTGCAGAATTCATTATCCTGTCTTTTGTCTTGCATAGCAGACTCGTTGTTTCAAAAATGTTTCAGGTGGCCTTTCGGGTAGAGAAGGCTATCTGTATTGCATATTGTGGGAAACTCTGGGTACCTCACGATACGATTGGTGCACTGTGGAAGCTCGCCCTCAATTTCAATAGTATGGGTTTTACAAGCAGAGCTCGATCAGTTCACATGAGGATTCCAAGATGGCGCGATCTGAAAGAAAGAAAAAAATAATTCCTGTGATGAAGAGGAAAACAATTGCAAAGTCAAAGATTTTATTTTCAAAATCAAATGCCTCAGTGAATCAGTTTTTTATAATTAAAGGTTTTAAAAGGCTTCATTGATGAATTTTCTCAAGTTAAAGCGCCACGCAGAAAATAAATCAAATTAATTTCTTATTATTTAAAAAATCGAATGGATCCACCGCATTTTAACAGGAGTGACTTCTGGTCTGCCGTATCTCACCTAGTCCGATCGACGCAAGAGGCAAGGGCGTAGTTTAGCATAGGGACTGTAGGGACATAACACTACCAACTTTTAAACAACCTTATTTGCGTGATATAATGATTTGACACTACTAGTAATTGAAGAAATCTATTAAAATCGATGAATAAATTACTTGCCAACTAATTTGATCATCATCATCAATTTTTGACAGCCGTTTTGAGCAGTCCCGTTTGGGTCCTTGTTTGTGTGTTATGTGAGGCTACGCGTGCGACAGTGATGAGAGAAAGAGTGAGTTTACTGCTCCACTCAGGTTGGGTTACTGAATCAATAATATCACGAATTATGGAGAGTTAGATTGTCTTTAGTGTTGTAAGAGCCAGTGTGGCTACATCAGAGGAGAAGCCAATTGTATTGTTTGTTGATGAGACGTTACTACTTAGCATGGAGCGCTAAACTAGTTAGCGATTATGCACATTAGTGCCTTAAGTGTTCGTTTGTCTTGCATTTTAGAGAAGAATATTTGAATTAACAGGACTTTTGTCTGATTTGTGTGATTTATTTTTTATTTTTTATTTTTTTGGTTTTGTAGTCAGAACCTATATTAACTCATTCACTCCCAGCCATTTTCACCGGAGCAAGGCCCTTCGCTCCCGGCCATTTTACTGGATTTTGACTGATTTTGCACGGCCCACAAAAAATTCTGTTCTATTGCTATATAAACATGGAACCCACCAAAAGAAAGATTAGACTCTCTTCTTTCAGCAGAAAAAAAAAGTAAGTTCATATGTTATTTCATTCTTTAGAAATCTGCATTAGAAAATAGCTTAGTTTGAGCATTTTTCCAATTTCTGATGAAAAAACTGAGAAAATTAGCTTTTTGTAAACGCAAAAATTTCAAACATAATTTTTACTTTAACACGGCTATTTTTAGCTTCAGTGACATCCCAAACATCTGAATGTTTTCCTTTTACAAAATAACATGAACAACCAGCCAAATAGAGCTTTTCATAGCAAAGTAACAATTTATTCACACTTACCTAACTGAGAGATGACGTTTGGTGGCTGCGACAGCGGTTAAACTTTTCCCTCATTGCCGACTGTCTCGTAAAGATGGATTTTTTTTAAAGTCTTTTTTTGTGGTGACCACTGTCTCGTTCACCAGGGGAACTTATGTTCCTGGGGGGGAACTGGTTTGGCCGTGCGCGTTTCCGTGCAGGACCCTCGAGCGTGCGGTGGAAGTGAGCAGCAAGCTGCGGAGGGGCTCTGCTAGCTTCCCTAATAAAGTTGTACTGTTTGAATTGAGTTGTGGGCTCTTAACAAATGCGCTACTGCCCTCAAGTGGCCAGTTTTATTGCTTTAAAATGGGTTTTGAGGCTTGTTTTTTGTTTTGGCGATAGATCGAAAGCTCTAGATGCTTCTTGTACAAAAAAACGCAAAAGACGTATAAATACGTAATCGGGACACTGAAGCATTTGGAAATAGAACGTATTTGTACGGTTCCGGGAGCAAATGAGTTAAAAACTTTACCAGGTTTTACGTACTTAAAACGTTACGGTTTTAGACAACAGTTAAGTGAGGAAGCTGTCATAAAATATTTAGTCGTTCATTTTTATCTTCATTGTTACTTAAAATATGCCTAAAACAACTTCAAATTGTGAAGGTAATTGAAAAAAGTGACATTTATCTGATTAATCGTTTAATCAATCATCCGATTATTCAATTATAAAATACAGTATAATAGTTAGTTGCAGCCCTAGACTCTACCATTATTAAGTGAATCAAACCCCCCCCGCACACACACGTGCGCGCATGCACACTCACCTAATCACAACAGAAATACATGTCAACATGCCACCTCCTTTGCCCCCTTCGAAGAGAAGGGATCTTAAAAGGTTTTTTCTTTTTTTCCCGGGGAGCAGCCACTGTAAGTAATGTAAAAAGATGTCAGTGTTGTGGAGGTGGGTTACACACCCCTAATGTTGCTATTGAAAGTCTGACCTGCATCAGAGTTAGCATAACATTAAACTGTGTGAACTTTAGAGCTGTCCCGACTAGTCGACGTCATCGACGACGTAAATGCGTCGACGGGCAAAACATACTGTGGACAGGTAATGACGGGTTTTAAAAAAAAATTACATGTGGATGAAGTTTAGAATGGCGGGCGCTCGCGATGCAAGCGGTGAAAGTGGCATCAAGCCAAAAAAGCGGACCAGAATGGCCAGAGCCTGGAATTATTTTAAGGAAAATATGGATGGTGCCACTGTGTGTACTCTTTGCTAAGCTGAGCTAGCATACCTTGGTAGCACGTTGGCTATGAACGAACACTTGAGGCGCCGTCACCCAGGTGTAATTTTGGAAGACAACAAGAAGTTAGCAGATTGTAAATCCATACAACTTTCTAACGATTTTTTTTTAGTTGGTTTCCTTTATGTGCGTCGTATCAACGTGCCTCATTAAGTTTTTTCCCCACGTACTTCACGTTTTTTTATCTACTCTGCTGCTGCTCCCGAAAGCTGTAGATCTCGACGTCTCTGTGCACAGCATGCAGATAGTATTTATTAGGATCATGGAAGCTCCCACTTGGGGGGGGGGGGGGTATATATATACAGTGGGGCAAATAAGTATTTAGTCAACCACTAATTTTGCAAGTTCTCCCACTTAAAAATATTAGAGGCCTGTAATAGTCAACATGGGTAAACCTCAACCATGAGAGACAGAATGTGGGGGAAAAAAACAAAATCGCATTGTTTGATTTTTAAAGAATTTATTTACAAATCATGGTGGAAAATAAGTATTTGGTCAATGCCAAAAGTTCATCTCAATACTTTGTGTTGTAACATTTGTTGGCAGTAACGGAGGCCAAATGTTTTCTGTAACTCTTCACAAGCAATTCACACACTGTTGCTGGTATTTTGGCCCATTCCTCCATGCAGATCTCCTCTAGAGCATTGATGTTTTGGGGCTGTCGTTGGGCAACACGGACCTTCAACTCCTTCCACAGATTTTCTATGGGGTTGAGATCTGGAGACTGGCTAGGACACTCCAGGACCTTGAAATGCTTCTTACGAAGCCACTCCTTTGTTGCCCTGGCTGTGTGTTTGGGATCATTGTCATGCTGAAAGACCCAGCCACGTCTCATCTTCAATGCCCTTGCTGATGAAAGGAGATTTTCACTCAAAATCTGTCGATACATGGCCCCATTTATTATTTCCTTTACACAGATAAGTCGTCCTGGTCCCTTTGCAGAAAAACAGCCCCAAAGCATGATGTTTCCACCCCCTTGCTTCACAGTGGGTACGGTGCTCTTTGGATGCAATTCACTATTCTTTCTCCTCCAAACACGAGAACCTGTGTTTCTAACAAAAAGCTCTATTTTGGTTTCATCTGACCATAACACATTCTCCCAGTCCTCTTCTGCATCATCCAAATGCTCTCTAGAGCAGGGGTTTTCAACCCAGTCCTCAAGGCACACTGTGGGTCCTGGTTTTTGTTCCAGCCGATCCAGCAGAGACAGTTGAACCAATGAGGCTTCTGCTAAAACAAGCCACACCTGACTGCAATCAACTGATTGCACTTGTAAAACACCAGATTGGGGAAAAAGTGTTGTCATCTTGTTTGGTAAGAATGAAATCCTGCACCCACAGTGTGCCTTAGTGGAATAGGTTGGGAACCCCTGCTCTAGAGAACTGCAGACGGGCCTGGACGTGTACTGGCTTCAGCAGGGGGACACGTCTGGCAGTGCTGGATTTGAGTCCCTGGCGGCGCATTGTGTTACTGATAGTAGCCTTTGTTACTGTGGTCCCAGCTCTCTGTAAGTGATTCACTAGGTTCCCCCGTGTGGTTCTGGGATTTTTGCTCACTGTTCTTGTTGTCATTATGACGCCACAGGGTGAGATCTTGCATGGAGCCCCAAATCGAGGGAGATTATCAGTGGTCTTGTATGTCTTCCATTTTCTAATAATTGCTCCCACACTTGATTTCTTTACACCAAGCGTTTTACCTATTGCAGATTTAGTCTTCCCAGCCTGGTGCAGGTCTACAATTTTGTCTCTGGTGTCCTTCGACAGCTCTTTGGTCTTGGCCATAGTGGAGTCTGGAGTGTGACTGACTGAACTTGTGGACAGGTGTCTTTTATAACCATAATGAGTTAAAACAGGTGCCATTAATACAGGTAACGAGTTGAGCCTCGTTAGACCTCTTTGACAGCCAGAAATCTTGCTTGTTTGTAGGTGACCAAATACTTATTTTCCACTCTAATTTGGAGATACTGTAAATTCTTTAAAAATCAAGCAATGTGATTTTCTGTTTTTTTTTCCACATTCTATCTCTCATGGTTGAGGTTTACCCATGTTGACAATTACAGGCCTCTCTAATCTTTTCAAGTAGGAGAACTTGCACAATTGGTGGCTGACTAAATACTTATTTGCCCCACTATATTAATGGCGGAAAAAACAGGCAAGACTGAAAAGAAGTTTCTGCTCTTGCACTCCTTTTTAAAAGAAACTGCTGTATCTTAAGCCAAAACAACTGTTGTGTTTGATAGAACAATATGTCCACATGCTGCCATAGCAGGTTCGTGGTGCATGAAGCCCCCGAACTATTTTTAATTTGACCATTTTACCCTGAAAACCCGCGTTTACAGACGTCGTGCAACTGCTTTTGTTTAACTCAGCCATAAAACTAAGGTAATTAATTATATTTATTATTCAAAATGTCTGTCATTTTTAGCTTAGAATCATTAATTGATGTCTAATATTTCGTTTAAAAAACAAAAAAAAATGACTTTAAAAAAATTATTCACTCGCATATTTTAAACTTTTAAAGAAATGACGTCACAATGGAAAAAATGCCGTCTGTAAAAAAGTCACGGATATCTACCTCATAACTATCGCTTAATTGTATTTTTTTTTTTTTTTTTTTGTTCCTGTCGCATTTTCTCCGGTATGTTAGATAATAATCGATCCAAACAGAGAAAAATTGGGGGGAAAAAAAAGTTTAAAGGGGTAAATATGGAAACAAGGGGAGTGAGATGTTTCTCCACAGATTTCCTACTGACAAGAAGAGGAGATTTGGGAAAATGCCTGTAGACAAAACTTCCCAAAGACCCAAGGCTTTGTTCTCGCCATTTTTCTCCTACCTCGTTCGAGGCTTTTAGTCGACGACAACTTATGAAAGAGCTCACCGGAGCGGCTGGATATAAGCGGAGACTAAAATCACATGCTGTTCCAAATATTTTCCCTCACAAGGAGCCACAACGCGCTCGGATAGCGAATGAAATGCGTGCAATAAAGCGCCAAAGACAAGAAACTCTGGCCGCTCTTTTAAGCAGGAAACCCGCTCCTGTCGCTAAAGCGTTAGGCGAACCTTCGGCTGTACCGCTAGTCACAGAGGAAGCTGATAATTCACCTCTACTCTCAGTTCATTAGGCAGTAAGTGTGTCTGTTCAGTATTCACCTAATATGAGTGATGCTGCCACTCAAACTGATCCAGACACGTCCAATGCAGCGGTACAGTGGCCAGCTGATGCGCGCCGAGCACTTAACATGGACCACCCTTATGTCGTCGACTATGGCGAGAGCAAAGCCTTGGGTCTTTGGGAAGTTTTGTCAGTCTGCAGGCATTTTTCCAAACCTTTCACCTCTTCTTGTCAATAGGAAATCTGTGGAGACTCACATCACTCCCCTTGTTTCCATTTCACTGGAAATTGCATCCAAAAGCAGCACACCATGGCATTTCATTTAGCGAGTTTAGGCAGCAATACACAATTGTTGTACACAATTGGAAACGTCCCAATTACGTCATCACTCCGAGCCCGCAAAACATGGCGCCAACTATCGGTCAAAATATGTACTAAATATTAGTGCTGCAATCGATTAACTCAAGTATTCGGTTAGAAAAAAAAGATTAAAATTCAATTTTGCTGCTTCGAGTATTCGTTTAATTAAAGTGGTGTTATAATGGTTTGTTTAGAAAGTGTTTGCATTTAGTTTTATTGATTTGGGTGGATACACTGACCTATAGTCTGCCTCGTTTCACATGGCTGAATCCAGCTGCTCCCTGTGAAGACCAACATAAGCTAAGTTTTTGTTTGAACTAATGTTTTTTTCGTAATTTAGTTTATAGATATACTTAGCCTTTTTTTGTGGGAATATGTGTCTGAACCATTTGCTAAGAGCATAGTAAAATAAAAAAAAATAAATAACGTTAGCATTTTATAGCATTTAAGCTAGCTGACTTTTGCTATGTAAGTTAGCCAATTGTTCTTTTGTTGTACATAGAGCCTCATTTATTTTTTTTATACCGTTTGAGATTCAGCTCAGTACTTTAAATTTTTTTATGTCCCTTATCCGATTACTCGATTATTCGAACTAACTAGTTCATCGATTAATCGACTACTAAAATAATCGATAGCTGCAGCCCTACTAAATTTTATAAAATATTGCCATTTATTTAACATTGTATGTGTTTCTAACACATATTTAGTACAACAGAACAATTGTGGTTTATTAGAGCCTACATGTCTTTAAGATCGAGGATCCCTTTAAGATCGACGATCCCTTTAAAATGAACAGGAAGTGACCTGTAAATGCCCACAAAACCGGGAAGACTGGCTGTGAATGCTCTGGTTTCAGTGCCACTGACAGTCCTAGACGTCCAATCTAGTCAAAATGAATTGGATGTCTAGCGCAGCCAGCGAGCTAACGTAGACACTATTTTAATGTTTTTTTTTTTTTTTTTTTAAACCTTGACACCTTTTTAAAACGATATATCTATTTCTAATGGGAGCTTATCAATAACGTTTTTGGCTACAAAGTATTTATGACTTGTCACCTTTTCGATATAGTGTCACACCCCTACTGTTCCGCGTGGACGATTCAACATCTTACATAATCGCCAATCTTGACTTAACGCAAACTCGAATG
This sequence comes from Corythoichthys intestinalis, assembly GCF_030265065.1. Lineage (NCBI taxonomy): Eukaryota > Metazoa > Chordata > Actinopteri > Syngnathiformes > Syngnathidae > Corythoichthys > Corythoichthys intestinalis. The sequence continues at coordinate 30,516,472 of NC_080416.1, forward strand.
ACAATCTGAAATGTGCTAAAAGCCTTTGCTAGCCCCAAGAGAAGAACGCTGACATCATTCAGTATGAAAAAAAGCATATTTATTATTCATCAGTATAAAATATTCATCCATTTGCAAAAAAAAACAACTTGTGCAACATACAGTCCCAATGGCTGAAAAGTGCCTTGAAAGAGTGCAAAATAGATTCTTAGCTCTCCATTGGAACATCGTGTAGTTAGCACACAATTCAAGTACATCACGTTGATATTATTAAGCCTTTGGGTCCAGTTAACAAGTTTTTCCTCTCCATAACCACACAAATGTCGCTTAAATCCGCCGTTATTTACGAGCGGCTGATTGTTTTCACTCGGCAGAATCCCATGCAGCTACAAGTGGGCTGATTGTTGGCAGGGAGGCACAAACATGTCTGGTAGTAGTGGGAGTTCCTCCAAAATGGCCGCCGGCCAGGACTGTTCAGAACGTTCTGATGAGGACGATAAGGGAGGACCTCACGTCCTGCTAAAATAAAAGTCCTGCTTTCCATGTGGGAGTATGAAAGATTTCACGCTCCAAGCGCTACTTTGTGTTTAGCGCATGTCTGGCATAGATTGTTTTATGGCAGCGGTAATGTTTTCTTAAGAGATCATACCTCTCCCTTTTGTGGAGAAAATGCATTTCATTCTTAGCTCGCTATTTAAAAAGATATTCTTCATGTTTTGATGAAGCAACAGTGGGGGAAAAAACTCGCTAAAGCCACTTTCACAACTGTTTTCACAACAAATTTGCTGTTGTCAGACACTTTGCATGGTCAGGTTTTACTGCCATTGACGGGGATCGACGTCCAATCCATTTTGAGTGTCGGATTGTGTGTCTATCCCCGTCAATGACAGCCGTAAGTTGATTTATGAAATAATATTAAAGCCATCAGAACAGTAGCAAGAATGTTAGGGCTGGGCGATATGGCCAAGAAATTACATTTCTAATCTTTTTTTTTCACTCCCAAAAATTATTTTACAATTTTTTTTTTAAGATTAAGAAAGCTTAAAAGATGTTTAAAAAATTGTAAATGCTGAAAAAAAATAAAAATAAAGTGCAAAAACGCTTTCTTAAATGTTGTAAATGTTTCACCCCCCATTTGTGCTGTTAACCCCCATGTACAAAGAAATAACTATATACAAAAAAAAGAACTTTTCATGTAATAATCTGTTAAATCACTATTTATTTTTTTTTAATCATTCACATAAAATGGATACATCGCCCAGGCCTAATTTGAGTGTTGCAAGTGATGTGAAAGGGGGCAGTCATTTTTTTACAGTAGAATCACACACAAATGATAGCAAACATAGCAAAGTCAAAAAAACAAAAACAAACAATGCTTATTTCGTGGGTTCCCCAACCCCTGCATAGGTTTGATTTTGGTCTTAACCTCCTAAGAGCTAGCGTCCAAAAACATGGACATTTTATGGGCACCAGTTCTTAGTAGGGGAAATCCTGGATTTACACTGAAATGGCTTTTCACAAACAAATTTTCCATTTCTTAGGAAGAAGACAATATAAGTTGCTGTGGAAGTAACCGTACCGCTAACCAACTCAACAATCCGGATAGGAGTTTTATTGCCAGGTTAGAGAAATCAAATCCCAGACACGAGTAACTCCCAGTATTGCACAAAAACAACAGGCAACTACGGCGTAAACGTTCATGTTTTACCCGGAAACGATATGGCAGGTATGTGTTCGTAAAGTTCATCTCAGTCAAGTCCGTTTTGGGATTTTTTATTCCCTTCCAAATGTAGAATTCTTCTAGATCCAGGACAAAGATCCTGAATTTCCTTTTCCCAAACTTTCAAAGTTCCTCATTATCAGTCTACACATCCACCGGGCAGTGCAGTTGGGCGGCGTGTCTGCGGGGGCAGCAGGCGTGCAGCAGAACTTTGCGTATGTCTTTGTTTCTCAAACTGTAGAGCAGAGGGTTTAGCAAAGAGCTAAAGGCAGCGGGCGCCAGGGTGATGTACGTAAACAGCGGCGGGCTGGACGCGTCGCCCAGCAGCCCCCATAGTGAGAAAGGCATCCAGCAACCCACGAAGACTCCCAGAATGAGCACCAACCGCGAGAACCCTCGACCGCCGGCGCTCTTGCCGGGATACGATTGGCTGGAGGGCAGGAAGTGCCTCTGGATGGCGATGGCGTGCGCGTGGCGCCGCGCTACCCGGCAGATGCCTACGTACAGTTGCAAAGTGACGAGCACCACCACCAGGTAGCCGCCGCAGAGTAGCGACAGGTACGTCCGAGTAAGGGGCGGCGCCACCGAGCAGGAAGTCTGTTTGGCCAAGCAGTTCCAACCGGCGGCGGGGATGGCACCCAGGATGCAAGCGCCCGCCCACACCAGGAGGAGTAGAATAGTTGCACGCCGACGGGATTGCCCTGAGCCGTACGTGAGGGCGTGGCTTAGAGAGAGGTAGCGATCCAGGGCGACGCCCATCAAGCTGCACAGAGAGGCGGTCAACGAAGTCACCAGGAGACCTGACGTCACCAGCTCGGACCAATCGCTGGGCGTTAGGCAGAAGAGGAACAGGAAGCGGGCCACCAGAGCCACGCCTGCCAGAAGGTCGGCCAGGCCGAGGCTCGCCAGCAGCAGGAAGACGGGTGCGCGCAGAGACGGCGAGGCCAGGATCGTGGTGACCACCACGGCGTTCTCTGCGGCGATGACGGTGCCTGACACGCAGAGGGCAACGCCCCAAGCTGTCAGTTGAGCGGGCGGGTTGACTCCAAGGTGGTCCGACGTCGGTAAGGCGTCTGCGCCCGAAGACTCCTCCCACAACAGCTCGGACACGTTCGGTGTCATGGCTGCAATGTCCTGCAATGATAAACAACACATTTATTTAATTAAAGAGACAGACAACACCTACTAAGGTATACTGTATATGACTATCATGTTAAAAACAGTCGCTCAAAGTATTTAACTATGCAAATCGTGAATTTCCGAGACCTCAGAACATGGAAAAAATTGTGTTTAAACAGAAAAATAGATTACAAATACAGGTAGTCCCCGGGTTACGAACGAGTACCCCTAAATACTCTCTAAATCTCTAAATAACTATCCAAAAACATGTATTATATGTCATTGTACTCTCCTCGCTAAGACGTTGCAAACTAAGCTATAATCCCCCCCCCCCCTAGCTCTCTCACTCTGCTGTGCGACTTCTTCGTAGGAGCAAATGCACTCCTCTTTGTGTGCGCAAAAACCTTCATGCGTACTCGCGTGCGGAAGTACTACCTGCTCTACGCTTCCTGCGCCAAAATAAAAGCATTCACAAAACAAAAGTCAACATTATAATCAAATACATATTTCGCCAAAGGACAAAACAGTCATATTTATAAAATAAATAATATACTGTGAGGTACAATAAGGTACTGTTTACGCGACAAAAAAAAAAAAACACTGGAGATAAAATGACGTACAAGATTCCGGCGTCGTAAAGTAAAAATCATGTAAATCTGGTACGTAGTAACCCGGGGACTACCTGTAGTCATTCGTGACGTCAGTTATACACACTAATAGGTTGAGCAAAGGTGAAAAAGACAATAGGTATGACTGATGTCACGAGGTTGGGAGGGCAGTCTGGAATTCATTGGCTGAAATTGTATGAATGCCATTTTTAGTTATATTCAGCATAAAGTCTCAGATTTATTTATGTATTGCTCTTTCCCAGATTGGGGAATTTTTCTCCACACACTTAAAATAGAAGTAAAGAAAATCAAATTTGTTTAATAACATACTGTAAGTGCATGCCTAAGTCACTATAATTTAATAGCAACATGCCAGTAAAAATCCCATGGTTTGGCTCATGTTTTGATGCCAATTCTCAGCCTCTCAGGTATATATTTTTTGAGAAAATACATGGCTTCAATTGAAAGTCCGACTCTCCCTTACGCAATGTATATGATAAGAATAATACAATTGTTTCTTAGATTGCAAAAAGGATGGTCTCAAGTTCTCTTTTTTTCTTCTTGGACAGGACACGAACTAAAATTGCTACACCTCTTTTTCGTGAATGGAACAGAATCTGGTAGGTATATTCAAGGCATAGGTGGGTAGTAACGCGTTAGTTTCATTAACTTGTGTAACTTTTTGAGAAAAATGTACTTCTAAGAGTTGTTTTACTAAGCCATACTTTTAACTTGAGTCATTTTTTATTTATTTTTTTGTCAGCGATGCCAACAGTCGCTCTACCATGGAGGTACTGTAGATTTGTGTCTTTATTATTCAATTTTAAAAAAATGTTTCTATTTACCTATCTAACTTTTTGCACTTAAAAAAGTGAGTTCAAAACCTTTTGCACTTCAAAAAAATAATAATTTCAAAAATAAGATTTTCCAAAAATAATTAAATAGTATTTTTAGGGGAAGGCAAATTAATTTTATTATTAAATGTGGCCCAAACGCAAAATTACTTCAATCAAAAAAAATTTATTCTATCAAAGAAAAAGTTTTCAAATGCTTTTTTGAGTCCCAAATTTATTTTTGCATTCACACATTTTTTTTTGCTTGAAAATATTATTTTAATTGAAGCAAACTTTTTCTGATTGGATTGAATAATAAAGACACAAATCTACCTCCATACTCTACCAGTTTCACCAATGAGATGTAGCAACAATAATCACATGACTCCGTTATACCAGTCAGACTCAAGCTTGCCGTTTTATGCTCACGCCGGCCTGTTCAATCATGTGGCGTCTTTAAAGCACCATAGAAAATGAATTATTTGACATAAGAACACTGCCGTCAACATGACTCGAAAGCACGGATTTTAATCTCTCTCCATTTTTATTCGATGCCAATTGACCCCCATAAAACCGGAGGTATGATCCTTTTGGATTCATAATTGGAAATATGTTTCTCCACTAGAGGGCACTCATGCTTTTTTTCAATCATGCTTAATTTTTTTTTTTTTTTTTTCTCTTTCCGGTGTTCTGACAAATTTTGCACCCCATCTGAAATTGCAACTTCGCGGTATTGCACATGCACGTAATGTTAAAAATGGTCATGAATGCAGCGGTTCCAAATTAAACACTACAAACTTTCTTTAGAGAAAGGAATATTTCGTTACGTTTACGTTTGATCATGGACGGACATGTATAAAATTTGCACACAACAACTGCACACCGCTCTCTTACCGTTAACGTCTTCGCCATGTCGTTAAGCATTAATTTACGCCATATTTATGTTGCACATGTATGTTTATGATGTAACTTGTTTATTTAGCACCTTTGGATAACGTTGAGAGTCCAACTGTATGTAAAATCGGGTGTAGGAGCCTAAATAATGGTTTAGTTTCATTATTCATGTACATGATGATTTATTTGATTTCATGGGGACTGGCTTGTGACGTCACGTTTGACGATAAGTAGGAGGAAGTGACTTTGTGTGCGAGGCAATCGCGCTAGGCAGAAGAAGCCAATATACAGTTTTCCGAACTCTTCCTCTCTGGATTACCGTAATTTTCGCACTATAAGGTGCACCCGACTATAAGCCGCCACCCACCAAATTTGACACGATAACAAACAGCATTTGTTCATAGATAAACCGCACTGGACAGAAGCCGCAGCTGTCGTCACTGTATAATGGGATATTTACAACAAAAGATATTAACCGGTAAGACTTTATTTGACAGCGGCATCATAGGACTGTCATAAGACCAAATGAACCACCATTCATTGCTTCAAAAAGCTTCATTTGGCCATCACTGTTCTCTTGGGGGAGACAGTCAACCTCTGCTGCCACCACTGTTGTCAAACATGCCTCCTAGCATGCATTGCAGCCTTACAGATGTAAATAACAATCAAAATTCATGTTCTGTGCTAATTATTTCTTCAGTGACTGTTCTAGTTGTTTCATTAATTGCTAATTATGGAATTTGGTAACACTTTATATGACAGTGGTGCCACAATACTGTCATGAGACCATCATATTGTCCATCATATCATTTTGTGTCATCCGGCAAATTATCTCACATTCGAATGGATGTGAAAGATCCAAGTTGGACATAAATGGAGTTAATGACATAATTTGCCGGATGTTACATAATGACATTGCCCATGATAATGACATGTCATATTTATGACAGTCTTATGGCAGTCTTATGACGCGGGTGTCAAATAAAGTGTTACCTATTAACCCCCCCCCCCCCCCCCCCCCCCCAAAAAAAAAAAAATCAGCAAATAAGCCGCACTAGACTATACGCCGCAGGATTCAAAATGAGGGGAAAAAAGTAGCGGCTTATAGTCTGAAAATTAAGATAATATCTATCTATATCTCAGTTGCTCTTTTGTTTACGTTTGGATGCCAAACTCTGGATTACTTTTCTGTTAGATTAAATGAACGAACTCAGAACGAGCAGAGTGAGAGTATTATTTGGTCGCCGTCCAGCATGCGTGAGGGAGATGAACGGAGAGAGCGTCGAGTCTGTGGGCTTTTACGTTTGGAACCTACAGAGGGCTTATTCACTGCTACAACAGCTTCTTTTGCAAATTCTGATGAGTGTGCAAAATTTGTCAGAACACTGGAATTCAATATTTTATTGTTGTATTTCTTTGGCTAAATGTGGATATATGATACGTTATCGTACAGTATCATAATAGGTGATATAGGTATAGGTGTGCTGAGAAAAAGAAATACCATTGATTAGAAGAAAAAAATCAAACATCTTAAGCAGTTACTCACAATGTTACACATGACTTCAGTATTCTTTTCACCAAATATTTTTTGACTTGTACTTGAGTACATTTTTGGTTGACTACTTTTACTTCAGTAATATTATTTTGAAGTAGCGTTACTGTTACTCGAGTAAAATTTTGGGCTACTCTACCCACCTCTGATTCTAGGATTGTATATGCATCGATTTTGCAGAGCCATCCCCCCCCCCATTCGTCTCAGGGCTTTATATTACAATAATTAATTGCGGAGTTATTGTAGCCAGTAGAGGACATGCAAACTCTTCAGTTGTACTTTCATGTCTTGAGTTGACAAGACGTTTAGAGAGCGAGCCGGGCGTCAATTTTCAGTTAGTCCTCTTGGTCGGTCGTAACGGCTCTACAACTAGCTAACACTTGCAACCCTGTTACTGTGATTATGCCAAGTCTTGTAAAAATCAAATCATGTAATAAATGGTTTTACAGTTAATTGGTAGCGGATTTAATCAATCGTTCATTGACTACAATCTATTACTGATGAATATGTGGCGACAAACTGAAAAGTGAAGGCTAATTTTTCAAACATTTTGAAGACCAAATATCCGCCAATTTTGGAATGAACCATTTTATTCTGCAGGGATGAACCCCAAAACATCACAGTATGAATATCTTTTAAAATGTTAATTTTAAAACTGTGTTGGCGTGATTAAATGCAAGGGAGTGTTGCCCTCCGTTCCCTCCTACGAATGTCCAGACACGATGTTCGTCCCACGGACACTTTTGCACATACCAGCGAGCGAGCATCTCCATTGTCAGTTAGAATTAGGTCGCTCTTGTATCATCCCAGCATGCAAGTTATGTTGTAATTAGCACCAAAGAACATGAAATAGGGTAACGCACGGCGCCCGTTGTTGTGTAACCGTTGCGCCATTAAAAATGTGTGGGCATCCGATATATACCTATATTAAAAAAAAAAAAAAAGGGAGACCCCCGAAAATGGACTTTACCTTGTGAAGAAATGAACTCGTTGTTTCCTTTGCTCGCTCCAAAAACGTTGCAATCAAGCGGACTCTCCTCTCTTCCTCTCGCTGTCCTTCATGCACTCCAATCGGGGAGATCCGCTCGGGATCACCGCTGCAAAAATCTCCTCCTGGTCGTCGATGTTCCAAAGCAAGACTGGATGCTGAAGCTCCAAGGAGCCGTTGACATGAGAGAAATCGTGACGTCACGGCCAGGAGGCGTTGGCCAATCGGGAGGCGAGGATGAAAGAGAGGGGCGGGAACGAGGGAGGAGGTGGATGTGGAGTAATTTCATTCAGAAAAATGCGGCATCGAGATGGAGACACGCCCACTGCGGTGCTCCGCCATTGTTGGCTGGGTTTTTAAAGACACGTCCTTTCTAATCGTTTTTTTTTTCTCCTGGTGCTGTCCGCGGTGCTGAAACGCAGCAATGACTCATGGGGGACAGTCGACGGTCATTTTATTAAGTACCCCTTCCAATGGCATCATTAGGTGTTGGTGATGTTGAGTAGCAACGGTGAAAATGTTAGGAAAGGCTCTGTGTGATGCTGAGATTCATAATAAGACATCAAATCAATTTGAACTGAGATGGCTGGTAATGACGGCAATAGACGTCCAATTCATTTGGACTGTAAGGGATGGCAGCGATCGTTTGAGGGTCATATATTTTATTTTTCTGTTTCTTGTAAATAAAAATGTTTTTTGATTTTTTTTTTTAAATATATATATAAATTTAATGCTGTTGTACATATCTAATTTTAATTTGTTTTTTTTTTTTTTTGTATTAATGATCAATCAAAACTAAGCAATTTTCCAAGTAAATTTTTATAAATTGCATTATCATTGATGTGAATGAATATTTTGTCTTTATTCTTCCAATTTATTTTTTATTTGAAGCATTAGCACACTCATTTTTGTTTTATACATAGACATTTTTAATTTTCATGTATTTTTGCTCATTCATGTTCAGTATTTTCCTCTCTTTATAATGTTTTCATTTTTTATTTTTTTATTTTTATAAATTGCATTATTATTGATGTGAATGAATATTTTGTAGTTTTTCTTCCAATTTATTTTTTATTTGAAGCATTAGCAAATTCTCATTTTTGTTTTATACATAGACGTTTTTAATTTTCATGTAGTTTTGCTCATTCATGTTAAGTATTTTCCACTCTTTTTAATGTTTTCATTTTTTAGTTTAAAAAAAAAAAAATTATAAATTGCATTATCATTGATGTGAATGAATATTTTCTCATTCATGTTAAGTATTATCTCCTCTCTTTAGTGAATTCATTTTTTTAGTTTTTTAATTTTTATAAATTGCATTATCATTGATGTGAATTAATATTTTGTCATTTTTTTCTTCCAATTTATTTTTTTGAAGCATTAGCACATTCTCATTTTTGTTTTATACATAGACATTTTTAATTTTCATGTATTTTTGCTCACTCATGTTAAGTATTTCCCCCTCTTTTTATTGTTCTCATTTTTTAGTTTTTTAATTTTTATAAATTGCATTATTGATGTGAATGAATATTTTGTCTTTTTTCTTCCATTTTTTATTTAAAGCATTAGTACATTCTCATTGTTGTTCTATACATAGACATTTTTCATTTTTATGTATTTTTGCTCATTCATTTTGAATGAAGTCTGATTTTTTATTTATTTATTTATTTATTTATTTTTACATTTACAATTTGTCTTTTTATTTCTTTCGAAATGAAAATGATCTATGTAACATCAAAATATATTTGGTACTACTTCTCCCTTCCCTAGTTGTCCTCAAATTCCATTATTGTAATGAAGCAGCCAGTTTGTGTTGTATATTATCAGTCGACAGCACTCGCACATTTTTGGCTGGTCACAACCGCATTCGATCATTCTATTTCAAGAGTTATGCAACATTCACCTACTGTACTATAACATCTGTTTTTGCTGCGCCCTTGTGGACAAACACGTCACGAGCAAATTGCCCCCAAAACGTCATGTACGTTCAACATGATCATTCCTGGATTCATGAATATTTTTTATCACCTTGCAGACAGAAGGACAGTGAGGCTTCCCCGGTTTGATGGCAGGCGTGGGTGCAGCATCACAAGTAGGCGGGCTGCTGCTTGTAGGGGAGTCACGACCATATAAGGACGCTTCCTGCCTATGAGGTGACGTCTCGTTGGCGGATCGTGAGACACTTTTTTTTTTCTCCTAAATCACCTTCACTCGCTCAATTGAATGTGTTATGAAATGATCCAAATCATATGTGGGTTCATCCTTTTAGGATTTACAGGGGCAAGCAAACATGTCGTGACGCTGGAACAACACCTGAGTGAGCAGATGTGATAGCTGGATGAGTCAGAACAGTGGCACAGTGTTAACGTCCACGCACAACCCTAATGTACAAAACAAAAACAAAAAGTCTACACACCCTTCTTCAAATGTATATTGAATATACTGTAATCTGCAAAAATGATATCTATTTATTTGCATTATACATATTTATGAATATACTGTAAGCTGGCACAGCATAATGAGTCACGGATCTTTCAAAATTTAAGTTTTGGCATCGGTTCAGATAGCAGTTTGTTGCAGTGTTTAACCTCTGAAAAAATAGTGACTTACAGCAACCCTTCTTCACTTGCCCTGAGTAACCAGCACCACGTTTGTCATGGAAACTGAGTAAAAATTCATTGTTCAGTTATGAAATAATGTTAACCCTTTCGTGCACAAACCGTTATCAGAGGTGGGTAGAGTAGCTAAAAAGTATACTCAAGTAACACTAGCATTACTTTAAAATAATATTGCTCAAGTAAAAGCAAAAGTAGTCATCCAAAACAAAATGTACTCAAATACAACTAAAAAAGCATATGGCGAAAAGAATACTCGAGTAATGAGTAACATTGGACTTTTTTTTTTTTTTTTTTAAAAACAATGGTATTTTATTTTTATATCAACATAAAGTTATCTATATGAGCTGTTGTTATAATGTTATTGTATAATAACTAAGGCTGTCAAACGATTAAAATTTTTAATCGAGTTAATCAAAGCTTAAAAATCAATTAATCGTAATTAATCGCAATTCAAACCATCTCTAAAATATGCCATATTTTTCTGTAAATTATTGTTGGAATGGAAAGATAAGACACAAGACGGACACAAACATTCATCATACTGTACATAAGTACTGTGTTTGTTTATTATAACAATAAATCCACAAGATGACATTCTTAAAAGATAAATTTGAGCACAAGTTATAGTAATTTTATATTAAAACCCCTCTTAATATTTTCGTTTTCAGCCACGTCGCTTTTCTTTTTGTGAACATTATTTTTTTTGAGAGATAGGAATATTATTTTTGTTGTGCTTTCACTAAATGATACTGTAGCAACTTAACTGTTCCGCCCAAATGCATGATGGGAAGTTGGGCAACCATGACTGTCAATGGTGGCTGCAAATGGTATACAGTATGTTCTGGAACATGTTCAATTAGGCGTGTTAAGAAAAAGAACGTCTCCTGCTCCGCCCAAATGAATGATGGGAAGTTGGGCAACCATGACTGTCAGTGGTAGCTTCAAATGGCATATAGTATGTTCTGCGTTGTGTTCAATTAGGCGTGTTAAGAAAAAGATCACTTTTTGCTGCGCCCAAATGCGTGATGGGAAGTTGGGCAACCATGACTGTTCGTAGTGGCTGCCAAAGCTTAAGCCAATAAAAGGCGCCGTCCAAAGAACGCCTGTGCCCACTCGCATTTCTCTGCCTTCCCGCTCTCGATGTGCTAAAACGGCATCATCGTAAACTATTTGAGGCAACGCATGAACAGGTCATTCCTTGCATGCGTTAATTGCGTCAAATATTTTAACGTGATTAATTTAAAAAATGAATTACCGCCCGTTAACGCGATAACAGCCCTAATAATAACCCATTACATAACCACATTAAGCCAAACTAATACAAAAAGGGGGGGAAATCATTGAATTCCGGCAAGAGAAAAAAAATGACAGAAATTAAGCTTTATTTGTCCAAAGAGCATGAGTGCCCTTGAGTGGAGAAAATAGTTCCTAGTTTAAATAGTGAATAATTCCCTCATAGTTACTATTATGAAATTAAAAGGATCATATCTCCGTTTTTCCGTGGTCAATCGGCGCCAAATAAAAACTGGGAGAGAAGCATAGACTTCATAATGTATTGACGGGTTAGATCGGTCATGCACAGCGCCTCGCATTCAAGGAGGGGGGCGCCCACATAAAGAGGAGCTATTCACAAACGCGCACACAGCGATCTAACGCCGGATTTCTGTTGAAAAAGTACGAAAGCTGTACCGCATACAAACAGGAAGGATTGTCTCAGGAGTGATTTGTTCGAGGAATCAAGGTAATTATTATATTTTTCGAACCATGCAAGCATTTTGAAACGTTGTGAAAAAAATCAATGGGAGAAATTAGCCGCTTCTGCATTGGCATCATAGTTGGCAAGGTTTACGTAAAATAAATGCGAACTGCACGTTTTTGCTGTTAACCAAGAATCGAGACTGTTTGACGTCCATATGTATATATAAAGAATTCGGGGATTTAAGCATTTATTCACAAGAATTTTCACCAGAAAAGCTCTGCTTACATCTGGCGGCTGCTAGCTACATTCCGACTAGCATTTTACTTCGACATATTTACGTAAAATAAATGCTAACTGCACGTTTTTTGTTTTTTTTATGCTTTTAATCAAGAGTCGAGACTGTATTATTTCCAAATCTGTAATAAATTCGGGGATTCAAGCATTTATTCACAAGAATTTTCACCGGAAAAGCTCTGTTTACATCAGGTGGCCACTAGCTCCATTCACTAACAGACTAGCATTGTACTTCGACATATTTACGTAAAATAAATGCTAACTGCACATTTTTTTGTTTTGTTTTTTGCTTTTAAACAAGAATTGAGACTGTTTTACGTCCATATCTATAAATAATTTGGGGATTTAGGCATTTATTCACAAGAGTTTTCACCGGAAAAGCTCCGTTTACATCAGACAGCCTCTAGCTACATTCATTAACTCACTAGCATTGTACTTCGACATATTTACGTACAATAAATGCTAGCTGCACAGTTTTTTTTTCTTTTAACCAAGAATCGAGACTGTTTTACGTCCATATCTATAAATATTTCAGGATTTAAGCATTTATTCACAAGAGTTTTCAACGGAAAAGCTCTGTTTACATCAGGCAGCCGCTAGCTACATTTACTAACAGGCTAGCATTGTACTTCGACATATTTACATAGAATAAATGCTAACTGCACGGGTTTTTTTTTGCTTTTAACAAAGAATTGAGACTGTTTTACGTCCATATCTATAAAGAATTCAGGGATTTAAGCATTTATTCCCAAGAATTTTCAACGAAAAAAGCTCTTTGTCCGTGATTCCACTCGGTCAGCTTTGACGGCCTAGCCAACAATGTAGGCCCCCTTTTTATTGGCCCCATGTCCCGCCAATACATTATGAAGTCTATGAGAGAGGTTGGAATCCGCGTTTTGAGTCAGGTTGAGGGAATTACTCTTTGTCAAATACTTCATTTTTTACGGTGCTTTAAAGAAGCCACTTGATTGAACATGTAACGGCAAGCTTGCATCTGATTAGTGGTTGCAACATCTCATTGGTAAAATTGGTAGAGCTGCTCTTGGCATCGCTAGAAAAATAAATAAATCAATAAATAAATCTAATATGTAGAATAAAGAGGAAAAATGTAACGTCTCTTGTGCAGCCCAAAGTAGTTGAGTATGAGTACTTTTTCCTCACAAATCTACTCAGGTAAAAGTAAAAATATGGCTTAGTAAAACTACTCTTCGAAGTACATTTTTGTCAAAAAGTTACTCAAGTAAATGTAACGGAGTACATGTAACGCATTACTACCCACCTCTGATTATTGTTTTTTTTTTTTTTTTTTTTTTTTACCCCTTACAGAATACAGTAGTACCTCTACTTACGAACATCTGTACATACAGAATTTTCAGGTTAAGACATGCCTCAACGGGAAAATATTGCCTCTTTTTCCGAAACCCATTTCAGGATACAAAACACAAAAATAAAGCATTGCTTACTGAACATTACTACACTTATAGTTGCTTTGCCATTGGTTATTGCCTAGCATTCCTGGCATCTAATAGGCGATGAGGGACCTCTACTGAATGTGTACAGTGTGTGTGTATCCCAGCGTCCTTTTGATTCACCCCTCGTGTTCCGACAGCTTTATATTAACTTTTATTATTCTTTTCTATTATTCTATTTTTTTTTTTTTTTTATACATTATGCACAACTCTGATTTTATGTTTGTTGTGCAATAATCTAATTGTAACATGTATTTGTTACATGTTGTGATGTATTTTTATGCATTATAAAAGATTTATGTCTGAATTTGGGGTGGCTTCGAACGGATTAGGGCATTTACATGGAAAACGCGTCTACTTTTTCTACTTAGATTTTTCAAATTACAAAGCTACTTCCAGAACCAATTAATTTCGTAAGTAGAGGTATCACTGAATATTTTTTAAATTAAAAGTCCAATCCTTTTAACCTGATTCCGATCCTCTGAAAAATGGCGCGATCGGCCTGATTTCCGATCACATGATCGGTTCGCGACATCCCTACACAAATATGCCAAATATTAGCATTTTTCCTGCTGATGGCATTAAACGTCCAATCCATTTTGACTGGGAGGGGCGAATGGCACTCAAACATGAGCATTCACAGCCAGTACTCAGGGTTTATATGAACGGGATGTTTATGACCTTTAATGAGTTCAATTAAAAAATCAATCAATGTGTTGTGTTACTTGGGGCTGTAACCAATATGTATTTCTGTTTTGATTAATTTTAATGTCATTCATTTAGTTTTATAAACCCTCTGAAGCATGAATGATAAAATCATTGGTCAATATATTTTTCTGATGTGTTTTTAATCTTCTTAGAATTAAAATAATGTTCAATTTCTTATTTTTCAAAAATATGTTTTTTTTCCCATTAAGTTCCAATTAAGTTTAAGTCCAATCACGTGGATTTTATGCACCTGCACACTCAACATACAGTAGAACAATGTAAATTTACTATCAAAAATGAATTAACTTGTGTTCCATAGTGAATATAGAAACCCTTGATCCCTTTAATGCTTTGATAAATTATTTTTGGGAAATTTCAACACTTTCAACACTCTAGGCACAATGCATAGGCCTGAATAAGAAAACCAATCGAACTTCTGGTTGTGACTCCTACACCTAAGCACCAATGTCTTTGTTGTTGTCTAACAGCCACTCATCATCACGATTGTCACTACAGTCATCCTCACTGAAGCTGGATGGAATTTCCTGGGCTATTCTGCCTTATTCTTTGCTGCTTTAGTTAACAAAATAGATAACATGCATATAGTAATGCAAACTACAGCTAAGGTAAATGCATATAGTAATGCAAACTACAACTAATATGCACAAAAAATGTATATGTTAAATGAACTGCTTATAAATATAACAATTATTAAGTAACGTATAACTAAAGCAGTCATAAAAACAGTGATGCAATTATGTTACGTGTTCAAAAATATACTGGAGAATGCTTGATGTCCACTTCTTTGGACACATTGTGAATCATAAATTTCTATATACTGTACACAAATATTTCATATTCCAAACATATATATTATTTTTTCCTAGATGTTACTGTATATTATAATATTTCCCCCTCTTTTCACCACTGTATCTCTTCAGGCATAGAAGTACTGACGGTTGTAGTCGACACGGGTGGCAGGTTTGTCGGCTGTCTTGGATTCAGGGGATATTTACTTGCAGTTACACCAACTGACCACTGAATTGACCTCAACAGAGTATGGCAGCAGAGAGCACTTTTGAGGCTGCTATGCAGTTAAACCATTGAAACCAACTGATTAAAGAGAAAGTTACGTTTAAGTAGCTGTCCACTGTAGCAGGGGCGGACTGGTAATCTGTGGGTTCTGGAGGATCACAGAACGGCCGGTGCCCTGGACGGCCGGCGGCCGCCATTCATTATGCATCACTGTTTTTATCCCCCCTATCCTCTGATTATCTACAGTTCGCATCCAATCCGACAGGTGGCAGCAATGCGCCTGGCTTTTCACCGCCAATCTGATAGACTAGGAACGACGAAAGCACAGAGTAGCCTTCATTGGTTCCTTCCTTGTGGAAGCAAAATAGCGACGAGTGTTAATGCACAATATGGATGGTGGTGGCAAAAAAACTGAAAAGAGCAGGGTGGCGCGGAGAAGGTTAGAGAGAAAAAATTAAAGAAACTGGAGAGTGAAGCATTAAAATGTCATAAATCGACAAATATTTTCGCAAGCAGCAGTCTGGCTGCAACGGCCACGTCGGGTAACAACAGCTCAGCTCCCGGCGATGGTGAGAGGGAGCTGCAGCCGCTCTGACGTGCAGACGGTGCTGGGAGAGAGAAAAGAAGAGGGAGGGGGCAACGATAAACTGTTGGAAGTTCCCCAGACAAGCGCAGGGCAAGTAAATTGGGATGAAGAGGGTTACTTGCTCTGTAAACTGGCAATTGTTATCCATCAGGTAGCTACATTTTAAATCAAATAAATGACAATTAAAGGGTTAGTGCCAGCTAGTCGATGTACCCGTTTGCAATCGTGTCAAGTTACAGTATGCTAGTCCTACTATCCCTCTCCTAAGAAAAAATATTTTAGCCGTAAAACAATGTATGCACACGCAGCATAGCAATATTAATTCAGAAGAAATATAACAAAATATTAATAAAATGAATGGTTTTACTTTAAAGTTTAGGTAGTTAAATTGATGTTATATACATTATTAATCATATATATATCGTTTTGTTTTCTGGTTAATACTTTCCAATGAAGTTTATGTATACAGGATTTGTCTTGAAATGTGTATTGTATTTTCATTGAAATTTATTATTTGTATGGCAAGATTAATTATGGCAGGGGTCTCCAAACCGGTCCTCAAGGGCCGCTGTGGGGCCTGGTTTTTGTTTTAACCGATCGAGTACCGACAGTTTAACCAATGAAGTTTCTGCTAAAACAAGCAGCACCTGACTGCAATCAACTGATTACACTTGTAAGACACCAGATTGGTGCAGAGGTTTTGTCTTGTTTTGTTGGAATGAAATCCTGCGCCCGCCGCAGCCCTATGTGGAATAGTTTGGAGACCACTGAATTATGGCATAAACAATGAAGTCATTTTATAGACAGAGATCTATAGAGATATATTATAATCAATTGGATACGTAAAACTTGCTTTGAAAAATAAATTCTTTCATTTGTTTATTCAGGTTGATCATAGAGCTAGTACAGAAAATGAATCCAACTCCAGTTCAGCCTTGCAGTACTTTGAGTGCCCGTAGTCAGACAGTCACAGTCTAGACACATTTTCTTCATTTTTCTCTCAAAGTGCACGAAATTGGTGCATTTTACAATAAAATGTAAAAAAAAAAAAAAAAAAAATTCTCCCGGGAGGGGCATGTTCCCGGACCCCCCTATGGGGTCTGTGTTTCCCTTCGTATAGCGATTCTTATGGGCTGGGCTGAGTCAAAGTCCAGGGCTGCTTTTTAGTCCCAGTCCGCCCCTGCACTGTAGTGACCACTATAAAGGGTTAACATTGCATTAATATATAAATTTATCATTAAAAAAATAATAATAAAAAGTATTAAATTAGGACTATTAATATAACAGTAATATATATATATATATATATATATATATATATATATATATATATATATATATATATATATATATATATATATATATATATATATATATATATATATACTGGACTGTCTCAGGAAATTAGAATACACAATATTCTAATTTTTTTAATTAGAATATTGTGTATTCTAATTTCCTGAGACAGTCCTGTATATATACACAGGACTGTCTCAAAAAATTAGAATATTGTGTATTCTAATTTCCTGAGACAGTCCAGTATATATATATATATATATATATATATATATATATATATATATAGGAACATTAAATTTGGATTTCTAATATAACAGTATATATATTAAATATTATAATATATACATAAAATAATATATATTACTGTTATATTGATACACACACACACATACAACCCCTAGCAAAAAGTATGGAATCACCAGTCTCAGACGAGCACTCACTCAGACATTTTATTATGAGGAAAATACTCAGATAAAAAGCTTAAAAAAAAATAATGAATTAGTTCAAAAGTGCAACTCTTTGGCATTCAGAAACACTAAAAGAAATTAATAAAAAAACATTGTGGAGGTCAGTAAATGTTACTTTTATAAAGCAAGTGCAGGAAATTAAATATAGAATCACTCCATTCTGAAGAAAAAAATTTGGAATCACTCCATTTTGAGTAGAAAATACAGACACACCCCGTCAATTTCCTTTCCTTAATTGGGCCCCTGCCTCAGATTAGATCTGCTCGTTAGTCAGCAGTTAAAAACAGTGCAGGTATCACACACCTTTGAGGGCTGCTGGACTAAGTGGATTCACAAGAATCATGGCTACAACAACAGAGATGTCTCCTCAGACCAAGGAGAGGATTATCAAACTTCATGAAGAAGGTAACACTACATGTATGGTTGCCAAAGATGTGGGTTGTTCACAGTCAGCTGTATCAAAAATCTGGACCAAGTACAAAAATCATGGAAAGGTTTTTAAAGTTAAGCGTACCGGTAGACCGAGGAAGACATCCAAACATCATGACAAACAACTAAAGGCCATATGTCTTGAAAACAGAAGATGTACAACAAGACAAATGAAGAAGATATGAGAGGAAGCTGGAGTCAAGGTATGTGACAGAACTGTGCAAAATTGCCTAAAGGAAATTTTCATACATGAAAGCTAAAAGGAAACAATCATTGACACTTAAACAGAAAAGAACAAGACTGTAATGGGCTAAGGAGAGGCAATCATGGACTGTGAATGACTGGATGAAAGTTATTTGCAGTGATGAGTCAAGAATCAGCATTGGACAAGGTGATGATGCTGGAACTTTTGTTTGGTGCCATTCCAGTGAGATTTGCAAATATGACAGCCTGAAGAAAACATCAAAATTCCCTCAATCCTTGATGATATTGGGCTGCATGTCAGGCAAAGGCACTGGGGAGATGGCTGTGGTTAAATCTTCAACAAATGCACAAGTTTGCACTGAAACTTTAGACAGCTTTCTTATCCCTTCAATTGAAAATATGTTTGTCATTTTCCAAGATCACAATGCATCAGGCCACAGAGCTAAAACTGTTAAAGCATTCCTCGGAGAATGACTCATCCAGTCAATGTCATGGCCTGCAAATAGCCCAGATTTCAAGTAGAAATTGAATGGTCCACACCAAGGCTCCGACCTGCAAGGGTGATATGGCAACTGCAATCAAAGAGAGTTGGCACCAAATTGATGAAAAATAGTCATCAAGTGCATGCCTCAGAGACTACAAGCTGTCATAAAAGCCAGAGGTGGTGCTACTAAATACTAGAGATGTGTTTTGATTGTTATTTCTTTGTTTGTTTCTCATGATTCCATTTTTTTCCCCCTTAGAATGGAGGGATTCCATACAGTGGGGCAAATAAGTATTTAGTCAACCACCAATTGTGCAAGTTCTCCTACTTGAAAAGATTAGAGAGGCATCTAATTGTCAACATGGGTAAACCTCAACCATGAGAGACAGAATGTGGAAAAAAAACAGAAAATCACATTGTTTGATTTTTAAAGAATTTATTTCCAAATTAGAGTGGAAAATAAGTATTTGGTCACCTACAAACAAGCAAGATTTCTGGCTGTCAAAGAGGTCTAACTTCTTCTAACGAGGTCAAACGAGGCTCCACTCGTTACCTGTATTAATGGCACCTGTTTTAACTCATTATCGGTATAAAAGACACCTGTCCAGGTGTCGAAGGACACCAGAGACAAAATTGTAGACCTGCACCAGGCTGGGAAGACTGAATCTGCAATAGGTAAAACGCTTGGTGTAAAGAAATCAACTGTGGGAGCAATTAATAAATGGAAGACATACAAGACCAATAATAATCTCCCTCGATCTGGGGCTCCATGCAAGATTTCACCCCGTGGCGTCAAAAAGATAACACGAACGGTGAGCACAAATCCCAGAACCAAACAGGGGGACCAAGTGAATGACTTACAGAGAGCTGGGACCACAATAACAAAGGCTACTATCAGTAACACTGCGCCGCCAGGGACTCAAATCCTGCACTGCCAGACGTGTCCCCCTGCTGAAGCCAGTACACGTCCAGGCCCGTCTGCGGTGCGCTAGAGAGCATTTGGATGATCCAGAAGAGGACTGGGAGAATGTGTCATGGTCAGATGAAACCAAAATAGAACTTTTTGGTAGAAACACAGGTTCTCGTGTTTGGAGGAGAAAGAATACTGAATTGCATCCAAAGAACACCATACCCACTGTGAAGCATGGGGGTGGAAACATCATGCTTTGGGGCTGTTTTTCTGCAAAGGGACCAGGACAACTGATCTGTGTAAAGGTAAGAATGAATGGGGCCACATATCGAGAGATTTTGAGTGAAAATCTCCTTCCATCAGCAAGGGCATTGAAGATGAGACGTGGCTGGGTCTTTCAGCATGACAATGATCCCAAGCAACAAAGGAGTGGCTTCGTTAGAAGCATTTCAAGGTCCAGGAATGGCCTAGCCTGTCTCCAGATCTCAACCCCACAGAAAATCTGTGGAGGGAGTTGAAAGTCCGTGTTGCCCAACGACACTTCCAAAACATCACTACTCTAGAGGAGATCTGCATGGAGGAATGGGCCAAAATACCAGCAACAGTGTGTGAAAAGCTTGTGAAGAGTTACAGAAAACATTTGGCCTCCGTTATTGTCAACAAAGGGTACATAACAAAGTATTGAGATGAACTTTTGGTATTGACCAAATACTTATTTTCCACCATGATTTGCAAATAAATTCTTTAAAAATCAAACAATATGATTTTCGTTTTTTTTTCCCACATTCTGTCTCTCATGGTTGAGGTTTACCCATGTTGCCTCTCTAATATTTTCAAGTGGGAGAACTTGCACAATTAGTGGTTGACTAAATACTTATTTGCCCCACTATATATATTTCCCTGCACTTGCTCTATAAAAGTAACATTTACTGACCACCACAATGTTTTTTATTTCTTTTAGTGTTTCTGAATGCTAAAGAGTTGCACTTTTGAACTCATTCATTATTTTTTCAAGCTTTTTATCTGAGTTTGCTCTACCTCGTCCGAGACTGGTGATTCCATACTTTTTGCTAGGGGTTCTATATTACAGCTCCGCACATCATCTTACCTTTCTGGTTTGCCTTCCCCTCACCCAACCAGGCCCATTTTACGCCCGCAAACTGGCCCCCTTAGAGGCCCGGGTGCGGTCGCCCCCCCTCACCCCCTAAGTTCCGCCACTGTGTTTACGTATGTGTTTCAGGTGATCTGAGGTGGGTCTTTATGGTTGCCTGGTGACCAAGTTTAGATCACATTACACACACACACTCTGTCTCTCATCTTGCATTCATTGTATCGCCACTCTTCAGCACTCAGCCTCCTGGAGTACTTTTGACTATTCATCGTTTTTTTTCACTTTATTCATTATTTGTATCAGTATAGTTTTATCTGGGATGCAGAATCTGTCAGTAAAGATGTTTGTCTGCGCGGCGCTACTGCTGGCGTCAGCATCCTATGTGCACTCGCAAACAGGTAATGATTGCTATTGGGACACTTTATGTTTTACTAAATCGAAGATCAAAAGTGTCACTTGATAGTTAGCTTTTACGGTTTCTTTCAGATTGTACTCAAGCTCAGTCGTGCGACTTGTGCGTCGGTGACTCCATGCTAAACTTGACCGGCTGCGTCTGGAGGCTTTGTCCTGATGGTAAAACATGCAAAATGGCAAACACACGCAAACAAAATCACATAGACAAACTTTCAAACTGATGTCACGCAAAAGCAGTGGCGTTAAACCATTTGTCACTTTACTGTTATGGTGGAAATTTTCCGGAAAAGCTGTGTGAAAGCATCGGCAACACACACACTGACAGTAATTCTAGCGTGGCAACTGCTGAAATATGAGCTACTGTTTGTCACGTGTGAATTATTCAGCATTCCATAACACACACAAACAAACAAGCGTGCGCGCACACACATAGAAGTCATTGTTTGCTTCTCAGGTAACGACACGGGCACGTGCGTAACAGACGAGGGCAATGTTGCCGACAGTTCCAGGAACTGCAGCTGGACCCGAGTGTCGGAGCTCTGCACAGGTACGGCGCCACCGCTAGGTGGAGCTCCTTTTCTAATGTTTTGAATGATGGAGACGAACATTATACCCGTATTTCCAGGAAGTTTTATCAATCCCGGTTTTAGCCAATCAACTGCGAATACAGTGGTACCTCTACTTACGAACGTCTCTACATACAGAATTTTCAGGTTAAGACACACCTCAACGGGAAAGTATTGCCTCTTGTTTTCAAAAGAAAAATACAGTATGGCTGGTACTCACAGCTCCTAGACTTTACTGAATGTAACATACCTATAGCCAGGGGTGAAAGTGGGCGGGAACGGTCAGGAACGCAGTTCCGGTATAAGATTCAGGGCCAGAACACAGTTCCGGTATACGATTCAGACCCGGAACGCTGTTCTTGCATACGGTGCTTTGATTCCGAAAATATGACAGCAACTGTCAAAGCGCTATGTAAAAAAAAAAAAAAAAAAACAATACGAAGCTGCCACACATGCATTTCATCTCCAAGAAGAAAACATCAGATTTACATACACAAGCATTAACAGCAAGCATAATAAAGTGCTTGTGTAGCGCAATCCGTTTCACCCGATAGTTATTATTTATTTTATTCCACGGACGGCATGGAGGTTTCCCCAGCTGCTGCAGTTATCTGAGTCTGACGATGACGAGTCACGTCAATGTGTGAATGCCATGGATCAAATCTTTAAGAGCAAGGAAAGAGTTGAGGAGGCTTATTTATCATATTTAGTTTTATTTGCTCTGATGGGGAGGTTCAGAACATCTTAGCTGTCAATGTGTACTTTGGACGTATATTTGTTCAATTATGTTAGGCTACTTATTCATTTTCTTATGATTTAAAAAAGTCAATGTTTGCGCGAACTTCAAAATATATTCCATTTCACTCTGCATAATACAAGTCATTTGTACTTATTTTTCGGAATGTATGTTACTTATATCTTTATTATTAAAAAAACACAACAAAAAGTAAATGTTTACATTATGTTCAATTTTAATATACTAGTACATCCTATGTTCTTAAGTAGTCAAAATTGAGATTTGGCATTTAGTATGTGAGGAAATGAGGGAAAAGAAAAATTAGGAGATTGAGGTTTTTGTTAACTTTCATTTTGCAAATCAATTAAAAAATACAATTTTGAATGAAAATCAGTTTTTGTATGCGTTATAGAAATAACTGACCAAAACAGTTTTCTTTGCATATCAGTAGTTTTGACGGACAATATGGCGGCATAATACAGCGATCACGTGATTGTGTGACGTTGGTGATTGGGGTCTATAGCTTCTCTGCCATTGGCTATTGCCCAGCATTCCTGGCATCCAATTGGCTAACAGGCTCTACTATATGTGCATGTGTGTATCCCAGCGTCCTCTTTATTCACCCCTCGTGTTCCGAAAACTTTACATGAGTGTATTAACTTTAACCCTTTAAGGTCTGGGCCTATTTTGTCTGACTTTGCATGCCTTTGAAGTTGCCTTTATATTTCAAAGAAAGAATTGTTTACGATGGCCTGGTTTGGTCCCTTTTTTTGTGACACCTTGAACTTCATGTCCTAACTGTTGTTTCCTTCACTGACCAATTATAAATCATCATTTTGGGCCCAAAAAGACCAAAAATTCCAAAATCGTTTTGTCAAAATTTTTAATATTGATGTCCAATTGACAAACAAACATGCGTAACGAACCGTTTTGAAACTTTGTAATATTTATTCAACATGTTAGGATGAACATTCAACCAAAAATTTTTTAGAATAAATAGTCTTATATTTGACAATTCAACATAAACAACAGGTATAGCCATAGGCGTTTTTTGCCTTTATACATGCTCTAGTCAAAACAGGTTATATACAGCAGACCGAACAGTGAAAAAATATATACCATCTAACACAAAAAGTGTTTAGAGGCCATCTCTTTATGAGTTTAGGTATTGCGGCCCATCACCTGATGAAAACTATGTACACACAATCAAGCTTCTTGAACACACATTTATATACACAAATTGAGAAGACTGATTGTGGGGGGGAAAAAAAAATATATATATATATATATATATATAACATTGGAAAAAAAGTATTTTCAAAAATATTTACAATAAACAAGTTCAATTTTTTTCAGGCATGCCACTCCGAAAAGCAGTTTCATCCTGGAATTAGACACATGGCTACATCACACAGCCCACACTTCCATGGGGTGTCGGTCCTCTTTCCACCCTTCCATTTTCATTTCACGTTACTTTCCTTGTCACTATAAATGTACGTGAAAAAAAAGTCAGTATTTATGAAAATAATAAAGTATGAAATAAAAATATATACAGCAATAAATAATAATGGAAATCTATATGTATGACAATAGAAAGAATACCATAGCTGAATATGTGCTACATCCCTAATCTTCATATAGAAAAAAGAACACCACAAATGATAAATTCCTGCCTGGGATACACACAGATCACGTACGACTTTGATCTGACATGCACATTTTGTTATTATATACACAAACACACACTTATATTGCATCAAAATTAACTTTGTCTTGCAATATCAAAAGAAACTTTCAAAAGAAACTTTTTCAGCATTAAAAAAAAAAAAAAAAAAAGTGAGTTGGCTTACCTCTGCTCGTCGATGGCGTCACCTACGTGTTCAAATCCGTCACTATCTTCACTCGAGGACACTTCCGAAGAAGACGATGATGACGAATTTGGACCATCCTCTCCCTCAAGTTGATCAAAAAGCACAATCGCTTGCGCTAAATTTAGTTTTCCGTTCATTCTCAAAGTCACACAAAGTCGCTGCTCGATCCAAACGGCCGTCGCTCGCCACCTCGCTGCTTCAGAACACTCCTCCCTCTCGTTCGGTGGAACCTCGCACGGCAGTTATATTTATTAAAAAAAACGCATTTTGTGCTTCCACTGCGACTTCGAAAGGGTTCGTTTGATTTGTGTTTTTTTCATGGAGCTTCCGTTTTGAAAAAGGACAAGAAATGATGGAAATATAGACATAAACAAATGATCCATGCAGTGTTTTAATGTTTTTTTGCGAGGACAATAAAACTATAAAACTTAAATGACAATATCTCACGTTTTAGTTGGTCGAATAATAATAACGAGAGTAAATCGCAACTCCCGCACTTTAAAACGAGACCAACCGACGGCATGTGGGTGACGAAATTAAAACGTGAGGGCGCTTCAAAGACGACGTGCGCTGAGGACACGCCTCTCAAGGGTTAATGCTTTAATCTATTCTTGTTTTTTTTACGTTATGCACAACTCTGATTTTACGTTTATCGTGCCATAATCTGATTGAAATATGTATTCGTTATATGTTTTGATTCATTTTTATGCATAATACAAGATGTATGTCTGAATTTTGGGGGGCTTGGTATGGAGTAGGGTATTGACATGGAAAATACGTCTCCACTTACCGGATTTTCAACGTACGAAACTAGTTCCACAACCAATTAATTTCATAAGTAGAGGTACCACTGTATTTCAGATTGCCCGCCCTTACTCGCGTCGTCAATTACTATCCCTGCACTCGAGTCTATCAGTGTTTGTAAAGGGTAAAACTGATATCTGTCACGGAACACGGGCAGGCAGGTGGTGTGGACCCAAATGTAGGGAAACAAAAACGCAGCAAGGCAGGTGGCGGTGAACTCAAAATACGTTTTAATAATAACTAACAAAAACACAAAGTATAACCAAAAGGACTGGGGATCAAAAATGCAATGTTCAAACAAAACTTACTTAATCGGAGGGACTGGTACACAAGGGCTTGGACAGGACTTGACATCGACATTGACAATGACGCAACAAGGAGTGAACAGAAACTTGGAGTTTATATACACACAGAGACAAGTGGTAACATAACAACGAGGAACAGATGGGTGACACAGGAGGATGCAGGTTGGAGGATACACAAGGAGCAGGCACAACAGGTGAACTCAAAGGGCAATCACAGGGACACACTAGGAGGGAACCAACACAAAACCTAACAATATCACAAAATAGCGATGCTATTGAGCGGTGTCTAAAGTGCAAGTTAAAGAGTATTATGTGAAAAGAACTGTAACTGCTGAAAATGTTTGATTTTTTTTTTTTTTTTTTAAACAATGTTTTTTTTTTTTCTCAGCACAGTTATTTATGTGAACTGTTATCATTATACTGTACTATAGCATATTACATAACCACATTTAGCCAAAGAAATACAACAACAACAACAAAAACAGTGAATTCCCTTGGTTTTCCTCTACAATTTTTGTATTCTACTGTTCTATAACGATAGGCGGAGTTTGACTTTTGGGACGGGGGGCACAACATGTTGATGACCCTGAAACGCAGTGTCAGCAATAAAATTAATTTACAAGACTATTTATAATAATAAGTTGAAAATTAGCTTGAGGGGAATTCTAAATCAGGCTGCTGGCAGGACAGCTATACTTTTCACCAAGATTATCATCCAATGAATACGGTACACCCGCTGGTGTCGTGCCAATGTAGTTACCTCAGTCAAAAATTGTATCCCTTGGGTGGAGCCATATGGAAGTAGATTTGTGTCTTTATGATTCGATCAAAAATAAGTTACTTCAATCCCAAAAAAAAAAGGTGCTTCAATCAAAATATATTTTTTAAATTTTAAAAAAAATGTCACTTCAATCAAAAAAATGTGTTTGAACAAAAAAATAAATTTGGAAAAAAAAAAAAAAAAAACAGCATTTGAAAGCTATTTTTATTTGATTTTTTTAAAAAAAATTTTATTGTAGTCAATTTTTTTTGATTGAAGCAACTTTTTTGATTGAAGTAATGTTGTTTTAGGTTTGGGTCACATTTTGGCTAGGACATTGTGTCATTATTAATCAATCAAAAAATAAGTTGCTCCATACAAAAAATATATATATATTTTAAAAATGAAAATCACTTCAATCAAAAAAAAAAGAACAATTTTAATCATAGAAAAAAAGTTTTTGAATGTGAAAAAATATTTGAGACTCAAAAATTTGCATTTGAATACTTAATTTTTCATTAAAGTTTTCTCTGATTTTAGTCATCCTTTTTGTGTTTGGGCCATATTATGGGTAGGGCATTTGTGTCTAAATCATTCAATCCCCCAAAAAGTTGCTTCGATCATAAAAAAATATTTTTAATCAAAGAAAAAAATAAAATAAAATTTTATAAAAATTAAAATTGCCGTCCCCATTTTTTTCCTTTTTTTTTTTTAAATGATATGTAAAGCAAATTACTGTCTAAGGTGCTAGTCACATGATCTGTTTGAAAAATAATTTTGACCCGTTATAAAAATATCTTTTTTTGTTCATTTCATTCATTTTTGTTGTTTGTTTCCTTGCTTTACAACTTGAATTTACCGTATTGGCCCGAATATAGGACGGCCCTGATTATAAGACGATCCCCTCTTTTTCAAGACTCAAGTTTGAAAAAAGACTTTTTGAACACCAAATTAATTTTTATACAAAAAATAATTACAGTACATCCAGGGGTGAAAGTGCGCCAGAACGGTCAGGAACAGACTTTTTGAACACCAAATTAATTTTTATACAAAAAATAATTACAGTACATCCAGGGGTGAAAGTGGGCCAGAACGGTCAGGAACGCAGTTCCGGTATAAGATTCAGGGCAGGAACACAGTTCCGGTATAAGATTCAGGGCCGGAATGCTGTTCCGGTACACGGTGCTTTGATTCAAAAAATATGACGGCAACTGTCAAAACATTATGTAAAAAAATTAAAAAAAAAAAAAAAAAAAAGGCTGAGCTGCCACACATGCATTTCATCTACAAGAAGAAAACAATTTACCAACATCAGATTTACATACACAAGTGTTGACAATAAGTATTATAAAGTGCTTGTGTAACGTAATCCGTTTCCACCGATATTTATTATTGATTTTGATCCATGGATGGCATGGAGGTTTCCCTAGCTGCTGCAGTTGTCAGAGTCTGACGATGATGAGTCACGTCAATACGCGAATGCACCGACAAAGCAAAACGCCTGGACTCATTTATCCGTTCAATTGGCTGACATCCTGACACGTGATCAGCAGAGATAGTGCATGTTTTCTGGAAAAGCAACAACAACCACAAAAAAGTTTTTTGAATTGATGCGACAAAAAAAGGGCAATGCAACAGAAAATGGATCAAGTCTTTAAGAGCTAGGAAAGAGTTGAGGAGGCTTATTTATCATATTTAGTTTTATTTGCTCTTATGGGGAGGTTCAGAACAGCTGTCAATGTGCACTTTGGACTTATATTTGTTCATTTATATTAGGCTACTTATTCATTTCCTTATGATTTAAAAAAAGTCAGTGTTTGCGCGATCTTCAAAATATATTCCATTTCACTCTGCATTATGTAAGTCATTTGTATTTTTCTGAACGTATGTTACTTATATAAAAAAAGAAAGCAAAAGTAAATGTTTACATTAACTTCAGTTTTAATATACATTCTATGTTCTTAAATAGTTAAAATTTAGATTTGGCATTTAGTATGTGAGGAAATGAGGGAAAATAAAAATTAGGCGATGGAGGTTGGGGTTATTGCTGTTTTTGTTAACTTTTATTTTGCAAATCATTTAAAAAATACAATTTTGAATGAAAATCAGTTTTTGTATTTTTTATAGAAATAACTGTGCCAAAAGTTCTCTTTGCATTTCAGTAGTTTTAGCAGATTTGCCCCCCCTCCCCCAAAAGAAAATAAATAAAAATAAATAAACAAAATTTCTGGCTCCGTGGCGACCTTTACGTCAGGGAGCTCCTGCAAGAAATTCTAGCCACTTTCACCCCTGACTACATCTGAGACAAATGATTATAACAATATGTTTGAGTGAAAAAGCATGTTGTTTTGGCTCATTCAAATCTTAATATCTGAACATTTCAATATGTAAACTAAAGTGCAATCACATTCGTAAATGAATGGCTTCTGGTTTTTGAAATGTAAATAAACCAATCTATTGTAATAAAACAACAAAATTGCAATAAATGCATCAACCATCACAGTGAAGTCTAACTGTAAATGCAGTCTTGAAATAAATCTGAATAAGGAAAAACATTCCAATAAAATAAACTGGTTAAACTTGAGAGTAGCTGAGAGCTGTCTTGACAGAACATCGCTTCAGTGATATCTGGCGCCATCTAGCGTCGTGAATGGGTATAATGTCTAGACTGCGAATATAACACGACCCCCTCTTTTTCAGTCTTATTTCAGTGCAAAAAAACACCGTTTCATATTCGGGCCAATACGGTATATAGGAAAGTCAATTCCATGCAATGACACTTTTTGGCCATGGGGGGGGGGTGGGGTGGCTCCCCTGCCCCCCCCTTAAACTCCGCTTATGTCTATATCCATTTACATGACCATATTAGGCCCACAAAATACATAAAAATCAACAAATTCAGACTTGAAAAATGAAACATCACACATTTATTAAAAGAGCATGAATGTCCGCTAGTTGACAAAAAAGATCCATATTTCCTCCCATGAAATGAAAACCATCATATATCCGTTTTTCTGTGGTCTATTGTGCTAAATAAAAAAAGACTACCGTGCTTTTGAATAATGTTGACTCTGTGTCAAATAGTTTAATTTTAGCGGCGCCGTGTGATTGAACAGGCGAGCGTGATCATAGGACTTCCGACTGAAAGCTTGTGTGTGAGCATGGGACTGTATTGTTATGTCTGATTGGTGTAATGGAGTCATGTGATTGTTGTTGTGATATTGGTAAAACTGGTAGAGCCACTGTCGTTATCTCTGGCAAAAATGAAAACACGTAATATGTAGAATAAAGAGGAAAAATGACTCTATATATATATTTTTTTTTTTCAAAAATATTCAAAATAATGTGTTTGGAGGTTGGTTTTTGAATATTTTTTTTCAACTGTTTTTCAAAATATTTTTTTTTCTGGGATTTTTTTTTTTTTAATAATTTTTTTCTCCCACGTTTTTCGAAAGATTTTCTTTTCCTGAGCTTGGCTACCAGGGAAATTTTTTTTCAGAAAACCAACTCCTAAAAAAATTATTTTGAAAATCAGAGTGGAAAAATAAAAAACAATTCAAAAAACAAACCCCCAAATTACTCAGAAAAACAAAATGTTGAAAAAAAAATTTTTTTTTCAAAAAAACGACCCCCCAATATAATTTACTCAGAAAAACAGAGGGTTGACAAAACAATTTATTTTAAAAAAATTACCAAGAAAAACACTGATGGTTTCTTAAAAATTATTTTAAAGTGAATGCAATACGCACAAAGTCGCGTAGTGAGTCGTGTCTTCTCTTCACGAATCTACTCAAGTAAAAAGGATGGCGTAGTAAAACTACTTTTAGAAGTACGTTACTCAATATATGTAATATGTAGTGCTGCAAGCCTGCAATGATTAATTGATTAACTTGAGTAATTCCATTAGAAAAAAAGCTTCCAATCAAATTTTGCTGCGTCAAGTATTTTATTAGAGTGGCGTTATGATGGTTAGTTTTAAAAGTGTTTGCATTTAGTTTTATCGATTTGGGTGGATGCACTCCCTTTTAGTGGCAAAAGTGGCAGCATAACTCATTTAACATGGCAGAATCCAGCTGCTCCCTGTTAAGACCCACATACGGTATGACATGAGCTAATATACTTTTTTTTTTTTAATGCATTCGTAATTTAGTTTACGGGTATATTTTGCCGTTTTTTGTGGGAATACGTGTTTGAACGATTTGTTGAGACCGTTGTTAAAAAAAAACGTTAGCATTTTATAGCATCCAAGCTAGTGGACTTTTGGTGTAAAAGGTAGCCATGTTTTTTTGTTGTACTTAGATCGTCATTTATTTTATTTATTTATTTTTTTTACCATTTGAGGCTAAGCTCAGGTATTTTAATTTATTTTTAAATGAAAGTGCAATTCTGCATAGTTTGAAGAAACACTCAGGAATTTTATTTTGAAAGTGCAATATTAGCAAGCCTTTGTTTTTCAACACTAAAATGTATTCAGCAATGCATTATATGTCCCTAATCTGATTACTCGATTATTCGAACTAACTAGTTGATAGATTAATCGACTACTATTATAATTGATAGTTGCAGCCCTAGTGATATGTTACCACCCACCTCTGCTAGTCAACACATAATAGCTGACTAGTTTCGTTCAGTTTTATTCTGTTGTCTAATTGCCGTTGTTAACTCATTGGCTGCCATTGACGGCGATAGACGTCCGATCCAATTTGACTGGGAGGTTCACAGCAATTGAACAATCGTTATCACAATGATTCATGTCCAAGAGCCGACTGCCACCGTTGAGAAGGTTTTACTCATTTTCAAGCAACGTAAACAAACAGTCTGAGCTGCTCCAGCCCTTATTTTGTTACTTCCGGTCTCCAGTCATGTGAATTTGCATATAACGCAAAATATATAGTTGCAACTGTTTCCAGATATAATATTTAGATTTAGTATTTAGATTTAAATTCAAGATATTGGATATAAATATGAAATTCAGATTGAAAGTAAATATTTCGGATATAAGTTTCAGATAAATATCTAGGATCTACATATCAGATTTACATTTCGGAAATAAATTTAACACTTACATTTACGATTCAAATAAATATTTAGTTCTGGATTTACACGTTCAAGTCCAATACTTATTATTTAAAAATAAATATTTAAGTTGCTTAACAATGTTGTAGATGTGCAAAAAAAAGTGACTAAAAATTTCGCACCACGTTTTTAATACTGTGTGGCGCTAAATGTGAGAAAATGTTATCGTAATTTTCAGCATGTTCTGCTTTACAAACGGCACCCAATACCCTCCCAGTCAAAATGGATCAGACGCCTATCGCCGTCAATGGCAGTAAAACATGATCATTTGATGCTAGCTATTCCAATTCAAAACGATGTAACTATCACCTCAATGCCACTGGTGGTGAAAGATTTAATGCAGCTATTGTTCGCTTTCCCGTAGAGGATTTAACAATGACTGTATTGTGGTAAGCATACACACACACACACCCACTAACCCTTTGTGTGTTTGCGGCGCGCAGTGGTGGAGACGGTTGCCGAAGGAGGCAGTGACTCAGGTAAATTGAGCCGGCGTCATTCCCTCCACTTGCGTCAAGACCTCCTCATTTGCATAACTGCTGAGCGTCTACTATTTGTGTTTCATCACAGGTGAGGGGGGCAAAGCGCGGCCGCAGCTGTCCCCGGCCAGGTTTAACTTGTCGAGCTTCATCGGCGGCGTGCTCCTGGTGGTGTGCCTGCAGGCTGTCGGCGTGCTCGCCATGCGCTTCCTTAAGTCTAATGAGCAGAGCACCTACGACCCCATGTGAGATATCACACATACTTGGTTTAAAATGATTAAGAAGTTGAATTCATCAGGTCATGCATTTTTACCTGTAGGGATTATTATCAAACTGGCGGGATATGTTTCTAGTATGAAATGGAAAATGTGATCAAATTTGGGGGAAGAGGTCAAAGGTCACAGAGGTCAGAAAAGGAATTTAGCGACAACTTCATTGCGCATAAGCCTATTGAAATTCAAATTTGCAGGATTAAGTGATATGATGAGAAGCGAAAGGGTTCAAGGTCATAAAGGTCAAAGAGGTCAGAAATATGGCAATGCATTTTGCTGCTTAGGAGGAAGTAGTCTTTTTAGCAATGTGGTTTTTGGCAGCCATCGTGTTTTCTGTTTTAGTCTTTTGGATGATAATACTTACCGTATTGGCCCGAATATAAGACGGCCCTGATTATAAGACGGCCCCCTCTTTTTCAAGACTCAAGTTTGAAAAACACAAGTTTGAACACCAAATTAATTTTTATACAGAAAATAATTACAGTACATCCGAAAAAAATGATTATAACAATATATTTGAGAAAAAAAGCATGTTATTTTGCCTCATTCAAATCTTAATATCTGAACATTTAAATATGTAAACTAAAGTGCAGTCACATTCGTAAATGAATGGCTTCTGGTTTTTGAAATGTAAATAAACCAATCTATTGTGATAAAACAACAAAATTGCAATAACTGCATTAACCATCAAAGTGAAGTCTAACTGTAACTGTAGTCTTGAAACAAATCTGAATAAGGAAAAACATTGCAATAAAAGAATGCAAACTGGTTAAACTTGAGATTAGCTGAGAGCTGTCATGACAGAACATCGCTTGATATCTGGCGCCATCTAGCGTCGTGAATGGGTATAACGTCTACACCGCGAATATAAACGAACCCCTATTTTTCATTCTGATTTAAATGCAAAAAACACGGTCTTATATTCAGGCCAATACGGTATTTGTCTTAGTCATATTTTAGTCGTCTCAGAATGTGTTTGTCTTCATCTAGGTTTTGTTGACGAAAACTCTTTAGTCGACGTTTGCTAAAAATGTTTTCATCTGCACAATTATAAAATGTTACTCCAAACACAAATAAATGTTTCTAACTATTTCGAATGAACATTGACAGACTAGCACATATTATAGTGTCTACAAGGACAACGCCAACTTGGTGATGACACACACTCAGCAGGAAAACAACACATAATTATTTATACCCAACTGGACACCACACACTGGATGTAAAAAAAATTGTTTGAGAGTTTAAGAGGACGGGTGCCGTTAGCATTAGCCCAATGCTAACGTGTATGCTATGCTAACGCTATGAGTTGACGATCACTCAGCGCAGACCTTAAAAGGCTTAAGCAACGTTGCATATTCTTTCTGGCCAAGATAACTAGTCTATTTATGTTTTAGTTTCCCAAAACACATTTTTAGCTCGCTATCGTCTCGTCGTTGTCATGAAATATCTGTTCGTGGATGAAATATTTTCGCTATAGTCACCGTTGATGAAAACAACACTGCTTTGTAGTTAGTTTACGGACATTTATTACATTTAATTTCAATCTATATTCACACACTCAAAAAAAACAATAAAACAATTATTTTTCAAGATAGGGCTATAAAAATAATTTAAAAAAAATACCCAAATAGAAGCATACATTCAATGTTTTCTTATCAAGTTGTTTTATGTAATAACTTACCTTCAATTCAATAACAATGAGTAAGGCATTTTTAACCCATTTTTGAAAACGACAAAATTCTTCAGTGAAATACATGAGGTGTAGCGCACGTGTATTATACTATTCTCTCCTTGCTATAAAGCAACATAATTATAATGCAAAAGAAGAAAATAAATACTTTGGAATTGAACAATCTAAGAAAAAATGAATACAAAAGTAGGTGCAATTTTTTTTAAATGAAAGCTTTTTTTTTGGTACTTGCTAATTGTCATGTTAATTAAATGAATGTGATGGAATGTCTCAAACGTGTTAATTATTAATTACAATTGTTAAAACATATATATATATAATACTTCATTCAATTAAACTACGGAAGCCTATTGCATGCACTTAAAAAAAAAAAAACCTCACTGTTTTACTGAGTAATTTACTTTGGGGGTTGTTTTTTATTTTTTATTTTTTAAATATTCAAAATAATATTTTTGGAGGTTGGTTTTTTGAATTTTTTTTTTTCCAACTGTTTTTCAAATTTTTTTTTTTTTTTTTTTCTCGAAACATTTTTTTCCTTAGCTTGGCTAAAAACGAAACCCCAAAATTACTCAGAAAAACAAAATGTGGAAAAAAAATTTTAAAAAAAAAACAGCCCCCCAAATAAATTACACAGAAAAAAAGAGGGTTGACAAAATAATTTATTCAAAAAAAAAAAAAAAAAAAAAACCTCCAAAATAAATTACTAAGAAAAACACTGACGGTTTTTTAAAAATTATTTTAAAGTGAATGCAATACGCTTCCGTATTAAATGATTTATTTCATGAATAAACTTATAATGCATCATAAATGTGTGAAACAGCGTCCACTGGTGGCAATACAGGAATAATTCTACTCCTGGGGAAAAAAATAAAGACTCCCATATGCAAACGAGCCTTTATAACAGGGGACGGCAACCCAAAATGTTCAAGGACCCATATTGGACCCCCCCATAAAAAAACAAAAAAAACAAAAAATAAATATGTCAGGAGCAGCAAAAAATTAAAAGCCTTATAATGAAGGCAACACATGCTGTATGTATATATATTAGCTGTACTAGTCTACTATCAAAACAACTAAGTTGGCTACAAATACATAATGAGCCTCCATGATTACCATATTTTCCGCACAATAAGGTGCATCGGAATATGTGGTGCACCTTTAATGAATGGCCTATTTGAAAACAGTTTTCATATATAGGGCGCACTGCGTTATAAGGCGAAGTAGTAGTAGTTGTTTGGGTTGCATTATGCATCCACAAGATGAAACTGCGTTAAAGGGAATGTCATGCCATGATTAACTAATATTGAACCATATGTAAGGCGCACTGGATTATAAGGCACACCTTCGGATTTTGAGAAAATTGAAGGCCTTTAGGTGTGCATTAGCCTATAGTATGGAAAATACGGTAAATGTTTATTTTCCCTGCAGTGCATCCGATAGAGAATGATGCACCCCATGATTACACAGTTGTACAATACAGCCTTAAGTTTAAATTATTTTTACAATATTAATGAATTAGAAGAATTTGTGTCATGTTTGTCCTCCTCCAGCGGGGGCATCCAACTGTGGTCCTCGAGAGCCTCTATCCAGCTTGTTTTCCATGTCTCCCTCTTTTAATAAACCTGAATCAAATGATCAACTCATCAGCAAGCTCTGCAGGAGCCTTATAGCGATCCTTGATTATTTGAGACAGGTGTGTTGGAGGAGTGAGACATGGACGATGTAGATGTCCTGTTCGGGGCTCTGTACTCAGGACTGGAGTTTAAATCCCCTCTCACAGAAACAGCATTAAGACAAAAAATATATATCTCCCTCCCCCATCTTTTTCCGTTTTCAAACATTTTTGAAAAAGCTCCAAGGGGACCACAAGGGCAGTGCTAAAGAGCCGCATGCGGTTTTTGAGCTGCGGGTTTCTGACCCCCATGTTAGAATGTCAGATGGCCTATTTTGCATTTTCTTTGGCTTTCCCCTGCAAAAATAGGTTTTAAATCAGTGGTTCTTAACCTGGATTCGATCGAACTCCAGTGGTTCGATGAGTAAGTCTAAGGGTTTCAGTGAAGGTAAAGAAACTCAGAGCCTTACTTTGGCTTTTTTGGACTGGTTTGCTTCCAATTTACAGGCTTAATCCATTTCTTTTAACTGCTAGTCCTCGATCTAATGGGAGGAGGAACTGGTTTGCTCAGTGGAAGGTTGACTCGCACTTGGTGCGAGGTAATACAACAGACCAATGGGCAGCGTGGTCTCAAATTTTGACCTGTTTATCAAACATGCTGTCAAAATGAGAAGAATTTTGAACAGGAACTTGCTAAATTATTAGCTTGCTAGCCTAGATACAGTGGGGCAAATAAGTATTTAGTCAACCACTAATTGTGCAAGTTATCCCACTTGACAATATTAGAGAGGCCTGTAATTGTCAACATGGGTAAACCTCAACCATGCGAGACAGAATGTGAGGGGGGAAAAAAACTGAAAATGAGATTGTTTGATTTTTAAAGAATTTATTTGCAAATCATGGTGGAAAATAAGTATTTGGTCAATACCAAAAGTTCATCTCAATACTTTGTTATATACCCTTTGTTGGCAATAACAGAGGCCAAACGTATTCTGTAACTCTTCACAAGCTTTTTACACACTGTTGCTGGTATTTTGGGCCATTCTTCCATGCAGATCTCCTCTAGAGCAGTGATGTTTCGGGGCTGTCATTGGGCAACACGGACTTTCAACTCCCTAGAGAGTTGAAAGTCTGGAGACTGGCTAGGCCACTCCAGGACCTTGAAATGCTTCTAACGAAGCCACTCCTTTGTTGCCCTGGCTGTGTGTTTGGGATCATTGTCATGCTGAAATCCCAGCCACGTCTCATCTTCAATGCCCTTGCTGATGGAAGGAGATTTTCACTCAAAATCTCTCGATACATGGTCCCATTCATGCTTTCCTTTACACAGGTCAGTTGTCCTGGTCCAGAAAAACAGCCCCAAAGCATGATGTTTCCACCCCCATGCTTTACAGTGGGTATGGTGTTCTTCGGATGCAATTCAGTATTCTTTCTCCTCCAAACACGAGAACCTGTGTTTCTACCAAAAAGTTCTATTATGGTTTAATCTGACCATAACACATTCTCCCAGTCCTTTTCTGGATCATCCAAATGCTCTCTAGCGAACCGCAGAAGGGCCTGGACGTGTACTGGCTTCAGCAGAGGGACACGTCTGGCAGTGCAGGATTTGAGTCCCTGGCGGCGCATTGTGTTACTGATAGTAGCCTTTGTTACTATGCTCCCAGCTCTCTGTAGGTCATTTACTAGGTCCCCCTGTGTGGTTCTGGGATTTTTGCTCACCGTTCTTGTTATCATTTTGACGCCAAGGGGTGAGATCTTGCATGGAGCCCCAGATCAAGGGAGCTTATCAGTGGTCTTGTATGTCTTCCATTTTCTAATAATTGCTCCCACAGTTGATTTCTTTACACCAAGCGTTTTACCTATTGCAGATTCAGTCTTCCCAGCCTGGTGCAGGTCTACAATTTTGTCTCTGGTGCCCTTCAACAGCTCTTTGGTCTTGGCCATAGTGGAGTTTGGAGTGAGACTGACTGAGGTTGATGACAGGTGTCTTTTATACCGATAATGAGTTAAAACAGGTGCCATTAATACAGGTAACGAGTGGAGCCTCGTTAGACATCGTTAGAAGAAGTTAGACCTCTTTGACAGCCAGAAATCTTGCTTGTTTGTAGGTGACCAAATACTTATTTTCCACTCTAATTTGGAAGTAAATTCTTTAAAAATCAAACAATGTGATTTTCTGTTTTTTTTTTTTCCACATTCTGTCTCTCATGGTTGAGGTTTACCCATGTTGACAATTACAGGCCACTCTAATCTTTTCAAGTGGGAGAACTTGCACAATTGGTGGTTGACTAAATACTTATTTGCAGCACTGTATATTGGTTTGGAATTTGGGAAAAAAATGGCTTGATTATTTAATTCCGAAATGTAAAACTTGTGGGGTTCGGTACCTTCAACAAGGTTAAGAACCAGTGTTTTAAATGAACCAAAATATGTCGTCATCCTCACTATAGAACAAGAAATAGCTAACTTCTTCCAACGAAACAACTCATGCGTCGTTTTGCTGGACAAAAATAATTGGACAACATTAGCTGGGTATCCCAATACTTTTGTCCACACATTGAATCGGCATCCCAGAAATGATGTCATCCATGTGTGTGTGTGTGTGTGTGTTTGTGTGCAGAGAGCAGCCTCAGTGACGTGAACGGCAAAGATGGACGACGAAAGGAGGAATGACTCATGGGACTGTGACGATAAGACGTTCCGCTTTCACGATTGGTCGCCACAACCTCCTACTCTGCCCCTTCTAGAAACACCCTCCCCCCAAAAAACACTCTTATGTGTGTATTTTTGTGTTGAATGTGTGTTCAAAGTGTATTTTCATGTACATTCACTTGGCATAGTCTCATACGCGTGCTCGCATGCTAATGCTACATACTGGATTGTTTCTTGTTCTTGTGCCGCCACTGGAATAAAATTTAGGGTCTGCGTGGAACATCTGCTTCAGACTTTTTAATTACTTTTTTATGAACTCATTCACTGCCAGCTCAAGTGTTTGTATAGTATGTCACAGTATGTGCTGTGGTTGTTAGTAAAATTTATTGTAAAACTACTGCTGAGAGTCACATGGTAAGTGTCTACTAACTGCTAGTATGTGTTTGTCTTGTGTGTATGCATATTAGGGGCGTGACAATATATCTAAAAGGTCACATATCCTGATTTTTGTCACCCAAAAGGTTATCAATATATCGTTTGTCACTGTTTAAAAAAAATACTGGTGCCGTTAATGGCAGTGAAACCAGAGCATTCAGCCCTACAGGTTTTGTCGGTATTTAAAGGTCACTTGATTTTGAGCCACTTTCAGTTCATTTGGGGACATTCATGAGTCACTACCTTTTCAGTAATCCAAAATCAACTAGAGGTGACCTGTAAATGACCCAAAATCAACAGGAACTGATGTGAAATGCCCTGAAATGAACTCGTTGCCTGGCATCAGCCGCCACTGATGGCCATAGACGTCCAATCCATTTGAAGTGGGAGGGTGGCAGCGAATGAACATTCGTTCATTCGCTGCCATCCCTCCCACTTCAATGGGTTGGACGTCTACTAGTGATAAACTCATTTTGAATTCACAGAAGAAGCATTCTTTGAATTGAGAACCCTGAACCTGCTGTCAATGCAGCCAATATTCACAAACACACTCGAGTGTGTTATGTTCAGATAGAACTCTAAAAGGGAAGGACAGATAAGTGTCCTGCTTAAATATGCACATGATGCACCGGCTTACATCCCTTGCTACTTCACACTTCAAACCCCCTCAGTCCATCGTGGATTTTTTTCCAATTTAAAAAACAATAGATATACCGATAGTATATTATTTCGAAATGTGAAGATATACAATTTATCACAAAAGTGATTAAACCCCTCGCATGTCTGCAGATATTTAAGTATACAGTATATTTAAGTATACAGTATCTTTTTATGGGACAACACTGACAATATGACACTTTGACACAATGAAAAGTAGTCTGTGTGCAGCTTATATAATAGAGTTAACTTATTTTCCCCTCAAAATATAGCCATTAATATCTAAACCCCTGGCAACAAACTATGTACTATGTCACTACGTACATCCCTAAATGTCCAAACTGAGTACTGCTCATCATTTTCCCTCCAAAATGTCATGTGACCCGTTACAGGAGTGCTGTGAGCATTGCTGCAGAGATTGAAGAGGTGGGGGGTAAGCCTGTTAGTGCTCAGACCATACGCCGCACTCTACATCAAATTGGTGTGCATGGTTGTCACCCCAGGAGAAAGCTTCTTCTGAAGACGGTACACAAGAAAGCCCGCCAGTCTCATCAGATTGTAGGACATGGTTCCAGTAATCCATGTGCTTTGTTGACATGTCTTCAGCAAACTGTTTGAGGGCTTTCTTGTGTACAGTCTTTAGAAGAGGTTTCCTCCTGGGTGACAGCCATGCACACCAATTTAACTCATTTGCTCCCAAAAACGTTTAAATATGTTCTATTTTTAATTGTTTCAGTGTCCCAAAGACATAATTATACGTCTTTTACGTTTTTTTTTTCTTTCTGGGTTCTGATTTTATTTAGCTCCAAAGCACAAAGCTGAAAATCCATTTTAAAGCAATAAAACTGGCCACTGGAGGGCAGTAGCGCAATTGGTAAGACCCGCAACCTGATTAAACGGCGACGAACGGCCAAGCCGCACGGCTGGGGCGCCGGCGGAAGATGACCGAATGGATGCCAGGCGGCGGACGACCGAGCAGAACAACCGGTAGGACGCCCGGGATGCCAGGGGCTGGATGACCAAGCAGAACGACCAGGACCACTAGTGCAGCGGACGATACCTTTGAGTCCGTGCTGCTAGCGAGCAGATCCCGCAGAGACAAAAAAAAATCATCTTTATGAGACAGGCGGGGATGAGGGAAAAGTTTAACTGGCTGCCGCAGCCAGAACAGCGTCATCTTTCAGTTAGTTATGTGTAAATAAATTGTTACTTTGCTATCAAAAGCTCTATTTGTCTTGTTGTTTATCTCATTTTGTAAAAGGAAAACATTATTCAGATGTTTGGGATGTAACTAAAGCAAAAAATAGCTGTGTTAAAGTCAAAGTTATGTTTGAAATGTATGCTTTCACAAAAAGCTCAATTTCTCCGTTTTTTTCATCAGAAATTGGAAAATTGCTCAAACTAAGCTATTTTCTAATGCTGATTTCTAAAGAATGGAAAAAGATATGAACTAAAATGTTTTTCTGCTGAAAGAAGAGAGTCTAATCTTTCTTTTGGTGGGTTCCATGTTTATATACCAATAGAACAGAATTTTCTTTGGGCCTTGCAAAATCAGTCAAAATCCAGTAAAATGGCCAGGAGCAGAGGGGCCCTGCTCCGGTGAAAATGGCTGGGAGTGAATGAGTTCATGTACAGTGCGGCGTATGGTCTGAATACTAACAGGCTGACCCCCCCGCCTCTTCAATCTCTGCAGCAATGCTGACAGCACTCCTGTAACGAGTCACATGACATTTTGCAGGGAAAATGACGAGCAGTACTCATTTTGGACATTTAGGGATGTACGTAGTTTCTAAGACGTGTACTCACTTTTGTTGCCAGGGGTTTAGATATTAATGGCTATATTTTGAGTTATTTTGAGGGGGAAAATAAATTAACATTACATAAGCTGCACACAGACTACTTTTCATGGTGTCTAAGTGACATTTTGTCAGTGTTGTCCCATGAAAAGATATACTTAAATATCTGCAGAAATGCGAGTGGTGTACTCACTTTTGTGGTACACTGTATACAGTACATGTATATGTGTACAAATCATCGTTTTCTTTTATACAGTATATCTCTCATACAGTACAGGCCAAAGGTTTGGACACACCTCATTCGTGTGTTTTCTTTTTCATCACTATTTACATTGCAAATTCTCAGACATGGTAATAAAACTATGAATGAACATGTGTGGAATTATGTACTTGGCAAAAAAAAAAAAAAAAGTGAAATAGCTAAAAACATGCATAATATTCTCGTAGAACTACCAAGGGTGAATCAGTTGATCCAAATCACTTTTGCATCCAGAGAAGTATCCTCTGACTCTAATCAGCTAGCATTAGCATTGAGGTCCTAATTAGTCATTCCCATTCACTCTTGCAAAACCACAGGGTTGGATTGCTCCAATTAGCATCTTGAGTGTTTGCACGCAGGACTGCCTTGTTTGAGTGTTTGGTAACTGCTCAGTATGGTTGTCTAATGTGATCAAATTTTGCACGATTTGACAAAATTGGGAAAATATCAGAGCACTCTTTTTTTTTGCTGGGGATTTGTTGCACAGGACTGTCTGACATTACAGCATTGAGAAAGAACAGCTGTCTCAATCTCTCTGAATATTTAGTTGCACTGTTTCTTTTATGCATGGAGCTATAATTGTCATATTGCTGATGATGCACAACACAAGTTATTTTTTGCACAAAAAAGCTTTTTGTTCAATAAAGAAACATGTGAAGACCACCAAGAAGTCCACCCGTCTCTCTTGCCTTCCGGTGCGTGCCTGATACAAGACATATGCATTGCTGCCATGTCAATCATTTTGTAGAACACGGCGAAGGGCCATCTCCATGTTCCTCCGTGTTAGACAAAGCCAAATCAGCCCTGGATTTGCAAATATTCAAGATGCTTATTGCAGCTATCCAAAGTGAACCCCCCCCCCCCCCCCCCCCCGCCCCCTTCGCACCTAGGCAGCGACTCCACAGGAGTGTGTAGGGGAGTTGTCTGCTTGATTGCTTGTTTGAGTGGTCTATTGTTTGACAAAGCAAAGTTGTCAGTTTGGTATTGGGGTCATTTAATGCCTTTCTGGTCTGGTCACGATTTGGACTTTACGACGTAGTTTTTTGTTTTTTTTAAAATGTTTTGTTTTGTGATGCAGGCTTTTATCTTGACGCAGGAAGCGTAGAGCAGGTTGTACTTCCAAACACGAAAGCATTTACACACCCGCCCAACCCACACACGGCTGTTGCGGCACACGCACACATGAGGAAGCAGCCAAGTGAAGAGGTGACAGTCTGCGCGCACATTCGTTGCTCGTGAAACATTCAGAGGCGACGGCTGTATATAACCCCTTTTGTACTGTTTATTGTGCGTTTTCAATTGTGGTCGAATACTTGGGGAGAGTTTATGTGATTGTTTTTGATGATGTGTGAATGCTAACCTATACATTCTACTTGTTTGTTTTTGCTGTATCATCAACTACAACTACTACTACGCAGATTTGAATCGCTGTTATTCAGGATAAGACTGATTTAATTTCATTTTTAGTTTCATTCTGCAAGTGTTGATGTCATGAGCAGCTGAAGAAAGTCAGCAAACCAAGGTGACTAAAAAAACTTGGGCAGTTTTAAATAAAGTCATAAACAGAGGCCAGAAGTCACCAGCGCTACCGGATTCTTTGGATGGCAACATTTCCTTACTGGCTAACAACTTGAATGACCACTTCATTTCCATAGGTGAGGAAAATCAGACCTCCTATAGGTTCATTTTACAAACACTATCTTTCAGGCAATTATTTAAACTCATTTTTCCTTAGACCTACAGACGTTACTGAAGTCTGTACAATTATCAAAAACCTGAGAAGTTCCCATTCAGCAGCAGCAGATGAAATAAGCAGTGGATTCTCATTCCTATTGCCCATATAATTGCAAAATCAATTGCACACTGCATTAATTTATCCCTACTTCATGGCATAGTGCCAAAACAGA
Organism: Corythoichthys intestinalis; assembly: GCF_030265065.1. Lineage (NCBI taxonomy): Eukaryota > Metazoa > Chordata > Actinopteri > Syngnathiformes > Syngnathidae > Corythoichthys > Corythoichthys intestinalis. The sequence goes on from NC_080416.1 coordinate 30,559,772, forward strand.
CCAAAATTGCCAGAATCACTCCAGTCTACAAATCCAGAGATAAAAATAACATGAATACTTATCGCCCAATTGCCGTTCTACCAACGCTTTCTAAGGTACTAGAAAGAGTTGTGCACAATAGACTAAGCGAATACCTCGACAAGTTTCATATCATAACCAGTTCACAATATGGCTTCAGGAAGAAGAATTCAACATGCACGGCCATTCTAGATCTTGTTGAAAAAATTAATGATGCCTTTGAGCAGGGCAAGTGCGGAGTGGGCATTTTTTTGGACTTATCTAAGGCTTTTGACACCATTGACCATAATATTTTACTGGAGAAAATGCATCACTATGGTATTAGAGGAATAGCATACAACTGGTTCAGAAGTTATTTATTCAGGCGACAACAATATGTTGGTATTAAAAATCATGTTTCACAAAAAAAAGGAAATAAAATATGGAGTCCCCCAGGGTTCAATTTTGGGCCCACTGCTTTTTCTTATCTACATTAATGACCTTGTTAATTCTTCTGACATACTACACATGATTTTGTTTGCTGATGACACCAATTTGTTTGTTTCACATAAAAACCCATTAGACCTACAGCACATTTAAAACGCAGAGTTAATTATAATAGATAGCTGGCTCAGATGCAACAAACTATCCCTCAACATCAACAAAACCAATTAAATAGTATTTAGATCAAATAAAAAAAGCCATTGACACAAACAGGATTTGTCTGAAAGTAAACAACGACAATTTATCACAAGTCGATTCCACACAGTTCCTGGGGGTCTTCATTGATAAGTCTCTCAAATTCAAATGCCATATAGAACATCTTATATCAACACTATCCAAATATGTTGGTCTATTCTTCAAAATAAGACACCATCTCCCTTTAACCGCACTTCTCACTTTGTACAAAACCTTATTTGAGCCCCATATCAACTACTGTAACATCATATGGTGCAACACGTTCCCCAGCCACCTAAAGAAATTGGAAACTCTGCAAAAGAAGATGGTACGGGCCATGTCCTGGGCTAGTTTTAATGCCCCCGCCAACTCCTTGTTTTATAGTTTACGCCTTCTTCGACTCACTGAGTTGAACACATTTCATAACGCAGGTATAATGTTCCAAATTGTAAATAATATGAATAGCAAGCTCTCTGAGCTCATTCCAGTCTGGACTCCTATCCATACTCATAACACCAGAAACAAAGACCTCATCAGTGGAAAAAAGAGAAGACTTGTTAGCACTAGCCTGAGCATTGCAACTAGAGGTCCTCAGATTTGGAATGAGTTTGACGAAAATCTAAAAGTGTTGAAATCCATCTCCACCTTTAAAATGATGCTAAAAAGCATTCTGATCAGTAAATACAACAACTCCAACATACGTAGGTTATAAATCTTTTCTAGGGAAGTATTTCTTTTCATTTATTATTATTATTTGTTTTTTATTTTTAATTTTTTTTTCTGTATGTATGTGGGTGTGTGTGTGTATACGGAGTTTGTTATTGTCCATTAGTATGTTTCTGAATGAGAACACTGTAAAATACGACAACTCACCCTTCTGCTCATCTGATCAGTTTTTGTCTTGATTGCCTTGATGTACGCAGGCTCCTGACTATAAGCTTTTAGTAGCTTCTTAAGGAGACCTGACTCACACATATTCTTGGCTCAGCAATATTATATGATGTACAATTTGTAAATATGAATGTGTGTGAATAAAATTGTGAAATTGAAAAAAAAAAAAAAACAAACAAAAAAAACAGATGGATGTTTGACATCGTCATTTCGGAGCTTAACTCACTCTCTAGCGAGGACTTAGCTTCAACGTCTTGGCGGGGACAGTACAATCATGTATAAAATATCTTTTTGGATAGTTTTTTTTAGAGGGTGCTTTGAGGGTATTGTATTTCAAGGGTTATATTATGATTATATTTGAAGGGCGATTTACATGGATGTCCGGGTTACATCGCCAGCGCAGGAACAAAACTCGTACGTAAACTGGGTTAGGGTTACTGAGGTTACATTTCCATTGCTTAAAAACAATTTATCAAAATGTACATATACAGTGGGGAGAACAAGTATTTGATACACTGCCAATGGGAAAATATATATATATATATATATATATATATATATATATATATATATATATATATATATATATATACAGTGATACCTCGGCTCACGAACGCTTAAGCTCACGAACTTTTCGCCTCAAGAACATTAAATTCGCGAGCATATAGTCTCTGCTGACGAACTAGTTTTCGGCGGACGAACCAATTCACGCGGTCGAAAAGCGCCACGAGAAGCTGACGCACGCTCACGGCGTCCCAGTTCGTCCCCTCACTTTCGTTGAGTGCGGACGTGGTTTGTGTTTGATAGAGATTTTGGACCATATTGAGTGTACTTTTGCTATTATGGGACCGAAAAAGAGTTACCTACAGTCCTTATGGAAGGTGACTCGTGTTACCAATTCGCCCTCGACTGGTAATTGGCGGTGCTTTCAGCTTCCCACCGTAGTGAGAAGTGGACCGGCGAGTCACGTTGGCTCGTTGTCGTCGGTTGTCTTCGGTTCGCCCGATTTCCTCTCCAGAAAGGTGGCGGCGTGCATACAAACACCCAGATGCGTCGGAAGGCTTTTTGTGGGCACTTTTATTAACAACCAAAAGCATGTGGGGGGCACAGCAGTGGAGTCTACGCTAACTGCGCACTTTGCCGGTAACACTCTCCTTCCAAACAGTAACTCCCTCCCTCCCTCCTCCTCCCACTCCATTCCATCAAGCCATCAACTACCATCACAAAGGTAAATAAAACGACTTTATTATACAGTACAGTTTATTTCTTTAATTATACTACAATAGCACATTTATTATACATAAAATAAGGTATATTTTTGTGTAGTTTTAAGGCTTATTTAGTAGAAAATTATGTTTTATGGGGACCTGGGAACGGATTATTCTCATTTTAATGGTTTCTTATGGGAAATAAATGTTCGGAAGACGAACTTTTCGCCTTACACACACTTTCTGGGAACCAATTATGTTCGTGAGCTGAGGTATCACTGTATATATATATTAGAGCTGAAACGAGTACTCGAGCAACTCGAGTAACTCGAGTTTAAAAACTGATCCAAGTAATTTTATTCACCTCGAGTAATCATTTATTTTGACAGCTCTAATGATCACGTTTTGCTCGGACTACTTTTAATGCGGGACAACGCGCTGTCACGTGCGGAGAGGAAGAAGGGGGGAAAAAAAAACTTACTGCAGCCGACAGCCGCCACATACGACGCCGACGTTGCTAAATACTAGCCCGCACGATGCTACGTTGGTGCAGGTAGTGTCTCATGCGTCTCATAGAGATCACATGTATGTTGAACTAGATGCTAAATGACAGACTCGGCCGCGTCTGGGCAGCTTTAGTAAACAGCCGCCATCTTAAAGCAGTAGAGCGCTAAGCGCTAATAAAGAGCGCTAAGCGCTAATAAATAAGATTAACGTTACTGTTCTGAAGTAACGTTAGCCCTGCGGAGGGCTAGGTTTCTATTAATTATGACCACTGTCGATGCTTGGCTAACGTGTCTTACATACAGGCTTTAACATAACATAGCATTGTGGCGTGATGAGGGTGTAAAATAAAAACTTAATCATGCTAACTATCAATTTTAGCTTAGTAGTCATTGCTGGATAAAACACCAAGTAGCACTGGTGCTAATGTGCTCCAATACAGCCTGTATCATACATTTATTTTGAACACTGCAAAAACTCAAAATCCTATCAGGACTTGCAGTTTAGACTAACTTAAAACTTAACTAGAACTTAAAAATGGCTTGACACAAAGAGAAATTCAATTGAAAGACGAGGGAAAAAATCCAAACTTTTAAGTGATGTGTGTTATCAAGCGTAACGGCATTTTTAGGTAAGATATATATATATATATATTTTTTGTAATAAGATCTAAAGTTTTTTGAGTGAAAGCAGTGAATTAGTCTTTTTTTTTTTTTTAATTCTAGTTACATCTGAGATGCAATTGTTGGCTGTTTTCAACAATATACATCGAAAATAAAGACATTGATTGACTGAAAATGGTTCAAAATGAGATGAAATGTCTTGTTTTCTCATGTATATTTATAATTGCTCTTCACCTAAAAATATATTTGTTTTATCCGATTACTCGATTAATCGATAAAATTTTCAGTCGATTACTCGATTACTGAAATATTCGATAGCTGCAGCCCTAATATATATATATATATATATATATATATATATATATATATATATATATATATATATATATATATATATATATATATACATATATATATATACATATATATATATATATATATATATATATATATATATATATATATATATATAAGAGTTTTTGGTTTAATTGTACTTTGGGGGGATAAGGGGGAAAACATGTCTTCCATCTCTATGTATTCATTCATCCATTTTCCGACCCGCTTATCCTCACGAGGGTCATGGGTGTGCTGGAGCCAATCCTAGCCAACTATGGGCAGTAAGCGGGGTACATCCTGAAGCGGTTGCCAGCCAGTTGCAGGGCACTAGTAGACGAACAACCACCTCTATATATAAGTCTTATTTATTATTATTATTATTATTATTATATATTTATTATTAGCATAATTTTCGGACTGTAAGGCGCACCTATCTATAAGCCGCCACCCGCCAAATTTGACACAAAAACGGCATTTTATTTGTTCATAGATAGGCATCACTGGACTATAACCCGGAGCTGTCCTCACTGTATCATGGAATATTTACACCAAAAGATATTAACCGGTAACACTTTATTTGACAGCGCATCATAAGACTGTTATAAGACCAAATGAACCCCAAGAAGCTTTGAACCAATTGGCTGAAAAGCTTCATTGCTTTAAGAAGCTTCATTTAGCCATCACTGCTCCCTTAGGGGAAACAGTCAACCTCTGCTGAAACCTACTGTTCACACTGTTGTCCTCCAAAACGCCTCCTAGCATGCATTGCAGCGCTATAGATGTAAAGTACAATCAAAATTCATGTTCTGTGCTAATTATTTCTTCAGTTACTGTTCTAGTTGTTTCATTAATTGCTAGTTTTGGTATTTGGTAACACTTTATTTGACAGTATCTCACTTTTGAATGGATGTAAAATATCCCAGTTAGACGTAAATGGAGTTAGCGATATAATTTGCCAGATGACACTAAATGACAACCGTCGCAAGCATTCATTAATGCCCATGATAGTGTCATGTCATAATTATGGCAGTCTTATGACGCCACTGTCAAATAAAGTGTTGTCTATCATCCCAAATAAATCAACAAATAAGCCACACTGGACTATAAACTGCAGCTGTCTTCACTGTATCATTGGATATTTACACCGAAAGATATTAACCGTTAACACTTTGTTTGACAGCGGAATCATAAAACTGTCATACGACCAAATAAACCCCAAGAAGCTTTGAACCAATTGGCTGCAAAGCGTCATTGCTTTGAGAAGCTTCATTTGTCCATCACTGCTCTCTTGGGGGAGACAGTCAACCTCCACTGCCACCTGTTGTCCTCCAACATGCCTCATAGCATGCATTGCAGCGCTACAGATGTAAATTACAATCAAAATTCATGTTTTGTGCCAATTATTTCTTCAGTTACTGTTGTAGTTGTTTCATTAATTGCTAGTTATGGTATTTGGTAACACTTTATTTGACAGTATCTCACTTTTGAAAAGATGTAAAACAGGGGTGCCCAAGTCCGGTCCTCGAGAGCCCCTATCCAGCTTGTTTTCCATGTCTCCCTCCTTGAACACACCTGAATCAAATGATCAGATCATCAGCAAGATCCCAGCTGGATACAAATAAAGTTAGTGACATAATTTGCCAGATGACACTAAATGACAACCATTGTAAACATTCATTAATGCCCATGATAGTGTCATGTCATAATTATGACGGTCTTATGGCAGTCAAATGACGCCGCTGTCAAATAAAGTGTTAACTATCATCCCAAATAAATCAACAAATAAGCCACACTGGACTGTAAGCCGCAGCTGTCATCACTGTATGATGGGACATTTACACCAAAACATATTAACCAGTAACACTTTATTTGACAGCGGCATCATAAGACTGTCATAAGACCAAATAAACCCCACGAAGCTTTGAACCAATTGACTGCAAAGCTTCATTGCTTCAAGAAGCTTCATTTGGCCATCACTGCTCCCTTGGGATGGACAGTCAACCTCTGCTGCCATCTGCTGTCAATACTGCTGTTGTCCAACATGCCTCCTAGCATGCATTGCGCGTTACAGATGTAAATTACTATCAAAATTCATGTTTTGTGCAAATTATTTCTTCGGTTACTGTTCTAGTTGTTTCATCAATTGCTAGTTATGGTATTTGGTAATATATTGACAGCATTTCACTTTTGAATGGATGTAAAAGATCCCAGTTTGACATGAATGGAGTTAGTGACATAATTTGCCAGATAACACTAAATGACAACAGTCGTAAGCATTTATTAATTCCCATGATAGTGTCATGCCATAATTATGGCGGTCTTATGACGCCGCTGTCAAATTAAGTGTTACCTATCATCCAAAATAAATAAACTAATAAGTCACACTGAACTATAAGCCGCAGCTGTCCTCACTGTATCATGGGATATTTACACCAAAGATATCAACCGGTAACACTTTATTTGACAGCGGCATCATAAGACTGTCTTAAGACCAAATAAACCCCACGAAGCTTTGAACCAATTGGCTGCAAAGCTTCATTGCTTCAAAAAGCTTCATCTGTCCATCACTGCTCCCTTCGGGGAGACAGTCAAACTCTGCTGCCATCTGTTGTCCTTCAACATGCCTCCTAGCATGCATTGCAGCGCTACAGATGTAAATTACAATCAAAATTCATGTTTTATGCTAATTATTTCTTCAGTTACTGTTTTAGTTGTTTCATTAATTGCTAGTTATGGTATTTGGTAACACTTTATTTGACAGTTTCTCACTTTTGAATGGGTGTAAAAGATCCCAGTTGGACATAAATGGAGTTAGTGACATAATTTGCCAGATGACACTAAATGACAACCGTCGCAAGCATTCATTAATGCCCATGATAGTGTCATGTCATAATTATGGCTGTCTTTTGACACCGCTGTCAAATAAAGTGTTACCTATCATCCCAAATGAATCAACAATTAAGGCACACTGGACTATTAGCTGCAGCTGTCCTCACTGTATTATGGGATATTTACACCAAAACATAAGACCAAATGAACCAGCATGAAGCTTTGAACCAATTGGCTTCAAAGCTTTATTGCTTCAAGAAACTTCATTTGGCCATCACTGCTCCCTTGGGGGAGACAGTCAATCTCTGCTGTCAACACCTGTCGTCCAACATGACTTCTACCATGCATTGCATTGCTACAGATGTAAATATCAATCAAAATTCATGTTCGGTGCTAATTATTTCTTCAGTTAAGGTTCCAGTTGTTTCATTAATTGCAAGTTATGGTATTTTGGTAACATATTTGACAGTGGCGCCATAAGACTGTCATAAGACCATCATAATTGTGACTTGACACTGCCATGAGCATTAATGAATGCTTATGACATATGTCATTTTGTGTCATCCGGCAGATTATCTCACTTCAGGGAAAAAAGTAGCAGCTTATAGTCCGAAAATTACGGTATGATTATTATATTCTGTATCTTTTTCCAATGCTGTTGAATGTGAATAAAAAACTTGAACACACTGCCTCTTCTTTGTGGATTTTGGATTTTAATAGGGTGGGGGGTCCATTAAATGCGAAAAACGAGGGATCACTGCAAGGGCGTAGGTTTGCATAGCGACGGTAGGGACATAACACTACCAACTTTCCAGGACGCTCCAATTGTCCCCACCAACTTTTAAGCAACCTTATTTGCGTTAAGAAATGAGTTCAGCTATAAAGGTAATTTAGATTGTCTTCCCATGTGTTGTTAGGATAGAAATGACCCTACCATTATTAAGTGAATTACTTTCATTATGTTCAGACTGAAATTTACCCCTTTTCACTTGCTATTTAGTAGTGCCGGTCCATTTTTTCCCCCTCAAATGCACATTTGATTGGCTGATGACTAGAACCCCCACATTCACGCAATCCCGACAGAAATGCATGTCAATATGCCGCCTCCTCCGCCCCCTTTGAAGAGGAGAGATAGTATAAGTTTTTTTTTTCCTGGCCAGCAGCAGCCACTGTAAGTAATATAAAAAGATGTCAATGTTGTAGCGGTGGGGAACACACCACTAATTTTGCTACTGAAAGTCCAACCAGCATCAGAGTTAGCATAACATTAAACTGTGTGAACTTGCTTACCTGTAAAACTCGAGTAGAAAGCTGCTTAGATAAGTGTCTTCCTGTATGTTTTCTACTGTTAATGTTGATTCAACTGTGCATTTTGTGCATTTATTCATTAATTAAAATGTATTTATTTTCTACATCATTAAAAAATATATATATATTTGCAGCCTATGCACATTTAACCCCCCCCCCCCCAAAAAAAAATTTCAAACGCACCACCACTCTAAATTTCCTTTATATGAAGTAAGCATTTTAAAAAATGACTTTCTTCCTATGAAGTACAGTCACTTAGTTGTATTTCCTTTTTCTCATTTTTTCATTTTATGTAGGAACCAGCCATTTTTGAGAAATGTACCCAATCTGTTTGGTCTTATTAATGTCCCGACCCAGCAAAAAGTGTACATGCATGTTACGATGTTATAGCGTCCCTACCAATTTTAAAACCAAACCTACACCCTTGGATCACAGTTTTACATTTTAAATTCCAGTTTAATTTTACATGTTCTGAATGTCCTGAGTAGTTCCTAGCATGCAGCAGATTGAAAAGAATCCCCAAACGAGGCCTCTGAGTGGCAGTTTTTCAGTCTCAATGCTTGGACCACAACCAAATAGGCTTGAATGGACCCACAAAGAACCACAGTGACCGTGGCTCCTGTCCAAAAGTGTTAACAAAAGAAGAAAAACAATGTCGTTGTCATTCATATGGTCAGCTTTATTTATGAGTTAGTGTGTTTTCGGAGTTCACACGCACACACACCCACAGCAAGAGGCTGGGCGTGTTCACCGAGTTGACACAACGTGCGTACACATAACACAGAAACAGTCCATGACAAAGCTCAGTGCAAGTTTGCGACCAACTTTTCTCACATGGAGCCAACGGAGACGGTCCGCTAAAAGGTAAATTCTCCTTTTTTACATTTTGTTATGCTACTTTGCTAACGTGTCACTGTCACTTTAAAATGGTGACAGGTGTTTTGTCTCCCGCGTGTGCTAATCACCGAGACGGTAAACACGCCAAACAAACGATGTTTCCGTGCACGTCCTGGCGACTTAACACACGAACATGTTAATAAACACGCTAAAATATGCTGAGAATGTCAGTTTGTCAATTTTTTTGCGCTTTAGTTTTGCGTCGCCTCAGGTTGATTTGAGGTTAGTTAAGTTCCGGTTGGACCAACTCAGTTGCTTTCACTGCGCATGCGCCAATTGCATCCTCAACAGCCTCGAGGCAACTCACACACAAATGCTATACTACGTGTAAATTTTTAAAGTGAATGTTAGCAGGAAGTAGACAAGGGGAAAAAACTCAACTGCGCTGAAAAGCAGGTGAATGATGCAATGGGGAAGAACTGCTGAGTCATAGTGATCAATGAATAATCAATGAACTAATAGACGGTCGTGGTCATTTAAGTGTCTCTGTCTGAGGATGAGGTATTATGGTCATCGTGCGGTTATCGCCACTTTACTTCCTGTTTGGAAATTACAATCAGAGGAACAGTCGAAATGTTGTAGACCTTGCAAGTAAACACATCAGCTGAGATGAGCACTTTCAAATGAGGGGTACCCAAGGGCGTAGGTTTGCATAGGGACATAACACCACCAACTTTTCAGGATGCTCAAATTGTTCCCACCAACTTTTAAGCAACCTTATTTGCAAAATACAATGAGTTCAGCTATAAACAGGGGTGCACATAAGTGGTCCGCATGCGCGCATGCGTACTGGACGTAGACAAACGCGCTGGCCCTCAACGGCTTCCATACGCTTTGCGTACCGATGGCTGACCACTGTATTTGCGGAGGACACGAGAGAATAACTTCTCAAAATGTCGAAGAGGCAGGCCACACTGAGTAATTACTTCTGTGTTCCCCTACCCCCGTCAAAAGACAGACAGACGACAGAGACGTCACCAGAGCTACCGAAAAAAAGGACTTTTGCTGGCAAGAAGCAAATGATGCTCGCACGGAAATGCGGTACAAAATGTGCCGTGAGAATCCCAATGTCGCCGATAAGAGCAGCGCATTTTATGTAGGGTCAAAGAATTTCAGCCATCCAAACTTTGAAAACCCACGGAAAAAACAGAGAGCATGTGGCAATTACCGTAATTTCCCGAATATAAGGCGCACCCGTGTATAATGCGCACCCCAAATTTACTTGTAAAATTTGGGGAAAATTATTGTACCCGTTTATAACGCGCACCCTAATTTTAGCACCAATAAATAGAAGAATACAAGAAAACAGAGCTCGTGTACAGATACAGAGATGTCATTTTACTGACTGGTGAAACACAGCACAAGCATAGCACATTGGTAGTTCAAAACATTACCGTAAACTGACAATATTTACGGTAATAATATGATTTGACAACTTCTCCAACTTACCAGAATCTAGGAGAAAACAAAACGGATGCGACTTTTCTTTTAAAGGCTGCTGTATAACTTGCTCGTTTCCTCATGATGAATAAATGTTTCTTCCATGGATTGATACGGTAAAACTACTGAACTATTGTTATTTGGGTTTGAGTTTCCCGAGGGACCGATATAGTTGACGGACACAGGAAGTGTGTGTCCTTACATTTGTTATGCTCCGAATTGTGGAGCTGCAATAAACGTCGACTCAAATGAGTTCAAGAAACTAAATTCTGTGCTTTATAAAGAGTGAAAAAAGCAGAATTTAACACAGACGAAATCATTCGGCCGATTAGTGTGAAGTATTACCGAAACAAAATGGTGACGTCACGTACCGTAATGGTCGGCAACGGGTCGCCGCATACGTTTCTTCAACACAACGTGGCCGTGTCAATGAAAAAAAATCGGTTTATATATATATATGTAATACATATACTGTATATTTCTGTCTCCATCCATGTACCCGTTTATAATGCGCACCATGAGTTTACAAGTTGATTTTGGGGGAAAAAAGTGCGCGTTATATTCGGGAAATTACGGAAAGCAAACAATCGATGTCAAACAGGACCCCACTCGCCCTATGGACAAGTGGCGGAATAAAGGTAATGAACAACGACATGCACTGACAAACGTGTTTTTGCTCGCATTTTACAAAGCTAAACATGCACGTTCAATGAGGTCTTATGAGGAGGACATCCCACTTTTAAAAAGGCTTGGAGTTAATGTGGCAGCCGCATAATGCCCTTTATTTTGAATTGGTGCTTTTTATTTCTTTACATTTCACTTCAAAGTAATGGCAATTTTGTTGTGCCATTTGATGTTAATCAAGCATTAATTGTTAATATAATTAATTAAAGTTAATTGGCTCTAAGTAAAGCTTGTCATAAATTTATCGCATCAGGCGGGTCGGCTCTCAAGCTCAATGAGGACCAAGTCACATCTCCAGGTCCTCCTCTGAGAACCTGGGCAAAAAAATGATGTGCACCCCTGGCTATAAAGGTAATTTAGATTGTCTTCACATATGTTGTTAGGATAGAATTGACCCTAACATTATTAAGTGCATTAACTTAAAGGGTATGACAACACCTGGGGAAATGCTAATATTCCATCATTTACCCATAAACGCATGCCTTTTGGATTCATATCATGCCACTTCGTGTAATTACACACATCGCAACACCAAGAAAATGATAGAAATTTGGATCGATTGTCAAGCTAAAAAGACCCGCCCACGAGATCCCGGAAATCTAGCATATTGTGTGCGTGACGTCACTACGAGGAAACAACTGGCTCAGTGCTTAGTACTGAATGGCGGCGATGATAGCGGACAATTTTGTTTCTAGTTGCAGCGACGTATCCGACGCAACGAACATTCTTCTAATGGTGACCAGGAGAGTTATGAACCTTTCTTTGGTGTTTTGGGTTATCAATTTGAGCCCAAACGAAAGCCAATGCAGCCTAATGAAAGGATCATTGAGGTGAGCAATCACACTGATGAAACACCGGCAACAACAGATTGTGTGGGAAACACCGAATGGTTTGTTTTGCATTTCTTTTTGTGAAGCTGATACACCGTGACCGCAAAATAATGTAATGTATAGAATAATTATCATTTATAGTGCTATCATAGGTTTTTGCTCTGCCAACAGACACAAATATGAATAGGATTCGAGGATTTGTGCTATATATTTTACCAACGATAATTTATACATGTGTCCAGTCCTATATCCAATGCGTGATATGTTTTTATCATAAAGGAGTACTCACTCTGGCCATTTCGAGCTTGGCTGCTCCGCTCCTTTGGTTAGCCTGGGGTGGACTCATCAGAGCCAGTCGTCCTCTTTCTTGATATCGTGGGACTGCGCGTGTATGGTGGCTGCTTTCATCAGCAATTTCTTAGCAAAACCTGATTTCATTTGTCCATAGTTCGAACAGCTTTCAGGTTTTAAAATGTGCACTACACAAAACCGTGCCGGGGGCTGGGTCTGCAAAATTAGCCCTCTTAGCAGGGACGAACTTTACTCATTGTCTGCGTAGTCCAGCTCTTTTTCTCGCGTCCGGGAACTCATGGGTACTGAATTGCGACAAATGGCTATTTGTAGACCACATAGCATGACAGGTTTGAACCATTTTAGCGATTTTTTGATAAAACACGAACGCAACCCTCTCGTCGATAAACAACGATTGCACCTGCCTCGACCTTTCGTTTCCTTGTTATGACGTGTCCGCCCCATTTGGCTGTTTCCGGAATACTTTCGGAAATGTTCGTAATTTTCGATCGATTTTCGATAATTGCTCATGAATGCGATTTATTTTTTTGTTAACTTTATTAATATTTGTTATCTTGCCACATAACGGTTCTATTGATATCTCACATGCACCTTAGTGTTTTAATACCCTTAATTATGTTCAGACTTACATTTACCCATTTTCAACAGTGCCGGTCCATTTTTTCCCCCCTCAAACGCACATTTTATTGGCTGATGACTAGAACCCCCTCATTCACACAATCCCGACAGAAATACATGTCAATATGCCGCCTCCTCCGCCCCCTTTGAGGGGGAGGGATGTTAGTTTTTTTTCTTCTTTTTTTCGGCCAGCAGCAGCCACTGTAAATAATGTAAAAAGACGTCAATGTTGTGGAGGTGGGGAACATGCCACTACTTTGCTACTGAAAGTCCGACCTGCATCAGAGTTAGCATAACATTAAACTTGCTAACCTGTAAAACTCGAGTAGAAAGCTGCTTAGAGAGGTGTTTTCCTGTATGTTTTGTAACTGTGCATTTTGTGCATTTATCCATTGTTAAAATGTATTTATTTTCTACAGCATTTGAAAAATATATTTTTTTATTTGCAGCCCATGCACATTTTACCCCCCCCAAAAAAAGCACAACCACTCCAAATTTCTTTTATATGAAGCAACCATTTTGAAAAATGACTTTCTCACTATAAAAAAAATTTTTTTTTTTTTCATTTTTATGTAGGAACCAGCTATTTTTGAGAAATGAACCCAATCTGTTTAGTCTTATTTATGTCCCGTCCCCAGCAAAAAGTGTACATGCAGGTTATGCTGTTATAGCATCCCTATCAATGTTGAGACCAAACCTACGCCCTAGGGGGTACCCATAGGCGGAGTTTGACTTTTGGGCAAGGAGGCACAACGTGTTAATGACCCCGAAACGCAGTGTCAGCAATAAAATTAACTTACAAGAATATTTATAATAATAAGTTGAAAATGAGCGTTTTTATGTTTCCCATCATTCTTGAGGGGAATTCTAAATCAGGCTGTTTAGGACAGCTATACTTTTCGCCAGGATCGTCATCCTCTGACTATGGTACGCCCGCCGGTGTTGTCCATGTAGTTGCCCCCGTCAAAAATTGTATCCCCTGGGCGGAGCCGCTGCGCTGCATCGATTTGCTTGATTTCCGTGTTTTGGTGATGTAGTTATCTACGAGGTTTTAAAACATGGCCCATCCATCACGTAACATTACGTAACATATGTACTGAATGTTAAAAAAAAAAAAAAAAAAAAAAAAAAAAAAAAAAAAAAAAGGCCATGTTTTACTGTTTTACTCGTAGGATGACCTATAACTGGTATTACTGTTATCCAAGTCCTGTATGGAGTTTCTCCAGTTTAATAAACGTCGATGTCCAAAATATAACACTGCGGTTCTTTTCTGTCTTCAATTGTTTAAGTCGACATAACTTATAACTAATGTATGTGTGTGTGCGCTCTCGAGGCCAGGGGATTCAATTTTTGACAGGGGTAACTACATTGGCAAGACATCAGTGGAGGCTCGGTTGTACAATTAGCGTCTTTAGTTAGGCAAATTAAAGCTCACCATTTTGGTGGTGCTCTCTGGCGTTTCACGGTCCACAGTTTCAATCCTTGGTTCTTGCTCAGTAGTTGTTGTCGCTTTTGAAAGCTTAGGTTTGAAAAAAATTACGTCTATCCATCTTACCTCTTTGGTCCTCGGGTGGTCTTGGCTAAGCAAAGCAAATGACCGTCTAAGGTGCTAGTCACATGATCTGTTCGAAATTTTTTTTGTGGACCCATTATCAAAATATCATGTTTTGTTTATTTCATTCATTTTTATTGTTTTGTTGTATTTATTGCTTTACAACTTTTATAGACAATATTTTACCGGCAAACTAATATAATTTTAAAATTATACATACAAGACGTGCACAATGGCAGTGCACTCACATGCTGGATAGTTGACGTACTGCTACTAGGCTACTACAAAGACAGCGTTCTATTTCACCTAAAGTGTGTGTTGGAGTTGTTGTATTGGAAATAAAATTATAATAGCACCCGTGTATTGTAACGCAAATTAGTGCAGCTAGATATCGCAATGACACAAGAACACATTTGAAAACTAAAAGGTCCAGTAGACATGTGCCTATTACCGGTTGAAAGGTATAACGTGGTATGAAAATATCAAGGTTTCAAAACTGCAAAAATTTTCCGTCATACCGTCCCTAAGGTATTAGCTATTTTTTTAGTCCCAAAAATATATGGAGAAATCCCTCGCTTGCAGCTGTAAGGCTCAACCCTCCCCCACCGTTTATTGCTCAGGTTGAGTGAGTCAGCTGTGCTACACGATGGCTGGAAGAGGTGAAACTCCTGAACTTTTTCCCGCATTGAAGAAAAGGAAATCGCTCATATGGGAATACTTCAGTTACAGAAACGTAATAGATGGCTGTTACTTAGAGGAGGGCCAACCGACATGTAAAACATGTTTGTGGAGGGTGACTGCCGAGGAGGCAATACATCCAGTACGATTTCGCATTTATACAAAATTAAAGGTTAATAAACACTGTCATGAACGTTTCCCACAAGCTACGAGAGTTAACTCCAGCGTGTTTAGTATGTCTAGCGGTGGTAAAACGTGTTTTTTTTCTCTCTGACAACTGTCAGTGTTGAGAAAGACTGTGCATAATGTAAACATGATACGAATCATCCACATGTGCTTTTTATGGAAAATAATTTGATTATTTTTGTTTTGATGGTAATAATAATGTTGAGCTGTGGGTTTAGTCTCACTAAAAGGACTGCATTTTAAAATTTTATTTAGAATATTTTAAAGTGCATGTGACACGAAAAAGCATGTTTATTTCATAATACACACGGAATTTTATGCTTCTGAATGATATGGACTACTTGGATGTGTGTGGAAGCGATCGCTATATTTATTTGTTTTTTTGAATCCCGCGCCATGAAAATGAGTGAATTCCGGCTTCGGCCTTGCATTGAGGAGGAGGGCGCTGCGACGTGTACGGATGAAGGCGTCCTCTTCACTATACAGCCGTACTGTTGTATATGAGGACTAAGGATTCAGCTGATTTTGCGGATTAATACGTTTATTTTTCGTATCACGCCAGCCAAACGGCTGCAGAAAAATCTTGCTGTATGAGGGAGAGGCGTGTGCGCCTTTTTGAAGTTTCAAAAGGTTCCCATTCAACGTGGATATTGGCCAAAACAAGCCCTACTACTGTGGGACCATTGGACAGTGAGGAAACATCGTGTTTTGTATTATGTCAAATACTGGGACGGGGCGGCTATTTTTCGGCACAACACCGGTGGCTTGTTGCACATCCACCCACCGGGAGAGCACTATATTCGGCTTATTGTGCACATGTTCCCGGTGTTCAGTCAAATTTTCCGACTGATCAGAAATTGAAACTTTGGTTTAAAAATAGCCGCGAATACAGCGGTTACAAAGTAAACACTACAAATTTTCTTTAAATTAAGGACGACTTTCGTTTGATCATTGATAGATATGTAAAAAGCTCTCCTCATGCACATTAGCTGCTCGTTAGCTGCACAACAATTGCAGCCGCCCTCCACCGGGGAACGAGCTGTAAATTGCTCTCCGGCGAAGACAATCGACAACCCAGCCGTCATGTCAAAACATCCGGGCTAGTTATGTGTGATTTTCCGCTTCGAAGACTTTGAAACATCACTCGGTTCGGGTTAGCATGTCCGCTAGCTGTCACGCCTCTTGGTTTGTTTACGTTATCTGAAGCCGGGTAAGGGAAATGACATATGTCCGATTTAGGTATCATAAAATATCGTTCGGGAGGTGAGACAGTAAAGGTGAAGTCGACAGTTTTGACCATTATGGAGTAATTTTACCATGTCGTCCTGAATAAGTGCATTTTTATTATTTCATTCGCAATTTAGAACAAGACTGTTATTTGTCATGACCATGCCATTTATTTAGCAATTGGGGAAAATACTTGGATAAAAAGAATATCCTGTAAAAATATTGAAGCAAAGAGACAGAAACAATGACATTTTGCAGCTCTCTTCGTCGCGTTTTCCTCGTTGTGAATAGTTTCCCCTCGACGAGCTGACTGGTCCTTCTCAAGCCATTTATTTAGCTATTGGTGAAAAATACTTGGATAAAAAGAATATCCTGTAAAAATATTGGAATGGAGAGACTGAAACAATGACATTTTGTGGCTCTCTTCGTCGTGTTTTCCTCGTTCTGAATTATTCCCCCTCAATGGGCTGAATAGCAAAACCGATGAGCTCAGTCTCCCGCTGACGTCATCCACCTGTTGGGGACGCTAGAGCCCTATAATGGTAGGCGTGGCTAACCGGCAGATTAAAAGACTAATTTCTCGTCATCTGCGCTTTGCTAAATTGTTGTAAATAGTCGAATCGTCTCAAAATATGATTCTAATTCACATAATAATGCTATTTGGGACTTTTTTTCTCCTGTCGTATGCTCTATAAGCCTCAGTTTAACTACCCCTTTTCACATCACTAAAATGAATTGCACACGAATATCCAACAGCGCTCTGCTTGGCGGCAGCTAAACAGCAACAATAAACAATAATATGGCTACAATGCAAGTATATCTTACCTATTTGAAGACGCCAAAGGTAGATCGAAATATCATGACAATAATCTTCATTTTTGACTTCAAACTGCATTATAGGACATTTAGCTGTTTTTGTAAAGAAAAAAAAAAAGCAAATTCGTTTTTATGCCATTTTAATGCCTCTGATCTACCGACCCATAGACTTTATAAAATATTGACGGGGCGGGGGGCGGATTAATATGGGGCCTACCTCCATCAAAGCTGACCGAGTGGAAACACAGACAAAGAGCTTTTTACGTTGAGGATTCTTGTGAACAAATGCTTAAATCCCTCAATTCTTTATTGATATGTACGTAAAACAGTCTCGATTCTTGGTTAAAAGCAAAAAAAAAAAAAAAAAAAAAAAACCTACTTGAATATTTAAGCATGTGTTGTTTTTAAATTGAAATAGATTATTTAATTAACAAAACAAAAAAAATGTGTTTCTGTTTGACCCCAATGTCCATTCTGTTAGGTTGTGTTAGTGTCCCTTTAAGAAAATTCCCCATTTATTAATGACATCACACCAGAGGTGGAAAATTCAACAGTGGTAAGCAATTTTATTTTTTTACCTCCTTTTAAAATCCGGTTTTGCAGTTTTATGAAGTACTTTCAGAATAATTGATCATAACATGTTCACTCAGTTAAAGCTACAGTGGTATGAAAAAGTATGTGAACATTTTGGAATTTCTCACATTTCTGCATAAAATCACCATCAAATGTGATCTGATAAATGTCAGAATCACACAGATGAAAAAACAGTGCTTTAACTAAAACCACCCAAACATTAATAGGTTTTCATATTTTAATGAGGTTGGTATGCAAACAATGACAGAAGGGGGGGGGGGGGAATAAAATAAGTGAGCCATCACAATTAATATTTGGTGGCCCCCCTGTAGCTGCAGATCAGTCTGGCACATCGATCAGGACTAATCTTGGCCCATTCTTCTCTACAAAACTGCTGTAGGTCAGTCAGATTCGTGGGATGTCTGGCATGAATCGTTGTCTTTAGGTCCTGCCACAGCATCTCAATGGGGTTCAAGTCTGGGCTTTGACTTGGCCACTCCAGAACGTGTATTTTGTTCTTCTGAAACCATTCCGAAGTTGATTTACTTCTGTGTTTTGGATCATTGTGTCTTGTTCCAGCATCCATCCTCTTTTTAGCTTCAACTGTCTGGCAGACGGCCTCAGGTTTCCTGCAAAAGATCCTGATAAACTTTTGAACTCATTCTTCCATTAATGATTGCAAGTTGTCCAGGCCGTGAGACAGCAAAAACAGCCCCAAATCATGATGCTCCTACCACCATGCTTCACGGTGGGGATGAGGTGTTGATGTTGGTGAGCTGTTCCATTTTTCCTCCACACATGACGTTGTGTGTTACTCCCAAACAATTCAAATTTGGTTTCATCAGTCCAGAAAATATTCATCCAAAACTTCTGTGGAGTGTCCAATTGCCTTTTTGCAAACATTAAACGAGCAACAATGTTTTTTCTTCAGACAGCATTGGCTTCCTCCGTTTAGTTCTCCCATGAACACTTGGCCATAGTTTTACATATCGTTAATATGTGCACAGAGATTGCACAGATTGTGCCAGTGATTTCTGTAAGTCTTCAGCAGACTTCTTCTTTTTACCTCTTTAAGTATTCTGCGCTGAACTCCTGTTGTCGTCTTTAGTGGATGGCCACTAGCAATCGTGCCAAACTCTCTCCATTTGTAGACAAATTCTCTGACTGTCCATTGATGAACATCCAGACATTTAGAGATGATTTTGTATCCTTTCCCAGCTTTAAACAAATCAACAATCCTTGATCGCAGGTCTTCAGACAGCTCTTTTGACCGAGCCATGATGCACATCAGACAATGCTTCTCATCAAGACAATTCTTACCAGGTGTGTGTTTTATAGTGGGCAGGGCAGCTTTAAACCACTCATCAGTGATTGGGCACACACATGACTTAAATTGTTTGGTAAAAATTGGTTTCAATTGCTCTTTCAGTCTCCTTAGACTACACATACTTATTTTTCTCCCCCCGTCCTTGTTTGCATGCTATCCTCATTAAAATATGAAAACTTATAAATGTTTGGGTGGTTTTAGTTAAAGCACTGTTTTTACATCTGTGTGATTTTGACAAAGATCAGATCACATTTGATAGTGATTTTATGCAGAAATGTGAGAAATTCGAAAAGGTTCAGATACGTTTTCATACCACTGTACACATCAAAGAAATTAATTGATTTAAATTAGGGCTGTCAAACGATTAAAATTTGTAATCGAGTTAATATATTATTGTTGGAATGGAAAGATAAGACACAAGACGGATATATACATTCAACATACTGTACATAAGTACTGCATTTGTTTATTATAACAATAAATCAACAAGATTTATTAACAAAATCGCATTAACATTATTAACATTCTGTTAAAGCGATCCATGGAGAGAAAGACTTGTAGTTCTTAAAAGATAAATGTTAGTACAAGTTATGGAAATTTTATATTAAAACCCCTCTTAATGTTTTCGTTTTAATAAAATTTGTAAAAATTTCCATCGAAAAATAAACTAGTAGCTCGCCATTGTTGATGTCAATAATTACACAATGCTCATGGTGCTGAAACCCATAAAATCAGTCGCACCCAAGCGCCAGCAGAGGGCGACAAAACACCAAAAAAACACAAGTAACAAGTGGACATGACACTGTGCTGTCATTTTAATCTCTTTGATCGGGGCATGTGCGTTAAATGCATCAAATATTTTAACGTGATTAATTTAAAAAATTCATTACCGCCCGTTGACGCGATAATTTTGACTGCCCTAATTTAAATCATTTCCAAAGGTTTATTTGTAAAATGATAGATTTCTCATCAAGTATCCAAAGTCATGTTAGCTATTATGCTAGCAAAGCTAGGCTGACGGCTAACAAATGTCCCCACCGTTTGTGTCTACTCAGTTATGTCCAAATAGCATCTTATAAAAAAAAACTGTTGACCCGTATGCAAATAGCTTTACAAGCATTAGCGATAGTTACAGTTGTCATGTTAGCTATTATACTAGCAATGCTCGGCTGAGGGCTAACATGTACAAAAGGTTAAAATGTCACCTTTGTTAGTGTCCACTCTGTTACGTCCAAATGGCAACCTATGAAAAAAAAGTCCCAGATGTGTCTTGTAATTTTTTTTAATGGAATTTGTGTGATTTTTGATTGTTGTTTTTTTTTCATACAGGCAATGGAGGCAGATGTAGAGGCCGAGGGTGGCGTGGGATCGCTAGACCTAAGCTATTTGACAGAGGAGGAGCAGGACAACATCTTGCAGGTGCTGCGGCGAGACATGGAGCTGCGACAACATGAAGAAGGGCGCATAAGGTCAGAGGCGATACAAAACCGACCACAACATTAGCTACACCCTGCTTCACACTGCAGTGCATTTGGCTGTACAAGTAAAAACATGCAAATAATAGAGAACACTCTTAGTAGCCAAATTCAACCCGAATCATCACCATGCTGCCCATATGCCATTTACATTTATGACCTGTTTTACCTTTGTCATCACTAAGCATGTCGCGATATGCAATAAGTCAATTTATCGCACGGTGAATAAAAATGAGGTCCGTAATTTTCCTGGCTGTGGTTTATCGCCGCATGCGTGCATACATTTATGCGTGGGTGTGCTGTGTGCACTTGGCACACGTGCGTGTTAATTGCATATGAGACTCTAGTTCCTTTCACAGATGTTTATTGGTTGTCAACACACCGTACAATTGAAGTTCAAACATACAAAATAAGGAAACACATTGGTTTTAAACATCGTAAAACGTCAGCAGTGTTACCTTGAGGCTAATGGAAAAAAAAGATGATATACTTACCACTTTAACTTGCTAGAAAACATTGGCAGTCTACTCCAACACGCAAAATTGCGATAAAAAGGTGACAGTTCAAAAATGAAAACCCGCTGGTTTACAGCATTTGCAAACAATGTGAAAAAAACAAAAAATCTTTTACTGATGAAAATTGGAAGATGAGTGCATTTTTTTACGGAGTGTACAGCGTTTCCCCTACATAAGAATTATCATGGCGGGCCGCCACACCAAAATAAAAGCCGCCACGCCATGCAAATGCGTTTTTTTTTTTTTTAAGATATAAAGATCCATTCTAATTTTTAATTTGTATAATTTAACATGACTCCTAAATGAATATATGAAGCTCATTTGTTCGCACGATTTACCACAAGTCGTCTAAAATAGCACGTAAAATACAAATTGTTCCTTTACACGCTTTATTTTGACAAGCGTATCAGTTCTATTGAAAGCTTGCGGCTGGTACGTCGGCTTGGCTCACAGATGGAAATCGGGAGACAAAAACCACAGAAAGGTCATTTGAAGTTAATGAATGTACTCCTGGTTTAAGACTGTGAAAACGACCTTAATATACTGACATTGATGTAACGTTTAAAGAGCATATGACACGAGAAAAAAAGTCTTAAATGGCATTATTATGTGAATTAGAATCATATTTTGAGACGATTCGACTATATACAACAATCATTATGGCGTGTTTTTGACCCGAATCGGTCGCGTCCTACTCCTAGCATAGAATTTGTTCGGCGCTGATGTCACTCGTTGTTATTGAAGTACAGTATTTTGGAAAGGAAAAGTTCCTGAGGACGAGGGTCCGCTAACAAAGTGACCATTATTGTTATGGTGATCTAGACCGTCACGTTCCGAAATATTTCATTAGCGTCAGAGGCTAATGAAATATTTCAGAACGTATCGGAGGCCTCGTGCTCTCAGGTGCTCTTCAGTTGCGAATGTATTAGCTCTCTTGTTCGGAGGTTTAGAAATAACCAAATGGTTATGGCAAGCGTAGTATTTTAATTTTGAGGTAAGGTTTTCAAAAACTGAATGAGACGAGACAGCACGTAGAGACCCAGATCACGAACACGCACAGTCCAGGGTAGGAGAAGTAAGCAAAAAATCAAACAGGAAATCTAGCTGGGACCCAACATGAACAAAAATGGCAAAGTTTAAGCTGTGGCTGTACCACAAAAATCAAGGTGAGTGTTTAGAATCGTGCACCTATCATTTTTAACATCACCTTTTAAATTTCATGTTTTTACATGATAACTATGAAGTTTCTACATGGACTTTCACTTTTTTACATTTTAATTACAATTTAAAAAATTAATTATCCAATTTTTACATAAATATCACATGATGTATATCGCGTTCTTACGTGATATCACATTTTTACATGATTTCACATTTTCACATAATTATCATGTTGCATGATAACTAGCACATATTTTCAGTTTTTACATAATTATGTTTATACATGATAATTAGCAGGTTGTTGCATGATGATTTGCACGTGTTTACGTGAGTTTTCACATTTTCACATTTTAATTACCATGTCTTTACATGATAGTTTTTACACTATAATTATCATATTTTTACTAAATTATCACGTCTTTTTTTTTTAGGTGCCACGGTGGCTGAGTGGTTAGCACATCCGCCTCACATTTTTACATTTTAATGACCACATTTTACCATAATTACCACATTTTTACGTGATAGTTATCACATTTTTACATAATATCATGTAAATGGATTGGACGTGAAGCGCCGTCAATGGCAGCCTGTGAGTTAACTTATTTGGCCAAAAATAAACTAGTCCGGCCCACATGAGATGTAATTGCCATAAATGTGGCCTGTGTACCAAAGTGAGTTTGACATGTCTGCTTTAGACTTTATTATTGTGTGTGTTTCCTGTTACAAATTCATGATAATCAGTAGATCAAGGGAATTTATTTTCCCAAAATGGCTGCTTTGTAACAATAGACATGTCTACCAAATTGCCTGACAAACAACAGTTTAGGTGAACAAGGCCTTTCATACGTTTGGAGGTGTGATATTTTGCTTCCTGTTCAACACCAGGAAGTATTTTTGGTTACTTACGGATTCAAGAAATTGATCACTATGTTGTCATAACATTTGGGAGTCGTTCAAACGAGGTAAAAAGATCAAGGTATTTATAACAGGACACACCTAAATGCTTCGGCTTTGTCATGACGACACTCTCATTTAAATAATTACCTGATTACCTTCGAGGATAGTCAAATAAGAAAGTTGCCGTCATGTGCGTGTTTGCTGTGTCAACAGGATGCTGGCGCGGTCTAGAGTCGACCCGGCGCAGCTGCACTCGCAGTCTGGGGCGTGGTTCCGTGAGGCGTCCAGCAGGCGGCACCGAAATAGAGTATCCGGCACGGAGCTGGTGCGTGCCACCATACGACGGCGAGAGCCCAAGGCCAAGGGTCAGTCAAAATACCACTTCACTAGTTTTTGTCAAAATCTTTTACACAGCAAAAAAATTAGGATATTGAGGCAAAAACGTACTGTTCAGCCAAAATTTGCCAAAAACTTCCCTATTCATTTTTAATGAACAAAATTTCTCATTCATTTCCAATGGCCCTATTCAGATTTTCAATGAGAAGAAGTGACATGAAGTGACCGATATCAACTGGAGACACACTCAGATGCCCCCCAAATCAACAGGAAGTGACCCTGAAATGCTCCCAAATCAACAAGAAGTGACCTGATATTAACAGGAAGTAACTCCAGAATACCTCCATATCAACAGGAAGCTACCCAATTTGAACAGGAAGTTACCCCCCGATATGCCCTAAAATCAACAGGAGGTAACCTGTAATCAATAATAAGGGGCCCAATATGAACAGAAAGTTGCCCTGAAATGCCCTCAAATTAACAGGAAGTGATGCACTATGAACAGAAAGTTGCCCTGACATGCCACAAAATCGACAGGAAGTTGAATCCCCCAAAATAAAAAAGGAAGTGACGCAATATCAACAGTAAGTGACTCCAAAAAAGACCCCAGATCAATAGGAAGTGACACAATGTATACATTAAAGGGTACCACGGACAGAAAGACGTAGTTGTTAAAAGATGAATGTTAGTACGAGTTATGATAATTTGATATTAAAAGCCCTCTTAATGTTTTCGTTTTAATACAATTTGTAAAATTTTAAATAAAAAAATTAACTCGTAGCTCACCTTTGTTGTTGACGTCACATGGTCACACTCTTTAATTACGTATGTAAGGTAGTGATTTAGATACACCACAAGGTGTCAATGGCGAGTTTTAAATTAATAAGAGATCAATTCAATGAGTGTGTTTTGTCCCTCGACCGACGCCGTTTTTTTTCCTGTTTAGTGCAGGTCCACTGTGTTGTCTTCACAACAAACAAGACTCCTGATAATGGCTCCCAGCATCATAGTTTATAAATTGTGACTAAATATTGGCATACACTGTATTTGTTGAGCTAAACGAGTTGCTAAAATGTTTAAATAGAGGTTGACCAAAGTCTGAATGTTTTATGTGTATATTGCATATCTATTTTGATTGTGAATTTGTGAATGGCAGTTCCCTTTGCATTGTTGTTTAACTTTGTGAGAATAGGGCCTCATCAATACAGATTGATTCTTTTTGTGAACCTTAGTTTTTGAGAGATATGAATATCATTTTTATTGTATTTTACCAGTATGATACTTATGTCTGTTGTGAAGGAGTTGCCGAAGCTTAGGTTAATAATTGGCGCGGTCCGAGCTACGAATCTGAACGCCTGGTCCACTCTCCTTTCTCTCTGCCTTACACCCCACTGAGGATTAAAGGAAGACTACGACGTCAGTCAAGGGACAAAACGCACTCATTGGCTTGATCTTTAATTAATTCAAAACTCACCACTGACACCTTGTGGCGTATTTTAAAGGGTATGACAACACCTGGGGAAATGCTAATGTGTCATGATTTATCCATAAACGCATGCCTTTTGGATTCATATCATGCCACTTCGTGTAATTACACACATCGCAACACCAAGAAAATGATAGAAATTAGGATCTATTGTCAAGCTAAAAGAACCCGCCCCCGAGATACCGGAAATCTAGCATATTGTGTGCGTGACGTCACTACTAGGAAACAACCAGCTCACTGCTTAGTGGAGATGTTCTGATCCGATATTTGGATCGGATCGGACGCCGATATCGGCAAAAAAATGCGCATCGGTATCGGATCGGCCGACACGACAAAAATTCCGATCCAGACGTCCGATCCAGTTTTTTTTTAATCCGGTCCGGGTTTTCCAGAGCACCGAGTTACATAATCCATTCCAGTTTTTGCTTCGGTTTCCCTAAAATCCGGTCCGCATTTTACGGCTCACCTTCAACACACTACATTACAGTCTCCCAATTTACCGAGAAACTTTATCGGTAAAAATGTCAGCTGTGTGGGATCATTTCACCTTAAAGGACGACAAAGACGAAGAGGCAGAGTGCAACATATGCCACAATAAAGTCAAGCGTGGTGGTAAAGCTGTAAGAAGTTTTAATACAACCAACCTAATCAAGCATTTAGCGAAATACCACAACAAACAATATGAGGAGTATGTTAAGAAAACCGAAGACAAAAAGAAAGGTCCTACGCAACTACAGTAACACTGGCAGAAACTTTTGCTATGCGTGACAAACTGGTCGACAGTCCCAAAGCCCAGGGAATAACAAGAGTCATTGCCAAAGAATTCATTGTGGATGACAAGCCATTATCTCTTGTGAGTAAAGACGCACCATCCAACACTTAGAACCACGGTACAACATGCTCAGCCGTCATTACATCCTTGACAATTCGGCCATGGAAGCTTCGAGAACAATTCACAAACATCTAAATTCCGATTATTGAAATATGTCAAGTAAAGCGGAACTAATACACAGCGCGGTTTTCGGGACGCAATGAGAAACTGATTGCGCGTCCCGAGAATATGATGAGAGCATGCTTGTCATAGACCCGGGTAATGCCAATGCTTGACTCACGGCCTTACCTCAACTCATGCCGCTGGATAAAAAACACAAGAATACCTGACTGCTGCTGACAGCCGCTTAAAACTATGTCAACATCGTTTTACTGTAGATAATAGATATCATACAGTGCCTTGCAAAAGTATTCGGCCCCCTTGAATCTTGCAACCTTTCGCCACATTTCAGGCTTCAAACATAAAGATATGAAATGTAATTTTTTTGTCAAGAATCAACAACAAGTGGGACACAATCGTGAAGTGGAACAACATTTATTGGATAATTTAAACTTTTTTAACAAATAAAAAACTGAAAAGTGGGGCGTGCAATATTATTCGGCCCCTTTACTTTCAGAGCAGCAAACTCACTCCAGAAGTTCAGTGAGGATCTCTGAATGATCCAGTGTTGTCCTAATTGACCGATGATGATAAATAAAATCCACCTGTGTGTAATCAAGTCTCCGTATAAATGCACCTGCTCTGTGATAGTCTCAGGATTCTGTTTAAAGTGCAGAGAGCCTTATGAAAACCAAGGAACACACCAGGCAGGTCCGAGATACTGTTGTGGAGAAGTTTAAAGCCGGATTTGGATACAAAAAGATTTCCCAAGCTTTAAACATCTCAAGGAGCACTGTGCAAGCCATCATATTGAAATGGAAGGAGCATCAGACCACTGCAAATCTACCCAGACCCGGCAGTCCTTCCAAACTTTCTTCTCAAACAAGGAGAAAACTGATCAGAGATGCAGCCAAGAGGCCCATGATCACTCTGGATGAACTGCAGAGATCTACAGCTGAGGTGGGAGAGTCTGTCCATAGGACAACAATCAGTCGTACACTGCACAAATCTGGCCTTTATGGAAGAGTGGCAAGAAGAAAGCCATTCCTCAAAGATATCCATAAAAAGTCTCGTTTAAAGTTTGCCACAAGCCACCTGGGAGACACACCAAACATGTGGAAGAAGGTGCTCTGGTCAGATGAAACCAAAATTGAACTTTTTGGCCACAATGCAAAACGATATGTTTGGCGTAAAAGCAACACAGCTCATCACCCTGAACACACCATCCCCACTGTCAAACATGGTGGTGGCAGCATCATGGTTTGGGCCTGCTTTTCTTCAGCAGGGACAGGGAAGATGGATAAAATTGACGGGAAGATGGATGCAGCCAAATACAGGAACATTCTGGGAGAAAACCTGTTGGTATCTGCGCAAGACCTGAGACTGGGACGGAGATTTATCTTCCAGCAGGACAATGATCCAAAACATAAAGCCAAATCTACAATGGAATGGTTCAAAAATAAACGTATCCAGGTGTTAGAATGGCCAAGTCAAAGTCCAGACCTGAATCCAATCGAGAATCTGTGGAAAGAGCTGAAGACTTCTGTTCACAAACACTCTCCATCCAACCTCACTGAGCTCGAGCTGTTTTGCAAAGAAGAATGGGCAAGAATGTCAGTCTCTCGATGTGCAAAACTGATAGAAACATACCCCGAATGCCTTGCAGCTGTAATTGGAGCAAAAGGTGGCGCTACAAAGTATTAACGCAAGGGGGCCGAATAATATTGCACGCCCCACTTTTCAGTTTTTTATTTGTTAAAAAAGTTTAAATTATCCAATAAATTTTGTCCCACTTCACGATTGTGTCCCACTTGTTGTTGATTCTTGACAAAAAATTAAAATTTTATATCTTTATGTTTGAAGCCTGAAATGTGGCGAAAGGTTGCAAGGTTCAAGGGGGCCGAATACTTTTGCAAGGTACTGTATGTATATAGAACTTGATGCAAAATGACAAAATCGACGGCGGTAGCAACATTGAAGTATGGACAACTAGATGCGTCAGTAAACAGCCGCCATCTTAAAGCAGGAGACTTCCCTAGGCTATTGTGAACCTTCCAAGCGAACCTAATTAACTTTTTATCTAAAATACTCCTAAATCTGCAAAATCTTGACTTGAATCTATCTTCAAAACAGTTTTAAAACTTTCAAATGTCGAAAGTAGACAGAAGGGAAATTATGGAATAACGGGAGCAATTTTAACAACTTTAACAGTTGATTCACAAAATTAAATGAATTGAATGTAGTTTAAAGCTGCTGATACAGAATGGGGACTTGAGTATTTTATTTACTGTTTTCAAATGTTAACTTGATACTGAAATAGTATTTATTTAAACCTGAGAGGCTTTTTATACAATTATTGTAACTAATGCACGAAACATTAAAAGCATCTAATAGCTTGGTTTTTTGGGGGGGATTTTCCACTGAGGTTGTTTGTGTGTTTTGCTTTTTTAAGACAGTTTACAATATTATTTGCACGTTTTACACAGTTTACAATATTATTTGCACGTTTTACTGACTGACTATGCCATTTCTGTCTGTTACTTATAATGTTTTGTGTTTGTCACTGAATAAACAGGTCAGTTTTTTGTTACCAACCGTTGTGTGTTATTCAAACTCACCTAATTCAGCTGGCTAGTTGTTATCAAGAGTACTAAAACCCTTTTCAACATGAGTCTGACAACTAAGTAAGGAGGCTAAATAACTTTAAACTTTAACACATGATCAGATAGGCCGGTATCGGTATCGGCCAATATCGGTATCGGATCGGAAGTGCAAAAACCTGGATCGGGACATCCCTAGTGCTTAGTACTGAATGGCGGCGATGATGGCGGACAATTTTGTTTCTACTTGCAGCGACGAATCCGACGTAACAAACATTCTTCTAATGGTGACGAGGAGAGTTATGAACCTTTCTTTGGTGTTTTGGGTTATCAATTTGAGCCCAAACGAAAGCCAATGCAGCCTAATGAAAGGATCATTGAGGTGAGCAATCACACTGATGAAACACCGGCAACAACAGATTGTGTGGGAAACACCGAATGGTTTGTTTTGCATTTCTTTTTGTGAAGCTGATACGCCGTGACCGCAAAATAAAGTAATGTATAGAATAATTATCATTTATTGTGCTATCATCGGTTTTCGCTCTGCCAACCGACACAAATATGAATAGGATTAGAGGATTTGTTCTATATATTTTACGAGCGATAATTTATACATGTGTCCAGTCCTATATCCAATGCGTGATATGTTTTTTATTGTCAAAGAGTACTCACTCTGGCCATTTTCCTCCTTTGCTTTGCCTGGGGTGGTGGGGTGGTCTCACCAGAGCCAGTCATCGTCCTCTTTCTTGATATCTCGGGACATTTAGGTGGCTGCACTTGTAGGTGGGCACCGCATCTGCTTTCAGCATCAATTTCTTAGCAAAACCTGATTTAATTTGTCCATAGTTCGTATAGCTTTCAGGAGTAAAATGCGCACCACACAAAACCGTGCCAGAGGCTGGGTCTGCAAAATTAGCCCTCTAAGCACTGACGAACTTTACTCATTGTCTGCGTAGTCCAGCTCTTTTTCTCGCATTCGGGAACTCATGGGTACTACATTGCGACAGATGGCTATTTGTACACCACATAGCATGACAGGTTTGAAAAATTTTAGCGGTTTTTTGATGAAACACGAACGCAACTCTCTCGTCGATAAACAACGATGGCACCTGCCTCGACCTATTGTTTCCTTGTTATGACGTCTCCGCCCCATTCGGCTGTTTCCGGAATACTTTCGGAAATGCACGTAATTTTCGATCTATTTTCGATAATTGCTCATGAATGTGATTTATTTTTTTGTTAACTTTATTAATATTTGTTATCTTGCCATATAACGGTTCTATTGATATCTCACAGCCCCTTAGTGTTTTAATACCCTTTAATCACTAACATACATAATTGAAGAATTACACGTTTTTTTGTTTTGTTTTTTGCACGGTGCCTCCGCTCGTCTGCATGGCTATCGCATGTTTGATGGGATGTGCGCATGGCTGGATGTGATTGGGCGCGCTCGGGTCGAGGACCTCAGTGCTGGGATTAGCGGTGGGGTGGCGTAGGGTGGGTTGCCAACGAACTCACAAGGGATTCACACGATTACTGGGCTCTAGATCACAGGGCTGATTGGTGCACACTCCACCCCTCCAAATCACTTATCCTCTAGACACCCCCCCCTCCCCCTGGTTATCAGGCTCCCCACATGTTGTCAACCGGAAATACATCTAGCTGGCGATAGCACCAACATATTCATAGTTAGTGTATGTGTTCAATGTATTTCTTGTTTGTGTTTCTTCTGTCTTTTTCTCTCCCTTCTGTTCCCCCATAACCCCTTCCTGTTCGCTGCTTTGTCATAATAAGCGAGGTATGTTGAATGATCACAATGGGAGTACTCCAGTCATACTCCATTGTGAAACATTAAAACTGTTCTGACCAACTGGACGCTCAGATTTCCATTCTCCATGTCAAACAGCTGAAAGGACGTGCGGCGGGAAAGAACTTCCATGCGGCGGTCCCACTGTCCTCAGTCGGGCTCTCCTATTTTAATGCATACACTGCACTACCCTCCCCACACAATCCCATAATGGTGCTGGGTAATGGCTGCCAGTCGGGGACATGGCAGCCACAGTAATAGGGCGGTAGGTGGGTCCCACACTTTTTCTCCATGGTGTGGCTCCCGGGGCATGTCCTCCTCTCTGCATGAGCTGCCGGCCACGGGGGCGGGGGAAGTTGGAGCTCCGGTCCCGCACCGCCCCCCGGTGGCTTTTTGGCACTCTCCTGCTCATTTTCCGTTTGTGTATCCTTCTTAGGCTCCGGCAAGGGTCGCTGGCTGGGTGCCGGTGGGTCGTAGAGTCTCACCTACTCAGGGTGGGGGTCCTGTCCTGTCCCAGGCTTAGTGGGGTCCCGCGTTGGTTGAGGGGCTGTGGCGGTGGCTCGTGGGCCGGGTGGTTAGGCGGTGGTGGGGGTGGGCGTGGGTGGTGATGGTGCGTCCCCTAATCCCCTACCTAAAGGCCGGTTGATGGGGGCGCTCCTGGACCCTCCTGGATGACGGCAGTCTCCTTGCTCCTTGGGATGGGCTGCGCTGCCCCCCTCCCCCTTATTAGCTAGGGAAGGGCCGTGGTCCTTCAGCAACCCCTGCACAGCATTTTCACTCATTTGCAGGACTGTCTGATGGGATTCACTCATGACTGGGTGCAATTAGACACACTCAAATTGAGAAACTATCGGTGCCAGGATTAGCGATCAGGCAGCATAGAAAAGGATGTCAACATATCCGCACTTACTGTACAAGTGATTCACATAATACTGGGTTCCACACCTCACATTGCTGATTTGTGCACACTCCACCCCTCACAATCATATCTCTGTCCGACCCCACCCCTTCCTTTTTCTCCTTGGTCATCAGGCCCCCTACATGGTGTCAACCGGAAATACAATTAGCTTACGATAGCACTAACATATTCATAGATAGATAGATAGATTCTTTTGAAAACTTGAAGAAATGTAACTACTCTTGACGCTTTTTTTGTGTCGCCATAGTAACAGCGGCTTCAGTGGTCAGCATGCAAAATGGCGAAGGTGAGGTGGAGGAGGAGGATGAACCATCCAGCAGCCCTTCTTTGCAGGTGGCGGAGGAGACGCGATTGATTGAGTCGAGAGAGGACAGCCCACAGTCAGTATCAAATAGATTAAGAAAGACAGTCATCATTTTGTTTATTATTACTATACTGCTGTCACCAACAACAAAAAAACTTTAGTGTGACGTTAAATGACATTTTTTCAACTTTTTTATTTGACTTTCAGTTGTCCATCCGGTTCTGGCTCCACACCCAGTAGGAAAAGAACTGGAACGAGGGTCTGTAAATGAAGACTTGCTTTGACAATTGAAGTGCTGGCCAAAAGTATTGGCACCCCTGCAATTCTGTCAGATAATGCTCATTTTCTCCCAGAAAATGATTGCAATCACAAATGCTTTAGTAGTAAAGTCTTTATTTATTTTGCTGGCTATGAAAAACACAAAAGAGAATGGAAAAAAAATAAGTCATTATAATTTTACTCAAAACTCCAAAATAGGGCCAGACAAAAGTATTGGCACCCTTTGAAAAATCATGTGATGCTTCTCTAATTTGTGTAATTAACAGCACCTGTTACTTACCTGTGGCACATAACAGGTGATGGCAATAACTAAATCACACTTGCAGCCAGTTACAATGGAGTAAAGTTGACTCAACCTCTGTCCTGTGTCCTTGTGTGTACCACATTGAGCGTGGAGAAAAGAAAGAAGACCAAAGAACTTTCTGAGGGCTTGAGAAGCAAAACTGTGAGGAAGCGTGTGCAATCTCGAGGCTACAAGTCCATCTCCAAAGACCTGAATGTTCCTGTGTCTACCTTGCGCGGTGTCATCAATAAGTGTTAAGCCCATGGCACTGTGGCTACCCTCCCTAGAAATGGACGGGAAAAAAAAATTGACAAGAGATTTCAACGAAAGATTGTGCGGATGGTGGATAAAGAACCTCGACTAACATCCAAACAAGTTCAAGCTGTCCTGCAGTCCGAGGGTACAACAGTGTCAACCCGTACTATCCGTCAGCGTCTGAATGAAAAGGGACTCTATGGTAAGAGACCCAGGAAGACCCCACTTCTGACCCAGAGACCCAAAAAAACCCAGGCTGGAGTTTGCCAAAACTTACCTGACAAAAATGTTTTTGGAAGAATGTTCTCTGGTCAGATGAGACAAAAGATGAGCTTTTTGGGAAAAGGCATCAACATAGAGTTTACAGGGGAAAAAACGAGGCCTTCAAAGAAAAGAACACAGTCTCCACAGTCAAACATGGTGGAGGTTCCCTTATGATTTGTGGTTGCTTTGCTGCCTCTGGCACTGTATTTCTTGACAGAGTGCATGGCATTGTGAAGTCTGAAGACTATCAACAAATTTTGTAGCATAATGTAGGGCCCTGTGTGAGAATGCTGGGTCTCCCTTAGAGGTCATGGGTCCTCCAGCAGGACAATGACCCAAAATACACTTCAAAAAGCACTAAAAAAATGGTTTGAGAGAAAGCACTGGAGACTTCTAAAGTGGCCAGCAAAGAGTCCAGGCCTGAATCCCATAGAACACCTGTGGAGACATAAGTGGTTTCAGGGGGTGGCTTCCCCCCCGGTGGCCGAAAAGTGTCATTGCATGTAATTGATTTTCCTATACAGTACAGTGATACCTCAGCTCACGAACATAATTGGTTCCCAGAAAGTGTGTGTAAGGCGAAAAGTTCGTCTTCCGAACATTTATTTCCCATAAGAAACCATTAAAATGAGAATAATCCGTTCCCAGGTCCCCATAAAACATAATTTTCTACTAAATAAGCCTTACAACTACACAAAAATATACCTTATTTTATGTATAATAAATGTGCTATTGTATTATAATTAAAGAAATAAACTGTACTGTATAATAAAGTCGTTTTATTTACCTTTGTGATGGTAGTTGATGGCTTGATGGAATGGAGTGGGAGGAGGAGGGAGGGAGGGAGTTACTGTTTGGAAGGAGAGTGTTACCGGCAAAGTGCGCAGTTAGCGTAGACTCCACTGCTGTGCCCCCCACATGCTTTTGGTTGTTAATAAAAGTGCCCACAAAAAGCCATCCGACGCCTCTGGGTGTTTGTATGCACGCCGCCACCTTTCTGGAGAGGAAATCGGGCGAACCGAAGACAACCGACGACAACGAGCCAACGTGACTCGCCGGTCCACTTCTCACTACGGTGGGAAGCTGAAAGCACCGCCAATTACCAGTCGAGGGCGAATTGGTAACACGAGTCACCTTCCATAAGGACTGTAGGTAACTCTTTTTCGGTCCCATAATAGCAAAAGTACACTCAATATGGTCCAAAATGTCTATCAAACACAAACCACGTCCGCACTCAACGAAAGTGAGGGGACGAACTGGGACGCCGTGAGCGTGCGTCAGCTTCTCGTGGCGCTTTTCGACCGCGTGAATCGGTTCGTCCGCCGAAAACTAGTTCGTCAGCAGAGACTATATGCTCGCGAATTTAATGTTCTTGAGGCGAAAAGTTCGTGAGCTTAAGCGTTCGTGAGCTGAGGTATCACTGTATATGGTTTTAAAAATTAAGAAAAATATTGTCTATAAAAGTTGTAAAGCAAAAGAACAACCAGCA
The DNA here is from genome assembly GCF_030265065.1 of Corythoichthys intestinalis. NCBI lineage: Eukaryota > Metazoa > Chordata > Actinopteri > Syngnathiformes > Syngnathidae > Corythoichthys > Corythoichthys intestinalis. The sequence continues at coordinate 30,594,287 of NC_080416.1, forward strand.
AAAATATATGAAATGAACAAAAAATAGATTTTTATAATGGGTCAAAATTATTTTTCGAACATATCATGTGACGAGCACCTAAGACGGTCATTTGCTTTGCGTTAGCCAAAACCACCCGAGGACCGAAGAGGCAAGATTGATATACGTAATTTTTTTCAAACCAAACAAGAACAAAGAACGAAAGAAAATGTGGACCATGAAACGCTACAGACCATCATCAAAATGGTGAGCGGAGTTTCAATTTGTCCCACTAAAGACGCTAATTGTGCAACAGAGCCACAAACGGTGTCTTGCCAATGTAGTTACCCCTGTCAAAAATTGTGTCCCCTGGCCACGGGAGCGCACACACTCATTAGTTATGAGTTATGTCGACTTAAACAATGAATTTAAGACAGAAAATAACCACCACAGTTATATGTTTTGGACACCGGTGTTTATTAAACTGGAGAAACTCCATACAGGACTTGAATTACAATAATAACAGTTATAGGTCATCCTACGTGTAAAACAGTTAAACATTGCCTTTTTTACTTTCAGCACATATGTTACATTATACGACAGAAAAAAAATATTTTTTTTTTTTTGGTTTTATGTTTTTAAAACCTCGTAGATAACTACATCACCAAAATATGGAAATCAATCAAATCAGTGCAGCCCAGTAGCTCCACCCAGGGGATACAATTTTTGACTGGGGTAACTACATTGGCACGACACAGGCGGGCGTATAATATTCAATGGATGACGATTTTGGCTAAAAGTATAACCTATGCAGCCTGGTTTGGAATTCCCCTCAAGAATGATGGGAAACAAAAAAACGCTGGTTTTCAACTTATTATTATTAGTGTTCTTGTAAGTTAATTTTATTGCTGACACTGAGTTGTGCGTTTTGGGGTCATCAACATGTTGTGCCCCCCCTTGCCCCAAAAGTCAAACTCCACCTATGTGTGGATAGATATGAAAATGGCAATTTGGACTTCAAATCTCAGAGACCTGGAGTAGTTGGCCAAAGAAGAATGGTCTAAAATTCCAGCAGAGCATTGTAAGAAACTCATTAATGGATACCGGAAGCGTTTGTTCGCAGTTATTTTGTCTATTTGACTTTGTCTTGGTTGTGCTACCAAGTATTAGTCTGAGGATGCCAATATTTATGTCAGGCCCTTTTTTGGAGTTTTGCGTAAAATGATAATGATTTATTTTTTTCATTCTCTTTTGTGTTTTTTCATTGCAAGCAAAATAAATGAAGATATTACTACCAAAGCATTTGTAATTGCAATCATTTTCTGGGAGAAATTGAGCATTATCTGACAGAATGGCAGGGGTGCCAAGACTTTTGGCCAGCAGTGTATGTTATATGACAGTGCCTTATTGCCATTTTGCACTTGCACATGGTCCAAAAAAATGATGTTTGCACTATTTTGATTTCAACAACAAATATAGTAGTGCATTATGGACACTTTTTACCATAACTTTAGTTCTCATTTTTTTATGCAATCCTAATTGAAAACCTTGAAGTTGTTACATTTATAATTATTAAGGTATCCAGTGGGGCATCACAATACAATTAGCCTTAAAATGTAAGTCCATGACTGCATATATCAATTCTGGCGTTGGACAATATCGGGATATCTGTTACAGTGGGGCAAATAAATATTTAGTCAACCACTAATTGTGCAAGTTCTCCCACTTGAAAATATTAGAGAGGCCTGTAATTGTCAACATGTCAACCAGAGAGACAGAATGTGGGGGAAAAAAAACAGAAAATCACATTGTTTGATTTTTTTTAAAGAATTTATTTGCAAATCATGGTGAAAAATAAGTATTTGGTCAATACCAAAAGTTCATCTCAATACTTTGTTATGTGCCCTTTGTTGGCTATAACGGAGGCCAAACGTTTACTGTAACTCTTCACAAGTTTTTTTACACATTGTTGCTGGTATTTTGGCACATTCCTCCATGCAGATCTCCTCTAGAGCAGTGATGTTTTGGGGCTGTCGTTGAGCAACACGGACCTTCAACTCCCTCCACAGATTTTTTTATGGGGTTGAGATCTGGAGACTGGCTAGGCCGCTCCAGGACCTTGAAATGCTTCTTACGAAGCCACTCCTTTGTTGCCCTGGCTGTGTGTTTGGGATCGTTGTCATGCTGAAAGACCCAGCCACGTCTCATCTTCAATGCCTTTGCTGATGGAAGGAGATTTTCACTCAAAATCTCTCGATACATGGCCCCATTCATTCTTTCCTTTTCGCAGATCAGTCGTCCTGGTCCCCTTGCAGAAAAACAGCCCCAAAGCATGATGTTTCCACCCCCATGCTTCACAGTGGTTATGGTGTTTTTTGGATGCGATTCATTATTCTTTCTCCTCCAAACACGAGAACCTGTGTTTCTACCAAAAAGTTCTATTTTGGTTTCATCTGACCATAACACATTCTCCCAGTCCTTTTCTGGATCATCCAAATTCTCTCTAGCAAACCGCAGACAGGCCTGGACGTGTACTGGCTTCAGCAGGGGGACATGTCTGGCAGTGCAGGATTCGAGTCCCTGGCGGCGCATTGTGTTACTGATGGTAGCCTTTGTTACTGTGGTCCCAGCTCTCTGTAGGTCATTCACTCGGTCCCCCCATGTGGTTCTGGGATTTTTGTTCACCGTTCTTGTTATCATTTTGACACCAAGGGGTGAGATCTTGCATGGAGCCCCAGATCGAGGGAGATTATCAGTGGTCTTGTATGTCTTCCATTTTCTAATAATTGCTCCCACAGTTGATTTCTTTACACAAAGCGTTTTACCTATTACAGATTCAGTCTTCCCAGCCTTGAGCAGGTCTACAATTTTGTCTCTGGTGTCCTTCGACAGCTCTTTGGTCTTGGCCATAGTGGAGTTTGGAGTGTGACTGACTGAGGTTGTGGACAGGTGTCTTTTATACCGAAAATGAGTTAAAACAGGTGCCATTAATACAGGTAACAAGTGGAGCCTCGTTAGACCTCATTAGTAGAAGTTAGACCTCTTTGACAGCCAGAAATCTTACTTGTTTGTAGGTGACCAAATACTTTTTTTCCACTCTAATTTGGAAATAAATTCTTTAAAAATCAAACAATCTGATTTTAAGTTTCTTTCCACATTCTGTCTCTCATGGTTGAGGTTTACCCATGTTGACAATTACAGGCCTCTCTAATCTTTTCAAGTAGGAGAACTTGCACAATTGGTGGTTGACTAAATACTTATTTGCCCCACTGTATCTGTTAAAAATTCATTATTAAGTCATTACTCACAATTTGTGTGTGTAAAACTATCTGCAGTTAGGCATGGGCATTAAATTTAAAGTGGCATTAAAATCATTAAAGGAAATTTGCTGATACTTGTAAAAACCCTGGTGCTAGAAAGACAATTTTTTTCTTTTGCTATTTTAGGAAGTCCATCCACATAACAAGAGGGAGTCTGTGTCTCTGGGCAGTATCCTAACAGACCAGGAACCTTCATCTTTGCAAAAAAACCCTCATTTCCACTCCAGCTATTCGGTACAAACACACACACAGTTGCACGCTCTTAATCAATTTATCGATGAGTCAGCACAGAGTGACGCAAGTTTCTGTATCATATGTGTCGTGAGTAGCTTAGTGGCGGCATGATGAGCCTGTTCAGCTCGGGGGTGTTTGGAGTGGTGGAGGTGCGTGGCCGCGTCCAGTTCTCCCTGGCCTATGACCGCCACAAGGGAGAGCTATGCGTCAAAGTGCACCGCTGCGAGGACATCTCGGCGGCTACTGACGACAACCGTTCTGACCCGTGAGTTTCGGTCGAAGCATTGTGCTGACATAAACACTTTCAAAAGCGTTGGCCTCTGTAAAACTTCAGTTTTGATATTTGTTCCTTGCAATTCAAGTGGTTTATTCCCACAAGTGTGCGTGTAGGCGTCAGCTTTTTGTTTTTTTTGTCCAATTGCAGGGTTCCCGCAGGTCCTTAAAAGGTTTTAAAGGGAACCGCATATAGAAAGACTTGAAGACTAGTTCTTCATGAGAATAAGTTAAAATAATTTGATACTAAAACCCGTCTTGATGTTTTCGTTTTTAATAGGGCTGTCAAACGATTAAAATTTTTAATCGAGTTAATCACAGCTTAAAAATTAATTAATTGTAATTAATCGCAATTCAAATCATCTCTAAAATATGCATATATACAGGTATATATACATATTTTTCTGTAAATTATTGTTGGAAAGATAACACACAAGACGGACATAAACATTCAACATACTGTACATAAGTACTGTATTTGTTTATTATAATAATAAATCCACAAGATGGCATTAACATTATTAACATTCTTTCTGTTAAAGGGATCCACGGATAGAAAGACTTGTAGTTCTCATAAGATAAATTTGAATACAAGTTATAGTAATTTTAAATTAAAACCCCTCTTAATGTTTTTTCGTTTTAATAAAATTTGTAAAATTTTCATTCAAAAAACAAACTAATAGCATGCCATTGTTGACGTCGCCGAGTGGGACGTCACATGGGCTCTTCGACTTCTTTCTTCCACAGTATCTTTAACTACGTAAGGTAGTGATTGAAATACACCACAAGGTGTCAATGGCGAGTTTTAAATTAATTAGAGATCTAGCCAAGGCAAAGTCTGAGTAAGTTTTATGTGTATTTTGCATTGCTATTTTGATTGGGAATGCCAGTTCTCTTTGCATTGAGCGCTTTTTGTGAACATTATTTTTTTGAGAGATAGGAATATTATTTTTGTTGTGCTTTCACTAAATGATACTGAAGCGACTTAACTGTTCCGCCCAAATGCATGATAGCAAGTTGGGCAACCATGACTGTCAGTGGTGGCTGCAAATGGTATACAGTATGTTCTGCGTTGTGTTAAGAAAAAGATTGTCTCCTGTAAGAGTTCGGAATATTATTTTTGTTGTGCTTTCACTAAATGATACTGTAGCGACTTAACTGTTCCATCCAAATGCATGATGGGAAGTTGGGCAACCATGATTGTCAGTGGTGGCTGCAAATGGTACACAGTATGCGCTGCGTTGTGTTCAATTAAGCGTGTTAAGAAAAAGATTGTCTCCTGTCATTCTTCCCCACGTCGTTCGCCACAATACTTATATTTGTTGTGAAAAAGTTCCCAAAGTTTAAGCCAATAAAAGGCGCGGTCCAATGAACGCCTGTGTCCACTCGCATTTCTCTGCCTTTTCGCTCTCAATGTGCTAAAACGGCATCATTGTAAACTGTTTGAGGCAACGCATGCACGGAATGACCCGTTCATGCGTTGCCTCAAATTGCGTCATATATTTTAACGTGATTAATTAAAAAATTAATTACCGCCCGTTAACGCGATAAATTTGATAGCACTAGTTTTTATACAATTTTTAAAATTAGTTAAACTAATAGGTCTCCATTGTTATTGACGTCACAGGGCGGTGAAATCACATGGTTACGCCGTGCTTCCAGAGTATGACTAGTGACATGAACATGTCATCTGTTCAGCCCTTTCAATGGGAACCCGAGTGGAACATTAATGAGCATGACAGCACTGTCGACGTTTCACAAAACGAGCAGCAAACGCAAAATGAACAGGAAAGACCAGATGAGAATAGACGAGAGTAGGACAAAACCAGTGTTCCGCCAATATGTGCTACACCAGCGAAACGTCCTACTAGAGGCGAATTTGACACCCAAAGTACTACCGTGCGCTTTCAGCTTGTTTTGTTTAGATGCATACAGGCAGAACATACTAAAGATGCCTTAAGAAAATACTTAAATGTAGTAATATCGAGTAAGGGTGGTTTAAATACGCTACGTGACCAATGTGGTCAACAGATCAACAATCTGCTTTGGAGCTACCACAAGAAAACACAATACTTAAAAGTATGAGAGGGAAACATGCGAAAAGTGTTTTGAGGCATTGAAAAGGTGATGAAAGACTCAATTAAAACACACTAAAACACACACGGATGTCTCGCCTCAGAGGAAGGAATTTCAGAATAGTGTGGAAGAGTAGTGTTCGTCTAGTGACAGTGACAAACTATGTCATCACCCCGAGCCTCCATTGTGCGCATAAAACATGGTCCCCTCTGTAGGTCAAAACATGTACTAAATATAGATTTTTAAGTCAATAGCCTTAATTTCTGTGTTTCTAATATATTTTAGTAAAAGAGAACAATTGTGGCTTATTAGAGCCTACAAGTCTTTAAGTCTGAGGTTCCCTTTAAAATCTGGATAATCAAGGTCTTACATTGTCTTAAGTTTAATGGAAAATTGTAGTTGGTATAAAATTTCCAGACTATGTGTTTAATGCCAGCGAAAACACTTTAGTCTGCCGTAAAACTTCTAATGGTGTGGATTTGTTTTATTATTGGCCCTACACTAAATACGACAGTTTGCGATTGATATATATTATACGTTACGGTTTCCGCAACCTTGGCATTCGTCAGCGACTCGTAGCCCAAAATGTTATTGATATATCCCAATAAGAATTGATATATCCAGGGGTGAAAGTGGGCAGGAACGCCGTACCGAAAAGAAGTTCCGGGAACGGTGCTTTGATCCCGAAAAAATGACGGCAACTGTCAAAACCCCATGCTAAAAACAACCTGCCTGGCTGCCACACAGGCATCTCTAAGAGGAAAACAATCTACAAACATCAGATTCACATACACAAGTATTAACAACAAGCATAAAGTGCTTGTGTAGCGTCATCTGTTTCCGTCGTCTGTTTTTGCCTTCCACTGTTTATTATTTATTCCACGGACAGCCGGAGTTCTCCCAGCGAGTGCCATCATGTTAACCTATAATGCTTGACCCCAGAAATAATGAACAGAAAATTTAGGTTTGTTTAAATTTTTGAAAGCTTAAAAAATTGAACATATTTTAAATTAATTTGTAGTCTGTGGTCCTTCTCAAAAAATTTGTATATTGTGATAAAGTTTGTTATTTTCTGTAATATACTGATAAACATTAGACTTTGATATATTTTAGATTCATTACACACAACTGAAGTAGTTCAAGCCTTTTATTGTTTTAATATTAATGATTTTGGCAAAAAAGTCAAGAAAAAACAAAAATCCCTATCTCAAAAAATTAGCATATCATGAAAAGGTACTCTAAGGGGCCGTTTACATGGTGACTCTCCGAGAATACGAAAAATTTCAAATTTGCATTTATATAGGCCTGTCTCCATTCGAACAATGTCGAAATTCCGCATGAAAACGATGTAGTATTCATGCCAGGCCCGAGGGGGCAGTGCAGATTTACAAGGCGACAGCGAATTATGCACTTTGACCCCAACAAGCTCCTCAGCCCGGAAAAAAATATGCCCGCCCACTCAAAGCAATGGCATTTTTCTTTTGTTCAAAAAGGCACAAAAATAGAAACATTCAACATATTTAATTTAAAAATTTTATTAAAACGGTAAATTAAAGCCGACATTCCGCCATATTTCCTGTTTTTAATGTTTAGTAGCACCGCTGCGCGCACCCAATGTGACATGTACGAGTGCTGACGTTATCGGCGCGGTCTCGCGCCGCGGGAGCTATTGATATTCATGCGAAGCAAGCTCCCCTCAATCCCCCGCAACCGAATTCTTCCACTTTGGAGGCAGGATTCAGAATTTTTCGTCTTCGCCGACACAATATGAACGCGATGCGATTCCGCTACTCGGTCATTGCGTCTTTGTGTCGCAGAGTCACCATGTAAACTGCCCCTAAAGAAGCTACTAACCTAATCATCTAAATCGACGAATTAACTCAAAACCCCTGCGAAAGATTCCTGAGGCTTTTAAAAACTCCCAGCCTGGTTCATTACTCAAAACTGCAATCATGGGCAAGACTGCCGACCTGACTGCTGTCCAGAAAGCCATCATTGACACCCTCAAGCAAGAGGCTAAGACACAGAAAGAAATTTCTGAGCAAACAGGCTGTTCCCAGAGTACTGTATCAAGGCACCTCAGTGGGAAGTCTGTGGGAAGGAAAAAGTGTGGCAGGAAACGCTGCACAACCAGAAGCGGTGACCGCACCCTGAGAAAGACTGTGGAGAAGGGCCGATTCCAGACCTTGGGGGACCTGCAGAAACTGTGGACTGAGGCTGGAGTAGAAACACCCAGAGCCACCGTGCACAGGCGTGTGCTGGAAATGGGCTACAGGTGCCGCATTCCCCAGGTCAAGCAACTTTTGAACCTGAAACAGTGGCAGAAGCGCCTGACCTGGGCTACAGAGAAGCAGCACTGGACTGTTCCTCAGTGGTCCAAAGTACTTTTTTCAGATGAAAGCAAATTTTGCATGTCATTCGGAAATCGAGGTGCCAGAGTTTGGAGGAAGACTGGTGAGAAGGAAATGCCAAAATGCCTGAAGTCCAGTGTCAAGTACCCACAGTGAGTGATGGTCTGGGGTGCCATGTCAGCTGCTAGTGTTGGTCTACTGTGTTTTGTCAAGGGCAGGGTCAAAGCAGCTAGCTATCAGGAGATTTTGAAGCACCTAATGCTTCCATCTGCTGAAAAGCTGGAGATGAAGATTTCATTTTTCCGCACGACCTGGCACCTTCTCAAAGTGCCAAAACCACTGGTAAATGGTTTACTGACCATGGCATTACTGCACTCAATTGGCCTGCCAACTCTCCTGACCTGAACCCCATAGAGAATCTGTGGGATATTGTGAAGAGAAAGTTGAGAGACACCAGACCCGACCCTGTGGATGAGCTTAAGGCCGCTATCGAAGCATCCTGGGCCTCCAAAACACCGCAGCAGTGCCACAGGCTGATTGCCTCCGTGCCACGCAGCATTGAAGCAGTCATTTCTGCAAAAAGATTCTCGACTGAGTATTGATTGCATAGATGATATAATTAATTGAAGGTTGACTATTTTTGTATTAAAAAGCACTTTTTTTGTATTGGTCGGATGAAATATGCAAATTTTTTGAGATAGGGATTTTTGTTTTTTCTTGACTTTTGCCAAAATCATCATGAATATTAAAACAATAAAAGGCTTGAACTACTTCAGTTGTGTGTAATGAATCTAAAATATATGAAAGTAAAATGTTTATCAGTACATTACAGAAAATAATGAACTTTATCACAATCTGCTAATTTTTTGAGACTAGTATATGTTCTCAAATTTGTATCATAAAAGATACATTAAGCATTACATGCAGTTCTCGTGGTAAAACAAACACAATAAGGTGTTAAACAATTTTTTACTGCAATATGGTCCAGAAACGCTTGCCTCAAATGTGATACATTCGGTTATGTGCACTTTCGACTTATTTTTGTTCATTTGCCTATGTTAGGCTTGCCTGGCACGGCCAGACTGTTCTCCCTGTATTTTTCAAACACTGAAAGAATAGTCTGGGACCCAGCCAATAACGGCCTCTCGAGCAAGTACAAAATCAGTCGTCAAATCAGATTCGTTTATTTGCTTGATGTGTTCTTAACGAGCAACGTCACTCTTCCGCGTCGGAAGTCGTCTCCACAACAACACAGATGGCGAACAGGAGAGCCGAGAATATGTTCCAATCCACGGTAAAATCAGTTTTAAATTACCAAAAACACATCGACACAAGTCATTGACAACAGTCTGTCTCACGCTAGCCATGTTGAATAAACTCCGCTCTCCTTGTATGTTTACTTTCGCGCGCAAGTCCCTTGTCGCGTTTCTAACGTCACATCCGCCCGTCGCTGATTGGTCCACTCCGCTGTCTGTTTGCTGTGACTTGCGCCGCCCTGGAAATTTTATCCGCTTAATGGTGGCCAGACTCAATAGCTGGAACAGCGATGAGTCTGGAGTACCAAGCTAATGTTAGGCTACTTATTTCCTTATAATATAAGAAGGTTAATGTTTGTGTTATCTTCAAAATAAATTCTATTTCACTGTGCACAATGTAAGTCATTTGTACTTATTTATTTCATGTATGATACTTTAAAATACAATTTTGAATGAAAATCAAATTTTCATGTATACCTTGTTACAGTAAGTGTAATGCAGTAAATGCAGTAGCCTAATGCAAATGTTAAAACGTGAAAGTTTTATTTTATTTACCCCCATAAATAAACTACATAAACTACATAAATAAAAAAAGACATCTGGCTCTGTGGCGACCTTTTTGTGAGGGAGTTCCGGCATGAAATTCGAGCAAATTTCACCCCTGGATATATCGTTTTAAAACGGTGTCACAGTAACAAACAGGGAGAGACCAAAATCTTCCATTAGAAAAGTATTTACATTAGCTCCATTAGCTCAATGGTTGCCATTGAACATGCTTAACATCCAATTCATCTTGACTGGATTAGCGCCATCAATGGCACTGAAACCACAGCATGTCTTGTGGGCATTTACAGTTCACCTTCTTTTCATTTTGGGGCATTTAGAGGTGAGTTCCTGTTGATTTTGAGTCACTTCCTATTCTTATGGGGACATTCTTGAGTCACTTCCTTCCTCAGTAACCCCAAATCAACAGGAAGTGACCTAGAAATTTCAATTTATTCACACACACTTACATATTCACAAAATGTACGTCATCTCATAATGCTGAACTAGGACAGGTCTCCTTAAGAAGCTAGTCAAAGCTTATAGACAGGAGCCTGCGTACATTAAGACAACCATAAGAAGAAAAATTAGAAGAAGAGCAGAAAGGGTGAATCGTACCACATTATAGCATCCTAATACAATAACATCAATATCTGTGTACCCATACTCAAACGAAGAAGCCGACAGTTTTCTTGGAGCATATTATTCACTTTCTACTACACAAACTCAGTTCACAAACGCACCCCCTCCAGGTGAGTTTCAAGTACCGTATTGGCCTGAATATAAGACGGTGTTTTTTGCATTGAAATAAGACGGGGAAAAAGTGGGGGGTCGTTATATATTTGCGGTCTAGACGCTAGATGGCGCCAGATATCATTGAAGCGATGTTCTGTCATGACAGATCTCAGCTACTCTCAAGTTTAACCAGTTTGCATTATTTTATTGCAATGTTTTTCCTTATTCAGATTTGTTTCAAGACTACAGTGACAGTTTGACTTCACTTTGATGGTTAATGCAGTTATTTTAATTTTGTTGTTAGTTCACAATAGATTGGCTTCTGGTTTTTGAAATGTAAATAAACCATTCATTTACGAATGTGATTGCACTTTAGTTTACATATTTAAATGTTCAGATTTTAAGATTTGAATGAGGAAAAATAACATGATTTTTCTCTCAAATATATAGTTATAATCATTTGTTTCAGATGTACTGTAATTATTTTCAGTATAAAAATGGATTTGGTGTTCAAAAAGTCTTTTTTCAAACTTAAAAAAGGGAGGGTCATCTTATAATCAGCTCCGTCTTATATTCGGGCCAACACAATATATTTTTTGTTGAGGTGGCGTGGCTCAGTGGTAGAGTAGTTGTCTCCCAACCCAGAGGTTGTGAGTTCAATTCTCCGCCCTGATGAACTCGTCTAAGTGTCCTTGAGCAAGACACTGAACCCCACGTTGCTCCTGGTGCTGCGTCACCAGTAGGTGGATGGTGAGATAGTGTAAAGCGCTTTGAGCGTCTTGAAAGGTGGAAAAGCGCTATATAAGTACCACACCATTTAAGCAGCAACATTAGTAGTAGCAGCACTAGCATTAAACATGCACTATAATATATGTTTTATTTATTTTTCCTACTGACACCGGTTGGGTGCTGGTCGCCACGTTACATCTATTAATTGATTCATGGTTAGCGGCTAATTTAGCGCTGCACAGAGACTAATGCTACGTCGCGAGACAAATAGTTAAGCAACTGAGGTTTGGGGGGCACACACATACACCCGTGATTCGACTCTTTCTGTGTTACTTCTGCGTTGGGGCTGCAAGCGGGGGCGAGGACGATGTTTAGTCTCGACAATGTTAAATTAAAAAAAAAGGTTTCAGTCAAATATTTTTTCCACTTGAATTCATGGAATCACTCACTATCAAGCTAAGGCTGTAACTTTTTTTCAGATACGTCAAATGCTACCTGCTGCCCGACATGTCTAGTCGCGGTAAGAGGAAAACGGCAGTGAAGAAGCGGACGCAGAACCCTGTTTTCGAGCAGACGCTGAAAGTAAGACGCTCTCTGGAGACAACGTTAGGTACATTAGCCAATAAGCTGAAATATAGAGCTGTTTACAGTAAAGCCATTTTCTTTTATGTACGGGTACAAAAGTTTCATCAAATTTTTCCCCTCCCAAAAAAATAACCATTAGCACTAATTTCAAAAATCTGTTTTAATGTGAATGTAAGTGTTCCTAATATTGTGGCTGGTAAGGTACATACTGTATGCTGATGTACTAATACTGATCAATGTTTTCTGTCACTTGCCAGTACAAAGTGCGCGAAAACGAGTTGAAAAGCCGGACATTGAATCTGTCGGTGTGGCACTCGGAGCCCCTGGCCAGGAATGTGTTTCTGGGCGAGGCGGAGGTGGTGCTGGGCCTCTGGGACTGGGATTTCATGCAGCCGCTTTGGCAAGACCTGCAGCCACGGGTGACACACAAACACATAATAGATGCTTGATTTGGATAAACAGACCCATTCATAGTTATCATCCATAAATTCCAAATCATCCAAAAAAAATGCATTCATGCATTGATCGAACCCCAGGGGTTCGATGAGTCAGTCCAAGGGGTTCGGTGAAGGTTAAGACACGCAGAGCCCTATTTTTGGACGCTGACTAAATCTAGGTAAAGTGGCGTTTTAGACTAGGTTTTGGACTGGTTAGTACCCAATTTACAAGCTTTATTCCAATGGCGTACCTCACGTAACACGTCACCTTTGCACATTAATATTCATGACGTTAACAACTGTTGCTAGGGGGTCAAACTTGCGTTTGTCCCTCATGCTAGATGCATGTAAATAGTGTACGAACGAGATGTTTACTGAGCTAAACCTACCAATTCTGTCCGCAAATGATGTCCCTGGTGCCAAATTCACCGGTAAAGATGTGGAAGGACATACAAATGTTTCGTTAAAGAGATGGCTTGAGTGTCGAGGGCTGAAAAAGACAGGAAAAAGAGCCAACCTGATCCAGAGGTAGCTTTTTTAACGACACTTTTTTCTTTTGTGCATTGCCTTACGCCACTGACAATGACATTCTCCTGTTTCAACAAGCTATCCTTTACCAACATATGCCCTGTCTTTTTTAATATATTTTATCCTCTGGTTGTCTTACGTCTCTGACCGTTCTTGGGAGTAATTTATATTGCTACTTTTGTGTAGTGATCACAAATGCTACTCAGTGACAGCCAACGATCACTTGTAATTTTTTTCATTCATAACAATGAATGACAGAAAAGGTAACAACAGTGGCAGTCAGATACCATATTATTTTTTTTCTGGCCATTCATTGTCAGACAGAAGCAGCACGGCAAAACGCCGTGCTAAAAAATGAGTAAAAATATCAAAATGGCTTACCTCTTAGGGGCAGGCTGTGGCAGGCAATGGATCAGCATTGTCATCTGTAGGACCGTGGCCCCCAACAAAATGTTTACTGCATATGACGGTGAATGGCTTCACCTTGCTGGCATTAAACTGGTCTTTTGGACGTCCGCACAAGTTGATCCATTTTTTCCTCTGGGCTTTGGGAAACGTATGAAAAAAACATCCTTCATATTTCATAATGTCTAGAGTCGTTTCTGCAAGTTCATTAGCAGCAGTGTTTACTTGCCATGTTCTTTTTTGAAAGATTACCGGCAGAAAACGAATAGTATTAGCATGGGTTGCATGCGAGCTCGCTTCTATGTTGACCCCCTTCCGGTTTACCATAGTGACGTTACACAGCCTTGCGGTCTAAAAATAGCATTTGTTCAGTATGCTATTCCAAAGGGTTTGGTTAATGCACGTGTGGGTTGGGTAACTTTAGCCAGGTTAAGAACCAGTGGAGTAGATTTTAGAAAAATAATCTGACTAAGACATTACAGTGTATATCAGGGGCGGACTGGTAATCTGTAGCTTCTGGAGGATCACAGAACGGCCGCCGGCCCTCTGGATGGCCGCCGGCTGCCATACATACATCACTGTTTTTATCCCCCCTATCCTCTATGATTATCTACAGTTCGCATCCAATCCGACAGGTGGCAGCAATGCGCCTGGCTGTTAACTGCCAATCTGGTAGGAGAAGAACGAAGAAAGCACAGAGTAGCCTACTTTGGTAAAGCCTTACTCCTTGTGGAAGCAAAATAGTGACGAGCGTGGATAAACAATATGGATGGTGGTGGCAAAAAAACAACAGAGAAGGGTGGCACGGAGAAGGTTAGAGAGGAAAAACTGAAGAAACTCTAGGCAAAGCATCGAAATGTCACAAGTTTACACACATGTTCGCAAGCAGCAGTCTGGCCGCAACAGCCACGCCGACTAGCAACAGCCAAGCCCCCGGCGATGGTGAGAGTGGGAGCGGCAGCCGCTCTCACGTGCAGCCGGTGCAGGGAGAGACAACAGACGAGGGAGAAGGTAATGATGAGCTGGTGGAAGTTCCTCAGAGAAGCGCAGGGCAAGTAAGTAGGGAGGAAGAGGGTTAGTTGCTAGGTATATTGGCAATTGTTATCCACCAGGTAGCTACATTTTAAATGAAATAAATGGCAATTAAAGGGTTAGTGCCAGCTAGTCCATGTCCCTGTTTGCAATCATGTCAAGTTACAGTATGCTAGTCCTGCTATACCTCTCCTAAGAAAACTATTTTAGCTGTAGAACACCGTATGCAATATTAATTCAGACGAAATATAACAAAATATTAATACAATGAATGGTTTTACTTTAAAGTTGAGGTAGTTAAATTGATATGATGTATATTTTTAGTCATTTATATATTGTTTTGTTTTCTGGTTAATAGTTTCCAATGAAAGTTATGTATACAGGATTTGTCTTGAAATGTTTATCGTATTTTTATTGATATTGAAATTGTTAATAATTTCTCAGTGAGTATTCAAGTTAATATGTATAATAATGCAAGGTTTAGTTCTTCATAGCCGCTTCATTTTTTTCTCAAAGTGCACGAAACATTTCTCCCGGGGGGGCATTCCCTTTGTACAGCGATTCATGTGGGCTGGGCTGAGTCAAAGTCCAGGGCTGCTTTTTAGTCCCAGTCTGCCCCTGGTGTATATGAAGTGGAGTGTATAAAGTACTATGACCATAGGCATATTCTGTAGATTATGCTATGTAGACTCCAAACTCCAAAGTTTTCTTTTGTTTTTTTTTTACTGGTGAAATTTATACTGGGGGACTGTAAATCAATACTGGGGCATGTGCCCCATTGGAATATTTCTGCATGGTTACTATCCACCTCTGCCCGCAAACCGAAATGAGTTTGACACCCTTGGACTAGATGACACCTAGTAAAAATGATGTACACAGTAAAGACGGTTTTCTCAAAATATTTAATTGTGCAAATTTCTTAGGCCTCTGAGAAACAACTGCCTTTTGAGTGTAATGAATATTACAAAGCAATCTGATTATGTGCATGACCGTGTATGGATACTTAATAAAGTGTCCTATTACATCATGTTGCGCCTCGCCGGAGAATATACGTCACTGCCTTCCGCCTTAGGAGACGGAGACACACTTTGAATTTCAACTAAGCTTCTCTTTGTCATCCTTACGTGGCAGTTCTACTTGAGGCCAGACAGCGTGAGGAGTCGTGGGACTCTGTTGTTCTCCATCAAGTTCATCCCAGAGGAATTTGAGGGTCAGCAAAGCGAACAAAAGCTTTTACATCTGAATACAGCCAATGATGATCAATAACGTCGCCTTTGTGTGCATTTTAAGGTGGTCTGCCCCTCACGGGGGAGCTTCACATTTGGCTTCAAGAGGCTCAGGGCCTGATGTCCAAAAAAGGGGGCGCTCTTGACTCATTTGTGAGAAGGTTTGTTTATTTGCTTATTTAATTTCAGCAAGGTGGTGCTTGTCTTAAGAAATTCTCAAGACAGAATTTTACATCCAAACCTTCACATTTTAAATAATACACATACAAAATATAAAAGGTTTAAAAGTAAATACACTTTTCTGGGGAAATTAAAAAAAAAAAAAAAGATAACCATACAATTCTGTCAAAATTTGAACATTTTCAGTGGCCCTAATCATGTCCCACAAAAATCTCCATTGGTTGTCATTACTTTTGACTGTGGAGATATTTGTTCCCATGTATTTGTTGGTTTTACTTGATACATTCATTTCTGTATCGTTTGTCCTTCTGACTTTATTTGATAAGAGTGCAAGGGATCAGCTTCTTCTCTGAAGCAAAGTCAAACAGATTATACAGCTGCTTAGTAAAATTCCATTTCCTTGTGAGCCACTTTATGGGTTAACATGGAGGCCTGCCAATTCACATTTGGAATATTAATGCCCAATTTCTCCCAGAAAATGATTGAAATTACAAATGGTTTGGTAGTAATATCTTCATTTATTTTGCTTACAATGAAAAAACACAAAAGAGATTGACAACAACAGTGTCAACTCGTACTATCATTCGGCGTCTGAATGAAAAGGGACTCTATGGTAGGATACCCAGGAAGACCCCACTTCTGACCCAGAGACATAAAAAAAGCCAGGCTGGAGTTTCCCAAAACTTACCTGAGAAAGCCGAAAACGTTTTGGAAGAAATTGCTCTGGTCAGATGAGGCAAAAGACGAGCTTTTTGGGAAAAGTCATCAACATAGAGTTTACAGGAAAAAAAACGAGGCCTTCAAAGAAAAGGACACGGTCCCCACAGTCAAACATGGCGGAGGTTCCCTGATGTTTTTGGGTTGCTTTGCTGCCTCTGGCACTGGACTGCTTGACCGTGTGCATGGCATTATGAAGTCTGAAACTACCAATAAATTTTGCAACACAGTGTAAGGCCCAGTGTGAGAAAGCTGGGTCTCCCTCAGAGGTCATGGGTCTTCCAACAGGACAATGACCCAAAACACACTTCAAAAAGCACTAGAAAATGGTTTGAGAGAAAGCACTGGGGACTTCTGAAGTGGCCAGCAATGATTCCAGACCTAAAACCCATGGAACACCTGCGGAGAGATCTGAAAATGGCAGTTTCGAGAAGGCAACCTTCAAATCTTAGAGACCTGGAGCAGTTGGCCAAAGAAGAATGGTCTAAAATTACAGCAGAGCATTGTAAGAAACTCACTGATGGATACTGGTAGCGGTTGTTCGCAGTTATTTTGTCTAAAGGTTATATTACCAAGTATTAGGCTGAGGGTGCCAATACTTTTGTCCAACCCATTTTTGGAGGGTTGTTTTTCATTCTCTTTTGTGTTTTTTCATTGCAAGCAAAATAAATGAAGATATTACTACCGAAACATTTGTAATTGTAATCATTTTCTGGGAGAAATTGAGCATTATCTGACAGAATTGCAGGGGTGCCAATACTTTTGGCCAGCAGTGAGGGGAAACTGCAGCTTTTGGAGGATGTAAAAAGGTTGTCCGCCCGATTGCCTGCCTGAGTGGTCCACTGTGCGGCAAAGCCAAGACACCCCTTCCCTGCAAACACTTAAAATGCTAATTGGAGTAATCCAACCCAGTGGTTTTGCGAGTGTGAATGGAATGACTAATGAGGACCTCAATGCTCACAAAATATATGCTGACTAGGGTCAGAACACTCTTCCCTGGATACAAAAGGGATTTTTAAACCAACTGATTCCCCTTGGTAGTTGTAGTGTGTAACCGATATCCCGATATTCTCCAACTCCAAAAAATCTCAATACCAATATCAAACCGATATCGATATATGTCGTCGTTGATTTAAATATCATGGCTTATTGTATTGTGATGCCCAATGTTGTTAATAACAGCGTTAGAGTATAACAGCGTTTCTAATGGAGTTGTTTTTTTCAGTAGTGAGTAATCTGATTACCGTAATTTTCGTACTATAAGGTGCACCTGACTATAAGCCGCCACCCACCAAATTTGACACAAAAATGGCATTTATGAAAAATGGCCATCACTGCTCCCTTGGGGAAGACGGTCAACCTGTTGCCACCTGCTGTCAACACTGTTGCCATCTAACATGCCTCCTTGCATGCATTCCAGCGCTACAGATGTAAATAACAATCAAAATTCATGTTCTGTGCTAATTATTTCTTCAGTTACTGTTCCAGTTGTTTCATTGAATGCTAGTTATGGTATTTGGTAACACTTTATTTTTCAGTGGCGCCATAAGACTGTCATAAGACCATCATAATTATAACATGACACTGCCATGAGCATTAATGAATGCTGATGACAGATGTCATTTGGTGTCATCTGGCAAATTATCTCACTTTTGAATAGATGTAAAGATTCGAGCTGGACATAAATGGAGTTAGTGACATAATTTATAATGTCATTAATTCCCATGATAGTGTCATATCTTATGACACAGCTGTCAAAGAAAGTGTTACTTATTAACCCAAATAAATCAACAAATCGGCTGCACTGGACTATAAACCGCAGGATTCAAAATGAGGGGAAAAAGTAGCAGTTTTTAGTACGAAAGGTGAATTTTTTTTTTCTCAAAAAAAAAAAAAAAGTCTAATGTGTGACTTTTTTTTAAATGAAAAAAAATCATTCAATTCAATCATTTAATACGAATATATTTTTTGTGAAAGATGTTATAGAATATATAATGTAATAGCGTGTAGAACATGAAAAGTAATGTTACTTTGTTAAGTTACTGCTAAGTTAATTTGATGAGTAACTAATTACTTTTATTATATTATTACAACAGTAATACAAACAGTGGCTGCTGCTGGCCAAAAAAGATATTTTAATACCCCTCCTCTTTGAAAGGGCGGAGGCGGCGGCATGTTGCTGACATGTATTTCTGTCGGGGATGTGTGTGTGTGTGTGGGGGGGGGGGGGGGGGGGGGTCAAGTCATCATCCAATTAAACGTACGTTTGGGGAGGGGCGGGGGGAAGGGATGGACCGCCACATTCAGCAAGTGAAAAGGGGAGAATGTAAATCTGAACATAATGAAAATAATTCACCTAATAATGATAGGGTCTATTCCATCCTTACCACATATAGAAAGACAATCTAAATTACCTATATAACTGAATTCATTATATAATACAAATAGTGCTGCAACGATTAATCAATTAACTGGAGTAATCGATTAAAAAAAAAAGATTCGAATTAAATTTTGCTGCTTCGAGTATTCGTTTAAAGTGGTGTCGTCATGGTTTATTTTGAAAATGTTTGCATTTAGTTTTATTGATTTGGGTGGATACACTGCCCTCTGGTCTGCCTTATTTCACATGGGTGAATCCAGCTGCTCCCTGTTAAGACCAACATAAGCTAAGCTTTTGTTTGCGCTGTTTTTTTTTTTTTTTTTTTTTTTTTTTATGCATTCGTAACTTAGTTTACAGATAGCTGTTTTTGGGGGAAAATGTGTCTGAACCATTTGTTAAGAGCATTGTAAAACGGACTTTTTGCTATGTAAGTTAGCCAATTGTTCTTTTGTTGTGTGTGTATATATATATATATATATATATATATATATATATATACAGTATATATCATCATTTTTTTTTTTTTTATACTGTTTGAGGTTGAGCTCAGGTATTTTAATTTTTCATCGTCCTTATTCAATTACTCGATTATTCGAACTGACTAGTTCATCGATTAATCGACTACTAAAATAATCGATAGCTGCAGCCGTAAATACAAATAAGATTGCTTAAAGGTTGGTGAGGATAATTTGAGCATCCTGAAAAGTTGGTAGTGTTATATTCCTACTGTCCCTATGCAAACTTACGCCCTTGGATTTCACCAAATATTTGTAAATATTAAACATAATCCAGTAATAAGAATTTTACCATTACCCATTACTAAGGGTGTCAACAATAATCGATGCGGCGATGCATCCCGATGCGGGGCAGGGACGATTCGATTCGATGCGGGCAACACGCTGAATCGATGCAGCGCATTTTAAAATATATAAGTACGTTCAAAAATCTTCCCTGCGCAATTCCGGTGATGCAATGAATTTGGTTTCCCCATTTGTATTGTTATTCTCATGTTTACCTGTAGAGAGAGCTACTTTACATTCAAAGCAAGCACGTAGAGGTTAGATCGGGTCTAAAAAATTCCAGCCCAACCCAACACGGCCCGCTGGTATTGAAGCCCAACCGGCCAGATCAATTAACGAGATTTGCATGCCCGAGCCAAGTGATGCAGAAAAAAAAAAAAAAACGCAGCAGCAGCAGGAGCAATTTATTTTCATTTCTTCAAGTTTTCTTACTGTTTAAATAGTCTACATATTTTTATAATTGTTATAAAAGCATTTACACAATGGAATAACGCTGGGAAAGTTTAATATAAAAAAAACATGGTTTTGCAGACACACAGAGAAGATTCGAAAGGATCACATTTGCCTTTGTGTGCATAAATAAAAGTGTCTTTCCTAACAAATTCTCAGTTGGCAGACAAAAAACGCAAGTTTACTCAATATTTAAATAGTCTACATATTTTTAAGAGATTTATAAAAGCATTTACACAACAAAATAAAGCTGGGAAAGTTTAATATTAAAAAAAAAAAAAAAAAAAAAAGCACGGTTTTACAGTCACACAGAGGAGAAGATTCGAAAGGATCACATTTGCCTTTGTGTGCATAAATAAAAGTGTCTTTCCTAACAAATTCTCAGTTGGCAGACAAAAAACGTAAGTTTACTCAATATTTAAATAGTCTACATATTTTTAAGAGATTTATAAAAGCATTTACACAACAAAATAACGCTGGGAAAGTTTAAAATTAAAAAAAAAAAAACACGGTTTTACAGACACACAGAGGAGAAGATTCGAAAGGATCACATTTGCCTTTGTGTGCATGAATAAAAGTGTCTTTCCTAACAAATTCTCAGTTGGCAGACAAAAAAACGCAAGTTTACTCAATATTTAAATAGTCTACATATTTTTAAGAGATTTATAAAAGCATTTACACAACGAAATAACGCTGGGAAAGTTTAATATTTAAAAAAAAAAAAAAAACACGGTTTTGCAGTCACACAGAGGAGAAGATTCGAAAGGATCACATTTGCCTTTGTGTGCATAAATAAAAGTGTCTTTCGTAACGAATTCTCAGTTGGCAGAAAAACAAAACGCAAGTTTATTCAATATTTAAATAGTCTACATATTTTTATGAGATTTATAAAAGCATTTACACAACGAAATAACGCTGGGAAAGTTTAATTAAAAAAAAAAAAAACACGGTTTTACAGACACACAGAGGAGAAGATTCAAAAGGATAACATTTGCCTTTGTGTGCATAAATAAAAGTGTCTTTCGTAACGAATTCTCAGTTGGCAGGAAAAAAACGCAAGTTTACTCAATATTTAAATAGTTTACATATTTTTATGAGAATTATAAAAGCATTCCCACAACGAAATAACAGGAGGAGAAGAAGAAAAAGAGGGCTGCGCCACAGCCCTCTGCGCATTTTTTAAAATTATTTTTTTTTAAATAATTTATTAGTCCGGCGCGGCGACCCGACCCACCCAAACGTGAATGCTTAACATTTCGGGTCGGGTTCGGGCAAAAGATCTAACCTCTATGCAGGGGGGACGAGGAACCCAAATCCGCTTCCTCACTGGAGTAACGTCACAGACAAGCGCAGTTGTAATCGAGAGAACAGAGAGATAGGACATAACATAACAATGGCTGAAACGGAGAAAGAGGGAGCGAGAAATATTATAGATATAAGATAGGCTAGGCCTACATTTTACTTTTGTTCTACATTGCAATTTAGTTGATGTTTTGATATTGCAATAAAGATGCTGCTGCACTACAATATTTTCTTTGTCGTTTTCTTTAATATTTACTTGAATATTTTTATTGATGGGTCGTTGTGACTAAAATACAGTGACTGTTATTACTGATTTTGCACAGGAGTTCAGATGTTGCATTGTGTGAAAGGCTGCTACTGTGTGTAAAAAAAAAAAAAAAAAGAGAAAGCCCTGGTCTCATTCAAAGCACTAATTAAATGCTGTGATCTGATTTTTTTTTTTTTTTTTAATATATATGAAAGTATACTATTTTCATTTGACTTCAACCAGGAGTGACACAAGAGCCAATAAAAAGTTGTTTAATGTCTGTCCGCTTGTGTTGGCTCATGATTCACGAAAAATATGCTTTGCTTTAGAATTTTAATGCATCCCAGGCTTTAATGCATCGCATTGCATTGCCGAATCGAACCGAATCGAATCGTGGCCCTCCGAATCGAATCAAATCGTGAGGGCAGTGCCGATGCACACCTCTACCCATTGCTGATGAATATTTAGCAGAAAACCTGCATGGTGAAGGCTAATTTTTCCAGAATTTGGGAGCCAAAATGTCCTCCAATTCTGGAATGACCCTTAATGTGACTGTATTTTTCTTCCATCCGACCAATAGTTACATCCTTCCGGACGTCGGCTGCCAGAGCGGCCAGAAGACACAGGTGGTAAAGCGCTCCGTGAGCCCGTCGTACAACCACACCATGGTGTACGACGGTTTCCAGAGCAGCGACCTGGAGGAGGCTTGCGCCGAGCTGAGCGTGTGGCAGCGCGAGGGCTTCAAGGTGCACATGATCGGCGGGATTCGCCTCAGCTGCGGGACAGGTAAAAAACAATACAGGCAAACTTCATGGAAACATCAAAATAATCGAGCGTTGTTGGCGAGTAGGTCAAAGTTACGGCGAAAAGGTCAAGTGGATGGACTCCACGGATGAAGAAATCTCTGTGTGGACTTCTATGATCAGAAACCCTAACCACTGGATCGAAGCCGCGCTGCCCATCAGGACAAACTTGACGCATCGCCCCACCAATTGATGTGCGTGTGCCGCACATGGACTGAAAAGACTTTATGTAGCCCTTTTAAATAATTCCTTCCAGAGTAGATTTTGTTAAATGAAAGAGGCAGATAAGACTTTGCCTGCATTTACTTGTGTAGTTGTGACCATGTGATCTTCCTTGTTATGTGATTAAATGTTCAACCTGTTTTTCCTGCTTGCTTATTAACGGTCGCTTTTTTAAAATGCAAAATTGTAAGCAAGTTACACTAAAAATGCAACATTTGTCTGGGGCTATCAATTTTTTTCCTTCATAGAAATGGACAAATAGTGAGAAATTATTTAAAAATCTTGTTTATTGCTAATCCTGGTTGAAATGTGTTGTCAAACTACCGTAGATGTAAAATAAAGACAATGAGACCTTGTTTAAGTCCATTCTGCGCAATGCAAATCGGATAGTGTAACCGTTTTCAACAAATGGTGGAGAAACATACCTAGTTAATATGGCAATTATCAGGCATATTCTTTATCTTCTGTGAAGAACAACTAGTACATTTTTGAACGGCTCCATGTACTGTATATCCTATGTGTGTATTGTGCTGCCCCCAAGTAGCCAAGGCACACAAACCGGAATATTCAACATAAAATCCATTGTATTCAATTGGAGCAAAAATATTCTAAGGTTTTTCTACGAGGGCTACGAGGGACAGAAACAAATGAACATACAATACATTCACCTGTGATTGGGCAGGTCTACAGAAAACTCATGATTCATACAGTAGAGCAGACATGTCCAAAGTCCGGCCCGGGGGCCAAATGCGGCCCGTGGTCAAATTTAGCCTCTGTCATAAAATCAATAACGTCTGGCTCGCACACAGACTTAATAAATTGGTCAGCAGAACTTCTACCAGCATATGAAGTAGCTTACACACGAAATGCTGCTTCTCAATTACCCCTCTAAAAGGCAGCAGCACTCTAAGCACCATTCCCAATTTTCTAAAATCGCGGCAATCAACTAAAAGAAGAAATTTGACCGAGACGGCCGACGCTTCAAGGATAGGTAGAAATTGGACTATTTCTTCACTAAAATACGCGACAACTGTGTCTGCCTCATTTGCAAAGAGACAGTCGCCATTTTTAAAGAGTTCAATGTGAGGCGATATTACCAAACAAGACACGCTGACATGCATGACAAGATTACAGGAAAGATACGTAGTGACAAATTGAAGCAACTTTAAGCTAGTTTAATTTTACAGCAGCAGTATTTCGCAAGAGCCCGAGAGTCGAAAGAGAACGCCACAAAGGCTAGTTGCAAGATTGTTCAAATTATTAATTAAAAAAAAAATAAAGCAAATGTGACACAGAATGGCTTGCTAAAATTTGCTTAAATATATTGTTCTACATAAAGGATGTCAGCCAAGGTCGGCCCCCCACATTTTTACCACACCAAATCTGGCCCCCTTTGCAAAAAGTTTGGACACCCCTGCAGTAAAGCAATGTTAATTAAGGGACTGTAACTGTAAAGTGGTACTCTTGAGTTTAATTGTGCTGTACAAATAAATTTGCCTTCTACCCCCTCCTAGTTAAAATAAATTGGTGTTCTCTAAATGTTTTTGACCTGGGCAAGCAGTGAATAAGTTGAGATAATCATGGTTTTTGTGTTGATGTTCATTGTAGTGAGTCTAGTGACCACTCCCTGAAAAGAAAGTTCCTGTGACACCATAAAAAATATTTTATAGCATTATTATTGAATGGAAAATCATATTTTGAGACGATTCGACGATATACAACAATTTGGCAAAGCACAGATAATGAGAAAAGAGTGTTTATTGTGTGTATGTGTATTATATTTGTGTTTATTCAGTACGACAGGGCTAAATTACCACATAATAGTCAAAATGCCAACTTTAACCTCTCGAACGGTATTTTATGCCACTGTAGTTAGTGCGGCTCTTGTCATTTCCTTCCAGGCGACTCGAGACGGAGGAACGAGCGTAAACAAAAGAGGAAGCGTAAGAGCTAGGCTACGTGCTAATCAGGACCAAGCGTCTCTTCCAAGTCTCTTTTTCACCTTTTGAAAACGAAAAGTCACACAAAACTACTCTGACTCATACGGCGGCGAGGGTGATAGCCCTCATTGATCGGCCAGCCCCCAGTAGGGTTGCCACCCAGGGGTGAAAGTGGGCCAGAACGGTCAGAACGCAGTTCCGGTATAAGATTCATGGCAGGAACGCAGTTCCAGTATCAGTTTCAGGCCGGAAGTCTGTTCCGGTACACGGTGCTTTGATTCCAAAAATATGAAAGCAATTGTCAAAACACTATCTAAAAAAAAAAAATGCTAAATTGCCGCACATGCTTTTAATCTCCAAGAAGAAAACAATCTACCCTCATCAGATTTACATACACAAGTGTTAACAACAAGCATAATAAAGTGCTTGTGTAGCATAATCAGTTTCCACCGATATTATTTATTTTATTCCACGGACGGCATGGAGGTTTCCCCAGCTGCTGCAGTTATATGAGTCTGATGATGATGAGTCACATCAATGTGCGAATGCACGCAGCAAAGCAGAACGCCTGGACTCATTTATCTGTTCAATTGGCTGACATACTGACATGTGATCAGCAGAGATGGTTAGCTCTGATTGGTTCAAATGTGCATGTTTTCTGGAACAGCAAAAAAATACAAGTTTGTTGAATTGATGTGACAAAAAAGGGCAATGCAACAGAAAAATCTGAAAATCTTTAAGAGCAAGGAAAGAGTTGAGGAGGCTTATTTATCATATTTAGTTTTATTTGCTCTGATGGGGTGGTTCAGAACATCTTAGCTCTCAATGTGCACTTTGGACTTATATTTGTTCATTTATGTTAGGCTACTTATTAATTTCCTTATGATTTAAAAAAATCAATGCGTGGTCTTCAAAATATATTCTATATCACTCTGCATAATATGTCATTTGTACTTATTTTTCTGAATGTATGTTACTTATATCTTTGTTATTATTTTAAAAAAAAATAGCAAAAGTAAATGTTTACATTAACTTCAATTTTAATATACATCCTATATTCTTAAGTAGTTAAAATTGAGATTTGGCATTTAGTATGTGAGGAAATGAGGGAAAATAAAAATTAGGAGATGGAGGTTGGCGTTATTGCTGTTTTTGTTAACTTTTATTTTGCAAGTCATTGAAAAAATACAATTTTGAATGAAAATCACTTTATGTATGTATGACAGAAATTAGAAATAATTGTGCCAAAAGTTTTCTTTGCATTTCAGTAGTTTTAGGAGGTTTGACCCCCCCCCCCCCCCCCCCCCCCCCCCAAAAAAAAGGAAAATAAACAAAATTTCTGGCTCCGTGGCGACCTTCACGTCGGGGAGTTCCGGCAAGAAATTCTAGCCACTTTCACCCCTGTTGCCACCTTTCAGAGATAGAAATAAGGGACGCCCCCAACGCGCCCAAAGCCTTAATGGCAAAAAAAAAAAAAAGGGGCATCCCCAAAACTCCTAAAATGCATAGAAATGTATCTATTTTTAGATGAGAAAACTATTGTGCACTATGTGGGGATGGCAGTTTCCTTGCAGCAGACTGTTTTTTTTTCTTTTCTGCAGGTTAGTGAAAACAAAGTTAAGAATATCGTAATCAACATTTGTGTTGTCAGCACTGAATCCGGTCAGGTGACCCATTGACAAGCCAAATTTCTTAAGGGAATGTTCCAGGAAAGCTAACTTCCAGCAGCTGACTCGTCTGCATTCTCTATGAAGTCCAGCATTTTGTTGGTGACCCCAGACTCTGGACTGAAGTACTGGACAGCAAGGGGAAACATCTTCCTGCTCAATTTATTCGAGGCATTAGTCTGTATGGAGAATGGGATGGGTGATGTTAAGATCTTGAGCACACCACCCACTGCCTTTGGACCCAGGACTTGTTTCAACAGTGCCTCTTGCTTTGTTCTCCCCAAAGTCATTTTCTTCAACATTTTGGAATCACATAAAATCATCTAATTGAGCATGTGTCCACAGTCAGCACTATTGTAGCTCTGGCCACGTTTTACTGTGTGCTATACCTGTGTCACCTTAGCTGCAGTAATTTAGAGGGTAGGAGTGGGATGATGTCAAATTATTGCTTTAATTTTGGTATCACTATTTATCAATCAATAGATAGTATATATTCGCAGTCGGACTATTTATTCAGTGTTTATTTGCTGTTAATCTATTAGGAATAATTCCAAATGAGGATCATTAGTTAGCATAACAAAATAAGATGTTCTTTATGAGTACATAAATTCATTCCATATTGATTGATAAGAAATGCATGTTTCCAAAAAAAAAAAAAATTCCTGAAAATAATCAACCATAGTAGCAACTGAAATAGCCTAGCTATGCTCCCATCAATGCAAGATGTATGAAGGTAAATATAAATATAGCCTATATGTTATCCATACACAAGAGCATAATAACATACCAAATCAAGCTCAGGGGATGTTTCAGGTACAAAGAATTGTGACGAAGGCTCTTCTGGGATCTTATATTCCGTTTGTGGAGGTCCCCTGCAGCATGCTGTTTTACACTTCCGTGAGACAGTGCAAAAACTTTCCTGCCTGCCTTGCAGTTCACTTTATAATCATCATCAGTAACTCTATGAAGCCACGGGTTACCAGAGTCTTCCCACTCCAGTCTATTTTTTTGGAGACGTTTCCTCTTTTGAGGATGAGGTGGGGTGTCCTTAGCGTCTGGTGTTGAAGACATTTTTGTTTTGAAAACGCGTGGGGCGGTGCACTAAGCAGAGCGAGCGATGTTAACTAGGCAACGAACCCGGAAGTGGAGCGCAGTGCAGGGCAGACAGCAGCGGGCAGGCAGATAACTATCTTGCTGTCTTTAATATCTCCTGCCGTTTTTGTTCATTATTGTTGGCTCAGTGTTCACTCATGAGCGCAGGTGTGTGTTTGTCTGTGCCAGACGTGCATGGGCTGGGCGCGCCGTCGGGTCGCGCGGGGTCGCCCCATGGGACAATTGTGAAATACGGAATAAACTGCGTTCCGTTTTGGTTCAATACGGAACGCAACTTTTAAATCCCAATTACGGAACGATTCCGTATTTCAAGGGACGGGTGGCAAGCCTAGCCCCGGTGGTGAGCAAGTTTCGGCTCGTCGTTCTGCTGCGACCCCCGGGGTTGTGCCGAAAAAACCCCTGCGTAAAATGCACCCCCTACGGGAGCGCGCACACGTCACTCGTACAGCGATAAGTCTTTTCCCGACCATATCCCTATGAGAATCACCCAGTTATGAGATTTATTAGTTAAAGCAATTGTATTCATATGTTAAGTGTGGTGTAATAATGACAAAAAAAAAATCTGCAGAAAACGCCATCTGTTTCGTCTGTTGAGAAATCGACAGTTTATATGGCTGTAATAAGGTCTATGGTAACGAAAATAACATTTTTCAATAATACATATTCACAGTAAAAGGTGTTTCCGTGTCCGTCGAATGGTATAGAGAGGCTGTGTTATTTCAATTGGTAAGAAAAAGCTGTTTTATTTCGCCAAAGTAAATACTTTTAACTTGTTCAAAATTTCTGTACGTGCTCGATGACAATCCAAACAATGATAGTGATTACAGAAGTAATTAGCTTGATTGGTTCGAATGAATTTGGAGTCTAATCGCTGTACGAGAGAGGGAGTGCATTTCACGCAGGGGGTGCATTTTTC
This sequence comes from Corythoichthys intestinalis, assembly GCF_030265065.1. NCBI lineage: Eukaryota > Metazoa > Chordata > Actinopteri > Syngnathiformes > Syngnathidae > Corythoichthys > Corythoichthys intestinalis. The sequence continues at coordinate 30,622,712 of NC_080416.1, forward strand.
GGCACAACACCGGCGGGCGAGTGGTGCTCATCGCCGTGGATCAGAGGTGTAGCAAGGGTCCCCGGGGGCCCCAGGCAACAAGCAACATGAGGCCCTTCGAGCTTGTGCAAGTAAGGGGGACAGTTGGACTTGGAGCAATAGAAGAAAGAGTAGCAAAACAAAAATACCACCATCGGATGCAGAGGTATATACCTTTGTGTGAAATCAGTAGTCAGATTGGCCCTACGACCCACCAAATTCAAATTATTCCGTAAAAAAACACTGATTGGAGGACTACCGACCGAAATGAGTATTAAATTTGCTAATAAAATTGTTTAGGATTATTTTAGATGCATGTATGTTATATTTTTCTTAGAGTATTCGACGAGTAATACGATAGACCCATTAATACACTTTTTTGGAAAAATAACCATTTCTTTAAGTAGTCACATGAATAATGAGGTGACCTGTGAAAATAACCAAGTGCAACCTGGCAAGGATTTTTCAGAGAATACTTGTTTAGTTTTGGAAGAAAATACGGCATGAGAAAAAAGTCATAAATTGTGTTAATATGTGATTTAAAATTATATATTGAGACCATCTGAAAATGTACAACAATGTAGCAAAGCACAGATGACGAGAAATTAGTCTTTTACTCTGCCGGTTAGCCACCCCTATCAATATAGGGTTCTAGATTCCCCAACAGGTGGATGACGTCAGCTGGAAAATAGGCTCATCGGTTTTACTATTCAGCCCATTGAGGGGGAATTATTCAGAACGAGGAAAACGCAACAAAGAGAACTGCAACATGTCATTGTTTCAGTCTCTCTACTTCAATATTTTTACAGGATATTCTTTTTATCCAAGTACTTTTCCTCAATTGCTAAATAAATGGCATGGTCATGACAAATAACAGTCTTGTGCTAAATGGAATCTGAAATAATAAAAATGCACTTATTCAGGACGACATGGCAAAATGACTCCATAACGGTCAAAACTGTCGTCCTAACCTTTACTGTCGCACCTCCCGAACAATATTTTATGACACCTAAATCGGGCTTATGTCATTTTCCTTCCCCGGCTTCGGAGAATGTAAACAAACCAAGAGTCGTGACAGCTAGCCAACATGCTAACCCGAACCGATTGATGTTTCAAAGTCTTCGAAGCGGAAAATCACACATAACTAACCCGGATGTTTTGACATGACGACTGGGTTGTCGATTGTCTTCGCCGGAGAGCAATTTACAGCTCGTTTCCCGGAGGAGGGCGGCTGCAGTTGTTGTGCAGCTAACGTGCAGCTAATGTGCATGAGGAGAGCTTTTTACATGCCTATCAATGATCAAACGTAAGTAGTCCTTTATTTGAAGAAAGTTTTTAGTGTTTACTTTGTAATCGCTGTATTCGCGGCTATTTTTAACACAAAGTTGCAATTTCTGATCTGAGGTGGAAAATTTGACAGAACATCGGGCACACCAAGAGTGCAAAAGCCGAGTACAATGCTCGCCCGGCGGGGGTATGTGGGACAAGGAGCATGTCAGCCACAAAATGCAAGCCACCTCCATATTAAAATGATCCCAGTATTTGACATAATTCAAAACAAGATGTTTACTCACTTCCTCGTACGTCCTATGGTCCCACAGTAGTAGGGCTTGTTTTGGCCAATATCCATGGTGAATGGGAACCTTTTGAAACTCCAAAAAGGCGCACACGCTTCTCCCTCATACAACAAGATTTTTCTGCAGCCGTTTGGCTGGCGTGATGTGAAAAATAAATGTATTAATCCGCAAAATCAGCTGAATCCTTAGTTCTTCTCCTGCAACAGTACGGCTGCATAGTGAAGAGGACTCCTTCTACCGTACACGTCACAGCGCCCTCTTTCTCAACTCGAGACTGTTGCCGGAAGTCACTTATTTTCATGGCACGGGATTCAAAAAAACTAAATAAATATAGCGATCGCTTCCACACACATCCAAGCGGTCCATATCATTCAGGAGCATAAAATACCGTGTGTATTATGAAATAAACATGCTTTTTCGTGTCACATGCACTTTAAGCAATCATGTGGTATTAATAGCTGATTGGAATTTGTTAAACATGTATAATCTACGTGACATGGGTAGTGCTAATTGGGATTGATAACAGAATCGTTAGATAATCTGCCAAATTATTCCATGGTATTGAAACACTCCCTACACTTGTTGCTGCAACAGTGCAGTAAAGCTGCGTGTGCTAAATCTGTTGGCCCTCTGGGGGCCCCTTCTGGCTAGGGGCCCTAGGCATTTGCCGGGTTTGCCTAATGGGTCGCGACGCCTCTGCCGTTGATGCAGAGGTGAATGAACGCCAAAAATGGCACATTCTTGGTGGACAAACTGGCCGACATCAGAGCGCGTGGCTGCCCGAACTCAAGCCGAGTATAGTCCCTACCCACGTGACGTCACAACTCCGCCCTCCTGACTGGTGCCGCCCAATTGTCCGTCAACACATCGTGTTTACCTGTTATGGCTACGTACATTCCTCCTATTTACGGCGTGTTTTTCTGCTCATTAACATTAATAATCAAAATGGTGAAGGCGTGTGTGGCGGTCGGTTGCAATAACAGGGAAGATAGACGGAGAGACTTGAAGTTCTACCGGATTACGAGAGACCCGGAGAGGAGAGAGCGAGATGGGCTGCTGCAATTCGACGAGAAAACTGGGCTCCAAACGATTACCACAGATTATGTAGTAGTCATTTTATATCTGGTAAGATGCATTTAATATATATTTAGAGGGTTTTGGGCTGACAACCACAATTAAGATCATTGCTAGGCTAATCGCCGACAACATACACGTATGTATGTAGTGAGAGTGCTATCGCTAAACCGTATAAACATTAAAAGCCCTAGCTCCATTGACAAATGACATGAAATACATTAGACTTGACAGTGGATGTTAGCAAGAACATAAGATTTTGAATTGAAAATTTCGTAACTCACCTTTCCAAGCACAAGATAGATTCCTGCCGAATTTTCGTAGACGAGGACCTGTTTCACCCAACCAGCAACGAAGTATTTATAAGCCTCCAAGCTCTTAAAGTTTTTCAAACTTTCGTGAGAATAGGCTGATTTTGTGTGGACAAGATAGTTGTAAATATCAGGGTAGCTAGCAGATGTCAGGCAAAGACGGCGCAGACAGCGGGTCGAAAAACATCGATTTAGGCATCAAATATGGATCTGGCGAATGGATAAACTGAAGCTTTTCCACATAACGCCTTTTATGCAACGCATCCAGTGAGTTTACGGCATCCGAAAGCACCGGGTCTTCCATGAAATGCATTATACATTGCTCGATCAATTGAGACCATTGATAATACAGACACAAAATGACGGACAAGGAGGCGGAACAATACAGCGATCACGTGATTTTGTGACGTCGGTGGGTAGGGTCTATAGCGCTCTATCGGTTGTTGTCACCTACGTCACGACCACCTGAGCCGCCATCTTTCGTGTATCTCAGTGACCAGGACTACATTCGCCGCAGTCACGTTTGTTTTGTTGACAATTTTGCATGTAAGCACGCGAATGTCACATCAAAATGGAAAAAAGAACGACAAGACTCCTAATGCGGAGAAGCTTGAGAAGGAAGCGAAAGATCGGTATTTGTCAGTTATGACGTCAGTTATGGTGCCACTGCCGTGGTCTGGAGACCAAAGATGACATGGTTGCGTGTGATAATGAGAACTGTGGTACCATTTAACCTGTGTTGGTCTACAGCATGACACAGCTAAAGACATGTGTTGGTTCTGCTCTCTGTAATTGTAATCTGTAATCTGGTAATTGGTAGTTTGTGATTTGTTTTAACTGACAATTTTGCAACATTAAAAGTACCTGGCCAAAGTAGTAAACTGTCTTGTCCTTTGTGATTATTATGCATATGTATATATATATATACATACAGTGGGGAGAACAAGTATTTGATACACTGCCAATTGGTTTTCCCATATATATATATATATATATATGTATATATACTGTATGTATATATAAAATACAGTATTCTGACACACAAATGCTGTCCTTACAAAAAATAGGATTCAAGATGACTTAATATGATGTTTTATTAAGTACAACCAAGTCACAACAAAATACAAAAAATCAATAACAGCTAAGTTTGAAAGGCTGACTATAACGGTTAGCATAGTAAATGGTACCTTTCACGTATAACAGTACAAACTACACAACAGTTGGGCAAAGGTTTGTAAGGGCGCCGCATACATAAACAATCTTATCCAACAGTGTGCAATCTTCGCTGTCACATGGCAGAACCAAGTTTATAGGTATAGTTCCTGTTAGGATCTTATACTTCTGGCAGAGATGACCAATTACCTGTTTAACATGGATCCTCAAATGTGCTATCTTCCTAGTCTCCTCCACATCTCTATCAGCTAACTGACAGCGACCTTTTGTGAACACAGGGAGTTGGACCTCTGCACATAACATACCCACATGTTCTTGAATATCAAAGCCTCTGTCAGCCAAGACAATGTCCCCGGGCAAAAGGTTATTAAGAAAACCACTGTTCAAGATGATATGTTTGTCACTTGTGCGACCACCCCAACCTTTTGACATGAAACAAATTCCCCCCTTTGGTTTGATTCCAATTAGGTATTTCATGGTGTAGTTATGCTTGTAACTAGAAAACATTTGCGCACGGGCCTTAAGATTTGATGGTTTCGCAGTAACAATTTCAAAACAGTCAATAATCACTGCAACTCTGCGTCTGAAGGACTCAACAAACTTGTGAGGCATTTTATAAAGTGTTTCGCTGTCGGGCCAAACAATTGCTCGTCTCAAGTTAGCATGTAAAATGGGCACCATGTCATTGAACACTGTCCACAGTCTTACGGGAAACCAGGCAGGTCCAAACGCAGGCGCATGAAAGTCAGAAGGAGCATCTGAAGGGCGCTGAAGGCTCCTCCTGTAGCTCACCAACATCTTCCTCCATCCTCAATTGCTCACGCCTACTTCGTCTAGAAGAGCGGTCCACGTTAGTGGGTTGAAAAGATGTGTGTCCCAGGCATAAGGATGGCGCCCAGTCAGGGTCTGGCTCATTCATTTCATATGCTGGTTTTCCTGCAATTACAAAAGTCGTATCAGTCATACAACAGGCTAACATTAGTCAAAATGGATTTCAAAGCTTTGTAGTTTGTCTAAACTGGTGGGAAATTCCTTCACATGGCACTGATGTATATACAACTGATTTTTTTTTTTAAAGATTACCTGATCATTAGGCATAACAAACAAGCAGAAGATTCTTCTGGTGATTTAGATCTGTAGTCTCCTCCACAGAGTGCTTGGTCAAGCATATCAGTAGCCTAAGCAGGAGGTAAATATGGCATTTTTTTTCCCAACACGTCTCCCATACTTATAATTAGGGTTGTTCCAATCATGTTTTTTTGCTCCCGATCCGATCCCGATCATTTTAGTTTGAGTATCTGCCGATCCCGACATTTCCCGATCCGATTGCTTTTTTTTTGCTCCCAATTCAATTCCAATCATTCCCGATAATTGTTCCCGATCATATAGATTTTGGCAATGCATTAAGAAAAAAAACTCTGACGAATATATACATTCAACATCCAGTACATAAGTACTGTATTTGTTTATTATGACATTAAATCCTCAAGATGGCATTTACATTATTAACGTTCTTTCTGTGGGAGGGATCCATGAATATTGCCATCTAGTGTATTTGTTGAGCTTTCAGTAAATGATACTGTAGCCATGCCTAAATGCATGATGGGAAGTGGAACCATGACTGTGCGTAGTGCTACCAATTGATATATCTTCTCTGCGTTGGGAAATAACATAAGGCAGCGGTGTCCAAACTTTTTGTGAAGGGGGCCAGATTTGGTGTGGTAAAAATGTGGGGGGCCGACCTTGGCTGAGGTTCTTTACGTACAACAACAACGTATTTAAACACATTTTAGCAAGCCATTCTGTTTCACATTTGCTTTTTGATTATAATTTCAACAGTCTTAAGCATGTGTTTTGGTTCATTTGAAACATGCATATCACATGCAGTTGAATATTCACTTAACTTTTTTTTTCTTAAACAAACTACCTTCAAGTTGCGTCAATTTCTCGTAGCGTTCCTTCCCTGCAATATTGTCATACATGTCAGCGTGTCGCTTTTGGTAATGTCGCTTGACATTGAACTCTTTAAAAACAGCCACTGTCTCCTGGCAAATGAGGCAGACACAGTTTTTGCGTACAGTTGTGGTCAAAAGTTTACATACACTTGTGAAGGACATGATGTCATGGCTCTCTTGAGTTTCCAGTTATTTCTACAACTCTGATTTTTCTCTGATAGAGTGATTGGAACAGATACTTCTTTTTCACAAAAAATATTCATGAAGTTTGGTTCTTTTATGACTTTTATGAACAGAAAAAAGTGATCAAATCTGCTGGGTCAAAACTATACATACAGCAGCGCTAATATTTGGTAACATGTCCTTTGGCCATTTTCACTTCAATTAGGCGCTTTTGGTAGCCATTCACAAGCTTCTGGCAAGCTTCTGGTTGAATCTTTGACCACTCCTCTTGACAGAGTTGGTGCAGTTCAGTTAAATTTGATGGATTTCTGACATGGACTTGTTTCTTCAGCATTGTCCACAAGTTCAAGTCAGGACTTTGGGAAGGCCATTCGAAAACCTTAATTCTAGCCTGATTTAGCCATTCCATTACCACTTTTGATGTGTGTTTGGGGTCATTGTCCTGTTGGAACACCCAATCTTCGGGCTGATGACGTTAGGTTATCTTGAAGAATTTGAAAGTAATCCTCCTTCTTCATTATCCCATTTACTCTCTGTAAAGCACCAGTTCCATTGGCAGCAAAACAGCCCCACAGCATAATACTACCACCACTGTGCTTGACGGTAGGCATGGTGTACTTGGGGTTAAAGGCCTCACCTTTTCTCCTCCAAACATATTGCTGGGCATTGTGGCCAAACAGCTCGATTTTTGTTTCGTCTGACCACAGAACTTTCCTCCAGAAGGTCTTATCTTTGTCCATGTGATCAGCAGCAAACTTCAGTCGAGCCTTAAGGTGCTGCTTTTTGAGCAAGGGCTTCCAACTTGCACGGCAGCCTCTCAGTCCATGGAGATGCAAAACACGCTTGACTGTGGACACTGACACCTGTGTTCCAGCAGCTTCTAATTCTTGGCAGATCTGCTTTTTGGTGATTCTCGGTTGAATCTTCACCCTCCTGACCAATTATCTCTCAGCAGCAGGTGATAGTTTGCGTTTTCTTCCTGATCGTGGCAGTGACAAAACAGTGCCATGCACTTTATACTTACAATTGTTTGCACTGTTGCTCTTGGGACCTGCAGCTGCTTTGAAATGGCTCCAAGTGACTTTCCTGACTTGTTCAAGTCAATGATTGTTCAAGTCAATAATCACTCACAAGAAATTGCTAATTCGTGTTGCTGTATGTATATTTTTGACCCAGCAGATTTGATCACTTTTTCTGTTAACCCATAATAAAGTCATAAAAGAACCAAACTTCATGAATATTTTTGTGACAAAGAAGTATCTGTTCCAATAACTCTATCGGAGAAAAATCAGAGTTGTAGAAATAACTGGAAACTCAAGAGAGCCATGACATTATGTTCTTCACAAGTGTATGTAAACTTTTGACCACAACTGTATTTCAGTGAAGAAATAGTCCAATTTCCACCTACCCTTGAAGCACCGGCACTCACAGTCAACTTTCCTTTTTTTTTTTTTTTTTTTTTTGTTTATTGTCGCCATTTTAGAAAATTGGGGGTAAAGCTTCACACACAGTGATGTCACTCAGAGTGCTGCTGCCCTCTAGTAGGAAAATGAGGAACAGCATTAAGTGTAAGCAACTTCATATGCTGCTCAATTTATCAAGTCTATGTGCGGGCCACACATTATGGGTTTTATGACAGCGGCTGTGGGCCGGATGAAATTTGAACACGGGTCGCATTTGGCCCCCGGGCCAGACTTTGGACATGTCTGACATAAGGTGTTAAGAAAAAGATCAATTGCTACCTTGCTTCACCACATTGCTTCCCATGATATTTCTAATCGTAGGGAGAGGGACTGTAAGGCTTTAGCCAACTAAAAAAAGGCTCCAAAGGCTGCCAAAATTCACTCTACTCATTATACACTGCCTTTTATCTCTCTATATAGGTAAAACCGTGTCATTACAGATTGAGCGCGACAATGCGTGAGTGTTTCGTGCAGCGCATGCATTAATTGTGTTAAATATTTTAACGTGACACATTTTAAAAAAAAAAATTTAACGCTGTTACCGGGATAAATTTGATAACCCTACCTTAAGCCTAAACTAAACTAAAGACTCTGGATGAGTGTAACACATTATGTCTGTAACGTTAAATAGTTAGAAAACGATTTAGTTAAAAAATATATAAATATTTAAAAAAGGCATGGCCGATATGTTTTTGCCGATTCCGATACTTTAAAAATGACGGGATCGGGACATCTCTACTTATAATCATTCATGGTGTGCTGTTACATCTTCATTACTACCCTTACTTTCTTTGTTACCCTTGAACTGATTTTGTGTGTACTCGTACCATACAGTGAACGCCTATGGCTTATGCACAGTTAACCAGTAGGGCTACAGTTAGCCACTCTTAGACACTAGCGTGGTTGGCCAAAGTAAATAACACAACCACACGCCATAAGCGTTCAAATGCAGTCAGTATCAGCATCCGAAGAACATTAACACTTCCAGTTACTTACCTTTATGGAAATGTAGGGAACAGACGGACATTTTTTCTGTTGATGAATGAAAAGCCTTTCTTCTCACTGCTGCACCCAACTGACGCCTCTTGGTCAACTCATCTATCTGAGGTCCATACTTTCTCTTCCAGCCGGGAATGCTAAAAAACGTATCCCATCCTTTTTGCATCCGTTTCTATTAGTGGTGTCAACAATAATCGATGCGGCGATGCATCCCGATGCGGGGCATGGATGATTCGAATCGATGCGAGCAACAAGCCGAATCGATTTAGCGCATCTTGAAATATATAAGTACTTTCAAAAATCTTCCCTGCGCAATTCCGGTGATGCAACGGATTTGGTTCCCCATTTGTATTATTATTCTCATGTTTCATTTTTTACACACTGCATAACTCTGGTCAAGTTTCCCACCAACCTCTTAGAAGCCAAAATGTCTCCAGATGTCTGCTTTCAATGTCTTTCTCGCTCCCTCTTTCTCCACTTAAGCCATTGTTATGTTGTGTTCTAGCTCTTAGAGGTTAGATCTTGTGCCCGAACCGAATGGGTCGGGCCCAAAATGTTAAGCATTCACGTTTTGGTTGGGTCGGGTTGGGCCGCCGCGCCGGACTAATAAATTATTTAAAAAAAAAAAAAAAAAAAAAAAAAAAAAAAAAGGGGATAAAACCAGAGCAGGCTCTCTGTATTGTGCATTTGCTTGTGCACGCACATGAAGCAGTGGCGCCGCCCGCTTTGTCTTCTTCTCCTCTGCTGTGGCGCTTGCGATTCGTTACAAAAGACACTTTTATTCATGCACACAAAGGCAACACAAATGTGATCCTTTTGAATCTTCTCCTCTGTGTGTCTGCAAAATCGCATGTTTTTTTTGTTTGTTTTTTCTTAATATTAAACTTTTGAGAATGAGAATGCTTTATTTTGGACATGAGAAAATAAAAATAATAAACAAACAAACAAAACAAAACAAAAAAATAGACAAACCAATTATAATGCTTGAGATAACAGCAACAATATTTAAGACAATAATAATAATAAATATTAGAATTTATTCATTGTGTCCAAAAAGGAGTACGATGAAGCATTTGCTTATTAAAACCTAACCCCCTTTTCTATTCCTCAATAATATCAGTCCACCTTATTTAATTAGGCCTCATATCAACAAAGAAATAATGCAACCATATACATAAGATGCAAGACAAAATAAAAATGAAATGAAATAAAAAGTACCAGCCAATAACAGATATGTGAAAACCCCCCATATTAAAAGCCTTCCTCTACCCTATACCCTGTGAAAACCATGTGTTTATACCACTTCCTAAACTGAGTCATGCTTGGACATTGCTTGAGCCCCTCATCTAACTTATTCCACAGCCTTACTCCACGAACAGAAACACAAAAGCTTTTTAATGTAGTCCGTACTCTCTGATGCTGTAAGTGAAGCTCCCCTCTCAAACTGTAATGACCTTCTCTGTTAGAAAACAACTTCTGTATATTGCCAGGAAGTAAAATGTGGATAACCTTATACATGAGCTGAGCTGTTTGAAAATGAACCAAGTCCGTGAGTTTTAAAGTTCTGGATTTAAAAATAATATATTAGTATGATCCCTATAACCAGCATTATGTATTATTCTTATGGCTCCTTTTTGCAAAATGGATAGTGAATTTATTGTACATTTATAAGTATTACCCCAGACCTCTGCACAGTAGTGTAAATATGGCAGGATTAAAGAGCAGTAAAGAATGTGGAGTGATTTATTATCAAGAAGGTGGTTTGCTTTATTCAGAACTAAAATGCTTCTTGCTAATTTACTTTGTATATGTTTTATATGAGCTTTCCAATTAACCTTGTCATCAATTACAACCCCAAGAAACTTATTTTCATGGACCCTTTCAATATTCACCCCGTCTATCTGTATCTGTACTTGACTATATTTATTGTGGCTGCTAAATAACATAAATTTAGTTTTACTTAAATTTAATGATAATTTGTTTCTATCAAACCATGCTTTCAGTTTACAAATCTCATCAGAAACCCTCCCCAGGAGTTCATGTAAGTCCCCCCCAGAGCAAAAGATACTAGTGTCATCTGCAAATAAAACTAATTTTAGTTTGCTTGAAACTTTGTATATGTCATTTATGTAAAGAATAAACAGTTTCGGACCTAACACTGAACCCTGAGGGACGCCACAAGCAGTGTTGTTAATAACGGCGTTACAATATAACGGCGTTACTAACAGCGTTATTTTTTTCAGTAGTGGGTAACCTAATTAATTACAGTGCCTTGCAAAAGTATTCGCCCCCTTGAACCTTGCAACCTTTCGCTACATTTCAGGCTTTAAACATAAAGATATAAAATTTTAATTTTTTTGTCAAGAATCAACAACAAGTGGGACACAATCGTGAAGTGGAACCAAATTTATTGGATAATTTAAACTTTTTTAACAAATAAAAAACTGAAAAGTGGGGCGTGCAATATTATTCGGCCCCCTTGCGTTAATACTTTGTAGCGCCACCTTTTGCTCCAATTACAGGTGCAAGTCGCTTGGGGTATGTTTCTATCAGTTTTGCACATCGAGAGACTGACATTCTTGTCCATTCTTCCTTGCAAAACAGCTCGAGCTCAGTGAGGTTGGATGGAGAGTGTTTGTGAACAGCAGTCTTCAGCTCTTTCCACAGATTCTCGATTGGATTCAGGTATGGACTTTGACTTGGCCATTCTAACACCTGGATACGTTTATTTTTGAACCATTCCATTGTAGATTTGGCTTTATGTTTTGGATCATTGTCCTGTTGGAAGATAAATCTCCGTCCCAGTCTCAGGTCTTGTGCAGACACCAACAGGTTTTCTTCCAGAATGTTCCTGTATTTGGCTGCATCCATCTTCCCGTCAATTTTAACCATCTTCCCTGTCCCTGCTGAAGAAAAGCAGGCCCAAACCATGATGCTGCCACCACTATGTTTGACAGTGGGGATGGTGTGTTCAGGGTGATGAGCTGTGTTGCTTTTACGCCAAACATATCGTTTTGCATTGTGGCCAAAAAGTTCAATTTTGGTTTCATCTGACCAGAGCACCTTCTTCCACATGTTTGGTGTGTCTCCCAGGCGGCTTGTGGCAAACTTTAAACGAGACTTTTTATGGATATCTTTGAGAAATGGCTTTCTTCTTGCCACTCTTCCATAAAGGCCAGATTTGTGCAGTGTACGACTGATTGTTGTCCTATGGACAGACTCTGCCACCTCAGCTGTAGATCTCTGCAGTTCATCCAGAGTGATCATGGGCCTCTTGGCTGCATCTCTGATCAGTTTTCTCCTTGTTTGTGAAGAAAGTTTGGAAGGACGGCCGGGTCTTGGTAGATTTGGAGTGGTCTGATGCTCCTTCCATTTCAATATGATGGCTTGCACAGTGCTCCTTGAGATGTTTAAAGCTTGGGAAATCTTTTTGTATCCAAATCCGGCTTTAAACTTCTCCACAACAGTATCTCGGACCTGCCTGGTGTGTTCCTTGGTTTTCATAATGCTCTCTGCACTTTAAACAGAACCCTGAGACTATCACAGAGCAGGTGCGTTTATACGGAGACTTGATTACACACAGGTGGATTCTATTTATCATCATCGGTCATTTAGGACAACATTGGATCATTCAGAGATCCTCACTGAACTTCTGGAGTGAGTTTGCTGCACTGAAAGTAAAGGGGCCAAATAATATTGCACGCCCCACTTTTCAGTTTTTTATTTGTTCAAAAAGTTTAAATCATCCAATAAATGTTGTTCCACTTCACGATTGTGTCCCACTTGTTGTTGATTCTTGACAAAAAAATTAAATTTCATCTTTATGTTTGAAGCCTGAAATGTGGCGAAAGGTTGCAAGATTCAAGGGGGCCGAATACTTTTGCAAGGCACTGTACTTTTCTCATCTTGGCAACGCCGTTACTGTTACTGAGGACGGAAAGGCATGCGTTACTATGCGTTGCTATATTGGTCGAAAAGTCTGAGGGAGACGGACTCACCGAGATGACAGAGCAGAGCAGGAGTAGGGAGGAGGCAAGAAAGTTGTGACGCCGAGCAAACGCGATGCTAGGTAGCTCCAATAATACATGTTGTAGCCGATAGCCTACAAACTACGCCCGCATGTTATGGTAGATATGGTAGACATGGTAGATATCACATGTACTGTACATAGATATAACTAGATGCAAAATGACAGATATGGCACTAAATAAGTTAGTAGACAGCCGCCATCTTAAAGCAGTAGACTTTTTAGGACGGCTCTGTTGTAGAGAACCTTCCTAGCGAACCTAAGTAACTTTTTATCTAAAATACTTCTAAATCGGCAAAATCTTGACTCGAATCCATCTTTAAATGATGAAACAGTTTTAAAACTTTCATATGTCGAAAGTAGAGAGAAGGGAACTAATGCAATAATGGGAGCAAGTTTAACAACTTTTAACAGTTGATTCAGGGTAAAGGCTAAATTAGGGTAAAGAATTGGGCTCGGGCCAATTGTACCAAAAACCTTCACAAAAAACTTCACATCGTGTGGCCAATGTTTTTTTTTTTTTTTTTTTTGAGGGAAAAAAAAAAAAGTAATTATCACCAATTACTTTGCCAAGTAACTAATTACTCTTACATTCAGGTAATTGAGTTACTAACGCAATTACTTTTTGGGAGAAGTAATTTGTAACTATAATTAATTACTTTTTTTCAGTAAGATTAACAACACTGGCCACAAGCAATGTCCAAGCATGATGATGCATAGTCACCCAACTTCACATATTGTTTTCTGTTACTTAAATAACTCTTCACCCAGTGTAGTACCACCCCCCTGATCCCATAATTTTCAAGTTTATTAATTAAAATGCCATGGTTAATAGTGTCAAATGCTTTCTGTAAAAGTGATCATGATCATAAACATATGTAGACTATTTAAACATTAAGAAAACTTCCGTTTTTTTTCTGCCAAATGAGAATTCGTTACGAAAGACACTTTTTTATGCACACAAAGGCAACACAAATGTGATCCTTTTGAATCTTCTCTGTGTGTCTGCAAAATCGCGTTTTTTTTATTTTTTTATTTTTTATTAAACTTTCCCAGCGTTATTTCGTTGTGTAAATGTGTTTATAATGATCATAAAAATATGTAGACTTTTTAAACATTAAGAAAACTTGCGTTTTTTTCTGCCAACTCGAAAAAATGAAAATAAATTGCTGCTGCTGCGTTTTTTTTCGCGTCACTCCAAGCCGGGTCGGGCTTCAATACCAACGGCCCGTGTCCGGTCGGGCTGGATTTTTTAGGCCCGATCTAACCTTTACTATCTCTCTGCTCTCTCGATTGCAAAAAAACTGATATTTCCTTATGTTGAAACAGATTGTTATGGCTGCTAAAATGCTGCTGCACTTCATTTTAATTAATTATTTTTTATTGTTATGTGGTAGTTACTGATTGCATTTCTAAGTTGATTGCACATATATAGTGGGCTAGGCCTACATTTTACTTTTGTTCAACATTGCAATTTAGTTGTTTTGTTTGCAACTGAATTGATCCCTGGATTGATATTGCGATAAAGATGCTGCTGCACTACAATATTTCCTTTGTCGTTTTCTTTAATATTTACTTGAATATTTTTATTGATGGGTCGTTGTGACTAAAATAGTGACTTATTACTGATTTTGCACAGGAGTTCAGATGTTGCGCTGTGTGAAAGGCTGCTACTGTGTGTAAAAAAAAAAAAAAAGAGAAAGCCCTGGTCTCATTCAAAGCACCAATTAAATGCTGTGATCTGTTTTTTTGTATATCTGAAAGTATTTTCATTTGACTTCAACCAGGAGTGACACAAGAGCCAATAAAAAGTTGTTTAATGTCTGCCTCATGATTCACGAAAAATATGCTTTGCTTTAGAATTTTAACGCATCCCAGGCTTTAAGGCATCGCGATGCATTGCCGAATCGAATCATGACCCTCAGAATCGAATCGAATCGAATCGTGGCCCTCCGAATCGTAATCGAATCGAATCGTGAGGGCAGTGCCGATGCACACCTCCAGTTTCTATCATGGGACCTTAAATGGCAGTCTTTCACACAACACGAGTATCATTTTCAGCGATTACCACGCAGAATGGATGCCTAGCAAAGGATAACGTCGCGGGATTGTTTTTGTGCAATGCATTGCGCCGGAAACGTCACGAGACAAGAACCGATAGGTAGGCACGCGAAGAGGACCGAGGGGGTGGAAGTCTGGACACAATTGAGAACCAGAGATGAGAGCGGGGGGCTCGCCGACTCTCGTTGGGCACACGGAGAGGGTAGAGAGGGGTGGAAGTCTCTACACAATGGAGAATCCCAGACGAGAGCCCGTGGTTGCCCAAGCACTTACGCTTATGGGCCGGTGACTATGGTGTGCAACAAGTCGTCGGCCGAGTGGCATTCTCGGTGGACACGGAGCCTTGTCAGCCACAAAATGCAAGCCGCCTCCTTATTAAAATGTTTGCCATGATCCCAGTATTTGACATAACATAAAACACATAGCTTACTCACATCTGTCCATTGGTCTCTTGATTGTCGGACTTGTTTTGGAAATCTTGGAGATCTTTTGGAAATCCAAAAAGCTTCACACCAGTCTCCCTGGTGTAGCAACAAAAGCCTGCACCACATTGGGCTGGCGTGATGCAAAATATAAACGAATTAATCCGCAAAATCAGCTGAATCTGCAGTCCCTTCTGCATAAGGTAGTGATGGCTGTCACATTAGCATTCCTTCTGAATCCGGAAGTCACTCATTTTCATGGCGCAGTATTAAAAAAAATTTGACTAAATATATCGATTGCTTCCACACACATACAAGCGGTCCATTTCATTCAGGAGCATAAAATACTGCGTCTCATATGAAATAAACATGCTTTTTTTGTGCTTATACTTTAATGTATACATTTTTCTCTTTATATATATTCTTTAAAAATCCTTCTACAGTCTTTCCTTACAAGCTCAGGTCCTCTACCAGAGGCCTGGGAGCTTGAGGGTTCTGCCCAGGATCCTAGCTGTCCCTAGGATTGCGCTCCTCGGAACGGAGATGTCGGTCAATGTTCCTGGTATCTGTTGGAGCCATGCACCCAGCTTGGGGGTGACTGCCCCTAGTGTTTAGTGTATTTTCTCCAACTCTTCCTTCAACCCTTGATACTTCTCCAGCTTTTCGTGTTCTTTTTTCCTGATGTTGCTTTCGCTTGGGATTGCTACCTCTATCACTACTTCTGTCCTCTGATGTTTATCCACCACCACTATATCAGGCTGGTTGGCCATCACCAGTTTGTCTGTCTGGATCTGGAAGTCCCATAGGCTCTTAGCTCGGTTATTCTCGACCACCTTTGGAGGTGTCGTCCACCTTGACTCCGGGGTCACAGATGTTCCTGTACACTATGCCTGCAACGTGGTTATGTCATTGCATGTATGCCTTGCCTGCCAGCATCTCACACCCCGCTGTGATGTGCTGGACTGTCTCAGGGGCCTCTTTGCATAGCCTGCACCTGGGGTCCTGTCTGGTGTGATAGACCCTGGCCTCTATTGATCTTCTGTTTAGGGCCTGTTCTTGTGCTGCCATGATCAGTGCCTCCGTGCTGTCTTTCAGTCTGTCCTTTTCCAGCCACTGGTATGCTTTTCCCATGTCAGCAACCCCCTCAATTTGTCGGTAGTGCATACCATGCAGGGGCTTGTCCTTCCATGATATCTCTGAGGCATTCACCGAGCAGGTCATCACTGGGGGCCATTTTCATGATGTACTCTTGGAGGGATGTAGTTTCCTCCTGGATAGTGGCTCTGATGCTCACTCGTCCTCTTTCTTCCTCCAGCTTCCTCTTTCCGCTTTGTGTAGAGCCTCAGGATCCTGGACTTAGGGTGAAACCCTCCGTGCATTGTGAGGAGCTTCCTTGTCTTAATGTCGGTAGCCTGCATCTCTTCCAGCGGCCAGGATACAATGCCAGCAGGGTATCTGATTACTGTTGGGGCATAGCTGTTAATGGCCTGGATCTTATTCTTGCCATTCAGCTGACTCTTGAGGACCTGCCTCACCCTCTGGAAGTATTTGGTTCTAGCAGACCTAGTTGCTTCCTCATGGTTCCCATTTGCCTGTGGGATCCCGAGGTATTTGTAGCTGCCCTGCACATCAGTTACGTTGCCTTCAGGTAGTTCAGCCCCTTCAGTTGAGATCACCTTCCCTCTTCTGGATACCATTCACCCACACATATCTAGTCCGAATGACATCCCAATGTCATTGCTGTATATTTTCGTGAGGTGAATCAGGGAGTCGATGTCACGCTTGTTCTTGGCATACAGCTTGATATCATCCATGTAGAGGAGGTGACTAATGGTTGTTCCACTTCGGAACCGGTACCCGAAACCGCTCTTGAGGATGATCTGGCTGAGGGGGTTTAGGCCTATGCAGAACAGCAGGGGTGACAGAGCATCTCCTTGGTAGATACCGCATTTGATGCTCACATGTGCAACTGGCTTTGAGTTGGCTTCTACAGTTGTCCTCCATACCCCCATTGAGTTCTGGAGGAAGGTCCTTTGTGTCCTGTTGATACTATACAGCTTCAAGCATTCCAGTATCCATGTGTGTGGCATTGAGTCATAGGCTTTCATCTAGTCAATCCAGGCAGTGCGCAGGTTGGTGCTCCTGGCCTTGCAGTCTCTGGCGACTGCCGTGTCCACCAGACAGACAGAACGTGCATCTATTAATGACGAATTGTATTAAGAACGATTTGAATATACAGTGTATCACAAAAGCGAGTACACCCCTCGCTTCTCTGCAGGTATTTAAGTACTGTATATCTTTTCATGGGACAACACTGACAAAAAGAAACTTTGACACAATGAAAGATGTCTGTGTGCAGCTTATATAATAAGAGTTAATTTATTTTCCCCTCAAAATAACTCAAAATACAGCCATTAATATCTGTCAGGGAAGGCCAAATTTGAACTCCAAGACAAATGTCACCTCGATAGCTCAATTACAGAAATGAATACCACCCCAACCATGGATTGCTTTTCTTCGAAGGTTTTATAGACAAGAGCTCTTGGGTACAAACCGATGTGACCCAGCCTGGAGCTGTGATCACCCAGAAAGTACGAAGAAGTACAATACAGGCTGGACATTTATACTGTTGAAAGGGCGGTGCCGAAGTCCACTGTCAAATGAAACTCATCATCAACAAACTTGGGTATTTTTCCATACAAAAACATCTTTGAGCTAAGACCTTGAACACCGGTCCCGGCTAGAAAGATGATAAGAAATCACAGTCCTCCCTTGTATTCATTCAGGGCATATTGAAAAACATAGGAACATAACAGTCCATATTTGGGCATATGGTGATACAGTCTACTGTCGTCGAGGCCATGAGAAGGCACACTCAACAGATTAATGCTACAATGCTCTCATGCAAGCATAACACAAGCATACAAAATATGATGTATAATGGTTGTGTTTTAAGCATGAATAAAATTCTCTCACAATATTTAAACCCCTGGCAACAAAAGTGAGTACACCGAATAGAAACTACTTACATCCCTAAATGTCCAAATTGAGTACTGCTTGTCATTTTCCAGAGATTGAAGAGATGGGGGTCAGCCTGTTAGTGCTCAGACCATACGCAGTACTCTACATCAAATTGGTGTGTTTGGCTGTCACCCCAGGAGGAAGCCTCTTCTGAAGACGATACAACATCACAATACATATAATAACACAATAAATAAAAGTTTTTTTGCATTACCAAAAATGTCACCTGCCTAAGAAAGAGTGAACATTTTCAGGACTTCAGATACAAGTGTATGCTGTTCAATTAATGAACTTTACTCAGATCTCAAGTCCCCACTATATTTGTTTAATATTGAGAGAATTCCAAAACATACCCACAAAAAACCCCTCCAAAATGAATAGCAGTTAACGCATCATGCTGTGTGGTGACATCATCAAAGGCCTGTTTTAGAGACTTTAGAGGCTTTACATACTAACTGATGGAGAGTATCCCTCAAATTGCTGCCGTTCAATAAAACACACATATAAACCCAACTTATTTAAACCCAACTTTTTTAAACTATACCCACCCCCACTGAAAAGTTAGAGGTGAAGCGTGTGCTCATTGGGGAGCATTCCCCAACTCTCCCCTCCCTCCCCTGCTTCCCCCCTTGTCACCCCGGCAACGAAGCCTCTGGTTGCCAATTGGATAAATATGCTAACATGGTAGTAAGTTAGTAAGCGATGACGTTGCCCAGCCAGGTGAACCAAGAAAATCCATCTAAAACCAATAAAAGTTCTTTGTGAAGTTGTGTTCATTTGTGTTGTATGTCTGCTAGGTGCTTTCTAAGGTGACTCCAAGTCAAAGTCCGACTCCAGGTCGTCTCTTTTGAGGTCAAACTTTGGGACAAAAATGTCCAAGAGGCTTATTCAAAATCTTGCCAAGATCATCTCGAAACAAGTGGACCACTGTGAGTAGCAGTGCCACGCATAATTTTCCTGTCGTCGTAACAGGGGTGCTGGTAGTTAGAAATGCACCACAGGATAATAGGCTCGGGTCATTTTTTTTTTATTGGGTGCCAGTATAAATCACTAAAGTCAAAGGCCAAGTATTCATTCAACTTATTCTTGTGTGTGTGTGTATTATCATTTACAGTCTATTGTAAATTCAAGGGTACAGGCCCCTTAATTGATTTTACGTATGGTAAAAGGTTGTGATGAAATTTTGCTAAGTGTGTTTCATTGAAAATAAGTATGAAATAACTAATATGTACCGGACCTGCAAAAATTCTCCATCGTCTGCTGCCATTCAAAGTGGATTGGACAGCTTGCGCTGTCAATGGCAGCCAATAAGTTAACAAGAAAGTGACCTGAAAATGCTCCAAAATTAATAAGAAGTGACTGTAAATCTAAAAATCCTAAAATTAATTAAAAACACAGTACGATGTATAACATATTACATACTTGCTTTATATATATGTGTTTATAGGTGTGTGTGTGTATACACAGTGGATTCTTGTTTTTCATAGTTAATGGGGACCGCCCACCCCTGCGAAAATTGAAAATCCGCAAAGTAGTGGCAGAGCTACAAAAAACAAAACAAAACCAAAAAAAAATTGTGTGTTCAATGTATTTATTCAGATTTAATAGCATTGAGAAGAGATACAAATAAGACCTGTTTTTCCCCTTTTCCCATCAAAGTATAATAAAAACTAGACAAAAACATAAATTTTTTTTTTTAAAAATTCATAAATGTTTTTTTATGCACTGCAAATATAATAATTATGATATAAATGATATATGTATTTTTTCTATATATTATTATTATATATGTACCGTATATTATATAAATATTATTGAACCTAACATTTATCTAGTTTTTATACATCAAATTTTATTTAATTTGACCATACATTTATAGTATACAATATACATATCTATACAATATATATATACATATATATATATATATATATATATATATATATATATATATATATATATATATATATATATATATATATATATATATATATATATATATATATATATATATACTGTGTATATATACAGTGCCTTGCAAAAGTATTCGGCCCCCTTGAACCTTGCAACCTTTCGCCACATTTCAGGCTTCAAACATAAAGATATAAAATTTTAATTTTTTGTCAAGAATCAACAACAAGTGGGACACAATCGTGAAGTGGAACAAAATTTATTGGATAATTTAAACTTTTTTAACAAATAAAAAACTGAAAAGTGGGGCGTGCAATATTATTCGGCCCCCTTGCGTTAATGCTTTGTGGCACCACCTTTTGCGCCAATTACAGCTGCAAGTCGCTTGGGGTATGTTTCTATCAGTTTTGCACATCGAGAGACTGACATTCTTGCCCATTCTTCCTTGCAAAACAGCTCGAGCTCATTGAGGTTGGATGGAGAGTGTTTGTGAACAGCAGTCTTCAGCTCTTTCCACAGATTCTCGATTGGATTCAGGTCTGGACTTTGACTTGGCCATTCTAACACCTGGATACGTTTATTTTTTAACCATTCCATTGTAGATTTGGCTTTATGTTTTGGATCATTGTCCTGTTGGAAGATAAATCTCCGTCCCAGTCTCAGGTCTTGTGCAGATACCAACAGGTTTTCTTCCAGAATGTTCCTGTATTTGGCTGCATCCATCTTCCCGTCAATTCTAACCATCTTCCCTGTCCCTGCTGAAGAAAAGCAGGCCCAAACAGTGATGCTGCCACCACCATGTTTGACAGTGGGGATGGTGTGTTCAGGGTGATGAGCTGTGTTGCTTTTACGCCAAACATATCGTTTTGCATTGTGGCCTAAAAGTTCAATTTTGGTTTCATCTGACCAGAGCACCTTCTTCCACATGTTTGGTGTGTCTCCCAGGTGGCTTGTGGCAAACTTTAAACGAGACTTTTTATGGATATCTTTGAGAAATGGCTTTCTTCTTGCCACTCTTCCATAAAGGCCAGATTTGTGCAGTGTACGACTGATTGTTGTCCTATGGACAGACTCTCCCACCTCAGCTGTAGATCTCTGCAGTTCATCCAGAGTGATCATGGGCCTCTTGGCTGCATCTCTGATCAGTTTTCTCCTTGTTTGAGAAGAAAGTTTGGAAGGACGGCCGGGTCTTGGTAGATTTGCAGTGGTCTGATGCGCCTTCCATTTCAATATGATGGCTTGCACAGTGCTCCTTGAGATGTTTAAAGCTTGGGAAATCTTTTTGTATCCAAATCCGGCTTTAAACTTCTTCACAACAGTATTTAGGACCTGCCTGGTGTGTTCCTTGGTTTTCATAATGCTCTCTGCACTTTAAACAGAACCCTGAGACTCACAGAGCAGGTGCATTTATACGGAGACTTGATTACACATAGGTGGATTCTATTTATCATCATCGGTCATTTAGGACAACATTGGATCATTCAGAGATCCTCACTGAACTTCTGGAGTGAGTTTGCTGCACTGAAAGTAAAGGGACCGAATAATATTGCACGCCCCACTTTTCAGTTTTTTATTTGTTAAAAAAGTGTAAATTATCCAATAAATCTTGTTCCACTTCACGATTGTGTCCAACTTGTTGTTGATTCTTGAAAAAAAAATTAAATTTCATATCTTTATTTTTGAAGCCTGAAATGTGGCAAAAGGTTGCAAGATTCAAGGGGGCCGAATACTTTTGCAAGGCACTGTATATATGTATACATATATATATATATATATATATATATATATATATATATATATATATATATATATATATATATATATATATGTGCACACATACATACTCTCACCGGCCACTTTATTAGGTACACCTGTCCAACTGCTCGTTAACACTTCATTTCTAATCAGCCAATCACATGGTGGCAACTCAGTGCATATAGGCATGTAGACATAATAATAATGATAATACATTTTATTTATGATTCAAGACAATCTCCTGCAGTTCAAACCGAGCATCAGTATGGGGAAGAAAGGTGATTTGAGTGACTTTGAACGTGGCATGGTTGTTGGTGCCAGAAGGGCTGGTCTGAGTATTTCAGAAACTGCTGATCTACTGGGATTTTCACGCACAACCATCCCTAGGGTTTACAGAGAATGGTCCGAAAAAGAAAAAATATCCAGTGAGCGGCAGTTCTGTGGGCGGAAATGCCTTGTTGATGCCAGAGGTCAGAGGACAATGGCCAGACTGGTTCGAGCTGATAGAAAGGCAACAGTGACTCAAATAACCAAGGTAGGCAGAAGAACATCTCTGAACGCACAGTACGTCGAACTTTGAGGCAGATGGGCTACAGCAGCAGAAGACCACGCCGGGTGCCACTCCTTTCAGCTAAGAACAGGAAACTGAGGCTACAATTTGCACAAGCTCATCGAAATTGGACAATAGAAAATTGTAAAAACGTTGCCTTGTCCGATGAGTCTCGATTTCTGCTGCGACATTCGGATGGTAGGGTCAGAATTTGGCATCAACAACATGAAAGCATGGATCCATCCTGCCTTGTATAAACGGTTCAGGCTGCTGGTGGTGGTGTAATGGTGTGGGGAATATTTTCTTGGCACTCTTTGGGCTCCTTGGTACCAAGTGAGCATCGTTGGAACGCCACAGCCTACCTGAGTATTGTTGCTGACCATGTCCATCCCTTTATGACCACAATGTACCCAACTTCTGATGGCTACTTTCAGCAGAATAATGCGCCATGTCATAAAGCTGGAATCATCTCAGACTGGTTTCTTGAACATGACAATGAGTTCACTGTACTCAAATGGCCTCCACAGTCACCAGATCTCAATCCAATAGAGCATCTTTGGGATGTGGTAGAACGGGAGATTCGCATCATGGATGTGCAGCCGATGAATCTGCACCAACTGTGTGATGCCATCATGTCAATATGGACCAAACTCTCTGAGGAATGCTTCCAGCACCTTGTTGAATCTATGCCACGATGAACTGAGGCAGTTCTGAAGGCAAAAGGGGGTCCAACCCGTTATTAGCATGGTGTACCTAATAAAGTGGCCGGTGAGTGTATGTGCAACAAGAGAAATAGTGCAATGAGGTCCTAGGTTAGCAGTGAAATTGTTGCAACAATAAGAATAAAATTTGAAATAAAAATGAATTCATATATTGAAAAATGAACCAATATCGAGAAAAATAATGAATTTTAGATATAAAAAAATCTATACTCATTGTCATTCCAGTGTATCCAGCCATTTTGAATGGCCATTTTTGTCTTGGGATAAAATATTGGGATTGTTGTCTTTAGTTTCAGTACGTTATAGTTTTTGGAACACACAATATACTTAGAATTGTTATGATATTATTGTTTTTATTTATGCATTAACGCAAAATGTTTTTTTCAATTGTAGTTTTCGTCATTTCGTTAGTTTTCCTTAATAACCTTTTTCCTTTTCAGTCAGTCAGACGGAAGTTGAGTGCCTTCTTCGGGAATTTTTCTCTATAATCGGACAGACGACGGGCACCGGTAAGAGCACCTTGAACGAGAGGAAGTTCCGAAGCATATTGACAAATGAATTCGGGCTCACCAACAACACCATCATGGAAAGAGGTATCGCCTTTGACAGACGGAGAATATCTTTGGTTGGATCGGAGCGTGACATGTGATCCGATTGACAGTTTTCAAGACGTTCGACAAGGACAACGATGGCTTCGTCAGCGCTAAAGAGTGGGTGGAGGGCCTGTGCGTGTTCCTTCGTGGCACCTTGGATGAAAGAATCAAATGTAGGAGGGATCAAATCGCAGAGTGATTTTCAGCTTTCCACGCTAAACCGCCTTCTCTCCTCCCAGACTGCTTCCATGTATACGACCTTAGCGGAGATGACTACATCTCAAGGGAGGAGATGCTACTCATGGTGAGGAACTGCCTAAGGCTGCATGGTGAGGAGGATCCTTATGACGGTATCAAAGACCTGGTGGAGATCACGCTCAAGAGGATGGTGAGATGTCTGGCTAGTGCCTCTAGCAATCCCAGCCCTGTTTCATTTGACTCATATACTGTACCTCTTCAATCCAGAGATGAGTCATTTGACACTAATCACTGGTCACATTTTTGTCATGACAACGAGGTGCTAATTTGCGGAGTAGGAGAGGAAAATGCCAAGCACTTCCCTCCCTCTTCCTTCCTATTTTGCAAGAAGGCTTTGAGCCATAAGTTTTGGGGCAATTGCCCCTTTGTAGCTCACCCACACTCATCAGGGACAATGCTCATATTCCTAAGGAAATGGCCTCATTTCCAAATGACTGTTTAGTAGATTCAGATTCGGAGATTTTATTTGTTATTGACACCAGCTCTCACAAGATGACAACAGATGCAGGGAAATTCCGTTCGATGAATGAGCATCGGGCCGCTGCAGACTTTGTTCCGTGCCGCCACTTCTCTCTTTTTCAGAAATTACAGAGCAAGTTACAAGTACACACACATATATCATACAACATAGCAGGGGTATGACATGACACATAGGTCATGTGCAGGGATTTTCTGTCCAAAAAAAAGGAAAACTACCAGCCTTGGCTGGAGGGGGGGGGGTGATAGCAAGAAAAGGCGGGGGCGGATTGGAAGGGGGGGCTTGTGTGTGAGTGAGCAAGTGTATCAGTAGTTGTACGTGCCTGTAGAAAAAATAAGGCTCGGTTCATACTACAGGTCTCAATGCACAAATCCGATTTTTTGCCATATCTGTTTTTTTGGCATGCCCGTTCAGACTGCCTTTGTCCATTGAGACTGTTCAAGTATTACGCATGTGCACTAATTCGCAGTCCGAGATGCGCTCAGCAAAGAGACCCGTATGCGCAGAAGCATCAAAACAAATTACACATGCTAGCTGTATGTCATTCCAGTGGGATCATATTTTGATTTCCTAAAATAGGACACAAATAACAGACATTAATAATCCCCGTTTAGTCTTGTATTCAAAGTTTATATGGACTGATAGAACGCATACACGCATACACGAGCGTTGACGTGTGTGCGTGAAATGACGTGGGTGCGTCAGTTTGCCCTGACTCGGCCATGTGTGCAATAACGAAATATTGCTAATTCGGCGCACAGAATGAAAATCGAAAATTGTACGGCTATGCTTAAAAGCTGAGTTCAAGCTAGGCGCCAATGCCTACATGGCTGCCGCCCTCCGTGCCTTTTGCTCTTTGCAGACGTAATTGCTGCATGAATTCCGATTTGGGAGTCTTGACAGTTCAGACCGCCAGTCACGTTCTGAAAAAATATGGCCCAGATCGGATTTGAACCACATACGAAAGTGACTCAGATCGGATTTGAAATGGTCCACCTCTCTGCGACTTGTCCCGTTCAAATTGTCAAGTTATGCCTGACTCGAGTCAGAAAAACACGAAAAAATTGGATTCGTGCATGACGACCTGTAGTATGAACCTAGCTTAAGCGTTGCGGAGCCCTGCGACCGGCCTTGGGAAGAGATCAGGGACAAAAGATAGGAACATCTGCGCGGCTCTTCCCAGGAGAAGGGATGGGGAGAAGATAAGGGTGTTCGGGAAAGGAAAGGAAGATTATAATCAAATTAAGACGAATAAGTAATTTAATATGCCCACATACTGTTGGTCTTCAGTCAAATTCGCGCTCCTCATGGCATAGGCGAAATCTCAGGTCCCTTAAGTCATTGCCATTAGTCGCGGTCTGCCTCGACAGTTCAATCACAAGCCCCGACAGTTCAGTCACATGGCGCAAGATAATATCCACTTTTCCCCATCCTTCCTCGGACCGAGTAATTAGTAGGGGTTTGACAATATATTCAAAAGGTGATATGACGTGGTTAGACATGTGCCGATTACCGGTTTCAAGGTATACCGTGGTCTGAAAACATCAGTTTCAAAACCGCAAAAAATTTCCGTCATACTGTCCCTACGGTATTAGCGATTTTTATGTCCTAAAAAACCTTGCAACTGCAAGGCTCAACCCTCCCCCACCGGTTGTGACTCAATGTGCACGAGTCAGCTGTGATACAAGATGGCTGGAGGAGGTGAAACTCCTGAACTTTTCCCCCCCATCGCAGAAAAAGAAATAGCCAATATGGGATTACTTAGGTTACAGAAAAGTTATAAACGGCTGCAGCTTAGAAGAGGAGGGCCAATCGACATGTAAAACATGTTTGCGGAGGGTGGCAGCCGAGGAGGCAATACCTCCATTATGATTTCACATTTGTACAAAATTAAAGGTTACTAAACACTCATGAATGTTTCCCACCAGCTACGAAAGTTAACTCCAGCGTGTTCAGTGGTGGTAAAATATGTGGTGTTTCTTTTCACTTCCTATTCATTTGAGGACATTCTTGAGTCACTTCCTTTTGGCTAACTCAAAATTAACAGGAAGTTAACTCAAGCTGTCAATGGCACTGAAACCAGAGCATTCACCCGTCTTGTGGGCATTTACAGGTCACTTTCTGTTCATTTTAGGGCATATACAGTTAATTTCCTATTGATTTAGTCACTTCCCATTCATTTGAGGACATTCTTGAGTCACTTCCTTTTCAGTAACCCAAAATCAACGGGAAGTGACCCGTAAATCATAGACTTCATGATTTATTGACTGGACATGGGGCATGGGCCGATTCATTGGCGGCCTATTTTTTAAAAAAACTTAAAATTCAAATATTTCCAAAACCAAAGATGCTACTGACCTAAAACCAAAACAGGCACCTCCCTTAGGCATATATGAGTCTCCCTGAGCAGCAGCATAACAACAATTCAAGGTCGTTCCCTCATAAAATATCGATGAATTATTTTTTATATAAGTATAACAAAACTTAAAATGGCTATAATATTCTAAAACTTTATACTAGATGCACAAAAATCACCAAATGCAGAGATAATTAACTATATTAACAGATCAAGAGCAATATTTAACATATCAGATATGTTTTTGACCAAAATAGCAACTTTTGCTGTTTTTTTTTAAATTTACTGCAAGGTTTTAACAGCTATAAAAATAACTCAATTTTCACATCAGAAAACTTAATACTTGAGGAAAACATGCAGAATTAAATAATATATAAATAGATTATTAATAAACTCAATATACAATTACAACTTATTATTGAATAGAATAGCCCTTTATTGTCATTATACAGTTGTAGAATGAAATTGTGGACCATCTCCCTTTACAGGGAGCTTTTTACATTGAAAGTTCTTGTGAATAAATGCTTAAATCCCTGAATTCTATATAGATATGAACATAAAACAGTCTCGAATCTTGGTTAAAAGCAAAAAACAAAAACAAAAATAACGAGCAGTTAACATTTATTTCATGCAAATATTGCTAATTATGACGCCAATATTGTAGCGGCTAATTTCTCCCATTGATTTTTTTCACAAATTTTCAAAATGCATGCATGGTACGAAAAATATAATAATTACCTTGAATCCTTCAACAAATCACTCCTGAGACAATCCTTCCTGTTTGTATGCGGCACAGCTTTTGTACACTTTCAACCTAAATCCGGCTTTGGATCGCTGCATGTGTTAGAGCGTAACTACGACCGACGGCGAAGCATAACTCAGCCTTAACTGATGCTGGGTGTGGGCAGGCCCCCTACCTGAAGGCGTGGCGCAGGGGCTGGGGAAAGTGACCCGTCAATATATTACGAAGTCTATAAGTAAATACCCTAAAATCAGCTGGAAGTGACCTGTATATGCTTCAAAGGGAAAAGAAAATAGCCGAAAATCAACAGGAAATGACATGAAATGGCCAAAAATGAACCTAATGCCTGACATTGGCTGTCACTGACGGCTCTATACTTCATTCATTAGCTGCCATCCTTTTAGTGGAAATGGATTAGGACGTCAACTGGTGATAAACTCATTCCGATTCACAGCAGAGGGATGAAAACAGTTTGTTTTTCCGTTTATTGTAGCATATCGTAGAATGCTTTCCTGACCCATGTATCGCAATCCTGAGGAATCAGTTTTGCATACGAGTCATTTGAAACAGTTCTGCGATTTTGAGATGCAGGGCAAAACCCTGGATTGTTAATCGTGAAAACAATGCTATTCCTGTTTATAGGACCACGACAGTGATGACAAACTGTCTTTTGATGACTATGCAAAGTCAGTGAAAGAGCTGGACATAGTGCTTGAGGCTTTTGGGACATGCCTGCCCAATGCCACAGTAAGAAAAAGATCACAATTATATGCAATGATAACATACTAGGTGAAAGTGTGATTGATCTTATACATGTTTTTGCAGAAGATTGAGATGTTCGAGCAGCGTGTTTTCCATGATAAAAAAGAACGAAGATGAAGTTGACAACCAACTTAAAAAAAACAGACAAAAAACCCCCCACCCAAATTACTGTTTTTAATTTCTAAATAAAGAGGCCTTTTTTTTAAATTTAATTTTAATTTTTTTTTTTTTATGTCTAGCGAAGTCATTTTTGTTAATTGATATTGTCAATAAATACCCATGTGTGGTTTTGGCTGCAGTGATCTTTATTGAGTTTCTGCATCAGGAACATAATATGAGAAGTTTTTATTTTTTATATTCTACGGATTCTACGGCTGCTCCACCACCACCACACACACACACACACACAAATACAGTGTAATGTTTTTACATGATTTGTTATCACGTTACATGATAATGACATGATAGTATCACGTTTTTACATTATAGTTATCACGTTGTTACATGATAATGACATGATAGTATCACATTTTTACCAGGGATGTCCAAATTATCGCGCTAACGGGCAGTAATTAATTTTTTAAAATTTATGACGTTAAATATTTGATGTAATTAACTCACATGCCCCACTCAAACAGATTAAAATGACAGCACAGTGTCATGTCCACTTGTTACTTGTATTTTTGGGAGTTTTTTCGCCCTCTGCTGGCGCTTGGGTGCGACTGATTTTATGGGTTTCAGCACCATGAGCATTGTGTAATTATTGACATCAACAATGGCGAGCTACTAGTTTATTTTTTGATTGAAAATTTTACAAATTTTATTAAAACGAAAACATTAAGAGGGGTTTTAATATAAAATTTTTATAACTTGTACTAACATTTATCTTTTAAGAACTACAAGTCTTTCAATCCATGGATAGATTAACAGAATGTTAATGTTTATGCCATCTTGTTGATTTATTGTTATAATAAATACAGTACTTATGTACAGTATGTTGAATGTATATATCCCTCTTGTGTCTTATCTTTCCATTCCGACAATAATTTACAGAAAAATATGGCATATTTTATAGATGATTTGAATTGCGATTAATTACGATTAATTAATTTTTAAGATGTGATTAACTCGATTAAAAATTTTAATCGTTTGACAGTCCTAATTTTTACATGATATTGACATGATAGTATCACGTTTTTACATGATAGTCACCTTTATACATTATAATTAATATGTCTTAAATGATAACATGCAAAAATGTGATATAGTGATTCCTCGCTACTTTGCGGGTGAACTTCGCCATCATTGAATTGCAGATTTTTAAACTTAAACAGCTGTGAAATGTACACTTTATTTACATCTACATATGTACGTACACTTGCACATGTATTATATGAGAGGGAATGAAAGTGCAGTGTGTTATTTATACATTGTTTTATTATGGTATTTATATCATTAATATTTTATTTACATATTTCAAACTATTCTAATGTTCTAACGATAACATGCATTTATAAGGTTTTATATACACTTATTGATATTACATATATACACAAAAAGGAAGGTATATTAAAAATGGAGGGGTGAAACTGCTTAGCGGTTTTTCACTTCACGCGGTCTGTTTTGGTCCCCATTAACAGTGATAAGTGAGGGATCACTGGACTGGACCTTTTCTTTTGGGGTAGCATCAATCATAGACTTCATAATGTATTGATGGGACACGTGGCACGGAGCAGACAAATAGGGGACCTGCATTGTTCGCGAGGCCGTCAAAGCTGACCTAGTGGAATCACTGACAAAGAGCTTTTTTCATTGAAAATTCTTGTGAATAAATGCTTAAATCCCTGAATTATTTATCGATATGGAAGTAAAACTGTCTCGATTCTTGGTTAAAAGTAAAAAAATATGCAGTTAGCATTTATTTTACGTAAATGTCGAAGTACAATGCTAGTCTGTTAGTGGCTGTAGCTAGCGGCTGCCTGATATAAACTGAGCTTTTCTGGTGAAAATTCTTGTGAATAAATGCTCAAATCTGTCAAGTAACGTGGGCGAGCAGGCGGTTGTGTGGACCCAAGAGCAGGGACAGGGAGGCGAGGCAGAAAAGGCGATGCAATAAAGTTTTAATTAAGGCCAACAAAAAACAAAGTACCAACAAAACGACCGGGTTATCCAAAAACAAACAAAAGTCAGGCTAACAAATCAACTTCCTTTCAAGCAGGACGAGGAACACGAGGAACTGGGGGTAAAAAACGCTGGCATGAACGTGGACATGCACAATGTCGCAGCAAGACTCAACAAAAACGAGGAGCTTATATAGACACAGACACGGGGTAATGAGTCAATGAGGAACAGGTGGTTGACACAGGAGGATGCAGATTGGAGGATACACTACGAGCAGGCACACCAAGTGAAATTAATGGGCAATCACAGGAATAAGTCACACTAGGAGGGAAAAAAACAAAACCTAACAAAATCCCTGAATTCTTTACAGATATGGGCATAAAACAGTCTCGATTCTTGGTTAAAAGCAAAAAAAAAAACCAATGTAAATATTGTGAACTATGATGCCAATGCAGTAGCGCAGGGGTCCCCATCTGCCGGGCCGCGGACTGGTACCGGTCCGTGGCGCATTTGCTATCGGGCCGCACAGAAATAATAATTTAATAACGACCGAATTCTGGCCGAATTAACCCTGTGCCCCTGCTTAACACACATATATCCCTGTCTACTCTAGATATAATACGACGGGATAGATTAGAATGTCGTCATAGAAATCCATTGATTGGACCAGAGGTTGCGCTAGACATTTTCGTCGTCTGTCATTTTGACTGACAGGGTCATAAAAATCCGGTCATAATCTATTTTTACCCGTCACTTAAATTTTTAAAATGATAATGATGACATATTCAATAGTATTTAGTTTTCATTCACTTTTAATTAATATTGTAAATGTAACGCTTGCTTGGCGGCGAAAAATTAGACACGGAAGTCGTGGTATTTTTCTCCCTCTTTTCACTCTGCTTACCGCCAACAACACCAACAAAACAACAACTCCACCCCTAAAGAAAAAGACGCAACTATATAGACCCCAATCACCAACGTCACACAATGATCTTAATTGTGGTTGTCAGCCCAAAATCTTCTAAATATATATTAAATGCATCTTACCAGATATAAAATGACTACTACATAGTCTGTGGTGATCGTTTGGTGCCCAGATTTCTTGTCCAATTACAGCAGTCCATCTCGCTCTCCTCTTCAGGTCTCTCAGAATACGGTAGAACTTCAAGTCTCTCCGTCTATCTTCTCTGTTACTGCAACCAACCGCCGCACACGCCTTCACCATTTGGATTATTAATGTTAACGAGCAGAAAAACACGCCGTAATAGGAGGCATGTACGTAGCGGTAATGTGTAAACACGACGAGCTGACGGACAATATGGCGGCTCCAGTCAGAGGGGCGGAGTTGTGACGCCATGTGATTGGGGTCTATACACAGGCGGCAATCTAGTCCACCAATTGGATGACGCGCTGGCACACCGGGTGCACCAATAAGAACCTCGCGTTGATGTGTCAATCAAGGTGCCGCCGCCAGACCCCGGTGACGCTACAATATTCTAACAGAATAGCCAACGACGTCATGCATTAAGAGAGACAATAGCTAATTAATATGCCACCCTGTGGTCTGGGGTGTGAATTGCAACCTGTCAAAATGACGGACGGACTTCAGTTTTTTCCGTCATCGTTTTAAAAAACCGGTCAACGACGGAAATTTTTCGGTTAACGCGACCCCTGGATTGGACTGCTAGCAGTACATCTTGTTTGTGTATATAATGTATCTATGTGCGCTTGTCCTCGATAATAACGTATTGCTAGGCCGCGGGCACAGCACATTTGTTCCCGGAAATAATTAGCCCCCACACGAGCGAAGATGACTGAAAAACAGACGTTTTTGGAGATATTTTTACAGCGAAAAGGGCACCTGACGAGCCTACAACCTCGAAGACCCACGAACTGCGAAGGAGCGGATTTGTGACCCGTTTGTGAATAAACCGAGTGGTGAAACCACGAGCATGTTGTAGAGATCGCAAATGACGGCAACCTTATTAAACGTACATTTGAGACAACAACTCTACCGAGGTTCTGGATTAAAGTCATTCTGGAATATCCTGACATTGCTATAAGATCTGTGAAAACCTTGCTACAATTTCCAACATCGTATTTTTGTGAAGCGGGCTTCTGTTTAATGACAAGGCGAAGTCGTTAATGGTGAGAGCGGTGTGCAGTTGTGTGCCGCTTACATGGCAGGATGTATCTGAGGAGAACTTTTCTACAAGTCGTTCCATGATCAAACGTAAGTTAATATTCCTTTCTTTCAAGAAAGTTTGGAGTGCATTTTGCGGCTATGTTTAACGTTGCGCTCATGCGCAGAACCACATCGTTGCAACTTTTGATGGGTTGCAAAATTTGTCAGAACACCGGTCCGTGAAAAAAGGACCCAAATAACACCGGTCCGTGGTGCAAAAATGGTTGGGGACCCCTGCAGTAGCGGCTAATTTCACCAACTGATTTTTTTCAAAATGCATGCATGGTACGAAAAATATAATAATTACCTTGAATCCTTGAACAAATCACTCCTGAGACAATCCTTCCTGTTTGTATGCAGTACAGCTTTCATACTTTTTCAACAGAAATCCGGCATTAGATTGCTGCGTGCGTGTTGTTGAATAGCTCCTCTTGATTTGGGCGGCCCCCTACTTTAATGCGAGGCGCAGTGCATGACTGAGCTGACCCGTCAATAAATTATGAAGTCTATGCATCAATAGGCTTCCGTAATATTATAACATAATGTTCATAGATTTAAAAAAAACAAGTATTTCTGTCTAATTGCCTTAAGAAAATGCACATTGAATTTTTTTGTACGATTGAAAGTAGCACAGTCTTGTCAGTAAATAGTGATGACTCTTATGAATCTTCTACTAGTCGTCTAATTTCAAAAAACAAATCCCCGGATCACACAACAAGGAGAAAAATCAAATTTAGTTTAAAATTCAACCGAGCAGCCACCATGACATTTAAGTGAAGACAACAAACGAAAAACTTAAACATATCCCACTTGATACGATACTTTCAATTCCAATCATTGGGGCCCGCCTCTGGAATGCTCTAGACCCCACACTGACTAACACGGGGACCCTAGCAGCTTTTAAGAAGAAATATAAAGAGCTTACTCTATATCGTTATAGAGTCTGACCTCTAGCATGGATAGGAACTGTACAAGGTTCAAAATCAGGGCGTTAAGCCAGACACACAAACACTACATAGTGTTCCCATAACAAAAAGTGGAGGAGACAGAGAGACAAAAGATAAAGTGAGATATACCATGCTTTAATCATCAGCTCTGTCACAACGACAGAACCTCAGTTGTTATTCATCTGCTGACATACGCGAACGCTACCTAGTTGTGATTAATCCTGTACCAATCTTATGTGTCATGGAACTGCTCAATTGGTCTCTAAGTACCTTGGACAAGATCTTTCCAGCAATGCGACCTACATCGAGGCAACGCCCATGTCCGGCCAACACTTTCACGTCTGGATTTACAGAGGATAGCCGGGGGAGATGGAGGGCCATATGTTTGACCGTGCTTGACATTGAGGATGTCGAAGAATTTTACGTGTTCTGCACACTGATGGCTTCCGCTCTCCTGCTGGGTCTTGGTGCCCTTTGGATGCTCCGTTTCTTGGCGAAAGTGGTGCGACACCATAGAGAAGTAATGGAGCTTGCTCGCAATATGTACGATGCTATCACTGCCGGGGCCTGCAAGGCCTGTGATGACTTATCACATGTGAAGATGGACCTAACAGCGTCTAATGTTGCCACAGCTCAAATGGTGACGAAAATCATCACGGAGATTCGGGACCAAGAGAGGCTTGTTCGCGTGAACCAAGCTAGGGCTGACGAGGAGTTAACCACCTGTGCGGGATGCAGCGGATGAGGGCTTCCGTGTCTCCCTCGGCTGTCCTCCATCAACTGGATGATTTCCTAACAGATAAATTATCACTGAATCAATGAGCAAACGGATGATTGACTGAATGACCCGAGTGCCACGTCTAATCAATGACTACTGGAAAATAATTCATAAATTCGTAAAAAAAAAAAAAAAATATATATATATATAGCACTTGTATCACAATGTGAAATGTCTACACTATCATGCGGAGATTTGTGTCCCTTGGTTTACTGGGGACAGGATTTAATAAGCCCAGGATTCTCCCGTCAGCCCCTGTCTTTTCTTCGGGTTAATTAATCTAATCACAATGCTATCTTGTAACTGTCAATGATACGGATGATGATAACAATAAACAATAATATGGCCACTCCAAAATTGAGTGTTGTTCTAGACCGGGGGTCAGCAACTTTGTTTGAAATGGAAAAATATTTTTTTTTTGTTTTAACATGATTTCTGAAGGAGGACAAACATGATTCTAATTCATTAATATTGTCATGAAGTTCAAATTAAAATGGCATCGTTCAACAGAATAATCACGTGGTGCATCATTCTCTGTTCACTGCAAATTTATAATGTCTTAATCTGATTATTTTTTTCTTAAATCTAGTCAAATAGTTTTCTCCATCTTGTTTTGCATGTCTAAGACTAATTAACAATTTAATGTGTCAGATTACTTGAAGTAAATATTACCATTTGTTCTTTAAAAAAAAAAAAAAAAAAAAAAAAAAAATATATATATATATATATATACATATATATTTTTTTTTTTTTTTTTTTTTCCCTTCAGGCATGACAAATCCAAACAACCATACAGCATTTATATGTGTTTACAATTAATTCAACCTGAAAAGAAAAGGGCAGACGGGAGAAGCCGAAGCTTATTGAATCCCGCCCCCCGTATTGTATTAAGAACATAAAGAACATAAATTGGTCATTCTTAACCTAAATCAAGAAAAACGTGCTTTCAAATAATGTTTTGAACAATATTTATTCTTGAATTTAGCTATTTTTTTTTTTTATAGCTTTTTTTATTTTTAAAAAAGACTAAACATACTAATCTATTGCTTGAAATAAATCTGTTAATCTCATTTTCAGCAAGCTATTTTTCTTATTTCAAGAAATCTAAGAAAAATTTCCTTGAAGCACTGGCAGATGATCTCACTCAAATTACACCAAAAACAAAGAAATTTAAGTAGTTTTAGTTATGGAGGGGTGTGGTTTTGCAGCGTATGGGATGCACCGCAGGAAAAATAAACATTTAATCATGAAGGCTCATTTTGTATTTGTAGCCAATTTAATCATTTTGGTAGTAGGCTAATATAGTTACACACAGCAGCATGTGCTGACTTCATTATAAGGCATTTCACTTTTTGCGGCTCCAGACATTTTTTTTTTTTTTTTTTTACTTTTGGTCAAATGTGGCTCTTTCAACATTATGGGTTGCCGACCCCTGTTCTAGACACGATATCGTGTTGTACGAGCCCACACCGTGTTTTCTTATTCTGAAAATATCAGTCAAGGACATAAGCGGATTTTAAGCGGGGGCCAGGCCCCCTGGTGGCCGACAAGTGTCATTGCATGTAATTGACTTTCCTATACAGTGGTACCTCTACATACGAAGTTAATCCGTTCCAGGAGCTTGTTTGTAAGTCGAAATGGTCGTATGTCGAGCAGGATTTTCCCATAGGAATACATTATAATTCCATTAATTCGTTCCACAGCCCAAAAACCTGCACTAAATCCTTAAAAAATACTGCTGGTACTATTACAAATGGCAATTACATATAGCAAAACAAATAAATAATAAATAAAAATCGGATTAATAATATAATAATAATAATAATTCCTGTAATAGTGTAACGAAACGGGTTCTAATAAGGCGGACGTTTTTTTCTGTACCTGAAGGCACTGCGGCGCTGACGTGACAAAGAGGGAGGGGAGCGGGTGAAAGTTTACTTTCGCTTTCAATGCTTTCTTGAGAACATCGTCAATTGCGGCAGACAGCAGGCGTTTTGTGTTGAATAAGTTGTGAAAGAAATGATGAAAACGTGGCGAAGCTGGCGATTTCTCTGGAGATGTTACCACAATAAGAATTGTCAGCTTAACTTATAAAGACTGGCGAACGATGGTCGGAGGAGGACCGTGGAGATGTATTGTTGAGCCATTTCACGGATGCCCACCCTACGCTCATATTTTTCTGTCATTTGCATCTTCATTTAGAAGGTAAGCGTCAACTTTTTCCTTGTTTCACCACCTGTACCAACCTTTTCTGAAACCTGTGTTGATTTGTCACACAAGAAAATCCGCCATGCATTCGTCTGCGGCGCTGCCATTGTCGTCGTATTTTGAGCATGTCGTCGGATGTAGAAACAAATGGCAAGTCAAATTTTACGTCGGATGTCGAAAAGTTCGTGTGTCGAAGCGATCGTATGTAGAGGTACCACTGTATATATAAAAGTTGTAACGCAAAAAACTGCAACAAAAATGAATGAAATGAACAAAAACATATATTTTTATAATGGGTCAAAATTATTTTTCGAACAGATTATGTGACTAACAACTTAGACGGTAATTTTAATTTTTTTTAATTGATTGAAGCAACTTTTTGGGGGAATAAATGATTTAGACACAAATGTCCTACCCATAATATGGCCCAAACACAAGAAGGATTGCTTCAATCAAAGAAAACTTTTTCGATGAAAAATTAAGTGTTCAAACGCAAATTTTTCAATCTCAAATATTTTTTTCGCATTCAAAAACTTTAACCATCATTGAAATTTTTATTTTTTGATTGAAGGGATTTTTCCTTTTGAAAATATATATTTTTTTGAAGCAACTTATTTTTTGATTGAATTATGACAAAAATGTCCTAGCCAAAATGTGGCCCAAACACAAATCAACATTACTTCAAAAAAAAAATAAAAATAAATAAAAATTCAATAAAAAATAGCTTTCGCATGCTTTTTTTTGAGTTTCAAATTTATTTCTGCATTCAAACACTTTTTTTGGACTGAAGCGACTTTTTTTTTGGTTTAAAATATATGTTTTGAGTGAAGCAACTTTTTTTTTTTGATTGAATAATAAAGACACAAATCTACCTCCATATGGCTCCGCCCAGGGGATAATATTTTTTGACTGGGGTAACTACACTGGCATTACACCGGTGGGCGTACCGTATTCAATGGATGACGATTTTGGCGAAAAGTATTGCCTAAACTGCCTGATATAGAATTCCCCTCAAGAATGATGGGAAACAAAAAACACTCATTAACAACTTATTACTATAAATATTCTTGTTAGTTAATTTTATTACTGACACTGTGTTTGCCCCCCCCAAAAGTCAAACTCCGCCTATGGTCAAGGAAATAAAAAAACCTAAACGTTTAACTTGGCCTTAAAATGTTTGCACCGCTATTTTATACATTCCGTAGGTACTACTTTGACTTCACAATTTAATTATCCCATTTAATCACAATTAATCACAAAGTTTGCACCCTCGACTGTGCCGAGCGAATGTTTTGTTGACGTTTCACGCCATCTTTCCAGAAGTACATGTCCTTAAACTAAACTTCAAAATAAAATCTTGCTTACGTTCGAAAGCTGCGATGATATTGGTGGTCGAAGAGAATAGGATTTTATTTTGAAACACCGTCCACCTAAGCTTCCGCCTTCATAGCCAATCGCTGTCAGAGCATCTGTGGAGTTGTTTGCACATTAGCTTGAGAAACTTTGGCACGGCTGTGTCACATTTACAATTAAACCCATGCAGGAGACGAAATGTTCAGCGGAATTCAACCCGTGACGGTTGTGTTTAACAACGCGAAAAATTGTTTCCTCCATGTGCCTGCCAAGTTAATTTCCCATCTCTCTCTGAGCGAGGTAAGCTAACTACAGTTAGCCTGGTTTCCTACTTGAGAAGCACCTGAGATGAATTTGTTGACGGCGCTGGACTTGAGCCCTCCAAGTCAAAATGGATTGGACGTCTAGCCCCGTCAATGGGACTGAAACATGAGCATTTTGGCAGCTGTAACAAGAGTGTATTTCTGGTTTTATTATCAATTTATACAAGAAATGTATAGAAATTTATTTAATAAAATACAATAATGATTAATAGAGCTGGGAATGTTTGGGCACCTAACGATTCGATTACGATTATGATTCAGAGGCTCCGATTCGATTATAAAACGATTATTGATGCACCCTCCTCCTTTTTTTTTTTCTCTCTTTTTTTTTTTTTTTTTTTTTTTATGTTTTGTACGTTAGTTCCAAAATTGTTCAAAAATACTCTCAGGCTAAACCACACTACTATTTCAGTATCAAGTTAACATATAGCAGTAAACAAATATACAAAAATAACATTAAATAAAAAACTCCAGTCCCCATTCTGTATCAGCAGCTTTAAACTACATTCAATTAATTTAATGTTGTGAATCAACCGTTAAATTTGTTAAAACTGCTCCCGTTATTCCATAATTTCCCTTTTGTCTACTTTCGACATGTGAAAGTTTAAAAACTATTTTAAAGATAGATTCAAGTCAATATTTTACCGATTTAGGAGTATTTTAGATAAAAAGTTAATTAGGTTTGCTTGGAAGGTTCGCTACAACAGCCTTGCAGGGAAGTCTCCTGCTTTAAGATGGCGGCCGTTTATAACGCCCGCATCTAGCTTTTTGTAGATGTGCTGCTAACACTACCGAATCTATAATGCATCTAGTCCTATATAAATGATATCCACCTTAACATTATATGGATGTACAGCTTTTCGGCAGCAGTCATGTATGTTGTTGTGTTTTTTTATCTCGTTGCATGAGTTGAGCTAGAGCCGTGAGTTGAGCTAGACCCGTGAGTTGAGCATTGGCATTACTCGAGGGGCCGGGTAATGGGAAGCATGATGTTTAGCTACTCTCGCTCCGTTCCGTCCCGAAGACCGCGCGGCGCGCTGAGTGTTGTGTACTTCCGCTTTACTTCGCATATTTCAATAATCGGAATTTGGATGTTTGTGAATCGTTCTCGAATCTTCCACGGCCGAATCGCGAATAATCTAAGAATCGGAAATTTTGCACACCTCTAATGATTAATAGTGAACTCACTTTGGGTCATGTAGGCCAATGTGATCCATGTTTGTGGACGTCAAGTCTTTTTATGAGGTTTTATATTTTTAATGACCAAAAATAGTCACTTCTTCCCTAAAAAGGCTACAGGACACACCATTAACAGTAACAATTCTATATTGCTATCACCAAAGTTATTTCCCGTGCTAACAAGGTTCTTGTATTCTTGGCGGTTATTGTGTCACGTTATTCTTGATTGGACCGTTATGGCGCACTGCAAGCAACACATCACTTTTGCTCATTAATATTCATGACGTTAGCAATTGTTGCTAGGCGGGTCAACCTCCCATTTGCCCCTAATAGTAAAAGCATGGAAATAGTGCACGAACGAGATGTTTACTGAGGTAAACCTACCAATTCTGTCCGAAAATGATGTCCCTGGTGCCAAATTCACTGGTATAGATGTGGAAGAATATACAAAAGTTCAGTTAAAGTGATGGCTTGAGTGTCGAGGGCTGAAAAAGTCGGGGAAAAAGAGCCGACCTGATCCAGGGATAGCTTTTTTTATCGACACCTTTTTCTTGTGTGCATTGCCTCTCTTGTTTCAACAATCTATCCTTTACCACCATATGCCCTGTCTTTCTTTTATATTATATCCTCTAGTTGTCTTGCGTCTCTGACCGCTCTTGGGTGTAATTTACATTAATTTACATTTTTGTGTAGCGATCGCAAATGCTACTCAATGACAGCCAAAGAACACTTTAACCCTTAAAGACCTGCAACATGAAGCAATTATCAGAGAATCCCAAAATTTGAAAAATAAGGTCCTAATGAAACCTTTTTTTCAAATTTGTAAAAAGAAATGTCAAAATGAATATGTGTAATAAGTAGGGCTGTCAAACGATTAAAATTTTTAATCGAGTTAATTACAGCTTAAAAATTAATTAATCGTAATTAATCGCAATTAATCTCAATTCAAACCATCTATAAAATATGCCGTATTTTTCCTGTAAATTATATATATTCTGTAAAATAAATTGTTGGAATGGAAAGATAAGACACAAGATGGATATATACAGTGGGGAGAACAAGTATTTGATACACTGCCAATGGGAAAATCCATTGGCAGTGTATCAAATACTTGTTCTCCCCACTGTACATTCAACATACGGTACATAAGGACTGTAGTGGGCATTTCACTCTACTGTCATTTAAATCTGTCTATGCTGTCCTCACTCCGAAGCGTCTACTTTTTCCAAAGCTAGACAGCTAGTGAACGACGCCTTAATAATCAGACTTCTTCCTTTTTCATCTGATTTATTAATAAAATAGCCTCAAACCATTGTCCTCTTTAGACCGTCATAAAACTACAAAAAAAAAGTACACAAGCATTGCATTAGCAACAACGTTAGCTTAGCACGCTATATAAACATTCTTTACAACAACCATACTTACGGACAAATCTTGTCCAAGGATCATATAAGCACAACATTACAACGTAGGCTTCAGCCCGAGACGTCGTGCAGCCATATGAACTGGCAAGAAAAAAATAAACCATGTCGCAAAGCGACCACAAGAGTTCGCTGTTGTGCTGCAGCACAAAAAGCCTTGCTGTAAAACTTACCAAAAGGCAGAATACTGTCTGAGCGGGACATGTGCGTTAATTGTGTCAAATATTTTAACGTGATTAATTAAAAAAATTAATTACCGCGCGTTAACGCGATAATTTTGACAGCCCTAGTTATAAGCGCTCTAATATCTATAACCCTAGCTAAATCCCGTTTTTTTTTTCTCATGGAACCTGCAGATGCATGTGTTGCATCCTTCATTTTTTTTTCTCAAAAAGAAAAGAAAAAAACATTCTGAATTACTCTCAAAATCATGAAATTCTAGGTGTATCAAATTTGATACATGTGGCAATAAAGGGTTACATTTTTTCATTAATAACAAATCTTAAGTCTATAATTTTTTTTACAATTTCCCCTTACCAAAGTTGTTTTTTTACAACAGAAAAGGTAACAACAGTGGCAGTCAGGTACAATTAAAATTTTTTTCAGGTCATTCATTGTCAGACAGAAGTAGCACGGCATAACGCCTTGCTAAAAAATGGGTAAAAATATCAAAATGGCTTACCTCTTTGTCCTCTGTAGGACCATGGCCCCCAACAAAATGGTTATTACATATGAAATATGAATGGCTTCACCTTGCTGGCATTAATCTGGTCTTTTGGACGGCCGCTCAAGTTGATCCATTCTTCATTTTTTCCTCCCGAGTTTTTGGTTTCGGGAAATGTATGAAGAAAACATCTTTCATATGTCGTAATGTCTAGAGTCGTTTCCATAAGTCCCATAGCAGCAGTGTTTTACTCGGCATGTTCTTTTTTGAAAGATTACTGGAGAGAAATATAATAATGGTTTGTATGAGA
Organism: Corythoichthys intestinalis; assembly: GCF_030265065.1. Taxonomy (NCBI): domain Eukaryota; kingdom Metazoa; phylum Chordata; class Actinopteri; order Syngnathiformes; family Syngnathidae; genus Corythoichthys; species Corythoichthys intestinalis. The sequence goes on from NC_080416.1 coordinate 30,664,612, forward strand.
GTGCATGTCTATAATGTCCCACTTCCGCTTTACGATGTGATGTCACGTTCTAAAAATAGCATTCGTGCGGTACGCTATTGTAGATTGTGGACAAGGGAGGAAGGAGGCAGTGCACTACTACACTCGGCTCACTTTTGTGTCCGCAGTCACATTCGTTCATTCTTCCCCTCCCAGTCAAAACAGATTGGACATCTCCCTCCGTCCAAGGCGATCAATGAGTTAACAAGGAAGTGACCGAAAAATCTCCCGAAACCAAAAAGAAGTGACCCAAAATCAACCGGAGGTAATCTGGAAATGCCACCAAATCAACAGGAAGTGAACAATTAACAAAAAGTGGCCTGGACATGCCCTAAAATCATCAGGAAATGATCCAAAATGTACAGGAACTGACCCATAAGTACCCTAAAATTTCAAGGAATGGACCCAAAAATAATTCTTAGGCTTCCACTATGTCAGGGAAGTTCAAGTTTGAACTTCAAGACAAGTATCAACTCAATAGTTCAAATGAGAAATGAATAAACAGCCAAGGATTGCCTGCTTCGAAGACTTTATAGAACACAAGATATATATCAGGGGTACAATGGTGTGCTCCAACCAGGAGCTGTGAACACGCAGGAGCACAGTGAGACAAAGTGAGCCAAGTTCCTTTATACTATTGAAAGGGCGTTGCCTAAGGATGCTTAGTGTGAAACAGAAGTGAAACTTATTACAGCCCAACCTGGGGATTTTCCACAGAAAAACATAATGAGTTATGACCTTGAAAACTAGCTCTGGCTGGTACAAGAGGGAGTAAAATCAGCTAAGGCAGTCGACAGAAACTCTTTGTATTATGTTCAAAGAAATATATGTGGACATGAACATGGACACAGTCTCACATGAAAGTATAAAAAACGCATATAGTTTCACAGCAGTTAATGTTTGTATTTTTATAAGCATAAATAAAATATTTTTTCACACACTGACAATAATAGACGTCCAATCGACTTAAACTGGGAGGACTCGCTGTGAATGCTCATATTTCAGGGCCATTGATGGCGCTAGTCTTCCAATCCAGCCAGTGAGTTAACTTATTTGGCGAAAAATAAACTGGTCTGGCAATGAATGTGGCCCGCGAACCAAAATGAGTTTTGACACCCCTGTAGTAGATAACTGTTACTGCTTCATTTTCTCCAGCGTAACGTCAGTGATTTGTGTCCTAGAACCAGGCTTTGGAGTTGTCCTGGAGTCATGATGGACCTCCTGTTTTTCTCAGCTGGACTCTTAGCCGCAGCTCCTCCAACTTTGATAACCACCATGTGGAGATGTGCCGACATCTCGCAGAAAAGTTGGGCCTGCTGGAAGGAGAGGAGGTAAAAGTCTGCCTTTTTTAATGCCACCACTCCAGGGTGAGATACACATTTTGTTTCTCAGGGCTTCTTGAGGGCATGTCCGCAAGTGTCATCAGTGCGTCAAGTGTTTGTGGAGCCACTCTCAGCTGATGACTGGGAGATTTTGGTAGGTTCTCGCATGGCCTTTGCAAGTGAAACATTTTGTACCATGATTGTTCTTCATGTGCCCTGACACTTCCAGGAGCTCCACAGTGGTGCGCTCGAGGAGCATCTTCTGGATCAGATTAGAGTGGTATTCCCAGATGCTGTTTTGCCTGTGTGGGTGGACAGCCACACAGTTCTTTACATTCAGATAGGTAAAAATAAATGGAAAAAAAGATTTTTTTCATCATTGAAAAAAAAAAGATAATTGTCTGATAATTACTTTTTAACTGATATCCTGATGTTGTCCAACTCCAAATCCGATACCGATATATGTGTTCTACGACTTAACATATTATTGCCAATTGTTTTGTGATTCCCCACTGGATGCTTAGATAGATAGATACTTGACATTCTGGTATGCACGAGCGAATACAGAACAAAATGTTGCATTTTACCCACAGTGTTGAGAATGGAATAAATACAAATAAAGTAAAATAAAACGGAATAAAATGATAAAATGTGAATAAAATGGCTGTGAATTGGAGTACAATAATGTGCAAAACAAGCAAGCCAGGAGGAGTTTCCCAATGACACAGTATTTCAATATGCAGTAGATATATGTGATGAGTTTATAATTTTTATATGAGTTTATAATTTTTTTTCAATTCATTTCATTTCATTTTATTTGCACCATGAGTGATTATAGTCTGTCCCTCAGGTTACAAATCCCAAAACATCTTAGTTTGGAGACATCTGAAGATCACTCTTAGCTAGTGCTTTTCACATATTTTCTGAACCCCCCCCCCACACACACACAGGAAGACCCAAACGTTTCCAACTCTCTGCCGCCAGTGTCAATTATATCATTTGTCTATAAAATTATTATAAGTACGTCCCTGCATAACATTGTGCCCTTTTTGATGTGAAAGAAGAAATGGAATATATTAGATCAGTTTGCGATAAATTATAACTTTATTAACAATGTTTTGTTTGTAACCGAAACACATCAATTTGCCTGATTTAAAAAAAGTCACATCCAAAATACACTCAAGGTACATTTTTTGACCATTTAATACTGAAAAATAAAATCAATAAATAATAATAAATTCAAATTGAATAGCAACATTAACTCATGGGGACAATATGCGAAACAATTTTACAGATACAACAAAAAAGAACAAAAACGACTGTGTCATTGGACAGAAGGACATATTATATTTTTGCTGCAGGCAGTATCACCTCCTCTCCTATGGTGTGGGGCTATTTTGCACTGAGCAACTTGGTATGCCACTTTATATGATGCTAACAGTGCTCGGTGGTTTACAGATGTAACACTGACAAAGCGGAACAATTGTTGGCAATATTCCGGACGTTTCCGCTGAAAAAAAATCAAGTGGCTTATCAATTTTATAGGGGTCTAATGTCTTTGTGACGTCTGAGTTGAATTGGCCTCCTGCTGTCTGCTGCAAACATTTTTAGGCACAGTAAACTGACTGGTCTTTCCTCGTCTCACACTTAAGTTTCCAGTGCTCTTTGCTGTGTGCTCTTGTTTGATTCAAAAATACTGCGCACACTCTGAAAATGAGAGCGCAACTGCACCCGACTGAGTGGATGTGCAATTACACTTTATTCTAGTACGGCAAAAAAATATGTTCCCCGAGGTCACATGCCCTAACCCCCGGCATCGCTCCGGGGGGGGCGGGCCCCACTATTTGAGAAGTACTGTTCTAAGCAAAGCCCATGCACAAAGGCTGCAGGCTTGGACCTTAACTTATAACTCAGCATTCACAAAGGCACAAAATTGATGCTGATAATTTCCGATAATATTTAGAATTTATCTGCCACATGATATTATGGGCCAACAATAAAAAATAACACATTTTTTAAAATATTTTTTCATGGAAAACAAGTTGTTTTTGTAATATGTTAAAATAATCATTACATTATTTTTCTTGTAAATTAAAACATTTTTATCCAGAAAGATTTTACCTATTAAAAGAAAATTCTAATTTTCTTATGTAACGTACAAGTACTTATTAGACAGACCTGAAAGGAAAAAAAAGTAAAGTCGCATTTGAGGTTTTTTTTCCAGAAGAAAAAAGTTGTAGTTTTACGGATTTAGTTTGTTTTCACTGTGATTAATATTCCTGCTCGTCATATTTTTGTCATGCAACATTTTTTTTTGCATTTTGATTTTCTGAGGAAAACAATTTTAAAGAGAACCAAAGAAAAGTGTCAATTTAAGATACATTCTCAAGTTCTACAATTGCTTTGAATACATTTGGGTAAAGCAGCAAACAGATTTTATTTCGGTAGCTTTTATATAAATTCCTTAGAGTAAAAAAATATGTTTTTGTAATGATTGTAACATACTGTTAGCAAATTCCCTATTAACCACTGACTTGGCCTCCCTTCCCACAGCGTCCTTGTTACCTTCAGTGCCTTACGGTCGGCTGGAGCCCTTCTCGGAGCTCATGGTAACCCCTAAAAAACACACCAGGCACCCCGAGGTGCCTCATCACAGCCATTGGGACACCCCTTCTACACCTAGACCACCCTTGCAAACCTCACCTCCTCTGAATCAGCAGTGGGGTGGCATCACGGACTTAAAAAGTCTTTTTAGGTACTTGACAAAAGGCTCAAGTGACCCAGTTAGGGAGGTCCCGTTCGTACCGGAAGTCCCCGCGTTGCTGCCGGACGCCCTTTACAGAGTGTGCGGCGCATCTCCTCCTTCCCTCACCACCGCTAGTCATGTAGCGCCAGGCGTTCTTCACATCTTCCCGTGCAGCTACACGTCGGATTTAGACGTCGCTGGAGGTCAACCGGAGCTGACGTACGGCCTGCTATCCAAAGTTCCCTCACCCAAGGAAAGAGCCAAGGTAGAGAAGAAGAAAAATGCGCCGGCAGATGGCGTAGAGGAGGTGAAAGATCAGGAGCTGAAACAGGAGGCCACGGTGGTGCGCTTGGTGTGCCATGATATTGACGAGCTAAGATACACAGAAGGAACCATCCACTGTGGGACATGCTGGGTAAGACTGACAAATACTTCTTACTAGTGGTGTGGGATATGGGAAAAATCCTCTGTAATGTAATGGGCTATTTTATATCACGATAGCATAATGCCACGATGTACCGTATTGGCCCGAATATAAGATGGTGTTTTTTGCATTGAAATAAGACTTAAAAAGTGGGGGTCGTCTTATATTCGCGGTCTAGACATCATACCCATTTACGACGCTAGATGGCGGCAGACATAATTGAAGCGATGTTCTGTCATGACAGATCTCAGCTACGCTCGTTTATCCAGTTTGCATTATTTTATTGCAATGTTTTTCTTTATTCATATTTGTTTCAAGACTACAGTTACAGTTAGACTTCACTTTGATGGTTAATGCAGTTATTGCATTATGACTCACAGACACTCGAAGGCGAAAGACGCATTTTCCTGGCTCCGTTATCTGTCTCTGATAACTCAGGCGCCAGCTGGAAGAGAAAACCTCCCAAATATGCCTAATGCACCGAAAAGAGGAGAAAAGACAGACAAGAATGAAGAAATGGAAGATTTAAAATCTTCTATGCAAAAATTAGAGCTAAAATTAGAGCAAATTATGGCTGAATTCCTGAATTCTGAATTCTTGGTCCAAAATCGGGACCTCTTGAAGCAGAATCAAGACATCTTGAAGGAATTCCAATTGCTGCGGGCTGAAAACGAGCAACTGAAGAAGACAATGAAAGAGAGAGATGATCGTATCAAAAACTGGAAGCTTTGGCAGAGGATCTGGATCAAAGTGGACGTGCAAATGATCTCCTCATCACCGGTATCAAAGTGAGAACACGCGCATATTCGCAAGTTCTTCAGGGTGATCATGAACCAAACCATGCAACGGTGGAAAAACAGGTGACTGACAAGTTACAAGAATTGGGAATAAGAGTGGAACAGCAATTCATTCAACAATGCTTTCCGCTAGCTTCACGAGGGAATAAACCCCCAATGATACTTATGAAGCTTACTGATCAAAAGAATAAGATAGCTCTCCTCAAACAAGGTCGTCTCCTGAAAGGATCCAACATCTTCTTCAATGAGAATCTAACCCGCCGCAACGCTGAAATAGCAAGAAAGGCACATCAACTGAAGAAAGCGGGAAAGATTGAGAGTACGTGGACCGCAGATTGCAGAATTTTCGTCAAAACACAAGACCAGAAAACGAAAGTTATCAAGCAAGTCGAAGATCTGGCAGCTTATGAAAACTAATCATGACCCAAGTAGCGGACTCTATGCTCTTATCACAATTACAGTTGGAAGACCCATTTGAAGATTGTTCCAATGAACCAAATGACATATTCGATCCTGATAAATACTTTTATGTTTCTGGATCGGATCAACTAATTACTGAATTATGAACTAATCTACTGGATCTAATCAACATAACGAGCACATTGCCACGATTGACAATGGACTATTGTGAAAATGAACAATCAGAGGGGATGGTTATTATAAAAAAAAAAAAAAAAAAAAAACTTGTAATCATTACGAAATCTGAATGTCAAAAATTGATATTTGATATTTTCTGTGTCCTATATGGTATACTGGGGACGGGTTTCAATAAGCTTAGGCTTCTCCCGTCAGCCCTTTTCTTTTCGGGTTGAATTAATTGTAAAATTGTATTGTATAAATGCTGTATGTTTGTTTGGATTTGTCATGCCTAACGGGAAAATAAATAAAAATAAAAAATAAAAATCAATTGCAATTTTGTAGTTTTGTCACAATAGATTGGTTTATTTACATTTCAAAAACCAGAAGCCATTAATTTACAAATGTGATTGCACTTTAGTTTACATATTTAAATGTTCAGATATTAAGATTACAATAACATGTTTTTTCTCTCATATACTGTATATTGTTATAATTATTTGTTTCAGATGTTCTGTAATTTCTGTTAAAAATTAATTTGGTGTTCAAAAAGTCTTTTTTTTCAAACTTGAGTCTTGACAAAGAGGGGGTCGTCTTATAATCAGGGCCGTCATTTATTCGGGCCAATACGGTAATTGATATTTTTCAATCATTTGATTCGGCAAAAAACAGCCATAACAGCTTTCCCCCCCTCACTTTTCCCATTCTTATTTGCCACATGGATAAAACAAGTGCATGCATGTAGAGTATATTATTAAAATATTTTCTTTGCTCGTGAAATACTTTCCCCCCAAAAAAGAAACTTTATTTTTAATGAATTGTCCTTATAGCACTAATTGCATTTTGTTCATATAGTAACACAGTTCATTCATGTCATTCTCTTAAACAAATTGCCATAGAATTACCATCGTTGACCTCATTGGCTTCAAGACCACTTGGTGGTGCTATACCTTACATCCAAGGAACCACCATGAAGCTTTGAGCCATGTGCAAATCAATAGGTTGTAAAGGTTAATTGCTTCAAGAAGCTTTATTTGGCCATCAGTACATTTGTCTACCTTTCCATGCTTGTTAAAAAACTAAATGATTTCCAAACCTTCCATTTAAGTTGATGAACGCTGTAGATTTCATCTGTTGTAGTCCACTATATTGTAGCTTTATGCCTCATACCTCCCAGCATGTATTGCGGTCCTATAAATGTAAACGTTTAAAGTTCATGTTGTGTGATATTTATTCTTCAGTTACTGTTTGTTGTTTGATGACTTGATAGTTCTATTTAGTTTATGTGATAATTTTAGTTTTGAGTTTGAATGATATTTGACCTGCTATTTCCCTCTGTTACGTTGAATATAAACTTACTAATTTATGTATACAATGTAAGTGCAAGTAGTTCAGTGGCGGTTTTTGAATGATCCATGCGTTCAGACTGATTGTACTCTGGATCTTACAAACAGACTGACAACTGATTCATATCGATTTTTACAACACCTCTACTTAGAATCTTTGTTTGGAGACATCTAGAAGTCACCTTAAAGAGCTTACGACAGTAGAAAAAAAAGTCTTAAATAGCATTATTACGTGAATTAGAATTATATTTTGAGACGATTCGACTATATACAACAATTTAGCAAAGCGCAGATGACGAGAAATTAGTCTTTTAATCTGCCGGTTAGCCACGCCTACCATTATAGGGCTCAACAGGTGGATGACATCAGCGGGAGACTGGGCTCATCGGTTTTACTATACATTGAAGGGGAATTATTCAGAACGAGGAAAACACGACGAAGAGAGCCGCAAAATGTCATTGTTTCAGTCTCTCTACTCCAATATTTTTACAGGATATTCTTTTTATCCAAGTATTTTTCCCCAATAGCTAAATAAATGGCTTGAGAAGGACCATTCAGCCCGTCGAGGGGGAACTATTCACAATGAGGAAAACGCGACGAAGAGATCTGCAAAATGTCATTGCTTCTGTCTCTTCAATATTTTTACAGGATATTCTTTTTATCCAAGTATTTTCCCCAACTGCGAAATAAATGGCATAGCCATGACAAATAACAGTCTTGTGCTAAATGGAATAAGAAATAATAAAAATGCACTTATTCAGGACGACATGGCAAAATTACTCCATAATGGTCAAAACTCTCGACTTCACCTTTACTGTCGCACCTCCCAAACGATATTTTATGACACCTAAATCGGACATATGTCATTTCCCTTCCCCGGCTTCGGCGAATGTAAACAAACCAAGAGGCGTGACAGCTAGCCGACATGCTAACCCGAACTGAGTGATGTTTCAACGTCTTCGAAGTGGAAAATCACACATAACTAGCCCGGATTATTTGACATGACGACTGGGTTGTCAATTGTCTTCGCGGATCGGCAAACCGCCCGGCGGAGAGCAATTTACAGCTCGTTCCCCGGAGGAGGGCGACTGCAGTTGTTGTGCAGCTAACGTGCAGCTAATGTGAACGAGGAGAGCTTTTTACATGCCTGTCAATGATCAAACGTAAGTAGTCCTTTATTTAAAGTTTGTAGTGTTTACGTTGTAATCGCTGTATTAATATTTGACATAATACAAAACAAGATGTTTACTCACTTCCTCGTAAGTCCAATGGTCCCACAGTAGTAGGGCTTGGCCAATATCCACAGTGAATGGGAACCTTTTGAAACTCCAAAAAGGCGCACACGCCTCTCCCTCATAAAGCAAGATTTTTCTGCAGCCGTTTGGCTGGCTTGATGCGAAAAATAAACGTATTAATCCGCAAAATCAGCTGAATCCTTAGTCCTCATACACAACAGTAGGCTGTATAGTGAAGAGGAGTCATTCTCTCGTACACGTCACAGCGCCCTCCTCCTCAATGCAAGACCGAAGCCGGAAGTTGCTCATTTTCATGGCGCGGGATTAAAAAAACTAAATAAATATAGCGATCGCTTCCACACACATCCAAGCGGTCCATATCATTCAGGAGCATAAAATACCGCATGTATTATGAAATAAACATGCTTTTTCGTGTCACATGCACTTTAAGCATAGCTGATGTTCTAAACTGACCAGTAAGTGCACAAGGGCTACAGGCTTGTACTTTTACTTGCTGCCCAACATATCAAGATATTGGCGGTATAAGGTCGTCGTGCTGATTTGTCATTTTATATCTCATTGCTGCTTATTATTTGATTGTGCTACAGATTCCTCCAGTATTGGCTGCCAGACTCAACATCCTCCCACATTCTACAGTAAGAATAAAGCCAGTGACATCGACAGTTAAAGTAGCATCCTCCATCCAACTATGGCCTCAAAAACCACTAGTAAGTTTAAAGGAATTCATGTTAATGTATGGTATCGTGTGCAGATTTACAAAGGAAGAATATTTTTTTAGATGAAACATTTTTAGTATGACCTAAGTAATATAGTGGTACCTCTACATACGAATTGTTCCAGGACCTGGTTTGTAAGTCGAAATAGTCACATGTCGAGTGTGATTATCCCATAAGAATATATTATAATTCGATGAATTCGTTCCACAGGCCGAAAACCTATGCTAAATCCTTCATAAATACTGCAGATACAATTACAAATAGCAATTACACATGGCAAAACAAATTGATTATAAATACAAATCATAATAATGTAACGAATCGGGTTCTAATGTGGCGGTTGTGTTTTGCATACTGTTCCTGAACAGACGAGAAATAAAAGAGATGTGTCAAGGTACCACTCTATTACTAATTCTTGGTTAAAAAAAAAAAGGCTAATGTGAAAAGTGAAAATCTTTTTTTATTTCTTAAAAAAATTATTTATATTGCAAAATTAAGTACATTTCTTTCTTTTGGGGGCGGTAATGAACACATTTTTTCCTCACTGGAATTCCAGACTGAGGCGGAGGAGGACGAAGATATCCAGACAGCTTTCTTGAGCTGGCTGCACACTCAGACTCACAGACCTCTGGCCTGCCTGACACCGCGAGTTGGCTCCGTCCTCCTACACGCGACTGACGGTGATTCATATCTGCCAGTCTTTATAAAACACCTTTATGATATGCTCATTTCAACTACATAACCTGTGTTGTTCAAGATATTTTTAAAAAGTAGTTAGTTACTTTACTAGTTATTCAATTATGAAAGTAACTCCTTTGTTACTTTACTTCCGTAACTACTTTGTTACCTTACTTTCCACCCTGAAAAGCCTCCACTCTCAGTGTAATGCTCACTTGCCTTTGCAGCGTGTCCTAGTGTTTGTTCAACCCGAGTTTTGTATATGTGAAAAAAGATTTGAATCAAATTTTGCTGCTTCGAGGATTCATTTAATTAAAATGGTGTTGTGTATGTGTATATATTGTGATATATATATGGCGGAAAACACAGACAAGGCTGAAAAAGCAGTTTCTGCTCTTGCACCCCCCTTTCAAATAAACTGCTGTATTTTAAGCCAAAAGAACTGTTGTGTTTGATAGAACAATACGTATGTCTATATGCTGCTATAGCAGTTTCATGGCTTATTAAGCCCCTAAACTATTTTTTTTTTGTCCGTTTTACCCTGGAGACACCCATTTACAGATACCGCGCAACCGCTTTTTTTCAACCCAGCCATAAAAAGAAGGTAAATAATTATATTATTCAAAATGTCTATCATTTTTAGCTTCAAATCATTAATTGATGTCTAATATTTAGTTAAAAAAAAGACTATAAAATTATTCACACGCATATTTTAAAATTTTAAACAAATTACGTCACAATGAAAAAAATGGTGACTGTAAATAGGTCACGGCTATCTACCTCATAACTGTCGCTTTATTTTTGTTACCATCGCATTGTCCCCGATATTTCAGATAAAAAATCGATCCAAACAAAGAAAAATTGGGAAAAAAAGTTTAAAAGGGTAAATATTTGAAAAAAAAAAACATCTCGACAGCTCCTTGATGTCTGAGATTTCTGCATTGCGACCCTTGTTATATTACAGTGTTTCACCCATAAAATTCCCCAAAAAGTCACAGCTATCACAGTGTTGACGCTCGGTGACCCATGCTACACGGAGTTTTGGATCGAAACAATATGCAATAATACCTCGTTAAAATCATGGTGTCTTTAATAATACTCTCTCATGCTCTCACTTTTTTTTTTTTTTTTTTAAATGCCTTCCTGTTCAAAGTTTGTCTTCTGCCAGAAAATTGAGATTTTAAGCTTTCCAATAATGTATCACACATGCATATAGGGCAATTTTGAAATTTGACCAAATTGGGGGTCTCAGAGCTGAACTTCAAGTCACCTTTGCGTTTTCCGCCATATATATACACACATATATATATATATATATATATATATATCGTATTAGTGCTGCAAAGATTAATCGATTAATTTGAGTAATTAGAAAAAAATCTTCGAATCAAAATTTGCTGCTTCGAGTATTCGTTTAATTAATGGTGTTGTAATGGTTTGTTTTCAAAGTGTTTGCATTTAGTTTTATTTATTTGGGTTGATAAATTGCCCTTTAGTGGCAAGAGTGAATATAACTCATTAAAATGGCTGAATCCAACTGCTACCTGTTAAGACCAACATAATGTAGGTTTTTGTTTATGCTAATATGTTGACGCTAATATGTTGTTTTTCATGCATTCATAATTTAGTTAATAGGTATATTTAGCAATTTTTTGTGGGAATATATGTTTGAACGATTAGTTAAGAGCATTGGAAAAAAACGCGAGTATTTTATAACCGTGAAGCTAGCGGAATTTTGCTATGCAAGTTAGCCAACTGTTTTGTTGTACAGTACTTATAGCCTTATCAATTTTTCTATCATTTGAGGCTAAGCTCAGGTATTTGAATTTATTTTTAAATGAAAGTGCAATTCTGCATAGCTTGAAGAAACATTCGGGAATTTTTTATTCACACTTAATGCAATCTGTATATATTGTATATCTCCTAAAATTCATTCTGCAACACATTAAATGTTCTTAATCTGATGATTCGATTATTCGAACTAACTAGTTGAAAGATTAATTGCTTACCGAAATAATCAATAGCTGCAGCCCTACTTCATATTGTCTGTAACTAGGGCCGTTATAGAATGAGAAAATGTAATGAGTTACGAGAGAAGGTACAGCCAAAAGTATTTTTGTAACGTAACAAATGTAAGGGCGTTCGTAGTTAGACACTGTGAATAACACCGAAACGTTTTCTTTCTAGACAAATTAGAGTTCACTGTCACAGTGCTGAAACCAGAATCCGAACCTGAGAGTGAACCACCCGACCAACTCTTTCTCCTTTCACCTTCAGTCTTACAGAAGAAACATATCCAGGTTGGTTGGATTTGTTCTGGTACAAATATCCTTCACCATCTCACTTTGTTCCTTGTCCAGGTAGTACGAGAACCAGTGTCTGCACCACCAGTTGAGATTGACCCACCGAAACAAGATCTTCCATCGCTTTCTTCTCTAGGGTCTGTCTAGAATACACTAATACCTCGACATATGAAATTAATCCGTTCCAGAGTTACTTTTGTATCATGATTTTTTTCATATATTGAGCCGCGTTTTACATGTTAATAGCCTAAATCAGGGGTGTCCAAACTTTTTGCAAAGGGGGCCAGATTTGGCGTGGTAAAAATGTGGGGGGCCGACCTTGGCTGACGTCCTTTACGTAGAACAATATATTTAAGCAAAATTTAGCAAGCCATTCAGTGTGTCACATTTGCTTTATTATTTTTTTTAATGAATAATTTCAACAATCTCGCAACTAGCCTTTGCGGCGTTCTCTTTCGACTCTCGGCCTTTTGCGAAATACTACTGCTGTGAAATTAAACTAGCTTCAAGTGCTTCAATTTCTCGCTGCTTATCTTCCCTGTAATCTTGTCGTACATGTCAGCGTGTCTTGTCTGGCAATATCGCCTCACATTGAAATCTTTAAAAACAGCGGCTGTCTCTTTGCAAATGAGGCAAGACACAGTTGTTGCATATTTTACTGAAGAAATAGTCCAATTTCCACCTATCCTTGAAGCGTCGGCCGTCACAGTCAACTTTTTTTTGTTGATTGTCGCCATTTTAGAAAATTGGAAGAAGAGGGTTACACGGAGTAATGTTGCTTAGCCCTTAAATACCTGCAACATGAAGCTATTATCAGAGAATCCCAAAATTTGAAAAATAGGGTCCTAATGAAACCGTTTTTTCAAATTTGTGAAAAGGAAAGTCAAAATGAATATGTGTAATAAGCGCTCTAATATCTATAACCCATGCTAAATCATGTTTTTTTTCTCATGGAACCTACAGATGCAAATGTCGACTTGCATCCATCCTTTTTTTTTTTTTTTTTTTTTTTTAAAAAGAAATGTCAAAATTCTAAATTAGTCTGAAAATCATGAAATTTTAGGTGTATCAAATGCGATACATTTGGCAATAAAGGGTTAAAGTGCTGCTGCCTTTTAGTGGGTAAATAGAGGAGCAGCGTTTCGTGTGTAAGCTACTTCATATGCTGGTTGCAGTACTGCTGACCAATTTATTAAGTCTGTGTGCGCACCAGATGTTATTGATTTTATGACAGAGGCTGGGGGCCGGATGAAATTTGACCACGGGCCGCATTTGGCCCCCGGGCCGGACTTTGGACATGTCTGGCCTAAATCGTACCAAGCACTACTTAAATGCATGACTCTTACTTGAGTAAAAATTTTGGCTACTCTACCCACCTCTGCAAATAGCACGGGGGTAATATGTTCACGTCTAGATATACTATTTAAAAATTAGGCAGGAGCACTCTGAACAAGTTGCAGACGCCAAATAGAGCACTTGGATGGGTGAAATTGCCACCAATAGATACATAATCTAAAGAAAAAATCCGGAACTCACATTGTATGATTTTTCAATAAATTATTATTTATTATTAATTAATCAATCAATATTTATTATTTACTTATAATAAATTTCAGACCTCTACCTATTTTATAAGTGGGTGAACTTGCTAAATCACAAGGGGTGCAAATACTTTTTCTCCTCACTGTATATGGAAATATATAATCTAAAATATTCATCAGTGTTTGTTTCTGTATCTTGTCAGTGGGGTGGACGAGTTGAGCAGTAGAAGCTTTGAGTTCATCTCGTACAGTCTGCTGGCGTCTCCTTTGTCCAGAGAGCTGCTTGGAGTCATTGGACGAGGACTCAAAGGAGGTGCCCTGCTCATTACTGGCGCACAAGTGAGGCTATTTGTGTTTACAGCGCATATTACTTCATGTTGTACTGTTGTTGAGTTAGAAATAAAACAAACAGAAACAAATCCAATCACAAATACAGTGCTTAGCACATCACAGTTAGTTTCCCTTGATGGCCCATTATGTCGGCCAACCCTTATAGTTACCGTAATTTTCAGACTATAAGACGCTACTTTTTGTTAATTTATTTGGGTTAGTAGGTAACACTTTACTTGACAGTGGCGTCATAAAGTCATGATTATGACACGATGCTGTCATGGGCATTAATGAATGCTTATGACAGATGTCATTAAGGCTAGGTTCATACTGCAGGTCTTAATACACAAATCAGATTTTTTGTCATACATGTTTTTTTGGCGTGCCCATTCAGACTGTCTTTGTCCATTGAGACCGTTCAAGTATTACTCATGCGTAGGGATGGGAATCGAAATCCGATTCCAATTCGGAACCGGTTCCGAGTGTTTCGAGGCCTCGACATCACAATGAAAAAGCCTTAACGATCCCTTTAACGATTCCTAAAGACGCGTATTGCGTCGTGACGTGTCTTGTTGTCCAGACGCATCAAACTAGCATGGCGCCAAGAACCACTCGCTCCAAAGTTTGACTACACTTCACCAGGAAAGAGTGTGAAAATGAAAGGTTACGACGGGTAAGCACGAGCATTGCAGCCATAAACATAACAATGACAGCACGTAGGTTCAAACGCTCCAAAGTGTGTCTTCACTTCACGAGGAAAAATTACAACAAAGCGACTTGCAGTCATTGCAAGGTGGAGATTTGCTGACTTTATTCAACCATCACTTGAAGAGTGAAACTAAGAATAGAAATGAAACAAATCAATTGCGTCCCCAATAACAAACAGGTTTGCATCAACGTAAATCAGCGATGATGAGCTGCTAATAACAGTATGGTTAGCATTCGTTCGCTAGCATTAGCACATCGTTCAAACCACTACACAACTGGATTTAAGTGTCCGATCGCGAGTGGAAACACAACAACAACAACACAAAAGATGATACATACAGGCGTTGCCTCTGTAGATATTAACATTAGCAAAGAACGTTGGCTCGTAGAAGTGTTTCCCTCTCTCACTAACTCGCCCACTCACTTGGATGCGGCATTTCTTCTTTGGGTGTAAGCGCGCTCTTCTTCACGTGAGCGCGTTCTTCAAGTGAGGAAGCGCAAGGGCGCCCCCACTTGAGCGTGTAAGCGCCACAAAAACTAAAAGGCATGCAATTCAATGTAATGGTAAAATAATACACGTTAACCCAGGAGTCCCCAAACTCCGGCCCGTGGCCCAAATACAGCCCGCCTCCACATTTGGTCCGGCCATTTAGATTTTTTTTTTTTTTTCTCAATCGTGTTATTTATTTTCTGGCCTTTTCCTTGAAGAATTCAGAGAGGGTTATTTGGTTATTATCTATTTAAGTAATAGTGTTTTTATTATTAATTATTATTATTATTATTATTATAAAGAGTCCAGAAAGGGTTATTTGATTGTGGCTTTCTGAAAAACAATAATTTTTTACATTTATGCACTTCTGCAATCGTCACACTTTTTCTGTTACAAACTGACCCCGGCCCCTCATCAGAGAAGGGAAAAGTTATGTGGCCCTCACAGGAAAACGTTTGGGGACCCCTGCTTTAACACATATTGCCAAAGGCAGAACAAAAACCTATCTGCCAATATATACCAATATTTTTTATTTCTATTAGATAAATGTTTCAGTAAAATGTTACTCATTCTTGTGTATTTGCCACTTATTGCCACAGTTAACATTGAGGCTTTGGGCCTCTTTTGATCTCGTTGTGTTTGTAAGGTTGTGACTTCTGATTAAACAAACTCGATGCCAATCAAAACGTTTATTCTTCTTTTTCCCCAAATTAGAATCGATAAGAGAATCGATAAAGAATCGAACCGTTAAGCAATATCGATAATGGAATCGGAATCGTAAAAATCCTATCAATTCCCATCCCTACTCATGCGCACCAATTCGCAGTCTGACATGCGCTGAGCAAGAAGACCCGCATGCGCAGAAGCATCAAAACAAATGACATCCGTCATCCGTCATTCCAGGGCGAATCATAGTTTGATTTCCAAAAAGAGGACACAAATAACTAGAGCTGTCCCGACTAGTCGACATAGTCGACGTCATCGATGACGTAAATCCGTCGACGAGCACAACATCCCGTCGACGGTTAATGAAGGGTTAAAAAAATATATGCGCGGAAAGTTCAGAATGTCAGATGCTCTGTATGCAAGCGGGGAAAGCGGCACAAACCCAAAAAACCGCACCAGCGTGTCCAAAACATTGACTTATTTCAAAGAAACAAAGGAGCGTATACTCTTCCGTCCTGTCTCTTCAATGCCAAGCTTGGCTGCACGTCGGCCGTGAATAAACACCTCAAGCGCCGTAACCCAGTTTGTACATTTTTTTTTTTTTTTTTCATTTTTTGTACACCAGAGGGTGCTGTCGCCTTACTAAATAATAATGTTTCATTGACAATGGGCCTGTAAGTGCTATTAGTATTGTTCTTAATGCTAACTGAAAGGTTTATTTCACGTTATGGTTTATTTTATGGTATAGAAAATTATATAAGGTTAAAAGGTCATAAATATATACAGTATATACAGTGATTGCACTTAAGGGAGAGATTGTCAATGATAAGGTAATAAATTAAGGTAAAGGCAATTCATATAGGCAATTCATTGATATATAAATAAGGTTTAAAAGGAAAAAGGTGAAAAGCTTTTGTTAATTTCTAATTGTGTTGTTTTATTTGTGTGCACCGTAGCTTTTACAGTGTGATTACATCAAGGATGGAATAAAAGTTGTAAACCACCAGTTTAAGAGACCATCTTTTCAATCGGGATGCTACACTAGTTAATTCTATCAGCATTTGAACTCATTGTTTATTTGTGATTTATTATTGTTATTTACGTGTTTATTTGTACTTTAATAAATAATTTAAGTGTTCCAATATGTTTTTTGTGAATTGATAAGCGTCAACAAAAATTTCATTGCTAAATTAGAAAACAAAAAAATATATATATATATATTTTTTTAATTATTAGATTAGTCGACTAATCGTAAAAATAGTCGGTTGACTAATCGGGAGAAAATTAGTCGTTTGGGACAGCCCTACAAATAACAGACATAAATAATCCCCATTTAGGCTTATTTTCAAAGTTTGTCCGTGCATGTCACACACACATATGGGCAGTTTGCCCTGACTCTCGGCCGTGTAAGCGATCTTAAAATATTGCTCATATAGAGCAGAGAGAAAACCGATCATTCTCAGGCTTATCCTCAACCCATTTTATTTTTTTTATGACTGTTGTCAAGCCTGACCCTTCCCCAAAAGCAGCTGCACTGCTACCGTTGCGCGCCGTCCCTCTCGCTCTTTGTTGACGTAATTGCTGCATGAATACTGATTTGGGAGACTTGACAGTTCAGACCGCCGCGACATTTTGGAAAGATGTGACCCAGATTGGATTTGAAATGGTCCACTTCTATGCGACTTGTCCCATTCAGACCGTCAAGTTAATGCCTGACTCGAGTCGGAAAAACATGAAAAAATCGGATTCGTGCATTAAGACCTACAATATAAACCTAGCCTAAGCGTCATCCGGCAAATTTTGTCACTTACCTAATTTATGTCCAGCTCGGATCTTTTTCATCCACTCAAAAGTGAAATAAAACATGTCATACGCGTTCATTATTGCTCATGACGGTGTCATGTCATAATTATGACGGTCTTATGAAAGTATAATTAGGCCGCTGTTAATGTGTTACCGGGTAATATCTTTTGGTGTAAATATTCCAAAGTACAGTGGCTTATAGTCTGGTGCGGCTTACAGTGTATCTCAAAAGTGAGTACACCCCTCGCGTTTCTGCAGATATTTAAGTATCTTTTCATGGGACAGCACTGACAAAATGACACTTTGATACAATGAAAAGTAGTCTGTGTGCAGCTTATAAAATGGGAGTTTTTTAAAAATTTATTTTCCCCTCAAAATAACACAAAATATAGCCATAAATGTCTAAACCCCTGGCAACAAATTGAGTACACCCCTTAGTAAAAGTTGTCAATATTAACCATTTAACACCTAAGCCTATTTTGGCCGAATTTTCATGCCTTTGATGTTGCTTTTTGTGATACACTGTATCTATGAACAAATGCAATTTTCGTGTCAAATTTGGTGGGTGGCGAAAATTACAGTAATTCATTTGGCTGCCATTGACAGACGGTCAACCCGTTTTGACTGGGAGGTCCAAAATGGTTTGCACGCCTGGCTTCGGCAAGGCATTAAAACTAGGGCTGCCACGATTAATTGACGAATAATCGATAAGCAAATGAATCGACAGTTATTTTGATAGTCCATGAATCGTTTCGAGACATTTATTGGACTTTGTCCTTATTTTTGATTCTGTTAATAGCTAATTTTTCTTGCTCATTTTTCCAATTAAAAAAAGGAAACTGAAATATTCTTTTTCTCTCATTTTTTCCACTTATTTTTTTTTCATATTCATTTGCAATTATAAAAAAAGGGGGGGGGCTGTAAACATAAGGAGTGGGACCCTCTAGGTAGCTCATGATACGATTGAGTTTGTGATACAAGTTTCAGGATACCGATGATCTCACGATATAGCGATACAACAATCATCGATATATGGGTCAGAAAATCATTCCACAATATATTGATGGGATTGATAATGCATTTCTTTGAATTGGGTACCGAGCGAGTGGGATGTCCCTATTAAAGTGCACATGTTTTCGTTAGGGTAGTGGGAAAAGCGCCCTTTCTCGCGCCCTCTGCAGGAAAGCAGCAGACGACGTGGATGCGCATGTGGAAGTGGTGGAATGTAAAATGTTACAAGGTGCTTCCCTGCTCCTACTACCATGCCATTTTTATTTTTCTTAAATTTAATGAATACTTTTTTTTTTTCATAAGGCAAAAGGGCAGAGACGATTCGTCGGACATTACAGGAGGTTTTCACCGAGGCGGAATGGAGGCAACCTTCTGTGGTTCTGTTGGATGACTTGGATGACGTGGCCAGAGCGCCCACCTCACCCGAGCACGAGGAAGGACCCGAGGAGCTGCTCCACCTACACGTCGCTCAGAGTAAATACACAGTACATTAATGGTGACTTATGTTTTCATGTTATTGTGATGAATTGTTTTTGTTTGCAGGTTTGATGGACATAGTGGATGAGATGGTGGAACGTGATGCGCTGATTTGTTTGATTGTAACCAGTGAGGATGAACGCTCCTTACACAGCACTCTTACTCAAGTGCAAGGAAGGCATTTCTTCCAGGGCTTCACTCACATAAACCCCCCTGAGCAGGTAGCTCTCAGTTTTTCGATTTGTTTGTCAGTCTTCTTTCTGCCTGTTTATTTTGTCTATGTAAAGTATGTCTATGATACTGTATAACTTAATACACTACAAAAAAACCTCCTTAAAAGTAGTTCAATGTTCTTGTTTTTAGTGTAAATCTATTAGAAATAAGTGAAATTATCAGCCATGCTTTAAGTAATTTATTCTCAGATTTCTTGAAATACTGTCATGGGTCGTCCCCGTGGCCTCTCGCTAGTGGGACATGCCCGGAACACCTCTCCAGGGAAGGTGTCCAGGAGGCATTTGAACCAGATGCCCGAGCCACTACAGTTGGCTTGCGACCGGATGACTGAGCTTCTCACTCTGTCACTAAGGGAGAGCCCGGACACCCTGCTGAGGAAACTCATTTCAGCAGCTTGTATCCGGAACCTTGTTCTTTCGGTCACGAGCAGTGGGTTTTGAGCGAAACACCCTGCGATTTTTAAGTGTGAGTTCTCCCACTTAGAAATGATGGGCGGGTTTGAAATTTTTATAGTAGGTGCTTGTCCACTGTGAGAGACGATCTAAAAAAAATTATCCAGAAATCACATTGTATGATTTTTTTTTTTTAACAATTTATATTATGCTAGTGCAAATAAGTATTTGAACGCCTATCTATTAGCTAGAATTTTGGGCGTCAAAGACCTGTTAGTTGCCTTTTAAAAGTCTAACGAATTAGTGGAGTGGAGGTGGACGTTTTGAATCTGACTTTTTGACCTGTTTGAGGCGGTTAGCTGCATATAAACACCTGTCCACCCCATAAAATCAGGAAGACTCTAATTCCTAACATGGTCAAGACCAAAGAGCTGTCCAAAAACACCAAAGACAGAATTGTAGACCTCTACACGGCTGGACAGGGTTACGGGGCAATTGTCTAGCAGCTTGGTGATATAAGATCCAACGTTGGAGCATTTATTAGAAAATGGAAGAAGCTAAACATGACTCTCAATCTCCCTCGGACTGGGGCTCTATGCAAGATTTACCTCGTAGGGTCTCAATGATCCTTAGAATGGTGAGGAATCAGCCAAGAACCACACAGGAGGTGCTGGTCAATGGTTACTAGTAGCTGTTGGTAATACACTAAGACATCATGGTTTAAAATCATGCATGGCACAGAAGGTTCCCCTGCTTAAACCAGCACATCTCCAGGCCTGTTTTAAGTTTGCCAATGACCATTTGGATGATCCAGAGGAGTCATGGGAGAAAGTCATGTGGTCATATGTAGAGGTTCAACAATTAATCGACAACTAATCGATTAGCAAATTAATCGACAACTATTTTGATAACTGATTAATCGTTTAGGACCTTCTTCACCTTAAACATTTCTGAATTCTTGAAATTATAACAAATATATACCGGTATATACATATATAACTTCTCAGTTGTAAATATCAGATTTCTTCATTATATTTTTAAGTCAAAGTAGGACATGAACAAAAATCTGATTTTACGTTGGAAAACAACAATTCACATTTTTGCCAATTTTTGGACATTTTACTGTCTAAACTAGCTTCTTAATAAGGTTGCAACAACTAATCAATTAAAGGGAATAATAAATTAGTTGCCAACGAATTTGATAATTGATACAGTTGTCGACTACCATTAAAGTGCCTGTGACACGAAAAAGCATGTTTATTTCATAATTATTATTTTATGCTCCTGAATGATATGGACCGCTTGGATGTGTGTGGAAGCGATCGCTATATTTATTTAGTTTTTTGAATCCCGCGCCAGGAAAATGAGTGACTTCCGGCTTCGGTCTTGCATTAAGGAGGAGGGCGCTGTGATGTGTACGGTAGAAGACGTCCTCTTCACGCTACAGTGTACTGTTGTGTATGAGGACGAAGGATTCAGCTGATTTTGCGGATTAATACGTTTATTTTTCGCATCACGCCAGCCAAACGGCTGCAGAAAAATCATTCTGTATGACGGAGAGGCGTATGCGCCTTTTTGGAGTTTCAAAAGGTTCCCATTCACCGTGGATATTTACTGTGGGACCATTGGATTTACGAGGAAGTGAGTAAACATCTTGTTTTGTATTATATCAAATACGAATACAGCGATTACAAAGTAAACACTACAAACTTCCTTTAAATGAAGGACTACTTACGTTTGATCATTGATAGGCATGTAAAAAGCTCTCCTAATGCATTAGCAGCAGCACGTTAGCTGCGTTAGCTCCAGCCACCCTCCTCCGGGGAACGAACTGTAAATTGCTCTCCGCCGGGCGGTTTGCCGATCCGCTAAGACATTCGACAACCGGGTCGTCATGTCAAATAATCCAGGATAGCTATGTGTGATTTTCCGCTTTGAAGACTTTGAAACATCACTCGGTTCGGGTTAGCATATCGGCTAGCTGTCACGCCTTCTGGTTTGTTTACATTCTCCGAAGCCGGGGAAGGGAAATGACATATGTCCGATTTAGGTGTCATAAAATATCGTTCGGGAGGTGCGACAGTAAAGGTGAAGTCTACAGTTTTGACCATTATGGAGTAATTTTGCCATGTCTTCCTGAATAAATGCATTTTTATTTTTTCATATTCCATTCAGCACAAGACTGTTATTTGTCATGACCATGCCATTTATTTAGCAATTGGGGAAAATACTTGGATAAAAAGAGTATCCTGTAAAAATATTGAAGTAAAGAGACAGAAACAATGACATTTTGCCGCTCTCTTCGTCGCGTTTTCCTCATTGTGAATAGTTCCCCCTCAACGGGCTGACTGGTCCTTCTCAAGCCATTTATATAGCTATCGGGGAAAAATACTTGGGTAAAAAGAATATCCTGTAAAAATATTGGAGTAGAGAGACTGAAACAATGACATTTTGCGGCTTTCTTCGTCGCGTTTTCCTCGTTCTGAATAATTTCCCCTTAATGGGCTGAATAGTAAAATCGATGAGCCAAGTCTACCGCTGACGTCATCCACCTGTTGGGGACGCTAAAGCCCTATAATGGTAGGCGTGGCTAACCGGCAGATTAAAAGACTAATTTCTCGTCATCTGTGCTTTGCTAAATTGTTGTATATAGTCGAATCGTCTCAAAATATGATTCTAATTCACATAATAATGACATTCTAGACTCTTTTTCTCGTGTCATATGCTCTATAAGTCAGGAAGCTGTAATAAAATATTTTGGACAGAAATAGTCATCCATTTTGTCTTAACATGCCTAAAACAACTTTAAAGTAAATAGTGTAGGTAATTGAAAGAAATGTCATTTATTCGATTAATCATTTAAATAATTGTCCGAATAATCAATATGAATAATAATCGTTAGTTGCAGCCCGAGTCATATGAGATCAAAATGGAAGTTTTTGGTCTTAATTCCACTCATAGTGTTTGGAGGAGGAAGAATGATGAGTACCATCCCAAGAACACCATCCCTACTGTGAAGCATGGAAGTGGTAGCATCACGCTTTGGGGATGTTTTTCTGCACATGGCATTGGACGACTGCACTGTATTAAGGAGAGGATGACCAGGGCCATGTATTGTGAGATTTTGGGGAATAACCTCCTTCCCTCAGTTAGAGCATTGAAAATGGGTCGTGACTGGGTCTTCCAACATTACAATGGCCTTAAGCAGAAAGCCACAATAACAAAGAAGAAGGTACAAAGGTAACAAAGAAGGTATTCATGAAAAACATATCAAGGTTCTGGAGGGGCCTAGCCAGTCTCCAAACCTAAACCCAATAGAAAATCTTTGGAGGAAGCTCAAACTCCATGTTTCTTAGTAACAGTCCAGAAACCTCATCGATCTATACAAGATCTATATGGAGCAGTGGTGCCATTTTTTTTACCATTTGCTTAACAATATAAACTCATTCTTCCTCTGGCCAAGATGCACCCTAACCCACCACCTTTGACGACCAGTCCGAGCTTCCGTTGAGTCATAGTATGATGATGTTTGACACAATACAACACACAACAGACTATTACCAACCAAATCAGAAACAGAAACTCAACTATATTAGACAACCACACATACAATCTTTTGTGGTTGAAAACGTCCTGTCTGCAATGTGTGTTTGTGTGTGTAGGCCCAGAGAAGTGACATCCTTTGTCGTGCCATTGAAACGAGGTGTGGCTCGTGTCAATCCAATTCTGTCAACTTGGATCTGTCAACTGTTGTCAGGGAGACCGAGGGATACCTGCCTCAAGATCTGCTGCTATTGTTGGAGCGAGCCCTACATGCTAACGCCGCTCGCCAACTACAAAACAACAATCCTGGTAATGTCCTTTTATACCGATATAATACCCCTTCAAATTCGTTATATTCTCCATTATTTGACATTGTGCATATTTTGCAGGTTCGTGTTTGTTGCAGCAGGACTTTAACGAGGCTCTCAGGGACTTTACACCGCCATCCCGTTGGGGGGCGGACCTCCATACTCCGAGTGGTGAGGGGCTGAAGTCTGTAGGGGGGCTTGCGGAGGTGCGGCAGCAGTTGATGGACACCATCTTGCTCCCTGCTAAGGTTAGCTGAAGAGCGCTGACATATAGTGGACGTCCATGTACGATAACATGAGCGTTGTGTTTTCAGTATCCCGTCCTCTTCTCCAAGCTCCCCATCCGACATCGTTCGGGAGTTTTGCTCTATGGTGCTCCAGGCACTGGGAAGACTCTACTAGCGCGAGCCGTTGCCAAAGACAGTGGCATGAACTTCATCAGTATTAAAGTATGTATTTGTGCTACTATCACCTCAAAAAATAGACTTTGAAGAGACCCGAAAAAGAGGACATTTTACGTGCCACCCATCAAAAAAAAAAAAAAAAATCCATCTGCACTTTTAAAAATATTCAGTTCTATTATTTTATTTATTGGTGGTAGCAGTTTCGGCCAAAATTTGCTGAAATATTACTTTATTAACAATAACAACCAAACCATTACCAATAACCAATAGTTTTCTCGTGCACACCAGATAGTTTCTAGTGCTCACAAAATATTATCGGGTGCACACTAGATTGTTTCTGGTGCGCTCCAGATAGTTTCTAGTGCGCTCAACATACCATCTGGTGCGCACCAGGTGGTTTAAATGTATTTTATTTCTGTCGATGTCCCTTAGGGGCTCCGTAAATATCCTCTCAGAGCTAGCGTTTACGTCGCATCAGCGCCCCCCGGTGTTCGAGTGGTGTAATTATGGTTTATCAACTTTTATCGAATTTTCGTTATTTATGTTGACAAAAATGATATGACCATAATTAGCGTTATCGTTTTATAACCCAGGGTTGATCTGTTTCAGCAGACAGATGTACACAAATCACGGATGACGAAACCTTGATGAATGCGCTTTTCTAAAGTTTTGCGTGCTCTAGGACACTCAAAAAATGACTCGTACCTCTTCTTGCTAAGCTAAATGGTACCTCCATGTGCATGTTTGTGAAAATGTAGTTCACGATCCCAAAAAAAAAAACTATTTACCTTGACAGAAACTACATGGCTATTATAATGCACCCTACTCTAAGAAATGGAAAAGTTGCTGGTTTCTTGTGGAACAATGAAAACTAAACACATTGGTGTTTGGGACTATAGTAAATAGGCCTGACCGTTATTGGAAAAAACTATTGCTGCGATTTTTTTGGGGTTTGCGATATTATATTGCGATTTAAAAAAAAAAAAAAAAAAAAAAAAAAAAATATATATATATATATATATATATATATATATATATATATATATATATATATATATATATATTAGGGCTGTCAAACGATTAAAATTTGTAATCGCGTTAATTACAGCTTAAAAATTAATTAATCGTAATTAATCACAATTAATTGCAATTCAAACCATCTATAAAATATGCCATATTTTTCTGTAAATTATATATATATTCTGTAAAATAAATTGTTGGAATGGAAAGATAAGACACAAGATGGATATATACATTCAACATACGGTACATAAGGACTGTAGTGGGCATTTCACTCTACTGTCATTTAAATCTGTCTATGCTGTCCTCACTTTGAAGCGTCTACTTTTTCCAAAGCTAGACAGCTAGTGAACGATGCCTTAATAATCAGACTTCTTCCTTTTTCATCTGATTTATTAATAAAATGGCCTCAAAACATTGTCCTCTTTAGACCGTAGTAAAACTACACAAAAAAAGTACACAAGCATTGCATTAGCAACAACGTTAGCTTAGCACGCTATACAGGTTCACTAAACATAAAAAAGCGTCTCATACAAAAAATATAACATTTCGCTTACTAACATAATATGTACATTCTTTACAACAACCATACTTACGGACAAATCTTGTCCAAGGATCATATAAGCACAACATTACAACGTAGGCGTCAGCCCGAGACGTCGTGCAGCCATTTTGAACGGGCAAGAAAGCAATAAACCATGTCGCAAAGCGACCACAAGAGTTCGCTGTTAGACAGCACAAAAAAACCTTGCTGTAAAACATACCAAAAGGCAGAATACTGTCTGAGCGGGACATGTGCGTTAATTGCGTCAAATATTTTAACGTAATTAATTTAAAAAATTAATTACCGCGCGTTAACGCGGTAATTTTGACAGCCCTAATATATATATATATATATATATATATATATATATATATATATTTTTTTTTAAGAAATTTTCACTAGATGACTTGAATAGCTGTTTGGAAAGACTTTGGATGACTCTCAATGACCAGTGTACAGTGATCCCTTGTTTTTCGCGGTTAATGGGGACCAGAACCCGCCGCGATAAGTGAAAAACCGCGAAGTTGTGCACCCCGCCCCCCAAATTTTTATTTTTTTGTGTGTGTGTGCTCAATGTATTCATTCAGATTTAGCATTGGAAAGAGATACATATAAGGCATGTTTTTTTTCCTCACCTTTTCCCCAAAGTATGATTTAAAATATATATATATATACAGTACTGTGCAAAAGTTTTAGGCAGGACACCTGCCTAAAACTTTTGCTTTTTATTATATTATGTATATACAGGATATACTGTATGTATATATTTTCCCCAAGTGGAAGCTTCCATGATCCTAATAAATTTAATAATTTAAAAAGTATATATATATATATATATATATATATATATATATATTAATAAATGGTTTTAAGCACTTCAAATTTTATTTTATATTATGATCAGTTTTAAACATAACTGTTAAACCAAATCATTTTTGGACAAGAATAAAGTACTGTAGTCGAAAAATGCTTGGCTTTATTAAATACTTCTGTTTATCTACCTTAGCTGTGACTCTTGATGGACATGCAGAAATGACAAACGCCTCATGATCACTTCTGGCATGTCTCAAACGTCTCCACACACGCACAGACATTCATTCCAAAGCGGCTTCCTTGCAGAAACGGTTTTACAAGTTAAACGATGATTTACAGCTGCTGCGCTGTGATGTCCGCTTCTTTGGCAAGATCAAAGATACCTGCATCGTTAACTTTAATAAGCAAGTGCTGCAGTGACTGTGAGGTTCAAAGAGCGTGTGAGGCTCTGCGCAGAGCAGAAAGCAGGGCGTATGTGGATTAAAAAAAAATAAAAACTATCGCACGTCCTTGCGATGGGACTATCGCACGCACACATCGCGGTAGCGATGTTTAAACGATATATCGTTCAGGCTTAATAGTAAATATGCTTGCCACTTTTCACTTCCTGACAGCAACTACGTCAGGCTGCGTCGCTCCTCCCGTTGTGCGCTTGCCGTTGACTTCCCACTGTGGGCTGATGCTAGTGTGAAAAGGCCTTTAGTGTATTTGTATTTTAGTGTGCTTCAGATGTTATTGTATTTGCTAGTTGCTATTATGTGTGTTTCAGGGTCCAGAGCTCCTCAGTAAATACATTGGAGCAAGTGAAAAAGCGGTCCGAGACGTCTTCCAAAGGTGACCAACATACATCTTGCTATTCCATTATTTTGTGTTCTCCTCACCGCACTTCACTGGCATCTCCTACAAATTCACCGATGATTAATAAAACTGTGATTCATGAACATATCCAATAGATGGCACCGACACATTAATTGTCCATCCATTTTTATACTGGTGCCTCGAAGTCTACTTTATCTTATTTAACAGGGCTCAGGCGGCGAAGCCTTGTGTGGTCTTCTTTGACGAATTTGATTCCTTGGCGCCCAGGAGGGGTCACGACAGCACCGGTGTCACCGACCGTGTCGTCAACCAACTGCTGACTCAGTTGGATGGAGCAGAGGGACTCGAAGGTGTGTGTATTAGGGGTTGACAATATGTCGAAAAGGTGATATATCGCGATACCAAGGGCTTAAGGTTGGGTTATAATATATATGTAATACATTACATAACATTAAATCACATATACATTAGTGCATTAATAGTTAATAATGTATACTGGTACTAGTAAGTGATTGTTATTTTAAAATGAGAAACATTGCTTTGTGAGTCCTTGGGTGCTGCTAACTTAACCTTAAGTATTATTTCACGTGAACGTAGAGCAGGGCGGTAAACCGAAAATTTACCGTTACCGAAATTCTTCATGATGACCGACGTAATTTTGACCATGTCGGTAAATTCGGTAATTTAATAAAAGAAGAAAATATAGTCTTTTCATCCCGCTTTGACTCTGTGTTGTTCGGCTATGTTCATTCCCCTTTAAGAAAGCAGACATTGTGCTTACGTTTGGAGTCACATGGTTTTCAGGAAGCCAATCAAACAGAAGCCCGGTAGGCTAACGCTAGCAGCTAACGCTAGCGGCTAACACTACAAGTAAACGGGATGAAGTCGGGCTTAAGTTAGCTTCGCCAAACTTTCACCTGACATTAAGTAAACTCTTGACGGGTTCCAGATAGGGATGGAAAAACCAAGGCTTTCTGAAACAATGAACCACTTTTAAGACAATTGCCCTAAATTGAATCACTGTTTGACACACTGCAAGAGCCCCATCTACTGGATAAACAGTGCACGTTTCTTTTTAAAAGTAAAGTTGACAAATTGCCTCAGCATTACATATCTTCAATAGAATTAAGTGGATGTCGTCTATTTCAACCAGGGGATCGTGTCGTCATTAAGTGTGATTTACACAATTAAAGTTGACCTCTTTAAGCCTGTGTCATTGCTTTTGTGTGTGAAGATGTGTTCAAAGCAGTATTTGTAATACACGACAGTGCTAGTCTTGTAAGTGGCTCGTCCTAGATGACGGGGAGTTACTATGTATTGTTTATTTTTTGTAAAAAATTACAGTACAGTAAGCACAGTGCTTGGGAACAGGAATATTATTTATTGCATACTGTAAGGATTTCCAAAATCATAAGATGTAAATAATTGAGCCGAATAAAAGAAAGGAAAGGTTTGTGAAACATTTTATTTTTTAATTAAGTATAATTTCTGGGGGGCGGGTGGATGTGTCATATTTGTATCTATTCTAAATAGCTAAACGTATGCCACTATCTAGTGTATAACAATGCGGAATGAATTTAATGAAATTCAAGTGATGATATTTTTCAAGTCATACAAGCTGTTATAAATGTTCACACAAGAATTCTTATTGTTTACAAGATTTTTTTTAATACTTAAAGTTTAGACTGCATGTGCAATTGTTAAATTGAAAGCTGGTAAATACATTTAATGAGAAACTGTTAATTTGTATTCCATGCATTGATTCAAATTTTCAAATTATATAACAGTTTGCTTGGGCGAATTTATCGTCATTTATCGTTATCGAGGTAAATCTGCTCAATTTATCGTGATACGTACTTAAGGCCATATCGCCCAGCCCTACGTGAACGTACCTCATAAGTATTAACCTTAATTAACCATTACTGAATGTTTTTTGGACCCCTATTGTAAAGTGTAGCACATGTGTCCCTTAACTAAGAAATTATAAATGCTTAGGTTCCCCCCTTAACCTTTATAAACCATTACTTTTTGTACCCTTATTGTAAAGTGTAGTACATGTGTCCCTTAACTAAGAAATTTTAAATGCTAAATTAACAAACACTAACCCTATATAGGCCTGTATATATTTTTAATTTTACCAAACCATTAGTTACTGTCTGGTTATGCATTAACTAATGCATTAGCTAATGCATTAACTTATGTTAATTAATATATTAATAAATATTAGATAAGCAATTATATTAATTATTGTAATGTTACTTAAACATTAGTTATTGTCTAAAAATGCATTAACTAATGTTAATTAAGGGACCCTTATTCTAAAGTGTTACCCATTCTTGAGTCGTTTCCTTTTCAGTAACCCAAAATCAATAGGATGTGACCTGTAAATGCCCGAAGAGGAAAAGGAAGTGATGTAAAATGCCCCAAAATGAATTCATCGGCTGCCACTGACAGCCATAGATGTTCAATCCGTATCAAGTGGGAGGGATCAAATTGATGGATCGATGAAAAGGGCTTTTTTAAATTATTTTTTTTATCACCGATAGTTGTTTTGTAGAATATCATAGAATGATTTCCTGATCCATATATCGATAATTGTTGTATCACCTTATCGTGAGATCATCGAGATCGTGAGCCTTGTATCTCAAATCGTATCGTATTGTGAGGTACCCAGAGGGTCCCACCACTAGTGTGTATGGGTGTTTAAAAAAAATTGGTGTTTGTGTTCGCTTTACAATTGTCTTGCCTTTCAGGCGTTTACGTGCTGGCCGCCACCAATCGTCCGGACCTAATCGATCCAGCTCTGCTGCGCCCAGGGCGACTCGACAAGTCACTCTACTGCCCCCCGCCTGGAAAGGTCTGATGATGTCACAGCAAGTCACCCCCTTTGTTAACTCTTTGGTTGCCATTGACTCTCGCTGTTTTTAAATATAAATTTTACCAAATGCCACAACACACACTCTGACTAGGAAATATTTTGACATCCTCATGCACATGTAGGAGGACCGCTTAGCCATCCTAAAGATTTTGAGCACTGGCATCTCTTTGGCCCCTGACGTGGACCTGGAAAATCTGGCGGAGGCGACTCATGGATTCACCGGTGCCGACTTGAAGGCCCTCCTCTACAACGCCCAGCTGGAGACGCTAAATAGCAGTCTGGATGGTAGCATGTTGCAGGTAAGTGGCGTTGAATATGTTAACCTTTTTGTCTGGGAATGACAAATGAGCACAAAATGAAGCATGGGTCAATTTCAAGGTCTCAAAAATCTTGTGGTTACACAGTGTCAAAATGAATCCATTCATGCACAAATTATAACTTTTTTTTTTTTTTTTTTAACTCTTGCGGGGAGCACCTGCCATTGACGGCGCTAGATTAGACGTCTAGTGCCGTCAATGGCAGTCAGTAAGTAACATACTATTAGAAAAAAAACAACTTTAGAGTGTTATTGGGCTGGAGCCAGAGTTTATTTCTGTTATTATTCATTTTAATTTCAATAATTTAGCGTTTATTGTAGGGATGTCCTGATCGCATACAGTGGTACCTCTACTTATAAAATTAATTGGTTCTGGAAGTAGTTTTTAACTTGTGTAAGTAAATAGGTGTTTTTTTTTTAACTGTATATGAAAAAAAGTTCCAAACATGTTACAGTACTGTACTTTTTACAGTACTTCCTCTTCCACTTTTCCTGGGAGTGTTGCGGAATACAAAACGTATATATGTTTGTATCTTTTGGCAATTATATTGTATTTCATGATTATCTTGTTACTTTTTAGCCCTTAAAAAGCACAAAAAATATATAAATTAGGCCTGAAGGATATTGGAAAAAAATGGACGTTGCGATATATATTGCCAAGGCTCCACACTTTTTGTATTGGTTACACTGGTGTGCCTTTTTCTTAAGGTGCACCAAACACAAAATGTAGACGCACCCACATTTTTCATTGTACCACCTTTAATGCCATACTTTTAATTAGGCCTGAACGATATTGGAAAAAACTATCATTGCGTTTTTGGGGGGTTTGCGATTTATTGCAATGTTATATTGCAATATTAAAACTACAAGAATTTTCTCCAGATAACTTGAATAGCTCTTTTTGGGATAGGCCTGAACGAAATTAGGAAAAAAAAAACATTGTGATGTACGTATATTGCCATGGCTCCACACTTAGTTTTTGCATTGGTTGCACCCAACTTTTTTTGTAGGCGCACCCACATTTTTCATAGCATCACCTTTAACGGCATACTTTTAATCACACTCTTAATTGCTTCATAACTAATATGAGAGGAGTCCAATCGAATTCACCCACGTTTATAGGCTCACGATGCCAACAACAGCCTTAATTTACACAATGAATGAGTAAACATTCAACATTTCAGACTGGGCTTAAAGTTTAACGATGATTAACACATTTAGTGCCTTTCATTGTAGCGCTACCGAGGCTTCTCAGGCCAGATCAAAGCTACAAACCTGTTAATCACCATTAATGTTAAGTACCAAACCGCAGCTGCACTGGTGACCAAGAAAAACTGTTTTTTGTTTTTTTTTTCTCGCACTGCTCAGTAGGAGGGAGGGTGAGAGGTTGTGGCGCTGTACGAGCATGAAGACGAAACACATAAATGTTTTTTTTTTAATTAAAAACCTGATCCTTTTCACCCGATTCCGATCCTCTGAAAAATGGCATGATCGGCCTGATTTCCAATCATGTGATTGGATTGGGGATATCCTTAATTTATTCAATGCCATTTAATCCAGACTTGTTGTATATCAAAGGGATCCAGGATCTGCACACTTGCTTTTATGAAAACAAAAGTTTTCATGTTAAAAAAAATAAACAATTGCATGTCATTCGATGTGACTAGTGCGCACATTGCGAATGGCGACATTCAAACGATATATTGTGAGGGCCTACTTTTAATCATCTCCATATCATTCATTCATCTTCTGAACTGCTTATCCTCACGAGGGTTGCGGGGGTGCTGGGGCTCTTTCACACCTAAATCCAGGCAGATGCAGAGTACACCTTGAACAGGTTGCTAGCCAGTTGCAGGGCACATATAGACATGCAGCTATTCACGCACACACTCACACAAGGACAAGTTGGTGTGTTCAATCAGCATACCATGCACTTTTTTTTGGGATGTGGCTGGAACCGAGAGAAAACCCATAGGAAGAACTTGCAAACTCCAGACAGGAAGGCCGGAGCTAGGATTGCCCCCACGATCCCAGAACTGTGAGGTGGACGCACTAACCACTGTCTCACCGTGCTACCTTCATAATGTGAAAATTAAAAAAAAAAAAAATCTTCTTCTTTTCCTACACTATGATTAACACATTTGTGACTTCGATCGTAGAGCTACCGAGCTTTCTCTTGCTGGAACAAAGCAACAAACCTGCCAATCATCGTTAACTTAAATACCAAAGGCCAGCTGCATTGGTGGCCCAAAAAAGCAGCAGGAGGGAGGGTGAGAGGCTGTACGAGCATGAAGCAGAAAAATATAGATACAGTGGGGAGAACAAGTATTTGATACACTGCCGATTTTGCTGGTTTTCCCACTTGCAAAGCATGTAGAGGTCTGTAATTTGTATCATAAGTTCTCTTCAACTGTGAGAGATGGAATCTAATACAAAAAAACATAAAATCACGTTGTATGATTTTTGAATAATAAATTTGCATTTAATTGCATGAAATAAGTATTTGATACATCACAAAAATCGAACTTAATATTTGGTACAGAAATCTTTGTTCGCTATTACAGATATCAAACGTTTCCTGTAGTCCTTGACAAGGTTTGCACACACTGCAGCAGGGATTTTGGCCCACTCCTCCATGCAGATCTTCTCCAGAGCCTTCAGGTTTCGGGGCTGCTGCCGGGCAACACGGACTTTCAGCTCCCTCCATAGATTTTCTATCGGGTTCAGATCTGGTGACTGGCTAGGCCACTCCAGGACCTTAAGATGCTTCTTACGGAGCCACTCTTTAGTTGCCTTGGCTGTGTGCTTTGGGTCGTTGTTATGTCTGTGGTTCCAGCTCTCTTCAGGTCATTGACCAGGTCCTGCTGTGTAGTTCTGGGCTGATCCCTCACCTTCCTCATGATCAGTGATGCCCCACGAGGTGAGATCTTGCATGGAGCTACAGAACGAGGCAGATTGACCGTCAACTTGAACTTCTTCCATTTTCTTCTAATCGCTCCAACAGTTGTTACCTTCTCACCAAGCTGCTTGCTTATTTTCCTGTAGCCGATCCCAGCCTTGTGCAGGTTTATTATTTTATCCGTGATATCCTTACACAGCTCTTTGATCTTGGCCATTGTGGAGAGGTTGGAGTTTGTTTGTTTGAGCATGTGAACAGGTGTCTTTTATACAGGTAACAAGTTCAAACAGGTGCAGTTACTTCCGGTAATGAGTGGAGAACACGAGGGGTTCTTAAAAAAGAACTAAGAGCCGAAATATTTACTAGTTGGTAATGTATCAAATACTTATTTCATGCAGTTAAATACAAATTTATTATTTAAGAATTATACAATGTGATTTTCTGGATTTTTGTATTAGATTCCGTCCCTCTCAGTTGAAGAGAATTTATGATACAAATTACAGACCTCTACATGGCTTGCAAGTGGGAAAACCAGCAAAATCAGCAGTGTATCAAATGCTTGTTCTCCCCACTGTATAATTTTTAAATTAAAAACAAGATCCTTTTCACCCAATTCTGATCCTCTGAAAAAATGGCGCGATTGGCCCAATTCCTGATCACGTGATTGAATCAGGACACCTCCTAGTTTATTGACATTGTATTTTTATAATCTGTTATAATCCGTGCTATACAGCACAGAATACTTTATAGAGTAACAAAACATCCATCGTCATTTAAAACTGAAGAATAAATATTAAAAACTTTGAAATTGTATTGCAGAGTGCCGATTTTAGGCTTGAAAAATATCTCATTACTATTTGTGCGGTGTCTGATATTTTGACTTTTTAAAACCTCGGTATACCTTCGAACCAGCTATCACACAACTGTTGGGTCTGGGTGGAGGTAATGACTTCTTCTTTGTTTCAGGAGACAACGTGCGACATGAGCCTGTCCTCCATGATCTTCCCAAACAATAGTAGCGGTTCTGATGACCTCGTGGATGACGGCGAAGGAGACGAGGGCAGCTGTCCGGAGTCTGCCGAGCTACAGCGTTTGGACGAACATCGGCAACAACAAGAACATCCAGGTGACGCCTGGAGGATCTACTTTGGAAGCTCCTTTGAGTCGGAGTCTGCTGAAGTAAGTTTATGGAGGGTTTTTAGAAAATTTGACTAATAACTACTAAACACTTGACTTTTTATAGAATACTCACTTAACTCATTAGCTCTCATTGACAGCGCTAGATGTCCCATTCCATCCCATCGATTTTGACTGGAAAGTCAAATGTCAGTCAAAATGGATTGGACGGCCAGCGCTTTGAATGGCACTGAAACATGAGTCCTAGTAGAAGCCAGTCTTACCAGTTTGTTTATTTATTTATTCATTTTATTATTATATTTTTTTTAAACCTGTCCTGTTCAGCTGTTTGACACGGAGAATGGAAGTCTTAAGTGTCCGGTTGGTCTGAACAGTTTTAATGTTTCACCTTGAGAGTATGACATACTCCCATTCTGATCATAAACATACCTTGTTTATTTAGACAAAGCAGCCAACAGGAAAGGGTTATGAGGGAACAGAAGAAAAAAAAACAAGAAAAGAAACACAACAAGAAATGCATTAAACGCCTACACTAACTATGACTATGTTGGTGCTATCGTCAGCTGTATGTATTTCCGGTTGACACCATGTGGGGGGCCTGTTGACCAGGGAAAGAAGGGGGGGGGGGTGTCTATAAGATTAAGTGATTGGGAGGGGTGGAGTGTACACAATTTAGCTCTGTGATCTAGAAACCAGTAATCGTGTGAATGCCCTGTGAGTGTAAGCCCGTTGGCAACAGACCCTACATTGCCCCATCGCCAATCCCGGCACCAAGGCCCCCCACCTGAGCGCGCCCAATAACATCCAGCCGTGCACGAGCCCCATCAAACAGCCACGCAGACGAGGGTGCCACCCCATGGCCACGGCCCCACCCAGCCAGTCCTTTGGGGGTGGGGAGGTGTGGTAGCCTACGCAGCCCAGCAAAGGGGCCATCGTCACCTCCCAGGGATCAAGGGTGATCCCCCGGGCCAACCGTGCCCCCATCAACCGGCCTTCAGGGATGGGAAGAGTGGACGCACCTCCAACCCCACAATCACCTGGCCCACGAGCCACAGCTGCAGCCCCCCCCAACTGGCACGGCATGCCACGGGACCCCCAATGGCCTACCAGGCCCAGGGAAGGGCCCCCTGCCGGAGCAGGCGACACCCAGCCGACACACCTGTGTCCAGTCAGCGACCCGGGACACGGAGCGCAGGGCGGATACCTAGGCAGAGAAGGGGAAGGTGGAAGCAGGAGAACGCCAAGGAGCCGCCGCGGGGCTTCTTTTAACCCTTTAACATCGAACGTGTCGGCAGCGACGCATTTACGCATATCGTCTTTGAAGCTCCGTCACGCTGTAATTACGTCACCCACGTGCCGCTGGTTGGTCTCATTTGAAAGTGCGGAAGTTGATGTCCACGCCAGTTTTTATTTGAAGTCAATCAACCAAGAAAAACAGGAGATAATGTCATTTGAATTTTATATTTTTATTGCAGTCATAAATATGCATTAAAACGCTGCATGGACCATGCATCTATCTCCATATTTCCATCATTTCTTGTCCTTTTTCAAAACCGAAAGCAGCACGAAAGACTACATATCCCAAGAGCCGTTGTGACGTCAAGAAGGACGAACCGAATGTGATCATTTTTAATAAATTTCCAAGCGAGGCGCTAACTAATGAAAGGGAGGCATGCGAAGCAAGCAACGGCCGGTTGATTTGAGCGAGCGACTTTGAAACGTGCAGAATGAATCGAAAACTACATTTAGCGCAATCTAATGCGTTTTTCATTAACTCAAGGAAGAAGATGAGCCGTATTTATCGTTGTTTTCTTTGGATGAGTCGCCGTCTCGGCGAGTAGAAGTGACAGCAGCGCGCAAACGGCGAAAGAGTAGAGTAAGCTGCGTGACATTGTGTGTGACGCAGCTCCGTGACCTGTTCAAGAAGAAGCTTTATTGAGTGTGCAAAAAAAAAAACTTTATTGGGTCGCATGCCTGAAAAATTTGAATTGAACTGAACTACTAATATTTTTTAAAATACTTTTTTTCAAAGTTATACATATTTTTCTTCATTATAATATTTTCAATTGTATGTAGATGTGTGTTCGAGAAGCTTGATTGCATGTACGTATATTCTTTTGATAAGGTGATGGGTACAACACCTAACTTCACAAAGAGATATCCTCCAAACCCTTTGTGTGTTGGATGATATACTGTATATATAATCTTTTTTCTCACTATTTTGCACTGTATATAACCTGTTTTGACCATAGTATGTGTAAAGGCCAAACACGCCTATGACCATAAAGCGCTTTGAGCGCCTTGAAAGGTGGAAAAGCACTATATAAGTATAACACCATTTACCATTACCTGCTGTTTGTGTTGAATTGTCAAACATAAAACTATCTTATAACTATCTTATATTATAACTATCTTATTTTTTTCTATTGAATGTTTATACTAACAAGTTGAATAAATATTATCAAGCTTCAAAACGGTTGGTCGAGCATGTTTGGTTGTCAATGGGACATCAACATTACAAATTTTGAAAAAAGGTTTTGGGATTTTTTTGTCTTTTGGGTCCAAAATGTGGATTATAATTGGTCAGTGAAGAAAACAACAGTTTGGACATCAAGTTCAAGGTGCCCTGTAAAAAGGGACCATTGTAAACATTGTTTTCTTTGAAATATAAAGACAACATCAAATGCATGCAAATTCGGCTAAAATAGGCTTAGGTGTTGAAGGGTTAACCGGTCCTGTTCAGCTGCTTGGATGCGGAGAATGGGAATTTGACTCTTGGAATCTGAATCTTACCAGTAGACCGCCGCGGCGTTCTGGAAAAATGTGGCCCAGATCGGATTTTAACTACATATGAAAGTGACCCAGATCGGATTTGAAATGGTCCACTTCTATGCGACTTGTCCCATTCATATCGTCAAGTTAATGCCTCACTCGAGTCGGGAAAACACGAAAAAATCGGATTCGTGCATAAAGACTTGTAGTATGAACGTAGCCAAAATGTGCAAGCTTCTCATCATCTAAATGTTGTCTGTGTGTGCATTCGCAACTAAGTACAATAAAATACATATGTGGATTGATTGAAAGATTTAAGTTGTTCATATGTATATATTTGAGCGCATGCAGTTATATTTGTAGCTTTCTGTATATCTGCGTAATTAGCCTGATTAGCATAGCATAGACGAAATAAGTACAGTGCGACTTATCGTTTTTCTGTTAATTTGTATTTGTAGAAACTACCTTGACACTTATTGAAAGCAACTGTTGTGAAGAGCAAGTTTGGTCTAGTTATTTCAGAACTGGCATCACAATAGTTCTCGCCGGATTATCTGCAGTGGTTATCATTTCCAAATCACAAGCGTAGCGCATATCCTATTCTATGCGACCTGATCCCTAATCCTGGCACCAACATTCTCATTAAAACCTTTTTATGTTAAATACTTTTGTTGGCCCCCCCTCACCCAGACGCCATCTCTAGCGGACCCCGGATAAGTTTGAGACCCTTAGTGTATAGTTTTCATCATGAATTCTTTGGCCGCCAGCCCGTCCCAGTCAAAATAGATTGGAGGTCTTTTGCTGGTAATGGGTGGTTTTTAATATACATTTTTTTTTTTTTTTTTTAACAAATTACTACAACACATGTGAAATATCATGAATACACAATGACCTGGGGGTGAATCAATTAACATTTGTGATAAAATACAAATTATCAATTTTTTACCCCCTCAGTGCGTCTCCGTACAGGACGCTGAAGTGCCGACGCCAGAGTCCAGTCTCCCACTGCCACCCCTCGCCATGCCCTCACTCAAGAGCGGCTTCCAGCCTCTCAGCCACGAGCAGCAACAGCGCCTCCAGCAGGAAGTGGCATGCATCAAGCTAAACCACCGCAGAGCGAACGTACGCAAGCCCCTTTCCTCCGCTGTGTTGCGTTCACTTGCGCTCTGTAAATGTGTTTATTTAGGGGGAGCGAGTGCGTGCCCGGTCCAAAGCCGACCTGCCTGGCATTCTGCTGCGTCGTTGCCACGTACTCGCCGCTCTGGACGCCACCAGGCCATCGCTTGGAAAAGACGACTGGAGCAGATACCAAATGCTGTGGGTGGCGCAAAATTGCTCACATTACAAAGGCTAACCAATTTTTACAAGTGTGCCATGTTGTGTTTTTAGCTACGAGGCTTTTTCAGGAGGCAGAACCACCACGCAAACGTTCCAACCAGGACAACGCGTGACGTTAGCCTGACGGTACACACAAAAGGGGCAATTGTTTCGATTATTCATCCTGTAATTACTGTACATTGCAAAGAATTTAAAGAAATATTTTGTTAGGGTGCTTGATTCCTGTCTGTTGTTATCACATAATTTTTCAAGTGATTTATTTGGTCTATATATACACTACTCAAACCAATTAGAAGAATACTTCAAAAGCATATCCGGGGTGGGAAATTTATGATCTTGAATATCTTTCCTGATAATGAAATCGGTGATGTATAATTAACAATTCGATTACGGATGTACCGAAAGCAAATTTCTTCACCGAACCCGAAAACAGACTATTGGAAACTCTTGGCCGAAAAATACTCATGCATATAATTTTTTATTTCATTTAATTATTTTCCGATTTGGCCCTTGGCCTTTGCATTGGTTCCACAGCCCCAGAGGCTTGAAAATTTTTAGAGCTGCAACGATTAATCGATTAACTCGAGTATTCGATTAGAAAAAAAATAATAAATTAAATTTTGCTGTTTCAACTATTCGTTTAGTTAAAGTAGCGTTGTCAGGTTTGTTTTGAAAGTGTTTGCATTTAGTCTTATTGATTTCAGTGGATACACTGCCCTCTAGTCTGCTCCATTTCACGTGGCTGAATCCAACTGCTCCCTGTTAAGACCAACATAAGCTCAGTTTTTGTTAGAGCTAATGTTTTTTATGCATTCGTAATTTAGTTTATAGGTATACGTGGCCGTTTTTTTTTTTTTTTTTTTTTGTGGGAATATGTGTCTGGACCATTTGTTAAGAGCATTGTAAAAAAAAAAAAAAAATGTTAACATATTATAGCATTTAAGCTCGCGGACTTTAGCCAATTATTCTTTAGTTGTACATAGATCCTCATTTATTTTTTTTATACTGTTTGGGGCTCAGCTGTGGTATTTTAAGTTTTTTATGTTCCTAATCCAATTACTCGATTACTCGAACTAACTACTTCATCGATTAATCGACTACTAAAATAATCGATAGCTGCAGCCCTAAAAAATTTTGTTTGAAAGTTGCCGATTCTAAAACCCCATGGACAGGAACAGGAGCGGATCCACCAGGGTGGCATTGGGCGGGGGGGCAACTGCCACCCTAAAAGACAGGCTTTGTCACCCCTGTTCCCATCCCAGTCGGCGCCGATTGGGGGGGGGGGGGGGCAAGGAAACCCTCGGTCAGTTTGACATGTACTGCCATCAATTAAGTAGTGATGTCAGTGAGGATCCTTATAATAATGATAGTGATAAAAACAATTTTATCAAACTTTCTCCATTAGTTTTTAAATGTCACTTATGCCTTTTTGTAGTGTCTACATACGATTTCTTTGCAAACTGATTCATTACATCTGCTATATATTGACCACGGACTTCATAATGATATTGAATGGACGCATTCCCCACACACTGCGCCACGCCTTCAGGTAGAGGGCCGTCCCACACTCCTCTTCAGTCGGTCGCAGTTATTCTCAAACACATGCAGCAATCCAATGCCGGATTTAGTTTGAAAAAGTACAAAAGCTGTACCGTATACAAACAGGAAGGATTGTCTCAGGAGTGATTTGTTCGAGGAGTCAAGGTAATTATTATATTTTTCGTACCATGCATGAATTTTCAAATGTAGTGAAAAAAATCAAGGGGAGAAATTAACCGCGACGGCATTGGTGTCATAATTCGCAATATTTACGCAAAGTAAATGCTAACTGCCCGTTTTTTTGCTTTTAACCAAGAATCGAGATTGTTTTACGTTCATTTCTATAAAGATTTAATTTTAAAAGATTTAAGCATTTATTCACAAAGAATTTTCCACGTAAAAAGCTCTTTGTGGTGATAAGGCGGCGCCACAGTGGCTTAAAGACTAGCAGCACATTCGACATATTTACGTGAAATAAATGCTGACTGCCCTGTTCTTTGCTCTTTTATCAAATAATAGAGACTGTTTTATGTCCATATCTATAAAGAATTCAGGGATTTAAGCATTTATTCACAAGAATTTTCAAAGTAGAAAGCTCTTTGTGTTTCCACTTGGTCAGCTTTGATGGAGATAGACCCCCTATTAATTGACCCCGCGCCCCGACAATATATCATAAAGTCTATGTATTGACACAATGGGTGTAACAATTAGGCCATGTATACACGTAGCAGGGTATTTGGCAAAAAGAAGAACTTTTTCTTCGGTTTGGCCTATCATCCACACAGACATGCACATTTTGGGCATTGAAAATGAGGATCCTTAAAAACTTAAAGGTGAAGATGTGCGAATTCTGCATTTCTAGCGCCATCATCTGTACACTGATAACCGAAGATCTAACTGTGGAAACATCACTGTGACAAACTTCACAACGTCATACATGAGACCAATGTTTACATTCGGAGTAAACATGGATACCTTTGCAGTGGGTTTAGATATAATAATTAGACAGGTGCTTTTAGCTTCCAGTTATTTACAAACTCTTGCAGTGCTTCATATTGAAGAACACAAGCGAAGGATGGGGGGTTTATTTTTGAAAATTATTTTTCGCCCATTGTTATGAATGTTTTTAAAAACAAATGAATGGGGTTGGCTGTTGAAGCTTTGTTTTGATATCTACAATTGTGCTGGTGTTGACCTAATTATTTTTTCCGAAAGTATTACGGTGGGGTCCTCTGTTTTAAAAAACCCTGCTATGTGTAGACATGGCCTTAGTCGATGTGGATCAATATATCAATTCGTTGCATAATTGAATGTAATTCGATCAAAAAGATTATAAAGTTTTCTTCAATAAAATGTTTCATCAACAAAATTGTCATACACATAAAAACTAATTTATTTAAGTAAAGTGGAACTCATTCATACATTTTCCGAGCCGCTTATCCTCCCTGGTGCTAGAGCCAATCCCAGCTAACTATGGGGTACACCCTTAATTGGTTGCTAGCCAATCGCAGGGCACAAGGAGACTAACAACCATTTGCACGCACACACTCATACCTAGTGCCAATTTAGTGTGTTCAATCAGCCTACCATGCATGTGTTTGGGATGTGGGGGAAAACCGGTGTACCCGGTGAAAACCCACGCAGGCACGGGGAGAAAAAGCAAACTCCACACAGGACGGCCCGGGATTGAGCCCTTGATCTCAGGTAAATTGGAACTGATTGTGTTAAATATGAGTTGTATTTAAATAATCGATAATGTATTATACCGTCGTGAAATATTTGCCACCCCTCAAAAACTTCCTGACTCCTTCTTGCCACCCCATAAATATTTTTCTAGATTTGACCCTGTCCAATGGGTCCCGGCGGCAGTGAGCGCTGGTGTCGTAATAGCATTTTGTTCGCTAAAAGTAGACACACGACACGGCAGATGAAACTTATACGAATGCGCTTTCTTGGAAGTTTGGAAAACTGGGGAAAAATAGGTCTGACGTCCCCAATTGCTAATCTAAATGAGATCACAATGTACGCTTGTGAGGACCTATAGTTCACTACAAAAAAATTCTCGCTGAAACTAGTAAAGCCCTTTACAAGGCTGTTACGATCTCTCCTGCTCCTCAAAATAACTTTTTTCTTGTGCAAGAAAAATCAGGTAGAATTGAGTGAGAGCCAGGCGAGTGGGCCGAGTTCTAGCAGTGACAAAGCCGAGCCAAGTCGCTCCCAGCTGGATTAAACGGCGACTGGTAAAAAATGTGACAAAAAGAGGAAGTAGTCATGCCATAAACTTATTGTACTAAACCATAGCAAAGTT
The DNA here is from genome assembly GCF_030265065.1 of Corythoichthys intestinalis. Lineage (NCBI taxonomy): Eukaryota > Metazoa > Chordata > Actinopteri > Syngnathiformes > Syngnathidae > Corythoichthys > Corythoichthys intestinalis. The sequence goes on from NC_080416.1 coordinate 30,707,084, forward strand.
TGACTGTTGCTATACTCGGATTAAAAAGTGTTCTAATTATTTTGAGCAGTGTGTTTGTATAACACCAATTTGAAAAATTGACATTTTTCTGTATACAAAATTAAATAATGTTATGTGTTGATTTATTTTTTATTAAATTATTTCAGCACATAATTGCAAACTGTTGTCTTCAACCACCACAAGTACCTTAAGCAGGCATTTTATAGTGTTTGTGTTCTACCAAAAACTGTTAAATAACAATGATAATGCTTAGTGGATGGAAGATTTTAAAGTTGTTGCTGCCAAAGCCTGCTACATCGCCGAAACGTTCTACATGAGTCGAATTTGACACCCAAAGAACTACCGTGCGCTCTAAACTTGTTTTGTTCAGATGCATACAGGCAGAACGTACTAAAAAATGCCTTAGGAAAATACTAAAATGTAGTTATATCAAATAAGGATGGTTTAAATACGCTACGTGACTAATGTGGTCAACTGCTTCAAAGGTAACACAAAAAAACAATGGTTAAAAGTATGAGAGGGTAATACGTGCAAAAAGTATTTTTGAGGCAATGAAAAGGTACTAAAAAAATTAAAAGAACTGCTTCTAACTGATGTGCGCATGCATGCGGATGCTTGCGCAAGCGCGCTGAGCATTGTGTAGAATGTTTCGCCGCGTAGGAAGGAATTGCTGAACACCAGTTGGATAGTAATAAAAGCCCTTTACTTCAGCCTGTGCAAGAATTTCACCAGCAGTGGGTATTTGATGAGATGCTTTCTCTTAAGTTTACCTAACAGTTAGATGCTACCAAACTCTATGTTCCAGCCAATCACCGACTCAGTCTTATACAGAGGAAGGTAGAGTAGCCAAAAATTTTTACTAGGGCTGTCAAACGATTAAAATTTTTAATCGAGTTAATTACAGCTTAAAAATTAATTAATCGCAATTCAAACCATCTTTAAAATGCCATATTTTTCTGTAAATTATTTTTGGAATGGAAAGATAATCAACAAGATGGCATTAACATTATTAACATTCTGTTAAAGCGATCCATGGATAGAAAGACTTGTAGTTCTTAAAAGAAAAATGTTAGTACAATTTATAGAAATTTTATATTAAAACCCCTCTTAGTGTTTTCGTTTTAATGAAATTTGTAAAATTTTCAATCAAAACATAAACTAGTAGCCTGCCATTGTTGATGTCAATAATTACTTACACAATGCTCATGGGTGCTGAAGCCTATAAAATCAGTTGCACCCAAGCGCCAGCAGAGGGCGGCAAAACTCCATAAAACACAATTAACAAGTGAGCGTTTCACTGTACCGTCATTTAAATCTGTCTGAGCGGGTAATCTGCGTTAATTGCGTCAAACATTTTAACATGATTAATTAAAAAAATTAACGCCCGTTAACGCGATAATTTTGACAGCCCGAATTTTTACTCAAGTAAGTCGTCCAAAAAATGTACTAAACTACAGGTAGAGTATTTGGTGAAAAGTGTGTTCAAGTGTGGAGTAACTGCTTGATTTTTTTTTTTTTTTTTTTTTAGCAGTTATCTATATGGACTATTGTTATATTGATACTGTACAATAACCCATTACATAATCACATTAAGCCAAGAAGAAGAAAAAAAAAAAAGCTACATAAATGAAGCATTATTCGTCCAAAGAGCATGACTGCCCTCTGGTGGAGAAAATAGTTCGGAGTTTGAATAGTGAAGCGTCACTTCATAATTACTATTTTGGAGGGCTGCAGCTATCGAATATTTTAGTAGTCGATTAATTGATGGCCGCTACTCCTCCGCGTTGAGAGGAGCCAGTTGAGGTGGCTTGGGCATCTGGTTCGGATGCCTCCTGGACGCCTCCCTGGAGAGGTGTTCCGGGCATGTCCCACCGGCAGGAGGCCCTTCGGTCGACCCAGGACACGCTGGAGGCACTATGTCACTTGGCTGGCCTGGGAACGCCTTGGAATCCCGCCGGAGGAGCTGGCTGAAGTGGCTGGGGAGAGGGAAGTCTGGGCTTCCCTGCTAAAGCTGCTGCCCCCGCGACCCGACCCCAGACTAAGCGGAAGATAATGGATGGATGGATGGATTAATCGATGGACTACTTAGTTCGAATAATCAACTAATCAGATAACATGAAAAATTAAAATGCCTGAGCTGAGCCTCAAACGGTATATATATATATTTAAAAAAAAAAAAAAAACGATCTACGTACAACAAAAGAACTAACTTGTATAGAAAAAGTCCGCTAGCTTAAATGCTAAAAAATGCTAGTTTTTTTTTTTTTTAAACAATGCTCTTAACGAATGGTTCAGACACATATGCCCACAAAAACTGCTAAATACACCTATAAACTAAGAAAGCATAAAAAAAAATCTCAAAAGTTTAGCTTACGTTGGTCTGAACAGAGAGCAGTTGGATTCAGCCATGTGAAAAGAGGCAGACTAGAGGGCAGTGTATCTACCCTCATCAATAAAACGCCACTTTAAACGAATACTCGAAGCAAAATTTAATTCGAATATTTTTTGTAATCGAATACTCGAGTTAATCGTTGCAGCACTACTATTTTGAAATTAAAAGGATCGTATCTCCAGTTTTCTGTGGTCAATCGGTGCAAAATAAAAACTGGGAGAGGTGAAAATCCGTGCTTTTGAGTCATGATGGGAGCAGCGCTCAAAACACACGGTTGAACAGGCTTGCGTCTGATTGGTGTAATGGAGTCGTGATTATTGTGACGTCTCATTGGTGAAATCGGTAGAGCTACCACGGTAATACACCAGGCACATCTACTCTTAGAAGTACATGTAATGCGTTACTCTTAATCTCTGGTCTTATGTATTCTGTCAAATACATTGTGAAAAACGCTTTTATCAATATAACACAATGTTATTTTTGACTCTTTTGGGGTTCTTTTAATTTCTACCTTTCCAGAGCACTGATATGGTGAATTTGTCATTAACAAAGAGAGTAATGCACTTTACATCTTTCAACCTTTAATGTAAACAGCAGTTTTGTGGGACTTGGGAAAAATCCTAAAGACAAAATGTGACTGGTTTAAATAGAAAGGGAATTGGAGGAATGCATATGTAAGGGGGTGTAAATACTGTATTTTTATATATAAAAAAAATCATACTAGAAATCACAACCATGATCTTTTTTTAAATAAAAACAATACATTAACTTTCAATTTTTTTCTTCAAGACATGAGCTTCCCTTTCCTCCCAGAAATCTTCATTAACAGCTTTACAATTAAGAACACAAAATGATAAAGTAAATATTGCTCAGGAATGTGGCATACAGCAGTCGTTTAGGGAATTTGTGACAGCAAACACTGTTGTAACAGTCTTGAGCGGACAAGAAGTGACCAGTTTGTGGTGTGGGGAAACATTTAGCTGCCACAATTACGGTGGAACTCGGAGTGTCATGTGACAGTAAATAAGTGGACTACAATTAACATGGCCGCCCCTCCCTGCACAAAAGCCCTGAGGACAAATCATAGAAAAAATTTAAGGTAAGACTTCCTGGTTTCTTCGCATCTCCATGGTGACGGACGGAAAAAACCCTCAATCACAGTTCTTGGAATCATCCAGTTTTAAGGTAGGAAAACAAGAAAGGCGGGGAAAAAAAAGGTCCAGTGAGTACAGCAGGGCTAAGCAAAAGCTAGTTACAATCGTAAACAAAGTCATAGTTGCTGGGCTCTTTGGGAATAGGGGGCGGCGCTTCAGGGATCTGGATGTTTTCCAGGTCCAGTAGGCGTAGCTTCATCTCCATGGAGAGCAGCGTGTCCATGTCGGATTTGGTGTAGTCGCTGGTCATCTCCTTGCCCAGGAGCGCGTTCAGACCATCGGTCCACACGCAGTACTGTATGAAAGTAAGGACAAAAAAAAAAATTATATTCACAGAATTTTTTTTTTCATTGACGATGACAAAACAAATGCCAGTTTCTGTCATATATTCATAAATGTGTGACATTTTCTTATTGTAAGCCTGTTGCGATATTCAATAGGTCAATTCATCGCACGGTAAATGAAAATGAGGGCGGTAATTTTCCCGTGTGCTAATTGCATTTGAAAATCCAGTTCCTTTCACAGATGTTCTTTAACTCTACAGCGTGCTGATGACCAAAGTTCAGACATACAAAATAAGGGAACACATAGATGTTAGCATTGCTACATTGAGGCTAATGGGAAAAAAATTATGTACTAATCACTTTAGCAGTTTTCTCTGAAACGCGACACTACAAACATGAAAACTCGCTGGTTTACAGCATTTGCAAACGATGTGAAAAAAATCTGACACCACATGTATGACGAAAAGTACTTTTTTTTACGGTTAGTGGCTAATCAAATGTACTTCGCGTGAACATCTCAAAAAAAAAAAGCACACCATGTTCAACATGTAAATAAAGATTTCTTGAGTTAATCTCACATACTTCTGATTCTACACTAATACTAGCTTTAAAATGACACCCATTATGAAAAATCTGACAATGGCTTCAAATGTGCTAATATGTACACTCTGCATCAAATAAACACTTTGGGTTTCTCACCTAATTTATCTCCACTTAGCTAGCTTTAAAATGACTCGTTATGCATTGTGTGTGTGTTTTTTCTTTATAGAATAATTTATGAGACAATGTATCGCCTACTAAAATTTGTTATCACGCCACCCTCTCACGCTGACCATTACCAATGACTGGTAGTTAACTTATTCCCTACCAAAGACGTATAAACAATGTTTTTCTTCTTTTGGCCTTTAAAGGTCTTTGCTGAGTGTTCATCACACACTAAATGTAACTCATAGCGTTAGCATAACATCTGCTAAAACTTTTGTGTTTTCGTTACCATTGGAAAACCCTCACAAAGTTGATGTCCTTGTAGACGCTATAATATGTGCTCATGTTCATTCGAAATTGTTGGAAACCTTTACTTTTCAAATTCATTTTTGGACAAGATGAGGAAAAACCCTTTTTTAAATGATTGAAGTATGACTCAGACTAATATGTCTGCAAAAGCAGTACTGCACAGCAACAACATTGCCATCAAAAATATTTTTAAAAAAGCATCACAAATCACCTCGTGCTTGTCTGGTGCGATAAAGTTTAAATACTCATCCGACTCATAAAGGATTGAGAAGGCTAACTCCAACACCTCCTGCAGGGAAATAAAATTTATGACATATTAATCAACAATACATTTACAATCCTGCCTACTGTTACATTAGCGCACCTTGTTCTGCTTGAGAGCACCCTTCTCTTTCATGTGAGGACAGTCTTTTCCTGTGATGACGGCCTTAATGTCTGCCACGGGCACTGTGGAGAAACACTGGTTGTGGTTAAATGTCGATGTATCTGTCTACAGAATCTATGGCCCACCCGCGGGTTTAATCTGCCTGACAGGCATGTTGTTGCTCATACATACTGTACAGGCAGAATTGCATGCTTTTGGCATTGGCATTTGTGAGTGCATGTACCACTGCACTTGGCACACTTCTGTGTCTGCAGTCAAAATGGATTATGCGCCCAGTGGCAGCCAATAAGTTAAAGCAACACTAGGGAACTTTCAGTTTTGGGAGATTTTAGTGGCACAGGTGGACAAAAGCGGTAGTGTTTTGCCTTAAGGAAGACTGTATTTCCCATTAGGACCAGCACACAGAATCATAAAATCTTGGTCCCCTGCAGTTGGATTCAACGACATTTTTGTTTCCAGCGGCAGTTTGGTGGATGAATAGTGATGAGGTAATGAATCCAGTTGTGGCTAAACAACTACTACCATAGACTTCACTATCAGTTGACAGGACACGGAGCCAATCCATACCGTTCTAATATTTTCAAAACCAAAGCTGCAAACGACTTAAAACCAAAACAGGCACCTCCCTTAGGCATATAGACCCCAATCACATGACGTCACAACTCCGCCCCCCTGACTTGATCCGCCATATTGTCCGTCAGCTCGTCGTGTTTACACATTACCGCCACGTACATTCCTCTTATTACGGTGTGTTTTTCTGCTCGTTAACATTAATAATCAAAATGGTGAAGGCGTGTGTGGCGGTTGGTTGCAGTAACAGGGAAGACAGACGGCGAGACGAAGTTCTACCGTATTCCTAGAGACCTGAAGAGGAGAGCGAGATTGACTGCTGCAATTCGACGAGAATACTTGGCACCAAACGATCACCACAGACTATGTAGTAGTCATTTTATATCTGGTAAGATGCATTTAATATATATTTAGAGGGTTTTGGGCTGACAACCACAATTAAGATCATTGCGAGGCTAATCGCCGAAAACATACAGTTTCAAATTCAAGATGTTTATTTCTTCCACCATAATTAGTTTTTGAATAATATTTAGCTGGTACCAAGTGAAAGAAGCTGGCCTCGTCTACGGATCATCTGTTAAACAGGGGTGTCCAAACTTTTTGCAAAGGGGGCCAGATTTGGTGTGGTAAAAATGTGGGGGGCTACCTTGGCTAATTTACGTAGAACAATATATTTAAAGAAATTTTAGCAAGCCCTTCTGTGTGCCACATTTGCTTTATTATTATTATTTTTAATTCATAATTTCAACAATCTCGCCTTTGTGGCGTTCTCTTTCAACCCTCGGGCTCTTGCGAAATACTGCTGCTCTGAAATTAAACTAGCTTCAAGTTGCTTTAATTTCTCGCTGCGTATTTTCACTGTAATCTCGTCGTACATGTCAGCGTGTCTTGTTCGGTAATACCATTATCGCGTCACATCGAACTCTGAAAACAGCGACTGTCTCTTTGCAAATGAGGCAGGCACAGTTGTTGCGTATTTTATTGAAGAAATAGTCCAATATCCACCTATCCTTGAAGCGTCGGCCATCGCAGTCAACTTTTTTTTTTTTAATTGATTGTCGCCATTTTAGAAAATAGGAAGTAAAGGGTCACACGGGGTAATGTTGCTTAGAGTGCTGCTCTTAAAGTTTTTCAAACTTTCGTGAGAATAGGCTGAGTTTCTGTGGACAAGATAGTTGTAGATATCAGGGTAGCAGATATCAGGCAAAGACGGCGAAGACAGCGGGTCGAAAAATATCGATTTAGGCGTCAAATATGGATCTGGCGAATGGATCGACCGAAGCTTTTCCACATAACGCCTTTTATGCAACACATCCAATGAGTTTACAGCATCTGAAGGCACCGGGGCTTCCATGAATTGCACTATAAATTGCACGATAAATTAAGCCCATTGAGAATACGCACATACAATGACGGACAATATGGCGGCACAATACAGCGACACATCATTGTGTGACGTTGGTGATTGGGGTCTATATGAGTGTCCATGAGCAGCGACATAAAAAAATTCAAAGTCGTTCCCTAATAAAATCCTGATTATTTTTTATACAAGTATAACAAAATTAAAAAACGGCTATAAAATTTTCAAATGTTACGCTAGATGCACAAAAATCATCAAATGCAGAGATGATTAGCTATATTTTCAGGATCAATAGCAATATTTAACATATAAGTTTTTGCCCAAAATAGCAACTTATATGTTTTTAAGTTTTCAAAAGCTAATATCAATTTTCACATCAGAAACATAATACTTGAGGAAAGCATGCAGAATCATCTTAATTTTACTCAACAAAAGCAAAATTAGCATTTTTCTATATACAATCCCAACTTATTTAGGTTGAATTCCACTGTTGTGTAGAGATACAAAATCCAATATGGTGGCCGTCACAAAACAGCTTTTTAAGTTGAAAATTCTTGTAAATAAATGCCTAAATCGCGGAATTTCTTTAGATATGGACGTAAAACAGTCTTGATTCTTGGTTAAAAGCAAAACACGGGCAGTTATCATTCATTTTATGAAATATTTCAAGCAAAAGTTACGGTATGGTGCAATCCAACATGGCGGCCGTTGCGAAATGGAGCTTTGCAAGTTAAAAATTCTTGTTAATAAATGCTTAAACCACGGAATTTCTTTATATATGGACGTAAAACAGTCTAGAATCTTGGTTAAAAGGAAAAAAGGCAGTTATCATTCATTTTACGTAAAAATTTCAAGCAAAAGTTATGGTATTGTGTAATCCAACATGGCGGCCGTCATGAAACAGCTTTGCAAGTTGAAAATTATCGTAAATAAATGCTTAAATCGCGGAATTTCTATATACATGGACGTAAAACAGTCTAGATTCTTGGTTAAAAGCAAAAAACGGGCACTTATCATTCATTTTACGTAAATATTTCAAGCAAAAGTTACGGTATTGCGTAATTCAACATGGCGGCCGTCACGAAATGGAGCTTTTCAAATTGAAAATTCTTATCAATAAATGCTTAAATCGCGGAATTTCTATAGATATGGACGTAAAACGGTAGATTCTTGGTTAAAAGCAAAAAACTGGCAGTTATCATTCGTTTTACGTAAATATTTCAAGCTAAAGTTGGGCAAACTTTTTCCGTGCATTTTTTTCCCACAACGTTTCAAAGTGCATGCATGGGGCTCCTTTTTATAATAATTACCATGAATGCTCAACCAAACCACTCTTGAGAAACTCCTGCCTGCTTGTATGCAGTAAAACATTCGTCTTTTTTCACCTAAATCTGGCGCTGGAATGCAGCGTGTTTGAGTTTATCACAGTAAAAGCTCTGCCTGGGTCGACCCCCAACAGGAAGGCATGGCGCAATGTTTGTCGGAGCTGTCTTGTCAACTGATGGTGAAGTCTATGCTACTGCATAAGTACTCGCTGCTAGTCACTTTATTTCCAATCTGTGTACACTGTAACCCGTGTTTTTATATTACCTTTATTGTATTTTTGCTTTTATGTGGTGAACGTTATGGTGAAGCTTTAAATCTCCTTGTACTCTGTACAACGACAAGGAAGGCTTTCTATTCTGTTAAATTAAAAGGAAGTGATGTTATGTATCTGTATCTATCTAGGTATCTATCATAATTTGCACTAACAACAGACATCCAATTCACTTAAACTGGTAGGACTGGCTGTAAATGCACATTGTTCAGCGCCATTAACTGCGTAATTTGCATCTCCCAGCCCAAATGGATTGGACGTCGAGCGCCATTAATGGCATCCAGTGAATAAAATCATTCGGCCAGAAATAAACTGGTCCGGGTACACATGAGATCCAATTGCAAAGAATGTGGCCCGTGAACCAGTTTGACACCCCTGGTCTACAGGTCGTTACTCTAAAATGGCGGAACTCACGTTTGTCCTGCAGGGAGTCGTGGGGTACCTCCCCCTGGGGACTCTCCTCCAGATCCCCGTAGTGCAGGACCTTGTGGTTGGGGGACAGCCGGCAGTACCAGAATTTGTCTGCAAGAACAAAAACAGTATGACTTTAAATAGTTTGTTTAGCGATATGCTAATGAGTCAGCACGTTGGCATGCAGGGATGCTCGCTCGCACTCGGGTAACGCAGCCCTGAAAAGACGCTTTCGGTGGCGCTCGTGCGCAGGAGCAGACGGACACGTGGGCGGTGTGGGGGACGCTCGCAAGTGGAGCTCACCTTGTCTCCTGCGACTGCTGATCTTCCTGAAACACGTTCCTTCACACAGTCGATTAAGCCTCTGTTGTTTGATCAGCTCCATTATCTCCGGCTGGATCTTCTCCCTCAGCTCCCTGCAAAGACCGCACAAGCAAAATTGTGAGTTGCTTGCTGCAATTTTTATTTTTTTCATGAATATTTTCACATCATCATGCCTTAGAAAAGTTATGTATGATCAGTCAGAGGCATCTTGACACACCATATAGTCCCTTTAACATTTTTAAAGTAGATTAATAAAGAAGGAGCATTAAAAAACAACCACCGTAACATTACATTAAGTTAGAGCAGGTTTTCCATTGTTGCTTCCACAAAATGCAGTACACCATTTTTTCAGGTTCTTGTGCAAAACACCTCATTACACTCAAGAATTTAGAGGTATTCAAAACAAAATTAAAATAACCAGAAATGATCAACATCTCGTTTGAAAGAGACAAAGGACGGGGTCTGCGCTTTCTAAATATGCAGTAGGTTGGAGTTCCCACTGTCAAAATGCTATACTTATGTTAAAAAAGAACAAAAAAAAAAAAAAACGGTGTATAGACCCTACCCACGTGACGTCACAACTCCTTCCTCCTGACTGGTGCCGCCCAATTGTCCGTCAACACATGTTTACCTGTTACGGCTACGTACATTCCTCCTATTTACGACGTGTTTTCCTGCTCGTTAACATTAATAATCAAAATGGTGAAGGCGTGTGTGGCGGTCGGTTGCAATAACAGAGAAGATAGACGGAGAAGACGGAGAGACTTGAAGTTCTACCGGATTCCGAGAGACCCGGAGAGAAGAGAGCGAGATGGGCTGCTGCAATTCGACGAGAAAACTGGGCTCCAAACGATTACCACAGATTATGTAGTAGTCATTTTATATCTGGTAAGATGCATTTAATATATATTTAGAGGGTTTTGGGCTGACAACCACAATTAAGATCATTGCTAGGCTAATCGCCGACAACATACACGTATGTATGTAGTGAGAGTGCTATCGCTAAACCATATAAACATTAAAAGCCCTAACTCCATTGACAAACGACATGAAATACATTAGACTTGACAGTGGATGTTAGCAATAACAAAAGATTTTGAATTGAAAATTTCGTAACTCACCTTTCCAAGCACAAGATAGATTCCTGCCGAATTTTCGTGGACGAGGACCTGTTTCACCCAACCAGCAACGAAGTATTTATAAGCCTCCAAGCTCTTAAAGTTTTTCAAACTTTCGTGAGAATAGGCTGATTTTGTGTGGACAAGATAGTTGTACATATCAGGGTAGCTAGCAGATGTCAGGCAAATACGGCGGAGACAGCGGGTCGAAAAACATCGATTTAGGCATCAAATATGGATCTGGCGAATGGATAAACTGAAGCTTTTCCACATAACGCCTTTTATGCAACGCATCAAGTGAGTTTACGGCATCCGAAAGCACCGGGTCTTCCATGAAATGCATTATAAATTGCTCGATCAATTGAGACCATTGATAATACAGACACAAAATGACGGACAAGGGGGCGGAACCATACAGCGAGCACGTGATTTTGTGACGTCGGTGGGCAGGGTCTATATACAGTATATATATATATATACAGTGTGTGTATATATATATATATATATATATATATTATATATATATATATATATATATACAGTGCCTTGCAAAAGTATTCGGCCCCCTTGAACCTTGCAACCTTTCGCCACATTTCAGGCTTCAAACATAAAGATATAAAATTTTAATTTTTTGTCAAGAATCAACAACAAGTGGGACACAATCGTGAAGTGGAACAAAATTTATTGGATAATTTAAACTTGTTTAACAAATAAAAAATTGAAAAGTGGGGCGTGCAATATTATTTGGCCCCCTTGCGTTAATACTTTGTAGCGCCACCTTTTGCTCCAATTACAGCTGCAAGTCGCTTGGGGTATGTTTCTATCAGTTTTGCACATCGAGAGACTGACATTCTTGCCCATTCATCCTTGCAAAACAGCTCGAGCTCAGTGAGGTTGGATGGAGAGTGTTTGTGAACAGCAGTCTTCAGCTCTTTCCACAGATTCTCGATTGGATTCAGGTCTGGACTTTGACTTGGCCATTCTAACATCTGGATACGTTTATTTTTTAACCATTCCATTGTAGATTTGGCTTTATGTTTTGGATCATTGTCCTGTTGGAAGATAAATCTCCGTCCCAGTCTCAGGTCTTTCTTGTGCAGATACCAACAGGTTTTCTTCCAGAATGTTCCTGTATTTGGCTGCATCCATCTTCCCGTCAATTTTAACCATCTTCCCTGTCCCTGCTGAAGAAAAGCAGGCCCAAACCATGATGCTGCCACCACCATGTTTGACAGTGGGGATGGTGTGTTCAGGGTGATGAGCTGTGTTGCTTTTACGCCAAACATATCGTTTTGCATTGTGGCCAAAAAGTTCAATTTTGGTTTCATCTGACCAGAGCACCTTCTTCCACATGTTTGGTGTGTCTCCCAGGTGGCTTGTGGCAAACTTTAAACGAGACTTTTTATGGATATCTTTGAGAAATGGCTTTCTTCTTGCCACTCTTCCATAAAGGCCAGATTTGTGCAGTGTACGACTGATTGTTGTCCTATGGACAGACTCTCCCACCTCAGCTGTAGATCTCTGCAGTTCATCCAGAGTGATCATGGGCCTCTTGGCTTCATCTCTGATCAGTTTTCTCCTTGTTTGAGAAGAAAGTTTGGAAGGACGGCCGGGTCTTGGTAGATTTGCAGTGGTCTGATGCTCCTTCCATTTCAATATGATGGCTTGCACAGTGCTCCTTGAGATGTTTAAAGCTTGGGAAATCTTTTTGTATCCAAATCCGGCTTTAAACTTCTCCACAACAGTATCTCGGACCTGCCTGGTGTGTTCCTTGGTTTTCATAATGCTCTCTGCACTTTAAACAGAACCATGAAACTATCACAGAGCAGGTGCATTTATACGGAGACTTGATTACACACATTTGGATTCTATTTATCATCATCGGTCATTTAGGACAACATTGGATCATTCAGAGATCCTCACTGAACTTCTGGAGTGAGTTTGCTGCACTGAAAGTAAAGGGGCCGAATAATATTGCACGTAGAGCAGGGCGGTAAACCGAAAATTTACCGTCACCGAAATTCTTAACGATGACCGACGGAATTTTGACCATGTCGGTAAATTCGGTAAATTAATAAAACAAGAAAATATAGTCTTTTCATCCCGCTTTGATTCTGTGTTGTCCGTCTATGTTCATTCCCCTTTAAGAAACCGTCAATGGGCTTACGTAGGGAGTCACGTGATCATCAAGGAGCCAATCAAACAAAAGCCCAGTAAGCTAACGCTAGCAGCTAACGCTACAAGCAAAACGTGATGGAGTGTGGCTTAAGGGAGGTTCACCAAACTTTTAACCGACATTTAGTAGACTCTTGGTGGCATCCAGACGGGCTTTCACCCGCTGTCCTCCCTGCTGTTCTCACAATTTCCAGAGATGGTGCTTTCAGTGCTTTCTACTGGTAGCCAGGCTAACGCTAGCTAGCGGCTAACGCTACAAATGAACGTGATGTAGTCGGATAGCGGTTCTAACTTGTCGAAACGGCTGAACTTAATGAGTGGATTGGGCACGGACTGCATCTAGCAATTACTATGTGGCATTATTTTGTATCTGTCTGTGTGTGATTCCTCTGATAGCTTTTGTGATGGTAAAGCATTCAGCTTAAAGTACAATCCAACGGCGAAACTTATAATGACCGAGAAATGGCCCCAGCTATTTTTCTGTATGTGCTTATTTCTGTGTCATTATTGCTATCATAAAATCTTAAGCGTTTCATTTGAAGAAGATCAATATAGCTTTAATGTGTGTGTGTCTCTCTCTGTTTGTTTGGGGTTTCATTTGTGCGTGCATTTATTAAAAAATGCACTGGGGGGGACCCTGAAACCATAATGTAAACACTTGTATTTAATAATTATGTCACAGCAGCCATTAACAAGTTGTCTTTTTGAAGTGTACTGTTCAAGCTGCAAGTCATTTGTGTTACAATGACATGTTTGCACAGGCATATTGATTTTGATAATGTACATTGTTCAAGTCATACACGCTGTTATAAATGTTCATACTTGAATTCTTATTGCTTACATTACATTTTTATAAACTTAATGTTTAGACTGCATGTACAATTGTTAAATACAGTATATGAAATTGAATGCTGGTAAATAAATCAACAAGAAACAGTTAATCTGTATTTCATGCATTGATTCAGATTTTCAAATTATATAACAGTACGCTTGGGCGAATTTATCGTCATTTATCGTTATCGAGATAAATCTGCTCAATTTATCGTGATACATGTTTAAGGCCATATCGCCCAGCCCTAATTGCACGCCCCACTTTTCAGTTTTTTATTTGTTAAAAAAGTTTAATTATCCAATAAATGTTGTTGCACTTCACGATTGTGTCCCACTTGTTGTTGATTCTTGACAAAAAAATTAAATTTCATATCTTTATGTTTGAAGCCTGAAATGTGGCGAAAGGTTGCAAGATTCAAGGGGGCCGATTACTTTTGCAAGGCACTGTATATATACACACTGTATTAGTATTAAGTATATAGTATATAGTATTAATTGTTTTTTCTATTTTTACAAAGGCCTTGTAGAGTGACAATAAAAATTGATGGCTTGACAAACAGTAATCTTACTTTAAAAAAATAATTTGTCAGTTACAATTTACTTCTACCAAAACGTGATTGAATTTGTTACCTCAACATAAGAGTAATTAGTTACTCTGCAAAGTAACTAACGTTACATTTCATGTTCTACACATTATTACATGATCCATTCGATAATGTCTTTCACATCAAATATGTTCATATTAACTGATTGAATTGAACTCTTTTTCATTCAAAAGGGTCACCCCTTTTTTACATTTTTTAACATTTCACCTATATAAGAGTGTAATGGTATACATACTAACTTTCAAATGCTGTGAGGAAAAAAAGCCTTTTTGTTTTCCTGTTGTACTGAACCTGCACCGAAACATGACTTGTGTGTATCGTCACACCCCTAATATATTTAGATATATTTTTCAATATGCCGGTGAGGCTCTGAATCTCCTGTCTCTGCTGTAGTTGTTTTTTTTTAAAAAAAAACATCACACAAGGTTTATGGATATGTCATTCAAGAAAAGTTTACGGCAAGTGACTATTTTTGCTAATAAAAGACATATTATATTGTAGCATCTACAAGGACAACGCCCACTTGTTGATGATAATGCATACTGAAGAGGAAAATAGTCCATTATTTTCAATTAATTGTACCTACCTGAACGCCATGAACTGTTATGTAAAATTTAAAAAAAGTTGCCCTAAAGTTTAAAATGATGCTTGCCACGCTAAATGCTAATGCTAACGCTCCGAGCCACCTAGCATTGCGTTCGCAACAGCGTCACAACCACCTTCCCACCTCCCATGTCTCTCAGACATCTCTCGTCATTCAACCAAATTGTAGTACTTCACGTTCTCAATAACTGTAACGACGTTGCAAAGATTGGAAAAGTAATTAGATTACTCACTACTGACAAAAATAACGCCGTTAGCAACGCTGTTATACTCTAACACTGTTATAAACAACACTGGTGACAACCATACCAAACTGGTTTTAGGCTAAAATATATATACTGTACTAACCAGAGGTGTGTAGAGTAGCCAATTTTTTTTTACTCATGTAAGAGTAGTGTTACTTCTGAAAATTAGTCAAATAAAAGTAGTCATCCAAAAGTGTTCCCAAGTACAAGTAAAAAAAGCATTTGTTGAAATGTCAACTCAAGTAATAAGTAACACGGTGAGTAACAGCTTACAATGTCTGGTTAAAAAAAAATTCTCAGCACAACTTCATCTACATCAGAGCTTCTCAATTATTTTCTGTTATGCCCCCCCAGGAAGACATAAACATTCCACCCCCCCCCACTCTCTGCCGCCATTGTAAATATACTGTAGTATAATTTGTATATAAAATACTCCTCTGCATAACATTGTGTTCTTTTTAATATTAAAGAAAAAATATAGTTCAACTTACAATAAAGTTAAAAAAATAATACTCATCCGTACTGTAAAAATACGCTCAAGATTTTTTCACTGTTTGATACTGAAAAATACAATTTAAAAAAGTCAATAAATAATAATAAATTCAAATTGATTAGCAACATTAACTCACTAGGACAATATGCCAAACAATTAGACCGAAAAAAACAACAATTAATAGAACAAAAAGTCATTGGACAGAGAGACAGTTTATTTTTGCTACTGGCAGTATCAGCTCCTTTCCTACGTTGTGGAGTTATTTTGCACTGAGCAACTTGGTATGCCACCTTATATGATTATATGACAGTGCTCACTGGTTTACTGATGTAACACTGACAAAGCGGGAGGATTGTTGGCAATATTCGGCACGTTTTCGCTGAAAAAAATAATTCCTGCTGTCCGCTGCGAACATTTTTAGACAAAGTAAATAGTCCGGTCTTTCCTCATCTCCCACTGTACTAAAAGTGAAAGCCAAAAGTCAAATGCTGCATACGCTTCGTCATATTTCCTTGTCTTAGCTTTTCATATCTCCAGTGCTCTTGTTTGGTTCAAAAATATTGCGCGCACGCTGAAAATGAGAGCGGCACTGCCACCCACTGAGTGGATGTACAATTACACTTTATTCTAGTACGGCAAAAAAGTACGTTCCCCAAGGTCACATGCGCCACCCCCAGCATTGTTCTGCGCCACCCTGCGGGGGCCCGCCCCACTGTTTGAGAAGTACTGATCTACATGAACCGTTGTTATTATACTGTACTATAACCTAATACATGACAAAGATGACACAAAAATCGTCAAATTCAGACCATAACAACACTATGAAATAGAGATGTCCCGATCACGTCATTTTCAAAGTATCGGAATCGGCAAAAAAATATCGGACATGCCTTTTTTTAAATATATATACATATATTTTAATTAAATCGTTTTCTAATTGTATTTAATGTTACAAACATAATATGTTACACTCATCCATAGTCTTTTGTTTAGGCTTCAGGTAGGGTTATCAAATTTATCCCGATAGCGGCGTTAATTAAAAAAAAAATATATATATCACACTAAAATATTTAACGCAATTAATGCATGCGCTGCACGACCCACCCTCGCATTGTCGCGCTAAATCTGTAATGGCACCATTTTACCCATATAGAGAGATAAAAGGCAGCGTATAATGATTAGGGTGAATTTTGGCAGCCTTTGGAGCCTTTTTTTAATTGGCTAAAGCCTTACAATCCCTCTCCTTAAGAACAGACATATCATGGGAAGCAATGTGGGGAAGCACGGTAGCAATTGATCTTTGTCTTACCACCTTAAGTTAGTTCCCAACGCAGAGAAGATATATCAATTGGTAGTGCTACGCACAGTCATGGGTGCACTTCCCATCATGCATTTGGGCAGAAGTTAAATGCCTGAATTATCATTTACTGAAAGCTCATAAAAATCCACTAGATGGCAATATTTAGTCACAATATACAAAGTCACATATGTCCTTTAAGAATTACAAGTCTTTTTATCTGTGGATCCCTCTCACAGAAAGAATGTTAATAATGTAAATGCCATCTTGAGGATTTATTGTCGTAATAAACAAATACAGTACTTATGTACTGTATGTTTGAATGTATATATTTGCCCAAGTTTTATTCATTTTTTTCTTAATGCATTGCCAAAATGTATATGATCGGGAAAAATTATCGGGAATGACGAATTGAATCGGTAGCAAAAAAAAGCAATCAGATCGGGAAAAATCGGGATCGGCAGATACTCAAACTAAAACGATCGGGATCTGATCGGGAGCAAAAAAACATGATCGGAACAACCCTACTATGAAATACTGTATAACCTGTTCAAAGAGCATAAGTGCCCTCTAGTAGAGAAAAAACATTGTTACCTCTGATACTTCTGATTGGTATAATGGAGTCATGTGGTTATTGTTACGACATCTCATTGGTGAAACAGACAGACATTGTCAGCATCTCTGGCAAAAATAAAAATGTATAGATTTAACAGGAAAAAATGTAATGACTAGTTTAGTCCAAAGTAGCGGAATAAGAGTAGCGTTTCTTCTTCACAAACCTACTCATGTAAAAATTATTGCGTAGTTAAACTACTCTAAGGAGTACATTTTTCCCAGAAAGTCGCTCAAGTAAATGTAACAGAGTGAATGTAACGCGTTACAACCCACCTCTAATACTAATAGCTAGCAAGAACTAGCTAATAAATGTGAATAAAAACTGTGGCTTTATCTTCATAGTTTTTGATGGGAACATGTTCATATCTAGAAGAACTTGTAAAAGCCCATATAAAGAATAGTTTTTATATATATATTATATATTCATATAATTTTAATCCTTCAAAAAGTCTCTTATCGCATCACTTTACAGTAAACACAATGTAGATTTAATTACAGGCATAATTATGATCATTTCAATGCCGCTATTACGCGACACTGCCTTCATGTGGTCGCGTCATAGCGATTGAGACAACAAACCCTTGTGACAACCAATCCCGTTCTCCTCCATACAATATGCACATGAACACGTGTTATCTTCTGCGATAGGCAGACTTACAGGATGGGGCGGGACTGGAAGTCCTCCTGATTCATCCTCTCTGACTGTCGTATCTTGAGTATCTCCGCGTAACTCAGGTTCTGCAGGCGACTCTTGAACTGGTCCAGCGAGTTAGGCTTCAGCGTCAGGGCTCGCATGATCTGCTCCCGAACCACCTGCATGACCTGCGCCACAGGAAAGAGCGGGCTCAGTGACACAAAATCAAACGAAAGAGGCGTGCCACAGAGGCTAATATTGTCGGGGAGCCAACAAAGACCCTTACTAATCGCGAATAAGCGGGAGAAAGCGCAGAGACGACACGGGGTAGCGTGGATAATCTTCTTAAATCGTCTGCTAAATTGTCACGTTAAAAAATTTCATGGGCTCAGCTGGCGGCGGGTTACAAAGGATAAAAGAGTTTTAAATGTAGGTAAGAAAACCTAGAGAGGCAGGCATTAATGCAGGCACATGTACTGTATATACACATAAATACGTGTATGCTCTATATAAACACAAACCTACAGTATGGTGTATACACATCTACTCTGGTGCCTCAATGTTTGAGTTTCTAAAGATACAAGCAATTGGACTGAAAATGAGGTCTGTAGTGGCTGTATGGTTAGGATATACTAAGTTAAATTTCCATATTAACACGAAACAAGGACAATTACATTTCATGTATTCCAAAAGACCACTTATATTGCTGCCAGAAAGTCTTGTCTTAATGTGAATAATGCGAACGCCAAAAGCACACCATCCCAACTGTGAAGCATGGTGGTGGCATCGTCATGCTATGGGGATGTTTCTCAGCAGCTGGACCTGGGAGGCTTGTAAAGATAGACGGCAGAATGAATGCTGCAAAATACACCAAAATCCTCAGGGATAAATCTTCAGTCTGCAAGAGAACTACGGCGTGGAAGGGATTTATTTTCCAGCAAGACAATGATCCAAAGCATACTGCAAAAGCTACACAGGCATGGTTGAAAAAGAACTGGGTAAATGTTCTGGAGTGGGCCGAGTCAAAGCCCAGTCCTCGATCCTATAGAGACTTTTTGGCTGGACTTGAAAAGTGCTGTTCATGCCTGATACCTGTACAACCTGACAGAGCTTGAGCAGTATGGCAGAGAAAAATAAATTGCAGTGGGCAGATATACAAGACTGATTAAGACTTATCCACAGAGACTTACTGCTGTGATTCAGCCAAAGGTGCATCTACGAAATACTGACTTGAAGGGGGTGAATAATTGTGCAAATAATTATTTTCATTTCTATATTTGAATTTCACAGATATGACTCTGTAGAAGTCTGTTTTTATTTTGACATTAAAAAAGGTTTTCCAATAAAATGTGTTGAAAATGGCAAATTGTTTTGACCACAATTATTGTGAACTCAAAGGGGAAAACATCCAAGGGGGTCAATACTTAAGCTAGGCACTGTATATACACATTCATATAAAGTACAGGCCAAATGTTTGGACATACCTCATTCAATGCAATGCAAATGAAGGTCCCAGCCCTATTTATAAAGCTATAAATTCCACTTATCAACCCTAAAAAAAAGGCATTCCATGTGAAGTCAAAAACGATTTTAGATGACTCCTTCTTGAAGCTCATCAAGAGAATGGTAAGAGTGTGCAAAAAAGGAATCGGAGCAAAGAGTGGCTACTTGACTAGAATATTATACGTTTTTACTTATTTTGCATTTTCTTTTGCTAAGTATATAATTCCACATGTTCATTCATAGTTTTATTACCTTCAGTGAGAATTTACAATGTAAATAGTCATGAAAATATAGAAAACCCATGACTAATGTGTCCAAACCTTTGGCCTGTACTGTATATAATCCTATATATACACACTTTTATATACACATATATACTGAATACTATATATACACATATATTTTTTTTATACATTTATGGCAGAAGCCACATGCTGAACACACTTGTACCCCTCTTTAAAATAAACTGCTTTATTTTAGGCCAAAAGAACTGTTGTGTTTGATAGAACAATATGTCTATATGCTGCCATAGCAATTTCATGACGCATTATGCCCCAGAGCTATTTTTAATTTGTCCGTTTTATCCTGGAGACCCCCGTTTACAGACACTGCGCTTTTGTTTCAACCCAGCCATAAAAGGAAAGTAATTATATTTATTATTCGAAATGTCGATCATTTATAGTTTAAAACAGGGGTCCCCAAACTACGGCCCGCCTCCACATTTGGTCCGGCCCCTGAACAATACCAGAGAGCATTTTGATTTTTTTTTTTTTTTTTTTTTCTCAATAGTGTTACTTATTTTCTGGCCTTTTTCTGTGAAGAACTCAGAGAGGGTTATTTGGTTATTATCTATTTGATTAATAGTGTTGTTATTATTTATTATTATTATATTATTTTTATTTTATTTACTTTTGTTTCGTGAAGAATCCAGAAAGGGTTATTTGATCGCGGCTTTCTGAAAAACAATATTTTTTTACATTTAGGCACTCCTGCAATCGTCACACTTTTTCTGTTACAAACTGACCCCGGCCCCTCATCAGAGAAGGGAAAAGTTATGTGGCCCTCACAGCAAAAAGTTTGGGGACCCCTGGTTTAGAATCATTAATTGATGTCTAATATTTAGTTAAAAAAATTTTAAAAAAAATATATATATACATATATACATATATATATATATACATATATATATATATATATATATATATATATATATATATATATATATATATATATGTATATATATTCACTCGCATATTTTAAACTTACACAAATTACGTCACAACAAAAGAAATAGTATCTAACTCGGTCACTGATATCTACCCCATAACTATGGCTTAATTGTATTTTTTTTTTTTTTTTTTTGTTACTGTTGCATTTTCCCCGATATTTTAAACAATCGATCCAAACAAACAAAAAATTTTAAATGGTAAATATTTAAAAAAAGAAAATCTTGACCTTTCCTTGTTGTCTGTGACTTCTGTATCGCAACCCTTGTTATATTACCATGTTCCACCCATAAAATACCCACAATGTCCAGCTGTGACCATTCACAGCTGTGTCTTGACACTCTGTCATACATGCTACACTGAGGTTTTTGGATTGAAACAAGGTAGTTACGCGATAATATCTCATTAAAATCAAGGTGTCTTTAACTATGCTCTCTCAGGCTCTCACCTCGAGTTACCGGAAAGCCACAAAAAGACATACATTGCAGTCGAACGCTAGCGCAAGAATTATGCACAGCAGGCTAACTCACTCGCATGCTGTCCATTATCTTTTCGACCCTTGTTGCCTTTTGATTTGCTTATTATTGGATGATATCGATGTATTAGATATATGTTTGTTGATAAAATAAAACACAGGACTAAATTAAGTCTCCATTTACTCACATACTAATTTCCTTTGTTAATGTACATCCACCTACATGTCTTGGGCATGCATATTGACTATCAAAGACTTCAGTAGACAAAAGGGGATCATCTTAAAGTTTTCGTTATTTATGATGTACTAGGATGGGTGTCCAAAACCTTTTTTAATTAAATGAGAAACTTAAGAAAATTTCAAAGGCCAGTGCAGTATACTTACTATTTCAATTTTTCAATTTTCAATTTCAATTTCAATTTATTCACACACACATTCATATTTACAAAGTGTACATAATATCTCAGTGCTGAGCCAAGATTATGTGTGAGTCAGGTCTCCTTAAGAAGCTACTAAAAGCTTATAGTCAGGAGCCTGCATACATTAAGACAATCACAAGAAACATTATCAGATCATTATCAGATGAGCAGAAGGGTGAGTTGCAGTTTTTTTACACTGTTCACATACTAAAACATAATAATGTACAATAACTCGATATATATATATACACACACACATACACGCCCACACACACACAGAGAAAAAAAAAAAAAAAAAAAAAAAGAAATACTTCCCTAGAAGAAAGTTTATAACCTAGGTATGTTGGAATTGTTATATTTACTGATCAGAATACTTTTTAGCCTATTTTTAAAGATGGAGATGGATTTCAACACTTTTAGATTTTCGTCGAGCTCATTCCAAATCTGGGGGCCTCTATTTGTAATGCTCAGGCTGGTGCTAACAAGTCTTCTCTTTTTTCCACTGATGAGGTCTTTGTTTCTGGTGTTATGAGTATGGAGAGGAGTCCAGACTGGAATGAGCTCAGACAGTCTGCTATTCATATTATTTACAATTTGGAACATTGTACATGCGTTATGAAATGTGTTCAAATCAGTGAGTCGGAGAAGGCGTAAACTATAAAATAAGGAGTGGGTGGGAGCATTGAAACCAGCCCAGGACATGGCCCGTACTATCTTCTTTTGTAGAGTTTCTAATTTCTTTAGGTGACTGGAGAACGTGTTGCACCATATGATGTTACAGTAGTTGATATGGGGCTCAAACAAGGTTTTGTACAAGGTAAGAAGTGTGGTTAAAGGGAGATGGTGTCTTATTTTGAAGAATAGTCCAACGTATTTAGATAGTGTCGATAAAAGGTGTTCTATATGGCATTTGAAGTTGAGAGACTTATCAATGAAGACTCCCAGGAACTTGGTGGAATCAACTTGTAATAAATTGTTATCGTTTACTTTCAGACAAATCCTGTTTGTGTCAACTGCTTTCTTGTTTGATCTAAATACTATGTAATTGGTTTTATTGATGTTGAGGGAAAGTTTGTTGCACCTGAGCCAGCTATCTATCTTTATTAACTCTGCGTTTAAAATATGCTGTAGGTCTAACGGGTTTTTATGTGAAAGAAACAAGTTGGTATCATCAGCAAACAAAATCATGTGTAGTATGTCAGAAGAATTAACAAGGTCATTAATGTAAATAAGAAAAAGTAGTGGGCCTAAAATTGATCCCTGGGGGACTCCATATTTTATTTCCTTTTTTTGTGAAACGTGATTGTTAATACTTACATATTGCTGTCGACTGAGTAAGTAACTTTTGAACCAGTTGTATGCTATTCCTCTAACACCATAGTGATGTATCTTATCCAGTAAAATATTATGGTCAATGGTGTCAAAAGCCTTAGATAAATCCAAAAAAATGCCAACTCCAAAGTTGCCTTGCTCAAAGGCATCATTAATTTTTTCAACAAGATCTAGAATGGCCATGCACGTTGAATTCTTCTTTCTGAAGCCATATTGTGAACTGTTTAGAATGTGAAACTTGTCTAGGTATTCGCTTAGTCTATTGTACACGACTCTTTCTAGTACCTTGGAGAGAGTTGGTAGAACGGCAATTGGGCGATAGTTGTTCATGTTATTTTTATCTCCAGATTTGTACACTGGAGTGATTCTGGCAATTTTGGTCTGTTTTGGCACTACACCGTGAAGTAGGGACAAATTAATGCAATGCGCAAGTGGTTTTGCAATTATATGGGCACTAGTCCTTCTCAAAAAATTAGTATGTTGTGATAAAGTTCATTATTTTCTGTAATGTACCGATAACCATTAGACTTTCATATACTGGTCCTTCTAAAAAAAATTAGCATAATTTGATAAAGTTCATTATTTCTTGTAATATACTGATTAACATTAGACTTTCATATATTTTAGATTCATTACACACAATTGAAGTAGTTCAAGCCTTGTATTATTTTACTATTGATGATTTCGGCAAAAAAGTCAGGAAAAAGCAAATATCCCTATCTAAAAAAATTAGCATATCATGAAAAGGTTACTTTAAAGAAGCTACTAAACTAATCATCGTAATCAACGAATTTACTCAAAACCCCTGCGAAAGAGTCCTGAGGCTTTTAAAAACTCCCAGCCTGCTTCATTACACAAAACCGCAATCATGGGAATGACTGCCGACCTGACTGCTGTCCAGAAGGCCATCATTGACACCCTCAAGCAAGAGGGTAAGACACAGAAAGAAATTTCTGAGCGACTAGGCTGTTCCCAGAGTGCTGTATCAAGTCACCTCAGTGGGAAGGAAAAAGTGTGGCAGGAAACGCTGCATAACCAGAAGAGGTGACCGCACCCTGAAAAAGATTGTTGAGAAGGGCCGATTCCAGACCTGCAGAAACAGTGGACTGAGTCTGGAGTAGAAACATCCAGAGCCACCGTGCACAGGTGCGTGCTGGAAATGGGCTACAGATGCCGCATTCCCCAGGTCAAGCCACTTTTAAACATGAAACAGCGGCAGAAGCGCCTGACCTGGGCTACAGAGAAGCAGCACTGGACTGTTGCTCAGTGGTTTAAAACAGTTTTTTCAGATGAAAGCAAATTTTGCATGTCATTCGGAAATCAAGGTGCCAGAGTTTGGAGGAAGACTGGGGAGAAGGAAATGCCAAAATGCCTCAAGTCCAGTGACAAGTACCCACAGTCAGTGATGGTCTGGGTTGCCATGTCAGCTGCTGGTGTTGGTCTAATGTGTTTTATCAAGGGCAGGGTCAATGGAGCTAGCTATCAGGAGATTTTGGAGCACTTCATGCTTCCATATGCTGAAAAGCTTTATGGAGATGAAGATTTCATTTTTCAGCACGACCTGGCACCTGCTCACAGTGCCAAAACCACTGGTTTACTGAACATGGCATTACTGTGCTCAACTGGCCTGCCAACTCTCCTGACCTGAACCCCAAACCATAGAGAATCTGTGGGATATTGTGAAGAGGAAGTTGAGAGACACCAGACCCAACACTGTGGATGAGCTTAAGGCCGCTATCGAAGCATCCAGGGCCTCCATAACACCTCAGCAGTGCCACAGGCTGACTGCCTCCATGCCACGCCGCATTGAAACAGTCATTTCTGAAAAAGGATTCCCGACCAAGTATTGAGTGCAGAGCTGATATAATTGAAGGTTGAGTTTTTTTTGTATTAAAAAAAACAACACTTTTTTGTATTGGTTGGATGAAATATGCAAATTTTTTGAGATAGGGATTTTTGGTTTTTCTTGACTTTTTTTTTTTTTTTGCCAAAATCATCAATATTAAAACAATAAAAGGCTTGAACTACTTCAGTTGTATGTAATGAATCTAAAATCTATGAAAGTCGAATGTTTTTCAGTACATCACAGAAAATAATTAACTGTATCAAAATATGCTAATTTTTTTAGAAGTACTAGTATATGTACAGTGGGACAAATAATTATTTCATCAACCACTAATTGTGCAAGTTCTCACACTTGAAAATATTAGAGAGGTTGGGTAAACCTCAACCATGAGAGACAGAATGTGTGTGTGTGTGTTGGGGGGGGGGGGCACAGAAAATCACATTGTTTGATTTTTAAAGAATTTATTTGCAAAGCATGGTGGAAAATAAGTATTTGGTCTATACCAAATGTTCATCTCAATACTTTGTTATGTACCCTTTGTTGGCAATAACAGAGGCCAAATGTTTTCTGTAACTCTTCACAAGCTTTTCACACACTGTTGCTGGTATTTTGGCCCATTCCTCCATGCAGATCTCCTCTAGAGCAATGATGTTTTGGGGCTGTTGTTGGGCAACACGGACTTTCAACTCCCTCCTCACCCCGTGGCGTCAAAATGATAACAAGAACGGGGAGCAAAAATCCCAGAACCACACGGGGGGACCTCGTGAATGACCTACAGAAAGCTGGGACCACAGTAACAAAGGTTACCATCAGTAACACAATGCGCCACCAGGGACTCAAATCCTGCACTGCCAGACGTGTCCCCCTGCTGAAGAAAGTACACGTCCAGGCCCGTCTGCGGTTCGCTAGAGAGCATTTCGATGATCCAGTAGAGGACTTCAGAATGTGTTATGGTCAAATGAAACCAAAATAGAACTTTTTGGTAGAAACACAGGTTCTCTTGTTTGGAAGAAAAAGGATACCGAATTGCACCATACCCACTGTGAAGCATGGGGGTGGAAACATCATGTTTTGGGCCTGTTTTTCTGCAAAGGGACCAGGACGACTGATCTGTGTAAAGGAAAGAATGAATGGGGCCATGTATCGAGAGATTTTGAGTGAAAATCTCCTTCCATCAGCAAGGGCATTGAAGATGAGACGTGGCTGGGTCTTTCAGCATGACAATGATCCCAAACACACAGCCAGGGCAACAAAGGAGTGGCTTCGTAAGAAGCATTTCAAGGTCCTGGAGTGGCCTAGCCAGTCTTCAGGTCTCAACCTAATAGAAAATCTGCGGAGGGAGTTGAAAGTCCGTGTTGCCCATCGACAGCCCCAAAACATCACTACTCTAGAGGAGATCTGCATGGAGGAATGGGCCAAAATACCAGCAACAGTGTGTGAAAAGCTTGTGAAGAGTTACAGAAAACGTTTGGCCTTCGTTACTGCCAAAAAAGAGTACATATGTAACAAAGTATTGAGATAAACTTCTGGTATTTACCAAATACTTATTTTCCACCATGATTTGAAAATAAATTCTAAAAAAAAAAAAAAAAAAAAATCAAACAATGTGATTTTCAGTTTTTTTTTTCTCCACATTCTGTCTCTCATGGTCGAGGTTTAACCATGTTGACAATGACAGGCCTCTCTAATATTTTCAAGTAGGAGAACTTGCACAATTTAGTGGTTGACAAAATACTTATTTGCCCCACTGTATGTGTTTATAATCAGGGGTGCACATAAGTGGTCCGCATGGCCGCATGCGTACTAGACGCAGACAAATGCGTTGGCCCTCAACGGCTTCAATACGCTTTTGCGTACCGATGGCTGACCACTGTATTTGCGGCGGACACGAGAAAATCTATTCTCAAAATGTCAAAGAGGCAGGTCCCACTGAATAATTATTTCCGTGTTCCCCCACACCCGTCAAAAGACAGACAGACGACCAGTGTTGTTAATAACGGCGTTAGAATATAACGGCATTACTAACGGCGTTATTTTTTTCAGTAATGAGTAATCTAATTAATTGCTTTTCTTATCTTGGCAACGCCTTTACTGTTACTGAGGCGGAAAAGGCGTGCGTTACTATGCGTTACTAAGTTGGTTGAATAAAAAAAGTCTGAGAGAAACGGACTCACGGAGACGAGAGAGCAGAGCAGGAGTGGGGAAGACGCCATTGCAACCGCGATGCTAGGTGGCTCCAATAATACCTGACTGTAGCCATAGCCGACAAACTACGCCCACATGACACGGTAGATATCATATTATAGAACTAGATGCAATTGACAGACACAGCTGCATTGGCAACATGTTTTAATGACTACATGTGTTAGTAAACAGTCGCCATCTTAAAGCAGTAGACCTCTCAGGAAGGCTCTGATGTAGAGATCCTTCATAGCGAACCTAAGTAACTTTTTTTTTTTTTTTTTTTTTTTAAATCTAAAATGCTCCTAAGTCGGCAAAATCTTAACTTAAATCTATCTTTAAATGATGAAACAGTTTTAAAACTTACACGTTTAAAGTAGACAGAAGGGAACTAATGAAATAACGGGAGCAATTTTAACAACTTTAACGGTTGATTCACAACTTTAAATGACTTCCACACATAGCAAAGGTTACTATCTAGTTATCGCAATACCCTTGTGTCTAGTTAAGTGGAGGGTAAAGAATTGGGCTAGGGCCAATTTGCCCCCAAACCCTTTAAACTTCACATTGCGTGACCTGTTTTTGTTATGTTTTTTTTTGAGAAAAAAAAAAAGAAAATTACCACTAGTTACTTTTCCAAGTAACTAATTACTCTAACATTCAGGTAACTGAGTTACTAAC
Organism: Corythoichthys intestinalis; assembly: GCF_030265065.1. Classification (NCBI taxonomy): domain Eukaryota; kingdom Metazoa; phylum Chordata; class Actinopteri; order Syngnathiformes; family Syngnathidae; genus Corythoichthys; species Corythoichthys intestinalis. The sequence continues at coordinate 30,734,854 of NC_080416.1, forward strand.
GCAATTACTTTTGGGGAGAAGTACTTTGTAACTAATTAATTACTTTTTTAAAGTAAAATTAACAACACTGCAGACGACAGAGACGTCACCAGAGCTACCGAAAAAAAGGACTTTTGCTGAAAAGTGGCTGCAGGAGGTACCATGGCTAGAAGCAAATGATGCTCTCATGGAAATGTGGTGCTAAACTTGCCGTGAGAATCTCAATGTCGCTGATAAGAGCAGCGCATTTTATGTAGGGTCAAAGAATTTCAGCCATCCAAACTTTGAAAATCACGAAAAAAACAGTGAGCATGATAGCAATTAAGCAAACTATCGATGCCAGGCAGGACCCTACTCGCCCTATGGACAAGTGGCGGAATAAAATTAATAAAGAACAGCGCCATGCACTGACGAACGTGTTTTTGGTCGCATTTCACAAAGCTAAACATGCACGTTCAATGAGCTCTTAAGAGGTGGACATCCCACTTTTACAATGGCTTGGAGTTAATGTGGGAGGCAAAAAAAATATGCGTACCCCTGTATATGTCTTTACTTTTTACTTCAGAGTAATGGCAATTTTGTTGTGCCAGTTGATGTGAATCAAGTGTTAATTGTTAATAAAATTAATTTAAGGTAATTGGCTCCAAGTAAAGCTTGTCATAATTTTATCGCATCAGGCGGGTCGGCTCTCAAGCTCAATGAGGACCAAGTCGCATCTCCAGGTCCTCCTCTGAGAACCTGGGCAAAAAAATTATGTGCACCCCTGATTATAATCTACTTAAAGAGCATGTCTGTATACATGTTTATATGGATTATCCATTGAGGTTGAAGCTGGGAATGTTTTCCCAAACCGTTATCTATTATATTTCTCCAATACAAATTTAGTGGACTGTGGTTTTGCTGTCTCTACTGACTGTAGCCTCCTTCTGGCACATCTTCCCCACAATTCCTTTCTTCTGAAGAAATGACACCACATTGTCACATGGTATGAAACACCAAGCAAAGCTCCTGCCCATCCCCACACGAGCTACCCCAAGCGTGTCACATTGAATCTACACAACACAAGGAGCATCATTAAAATGAATGATAGGACTGAGCCATATCCCAGCATGCATCAACAACAAGAAACACGCACACACACACTCCAGACCGTTGATGCATACAAACTGAATAAAGAGAAAATGCTGTCTGCTGCTGCTCATGCTAATGGATGATGATCTCGGGTCAGTCTGGCGTGTTTAAATATTAGTGTAGGCCACTTCCACTTGCACATAATGAACACACAAGGGTTTTAAAAAATAATCTAAAAAGAACCCGAGGCGCACAGCAGCCCTCTCAGCTTCTGTCCGAGTTCAACAGCAAGACCAAAGAATCACAAAAAAACCCCAACCCAAAAACGAGCAGCTAGAGAGAAGCTCGCAGAGGGAGTGGGAGGTGAAGCAGGATGATAAAAATAGCCCGTCTGAACGCAACAAAAGGTGGGGGAGGTGGGCTGGGCAGGAAGAAATAGTTGAAGAAGGAAAAAGATGCTGCGAAACAGTCAAAAAAGAGCAAAGGGGATCGCAAGGTGGGAGTCGTGCTACTACACTGTGGAAGCACATGTTCTGCGTAGGGCGGCAACTATTTTTATAATTGATTAATCGGACGCATAGTACACATAACGTGTTGACATCACACATTCCTCATTCACTAAGTCATGCCTTCCCGAAGGGGGCCGACCAACGCACCGCTTCATTTATTAGCAGTCGGTCACATGCAGCAATCTAACGCCGGATTTAGGTTGAAAAAGAACAAAAGCTGCATTGCATACAAACAGGAAGGATCGTCTCAGGAGTGATTGGTTCGAGGATTCAAGGTAATTTCATTATTTTTCGTACCATGCATGCATTTTGAAATGTTGTAAAAAAAAAAATAAATGGGAGACATTAGCCGCTACAGCATTGGTGTTGTACTTCGCAATATTTACGTAAAATAAATGCACCTGCACGTTTTTTTTTTTTTTTGCTTTTAACTAAGAATCGTGTCTTTCACGTCCATAGCTATAAAGAATTCAGGGATTTAAGCATTTATTCACAAGAATTTACCAGAAAAAGCTCCTTGTTTACATATGGTGGTTGCTAATTTCCTTACTGACTAGCCTCATAGTTCGCAATATTTACATAAAATAAATGCTACCTGCACATTTTTAAAAAACTTTTAACCAAGAATCGAGATTCTTTTACATCCATATCTATAAAGAATTCAGGGATTTAAGCATTTATTCACAAGAATTTTCAACAGAAAAAGCTCCTTGTTTCCATATGGTGGCTGCCAATTTCCTTACTGACTAGCCTCATAGTTGGCAATATTTACGTAAAATAAATGCTACCTGCACGGTTTTTTTTGTTGTTGTTGCTTTTAACCAAGAATTGAGACGGTTTTACATCCATATCTATAAAGAATTCAGGGATTTAAGCATTTTTTCACAAGAATTTTCAACGGAAAAAGCTGTTTGTGTTTCCACTCGGAGATAGGCCCCCTATGAATCGGCCATGCGCCCCGTGTCCTGTCAATACATTATGAAGTCTATGTCGGACGATTAATTTATCGATTAATCGGATAAATGTCGCTTTTTTCCCAATTAGCTTCACAATTTATCTTCTTTTAGACATGTTGTAAGTACGTAACAATGAGGACAAAATGGATGACTATTTCCTTGAAAAATAATTTTATCACTGCTTCTGACTTAATGATACTGTAGTCTACAACTGTACTGTTTTAAGTAAATAAAACACGTTAAAGTGTTTAATAAAGGTTCTGAGTATAAAACAAAAAGTACACAAATTAGACAAAAGTCCTGTTCCTTCAAATTACAAAAAAAGTGCTGCCGATTGACTTTTTCTTGTGGGCAAAGCGCTGACATAAATTGTGTAAATGTGTCATTTATTTACTTTAAATAAATTAAACAAAATCGAATACAGATGAAGTAGACTGATGAAACAGTTTTCTTTCTCAAACAGTTATTCATAAATACAATCCAAATCCAATTCCAAAGCACACTGTCTTGTATGACAATTTTTAATTTGAATGTGTTGAAATGAGACTAAGCTGTTATAAGAGTGCGTTTACTGTATATTTCTTTATTAAAAAAAAAATGAGACAACTTTACTATCAAATAATAACTGAAGTGCTAATATCCTTCTCCATAACAATACAGACACTTAAGACACTGCATAGACTTCATAATGGTATTGACGGGTCAGATCGGTCATGAATGACGTTGAGCCAGCATGTGTGGTCATTTGTTTTGATGCTCCTGCACACGCGGGTCAGTTTGCTCAGTGCATCTCGGACTGAGAATTAATGCGCATGCATGATACTGGAACGAGCTCAATGGACAAAGGCAGGTGTAATTACAGTTATTAAAGTAGAAAACTATATAAGAGAAAATTACGTATAATTATTTAAAAAAAAAAAAAAAGAAACCTGGTGTAAGAATTTTCACTATTTGCTTGAATGGTCTACAACCCCTAGCAAAAAGTATGGAATTACCAGTCTCGGATGAGCACTCAGATATTTTATTATGTTGAACAAACTCAGATAAAAAGCTTGAAAAAATAATGAATTAGTTCAAAAGTGCAACTCCTTGGCATTCAGAAACACTAAAAGAAATGAATTAAAAATATTGTGGTGGTCAGTAAATCTTTTATAGAGCAGGTGCTTGGAAATAAATATCGAATCACTCCGTTCTTAAGAAAAAAAATACGGAATCACTCCATTTTGAGTAGAAAATACAAACACACCCAGTCCAGTTCCTTTCCTTAATTGGGCCTCAGATTAGATCGGCTCGTTAGTCAGCAGTTAAAAACAGTGCACTTATCACACCTTGGAGGGCCGCTGGACCAAGTGGATTCATTAGAATCATGGCTCCAATAAGAGAGATGTCTCTTGAGACCAAGGAGAGGACTATCAAACTTCTTGAAGAAGGTAACGCTACACGTATGGTTCCCAAAGATGTGGGCTGTTCACAGTCAGCTGTATCAAAAATCTGGACCAAGTACACACAGCATGGTAAGATTGTTAAAGTTAAGGGTACTGGTAGACCATGGAAGACATCAAAACGTCATGACAAATAACTAAAGGCCATGTCTTGAAAACAAGATGTACAACAAGACAAATGAAGAAATGGGAGGAAGCTGGAGTCGAGGTATGTGACAGAACTGTGCAAAACCGCTTAAAGGAAATGGGATTTTCATACAGGAAAGCTTAAAGAAAACAATCATTGACACTTAAACAGAAAAGAACAAGACTGCAATGGGTTAAGGAGAGGCAGTCATGGACTGTGAATGACTGGATGAAGGTTACTTTCAGTGATGAGTCAAGAAACTGCACTGGACAAGGTGATGATGCTGGAACTTTTGTTCGGTGCCGTTCTAGTGAGATTTACAAAGACTGCCTGAAGAAAACATCACAATTCCCCTCAGTCCTTAATGATATGGGGCTGGATGTCAGGCAAAGGCACTGAGATGGCGGCTGTGGTTAAATCTTCAATAAATGTGCAAGTTTAGATTGAACTTTTAGACAGCTTTCGAGCATTCCTTGGAGAAAGACTCATCCAGTCAATGCCATGGCCTGCAAATAGCCCAGATCTTAACCCTATTGAAAACCTGTGGTGGAAATTGAAAAACTATGGTCCACAGCAAGGCTCCGACCTGCAAGGATGATCTGGCAACTGCAATCAAAGTGAGTTGGATGAAGAATACTGTTTGTCACTCATCAAGTCCATGCCTCAGTTACTGCAAGCTGTCATTAAAGCCAGAGGTGATTCCATATTTTTTGCTACGAGTCGTATAAGGGTAACACTTAGTTTCCAACCACCAGATGTCCTTGGAATCCTCACCACACACCTAGGTCAAAGAGGAGAGCGTGCGGGGGTTATGCGGTGGCTTAGACGGCCCCCCCCCCTTTTTTTTGTGTGTGTGTTTTCGGTGTTCAAGTCGGCCAGCACACACATATGCACAAAAAAAAGCCCAGTAAAAGGGGCATTTTGGAGCAAAGATGTAGGTGCTCAAGCACCAATATGGGATATTTACACCAAAAGATATTAACCAGTAACATTTTATCTGACAGTGGCATGATACGACTGTCATAAGACCAAATGAATGAAGTTTTGAAACAACTGGCTGCAAAGCATTATTGCTTCAAGAACCTGGCCATCACTGCTTCCTTTGGGGGTGACATTCAACCTCTGCTGTCAACACTGTTGTTGTCCAACATGCTTCCTAGCATGCATTGCAGCGCTACAGATGTAAAATAACAATCAAAATTCATGTTCTGTGCAATGTATTTCTTCAGTTACTGTTCACTGTTTCATGATTTGCTAGTTATGGTGTTTGGCAACACTTTATTTGACAGTGGAACCATAAAACTGTAATTAGACAATCATAATTATGATATGACACTGTCATGAGCATTAATAAATGCTTATAACAGATGCCATTTAGTGTTATCCCGCATATTATCTCACTTTTTTTCTTTTTATACCTATACCTAAATTACGGTACACATAAAATGTCACACATTGTGAACATGTGACAGAAACCATTGCGCATTTTTGTCTCGTTCTCGTCTCGTTAGACGAAAACTGGCATTCCGCTCGTTTTGTCACAAAACACGTTTTTAGTAGGGTTGGGAATCTCTGGCATAAAGCCGATTCGATATGTAGCTAGATACACAGGTTACGATTCGATTAAAAAAACGATACATTTTTATGGCCGAGCGATTCGATACAATTCGATACAATTTAAGAACATTACGGTTCGATACAGAGTGAAAACGATACGATAGTAATCATTTGTTGTGTGTGTTCGTACAGTATTTTAAACATATAAAAAAAAGACCACATTTCTAATAGCAAAATTAAACAACAAAATTTCATACCAATGTTGTTTTATTTTTTTATGAAAAAAAAATTAAGGCTTACCATATGACCGTCATTTTGTTGGATGGGATTGATAATAAAACTCCAGTGACAACAATAAAGTGCAGTAATTCAATTACTGTATTTCCTGGTGTTTTGAACACAAGAGGTAAGTAATTTAAGTGCAAACTTTCAACGTAAGCATCTTACAAACAAAAAATATTAATTATATGCAGCAGCTCTAAAAAATTTAACCTGCAATGTAATCATAAATAAATAATAAATTATGCTTTACCACTGGTATAATTGGGGGAATAAAAATATGGCATTTTAGACAGACAGGTCAATAATCATTACTTTAACCTTATACACAGCAAAGTCTTTCACTTATGCCTGTGTTTCCACATTGTTTACTCCTCATCACTGTCCATATCTTTTTTGAAGGGAAGATTTTTTCTTGAGGGAGATCAACTAATCCACATGTTCATGTTTAAGTAGACCGTTTCGTGGAAAAAAAAAATCTCCAGAGGGTTGTGCTGCCCTTTCCAACATTGTAGTAGGTTATTTTTCAGGGTTAGAAACTCACGATCTCTGTACCGCTCCATACTTCACACTAGCTCTGTCCCATGCGAACAGATCTGGCTGCCTGCATCACTTCAAAGTCCGACTTTTGTTTTCCTGGGTGCGTTGAATCGCTGCACGTCGCTGGCGTCAGTGCTCAAACTGTCCATTGTTTTAGCGGAGCGTGCGTTACAGTGATTTTGTTAGCTCTCGTGTTGTTATGACACGCCCGTGACGATCGGGTAATGACGGCGACTAGTAGCGGTTCTTCTGAGGCAACCCCGACCGTGAGTTGTGCTTGTCCATATTAGAGCTGAAACGAGTACTCGAGCAACTCGAGTAACTCGAGTTTAAAAACTGATCCGAGTAATTTTATTCACCTCGAGTAATCGTTTATTTTGACAGCTCTAAGCATCACGTTTTGCTAGGACTACTTTTAATGCGGGACAACGCGCTGTCACGTGCGGAGAGGAAGAAGGGAAAAAAAAAAAACTTACCACAGCCGACAGCCGCCACAAACGACGCCGACGTTGCTAAATACTAGCCCGCACAATGCTACATTGGTAACAGGCAGCGTCTGGCGCGTCTCATAGAGATCACATGTATGTTGAACTAGATGCGAAATGACAGACTCGGCCGCGTCTGGGCAGCGTTTGTAAACAGCCGCCATCTTAAAGCAGTACAGCGCTAAGCGCTAACAAAGAGCGCTAATAAAGAGCGCTAAGCGCTAATAAATAAGATTAACGTTACTGTCGCTACTAGCTCACGGAACGTTAGCCCTGCGGAGGGCTAGGTTTCAATTAATTATGACCACTGTCGATGCGTGGCTAACGTGTCTTACATACAGGCTTTAACATAACATAGCATTGTGGAGTGATGAGGGTGTAAAATAAAAACTTAATCATGCTAACTATCAATTTTAGCTTAGTAGTCATTGCTGGATAAAACACCAAGAAGCACTGGTCCCTAATGTGCTCCAATACAGCCTGTATCATACATTTATTTTGAACACTGCAAAAACTCAAAATCCTATCAGGACTTACAGTTTAGACTAACTTAAAACTTAACTAGAACTTAAAAATGGCTTGACGCAAAGAGAAATTCAATTGAAACACGTGGGGAAAAAATCCTAACTTTTAAGTGATTTGTGTTATCAAGCGTAACGGCATTTTTAGGTAATATATATATATATATATTAATAAGATCTAAAAGTTTTTTGAGTGAAAGCAGTGAATTAGTCTTTTTTTTAAATTCTAGTTACACCTGAGATGCAATTGTTGGCTGTTTTCAACAATATACAACGAAAATAAAGACATTGATTGACTGAAAATGGTTCAAGATTAGATGAAATGTCTTGTTTTCTCATGTATATGTATAATTGCTCTTCACCTAAAAATATATTTGTTTTATCCGATTACTCGATTAATCGATAGAATTTTCAGTCGATTACTCGATTACTAAAATATTCGATAGCTGCAGCCCTAGTCCATATTATATCATGCGTGCGGTCTCAATCTAAGTGCGCTGTGTGGTGAATGACACAAGCGCAGCATGTGAAGGAAAAGCTAAATTTTCACATTAAGCAATGCATTGAACTAGGCATTAGAAGCTGATTCTTGTGCTCGCGATGGCCGAGTTCTATCTCTACTATCGGTTTATTGAATATTTAATGGCTAATTACTGTCGAATGGTAACTTTACTATCGATACAGCTGCATCTCTCACCTGTAAAACCGGATATCCGGTCGTATCGGTGTATCGTTCTCAAGCTTAGTTGTTAGCTCAATATCATCTCGTCAAAAAAAGTTTTCGTTGAAAAAATATTATCGTCATCGTCGATGAAAACAACACTGATGTTATTAGGGGTGTGACAAACTATCGAAATGGTGAGTTATCGTGATACTTTGTATCCCAAAAGGTTATCGATATGCATCTGCCAAGAATCCAGATATCGTTTTTAAAAAGGTGTCATTGTTTAAGAATAAGGAACCAACAAGTTGCTACCAGTAACCATGGTGTCCATCTGCTAACTCTATGGCTGCCATTGACGGCACGAGATGCCCAGTCCATTTAGACTGGGAGAGGCGAATTAATGTTCATTCATCCGAAACCAGTGTATTCGCAGCCAGTCTCTCTGATTTTGGGGGAATTTACAAGTCACTTTTTGTTCATTTTAGGGCATTTACGGGTCACTTCCTGTTGAGTTTGCGTCACTGCCTATTCATTCGGGGAGATTTACGGGTCACCCCCTGTTCCCGTAGCCCAAAATCAACAGGAAGCGACCCATAAATACGCCAAAATCAACCGGAAGTGACCCTGAAATTCCTCAATATCAACAGGGAGTGCCTAAAAATCAAAAGCAAATGACCTGACATGCCCCCAAACTCAACTCATTGGTTGCCGTTGAACGCCACAGACGTCCAATCCGTTTGGAGCGGGAGGGATGGCAGCGGCTCAGTGATAAACTCATTCATATTCACAGCAGCTTGTTTTTTCTTTTTATTAGTTGTTTTGTGGAATGATTTCCTTACCAATGAACGTATCGATAATCGTTGGATCGCCATATCGTGAGATCATCGTTATCGTGAGGTTTGTATCGCAAATTGTGAGGTCCCAAGAGGTTCCCACCCCTAGATGTTATACTCTGTAACCATCATATATTGAGATAGTATTCCCAAACCGCAAAGCTTTTTAAGGTTCAACAATTGAAAAGAGTTGTCATTTCAAAATTGTGCTAGTCTAGAATTGTTTATAACTAGGAATATTTGGGAATAACCGCAAATCCTAAATCAAGAGAAGACTCTGCTGAGCATCGGATCAGAAGGAAAGCGCGCATGGAAATAGAAAGTATGGAGTCGGCGCTGAGGGATCACGCTAATCCCTTGTTGACCCCCTCCCTCCCGGCTCTGGATAAAAACATCAGCGGACGGATGAAACGTGGAGCGCCACCACAGAATTCCTGAGGTGACAAGCGCGTCCTTATGTGTGTGTGCCTTAATCCCATTCATAACAAAGTCTACCCCCTCCACGCACACAACAGTGCTAATCCAGCAGATTATATTGCAATTTGGGTCGACGAAATGATCAACCTCCATCTTCCTCCTCCTTCAGGTAACACAAACGCTTCCTCTCCCTGTCAGGCGCGGCTGATTGACCCCCTCCCCCGCTTCCTCCGCCTCATGCGTGCTTTCTACTCACATGTCAGCTCCATGGTGGCGAGCCTGTGCGCGACCGAATCCGGAATCCTCCGCAGCTCGGACGGGCGATGGGGAAGGAAGGAGGGAGGGAGCGCGGGTGGGGTGGGAGGCAGATGGCCGTCTAGCTGATGGCGGCTGACGGCTCGTGCGAATCGCACCGGCGGAGGTGGCTCCTGTATCGTTTTAGTCTCTGATTGTATTCCTTCGGAAGTAGGAAAATTTCCAACGCTGTACCTGCCTCGTTTCCTTTCCCTTCCCCTCTCTCTCTTTCTCTCAGCAAAAGCATCAACCTTATGTTGATCTACGGGCTTAAGAGCCCTGATTGGATGCACGCCACCGCCACACACACCAATTGAGATGAGGCCAGAGGATCACATGATGTATGTGTGTGAAGGGGGGGCGGGGGAGGAAGGGAGTCGCTACATCATACAGGAGATGGAAAGAGGGAGGATGAAGACGCTCGCGCAAACACGGTAACAATACAATACAGCGCGCGGGCCTGAACGGCGTCTAACATCGTCGTTGTAATTGGAGGAGGGTCGCTATAGCAACGGAGCGGCTGCCTGGTCTAGCATCGGCTGTTAAAATGCATGCCTGACAGTCATGGTGTAGACAATGAAATGTATTCAATTCCTCTTTTGTATTGTGAATGAAACAGCTACTCGATAATACAATAGAACAAGGTGGCTACTCCGAGTAGCAAATGGCTGCTTTAAACAAAAATGGTTCACGTTTATTTGTTTAAAAAGCACCGATGCACGACATTCACCTTATTGAAGTCTTCGCTGGTGGCTCTCATCTCCTTCCAAGTCTTGTTGAGCAGCTGGATGCAGATGCAGAAGAACTCCTCGAAGGATCGGTCGTGCGTAAAGAACATCGGATGGAAGTCGTGGCAGTTCTCACCCGCTGCATGACAATGACATGGACACAAATAGTCATATTCACCTGGCGACTCAAAACTGCGTGAATCTACATTGTTTTTGTTAACAATGACGATAACGAAAATATTTCGTGGACGAACAATTTTTTTCATGACGATGACAAGCTAAAAAAGCGGTTTGGGGGACTAGAACATAAGAAGAATGCCAGTTTTTCAACAGCGATGAGAAATGGGACATCGTTTCTTTCATGTTCACAATGCGTAACATTTTCATATACAGTCCCTGACAAAAGTCTTGTCGCTTATCCATTTTGTAGAAACAATAGCTAATAATCTGACTTTTAATTATTCAATTGGTTTCAGAACTGGCTCAGATGAAAGCTGAGACCCTCTAAAATGATGTTGAATGTACAAAAATATATTTGTTTCACTGAAAAAAGATTTATCATTTAATAAAGACATAAAAGGTCAAATTTTCGCCGACAGAAAGTAGTGTATAAATTGAACAAAAAATGTACTTCAAATACAAAAATATGTTACATAAGCGAATTAAGTAGTGGTGCTGTGAGATCCAAATTTAATATTTTGTATGACTTCCATGGGCTTCGGCAAGGATTCATACAATTTATTGATGAAGTCATCAGGAACATCAAAATCCATCTAATGACTTCTAATGCTCTTTAATGACCTGCATAAACCCTGTATACAGTGGGGCAAATAAGTATTTAGTGAACCACCAATTGTGCAAGTTCTCCTACTTGAAAAGATTAGACAGGCCTGTAATTGTCAACATGGGTAAACCTTAACCACGAGAGACATAATGTGGGGGGAAAAAAGCAGAAAATCACATTGTTTGATTTTTGAATAATTTCAAAATTAAGAGTGGAAAATAAATATTTGGTCACCTACAAACAAGCAAGATTTCTGGCTGTCAAAGAGGTCTAACTTCTAACGAGGTCTAACAAGGCTCCACTCATTACCTGTATTAATGGCACCTGTTTTAACTCATTATCCTTATAAAAGACACCTGTCCACAACCTCAGCCAGTCACACTCCAAACTCCACTATGGCCAAGACCAAAGAGCTGTCGAAGGACACCAGAGACAAAATTGTAGACCTGCACCAGGCTGGGAAGACTGAATCTGCAATAGGTAAAACACTTGGTGTAAAGAAATCAACTGTGGGAGCAATTATTAGAAAATGGAAGACATACAAGACCCCTGATAATCTCCCTCGATCTGGAGCTCCATGCAACATCTCACCCCGTGGCGTCAAAATGATAAGAACGGTGAGCAAAAATCCGAGAACCACACGGGGGGACCTAGTGGATGACCTACAGAGAGCTGGGATCACAGTAACAAAGGCTACTATCAGTAACACAATGCGCCGCCAGGGACTCAAATCCTGCACATGTCTCCCTGCTGAAGAAAGTCCACGTCCAGTCCACGTCTGTGGTTCGCTAAAGAGCATTTGGATGATCCAGAAGAGGACTGGGAGAATGCGTTATGGTCATATGAAACCAAAATAGAACATTTTGGTAGAAACATAGGTTCTCGTGTTTGGAGGAGAAAGAATATTGAATAGCATCCAAAGAACACTATACCCACTGTGAAGCGTGGGGGTGGAAACATCATGCTTTGGGGCTGTTTTTCTGCAAAGGGACCAGGACGACTGATCTGTGTAAAGGAAAGAATGAATGGGGCCATGTATTGGGAGATTTTAAGTGAAAATCTTCTTCCCTCAGCAAGGGCATTGAAGATGAGACGTGGCTGGTTCTTTCAGCATGACAATGATCCCTAACACACAGCCAGGGCAACAAAGGAGTGGCTTCGTAAGAAGCATTTCCAGGTCCTGGAGTGGCCTAGCTAGTTTCCAGATCTCAGCCCCATAGAAAATCTGTGGAGGGAGTTGAAAGTCCGTGTTGCCCAATGATAGCCCCAAAACATCACTGCTCTAGAGGAGATCTGCATGGTGGAATGGGCCAAAATACCAGCAACAGCGTGTGAAAAGCTTGTGAAGAGTTACAGAAAACGTTTGGCCTCCGTTATTGCCAACAAAGGGTACATAACAAAGTATTGAGATGAACTTTTGGTATTGACCAAATACTTATTTTCCAGCATGATTTGCAAACAAATTCTTTAAAAATCAATGTGATTTTCTGTTTTGTTTTTTTTTTCTCCACGTTCTCTCTCATGGTTGAGGTTTACCCATGTTGACAATTACAGGCCTCTCTAATATTTTCAAGTGGGAGAACTTGCACAATTAGTGGTTGACTAAATACTTATTTGCCCCACTGTGTATATAAAAGAAATTAATTCTAATCATTTGAAAAGGTTTACAGTGATCCCTCTCTAATCCCTGTTAATGGGGATCATAACCACGTCAAGTGAAAAACCGCAGCGGTCACACCTCTCTATTTTTTACATACATTTCTTTTGTCTATACTGTATATGATATCAATAAGTGGACATAAAACCCTATAAATGCATGTTATCATTAGAACATCAAATATTTTGAAACATGTAAATACTAATATAAATAAAATGTTAACCCTTCCAGTTCAAATGATATGGACGTTTACCAGAGGCGTGCGAAAAAATTCTCAGATTATTCGCGATTCGGCCGTGGAAGATTCGAGAACGATTCACAAACATCCAAATTCCGATTATTGAATTATAGCTGGGAAAGGGGAAATAAAACACAGTCAGCGCGGTCTTCAGGACACAATGAGGAACGGACCGAGAGTAAATATCATGTTCAACTCATGGCGCTAGATAAAAAAAAAAAAAAAAAAAAAAAAAAAAACATTACCTGACTGCGGCCGTCAGCCGCTACAAACAGCGCCCAGTTGCTAGTTGCTACAAACATACGGCTATGGTAGATATCACATATACAGTGCCTTGCAAAAGTATTCGGCCCCCTTGAACCTTGCAACCTTTCGCCACATTTCAGGCTTCAAACATAAAGATATAAAATTTTAATTTTTTGTCAAGAATCAACAACAAGTGGGACACAATCGTGAAGTGGAACAAAATTTATTGGATAATTTAAACTTTTTTAACAAATAAAAAACTGAAAAGTGGGGCGTGCAATATTATTCGGCCCCCCTTGCGTTAATACTTTGTAGCGCCACCTTTTGCTCCAGTTACAGCTGCAAGTCGCTTGGGGTATGTTTCTATCAGTTTTGCACATCGAGAGACTGACATTCTTGCCCATTCTTCCTTGCAAAACAGCTCGAGCTCAGTGAGGTTGGATGGAGAGTGTTTGTGAACAGCAGTCTTCAGCTCTTTTCACAGATTCTCGATTGGATTCAGGTCTGGACTTTGAATTGGCCATTCTAACACCTGGATAAGTTTATTTTTTAACCATTCCATTGTATATTTGGCTTTATGTTCTGGATCATTGTCCTGTTGGAAGATAAATCTCCGTCCCAGTCTCAGGTCTTGTGCAGATACCAACAGGTTTTCTTCCAGAATGTTCCTGTATTTGGCTGCATCCATCTTCCCGTCAATTTTAACCATCTTCCCTGTCCCTGCTGAAGAAAAGCAGGCCCAAACTATGATGCTGCCACCACCATGTTTGACAGTGGGGATGGTGTGTTCAGGGTGACGAGCTGTGTTGCTTTTATGCCAAACATATCGTTTTGCATTGTGGCCAAAAAGTTCAATTTTGGTTTCATCTGACCAGAGCACCTTCTTCCACATGTTTGGTGTGTCTCCCAGGTGGCTTGTGGCAAACTTTAAACGAGACTTTTTATGGATATCTTTGAGAAATGGCTTTCTTCTTGCCACTCTTCCATAAAGGCCAGATTTGTGCAGTGTACGACTGATTGTTGTCCTATGGACAGACTCTCCCACCTCAGCTGTAGATCTCTGCAGTTCATCCAGAGTGATCATGGGCCTCTTGGCTGCATCTCTGATCAGTTTTCTCCTTGTTTGAGAAGAAAGTTTGGAAGGACGGCCGGGTCTTGGTAGATTTGCAGTGGTCTGATGCTCCTTCCATTTCAATATGATGGCTTGCACAGTGCTCCTTGAGATGTTTAAAGCTTGGGAAATCTTTTTGTATCCAAATCCGGCTTTAAACTTCTCCACAACAGTATCTCGGACCTGCCTGGTGTGTTCCTTGGTTTTCATAATGCTCTCTGTACTTTAAACAGAACACTGAGACTATCACAGAGCAGGTGCATTTATACGGAGACTTGATTACAAACAGGTGGATTCTATTTATCATCATCGGTCATTTAGGACAACATTGGATCATTCAGAGATCCTCACTGAACTTCTGGAGTGAGTTTGCTGCACTGAAAGTAAAGGGGCCGAATAATATTGCACGCCCCACTTTTCAGTTTTTTATTTGTTAAAAAAGTTTAAATTATCCAATAAATGTTGTTCCACTTCACGATTGTGTCCCACTTGTTGTTGATTCTTGACAAAAAAATTAAATTTCATATCTTTATGTTTGAACCCTGAAATGTGGCGAAAGGTTGCAAGATTCAAGGGGGCCGAATACTTTTGCAAGGCACTGTACTAAGAACTATATGCGAAATGACAGACTTTCCCGCGCTAGTAAACAGGCGCCATCTTAAAGCAGTAGACTTCTCTAGAAGGCTCTGTTGTAGCGAACCTAATTAATTTTTATCTAAAAAAAAAAAATAATAAAATCTGCAAAATCTTGACTTGAATCTATTTTTAAGTAATGAAACAGTTTTAAACCTTTCACGTCGAAAGTAGAAGGGAAATTATGGAATAACGGGAGCAATTTTAACAACTTTAACTGTTGATTCACATCATTCAATTAATTGAATGTAGTTTAAAGCTGCCGATGCAGAAAGGGGACTTGAGTATTTTATTTACTGTTTTTAACGGTTAACTTGATACTTAAAAAAAAAAGGGAGGGGTTTGTGGTGCATCAATAATCGATTTATAATCGAAACGGAGCCTCTGAATCGTAATCGAATCGTTAGGTGGCCAAAGATTCCCACCTCTAACGTTTACTCATGACAAACTAGTTAACTCACAGCGGAAGGTCTTATGCATAAACAGCAAAAACCATGTTTAAAAAAAAGAAAAGATGCAGTGCTCGAATCAGCAGACATCAAGTGTTCCTCATGGGACGTGCGTGTCTTGGCTTAGGTCAGCGGACCCCCGCTGTCATCTGAGTGGCGCTCTATTTTTGTGCCTTAGTGCGTGTGCTCCAGGGCCCGTAAATGTGTGACGTAAGCTCGTTAACAGGCTGGACGCCATGCAAATGAAGCCTGAAGGGCTAAGGGGGTGGGGGACTTTAGCGGGCACAGCGCCACCCCTGACATCTGCCAAAGTCCACTGTATGTGTGTAAAGAGAGTCACCTTGTAGCGAAGCCACATGATGAATGCACAGTGAAAGATGTCATCCTTGCTTTAATTGCCAGCCTTATGCCCCACTGTGACAAGGAGAAAATGTGTGTGTGTGTCCAGCAGGCAACGTCAGCACTATTTTACAGTCCAGTCTTGTGTGTGCGTGCGTGGTAACCAGGCTACAGCAAACACCGCAGAGACATCACTGAGCAAAGTGTCATTTGGTGGAGATTCTCAGCTTAGTGGCTCCAGGACAAATACAGTGAAGTACCCAATTACTCTTACAATGAGGTAACTGAGTTACTAACGTTCTTTTTTAAAGCAAGATTAACAACACTGCCTATAAGTACCCTAAAATTACAAGGAAATGACCCGAAATTAATGCTTTGGCTTCTAATGACAACCTCTAATTCAGTTAAACCGTAAGGACTATCTGTGAATGCTTGTATTTCACTACCTTTGAAGGCATGCAACGTCCAATCCATTTTGGCTGGAACCACTCAAAAGTGATTTAAAGTGCGTACGACAAAAAATAAAATGTCTTAAATAGCATTGATTGAAGTGAATTAGAATCATATTTTGGACTATTCGAAGACATACAACAATTTAGCAAAGCGCAGATGACGAGAAATTAGTCTTTTAATCTGCTGGTTAGCCACGCCTACCATTATAGGGCTTTAGCGTCCCCAACAGGTGGATGACGTCAGCGGTAGACTGGGCTCATCGGTTTTACTATTCAGCCCATTGAGGGGGAGTTATTCACAACGAGGAAAACGCGACGAAGAAAGCCGCAAAATGTCATTGTTTCAGTCTCTCTACTCCAATATTTTTACAGGATATTTTATCCAAGTATTTTTCCCCAATAGCTAAATAAAATGCAAAGTCATGACAAATAACAGTCTTGTGCTAAATGGAATATGAAATAATAAAAATGCATTTAGTCAGGACGACATAGCAAAATTACTCCATAATTGTCAAAACTGTCAACTTCACCTACTGTCGCACCTCCCGAACGATATTTTATGCCACCTAAATCGGGCTTATGTCATTTCCCTTCCTCGGCTTCGGAGAATGTAAACAAACCAAGAGGGGTGACAGCTAGCCGACATGCTAACCCGAACGGAGTGATGTTTCAAAGTCTCCGAAGCGGAAAATCACACATAACTAGCCCGGAAGGTTTCACATGAGGACTGGGCTGTCAATTGTCTTCGCCGATCGGCACCCACCCGACGGCGAGCAATTTACAGCTCGTTCCTTTGCTCTACGGACAGGAGAGCTCGCCGGGGAATCAGCTGGACAATGACCGCGAATATGGTAAAATAATGCTTTACTATACGGCGAAGACGTAAAAAGCAAGAGTCATACGAGAGCGGCTGCAGCTGTTGTGCAGCTAACATGTGCAGCTAATGTGTACAGTATGGGTAGAGCTTTTTATATGCCCATCCATGATCAAACGTAAGTAGTCTTCTATTTAAAGAAAGTGTGTAGTGTTTACTTTGTAATCGCTGTATTCGCGGCTATTTTTAACACAAAGTTGCAATTTCTGATCGTCGGAAAATTTGACAGAACATCGGGCACATGAAGAGGGCAATAAGCCGGGTATAGTGCTCTCCCGGCGGGGGGGATGTGCGACAAGCTGCCGGTTGTCGGCCGAGGGGACAAGGAGCATGTCAGCCACAAAATGCAAGCCACCTACATATTAAAATGATCCTAGTATTTGACATAATACAAAACACGATGTTTACTCATTTCCTCGTAAGTCCCATGGTCCCACAGTAGTAGGGCTTGCTTTAGCTAATATCCACCGGTGAATGGGAACCTTTTGAAACCCCAAAAAGGCAGACACGCCTCTTCCTCGTACAGCAAGATTTTTCTGCAGTCGTTTGGCTTGCGTGATGCGAAAAAAAAACGTATTAATCCGCAAAATCAGCTGAATCCTTAGTCCTCCTCATACAACAGTACGGCTGTATAGTGAAGAGGACTCCTTCTCCCATACACGTCACAGCGCCCTCTTCCTCAATGCAAGACCGAAGCTGGAAGTCTGTCATTTTCGTAGCGCGGGATTAAAAACACTTAATAACTATATCGATCGCTTCTTCACACAACAAAGTGGTCCATTTCATTCAGGAGCATAAAATACCGCATGTATTATGAAATAAACATGGTTTTTCGTGTCACAGGAACTTTAACTTCCTTATGTCTGCAAGCAACTTCTGTTTTAAAATATCTCCATCCAAAACAAAAGTGGAGCTGGAGTAACATTACTCATCAAAATCCCTTAAAAATGACAATTTGGAAATACTGCATCCATCTGCCATCATCACGACAGGGGAGGACAACATGTTCATGAAGACAGATGTGGAACCAAGCTCGTGCCACCACAAAGACCGGTTGTTTTTGTAGCCATGTTGCCGCTAGGTTCTTCCTATTCCTGTATTTTCATGTGTCCGGTGCTCAAAAAATAAAAAATAATCTTGCGCATGAAATGACTTGTTGCCTTTGATATTGTTAAAACTAAAGATGTCCCGATCCGATATTTGGATCGGATCGGACGCCGATATGGGCAAAAAAATGCGCATCGGTATCGGATCGGAACACGGAAAAATTCCGATCCAGACTTCTGATCCAGTTTTTTAAAAAACTCTGCTCCGGGTTTTCCAGCGCACCGGTTTACATAATCCATTCCAGTTTTTGCTTCGGTTTCCCTAAAATCCGGTCCGCATTTTATGGCACACCTTCAACACACTACATTTACATCACAGTCTCCCAATTTACCGAGAGACTTTATCGGTAAAAATGTCAGCTGTGTGGGATCATTTCACCTTAAAGGACGACAAAGACGAAGAGGCAGAGAGCAACATATGCCACAATAAAGTCAAGGGTAGTGGTAAAGCTGTAAGAAGTTTTAATGCAACCAACCTATTCAAGCATTTAGCGAAATACCACCACAAACAATATGAGGAGTATGTTAAGAAAACCGAAGACAAAAAGAAAGGTCCTACGCAACTAACACTGGCAGAAACTTTTGCTATGCATGACAAACTGGCACTCGACAGTCCCAAAGCCCAGGGAATAACAAGACTCATTGCCGAAGAATTCATTCTGGATGACGAGCCATTATCTCACGTGAGTTAAGACACACCATCCAACACGCGATTCGGCCACTGAAGATTCGAGAACGATTCACAAACATCCAAATTCCGATTATTGAAATATGTCAAGTAAAGCGGAACTAATACACAGCGGGGTCTTTGGGATGCAATGAGAAACTGACCGCATTGCGTCCCGAAAGTAAACATGTCTTAGAACCGGGTAATGCCATTGCTCAACTGACGGCTTTAGCTCAACTCATGCCGCTGGATAAAAAAACACAAGAATACCTGACTGCTGCTGACAGCCGCAACAAACTACGTCAACGTCGTTTTACTGGAGATAATCGATATCATAGGTATATAGAACCAGATGCTACATGACAGATTCGACTGCGTTAGCAACATTGAAGTATTGAAAACCAGATGCGTTAGTAAACAGCCGCCATCTTAAAGCAGAAAACTTCCCTAGTAGGCTGTTGTGAACCTTCCAAGCGAACCTAATTAACTTTTTATATAAAATACTCCTAAATCGGCAAAATCTTGACTTGAATCTATCTTCAAAACAGTTTTAAAACTTTCACATGTCGTAAGTAGACAGAAGGGAAATTATGGAATAAAGGGAGCAATTTTAACAACTTTAACAGTTGATTCGCAAAATTAAATGAATTGAATGTAGTTTAAAGCTGCTGATACAGAACGGGGACTTGAGTATTTTATTTACTGTTTTAAAATGTTAAATTGATACTGAAATAGTCATTTATTTAAACCTGAGAGGCTTTTTATACAATTTTTGTAACTAATGCACGCAACATTAAAAGCATCAAATAGCTTGGGAAGTTTGTGGGATTTTCCACTGACAGTTTACAATATTATTTGCACGTTTTATTGACTGACTATGCCATTTCTGTTTGTTATTTATAATGTTTTGTGTTTGTCACTGAATAAACAGGTCAGTTTCTTGTTACCAACCGTTGTGTGTTATTCAAACTCACCTAATTCAGCTGGCTAGTTGTTATCAAGGGTACTAAAACCTTTTTCAACATGAGTCTGACAACTAAGTCAGGAGGCTTTAACACATGCTCAGATAGGTCGGTATCGGCCAGTATCGGTATCGGATCGGAAGTGCAAAACAATATCAGTATCGGATCGGAAGTGCAACAACCTGGATCGGGACATCCCTAGTTAAAACGATGATGATTGTGATTGTAATTATGATGATCTTTAATATTATTTACTACAACTACTGTATCTGCTGCTAGCCTGTTGCTAATCAGTGTGTGTAGCATGCCACAATTACTTTAACGCATAAATGCAAGTATTACAAGTTTTTTTGTTAGTTTGTTTACAGGTGGAAAACGCTGTTAAGCAAGGGAAGACAAGTTGATGTGCCTCACAGTAACACTTACTGTATGTTGATGGATATACTAGAATATCGAGACTACGTGCGTTCCACCCGGGGCGGCAGAGGGGCTGGGACAGACGAGATCTAACTACAAGCTTTTTAACTGCAGAAACTTTAAGATAAACTATTGGAGCTGGAATTACCGAAGACAGCAGGAGAAAGCCCGTCTGTAGGACGCCGAGGGTCTGCGTAATGTCGGGTCAAAGTTTGGTGAGGCTCTGCTGACTGATATCACATTCTACTGTGCTATTTTTTCCTAATAATTCTATAAATTGTGATTTATTGACCTGTTTTGCACAAGCACTGATTGTTTTAAATAAAACAAATGGAATCATGTTGTCCAAATGTTTTATTGTCATCAATATCTGCAATTTAAAAAAAAAGAATGATGTACAGTAGTATTTTTGTTTATATGTACATACCTTGTAGTATTTCCATGTAAGAACAATATCCGTGTCAGCCCTTCTGCATTCGGCAAATGTAATTTGTAATTCCACCTCATTCTGGTCACTCAAGTGGCCGGCGTATCAATCTATACCTCACTTCAACACAGGCTGACAGGTTGTTATAATTTTGTCCCCGAATAATCAACGAAGTGATAAGAACAATCATACAATCTCATCTACGTCTCGTCTATGTCGTGCTGAATCCATTTTTGGAGATGCCGTGGCTTCCTCTGGCTTGATTTTGCTGTTTTAACTTTGTCAACACACTACTAACTTCAACCGCAACTCATGAGTTTTTTTTCTAAACCGGAAGTTCTAAGCAGAAATTTTCCAAGATGGCGCCGCCTATATTTTGCTCAGTAAACTTGTCTATAGGGTACTCATTGGCTGCCGTTGACAGCGCTAAATGTCCAGTCCATTTCGACTGGGAGAATATGGCAGCAAATGATTGGTATATCTGGTAATTCATCACCATTTGTGTGTAAATTGACAAATAATCCCACCCAAAAGGGTTATCAACTGTGCATAGCATAGGTGCCTCCAGATGGCAGCACAGCACTCAACACCATGCTCCTCCCAGTTTCATGTAAATCTTCTCATTAAAAAACACGATCTAAAGCAATGGTCCTCAACCACCGATACAGGTCCATTGCGCATATGCTACCTGGCCGCACAGAAATAATAAATAATTTATTAACGACCGCATTATGGCCTGTGCCTCTTGACACACCAATCTGCCCGCCTACTCTATTGACTAGTCTGAGATATGTGGACGTCGCCTTTTAATGGTGGCCGCCATTACTGGGGTGTTTACACACCTCAGTAGCAGCCCAGCGTCAGTCAATAGCCCCTTTCAGATTAATATCCCAGTAAATTCCTGTGTAATGTGACACGAGATTTTATCGTGTCATGGCTTTCAGACATGCAAAATATCCGGGAATAACGCGTGTTGGACACATTCACAGACTTTTCCCATGTTGCCGCTGGGGCGATTTTATAACCCGGATATTACGTCATTATTGGTTGGCATCGGCAACAAAATAAACCACACATTTCCAAATATGGACAATGGACTCTCCTCATCAGCTTTACAATCCATTAGCAATTTAATTTTGTTATGTTTTCAGTTTAATTTTGCTATTTCCAATTTGCCATGTTGATAACTATGATGTTTACCACTTTTCGTCTTATTGTGAAGAAAGAGGAAATGACGATCGGCTTGCCATGATATTTTAATCATCCACCTTTGTGCTGTGACTCGGGGTTTAATGCCTGCCTTCACACATACCACTTCCCGGGAAAGTCCCGAACATTATACTAAGACGCGACTCGGTAAATGTCTGCTTCATCTTTGTGTCAGTTGACTTCAGGAAATTTCTTTCACACATAAGGGCTAACCGTCTAAATCCTGGGATTTAAACAGTTGTTGGAATTGTTGTGCATAAAGTTAACATTTATGCTTTCCTTATTAGAGTTAGTCACCAGATAGGATAACTTCTGTCTAGTTAGCCTTTCCTTTGTCCTGGGCCATGTAGCCCCCATGTAGTCCATATATTCTATTCTATGTTGCTTTCCTGAACCTTCCCATCCTATTGTTTGCCCCCTTAATAAATAAGATTGCTATCACAGCAGCTGAGGGGAGCAACTACCAACCTCCACAAAAGCTACATCGACATCTTGCGTGTTCTTTTTAGCCAAGCTAGGCGTACATAAACCTAGCATCAAATCTAACATTTTCCTGGTCCTTTCGAGCCGGGACGCAACATATCTGGACGACACCAGCCAGCAAAATTTATCACCATCAATTTTCAATTTTTTACTGAGGTGATTTTTCTGGTTTGTTGGCATCCAAGGATTGACACGTTTCCGAACTACAGCAGAAGAACAAGCGGGAGGTAGGTTTAGCTTTTGCTGTATGAATGTGTGTGTAAAATAGGTTAAATTCCTTCAAGCGGTAACTCGTAAAGGTGTGCCGAAGTAGGTTTTGCAACTGTTTCCTTCAAGCGGCGACTCGCAAAAATTAGTACAGTTCGTGGAATCGTTGATAGCGATAACTCTCAGAAACTAGGTTTTGTATTCCTTGAGAAGCTAGGTATACATAAACCTAGCTTCAAATCTAACAATAGTGTTCAGGTGTGTGTGAAAGGAGCTAATGTAAACAGTATTGGAAGCTCCCTGCAGCTGCATGTGTGCTGTTGGCGACACACCTCAGCAATGGCGGACGTGGTACTTCCGGTTGTATTACTCGGATTAGTCAGTAGATCTAATCATAAAATTGGATAGGATGTTGTCATAGAAATCAATTGGAGCGAGCATCTATTATTATTTTTTTTTATATATATCTATGTGCGCTATGACATCGGCGCATCAGATTTGTTCCCGGAAATAATAAGCCCACATGCTAGCGAAGATGACTGAAAAACAGATGTCTTTGGACAGCTTTTAACAGGTAAAACGCCACCTGGCATGTCAGAATAGGAGCCTACGCCAAGTCCACTCTGCATAATATGTGGCCAAAAGTTCGCAAACGAGGCAATGAAGCCTTCAAAGCTGCTTCGGCATGAGGTGTAAAAGTACCCTGGAATAATTGATAAGCTTTATAATTTTTGAAACAAAAAAACGCGAACACAAAGGACAGAAACAATTACCGAGTGCTACCACATCAACAAAAAGAAATGCACTGAGAGCATCCTACCTCGTGGCGAACCGTAATGCTAAAGCCAAGAAGGCTTTCACGATTGGAGAAGAACGTACTATGCTTGCGACCAAAAGACATTTGCTGTCAAGTTTTAGGAGAGACCACTGTTAAAAAAAAAGTTGATTCAGCCTCTGGTGAATTACATTTTCCCTGCACCCGTCGTTTATTTCTACTGTATTTTTCTGCCACACATTGCCAGTTCATTAAAAACAGAACCACATAATACTGGTCCATGCTGCAAAAAAGGTTGGGGACTACTGCTCTAAATGACAAATACTGTACGTGCGTTAGCATTGAACACAATAAAAATGAAACCACGAGTACATATTCCCATAGACTTGCCCTTTTCTAAATATATCAACTTGGAAATCAAAGCAAAAGCGCATGAACAGTCATGTTGCCGAGTAGCGTTTAAGCACTGTGGGAACATCTGCCCTAATCGTCTCTAACGAGCTTAGCGGCTAATTGCGTCGTCGTGGTCCTGGCAGGCGAGCGACCTCCTTAACCAATCAGGGCTCTTCACATTTTCTTGCTTGGGGACTTTTCTTCTCTGTGAAGTTATATAAAAATGATGCCAATCGATTATGCTACGTTTATGCTGTCAAAAGTTTTGTCCGTGCTGCTCTGGTTTTTAAAATATTTACATTTCTTTTATGGCTCAATCTAAGGGTCAACCATAGGGGTGTAACGTTACACAAAAATCTCGGTTCGGTACGTACCTCGGTTTTGAGGTCACGGTTCAGTTCATTTTCGGTACAGTAAGAAAACAAAATGCATAATATAAATGTGCTAGTTGTTTATTACACACCTTTGTGCTTTCAACAATAGGAACATTAGACTATACAAAACTAGAATCCTGCTCAAAAAGTAGGGGGTATTTAAAGATAATCCATCAATTTGCCTTTCAGACCCCGCGTATTGGTCAGCTTTCTTTCTGAGAGAAAGAAGAAAAAAAGTCCTGTGCTCAAGAGAAAAGCAATCCCGATGACAAAGATTTTAACATGTATTTTACAAATGAAATGCCTCAATTAATCATTTTTTTCCTTTCTTATGAACGGTTTTCGAAAGCTTTATTGGTGGATTTTCTGAAGTTAAGGCGCCACACAGAAATTAATAAATTTATTTGTGTAAGCAGGATCTGTGTATTATTCTTATTTTATTACAGGTGTTTTAGCTCATTTAAAATTATTTTATTCAAATGGGCTATTGTTTGATTTGTATTTATATTTTACAAATGTGATGTAGTATTCATTTATATTGTATATTTTATGTTGTATAACTTTAGTTCCTATGTGAATATTAGTTCCTACTTGTTTTGTTGTGGTAGGAGGGTTTTGTATTGAACACGGGCCGTGTTGGTTATTATTATAGCAGAGAAGACAGCAGTAAATCAACAAAGACAAGTCAACTGTGCCCCGATCTACCACTCAAGAGATCTGATGGACTCAAAAAGTGGGTTACGATTGCATATTAGTTTGAAAATCGACTGGATCCACCGTATTTTTACACGAGTGACTTCCGGTCTGCCCGATCCTCCGGTAGTAGTATTGACGCAGAAGGGTCGCATCTCGCATCAAATAATAAACTCTGCCGTTCTTTTGCGTCTAACATGTGGCCGCACTGCGACTGGTGTGCATGGGCTGATTGACTTTAACGCCCGCGCTTCACTGCGTTCTTGCGGCGGCCACGTTGTCGTGCCGTTGACGTTTCTGGGTTATACTGTCGTACCGTGTTGGTCCTCATTATAGTAGAGAAGACGGAGTAAATATAACCTACACAAAGAAACTGTAACCCGATGGACTCACAGCCTCAAAAAGTAAGGGTTACATTACGTCAGAAACTCGTTCAGTACGCCTCCGTTCCGAACCGAGCACCACGTACCGAAACAGTTCAATACAAATACATGTACCATTACACCCTTAGTCAAGCAGCCCCTCCATTTTTATCTACACTGGCTAGAAACAGTGTCAATTGATGGTGCTACCTTTGTGCTGTAAAAACTGTCATTTGTGCTGCTACGGTTTTATGGATTTTATTTTAATCATATATATATATTTTTTTTTACCCTGATGCCATTATCAACACAAACAAGGTTTTGATAAGTTTATGCTTATTTAAATACATGGTATAGGGAATGTATCCATCATAATACCCTTTTTCATAATATATCAGAGTATCACCAACATTTTAGCATTTTTTTATAGCTTAAGTCAGTGCTTTTCTATTAGTTACTGTTCTGCCCCACCCCAAGGAAGACGTAAACGTTTTGTATCCCCCCAACTTTGTGCAGCCACTGTAAATATCAATGAGATATCAGTTGTCTATAAAGTTACTATTTTTATCAGTACACCTCTGCATAACATTTGTCATTTTTAATATTGAAGAAAAAAGTAATCTAGGTCAACTTACATAAAGTATAACTTTATTAAAAAATTTTTAGGGTTGGGCAAAATTATCGCGTTAACGGGCGGTAATCAATTTTTAAAATTAATCACGTTAAAATATTTGACACAATTAACGCACATGCCCCACTCAAACAGGTTAAAATGACAGCACAGTGCAATGTCCACTTGTTAATTGTGTTTTTTGGAGTTTTGTCGCCCTCTGCTGGCGCTTGGGTGTGACTGATTTTATGGGCTTCAGCACCCATGAGCATTGTATAATTATTGACATCAACATCTAACTTGACATCTAACTATAAAAATACACAGAAGGTACATTTATTGACCATTTGATACCGAAAAATAAAACTGAGTCAAATCAATAAATAATAATTCAAATTGATTAGCGACATTAACTCATGAGGACAATATGCCAAACAACTTGAATGAAATAAAAATTAATTAATTAATTAAGTATCATTGGACAGAGGGACACTTATTTTTGCTGCAAGCTGGATCACCTACTTTGCTTGGTGGTGTTATTTTGCGCTGAGCAACTTGGTATGCCACCTTACATGATGCGAACAGTGCTCGCTGGTTTACTGATGTAACAATGTGAAAAAGTGGGACGATTGTTGGCAATATTCAGCACATTTTTTATGTAAAACAATCAAGCGGCTTATCAATGTGATTGGGGTCTAATGGCTTTAAGTGACGTCTTAATTGATTTGTCTTCCTGCTGTCCGCTGCATTTTTAGACAAAATAAACAGACTGGTCTTTCCTCGTCTCCCACTGCATTAAAAGTCAAAGTCAAAAGACAAACGCTACATATGCTTAATCATATTTCCACGTCTTAACTCTTCATATCTTCAGTGCATCTGTGCTGTGTACTCTCGTTTGGTTCAGAAATACTGCGCACACTCTGAAAATGAGAGTGCCACTGCCACCCACTGAGTGAATTTGCAATTACAGTTTATTCTAGTACAGTAAAAAAGTATGTTCCCTCAGGTCACGTGTGCCGCCGCTGGCATCGCTCTGCACAAGAGATTGAACAACACTGGTTTTTCAGGAATGGTACTGATTAGTAGTAGAGGGGCCGATAACCTATTTTTGGAGCAAATATTCATTTGCAGTAAAAGTTGGTGTAAAATAATTGAATAATGCAAACACTGAACTTCTTTGAAATGCCTACAGCATTGAATCACACAAATAGAAAATAATAGGTCGAGAAGTGCCTGAATTTTCTAGACTCAGAAACATCTCTTATAAACTCGAATAAATAAATATAAAAACAGGTATAGATTAATGGACAAACTAATTGTAGAAAGAACTATTGGAAATGTATCTGTCAAAATATTTTTTCATAATACAGGTAGTCCCCGGGCTATAACGGTCCCGACTTACGCGATTTCGACTTTTTGGTGCCTGCGTTTCTTGTTTTAATTTCTTTTATGTTGACTGTTGTTTGGTGAGTCATGCTTTTATTTTGGCGCCGGAAGTGTAGAGTATGCGAGAGCTTTTACACACTCAAACAAAAACTTACCTTATGTTAGTCTTAACAGACAGCAGCTGGATTCAGCAATGTTAAATGAGTTATGGCATATTCACTGTTGCCACTAGAAGTCAGTGTATCCACCCAAATCAATACAAAATGCACTTTCAAAACACACCATTACAACGCGATTCAAACGAATACTCAAAGCAGCAAAACTTGATTCGAACCTTTTTTTCTAAGCGAATTACTCGAGGTAATTATTTCATTGTTGCAGTGCTACACCTTAAGTTGGTCTTAACAGGGAGCAGCTGGATTCAGCATATTATAGGAGTTATGTCGTATTCACATTTGCCACTAGAGGTCAGTGTATCCACCCAAATCCATAAAACTAAATGCAAACACTTTCAAAACAAACCATTACAACGGCACTGTAATTAAACGAATCCTCGAAGGAGCAAAATTTGATTCGAATTACTTGAGTTAATTGATTAATCATTGCAGCACTACTAAAATTATAGTACCATTCAATGTATTTCTAGTTGTTGTTTGTGTATGTGTTTCTTTTCCTTCTTCTCTTGTATTTCTTTTCTTCTGTCCCCCCATAATCCCTTCCTGTTCGCTGCTTTGTCATAATAAAAAGGTATTTTGAATGATCACAATGGGAGTATGTCAGACTCTCAATGTGAAACATTAAAACTGTTCAGAATCCGGGCACTTAGACTTCCATTCTCTGTGTCAAACAGCTGAACAGGACAGGTTTTAAAAAAAAAAAAAAAAAAAATTATAGTACCGCAAATAAAACTTTACAGCACAAACCGCCACAAACGATTGACATCATTTTTTTTAGGGCGGTCAAAATTATCGCGTTAACGCGCGGTAATTAATTTTTTAAATTAATCACGTTAGAATATTTGACGCAATTAACGCACATGTCCCGCTCAGACAGTATTCTGCCTTTTGGTAAGTTTTACAGCAAGGCTTTTTGTGCTGTCTAACAGCGAACTCTTGTGGTCGCTTTGCGACATGGTTTATTGTTTACTTGCCAGTTCAATATGGCTGCACGACGTCTCGGGCTGACGCCTGCGTTGTAATGTGCTTATATGATCCTTGGACAAGATTTGTCCGCAAGTATGGTTGTTGTAAAGATTGTAAAGAATGTACATATTATGTTAGTAAGCAAAATGTTATATTTTTTGTATGAGACGCTTTTTGTTTATGTTTACTGAACCTGTACAGCGTGCTAAGCTAACGTTGTTGCTAATGCAATGCTTGTGTACTTTTTTTTGTAGTTTTACGACAGTCTAAAGAGGACAATGGTTTGAGGCTATTTTATTAATAAATCAGATGAAAAAGGAAGAAGTCTGATTATTAAGGCGTCGTTCACTAGCTGTCTAGCTTTGGAAAAAGCAGACGCGTCGGAGTGAGGACAGCATAGACAGATTTAAATGACAGTAGAGTGAAATGCCCACTACAGTCCTTATGTACCGTATGTTGAATGTATATATCCATCTTGTGTCTTATCTTTCCATTCCAACAATTTATTTTACAGAATATATATATAATTTACAGAAAAATATGGCATATTTTTTAGATGGTTTGAATTGCGATTAATTGCGATTAATTACGATTAATTAATTTTTAAGCTGTAATTAACTCGATTAAAAATTTTAATCGTTTGACAGCCCTACATTTTTTACATAATTTGCTTTACTGGTGGGATTTTCACATCGAAGAGTCGCTTCTCCTTCAAGTGAAGAGCCTACGAAAGCTACATCAAACTGTACATACAACATTCTAACTGTTCACAGTACAGAACTTCCTGACAGTTTTGACCATTAAAGCATGATAGAATCCAAACAATGACTAGAGACAGACAAACAGAGCTCGAGATTGTTAAAAGTTGCAGCGAACGTTCGGATGCCAGCGAGCCGGCGCGGCAGATGGTGGAGCCGGGAGCGGCCCGGCAGATGGAGAAAGGATGGAAAAATAAATAATTATATCAATAAATAATAAAGCCGAGGCAGAGGGAGAGACACGCGAGCCGGCCAGAAAAAGAAAAAAAAAGCTAAACAAAAAAACCATCTGCTGTCAACAGAGTCCAATGTGAGCTTATTAACAAAGATGAAACAATATAAATGCCTCTTTCAACAAAAGCAAAAGGAATTAAATACTATTCAAACCTCCAAAATAAAAAAAAAAATGAAACCAAAAAATTCTCTAAAAATTAAAAAATATGATTAAATAAAAAAAGGCTAACCAACTACTACTACAATGGATATGAAAAATACAAAGAATTGATACTTAAAAAGATAGTGGGGTTTCAGTTTTGATTCGTGGGGGCAGTGCTTTATTACACTTAGCACTTCCAACTAAGGCAGTTTGATTCATTGATTTTGAACCAAAACAAACCAAAACTTTTCTGGTTGTAACGATGTTAAAAACGTTCAAATCGGTACGTTCGATTTTCAAAACCGCACCGTTTTAGTTTATCTAAGCAGTCGTAGTTTCCTCTGCATTTCTGCTTCCTCCTTCGAGGGCACGCTGTCTTAAACAACAACAACAACAACCATGGCTACTGGCGATTCTGCTATTGTTGCCCAGTCATCTTTGGACATAAATTGCACAATGCCATGAGTAAGTGTTATCTAATGATTTACTTATAGGGATCCACGGACGGAAAGACTTGTAGTTCTTAAAAGATGAACGTTATTATGAGTTCAATAATTTGATATTGAAACCCCTTCTTGATGTTTTTAGTTTTTATACAATTTGTAAAATTAGCTTAATAGTAGGTCGCTATTGTTGTTGACATCACAGGGCGGTGACGTCACATGGTTACGCTGCCCGGCTTCCAGAGTATGACTGTAGCGACGTAAACCTGTCATCTGTTCAACCCTTTCAATTTGAACCCGAGAGGAATATTAATAAGCATGACAGCACTGTCGATATTTCACAAAATGAGCAGCAAAAGCAAAATGAACAGGAAAGACAGGATGAGACGAGACGAGAGTAGGACAAAACCGGTGCTCTGCCAAAATGTGCTACACCAGCGAAACGTCTACGAGAGGCGAATTTGACACCCAAAGTACTACTGTGCGTTTTCAGCTTGTTTTGTATAGAGGTAGAACATACTAAAGATGCCTTAAGAAAATCATAGACTTCATTACTATTGACGTGACACTTCGTCATTCTTCGCGTCACACCTTATCAGAGGGAGCCGAGCCGCCGAGCTTCATTAAGGAACAGTCACCCGAAGACGGCACAAGCTCTTTCCAAACCAGATTTAAGCTTGGATTTATGGAAGAACTACAAAAGCTGTACCGCATACAAACAGGAAGGATTGTCTCAGGGGTGATTTGTTCGAAGATTCAAGGTAAATATTTTATCTTTCGTACCATGCATGCATTTGGAAACGTTGTGAAAAAAATCAATGGGAGAACGGGAACCGCAGAGTAGCATTGTACTTCGACAATATACGTAAAATAAACACTAACTGCATGGTTTCTTTGCTTTTAACCAAGAATCGAGACTGCTTTACGTCCATATCTATGAAGAATTCGGGGATTTACGCATTTATTGACAAGAATTTTTGCCAGAAAAGCTCTGTTTATGCCAGGCGGCCGCTAGCCTCATTCGCCAACAGAGTAGCATTGTACTTCAACAATATTTGGCGGAAAACACTCATGTGACTTGAAGTTCCACTCTGAGACCCCCAGTTTGGACAAATTTCAAAATTGTCATATATGCATGTCTGATACATCATCGGAAAGCTTAAAATCTCAATTTTCTGGGGGAAGAAAAATTTTGAACAGGAGAGCATTTTAAAAACTTTTTTTTTTTTAAACAGCAAAACCCTAACTGAAGGTGAGAGCACGAAAGAGCAGAATTAAAGATGCCATGATCTTAACGAGATATTATCGCGTACTTACCTTGTTTCGATCCAAAAACTCCATGTAGCATGCATCATCGAGTGTCAAGACACAGATGTGAATGGCCACAGCCGTATTTTTGGGGGATTTTATGGGTGAAACATGGTCATATAACATGGGTCGTGATGCAGAAATCGCAGACATCAAGGAGTGGTCGAGATGTTCTTTTACATATATTTACCCCTTTAAATGTTTTTTTTTTTTTTTTTTCCTTTGTTTGGATCGATTATAGGAGGGAGCGGGAGATCGACAGGCGAACCGGTGCGGCGTCTGCAGTAATGCGGACTCTGCAGCGGTCCGTAGTGGTGAAGAAGGAGCTGAGTCGAAAGGCAAAGCTCTCGATTTACCAGTCGATCTACGTTCCTACCCTCACCTATGGTCACGAGCTTTGGGTCGTGACCGAAAGAACAAGATCCCGGATACAAGCGGCCGAAATGAGTTTCCTCCGCAGGGTGTCCGGGCTCTCCCTTAGAGATAGGGTGAGAAGCTCGGTCATCCGGGAGGGACTCGGCGTCGAGCCGCTACTCTTCCGCGTAGAGAGGAGCCAGCTGAGGTGGCTCGGACATCTGGTTCGGATGCCTCCCGGACGCCTCCCTGGAGAGGTGTTCCGGCCATGTCCCAGCGGCGGGAGGCCCCGGGGACGACCCAGGACACGCTGGAGAGACTATGTCTCTCGGCTGCCCTGGGAACGCCTTGGGATCCCGCCGGAGGAGCTGGTTGAAGTGGCTGGGGAGAGGGAAGTCTGGGCTTCCCTGTTAAAGCTGCTGCCCCCGCGACCCGACCCCGGAACAAGCGGAAGATAATGGATGGATCGATCGATTATCATCCAACATATCGGGGAAAATGCGACAGTAACAAAAAAATAAAATTATGCCATAGTTATGAGCAGTGTTGTCAGTAACGCGTTACTAAACGTGTTACTGTAATTTGATTACTTCTTTCAGTAACGAGCAATCTAACGCGTTCATTTTTCCAAGCCAGTAATCTGATTAAAGTTAGTTTCCTCAGTGCCTGTGTGTTACTATTTTGTTGTTGCCTCATACTGTATGTAGAATGAAGAATACTGTAGTCATGTACGAAGAGCATTTGAATAGAAAATACTGCTCTTGAGTTTGGGAGTGACATCACGTCTCACGTTTTCTCATCGGGAAAAAAAAACGGGTCACGTGTATTACCATGCTGTGTGAGTGCCGTCTGCCACGGCGGTCAACAACATAGCCTGGCTACCTATCAGGATGCTAACAGTAAAGGAGCCGGAGAGATACAACAAACGGCTGCATTTGCTCACTGGAGATACAGCCATTACTTCACATATCCATCCAGTAAAGATGCCAAAAATATCTCCGTGTGTTGCAAACTGCGCTGGCTCAGAAAGACTGTCGACAGCTAAAAACTCGACATCCAATTCAACAATGAAGCACTTGGAATTACAGCACAACGCCAAAAAACTCGAAACAAAGCCGACAGGTGACGAGACAGCCAGCACTTCTACAGTTTGTAACCAGCCTTTATAATATGTGTAATTATGTACATTTTATAGTTTTTAGTTTTTTTTTTTTTTTTTTTTTTTTTTTTTTTAAGAGTTTGTAATCAAAGGCGGAGTTTTACATTTGTGGGACTGGGGGAAAAGCATGTTGAAAACAAACAAAAGTCAAAAGTTTGGAAAAACTACAATTTTTGCGTTTTATATATTTTCACTACTATTGTAAATTCTCACTGAAGACATTAAAACTATGAACGAACATGGCTAAGCAAGGGCTAAGCGAGTCAGTGGTGGTTGAAATCAACTCCATTGACTAATTAAGCCCCCGCTATCTCTAAGATTAAGCCTTATGTGAAAAACTCAATTACATGCGATGACATTTTTCTGTTATTTTTATGTTGTGGCAGCAAAAGGAGAAAAATTGGTAAAAAGTAACTCATACGTTACTTTTAAAGTAAGTTAGTTACTTTGATAGTAAAGTAATCAGTAAAGTAACTAGATTACTTTTTTAAAGTGTAATCAGTAATTAAATTACTTTTTAAAGTAATCCGTGACATCACTGGTTATGAGGTAGATATGCGTGACTTATTGTTACGTATATGTATATGTTTAAAAGTAAAAATTATGCGAGTGAATAATTTTTTTAAGTAGTTTATCTTTTTTTTTTTATTTATTTATTTTTTTTTTAAAGAAATATTAGACATCAAATAATGATTCTAAGCTAAAAATGACAGACATTTTGAGTAAAAAATATAATTATGTACCTTCTTTTTTTGGCTGGGTTGAAACCAAAGCGGTTTCACGACGTCTGTAAACGGGGGTTTCCAGGGTAAGGACAAATTAAAATTAGTTTTGGGGCTTAATGCGGCATGAATCTGCTATTGCAGCATATAGACATATTGTTCTATCAAACACAACAGTTCTTTGGCTTAAAATACAGTAATTTATTTTAAAGAGGGGTGCAAGAGCAGAAACTTCTGTCTTGTCTGTGTTTTCCGCCGTAGGTAAAATAAATGCTAACTGCACGGTTTCTTTGCTTTTAACCAAGAATCGAGACTGTTTTACGTCCATATCTATGAAGAATTCCGGGATTTAAGCATTTATTCACAAAACTTTTTGCGGTAAGTGCCCGTTTTGGTTTTAGGTCGGTAGCAGCTTTGGTTTTGAAAACATTTGAATTTGAAGTTTTTGAAAATAGGCCCCCTACGAATTGGCCCCGTTTCCCGTATCATGTATTATGAAGTCTATGAAGAAAATACTTAAACGTAGTCATATCAAATAAGGGTGGTTTAAATACGCTACGTGGCTAATGTGGTCAACAGATCAACAATCTGTATGAGAGGGAAACACATGCAAAATGTATTTTGAGGCAATGAAAAGGTAATAAAAGCCTCAATAAAAACACAAATATTAAGTACTCGCCGCTTTTAACCGATGTGAATATGTTGGAATTCTCACCGTGTAGAAGAAATTACAGAACACCAGTAGTGTTCGTCTAGTGAGTGACAAACTTCGTCATCACCCTTGAGCGTCCATAAAACATGGCGCCCTCCGTAGGTCAAAACATTTACTAAATATAGATCTAACTCATATTAACATTTATCTTTTAAGAGCTACAACTCTTTCTATCTGTGGATCCCTTTAAAGTGATCCTCTAACTTAAATACATCTAGGCTCTAATAAACCATAATTGTTCTCTTGTACTAAAATATGTTGTTAGAAACACATAAAATGTTAAATCAATGGCAATATTTTATAATATTTAGTACATATTTTGACCGTTATTTGACGCCATGGTTTGCGGGCTCGCAGTGATGACGTCAATGGCATCTTTCCAAATGTGTAGCGTGTTCAACAATTGCTTATTGCTGCCTAAACTCGCGAAGTAAAATGTCACGATATGCTGCTTTTGGATGCAATTTCCAGTCAAATGGAAACAAGGGGAGTGAAGTGAGTGGTCAAGGTGGAATTATTATTTTTAGTGAATAAATGTGCATAAGTGGAAGGTTCTCCCACTTTTTGGTCCCTGTGTGCACGTATCCTGCCTAAACTCGCGAAGTAAAATGTCACGATATGCTGCTTTTGGATGCAATTTCCAGTCAAATGGAAACAAGGGGAGTGAAGTGAGTGGTCAAGGTGGAATTATTATTTTTAGTGAATAAATGTGCATAAGTGGAAGGTTCTCCCCCTTTTTGGTCCCTGTGTGCACGTATCCTACCCACCACGCGTTGCAACTGGCGCCCGAACATGTATCCTGGATCCTCAGTCAAGCAAGGTCCCACCGTGTCTGCAATATTGGTTTCGGATCTGTCCATTGTTTTGATTCGTCGGTCCCAACGCGGCTTTTCGGATCAGTCTATTTTGTGGAATCGACGGCCTGATCACGGCTGGAACATTGCCATGGGATCGGTCTAATTCCTGGATCTTCGAGTGAGTAAAAAACGCGGATTTGGATTACTATTGCGATCTTTTTTGTTGACTATTCTTCGTGGGAGTTTTCCCCAAATCATACTAAATAATTAAAGCACCATGGCACGCTACAGTGATGACAGTGACTGACGTGGACCTTACAACAATGTTGGCGTTCGTCAGGGAACACGGGTTTGCGTACTGCTGAGCTCCACAGTGAAGAGTGGTCAAGGTGGAAATATTTTTTTGTGAATAAATGTGCATAAGTGGAAGCTTTTCCCCTTTTTGGTACTTTTATACACGTATCCTAGCTACCACGCGTTACAATGTACAAGACATGGATTACACAAGGTGTGCTCTTTGGCCTGTACTGTAAGCACACGACAGCTCTGGATGCTAACAATCTACATAATTATATTGGGATGTTTGAAAACGCAATATGCTTAACTTGAATATCTGCTAATAAACCCGGAGTTCCCAACCGCACTCTGTCACTCTGTTGCCATTGAGACAGCGAGTGCATCACCAGTTTTGCCCAACTTTTGTCTGATCAGGTATTTGCTGCACGCATTTTTCCCTGAAGCTCGTCTTGTGAACGACCGACAGTGCTGTCCTGCTCCTTACTTTTCAGATCTGGTTCAAATAGGAAGGGTAGAACTGACGACATGTTGGGAAAGCTAACTATTGACACGCTGGAATTTCGGCATCGGGGCCGGTGACGTCGCGCACTGCGACGTAGCAAGAATGGCGACCTATCACTTAAAATAATTTTACAAACTTTATTAAAACAAAAACATTAAGAGGGGTTTTAATATCAAATTATGATAACTCATACTAACATTTATCTTATAAGAATTACTTGTCTTAAAAATAGAGGATCCCTATAAGATCAGAGCTGGGGTCTGTTGTATAAAAAATGCTTTTAATCCCAAGGGATTGTTGTGTGTGTATTAACAGTTAAATTCACTGGCACTTTCAATTATAATAAAGAAAAAATAAGTTAAAATAGAAGACATTCTGAATAGTCATTATTTGTATTTTGCCAAGAAATTGTAATCGATAATGCAAAATTGGGTTTCAGCGAAAATAATCAGGGTTTCTTTTTAGTAAAAATCCCAAAAGCCCTTGGAAGCGTGTGGTGGGAAAAGCGTGTGTGCGCGCACAACTTACGCAGCTCTCCCACTTTAAGGATCTCGCAGAGCATCTTTGTAAGTTCGATACTGCTGCGGCCAAACGGACATTCGTGCTTGTCTTCCCGACTGCTGTTCTCCAGGACAATCTACGATGCCAACAAAACAAGGAAAAACATAAATGACTTAAAAAAAAATCAGTAAAATTATCTAAAGTTGTATCATAGACTTCATCATGGTATTGACGGATCAGATCGGTCATGCACTGCGCCTCGCATTCAAGGAGGGGGCCGCCCACATAAAGAGGAGCTATTCACAAACACACGCACACAGCGATCTAACGCCAGATTTCTGTTGAAAAAGTACGAAAGCTGTACCGCACACAAAAAGGAAGGATTGTGTCAGGAGTGATTTGCTCGAGGATTAATATATCTTTCGTACCATGCATGCATTTTAAAACGTTGTGAAAAAAAAATCAATGGGAGAAATTAGCTGCTACTGCATTGACATTATACTTAGCAATCTTTGCGAAAAATAACTGCTACGCATTTAAGCATTTATTCACAAGAATTTTCACCGGAAAAGCTCTGTTTACATAAGGCGGCCGCTAGCTACAGTCACTAACAGACTAGCATTGTACTTCGAATATTTACGTAAAATAAATGGCAACTTCACGTTTTTTTGTTTTTTTTGCTTTTAACCAAGAATCGAGACTGTTTTACGTCCATATCTATAAAGAATTTGGGGATTTAAGCATTTCTTCACAAGAATTTTCACCAGAAAAGCTCTTTTTACATAAGGTGGCCGCTAGCTACATTTACTAACATTGTATGATTTATCGGCCCCGCGCCCCGTCAATACATTATGAAGTCTATGAGTTGTATTTAGAAAATACGTACATTTATACAGTTTGTTATGAAGAAAATAAATAGTACAAAATCTGCTCATGCACATTTACTAAATCAAGTAATCACCAATTAAGAAATGAGTGCCAAAGAGAAACAAGCAGTAAATGAGGTAAGCTCATAAATTTTGAATAGACTTCATGTATTTTGAATCGTGACCACTGTCCCTGAAAGGGATAACATACAGTACATTTACGGTACATCAAATAATTGTATCATAATAATAAATTAAAATAAAAACAGTTTTGTGACTACCGTATTTTTCGGACTATAAGTCAGTTTTTTTTTTCTCTCTCCACAGTTTGGCTGGGGGTGCGACTTTACATTATTATTAAATTTCACTTGTTATTTTTTGTGTTTTTGAGTGACACTGATGGTTTGTTGAACTTGTTAGCATGTTCTTTATCCTATAGTTATCTGAATAACTCTTAATAGCTATGCTACATTAACATACCGGCCACGTTCGCATTTTGTTGTTGATGCATCATGTAACATTATCATACTGCACACTTATTCAGCATGCGTGTTCTCTATTGTATTTTTATTTGAAATTGCCTTTAAAGATGACATATCTGTCCTATGTGTTGGATTTTATCAAGTAAATTTCCCCCAAAATGAGACTTATAGTCCAGTGCGACTTATTTTTTTCCCTCTTCATTCTGCATTTTTGGGCTGGTGCGACTTATTCTCAGGTGTGACTTATAGTCCGAAAAATACGGTAAATCCTTTGACAAATACCAAAACTCCAAACTACCGCATCTTAAAAAAATTGGGTTTTTACAGATATGGTGGAAATGCCCCAAAAACGCCAAAGGCTGTCATCTTTACTTGCCAGAAAAATAAAGAGTTTATGGGAAACTACATGATATTTAAAAAAAAAAATTTTTTTTTTTTTTTAATAAGAGCCATTGTTGTTAATATTTGGTTTTGAATGGTAATGATGAACACTAACCAAAAATTTACAAATATGAAAAACTGATTTGGGCAGAAACTGTCAGAAAATGCCAAAACGGCCAGAAAAAAATGCATTTTTTTTTTCAATCAAAAAAGGGGGTAGGTAAATGAAGTTCAAACCATTTTTTTATTTTGAATATTTTCTTTTTGGCTAATTGATTCACAGCTTCATGGTGATTCATTTCGTCTTATGTTGCCACTGTCAAATAAATTGTTTCCGGGTAATATAATTTGGTGTAAATATCCGATAAACAGTAAGGACAGCTGCGACTTATAGTCCAGGGCGGCTTATCTATGAACAAATGTCGTTTTCGTGTCAAATTTCGTGGCTGGAGGCTTATAGTCAGGTGAGTCTTATAGTCCGAAAATTACGGTACTTGCTTAAAGAGTGCACTGACCCTGATGTAAGCATCCTGGTGGTGCCTGGCGAAATACAGCATGTTGTCCAGTGCCAGCATTCCGGGAGGAATCTGGGTGAAATCCACTGCCGGGTTCACATGGTTCTTCGAAAACAAACACATGTAAGAAGACCAAAGTACAGCAAGCGCTAAGACGAGCAGCCTTACGATGAAGCCCAGCTTCTTGTAGTCTCGCGTGTACATGGATTTACGCTTCTCCATGCTGCCGCCGTTGTTGGCCTCGCACTCCACGTCGAAGGCGATCCGACGCAGTTCGAAGATGATGTCACGCTGAGCCTGTGAAAAGACACGCAGCATTAGAAAATCACTTTACTTGTTCGTCAATGAAAATCTTCAAAAGCATAACAATGTCATACCATATGAACACATTTTTGCCACGTGTAAAAGTGTTCATTTAATTTTTTTTTTTTTTTTAATTCTCAGTATCAAAAAAAAAAAACTTCTAGATGTTTACGGTAGTCATAGCAAAATTTGGAAAGGGACTAATTTTTCTTCACCATTCTTTGCAAAAAGTGGGATCTTGAACATGATCTTGAACCTCACAGTAAAATTTTGAAGTTTATAGACAAAAACATTTTGAGAATTATTCACTAGAACTAGACAAAGACAAACACATTTTGAAATGACTACAATATGACTAAGACTAGTAAGTATCCGTCCAAAAGACTAAAACGAAAATAAAAATGGCTGCCAAAACAACACTGCATCACATACTATTTTCATAGCGATTGAACCCCAGTTATGAACTACTGGACAATCGTAAATATGTGGCTCCTCCCGTTATGCGATTGCCACGGACCACTCTTCACACTGAGCTGACGCAAGTGTGAAAAGGCTCTGTAACTTCGAATAGAATAGAAATCATTTATTGTCATTGCACAGAGTGCAACGAGATTTAAAGCTTTGCCATAATGTGCACCACATCAAACAAAAGCAAAAGTACAATAAGGCTAATTAAAAAAACAAGTTACAGTGTACACAGATTGGGAATAAAGTAAATAAGTGACTAACAGCATTGTGGTGATGTGGTGTAAATGCATGACAATTTACAGTAGTCAGAGAAGGAGGCAGATGGCTGACTTGATATGACAGTTGGTGCATAGATATTGCTGTAACAGTCCACAAATGCTATACTTTAACTGCAAATATTGCATATGCAGTCCCAGATTGAGACAGATGTCTGAACATATTACTTAGTGAGATGCATGTGACAATGTTGTGGCATGAGCAGTGCAATGACTTAGTTTTGATTCCAAGTTTTTCCCCCTCATAAAATGACTATTTTTCATTTAAGAGGTTATGATTACATTTTTGCCAAATCACATACAGTGAAGAAAATAAGTATTTGAACACCCTTCTATTTCGCAAGTTCTCCCACTTAGAAATCATGGAGGGGTCTGAAAATTTTATCATAGGTGCATGTCACCCGTGAGAGAAACAATCAAAAAAAAAAAAAAAAAAAAAAAATCCAGAAATCATATTGTATGATTTTTTTAACGATTTATTTGTGTGATACGCTGAGTTTGAGCTTCCTCCAAAGGTTTTTTATTGGGTTTAGGTCTGGTGACCAGCTAGGCCATGCTAGAACCTTGTTATGCTTCTTACGGAGCCACTCCTTGGTTTTCCTGGCAGTGTGCTTCGGATCATTGTTATGCTGGAAGACCGAGGCACTACCCATCTTCAATGCTCTGACTAAAGGAAGGACGGCATTCCCCAAATTCTCAAAATACAGGGCCCCAGTCATCCTCTCTTTAATACAGTGCTATCGTCCTGTCGCATGCGCAGAAAAACCACCCCAAAGCATAATGCTCCCACCCCCATGCTTCAAAGTAGGGATGGTGTTCTTGAGATAGTATTTATCATTCTTCCTCCATACACGGTTAGCGGAATTATGACCAAAAAGTAATATTTTACTCTCATACCACAAAACTTGCTCCCATGACTCCTCTGCATCATCCAAATGGTCATAGGCAAATTTAAGATTGTCCTTGACGTGTGCTGGTTTAAGCAGGGGAACCTTCCGTGCCATGCATGATTTCAAACCATGACGTCTTAGTGTATTACCAACAGTAACCTTGGAAACGGTGGTCCCAACTCTTTAGTTCTGGGCTGATTTCTCACTTTTCTTTTTGAGACCCCATAAGGTGATATCTTACATGGGGCTCCACGCCGATTGAGCTTGACCGTCATGTTTAGCTTCTTCCAACGCTAGCGGCTAACGCAACAAGCAAACGTGATGGAGTGTGGCTTAAGAGAGGTTCGCCAAAATTTCACCCGACATTAAATAGACTCTTGGCGGCATCCAGACGGGCTTTCACCCGCTCTCCTCCCTTGTTCTCACGATTTCCAAAGAGGATGCTTTCAATGCTTTCTACTGGTGGCCAAGCCACAGGCTAACGCTAGCGGTTAACGCTACAAATGAACGTGATGGAGTCGGATAGCGGCTCTAACCTTGTCGAAACAGCTGAACTTAATGAGTGGATTGGGCACGGACTGCATCTAGCAATTAGTATGTCTGTGTGATTTCTCTGATAGCTTTTGTGATGGTAAAGCATTCAGCATAAAGTACAATCCAACAGTGGAAATTATAATATGACCGTTTAATGGCCCCAGCTATTTTTCTGTATGTGCTTAATTCTGTGTCATTAGATCAATGCAGCTTTAATGTGTGTGTGTCTGTGTGGGGGTTCATGTGTGCTTGCATTTATTAAAAAATGCACTGGGGAAAAAAAAACCTGAAACCTTGAAGTAAACACTTGTGTTGAGTAATTATGTCACAGCAGCAATTAACAATAAAGTCTTTTTGAAGTGTACTGTTCAAGCTGTAAGTAATTCGTATTACAATGACATGTTTGCACAGGCATATTGATTTTGACAATGTACATTCTTCAAGCCATACAAGCTGTTATAAATGTTCAAACTTGAATTCTTATCGTTTACAATAAATTTTTGTATACTTAATGTTTAGACTGCATGTACAATTGTTAAATATATTAAATTGAAAGCTAGTAAATAAATCAACAAACGGTTAATCTGTATTTCATGCACTGATTCAGATTTTCAATTTATATAACAGTCCGCTTGGGCGAATTTATCGTCATTTATCGTTATCGAGGTAAATCTGCTCAATTTACGTGCTTAAGGCCATATCGCCCAGCCCTAATTGACACCAGCTCTCACAAGATGGCAACGAAATTCCGTTCGATAAGCATCGGGCCGTTGCAGACCTTCTGCGGTGCCAACTTCTCTCTCTTCTTCAGAAATTACAGAGCAAGTTACAAGTAGAGCAGTTACAGAAGTTACATTACACACATACTGTATATCATACAACATAGCAGGGTATGACACGACGCACAGGTCACGTGCAGGGATTTTTTTGTACGAAAAAAAGGAGAACTACCAGTCATGGCTGGAGGAAGGGGTGGGGGGGTCAGTGATAGTAAGAAAAAGGCGGTGGCGGACAGGAGGGGGGGGGCATTGTGTGTGAGTGTGTGTAGTGCAGTACTTCTCAAATAGTGGGGCGCGCCCTGGGGGGGCGCAGAGCGATGCCAGGGGGCGGGCGCATGTAACCTCGGGGAACATGTTTTTTTTTTTTTTTTTCCCCCCGTACTGGAATAAAGTGTACTTGCACATCCACTCGGTAGGTGGCAGAGGCGCTCTCATTTTCAGAGTGCGCGCAGTATTTTTGAACTAAGGAAGAGCACTCAGCACACACAGACAACAGATATGAAGAGCAGTGTGCCACCGCCGTTTTTGAAAGCCGTTTTCCGACCGGACTCACTCATGCAGCGACCCACTGTCTTGTCCGGTTCTCACGTCGCCGCCCGAGAAGTGCCATTTTCGGCTTGGGATCGTCACGACGACCGCCCTCACCTACGGTTCTACCTCGGCCGCCGTGAATGCGCTTTTTTCGTGCCGTTTGCCTTTTAGCTTTGACTTTTAATACAGTGGGTGATGATGAAAGACCACTGTTTACTGTGTCTAAAAATAATTATAGCAGACAGCCAGAAGCCAAATCAATTAAGACGCCACTTAAAGACATTAGACCCCAATCTCATTGTTAAGCCGCTTGATTTTTTTCAGTGAAAACGTGCCGAATATTGCCAACAATTGTCCTGCTTTGTCAGTGTTATAACAGTAAACCAGTGAGCATTGTTAGCATGCTCATTGCAAAATAACTCCACACCATTGCAAAGGAGGTAAATACTGTGAGCAGCAAAAATAAAAACTGTCCTGTCCAAGGACACTTTTTTTTTTGTATTTTATTCAGATTTGTTTTTTCGGTCAAATTTTTTGGCACATTGTCCTCATGAGTGAATGTTTCTAATCAATTTTAATTTGTTATTATTTACTGATTTTATTACATTTTATTTTTCTGTATGAAATGGTCAAAAATGTACCTTGAGTGTATTTTTTAGTTTGGATGTGAATTTTTTTTTAAAATTCAGGCAAATTGATGCACGTCAAGTCTTCTCTGTTACAAACAAAACAATGTTAATAAAGTTACTTTATTATAAGTTGATGGTACTTTTTTTCTTTATTAGAAAAAAAGGACACAATGTTAGGCAGATGCGTATTTATAATAGTAATTTTATAGACAAATGATACTATTTACAGTGGCGGCAGAGAGTTTGGGGGGGGGGCGCGAAACATTTACGTCTTCCTTGGGGGGGCGTGACAGAAAATAATTGAGAAGCACTGGTGTAGTGTATCAGTATTTGTACGTGTCTGTAGACAAAATAAGAGTTGCAGGGCCCTGCAACCGGCCTTGGGAAGAGAATCAAGGGCAAGAGAAAGGGCCATCTGCCTCCCTCCAGGAGTTGGGAGGGTTCGGATAAGGGTGTTCGGGAAAGGGAAAATTATAATTGAATTAAGCCGAATGAGTAATTTAAAATGTCCAAATACAATTGGTCTTCAGTCAAATTCGCACTCCTCAGGCTGTAGTTGAGAACTCAGGTCCCTTAAGTCATTG
Source organism: Corythoichthys intestinalis (assembly GCF_030265065.1). Classification (NCBI taxonomy): domain Eukaryota; kingdom Metazoa; phylum Chordata; class Actinopteri; order Syngnathiformes; family Syngnathidae; genus Corythoichthys; species Corythoichthys intestinalis. The sequence continues at coordinate 30,778,418 of NC_080416.1, forward strand.
CCAATAGTCGCGGTCTGCCTCGACAGTTCCGTCACTTGGCGCCAGGTAGCATCCATTTTTCTCCATCCTTCCTCGGACCGAACCGTGAGTCCACTGAGCCAGTTCTCGATCAGAACCTCGACGCGGTCTTCCAATGCCTTGAATCGCACCATTTGATCCGAGGTCAATTTGTTGATTTCCTTGAAAGCTACCCTCTTGGAAACTTTCCAGTAGAGCAGGGCACCTCCTAAGCCAAACAAAAGGAACCCCACGACCGTCACGCCAAACAGCTAAATATCCTCGATATCTTCCACAGACAGGACAGTAAGACACGCTGGCCTCCATGATCCCATGAATCTCTCACGTATCCAGCGGCGAAGGTACCATCTGGGCAAGACTGCTCTCCTGGTGCACTGTGTCTTGTTGAAAAAATCTTGTCAATTGCGTTGAGAGACCAACTAATCAGATCCATTTTCGTATGAGGGACCAGCAACAGTTGATCCACAGAGGAAATACAAAAAAAGCAGACAGACTAGACTGACGAAGATAGCAGGAGCAGGGAGGAAACACATCCGCCCCCGTCGAAGGCAGGGAAAAAACAAAAACATGTTACAAGTTTGAGTCTTACTGATTGTATGGGGTGGACAGGCATTTTATGCTACTATCAACCTCAAATCAGTACATCTGATTCAAGATAATACATTGAGTGGAGGTGGACCTGTAATAGGCGGACTAACAGGTCATTCAGGGTCAGAATTCTAGCTGACAGACAGGTGTTCAAATACTTATTTGCAGCTGTATGACAAAAATAAATCACGCATTGTAATTTCTGGGTTTTTCTTTTTAGATTATTTCTCTCACGGTGGACATGCACTTACAATGAAAATTTCAGACCCCTCCATGATTTCCAAGTGGAAGAACTTGAAAAATAGCGGGGGGTTGACACACTTATTTTCTCCACTGTATTTCTAGAGAAATTCATTAATTTTCTTTAAATAACAGTGATTCATTTCTCATAATATGTTGATTCACCCCCCTTCGGTTTGGATTCGACCCACCAAAATCTCAAATTTATACCAATTGTGTTGCTTGGATGTGCACACTCACCTGGTCCTGGGGGTCCATCTTGGTCATCATGCGGTCCTCCAGCAGATTAAAGGTGAGAACCTGCAGAACGTAGAGCTGATGCGCCATCTCGTCGTTGATGGGCGTGGGGCCTCGGATGACGCTCTAGGAAACAGGACCAGAAAAGACGTAAGCTCCCCCGCAGAGGCAATGGTAAAAAAATGTGCCAAGTATTTTGGAGGGCCTACGCTGAGGATGACGGAGCGCAGTTGCTTCTGGGCCAAGATGTGAGCCATCTCCTGCACAAAGACACAAGAATCAAGCAAAAAAAAAAAATAAGAAAAAAAAAATCTAAATCTCCTTCAAACAAAACTTATAATGTACTGCGGTTTTATGAATCCCGGATGACTGCCAGAGGTTTCAGCAGCGCCCATTGGCGGTCAGCAGGGATGGAATAGAACTACAATTTCAAATGAGAATTTACAATGAATGGGATTTAAAAAAATGGAGGATGTATAGTCAAATTATTGCAATATTAGGGCCATACTGTAAAGAACAAATATGATTCAGTGGTTATATTTAATTCTTTTAGTGCCATTGCTAATGACAGATGTCCAAAATTGAGTAGCCAACAAGTTAAATTGTTAAAATGTGTTCAATATTTAAAGTTTATGAGAGTTGTCCGATAATATCGGCCGGGAAAAGCATTTAAAACAATATTGGAAAATGTCAGGATCGTCAGTATTTTTATTTATTAACTCACCCAGGCCAATGCAGGACCTTTCCTATGGTTAAAGCAGAATTCTCACATCTGTAATAATTGTTAATTGGTTTTCAAGCATTGCGAATGTAATAATTATTAATGAAATATATATAAAAGAAATCAATGATTTGGACATGTATGCATGCATATGTCCATCCATCCATCAATTTTTTTAATTGAAAAAAATCCACGATGGACCGAGGGCGTGAAGTTTGACGTGCGATATAGCGAGGGCTGTAATTTCATTCTTTTAATAAGCCATGTGATCCAAGGTTTTGAACAGGCCTGATACTGGTGTGTGGCCACAGCGTAAACATCTGATGTTGCTCACAGTGGTCCTCAGTGTGCTCAGGAAGCTTGTGTCTGCTCAGACACATGAAAAATTAGAGGGAACTTGATCACAATACAATTAGCCATAAAACGTAAGGCCACGGCCGCTTATATCGGTATCTGTTTGATATCGGTATCGGATTTTTGGAGTTGGACATCGGGATATTGTTTATCATTTAAAAAGTCATTCTCTAACAGCTTTAATGTTCATTCATTCATTCATTTTCCATGCCGCTTATTCCTCACGAGGGTCGCGGAGGTGCTGGAGCCTATCCCAGCTAACTTCGGGCAGTAGGCAGGGGACACCCTGAATTGGTTGCCAGCCAATCGCAGGGCACAAGGAGACACACAACCATTCACGCACACACTCACACCTATGGACAATTTAGAGTGTTCAATCAGCCTACCATGCATGTTTTTGGGATGTGGGAGGAAACCGGAGTTCCCGGAGGAAACCCACGCAGGCACGGGGAGAACATGCAAACTCCACACAGGAAGGCCGAAGCCCGGGATTGAACCCTTGATCTCAGAACTGTGAGGCAGACGTGCTAACCATTCAGCCACCGTGCTGCCAGCTTTAATGTTTGTAATATATTTATGTCAATATTTGTTCCAGAGAAAATACATTGAACACATGAAAAATCAAGCTTATTTGTCATATTGTGCCTTTTTTTCATATTCTAGAGTTGTTGGATTACAATTATTCTAATTGAAATACAGTATTTTTAGCATGTCCTGCTTGATATTTTTGTTGTAAATAAACATAGTACTGTTTTTCTTACAAACAATATCATAAAAATCATGAGTAAATTATTCCACAGTAGGATTTTGTGGGGATGTTTAGATATAAGTATAATATTCCTTCACAGTGTGGCCCTGTTGTGATTTAAATTAAAAAAAAAAAAAAAAAGTCAACATAAAAAGGCCATAGCGTGCCTCAATCTGTTGGGTGTGGGGGGGGGGGGGGGGGCTACTACTTGGAGTACCATAACAACTAGTGTAATGGAGTGCTGCACTTACTGTCAGGGGACAATTTAGGATGTCCACAATGTGCTCATCAAACTAGCGTGTTGTCGTGCGCCGTGAGGAAACAAAGTCAGAAAAAGAACACACCACAAGGTGAGCCAAAGTGACCACGTTCACAAAAAGGGGAAGCTTGGGAGAGGGAAAAGCTGGCAAAAAGGATGGCTTTTTATTTTTAACACAGTGATGTCATTCCAATGCGGCATTCTGGCATGTTCGACCGGGAAAAAGCGAAGGAGCTGGAAGTTCATTCATTATTAAAGATCACAGCTGGCTGGACTGTGCTGATGCAAGAGGAGGGGAAGGAGGGTTGACGCCGGTGAGATCTGCAGGCCAAATGGAAGAAAAGTCAACTTACTTGTCTTCTTTCCTCGGGCGCTTTCAGGAAGAGCGCGTTGATGACAGCGATGGTGTACGTCTGGATGTCCTGGTCCGTCCTGGAACACACCAAACAACAGCATTACTGTATTTTCGCTCCCTTTAAGTTCACTTCACTAAATATTAGGACTTTTATTTACTTGAATGTTTTATGAATACTTGTGCATTGACCTTCACAAATGAGCAGATTTTTTTCTGATGTGATGCTGGTCCGAGGATGACCTTTGTTAGAAAATTACTTTGACGCCATCCAGTGTATATCATTTACAGTTTTGTATAAAATGATTCAACCCTCACCGCAGTATACAGTCGTATCTCTACATACGATCGCATCGACATATAATCTTTTCGGCATCTGACATTAAATTTGACTTGTCATTTTACGACGTGCTCAAAATTCAACGATTTAGTACAGTGTCACAAGTTCATAGTTTTCCGGCAAGACGTGTGCACAGTGGATTTTCTTGTGAGAGAAATCAACATGGGTCCAAAAAGGGTTAATGCAGGCGGTGAAAAAAAGAAAAGGTGACACTTACTATTGAAATTGAGAATGAAATGATAGTAAATTATGAGTGTCGTGTGCGTGTGAGTAAACTGGCTCGACAATATGGCCGGTCTCTTCCGAACTCTGTTCACCAGTATCAATAAGTTAACAATAACAAGGCCCCCCCCGGTTTATTATTACTATGATTGTAACATCGGCAAGGAAGTCGTCAGCTTCGTCAGGTTTTTAATTATTTATTTCAGAACTTGTGCAAGTCAACACAGCTGGTGTCCACCGTAGCCGAAGCCAACAACAATATGAAAACTCTACGACTACTAGGGATGGGAATTGATACTATTTTTACGATTCAGATTCCATTATCGATATTGCTTAACGATTAGATTCTTTATCGATTCTCTTATCGATTCTAATTTTGGGAAAAAGAAGAACAAACATTTTGATTGGCATCAAGTTTGTTTAATCAGAAGTCACAACCTTACAAACTCACAACGAGGTCAAAAGAGGCCCAAAGCCTCAATGTTAACTGTGGCAATAAGTGGCAAATGCATAAGAATGTGTAACATTTTACTGAAACATTTTTCTAATAGAAATAAAAAATACTGGTATATTTTGGCATATAGGTCGTTGTTCTGCCTTTGGCAATGTCCCCAAACTTTTTCCTGTGAGGGCCAAATAACTTTTCCCTTCTCTGATGAGAGGCCGGGGTCAGTTTGTAACAGAAAAAGTGTGACGATTGCAGGAGTGCGTAAATGTAAAAAAATTATTGTTTTTCAGAAAGCCACAATTAAATAACCCTCTGTGGATTCTTCACGGAACAAAAGTAAATAAAATAAAAATAATAATATAATATAATAAATAATAATAATAATAATAATAAAAGCACTATTAATTAAATAGATAATAACCAAATAACCCTCTCTGAGTTATTCACTGAAAAAGGCCAGGAAATAAATAACACTACTGAGGGAGATAAAAAACAAAAAAAAATTCAAAATGCTCTCTGGAATTGTTCAGGGGGCCGGACCAAATATGGAGCCGCGGGCCGTAGTTTGGGGACCCCTGTTTTTATTTACCAGTATATTGAAATGCATGCCTTTTAGTTTTTATGGCGCTTTCACGCTCAAGTGGTGGCGCCCTTGCGCTTCCTCACGCGAAGAAGAGCGCGCTCACGTGAAGAAGTGCGCGCTTACACGCGAAGAAGAAGGAATGCCGCATCCAAGCGAGTGAGTGAGTTAGTGAGAAAGGGAAACACTGCCACGAGCCTACGTTCTTTGTTAATGTTTGTAAAACATCTACAGAGCCTACGCCTGTATGTATCATCTTCTGTGTTGTTGTTGTGTGTTTCCACTCGCGATCGGACACTTAAATCCAGTTGTGTAGTGGTTTGAACGATGTGCTAATGCTAGCGAACGCATGCTAACTGTTTGTTATTCCTGTGTTAGCAGCTAATCATCGCTGACATACGTTGATGCAAACTTGTTTGTTATTGGGGACGAAATTGATTTGTTTCATTTCTATTTTTAGTTTCAAGTGATGGTTGAATAAAGTCAGCAAATTATTATACCAACATCTTCTGCATCGTCATGTGGGAGTTTAGCTAGCTGTATAGCCAGGACTGAGCCTTAGCGTCTCGGTGAGGACAGTGCAGTCTATTCCCTCCCGATGCAGTTATTTCCATATCGCAATGACTGCAAGTCGCTTTGTTGTAATTTTTCTTCGTGAAGTGAAGACACACTTTCGAGCGTTCGAACCTACGTGCTGTCATTGTTATGTTTCCGGCGGCAATGCTCGTGCTAAACTATCTAACCTTTCATTTTCACCCTTTTTCATGGTGAAGTGTAGCCAAACTTTGAAGCGAGTGGTTCTTGGCGCCATACTAGTTTGATGCGTCTGGACAACAAGACACGTCACGACGCAATATGCGCCTTTAGGGATCGTTAAAGGGATCGTTAAGGCTTTTTCATTGTGATGTCGAGGCCTCGAAACACTCGGAACCGGTTCCGAATTGGAATCGGATTCGATTCCCATCCCTAACGACTACCACTCCACCGTACATCTCTCTCATCAGTCACACGGTGCGTTCAGGAACAGCATGCAAAACACAACCACCACATTAGAACCTGATTTGTTAGATTATTATTATAGTTTAGTTACAAGACTTTTTTTAAGACAGTGATCCCTCATTTTGCACGGTTAATGGGGACCAGAACCCACCGAGATAGTAGCACGCCCCCCCCACAAAAAAATTTGTTTTGTGTGTTCCATATATTTATTCAGATTTAGTCTAGGAAAAAAAATACATATAAGACATGTTTTTCACTTTTTTTCTCCACATATAATTGTAATTTTTAAAATATATATTCTAATAAATGTTTTTTAAGCACTTCAAATGTAATAATTATTAGTGTTGCACAGATACCATTTTTGGGCCCGATATCAATACCTGGTTGTGCAGTATCGGGTGATACAGATACATTCCAATACCACTCCGTTTGGGGGGGACAATGTAACATCAGAGAAAATGCGACAGTAACAAAAAAAAGTACAACTAAGCCATAGTTATAGGGTAGATATCCGTGACTTTTATACAGACACCATTTTTTTCATGTGACATAATTGACGTAAAAGTTTAAAATATGCGAGTGAATAATTTTTTAAAGTTTTTTTTTTCCTAAACGAAATATTAGACTTCAATTAATGATTCTAAGAAAAAATGACAGACATTTTGAATACGGAACATACCGTATTTTTTGGGGACTACAAGTCGCAGTTTTTTTTTTTTTCTCCATAGTTTAGCTGGGGATGCGGTGCGACTTATATTCAGGAGCGACTTATGTGTGAAATTATTGACACTTTATGATATAATTTCACATGTTATTTTGGTGTTTTGGAGTGACACTGATGGTTTGGTAAACTTGTTAGCATGTTCTTTATGCTATAGTTATGATAACTTAATAGCTATGGTCACGTTCGCGTTCTGCCTTTGGCAAATATTGACTTTATATTGAAATGCATGCTTTTAGTTTGTGCCGCTTTCACGCCCTAGTGGGGGCGCACTTGCACTTGTTTACACGAAGAAGAGCGCTCCCATACCAGAAGAAGCCGGACAGCTACGCAGTGCCAGTGCCACATGCGCAGCGTCTGAGCGAGTGGGCGAGAGGAAGAGAGAGAGAAACACGGCTGCGAACCTACGTTCATTGTTTATGCTTGTAAAATATCTCTACAGAGGCAACGTCTGTGTGAATCATCTTTTCTGTTGTTGTTGTTGTGTGTTTTCCACTCGCAATCGGACACTTTGAGCCAGTTGTGTGGTTGTTTGAACGATGTGCTAATGCTAGCAAACGCATGCTAACCGTTTGTGTCATTGCATTATTTACATTGATGCGAACCTGTTGGGTATAGAGGACGAAATCGATTTGTATTATTTCCATTTTTAATTTCACTCTTCAAATGATGGTGTCATAACGATGGCCAAAATAAAGTCAGCAAATTATACGGACGTCCAGCATCGTCATTTGACTTTAGCTCGCTGTATAGCCTGGACCGAGCCGTAGCGTCTTGGTGAGGACAGTATATTCGCATTTCATTCTTCATGCGTCATGTAAAATTATCGTACTGTACACTTATTTAGCATGTTGTTCTCTATTGTAATTTTATATTAAATTGCCTGTCAAGATGACATATCTGTTCTATGTGTTGGATCTTATCAAGTAAATTTCCCCCAAAAATGCAACTTATACTCCGGTGCGACTTATAAATGTTTTTTTCCTCTTCGTTGGGCATTTTATGGCTGGTGAGACTTATACTCAGGTGCGACTTAGTCCGGAAAATCCGGTACTTACTTTTCTATGGCTGGGTTGAAACAAAAGCAGTTGCACGACGTCTGGAAACGGCGGTTTCCAGGGTAAAACGGACAAATTAAAAATAGTTCGGGGGCCTAATGCGGCATGAATCTGCTATTGCAGCATATAGACATATTGTTCTACCAAACACAACAGTTCTTTTGGCTTAAAATACAGCAGTTTATTTGAAAGAGGGGTGCAAGAGCAGAACATGCTTTTTCAGTCTTGTCTGTGTTTTCGGCCATATACTGTATATAAATAGTAGCGCTGTCAAAATTATTGCGTTAACGGGCGTTAATTAATTTTTTAAATCAATCACGTAAAAATGTTTGACGCAATTAATGCAGATGCCCCTCTCAGACACATTTAAATGACGGTACAGTGAAACGCTCACTTGTTAATTGTGTTTTATGGAGTTCTGCTGCCCTCTTCTGGCGCTTGGGTGCGACTGATTTTATAGGCTTCAGCCCCCATGAGCATTGTGTAAGTAATTACTGACATCAACAATGGCGGGCTAGTAGTTTATTTTTTGATTGAAAATTTTACACATTTTATTAAAAGGAAAACATTAAGAGGGGTTTTACTATAAAATTTCTATAACTTGTACAAACATTTTTCTTTTAAAAACTACAAGTCTTTCTATCCATGGATCGCTTTAACAGAATGTTAATAATGTTAATGCCATCTTGTTGATTTATTGTTATAATAAACAAATACAGTCCTTATGTACCGTATGTTGAATGTATTTATCCATCTTGTGTCTTATCTTTCCATTCCAATAATTTACAGAAAAATATGGCATATTTTATAGATGGTTTGAATTGCGATTAGTTGTGATTAATTACGACTAATTAATTTTTAAGCTGTAGTTAACTCGATTAAAAATTTTAATCGTTTGACAGCCCTAATAAATAGGCAACTGTTTATTAAAATTTTTAATCGTTTGACAGCCCTAATAAATAGGCAACTGTTTATACGAAGAGCTATATACATGGATGTGAAATAATTGCTATCATGGCTTTGTCAGGCTGCTCCTTACTTCTGTGAAACAGGAAAAAGACTGATACAAAGTGCATCCAGTAGAAATTTTTATAGCATACCTGGTATGGGTGATAAATAATAATAATAGTTTAATAATAATTGATCCCGACTATCACACAAATTTTAATATTTATTTAGATTTTATACTTTATACTTGCAAGCCACTAATGAAGTTTTAACCTATCCTGCACTGTAAAGACTATACATACAGGTGTTGCCTCTGTAGATAGCATCCGAGCAAGTGAGCGAGCTAGTGAGAGAGGAAAACACAGCTGCGAGCCTGTGTGCTTTTTTGATGCTTGTAAAATACCTAAAGAGGCAACGCCGTATGTATCATCTTTTGTATTGTTGTTATGTGTTTTTACTGGCGATCGGGCACTTAAAGCCAGTAGTGTAGTTGTTTGGATGATGTGCGGATGCTAGCGAACGCATGTATCTGCACATCATCCAAACACTACAGACTAAAAATGTGTCTGTCAGAACTGTATTAGCAGTTAATCATCTTGGATTTGCATTGCTGCGAACATGTTTGTTACTGAGGACGAAGCTCTTTGATTCATTTCTATTTTTAGTTTCATTCTTCAAGTAATGACGTCAGGATCACGGTAAAATAAAGTTAAAAAAAAAAAAAAAATCATACCAATGTCCTACGTCGTCATTTGGGAACTTAGCTCGCTGTATAACCAGGACTGAGCCGTAGCTTCTTGGTGAGGACAATACAGCTGCGTTCAAGTGATGCCAGTAAATGGTATCGGCACCCTATTTGTTGGTACTCACTGATACCACCATTTTGGGCCGGATCGGCACCCCCTGCCGATATTGGTATCGGTGCAACATTAATAACTGTCTCACAGAATTATTTTTAAACAAGAATAAAGTACTCTACTGTAGTAGAAAAATGCTTGGCTTTTTTAAATGCTTCTGTTACCTCCCTTGGCTGTGACTCTTGGAGTGAAATGTGGAAATTAAAAACTGCTTAGGATCACTTTTAACGTGGCGTTTATTGCCGCGAACACAACACGTCCGGCTGCCTTGAACGTCGCCCCACACACACATTCAATCCAGCACGCGCTTTCTTATCCCCCCCGCCTGCGCAATGCGCACACAGAATCTGTCTGTTCCAAGGCAGCACTTCGTTGGGTGAGTTTGCTCAAATCCTCTCACTTACACACAATGAGTTACCACAGCAACTGTTTAACAAGTTAAACGATGATTGATGCATGCGGCGCTTTTGATGCCCGCCACTCTGAAAAGATCAAACACAAACATCTGTCCACATCGTTAGCTTTAGCAAGCAAATCCATTGCACGTGTACTACCTGCCTGGAGGAACAAAGAGCAGGGAGAGGGAGGGAGACTTTGGAAAAAAAATCCGCAATGGACTGAGGGCGCGAAGTTTAAAGCGTGAAGTAACGAGGGATCACTGTACTACATTTTAAGCTCCATGTTCACATGTCTCTGTTGCCAAGGCAACCCTTTGTTTGCTATTAAAAGGAAGTAGATTTCTACAGGTGCTCAGACAGCTTATAAAGCCATGCAATTTGGCACACTTGCTCAAATTGGCGCAAATACAAGATTCATTTTGGTTTTTCAATTTGGGCGTGGCTTCACAGTTCAGGTGCGCATCCTTTTTTGTAGGACCCTTTTCGATAGGGATTTTTTCACTTAGGTGTGTGTGTGAATTTATTTCTCATCTAAGGATATACAAAAACATGGTCAACCATGCCCACAACACAAAAGAGGTTCCACACAAAAAAAGAGGTGAGTTTTGAGCATTTCTCATGAGATGATGAGAGGGGGACGATCAGCCACCACCCTGAGCTGTGTGCCGTTCGAGTTGTGGCAAACTGTGAGAACCCGTTCAGTCCTGCTTGCAGGTCAAGTTATTTTTATTATACCTATACACCATCAGCTCATCACAGCTCGTTCATGTCAAGGGAGCCGGCCGGTTCTACATTTAAAATTACGGGTTGGGGGTGAACCAGATGCACTCATCAAGGAGCCAGATTTTGCCTTGCCATTTCTTACCCTTGTAGGTGCGGTATGAGCTGCCCAATGGTGATCTCCTGCGCCACTTTGTGGTAGAGATCCTGGCTATTAAGCACCATGGACTCCAGGATGGCCAGCGAACGCTGCAGCACAGCCGTGTCCATGGCCGACTTGTTGACGTAGCTGGCGATCTGCGACGGGAAAGGTAGGCATTTAAACTCTTGGCGATGTTTCGCCCGTTTGCATCTGGAGCACACCTTCTTGATGAAAGCCACGGAAAAAGTATCCCAGGAGACGATGCCGTGGTCCATCAGCTCCACGAAGGCGGTGAGCGTGAAGGAAAGCAGGTCGCCGAAACTACGAAACATACACGGACATTAAGACACAATCAGTGACACATTGCAGTGTCGTCAGGTTTAGCCAGTTTGGAAAATAAGGAAGAGAAGCGAGCGGCAGCAGCGGACAGAAGAAAAAGCTCCGAGCTTGTTGGAGAAGACACACGGAAAAGCGGCAGCGCAGGACAGCGGTTTTTAAGATTTTCACGTATTTTCAAGTGCGAGCTCATGCAAAAGAAGGAAACAATAGAAGTAACACACTTACTTTGTTTTGTCAATTATGTTTTATGTTTCATTGGCTCAATGTTTGCCACGCCTCCAAAAAGTTGCAAAGCCTCAACTGTCAGATCGCTTCAACTTTACAAGATTTCACTTGACATTTTCAGGACAAAATAGGCATCCAGTAAAAGCCAATGCAATAGTGACCTCTGGCGTGGAAATGAAAACCTGCACACAACTTATTGGAATTCATGAGAGAAAGACGCCGCTCACAACAGAATGTAGTAATTTATGACAAAACGAATAAATTTATATAAAGCTGTTTAAGATTAAAGGGATACAAAGAGTAAAACTGTAAGTGAGTTATTAAAGAAACTGATGGTTTGCTGTTATTGCTAATGGCAATCCATGTTTTTATTAACGCATGCGAGCGTTTGATTAGCAAATTTTAATTTTTGTGTATTAAACGTACAATCAAATGACATATTTTGACATTACTGCATTGACTTCATAATGATACTGACGGGTCAGATACCTTCACTGCGCCACGACTTCCAAGTAGGGGGCCATTCCACAATCCGCTTCAGTTAATTGTCTCAGGAGTGATTTGTTCGAGGATTCAAGGTCATTATTATATTTTTCGTTTTTCACAAGAATTATCAACGTGAAAAGCTCTTTGTTGTAAGGCTGCCGCCACATTGTCTAACAGACTAGCATTATTCTTCAACATATTTACGTGAAATATATGTTAATTCCCTGGTTTTTTGTTCTCTTAACCAAGAATTGAGGCTGTTTTACGTCCATATCCATAAAGAATTCAAGGATTTAAGCATTTATTCACAAGAAAGCTGTTTAGCCTCATTCGCTAACAGAGTAGCATTGTACTTCGACAATATACGTAAAATAAACTCTAACTGCACGGTTTCTTTGCTTTTAACCAAGAATCAAGACTGTTTTACAGCCATATCTTTAAGGAACTCGGGGATTTAAACTTTTATTCACAAGAATTTTCACCAGAAAAGCTCTGTTTATATATGGTGGCCGCTACATTGACTTACAGACTAGCATCGTACTTCGACATATTTACGTAAAACAAATGCTAACTGCACGTTTTTTTTGTTTTTGCTTTTAACCAAGAATTGAGACTGTTTTGCATCCATATCTATAAAAATTCAGGGATTTAAGCATTTATTCACAAGAATTTTTATCGGAAATGCTCTGTTTACATATGGCGGCCACTACATTGACTAACAGACTAGCATCGTATTTCGACATATTTACATAAAACAAATGCTAACAGCAGTTTTTGAGCTTTTAACCAAGATTCGAGACTGCTTTACGTCCATATCTATACCTCAGGGATTTAAGCACTTATTCACAAGAACTTTCAACGAAAAAACCTGTGTCTGTGATTCCACTTGGTCAGCTTTGACGGCCACGCCAACAATGCAGGCCCCCTATTAATCAGCCCCGCGCCCCTTCAATATCATTTTGAAGTCTATGATTACTGGTATATTATGTTTTGAAGCTATTACACATATTTTCCCCTCTAAAATAATAAAGAAATGGTCTACTAAATTAAAAAGTATTTTAATGTAATGTTTTCTTACATTGTCAATTGACAGCATATTAGAAAAATAGGCTATTGAGGGACTTTTTAATTTGCTAAATGCATATAAGAGTATTTTGAACAGGTTTGTCATTAACAGAGGTGGTTAGTCACGCATTTATTTACTCCATTACATTTACTTGAGTAATCTTTTGAGAAAAACGTACTTCTAAGAGTAGTTTTACTCAGCCTACTTTTTACTTGTGTAGATATGTGAAGAAGAAACGCTACTCTTACCACGCTACTTTGGGCTACACTAGCTCACCAGTTTCACCAATGAGATGAGGCAACATAACTCCATTATACCATTCAGAGGTAGCAATGTTTTTTTCTGCACTAGAGGGCACTCATGCTCTTTGGACAGGTAACTGGTCTGTATTTGACGATTTTTTTTTTGTGCGTCATTTTTTGGGGCATAACACAGTCATGTAATAGGCTCAGCCGGGGATCCCCAACCACAGGGCCGGGGTGCATTTGCTACCGGGCCGCAGAGAAATAATAACTTGTTACCGACCACAATCTGGCCTATGCCTCTTGACTAAACTGAGTAGAGATTTGCGTATGTTGCCCTCTAGTGATTGGTTTGCACACCTATAGTAGCCCAGCATCAGTCAATGTAAACAGTAACGTTAGCTGATGTTGGCTTTGTGTTGCGACGTTTTTGGACAGCTTTTTTACGGGGAAAAGGCCACCTGTTGAGCCAGAAGAGGAACCCACAACCAAGTCTATTCTGTATAATATGTGGCTATAAGCTAGCAGGTTGGGAACCAATGTGCTATAATACAGTATAATAATAACGGTTCATATCGATGAAGATGTGCTGATGGAAAAAAAATCTGACATTGTAAGTAGAGATGTCCCGATCACGTCATTTTCAAAGTATCGGAATCGGCAAAAAAATATCGGACATGCCTTTTTTTAATATATAGTGTCTTCTTTTTTTTTATTAAATCGTTTTCTAATTGTATTTAACGTTACAGACAAAATGTCTTACACTCATCCAGAGTCTTCAGTTTTGGTTTATAGATTGGTTCATAATAACAACAAACATCCACCCCTGCCATTTATTGTCGCACTCACATAGTGTGGCACCAAAAAAAACTTGGAACATGGATGTGACGTCATGTAACTTTATTTTAAGCGGAGGGGGTTATGTTTATTGTTTACATATTTTATGGCACAGTGCTGATAAGCTTTGTTTTGATCCAAAGCAGTGGAACAATGTCATGTTGGACATTAAAAAAAGATACTTGGAGCAATTGAATTGAGTTTTACTCATTTTTTTCCTTAATGCATTGCCAAAATGTATATGATCGGGAAAAATTATCGAGAATGATTGGAATTGAATCGGTAGCAAAAAAAAAAAAAAAAAAAGCAATCGGATCGGGAAATATCGGGATCGGCAGATACTCAAACTAAAACGATCGGGGTCGGATTGGGAGCAAAAAAAACATGATCGGAACAACCCTAATTGTAAGCAGTTACAATTGCCACGTTTACATGGAGCCAAATATTCCAATTTCAATCGGAATATTTGTTCAAACCGAATAAATGTGTTCCATATAACACCTCATTCGGAATGAACAGGCCCAAACCGAATGGAATTTCATTCCGATTCACAGGACAGGGGTGGAATATTCCTTTTCCCAAACCGATTAGAAGTAAAATTATATCATGTAAACAGGGAAGCGGAATGGTGTCTGGCTGCGTTCTTTCTGCACATGCTCCGTACTGACGTGGTGACGTCACTTGGTGACGTAAGTAACGTCACATGCAACATGGCTTCCAAGCACACGCGCAGCGCACCCACACAACTTTTGAAATGAACGGCGTGTCATTCTGAAGTTTTGTTTCCACTCGAAAAGTTAGAACAGCAGCTGATCTGACGATCGATCTACATGTTTTGCAACGTGACGCTTTTTTTTGATTAATCTGCGCATGTCAGACAGCAGTTGTCAAATGTCCTTTCGGAATAAAGGCAGACACATGTAAACGCTGGATCGGAATAGATGAAGTGACATGTAAACAGCTGATGTGAAATTTCCATTCGGAATGATTTGAATCGGTATGAAAAAAAGTCAGCATGTAAACGTGGCTACTGTTGTTTATTACTTGAATATTCTTTTCAACGAATACTTTTTTACTTGTACTTGAATACATTTTTGGATGACTACTTTTACTTGAGTAATACCGTATTGGGCCGAATACAAGACGGTGTTTTATTGCATTGAAATAAGAATGAAAAAGAGGGGGGTCATCTTATATTCGCGGTCTAGACATTATACCCATTCACGACGCTAGATGGCACCAGATATCATTGAAGCGGTGTTCTGTCGTGAGAGCTCTCAGCTACTCTCCCCATTCACGACGCTAGATGGCACCAGATATCATTGAAACAATGTTCTGTAATGACAGCTCAGCTACTCTCGTGTAACCAGTTTGCATTGTTTTATTGCAATGTTTTTCCTTATTCAAATTTGTTTCAATTTTAAGACTACAGTTGCAGTTAGACTTCACTTTGATGGTTAATGCAGTTATTGCAATTTTGTTGTTTGGTTTATTTACATTTCAAAAACCAGAAGCCATTCATTTACGAATGTGATTGCACTTTAGTTTACATATTTAAATGTTCAGATATTAAGATTTGAATGAGGCAAAATAACATGCTTTTTCTCTCAAATATATTGTTATAATCATTTGTTTCGGATGTACTGTAATTATTTTCTGTATAAAAATTCATTTGGTGTTCAAAAAGTCTTTTTTCAAACTTGAGTCTTGAAAAAGAGGGGGTCGTCTTATAATCAGGGCCGCCTTATATTCGGGCCAATACGGTATTATTCAGAAGTAGCGATACTCTTACTTGAGTAAAATTTTTGGCTGCTCTACCCACCTCTGGTCATTAACAAGCTATGTCCATAATTTTTATATAAGTGCAGTTCGTTGACAGGAGTAAAAAGTTGTAAAGAAACAGTTGAAGAAAGATGGTGAAAGATGTTTCCGCGGTGACAGAAATAAGCAAAATATAGAATCAATCAGCCCATAGAAACCCTGAATAGCAATGAGCGGACCACCAAGATTTAACTCCTCAACCAATCAACAAACTACACCAAAAAAATCTATAATAATAGAGGGGGAAAAAATCTTGGTCGTCCGTTGCATGAAGATTAAAGAATGACCTGGGGGGGAAAAAAATACATGCAACACAAAAAGAACGCCTTGAATGATTGTAATTTCCCAGAAGGCATCGGGGCAGCCGGTCTTAATCATGCAGACTCGGTCGGGTTAGATAGAAGAAGCGCACACGGGCGCTTCTAAGAATCTTACCAAGGTTTCATAATCTTCTGGAGTTTCTGATAGCGCCTGCAAACATTTCAAAAACTTTGCCGTCAAAAATGTCATGTATGAACAAACAAACAAAAAAGTGTAATGTAATGATAATGTAATGTAAAAAAGAAAGTGATATATGCATGTGTGAGTTTGGTAAAACAATGAATAAAAACAAACGCTGATAACAATCCAGCAGCAGGCACACGCTTGTGCCAGTAGAGGGTACTATCTACCTTTGACTAAAATTTCCATAGACACTACACACACAAAAACACTTACACACAGTCATTAGCATAAGAGGAGATTTAATGAGGTGTCAACATAAGAGCGTCTGCGCCGCCTGCACACAAACTGGTTTGTTTGAACGAGCCGAGGTTTTTTTCCCCCAAACTTGGCAAAATCCCACCGCCAGCGCTACCTCAAGGCTGTGTAGGGCCGTTTGTGTGTATGTGTGTGTAACTGCTGGCAAGGAATGTAAATGCATGCATTCCCCATCACGGATGAAAAAGTCCACCTCAGCAAAAAATAAAAAAATGCCCTGACTTGATTAACCTTCAGTCCAGACAGCCTCGTGCACTAAAGTCTTGGGACACAACACTGGATTCATGAGGTAGGCCTGATCAATTCTCTCTTTAATTGCGAGCAATAATTCAGTTACGCAGACCGTCAATTCAAGGATTTTGCGTTAAAAAACGAATAAGTCATATGGAGGGCAACTGTAAGCAGGGGCGGATCTAAAAATGGTGTCAATTGTTTGTGCTACGTTTGTGTTGTAAAAAGTTTCGTTTGTACTGCTATCGTTTTTAAAACATTTACCATTCTTTTATAAGTCAACCAGACCCCTATTTTGATTAGAAATGGCCCCACTTCGAGTCCATTTTGCAGTAAATGGGGGGCTGCGAGTCATGTCATCACCCAAAATTAAGATCTCAAGCCCCCCATTTACTGCAAAATGGACCCATTTGTTTGTGCTACGTTTGCGCTAGTTGTTGGGACACCCTTCTCTTATTGAGAGAGAGAGAGTTGGTACACTCCATCAGCCGTGGGAGTTGGATACGGAAAAGCTGCGAATGACATCACTCAAAATCAATATCTCAATAGCTATAAAATCATAGCAGCACAAATGAACATTTGTACCGCACAAACGATTGGAGAAAGAGCGTGAATGAAAATTGACTTTGGTATGTGGCTTTTTATGGGGTATGTGGCAGCATGGATTTTGGTATGTGGCATTTTTTTTGTATGTGGCAAAATGGATTTTGGTATGGGGCATTTTTTGGTATGTGGAAAAATTGATTTTGGTATGTGGCATTTTTTTGGGGATATGTGGCAAAATGGATTTTGGTATGTGGCATTTTTTGGGGTATGTGGCAAAATGGATTTTGGTATGTGGCATTTCTTTGGATATGTGGCAAAATGGATTTTGGTATGTGGCCTTTTTTGGGGTATGTGGCAAAATGGATTTTGGTATGTGGCAAAATGGATTTTGGTATGCAGCATTTTTTGGTATGTAGCAAAATGGATTTTGGTATGCGGCATTTTTTGGGGCATGTGGCAAAATGGATTTTGGTATGTGGCATTTTTTGGGGTATGTGGGAGAATGAATTTTGGTAATGGCATTTTTTTAGGTATGAGGCAAAATGGATTTTTGTATATGGCAAAGTGGCTTTTGGTATCTGGATTTTTTTGTATATAGCATTTTTTGGGGGTATATGGCATTTTTGCAGTCCGTGTACGTCCATGCCATTGACGGCTTAGCAATTTCCCATTCATTTTGACAGCATCTTTAGCCATTTTTAATCAGCACAAACGAGCAAAAACAAATGACGTTTTTTCTATAAATTTGCATCTGATGGGGAGGGCAACTTCATAGAGGTCTATGCCTTCTGCCGTAATCCTTGCCTTTCACTACGTCATCGGTTTCAGCGATGCAGAGGCAAACAGTTAAAAAAAATATTTTGATTGACAAGATTCATTTATCTAGTGTGGAAAAAAAAAACGGGATGGGGGACTTAAATCTTAGCCGAACCCTTTAGACCTACTCACCAAACCCCAAGGCTTCGATGGAACCCAGGTTAACAACCGCTAGTCTAACACCTTCCTAAACATTTTACCAGTCTTTACACAGGAACAATTTGTATTATTTTATGTGAATTTAAGATCTAAGCGCTTTGAATCACAAGCACAGTCAATCAAAGTCTGCTTTTTCGCCTCTCCATTTCCTTCCCCCCTGCTCGTCCCAATACTTTTACGCTCACACAACACACACGGCACTTTCAGACTTACTCGGTGCCGCTCTCGACCATCTGCGTGAGCAGCAAGATGCCGTCCATGCTGATGAACTCCAAGGCGAAGGTGATGTCCCGCGACGCGCTGGCCAGGTCCTTCAGCGCCTCCAGCTTGGCGTCCATGCTGGACGACTGAATACGCTCGTGGAGCTGCGCCGCCGTCTGGTGCTGCGGGACCGGGCACATAGTATATTCAACACTAGGGTTTAGAAACCTCTGGGTAGCTGACATGCGATTTGCGGAACATGGCTTACAATAGCGATCTTAAGGTATGGCGAGACCACTATTATCGATACATGGGTCTACAAAAAAAGACTAATAAACAGAAAAAACAAGCTGTTTTCATTCTTCTGCTATGAATTGGAAGGAGTTTATCACCATCAGTGGCAGCCAATGCAAGGCAATAAGCTAAATTTGGGGCATTTCACGTCATTTCCTGTTGATTTTCGGTCACTTTTCCTTTTGGGGCATTTGTGGGACTTAAAATGTCCGTTAATAAATAGGAAGTGACTCAAAATCAACAGGAAGTAACCCGTTATTGCCCTAAAAGGCACAGGAAGTTACCTGTTACAGCCCACGAAAGACTTGTTGTGAATTGTTGTGAAGGTTGTGAACAGTGTTGTTAATAACGGCGATACAATATAACGGCGTTACTAACGGCGTTATTTTTTTCAGTAGTGGGTAACCTAATTAAATACTTTTCTCATCTTGGCAACGCCGTTACCGTTACTGAGGACGGAAAGGCATGCGTTACTATGCGTTATTATACTGGTCGAAAAGTCTGAGGGAGACAGACTCACCGAGACGACAGAGCAGAGCAGGAGTGGGGAGGAGGCAAGAAAGTTGTGACGCCGAGCAAATGCGATGCTAGGTAGCTCCAATAATACATGTTGTAGCCGATAGCCAACAAACTACGCCCGCATGTTATGGTAGATATGGTAGACATGGTAGACATCACATATACTGTTAATAGATATAACTAGATGCAAAATGACAGACACGGCACTAGATGCGTTAGTAAACAGCCGCCATCTTAAAGCAGTAGACTTTTTAGGACGGCTCTGTTGTAGAGAACCTTCCTAGCGAACCTAAGTAACTTTTTATCTAAAATACTTCTAAATCGGCAAAATCTTGACTTGAATCTATCTTTAAATGATGAAACAGTTTTAAAACTTTCATATGTCGAAAGTACAGAGAAGGGAACTAATGCAATAATGGGAGCAATTTGAACAACTTTTAACAGTTGATTCAGGGTAAAGGGTAAATTAGTGTAAAGAATTAGTGTACCAAAAACCTTCACAAAAAACTTCACATAGTGTGGCCAATGTTTTGTTTTTTTTTTTTTGAGGAAAAAAAAAAGTAATTATCAACAATTACTTTGCCAAGTAACTAATTACTCTTACTTTCAGGTAATTGAGTTACTAACGCAATTACTTTTTGGGAGAAGTAATTTGTAACTATAATTAATTACTTTTTTTCAGTAAGATTAACAACACTGGTTGTGAATGCTCTGGTTTGAGCGACATGACGGCGCTTGGCGTACGGTCGAGTTTCGAGGAATTGGATGCTGTGTCAATGGCAGCCTTTAAGCTAACATAGACACTTCTAACGGAAGATTTTGGTAGCAACCTGTTGATTCCATTTTATTTTCAAACAGTGACACCTTTTCAAAACGATATATCGATTCTTAGTGGGAGCATATCTTGATAACCGTTTGAGCTACAAAGTATAACGATATATCACCTTTTCGATATACTGTCACACCCCTATTTAACACCCAGGTTTTCCACCAGGATGAGATTCAACATCAACAATCGCATTTCTTTTGGTAAAATATGAATTAATATACTTCCATTGACAGTGATCAACACCCAAGGGGGAAGACAGGAAAGATTAGGGTTTGACTCAAAAGTGTGATCAGGACGTTCTCACAGGCTGCCTGCCATTGGCGCTAGATGTCTAATCAATTTCGACTGGGATGGGCTACCAGTGGACGTCAGTGCGCTGTCAATAGCAGCGGATGAGTTTTAAAGTGCCTGTGACACAAAAAAGCATGTTTATTTTATATTACACGCGATATTTTATGCTCGTGAATGAAACTGACTTTTGGACGTGTGTGGAAGCGATCGATATATTTATTCAATTTTTTTAATTCCGCGCCATGAAAATGAGTGACTTCCGGCCAGAGTCTCGATTGAGGAAGAAAGAGAATGTGACGTCAGTGGACTAATCATTTTACAATACAGCCATTACTATAGTATGCAGAAGGATTGCAGATCCAGCAGATTTTGCGAATTAATTCGTTTATTTTTGCGTCATGCCATCCCAATTTACTGCAGGCTTTTGTTGCTACACCAGGGAGAGTGGTGTCAGGGCTTTTGGGATTTTCAAAAAATCCTTTTCACCGCCAAGAATGGGCAAAACAAGTCCGACATCTAGAGACCAGTGGAGGGATGACGAAGTGAGTAAGGTACGTGTTTTATGTTATGTCAAATACTGGGATCACGGCAAACGTTTTAATAAGGAGATGGCTTGCATTTTGTGGGTTACAATGCTCTCTGTCCACCGAGAAGGCCACTTGGCCAACGACCGGCGGCTTGTTACACACCATGGTCGCCTGGTGATAAAGGCGTGCCCGCCTATAGAGCGCTATCTTCGGCTTAGGCCTGGGGAGCACCTGCTCTCATCTCCGGTTCTAGTGTTGAGATTTTCAGCCCTCCCAATCCTCTTTACGTGCCTGCCTAAAGAGCGCTATACTCGGCTTGGGCTCAGGCAGCAACGCACTCAGACGTCGGCCGGTTTTGTCCACCGAGACTGCACCGTTTTCATCGTTCATTCCCCTCTGTGTCCTCCAACGAGCACTGCCTGACTGCCAGGGCCGTAGCAGAATGACGAGTCAAAACATGCTGGCCGATCGGTGAAGACAATCACCCCTGCCGCCGTGTGTGACATGAGTCAGGGTAATTTTGTGTGATTTTTCGTTTTCGAAAGGCGAGGAAGAGCCGTTCAGTTTGGTTTAGCATATCGCCTAGCTCTCACGCCTCCTGTTTTGTTTAGGCTCTTTCCTCAGTCTCCGAAGCCGGGGCAGAGAAATGACAAAAGCCGGACCAACTCCGGTGGCATGAAATACCATTCGGGAGGTTTAAGAAGTCAGCAGTTTTTACCTTTATGCAGTAATGTAGCCCTGTCGTACTGAATAAATGCATTTTTAATATTTCATATTCCATTCAGCACAAGACTTGTTTGTCATGACCATACAATTCATTTAGCAATTGGGGAAAAATGCTTAGATAAAGAGTATCCTGTAAAAATATTGGAGTGGAGCGATTAAAACAATGATGATATTATATTTTTTCGTTCTGAATCTTCTGAATCTCCTCCATTAGGCTGAATTCTAAATCAGCTGAAATCGTCACTCTGCCGACGTCATCGACCAGATGGCGGCGCCAGAGCGCTATAATGACAGGTGTAGCTAAACGGCAGATTAACAGACTCATTTCTCGTCATCTGCACTTTGCCAAATTGTTGTCGAATCGTCTCAAAATAAGATTTTAATATACATAATAATGCTATTTAAAGATTTTTTTATGGTGTAACAGGCACTTTAATAGCCACACTTTTGTCTTTGACTTACAGGCGATGTGGTCAAGCGCAGGATGGAGCCATTCTTGATTTCATTGCGATTCTGAAACAAACAACAAAATTTAATCATAAACATGAAGGATTTTAAGACGTCAAATGTTGCAGTTTTTTCTGAACTTAAACACAACCAACCTTTTCTGTGATGTAGAAATTGGTGTCGGCAATTTGCAGTGCAAAATTTTCATGGTTGCCCAGAGACCAACTGCAACAAAAATGTTGATTAGTTGTAGTTTGCACTAAAAAAGTAAGAGAAGACCACATTTTCTTCCTGAGAGCCAAATTTGTTGAGAAACTGACTTACCCCTCGCACACTTCTTTGATGATGGCAGAGAGAGGCTTTTTCTGCAAGATCAAGAAGGAGAACAAATAAAGAACAATGAAAGAACAAGTGGCGCCTCCAGAACGTTTTCACAGGGGTGGCCAGATGGGACACTTAGAATGGTTCAAAGAGTCATAATTTCAGGATTATCATGTTGTTGTCAACAGGCCATGAAAAACACCAGAGAGACTACAGGAAATGCCAAATAATATTTTTGTTTTATTTTGTCCTATTTAATGGTACTAATGATCTAAGGTGCACAGACTAATAAAAGTACAAATAGTAAGGGAGTAACTGTTCAAGTGGAATTATTGAACCGTTTCGGTTTATTATTAGCACGCGTGAAGCACTGCGTGCGGAACCGAAGTCCTGTTGGAGTTTCCGCATGGACGCCTTAAGTGTCAGACACGGCATAAACCTGTAACGTTCTGTAAATGACAGGCATGACAAATGCTAGCAAAAGGCTTGCGCTAATAGAACATCTTACTTCACTATTGAAGCTGAATGCTGACCCGAATTTTTTTTTTTCTTCTCTGTTAAACATTGATCATTGGGTTACAACACTTACACTTAAGGGTGTGACAAAATATCGAAATGGTGATACAGTATATCATGGTACTTCATATTCCAAAAGGTTATCGAAATATCGTTTTAAAAAGGTGTCCAAAAAAATGCCTGCCATTGACAGCGGTAGACACTAGAGGAGTTCCCAAAAAATCGATTATTACATGCATCTCGATTTGACACGAGGCGATTCAATTACGATTCATAAAGGTTCATAAACGACGTTTTTCCCTCATAACTTTATGACAGCCGCTCGTAGCGGAACGAAATTCTGCGTCTGCCGGCAGGACACTGTTAATGGACGCACGCATAACGTTATGATGGGTGCTGCCAGTAACTGGGAGAGAGATTTACTCCTTTTTAAGACTGGAAAATAAAATTGTGTATGAGACAGGCAGGCAGTCGTGCTTTTGTGCACAAGTTATTTTTTAGAGCGAGAGGGGAAGAGAGATAGTTCGTTGCTCCTTGTTTTTCTGACGTCTAGCAGTAGTTTGAAGGCATTTCAATTGAAAAATGTCCCATGTGTGTTGTTAAGACCTGTGTGCGTCTATAAGAGATGAGTACATGGACCTTCTTGTACTGTTTAGCCTTTATTGTTGTTGTTTTTGAGATGTTAATAGTTAGATCCGAGCGCTTAGCTAATTAGCCAATTCGCTAACATGTATTTCATATGCAGAACGTGTAAAACCATGATTAAGTGCAGCGGTAACACTACAAACATGCGAAATAGTACAGAAATCTGTTGTTGCAAGTGCTGCCTGGGAGCCGAGAGGCGTGTGCGCGCGTGGGCGGGCAGGGAGAGAAGAAAGTGCGTGCGCTGTAATGAGTGTGTGCGCGCCCGGCAATAAATGCCACAGGTTAAAAGTGATCAAGAGCAGTGTTGATTTCCACCTATCACTCCAAGAGTTACACAGGGGAGGTAACACTGTGAAAACAAAGTATATTGGTTAAAAAAAGTCTTATTTCTGAAGACACTTTGTGTCCAAAAAATGTGGAATTCATTCCACCAGTGTAAATGTTATTGTATTGTTGCGAGAAATAAGTACTCCCTTTAAAATGGTTAATGTTTTTGCACTTTCTTGCAAAAAATAAATAAATAAAAAAGCAGTTTAAGAGCAGCTTTTTGTTGTATGGGCATGTTTCCATCATTCCTGTTGAATCATAAGGATGTTTTAAATAAATAATGGACATAAATTTGTTTGGCCACTTTATTAATCAGTAATGTACGATGCATCG
This sequence comes from Corythoichthys intestinalis, assembly GCF_030265065.1. NCBI lineage: Eukaryota > Metazoa > Chordata > Actinopteri > Syngnathiformes > Syngnathidae > Corythoichthys > Corythoichthys intestinalis. The sequence continues at coordinate 30,802,871 of NC_080416.1, forward strand.
GTAATCGTGATAATCGCGATAATCGTGATAACCGTGTTAATCGTCAATACTGTGATCATCGTTCAAAAATCGAATCGCGGGGTGCCTAAGATGGCACACCCCTAGTAGACACCCAATCCATTGACTCAGATGGACAATTCGACACTAGAGCATTCGCAGCCAGTCATTCTGATTTTTAGGGCAATTACCGATCACCTAATTTTAGGGCATTTACATGTCATTTTCTGTTGAGTTTTTGGGGAGGTTCCAGGTTCCTGTCTTTCGTTTGTGCAGATTTTTGTTTGTTTGTGCTGCTATCATTTTGAGATATTAACAATTCTTTTATAGGTCAATCAAAAGGTCAACCAGTCCCATTTTGATTAAAAATAGTGTCAATCGTTGGGGTGCGTTTGTACTGGTTTATGCTGTAAAAAATTTCGTTTGTGCTCCTATCGTTATTGAGATATTAATTTCGAGTGATGTCACATGGCCTCCCATTTATTGCAAAATGGAGCCGAAATTGTGCCATTCATTTATGCTACGTTTGTGCTAATTGTTGGGACACCCCTCTATTATTGAGAGAGTTGGTACACTTCGCCAGCTGCGACGGAGGTGCTGCGATTGACGTCATCACTCGAAATTAATATCTCAGTATGTCAAAAATGAGAGCAGCACAAAAGAAATTTTTTATAGCACCAACATAGCATAAACGAATGGCACCATTTCGGGTCTATTTTGCAATAAATGCGAGGCTGTGTGATGTCATCACTCGAAAATATTATTTCAATATCTGAAAAACGATAGGAGCACAAACGAAAATTTTTATAGCACATACATAGCTCAAATGATTGACACCTTTTTAAGCCATTTTTAATCAAAATGGGAGGGCTGGTGGACCTCAGATTGACCTATAAAAGTATTGTTAATATCTCAAAAAACGATAGCAGCACAATTGAAATTTTCTGCACAAAAGAATGAAAGTTTTCTATAAATTCGGGTCTGATGGCGGGGCCAACTTCATGGCGGTTTCCCAGGCCAGTGTTCTGTCACCCAAAATCAACAGGAAGTGACTGAAAATCAGAGGTGGGTAGAGTAGCCAAAGGTTTTACTCAAGAGTAGTGTTACTTGATACAAGGGCGTAGGTTTGCATAGGGACGGTCGGGACATAACACTACCATTTTTTCAGGATGATCAAATTATCCCCACCAACTTTTTGGCAGCATTATTTGCATTATTTAATGATTTCAGTTATCTAGGTCATTTAGATTGTCTTCCTATATGTTGTGACGATAGAATTAATCCTCCCATTATTAAGTGAATTACAGTACTTTAATTTTGTTCAGACTTACACTGACCCCATTTCACTCGCTGAATGTGCAAGTCCATTGTTTTCCCTTAAATGCACGTTTGATTGGCTGATACTTGAACACCCCCCTGCCCCCACATATACACACACACGCGTTTACAGCCCGACAGATGCCACCCCCCCTTCAAAGACGAGGGATATTAGAAGTTTTTTTCCGCCAGCAGCAGCCACTGTAAGTAATTTAAAAAGACGTCGATGTTGTGGAGGTGGGGGACACTCAACTAATTTTGCTACTGTTACAGTGCTTCACGTCGATTTTACTCAGATTTCTTGAAATAAGAAAAACAGCTAGCTGAAAATAAGCTTAACAGATTTATTTTAAGCAAAAAGTTTGTATATTTAATCTTAAAAGAAAAACTTGTCAGAAACGTTTTTTATCAAAGAATATTGTTCAAAACATTTTTTCTTGATTTAAGTGAAAAATGAAAAAAACTTTGATATATGGGCTTAATATGAACAAATAGTAAAGTTAAAATAAGTGGAAGAATCCAACGCATTAACCTGTTAACTAGCCTTTAACACTCAAAAAAAGATGTAGAATTTTTTTTGGACTAGATTTAACAAAAATTATCAGATTAAAACATTATAAATTTGCAGGGTGAAAGTTAGTATAGGTCAATATAGATTTATTTTGCATTAATCATTCAGCCTATCAATTAATTAGGTTCATATTGGTGAGAAATGTAGCCATGACCCCCATTCACCAAATATGTTTAGTCTTATTATTGTCCCGTCGCCAGCAAAAAAATGTTCCCACCAATATTAAGACCAAACATACGCCCTTGACTTCATTATAATATTACTCAAGTAAAAGTAGTCGATCAAAAAATGTCCTCAAGTAAAATAGTATTGCGTCGGAAGAATACTCGAGTAACACTGTGAGCAACTGCTTATATTTTTGCTGGCTTTTTTTTTTTTTGAGCAATGGTATTTTTTTTCTGAGCACAAAGTTATCTATGTGGATCATTGTTGTAATAATACAGTACAATAACCCATTACGCCAAAGAAAAAAAAATCTGACAAGAGAAAAAAAAAATTACATAAATGAAGCATTACTTGTCAAAAGAGCATGACTGCCCTCTGGTGGAGAAAATAGTTCAGAGTTTGAATAGTGAAGAGTTCCTTCATAATAAACTATTTTGAAATTAAAAGGATCATATCTCCAGTTTTCCGTGGTCAATTGGTGCCAAATAAAAACTGGGAGGGCGGTTAAAATACTCGCTTTGAGTCATGTTGAGGGCAGTGCTCTATATAAAATACTTCATTATTTACGGTGCTTTAAAGACACCACATGATTGAACAGGCTGGCGTGAAGATAGAATGGCAAGCTTGCATCTGATTGGTATAATGGCGTCATGTGATTATTACTGCTACGTCTCTCTCATTAGTGAAATCGGTAGAGCTACCCGGTAATACACCAGGCACATCTCTACTCTCACGTCTCTATGCTGGCAAAAATAAATAATAAATCTAATATGTAGAATAAAGAGGAAAAAAGTAACGACTCTTGTGTAGCCCAAAGTAGCAGAGTAAGATTAGCGTATTTTCTTCACAATCTACTCAAGTAAAAGTAAAAAGTATAGCTTAGTAAAACTACTCTTAGAAGTACATTTTTCTCAAAACGTTACTCAAGTGCAGTGGTATGAAAAAGTATCTAAACATTTTGGAATTTCTCACATTTCTGCATTAAATCATCAAATAAGATCTGATCTTTGTCAAAATCCCACAGATGCAAAAACAGTGTTTGCATTAACTAAAACCACCCAAACATTGATAGGTTTTCATATTTTAATGAGGATAGTATGCAAATAAGGACAGAAGGGGGAAAAATAGGTAAGTTAATCATCACATTTAATATTTTGTGCCCCCCCCCCCTTTGGCAGCAATAACTTCAGACACTTCCTGTAGCTGAAGATCAGTCTGGCACATCGATCAGGACTAATCTTAGCCCATTCTTCTTTATAAAACTGCAGTAGTTCAGTCAGATTCCTGGAATGTCTGGCATGAATCGCTGTCTTTAGGTCATGCCACAGCATCTCAATGGGGTTCAAGTCTGGACTTTGACTTGGCCACTCCAGAACGTGTATTTTGTTCTTCTGAAACCATTCTGAAGTTGATTTAGTTCTGTGTTTTGGATCATTGTCTTGTTACAGCATCCATCCTCTTTTTAGCTTCAACTGTTTGACAGACGGCCTCAGGTTTTCCTGCAAAACATCCTGATAAACTTTTGAATTCATTCTTCCATTAATGATTGCAAGTCGTCCAGGCCCCGAAGTAGCAAAACAGCCCTAAATAATGATATTCCCGCCACCACGCTTCATGGTGGTGATAAGGTGTTAATATTGGTGAGCTGTTCCATTTTTCCTCCATACATGACATTGTGTGTTACCAGGGGTGAAAGTGGCTAGAACTTCTTGCCGGAACTCCCAGACGTGAACGTCGCCACGGAGCCAGAAATCTTTTTATTTATTTTATTTATTTATTTATTTATTGGGGGCGGGGAGGACAAACTTCTTTACTGAAATGCAAAGAAAACTGTTTTAGCAGTTATTTCTATAACACATACAAAAACTGATCGTCATTCAAAACTGTATTTTTTCAATGATTTGCAAAATAAAAGTTAACAAAGACAGCAATAACCCCAACCTCCATCTCCTAATTTTAATTTTCCCTCATTTCCTCACATACTAATGGCCAAATCTCAATTTTAACTACTTAAGAACATAGGATGTGTATTAAAATTGAAGTTAATGTAAACATTTACTTTTTTTTTTTTTTTTAATAATAAGATATGTGAAATACATTCAGAAAAAAGGTACAAATGACTTATATTATGCAGAGTGAAATGGAATCTATTTTGAAAATCGCGCAAACATTGACTTTTTTAAATCATAAGGAAATGAATAAGTAGCCCAACATAAATGAACAAATATAAATCCAAAGTGTACATTGACAGCTAAGATGTTCTGAACCTCCCCATCAGAGCAAATGAAACTAAATATGATAAATAAGCTTCGTCAACTCTTTTGTTGCTCTTAAAGATTTTATCCATTTTATGTTGTATTGCCCTTTTTTGTCGCATCAATTTAACCTTTTTTTTTTTTTTTTTTTGCTGTTTTAGAAAACATGCCCATTTGAACCAATCAGACCAACCAAGCACTTTATTATGTTTGTTGTCAATACGCGTGTATGTAAATTTGATGTTGGTAGATTGTTTTCTTCTTGCAGATGAAATTCATGTGTGGCAGCTTAGCCTTTTTTTTCTTTCTTTTTTTTTTTTTTTTTTTACATAGCGTTTCAACAGTTGCCGTCATATTTTCGGAATCAAAGCACCGTGTACCGGAACAGCATTCCGGCCCTGAATCTTATACCGGAACTGCGTTCCTGACCGTTCTGGCCCACTTTCACCCCTGTGTGTTACTACCATAAAAATCCACTCTGGGTTCATCAGTCCACAAAATATTTTGCCAAAACGTCTGTGTAGTGTCAAAGTGCCTTTTTGTTTTTTTAAGACAGCAGTGGTTTCCTCCATGGAGTTCTCCGATGAACACAATTCTTGCCCATAGTTTTACATATACTGTAGTTGACTTGTGCAGAAATACTGGACTGTGCCAGTGATTTCTGTAAGTCTTTAGCAGACACTGTTCTTTTTTTACCTCTCTAAATATTCTGCGCTGAACTCCTAGCATCATCTTTGGTGGACGGCCACTCCTTGGGAGAGAAGCAACAGAGCCAAACTCTCTCCATTAGTAGACAACTTCTATGACTGTCGATTGATGAACATCCGGACTTTTAGAGATCGTTTTGTATCCCTTCCCAGCTTTATACAACAATCCTTGATCGCAGGTCTTCAGACAGCTCTTTTGATCGAGCCATGATGCAGATCAGACAATGCTTCTCCATCAAGACAATTCTTATCAGGTGTGTGCTTTATAGTGGGCAGGTCAGCTTTAAACCACTCATCAGTGATTGGGCACGCACCTGACTTAAATTGTTTGGTAAAAATTGGTTTCAATTGCTCTTTAAGTCTCCTAAGGCAGAGGGTTCACTTACTTTTCCCACTTCTGTCAGTAGCCACGTTTACATGGAGCCAAATATTCCAATTGCAATCGGTTTAGATGTTCAAACTGAATAAAGTTAGAGTTCCATATAAACACCTCATTCGGAATGAACAGGCCCAAACCGAATGGAATTTCATTCCGTTTCGCAGGGGTGGAACAGATTAGATGTAAAATTATATCATGTAAACAGGGAAGCGGAATGGTGTCTGGTTGCATTCTTTCTGCACATGCTCCGTACTGACGTGGTGACGTCACTTGGTGACGTAAGTAACGTCACTTGCAACATGGCTTCCGAGCACACGCACAGCGCACCCAATTGGAGTCCGGCGGAAAGTTTATATCCATGAATCCCTCCACCAGCCCACACAACTTTAGTTTTGTTTCCACTCGAAAAGTTAAAACAGCAGCTGATCTGACGATCGATCTCCATGTTTTGCAACGTGACGCTTTGTTTTGATTAATCTGCGCATGTCAGACGGCAGTTGTCAAACGTCCTTTCGGAATAAAGGCAGACACATGTAAACGCTGGATCGGAATAGATGAAGTGACATGTAAACAGCTGATCTGAAATTTCCATTCGGAATTATTTGAATCGGTATGAATAAAAGTCAGCATGTAAACGTGGCTAGTGTTTGCAAGCTATCCTCATTAAAATGTGGAAACCTATAAATGTTTGAGTGGTTTTAGTTCAAGCAGACACTGTTTTTTTTCGTTTGAAGTCGTTTGAAGTGGATCATCAAATGAATTTGATGTCTACAAGCGATAAAATCAATTTACAGCAGAAGGATGAAAATAGCTTGTTTTCCGTTTATTAGCTGTATAATATATTGTTGAATGATTTCCCGGGCCATGTTTTGATAAGTGTTATAAAGCCTTTATCACGAGCCTTGTATTGCAAATCAAATCGTGAGGTACCCAGTGGTTCCGCCCCTTACACACAATACCTCTTGAAAGCGTTCACTTCTCACACTTGTAGATGCAGATGTTTCTATACTTAACTACATTATTGCAAAATTTGGGGGTGTTGAAGCATTTCACTGGGTTAAGTATCACCTTTGAAATTTTGTCACACCTAAAAGTGGGCGTTCCTACACCCGCATTTCCTGTGAAATGGTTCGACGTCCTCACTTTTACATGTAGCGTTACGCTCTTGATCGCATGACTCTCACCACCTTTTGTATGTGGATGAGAAGGTAGTCAGGAGGGGGAGGCGACATGTACGTGTGCGTTGACAACGACAAAGGAGGAGCTGCTGCCTGAGGATGAGTAGGAAGAGGAGAAAGAGCACGCAGCATCCGCATCCCGGTGCCCGGGAGGCACGAGGACGCAAACATCCGCAGAGGTTGGCGCGCCGAGGCCGAGCGTGGCGCCCGTTGCCGTGGCAACGCCCAACCAGCGGTGCGTGCGTGAGTCACAACGTATTTCCAAATAGCTTTTTATTTCACATTAAGATTTTCATCAAATGTTTAGGATTTTGGAATTTTGGGCCATAAAAGAAAGATTCTCATGTCTTAATTGTATTATTCAGGATGTGCATGTGTTACTACCTGGTCGATCTCCATGAGCTTGGGGAAGGCCCCCGGCCACTCAATGGCCACCTTGACGGTGTCGGGCGGCGGCGGCATGGTGGCCTTTGTGCTCCTGTGCCTTGTCGTCTAACGCCGGATTCGACTCATCCGCTCCTGCTGAGGAAGGAAACAGAATAAATCTTTATAGAAAGAAAATCATGCTCCTCAACATGCACCCTGCAGCTTCCATTTGCATGTGCCTTGATCTTAACACTTGATACTTAACCCTTGCCATTGGTTTATGAAGTACAAAAGTAATTGCTTTTGCAAGTAGGATGTTAAAGTATTTTCTCCAGATCCAAAAATGTGATATACAGTGATCACGCGCTACTTTGCGCTTCAAACTTTGCATCCTCAGTCCATCGCGTTATTTTTTTCTCAAATAAAAACTAAATGAATACATGCAGTATTTATTATATTTTTAGGCTCCAGCCTTCCTGCGTGGGTTTTCGCCGGGTACTCCGGTTTCCTCCCACATCCCAAAAACATTCATGGTGGGCTGATTGAACACTCTAAATTGTCAATAGGTGTGAGTGTGTGTGTGTGTGTGAATGTTAGTCTCCCTGTGCCCTGCGACTGGCTGGCAACCAATTCAGGCTGCACATAGTTAGCTGGGATAGGCTCCAGCATCCTCACGACCCCCGTGAGGGAAATTGGCTTGGCAAATGAATGAATGAATGAATGAATGAATGAATACAGTATTTTATAGAGCTGTCCCGATCCGATCACACAGTCTGACTCTCCGTCCTGCTGTTTTTCTTGTTCAGGAAGTTCACTGGAGTTGCTTTTTAAAGTTAACGTTGATTGGCCGGCGTTAAGGTTTGATCTTGCCAGAGAGGCTAATGTTAATGGCGAGCGACCTGTAATTCTCAGGCAACTTTTTTTTTTTTTTTTTTAAACATACTGTTTGTGGCGTCCAGCCAGGTGGGTATAATTCATTGAAAATAATGTACTGTGTGTATTAACCCTAAGTTGGCTTTGTCCCTGTAGATCATGGGCAGACATGACTATAGGCCGGCCAGGTCCCCAGCCTTTGTCATAAAATCAATAACGTCTGGCCCGCACACAGACTTAAGAAATTGGTCAGCAGTACTGCTACCAGCATATGAAGTAGCTTACACACTAAATGCTGCTCATTTACCCACTAAAAGGCAGCAGCACTCTAAGCAACATTACCCCACGTGACTCTTTACTTCCAATTTTCTAAAATGGCGACGATTAACAAAGAAAAAAAAGTTGAATGCGATGGCCAATGCTTCAAGGATAGGTGAAAATTGGACTATTTATTCACTAAAATATGCAACTGTGTCTGCCTCATTTGCAAAAAGACAGTCGCTGTTTTTAAAAGAGTTCAATGTGAGCCTATATTACCAAACAAGACACGCTGACATGTACGACAAGATTACAGGGTAGATATGCAGCGAGAAATTGAAGCAACTTGAAGCTAGTTTAATTTCACAGCAGCAGTATTTCGCATGAGCCCGAGAGTCAAAAGAGAACGCCACAACGTTGAAATTATTCATTTTTAAAAAATGAAGCAAATGTGACACACAGAATGGCTTGCTAAAATTTACTTAAATATATTGTTCTACGTAAAGGACCTCAGCCAAGGTCGGCCCCCCACATTTTTACCACACCAAATCTGGCCCCCTTTGCAAAAAGTATGGACACCCCTGATCGTGGGTGTCCAAACTTGTCCGCAAGAGCCGCTGTGGGTCTATGTTTTTGTTCCTACCATTTGAGCACAGACAGTTCAACCAATGAAGTTTGTGCTAAAACAAGCAGCACCTCACTGCAATCAACTGATTACACTTGTGAGACACCAGATTGGTGAAAAGATGTAATCTTTTTTGTAGGAATGAAATCCAGCACCCACTGCGGCCCTATGTGGAATAGTCTGGACACCTCTGCTGTAAATGGACGCCACCATATGTGCTTGTCAATATTCATTTGAAATAGTTGGAAACCTTTGTATATTTATTTATTTTCGGAGTCTTTTTTTTTTTCTTTCAATTTTCCAGACGAAAATATTTTTGGTAAATGTTGACTAAACTAGACGAGTTTTCGTCAACAAAAACTAGACGAAGGAAAAAACACATTATATGATGTCTAAGATATGACTGAAGCACCCTTCACACATACGCTGAACTCCTGTTAAACCCCGGGATTTAAATGGGTAGCCCTTATATCTGAAAGCAATTTCCCAGGTCGACTGACACGGAGATGACACGGACATTCACCGTGTCGCATCCTAGTATAATGTTCGGGACTTACCCAGGACGTTGCATGTGTGAATAATATAATGTCCGGGACTTACCCAGGACGCAACAAGTGTGAAAGCAGCAGTTTAATTCCCGGGTCACAGCGTGGAGGCTGATGACGTAAATACAGTGATCCCTCGTTTTTCGTGGTTAATGGGGACCAGAACCCGCCTTGATATGTGAAAAACTGCATGTTACTGTCCCGCCGAATTATTTTTAAACAAGAATAATGTAGAAAAATACTTGTCTTTATTAAATGCTTCATTGAGTGAGTCTACTCAAATCTGCTCAAGCTGCTTACTGTCACAGCAACTGTTTAACAAGCTAAACGATAATTGACATACTGTATGCTGCAATTTGAAGTTTCGGCTTCCGAGCATCTCTAGCAAGATCAAACTTTAACGTCTGTCAGTCATCATTAACTTTAATAAGCAACTCCAGTGCACTGCCTGACCAAGAAAAGCAGCAGGAAGGAGTGAGACTACGTGATAGGATCGGGACAGCTTATCTGTTTTTATTTATACAATTGAAAAAAAGAAATCCGCGATGGACTGAGGACGCAAAGTAGCGAGGGATTACTGTATCATGGCAGGGCAATCGTCATTTCCTCTTCCTTTGAAGTAAGGCGAAAAGCGGAAAACAAACATCGTAAGTATCAACATGGCAAACAGGAAAAATAGAAAAAAAATCAACTGAAATTGCTACTGAGAGACAGTCAATCGTCCATTTTTGGAAACTTGTGGTTTATTTTGTTGCAAATTCCAACCAAAAGTGATGTAATGTCAGGGTTATAAAATCCCGCCCTCCCTGCACAGAGAGCGCCAAGTTGCCAACACGGGACAAGTCTGAACCGGTCCAACCAGGGTACTCCTAGTCCATCTCCCCATGTCTGAAAGCCATGACACGGGTAAATCCCGTGTCAACTTACACGGAAATTTAGCGGGATACAAGACTGGAAGGGGCTTAAGACTAAAGATACACGATAATATCGGTCGCCGATAATTATCGGCCGATAATGGCAATTATGACGTCACACAGATAATCCAGATAATAAAAAAATTCTACCGATAATGCAATCCGATAATTATATACTTGATTTAGCCTCCAAATGTGCACAACCGAAGAATTCAGCACGCCGCCTCCTCAACCCCTCCCCTCTCTGAAAGCCCGAGGGAGGAGGGGTTAAGGAGGCGGAGTTACACGACAAGAAATAGTTGAATATTATGGCGGCTGTTACTAGAAAAAAACGACGCTCTCGCCATCTGCGAAACGTACCACAGAAGTTCCACGAGGCCGAAAGAAAGCGTCCTCATTCAAAACCACTAACCCAGCATTCATATAAAACTGCATCACAAAGATTTTTGGAACGAATACGAGGCTGCTGCTAGCAGGAATGCTAAAGCTATTGTAAACACAAGCTAAACTACGGGGCTTGTGACAATACAGAGTCGAGTTGTTTGGGAAAGCAGCCCAAGGTGGGTGGTAAACTCGCATCTAAGGCTAAACACCGGCACGACTGGAGACCGATAGTCTGCAAGTAGCCCTCCTCCGACGGAGCCCGTCGCTCTGGCCGGTCCGGCAGGCCGCCGCTGCCTCACCGTTGGCGGGGCGGGCAGAGCCCGGTTCCCCGGCTTCAGGACCTCCGGCGAACACCCCGGTTTCTCGAGCATTCCCCCACGGCGCGCGAGCAGAGCCAGGCCCCGATTACGCCGCGGCGAACAGGCCGGTGCGGGCGGATTATCCAGTACGAACGTAGCCGCCGAGATGAGACACGATTTTTTTTTTTTTTTACCGAAATGACCCGAGAGCCAAAGCCCTACGACCACCATTCTTCATGAAAAACATGCCAATCACATTTTCACCACGGATATTTGGAAAAGTGATGTCCAGTAAGTAAGCTTATCATGACGGCACAGTGGTTAGATGATAATTTAAACATGGAGAAAACGAAGTCAGCCAGTCAATAATGCTTTCAGTTTGTAAAATGACGAGCGGTCAGATGACTTTGTAACGCTGCCTTTATTTTCGGCTTAACAAAACTCAGGCACAAAACAACACGCACGGAGTTGCGAGCTCCAACTCCATCCAAATAGTATTGCCGTGTATCAGTTTAGCTGCTGTAAAGCACATGTCGTGAGTGCCGCAAATGTAAACAAAGCGCTGCAGAATGGGTACATGACATCTCGCTCTTTGAGTTAATCATTTTCACAGTGCGCAATAAAGCATATAACATTAGCAATCACTTTTCTAATTAATTTAACTAATTTTGTCTGCTCAATTACAGTCACAGTAGATAATCAAAACTTATTGACACTTATTAACACTTATCAATTTAAATTTGCACATTCCTGTTGTAATGAAATAACAATAACATTCTGTAGCCACAAATATTATTCAAAATCTTTTCTTCCTCCATGTTTTTTTAGGATTAAGTATAATAATGTATTGCTTAAAATAAGGCTGTTAAGATTATTTTCAGCTAGCTATTTTTCTTCCAAGAAATCTGAGAGAAATACACTTGAAGCGCTGTCAGATAATTTCACTTATTTCCAATAGATTTACACTTAAAACTGACTAGTTTTAAGGAGGTGTGTTTTGCAGTGTATTAATGTTATACATGTTAGGAATGGCTTACTTTTAAAGGGATTTTTGTGCAACTTAGGTATTTACTCTGTAAGTAATTGTTGCCAAAAGTTTACCATTACACAATGTCAGACAATCTGTCATTATTTAGATGTTGGAAGTGAATACTTGTTCATATTTTATGTTGAAAAAAAGAGCAATAAATTATATTTTTGCACAGTAATATTTTCTTTTGTGTATACTTTAAAGTTTTACATAAATCTTTTAATAGAATTATCGGCTTGACATTATCGGTTATCGGTTGGAATGAGGAGGAAATTATCGGTTATCGTTATCGGTTGAAAAATGTATTATCGTGCATCACTACTTAAGACTAATAAGTATTATCGTCCAATAGACAGACGAAAATTAAAAGGGCTGCCAAAAACAACACTGTACTGTACGGACCAAACACACATTTGAAACCCTATCACAGTTGTAAAATTTGAAACCAGGCTTCTCTCCAAACCTTTGAAAAGTTTTCTTGGGACCTAAAAACCCTAATCCGAAGCCCCGAGCGTAATCAGCGTGTGCCTGATGAGACCTTATGAGCGCGAGTGGTGCGGCGTCAAGTGAGTCAGCCCGTAATAATCGTTTTTCTGGGCAAATGGTCGCCATGGCAGCGGCCGCATCTTTCTTTGGCTTTTTGTCGCTCGCTGGTCGCAACCCCACCAAATAAAATGAGTCACTGGCCAGCAGGCTGGTCCCTCCCCTCCTTTGCCCTGCTTCGCCATTCACACGCTGGCATTCATTGAACAACACAAACCGACTTGATGCCTTACCTACCTCACGAGGGGAAAGAAATATAAATCCCAGAAGCAAAAGTGTGTGAGTCACACATTTGTGTTCTTAGCACTAGCACGTTAGTCATGGAGTGTTTATTTTTAGACTGACTGGACGCCAGCGACCTATCCATTTTCTTTACACAAAAACTCACTCCAAACTCCGAGTATGCATGTAATGTAGGAAACATTCTTTTCATTCAATTGTCTGGCTTTTTGTTATCTTTTCCCATATAACAAGAGCTAAAAATGCAAATACCCGAATTTCCCCTATAGGGGGTCAATAAAGGATTACTTTATCTTATTACCCAGCTTCAAGTCCTAACTTGAAATATGAGCCCAAGCATGAAATCTTGATTTCATACCCTTAATCAATGCTTGAAATCTTAATTACCTCTGCCAGTAGATGAAACCCATGGAAGGCGGAGCTTGTTATTGAGTTTTGTATGTCTGTTGGACTTTAAGATAACTCAAGAACAAATGAAAAGTGCTTGTTATTGAGTTCAAAGGTCACAGAGGTCAGAAATATCATGATGCTTTGTATTTGGCTACCTATGCGGAGTGAGGTCTGATCTTTCAGTACTCTTAGTTCATTTTAGTATTTTGAAAACTTTATTTGAAAACCAAAGTCTTGTTGGAAATCTTCAAGTACGATTTCATTATTTTTTCACAATAAAATTCAATGCATATTCATGGCAAATCATTTTCATTGTAAAATCAGCATCAGTTGAAGCAACTTTTTTCTTTTAATTGCTTTTGATAAGCTACGTGGTTTAAAAAAAAAAAAAAAAGTATATCAGCCTCAAATATCGGCTTTGGATATCTGTAATCGGCTGAAAATTTTAGATATCGACATAGGCATTTGAAAATCCCATGTCATTTGACCTGTAATTTATATTTGATAATAATAATAATAATAGTACATTTTATTTGAAGGCGCCTTTCTGGCACTCAAGGTCGCCGTAAAATCATTTAAAACATTTAAACATACTAAAAGTGAGAAAATTAAAGTATAAAACGTTGAAGGCAATTTTAAATTAGGGCTGTCAAAATTATCGCGTTAACGGGCCGTAATTAATTTTTTAAATGAATCACGTTAAAATATTTGACGAATTTAAAGCACATACCCTGCGCAAACAGATTAAAATGACAGCAAAGTGTAATGTCCACTTGCTACTTGTGTTTTGTCGCCCTCTGGTGGCGCTATGGTGCGATTGATTTTATGGGTTTCACCACCATGAGCATTGTGTAATTATTGACATCAGCAATGGCGAGCTATTAGTTAATTTTTTGATTGAAAATTTTACAAATTTTATTAAAACGAAAACATTAAGAGGGGTTTTACTATAAAATTTCTATAACTTGTACTAACATTTAGCTTTTAAGAACTACAAGTCTTTCTATCCATGGATCGCTTTAACAGAATGTTAATGTTAATGCCATCTTGTTGATTTATTGTTATAATAAACAAATACAGTACTTATGTAACGTATGTTGAATGTAGACAGTATATCCGTCTTGTGTCTCATCTTTCCATTCCAACAATAATTTACGGAAAAATATGGTATATTTTATAGATGGTTTGAATTGCGATTAATTACGATTAATTATTTTTAACCTGTAATTAACTCGATTAAAAATTTTAGTCGTTCGACAGCCCTATTTTCAATACTAAAAGAGATATACGGGCAGTTAAAAAGACCAGAACTTAGTGATTATTGAGGATAGGCTTGTCTGAACAGGTGAGGTTTGAGTTTTGATTGAAAAAGGGTAAGGGAATCTGTGTTCCTGAGGTCAGGTGGGAGTGAATTCCAAAGCCCCTGGTGCTGAGGAGAGCGGGGGGGACAGACAGTTGTATGGAGGAGGAGGATCTAAGGGCACAGGAGGGAGTAATAACATGAATGAGGTCGGACAGGTATGGAGGGGCGAGGTTATGAATGGCCCTTAAATGTGAGGAGGAGAACTTTGAAGTGTATTCGAAAGTGGACCGGGAGCCAGTGAAGCTGCTGGAGAACTGGAGTGATGGGGTAGATGGAGGGGGTACGGGTTATGATGCATATTTAATATTTGATTACAAAATATTTATCTTTCTTAAATAATGAATAAGAATAGTATTTTCTATAAATCTTCAAAATAAAATTGTGGCTGCTAGTGTAGGTTTCACTTTTCTCATCAAATGACATTTATAGCCAGAATTTGACAAATTTCTCCGAAATAAGAAAATCGCTTACAAAATCAGAACAATTAGCTAAAAACATAAAAAAAACACCACTTATTCTGTTTTGGGCCTGAAAAAATGTATACAGGTAATCCCCGGGTTACGAACGAGTTCCGTTCCTACGCTGGCGACGTAACCTCAATTTCCACGTAAATCTGAATTAACCCTTTAAGTACCCCTAGATACCCACAAAATCTCAAAATAACTATCCAAAAACGTGTTATACATCATTGTACTGTCTTCGCCAAGACAGAGCCAAGTCCTAGCGAGCTAAATTCCGAAATGACAATGTCAGACGTCTGTGTGGTTTGCGTAATCTATTCAACTGCTCATGACATCAACTGCAGAATGAAACTAAAATAAATTGAATCAGTTTCATCTTCAATCACAGCAATTCAAATTTGCGTTCTTAACTAGCTGCTGATAAAGCAATAATAAACCACACAAACGATTAGCATGTATCAGTTAGCGTCCGCACATCATCAAAAACAATCACATAAACGTGCCCCAAGTATCTCACCACAATTGAAAACACACAAAATACAGTACAAAAGGTGTTATACAGTGCCTTGCAAAAGTATTCGGCCCCCTTGAATCTTGCAACCTTTCGCCACATTTCAGGCTTCAAACATAAAGATCTGAAATTTAATTTTTTTGTCAAGAATCAACAACAGGTGGGACACAATTGTGAAGTGGAACGACATTTATTGGATAAGTTAAACTTTTTTAACAAACAAAAAACTGCAAAGTGGGGCGTGCAATATTATTCGTCCCCTTTACTTTCAGAGCAGCAAACTCACTCCAGAAGTTCAGTGAGGATCTCTGAATGATCCAATGTTGTCCTAAATGACCGATGATGATAAATAGAATCCACCGTTGTGTAATCAAGTCTCCATATAAATGCACCTGCTCTGTGATAGTCTCAGGGTTCTGTTTAAAGTGCAGAGAACATTATGAAAACCAAGGAACACACCAGGCAGGTCCGAGATACTGTTGTGGAGAAGTTAAAAGCCGGATTTGGATACAAAAAATTTCCCAAGCTTTAAACATCTCAAGGAGCACTGTGCAAGCCATCATATTGAAATGGAAGGAGCATCAGACCACTGCAAATCTACCAAGACCCGGCCGTCCTTCCAAACTTTCTTCTCAAACAAGGAGAAAACTGATCAGAGATGCAGCCAAGAGGCCCATGATCACTCTGGATGAACTGCAGAGATCTACAGCTGAGGTGGGAGAGTCTGTCCATAGGACAACAATCAGTCGTACACTGCACAAATCTGGCCTTTATGGAAGAGTGGCAAGAAGAAAGCCATTTCTCAAAGATATCCATAAAAAGTCTCGTTTAAAGTTTGCCACAAGCCACCTGGGAGACACACCAAACATGTGGAAGAAGGTGCTCTGGTCAGATGAAACCAAAATTGAACTTTTTGGCCACAATGCAAAACGATATGTTTGGCGTAAAAGCAACACAGCTCATCACCCTGAACACACCATCCCCACTGTCAAACATGGTGGTGGCAGCATCATGGTTTGGGCCTGCTTTTCTTCAGCAGGGACAGGGAAGATGGTTAAAATTGACAGGAAGATGGATGCAGCCAAATACAGGAACATTCTGGAAGAAAACCTGTTGGTATCTGCACAAAACCTGAGACTGGGACGGAGATTTATCTTCCAACAGGACAATGATCCAAAACATAAAGCCAAATCTACAATGGAATGGTTCAAAAATAAACTTATCCAGGTGTTAGAATGGCCAAGTCAAAGTCCAGACCTGAATCCAATCGAGAATCCGTGGAAAGAGCTGAAGACTGCTGTTCACAAACACTCTCCATCCAACCTCACTGAGCTCGAGCTGTTTTGCAAGGAAGAATGGGCAAGAATGTCAGTCTCTCGATGTGCAAAACTGATAGAAACATACCCCAAGCGACTTGCAGCTGTAATTGGAGCAAAAGGTGGCGCTACAAAGTATTAACGCAAGGGGGCCGAATAATATTGACCGCCCCACTTTTCAGTTTTTTATTTGTTAAAAAGTTTAAATTATCCAATAAATGTTGTTCCACTTCACGATTGTGTCCCACTTGTTGTTGATTCTTGACAAAAAAATTAAATTTCATATCTTTATGTTTGAAGCCTGAAATGTGGCGAAAGGTTGCAAGATTCAAGGGGGCCGAATACTTTTGCAAGGCACTGTATGCAGGTGTTGCTTCATAAGCAACAAATGCGTACGCGCAGTCTTGCAGCTGTAATCTTTCCCCCCACTCTCTCTCACTCAGCTGTGCGACTTCTTCGTGGGAGCAAATGCACTCTTCCCCATGTGCGCAAATGCGTTCTTCGTGCGTACATGCCCCTTACTTGCGTGTGGAAGTACTACCTACTCTCCACTTGCGCCAAAATTAAAGCATGCATCACAAAACAAAAGTAAACATTAACATTAAAGTGTGTACGACAGGAGAAAAAAAGTCTTAAATAGGATTATTATGTGAATTAGAATCATATTTTGAGATGATTCGACTATATACAACAATTTAGCAAAGCGCAGATGACGAGAAATTAGCCTTTCAATCTGCCGGTTAGCCACGCCTACCATTATAGGGCTCTAGCGTCCCTAACAGGTGGATGACGTCAGCGGAGTCATGATTTCATCTGATTTTGTTTACAGCCCATTGTGGGGGGATTATTCACAACGGGGAAAACTCGACGAAGAGAGCTGCAAAATATCATTGTTTCAGTCTCTCTACTCCAATATTTTTTACAGGATATTATTTTTATTCAAGTATTTTTCCCCAATAGCTAAATAAATGGCATGGCCATGACAAATAACAGTCTTGTGCTAAATGGAATATGAAATAATTAAAATGCATTTATTCAAGACGAAATGGCAAAATTACTCCATACTGGTCAAAACTGTCGACTTCACCTTTACTGTCGCAGCCCCTGAACGATATTTTATGTCATCTAAATCAGGCTTTTGTCATTTCCCTTCCCCTGCTTCGGAGAATGTAAACAAACCAAGAGGCGTGACAGCTAGCTGACATGCTAACCCGAACCGAGTGATGTTTCAAAGTCTTCGATGCGGAAAATTACACATAACTAGCCCGGATCATTTCACATGACGACTGGGTTGCCGAATGTCTTCGCCGATCGGCAAACCGCCCAGCGGAGAGCAATTTAAAGCTCGTTCCCCTGCTACTACGAACAGGAGAGCTCACCGGGGAAGCAGCTGGACAATGACCGCCGGTTGGATGGACTGAAATGTTTAAAATTGATCCTAAGTTTGACATTTGAAGTGCTTAAAAACCATTTATTTATATACATTTTTTAAAATCACTTTGGGGGGAAAAGTGAGAAAAAAAACATGTCTTATATGTATCTCTTTCCAACGCTAAATCTGAATGAATATAATGAGCACAAAAAACACACACACACACACACACACACACACACAAAAAATAAAAAATTGGGGGGTGCCCTACTTCGCAGTTTTTCACTTATCGCGGCAGGTTCTGGTCCCCATTAACCGCAAAAAACGAGGGATCACTGTACACTATGGTGATTGTGAGGCATCCAAAGTCTTTCCAAACAGCTATTCAAGTCATCTAGTGAAAATTTCTTTAAAAAAAATATATATACATTTTTTTTTTAATATTACAATATAATATCGCAATATATCGCAAACCCCCCAAAAATTGCAACAATAGTTTTTTCCAATATCGTTCAGGGAAGTCGTAAACAGCGAGAGACTCAGTGGAGGAGGGCGGCTGCAATTGTTCTGCAACTAACACGCGCAATTAATGTGTATGAGGAGAGCTTAAACACATGCCCATCCAAGTAGTCCTTTATTTAAAGAAAGTTTGTAGTGTTTACTTTGTAATCGCTGTATTCGCAGCTATTTTTAATTCAAAGACAGAACACCGGGCACATGAAGAGGGGAATAAGCCAAGTATAGTGCTCTCCCGGCGGGGGGATGTGCGACAAGCTGCCCGTCGTCGGCCGAGTGACATTCTCGGTGGACAAGGAGCATGTCGGCCACAAAATGCAAGCCACCTACATATTAAAATGATCCCAGTATTTGACATAATACAAAACAGGATGTTTACTCACTCCCTCTTAAGTCCCATGGTCCCACAGTAGTAGGGCTTGTTTTGGCCAATATCCACCGGTGAATGGGAACCTTTTGAAACCCCAAAAAGGCGCACACGCCTCTCCCTCGTACAGCAAGATTTTTCTGCAGCCGTTTGGCTGGGGTGATGCGAAAAATTAACGTATTAATCCGCAAAATCAGCTGAATCCTTAGTCCTTCTCATACAACAGTACGGCTGTATAGTAAAGAGGACACCTTCCTCCGTACACGTCACAGCGCCCTCTTTCTCAACTCAAGATTGTTGCCAGAAGTCACTCATTTTCATGGCGCGGGATTCAAAAAAACTAAAATATAGCGATTGCTTCCACACACGTCCAAGCAGTCCATTTCATTCAGGAGTATAAAATACCGCGTGTATTATGAAATAAACATGCTTTTTCGTGTCACAGGCACTTTAACTTAGGAACAAAAAACGACTTCAGACAAAATGGAGGACGAGACTCCAGCGTTGTCAAGTCGAAATCACGTATGTCGAGTACGTCGTACCCCGTGGACCTGTTATTTCATGACAAAGTCCTTTATGTTTTATCATGCCACCCAAACGATTCGTGTTATTGCTTTGACATGCTGATTTGATCGTGCTTAGTTGTCCTTCCAAAACACAAACATGTGTCACCAACTTGAAAGCGCACTCCTACATCAAAGCCAATACTGAACAAAAGAGCAACATGAATATGTTTTCATCTTGTTAAAAGTTCCCAACAAAATCCAAAAGTCTTTCAACTTTCAAGCTGGCAGCAATTCAGAAAATAAAAAGGGGTAGTAGCCACTCATCAAGCGACGCCTGCCGAAAGCCTCCGCAAAGGGGCGTGTACTTGCATGAGACATCGGCGTGTCTTTGAAAAGCAAGCGCGAACAAAGCTGCCTCTCCGCTTTTGCGCTTTGGCCACAAGACGGCTCAAGTTTCCCCCTTCAGCAGAGGCGTGCACATCAAAGACACGCTGCTCCCAAAAGGACAGAGGGCACCCGACTATTAAATAACAAATACGTCCGTCCTCTACTTGGCCCGCAGGAAAAGTGGCCCAACAAAAGGCTATCGAGTCGAAAGGAAGACAGATGACGAATGGCGAGCGGAGGAAGCGCTGCAACCAAAACAATGCAAGCAAAAGACAAAACTTTCCTTTCAATAAGGACGTGACGCCGACTCGTGTTTGGAACAAAAAGTTGGACGTTTGAACAATTTGGTAGGCGAGGTGTCCATCAATTTAAACAGAAGAATAAAAAATGCTTTTTGTGGATGATTCCCCCCCCCCCCCCCCCCCACCACCAAGATTCTCCCTTTTGTCATGTCAATCATTCCTACACAAGGGTCGCCGGGGTGCCGGAGCCTATCCCAGAAAACTATGGGCAGGAAGCCAAGTACACCCTGAACTAGTTGCTAGCCAATCACAGACTTCACTTATTAACACTCTGGTGCATAGTAGTCACTAGGCATGTGCCGGTATGATATTCTGACGGTATGAAAGCCTTAAGCCAAAATATCACGGTATCACGGTATTGCAATTACAGCTCTAAAGTGTGTTTCTTGGAGATATCTCATTTAAAAAAAAAAAAATCCTTTTTTCCATTTAACAGGATTTTTATTTTTCAAAACATTAGCAAATTGGAACATAAGTATAACGTTAAGTTAAAATTAGGGCTGTCAAACGATTAAAATTTTTTATCGAGTTAATCCAGTGCTTCTCAGTTATTTTCTGTTACGCCCCCCCAAGAAGACGTAAATGTTTCGCGCGCCCCCAAACTCTCTGCCGCCACTGTAAATAGTATCATTTGTCTTTAATATTACTATTATAAGTACACCTCAGCCTAACATTGTATCCTTTTTTTCTATTAAAGAAAAAATGTAACATAGATCAACTTATAATAAAGTATAACTTTATTAACATTGTTTTGCTTGTAACAGAAAAGACAACGCGCATCAATTTGCCTGACGTAAAAAAAAAAGTCACATCCAAACTGTAAAAATACACTCAAGGTACATTTTTGACGATTTGATACTGAAAAATAAAATGTAATAAAATCAGTAAATAATAACAAATTCAAAATGATTAGAAACATTTACTCTTCAGGACAACATGCCAAAAAATTTGACCGAAAAAAACAAAACTGAATAGAAGGGGGGGGGGGGGGGGGGGGGTGTCTTTGGACAGAAGGAAAGTTTTTATTTTCGCTGATTGACCACAGTGCTCACTGGTTTACTGATATAACACTGACAAAGCGGGACGATTGTGACAATTGGCAATATTCGGCACGTTTTCGCTGAAAAACAATCAAGCGGCTTATCAATGAGATTGAGGTCTAATGTCTTTAAGTGGCGTCTTAACTGATTTGGCTTCAGACTCTCCGCTATAATCATTTTTAGACTCAGTAAACTGTGCTCTTTCCTCATTTCCCACTATATTAAAAGTCAAAGCCAAAAGGCAAACGGCCCGAAAAAAGCGCATTCTCGGCGGCCGAGGGAGAACCGTAGGTGAGGGCGGTGGTCGTGACGATCCCAAGCCGAAAACGGCACTTCTCGGCCGGACACGTGAGAACCGGAGAAGACAGTGGGTCGCTGCGTGAGTCCAGTTCTGCATGAGTCTCTTCCGTGTGCTCTTGCTTACTTCAAAAATACTGCACGTACTTTGAAAATGAGAGCGCCACTGCCACCTACGGAGTGGATGTGCAAGTACACTTTATTCTAGTACGGCAAAAAAAAAAAAAAAAAAAAAGCTTGTTCCCCGAGGTCACTCGCGCCTTCCCTGGCATTGCCCTTGGGGGCGCGCCCCACCATTTGAGAAGTACTGACTTAATCACAGCTTAAAAATTAATCGTAATTCAAACAATCTCTAAAATATGCCATATTTTTCTGTAAATTTTTGTTGGAATGGAAAGATAAGACACAACACTGACATAAACATTCAACATACTATACATAAGTACTGTATTTGTTTATTATAACAAATCCACAACATGGCATTAACATTATTAACATTTTTTCCTGTTAAAAGGATCCATGGATAGAAAGACTTGTAGTTCTTAAAAGATAAATTTGAGCACAAGTTATAGAAATTTTATATTAAAACCCCTCTTAATGTTTTCATTTTTATAAAATTTGTAAAATTTTCAATAAAAAAATAAACGAACATAAAAAATAAACTAAATGATACTGTAGCGACTTGACTGAAAAATAAAGTCTCCTGCTCCGCCCAAATGCATGATGGGAAGTTGGGCAACCATGACTGTCAGTGGTGGCAGCAAATGGTATACAGTATGTTCTGTGTTGTGTTCAATTAGGCGTGTTAAGAAAAAGAACGTCTCCTGCTCCGCCCAAATGCATGATGGGAAGTTGGGCAACCATGATTGTCAGTGGTGGCTGCAGATGGTAACCAGTATGTTCTGCGCCATGTTCATTTAGGCTTGTTTTAGGGAAAAGTTGTCCTGCTCCGCCCAAATGCATGATCAAAACGGCGTCATTATAAACTGTTTGAGGCAATCATGAATGGATCATTCCGTGCATGCGATAATTGCGTCAAATATTTTAACGTGATTAATTTGAAAAAATAATTATCGCCCGTTAATGCGATAAATTTGACAGCCCTATTTAAAATAAATTACAAAAAATAACTAAAACATTCTAAATAAAATCAAAATAAATGTAGTCCTGTAGGTGAGCCTAAACCCACAGCTCGACATTATTACCATCAGAAGAAAAATAATTGAATTATTTTCCATAAAAAGCACGTGCGTTTGACTCCTATCATGTTTATAATATACACACTCTCTTTCTCAACACAGTTGCCAGAGAGGAAAAAAAAAACAATTTACCACCGCTAGACACACTAAACAACCTGGAGTTAACTAACTGGTGAAAACGCTAATGACAGTGTTAACTAACCTTTAATTTTGTATAAATGCGAACTCTTATTGGAGGTATTGCCTCCTTCTGCAGCCCCCCTTCGCAAACATATTGGCCCTCCTCCTCTAACCCACGGCTGTCTTTTCAGTAACCGAAGTATTCCCATACCAGCGATTTCGTTTTCTTCAATGGGGGGAAAAAGTTCAGCTCCCCCAGCCTTCGTGTAGCACAGCTGACTCACTGACACTGAGCAACGACCGATGGAGGAGGGTTGAGCCTTACTGCTGCAAGCAAGGGATTTCTCCATGCACAACAACGGACAGCTACTAAAACGTACCTTTCATCTTCAATAAAAAAACAGTTCAAATCAAACAGTTAATAAAAACATGTATGATGCGAAAGACGTTATCGAATGGAACATGTAATAACGTATAGAACATGAAAAGTAGTGCTGCAACGATTAATCGATTAACTCGAATATTCGATTAGAAAAAAAGATTTGAATTCAATTTTGCAGCTTCGAATATTCGTTTGATTAAAGTGGCGTTGTAATGGTTTATTTTGAAAGTGTTTGCATTTAGTTTTATTGATTTGGGTGGATACACTGCCCTCTAGTCTGCCTCATTTCACATGGCTGAATCCCGCTGCTCCATGTTAAGACCAACATAAGCCTAGTTTTTTTTAGCTTATGTTTTTTTAATGCATACGTAATTTAGTTTAATGGTATATTTAGCCGTTTCTTTAAATGTGGGAATATGTGTCTAAACTATTTAAGAGAATTGTTTGGGGAAAAAAAAGGGTTAGCATTTTATAGCATTTAAGCTCACAAATTTTTGCTATGTAAGTTAGCCATTGTTCTTTAGTTCATTCATCTCAGATATTTTAATTTTTCATGTTCCTCATCCGATTACTCGATTATTCGAACTGACTAGTTCATCGATTAATCGACTACTAAAATAATCGATAGCTGCAGCCCTAATGAAAAGTAACATCAGTTATTTTGTTGAATAACTAATTACTCTTACATTGAGGTAACAGTTACGAACTCAATTACTTTTTGGGAGAAGTAATTTGTAATTGTAACTAATCATTTTTAAAAGTAAGATTAACAACACTGGTGGTCAATTGGTGCAATTGCAAGTAAATATCCTCCTAATCCAGTGCTTCAATTATTTTTTGTTTACCATGGAAGACAAACATTTTGCCCCCCCAAACTCTCTGCGGCCACTGTAACTAGTATCATTTGTCTATTAAATTATTATTATTATAATAAGTACAGCTGTGCATAACATTGTGTCCTTTTCTATATTAGAAAAGTAATGTAGGTCATCTTACAATAAATTATTGCTTTATTAAAATTCTTATGTTTGTAACAGAAAAGACGTAGATTATCAATTTGCCTGATTTGAAAAAGTCACATCTCAGCTGTAAAAAGGTACATTTTTTGATAATTTGATAGTGGAAAAAAATAAAATAAAATAAAATCAATAAATAATAATAAATTCTAATTGATCAGAAAAATAACTCATGAGGGAAAACTTGCATACCACTGTATATTAAACATACAGTAGTCGAATTGTGTCATTTAAGGGTGAAGAGGTTCAAAACATACATGGCTGTGCTCTGAAACAACATTTAAAAGTGTCATAAGGGCCTCGCAACAATGCTGCAAGCAGGATATCCTGTCAAGAAAAAGCACTCGCACACTAAGCAAGAGACTCTTGCGAGACTCCCAAAGCCGCAAACATGACCTGAAACGCAGCCGGCGAGCGTTCCAGCTGGCCGGCGGGAACAATTGTCGGAACAAGGCGGTGGAGTATTTACAAGACTTGGCCCGGCAGGTCCAATGTTCACCAGAAAGAAACTTTCCACTTTTGACTTTATCGCAAGCATTTCCAGAAAGTGGAAGAATGTTCGGAGGTGCCACCACAGGGCCAACTATTTCTACCACTTGATTGTTTTAGGATATCAGGACATGTAAAAGAACTGGATACCTCACGATGCAATACGATTTGCGATACAAGGCTCACAATAATGATTCTCTCCCAAAACGGCGATGCAAAAATTATCGATTCATGGGTCAGGAAATCATTCTACTGGATCAACTAATAACAATAACTAAATGATAACCAGAAAAACAGGCTCTTTTCAACCTTCTGCTGTGAACTGAAATTAGTTTATCATTAGTAGATGTCCAATCCATTTCAAGTGGCAAGTTGAAGTTGGCAGCAAATTGTCAGTCACATCCTGTTCATTTTGGGGCATTTCTGGGTCACTCCCTGTTGATTTTGGGTTTCTGAACAGGGAGTGACCCAAGAATGTCTCCAGGCAGTGACTCAAAATCAACAGGAAGTGACCTGTAAATGCCCTAAAATGAATAGGAAGTTAGCTGTATATGCCCACAAACCTGGGAAGATTGGCTGTGAATGCTCTGGTTTTATTGCCATTGGTGGTGCTAGATGTCCAACTCATTTTGACTGGGAGGGTTCAATCATTCGCCCCTCCCAGTCATGACCGCACTTTCTGCACTATAAGGCGCACCTAAAAGCATTGAGTTTTCTCAAAAGCCAATAGTGCACCTTATAGTCCGATGCACCTTATATACGGATCAGTATTGGTCAATCATGGCATGACATTTAGCTCGGCTTCATCAGGTGGATGTACAATGCAACCCCAACTACTGCTACTACTACTGTGATAATTCACTGTATGAGAAAAAAATACATGGCGTCTCAAATAAACTTGATTTACTTTATTATTGTGTTATCATTCAATACGTTTTCTTGAGCGCCATTTTGTCCAGTGACGTCAGATTGAAACAACTTGGAAGTCGGGGTAGTTATTTTTTCTCCGACTTTGCGACTTGGACCTCCCAGTTCGAGTGGCGTTCCAATGATATTTTCCTAGTCGGAGGCCGGAAAAGTCCGACATCATCTTTGTTGTGCTATGATTTTATATTGACGATCAGCAAAGGATGTAACTAAAAAAAGGCAGTTTACAGTGTGGGCAATAACGCAGCCGTCGTTTTTCCTCTACTATTTGATCGCTTATAGCAAAGCAGGTTCGCTGGAGGTCAAAATGTCTTTGGATGGCCAAAATAAAAAAAACACCTTGTCGCGATCAGCCATCATTGTTGTTTACATTTGCTTGGAACGCTTTGAGGTCGGAACTGGTACCATCCGAGTGGGATAAATCCGACTTCTTACTTCTCTGGAATGCAGCATAAACATCATGCTTGTCTAATAGATATCATATGTATATAGATGCAAAATGACAGACTCGACGCCGTTGGCAACACATCATTGAAAACTACGTGCGTTAGTAAACAGCCGCCATCTTAAAGCAAGAGACTTCCCTTGTAGGCTGTTGTAGTGAACCTTCCAAGCGAACCTAATTAACTTTTTATCTAAAATACTCCTAAATCGGCAAAATCTTGACTTGAATCTATCTTCAAAACAGTTTTAAAACTTTCACATGTCAAAAGTAGACAGAAGGGAAATTATGGAATAACGGGAGCAATTTTAACAACTTTAACAGTTGATTCGGAAAATTAAATGAATTGAATGTAGTTTAAAGCTGCTGATACAGAATGGGGACTTGAGTATTTTATTTACTGTTTTAAAATGTTAACTTGATACTGAAATAGTCGTTTATTTAAACCTGAGAGGCTTTTTATACAATTTTTGTAACTAATGTACGAAACATTAAAAGCATCTAGGATTTTCCATTGACAGTTTACAATATTATTTGCACGTTTTACTGACTGACTATGCCATTTCTGTTTGTTATTTAGAATGTTTTGTGTTTGTCACTGAATAAACAGGTCATTTTCTTGTTACCAACCATTGTGTGTTATTCAAACTCACCTAATTCAGCTGGCTAGTTGTTATCAAGAGTACTAAAATCCTTTTCAACATGAGTCTGACAACTAAGTAAGGAGGCTAAATAACTTTAAACTTTAATACATGCTCGGATAGGCCGGTATCAGTATCGGCCAGTATCGGTATCGGATCGGAAGTGCAAAAACCTGGATCGGGACATCCCTAATACGAAGTATTCATTATTTTTGTCTTTATTGTCGATAATATGGCATTTTTTCCTGGTAAAATCACCTCACCTTATATATCACCTTGTAATGTAGCTTTATATCTGTTATCGTGCTGCAATGATTAATTGATTAACGCTTCTAATCAAATTTTGCTGCTTCGAGGATTCAATTAATTAGAGTGGCGTTGTAATGGTTTGTTTTGTAAGTGTTTGCATTCAATTTGATTGATTTGGGTGGATCATCATCGGCCATCTAGTGGCAATAGTGAATTTGAGATCACTCATCTAACTGGGCTGGATCCAGCTGCTCCTTGTTAAAACCAACATAAGTTTTTGTTAGAGCTAATATTATTGCCTATGCATTCGGAACGTAGTTTAGATAGTGTATTAGTGTACTTAGTATATTTAGCAGTTTTTTGTGTGTGGGAATACATGTTTGAACAATTTATTAGCATTTTGTAGTATTTAAACTAGCGGATTTTTGAAATGCAATTCAGCCAAGTGTTCTTTTGTTGTACTTTCATCCTCATGTATTAATTTTGTTTATACCGTTTGAGGCTTAGCTCAAGTATTTTAATTTATTTTTAAATGCATTTATTGCACTTGTTGGAATTTTTATTTTGTATTTAATGCTCTTTTGAAAGTGCAATCATAGCAAGCCTTTGTTTTACATCTCCTAAATTGCATGTTCCAAATCCGATGACTCGATTAATCGAACAAACTAATTGATGGATTAATTGATTACTTAAATAATCGATAGCTGCAGCCATAATCTGTTATCATAAAATGTTGACCATTTTCTGTTAAATTGTTTAATTTTTTTCTTGTAATAACATTTTTGGGGGTGAAAATTAATCTTATTTTATGCCCCCCCCCCACCACCACCACAAAAAAATCACAACTTCAATCTTGGAAGCTCAGACGGCAAGTGGCTCACCTCTAGCAGCTCCCAGTCTATTCCAAACTGCTCAAGCGAGTCAAAAAGTCATCCAGAGAACTAAACTTTTGGGCCTCAGCATTTTGTCACGCTTGTGATCGTTTGCGGCCGACGGTCCACAGGAAGAGGGAGCGTGAGGAGGAAGTAGGCGTTTGCCAAGAAAAGAGGAAACGAATCGGCGCGGACACGCACACGACAAGAGTGAAGGAAGCGTGACGTCGTTCAAAAGACTAGAAAAAAAAGGTCAATTAACATCCTGTTTATTGAGCTCACACTGCAAATATGTCGGCTGCCGTGGAAGCGAGGACTGCTCAAGTCCAAATGTTGACGCGACATACAGTGGGGGAAATAGACGTTCCATTGATTTTGTAACTTTCATACAAAGATGTAAATGAAAAGTCTCAGATTTTTACGGCGGCATTATTCTTGCAGTTATTTTAGGATATGTAAAACAAACACGTGTTTATGACTGCAATAGAATTTGTTTTGGCTTGCTATGATTACACATTCAAAAGAGCATTAAATGTGAATAAAAAATGAAATTCCCGAGTGTTTCCTCAAACTATGCAGGATTGCACTTTCATTTCAAAAGAGCAATAAATGCATTTAAAAATAAATCAAAATACCTGATCCTAGCCTCAAATACCATTAAAAAATAAATAAATGAGGATTTAAGTACAACAAACTTGTATAACAAAAGTCCACTAGCTTAAATGCTATGATTTTTTTTTTTTTTTAACTTTTTTTGCAATGCTAATATTGTTCAAACACATATTCCAACAAAAAACTTAAATATACTTCTAAAATAAATAACGAACGCATAAACAAACACATTAGCTGAAACAAAACCTTACCTGATATTGGTCTTAACAGGGAGCAGCTGGATTCAGCCATGTTAGACAAGTTGTGTCATATTCACTGTTGCCACTAGAGGGCAGTGTATCCACCCAACTCAATAAAACTGCAAACACTTTAAAAACAAACCAATCCTCGAAGCAGCAAAATTTAATTCAAAGCTTCTTTCTAGGGATGGGAATCGAGAACCGATTCCTATAGAGAATCGGTTCTGTGCGTTTCAATTCCTTGAACTCGTTTGGCAGCTTATCTAACGATTCTCTTGTAGATTAGTCAATAGCAGTGTGGTTACTTATTACTTGAAAAATTACTGATTACACCTGCAAAAAGTAATCTAGTTACTTTACTGATTACTTTATTATCGAAGTAACTAAGTTACTCCAAAAGTAATTTATCAGTTACTTTTTATAAAATTTTTTCCCTTTGCAGTCTTAACATAAGAATGACAACAGAAAAAATGTCATCACCTGTATTGACTTTCTGATAATTGAATTTAAAGAGGGAGATTAGAATTTTTCACATAAGGGTTAATCTTTGAGTTAGCTGGGGTTTAATTAAGTCGATGGAGTTAGTTCCAACCACCATTGACTCGCGCTAGCTTATCCATTCAGGAGCCTTGAAACTAACAAATAACTGACAAACTACGTGGAATTTATTGAAATCAACTCCACCAACTGATTAAACCCCCTCAAACTCAAAGATTAAGCCGAATGTGAAAAATACTGAACATCGCACAAGCAGTCTACACTTAATCGGACTTAAAACACATCCCAAAGAAGCTAAACGAACACGTCACCTCACGGCGTAAATGTGCAACAAGAATATGATGTAAACAATGCTTGCCGACTTGGAGCAATGACTACCCACCGTTGCAACCGCAAAGCTACAAAACAGCCGCTCATGTAGCAGCTTCAACCTATCGCTGGAACACCTTTAGAATGAAGGAAAAATACGTTCATTCATGGACGCAAACAAATTAACATTTCCTCGCACATCTTAACAGGTGGCAGGTACCCGCGTTCATCACGACTTTCTCAGTACCAAAACACTTAGCGCATGTGACTCGAACCAAAACAGGAAGTAACTATGAGCGGTTACCATGAACCTTTAGGAACTTTTCTTACATTTTTTATTCAAAATACTCTTCGTACATGATTACAATATTCTTCATTCTACATACATTATCAGACAATAACAAAATAGTAACGCACAGACACTAAGGAAACCAACTTATTCAGATTACTGGTTTGGAAAAATGAATGCGTGAGATTGTTCGTTACTGAAAGAACGTAATCAGATTACAGTAACGCGTTACTGACAACACAGGTCAATATATATAATAAAACTGGACAGAATGTCATCATAGAAATCAATTGGAGCCAGCGTCTTTTATATCTAGGTGTGCTTGTCCTCGATAATGACGTATGACGTGGGTGCATCAGATTTGTTCCCGGAAATAATAAGCCAACACGCTTGCGAAGATGACTGATAAACAGACGTATTTAGACAGCTTTTTACGGCAAAAAGGCCCCCTGGCGAGTCAGAAGAGGAGTTAACGCCAAGTCCACTCTGCATAATATTGAGCCAAAAGTTAGCAAATGAGGCAATGAAGCAGCTTCGACACATATAGACTAAGCACACTGGAATAGTGGATAAGCTATTGGAAATTTTGAAACAATAAAGCGCGAGCACCAAGGACAGGAACAATTAGTGAGTGCTACCACATCAACAAAAGCGAATGGACTGAGAGCATCATACAGTACCTTGTGGCAAACCTTAATGCTAAAGCCAAGAAACCTTTTACAATTGATGAAAAATTTATTATGCCTGCGAACAAGGATATTTGCCATCAAGTTTTAAGAGAGGCCGCTGCTAAAAAAGATTGATTCAGTGTCTGGTGAATTACACTTTCTCTGCACTTAATAGTGGATTTTAGCGTTGTTGTTGTTGTTTTTTTTTTTGTTTTTTTTTTAAATATTTACTGTATTTTTCTGCCACACATTGCCGGTCCGTGGTGCAAAAAGGCCCACATCACAACGGTCCGTGCTACAAAAAGGTTGTGGACCACTGACATACAGTGCTGGCCAAAAATATTGGTACCCCTGCAATTCTGTCAGATAATAACAGATAATAACAAACAATTTCTCCCAGAAAATGATTGCAGTTATACAGTGCCCTCCATAATTATTGGCACCACTGAAAAAGATGTGGTTTTTAGTTTCTAATATATATTTTTTTAATTCAAATAATATGGGACCTTAATGGAAAAAAAGAAAAATCCAACCTTCAATACAAGTGCATTCATTCAGTGGGGAAAAATCCCACATAAAGAAAAAATTATTTGACATCAAATAATGTGTGTCACAATTATTAGCACCCCTGGTGTTAATACTTTGTACAACCCCCTTTTGCCAAAAAACAAGGTCTGGGGACTGAGATGGCCATGGGAGGAGCTTGATTTTGTGTCTGGTGAACCTTTTCTGTGTAGATTTGGCCATATGTTTAGGGTCATTGTCTTGCTGAAAGACCCAGTGACGACCCATCTTCAGCTTTCGGGCAGAGGGCAACAGATTTTGATTTAAAATGTCCTGGTATTTCAAAGCATTCATGATGCCATGCACCCTAATAAGGTTCCCAGGGCCTTTGGAAGTGAAACAGCCCCACAGCATCACTGACCCACCCCCATACTTCACAGTGGGTATGAGGTGCTTTTCAGCATGCGCATCTTTCGTGGCACGCCAGAACCACTTAGAGTGTTTGTTGCCAAAAAGCTCAATCTTGGTCTCACACAAAAATAGACACGGTCCCAGGCTTCAACTGGGACCGCGTGCTTTGGTCAGATGAAAAAAAAAAATATATATATATATATATATTAGAAGCTAAAAAACACA
Organism: Corythoichthys intestinalis; assembly: GCF_030265065.1. NCBI lineage: Eukaryota > Metazoa > Chordata > Actinopteri > Syngnathiformes > Syngnathidae > Corythoichthys > Corythoichthys intestinalis. The sequence goes on from NC_080416.1 coordinate 30,834,437, forward strand.
TCTTTTTCAGGGGTGCCAATAATTATGGAGGGCACTGTAAATGCTTTGGTAGGAATGTCTTCATTTATTTTGCTTGCAATGGAAAAAACACAAAAGACAAGGGGAAAAAAATCATTTTAAACAAAACTCCAAAAATGGGCCGGACTAAAGTATTGGCACCCTCAGCCTAATACTTGGTAGCACAAGCTCTAGACAAAATAACTGCAAACAACCGCTTCCAATATCCATCAATTAGATTCTTACAAAGCTCGGCTGGAATTTTAGACCATTCTTTTTTTGGCCAACTGCTCCAGCTCTGAGATCTTAAGGGTGCCTTCATCAAACTGCCATGTTCAGATCTCTCCACAGGTGTTCTATGGGATTCAGGTCTGGACTCATTGCTGGCCACTTTAGAAGTCACCAGTGCTTTCTCTCAAACCTTTTTCTAGTGCTTTTTGAAGTGTGTTTTGGGTCACTGTCCAGCTGGAAGACCCAAAACCTCGGAGGGAGACCCAGCTTTCTCACACTGGGCCCTATATTATGCAGCTAAATTTGATGGTAGTCTTCAGATTTCATAATGCCATGCACACGGTCAAGCCGTCCAGTGCCAGAGGAAGCAAAGCAACCCCAAAGCATCAGGGAACAGCCGCCATGTTTGACTGTGGGGACCGTGTTCTTTTCTTTGAAGGCCCTGTTTTTTTCTCTGTAAACTATGTTGATGCCTCTTCTCAAAAAGCTCTACTTTTGTCTCATCTGACCAGAGAACATTTTTCCAAAACATTTTTGGTTTCTCAGGTAAGTTTTGGCAAACTCCAGCCTGTTCTTTTTTTTTTTTTTATGTCTCTGGGTCAGAAGTGGGGTCTTCCTGGGTATTCTACCATAGAGTTCCTTTTCATTCAGACACCGACGGATAGTACAGGTTGATAATATTGTACCCCTTGGACTGCAGGACAGCTTGAACTTGTTTGGAAGTTAGTCGAAGTTCTTTATACACCATCCGCACAATCTTTCGTTGAAATCTCTCATCAATTTTTCTTTTCCATCCACATCTAGGAAGGTTAGCCACATTGCTATGAGCTTTACACTTATTGATGACACTGCGCACGGCAGACACAGGAACATTCTGGTCTTTGGAGATGGACTAGTAGCCACATGCTTCCTCACATTTTTGCTTCTTAAGGTCCTCAGATAGTTCTTTGGTCTTCTTTCTTTTCTCCATGCTCGAAGCGGTGCAAACAAGGACACAGGTTGAGTCAGCTTTAATCCATTTTGACTGGCTGCAAGTGTGATTTAGTTATTGTCACCACCTGTTATGTGCCACAGATAAGTAACATGTGCTGTTAATTACACAAATTACAGAGGTATCACATGATTCTTCAAAGAGTGCCAATACTTTTGTCCGGCCCATTTTTGGAGTTTTGTGTAAAATGATTATGATTTAAATTTTTTTTTTTTTTTTTTTAAATCCATTCTCTGTGTTTTTTAATTGCAAGCAAAATAAATGAAGATATGACGACCAAAGCATTTGTAATTGCAATCATTTTCTGGGAGAAATTGAGCATTATCTGACAGAACTGCAGGGGTGCCAATACTTTTGGCCAGCATTGTATTACATCAACGCTATATATAAAAAAAACCTTCCGATTCAAGTAAAAATGACCTTTTTATACACTTTTGATTCCATTTTTTAACTAATTGGTTACCACTGATAATGATACATGTCCAATCCATTTGAACTGGGAGAGTTGGCGGCGAATGATCGGATCGAAAGAGTTAAATATTGTTTACAAAAAAATCATTTGTGACTCTGCTTCGCTCTGCTCCTAGAGGACGTTTGTCAGGCAAAGAATCTTCCGGAGCGCCCCCGGGGAACATTTATTATTCAACGACGCCATCCACAAAGAGGAACATTCTACTTTACTTGCAAATACTCAAACACAACGGTGATTATCCTGTCATGTTAATACAGCAATTTGGAAAAAACAATCTCCCCCCCCCATTCTAAACCATGACCGTCCGTCTGCCACGGCAAACAAAAACAGAGCGGGCGAAAGCCAGAGTGGGAAGCCAGCCTTGGATTAACGTGTCCTCGTGTGCACACGCTGGCCTGTGGAGCATCAATCAGCATCCGCGAAAATGCGGGACGACGTCATTCGATTCCGGAGACATTGGTTGTTTTCGGTAGAGTTTACGACCAGAGAGCCAAAGAACCTGAGCAGATAATTTCAATAATGATCATAGGAAGAGGAGTTAAACACTGGAAGTCCCGGTTTTTTGGGGGGCTATAAAGAAATACCAGAAAGGCGTCAAATGACTCAGATAACAAACTGACTAGTTGGGTTTGTCAAACAATAGACCACTCAAACAAGCAATCAAGCAGCCTAGGTGTGTGTGTGGGGGGGGGGTCACTCTGGATAGCTGCAATTTACGTCTTCATAATTTGCAAATCCAGATTTATTCATTCCTGGGTTACTGTAAAAATGATGAGAGGGCCATGTGGCATGAAAGTACAACTAGCATCCAGAACTGTTAGTTTAACCAGACTGTACATTTTAGAAAATTGAGAGTTAGAATATCTGGACCTTTACTTTGTCTTGACAAGTCCAACATTCAGTTGTCAAGATTTACAGTTTAATATGTTGCAGCACACAATGACCAAATAACTTTCCACAGCAGCTTAAAGTTAAATGATTGTTTTGTCACAGCAAACAAAGGCTTCAATATACAGTACATACTGTAAGCAAACTGCAGTTTTTGGAAGAAGTTAAAAAGTTGTCCGCCAGATTGCCTGCCTGAGCGGTCCACTGTCTGACAAAGCCACACTCAAGATGCTAATTGCAGCAATCCAACTCTGTGGTTTTGCAAGTGTGAATGGGAATGACTAATGAGAACCTCAATGCTCACAAAAAATATGCTGATTAGGGTCAGGTGACCCTTCTTTGGATACAAAAGGGATTTATTTCAACTGATCCACCATTGGTAGTTATAGAGTGCATTTCCTGCACATTTCAGTTGTTATAAAGCAACTTTAAAAGGTATGATGCTTCCTCTCACATTGGGAAATTTGCAGGATAGGCAAAAAAGTTCAAAAAGCTTTTAGGCATATAGTATCGTTCTACAGCACAAAGTTAAGCAAAATGATATCAATATATCATTTTAAAAAGGTGTCACCGTTAAAAAAAAAAAAAAAAAAAAAAAAGGAAGCAATGGCTCAGCACTACATTTTACGTACATTTTTTTACTTTTCAAATTACAAAAATCTAGTTTATACATTAAGGACTACCCAGATAGCAGACAAACATTGAATAAACGTTGATTTTCCATCAAAATCAGCAGTATGGTTGACATCGAAATTTTCGACGTCAAGTGACGTTGAAACAACGTTGTTCTGTGGTATGTCAGGCGATGGTTGGGTTAACATTGTTTTATAGTTGATGAACTGACAAATAGTTGATTTATGATTGGCCGGGAAATATGATTGAAAAGTCATTTAATTATGGATGAGCGGGCATTCTGGTCGAAAACACTGATTCAGCGTTGTTCCAATATAGTTAATAATAAGATTTCAACGTTGAAACAACATTGAGGGTGCAAAAGTGACGATTCAACAATATAAGATCGACAGCGGAATGTTGATCCAAAAACTTTTCAACGTCTGTCTGCTATCTGGGTAGACTGCACTGAACACATCATGCCCCCCCACACACGCATTTCTCCTTTCTCTTCGCACTTAAAAATAACACGTCGCCCCGCCACCGTTACGCAAGTGTATCAGTCGGCATCAAGGTCAGCGATGGAGGAAAAAAAAAAAAAAAACAGGAAAACAATGCAACAATTAGGTGTTGACGCTTGAAGGCTTTCTCTACTATTGTGTGTGGTGTTAGCCTGAAGGCTACATCAGCCTCTGATGGTGTGAGCTTCTGCGCCTTAGCTTCGCAACCCCCGGCTGAGGTCAACACAAACTCTAAAGGTCTTGAAAATATTATCCAAGTTCTTTCTAAAACACTAAATTGAACCGCGTTGTTCTGCTTTCACAGCTTGTTGTTTGCATACATGACCAAATTATTTGAATCCATGCGCTGCCATGAGTTAAAAGACAATCTCATTAAAAATAGCAACGTGCTAGGTTGTGACTTTTTACTAGAGGTTGACTGACATGGGATTTTCAAACGCCGATACCTAGAAACATTTCCAGCCAATTGGCGATATCCAAAGACAATTTTGTAAGCCAATATACTTATTTTTTTTAAAAGAACGTACTTTATGAAAGGCAAGTTTAAAAAAAAAAAAATTTTTTTATGCTTAAACAGCTTCAAATTTAAAACGACGACCTGAGACTTAAATGATTAATTCGGTCTAGTGCCACCAAACCAACAAACGCAGCACTTCTTTTTATGATTATACACATTCAGCAAGAACAGTACATTACACATTAGACTTAGGCAGCTTATAGACCCACAAAACTTGGCACACTTGGTCGAATTGGCCCAATTAGAAGATTCATTTTGGTTTTGAATAAGGGCGTGGCTGAGCCTCCTTTTTTGTAGGACTCTCTTCAATAGGGTTTTTTCTCCTATGTGTGTGAATGTATTTCTAATCCCCCCAAAAAGAGGCGAGTTTCAAGCATGTTAGGTTCTCATGAGATGATGAGAGGGGGACGATCTGCCACCAACCTGTCCAAGTGACCGTGCTGTCCGAGTTGCGTGACGTCCAAGTTGCACCAAACTGTGAGGGCCTGTTTAGTGTTGCTTGCAGGCAGTTATATTATTATAATCAGCTCGGTAGCACCTCCTATTTGGTAGGACCCTCTTCAGTAGGGTTTTTTTCTTCTAGGTGTGTGAATGTATTTCTAATCCCCCCCCCAAAAAAGAGGCAAGTTTCGAGCATGTTAGATTCTCATGAGATGATGAGAGGGGGACGATCTGCCACCACCCTGTCCGAGTGACCGTGCTGTCCGAATTATGCCAAGCTGTGAGGGCCCGTTCAGTCCTGCTTGCAGGTTGTTAGTATTATTATTATTCAAGATTTGTATTTACAATTAATTTGTTTTTCTATGTGTAATTGCTACTTGTGAATGTACCTGCGGGATTTATGAAGGATTTAGTATACGTTTTTGGGCTGTGGAATGAATTAATCGAACTATAATGTATTCTTATGGGAAAATCCCGGTTGGTATGCGACCATTTTCACTTCCAAACCAGGTCCTGGAACAAATTAAATGACTTTGTAGCGGTAATACTGTAGGTCTCATAAGACAAATAAGAATTTTCGGCCCAAAAAGAGACGGAAATTAAAAAAGCTGCCAAATACAACACTGCATACAGTATATAACAAGCATCATTATGATGCTTGACTGATTGTCAAAACAAAGTGCAGGTAGTACCCGGGTTACGACGTAGCCGGCTCACGTGATTTCGATTTCATGACACGCCGGAGTCTTGTCTGCCATCTTGTCTCCAGTACGTTGTTTTTTTTTTTTTTTTTGTTTTTTTTTTTAATATTAATGTTGTTAATGTTGACTTTTTCTTTTGTGATGCATGCTTTTATTTTGGCGCAGGAATTGTAGAGCAGGTAGTACTCCTGCACGCGAGTAAGGGCACATGTACACACGAGGAAGAGCGCATTTGCTCCCACAAAGATGTCGTGCAGCCAAGTGAGAGAGAGGGGGGAAAGATAACAGCTGCAAGCCTGCGTGCACATTTGTTGCTTATGAAGCATGACATGTACATAACACCTTTTGTACTGTTTATTGTAGGGCTGTCCCTAATGACTATTTTTGCCCCGATTAGTCAGCAGACTATTTCTATAATTAGTTGACTCATCTAATCTATGGCGGAAAACACAGACAAGACTGAAAAAGCAGTTTCCGCTCTTGCACTCCTTTTTAAAGGAAACTGCTGTATTTTAAGACAAAACAACTGTTGTGTTTGATAGAATATGTCAATATGCCGCCATAGCAGATTCATGGCGCATAAAGTCCTCAAACTATTTTTAATTTGTCCGTTTTACACTGAAAACCCCCGTTTATAGACGTCGTGCAACCGCTTTTGTTTCAACCCAGCTTTAAAACAAAGGTAATTATATTATTCAAAATGTCTGTCGTTTTTAGCATAGAATCATTAACTGATGTCTCATATTTCGTTTTAAAGAAATGACTTTAAAAAATTATTCACTCGCATATTTTAAACTTTTAAACAAATTATGTCACAATGAAAAAAATGGTGTCTGTAAAAAAGTCACGGATATCTACCACATAACTATCGGTTAATTCTATTTTTTTCGTTACTGTTGCATTTTCTCTGATATGTTAGATAATAAATAATCGATCCAAACAAAGAAAAATTGAAATCAAACATTTAAAAGGATAAATATATAAAAAAAAATATCTCGACCACCCCTTGATGTCTGTGATTTCTGCATCGCGACCCTTGTAATATTACCATGTTTTACCCATAAAATCCCCAAAAAATCCAGCTATGGCCATTTACAGCTGTGTCTTCACACTCAGTGATACATGCTACATGGAGCTTTTGGGTCGAAATATGGTAAGTACGCGACAATATCTCATTAAAGTCATGGTGTCTGTAATTCTGCTCTCGCCTCCAGATAGGGTTTTGCTGTTTAAAAAAAACATAATTTTTTTTTTTTTTTTTTTTAAATGCCCTCCTATTCAAAATTGTTTTTTCCCCAGAAAATTGAGATTTTAAGCTTTCCAATGATGTATCACACATGCATATCGGACAATTTTGAAAGTTGGCCAAATTGGGGGTCTCAGTGAGGAACTTCAGGTCACCTGATTGTTTTCCGCCCTTTACAAATATATATATGTTATATAGGCCTATATATATATATATATATATATATGTATAATTTTTTTTTTTTACTAAACAGGCAAAGAAATTTGTTTGGACACTTATCAATTCACAAAAAACATTTTGGAACATTTAATTTCTTTACTAAAGTACAAATAAACACATAAATAACAATAGTAAATCACAAATAAACAATGAGGTCAAATGCTGATCGCATTATCTAGTGACTTCGCCTTTCCAACATGATTCAAAACGGTTCTTTAAAAAAATAATAATAATAATGTTCACCTGAAGTACGTTCGCTAAACCACTAACCGTAAGCTTTACACTCCACAAAAAAAGCACTTTTTGTGATCGATACTGGAATTGGTATTCCTGCATTGGTGTCAGTCATAGATGTCAGTAATACATTTTTTTTTTCCTTCATTTTTTTCATTCACAAATGCTGTTAACTAGCGATTTTTCATGTTTGAAGTGTCACCTTTTAACCACAAGTTTGCGTTTTGGAGAAGACTGCCAATGTTTTATAGCAGGCTAAAGTAGGTTGTCTTTTTTCCCCATTAGCTTTAATGTAGCAATGCTAACGTTTACAGTGTTTAATATAGATGTGTTTCCTTATTTTCTATGTCTGAACTTTAGTTCTACGGCGTGTTAATGAACAATAAACATGTGTGAAAAGAACTTGAGTCTCATATGCCATCAATACGCATGTGTGCATATACGCACAAATTTATGCACGCATGTACGCACGCGGCAACAAAACGAAGCGGTGAAAATTACCACCCTCATTTTTATCTACCGTGCGATAAATGGACTTATTGCAAACCACGACAGGCTTAGCAACTTCAATAAAAATGTCGTTCGTTACCGTATTGGCCCGAATATAAGACTGTTTTTTGCATTGAAATAAGACTGAAAAAGAGGGGGTCGTCTTACATACGCGGTCTAGACATTATACCCATTCACGACGCTAGATGGCGCCAAATATCATTGAAGCGATGTTCTGTCATGACAGATCTCAGCTATTCTCCCCATTCACGACGCTAGATGGCGCTTGATATCACCGAAGTGATGTTCTGTCATGACAGATATCAGCTACTCTCAAGTTTAACCAGTTTGCATTATTTTATTGCAATGTTTTGCCTTATTCAGATTTGTTTCAAGACTACAGTTACAGTTAGACTTTGATGGTTAATGCAGTTATTGCAATTTTGTTGTTTTATCACAATAGATTGGTTTATTTACATTTCAAAAGCCAGAATCCATTCATTTACTAATGTGATTGCACTTTAGTTAACATATTTAAAATGTTCAGATATTAAGATTTGAAGGAGGCAAAATAAGTGCTTTTAAATACTTTTTCTCTCAAATATATTGTTATAATCATTTGTTTCAGATGTACTGTTATTATTTTCTGTATAAAAATTAATTTGGTGTTCAAAAAGTCTTTTTTCAAAGTTGAGTCTTTAAAAAGAGGGGGTCGTCTTATAATCATGGCCGTCTTATATTCGGGCCAATACGGTAGTTAGATGGACTTACGATCTGCCAGCTTTTTGTCTCGCTTGTTGTCTCCTGTTGTCTTCCAAAATTACACTATATCATTTTGAGTCACTGCTGATTCATTTGGGGGAGATTCCTGGGTCACTTTCAGTTCTGGAACCCAAAATCAACAGGAAGTGACCCAGAAATTTCATAAAATCAGGATGTGACCCAGAAATGTCCTAAAATCAATAGGAAGTGACTTAAAGTAAACAGCAAATGACCTGAAATGCCCCAAAATCAAACTCATTGGTTGCCATTGACCGTCATAGATGTCCAATCCGTTTGAAGTGGAAGGGATGGCAGAGACTCTCCTGCTTCAAATGAATTGGATGTCTGGACAAGTGATAAACTCAATTCAATTCACAGCAGAAGGATGAAAAGAGCTCGTTTTTCTGTTTATTACTTGTATAATATAGAATGATTTCCTGACCCATATACCGATAATCGTTATATCGCCATATCGTGACTTATGCGGAAATTCGGATTACGTCGCCAGTGTAGGGAAGGCAACTCGTTCGTAACCTGGGGACCACCCATATCTGTATCGAAGTGCCAGAAAGACTGGTTGAAACAGTGATGTTGAAAAAAAGAATCTGAATTAAGTGTTGTCATATGCTTGACTGGAACTATTGTTCAGAATGACTCGTCGTAACAAAGTCACAAACTCCCCGCGGAATCATTTGTGCCATCCTGTCACAAATCATTTTTAAGGCTTTCTTCTGATGTTATCAATAACGCTGTCGTTCACGACTCACATTAGCGACTATTACCACGTTTAACGGTCTAACCAAAGTGCCACAGCGTCATTCAAATGTGCCCTCGCGCTTCATATATTGATCTGGACTACCGTTACAAACATTAGCCTACATTACCTCCGGCGTGACCTTATTTGATCTTTAAACGAATAAAAAGGAGTCGATATCTGCAACGAAGAAGCAAAGAGCAGCCATTAAGCGACCAGTGACAGAGCTGATTACATTCTTCCTGCCTGGGTTGCGACCCCATTCATTACTTAAAGGCTCTTCTGTTAAGGTGTTCCCTCGGGCCACTATAAATATTTGACATCAGAGTCGGGGACAGTGAAGGGACAAAGGAGTCCTACACAACTATGTAATACCACTTTACTCCTTGAGAGGCATGTGTGAGCCAGTACGGGGTTTGACAGTCTGTCATTTTCACTTTATTCTTGGTTCCCTAGTGGAGTCATATGAACTGGAAATATGAGCGTGTGAGTTGGGAGAGAGCTATTAGAAGAGTGGTGGTGGGGTGTCGATGAAATCCCGCCCGTGCCGTCTGGCAGATGACGATGTGTCATCTGGACCAGTGGAATCAAAGCTTATGAATTATGAATTGGAAAGGCCTGTTGCCTTCCTGTTAATGCAATAGAGGAAATAATTACCACGATCAATAAATCTAAAATAATACACCATGTAAATTTAACAAAATGACAAATTAATCACAACGTGGCATTCTGTTTCCCGTCTGCATAGGCAACAAAAAAATAATTTAACTCATTAAATGTTTTCCCAATTATACAATTAAGGAAATTGACTCATTTCGATCCATTTTGACTGATCACTGCCAGTCAAAATAGATTGGATGTCTCTTGTAGTCAGTGGGTGTTTTTAATACATTTCTTCTTCTTTTACTACCTACCACAACATAAATGTGAATACAATGCCCTGGCTGGCAGTAAGTAGGGTTGCCACCTTCCTAATGAAGAAAAAAAAAATAGGCCGGCTTGATAACAATCACCCAGTAATTTTTTTTTTTTTGCATGTGAAAAGGATTAATAATTTTAATATTATACTAATTTTACCCAAATAGGAATTAGATACATATTTGAGTGATATGAGCACATGAAAAAACAATCTTTATCAACAATGTATTTTTAATACATAATATAATTGAATAAAATTGACATCTATCCTGCTCAATTTAAATATAATACCGTATTGGCCCGAATATAAGACGGCCCTGATTATAAGACGACCCCCTCTTTTCCAAGACTCAAGTTTGAAAAAAAAAAAAAAGACTTTTTCAACACCTAATTAATTTTTATACAGAAAATAATTACAGTACATCCGAAACAAATGATTATAACAATATATTTGAGAGAAAAAGCATGTTATTTTGCCTCATTCAAATCTTAATATCTGAACATTTAAATATGTAAACTAAAGTGCAATCACATTCTTAAATGAATGGCTTCTGGTTTTTGAAATGTAAATAAACCAATCTATTGAGATAAAACAACAAAATTGCAATAACTGCATTAACCATCAAAGCGAAGTCTAACTGTAACTGTAGTCTTGAAACAAATCTGAATAAGGAAAAACATTGCAATAAAACAATGCAAACTGGTTAAACTAAAAAGAGTAGCTGAGATCTGTCATGACAGAACATCGCTTCAATGATATCTGGCGCCATCTAGCGTCGTGAATGGGGAGAGTAGCTGAGATCTGTCATGACAAAACATTGCTTCGATGATATCTGGCGCCATCTAGCGTCGTGAGTGGGTATAATGTCTAGATCGCGAATATAAAACGACCCCCTCTTTTTCAATTTTATTTCAATGCAAAAAACACCGTCTTATATTCGGGCCAATACGGTAATAAAAAAAAAAAAAAAAATTAACCCAGTCCTCCTCAAATAGTGGGGTTGCGTGTGACCTCGGGGCAAGTACTTTTTGCCGTACTAGAATGTAAATGAATGTAAACTAAATGTAATTGCACATTCAACCAGTGGGTGGCAGTGGCACTCTCATTTTCAGAGTGTGCACAGTATTTTTGCACCAAACAAGAGCACACAGCACAGAGCGGGATATTTGAACTCTCCCGAAAGCTAAGACGAGGAAATATGACACAGCGTATGTAGAGTTTGGGTTCAATTTTAATTAAGTGGATGACAAGGAAAGGTCGGTATGTTTATGCTGACTAAAAATGTTGGCAGCGGACAGCATGAAGCTAAATCGATTAATATGCCACATAAAGACATTCGACCATTCGACCCCAATCACATTGGTAAGTCGCTTAAATTTTTTCTGCGAAAACGTGCCAAATATTTCCAACAATCACCCTGCTTTGTCAGTGCTACATCAGTAAACCAGCGAGCACTGTTAGCATCATATAAGGTGGTATACCAAGCTGCTCAGTGCAAAAAAATCCCACACTATAGCAAACGAGCTGACACTGCCTGCAGCACTAGACATGGTGGACGATACAAGTGCTACAAAAATTAAAACTGTCTTTCTGTCCAATGACACTGTCGTTTTTGTTTTATAAATTGTCTTTTTGGTTAAATTGTTTGGCATATTGTGCTTTGAGTAGGCATGTGCCGGTATGATATTCTGATGGTATGATAACCTTAAGTCAAAATATCAGTTTCACGGTATAACAGTATTGGAATTACAGCTCTAAAATCAAGGGCGTGGGTTTGGTCTCAACATTGGTAGGGACGTTATAACAACATAACCTGCGTGTACACTTTTTGCTGGGGACAGGACATTAATAAGACCAAACAACTTGTTTGAACGAGGGTCAGGACAACATTTCTCACAAATATGAACCCAATTAATTGATAGGCTAAATGACAAATGCAAAATAAATGTACTGAATTATACAAACTTTCATGCGTATTGGTTCAGGTGATAACACCGTTCGATTCAAACCTGTTTTCAAAAACTACTAAAGAAGATCTTGAAAACCTCCAGAATAAATGTCTGGGTTTTTTTTTTAGCAAATTTAAATTGCAATATTTGAAAATGACTTCAATTATATTAACATATACAATAAATACAAACTTGTTAATTCTCTCCTTACTATTCAGGAATGCAAAAAAATATACATTTGACCACTCAACATTGTCTATATTTAACTGCAAACACTTCAGTCAGGGAATAACAAAAATAAATAAAAATGGAGCCTTCCTGCAGGTAAAACACTAATGCTTTTGTTCACAAGCACAGCAGAACTCAACAAAAAAATTAAAGCTCCTTTGGGCTGCTCTAAGACCACATAAGCAAAATAAAAATGAAAACCTAGGAGAAAGGGGTAAACCTCGATTGACCTCATTTCTCAAATTTTAATTAAACAATAGAAAACATACAGGACAAACATACTTCTCTCTAAGCTGCTTCCTACTCAAGTTTTGCAGGTTAGAAAATTCACAATTTAATGTTATGCTAACTCTGATGCAGGTTGGACTTTCAATTGCAAAATTTGTGGTATGTTCCCCACCTCACAACATTGACGTCTTTTTAGATCACTTGCAGTGGCTGCGGGCCGGGAAAAAAAAAATCCTCCTATTTGAAGGGGGCTTAGGAGGCGGCATGTTGTCAATATGTTGTGTAACTCATCAACCAATCAAACGTGCTTTTGAGGACAAAAAAATGGACCGGCACATTCAGCTAGTGAAAAGGGGTAAATCTGGACATAATGAAAATAATTCACTTAATAATGGTAGGGTCAATTCTATCCTTTTAACACATGGTAAGAATCTAAATACTTATATAACTAAAGTAATTATATAATGCAAATACAGTTGCTCAAAAGTTGGTGGGGACAATTTGAGCATCCTAAAAAGTTGGTAGTTTTATGTCCCTACGCAAACCTATGCCCTTGTCTAAAATGTGTGACTTTGAGACACCTGGGTTTAAAAACTGTTTTCCATTGAACAGGATTTTTATTTTTCAAAACATTAGCAAATTTGAACATAACCATAATGTTAAGTTAAAATACAATAAAAAATATATATTCTAAATAAAATTAAATGCAGACCTTCAGGTGAGCCTAAACCCACAGCCACAGTTCATCATTATTACTATCAGAACAAAAATAATTGAATTATTTTCCATAAAAAGCATGTGTGTATGACTCGTATCATGTTTACATTATACACATACTCTCTCAACACAGACAGTTGCCAGAGAGAAAAAAAAGACCATGCTGTTAACTCTCATAGCTGGTGGGAAACCTTAATGACAGTGTTTGCCAACCTTTAATTTTGTATAAATGTGAAATCATATTGGAGATAATGCCTCCTCGGCAGCCACCCTCCGCAAACATGTCTTACATGTCGGATGGCCCTCGTCTGAGCCGCGCCATCTGTAACTTTTCTGTACCTGAAGTATTCCCAAACCAGCGATTTCATTGTCTTCGATGGGGGAAAAAGTTCAGGAGTTTCACCTCCTCTGGCCATCGTGTAGCACAGCTGATTCACTGACACAGAGCAACATCCGGTGGGAGAGGGGTGAGCCTTGCAGCTGGAAGCGAAGGATTTCTCCATGCATTTTTGGGACATTAAAAATAGCTACCGGATTTTTCGGACTATAAGTCGCACCTGAGTATAAGTCGCACCAGCCATAAAATGCCCAACGAAGAGGAAAAACACATATATAACTCGCACCGGAGTATAAGTCGCATTTTTGGGGGAAATTTACTTGATAAAATCTAACACATAGAACAGATATGTCATTTTGAAAGCCAATTTAATATAAAAGTACTATAGAGAACAACATTCTGAATAAGTGTACAGTATGATGTTACATGATGCATGAACAACGAAATGCGAATATACTGTCCCCACTAGGACGCTACGGCTCGGTCCTGGCTATACAGCGAGCTAAACTCCTAAATGACGATGCTGGACGTCCGTATAATTTGCTGAATCAATTTGGTCCTCTATACCAAACAGGTTGGCATCAACGTAAATAAATGATAATTAGGTGCTATTACAGCAATGACACAAACGGTTAGCATGCGTTCGCTAGCATTGGCACATCGTTCAAACAACCACACAACTGACTCTAAGTGTCCGATCGCAGGTGGAAAACTCACAACAACAACAACAACAACAACAGAAAAGACAATACACACAGGTGTTGCCTCTGTAGAGATATTTTGCAAGCATAAACAACGAACGTCGGTTCGCAGCTGTGTCTCTCTCTCGCCCACTAGCTCAAAGACACTGCATAACTGTCAGTCTTCTTCTGGCGTGCGATGGCTATTCTTCTCGTAAAAACGTGCAAGTGCGCCCCCACGTGGGCGTGAAAGCGCCAAACTAAAAGCATGCATTTCAATATAAAAAAGTCAATAATACAATTGAACACATATTGCCAAAGGCAGAACGCGAACGTGGCCTTAGCTATTAAGAGTTATTCAAATAACTATAGCATAAAGAACATGCTAACAAGTTTACCAAACCATCAGTGTCACTCCAAGACACCAAAATAAAATGTGAAATGATATGATAATGTGTTAATAATTTCACACATAAGTCGCTCCTGAGTATTAAGTCGCACCCCCAGCCCAACTATGAAAAAAAACTGCGACTTATAGTCCGAAAAATACAGTAATACCTTTGGGTCAGTATGATGGAAAATCTTTGCGGTTTTGAAACTGACGTTTTCATACCACGGTATACCTTGAAACCAGTAATCGCCACATGTCTAGGTCCGCATTACCTTTTTTTTATTCGGGCAAATTGATACGCTTTAAGTCTTTTCTTTTCTGCTACAAAAACAAAATGTAAATAAAATTATACTTTATCATAACTTGATCAAATTTACTTTTTTTTTTTTGATAACACATTGTGAACATGTGACGGAAACTATGGCGCTTTTTCGTCTCGTTCTCGTCTCGTCAGATTGTGAACATGTGACGGAAACTATGGCGCTTTTTCATCTCGTCAGACGAAAACTGGCATTCGTCCCGTTATGTTTTAGTCTCCCGAAACACGTTTTACCCAGTTATCGTCTCGTCATGAAAAAAAATGTTCGTTTTCGTTGCAGTCATCATTGATGAAAACAACCCTACTAATGAGTGAGTTCAAATTAATAATGAAAAGAACGACCATCAAACACCACGCAAAATGATGAAAACGTGTTCTATAAATGATTTGACATTTTGGCAGTGAAGAAACTAATTATGGTTTGCCTCGCGGGAACACCCCCCCCCCATTGCTCCCATTTACTCGATGTAAGCCCCTCGTCCCCCCCCGCTGCCAGCACTTCCACTCACTGATCATTGCAACAACAATGATGGAGGCCACGCATCAAAGGATGAAAAAGTTCACAGGAACCCTCTATGGCTGTGTGTGTCAGAAGGGGTGGGGCTGGATAGAGACCACACACCCCAAAAAAATCCAGCCAGGTCATGTGACCGAGGCGGGGATGAATGGTTCTTTTTGGATGGGCGGAGGAGGAAGTCATGGAAACAGGTCTATAGTTCCATTGTCTGACCGTCTCTATATATGTGTTGCCTTCTTCATTCACAACAGGAGGAGGAAAACCGCCTCCATCATAAAACAGTGTCCTCTCACACCCCCGCCATTACGGCGAGTGGACGCGGACAACCACGCGAAAGCTAACTTTAGCTTTCAAAACCACTGCTTTGCAAACGAGGCCTGCTTTGAGGAGTGGGGAAAAAAACAAGCAGGTCATTATGACTCGCTCTAGTTTCCACATTGTGTAACCAGTCAAACCATGCGAGTGTAGGGCAAAATCAATAGAAGCTCCTCGCACAATAGCAGAATCTCTTGCATGATATTAAATAGGGGTGGGAACCTCTGGGTAGGTCACGATACGATACCAGGCTGATAACGATGACCTTAAAATATGGTGATATAACAACTGTAATCATTTTAGGATGTTTTACTATACAAGAAACTGAATTGAACCGAGTTGATCACTTGTAGACGTCCAATTCATTTGAACTGGGAGGGTCATCCCTCCCATTTCAAACAGATTGGACGTCTATGGCGGTCAATGGCAACCAATGAGTTTAATTTGGGGGCATTTTGTGTCATTTGCTGTTGATTTGGGGGCATTTATGGGCAGATGTGGGTAATAACTCGTTACATGTACTCCGTTACATTTACTTGTGTAACTTTTTGAGAAAAATGTACTTCTAAGAGTAGTTTTACCAAGCCATACTTTTTACTTTTACTTGCAGGCATGAAAATGGGTCAGGGGTTGAAAAGGTGAGAAGGGTGTGGAGGAAATATGTTCCGGTACACCGTACAACTCGGGCTGTCCTAAACGACTACCATATTTTTCGGACTTTAAGTCGCAGTTTTTTTTCATAGTTTGGCTGGGGGTGCGACTTATACTCAGGAGCGACTTATGTGTGAAATTATTAACACGTTATGATATCATTTCACATGTTATTTTGTTATTTTGGAATGACACTGATGGTTTGGTAAACTTGTTAGCATGTTCTTTATGCTATAGTTATCTGAATAACTCTTAATAGCTATGGCCACGTTCGCGTTCTGCCTTTGGCAATGTGTGTTCAATTTTATTATTGACTTTTTTATATTGAAATGCATGCTTTGAGTTTGTGGCACTTTCACGCCCACGTGGGGAGCGCACTCGCACTAGTTTACGTGAAGAAGAGCGCTCACACGTCAGAAGACGACAGACAGCTACGCAGCTCTCTGTGAGTGAGCGAGTTAGCGAGAGAGAAACACGGCTACGAACCTACATTCATTGTTTATGCTAGTAAAATATCTCTTCATGGGCAACGCCTGTATGTATCATCTTTTCTGTTGTTGTTGTGTGTTTTCCACCCGCGATCGGACACTTAAAGCCAGTTGTGTGGTTGTTTGAACGATGTGCTAATGCTAGCGAATGCATGCTAACCGTGTGTGTCAGTGCTGTAATAGCACCTAATTATCACTTATTTACGTTGATGCGAACCTGTTTGGTTTCGTGTACATAATTGATTCAGCAAATTATACAGACGTCCAGCATTGTCAATTGGGAGTTTAGCTCGCTGTATAACCAGGACTGAGCCGTAGCGTCCTGGTGAGGAAAGTATATTCACATTTCGTTGTTCATGCACTGTACACTGTACACTTATTCAGCATGTTGTTCTCTATTGTATTTTTATATTAAATTGCCTTTCAAGATGACACATCTGTTCTATGTGTTGGATTTTATCAAGTAAATATCCCCCAAAAATGCGACTTATACTCCAGTGCGACTTATATATGTTTTTGTTCTCTTTGTTGGACATTTTATGGCTGGTGCGACTTGTAGTCCGAAAAATACAGTAATTTTCTCCCGGTTAGTCAGCCGACTAGTTTTACGATTTGTCGACTAAACTAATACTTTTTTCCCTTTTTTTCCCACTAATTTAGCAATGAAATTTTTGATGACGCTTATTAATTCACAAAAACATTTTGGAACACTTCAATTCTTTGTTAAAGTACCAATAAACACGTAAATAACAATAAATTGCAAACAAACAATGAGGTCAAATGCTGATAGCATGAACTAGTGACAAAAAATGGAATGTAAAGAGATTCAGAACACTGACTTCACCTTTCCAACATGATTCAAAACAATTCTTAAAAAAATATCTGGCATTAATATTAAAGTATACTACAATATATAATCATTGCCAATCAGATTTTTCATAAAAGGTGTAATTTTAAATCTATTCTTAGTACAGATGTCCCGATCCGATATTTGGATCGGATCGGACGCCGATATGGGCAAAAAAAATGCGCATCGGTATCGGATCGGAACACAGAAAAATTCCGATCCAGACTTCCGATCCAGTTTTTTTCAACGTCCGGGTCGGGTTTTCCAGCACACCGATTTACATAATCCATTCCAGTTTTTGCTTCGGTTTCCCTAAAATCCAGTCCGCATTTTACGGCACACCTTCAACAAACTACATTTACATTACCGTCTCCCAATTTACCGAGAGACTTTATCGGTAAAAATGTCAGCTGTGTGGGATCATTTCACCTTAAAGGACGACAAAGACGAAGAGGCAGAGTGCAACATATGCCACAATAAAGTCATGCGTAGTGGTAAAGCTGTAAGAAGTTTTAATACAACCAACCTAATCAAGCATTTAGTGAAATACCACCACAAACAATATGAGGAGTATGTTAAGAAAATCGAAGACAAAAAGAAAGGTCCTACGCAACTAACACTGGCAGAAACTTTTGCTACGCGTGACAAACTGGCACTCGACAGTTCCAAAGCCCAGGGAATAACAAGAGTCATTGCCGAAGAATTCATTCTGTATGACGAGCCATTATCTCTCGTGAGTAAAGACACACCATCCAACACTTAGAAGCACGGTACAACATGCCCAGCCATCATTACATCCTTGAGCGATTCGGCCGTGGAAGATTCGAGAACGATTTACAAACATCCAAATTCCGATTATTGAAATATGTCAAGTAAAGCGGAACTACTACACAGCGCGGTCTTCGGGACGCAATGAGAAACTGACCGCATTGAGTCCCGAAAGTAAACATAATGCTTGTCATGGACCCGGGTAATGCCAATGCTCAACTCACGGCTTTAGCTCAAATCATGCCGCTGGATAAAAAACACAAGAATACCTGACTGCTGCTGACAGCCGCTACAAACTAGCAACATTGAAGTATTGAAAACAAGATGCGTTAGTAAACAGCCGCCATCTTAAAGCAAAAGACTTCCCTAGTAGGTTGTTGTGAACCTTCCAAGCGAACCTAATGAACTTTTTATCTAAAATACTCCTAAATCGGCAAAATCTTGACTTGAATCTATCTTCAAAACAGTTTTAAAACTTTCACATGTCGAAAGTAGACAGAAGGAAAATTATGGAATAACGGGAGCAATTTTAACAACTTTTAACATTTGATTCGCAAAATTAAATGAATTGAATGTAGTTTAAAGCTGCTGATACAGAATAGGGACTTGAGTATTTTATTTACTGTTTTAAAATGTTAACTTGATACTGAAATAGTCGTTTATTTAAACCTGAGAGGTTTTTTTATACAATTTTTGTAACTAATGCACGAAACATTAAAAGCATCTAATAGCTTGGGGGATTTGTAGGATTTTCCACTGAGGTTGTTGGTGTGTTTTGCTTTTTTAAGACAGTTTACAATATTATTTGCACGTTTTACTGACTGACTATGCCATTTCTGTTTGTTATTTATAATGTTTTGTGTTTGTTACACAGGTCAGTTTCTTGTTACCAACCGTTGTGTGTTATTCAAACTCACCTAATTCAGCTGGCTAGTTGTTATCAAGAGTACTAAAACCTTTTTCAACATGAGTCTGACAACTAAGTAAGGAGGCTAAATAACTTTAAACTTTAACACATGCTCAGATAGGTCGGTATCGGCCAGTATCGGTATCGGATCGGAAGTGCAAAACAATATCGGTATCGGATCGGAAGTGCAAAAACCTGGATCGGGACAGCCCTAATTCTTAGTGTAGAATCTGAATTCTGAAGTACTGTATGTGGGATTAACTCCAGAAATCGTTATTTATATAACGAACATGACATGCTTTTATTTTGAAATGTTTACCGGAAGTACTTTTGCTAAACCGCTCACAGTTAGCTTTACACTCGGCAAAAAAACTTTTTGTCTTTGCATGTGGTGTCTGTAATCTTTTTTTCGTTTGCAAATGCTGTTAACCAGCGATTTTTCATGTTTGAAGTGTCACCTTTTAACTGCAAGTTTGCGTTTTGGAGAAGACTGCCAATGTTTTATAGCAGACTAAAGTAGGTTGTCTTCCCCCCCCCCATTAGCCTCAATGTAGCAATGCTAACGTATACAGTGTTTAATATACATATTTCCTTATTTTGCATGTTTGAACTTCTACGGCGGGTTGATAACCAATAAACTTCTGTGAAAGGAACTTGAGTCTCATATGTCATCAAAACGCACGTGTACACACATGCACAATATATGCACGCACGCGACGAATTACAGCCTTCAATTTTTTTTTACTGTGCGATAAATGGACTAACTGCATAACGCGACAGGCTTAGCTACGTCAATAAAACATGTCGTTAGTTAGTTAAATAGACTTCCAAACTAGGTGACGGTTTTTTAGGTGTTCATTCACAGCCGACGTGCAGCCAAGCTTGGCATTTAAGAGACAGGACAACAGTGAACCCTCCTTTGTTTCGTTGAAATAAGTCAATGTTTTGGCCACTCTGGTGCGCTTTTTCGGCTTTGTGCCACTTTCCTCGCTTACATACCAAGTGTCCGACATAAAAAATCTCTCCACCCCCCCTCCCCTTAAAAAATTTCTCCGATCTATTTCACCGAAAGGTTTCGTGCCTATACTTGAGTAGATTTGTGAACAAGAAACGTACTCCTCAACTTTGGGCTAACCTTTATTCTACATATTAGATTTTTTTTTTTTTTTTTTTTGCCAGCGATGCCAAGAGTAGCGCTTCCAATTTCACCAATGAGACATCGCAACAATAATCACATGACTCCGTTATACCACTAAAACGCAAGCTTACTGTTTTATGATCACGCCAACCTGTTCAATCGTGTGGCGTTGTTAAAGCACCGTAAAAAATGATTTTACAGAGCGCTGCCCTCAACATGACTTAAACTTCTCTCTCCGTTTTTATTTGGCGCCGATTGACCACGGAAAAGCAGAGACCCACCTCTGTTTATGGGCAACTTGCTGTTGATTTTGGGTTACAGAACAGGAAATGACCAGCGAATCTTCCCAGTAATTCAAAAAGGAAGTGACCAGTAAATGCTCCGAAAATCGGAAAGGTTGTCTGCGAATGTTCTGGTTTCGAATTAAATTCGTATGTAGAGGTACCACTGTATTATGAAGAAACGAAGCATTAAAAGGAAGTTTTGCAATAAAGTGCAGGAAATGGCAGCTTTAGAGAGAAGTGTAAGACAAAGTATGTATCACAAAAAGGCCCCATTAATGAAAACCGTCATGAAGAAGTGGTGCAACATGGGAGAAACAAGCTTCGCAACAAAGCAAAGCAATAAAGCTGCATAACTATGGTTTGTAACAAAGAAGCATCTCAACCAAATGAATGCACAACCCGAAAACCAAGCAGCGCTACACTACATCATGACAGAGGCCAAGCAATTCAACTTAATGAAATGATACAAGCCAATACAATTCAACGTGAAACCTAACCATGTGGTTTATAATAAAACCAGCGGCGCTACGAAGCGTAACAATGCTTTGAAACAAAGTGGTGCGGCAAAACAAAAGAACAAAAAGCCGAATCATTCACAACATGCCATCTTTTGTTCAATTCTTTAACCAGATAATCACATTCCCGAAGACGTATTACGACAGCGGGGCTTGTACATGCTAATTAAGAGGCGGTGGCGGTTGATGACAGGTGCGAGTGGAAGAAGCGCCTCCATCTTCACGATGAGGTGGCGTGCGCCTCCCGGAATAGAAACTCAGCTGCCTTTATGCAAGAACAACGCCGTAGCTTAAGGCTAAGTTTGGCTCATTTCATAAACGTAACGTTTCCTGGCCCGCAGCAGCACTCGCTTGTGCACGCACCTTGTTGAAAAAGATTTCTGCTAATACAGGAGCATGCATTCAACACATTGGGATACAAACAAGACTTTTTAGTTCAAATATCCTTGTTTGGGAGTTTTGATTTAACATTTCTTTGAAAAAAAAACAGTCGGAGTGTAGCTACACAACCAAATGGTGAATTTAGCATGAGTTTTGAGTGTCACAACATGAGCAATGTCATAAACAAGTACGATAACATAGTAGCAAGTATATTTGAAGACAAAACATTCTGGATTAACAATTAATCCAAAAACGTTTAAATAATTGATTATGTAAGGATAGTATGAAGTGATTTATTCATCTGTTGTTTAAGCCACATAATGGCAAACTAAATCCCCAAAACTGAGGATTTCATTAGTGTTATACGCGACTTAGC
Source organism: Corythoichthys intestinalis (assembly GCF_030265065.1). NCBI lineage: Eukaryota > Metazoa > Chordata > Actinopteri > Syngnathiformes > Syngnathidae > Corythoichthys > Corythoichthys intestinalis. Next base: position 30,856,467 of record NC_080416.1, read on the forward strand.
TGGCTTTAAAGCCAAAAGGCTAACAATGCACACATGATTCGAAAGCTTTTTTAATGTTATTTTTAAACGTCAAGAGCTTAACTGCACACGCTTGTGGCAAGCTGGCATGTGCGTCGTGGAGTTAAATGGGACGTAAACGATCGGTCATGCCGGGTCAGGAAATTTCCGCTGCAAAAGTAGACGGGATAGGTCGCGTACACGTGTGAGCTGCTGGTTTTCCCAGCAGTAAAGGAGTTCTTGGACAAGGTCAACATTCGGGCATCCTTGAAATCAAAGCACTGCAAACGAAAAGGGAATAACCCACAGCTCCAGTAGCGCTAACGACGCGTGCTAACTAGCTGTTAGTCGCCTTGCGTCATAAATAAAATCAGTAAAAGCACACTAAAGAGGCGTACAGGAGGTCAAAAATGTACGCGTAACATTTAACTTTGCTTTTAGCAGGGTCAGCCATGGTTTGGAGAAAGGCATAAGCATATTCAAAGATAAGGAAGCGCAACGGTTCGCTACTAATGCTATATATGAACAACAAAAAGATTAGATGAAACCTCCTAACATTGGAATTAGGCATGTGCTGGTATGAGATTCTGACGGTATGATAACCGTAAGCCAAAATATCAGTTTTACGGTGTTGCAATTAAAGCTCTAAAATGTGTTACTTTGAGAAAAAAAAAAAATTCTCCCATTGAGTATGATTTTCATTTTCAAAATATTAGCAAATCGGAACACAAGTATAATGTTGGGTTAAAATTAATGAAAAAATTTTTTAAAATAACAAATTTTCTAAATATAAATAAAATAAATGCAGTAATTTAGGTGAGCCTAAACCCACAGCAACAGCTCAATATTACCATCAGAACAAAAATTATTGAATTATTAATAGGGTTTTTCCGATCATGTTTTTTTGCTCCCGATCCGATCCCGATCGTTTTAGTTTGAGTATCTGCCGATCCCGATATTTCCCGATCCGATTGCTTTTTTTTGCTCCCGATTCAATTCCAATCATTCCCGATAATTTTTCCCGATCATATACATGTTGGCAATGCGATAAGAAAAAAAATGAATAAAACTCGGACGAATATATACATTCAACACATACATACATATGTACTGTATTTGTTTATTATGACAATAAATCCTCAAGATGACATTATTAACATTCTTTCTGTGAGAGGGATCCACGGATAGAAAGACTTGTGACTTTGTATATTGTGACTAAATATTGCCATCTAGTGTATTTGTTGAGCTTTCAGTAAATGATACTGTAGCCATGCCCAAATGCATGATGGGAAGTGGAACCATGACTGTGCGTAGTGCTACCAATTGATATATCTTCTCTGTGTTGGGAAATAACATAAGGTCTTAAGAAAAAGATCAATCGCTACCTTGCTTCCCCACATTGCTTCCCATGATATTTCTAATAGTAGGGAGAGGGATTGTCAGGCTCTAGCCAATTAAAAAAGGCTCCAAAGGCTGCCAAAATTCACTGTACTCATTTTACACTGCCTTTTATCTCTCTATATAGGTAAAACAGCGCCATTACAGATTGAGCGCGGCAATGCGTGAGTGGGTCGTGCAGCGCATGCATTAATTGCATTAACTCTTTTAACGTGATACATTTTTTAAAAAATTAATTACTGCCGTTATTGGGATGAATTTAATAACCCTACCTTAAGCCTAAACTAAAGACTCTGGAAGAGCGTAACATATTATGTCTGTAATAGACATGTGCCGGTTACCGGTTTCACGGTTTACCTTGGTGTGAAAACGTCACGGTTTCAAAACCACTAAAATTTTCCGTCATACCTTAGTACGGTATTTGCTATTTTTCATGTGCCAAAATGCAGCCGAAGTGGCTTGGTGCGGCAGCGCTCACCCTTCCCGTTTGTTGCCGTGAGCGTCAGTGACGCTATTCTGCTAAACAGCCAGCAAACCCAAAAACACACCCTCCAAACACAAGGCGTACTTTTCTTCAATTTATTGAGCTCTCAAATCGTGGTGAAATATACAAATGAAAACGTTTAAAACGTTGTACAATTCGATTTTTCCACGTGTGATTAGGTTCAACAGGATAGCAGTAGCACCATTAAAAAGTTAGCCAAAAACAAAACACACATTTTCCTTTCAAATTCAATATACAAACTAACTAAAACTTACAAAGACGAATGTTAGGCTAGGCTTAGCTGGGAGAGCAGCTTCGTCGAGCTTTTATGTCTCACAGCCGCTGAGTGAGAAACAAGCCTGAATGAAGGGGGAAAGAAAAAGGATCACATCAAAGATCGCTAATTGAGAAAGGAGATCTCACTCCTCACTTTTTTTTTTTTTTTTAGATGAAACCTTTCCTCGACAATATTTACATTTTAACTAATTTATAAAAATAATTTATACATTTTTAACTAAATTATTAACTTATGAATTCTTTGTTCTTTTTAACACAAAGGCATGGCATCATGTAGACCAGAGTTGACACAGTGGCTGAAAATGGCGAAACTTCACTTGAGCTCCCCCCTCAAAAAAAGTCATACAGTATATATTTTTATTTAGAAGTGTTTTTACTTTTTTATAGCAATTATTTTGTTCTTACTCTAATATTGAGCAACTTGAGCTGTGGCTGTGGGTATAGTCTAGGTTCTATTTATTTTAATTTTATATAAAATATTTGTTATTTTTTGTTAATTTATCTATTTTCATATTATATTCATGTTCCAATTTGCAAATATGTTTTGAAAAAAAAAATCCTGTTCAATGGAAATTTTTATTTTTTATTTTTTTTTTAAACCCATACATCTCAAAATTTTGGAGCTATAATTGCAATACCGTGATACTGTGAAACCGCGGTATTTTTGCTCACGGTTATTGTACCGTCAAAATCTCATACCGGCACATGCCTAGTCTGTAACGTTAAATACAATTAGAAAACGATTTAATTAAAAAATATATATATATTAAAAAAAAGGCATGGCCGATTTTTTTTTGCCGATTCCGATACTTTGAAAATGACGTGATCGAACATCTCTAATTATTAACCATAAAAACCACGTGTGTATGACTCGTATCATGTTTACATTATACACATACTTCCTTTCTCAACACAGGCAGTTGCCAGAGAGAAAAAATACACGTTTTACCACCGCAAGACACACTAAACACACTGGAGTTAACCTTCGTTGCTGGTTGGAAACATTCATGACAGTGTTTACTAATCTTTAATTTTGTATAAATGCGAAATCATATTGGAGGTATTGCCTCCTCAGCAGCCACCTGCAAACATTACAAGTCGGTTGGCCCTCCTCCTTTAACCCGCGGCTGTCTGTAACTTTTCTGTAGCCGAAGTATTCCCATACTAGGAATTTCGTTTCCTTTGAAGGGGGAATGGGTTCAGGAGTTTTAACTCCTCCAGCCATTGTGTAGCACAGCTTAGTCACTGAAACTGAGCAACAACTGGTGGGGGAGGGTTGAGCCTTGCAAGTGCAAGTGTAGGATTTCTCCCTGCATTTTTGGGACAAAAATAGCTAATACCGTCGGGACGGTATGATGGAAAATTTTTGCGGTTTTGAAACCGACGTTTTCATACCGCGGTATACGTTGAAACTATGGGTGTGACAAAATGGTGATATATCGTGATACTGGTGTCACTGTTTTAAAAAAAAAAAAAAAAAAAGGAACCGACAAGTTGCTACCAAAATCTTCCACCATAATAGTGTCTCAGTTAAATCTTAAGGCTGCAGTGGTGGTGCTAGACGCCCAGTCCATTTAGACTGGGAAAGTTTGTTCATTCGGAACCAGAGCATTTACAGTTATTCTGTCCGATTTTCGGGGCATTTACATGTCACTTCCTGTTGATTTTAGGGTATTTGCAGGTCATTTCCTGTTGAGTTTGAGTCACTGCCTATTCATTCGGGTGATTCCCAGGTCACTTCCTGTTCTGTATCTCAAAATAAACAGGAAGTGACCCATAAAATAGCCCAAAATCAACAGGAAGTAACAAAACCAACAGGTAAATGACCTTAAATGGCCCAAAATTACCTCATTGCCTGGCATTGGCTGTAACTGACGGCCATAGACGTTCGCTGCTCCCAGTTCAAATGGATTGGATGTCTACTAGTGATAAACTCAATCTAATTAAAAGAAGCTTGTTTTTCTGTTCATTAGTTGTTTGTAGAATATCCTAGAATGATTTCCTGACCAATGTATTGATAATCGTTGTATCGCCATTTCGTCAGATCATCGTTATCATGAGCTTTGTATCACAAATCGTATCGTATCGTGAGTTACCAAGAGGTTCCCACTCCTAGTTTAACCCTTTAAGGTCTGGGCCTATTTTGTCTGATTTTGCATGCCTTTGAAGTTGCCTTTATATTTCAAAGAAAGAATTGTTTACGATGGCCTGGTTTGGTCCCTTTTTTTGTGACACCTTGAACTTCATGTCCAAACTGTTGTTTCCCTCACTGACCAATTATAAATCATCATTTTGGGCCCAAAAAGACCAAAAATTCCAAAATCGTTTTGTCAAAATTTTTAATATTGATGTCCAATTGACAACCAAACATGCGTAACGAACCGTTTTGAAACTTTGTAATATTTATTCAACATGTTAGGATGAACATTCAACCAAAAAAATTTAGAATAAATAGTCTTATATTTGACAATTCAACATAAACAACAGGTATAGCCATAGGCGTTTTTTGCCTTTATACATGCTCTAGTCAAAACAGGTTATATACAGCAGACCGACCAGTGAAAAAATATATACCATCTAACACAAAAAGTGTTTAGAGGCCATCTCTTTATGAGTTTAGGTATTGCGGCCCATCACCTGATGAAAACTATGTACACACAATCAAGCTTCTTGAACACACATTTATATACACAAATTGAGAAGAATGATTGTGGGGAAAAAAATATATATATATAACATTGGGAAAAAAAAGTATTTTCAAAAATATTTACAATAAACAAGTTAAATTTTTATCAGGCATGCCACTCTGAAAAGCAGTTTCATTCTGGAATTCGACACAGGGCGACATCACACAGCCCACACTTCCATGGGGTGTCGGTCCTCTTTCCACCCTTCCATTTTCATTTCACTTTACTTTCACTATAAATGTATATGAAAAAAAGTCAGTATTTGTGAAAATAATAAAGTATAAAATAAAAATATATACAGAAATAAATAATAATGGAAATCTATATGTATGACAATAGAAAGAATACCATAGCTGAATATGTGCTACATTCCTAATCTTCATATAGAAAGAAGATCACTACAATTATAAATTCCTGCCTTGGATACACACAGTGCACGTACGACTTTGATCTGATATGCACATTTTATTATTATATACACAAACACACACTTATATTGCATCAAAATTAACTTTGTCTTGCAATATCAAAAGAAACTTTCAAAAGAAACTTTTTCAGCATTAAAAAAAAAAAAAAAGTGAGTTTGCTTATTTCTGCTCGTCGATGGCGTCACCCACGTGTTCAAATCCGTCACTATCTTCACTCGAGGACTCTTCCAAAGAAGACGATGATGACGAATTTGGACCATCCTCTTCCTCAAGTTGATCAAAAAGCACAATTGCTTGCGCTAAATTTAGTTTTCAGTTCATTCTCAAAGTCACACAAAGTCGCTGCTCGATCCAAATGGCCGTCGCTCGCCACCTCGCTGCTTCAGAACACTCCTCCCTCTCGTTCGGTGGAACCTCGCACGGCAGTTATATTTATTAAAAAAACACATTTTGTGCGTCCACTGTGACTTCGAAAGGGTTCGTTTGATTTGTGTTTTTTTCATGGAGCTTCCGTTTTGAAAAAGGACAAGAAATGATGGAAATATAGACATAAACAAATGATCCATGAAGCGTTTTAATGTTTTTTTGAGAGGACAATAAAACTATAAAACTTAAATGACAATATCTCACGTTTTAGTTGGTCGATTGACTTCAAATAATAACGAGAGTAAACCGCAACTTCCGCACTTTAAAACTAGACCAACCAACGGCATGTGGGTGATGTAATTAAAACGTGAGGGCGCTTCAAAGACGACGTGCGCTGAGGACGCGCCGGCGCATCCTTCGACTCTCAAGGGTTAAACCGTTAATCGGCACATTTTTACTAGGAAAAATAAACAAATAGAAACACTGAGGTGTAGACTTGTGCATAACAGTGGCTGAGACAGGGGGAGCCTCTCCGGGCACCTGTTTCACAAATCCTGCTCTCCTTGAAGTGGCGACAATTTGACAGTCCAAAAAGTCACGAAAGTGAAAGCGATCTTATGCCTGTTTGATTTGGGGTAATTTTAATTTTCCCCTACGCATTTTTAAAATACTCCAGCTTGCTCGGCATCAAGTCGGGAGGGGAAGACCCCACCGACAGCCGAGCGGCAACCACTTCACACATCGTCCACCTCCACCTTCTTTTTCTTCTGTTTTCTTCTACATGTATTTTCCATTGGCAAACCAGCCATTATCGCCAACTTGGCATGAGCCGGTTACCTGGTTTAATGTTTACCGTGGTACAAAAATGTCACGGTTACAAAACTACTACATTTTTTTGTCATACACTAGTACGGTGTTAGCTTTTTTTATGTCCCAAAAATGCAGCGAGAAATCCGTGGCTTTGAGCGGCAGCGCTCACCCCTCCCCCTCTGGTTTTTGCTGTCCTGTGTCTGTTAGTGACATGACACCTGAGCTTTCGCCCGCCCTCAAAAAAGACAAAGTTGCTAGCATGGGAGTACTTCGACAACCTCAAAGAAACAGACGGCCGTGGCTTAGAGGAGGAAGGACAGCCAAAATGCTTGCAGAAGGTGGTTGCCAGGGAACGCAACACCTCCAACATGATTTCACATTCACGTGACCATCATCAGTCACTTTACACAAAATTTAAGTAAACGCTGTCATAAACGTTTCCCGCCAGCTACGAGAGCTCACTGCAGCGTGTTGAGTGTGTCTAGCGACGGTAAAACAAATACTATACGTAAGCTTGTTAATGAGCCAGATAACGTGGCTAGTTAGCATGCCAAGATGGTAACTAGTTTCTTCTCTACCATTAGCCTACTTTTCTAAAGTCTTCCTTCATTAAAAACTTCAGTAATAAAAAAAATCCTGTTCAATGGAAAAGTTTTTTCAACCCATTAATCTAAAAATAAGACATTTTAGAGCTATAATTGCAATACCGTGAAACCGCTGTATTTTTGCTTAATGTTATCACACTTCCAAAATCTCATACCAGCACATGCCTGGACATCTACTAATGATAAAATTGTCATTTACAGCAGAAGGATGAAAACCTAGGTGGAGTTTGACTTTTCGGCCAGGAGGGCTATAGCAAGTTGATGACCTAAAAACGCAGTGTCAGCAATAAAATTAACTTAAAAGAATATTTATAATAATAAGTTGAAAATGAGCGTTTTTTGTTTCCCATCATTCTTGAGGGGAATATCTAAATCAGACTGCTTAGGACAGCTATACTATTCGCCAAGATCGTCATCCATTAAATATGGTACGCCCGCCGGTGTCGTGCCAATTTAGTTACCCCAGTCAAAAATTGTATCTCCTGGGGGAAGCCATATGGAGGTAGATTTGTGTCTTCAATATTCGATAAAAAATATGTTTGAATGCAAAAATAAATTTGAAACTCAAAAAAATGCATTTGAAAGCTAATTTTCTTTGAATTTTTTTTTTTTTTTTTTTTTTGATCGAAGTAATGTTTTGCGTTTGGGCCACATTTTGGCCAGGACAAACAAAAAATATATTTTTTCAAACAAAAAAAAAATTCAATCATAGAAAAAAAGTTTTTTAATGCGAAAAAATATTTGAGATTCAAGCATTTGCATTTGAACATTTAATTTTTAATTTAAAAAGTTTTCTTCGATTTTAGCAATCATTTTTGTGTTTGGGTCGTATTATGGGTAGGACATTTGTGTCTAAATCATTCAATCCCCCCAAAAGTTACTTAAATTAATTTAAAAAAAAAAAATTCAAACAAAGAAAAAAATCGTTTGAAAAATATAATTGCTCTCCACTAATTTAAAAAAAAAAATAATATGCAAAGCATACGACCGTCTAAGGTGCTAGTCACATGATCTGTTCGAAAAATAATTTTGACCCATTATAAAAATATTTTTTGTTCATTTCATTCATTTTTGTTGTTTGCTTTACAACTTATATATATAGGAAAGGCAATTACATGTCATGATACCTGGCCCCCCTGGCCCCCCTTTAAACTCCGCTTATGATGAAAACAGCTTGCTTTTCTGTTTATTAGGTTTTTTTTTGGAACATACTACAAGGATATCCTGACCCATGTATCGATAACTGTCAAATTGCCATATCGTGAGATCATTGTTATCGTAAGCCTTGTATCGCAAATCGTACTGTGAGGTGCCCAGACGTTCCCACCCCCAGACGTAACAAAGCGACAAAAAGCTCCAGAATGGAGAGATGCAACAAAGCAACACAACAGAGAAGAATTCACCTGAAAACATGCCAAGCAAACGGTCCAGTTTCCACATACTGTACACATTAACTTAATCGCACGGGTCACAAGAAACGCACCGATAAAATTTCAAAACTGTGTTAGACAGGTAAAGGGCGTGCAGCATCTCTGCAGGGGTACATACCTATACATGCTCACTTGACGCACATCTCTCATTGGAGCCGTGCTCTCCACTTTGCTAAATTCTGCAGCTCAGAGGATTACTATGCGCACTGAAGCATGTAATAACCCAAAGGTCATATCATCATCATCATCATCACAACTACATCTTTAATAGCTTTCAAACTGTGTCGAGGCTCAGAAAACGGGGCCACCGGTATGTTTTTCTAAATGAAACTAGCTGCCAAGTGCCAGCCCGCCAGTCATCGTGGCCAAGCTTTTCTCCGCCACGTCCCATCCATCCCCCCCGCTGACTTTGAGCGCCAGCCTATGCTAAGATGCAAAAGAGCATGGAGGGAACATTTGGGATTGATTTGTGTCTATTTTTACTCGTCCTAAAGGGCTCAGACACAACGCCAGAAACAGAGTCGGTTACAGAGGTTTCCCCTGAAAATGTAATAATTAAGGCTAACATGTGAGTTTGGGAATCCCTTAATGAATCAATCAAAAGCCCAGATCTTAATTACCCATCGCCGCAAGGCATCCCGGACAACTTTACGCTTCCATCTATATGTGAACAGCAGTACAGCACCCTCTTTGTGGTGGGATGCTCAGGCATTAAGTGAACAATAGGGTGCCGGGAGCTATAAAAGCCCACGTGAGCACACCCACACAAAAGGAGAAAGTTTAATAAAAAGGTAAGCGGAATCGTTCTCTTTCCCAGCTGACCGTGATGAACTCGCTTTACAGCACACTCTTGACCAGAGCAGACAATTACTCGACTTATTAAACCATAACTCAGCCGAACGGGCGGGCCCGCAAGCGGCGAAGTCATTAGCAAACGCTTGTGACCTAGTTTATGGAGAGTCATCAAGCTTGGCCGACACGCTCCACCCACCCACACCCAAGAAACGAAACTCAACTTTCTCGCAATTTAGTTTTGGCTATCTCTCTTAAAGATGTGATTCAAATTTAGCAGCGAGTGAAAAAAAATCTCAATTCATCCTGATACATACTTCAGGAAATGGGAAATTGTACCTTTTTGGACTAGTACAATCATAATAGAAAGTTCAACCGCATTGGCGGACTGAATTTTTCAAAAACACTCTAGTACTGCAACGATTGATCGATTAACTCGAGTAATTTGATTAGAAAAAAAGCTTCGGATCAAATTTTGCTGCTTCGCGGATTCGTTTAATTTAGAGTGATGTTTTAATGGTTTGTTTTGAAAGTGTCGCATTTACTTGTGATTCGTGTGGATACACGTCTCTCTCTAGTGGCAACAGTGAAAACGCCAGCGCTTATCTAACAAGGCTGAATACAGCTGCACCCTGTTAAGACCAAGATATGGTATGTTTTTGTTTGAGCATTCGTTATTTAGAAGTATACTTAGCAGTTTTTTTTGTGGGAATATGTGTTTGAAACATTTAAGAGGGTTAAAGCGTTATATATCATTATACATCATTTAAGCTAGCGGCAGGGGTTAATTTGATCATGTTCCGGTACCTCTTGATTTTGGGCTCCATGTGTTCCGGGACTTATTTAGTCCGATACGTCACCTCTTGTGTAATGATATTAATGATAGTATGGCAGCGAGCGATGTGCAGGGGAATGACAGGCGATGATCTCATTATCATCACTTGTTACGATAGCGGCCCCGGTGATGCTCCAATATAAAAACATTTTTAAAAAATGTATAAAATGGTTAGATGCATAGATTCATTTACAGAACATATCACAAGAATTGAATGTCACACTGAAACGGGACAGCAGCCCCTTGGGGATGCTGGTAACAATGTTGTTTATAAAAATTTATTTGAAAGAGATTTGTTGATATGCTCAAAAGCTGGACCAAAAAATCAGCCTCTGAAATAAATTAGAAAAAAAACTTTAGGATCAAACGGTATTATAACATGCCTAAAAGACAAACGAGTCAGAAAAGTAACAACGACAACTAGGAATGTTTTGGACAACTAAATATGGTAAGCTAAATAGGCCGCCGTGCCAATCTTTTTTTTTGTTTTACAAGTTAGACTTGTTGAGACACTAATTGCCGACTGTGTAAGTTCCACCTGTGGTTATGTGGGCAATTGCCCATGCTGTGCAGAGTATAGCCTAAATAATTCTAAACTGTTGTCATAACATTTATGCAATGGATATTATGCTTTTTATCGTTTTGTGATTGCAAGTCCTACAGCATGGCAAGTGGGCATTTGCATGTTGTTTCAGCACCATTTTCTGCTTATGTTCCGGAACCTGTGCCCGTCTCGCCATCCCTGCGCTGTCATATGTACTTCGCGTTCCGGCACCTTATGATTTACGAATTAAGCACTGGCTAGCCGACTTTTGCTATGCAAGCTAGCGAATTGTTCTTTTGTTGTACTTAGATCCTCAATTATTTTTATATCGTTTGAAGCTAAGCTCAGGTATTTTAATTTTATTTTTAAATGCATTTATTGGTCTTGTGAAATGAAAGTGCAATTCTGCAGTTTGAAGAAACATTAATTTTATTTTGTATTCACATTTAATGCTTTTTTTGAAGGTATCTTGGCAAGTCAAAATAAATGTTGCAAGCATAAACACAACATAAACACACTAAACTAACTTGTAGCGTTAGCATAGGAGACGTGTTAGCATTAGCATTTAGCGCAGTGACTCAAACTCTTGGAAAACATTTTACATACAGTTCGTGGCATCCAGGTGAGGTTAACTAATTGCAAATAACGTGCAATTTTCTCACTGAGTATGTATTATCATCATGAAAATGGTGATATCCTTGTAGACTCATCTGTCATGTTGATTTGAAATTGTTGGAAACTTAATTCATTTATTCAGGTTAGGTAATAGACAAAAAGATTTTGAGAATTGTCAACTATAAGTAGATGAAATTTGAGTTTTCGTTGACTAAAACTAGACGAAGACGAACACATTTTGGAAATTACTAAAATATGACTACGTCTTATCAGTATTTTCGTCCAAAAGACTGACGAAAAAGGCTCAATGCTAAATCCGCTGAAATCGCTTATTCTCTGGCGTCATCACCAAGTTGAAGGCGCCAGAGAGCTATAATGACAGGAGGAGCTAAACGGCAAATTTAAAGATTCATTTCTCGTCATCTGCGCTTTGCCAAATTGTTGTATATAGTTGAATTGTCTCAAAATGTAATTCCAATAAAAATGCTATTTAAGATGTTTCTTCTGCTATAGGAGTTTGAGGAGATTCCCAGGTCACTTCCGGTTCTGCAACCTAAAATCAACAGGAAGTGATGAAGAAATGCCCCAAATCAACAGGAAGTGACTGAAAATCAACAGCAAATGACCTGAAATGCCCCAAAACTAGAGGTGTACGATAATTATCGATCCAATAATAGGAATTATGACGTCATCCCAATAAATCTGATAACATTATATATTATCGGGCCAATTAATATTATTTTTGGCATGGTATCGGTGGATTGGGATGTGTGGGTTTGTTTCCAATGCTGTTTTGCCAGTACGCAACGTTTTGTTACTGTTCTAGAGGCCTTATTTTTCCCATCACTGAGTGATGAACCTTACTATGGCAATTAGCAAATGTTCGCATTTTACATTGTTATTTTTAGAAGTTATTGAGAGGTCTTTTGGAGATTGATAGGCTTGCTGTCCTATAATTGCCAGGTTAAGAAAGTTGTGTCATGGACCAAGACGAACAAAGTCTCCTCTTCTGTTGCACCAAATGTTTTATCTGCTGACAAAGCACAATACCTATTGGGTTTATGTTTTAGTTCTGTGCTTATTGTTCTGGGGAACACATTGTCAATAAGACTGATTGACTGATTGATTGTGATTGACTCAAATTACATTTATTTGAAAATATTAATATGGGCACATTAATTGAAGTCAAAAGTGTTCTTGTCTTTGTTTTGTTCATTATAATAATGTTCATGTCATCATGAAAATTCTGGTTAGGTCAAAGGCAAATCTATGCTGAATCCACCACTATTATTTTTGACCTACAGGTGTTCAAAAACTCAGGTGAATATACATTGGAAAAATTATATATGGCAGAAAACACTCAGGTGACTTGAAGTTCCGCTCTGAGACCCCCAATATGGCCAAATTTCATGTGTGATACATCACTGGAAAGCTTAGAATCTCAATTTTCTGGGGGAGGAAAAATTTTGAACAGGAGGGCATTTAAATTTGTTATTTTTTTTTTGTTTTTAAACAGCAAAACCCTATATGGAGGTGAGCACACGCGAGAGCAGAATTACAGACGCCATGACTAACGAGATATCGCATACTTAACCTTGTTTCAATCCAAAAACTCCATGTAGCATCATAGCATGTATCACCGAGTGTCAAGACACAGCTGTGAATGGCCACAACTGGATTTTTGGGGTATTTTATGGATAAAACATGGTAATATAACAAGGGCCGCGATGCAGAAATCGCAGACATCAATGAGTGGTCGAGATTTTCTTTTTCAAATATTTACAATTTTAAACTTTTTTTTCCCAATTTTTCTTTGTTTGGATTGATTATCATCTAACATATCAGAGAAAATGTGACAGTAACAAAAAAAAAATACAATTAAGTGATAGTTATGAGGTAGATATCTTGACTTTTTTACAGGCACCATTTTTTTCCATTGTGACGTTGTTTAAAAGTAAAAAATATGCGAGTAAATTTTAATTTTTTTTTTTTTAAACGAAATATTAAACATCAATTAATGATTCTAAGCTAAAAATGACAGACATTTTGAATAACAAATATAATTACCTTCGTTTTATGGCTGGGTTGAAACGAAAGTGGTTGCGCGACGTCTGTAAACCGGTGTTTCCAGGGTAAAACGGAAACATTAAAAATAGTTTGGGGGCTTAATGAATCTACTATGGCAGCATATAGACATTTTGTTCTATCAAACACAGCAGTTGTTTTGGCGTAAAATACAGCACTTTTAAAGAGAAGTGCAAGGGCAGAAACTGCTTTTTCAGTCTTGTCTGTGTTTTCCGCCGCATATTTAATCGCAAAAGATAAATACGCTAATATTTCAATGATTTATTTTTAACAACAACAACAAAAGTCTACCAAAACCCTTTTCTCTCCCCAACACCAGGGGGTGCTGCAGCACCCTCAGCACCACACTTTCCGCACCACTGGAAGTGACTGACAATCAAGAGCAAATGATCTGGAATGCTCCAAAATTAAACTCATTGGTTGCCACTGACCGCCAAAGAAGTCCAATCCGTTTGAAGTGGGAGGGATGGCAGCAAATAAACGAATTCATTCGCTGCCACCCTCCCACTTCAAATGAATTGGACGTCTACTAGTGATGAACTCAATTCACAGCAAAAGGATGAAAGCTTGTTTTTCTGTTTCTTACTATAGTACAGTATATAGAACAGTCTTTCGGGGTAGAATTTTAAAAGCAAATATAGAAAGCAATAGCGCCAAAACAATTGTCTTCCTGTGTCTTTTCAGGCATGGCTGTTTAAGACTTTTTGAAGGATCTACTCATAATAGACATGCCCGCCAAATGTCATGTTATGACACCCAACTGGCTTGTGGAGCTGATTTTTTTGAAGGCAACACCGATACTAAAGGCCGTCAAAGGATTGCTCTCCTGAGGGATGAGCAGACAACGATGGTGAATGTCGCAAGCGAGCGGGAACAAAGGAGTCACTGTGGCTGAAACGGACACACACTACACACACTTGCTCAGCCAGCTGTCTGCCCCTATCTCCTCCCACAGACAAGTGCCAACACTTTCCAGTTCCACACACACACCATTGTACATCTTTGGTGTTTCTAGGAACTAAAACATCTGAACTTTAGAACAGGGATGTCAAACTCATTTTAGTTCACAGGCCGGAATAGTTTATTTTAGCAGAATAAGTTAACTCAACGGCAGTGAAAGATGAGCATTCACATACACCTGTCACAATATGGAAGTCAATTTATCGCATGGTAGATAAAAATGAGGTCGGTAATTTTCCCGGCTCCAATTTATTGCCACGTGCGTGCATACATTTGTGTGTGTGTGTGCTGCGTCCACTCTGCACACATGCGTGTTGATTGCATGTGACACTCCAGTTCCTTTCACAGATGTTTATTGGTCATTAATATGCTGTAGAATTAAAGTACAGACATACAAAATAAGGAAACATCTATATTAAACATTGTAAAACATTAGCATTGCTACACTGAGGCTAATGAAAAAAAAAAAACAATGTACTAATCGCTTTAGCCTGCTATAAAACATTGGCAGTCTTCTCCAAAACACACACTTGCGGTTAAGAAGTGGCACTTCAAACATGAAAACTTGCTGGTTTACAGCATTTGCAAATGATGAGAAAAAAAAAAAATTATTGACAAGAATTGACAAGTTCACTTTAACATGAGTGTAATGCTTACGTTTAGCGGCTTAGCAAATGTACCTGTGGCCCTGTAAAAATTTGAATCTTAAAATTAAATTTGAAAAATACTTCAATTCTAGCAAAGCGTGTAACAATATGCAATAAGTTAATTTATCTCACAGTAAATAAAAATGAGGTCGGTAATTTTCATGGCTGTGATTAATCACCACACGCGTGCGTACATTTGTGCGTGGATGTTTGCATGTGCTGCGTGTACTCGGCACACGTGCGTGTTGATAGCATATGAGACTCCAGTTCCTTTCACAGATGTTTATTGGTCATCAACACACCGTAGAATTAAAGTTGAGATGTACAAAATAAGGTAACACAAACGTTAGCATTGCTACACTGAGGCTAATGGAAAAAAAGACAATGTATACTAACCACTCTAGCCTGATATAAAACATTGGCAGTCTTCTCCAAAACGCAAAGTTGCGGTTAAAAGGAGACACTTCAAACACAAAAACTCGCTGATGACGAGAAAATATTTCGTCAACCAACAAATTTTTCGTGACGATAACGTCACGATGACACGCTGAAAACGTGTCTTGGGAGACTAAAACATAACGATATGGATTGCAGTTGTTGTCTGACGACAAGAAACGAGAACGAGATGAAAATTCGTCAAAGTTTCCGTCATAAATTCACAATGTGTGATATTTTCTTATTTTTGTGTATTTAGAACGTACTTAGCATTGTTTGGCCATGCCACTCATGTGACGTGCTGCGCCTCCTCCTGCCACCTACACACATGCAAATGAACAAATGTAACTGCGGACACGAAAGTCAGCCAAGCATGCACTCGATCACACAAATTTTTACCAGCACCAATGTCAAAATTAGAGGTCGACCGATGTATGGACTTTTTTCCAAAAACAACAAAAGAAAAAGAAAAATAAAGAATTTTGATCAGGCATCTGTGCAGGCAACTGTGGGCTCCACTGACTGAAGGTAGGACCTCTGAAGGACCCTGCCACAGCTTGAAGGCAGGCTGCTACAGGAAACTTCAGGCTTGCCTGTTTTGAAAATATTGTTAGATTTTTTTTTTATTTTGGTTTAGCCTTTTAAGGTGTTTACTGAGTAATTACCTCTAAATGTAACTCGTAGCGTTAGCGTAGCATTCGCGTTAGCATTAGCAAGGCGAGTATCCTCTTAAACTCACTTGTTTACATCTCGATGTGACGTCCTAGTTATCATTGTAAATAAGAAGCGCTGAAGCATGTTATTTAAAAAATTGATTTCATAGTCTATGTAGGCCTGTCGCGATAACAAATTTTAGTGTACGATAATTTATCTCAAATTATTGCGAGATATTATTGCACCCCTACCCAAGATTTTTTTTAAAAACCAATTTACAATAACAGTGAGAATACAATATATATTAATAGATCAAGTACACCCATTTAAATGCGATAAATGTTTACTCTTAAATTAAAAAATACTAAAGAAATCACAACTAAAAACCATGCCTCTTTTCAGTAAGACAATATTAATACCACACAGAAACACTGAACAAATGTCTTTTCAAGAAAAAAAAAAAAAATTGCACTTAATAACTTAAGCATTTAGGCAAATGAAAACCTTTCCCCTCATAGCTTCTGCTATAGCGTTCCATGTGTAATATTCTGATTGGATGTTTTCCGCGGCACCATGATGCACACGCAACGGTGATGTTGTTTTGTTCATGTGACGCGGCAGTGAGAGAGGGAGAGACACAGGTTGAGGAAGTGTTGTTAGCACCATGTGTAATGAGAGAGGGATTGACACAGGTTGAGGAAGTGTTGTTAGCACTGTGTGTAAATAAAAAAAAACAAAGTTGTCAGCACGTTGTGTGTTTGATATCTTTGCCAGAAAAACACATAATAGGACACCATACAGCTTTTTAATGTTGTGCTTATAGTGATTATCTGCTGCATCGTAAATCACTTTGTGACTTTCCACCTCCATGATGGAGCGTTTTTCATCCATGTTCGCTGGTTAGACCGTGAATAAGCAACTGGGTTGTTGACTCCAGGCCCGGCTCCGCCCATTTTGACGAATGCGTCTCCCGCAAAAATAAAAAATAGCCTAAAACATCCGGTGGGCTCCGGCACGCTGGAGATGGTCCGCAGTCAATCTGGAGCACTGATGCGGCCGGCATACGTTGAACAATAGGATATAATGGGAACGGATTGGCTCCGGCGCTATTGTTTTCCGGACCGGGAACGAAGAGGCATTTCGCGTAGTTGGAAGCCGAACATTTAACAGCACGTCTGCCGAAAGCGCGCACACACGTGCATGCAAGGCAAAAAAATCGCAGTGGAAAAATTACCGCCTTCATTTTTATTTACCGTGTGATAAATGGAATTATTGCAAATTGCGAGAGGCATAAGTCTATGTGCTTTAAAAAAAAAAAAAAAAAAAAAGTATACAGTATTTTTTTTGGACTATAAGTCGCAGTTTTTTTCCCCCTATAGTTTGGCTGGGTGTGCGACTTATACTCAGGAGCGACTTATGTGTGAAATTATTAACACATTATTATATCATATCACATGTTATTTTGGTGTTTGGAGTGACACTGAAGGTTTGGTAAACTTGTTGGCATGTTCTTTATGCTATAGTTATCTGAATAACTTAATAGCTATGTTACGTTAACATACCGGCCACGTTTGCATTTTGTTGTTCATGCATCATGTAACGTTATCATACTGTACACTTATTCTTCATGTTTTGTCCTCTATTGTATTTTTATTTTAAATCTCCTTTCAAGATGACATATCTGTTCTATGTGTTGGATTTTATCAAGTAAATTTCCCCCCAAAATGCGACTTATACTCCGGTGCGACTTACATGTTTTTTTCCTCTTCATTGGGCATTTTATGGCTGGTGCGACTTATACTCAGCTGCGACATATAGTCCGAAAAATACGGTAAGCATCAAATAGCGGCTTACAAAATCAGCAATCGGCCGAAAATATTTTCAGCTATCGATATCTGCATTAGAAAATGCCACATTGGTCGACCTCTAGTCAAAACAAAAAGCAAGCGATTTGTATGTACACTATGAATGAGCTACAACGTTCCTTTAAGGCAGACCAACACTGCGGGCCGCATTGGACCCCCTGGCGCACATTTGACACCCCTGCGTTAGAACGCTAATATGCCATCACTAACATGTAACAAGTCTACAACCCAGGAAGCGCTATAACAAGCAAGGCACAACATACACACTTGTGCTTGCTCACACAAACACTTTCTCTCACACATACATAAACGCACACTCACAATTGCCATCCACACCCTTTCTGCGGATTCAGTCAGCCATCAATTAGCCGGAGCCGCAGCTTTCCAACTTTAGACTACTGGCCGATTATTTATTTATTGATCTATGCCCCCGGGCTACACGCATTTGAACATATGCTCCACGGTGACCGTGCCAGTCTTGCCTCCACGCCCTGGCACATTTAAAAAGCGTGCAGGGAAAACGCAAAGTGGGTGTGGGCGCGCTGGTCTATTTACAGAGTCTGGGACTCCAAGGAGTTCATTTTAGTCTCTGTGGGTTAACTGGATGCACACAGACACACACTAGGCCAGAGACAGACACGCACACACGCAAGGAGGGAAGCAATTCCTTAAGGCGGTCTTTGGTTGCTGTGCATATGATGTCATTGCAATATGTCATCCATCCAAGCATGCCATGTACACATTGTATAGTATGTAGTAATTGTAGTGTATGGCTGTAAGTCTGAGACATTCATCAAATTTCTATAGTGTGTATCTGCACTTTGGAGTCCTATCCTTTCTAAAGACAACAATTCTTACTCAGAGTCAAACACGGTAGAAATACAGTGCGCCCCTAGCTTGGCACGCGAACAGGGAGTGGTTGGATTTTAGGCAAAGCATGCAATTTGTGGCATTTTCAAATGACAATTCCTGTTCTGTGTTCTTTATTTTTAGGGTGCAAAATGACAACAGTGGCAACTTTAAGACACTTACCACAAGGATTGGCTGAGGAACACGCCTATTTTTTAAAATATTTTTTTTATGTTATTTTTGTAAAAATGATTTCTTCATCTTTTATCACATCAGCCTGTAGGAAAATCCTGAGGAAGGCAGAGGCTACGTTCGGTATGTCTCAATGTTTGTCTTCAAGGAAACTCAAGTAGGCATGCAGCTGTGGATTATTTAAGTAATCAATCTATAAATTAGTTTGAAAAATTGACTTTCTTTTTCTTTTTTTCTTTTTTAACAAAGCTTTGAACAAATCGTTCAAAGATATTTCCACAAAAAACAGCTAAGTATATCTCTAAACTAAATTATGAATGCATAAACAATCATATTAGCTCATACAAAAACCTATAACCTTATGTTGGTCTTAACAAGGAGCAGCTGGATCCAGCCTTAGCTGTATTAAGTTCATTTTCTCTACACTTATAGATTAGTTGATTTTTTTCTTTTAACCCAGACAATTGTTTTAGGTTGTTTTATTTACCTGACATATTTCAGTGACTACTTCTGCCTCATCAGTGTCACTGACGTTGCTGTGACTCACCTGTCAGATTACACAGGCGAGTCACGTCCTCTGTTGACCCTTCACACTCTTCCAGGATGCTGGTCCAGGTAGTAGAGCGCACGTAAGCCCTCTCGTCCCTGTTGATGGTCCTCGGGCCCGGTTTGCTTGCTTGTGGGAAAAGGCCAAAGTCATCCGCACTGAAGAAAAACAAACATCAGCGCTGGATCAGGGAGGCCATTGAAATCCACAAGCGAGGCACGAGGACCATCAACAGGGACGAGGGGGCTAACATGCTCTCTACTACCTGGACCAGCATAAATCTGCCTTGCCCACTATAACACACACACCTGGTAAGAATTGTCTTGATGAGAAGGATTGTCTGATGTGCATCATGGCTCGGTCAAAAGAGCTGTCTGAAGACCTGCGATCAAAGATGTTTGATTTGTATAAAGCTGGGAAAGGATACAAAACCATCTCTAAAAGTCTGGATGTTCATCAATCGACAGTCAGAGAAGTTGTCTATAAATGGAGAGAGTTCGGCACTGTTGCTTCTCTCCCAAGGAGTGGCCGTCCACCAAAGATGACGCCAAGAGTTCAGCGCATAATACCCAGAGAGGTAAAAAAAAGAACCCTAGAGTGTCTGCTACAGACCGACAGAAATCACTAGCACAATCCACTATTTCTGTGCAAACATCAACTATATGTAAAACTATGGCCAAGAATGGTGTTAATGAGAGGACTCGACGGAGGAAGCCACTGCTGTGTGCTGTCTAAAAAAAACATTGTTGCTCAATGTTTAATGTTTGCATAAAGGAACTTGGACACTCCACAGAGGTTTTGGCAAAGTAATTTGTGGACTGATGAAACCAAAGTTTAGGAGTGTTGTTTGGGAGTAACACACAAGATCATGTGTGGAGGAAAAATGGAACAGCTCACCAACATCAACACCTTATCCCCACTGTGTAGCATGGTGGAGGGAGCATCATGATTTGGGGCTGTTTTGCTACCTCAGGGCCTGGACACTTGCAATAATTAATGAAAGAATGAATTCAAAAGTTTATCAGGATGTTTTGCAGGAAAATGTGAGGTCGTCTGTCAGACAGTTGAAGCTAAAACGAGGATGGATGTTGCAACAAGACAATGATCCAGAACACCGAAGTAAATCAACTTCTGAATAGTTTCTGAAGAACAAAATACACCTTCTGGAGTGGCTAAGGAAAAGTCCAGACTTGAACCCCATTGAGATGCTGTGGCATGACCTAAAGACAGCAATTCATGCCAGACATCCCAGGAATCTGACTGAACTACAGCGATTTTGTAGAGAAGAATGGGCCAAGATTAGTCCTAATCGACGTGCCAGACTGATCTACAGCTACAGGAAACTTCTGGTTGAAGTTATTGCTGCCAAAGGGAAGGGCCACAAAATATTAAATGTGATGGTTCACTTACTTGTTTTTCCCCCTTCTGTCATTGTTTGCATACCATCCTCATTAAAATATGAAAACCTATAAATGTTTGGGTGGCTTTAGTTAAAGCAGACACTGTGTTTTCATCTGTGTGATTTTGACAGATCACATTTGGTGATTTTATGCAGAAATGTGAGCAATTCCAAAAGGATCAGATACTTTTTCATACCACTGTATGCCAAAAGAAATAAATGTAAGAACAAAGAACTAATAAAAAAAAATCTGACAAAACCAATGAGACACTTAACATAACAACAACAATAGACAAGACAGTAATAATAATGACAACAGAATCTATTAATTCTGTCTAAATCAATATATCACAAAAAAGAAGTAGGATAAGGCATTTGCTTGTGAAAACCTACCCCACTTTTCTATTTCTCAATTATCAGTCTGCCCCATTACTAGTCCTCATGTTAACAAAAGAAATAAAGTAAATAACAATATACAAAAGATGCAAAATACAAAATATATGTCTCTAATTAGGAGATTAGTCAATCGTGTTCGGAACCTTCACCTCATTTCACTTCCTGATTCCTCATTTCTTTGCTGTGATGTGAAACTGCCCCGCACTTCCTGCACTTCTGGGATACGAGCACTAAATTCCGATGTGACTCATATGCAAAAATTCAAAACATACACAGGGGAGAAGGGGGAGTTTCCCTGCGGACAACAAAACAACAGACGCAGCAATGCGGCCCAAAGGCGACGCCGATGCGACCCAAGCTTTGCGGTTTCTCACGCAGGCCAGAGCCAGGTGCTAAACAGACGCGCTCAAGCCACAAATAGAAAACAGGATACCGTTTGTGTACAATATGTGGAAACATCGGGGGGGGGGGGGACGAGACGCGTCAAGCATGTGACATTCCTCGTGAACGTTTTCACTTCACTTTTTGAAAACATAGGACCATTGATGCACTTTACATACTACATGTGGCGACATTAAGCTAACACTTTAGGTCACTTGAATATTTGCTGGCAATTTAAAGGATGGGAACATTTTAACATTATAAAGTAGGGATGGAAACCTCTGGGTAACTTATGATACGTTATACAAGGCTCGCGATAACAATCTCACAATATTGCGATACAGCAATTATGATCGATACATGGTCAGTAAATCATTCTACATGGGGGAGGATGGCAGCGAATGATTTGCTAACGCTACAAGTTAGATTTAAAGTAACTCAGTAAACACCTTAAAAGGCTAAAACAACACTGCATATTCTCTCATGCAAGGTAAAAAAGAAAATCTTACAATATTTACAAAACAAGCAAGCTTGAAGCTTCTTATAGCAGACAGCCTTCGAGCTGCTGCGGGGTCCTACCGTCAGTCAGTGGCGGCCACAGTTGCCCACAAAGATGCCTGATCAAAATCCTTTTTTTAATCGACTCTTTTTTTGTGTGTTGTTGTTAATCGGCCGATGTTGGAAAAAGGTCCATACATCGACCCGATATATCGGCTGGTCGATAAATTGGTCGACCTCTACTAAAAGGTAACAAAATAATCTAGGAATAAAATGGCATTGCTAAAAGATAGGAAAAAGTGGAAGAGGAAATACTGTAAAAAGTACAGTACTGTAACATGTTCACAACTAGACATGTCGGTATAGCAGGCATGAAAATGGGTTAGGGGTTAAAAAGGTGAGAAGGGTGTGGAGGAAATATGTTCCAGTACACTGTACACCCCAACAAAATATTGAGCTCTGTCGACCCACACTGTGTTTCAGCAGGGCCGTGCAGAGACCGGTGGAGGGGCGGGTGCTCGTAGATCAAAAGGGGCACATGGACAAGTATTTAATACACCTTAAAACAACATAACTTCAATTTTAACCAGCTTTAGATAATAATTGGCTGCGACTGACATACTTTAATTGGGAGGGGGCAACAGTGAATAGAAATCAAAACTGTCATCCACACTTTCTGGCTGTGACTCAGTCAGTCTAGCACTTTTCTTCCTTCAACCTCTGCATCAAAACTTCCTTCCTCAACTTGTTCATCTGAGAACAAACCACATCAGATGGTCACTGAGCCACCAACAGCACAGTTTTCTCAAAACTATTATTTCATTATTATCCATACTTAACAACTCTAGCACCTAATTATTAATAAAGCAATGACATAAAATCTTATAGAAAAATAACATTGTAATGTGTTTATAATTGTATTTAATACCCGACTATCCTTGCAAACCTGTTCTTACCAGGTCTGCTATTCACCCAGCTGATGAGGTATCCGCTGCCTTTAGCAGCCTCATCCAACTCCTTTTTTTATCCCTCAATCTCCTTTCCCTACGAGGCATGTCTATGTAATGAAATATAAATATATATATAAAAAAAAAAAAAAACAGACTCCCCGGTGGCTTTTAGTTTTAAAGCTTTCTTAATTTCTTTCTCTCTCAATAACGATGGAGGTAGATTTGTGTTTTTATTATTCAATCAAAAAACAAAGTTACTTCTATCAAAAACAAAGTTGCTTCAATCAAAAAACAGTTATACTTTTAATCCCAAAAGTCACTTCAATAAAAAAAAAAATGTTTTTGATTGCAAAATAAATTTAAGACAAAAAAAGCATTTGAAAACTATTTTTCTTGATTGAAACAAATTTTTCCATTGAAGTAATGTTGTTTTGCGTTTGGGCCACATTTTGGCTAGGACATTTGTGTTTTTATTATTCAATCAAATAAGTTGCTTCAAACAAAAAATATATATAAAAAGAAAAAGTTTGCACATGTGTCAATCACCGTTTAACAAAGCCTGAGAGGGTTTGAGTAGACTCAGTATGAAGCATTTAATAAAGCCAAGCATTTTCTTACTACTTTATTCTTGTTTGAAAATAATTCGGTGGGGCAGTAACATGTTTAAAACTTATCATAATTCTTACATTTTGAAGTGCTTGAAAACCATTTATAAATGATGCTTTGGTGAAAAAAGTGAAAAAACATGTCATATATATGTATCTTTTTTCCCAATGTAAAATCTGAATAAATACATTGAACACACACCAAAAAATGGGGGGGGGCTACTTCGCGGTTTTCACTTATTGCGGCGGGTTCTGGTCCCCATTAACCGCGAAAAACGAGGGATCCCTGTATTTCTGAAAAGCTTTAAGAAGCAAGAGTCATTCCCACCACTCGTCGGGCCCGTGTTGTGCCGACACCGGCCGTCAGCTCAAGTCCCAGCCGAAAATAACGCGTCTAAGGCGGACGACGGGAGCGATGCGATGCGAGGCGACCCCTCAATCCGAGAGCATGCCGCTTAATTTGACTCAACAGTGTGTTTCTTCCTTTATATTACCGCTAAATACACAAGCTTGACGCCAATTTAACGGGAGCTATTTTTTTTCATGGGAGATTTGGCTAGCTCTGGCAGTGTTCAACGCAAGCTGCAACGAATGGCATTAACTTTTTTATTTCGCAAAATGTGAAAACGATTGAAACCATTACTCACCAAATTCAATCTGCTGGCAAATACAGGCAAGTGTGTATGCTGCGCTCTGGTCTGCCCCGGTGTGGATAAGGCCTGCTTTTTTGTTTTCGCAGCTTTGCAATGCAACCAAAGGCTCGCCGAGCACTCCTTGTTTCACGTAATGAGTGCGCGCGTTTGGAATAATGGCCCGCAGCTTGGGTCGATGATTGGTTCTCATCAGCGAAGCATCTAGAAGGATTTGCTGACTGTCCGTGTCACTTTTTTAAAGAACCGATCAGTTTACGTACTAAGTTAATCACATGATGATAATAATAATAATAATTTAATAAAACCTCCCGACCCCCCCCCCCTCCCAAAAATAATTTCTCCTCGGATCTACGCAATTCACGTAGGTCGCCCTTTTTTACTTCAAAACGGCGAATTTCGCCGAAAGGTGAGAGATTTTCATGCCTGAAGATTCTGACAGTATGATAACCTTAAGCCTAAATATCACGGTATCACAGTATTGCAATTACAGCTCTAAAATGTGTTAGAGATATCTGGGTTTCAAAACTTTTTTCCATTGAACAGGATTTTGATTTTTCAAAACTTATTAACAAACTTGAACATAAGTACATATAATGTTAAGTTAAAATAAATAACAAAAAAAATAACATATTCCAATTAAAATAAATGCAGTCCTTTAGGCGAGCCTAAACCCACAGCCACAGCTCAACATTAGTAGAATCAGAAAAAAAAATTGAATTATTTTTCATAAAAAGCACGTGTGTATGACTCGTACCATGTTTACGTTATACACGCACGCACGCGCACACACACACACGCACGCACGCACACACACACACACACTCTCTTTCTCAACACAGACAGTTGCCAGAGAGTAAAAAAACACGTCTTACCACCGCTAGACACACTAAACATGCTGGAGTCAACTCTAGGAGCTGGTAGGAAACGTTAATGATAGCGTTTACTCATTATAAAAAGCCATTTTTGTGGGTAGTAAACTCATCAGCAAGCTATCCAATAGCCTGATAATGATCTTGAATATTTGAGTCAGGTGTGTTGGAGACGTGGGAAGCAAAGTGCCCTGGAGGACTGGAGTTAGTGACCCTTGTTCGAGGAAGTCTTTTCTGCTGCGAACAATGTATTTCATTAACATTTGTTTCTTAAATTTGCGTACTAATTTCATGAAACTATTTTGCACTGTAGTTTATCGTGCTACAACATAGCCCTCCTGTGGGGTTCAATCATCTATGGTCCAGCATTTTTCCCTCATTTGTATTTCAAACTGAAATTTAAAATTTTGTATGAATGCAAAATCATATTGGAGGTATTGCCTCCTCGGCAGCCACCCTCCGCAAACATGTTTTACATGTTGGTTGACCCTCCACTTCCAAGCCGCAGCCGTCTGTAACTTTTGTGTAGCTGAAGTATTCCTATACCAGCGATTTCGTTTTCTTCGATAGGGGAAAAAGTTCTGGAGTTTCACTTCCTCCAGCCATCGTGTCGCACAGCTGAATCACCGACACTGAGCAACAACCAGCTGGGGAGGGTTGTGCCTTGCAGCTGTAAACGAGGGATTTCTCCCTGCATTTTTGGGACATAAAAAATGGCTAATAACCTAGGGACAGTATGACAAATTTTTTGTGGTTTTAAAACCATGACGTTTTCATACCACGGTATACCTTGAAACCAGTAATCAGCACAAGTCTATTTGGAACTTTTGTTAAAGAAAATAATAATAATAATGATAATACTTTTTTCAGTATGTGATTGGGCCTCTGTATCGGCAGATTTTCAAAATCAGGTGACTCGATTTCTGTCAAATGCATCAAAATGTAATGAACATTTGCGCTCTTTACTTGACAAGAACGTTTTGGAGCCCAAAAACGTTAACATTGAATAAAACAAATTGTCATTTGTGTGTTAATGGGGAAAACGTAGCAAGTAAAAAAAATCCCACATAAAATCCTGACAGCTAATGTCATTTTAGAAAAGGTGGTATGAAGATGTCCTCGTGCGCTGTGATTGATTCTGACAGCCAAAAGGCCAAGCTGTCATGAAGCCATTCAAGCCAAGGCTTCCCCGTCGACTCGTCCGCGACCTTGTCGGATCACCTTCACGCGTGGCCTGGATTCGGGCGAACGGAAAATGCGCCGGGATCTCACGCAAATATATCTTTGAAAAGAAAATCGCTTTGCAAGCCAACGAGCTGAAGGTCGATAAGCTTGTTTGGGTGTTAGACGAAATGTTAGAAGGGGAGAGAAGGCATAATTGTTTTGGAAGCGAGGTCGAAAAAAAGATGCATTTATCACTGAGTCACGCCGCTATGACACACGAGTCAACACAATGGAAGAGCAAATAAATGCGTTATCACTGACGAGGGCAATTCGTGATGATCAAAAATCTACACGTCAAGCATACTGAGCAAAAAGGATCATGCTATTACTGTTGTCACACTATAAAGAAATGTGTGACAGGGAGATTGGATTGTGAGAGCAGGGGGGAAAAAAAACAAAACAGTCTAATCTTTCAAAATACTAAGGGTCGAATGGTACATGTATTCGTATTGAACCGTTTCGGTACTTGGTGCTCGGTTCGGAACGGAGGCGTACCGAACAAGTTTCTGACGTAATGTAACCCTTACTTTTCGAGGCTGTGAGTTGATCGGGTTGCAGTTTCTTTGTGTAGATTATATTTACTCCGTCTTCTCTACTATAATGAGGACCAACACGGTAAGACAGTAAGAAACGTCAACGGCGCGACATGTGACCGCCACGAGAACGCAGTGAAACGCGGCCGTTAAAGTCAATCAGCCAATGCACACCAGTCGCAGTGCGGCTGCGTGTTAAAGCAGCTCAGCCCGATGCATGCGAAAAGAACGGCAGAGTTTATTATTTGACGCAAGACTCGGCCCTCCTGCGTCAATACTACTAGCTAGCAGACCGGAAGTCACTCGTGTAAAAATACGGTGGATCCGGTCGATTTTCAAACTAATATGCAATCGTAACCCACTTTTTGAGTCCATCAGATCTCTTGAGTGGTAGATCGGGGCACAGTTGATTTGTCTTTGTTGATTTACACTTGTCCTCTCTGCTATAATAATAACCAACACGTGTTCAATACAAAACCCCCCTACCACAACAAAACAAATAGGAACTAATATTCACATAGGAACTAAAGTTATACAACATAAAATATACAATATAAATGAATACTACATCACATTTGTAAAATACAAACACATAATAAAATAAATAATATCCCATCTAAATAAAATAAATTGAAATGAGCTAAAACACCTGTAATTAAATAAGAATAATACACAGATCCTGCTTAAACAATTAAATTTATTAATTTCTGTGTCGCGCTTAAACTTGAGAAAATCCACCAATAAAGCTTTTGAAAACCGTTGATAAGAAAAAAAATGATTCATTGAGGCATTTCATTTGTAAAATACATGTTAAAATCTTTGTCATTGGGATTGCTTTTCTCTTCAGCACAGGACTTCTTTTTTTCTTCTTTCTTTCGGAAAGAAAGCTGACCAATACACAGGGTCTGAAAGGCAAATTGTTGTTGGATTATTATATTTAAATACCCATTACTTTTTCAGCAGAATTCTAGCTTTGTATAGGCTACTGTTCCTATTTTTGAAAGCACAAAAGTGTGTAATAAACAACTAGCACATTTATAGTTTGCATTTTGTTTTCTTACTGTACCGAAAATGAACCAAACCGTGAGCTCAAAACCGAGGTACGTACCGAACCGAGATTTTTGTGTACCGTTACACCCCTACAAAATACCATCGCAAAATGCTAAATTTATAGGAAAAAAAAAAAAAAAAAAAGACTACTGGATATAGAGATTGAATATTTTAGGGAAAAAAAGTGGGGAAAACCCCACAAATATACTTTTTAAAAAAGTAAAACATGTGAAACATGTTGCACTTATAGGGCAGGTGAAGACTTCAATTCAAGAGCGTTTCTCTCAAAACTCGCATTACCCAAATTTTTTTTGAATTGACCACGTAGTTTTTGAGTTACTGCCATAGCAACGCCTTAGCAACAAGGGACGCGCCTCGCTGCCGGCCGCTACGTGATGACGTCAAGACCTCGCCAGCATTCAAATACGAAAGTATAGCAGCATGCTCTTCTCTCCATATATTGAAAACATTTTCTGTGTTTTATTCGCGAGATCTTGATGTGTAGCGATGACTTGCTCACACAAACCCTCGAGCCTCTATGAGTGGCTGAAAAAACACATCTCTGCAAGGATTTGGACATCTTTTGTGAGAGTCAAGAGGAAGAACTTCTCCCCGATCGTGCCTATGTTTACAACATTTTTGCAACGACAGTTTTGAAAGGCTAAAAGAATACAATCATGGTTTTTCAAAGACGTAAGTAGACCCTTAGTGGCTTTTCTAATTCTAAAATTTGATCACGTGCGTAGAGGAAGCAATAATACCTGACTGCAGCCGACAGCTGCTACAAACTGCGCCCGAGTAGCGTCTGATACGGCTCATAGATATCACATGTATATGGAACTAGATGTGAAATGACAGACTCTCAGCCACCATCTTAAAGCAGTAGACTTCTCAGCGCTAATGAATAAGATTAACGTTACTGTACCTTGCTAACGTAATGTTAGCCCTGCGGGGGGCTAGGGTTCTATTAATTATGACTACTGTCGATACCTTGCCAACGTGTCTTACATACAGGCTTTATTAAATCTGTAAAAACACAGTGCTGTAGATGGATGAGGGTGTAAAATAAAAACATAATAAAGCTAACTGTCAATTTTAACTCTGTAGTCATTGATGGATAAAACACCAAGTAGCGCTGGTGCCTAATGTGCTCCAATACAGGAGATATCATACATTTATTTTGCACAACGCAAAAACTCAAAATCCTAACTTAAAATAAAAAATAGCTTGACGTAGGGAAAATACATCACTTTTAAGTGATGTGTTTTATCAAGCGTAATGACATTTTTAGGTAAGAAATAAGATTTTTTTTTTTTTTTTTAATAAGATCTAGAAGTTTTTTGAATGAAAGCCGTGAATTTATTGGGGTTTTTTTTTCCTGTCACATCTGAAATGCAATTGTTGGCTGTTTTCAACAATGTACATCTGAAATAAAAACATTGATTGTTTGAAAATGGTTCAATATTAGGTGAAATGTCTTGTTTTCTCATGTATATAATTGCTCTTTACCTAAATATTTTACCTAAATAAAATGTTTTATCCGATTACTTGATTAATCGATAAAATTTTCAGTCGAATACTTAATTTTTAAAATATTCAATAGACGGGACTAATAATGGAGTGCAAAAAAAACGCGAATTATCCTAGCAGTTAAAAATGACATGGTTGTTTTGACAAACTCGTCCAAAGTATATATTCGTAAAATTACACCGAAATCCGAAAAGCTCTTCAACTACCCTTTAAAAACTAAACAAAACAAAAATAAATAAATAAACTGTATGAAATATAAATTTCATAAAACAAAAAAATTGTATGAAATATAAATTTAATAAAGATAAAGTTAAGATAATTAAAGATACATTTTTTACAATCAAAAACCATTACAAAATAATCTGAATATATAACTGGGAAAAGTACTAAAAATCACATTTGTACCATAAAATATTTGAAACGTGGCAAAATGCATTAAAAAGTAGATTTAAAAAAAAAAATGGAAAAAAACAAAATACAAATAAATCACTGGCCGACAAATTTTTAGAAAATATCTGCTCCAGAGATAAAAATGGCTAAATCGTACTTGCTGTGGTGACATGGATTGGAAAATAAAATATTTTAGTGCTGCTTGGCTAAATGTTCAAGATATTTAATTAGTGCTGCAAAGATTAACCGATTAACTCGAGTAATTTGATGAGAAAAAAGCTTCGAATCAAATGTTGCTGCTTCGAGGATTCGTTTAATTTGAGTGGCGTTGTAATAGTTTGTTTGGAAAGTTTGAGTTTAGTTTTATTGATTTAGTTGGATAGACTGCCTTCTGGGGGCAACAGTGAATATGACATAACTCATCTAACATGGTTGGATCCAGCTGCTCCTTGTTAAGACCAACATAAGGTTGTAAGTTTTTGTTTGAGCTAATTAGATTGTTTATGCATTTGGAATTTAAAGGTACATATCTTTAGCAGTTTTGCGGGATTATGTGTTTGAACAATTTGGAAAGAGCATTTGTAAAAATAAATTTTAAAAAAAGGTATCATTTTATAGCATTTAAGCTAGCGGTCTTTTGGTTGCTAGGTTGCTAGACACTATCAGAATAGTGTCTATGTTGCCTTACTGGCCACTACACCTGCACAATACATCGTTTGGACATCACAATCGCAATGTGCGCATGCGCAATAGTACCATCGCAGGACATGTGATTGTGTTTTGTTTTTTATGTAAACTTTTGTTTTTCTTCATAAAAGCAGCAATTGTGCAGAGACGTGGCTTCCTGGATCCCTTTTATATACACCAATCTTGACCATTCACAGACAGACCCCCTTTACCCTGAATTAAACAATATTACATGAATTAGTTGAAATTTTCCTTTATCTCAGACAATTATTTTAGGTTGTTTTATTTACCTGACATGTTTAGGTATTATATGAATACTAGGGATGTCCTGATCGCATGTTTTTGCGCCAGAGTCCGAGTCACCTGATTTTGAGAATCTGCTGACATACAGTCCTGATCAGATACCAAAAACTTTTTTTTTTTTTTTTGCTTTGACGCTCACGCTGCCGAGAACAGCCTCTCACTTGCACAATGAATGAGCTGCCACTGCATACTTCAGACTGTGTATCAAGCTTAAAGGGTATGTAGCGGCAAAGGGGGTGTGAGACATCAATAGAACCGTTATGTGCCAAGATAACAAATATTGATAAAGTTAACAAAAAAATCAATCACATTAATGAGCAATTATCGAAAATAGATCGAAAATGACGAACATTCCCGAAAGTGTTCCGGAAACAACCGAATGGGGCGGGGATGTCACGACAAGTGATTGACAGTCGAGGCGGAGCCAGGTGCCATTGTTTTTTAACGACGAGAGAGTAGCGTTGGGGTTTGTTTGACGAAAACATCACAAAAATGGTTCAAAACTGCTGTGCTATGTGGTGTACAAATAGTTATTTATCGGAATATAGTATCCATGAGTTCCCGAACGCGAAAAAAAAAAAGCTGGACTACGCAGACAATGGGTAAAGTTCGTCTGTGCAAAGAGGGCTAATTTTCTAGACACAGACTCCGGCACGCTTTTCTGTGGTGCGCATTTTCCACCTGAAAGCTTCTCGAACTATGGACAAGTGAAATCGGATTTTGCTAAAAGATTGCTGCTCAAAGGAGATGCGGTGCCGACCATACACGTGCAGCGACCTAAATGTCCCGAGATATCAAGAAAGAGGACGATGACTAGCAAAGGAGGCTAAGGCTAAGCAAAGGAGGGGAGCAGCCAAGCTCGAAATGGCCAGAGTGAGTACTCTTTTAGAATAAAAAAAATGTCACGCATGATACAGGACTGGACACATGTATACATTATCGTTCGTAAAATATATAGAACAAATCCTCTGATCCCATTTATATTTGTGTCTGTTGGCAGAGCGAAAAGCTATGATAGCGCAATAAATGATAATTATTCTATGCATTCCTTTATTTTGCAGTCACGGTGTATCAGCTTCACAAAAAGAAATGCAAAACAAATTGGTGTTTCCCACACGATCTGCTGCCGATGTTTCATCAGTGTCATTGCTCCCCTCAATGACCGTTTCATTACGCTGCATTGGCGTTCGTTTGGGCTCAAATTGGTAACGTAAAACACCGATTAAAGCTTCGTAACTCTCCTCGTCACCGTTAGATGAACATTCGTTACGTTCTTCTACGTCGGATTTGTCGCTGAAACTAGAAACGAAATTGTCTGCCATCATCGCCGCCATTCAGTATTAAAGCACTGAGCCTTTTTCTTGTTGAAGAAACACCCCTCACTGTCAATTCTGAATTCTCTTTTATTGACAACGAGGGGTGTTTCTTCATGAGGGAACCTGGAATATGTGCAGGACGAACACAATGCATCAGCATAAACAGCTCAAAACACCCCTAATTCTCCCCTCACTAGAAGGAATTATATTGATGCAGACAGGCGCTGCCCCCCTAGTGGCCGGTGGCACTCTCTTCACTTGTCGTGACGTCATGCACACAATCTGCCAGATCTCGGGCGCCGGTCGTTTTAGCTTGACAATCGAGCCAAATTTCTCTCATTTTCTTGTGTGTAATTACACGAAGTGGCATGATATGAATACAAAAGGCATGCGTTTATGGATAAATGATGGAATATTAACATTTTCCCAGGGCATGACATACCCTTTAATGATGATTAACACATTTGTGCCTTTGATCGTAGAGCTATCGAGACGTTTCTGGCTAGATCAATCAATCATTGTTAACTTTAAGTACCTAACGCAAGCTGCACTGGACAGTTTGGCCGCACTGCTTAGCCAGAGGGAGGGTGTGGTGCTTTTACAAGCATGAAGCAGAACAACATAAATACATATATTTTTTTAAAATTAAAAAGCAGATCCCGATCCTCTGAAAAATGGCTCGATTGGCCCGATTTCCGATCATGTGATCTGATCGGGACATCTCTAATGAAATGTGGTCATAGTGAGTCAACCAAAGTCTTTCCAAACAGAGCTTGAATAGTCTGGAGAAAATTCTAGTTTTAATATTGCAATATACTAGTATATTGTAAACCCTCCAAAAAAAACAAACACAAAAACAAAACAAAAAAAATCGCAATGTCAGTTTTTTCCAATACCATTCAGCCCTACTGGCCGTCACTGACGGCTCTAGACATCTAATCCATTTTGCCTGGAATGGACGTCTAGTTCCGTCAATGGCACTGAAAACTGAGCAATCACTGCCAGTCTTTTGTGGGCATTTACAGGTCACTTCCTGTTCCTTTTACGGCATATACAGGTTACTTCCTGTCAGAGTCACTTCCTATTCATTATTTGGAGTAACCTCCCTTTTTAGTAACCCAAAATCAACAGGATGTGACCCGTAAATGCCCTATAAGTGATCGAAAACAAGAAATGATGTGAAATGCCCCAAAATTAACTCATTGTCTGGCATTTACAGGTCACGTCCTGTTAATTTTACAGCATTTACAGGTTGCTTCCTGTTGCTTTTGGTGACATTATTGAATCACTTCCTATTTAGTAACCCAAAATCACCAGGAAATGACCCATAAATGGCCCAAAATAAACAAGAAGTGACCAAAAATCAACAGGAAATGACCTGAAATACCCCAAAATGAACTCATTGCCTGGCATTGGCTGCCACTGACGGCCATAGACGTCCAATCCGTTTGAAGTGGGAGGGATGGCAGCGAATGAACGAATGTTCCCACTTCAAATGGATTAGACGTCTACTAGTGTTAAACTCATTCCAATTCGCAGCAGAAGGATCAAAACACCTTGTTTTTCAGTTTATTAGCTATTTTGTGGCATTCCCTAGAATCATTTCCTGTATCGCCATATCGTCAGATCATTATAGTGAGCTACCCAGGAGGTTCCCACCCCTAGTAATCAGTAAATTTAAAATAATTATTTAAAACGCGTCACGGCCATGTTTTCTCGCACAACGGCATTAGCATCTATCAACTTCATTATTTGTTGTCTCTTTGAATTTACCCTTAATACGATTATATAGCTGCAAGTTCTCAGCAGGGCGACGCTAAATACCGCATATCAGCGTGAAGTGGTAACATAGACAGAACACCCCGCCACTGCACCCACCCGGCTCCTTTCCTCCCTCCAAATTGCCCATTTCCAGCACTGCAGTGGCACAGCTGGAATTCAGCGAGACGTATCACTTTCCGAGGTCATTCCGGGCCCCCGGTGACGTCGGCGCTCGCTTATCCTCGTGAGGAGCGTGTGAACGTTTCCCATGTTGAATCGTAAATCATCGCCAATCGTGCATTTTGCTCACAAATTTAAAGCTCAGAACGTGACCTACCTAGCCTCGCCCACGCGCCCTCGATTTCGTCACCCTTTTTAGCTTCCGCTGGGAGCAATTAAGTTGGGCTGCAAATGAAGGTAACCCCAAACTGCCAGCGCCGTTCAAAACTTTTTTTTTTTGCGTGTGTCGTCAGATGTTGTTGCTTGAAAGTCACAGGGGGAGGACGGAGGAGGGAGGGAAATGAGTTCATTAAGATGGACAGATAGCAGGCCGGGCTGACATCAAGGGGAAAACAATTTACATAGCTGCCACCCGCCGCTGGGAAGTAGCACAGAGCTGGTGAAGTCGACACACCGGAGGGATGCGGTTTGAGGGTGTCAGGCGTGAACGACAGTCGGATATTGCGAGAGTGGAAGCTAATGAGAAAAGATAACAAGCTGAGGGGGGAGACGCGGCACCATTTTAGCCTCTCAAGTGTTTTGAGGAACAGTGTTGTTGTTGCCGTTTGAAAATGTGAACATTTTCAAATCCAGGCTCTCAGAAATGCCAACTGACACCGCATACATCTTTAGGCTTTTTAGTAACTAAACACAGTTGCATTTGTATGACAACACTTGGGCAACAGATAATTTTCTCCAGGGTATTTTGCCGACTATTTTTATACCTGTCCACACTTACATTTATGGCCCTCCCGCTTCTGCAAGGTACGCCTGCATTTACGCAAACTATGCGTAGAAAATAGCAGCCTCATATGTTACGTCATCGCCCGCGCGGTTTAACTCTGAACCGGAAACGTATTACTCGCTGATGGCAAATTTTGAAATTACTACACCTTCTAGACCAGGGGTCGGGAACCTATGGCTCGCAGGCCAGATCTGGCTCTTTTGACGGCTGCATTTGGCTCGCAGACAAATCTTTATTAATTTAAAAACTTCTTTGCACATTGCGCAAAATGGGGACAGGCACCGGTCATACGCTGGTGTTGTGCAGTAATGAGCAGATGTGACTTTTGCTATGTATGTTAACTTTTTTTTTAATGCTCCGGCAACACTCACGTACTTCACACTAGATATCGTCAAATGGTAACGTAGATGTGCTACGTTAGATCTCCCCCCCAAGTCCCATGCCATTGGCTGCGTGAGCCCAGGGTGATCATGGGAGACGTAGTCCATATACAGTGTAGGGCTGTCCCAAACGACTAATTTCCTCCCGATTAGTCAGCCGACTATTTTTACGATTAGTCGTCTAATCTAATATATATATATATATATATATATATATATATATATATATATATTTTTTTTTTTACTACTTTAATAATGAAATTTTTGTTGAAGCTTATTAATTCACAAAAAAAACATTTTGGAACACCTACATTCTTTATTAAGGTATAAATAAATAACATATCAATAATAAATCACAAACAATAAGGTCAAATGCTGCTGGCATTAACTAGTGCGAAAAAAATGTAAACGGAAACACTAAGACTTCACCTCTTTAACAGGAGTCAAAACAATTCTTACTCTTTTTGTGGTACGTCATTGTCTATATTGTTCTAAATGTTAAAATGGAATTGCAATGTCCCAGACAACCATTTTCAGAATACTTTGTGTGAGTTCAGATGCTTTTTCTGGTGTGCATTCCGCATTTTTGGGGGAGGGGAAAAACTGTTAAACTTTTGTTTGTTTTAACCTGAAAATAGATAAAGTAGAGGGCACACTGAAATATTACCACAAATATTTTGAATGAGAGGCACACATACTCACAGTAACAAACATTAAATATATAGTATTAATTTTATAGCATACTACATAATGTGTATATACACAATGACACTTTATAATATAAAGTAACTAACATTAGTGCAGTCATGGATTACAGTAAGCAGGCCAGTGCTGATATTCTTATTATATTATGTATATACAGCTCCGCGACCCTCGTGAGGAAAAGCGGCATGGAAAATGAATGAATGAATGAATGAATGTATATACAGGATATATGTATATATATTCCCCAAGTGGGAGCTTCCATGATCCTAATAAATGTAATAATAATTAAGAATATATATATATCTATTAATTATTTTATTAAATAAAAATGCACGTTGATACGACGCACATAAAGGTAACTTCCATTTTTTTTTAAAATCGTTAAAAAGTTGTATGGACTTACAATCTGCTAGCTTGTTGTTTCTTGTTGTCTTCGAAAATTATACTTCGGTGACGGCGCTTCAAGTGTTCGTTCATAGCTGACGTGCTACTATGGTATGCGAGCTCAGCTTAGCAAAGAGTACACGCAGTGGCACCCTCCATATTTTCCTTGAAATAATTCCAGGCTCTGGCTATTCTGGTCCACTTTTTTGGCTTTATGCCACTTTCACGTGTCACCAATTCTGCCCTGTTCGGTAATTGACGGTGTTTTCAACTCCTCGCCTAGTGAAGAGTGAACCTGCGATTCACTTGGCTCGTTGTCGTCAGTTCGTCCGATTTCCTCCTCAGGAAGGCGGCGGTGTGCATAAAAACACCGAGAGGCGTCGGATGGCTCTTTTTGGATACTTTTATTGACCAAAACAAAAACGTGGGGCATGCAGCCACTGAACTCCGCGGTACCTGCGCACTTTCCCAACTCACTGATCTCGCTCCCTCTCTCTCGCTCGCCCACTTTCTTCCTCTTTGCTCAATCTGACAATGTCCGTCACATTGAAATAACAGCGGTTCCTTTGGGGGTGCCAGTAGCAACCGCTTGCATTGCGAGCGCCTGCCATTCTAAACTTTAGCCGCATGTAATTTTTTTTTAAACCCTCATTACCCGTCGACGGGCAAACAATGTCGACTAGTCGGGACAGCTCTAATACATTGTATCACAAAAGTGAGTACACCCCTCACATTTCTGCAGATATTTAAGTATATTTCCATGGGACAACATTGACAAAATGACACAATGAAAAATAGTCTGAGTGCAGCTTGTATAATAGAATTAATTTATTTTCCCCTCAAAATAACTCAAAATATAGCCATTAATATCTAAAACCCTGGTACCAAAAGTGAGTACACCCCTTTGAAAAAACGTACATCCCTAAATGTCCGAATTGAGTACTGCTTGTCATTTTCCCTCCAAAATGTCATGTGACTCGTTACAGGAGTGCTGTCAGCATTGCTGCACAGATTGAAGAGGCGGGGCTGGGGGTCAGCCTGTTAGTGCTCAGACCATACGCCGCACTCTACATCTTCTGAAGACGGTACACAAGAAAGCCTGCCCGTCTCATCAGACTATAGGACATGGTTCCAGTAATCCATGTGCTTTGTTGACATGTCTTCAGCAAACTGTTTGCGGGCTTTCTTGTGTACCGCCTTCACATGAGGCTTCCTCCTGGGGTGACAGCCATGCACACCAATTTGATGTAGAGTGCGACGTATGGTCTGAGCACTAACAGGCTGACCCCCCACCTCTTCAATCTCTGCAGCAATGCTGACAGCACTCCTGTAATGA
This sequence comes from Corythoichthys intestinalis, assembly GCF_030265065.1. NCBI lineage: Eukaryota > Metazoa > Chordata > Actinopteri > Syngnathiformes > Syngnathidae > Corythoichthys > Corythoichthys intestinalis. The sequence goes on from NC_080416.1 coordinate 30,894,303, forward strand.
GTCACATGACATTTTGGAGGGAAAATGACAAGCAGTACTCAATTTGGACATTTAGGGATGTACGTAGTTCCCATGCGGTGTACTCACTTTTATTGCCAGGATAGATTTATATCTTGAGTTATTTTGAGGGGAAAATAAATTAACTATTATATAAGCTGCACACAGACTACTTTTCATTGTCTCAAAGTGTCATTTTGTTAGTGTTGTCCCATCAAAAGATATACTTAAATATCTGCAGAAATGCGAGGGGTGTACTCACTTTTGTGATACACTGTATGTAGAATAAAGAGGGAAAATTAATTACTCTTGTGTAGCCCAAACTAGCGGAGTAAGAGTAGCGTTTTTTCTTTACTAATCTACCCAAGTAAAACGTATGGCTTAGTAAAACTACTCATAGAAGTATATTTTTCTGAAAAAGTTACTCAAGTAAATGTAATGAAGTACATGTAACGCGTTACTACCCAACTCTGACTATGACATATTACATAAGCAAGTTAAACCGAAGATATACAATTAAAAAAAAAAAAAACATTGAATTCTGGCGAGAGAAAAAAATGTACAGAAATGAAGCTTTATTTGTTAAAAGAGCAGAGCACCCTCTAGTGGAGAAAACACATTTCCTATTATGAGACTAAAAGGATCATATCTCTGGTTTTCCGTGGTCCATCGGTGGCTAATAAAAACTGGGACTGCTTTCGAGTCATGTCAATGGCAGCGCTCGACGTCAAATTCTATTTGTTACGCGACACGATTGAACAGGCCTACGTGATCCTACAACAGCAATCTTGAGTGATTGGCATAATTGAGACATGTGTTTATTGTTGCAACACCTCACTGGTGATACTGGTTGAGCCACTGTTGGCGTCTCTGGACAAAAAAAAAAAAACTTAAGTAAAATCTAATACTGTATGTAGAATTAAGGGGGAAAAAAACGTAATGACTCTTGAAACCCAAAGTAGCAGCGTAAGAGTAGCGTTTCCTGTCAAGTTGTACGGTTTCGGCGTAATTTGTACAAGTGAGCACTGATTTTTAAATGTGTACGCCGTACATTCAAAATCTGTATTTTCGTGCATTACGTTTTTCTTTCTCTGTTCGGATTTTGTCACCGTTTCGGCAACGAGACAATGTATGTTACTATGCGGTTTGCGGGCCTTTTTTTTTTTTTTTTTTTTTTAATAATGGGTCAAAATTATTTTTCAAACAAATCATTTGACTAGCACCTTAGAGACGGTCATTTGCTTATCTTAGCCCCCCCCCCCCCCCAAAAAAAAAACAATACGACATGAAACAATAAACATCTGTGAAAGGAACACGCACGCACAAATGCACGCACGCACACGGTGATAAATCGCAGTCATGAAGATTACCGACCTCATTTTTATTTACCGTGAGATAAATTCACTTTATGCATATCGTGACACGCTTAGCTAGAATTGAAGTATATTTAATATTTCATTTTAACATTGAGATTTTTTTCAAGGATTAAAGCCGCTAAGGTTGTTGTTCTTGTGGACACTTAATTTGAAGTCTTACACCTCCATTATTCATGATCATATCATCTTGAAACTTGGTAGCTATGTAGCATCGGCCAGTATTTATTCTTCCTTGAATGCCAATTTAAACCCCTATTTAAAAAAATATCAGGACAGATGAATTAATATCAGAATTACTATCCAGTAAAGAGTAGCTGTCTGTAGGTTATGAATTTGCCAGTAGAGGGCATGCGTGCTTAGCCTGTTAGTATGTTGCGGGCACACGTGTTCTCAGCAAAATTACCGTATTGGCCCGAATATAAGACAGTGTTTTTTGTAATGAAATTTGACTAAAAAAGGGGGTTATCTTATATTTGCGGTCTAGACGTTATACCCATTCACGACACTAGATGGCACCAGATATCATTGAAGCAATGTTCTGTCATAACAGATCTCAGCTACTCTCAAGTTTAACCAGTTTGCATTATTTTATTGCAATGTTTTTCCTTATTCAGATTGGTTTCAAGACTACAGTTACAGTTAGACTTCACTTTGATGGTTAATGCAGTTATTGCAGTTTTGTTGTTTTATCACAATAGATTGGTTTAATTTACATTTCAAAAACCAGAAGCCATTCATTTATGAATGTGATTGCACTTTAGTTTACATATTTAAATGTTCCGATATTAAGATTTGAATGAGGCAAAATAACATACTTTTTCTCTCAAATATATTGTTATAATCATTTGTTTCGGATGTACTGTAATTATTTTCTGTATAAAAATTAATTTGGTGTTCAAAAAGTCTTTTTTTTCCCCAAACTTGAGTCTTGAAAAAGAGGGGGTCGTCTTATAATCAGGGCCGTCTTATATTCGGGCCAATACGGTATTATTTATCATTTTAAAAATATTTTGCACCTGATAACGATGAATTATGAATTGGCTTTAGGATGTCAAAGCAGCCCAAAGAGGAAAATCCAAAGCCTTCATGCTTTATAATCGTCACATTGCCAATTTTACACAAAAAAAAAAAAAATCTGGCAAATATGTTGTCAAGTCACGACACAACAAAATGTTATCATTTTCCCAGACTTTTCCAGGTTTTGAATGGTTTACAGCACCGTTTTTAGGCAAAAACGGAGCAATCTGTGCTAAATAAGTCAATTCCCAAACCCTTCATTCATGTAAAATTCAAAATGAAACCAAAGGAAATATTATTTCCAAGTCTTCGCTATCACCTTACCTGGCATGCACATTATAAAGTTCCTACAGAGTCATTTCGGTTTTTACGAGCTTACTGCGGTGTATCCATAGCCTCAATGTTTACTTTGGAGGGATGACAAATAAAATATTTAATTGGAGTGCAGCTAATAAATCTGCGTGCGTTCCTTTTGACGTGCAGCCCCCCTGAGCTCGAGGGGGAAGGACATTTCTTCTGGCACGGTGCAGCTAAAAGACTGAGGTATCGGTGAAGCCACACACACGCACGCATTTGCACAGATAGGAGTGTATGGGTTGTTTTGCCTGACATGTAGGTCTTTCATATGATACACACAAAATCACATGCTTTTATTTTGACATTGGCGCCATAAAACCGTAGATTTGTGTGATTGAGTGCGTACACTACTGTACTTGGCTCACTTTCGTGTCCGCTGTTACATTTGTTCATTAACCCCTTCCCAGTCAAAATGGATTGGATGTTTAGCACCTTCCAATGGCAGCCAATGAGTTAACAAGAACATGACCCAAAAACGCCCCAAAATCAGCAGGAATCAGCACAAAAAAAAATCAACAGGAAATGATCCAAAATTGACAGGAAGTGACCTAGAAGTACCGTATTGGCCCGGATATAAGATGGTGTTTTTTGCATTGAAATTACACTGAAAAAGAGGGGGTTGTCTTATATTTGCGGTCCAGACATTATAAGCATTCACGATGCTAGATGGCGCCAGATACCATTGAAGCCATGTTCTGTCATGAGAGATCTCAGCTACTCTTTTTAGTTTAACCAGTTTGCATTATTTTATTGCAATGCTTTTCCTTATTCAGATGTTTCAAGACTACAGTTACAGTGAGACTTCACTTTGATGGTTAATGCAGTTATTGCAATTTTGTTGTTTTATCACAATAGATTGGTTTATTTACATTTAGTTTCCATATTTAAATGTTCAGATATTAAGATTTGAATGAGGCAAAATAACATGCTTTTTCTCTCAAATATATTGTTATAATTATTTGTTTCAGATGTACTGTAATTATTTTATGTATAAAAATTTGGTGTGCAAAAAGTCTTTTTTCAAACTTGAGTCTTGAATAAGAGGGGGTCGTCTTATAATCAGGGCCGTCTTACAATGTCAGCGATAGACGTCCAGTTCACTTATACTGGAAGGACTGGCTGTGAATGCTCATCTTCCAGTGCCATTGACGGCGCTCCACGTCCAAACCAATTGGACTGGGAGGAGGCTAAACCCAATGGTTTGGACGTGGAGCGCTCTCATTGGCACTCAGTGAGTTAACTTATCTGGCATTCACACATGAGATCCAATTACCTCCCGAAGTTAGCTCCCCATCAGACACACATTTATATGAAAATGATGTCAATCGTCTGTTGCTGTAAAAAGTTTTGCTTGTGCCACTATTGTTTTTAAGATATTTACAATTCTTTAATGAGTCAATCTGAGGTCAACCAGGCCCCAATTCTCATTTAAAATGGCTAGAAATGTGTCAATTGTTTATGCTTCGTTTGTGCTGCTATCGGTTTTGAGATAGAGCTATTAATTTTGAGTGATGACTTCATGTATCCATTCATTTATTGCAAAATGGACCCGGAATTGTGCCATTTGTTTATGCTGTAATCGTTTTATAGATATTGAGATATTAAAAGCAGTGCTACAACGATTAATCGATTAACTCGAGTATTCGATTAGAAAAAAAAAAAAAAAATCAAATTAAATTTTGTTGCTTCGAGTATTCGTTTAATTAAAGTGGCGTTGTCATGTTTATTTTGAAAGTGTTTGCATTTAGTTTTATTGATTACACTGCCCTCTGGTCTGCTTCGTTTCACTTGGCTGAATCCAACTGCTTCCTGTTAAGACCAACGTAAGCTAAGTTTTTGTTTGAGCTAATGTTTTTTAATGCATTCATAATTTAGTTTATAGGTGTATTTAGCTGTTTTTTTGTGGGAATATGTGTCTGAACCATTTGTTAAGAGCATTGTAAAAGAAAAAAAAAACAAAACTTAAGCATCTTATTTTATACCATTTAAGCTAGCAGACTTTTTCTCTGTAAGTTAGCCAATTGTTATTTTGTTGTACAAAGATCCTCATTTAAAAAAAAAAAAAAATTGAGGCTCAGCTCATGTATTTTAATTTTCATGTTCCTTATCCGATTACTCGATTATTCAAACTAACTAGTCCATCGATGAATTGACTACTAAAATATTCGATAGCTGCAGCCCTAATTAAGTGATGTCACTCGAAGCTTTTCCATATCCAACTACCTCAGCTGACGGAGCGTACCAACTCTCTCAGTGAGAGACGTGTCCCAACAACTAGCGCAAACATATAACAAACAAATGGCACCCCTTCGGGTCCCTTTTGCGCAGTAAATGGGGGGCTTGAGGTATTCATTTCGAGTGATGATGTAACTTACTGCCAAAACGGACCTGAAGGCGTGCCATTCATTTGTGCTACATTTGCACTAGTTGTTGGGACACCCCTCTGTTATCAAGTTGGAATGCTCCGTCAGCAGCTACGGAGAGGCTGCGATTGACGTCATCACTCGAAATTATTATCCTAATATCCATAAACCGACAGCAGCATAAATGAAACTTTATGCAGGACAAACAAGCACAAACCCAGCACAAACGAATGGCACCATTACATTTAAGTTCCGCCGTAAATGGGGTGCTGCATGACATCATCACTCAAAATTAATATCTCAATATCTCAAAAACGATGGCAGCACAAACAAAACTTTTTATACCACAGACAAAGCATATACGATTGACACCATTTTGAGCCATTTTTAATCAAAACACAGCCGGTGGACCTCAGACTGACCTACAAAAGAATTGCAAAAGTCTTGAAAACTATAGCGGCACAAACAAAGCTCTTTACTGCACAAACGTTTGACATAATTTTTAAATAAATTAGTGTCTGATGGGGGCCCAACCTTACAGAGGTGATCCAATTGCCATAAATGCAGCCCGCGAACCAAAATGAGTTTGAAACCTCTGAAACAGAAGAGTGCGAGTTGTATGTTTCTCCGCGTTCGCGGCCAAACGTGGGTCTGCAGGCTAAAGTCGCGCCGAGCTCCGTCACAAAGCGTGCGCAAACGAGAGAGCCCCTCGGCTTCAAAGCAGTCGTTGACGTGGGGAGCGTACGTCTCCGCGCCAAAATGTGGACGGAATGTGACGGCGTTCGCAGTTTGCCTCCCAAAACCACAATAATGAACATAATGAAAGGACCGCAAAAAGACAACTTGAATGAATGTCGTGAGCTGACGCCAGTCACTGCTGTGGTTTCTCAATAAAAAAAAGCGAAGATTCCGCAGTGAACATTCCGCATACTGCATATTTGTTTGAGTCATTTTTTAAAAGCAGGGAAAAACACAAAAAAACTGCTCTATTGGCTCAAATCAATCTTTACAATTAACAAATGAAAATTTACGCCAACATAAAAAACATTTTCAGTAACCACAAAAGTCACTTTGAATCGATATTGTGATGGCAACCTAAAGATGACATAAACTAGGGCCTTCAAACCAATTCCACAAAGGGTCGCAGTTGTTTCAACAGATCCAGCAGACACTTCAACCAATGAGGTTTCTGCTAAAACCTGACTGCAATCAACTGATTACACTTTTAAGACACCAGATTGGTGAAACAGTATTCATCTCGTTTGGTTGGAGTGAAATCCAGCACCCATTGCGGCCCTTTGAGGACCGGTTTGACACTTCTGGCATAGACAATTACCGTAATTTTCGGACTATGAGCAGTCACCCACCACATTTGACACGTTTCTATTTGATATTTTCCAAGTGTTGAGTACGCAACTATTTTAACATCGTTTTTATCACGATTTTAATCGCAACTACACGACTGCTTGTAAAAGCAGAGCATGACCATGCTCTCCCTCCCACGTGACGCATTCAAATGCAATCACAAAAGAAACAGCGCTCACAAAAATTACTCTGACAAGCTGGCAACAGAACATAGAATATAGAATATATATACAGTGAGGAGCACAAGTATTTGCACCCCATGTGATTTTGCAAGTTCACCCACTTAGAACATAGGTAGAGGTGTAATATTTCAATCATAGATGCATTTCCACTTATAGATACAATCTTTAAAAAAAAATCTGGAACTCCCATTGAATGATTTTTCAATAATTTATTTGTAATTTACTGGGGCTTATAAGTATTTGTACACCTGATAAAATCAGTGCGAATATTAGTGCAGTGCAGAGGCCTTTGTTTGCAATAACAGAGGTCAGACGCTTTCTGTAGTAGTTCTTCACCAGGAAACGGGATTTTGGCCCATTCCTCCACACAAATCTTCTCTAGATCTGTCAGGTTTCAGGGCTGTTGTTGAGAAACACATAGTTTCAGCTCCATCCAAAGATTTTCTATTGAATTAAGGTGTGGAGACTGGCTAGGCCACTTCAGAACCTTGATATGCTTTTTACGCAGCAACTCCTTGGTCAGCTTGGCTGTGTGCTTCAGATCGTTGTCATGTTGGAAGATCCAGCCATGCCTCAACTGCAAGTCCCTGACTGAGGAAAGGACGTACTGGCTCAAAATATGATACACTTCACCATTCATCCTCTGCTTTAGACAGTACAGTCGTCATGTCCCCTTTGCCGAAAAGCAGCCCCAAAGCATGATGTTTCCACCACCATACTTCACAGTGGGGATGGTGTTCTTGGGATTGTTCTTTGTTCATTCACCACACAACTTTCTGCCATGACCCCTCTGCATCATTCAGATGGTCCCAGGCAAACTTCAGACGGGCCTTCACATGTACTGGCTTCAACAGGAGAACTTTCTGAGCTATGCCAATTGTCCCATAGCATTTTTCCAGCTTTGTGGCGCTCCTCATGGCGTAAAGGTGGACTTTTTTTTTTTTAAAGGTAGACTGACAACTCTTTGAGTGTCATAATTATTGTTGATTCTCAGGGCTACAAATACCTATGAACCCCAGTAAATTACAAATAAATTATTTTAAAATTATATAGATTATGTCAGTTTGAGTGGAAATGCATCTATGATTGAAATTTCAGACCGCTACCTACCAGTATTTTCTAAGTGGGTGAACTTGCAAAATCACAAGGGGTGCAAATACTTCTGCTCATCACTGTGTATATATATATATATATATATATATATATATATATACACACACGCAAACACACTTACTGTATGGCTCTCGTGGAATCACATTTTTAAATATGTTGAGTGTTTTGGTTCTCTCAGTCAAAAAGGTTCCCGACCCCTGACTTAAATCCATGACCATCTTTATATTCAGCTTTTTTAAACTTCTTTTTCATATATATATATATATATATATATATAAAATTTATTTATTTTTTTTTTAAATGGGACACTCCGCATCCATGTTACAGCAGGGTCTCCCTAAAAAAAATTCCCATGTTAACCTAATTTGTAAGCATGATACTAGTTGATGTCAAAACTGATAGAGAATAAAATAAATTTGTAAGTTTGTCGTTTTATGCAATTATTATGAAAGTACTTATTGGTTAAATTATTGGAAAACTCAGCATGGGGGTCGGCATTTTTGAGAGCCGCATGCGCCTCTTTAGCGCTGCCCTAGTGGCTCCCTAAAGCGTTTCAAAAATGTCTGAAAATGGAAAAAAGATGGGGGAGGAAATATATTTTTTGTTAGAACATGGTTTCTGTAGGAGGACAAACATCACACAAACAACCTTAACGTTTTCCAATGCTGTAAAAATGTGTAGAATAAATATTACATTTCAACATTTCTGTCAACGAAGATTTGCGTCATAGTCTGCGACGCACGTTTCTATCAGCAGGGCGGCTGTTGTAAACAGACAACACCAGCGGCTATATCAGTACTTCTCAAATAGTGGGGCGCGCCCCCCTGGGGGGGGCGCAGAGCAATGCCAGGGGGGGCGCATGTGACCTCGGGGAACATGTTTTATGTGTTTTTTTTTTTTTTTTTTTGCCGTACTGGAATAAAGTGTACTTGCACATCCACTCAGTAGGTGGCAGTGGCGCTCTCATTTTCAGAGTGCGCGCAGTATTTTTGAACTAAGGAAGAGCACTCAGCACACACAGACAACACATATGAAGAGCAGTGTACCACCGCCGTTTTCGAAAGCCGTTTTCCGACCGGACTCACTCACGCAGCGACCCACTGTCTTGTCCGGTTCTCACGTCGCCGCCCGAGAAGTGCCATTTTCGGCTTGGGATCGTCACGACGACCGCCCTCACCTACGGTTCTACCTCGGCCGCCGTGAATGCGCTTTTTTCGTGCCGTTTGCCTTTTAGCTTTGACTTTTAATACAGTGGGTGATGATGAAAGACCACTGTTTACTGTGTCTAAAAATAATTATAGCAGACAGCAAGAAGCCAAATCAATTAAGACGCCACTTAAAGACATTAGACCCCAATCTCATTGTTAAGCCGCTTGATTTTTTCAGTGAAAACGTGCCGAATATTGCCAACAATCGTCCTGCTTTGTCAGTGTTATATCAGTAAGCCAGTGAGCATTGTTAGCATGTTAATTGAAAAATAACTCCACATCATTGCAAAGGACTTAATACTGTGAGCAGCAAAAATAAAAACTGTCCTGTCCAAGGACACTTTTTTTCCCCCTTTTATTCAGATTTGTTTTTTCGGTCAAATTTTTTGGCACATTGTCCTCATGAGTGAATGTTTCTAATCAATTTTAATTTGGTATTATTTACTGATTTTATTACATTTTATTTTTCTGTATCAAATGGTCAAAAATGTACCTTGAGTGTATTTTTTAGTTTGGATGTGAATTTTTTTTTTTAATTCAGGCAAATTGATGCACATCAAGTCTTCTCTGTTACAAACAAAACAATGTTTATAATAAAGTTATACTTTATTATAAGTTGATCTATGTTACTTTTTTTCTTTATTAGAAAAAAGGGACACAATGTTAGGCAGATGCGTATTTATAATAGTAATTTTATAGACAAATGATACTATTTACAGTGGCGGCAGAGAGTTTGGGGGGGCGCGAAACATTTACGTCTTCCTTGGGGGGGAGTGACAGAAAATAATTGAGAACCACTGGGCTATATGATGGATTCCAAAGAGGAAAATAGAAAGAAAAAAAAACTGAGGAGAACAGAGAGGTCAACGTTTCTTGGGCCCAATCAATTGCATTTATTGCCAATGCAGAAGGATTTGTTGAATGTTTGCTCTGCAGCGAGAAGTTGTCAACTCACAAAAGGAGTATAGTGGAAAGACATTTACAGGGAAGGCATACAACTTTGGCAGCAGAGTACCCAGTAAGTGCGATTGCATTACTTCTGGAGAAATCAATGGAGTGCAAAAATAGATTTAAAAAGTGGATTGCATCTCCAATCTCCAAAACGTTTTGTTGCAACCCGGGATAAATAAAGCGTGGAAAACCGTTCACAGATGGTGACTGGTAAATGAAGGATTCATTCATCATCAACTTATCAGAACACGCATTTGCAGACTTCAAAAACAAAACAGAGATAATACAGAAAATCAAATACATGCCTCTCGCACTAAGAAAAGGGCCATAAAAATGGCGGGCAACATCACCAATCAGCAAATCAAGGACATTAATTAAGCGGCAGCATTCTCTGTGATGCGTCGTGTGATGTGATTGACACTGAACACTTATCGCTTTTATGCAGGTACATGAACTCTGATTATATATTTTACCTTTTCAAAAGGGTGTCGTTTTATTTTTTATAAATGCAGGCTGTGTTTTGTTGCACGATGTTTGTTGGCCAGATAAGGGCCACGTTATGCACATTCTATTTTGTTGTTTTTTTTTTCGAATCTTCAAAATACAAATGACATCAAAATTCTGATTTATTGCATTTCTTTAATTTTAGCAAAGCCATTAAACATAATTCATTACTATTGTAATGAAGTCAAACTTGAGGCAGTATCGGACAACAACAAGTAGTCACGTCGTGCGTCATTCTATATAGAATGCACCGCAAGGAAAATAAACATTTAAAGAGAATTATAATACTAAGGGGCTGTGAGATATCAATAGAACCGTCATGTGGCAAGATAACAAATATTAATAAAGTTAACAAAAAAATAAATCACATTCATGAGCAATTATCGCAAATAGATAGAAAATTACGAACATTTCCGAATGTAGCCCGGAAACAGCCGATTGGGGCTGTGATATCACAGCCAGGAAACAAAAGGTCGAGGCAGGTGCCATCGTTGTTTATTGACGCGAGAGTTGCGCTCGTGTTTTATAAAAAAAAATAAAAAAATCGCTAAAATGGTTCAAACCTGTCGTGCTATGTGGTGTACAAATAGGCATTTGTCGCAATGTGGTACCCATGAGTTCCTGAACGCGAGAAAAAGAGCTGGACTACGCTGATAATGAGTAAAGTTCATCCGTGCAAAAAGGACTAATTTTGCAGACCCAGCCACAGTTTTGTGTGGTGCGCATTTTACACCTGAAAGCTATTCGAACTATGGACAAATGAAATCAGGTTTTGCTAAGAAATTGATGCTGAAATCAGATGCGGTGCCCACCATACACGCGCAGGCACCTAAATGTCCCGAGATATCAAGAAAGAGGATGACGAATGGCACTGATGAGACCACCACATCACCCCACGCAAAGCAAAGGAGGGGAGCAGCCAAGCTCGAAATGGCCGGAGTGAGTACTCTTTTATTATAAAAAACATATCATGCATTGGATATAGGACTGGACACATGTATAAATTATCGCTCGTAAAATATATACAACAAATCCTTTAATCCCATTCATATTTGTGTCTGTTGGCAGAGCGAAAACCTATGATAGCACAATAAATGATAATTATTCTATATATTACTTTATTTTGCGGTCACTGTGTATCAGCTTCACAAAAAGAAATGCAAAACAAACCATTTGGTGTTTCCCACACGATCTGTTGCCAGTGTTTCATCAGTGTGATTGCCAGTAAGTAACGCGTTACTATAATCTGATTACTTTCTTTCAGTAACGAGCAATCTAACGCGTTCATTTTTCCAAGGCAGAAATCTGATTAAAGTTAGTTTCCTCGGTGCCTGTGCGTAACTATTTTGTTGTTGCCTCATACTGTATGTCGAATGAAGAATATTGTAGTCATGTTATGTACGAAGAGCATTTGAAAAGAAAATACTGCGCTTGAGTTTGGGAGTGACATCACATCTCACGTTTTCTCAACTGGGGGAAAAAAAACGGGTCACGCGTATTACCATCCTGCCTGTGCACGCGCCGTCTGCCACGGCGGTCAACAACTTAGCCTTGCTAGTGGCTACCTATCAGGATGCTAACAGTAAAGGAGCCGGAGAGATACAACAAACGGCTACATTTGCTCAATGGAGATACAGCCATTACTTCACATATCCGTCCAGTAAAGATGCCAAAAATATCTCCGTGCGTTGCAAACTCTGCGCAGGCTCAGAAAGACTGTCGACCGCCATATACTCGACATCCAATTTAACAAGGAAGCACTTGGAATTACAGCACAATGCAAAAAAACTCTAATCAAAGCCAACAGGTACGGAGACAGCCAGCACTTCTACAGTTTGTAACCAGCCTTTATAATATGTGTAATTATGTACATTTTATACTTAGAGTTTGTAATCATAGTCGAAGTTTTACATTTGTGGGACTGGGGGAAAAGCATGTTGAAGACTGAAACAAAAGTCAAAAGTTTGGACACACTTCATGATTTTTGCGTTTTATATATTTTCACTAGTATTGTATATTCTCACTGAAGACATCAAAACTACGAACATGTGGAACGGCAAAAAAGAAGTGAAATAACTGAAAACAGGTTTTGTGTTCTACATTCTTCAAAATATCCACCTTTCAGGTGTCTCCAAACTTTTGGCCAATACTGTATATATATGTATATACACATCTTGACACTGTTCGAGTTCAATCAACTGTTCAAGTTGTTGTTGGCAGCGTTTGAAAGCTTAGGTTTAAAGAAATTCTAAATATCCATCTTGCCTCCTCTGGTGTAGTTTTTGCTTAGCTAAGCAAAGGATAGTCTCCGAGGTGCTAGTCTCATGATCTGTTCGAAAAATGATTTTGACCCATTATGAAAACCTTACTTTGTAGGATTTTTGTTCATTTCATTAATTGTTATTGTTTGTTTTATTGCTTTACAACTTTTGGAGACAACATTTTAACGGCTAGGTCTTTATTTCAAAGGGGAAGTTCAGAATTTTTGACATTAGGCTTAATCTTGGAGTTAGCAGGGGTTTAATTAGTTGTTGGAGTTGATTTAAACAAATTTTGTGCAATTTGTCAGTGGTTTGTTAGTTTTAGGGCTCCGGAATGGCTAAGCTAGGGCGAGTCAGTAGCCACGTTTACATGCCGACTTTTATTCATACCGATTCAAATCATTGCGAATGTAAATTTCACATCAGCTGTTTACATGTCACTTCATCTATTCCGATCCAGCGTTTACATGTGACTGCCTTTATTCCGAAAGGACGTTTGACAACTGCCGTCTGACATGCGCAGATTAATCAAAACAAAGCGTCACGTTGCAAAACGTGGAGCTCGATCGTCAGATCAGCTGCTGTTTTAACTTTTCGAGTGGAAACAAAACTTCAGAATGATACGCCGTTCATTTAAAAAGTGTGGGTGCGCTGTGCGTGTGCTTGGAAGCCATGTTGCAAGTGACGTTACTTACGTCACCGAGTGACGTCACCACGTCAGTACGGAGCATGCGCAGAAAGAACGCAACCAGACACCATTCCGCTTCCCTGTTTACATGATATAATTTTACTTCTAATCGGTTTGGGAAAAGGAATATTCCACCCCTGTGAATCGGAATGAAATTCCATTCGGTTTGGGCCTGTTCATTCCGAATGAGGTGTTTATATGGAACACATTTATTCGGTTTGAACAAATATTCCGATTGTAATTGGAATATTTGGCTCCATGTAAACGTGGCAAGTGGCTGGTTGACTAATTAAACCCCTGCTAACTCAAAGATTAAGCCTTATGTGAAAAACTCAATTACACGCGATGACTTTTTGCAGTTATTTTTATGTTGAGGCAGCAAAAGGAAAAAAAATTGGTAAAAAGTAACTGATAAGTTACTTGTAAAGTAACTTAGTTACTTTGATAATAAAGTAATCAATAAAGTAACTAGATTACTTTTTTTTAGGTGTAATCACTAATCAGTAATTAAATTACTTTTAAAAGTGACAACACTGATGATTGCTCCCCTCAATGATCGTTTCATTAGGCTGCATTGGCTTTCGTTTGGGCTGAAATTGACAAACCAAAACACCAAAGAAAGGTTCAAAACTCTCCTCGACACTATTAGAAGAACGTCCGTTACGTCGGATTCGTCGCTGCAACTAGAAACAAAATTGTCCACCTAAGCCTGTCGCAATATGCAATAATTCCATTTATCGCGCGATATATAAAAATGAAGGCGGTAACTTTTCCGCTGCGATTTATCGCCTCGCGTGCACGTGTGTGTGCGCGCGCGGCAGACGTGCTGTTAAAAGTTCGTTACCAACTGCGCAAAATGCATCTTCGTTCCAGGTCCGCCAAAAACTAGCGCCGGAGCCAATTGTTCCCATTATATCCTATTGTTCAACGTATACCGGCCGCGTCAGTGCTCCGGAGTGACCGTGGACCATCTATGGCGCGCCGGTGTTGTTGACGTGTGGGCGCTCCCGTCAGGAGTGACATTTCACGCGGGGCGGCTATTTTTCAGCACAACGCTGGATATTTACAATTAAGTCTGCCAAAACATTGTTACCGACTTGGCTGCTACGAATAACCTCACTTTGACAACGAACAGCTGAATGAAATTACCGGTAAGAGCGCTGTGCTTCAAACTCGTCCTGTATATGAAAGCCCTCATATGCTGGTGTTGTGTAGTAATGAGCAGACGTGACTTCAGCGGCGCTTGCTAACTTATTTAATGCGCGGTTGCGCGCACACACTAGATATCATGAAATGGCAAACTAGATGTGCTACTTCCCATGCCATTGGCTACGTGAGCCCAGAGTGATTATGGGACATGTAGTCCATATACTACATCGATGAATTCTAAACTGTCATTTGTCACATGAGGTTAAGAAGGCCAAATCAATCCATACCAGTGACTATAGATAATGTTGCAAATATTGTTAATTCAGTACGTGACACAAATGGATTTGGACCATAAATAGGATGTCTTGCTCAAGTAGTAAACCTAGCTACTAAGAGAGCTGTAGCAATCAACGGTGTGCCCTGCCTCACTTTACAAACAGTAAAGATTGTTCTCAGCACTTTTATACAATTTTTTTTCATATCAGTAAGAAGTAAGCACAGAAATATTATGCACTAAAATGCATGTTTATATGATGGCAATTTAATTTTTGCTCGTTAGCAAAAAAAAAAAAAAAAAAAAAAAATACAATTGTTATATTTTTTTTTACAGAGCATTAAATGTATTGAATCGGATCGAAAATCGTGTCCCTCGTATCAAAATTCGTACCGAACCATGACTTAACTGTATCATTGCATCCCTATGGAACACCATTGCAGAAGCTATGACGGGAAAAGTTTTCATTTTTCTAAATGCTGAAGTTGTTAAGTGCAATTTTTTTTTTTTTAAACACATTTTATTTATTCTGTGTTTCTGTGCGGTATCAATATTGTTGTTTTTTACTTAAGAGGTATGGTCTATTGTTTTTAGTTGGGATTTCTTAAAAAGTATATTTGAATTTAAGAGTAAATATCGCGTTTAAATGGGTGTACTTCATCTATTAATATATACTGTATTTGCACTGTGTTATTGTAAATTGGTTTAAAAAATTGGGGGGGGGGGGGGCGCAATAATATCGCATATCGCAATAATTTATGAGAATAATTATCGCACACTAAAATTTGTTATCGCGACAGGCCTATGTCCACCATCATCGCCGCCATTTAGCACTTTGTCAGGACCCAAGCACTGAGCCCAGTGTTTCCTAGTTGGGACGTCACGCACACAAAATGCTAGTTTCGGGGATCTCGGGCGCCAGTCATTTTAGCTTGACAATCGATCCAAATTTCTATCATTTTCTTGGTGTTGCGATGTGTGTAATTACACAAAGTGGCATGATATGAATCCAAAAGGCATGCGTTGATGGATAAATGATGGAATATTAGCATTTCCCCAGGTGTTGTATTACTCTATTTCTTTAATCATGAAGGCTCATTATGTATTTATAGCCAACTTACACTCATTGTAATACTAGGCTAATATAGATACATGCAACGTGTTGCGTTCATTATATTGCTTTTAATTTTTTGCTGCTCCAGACATATTTGTTTTTTTGTTATTTTGGCCGAATATGGCTCTTTCAACATTTTGGGTTGCCGACCCCTGACTTAGCACCTCGATTTCCAATGTGCCCCCCTGAATTTCGGCTTGCGCCCCTAAAATTTTAAGTTAGGGGCTACAGTGCTCCTAGAAAAAAATGATAGTCCGGAGCCCTGGATCTACTAGTATTACTTTTTCTCTTAAAAGGACATAATGTTATGCAGAGGTGTACTTATAATAATTTGATGGACAAATGATACTATTTACAGTGGCGGCAGAGAGTTGGGGGGGGGGGGGGCGTAACAGAAAATAATTGAGAAGCACTGTTCTAATGAAAGATTATTGGAACAACCTGTTGGGTGTTTTTTTTTTTTTTTTATACAGTGACACCTTTTTAAAACGATATATCGATTTTTGATGGCAGCACATCAATAACCTTTTGGGCTAAAAAGTGTAGAGATACGTTGCCAAACCCGTTATGAGGGGTATAACGATTTTTTTCAGCCAAATCTCCTTTCGATGCAATAAATATTTTCAATTTTGCATAACGCACATTCAGCTTCCTGTTAAAACAGGTGCGTTTGATTGACTTGTTCCTACACACCTGTATGTATTCCAGATGATTATTTTACAGGAAATCTGACGCATACAAACTTTAAATGCAGCTCACACTCTTATTTAACACATCCACGATGTCATAAAGTAATTTTAAAAAAGGTGGATGTTATGAATGACAACAAGAAGACGACAGAAAGCCACGAACACGCGGGATAAGTAAGGGTGGGGGGGCTCCACGCACCACCTCTTTCATTTGCGCAGAGGCAAGCGTCAACACACGCAGCAGCATAAACCCAGAGAAAGGAAAGGCGCAACTCGCACGGTGCCTTTCTTTCTAATGTCACTTGGAAAAGTCTCACGCGACGTACACAAACACACGCAAACGCGCGTCCGCCAAAGCGGTGAAAATCTGCAACACACGTGCGCGCACGCGCAAACCTCGCCGCTGCGTAAGGTTTGTCGAGAAAGGAAAATACCACTTTCAAAATAAAATGGTGAGAATGAGGAGAAATTCGCGACGTACCTGCTGCAACGACGAGAGGACACTTCTTCAACTGGAGTTACTGCGTGCCGTGTGTGTGACTGACTGTTGTGTGTGCGTGTGTCACTCTCTCACTCCTCTCTCTCTCTCTCTCTCTCTTCCTGTGTTTGTGTGCGTGTGGAGATGCGGGCACTTCCTCATCTGTTCTGCCCCCTGCAGGCCGACTCCCTCATGACAACCACAAAGGAGCAGATCTGTCAAGTCAATCACATGCAGCGGTGTGTTGGTGTGCGAAAAAGCCAAGTTTCTATTGCATAGCACTGCAGAACACCGGCATTATTTTTCTTATACCGATACTGCTAGGCTGATTCAAAATGTGAATGTTTTTATTGATATTACATTGATTGATTATCATCGAAATGTTAAAAAAAATGTTTTAGATTCATGAATGCATTTTCAATATTTTAAGAGGTGAGAAGTAACGCGTTACATTTACTCTGTTACATTTAGTTGAGTAAGTTTTTGACAAAAATATACTACTGAGAGTAGTTTTTACTTTTACCTGAGTAGATTTCTAAAGAAGAAGAAACCATGCCTGTCAACCCGGGGCCGTTGGCAACATAAGTGGAGTTTAAGGGGGGGCCAGGCTCCCCTGGTGGCCAAAAAGTGTCATTGCATTTAATTGACTTTCCTATATACTAGTCCTTTAAAAAAAATAGCATATTGTGATAAAGTTCATTATTTACTGTAACTTACTGATAAACATTAGACTTTCGTATATTTTAGATTCATTACACACAACTGAAGTAGTTCGAGGCTTTTATTGTTTTAATATTGATGATTTTAGCAAAAAAGTCAAGAAAAAACAAAAAAATACCGATCTCAAAAAATTTGTATATCATGAAAAGGTACTCTGAAGAAGCTACTAACCTAATCATCTGAATCAACGAATTAAGTCAAAACCCCTGCGAAAGATTCCTGAGGCTTTTAAAAACTCCCAGACTCCCAAACTGGTTCATTACTCAAAACCGCAATCATGAGCAAGACAGCCGACATGACTGCTGTCCAGAAGGCCATCAATGACACCTTCAAGAAAGAGGCTAACGCAGAAAGAAATTTCTGAGCGAATAGGCTGTTCTCTGAGTGCTGTATCAAGGCACCTCAGTGGGAAGTCTGTGGGAAGGAAAAAGGCTACGTTCATACTACAGGTTTTAATGCACGAATCCGATTTTTTGTCATATCTGTTGTTTTGGTGTGCCCGTTCAGACTGCCTTTGTCCATTGAGACCATTCAAATATTACGCATGCACACTAATTCGCAGTCCGACACGCGCTGAGCAAGACGACCCGCATGCACAGAAGCATCAAAACAAATGACCACACACGCTGGCTGTCATCCGTCATTCCAGGGCTATCATATTTTGCTTTTTAAAAAGAGGACACAAATAACAGACATAAATAATCCCAGTTTAGGCTTATATTCAAGGTATATGGATCGATAGCATGCACGTACTGTCCGTGCATGTCACACATACATACGCGCAGTTTGCCCCGACTCTCGGCCGTGTAAGCAATGTTGAAATATTGCTTATATGGAGCAGACAGAAAACCGATCATTCTCAGGCTTATCCTCAACCCATTTTAATTTTTTTTTAATGACTGTTGTCAAGTTCGACTCTTCCTAAAAAGCCGTGCTCAAGGCAAGCTAGGCGCTAATAACGCACAGCTGCACCGCTCCGTGGCGTCTCTCTCGCTTTTTGATGACGTAATTGCTGCATGAATTCCGATTTGAGAGACTGGACAGTACAGACTGCCGCGACAGTCTGGAAAAATGTGGCCCAGATCGGATTTGAACCACATACGAAAGTGACCCAGATCAGATTTGAAATGGTCCAGTTCTATGCGACTTGTCACGTTCAGACCATCAAGTTAATGCGTCACTCAAGTCGGAAAAGCACGAAAAAATCGGATTCGTGCATTAAGACCTGTAGTATGAACGTAGCCAAAGCGTGGCAGGAAACGCTGCACAACCAGAAGAGGTGACCGCACCCTGAGAAAGATTATGGAGAAGGGCCGATTCCAGACCTTGGGGGACCTGTAGAAACAGTGGACTGAGTCTGGAGTAGAAACATCCAGAGCCAACGTGCACAGGCATGTGTGAAACAGCGGCAGAAGCGCCTAACCTGGGCTACAGAGAAGCAGCACTGGACTGTTGCTCAGTGGTCCAAAGTACTTTTTTCAGATGAAAGCAAATTTTGCATGTCATTCTGAAATCAAGGAGTTTGGAGGAAGACTGGGGAGAAGTAAATGCCAAAATGCCTGAAGTCCAGTGTCATGTACCCACACTCAGTGATGGTCTTGGGTGCCATGTCAGCTGCTAGTGTTGGTCTACTGTGTTTTATCAAGGGCAGGGTCAATGCAGCTAGCTATCAGGAGATTTTGGAGCACTTAATGCTTCCATCTGCTGAAAAGCATTATGGAGATGAAGATTTCATTTTTCAGCACGACCTGGCACCTGCTCACAGTGCCAAAACCACTGGTAATTGGTTTACTGACCATGTCATTGCTGTGCTCAATCGGCCTGCCAACTCTCCTGACCTGAACCCCATGGAGAATCTGTGGGATACTGTGAAGAGGAAGTTGAGAGACACCAGACCCAACGCTGTGGATGAGCTTAAGGCCACTATCGAAGCATCCTGGGCCTCCATAACACCTCAGCAGTGCCAAAGGCTGATTGCCTCCATGCCACGCCGCATTGAAGCAGTCATTTCTGCAAAAGGATTCCCGACCAAGTATTGAGTGCATAGATGATATAATTAATTGAAGATTGACTTTTTTTGTATTAAAAAACACTTTTTGAATTGGTCGGATGAAATATGCTAATTTTTTGAGATAGGGATTTTTGGGTTTTCTTGACTTTTTTGCTTTTTTGCTGAACTACTTCAGTTGTGTGTAACGAATCTAAAATATATGAAAGTCTAATGTTTATCACTACATTACAGAAAATAATGAACTTTATCACAATATGCTAATTTTTGAGAAGGACTAGTTTCTAAAAGTTGTAAAGCAATAAAGCAAACAACAAAAATGAAAGAAATGAACAAAAAAAGATATTTTTATAATGGGTCAAAATTATTTTTCGAACAGATCATGTGGCATGCACCTTAGACGGTTATTTCCTTTGCATATTATTAAAAAAAAAAATAGGGGGAGGGCAATTTTATTTTTCAAATGATATTTTTTCTTTGTTTGAAAATATTTTTTTTAATTGAAGCAACTTTTTTGGGGATTGAATGATTTAGACTAAATGTCCTACCCATAATATGGCCTAAGCACAAAAAAGATTGCTAAAATCAAAGAAAACTTTTTTAATTAAAAATTGTGTGAAATGTTCAAATGCAAATATTTGAGTCTCTTATTTTTTCGCATTCAAAAACTTTTTTTTCTTTGATTGGAATTTTTCTTTTTTTTTGATTGAAGTGATTTTTCGATTGAAAATGTATATTTTTTGTTTGAAGCAACTTATTTTTTGATTGAATAATAAAGACACAAATGTGGCCCAAACGCAAAACATTACTTCAATCAAAAAAGTTGCTTCAATCAAAAAAAAAAAAAAAAAAAAAATCAAAGAAAAATTGCTTTCAAATGCATTTTTTGGGAGTTTTACATTTATTTTTGCATTCAAACACATTTTTTTTGATCGAATAGTGAGAACACAAATCCATATTCACTGGATGACGATCTTGGCGAAAAGTATCGCTGTCCTAAGCAGCCTGATTTAGAATTCCCCTCAAGAATGATGGGAAATTTTCAACTTATTACCGGTACTATAAATATTCTTGAAAGTTAATTTTATTGCTGACACTGCATTTTGGCATGATGTGCCCCCCCCCGGCCCAAAAGTCAAACTCCGCCTACGGTTGGCAATCTTACAAATAGTGACCCTTACAAATTGGTGACTAATCTCACAACGTTTTAAACTAGGGTTGTTCCGATCATGTTTTTTTGCTCCCGATCCGATCCCGATTGTTTTAGTTCGAGTATCTGCCGATCCCGATATTTCCCGATCCGATTGCTTTTTTTTTTTGCTCCCGATTCAATTCCAGTCATTCCCGATAATTTTTCCCGATCATATACATTTTGACAATGCATTAAGAAAAAAATGAATAAAACTCGGACGAATATATACATTCAACGTACAGTACATAAGTACTGTATTTGTTTATTATGACAATAAATCCTCAAGCTCGCATTTTCATTATTAACATTCTTTCTGTGAGAGGGATCCACGGATAGAAAAACTAACGTGGTTATGTAATATGTCATAGTCAGAGGTGGGTAGTAACGCGTTACAAGTACTTCGTTACAGTTACTTGAGTAACTTTTTGAGAAAAATGGACTTCTATGAGTACAATACTAAGCCATATGTTTTTCTTTTATTTGAGTAGATTAGCAATGAAAAAACGTTACTCTTACTCCGCTAGTTCGGGCTACACAAGAGTCGTTAATCTTTCCTCTTTATTCTACATATTAGATTTTTTTGTGCCAGCGATACTATTTTCAAGAGTAGCGCTACTAATTTCACTAAATGTGACGTTGCAACAATTGTCACATGACTCCATTACACCAATCAGACGCAAGCTTGCCGTTCTATGATCACGACAGCCTGTTTAAACACGTTGCATTTTTAAAGCACCGTACAAAATGAAGTATTTGACAGAGTGCTGCCCTCAACATGACTCGGATGCGCGGATTTACACCTCTCTCCCAGTTTTTATTAGACAACGATTGACCACGCAAAACCGGAGATATGATCCTTTTAATTACATAATGAAGGAATTACAGTATTCACTATTCAAACAAGGAACTATTTTCTCCACTAGAGGGCAGGGCACTCATGCTCATTGGACAAATAATGCGTCATTTCTGTCTTTTTTTCCCCCTCTCTTGCTGGAATTCAATTTTTTTTTTTAATATACATATCATTGGCTTAATGTGGTTATGTAATGGGTTATTGTACAGTGTCATTATAACAACAGTTCATAAAGATAAGTTTGTACTGAGGGAATTTTTTTTTTTTTTTTTTTTTTACAAAAAACTAATCTAACAAAAATAAGCAGTTACTCACAATGTTAAGAATTACTTGAATATTCTTTTCTCTGGATACTTTTTTACTTGTACTTTAGTACATTTTTTGGATGACTACTTTTACTTGAGTAATATTATTTTGAAGTAACGCCACTCATACTTGAGAAAAAAATTTGGCTACTCTAAACACCTCTGGTTGTAGTACAGTATAATAATGTGTAATTTGTAAATGTACTATAATGTGTAATTTCACTTCATTTTGGTCACTGAAGTGGCCGGCGTATCAATCTATATCTCACGTCAACACAGGCTGACAGGTTGTCATAATTTTGTCAACGAATGATCAACGAAGTGATAAGAACAATTATACAATCTCAATCTACTTTGTGCTGAATCCATTTTTGGAGATTCCGTGGGTTCCCCTGGCTTGATTTTGCAATTTTAACTTTGTCAACACACTGCTTGCTTCAACCGCAATTCAGGTTGTTCTTTCTAAACCGGAAGTTCGGAGCAGACATTTTCCAAGATGGCGCCGTCCATATTTCGTTCAGGAAACTTGTCTATAATCCAGGTTACTTTGAGTTCTTACAACTTGAAATAATTAACTCATTTGCTCCCAAAAACGTATAAATACGTTCTATTTTTAATTGTTTCAGTGTCCCAAAGACTTATTTATACGTCTTTCACGTTTTTTTTTTTCCCAAAAAGACATCTCTGGGTTCTGACTCAATTTAGCTCCAAAGCACAAAGCTGAAAATCCATTTTAAAGCAATAGAACTGGCCACTGGAGGGCAGTAGCGCATTTGGTAAGACCCGCAACCCGATTCAACGGTAACGAACGGCCAAGCCTCACGGCTGGGGCGCCGGTGGAAGACGACCGAATGGATGCCATGCGGCGGACGACCGAGCAGAACAACCGGTAGGACGCCCGGGATGCCAGGCGCTGGACAACCGAGCAGAACGACTGGGACCACTAGTGCAGCGGACGATGCCTCTGAGTCTGTGCTGCTCGCGAGCAGAGCCCGCAGAGACTCAAAAAAATACATCTTTATGAGACAGGCGCCGATTAGGGAAAAGTTTAACCGGCTGTCGGGGCCGGAACAGCGTCATCTTTCAGCTGGTTATGTGTAAATAAATTGTTGATTTAAATAACATACTGTGTACCATTTGCAGCCACCGCTGACAGTCATGGTTGCCCAACTTCTCATCATGCATTTAGGCGGGACAGTTAAGTCGCTACAGTATCATTTAGTGAAAGCACAATCAAAATAATATTCCTATCTCTGACAAGAGACAATCTTTTTCTTAACACGCTGAATGTACACAACGCAGAACATACTGTATACCATTTGCAGCCACCACTGACAGTCATGGTGGCCCAACTTCCCATCATGCATTTGGGCGGAACTGTTAAGTCGCTACAGTATCATTTAGTGAAAGCACAACAAAAATAATATTCCTATCGCTCAAAAAAAATAATGTTCACAAAAAGAAAAGCGCTCAATGCAAAGAGAACTGGCATTCCCAATCAAAATAGCTATGCAAAATACACATAAAACTTACTCTTTGCCTTGGCTAGATCTCTAATTAATTTAAAACTCGTCATTGACACCTTGTGGTGTATTTCAATCACTACCTTATGTAGTTAAAGACACTGTGGAAGATCAGCAGGGATCCCATGTGACGTCACCGCTCGGCGACGTCTACAGTTGTGAGCTACTGCTGTAGTTTATTTTTTGATTGAAAATTTTACAAATTGTATTAAAACGAAAACATTAAGAGGGGTGTTAATATAAAATTACTATAACTTGTACTAACATTTATCTTTTAAGAACTACAAGTCTTTTTCTATCCGGGATCCCTTTTAACAGAAAGAATGTTAATAATGTTAATGCCATCTTGTGTATTTATTGTTAAAATAAACAAATACAGTACTTATGTACAGTATGTTGAATATTTATGTCCGTCTTGTGTCTTATCGTTCCATTCCAACAATAATTTACAGAAAAATATGGCATATTTTAGCGATGGTTTGAATTGCGATTATGATTAATTTTTAAGCTGTGATTAACTCGATTAAAAATTTCAATCGTTTGACAGCCCTATTTTAAATACATCAAATTTTTAAGAATTTAAAGACCAAATGTGAAGTAAGGTTGGCCAACCATGTTTTTGAATAATATCAATGGCTAAACAATTATAAGCATATTTTCGTTATTTTTTTTAACGCAACCCTTCCAGATTCTTTGTTTAACCCATAGCAACGCCCTTGACAACGAAAATGCTTTTCTTCGACAATCTTCGGAAATCTTCGGAAATTACGTCACACCGAGAACTGCAAGGGAAATCCGCCATACACACAGTATTGTTGCATTGCTTCTCGGTAAGATGCCACGGCGGTGTTTGGCGATGTATTGTTCTCAATCTAAAGAAAAGTTGTATGAGTGGCTGAAGGATAGCAGGGCACGTAAATGTTAAAAAAAATCTTTTGTTCGCGCTAAGCGAATGAATTTCACGCCACCATCGAGTCGTGTTCTCTGCTACAAAGACTTCGAAAATGCCTGCTTCCTCTACCGATCTGCTTATGATCAAGGATTTGCCAAAAAGTGTGATTTTTGGATCGATGACTGATGACTTTGTCAAAGCAGAGCTGCCAACTGTTGTGGAATGAACAGAAGCTAGCGACGTTAGCCGAAAGCTAACTCGTGGCAATCCCCGATCATAGTTGTTGTTGCATTCGCTAGGTTAAGCGTGTTTAAATTGTGCGTCATCTACGATCTTGTCCGAAAGGGTTAATCCACTGTAGATCAGGAAAGGTGTGTGGATGTGCATATAAGTGGGTCGGCATCAGGGTAATTCACGGTCACGTTGCCGTAAGAGACACACAACGCCGGTGAGTTTGTGCACATTTATTTGTATTTGTATTATGTATTTCCACCTTCATGCTTCAAGCATTGCATTGCTTTTGGACGGTTCGGCGTTTCTTTCAAGGTGATCGCATGATAGCCTTCTAGTTTGTGTTTTACGAGAGCCGCTGACAGGTGACAGTTGACAACATGCGTGTTGGTTTAGCGTAGCCCTTGAATCAATCTCGCAGCAAATCAGCGAGCGGCGCAGCTCACGCAGTGAATCCTGGGAAATGTAGTCTCGGGACAACACTGAAGTGGTGCTTTGTAATCTGTTCGCTTGTGTGAAAAAACTACATTTCCTAACGCCATTAGACACCACTTCTACAGGCTCTATCTATCGCTCCGCACAGCCTGCCGAGAGCCCCAAGCTGTGTTCGTACTGGTAGCTCCATGTGTTAATAAAGAAACAAAGTTGTCAGCACGTGGTGTGTTCGATACCTTTGTCAACAAAAAGCTCATAACAAGACACTATGCACGATCCGTTTACAGTGCCTTGCAAAAGTATTCGGCCCCCTTGAATCTTGCAACCTTTCGCCACATTTCAGGCTTCAAACATAAAGATATGAAATTTAATTTTTTTGTCAAGAATCAACAACAACAAGTGGGACACAATCGTGAAGTGGAACAACATTTATTGGATAATTTAAACTTTTTTAACAAATAAAAAACTGAAAAGTGGGGCGTGCAATATTATTCGGCCCCTTTACTTTCAGTGCAGCAAACTCACTCCAGAAGTTCAGTGAGGATCTCTGAATGATCCAATGTTGTCCTAAATGACCGATGATGATAAATAGAATCCACCTGTGTGTAATCAAGTCTCCGTATAAATGCACCTGCTCTGTGATAGTCTCAGGGTTCTGTTTAAAGTGCAGAGAGCATTATGAAAACCAAGGAACACACCAGGCAGGTCCGAGATACTGTTGTGGAGAAGTTTAAAGCCGGATTTGGATACAAAAAGATTTCCCAAGCTTTAAACATCTCAAGGAGCACTGTGCAAGCCATCATATTGAAATGGAAGGAGCATCAGACCACTGCAAATCTACCAAGACCCGGCCGTCCTTCCAAACTTTCTTCTCAAACAAGGAGAAAACTGATCAGAGATGCAGCCAAGAGGCCCATGATCACTCTGGATGAACTGCAGAGATCTACAGCTGAGGTGGGAGAGTCTGTCCATAGGACAACAATCAGTCGTACACTGCACAAATCTGGCCTTTATGGAAGAGTGGCAAGAAGAAAGCCATTTCTCAAAGATATCCATAAAAAGTCTCGTTTAAAGTTTGCCACAAGCCACCTGGGAGACACACCAAACATGTGGAAGAAGGTGCTCTGGTCAGATGAAAGCAAAATGGAACTTTTTGGCCACAATGCAAAACGATATGTTTGGCGTAAAAGCAACACAGCTCATCACCCTGAACACACCATCCCCACTGTCAAACATGGTGGTGGCAGCATCATGGTTTGGGCCTGCTTTTCTTCAGCGGGACAGGGAAGATGGTTACAATTGATGGGAAGATGGATGCAGCCAAATACAGGAACATTCTGGAAGAAAACCTGTTGGTATCTGCACAAGACCTGAGACTGGGACGGAGATTTATCTTCCAACAGGACAATGATCCAAAACATAAAGCCAAATCTACAATGGAATGGTTAAAAAATAAACGTATCCAGTTGTTAGAATGGCCAAGTCAAAGTCCAGACCTGAATCCAATCGAGAATCTGTGGAAAGAGCTGAAGACTGCTGTTCACAAACACTCTCCATCCAACCTCACTGGGCTCGAGCTGTTTTGCAAGGAAGAATGGGCAAGAATGTCAGTCTCTCGATGAGCAAAACTGATAGAAACATACCCCAAGCGACTTGCAGCTGGAATGTGAGCAAAAGATGGCGCTCCAAAGTATTAACGCAAGGGGGCCGAATAATATTGCACGCCCCACTTTTCAGTTTTTTATTTGTTAAAAAAGTTTAAATTATCTAATAAATTTTGTTCCACTTCACGATTGTGTCCCACTTGTTGTTGATTCTTGACAAAAAATTAAAATTTTATATCTTTATGTTTGAAGCCTGAAATGTGGCGAAAGGTTGCAAGGTTCAAGGGGGCCCAATACTTTTGCAAGGCACTGTAAGAGATGCTGGGACTGGAGAGCTGTGAGTAGTAGGAGGCGAGGGATAGATGAGCGAGAAGCAAAACTTCGCGGTCGAATGTGGCGGCAGTGGTGCTAGCTATTATTATGCTAGCTGGCAGCTATTATTTTGTTTTCTTATTGTTGCCACAATAAAGTGGAGAAAGCCATCAACGACTCATCTCCTTCTCCCCCCCAACGCTTTTATGTTATTATTTTATATGCACGAGAGCTGCCGGATCTGCCAAAATGAACATGAAGTCTGATCATTATTTTTTTTAAACAATGTCATCAGATAGACATAAACATAAAATTATGTGCAAATGCCTGCATCTTCAAATCATGAAAATAATAACAGCCTATATCTTACCAATCTTGTAATCTCGATGGGTCTTGTCTTCATTCCATGTCAGGTAGTCCAGGCACATTGTTTGCATCCTGATTAGCGTCTGGCTAATACATGTTAGGTCCAACATAAAATTCCAACCTCCTCTTCTTCCTCCAACTCTTCAAAAACTTGGATCTCCTCCCTTGCGCTCGATCTATTGCTTATATCGCTGTTTGAATCATTGTTTGAAGGGCTTTGAATGGCGGCTGTACGGAGCGCTGCCATCGCTGTTCTCGATGTGACGTATCACTTCCGGGTTCGTCCCCTTTCAGGCTCGGACTTCGGAAACGCGATGATTTTTTCAAATATACAACATATAAATTATTTTTTCATGCTTTATTTGTTGGACAATGTTTAATTACTTTAATTGTGACCCTATTTGGCATGTTATGAAATTACTTCACATTTGGTCTTTAAAAATAATGATGGTTTACCTTTTATTTTGCGACATCATGTAGTTGGAAATTTAATATTTATTCGTTTTCATGACTGAAACAACCCATTTATTATAATGTAATATAACATATCGACTTCTTTCGGAGCAAATGTTTTTAATTTTTTTGGGGTTGTAATTAGGGGTGTAATGGTACACAAAAGTCTCGGTTCGGTACGTACCTCGGTTGTGAGGTCACGGTTCGGTTCATTTTCGGTACAGTAAGAAAACAAAATGCAAAATATAAATGTGGGTATTTAAAGATAATAATCCAACAACAATTTGCCATTCAGACCCCGCCTATTGGTCAGCTTTCTTTCTGTAAGAAAGAAGAAAAAAGAAGTCCTGTGCTAAAGAGAAAAGCAATCCCAATGACAAAGATTTTAACATGTATTTTGCAAATGAAATGCCTCAATGATTTTTTTTTTTCTTCTGATGAACGGTTTTCAAAAGCTTTATTGGTGGATTTTCTCAAGTTAAAGCGCCACACAGAAATTAATACATTTAATTGTGTAAGCAGGATCTGGGTATTATTCTTATTATTTAATTACAGGTCTTTTAGCTCATTTCAATTTATTTTATTTAAATGGGCTATTATCAATTTTAATATGTGTTTGTATTTTACAAATGTGATGTAGTATTCATTTATATTGTATATTTTATGTTGTATAACTTTACTTCCTATGTGAATATTAGTTCCAACTTGTTTTGTTGTGGTAGGAGGGTTTTGTATTGAACACAGGAAGACAACTAAATCAACAAAGACAAATCAACTGTGCCCCGATCTACCACTCAAGAGATCTGATGGACTCAAAAAGTGGGTTACGATTGCATATTAGTTTGAAAATCGACCGGATCCACCGTATTTTTACACGAGTGACTTCCGGTCTGTTAGCTAGTAGTATTGATGCAGGAGGGTCGCGTCTCGCGTCAAAATTTAAACTCTGCCGTTCTTTTCGCGTGCATTGCGTTGAGCCGCTTCTGGGACGCGTCTAACACGTGGCCGCACCGCGACTGGTGTGCATTGGCTGATTGACTTTAACGGCCGCGTTTCACTGGGTTCTCGCAACAGCCACGTTGTTGCGCTAGTGACGTTTCTTACTGTCCTACCGTGTTGGTCCTCATTATAGTAGAGAAGACGGAGTAAATATAATCTACACAAAGAAACTGTAACCCGATCGACTCACAGCCTCGAAAAGTAAGGGTTACATTACGTCAGAAACTCGTTCGGTACGCCTCCGTTCCGAACCGAGCACCACGTACCGAAAAGGTTCAATACAAATACATGTACCGTTACACCCTTAGTTGTAATCAATTTTTTAAGTCCATGACGATGTATGAAAAACTAAAGAAATGTTAAGAAAGTTCTTTGCGTTCTTTGAAACCTTGATTGTCAGAATTTTGTTTATAAAAATTCACAAATTCAAGCAAAATGTTTTCATCATGAATTTCCATTTATTTCTATGGTTGCACTGGTGTACAAAACATAAAGAGAACAGTTGAGTGTGTTCTTACATATTCTGCATAGCAAAATAAGACCATTCATCTTACACTATTTATTACCTTTTTAATGTACATCCAGTAAAGAAATCGAATGTAAATCTCTGCCGAGGGACCTGATAGCGCAAATTAAGCGACTGGTAATGGCAGAAAAAAGCTTGGTTGGCGAGACGCCATGTTTTTAATAATTCAGAGTTATTGAACGGGCTATGACCTGCCATCAGTGATTCTCACGTTACACACAATGACTGTTTGATTCGTTTTATATTTTAATTCAAATAGTTACAGGTTACCTTCAAGGGATAAATCTCACATAGTAGTTGTTTCTGCCTTTTTTCAAATGTCTTTTACTGTTGAAGGTCCTTTTCCCCTCACTTTACTGACAAAAGCATGAAAGTCATTTATGGGTGTGGATTCGCGGGTAACAAGTGACCGCATAAATGTGTGACATCATTCGGAAATAGAACAAACATTTCTGTCAAGCAATAGAAAGAAAACAAAACATAAGAACAAACCTAATGGGAGCATCACAATATTCTGGGGAAGGGGCAAGAGGGACAGTACTCAACCAGATCCAGCAGGTGGCGCATTGAGCTGGAGCCTGCCTCTTATCTCACGCCATAGACTTCATTACTATTGACAAGACACTTCGTCATTCTTTGTGTCACGCCTTATCAGAGGGAGCCGAGCCGCCGAGCTTCATTTAGGAATAGTCAGCCGGGAACCTGGCAGCCACAGTAATAGGGTGGTAGGTGGGTCCCACACTTTTTTTCTATGGTATGGCTCCCGGGGCGTGGCCTCCTCTCTGCCTGGGCTGCCGGCCGCGGGGGAGGTCGGGGCTCCGGTCTCGCGTCGCCCCACGGCGCCTCCTCGGCAATCTCCTGGCTCCGCCTTCCCCTCTCTTCTCTAACTGGGTATCCTATCTGTGCTCCGCCGCAGATCGCCAGCTGGGCGGCGGTGTTTTGGCTGGATGTTGCCAGCTACGCTGGGGGACCCTGCCCTGCCCTGGCCTTGGTGGTCCGCTGGGGACCCCGTGGTGTGCCATGCGGCTGTGGCTCGTGGCCCGGGTGGACGGACGGGGTTAGGGACGGGCGTGGGGTTGGTGGTGCGTCCCCTCTTGCCATCCCTGAAGTCCTTGATGGGTCGATGGGTGCCGGGATTGGCGATGGGGCGGCATAGGGTCGGTCGCCAACGGGGCTACACTCACAAGGGATTCACATGATTACTGGGTTCTAGATCACAGAGCTGATTTGTGTACACTCTACCCCTTTCAATCACTTAGCTTATAGACTCCCTACCCCCTTCCCCCTCTTTCCCAGGTCAACAGGCCTCCCACATTGTTTCAACCGGAAATACATTTAGCTGAAGATAGCACCAACATATTAGCAGCTAGTGTAGTTAGGCGTTCAATGTATTTTAATTTTATTGTAATGTTATTTCTTGTTGTTGTTTGTGTTTCTTTTCTTCTGTTCCCCCATAGCCCCTTCCTATTCGCTGCTTTGTCATTATAAAGAAGCTTACTTAAAAAAGTAATTTAATTACTGATTACTGATTACACCTCAAAAAAGTAATCTAGTTACTTTACCGATTACTTTATTATCAGAGTAACTAAGTTACCTTAAAAGTAACTTGTCAGTTACTTTTTACCAATTTTTCTCCTTTTGCTGCCTCAACATAAAAATGACAACAAAAAATGTCATCGCATGTAATTGAATTTTTCACATAAGGCTTTATCTTTGAATTAGCGGGGGTTTAATTAGTCGATGGAGTTGATTATATATATATATATATATTCTTCACAAGAATTTTCGCCAGAAAAGCTCTGTTTACGCCAGGCGGCCACTAGCCCAATTCGCTAACAGAGTGGCATTGTACTTCCACAATATACGTAAAATAAACGCTAACAGCATGGTTTCTTTGCTTGTAACCAAGAATCGAGACCGCCATATCTATGAAGAATTTGGGGATTTAAGCATTTATTCACAAGAATTTTTGCAGAAAAGCTTTGTTTACGTCAGGCGACCGCTAGCCTCATTCGCTAGCAGTATATAGTGTATAAATTAAGCAGGGGTGCACATAAGTGGTCCGCATGCGCGCATGCGTACTGGACGTAGACAAACGCGCTGGCCCTCAATGGCTTACATACGCTTTTGCGTACCGATGGCTGACCACTGTATTTGCGGCGGACACGAGAAAATACCTTCTCAAAATGTCGAAGAGGCAGACCCCACTGAGTAATTATTTCCGTGTTCCCCCACCCCCGTCAAAAGACAGACAGACGAGAGACGTCACCGGAGCTACCGAAAAAAAGGACTTTTGCTGAAAAGTGGCTGAAGGAGGTACCATGGCTAGAAGCAAATGATGCTCGCACGGAAATGCGGTACAAAATGTGCCGTGAGAATCCCAATGTCGCTGATAAGAGCAGCGCATTTTATGTAGGGTCAAAGAATTTCAGCCATCCAAACTTTGAAAAGCATGAAAAAAACAGAGAGCATGTGGCATTTAAGCAAACTATCGATGTCAGACAAGACCCCACTCGCGCTATGGACAAGTGGCGGAATAAAGGTAATGAACAGCGCCATGCACTGACAAACCCGTTTTTGCTCGCATTTTACAAAGCTAAACATGCACGTTCAATGAGGTCTTATGAGGAGGACATCCCACTTTTACAAAGGCTTGGAGTTCATGTGGGAGTCGCATAATGCCCTTTATTTTGAATTGGAGCTTTTATGTTTATTTCTTTACATTTCACTTCAAAGTAATGGCAATTTTGTTGTGCCAGTTGATGTTAATCAAGCATTAATTGTTAATATAATCAATTAAAGTTAATTAGCTCTAAGTAAAGCATGTCATAATTTTATCGCATCAGGCGGGTCGGCTCTCAAGCTCAATGACGACCAAGTCACATCTCCAGGTCCTCCTCTGAGAACCTGGGCAAAAAAAATATGTGCACCCCTGTGTATAATGATTATAAAGGGCTATTCTATTCTATAATAAGTTGTGATTGTATGTAGAATTTATTCATAATCAATTTACATATTATTTATGATTGATTCTGCATGTTTTCCTCAAGTATTACGTTTCTGATGTTAAAGTGAGTGATTTATTAGCTGTTGAAAACTTGCAGTCAATAAATACAAAAACTAAGTTGCTATTTTGGTCAAAAACTTATATAATATGTTAAATATTGCGATAGATCCTGAAAATATACGTGACTATCTCTGAATTTGATGATTTATGCGCATCTAGTGTAAAATCTGAGGCGTTTATAGCCATTTTAAATTGTGTTATACTTATATAAAAAATAATCTGGATTTTATAGGGGAACAACTTTGAATTTTTTAATGCCGCTGCTTATGGAGACTCATATATGGCTAAGGTAGGAGCCTGTTTTAGTTTTAGGTCAGCAGCAGCTTTGGTTTTGAACATTTTTGAATTTGAAGTTTTTGAAAATAGGCCCCCTACGAATCGGCCCCGTTTCCCGTGTCATGTCAACAGGTTATGAAGTCTATGTTCACGCACTGTAAATATTCTTCACTTTGGGCACATACACATTATTCAGTGGTTTCAGAGGGAATTGGAACGGGTTGGCTCCCCCTTAATTTTATTGCACCATACACCAAGTCGGTAGGGTCGGGGCGGGTGATGTGACAGTTTCCCTCCCGCCGCCAGCCACATTTTTCCCGCACCTCTATCGATGCACCACATACACCAGGGGTCTCCAAACTGGTCCTCAAGGGTGTTGTGGGTCCTGGTTTTTGGTCCTATCAATCTAGCACAGACAGTTAAACCAATGAGGTTTTTGCTACAACAAGCAGCACCTGTCTGCAATCAATTGATCACACTTGTAAAAAAAAAAAAAAAACAGATGGGTGAAAAAGTATAATCTGGTTTGGTTGAAATTAAATCCTGCACCCACTGCGGCGCTATGTGGAATACTTTGGAGACCCCTGACTAGACATGTGCCAATTACCGGTTTTGAGATATATCGTAGTATGAAAAACGTCAAGGTTTCTAAACGGCAAAAATTTTCCATCAAGAAACAAAAGAACAATAGGCTAACTTACATGCTATAAAATGCATTTTTTTTTTTTTTTTTTTTTTTACAATGCTCTTAACAAACTCATATTCCCCCCGAAAACGACTAAATATACAAATAAACTAAATTACGAACGCAAAAAATAAATAAATAAAATAACATTAGCTCGAACAAAAACTTAGCTCATGTTGGTCTTAACTGGGAGCAGCTGGATTCAGCCGTGTGAAATGAGTTGTCATATTCACTGTCGCCACTACAGGGCAGTGTATCCACCCAAATCAATAAAACTAAATGCAAACATTTTCAAAACAAACCATTACAACACCACTTTAATTAAACGAATAGATGAAGCAGCAAAATTTAATTCAAATCGTTTTTCCAATCGAGTTAATCGAATAATTGTTGCAGCACTAGTGCTGGTGGGTGAGGGGCGTGGTTGCATGTCTCCTCGCCCTTTCCCTGAGGTCTGGTTGATGCGGACGCAGATGCTCTTGTGGACCGCCCTGGGTCCTGGAGAGATGGCAGTGCCCTATTTGCAGAAACTGTGTGTGTGAGTAGGGGGCGCTCGCTCCCCCGTTGGTTGGTGTTGCCGGGGCTCCCTGACCGCCCCCGCCTATTATTTCCATTTCTCTTGAAGACTAATACGCATCAAAGTGTCTCCACTAGAGATGTCCCGATTGATCGGCATCCCGATCGATCGGGCCCGATGTCATTTTCAAAGTATTGGAATCGGCAAAAAAATATCGGACATGCCTTTTTTTAAAATATATATATATATATATATATATATATATATATATATATATATATATATATATATATATATTTTTTTTTTTAATTAAATCGTTTTCTAATTGTATTTAATGTTACAGACATAATATGTTACACTCATCCAGAGTCTTTAGTTTAGGCTTAAGGTAGGGTTATCAAATTTATCCCGATAACGGCGGTAATTTATTTATTTATTTATTATTTTTTTAATGTATCACGTTAACTTAAAATATTTAACGCAATTAATGCATGCATGGCACGACCCACTCACGCATTGTCGCGCTCAATCTGTAATGGCGCCGTTTTACCTATATAGAGAGATAAAAGGCAGCGTAAAATGAGTAGAGTGAATTTTGGCAGCCTTTGGAGCCCTTTTTTAATTGGCTAAAGCCTTACAATACCTCTTCCTACGAGTAGAATTATCATGGGAAGCAATGTGGGGAAGCAAGGTAGCAATTGATCTTTTTCTTAACACCTCATGTTATTTCCCAACGCAGAGAAGATATATCAATTGGTAGCACTACACACAGTCATGGTTCCACTTCCCATCATGCATTTGGGCATGGCTACAGTATCATTTACTCAAAGCTCAACAAATACACTAAATGGCAATATTTAGTCACAATATACAAAGTCACATGTCTTTCTATCCGTGGATCCCTCTCGCAGAAAGAATGTTAATAATGTAAATGCCATCTTGAGGATTTATTGTCATAATAAACAAATACAGTACTTATGTACTGTATGTTGAATGTATATATTTGTCCGAGTTTTATTCATTTTTTTCTTAATGCATTGCCATAATGTATATGATCGGGAAAAATTATCGGGAATGATTGGAATTGAATCGGGAGCAAAAAAAAGCAATCGGATCGGGAAATATCGGGATCGGCAGATACTCAAACTAAAACGATCGGATCGGGAGCAAAAAAACATGATCGGAACAACCCTAGTCTCCACGTATGACAGTGTCAGGATTAGCGATCAGGTAGCAAAGAGTAGGATGTAAACTTATCAACACTTTCAGATGATTTTTGTAATACTGGGTTCCCAAACTCACGTTATCGAAATTGTGCACACTCCACCATGGCCTATCATGTTATTTTCTGACTTACCATCCTCCCTCTTTTCCGCTGGTTAGCACCCACACCGCCCCCCCCACCTCCCGTGTCCACTGGTAAATATCATAAGATCACAATAGCAGCGCTATGTTGATAGGTAGCATAAGGGTTTAATGTTTTATTTTTTTGTGTTTGTTTGGTCTTCTTCTCTTTAATTTCTTGTCCCTCAGTCCTTACTGTCCGTTGCCTTCTTCTAATAAAAAAAAACAATCTGAGCAACCACCAAGGGAGTATATCAAACTCCCATATGGCACACTAAAACTGTTAATTAAGGGCACTCAGATTCCAATTCTACGTGTCTAATCAGTTGAACAGGACAGGTAGGAAGAAGAAGAAAAAAATCTTGTTACAGATGCTCTTCCTACTCGTCCAGGTGGCAGCAATGCCCTCTGCCTCAAGTTGCAGATTAACCTGACTAGATTGTTTTTGCTAATCATGCTAGGTGACAAAAGACTACATTAGCATATAGTCATGTGAAAAATTAGGACACTCCATGAAATATTCAGTTCTTTGTGAAAAAATGTTCACATATCAATTTCTGATCTTGTTTTTCTTTATTTCTGGAGAATAAAGTGATTTGATTGCAGGCAAACAACAAAAAATTAACATTGTTTTACTCATTTAACCAAATATATCAACAAATATGCATATTCTAACTGATGAAAAAGTTAGGACACCGTACCACCTAATAGCTAGTGTTATCCCCTTTGGCTGAAATAACTTCAGTGAGGCGCTTTTTGTAGCCATCTACCAGTCTTTAACATTTGTCTGAAAAAAGTTTGCCCTACTCCTCAATGCAGAATACATTCTGCGGTGAGATGTTTGAGGGGTTTCTTGTACAGTGGGGCAAATAAGTATTTAGTCAACCACTAATTGTGCAAATTCTCCCACTTGAAAATAATAGAGAGGCCTGTAATTGTCAACATGGGTAAAGCTCAACCATGAGAGACAGATTGTGGAAAAAAAAAAACAGAAAATCACATTGTTTGAATTTTAAAGCATTTATTTGCAAATCATTGTGGAAAATAAGTATTTGGTCAATACCAAAAGTTCATCTCAATACTTTGTTATGTACCCTTTGTTGGCAATAACGGAGGCCATACGTTTTCTGTAACTTTTCACAAGCTTTTCACACACTGTTGCTGGTATTTTGGCCCATTCCTCCATGCAGATCTCCTCTAGAGCAGTGATGTTTTGGGGCTGTCATTGGGCAACACGAACTTTCAACTCCCTCTACAGATTTTCTATGGGCTTGAGATCTGGAGACTGGCTAGGCCACTGCAGGACCTTGAAATGCTTC
This sequence comes from Corythoichthys intestinalis, assembly GCF_030265065.1. NCBI lineage: Eukaryota > Metazoa > Chordata > Actinopteri > Syngnathiformes > Syngnathidae > Corythoichthys > Corythoichthys intestinalis. The sequence continues at coordinate 30,931,016 of NC_080416.1, forward strand.
TTACGAAGCCACTCCTTTGTTGCCCTGGCTGTGTGTTTGGGATCATTGTCATGCTGAAAGACCGAGCCACGTCTCATCTTCAATGTCCTTGCTGATGGAAGGAGATTTTCACTCAAAATCTCTCGATACATGGCCCCATTCATTCTTTCCTTTACACAGATCAGTCGCCCTGGTCCCTTTGCAGAAAAACAGCCCCAAAGCATGATGTTTCCACACCCATGCTTCACAGTGGGTATGGTGTTCTTCGGATGCAATTCGGTATTCTTTCTCCTCCAAACACGAGAACCTGTGTTTCTACCAAAAAATTCTAATTTGGTTTCATCTGTCCATAACACATTCTCCCAGTCCTCTTCTGGATCATCCAAATGCTCTCTAGCAAACCGCAGACGGGCCTAGACGTGTACTTTCTTCAGCAGGGGGACACTTCTGGCAGTGCAGGATTTGAGTCCCTGGCGGTGCATTGTGTTACTGATAGTAGCCTTTGTTACTGTGGTCCCAGCTCTCTGTAGGTCATTCACCAGGTTCCCCCGTGTGGTTCTGGGATTTTTGCTCACCGTTCTTGTTATTATTTTGACGCCACAGGGTGAGATCTTGCATGGAGCCACAGATCGAGGGAGCTTATCAGTGGCCTTGTATGTCTTCCATTTTCTAATAATTGCTCCCACAGTTGATTTCTTTACACCAAGCGTTTTACCTATTGCAGATTCAGTCTTCCCAGCCTGGTGCAGGTCTAAAATTTTGTCTCGACATTTATATATTAAGCATTTATTCACAAGAATTTTCACCAGAATAGCTCCTGTTACACCAAGCGGCCACTAGCCTCATTCGCGAACAGTATATAATGTAAAATGATAATAGAGGGCTATTCTATTCTATAAGTTGTGATTGTATGTAGAATTTATCAATAATCTATTTACATATTATTTATTATTTAATCTACATGTTTTCCTAAAGTATTAGGTTTCTGATGTTAAATTGAGTAATTTATTAGCTGTCGAAAACTTGCAGTAAATAAAAAAAAAGGTTTAAAACTTATATGTTAAATATTGCTATTGATCCTGAAAATATAGGTGATTATCCCTGCATTTGGTGCGTTTTGAGTATCCGGTGTAAAATCTGAGACTTTTATAGCCATTTTAAGTTGTGTGATACTTATATAAAAAATAATTAATCGGGATTTTATAAGGGAACGACTTTTAATTTTTTGATGGCACTGCTCATGGAGACTCATATATGGCTAAAGTAGGTACCTGTTTTGGTTTTAGGTCAGTAGCAGCCTTTGTTTGGTAAATATTTGAAGTTTTTGAAAATAGGCCCCCTACTAATCGACCCCGTTTCCCGTGTCATGTCAGTAGGTTTTGAAGTCTATGAGCACCCTTTGATATATGATAGAATTCATGGTAGATTCTATGATGGTGAGCTGTCCAGGTCATGCGGCAGCAAAGCATCCCCAAACCATGACACTACACCTCCATGCTTCGCAGTTGGTATGAGGTTCTTTTCCTGGAATGCTAAACTGGGTTTACGCCAAACATGTCCTCTGTTCTGGTGTCCAAATAATTCAATTTTAGATTCATCAGTCCAAAAAACATTAGTCCAGAAGTCCTGGTCGTCGTGTACATTCACTCTGGCAAACTTCAGTCTGGCCTTCATGTTCTTCTTGGAGATCAAAGGTTTCCTCCTTACGCACCTCCCATAAGGGTTAAACTTGTGACGTCTCGTTCTGATTGTAGAGGCATGCACTTTCACATCAACAGTTGCAAGAGCCTACTGTCGGTTCCGTGATGACATTTTAGGGGATTTGGAGACTTGATTTTTAGCATCATTCGGTCTGCTCTCGGGGTGAACTTGGACGGCCAGACCTGGGCATATTGGCAGTTGTTTTGAATGTCCTCCACTTGTAGACTATTTTCCGGACAGTGAAATGGCTGATTTTATATTCTTTTGAGATCTTTTGAAATCCCTTACCATACCCATAAGCGTCTACAATCTTCTTTCATACAGCTCCTTTGATCTCACCATGGTGTTTTCTCTCACTTCAACAGTCAAAGGCACACCAAACTAAATGAAAGGTTTAAATAAGGCAAGCCTCCTTCAAAACACTGGGTAATTATGTTCTAATCATGTGCACCTGATGTGATACCCCTGTGTTGATTTTAGCCATTTTAAGTGGGATTGAATGTGGGGGTGTCCTAATTTATTCCTCAACAGAAATTGCCTTTATTTAAAATTACATTTCACAGAAAGTTATAAAAAATGTTTAGTTTGAATTTTTTAGTTCTATTACTTGAATCTCTCCATTGTTAAAATTGATATTAAATATCCATATAACCAAATATGTTATATAACACACAGGCTTCCATAGTGTGTCCTAACTTTTTCACATGACTGTATATTGTTAAATATTCATAAAAAAACATCACACTATATTATATTGATGATCTTTGCCAGCGGGTAGGTTAAAAATGCAAGAAAAAGGATTAAGGATATGCTTCAAGAAGCATCATGGCAATCAACGCTAATCAATGCTAAAGCACTTCTCTTCTCAGATGCGTTCGGGAACATAAATGGAGGCTATGTTTTCTGACTGGAGGCGAGAGCTGGCAACAGTAATCCTTCTATCCAGGGCCGCATTTGAATTTAAAGCTGCGCAGCGGGATGTCAAAGGCAGCGAATCACTACGCCCAGCGCAGCTGCGAGGGAACAAGACGCCAGCTTTATTAGTTCCAGTGCGTGGAAATCTTTCACTTGGATCAGGACGCGTACCGCTGCCAAGGTGATGTCCATTGTTCCCCGTACTAACAGTAACAGCTCTACTCACGTAGATTAAACTCTACCTGCAGTCTTCTAAAATGGCCCGGTTTTGGCACTTAATCTGACGAAGAAGACAAAAGTACCGGGATAAAATCTCACTGAACTTCACAGCGGTGTCGCTCTGGGGCCTGAATTCCATCTGGGAGACTTTCAGTGCCAGGCGGGGCAATGGCAACATCAAGCCAAGCCCAGTTCAAAGCAGCTCATTTATCTCTGAAATTAACCGACAAAAGTTGGCAGCTCTTGTGGTATCCATTGCTTAGGTTCATACATCTTGCATGAACCCACAGAAAAAAACATCTCTTAGAAAGACAAAATGTTCTCGGACGTAGCACCAAGTCTTAAACTCAAACCGTAACTTTCTTGACCTTGGCTTTGGAACGAAACATTGCAGTATGATAACGGGGACCATAGCCGAAGGTTTGGTCTCAACATTGGTAGTACTTCTGCAACGGTGAATAGATTAACTCAAGTAATTCGATTAGGAAAAAAGCTTTGAATCAAATTTTGCTGCTTCGAGTATTCGTTTGAGTGGCGTTCTAATGGTTTGTTTTGAAAGTGTTGGGTGGATACACTGCCCTCTATTGGCAACAGTAAGTATGACATAACTCTTGACATGTCTGAATCCAGCTGCTCCCTGTTAAGACCAATATAAGCTAATATGTTTTTTTTATGCGTTCATAATTTTTATGTAATAGGTATATTCAGCCATTTTTGTGGGAATACAGTGGGGCAAATAAATATTTAGTCAATCACCAAATGTGAAAGTTCTCCTACTTGAAAATATTAGAGAGGCCTGTAATTGTCAACATGGGTAAACCTCAACCATGAGAGACAGAATGTGGAATTTTTTTTAAAAGAATTTATTTCCAAATTAAGAGTGGAAAATAAATATTTGGTCACCTACAAACAAGCAAGATTTCTGGTTGTCAAAGAGGTCTAACTTCTTCTAACAAGGTCTAACGAGGTCTAACGAGGCTCCACTCGTTACCTGTATTAATGGCACCTGTTTTAACTAATTATCTGTATAAAAGAAACTTTTCCACAACTTCGTTCAGTCTTTCTCCAAACTCCACTATGGCCAAGACCAAACAGCTGTCGAAGGACACCAGAGACAAAATTGTAGACCTGCACCAGGCTGGGAAGACTGAATTTGCAATAGGTAAAACGCTTGGTGTAAAGAAATCAACTGTGGGAGCAATTAAATGGAAGACATACAAGACCACTGATAATCTCCCTCGGTCTGGGGCTCCATGCAAGATCTCACCCCGTGGCGTCAAAATGATAACAAGAACTGTGAGCAAAAATCCCAGAACCACATGGGGGGACCTAGTGAATGACCTACAGAGAGCTGGGACCACAGTCACAAAGGCTACTATCAGTAACACAATGCGCCGCCAGGGACTCAAATCCTGCACTGCCAGACTTGTCCCCCTGCTGAAGAAAGTACACGTCCAGGCTCGTCTGTGGTTCGCTAGAGAGCATTTGTATGATCCAGAGGAGGACTGGGAGAATGTGTTATGGTCAGATGAAACCAAAAAAGGACTTTTTGGTAGAAACACAGGTTCTTGTATTTGGAGGAGAAAGAATACTGAATTGCATCCGAAGAACACCATACCCACTGTGAAGCACGGGGGTGGAAACATCATGCTTTGGGGCTGTTTTTCTGCAAAGGGACCAGGACGACTGATCTGTGTAAAGGAAAGAATGAATAGGGCCATGTATCGAGAGATTTTGAGTGAAAATCTCCTTCCATCAGCAAGGGCATTGAAGATGAGACGTGGCTGTGTCTTTCAGCATGACAATGATCCCAAACACACAGCCAGGGCAACAAAGGAGTGGCTTCATAAGAAGCATTTTAAGGTCCTGGAGTGGCTTAGCCAGTCTCCAGATCTCAACCCCATAGAAAATCTGTGGAGGGAGTTGAAAGTCTGTGTTGCCCAACGACAGCCCCAAAACATCACTGCTCTAGTGGAGACCTGCATGGAGGAATGGGCCAAAATACCAGCAACAGTGTGTGAAAAGCTTGTAAAAAGTTACAGAAAACGTTTGGCCTCCGTTATTGCCAACAAAGGGTACATAACAAAGTATTGAGATGAACTTTTGGTATTGACCAAATACTTATTTTCCACCATGATTTGCAAATAAATTCTTTAAAAATCAAACAATGTGATATTCTGTTTTTTTTTTCCACATTCTGTCTCTCGTGGTTGAGGTTTACCCATGTTGACAATTACAGGACTGTCTAATATTTTCAAGTGGGAGAACTTGCACAATTAGTGGTTGACTAAATACTTATTTGCCCCACTCTATCTCTGAAAGTAACCGACAAAGGTTGGCAGCTCTTGTGGTATCCATTGCTTAGATTCATACATCTTGCATGAACCCACAAAAAAACATCTCTTAGAAAGACAAAATGTTTTCGGACATAGCACCAAGTCTTAAACTCAAACTGTAACTTTCTTGACCTTGGCTTTGGAACGAAACATTGAACTATGATATCAGGGACAATGGGCGTAGGTCTGGTCTCAACATTGGTAGTAGTTCTGCAATGATTACTAGATTAACTCAAGTAATTCGATTAGGAAAAAAAGCTTCGAATCAAATTTTGCTGCTTCGAGTATTCCTTTAATTAGAGTGGCGTTCTAATGGTTTGTTTTGAAAGTGTTGGGGGGGATACACTGCCCTCTAGTGGCAACAGTGAATATGACATAACTCTTGACATGGCTGAATCCAGCTGTTCCCTGTTAAGACCAATATAAGCTAATATTTTTTTTATGCATAAATAATTTATTTTATAGGTATATTCAGCCGTTTTTGTGGGAACATGTGTTTGAACGATTTGTTAAGACTATTGTGAAAATAAAAGTTAGCATTTTATAGCATTTAAGCTAGCAGACTTTTGTGATGCAAGTTTCCCAGTTGTTCTTTTGTATTACTTAGATCCTCTTTTATTTTTTTTAATACTGTTTGAGGCTAACTTCAAATATTTTAATTTATTTTTAAACGTTAAATGTAAACATTTAATGCTATTTTGAAAGCGCAATCATAGACTTCAAAAATCTATTGACTTAACACTTTATTTTTCTTTTACTTTTTACTTTTCATTTAGTAATAGACTAAGACGGCACGCCCTCATGTCAGATTTAAGCTTGGATTTACTTACGATTGGATTTAACTACGGAAGCTGTATCTCATACGAACAAGATGGATTGTCTCAGGAGTGGTTTGTTCGAGGTTTCAAGGTAAATATTATTTTTCGTACAAAGCATGCGTGATTGAAGCATTTATTCGCAGGAATTTTGTCTTTGTTGTTGTTGTCATAGTTGGCAATATTTACGTAAAATAAAGGCTACCTGTACGGTTTCTTTGCTTTTAACCAAGAATTGAGACATAATACAATGACCCAAACGGGGACAGCTAGCTTGACTTCGTTGTTCCTTGTTGTGGCTGGCCTGACCGCAATAGTCTTGCAGGTTAGGAGGTTCACACAGTTTAATGATATGCTAACTCTGACGCAGGTTGGACTTTCAGTAGCAAAATTATTAGTGTTTCCCCTACCTCTGCAACATTGAGGTCTTTTTACATTACTGACAGTGGATGCTGCTAGCTGAAAAAAACTAATATCCCTCCTCTTCAAAGGGGGCGGAGGAGGCGGCATTAGGGTTGGGCATCGAGCATCGATGGGAACCGGGTCTAACACTCCGATGCTCCCGGAATACAGTGGATCCGGTCGATTTTCAAACTAAAGCCACGTTTACATGGAGCCAAATATTCCAATTGGAATCGGTTTAGATGTTCAAACCGAATAAATGTGTTCCATTTAAACACCTCATTCGGAATGAACAGGCCCAAACCGAATGGAATTTCATTCCGTTTCACAGGGGTGGAATATTCCTTTTCCCAAACCGATTAGAAGTAAAATTATATCATGTACGTAAACAGGGAAGCGGAATGGTGTCTGGTTGCGTTCTTTCTGCACATGCTCCGTACTGACGTGGACGTCACTTGCAACATGGCTTCCAAGCACACGCACCTAATTGGAGTCCGGCGGAAAGTTTATATCCATGAATCCCTCCACCAGCCCACACAACTTTTTAAATGAACGGCGTGTCATTCTGAAGTTTTGTTTCCACTCGAAAAGTTAAAACAGCAGCTGATCTGACGATCGATCTCCATGTTTTGCAACGTGACGATTTGTTTTGATTAATCTGCGCATGTCAGACGGCAGTTGTCAAACGTCCTTTCGGAATAAAGGCAGACACATGTAAACGCTGGATCGGAATAGATGAAGTGACATGTAAACAGCTGATCTGAAATTTCCATTCGGAATTATTTGAATCGGTATGAATAAAAGTCAGCATGTAAACGTGGCTTACTATGCAATCGTAACCCACTTTTTGAGTCCATCAGATCTCTTGAGTGGTAGATCGGGGCACAGTTGACTTGTCTTTGTTGATTTACTGCTGTCTTCTCTGCTATAATAATAACCAACAAGGCCCAGTGTTCAATACAAAACCCTCCTACCACAACAAAACAAGTAGGAACTAATGTTCACATAGGAACTACAGTTATACAACATAAAATATACAATATAAATGAATACTACATCACATTTGTAAAATATAAACACATAATGAAATAAATTGAAATGAGCTAAAACACCTGTAATTAAATAATAAGAATAATACACAGATCCTGCTTACACAATTAAATTAATTAATTTCTGTGTGGCGCTTTAACTTGAGAAAATCCACCAATAAAGCTTCTGAAAACCGTTCATAAAGGGAAAAAAAATGATTCATTGAGGCATTTCATTCGTAAAATACGTTTTAAAATCTTTGTCATTGGGATTGCTTTTCTCTTTAGCACAGGACTTCTTTCTTTCAGAAAGAAAGCTGACCAGTACGCGGGGTCTGAAAGGCAAATTGTTGTTGGATTATTATCTTTAAATACCCGCTACTTTTTGAACAGAATTCTAGCTTTGTATAGGCTAATGTTCCTATTATTGAAAGCAGAAAAGTGAGGTAATCAATGGGTGATCAGTAAAATAAGCCACATTTGTATTTTGTTTTCTTACTGTGCCGATATTAACCGAACCGTGACCTCAAAACCGAGGTACAGTACGTACCGAACCGAGATTTTTGTCTACCGTTACACCCCTATTAGCCATCAATTTCATTGTAAGGGCCACATAGTCTTTACCTGTTGGTCCAGGCACAGGTCTAACACCTGCTTTTGCGGCGTCCTGCATCGCTTCTGTGACCAGTGTTGGTGCTGACTGGCTGTTCTGCTGCTGTTTTCATCATAACTGTGCTCTATCACTGATGCTGGCTGTGCTTCATTGTCATGCTGCTCTGTCTGTTTCTCTCCTCCTCACTAAGCCTCTGTTGCTCCCTTGTCGTCTTTCTCTCCTTCTGTGCTAATTTTCTTCTTAAAAAAAGAAATGTCTGTCGACTGTCTCATCGTCTGAAAATTGACCAGAAGCGGCTAGTGTCAGCTACGTAACACAGTTACTCAAGTCGAAAACACGTCAAAAGCTGCTCTAATAGGTTTCTAACAGCACCATTTAGCTCTTAAAAAGCACGTTACAGTTGGACATATTTCCCCTTCTTCTTTTACAAAGGAATATTCTGATTTATACAATGTTGTCACAGATTACCTGAAAAAGTAATTTTATTACCGATTACTGATTACGCCTCAAAAAAGTAATCTGGATACTTCACTGATTCTTATCAAAGTAAATGTTACTTTAAAAGTAATTTATAGGTTACTTTTTCCAATTTTTCTCCCTTTGCTGCATCAACATAAGAATGACAACAGAAAAATGTCATCGCATGTAATCGACTTTCCGATCATTGAATTTAAAGGGGAAGATCAGAATTTTTCACATAAGGCTTAATCTTTGAGTTAGCGGGGGTTTAATTAGTGGATTGATTTTAACCACCATTGACTCACGCTAGCTTAGCCACTCCGGAGCCCTGAAACTAACAATTAATTGACTAACAGCATGGAATTTGTTGAAACCGACGTGTATGGAAGCATTGATATATTTATTAAATTTTTTCCTGCGCAATGCAAATGAGTGACTTCCTGGATTGACGAAGAATGCAAATCTTCAGTATACAGCCAATACTACAGTATGCAGAACGACTGCGGATTCAGCCTATTTTGCAGATTATTTCGTTTTATCTATTTATTTTTTTTCAAATCTCGCCAGCCCTATGCGCTGCAGGCTTTTGTTGCTGCACCAGGGAGAGGCGTGTGAGCCTTTTGGGGTTTCAAAAAGTTTCCGTTCACCGCGGATAATGGCCAAAACAATTCTGACAACTGTGGGACTATTGTGAGGTGAGTAAGCTACAGTGCCTTGCAAAAGTATTCGGCCCCCTTGAATCTTGCAACCTTTCGCCACATTTCAGGCTTCAAACATAAAGATATGAAATTTAATTGTTTTGTCAAGAATCAACAACAAATGGGACACAATCGTGAAGTGGAACAACATTTATTGGATAATTTAAACTTTTTCAACAAATAAAAAACTGAAAAGTGGGGCGTGCAATATTATTCGGCCCCTTTACTTTCAGTGCAGCAAACTCACTCCAGAAGTTCAGTGAGGATCTCTGAATGATCTAATGTTGTCCTAAATGACCGATGATGATAAATAGAATCCACCTGTGTGTAATCAAGTCTCCGTATAAATGCACCTGCTCTGTGACAGTCTCAGGGTTCTGTTTAAAGTGCAGAGAGCATTATGAAAACCAAGGAACACACCAGGCCGGTCCGAGATACTGTTGTGGAGAAGTTTAAAGCCGGATTTGGATACAAAAAGATTTCCCAAGCTTTAAACATCTCAAGGAGCACTGTGCAAGCCATCATATTGAAATGGAAGGAGCATCAGACCACTGCAAATCTACCAAGACAAGGCCGTCCTTCCAAACTTTCTTCTCAAACAAGGAGAAAACTGATCAGAGATGAAGCCAAGAGGCCCATGATCACTCTGGATGAACTGCAGAGATCTACAGCTGAGGTGGGAGAGTCTGTCCATAGGCCAACAATCAGTCGTACACTGCACAAATCTGGCCTTTATGGAAGAGTGGCAAGAAGAAAGCCATTTCTCAAAGATATCCATAAAAAGTCTCGTTTAAAGTTTGCCACAAGCCACCTGGGAGACACACCAAACATGTGGAAGAAGGTGTTCTGGTCAGATGAAACCAAAATTGAACTTTTTGGCCACAATGCAAAACGATATGTTTGGCGTAAAAGCAACACAGCTCATCACCCTGAACACACCATCCCCACTGTCAAACATGGTGGTGGCAGCATCATGGTTTGGGCCTGCTTTTCTTCAGCAGGGACAGGGAAGATGGTTAAAATTGACGGGAAGATGGATGCAGCCAAATACAGGAACATTCTGGAAGAAAACCTGTTGGTATCTGCACAAGACCTGAGACTGGGACGGAGATTTATCTTCCAACAGGACAATGATCCAAAACATAAAGCCAAATCTACAATGGAATGGTTAAAAAATAAACGTATCCAGGTGTTAGAATGGCCAAGTCAAAGTCCAGACGTGAATCCAAACGAGAATCTGTGGAAAGAGCTGAAGACTGCTGTTCACAAACACTCTCCATCCAACCTCACTGAGCTCGAGCTGTTTTGCAAGGAAGAATGGGCAAGAATGTCAGTCTCTCGATGTGCAAAACTGATAGAAATATACCCCAAGCGACTTGCAGCTGTAATTGGAGCAAAAGGTGGCGCTACAAAGTATTAACGCAAGGGGGCCGAATAATATTGCACGCCCCACTTTTCAGTTTTTTATTTGTTAAAAAAGTTTAAATTATCCAATAAATTTTGTTCCACTTCACGACTGTGTCCCACTTGTTGATTCTTGACAAAAAAATTGAAATTTTATATCTTTATGTTTGAAGCCTGAAATGTGGCGAAAGGTTGCAAGGTTCAAGGGGGCCGAATACTTTTGCAAGGCACTGTACGTGTTTTGTATTATGTCAATTATGGCACAAGTTTTAATGAGGTGGCTGGCATTTTGTGGGTGAAAATATTCCCTGTCCACCGAGACAGCCACACGGCCAACGACCAGCAGTCTTGTCGCACACCATGGTTGCCGGCTGATAAAGGCGTGCCCGCCGTGAAAGCGCTTTCCTCGGCTTGGCTACGAGCAGTGCCCCGCTCCGTCGTCGGCCGGTTTGTCCGGCGGTCATTTTCCAACTGCGTCACCGGCAAGGAACAATCCTGCCCGCAGCAGGGGATCGGTGAAGACAATCAATCCCACCGCAGTGTTAGACATGAGTCTGAGAGGCGAGAATAAAACTTGGAAAAGCTGCTCAGTTTGGGTTAGCATGTCTGCGAGCTGTCACGCCTCCTGTTTTGTTCATGATCTTTACTCAGTTTCCGACGCCGAACATGGAAATGACTCCAGTGGCATAAAATACCGTTCGGTAGTCGGCAGTAATTTTGCCCTGTTGTACTAAATAAATGCATTTTTAATATTTCATATTCCATTCAGCATAAGCCTTATTTGTCATGACCATACCATTTATTTTAGCAATTGGGGAAAAATACCTAGATAAAAAGAGTAACCTGTAAAAATATTGGAGTAGAGACATTGAAACAATGATGACATTTTGCTGCTCTATGTCATATTTTCCTCGTTTTGAATCTTCCCCCTCAATGGGTTGAATTCTAAATCAGATGAAATCGTGACCCTGCCGACGTCATCATCCTGCTGAGGACGCTAGAGCGCCAAAATGACAGGCGATTAAAAGACTAATTTCTCGTCTTCTGCGCTTTGCCAAATTGTTGTACATAGTCGAATCGTGTCAAAATATGATCCTATTTCACATAATAATGCTATTTAAGATTTTTTTTAATGCCGTCACAGGCACTTTCAGCCTAATGTAAAAAATTCTGAACTTCGTGTTAGGAGTTAGCATATCAGTGCCAATGTAAAACAATGCAAACTGACTGCAAAATAATCAACTACAAACAAATGAATTGTGCAATAACCAGAAAAGTGGGGGTAGGCACGAATGCCTGCGGACAACCCGGAAGTACTCCGTACACACACGCGGTCAATTTGGCCACAAAATGTGGCGGCAACTAAGCACATTACACTCAATCGGACTAACAAAACATCCCAAAGATCAGGTGTGAAAGTGACTACAATTTCTTGCCAGAACTCCCCGACGTGAGTCGCATCAATTCAACCCTGACTTATCGTTTAAAGCTCACATTAAACAAACCTGCAGAACCGCCTTCTTTCACCTGCGCAACATAGCCAAAATTAGAAATATTTTATCTAAAAACGATGCAGAAAAATTAATTCACCCGTTCGTTATATCGGGATTGGATTACTGTAACTCCCTACTTGCAGCTTGTCCTAAAAGTTCTCTAAAAGGTCTTCAGCTAGTCCAAAACGCAGCAGCAAGACTTTTAACAGGAACCAATAGAAGAGAGCACATCACCCCTGGGCTCCAGGCCCTTCACTGGCTTCCAGTCGAGTTTAGAATTTAAATTTAAAATCCTCCTTCTTACATTTAAGACCATTAATGGGTTGGGGCCATCTTATCTCACCGATGCTCTGGTTCCATACCGCCCCAACAGAACACTCCACTCTCAGAATGCAGGTCTACTGGTAGTTCCCAGGGTTTCTAAAAGTACTGTCGGAGCTAGAGCCTTTAGCCACCAAGCCCCTGTTTTATGGAATCAGCTTCCAGCTAATATTAAAGAAGCCGAGGCAGTCTCCACATTTAAGATTAGATTAAAAACGTTCCTATTCGACAAAGCTTATGGTCAGGCTAGTTGAAGTCAGAGTAGACTCAAAGTTTAGTCTAAGCTGCACTAGAAGCTATAATGCTGGGGGAAGTACAGCCACTGAGTTCTATCTCCTTTTTCTCACTCTACCTACCACTTGTCTTACTTTATTTCTATTTTCCAATGTTAATATCTCGTTGTCTAGTCTCTTCATCACTAATCACCCGGTGTCCCCTTTCCCCCCTCCCCTCTGGGAAGGGGCTATTTTTCAGCTGCAGCCTCCTGACTGTCCGGACCCCTGGCTGGATGGACGTCCTCATTGCTACCCCCGTCTCATCTGGCTAGCTGGACCTCTTCTTGTTCCTTTATTCCACTGCATCTTTACGGACTGTAACTTCGCCTGCTAATTCCCATTAGCAGTCCTGGTGCTTCCTGTCTATCCGTCCTGGGAGTGGATCTCTCCTGACTGTGGTTTCTCATTTTCTCCCAAAGACTCTGGAGTTTTTGGAGTTTTTCCTTGACGACATGGAGGGTCTAAGGATGGGGGATGCCCAGGACTTGAACTTTATTTATTCATCTTTGTTGCTTTATTTGCTGTTTCTGACTGTGTTATCATATTGCCTCTGCAAAGCCCTTTGAGACAACCTTGTTGTGATTTAGGGCTATACAAATAAAATTGAATTGAAATGAACATTTTTTTTTTTTGCCGTTCCAGAAAACATGCACATTTAAACCAATCAGAGGTAACTATCTCTGCGGATCACATGTCAGTACAGTATGTCAGCCAATTGAACGGATAAATGAGTCCAGGCGTTTTGCTTTGTTGACTCAGATAACTGCAGCAGCTGGGGAAACCTCCATGCCGTCCGTTGAATAAAATAATAACTATTGGTGGAAACAGATTACGCTACGCAAGTACTTTATTATGCTTGTTGTTAACACTTGTGTATGTAAATCTGATGTTGGTAGATTGTTTTCTTACTGGAGATGAAATGCATGTGTGGCTGCTTAGCATTTTTTTTAAACATAGCGTTTTGACAGTTGCCGTCATATTTTCGGAACAGCATTCCGGCCCTGAAATGCTACGAAACAACCGTGCTTGTAGTTGCTCCATCCTATCGCTGGAACCCTCCAGAATGAAGGAAAAATACTTACGTTCATTCATGGACGCAAACAGATCAACATTCCCTCGCACATCTCAACAGTTGGCTGCACTCGGCTCAAATGTGCACCCTCACTATACATGCCTTTCTCAGTCCCAAAACATTTAGCCCGTGTGACTCGAGACCAAAACAGGAAGTAACTATGAGCGGTTACGATAGAAACAAACGCATAATGGGAACCTTTCTTACATTTTCTATTCAAAATGCTCTTTGTACAGTTGTGGTCAAAAGTTTACATACACTTGTGAAGAACATAGTGTCATGGCTCTCTTGAGTTTCCAGTTATTTCTACAACTCTGATTTTTCTCTGATTGAGTGATTGGAACAGATACTTCTTTGTCACAAAAAACATTCGTGAAGTTTGGTTCTTTTATGACTTTATTATGGGTGAACAGAAAAAGTGATCAAATCTGCTGGGTCAAAAATATACATACATGGATCTGAAAAAGCGAATCATTGACTTGAACAAGTCAGGAAAGTCACTTGGAGCCATTTCAAAGCAGCTGCAGGTCCCAAGAGCAACAGTGCAAACAATTGTTTGTAAGTATAAAGTGCATGGCACTGTTTTGTCACTGCCACGATCAGGAAGAAAACGCAAGCTATCACCTGCTGCTGAGAGAAAATTGGTCAGGAGGGTGAAGATTCAACTGAGAATCACCAAAAAGCAGATCTGCCAAGAATTAGAAGCTTCTGGAACACAGGTGTCAGTGTCCACAGTCAAGCGTGTTTTGCATCTCCATGGACTGAGAGGCTGCCGTGCAAGAAGGAAGCCCTTGCTCCAAAAGCGGCACCTTAAGGCTCGACTGAAGTTTGCTGCTGATCACATGGACAAAGATAAGACCTTCTGGAGGAAAGTTCTGTGATCAGACGAAACAAAAATCGAGCTGTTTGGCCACAATGCCCAGCAATATGTTTGGAGGAGAAAAGGTGAGGCCTTTAACCCCAAGTACACCATGCCTACCGTCAAGCACGGTGGTGGTAGTATCATGCTGTGGGGCTGTTTTGCTGCCAATGGAACTGGTGCTTTACAGAGGGTAAATGGGATAATGAAGAAGGAGGATTACCTTCAAATTCTTCAAGATAACCTAAAGTCATCAGCCCGAAGATTGGGTCTTGGGCGCAGTTGGGTGTTCCAACAGGACAATGACCCCAAACACGCATCAAAAGTGGTAATGGAATGGCTAAATCAGGCTAGAATTAAGGTTTTCGAATGGCCTTCCCAAAGTCCTGACTTAAACCCCACTGAGAACTTGTGGACAATGCTGAAGTAACAAGTCCATGTCAGAAAGCCATCAAATTTAACTGAACTGCACCAAATCTGTAAAGAGGAGTGGTCAAAGATTCAACCAGAAGCTTGCCAGAAGCTTGTGGACGGCTACCAAAAGCGCCTAATTGAAGTGAAAATGGCCAAGGGACATGTTACCAAATATTAGCGCTGCTGTATGTATATTTTTGACCCAGCAGATTTGATCACTTTTTTCTGTTCACCCATAATAAAGTCATAAAAGAACCAAACTTCATGAATGTTTTTTTGTGACAAAGAAGTATCTGTTCCAATCACTCTATCAGAGAAAAATCAGAGTTGTAGAAATAACTGGAAACTCAAGAGAGCCATGACATTATGTTCTTCACAAGTGTATTTAAACTTTTGATTACAACTGTACATGATTACAATATTTTTCATTCTACATACATTATGAGGCAATAACAAAATAGTAACGGTACTTAGCAACACATTAGTGACAACACTGCTTATATACTCACTTGTAGTCTTCTCCTTCTCTCTGAACTTTTGTGTCGTTCACTGGTGTCTCATTGAAATAAAGTACTCATCGATTTGTGCTACCTAGCCGCACGCAGAGCCATTGCTTTCGGAGGGCGCAACAGCAGCGGGGGCACGGTGGGGTGACTACTGTGAAGGTGAGGAGAAGCGGCTTGCCTGGCTGTGCATTTGGGATGAAATGAATAACTGATGCTACAATATACAGGTAGTCCTCAGGTTACGACGGACCCAACTTACGTGATTTCAACTTTACGACGCCTGAGACTTGTCGTGTTTTTTTTCTTTTAAATGTTGACTTTTGTTTTGTGTTGCACTTTTGTTTTGGCGCAGGAAGCCTAGAACAGGAAGCGAGGCCATGTACAGATGCGCCCACACCACACACAGAGCAGCTGAGTGACAGAGGTGACAGCTTGCGCGCACATTTATTGCTTGTGAAGCATCCAGAGGAGGGTTGAATACATGGAGCGTGCTTACAGTGGGGAGAACAAGTATTTCATACACTGCCGATTTTGCTGGTTTTCCCACTTGCAAGCCATGTAGAGGTCTGTAATTTGTATCATAAGTTCTCTTCAACTGTGAGGGACGGAATCTAATACAAAAATCCAGAAAATCACATTGTATAATTTTTAAATAATAAATTTGTATTTAACTGCATGAAATGAAATGAAATGATACATTACCAACTAGTAAATATTTCGGCTCTCAGTTCTTTTTTAAGAGCCCCTCCTGTTCTCCACTCATTACCGGAAGTAACTGCACCTGTTTGAACTTGTTACCTGTATAAAAGACACCTGTTCACATGCTCAAACAAACAAACTCCAACCTCTCCACACTGGCCAAGACCAAAGAGCTGTGTAAGGACATCAGGGATAAAATAATAGACCTGCACAAGGCTGGGATGGGCTACAGGAAAATAAGCAAGCAGCTTGGTGAGAAGGTAACAACTGTTGGAGCGATTATTAGAAAATGGAAGAAGTTCAAGTTGACGGTCAATCTACCTCGTTCTGGGGCTCCATGCAAGATCTCACCTCATGGGGCATCACTGATCATGAGGAAGGTGAGGGATCAGCCCAGAACTACACGACAGGACCTGGTCAATGACCTGAAGAGAGCTGGAACCATAGTCTCGAAGAAAACCATCGGAAACACATTACGCCGTCATGGATTAAAATCCTACAGCTCACGCAAGGTCCCGCTGCTGAAGCCAGTGCATGTCCAGACACATCTGAAGTTTGCCACTGGATGATCCAGAGGAGCAATGGAAGAATGTCATGTGGTCGGATGAGACCAAAATTGAACTCTTTGGCCTAAACTCGGCTCGTCGTGTTTGGAGGAAAAAGAAGGATGAGTACAACCCCAAGAACACCATCCCAACCGTGAAACATGGAGGAGGAAACATTTTTTGGGGCTGCTTCTCTGCCAAGGGCACAGGACGACTGCACCGTATTGAGGGGAGGATGGATGGGGCTATGTATCGCCAGATCTTGGCTGACAACCTCCTTCCTTCAGTGAGAGCCCTGAAGATGGGTTGTGGCTGGGTCTTCCAGCATGACAACGACCCAAAGCACACAGCCAAGGCAACTAAAGAGTGGCTCCATAAGAAGCATCTTAAGGTCCTGGAGTGGCCTAGCCAGTCATCAGATCTGAACCCGATAGAAAATCTATGGAGGGAGCTGAAAGTCCGTGTTGCCCGGCAGCCGCCCCGAAACCTGAAGGCTCTGGAGAAGATCTGCATGGAGGAGAGGGCCAAAATCCCTGCTGCAGTGTGTGCAAACCTTGTCAAGGACTACAGGAAACGTCTGGTATCTGTAATAGCACACAAAGGTTTCTGTACCAAATATTAAGTTCGATTTTTGTGATGTATCAAATACTTATTTCATGCAATTAAATGCAAATTGATTATTTAAAAATCATACGTGATTTTCTGGATTTTTGTATTAGATTCCGTCCCTCACAGTTGAAGAGAACTTATGATACAAATTACAGACCTCTACATGCTTTGCAAGTGGGAAAACCAGCAAAATCGGCAGTGTATCAAATAGTTGTTCTCCCCACTGTATGTAATGATGTGTGGACGCTAACTGATACATGCTAATGTTTGTTAGTGCTGTATCAGCAGCTACTTGTAAACAAAAATTTAAATTGCCCTTATTGAAGATAAGACTGATTTAATTTCGTTTTTTGTTTCATTTACCAAGTGTTGATGTCATGAGCAGCTGAATAAAGTCAGCAAACCACACGGATGTCTGACATAGTCATTACTGGAGCTTAGCTCGCTTTCTAGCTCGAACTAAGCTCCAGCGTCTTGGCGAGGACAGTACAATGACGTATAATACATGTTTTTGGATAGTTTTTTTTTCTTTTATAATTTAGAGAGTGTTTTGAGGTATTTAAAGGGTTAATTCCGACTTATGCGGAAATCCGGGTAACATTGCCAGCGCAGGAACGGAATTCGTTCATAAACCGGGACTACCTCTACTGGCAAGGGGGGTGGCCACTGCCCCCTCTATAAATTTGTTGGCCACTGGTGGCGCCATTGATCAATACCTCATTTGCTGCTATTTACGGTAAAATAAAAGGAACCTCTGAGAAAAACCTAGACTTAAAGAGCATACGACAGGAGAAAAAAAGTCCTAAATAGCATTATTATGTGAATTAGAATCATATTTTGAGACGATTCAACTATATACAACAATTTAGCAAAGCGCAGATGACGGGAAATTAGTGTTTTAATCTGCCGGTTAGCCACGCCTACCATTATAGGGCTCTAGCGTCCCCAACAGGTGGATGACGTCGGCGGGTGACTGGGCTCATCGGTTTTACTATTCAGCCCATTGAGGGGGAATTATTCACAACGAGGAAAACGTGACGAAGAGAGCCGCAAAATGTCATTGTTTCAGTCTCTCTACTCCAATATTTTTGCCGGATATTCGTTTTATCCAAGTATTTTCCCCAATTGCTAAATACAGTAAATGGCATGGTCATGACAAATAACAGTCTTGTGCTAAATGGAATATGAAATAATAAAAATGCACTTATTTAGGACGACATGGCAAAATTTCTCCAAAATGGTCAAAACTGTCGACTTCACCTTTACTGTCGCACCTCCCGAACGATATTTTACGACACCTAAATCGGACATATGTCATTTCCCTTCCCCGGCTTCGGAGAATGTAAACAAACCAAGAAGCGTGACAGCTAGCCGACATGCTAACCCGAACCGAGTGATGTTTCAAAGTCTTCGAAGCGGAAAATCACACATAACTAGCTCGGATTATTTGACATGACGACTGGGTTGTCGATTGTCCTCGCGGATCGGCAAACCGCCGGCGGAGAGCAATTTACAGGGCGGCTGCAGTTGTTGTGCAGCTAACGTGCAGCTAATGTGAACGAGGAGAGCTTTTTACATGCCTATCAATGATCAAACGTAAGTAGTCCTTTATTTAAAGAAAGTTTGTAGTGTTTACTTTGTAATCGCTGTATTAATATTTGACATAATACAAAACAAGATGTTTACTCACTTCCTCGTAAGTCCAATGGTCCCACAGTAGTAGGGCTTGTTTTGGCCAATATCCACGGTGAATGGGAACCTTTTGAAACTCCCAAAAGGCGCACACGCCTCTCCCTCATAAAGCAAGATTTTTCTGCAGCCGTTTGGCTGGCGTGATGCGAAAAATAAACGTATTAATCCGCAAAATCAGCCGAGTCCTCAGACACAACAGTACGGCTGTTTAGTGAAGAGGACGCCTTTACCCGTACACGTCACAGCGCCCTCCTCCTCAATGCAAGACCGAAGCCAGAAGTCACTCAGTTTCATGGCGCGGGATTAAAAATACTATAGCGATTGCTTCCACACATATCCATGCGGTCCATATCATTCAGGAGCATAAAATACCGCGTGTATTATGAAATACACATGCTTTTTCGTGTCACATGCACTTTAAAGTGGTATGAAAAAGTATCTGAACCTTTTGGAATTTCTGACACTTCTGCATAAAATCACCATCAAATGTGATCTGATCTTTGTCAAAATCACACAGATGAAAAAACAATCTGCTTTAACTAAAACCACCCAAACATTTATAGATTTTCATATTTTAATGAGGATAGTATGCAAGCAATGACAGAAGGGAGAAAAATAAGTAAGTGAAACATCACATTTATTATTTTGTGGTCCCCCCTTTGGCAGCAATAATTTTAACCAGACGCTTCCTGTAGCTGCAGATTGTCTGGCACATCGATCAGGACTAATCTCGGCCCATTCTTCTCTACAAAACTGCTGTAATTCAGTCAGATTCCTGGGATGTCTGGCATGAATCGCGGTCTTTAGGTCATGCCACAACATCTCAATGGGGTTCAAGTGTGGAGTTGGCCACTCCAGAATGTGTATTTTGTTCTTCTGAAACCATTTTGAAGTTGATTTACTTCTGTGTTTTGGATCATTGTCTTGTTGCAGCATTCATCCTCTTTTTAGCATCAACAGTCTGACAGACGGCGACAGGTTTTCCTGCAAAACTTTTGAATTCATTATTCCATTAATGATTGCAGGTTGTCCAGGCCCTGAGGCAGGAAAACAGCCCCAAATCATGATGCTCCCTCTACCATGCTTCACGGGGGGATAAGGTGTTGATGTTGGTCAGCTGTTCCATTTTTCCTCTACACATGACGTTGTGTGTTACTCCCAAACAATCCAACTTTGTTTTCAACAGCCCACAAAATATTTTGCCAAAACTTCTGTGGAGTGTCGAAGTGCCTTTTTTCGAATATTAAACGAGCAACAATGTTTTTGTTTTTTTTAAAGACAGCAGTGGCTTCCTCCGTGGAGTCCTCCCATGAACAACATCCTTGGCCATAGTTTTACATATCGATGATGTGTGCACAGAGATATTGGACCGTGCCAGTGATTCCTGTACGTCTTTAGCAGACACTCTAGGGTTCTTTTTTTACCTCTCTTAAGTATTCTGCGCTGAACTGTTGGCGTCATCTTTGGTGGACGGCCACTCCTTGGGAGTGAAGCAACAGTGCCAAACTCTGTCCATTTGTAGACAACTTCTTTGACTGTCGATTGATGAACATCCAGACTTTTAGAGATGGTTTTGTGTCTTTTTCCAGCTTTATACACATCAACAATCCTTGATCGCAGGTCTTTAGATAGCTCTTTTGACCGAGCCATGATGCACATCAGACAATGCTTCTCATCAAGACATTTCTTACCAGGTGTGTCTTTTATGGTGGGCAGGGCAGCTCTAAACCACTCATCAGTGACTGGGCACACACTTGACTTAATATATTTGGTAAAAATTGGTTTCAATTGCTCTTTAAGTTTCCTTAGGCAGAGGGTTAATTTACTTAATTTTCCCCCTTCTGTCCTTGTTTGCATGCTATCCTCATTAAAATATAAAAACCTATAAATGTTTGGGTGGTTTGAGTTTAAGCAGCCACTGTATTTTCATCAGTGTGATTTTTGACAAAGATCAGATCACATTTGATGGTAATTTAATGCAAAAATGTGAGAAATTCTAAAAGGTTCAGATACTTTTTCATACCACTGTACATGACCATCTGCCTTAACAAAGCGAGAGATTATAAAGGGATGGGGGTTGGTGATCATTCAATTTCATCCAGATGGAAGAATATGAAATATAGGCCACAGCAAGTTCCTTGTCACATCTTTATAAGTTGGGATTTCAAGCACGATGGAAAAAAAAAAAGTATTTATTCTCAGGAGACCATGAAACATTGGCGTACATTCCTCTCCCGCCGAGTCAACTCTTTTCCAGAGCAAACAACCCCCAAACCTCAAACCATCTCAAGTATGCTGCGCAGTCGCGTCCTGAGGGTTTACTGCAGAACGTGGCGGTGCGCGGTTTCCGTTGCGCACTCCGCAGAGCGTTTTCGCAGAAACCGAAGATGGCGAGGTTATAAAAACGACTGTAAAGTTCTGAAAAAGAGTCACATCTTGTCCACTCTGTTTTGCACTAGACACTAGGGAAGTTGTCACCTGTAGGAGGAAGAATTCCTAAAGTACATTTCTTGATGTCTTCTTGCCTTCTCAGTCAGACTCGGAGGACGACTCGCGCTTATGCTTCTTCTTCCGCTTCTTTTTCTTCTTCTTTTTGTCTTTCTTCTTCTTGTCCTTCTTTTTCTTCTTCTTCTTGCCACTACTATCTGAGTCTGAAGACGAGGAGGATGACGTTGTGTCTTGGAGAAGCTGTTGCAGTTGCTGGATTCTGGAGAAGAGAATAGTTTAAAGAGTCAGACACAACATCAGCAACACTTCCTTTGTCCGAGCTGCAGCTGGGATCGCAGCGTGGTCTACTCGCGTCTCGGTCTTAAAGTTTTGGCTCGAGGACTTGTTGATTTATGAGCATGAGATGCATTTTAACCACTAAGTGGAAGATTAGCTCAAATCAGAGATGGAATCTCTTGCGTTTTATTGGCTGTCTTGTGGCTAAAATGCGCGTGTCAACATAACCTCGCGACTGCTTAACTTGCAAAACACAAGTGGTGGCTAAATGTTTTCAACAAATTCTTTCTATAATAACAACATACAAGGGTTGTCCCCGAGCCGATCTTGTGATTGGAAATCAGGCTCATTGCACCATAGTCCTTATTTGTTGATTTATTTGGGTTAATAGGAACACTTTATTTGACAGCAGTGTCATATGACCGTCATAATTATGACATGACACTATCATGGGCATTACTGAATGGTTATGACAGATGTCATTAAGTCTCATCCGGCAAATTATGTCATTTATGTCCATCCTGGATCTTTTACATCCATTCAAAAGTGACATAATTTGCTAGATAACACTAAATTACGCCTGTTATAAGCATTCATTAATGCTCATGAACGTGTCATGTCATAATTATGAATGTCTTATGACAGTCTTATGGCGCAACTGTCAAATAAAATGTTAGCAAATACTTAACAGGGTCCCCCCAGGATTGATAAATCTAAATTCAAGACTTTTAAGACCTTTTTTAATGCCATTTCAACTGAAAATTAATACTTTTCTCGCACCCATTATTTAGATCATATTGAATCATATTAAATAAATAAAGCACTGAACATCAAATTTAAAATCAATTACTAAGTGTGTTTGACAAAAGAATGCACATATATTGAAGATATAATTAAAACACATTTAAAGTAACATTATAAAGTCTGTCAGATTTTTTTTAAACACCCACACAATAATTATGGACAAAAAGAGGAGGAGGACAGGACTCAGACCAGCCATCTTCTGTAACAGGCTAGCCGCTAGTGCACCTACCAAGACCCCAGTGACCATGGCTAACTCTTGAGTTAAAACGGCGAAATTCACACTCATTCGAAAGGCAAACCGAAATGTTAAGCCGGTCCACTGCCTTCGCATACCCATAATCTGCAACCTAAAGAATCTGGATGTAACTTGAGCCCCTATCACATACTCCAAAACAAAGGGAATATCGCGGGACTTAACCGTGCAGCAGTTGTGTGTGAAAACAACTTCCCGTGTCGACTGACATGGGAAGCGGTGTGCGTGAAAGCAGGCGTTAAATTCCCGGGTCACAGCAGATGGCTGATGACTTAAATATCATAGCTGCGGCCGATGTAACTTCCTCCCTCTTCACAGTAAGAGAAAAAGCGGTAAAGAAACATCGCAATTATAAACATAGCAAGCTGGAAACAGCTAAATTAAACTGAAAACATGACCAAAATTAAAATGTCAATTATTACGTCGGGCCGGGCCAGGGTTCTTTCTCGCTAACTTTTTGAAATAACTATATATGAACGATGTATGAATGATAAACTGAGGAATACTTGTTATAAAATAAATAATTTTGATTAAAAAAAAAAGAAAAAAAAAAGAAGGCACTGTATAGACCCTACCCACCGACGTCACAAAATCACGTGATCGCTGTATTGTTCCGCCCCATTGTCCGTCATTTTGTGTCTGTATTATCAATGGTCTCAATTGATCGAGCAATTTATAATGCATTTCATGGAAGACCCGGTGCTTTTGGATGCCGTAAACTCACTGGATGCGTAAAAGGCGTTATGAGGAAAAGCTTCAGTTTATCCATTCGCCAGATCCATATTTGATGCCTAAATCGATGTTTTTCGACCCGCTCTCTTGGCCGTATTTGCCTGACATCTGCTAGCTACCCTGATATTTACAACTATCTTGTCCAAACAAAATCAGCCTATTCTCACGAAAGTTTGAAAAACTTTAAGAGCTTGGAGGCTTATAAATACTTTGTTGCTGGTTGGGTGAAACAGGTCCTCGTCCACGAAAATTCGGCAGGAATCTATCTTGTGCTTGGAAAGGTGAGCTACGAAATTTTCAATTCAAAATCTTTTGTTCTTGCTAACATCCACTGTCAAGTCTAATGTATTTCATGTCATTTGTCAATGGAGCTAGGGCTTTTAATGTTTATATGGTTTAGCGATAGCACTCTCACTACATACATACGTGTATGTTGTCGGCGATTAGCCTAGCAATGATCTTAATTGTGGTTGTCAGCCCAAAACCCTCTAAATATATATGAAATGCATCTTACCAGATATAAAATGACTACTACATAATATGTGGTAATCGTTTGGAGCCGAGTTTTCTTGTCAAATTGCAGCAGCCCATCTCACTCTCATCTCCGGGTCTCTCGGAATCAGGTAGAACTTCAAGTCTCTCCGTCTATCTTCTCTGTTATTGCAACCGACCGCCACACACGCCTTCACCATTTTTAATAATGTTAACGAGCAGAAAAACACGCCGTAAAAAGGAGGAATGTACGTAGCCGTAACAGGTAAACACGATGTGTTGACGGACAATTGGGCGGCACCAGTCAGGAGGGCGGAGTTGTGACCTCACGTGGGTAGGGTCTATAGTCATTGCAGAGCCAGAGCGTGCCTATACGCCCATTTTAATCTTCCCCTCTGCGAGTCCGCAAAACCGCATCTGTTTATTTATATTTAACAAACTTTTCCAGCGTTATTTCGTTGTGTAAATAAATTTATAATGATCATAAAAATATGTAGCCTATTTAAACATTAAGAAAATGTGCGTTTTTTTTCTGCCAACTGAGAATTCGTTATAAAAGACAGGCTTTTATGCAGACATCGTCACAAATGTTATCACACAAAACGCGGGTCGGGCTTTAATACCTGCGGACCAGTTCGGGTCGGGCTGGACTTTTTAGGCCCGATTTTACCTCTATCTTAAAGTCTTGATGAGCTTAAATTGGCTGCAGTTACGAAGTTGGGAATGCTTCCTCCGGAAAAAAAACATGATTTGAGCAACATTATGTTTAACAAACTTTTCCAGTGTTGTTTCATTGTGTAAATGCATTTATAATGGTCATAAAAATATGTAGACTATTTAAACATGAAGAAAATGTGCGTTTTTTTCTCTGCCAACTGAAAATTCGTTACAAAAGACAGTTAAGAAATCGGGAACGCTCCCTCTGGAACAAAACGCAATACGACCAACATTGTGACAGCCGATGCCGACCAAAAATGACGTAATATCTGAAACAGATCACCAATGGACTCATTTGAAGTATATGAATGGTGGTCTGTTTTGGTGTTCAGAATCCACAATACTTCTGCCTGCAGGGTTTTCGTTCCACCGACAAACGGACGCATTCCCGATGTAGAAGTGGATGGATTGGCTTGGCACGCACGAGTTGCATTTCGATTTGTAGTGCAGTGCATCGTAAAAATTCTATGCGTCATCTTCGTTATGGATTTAAAAAAAATTTTAAAAAACTTTGTCACGGATATAATTTAGGTTGCACTGAGATGTTCTTGAAAATTAAGACCACGGTGAAAAAATTCCAGACTTACAACAGCTAATTTAATACTTTTAATACCTTTAATAATGCAAAACTAAATTCAATGCTTTTTTAATACTTTTAATAACCCGCGGGTACCCTGCATAACCAGAAAATAATGAAACAAATAGAATCGTAACTGAAGAAAAATTAAGCACTGAACATTATTTTTGATTGCTATTTACATCTGTAGCGCTGCAATGCATGCATGCTAGGAAGCATGTTGAACAAGAACAGTGTTGACAGCAGGTGGCAGCAGAGGTTGACTGTCTCCTCCAAGGGAACAGTGATGGCCAAATGAAGCTTCCTGGAGCAATGAAGCTTTGCAGCCAATTGGTTCAAAGCTTCATGGTGGTTCATTTGCTATTATGACAGTCATATGATGCTGCTGTTAAATATAGTGTAACCGGTTAATATTTTTTGGTGTAATTATCCCATAATATAGTGAGGACAGCTGCGGCTTATAGTCCTGTGCAGCTGATCTTTGAACAAATGCCGTTTTCGTGTCAAATTTGGTGGGTGGTGCCTTATAGCCCGAAAATTATGGTAATTCTTTTTTTTTTTTTTTTTTTTAATTGTTACATTATTTTTCCGATTACTGCCCTTTGCCTTGGTATTGGTTCTACAACTCTGGAGGCTCGAGAAATTTAGTTTGAAAGGTGCCGATACTAAAACCGCATTGGAGGATGCGGTGGCAGTTCTAGGATTATTCTGAAATGGGCCAAGAAGGGGCCCAGTGTAACCCTCAGGTGCCAAGTACCACTGCCATCTTTGTTCAGTGTTTGTTTTAGTCAACAATGCAATACGGAGATTGTCCTGCATAAGGCGGTAAAACCCAGTCAAGTCTGTAATAACTCGAATTTAATCATGAGCCCCTTTCACACACGATTTAAACAGGTAGCCCTGATGAGTGAAACCAATTTCCCAGCTCGACTGACACGGACATTACGTGGAAATTTCATGGCTCGCGTCTTAGTATAATGTCTGGGACTTTCCTGGTAAGCGGTGTGCGTGAGTCACAGCATGATGGCTGATGACGTAAATATCATGGCGGGCTGATTGTCACTTCCTCTCTCTTCGCAGTAAGACGAAAAGCGGTAAACAAACATCACAATTATCACCATAGCAAGCTGGAAATAGCTAAATTAAACTGAAAACATAACAAAATTAAATTTCTACGGGATCATAGAGCCGAGGAAGAAAGTCCATCATCCATCTTTGAAAATGTGTTGTTTATTTTCTTGCCCATGTTAGGGTCCGCTACTGCGGAAACAAGGTTGTACTCCAAAGCATAAAACAACTGAGGGATGCGTTCAAGGGTTTATTAAATACAAACAAAAATACATGCGATCACGGAAACGGGGGAATAACATAATGGGTCCATGACAGTAGGTCGACAGGATCAATAATACTAACCTAAGCGGTAGGCAGAGAGCCGATAAGACAACAAAACAAAGCCAGCGGGATTCTTCCTTCCCCCCAGCGGCTTTCGGGCTGGCTCTCCAGTGCTTAGTTACGACGTCGGGAACGCTCCTTCCGTAACAAAACACGATTTGACCAATATTGTGACAGCCAATGCCGACCAAAAATGACGCAACGTTCAGGTTATAAAATCGTGCCAGCAGCCTTCCCCGCACAGAGACCGGCAGTGGGCAACACAGGACTGTCTATGAAAGTGTCGTACCCGCGTCATTCTCGGGACATCTCTACATGCATAAAAGCAATGATGCAAGTAAATCCCTCGTATCTTACACGGGAATTTCCCTGGATATGTGTGTGAAAAGGGCTGTAATATGTTCTAGTAAGGATACAATTAGGGGAGTCAAACGATTAAAATTTTTAATCAACTTAATCACAGCTTAAAAATTAATTAATCGTAATTAATCGCAATTCAAACCATCTCTAAAATATGCCATATTTTTCTGTAAATTATTCTTGGAATGGAAAGATAAGACACAAGACGGATATATACATTCAACATACTGTACATAAGTACTGTATTTTTTTATTATAACAATAAATCCACAAGATGGCATGAACATTATTAACATTCTTTCTGTTAAAGGGATCCACGGATGGAAAGACTTGTAGTTCTTAAAAGATAAATGTGAGTAGGCCTACAAGTTATAGTAATTTTATATTAAAACCCCTCTTAATGTTTTCGTTTTGATAAAATTTGTAAAATTTTCAATCAAAAAATAAACTAATAGCTTGCCATTGTTGACGTCGCCG
Source organism: Corythoichthys intestinalis (assembly GCF_030265065.1). Classification (NCBI taxonomy): domain Eukaryota; kingdom Metazoa; phylum Chordata; class Actinopteri; order Syngnathiformes; family Syngnathidae; genus Corythoichthys; species Corythoichthys intestinalis. The sequence continues at coordinate 30,958,598 of NC_080416.1, forward strand.
AGCGGGACGTCACATGGGCTCCCTGGCATTGTTCCACAGTGTCTTTAACTACATAATAATCATTGGTAGTAATTGAAATACACCACAAGGTGTCAATGGCGAGTTTTAAATTAATTAGAGTTCCAGCCAACAAGTGCGTTTTGCTCCTCAACTGATAGTTTTCTGTAACTCTTCACAAGCCTTTCACACACTGTTGCTGGTACTTTGGCCCATTCCTCCATGCAGATCTCCTCTAGAGCAGTGAGGTTTTTGGGCTGTTGTTGGGCAACACTGACTTTCAACTCCCTCCTCACCCCGTGGCGTCAAAATGATAACAAGAACGGGGAGCAAAAATCCCAAAACCACACGGGGGGACCTAGTGAATGATCTACAGAGAGCTGGGACCACAGTAACAAAGGCTACTATCAGTAACACAATGCGCCGCCAGGGACTTAAATCCTGCACTGCCAGACGTGTCCCCCAGCTGAAGAAAGTACACGACCAGGCCTGTCTGCGGTTCGCTAGAGAGCATTTGGATGATCCAGAAGAGGACTGGGAGAATGAGTTATGGTCAAATGAAACCAAAATAGAACTTTTTGATAGAAACACAGATTCTCTTGTTTGGAGGAAAAAGAATACTGAATTGCACCATACCCACTGTGAAGCATGGGGGTGGAAACATCATGCTTTGGGGCTGTTTTTCTGCAAAGGGACCAGGACGACTGATCTGTGTAAAGGAAAGAATGAATGGGGCCATGTATCGAGAGATTTTGAGTGAAAATCTCCTTCCATCAGGAAGGGCATTGAAGATGAGACGTGGCTGGGTCTTTCAGCATGACAATGATCCCAAACACACAGCCAGGGCAACAAAGAAGTGGCTTCGTAAGAGGCATTTCAAGGTCCTGGAGTGGCCTAGCCAGTCTCTAGGTCTCAACTAGAGCTGTCCCGACTAGTCGACATAGTCGACGTCATCGATGACGTAAATCCGTCGACGAGCACAACATCCCGTCGACGGTTAATGAAGGGTTAAAAAAATATATGCGTGGAAAGTTAGAATGTCGGATGCTCTGTTTGCAAGCGGGGAAAGCGGCACAAAGCCAAAAAAAGCGCACCAGAGTGTCCAAAACATTGCCTTATTTCATAGAAACAAAGGAGAGTACACTCTTCTGTCCTGTCTCTTCAATGCCAAGCTTGGCTGCACGTCGGCCGTGAATAAACACTTCAAGCGCCTTCACGCAGTTTGTATTTTTTTTTTTTTTTGTACACCAGAGGGTGCTGTCGCCTTACTAAATAATAATGTTTCATTGACAATGGGCCTATAAGTGCTATTAGTATTGTTCTTAATGCTAATTGAAAGGTTTATTTCATGTTATGGTTTATTTTATGGTATAGAAAATTATGTAAGGTTAAAAGGTCATAAATATATACAGTATATACAGTGATTGCACTCAAGGGAGAGATTGTCAATGATAAGGTAATAAATTAAGGTAATTATTTGTGTGCACCGTAGCTCTTACAGTGTGTTCACATCAAGGATGGAATAAAAGTTGTAAACCATCAGTTTAAGAGACCATCTTTTCAATCGGGATGCTACACTAGTTAATTCTATCAGCATTTGAACTCATTGTTTATTTGTGATTTATTATTGTTATTTACGTGTTTATTTGTACTTTAATAAATAATTTGAGTGTTCCAATATGTTTTTTGTGAATTGATAAGCGTCAACAAAAATTTCATTGCTAAATTAGTAAAAAAAACAAAACAAAACAAAAAAATAATTATTAGATTAGTCGACTAATCGTAAAAATAGTCGGCTGACTAATCGGGAGAAAATTAGTCGTTTGGGACAGCCCTAGTCTCAACCCCATAGAAAATCTGCGGAGGGAGTTGAAAGTCAGTGTTGCCCAACGACAGCCCCAAAACATCACTACTCTAGAGGAGATCTGCATGGAGGAATGGGCCAAAATACCAGCAACAGTGTGTGAAAAGCTTGTGAAGAGTTACAGAAAACGTTTGGCCTCAGTTATTGCCAAAAAAGGGTACACAACAAAGTATTGAGATGAACTTTTGGTATTGACCAAATACTTATTTTCCACCATGATTTGCAAATAGATTATTTAAAAATCAAACAATGTGATATTCTGTTTTTTTTTTCCCCCACATTCTGTCTCTCATGGTTGAGGTTTAACCATGTTGACAATTACAGGCCTCTCTAATATTTTCAAGTGGGAGAACTTGCACAGTTAGTGGTTGACTAAATACTTATTTGCCCCACTGTAGTTCACATTCTGCATACATTATCAACAGTTACCTTCAAACATGTACAGTGGGCAGAACAAGTATTTGATACACTGCCAATGGGAGTCTTTTGAAACAAATCTGAAATTACTTCATAGAGTGAGCAGTTGGGATTGCATGGGGGTTACAAAGTGTGTTGCTTGTGCTAATTTATGTAAATTTATGTATACATACAGTAACCACTAGAGCTTATGACAAAAATATATTTCACTATCTACAGATATTGTTTTTGATACACTACATAGACAGACAAGGAACAGTAAAATATATTTACAACTTCTAAGTAAACAAAGCAACGTTTATTGCGTTCCATGGCAGATTTACATGTTGTGAGTACTTTGAAAGAAAATTAATGCCTTCATTTCGGAAAATCGAAGATTTGCTTACACCCTGTAATAATAATCAAATTCCGTGGGAATTATGTCATAATGTGTCAAGGCAACCGTAACTAGAAAACAAGTTTTGAGCCCTAGACTAAAGTGATCATTAACATTTGTGCATTTATGTGTGTAGGTATGACTGTGCCAAAGTCAGTTACTTTGCATTTCCGTGATTTTAGGATGTTTGCCCCACACCCAAAATAAGGCTCCATGGCAACCTTTATTTCAGGGAGTTCCGGCAAGAAATTTCAGCCAGTTTCACAGCTGGTTTTATGGAAAAATATAGGCCAGAAATGAATCAAAATGCCATTTATATTAATAGCAAAGGGCACCAAATGAATTTTAAAAATGAGGTTAATTACTGGTTCACAAGGAGACTTGGAAAGAGAGGTTTTCTCACTCCCTTTCAGGGATGTTGAATGTAGAGCACACAAATGCACAGGAGACTTCAAAGGCTGCCCTTTCAATGACCTTTTTGTAATATATGCCAACTCACACCAGTGTGCTTCTGCTGTGGCTGTGACCACACAACCACCCAATAATATTTGGATCACTGTTCATTTACCTGCTTTCTTTCTCGTTCCTTTCATTTTCCCGCATCAAGTCGTACATCGGGTCTTCATGCGCCTGTGAAAGAATCAAATGTCAAAATGGACGCCCGTGAGACGAGATAGCAGCCAGGAAATGGCCTCGTAAAGCAATGCATTTAGTTTTTTTCTACTTTTTTTTGCCGTCACTCAGCATTTTCGCGGTAGGAGGGAAAAAATGACACAGTTGCATTTATGGTAATCACTGCAGGGGCTGAGTGCTCCATTGTCCCATTAGGCTACATTAGATAAACCAGCCAACATCCGTTTTTTTTTTTTGGGTGCACTTACCACGCGGAACTGCTCCAGTTTCTGGTTGCCTTTGATGAAAAACGGACACTCGCGATCTCCTGTGCGATGGCCGTAGCGTTTGCATCTCCAGCCTGCCATGAAATAAAAGGACGCAAAAAAATCTCCTTAAGTGACACTAATTAGTAAATCAATCATTTGATCAATCATCTTTTTTTATCCTTCGTGTCTCGGTCCAGTTGCCATAGTAACCAACAACTGACTCAGAGCCTAGAACATTTGGAAAAAACCCAAAACAAATCTAGCTATTAATCAGTGTTGTTTTCGTCAACAATGACGATAACGATGATGACGTGACAATGACGAGCAAAAACTTGGGAGACTAAAACATAACGAGACAAATGCCAGTTTACGTCAGACAAGATGAAAATTCGCCATAGTTTCCGTCATAAGTTCACAATGTATCACATTTTCTTATCGTTTGTGCAGTTAGCAGGCATCGTAGCAGTGTTACTATTAAAATGATTCCTGCAGTGCAACCAACGCACCACGTGACTACTCTGTTGTATGATGCCACCTCAATTTTAACTTCTTTAAAATATTAACTCATTTGCTTCCAAAAACGTATAAATACGTTCTATTTTTAATTGTTTCAGTGTCCCAAAGACGTATTTATAAATCTTTTACGTTTTTTTTTTCCATAAGAGACATCTCTGGGTTCTGATTCAACTGAGCTCCTAAGCACGAAGCTAAAAATCTATTTTAAAGCAATAAAACTGGCCACGGGAGGGCAGTTGCGCTTTTGGTAAGACCCACAACCCGGTTCAACGTCAACGAATGCCGGGCCACACAGCCGGTGCGCCGGCGGAAGGATACCAGGCGGCGGACAACTGAGCAGAACAACCGAGAGAACACCCGGGATGCCAGACGCTGAACGACCGAGCAGAACGACTGGGACAACCAGTGCAGCGGACTATGTCGTTGAGTCCGTGCTTTTCACGGAGCAGACCCTGCTGAGACTAAAAAAAAATCCATCTTTAAGATACAGGGGGCGATGAGGGAAAAGTTTACCCGGCTGTCGCGGCCACAACAGCGTCATCTCAGTTAGTTACCGTATTTTTCGGACTATAAGTCGCAGTTTTTTTTCATAGTTTGGCTGGGGGTGCGACTTATACTCAGGAGCGACTTATGTGTGAAATTATTAACACATTATGATATCATTTCACATGTTATTTTGGTGTTTTGGAGTGACACTGATGGTTTGGTAAACTTGTTAGCATGTTCTTTATGCTATAGTTATCTGAATAACTTAATAGCTATGGCCACGTTCACGTTCTGCCTTTGGCAATGTGTGTTAAATTGTATTATTGACTTTTTTATATTGAAATGCATGCTTTTAGTCTGTGCCGCTTTCACGCCCACGTGGGGGCGCACTCGCACTTGTATACATGAAGAAGAGCGCTCACACGCCAGAAGAAGACCGACAGCTACGTAGCTCTGAGTGAGAGGGCGAGTTAGCGAGAGAGAAACACGGCTGCGAACCTATGTTCATTGTTTATGCTTGTAAAATATCTCTACATAGGCAACACCTGTGTGTATCATCTTTTCTGTTGTTGTTGTGTGTTTTCCAACCGCGATCGGACACTAGCCAGTTGTGTAGTTATTTGAACGATGTGCTAATGCTAGCGAACGAATGCGAACCGTTTTTGTCATTGCTGTAAAAGCACCTAATTATCATTTATTTACGTTGATGCGAACCTGTTTGGTACCGAGGATGAAATTGATTCAACAAATTATACGGACGTCCAGCATCGTCATTTGGGAGTTTAACCTGCCGAATAGCCAGGACCGAGCCGTGGCGTCCTGGTGAGGACAGTATATTCGCATTTCGTTGTTCATGCACTGTACAGTGTACACTTATTCAGCATGTTGTTCTCTATTGTATTTTTGTATTAAATTGCCTTTCAAGATGACATGTCTGTTCTATGTGTTGGATTTTATCAAGTAAATTTCCCCCAAAAATGCGACCTATACTCCGGTGCGACTGATGTTTTTTTTCTCTTCGTATGGCATTTTATGGCTGGTACGACTTATACGCAGTTGCGACTTGTAGTCCGAAAAATACGGTATGTGTAAATAAATTGTGAAGTTGCTATCAAAAGCTCTTGTCTTGTTGTTTGTTATTTTGTAAAAGGAAAACATTATTCAGATGTTTGGGATGCAACTAAAGCAAAAAATAGTTGTGTTAAGTCAAAGTTATGTTTGAAATGTATGCTTTCACAAAAAGCTCAATTTCTCTTTTTCATCAGAAATTGGAAAATTGCTCAAACATTTTCTAAAGCTGATTTCTAAAGAATGGAAAAAGAATATGAATTTACTTTTTTTCCTGCTGAAAGTCTAATCTTTCTTTTGGTGGGTTCCATGTTTATATAGCAGTAGAACAGAATTTTCGGTGGGCCTTGCAAAATCAGTCAAAATCCAGTAAAACGGATGCGAGCGAAGGGCCTTGCTCCGGGTGAAATGGCTGGGAGTGAATGAGTTAATGAATTGTTTCATTGCTTATATGAAATTAAAGAAATGCAATGAAGAAATCCGATTTTTCATGTCATTTCTATTTTGAGATTTCGAAAAACAAAATGGAACCTGCATAAAATGCCCCTTATCTGGGCATGTCTTTGATTTTCTGTATTATCTCGGTTTTGTTTTTGAAGTCTAAAAATAGGTGTTCTGATATAGTTATGTACAGTGTATCACAAAAGTGAGTACACTCCTCGCATTTCCGCAGATATTTAAGTATATCTTTTCATGGGACAACACTGACAAAATGACACTTTGACACAATGAAAAGTAGTCTTGGGCAGCTTATATAATAGAGTTCACTTATTTTCCCCTCAAAATAACTCAAAATATCGCCATTAATATCCAAACCCCTGGCAACAAAAGTTGAGTACACCCCTTTGAAAAAACGTACATCCCTAAACGTCCAAATTGAGTACTGCTCGTTATTTTCCCTCCAAAATGTCATGTGACTCGTTACAGGGGTGCTGTCAGCGTTGCTGCAGAGATTGAAGAGGTGTGTGTGTGTGTGTGTGGGGTGGGGGGGGGTCAACCTGTTAGTGCTCAGACCATACGCTGCACTTTACATCAAATTGGTGTGAATGGCTGTCACCCCAGGAGGAAGACTCTTCTGAAGACGGTACAGAAGAAAGCCCACCCGTCTCATCAGACCATACGACATGGTTCCAGTAATCCATGTGCTGTCTTCAGCAAATTGTTTGCGGGCTTTCTTGTGTACCGTTTTCAGAAGAGGGTGTACTCAATTTTGTGATACACTGTATGTCCCCTTCGTATACTCACAATCTGTGAATGGTTTTCAACGCTTTATTATCTCCTGGGTTGCTACAAAACTTGCAGCAGTAGTGGAGTTTGGCGATCCAATCCACTTCTTAAATCTATTTTTGTGCTCCTCTAAGTTCTTCGAAATAACGCCACTGCACTTTTGCTCTCACTCCCAACTGGGTACTCGGCTGCAAACGTAGCATGCCTTCCCAGGAAATCACTTTCCACATTACTCTTTTTGTTGTTTAACAACTTCTCGCCACAGAGTAGACGTTCAGACAATCCTTCTGCATTGGCAATGAATGCAAATGATTTGGTTCAAGAAACGTTGAATCCTTTGTTCTCCTCAGTTATTTTATCTTTTTCCCTTTCGGATCCATGACCCATCACACAGCTGCTGGTTTGTTTACAATAGCCACCTGACTGGCATCCCGCCCTGCTGATAGAAACAGGTGTCGCAGGCTATGACGCAAATCTTCGTTGACAGAAATGTAGAAATTTAATATTTATTCTACACCTTTTTACAGCATTGGAAAACGTTAAGAATGTTTGTGTCATTTCTGTCCTCATACACCTACAGGAACAATATAAAAACAAAAAAAATACATTTCCCTCGCCTAACTTTTTCCATTTCAAAACATTTTTGAAAATGCTCCAGGGAGCCACTAGGGCAGCGCTAAAGAGCCGCGTGTGGCTCTTAAAACACTGGTTGCAGACCCCCGCTTTAGCCTTTAAAGGTCTGTGCTGAGTGATCATCACACACTAAATGTAACTTGTAGCGGTAGCTTAGCGTTCGGTAGGGTGTTCAGAAAAGTAAAAGGCCGTGATATTCGTTGGGCTGAGTTTTGATTCAGCTCTACTTCCTGAGAGAAAATTGACTCATGTCTAGCGCTGTCAATGGCAGCCAATAAGTATAAAATTAGCCTCTCATTGATTGTTGATCATCCCGTTCTTAGTTCAATACCATTTTTTGTCAGAGTCCATTGTAAGTACATCTCCCTCCAACAAAGCAAACAGAGGCTTTCCGATAAGCCTGAGAAGGAGAATATGAGTCACAGTAGACCATGCTAGCACTACAGTGTGACAGTTGGAGAACAATGAAGATCCCAGCTGTACGTTTGTTTTGTTTTCCCAGGCGGCTGCCATGTCGCAGACGGCCAAAATGCTGTTACCTTGCTTTCAACGCAACTTCAAGTTGTGCAATGTAGCTCTAGAGACATCACATACAATTTTTGTGACATGTAACCTGTACAATACATTGGATTAGAGAAAGACCTGACATTCACATAAGTGAACATTACATTTTGGGTCATGTAGACTAAGGCCTGTCGCGATAGCAAATTTTAGTAGGTGATTTATTGTTTCATAAATCATTGCTGATAGCCGATATTATTGTCAGTTTTTTTTTAACCAATTCAACCACTAATGTAGTGACAATTCTATTCTTAAATAAAACACAAACTATATTAAAAACAATGAATATTAAAATATAAGAAACACACAAACACAATGAATAACGTCATTTGAAAGCAAGCTAAGTGCAGAATATGAAATAGGTGAGAAACTCAACGCCATTTTTGTTTTCTGCCAATTGGAGCCCATCAAAAGTGTTTATTTGAACCAAAATGACTGTCATCTTGTCCTGCAAAGTGTACATGTTAGCAAATTTGGAACAAAATTATTCATTTCCAGTCAGATTTTTCATAATGGGTGTCATTTTAAAACTATTCTTAGAGTAGAATCTGAAGTCTGTGAGATTAACTCCAGAAATCTTTATTTACATGTTGAACATGATGTGGTATTATTTTGAAATGTTGACCTGAAGTACGTTCGCTAAGCCGCTAACCGTAAGCTTTACACTCCGTTAAAAAAAAAAAAAAAAAAAAAAATAATAATAATAATAATTTAAAAGTGCACTTCTCTTTCCGCCATGCATAGGTGTATATAATAAATTTTAATTTTTTTGGGCAAAACCAAAATATTAGACAGTTTTCATGTTTGCAGTGTCACCTTTTAACCGCAGTTAAAGATATAAGTGGACATTATATTTTGGGTGATGTAGACCACAATATTAGCGGATGGCAGATCTCAATTATAATGATATTATTTATTTTTAAAAAAAACATTACTCGTTATTTTTATAGATTTTTTTTCATGAATAAGGTAGAATACTTTAATGACAAGAAAATGAACTATTTTAGTAATCTCAAAATGTTTTGTCTTCGTCTAGTTTTTATCCACAAAAACTCAAGACTACTTTCGTCTAGTTTTAGTCGACTTATACTGAAAATGTTTTCGTCTGTAATTTTTTTTTAAAAATTACTCTTTAAAGAAAAAAAAAAGGTTTACAACTATTTTGAATGAACATTGACAGACAAGCACATAAAGTAACATCTATAAGGGCAATGCCAACTTGGAGATAATACACTCAGCAGGACATTATTTTCAATTATTATACCCACCTGGATGCTACAAACTGCATGTAAAAAAAAAAAAAATTGTCCGAGAGTTTAAGAGGAGGACGCGCAGCGTTAGCATTAGGCTAATGCGAATGTGAAATCTGTGCTAACGCTAAGAGTTACATTTAGTGTGTGACGATCACTCAGCACAGACCTTTAAAGGCTGAAGCAACATGGCATATTCTCTCTTGCCAAGATAAGAAACCAAATCTTACTGTGTGTGCAAACCTTGAGGGGAGAGGGCACTGGCGAGTTGGGGGTGAAGGGGTGCAGCACCCTAAATGAGTGAAACAACCAGATACTGCTACGATGCAGACTAACTACATATAAAATGTCACACATTGTGAACATGTGACGGAAACTATTGCGCATTTTCATCTTGTTCTTGTCTCGTCAGACGAAAACTGGCATTCGTCTCGTTATGTTGCAGTCTCACAAAACATGTTTATAACACGTTATTGTCTCGTCGTCATGAAAAAAGTGTTTGTTGACTAAATAATTTCGTTACAGTCATTGTTTATGAAAACAGCACTGTTCTTGTTAATATCGCGTGACTTCCTGTTGCCTTTAAGGCATTTTGGGGTAATTTCCTGTTAATTTTGGGTCATGGAGGTACATAAGCATCAATGGCATGGACGTACATGGGCGTCAATTGAATCGAGGTTCCCAGTTGAATGTCAATGGGCTTTAAAGGAAGGTTTTTGGTCAAAATAAAAATAGACCACCAATAGAGTTATTTTTATAGGTGTACCAATGAGTTCTAAGGGTGTGTGTTGGAAATCAATAGGAGTGAATGTTCAGTGAATATAGGAGTGAAAGTTTTTGTGACATTGAAATGAATGGAGAATAGGGCCACTGGACATGATAGGAATTTTTCCTTTTTTCCCCCAAAAATCCCGCTTGTGAGCAAATGGTAATTTTTGGGGTGTCAAACGAAAGAGAGCCTGCGCCGCGTGAGAATCCCAGTCGTTTTAGTGTCCGAATGATGTCGATGGATTTTGGCTGGGCGGCGCGCCAACTAAAACGCCATTGAGGGAAAAATTATATATCATAGGTATGTCAAACGATTAAAATTTCTAATGGAGTTAATTACAGCTTAAAAATTAATTCATCGTAATTAATCGCAATTAATCGCATTTCAAACCATCTCTAAAATATGCCATATTTTTCTGTAAATTATTGTTGGAATGGAAAGATAAGACGGATATATACATTCAACATACTGTACATAAGTACTGTACTTGTTTATAATAACAATAAATCCACAAGACGGCATTAACATTCTTTCTGTGAAAGGGATCCACGGATAGAAAGACTTGTAATTCTTAAAAGATAAATGTGAGTACAAGTTATAGTAATTTTGATAGTTTGTTTATTGTGACTAAATATTGCCAACTAGTGTATTTGTTGAGCTAAACTTAATGTTTGAATAGAGTATTATTTTGCATAGCTATTTTGATTGGGAATGCCAGATCTCTTTGCATTGAGTGCTTTTCTTTTTTGTGAACATTATTTTATTTTTGAGAGATAGGAAGATTATTTTTGTTGTGCTTTCACTAAATGATACTGTAGCGACTTAAATGTTCTTAACTGCCCAAATGCATAATGGGAATTTGAGCAACCATGAGTCACAATGGTTGCTGCAAAGGGTATATCTTCTCTGCGTTGAGTACAATACATGGTGTTAAGTAAAAAGATCATCTCCAGTTATTCTTCCCCATGTCGCTTGCCACAATAGTTTTAACAGTTGTGGAAGGGATGCCACCGCTTATTCCATGAAATAGCGCGGCGCCAATAATCTGCGTTACCAACATCACCCTTCTTGGAAATTGGCGGTGTTATGGACTGGCGTTTCATGTTGGCTCGTTGTCGTCGGTTGGCTCAGTTCGTCCAATTTCCTCCTGAGGAAGATGGGCGGCGTACATATAAACACCGAGAGGCGTTGGATGGCTTTTTGTGAATACTTTTATTAACAAAACAAAAGCATGTGGGGGACGCAGCACTTGGGCCTGCGCTAACTGCACACTTTCTCTTCTCTCTCGCTTCCTCTCTCACTCGACCATTTTCTTCCTCACTGCTCAATCTGACAATGCCGGTCACATTGAAAATAACAGCGGCCCCCTTGGCGGGTGCCGGTATCACCTGCGTCCACTCGACTTACTTGTCTCTGCCCTTAGCTCTCAATATACTTCAAACGGCGCCATTGTAGTCTGTTCGTGGCAATGCTTGAGTGGGTCGTTCCGCATGTGCGTTAATTGCGCTAAATAGTTTAACGTGATAAATTAAAAAAATTAATTACCGCCCGTTAACACGTTAATTTTGACAGCCCTAATATATAATTATATACAGTGATCCCTTGTTTTTCGTGGTTAATGGGGACCAGCACCCGCCGCGTTAAGTGAAAAGCCACGAAGCAGTTTTTTTGAGTTCAATGTATTTATTCAGATTTATCATTGGAGATTTATCAAGTATAATTAAAAAAAAAAGTGTATATATATTTATAGAGTGGGGCAAATAAGTATTTAGTCAACCACTAATTGTGCAAGTTCTCCTACTTGAAAAGATTAGAGAGGCCTGTAATTGTCAACATGGGTAAACCTCAACCATGAGAGACAGAATGTGAAAAAAAAAACAGAAAATCACATTGTTTGCTTTTTAAAGAATTTATTTCCAAATTAGAGTGGAAAATAAGTATTTGGTCACCGACAAACAAGCAAGGTTTCTGGCTGTCAAAGAGATCTAACTTCTTCTAACGAGGTCTAATGAGGCTCCACTCGTTACCTGTATTAATGGCACCTGTTTTAACTCATTATCGGTATAAAAGACACCTGTCCAAAATCTCAGTCAGTCACACACCAAACTCCACTATGGCCAAGACCAAAGAGCTGTCGAAGGACACCAGAGACAAAATTGTAGATCTGCACCAGGCTGGGGAGACTGAATCTGCAATAGGTAAAACGCCTGGTGTAAAGAAATCAGCAGTGGCAGCAATTATTAGAAAATGGAAGACATACAAGACCACTGATAATCTACCTCGATCTGGGGCTCCATGCAAGATCTCCCCCCGTGGCGTCAAAATGATAACAAGAACGGTGAGCAAAAATCCCAGAACCACACGGGGGGACCTAGTGAATGACCTACAGAGAGCTGGGACCACAGCTGCCAGGCGTGTCCCCCTGCTGAAGCCAGTACACATCCAGGCCCGCCTGCGGTTCGCTAGAGAGCATTTGGATGATCCAGAGGAGGACTGGGAGAATGTGGTATAGTCAGATGAAACCAAAATAGAACTTTTTGGTAGAAACACAGGTTCTCGTGAATACTGAATAATAAAGAATACTGAATTGCATCCGAAGAACACCATACCCACTGTGAAGCATGGGGATGGAAAAATCATGCTTTGGGGCTGTTTTTCTGCAACGGGACCAGGACGACTGATCTGTGTAAAGGAAAGAATCAATGAGGCCATGTATCGAGAGATTTTGAGTGAAAATCTCCTTCCATCAGCAAGGGCATTGAAGATGAGACGTGGCTGGGTCTTTCAGCATGACAATGATCCCAAACACACAGCCAGGGCAACAAAAGAGTGGCTTCGTAAGAAGCATTTCAAGGTCCTGGAGTGGCCTAGCCAGTCTCCAGATCTCAACCCCATAGAAAATCTGTGGTGGGAGTTGAAAGTCCGTGTTGCCCAACGAAAGCCCCAAAACATCACTGCTCTAGAGGAGATCTGCATGGAGGAATAGGCCAGCTACAGTGTGTTAAAGCTTGTGAAGAGTTACAGAAAATGTTTGGCCTTCGTTATTGCCAACAAAGGGTACATAACAAAGTATTGAGATGAACTTTTGGTATTGACCAAATACTTATTTTCCACCATGATTTGCAAATAAATTCTTTAAAAAAAAAAAAAACAAACAATGTGATTTTGTTTTTTTTTCCACATTCTGTCTCTCATGGTTGAGGTTTACCCATGTTGACAATTACAGGCCTCTCTAATATTTTCAAGTGGGAGAACTTGCACAATTAGTGGTTGACTAAATACTTATTTGCCCCACTGTATATATATGTATATACATGTGTGTGTATATGTATTTTTCAATAAATGTTTTTTCAGCCCTTCAAATGTAATAATGATAAGTTTTAAACATGTTACTGTCCCACAGAATTATTCTAAAACAAGAAAAAAAGTAGACGCCCAATCCATTTTAAAACAGTAAAAAAATGCTTCTCTTATTAAAGGCTTCATTGAGTGAATCTGCTCCATCTGCTCACTTACACACAATGAGTTGCCACAGCAACTGTTTAACAAGTTAAACAATGATTGACGCACGCGGTGCTTTGAAGGTCGAGTCTCTGGGAAGATCAAGGCCTACCCGTCTGTCAATCATCGTTTACTTTAATAAGCAACTCCAGTTCACTCTCTGACGAACAAAGAGCAGGGAAAGGGATGGAGAGAGGGAGACTACGCGATTGGCTCGGGAGAGGTCATCTGTATTTGTTTATTTATTTTTAATTTAAAAAAAAAAAAATCCGCGATGGACTGAGTGCACGAAGTAAAGAGGGATCACTGTATATTAATATAATATTAGAGATCGTAGCTTTTGCATTACAGGCTACCATCAATCAAATTAAAATGAATACAACTAAAAATACACTCTAGTTATGGCCCCCAATAACACTCCAAAGTTGATTAGTATTTTAATAAGTGCACTTGAACACTTGTTTTCAATTGGGGCACTTGAAACGCATGGTCTCTGAACAGCACTTACACTGCATCACCTTCACTTCCTTGCCCAGCGGCATCCACAGGCCCTTGGTAGGTGCATTGGCCAGGAAATTGCGCGCGCCCTCATTTCCAGGTTCAGCAGGAATGCAGTCCTCGGGCTTCTCCTCATGTTCCTTTCAATCAAAGTTGGACAGGAGGCAGAGTCACCCCAAGACCACTACCATGATTTGGTCAAATGTGGCGAATCATGATATTACCTTAATGTATCCAGGTGGAGGTTTTTCATAGCTAGTCAAAAACAAAAGACAAGTTAATTGCAGTTACTTTCCAAATTGAGCTCCAAACTTATAGGTAGGGCTGGATGATTAAGTGATTTTACTCAAGACATTTTTTTCCCTTTACAAATCAATTTACTTGCTTCAGTAGTTCAATCTACATTCCTGCAGATATGCTAGGGTGACCATATTTTGATTTCCAAAAAAGAGGACACTCAGCCCGGCGGCCTCAAGATACTTAAATTTTACTCGAAGTTCACTCAAAGATATTTAAAGTGTTCCCCCGCACTCTGGATGGAAAAATGCAGTTTGAAAAAAAATAAAAAAAATAATGACTAATATCACGGGTCGCGTTAACCGAATATTTTCCGTCATTGACCGATTTTTTAAAACGGTGACGGAAAAAACTGAAGTCCATCCGTCATTTTGACCGGTTGCAATTCACACCCCAGACCACAGGGTGGCGAGTGAGCATATTAATTAGCTATTGTCTCTCTTGATGCATGACGTCGTTGGCCTTACTCTGAAAAAATGTCAAGGCAACTGAGTAGGGCTGCAGCTATCGAATATTTTAGTAATCGAGTAATCGACTGAAAATTCTATCGATTAATCGAGTAATCGGATAAAACAAATATATTTTTAGGTGAAGAGCAATTATAGATATACATGAGAAAACAAGACATTTTATTATTTTCAGTCAATCAATGTCTTTTATTTTTTATGTATATTGTTGAAAACAGCCAACAATTGCATGTCAGATGTAACTAGAATAAAAAAAAAAGACTAATTCACTGCTTTCACTCAAAAAACCTTTAGATCTTATTTTAAAAAAGTATATACATATATATATATATATATATATATATATAAACACACCTAAAAATGCCTTTACGCTTGATAACACACATCACTTAAAAGTTAGGATTTTTTTCCCACATTTTTCAATTGAATTTCTATTTGTGTCAAGCCATTTTTAAGTTCTAGTTAAGTTTTAAGTTAGTCTAAACTGTAAGTCCTGATAGGATTTTGAGTTTTTGCACTGCTCAAAATAAATGTATGATACAGGCTGTATTGGAGCACATTAGGGACTAGTGCTACTTGGTGTTTTATCCAGCAATGACTACTGAGCTAAAATTGATAGTTAGCATTATTGAGTTTTTATTTGACACCCTCATCACTCCACAACGCTATGTTATGTTAAAGCCTGTATGTAAGACACGTTAGCCACGCATTGAAAGTGGTCTTAATTAATTGAAACCTAGCCCTCCGCAGTGCTAACGTAATGTGAGCTAGTAGTGACAGTAACGTTAATCTTATATATTAGCGCTTAGCGCTCTACTGCTTTAAGATGGCGGCTGTTTGCTAACGCTGCCCAGACGCGGCCTAGTCTGTCATTGGGCATCTAGTTCAACATACATGTGATCTCTATGAGACTCATTGGACGCTACCTGCAACTAACGTAGCATATGCGGGCTAGTATTTAGCAACGTCGGCGTCGTTTGTAGCGGTTGTCGGCTGCAGTAAGTTTTTTTTTTTTGCTTCTTCCTCTACGCACGTGACATCAGCGCGTTGTCCCGCATTAAAAGTAGTCCGAGCAAAACGTGATGCTTAGAGCTGTCAAAATAAACGATTCCTCGAGGTGAATAAAATTACTCGGATCAGTTTTTAAACTCGAGTTACTCGAGTTGCTTGAGTATTCGTTTCAGCTCTACAACTGAGTGTCCGAAGTTTCTTCAAAAAGCCCCAAAACGACGATGGTGTTGATAAAAGAGGTGAAAAAACAGGGACTGCACAAGCGGGCACGCAATTCAAGTCCATGCGCACCAGGAGGAAAGTGTGAGACTACGTTCAGGCCACAGCAGGTGAACTGTTAATTTAATTGTTCCATATGCTACATATGGTAGGCTACCTACCTACTGGGGCCTCAGTGACGTTTCTTATTCTCGCTATATGATTATACAACTTTAACATTTGTTAATAATACGCTCTGTGTGTAGTATCATCCATCGCTTTTCCTTTTTAAATGGGCACTTATAAGCGAACGCAAGAAGTAACAACAGGAACATTTTTAAACAGGCATTTCACGGGAGAGCATTTCAACTCTTCGGCCAATCATACAGCGAGAGCGACTGGATAGTGAGGGGACCACGCGCGGCTCTTAAGTGTCTCTGTCATGTGACTGTCGTAGCCGGTGTAGGCGCTTGAACCTACACCGGTAACACGCTCGGCCAAATGGACAC
This sequence comes from Corythoichthys intestinalis, assembly GCF_030265065.1. Classification (NCBI taxonomy): domain Eukaryota; kingdom Metazoa; phylum Chordata; class Actinopteri; order Syngnathiformes; family Syngnathidae; genus Corythoichthys; species Corythoichthys intestinalis. The sequence goes on from NC_080416.1 coordinate 30,975,124, forward strand.
ACAAGTACGGAAGGTGAATTATGCCAAACAAAGGGTCACCACAATGTCATTATCATCATTTTAAAAATTTAAGTGACGGGTAAAAATAGATTATGACCGGATTTTTAGGACCCTGTCAGTCAAAATGACAGACAACGAAAAAGTCTAGTGCAACCTCTGACTAATATATATATATATATATATATATATATATATATATATATATATATATATATAAAGACCCATGGAAATGTAGTCCAGTCAATACACATAGGCTACATACAGGTAGGCTATGTGCCAACTAAACATTTTTATAAATTACTATCACGACAATTGTCCTTGGCAAATTGTTATTCCCATTCAATTGATATTCTCATTCAATGTTCTAGATTGCAGACAAACAATAACAGAAGTTAACTGACAAACTATTCAACCAGCATGTTTCCAAACGTAGCAGTTCAAAACTACGTTTTCCATAATGCCTAGCGTGGTTTAGCTTACTGATAGCTAGCTGAGGCAAAAATCAAACTTTGCTATGAAAGTTTACAATCATCGGCAGCGCAATGATGCGACACCAAACGGGATTTTACAGTCAAAGCTCCGACAGAAGTCAACAGTTGCCATTATATACGTATTTATCATTAACAACTGAACAACTGGGCAGGCGTTGTGGCCAAATCGTCAACCCATAGATGGCGGTAATGCCTCATGATCGGGGTAAACTGCCAACAAAAACAAGAAGAACTACTCCTTCCCTCCCTTCTAGTAGGAGCCATGTCAACTGCTGCCACCCAGCGGCCGGAGAAATTCTCTTCGAATTGGTCCCGTGAAAAATCATAAAAACCGGACATTTTTATCAATTTATAAAACCCGCCCGGACGACGAGGATACTACGTGAAAGTAGGACTTGTCCGGGCAAAAGAGGACGTTTGGTCACCCTATGATACGCCCTACCTATACTAAGCATGTGGTTTCAAACGAACTGAACCTGGAATTAAAACACTGAACATCTTTAATCTATATCGAACATTCGCCCAGAACCTTTGTGGCTTATAGTTGGGCAAATTCCAATCTTGCTTTTTAAAGATCTATTTTTTAAGATCGGAGCAATGGCAACAATTTTATGCTTGTGTGTGTATAAACTTAAATTGCACGAGTGTGAGTTAATTTAATAGTATTACATGGATGTTTGCAGTTGAAGTATTAGCTGAAGGAAAATACACATCTTATTATGCCTGTGGTAGCTGATGCTCAGAAGAAAAATTTAAACGGTCAAGAAAGCAATAATGCAAGTCCTAGAAAAAGGGGGGCGGGGCATGTTTTGAGTACTATTTCCACATACATATCTTGATTGACTACCTTATCACCCAACCCTACTGGCTTGATATTCGAAAATGCAAGACTCACAATGTCTCGATGTGTTTGAGGTTTTGTACTTGTTGGTTGAGCCTCTTCATTTGACTTTTTATCTTCTCGTCGTCTTCCTTGGACGTCGTCTTGTGTTTCTTGTGCTCGCGCTTGTCGTCGCGCTCCCTCGATCTTTTCCTAGTCGACATTTTGTAACTGTCGTTAAATATACAATAATTATATAAATGATTGCTAAATACGCGCAAAGCTACTTTGCATGACGTATTGGCTAGCTAGCTAGTAGAACGGCGGCTAGTAGCAGCTACGCTAATGTGATGCTAACAATGCGGTGACGTTGTGAACTTCCGGTGCGGCGAGTGAGTAGAGCTGCTTCGTAATAGTCCAGCGCCCCCAGCAGGAAGTTGACGACGCTGCACTAGTACTAATACCTGTACGTACTTTGTACAAAAGCTCAAGAAAAAGATGTAACTATCATATTTTCTTAATTTTAGAATAAAAAAATAATTAGGCAACTCCATTTTGTTTCTATAAAGGTTTTTATTTCACATTAAGGTGATGTAAAAATACATTTGAGGTATTAAAAATGATGCATTAACCAGCAAAACTAGATATCGGAGTATAATTTTGATTTTTTTTTTTTTTTTACCAAAAAGAAAACATTCAGCCAAATAAATGGTCAATTGTAAATAGACAGAGCTTGCAAAGGTCTTACGGCGCTTCAAATCTTCACATTCACCCATTCATGCACATATTCATAGATCAGTGATTGGTGCTGCTGCCATGCAAGGCAATACCATGCCCACACAATTAAGAAAAAAAACAATAAAAACTACTCTTTGTTTTACATATCTCTTACAATTAAAGGTATATTTGTTACAAAATTCAATAAAAAAAAAAAACATGTTCGCATTTTAGGGCAGTAAGTCAAATAACGTAAATCCAAATATATGGCCAAAGTAAAAACAAAGAAAAACCCTGACACAGAATAAAAATGACAAAAAACAATTTCTATATTTTACATATAAGCAAAACAAATGCAGATATAGCAGTTATCATATGCAGCCAGCACATACAGCCCACAGTGACATATAAAAACAATCGCATATTTTTGCACCCGAGTCACCTGATTTTGAGAACCAGCCGATACAGAGTCTGGATCTGATACAATAAAAAAAAAGACTTTCAAAATATATTTTTTATTATTTGAACAAAAGTTCCAAACGTTAAAGTACTGTACAGTTTAGAGTACTTCCGGTTTTTCCGGGAGTGCTGCAGAGTATCAAACGTATATATTAGTGCTACTGCGTTAATCGATTAACTCGAGTAATTCCATTAGAATAAAGCTTCGAATCAAATTTTGTTGCTTTGAGGATTCATATAATTAGAGTGGCGTTGTAATGGTTCGACAGTGTTTGCATTTAGTTTTACTGATTTGGGTGGATACCTGCCCCCTGGTGGCAACAGTCAATATGACATAACTCATCTAACTTTGCTGGATCGAGCTGCTCCTTGTTAAGACCAACATAAAGTTGTAAGTTTTTGAGCTAAAATGATTGTTTATGCATACGTAATTGAGTTTAGAGGTATATTAAGCATGTTTTTCTACGATTTGTTAAGAGCACTGTAAAAAGTTACCATTTTATAGCATTTAAGCAAGCGGAATTTTGCTATAAATTGTTGTTATACATCTCCTAAAATTTATTCTGCAACGCATTAAATGTTTTTAATGATTCCTCGATTATTCAAACTAATTGATAGATTAATCGATTACTTAAATCATTAATAGCTGCAGCCCTAGTGTATATTTTTGTTAAAAAAATATATTTTATAATTAAAAAGTTGATCCTTATCACCTGATTCCAATCTTCTGAAAAATGGCCTGATCATTCAGTTTTCTAACTATGTGATTGGATCTGGGACATTCCCCCCAAAACAGTATTATATAAAATTAACTTTTTTTGCTTCACTTAAAAAAATAAACTCAATATTGTAAAGCAACAACAAATGTGCCAATTTAAGCTTACAAACAACTAAAATATTTTTTTCAAAGTAAATAAAGCAAAGATGGCAATACCGCTTGTATATTTCTTACAAAAGTTTGCATATTGAGAATCTGCATATCCATCCCCATGGTGATGATCAATACTGATCAATTCCTCAAGTATAACACAAATGGTGACTGAAGGAATTTTCACACCAAAACCTCTGAACAAAATCCTTGCTTAAGTAGGACACGTTGAGGTCTGTGGCGGCACTGTTGCAACACCCCACCCGGTGAGGGCGCTGTAGCAGCTCAGGAATCAAAAGTAGTTTCCCTTCCTTTTGTGTAAACAGCTTACTTTGTTAACAAAAGGAGAATAGGTAACTCAAAGTGAGGAAAGGAAATCTTTCAAGCTGCCCTTATTGCTATCTGGCTTGTCCTCACGCATCAAGATCTTGCTGAGACGTTTGACCACCCAGTTCTTGGCCTTGGAGGGGGTCTTGTTGGAAGGGGTGGTGGAGGACTTTGAACCAGGTGTGCTGGAGGACGACCTGGCCAATAAGGAAAAAGTAGTTAATATCTATTATGTTTTGTCAAAGTTGTACTTCAGCCGGACTAACTCACCTGGGGGTACGGTGGGGGGTCTTGTCCTTGCTGGGGGTCTTGGTCTTGCTCGCTGATAGGGTCCTGTTAGCAGGCATCGGGGTCTTGTGCTTGCTACTGCTGCCCGGGGTGTAGAAGGTGGATAAATAATCCCGGTTCATTCCTCTGTACCTGGTTGTTTTGTTGCAGGTGTGGCAGGTTGCCATCTACATATAGGAGAAACATGGATGAAAAGAAATTATAAAACCAGTCTTGGACATTCGTTCATCAATTTTCACCACTATGTCGAGTCAGGGTGTTGAAAAAATCCGTATTGATCTTAAACATGTTTTTGGTGAAAATAAAAAATACAGTGACTGCACTTCTACCCCCATCCACTAGTTGGCAGCACGCAGCAGCCTTGCCTTGCAATCAGCAAAATTAAAAACACACAAGGACTGTACTGATCCTTACACGTGTGTTTTTGGTGGAAATAAACAATACAGTGGCTGCACTTCTACCCCCATCCACTAGTTGGCAGCGCGCAGCCTTGCCTTGCAATCTGCAGAAGGAAAACCAAGATCTTTCGAGAGTTTTCGCGGGTATTTTCTTTACACTACTACTTCTGAAATGGTGGGACGCGACCCACCAAGGGGCGCAGAGCCATGGTGGTGCATGTTTAGAACAGATATCCACTCAGTGGGTGGCAGTGGCGATCCTATTTTCCGAGTGTGCGCAGAATTTTTGAACCAAACAAGAGCACACAGCAAAGAGAACTGAAGATTTGAAGAGCTAAGACAAGAAAATATCACAAAGCGTATGTAGCGTTTGGCTTAGAGTTTTAATACAGTGGGAGACGAGGAAAGACCCAAGTCTGATTACTGTGTCTAAAAATGTTTGCAGAAGGAATGCAAGTAAATAAATACGTCACAAAGACATTAGACCTCAATTTTCATTGATAAGCCTCTTGATTTTCAGCGAAAACATGTCGAATATTGCCAACAATTGTCCCGCTTTGTCAGTGTTACATCAGTAAACCAGCGAGCAATGTTAGCATCATACAAAGTGGCATACCAAGTTGCTCAGTGCAAAATAATCCCACACCATATCAAAGGAGCTGATACTGCCTGCAGCAAAAATAAAAACTGTCCCTCTGTCCAACGACACTGTCGTTTTTGATCTATTAATTTTTGTTCTTTCGGTCAAATTGTTTGCCATATTGTCCTCATGAGTAAATGTTGCTAATCAATTGGAATTTATTATTATTTATTGATTTTATTTAATTTTATTTTTCAGTTTCAAATGGACAATGAGTGTATTTTTACAGTTTGGACGCAATTTTTAAATTTTTTTATTTATTAATTCAAGAAAATTGATGGACTTTAAGTCTTTTCTGTTACAAGACAAAACAACGTTAATAAAGTTATACTTGACTGTAAGTTTGTGTATATTTTTTTTCTTTTTCAATAGACAAATAATACTATTTAGAGTCGCGGCAGACTTGGGAGCGTGCAAAACTTTCACGTCTTCCTGTGGGTGGGGGGGCGTAACAGAAAATAATTGAGAAGCACTGCACAATAGTCTCGTGGGGTTTGGCGCTACGAAGCAAAAGTTTCAACATGGCGAAGATGGAGATACGCGATGCCTTGAAGCACCTGTATAAGTCTGAAATTTGGGCTCAGATTGGATTTTACTGCAAAAACTGAGGCATGGACTTGCACTATGTTGCACAGTTCTAACTTGAACAAGTTATTTTTGGTCTTTTAGCCCCGAGGTGGTTGGTAAAACTGGATGCTTTAGCTAATGTTTTTACCTGCCATTCTATTAAATAGCTATTCATTATTGCCATGTCATATTGTAGGGGACAGCGGCCCCTTGGGGATGCCGGTAACACCATGCTCGCCATTGACCGTGAGCTTACTCAAAAACTGGATTTCAGTGATGTTATAAATGACTTTGCTGTCAAAAAAATCTAGGCGCATCACTATTTGAGGGCTTGATAACCCCAGGGATATGGAGGAGGCAGGCAAAGGATGTTTAGTTACACTTTCGTTGCTTAGCAGGCAGGCATAGCACTCTCAGTTGTATTGTACTGTATTGTATTGTAGCCTAATGGGACAATAGATGGAAATTGTTTGTTTATATTGTGTCGCATCACATTACGGTCTGTTAAATTTAACTATCCATCTTAAATCAAATAACTTGAAAACGTACACTGTCATTGTCAGTGTTAAAAGTACTGCGTATGTTGTCGTGACAAGCCAGTGGCAGGGTTGGGTTGGGGTCCCCATAATGTTCTCTTGTCCCCGGGCTCCTGCAAGTCTGTTGACAGCCCTGTTGCCATGCTATATATCCTTTAAGATGCCCCCCCCCCCCCCCCCCCCAATATTTAGAATTCTGCATTTGAGCAGTTTTGGACTAAACTTGGCTTGCACTGAAGCAGGTTTGCACTAAAAAGGGGAAAATATTATAATGAAAGTCATATGTTGTTTAATCATAAAACAAAAACATGTCGAGTGCTGGTTGAGGTTTCAGTAATACATTGATAAAACTTGACTTTTATGTCCATTTTGATTAGTTTTTTTTAAAGTGATATACAAATATCGCAATAATTGTCTCAAAGTGTAGTATCGGATTAAGCGGGATTGAACCGAATCATGACCTGTGAATCGTGATACGAATCATATTGCCAGATATGAGACAATACACAGAGTAATACCACCCTCTCCCATCAACCAAAATGAACATCACACTCTTAGTGGAGTCCCTTTGTACTGTAACGTTAACTAGCATAAGTATCAGCTCAATGAATTTTATTTGCAGATTTTTGCTAGCATAACATAGCTCTATTGGGAAACAAAATGCCAGGAAGGCAGCATGAAAGCAGCAGTAAACAAATGTAGATGCCTTTTGAGTTTGTTGTGACTCATTTCAGACCCCTGGGACTCAACAAACCCTATACAGAGGGGCTTTAATGAGCCTTGTGTGACGCATACCACTACTCCAAGCATTGGAGCTGCTGAGGAATGCTCCACAACGGAGCTCGGGAAGTGATTCATTTAACAGCTGAGATTCTCTCATAGCTTTTTCGTACAGTTATGAAAACAGTGACCGCGAGGGACGGGATGCATTGGAATTCAAGCCAATGAGAGAATGAGAGGGGGCTGTTGCTATGTGCTGGGGTCTATTCAGGGGTATGGATGCTATAACAGAAACATGGAAGGCAACCTTTTCCGGGTGGACTCTCAGAACCTTGTGGGAAAAACTGCATTAAACCTATTTTGAAGACCATAAACATTGTGTTAAAACCAAGAGCGCCATTGCTCTTCCACAATCTAAATTAGGCCCTCATTTGCATCAGATTCAGATTTTACAGTTTACGCTCAGCACCAGATTAAGAGAAAATCATTAAGCAGATAATCTTCTTAATGAGCCAACCTCAAAGGTGAGGTTGACAACTTGCAGAAAGTGCAGAACTTCCTCAGCATGCATTGTAAGTGTGAAATCCAGACACAGACGACTTTCAGTGTCAGAAGGGTCAAACCGTACCATCTGCTGATACACAACCAAAGAGCTAAGAACAGTTGGAAAAACTCACCGACACAAAGGTAGCCATTTCGCGACAGGTGACAGCGTTGGGTTGTTCTGTAGTAATGTTTACTACGCTGGCGAGTGCAAGTCTAGCTTTATAGCTGAAGAGCCCACCCATTTATCCACGAAGGGCGGGGGTGGGGGTGGGGGGGGGGATAACAGTGCAGGAACGACTGGCCGGTGCGTTGTCACAGGGGTGGATTTATTGGTGGCATTCCCAGCACTGAGCACGACACTGCTCACTGCGGAAACTCGTCCAGTGACGTGTAAACACGTCTTTAAAAGGTACAATATACAATACAATACAATACAATACAATTTGGTACTGGCACTTGGAAGCAGGGTTATGCAAAAAAAAAAAAAAAAAAAAAGAACCTAACTGATATTAAGCAGAGGTGGGCACCTATTGCCTACAATTGCATTTGATCTGTCACCGTCAGGGTGGGCAACTACGAATGTCTTGGCGGCAGGACTGTCATCACAGACGAAATGTTTGTTCAAGATCTGACCTCAAGCTGTTCAGTAAGGCCTGATTCACAGTACGCTTCTGCGTTCTGTTGACAGCAGAGCAACAACGTAGAACCTATGTCGCTATTGAGCATTCGAAGTTCTGTTACAGTTTCTTCGTGTAGATTATATTTACTCCATCTTCTCTACTATAATGAGGACCAACACGGTAGGACAGTATAACCCAGAAACGTCAACGGCGCGACAACGTAGCCACCGCAAGAACGCAGTGAAACGCGGGCATTAAAGTCAATCAGCCAATATACGCCAGTCGCAGTGCGGCCGCGTGTTAGACGCGTCCCAGAAGCGGCTCAACACGACGCACGCGAAAAGAACGGCACAGTTTGTTATTTGACGCGAGATGCGACCCTCCTGGGTCAATACTACAACCGGTAGCTTGGATCGGGCAGACCGGAAGTCACTCGTGTAAAAATACGGTGGATCCGGTCGATTTTCAAACTAATATGCAATCGTAACCCACTTTTTGAGTCCATCAGATCTCTTGAGTGGTAGATCGGGGCACAGTGGACTTGTCTTTGTTGATTTACTGCCGTCGTCTCTGCTATAATAATAACCAACACGGCCCCGTGCTCAATACAAAACCCTCCTACCACAACAAAACAGATAGGAACTAATATTCACATAGGAACTAAAGTTATAGAACATAAAATATACAATATAAATGAACACTACATCACATTTGTAAAATATAAACACATAACAAAATAAAAAATAGCCCATTTAAATAAAATAAATGGAAATGAGCTAAAACACCTGTAATCAAATAATAAGAATAATACACAGATCCTGCTTACACAATTAAATTTATTAATTTCTGTGTGGCGCTTTAACTTGAGAAAATCCACCAATAAAGCTTTTGAAAACCGTTCATAAGAAAAAAAAATGATTCATTGAGGCATTTCATTTGTAAAATATATGTTAAAATCTTTGTCATTGGGATTCCTTTTCTCTTTAGCACAGGACTTCTTTTTTCTTCTTTCTTTGAGAAAGAAAGCTGACCAATACGCGGTGTCTGAAAGGCAAATTGTTGTTGGATTATCTTTAAATACCCGCTACTTTTTGAGCAGAATTCTAGCTTTGTATAGGCTAATGTTGCTATTGTTGAAAGCATAAGCAAGCACATTTATATTTTGCATTTTGTTTTCTTACTGTAGCGAAAATGAACCGAACCGTGACCTCAAAACGAGGTACGTACCGAACCGAGATTTTTGTGTACCGTTAAACCTAGGGATGGGAATTGATAGGATTTTTACGATTCCGATTCCATTATCGATATTGCTTAACGATTCGATTCTTTATCGATTCTCTTATCGATTCTAATTTGGGGAAAAAGAACAAACCTTTTGATTGGCATCGAGTTTGTTTAATCAGAACTCACAACCTTACAAACTCACAACGAAATCAAAAGAGGCCCAAAGCCTCAATGTTAACTGTGGCAATAAGTGGCAAATACACAAGAATGTGTAACATTTTACTGAAACATTTATCTAATAGAAATAAAAAATATTGGTATATATTGGCAGATAGGTTGTTGTTCTGCCTTTGGCAATATGTGTTAAAGCAGGGGTCCCCAAACTTTTTCCTGTGAGGGCCACACAACTTTTCCCTTCTCTGATGAGGGGCCGGGGTCAGTTTGTAACAGAAAAAGTGTGACGATTGCAGAAGTGCATAAATGTAAAAAATTATTGTTTTTCAGAAAGCCACAATCAAATAACCCTTTCTGGATTCTTCACGGAATGAAAGTAAATAAAATAAAAATAATAATATAATAATAATAATTAATAATAAAAACACTATTAATTAAATAGATAATAACCAAATAACCCTCTCTGAATTCTTCAAGGAAAAAGGCCAGGAAATAAATAACACGATTGAGAAAAAAAAAAAATTCAAAATGGCCGGACCAAATGTGGAGGCGGGCCGTATTTGGGCCGCGGGCCACAGTTTGGGCACCCGAAGAAATGCCGCATCCAAGCGAGTGAGCGAGCGAAGTGAGAGAGGGAAACACTTCTACGAGCCTACGTTCTTTGTTAATGTTAATATCTACAGAGGCAACACCTGTATGTATCATCTTTTGTGTTGCTGTTGTGTTTCCACTCGCGATCGGACACTTAAATCCAGTTGTGCAGTGGTTTGAACGATGTGCTAATGCTAGCGAACGAATGCTAACCATACTGTTATTAGCAGCTAATCATCGCTGATTTACGTTGATGCAAACCTGTTTGTTATTGGGGACGAAATTGATTTGTTTCATTTCTATTCTTAGTTTCACTCTTCAAGTGATGATTGAATAAAGTCAGCAAATTATACCAACGCCTTCTACATCATCATTTGGGAGTTTAGCTAGCTGTATAGCCAGAACTGAGCTTTAGCCTCTCTGTGAGGACAGCGCAGTCGTATTCCCTCCCGATGCAGTTACCTCCAACTTGCAATGACTGCAAGTCGCTTTGTTGTAATTTTTCCTCGTGACGTGAAGACACACTTTCGAGCGTTTGAACCTACGTGCTGTCATTGTTATGTTTATGGCTGCAATGCTCGTGCTTACCCGTCGTAACCTTTCATTTTCACACTCTTTCCTGGTGAAGTCTAGTCAAACTTTGGAGCGAGTGGTTCTTGGCGCCATACTAGTTTGATGCGTCTGGACAACAAGACACGTCACGACGCAATACGCGTCTTTAGGAATCGTTAAAGGGATCGTTAAGGCTTTTTCATTGTGATGTCGAGGCCTCGAAACACTCGGAACCGGTTCCGATTTGGAATCGGATTTAGATTCCCATCCCTAGTTACACCCCTACTCGAAGGGTGTGTCTTTGTCTTTGTACGGTTTTGGGGGACTCTTGTCTAATTCCTTGAGTTTTCCCCTGGTATCAGCAATGGCAACGGAGATGGAACGCGTGCATTTGGAGCTGCAGCTAATCAATATTGAACAACAAATGTTGTTAATACAAATGTTGAAGCGTAGGCGACACAGAACACGTTTGCGGAGGTGTTTGAATGTTTGAAAATGGAAATGTTGAACCGGAGACAGCATTCTGAGCAGACCAATCACAGTCTTTTGACGTTCACCACGCATTGACGTGACGCGTAATTAGGATTTTTTTGGAGGCGCAAACCAAGCAACGCAGAAGTATAAATCAGCCTTGATTAGTTTTGTGTTTCATGATGAGTCATTAAAGGTCATACTTTGCCAAACACTGATGAAAATGCTAATATTTGGCATTTCAGTGTAGAGGTGTGCCGATCCGATCACGTGATCAGAAATCGGGCCGATGGTGCCATTTCTCAGAGGATCGGAATTGGGTGAAACGCATCGGGTTTTTAATTAAAAAAATATATTCATGTTTTTTCTCCTTCATGCTCGTACAGCCTCTCGCTCTCCCTCCTGCCACTTTTCTTCTTCAACAGGCAGCTGGAGTTTGCTACTGAAAGTTAACGATGATTGACAGGTTTGCCGCTTTGAGGCACAAATCTGTTAATCATCGTTTAACCAATCTTAGTTGTCTAGAGGCTGTTCTCTGCAGCGTGAGCGAATTTGAGTGGACTCATTCTTGAATTGCGTACAGCACGAATGCTATTTTTGGACAGCGTATCGTAAACCGGAAGGGGGTCAACATTGAAGCGCACTCGCATACAACCCATGCTAGTACTGCTTTGTTTTCTGACGGTTATCTTTCAAAAAAAAAACAAAAAAAAACAGGCTTATTCTCTAGGATGAATTTGTTTCTGGGATTGGCCAAATTTAGACTAAAGTGGCTGATTTAAACCAAAATGGTAGGCTATTCTTGCCTTTTGGGGCATGGTGTGAGAACTATTCAAGATAGACATTCTTCAAAATACCATGCTGCTAAGTACGGGTAGTCCTCGGGTCTTGAACAAGTTCCATTCCTACGCTGTCGACGTCACTCGAATTTCCGCATAAATCGGAATTAACCCGTTAAGTACCCCTAAAGTTGAAAATAACTATCCAAAAACTCCAAAAGCATTGACTTTGTTTAATGTTGGAGGATACACTGCCCTCTGCCTACCTTTACTTGGTAGTGATCTCTCTCCGGAGTTTGTTTTGAAGGATTCCTGTAAATGGTCAAAATGACCATAAAAATACTGCTGTGGTCCAGAATCACAGGTCTACACCACTTACTGTATGTCTTCTCGGTTATGGATTCCTGTGCCAATTATTGAGGATCAACTAATAATGGATATGTCTAACAAATTTAATGTTGCTGAATGAAATTGGCTTCAGGTATTGAATTTCCAAATTAGTTTGTATTTCAGTGATACCTGCCTATGATGAAAATGGAATCAAAATGGAAGAATTTATAGTATGATGCATGGCTTATTATATTTTTGGGGTGTCTTACCATAGAAGTGCTCTACTCTACTAACTACTTTGGTTGCAATTAGAACAGGGTCTTTAAAAGTGTCCTGAAAACTGCTACTTCAAATCAATACAGCAAATTTAGGTTAGGATGAAATTGTCGAGCTAAAATGTAGTTTTACATCGGACCTAAAACCACCACAAAAAGCAATCTCTTTTCAAAATACTCATCACAAATAAGCCTGCGCTGCAAAAGAAAAAAACAGTTGCTGCAACCAAAGGAGGTTTTCCCATTATTTCCTTTTCAAACTAAAGCTTGGCAGAACTCAGCTGGGCTCTGATTGCAATCGCGTCGCAAAGAAAAAAAAAATACCGCGAGGAGTCCAAATGGCACAACAGCTGTTGAAATAGATAAAGCTGGAAGAGTTTTTTAATATACGGACAGCAGCAATCTGGCTCTAGATTACCATCCTATTTATACTCATTGTCCTAGAGCTTGTCTGAAGCCACAAACATGTCAGTGTTAGATTACTTATTAATCAATTGAATGTGTGCAGCTACTGAACTTCTACCAAATGAGCCTCAATTAGTGTCAATTCAAATTTGTCTCATCATAGCCACACAGTACAACGGAGTGTAAAATGGCTCTTCAGCTTGTAGAATTGAAATCGTTTGCCTTTTATGACCATGAAACGATCAAATATTCGATTATAGACAAAGCGACCCACTTTATCCAGATAATACCTTGGCTTTATGGTGGCCACTTATCACGTGTACGCTTTTAATTTTCCTCTAAATCCCTTGAAATGGAGCATACATGCACGTGACACCTTTGATTGGCTCGTGTTAGGCTGAGGATTTTGCCCTCAGATTGACCACACGTTGAGCGCTTAAAAACAAAAACAGAACGGTGGCTCCATCAAGGTTAGCCAAATATTTCAGTTTGTCATATGTCACTATGTGAATGACAAACAATGTTATAATGACAGAACTGTATCTACTATTATTTCAATTCAATAGATTAATACCTTGTGAAAGTTCAGAAAAAGCCGAAACTGACTGGCACGTGACGATTTAACTTTTAAAGCGAGCTGCTTCATTCTTCTTGAGGCTAACAGGGGTAGTGAGATAAACCAGCGGCGTCAAACACATTTTGGTTCATTGCCCACATTCATTGACAATTATATCTCATGTGGGCCCGACCAGTTTATTTTTTGCCAAATAAGCTAACTCACTGGCTGCTATTGACGAGACTAGGCCTGCACAATATATCGTTTAAACTAGGGCTGTCAAATTTATCGCGTTAACGGGCGGTAATTAATTTTCTAAATTAATCACGTTAAAATATTTGAAGCAATTAACGCATGCACGGAATGACCTGTTCATGTGTTGTCTCAAACAGTTTACAATGACGCCGTTTTAGCACATTGAGAGCAAAAAGGCAGAGAAATGCGAGGGGACACAGGCGTTCATTGGACCGCGCCTTTTATTGGCTTAAGCTTTGGCAGCCACTTCTAACAGTCATGGTTGCCCAACTTCCCATCATGCATTTGGGCGGCGCAAGAGACAATCTTTTTCTTAACATGCTTAATTGAACACAACGCAGAACATACTGCATACCATTTGCAGCCACCACTGACAGTTATGTTTGCCCAATTTCCCATCATGCATTTGGGCGGAGCGGGAGAGGTTCTTTTTCTTAACACGCCTAATTGAACACAACGCAGAACATACTGTATACCATTCGCAGTCACCACTGACAGTCATGGTTGCCCAACTTCCCATCATGCATGTGAGCGGAACAGTTAAGTCGCTACAGTATCATTTAGTGAAAGCACAACAAAAATAATATTCCTATCTCTCAAAAAAATAATGTTCACAAAAAGAAAAACGCTCCATGCAAAGAGAACTGGCATTCCCAATCAAAATAGCTATGCAAAATACACATAAAACTTAGACTTTGCCTTGGCTAGATCTCTAATTAATTTAAAACTCGCCATTGACACCTTGTGGTGTCTTTCAGCTTACGTAGTTAAAGACACTGTGGAAGAACGGCAAGGAGCCCAATGTGACATCACCGCTCGGAGAAGTCAACAATGGCGAGCTATTAGTTTATTGATCGAAAATTTTACAAATTTCATTAAAACGAAAACATTAAGAGGGGTTTTAATACATAATTACTAAGGGTGTCAACAATAATCAATGTGGCGATGCATCCCGATGCGGGGCAGGGACGATTCGATTCGATGCGGGCAACACGCTGAAATGATTCAGCGCATTTTAAAATATATAAGTACGTTCAAAAATCTTCCCTGCGCAATTCCGGTGATGCAGTGGATTTGGTTTCCCCATTTGTATTGTTATTCTCATGTTTACCTGTAGAGAGAGCTACTTTACATTCAAAGCAAGCCCGTAGAGGTTAGATCGGGCCTAAAAAATTCCAGCCCAACCCTACACGGCCGTTGGTATTGAAGCCCGACCGGCCAGATCAATTAAATATAGATTTGCATGCCCGAGCCGAGTGATGCGGAAAAAAAAAACGCAGCAGCAGCAGCAGCAATTTATTTTCATTTCTTCAAGTTTTCTTACTGTTTAAATAGTCTACATATTTTTATAAGAGTTATAAAAGCCTTTACACAACGAAATAACGCTGGGAAAGTTTAATATAAAAAAAACACGGTTTTGCAGACACACAGAGGAGAAGATTCGAAAGGATCACATTTGCATTTGTGTGCATAAATAAAAGTGTCTTTCCTAACAAATTCTCAGTTGGCAGACAAAAAACGCAAGTTTACTCAATATTTAAATAGTCTACATATTTTTATGAAATTTATAGAAGCATTTACACAACGAAATAACGCTGGGAAAGTTTGATTAAAAAAAAAACAAAAAACACGGTTTTACAGACACACAGAGGAGAAGATTCAAAAGGATCACATTTGCCTTTGTGTGCGTAAATAAAAGTGTCTTTCGTAACAAATTCTCAGTTGGCAGGAAAAAAACGCAAGTTTACTCAATATTTAAATAGTCTACATATTTTTATGAAATTTATAGAAGCATTTACACAACGAAATAACGCTGGGAAAGTTTGATTAAAAAAAAAAAATAAACGGTTTTACAGACACACAGAGGAGAAGATTCAAAAGGATCACATTTGCCTTTGTGTGCGTAAATAAAAGTGTCTTTCGTAACGAATTCTCAGTTGGCAGGAAAAAAACGCAAGTTTACTCAATATTTATATAGTCTACATATATTTATGAGAATTATAAAAGCATTCACGCAACGAAATAACGGGAGGAGAAGAAGAAAAAGAGGGCTGGCAGCCCTCTGCGCACTATTTTATTTTATTTTTTAAATACTTTATTAGTCTGGCGCGGCGGCCCGACCCGACCCACCGAAACGTGAATGCTTAACATTTCGGGTCGGTTCGGGTTCGGGCACAAGATCTAACCTCTATGCAGGGGAGACGAGGAACCCAAATCCGCTTCCTTACCGGAGTAACGTCACAGACAAGCGCAGTTGTAATCGAGAGAGCAGAGAGATAGGACATAACATAACAATGGCTGAAACGGAGAAAGAGGGAGCGAGAAATATTATAGATATAAGATTGGCTAGGCCTACATTTTACTTTTGTTCTACATTGCAATTTAGTTGATGTTTTGTTTGCAACTGAACTGATCCCTGGATTGATATTGCGATAAAGATACTGCTGCACTACAATATTTTCTTTGTCGTTTTCTTTAATATTTACTTGAATATTTTTATTGATGTGCCGTTGTGACTAAAATACAGTGACTGTTATTACTGATTTTGCACAGGAGTTCAGATGTTGCACTGTGTGAAAGGCTGCTACTGTGTGTATAAAAAAAAAAAAAAAAAAAAAAAAAAAAAAGAGAAAGCCCTGGTCTCATTATAAGCACTAATTAAATGCTGTGATCTGATTTTTTTTTTTCAAAGATATATATGAAAGTATACTATTTTCATTTGACTTCGACCAGGAGTGACACAAGAGCCAATAAAAAGTTGTTTAATGTCTGTCCGCTTGTGTTGGCTCATGATTCACAAAAAATATGTTTTGCTTTAGAATTTTAATGCATCCCAGGCTTTAATGCATCGCAATGCATTGCCGAATCGAACCGAATCGAATCGTGGCCTTCCGAATCGTAATCGAATCGAATCGTGAGGGCGGTGTCGATGCACACCTCTAATAATTACTATAACTTGTACTCAAATTCTTTTAAGAACTTCAAGTCTTTCTGTCCGTGGATCCCTTTAACACTAGGGGTGTCCAAACTTTTTGCAAAGGGGGCCAGATTTGGTGTGGTAAAAATGTGGGGGGCCGACCTTGGCTGAAGTCCTTTACATGTAACAATATATTTAAGCAAATTTTAGCAAGCCATTCTGTGTGTCACATTTGATTTATTATTTTTTTCAATAATTTCGACAATCTCGCAACTAGCCTTTGTGGCGTTCTGTTTCGGCTCTCGGGTTCTTGCGAAATACTACTGCTGTGAAATTAAACTAGCTTCAAGTTGTTTCAATTTCTCGCCGCGTATCTTCCCTGTAATCTTGTCGTACATGTCAGCGTGTCTTGTTTGGTAATATCGCCTAACATTGAACTCTTTAAAAACAGCGACTGTCTCTTTGCAAATGAGGCAGACACAGTTGTTGCGTATTTTAGTGAAGAAATAGTCCAATTTCCACCTATCCTTGAAGCGTCGGCCAACGCATTCAATTTTCTTTTTTTGTTGATTATCGCCATTTTAGAAAATTAGAAGGGTTACAAAAGGTAATAATGTATAGAGTGCTGCTGCCTTTTAGTGGGTAAATGAGGAGCAGCATTTAGTGTGTAAGCTACTTCATATGCTGGTAGCACTGCTGCTGACCAATTTATTAAGTCTGTGTGAGGGCCAGACGCTATTGAATTTATGACAGAGGCTGGGGGCCGGATTAAATTTGACCACGGGCCGCATTTGGCCCCAGGGCCGGACTTTTGACATGTCTGCTTTAACAAAAGGAATGTTAATAATGTTAATGCAATCTTGTGGATTTATTGTTATAATAAACAAATACAGTACTTATGTACAGTAGGTTGAATGTTTATGTCCGTCTTGTGTCTTATCTTTCCATTCCAACAATAATTTACAGAAAAATATGGCATATTTTGGAGATGGTTTGAATTGCGATTAATTGCGATTAATTAATTTTTAAGCTGTGATTAACTCCATTAAAATTTTTAATCGTTTGACAGCCCTAGTTTGAACATCTCGATGTGCGCACGTGCAATAGTCCCATTGCAGGATGCACGTTTTTTTGTGTGTTTTTTTCCCAACCTGGTAACATTTGTTTTGCTTCATAAAAACAGCATGTTTGCATCATGGATCCCTTTTATACAGTGATCCCTCGCTTTTTTGCGCTTAAAACTTTGTGCCATCAGCCCATCGCGGATTTTTTTTTTCCAATTAAAAAAAAATAAAAATAAATAAATGCCGTAGTTTATAGAGCTGTCTCGATCCAATCACGTAGTCTCTCACTCGCACTCATGCCGTTTTTCTTGGTCAGGCAGTGCACTGGAGTTGCTTATTAAAGTTAACGATTATTGACAAGGTCTGATCTTGCGATGGGCTCTTGGAAGCCGAAACTTCAAAGCACCGCATGTGTCAATCATTAACTTTTTAAACAGTTGCTATGGCAACTTGTTGTAAGTGAGCAGCTTGAGCTGATGTGAGTGGACTCACTCAATGAAGCATTTAATAAAGACAAAGCATTTTTCTACTTTATTCTTGTTTAAAAATAATTTGGTGGGGCAGTAACATGTATAAAACTTATCATAATTATTAGGGCCCGAGCACTACGCATGCGAGAGCCCTATTGTAATGCAAAGGATTATTATTAATTTTTCTCGGCAAAAGAAAATGGCCAATTTGGAGGCTTGAACCTGCTCAAAAAACTCACCAAAATTTGCACATATGTGCGGCTTTGCGTATATTTCGATAATTTTGCATCGTTGTGAAAAAACTTAACAAAATGGCTCAGTTGCGCCCCCTTGAATTTTTAAAAAAGCATAGCATAACATAACAGATCCTAAGTTGTCAAAATGGTGTGTTTTAATTCAAGGGCCTGACCTGGGCGGGGTGCCAAAAATCGGCCATTTTTTTGGCAAAACAGCAAATTCAGAAAATGACTAATGACTCCCTCATACAACGTTCAATCTATTTCATATTTGGCATGTATGTGAAGTATCCCAGCCTGAACACGACTACATTAAAATATTACCCATTAGGCGTGGCGCCCCCAGCTGGCAACAGGAAACTGCCTTTTTTTTACTAGACAGGCTCCTCCTGGAAGGGAAATAAATCAACTGACCTCAAATCTGTTTCAAGGGAGCCTTAAGACATGTGTTCAGGTGCCTGAGTAAAAATATTTGTGGCCCGTTTCAGAAAAATCGTAGAACCGCCATCGCACCCTCCCATTGGGTTTCAGAATTGGCACCTTTCAAACTAAATTTCCTGGGGTTGTAGAAACAATGCCAAGGCAAAGGGCAGTAATTGTAAAATAATGTGTATTTTTTGGCCTTTTGGTTTTCTGCCATTAATTTAGGTTCGGTACATCCCTAGTTTTTACCAATATTACTCAGTCCTAACATCTAGTGCCGTCAATGGCACTGAAATATGAGAATTCACAGCCAGTTGTCGGTGGACCCCAAAGAGTTAATTTTGGGTCAATTCCTTGTAATTTTAGCATACTTCCAAGTCACTTCCTGTACATTTTGGGCTATCTCAGTGTCACTTCCTGTACATTTTGGATGATTTCCTGTTAATTTTAGGGCATTTTTGTGCCACTTCCTGTTCAGTTGTCACTTCCTGTTGATTCGGGGCATTTCCAGATTACTTCATCTTGATTTCGGTCCACTTTCTGTTGTTTGTGGGTGTTTTTGGGTCACTTCTTTGTTAATTCATCAGTTGCAATTGACGGCGTTAGACAGAATGAACAAACATGAGACCGGTCACACAAGTGAGCCAAGTGCAGTTGTGGACAAAAATGGTCGGCGCCTATGTCAAAATTAAAGAATGTGATTCTGTTGTTCACTTTTTATTACTATTAGATTGTTTTTATTTTTAATATTTTCCCTGTATTGTGTTGTTGTAATATGGACCTTGAGTCAGTCCGTCCATCCATCCATCCATCTACAGTATAAATGAGCTACAACGTGTATCTGAGGAAGAACAGCCCCACAGGCTGAATTAGACAGGCAGGTGGTGGGCTGTTTCTGGCCCGGGCACCACACATTTGACATCCCTGAGATACACTACCACCAGTTCAATATTTCACGCACTCACGTTTTTCCAAGAATAGGTATCCCAGCACATGCTTATAGCCTAACTCACCCACATTTTTTCCGATAATTCTAAATAATCTGCCTGTGGAGCAAAGAAAAGACATGTGCACATGCACACAAATCCAACCTCATAAATCAATTTTACACCAGACTTTTTAGGCTATTAATAAACGCCTGTCTTTCACCCTGTGCAGTGATGGGGTCAGTGAGGGTTGATTAATTTAACCTTGGCAGGACGGTACCACCCGAGAGACCTTCCAAAGCGGAGTAACGGATTAAGATGCGGATGAAGGCCTTGCCACACTGGTGTTGTTTTCAAACCGTGCCACGTTTTAAGGAGTGATCCAAGCCAATATCGATTAGAGGCGCGAAAGCAGACCAGATCAATGTGACTGCGAGTTCAGTTCACCCAGCTGTGGCCTTCCACCACCATCCAACTTTCAAACAAATCTCCTTGAGACAGATCATTTCAATTATAATCTAATTATAAATTAGATGAAATTCTAGCTACTTTAGGGCGGGATGTTAAATTGTTTTTGGTTCACGGGCCACATTTATGGCATTTGAGCTAATGTTGGTCAGACTACATTATTTTAAGGGTTTACTTACGAGCTACCATTGACGTTCGTTCACTCATAGTCAGCTGGATTGGACGTTGAGTGCCGTCAATGGCACTGGAAGATGAACATTCGCAGTAGGGCTCCAGCTATTGATTATTTAAGTAATCAATTAATCTATCAATTAGTTCGAATAATCGGATTAGGAACATTTAATGCGTTTCAGAATACATTTTAGAAGATGTAAAACAAAGATTTGCAAAGATTCCATTTTCAAAAGAGCATTAAATGCGAATCCAAAATAAAATTCCCGATTGTTTGTGTGCGTGAATGGTTGTATGTCTCCTTGCGCCCTGTGATTGGCTGGCAACCAGTTCAGGGTGTCCCCTGCCTACTGCCCATAGTTAGCTGGGATAGGCTCCAACACCTCCGCGACCCTCGTGAGGAAGAAGCGGCATGGAAAATGAATGAATGAATGAATGAATGTTTTTTCAAAATATGCAGAATTGCACTTTCATTTCACAAGAGCAAAAATTAAAATACCTGCGCTTAGCCTCAAAGGGTATACAAAAATAAATAAAAGGATCAAAGCACAACAAAAGAACAGTTGGCTTATTTAGCTAACTTCCATAGCAAAAGTCCGCTAGCTTAAATGCTATAAAATGCTAACGTTTTTATTACAATGCTCTTAACAAATCATAGAAAAACATATTCCCACAAAAAAAAAACTGCTAAATATACTGTACCTCCATAGACTTCACTATCAGTTGATGGGACACGGGGCTGGGGGCCGATACGTAGGGGGCCTTAAATTTCAAAATATTTTCAAAACCAAAGCCACTAGCAACCTAAAACCAAAACAGGCACCTCCCTTAGGCATAGATGAGTCTCCATGAGCAGTGACATCAAAAAATTCAAAGTCGTTCCCTAATGAAATCCAGATTATTTCTTTTATACAAATATAACAAAAATTAAAATGGCTGTAAAATTCTCTAATTTTATGCTAGAGGCACAAAAATCACCAAATGCAGAGATGATTACCTATATTACCTATAGGATACAAGTTTTTGCCCAAAATAGCAACGTTTTTTTTTTTTTTTTAGTGCAAATTTTCAACAGCTAATAAATCCCTCAATTGTCACATCAGAAATGCAATAATTGAAGAAAGCATGCAGAATCTTCTTAACTTTTCTCAACAAAGGAAAATTTGCATTTTTCTATATACTATCACAACTTATTTACGGTAAGTTGAATTCCGCTATTTTGTAGAGAGACAAAATCCAACATGGCGTCCGTAACAAAACAAAGAGCTTTTCAAGTTGAAAGTTCTTGTAAATAAATGCTTAAATCGTAGAATTTCTATAGATATGAACATAAAACAGTCTAGATTCTTGGTTAAAAGCAAAATAAATAAAAAAAAACAAAAAAAAAAACAAAAACAGGCATTTATCATTCATTATATGTAAATATTTCAAGCCAAAAGTTACACTAATTTTTCCGATTTAATTGTATTCACAACGTTTAAAAGTGCATGCATGGTGCGAAAAATATAGTAATTACCATGAACCTTGGACCAAATCACTCGAGACACTCCTGCTTGCTTGTATGCAGTAAAACCTTCGTCCTATTTCCACCTAAATCCATCGTTAAAACGCAGCTTGTGTTTGAGTTGATCACAGTGATAGCCAACACAAGTACTCAAGGTGTCTATGATAAATTACGAATGTATAAACAATTATATTAGCTCAAACAAAAAATGAAAACCATACGTTGGTCTTGACAGGGAGCAGCTGGATCCAGCCATGTTAGATGTGTAATGTCATATTCACTGTTGCCACTAGAGGGCAGTGTATCCACCCAAATTAATAAAACTAAATGCAAACACTTTCAAAACAAACCATAGCAACACCACTCAAAAAAAAATCCTCAAAGCAGCAAAATTCGATTCGAAACTTTTTTCTAATCGAATTGCTCGAGTTCATCGATTAATCGTTGCAGCATTAATTCGCAGCCAGTTCTTCTTGTATAGGTGAATTGAATTTTGCGTGACATCCTTTTCATTTTAAGATTTACAGTGGTATGAAAAAGCAATTGGAATTTCTCACGTTTCTGCATAAAATCACCATCAAATGTGATCTGATCTTTGTCAAAATCACAAAGATGAAAATACAGTGCTAACTAAAACCACCCAAACATTTATTGGTCTTCATATTTTAATGAAGATAGCATGCAAACAATGACAGATGGGGTGAAAATAAGTAGAGGCGCACGATAATAATCGGTTCGATAATTATCGGTCCGATAATAGGAATTATGACGTCATCCCAATAAATCCAATAACAATATATGTTATCGGTCCTTTTAATAATATTTTTGGTGTCGGATTGGGATGTGTGCGTTTGTTTCCACTCCTGTTTTGCCAGTATGCAAAGTTTTGTAACTGTTCTAGAGGCCGTATTTTTCCTTCACTGTGTTACGTATAAACCTTTCTATGGCAATTAGCAAATGTTTGCATTTTACAGTGTTATGTTTACAAGTTATTGAGAGGCCTTTTGGTTATTGATAGGCTTGCTGTTTTATAATTGCCAGGCTAAGAAAGTTGTTTCATGGACCAAGACCACAAAAGTCTATTCTCCCGTTGCACCAAATGTTTAATCTGCTGACAAAGCACAATACCTGTTGGGTTTACATTCTTCAGGGGAACACATCGCAACGATATTGACTGATTGATATACATTAAAAAAATATATTTATTATAGGACTACTTCTAGCCGATTTTTCTCTACAAAACTGCTGTAGTTCAGTCAGATTCCTGGGATGTCTGTCATGTCTTGAGGTCAAACCACAGCATCTCAGTGGGGTTCAAGTCTGGACTTTGACTTGGCCACTCCAGAACATGTATTTTGTTCTTCTAAAATTGTTCTGAAATTGATTTACTTCTGTGCTTTTGATCATTGTCTTGTTGCTGCATCCATCCTCTTCAACTTCAACGTCAACTTCAACTTCAACTGTCTGACAGGCGGCCTCAGGTTTTCCTACAAAACATCCTTTTGAAGTCTTTCTTCCATTAATGATTGCAAGTTGTCCAGGACCTGAGGCAGCAAAACAGCTCCAGATCATGATGCTCCCTCCACCATGCTTCACGGTGGGGATGAGGTGTTGATGTTGGTGAGCTGTTCCATTTTTCCTCCACACATGACGTTGTGAGTTACTCCCAAACAGTTCAACTTTGGTGTCATCAGTTGAAGTTATTGCTGCCAAAGGGGTGGGGGCACAAAATATTAAATGTGATGGTGCACTTACTTGTTTTTCCCCCCTGTGTCATTGTTTGCATACTGTCTTTAATAAAATATGAAAACCTATAAATTTTTGGGTGGTTTTACTTAAAGCAGACATTGTTTTTTCATCTGTGTGTTTTTAACAAAGATCAGATGACATTTGATGTTGATTTTATGCAGAAATGTCAGAAATTCCAAAAGGTTCAGTCACTTTTTCATACCACTGCACTTCTGTTTCACTTCCTGTAAATTTTGGATGATTTCCTGTTGATTTTTCGGGCATTTCCAGGTGACTTACTTTTGATTTGGTGTCGGTTCCTGTTGGTATGGGCCATTTTTTGGTGACTTCCTTGTTATTGCCATTGACGGTACTAGATGTCCAATCCATTTTGACCGGGCGGGGGCGAATGAATGAATGTAACTGCGGACACTAAAATGAGCCAAGCACGACCTCAGTCACAAAAAAAAATCGCAAATCTACGGTTCTGTGACCCAATTTCCAAAGTCAACATAAAAGCATATGATTTTGTATGTACAGTATGAATGTGCAGAACAAACCCACGGGCCGGATCGGAGCCCCAAGCAGTACATTTGACAGCCCGGTTTCGTGTGCAGGATTTCGGTGCGAAAAGCTTGATTTTAATAAAGTTCTGCCACATTTTAACCTACTTTTTTCATGTTTGGATCTGGAAAGGAGTTCTAGCAAGTAGCTATCGACACGTGCATGCTCTCAAAGCAGGATAATTCCATTAATGCGCCTCATGTTGTAAGGCTCAGTTACAGTCGACGATGTGCCATAAATTGCCCCTCCAGTCCGGCCCCTCCGTCGGTGCCAACCGTTAATCTTCCGTCGGGGAACGCCAAGTTCCTCGGCTGACTTTTATTAGTGGTGTAGGAAGCGTAGCTTTAGTTTGGTCCAGAAAGTGACGACATGGTTGTTTATGCGCAAAGGATTGTGTTCAACGGGGACTAACCCAGCTGGCACGCACTTGACAGGAATGCTTTTCCAGACACAAATACACACGTGAGGACAGTTGGGACTATTCGTTAGCAACAGCTAAAAAAAAAAAAAAAATGACAAAGGACCACCACCGCTGTTGTCATGCCGCATTCTGTCAGAAGAATTCTAGGCTTCAACCCTTGTTCCATGAGTGCCAAGGTAAAGCATAAGTTGGATAGCTCATTCCTCATTCCTAAACACCCCTAAGGCACTTTTAGAGAGTCGTAAAGTCTAAATAGTCCGTCTCAATCTGGGTACTGCACATGAAATATTTGCAGTTACATTGCTCATTATTGCACTGTTACACCAATATCTATGCACAAACTTTGAGAAAACGTCTGCCCCCTTGTCACTTGCACAAAAGGTCATTGGCTCCAGTCTTTATCCCTTGCATACAATCTACAACTCTCAGTGCCAAAACAAACTGACTGAGAGGCAGTTTCTTTCCAAGAGTTGTCACCATAATCAACTCAAGTTTGCACTGAAACGTCACTGTCATTGCACAGCTAATGCACAGCGTTTACATGGAGCCAAATATTCCAATTACAATCGGAATATTTGTTCAAACCGAATAAATGTGTTCCATATAAACACCTCATTCGGAATGAACAGGCCCAAACCGAATGGAATTTCATTCCGATTCACAGGGGTGGAATATTCCTTTTCCCAAACCGATTAGAAGTAAAATTATATCATGTAAACAGGGAAGCGGAATGGTGTCTGGTTGCG
Organism: Corythoichthys intestinalis; assembly: GCF_030265065.1. Taxonomy (NCBI): domain Eukaryota; kingdom Metazoa; phylum Chordata; class Actinopteri; order Syngnathiformes; family Syngnathidae; genus Corythoichthys; species Corythoichthys intestinalis. The sequence goes on from NC_080416.1 coordinate 31,000,371, forward strand.
TTTTTTTCTGCACATGCTCCGTACTGACGTGGTGACGTCACTTTGTGACGTACGTAACGTCACTTGCAACATGGCTTCCAAGCACAGCGCACCTAACTGGAGTCCGGCGGAAAGATTGTATTTAATTCAAACTTTAAAAGAATTGAATATAATTGCTCGCTTAGACGGGCGTAAAACGAGGAACAGTGAACTGTTTAAAAAAGTTCACGAGAGGTTACACGAAACTTGAATAGACCGGAGCGTTGACCAGATTAGAAACCGGTGGAAAACCGGCTACTACAAGGCAAAAGAGCAAAACAGCAGAAGTGGATACGACCCCACAAACACAACAAGTGGGTTAAAGTTAAAACAGCAGCACTCCGACGATCGATCTCCATGTTTTGCAACATGACGCTTTGTTTTGATTAATCTGCGCATGTCAGACGGTAGTTGTCAAACGTCCTTTCGGAATAAAGGCAGTCACATGTAAACGCTGGATCGGAATAGATGAAGTGACATGTAAACAGCTGATCTGAAATTTCCATTCGGAATGATTTGAATCGGTATGAATAAAAGTCAGCATGTAAACGTGGCTATTGTCACATGCGTCTTACAAAAGCCCCTTTCACACACAAATCCCGGTAAATTCCCGTGTAAGGTGAAGCGGGATTTACTCGCATCATTGCCTTCACACATGGAGAGAGATCCTGGGAATGACGCGGTTTGGACACTTGTCCCGTGTTGCCGAATCAGCGCTCTCTGTGCGGGAAGGGCTGCTGGCTTTATAACCCGGACAGTACGTCATTTTTGGTTGGCATCGGCTGTCACATTGTGTTGGTCCGATCGTGTTTTGTTACGGAGCTGTTGTGGGAGCATTCCCGAAGTCGTACCTGTAGCCAATTCAAGCTCATCAAGGCTGTATTCAAGCCCAGGTGATCCAAGAGAAAGCAGCCGAGATATTAAGTTGCTGGGCGCAATTCGTCACCTTGTACTCTCGAATTTCATGCATTTGCTAGCTTGTTTGTCTGCCGCCCTTGTTGCGCTGGTATTTGAGTGTATTTGTTTTGTTGTATTATTGGCTCTCAGCCTACCACTGAGGTTAGTATTATTGATCCCTGTCGACCTACTGTCACAGACTCATTGTGTTATTCCCCGTTTTCCGCGATCACGTGTATTTTTGTTTGTATTTAGTAAACCCTTGAACGCATGCCTCCGTTGATTTCTGCTTTGAGGTACCTTGTTTCCGCAGTTGCGGACCCTAACATCGGCAACAAAATGAACCACACATTTCCAAAGAAGGATGATGGACTCTCTTCCTCGGCTATACGGTTCAGTAGCAATTGAATTTTGTTACATTTTCAGTTAAATTTAGCTATTTCTAGTTTGCCATGTTGATAATTGCGAAATTTACCGCTTATCGTCTTACTGCGAAGAAAGAGGAAATGACAATCGACCCGCCATGATATTTACTTCATCAGCCATCGTACTGTGACCCGGGAATTTAACGCTTGCTTTCACACACACTGCTTCCCGGGATAGTCCCGGACATTACACTAAGATGTGGCCCGGTAAATGTCCACGTCATCTCTGTGTCAGTCGACCCGGGAAATTGCTTTCACATACATGACCTGCCCGTTTAAATCCCAGGATTTAAACTGTGTTTTGGTGTATGTGAAAGGGGCTTGAGAAACAGTTTCTTTCCAAGAGCTGTCACTATCATCAACTCAAGTTTGCACTGAAACGACACTGTCATTGCACTTCTAATGCCACAACACAGTCACAAGCGTTTAACTAAGTAATATGTTCTCAGACATGTCTTAATCTGTGTACTTTGTAATATATGCAATATTTTCACAGTGACATTATAGCATTTTTGCACTGTTACATCAATAACTATGCAAAAATTCTCATTTGCACTATCATAACAAAGTCAGCCATCTGCCTCCTAGTCTGAGTACTGCAAATTGTCATATACGCATTGAAATTCTACCACTACATCACCACTTGCTGCTAGTCCCTTATTCACTGTATTCGCAAACTGTGTACACTGTAACCTGTGTTTCTTGATATTGGTTTTATTGTACTTTTGCTTTTTTTTTTTTTCATGTGGTGCACGTTATGGCAAAGCTTTAAATGTCATTGTACTCTGAGCAATGATAACTAAGTCTTTCTATTCTATTCTATTCTATTCAACTATTCTATTCATTCTGCTATGCTTAGAATTACTTGTAGAGGTCTCCAAACGACGATGCTTGCATTTGTGAAGTGAACAAAAGCCATTTGTATTCATGGTGCACAAATGAAATGAACAAATATATATAATAAACTCATCACATATTACTGTGGTACCAGGAAGAAATAGTCACTAAAAAAGTAATAAAATAAAATTTATCATTAACTCATTTGCTCCCAAAAACGTATAAATACGTTCTATATTTAATTGTTTCAGTGTCCCATTTACGTTTTTTTTCCAAATAAGACATCTCTTGGTCTTGATTCAATTTAGCTCCAAAGCACAGAGCTGAAAATCCATTTTAAAGCAATAAAACTGGCCACTGGAGGGCAGTAGCGCATTTGGTAAGACCCGCAACCCGATTCAACGGCAACGAACGGCCGAGCCGCATGGCCGGGCGCCGGCGGAAGACGACCGAACGGATGCCAGGCAGTGGACGACCGAGCAGAACAACCGGGAGGACGCCCGGGATACCAGAACAGAACGACCGGGACCACTAGTGCAGCGGATGATGCCTTTGAGTCCGTGCTGCTCGCGAGAAGCGCCCGCAGAGACAAAAAAAAAATCATCTTTATGAGACATACGGCGATGAGGGAAAAGTTTAACCGGCTGTCGCGGCAAGAATTGCGTCATCTTGCAGTTAGTTATGTGTAAATAAATTGTTACTTTGCTATCAAAAACTCTTTGTCTTGTTGTTTATCTTATTTTGTAAAAGGAAAAAATATTCAGATGTTTGGGATGTAATTAACGCAAAAAATAGCTGTGTATCAGTCAAAGTTATGTTTGAAATGTATGCTTTCACAAAAAGCTCAATTTCTCTGTTTTTTCATCAGAAATTGGCTAAGCTATTTTCTAATGCTGTTTTCTAAAGAATGGAAAAAGATCTGAACTAACTTTTTTTCTGCTGAAAGAAGAGAGTCTAATCTTTCTTTTGGTGGGTTCCATGTTTATATAGTAATAGAAACGAATTTTCGGTGGGCCTTGCAAAATCAGTCAAAATCCAGTAAAACGGACGGGAGCGAAGGGCCTTGCTCCGGTGAAAATGGCTGGGAGTGAATGAGTTAAAAAACTGCGCAAAAGCCCAGCAAAATGTATCTTGGGAATTGTCACTCATTTGCATTGTCGGGACTCTGGTCCGATGATTGCCTCTCTGGAAGCACTGTGTGAGCCATATGTGATGTGGAAGTGCCTTATTGACACTTTGCACTGGCCAGGATTATCTCAGTGAGAACATGATCCAAAAAACTGATGTTCTTTGCACTATTCTGAAAACCAACAAATCAGATGGATTCTGGCAGCAAGAGAGGCTGATGCGCTGTGGTAAATTGCTACGGAATACGTGGTAAATGAGAAAATGACAGTCGTGAAGTAGCAGTGGAATAAACTGTTACATATGTTTGGTTGACCTCAACTCACGAAGGGAACGGCTCTTTCATGCAGCATTTTTCAACCACTTAACTTCAGTCCATTGTTGGTTTTTTTCCTGCACTGTTCAGGGAAAAGGTTTTTTTCTCCATTTATGGTCTCTTGCTCTTTCTCTGCAGTTCAACTAACAACCTATTATGAGATAATCTGACCAGCAACCTTGCAGAGGATGGAAGAATTTCATCACGGGGACTGATAAGAATCCTGACAGTCCCATAACACCCATGGGAGAGACATTCACACCTCGCGGCCTATATACATACAGGCCCACACCGGTCTGTAGCAGCTTTATTCTTTTTCTCCTGCTTGCTTTTGCTTTTAGCAGAGGTGGGATTTGATTACATATCCTAAATTGAGGAATTTCCCGTATTTTTGGACTGTAAGTCGCACCTGTGTATAAGTTACACCATTCAAAAAATAAAGAAGAGGGAAAAACAATATATAAGACACACTGGAATACCAGTTGCATTTTTTGTGGGAAATTTATTTGATCACATACCTAAAACCAAAATGGTAATAATTAAGAGTCGTCCGATAACTTCTTAACCAATAACCAATATCACTATGTTGTCCAACTCGAAAAATCAGATACCGATATCAAACAGGTACCCGTATATATGGTTGCGGATTTAACATATTATGCTAAATGTATTGTGATGCCCCACCAGATGCTTTAATTGTGACTAATGGAACAACTTCAAGGTTTTCCAAATAAAATGAACATTCTGTGAAGAATAAGAGAACAATTTCAACTGAAGTTATGCAAAAAGTGCTAAGCACAACTATATTTATTAGAGGAGTTCCAAAAAAAACCTATTATTACATGCATCGCGATTTGACACGTGATGATTCGATTACGATTCATAAAGGTTCAAAAACGATAATTTTCCCTCATAACTTTATGACAGCCGCTCGTAGCGGAAAGAAATTCAAGACGAGTCAGCCTCCCGGACACCATTAACAGACGCACGCACAACGTCATGATAGATGCTGCCGGTTACGGAGAGAGCGATTTACTCCTTTTTAAAAGACTGTAAAATAAATTTGTGTATGAGAAAGGCAGGAATAGAAGCGCGACCGCTTTTTTTTTTTTAGTGTGAGAGGGAAAGAGAGATAGTTCGTTGCTCCTTGTCTTTCAGATGTTCAGGAGTAGTTTTAAGGCATTTAATTTAAAGAAGTGTGCTGAGTGTGTTGCTAAGACCCGTGTGCGTCTATAAGAGGTGCGTACATGTACTGTTTAGCCTTTATTGTAGTTGTTTTTGAGATGTTAATAGTTAGCGCCGAGCGCTAAGCTAATTAGCTAATTCGCTAACATGTAATAGGGAATGGGACGTACTACGTCATTGTTTGGACGCGCCTCCATGCTGGTAATATGATTCACTTCCGGTCCGGCAGACTCAATGCGGATTGTAATGTGTGGTAGTGCTAAGCTAACTCCTTCGGTGTTTTAGAAAGAAAATATGGGTGCTTATTGTTGCGTTACCGGGTGCAACAGCGTCTCCTACGACAAAAAAAAAGGGGTTAGGAAAAATGGACTCACTTTTCACCATTTTCCTGCATGGAAGACCAAATATCAGATCACAAAGGTACGACGGATGGCTGGATTGCAGCAGTTCGTCGGAAAAGCATTTCTTATGATCATTTTTCTGCTGGAATGAGAGTGTGTTCTTGTCATCTCTACTCTTGTAAGTTGAACGATTTATCCACTTTTGGTTTCAATACGTTTTTGTTTTTTTACACCGTTGTGTAAACCTGCCTCGGTAGCAATGCTCGCCTACTACGACTCACCTACCTGTTGTGTTCCTAGGTAAACCTGCTGACAACACATCCCTATTGGTCACCATCTCTCTTCTTGGATCATTTGACAAAGAAAATTTGTTCAATGGAGTGGTTCCATTTGTCCTGTGTCGGACTCAAACAAGCCCCTGCAGCAGACGCCATCTGGGTCTGCCCTTCTTGTCGAAAATCTGCAGGCTTTTAACTTGTGAAAATGCAAGAACTTTAATGCACATATTTATTCTGCCTGGCTATTTAACCAAGGCCAGTGAAGTGTTGTTTTTTTGTTGTTGTTTTTTTAACCACTTTGACAAAGACACGTTTCATTGTAATTTTGAATTTATATATTCTATTATTATTTTTAATTGATAATATTCTTATTTGCACTAATGTAGACTTTAGACTGTCAATTCAAATAGTGTTGGAAAAGTTGCAATATCTAAAATAGAAATGCAAGAACTGTAAAGTACATATTTATACACCATTATTTACCTAAGGCCACTGGATGTTTTTTAACTGCTTTGAAAAATACAGGTTTTGTTGTGATCTTGTATTTATATAGTATATAGCTTTTTATAATGTATTATATTATGTATTATAATATTTGCTGCCCCCTGCCAGAGTGTGGGCCATTTTGTACTAAAAGGATTTTAAATTGTCAGTTCAAATACTGTGTTGGAGACTAGTACTTGCAATACTTAAAATGGAAATGCAAGAACTTTAAAGCACATATTTATTCTGTCTGGCAATTTACCCAAGGCCAGTAAATAGTGTTTTAAACTGCTTTGACAAAGACACGTTTATTGTAATCTTGTATTTGTGTATTACTTATAATTATATAATATTTGCTGCCCCCGTCAGAGGGTGGGCCTTGTTTGCACTAATTTAAAGATTTTAAACTGTCAATTCAAATATCGTATTGGAGAAATTGCATTACTTGAAATAAATCTATTGCAATTTATCAATCCAATTCTTGTCTACAACACTGTCCAAAAATTGTCAATGCATATTCCAAATAGAATAACAAAATTAAGTCACCTGACTTTGTAATTATTACACCTGTTTATTATGAAGACCTGAAGTAAACAACAAGCAGTTAGTTTGTCAAGAAGTTGTTCGAGTCATGTTTTGGTATTCATATTTTATTGACTTTTCTCAACAACACTTGGGCTCGTGTTTGTAAGAGCACAGCAAACAGAAGTTTCAGCGTGCACTCTTCGCCTTTCCAACCTCTCATAACGCTCCGATGTGGTGCGTTTGACCTCAGAATAACCCAAGAAGAGATATGGTGACCAATCGGGATGTGTTGTCAGCATTTCATATGCAGGTTTTCCTAGGAACACAACAGGTAGGTGAGGAGGAGTAGGTTAGCATTGCTACCGAGGCAGATTTACACAATGGTAAAAAAACAAAACAAAACAAAAAAACGTATTGAAACCAAAACGGATAAATCGTTCAACTTACAAGAGTAGAGATGACGGGAACACACTCTCGTTCCAGCAGAAATATGATCAAGAGAAATGCTTTTCCGACGAACCGCTGCGCCCCAGCCATCCGTCGTGCCTTCGTGATCTGATATTTGGTCCTCCATGCAGGAAAACGGTGAAAAGTGAGTCCAGTTTTCCTCGGTCTTTTTTTTTGTCGTAGGAGAAGCTGTTGCACCCGGTAACACAACAATACACACTCATAATTTCTTTCTAATACACCGAAGGAATTAGCTTAGCACTACCACACGTTACAATCCGCATTGAGTCTGCCGGACCGGAAGTGAATCATATTACCAGCATGGAGGCGCGTCCAAACAATGACGTAGTACGTCCCATTCCCTATTCATATGCAGAACATGTAAAACCATGATTAAGTACAGCGGTAACGCTACAAACATGCGAAATAGTACAGAAATCTGTGAAAACAAAGTATATTGGTTAAAAGAAGTCTTATTTCTAAAGACACCTTGTTTCCAGAAAATGTGGAATTCATTCCACCTGTGTAAATTTTATTGTATTGTTGAGAGAAATAAGTACACCCTTTAAAATGGTTAATGTTTTTGCACTTTCTTGTAAAAAAATAAAATAAAATAAAAAAGCAGCTTAAGGGCAGCTTTTTGTTGTATGGGCATGTTTCCATCGTTCCTGTTGAATCATTAAGATATTTTAAATAAATAATGGACATAAATTTGTTTGGCTACTCTATTAATTAGTAATGTACGATGCATTGATAATCGTGATAATAGTGATAACTGTGATTATCGTCAATACCGTGATCATCGTTCAATAATCGAATCGTAGCACCCTGAATAGTAATCGAATCGATTCGTGGGGTGCCTAAGATGGCACACCCCTAATATTTAATATTCAACCTAAAATAGTGCAAACATCAGTTTTTTGGATCATGTTCTGAGATAAGCGGCACAGTGGCTTAGTGGTTAGCACATCTGCCTCACAGTTCTGAGATCAAGGGTTCAATCCCGGGCTTCGGCCTTCCTGTGTGGAGTTTGCATGTTCTCCCCGTGCCTGCGTGGGTTTCCTCCGGGAACTCCGGTTTCCTAATTGTCCGTAGGTATGAGTGTGTGCGTGAATGGTTGTATGTCTCCTTGTGCCCTGCGATTGGCTGGCAACCAGTTCAGGGTGTCCCCTGCCTACTGCCCGTAGTTGGCTGGGATAGGCTCCAGCACCTCCGCGACCCTCGTGAGGAAAAGCGGCATGGAAAATGAATGAATGAATGAATGTTCTGAGATAATCATGGCAAGTGCAAAGTGGTAAAAAGGCACTGCCATCACATATGGCTCACACAGAGCTAACAGGCAGGCAATCATAGGAGTGGAACCTTTTTCCTCAGATTTCTTAATATAAATTACGTGTTTTATTTCTTTTGTTAGTGACGATTCCTTTCTGGTATTACATTAGTCATATGTGTTGAGTTTATAATTCTTTATTTTTTCCTTTTTGCACCATAAATGCAAGCCTGGCTGCTGAGCTAAGCTGTGACCAGCCAATGTACAAACAAAGCCTGCAGGCATGTACGTTAACTTTTAAGCTAACTTACATAATAGCGCAATATCAATGCCGATATTTTCCGATATTGTTTTAAAGACCAAATGTGAAGTAATTTCATAACATGCCAAATAGGGTCACAAAGTAATTAAACATTGTCCAACAAATAAAGCATGAAAAAATAATTTATATGTTGTATATTTGACAAAATAATCGCGTTTCCAAAGTTCGAGCCTGAAAGGGGACGAACCCGGAAGTGATACGTCACACCGAGAACAGCGATGGCAGCGCTCCATACGGCCGACATACAAAGCCGTTCAAACAATGATTCAAGCAGCAATATAAGCGATAGATCGAGCGCAAGGGAGGAGATCCAAGTTTTTGAAGAGTTGGAGGAAGAAGAGGAGGTTGGAATTTTATGTTGGACCTAACATGTATTAGCCAGACGCTAATCAGGATGCAAACAATGTGCCTAGACTACCTGACATGGAATGGAGACAAGACCCCTCGAGATTACAAGATTAGTAAGATATAGGCTGTTATTTTTTTCATGATTTGAAGATGCAGGCATTTGCACATAATTTTATGTTTTTGTCTATCTGATGACATTGTTTAAAAAATATAATAATCAGACTTCATGTTCATTTTGGCAGATCCGGCAGCTCTTGTGCATATAAAATAATAATATAAAAACGTTGGGGGGGAAAGAAGGAGATGAGTCGTTGATGGCTTCCTCCACTTTATCGTGGCAACAATAAGAAAACAAAATAATAGCGGACTGCCGCCACATTTGACCGCGAAGTTTTGCTTCTCGCTCATCTCCCCCTCGCCTCCTATTACTCACAGCTCTCCAGTCCCAGCGTCTCTGAAACGGATCGTGCATAGTGTCTTGTTATGAGCTTTTTGTTGACAAAGGTATCGAACACACGACGTGCTGACAACTTTGTTTCTTTATTAACAAATGGAGCTAACAGTACGAACACAGCTTGGGGCTCTCAGCAGGCTGTGCGGAGCGATAGATAGAACCTGTGCCTCTCTATCACACTCCCGCGTCACGTGACCAAAACAAAAGTAACGTTGCGTGCACTTCAGGGTGCCTCGAAAAACATTTCATCAGAATATTACACGCAGTTAGGACATTACAGTATAAAATAATAATATGCATACATTTATTTACAAAACAAATCCCAAGAATTGCATGTAGTTTATGAAAATTAACGTCATATGAAAGAGTCGGAGGTTTGTTGGTGCACTGAGAAGCTGGACCAACAAATCACACTCCTGACATTAAAAAAAAAAAAAAAAACTTGAAATTTGGGGCATCTTAGGAGCAAGCGGCCAGGATCAAACGGTATTTCAACATGCCAAAAAGACTGTTGCATTTACTGTCTTTTTTCAAAAAGAAGGAAGATGGTTCAAAACGAGTCAGAAAAGCACATAGAAAAGAAAGAAAAAAAGGAAAGTCCCACAGCATGGCAAGTGGGCATTTGCGTTTTGTTTTCAGCACCATTTTCTGCATGATGTAATGTCCATAACTGGGTGCGGGCCCGTGAAGGGGCCATCGGACAGCAGAGTGGTGACGTAGCGGGAAGTGAGGAGAAGAGTGCGGCGTGAGAGCGAAGTTGGCGGTCGCATTTTGCAGCAGTCCGCTGTTATTTTTGTTATTTGTTATTTAACTGTTGCCACAATAAAGTGAAGGAAGCCATCATTCACTCCTCTCCTTTCTATTTCCCTATTCGGGCTATTACAATATGTTCCGGGACCTGTACATGTGCCGTCATCCCTGCGCTGTCATATGTACTTTGCGTTCCGGCACCTTATGATTTACAAATTAAGCACTGTTCCACAACAGTTGGCAGCTCTGCTTTGACAAAGTCATCAGTCATCTATCCAAAAATCACACTTACTTTTTTGCAAATCCTTGATCATAAGCAGACCGGTTGAGGAAGCAGGTATCTTCGAAGTCTTTGTAGCAGAGAACACGACTCGATGATGGCGTGAAATTCATTCGCTTAGTGCGAACAAAAGATGTCCATTTACGTGCCCTGCTATCCTTCAGCCACTCATACAACTTTTCTTTAGATTGAGAACAATACATTGCCACACACCGCCGTGGCATCTTACCGCGAAGCAATGCAACAATACTGTGTGTATGGCGGACTTCCCTCGCAGTTCTCGGTGTGACGTCATTTCCAAAGATTGTTGAAGAAAAGCATTTCCGTTGTCAAGGGCGTTGCTATGGGTTAAACAAAGAATCTGGAAGTTTTGCGTTAAAAAATAAAATAACGAAAACATGCTTATAATTGTTTAGCCATTAAAATTATTCAAAAACATGGTTGGCCAACCTTACTTCACATTTGGTCTTTAAATGCTTAATCGGTCGATATTACCGGCCACCCGATAATGTTAAACAACTATACTATTAATATTGCAAAATGGAGTGTACATATTTTCTGTCAATAGCAGTGAATGAGTTACACGAGATCAAAGAACGCCTTTCAATATTATATGTTGTTGCAGAATGTTGTTAAATGTCGAAAGACCGTCAATCTGATTATACCACCAGATACTTTACATACGCGAGTAACAGTTAGCATAGCAAAATACCATGTTAGACTTTTGCCAGAGCAGTTTGCAAGTTGTAATAACACAATACTATGTCTTATGCTAAGCTATTTGAAGTGACACACCACGCCTTTCTTTAAGAGGCTACGAGTGGGCACTAATTATGATCTCCATGTCATCTGGTGTTGACGTGGTCGATAGGCATTCCATCTTTTAGTTGTAGTGGTCCAGCAATATAGACGAGGTCTGATTCGCTGGCCTCGAAACGCGCTAAATAAGTGGCGTTCCAAAGAAGATAAAAATATCTGCTAAGAGAGGGGTATTAGTTTACGAGGAAGTCACGTGATGCAAATACTCGCCATCTGTGTTGACAAGTGAGCTTGTTGCAGAATGACAGATTTAAGAGAACATCTCCACAACAACAATATAAGGTATACAAACTTCGCCTGTTAATTTGGGTGGAGATCTGAAAACCCTGCAAGCCAAAGATCTGAAACAAACAACTCATTTGGCGATAAAGCAAAAACAAGCAGTTGCTAAAGACGACAAACCTGCCAATCCTGCGGCCGAGGAAGCTGGCAGTCGTCCTTGGTGACCAATGAAGTAAAAAGTCAAAACGCTAATGTTACATTAGTGCCAGCATTCAAACCCTGACATCAGCAGTCTCACCAGCAGTGTTGTTTTTGGCAGCCATTTTAATTTTTGGTTAGTATTTTGGACAAAAATACTTACTAGTCTTAATCAAATTTTAATCATTTCAAAATGTGTCTTCGTCTAGTTTAGTTAAAAGTTACTCAAAATGTTTTCGTCTGTAAAATTCAGAAGTTCCAAAAATAGAAAGACGCAAAACGCGAAAAGACTATACAATACTGTAAAAGATGCATATGTACTTCCTGCTTTTAAATGTCGCGCCATAAGATCCTGCTGCCCTAAAGGTCATAATAGTAGGTCAACATTGTTGTTGATGACGCAATGCACTCTGGGTGGTGCTGCCAGGCTAACACAGTGTACAAAAAAAAAAAAAAAAAAAGTGTCACTCTTCAGCTACATAAACAGGTCGTCCGTTCTGCCCTACCAATATGAACACGAGCGGAAAAGTGATGAGCAGGACAGCACTGTCGATATTTCACAAAAAGAGCAGCAAAAGCAATTAAATGAATCTCCAGCAAGCACGTATACCACAGGACTATACTTCCGCGTGACGTTCGAGTCATGAGTTTACTTATAGAGCAATCGCAACCCACATTCGTTGTCGGTCTCTGTGTAGTAAAACCTTAAACGCAAGTGATAAGAAAGTGCGGTTGGCTTGACCACGGAATTAGAAAATGCGGCTCACTTCAGAAAGCCAGCAGACAACAATAACATAGGGATTGCGTAAAAGGGTTAACTGAACACACAAAAAAAAAACACAAAAAGGGTCTGTGATGGCAGGTCGGGATAAAGAAATAAAAAAACGAGGGAAAACTGTGGTGAGAGTCAGACAAACGAAAAAGACAAGGCAATGATGCAACTAGCGAAGAAGGGATAAACAAACTGTTAAATGGCAGCAAGTCAATACTTGGCAATCCGCCTATGATTGATTTAAAGACACTGCTAAAGAGCTGGAATTGGATGCAGGTACGACATTGGGAACTCATCCCATAGCTCTGTAACAAAACAATCTGACCAGCAGCAGAGTGTGACAAAATCATGCCAGTCGTCATACTAGCTTTGCTTAGCACAGCTATTCTCCCAGTCCAGCCCAACCGCGTCAACACCTCCAGCGTGCATTGCGCGTGTAGAACATGGTGCCCTCCATAGGTCAAAACATGTACTAAATATTATGGATTTGTAAATCAATGGCAATAATATGCGTGTTTCTTATAACATATTTTAGTAAAAGAGAACAATTGTGGCTTATTAGAGCCTACAAGTCTTTAAGTCCTAAATTCCCTTTAATGGTTAGATTAGGTATATGGAATGAGTCGAATGTGTTTGGCTGTTGTTTTATTCTGGTTTTACCCCAATAATAAAAATGTACTTGCTTGGAATGGATTGGGCATTTACATGTAAAACACATCTCTATTTACAAAATTTTCGGGTTACGAGACTACTTCCAGAACCAATTAATATTGTAAGTAGAGATGTCCCGATCCGATATTTGGATCGGATCGGGCGCCGATATGGGCAAAAAATGCGCATCGGTATCGGATCGGCCAATACGGAAAAATTCCGATCCAGACTTCCGATCCAGTTTTTTTTTTTTTTTCCAAAGTCCGGTCCTGGTTTTCCAGCGCACCGATTTACATAATCCATTCCAGTTTTTGCTTTGGTTTCCCCAAAATCTGGTCCGCATTTTACGGCACACCTTCAACACACTACATTTACATTACCGTCTCCCAATTTACCAAGAGACTATCGGTAAAAATGTCAGCTGTGTGGGATCATTTCACCTTAAAGGACGACAAAGACGAAGAGGCAGAGTGCAACATATGCCACAATAAAGTCAAGCGTAGTGGTAAAGCTGTAAGAAGTTTTAATACAACCAACCTAATCAAGCATTTAGCGAAATACCACCACAAACAACATGAGGAGTATGTTAAGAAAACCGAAGACAAAAAGAAGGGTCCTACGCAACTAACACTGGCAGAAACTTTTGCTATGCGTGACAAACTGGCACTCGACAGTCCCAAAGCCCAGGGAATAACAAGAGTCATTGCGCCGAAGAATTCATTATGGATGACGAGCCATGATCTCTCGTGAGTAAAGACGCACAATCCAACACTTAGAACCACGGTACAACATGCCCAGCCGTCATTACATCCTTGAGCGATTCGGCCGTGGAAGATTCGAGAACGATTCACAAACATCCAAATTCCGATTATTGATATATGTCAAGTAAAGCGGAACTAATACACAGCGCGGTCTTCGGGACGCAATGAGAAACTGACTGCATTGCGTCCCGAAAGTAAACATAATGCTTGTCATAGACCCGGGTAATGCCAATGCTCAACTCACGGCTTTAGCTCAACTCATGCCGCTGGATAAAAAACACAAGAATACCTGACTGCTGCTGACAGCCGCTACAAACTACGTCAACGTCGTTTTACTGGAGATAATAGATATCATATGCATATAGAACTAGATGCAAAACGACAGACTTGACTGCGTTAGCAACATTGAAGTATTGAAAACCAGATGCGTTAGTAAACAGCCGCCATCTTAAAGCAGAAGACTTCCCAAGTGGGATGTTGTGAACCTTCCAAGCGAACTTAATTAATTTTTTATCTAAAATACTCCTAAATCGGCAAAATCTTGACTTGAATCTATCTTCAAAACAGTTTTAAAACTTTCACATGTCGAAAGTAGACAGAAGGGAAATTATGGAATAACGGGAGCAATTTTAACAACTTTAACAGTTGATTCGCAAAATTAAATGAATTGAATTTAGTTTAAAGCTGCTGATACAGAATGGGGACTTGAGTATTTTATTTACGGTTTTAAAATGTTAACTTGATACTGAAATAGTCGTTTATTTACACCTGAGAGGCTTTTTATTCAATTTTTGTAACTAATGCACAAAACATTAAAAGCATCTAATAGCTTGGGGGATTTGTGGGATTTTCCACAGAGGTCGTTGGTGTGTTTTGCTTTTTAAGACAGTTTACAATATTATTTTTGCGCGTTTTACTGACTATGCCATTTCTGTTTGTTATTTATAATGTTTTGTGTTTGTCACTGAATAAACAGGTCAGTTTCTTGTTACCAACCGTTGTGTGTCATTCAAACTCACCTAATTCAGCTGGCTAGTTGTTATCAAGAGTACTAAAACCTTTTTCAACATGAGTCTGATAACTAAGTAAGGAGGCTAAATAACTTTAAACTTTAACACATGCTCAGATAGGTCGGTATCGGCCAGTATCGGATCGGAAGTGCAAAACAATATCGGTATCGGATCGAAAGTGCAAAAACCTGGATCGGGACCTCCCTAATTGTAAGTAGAGGTACCACCATATCAAGCATTGTTAACATATGACAGAAACTATGTCGCATTTTTGTCTCGTTAGATGAAAACTGGCATTCGTCTCATTATGTTCTAGTTCCCCAAATCACATTTTTAGCTCTTCATTGTCACGTCGTCATGAAAAATTGTTCGTTGACGAAATATTTTCGTTATCGTCATTGTTGACAAAAACAACACAGCTCACCAGTACTGAGGATGACGTTGAGAAGCGTCGCAAGATGCGTTTCTGCATTAGGGTGAGCCCTCGACCCTGGGCCATCTGCCGCAAGAGCCTCTGCACCCTGATGGATGGCCGGCGTTTGGGTCGTAGACGCACATGGTGGTTGTCAGGCCGCAGCGACTGGAAGCAGTACTGGCACACTGAAGTTTTGTCCAACGATGCAAAGGATTCCGGCGAATTTTTTTCTGTGGAATGAGGAATAGCAACTGATAGTAAATCCTAAACAACAAATTCATGATCTCATGTTAGCAATTAGCAGCATACGGCACACCACTCGTTGCGTCAACAGTCATGATATGACTTGGACGAAGCAGTTGAGCGTCACATCGCTGCCTAGCAGTGATTTTGCCTGCCGCAAGTCTGAGTGCATGTTAGTTTTCTGCCAAGACAGCTGGTGGGTTTACTGAGGGTTATCAACACTGACAAGGTACCGTTTGCTAGCGCAATCTGCTGTTTACGACCGCAGGGCACCAAACCATAAAACAAACATTGATATAAATGAGACAAAAATGCTGATGCGTGAACTGTTGACTCACCTAGACACGTGAAATACTGCTCACTGTGAAGGAGAATAAAATGGACAAATTAGACACACGAACAAAACACCATTATCTCGATAAAGACATTTACGTAGATTGCAGGTCGAATTGACCAACTCTCACACATGACATTTTGGGTTCGGTTGAAAACAAAGTTGACCACGTCTTTGGTTGAACATCAAAATATTTTCGGTGTGAAAGAAACAATAACAAGTTTAATTCAAAAAGATTGCAAGAATTAATGCCACAGAAGTATTCACACTTGTCATGTTTGGTTGGTCCTAGCAGTGTAATTTATTTTTTAATAAAAACACATAAATCTAGGTCGCTAAAAGTACAAATTTGCATTTTTGCTTGGAGTCACCAGTTTTAGTCCCTCCACTTGGATAGGGGTGGGAATTAGTGATCAACAATCGATTAACTTGAGTAATTCGATTAGAAAAAAGCTTTGAATCGAATTTTGCTGCTTAGAGGATTCGTTTAATTGTGAGGGCTACATAACTTTTCCCTTCTCTGATGACTAGGGATGGGAATTGATACGATTTTTACGATTCCGATTCCATTATCGATATTGCTTAACGATTCGATTCTTTATCGATTCTCTTATCGATTCTAATTTCGGGAAAAAGAAGAACAAACATTTTGATTGGCATCAAGTTTGTTTCATCAGAAGTCACAACCTTACAAACTCACAACGAGGTCAAAAGAGGCCCAAAGCCTCAATGTTAACTGTGGCAATAAGTGGCAAATGCACAAGAATGTGTAACATTTTACTGAAACATTTTTCTAATAGAAATAAAAAATATTGGTATATTTTGGCATATAGATCATTGTTCTGCCTTTGGAAATGTCCCCAAACTTTTTCCTGTGAGGGCCAAATAACTTTTCCCTTCTCTGATGAGAGGCCGGGGTCAGTTTGTAACAGAAAAAGTGTGACGATTGCAGGAGTGCGAAATGTAAAAAATATTATTGTTTTTCAGAAAGCCACAATCAAATAACCCTCTGTGGATTCTTCACGGAACAAAAGTAAATAAAATAAAAATAACAATATAATGATAAATAATAATAATAGCACTATTAATCAAATAGATAATAACCAAATAACCCTCTCTGAGTTATTCACTGAAGAAGGCCAGGAAATAACACTACTGAGGGAGAAAAAAAACAAAAAAAATTCAAAATGCTCTCTGGAATTGTTCAGGGGGCCGGACCAAATATGGAGCCGCGGGCCGTAGTTTGGGGACCCCTGTTTTTATTTACCAGTATATTGAAATGCATGCCTTTTAGTTTTTATGGCGCTTTCACGCTCAAGTGGTGGCGCCCTTGCGCTTCCTCACGCAAAGAAGAAGAAATGCCGCATCCAAGCCAGTGAGCGAGTTAGTGAGAAAGGGAAACACTGCCACGAGCCTACGTTCTTTGTTAATGTTTGTAAAATATCTACAGAGCCAACGCCTGTATGTATCATCTTCTGTGTTGTTGTTGTGTGTTTCCACTCGCGATCGGACACTTAAATCCAGTTGTGTAGTGGTTTAAACGATGTGCTAATGCTAGCGAACGCATGCTAACTGTTTGTTATGACTGTGTTTACAGCTAATCATCGCTGATTTACGTTGATGCGAACCTGTTTCTTATTGGGGACGAAATTGATTTGTTTCATTTCTATTTTTAGTTTCAAGTGATGGTTGAATAAAGTCAGCAAATTATACCAACGTCTTCTGCATCGTCATTTGGGAGTTTAGCTAGCTGTATAGCCAGGACTGAGCCTTAGCGTCTCGGTGAGGACAGTGCAGTCTATTCCCTCCCGATGCAGTTATTTCCATCTCGCAATGACTGCAAGTCGCTTTGTTGTAAATTTTCCTCGTGAAGTGAAGACACACTTTCGAGCGTTCGAACCTACGTCATTGTTATGTTTACGGCGGCAACGCTCGTGCTAAACTATCATAACCTTTCATTTTCACCCTTTTTCCTGGTGAAGTGTAGCCAAACTTTGGAGCGAGTGGTTCTTGGCGCCATGCTAGTTTGATGCGTCTGGACAACAAGACACGTCACGACGCAATACGCGTCTTTAGGGATCGTTAAGGCTTTTTCATTGTGGTGTCGAGGCCTCGAAACACTCGGAACCGGTTCTGAATTGGAATCGGATTTCGATTCCCATTCCTACTGATGACGGGCCGGGGTCAGTTTGTAACAGAAAAAGTGTGACGATTGCAGGAGTGCTTAAATGTAAAAATGTATTGTTTTTCAGAAAGCGACAATCAAATAACCCTTTCTGGATTCTTCACGGAACAAAAGTAAATAAAATAAAAATAGTAATAAAATATAATATAAAATAATATAATAATAACACTATTAATTAAATAGATAATAACAAAATAACCCTCTCTGGGTTCTTCACAGAAAAAGCCAGGAAATAAATAACACAAGTAAAATAAATAAATAAATAAATAAATTGTTCACGGGGCCGGGCCAAATGTGGAGGCGGGCCGTGTCCGGCCCGCGGGCCGTAGTTTGGGGACCCCTGAATTAGAGTGACGTAATAGATTGTTTTAAAAGTGTTGCATTTAGGTGGGTGGATACACTGCCCTCTAGTGGCAAACAGTGAATAACTTGTCTAACATGGCTGAATCCAGCTGCTCCCTGTTAAGACCAACATAAGGTATGTTTTTGTTTGAGCCAATATGTTTGTTTATGCATTTGTTTGAGATGTTTTTCAAAGTATATTTAACAGTTTTTTGTGGAAATATGTGTTTGAACTATTTGTTAAGCACTTTGTAAAAAAAAAAAAAAAAAGGTTAGCATTTTATAGCATTTAAGTTTGCAGACTTTTTCTATGCAAGTTAGCCAGTTGTTCATTTATTTTACTTAGATCGTCCTTTATTTTTACACCATTAGAGACTAAGCTCTAGTATTTTCATTTGTTTTAAATGCATTTATTGCGCTTGTGAAATGAAAGCGCAATCCTGCATTTTTTGAACACACACTCAGGAATTTTATTTTGTATTTGCATTTAACGCTCTTTTGAAAGTGCAATCTTAGCAAGCCAAAATAAATTTTATTGCAGGCATAAACACTGCTTTGTTTTACATCTGCTAAAATGCATTCTGCAACGCATTAAATGTTTGCAATCCGATTCCTTGATTATTCAAACTAACTAATCGCTAGATTTGATCACTTAAATAATCGATAGCTGCAGTCCTAGTGGGAACCTCTGGGTACCTCACGACACGATTTTTTGCGATACAAGGTTCCCGATAACGATGGTCTCAGGATATGGCGATACAATAATAACCGATGAATGGGTAACGAAATCATTCTACGATATTCTACAAAACAATAAACAGAAAAACAAGCCATTTTCACCCCTCTGCCTTGAACTGTGAATTTCAATGAGTTTATTACTAGTAGGCAACCAATCCGTTTGGATTCCAATCCAGATTGGTTGTCTATTTCCGTAACTGGCAGCCAATGCCAGGCAGGAGTTCTTTGTATAGTGACACCTTTTTAAAACGATGTATCGATTCTTGGTGGGAGCATATCGATAACCTTTTGGGTTACAAAGTAACACGATATATCACCTTTTCGATATACTGTATGTATTGTCACACCCCTACACTTGGATACACATGTCTAAAATAAGTGAATGGCAACGTGAATTCTGCCAAACAATGCATGGCAACCCACCGAAATATATCACAAGCATCAACTCTCCACATTTGGAGCCCCACTGATGACATATTTGTGCTTGCATTGAAGTAAGCCACCGTAAAGTCAACCTAAAATTAGCTATGAAGGGATTTTTTTTTTTTTTTTTAGCTAGGTTGCACGTGCGGTCGGGAGGCTTGGATGTTGTTTGGGGTCGGACTTAATCTAGCGGCTGCAGTGGCGTCTGTTTGTTGATGCTCTCACGCCTGAAGGTGAGACGTACGAGGACAGAGGAAGATTGGCATCTAATCATTCATTTCTGAATTGGACACCCTTAGCCTTTGATCCTGTCCCAATTTAATAAACTGTACTTGGATTAGACAGACTGTTTAGAGAACATAAATTAAAAGTTTAGCTCGAGATTTAGTGGATTTCAAAGACATTGGAACCAGATACCCTTTTAAATGTAATTTGCAGCATTTTCTATGTACTCTTTTATGAGTCCAACATCTCCGCGAAGTTGATCCCCCCCACGCCTCCGTGAGATGCAAATTTATATAAAATGATGTTAATTGTTTGTGCTGAAAAAAGTTTTGTTTCTGCTATCGTTTTTAAGATATTTACAATTCTTTTTTAGGTCAATCTGAGATCATCAGCCCCCCATTTTGATAAAAAATGCCTAAAAATGATGTCAATTGTTTATGCTAGTCAGTTTAGTTTAGAAGTATATTTATTTTATAACAATATTATTTTGTTTTTGTGGGCATATGTGTTAAAATGGTTTAAGAGCATCGCAAAAAAAAAAAAAAAACATTTCGTAGCAATTAAGCTAGCGAACTTTTGCTATGCAAGTTAGCCAATTGTTCTTTTGTTGTACTTCGATCCTCATTTATTAATTTTTTTAACACCGTTTGAGGCTAAGCTCAAGTGTTTTATTTCTAAATGTATTTGTTGCTCTTGTGAAATGAAATAGCAATTCTGCATAGTTTGAAAAAATTTATTTTGTATTTGCATTTAATGCTCTTTTGAGAGTGCAATCTTAGCAAGCCTTTTTTTTTTTTTTTTTTTAACATCTCCTTAAATTTATTCTGCAACACATTAAATGTTCCTAATCTGATTACTCGATTATTCAAACTAACTGATAGATTAATCGATTACTTAAATAATCGATAGCTGCAGCCCTATGCAGACGTCCACAATGGTGAAGCGATGCGCCTATTGAATATCTATATCGGACACAAAGTACCAAGTGAATATATCAGTAAAAATGAGATGTGTGATCAGTGTTCTGAATCGGTTTACATTCCATTCTTTTGCAATGGTTAATGCTAACAGCATTTGACCTAATTGTTTATCTGTGATTTATTATTGTTATTTACGTGTTTATTTGTACTTTAATAAAGAATGTAAATGTTCCAAAATGTTTTTGTGAATTAACTGGAGTCAACAAAAACTTAATTGCGAGATTAATTTAATATATATAAAGATGTCCCGATCCGATATTTGGATCGGATCGAATGCCGATATAGGCAAAAAAATGTGCATCGGTATCGGATCGGCCGACGCGGAAAAATTCTGATCCAGACTTCCGATCTAGTTTTTTTTTAATTCCGGTCCGGGTTTTCCAGCACACCGATTTACCTAATCCATTCCAGTTTTTGCTTCGGTTTCCCTAAAATCCAGTCCGCATTTTACGGCACACCTTCAACAAACTACATTACCGTCTCCCAATTTACCGAGAGACTTTATTGGTAAAAATGTCAGCTGTGTGGGATCATTTCACCTTAAAGGACGACAAAGACGAAGAGGCAGAGTGCAACATATGCCACAATAAAGTCAAGCGTGGTGGTAAAGCTGTAAGAAGTTTTAATACAACCAACCTAATCAAGCATTTAGCGACATACCACCACAAACAATATAAGAAGTATGTTAAGAAAACCGAAGACAAAAAGAAAGGTCCAACGCAACTAACACTGGCAGAAACTTTTGCTACGCGTGACAAACTGGCACTCGACAGTCCCAAAGCCCAGGGAATAACAGGAGTCATTGCCGAAGAATTCATTCTGGATGACGAGCCATTATCTCTCGTGAGTAAAGACGCACAATCCAACACTTAGAACCACGGTACAACATGCCCAGCCGTCATTACATCCTTGAGCGATTCGGCCGTGGAAGATTCGAGAACGATTCACAAACATCCAAATTCCGATTATTGAAATATGTCAAGTAAAGCGGAACTAATACACAGCACGGTCTTCGGGACGCAATGAGAAACGGACCGCATTGCATCCCGAGGGTAAACATCATGCTTGTCATAGACCCGGGTAATGCCAATGCTCAACTCACGGCTTTAGCTCAACTCATGCCGCTAGATAAAAAACACACAAGAATACCTGACTGCTGCTGACAGCCGCTACAAACTACGTCAACGTCGTTTTACTGGAGATAATAGATATCATATGTATATAGAACTAGATGCAAAACGACAGACTCGACTGCGTTAGCAACATTGAAGTATTGAAAACTAGATGCGTTAGTAAACAGCCGCCATCTTAAAGCAGAAGACTTCCCTAGTAGACTGTTGTGTTGTGTTGTGTTTCCATGCGAACCTAATTAACTTTTTATCGAAAATACTCCTAAATCGGCAAAATCTTGACTTGACTGTATCTTCAAATCAGTTTTAAAACTTTCACATGTCGAAAAAAGACAGAAGGGAAATTATGGTATACCCACGTTTTACTGACTGACTATGCCATTTCTGTTTGTTATTTATAATGTTTTGTGTTTGTCACTGAATAAACAGGTCAGTTTCTTGTTACCAACTGTTGTGTGTTATTCAAACTCACCTAATTCAGCTGGCTAGTTCTTATCAACAGTACTAAAACCCTTTTCAAAATGAGTCTGACAACTAAGTAAGGAAGCTAAATAACTTTAAACTTTAATACATGCTCAGATAGGCTGGTATTGGTATCGACCAGTATCGGTATCGGATCGGAAGTGAAAAACAATATCGGTATCGGATCGGAAGTGCAAAAACCCGGATCGGGACATCTCTAATATATATATATTAGTCGACTAATCATTTAAAAAGTCTGCTGCCTAATCGGGAGAAAAAGTCATTTGGGACTATTTGTATCCCAAAAGATTATCGATATGCTCCCAACAAAAACTGATATATCGTTTTAAATGGATATCACGGTTTAAAAAAGAAAAAGAAAAAAGGAAACAACAAGTCATGGAGGTAACATCTATAAAAGGAGTGCTGATTCCAGTCCAGGAAGAATTGTTTTTCCACTACAGAGTCGCTCTTGAGAGTCATAAACAAGTGCTTCCTTATTTACATAGTCACGCATCTCCTTTTAAGTGCACTGTTTAGTCGTGGCGAAAAGCGGGAAAGATGGTATCAGCAGATTTCTGGATGACAGCGCATTTAGCGGAATGGCGCCCCCAACGCAGCCCCCTCCAACTTTTCTCGGATTGAAAAAATCAGAGCACATTTCCCACCAGCATAGGGGAGACAGGGGTAAAGTGAGACACCCCCTGTATATAAGTGAGGGAGCACATTTGTGATCATGCAACCATCATGTTTTCAAGCCCCTACCAATTCACCTTGTCCATGAAAAAGAGATCCTCCTCCTACTGTGGTAAAGATAGTTTTGCCACAAAAATATATTTTTTCGCATGTAAAAGTAAATTTTCTTTACGTCAACTTAATCAACTGTTGTGCCAAAGCAAATTGATTTCGCTTGAAAATATTGTATCACACATATTGATGAACTAACAACTAGTGCTGTCAAATTTATTGCGTTAATGGGTGGTAATTAATTTTTTAAATTAATCACGTTAAAATATTTGACGCATTTAACGCATGCGTGGAATGACCCGCTCATGCATTGCCTCAAACAGATTACAATGACGCCGTCCTTTGCACATGGAGAGCTAAGAGGCAGAGAAAGGCGAGTGGACACAGGCGTTCATTAGACCGCGCCGTTTATTGGCATACGCTTCGGCAACTCCTTCACAACAAACATAAGGAGCATTTAGTGAAAGCACAACAAAAATAATATTCCTATCTCTCAAAAAATAATGTTCACAAAAAGAAAAGCGCTTCAATCTGTTTAAATGAGGCTCTATTCTCACACAGTAAAACAACAATGTAAAGAACTGGCATTTCCAATCAAAATAGCTCTACAAAATACGCATAAAACTCAAGACTTTGGTCAAACTCTATTTAAACATTTTGTTTAGCTAAACAAATACACTGGATGGCAATATTTAGTCACAATATACAAACCATCAGAGGTCTCGCACATTGTGAAGCCAGCACTCAAATGACCGTGATGGACAAGTAAACAGGGAACTACAGCATCAGTCGGGGGGACAAAACACACTCATTGGCTTGATTTCTAAATAATTTAGAACTCGCCATTGACACCTTGTTGTGTATTTCAATCACTACCTTACATAGTGAAAGACATTGTAGTGCGGAAGAACGGCAGGGAGCCCATGTGACGTCACCGCTCGGCAACGCCAACAATGGCGAGCTACTAGTTTATTTTTTGATTGAAAATTTTACAAATTCTATCAAAACGAAAAAATTAAGAGGGGTTTTAATTAGAGATGTCCCGATCAATCGGCATCCCGATGTTTAAGACGTTTTTATGACAAAAAGACGCAAAACACAGCTGAAATATATGAATTTCAGACAATGTTTGTCTACTGATGTTTACGTGTGCGTGCCCCCCTCTCAAAATGGCGACACGTTGCTATGCGAGATGACGTCATCGTGACATCACGCCGACTGCGAGAATCGATATGTACAGAAGACATGAAACGGTATGCTACATAAATCTGTTAAAAAAATCAAAGATTAGGAAAGCCGAGAAAATAATTGACGTTTGTGAAAAGCTGCGACTTTTTTGTGAATAGTTGCTTATAGTATTATTCATTTTTTCTTCTGATGTGCAATGTTTGGTATGTTTATACAGTGGGGAGAATAAGTATTTGATACACTGCCGATTTTGCTGGTTTTCCCACTTGCAAAGCATGTAGAGGTCTGTAATTTATATCACATCTTCAACTGTGAGGGACAGAATCTAATACAAAAATCCAGAAAATGACGTTGTATGATTTTTAAATAATAAATTTGCATTTAATTGCATGAAATAAGTATTTGATACATCACAAAAATCAAACTTAATATTTGGTACAGAAACCTTTGTTTGCTATTACAGATACCAAACGTTTCCTGTAGTCCTTGACAAGGTTTGCACACACTGCAGCAGGGATTTTGGCCCACTCCTCCATGCAGATTTTCTCCAGAGCCTTCAGGTATCGGGGCTCCTGCCGGGCAACACAGACTTTCAGCTCCCTCCATATATTTTCTATAGACCCTACTCACATGACGTCACAACCACGCCCCCGCACCATATTGTCCATCAACTCGTCACTGTTGATGCATTACCGCTACGTAATTTCCTCGTATTATGGTGTGTTTTTCTGCTCGTTAACATTAATAATCAAAATGGTGTAGGCGTGTGTGGCAGTCGTTTGCAATAACAGAGAAGATAGACGGAGAGACTTGAAGTTCTACCGGATTCCGAGAGACCCGGAGAGGAGAGCGACATGGGCTGCTGCAATTCGACGAGAAAACTAGGCTCCAAACGATCACCACAGATAATGTAGTAGTCATTTTATATCTGGTAAGATGCATTTAATATATATTTAGAGGGTTTTGGGCTGACCACAATTTTTCCTCTTTTAGGATCATTGCTAGGCTAATTGCCGACAACATACACTTAAGACGTTGTGAATGAACTACCTGAAAATATATAATTATAAGGGGATAATAAGACACTTGTCATACAATTAATTTACAATTTCACTATTGAGGTCAAAAGCCAAAAAACAAATTCAACTAGGGACAATCTGGAGTAGTGCTATCGCACTTCATATTATATATGTATGTAGTGAGAGTGCTATCGCTAAACCATATAAACATTAAAAGCCCTAGCTCCATTGACAAATGACATGAAATACATTAGACTTGACAGTGGATGTTAGCAAGAACAAAAGATTTTGAATTGAAAATTTCCTAACTCACCTTCCCGAGCACAAGATAGATTCCTGCCGAATTTTCGTGGACGAGGACCTGTTTCACCCAACCAGCAACGAAGTATTTATAAGCCTCCAAGCTCTTAAAGTTTTTTCAAACTTTCGTGAGAATAGGCTGATTTTGTGTGGACAAGATAGTTGTAAATATCAGGGTAGCAGATGTCAGGCTTAGACGGCGAAGACAGCGGGTCGAAAAACATCGATTTAGGCATCAAATATGGATCTGGCGAATGGATAAACTGAAGCTTTTCCACATAACGCCTTTTATGCAACGCATCCAATGAGTTTACAGCGTCAGATAACACCGAGGCTTTCATGAATTGCTCTATAACTTGCACGACTAATTGAAAACAATGAGAATAGGTCTAAAAAATACAGACAATATGGCGGCCGGATACAGCGACACGTCATTTTGTGACGTAGGTGAGTAGGGTCTATTGGGTTCAGATCTGGTGACTGGCTAGGCCACTCCAGGACCTTAAGATGCTTCTTACGGAGCCGCTCTTTAGTTGCCTTGGCTGTGTGCTTTGGGTCGTTGTCATGCTGGAAGACCCAGCCACGACCCATCTTCAGGGCTCTCACTGAAGGAAGGAGGTTGTCAGTCAAGATCTGGCGATACATAGCCCCATCCAGCCTCCCCTCAATACGGTGCAGTCGTCCTGTACCCTTGGCAGAGAAGCAGCCCCAAAAAATGATGTTTTCTCCTCCATGTTTCACGGTTGGGATGGTGTTCTTGGGGTTGTACTCATCCTTTTTTTCCCTCCAAACACGATGAGCCAGGTTTAGACCAAAAAGTTCAATTTTGGTCTCATCCGACCACATGACCTTCCCCCCATTGCTCCTCTGGATCATCCAGATGGTCAGTGGCAAACTTCAGACGTGTCTGGACATGCACTGGCTTCAGCAGCGGGACCTTGCGTGCGCTGTAGGATTTTAATCCGTGACGGCGTAATGTGTTTTCGATGGTTTTCTTCGAGACTGTGGTTCCAGCTCTCTTCAGGTCATTGACCAGGTCCTGTCGTGTAGTTCTGGGCTGATCCCTCACCTTCCTCATGATCAGTGATGCCCCACGAGGTGAGATCTTGCATGGAGCCCCAGAACGAGGCAGATTGACTAGTGATGGGACGAAATGAGCCGAGGTTCCGAAGCTTGTGTCGAGTAATGGGAGGGGGGTTTCCACCAAGCTTGTAGCGAGGCGCGCTTCATTTCGGCAAAACCCGGAAATGATGACGTGGGAAGCCTCGCCGGCGGCCAGCTGAATCTCGTGAGTGCTTCGGAAGTGATCCAACGTTTGGCGCTCATTGCAAAAACAGGACAGACTACGGTATAAATTGGTTGCAAAACGCAATGGCGATCGCCTGTTATCTCACATTTTGTGGATTTCGGGCTCCTGTATTTGTTACATCTGTGCGCAACAGTGCAACCAGTGCAATCTTTTTTCGAGCCTTGTCCTTTTCTTGCGATGGAACCTGCGCGAAAAGAGCGATCCTCCCCTGTATGGGAACATTTTGATTTGATTGCTTTCAATAAGGTAAGGGAGAAAAACTACTTTAATATAAATGTGAGTGTGTGTGTGTGTGTGTGTGTGTACCTATCTGAACCAAACATCAACAGAATGAACAATCCATTAGTGTACTGGGAGGCACAAAAGAATACCTACCCAAATTTATATAAACTGGCACTCACATTTCTCTGCACCCCAGCTTCATCTGTGCCTTGTGAAAGAATATTTTCTAAAGCTGGTGAAATATTTTCCAAAAAAAAAAAGAAACTGTTTAAAGCCAGCCACTGTGGGAAAGCTATTATTTCTAAATAAAAATGAATAACTAATTACCCTTAGCATTTGTTGTATTTTGTTCACATACTAAATTACTAACACAAGCACATTCATATCTTTGTCTTAAGCAAATAGCCATTGAATTCTTAACAATGTTGACCTCTTGGGCTTCTAGACCACTTGATGGCGCCATAGGGTAAATGAAGCACCATGAAGCTTTGCTACATGTGCAAACCAATTGGCTGCAAAGCTTCATTGCTTCATGAGGCTTCATTTGGCCATCACTAAGATTGACAGTCAACATGAACTTCTTCCATTTTCTAATAATCGCTCCAACAGTTGTTACCTCACCAAGCTGCTTGCTTATTTTCCTGTAGCCCATCCCAGCCTTGTGCAGGTCTATTATTTTATCCCTGATATCCTTACACAGCTCTTTGGTCTTGGCCATTGTGAAGAGGTTGGAGTTTGTTTGTTTGAGCATGTGAACAGGTGTCTTTTATACAGGTAACAAGTTCAAACAGGTGCAGTTACTACCGGTAATGAGTGGAGAACAGGATGGGTTCTTAAAAAAGAACTAAGAGCCGAAATATTTATTAGTTGGTAATGTATCAAATACTTATTTCATGCAGTTAAATACAAATTTATTATTTAAAAATTATACAATGTGTTTTTTTGGATTTCTGTATTAGATTCTGTCCCTCACAGTTGAAGAGAACTTACGATACAAATTATAGACCTCTCCATGGCTTGCAAGTGGGAAAACCAGCAAAATCGGCAGTGTATCAAATACTTGTTCTCCCCGCTGTACCCCCTGGCATATTTGTGTTCTTTTGTTTTTTGGTTTGTATTATTGATTATTTTCTGTCTATTTCTGTGTTTGTATTGCTGTTTATGCTGTCGTGTCGTTAATTTAAAAAAAAAGTACAGAAGACATGAAAGAAAACGACCGAGCAGCACAAGCAGTTTCACTTTGAAGTTATGTTAAAGCGTCCTCAAAAAATCAAAACATTTAAAAGCGAGACTGAAGTTCATGCAAGTTCTAAATAAAAGACCTTTTGTGAAATTTTAGGATAACTTTAGACATTTTAGGCTTTAATTCAAATTACTGGATTTAACACTTAAAAAAAAAAAAAAAAACTTTTTAAAACCCCGTGCATAGCCTGGTGCTTTATTTTCATAATAAAAACTAATGCCACTAAGGACTCTGAGTATTAATTGTGACGTTTTAATAGTGAGAAATTGTGTTTTCTTACAGCAAATATCTGGATTCCTCCGGACAGCTTTCTTGAAACAGCATGGACGCGTTTAGCCGAAAGGAGTCCGACAAATTTTGTTCGTGCGAGTTCATTTTTCCACTAGTAGACTCTTCAGAGGTGTTGCTTTTTTAACCTTCATAAAAACGAAGTAAGTACGTGAGTACATCTGGCCTAGTATTCACGCTTTTGTAGACTGGAGGCACGGTCTGTCGCGAAGCGATGACGTATGATAGCGACTGGAACTTTGGGAAATAGAGTTCGGAAAGGGGAACGTTTCAGTTTTATTTCATCATTTTTTTTTAAAAAACGGTGTATCACTATATTCGATTTCAAAACAGTATATGTGATTTAATAAATGTAAATAAGTACGTTTAATTTAATCTGAGCTGTGATAGCGGCGAGACAACTCAAGGTGTCGCTCTAACATATCCAAACTCCCGGCGGACACCCGGTGAAACACTGCGGGGAGGAAAAATGTGTCATCGGCTATTTGGAGGCGGCAGTCGGGAGAAGAAGGAAGGTGAACCCCGCCCGCCGATGTGTGAGCACCAAGACAAGCAAAAGACCCCGCTTCAGAGCTTAATCAACAGTGAAGACAAACAATTTCGAAACCAGAATAACTCTTTTGGGGAAAGGAGTTTGGTCCGGAGCTGTGACAATACCTCACTGTCTGGGTTCATAAGGACAAGGACCAGTTCCAAAGCATCTGCAGACAAAAGGTACGTTGTTTGACAAATTCAAAACAAAAAAACAAAAAAAGTAAAACTAATGTCATATTTCCATGCCTGTTGCTGGTCATGGTGGTTATGGTGTCATGATAACATGTAGAACTGAACATATTTAGTACAGCCATACTGCTCTGTTATAAATTGATTCAAATTTTCATTTTTTTTTTCTAAATTGATATTTATAAATATAGGTGTGGTGCACATAATGGTTGTTTCTAATATTTTGACCCTCTAATGTAAGGTGACCTAATATTAAAAAAAAAAACTTTATGAAAGTGTGAATCATTGTAAAAGCACATTTTAAAACAATGTATTGGACTTGGTTAGATTAACAGGTGTTCCTAATTTTGTGGCAGGTGACTGAATCTAACTTGATTCTATTGAATCACAGCCAGAAGCACAAAAGTGATGAAGATGAAGGCCAGTGTTCTCCTCGTTTTATTGCTGAGTAAATCTAACCATTATCAGTTGCTGTCAGGCTTCCTTTGTGTGTGTGCGCTTGGTTGTGTACCTGCGTGTGTATAATCGACCGATAAACAATTTTCCTCTGAAGACTCAAATTGACTTGGGAGTCTCACGGGTGATAATTCCCCCCTATCTAGAGTGTGAAATCCTGTTTTAAATTGGTAATATGCCATGAAGATGGCACTTATGATGTGACACATCATATCTAACCGCGGTAGAGGTCTGTCACGTAATCTGCCCTGTGAGCATCAGCACTGATAAGATCGATTGTAACATCTTCTGGAAATGCAACAAGCTCCCCTGGACTTTTTTTAAAGACTGTTTCAGCAAGATGAAATTGGATCACGTATAGTAAGACTGCAACAACTAATCGATTTTAAAAAATTGAAATCGATTAATAAATTAGTTGCCAACGAATTTGATAATCGAAAAGCGGCATGGAAAATGAATGAATGAATGATTTTCCCCGGTAGCTGTGAGCAGTCCCATTTGGGTCCTTGTTTGTGTGCAGGGGCGCCGTATAGGGGAGAAAAGTGATATTGATTCTAAGGGCCCATGCCCTAATGGGGCCCATAAAGAAAATTAGAACATTAGGTAATCGTTTGCTAATTGAAATATTAATCATTATAATTTTAATAGGACTAAAACGAAGGGTTTCTTTTTCTTGTTTTGTTTTTGGCAAAAAGAAAACACCCAGAGAGCATATGTATTGCCAACCACCCCCCAACCCCCGTATTTTCATTAAATGGTTTGGTCCGCCCTTCCTTCGATCAGACCAGGAGCAGCGGTGCACATTTACACCAGTCAGTGACTCGGAGTGTGCAGTACTGTAGAAATGTTTTCAAAACAAAATTGGGTTATCAAAAGAGGAAAGAAAAGACAGCACAACAAGACAGGGGTAGAAAAGGCCAACAAGATGTGACAAAGTACTTCACAAAGGAAGGTTGGTGTCTTGTGTCAGTGTAGTGCTGAAAATTAACCTGTTATCTTAGCCCACTCCAGTCCCATCTGCAACCTCGCTATGTCTATTACAAAGCTCTGAAGCGAGGTCCCAGCTCACTCCGTAAGAAATACGGGTTTTTCCCGGCCTCAATGAGCGACATTCACCTATTCAAAAACATGAATTACAAATAATGACAGCATTTTTTGGTATCCTACAGATGTTGAAAGTTGGTGTGGAATTTTTTTTTTTTTTTTTAAATCGTCTTGAATCCAGTTTGTCAAGAATTTATTGAATTTAGTTTGTTAAACAAGGGACATCGCTTCGGAGCTGTAGCCTATAGTGGAGATCGTTTCCAGATGAGGCCAAGCCTACTCCATAATGAAATACTGTAATTGTTTGCTAGCTAGTGTTTGCTCCACTTTTAGCTTACATTTAATCAGTCCAGCAGGCAAACCCTTAGCAAGCTCTTCATACTAAAACAGTTATATACTGTATACTGTAATGTATACTGCAGTATAGTTAAATCAAAACATTTATTCTAAGTTATTCATTATGGTATTTCCTTTGAGAATATTTCCAATAAGAATATTTTGGATTGTAAAAAATGGCCTTCAGTACATTTCTTATAGATGATATCAGTCTATTCATTATTGCTCTATACGCTGTATGTCTAAATAAATATATTTTCATCTTAAATGCAGAAAATGCACAAATTAGTGTGTAAAGATTCACCAGAATGCAGGAAATTACGTAGTTGATACTCTGAATGTGTGTGTGTCCCCCGGCACTGGTGGTGAGGCCAAAGTGATATCTTTTCATGGGACCCAAAGTCACTGGCAGTGCCCCTGTTTGTGTGTAATGTGAGGTTGCGCACGTGCCAGTGATTAGAGCAAGGGAGAGAGAGTTCACTGCTAAATCAATATGCTGAATCAATAATATTACGAAGTGCTGAGGATTAGGTTGTCTTTTGTGTTGTTAGATCCAGTGTACCTCCGTCAGGTGAGTAAATAAAGCCAATTGTATCGTTTATATTTTTTGTTGATGAGACGTGTCTACTTAGCCCGGAGCGCTAAGCTAGTTATCGATTATGCTAATCAGTGTCTAAAGTGTCTGTTTGTATTGCATTTTGGAGAAGCATATTAGAATTGAGGTATTGTTTGAGAGTAAAGTTGTCTCATTTATTTATTTATTTTTTTTATAAAGAAACCACACACATAAACCCGTTCATATACAGCAACAGCCTAGAGCAGGGGTCGGGAACCTTTTAGACAGAGAGAGCCGAAACCCAACATATTTTAAAATGTGATTCCACAAGAGCCATACAGTGTGTGTCTATGTGTATGTATGTATATGAACACACACTTTATATTCTATGTTCTTTTGGCAGCTTGTCCGAGTCCGTTTTGTAAGCACTGTTTCTTTCGTGAACGCATTTGAATGCATTAAACGGGAGGCAGAGGGTGGTCACGCTCTGCTTTTACGAGCAGTCGCCGAGTTGCGATTGATATAAATCTTGAGAAAACGACAAAGAAGGTCTAACATCATTACTTGGGTTGTTACAATCGTTGCACAGTTGTGCACTCACCACAAGGAAAATAACAAATAGGAACATCATGTGGGGCCGCGTATATTTCCTGGAATAGGAAACCACAATCGGGGATGACCAGGGGGACGTGTCAGTAACAGTGGCCGAGACAGGCGGAGCCTTTCGGGGCGGTCGTTTCCTGAGTCTTGCTCTCCTAAAAGTGGCGACAATTTGACAATCCAAAAAGTCATGAAAGTGAAGCGTCAGTGTGACTTGGGGTACCATGCGGTTCCCTTTCATGGTTTAATTTTCTCCAATGTATTTTTTTATATACTCCAGTTTGCTCGGCATCGAGTCGGGAGGGGCTGACCCCGCTGCTGGCCGAGTGGTGACTTAATGCACGAGGCGATCTCGCCCATCTCCGCGCGACCCGACTTGAAGCATATTATTGCAACGCATATTTGAAGTGTCCAAGATTTATGTGCGAATGCGCCATCAGCTCATCAAAGATGGTTCATGTCATGCGAGCTGGCGAGTTCCACATTTAAGATGAAGGGTTGGCACAGAGCCATATGTGCTCATCAAAAGAGCCTTATATAGCTCGTAGACATAAGGTTCCCGACCCCTGGCTTGAAGTCTCCTTTCAACACAAACTCCCATTCAAACTGTAAATTGTCATACAAGAGAGTGTGCTTTAAAGTTGAATTTGGATTGTATTAATGAACAACTGTTTGATTAAATAAATTGACTCATTACAGTTTCTCTCCTCTTTATTAGACTTTGTTGTTTAGGTTGTTTAAAGAAAATAGATCAGTCATTGACACAATTTATATCAGTGCTTTGCGTACAAGAAAAAAATCCCAAGCATCTTTATTTGGAGAGAGTCAGCGGTGACTTTTAAGCACAGATGCTTTGCTAACCTGTGCACAAAGGCTGCAGGCTTGTAAATATTCATTGTACAAGATGCATAATGATATTTTCCGATAATAATTTAGATGCGTTTATGAGCGGACATTATCAGACAACGCCACTAAAAAGCATCAAATTTGGTAGCCTTGTTTATCATAAAGAGGCCCATTTAAGGCCCATTTAAAAAATACAAGACCCTATGCCCCAAAAGATACCGAAAGTCTACTATTTTGATCTAAAGAAGCCATTTTTACACCATTTTGTCTATTTCCGCTTAAATCGCAGTGACCAAAGTGGCAATGATGAAGAGGCGTGATGTCATCATCCCGCAGGGCTTCACACATTTAGCTTACTCACACTGACATGCCTGCATGTACTGTGATCGGCCTGTTAGGCATGATGATTCACAGCACGGCATTTTACTCCTTAGTTATGGATGCACCTTAGTTGAATTGTAATACTATTCCACCCAGCAGGCTTTGGAATCCATTCATTTCTGTCTTTCAGTACCATCAATTATACACAGACAGCACTGAGGCAAGGTCAGAGCGTCAAAAACATGAGAGTAAAACAATGGAGGTTGTCTGAAGTGCCTCGGAGAAGTTCTTTGTATTATTTAAAGGACAGTAGACATTAAATCCGACCCTCAACAATGCATGTTGTGATGGATGACAGCTTGAAATAATGAAATACATTGTTATCAAAAATATTTTTTTTGTTGTTGTTTGCATACCCATAGACTCAGTGACGTGCGGTCAGGGGAGGCAGGTGAGGCAGAGCTTCACCTGTCATCATGACAAAAAAAATAATTATAGCATTAAATTTATATTAATATTTGTCCATTGCTCTTAATGTATGACTCATTTCAAACATTTTTTATAGTCAAAATCGCAGAATTTGCCCATTTCCTGTTCAAATAACGAAATGAAACGAGAGGTGCGGCAGCAACGAGTAAAGCCTCACCTCTGATTGCGCAATCCATAACAAACTGGGTTGATACATGGAATTGGAGCGTGCTGGTTGCCGTACATCTGCATGTCGCCATTATAATGTTTCCAGATGCGTTTATTTGACCTGATTTTCCACAGTCTGGCTAATGTCTTTAACCCTTAAAGTTTAATGTTTGTTAGCGACATATTTAGTTTTGCTGATGGGAAATAAAACCGCATTGAAAAGGCACAGGTTGCGGCAGATAATACGCTGCCGCACAGAAGGGGGGCGTACGTGAGCCAACAGGTAATGGGCGGCGCCAGGCGAGTCAAGTGCACTGCGGCGAGCCGTTTTGTATTGTTTACTACGTCTACATCGGACTCCCAAAATGGAAGAGGATTATATATCCAAACTTTAAAATTTCTCAAAACTGGACTTTCAGTCAAAAGTGGACCTGATTAACAGAGGTAGACCAACGCCGGAGCTAAAAGGTTTGCTTCAAATTACGGGACAGTCTAAGATAACTCGCTGTTTTCAAACGGAGTGGTACACCCGAAAAGACTGGCTATGTGGCTGTCCTTCGAAAAATCGCCCTTGCTGCTTTCCCTGCCTTTTCTTCTCAACTTCTGCCAATGTCTGGACTAACACAAGATATTGTGACATTAAAAAACTACCACGAAGGCTAAGCAAACATGAGAGCTCGACCACTCACATTTAAAGCCTGATTGCTTTAAAAACTTTTGGAAGCTCAAGGATCGATTTGGCTTTGACAAACAGCGGAAGCTCAGCGGTAGCAGCCACAACGCCCAAGGTAAAGGAAAACCGAAAGAGTTTGAAAGACCTCATTAATGCAACCTGCATCCTAGCTAAACAGGAGTTAACATTTCGTGGTAACGATGAGCGTGTAAGCTCTTCTAAACGTGGCATATATGTAGAACGATTACATGGTTTTGCTAAGAAAGATGAAAGGTTAGCTAGACATTTGGACACATCCACTGTGTTTTCTGCCATGTCAAATAGAACACAGAACGATCTAATTGAAGCAATCCTCTCCATTGAGGCGGAGAGATTTTTTTTAAAGTAAAGGAAAATAAGGAGGACTTTTACAAGAAGGGCGTAGGTTTGCATAGGGACGGTAGGGACATAACACTACCAACTTTTCAGGATGCTAAAATTGTCCCCACCAACTTTTAAGCAACCTTACCTTTTTTGCTTGATATAATGTTCAGTTATATAGAGAATTTAGATCTTTCAATAGTTCCATATGTTGTAAGGATAGAATTGATCCTACCATTATTAAGTGAATTATTTTCATTATGTTTATGTTTGCTAATAAAAACCAGACATTTATTCAGGAAGTTTTCAAAATGTTTCTTTAGTATTTTTTGAAAACAAAGATTTGAATCGAACAGTGTATCATCTGAACCAATGCACGTAAAAGTTATTATCAGGATTTATTTTGCATTGATCATTTTTGCCTATTAATTAATTAGGTTCATATACATGAGAAATGTGGCCCTTTGCCCCCTTCATCCAGTCTGTTTGGTCTTATTAATGTCCCGTCCCCAGCAAAAAGTCTACCTACATGCAGGTTATGCTGTTATATCGTCCCTACGAAAGTTGAGACCAAACCTATGCCCTTCCAAAGTAACGGCGGTTTTTGTGGTGAAGGACAGGCGCAAGACCACAAACAGTTTTCATTTCAATCTCATAAAAAAATAAATAAATAAAAAAAAAGAGAGAGAGAGAGCTTAGATTAAGAAAAATACAATAGAATATTTAAAAACTGAATTTTGGACTTAAATAAAATATCCTTTGTTTTTCTTTTCACACTTTTTGTTTAGCAATCTGTAATAAATTGATTAAAGTATCAGAATTAAAAGTTTAAAAAACAACTGAATATTTCACTAAAGGTCAGAAGTGAATTCTGTGGTTTTGTACACCACTCTTTACTCTCATTTATGTTGCATGAATTATAGAATTGCGACGGCCAACACATTGAGGGTGTAGAGCAAATGCATGTTATTTTCTTACTTTTACGTATCGATAATATGTACCGTGTGCGCGTGTTTTGTGAAGAATGCTGATGAGATATGAAATAACCAGTAGCCAATTGAATAAGCTACCCTTTTTGGTTTATATATTTGGAAATCTGACACTAAAGGAGTCAGTGCCTCACCAACCATGAACCTTACCGCACGTCACTGCATAGACTTCATAATATATTGACGGGATACGGGGTGTGGGGCCGATTAACAGGGGGCCTATCTCCGTCAAAGCTGACCAAGTGGAAACACAGACAAAGAGCTTTTTACGTTGAAAATTATTGGTTAAAAGCAAAAAAAAAAAAAAAAAAAAAAACAGGCAGTTAGCATTTATTTTACGGAAATATGTCAAATGGGCTTCTAGTCTTTAAGCCACTGTGGCGCCTCCTTATCACCACAAAGAGCTTTTTACGTTGAAAATTCTTGTGAATAAATGCCTAAATCCCTGAATTATTCATAGATATGAACATAAAACATTCTCGATTCTTGGTTAAAAGCAAAAAAACGGCAAGTTAGCATTTATTTTACGTAAATATTGTGAATTATGACGCCAATGCCATAGCGGTGAATTTCTCCCATTGATTTTTTTCACAACGTTTCAAAATGCATGCATGGTACGAAAAATATAATAATTACTTTGACTCCTCGAACAAATCACTCCTGAGACAATCCTTCCTGTTTGTATGCGGTACAGCTTTTCCACTATTTCAACCCAAATCCAGTCTTGGATCACTGCATGTGTTTGAGAATAACTGCGACCGACTTGGACCGACTGAAGCGGAGTGTGGGACGCCTCCTTACTTGAAGGCGTGGCGCAGTATTTGGGGAATGTGTCATGTCAATATCATTAAGAAGTCTATGGCATACCATCTCCTACCAACTGTTTTGGGTATTTTATTCTTCTTCTATGATTTATTCTTCTAAAAATGTTCATAATTAGGGTAAAATCCAATATGTAAACTGTTATTAGAGTTCTATTGTTCATTACAAGTCATGCTTTGTGTACAAGGATGACAAAAACGTGAATAATTTGATATTTACCTCAGTCCTTCTGTCGAATCTAGGCGATTCATGTTTGGTAGCAATTTGTACCCTGCCTACTGCCTATAGTTAGCTGGGATAGGCTCCAGCACCCCGCGATCC
The DNA here is from genome assembly GCF_030265065.1 of Corythoichthys intestinalis. Classification (NCBI taxonomy): domain Eukaryota; kingdom Metazoa; phylum Chordata; class Actinopteri; order Syngnathiformes; family Syngnathidae; genus Corythoichthys; species Corythoichthys intestinalis. The sequence goes on from NC_080416.1 coordinate 31,037,581, forward strand.
TCGTAAGAAAAAGCGGCATGGAAAATGAATGAATGAATGAATGAATAGAAAATATGAAGGACAAATATTTAAATGAGCCCTGGAAATTGCAAAAATGACCAAGAAATAGCCACATTAAACCAAAATGCTGCATTTTTTGGACAAGTACCGTAGTTTTTTGGACTATAAGTCGCACCTGAGTATAAGTCGCACCAGCCATAAAATGCCCAACGAAGAGGAAAAAAACATATATAAGTCGCACCGGAGTATAAGTCGCATTTTTTGGGTGAAATTTACTTGCTCAAATCCAATACATAGAAAAGGTATGTCACCTTGAAAGGCAATTTGAAATAAAAATTAGGGCTGTCAAAATTATCGCGTTAACGGCCGTTAATTAATTTTTTAAATTAATCACGTTAAAATATTTGACGCAATTAACGCATACATTTAATGACCGGCTCTCGCATTGCCTCAAACAGATTTCAATGACACCGTTTATGGACATTAAGAGTGAAGAGAATGCCACCGGCCGCTTGGGGGCAGCACAGCGCCGTTCCATACTAACGTTATTCCTTCTAATAGTGGGAGAATTAGGAGTTGTGAGTTGCATTGTGTTATTTGTGCTCAACACATATTTCGGTAAGTTTGCTTTCTTTTAGTGGCAATTATGTGTCTCTTGTTGTATTTTGGGTAAGATGTGCACAGAGATATATCTGTTATAAAGGTGAGTGGACACAGGCGTTCTTTGGACTGCGCCGTTTATTGGCATAAGTTTCGGCAACTCCTTCACAACAAACATAAGTATCATTTAGTGAAAGCACAATAAAACTAATATTCTATCTCTCAAAAAAAACTAATGTTCACAAAAAGAAAAGCACTTCAGTCTGTAGTAATGAGGCCCTATTCTGACACAGCTAAACAACAATGCAAAGTGAACTGGCATAACTCAGACTTTGGTCACTCAATTCTTATTATTGTTATTTTTATTCTTATTATTATATTAACTCTACTTTTGATTGAAAATTTTACAAATTTTATTAAAACAAAAACATGAAGAGGGGTTTTAATATAAAATTACTATAACTTGTAACTATAACATTTATCTTTTGAGAACTACAAGTCTTTCTATCCGTGGATCACTTTAACAGAAATAATGTTAATAATGCCATTTGTGGATTTATTGTTATAATAAACAAATACAGTACTTATGTACAGTATGTTGTATGTATATATCTGTCTTGTGTCTTATCTTTCTATTCCAACAATAATTTACAGAAAAATATGGCATATTTTAGAGATGGTTTGAATTGCGATTAATTACGATTAATTAATTTTTAAGCTGTGATTAACTCGATTAAAAATTTTAATCGTTGGACAGCCCTAATAAAAATACAATAGAGAACAACATGCTGAATAAGTGTACAGTATGACAATATTACATGATGCATTAACAACCAAATGCAAACGTGGCGAACGTATGTTAAAGTAACATAGTGTAGCTATTAAGAGTTATTCAGATAACTATAGCATAAAGAACATGCTAACAAGTTTACCAAACCATCAGTGTCATTCCAAAACACCAAAATAACATGTGAACTGATATAATAATGTGTTAATAATTTCACACATAAGTCGCTCCTGAGTATAAGTCGCACCCCCAGCCAAACTATGAAAAAAAACTTTGACTTATAGTCTGAAAAATACGGGTAGTTAAGACAGTAAGATGTCTGAAAATTGGCAAAAAATGTGAATTGTTTTCCAGAGTAAAAAACGTTTTTTTTGTCATGTCCTACCTTGACTTAACAAAATATAATGAAGAAATCTGATAACGTTTACAACTGATAAGTTATATGTATGTTATAATAAAATAAGAATTTAGACAAGTTTAAGGTAAAAAAAGGTCCTAAACAATTAATTGGTTAACAAAATAGTTGTCGATTAATTTGCTTATTGATTAGTTGTCGATTAGTTAATCGATTAATTGTTGAGCCTCTATTCCAGTGGCTGAATTACTCCAAATGTTAGGTCGCAAATGCCACCACGTTATTTCCCCAGGATGAACACACTTTAAAATTTAGTTTCAAGCTCAAGTTTGAGTTTTTCCAGAAAGAAGAACTTTTCAAACTTGCTATTCCGTCGAATACTGTGGCTCTAAATAATCCAAAATGAAGCTTTAACTACTTTGTGTTTACTTTAGGACGACATCAGCATCCAGAACACTGGAGAACAAAGAGGCTTATTGAGCAGACTCACACAGACGTTTCTGTCACTAAGGGAAGAATAATAAGCAAGGAGTAGAAAATCAGGGAATATTTCAATCTTTTTTCTAATGAAAAAAAGAAAGTGCTCCATTTCACTAAGCTCAGAGGAGTTCAATTGAATGCATCTTAAATTTATCTTCTGCTTGCTTTGTCCTTAACCTCCTTTGATGTCTTCAGAGTTGTTCTCTCTCAATCTAGGTTGGAACTATTTTAGCAAGCTACAACAGAACAGCACAGTTAGGGGCGCTATAGAGCCGACTGAATACATGGCCAAAGGGTTGTTTTTGTAATGAAAGTTGTTGAACAATGGTGGTTCCTGGCACGGTCAGGTTGGGCGGTCGCACTGGGCGGCAAATTACTATGGGCACATGCATGCAAGGTTTACGCGAGTAATTGTCTACTATTATAATTGCCGCCCCTAGCGTTGCAATGACGTCCCCTGCAGACTGCCGTTAATGTCTGCACGCAACCACAAAAGGAGACGGATGTGGGGGGGAAAGGGATTATTTTTTATTTTATTTTATCGGTATGATTTCTGTTCTTAGGAAAAATGTGTATTTGATTATAATGTTGACTTTTGTTTTGTGATGCATGCTTTTATTTCGGTGCAGGAAGCGTAGAGCAGGTACTGTAGTACTACTGCACGCGAGTAAGAGCACATGTTACACAAAGAAGAACATATTTAGAGAATAGCGCACGCACACACACAAGGAAGGGCCCATTTGCTCCCACGAAGAAGTCTCGCAGCTGAGTGAAAGAGAGAGGGGAAAGATTACAGTTTAGCTCGCTTTCTAGCTAGGATTTAGCTCCAATGTCTTGGCGAGGAGCGTAAAACAACGTATAATACATGTTTGTGAATAGTCACTTTGAGATTTAGGGGGTATTTCGGGGTACTTCCGATTTACACGGAAATTCGGGTTACGTCTTCAGCGTGGCAACAGAACTCGTTCGTAACCCGGATTACGAATGGGTTTTGGTTGTTTATTATACTTATGTATACTGTATTTTGTCCATAGACTCCACTATTAATTGACGAGACACGGGGCGCGGGGCCGATTAATAGGAGGCATATTTAAAAAAAAAAAAAAAAAAAAACTTAAATCAAAACCAAAGCTGCTACCGACCTAAAACCAAAACAGGCTTTATATAACCTTAGGCATATATGAGTCTCCATGAGCAGCGGTATAAAATAAATTCAAAGTCATTCCCTAATGAAATTGATTAATTATTTTTTATTTAAGTATAACAAATCTAAAATTCTCAGTTTACGCTAGACGCACAAAAATCTCCAAATGCAGATATAATCACCTATATTTTGAGGATCATTAGCAATATTTAAAATATCGTATAATTTTTTGCCCAAAATAGTTTTTTTTTGTTTTGTTTTGTTTTTTATTAGTGCAAATTTGAGTGTTCAGTAACTAATAAATTACTTGTTATTTTCACATCAGAAACGTAATAGTTGAGGAAAGCGTGCAGAATCAATTCTAAATGATATACAAATAAATTATAAATTCTATATACTATCATAATTTATTATTTATTGAATTCCAATGTCACTATCGGTCATGGGGAGAGATGACCGCTTGAGGACAGCCCAGCCTGTCTCCAGCTTTCCCCTGTCCACCAGCTCGACCCGGATGTCGAACATCACAGAGGGCGGGTCACCACTCTCGAGCTCCACGGCGATCTCCATGTTCACCTGCTGGGCAAGCTCCTACTTGGCCTGGACCTTCCTGGTCAGGTAGCCGGCGTAGTTTCGCACTGCGGCGAGGAGCAACTCGTTCGTCGGCCAGCTCCCTGGCAAACTCGGCCAAGATCTCATCCTCTGTCTCCTCTAACTTGATGCGGTCCAGGTCGGCCTGCCTGTCCCCGGGGAAGAACCCCACGGGCTTTAGCAAGTGCAGGCGCTGGGCCAGCCTATTGCTGACTCTGAAGTTCTTTACGCTGGTTCAGTAATTGGTGCCGCACATGTTGCGGCGTTGGCCAAAAGAATGCCCCGTCGGCTCACAGTTGGCCTTCCCCATGCACACATACAGTACTTGACCCCGGGGATCTTGCGGAGGATGATGTCCCTGCAGGAGGCAGAGCCGAGGCGGTGGGCATCGGCAGCCTGCCGGTCTTTGTCCCTCTCTTCTTTTTCTTTTCCTTGCTGGCCCAAACCTGGAACATTTTATAAAATAAATAAAAAAGCTTGCTGTCGATTCAATTTAACTAAAGTGTGGTTAGATACCTTGCAAATCTCACCAATCTCCTGGAGAAACTTGATGTTGGCCTCTGAAAACAGCATTTAAAACAGCCTCCCTCCTCAACACCTCCTTTCTCTATTTGAAGTTCAAAGAGCAGCAGTACTTTTGGCACTTGGATCATCGTTCTCGTGCCTACCTCTGTATGTTCTTCAGAGACCTGGCAAGCAGCTCGAATTTGTGGAGATTGATCAGGGTCCCCAGCTCCTGGTCAACCGCCTTGTTGGTCAGGTAGAAAGTCTTGCAGCCCACAACGCAGCACTCCTTCCCCATGGTGGTTAAAAGGAAAAAAATTGGGCAGTTATCAATCATTTTATGTAAATATTTCAAAGTAGCAAAACAAAGAGCTTTTTAAAGGGAAAATTCTTGTGAATAAATGCGTAAATCCCTGAATTTTTTATAGATATGAACGTAAAACAGTCTAGATTGAAGAGAGCTAATTCGGATTGGGATCTCTCTATGGGTGCGTGGAATAAAGCCGATGTTGTGAATCCGATCAGAGATTCAAAGAGGCCGTTCAGGATTTATTTTTGGTTTACTTAAGAGAATGATGAGGATAGGTGTGTGTGGTTTTCTGCAATACAGTATAACCATATGCAACATGTCAGTTATACAATACACACGCGCATATGCTGTATAAACATAACTACCTAAATTAACACGATCAGCATTAAAAATATGAATTATATATACTGCTCCCATAATGCATATAATGCTCATCATGGACAATAATCAGCCAACACATTAAGCAGGAAATTAGAATAACAACCTAGATTGAAAAGTGAATTGGAAACATAACAAACTTTTAGCCTCAACAATGTAGTTAAAGCGGCCAACGATTAGCATTAGCAATTAACACAGGGCGGCTAGCATGGATTGTTAGCTGAGGAACTGTCATCAACCAAACGGGTTTATACATTGTTAAGGCACACTTCAACACTATACTTCTCTCATTTACACACAACTTTCAGATGGTAAGTAAACATGACGGTAACTTGGGGAATGAATTAGGAAGGAGAGAGTTACTCTAGCAAGCTTCGTTCTTCTTTAAGGGCCAGCATCGCAACAATTAAACTAAAGTACCCCCCCCACACACACACACAATGGGCTTTCCCACAAGATTCTTGGTTAAAAGCAAAAAAAAATTAAAAAAAATTGGGCAGTTATCATTCATTTTACGAAAATATTTCGAAGTATAATGCCAGTGAGAAATCCAATATGGTGGCAGTAGCAGCCAATTTTTCCCATTGTATTCACGTTTCAAAATGCATGCATGGTGCGGAAAATATAATAACTACCTTGAATCCTCGACCAAATTACTCTTGAGACACTCGTGCCTGCTTCTAGGCTTAAGTTTTGTCCTGTTTCAACATAAATCCGGCGTTAGAACGCAGAGTGAATTTGAGAATTGCTCTCCCTGCCAGGGGCCTGAGCTGGTGTGGGGTGGCCCGGCCTCCTACGCAAAGGCATGGCGCAGTGTCTGGTGAAAGTGACCCGTCAATATATTATGAAGTCTATGGTGGGTCAACCGTTGTTGGTTTTATTTTGGGCAGGGGGTGGCAAGCGTCTTGTCGCCCAGGGCACCATGTATGCTAGCAAAACCACTGCTGTTAAAGGGCAACTGAAGAGCTTTTCGATTTCGTTCTTGAGTGTTTTACTCGGTTGAATTGTATTAAATGCATCATTCGCTTTCTCAAAAATTCACATTAAAAAAATAATAATAATTGACCGCGTAGTTTTTGATTTATGGCCATAGCAACACCTTAGCAACGAGGGACGCGTCGCGCTGCCGACCGCTACCTGATGACGTAGCTTCCAGGGAACTTCGCCACCACTCTGAACACGGAAATATAGCCCCACGCTATCTTCGCCATATATTGCAAACATTTTCTGGGTTTTACTCGCGAGATTCGTCACGTCATCTTGATGTGTAGCGATGAATTGCTCACAGGAAGACTCGAGACTATGAGTGGTCCAAAAAAAAAAAACTTCTCCTGCAAAGGTTTGGACCGTTTTTGTGAGCATGCATACAGGTCCCCAGTCGGTTCATTGTTTACATCATTTCAGCGACGACAGCTTTGAAAACCTACAACAATGCAACCTTGGTTTTACAAAGACGTAAGTAGACCCTTACTGGCTATCCTGATTTTAAAATTTGATGCACTTCCGTTGATAAACGAGGGGGAATCCCACTGCCTGTTTGTTGAAGTGCGACATTTTTTTTGTTGTTGTTGCTGTTGGCCTGTCATAAGTAGATAGGTTTGCTGACAGGTCGTCTACTCATGAGATATTATGAATATATAAATAGGTATTATGTAAATTCAAATGTCCCCAGCACCCAGTAGGTCCTTGGCATATTGTTTTTTGGCCTGTCACAGGGTAAATACAAAGCCTATATATAAAACAATCCACCTACCAGGCCCTAATGTACCAAATACATCTCAATAAAACAATGACTATTGTACTACAGCATCAACATCAAGGTCTGCCTATTTGAAGAGGGAACAATAGCATCAAATAGATGCTGCTTTGACTGGGGCATTTTATTTGATCACCAAGAAATTATTAAAAATTATTAAAATTAGGATTCATCCTATATTTTCAAGCTGCTGTAATTATTATTTTTTCTTCAGGAAGCCAAACATAAAAAATTAAGCGGCGGAAACTTTCTTCCGTCTGCGACCTCAGATGACATTGGCTTAGGAGAAATAAATGTAGCAAATTTTAATGAAATGAAATCATAAACTAGTCATATATACAGTACACATTTTTAAAAGAAAAATCTAGTTACCTTGGTATTTTAATGATTTATCTTTGTATAGAGAACACTTAATGCTACAGAAAAGAGTAAATACATATTTCCCACTCTAAACTGCTTCTCAGTCTGCGTCTTTTGCCATGATCATTTTTCAATGTTGCGCTAGTCCGTTGCTATCCTAACTTTGTGTTGCTTACTAAATTTATGTTCTTTGATGTGGTCCATTGTTTGCTTGGTATAACTTAGCTTTCTATGTTGTGTCACAATCTGACAGCAAAAGCTGATGCTAATTCAACATGAATCTGGGATCACTATTATTATTGTGGCCTATTGAATGTTGTTTCATAATGCAATATAATTACAATATATTATTTACCAATAGAATACATTAAACAGTAGGGATGTCCCGATCCAGGTTTTTGCACTTCCAATCCGATACCGATATTGTTTTGCACTTCCGATCCGATACCGATACTGGCCGATACCGATCTATCTAAGCATGTATTAAAGTTTAAAGTTATTTAGCCTCCTTACTTAGTTGTCAGACTCATGTTGAAAAAGGTTTTAGTACTCTTGATAACAACTAGCCAGCTGAATTAGGTGAGTTTGAATAACACAACGGTTGGTAACAAGAAACTGACCTGTTTATTCAGTGACAAACACAAAACATTATAAATAACAAACAGAAATGGCATAGTCAGTTAGTAAAACGTGCAAATAATATTGTAAACTGTCTTAAAAAAGCAAAACACACAAACAACCTCAGTGGAAAATCCCACAAACCCCCAAGCGATTAGATGCTTTTAATGTTTCGTGCATTAGTTACAAAAATTGTATAAAAAGCCTCTCACGTTTAAAAAAACAACTATTTCAGTATTAAGTTAACATTTTAAAAGAGTAAATAAAATACTCAAGTCCCCATTCTGTATCAGCAGCTTTAAACTACATTCAATTCATTTAATTTTGAGAATCAACTGTTAAATTTGTTAAAATTGCTCCCGTTATTCCATAATTTCCCTTCTGTCTACTTTCGACATGTGAAAGTTTTAAAACTGTTTTGAAGATAGATTCAAGTCGTGATTTTAGCGATTTAGGAGTATTTTAGATAAAAAGTTAATTAGGTTTGCTTGGAAGGTTCACAACAGCCTACTAGGGAAGTCTCCTGCTTTAAGATGGCGGCTGTTTACTAACGCAACTAGTTTTCAATACTTCAATGTTGCTAACACCGTCAAGTCTGTCATTTTGCATCTAGTTCTATATACATATGATATCTATTATCTACAGTAAAACGATGTTGATGTAGTATGTAGCGGCTGTCAGCAGCATTCAGGTATTCTTGTGTTTTTTTATCCAGCGGCATGAGTTGAGCTAAAGCCGTGAGTTGAGCATTGGCATTACCCGGGTCTATGACAAGAATGATGTTTACTCTCGGGGCGCAATGCGGTCCGTTTCTCATTGCGTCCCGAAGACCGCGCTGTGTATTAGTTCCGCTTTACTTGACATATTTCAATAATCGGAATTTGGATGTTTGCGATGTTCGTTCTCGAACCTTCCAAGGCCGAATCGCTCAAGGATGTAATGACGGCTGGGCATGTTGTACCGTGGTTCTAAGTGTTGGATGGTGCGTCTTTACTCACGAGAGATAATGGCTCGTCATCCAGAATGAATTCTTCGGCAATGACTCTTGTTATTCCCTGGGGTTTGGGACTGTCGAGTGCCAGTTTGTCACGCATAGCAAAAGTTTCTGCCAGTGTTAGTTGCGTAGGACCTTTCTTTTTGTCTTCGGTTTTCTTAACATTCATTCATTCATTCATTTTCCATGCCGCTTATTCCTCACGAGGGTCGCGGAGGTGCTGGAGCCTATCCCAGCTAACAACGGGCAGTAGGCAGGGGACACCCTGAACTGGTTGCCAGCCAATCGCAGGGCACAAGGAGACACACAACCATTTCTTATATTGTTTGTGGTGGGATTTCGCTAAATGCTTGATTAGGTTGGTTATATTAAAACTTCTTACAGCTTTACCACTACGTTTGACTTTATTGTGGCATATGTTGCACTCTGCCTCTTCGTCTTTGTCGTCCTTTAAGGTGAAATGATCCCACACAGCTGACATTTTTATCGATAAAGTCTCTCGGTAAATTGGGAGACGGTAATGTAAATGTAGTGTATTGAAGGTGTGCTTTAAAATACGGACCGGATTTTAGGGAAACCGAAGCAAAAACTGGAATGGATTATGTAAATCGGTGCGCTGGAAAACCTGGACCAGACTTTAAAAAAAAACGGGATCGGAAGTCTGGATCGGAATTTTTCCGTGTTGGCCAAGCCGATACCGATGCGCATTTTTTTGCCCATATCGGCGTCCGATCCGATCCAAATATCGGATCGGGACATCTCTATTAAACAGTCAACAAAATTTGTCAATGTTGCTCACAATGTATGGTTTTATATTTTTTAACGTAATTCATGCCCCTGTCAGTGCTTCAGCCTCCTCAAGTTTGGCTCTCACGTCTGGGATCTCCTGATGACACAGGCTTCTTGGAAGGCTAATTACTTGAAGGTTTACAGCAACACCTGAAAAGCAAAATCATTTTGTCATTTATTTGGAAAAATTAAAGAGTTTTAGCTATGTGGAGAGCATGGAAAAAATATACAACCATGTAATCGCATTCTCTCAAGTAGAAAAATCACGATGCTGGATTTAGGCTTACCATTCACTCTCCCATTCGTAAAGTGTTGAGTTGTCAATTGGGGTCATGATGACGTCTGCTTTGTCAAGTAAATCGTCGTCATCTGACGCCTCAGGTTCAAACATGTAGGAATTAATCGTAGATCATCTTTCCTGGGAGCCTTTGCCATCGATAGCGTCACGGAAGAGCGATCCTGAATGGTTACCTTTGATGGAAATATCACTGATATCGTTGTTGCTGCTATGCTAGCTGTGGATACTAGTCTTCTGTTGCGTCGGGGAATTTACGTCACACTTCCGGGTTTGGGAAGGGACATTTAACGGAGTGCAAAAAAAAAAACTAAAAAAACGCTGAATATCCTTGGAATTATGCGTTGATAATGTCATGGTTGTTTTGACGAACTTGTCCAAAGTTTATATTCGTAAAATTACACCAAAATCCAGAAAGCTCTTCGTTGCCCTTTAATTACTCAACTCAGTTAAGTGAGTTTTGAGTCTTCATCTGTTACTCTGTTTCTGGGTTCCATTTTTAACATTGCCTCTAAGGACCATTTTCATCATTAACCTTGTTGAGGAAATTAGGGTCACAAGAGTGTTTTTTTTTTTTTTTTGTGCCGTGTTTCCTCTTAAAAGAGGCTTTCGCCTGTGCTCCAATGATGAATGAGATGTCAACACCCTTTAAACACCCATTAGTTGAGTTTAACTGCGGAAATACATCAGATTTCCAGTCGTTAATCTTCATCATTGTTGACAATTTTTGGGTGGTACGCTTCCCTGGACTAAAGCTGCTGTATCTTCTTTCATTTTGAAAGATTTATGACTTACATTTACTTGTGTAATGAAGGCAAACAAAAATTCTAGACATCACATGACTGTCCATAAAACATGAAAGTCCATGAAAGCCAGTTTCTGTTAGCAACATACAGGATTTCTTAGTCAAATCCACAATGGGTGAAAGAACAAAAACAAATACCCGAAATGTTACTAAAGGCTATTTTGGTTTGAACTGGCTGTATAAGGTAATTTTCCAGTGGGGTGATTCTCATGAAAGCTATGCATTAGGGTAATGAAGGACATTTCCGAAAGCTAACTTTAAATAGCAGAATGCTATGATTATTCACTCATATTTTTTCATCAACAGTTCGAGCTTCCTAATATTTTCTTTATAGTAAAATGTATAATGTCAAAAACATGTTTAAAGTAATGATCACCTATGGTGGGGATAAGGATGTCTCGATCCGATCACGTAATCGAAAATCGGGCCGATCATGGCATTTTTCAGAGAATCGGAATCGGGTGAAAAAGATCGGGTTTTTGATTTTCAAAATATGTTTAGGTTTTTCTGCTTCATGCTTGTACAGCCTCTCACCCTCGTTTCTTGGTCACCAGTGCAGCTTGCATTTGGTACTTAAAGTTAACGATGATTGACCGGTTTGTAGCTTTGATCTGGCAAGTGAAGGCTCTAGCTTTACGATCAAAGGCACAAATGTGTCAATCATCGTTAGGTCAATCTTCGTTGTCTAGAGGCTGTTCTCGGCAGTGTGTGCGTCAAAGCGTGAGGGAATTTGAGTCGACTTATATGAATTATATGAATGTTATGGTTGCGAGTCACGTCATCACTCAAAATTTATATCTTAAGCCCCCCATTTACTGCAAAATGGACCAAAAGGGGGTGCTATTTGTTTGTGCTATGTTTGAGCTAGTTGTTGGGACACCCCTCTGTTACTGAGAGAGTTAGTACGTTTCCTCAGCCACGGGAGTTGGATACGGAAAAGCTGCGAGTGACGTCACCACTCGAAAGAAATATCTCAATATCTATAAAACAATAGCAGCACAGACAAAATATTTTACAGCACAAACGTGGCATAAACGAATGGCACCATTTCTGGTCCATTTTGCAATAAATGGGGAGCTGCGTGATGTCATCACTCAAAATTTATATCTCCACACGATAGCAGCACAAATGAAAGTTTTTACACCACAAACGTAGCACAAACAATTGACACCATTTTTAGCCCTTTTTAATCAAAATAAGGGGCTGGTTGACCTCAGATTGACCCATACATAGACTTCATAATGATATTGACGGGCGCGGGGCTGATTGATAGGGGACCTGCATTGTTGGCGTGGCCGTCAAAGCTGACCGAGTGGAATCACAGACAAAGAGTTTTTCGTTGAAAATTCTTGTGAATAAATGCTTAAATCCCTGAAATCTTTATAGATATGGACGCAAAAAAGTCTTGATTCTTGGTTAAAAGAAAAACAAAAAAACCCAAAAATTATTTTACGTAAATATTGCGAACTATGAGGCTAGTCTGTTCGTCAATGTACCGGCTGCCATATGTAAACAGAGCTTTTCCGGTGAAAATTCTTGTGAATAAATGCTTAAATCCCTGAATTCTTGATAGATATGGACATAAAACAGTCTCGATCCTTGGTTAAAAGCAAAAAAACGTGCAGTTAGCATTTATTTTACATTAATATTGCGAACTATGATGCCAGTCAGTAAGCAAATGTAGCTGCCGCCTTATGTAAACAGAGCTTTTCCGGTGAAAATTGTGAATAAATGCTTAAATCCCTGAATTATTTATAGATATGGACGTAAAACAGTCTCAATTCTTGGTTAAAAGCAAAAAAAACAAACAAAAAAACAACAACGTGCAATTAGCATTTATTTTACCTAAATATGTCAAAGTACAGTGCTAGTCTGTTAGTCAATGTGGCGGCCACCTTATGTAAACAGAGCTTTTCTGGTGAAAATTATTATGAATAAATGCTTAAATCCATGAATTTTTTATTGTTATGGATGTGAAACAGTCTCGATTCTTTGTTAAAATAGCGAAAAACCAGGCAGTTAGCATTTATTTTACATAAATATGTTGAAGAATGATGTTAGTCTGTTAGACAATGTTGTGGCAGTCTTACAACAAATAGCTTTTTACATTGAAAATTCTTGTGAAAAAAAAAGAAAAATATAATAATTACCTTGAATCCTCGAACAAATCACTCCTGAGACAATCCTCCCAGTTTGTATGCGGTAGTGCTTTCGTACTTTTTCAACATAAATTGGTTGGATCGCTGCATGTGTCACTGCCAATAACTGAAGCGGATTGTTGGATGGCCCCCTACTTGAAGGTGTGGCACAGTGACAATGGAATCTGACCAGTCAATATCATTATGAAGTCTACGACCCATAAAAGAAATGTAAACATCATAAAAAAGATAGCAGCACAAACAGAACTTTTTTCAGCACAAACGTAGCACAGACGATTGACATCATTTTTATATAAATTTGCATCTAATGGGGGGCCAACTTCAGAAAGGTTAAAAAAAAGTTTTTTAAAATTCAGCCACCAAATATACTCGCAAAAAGTTTCAAGATGGTCTGTCTAAAACCACAAATTAAGTCTGCCATTTTGGTTTGATGCAGTCATCTTACACACTTCAAGGGTTTTTTCAAGGACAACTACTGTATTACTCACCATAAAACACAATCTTATAATACACTGCTATAAGATTAGCAGTCATTGACCTGATCTGTTTTTTTTCTTTTTTTGCAGGCTTTCAGTTGTCACCGTTTGGAGCTAAAGGTGGCCCATTGGTCAGCCCGAGGGCTGCAACACAGGACATGTGTTGTGCCTCTCTTCTCCACTCGTGTCTTGTGTTGCAGCCAGCGGATTGGCCATCCCTCATTACTTCCAAGTTAACATTTAGTGGAAACAGCCGTATGGATTGTGTAAATATTCTGCAATCTGACTTATTCTTTTCACATTCTCTAGTACCTGGTGGTTCCAATGCATCATTCACAAATGAAACTGATAGCAAAAGTGAGCACTATGGTAATACTTACCAAGAATAGCTAAGCTATGAATAAGCCTAACATCTTCTTAGTTGTGACTGCAGTTCTCAAGTTCCTGACAAGGTCAACAGTGACGAACGCACCTCTGGATTATTAAACCAGCCTTCAAATTTCATTCTTGTGACGTTGGATGTAAATGTTATACAAGAGTTAAAGTGAAAATTAAATATAGTATGACCAGTTCACCTCAAACTGTTGCTCTGCTTGATAGCTAAGCTATTATATAACATGTCCCAGAAATAAACACAAAAATACCTCCTGTTTTTCCCCCATTACTTATTACTTATAAATCCAATCTATCAGGCGGTCGCCTGTCGCGTGCAGGATAACGACGTTCAACAGTCACTTCCGATTTTCCACTCGTGGAAACAGGTTCCGATACCGTTTCAGGTTCCGTTTGTGCATTGGTTGAATTAGACACAATTACAGCAGGATTGTTTGGATTTGACACATCCGGTAAGCTAGACATTTCTGGTATAATTACACTGCTAGCATCATCACAATCAATAGACAGTTCTGGAGTAGTGTCTGGTGTTCCCAACAATTGATCCACATGGCGACGCCAAATACCATCAGCTGTCTGAACTGTGTAGGAAACAGGCCCAGTTTGAGCAATGGTGGCAGGGGCCCACTTTTCCTTACTCTGACAACTCCCGGCCATAACAAAGTCACCAGGTGCAAAAGCCCGGTTCTTGGAATGCAGGTCTCTGTACTTGACTTGTTTCCGTTGATCCATTTGAACAATCTCGCTCAGAGTTGGTGGTTTCAGAAGATCCATGCCAGTTCGTATCTCTCGAGAAAACATTAGGCTCGCTGGCGATACCTTGGTAGTTGCATGCACAGATGTTCGGTATTTGAGGAGAAATTCATGTAGTCTCTGATGGAGTGTACTTTGCCCTTGTGATACTTTGAAAGCATGTTTGAGGGTCTGCACCAACCTCTCTGCCAAGCAATTGGTTGCCGGGTGATAGGGAGCCGACTTAATGTGTTGAACCCCATTGGCTTGCAGGAATTCAACCATTTCTTGTGACACAAATTGGGGCCCGTTGTCTGACACGAGTTGTGCAGGGGCTCTGAAACGACTAAACATCTCCCCTAACTTCTCAATTGCCTTTTCCGATGTGGTTGATTTCATGATAGCTACCTCTGGCCACTTACTATGGGCATCGATAGCAACCAGAAACATTCGATTTTCAAAAGGCCCCGCAAAGTCAATATGAATGCGGTGCCAAGGGTCCTGAGGAAAATCCCAAGGATGAAGTGGGACTGCAGGGGGATTGTTGCGAATCTTCTGGCAAGATGAACAACTTTTTACTGTCTCTTCGATCTGTTTATCTAATCCTGGCCACCAAAAATAACTTCTCGCCATTTCTTTCATTTTAACAATACCACTGTGACCTGCATGCAGTTGCGCAAGCATTTTAGCACGCAATGACTGTGGCACAATCACTCTCCTCCCCCACAGCAAACAACCCGATTGAGTCAAGTACAGAGACCTGCATTCAAAGAACCGAGTTTTTGCACCTGGTGACTCTATTATGGCCCGGAGTTATCAGAGTAAGGAAAAGTGGACCCCTGCCACCATCATTGCTCAAACTGGGCCTGTTTACTGGGCCAGTTCAGACAGCTGATGGTGTTTGGCGTCGCCATGTGGATCAATTGTTGGGAACACCAGACACTACTCCAGAACTGTCTATTGATTGTGAGGATGCTCGCAGTGTCATTATACCAGATATGTCTAGCTTACCTGATGTGCCAAAAATACCAGAAAGGTCTAGCTTACCGGATGTGTCAAACCAAAATAATCCTGCTGTAATTGTGTCTAATTCAACCAATGCACAAACGGAACCTGAAACGGTATCGGAACCTGTTTCCACAAGTGAAAAATCGGAAGTGACTGTTGAACGTCGTTATCCTGCACGCGATAGGCGACCGCCTGATAGATTGGATTTATAAGTAATAAGTAATGGGGGAAAAACAGGAGGTATTTTTGTGTTTATTTCTGGGACATGTTATGTAAGGGGGGATGAAATGTGACATATTTATGTCACACTGTTGTTGCCATAGTGTGCACTTCCTGTGGGTGTGGTATTGCAGTATAAAAGGAATCTCTGTGATGTTTCGGTGATATAGTATATGCTGAGAAGCACACTGAATAAAGAAGTGTTGTTCCATGCAAGTCTCGGCCTTACATGTACTTAGATTAAGGAAGTACATAAGAAAAATGTGTTAGTTTTGTTAAAAACTCAAATTGACGGATAGTGAAGTCCAATCAATTGTTCATCGGCTTTGAGAGTTAAAATCCTTCGCAACATAATGTCTTGTAAGGATTTCTATCTATCTGTTCTTCACTGGTTCACATCTTATTTACATGATAGGGATTTCTTTGTGTCAATCGGAAACCATCAGTCAGAACGTATCAAATTCACATGTGGGGTTCCTCAAGAGTTCATTCTTGGACCACTTTTATTTGACATCTATATGCTTCCTCTAGCTCAGATCATGTAACAGTATGACATCTCCTATCACACCTATGCAGATGACACACAACTCTACATTTCTGTGTCCCTACATGAATATAGTCCCTAGTCTCCCTGAGTAAATGCATTCATCAAATCAGTGAATGGATGTGCCAGAATGTTCTCCAGCTGAAAGGGGGGGAAGACAAAAGTGATCATTTTTGGGCCAAAAAAGGAAAGGTCAAAGATAAGCACGCGCCTTGACACAATGCTACTTACAGTTACAAATCAAGTCAGAAATCTTGGCGTAATTATTCACTCAGACCAAACTCTGATAGCATCTTAGGTTCGTCAATAAATCTGATTATTACCACCTAAAAAATATAGCCAGAATTAAGGGGCTTGTGACTAAACAAGACATGGAAAAACATATGCATGCATTCATTTTTAGTCGCTTGGACTATTGCAACGGTATATATACAGGTCTAAACAAAAAATCAGGAAGCTGCAGCTAGTACAGAATGCTGCTGCCAGAGTCTTTAGTACACTTGACCATATTTCACCAGTTTTGAAATCATTACACTGGCTTCCAGTGAGTCAAAGGATATCCTAGGAAATACTACTGCTCGTCTACAAAACACTTAAGGGGCTTTGAAGCATCTAGTCGTCTGGAACCGGTCTCCTTTTTCCAAGAAAAAGAACCAACAGGGTGAGGCAGCATTTACAGTGGTATGAAAAAGTGTCTGAACTTTTTGGAATTTCTCACATTTCTGCATAAAATCACCATCAAATGTGATCTGATCTTTGTCAAAATCACACAGATGAAAAAACAGTGTCTGCTTTAACTAAAACCACCCAAATATTGATAGGTGTTCCTATTTTAATGAGGATAGTATGCAAACAATGACAGAAGGGGGAAAATAAGTAAGTGAACCATTACATTTAATATTTTGTGGCCCTCCCTTTAGCAGCAATAACTTCAACCAGACGCTTCCTGTAGCTGCAGATTAGTCTAGCACATCAATCAGGACCAGTGTTGTTTTTGGCAGCACTTGAAGTTTCGTTTGAGTCTTTGTCTTTTGGACGATAATACTTATTAGTCTTAGTCATAAATTAGTCATTTCAAAATATGTTGGTCTTTGTTTGGTTTTTGTTGACGAAAACTCAAGGCTAATTTCATCTAGTTTTAGTTGACGTTAGTCGAAATGTTTTTGTTTGTAAATTAAATTTTTTTTTTACAAAAACAAAAATTAAGGATTCCAACTATTTTGAATAAACATTGTCATACGCACACATATTGTAGCGTCTACAAGGACAACGCCAACGTGGTGAAAATACACACTCGGTAGGAAAAAAAAATTCAATTATTTATACTAGGGCTGTCAAACGATTCTATTTTTTAATCGAGTTAATTACAGCTTAAAAATTTATTAATCGTAATCATATAATAATCATTTTCTGTAAATTATTGTTCGAATGGAAAGATAAGACACAAGATGGATGTATACATTCAACATACGGTACATAAGTACTGTATTTGTTTATTATAACAATAAATCAACAAGATGGCATTAACATTATTAACATTCTGTTAAAGCGATCCATGGATAGAAAGACTTGTAGTTCTTAAAAGATAAATGTTAGTACAAGTTATAGAAATTTTATATTAAAACCCCTCTTAATGTTTTCGTTTTAATAAAATTTGTAAAAATGTCAATGAAAAAATAAACTAGTAGCCCGCCATTGTTGACGTCAATAATTACACAACGCTCATGGATGCTTAAGCCCTTAAAATCAGTCGCACTCAAGTGCCAGCAGATGGTGACAAAACTCCCAAAAACACAAGTAACAAGTTGGCATTGCACTGTGCTGTCATTTTAATCTGTTTGAGCGGGGCATGTGCGTTAATTGCGTCAAATATTTTAACGTGATTAATTTAAAAAATTAATTACCGCCCGTTAACGCGATAATTTTGACAGCCCTAATATACCCATCTGGACGCCACAAACTGTATGTAATAAAAAAGTTGTCCGAAAGTTTAAGACTACGCTCGCCATTAGCATTAGCCTAATGCTAACATGAGCATAGCATAGCCTTAAACGAGAATGCTATGCTAACTTTACGAGTTACATTTAGTGTGTAATAATCACTCAACATAGACCTTTAAAGGCTCAAGCAACATGGCATATTCTCTCTAGCAAAGATAAAACAAATCTTACCGTGTGTGCAAGCCTGAAGACTGGAGAGTAGCAGCACGTTACATGAGTGACACAACCAGACACTGCTACGATGCAGGCTAATTGCACATAAAATGTCACACATTATGAACATATGATGAAAACTATGGCGCATTTTCCTCTCGTTGTCGACTCGTCGGACAAAACCTGACATTAGTCTCATTATGTTTTAGTCTCCCAAAGCACGTTTTTAGCTCGTTATTGTCTCGTCAACGTCATGCAAAAATTGTTCGTTGACGAAATATTTTCGTTATAGTCATCGGTAAAGAAAACAACACTGATCAGTACTAATCTTGGCCTATTCTTCTCTACAAAACTGATGTTGTTCAGTCAGATTCCTGGGATGTCTGGCATGAATCGCTGTCTTTAGGTCATGCCACAGCACCTCAATGGGGTTCGAGTCGGGACTTTGAATTGGCCACTCCAGAATGTGTATTTTGTTCTTCTGAAACCATTCTGAAGTTGATTTACTTCTGTGTTTTGGATGATTGTCTTGTTGCAGGTTCCATCCGCTTTTTAGCTTCAACCTGTCTCAGGTTTTCCTGCAAAACATCCTGAAAAACTTTTGAATTCATTCTTCCATTAATGATTGCAAGTTGTCCAGGCCCTGAGGTAGCAAAACAGCCCCAAATGTTCCATTTTTCCTCCACACATGATGTTGTGTGTTACTCCCAAACAACTCAACTTTGGTTTCATCAGTCCACAAAATATTTTGCCAAAACTTGTGTGTCCAAGTGCCTTTTTGTAAACATTAAACAAGCAACGATGCTTCTCTGGATATTCTGCACTGAACTCTTGGCGTCACCTCTCCATTTATAGACAACTTCTCTGACTGTCGATTGATGAGCATCCAGACTTTTAGAGATGGTTTTTTATCATTTCCCAGCTTTATATAAATCAACAATCCTTGATTGCAGGTCTTCAGACAGCTCTTTTGATTGAGCCGTGATCCACATCAGACAATGCTTCTTCATCAAGACAATTCTTACCAGGTGTGTGTTTTATAGTGGGCAGAGCAGCTTTAAACCACTCATCAGCGATTGGGCACATGCCTGACTTAAATTGTTTGGTAAAAATTGCTTTCAGTTGCTCTTTAAGTCTTCTTAGGTAGAGGGTTCACCTACTTGTTTTTCTCTTTCTGTCATTGTTTGCATGCTATCCTCATTAAAATATGAAAACCTATAAATGTTTGGGTGGTTTTAGTTAAAGCAGACACCGTTTTTTCATCTGTGTGATTTTGACAAAGATCACATCACATTGGACGGTGATTTTATGCAGAAATGTGAGAAATTCCTAAAGGTTCAGATACTTTTTCATACCACTGCAGTTACTATGTTCCTCACCTCTGGAACAAGGTCTGAAGTGTGCTCAAACTGTTAGCTCCATTAAATTTGGGCTAAAGACACTTTTGTTTATTACTGTATATTTATAACTGTACTGTATATATATTTCAAATTTCAAGCTATTTGCTTTTTATTCATTGTTGCTGTATTTCCATTTCCTATTTCAATTATTATTATTAGTTTTTTAAATTTTGTATTTTTTAAATTCTTTTGGCGATAATGTGATTTTTATGCATAATTTTTTTTTCCAGTTTCAATTGTCTTTTTTTTTTTTTTTTTTTTTTTAACTTTCTTTTGAGTTAATGTGATTTTTGAAAATCATTTTATCTCTGCTCGTGGATCTTCATTTGATATAAAGCACTTTGAATTGCCTTGTGTTGAATTGTGCATTACAAATAAACTTGCCTTGCCTTGCCATAAATAGACCAACAAAACGTACCAAGAAAGCAATCCTAAAAACTTGAATAGCAATATGCTAAACTCCGCTCTAAATGTGTACCAGTTGTACGTAGTAACGCGTAGCATTTACTTGAGTAACTTTTTTAGAAAAACGTGCTTTTAAGTGTAGTTTTACTAGGCCATACTTTTTACTTTTACTTGAGTAGATTTGTGAAGAAATGTTACTCTTACGCTGCTACTTTGGGCTACACTAGTCGTTACATTTTTTTCTCTTCCACATATTAGATTTTTTTTGCCAGCGATGTCAAGAGTAGCGCTACCAATTTCATCAATGAGACGTCGAAACAATAATCACAGGACTCCATTATGCGAAACAGATGCAAGTTTTCCATTCTATGATCACGCCAGCCTGTTCAATCACGTGGCGTCTTTAAAGCACCGTAAAAATTTAAGTATTAGACACAGATCGCTGGCGTCAACATGACTCAAAAGTGCGGATTTTAACCTCTCTCCCAGTTTTTAATTGGCACCGACTGACCACAGAAAAACGGAGATATGATCCTTTTAATTTCATATTAGGAACTATAAAGGAACTATTTTCTCCACTAGAGGGCACTCATTCTCCTTGGACGAGTGATGCTTCCTCTCTGTAGTTTTTTTTCCTTCTCGCATTGAATTCTATAATTCAATTATAATTTTTTTTTTTCTGTATTTATTTGGCTTATTGTGGTGATGTAATGAGTTATTGTTCAGTTTAATAAGATAACTTTGTGCTGAGAAAAAAATACTATTGTTTAAAAAATGTTACTTGTGTTACTACTAATGTTACTAAAAATGTTACTACAATGTTACTTATTACTTGAGTATTCTTTTCACCAAATACTTTTTTTTTTACTAGTACATGAGTACATATTTTGGATGACTACTTTTACTTTACTTGAGTAACTTTATTTTGAAGTATAGCTACTCTTACTTCAGTAAATTAATAGACTACTCTACCCACATTTGGTTATGACTGTCAACCTAATCATGGGATATAAACACCATTTTGCAACATTCTGATTTGGTTTAATGGTGACGTGTTTTTAAATAAAGCCACTAGATGGTGCTATTTGCTACTTTTTTCCCACAGGCTTTTCTGATGCTCGGACGGTACTTGAACTGAAACGGACACATTCCCTGGGCCTTTGCCTCCGGGTTTATCAGTCTGCTCACAACAAATAAACGTTTTGCTCATGAGTCTGTGGTCTGTTTGCATTTGGGAACCCCTCAGTTTTACAAACCATAACATGGGCCACTCTCATGTATCTCAGTATTAGAATGGTCCAGCAAATATGAGTCAATTTCTTATTTTGAAATGCCACATCATATCCTCATAAGAATTCTTATGATCAGGTCTTGGGGTAGTCAAGTACAGGGATGTCAAACTCATTTTGGTTCGTGGGCCACATTCATGGCAATTCCATCTCATACGGGCTGGACGTGTTTATTTTTGGCCAAATAAGTTAACTCACTGAATGCCATTGACGGCGCTTGACGTCAAATTCATTTTGACCCTCCCAGTTCAAATGGATTGGAAGTCTACTCGTGATAAACTCATTCCAATTCACAGCAGAGGGATGAAAATAGCAAATTTTTCTGTTTATTACTTGTATAGTAGAATATTGTAGAATGATATCCTGACCAGTGTATCGCTAATTGTTGTATTGCCCTATCATGATATCATCGTTATTGTATCGCGGGAGGGAATGTTCCTTCGCTGCCATCCCTCCCACTTCAAACGGATTGGACGTCTATGGCCATCAGTGGCAGCCAATGCCAGGCAGTAAGTTCATTTTGCGGCATTTCACGTCATTTCCCGTTGATTTTCATTCACTTCCTCTTCTTTTTGGGACATTTACCAGTCACTTTCTGATGATTTTGGGCTCCTGATAAGGAAGTGACTCAATAATTTACTCAAACACTAATTGTACAAGCATGTGGAGAAAAAAAAACAGAAAATCACATTTTTTGATTTTTAAAGAATTTATTTGCAAATCATGGTGGAAAATAAGTATTTGGTCAATACCAAAAGTTCATCTCAATACTTTGTTATGTACCCTTTGTTGGCAATAACGGAGGCCAAACTCTTCACAGGCTTTTCACACACTGTTGCTGGTATTTTGGCCCGTTCCTCCATGCAGCTCTCCTCTAGAGCAGTGATGTTTTGGGGCTGTCGTTAGGCAACACGGACTTTCAACTCCTTCCACAGATTTTCTATGGGGTTGAGATCTGGAGACTGGCTAGGCCACTCCATGACCTTGAAATGCTTCTTACGAAGCCACTCCTTTGTTGCCCTGGCTGTGTGTTTGGGATCATTGTCATGCTGAAAGACCCAGCCACATCTCATCTTCAATGCCCTTGCTGATGGAAGGAGATTTTCACTCAAAATCTCTCGATACATGGCCCCATTCGTCCTGGTCCCTTTGCAGAAAAACAGCCCCAAAGCATGATGTTTCCACCCCCCATGCTTCACAGTGGGTATGGTGTTCTTCGGATGCAATTCAGTATTCTTTCTCCTCCAAACACGAGAACCTGTGTTTCTACCAAAAAGTTTAATTTTGGTTTCTTCTTACCATAACACATTCTCCTAGTCCTCTTCTGGATCATCCAAATGCTCTCAAGCGAACCGCAGATGGGCCTGGACATGTACTTTCTTCAGCAGGAGGACACGTCTGGCAGTGCAGGATTTGAGTCCCTGGCGACGCATTGTGTTACTGATAGTAGCCTTGGTTACTGTGGTCCCAGCTCTCTGTAGATCATTCACTAGGTCCCCCCGTGTGGTTCTGGGATTTTTGCTCACCGTTCTTGTTATCATTTTGACGCCACCGGGAGCCCCAGATCGAGGGAGATTATCAGTGATATTGTATGTCTTCCATTTTCTAATAATTGGTCCCACAGTTGATTTCTTTACACCAGATTCAGTCTTCCCAGCCTGGTGCAGTTTAACAATTTTGTCTCTGGTGTTCTTCGACAGCTCTTTGGTCTTTGCCATAATGGAGTTTGGCGTGTGACTGACTGAGATTGTGGACAGGTGTCTTTTATACCAATAATGAGTTAAAATAGGTGCCATTAATACAGGTAACTCGTTAGACCTCGTTAGACTTCGTTAGAAGAAGTTAGACCTCTTTGACAGCCAGAAATCTTGCTTGTTTGTTGGTGAGCAAATACTTATTTTCCACTCTAATTTGAAAATAAATTTTTAAAAATCAAACAAAGTGATTTTCTGTTTTTTTCCCCCACATTTTGTCTCTCAAGGTTGAGGTTCACCCATGTTGAAAATTCCAGGCCTCTCTAATCTTTTCAAGTAGGAGAACTTTCACAATTGGTGGTTCACTAAATACTTCTTTGCCCCACTGTACATAAATATACACATCTTGACACTGTTCGTGGTCAATCCTCGGTTCAAACTCAGTTGTTGTTGAAGCTTTTGAAAGCTGAGGTTTAATGAAACTCTAAATAACCCATTGTGAAATACATTGAAAGGTTCTTGTTGATTTCATTCATTTTTGTTGTTTTATTGCTTTTACAACATTTTAACGGCTAGGTCTTTGGTTTAAAGGGGAAGTTCAGAATTTTTGACGTTAGGCTTAATCTTGAGTTAGAGGGGGTTTAATTAGTCGGTAGAGTTGATTTCACAAATTCTGTGAAGTTTGTCAGTTTTTTGTTAGTTTCAGGGCCCCGGAGTGGCTAAGCTAGCGTGAATGAATGGTGTCTGCTTAGCATGCCAATAGAAATAATATTAACAGATCTAACATAGTCAAATTCAAAATGGTCATTGTTCAAAGTACCCATGCGGCCCCAACAATGTCACACCACTTCATTCATTCATTCATTCATGGCGTAATTCATTTCATTCTGCAGGACTATTTTTTTAGATGCTTAATGCGATGACAATAGAAATGAGTGCTTCGAATACTTGTGCTCACTTTGCACGGGAGTGCTCTTCGTTCCCACAAAAAACATCAGCGGTGAAAAAAAAAGATATATAATATGTCATATCCCCCCGCCCTGCTTTCCTAAACAGCCTGTTTCCGTCTACTTCTCCACAGAAAAACACACGCGGTCACACACACGCCTGCACGCACACCCACACATACATAGCTGGGATGCCTGTATTTAGGAGCATGGGCTAAGCTACTAACTGAGCATATACAGTGGGGAGAACAAGTACTGTATTTGATACACTGCCAATTTTGCTGGTTTTCCCACTTGCAAGCCATGTAGAGGTCTGTAATTTGTATCATAAGTTCTCTTCAACTGTGAGGGACGGAATCTAATACAAAAATCCAGAAAATCACATTGTATAATTTTCAAATAATAAATTTGTATTTCACTGCATGAAATAAGCATTTGATACATTACCAACCAGTAAATATTTCGGCTCTCAGCTCGTTTTTAAGAACCCCTCCTGTTCTCCACTCATTACCGGAAGTAACTGCACCTGTTTGAACTTGTTACCTGTATAAAAGACACCTGTTCACATGCTCAAACAAACAAAATCCAACCTCTCCACAATGGCCAAGACCAAAGAGCTGTGTAAGGACATCAGGGATAAAATAATAGACCTGCACAAGGCTGGGATGGGCTACAGGAAAATAAGCAAGCAGTTTGGTGAGAAGGTAACAACTGTTGGAGCGATTATTAGAAAATGGAAGAAGTTCAAGTTGACGGTCAATCTGCCTTGTTCTGGGGCTCCATGCAAGATCTCACCTCGTGGAGCATCACTGATCATGAGGAAGGTGAGGGATCAGCCCAGAACTAAACGGCAGGACCTGGTCAAAGACCTGAAAAGAGTTGGAACCACAGTCTCGAAGAAAACCATCGGAAACACATTACGCCGTCATGGATTAAAATCCTACAGTGCACGCAACGCCCCGTTGCTGAAGCCAGTGCATGTCCAGACACGTCGGAAGTTTGCCACTGACCATCTGGATGATCCAGAGGAGCAATGGGAAAAGGTCATGTGGTCGGATGAGACCAAAATTGAACTTTTTGGTCTAAACTCGGCTCATCGTGTTTGGAGGAAAAAGAAAGATGAGTACAACCCTAAGAACACCATCCCAACTGTGAAACATAGAGGAGGAAACATCATTTTTTGGGGCTGCTTCTCTGCCAAGGGTATAGGACGACTTCACCGTATTGAGGGGAGGATGGATGGGGCTATGTATCGCCAGATCTTGGCTGACAACCTCCTTCCTTCAGTGAGAGCCCTGAAGATGGGTCGTGGCTGGCTCTTCCAGCATGACAACGACCCAAAGCACACAGCCAAGGCAACTAAAGAGTGGCTCCGTAAGAAGCATCTTAAGGTCCTGGAGTGGCCTAGCCAGTCACCAGATCTGAACCCGATAGAAAATCTATGGTGGGAGCCGAAAGTCAATGTTGCCCGGCAGCAGCCCCGAAACCTGAAGGTTCTGGAGAAGATCTGCATGGAGGGGTGGGCCAAAATCCCTGCTGCAGTGTGTGCAAACCTTGTCAAGGAATACAGGAAACATTTGGTATCTGTAATAGCAAACAAAGGTTTCTGTACCAAATATTAAGTCCGATTTTTGTGATGTATCAAATACTTATTTCATGCAATTAAATGCAAATTTATTATTTAAAAATCATACACCGTGATTTTCAGTTTTTTTTTGTATTAGATTCCGTCACTCACAGTTGAAGAGAACTTACGATACAAATTACAGACCTCTACATGCTTTGCAAGTGGGAAAACCAGCAAAATCGGCAGTGTATGAAATACTTGTTGTCCCCACTGTATCTTTTAAGTTAATTTTATTCCTGACACAGTGTTGCTTTGCCCCCCTGCCACAAAAGTCAAACTCTGCTTATGGATATAAAGCACTTTGAATGACCTTGTGCTGATTTGTTCTATACAAATAAAAGTGCCTTGCCTTTGCTGCGGGCCAGTAAAGATTGGGTATTGTGTCGGGGTTTTAACACCACTACTGCATACTGTACACTGTAAATTGTAATATATAGTGTTTATTTGAAAAAAAAAAGATGCGGAAAGATTGCCTCAATATGATTAAGTAACAGTAGGTCCAAATCAGACCGTTAATATTTACTATAAAACCTCTTTGCAAGTTACCATTAAATATTACTTTATAAAACCAATTCAATACTACTCTTTACGAAGTAAAGTTTTATTAACGTAATTAATTAAACCCTACTCTTAATGGAGTAAAACTTACTTTGACTAATCAACCAAAACCTACTGATTATATGAAGTAAAGCCTACTTTAAATAATAAATGAAATCCCATTCTTTGTGAAGTAAAGATTACTGCAAAATGGATTGAGATAAACAGACAATAGTTATCCACTGATTGGTTACCATTGTAGCAGTTTTTCTAAATCCACCCCTGCCCAGACTGCAGCATTTATGTTTGTCCCCCCCTCTTCTTCTGCATGTGCATCAAACTGATGACTTATTGATGCAGTCTCACCACTCAGTTCTACCCAAAAGCAGCAGTAATTTTCCTGGAAATTCCCCATGCAAGAATTGGATACCTTCAATATGTCACATAGGTTGCCCAGACTGCAGCAGTCCCCACGTCACGCAGCCCAATTAACCAATCAGAATCTATCCGGGCTCCTCTTTCACGATGAAATCGCAAGAAGGGACAGAACGCGTGCCCGGAGGCGGTCTTAACGACCGAGACCACAGAGGTGTTTCGAATCCAATAACAATAAAAAAAAAAAAAAAAGACAGACGAATGATTTAAGAGGTGGATAAAAACCGCGAGATTGGCTGATGATAGTAGAGACGAGACAAAGTGATGCTTCAGCACGTTGGACAGCTCCCTTCTGGAATCGGATTCCCGAAGGTGTTCACGTCACCTCACCACCAGTAAATTTCCAAAAGAACATTTTACAGGTAAGAATATGGCAGTTATGACGATGTTAGATTGCAATCTTGAGAAGCAGGGTAGTAATTTCATGCAGTTTAATTCACAGACCTCTTAAGAGTGGAATAACTAGGGGACTGTTTCCTTTCGGCTGCTTGGCTTGAATTTCCCCGTTTGTTTAATAGCACAATCGTAGGTGCGTGGGCACGTTTTTAGAGGGATTTATCGACGTAACCGTCCGTAAATGTGCTATATTGCATGCACTGCGTGTGCTTTCTTTTGGCGCATTGAGACGTCTTGCAGTTCGCCAGAAGAGAGCGCTATTACACCGTTTTTTATTTGATAGTATAGAACAGAAACCCAACTGCAGGAGGAGAGTTGACTTCGTGTTGCAATTAAACATGAGTTGATTCTTATAGATTCACCGGCCATTTTATTAGGTACACCTTACTAGTACCAGGTTGGACCATTTTTTGCCTTCAGAACTGTCGTAATCCATAGATTCAGCAAGGCACCAGTACAGTACCTCAGAGAGTTTAGTCGATATTGAAATGAAAGCATCACGCAGTTGCTGAAGATTTGTCCATCCATGATGTGAATCCTTCGTTCCACCACATCCCAAAGATGCTCTGTTGTAGCGATGTCAAACTCATTCTCGGCTACATTCATGACAATTATATGGCTAGAATTTCTTGCCAGAACTCCCTGACATAAAGCTCGCCACGGAGCCAGAATGTTTTATTTTTTTGGGGGTGGATGAAGGGTTTAAAGCAGGGGTCCCCAAACTTTTTCCTGTGCGGGCCATATAACTTTTTCCTTCTCTGATGAGGGGCCGGGTCAGTCTGTAACAGAAAAAGTGTGACGATTGCAGGAGTGCCTAAATGTAAAAAATTATTGTTTTTCAGAAAGCCACGATCAAATAATCCTTTCTGAATTTGTCACGGAACAAAAGTAAATAAAATAAAATAAAAAATAATATATTATATTATATTATATTATATTATATTATATTATATTATATTATATTATATTATATTATATTATATTATATTATATTATATTATATAGGGCTGTCAAAATTATCACGCCAACGGGAGGTAATTAATTCTTTTAATTAATCACGTTAAAATATTTGACGCATTTAACGCACATGCCCCGCTCAAACAGATTAAAATGACAGCACAGTGTCATGTCCACTTGTTCTTGTGGTTTTTGGCGTTTTGTCACCCTCTGCTGGCGCTTGGGTGCGACTGATTTTATGGGTTTCAGCACCATGAGCATTGTGTAATTACTGAGATCAACAATGGCGAGCTACTAGTTTATTTTTTGTTTGAAAATTTTACAAATTTTATTAAAACGAAAACATTAAGAGGGGTTTTAATATAAAATTTCTATAACTTGTACTAACATTGATCTTTTAAGAACTACAAGTCTTTCTATCGATGGATCACTTTAATAGAATGTTATTAATGTTAATGCCATCTTGTTGATTTATTGTTATAATAAACAAATACAGTACTTATGTACAGTGTGTTGAATGTATACATCCGTCTTGTGTCTTATCTTTCAATTCCAACAATAATTTACAGAAAAATATGGCATATTTTATAGATGGTTTGAATTGCGATTAATTACGGTTAATTAATTTTTAAGCTGTGATTAACTTGATTAAAAATTTTAATCGTTTGACAGCCCGAAATATAATATAATATAATATAATATAATATAATATAATATAATATAATATAATATAATATAATATAATATTAATTAAATAGATAATAACCAAATAACCCTCTCTGGGTTCTTCACAGAAAAAAGCCAGGAAATAAATAACACTATTGAAAAAAACAAAACAAAAAAAAAAAACAACAACAAAAAAATTGTTCAGGTGGCCGGACCAAATGTGGAGGCAGGCTGTATCCGGCCCGCGGGCCATAGTTTGGGGACCCCTGGTTTAAAGCAAGGGCGTATGTTTGCTTAGGGACAGTAGGGTCATAACACTACCAACTTTTCAGGGTGCTCAAATGGTCCCCAACAACTTTTAAGCAACCTTTTTTGCATTATATGAAGAGTTCAGTTACATTTAGCAGTGCCAGCCCATTTTACCCCCTCAAACGCACGTTTGATTGGCTGATTACCAGAACCCCCACATTCACGCAATCTCGACAGAAATACATGTCAATATGCCGCCTCCTCCACCCCCTTTGAAGAGGAGGGATATTAAGTTTTTTTGTTTGTTTTTTTCGGCCAGCAGCAGCCGCCACTGTAAGTAATGTAAAAAGACGTCAGCGTTGTGGAGGTGGGGAACACGTCACTAATTTTGCTATTGAAAGTCCGACATGCGTCAGAGTTAGCATAAAATTAAACTGTCTGAACTTGCAAACCTGTAAAACTCAAGTAGAAAGCTACTTAGTGAGGTGTCTTCCTGTATGTTTTCTACTGTTAATTTTAATTTAACTGTGTATTCATTAATTAATTTATATATGTGTGTGTGTGTATATACATATATATATATATATATATATATATATATATATATATATATATATATATATATATATATATATATATATAGTGGGGAGAACAAGTATTTGATACACTGCCAATGTAGTTATATATATATATATATATGTATATGTATATATATATATATATATATATATATATATATATATATATACATATATATATATATATATATATATATAAATACTGGCCACTTTATTAGGTACACCATGCTAGTAACGGGTTGGACCCCCTTTTGCCTTCAGAACTGCCTCAATTCTTTGTGGCATGGATTCAACAAGGTGTTGGAAGCATTCCTCAGAGAGTTTGGTCCATATTGACATGATGGCATCACACAGTTGGTGCAGATTTGTCGGCTGCACATCCATGATGCGAATCTCATCCCAAAGATGCTCCATTGGATTGAGATCTGGTGACTGTGGAGGCCATTTGAGTACAGTGAACTCATTGCCATGTTCAAGAAACCAGTCTGGGATGATTTCAGCTTTATGACATGGCGCATTATCCTGTTGAAAGTAGCCATCAGAAGTTGGGTACATTGTGGTCATAAAGGGATGGACATGGTCAGCAACAATACTCAGGTAGGCTGTGGCTTTCCAACGATGCTCAATTGGTACCAAGGGGCCCAAAGAGTGGCAAGAAAATATTCCCCACACCATTACACCACCACCACCAACCTGAACCGTTGATACAAGGCACGATGGATCCATGCTTTCATGTTGTTGACGCCAAATTCTGACCCTACCATCCGAATGTCGCAGCAGAAATCGAGACTCATCAGACCAGGCAACGTTATTCCAATCTTCCATTGTCCAATTTCGATGAGCTTGTGCAAATTGTAGCCTCAGTTTCCTGTTCTTAGCTGAAAGGAGTGGCACCGGGCGTGGTCTTCCGCTACTGTAGCCCATCTGCCTCAAAGTTTGACGTACTGTGCGTTCAGAGATGCTCTTCTGCCTACCTTGGTTGTAACGAGAGGTTATTTGAGTCACTGTTGCCTTTCTATCAGCTCGAACCAGTCTGCCCATTCTCCTCTGACCTCTGGCATCAACAAGACATTTCCGCACACAGAACTGCCGCTCAGTGGATATTTTTTCTTTTTCGGTCCATTCTCTGTAAACCCTAGAGATGGTTGTGCGTGAAAATCCCAGTAGATCAGCAGTTTCTGAAATACTCAGACCAGCCCTTCTGGCACCAACAAGTCAACCATGCCACGTTCAAAGTCACTCAAATCACCGTTCTTCCCCATACTGATGCTCGGTTTGAACTGCATGTCTACATGCCTAAACGCACTGAATTGCTGCCATGTGATTGGCTGAGTAGAAATTAAGTGTTAACGAGCAGTTGGACAGGTGTACCTAATAAAATGGCCGGTGAGTGTATATATAAAATGATGTAGAAAATAAATACTTTTTTTTTTTTTGCAGCTTATGCACCCCCCCAACAAAAACACAACCACTGTAAATTTCCTTTATAAGAAGCAAGCATTTTGAAAAATGACTTTCTCCCTATGAAAATAATTTTAAACTTTTTTCATTTTTATGTTGTGACCAGCTACTTTTGAGAAATGTCCCCAATCTGTTTGGTCTTATTAATGTCCCGTCCTTGGCAAAAACTGTACATGCAGGTTATGCTGTAATAGCGTCCCTACCAATGTTGAGACCAAACTTACGACCTTGGTTTAAAGCAACACTAGGTAACTTTTCAACCTTTATAAAAATATTTTCATAACATTTGTGATAATATGTCGACTGACAACTAGTTGAATGACACCTCTTTTATATCTTGAGTGGGTCTGTGTTGCTTTCACCGGCACTAATTAACTTTGAGGAGGGTGGCAGGAACCCTGCCACGCCCCCCCACCCAAAAAAAAAAAAAAAAATGTGCTGACTGCTTTACGGCATACGTCACTTCCCCCTTTTCCCATTGATTATAAAGACGGAAATCGATGTGAACACTTTCGCGCGAATTCTGCAAAGATGGCAGAGCAACAAAAAAGACAAAAAGTTTGGTCTGAGGAGGGAAAAAAAGAGAGGCTACCAGGATATACAGAATAAACATGGGCCCGGATTTAACTCGCTGGCGTGCCGCCCACCCGGTTAGCCACACTAAGCCACAGGGTTGCTTACCATCACCTACTATTGTTTAGCCACAATTGGATTCATTACCTTAATACTATTTGTCCATCACACAGCTGCTGGAAACAGAAATGTTGTTTAATCCATCTGCAGGTGACAGGGAGATCATGATTTTATGACGCTGTTCGGTTGTGCACTGGTTCTCGTGGGAAATGCAGCGCTGGTCCTCATGGGAAACACAGTCATCCTTAAAGTGGAAGTTCAGGATTTTTTACATTAATTAGCGGGGGTTTAATTAGTCAATGGAGGTAATTTCAACAAATTACGTTTGGTTTGCAAGTTATTTGTCAGTTTCAGGGCTTCGTAGTGGCTAAGCTAGTGCGAGTCAATGGCACCATTATAGCACGCCAATAAAAAAACGCATATGCACACATGAAAATCATCAATGACCCATACAATCGATAGTGTTGGTTATGTTTTCAGGAGAAAGTTATTCAAACTTACCATTGAATGTCAATAATTGCAGTATTAACAATAGCAGTAAGGACACCTAATGAAATCTGTCATAAGCATTCAGTAATGCCCATGATAGTGTCATGTCATAAATTTGACCATTTTATGACAGTCTTATGACACCACTGTCAAATTAAGTGTTACCAAATACCATAACAAGCAATTAATGAAACAACTGGAACAGTAACTGAATAAATAATTAGCACACAACATGAATTTTTATTGTTTTGATTTACATCTGTAGCTCTGTAATGCATGCTAGGAGGCACGTGTCGCCTATTAACCCAAATAAATCAACAAATAAGCCGCACTGGACTATAATCAGCAGGATTCAAAATGAAGGAAAAAGGTAGCGACTTCTAATCTGAAAATTACGGATAACTTCAAAGTAAAAGTCCGCTAGCTTAAATGCTATAAAATGCTAACTTTTTTTTTTTTTTTAACACATTTCCACCAAAAAATGCCAAATATTCCTCTATAAACTAAATTATAAATGCATGAATAAACATATTAGCTCTAACAAAAACTTACCTGAGCCTTATGCTCTCTTTAACAGGGAGCAGTTGCTCTTCAGCCAGACAGAAGTTATCTCATATTCACAGTTGCCACCAGAGGGCAGTGGATCCTCCCAAAATGAATAAAACTAAAGCCTGTACAACACTTTCAAAACAAACCACAGCAATGCCACTCTAACTAACCGATTAATTGAAGCACCAAAATTGAATTCGAAGCATTTTTCTAATCGAATTACTCGATTTAATCTATTAACCATTGCAGTACTAGCTGCGGTGAACCATACTGATACTGTTCACCGTCAATCAGAGCGGCGCCTCTCGTTCCCTTTAAACATTTAAGGAATTTACAAAAATAGGGCCCAAAAGTTAATTGGATTTTAACACACACATTTCTTGTTTTCACAGTCAAACTCCAAAGATGCCAGGAAACCTTTCAGTGTGGGTTTCCACAACAGCATATCCTCTACTCAACAGCTCTGTCCTCTCTCTGCTGAATGTCACCTCTCCACACTGGGAAGCACCAGCCTTCACCGTCGCCGCCCGCTGCCGTGTCGCTGCCACTCTGGTGCTCTTTGTTTTTGCCGCTCTCAGCAACCTCTCAGTTTTGATCAGCGTGTGCTGGGGCCGTGGTTATCGCCTGGCGGCACACCTGCGCCCGCTCATCGCCAGTTTAGCATCGGCCGATTTGGTGATGACGTTCGTGGTGATGCCACTGGACGCTATTTGGAATATAACGGTCCAGTGGTATGCTGGAGATGTCATGTGCAAGCTGTTGTGCTTCTTGAAACTGTTTGCCATGCATTCGGCCGCATTCATATTGGTCGTGGTGAGCCTTGATCGATATCGTGCCATTCTTCATCCTCTGGATTCTTTGGACGCTGGCCTGAGGAACAAACGCATGCTGCTGGTCGCCTGGACACTGAGCTTGTTGCTCGCCTCTCCACAGGTATGCTACGATCAGTCTTATTGGTGACATTTCAGAACACATAGTCTACAACGAACTGAGTGAGCGAAAGACGTCTGCTTCAGCGGGCACATCCATACAGTCTTGCAAATGAAAGACAGGCACAGTTTTTAATGATTATGGTGCTTGTTAAATGCAAAATGTCAAATTTACTATTGTTGGTCACTTTTATTTTATTTTGTTATTTTATTTTCCCTTCAGGCATGTCAAATCCAAACAAACATACAGCATTTATATGTGTTTACAATTAATTCAATCCGAAAAGAAAAGGGCTGACGGGAGAAGCCAAAGCTTATTGAAACTCGTCCCCAGTATACCATATAGGATGCAGAAAATATCGAACATCAATTTTTGACATTCAGATTTTGTCATCATCACAGGTTTTTAAAAAAAAAAAAATTTTATTCTATAATAACCATCCCCTCTGATTGTTCATTTTCCCAATAGTCTCTTGTCGATCGTGGCAATGTGCTTGTTATGTTGATTGGATCCAGTACATTAGTTCATAATTCAGTAATTAGTTTATTCAATTGATTCAATCCAGAAGATAGGGAATAGCTGAGGACCGTGTCCGACACCCTCCTTTTGTCGACTTAATCCTCGTCGCAGTTTTCGTTCCTTGCTGACTCCCGACGAACATTCATCTCAAGGTTGCGCAGCTTCGTAGTAGGTTGCAACGCCATTCTGTTTGTGGACTCATGGCCTGGGGGACTGGCGTCGCTAGGTCCTTCAGGCAACCGGGCTTTCACTGGGATCAATTCACTCAGTGCGTCCGTCACCTTTCACTGTAGTCGGGCTGACGGCAAGCACTTCATAAGGACCGTCCCAGCGATCACTGACCCACCTGGCACAATCAGAAACTGCCAGCAGTGCACCAAAAGGAAACATCCTCAATATCGTTCCACTTCGAGTGTGGTCAGACACAGCGGCCGCCATCTACCCCAGCAATCCTCCACAATATCCAGACTTTAAGGTGTTTTCCGAGCAGGTGGGTTGTCCAGTTTCTGACCGCATTGTAAAGATCTTGGGCAGGACAGTGGCAAATCGACCAGTTCCATGTCGTTACAGAATTTGAAGAATTTGAAGTCAATTGTCTGTGCATTTACAGCCAACGGATGATATGTCCTTGTGAGTTCTGTTTGGATTGGCTTTGAGTCACTTTTTTTGTTTTTTTTTGTGTTTTTTGTGTGTG
Organism: Corythoichthys intestinalis; assembly: GCF_030265065.1. NCBI lineage: Eukaryota > Metazoa > Chordata > Actinopteri > Syngnathiformes > Syngnathidae > Corythoichthys > Corythoichthys intestinalis. The sequence continues at coordinate 31,072,486 of NC_080416.1, forward strand.
TTTTTTTTCCTCTTTTGTTTTTGCCTTCCATTGTTTGGGGTACACTTGGTTTTGCTTCCAGGTTTGAGTTGCCACCCAGACATTATTTAACATTTGTACAGTTCTTATTATGTCCATATCCTTTACAGTATATTTAAACATATTTTAAGCCAAGGCGCATTTTTTCCTTAAAAATTTTCAAGGCACACCACAAGCAAAAGTATAAAAATGCCCAGCAATAGCCCATATTACAGTTTTTCTCAGTTGCTTGAGTACGTTTCCCAGACGAGAATTTAAATTCTCGAAAGAGTTTGTGCATTTCTCAAAACACGTCACACAAGTAGCAAAAGAACATGGATTACCTGCATAATCCTTTTTTTGGTGTGAGTATAATTCTTTGTCTTTCGCTCCAAATTAAATTTCTGTGTCAATGAACACGTCAGTGCTGTCTGAATGAAAAGTCCTTGTTTCATTGTATGCAGACAACACAGTCAAATTGCTTTGTCATGCTCTCAATATAACAGTTACTCTGGTGGAAGGCTCTGATGCTGAAGATGGTTTACGTAAGTTTTGATGAAAATTGCAAGTTACACCTTTGTGTGTGGGAGATTGATTGCAAGGGACTGGACAAAATCTTTACAGACCATGTCAATGCGATACAGAAAGCAAAAGTATCCCGAACAAAAAAATAAAATAAATAAAAACTAGAAATGTGAACATAAGACAATCAGCACACTAATACTTCAGTTGCTGTTATTCAACCATTCTTTCCAGACATCTTGACGTTCCTCTCTGTTTGGCCACAAATTTTCATCCACGTCAACAGATGTCCTCTCTTGCTATAGACCCTACCCACCGACGTCACAAAATCATGTGCCCGCTGTATGGTTCCGCCCCCTTGTCCGTCATTTTGTGTCTGTATTATCAATGGTCTCAATTGATCGAGCAATTTATAATGCATTTCATGGAAGACCCGGTGCTTTCGGATGCCGTAAACTCACTTGATGCGTTGCATAAAAGGCGTTATGTGGAAAAGCTTCAGTTTATCCATTCGCCAGATCCATATTTGATGCCTAAATCGATGTTTTTCGACCTGCTGTCTCCGCTGTATTTGCCTGACATCTGCTAGCTACCCTGATATGTACAACTATCTTGTCCACACAAAATCAGCCTATTCTCACGAAAGTTTGAAAAACTTCAAGAGCTTGGAGTCTTATAAATACTTCGTTGCTGGTTGGGTGAAACAGGTCCTCGTCCACGAAAATTCGGCAGGAATCTATCTTGTGCTTGGAAAGGTGAGTTACGAAATTTTCAATTCAAAATCTTTTGTTATTGCTAACATCCACTGTCAAGTCTAATGTATTTCATGTCGTTTGCTTTTAATGTTTATATGGTTTAGCGATAGCACTCTCACTACATACATACGTGTATGTTGTCAGCGATTAGCCTAGCAATGATCTTAATTGTGGTTGTCAGCCCCAAACCCTCTAAATATATATTAAATGCATCTTACCAGATATAAAATGACTACTACATAATCTGTGGTAATCGTTTGGAGCCCAGTTTTCTCGTCGAATTGCAGCAGCCCATCTCGCTCTCTTCTCTCCGGGTCTGTCGGAATCCGGTAGAACTTCAAGTCTCTCCGTCTTCTCCGTTTATCTTCTCTGTTATTGCAACCGACCGCCACACACGCCTTCACCATTTTGATTATTAATGTTAACGAGCAGAAAAACACGTCGTAAATAGGAGGAATGTACGTAGCCGTAACAGGTAAACATGATGTGTTGACGGACAATTGGGCGGCACCAGTCAGGAGGAAGGAGTTGTGACGTCATGTGGGTAGGGTCTATACAGTATGGAGAGAATCTTCTTGAATGCCTTACCCAGCCTCTGCAGGCATCTGCTGTGATGTCACTGCATGCTGCATTCATGGTATCCAGGAGAGTCATCTGAGTGTGAGGCTGGGATCATACACTTACCATCTACATGTGGAGAAAAATTCTCCTATGGGATTGAGGAATAGGGAGTATGGTAGGAGGAACTCCATTACCATTCTGTTGTGGGTTGCAAACCATTCCCTGATTGTGTTGGCGTGGTGGAAACATTGTCCCAAACTATTATAAATTTTGGCTGGTTAAAGTAATTTACGTAACACATGTTGACATATTCTGACAACATGGTAATCCATTTTGCATGTACGTATATACTTATGCAATGAACAAATGACTAAATGTTGTCTGAGCAGAGAAATGTACTAAAGCAATTGAGAAAACTGTAACCCGATTTTAATGTGACGTGATACGGAAGTGTCCCCATACCAGCGGGAAGTAACCCATAATGAACAGGAAGTGACCCCAACATCCCTCAAAATCAACATGAACTGATGTGATATCAACAGGAAGTGACCCCGAAATGCCTCAGAAAGGAACTGACCCGATATACCAACCAAAGCTACCATTGCAATTTCCCAAGAAATTGCATTTTCTAGCAACAAAATAAAATTTTGTACTAAATAGGAATCAAACAAATCAATTAAAAACACATACATAAGAACAAAGAACAACAAAATAACTCAAAATACAGCCATTATTATTTGTACTAGTATTATCAGTATTATCAAGTATTAATGAACACTGTTTTAAAAAAAAAAAAAAAATCCCCAAAACATCACATACCCAAACTGTCAGAAAAAAGGTCGCAAATCAATGCATGCACGGTTAGCTTGTGCATGTACTACGACGCATGCGCCACTCACATCTTTTCGATACTCACATTGGGTTGCGACACCCTGTACCTCCACCAACAAGTGCTCAGCTACCCAGTGACTTAAATGACAATACACAATTTCAACCAAGACTGGGTAACTACTCAAAGCGTGCATTTGGCACAACATTAAGATCCTTCAATTCCTGCCTGGTTCCGCACACGACCATGGCTGGAGTATTCTATTGCACGAGATGCCTACTTCTGTTTCCGCTGTTGGAATATTAGGGGAGGTGTGCTGGAGCATGATGTGTACATATGATGCCTACAACTAGCCCTGATGGGTGCTGCACATTTTGTACATTAGGTGGCGGTATGCACCTGAAAAGTGATTGCAAGAAGAAGAATTTTAACGCGCGTGCGCAGTACCGCTACCGAATTGCGACCTGCTGTTCACATGACTCCCCTTATCACCTTAGGAACATCGCGGCATGTAAACAAATAATCTTCTTTTGATTAATAGCGGATAGTGAGCAACTTTCAGGTGCATACCTCCATCTAGTGTCTTTCAAGAATTTAAACAGTGCATTTTAAACAGTCTTCCACTCCGCTCGTCCCAAGTAAACCCTTCAGAGACCAATTTCACCCAAAACAAGAAAAGAAAGAAAAAAAATATATTTATTGTTTAATCTATCACGTACAGTGTTGGGCAAGTTACTTTAAAAAAGTAATTAGTTACATTACTCACTACTTCTTCCAAAAAGTAACTGAGTAACTGAATTACTCTATAGTAAAAGTAACTAGTTACCAGGGAAAGTAACTATTTCCGTTACTTTAAAAAGAACTTGTATGTCAAAGAATTTGAAATTTTCTGAGCAGTATTTGAGTCAGTGGAATAGAGAAGAACAGACAGGTAGTTAACTTGTTAGGTGCTTCAGTAGATTTGAATTGCTTACCACAGATGTCGACAAAAGCTTTGGGGGACATAAATTACACATTACATGCAGGTTCTTTCCTTTAATTTCGACAAACTTTAAATAGTGTCTATATCTCCACCTCTTAAAGGACAATTTTTCTCCTGAATGCTCTGCCATCCCGACCCTGTGCATCTGTTTTGCGTGTGTGTGTTTGCCGCACGCGCTGTTCCGGTTTGCTTGTGAAATCACCGGCTCTGATTGGCTTACCACGACATAGGACTCTAACCCTCAGCCAATCACAATCACTTCCATTGCATCTCTCGAGGGGCTGCATTTAGGTAGGCTCGTTTCCCGACAATTCACGTCACCTTCCAAACGTCTGCCGTCCCCAAGATGGAAGCAGAATTATTGCTGGCTGATAGTGGGGGATGGGAACGAGGCTAGCATCAGGTGTAGCAAACAGAGAAACATTATCAAACTTTGGGAAGCATTGTCTAATTGAATGAGCAGGGACAAACAGCTTGGAGTCAGAAGTATGTGCGCTATTCTCGAACCTGAACGCACCCCAAGTCTTGGATGACAAATCAACAGAGCAGAGAGTCGACTCGACACAGCTGGTAGTTTCTTCTATTTATTCAGAGTAAGTAACGCACCGCTTTTGACCGTCAGTAACGGTAACAGCGTTGTAACGGCGGAAAAAGTAATTAGTTAGATTACCCCGTTACTGAAAAAATAACGCCATTACGTAACGGCGTTATTTATAACGGCGTTACTCCCAACACTGATCACGTACATATCTATATCTTCGTCATCCCTCGAGAGAAAATGGCGTGGGTTCGCACATGCTCAGTAGCAATCCGTCACAATTGGGTACTGACTTGCTCGTCTATTTGGCTCTCTCTATTCGCATTGAGCTCGCGTCGACATATGACTACGCAAGCAGAAAGTGCATGGATTATCAAACATAAAAACACCTAAGATTCAGCAGAGGGCGAAAAAACACCAGAAACACAGGCAAGCAATAAGAGGACATGACAGCACTGCCATATTCATATATGGCCAAAACCGATAATGAAAAACTGATGTCAATATTATCCAGTGTCTTTTTAAAATGCTTTTATCAGCCGATATTATCGGCTTCTTCTTCCTGCCTTCGACAGGGGCGGACGTGTTTCCTCCCTGCTCCCGCTTGCTGCTATCTTCGTCAGTCTAGTCTCTCTGCTTTTTTTGTATTTCCTCTGTGTATCAATTGCGCTGGTCTCTCATACGAAAATGATCTGAGTAGTTGGTCCCTTAGCGCAATTGACAAGAATTTTCATGGGATTTTTTCAAGATTTTTTTTCTGTCCTATCGGTGGAGATATCGAGAATATTTGGCTATTTGGTGTGACGGTTGTGGGGTTCTGTTTGCTTAGGAGGTGCCCTGCTCGACTGGAAAATTTCCAAGACGGCAGCTTTGAAGGAAATCAAAAAACTTGACCACGGATCAAAAAGTGCGATTCAAGATCGAGTCGAAGCTTGGACCGAGGAAGGATGGAGGAAAGTGGATGCTACCTTGCGCCAGGTGACGGAGCTGTAGGGGCAGGTGACGGAACCATCGAGGCAGAGCACAACTATTGGCAATGACTTAAGGGACCTGAGATCTCGCCTACGCATGAGGGGCGCGAATTTGACTGAAGACCAACTGTATTTGGACATATAAATTATACGGCTTAATTCGATTATAATTTTCCTTTCCCTTTCCCGAACACCCTTACCCCACCCCTCCCTTCTCCTGGAGAGAGCCGCGCAGATGGCCCTATCTCTTGCCCTTGATCTCTTCCCAAGGCCTGCGACTCCTATTTTGTCTACATCTGCATCTTGTGAGAGCTGGTGTCAATGACAAATAAATCTCTGAATCTGAAATCATTGAATGACTGAATCTGAATCTCTACTCTGTAATATCAGACAACCCTAATTGATATCATTTCTATTCGTAGTGGGTAAATGTGGCTAATAAATATTTATAGTAGAGCTGTCAACGATTGAAATTTTTAATCGAGTTAATCAGCTTAAAAATTAGTTAATCGTTATTAATCGCAATTCAAACCATCGATGAAATATGCCATATTTTTCTGTAAATTATTGTTGGAACGGAAAGATAAGACACAAGACGGATATATACTGTACATTCAACATACTGTACATAAGTACTGTATTTGTTTATTATAACAATAAATTAACATTATTAACATTCTCTTAAAGCGATCCATGGATAGAAAGACCTGTAGTTCTTAAAAGATAAATTTGAGTACAAGTTATAGTAATTTTATGTTAAAACCCCTCTTCATGTTTTCGTTTTAATAAAATTAGTAAAATTTTCAATCAAAAAATAAACTAGTAGCTGGCCATTGTTGATGTCAATAATAACTCAATGCTCATTGTGCTTAAACCCATAAATTCAGTCGCACCAAAGCACCAGCAAAGGGAGACAAAAAACACAAGTAACAAGTGGACATGTCAATGTGCTGTCATTTTAATCTGTTTGAGTGGGGCACGTGCGTTAATTGCGTCAAATATTTTAACGTGATTAATTAAAAAAACTAATTACCGCCCGTTATCGCGATGATTTTGACAGCCCTAATTTATAGTAAAGATTAAGCCTGAAACACAACATCTTGAAAAATGACGTACTGCATACCTGTAAAGGTTAAAGCTAAGACACATGGCCTCTGCAGCCTTTGTTCCCCGCAGTCGCTTCTGTGAATACAAGGAGCTAAAAATAGAGAAAGTGAGCAGCTTGTTGAAGCCCCGAGCAGATTCAGTCATTGATAGATGAGAAGGGTGGATAATGGGCTGACAAGGAGTTTACATTTGGCTCCCTGCCTGCGTCAATTGAAGCCCAGTAGCTAAACCATGTCACAAGTCCAAGTGATGGTCCTTAATTTAATACGTCGAGGAAAGAAAGGCACTACTCAGATCAAATACACCAACTTTCTTTTTGTGTTTCAGACAAGGATATAGGTTTGGTCTCAACATTGGTAGGGACGATATAACAGCATAGCCTGTATGTACACGTTTTGCCAGGGACGGGACATTAACTCATTCACTCCCAGCCATTTTCACCGGTGCAACCCCCTTTGCTCCCGGCCGTTTTACTGGATTTTGACTGATTTTGCAAGGCCCGCAGTAAATTCTGTTCTATTGCTATATAAACATGAAACACACCAAAAGAAAGATTATACTCTCTTCTTTCAGCAGGAAAAAAGTAAGTTCATATCTTTTTCCATTCTTCAGAAATCAGTTTTGGAAAATAGATTAGTTTGAGCAATTTTCCAATTTCTGATGAAAAAACAGAGAAATTGAGCTTTTTGTTAAAGCATACATTTCAAACATAACTTTGAGTTTAACACAGCTATTTTTTGCTTTAGTTACATCCCAAACATCTGAATAATGTTTTCCTTTTACAAAATAACATAGACAACAAGACAAATAGAGCTTTTGATAGCAAAGTAACAATTTATTTACACATAACTAACTAAGAGATGACGCTGTTGTGGCCGCGACAGCTGAGTAAACTTTTCCGTCATCGCCGCCTGTCTCATAAAGATGGATTTTTTTTAGTCCCTGCGGGGTCTTCTCGGCGAGCAGCACGGACTCAATGGCATCGTCTGCTGCTCTGGTGGTCCCGGTCGTTCTGCTCGGTCGTCCAGTGCCTGGCATCCTGGGCGTCCTCTAGTTAGTTCTCCATTCGGTCGTCTTCCGCCGGCGCCCTGGCCATGCGGCCCTGCCGTTCGTTGCCATTGAATCAGGTTGCGGGCCTTACCAAATGCGCTACTGCCATCCAGTGGCCAGTTTTATTGCTTTAAAATGGATTTTCAGCTTTGTGCTTTGTAGCGAAATTGAATCAGAACCCAAAGATGTCGCTTGTAAAAAAAATAAAAAACGTAAAAGACGTATAAAATAAAAATAGAACGTATTTATACGTTTTTGGGAGCAAATGAGTTAATAAGACCAAACAGATTATTGAACGAGGGTCAGGGCTACATTTCTCACAAATATGAACCTAATTAATTGATAGGCTAAATGATCAATGCAAAAATAAATCTGTATTGACTTATACTAACCTTCATGTGTATTGGTTCAGGCAGTACAACATTCGATTCAAACCTTTGTTTTCAAAAACTACTAAAGAAACGTTTTGAAGTGCAAGTACCTTTATTTAAAAAACGAGGAGCTTTCCAAGAGTGGGTCCACTTCTGGGGTACACTGGAGCACCCTGATGAGATTATTATTAAGATGTTTATCATATATTTGCTTTAACCCTATATATTTGTTTTGTCTTGAGGAGGCCTCTTGCCTACTCAAGGTCAGGGGCAACAGAGACAGCCCTGCTATGCTGAAATGTGCTGACACACATATATGAATCCCCACCTACATGCATACACATAGCCAAACAAATTCATAGAGATGTCGCCCGCTTGGTTCCCTATCCTTTTTTTTTTTTACTTTGGGGGGGGGGGGGGGGGGTGGATATGAAGAAATACCAGAAAGGTGTCAAATGACCCTGATACCAAACTGACTAGTGGGCTTTGTCAAACAATTGACCACTCAAAGAAGCAATCAAGCAGGCCACCCCCCTACCCACTCCTGTGGAGTCACTGCTTAGGTGAAAAGGGGGGGTTTCACTCTGGATAGCTTCAATTAGCATCTTGAATATAAGAGAGACGGATGGACTTCTTGGTGGGTCTTGCAAAGGAATTGGCTCACTTTCATGCGGGCGCGAAGGCACATAACACCTAGCCCATTAAAAAGGCGAAGTGTCATATGTCACCACGTAAAAAATCTTTTGCTCTTTTACTACACCGTCCCTTGTACTGTAGGCAAACTGCAGCTTTTGGAAGATGTAAAAAGGTCGTCCGCCTGATTGCCTGCCTGAGCGGTCCACTGCCCGACAAGCAACAACTGTTTTGTCCAACTGGACAAGCCTATTCGGAAGGGGAGGGAGAAAATTACCTCTAAAGGTGTTCATTGCCTCAGACAACCATCCAATGGCACCCTTCTGTCTCCATACAGTTTACACACACATACAGTACAGTATATGTGAGACATACTGTAAGTCTGACCACAGTATGGTTCCATGCATTAAGTTTAAAAAAAGAAACCAAACTAGTATGTTCCATTTGGTTTACACAGAGGATAAAACTAGAAGAGTTGAAGGGACAAGTGAAAACTTAAAAACAAAAGTCACATCCTGTCAGTAGTTTGGTCTAGTTCATGGTGACTTTTTCACCACAACCTGTCTTCTGGGCTTGAAAGTGACAACAGGCCAGCTAGAATAACACCAGTTTACCCTTGCCCCATCAGCCAAGGCACCCCTGCCCTACAAACACTCAAGATGCTAATTGGACCAATCCAACCCTGTGGTTTTGCGAGTGTGAATGGGAATGACTATTGAGGACCATAATGCTCACAAAAGATAAGCTGCTTCTTGGATAGCTCCCCATTTATTTATTTTTTTTAAATAAAGGGACTTGCACTCTGAAGCCACCGCATTGCATTACCGTAATGGGCATTATGCAAACAATGATCCAAATGAGGGATGGCTAGCTTAACTTTGTTGTTCCTTGTGGATGCTGGCCTGACCGCAGTAGCTTTGCAGATTATCAAGTGTTTTCCGAAATTTCTAGGTTCGCGGTGAGTCAGCAACAGGCAAACACTTTTGCTCGATAGACGATGTTTATTGCATTAGAAAATGCAGAATAAATGAATAAATGAGATTTATTGATTACAATCCCACAAAAGCAAGCATCAACAGGTCAAACCTGCACAATCAAAACAGGTCAGACATGCAAAGTAGTAACGGGTCGCTAGATTTGGGTTTGTCAGTCTCAGATCCCCGCGTTACCGTTACAGCTCAACCAAGTTGTCCCTTAGAAATGCAAATCGCTTACCGTGACAAAATGAGTGGGAAGCCAGCAACACTCCAGTAAGGCAAAAAAAAGGGACACGCTGCATACCAGATCCGCCAGCAGACTTCAGGGAGGCAGAGGAATCTCTCGATTCTTATAGGTGCGTCTGACGTGAGAGCGCGGGTGGCCACTCCTCGCTCCCACGAAAACGCACCACCCGAGATCGTGCGAGTCCCCTCCCGTAAGGGTATGAGAATCACCCCAGTCGAGGCTCCCAGTGGTTAAAGTCAAAACCAAACAAGTTATCTCGTGAGAGTCTATGGGACCCAGGCGTGTAAGCAAAACAATACCATGGTGCAAAACAAGTTATCTCGTGTGAATCCCTTCTACCGATGGGAATAAAACAATATACCTTCTAGCAGGGCCGGCCCAGGCCATTTGGGGGCCCTAAGCAAAATAATGCAAAGGGGCCCATATTTTTGGCCCACCATTTCGTCACAGTGTACTGTGAAACCCATACATGCAATCCAACCCATACGTCCATATTTTGTATATTAATCAGATTTTGTTGCACTGCATACTTCAAACTTCTCACCCCAAATGATTGTCAGAACTTACAGTAGATGGCGCCAAACCTTTTTCTAAAAGAGGAAAGGAAGAAGTTAAGGAAGAACATTTATTTTTTTAAGCTTGTAATCAAGTATCAAAACTCACAAAAGTCAAATAAAGCAAACTGTATTAAACAGAATATAAATTAAACAATTGCCAGATTGGGGGCCCCCTCATGGTCAGGGGCCCTAAGCAGCTGCATAGTCTGCGTATATGCTGGGCCGGCCCTGCCTTCTAGCTATGGGAATAAAACAATCACGTAATATTTTCCCACATCAGCAAGTTCACACAGTTTAATATTATGCTAACTCCGATGCAGGTTGGACTTTCTTTAGCGAAATTAGTGGTGTTTCCCCCATCTACACAACACTGACGCCTTTTTTAGGGCTGTCAAAATTATCGCATTAATGGGCGGTAATTAATTTTTCGAATTAATCACGTTAAAAACTTTATACTTTAAACTTTATAATATTTAAAGCATGCGCGGAACGACCCACTCACGCATTGCCGCGAACAGACTACAATGGCGCCGTTTTATGTATATTGAGAGCTAAGAGGCAGAGACAAGCAATGGAGTGGATACAGGCATTCATTGGAGCCGCGCTATTTATTGGTATAAGCTTTGGCATCTCTTCCACAATGATTATAACTCTTGTGGCGAGCGATGTGGGGAAGAATGACAGGAGATGATCTTTTTCTCAACACCCTATATTGAACACAATGCAGAGAAGATATACCATTTGCAGCCACCACTGACAGTCATGGTTGCCCAACTTCCCAGTTAAGAACAGTTAAGTCACTACAGTATCATTTAGTGAAAGCACAACAAAAATAATATTTCTATCTCTCAAAAAAATAATGTTCACAAAAAGAAAAGCTCTCAATACTAAGAGAACTGGAATTCTCACACAAAATAGCTATGCAAAATAATACTGAGACGTTGGTCAAACTCTATTCAAACATTTCGTTTAGCTGAACAAATGCACTAGATGGCAATATTTAGTCACAATATACAAACTATCAAAATTACTATAACTTGTACTCACATTTATCTTTTAAGAATTACAAGTCTTTCTGTTGTTTATAATGTTAATGCCATCTTGTGGATTTATTGTTATAATAAACAAATACAGTGCTTATGTACAGTATGTTGAATGTATACATCCGTCTTATCTTTCCATTCCAACAATAATTTACAGAAAAATATGGCATATTTTAGAGATGGTTTAAATTGCGATTAATTACGATTAATTCATTTTTAAGCTGTGATTAACTCGGTTAAAAATTTGAATCATTTGACAGACCTAGTCTTTTTACATTACTTACAGTGGCTGCTGCTGGCCGAAAAAAAACAAAACAAAAAAACTTCGAATATCCCTCCTCTTCGAAAGGGGCGGAGAAGGTGGCTTGTTGTCGACATGAATCGGTTGGGGCTGTGTGTGTGTGTGTCTGTGTGGTGGGAGGGGGCGGGGTCAAGTCATGAGCCAAAAAAAAAAAAAAAAACAAAGCTAATGTGAATATACAATGAGAAACACCTATTTAAAAGTTAAAACAGTGAATGTGTATTTTTTGAGTGTAGTGTACAACTACAACATTTTTTTAACATTGGTCTCTCTCTCTCTATATTGACAATGGGTCTGTAATGTTATCCCCTGCAATAATGAGGTGGTCACTGTACTTCCTTGCGATATATTTCCTTTTAGTGCATATTTTCATTGCTTTGAGCCTGTACATTTAAGACTATCGCCATGAAAGATGTGCATTAAAGGGATTTAATGCACAACACCGGACCAAAGAACTGTTGCTTTCAAAGTTCTTTGACGTTTGTATGAGATAAACAAATGTCACATTTGTTTACTGCAACCAAACGGCGACTAACTCAAGTGTTTATCGGTGACCCCATGCATCCCTCATCTTTTCACTCTCATTCTCAGCTCTTCATCTTTCGAGCCATTAAAGCAGACGGAGCTGACTTCACTCAATGTGTGACCCACGGGAGTTTCCAACATCGCTGGCAGGAGACGGCATACAACATGTTTCACTTTGTGACACTATATGTTTTCCCTCTGCTTGTCATGACCTTCTGCTACACACGCATCCTCACCAAGATAACTGGGCAGATGCACAAGAGCAAAGGTGTGTGAAAGTTGTCTCATTTCAAACTCATTCAGACTCAAAATGGCAAGTGGGAGACGCGACTTCAGATGTAGTTCAATCTTTTAAAATTATATCTATAGTGGTGATGTAGGCAATCACAGGAAACATACCGTTTAGACAAATGACTTCGTATCTCATGTTGGCGTTCGCAACACAAAGCAAAAAACAAAAAAAAACAAAAACAAAGAAATACCATGTTACCTCGAAATACGAAACTTTCAGTATACGGAAAATTTTACAAAAGGTTTTTCGAAGCTTTTCCCGCTTCTTATTATGAAAAATTATTCATCATACATACAATACTGTGCACACTCTGAAAAGAGAGCACCACTGCCACCTGCTGAGTGGATGTGCAAATACACTTTATTCTAGTATGGTAAAAAAGTATGTTCCCCGAGGTCACATGCGCTACCTCAAGCATACAGTTGTGGTCAAAAGTTTACATACACTTGTGAAGAACATAATGTCACGGCTCTCTTGAGTTTCCAGTTATTTCTACAACTCTGATTTTTCTCCGATAGAGTGGTTGGAACAGATACTTCTTTGTCACAAAAAACATTCATGAAGTTTGGTTCTTTTATGACTTTATTATGGGTTAACAGAAAAAGTGATCAAATCTGCTGGGTCAAAAATATACATACAGCAACACGAATTAGCAATTTCTTGTGAGTGATTATTGACTTGAACAATCATTGACTTGAACAAGTCAGGAAAGTCACTTGGAGCCATTTCAAAGCAGCTGCAGGTCCCAAGAGCACAAGTGCAAACAATTGTTTGTAAGTATAAAGTGCATGGCACTGTTTTGTCACTGCCACGATCAGGAAGAAAACGCAAGCTATCACCTGCTGCTGAGCAAAATTGGTCAGGAGGGTGAAGATTCAACCGAGAATCACCAAAAAGCAGATCTGCCAAGAATTAGAAGCTGCTGGAACACAGGTGTCAGTGTCCACAGTCAAGCGTGTTTTGCATCTCCATGGACTGAGAGGCTGCCGTGCCCTTGCTCCAAAAGCAGCACCTTAAAAGTTTGCTGCTGATCACATGGACAAAGATAAGACCTTCTGGAGGAAAGTTCTGTGGTCAGACGAAACAAAAATCGAGCTGTTTGGCCACAATGCCCAGCAATATGTTTGGAAGAGAAAAGGTGAGGCCTTTAACCCCAAGTACACCATGCCTACCGTCAAGCACGGTGGTGGTAGTATTATGCTGTGGGGCTGTTTTGCTACCAATGGAACTGGTGCTTTACAGAGAGTAAATGGGATAATGAAGAAGGAGGATTACCTTCAAATTCTTCAAGATAACCTAACGTCAGCAGCCCGAAGATTGGGTCTTGGGCGCAGTTGTGTGTTCCAACAGGACAATGACCCCAAACACACATCAAAAGTGGTAATGGAATGGCTAAATCAGGCTAGAATTAAGGTTTTCGAATGGCCTTCCCAAAGTCCTGACTTAAACCCCATTGAGAACTTTTGGACAATGCTGAAAAAACAAGTCCATGTCAGAGACCCATCAAATTTAACTGAACTGCACCAATTCTGTCAAGAGGAGTGGTCAAAGATTCAACCAGAAGCTTGCCAGAAGCTTGTGGATGGCTACCAAAAGCGCCTAATTGAAGTTAAAATGGCCAAAGGACATGTTACCAAATATTAGCGCTGCTGTATATATATTTTTGACCCAGCAGATTTGATCACTTTTTTCTGTTCACCCATAATAAAGTCATAAAAGAACCAAACTTCATGAATGTTTTTTATGACAAAGAAGTATCTGTTCCAATCACTCTATCAGAGAAAAATCAGAGTTGTAGAAATAACTGGAAACTCAAGAGAGCCATGACATTATGTTCTTCACAAGTGTATGTAAACTTTTGACCGCAACTGTATCTCTGCGCCCCACTATTTGAGAAGTACTGGATTACACACAGTTAACTGTAAACCATTACTATTGCATATACACTCAAACATAAGATATATTTTTATATTGGGTCATAGGCTTCATAACCTATTGACATGACACAAGAAACGGACAAAACCAAAGCTACTACCAACCTAAAACCAAAAAAAGGTACCAAACTTAGCCATATATTAGTCTCCAAGAGCAGCGGCATCAAAAAAATTCAAAGTCGTTCCCTTATAAAATCCTAATTATTATTTTTTTATATAAGTATAAAACAACTTAAAATGACTGTAAAAGTCTCAGATTTTACACTACATGCACAAAAATCACCAAATGCAGAGATAATCACCTATATTTTCAGGATCAATATCAATATTTGACATATCATTATAAGTTTTTGACCAAAATAGGAACTTAATTTTTTTTTCATTTACTTAAAAAGTTTTCAACAGCTAATAAATCACTCAATTTAACATCAGTAACGTAATACTTGAGGAGAATCAATTATACATAATATGTAAATAGATTATTAATAACTTCTATATACAATCACAACTTATTATACAATAGAATAGCTCTTTATAATCATTATACACTATATACTGTTAGCGAGTGAAGCTAGCGGCCGCCTGTCGTAAACAGAGCTTTTCTGGCGAAAATTCTTGTGAATAAATGCTTAAATCCCCGAATTCTTCATAGATATGGACGTATAACAGTCTCGATTCTTGGTGAAAAGCAAAAAAACGATGTTGTTAGCGTTTATTTTACGTATATTGTTGAAGTACAACGCTACTCTGTTAGTGAACGAGGCTAGCGGCCGCCTGGTGTAAACACAGCTTTTCTGGTGAAAATTCTTGTGAATAAATGCTTAAATCCCTGAATTCTTCATAGATATGGATGTAAAACAGTCTCGATTCTTGGTAAAAAGCAAAGAAACCGTGCAGTTAGCATTTATTTTACGTATATTGTCGTAGTACAATGCTACTCTGTTAGCGAATGAGGCTAGCAGCCGCCTAGCGTAAACAGAGCTTTTCTGGCAAAACATCTTGTTAATAAATGCTTAAACCCCCGACTTCGTCATAGAGATGGACGTAAAACACTCTTGATTCTTGTTTAAAAGCAAATAAACCGTGTAGTTAGTGTTTATTTTACATATATTGTTGAAGTCCAATGCTACTCTGTTAGCGAACGAGGCTAGCGGCCGCCTGGCGTAAACAGAGCTTTTCTGGCAAAAAATCTTGTAAATAAATGCTTAAATCCCTGAATTCTTCATAGATATGGACGTAAAACAGTCTCGATTCTTGGTGAAAAGCAAAAAAACGATGTTGTTAGCGTTTATTTTACGTATATTGTTGAAGTACAACGCTACTCTGTTAGTGAACGAGGCTAGCGGCCGCCTGGTGTAAACACAGCTTTTCTGGTGAAAATTCTTGTGAATAAATGCTTAAATCCCTGAATTCTTAATAGAGATGGACTAAAACAGTCTCGATTCTTGGTTAAAAGCAAAGAAACCGTGTAGTTAGCGTTTATTTTACGTATACTGTTGAAGTTAAATGCTACTCTGTTAGCGAACGAGGCTAGCGACTGCCTGGTGTAAACAGAGCTTTTCTGGCAAAAAATATTGTTAATAAATGCTTAAATCCCCGAGTTCTTCATAGAGATGGACTAAAACAGTCTCGATTCTTGGTTAAAAGCAAAGAAACCGTGTAGTTAGCGTTTATTTTACGTATATTGTTGAAGTTAAATGCTACTCTGTTAGCAAACGAGGCTAGCGGCTGCCTGGCGTAAACAGAGCTTTTCTGGCAAAAATTCTTGTAAATAAATGCTTAAATCCCCGAATTCTTCATAGATATGGACATAAAACAGTTTCGATTCTTGGTGAAAAGCAAAGAAACCGTTAAGTTTGCGTTTATTTTTCGTATATTGTTGAAGTACAACGCTACTCTGATAGTGAATGAGGCTAGCGGCCGCCTGGCGTAAACACAGCTTTTCTGGCAGAAATTCTTGTGAATAAATGCTTAAATCCCCGAATTCTTCATAGATATGGACGTAAAACAGTCTCGCTTCTTGGTTAAAAGCAAAAAAAAACATACAGGCAGCATTTATTTCGCGTAAATATTGCCAACTATGTGGCTAGTCAGTTACGAAAATTATCTGCCTCATGTATAAACAAAGAAGAAAATTCCTGCGAATAAATGCTTCAATCACGCATGCATGGTACGAAAAAAAAATATTTACCTTGAAACCTCAAACAAATCACTCCTGAGACAATCCTTTCTTTTTGTATGCGGTACACCTTTCGTAGTTCTTCAAAAATTCAAGCTTGAATCCAGCTTAGACATGAGTGTGTGCCGTCTTCGCCTGACTATACTAAATGAAGCTCGGCCCCCTCTAAAAAGGCGTGATGCAAAGAATGACGAAGTGTCACGTTAATAGGTAATGAAGTCAATGATTGGTTAAAAATAAATAAAAAGTGCAATTAGTTCCAAAACTGAAAAAACATCTCTTGTACTAATGCAAAAATAAATACTCACTCAGTGTTTCAATGACATCAGCCTAGGGCTAGAGCAAAATAAACATTTTCTAATTTGAAAATACACAATAAATACACTTCAAAAAGTGTAAGTAATACTGCATTTGGTTGTTCCCACTCTGTACATTCGCCATAACTTTCCTAGTACAGTGGTACCTCTACTTAAGAACTTCTCTACATACAGAATTTTCAGGTTAAGACACGACTCAATGGGAAAATATTACCTCCTTATAAGAAAGAAATTTCAGGATACGAAAGGCAAAAATACAGTATTACTCACAGCTCCCATAGTTGTCTGAACGTAACATACTTATAGCTGCTCTGCCATTGGCTATTGCCTAGCATTCCTGGCATCCCATTGGCTAAGAGGGACCTCTACTGTATATGTATGTGTGTATCCCAGTGTCCTCTTCATTCGCCCCTCGTGTTCCGAACGCTTTACATAAGTGTATTATCTTTGATTCTTTACTCTATTCTTGTTTTTTTACATTATTCACAACTCAGATTTTATGTTTAATGTGCAATAATCTAATTGTAATATGTGTTTGTGACATATTTTGATGCATTTTTATGCATTATAAAAGATTTATGTCTCAATTTTGGAGGGCTTGGAACGGATAGGGTATTTAGAATTTTCAAGTAAAGAAACTACTTTCAGAACCAATTCATTACATAAGTAGAGGTACTACTGTAGTGAGTTTGCCTCCTTTTTCCCACAGTGTCGGTTGTTTGTTGTCGGTTCATTACTTCTATCGCCCTCTGGAGTTGAAGAGGACTAACTCCTACATAATTTTTTTTTTTTTTTTTAACTCAAAAATGTATTCGCCATCTGACTGCGTGCGTGAGCTGTTATGCCCGTACCACAAATAAACTGTTACCATGAATGTAAGCAAATGAAATATACACACCTCAATATGCTACACAAGTTTCATGTATATGACACAAAAGATGTATATCACTTTTTCCAAACGCAACCAGCGAGATGAAATAGCAATCAATGTCTACCGAAGTCAGCTCGTCTTTTAGCACTCCGTGTTTCCATTGAGTTCGAGTAGTCATGTGATAACATCTGTTGGATGAGTTGGAACCTAACAAACTAGGTACGCTTAAAGTGCCTGTGACAGCATAACAAAATCTTAAATAGCATTATAATGTAAATTAAAATCATATTTTGAAACAATTTGACGATATACAAATATTTGGCAAAGCGTAGATGACGAGAAATGAGTCTTTTTTTATCTGCCGTTTAGGCCCGCCTGTCATTGTAGCGCTCTAGCGTCCCCAGCTGGATGATAACGCCGTTAGGTTAACGATTTCAGCTAATTTAGAATTCAGCCCATTTAGGGGGAAGATTCAGAACGATGAAAATGCGACACAGAGCAGCAAAATGTCATTATTCTTTCAATCTCTACTCCAATATTTTTACAGGACATTCTTTTTATCTAAATATTTTTCCCCAATTGCTGAATAAATGGTATGGTAATGACAAATAACAGTCTTGTGCTAAATGTAATATGAAATGTTAACAATGCATTTATTCCGTACGACAGGGCAAAATACTGCAAAATGGTCAAAACTGCCGATTTCTTCCTCTCCCGCACGGTATTTTATGCCACCGGATAAAATACGGCTTGTGTCATTTCCCTGCCCAGGCTTCGAGCGTAAAAGAAAAGAAAGAGCGTAAACAAAACCGGAGGCGTGACAGCTAGCTGACTTGCTAATCTGAACCGAGCGGCTTTTCCAAGTCTTTTTCTCGCCTTTCGACAACGAAAAATCACACAAATTTACGCCGACTCATGTCCTACACGGCGGCGTGGTTGATTGTCGTTCCCCTGCTGTGGGCAGGAGTGGTTGTTGCTGGGGAAGCAGCTGGGGAATGACTGCTGAGCGGCTGTTCCAATCTTTATCACCTTTTGAAAATGAAAAATCACACAAAACTACCCCGACTCATGTCACACACAGTGGCGAGGGCGACAGCCGTCACCGATCGGCCAGCCCCCGGCGGCGAGCAAGTTTCAGCTCGTTGTTCCACTGCTGTGGGCATGAGTGTTCGTTGCAGTGGACGCAGCTGGAGAATGACTGCCGGACAAACCGGCCGACGTCGGAGGAACGTGTGGCTGCCCGAGCCCAAGCCGAGCATAGTGGTCTATTCCCGGGCACACGAAGAGGACCGAAAGGGTGGAAGTGACCATGGTGTGTGACAAGCCGCCGGTCGTCGGCCGAGTGGCCTTCTCGGTGGACAGGGAGCAATGTCACCCACAAAATGCAGGCCACCTCCTTATTAAAACGTGTGCCATGATCCCAGTATTTGACATAATACAAAACATGTAGTTTACTCACTTCCTCGATGGTCCAATGATCCAATTGTGTATTGATTGTTGGACTTGTTTTGGCCATTCTTCTCAGTGAACGGGAACTTTTTGAAACCCTGAAAAGCTCACACGCCTCTCCCTGGTGCAGCAACAAAAGCCTGCAGCACATTGGGCTGGAGTGATGCCCCCCCCAAAAATCCGCAAAATCAACTGAAACTGCAGTCCTTACTAATGGCGTTATTGTGAGATGGTGACACGGCTGACGTCACATTCGCATCCTTCCTCAATCCAGGAAGTCACTCATTTTCATGGCGCGGGATTAAAAAAATTGGATGAATAAATCGATAGCTTCCAAACACACCAAAGCGGTCCATTTCATTCAGGAGCATAAAATACCGCCTGAAATATGACATAAACATGCTTTTTGTTGTCATAGGCACTTTAAGAACCACTAGGAGTGACAAAGCATTAGAAATAAAGACAGACAAACAATTTAATGTTGTGTTTTAGTATATAGCTTGGAGCGAATTAAGTGATTTACATGTAAAACGCAATTCATTACATGAAAAACTTGTGATAAAAAAGCACTCCAGAGCATATGAATTTCTTGAGGCACAACTGAGGCACACTGGCTGACAGCTTGTATTTGGAAAAATTTTCTAAATTTGATTTGATTTAATACACTTGTATCTCAAAGCATCGCTGTCGTTCAGTACAATTATGATGTGAAATATTCTGTGCAAGGACTGACCGCTGTTTATGTCTTTAGATGGTGAGCGATGTCTGCGACGTAGTGGAAAAAACATGATTCCTAAAGCTCGCATGAAGACTCTCAAGATGACGATAGTGATTGTTAGCTCCTTTGTCATCTGTTGGACTCCTTACTACATTTTGGGTATCTGGTACTGGTTCCAACCAGCCATGATCAAGCACACTCCAGAATATGTGCACCACATACTTTTTGTCTTCGGAAATCTGAACACGTGCTGCGACCCCATCATCTACGGTTTCTACACAACCTCCTTCCGGGCCGATCTGGCCGACGTGATGGCGTGCTGCCGCCACGGACGTGCCGGCAATGACTCCCCGCGCTCTGTGGACCGGCTTTCGGGCAGAAACGGCGGAGGTGCCGGGGAGATGGAGTCGGACCTGAGCTCCAACCCACACAGTGGTAACCCAGGATACCAAGAGGCTTAGCTCCAATTCAAGAAATTGTATTTGTTTCCTGGTTACCTCTAATGTCTCTTAAAAAAATACTCAAGGGAATACAATGAGTGCATTATAAGCTTGGGGAACCTCCGTGAAGTTGTCCCCCATCAGATGCAAATTTATTTTAAAATGATGTCAATCGTTTGTGCTATTTTTTGTACTTATTTGTGCTGTAAAAAGTTTTTGAAGAAATACATTCAACGCCTACACCAACTATGATTATAATAGTGTTATCGCTAGCTAATTGTATTTCCCGTTGACACCCTGCAGTGGGCCTAATGACCGAGGAGAAAAAGGAGGGGCTGGGCGGTCAAAAAGAGATGTGATTGTGTGAATCACTTGTAAGTATCGATATGTTGACATTCTATTCTATGCCGCTTGATCGCTAATCCTGGCACTGATAGTTTCTCTAATTGAGTGTGTCGAATTGCACCTAGTCATGCGTGAATCCTATCAGACGTGTGATACTGCTGCAGACAAGTGGAAATGCTCCACGGGGCCGCACCAGGGTCGCAGCCCCTACCCAGCCAATCGAGGGGGGAGGTGACCTAGCGCAGCCCATCCCTCCTCTCGCAGCAAGGGGACTGCCCTCATTCCCAAGGATCCAGGGTGGTCCCACGGATCATCCGTGCCCCCAATAACTGGTCTTCAGGGATGGGATGAGGGGGCCGGTGGTTCTGGGGACGGGGCCACACCTACGGAAGGCTGCCTCTTAATTCACGCACTCCTCACTATTCACTGTAAATATTTTTCACCCTCGCACCTACATACTCATTCGTGCCTCCAGGGAGAGTCGGGATGAGGCCATACAGTCCCAGCCCGGCTCCCCCTTGATTTTAAAGCATCACACACCAAGGTTGTGCAAATTATAAAATAGATGATATAGGAAATAGGAAGTGATGAGGGGATGCACCACCGACCCTCACGTCTGCCCGCACCACCGACCCTCACGTCTGCCCCCACCACCGACCGCCCACCGGCCCACAAGCCACCACCGCAACCCCCCAACCGACACGGCACCCCGTGGGACCCTCATGGCCCACTAGGCCTGGGGCAGGACAGGGTCACCCAGAGTGGGCGATACCCCGCCGACCCACCAGCACTCAGCCAGCGACCCGTGCCAGAGCCCAAGGAAGACACCCGGGCAGAAAAGGCGGAAACAGGAGAGTGTCGAGAAGCCGCCGCGGGCCGAGACCGGAGACCCGACCCCTCTCACTCCCAGCCCAGACGAAGAGGACGCCACGCCCCAGTAGCCACACCGTGGATAAAATGTCCGGGACCCACCTACCGCCCTATTACTGGGGCTGCTAGGTCCCTGACTGGCAGCCATTACCCAGCACCGTAATGGGATTGTGTGGGAAGGGTGGTGCAGTGTATGCATCAAAATAGGATAGCCCAGCTGAGGGCAGTGGAACCGCCGCATAGAAGTTCTTTCCAGCCGCACATCCCACTGCCCCTCACCGAAGCCCTTCCATGCAGTATAATGTATGCGGGAATGAGAGGCAACCGTCACATCAACGGCCCCCAACTGGTCCCTGCCACCCCACACCCCACAGTATGATGCATTAAAATCAAGGGAGAGCCGGTCCGGGACTGTACAGCCCCGTTCCGACTCTCCCCAAAGACATGAATGAATGCGTAGGTGCCCGTGGTGAAAGATATTTACAGTGCAAAGTGAAGAGTGCGTGAGTTAAAAAGTAGGCTCCACCTGAGTTCCAACTCTCTCAATAACAGAGGAGTGTCCCAACCACTAGTGCAAATTTAGCACAAATGAATGGCACCCCTTTGGGTCCATTTTGCAGTAAATGGGGGATAATGATGTGATTCGCAGCCCCATTTACTGCAAAATGGATTCAAAGGGGTGCCACTGTATACGGAAACGCTGCGAGTGACATCATCACTCGAAATTAATATCTCAATATCTCAAAAACGATAGCAGCACAAACATAAGTTTTTACAGGACAAACTAACACAAACCAAGCCTGAATGATTGGTGCCATTTTTAATCAAAATGGGGGAGCTGGTTGACCTCAGATTGACCCACAAAAGAATTATAAATAACTTAAAACCATTCGCAGCACAAAGGAAACTTTTTACAGCACAAACAAGCACAAACGTAGCACAAACGATTGACATGATTTTTATATAAATTTGCATCTGATGGGGGCTGTTTTAAGTAATAATCATCTGAAAAATGTTTAGCTATGCTGCAGTATAAGTGAATGTACACAAACTCACAAAGTGAGCCAAAGTATTTGAACTCTTATTGTTTTACCATTGGTGGTTACTGATAATTGACCCAAAAAATTCTTCTTCCAGCTAGAACACTTTTTTTTTTTTTTTTAATGCACACAGTCATTCACCAAGTGGTAAACCTCACTTTATCATTCTTTGTGATTGTATTCATGTTTTATTTACATATTACACAACTTTACATTGAATTTAACCAAAGATTAATTAAAAGTGAAAGTCAGTCACTTCTGATCATGGGTTAATTTGTGCCGGATCCTGCTGGAACAAAATCCGGCACCTCATGATTTTGGCCTCCCTGTGTTCCAGGACTTATTTGGGCAGACCAGGCACCTCTAGTGTGTAGAAAATAATAATAATAATAATATAAAAACGTATTTAAAAAATTTATTGTAATAACCCCCAAATGGGGGGAAAAAAGGAGAGGAGTCGTTGATGGCTTTCTCCACTTTATTGTGGCTACAGTAAGAAAACAATAAACAAAATAACAGCAGACTGCCGCCACATTCGACCGCTAACTTTTGCTTCTCGCCTACTACCTCACAGCTCTCCAGTCCAAGTGTCTCTTAAAGGGACCGTGCATAGTTACGGACATTACAGTATAAAATAAAAAACTAATATGCACAAATTTATTTACAGAACAAATCCCAAGAATTGCATTGTGTTTAGAAAAATTTAGCGTCATTTGACAGAGTCAGAGATTTGTTGATGTATTGAAAAGGTGGACAAACAAATCACGCCCCTGACATTTTCTGCGTATGTTCCGGGACCTGTGCCCGTCTTGTCATCCCTGAGCTATCATTTGTAATTTGCGTTCCGGCACCTTATGATTTACAAATTGAGCACTGCTTCTGATCATAATGCAGCAACAACTGGCTTACAAATTGAAAACAGAAATAAAACCTAAATCACAATGCACTCTCGACAACTGCTTTTTCAAATTATGAATTTGCACGACCTTTTACCCCATGCACAAATGAATGGCAACAGCAATATCCCTGATTTTTGACTTGCGGGGTTCCAATGCAGCTGTTGTAATGCAGTTTTTAATGTTGTTTTCCTTGTTGTGGGCTTGAAACAATTCATTTTGTTTTTTTACCAATTTCGATTGTGAAGCGCCCTCTACATTAGAAGTAACTCAATACTCAAATTATTGTGATGTCATTAATATGCTGCTGAAAACCTCTAGGGTATAATTAGCATATTATCATAATTATTCTTATGTCTGGGGTTTGTGATATGATGTGAATTCATCTCGTTTGCACTTTTGCTCTGTGACAACAACTCAGCAATCAAACACAATTTGTATGAAAATAATGAATCTGTTTTTAAAATACATCTGTGCTACTATTTGTGTACTTGTTATTAATACCGTTTGTGAGCTTTCTATTGGTAATTTCATAATCGCTACTTGCGGTGGTAGGGCAGAACAGGGTTGGTTGTCACATTTGTTTGGTAAAGGAAATTATTGCGCATTTGTGTCTCGTCAGACGAAAACTGCCATTTGAATCGTTATGTTTTAGTCCAACTAAACATGTTTTTAACTCGTCACCGTCTCGTCATTGTCATGAAAAAAGTGTTCGTTGACGAAATATTTTCATTATCGTCGTCGTTGATGAAAACAACAGTTTCATTAATGATAAAAAATAAATAAATAAATAAAAAATGTTGGAATGCTCCATCCAACCCAAATTATTCAACATCTCTGTAATGAATGAATGATTATTGTAAGATGGGTTGCTGAGGAAATAATTCATGAAAGTGTACAAATTGTGACAACTAACCCAGCTACAGTGGTATGAAAAAGTATCTGAACCTTTTGGAATTTCTCACATTTCTGCATAAAATCACCATCAAAAGTGATCTGATCCTTGTCAAAATCACACAGATGAAAAGACAGTGCCTGCTTTAACTAAAATCACCCAAACATTTATAGGTTTTCATATTTTATTGAGGATAGTATGGAAACAATGAAACAATGGGGAAAAATAAGTAAGTGAACCCTGTACCTAAGAAGACTTAAAAAGCAATTGAAACCAATTTTAAGGTGTGTGCCCAATCACTGATGAGTGGTTTAAAGCCGCTCTGTCCACTATAAAACACACACTTGCTAAGAAATGTCTTGATGAGAAGCATTGTCTGATGTACGTCATGGCTCGGTTAAAAGAGCTGTCTGAAGACCTACGATCAAGGATTGTTGATTTGTATAAAGCTGGGTAGGGATAAAAAACCATCTCTAAAAGTCTGAATGCTCATCAGTCAACAGTCAGAGAAGTCGTCTACAAATGGAGAAAGTTTGACACTGTTGCTTCTCTCCCAAGGAGTGGGCGTCCACCAAAGATGACACCAGGAGTTCAGTGCAGAATACTCAGAGAGGTAAAAAAGAACCCCAGAGTATCTGCTACAATTACTTGTTGAAATCACTGGCACAGTCCAACATATCTTTCTGTAAACAATAACTATATGTAAAACTATGGCCAAGAATGGTGTTCATTGGAGGACTCCACGGAGTCTTAAAAAAACATTGCTGGTCGTTTAATGTTCGCAAAAAGGCAGTTGGACACTCCACAGAAGTTTTGGCAAAATATTTTGTGAACTGATGAAACTAAAGTTCAATTGTTAGGGGATAACACACAACATCATGTGTGGAGGAAAAATGGAACAGCTCCCCAACATCAACACCTCATCCCTACCGTGAAGCATGGTGGAGGGAGCATCATGATTTGGGGCTGTTTTGCTGCCTCAGGGCCTGGACAACTTGCAATTATTAACGGAAGAATGAATTTTTTTCAGGATCTTTTGCAGGAAAACATGAGGCAGTCAGTCAAACAGTTGAAGCTAAAAAGTGGATGGATGCTGCAACAAGACAATAATCCAAAACACAGAAGTAAATCAACTTCAGAATGGTTTCAGAAGAACAAAATACATGTTCTGGAGTGGCCAAAGTCAAAGTCCAGATTTGAACCCTGTTGAGATGCTGTGGCATGACCTAAAAACAGCGATTCATGCCAAACATTCCAGGAATCTGACTAAACTACCGCAGTTTTGTAGAGAAGACTGGGCCAAGATCAGTCCTGATCGATGAGACTGCAGGCTGATCTGCAGCTACGGGAACCCTCTGGTTGAAGTTATTCCTTTCAAAAAGGGTGGGGGGGGGGGGGGGGGCACAAAATTATTAAATGTGATGGTTCACTTACTTATTTTCCGTCCTTCTGTCATTACTTGCATACTATCCTAATTAAAATATAAAAACCTATAAAAGTTTGGGCAGTTTTAGTTCAAGCAGACACTTTTTTTTCATCTGTGTGATTTTGACAAAGATCAGATCACATTTGGTGGTGATTTTATGCAGAAATGTGAGAAATTCAAAAAAGTTCAGATACTTTTCATACCACTGTATACCATCAGTTGAGCTTTAAACTCAGTAGTTTTCCCTCCTCTTTTATATAATGAGGAAGTCAAAGGGGTTTATTCTGTAAAGTGTCATCTAAACGCTATGCGACTTTTCGTACAGGAATCGTAAATGCCGCAATGCACCCAGTCATTCAGTTTTGGCAAAGGAATAGTTGAAAGAATTGTTTTTTAAACTGGTGCCTGCTTGCCCTGTCTTAAAAAAACAATCAAGCACACATCTATGGCAGGCAAATGTAATAAAAGTCCCCACACATATGCACACGTGCTCACACAAAATATGCAGGACTATTTCTTTAACATTTTCTATTACCTTGCATGATTGTGAAAAACTGGATGTGTTAAGTGATGTGCAAATTTAATACTCATTGGTCAATAGTCAGTATTAAACTAAGGATCAACAAGTGATAACCTGTTGTGCATTTGTTAATAGAGGTACAGTCGTTGTATGCTCAAAATACTGTGTGCAATTTATATTCTCCTGAATGAGACACTATTTGATACTGTATAATCATGTGGAAATTATGTGTTGAATCCAATGCAGTACCTAATAAAAGTGATGTCAAACTGGCTACAAAACAAGGCTTGGTTTATCCGACCCAGTTTTTAAATATTATTTTACTTGACATTGTTTTTTGCAATTTCTCATAAAAGCTATGCATTACAGTAATGAAGGAAATTTACCAAAGTTAGCTTAATATAGTAAAATGCTATGATAACTCAGTCATTTTTTTCCCCATCAACGCTTTAATTTACAGTAAAATATTTATTGAGTAATATCTAAAAACATGTAATATTACACATTATGCTAATGATCATTTATGGTGGAGAAGTAGGCATATAAACTTAACTACTAACAATATCAAAAAAGACTGAAGGGGAAACGATATCGTCATCGCACACACCATATAATTGTCTGCATTAGTCTAACACATATATAGTCTAACACATACATATGACACCGTCTAAGTGTTTGCATTACTTTAACACACGTAATATAATTAATCAGGAAATAGTATCATTTTCATATTTACGGTAGGACTACGCTACTAATATAAAGAGATACACAATGCCGTCTTATCACAGGAGTGACGCACCAACTCTGGCAAATCTGCTCTCCCAGCAAACTCCAAGGACAAAGCGCTTTGTCCTAAAACAAGCACAACCAGCCCGGACAGCAAAGTTGATAGCGGGCGTCCCAATCCGCGCACGAACCTAAGCCGCCCAAAACCGGCCACAGCGGGGGCGGCCCAAAAGCAATGCCCAGAAACGCCTTCGACAAGACCCGCGTCAGCAAAGACTTCAAAAAGACTGGACACTGAGATAAGACAGATTTTTTCTGCTCAGAAACATGTAGCCTTGTTTTGGATCCAGAATTGTCCCTCCGTCGTCTGTTTTTGCCTTGTTTTTTACCATTGTCGACGAATAAATTGTCAACCTGTTTTCGGCGAGTGTTCTTCAAGCTTTTGAAACATGGAGTCAGTGTGCAAAGGGTTAACACAGGAACGCGCGGAGTTTAGCTTCCTCCTGCCTGGCTCTGCGGGGGCGTCAGCGGCGGAGCACATTTCCATTCTGTTGCCGGCCTCCCCGTGCAGTTTGGGCTGGGAGGACTAAATTCCTTCAAGACCAAACAATCTTACCTTGTAGCTATTTTTTTTGTCTTACCTTCTTTTTGGTGCATTGTGTGTCAAACTTTATTTAAAAAAAACAAAGCAAAAAAAAAAAAAAAAACTCTGAGATTATGACGGGACTCTGAAAACAGTTAAACAGTAATGAAATTTCATTTTTAAATTTTTTTTTTTTTTTTTTTACAAAGTAAGAAACCATTTGAAGTAAATAGTGTATTTTCCCGCATTTACTGGTTTACTGATTGTATTACTCTAACACACCCAACATAATAAAAAGGTGATGATAGTTTAGGTAAACAAGTAGACTATATTTAAAGTAGGGCTGCAGCTATCGATTATTTTAGTAGTTGATTAATCTATAAAATAGTTTGAATAATCGAGAAATCGGATTCGGAACATTTAATGCGTTGCAGAATAATTTGAGGAGATGTAAGTATGTCGGATGTAAGTGAAGTTTGCACTTTCAAAAGAGTGTTTATGGAAACGATGCAGGATTGTGCTATCATTTAAAAATAAATTCCAAATACCTGAGCTTAGCCTCAAACATTATTTAAAAACAATAAATAAATGAGGATCTAAATACAACATAAGAACAACTGGCTAACTTGCATAGTAAAAGTTTGCTAGCTTAAATGTTATAAAACGCTAACTTTTTTTCACAATACGCTTAACAAATTGTTCAAACACATATTCCTACAAAAACAGTTAAATTTACCAATAATTAAGTTACAAATCAACAAAAAACATATTAGCTTATGTTGGTCTTAACAGGGAGCAGCTGGATTCAGCCATGTTAGATGAGTTAAGTCATATTTACTGTTGTCACAAGAGGGCAGTGTATCCATCCAAATCAATAAAACTAAATGCAAACACTCTTCAAAACAAACCATTAGAACGCCACTCTCATTAAACGAATACTCAAATCAGCAAATATGGATTTTAAGCATTTTTCCAATCGAATCACTTGAGTTAATCAATTAATCGTTGCAGCACTAATTTTTTTCCCCACATTCTGTCTCTCATGGTTGAGGTTTAACCATGTTGACAATTACAGGCCTCTATAATCATTTCAAGTAGGAGAACTTGCACAATTGGTGGTTGACTAAATACTTATTCGCCCCACTGTATTTGTGTTCTCTGTCACAAGCCTGGTTCATCGGTTCATCTTCAGCGGCCTGATGCTCACTCATCGAACGTAATTTCGTTGTTTATCTGAAAATTACAGTACATTCAATGAAAAACACCTCTTTAAAAGTTAAAATAGTGCATGTGCATTTTTTTGAGTGTGGAACAACTGGCCAAACGTGTTTGCGAAAATAAAATACACATGACACAGAATACAGAAAGTCTTTATTTGGTTTTAGGCATTTTGGAGTGTATGACAATTGTGAGTTCAGACATGGAGTTCAGACACCATTTCCAGACAAAACAGAGACCAAGCTACGCAGAAGGAGTTAAGTTGGGTTTGTTTCGTTGAACCAGTTCAAATATTTTCAGGGTTTCAATATGTTAAAAAAAGTGGTCACTTTTAGTTAAGCTCTTGTTTGTAGTGTAGGAAGACCTTTTAAAATAAATAAATAAATAACAAGGGCTCAGTTCTAAAATTGTGTGATACTACAAAGGTAAACTAATGAACAACTTTTCATATATTTTGACCTAAATTTATAGTTTATTGTGACTATGATGACGTTTTTAAAGTTGAATATTTTGTGACCTTATTGCCGTTAGTGACTCAATTTTTCAATTTAGTGTGCCATCTGTGAGCTAACACTGTGTGTGTTGTTATTGCATTGATAACTAAAATAAACGGAAGTCATAGCTTGGCCTCGGAACTTTTTTCTTCAGTCTGCAACCTTTTCATTATTATGGTCAAAGACCTCTGTGACAACAAGTTAAAGCTTTTTCTTCAAATCTTCAATATAAGCGGACAGCTTAGAGAACAAAGAAGCTCTTAAAGAATTATTAAAGCATCATTTCTCCTTGTTACTGTAGTTGCCCGTTTTCTACATCCTAACAAGTTTATTATCTCTACTAGTAGCTGGACACAAGGTGAGTTGGCTATCAAAAAAAATATATCAGCCTTAAATTTCTCTGGAAAACTCACTCTGCTCCCAAACGCTACTCTGCAATTCTATAGAAAGGAAAATCTATTGGCGCACAATAGAAAATAATTCCAGTGTATCAAATCTAATAATCATAACAACAATAATAAACATTCAAAAAAATATGAACATTTGTTTTGGCGACTTTTCCTCTTTAACAAGGAGGATGAAGAAAAGGAATGTAGGAAAAATTCCAAACAGAAGCAGTAAAGTCTTTCCATTCTTTACAAAACTATCTCGAAGACTACAAACGTCACACTACAAAAACACTTTTTTTTTTGGTATCTTATCAGTTAACAGCTTTCGGGTGTGTTCGGAAAAAGACAAAGTTATCTTTATAATCTAGAAAAAAACTTCAGAACCAGTTTTAAACATCATATTTCTGTGCTTTGGTTGTGAGGAAGTATAAATGTAAAGGCTATGGATGGTAAAAAACCCCAGAGGTATTTGGTTATATAATTCTTTGAGGTATCTAAATATTTTTGGCGAGAAAGTCTGACTACTTTGAAGAAGAAACAAATACATAAGTATTCCATACAGTATGAACATACAGTGATATGAAAAATTATCTGAACCTTTTGGAATTTTTCACATTTCTGCATAAAATCACCATGAAATGTGATCTTTGTCAAAATCACACAGATGTAAAAAAAAAAGTGTCTGCTTGAACTAAAACCACCCAAACATTTATAGGTTTTTATATTTTAAAGAGGATAGCATGCGAACAATGACAGAAGGGGGAAAAATAAGTGAGTGAACCCTCTGCCTAAGGAGACTTAAAGAGCAATTGAAACCATTTTTTTTACCAAACAATTTAAGTCAGGTATGTGCCCAATAACTGATGAGTGATTTAAAGCTGCCCTGCCCACTATAAAACACACACCTAGTAAGAATTGTCTTGATTAGAAGCATTGTCTGATGTGCTTCATGGCTCGGTCAAAAGAACTGTCTGAAGACATGTGATCAAGAATTGTTGATTTGTATTAAGCTGTAAAAGGATACAAAACCATCTCTAAAAGTCTGGATGTTCATCACTCAACAGTCAGAGAATTTGTCTACAAAGGGAGAAAATTTGGCACTGTTGCTTCTCTCAAGAAGTGGCCGTCCACCAAAGATGACGCCAAAAGTTCAGCGCAGGATACTCAGAGAGGGAAAAAAGAACCTTACAGTGTCTGTTAAAGACTTACAGAAATCACTGGCAGCGTTCAAAATCTCTGTGCATACATTAACTATATGTAAGCTATGGCCAAGAATGGTGTTCATGGGAGGACTTCACGGAGGAAGCCACTGCTGTCTAAAAAAACATTGTTGCACGTTTAATGTTCGCAAAAAGGCACTTGGACACTCCACAGAAGTTTTGGCAAAATATTTTGTCGACTGTTGAAACCAAAGTTGAAATGTTTGGGATTAACACACAAAGTCATGTGTGGAGGAAAAATGGAACAACTCACCAACATCAACACCTCCTCCCCACCGTGAAGCACAGTGGAGGGAGCATCATGATTTGGGGCTGTTTGCTACCTCAGGGCCTGGACAACTTGCAATCATAAATGGAAGAGTGAATTAAAAATCAGGATGTTATGCAGGAAAATCTGAGGCCGTCTGTCAGACAGTTGAAGCTATAAAGAGGATGGATGCTCCAACAAGACAATGATCCAAAACAGAAGTAAATCAACTTCAGAATGGTCTCAGAAGAACAAAATACACGTTCTGGAGTGGACAAGTCAAAGTCCAGACTTGAACCCCATTGAGATGCTGTGGCATTACCTAAAGACAGTGATTCATACCAGACATCCCAGGAATCTGACTGAACTACAGCATTTTTCTAGAGAAAAATGGGCCAAGATCAGTCCTGATCGATGTGCCAGACTGATTTGCCGTTACAGAAAACGTCTGGTTGAAGTTATTGCTTGTTATTGTTAGTTGTTATTGGGGGGCACAAAATGTTAACTGTGATGATTCACTAACTTATTTTTCCCCCTTCTGCCATTATTTGCATACTATCCTCATTAAAATAGGAAAACCTATAAACGTTTGGGTGGTTTTAGTTAAAGCAGACACTGTTTTTTCATCTGTGTGATTTTGACAAAGATCAGGTCACATTTGACGGTGATTTAATGCAGAAGTGTGAAAAATTCCTAAAGGTTCAGATACTTTTTCATATCAATGTAAACAACTTCCGAAATATCTGACATTTTCATTTGGTGACTCTTAAACGTGTGTAGTGTTTTTTAAAAAAAACAACAGAAGAAACAAAACAGCTCCATGTTTGTAGGGGGCACTAGGAAGGATTTTTTTTCTTTTGAAATTATGAAGAATAGGTTTCATGTTCAGTTAAAGCAAGACTGGTGACCCCTTTCAAACAGGAACAATACAACATGTCAAGAAAAAAATCAAATGAAAGAAAACCATCAAAATGTTAACGTCTTTGGGTGTCATTTAGCTTGGTTTTCATCAAACTTTTTGGATAGGCTGACATGGTGAAGCAGAAGCCTAGTCCACGTGTTTAGGCATTCCAGGGCGACCAAATTTGGCATCTGGAGAGTCAACTCGGCAGCGTGGCCTGCCTGTTAAAGTCATTTCATTTGGCATCTGAGATGGAGAAGGTCAGGCTGTGCCACTGCGGTTTCTCCCCATGGTGGTCCACCCATTGAGCTCTCTCAGGACTGGCCTGGCATTGGCACTGGTCAAATAGGAATTCAAAAAGGGAATATGTTTTTTTTTCTGCTGGGTGAGGTAGGTTGGCGACAAGCAACGTGTTCTCAATTATGACTCAGACATTCTGAGGTAGCTTTCTTTGGAGGTGTGCAACATTGAAGACTTTACTACAGTGGTACCTCAAGATACGAAAGTTTCAGTATATGAAAATTTCACTTTCCGAAAAAAACTTTTGCGCTCTACATTACGAAAGATTATTCAGCCTACGAAAGATAATACTGACTATAAAAGATGTAGAAAATTTTAAAACCCTGCTGCCCTATTGGTCAGAATCTTTCCCAACATGCTCAGTAACATGATCCTGCTCTCCGATTGGCTTATTGTTGATAAGGGTTTTTAGGCCCACACACGGTTCGCATTGGTATCTCTATTTTTATTTATCTATTTATTTTTGCATTATGTTCTATTATTTACTTATTATTTACTTATGGACATGAAGTGGCCCGCAAGGAGGTCCAATCCGGCCTGCAGTGTCACATACTTTTATTTTGATATTGTAAAGCCATTGGGGGTGGTAAAAAAAAAAAAAAAAAATCGATTCAGAGATATATCGAGATGTTACATCACGCAATTCTTGTATCGATTCAAATTTCATCAGTAGCGATTTTTAAACGTGTGTTTTTTGTGGAAATAAACAATTCAGTGGCCACACTTGTACTCCTGTCCAGTAGTTGGCAGCATTGCCTTGCAGTCTGCTGAAGTAACAAAACAACATTAGACTAATTCGAGTATAGATTTGCGTACGTTGCCCTCTAGTGGTTGCTCGGATTAGTCCTTTTATAAGTCTGAAATGTGGGCTCATTTTGACTATGCAAAAACGGAGGCATGAAGAATTTAGAATCCTGCATTGAGGCCGGTTTGGTCTAAAGCACTAAAAAACATAAAATGTTATAATGAAAGCCATATAGTATTCACACATAAAAACATTTTTACTTGAGGGCTGGATGAGGTTTCAGGAATAAATTGGTATAAATGTACTTATTTACATTTTCATTTTTTCGAAAGTGATGTACAAATATCGCAATAATCGTCTTCAAGTGTAGTATTGGGATTAATCGGGATCGAATCGAATTATGACCTGTGGATTGTGATACGAATCGTATCGCCAGATATGAGGCTCTACACACCGCTAACAGCGAATGAGTTAATAAGGAGGTGACCGTAAAATTCCCCCAAACCAATAGGAAGTGACATTAAATCAACAAGAGGATGTCAACTGGAAATGCCCCAAAATCAAGGGGAAGCAGTCTAGAAATGGCCAAAAAAGCAACAGGAAATGATCATAAATTTACAGGAAATAAATATTAGGAAGTAGTATTAAAGTATCTTAAAACAGCATGAAATTGACGCAAAATGAACACGTTGCCTGCCATTGACAACGATAGACGTCTAGTTCATTTAAACTGGAAGGACTGGCTGTGAATGGTAATCTTTCAGTGCTATTGACGGCACTCGATATCCAATCCATTTTGACCAGGAGGGCGCGAATTAAAGAATGGAAATAGCCAAAAAATCAACAGGAAATGATCCAAATTTACAGGAAGTAACTTTAAGTAAATATTAGGAAGTAGTATTTAAGTACAGGTAGTCCCCCGAGTTCCGTTCCTACGCTGGTGACGTATCCCGAATTTCTACGTAAGTCGGTATTAACTCTTTAAGTACTCCAAAATAACTATCCAAAAAGTCAGAAAGTATTGTATTTTGTTTATTGGTGGAGAATACACTGCCCTCTGGTGGCAGCGTTGGGTCTGGCTGGACTGTTGTTCAATAATGCTTCCATATAGGAGAATTCAGACGTCTCACATGGATAATGGATAGCTGCGCTCTGGTTTAGCGCACATAAGGCCGTAAGTTATTTCAGCTAATATATGTTCCTCTATGCTTTTGTAATTAAGTTTACAGCCACAGAGAGAATTTTAAATATGTTAGCATTATTAGCATTTAAGCAAAATGACTTTTGTGAAGTAAACTTGGCTAATTTAATCAACTCAATTTATATATTTATCAGACTAGATGGACGTTTGAACACCAGTCATTTTGTGTCGAGTGTTTTATTGTTAAAATGCATGTCGTTTTGAACAGATGTGTGTTACAGCTTTACAAATCGTCAAAACTGAAGGAAGTAAAAAGCTTCAAAAAACGCAATTGCTCTGTTTGCTGTCTGTCAAGCTGAACAACGTTGAAAAAAAAAAAAACAACAACAAAAAGACTAGAGACATAATCGTGGACGAGACACCAGCGTCGCAAAGTCGAAATCGCGTAATTCGAGTATGTCGTAACCCTGGGACTACCTGTATCTTAAAATGACATGGAGGCGACGCAAAATGAACTCGTTGCCTGCCATTGACTACGATAGACATCTAGTTCACTTAAACTGAAAGGACTGGCTGTGCATGCTCATCTTTCAGTGGCATTGACGGCACTCGACGTCTAATCCATTTCACCTTGGAAAGGGGCAAATAAAGTACCCAGATAGCAGACCGACATTGAATAAACGTTGATTTTCCATCAAAATCATCAGTATGGTTGACATCGAAATTTTCGACAATAAACAATGTTGAATCAATGTTGCAAATACCGATGACACACGGCAGTGACGTTGAAACAACGTTGTTCTACAGTATGTCAGGCGTTAACATTGTTTTATAGTTGAACTAATGTTGACAAATAGTTGATACATGATTAAGCGGGAAATGTGATTGAAAAGTTGTTGAATTATGGATGAGCGGGAGTTTTGGTTGAAAAATAGTTGTTTTCTTGGTTGACCGGGAAGATAGCGACTCACTTCGAATGAACGCCTCTGGAAAGGCCTCATTTATGGATAGCCATATTTGAAGGTAAGCATGCTGCACTTTTTCAGAGCCTTTAACAGCAATGATTTATTCTGGTAAAAAGAACCTTGTTTGTCATTATTACTTGTTTAAAAATGCTTAAATCCCTGAATTCTTCATGGATATGGACGTAAGACAGTCTTAATTCTTGGTTAAAAGCAAAAAAAAAACAAAAACATGCAGTTAGCATTTATTTTATGTAAATTTGTCAAAGTATGATGCTAGTCTGTCAGTCAATGTGATGGCTGCCGTATGTAAACAAAGCTTTTCTAGTGAAAATTCTTGTGAATAAATGCTTAAATCCCTGAATTCTTTATAGATATGGACGTAAGACAGACTGAATTCTTGGTTAAAAGCCAAAAAAAAAAAAAAACACAACTTGCAATTAGCTTTTATTTTACGTAAATATGTCGAAGAACGATGCTGGTCTGTTAGTATATTTGGCGGCCGCCTTATGTAAACAGAGCTTTTCTGGAGAAAATTCTTGTGAGTAAATGCTTAAATTCCTGAATTCTTTATAGATATGGACGTAAGACAGTCTCGATTCTTGGCTAAAAGCGGAAAAAAACGTGCAGTTAGCATTTATTTTACATAAATATGTCGAAGAATGATGCTAGTCTGGTAGACAATGTGGTGGCAGCCTTACAACAAAGAGCTTTATACGTTGAAAATTCTTGTGAAAAAACAAAACATTTAATATTTACCTTGAATCCTTGAACAAATCACCCCTGAGACAATCCTTCCTGTTTGTATGCGGTACACCTTTCATACTTTTTCAACATAAATCCGGTGTTGGATCGCTGCATGTGTCTGACTGCGAAAAACTGAAGCGGATTGTGGGATGGCCCCCTACTTGAAGGCGTAGTGCTGTGAAGGTCGAATCTGACCCGTCAGTATCATTATGAAGTCTATGGTCCTAGGGTGAAAATGTGAAAATGGAATGGACGTCGAAGCCTGTCAATGGCAGCCACTGAGTTAACTTATTTGGCCCAAAATAAACTAATCAGTCCCCACATGAGATGTAATTGCCACAAATGTGCTCTGCGAACCAAAATGAGCTGGACACTCCTGATTTATTTTATTACAGATATTAAACGTTAAGTTAGGTATACTGAGTGATTCAACTGTATTTGGCTCTTATTTAAATCTTGATTTTACCCTTATTATAAAATTTAATGTGGTGTTTTAGTAGAGCTTAGAACGAATTAGTCGATTTATTTAAAACGCCATTCACTATACGAAAAAATCATGATATGAAAGCTACTCCGGAACGAATTATCTTTGTATCTTGAGGTACCGCTGTATTATTTAAAAATGGCTTCTGGTAGAGTGAAAGAATATCATGGCTTACAATGATACTCTGACCTCGATAAGGCTTTCGCAAAGGCCGCTATGTTTCTTCCCTTATTATTGCAGGCGAACTGAAGGCAATGTCAAGAGTTCTGTCACAACAAATCATTATCAGGTGTTAATATTTGGCTTAGTTTTGCATACACATTCGCATGCCGGGTGAGATCTGAGAAATATAAAACATTTTGGTTATAGGACAGTCTCCCGCTAGCATGCTAATGTGACGCACGTTTCGAAGCAGATCTGACGTGACAAGGCTCTTTGAAGGCTTTTTCAACATGCACGTATGCTTGTACACAGGCAATAAAGGCAATATGCTTTGGTATGACTTTGAGGTAGGGACATATTAGGAGGGGGTGTTAATATACCGTCGGTCCAGGGTGTTGCATTTTTTTATACTCGGGTTATAGCAGCAGTTTTTGTGTTCCCAAACTCGAGAGATGAGAAGGGGATGTTGCTAGGGGGGGAGGGGCGGGGTTTTAGGGGGGGGTTTGACCAGTGTTAGCCTGTGCCAGTGCCAGGAAGACCCGATGAGTGTTGCTCAATGACCACTTGGCATTGTGCCGGGGAAACCGCTTGCTGCTGACAGGAAAAAGATAAGAGGAGATAGGCAATTCATTAGAGGGAATTCAAGCATCTTTGTGACTTTTTCATGGTCGAAAGGGATGACAACTATAAGGTTAAATCTTTTGAATTATTTAGATTAAAGTTTGACAGCACTGATGTGTTAATACAACTCCAAGCAAAAAGTATGGAATCACCAGGCTAGGACGAGCACTCACTCAGACATTTTATCATGTAGAACAAACTCAGATAAAAAGCTTGAAAAAATAATGAATTCCAAAGTTCTAGCATCATCACCTTGTCAAGAGTCAAGAATCTGCATTGGACAAGGTGTCAAGAGTCAAGAATCTGCATTGGACAAGGTGATGATGCTGGAACTTTTGTTTGGTGTCGTTCCAGGGAGATTTACAAAGATGACTGCCTGAAGAAAACATCAAAATTCCCTCAGTCAGGGGTTAATTTGAGCCGGATCTTTCCGGAACAAGATCCGGCACCTCTTGATTTTGCCCTCCCTGTGTTCCGGGACTCATTTGGGCAGATCCGGCACCTCTCGTGCATAGAAAATAATTAAAATATAAAAACATTGTCGGAAAAGAAGGAGAGGAGTAGTTGATAAACAAAACAAAAACAAAATAACAGCGGACTGCCGCCACATTCGACCGCGAACTTTTGCTTCTCGCCCGTCTCCCCCTCGCTTCCTACTACTCACAGCTCTCCAGTCCCATTGTCTCTTAAACTGACTGCGTAGTGTCTTGTTTTGAGCTTTTTGTTGACAAACAGTACTGTGCAAAAGTTTTAGGCAGGACACCTGCCTAAAACCTTTGCACAGTACTGTATATTTTTATTATATTATGTATATACAGGATATACTGTATGTATATATTTTCCCCAAGTGGAAGTTTCCATGATCCTAATAAATTTGATAATTAAAAAAAATATATACAGTACTATGCAAAAGTTTTAGGCAGCCTAAAACTTTTGAACAGTACTGTAGATATCGAACCACGACGTACTGACAACTTTGCTACGAGCTAACAGCACGAACACAGCTTGGGGCTGTGCCTCGCTATCTCACTCACGCGTCACATGACCAAAACAACAGTAACGTTGTGTGCACGTCAGGGTGTCTCGGAAAACATTATATCAGAATATTACACATAGTTACGGACATTACAGTATGAAATAAAATTAACCCTAACCCTAACCCTATATGCATACATTAATTTACAGAACAAATCCCAATAATTGAATGTTGTTTATAAAAATTTAACGTCATTTGAAAGAGTTGGAGATTTGTTGATGCAATGAAAAGCTGGACCAACAAATCACGCCCCTGCCATAAGGAACACAGGAACACAGACTCACTCCCCCTTTTTCAATCCAAACTCAAAACTCACCTGTTCAGACTCGCATATCCATAATAATCCCTGACTTTCCTCATGTTTTACTGTTCTGCTAATTACTTTCATACATTAGTACAGTATTTTTATTGTTTTGAACGTTCTATACTTAATTATTTTTATCGGTTTTTAGTCTTTAATTTGTCTAATTGTTTTTTTTTAAATGATTGTACGGTGACCTTGAATGCAAGAAAGGCGACTTCAAATAAAATGTATTATTATTATCATTATGATTATAAAAGAAAAAAAAACTTTTTGAATTTGCGACATCTGGGGAGTAAGCAGACAGCATCAAACGGTATTTCAACATGCGAAAAAGACAGTTGCATTTACTGACTTTTTTCAAAAAGAAGGAAGATGGTTCAAAATGAGTCAGAAAAGCACAAAGAAAAGAAATAAAAAAAGAAAAGTCCCACAGCATGGCAAGTGGGCATTTGCGTTTTTTTTTTTTTCCCAGCACAATTTTCTGTGTATGTTCCGGGACCTGTGCCCATGTCGTCATCCCTGCGCTGTCATATGTACTTTGCGTTCCGGTACTTTATGATTGACAAATTATGCACTGCCCTTAGTCCTTGATGATATGGGGCTGCATGTCAGGCTAAGGCACTGGGGAGATGGCTGTGGTTAAATCTTCAATACATGCACAAGTTTACATTGAAATTTTAGACGGCTTTCTTATCCCTTCAATTGAAAATATGTTTGTCATTTTCCAAGATGACAATGCATCATGCCACAGAGCTAAAACTGTTAAAGCATTTCTTGGAGAGAGACTCATCCAGTCAATGTCATGGCCTGAAAATAGCCCAGACTTCAACCCTATTGAAAACCTGTGGTGGAAATTGAAAAAAAAAAAAAAAAGGTCCACAGCAAGGCTCCGACCTGCAAGGATGATCTGGCAACTGCAATCAAAGAGAGTTGGCACCAAATTGATGACGAATACTCATGAAGTTCATGCCTCAGAGACTGCAAGCTGTTAAAAAAGCCACAGGTGGTGCTACTAAATACTACAGATGTGTTTTGATTGTTATTTCTTTGCTTGTTTCTCATGATTCCATATTTTTTTCCTCAGAATAGAGTGATTCCATATACATTTCCCTGCACTTGCTCTATAAAAGTAACATTTACTGACCACCACAATGTTTTTATTCGTTTCTTTGTTTCTTGTGTTTCTGAATTCTAAAGAGTTGCAGTTTTGAACAAATTCATTATTTTTTCAAGCTTTTTATCTGAGTTTGTTCTACATGATAACATGTCTGAATGAGTGCTCGTCCGAGACTGGTGATTCCATACTTTTTGCTAGGGGTTGTAGGTGCCTTAAAAAAGTATTTCACACAGAATACCACAATTTAGGGGCAGCTCTATTTGAATGGCGATATACGCTGGACAAAACACATCTGCAACATGTTGCTCTTGTTTTTGACTACCTGCGGCACCGGCTCCATCCTAGGACGGTTTGTTGCCTCCTTGTGGATGCCATTGTGTCCTGTGTTGTCATTTGGTACAGACCAGCTGTCCTGAGTCCCTTTACCGCAAAACAGACTGCAAACACATTCCCAGATGAATATGAAATTTGACCCAAACATCCATTTCAATCTCACACATAACTGTCGCTTACCTGCGGCGATATCCAAACATGAGAAAAATGACGCAGAAGATAATACAGGCCGTACCAATGTGAATGCCGATAACAATGCTGCCCAGAGAGGCTTCTCCGTCCCTGCACTGACACGGTGAGTTCTCGCCTGTGGATTTTATATTGCAGACACAGTTACTATACAGAACTGTTTAGCAATGACTGAATTAGTTTCATTTCACCGGCTAAAATGATATGGACCTCAAATGCCTTAACACAAACTCTAAAACATGATAAGTCATTTCAACTCATAGTTTAATCAAACAATGGAAAAATTCATTCACAGTAACTTGGACAACTTAAGTATTAAATATGTACAGTGTATTTGATTGGGCTAGTCAACCTGGGTGTTTAGCTTAACTGTCTGCTTGCTATGCCGCCACAGTGGTGGCCTAGTTTAAATCCTGCTTGGAACAAATTATTACATACTGTACGCAGGGGTTAAAGTGGCCCGGAGCCCTCCAGAGTCGAGCTCCACCTCCACAGTCAAAAAAACAAATGATTCATAATTCAATTCAAATTGTCACTAGAGCCCATAGACTGTACTAGTCCTTCTAAAAAAATTAGCATATTTTAATAAAGTTCATTATTTTCTGTAATGTACTGATGACTGTCATCTATTTTAAATTAATTACACAGAACTGAAGTAGTTCAAGCCTTTTATTGTTTTAATATTGATGATTTTGGTAAAAAAGTCAAGAAAAAACAAAAATCCCTATCTCAAAAAATTAGCATATTTCATCCGACCAATACAAAAAAAGTGTTTTTCAATACAAAAAAGTCAACCTTCAATTAGTTATATCAGCTATGCACTCAATACTTGGTCAGAAATCCTTTTGCAGAAATGACTGCTTCAATGTGGCTTGGCATGGGGGCAATCAGCCTGTGGCACTGCTGAGGTGTTATGGAGGCCCAGGATGCTTCGATAGCAGCCTTAAGCTCATCCACAGTGTTGGGTCTGGTGTCTCTCAACTTCCTCTTCACAATATCCCACAGATCCTCGATGGGGTTCAGGTCAGGAGAGTTGGCAGGCCAATTGAGCACAGTAATGCCATGGTCAGTAAACCATTTACCAGTGGTTTTGGCACTGTGAGCAGGTGCCAGGTCATGCTGGAAAAAAATAAATCTTCATCTCCATAAAGATTTTCAGCAGATGGAATCACAAAGTGCTCCAAAACCTCCTGATAGGTAGCTGCATTGACCCTGCCCTTGATAAAACACAGTAGACAAACACCAGCAGCTGACATGGCACCCCAGACCATCACTGACAGTGGGTACTTGACACTGGACTTCAGGCATTTTGGCATTTGCTTCTCCCCAGTCTTCCTCCAAACTCTGGCACCTTGATTTCCGAATGACAAGCAAAATTTGCTTTCATCTGAAAAAAAGCACTTCGGACCACTGAGCAACAGTCCAATGCTGCGTCTCTGTAGCCCATGTCAGGCGCTTCTGCCGCTGTTTCACACACGCCTGTGCACTGTGGTTCTGGATGTTTCTACTCCAGACTCAGTCCACTGTTTCTGCAGGTCCTCCAAGGTCTGGAATCGGAACTTCTCCACAATCTTTCTCAGGGTGCGGTCACCTCTTCTGGTTGCGCAGTGTTTCCTGCCACACTTTTTTCTTCCAACAGACTTCCCACTGAAGCGCCTTGATACAGCACTCTGGAAACAGCTTATTCCCTCAGAAATTTCTTTCTGTGTCTTAGCCTCTTGCTTGAGGGTGCCTTCTGGACAGCAGTCAGGTCGGCAGTCATTCCCATGATTGCAGTTTTGAGTAATGAACCAGGCTGGGAGTTTTTAAAAGCCTCAGGAATCTTTCGCAGGGGTTTTGAGTTCATTCGTTGATTCAGATGATTAGGTTAGTAGCTTCTTTAGAGTACCTTTTCATGATATGCTAATTTTTTGAGTTAGGGATTTTTGGTTTTTCTTGACTTTTTTGCCAAAATCATCAATATTAAAACAATAAAAGGCTTGAACTACTTCAGTTGTGTGTAATTAATCTAAAATATATGAAAGTCTAATGTTTATCAGTACACTACAGAAAATAATGAACTTTATCACAATATGCGAATTTTTTGAGAAAGACTAGTATATAAAGGTAGCGCCGTAGAATAGATATCATTCTAGCATGCAGAGTCTGCATGGCTCTCTCATATGTAAGCGCTGACATGCCCAACAAATCAGAGAGCAGCATCACCCTCTGCTTGCTCCGTCTTTTTTAAGACAAAGCATCTATCGAGTCAGTCAAATCACCGGTGTTTGCAGGGTTTCTCCCATTAATAAAAGATTGTGGCGCACCACCACACCAATATAAAAACCACCACATCTTACGAATGAATTTTATTTTGTTTTTTTTAAATTCTTTTTAAGATTTAAAGATACATTCTAATTTATCATGTGTATGATTTTAATAATACGTCTAAATGAATATATACAATGAATCACAAAAGTGTGTACACCCCTCGCATTTCTGCAGATATTTAATTATATCTTTTCATGGGATAACACTGACAAAATGACACTCTGACAATGAAAAGTAATCTGTGTGCAGCTTATATAATAGAGTTAATTTATTTTCCCCTCACAATATAGCCATTTATATCCAAACCCCCTGGCAACAAAAGTGAGTACACCCCATAGAAACTACGTACATCCCTAAATGTCCAAATTGAGTACTGCTTGTCATTTTCCCTCCAAAATGTTATGTGACTCATTACAGGAGTGATGTCAGCATTGCTGCAGAGATTGAAGAGATGGGTGGTCAGCCTGTTAGTGCTCAGACCATAAATCAAATTGGTGTGCATGGGTGTCACCCCAGGAGGAATCCTCTTCTAAAGACGGTTCACAAGAAAGCCCGCCCGTCTCATCGGACCATAGGACATGGATCCAGTAATCCATGTGCTTTGTTGACATGTCTTCCGCAAACGTTTGTGGGCAAAAAATTAAAATTTTTAAATGAATAGCTGCTTGAGATGATATGCCGTGTTTAATGGCAAAATATTAATGGTTATCTCAGTTAGCTTAAAAGTAGAGGCTGTGGCTGTGAATGACAATTGTTTATTGATTGTTATGAATGTTGTGAACCTAATCTAAGTGTTAATGTCTTATAAATTTGTTGTTAAAGATGGAGGAGAAAAAAGAAAGGCAAAAAACGAAATTTTGTTTCACTCACCTGTCACCCACTTTGTCCAAGTCGCTGTGTTACGCTTTCAGTTTGCTTTTTCTTTGAGATAGTTAACCACGTTTAGATGGTTAGATGTGTGTTTTTCCTGTTTATCCGGATTGTATGCCTCTTTACAGAATACATATACGTAATTTTCCCTATTGTGCCGAAACACTGAATTTTAGGGCTC
Source organism: Corythoichthys intestinalis (assembly GCF_030265065.1). NCBI lineage: Eukaryota > Metazoa > Chordata > Actinopteri > Syngnathiformes > Syngnathidae > Corythoichthys > Corythoichthys intestinalis. Next base: position 31,115,924 of record NC_080416.1, read on the forward strand.
CCCCACCTGTCAAGTCCCACTTTAACCACTGACTGTGTGTACTCAAAAGTACGATATAATGTGTGATCCCACTTACCAGTGTTTTGGGCAGTGGTGCCTTCATCTGCCAATGAGACAAGTCTCTTAGAGCAGTCACTCTCCCCATTTCCATTGTAGGCCACCAGTTTGACTTCATACACTGCACCTGGTTCTAAAATAGAAGGAACAGGAATAGCAAGTGAGTTTGTGTTAGAATGCAATCAATTTACTTCTGCTGGTATTGCAAGATTTGCCCTTTAATCATAACCCTGCAGTCATGTTCACAGTAATGAATTTAGTCTATTTAAAGGTACCCCCCAAAAGGTCTATTTAAGTACCAAGATAAATCAAAACCAGGCGTTTCGGTATTAAAACAAGTTCTATTGTTGAGCAATAAAGGTTGATAAATCTATATCCAGTGGAGGATCAAGTGCTCACTTTTTTTCACTCAAGTGAAAGTACAAAAGTACTTGCTTTAAAATTTACTTTACAAGTAAAAACTAAAAGTATTTTCTACCGATGCAAAAATGTAATATATGTATATACCTTATTGGCCCAAATATAAGATGGTGTTTTTTGCATTGAAATAAGAGTGAAAAAGAGGGGGTCTTCTTATATCCGCTGTCTTGACATTATATGCATTCACGACGCTAGATAGCGCCAGATATCATTGAAGCGATGTTCTGTCATGACATATCTCAGCTACTCTCCCCATTCACGACGCTAGATGGCGCCAGATATCATTGAAGCGATGTTCTATCATGATAGGTCTCAGTTTCTCTCAAGTTTAACCAGTTTGCAATTTTTTATTACAATGTTTTTCCTTATTTAGATTTGTTTCAAGCCTACAGTTACAGTTAGACTTCACTTTGATGGATAATGCAGTTATTGCAATTTTGTTGTTTTATCACAATAGATTGTTTTATTTACATTTCAAAAACCAGAAGCCATTCATTTACGAATGTGATTGCACTTTAGTTTACATATGTAAATGTTCAGATATTAAGATTTGAATAAGGCAAAATAACATGTTTTTCTTTCAAATATATTGTTATAATCAGGGGTGCACATAATTTTTTTGCCCAGGTTCTCAGAGGAGGACCTGGAGATGTGACTTGGTCCTCATTGAGCTTGAGAGCCGACCCGCCTGATGCGATAAATTTATGACAAGCTTCACTTAGAGCCAACTAACTTTAATTAATTATATTAACAATTAATGCTTGATTAAAATCAACTGGCACAACAAAATTGCCATTACTTTGAAGTGAAATGTAAAGAAATAAAAAGCACCTATTCAAAATAAAGGGCATTATGCGGCTCCCACATTAACTCCAAGCCCTTTTAAAAGTGGGATGTCCTCCTCATAAGACCTCATTGAACGTGCATGTTTAGCTTTGTAAAATGCGAGCAAAAACACGTTTGTCAGTGCATTTCGCTGTTCATTACCTTTATTCCACCACTTGTCCATAGGGCGAGTGGGGTCCTGTTTGACATCGATAGTTTGCGTAATTGCCACATGCGCTCTGTTTTTTCGTGCTTTTCAAAGTTTGGATGGCTGAAATTCTTTGACCCAACATAAAATGCGCTGCTCTTATCGGCGACATTGGGATTCTCACGGCACATTTTGTACCGCATTTCGGTGCAAGCATCATTTGCTTCTAGCCATGGTACATCCTGTAGCCACTTTTCAGCAAAAGTCCTTTTTTTCGGTAGCTCCGGTGATGTCTCTGTCGTCTGTCTGTCTTTTGACGGGGGTGGGGGAACACGGAAGTAATTACTCAGTGTGGCCTGCCTCTTCGACATTTTGAGAAGTTATTTTCTCGTGTCCGCCGCAAATACAGTGGTCAGCCATCGGTACGCAAAAGCGTATCTAAGCCGTTGAGGGCCAGTGCGTTTGTCTATGTCTAGTACGCATGCGCGCATGCGGACCACTTATGTGCACCCCTGGTTATAATCATTTGTTTCAGATGTACCGTAATTATTTTCTGCATAAAAATTAATTTGGTGTTCAAAAAGTCTTTTTTTCAAACTTGAGTCTTGAAAAAGAGGGGGTCGTCCAATAATCAGGGCCGTCTTGTATTCGGGCCAATACGTGATATGGCGGAAACACAGACAAGACTGAAAAAGCAGTTTCCCTCTCTTGCACCCTTTAAAATAAACTGCTGTATTTTAAGCCAAAAGAACTGTTGTGTTTGATAGAACAATATGTCTATATCCTGCCATAGCAGATTCATGGCGCATTAAGCCCCTGAACTATTTTTAAGTTGTCCGTTTTACCCTGGAAACCCTCGTTTTACAGACACCGTGCAACCGCTTTTGTTTCAACCCAGCCATAAAAAGAAGATAAGTTATTATGTTTATTATTCAAAACATCTGTCATTTTTAGCTTAGAATCATTAATTGATGTCTAATATTTCGTTAAAAAAAAAAAGAAAAGTTAAAAAATTATTCACTCGCATATTTAAAACTTTTAAATAAATTACGTCACAATGAAAAAAATTGTGTCTGTAAATAAGTCACAGATATCTACCTCATAACTATCGCTTAATTGTATTTTTTTTTGGTTTTGTTACTGTCGCATTTTCCCCGATATGTTCGATGATAAATAATCGATCCAAACAAAGAAAAATTGAAAAAGAAAAAACATTTAGAAGGGTAAATATATGAAAAAGAACATCTCGACCACTACTTGATGTCTGGGATTTCTGCATCACGACCCTTGTTATATTACCGTGTTTCACCCATAAAATCTCCCAAAAATCCGGCTGTGGCCATTCACATCTGTGTCTTGACACTCGGTGATACATGCTACATGGAGTTTTTGGATCGAAGCAAGGTAAGTACGTGATAATTTCTCATTAAAATCATGGCGTCTTGAATTATGCTCTTTCATGCTCTCACCTCCAGTTATGGTTTTGCTGTTTTAATTTTTTTTTTTTTTTTTTAATGCCCTCCTGTTCAAAATTTTTCTTCCCCCAGAAAACTGAGATTTTAAGCTTTCCAATAATGTATCACACATGCATATATAACAATTTTGAAATTTGGCCAAATTGGGGGTCTCAGAACGGAACTTCACATCACCTGAGTGTTTTCCGCCATGTATATAAACTCCAAAAATTAGCTTAACGGCGGATTGCAAGCAACCGCCAGGTGCATACCGCCACCTACTGAGTGTGCAGCACCTCTATGAAGGCCGCTGCTCTCACTGTTGGTTATTATTGGTCAATATCTTGTTCACCTGCCTATTCTTGCTTGTACTTGTGTTGCTGCCTTTAGTGCTCGATTAAAGTATATTTGCAAAGGTCTTATTGATTGCGCGGAGGCATGAAAACGAAACTATCACTTCACAATGAGCAACAACAAAAAACAAAAAAATTAACATGTAACGCAGGCGATAATTTGAAAAGTATTGGAGTAAAAAGTACAGATATGGGCTGTAAAATGTAGTGAAGTAAAAGTAAACAGTACCACTTTGTATTTGTACACAAATAAAGTACAGATATACTCGAGTACAGTAACAAGGTACTTTTACTTTGTTACAGTCCACCACTGTCTATATACATGTCATATAAATTACAAAAATACAGAATATCAGAAACTATAGCTTTAATTTGACTACTATTTGGAATCTGCACACTAGTAAAGATCTAACTAAAAAAATAAACAAATAAGTAGTGCTTGTGAAACACAATGATTAAATAGTATTAGCCGTTTTTTTCATAAATAATAATGATAAATGTATTATAAAAGTTATAACAAGGTTTAACCAACTTAAAGGAACAACTCAACCAAACAGTAAAGTGTCACATCACCCCATTAAATGTATTGATCCACTGACACTCAAATGATGAGTCCCCTTTCATTCTCCAGAGCATCTTTCAACATTCTATAATTTAACAATATTGATTCCTGACCGGAGACGACAGTGTATCCATGAATTCATGCTATCAATTTGAGGCACATTCCATTATTCACTTCTGTCATAATCCCTGGCCTCATTTTTAGACTGGTTGAGATCAATTAGAGGGTAAAGTGAGGCGGAAATGTCCATGCGTGTGTAATATTGCTGCCAGTGAGTCTATAATCAAATAACAAGAGGCTGCACAGTGCAGCACATATGATTTTTCCTATGTTGTCTTGTTGTTATGGTAACTAATAGTTCTTCATTGTGAACAGAAGAAGGAATCAGTGAAAAAAATCATGTTAATGTTATTTAATAGGATTTATTCATTCGTCTTATTTTTTGCAGTTGGTCGCAGCGACACATGCAGCGATCCAACGCCGGATTTATGTTGAAAAAGTACAAAAGCTGTACCGCATACAAACAGGAAGGATTGTCTCAGCAGTGATGTGTTTGAGGATTAAAGGTAATTATTATATTTTTCGGACCATGCATGCATTTGAAATGTGAGAAAAATCAATGGGAGAAATTAGCTGCTACAGAATTGGCATTATACTTCGCAATATTTACCGTATTTTTCAGACTATAAATCGCACCTGAGTATAAGTCGCACCAGCCATAAAATGCCCAATGAAGAGGAAAAAAACATATATAAGTCGCACTGGAGTATAAGTCGCATTTTTGGGGGAAATTTACTTGATAAAATCCAGCACATAGAACGGATATTTCATCTTGAAAGGCAATTTGAAATTAAAATACAATATAGAACAACATGCTGAATAAGTGTACAGTATGATAAGGGTTACATGATGCATGAACAAAAAAATGCGAACGTGGCCAGTATGTTAACGTAACATAGCTATTAAGAGTTACTCAGATAACTATAGCATCAAGAACATGTTAACAAGTTTAGCAAACCATCAGCGTCACTCCAAAACACCAAATTAACATGTGAAATTATATAAAAATGTGTTAATAATTTCACACATAAGTCGCTCCTGAGTATAAGTCGCACCCCCAGCTAAACTATGAAAAAAACTGCGACTTATAGTCCGAAAAATACGGTACGTAAAATAAATGCTACCTGCACGTTTTTTTGCTTTTAACCAAAAATCGAGACAGTTTTACGTCCATATCAATAAAGAATTCAGGGATTTAGGCATTTATTCACATGAAATTTCAACGGAAAAAGCTTTGTTTACATATGGCGGCCACTAATTTCCTTACTGACTAGCATCATAGTATGCAATATTTACGTAAAATAAATGCTACCTGCAGTTTTTTTGCTTTTAACCAAGAATCGAGACTGTTTTACGTCCATATCTATAAAGAATTCAGGGATTTATGCATTTATTCACAAGAATTTTCACCGGAAAAGCTCTGTTTACGTACGGCGGCTGCTACATTGACTGACAGACTAGCATCGTACTTCGACACATTTACGTAAAATAAATGCTAACTGCCCGGATCTTTGCTCTTTTAACAAAGAATCGAGACTGTTTTACGTCCATATCTATAAAGAATTCAAGGATTTAAGCATTTATTCACAAGAATTTTCAACGAAAAAAGCTCTTTGTCTGTAATTTCACCCGGTCAGCTTTGACGGCCACGCCAATAATGCAGGCCCCCTATTAATCGGCCCCGTGCCCTGTCAATATAATTATGAAGTCTATGGCTTCTAGTGAAGGAGAAAACCGGGTTAGTTGTCAAAATAGTATGTTTCCCTGTGATAAAGGAATAACAATTCTAAGAGGTGTTGATAAGAAGCTATTCATGACACTGGAACGTCTGTGACACGCCAACACTGTTCTTCTCATGTCTCATTTAACACATACCCAGATCTGCGACGACGTGGGCATTGATGTGACAGGGCAGCTGGATAGGTCCCTGGAAATCAGCACTGGGGACCCTGCGGTAGGACAACCTGAAGCCCTCAGCTTTACCTGCCTTGCTAGGGAGCTCCCACAGTACTTGAACAGCACTGGAATTCACCACTTTGGTGAAGAAAGTGGGAGTGGTCGGTACTGCGTGGGAGTATGACAAAGTAAAGTTAGAAATAACCAATACCTGTTAGCAAAAGTGCCACAATTTATTGCATTTTTAATGGCTAAAGTATTATCCGAGTTAGTACTAAAGGCTCCTTACCGCCACCTAGTGTTGTTGCCACCACAGTGCGAGACTGCTGACTAGCTCCAAGTGGGGAATAGGCCTTCAGGTAAAGGGAGTAAGTAGTGGCTGGATCCAGGTTGTTCACATCATGTTGAAAGGCTCCTTTGCTGATGGCTTCTTGTAGCTCCAAAGCATCTGGTTCTAAAAGCACAGGGAAATCAGAATTTTACTTTGAAATATCAGCAAATATCATTCTAGTTTTTTCAGTATTTTCATGATGACACATACCTCCAATTTTGCGGATATGCAGCACATAACCAATGATACCCTCAGTGACTTCTGCGGGCGGCTGGCTCCATGAAATCTGCAAGGCGCTAGTGGACAGCACATTGACCGCGAGGCCCTCGGGAGCGGCCGGCAGGTCTTTAGCTTGGGCCACAGCGAGTCGGGCGCTGGCCTGGTTTGTGCCGGCGCTGTTCTCAGCGATGCACTGGTAGATGGCCTCGTCCTCAGAGCCGATACGAGTGAGAGCCAAAGTACTGCGGGAACAATCCGTGACATGATCGCTTTACAGTCGCACATAATTGAAAGCATGGATAGAATAACATGCAGTTGGAAAGTGATATTGTTGGTGCGCTCCCTCACTTTTAAAAATAGTTCAAATTTCACCTCCACAATTACAATACAATTACATTCTACATGCTTATACATTTTCCAAGGCTTAAAGTGTACTGCAAATCTAAAGGTCATCGTCAAGGTCGCCAAATCAGTGCCAAAGTTCCCCTAACTACTATAATATACAGCCCCTGACAAAAGTCTTGTCGCTTATCCATTTTGTAGAAACAATTACTAATAACTAGAGATGTCCCGATCGATATCCCGATCGATCGGGTCCGATCACATCATTTTCAAAGTATAGGAATCGGCAAAAACATATCGGACATGCCTTTTTTAAATATATATATATATATATATATATATATATATATATTTTTTTATTAAATCGTTTTCTAATTGTATTTAACGTTACAGACATAATATGTTACACTCATCCAGAGTCTTTAGTTTAGGTTTAAGGTCGGGTTATCAAATTTATCCCGTTAACGGCGGAAATGAATTTTTAAAAAAATGTATCACGTAAAAATATTTAACGCAATTAACGCATGCGCTACACGACCCACTCACGCATTGTCGCGTTCAACCTGTAATGCCGCCGCTTTACCTATATATAGAGCTAAAAGGCAGCGTAAAATGAGTAGAGTGAATTTTGGCAGGCTTTGGAGCCTTTTTTTAATTGGCTAAAGCCTTACAATCCCTCTCCCTACGATTAGAAATATCATGGGAAGCAATGTGGGGAAGAAAGGTAGTAATTGATCTTTTTCTTAACACCCTATGTTATTTCCCAACGCAGAGAAGATATATCAATTGGTACCACTACGCACAGTCATGGTTGCACTTCCTATCATGCATTTGGGCAGAACAGTTAAATGGCTACAGTATCATTTACTGAAAGCTCAACAAATACATTAGATGGCAATATTTAGTCACAATTTACAAAGTCACATTTATCCTTTAAGAATTACAAGTCTTTCTATCTGAGGATCCCTCTCACAGAAAGAATGTTAATAATGTAAATGCCATCTTGAGGATTTATTGTCATAATAAACAAATACAGTACTTATGTACTGTATGTTGAATGTATATATTCGTCCGAGTTTTATTAATTTTTTTCTTAATGCATTGCCAAAATGTATATGATCGGGAAAAATTATTGGGAATGATTGGAATTGAATCGGGAGCAAAAAAAAAAAAAAAAAAAAAGCAATTGGATCGGAAAATTTCGGAATCGGCAGATACTCAAACTAAAACGATCGGGATCGGATCGGGAGCAAAAAAACATGATCGGAACAACCCTACTAATAACCTGACTTTTAATTATTCAATTGGTTTTAGAAATGGCTCATATGAAAGCTAAGACCCTCCCAAATGATGTTGAATGTACAAAAATATATTTGTTTCACTGAAAAAAGATTCATCATTTAATGAAGACTTAAATGTCAAATTTTGGCAAGACAAAAGTTTTGTCACCTACAGAAAGTAGTGAGAAAATTGAACAAAAAATGTACTTCAAATACAAAAATATGTTACATAACATAAGCGAATTAAGTAGTGGTGCGGTGAGATCCAAATTTAATATTTTGTATGACTTCCATGGTCTTCGGCAAGGATTCGTACAATTTATTGATGAAGTCATCAGGAACATCAAAGAAAGCAGTCTTGCATGCCTCCATGAGTTCATCAACATTCTTGGGTTTCGTCTTCCATGCTTTCTCTTTCATCCTACCCCAGACATGCTCAACGATGTTGAAGTATGCGATGGAGCACTATCCTGCTGCAGAATTTGTCCCTTTTTGGTTAGGAACGTAAGAGGCAGCTAAGATTTGTTGATATTTCAAACTTTAATCTCTCAGGGTGCAGACAATTAAAAAACCGTGTGGCATTTGTCAAGGCCCACAGCCTGTCAAAAGGATGGACGCTGGAAAAGTGGCAAAAGGTGGATATTTCAGATGAATCTTCCATTGAATTACACCACAGTCGCCGCAAATATTGCAGGGGACCTACCACGGATCCGAGATTCACTCAGAAAATAGTGAAGTTTGGTGCTTATATCATTACCAAAATCATAGTCTGGGGTTACATCCAGTATGGGGGTGTGCGAGAGATCTGCAGGGTGGAAGGCAACATAAATAGTCTGAAATATCAACAAATCTTAGCTGCCTGGATCTCACAGCACCACTACTTAATTCGCTTATGTTAAGTAACATATTTTTGTATTTGACGTACATTTTTGTTCAACTTTCACACTACTTTCTGTAGGCGACAAAACTTTTGTCTTGCCAAAATTTGACCTTTATGTCTTCATTAAATGATAAATCTTTTTTCAGTGAAACAAATATATTTTTGTACATTCAAAATCATTCGGGAGGGTCTTCGCTTTCATATGAGCCATTTCTGAAACCAATTGAATAATTAAAAGTCAGGTTATTAGCAATTGTTTCTACAAAATGGATAAGCGACAAGACTTTTGTCAGGGACTGTATACAGTACATTTTTAGGGTGTTATGTGTTTTTTAATGTTACATTTTAATGCAAAGTACTATTGCACATTAACCCCCCATGCCAGGTTTACTGGTAATCGAGTACACCGTAGGCCTCAAAGTGATTTCCATACAAACATTTCTCGTCAATATTATTATAGCTATTTAAATTTGGCAATCATCTTAAATTTGATTAGAATGATACTTAAGTTTATCAAAACTGACAAACGCTACCTGTTGTTATTGGTTAACTTGACGTTCTGTCCAGGCATTAAAACCTTTCCGTTTTTCAACCAGATGAGGTGAGGCTCTGGTACACCCTGAGCCACACAAGTGAACACGGCACTGCCTCCTGCTGGTTTGGAAACAGATTGCGGCCACTGCAGGAATTCCGGAGGGGCTGTGGAGAATCAGGGACAAATCAAAGATGAGACTGGTGAAGGAACAACCAACACAATTTGGCATCAAAACACAGAATGAGGAAGAATTTATCACAGATTTCAACCAAGAAACAATGGGTTTGATTTTTATGTATGTATGTATGTATTTATTTACTTATTTTTAATTCATCCAGAAACGACATCATTAAACCTCCTCAACAACCACAGGCTCTTGATTGATTGATTGATGTCTGAACCTGAACTATAATTGTAATTCCCATGATTTTGACATTTGACAAAGTTAATTAGAGCGGTTAGAATTAATGTTAGTGTTGTGTCATGCCAAATTTATGACATAGAATTGCCAAATGCCAAATTAGAATAAGGGAATCTTTATGGATACTAGTAAATTGAGGATTCACTGTGTGTACACTGCTGGCCAAAAGTATTGGCACCCCTGCAATTCTGTCAGATAATGCTCAATTTCTCCCAGAAAATGATTGCAATTACAAATGCTTTGGTAGTAATATCTTCATTTATTTCGCTTGCAATTAAAAAAAAAAAAACACACACAAAAGAGAATTGGGGAAAAAATTAAATCATTATCATTTTACACAAAACTCCAAAAATGGTCGGAATAAAAGTATTGGCACCCTTTGAAAAATCAAGTGATGCTTCTCTAATTTGTGTAATTAACAGCACCTGTTACTTACCTGTGGCACATAACAGGTGGTGGCAATAACTAAATCACACTTGCAGACAGTTAAAATGGATTAAAGTTGACTCAACCTCTGTCCTGTGTCCTTGTGTGTACCACATGGAGCATGGAGAAAAGAAAGAAGACCAAAGAACTGTCTGAAGACTTGAGAAGAAAAATTTTGAGGAATCTTGGGCAATCTCAAAGCCACAAGTCCATCTCCAAAGATCTGAATGTTCCTGTGTCTACCGTGCGCAGTGTCATCAATAAGTGTAAAGACCATGGCACTGTGGCTAACCTCCCTAGATGTGGACGAAAAAGAAAAATTGACGAGAGATTTCAATGAAAGATTGTGCGGATGGTGGATAAAGAACCTTGACTAACATCCAAACAAGTTCAAGCTGTCCTGCAGTCCGAGGGTACAACAGCTTCAACCCGTACTATCCGTCGGCGTCTGAATGAAAAGGGACTATATGGTAAGGAAGACCCCACTTCCGACCCAAAGACATAAAAAAGACAGCTGGAGTTTGCCAAAACTTTCCTGAGAAAGCCAAAAACGTTTTGGAAGAATCTTCTCTGGTCAGATGAGACAAAAGTAAAGATTTTTGGGAAAAGGCATCAACATAGAGTTTACAGAAAAAAAAAAAAAGAGGCCTTCAAAGAAAAGAACACGCTCCCCACAGTCAAACATGGTGGAGGTTCCCTGATGTTTTGGGGTTGCTTTGCGGCCTCTGGCACTGGACTGCTTGACCGTGTGCATAGCATTATGAAGTCCGAAGACTACCAACAAATCTCAGAGACCTGGAGCAGTTGGCCAAAAGAAGAATGGACTAAAATTCCAGCAGAGCATTGTAAGAAACTCATTGGTGGATACCGGAAGCGGTTGTTCGCTGTTTTTTTGTCGAAAGTTTGTGCTACCAAGTATTAGGCAGAGGGTGCTAGTACTTTTGTCCGGCCCATTTTTTGAGTTTCGTGTAAAAGGATTTTTTTTTTCATTCTCTTTTGTGTTTTTTCATTGCAAGCAAATTAAATGAAGATATTACTACCAAAGCATTTGTAATTGCAATCATTTTCTGGGAGAAATTGAGCATTATCTGACAGAATTGCAGGGGTGCCAATACTTTTGGCCAGTAATGTATATTTATGAAAACTGTGTAGACATGAGTGTTTTTTAGATAATTTCTGAGGTTTTTTAACTTCATGATATTTATTTCATGACGAGCAGTATGGCTCGGCGCTGCTCGGGTGAAAAAGATGGCATTTTCTATGCTAATTTTTGGAATTGCGAATGAATTTTCGGCACCAAATGGAGGCCTACATAGATAAAACTCATCTAAGAACACTTCCAGACACTTAAAGTATAACTGTATAAAAATTTGTCAAAATCCGCTTAGCCGTTTCGGCGTTCATAAAACACAAACACACAGACACACAAAATTCAATTTATATGATATGGATATGATATTTTATGGGACATGAAATGAGGACATTTTGAAAATGTTTACATAGTGAAACATTTTTTTACATAGAAGAGTAGGCATGTGCCGGTATGAGATTATGACGGTATGATAACCTTAAGCCAAAATATCACGGTTCCTCGGTATCACGGTATTGCAATCACAGCTCTAAAATGTGTTACTTACTATAAAAAAAAAATCCGTTGAACAGGATTTTTATTTTTTAAAACACAAATTGGAGCATAAGCATAATGTTAAGTTAAAAAAAAAAAAAAAACTGAAATATTCTAAATTGAATTGAAATAAGTGCAGTCCTTCAGGTGAGCTGTGAGTTTAGACTCACAGCCACTGCTCAACATTATTGCAATCAGAACAAAAATAATTGAATTATTTTCCATAAAAAGCATGTGCATATGACTTGTATCATGTTTACATTATATACAGTACACACTCTCTTTCTCAACACAGATAATTGCCAGAGAGAAAAAAAAAACGTTACACCACCGCTAGACACACTGAACACGCTGGAGTTAACTCTCATAGCTGGTGGGAAACGTTCATGACAGTGTGTGCTAACCTTTAATTTTGTATAAATACAAAATCATATAGGACGTATTGCCTCCTCGGTAGCCACCCTTCGTAAACATGTTTTACATGTCGGTTGGCCCTTTTCCTCTAAGCCGTGGCTGTCTGAAACATTTTTTGTAGCCGTAGTATTCCCACACCGCCTATTTCCTTTTCTCTGACGGGAGAAAAAGTTCGGGAGCTTCACCTCCTCCAGCCTTCCTTTAGCATAGCTGACTCACTGACACTGAGCAACACCCAATGGGGGAGGGTTGAGCCTTGCAGCTGCAAGTGAGGGATTTTCCCCTGCATTTTTGGGACATTAAAAAATACCAAATACCGCAGTTTTCATACCACGGTATACCTTGAAACCGGTAATCGGCACATGTCTATAGAAGAGCAAAAAACCACATATGCAGACACTGGACAGATTGCAGGGAAGACCTCGTCTCACCCTTTTTGAAAATTTTTCATCACAATAGACTTGCATATTAATGCACAGCTCTTTCACCCCTCCCTCCCTTCCAACCAGCTCAGTATCTCATTGATCCGCTGCACTCCAATCCACTTTGACTCCCAAATTTAAGCCAACGAGGATGTGTCAACATCTTATCTACCCCATTTTAACATCTTTTTGTTTGCATTCTCTTGGAACCTTCTCATTTCTCACATTCTTGAAACCAATACTAAATGAGCGATATGTGCCTGTGGTGTCATTTTACACGCTCCCAAAATTATCTTGCGCACATTTAGTTGGATATTTTGGATTTAAAATCATGAAAGATCTGACAAGCATGTAAACATGAAAGTATCCAACAAAAATGCTTATAAAACGACTCAAGTTTAATGCTTTGTTTCCTTCATTTCCACCTCACTGCTTTTGTACATGCAATTCACTCATCAATGAGGAAAGAGCTGTCCATCACGCGGTCTGCTCAGCTGTCCAAACGTCATGTTGGAAATTGTCAGGCGTCCTCAGCTGACTGAGTATATTTCGATCCATACTTTGTATTGATCAGTGATTCTGTTGACCTTGAGTTTTACCGCAGCTCATAAATCTTTCTCTTTGTTTGCAATTGTCATTTGGAAAAGACCGTTACATTGCCGTGCAAAGTGCCTGTTATATACAAGTAGCAAAAAGTATGGAATCATCAGTCTCAGATGAGCAGTCACTCAGATATTTTATTATGTAGAACAACCTCAGATAAAAAGCTTGAAAAAAATAATGAATTAGTTCAAACGTGCAACTCTTTAGCATTCAGGAAAAGTAAAAGAAATGAATAAAAAATATTAAAAAAAGGGTTTTTTTTGTTTTTTTTTAACTGACACCTTTTTAAAACGATATATCAAGTCTTGGCAGAACGTCAGCTGCTTTCAAGATGTAAAAACAATAAGTATAATAATAATAAAATAAAATAAAAAAATAAAAAAATAATAAATAAGAATAATAAAATAACAAAATAGCAATAAATAATAATAATAAAATAAAATAATAAATAATAATAATAATAATAAAGTAATACAAATAATAACAAATAATAAATGATAATGATATATAATAATAATAATAAATTAAAAACAAATAAAAATAAGATATAATCATAAATAATAAAAGAAAAATGATAATGATAATAAATACATAAAATAATGATAATATATAAATAATAAAAAATTAAAACCTTAAATAAAAAAAGATATAATAATAAATGATAAATAATAAAATAAAATAAAAATACATTAAAAATAATAATAAAATAACAAATAAATAAAATAACAATAATATATAAATAATAATAAATTAAAACCATACATAAAAAAATAAGATATAATAATAATAATAAATGATAAATAATAAAATGAAAAATAAATAAATAAATAAATAAAATAATAATATATAAATAATAATAAATTAAAACCATCAATTAAAAAATAAGATATAATAATAAATGATTAAAAAAAAAAACACATTTAAAATAATTATAAAATAATAAATAAATAAATAAATAATAAATAGTAACATAAAAAAAATATTATTACTAGTTAAAAAATGAAAAGGTTAAGAGAAAGGACAAAAGGAAATTATTATTATTTCTTTATTATTTTGTTGAATATTGATAAATACAGTACTTTCAACACAAAGCCTGTTTAACTTTGTTTACCTGGGATAATTATATAATATATAATAATAATAATAATAATTATTATTTTTATTATAACCTTTTGGGATACAAAGTATTACAATATATTGTCACACCACTAATATTAAGAGACAAAGCAATCACATTTTGTGTGTTAGAAAATGCTTGAATAAACTTGAATAGAAATCAGTACACACACTGCTTGGCAGATTTTAAGATGTGACAAAATTAATAATAATAATAATTTCTAAAAAAGTGAAAGAGGAAGGAAAAAAGGAAAACTAATGTGTCCATATTGCATTTGTGACAATATTTTTTTCTTTATTATTTTGTTGAATTTTGATGAATGCTGTACTTTCAACACAAAGCCTTTTTAACTTTGTTTACCTAGGACATGTAGATATTCATAATATCGAATGATTTCCAATTGTTTTGAACGTGCTAGCTATCATTTTTCACTTTTTTTTCTAGTTCCTTCTGTGGGAAAGTTGATATAATTTATGAGAACATGAATGCCTTTGTGGTATCTGCATGATAAAAGATCTGCATATCTTTTTTCCAGAGGACTTTGTGGACAAAACCAGAGAGGAGGGGGTGTTATGAAGGCTGAGACAGAAGGAGGGAGCGGATTTTTTTTTTTTTTCAGCACTATTCGATAAATTGGCTGGCCATCTTTTGTGTCTAACACGGCGACACCCTAGTCGCCCTCACCGCCCCGCTCCCCCTTGTGGGATGCTATCCATCTTCCACCCTTCCATAATTAACTAAAAGAACCTCTTTTCATTTCAATGTCCGTCCCGGCACCTCCTCCCTCCGCTCAACCGTTTTCACACTTTTATGCCCCTCGGCCCTCCTGTCGGGGTTAAAGGTGAGAGGTCACACCCCTTCCCCTTTTTCCTCTCGATCCATTTGCGCCCTCCGTATTGACAATTTCGTCATCCTCTGCTTTGTTTTGAGTTTTCTGATCCTCTTTGTCCCATCTTTCTCCCTGACCTGACCGTGGCCGTGGACACAGATGGGCTGATGTCAAGACTGCGTGAAAGTTGGAACCTGCTCGCTAAAATCCCACTGAACTTGATTCAGTATGAGACAACGGATGGTGCACTTGAATTTTTACAACTTTTTCAAAATAGCTTAACTTGGACTTGGACAAGACCAGTTGTGTGGGTGTCAATGGCCGAAATTACTTAAATATTGGAAAAAAAAAAGGAAAAAAATATTTAACTTTATAGTGTTACTGCGAGCCATAACTAGAATGTCTCTTTTTATTCATTTGAATTTTGCTTTTTTTTTTTTTTTTTTAAAATAAAAATAATAACAATAATATTGATTTGTAAGTTTAATTCGTCATAAAAATATAGATACTATTTTTAAAATACAATTTAGAGCTGCAGCAATTAATCGATTAACTCGAGTAATTCGATTAGAAAAAAAGATTCAAATTAAATTTTGCTGCTTCGAGTATTCGTTTATTTAAAGTGGCATTGTAATGGTTTGTTTTGAAAGTGTTTGCATTTAGTTATGTTGATTTGGGTGGATACACTGCCTTCTAGTGGCAGCAGTGAATATGACATCACTCATTTCACATGGCTGAATCCTGCTGCTCCCTGTTAAGACCAACATAAGCTAATTTTTTGTTTGAGCTAATATGTTTTTTATGCATTCATAATTTAGTTTATAGGTATATTTAGGGTTTGTTAAAAGCATTGTAAAAAAAAAAAAAAAAAAAAAAAAAAAAAGTTTGCATTTTATAACATTAAAGCTAGCTGACTTTTTGTTTGAGTTAAGGGTTTTTATGCATTTGTAATTTAGTTTATAGGTATATTTTCCAGTTTTTTAGTGGGAATATGTGTTTGAACCATTTGTAAGGAGCATTTTAAAAAAAGCCTTTTATAGCATTTTTAGCTAGTGGACTTTTGCTATTAAAGTTAGCCTATTGTTCTTTTGTTGTACTTCGATCCTCATTTTTATATCGTTTGAGGATCAGCGCAGGTATTTAAATTCTTTATGTTCTTTTCCAATTACTCGATTATTCAAACAAACTAATTCATCGATTAATCGTTTACTGAAATAATCGATAGCTGCAGCCCTAATACAAATATTTTCATTAATAAATAACAATCAAAACATAAAAATATGATAATATTTATCAGGTGTT
This sequence comes from Corythoichthys intestinalis, assembly GCF_030265065.1. NCBI lineage: Eukaryota > Metazoa > Chordata > Actinopteri > Syngnathiformes > Syngnathidae > Corythoichthys > Corythoichthys intestinalis. Next base: position 31,132,444 of record NC_080416.1, read on the forward strand.
CACATATGTGGGTTACGTTGGGTCATTTTTCATATTATGAAATTGAGTAAAAACAAAAAAGGTTATTGGGAGCCAGTATTTTTTTTGTCCAAAATGACGATAACGAAAATATTTAGTCGACAAACATTTTTTCTTGATGATGGCGAGCTAAAAACGTGGCTCGGGAGACTAGAACATAATGAGACGAATGTCAGTTTTCGTCTGATGAGACGACAAAATACGACATCGTCTCTGTCATATGTTCACAATGCGTGACATTTTCATATTGTAAGTGGCGTGCGTCAGCTTGCATTGTAGCGGTGTTTGGGTATCACTCATGTGAGCTGTGCTGCACCTCACTGCAGTTAGGATGTATCTCAAGATAGGCTGTGCACCATCTTGCTTGTTTGGAAACACGATAAGACAAGTTTGCTTATTTTGGCAAGAGAGAATATGCAATGTTTCAATAGTCTTTAAAAGGTCTATGCTGAGTGATCAGCAGACGCTAAAGCGTTAACTCAAACTCACTCAAAGCGTTAGCGTAAAATTCGCGTTAGCATTAGCTTCAGAATGGCGGCCGTCCTCTTAAAACACTGGCCAGTCTTTTTTGTTTTTTCAATGTTTATTTATTTTACGTTTTTTTTATTTTATTTTTTTTAATAGTTCATGGCTACTATGTAAGTTTAATTGAAAATAATGTACCGCTTTACCTTCTAAGTGTGTATTATCACCACAACAAAGTTAGCGTTGTCCATGTAGACGCTACAGTATATGCTCACTTATCTATGTTCATTCGAAATTGTTGGAAACCTTTATTTATAAACATTTGAATTTTACAGACGAAAAAATTTTGAGTAACTGTCTACTAAAACTAAAAGAAATATGTGTGGGATTTCGTTGACTAAAACTAGACGAGGACGAAAACATTTTGAAAATGACAAAAATATGACTAAAAAGTATTTTCGTCCAAAAGACGAAGACAAAAATTAAAAGGGCTGCCAAAAACAACACTGTCGGGAGCCACAACTAGAGTGTGTCTGTTTGTATTCATATGAATTTCGCTTTTTGAATAAATTTTATTGATTTATAAGTTCAATTTGTAAAATAAAATATTGATAATATTTAAAAAAAAAAATAAAATAAAAAAAAACGATATTTTTTAAATTAGTAAGCAATATCAAATATAAAAATATACCGGTAATAGTAATATTTACCTGGCAAATCTTAATATTGTTGCTTACATGACCCAAAATCTGATGTCAATATGGGAGGATGCCTAGTTCTTTTTTTAATAAACAAAAATACCTACCGTAATTTTCAGACTATAAGGCGCACCTGACTATAAGCCGCCATCCACCAAATTTGACACGAAAACGTTATTTGTTCATAGATAATTAATATAATTAACTGTAACTCCTACTAAATATCAGCTGATCCAGTTAAATCATCAGCTTTTTATGTAATTTGTGGTGGCCATGTTAACAGACGATCAGTGCTACTCATTGTCTACAAGAGAGAAACTAGATCAATACATTAATGAATACATTAGAGATGATTTCTATTCTTCCTATTCTTTTCCAATCACTGGAGAGCCTGTCAAGGGCTAAAGTATTGATTGATGTTTCAACTGGGGGAGGTATGATCGCAAGGCTGAATTGTAGGAAAAAGACAAGAAACATAACTGTTTCTGATATATAATTTAATAATGATATTCATTATTAAAGCTGAATACATTTCTGCCTTACTAAGACTTTTGATGAATGAGGTTGGAGTAGTATTCGTTTTAAATTAGTCATGTTTCAAACATTAAATAAGGTATTTTATATCTCTCAGCATTGTATTACATTTACTTAAAATATGATCATCATATTTCCTAATTGTTTGGTTGAAAGAAACATCGTGAATCTAATGCAATAAAAATGGAACGCGGCATCCATTTTTGCAAATGGAAAAAAAAGTATTAGTATTGCTTGATACAGCTCCCACGTTGGGCTTTATTAAAATGGGCAAATAATTGCGATGTCTTGTGAGTGTTTATGTAAAGGACATAATAAGATATGTATGCATATGTATACTAATCCCAAGCCTAAAATAAGGTATGATATTGTCAGGGAAGCTCAAGTTTGAACTCCAAGACAAGTGTTACCTCGATAGCTTGATTAGAGAAATGAATACGACCCCAACCATGGATTGCTTTGCTTCGAAGATTTTATGAGCAAGAGCTCTCGGGTACAAAATGATGTGACCCAGCCAGGAGCTGTAATCACCCAGAAGTACAAAGAAGTACAATTGAGGCTGGACATTTATACTGTTGAAGAGGCAGTGCCGAAGCCCATCGTGAAACGAAACTTACTAAGAAACGAAACTCATCATCTCAAAAACCTGGGTATTTTTCCATACAAAAACATCTTTGACCTGAGACCTTGAGCACTGGTCCCGGCTAGAACGAAGATAAGCTTAGTCTGATAAGCCACAGTCGCTCATTGTATTCATTCAGGGCATATTGGAAAACAGGAACATAACAGTCCATATTTGGGCATATTGTGATACAGTCTACAGTAGTCAAGGCCATGAGAAGGCACACTAAGATTAATATAACAAAGATGCTCAATGCTACAATGTTCTAATGCAAGCATAACAAAAGCATACAAAATATAATAATAATGATAAATAATAATAATGTATAATGGTTGTGTTTTAAGCATGAATAGAATTCTCTCACAGATATGATATGATCATGATATTCTTTCATACACAATCTCATCTGTTCTCTTATCTCTTACAAGACTTATTGTATGTTAACTCAGTGGAGAGAGCAGATAAAGCACCACAGTAAATAGATCCAAACTAGTATTTGCGTCCTTTCATCTTGTTTTGCACTAAACACTCCGGGAGGCAAAGTGCCATTGAGTCCAGCGCACGACAGCCAATTAAAACACAGCTAATGGACATCTGCGAGGTGATGGATGAGTACGCGTCATCAGTGGCCCTCCGCAATCTTCCACCCCCCACCTCCTCCAGGATATAAATTCACAAACAGTGACTCTGATTTCTTACTTTGTTGTCCAACAAACTGCTTCGATATTTTGAATTACTCCATCTTTTATGACATTTTGCAAATTTCAAGTTGAGATAGATACAATGATATCACGATGTGTTTCTCTTGTGTGGACAGAGGTGTCAAGGGGGCTCATGTGAGAAAGATCCGCCCCCATCTAGGAGTCAGGGGCAAAGGTGAGACAAAAGGGTGGAGCTTTGCTATTGACCTTCTCCTTCCTTTCCATTCACTGCTGCTGCACATTAACATAACCAAGTACTACACACGCGTGAACACACACTAGCCGTAGATGCTCGAGGCAATTAACAAAGCCCGCATGGCTTTAACCAAGAACTAATATCAACCCAATAGAACATTTTGACATGAATTTTAGGCTGACATAAAAAAAGCACCTGGCAAATATGATTCTGGTAAAATGGACAACAATTTCTAAGACACAAATCCAAAATCCCCAAAATGTACATACAGTGGAGCAAATAAGTATTTAGTCAAACACTAATTGTGCAAGTTCTCCCACTTGAAAATATTAGAGAGGCCTGTAATTGTCAACATGGGTAAACCTCAACCATGAGAGATAGAATGTGGCAAAAAGAAACCAGAAAATCACACAGTTGGATTTTTAAAGAATTTATTTGCAAATCATGGTGGAAAATAACTATTTGGTCAATACCAAAAGTTCATCTCAATACTTTTATGTACCCTTTGTTGGCGATAACCAGTGTTGTTAATAACGGCGTTACTAACGGCGTTATTTTTTTCAGTAGTGGGTAATCTAATTAATTACTTTTCTCACCTTGGCAACGCCGTTACCGTTACTGAGGACGGAAAGGCATGCGTTACTATGCGTTACTATATTGGTCGAAAAGTCTGAGGGAGACGGACTCACCGAGACGACAGTGCAGAGCAGGAGTAGGGAGGAGGCAAGAAAGTTGTGACGCCGAGCAAACGCGATGCTAGGTAGCTCCAATAATACATGTTGTAGCTGATAGCCGACAAACTACGCCCGCATGTTATGGTAGATATGGTAGACATGGTAGATATCACATGTACTGTACATAGATATAACTAGATGCAAAATGACAGACATGGCACTAAATGAGTTAGTAGACAGCCGCCATCTTAAAGCAGTAGACTTTTTAGACGGCTCTGTTGTAGAGAACCTTCGTAGCGAACCTAATTAACTTTTTATCTAAAATACTTCTAAATCGGCAAAATCTTGACTTGAGTCTATCTTTAAATGATGAAACAGTTTTAAAACTTTCATATGTCGAAAGTAGAAAGAAGGGAACTAATGCAATAATAGGAGCAATTTTAACAACTTTTAACAGTTGATTCAGGGTAAAGGGTAAATTAGGGTAAAGAATTGGGCTCGGGCCAATTGTACCAAAAACCTTCACAATAAACTTCACATAGTGTGGCCAATGTTTTTTTTTTTTTTTTTTTTCCTAAAAAAAAAAAAAAAAAAAGTAATTATCACCAATTACTTTGCCAAGTAACTAATTACTCTTACATTCAGGTAATTGAGTTACTAACGCAATTACTTTTTGTGAGAAGTAATTTGTAACTATAATTAATTACTTTTTTTCAGTAAGATTAACAACACTGGCGATAACGGAGGCCAAACGTTTTCTGTAATTCTTCACAAGCTTTTCACACACTGTTGCTGGTATTTTGGCCCATTCCTCCATGCAGATCTCCTCTAGAGCAGTATGTTTGGGGCTGTCGTTGGGCAACACGGACTTTCAACTCCCTCCTCAGATTTTCTATGGGGTTGAGATCTGGAGACTGGCTAGGCCACTCCAGGACCTTGAAATCTGGGGCTCCATGCAAGATCTCACCCCGTGGCGTCAAAATGATAACAAGAATGGTGAGGGAAAAAAATCCCAGAACCACATGGGGGGACCTAGTGAATGACCTACAGAGAGCTGGGACCACAGTAACTCAGGGACTCAAATCCTGCACTGCCAGACGTGTCCCCCTGCTGAAGAAAGTACACGTCCAGGCCCATCTGCGGTTCGCTGGAGAGCATTTTGATGATCCAGAAGAGGACTGGGTGAATGTGTTATGGTCAGATGAAACCAAAATAGAACTTTTTGGTTTCCTTCCATCAGCAAGGATATTGAAGATGAGACGTGGCTGGGTCCTTCAGCATGATAATGATCCCAAAAAAACAGCCAGGGCAACAAATGAATGGCTTCGTAAGAAGCATTTCAAGGTCCTGGAGTGGCCTAGCCAGTCTCCAGATCTCAACCCCATGGAAAATCTGTGGAGGGAGTTGAAAGTCGGTGTTCCCCAACGACAGCCGCAAACATACTGCTCTAGAGGAGATCTGCATGGAGGAATGGGCCAAAATACCAGCAACAGTGTGTGAAAAGCTTGTGAAGAGTTACAGAAAATGTTTGGCCTCCGTTATTGCCAACAAAGGGTACATAACAAAGTATTGAGATGAACTTTGGGTATTGAACAAATACTTATTTTCCACCATAATTTGCAAAATATGCAGAAATCTTGCTTGTTTGTAGGTGACCAAAATATTTTTTACTCTAATTTGGAAATAAATTCTTTAAAAATCAAACAATGTGATTTTCTGTTTTTTTTTTTCTCCACATTCTGTCTCTCATGGTTGAGGTTTACGCATGTTGACAATTACAGGCCTCTCTAATATTTTCAAGTAGGAGAACTTGCACAATTAGTGGTTGACTAAATACTTATTTGCCCCACTTTATATCATGAATACATTATTTTATGTATGTTATTTATATTATTATTATTTTATTGACGTTTCAAACTATTCTTTAATTTTCTAATGATAACATATACATTTATTGGGTTTCATATACACTTATTTATATTATATATACACACACAAAAAAATGTAGGTTAAAAATCACTTTACACTGTCGGTTCTGGTCCCCATTAACAGCGATAGGGGGGTTCACTGTAGTCCCTTTAAGAGCAGATGGAGATACAATGGCGTACCGCAAGCAACACGTCACTTCCGCTCATTAATATTCATGGCATTAGCTACGGTTGCTATGCAAGGACAAGCCACCATTTGTCCCTAATAGGAAATGAATGGAAATCGTGTACGCAGGAGATGTTTACAGTGCTAAACCTACCAATTCTCTCCGAAAATGATGTGCCTGGTGCCAAATTGACTGGCATAGATGTGGAAGAACATAAAAATGTTCAGTTAAAGAGATGGCTTTAGCGTCGAAGGCTGAAAAAGACGAAAAAAACGAGCCGACCTAAGCATAGCTTTAGCTTTTTTTTAATCGACGCGACTGACAATGACATTCTCCGGTTTCAACAAGCTATCCTTTACCATCAGCCCTGTCTTTCTTATATATCCTCTGGTTGTCCTACGTCTCTTACCGTTCTTGGGGGTAATTTAGTTAGCTTTGTGTAGCGGTCGCAAATGCTACTCAGTGACAGCCAACGAACACTTTAAATTTTTTCATTGATAACACATCTTAATCCTATAATTTATTTACACTTCCCCCTTACTAAAATTGTTATATATATATATATATATATATATATATATATATATATATATATATATATAACAGAAACGGTAACAGTGGCAGTCAGATACCATTGTAGTTTTTTCAGGTCATTCATTGTCAGACAGAAGCAGTGCGGCACAACGTTACGCTAAAAATTAATAAAGTAAAAATATAAAAATGGCTTACCTCTTTGTCCTCTGAAAGACCATGCCAACCCAACATAATGTTTACTGCATATGAAACGTGAATGGATTCGCCGAGCTGGTGTTAAAGTCCGCGCAAGTTGATTCGGTTTTCACATTTTTTTCCTCCCGAGTTTTTGGTTTCCGGGAACGTATGAAGAAAACATCCTTCATGGTCGTAATGTCTAGAGTCGTTTCTACAAGTTCCAAAAAAGCAATGCGTGATCGCCATGTTAGTTTTTGAAAGATTACCGGCGAAAAGTAGCACTTTTTACGTGGGGTCTATGCGAGGGCGGGTCTATAATGTCCCACTTCAGCTTTACTTCCGCTTTACGATGCGACGTCACGGTCTAAAAATGTGGTTCATAACTCATTTAATTTAAGGACAGATCGAGACACAAAACTGCTAAATAAAGTCAACTGGTGATCCAGGAATATGCTGCTACAGTGCCATGGATGAACCATATCGCGAAAGAACACAGGTTGCTTGTTCTTTTCGACAATTGAAGCATTATTTTATATTGCATTGCAATGCAATACATTGGAAGGTAATGCCTTTGATTATTTTAAATAACCATGTTCAAATAAAGAATTTATTTCACAAAATTCACTAATTGGCGACTGTATTGAGTGAAATTATTGAGCTTCAATCAATCTTGTGCAGGGGAGTGTGACTGACCTTGTACCACAAGTCGGCCAAGCGCTGTACGCCTCATCCTGGTACCCGGCCGGTTGGCAGCGCACACGTACACACCAGAGTGTTGCAGAGAAACATCTGAGATCATCAGGTTCCCTGTTCCCAGAACCTGGATCCCTTCCACTCCAATTGAGCGGCCATCTGATTGAAAAACATAGTGGTTTGAAAAACCTAGATGACCCTTCTGCAGTGTTACAGTATTACCTAGTCTGCTCCAAGAAACTATAGGCTTTGGGTTTCCTGTGGCGATGCATTCCAAGATGGCGGTCTGATGTACAGTGATGGTTAGATTCTGGGGTCCTGACAGAATGACTGGCTCCTTGTAGGTTCTTGAAGCTCCACCTAAAAACAAGGGAAATTATCCATTATTCAATGCTGCAATGGCAAAACTGTATTCCCAAAGGCATTATTGTGTATATGTGCAGCCACCTACCAGTCACGTTGAGAATGGCCTCATGGCTATACCTAGTGTTTGCAATATTGGTGGCCATACAACGGAAGACCCCGACATCGGACTGTCTCACACCTGTCACCTGAAGGATCCCCATTGGTAGAAGAGTATATCTGGATAGGAGAAGAGAAGTAGCTAAGAATCTAGCTCAAACAGGATTATTTTACTTCTATCCATATGAAGGACTGTTTGGTTATTTCTTACCAATATTGTCACTTGATTTAGATCTTATTTAATCAGGTTAAAATATAAAAGAGGTAGCTGACAGTTTGCAAACTATTTTCACAAACAGAAAAAAGCTATGGGAATCAAATGGGATGAATACCAAACTTTGTCAAACTTAAGGCCTGCGGGTCATTTGCGGCCAGCTATATCATTTCGTCATGTGCGTCAACGTCATGTTTCTTACTAAAATAAAATTTTTTTTTTTTTGAAAATCAAACAATATTAAAGGTTTTTACAAGGGATGTCCTGATCGCATATTTATATCGATATCCAGTCCCGAACTGACTGAAGATTTTTTTTTTTTTTCATGTCTTTGAACTGCCCCACTGTATCGCCTTCATAATGTGAATTATTTTAAAAAAAGAATAACGTAGAAAAATGCTAGTCTTTATTAAACGCTTCATTGAGTGAGTCCACTGAAATGCACTCACGCTTTGATGCTCACGCTGCTGAGAACAGCTTCTCACTTACACAATGAGTTGCCGCAGCACACATATGGAAGTTTAATGATGATTGACACATTTGTGCCTTTGCTTGTAGAGCTACCAAGCTTCTCTGGCAAAGATCTAAATCACAAACCTGTCAATCATCGTTAACTTTAAGTACCAAACACAAGATGGACAGTTTGGTGCTGTGCGAAAATGAAACAGAAAAACATTAATATATTTATAAATTAAAAACCCGATCCTTTTCACCCGATTCCAAGCGTCTGAAAAATGACCCTAATTTATAATGAAAACATTCGTTTTTAACCTAGTATTTGATATGTAAATAAATAAATAACTGAAATGAAAACTAAATAAAAATATAAAAAATAAAAAGATAATATTTACTGATTTTTCCTGTTTTAAGTAAAAAAACAAAACAAAAAAAAGAATACAGACTTTAAAAGAAAATGTTTTTGTCACACCTGGATGAGGGTTGTCACGTCTTGGTATATTGTCTCTTCCTGCTTTATTTTGAAGCCTCAACGTCCTGTTTCCACCACTCGCCCTTCCTGCCGTCTCTCTCACCTGTCTCTGATTATGATTACCTATTGTTGCCACTTGTGCCCCCCACGTGCTTAAATTGTTTGTCACTCCCTAGTCTCGTGCCAAAGTGTCTTCGCCTTTCGTTGCCACCAAAGCCAGTCCATAGCCAAAGATATTCAAAGTTGTAAGTTGTTCATAGTATTTTGTCATAGCTCTTTGTTATTTTGTGCCTCATGCATAGCCCTTTATTGTAGTTGTATACTCCAGTGTATTTTGCCTGGCTCTCTTGTTTCTAGTTTATTTTTGTTTCATAGCCTGTTTTTTCCTCTTGCTGGAGCGCCCTCAGTTTGTACCTACCTCTGACCATTTTTTGTTATTAAAAGACTGAATTCTGCATCTGAGTCCGCTACATCATGTTTAAGTGTGACAGCTTTCCCCCATTATTGCAAGACACTTTTCTATGAGGAAACTAAAAAAGAGGATTTGGATTAAGTTTAGCTCAATACTGTAATGTCAAATGTACAGCCCACGAGCCAGCATGTTGTAGCTCAGGGGTGCCCAATCCTGGTCCTCGAGAGTCCCTATCCAGCTTGTTTTCCGTGTCTCCCTCCTTTAACACACCTGAATCAAATGATAAGCTCATCAGCAAGCTCTGCAGCAGCCTGATAACGATCCTGATTAGTTGATTCAGGTGTGTTAGAGGAGGGAGACATGGAAAACATGCTGGATAGGGGCTCTCGAGGACCGGGATTGGGCACCCCTGTTGTAGCTCATTCAGACTGTACATGCAAAATCAAATTTTATTATTTTGACATCGGCAATTTAAAACTAGAATTGCGTGACTGAGTGCGTGCACTACTGCACTTTCATATGCACAGTTACATTAATTTATTTGGCCCTTCCCAGTCAAAATGGATTGGACGTCTCACACCGTCAATGGCAGCTCATGTTGTTTAAAATGTCACACAACATCAAATACAAACAAATTGCTTCCCATCCAACACTGCAACCTGTACCTTTTGTCACTAGTACTCAGTGGCACTCTGTCTTTCTCCCAGGTGATGTTGGCCTCAGGTATTCCATTGATCTGACACTGGAATCGTGCAACTCCTCCCTCATCCACTGCCATGGACATTGGGTGTGTGTGGAATTTAGGAAGCGCTGAGGAAGAAAGCAGAGATCAGCATATAGTGGAGAAATATTCAAATTGTTTAGAGGATGATGAAAACTGGAACAGTAACTGAATTAAAACTGCCACTCTGGCTCTTCCATCAGGTCTATAATTTCCTAAATAGTCCTTCCACTTTATCGACTCCAATAAAGGATTCCCTATGACCTGATGGCCATAATCGATATGAGTGTACACAAGCAAATGACACAGGATTTGCCATGGAGACTCATTGCATTGAGGTAAGACAAGATGGCTATAACTCTCCTAAATAACCCATAAACCCCTGATTTTATTGGTGTGACCCAAGTGGTGGTCAGTGGGGGCAGGGAGGACAAGGTTGAATACTGTTTGTGTTCAGTAAAGCAACAGTACTGAGTCATGCTACACATCATGTTACTATAATTAATGATTTTTACTTTCCCTGCAGCTCCACCAAGAGTCAGAGGTGTGCTCAGGTTGCCAGGTATGATGCATAAGTGTTCACCATATGACACATGATTTATAATAAGACCACCAAAGAATGTTTTGACAAAGATATAGCCAATATGCGGTGACTTTCAGTGGGTGCTCACTTTTTGAGTTGAGACTGAGATGATTATCAAAAAGTAACAGGACACATCAGCTATCACAAACGTACTGGTTCACCTTTAAATCAAGCCCCCGACATATATTAAAAAGATACTGTATCCACTTTTGAACCCTGGACCATAAACTTCATAATGATATTGACAGGTCAGATTCCACCTTCACTGCGCCACGCCTTCAAGTAGGGGGGCATCTCACAATCCGCTTCAGTTATTCGCATTCGGTCGCAGCGACACATACGGAGATCCAGTGCCGGATTTGGGTTGAAAAAGTACGAAAGCTGTACCGCATACAAATAAGAAGGTTTGTCTCAGGAGTGAATTGTTTGAGGATTCAAGGTAGTTATTATTTTTTCGTTTTTTTCACAAGGATTTTCAACGTAACAAGCTCTTTGTTTTACGGCTGCCGCCATATTGACTAACAGACAAGCATCGTACTTTGACATATTTACGTAAAATAAATGCTAACTGCCTGTTCTTTTTCTTTTTTAACCAAAAATTGAGAGTATTTTACGTCCATATCTATATAGAATTCAGGGATTTAAGCATTTATTCAAAAGAATTTTCACCGGAAAAGCTGTTTACATGAGGCGGCTGCCACATTGACTAACTGACTAGCATCGTACTTCAACATATTTAAGTAAAATAAATGCTAACTGCACAGTTTTTTTGCTTTTAACCAAGAATTGGGACTGTTTTACATCCATATCTATAAAGAATTCAGGGATTTAAGCATTTATTCATAATTTTCACCGGAAAAGCTCTGTGTACATAAGGCGGCCGCTACATTTGCTTAATGACTAGCATCATAGTTCGCAATATTTACGTAAAATAAATGCTAACTGCACTTTTTTTTTTTTTTTTGCTTTTACCCAAGAATCGAGACTGTTTTGCGTCCATAACTATATCTTTAAACAAATGAGGGATTTAAGCATTCATTCACAAGAATTTTAAACGAAAAAGCTCATTATCCCCCTTTTAATCGGCCCCGCGGCCCGTGTCCCATCAGTATCATTATGAAGTCTATGCCTGGACTACTATGGATACGTAACAATAGAATGATGAAGTGACCAATATTGTTTATTCCCCATCTCTTTGATGGTGGATGAAGTACTCACTTTTTCTTTTACTTAAGTAAAAGTACGGATATAGAGGCAAAAAAATTACTGTATTTTTTTTAACTATAAGGCGCACCTGACTATAAGCCGCCACCCACCAAATTTGACACGAAAAGAGCATTTATTCATAGGTAAGCCTTGCTGGACTATAAGCTGCAGCTGACCTCACTGTATTATTGGATATTTATACCAAAAGATAATAACCATTAACAATTTATTTGACAGTGGGAGACAGTCAACCTCTGCTGGCACCTGCTGTCAACACTGTTGTTGTCCAACATGCCTCCTAGCATGCATTGCAGCGCTACAGATGTAAATAACAATCAAAATTCATGTTCTGTGCTAATTATTTCTTCAGTTACTGTTCCAGTTGTTTCATTAATTGCTAGTTATGGTATTTGGTAGATTCGATAGATAAGATCCGAGCTAGATATAAATGGAGTTAGTGACATAATTTGCCAAATGACACTTGAGTGAGTACAGTATATTATTTTGTCATTGAATTTTGTTATTCATTAGATCTAATCTAAATGGTTGATATCTACAGTAATTGCTATGCAAATCAGGTATTTTATTACACTACTGTTTATGTGCGGTCCGCTTTTCTTTGTGGCACTCGGACTTGTTGGACGTGATGCCAGCGCTATTTTCGGTTAGTTTCAAGCGTTGCTTTCACGTTGGGAAGCTGGGGTGAACGCCAGTTAACATTTCAAGAAGACAGAGAAACTGTAAACGGAGCGAGCTCATCAATGCCCCGTTAGCCGCTATTAGCCCGCTAGCTTATTGAGCAGCGTTCGTTTTCACCGCTGGACCAGTGCCACTAATAGCTGAGGTTCTCTTTGTTGAATTGCCCAAGATATGGACCTTATTTCCCTCGGTATGATTGTGCAGCCGTTGTGCTATGTTTTTGTAAGCAAATATGTCTTCATTGATTTACTTATTAGCATTATTGTATGCTCTTTGTCATTATTGTATTTTATTTTCTAATTGTGTCTTTATAGTTTGATGGGGACAAATTAATAAATGTTAGTTGTAAGAAAATGAGTATGGTGTGATCGGGGTTACTGAAGGGAAGTAATCATCCATCCATCCATCCATCCATCCATCATCCATCCATCCATCCATCCATCCATCCATCCATCCATCCATCCATCCATCCATCCATCCATTTTTTTTTTTTTAAACTTTATTTTATTAAAAGGATATATAATACACGTTTTTTGAATAGTTATTTTAGTATTTAGGGGTACTTAAAGGGTTAATTCAAACTTAGGTGGAAATTCGGGTTATGTCGCCAGAGTAGGAATATAACTGTAGGGAATGGAAAAAAAACAGTAATAAACTTGACTACATGGTAGACAGAAGCTTAACAAGCAAAAAAAAAAAAAAAAATCCAAAATGTAATTACGGATTGCAAGCAGCTATCAGGTGCATACCCCCACCTACTGTCCAAAAGTTTGCAGCACCCATTTGAAGGCGCACTGCTCTCACTGTTGGTTTTTATTGGTTAATATCTTGTACACCTGCCTAACCTTGCTTGTACTTGAGTTGTTGCCTCTAGTGCTCAATTACGGTATAGTTGCACGGGGCTTATCGATTCCACCGGAGGCATGAAAACGAAACTATCATCATTTCACAATGAGAAAAAAACAAACAAAGATAACGTGTAACGCATGCGACAATTTGAAAAGTAGTGGAGTAAAACATACCATTTCAGTATCACTTCATATTTGTACTCAAATAAAGTACAGATACACAAATATGTACTTAAGTACTGTCCACCACGACATCTCTTATTCATTAAAGCTGCGATCCACTTACATGCCAAGAGAACTTTGGCCTTGCGGCTGACCAGCATGCCATAGCGACTCTGAACAGCGCAGTCGTACTCTCCCATATCAGCGTCACTGCCTTCTTTTCGTTTCTGGAAGCTGTGAATCAACAGGGTGCCATTTGCCAGAACCTGAATCCGTGGAGTGGTGGTCAAAGGCACGCCGTTTTTTCGCCAGGTGATCTGGACGGGCTCCTCGCCCTGCACGCTGCAGTCCAACATGAGCGAGCGATCCCTCACTGCAATCACATCTCGGGGTTCCTGTAGAAACGACAGCTCTGAGGCCAAGCAGGCACCTGGGACAGAGAAAGACAGAACATGAGTAATGAGAATCTGACTAGTGTATATACAGTACTTAATATATGGGGCTTTGCCTTGCAAAGGCTAAGATAGGGTTGTTCTGCAACTTTATTAATCTTATTAAAAATAATTATTACACGTAGAATATGTCCAAAAACATACACGCAACCAAGTTATCATAACCTATTTATCATCGTTGAAGAAACAGACAGCAGTGAATCACGATACACTGGAGCTGACATCAGACATCAGACTACAGATTTTTTACTGTGATTAGGCAAAATACTGTAAATATCAAATAAATCATGTAGTTAAATTTTTATCATTGATCTGTAAACTGAACTAATCGACCCTTTGATCGTTTATAGCCTATTAATAATAATAATAATAATTAATAATACATTTATAGCAGAGAAATGAAAGCATATTTTTCAGGAATTTTGAAGCCATAATGTCCTCGAATTTTGTCCAAAAGCAAACATAACCCAATTATCATAACCTTTTTATCATTGCACACTGCAAAAACACCCCTCCTCAAAAGTAGTTAAATTCCCTCGTTTTCAGTGTAAATCTACGAGAAAAAAAGTGAAATTATCTGCCAGTGCTTCAAGTAAGTTACACCCATTTAAACTGCTTGAAATAAGAAAAATAGCTAGCTGAAAATAATTCAGAAATAATTCTGTAATTCAGAAATGTTCTGAATTCAAGAAAGATACTGCTCAAAACATTATTTGAAAGCAAATTTTCTTGATTTAGGTGAAAAATGACCAACTTTCAAATGCATGGGCTTAATAAGAGCAAATAGTATTATTTACTTAAAGTAAGTGGCAGGCTGAGATAACAAGGCGGACTCAGCTGCGGAGTTCAGGCAACCAACATGAAGAACTCCAAACAGAGGAATAAGTCAGGACAACCACGATCAAAAGTTCAAACAAAAATCACTCCAAAAGGGGGAAAAGTACAAACATAAAACACTCCAAATGGAGGAAAAAGCCAAGATAACTATGATCAAAAGTTCAAACACAAAGCACTCCAAATGAAGGACACAATCTAGACAACTATGATTGCTATGAAACGAGGCTGACATTATCAACATGGATAGCAAGACACTTCTGCACAAGACAAGGGAAACTCAGGCAATATATACACACAAGGTAATGGGGAACAGGTGGAAACAATAGGCGATTAGGTGACAAGAGGAAGGGCAAGTACACAACACGAGGAGGCTGAAGCCTTCAAAATAAAACAGGAAATGACATGACAGTAAGTGAAATAATCTGACGCATGAATGTGTTAACTAGTCCTTAACACTCAAAACAATCAAAACAAGATGGAGAAAAGTATTTGACTAGATTTAAGGAAAAAAAACATTTACACACCAGAGGCAAACACCAGTGAATCACATGATACACTAGAGTTGAGATTAAACTTGTTCCAAGAGAAAGGCTAAAGCACATTTACCGGTATGTCCTCTTTGATATGTCTAGTATTTTTACAAAAGGCTTGGATGTCTCACTGTACCTCATGCAACATGGAAATTCCGTAATTTTCCGACTATAAGCCGCTACTTTTTCCCTTCATTTTGAACCCTGTGGTTTATAGTCCAGTGCGGCTTATTTCATGATTAATTTGGGTAAAAATGTAACACTGGATTTGACAGCAGCGTCATTAGACTGTCATAAAGCCGATTTAATTATGACATGACACTGTCATGGGCATTAATGAATGCTTATAACAGATGTTAGCAAGTGTCATCCAGCAATTTTTGTCACTAACTCCATTTATGAACAGCTCAGATCTTTTACATCCATTCAAAAATGAGATAATATGCCGGATGACAGTAATACTCATGACAGTGTTATGTCATAATTATGACGGTCTTATGACAGTCTTATGACGCCGCTGTCAAATAAAGTGTTTGCGGTTAATATCTTTTGGGGTATATCCCTTAGTACAGTGAGGACAGCTGCGATTTATAGTCCTGTGTGGCTTATCTATGAACAAATCCCATTTTCATGTCAAATTTGGTGTGTGGCAGCTTATAGTTAGGTGCACCTAATAGTCCGAAAATTACAGTACTGTACTTGTATATTCAGAACAGCGGGAGAAACAGCTAGCTAACATCAGAACAGATTTGTTACTATTCTTATGAAAAAATATTGTAGACATGTAATAAATGATGTACATTATTTAGTCATTGATAGTTTATAGCCTATCAATAATAAATAAGGAGTAGACAAGTAGAGAAGTTAAGCTTATTTTTCCAGAATTTTGAAGCCAAAATGACCATTGTGAAGCTGGCCCTCCATCAGACGCAAATTTAATAAAAAATGATGTCAATCGTTTGTGCTGTAAAATGTTTCGTTTGAGCTGCTATCGTTTTTAAGATATTTACAGTACATTTCTTTCAGAGGTCAATATGAGATTAACCAGCCCCCCATTTGGGTTATAATGGCTAAAAATGGTATCAATCTTTGCTTCGCTTCGTTTGTGCTGCTATAGTTTTTGAGAAATTATTTATTTTGAGTGATGACGTCAATCGTAGCCTCGTCTTCATAGCTGACGAAGCGTACCAACTTTCTCAATAACAGAGGGGTGTCCCAACAGCTGGCGCAAACGTAGCTCATACTAATGACACTACATTAGGTCCATTTTGTAGTAAAAGGAGGGGTCGAGTCACGTCATCACTGAAAATTAATATCTTAAACCACACATTTACTTCAAAATGGACCCGAAGAGGGGCCATTTGTTTGTGCTACATTTGCGCTAGTTGTCGGGACACCTCTCTGTTATTGAGTGAGTTGGTATGCCCCATCAGCCGCGGGAGTTGGATACAGAAAAGCTGCGAGTGATGACATCACTCGAAATTAGTATCTCAATATCTCAAAAACGATAGCAGCAGGGACAACAATTTTTACAGCACAAACCAGAACAAATGTAGCACAAACGATTGACGCAGTTTTTAGTCATTTTTAATCACCTCGGATTGACCGACAAAACAATTGTTAATACATCAAAAACGATAGCAGCACAAACAAAATAAGATTTCCGCACAAAGAAAGCACAAGTAAATGACAATTTCTTTCTAAAAATTCGCGTCTGATGGGGGGGCCAACTTCACGGAGGTGCCAAAATGCCCTTAAATTCTGGAATTACCCATATAAAGTCCACATTCCACACCTTTCATGACTACTTATTTTACATCTAAGCAAGCGTGGAGCAGAATTTGCTTAGTTTGATCAAAGCCACTCAACAATTCATACTATGTTATACTTTGATCAATGAATGAGATTGAGGGCAAATTTAGGAAAGCAAGCTAAAACTGTCGGAGCTGGCGACTTCTCCTTTGATGGACGATTTGCTGCATTTATCACTTTTACGAAGGTGAGCGACAATAGAGGCGGAATGCCAGTGAAGCATCCATGCAGAGAGGAGCACAACAATGCCTAAAACTGAGGAGAGAACACTGGCAAGGGTGTCCGGGGTCAAGTTTAGGAGACCGTCTATACAACAAGGGGCCTACCGCGACAATGGTGTTGTGACTATGATTATTTGCACCCAACCCCCAGTAACCTCTGTAAAACTCCGTCAACTACCATGCACCCAAAGGGCACCATCTGCCCCTTCTTATGCATCCCCTCCACCCCTCCCATCTTTCTCCATCCTTTCAGATCATCTCCAAGGTGACTTTCCCATGCCACCAGATCTCCTCCATCGCACCCTTGTGCCCTCTCCTCCGTGACCTTGGCGACACAAGCTAGTCTTCTCTGTTTTCTCTCAGACTTAACGTGTTAATGACCTCATATGCAAAACACCGGCTTTCGCCTTCCCAGCTGCGGCGTTGGAACAATTGCCGTCTGCACTTGAACCTGCACAATGACCGATCAATGTCATGACGATGTCCCCTCCCTAAACTTTCAATGTCGTCCAGACGGCGTTAGTTCCCACATTCGAGACAAAGCAAGTTGCAGATGAACTTGAATCTGGTTTGCTTTCATTCGTCTGGTCGTTAGGGTGAACATTCGCACATCTGTGACGGTTTTCAAAAAAAATCTCGTGTCAGGATTTGAGATTCAAGCAAGACAAAACCACAGCTAGTTGTATCAACAATATAAAGAAAAAGTCAAGCCAAAGTCAACTTACATTTATTGATAGAGACCCTAATCACAATAACTGTGTCTAAAGCGTCCACATTATCAATAAAATCACAACATCCCCTGATCTAAACCCTAGTAAGGGTAAGAAAAACCCTCCAAAAACCCTGATTAACCTGTATGATTTGATGACGAAGAAACACTTTTTTTTTTTTTTTTTTAGAAAAACACAATTCTTCAATCCTATAAACACTTCTAAAAGTCTTTATTTTCAGTATCACTTATGAACAGCTCTGCCAATCCTGGAAGTTGTCGCACAGTGTAAAAAAACATGAATCTGCAATTAAATAAGGGTGATTCTCATGAAACCGATGCATTACGGTAATGAAGGACATTTACCAAAACTAGCTTAGAATAGCAGAATGCTATGATGACTTAGTCATTTTTTCATTAACAGTTTGGGCTCACTAATATTTCATTTACAGTAAAATATCTATTTGATTAATGTTGAAAAACATGTAATATTACAACTATCAACAATATCAAAAAAGGCCCAGCAATCTTACCCTGAAGTTATCTTTAGTCTTGCCTTGTTTGTGGTGCATTATGGGTCAGAATAAATTTTAAAAAAAACATTGTGATTAAGATGAGACTATGAACACAGTAATGAAAACTGCATTTTTTTAATACAAAGTAAGAAACCATTAAAGTATATCGTTATCTGCTAAATTATTACATTATTTGTTTTATGAAATTGATTGAATATTTATGATGCTGTATGGAGCTGACAACATCTAAGCTGTTCATAAATCAGTTAAAAAACATACAAAATACTATTTTGGTGACAAATGGTGGAAAATGAACTATTTCAGGTTTTCATGACTGTACACATAAAACAGTGGTTCTTACCCGTGCTAAAGATACCGAACCTCCATTAGTTTAATACGTGCATTAAGCGAACCCTTTGTAATTAGAAAAATCTTTTTTTTTTTTTTTTTTCAAATTCAAAATTGATATATCTAAGCTAGTAAGCTAAAACCTAAGTGAATGTCCATTCAAATTTCTTCTCATTTAGACAGCGTGTTTTTTAAACAAGCCAAATCAAATGTTGCTGGTTGCTATCGATGCCCATAGTAAACGGCCAGAGGTAGCTATCATGAAATCAACGACATCGGAAAAGACAATTGAGAAGTTAGAAGAGATGTTTAGCCGTTTCGGAGCCACAACACAACTCGCGTCAGATAACGGGCCCCAATTTGTGTCAAAAGAAATCGTTGAATTCCTGCAAGCCAATGGGGTTCAACACATCAAGTCGACTCCCTATCACCCAGCAATCAGCGGCTTGGCAGAGAGGTTTGTGCAGACCCTCAAACATGCTCTCAAAGCATCACAAGGACAAAGTACACTACATCAGAGACTACACGAATTTCTACTCAAATACCGAACATCAATGCACGCCACTACCAAGATATTGCCAGCGAGTCTAATGTTTTCTCGAGAGCTACGTACTGGCATGGACCTGCTGAAACCACCAACCCTGGGAGACATTGTTCAAATGGATCAACGGAAACAACTCAAGTACAGAGACCTGCACTCCAAGAGCCAACTTTTTGCACCTGGTGATTCTGTTATGGCCCGGAGTTATCAGAGTAAGGAAAAGTGGGCCCCTGCTATATCATTGCTCAAACTGGGCCTGTTTCCTACTAGGGGTGCAACGGTTCAGTTAGCCCACAGTTCGGTTTGAACCTCGGTTTTGGGATCACGGTTTCGGTTTGTGTTTTGCAGTTTTTTTGTTTTTTTTGTTTAACTGCCTTTATTTTGCTTTTAAGAAAATGAAATAAACACTTAAAATGTAAACATTTTCGTCTGTTAAAATGCCTCTTAGCTCTTTGGCTAGTGTAGTGACTGACTACTGAAATACACACACAGTAGTAAAAAAGTTACTTGGCAAAGTAACCGGTGTTACCTTTCATGTTTTTTTCCCATTTAAATAAAAAACAAACAAAAACATAGTAACCTTTGCTATGTTTGGAGGTCATTTAATGTTGTCAATCAACCGTTAAAGTTGATAAAATTGTTCCTGTTTTTGCATTTGTTCCCTTCCGTCTACTTTCGACATGTGAAAATTTTAAAACTGTTTCGTCCTTTAAAGATAGACTCAAGTCAAGATTTTGCCGATTTCGGAGTATTTTAGATGAAATGTTACTTAGTTTCGCTAGGTAGGTTCACTACAACAGAGCCTTTCTGAGAAGTTTTCTGCTCTAAAATGGCGGCTGTTTACTAACGCTACCGAGTCTGTCATTTCGCATGTAGTTCTATACGCATGAGATATCTAGGCATAGATTGTAGGCTGTCGGCTACAGTCAGGAAATATCTGAGCCACCTAGCCTAGCATCGCGTTTGTTACAGCGTCACAACAAACACTCTTCCCTCTCCGTGTCTCTAACTTTTCTCGCGTCATTCAACCAACGTATCGTTGCCGAAACGCTGACAAAATCCGAACGGAGAAAAAAAAACGTAATGCACGAAAAACATTCAGATTTTGAACGTAACGTACAGTGTACACATTTAAAAATCAGTGCTCACTTGTACAAATTACGCCGAGACCGTACAACTTGACAGGTATAAATTATAGTGGACCGTCACAGTTAGGTAGTAGCACTCTGTAGCACAGGACGTCCAACAATGTAACGCGGGTCAAGCGTTGCAAATAAATTAGTGAAGCCCGCCGTGTGTTTTCACTGGTGTCATCTTCGGGGTTGTCCTGCTCTGAGAAAGTGATATCTGTGGGTGATGCCGGCTGAGGTGCTGGAGTCATGCTATAAGTGTTGCCATTAGCATAGGGAACAAGCGCTGAGCAATGCTTGCAAATTGTTTTATTTTTTTTCCCAATATTTTCTCTCCCTCCGCATTGTAGTCCACGGGGAAACCGAAATGTTGCCACACCGCAGATTTGAAAGAAGCCGGTGCTTCCTCAAAATTCGGTCTCTCCAATCCTCCGCTCGCCATAGATTTTTGTTTTCTTTCTTGTTTCACTTTCACTTCGCTCGTAAGCGAGAGAGGGCGTTAGTCGGCTTTTATTACACAGGTGCTTGACAGGCGATCGTACCTTTACTTGCGGGGCGGAATTTCTCCATAGCTGTGCTTCACATCACACACAGGCACACTGAGCTCGACCAATTCATTCCACAAGCGTTCGGAATAAATTAATTGCAAAACCGAAAAGGCGCGGGTCAAAAAGGCATATTGAACCGTACAGGGCGAACCGTTGAACTGCTATTTCCTACACAGTTCAGACAGCTGATGGTGTTTGGCGTCGTCATGTGGATCAATTGTTGGGAACATCAGACACTACTCCAGAACTGTCTATTGATTGTGATGATTCTAGCAGTGTACTTATTTCAGAAATGGTTAGCTTACCGGATGTATCAAAAATACCAGAAATGTCTAGCTTACCGGATGTGTCAAAACTAAACAATCCAGCTGTAATTGTGTCTAATTCAAACAATGCAGAAATGGAACCTGCAACGGTATCGGAGCCTGTTTCCACAAGTGAAAAATCGGAAGTGACTGTTGAACGTTGTTATCCTGCAAGTGCCTGCTAGATTGGATTCATAACTAATAAGTAAGATAGGAAAAGCATGAGGTTCTTTTGTTTTTATTTCTGGGACATGTTATGTAAGGAAGAAGGATTTGTAACATATTTATGTCACACTGCTGTTGCCATAGTTGTGCCCTCTTTTTACTTGTAAGCAAGTACTTTTCTTAGCTACTTGTACCTGTACTATAAGTAATTTTTTGCCCCTGTATCTGGACTTTTACTTAAGTAAAAAAAAAGTGAGTACTTTATCCACCACTGAATCTCACATCTTAGACATAGACATAGTTTAGGTTAGTCATTAAAGTGATCCTTTTGGTAAGAAATGTGTTTTGCATCCTTTGGTCAGCTTCCCCGCAGGTTCAACATCCACCGTCGAGATCTACGTCATTGCTTCGACTAATGTGTCACATCCTGACATGAGCATCTGCCCCCTCCCTCTAATGAGAAATCTCTGATATAGCAGATGTAGTAGGATTGTGGGTGCACCAGTCAGCTGTCCCTGAATGAGTTGATATGACCCAAAACACCCCCCACCCAGCTGATCTCAGTGGTAATGAAATTCAGGGCTCCCAAGAGTGACATGCATTGCATTTTCTGGCTTATCGAACACATGGCGTTGCAACCTGGGAGGTTGAAAGGATATTTGGTGCAGAGTTTATGAGTGATGTTAACAGTGATGTTTATCACTTTTCAAATCCAAATTCAAAACATATCTGTGAAATGATCATATCTATCTTGATCCTATGTTGTTTTGTGTTATGATTTCTATCTTGCTATGTTAATCTACCCAGATTTTGCTTTTAATTTGTGTTTACTTTATCTTTATTATTATTATTGGTACGAATATTAACAAAAAGGTTACTGTAGGATTTGCATAGACAGCTTTCTCTGAACCAAAGAACTTTAGGGGAATTGTGTGTGTGTGTGTTTTTTTTTTAAACTTTCTTTACATTCAACATTTATTTACTTACTTATTAAACTATTCTTTATCTATCTTTGATAGAGGTGGACTGATATGAGATTTTCAAATGCCGACGCCGATATAAAAAAAAAAATTCAGCTGATTGCAAATATCCAAAGCCAATTTTGTAAGCCGATATTTGAGGCCGATATACTTTTTTTTTTTAAAGCACGTAGATCATGAAAGGCTATTTAAAAAAAATATATTTATACTTCAACAGCTTTAAATTTACAATGATCATCTGAGACTTAAACGATGAATTCGGTCTAGTGCTCCCAAACCTACAAACCCAGCACTTCTTTTTGTGATTATACACACTCAGCAAGAACAGTACATTAGTTTAGAATAATTTAACCCACCGGGATGTCACGACAAGATGTAAACAAGTGAGTTTAAGAGGATGCTCGCCATGCTAAAGCTAACACAAATGCTACGCAAATGCAACAAGATAAATTTACATTAAAGTTACATTTAGAGTGTTAGGATTACTCAGTAAACACTTTAAAAGGCTAAAGCAACATTGGGGTTAGAATATTTACAGAACAGGCAAGCCTGAAGCTTCCTGTAGCAGCCTGCCTTGAAGCTGCTGCAGGGTCCTACCATCGGTTAGCGGCAGCCACAGTTGCCCACATCGGTGCCGGATCAAAATCGTTTTTTATCTTTTTTTTTTTTTTTTTTTTTGTTAATCGACTGATGTTGGGAAAAAAATCGATGTATAGGCCGGCCGATATATCGGTCGACCTCTCATTTTTGTATTATTTCTTTTTATTTACAGTGCTGTTGTGTTGTATACTGTCACAATTTTGCGGCCTCTTCATGAGGTTGCTTTTGAACAAAAGATTTAATACCTCAATAAGCTTTTAGTTGGTTAAAAAAGTTTGGGTTTCTTTCATCTCAAAAAAAAAACAAAAAAAACCAAGCCTAAACAGATTCCTTTTGCAATTGAAAATGTGAAAATGTACCCTGAATTCCAATGTTTAAAAACAGAAGATACATTTGGAGTAGAGCTGCAGCTATCAATTATTTTAGTAGTTGATTAATCTATCAGCTAGTTAGTTTGAATAATCGAGTAATAGTAATTTATAGTTTATAGTAATAGTAATTTAATGCGTTGCAGAATAAATCTTAGGAGATGTAAAACAAAGGCGCTCTCAAAAGACCATTAAATGCGAATACAAAATAAAATTCCAGACTGTTTCTTCAAACAATGCAAGATTGCATTTTCATTTAAAAATAAATGAAAACACCTGAGCTAAGCCTCAAATAATATAAAATAAATAGATAGATAAGTAAATAAATGAGGATCTAAGTACAACAAAGAAAAATTGGTTAACTTGCATAGCAAAAGTCCGCTAGCTTAAATGCTTTAAATACTAACGTTTTTTTTTTGTGTTTTTTAAAAAAAAATACTCTTAAGCAATCGTTCAAACACATATCCCCCCTCCCCTGCATACAAAAACGACTAAATAAACCTATAAAATAAATCACGAATGCATAAAAATGACATATTACCTCAAACGAAAACTTAACAGGGAGCACCTGTATTCGGCCATGTTAAATGAGTTATGTCATAATCACTGTTGCCACTAGAGAGCAGTATATCTACCCAAATCAATAAAACTAAATGCAAACACTTTTAAAACAAACCATTACAACCCCAATCTAATTAAATGAATACTCAAAGCAACAAAATTTGATTCGAACCTATTTTCTAATCGAATTACTCGAGTTAATCGAGTAAAAGTTGCAACACTTATTTGGAGTGACCAATCTCTATTTAACAAATTTACAATGATGGTGAAACAGCACAGCTTTTGTTGTAATTAAGCCAAATTTTTCAACTGCACTGCCCCATATAAAAGTCGGGTTTATTATTTTGCTGCTCTTGCATATTGCTTGATAAAGTAACCAATACATTAACAAGGAAATATTACAGACTGTGATTGTTGCTGAGCAATATCAGGGAACAAAATGCAAAGTATTAAGAATACTTGACAGGAGGTTGACTGTAATGAACTGTCCGTTCATTAGCTTGATTGATTGAGACATGCTTAAATTACGGCTTAATGAGTAATTTGCTTGTCAACAAAAATGTGTGGCAGTGGCTATTTTGGTTTAATGGAGCATTTACTGAACGGTTATATTAGCTTGCATTGATTGTAAAGAAGAACCAAGTAAACTGTCAGCTGAGATTTGTGCTTTTGCGCATTAGCATTGATTGTTGCTTTGTTTCCTTTCCAGATTGAAGCTCCAACTCACGAATATTGTGCAGCGATCGGGCCATTTTCAATATCGAGCAAGGACTAATAATGAGATTTTATTAAAGGAGGGGGTTGTCCAGCAACCCCCACGCTAGCACCCTATGCCTGTAACCCCGAGCCCCTCAGGGGTCATGAGAGAGTCAGAAGCAAGGAGGATGGATGTGTAGACTGGGGGAGGTAGTTTGTGTCCAGCCAGAGGTACTCATCTGCTATTGTTTGGCTGAAGGCTGTCCCTGAACTTCACACATTTGACCACCACGCCATACAAAAAAAGAGAAATGAATTGTGTGAATGCTCAACTTGACTCAACAAGACTGACTGGGTTTTATCTCACCTATCCTGAAACTGGATTAGGCCCAAAGTTTTTGATGCAGCGTTTAAATACCTGACAGACGTAAAACAAATGAAATCCTACGATATTTTGCTTTGATAACTCTGTTGAAGTATCAGTTGCAGTTTAAAAAAAAAGATGTGAATGGATGAATAGGCATGAAATCCATCGCCTCAGGGCTTCTTTCTTTATTCACTTGATGGGTGTTAAACTCTTGTTGCCGTGAGGCCCTTTCCACTGTGTTATGCAAACATGCTTAATGCGATTGTTGCTACCGTGGGGGGTCCGTCATGGATCTTTTCGCCAGCCCCATTCATAACCGTTTAGGTGGAGTTCGGTGTCTGTAAATGTTATTGTAATATTAATGCTTGAAATAATACTCTAAGCATTCTGAAAGTGATGCCAAAGTTCTACTTGATTCGAATTTTACCTACCGTAATTTTCGGACTATGCTACTTTTTTTCCTTCATTTTTAATCCTGCGGTTTATAGTCCAGTTCGGCTTATTTGTTGATTTATTTGGGCTAGTAGGTAACACTTTATTTGACAGTGGTGTCATAAGACTGCCATAAGACCGTCATAATTATGACATGACACTATCATGGGCACTAATGAATGCTTATGACAGCTGTCATTAAGTTTCTTCTTCTCAAATTATGGCACTTACTCCATTTATGTCCTGCTTGGATCCTTTACTTCCATTCAAAAGTGAGATAATTTACCAGATAACACTAAATGACATCTATTATAAGCATTCATAAATACTCATGACAGTGTCATGTGATAGTTATGATTGTCTAGCAATTAATGAAACAACTGCAACAGTAACTGAAGAAATAATTAGCATAGAACATGAATTTATTTGATAGTCTAGTGCGGCTTAATGTTGATTTATTTGGGTTAATAGGTAACACTTTCTACCAAATACCTTAACTAGCAATTAATGAAACAACTGGAATAGTAACTGAAGAAATAATTAGCACAGAACATGAATTTTGATTGCTATTCACATCTTTAGCGCTGCAATGCATTCTAGGAAGCATGTTGGATGACAACAGTGTTAACAGCAGGTGATAGCAGAGGTTGACTGTCTCCCCCAAAGGTAGCAGTGATGGACAAATGACGCTTCTTGAAGCAAAGAAGCTTTGCAACCAAGTGGTTCAAAGCTTCATGGTTGTCCATTTGGTCATATGCCAGTCGTTTGATGCCACTGTCAAATAAAGTGTTACCGGTTGATATCTTCTGTTGTTAATATCCCATAATACAGTGAGGACAGCTGCGGTTTATAGTCCAGTGCGGCTTATCTATGAACAAATGCCGTTTTCGTCCCAAATTTGGTGGGTAGCGGCTTATAGTCAGGTCCGCCTTTTAGTGTGAAAATTACAGTACTTTGTCAGTGTTGGGTGAGGACCACCTCAAATGCATTTCAATAAATGCCCAAAAGAAGCAGTCAACCTCTTCACCGCCAGTGTGGATCAATAAGGAACAACCTTTTCTGATAGAGTGATGGGGCTTATTGTTTTTCTAGTTTTAATCAGTTAAGTATTAGCTCACATTGAAGTTGCTTCAAGACTTGCTACACAGTTTATGGTGCCAGGGTGAGCGATTACTGAGTAGAAAGTAGGATGTTGATTCAAAAATACTCACAGGAGATGTGTCTTAATAATAGGTTGGCCACCAAACATTAGTAATATTGTTTGCCCTGTCACACCCTAATCTGGCCTATCTTCCCTCTTCCCATCTTATTGTTTACTCGTTGTATCCCCTTGGCAAATGGTGTCCCATCGGTAATTGTAGTCACAAAAAGCTTACAATGCTACTTACAGCAAAGTAGCATATGCAGTATATTCAATTATATAGTCATATACAGTGGTACCTTGACTTACAAACGTCTCTACATAAAGAATTTCTCGCAGCTCCGGGAGTTTACTGAACGTAACAAACTTATAGCTGCTCTGCCATTGGCTATTGCCTAGCATTCCTGGCATCCAATTGGCTAAGAGGGAACTCTACTGTATGTGCATGTTTATAGCCCAGCATCCTCTTAATTTGGGCCTGTATTCCAACAGTTTTACATGACTGTATTAACTTTTATTTCTTACTTTATTGTTGCTGGTTTTTTTACATTATGCACAACTCTGATTTTACTGTATGTTTATTGTGCAATAATCTAATTGTAACATGGAATTGTTAAATTTTTCAAAGCATATGTATGCATTATGAACGATTTATGTCTAAATTTTGGGGGGCTTGAAACGGTTGCATTTACATTGGAAACGCGTCTTACGAAACTACTTCCAGAACCAATTAATTTCGTCAGTAGGGAGACCACTGTGCCGTAATTTTTTGCACTACAAGGCGCCACCCACCAAATTTGACAGGAAAACGATATTTGTTCATCGATAAGCCGCACTGGACTATAAACTGCAGCTGTCCTCACTGTATTATGGGATCATA
This sequence comes from Corythoichthys intestinalis, assembly GCF_030265065.1. NCBI lineage: Eukaryota > Metazoa > Chordata > Actinopteri > Syngnathiformes > Syngnathidae > Corythoichthys > Corythoichthys intestinalis. The sequence goes on from NC_080416.1 coordinate 31,160,224, forward strand.
CGACTGTCAGAAGACCAAATGAACCATCGTGGTCTTCAAGAAGCTTCATTTAGCCATCATTGCTCCCTTAGCGGAGAAAGTCAACTCTGCTGCCTCCTACTGTCAACACTGTTGTTGTCCAACATGCCTCCTAGCATGCATTGCAGTGCTACAGATGGAAATAACAATCAAAATTTACGTCTGTGCTAATTATTTCTTTAGTTACTGTTCTAATTGTTTCATTAATTGCTAGTCATGGTATTTGGTAACACTTTATTTGACAGTGGCACCATAAGTCTATCATAATTATGACATAACACTGCCATGAACATTAATAGATGCTTATGACAGATGTCCTTTTGTGTCCTTCGGCAAATTATCTCACTTACACTCACTTTATGTCCCAGCTGGGCATAAATGGAGTTAGTGACATAATCTGTGAAAGAATATTTTATTCATGCTTATAAAACACATAACTGCTGTGAAACTATATTCATTTGTTAGACTGTATCGTTCTTGTGCTGCACATATATTCCTTTGAACATTTTACAATGGGTATCTGTTGACTGCCTTATCTGATTTGACTCCCTTTTGTACCAGGTAGAGCTAGTGCTCAGGGTCGTAACTCAGGATGTATTTCTGTGGGAAATCACCAGAGTTGGGCTGTAATAAGGTTCACTTTCGTTTTCGTAGAAGGTGTCGTTTCATAGTAAGCAAATGCCCTTTCTTCATTATATAGAGGCTAGATTTGTATTATCATCTTCCACTTCTGCATGGTCACAGGCTTGTCTGGATAACATTGTTTGTACCCTTGATATACATATCTTGTTTATCTATAAAGTCTTCGAAGCAGGGAATCCTTGGCTGTGTCTGATTCTTTTCTCTCCTTTGAGTTGATACTTGTCTTGGAGTTCAAAAGTAAACCTCCCTGACATAATCGTATTTAATTATTTCTTCAGTCAATGTTCCAGTTGTTTCATTAATAGAAACAACTTTTTTAGCGGTTTCCTACTAAGACCTTTGGATTTTGAGCCATTAAAAAGATTCAGTCAAAATCGCAACACTTACTTGGTGTAATTGATAAAGATGTTAAGATCGAGGGTTTTAAGTTGTGACATTGTGTCCCCACTGTGGATTAAATCAAGGGGTGTTTCGGCGAGTTTACCCTACCGTGGACCCGTTGCGAGAGGAGGGGAGGAGGTTTAGTGGCGACAGCCGTGGGCCGCTATAGGCAGATTACCTCCACACTCATGTTTAATAAGGTCTCAATCTGAGCACAGACTGGCGGTAGTCTTATGGAGATGAGGACGTGACGGTCAGGTCAGCCGACACAGAAGGAAAGGGCAGCCTATTGTGTCCATGGTGAGCCCCCCTCACAGGCTGTACCTCTGGTCAGCACGACCCACCGTCCTACCCCCTTCTTCACAGGTCAAAGGTTATTGACTTGAACCTTCCATTGTGGTCCGAGCTAAAGACAGCCTCCCACACCGTCTGCACAGCCCCCCCTACAGATATTTAATGCAAATCTTTTCTTTTAGAGGGGCGGATTTGAGTGACTATGTCTGGATTAAACAAAATTATGATAACCTCAGCAATTTTTACTATTAAACCCTCACATACAAATGGAATCATATATATTTTTGGAGTGTTCATGAGTCAATTTCGCACTGTTATGATATCTAAGCAAATTACACTCAGTAAGCACCAGCCTAACAGATTTGTTGGCCATGCTGAATGAGACTGTCAGGTGTTCTTCAAGTTCACTGCAACATCGCCTGAGCTAATTCCTTGTACTTCTTAATGCAGCAAATTTTATGTACAATAAAAAATATTAAATGTTTTTTTTCACTTACTTATTTTTCTCCCTTCTGTTGTTGTTTGCATACTATCCTCATTAAAATATGAAAACCTATAGATGTATGGGTGGTTTTAGTTAAAGCAGACACTGTTTTTTCATCTGTGTGATTTGATCAGATCATATTTGATGGTGATTTTATGCAGAAATGTGAGAAATTCCAAAAGGTTCAGATACTTTTTTATACCACTGTATATACATCATATCTTCCGAACCAAGCCAACATAAAAATTAAATTTTGTTTGAACAAATCCAGTTTCGAATGATATGGACACTTAAACCAGTTTTAGACACAAACACAAAGAATTTCATATATAATACATTGTTACCTCAACATACGATCCTTTCGACATCTGACGTAAAATTTGACTCGTCATTTGTCTCGACATATGACGACATGCTTCATATGCGAAAAAATCAACGTGTCCCAAGAAGGTTAGGGCAGGTAGTGGAAAAAGGAAAAAAGGTGACACTCACTAATACACTTTGCACTATCGAACTCTAATCTGACCTAACTTCCCTCTTACCGTCCTATTGTTTACTAGATGTATCCCTTTGGCAAATGATGTCCCATCTGTAAGGGTGGTCATAAAGAGCTTACAACATTATTTAAAGCAAAGTAGCATATGCAGCATAGTAGTTTATTTAGTCTCTACATACAAAATTTTCAGGTTAAGACACACCTCAACTGCAAATTAAGAAGGAAATGACAGAAAAATATGAGCATGGTGTGCGTGTGAGTGAATTGGCTCGACAATATGGCTAGTGTCCTCCGACCTCCGTTCGCCAGTTAAGGTGACAAAAACGCTTCAAGGAAGTCACCGGCTTCGTCAGGTTTTTAATCATTTATTTCAGAACTTGTGCAACACAACAAGGCTACTGTCCGCTGTAGCTGACGCCAACGATAACATGAAAAAAAGTAAAAACTTCCCACTCTAACACACCTCACTCACTCTTTGTCGTCAGTCACACAGTTCATGAACAGCATGCGAACCTTAGAACTTGATTTGTTACCTTATTATTATTATTTATTCTGATATGTATTTATAATTTTTTTGTTTTGCTATGTGTTATTGCCATTTGTAATTGTACCAGCAGTATTTATGAAGGATTTAGTACAGGTTTGGGGGCTTTGGAACGAATTAATTAAATTATAATGTATTCGTAAGGGAAAATCTTGCTCGATATACGACCATTTCAACTTAAAAACCAGCCACTGGAACGAATTAAATTCATATATAGAGGTACCACTGTATTTTCTTTTTAATTTCCCCTATCTATATCAATGTAGTCACAAAAAATATTTACAAACATTACTTAAATTCAAAAGAGTTCAATTTAAGTTGTCAATTCGCATTTTAAATCACAAGGTTCCATTGCCTCATAATGAGGTACATAAAATCAATCCAAATATATTTACACGCATAGAGAAATTGGCTTGGCAATTGTAATGCAACAAATTGAACTTTGAGAATTTGTTGATCATATTTGTACTAGCAAATAAAGTGTAAAATGCAACATGCAAATGAAAACTAATTTAAACTTTTAAGCCATTGATTCAAGTGGACATCAAAGCGTCATCACAGAAAATCCCATTCTCAATGTTCTGCAATAGAGCAAATTTACCAACAGTTTAAAAGGCAAAACTATACTTACTCAAAAACAGCAAAGCTGTGAAGCCAATCAGCAATATTCTTGGTTTCATTCTGGCGTGCGTCACTCCAATTTATGTGATGCCAAAGCTTCTGGTTCTCAAAAGTCTTCAAAATCAAAAGAAAGGTAATCCAAATGAAAACCCTTCTTCTTATTAGTGTATTCTTTGGTTAGGAAGCTACAAAAAAGTCTGTTTGTATGACTATAGCATTTCTATAATTTTGTATTCTCGATACAGGGACGGGGCCCGCTGAAGGCTGCTGGTCATGTCCAAAGCCACTCTGAGAATAGTGAGAGGATGACACCTCAGCCTGCGTCAGGCTCATTAGTTATTCGGCTTCATTGTTGCCGCTGACCGGACAATGATGCGGCGCCTTTCTCTGGCTGACGGCAGGTTGGTCTCTTCTGGACCAATGGCAGCCTAGTGGGGTTCGAGGGGTGGCGAAGTGATTGATAGTCATTTCAATGGAGAGCTGCCGGATAGTCGCGCTGACTTGGCCTGCTGCCTGATGGACCAGCTGTGGCCTGAGCTGGACACGCTGCTCTCCAGTCAGCTGTTGAGTGGCCTTTTGACCTTGGGTAGCTTTGATTTAGATAGCCAAAAATCTGAGGTGGGTAGAGTAACCAAAAAATTCAGTCAAGTAAGAGTAGCGTTACTTCAAAATAATATTACTCGAGTAAAAGTAGACATCTGAAAAATGTACTCAAGTACAAGTAAAAAAGTATTTTGTCAGAAGAATACCCAAGTAATGAGTAACATTGTGAGTAACTGCTTACGTTGTTTGATATTTTTTTTTCTGAACAATGGATTTTTTTTCTCAGCACAAAGTTATATATATGAACTGTTATTATTATACAGTACTATAACCTGTTACATAACCACTTTAAGCCAAAGAAATACAAAAAAAAAATAAGTCATTGAATTCTGGTGGGAGAAAAAAAATCTACAGAAATTAAGCGTTATTCATCCAAAGACCACGAGTGCCCTCTAGTGGCGGACACATATTTCCTATTATCGAACTGAAAGGATCATATCTCCGCTTTTCCGTGGTCAATCGCTGCCAAATAAAACTGGGAGAGAGATTAAAATCCGTGCTTTCAAGTCATGTTGACGGCGGCGCTCCGTGTCAAATACTTAATTTATTACGGTGCTTTAAAGACGTCATGTGATTAAACAGGCTGGCATGATCGCAGAAAGGCAAGTTTGAGTCTGATTGGTATAATGGAGTCATGTGACTATTGTTGTGACTAGTGCTGTAACGAATATTCGATTAACTCGAGTAATTCGATTAGAAAAAAGATTCAAATTTAATTTTGCTGCTTCCAGTACTCATTTAATTGAAGTGCCGTTGTAATGGTTTGTTTTGAAAGTGTTTGAATTGAGTTTTATTGATTTGGGTGAATACACTGCCTTCTAGTGGCAACAGTGAATATGACATAACTCATTTCACATGGCTAAATCCAGCTGCTCTCTGTTAAGACTAACATAAGCTAAGTTTTTGTTTGAGGTAATTTTTTTTTTAATGCATTTGTAATTTAGCTTATAGAAATATTTAACTGTTTTTTGTGGGAATAATTGTTTGAAACATTTGTTTAGAGCATTGTAAAAAAAACAAACAAACAAACAAAACAAAAACATTAGCATTTTATTGCAAATAAGCTAGCGGACTTTTTCTATGCAAGTTAGCCAATTGTTCTTTTGTTGTACTTTGATCCTCATTTATTGTTATTATTTTTTTATACCGTCTGAGGCTCAGCTCTAGTATTTCTATTTTTTATGTTCCTTATCTGATTACTCGATTATTCGAACTAACTAGTTCATCGACTAATCGACTACTATAAAAATCGATAGCTGCAGCCATAGTTGCGACGTCTCATTGGTGAAACTGGTAGACCCACTGTTGGCGTCTCTGGTAAGAAAAAAAATAAAACGTGCAAGTAAAGTAAAGTAAAGTAAAGTAAAGTAAAGTAAAGTAAAGTAAAGAAATAAAGTAAAGTAAAACTATGTAGATTAAAGAGGAAAAATGTAATGACTTGTGTAGCCCAAAAGTAGTGGAATACGACTAGCGTTTGTTCTTCACAAATCTACTCAAGTAAAAGTATGGCTTTGTAAAACTACTCTTTGAAGTACATTTTCTCAAAAAGTTACTCAACTAAATGTGACGGAGTAAATGTAACACGTTACATCCCACCTACCCACCTCTTCCACAAATGGCTGATCAGGCCAACTAAACTCCGATGGGTTTAGCCATGCTAAGCAAGCTTTGAATGGTTGTGCCCCGTCTGCGTGCCAAAGTATAAATACTGATTTGCAAGGAGTTCAACTCAATCTGTTACCGCTGTGAAGAATATCTCAAAATCGATAGCAGCACAAACGAGCACAAACTTAGCACAAACAAATGGCATGGGAGGCTGCGTGATTTCATCACTCGAAATTAATATCTCAATATACGCTATCATAAACGGTAGCAGCACAAACCAGCACAAACGTAGCACAAACGGCTGACACCAATTTTAGCCATTTTTAATCAAAATGGGGGGTTAGTTTACCTCAGCTTGACCTATAAAAGAATAGTTGATATCTCAAAAACAGTACCAGCAAAAACACATTTTTTTTTTCAGCCCAAACGAGCACAAACATAGCACAAACGAATGATATCATTTTTCTACAAATTTGCATCTGATGGGGGGCCAACTTCTCGTTGGTCAATCTAAAGAATGTTGAGTATCACTTCGTCTTTTATTATAAATTACTTTTCAATTAAACTTTACATGGACCGCAATAATTATTTATTTATCAATCACAATTCATAAACCTAAGGTAAAAAACGCCAGCTCCTCTTGCTTTCATTTTTCGGTTTGACACATAGATTTTATAATAGATACGGCTAGATGACCAAAACTGAATCGGCGACGTACGTAACTGACGGCCATCTTGCGTCGGATGACTTCTCTGAGCTCCACGGCAGCGGACAGCAAGGTGAGATTTTCTCCACTAAAATATTCTTAAATCGTTATTACGTGACTATGCCTCAGGCTGGATGTTGATTAAAAAATAATATCCGTTTTTTAAAGGACGCAGTAAATGTACTGTACTATCTCTAACGTTTATAAGAAAATAAACCGTAGACGCAAAATGGCCGACAAGGGACCATATCCGTCTCAGTTGGCTTAGAGCACCAATGGACATCTAGGCTAATAGGTATGATATCTATGGTTTGACAGGTCCGTTACTGACGTTCCACCCACCACACGTGACGTGAGCTTCCATGTGACTGACCAGGAAGGGCAGGATTTTTTTTGACGGCAAGGGAAACACAACGCCTATGTGTTCTTCCACGGCCAAATAAGCAAGTATAATATTTAATTCATACCATATCGAACGACATACTACGATTTAAAACCCCACAGTATCGGATAAACACTTAAAGATTCAATGAAATCTTTCATCGTCACGTAGCTAGAATGCTAACAGCTGAGCAGAGCTCTATTGTGTCTACGCAACTTTGCTTTAAATCCCCCGCTGTAGAATCGTTATATGGGCCGCGCTACGTAATGAAAATTTTCACACAATTGTTTTTCACAGCGTTTAAACAATTCTTATGTACTTGCTTTGATCATTGGATTTGAGGCATTCGCTAGCCAACGACCTATCGCTAGTTACTGACGAGCTGACCTCATTCTAAGTCCAATTAAGTTATAAAATCCTAATTGTTCCTCAACTTTAATGGGATCAGGCGTTACTATGTTTGTCACAAAAAGAAAGCTTACCATGTAAAAGCAAACCTTAACTTAGAAAAATAAAATCTCTGTTACTATGGCAACAATCGAACGATTAACACAAACATTTGTGCTGCAGTTAGGCATGTGCCGGTATAAGATTCTGACGGTATGATAACCTTCGGCCAAAATATCACGGTTTCAAGGTATCACAGTATTGCAGTTACAGCTCTAAAATATGTTACTTTGAGATATGTGGGTTAAAAAAAAAATCATTTGAACATAAGTATAATGTTAAGATAAAATAAAATTTAAAAAACAACAGAAATATTCTTAATAAAATTAAAATACAGTAAATGCAGTCCTTTAGGTGAGCCTAACCCACAACCACAGCTCAAAATTATTACCATCAGAACAAAACAATTTAATTATTTTCCTTAAAAAGCACGTGCGTATGACTCGTATCATGTTTACATTATACACAAACTCTCTTTTTCAACACCGACAGTTGCCAGAGATGAAAAAAACCAACATGTTTTACCACCGCAAGACACACTAAACACTAGTGGCATGCGACATTTCTGATTCTCAGATTATTCAAGGTTCCGCCGTGGAAGATTCGAGAACGATTCACAAACATCCAAATTCCGATTATTGAATTATACCAGGTAAAGTGAAATTAAAACACAGTCAGCACGGTCTTCGGGACGCAATGAGGAACGGACCGAGAGTAAATATCATGTTCAACTCATGCTGCTAGATAAAAAAACAATAATACCTGACTGTGGCCAACAGCTGCTACAAACAACGCCCAGTTGCTACAAACATACGGCCACATACGGCTACGGTAGATATCACATATATGTAGAACTAGATGCGAAATGACAGACGATGGCGCCGTTAGAACATGTACAGAGAACCAGATGCGAAATGACAGACTTGCCGGCGTTAGTAAACAGCCGCCATTTTAAAGCAGTAGACTTCTGTAGAAGGCGCTGTTGTAGCGTACCTAATTATCTTTTTATCTAAAATACTCCTAAATCGGTAAAATCTTTACTTGAATCTATCTTTAAATGATGGAACAGTTTTAAAACTTTGACATGTCGAAAGTGGACAGAAGGGAAATTATGGAATAACTGGAGCAATTTTAACAAATTTAACGGTTGATTTACAACATTAAATTAATTGAATGAAGTTTAAAGCTGCTGATACAGAATGGGGACTTGAGTATTTTATTTACTGTTTTTAACTGTTAACTTGATACTGAAATATTAGTTTGGTTTAGCCTGAGAGGTTTTTGAACAATTTTGAAACTAATGTACAAAACAATAAAAGCATTGGGGGTAGGGGTAGGGAGGGTTGGTACATCAATCAGCGATTTATCATCGAATCGGAGCCTCTCAATCATAATCGTAATTGAATCGTTAGTTGCCCAAGATTACCACCTCTACTAAACACACTGGAGTTAATTCTCATAGCTGGTGGGAAACGTTGATGACAGTGTTTACTAACCTTAATTTTGTATGTATGCGAAATCATATTGGAGGTATTGCCTCCTCGGCAGCCACCCTCCGCAAAGATGTACATGTCGGTTGGCCCTCCTCCTCTAAGCCGCAGTAACTTTTCTGTAGCTGAAGTATTCCCATACCAACGATTAAGTTTTCTTCAATGGGGTAAAAAGTTCAGGAGTTTCACCTCCTCCAGCCATCGTGTAGCACAGCTGACTCACTGACACTGGGCAACAACAGGTGGGGGAGGTTTGAGCCTTGCAGCTGCAAGCGAGGGATTTCTCCCTGCATTTTTGGGCCATAAAAAAATAGTTAATACCTTAGGGAGGGTATGACGGAAAATTTTTGCGGTTTTGAAAGCGTGACATTTTCTTACCACGGTATACCTTGAAACCAGTGATTGCCACCTGTCTAACTACAGTATTACATTTTTGACACGCATCTCAATTTTTGTGCAGCCAAAATTTCAAGCCAAACGGACCTCCAAGAGACAACATGTCGTACGGTCAAGGAGAGAGTTATCGCTCAGCCCCTCGGGACTTCACAAGCCTTATCCAAACATGCAGTTCCAATATCCAGAAGATCACTCAAAACAGTAAGTGCTGTCACCTAGCAAAATACATTTACAATATGTCAATCTCATGCTGTTACTGGGGAGTGAGCCAGTGCCACATACTTTATGTACTGTACTATGACACAGGTATTAAACACGTAGCCCATGTAATTGATTAATCGGCCAATTAATTAAACAATTCATCAATTAATCGGATAAATGTCACTTTTTTAAATTCGCAGTGTATCTCGAGGCATGTCGTAAGTAACAATGAAGAAAAAATCCAATTTCAAAGCACACTCTCTTGTATGACAATTTACAGTTTGAAGAGGAGTTAGTGTTGAAATTCAAAGCTGTTATATGAATGGGTTTGTGTGTGTGGTTTCTTTATAAAAAGAAATTTACTATCAACTCTACTATCTAACAATAACTCAAGCACTAATATGCTTCTCCAAAACACAATGCAAACGGATGCTTAGGATACTGATTAGCATCAACGCTAATTAGCTTAGCCTTTCGTGATAAGTAGTAACGTCTCATCAACAAAGAATACAAACAATGCAATTGGCTCCATTTACTCACCTCTGACAGAGGCACACTGGATCAAACAACACAAAAGACAGTCTAACTCTCTACATTTTATAATATTATTGATTCAACAACCCTACCTGAATGTAGCAGTGAACTCTCTCTCTTTTGCTGTAGTCACTGGCACGCGTGCGAACAGCCTCACATGACACACAAACAAGGACCCAGATGGGACTGCTCATAGCTGCCGGCAAAAATCGAATATCAAATTAGTCAGCAACTAATTTATTCATCGATTTTAATTGATTAGTTGTTGCGGCCTCATTAAGAAGCTAGTTTAGATAATAAGATGTCTCAAAATTGTTGAAGAATTTAGACAAGTTTAAGGGGAAGAAGGTCCTAAATGATTAATTGCTTATCAAGATAGTTTTCTATTAATTTGCTAATCGATTAGTTGTTGATTAATTGTTACACCTCTAATTCTTTTATAGGTCATTCTGAGGTCAACCAGCCCCCCATTTTGATTAAAAATGGTGTAAATTGTTCATGATTGGTTTGTGCTGTAAAAAATGTTGTTTGTGCTGCTATCATATCATCAGTTTAAAGTGATGACATCACGCATCCCCCTATTTATTGCAAAATGGACCCGATATGATTCAAATTGTTTATGCTGCGTTAGTGCTGTAATTTTTTTTTTTTTTTTTGCTGCTAGCGTGTAACAGATATTGAGATATTGATTTCGACTGATGACGTCAATTGCAGCCCTTCCATCGCGGCTGCCGGAGCATACTAACTCTCTCAATAACGGAGGGGTGTCCCAACAACTAGAGCAAACGTAGCACAAACTAATGGCATCCCTTCAGGCCCATTATGAAGTTAATGGGTGGGCTGCAAGTCATGTCATCACTCTAAAGTAATATCTCTATCTCATCAACGAAAACAGCACTAACAAAACCTTTTACAGCACAAACCAGCATAAACCAGCACAACCGATTGACGCCATTTTTAATCAAAATGGGGGGCTGGTTGAGCCCAGATTGACCTATAAAAGAATTGTAAATATCTTAAAAATGATAGCAGCACAAACAAAACTTTTTACAGCACAAACGTACCACGAATGTTTGACATCATTTTTATATAAATTTGTGTCCTTTGGGGGGCCAACTTTACGGAGGTGGCTGGATCTGGCCCATCGTCTTGTGCGGCCAGCGTAAATAAATAATGGGCTTCATGTTTCTCACTAAAATTGAAATTTCTATAGTCCTTGATCAAGTCATCCAAACATCAAATTCATTTTGAATAGTTTGGACCTCTAGTGCAGTCAGTGAGTTAAGTATTTATATGGGTTGGCATGAATCAATAAATAATCAATACATCAATAATCATAATCAATACATAAATCATGGCAATGATGTGGCCCACGACAAAAATATTTTTGACAACGCGTACTATAGGATAATGCGTCAACATTCAGTGCAGTGCTTCTCAATTGTTTTCTGTAACACCCCCCCCCCCGCAGGAAAACGTAAACGATACGCGCCCCCCCAACTCTCTGCCACCACGATAAATAGTATAATTTGTCTATAAAATTATTATTAATATACGTACCCCTCTGCATAACATTGTGTCCTTTTAAATACTAAAGAAGTAATATAGATCAACTTACAGTAAAATATAACTATATTAACATTAAAGCGGGTAAATATGGCAGAATTAAAAAAACAAAAAACAAAACCCCCCGAAAAAAGTCACTTCCAAACTGTACAAATAATACGTTTATTTTTCGCATCATGCCAGCCAAACGACTGCAGAAAAATCTTGCTGTAACGAGGGACAGGCATGTGCGCCTTTTTGGGGTTTCAAAAAGTTACCATTCACCGGTGGATATAGGCCAAAACAAGCCCTACTACTGTGGGACCATGGGACTTACGAGGAAGTGAATAAACATCGTGTTTTGTATTATGTTAAATACTGGGATCATTTTAATACGGAGGTGGCTTGCATTTTGCGGCTGACATGCTCATTGTCACCTTGGCTGACGACCAGCGGCTTGTCGCACATCCCCCCGCCAGGAGAGCACTATACTCGGCTTATTCCCCTCTTCATGTGCCCGGTGTTCTGTCAAATTTTCCGACCGATGAGAAATTGCAACTTTGTGTTAAAAATATCCGCGAATACAGCAATTACAAAGTAAACACTACAAACTTTCTTTAAATAAAGGACTACTTACGTTTGATCATGGATGGGCATGTACCGTAAAAAGCTCTCCTCATACACATTAGCTGCACATGTTAGCTGCACAACAATTTCAGCCTCCCTCCTCCACTGAGTATCCCGCTGTTTACAACTTCGCCGTGTAGTAACGCATTATTTTGCTGTATTCGTGTTGACCATTTGGCAGCTAAACGCTCCTCCGACGTCGGCCGGTTTGTTCGGCGGTCATTGTCTAGCTACTTCCCCGGCGAGCTCTCCTGTCCGTAGTAGCAGGGGAACGAGCTGTAAACTGCTCTCCGCTGGGCGGTTTGCCGATCGGCGAAGACAGTCGACAACCCAGTCGTCATGTGAAATGATCCGGGCTAGTTATGTGTGATTTTCCGCTTCGAAGGCTTTGAAACATCACTCTGTTCGGGTTAGCATGTCGGCTAGCTGTCACGCCTCTTGGTTTGTTTACATTCTCCGAAGCTTGGGAAGGGAAATGACATATGCCCAATTTAGGTGGCATAAAATATCGTTCGGGAGGTGCGACAGTAAAGGTGAAGTCGACAGTTTTGACCATTATGGAGTAATTTTGCCATGTCGTCTTGAATAAATGCAATGTTATTATTTCATATATTCCATTTAGCACAAGACTGTTATTTGTCATGACCATGCCATTTATTTAGCTATTGGGGAAAAATACTTGGATTAAAAGAATATCTTGTAAATATATTGGAGTAGAGAGACTGAAACAATGACATTTTGCGGCTCTCTTCGTCACGTTTTCTTCGTTCTGAATAATTCCCCCTCAATGGGCTGGATACTAAATCAGATGAAATCGTGACTCCGCTGACGTCATCCACCTGTTGGGGACGCGAGAGCCCTATAATGGTAGGCGTGGCTAACCAGCAGATTAAAAGACTAATTTCTCGTCATCTGCGCTTTGCTAAATTGTTGTATATAGTCGAATCGTCTCAAACTATAATTCTAATTCACATAATAATCCTTTTTAAGACTTTTTTTTTCTTCAGGTATTAATGATTTGGCTTCCTGCTGTGCGCTGCAAACATTTTTAGACACGATAAACAAACTGGTCTTTCCTCGTCTCTCACTGTATTAAAAGTCAAATCCAAACCCTACATATGCTTCAACACATTTCTTCGTTTTAGCTCCTCATTTACCCAGTTCTCTTTGCTGTGTGCTCTTGTTTGGTTTAAAATACTGCACACACTCTGAAAATGAGAGAGCCACTTCCACCCACTGAGTGGATGTGCAATTACACTTTATTCTAGTAGGGCAAAAAAGTATGTTCCCCGAGGTCACATGCGCCACCCCCGGCATTGCTCTGCGCCCCATTATTTGAGAAGTGCTGATTTAGTGTAAGAGCATTTGAGTTTAGTAGCAGGTTTAGTGTTGTCATGTATTTGTGAAGGAGGCACCGTCTCACTGTTTCAATTATTCTAACAGATTTAATATAATCAATCAGGGAATATTATCGTTTCTCGTATTTACTGTTTGACTGTTTATATTACACCAACACACCCAATATAAAATCACTTTTACCATAGTTTAAGGAAAACAAGCAGAACATAGGGCATAAAGAGATTCACGGCGCCTTCTTATCACGGAAGCCCAACGCGTGCGTCATGCAACTGACTGAGCTCCAGCAATCAGTTCTTCCGGCCAGTCCAGAACAAATGGCTGGACGCCCTGTCCCAACACAATGAAAACCGGAGCACACCTAAAATCCAACTGATAACACGACTGACAAGACTCGAAGAGGCCCTTTGACGCTGAAGTGGCAAAATCCACAACCCTCGTTGCCCTGACAACAGTCACTCCCGAATCCTCCTGTCCGATCCACAAACAGACAATAATCCAAAACAACACCTAAACACACCCTTCTTTCTGCCCAGAGCCCGCCCTGCGAAAGCCTTCAAAAGACTGAAGGTTTAACTAATCGTTGCCATTTTTCTCGGGAACCTTTTGTTGACTTGTGATATGGTGACCTTGCCTCCTCGCCTGAGTCTGTTTCTGTTTCGCCTTGCCGTTTGATCGCTGCCGACCTGAATAAATTGTCCACTTTTGCTTCGAAGCCTTTTTCCAGCTTTCAAAATGGAGTCAGTACAAAGGGTTAAGACTAGGGTGAACGCGCGGAGTTTGGCCTTTTGGCCGGGTGGTTGGATTTCCGCCGGCTGAGATCGTTGAAGCTGTGCCAGTGCGGGTCCGGTGGTCCGGCTGGCGTGATTCTGGCAATCTGGCTAAAATGTCAGATTCCTTCAATTTGTCATGTCAGACATGCTCAAGGAGAAACAATATTACCCACAAAATCAGTTTTTGGATAACCGTTTGTGAAGTTTGAACTTGTTGCATTTTCTCTACTGACATTCCCCTGACAAACATTCTATACGAGTAATAGTGACACTGTGACAGTGTCACAATAATGAAGACTCGAATCAGCTGACTTTTTTGAAAGCATTTCACAGTTTGCTCATTTTATTAGCCACACCAATAGATTCATTTAAAAATGGTATCAAAATTAATTTGTGCTGCAGTTTGGTTTTCAGTTTTAAAGCCATTGCAGGGCAACACCCTTGCAATAACTCCAACAGTTCCTTTTTTAGTTTATAAAAATGAAATGTTATCCTTTTTGGCATCGAGTTAATCATGCCCTTTAACTGGTTTTCATAAGATTGTGTGTCTCATGTTGTAGTCGGTGAGTTAATGTCTAGAGTTAAAATAAAGACTGAGGCCCTTTGTTTTCTCCCAATGAGCAGAAAGTGGGCCATGTGATGTGACTGTCACATGCTGCTTCTTAAGCTACTTGTACACTGGCTTCTCGGTAAATCGTCTCATCAGGGGTGTAGCAGGGGAGATTAATTCACTTGTTACTTTGAGATGGAGCTCACAGCAGCGGGAAGGTTCAAAGTGTGTGGTCATGGAGCTGTTGTGGCTTGCCTACTTGGGATAATTGGATGTATGGCGTGTGTCATTACGTTTCCTTTCACCAAGAAGAGGAATAGGCAATGTTTGGTGTTACAATTAAGGCTGTCCCAAACGATAATTTTTCTCCCAATTAGTCTGCAGACTTTTTTAACGATTAGTCGACTAGTGTAATAACTTTAACAAACTTTTTATTTATTTATTTTTTACTAATCTTGCAATTAAATTTTTGCTGACGATTTTTAATTCACAAAAAAACATTTTGGAACAATTAAATTCTTTATTAAAGTACAAATAAACACATAAATAACAATAATAAATCACAAATAAACGAGGTCAAATTCTGATGGCATTGGTAAATGGTAAATGGACAGTACATATATAGTGCATTTATCTGCATGGTTACCATGCCCAAAGCGCTTTACATTAGCACACATTTACCCATTCACGCACACATTCACACACAGCATTAACTAGTGCAAAGGAATGGAATGTAAACAGATTCAGAACACTGTGACTTCACTTTACCTACAAGTTTCAAAACAATTCTTACTTTCTCTATTCGTGGTTTGTCTGTATTGTTCCCAGCATTAGAGTGAGCACCAGCAGAGTAGATTGATATTAAAGAAAAAAGAATAAATAAATAATAAAGGAATAACTTCAGTGAGACGCGCTTTGTAGCCATCTACCAGTCTTTGACATCGGTCTGAAGAAAGTTTGCCTCACTCCTCAACGCAGAGTCCTTTCAACAGCGAGATATATTCAGGGATTTCTTGCATGTACATTAGGGCTGGGCGATATGACCTTAAGTACGTGTCACGTTAAATTGAGCAGATTTACGTCAATAACGATAAATGACGATAAATTCGCACAAACGGACAATTATATACCGTATTGGCCCGAATATAAGACGGTGTTTTTTGCATTGAAATAAAATGAAAAAAGAGGGGTCGTTTTATATTCGCAGTCTAGACATTATACCCATTCAGGACGCTAGATGGCGCCAGATGTCATTGAAGCGATGTCCTGTCTTGACAGCTCTCAGCTATTCTCCCCATCCATGATGCTAGATGCCGCCAGATAACATTTAAGAGATGTTCTGTTAACCAGTTTGCATAGTTTTATTGCAATGTTTTTCCTTACTCAGATTTTTTTCAAGACTACAGTTACAGTTAGACTTGACTTTGATGGTTAATGCAGTTATTGCAATTTTGTTGTTTTATCACAATAGATTGGTTTATTTACATTTCAAAAACCAGAAGCCATTCATTTACGAATGTGATTGCACTTTAGTTTACATATTTAAAGGTTCAGATATTAAGATTAGAATAAGGCAAAATAACATGTTTTTCTCTCAAATATATTGTTATAATCGTTTGTTTCAGATGTACTGTAATTATTTTCTGTATAAAAATTAATTTGGTGTTCAAAAAGTCTTTTTTGTCAAACTTGAGTCTTGAAAAAGACGGGGTCGTCTTATAATCAGGGCCGTCTTATATTCGGGCCAATACGGTAATTTGAAAATCTGAATCAATGCATGAAATACAAATTAACTGTTTCTCGTTGATTTATTTACCAGCTTTCAATTTAACATATTTAAAAATTGTACATGCAGTCTAAACATTAAGTATATTGATAAATCTTGTAAACCATAAGAATTCAAGTATGACCATTTATAACATCTTGTATGACTTGAACAATGTACAACATTATAAAAATCAATACGACGACTGTGCAAAGTCATTGTAACACAAATGACTTACAGCTTGAATAGTACACTTCAAACGGTCAACTTATTGTTAATGGCTGCTGTGACATAATTACTCAACACAAATGTTTACTTCAAGGTGTCATTTTTTTTTTTTTCTCCCTAATACATTTTTTAATACATGCACGCAAACAGGCATCCCCCACACAGACACACTCACACATTAAAGCTATATTGCTCTTTTGCCAATAAAACATTTAAGATTTTATGATTGCAGTAATGACACAGAATAAAGCAAGCACATACAGAAAAATAGCTATTGCCATTAAACGGTCATATTATAGGCTTCACTGTTGGATTATAATTTATGATGAATGCTTTGCCATCATAAAATATATCAAAGAAATCACACACACACACTGATACGAAATAATGCGACATACTAATTGCTAGATGCAGTCCGTGCCAAATCCACTCATTAAGTTCAGCCGTTTTGACAGGGTTAAAGCCGCTATCTGACTCCATCATGTTCATTTGTGGCGTTAGCGGCTAGCGTTAGCCTGTGGCCTGGCTACCAGTTGAAAGCACCCTCTCCTGAAATCGTGAGAACCAGAGAGGAAAGGGGGTGAAAGCCCCCTCTGGAGGCCGCCAAGAGTCTGTCGGGTGAAAGTTTGGCGAAGCTCCCTTAAGCCCGACTCCATCACTTTTGCTTGTAGCGCTGGCCACTAGCGTTAGCCGCTAGCGTTAGCTTACCGGGCTTCTGTTTGTTTGAGTTCGTGATAACCACGTGACTTTATACGTAAGCACACTGACTGCTTTCTTAAAGGGGAATGAATATCGCCGAACAACACAGAGTTGAAGCGGGATGAAAACTATATTTTTTCTTGTTTTATTGAATTACCGAATTTACCGACATGGTCAAAATTACGTCGGTCATCGTGAAGAATTTCGGTAACAGTAAATTTTCGGTATACTGCCCAGCTCTAATGTACAGCCTGGTTCAAGTCACCCCACAGTATCTCAATGGGGTTAAGATCTGGGCTTTGACTTGGCCAATGGCCATTCCAGGACTCTCCATTTCAGCCAGTCCTTGGTGGATTTACTAGTATGTTTTGGGTCATTATCATGTTGCAGGGTCCAGTTTCGCTTCAGCTCTAATTTTTTCACAGATGATCTCAGGTGTTCCTTAAGCACCCTCTGATACAGGATACAATTGACTGTGGATTCTATGATGGTGAGCTGGCCAGGTCCTACTGCAGCAAAGCATCCCGAAACCATGACACTTCCACCTCCATTCTTCACAGTTGTTATATGGTTCTTTTCCTGAAATGCTGTATTTGGTTTACGCCAAACATGTCCTCTGTTCTGGTATCCAAATAATTCAATTTTAGATTAATCTGTCCAAAGAACATTATTCCAGAAGTCCTGGTCTTTGTGCACATTCACTCTGGCAAACTTCAGTCTGGCCTTCATGTTCGTCTTGGAGAGCAAAGGTTTTCTCACCTCTCATGAAGTTTAAACTCGTGAAGTCTCTCTCTGATTGTAGAGGCTTGCACTTTCACGTCAACAGTAGCAATATCCTGCTGTAGGTCCCGTGATGACATCTTGGGGTTTTTGGAGACTTCTTTTAGCATCTTGCGGTCTGCTCTCGGGGTGAACTTGCTTGGACGGCCAGACCTGAGCATGTTGGCAGTTGTTTTGAATGTCCTCCACTTGTAGACTATTTTCCGGACAGTGAAATGGCTGATTTTATATTCTTTTGAGATCTTTTGAAATCCCTTACCAGACTCATAAGCGTCTACAATCTTCTATCTGAAGGCCTCAGTCAGTTCCGTTGATCTCGCCATGGTGTTTTCTCTCACTTCAACTGTCAGAGGCACACCAAACTAAATGTGAGGTTTAAATAAAGGCAAGCCTCCTTTAAAACACTGGGTAATGATTAAGCCTGTCGCAATATGCAATAATTCCATTTATCGCGCGATATATAAAAATGAAGGCGGTAACTTTTCCGCTGCGATTTATCGCCTCGCGTGCACGTGTGTGTGCGCGTGCGGCAGACGTGCTGTTAAACGTTCGTTACCAACTGCGCAAAATGCATCTTCGTTCCAGGTCCGCCAAAAACTAGCGCCGGAGCCAATTGTTCCCATTATATCCTATTGTTCAACGTATACCGGCCGCGTCAGTGCTCCGGAGTGACTGTGGACCATCTATGGCGCGCCGGTGTTGGTGACGTGTGGGCGCTCCCGTCAGGAGTGACATTTCACGCGGGACGGCTATTTTTCGGCACAACGCTGGATATTTATAACGAAGTCCGCCAAAACATTGTTACCGACTTGGCTGCTACGAATAACCTCACTTTGACAACGAACAGCTGAATGAAATTAAGAGCGCTGTGCTTCAAACTCGTCCTGTATATGAAAGCCCTCATATGCTGGTGTTGTGTAGTAATGAGCAGACGTGACTTCAGCGGCGCTTGCTAACTTTTTTAATGCGCGGTTGCGCGCACACACTAGATATCATGAAATGGCAAACTAGATATCATGAAATGGCAAACTAGATGTGCTACTTCCCATGCCATTGGCTACGTGAGCCCAGAGTGATTATGGGACATGTAGTCCATATACTACATCGATGAATTCTAAACTGTCATTTGTCACATGAGGTTAAGAAGGCCAAATCAATCCATACCAGTGACTATAGATAATGTTGCAAATATTGTTAATTCAGTACGTGACACAAATGGATTCAGATCATAAATAGGATGTCTTGCTCATGTAGTAAACCTAGCTACTAAGAGAGCTGTAGCAATCAACGGTGTGCCCTGCCTCACTTTACAAACAGTAAAGATTGTTCTCAGCACTTTTATACAATTTTTTTTCATATCAGTAAGAAGTAAGCAAATAAATATTATGCACTAAAATGCATGTTTATATGATGGCAATTTAATTTTTGCTCGTTAGCAAAAAAAAAAAACAAAAAAACAAAAAATACAATTGTTATATTTTTTTTTACAGAGCATTAAATGTATTGAATCGGATCGAAAATCGTGTCCTTCGTATCAAAATTCGTACCGAACCATGACTTAACTGTATTATTGCATCCCTATGGAACACCATTGCAGAAGCTATGACGGGAAAAGTTTTCATTTTTCTAAATGCTGAAGTTGTTAAGTGCAATTATTTATTTATTTATTTATTTTTTAAACACATTTTATTTATTCTGTGTTTCTGTGCGGCATCAATATTGTTGTTTTTTACTTAAGAGGTATGGTCTATTGTTTTTAGTTGTGATTTCTTAAAAAGTATATTTGAATTTAAGAGTAAATATCGCGTTTAAATGGGTGTACTTCATCTATTAATATATACTGTATTCGCACTGTGTTATTGTAAATTGGTTTAAAAAATTGGGGGGGGGGGCGCAATAATATCGCATATCGCAATAATTTATGAGAATAATTATCGCACATTAAAATTTGTTATCGCGACAGGCCTAGTAATGATGTTTATAATCATGTGCACCTGATGTGATACACCTGTGTGTGATTTTAGCCGTTTTAAATGGGATTGAATGTGGGGGTGTCCTAATTTATTCAACAGAAATTTCAGAAAGTTATGAAAATAAAAAAAATCAGTTTTTATCGTTTAGTTCGATTACTTGAAACTCTCAAGACTTTTAAAGTTGATATTAAATATCCATATGACCAAATATGTTACAAAACAAACAGGCCATAGGGTGTCCTAATTTTTTCACATGACTCTAAGTGCTGCATTTTTCCTCTAGAGATTCACATTGACGTTGTTTCTTTCCTATGACAGCCGCTCAGATCAAGAACATGGTGAGCCAGTTGGGGACCAGACAGGACAACAGTGAACTTCAGGACCGACTGTATGTATTCCCTGACAATATGATATAAAAACCAAATGATCAGTTTCACGGACAAGCCAACACTACAGTAAAACCTTATGAACGGGCAGGCGATTTAAAAAAAACACATTTTAGCATGACTAGTCAAAGAGAAGCGATTACAAGGCAGAAACATTATACTCACAAAACCAATTAATAGTGATAAAAGCTGTAATGTCTCAGATATCTCATATCTCAAAAATATGCCCAGCAATATTCAAAACTCATTTGTCACACAAGTATAAAAATATGTGGAGTGCTGTTTATATTCGTCTTGTTTCATTTATATGCCATGTTGGGGCTGCTTTTTACGGGCAATAGGGGTGCAGAAAAGCCACAAAGTGGAGATTATCCTTTCAAGCTTGCCAAATACTGTCATGTGAGTTACCCTGCGTTCTTGCATGTGCAACGATAACCAGAGGTGGTTTGAAGTCCTTAGTTATTGTTTGACTTGAATAATCTCCCCAAAATGAAAAAGCTGTCGGTCAGACCCTGCTAAGAAATCCAGCATAATTGTTGTGTTTTGGTACTGGACTTGCTCATAGGCGGACTTTTGACTTAACGCAGTGTCAGCAATTAAATGAAATTACAATATATATCTTGACACTGTTCGTGTTCAATCCTCGGTTCAAGCTCAGTTTTTGAAAGCGTATGTTTATGTTCAAATAAATTAGGTTTAAAGAAATTCTTAATATCCATATTTGCAAAAGCAAAGACTCGTCTTTAAGGTGCTAGTCACATGATCTGTTCGAAAAATAATTTTGACCAATTAGGAAATACTTTGCAGGATTCTTGTTCATTTCATTCATTTTTGTTGTTTGTTTTATTGCTTTACAACTTTTATAGACAACATTTTGACAGCTAGGGTTTTATTTTAAAGGATAAGTTCAGAATTTTTGACAAGTTCAAGGTTCAAGTTAGCAGGGGTTTATTTTGGCGATGGAGTTGATTTCAACAAATTCTGTGTAGTTTTCAGTTATTTGTTAGTTTCAGGGCTCCTGAGTGACTAAGATAGCATGGGTCAATGGGTTAGGATTAGCATGCCAATAAAAAAACAATATTAACAGATTAACATATTTATATAAATTCGAAATACAGATCATTGGTCGAAATACTCATGCGGCCAAAAAAATGTCACACCAAACTGCCGTAATTCATTTCATTTTGCAGGACTATTTTTTTTTAGATGCGTAATGCGACCACAATAGTACCAGCAGCATTTATTAAGGATTTAGTGTAGGTTTTTGGGCTGTTGAATGAATTAATGGATTTATAATGTATTGTTATGGCAAAATCCTGCTCGACATACGACCATTTCGACTTACAAACAAGGTCCTGGAACGAATTAACTTTGTATGTAGAGGTACCACTGTACTATGACAGCTTTCACCCCTCACTTTTCTCAGTCTTATTTGCCACATAGATACATGTAGACACTATTATTAAAACTTTAACTTAGCTAGTGAATTACTTTCCCGCCCTTAAACAAACCATATAAAGCCAAACACTTTGGGATGTAGCTAATATATCTTAAAAAAAAAAAAAAGAATAACAAATTATTGTTAGAGCACATGTTGCATTTTGTTCATATAGTAACACAAGCAAATTCATGTTACTCTCTTAAAGAAATTGCCATAGAATTCACAAACATTGTTGACCTCTTTGGCTTCAAGAGCACGTGATTTTGCCATTCAGCAAATGAACCTCCGTGAAGTTGGCCCACTCATCAGACGAAATTTATATAAGACAGATGTCAATCGTTTGTGGTTGTTTGTGCTGTCAAAAGTTTCATTTGTGGAGCTATCATTTTTAACATGTTTACAATTCTTTTACAGGTCAATCTGATGTCAACCAGATCCCCATTTTGATTAAAAATGGCTAAAAATTGTGTCAGTCGTTTAGGCTTTGTTTGTGCCATAAACATTTTTCTTTGTGCTGCTATCGTTTTTGAGAGAGTGCGATATTAATTTTGAGTGATGACGTCACGCGGCCCCCCACATATGGCGGAATGAAACCGCAATGGTGCCATTCATTGGTGTTTGTTTGTGCTGTAAAAACTTTCATTTGTGCTGCTATCTTTTTTATAGATATTTAGATATTAATTTCGAGTGAAGACGTCTATCGCAGGCCCTCCATTGCGACTCGCCACTCGAAATTAATACCTTAAGCTCGCTGTTTATGGCAAAATGACCCGAAGGGTTGCCGTTTGTTTGTGCTATGTTTGCGCTATTTGCTGGGACAACCTTCTATTATTGAGGGAGTTGGTATGCTCCGTCAGCCACGGAGTTGGATACGGAAAAACTGTGAGTGGCGTCATCACTCCAAATTGATAGCTCAAGTTCTATAAAACGATAGCAGCAAAAACAAAAAATTTTTACAGCACAAATGTAGCATAAACGAATGGTACCATTTTGGGTCCATTTTGCAATAAACGGGGGGCTGGTTGACCTCGGATTGACCTAAGAAAGAATTGTAAATATCTGGAGAAAAAAAAAGCGCAAAAATAAATAATTTCTTCAGTTCCTGTTCAAGTTGTTTCATGACTTGCTAGTTATGCTATTTATTTTGTTGTTATGCGATCATTTTAATTTTAAAACCAAGAGTTTTAGTGACATGTGATTCAATGACTTGCTATTTGTGACAATTTGTTATGAGGTGAATGTAAGCTTATGCATTTGCAAACAAAACACAGTTTGATCAGTGGCGTTTTGATTAATGATCCAAGTCTTCATAGACTGATGCACTTGAATTATACAAAGGACAGAGCCACCACTGATTCATAGCGATTAAACATTTCTCCTCTACCAAGCATACTTGTTTGTTGACATGGAGGTCACTTTAATCATAGCTGATTTTCTAAACTGTGACCATTAAGCGCATAAGAGCTGGTTAGTTGTATATACAGTCTACTCAACATATCACAATGTTGGCGATATGAGATCTTCATTACAATATGTACCGGTAATTTAAATCGACGATACAGTGGGGCAAATAAGTATTTAGTCAACCACTAATTGTGCAAGTTCTCCCACTTGAAAATATTAGCGAGGCCTGTAATTGTCAACATGGGTAAACCTCAATCATGAGAGAAAAAAATGTTGGAAAAAAAATCTCAGAAAATCACATTGTTTCATTTTTAAAGAATTTATTTGCAAATCTTGGTGGAAAATAAGTATTTGGTCAATACCAAAAGTTCATCTCAATACTTTGTTATGTACCCTTTGTTGGCAATAACGGAGGCCAAACCTTTTCTGTAACTCTTCACAAGCTTTTCACACACTCTTGCAGGTATTTTGGCCCATTCCTCCAGGCAGATCTCCTCTAGAGCAGTGATGTTTTGGGGCTGTCGTTGGGCAATACGGACTTTCAACTCCCTCCGCAGATTTTCTATGGGGTTGAGACCTGGAGACTGGCTAGGCCACTCCAAGACCTTGAAATGCTTCTTACGAAGCCACTCCTTTGTTGCCCTGGCTGTGTGTTTTGGATCATTGTCATGCTGAAAGACCCAGCCACGTCTCATCTTCAATGCCCTTGCTGATGGAAGGAGATTTTCACTCAAAATCTCTCAATACATGGCCCCATTCATTCTTTCCTTGACACAGATCAGTCGTCCTGGTCCCTTTGCAGAAAAACAGCCCCAACGCATGATGTTTCCACCCCCATGCTTTACAGTGGGTATGGTGCAATTCAGTATTCTTTTTCCTCCCAGCAAGAGAACCTGTGTTTCTACCAAAAAGTTGTATTTTGGTTTCATCTGACCATAACACATTCTCCCAGTCCTCTTCTGGATCATCCAAATGCTCTCTAGCGAACCGCAGACGGGCCTGGACGTGTACTTTCTTCAGCAGGGGGACACGTCTGGCAGTGCAGGATATGAGTCCCTGGCGGAGCGTTGTGTTACTGATAGTAGCCTTTGTTACTGTGGTCCCAGCTCTCTGTAGGTCATTCACTAGGTCCCCCCGTGCGGTTCTGGGATTTTTGCTCCCCGTTCTTGATATCATTTTGACGCCACGGGGTGAGGAGGGAGTTGAAAGTCTGCGTTGCCCAACGACAGCCCCAAAACATCACTGCTTTAGAGGAGCTCTACATGGAGGAATGGGCCAAAATACCAGCAACAGTGTATGAAAAGCTTGTTAAGAGTTACAGAAAACGTTTGGCCTCCGTTATTGCCAACAAAGGGTACATAACAAAGTTTTGAGATAAACTTCTGGTATAGACCAAATACTTATTTTCCAACATGATTTGTAAATAAATTCTTTACAAATCAAACAATGTGATTTTCTGTTTTTTGTTTCCCACATTCTGTCTCTCATGGTTGAGGTTTACCCATGTTGACAATTACAGGCCTCTCTAATATTTTCAAGTGGGAGAACTTGCACAATTAGTAGTTTACTAAATACTTATATGCCCCACTGTAAATATCGTCATATCGTACATCACTATGATCTCATGATAGACTGTTCTGGCATGAATATATTTATAATTGTAAACTGTATCTCTTCCCACAGGCAGCAGATACAGCACTACACTAATCAACTTGCAAAAGAAACCAACAAGCACTTGAAGGAGTTGGGCTCAGTTCCTTTGCCAATATCACCGTCGGAGCAAGTTAGTACAGTAATTAGCAATCTAAACCTGTAGCCTTCAACTGTTACTTTATTATCTTTTTAATTGAAATTTCTTCTGTTAATTTACTGTTTTCATTCTTCGTTTCTCGTGTTATTCTTTATTCAATATACTTAATTGATTCCCTGGGAGTAGCTGGTGACCATGCCTCTCACTCTAAGTCAGCTGTTATTGGCTTCATCACACTTAAGCACGACAGAAGACAAAGGGGTTGGATACTTAAGTGATCCCTGAAGGGAAATTCTCTTAACCATCCGAGTAGATGTTCTGGTGGATTTACACCAACAATCCACGTGTAGTGTTCACCTCATTCAATACTAAAGCTACTTCAATGAATGTTCATTATTTTAGTTGGGAGTGGTTTTAAATTTGAATGTTTTGGTCCGCTTATCTTGCCACAGAAGACAAAAATATAAATAAACTTGATCTTTGTAAATGCCAGTGGTGGATTAAGTGCAGATACAGAAGCAAAAAATTACTCAAGTAAAAGTTAAAGTATTTAAGCAAAAAATTTACACATATACAGTGCCTTGCAAAAGTATTCGGCCCCCTTGAATCTTGCAACCTTTCGCCACATTTCAAGCTTCAAACATAAAGATATGAAATGTAATTTTTTTGTCAAGAATCAACAACAAGTGGGACACAATCGTGAAGTGGAACAACATTTATTGAATAATTTAAACTTTTTTAACAAATAAAAAACTGAAAAGTGAGGCGTGCAATATTATTCGGCCCCTTTACTTTCAGTGCAGCAAACTCACTCCAGAAGTTCAGTGAGGATCTCTGAATGATCCAATGTTGTCCTCAATGACCGATGATGATAAATAGAATCCACCTGTGTGTAATCAAGTCTCCGTATAAATGCACCTGCTCTGTGGTAGTCTCAGGGTTCATTATGAGGGAGCATTATGAAAACCAAGGAACACACCAGGCAGGTCCGAGATACTGTTGTGGAGAAGATTAAAGCCGGATTTGGATACAAAAAGATTTCCCAAGCTTTAAACATCTCAAGGAGCACTGTGCAAGCCATCATATTGAAAGGGAAGGAGCATCAGACCACTGCAAATCTACCAAGACCCGGCCGTCCTTCCAAACTTTCTTCTCAAACAAGGAGAAAACTGATCAGAGATGCAGCCAAGAGGCCCATGATCACTCTGGATGAACTGCAGAGATCTACAGCTGAGGTGGGAGAGTCTGTCCATAGGACAACAATCAGTCGTACACTGCACAAATCTGGCCTCTATGGAAGAGTGGCAAGAATAAAGCCATTTCTCAAAGATATCCATAAAAAGTCTCGTTTAAAGTTTGCCACAAGCCACCTGGGAGACACACCAAACATGTGGAAGAAGGTGCTCTTGTCAGATGAAACCAAAATTGAACTTTTTGGCCACAATGCAAAACGATATGTTTGGCGTAAAAGCAACACAGCTCATCACCCTGAACACACTATCCCCACTGTCAAACATGGTGGTGGCAGCATCATGGTTTGGGCCTGCTTTTCTTCAGCAGGGACAGGGAAGATGGATGCAGCCAAATACAGGAACATTCTGGAAGAAAACCTGTTGGTATCTGCACAAGACCTGAGACTGGGACAGAGATTTATCTTCCAACAGGACAATGATCCAAAACATAAAGCCAAATCTACAATGAATGGTTCAAAAATAAACGTATCCAGGTGTTAGAATGGCCAAGTCAAAGTCCAGACCTGAATCCAATCGAGAATCTGTGGAAAGAGCTGAAGACTGCTGTTCAAAAACACTCTCCATCCAACCTCACTGAGCTCGAGCTGTTTTGCAAGGAAGAATGGGCAAGAATGTCAGTCTCTCGATGTGCAAAACTGAAAGAAACATACCCCAAGCGACTTGCAGCTGTAATTGGAGCAAAAAGTGGCGCTACAAAGTATTAACGCAAGGGGGCCGAATAATATTGCACGCCCCACTTTTCAGTTTTTTATTTGTTAAAAAAGTTTAAATTATCCAATAAATTTTGTTCCACTTCACGATTGTGTCCCACTTGTTGATTCATGACAAAAAATTAAAATTTTATATCTTTCTTATAAGGTTCAAGGGGGCCGAATACTTTTGCAAGGCACTGTATATACGCAAAAGTAGCGTACGCAACCCCGGGTTGCGAGTGAGTTCCGTTCCTACGCTGGCGACATAACCCGACTTTCCGCCTAAATCGGAATTAACCCTTTAAGTATGCACCCCTAAATTTCAATAACTATCAAAAAACATGTATTGTACATCATTGTAATGTATTGTCCTTACCAAGATGTTGGAGCTAAGTCATTGCTAGGCAGTGAGCTAAACTGTAATCTTTCCGCTGTCTCTCTCACTCGGCTGTGCAACTTCTTCATGGGAGCAAATATAGTGTATGACAAAAGTGAGGACACCCCTCACATTTCTGCAGCACTGACAAAATGACACTTTGACACAATGAAAAGTAGTCTGTGTGCAGCTTATATAATAGAGTTTATTTATTTTCACCTTAAAAAAGCTCAAAATAGCCATTAATATCTAAACCCATTAATATAGCCATTAATATCTAAACCCCTGCCAACAAAAGTGAGTGCACCCCTTAGAAACTACGTACATCCCAAATTGCCCAAATTGAGTACTGCTTGTTATTTTCCCTCCAAAATATCATGTGACTCTTTACAGGAGTGCTGTCAGCATTGCTGCAAAGATTGAAGAGGTGGGGGGTCAGCCTGTTAGTGCTCAGACCATACGCTGTACTCTACATCAAATTGGTGTGCATGGCTGTCACCCCAGGAGGAAGGCTTTTCTAAAGACGATACACAAGAAAGCCCGCAAACAGTTTGCTGAAGACATGTCAGCAAAGCACATGAATTACTGGAACCATGTCCTATGATCTGATGAGACGGACGGGCTTTCTTGTGTACTGTCTTCAGAAGATGCTTCCTCCTGGGGTGACAGCCATGAAAGTGACGTATGGCTTAAAAAGCTCAAAACTTAATGGCGGATTGCAACTGAATGCGTGTTGCTCTCACTGTTGGTTTTTATTGGTCAATATCTTGTTCACATGCCTAATCTTGCTTGTACTCGTGTCGCTGCCTCTAGTGCTCAATTACGGTATAGTTGTTCGTGGCTTATCGATTCTGCCGGAGGCATGAAAACGAAACTATCAATTTACAATGAGAATAAAAACAAACAAATAGAAGTAACATACAACGCAGGCGAGAATTGGAAAAGTAGTGGAGTAAAAGCTAAAGTACCACTTCATATTTGTAGTCCAGTAAAGTATGGATACACAAAACATGTACTGAAGTACAGTAACGAAGTACTTTTACTGCGTTACATTCCACCACTGGGAAAGGCAGAATTAATGATACAGCTCCATACTACAGCAGATACTGGATATCAACTGGTTCATTGAGTTATGTACCGTATTGGCCCGAATATAAGACGGCCCCCTCTTTTAAAGACTTAAGTTTGAAAAAAGACTTTTTGAACACCAAATTAATTTTTATACAGAAAATAATTACAGTACAAACAAACAAATGATTATAACAATATATTTGAGAGAAAAAGCATTTTATTTTGCCTCATTCAAATCTTAATATGTGAACATTTAAATATGTAAACTAAAGTGTAATCACATTTGTAAATTAATGGCTTCTGGTTTTTGAAATGTAAATAAACCAATCTATTGTGATAAAATAACAAAATCTGAATAAGGAAAAACATTGCAATAAAATAATGAGAGTAACTTAGATCTATTATGACAGAACATCGCTTCAATGATGTCTGGTGCCATCTAGCGTCATGAATGGGTATACTGTCTTGATCGCGAATATAAGACGACCCCCTCTTTTTCAGGCTTATTTCAATGCAAAAAAACATGGTCTTATATTCGGGCCAATACGGTATTTGTCCAAATAGAAAAGTATCACAATCTCAAATGACATGTGAGTCCTTTTGTTTTCAATCCTAGCAAACGGAGCATTCATTTTTGTCAGACTGTTAGTCGATGAGTGCGCATCGTTCCGTTCCTAATCAACAACTGTGACTAATCTTTTCTTCACCTTTCTTTTTCCAGCGGCAGCAGAAGATTCAGAGGGAACGACTGATGAATGATTTCTCTGCTGCTCTCAACAACTTCCAAGCAGTCCAGAGACGTGCGGCAGAGAAGGAGAAGGAGTCAGTAGCCCGAGCAAGAGCTGGATCTCGCCTATCAGTATGTAGGATTTCATGAACTTTAGATGAATATTTTAACTGAAGGAATATACCGGTATGTTGATGAGCTGACACACCTTACGACTGCTGTACAATTTTTGAGTAACAAGCCCCAAGGGTTTGTATGGTGTCCTTAAAATCCTTGAAAATTCTTGGATTTTATTGTCGTGTGATTCGAGTTTTAAAAATCACTTAAATTTTGCGTAAAGTCCTTGAAAATGCTTGGAAGTGTTAGGCCCAAGTCAAATAGTCGCTCCCAAAAGTACAATGTATTTGAGTCCGTGCGTGTGTAGTTCAAGCGAACAGTGTACAAATAGAGTAGTATTTGAATGCATGTATTTGCATTTGCTGTGGTTTAGTACAATATTTTTATCACACAACCAGTTCCTGTTTTTGTCACATTTGTTTTCTCAAGCTCAACAATTATGAATGTATTTTTTTTGCAAAACACAACTAGATAAAATGAAACATTTTAAACATAGAGTGAATCAATCTGTGGACACAACAAAATATTAAAATAACGATACTTAACTATACTTTAACTGCAGTGCGTAATTTTTAATCATAAGGTGTCAGAACGCGAAGTACATATGACAGCGCAGGGATGACGAGACGGGAACAGGTCCCTGAAGATACGCAGAAAATGGTGCTGAAAACAACACGCAAATGCCCACTTGCCATGCTGTGGGACCTGCAAGCCTCAATTTCATCCATGGTATAAATTAGTGATGCACGATAATACATTTTTCAACCGATAACGATAACCGATAATTTCCTCCTCATTCCAACCGATAACCGATAATGTCAAGCCGATAATTCTATTAAAAGATTTATTTAAAATTTTAAAGTATACACAAAAGAAAATATTACTGTGCAAAAATATGATTTATTGCTCTTTTTTTCAACATAAAATACGAACAAGTATTCAATTCCAACATCTAAATAATGACAGATTGTCTGACATTGTGTAATGGTAAACTTTTGGCAACAATTACTTACAGAGTAAATACCTAAATTGCACAAAAATGCCTTTAAAAGTAGCCATTCCTAACATATATAACATTAATACACTGCAAAACACACCTCCTTAAAACTAGTCAGTTTTATAAGTGTAAATCTATTAGAAATAAGTGAAATTATCTGCCAGCGCTTTAAGTGTATTTCTCTCAGATTTCTTGGAAGAAAAATAGCTATCTGAAAATAATCTTAACAGCCTTATTTTAAGCAATACACTATTATACTTAATCCTACAAAAAAAAACTTTTTTTAAATAATATTTGTGGCTACAGAATGTTATTGTTATTTCATTACAACAGGAATGTGCATATTTAAATTGATGAGTGTTAATAAGTGCCAATAAGTTTTGATTATCTACTGTGACTGTAATTGAGCAGACAAATACGTTAAATTAATTTGAGAAGTGATTGCTAATGTTATATACTTTATTGCGCACTGTGAAAATGATTAACTCGAAGAGCGAGATGTCATGTATCCATTCTGCAGCGCTTTGTTTCCATTTGCGGCACTCACGACATGTGCTTTACAGCAGCTAAACTGATACACGGCAGTACTATTTGGATGGAGTTGGAGGTCGCATCTCCGTGCGTGTTGTTTTGTGCCTGAGTTTTGTTAAGCCGAAAATAAAGGCAGCGTTACAAAATCATCTGACCGCTCGTCAATTTACATACTGAATGCATTATTGACTGGCTGACTTCGTTTTCTCCATGTTTAAATTATCATCTAACCACTGTGCCGTCATGATAAGCTTGCTTACTGGACATCACTTTTACAAATATCAGTGGTGAAAATGTGATTGGCATGTTTTTCATGAAGAATGGTGGTCGTAGGGCTTTGGCTCTCGGGTCATTTCGGTAAAAAAAAAAAAAAAAAAATCGTGTCTCGTCTCGGCGGCTACGTTCGTACCGGATAATCCGCCCACACCGGCCTGTTCGCCGCGGCGTATTCGGGGCCTGGCTCTGCTCGCACGCCGTGGGGGAACGCTCGAGAAACCGGGGTGTTCGCCGGAGGTCCTGAAGCCGGGGAACCAGGCTCTGCCCGCCCCGCCGAGCGGCCTGCCGGACCAGCCAGAGCGACGGGCTCCGTCGGAAGACAGCTACTTGCAGACTATCGGTCTCCAGTCGTGCCGGTGTTTCAGCCTTAGATGCGAGTTTACCACCCACCTTGGGCTGCTTTCCCAAACAACCCGACTCTGTATTGTCACAAGCCCCGTAGTTTAGCTTGTGTTTACAATAACTTTAGCATTCCCACTAGCAGCAGCCTCGTATTCGTTCCAAAAATCTTTGTGATGCAGTTTTAAATGAATGCTGGGTTAGTGGTTTTGAATGAGGACGCTTTCTTTCGGCCTCGTGGAACTTCTGGGGTACATGTTTCGCAGATGGCGAGAGCGTTGTTTTTTTAGTAACAGCCGCCATATTATTCAACTATTTCTTGTCGTGTAACTCCGCCTCTTCAACCCCTCCTCCCTCAGGGGCTTCAGAGAGGGGAGGGGTTGAGGAGGCGGCGTGCTGAATTCTTCGGTTGCGCACATTTGGAGGCTAAATCAAGTATATAATTATCGGATTGCATTATCGGTTGAATTTTTTTATTATCTGGATTATCTGTGTGACGTCATAATTGCCATTATCGGCCGATAATTATCGGCGACCGATATTATCGTGTATCTTTAGTATAAATGTTATGACAACAATTTACAATTATTTATGCTATACTCTTACAGCACGGGCAATTGCCCACATAACCAAAGGTGGGACTTACAGTACACAGTCCAATTAGTCTCGCCACAGGTTTAACTTGTAAAACATAAAAAAAAAAATGTGTGACACAAACCCATTCTTTTGCGAGTTTTTTTTTTTTTGGTGAAATACCATTTGATCCTGGCTGCTTGCTCCCCAGATGTCGCAAATTTGCAAAGTTTAAAACATTTTTTTGGGGGGGGGGTATGTCAGGGCATGATTTGTTGGTCCCGCTTTTCAGTCCCATCAACAAATCTCACTCTTTCAAATGGCATAAAACTTTTACAAACAACATGTAATTAATGGGATTTGTTCTGTAAATGAATTTATGCATGTTATTATTTTATACATTTTTTAAAAACGTTTTTATATCATTATTTTCTATACACGAGAGGTGCCAGATCTGCCTAAATGTCCCGGAACACAGAGAGTCCAAAATCAAGAGGTGCCAGATCTTGTTCCGGCAGGATCCGGCACAAATTAACCCCTGTTTAACTGTGTACCACACAAGCACTGATGGATTCTGGGATATTGTGTAGTTCTTTTGGCTTGCAAACCCAAGTCAAAACAGTTTCGGGTCACTGAAAGATGACTACAAATATGGCTGTTTCTTCAATTTGGTGTGCTGTCCGACCAGCTGAGAAAGACCACTGTTATACAGATAAATGTCACCCTGCTCATGCACGCTCGTGTTGACTTTCATTCACATTCTGTCTCGACCGTGGGATTCCCGTGTGAATCCCATGTCACGACTGGAGTCCCGACAAAATGTCATGCTCTACACTACACAAATGCAAATTTTCTTTTTTTTTTTTTTTTTTTTTTACACCTAGCCGTAGATATTGTATTAAAGAGATCGGTAAATGTAAATTTAACAAAGCGTGGTTGAGTAAACAATCCTTTTGCCCTTGGCTCAAACCAGTGGATAGCAGTGTGTTTGAGGCTTTTTGCGTCGTATGCAAAAAAAAAGTTCAGCTGGGTACAATGGGCATGAAAACGTTAGAGTCCCATGCTTAATCGTCCAAGCACATAACCTCCATGAGAGGAAAGAAACAAACTCCCTCAATTGCCGGCGGTTTTCAATCTGCCTGAATAAGACAGCCAGCTTCGCACGAGCCTGAAGAGATGGAAGCTAAATCCAGCCAGCAAGCTGCTAGCGTAAGCAAAGAGACAGCAGCTAACACTCGCCAAGTAGCTGCTTGTGCTAAGCCCCCCGAATCCAAGGCCAGCTATGGTTGCTAGTGGATTTCCGAGAGTGGATCTATGCACATCGTTTGGGTCCACAGCAACCATAAAAGCAGTGGTGTTGTGGTTGCTCGAGAGTTTAAGATGATACTCGCTACGCTAAATGCTAATGCTAACGGGAAACGCCTCTACCTGGCCTGTTGTCTGTGTCTGCGCTGTGGTGGTGTCGCGTGAGTAGCCTATTCAAAATGCTGCATTCTTAAATCCCGAGCACATTCCACATTTCCACTTTCGAGGAATAAATTAACACAAATTCACGGATTTTGTTTTTATTGGTCAATATGGCTGTGAAGTAGGTATTAAGTTTTTAAAAATGGTCTTAACTGGGTCTTAAAAAGACTTAAATTTAACTTGAGGAATCCTGTAGGAACCTTGTAAAAGGTTAATTCGGTCTAGTGCTACCAAACCAACGAACGCAGCACTTTTTATGATTATGCACACTCAGCAAGAACAGTACATTATTTTCAAATATTTAAACCTTCCAGCACTTCACAAGGGATGTAAAAAAGAGTTTAAGAGGATGTGTGCCATGCTAAAGCTAATGCTAACACGAATACTAACGCTATGAGTTACAGTTAAGAGTGGAAGGATCACTCAGTAAACACCTAAAAAGGCTAAAACAACATTGCATATTCTCCCTTGCAAGATTAAAAACAAATCTTACGATATTTACAAAACAGGCAAGCCTGAAGCCTTCTGTAGCAGCCTGACTACAGCCTGCTGCCGGGTCCTTCTAGGGTCCCGCGGCCACAATTGCCCATTTATCGGCGTATTCTTTTTGTTAATCGGCCGATGTTGGGAAAAAAAGTCCATATATCGGCCCGATGTATAGGTCAGCCGATTTATTGGTCAACCTCTCGTCCGAGCAAGGCCATAATCACACATAATAACATCATTTTTTTTCCACTTCTCTTTTAGAGCGATGACACTTCGCGGGAGGAAAAGCTTGTGTCATTTGATAAGTAAGTGGATGACAGTTATTCCTATTGGGTCCTGTTAAGATGTACTGTACTGTACAGCATACTGTAGGTACTAGGGGTGGGAACCTCGGGGTACCTCGCAATATGATACGATTAACGATACAAGGCTCACGATAACGATGATCTCACTATATGGTGATTAAACCATTATTGATACATAGGTCAGGAACTCATTCTAGAATATTCTACAAAACAACTTATTAACAAAAAAAATGCTGTTTTCATCCTTCTGCTATGAATTGGAATGATTTTATCATGAGATTATCAGGTCCCATCCGTTTCAACTGGGAGGGATGTACATCTATGACCGTAATTGGCAGCCAATGCCAGCAACAAGTTCATTTTGGGGCATTTACGGGTCATTTCCTGCTGATTTGGTCACTTCCTTTTCTTTTGGGGGGATTTACAGGTCACCTCCTGTTGATTTTTTGACATTTACATATCATGTCCTGTTGATTTTGTTTGACTGAAAAGGATATGACTTTTTCGGGCTGGCGTGGCTCAGTGGTAGAGTAGTTGTCCCCCAACCCAGAGGTTATGGGTTCGATTCTTCGCCCTGATGAACTTGCCTAAGTATCCTTGAGCAAGATACTGAACCCCATGTTGCTCCTGGTGCTGCGTCACTAGTAGGTGAATAGTGAGATAGTGTAAAGCGCTTTGAGCGCCTTGAAAGGTGGAAAAGCGCTATATAAGTATAACACCATTTACCACTTATTAATGTCCCCAAATAAATAGGAAGTGACTCAAAATATATTTGTAAATGCCCTAAAATGAACAAGTGACCTGTGAATGCCCAGAAAAGGCTGGATGTGAATGCTCTGGTTTCTGGGCCATTGACGGTGCTAGATGTCCAGTCCAGTCAAAATGAATTGGATGTCTAGCGCCACCAATGGCAGCCAGTGAGCTAACGTAAACACTATTCTAATAGAAGATTTTGGTTGCAACCTGTTGGTTCCTTTTTTTAAACAGTGACACCTTTTTAAAACAAGATAGCGATTCCTGGTGAGAGCATGTCGATATCCTTTTGCACTACAAAGTATCGCAATATAACACCTTTTGAATATATTGTGAAACCCTTAGTAGTTAGTCTAAACAGGAAGTTACCTAAAGAAAATCTATATCTGTATATCAGTGTAAACTGTTCATTTTATTCAGAGGTGGGTAGTGTAGCCAAACATTTTACTGAAGTAATAGTAGTCTTACTTCTAAATAATATTACTCAAGTAAAAGTAGTCATCCAAACATTTATTCAAGTACAAGGAAAAAGTATTGCTGAAAAGAATACTCAAGTAATGAGTAAAATTGTGAGGAACTGCTTACGATGTCTGATTAAAAAATGAGATGATTTTTTTCTTAGCATAACTTTATGTATATGAAGTGTTATTATTATACTGTACTATAACTTATTACATGGCCATATTAGGCCAAAAAAGATGACACAAAAATCATCCAATTCAGACCAGAACAACGCTATGAAACATCACCAGTCCAAAGAGCAGGAGTGCCCTCTAGTGGAGAACAAACATTGTTGCCTCTGATTGTTATAATGGAGTCATGTGGTTATTGTTGCGACATCTCATTGGTGAAACTGAGACAGCCACTCTCAGAATCTCTGGCAAAAATAAGTTCAATATGTAGATTAATGACGAAAAATGTAATGACTTTAATGTAGCCCAAAGTAGTGGAGTGTTTCTTCACAAATCTACTCAAAAAGTAAAAAGTATTGTGTGGTAAAACTCTAAGTACTCTACTCTAAGTACATTTTTCTCAAAAGTTACTCAAGTAAATGTAACTGAGTAAATGTAACGCGTTACTACCCACCTCTGGGTTTATTCATGTGTTAAGGGAAAGGAGAATACCTCAGCTAAATGATAATCATGTCAATAAATAATCTTTAAGCAAAAAAATGACACCACTTATGAGTATGGTTTAAATAGATTGTTGCTAATATGAATGTTTCTTAAATTAGGAGTCAATGCAGTAACATTTAAGCACAGTAATGATTTAAACTCTTCCAATGCTCCTTATATTTATTATATATTTTCTACTTGCATGCACACTGATACAATCCAACTTTTCAATGTTTTTGGTCAACAGTCAGGGTGACTGGGGTCAAATGACCACTCAGACAGAGGAGGCAGCGATCACAGAGGAGGACCTGGAACTTATTAAGGAGAGAGAAACTAATATTAGACAGCTGGAGGTCAGCAACGTCCTCTCATTGCTTATTACCCCTATCACTCGGTGAGATCATGTTTGTTTCTTGTTCTGTTTATCTTTTTTTCCACAGTCGGACATCATGGATGTCAACCAGATTTTTAAAGACCTCGCTGTGATGATCCATGACCAAGGAGAAATGATTGGTGAGAAGAAGCAGGCTTTTCTCTCATTAAAAAAAATCAAATAAAACATATGATTTGACTATAGAAAATGAACAACCAGTGTCGGGAAAGTTCATTTTCTACAACTTTCAACTTTTGTAGGTTTTTTTGTTTTTGTTTATTTTTAACTTTTGTAGTTTTTTATCCTAACTAATAATTGCAGCAAGCTATTATTGACATGATATTAGAACCACAGACAGCTATTATTTTTTCCACTTAAACACTGAAACTGTCAGAGTCGTCGGTACTAACCTGTTCGTAATACTCATTTAAATGTTGGTACTCTGCCAGTGTTCTGTCAGATTTTGTACCCCATCAAAAATGTCAACTTTGCGGTTCTGCACGTAACGTTACAAACTGCTGCGAAAGTAGCGATTCCAAAGTAAACAACAATGACTTTCTATATATAAAGGAAATTGTACTTTCGTTTGGTCATGGACGCACACGAAGGGAAGTTCTCTCTCACCGCATCTTCCCTGTGCCGTTAAGCATTTATTTACGCCGCATTCATGTTGCAGAGGTATATTTATGATGCAACTTGTTTAAATATGATTGAGCCACTGTTCTCTTGCAAAAAATAAAAAGAAAGTATAATACAGTGCCCTCCATAATTATTGGCACCCCTGGTTAAGATGTGTTTTTTAGCTTCTAATAATTTTTTTAAATTCAAATAATATTGGACCTTAATGGAAAAAAAGAGAAAAATCCATCCTTCAATACAAGTGCATTTATTCAGTGGGGGAAAAAATCCCACATGAAGAAATAATTATTTGACATCAAATAATGTGTGTCAAAATTATTAGCACCCCTGGTGTTAATACTTTGTACAACCCCCTTTTGCCAACAAAACAAGGTCTGGGGACTGAGATAGCCATGGGAGGAGCTTGATTTTGTGTCTGGTTAACCATTTCTGTGTAGATTTGGCCACTATATAAGTATAACACCACCACCACCATATGTTTAGGGTCATTGTCTTGCTGAAAGACCCAGTGACGACCCATCTTCAGCTTTCGGGCAGAGGGCAACAGATTTTGATTTAAAATGTCCTGGTATTTCAAAGCATTCATGATGCCATGCACCCTAACAAGGTTCCCAGGGCCTTTGGAAGCGAAACAGCCCCACAGCATCACTGACCCACCCCCATACTTCACAGTGGGTATGAGGTGCTTTTCAGCATGCGCATCTTTCGTGGCACGCCAGACCCACTTAGACTGTTTGGTTCCAAAAAGCTCATTCTTGGGCTCATCTGACCAAAGCACACAGTCCCAGTTGAAGCCTATTAGAGTTAACAGCATATCAGTGCCAATATAAAACAATGCAAATTGACTGCACAATATTCAACAAAACACAAATGAATTGCACAGTGCAATAGACAAAAAGGTGGGGGCGGGCGCAAATGCGCGCGCACAACCCGGAAGTATGCAGTACACACGCGCGGTCAATTGGTCACAAAACGTTTTTGCAACGCAACTTTGCAATCAGTCGGACTTACAACACCTCCCAAAGATGCTAAACGAACACGTCACCTCACAACATACAGTTGTGGTCAAACGTTTACATACACTTGTGAAGAACATAATGTCATGGCTCTCTTGTCTTTCCAGTTATTTCTACAACTCTGATTTGTCTCCGATAGAGTGATTGGAACAGATACTTCTTTGTCACAAAAAAAAAAAAAATTCATGAAGTTTGGTTCTTTTATTACTTTATTATGGGTTAACAGACAAAGTGATCAAATCTGCTG
The DNA here is from genome assembly GCF_030265065.1 of Corythoichthys intestinalis. Classification (NCBI taxonomy): domain Eukaryota; kingdom Metazoa; phylum Chordata; class Actinopteri; order Syngnathiformes; family Syngnathidae; genus Corythoichthys; species Corythoichthys intestinalis. The sequence continues at coordinate 31,198,698 of NC_080416.1, forward strand.
GGTCAAAAATATACATACATGGATCTGAAAAATCGAATCATTGATTTGAACAAGTCAGGAAAGTCACTTGGAGCCATTTCAAAGCAGCTGCAGGTCCCAAGAGCAACAGTGCAAACAAATGTTTGTAAGTATAAAGTGCATGGCACTGTTTTGTCACTGCCATGATCAGGAAGAAAACGCAAGCTATTACCTGCTGCTGAGAGAAAATTGGTCAGGAGGGTGAAGATTCAACCGAGAATTGCCAAAAAGCAGATCTGCCAAGAATTAGAAGCTGCTGGAACACAGGTGTCAGTGTCCACAGTCAAGCGTGTTTTGCATCTCCATGGACTGAGAGGCTGCCGTGCAAGAAGGAAGCCCTTGCTCCAAAAGCGGCATCTTAAGGCTCGACTGAAGTTTGCTGCTGATCACATGGACAAAGATAAGACCTTCTGGAGGAAAGTTCTGTGGTCAGACAAAACAAAAATCCAGTTGTTTGGCCACAATGCCCAGCAATATGTTTGGAGGAGAAAAGGTGAGGCCTTTAACCCCAAGTACACCATGCCTACCATCAAGCACGGTGGTGGTAGTATTATGCTGTGGGGCTGTTTTGCTGCCAATGGAACTGGTACTTTACAGAGAGTAAATGGGGTAATGAAGAAAGAGGATTACCTTCAAATTCTTCAAGATAACCTAACGTCATCAGCCCGAAGATTGGGTCTTGGGCGCAGTTGGGTGTTCCAACAGGACAACGACCCCAAACGCACATCAAAAGTGGTAATGGAATAGCTAAATCAGGCTAGAATTAAGGTTTTCGAATGGCCTTCCCAAAGTCCTGACTCAAACCCCATTGAGAACTTGTGGACAATGCTGCAGTAACAAGTCCATGTCAGAAAGCCATCAAATTTAACTGAACTGCACCAATTCTGTCAAGAGGAGTGGTCAAAGATTCAACCAGAAGCTTGCCAGAAGCTTGTGGATGGCTACCAAAAGCGCCTAATTGAAGTGAAAATGGCCAAGGGACATGTTACCAAATATTAGCGCTGCTGTATGTATATTTTTGACCCAGCAGATTTGATCACTTTTTTCTGTTAACCTATAATAAAGTCATAAAAGAACCAAACTTCATGAATGTTTTTTGTGACAAAGAAGTTTATGTTCAAATCACTCTATCAGAGAAAAATCAGAGTTGTAGAAATAACTGGAAACTCGAGAGCCATGACATTATGTTCTTCACAAGCGTATGTAAACTTTTGACCACAACTGTAAATATGCAACACGAATATGACTTAAACAATGCTCGCTGACTTGGCCTAGGACGAGTGGAAGCGATGACTAACTGCAACAGCAAAGCTACGAAACGGCCGCACATGTAGTGGCTCCAACCTATGGCTGGAACCCTTCAGAATGAAGGACAAATACTGACGTACATTCATGGACGCACACAGATCAACATTCCCCCGCACATCTCAACAAGTGGCCTCACTCGGCTCGAATGTGCATCCGCGATCCTCACGCCGTTCTGTCCCAAAACCAAAAATGGAAGTAACTGTTAGTGATTACCATGGAAACGAACTCGTAGTGGCAACCTTTCTAACATTTTCTGTTCGAAATGCTCTCATACATGACTACAATATTCTTCATTCTCCATACATTATGAGACAATAACAAAATGGTAACGCACAGACAAGTGCAAGGAAAAACCTTTAGTCCGATTACTGGTTTGGAAAAATGAACGCGTTAGATTGCTCGTTACTGAAAGAAAGCAAGATTACAATAACACGTAACTTATTAACACGTTAGTGACAACGCTGGTTCTTATATAGACTATAGTTGTGTTGCAACCAAGTCATGCAACACTATGTATTTTTTGCTTTGCAGATAGCATCGAGGCAAATGTGGAGAATGCTGAAGTCCATGTAGAGCGAGGGACAGAACAACTACAGAGAGCTGCCTACTACCAAGTAAGTCACTCCAGTCATTTTTGTCAATTTAGTGTCTTCTTCACCTTTTTGTGAAAATGTGAACCGTTCCACCGAAACCAAACGCTTCTTGTTCAGGCTTCGATGTTAAAAATGCAGTTTGGTGGCGACAGTAATTCTCCTTAAAGGGTACCACAGATAGAAAGACATGTATTTCCTAAATGATAAATGTTAGTATGAGTTATAATCATTTGATATTAAAACCTCTCTTAACGTTTTCGTTTTAATAGAATTTGTAAAATTAGTTTAGATAGTAGGTTGCCATCGTTGTTGACGACGCAGTGCACTCTTTGCGGTGACCTCACTGGGTGGCACTGCCGGGCTACCACAGTGTCACTCTTTAGCTGCATAAATATGTCGTCTGTTCTGCCCTTCCAATTAGAACCCGACTGTTGATATTTCACAAAACGAGCAGCAAAAGCAATGAAATGAAGGTGTCCCTCGGGATTCGACTGACGCGTGTAGGCCACAGGACTATACTTCCGCGTGACATTAGGGTCATGATTTTCCTTATAAAGCAATAGTACCCCACATGTGTTGTCTGTCTCTGTGCGGTAAAACTTAAAAGGGAAACGCAACTGAAAAGAAAGTGCGGTTAGCTTGACCAAGGAATTGGATAACGCGGCTCACTTCAGACAGCAAGCGGACAACAATAACGTAGGGATTGCATTAAACGGTTTATTGAACACACAAAAAACACGCGATCGCGAAAAGCAAGACACGAAAAGGGTCCGTGACAGTAGGTCAGGATCAATTAAAAAAAAAAAAATAAAAACTCGAGGGAAAACCGCGGTGAAAGGCAGACAAACGAAAAAAAAAACAAGGCAATGATGCAAATAGCAACGAAGGGATATCATGGTACCCGCGGGTTATTAAAAGTATTAAAAAAGCATTGAATTTAGTTTTCCATTATTAAAGGTATTAAAAGTATTAAAGTAGCTGTTGTAAGTCTGGAATTTTTTCACCGTGGTCTTAATTTTCAAGAACATCTCAGTGCAACCTAAATTATATCTGTGACAAAGTTTTTTCTTTTCTTTTCTTAAATTTATAATGAAGATGACGCATAGAATTTTTACGATGCACTGCACTACAAATCGAGATTCAACTCGTGCGTGCCAAACCACCACAACCGGCAAAACGGGGAATCCACCCACCTCTGCATCGGGAATGCGTCCTTTTGTCGGTGGAACGAAAACCCTGCAGGAAGAAGTATTGTGGATTCTGAACACCAAAACAGACCACCATTCATATACTTCAAATGAGTCCATTGGTGATCTGTTTCGGATATTACGTCATTTTTGGTCGGCATCGGCTGTCACAATGTTGGTCATATTGCGTTTTGTTCCAGAGGGAGCGTTCCTGATGTCGTAACTGTCTTTTGTAACGAATTTTCAGTTGGCAAAAAAAACCCCGCATATTTTCTTAATGTTTAAATAGTCTACATATTTTTATGATCATTATAAATGCATTTACACAATGAGATAACGCTGGAAAAGTTTGTTAAACATAATGTTGGTCAAATCGTGGTTTTTTCCGGAGGGAGCATTCCCGACTTCGTAACTGCAGCCAATTTAAGCTCATCAAAACTTTAAGATAGAGGTAAAATCGGGCCTAAAAAATCCAGCCCGACCCGAACTGGTCTGTGGGTATTAAAGCCCGACCTGCATTTTGTGTGATAACATTTGTGATGATGTCTGCATAAAAGCCTGTCTTTTGTAACGAATTCTCAGTTGGCAAAAAAAAAAAAACCTGCACATTTCTTAATGTTTAAATAGACTACATATTTTATGATCATGATAAATTCATTTACACAACGAAATAACGCTGGAAAAGTTTGTTAAATATAAATAAACAGATGCGGTTTTGCGGACTCGCAGAGGGGAAGATTAAAAAGGGCGTATAGGCACGCTCTGGCTCTGCAATGACCATACAGCGCCTTCTTTTTTTTATCCAAATGATTTATTTTAGAACAAGTATTCCTTAGTTTATCATTCATACATCATTAATATATAGTTATTTAAAAAAGTTAGTGAGAAAGAACCCTGGCCCGGCCCGACGTAATAATTGACATTTTAATTTTGGTCATGTTTTCAGTTTAATTTAGCTGTTTCCAGCTTGCTATGTTTTTAATTGCGATGTTTGTTTACTGCTTTTCCTCTTACTGCGAAGAGGGAGGAAGTTACATCGGCCGTCGCTATGATTTTTAAGTCATCAGCCTAGGGCTGGGCGATATGGCCTTAAACATGTATCACGATAAATTGAGCAGATTTATCTCGATAACGATAAATGACGATAAATTCGCCCAAGCGGACTGTTATATAATTTGAAAATCTGAATCAATGCATGAAATACAGATTAACTATTTCTTGTTGATTTATTTACCAGCATTCAATTTGATATACTGTATTTAACAATTGTACATGCAGTCTAAACATTAAATTTATAAAAATTAGGGCTGTCAAAATTATCGCATTAACTGGCGTTAATTAATTTTTTAAATTAATCACGTTAAAATATTTGACGCAATTAACGCACTTGCCCAGCTCAGACATATTTAAATGTCACTAGAGTGAAAGGCCCACCTGTTGTGTTTTGCGGAGTTTTGCTGCCCTCTGCTGGCGTTTGGGTGCGACTGATTTTATAGTGTAAGTAATTATTGCCATCAACAATGGCGGGCTACTAGTTTATTTTTTGATTGAAAATTTAACAAATTTTATTAAAACGAAAACATTATGAGGGGTTTTAATATAAAATTTCTATAACTGATTTAGAACTGATTTATTGTTATAATAAACAAATACAGTCCTTATGTACCGCATGTTGAAAATATATATCCATCTTGCGTCTTATCTTTCCATTCCAACAATAATTTAGAGAAAAATATGGCATATTATATAGATGGTTTGAATTGCGATTAATTACGATTAATTAATTTTTAAGCTGTAATTAACTCGATTAAAAATTTTAATCGTTTGACAGCCCTAATAAAAATGTATTGTAAGCAATAAGAATTCAAGTATGAACATTTATAACAGCGTGTATGACTTGAACAATGTACATTGTCAAAATCAATATGCCTGTGCAAACATGTAATTGTAACACAAATGACTTGCAGCTTGAACAGTACACTTCAAAAAGACAACTTATTGTTAATGGCTGCTGTGATATAATTATTAAATACAAGTGTTTACTTTATGGTTTAAGGGTTTTTTTTCCCCCCCAGTGCATTTTTTCATAAATGCACGCACAATAAAAATAGCTGGGGCCATTTCTCGGTCATTATAAGTTTCGCCGTTGGATTGTACTTTATGCAGAATTCTTTACCATCACAAAAGCTATCAGAGGAATCACACACACAGACAGATACAAAATAACGCCACATAGTAATTTCTAGATGCAGTCCGTGCCCAATCCACTCATTAAGTTCAGCCGTTTCGACAAGGTTAGAGCCTCTATCCGACTCAATAACGTTCATTTGTAGCGTTAGCCGCTAGCTAGCGTTAGCCTGGCTACCAGTAGAAAGCACTGAAAGCACCATCTCCGGAAATCGTGAGAACAAAGGAGGACAGCGGGTGAAAGCCCGTCTGGATGCCACCAAGAGTCTAGTAAATGTCGGTTGAAAGTTTGGTGAACCTCCCTTAAGCCACACTCCATCACGTTTTGCTTGTAGCGTTAGCTGCTAGCGTTAGCTTACCGGGCTTTTGTTTGATTGGCTTCCTGATGATCACGTGACTCCCTACGTAAGCACATTCACTGCTTTCTTAAAGGGGAATGAACATAGACGAACAACACAGAATCAAAGCGGGATGAAAAGACTATTTTCTTGTTTTATTAATTTACCGAATTTACCGACATGGTCAAAATTACGTCGGTCATCGTTAAGAATTTCGGTGACGGTAAATTTTCGGTTTACCGCCCTGCTCTACATCAGCCATCTGCTGTTACCCAGGAATTTAACGCCTGCTTTCACGCACACTGCTTCCCATGTCAGTCGACACGGGAAATTGTTTTCACACACAACTGCAGCCCGGTTAAGTCCCGCGATATTCCCGTTGTTTTGGAGTAGTGATAGGGTCTCAAGTTACATCCAGATACTTTAGGTTGCAGTTTATGGGTCATGCGAAGGCAGTGGACCTGCTTAAACATTTCGGTTTGCCTTTTGAATGAATGTGAATTTCGCCGTTTTAACTCGAGAGTTAGCCATGTTCACTGGGGTCTCGGCAGGTGCACTAGCGGCTAGCTTGTTACAGAAGATGGCTGGTCTGAGTCCTGTCCTCCTCCTCTTTTTGTCCATAATTATTGTGTGCGTGTGTGTGTTTAAAAAAATTCTGACAGACTTTATGTTACTTTAAAGGTGTTTTAATTGTATCTTCAATATAAGTGCACTCTTTTGTCAAACACACTTAGTAATTGAGATTAAATTTGATGTTCAGTGCTTTATTTATTTGATATGATTCAATATGATCTATTTAATGACTGCGAGAAAAGTATTAATTTTCAGTTGAAATGGCATTACAAAAGGTCTTAAAAGTCTTGAATTTAGATTTATCAATCCTGGGGGGACCCTGTGCTAGCTAGCTAGCACAGCTGTTCTCCCAGCGCTGCCCAACCGCGTCAGCATTGCGCTCGTAAAACATGGCCCCCTCCGAAGGTCAAAACATGTACTAAATATTATAGATTTGTAAATCAATTGCAATAATAAATGTGGAATAACATATTTTAGTAAAAAGAACAAACTGGCCTATAAGAGCCTACAAGTCTAAGTCTGAGGTTCCCTTTAAATTATCAAAATGTGGGTCTGAAGTCCTATTAGAAAAAAAAGATTTTTGGTATGGGTGTTTAAAAGTTGAAAACTTAACAATATTTTTCCTTATTATATTATACCCTGGTAAGGTACTCTTGTCTGTCTGCCAATAACTCATTTTGCTTTCCTTATGACAGCAAAAGTCCCGGAAGAAGATGTGCATCCTGGCATTAGTTTGCTCCATTGCGTTGGCTATTCTTGCCGTCATCATCTATGAATTGTCCAAGTGACTCCACTCCAGGTTAATTACTTTGTTATTACCACATTTTACTTTGTTCTCCACGCACCTGAAAGTATCACAAAACGAGCGGATCAATTTTGCTCACTTCATCAGAATCACAGGCATAGATTAGTGCAGAGCTGCAAACATGCTAATCTGGACTGTCCATGGATTTTTTTTGTTAATTGGTGACACCTGTATGAACTGCAATTTATGGGGAGCTGAGATTGTGTTAAGAGAATCATTTGTTTTCCTTTTCTCCACTAACACTGTATTTCAGTTTTCTAATTATTGCAATTAGGAGATCAAACCAGGCTAGTAAAAAATGTGTGTATTATTATTATTATTATTATTATTTTGGTCATCTCTCTGGTTGTGGCACATTCTCATGAAAAAGTGTGTTCGCTGCACTTTTGAAGGTTTGATTGAGCAAATGACTACTTTTAAAGCTGGCTGAGGCCTTAAAGAGTAAATTATGATAGCACATGGCCAGGTGGACTCCAGGTGGTGATTGTAGTATAAATGTTGTACACGTCTTAACAGATAGGCAGTAAATCCATATTTGTAAATATGACACTGTTCTGCATTATAGCCTGCCATATGAAATATATCTGGAAAAAGCAACTCCTGCCCTACGAAGCATTTGATTTGAATAATATGACTCATGTCAGTATGTCAGTATATGTAATAAATGTCTTGAATACAGTACTATAATTATGAGTTTATTCATTTTTTTCAACAAACGATGCACAGTCAAAAATGTTGGAAGCAGTCACAAACATAGTCATTTGGATTAGGGATGTTCCGATGCTGATTTTCTTTTAAATCCGTGAAGTTGACCCCCCATAAAATGCAAATTTATAGAAAAATTATGTCATTCATTTCTGCAAGGTTTATGCTATTTGTGTGTGCTTTTTGGTGACAAAATCTTCGTTTGTATTGCTATTGTTTTTGAGATATTAACAATTCTTTTATAGGTCAATCTGAGGTCAACTAGCCCCCATTTTGATTCAAAATGGCTAAAAAGGTGTCAATTATTTGTGTTACGTTTTTTTCTGGGTTGCGCTGTAAAAAATGTTTTCTCAATTTTTTAAAAAACTTTCCTGTTCAGCTGCTTTACACTGAGAATGGAAATCTGTGTTCAATTGGTCTGAACGGTTTTAAAGTATTATATGGGACTATGGGCATACTCCCATTGTGATCATTCAACGTACCTCGTTTGTTCGGCGAAAGCAGAGAACAGGATGGAGGTTATGGGGAACAGAAGAAAAGACGAGACTGAAGAAGCACAAACAACAACAAGAAATGCATTTAATGCCTACGCTGACTTTGAATATGTTGGTGCTATCATTAGCTAGTTGTATTTCCGGTTGACACCATGTGGGGGTCCTGATGACCAAGGAAAGGGAGGAGGGAGCGGGGTAGAGTCTGTAATACATGTAAATTAAAAAGTCAATTACATTGCAAAACTTTCTTACCTCAAGTGATGAAGGCGAAGCTCACAAACTCCGGTGTCCAGTACGTCACCAGCTCCCAGTGAAACTTATTTTTCTTAGACAATTCTTGCATACAGCAAAGTCCTTGTTCACCTGACTTCCTTTCTTGTTGGTGTAAAATCTAAAGTGTGTCCCCATGTGTGATTTGTAGCAATATTTTTCTCATTTTTTCCTCCACCGTTCTCACGGAGCTTTTTTATTTTTTTCAACCCACTTGGAGCTTCCTCTCTTCTTCTCTAGACAACTTGTGCGCACTTTACCCTCACCGCAACTCCCGAGCGCCCCTAGTGGACTGCCAAGGAATTGCTCAACAAACATTGAGCAGTTTACAGCATCCATACTCCATTTTATGGCCAATATGTTAAATAAAAGTATCGATTCTTGGCGGGAGCATATCGATAACCCATCGGGTTGCAAAATATCGCGATATATCGCTGTATCGAGATATTGTCACACTCTTATTTAGGACCCAGTATTTGTGTGAATCCCTTGTGAGCGTATGATGACATCCTAGTCTATGCTGTCTCATCGCTAATACTGACACCGAGGTTTTTTGCCTGAGTGTGTCCAATTGCACCTAGTCAATCCCATCAGACGTGCTGGTCCTGCAGACGAGTGGAAATGATGCACGGGTCAAAACGGCAAAATTATTAATATCTCGACAGATATTAACAAAAAAGAAAATTGATAATATCTCATAAACAGATATTAACAATTCTTTTGAAGGTTAATCTGAGGTCAACCAGCCCTCCATTTTGATTCAAAATGACTAAAAATGGTGTCGTTTGTGCTACGTTTGTGCTGTAAAAAGTTTCGTTTGTGCTGCTATCGTTTTATAGATGTTAAGATATTAATTCCGAGTGACGACGTCAATTGCAGCACCTCCGTCGCGGCTGACGAAGCATACAAACTCTCAATAATAGAGGGGTTTCCCAACAACTATCACAAACAAATGGCACCTCTTTGGGTCCATTTTGCAGATGGACTTGAGATATTCATTTCGAGTGATGATTTTTCTATCGTTTTGCATCCGATAGGGGCCAACTTCGCATAGGTTCTTTTGCCGATACCGATCTGATAGCCATATTTTTCGACCAGTAAAAATATTGCAAAAAAAAAAAAATTCTGTTAAACTGAGCTCTGCTGGCACCTACACAATAATATTACACAATGCTATGTTACTATCATTAGTTTCTTAGGAGCTGTAGTCTCACTCAGCTGAAATATTTGCCTATTGGTTGGATTTACAGTAGCCAAAAAGCATGAAAATACTGAAAATATGCGATTACTGGATCGGATCAGATATTGTCACCAAATCCAAGACTGTCCGATACTCCAAAATTAGACGTATCGGGTGCTGATACAGATACTGAGTATAGGATCGGGACATCCCTAATTTTGATATTGAAGGGGATTTTCCTCTTCAACATATTCTTTTTGTGTAGGGCGGAAAACACTCAGGTGACTTGAAGTTCCGCTCTGAGACCCCCGAATTTGGCCAAATTTCAAAATTGTCATATATGCATACGGGATATGTCATTGGAAAGCTTAAAATCTCAATTTTCTGGGGGAAGAAACATTTTGAACAGGAGGGCATTTAAAAAAAAAAAAAGAAAATTAAACAGCAAAACCCTAACTGGAGGTGAGCGCACGCAAGAGCATAAATAAAGACGCCACAATTTTAATGAGATATCGCGTACTAACCTCTTTTCGATCCAAAAACTCCATATAGCATGTATCACCGAGTGTCAAAACGCAGCTGTGAATGGACACAGCTGGATTTTGGAGGGGATTTTATGGGTGAAACGTGGTAATATAACAAGGGTCGCGATGCAGAAATCGCAGACATCAAGGAATGGTTGAGATTTTCTTTTTCATATATTTACCCTTTTAAACTTTTTTTTTTTTTCAATTTTTCTTTGTTTGGATCGATTATTTAAGGCAAGGCAAGGCAAATTTATTTATATAGCACGATTCAACACAAGGCAATTCAAAGTGCTTTACATCACATGACGATCATAAAAATCACATTTAAATCAACACACCGTAAAAACCAAGACAAAAGATCGCATTTAATCACAGAATAAAAAATAAATAAAAATAAAACAAAAATCAAAATAAAACAAAAACTACTACTAATAATTGAAATCAGCAATGGAGATAAGCACAAGAGGAATAGAAAGCATCTAAAATATTGGGGAAAATGCGACAGTAACGAAAAAAATACAATTAAGCGATAGTGATGAGGTAGATATCCCTAACTTTTTTTTTACAGATGCCAATTTTTTCATTATTTCTTAATTTGTTTAAAATTAAAATAGTGAATGTATATATATATATATATATATATATTTTTTTTTTTAGACGAAATATTAGACATCAATTAATGATTCAAAGCTAAAAATGACAGACATTTCGAATAATAAATACGATTACTTCTTTTTATGACTAGGTTGAAACAAAAGCGGTTACACGACGTCTGCAAACAGGGGTTTCCAGGGTAAAACGGACAAATTAAAAATAGTTTGGGGGCTTATTACGCCACAAATCTGCTATGGCAGCATATAGACATATTGTTCTATCAAATACAACAGTTCTTTTGGCTTAAAATACAGCAGTTTATTTTAAAGAGGGGTGCAAGAGCAGAAACTGCTTTTTCAGCTTTGTGTTTTCCACCATATATAAGTGTGTACAAAACCCTATAAATGCATATTTTATTAGAATTTTAAAGTAAAATAATACAACAAAATGTCTATATGAAATGTACTGAACATATGTTAAGATGGACGAGAACATATATGGCACACTTCACATTAGCTGTGGTGTCCCTCAAGGGTCTGTGTTGGGACCAAAACTTTTCATTGTGTATATGAACGATATCTTCCATGTTTCCAATGCATTAAAACTTATTTTATTTGCTTACGACACCAACATATTCTATGGTAGTGATAATTATAGCGAGCTAGTAACTACCGTGAATAAGGAAGTAAAAGCCATAAAGAAGTGGATGGATATAAATAAATTATCCCTAAATATTAAGAAAACAAAGGCAATATTATTTGGTAATCAAATAGCTAATTCTGAGTTGAAAATAATAATTGAAGGTCTACCAATTGAAAATGTAAATGAAGCTAAATTTCTCGGTGTTACAATTGATAACACGCTGTCATGGAGACCCCATATCAGATACATGAAAAACAAAATCTCCAAATGTCTGTCAATCATAAATAAAGCAAAACAATACCTTGATGTAAATGCACTTCGGATTTTATACTGCACTTTGGTACTCCCATACTTTTCATATTGTGTCGAAGTATGGGGGAACACTTACCAAAGTGTATTATATCCATTAGTTACATTACAGAAGCGAGCAATTCGGGTTATACAGAAAGTGGGTTTTTTAGATCACACTCATGATTTATTAACTCAATCAAAACTGTTAAAATGTGATGATCTTGTACAATACAACACATCAATATTTGTATTTAAAGCATTTCATAAGTTATTACCCCTCAACTTACAATGTCTTTTTACAGTGCAAGAGCAATCTCATAATTCGAGAAGATTTGCCAACTTTTCACGACCAAAATTTCGTACTACTCTTAAAGGATTCTGCTTGTCTGTATGTGGGGTAAAACTCTGGAACAGTTTGGGATTACGTTATAAGCAGTGTCAAAGTATCCAGAAATTCAAATTGCTGTATAAACATCAAGTCTGGTCATGATATACAGAAAGAGGTCTTTAAATGTCTTGGGTATATGTAGAAGTATTACATACATAAAACATGTAGAAGTATTACATGTTTTATGTATAATATTTAGTACATATGTAATAGTTACTCATATGTATTATTAGTGATGTGTGTGTATACATATATATATATATATATATATATATATATATATATATATATATATGGATAGATAGATAGATAGATAGATATATTGGTGTTATTATTACTGCAGCTATTATTATTATTATCGATGTAATCATTATGATTAGTACAGCTGTTGTAGGGAAGTGACTGCATTCCTATGGAATTTTTGGATTGAAATGGGGGTGGGACACAAAAAAGCTCGGCTTCTTCCCACTCCTTTTCGAGCTACACGTGTATGTATTGTTATTATTTTTGTTACAATCATCATTAATGTTTTATTTTAATTTTATTTTATATTTTTTTCCCATACTTGTTGTTTTTTGTTATTGCTCGAAATAAAAATCAATCAATCAATCAATCCATCAATCAATCAATCACAAACATTCTCTTATATATGTGCATGTGTACCAGAGGTTGCGCTAGACTTTTTCGTTGTCTGTCATTTTGACTGACAGTGTCATAAAAATCCGGTCATAATCTATTTTTACCAGTCACTTACATTTTTAAAATGATAATAATGACATATTCTATAGTATTTAGTTTTCATTCATTTTTAATTAATATTCTGTCGGAATAAGCTTAATGTAGTGGAGAAAACTGGATTCTCGCTGATTCAGGTTGATTTTAGCTGTGTTCACGTCAGTGTGTTGGCCAAACACCACTTAAGGCCCACTCAAAGTAGAGGCAATCTTGGACAGGTGGCTGGATTTCTCCTTTTCCTTTAATGCAAATCCTCTTAAATCAACTTTATACAGTCCATTCATCCCAACTGTCCATGTAGATGTGGAAATGGTTATATTCTTGAGTAGGTGTTTGTGGGTATATATGTGTGTATCTGTGTGTGTGGTTTATCTGTACAAAAGACATGAAAAGAAACAAATAAATATACATTGCTTAAATTAAACTTAATTACATTTAAACATGTAGAGGGAATATTCGAAGTTAAGCTTAAACTATTTTCTACGCTCCAGCTAAGCACTTCCGGTTTCGGGAACTTATTGTGAAGCGGATTCACTCTACTTCCGGTGCGCTATGCCGCAACTTGTCGCTATTTTAGAATCGCAGCATAGCAACACGCTAACGGACTACCACGCAAAACAATCGGACGAACTATCATAACAACAGCAAAAGGTAATCATAACAAATTGTCTACGTAAATATGAATGCTGCTTGTGATACTCACTTTGCATTTACGCACAGCAATGAACAAACACACAATTAGACGCACGCTCATGTCGTGCATCCACCCGTGACTTTCTTACCATTGACATCCGTATTCTGGTACGGTGCATGCGCAATCCAACTTTTCACCTATTTACGTCAGCCAAATGTGGGAATCAAATGATGCTGAAGGCATTGAACGAGCAACTGTGAACATCTTAAGCAAACAATCACATAACTTTGTAGCCTTTTCTACACTTAACAAGAGGCAAACAGACAGCGGAGTTCACCAATCAGCGACGGGCAGACGTGCCGCTAGCAAAGCGACAAGGGCAGGACGAGGGACTTGCGCGCGGAAGTAAACACGAGGAGAACGGAGTTTATTCAACATGGCTAGCGAGAGACAGACTTGTCAATGACTCGTTGTGTTTTAGCTTATTTAAAACTGAATTTACCGCGGATTGGAACATATTCTCGGCCCTCCCGTTTGCCATCCGTGTTGTTCTAGAGACTTTCGGCGCGCAAGAGTGACGTTGCTCGTGAAGAACACGTCACGCAAATAAACAAATCTGATTTGTCGATTGATTTTGTACCTTCTCGAGAGGCTGTGTCCCAGACTTTTCTCTCAGTGTTTGAAAAATACAGGGAGAACAGTCTGGCCGTGCAAGGCAAACACTCAGTTGCCTTAACATTTTTCCGAGTAAGGCCAACGACGTCATGCATCAAGAGAGACAATAGCTAATTAATATGCTCACTTGCCACCCTGTGGGTGTGAATTGCAACCTGTCAAAATGACGGATGAACTTCAGTTTTTTCCGTCACCGTTTTAAAAAACTGGTCAACGACGGAAAATATTCGGTTAACGCGACCCCTGATGTGTACATAGAAAAACAAATGTACTGTACATAAAATGCATTTGTTTTTAGAACTCTTATATATGTTTTAAGAATCCGCGATGCACTAAGGTTGCGAAAGTTGAGCCGCGAAGTAGCGAGGGATCACTGAAGTTCATAATTCAACACAGTGAAAGTATCTATGGTCAAAAAGGGTAGGTTCCATGCATGATGGGGTGGCGTGACTCAGTGTTAGAGTAGTTGTCCCCCAACCCAGAGGTTGTTGGTTCGATTCTCTGTAGAACTTGCCTAAGTATCCTTGAGCAAGATACTGAACCCCACATTGCTCCAGGTGCTGCGTCACCAGTAGGTAGATGGCGATGTAGTGTAACGCGCTTTGAGCGCCTTAAAAGGTGGAAAAGCGCTATGCAAGTATAACACCATTTACCATTACCATGATCGATAATACATTTTTAGAAGTTAAAAAGGTCCTCTACGATGGTGTACTAAAATATAACAGAATTCAAAATGTAAAAACAAGTCATGAACATTGACACAAGGAGGCGCTAAAGCATTTTGCAGTGTTGGAAACGCTTTGCATGTAAGCTCCATAAGTGTGGAGTGAGTGAGTGATTCCAGTAGGTAATAATAATCACCACAGTATACCATCCAAATTCACACAGTAATATGAACTGCATTACATGGGGAGCTGTTGGTAACCTAACCTATGTTCTAAAATAATGTATGTTAGGTTCATGCACATTCAAAATGTTCCAAATGTGTGTGAATGGCTGTTTGTGTGTAAGACCGCACGACCCACAAAGCTAATGAGCTCAAGAGGAACACAAAACTGCTGGATTGCATTTGAAATAAGTTCAGGTATTACATAGCAAGTGGTCATAAAATGAACCTTTACTCCAAATGTAAAACAGGTACTAAATGACCATATACAACAAGGGGTGTTCTCACTTTTGTGATACACTGTAAGTACTGAGTATACAGCAACTTAAGGATAGTGTTGAAAATGTGAAATAGAAGAATGTTTTAATACACAGTATGTATTACATCCATTATCTTCTCACGTTCTTCTTCTCACAGTAGAATCACACGGCTGTCAGATTTGCTAGGAGGGTGCACCTTGGCCAGAGTTGACTATCCAGTCGATATTTTGTAAGTGGTCAAAAATTAACCACAAATATTTTTTTTGTCTCAGCCACGAGGTGTAACCATTGCCGTCGGCACCGACCGGTCCCCATTCATTAAAAGAATAGCCTCTTTCACACTGATCGGTTACAAGAATGTAGTTCTAGTCATAAGATCTAAATAGTTCATAGCGAATAGGGGGGGTATTCGCTGCCATCCCTCCCATTTCAAACAGATTGGACGCCTATAACCGTCAGTGGCAGCCAATGCCAGGCGACGAGTTAAACTTGGAGCATTTCACCTCATTTCCTATTGATTTTTGGTCACTTCCTTCTCCTTTTGGGGCATTTACAGGTCACTTCCTGTTTATTTTGGGTTACTGAACAGGAAGTGACTCGAGAATGTCCCCAAATGAATAGTAAGTGACTCAAAATGAACACAAAGTAACCTGTAAATGTCCTAAAATGAACAGGAAGTGACCTGTAAATGCCCACAAAATACTGGCTGTGAATGCTCTGGTTTCAGTGCCATTGGCGGCGCGAGATGTCCAATCCTGTCTAAATTAATTGGATTTGTAATGGATTTTTTTTTTGAGGAAAATATAAAAGTAAATAAAGTGTTACCATATACCATATCTAGCAATTAATGAAACAACAGGCACAGTAACTAAATAAATATTTTGAACAGAACATGAATTTTGATTTTTATTTACAACCGTAGCACTTCAATGCATGCTAGGAAGCATGTTGGACAACAACAGTGTTGACAGAAGGTGGCAGCAGAGGTTGACTCTCTCCCCAAGGGAGCAGTGAGGGCCAAATGAAGCTTCCTGAAACAATGAAGTAGGCCTGCAGCTATCGATTATTTTAGTAGTCGATTAATCGATCAACTAGTTAGTTCGAATAATTGAGTAATTGGATAAGGAACATAATAATATTAAAATTCATTTTAATTATAATAAAATTAAAATACCTGACCTGAGCCTCAAACGGTATAATAAATAACTAAATAAATGAGAATATATGTATAACAAAAAAACAATTAGCTAACTTACATAGCAAAAGTCGGCTAGTTTAAATGCTATAAAATGCCAACGGTTTTTTACAATGCTCTTAACAAATAGTTCAAGCACATATTCCCACAAAAAAACTGCTGAATATACCTTTTAACAATTACGAATGCATTAAAAAAAACATTAGCTCAAACAAAAACTTAGCTTATGTTGGTCTTAACAGGGAGCAGCTGGATTCGGCCCTGTGAAATGGACTGGACTACAGGCAGTGTATCCACCTAAATCAATAAAACTAAAGGCAAACACTTAAAAAAAAAAAAAAACATTACAACGCCGTTTTAGTTAAAGGAATACTCGAGGCAGCAAAATTTATTTCGAATATTTTTTTTCTAATCAAATACTCAAGTTAATCGATTAATCGTTGCAGCACGACAATGAAGCTTTGCAGCCACTTGGTTCAAAACTTCATGGTGGTTCATTTGGTCTTCTGACAGTCATAATATGCTGTTGTCAAAAAAAGCATTACCGCTTTAGGTGTAAATATCCCATAATACAGTGAGGACCGCAGCGGCTTATAGTACAGTGGGGCTTATCTATGAACAAATGCCATTTTAGTGTCACATTTGGTGGGTGGTGACTTATAGTCAGGAGCGCCTTATAGTGCGAAAATTACGGTATTTATTTCAATTTTATTTAAAATATTTGTTATTTTTTTCCATTATTTATTTTAACTTTATATTCATGTTGATGTTCCAATTTGCAAATATGTTGTAATTTGTAAAAAAGAAAAAAAAGAAGAAAAAAAATAACCCATACATCTCAAAATAACACATTTTAGAGCTATAATGGCGTGCCGCAAGCGTCACTTTCGCTCATTAATATTCATGACGTTAGCTACTGTTGCTAAGGGAGGACACGCCATCGTTTGTCCCCAATAGGAAATGAATGGAAATCGTGTACGAAGGAGATGTTTACAAAGCTAAACCTACCAATTCTCTCCGAAAATGATGTCCCCTGTGCCAAATTCACTTGCAAAGATGTGGAAGTACATAAAAATGTTTAGTTAAAGAGATGGCTTGAGTGTCAAGGTCCAAAAAAGACAAAAAAAATGAGCCGACCTTAGCATAGCCTTAGCTTTTTTATCGACACCTTTTTCTTACGCGACTGACAATGACATTCTCTTGTTTCAACAAGCTATCCTTTACCACCAGCCCTGTCTTTCCAATATATTATATCCTCTGGTTGTCCAACGTCGCTAACCGTTCTTGGGAGTAATTTATATAGCTATTTTTGTGTAGCGGTCACAAATGCTACTCAGTGAGAGCCAACGAACACTTTTAATTTTTTTGTTATTAACAAATCTTAATTATATAATTTATTTACACTTCCCCCTTACTAAAGTTGTTTTTTTTACAACAGAAATGGTAACAGTAGCAGTCAGATACCATTGTAATTCTTTTCAGGTCATTCATTCTCAGACAGAAGCAGTACGGCACAACGTCATGCTAAAAACTAAGTTGAAAATATAAAAATGGCTTACCTCTTTG
The DNA here is from genome assembly GCF_030265065.1 of Corythoichthys intestinalis. Classification (NCBI taxonomy): domain Eukaryota; kingdom Metazoa; phylum Chordata; class Actinopteri; order Syngnathiformes; family Syngnathidae; genus Corythoichthys; species Corythoichthys intestinalis. Next base: position 31,216,749 of record NC_080416.1, read on the forward strand.
TCCTCTGAAAGACCATGCCAACCCAACAAAATGTTTACTGCATATGAAATGTGAATGGATTCACCGAGCTGGTGTTAAAGTCCGCGCAAGTAGATTCGGTCTTCACATTTTTTCCTCCCGAGTTTTTGTTTTCAGGAAACGTATGAAGAAAATATCCTTATAGTCATAATGTCTAAAGTCGTTTCTACAAGTTCCAAAAAAGCAATGTGTGATCGGCATGTTCGGTTTTGAAAGATTACTGGAGAAAAGTAGCACAAATAACTTTGTTTCTAGGAGAGGGCGCGTCTATAATGTCCCACTTCGGCTTTACTTCCGCTTTGCGATGCGAGGTCACGGTCTAAAAAAAAGCATGCGTGCGGTACGCCATTGCAGTACCGTCAAACTCTCATATGGTCCCATGCCTAGTCAAATTTTCACAACCCTACTGCCAATATGATGATTAAATGGCATGTTTTAAGGTTTCAATGACTGATAAAATATTTTTCTTCCATCACTCTTGGTTTTATTGGGATTGTTAAAAAGTTCCTTTTTGGGGGGCGGCGGGGTGACTCTATATTGCCGTTTAATAAAGCATAGTGGTTCCTATATAGTTCTTAGCTATATAATCCGACCTATGTATACTGTTTGTGAAGTTTATAATGATGGTGACGGTGTGGGCGGTGTCCTTCCTCTCTCTTGGGTCACCTCTCCCTCAAATGCAGCTGAACCAACATGGGCCTAATGGTCCAGTAATCACGTAATGTTTTCAGCAGTTCAACAATCTTCTGTGTAGTATTGTCATTCATTTTGCACCAAACCTAGTCAGGGATTGCATAAACATTCCTCCCTATCTGTGCTTTAGAGTTTACAACCTCATGCATGTGAGCCTACTGAGGCAAAAGTACAAAAATACTGTACATACTGTAAATCACACGTTCACTGTTTTATTTCACATCAAGGCAAAATCATAAAAATGCCAAATATATTTGAGCATTTATTGTTATTGTACAGTAAAGTTAAATTACTTAAAAATGAATGATGGTGTGTGCCGTTTGAGTGTATTATACTTTATGATATCAGTCTGTTTTTAATCAGAACAGTTCATCTGCTCTGCATACTGAGTCAGAGTCAATCTTCATCAGTGGCACAAAGGTGCGTGAGAATGAACAACGATGTGATGTAAAGTGTCTTTTTACGACTTGGTCGGGGTACTTTACTTCCATGTCTGCTTTTTGACCAGCTGGTTTTCTCTGATTGACCTGCCAATGCTTGTGATGTTTAACCGACAGAGCAAAGAGTGGCAGCTCTCACTCCAACATACATTCTATACTGTACACGTCCACCCCGGAATCAATCCCAGCTGCCTCTGAAGTTCAATGACTGCTGAAAAGTTGGAACTTTAAAAACAGAGTTCAAATTAGAAACTTAATGGTGGCCTTTTTGTAAGCCTTTTGTACAATGTTCCATTTCTCTGTGCTGTAGTGCATTAAAAAAGTTGCCTTTGTACATTTTCATTCCAGAAATGCAATTACATAGTGTTTTATTAGCAAAAACCATGTGTAACAACCTTGTAAAGTCTGTTTCAAGGGAGGTTTTTGTCATGTAAAGACACCACGCCTTGCCGTTCTTAAAATAAAGTCATTGTTTGGTTACCACTCTTTGCAAGGTCAAACTATCTGTCCAGATTTAGCTATTTATAAGAAAAAATATAAAATACAGTGAGTGAGTACACCCCTTATTTTCCCCTCAAAATAACTCAAAATATAGCCATTAATATCTAAACCCCTGGCAACAAAAGTGAGTACACCGCATGGGAACTACGTACAGTGGGGCAAATAAGTATTTAGTCAACCACTAATTGTGCAAGTTCTCCCACTTGAAAATATTAGAGAGGCCTGTAATTGTCAACATGTGTAAGCCTCAACCATGAGAGACAGAATGTGAAAAAAAACCCAGACAATCACATTGTTTGATTTTTAATTAATTCATTTGCAAATCATGGTGGAAAACGATTATCTGGTCAATACCAATAGTTCATCTCAATATTTTGTTATGTACTCTTTGTTGGCAATAACGGAGGCCAAACGTTTTCTTTAACTCTTCACAAGCTTTGCACTGTTGCTGGTATTTTGGCCCATTCCTCCATGCAGATCTCCTCTAGAGCAGTGATGCTTTGGGGCTGTCGTTGGGCAACACAGACTTTCAACTCCCTCCTCACCCCGTGGCGTCAAAATGATAACAAGAAAGGTGAGCAAAAATGCCAGAACCACACGGGGGGACCTAGTGAATGACCTACAGAAAGCTGGGACCACAGTAACGAAGGCTACTATCAGTAACACAATGCGCCGCCAGGCACTCAAATCCTGCACTGCCAGATGTGTCCCCCTGCTGAAGAAAGTACACGTCCAGGCCTGTCTGCGGTTCGCTAGAGAGCATTTGGATGATCCTGGAGAAGAGGTCTGGGAGAATTTGTTATGATCAGATGAAACTAAAATAGAACTTTTTGGTAGAAACACAGGTTCTCCTGTTTGGAGGAGAAAGAATACTGAATTGCACCATACCCACTGTGAAGCATGGGGGTGGAAACATCATGCTTTGGGGGTGTTTTTCTGCAAAGGGACCCGGAGGACTGATCTGTGTAAAGGAAAGAATGAATGGGGCCATGTATCGAGAGATTTTGAGTGAAAATCTCCTTCCATCAGCAAGGGCATTGAAGATGAGACGTGGCTGGGTCTTTCAGCATGAAAATGATCCCAAACACACAGCCAGGGCCACAAAGGAGTGGCTTCGTAAGAAGCATTTCAAGGTCCTGGAGTGGCCTACCCTGTCTCCAGATCTCAACCCCATAGAAAATCTGTGGATGGAGCTGAAAGTCCATGTTGCCCAACGACAGCCCCAAAACATCACTGCTCTAGTGGAGACCTGCATGGAGGAATGGGCCAAAATACCAGCAACAGTGTGTGACAAGCTTTTGAAGGGTTACAGAAAACGTTTGGCCTCTGTTATTGTGAACAAAGGGTACATAGCAAAGTATCGAAATGAACTTTTGGTATTGACCAAATACTTATTTTCCACCATGATTTGCTAATAAATTCTTTAAAAATCAAACGTTGTGAGTTTCTGTTTTTTTTTCCATATTCTGTCTCTCATAGTTGAGGTTTACCAATGTTGACAATTACAGGCCTCTCTAATATTTTCAAGTGGGAGAACCTGCACTATTGGTGGTTGATTAAATACTTATTTGCCCCACTGTACATCCCGAAATGTCCAAATTGAGTACTGCTTGTCATTTTCCCTTCAAAATGTCATGTGACACATTACAGGAGTGCTGTCAGCATTGCTGCAGATTTTGAAGAGGTGGAGGGTCAGCCTGTTAGTGCTCAGACCATACGCCGAACTCTACATCAAATTGGTGTGCATGGCTGTCAGCCAAAGAGGAAGCCTCTTCTAATGACGGTACACAAGAAAGCCCGCCCGTCTCATCAGACCAGTTTAAGTAATCCATGTGCTTTGTTGACATGTCTTCAGCAAACTGTTTGCGGGCTTTGTTGTTTACCGTCTTCAGTCCAATAATTTACTCAAGTACAAGTCAAAAAGTAATTGGTGAAAAGAATACTCAAGTAATGAGTAACATTGTGAGTAACTGCTTACAATGTTTCTTTTTTTTTTTTTTTTTAAATAGTGGTTCAATATTTTTTTTTTTAACTACAGTGGTATGAAAAAAGATGTGGGGGGGCGTTATCAGTCAGACTTTCAGTAGCAAAATAAATAGTGTTTCCCACCTCCACAACACTGGCTTCATTTTAAATTACTTACAGTGGCTGCTGCTGGCCGAAAAAAACTTGTAATATCCCTCGAAGGGGGCGGAGGAGGCAGAATGTTGTTGCCATGCATTTCTGTCGGGGTGAGTGTAAGCGTGCCGTGTGTCGTAGGTGGGTCAAGTCATCAACCAATCAAACGTGCGTTTGAGGGGGGAAAAATGGACCGGCACATTCTGCAAGTGAAAAGCAGTAAATGTAGGTTTGAACATAATGAAAATAATTCACTTAATAATGGTAGGGTCAATTCTATCCTTACAACATATGGGAAGACAATCTAAATTACCTATATAAGTGAACTCATTATACAATGCATATAAGATGCTTAAAAGTTGGTGGGGACAATTTGAGCATCCTGAAAAGTTGCTAGTGTTATGTCCTTACCGTCCATATGCAAACCTACGCCCTTGGGTTGTTCAAAGAGTTTCCAGCCTTAACATAATGAGTGGAAAGGGAAACGTGTGTTAACAAGAACAGGTGCGTCCGCAAGACGACCAACTGTAGCTTTGGGAGGATTTTCAAGCAAAGTCCATTTAAGAATTTCAGGAACTTCACTAGAATCGAACAGATGCTTGAGTACGTGCATCGAGAGCCATCATACACAGCAGGTATTATTAAAGCAACGTTCAGACTGTCAGGGTTTGGCAAGTAGGTCCAGCTGCGGCCGTCAGTGCTCGCAGGGGGCGCAGTTGGCAGATGGTGAACGCTTGATCTGATTGGTCGCTGGTAGCGAGGGATAAGAGCTCAAGCTGGTCAGAAAAGGTCGCTCTTCAAGGAAGTCACGAAACCATTCCTCCAGCATCTAATTGTAAAACACGCCTTTATTAATCCTTTAAAGTCATATACAGTGGTAACTCTATATACGAAGTTATTTTGTTCCAGGACCTTGTTTGTAAGTCGAAATGGTTGTATGTCGAGCAGGATTTCCCCATAAGAATACTTTATTTATTCATTAATTCGTTCCACAGGCCAAAAACTTACACTAAATTCTTAATAAATTTTGCTGGTACTATTACAAATGGCAAGTACACATAGAAAAACAAATAAATTATAAATAAAAATCAGAATAATATTATAATAATAATAATTCCTGTAATAATGTAATGAATCGGGTTCCAACGTGGCGAATGTTTTTACTTTCACTTTTAATGTCCTGTTGTTATTTGCGACAGTAGGTGTGGTGTGTTGTGTTGCACAAGTTCTGAAACAAATGATTAAAAACTCGATGAAACTGGCGACTTCCTTGCTGATGTTACAAGAATAATAATTATGGAGATCGTGGATATTACACTTACACACACACAATGAGTCGCCACTGCACACTACAGCTAGTGTTTAACAAGCTGAACTAGCTCAAACATTTGGCGCCCTTCAAGGTAGGCGCTCTGTATTTACAGTATTTTATTATATTATATCATATATTATATATATTCTATATTCTATATTGAATTTGTTTTTTTTTAATTGGAAAAAAAAAAAAAAAAACGCGATGGAACTGAGGGCGCGAAGTTTGAAGCGCTAAGTAGCAAGGGATAACTGTATTTCTTTAGCCCTACACTTAACTAGACCAAGATAAAAAATGTAACTACAGTGGTACAAAATTAATTGTTTAAAAAGCAAATTTGTGATATTATTCATACTGTATGTCATATATAATCATATCATCAAGGACTGAGGGAATTTTTATGTTTACTTTCAGGCAGTCATCTTTGTAAATCTCACTGGAACAGCACCAAACAAAAGTCCTAGCATCATCACCTTGGCAAGAGTCAAAAATCTGCATTGGACAAGGTGTCAAGAGTCAAGAATCTGCATTGGTTCTGGAGGGGCCTAGCCAGTCTCCAGACCAAAACCCAATAAATAACCTTTGGAGGGACCTCAAACTCTGTGTTTCTCAGTGATAGCCCAGAAAACTTACTCATCTAGAGAAGATCTGTGTGGAGGAGTGGGCCAAGATCCCTCCTGCAGTGTGTGCAAATCTGGTGAAAAAGTACAGGAAACGTTTGACCTCTGTAATTGCAATAAAAGGCTACCAAATATTAACTCTCATTTTCTCAGGTGTTCAAATACTTATTTGCAGCTGTATCACACAAATAAATCCCCTCCATGATTTCTAAGTGGGAGAGCTTGCAAAATAGCAGGGTGTTCAAATACTTATTTTCTTCACCGTCATATGTTTAAGCTCCTGGTGAGTAGTGGCTATGAACTACTTTGTTTTTGAAACAATTTCTTCAGTTGAATATTTTCAACAATTAACTATGAACTGAACTGTTATGTTAGTTTCACATGATTTCCGTGTCTATTACAAATTTGTTATTTTTTGAATGGAAGGGTACCAACAAAATATATTCACCAAGTGATGTAATCCCGTGGGGATATAACCAGGCACTGTGACTGATAAGAGCCAATACAACATACAGGGAGTCTTCTGTTTACATTCCAATGGCTTGGATCACATTTTCCATAAGTTTCACCCTGAGATAATTAACAGGAGCAATGGATAGCAGATGTCAGTCACTCTTTGATCATGCACGCGGTATTTGTTTACGCACAGTTTGAACACTTGTAGATAGGTCTGCAAAGTTACTGGACGGCTGGCGGTGTCACTTTGGCCCCAATGTTTACTTTCGTCACAGGAAGAATCATTCAGATGGAAGGTGATGATTTCAATTCTCACACGAGCATGGCGTTTCTATCTGCATCATTCCCACCCAAATATCATGTAATAGTGACGCACACAACTTTGTCCCCTCCTGTGCAGAGTGGCTGCGGTGGTTGTACCGCGCCTGACTCAAATTGGCAGACACCCTATGCAAGCGTGAGCCTGATCCGAGACTTGACGCACTTGATGTCACACACGACTGTTTTTCCTCACAGCAGCAAAAGCATTACAGCAACACCAGAATTGGTAACACTTCCATCAACATGAAGCTAGTCAACAGATCACACTGAGAAACTCAGCAACTGGAGCGTGTCAAGTATAACAAAATCTGGGTTCCAGCGCTAAGAATAGCGCACCAGAAGGGAACATTTTGTGATATAAGAAAGTGTTACACATGGTTCTGACCAACTGAACAGTAAAAGCCATTCATTGAATATCAATTACATCATTATTTTTAGAAATGTGACCTACATCAAACTGAATGATATCTCCTACATAGTGTAGCGATACAATTAACTGTCAGGAAAGTTAGATCACTTTTGAACACCCAGACAAGTATCAATTTAGGAGAAAAGAATCAGACTCAGCCAAGGATTGACTGCTTCGAACACTTTACAAACAAGATATACACTCACCAGCCACTTTATTAGGTACACCTGTCCAACTGCTCATTAACACTTAATTTCTAATCAGCCAATCACATGGCGGCAACTCAGTGCGTTTATGCATGTAGACATGGTTTAAGACAATCTCCTGCAGTTCAAACCGAGCATCAGTATGGGGAAGAAAGGGGATTTGAGTGACTTTGAATGTGGCATGGTTGTTGGTGCCAGAAGGGCTGGTCTGAGTATTTCAGAAACTGCTGATCTACTGGGATTTTCACGCACAACCATGTCTAGGGTTTACAGAGAATGGTCTGAAAAAGAAAAAATATCGATTGAGCGGCAGTTCTGTGGGCGGAAATGCCTTGTTGATGCCAGAGGTCAGAGGAGAATGGCCAGACTGGTTCGAGCTGATAGAAAGGCAACAGTGACTCAAATAACCACCCGTTACAACCAAGGTAGGCAGAAGAGCATCTCTGAACGGACAGTACTTCAGACTTTGAGGCAGATGGACTACAGCAACAGAAGACCATTCCGGGTGCCACTCCTTTCAGCTAAGAACAGGAAACTGAGGCTACGATTTGCACAAGCTCATCGAAATTGGACAATAGAAGATATGAAAAACGTTGCCTGGTCTGATGAGTCTCGATTTCTGCTGCGACATTCGGATGATAGGGTCAGAATTTGGTGTCAACAACATGAAAGCATGGATCCATCCTGCCTTGTATCAACGGTTCAGGCTGGTGGTGGTGGTGTAATGGTGTGGGGAATATTTTATTGGCACTCTTTGGGCCCCTTGGTACCAATCAGAATAATCTTAGACTGGTTTCTTGAGCATGACAATGAGTTCACTGTACTCAAATGGCCTCCACAGTCGCCAGATCTCAATCCAATAGAGCATCTTTGGGATGTAGTGGAACGGGAGATTTCCATCATGGATGTGCAGCCGACAAATCTGCACCAGCTGTGTGATGCCATCATGTCAATATGGACCAAACTCTCTGAGGAATGCTTCCAGCACCTTGTTGAATCTATGCCACGAATAATTGAGGCAGTTCTGAAGGCAAAAGGGGGTCCAACCCGTTACTAGCATGGTGTACCTAATAAAGTGGCCGGTGAGTGTTTATCAAGGGTACAAAATGATGTGATCCATACAAGTGCTGGACCACGCAAAAGTACAATGAAAATACACAAGCCAAGGGTCTATATGCTTGTTGAAAGGGAGTTGCTTACTATGAAACGATACCTAGTGTGAAAACATAAGTGAAAGTTATTACTGCCCAACTCAAAAAACAAAAAACATCCTGAGTTATGACCTTGGAAACTAAATCTAGCTGGTACAAGAGGGAGTCAAATCAGATAAGGCAGTCAACAGAAACCCATTGTAATATGTTCAAAGAAATACACGTGCATTGCAAGAACACGGATGGATACAGTCTCACAAATGAATATAGTTTCACAGCAGTTATGTGTTTTATAAGCATGAATAAAATATTCTTTCACATTACCCAAAACACACTTGGTAGTTGTGTTGCCAGAAATTGATAAAATCAGACTGGCTGATTCAATTTTCTCAGACATTTTATCATGTAGAACAAACTCAGATAAAAAGCTTGAAAGAATAATGAATCAGTTCAAAAGTGCAACTCTTTAGCATTCAGAAACACTAAAAGAAATGAATAAAAAACATTGTGGTGGTCAGTAAATGTTAATTTTATAGAGCAAGTGCAGGGAAATATATTATGGAATCACTCCATTCTGAGGGAAAAAAAATGGAATCATGAGAAACAAACAAAGAAATAACTATCAAAACACATTTCTAGTATTTGAAACCTCTGGCTTTTATGACAGCTTGCAGTCTCTGATGCATGGACTTGATGAGTATTCTTCATCAATTTGGCGCCAACTCTCTTTGATTGCAGTTGCCTGATCATCCTTGCAGGTCGGAACCTTGCTGTGGACTATTTTTTTAAATTTTTTTTTCAATTTCAACCACAGGTTATCAATAGGGTTGAGATTTGGGCTATTTGCAGGCCATAACATTGACTGGATGAGTCTTTCTCCAAGGATTGCTTTAACAGTTTTAGCTCTGTGGCATGATGCATTGTCATCTTGGAAAACGATTTCATTATCCGCAAACATATTTTCAATTGAAGGGATAAGAAAGCTGTCAAAAATTTCAATGTAAACTTGTGCATTTATTGAAGATGTAACCACAGCCATCTCCCCATTGCCCTTGCCTGACATGCAGCCCCATATCATCAAGGACTTAGGGAATTTTGATGTTTTCTTCAGGCAGTCATCTTTGTAAATCTCACTGGAACGGCATCAAACAAAAGTTCCAGCATCATCACCTTGTTCAATGCAGATTATTGACTCATCACTGAAAATAGCCTTCATCCAGTCATTCACAGTCCATGATTGCCTCTTCTTAGCCCATTGCAGTCTTGTTCTTTTCTGAGTAAGTGTCAATGATGGTTACCTTTTAGCTTTCCTGTATGAAAATCCCATTTCCTTTAGGCGATTTTGCACAGTTCTGTCACATACCTTGACTCCAGCTTCCTCTCATTTCTTCTTCATTTGTCTTGTCATCTTCTGTTTTCAAGACATATGGCCTTTAGTTTTTTGTCATGACGTTTGGATGTCTTCCAATCTACCAATACGCTTAACTTTAAGAACCTTGCCATTCTGTTTGTACTTGGTCCAGATTTTTGATATAGCTGACTGTGAACAGCCCACATCTTTGGCAACCATACGTGTAGCGTTACCTTCTTCAAGAAGTTTGATAATCCTCTTCTTGGTCTCAAGAGACATCTCTCTTGTTGGAGCCATGATTCTTGAGAATCCACTTGGTCCAGCAGCCCTCCAAGGTGTGTTAACTGCACTGTTTTTAACTGCTGACTAATGAGCAGATCTAATCTGAGGCAAGGGCCCAATTAAGGAAAGGAAATTGACTGGGTGTGTCTGTATTTTCTACTCAAAATGGAGTGATTCCATATTTTTTTCTTCAGAATGGAGTGATTCGATATTTATTTCCCTGCATTTGAATAGAGGGATTCTGTATTTATTTCCCTGCACTTGCTCTATAAAAGTAACATTTACTGACCACCACAATGTATTTTATTCATTTCTTTTAGTGTGTCTGAATGCCAAGGAGTTGCACTTTTGAACTAATTCATTAATTTTTCAAGCTTTTTATCAGTTTGTTCAACCTAATAAAATGTCTGAGTGAGTGCTCGTCCGAGACTGGTGATCCATACTTTTTCCTAGGGGTTGTACACGTCGGGTAGAGTATGTCCAAAAAATTGACAAGGCATTCTATGTTGTAAGTAATGTTGCACCGATACCATTTTTTAGCCCCGATACCGATACCTGGCTGTGCGGTATCGACCGATACGATACAATCCCAATACCACTTTGTTTTAAATAAACCTTTGGCTCTCAAAGGCCGAAATGGTGCTATATTTGTGAAATTAAAACATGTACAATACTATCCCAACAGTAATAAAGTAAAACTACAATGAATGAATAATGAATAAACTTTTTTAAACCCTGAATTCTGTCTCTCAAAGGCCAAACAGTGCAACTTTCATGAAATAATTGACCACAGCATCCTGTCTCTATTAGCCTCCCTCTCTGTGCTCCAGCAGCAACACACACTTAGCCACTTAGCTTAGCTTAATTTGCTTACTTCTCCAGCACTTTTGTTTTGAAACAGGTCTCAAATTACTGCGGCATTCCTTTCAGTATAAGACGATAAAAGTAAAGTAGACCAGGGTTTGTTGCTCCGGTCCAGCTCGCTTTCTTTTGGTAGCAGTTGCTGCTGTTGTAGCCTCAAACTCGTCTGTTCGTTCATGTTTCGTTTTTAAATGTTTTATCAGGTTCGAGGTATTGAAACTGTCTGGTTTAAGTCCACCTCTCGAAACATTCAGGCCGCAAATCTTGCATGCCGCCATTGTACTTGACGGAGATTATAAACTGAAATATTTCCAGACCACCAACATTTTCCTCTCGTAGTTTTGTTTATCCTACATATGAAAAAGCTGCCCGCTCTCATTGGTCTGGAGCAGGCCAACAGCCATAGCTGCTTGGCATGCAAAGTGATAACGTGTCATCACACATCAGAGAGTGTAGTGAGTGTCAGGAGAAAAAAGGCTGCAGTCAAGTGTTATAATACTGGATCGGTAAATGGTATCGGTGCCCTCTTTGTTGGTACTCGCCGATACCAACACCACCATTTTGGGCCAGAGCGTCCACCCCTGCCGATACTGGTATCCGTGCATCTTTAGTTGTAAGGCCCCATGATCGGAATATGGGTGAACGCATCATTTTCTGTGATGGAAGCACCCATGGTTACCAATTCAAGACAGATTTAGAAAATAATGAAAATGCTTGGAAATAAGAACACACACATTGACATATTCTGACATGTTCATCCATTTTGCATGTAAAGACTTACGCAATCAACAAATGACTAAATGTTGTGGGTGGTGAGACTATTCAACAGAGACCCTTGATAATCCATTTTGACCATCATGACACATGCAGCTGATAATGTAGGAAACAGCAGAGAATTGTACAAAATCATTTGCATGGATGTACAAAAACATCTGCAACTTGTTCCAAGAAATGACGAACTGCTTTTTTGATGTGCACTGGTGATACAATGTTGGGAGGATTGAACAGGTAGTTTAGAGAATTTCAAGTCTGAGCAGAGAAATATACTGAAGCAATAGCGTACCGCACGTAACACGTCACCTTTGCTCATTAATATTATATTGTTAGCAACTGTTGCGAGGGGGGTCTAATTTGTGTTTGTCCCTCATGCTAGATGCATGTAAATAGTGTACGAACGAGATGTTTATTGAGCTAAACCTGCCAATTCTGTCCGAAAATGATGTCCCTGGTGACAAATTCACTGGTAAAGATTCAGTTTAAGAGACGGCTTCAGTGTCGAGGGCTAAAAAAGACGGGAAAAAGAGCCGACTTGATCTAGAGATAGCTTTTTTATTGGCACCTTTTTTTTGTGTACATTGCCTTATGCCACTGACAATGACATTCTCCTGCTTCAACAAGCTATCCTTTACCACCATATGCCCTGTCTTTCTTGTATATTATATCCTCTGGTTGCTTTACATCTCTGACTGTTCTTGGGGGTAATTTATATTGCTATTTCTGTGTAGGGATCGCAAATGCTACTCAGTGACAGCCAACGAACACTTTTAGTTTTTTCAAAACAAATCTTAATTCTATTAATTTATTTACACTTCCCACCCACTAAAGTTGTTTCTTAACAACAGAAAAGGTAAAACAGTGGCAGTCAGGAACCATTTTTTCAGATCATTCATTGTCAGACAGAAGCAGCACAGCAAAACGCCACGCTAAAAAATAAGTAAAACTATAAGAATGGCTTACCTCTTCGGGGCAGGCTGTGACAGGCAATGGATCAGCATTGTCATCCGTAGGACAATGGGTCCCAACAAAATGTTTACTACATATGAAGGTGAAAGGCTTCCTTCACCTTGCTGGTGTTAAACTGGTCATTTGGACGTCCACACAAGTTGATCCATTGTTCACATTTTTTGGCTTCAGGAAACGTATGAAGAAAACATCCTTCATGTGTTGTAATGTCTTGAGTTGTTTCTACAAGTTCCATAGCAGCAGTGTTTACTCGGCATGTTCTTTTTTTGAAAGATTACCGGCAGAAAACAAGCAGGATTAGCATGGGTTGTATGCAAGTCCGCTTCTAGAGTGGGGCAAATAAGTATTTAGTCAACCACCAATTGTGCAAGTTCTCCTACTTTAAAAGATCAGAGAGGCCTGTAATTGTCAACGTGGGTAAACCTCAACCATGATGGACAGAATATGAAAAAAAAAAAAAAAAACGAAAATCACATTGTTTGATTTTAAACAATTTATTTCCAAATTAGAGTGGAAACTAATATTTGGTCACCTACAAACAAGCAAGATTTCTGGCTGTCAAAGTGAGCTGTCTAACTTCTTCTAACGAGGCCTAACGAGGCTCGTTACCTGTATTAATGGCACCTCTTTTAACTCATTATCGGTATAAAAGACACCTGTCCACAATCTCAGTCAGTCACACTCCAACTCCACTATGGCCAACACCAAAGACCTGTCGAAGGACACCAGAGACAAAATTGTAGACCTGCACCAAGCTGGGAAGACTGAATCTGCCATAGGTAGAACGCTTGGTGTAAAGAAACCAACTGTGGGAGCAATTATTAGAAAATAGAAGACATACAAGACCACTGATAATCTCCCTCGATCTGGGGCTCCATGCAAGATCTCACCCTGTGGCGTCAAAATGATAACAAGAACCGTGGGCAAAAATCCCCGAACCACACGGGGGGACCTAGTGAATGACCTACAGAGAGCTGGGACCACAGTAACAAAGGCTACTATCAGTAACACAATGCGGCGCCAGGGACTCAAATACTGCACTGCCAGACGTGTCCCCCTGCTGAAGAAAGTACACGTCCAGGCCCTTCTGCGGTTCACTAGAGAGCATTTGGATGATCCAGAAGAGGACTGGGAGAATGTGTTATGGTCAGATGAAACCAAAATAGAACTTTTGGTAGAAACACAGGTTCTCGTGTTTGGAGGAGAAAGAATACTGAATTGCAGCCGAAGAACACCATACCCACTGTGAAGCATGGGGGTGGAAACATCATGCTTTGGGGCTGTTTTTCTGCAAAGGGACCAGGACGACTGATCTGTGTAAAGGAAAGAATGAATGGGGCCATGTATCGAGAGATTTTGAGTGAAAATCTTCCATCAGCAAGGGCATTGAAGATGAGACGTGGCCGGGTCTATCAGCATGACAATGATCACAAACACACAGCCAGGGCAACAAAGGAGTGGCTTCGTAAGAAGCATTTCAAGGTCCTGGAGTGGCCTAGCCTGTCTCCAGATCTCAACCCCATAGAAAATTTGTGGAGGGAATTGAAAGTCCGTGTTGCCCAACGATAGCCCCAAAACATCATGGTGACGTTGCGCAGCGTTGCGGTTTAAAAATAGCATTCGTGTGATACGCTATTGAGAAAAACTGTAAAAAAAAAAACAAAAACAACAACAACAACAACAACAAAAAAACACCTACACAAAAAGAATGTGTTGAGGATGAAAACACCCTCAATATTAAAATTAGGGATGTCCCAATCCGTTACTTAGTATTGGTATCAGCACTTAATACGGCTATTTTTAGAGTATTGGACAGTATTGGTTTTGGTAACAAGATCAGATCCAATCCAGTAGTCGCGTATTTTCAGTACAGTGTTGTTTTTCAACTGCTGTAAATCAAACCACTAGGCAAATATGTCCGCTGAGTCTATCTTCATTCATTCCATTCTATCTCCATTCATCCAATTGTTAAGTAACAACTCTAAATTGCCAGATGAGGAAGTTGAATTCAGCCTAAGATTGTTGTTCTGTCGTCAACCTCTCCCAAAAGTATGTTTAGAATGAGTTGGGGAAAGCCTTGTACTTATCATAGCATGTGTCCTATATTTTTAGAGCAGTGTGGAAACAGTGAAGCTGTATTTATATGTGAAAGCACTGATTTTCACACAAGTATAGCAAAGCAGCATGAAGGTGCTTGGGATATTTTCATAAGGTCACACACAGTAAATACATTCCAGTATAGCCTCAAAATGGCTGGTTTTCCATATAATTCTCTTCTTTATTACTGTAAACTAGAATGTTGACAACTGATGCTCAAATGCACAATCATTACATGGTCCTAATCAGACTCTGTCAGGCACAGTTTCCAACATTAGTGTCTGAGTTCAATATCCTAACTTCGGGCAATTCTAAATAAAGATCTGCCCTTTTCTTCATCTGTTTAAAATTTGAAATGTGTTAAACTCTTGTAAATGGAGCTCCTGGCTGAGACGGCAGATCTGTGAAGCATCAGAAGAAGGAGCAGACCGTAGAAAGGATGGAAATATGGCCATCTTCATTCTTTTGGCTTTTCCTGTAACCCATCCAAGGAAAACCTGCGCAGTGTTCATGTTTTTGACTCAAGATGTCGATTTTCAAACTGGATGGATAACTATTGTATTACTGCAATGCTGACGAAGACAGATTTGAACAAATTGTGAATGAGAGAGTTGTAAAAAAACAACAAAACATAGGTTTGCATGGAGGACGTTTAAAAAATTAATATTTGTTCGATTGATAGGGCAAATTTTTCAATTGACAATTACATTCAGATTTCATTAATATTTGTTATTACAGACCTTGTAAGACAATGACCAAATCAACACTTGATGTTGATCCTATAGTTTAAGAAATAAAAATATAATGAAATGTATCAATATTGATACTAGAAGTGTGACAATATATCTGAAAAGTGATATATCGCGAGACTTTGTAGCCAAAAGTTCATCGATATGCTGCCACCAAGTATTGATATATTGTTTTAAAAAAGGTGTCACTGTTTCAAAAAAAAAAAAAGGACTTACAGGTTGCTACCAAAATCTTTTTTCATGACGAAGACGATGACGAGCTGAAAACGTGTCTCGGGAGACTAAAACGTAATGAAACCAATGCCAGTTTTTGTCTGACGAGACGAGAATGAGATGAAAATTTGCCATTGTTTCCGCCACAAGTTCACAATGCGTGACATTTTCTTTTCGTATGTGTAGTTAGTATACATCGTAGCAGTGTTTGGTCGTGTCATTCATGTGCAGAATTGGGTAGTAATGCGTAACATGTACTCCGTTACATTTGCTTGAGTAACTTTATGAGAAAATGTAATTCTAAGAGTAGTTTTACTCAGCCATACTTTTTACTTTTACATGAGTAGATTTGGAATAAATATAGGGTATGGATCAAACCACCGTTTTCGCTCCCAAATATTTAATTTTTCTATTTTTTTTAAACCTGTTCTGTTCAGCTGTTTAACATGGAGAATGGAAGTAAGTGTCCGGTTGGTCTGAACAGTTTTAATTAGGGTTGTTCCGATCATGTTTTTTTGCTCCCGATCCGATCCCGATCGTTTTAGTTTGAGTATCTGCCGATCCCGATATTTCCCGATCCGATTGCTTTTTTTTGCTCCCGATTCAATTCCAATCATTCCCGATAATTTTCCCCGATCATATACATTTTGGGAATGCATTAAGAAAAAAATGAATAAAATTCGGACGAATATATACGTTCAACATACAGTACATAAGTATTGTATTTGTTTATTATGACAATAATTCCTCAAGATGCCATTTACAGTATTAACATTCTTTCTGTGAGAGGGATCCACGGATAGAAAGACTTGTGACTTTGTATATTGTGACTAAATATTGTCATCTAGTGTATTTGTTGAGCTTTCAGTAAATGATACTGAAGGCCATGCCCAATGCATGATGGGAAGTGGAACCATGACAAGTGAAACCACGACTGTGCGTAGTGTTACCAATTCATATATCTTCTCTGCGATGGGATATAATTCAAGGTGTTAAGAAAAGATCAATTGTTACCTTGCTTCCCCACATTGTTTCCCATGATATTTCTAATCGTAGGGAGAGGGATTGTAAGCCTTTAGCCAATTAAAATACGGCTCTAAAGGCTGCCAAAATTCACTCTACTCATTTTACGCTGCCCTTTAGTTCTCAATATTGGCAAAACGGCACCATTACAGATGGAGCGCGACAATGCGTAAGTGGGTTGTGCAGCGCATGGCTAAATTGCGTTAAATATTCTAACGTGATATATTTTTTAAAAAATTAATTACCGCCGTTATTGGGATAAATTTGATAACCCTACCTCAAGCCTAAACTAAAGACTCTGGATAAGTATAACATATTGTGTCTGTAACGTTAAATACAATTAGAAAACGATTTAATCAAAAAATATATATATATATTAAAAAAAGGCATGGCCGATATTTTTTTCCAATACTTTGAAAATAACGTGATCGGACCTGATCAATCGGGATCTCTAGTTTTAGTGTTTCCCATTGAGAGTATGACACATCTCCCATTGTGATCATTCAAAATACCTCGTTTATTTAGACAAAGCAGCGAACAGGAAGTGGTTATGGGGGACCACAAGAAAAGAAACACAAGAAAAGAGAGAAAAGAAACACAAACAACAACAAGAAATACATTGAACGCCTACACTACCTATTAATATATTGGTGTTATCGTCAGCTAGATGTATTTCCGGTTGTCACCATGTGGGGGGCCTGTTGACCAGGGTAAGAAGGCGAGGGGTGTAGGGAAGTCTATAAGCTAAGTGATTGGGAGGGGAAGAGTGTACCCAAATCAGCTCTGTTATCTAGAACCCAGTAATCATGTGAATCCCTTGTGAGTGTAAGCCCATTGGCAACCGACCCTACGCCGCCTGACTCCCACCCAAGCATGCCAAATAACATTCATCCGCACGTGAGCCCCACCAAACACGCGACAGCCACGCAGATGAGCGGAGACGCCGCACAGGCGCCAACCCAGTGCCGTGGCCCCCACCCAGCCCATCCCTCCTCCCGCAGCACAGCAAAGGAGCCATCCTCACACCCCCGGGATCAAGGGTGGTCACCTGGGCCACCCGCGCTCCAATCAACTGGCCCTCAGTGATGGGAAGAGAAGACGCACCACCAACCCCACGCACATCCCCACCCCTGTCCGTCCACCCAGCCCACGAGCGACAGCCGCAGCACCCCAACCGGCACAGCACGCCGCGGGACCCCCAGCGGCCCAACAAGCAGCCGAATCGTCGAGGGTGCCCGGTTTGGTGGCCTCAGCATTGCATCTCTGCTTTTTGCGGATGATGTGGTGCTATTGGCTTCATCAAGCCGTGACCTCCAACTCTCACTAGACCGGTTCGCAGCTGAGTGTGAATCGGTTGGAATGAAAATCAGCACCTCCAAATCCAAAACCATGGTCCTCAGTCAGAAAAGGGTGGCGTGCCATCTCCGGGTCGGGGATGAGATCCTGCCCCAAGTGGAGGAGTTCAAGTATCTTGGGGTCTTGTTCGACAGGTGGATCGGTTCAGCGTTTGCAGTGATGCGGACTCTGCACCAGTCCGTACTGGTGAAGAAGGAGCTGGCCAAAAGGCGAAGCTCTTGATTTACCAGTCAATCTACTTTCCTACCCTCACCTATGGTCACGACCTGCGGCCGAAACAATGACATCGCGGGTACAAGCTTCCGAAATGAGTTTCCTCCGCATCTCCCTTAGAGGTGAGAAGCACAGGCCTCCGGGAGGGACTCGGTGTCGAGCCGCTACTCCTCTGTGTTGAGAGGAGCAAGTTGAGGTGGCTTGGGCATCTGGTTTGGATGCCTCCTGGACGCCTTCCTGAAGAGGTGTTCCGGGCATGTCCCACTGGCGGGAGGCCCCACGGACGAACTAGGACATACTGGAGAGACTACGTCTCTCGGCTGGCCTTGGAACACCTTGGGATTCCGTCGGAGGAGCTGGTTGAAGTGGCTGGGGAGAGGGAAGTCTGGGCTATCCTGCTAAAGCTGCTGCCGCTGCGACACAACCCCGGATTAAGCGGTAGATGATGGATGGATGGAGCTGTCAGTCTAAACAAAATCTAGAAAGATATCATGGCCCTATTTCAAAGCCACTATCTGGGTAGATTGTGAGTTACATCCACAGTAACATTGTGGTGTTTTATTGTCTGAAGTGAATAGAAAGAATAGAAAGCAGAGGTCAGTGTGTTTATTGTATGTAATGCTAATATGAGGAGGTGACATAAAAATTAGATCAACATCACTTGCAAATGTAAACTGATTAATTAGAATGGAAGCGATGTTAATGTTTTGGATTAGCCAAGTCTTCATTACGACTTTCAACTCGTAGAACTTCTATCTTAAAACATACTTATTATCGAATTCTGAAAATAACTCACCTAAACTCAACCTTACTCAAAATTGCAAGTTGAGGAAAAGTGGGAGCCTATATGTTTGGAGGAGGATTGGAACCTTTTTAAATGGATCTTAACATGCAAAGAATGCTGTACATGACCCAGAACTCTGTTTCCGGAAAGTCAAACACAGAATTTTCCCTCAAATCAGGATAAACAATTCTATATATGTGGGCTACAGTCAATTAGAGAGCTGGGAGTTGGACATATACTGTATATATATAGTCAGCTGGAAACAAGAATGACTGAATGATCCCGAACAGGGAAGCCAAATAGCGGTAGGAGTGGTGTCACAGGAGAATTGTGGGGAGCGAGCTAAGAGTATGCACGTTACACACTTTGGGTGGGTCGCACTGACTCTTTGAAAATTGGTCTGGCCACCTCATCCACCTTTTCCCCTCTTTAATTATTTCCAGATGGGCCAAATGTTGAAGCTGGAAAGCCTTCAAGGGCTTCTCTCGTCTGGGTGTGTGTGAATGAAGGGTGGGCAAGGTGGCGGTGGGGGTTTGATTTGAAATGCCACCCCAACCCTCAATAAAGGACCGATGGGATCACTTTGAAAAATCCCCTCGCTTGTTCTTGTCGGCACGCAGCAATGCATTTTGGGCCACCAGACGTCCTCCCAACCTGATGTGTCTTATCCTGCCTGTCAAAGGCGAATAAGGCCCGTCCTCGCTAGGTGCCAATGGTATTTCTTTTCTCTTAGACCTGCTCCAGCTGCAATCCATGGGGACAGATCCATCCATCTCAGCCTGTTCCTTAAAAGGCCCTGCAGCTTTCAACTCCAATCGGTGTGGAACAGGCTACTTTCTGTGGTTAGTCCAAGCAAGCTTCATATCCGAGCATTCACAATATATTCTTTTAACTCTAGCAAGTTATCAATAGGGGGCCTCATAGGTTCAGTGGTTTGCGAAGTCATCCCACCACAAATGGTTTCGCTATTAGGGCCTTTCTGTGTACTACAGAGTCAGTATGGTCTTTTGTGCTAGTGTTTTGCAGATACATAAAATTACATTTATTTGTGGTTACTTCCTGAGTATCATTTAATAAATAACAAGAAGCACAGATAGATAGCGTGCATATACAGTGAGAAGGAGAATTATTTGCACCCCTTGTGATTTTGCAAGTTCACCCACTTAGAAAATGGGTAGAGGTTTGAAATTTCAATCATGAGCCACGTTTACATGCTGACTTTTATTCATACCGATTCAAATCATTCCGAATGGAAATTTCACATCAGCTGTTTACATGTCACTTCATCTATTCCGATCCAGCGTTTACATGTGTCTGCCTTTATTCCGAAAGGACGTTTGACAACTGCCGTCTGACATGCGCAGGTTAATCAAAACAAAGCGTCACGTTGCAAAACATGGAGATCGATCGTCAGATCAGCTGCTGTTTTAACTTTTCGAGTGGAAACAAAACTTCAGAATGACACGCCGTTCATTTAAAAAGTTGTGTGGGTGCGCTGTGCGTGTGTTTGGAAGCCATGTTGCAAGTGACGTTACTTACGTCACCAAGTGACGTCACCACGTCAGTACGGAGCATGCGCAGAAAGAACGCAACCAGACACCATTCCGCTTCCCTGTTTACATGATATAATTTTACTTCTAATCGGTTTGGGAAAAGGAATATTCCACCCCTGTGAATCGGAATGACATTCCATTCGGTTTGGGCCTGTTCATTCCGAATGAGGTGTTTATATGGAACACATTTATTCGGTTTGAACAAATATTCCGATTGTAATTGGAATATTTGGCTCCATGTAAACGTGGCAATGGATACAATTCCACTTAAAGAGACGTAATCTAAAAAAAAAAAAAAAAAAAAAAAAAAACAGAACTCATACTGTATGATTTTTCAATAATTTGTTTGTAATTTACTGGTGTTCATATGTATTTTCACCCCTGAGAAAATCAGTGCTAATATTTAGTGCAGAAGCCTTTGTTTGCAACTTGAAACTGCAGTTTATGGAGAAATTACTCTTGGTCTTTGCTGTATTGAGATACAGATCTTAGCCCCGCCCAGGTTGGTTTAGGAAAGTTCGGGGACAATATCAGGTCACTTTCTGTTGATTTGGGGGGAGTGGGCTGGTCATATCAGGTTACTTGGGGAAAAAATTTGGACGTCTATGGCCGTCAATGGCATCGATTTACGTAGGCGTCAATGGAATCGGGGACATTTGGGGGACACGTCCTATTGACATCTGGTCATTTTCTTTTGATTTGGGAACACTGTTTATTTTGCCTTTGAAAATCAATGGGAAAAAATTTGGATGTCCAAGGCTGTCAATGGCATCGACATCCATACGCGTCAATGGAATCCAAGTACATTGCCGTCAATAGAAATGACATACATGGCCGTCAATGGCATCTGTCTAAATTGGGCTCAATGCATTGTTAATGCCATTGGAACTGAATGGGAAATTTGGACGTCCATTGCCGTCAATGGCATCAACTTACATTGGCATCAATAGATTCAACATAAATGGCCGTCAATGGCATCAATGCAATGTAAATTCCATTGGAAATAAACATTGGAAATTTGAACGTTGCATCCCATTAAAAATGAATGGGAAAGTTTTTGGCAAATTTCTGAGAACCGTAATTTTTTTCCAAAATCTGTATACCACATTTATGCCCCTCACCGTCCCGGAATTTTTGGTGTCCAAATGTGATCTGGTCAAAAATTGCAGCACCAGATGCATTTTGAATATATATATATATATTTTTTTTTCCGAAAAATCGGTGAAAAATCTGCGTTTACAGGCGAACGAAAACGTTTTTGAGGCCGTTCGAAAAATTTCCTGCGTCGTGTGAAAATTCCAGTCGTTTTGATATTCGAACGGTGCTGATCAGTCAAACGGTTCGGGCTGTGCGGCGCACCAAAGAAAACCCATTAAAAAAAAAACACAGCAGAACACTATCTGTGTCTTTTTTCAAAGACCCAGATAATTACAGAGGTCAGATGCTTTCTTTACTTTACCAGGTTTTCACATATGCGAACGGGGATTTTGGCCCATTCCTCCACACAAATCTCAAGATCTGAAAGGTTTTGGGGCTGTGGTTGGGAAACACGGCGTTTCAGCTCCATTCAAAGATTTTTTATTGGATTGAGGTCTGGAGACTGGCTGTACCACTCCAGAACCTTTGATAGGGTTTTATTGCAGCCACTCCTTGGTCAGCTTGGCTGTGTTCTTCGGATCATTGTCATGTTGGAAGATCCAACCACGACTCATCTTCAAATATCTGACTAAGGGAGGGAGGTTGTGTCATGTGCGCTCCACGTGCGCTCATGTGCTCGCATATTGCATCAGACTTCCATCACAAAGTCTGTTCTGTCATGTGCCACCATATTGCATCACACTCATGCATCACAAAGGTTTCCATCATAAGGACTGTGCGCTCCTTAATATGTCACAAAGAACAACTGAGAACAGTATATAAGGCACAAACAAATAGCATTCAGTGTCAGGTCGTCAGCGTTCCAGCATATGCTGGCATGTCAATGTTCATTACCGCTTGACCTGATTGTTTTCTTTACCTGTCAACATCAATAAAGTCCTGTGTCTGCGATACGCAACTTGTTCCTCCGTCCCATTCATGACAGTACGACCTGACCAACATGGAACCAGCGTATCAACCTTCTGTTCTGGACCATCTTCACCAAACGGAAAAGGAGGTCTCAGCCCTTTGACAGCCCTAGTAAATAGTCCTTTATTTAAAGAAAGTTTGTAGTGTTTACTTTGTAATCGCTGTATTCGCGGCCATTTTTAACACAATGTTGCAATTTCTGATGGGGTTGAAAATTTGACAACACAGGGCACACGGAGAGGGCAATAAGTATATAGGTTTGTGTGCAAACAAGCCGTCAGTCGTCGGCCGAGTGGCATTCTGGACGATGAGTCACAAAATGCAAGCCACCTCCGTATTAAAACGTGTGCCATGATACCAGTATTTGACATACTACAAAATACGATGTTTACTCACTTCCTCGTAAATCCAATGGTCCCACAGTAGTAGGGCTTGTTTTGGCCAATATCCATGGTGAACGGGAACCTTTTGAAACCCATAAAGGCTCACACGCCTCTCCCTGGTGCAGCAACAATTATCGGCAACCGTTTGGCTGGCGTGATGCGAAAAATATACGAATTAATCCGCAAAATCAGCTGAAACCACTGTCCATCTGCATGCAATAATGCTGTGTTGTGAGATGCTGACCCGGGTGACGTCACATTCGCATTCGTCCTAAACCCGATACTGAAGCCGGAAGTCACTCATTCTCATGGCGTGGGACTCAAAAATGTAATATATAAAACGATCGCTTCCACACACATCCAAGCGGTCCATTTCATTCAGGAGCATACTGTAGAAGACTGCGTGAAATATGAAGTAAACATGCTTTTTGGTGTCATACGCAGTTTAAACCATTGCACCGTTGTGTTCTACTGACAGTAGCCTTTGAAACTGTCATCCAGCTGTCTTCAGGTCATTGACCAGCATTGTTAATCTTACTTTAAAAAAGTAATTAATTACAGTTACAGATTACTTCTCCCAAAAAGTAATTGCGTTAGTAACTCAGTTACCTGAATGTAAGAGTAATTAGTTACTTGGCAAAGTAACTGGTGATAATTTTCATGTTTTTTTTCTCTTAAAAAAAAAAAAAATAGGTCACACAATGTGAAGTTTAAGTTTTTTTTGGGACAATTGGCCCTAGCCCAATTCTTTACCCTAAACTTAACTATACACAGAGGTATTGCGGATATTGCAATAACTAGATAGTAACCTTTGCTATGTGTGGAAGTCATTTAATGTTGTGAATCAACCATTAAAGTGTTAAAAATGCTCCCATTATTGCATTAGTTCTCTTCTGTCTACTTTTAACATGTGTAAGTTTTAAAACTATTTCATCATTTAAAGATAGATTTAAGTCAATATTTTGCCGATTTAGGAGCATTTTAGATAAAAAGTTACTTAGGTCCACTAGGAAGGTTCTCTACAACAGAGCCTTCCTGAGAAATCTACTGCTTTAAGATGGCTGCTGTTTACTAACGCATCTACAGTGCCTTGCAAAAGTATTCGGCCCCCTTGAATCTTGCACCCTTTCGCCACATTTCAGGCTTCAAACATAAAGATATGAAATTAAATTTTTTTGTCAAGAATCAACAACAAGTGGGACACAATCGTGAAGTGGAACAACATTTATTGGATAATTTAAACTTTTTTAACAAATAAAAAACTGAAAAGTGGGGCGTGCAATATTATTCGGCCCCTTTACTTTCAGTGCAGCAAACTCACTCCATAAGTTCAGTGAGGATCTCTGAATGATCCAATGTTGTCCTAAATGACCGATGATGATAAATAGAATCCACCTGTGTGTAATCAAGTCTCTGTATAAATGCACCTGCTCTGTGATAGTCTCAGGGTTCTGTTTAAAGTGCAGAGAGCATTATGAAAACCAAGGAACACACCAGGCAGGTCCGAGATACTGTTGTGGAGAAGTTTAAAGCCGGATTTGGATACAAAAAGATTTCCCAAGCTTTAAACATCTCAAGGAGCACTGTGCAAGCCATCATATTGAAATGGAAGGAGCATCAGACCACTGCAAATCTACCAAGACCCGGCCGTCCTTCCAAACTTTCTTCTCAAACAAGGAGAAAACTGATCAGAGATGCAGCCAAGAGGCCCATGATCACTCTGGATGAACTGCAGAGATCTACAGCTGAGGTGGGAGAGTCTGTCCATAGGACAACAATCAGTCGTACACTGCACAAATCTGGCCTTTATGGAAGAGTGGCAAGAAGAAAGCCATTTCTCAAAGATATCCATAAAAAGTCTCGTTTAAAGTTTGCCACAAGCCACCTGGGTGACACACCAAACAAGTGGAATAAGGTGCTCTGGTCAGATGAAACCAAAATTGAACTTTTTGGCCACAATGCAAAACGATATGTTTGGCGTAAAAGCAACACAGCTCATCACCCTGAACACACCATCCCCACTGTCAAACATGGTGGTGGCAGCATCATGGTTTGGGCCTGCTTTTCTTCAGCAGAGACAGGGAAGATGGTTAAAATTGACGGGCAGATGGATGCAGCCAAATACAGGAACATTCTGGAAGAAAACCTGTTGGTATCTGCACAAGACCTGAGACTGGGACGGAGATTTATCTTCCAACAGGACAATGATCCAAAACATAAAGCCAAATCTACAATGGAATGGTTAAAAAATAAACGTATCCAGGTGTTAGAATGGCCAAGTCAAAGTCCAGACCTGAATCCAATCGAGAATCTGTGGAAAGAGCTGAAGACTGCTGTTCACAAACACTCTCCATCCAACCTCACTGAGCTCGAGCTGTTTTGCAAGGAAGAATGGGCAAGAATGTCAGTCTCTCGATGTGCAAAACTGATAGAAACATACCCCAAGCGACTTGCAGCTGTAATTAGAGCAAAAGGTGGCGCTACAAAGTATTAATGCAAGGGGGCCGAATAATATTGCACGCCCCACTTTTCAGTTTTTTATTTGTTAAAAAAGTTTAAATTATCCAATAAATTTTGTTCCACTTCACGATGGTGTCCCACTTGTTGTTGATTCTTGACAAAAAATTAAAGTTTTATATCTTTATGTTTGAAGCCTGAAATGTGGCGAAAGGTTGCAAGGTTCAAGGGGGCCGAATACTTTTGCAAGGCACTGTAGTTCTTTATTATTATACATGTTGCTAATCACCGTGTCTGTCATTTGCATCTAGTTCTGTATATATGTGATATCTACCGAAGCATCATGTGGGCGTAGTTTGAAGGCTATCGGCTCCAGTCAGGTATTATTGGAGCCACCTAGCATAGTAGCATCGCGTTTGCAACGGCGTCACACTCCTGCTCTGCCTTCTCGTCTCCGTGAGTCTGTCTTTTTCAGACTTTTATCGCGTCAGTCAACCAACATCGCATCGCATAGTAACGCAAGCTATCCCACCTCAGTAACGGTAACGGCGTTGCCAAGATGAGAAAAGTAATTCATTAGATTACTCACTACTGAAGAAAATAACGCCGTTAGTAATGCCGTTATATTCTAACGCCGTTATTAATAACACTGTTGACCAGCTCCTGCCGTGTAGTTCTCGGCTGAGCCCTCACTTTTCTCATCATGAGTGATGCCCCACGAGGAGAGATTTAACATGGTGCCCCAGTCCGAGGTAGATTATCAGTCGTGTTTAGCCTTTTCCATTTTCTAACAATTGCTCCAACTGTTGATTTATTCTCACCAAGCTGCTTTCCAATGTTCCTAAAGCTTTTTCCAGCTTTGTGGAGCTCAAAAACAATTTCTTTGGTGTCTTTCTAAGCTCTCTGGTCTTGCCCATGGGAGCATTTGGATTATGACTGACTGTGGGGTGCACAGGAGATAATAAAGAGCTCAAACAGGTGGTGGGTGGGTGCTTTACTAATGGGGTAAAGGTGGACTTTTTTCTTTAAGGTAGAGTGATAACTCTTTGAGTGTCATAATTATTGCTGATTTTCCAGGGTACAAATACAACAGTTTTGTCAAGAATGGGCCAAGATTAGTCCTGATCAATGTGCCAGACTGACTGATCTGCAGCTACAGGAAGCATCTGGTTGAAGTTATTGCTGCCAAGGGGGGGGCACACAAAAAACTAAATGTAATGGTTCACTTACTTATTTTTCCCCCTTCTGTCATTGTTTGCATGCTATCCTCATTAAAATATGTAAACCTATAAATGTTTGGGTGTTTTTAGTTAAAGCAGACACTGTTTTTTTCATCTGTGATTTTGATAACGATCAGATCACATTTGGTGATTTTATGCAGAAAAGTGAGAAATTTCAAAAGGTTCATATACATTTTCATACCACGGCATCATATTTTTTTCACTTCAGATCGACCCCCTACCAGAGCTCCAAGGGCTGAGAGAGCGAAAGGTAGAGCCAGAAGCATGAACAAACCCCTCCCATATGGAAAAGATGAAGTTTCATTTCATTGAAATGAATATAGAAAATGTTATTTTTCAAGTTTCATGACAACAATGTCCATTGTTTACAAAATATTGTCAAAAAGTGCCATCTTTGGAATGCAAATTCCTCTGTGCTCATTTGCTCAACCTTGATGTGCAATACGTTGTATTAAAGCTACGATGTTAAATTTTTATGATCAGTTATCAAAACATTTATAGTTTTATCTGTAAACAAGCAGCGTGTGTGCGTTTCCATATTTGGCATTTGAAATTCTTCAACTTTAGCTACTGTAATTATGACACTTTCAAAAATGTAAAACATTTTGGATTAAGTTCATAACATCATCCTTTGATGATTTAGGAATAAAAAGATGTGTGTGTGTTTCCATATTTGGCATTTGAAATTCTTCAACTTTAGCTACTGTAATTATGACACTTTCAAAAATGTAAAAAATTTGGGACAAAGTTCATAACATTATCCTTTGATGATTTAGGAATAAAAATATGTGCAACAAGACATGTTTAGTTATAAATAGTCATAGAAAGAGTGTACCGAACCAACATAAACCATTGCTAATATTTTCTGATATTATTTTAACTACAGTTATTGGCCACCTAATAATATTGGACAACTCTATTTGATACACTTGTTATTGTGCAGACAGCAACACGTTTACCTTACAGTGTATCATATGGGAGAAACGTTTCAAAGTTTAAATAAAAGTCTGAAGCTGATGGGTTTTGCAGAATGCATTGTTTGACATTGGAGTCTCGCTTCACAACTTTAAAACTGTCAGTTCAATAAAAATGTTTATATACGGTGACTTACAGCATAGTGTGTAATGAATAGTGGTGCAATAAGGAGTCTTAAAAGCTTAAAGGCTCCATAGTCTCTAAAACCTTGTGGACAGTTTGACTGATGGTCAAGGGACCAGAAATAGTGCATTGCTATTTGTATAAGATGACATATTGACGAGCGTGTTAATCCCCCAAACTCCATGAATCTTATAATGAGGAAACCTTTTGGTTGTTTGCATGGTTGAGTTACATCGAGAAACAAGTTGATGGCCATTACGCAATTGTGTCTGTTGAAGAATTCTTAATGTTACAGTTGCTGACAGGTTACTCCCCAAACCACTGACGTGTGATTGTTTTTAGCAGCACTTTTAATTTTCGTCTTAGTCTTTTGTCATATTTTAGTAATTTCAACATGGGTTCCTTTCTAGTTTTAGTTAACGAAAACTAGCAACCCCAAAACATCAGGGAACCTCAGCTATGTTTGACTGTGGAGACTGTGTTCTTTTCTTTTAAGGCCTCATTTTTTTCCTGTTAAATCTATGTTGATGCCTCTTCCCAGAAGGTCTACTTTTGTCTCATCTGACCAAAGAAAATTCTTCCAAAACATTTTTGGCTTTCTCAGGTAAGTTTTAGCAAACACCAGCCTCGCTTTTTTATGCCTCTGGCTCAGAACTGGGGTCTTCCTGGGTATCCTACCATAGAGTCCCTTTTCATTCAGATGCCGACGGATAGTACGGGTTGACACCATTGTACCATTGGACTGCAGGACAGCTTGAACTTGTTAGGATGTTAATCGAGGTTCTTTATCCACCATCCGCACAATCTTTCGTTGAAGTCTGTCTTCAATTTTTCTTTTCCGTCCACATCTAGGGAGGTTAGCAACAGTGCTATGGGCTTTACACTTATTGATGACACTGCACACGATAGACACAGGTCTTTGGAGATGGACGTGTGGCCTTGAGATTGCCCATGCTTCCTCACAATTTTGCTTCTCAAGCCCTCAGACAGTTTTTTGGTCTTCTTTCTTTTCTCCATGCTCAATGTGGTACACACAAGGACACAGGACAGAGGTTGAGTCAACTTTCATCCATTTTAACTGGCTGCAAGTGTGATTTATTTACTGCCACCACCTGTTATGTGCCACAGGTAAGTATGAGGTGCTGTTAATTACACAAATTAAAGGAGCATCACATGATTTTTCAAAGGGTGCCAATACTTTTGTCCTGCCCGCTTTTGGAGTTTTGTGTAAAATGATTACGATTCAATTTTTTGTCCATTCTCTTTTGTTTTTTTAATTGCAAGCAAAATAAGATATTACTACCAAAGCATTTGTAATTGCAATCATTTTCTGGGAGAAATTGAGCATTATCTGACAGAATTGCAGGGGTGCCAATAATTTTGGCCAGCAGTGTATAGTAGCTGAAACGACTTACAGCCTTATGTGGGCCAAACCAGAAAGCAGCTTCCTTTATCCATGTCAGACAAGTGTGCTCGCCAGTCATACAAGGTGACAGTCCAGCCAGACCCAACACTGCCACCATAGGGAAGTCCACCCACCATCAGTGAACAAAATACAATACTTTTAGAGTTTTTCGATAGTTATTTTGGGCGTACTTAAAGGGTTAATTCCGACTTACGCGGAAATTCGGTTTACGTCGCTAGCGTAGGAATGGAACTCGTTCGTAACCCGGTGACTACCTGTAAAGGACTTTCACATGATATTTTCCCAGTCCTTCACCCATGTATCTTTTTTAATCCAACCTTTCCTTGCTGGTCCTGGTCTATGTCAATATGTAATGCAGTTCACAGTCCACTTATGTGAAGTGTGAAAGTTAGAGAAACACATGCCAGTCTCATGTCCGTCAGCATGAAATAATACAGACACCTACTCTACTACTCCCGCCATCTCTCTGACTGTCTGACTTTCACAAATGATCATCCGGCCCCCTCTTTTCTCCTTCAGACAAGCGTCCCCCCCTCGGTTTTGCTCTCTTGTGGAAAACCATGTCTGCTTTAGTGCTTTGCATTCCTGTGGTTTGACTGGCACTTCCTGCCATGAGCGAGAAGTACGGCGGTGGAAGAGAACATTCCTTCAAGTGATGTAGATTTTTCAGAGCTGTTTTTCTACCGCTAAAATTCCTCTTCCATTTTTGGTTCAGATAAAAATGTCCCTAAGGATGCAATTAATGTGTGTCTATGGCAAAATGGTCCTTCTTCAATAGCTTTTGGTTAAGATGTGTTTGTTCCCTCACAACTATTGCAGTCAAACGCAACTGCTTTTGGTCAATTTAGTGTCTTCAATTGACAGAACATGCATGTTTTTAAAGAGGAGGAGGAAGCCCGAGAACCTAGAAAAAAAACGTCGGTAACACTTTACAATAAGGGTCCCTTAATTAACATTAGTTAATGCATTTTTAGACAATAACTAATTTTTAAGTAACATTACAATAATTAATATAATTGCTTATCTAACATTTATTAATATATTAAATAACATGAGTTAATGCATTAGCTAATGCATTAGTTAATGCATTAGGTAATGCATTAGTTAATGCATAACCAGACAGTAACTAATGG
Organism: Corythoichthys intestinalis; assembly: GCF_030265065.1. NCBI lineage: Eukaryota > Metazoa > Chordata > Actinopteri > Syngnathiformes > Syngnathidae > Corythoichthys > Corythoichthys intestinalis. The sequence continues at coordinate 31,247,024 of NC_080416.1, forward strand.
TTTGGTAAAATTAAAACATAAATAGGCCTATATAGGGTTAAGGTTTAGGGTTAGGGTTCGTCAACTTAGCATTTATAATTTCTTAGTTAAGGGACACATCTGCTACACTTTACAATAAGGGTACAAAAAGCATTCAGTAATGGTTAATTAAGGTTAAGTAATACTTATGAGGTACGTTCATGTGAAATAATACCATACTTAGGGTTAGGTTAGCAGCACCCAAGGACTCACAGAGCAATGTTTCTCATTTTAAAATAACATAATATATAGTATAATACTAGTAATACTAGTACCAGTATACATTAATAACCATTTAATAATGCACTAATGTATATGTGAATTAATGTCAAGTAATGTATCATATATATATTATATATTATAACCTAACCTTAAGTATGGTATTATTTCACATGAAAGTACCTCATAAGTATTACTTAACCTTAATTAACCATTACTGAATGTTTTTGGACCGTTATTGTAAAGTGTAGCACACGTATCCCTTGACTAAGAAATTATAAATGTTTAAGTTCCCCCCTCTTAACCTTTATTAACCATTACTGAATGCTTTTTGGACCCTTATTGTAAAGTGTAGCACATGTGTCCCTTAACTTAGAGATTATAAATGCTTAAGTTACCCCCGCTTAACCTTTATTAAGCATTACTGAATACTTTTTGGACTCTTATTGTCAAGTGTAGCATGTGTCCCTTAGCTAAGAAATTATGAATGCTTATGTATATATATATATATATATATATATATATATATATATATATGTATATATATATTAAAGATGCACCGATACCGATACTAGTATCGGCAGGGGGCACCGATCCGGCCCGAAATGGTGGTATCGGTATCGGCGAGTACCAACAAAGACGGCGCCGATACCATTTACCGGTCCATTATTATAACATTTGACCACAGCCTTTTTCTCCTCCTGGCGCTCACTACACTCTGTCTTTGTGTTGTGTGATGACACGTGAACACCAAGCAGCTATCGCTATTGGCCTGCTCCAGACCAATGAGAGCGGGCCAATAGCCACTCCTGACCAATCAAAAGGGGGCTTTTTCATATGGATGAAAAACAAACCAGAAAATATGGCGGCGCCGCGGCGGTCGGGAAATATTTCCAAATAGAAATCCCGTCGATTAGAATCAATGGCTGCATGCAAGATTTGCAGCCTGAAAGTTTGGAGATGTGGAGTTAAATCGGCCAGTTTCAATACCTCGAACTTGATAAAACATTTGAAGACGAAACGTGAACGAACACAACGAGTTTGAGCCTGCAAGAGCAGGACTGCTATCCAGAGGAAGAAGGCAGCTGGATCGGAGCAACAATCTCTGGTCAGTTCACTTCGTCTACTTTACTTTTATTGTCTTTTACTGAAAGAAATGCCGCAGTAATTTAGGGGACTCCCACCTCCCGATAAAAAAGGAGAGACGGGATGCTGTGGTCAATTATTATTACTTATAATTGTTAGCGTCCGCAAATGCGGAAACAAGGTTGAACCTCGAAGCAGACAACAAGCGGGGGATACATAAAAGGGTTTAATGATTGCAAAAAAAAAAATAACACGCGATCGCGGGACAGTAGATATAACAAAAGGAGTCCGTGACAGCAGGTCGACGGACAAACTAAGACGATAGGCAGCGGTTACAAACGAGAGCAGCACACTAACAGAAAAACCCAATGCAGGGGCATAACAAGCAAATGTAGCGAGATTATTGTGCCAGATGTCAAATAGCGATCAGCAAGGCAATTATTTCGGCAGCCTTCTCTGAGATCACCCGTGCTTAAATGCTGCGTTGATGAGCCTGCATTGGATTCAAGTGCCACGCCCCCACGCCCAGCAACAAAACACAATCTAACCAGCAGCAGAATGTGACAATAATTTCATGAAAGTTGCACTGTTTGGACTTTGAGAGGTTTAAAAAAGTTTATTCAGTTCATTCAGAGTTTATTATTATGGATTTATTTTTACTTTCTTACTGTTGGGCTAGTATTATACATGTTTTATTAATTTCACAAATTTAGCACTATTTTGGCCTTTGAGAGCGGAAGGTTTATTCAACTATTGTCTACTAGGGTTTAGTGTACTTTTTCCTATTTTGCATAGGTAAGCAACAGCCTGACAAAGCCTTGATAGCAATGATTTCACATCCAATTATGTAGCTCTTTGAAAAAAAAAAAAAAAAAAAAAAAAAAAAAAAGATATATATATATATATATATATATATATAATCGGGGTGGTATCGGTATGGTATCGGTATCGGCTGATACTGCACAGCCAGGTATCGGTATTGGTATCGGGGCCAAAAAAATGGTATCGGTGCAACACTAATATATATGTATATATATTAGTTACTGTCCGGTTAAGCATTAAGTAATCACTAACCCTCAACTATGACAGACAGAATGTGGAAAAAAAAACAGAAAATCACATTGTTTGATTTTTAAAGAATTTATTTCCAAATTAGAGTGGAACATATTTTGGTCACCTACAAACAAGCAAGATTTCTAGAGGTCTAACTTCTTCTGTATTAATGGCACCTGTTTTAACCCATTATCGGTATAAAAGACACCTGTCCACAACCTCAGTCAATCACACTCCAAACTCCACTATGGCCAAGACCAAAGAGCTGTCGAAGGACACGAAAGACAAAATTGTAGACCTGCACCAGGCTGGGAAGACTGAATCTGCAATAGGTAAAACGCTTGGTGTAAAGAAATCAACTGTGGGAGCAATTATTAGAAAATGGAAGACATACAAGATCACTGATAATCTCCCTCGATCTGGGGCTCCATGCAAGATCTCACCCCGTGACGTCAAAATAATAACAAGAACGGAGAGCAAAAATCCCAAAACCACACTGGAGGACCAAGTGAATGACCTACAGAGACCACAGTAGCAAAGGCTACTATCCGTAACACAATGTGCCGCCAAGGACTCAAATCCTGCACTGCCAGAAGTGTCCCCCTGCTGAAGCCAGTACACGCCCTGGCCCGTCTGCGGTTCGCTAGAAAGCATTTGGATGATCCAGAAGAGGACTGGGAGAATGTGTAATGGTCAGATGAAACCAAAATAGAACTTTTTGGTAGAAACACAGGTTCTCTTGTTTGGAGGAGAAAGAATAGTGAATTGCATCTGAAGAACACCATACCCACTGTGAAGCATGGGGGTGGAAACATCATGCTTTGGGGCTGTTTTTCTGCAAAGGGACCAGGACGACTGATCTATGTAATGGAAAGAATGAATGGGGCCATGTATCGAGAGATTTTGAGTGAAAATCCCCTTCCATCAGCAAGGGCATTGAAGATGAGACGTGGCTGCGTCTTTCAGCATGACAATGATCCCAAACACACAGCCAGGGCAACAAAGGACTGGCTTCGTAAGAAGCATTTCAAGGTCCTGGAGTAGCCGAGCCAGTCTCCAGATCTCAACCCCATAGAAAATCTGTGGAGGGAGTTGAAAGTCCGTGTTGCCCAATGACAGCCCCAAAACATCACTTGCTCTAGAGGAGATCTGCATGGAGGAATGGGCCAAAATACCAGCAACAGTGTGTGAAAAGTTTGTGAAGAGTTACAGAACACGTTTGGACTCCGTTACTGTCAACAAAGGGTACAAAACAAAGTATTAAGATGAACTTTTGGTATTGACCAAATACTTATTTTCCACTATGATTTGCAAAGAAATTCTTTAAAAATCAAACAATGTGATTTTCTGTTTTTTTTTTTCCACATTCTGTCTCTCATGGTTGAGGTTTACCCATGTTGACAGTTACAGGCCTCTCTAATATTTTCAAGTGGGAGAACTTACACAATTAGTGGTTGACTAAATACTTATTTGCACCACTGTATATTAGTTTTTGTAATGTTAGTTAAACATTAGTTATTGTCTTAAAATGCATTAAGTAATGCATTAACTCATGTTAATTAATATATAGATAAATGTTAGATAAGAGATTAAATGAATTATTGTCATGTTACTTAAACATGAGTTATTGTCTGAAAATGCATTAACTAATGTTAATTAAGGGACCCTTATTGTAAAGTGTTACCAAAACGTCTCAAAAGGAAAAAGTGTTGCTTATCAGTTGCTGGCATTTTCGGTTTTTGCTCACAAGACCGAAAGTTTACCACCGAAAAACCGATGACGTAATCAAAACACGATGAGAAGCAACACTACTGGTTCACCGCCAACATGTCCCTGGTTTGGAGAATTTTAAGGTAAAGAAATATGTATATGGCGGAAAACACTCAGGTTACTTGAAGTTCCGCTCTGAGACCCCCAATTTGGCCAACTTTGAAAATATATGCATGTGTGATACATCAGTGGAAAGCATAAAATCTCAATTTTCTGGGGGAAGAAAATTTTTGAACAGGAGGGCATTTAAAAAAAAAAAAAAAAAAAATCAATAAAATAAACAGCAAAACCTTAACTGTAGGTGACAGCACGCGACAGCAGAATTAAAGACGCTATGATTTTATGAAATATTATCGTGTACTTACCTTGTTTCGATCCAAAAACTCCGTGTAACATGTATCACCGAATGTGAAGACACAGCTGAGAATGGCAATAGCTGGATTTTTTGTGGATTTTACGGGTGAACCATGGTAATATAACAAGTGTCGCGATACAAAATACAGTTTTTCTTTGTTTGGATCAAATATTCATCATCTCAAATATTGGGGAAAATGCGACAGTAACGATTAAAATACAATTAAGCGATAGTTATGAGGTAAACATCCGTGACTTTTTTACAGACACTATTTTTTCATCGTGACGTAATTTGTTTAAAAGTTTAAAATATGCGAGTGAATAAATTTTTAATATATATATATATATTTTTAATGACATATTAGACATCAATTAATGATTCTGAGCTAAAAATGACAGACATTTCGAATAATAAATATAATTACTTACCTTCTTTTTATGGCTGGATTGAAACAAAAGCGGTTGCGCGACGTCTGTGAACGGGGGTTTCCAGGGTAAAACGGACAAATTAAAAATAGTTCGAGGGCAATATGCGCCATGAATCTGCTATGGCAGCATATAGACATATTGTTCTATCAAACACAACAGTTCTTTTGGCTTAAAATACAGCAGTTTATTTTAAAGAGGAGTGCAAGAGCAGAAACTGCATTTTCACTCTTGTCTGTTTTCCGTCATATATAAAGGATTAAATGAAGGAAAAGAAATTTGCTTCATCGCTGCTACACGCTCGTTCTGAAGTTGCTTTCCATTGATGTCCCGCATCACCTTAAGTACGGTGCATTTGAGCCTGTGCGTGAGTAGTTTGGAGTTTAATAAAGCGAACAATACGCATATAGTATTTTAAATGCACACATGCAAGGAATTACACTGCTGGGCAAAAGTATTGGCACCGCTGCAATTCTGTCGGATAATGCTCAATTTCTCCCAGAAAGTAATTGCAATTACAAATGGTTTGGTAGTAATAGCTTCATTTATTTTGCTTTCAATGAAAAACATAAAAGACAATGGGGGGAAAAAAATCAAATCATTATCATTTCACACAAAACTCTTTGAAAAATCATGTGATGCTTCTCTAATTTGTGTAATTAACAGCACCTGTTACTTACCGGTGGCACATAACAGGTGGTGGCAATAACTAAATCACACTCGCAGCCAGTCAACATGGATTAAAGTTGACTCAACCTCTGTCCTGTGTCCTTGTCTATACCACATTGAGCATGAAGAAAAGACAGAAGACCAAAACACAGAACGTGAGAAGGAGACAGCAATTAGACAAACAAGGGAAATAAAATAACAAGCACAACAGGAACATCACAAGTCAGCCATCACCGATCACTGCAAAAGGGAAAACCTCATTATGGATTGGGAAAAGGCCAGAGTCATCCGCACCGAAGAAAACAAACATCAGCGCTGGATCAGGGAGGCTATTGAAATCCACAAGTGGGGCCCGAGGACCATCAACAGGGACGAGGAGGCTTATATTTTTGGCAGAGGGTGTGACTCGCATGTCAAATCTTACAGGTGAGTCACGCCTTTATCCATCAGCTGATGAAGACCTGTCACACAAACACCAGTGACAGTCTGATGAAGGCGGAAGTAATCGCCGAAACATGTCAGGTATTTAAAACAACCTAAAAAAAAATTGACTGGGATAAAAGAATAATTCAACTAATCATGCTACATGTTCTTTCTTTAGTATGACGCATATTTTGGCTCTTGCAATTTGTACTCCAGAGCGGCTATAGTCCCAAAAATACAGAAGATGGAAAAACTCATTCAGTATTTTTAGATTTTTGACGGACTGACAGGCCCCACAGGCATTCGTGTGGGTGGCTCACTTCATTTGCCACTATTCTTACCGTTGCTCATCCACAACTCCATAACAGGCTACATCAAGATCCATCAGAGCATATCTTTCCTTTGCTCTACAGCCGTTTTTCCACTTTGCTCAGCATGTGAATAGTTTCCCTCTAGAAACACCCAGGGTCCATTAGACAGACAACCTTTCATACTGACATTCACACTCAGTTACCAGGAGCTGAACGCACACAACCTGCAAGTCAGATGAATGCACCAATAAACCCATTGCAAGTTTTAGTCAGGGGTCCATATAGATCGGGCAATAAATGTAGGAATTAGAGATGAAACAAAAACCATAACTATTTGGGACCAGTGTTATAAATAACGCCGTTATGTAAGGGCGTTATTTTTTTCAGTAACGGGGTAATCTAACTACCCTAATTTCCCGAATATAAAGCGCACCCGTGTATAATGCGCGCCTCAAATTTACTTGTAAAATCTAGGGAAAATTATTGCAGCTGTTTACAACGCGCACCCTAATTTTAGCACGAATAAATAGAAGAATACAAGAAAACAGAGCTTGTGTACAGATACAGAAATGTCATTTTACTGACTGGTGAAACACAGCACAAGCATAGCATATTGGTAGTTCAAAACATTACCATAAACTGACAATATTTACGGTAATAATATGATTTGACAACTTCTCCAACTTAGCAGAATCTAGGAGAAAACAAAACAGATGTGACTTTTCTTTTAAAGGCTGCTGTATAACTTGTTCGTTTCATCATGATGAATAAATGTATCTTCCATGGATTGATACCGTAAAATGAAAGTGAGAATGTAAGTCGGAAATCCGAGTGAGCTCATCGCTGTCGACACGACAGTACAATAGGAACTATTGTTATTTAGGTTTGAGTTTCCAGAGGGACAGATATAGTTGACGGACACACACAGGAAGTCTGTGTTGTTACGTTTGTTATGGTCCGAGTTGCGGAGCTGCAATAAACGTTGACTCAAATGAGTTCAACAAACTAAATTCTGTGCTTTACAAAGAGTGAAAAAAGCAGAATTGAACAGTTTATATATATATATATATATATATATATATATATATATATATATATATATATATATATATATATATATATATATATACATATATATATATTAGGGCTGCAGCTATCAAATATTTTAGTAATCGAGTAATCGACTGAAAATTATATCGATTAATCGAGTAATCAGATAAAACAAATATATTTTTAGGTGAAGAGCAATTATAAATATACATGAGAAAACAAGACATTTCATCTAATCTTGAACCATTTTCAGTCAATCAGTGTATTTATTTTCGATGTATATTGTTGAAAACAGCCAACAATTGCATCTCAGATGTAACTAAAATTAAAAAAAAGACTAATTCACTGCTTTCACTCAAAAAACCTTTAGATCTTATTTAAAAAAAATAAAATAAAAAAAATAAAATAAATATATATATATATATATTTATATATATTTATACCTAAAAATGCCGTTACGCTTGATAACACACATCACTTAAAAGTTAGGATTTTTTCCCACGTGTTTCAATTGAATTTCTATTTGTGTCAAGCCATTTTTAAGTTCTAGTTAAGTTTTAAGTTAGTCTAAACTGTAAGTCCTGATAGGATTTTAAGTTTTTGCAGTGTTCAAAATAAATGTATGATACAGGCTGTATTGGAGCACATTAGGGACCAGAGCTACTTGGTGTTTTATCCAGTAATGACTACTGAGCTAAAATTGATAGTTAGCATTATTGAGTTTTTATTTTACACCCTCATCACTCCACAACGCTATGTTATGTTAAAGCCTGTATGTTAGACACGTTAGCCACGCATCGACAGTGGTCATAATTAATAGAAACCTAGCCCTCCGCAGGGCTAACGTTACGTGAGCTAGTGACAGTAACGTTAATCGTATTTATTAGCGCTTAGCGCTCTTTATTAGCGCTTAGTGCTCTACTGCTTTAAGATGGCGGCTGTTTACTAACGCTGCCCAGATGCGGCCGAGTCTGTCATTTCGCATCTAGTTCGACAGACATGTGATCTCTATGAGACTCATCAGACACTACCTGCTATCAACATAGCATCGTGCGGGTTAGTATTTCGCAACGTCGGCGTCGTTTGTAGCGGCTGTCGGCTGTTTTAAGTTTTTTTTTTTTTTTTGCTTCTTCCTCTACGCACGTGACATCAGCGTGTTGTCCCGCATTAAAAGTAGTCCGAGCAAAACGTGATGCTTAGAGCTGTCAAAATAAACGATTACTCGAGGTGAGTAAAATTACTCGGATCAGTTTTTAAACTCGAGTTTCTCGAGTTGCTCGAATATTCGTTTCAGCTCTAATATACAGTGCTGCTCAAAAGTTTGTGAACCCCCTCAACATTTTGGAATTTTCTATTATTTCAACCTGATTTCCTAATCAATCAATTCAGTAGTTTTTTTTTGTTTTTTTAACAGTTGTGTTGTCGAGACTAAATTAAAAAGAGTTTTCATCAACTGATGTAGGTGCAAAATTGAACTGTTTGGTCACAACCAAAACTGCCATGTCTGGCGAAAAGTCAACACTGCATACCACCAAAAGAACCTTCTCCCAACAGTGAAGCATGGAGGTGGGAATGTCAAGATCTGGGCTTGCTTTTCATCCTCAGGACCTGGACAACTCCACATAGTCCAGGGAATCATGAATTCTGAGGAATATTGTCAAATCCTAGAACATAACCTGACGCCATCTGTTTTGAAGTTAAAGCTTGGCAGAAGGTGGATCATGCAACATGATAATGATCCAAAGCATTCCAGCAATACAACCAAGGAATGGCTGAAAAAGAAGAAGATTCGTGTTCTGGACTGGCCCAGTCAAAGTCCTGACCTAAATCCCATTGAAATGCTGTGGCGGGACCTGAAGCGAGCAGTTCATGCCAGACGCCCATCAAACCTCTCTCAACTGACTGCGTTCTGCAAGGAAGAATGGGCAAAAATCCCCCAAAGTAGATGTGAGAGGCTGATTAGTCACTACAGAAACCGTTTGGTTGAGGTAATCTCTGCAAAAGGAGGCGCAATATCCTGTTAACTGAAGGGGTTCACATACTTTTGCACACATGATATCTGAGTTTTTCTTAAATCAACCACTTTTGTTAAATAAAGAATGACAATATAACTATTTCTTTTGTTTCAGTCCATTATTTGGAATGTCAGTATTGTGGATTTGGGTATAACTTAACATTTAATAAGGTTATTTTAGTTTTTTTTACAAAAAATCTGACCATCGCTGTGGGGTTCCCAAACTTTCGAGCAGCACTGTATATATATATATATATATATATATATATATATGTATATATGTATATATATATATATCAGAGGTTGCGCTAGACTTTTTCGTTGTCTGTCATTTTGACTGACAGGGTCATAAAAATCCGGTCATACTCTATTTTTACCCGTCACTTAAATTTTTAAAATGATGATAATGACATTGTGGTGACCCTTTGTTTGGCATAATTCACCTTCCGTACTTGTGTGTCCATTTGGCCGAGCGCGTTACCGGTGTAGGTTCAAGCGCCTACACCGGCTACGACAGTCGCGTGACAGAGACACTTAAGAGCCGCGCGCGGTCCCCTCACTATCCACTCGCTCTCGCTATATGATTGGCCGATTGGGAATAGGATAGTGCCCCTACAGCTAACAAGACTCTTAACATTGCATACCGCTTCAACATATTCAACAGTATTTAGTTTTCATTCATTTTAAATTAATATTCTGTCCGAACAAGCTTAACAGAGAATCCACACCGTGCCATCACACATCAACCAGATGAATATGTAACTTTTTCTCCGCAGTGACAAAAACAGCTGACAGTGGTCCCCATTAGGTAGGTAGCCTGCCATATGTAGCATATGGAACAATGAAATTAACAGTTCACCTACTGTGGCCTGAACGTAGTCTCACACTTTCCTCCTGGTGCGCACGGACTTGAATTGCGTGCCCGCTTGTGCAGTCCCTGTTTTTTCACCTCTTTTATCAACATCATCGTCGTTTTAGGGCTTTTTGAAGAAACTTCGGACACTCAGTTGCTTTGACATTTTTTCAGAGTAAGGCCAACGACGTCATGCATCAAGAGAGACTATAGCTAATTAATAAGCTCACTCGCCACCCTGTGGTCTGGGGTGTGAATTGCAACCGGTCAAAATGACGGACGGACTTCAGTTTTTTCCGTCACCGTTTTAAAAAATCGGTCAACGACGGAAAATATTCGGTTAACGCGACCCCTGATATATATATATATTTATATATGTATATATATATATGTATATATATATATATTTCTGTCTCCATCCATGTACCCGTTTATAATGCGCACCATGATTTTACAAGTTGATTTTGGGGAAAAAAATTGCGTGTTATATTCGGGAAATTACGGTAATTATTTTTTCCGGCGTTACAACGCCGTTACCGTTACTGACGGTCAAAAGCGGTGCGTTACTTACTCTGAATAAATTCAAGAAACTACCAGCCGTAGCGAGTCTACTCTGCTCTGTTTATTTGTCATGCAAGACTTGGGGTGCGTTCAGGTTCGAGAATAGCGCACGTGTTTTGTTTTGTGCTTTTTCTTAGCAAAGATATACCACGCAGGATGTGCTGGCACTCTGTTTCTTTAATAGCACATATAACTTCAACATTAACACAAACGTACGGCTCTCGGCAGGCCGTGTCTCTAACTCACTCCTGCATAGGCCTGCCACCCGTCCCTTGAAATACGGAATCGTTCCGTAATTGGGAATTAAACATTGTGTTCCGTATTTCACAACTGTCCCATGGGGCGACCCCGCGCGACCTGTGGCTCCGGTGGCGAGGAGTGGTGGGCGGCGGTGCGCCCAGCCCATGCACATCTGTCACACACAAACAAACACCTCCTGCACTCATGAGTGACCACTGAGCCAACAATAATGAACAAAAAGGGCAGGAGATATTATAGACAGCAAGATAGTTATCTGCCTGCCCGCTGCTGTCTGCCCTGCACTGCGCTCCACTTCCGGGTTCGTTGCCTAGTTACCTCGCTCGCTCTGTTCAGCGCACTGCCCTGCGCGTTTTCAAAACAAAAATGTCTTCTTCAGCAGCAGAAGCTCAGGACACCCCACCCCAAAGGGGAAACGTCTCCAAAAAATAGAGTGTAGTGGGAAGAAGGGAACCTGTGGCCCGATAGAGTCACTGATGATGATTATAAAGCGAACTGCAAGGCAGGCAGGAAAGTTTTTGCAGCGTCTCACGGAAGGGTAAAACAGCATGCTGCAGGGGACCAACACAAACGGAAAATAAGATCCCAGAAGAGCCTTCGTCACAATTATTTGTACCTGAAACATCCCCTGAGCTTGATTTGGTATGTTATTATGCGCTTGTATATGGATAACATATAGGCTATATTTATATTTACCTTCATACATCTTGCATTGGTAGGAGCATAGCTAGGCTATTTCAGTTGCTACTATGGTTGATTATTTTCAGGAATGTTGATTTTTTTTTGTTTGTTTTGAAAATGCATTTATTATCAGTCAATATGGAATGAATTTATGTACCCATAAAGAACATCATATGTTGTTACGCTAACTAATGCTCCTCATTTGGAATCATTCCTAATAGATAACAGCAACTGTGTGCCTGTTCAGACTGCCTCTGTCCATTGAGCCCTTTCAAGTATCACGCATGCAGTGGTCTCGCGGGCGGGTGGGGGTGCCGCCCCGGGGCCGCGGCCCTTTCCTGGCCGGCCAGGGTGGGGTGGAGTGGGGGGTATGCGGCGGCCACAGTTCCCTCCCGGGTCGGCCCGTCCGGGGCTGCGTCTCGTTGTACTGGGTACCAGGGAGGTGCTCCCTGGTGTCATACTGCGCACCCCTCCTGGACTGGGGGGGGTTTGGGGAGGTCGCGCCTTCGTCCCCTTGGTCTGTCTCCGGCCCCTGCCTGCCTCTCCGGACCACGGCGGCTGCCGCTGCCCTCCTGTTGGCGGGGTCGGCGGCTGGGCCTCTTGGGGCCCATGCCAAATGGCAAAAAAAATGCCACATGGAAAATTTCAATTTTGCCACATGGCAATAAAAATGGCACTTGGCAAAAAAAAAAAAAAGCCATATGGCAAAATCCATTTTGCCACATGGCAAATACCACTTTTGGTTCTCGCTGTCTCTCCCTAGTCATGTGTGAATCCAGTCAGACATATGAGAGTGACAGTCACGCAACTTGTGATGTATCATTGGAGCATGAAAATAGGCTACTCTTCTTTATAGCAACTATGTTTTTATCCCACATTATGACTTTGCAACACATCAGAATGAACAAGTTCTCCTTTGATCAAACATTTATTTGACAAAATTTTGAAAAAGCATTCAAATGAGAGCTCAGGTTTCTCACCAAGAGGTCCTGCAGCTTCCTTTTCCAGTCAGCGTTGGTGTTCTTTTTCTCCATACTTACAGGAATTCAGTAGGCACTGACACAGTTTAACTTCACAAACCTGAATCTCATGTGGTCAAACCTTCCCGAAACTCAAGTTAGGTGAATGTCCCTCATCCATGCGAAAGGTCAACAAGACAAGCTTGGATGGTAAAAAAAACCTGACACATATTGGAGGGCTTCATAGGTGCCCTCGGGAGTCATGTTTATGAGTGTGTACTTTGTGTGCTTTGAATGGAACTTTGAAAACATGCAAAGTAGACTGTAGAGGGACTAATCTGAGTGACTTTTCACTTTGTAGATGAATGAAAACTATATACAGTCCGGAGGGGACCCTCTGGGTAGCTCATGATATGATACGATTTAATACAAGGCTCATGATAACGATCTCAAGATATGGCAATACAACAATTATCAATACATGGGCACAGCTGGACTGGCCGATGGGCATTTCCCTGGTTGGCGTCTTTAAAGTGCCAATGACAGCAAAAAGCATGTTTATTTCATATTTCACGCAGTATTTTATGCTTCTGAATGAAATGGAACGCTTAGATGTGTGTGGAAGCGATCGATATGATACGAATTTTTTTAATCCTGTGCCATGCAAATGAGCTGGATTGACAAAGAATGCGAATGTGACGTCAGCGGGCTAATCATCTTCAGTATACAGCCAATAGTACAGCATGCAGAATGACTGCGGATTCAGCTGATTTCATCGATTATTTCGTTTATTTTTCGCATCACGCCAGCGCAGTGTGCAGCAGGCTTTTGTTGCTGCACCAGGGAGAGGCGTGTGACCCTTTTTGGGTCTCAAAAAGTTCCTGTTCACCGCGGATAATGGCCAATACAAATCTGACAACTGTTGGACCATTGGACCGATGAGGAAGTGAGTAAGCTACATGTTTTATATTATGTCAAATACTGGGATCATGGCACATGTTTTAATAAGGAGGTGGCTTGCATTTTGTGGTTGACAATGCTCCCTGTCCACCGAGGAGGCCACTTGGCCAACGACCGGTGGCTTGTCACACACCATGGTCACGTCCACCCCCTTTGGCACTCTTCGTGTGGCTGCTAATAGACCACTATCCCCGGCTTGAGCTTGGGCAGCTCCCCGCTCCGACGTCGGCCGGTTTGTCCATCGAGAATGCACAATTTTTGGCGTTCATTCCTCTCTCTCCCCTCTCTGCCTGCCAGCCAGAGCCACAGCAGAACGACGAGTTGTAACTTGCTCGCCGCCAGGGCCTGGCCAATTGGTGAAGGTAGTTTTGTGTGATTTTTCATTTTCTAAAGGCCAGAAAAGCCGCTCGGTTCGGGTTAGCATGTCGCCGAGCTGTCACGCCTCCTGTTTTGTTTACGCTCATTCCTCCATCGCCAAAGCCAGGGCAAGGAAATGACAAAAACCGGACTAACTCCGGTGGCATAAAATACTGTTCGGTTGAGGAAGAAGTCGTTAGTTCTGACCATTATGTCGTAACTTTGCTCTGTCGTACTGAATAAATGCATTTTTAATATTTCATATTCTATTTAGCACAAGACTGTTATTTGTCATGATGATTTAGCAATTGGGAAAAATACTTAGATAAAAAGAATATTCTGTAAAAATATTGGAGTTGAGAGATTGAAACAATCATGACATTTTGCTGCTCTCTGAGGCATTTTCCCCGTTCTGAATCTTCCCCCTCAATGGCCTAAATTCTAAATCAGATGACGTCAGCATTACCCTGCTGACGTCATCAACCCACTGGGGCTAAACGGCAGATTAAAAGACTTAATTTTTCGTCATCTGTTGTCGAATCATCTCAAAATATGATTCTAATCTAATTCACATAATAATGCTATTTAGGATGTATTTTTTATGCCGTCACAGGCATGTTAAAGCCCTCTAAAAAATAAAGTATTTCAGATGGAGCGTTGTAAAAATAAAAGTGCTGATTTCAAAACTCTCCTAGTTTTTATTTGGCACCGATAGACCACGGAAAAGCAGAGCAAGTTTTAGTTTCATGGTGGAAAATTTGTTTATCCACTAGAGGACAGTCATGCTCCTGGGACGGGTGATTTTCATTTCTATGGTTAAATGATTCTGGTATATTTTTGGCCTAATATGGTCATCTAATAGGCTATATTATAATAATGATAACAGTTCATATAGATGACCTTATGCTGAGAAAAAAATTAAGCTATCGTTTTAAAAATAAATAAGACATTATCAAGAATTATTTATTAAGAAGTACTTGAGTAGTTTTTTTCACTGAATACTTTTTTACTTGTACTTGAGTACATTTTTTAGATGAGTACTTTTACTTGTACTTGAGTAATATTATTTTGAAGTAATGCTCGTCTTACTTAAGTACATTTTTTAGTTACTCTACCCTCAGCTGTTTATATATACCGATAGTGTATTTGTGTGTGTGTGTTTGTTCCCTATGGACTCCGAAATGGCTGGGCGTATTTTGACGAAATTTTACACTGTTGTACTTTATGTGTCTAGCAACTGTTCTTAGATGGGTTTGATCTCTGTAGATCTCCATTTGGCGTGGAAAACAAATTCGAAACCCCCAAAATTAGGATAGAAAATCCCTGATTCTGGAGGCGAAAGACTTGTGACTTTTGTGATTGCGATGTCGCAGTTGGCTTTCAAACACTACTGTTTCGTGTACCGTAATTTTCAAACTATAAGCCGCACTGGACTATAAGCCGGCTGTCCTCACTGTATTATGGGATATTTACACCAAAAGATATTAATCGGTAATACTTTATTTGACAGCGGCATCATAAGACTGTCAGAAGATCAAATGAACCACCATGAAGCTTTGAACTAATTAGCTGCTTCATTGCTTCAAGAAGCTTAATTTGGCCATCACTGCTCCTTGGAAGACAGTCAACCTCTGCTGCCACCTGCTGTCAACACTGTTGTCATCCAACATGCCTCCTAGCTTGCATTGCAGCGCTACAGATGTAAATACCAATCAAAATTCATGTTTTGTGCTGATTATTTATTCTGTTACTGTTACAGTTGTTGAATTAATAACTAGTTATGGTATTAGGTAACACTTTATTTGACAGTGGCGCCATAAGACTGTCATAAGAGAATCATAATTATGACATGGCACTGTCATGAGCATTAATGAATGCTTATAGCAGATGTTACTTAATGTCATCCGGCAAATTATCTCACTTTTGAATGGATGTTGAAGTAGAGTACCTTTTCTCGTAGGCACCATCTAACTTTTTGCATTATTCTAACACACTTAATATAATCAATCAGGGAATAGTATCGTTTCTTGTATTTACTGTTTGTATTACCCTAACACACCCAATATAAAATAATTAGCACTCAAACCATAGTTTAAGGAAAACAAGCTTATAGGACATAAGAGATACATGACGCCTTTTTACCAACATGTGTGTTATGCAACTGACTGAGCAAGTTTGACGCTGACAAGCCCACGTCTGCACCACCAACTCTCGCAATCAGTTCTCCCGGACAATCCAGAACAAATGGCGGTACACCCTGTCCCAACACAAGGAACACAGGAGAATGCCCGATATCCAACTGATAACACTGAGAAGACTCCAAGAGCCTGTTTGACGCTGAGGTGGCAAAATCCACAACCCTCGTTGCCCTGACAGCAGTAACTCCCAAATCCTCCTGTCCAATCCACAAACAGACAATAATCCCAAACACACCCTTCTTCCTGCCCATGGTCCGCCCCGCAAGAGCCTTAAAAGACTGAATGTTCAACTAAGCATTGTCATTTTTTCTCGGGAACCTTTTGTTGACTTGTGATATGGTGGCCATGGATCCTCGCCTGGGTCCATCTGTGCTGTGTGATTGCTGTCGACTCAGAATAAATTGTCAACCTGTGTTTCGAAGCCTTTTTCCAGCTTTCAAATGGAGCCAGTACAAGGGGTTAAGACTAAGGTGAACTCGAGTAGTTTTCGCCTTTTGGCCGGGTTGTCGGGGTCTCGCTGGCCCGGGTTGTTGGATCCGTGCCAGTGCGAGTCCGGCGGCTCGGCTGGCGTGATTCCAGCAATCTGGCTAAATTCTATGCTAATTATTTCTTCAGTTACTGTTCTAGTTGTTTCATTAATTGCTAGTTATGGCATTTGGTAACACTTCATTTGGCAATGGTGCCATAAGACTGTCATAAGACGATCATAATTATAACATGCCACTGCCATGAGCATTAATGAATGCTTATGACAGATGTCATTTTGTGTCACCTGTCAAATTATCTCACTTTTGAATGGATGTAAAAGATCCGAGCTGGACATAAATGGAGTTAGTGCCATAATTTATCGGATGACACTAATGACATCTGTTATAAGCATTCAGTAATGCCCATGATAGTGTCATGTCACAATTATGACGGTTTTATGACAGTTTTATGACGCCACTGTCAAATAAAGCCATACCTATTAACCCGAATAAATCAACAAAAAAGCCACACTGGACAATAAACCGCAGGATTCTAAATGAAGGAGTAGTGACTTACAGTGCCTTGCAAAAGTATTCGGCCCCCTTGAATCTTGCAACCTTTCGCCACATTTCAGGCTTCAAACATAAAGATATGAAATTTAATTTTTTTGTCAAGAATCAACAACAAGTGGGACACAATCGTGAAGTGGAACAACATTCATTGGATAATTTAAACTTTTTTAACAAATAAAAAACTGAATAATGGGGCGTGCAATATTACTTAATACTTTCAGTGCAGCAAACTCACTCCAGAAGTTCAGTGAGGATCTCTGAATGATCCATTGTTGTCCTAAATGACCGATGATGATAAATAGAATCCACCTGTGTGTAATCAAGTCTCCGTATAAATGCACCTGCTCTGTGATAGTCTCAGGGTTCTGTTTAAAGTGCAGAGAGCATTATGAAAACCAAGGAACACACCAGGCAGGTCCGAGATACTGTTGTGGAGAAGTTTAAAGCCGGATTTGGATACAAAAAGATTTCCCAAGCTCTAAACATCTCAAGGAGCACTGTGCAAGCCATTATATTGAAATGGAAGGAGCATCAGACCACTGCAAATCTACCAAGACCCGGCCGTCCTTCCAAACTTTCTTCTCAAACAAGGAGAAAACTGATCAGAGATGCAGCCAAGAGGCCCATGATCACTCTGGATGAACTGCAGAGA
This sequence comes from Corythoichthys intestinalis, assembly GCF_030265065.1. Taxonomy (NCBI): domain Eukaryota; kingdom Metazoa; phylum Chordata; class Actinopteri; order Syngnathiformes; family Syngnathidae; genus Corythoichthys; species Corythoichthys intestinalis. The sequence continues at coordinate 31,264,936 of NC_080416.1, forward strand.
TCTACAGCTGAGGTGGGAGAATCTGTCCATAGGACAACAATCAGTCGTACACTGCACAAATCTGGCCTTGATGGAAGAGTGGCAAGAAGAAAGCCATTTCTCAAAGATATCCATAAAAAGTCTCGTTTAAAGTTTGCCACAAGCCACCTGGGAGACACACCAAACATGTGGAAGCAGGTGCTCTGGTCAGATGAAAGCAAAATGGAACTTTTTGGCCACAATGCAAAACGATATGTTTGGCGTAAAAGCAACACAGCTCATCACCCTGAATACACCATCCCCACTGTCACACATGGTGGTGGCAGCATCATGGTTTGGGCCTGCTTTTCTTCAGTAGGGACAGGGAAGATGGTTAAAATTGACGGGAAGATGGATGCAGCCAAATACAGGAACATTCTGGAAGAAAACCTGTTGGTATCTGCACAAGACCTGAGACTGGGACGGAGATTTATCTTCCAACAGGGCAATGATCCAAAACATAAAGCCAAATCTACAATGGAATGGTTCAAAAATAAACGTATCCAGGTGTTAGAATGGCCAAGTCAAAGTCCAGACCTGAATCCAATCGAGAATCTGTGGAAAGAGCTGAAGACTGCTGTTCACAAACACTCTCCATCCAACCTCACTGAGCTCGAGCTGTTTTGCAAGGAAGAATGGGCAAGAATGTCAGTCTCTCGATGTGCAAAACTGATAGAAACATACCCCAAGCGACTTGCAGCTGTAATTGGAGCAAAAGGTGGCGCTACAAAGTATTAATGCAAGGGGGCCGAATAATATTGCACGCCCCACTTTTCAGTTTTTTATTTGCTAAAAAAGTTTAAATGATCCAATAAATTTTGTTCCACTTCACGATTGTGTCCCACTTGTTGTTGATTCTTGACAAAAAATTAAAGTTTTATATCTTTATGCTTGAAGCCTGAAATGTGGCGAAAGGTTGCAAGGTTCAAGGGGGCCGAATACTTTTGCAAGGCACTGTATAATGCGAAAATTACGTTAAATATTTAAATGAGCAAGGATGATACGTTGTGGCTTGAGTACTCCACAACAAGATGCTGGACTTAAAAAAAAATCTACAAATTTCAGGAATATTATTAAGGATTCAGCTCCGCTATGTTACACCCGCAATGGGTAATGGGTAGTTGTTTCAACCATGACTGAGATTGATAGGTGCCGTTGTTAGGTTCAGGTGTTTTCTGTTCGATAAAGGTTCTGTCTCTTGGGGTCGGCGGTGTATGGGGCACAAGAACAGCAAGTGTGAAACAGAAAAACTGTCTCATTCTCCTCCACGTTGCTCGCCACAATACTGAGAACAGTGATGGAAAAGTGATTGCGCAATAACCTCATTTGGGTGTCCTTTCACCATTACTACATTAAGGCTGCATCTCTAACGAAAGTATGCTTTTTCTGCCATTCAGTTCATGATATTATTGTGGGAAAAAAATGGACTGCACTCTTTTGCTGAAAACTCTTTGAAGTGGGCACATTTCCTGTAAGTGGGACTTCTTTCAAGCAGGTAGGGCCCCATGATTAATTGAGTGTAGCACTTAGTTTATGTAAAGAACGACCGGAATTCCAGCTAAAACAATCATGTCAATCCTAGAAAGGTTTGTAGCAGGTAGACAGTATACAAACAAGCCTCTGAACCACAGCTGGTACACAGTATTCTTCCAGCATTAGTGGGTGGATGCAGAAAAACAGAGTGAGAACGGGAAAAGACAAATTTGCAGGCTGGCTGAGCGTGTAAGGAATGTAGCAGATTTAAACAACATCCTGAACAGAGGAGGAGGGTACCACTGTGTTTCCATCCAGAGTGCTATTTTTAGCCGTCCAACTACTTCGTTAAAGACGAGGTGTTTTTATAACCCTGATGGGACTCCTGCTAGCAACATAATTGAGAAAAATATGCAAAGCGTTGGGGTCGGCTTTTAGAGTCGTGAATGTGTGACATAGATAACTAAATGAGTATGTGGACAATCTCTGCCCTTGATTCATTCATTCATCATGTTCTTATGCAACCGAGTAATACTTTTTTTCTCTCTCTTTTTTTGTAAAGGGAACCTCAGACTTAAAGACTTGTAGACTCTAATTAGCCACAATTGTTCTCTTTTACTAAAATATGTGATTAGAAAAACACAGATATTATTGTCAATGATTTAAAATTTAATATCTATAATATTTAGTGCATGTTTTGAGGGCGTCGTGTTTTACGAGAACAATGCATGCTGGGGACGTAGACTTCATACTGATATTGATGGGACACGGGAAGCAGGGCCGATTAATAGGGGGCCTGCATTGTTGGCGGGGCCGTCAAAGCTGACTGAGTGGAATCACAGACAAAGATCTTTTTTCGTTGAAAATTATTGAGAATAAATGCTTAAATCCCAAAATTCTTTGTAGATATCGGCTTAAAACAGTCTCGATTCTTGGTTGAAGGACAAAAAATCTTGCAGTTAGTATATTTTTTACATACATATATTGAAGTACGATGCTAGTCTCTCAGTCAATGTGGTGGCCGCCATATGTAAACAGAGCTTTTCCGATGAAAATTCTAGTGAATAAAGGCTTAAATCCCTGAATTCTTTATAGATATGGACGTAAAACAGTCTTGATTCTTGGCTAAAAGCAAAAAAAAAAAAAAAAAAGTGCAGTTAGCATGTATTTTACGTAAATATGACGAGGTACGATGCTAGTCTCTTGGTTGACTCATTTGCTCCCAAAAATGTATAAATCCGTTCTATTTATAGTTTCAGTGTCCCAAAGACGTATTTCTATGTCTTTTACGTTTTTTTAAAACATTTTTTTACAAGAGACATCTCTGGGTTCTGATTCAACTTAGCTCCAAAGCACAAAGCTGAAATTCCATTTTAAAGCAATAAAACTGGCCACTGGAGGGCAGTAGCGCATTTGGTAACACCCGAAACCCGATTCAACGGCAACGAACGGCCGGGCCGCATGGCCGGGGCGTGGGCGGAAGATGACCGAATGGATGTCCAGCATGCCAGGCGCTGGACGACCAGGCAGAACGACTGGGACCACCAGTGCAGCGGACAATGCCTTTGAGTCTGTGCTGCTCGCCGAGCAGACCCAGCAGAGACTCAAAAAAATCTATCTTTATGAGACAGGTGCCGATGACGGAAACGTTTACCCGGCTGTCACGGCCACAACAGCATCATCGCTCAGTTAGTTATGTGTAAATAAATTGTTACTTTGCTATCAAAAGCTCTATTTGTGTTGCTGTCTATGTTATTTTGTAAAAGGAAAACATTATTCAGATGTTTTGGGTGTAACTAAAGCAAAAAATAGCTGTGTTAAAGTCAAAGTTATGTTTGAAATGAATGGTTTTACATTACTTTTAATTTCTCTTTTTTTTCATCAGAAATTGGAAAATTGCTCAAACTAAGCGATTTTCTAATGCTGATTTCTAAAGAATGGAAAACGATATGAACTTTTTTTTCCTGCTGAAAGAAGAGAGTCTAATCTTTCTTTTGGTGGGTTCCATGTTTATATAGCAATAGAACAGAATTTTCTGTGGGCCTTGCAAAATCAGTCAAAATCCAATAAACGGCCAAGAGCGAAGAGGGTTGCACCCGTGAAAATGGCTGGGAGTGAATGAGTTCAAAGCAAAAAAATAAATAAAAAAATGTGCAGTTAGCATTTATTTTACGTAAATATGTTGAAGTACGATGCTAGTCTGTCAGTCAATGTGGTGGCCGCCATATGTAAACAGAGCTTTTCCGATGAAAATTCTTGTGAATAAATGCTTAAATCCCTAGATTCTTTATAGATATGGACGTAAAACAGTCTCGATTCTTGGCTAAAGGCAAAAAAAAAAAAAAAAAGTGCAGTTAGCATGTATTTTACGTAAATATGACGAAGTACGATGCTAGTCTCTCAGTCACTGTGGCGGCAGCCACATGTAAACAGCAGTTTTCCGGTGAAAATTCTTGTGAATCAATGCTTAAATCCCTGAATTCTTTATAGATATGGACGTATAACAGTCTCAATTATTGGTTAAAAGCAAAAAAAAAAAAAAAAGCGTGCAGTTAGCATTTATTTTTCTTAAATATGTCGAAGCATGATCTTAGTCTGTTAGTCAGTGTGTCGGCGGCCGCCTTATGTAAACAGAGCTTTTGCGGTGAAAATTCTTGTGAATAAATGCTTAAATCCCTGAATTCTTTGTAGATATGAGCGTATAACAGTCTTGATTCTTGGTCAAAAGCAAAAAAAATGTGCAGTTAGCATTTATTTTGCGTAAATATGTCAAAGAATGACGCAAGTCCGTGTCAGTGTGGCGGCCGTCTTATGTAAAGAGTTTTTCTGGTGAAGATTCTTGTGAATGGATGCTTAAATCCCTGGATTCTTTATAGATATGGAAATAAAACAGTCTTGATTCTTGGTTAAAAGCAAGAAAAGTGCAGTTAGCATATTTTTTACGTAAATATATTGAAGTACGATGCCAGTCTGTCGGTCAATGTGGCGGCCGCCATATGTAAACAGAGCTTTTCCGATGAAAATTCTTGTGAATAAATGCTTCAATCCCTGAATTCTTTATAGATATGGACGTAAAACAGTCTCAGTTATTGGTTAAAAGCAAAAAACAAACAAACAAACAAACAAAAAAAAAGTACAGTTAGGATGTATTTTACGGAAATATGTCGAAGTACGTTGCTGGCCTGTTAGTCAATGTGGCGGCCGCCTCATTTCACAGCTGTTCTGGTGAAAATTCTTGTGAATAAATGCTTAAATCCCTGAATTCTTAATAGATAGCATTTATTTTACGTAAATATGTCGAACAATGACGCTAGTCTGTTAGGCAATGTGGCGGCAGCCTTACAACAAAACGCTTTTTATTTTGAAAATTCTTTTGAAAAAACGAAAAATATAATAATTACCTTGGTACCTCGAACAAATCACCCCTGAGACAGTCCTTCCTGTTTGTATGCGGTACAGCTTTCTTACTTTTTCAACTTAAGTCCGCATTGGATCGCTGCATGTGTTGCTGCGACCGGCTGCGAATAACTAAAGCAGATTGTGGGATGGGCCACTATTTGAAGGCGTGGCGTAGTGAAGGTCCCATCTGACCCGTCAATATCATCGTCTATGCTGGAGGTAATGGCGCGGTTGAGCTAGCCTGGGAGAATAGCTGTGCTAGCTCGCAAGCGAGGCTAGTATGACGGCTGGCATGATTTTGTCACTTTTTGCTGCTGGTCGGATTGGTTTGTTACAGAGCTGTGGGATGAGTTCCCGACATCGTACCTGCATCCAAGTCCAGCTCATCAGCAATGTGCATTGTGAAGCATGCTTATATTTTGGCAAAGGAAGCATAGAGAATATAGTACTTCCGCACGCGAATAAGAGCGCATCCACACGAAGAAGAACGTATTTGCACCAACGAAGACGATCTCTCGCCCACACACACGAGGAAGAGCGTATTTGCGCCTGCCCTACAAAGAAGTCGTGCGTGAGAGAGAGAGGGGAAAGATTACAGTTTAGCTTGCTGTCTAGCTAGGTCAACGTCTTGGCGAGGACACTACAATCACGTATCTTACAGTGCTGGCCAAAAGTATTGGCACCCCTACAATTCTGTCAGATAATGCTCAATTTCTCCCAGAAAATAATTGCAATTACAAATGCTTTGGTAGTAATATCTTGATGTTTTTTTTTTTTTTTTAATTTGCAATGAAAAAACTGACCTGCTGGAAGACCCATGACCTCTGAGGGGGACCCAGGTTTCTCACACTGGGCCCTACATTATGCTGCAAAATTTGTTGGTTGTCTTCAGACTTCATCATGCAATGCACACGGTCAGCAGTCCAGTGCCAGAGAGAGCAAAGCAACCACAAAACATTAGGGAACCTCCGCCATGTTTGACTGAGGGGACCGTGTTTTTTTCTTTGAAGGCCTAGTTTTTTTTCCCTGTAAACTCTATGTTGATGCCTTTTCCCTAACAGCTCTACTTTTGTCTAATCTGACCAGAGAACATACTTTTAAAACGTTTTTTGCTTTCTAAGGTAAGTTTTGGCAAACTCCAGCCTGGCTTTTTTATGTCTATGGGTCAGAAATGGGGTCTTTCTGGGTATCCTACCATGGAGTCCTTTTTCATTCAGATGCTGACGGATGGGACGTGTTGAGACTGTTGTACCCTCGGACTGCAAGACAGCTTGAACTTGTTTGGATGTTAGTCGAGGTTCTTTATCACCATCCGCACAATCTTTCATTGAAATCTCTCGTCAATTTTCTTTTCTGTCCACGTCTAGGGAGGTTAGCCACAGTGCCAAGGGCTTTACACTTTTTGATGACACCGCACACCGTAGACACAGTAACTTTCAGGTCTTTGGAGATGGACTTGTAGCCTTGAGATTACCAATGCTTCTTCACAATTTAGCTTGTCAAGTCCTCAGACAGTTCTTTGGTCTTCTTTCTTTTCTCCATGCTCAATGTAGTACATACATGACACAGGACTGAGGTTGAGTCAACTTTAATCCATTTTAACTGGCTGCAAGTGTGATTTAGTTATTGTCACCACCTGCTATGTGCCACAGGTTAATAATAGGCGCTGTTAATTACACATATTAGAGAAGCATCACATTATTTTTCAAAGGTTGCCAATACTTTTGTCCGGCTCATTTTTGGAGTTTTGTGTAAAATGATAATGATTTAATTTTTCTTCCCATTCTCTTTTGTGTTTTTGTTTGCAAGCAAACTCAATGAAGATATTACTACCAAAGCATTTGTATTTGCAGTCATTTTCTGGGAGAAATTGAGCATTATCTGACAAAATTGCAGGGGTACCTATACTTTTGGCCAGCATTGTAGATGTTTTTGGATCGTTATTTTGAAGTTTAGGGGGGTATTTAGGAGTACTTACGCAGAAATTCAGGTTACGTCACTAGCGTAGGAACAGAACTCGCTCATAACAGAGGGACTACCTGTATTGTTCATGACTATGGAGGATAAAACAAGACAGGTGAAAGATTCGTTTTGAAGACTTTTAAAGCAATTCCAACTCTGGAATGACCCACAAATCTGCTCAGTTCAGCTAAATAGAGTCCTATGTTCAGCTTGAGAAAAACAAACCCAAAGCATGACTCTGCCACCATCATGCCTCACGAATGATGTTGATGTTTTTTCTAGTAATTTTGTGCCAGAAATACCTTTTGATATGTTGGCCAAAAAGTTCATCTTGGGCCTCGTTAACTCAGCTCGTGTTCCTGTGAGACTTGCTCGTATGTTTTTGCCAAGATATGTCCATCTTGAATGTTTTTCTTTACAAGAAAATGCTTCCTTCTGACCACCTGACTGAGGCTTACAAGAAGTTGCTGTCACAGAATGTATACAATCCCTACTTGCCAGAAATTCTTGTAGCTCCCTCGATGTTGCCGAAGGCCCCTTGGCAGCACCCTTGACCACTTTTCACTAGCGTGCCACATTTTCCCCACTTGTGGATGACGGTCTTCACAGTGGACCGTAGTATATCCGCTGCACTGGAAATTATTACCTCCGCCAGTAGGTGAAACCTACCGAGGTTATGTATTTGGTTCGAAGGTCTGTTTGTCTGCTTGTCTGTTTTTTTGTTTGCATTGCTTGTAAATATGAACGAAAACGAAAACTAAAAAAAAAAGGGTTATGTCGAAAAACATGAGCTTTTGAGGACACCATGAACTTATGCAGTTATAAAAACACAACTCTGTGTTGTGTGATGTTTTTATAGGGAACCAGGGATAGAAAGACTTGTGGTTCTTAAAAGGTAAATGTTAGAATGTTAGAAGTCTCTTGATATTTTCGTTTTTATAAGATTTGTTAAATTAGTTAACTAGTAGGTCGCCATTGTTGTTGACTGTTTGCGCTGCCGTGCTTTCAGAGTAGGACTTTAGCGACACAAACATATCATCTGTTCAGCCCTTTCAATTTGAACCCGCAAAAGCAAATTAACAGGAAAGACGGGATGAGATGATATGAGATGACGGTAGGACAAAACCGGTAGTGTTCATGTGGCGAATTTGTCTAGTGACAGTGAAACTAGACGAAGTTTGCTGTCAAACTCTCTCCTGCTACGTCACTAGAGTAGGAGAGTGTTTGCTGTCAAGAACTCAGTTTTTGTTTGCAGATCTTTACAGTAAACTATTGTGTAATCAAACTTATTCCAATATAATTATGTAGATTGTGCGCATCCAGAACTATTGTGTGCTTTACATTTGGATTAAGACAGTGTTTTTCAAGCTTTTCTGAGTCACAGTACGTTTTTACATTAGAAAAAATCTCGTGGCACACCACAAACCAAAAAATGTTCCAAAATTACTTTCTGTACAGTACATTTAATTATTTAAAAAAAAAAATCAATATTTATACATACTCAGTGTGAAACTTGAGCCTGCTTAGATGAACATAAAGCCGATATCCTGGCAGGAATTGATGAAAGTCACACTTGAAGCTCTTTTTCAACAGCTCTCGGTCTCTCTCTGTTTTTATTTTTCATGGCAGTTAGACTTGAAAAACTCTTTATTTTAGCAATGTCTTAACCCACATCAGGGATGTCGCTGTCGCTGTCAATGGCTTTGCAGGCAGGTAGTATTAATGTCTCTCCCAAAGTGTGGGACTTTTTGGTTTTAGCCACAAGTTCATTAACAAGGTAACTGGCTTTTAGGGCTTTCTCATTTACCTTCGTAGCTTTTCTCAAAAAAGTTGCCTGTTTCTCTGTGTTTTCACAAAGTCGAACAAAATCGTCCATCGACTTATTTTGAAGCGACGGGTGTTTCGTTTGGAGATGAAGTTTAAGGTTGCTTGGCACCATGGCGCAGTTGGATAGCTGCTCGTGTTGTGTTCAAGAACTGCTCAGATTTCTAGCCATCAGCCACCTTGCTGTCCTTAACAATGTGTTAAACCCAGTGTTAATAACGGCATTAGAATATAACGGCGTTATTTTTTTCAGTAATGACGGCGTTATTTTTTTTCACTAATGAGTAATCTAATTAATTACTTTCTCATCTTGGCAACGCCGTTACCGTTACTGAGGCGGGAAAGGCATGCAATACTATGCGTTACTAAGTTACTAAGCCATAGCCTACAAACTACGCCCACATGATACGGTAGATATCACATATTATAGAACTAGATGCAAATGAGAGACACGGCTGCATTGGCAACATGTTTTAAGGACTACATGCGTTATTAAACAGCCGCCATCTTAAAGCAGCACACCTCTCAGGAAGGCTTTGATGTAGAGATCCTTCCTAGCGAACCTAAGTAACTTTTTTTTTTTTTTTTTTTTTTTAAATCTAAAGTGCTCCTAAATCAGCAAAATCTTGACTTAAATCTAACTTTGAACGATGAAACAGTTTTAAAACTTACACATGTTAATAGTAGACAGAAGGGAACTAATGCAATAACGGGAGCAATTTTAACAACTTTATCGGTTGATTCACAACTTTAAATGACTTCCACACATAGCAAAGGTTACTATCTAGTTATCGCAATACCCTTGTGTGTAGTTAAGTGGAGGGTAAAGACTTGTGCTGGGGCCAATTGTCCCCAAAACTCTTTAAACTTCATATTGTGTGACCAGTTTTTTTTTTTTTTTTTTTTTGAGAAAGAAAAAAAGAAAAAAAAAAGAAAATTATCACTAGTTACTTTGCCAAGTAACTAATTACCCTTACATTCAGGTAACTGAGTTACGTAATTATTTTTTGGGAGAAGTAATTTGTAACTGTAATTAATTACTTTTTTTAAAGTAAAATTAACAACACTGGTTAAAACACAGGGAGGATTGACGGTCGTCAAATATGGATAAAATGGAATGGAGACTTTTGTGTATATCGACACTTGACGAGTCTAATCAAATTATGTACAGTAGACGTGCTGGGGTCCACATTGTCGAGGACAGCAAGGTGGCTGATTGCTAGAAATCCGAGCAGTTCTTGAAGATGAGACAAGCAATACCTCGCTCATCTGCACATATCCGAAACCTTATAATACCTACTCCTTCCTTCCTACAGCAACTCCGCCTGACGTGACAAAAAAAAAAAAAAAAAATGCGATATTGCATAATTTTTCACGATTTCAGATAATTTCTTGCAGCACACCAGACGATCTCTCACAGCACACTAGTGACCCGCGGCACAAAAAACACTGGAAACTGGAACACTGGAAAAACACTGGATTAGGATATACAGTGGAGCACAGCAGTTTGATTATTTTTGCAGAAAGCCAGTGCATCACAGCACATGAAAACTTTGATGCAGTTTGACCCAACCAAGACGTCTAATGGGCTCCGCCTCCGTGACCAAAAGAGTGCTGCCTTACCCGATTGGAACCAGGTCATCAACCATCATACAGCATGTGTATTGTTTATCGATCTATTAGCTGCAATCAGTAACTCAAGTGTTCAAGATTGGACCACAAAGCAAACATTCATAACAGAGTCATTGCGTACAAGGGTTTATTGAACACACAAAAAACATGCCATCGAAAAAACCAAGGTAAGGATGTGATTAGCAACTAGACTAGAAACTATCAAATGGCAGCAAGTCAATATCTAAGTAGCACGCCTAGGATCGGTTTAAAGGCACTGCTAATGATCTGGAATTGGATGCAGGTACCATGTTGGGAATTCATCCCACAACTCTGTAACAAAACAACCTGACCAGCAGCAGAATGTGACAAAATCATGCCAGTCATCATGCTAGCTTTGCTTGCTACCTAGCACAGCTATTCTCCCAGTCCAGCCCAACCGCATCATCACCCCCAGCGTGCATTGCGCGCGTAAAACATGGCGCCCTCTATGCAGTAAAAAAAACCAAAACTAAATATTATAGATTTTAAATCAATGGCAAAAATTTATGTGTTTCTAATAACATATTTAAGTAAAACAGAACAATTGTGGCTTAATTGAGCCTACAAGTCTTTAAGTCCGAGGTTGCCTTTTAAGCCTTGTGAACAAGGCTTGTTGTTGTTGTTGTGTGACTGACGTTTTTGTGCTATTGAAATGAATGGCGAATAGGGCCTTTGGAAATCAATGGGAAACTTTGGCAGTTAGAAATGAATAGGTATGTTTTTGGCAAATTTTGGCTGAGCTGTTTTATTTTTAGCAAACACTGAATAGAAATTTTTTGTCCGTTGGCACTTTTTTATGTTAAATGATGTGATTTGGACAAAATATGTAAGTCAAGTACCATATTGAAATTTCACTATTATTTTAAAAACATTTAAAAAATAAAAAACACATTTTGGAGCAACCGGTCATTTTTGGGGTGTCAAACGAAAGAGAGCTTGCGTGTGTTCTCCATACACAGGGTGGTGTCCTAAAAAGTCTTAAAACAAAACAAAACAAAAAAGTCTTTAAAAACTCTTTTAAGGCCTTAAATTTCTAAATTTCTCCAAAAATCATTATCAATGTCCTCTACATGCACTATGCGTAACTGTTTGGTGTGCACTATCATGAGTTGGCATTGGCCCATCTTTTTTTGAAGAAAACGAACAGACAGTATCATTGACATCTGACTGTTATGTCAACATGATCAATGAGTGTTTCCTGCCAGCACTGAACCCGATGGGTGTAGAAAGAGGTGCAATATTGAAACGTTTACGAAATGCAAGTTAGGTTGCGACGATTGAGCGACCGCTTGAAAGAAAATGCCTTAACAGCGAAAGCGCGCGCCAGCTCACTGGGGTTCCTGAAAAATAAATACAAAATAAATAACGCATGTTAAGAACCAAACTTTAGCCCCACCCTCTCAAATAAGTCCATCCATACCATCCTTAGAGCAACCATCGCTTCAGGGCACCAAATTTAAATAAGCAAGTTGCTCTGCCCCACCCTGTACTTTGCAAGTAATTCTGGGGCTTCAATTTTCCCTCAAATCATTTGTTCCCATTTTTTTGCCAGTATCAATGTGAAATTGGTCTTAAATTTTTTTCATTAAGGTCTTAAAAGAGTTTTTCAAAATCTTAAATTTGGCGTTATATTTCACTTACAATGTGTGTTGGACTTTTTGTATTGTAAATAAAAGTGCCCGTGAATTATAATGCAATTCTTCGCAGCTAGATGGCGCAATGACACACAAACACATTAGAAAACTAAAAGATCCAATAATCCTCGGTTTAACGCCCCCATTTTACAAATAGCGACTTATTCAACGTGACCCGGTAATAAGCAAGGTGTCAGGTGGTGATGTAATTAAAAAAAAAAAAAAAAAAAAAAAAAAAACTTTTCAACATATACAGTGGTATGAAAATGTATCTGAACCATTTGGAATTTCTCACATTTCTGCATAAAATCACCATCAAATGTGATTGGATCTTTGTCAGAATCGTACAGATTAAAAAACAGTGTCTGCTTTAACCAAAACCACCCAAACATTTATAGGTTTTCATATTTAAATGAGAATAGTATGCAAACAATCACAGAAGGGGGAAAAATAAGTACGTGAACCATCAAATTTAAAATTTTGTGGCCCCCCCTTTGGCAGCAATAACTTCAACCAGACGTTTCCTGTAGCAGCAAATCAGTCTGGCACATCAACAGGACTAATCTCGGCCCTATCTTCTCTATAAAACTGCTGTCGTTTGGTCAGATTCCTTGGATGTCTGGCATGAATCACTGTCTTTAGGTCATGCCACAGCATCTCAATAGGGTTCAAGTCTAGACTTTGTTTTGGCCACTCCAGCACATGTATTTCATTCCTCTGAAACAATTCTGAAGTTGATTTACTTTCGTGTTTTGGTTTTATTGTCTTGTTGCAGCATGCATCCTATTTTTAGCTTCAACTGTCGGACAGACGGCCTCAGGCTTTCCTGCAAAACATCCTGATAAACTTTTGAATTCATTCTTCCATTAATGATTGCAAGTTGTCCAGGCCCTGAGGCAGAAAAACAGCCCCAAATCATGATGCTCCCTCCTCCATGTGCACCACCGGTAGGAATGAGGAGTTGATGTTGGTGAGCTGTTCCATTTTTCCTCCACACATAACATTGTGTGTTACTCCCAAACAATTCAACTTTGGTTTCATCAGTCCACAAATGATTTTGCCAAAACCTCTGTGGAGTGTCCAAGTGCCTTTTTGCGAACATTAAATGAGCAACAATGTTTTTTTTTTTTTTCCGACAGCAGTGGCTTCCTCCGTGGAGTCCTCCCATGAAACACCATTCTTGGACATAGTTTTACATATAGTTGATGTATGCACAGAGATATTGGACTGTGCCAGTGATTTCTGTAAGTCTTCAGCAGACACTCTATGGTTCTTTTTTTACTTCTGGGTATTCTGCTCTAAACTCTTAGCGTCACTCTTTGGGGGAGGGGCAAAAGTGCCAAACTCTCTCCATTTGTAGACAACTTATCTAACTGCTGATTGATGAACATTCAGACTTTTAGAGATGGTTTTGTATCCTTTTCCAGCTTTATACAAATAAACAATCCTTGATCACAGGTCTTCAGACAGCTTTTTTGAACGAGCCATGATGCACATCAGACAATGCTTCTCATCAAAACATTTCTTTCCAGGTGTGTGTTTTATAGTGGGCAGGGCAGCTTTAAACTACACATCAGTGATTGGGCACACACCTGACGTAAAATGTTTGGTAAAAATTGGTTTCAATTGCTTTTTAATTCTCCTTAGGCAGAGGGTTCACTTAATTATTTTCCCCAGTCCATCATTGTTTGCAAGCTATCCTCATTTAAATATGAAAACCTATAAATGTTTGGGTGGTTTTAGTTAAAGCACACACTGTATTTTCATCTGTTTGATTTTTGACAAAGATAAGATCACATTTGATGGAGATTTTATGCAGAAATGTGAGAAATTCCAAAAGGTTCAGATACTTTTTCATACCACTTGTATATTTAATCCCCAAAGTTAAATACGCTATTGTTTCAATATGTTTTATTTTAGCTTTTTATCCCCCCACCCTCCCAAAAAAAAAAAAAAATCTACTGAAACTTTTTCCCCTCTACAACATCAGGGGGTGCTGGAGCAACCCACTTCCCGCACCACTATAGGGTGAAAAAAAACCTATGTTTCCATTTCAGACTACGAAAAATAACAGCTAAATCACGCCCACATGTGGAAATTTCAGCCTACTTCTAACATGAGAAAACACAGCAAAGTATTGAGTCTCCACTGTATATTTTTGCCCAAAATGTCACACATTTTGAATTTAATTATAATCGCTTTTAAAAGACTTGTGCTTTGATGTGGAAAAAAAACAACTATTGTACCAGACTTTAGGATTACAAACTAATCTTGCTTTACGTTAATGGTATCCATTTTCCTTTCGTTGCAACAGACGGAAGGAAAACTCAAATCAAAGGATCTGGCTTTATATTCCAGCAAGAAAAATTGCTCAATGTAATCAGCTTGTCCGGCCCAAATCACACATGTAGGAGCACTCCACCCTCCTGGGTCACAGGCTAATCTGGCTCAAATAACACTGGTCAGGGCTTTAACAGGTGAGGTCATGGCACAGGAAATACGAGTCAGCTGAGATAAAAGGAATGATGTAAGGTCATGAACCAGACTGGTTGTGCTGCTCGCCAGGTGCTTGGTAAAACTTCCTCTCTTACACATTCTATCACACTGATTTTCATCCTCAATTTGGGATTCGGTGGGTTGGAAAACCTGGAAATTTTGCAAGCGCACTCTAACATCAGTGGAAATAATTATTGTCTAATAATGACTTTATAGCCGATATCCCAATGTTGTCCAACTACAAAAATCCAATTCCAATATTAAACTGATACTGGAGGTTAACCAAAAGAAATGGGAAATATTAAACGATCCAATAAAACCAAGAGTGATGGAAGAAAAACATTTTATTCATAGTAACTGAAACCTTAGACCATACTACTGAAGACACAATGTGCCATTTCAGTAACTGTGGTGAATTCAGGATGAAATTCAGACTATTCCCAGCTCAGATGTTGCAGTGGTTAATGAAGAATCTCAACAGCAGATTTCCATAATAAATTCGTACATGAGGATAATGATTTAAAAGACATTAAAGGAATTTCTTCCGACCCCCCAAAAAAAGAAAAATCCATCATCCGTCCATTCATTATCGACCGCTGGTCGCGGGAGCAATAGCTTTAGCAGAGAAGCCCAGACTTCCCTCTCCCCTACCACTTCAACAAGCTCCTCTGGCAGAATCCCAAGGCGTTCCCAAGCCAGCCGAGAGACATAGTCTCTCCACCATATCCTGGGCCATCTCTGGGGGCTCCCGCCGGTGGGACATGCCCAGAACACCTCTTTTTAGGGAGGCGTCCAGGAGGAATCCGAACCAGATGCCTGAGCCACCTCAGGAGTAGCGGCTCAACCCAGAGTGCCTCCCGGACGAGCTTCTCACCCTATCTCTAATTCTCGTGTAAGGTGACCTGAGATTTACCTGTGTCATGGCTTTCAGACATGGGGAGATGTTCTGGGAATTACTCGGGTTGGATACTTTCAGACTTGTCCTGTGTCTGATCCCAAATCTGCTGTGCCCTCCACCCAGCCCTCGCCCAGTTGGACAAGAGAAAATGGTGGTGCATCCCCTCTTCCCATCCCTGAAGGCCGGTTGATGGTCCGGGGGACCACCCTGGATCCCTGAAGGGTGACGATGGCCCCTTTGCTCGGCTGAGGAGGGATGGGCTGCATTGGCTTCTAATATCCCTCGTCTTTGAAGGGGGTGGAGGACGCGGAACGTTATCGACATGAATTCCTATCGGGAGCTGTGTGAGTGTGAGCATGCGACGTGCGTTTGGGGGGGGGGTGTACTTGCGCATTCAGCAATACTTTCCTTATAACATATGGGAAGACAATCTAAATTACCTGTATAACTGAACTCATTGTATAACGCATATCAGGTTGCTTAAAGGTTGGTGGGGACAATTTGGCTATGTTCATACCACAAGTCTTAATGCACAAATCCGATTTTTTGCCATATCTGTTTTTTTTTGCGTGCCCATTCAGACTGCCTTTGTCCATTGAGACCGTTCAAGTATCACGCATTCGCACTAATTCTCAGTCTGAGATGCGCTCAGCAAAGAGACCAGCATGCGCAAAAGCATCAAAACAAATTACCGTAATTTCCCGAATATAAGGCGCACCTGTGTATAACGCGCACCCCAAATTTACTTGTAAAATCTAGGGAAAATTATTGTACCAGTGTATAACCCGCACCCTAATTTTAGCACCAGTAAATAGAAGAATACAAGAAAACAGAGCTCGTGTACAAATACAGAAATGTCATTTTACTGACTGATGAAACACAGCACCAGCATAGCACATTGGTAGTTCAAAACATTAGCGTAAACTGACAATGTGTACGGTAATAATATGATCTGACAACTTCTTCAACTTACCAGAATCCAGGAGAAAACAAAACAGATGTGACTTTCTTTTAAAGGCTGCTGTATAACTTGCTCGTTTCATCATAATGAATAAATGTTTCTTCCATGGATTGATACGGTAAAATAAAAGTGAGGATTTATGTCGAAAATCGGAAAGACCGCATCGCTGGAGACGAGACTGTAACAATTGGAACTATTGTTGTTTGGGTTTAAGTTTCCCGAGGGACAGATATAGTTGACGGACACAGGTAGTCTGTGTTGTGTTACGTTTGTTATGGTCAGAGTTGCGGAGCTGCAATAAACGTTGACTCAAATGAGTTCAAGACACTAAATTCTGTGCTTTATGAAGAGTGAAAAAAGCAGAATTTAACACAGACGAAATCATTCGACCAATCAGAGTGAAGTATAACAGAAACAAAATGGTGACGTCACGTACCGTAATGGTCGGGAACGGATCGCCGCATACGTTTCTCCAACACAACATGGCCGTGTCAATGAAAAAAAAAACAAAAGCGTTCTTTACATATACTGTATATAAAATAAATATATATTTCTGTTTCCATCCCTGTACCCGTTTATAATGCGCACCATGATTTTACAAGTTGATTTTGGGGAAAAAAAGTGTGCGTTATATTCGGGAAATTACGGTACACATGCTAGCTGCATGTCATTCCAGAGTGATCATATTTTGATTTCCAAAAAGAGGACACAAATAACATACATTAATAATCCCCGTTTAGTCTTATATTCAAAGTTTATATGGACTGATAGAACGCATACATGCACACACATGAGCCTTGACGTGTGTGTGTGTGCGTGTGTGTGTGTGCGTGTGTGCGTGTGTGTGTGTGTGTGCGTCATATTGCACCGACTCAGCCATGTGTGCAATAATGAAATATTGCTTATTTGGCGCACAGAATGAAAATCGAAAATTGTAAGGCTTATTCTTTTCTTCATTTTATTTTTTTATGACTGTGGTCAATCCCGCTTCGTGCTTAAAAGCAGAGTTCAAGCTAGGCCCTTATGCCTACATGGCTGCCGTCCTCCCTGCCTCTTGTTCTTTGCTGACGTAATTGCTGCATGATTTTCGATTTGGGAGTCTTGACAGTTCAGACCGCCAGTCACGTTCTGAAAAAATGTGGCCCAGATCGGATTCCAACCACATACAAAAGTGACTCAGATAGGATTTGAAATGGTCCACTTCTATGCGACTTGTCCCGTTCAGACCGTCACGTTAATGCCTGACTCGAGTCGGAAAAACACGGAAAAAATTGGATTCGTGCATTAAGACCTCTAGTATGAACCTAGCCTTTGAGCAAGACTCACTTAGTAAACACCTTAAAAGGCTAAAGCAGCAACATTGCATATTCGCTCATGCAAGATTTAAAAACAAAATCTGAAAATATTTACAAAATAGACAAGCCTGAAACTTCCTGTAGCAGGGTACTTCCGGGGTCCTACCGTCAGTCAGTGGTGACCACGGTTGCCCACACAGACGCTGATCAAAATCCTTTTTTATCGTCTTTTTTTGTTTTTGTTGTTAATCGGACGATGGCCGATTTGGGAAAAAATTCCAACCTTAGCTGCTGGGCTAACCTGTGACCAGCCCATGTACAATGGCTGAAGGCTTGTACATTAATTTATAACCCAGCATACAGTTCAAAATTATTCATACCCCACAGTACATAAAGGTTTTTGTAAGTTTGACATTTATTTTTCATCTTGTTTATAATCACATGAAATAGTGAATGACATGTCAAATGAACAAATACAACTGAAATGACAAAAATATTTTTTGGAATATTCCATTCTGTGATAACTTCACTGACAAAATTATTCAACCCCTTAGATAAGTATAACTTGAGTACTTAGTACAACATCCTTTGCAACAATAACATCCTTTAGATGCGAAGAATAGCTTGCCACAAGTTTCTTGCAGCGATCCACAGGTATCTTTGCCCATTCCTCATGGGCAAAGGCCTCGATTTCATTAGAATTTTGGGGCTTGCATGCTGCAACTGCCTTCTTCAAGTACCATTAGAGATTTTCAATGGGATTTAAGTGCGGTGATTGGTGATGGCCACTCCAGAATCTTCCAGCGCTTGAGGTATGCTTAGGATCATTGTCCTGTTGGGAGGTCCAACCTCACCCAAGCCTCAGCTTTGTCAATGAATGCATGACATTTGCATCCAAGATCTCCTAAAACCTTGCACATGCTGAAGATTCCCTGTACCTGAAGAAGCAAAGCAACCCCAGAGCATGACTGACCTCCACCGTGCTTCACAGTAGATAGGATGTTCTTTTTTTACAGGAATCATTCTTTCTCCTCCACACATACCGTTGATCTATTGGCCTAAAAAGTTCCAGTTTGGTCTCATCACTCCAGAGAACAGTATCCCAAAACCTTTGTGGTTTGTCCACATGGTTTTTGGCATACTTCTTGTGCTTTGGAGTCAGCAGGGGGTGTGCCTGGGAGTTCTGGCATGGAAGCCTTCATTTCTCATTGTGCGTGTCATTGTCTGGGATGAAACCCGAATACCTTCCCATGACATGTCCTGTTATAGTTCCTCAGCTGTTCCCCGGGGATTTTTCTCCACGTTTCGCTTCAGGTATTGCACTGCCGTTGCAGACAGTAACCTCTTTCTACCACGTAGCGTTTCCACTTTGCCTTTACCTTTACACTTGCGGACGTTCCTCCCAATTGTGTCTTCTTGAATTTTTTATTCCTTTAGCTATCTTTTTATATCCACATCCTTGCTTATAAAGTGAAATGACCTCCTCTCTAGGGATGGGAATTGATAAGATTTTTACGATTCCGATTCCATTATCGATATTGCTTAACGATTCAATTCATTATCGACACTCTTATTGATTCTAATTTGGACTAATAGACTGCATGAGGTTCTGGGTTCAATATGTTTTATGGTTCATTCACCTCGGGGTGTCGGTTAGAACATAAGGAGCGAAGAGTGGAGTTGGTTTTTGGCACTTTTAATCCAACTTTGCAACAGGCACAACTATATACAGGCAATGTCAATTGACATGAGAATCACTCAATGAGCAGATGAGAGCATGCGTGGAAAGATGTTGATGTACTTGTATGTGTGTGGAAGAAGACTGGAATGTGTGGGTATATACGTATGTGTGGTTCTGAAAGGAAATAAAATTACATCATATTAGTGCTGATGCAATAAACAATGCAAATTGACTGAAAAGCAGTCAATAACACACATAGGTGACTCGTACAGTATAATGAACACAAAGTTGGGGGGGGGGGGCGCGAGTGTGCGCGCACAACCCGGAAGCACGCTGCGTGCACGTGCGGTCATCTTGGCCATAAAATTGGCGAAAACTAAGCATTTTACACTTATATGGATGTACAACATCATCTTAAAATGCTAAACTAACACATTCCCTCTTAACACAAATGTGTAACGCGAATATAATGTAAACGCTCTCCTCGAAGTAGCGAGGACAAGCGGGAGCAACCATCCGACGTAACAGTAAAAAACAAAATGGTCGCGCTGATAACAGCTCTAACCTATCATAAGAACTTTATGACATGAGGAGGAAATACTTACATTCGTTCATGGACGCACACAGATTAACACTTCCTCGCATACATCTTAATAGGTGGCCGCACTCTGCTCGAAATGTGCACCTTACGCCTATTCTCAGTCCCAGAAAACGCAGCGCGTGTGACGTAGGACAGGAAGAAACTGACTGGTTGCTATGGGAACGAACGCATACCCAAGGAACCTTTCTAACAGGAGTATTAAAATTGCTAATAAAATTGTTTAGGATTATTTTAGCTCCATGTACTGTATGTTATATTTTTCTTATAGAGTATTCGAGGAGGAATACGATAGACCTATTAATAGACTTTTTTGAAAAAAATCACAATTTCTTTAAGTAGTCTCATGAATAATGACGTGGCCTGTGAAAATCAAAGCAAATTCATTCGGTGACAACTCTTCAGATTATACTTGGTGAGTGCTCCCTCTTTGATTAAACATGTAGTCTTACTTGCTGAATGGAATGTGTGTAACATGCTTAAGATACGTGAAGCAAATCGTACTGGTTGGAATCTATAAGAGAATCATTAGAAAAACTGGCAAACGATTCCGTGGAATTTAAACATATGGAACCGGTTCTCTATAGGAACCGGTTCTCGATTCCCATCCCTACTCCTCTCTTAACTAAAGATGTCATTAACTGCCAAGAAGAGCCATGTGTCACAGTCCTTTTTAAATCTGCTTAATTACTGCTCATTAGGGTTGTGTTTACAGATGTTTTCAACACCTTATGGAAACCTTGGTTCTTGGTGGACTTGGGGGGTTGAAAAATTTTGTCAATGAGGTAATCACAGATACGCCATTACTTGGAATATTCCCCAAAATATTTTTGTTAGATCAGTTGTATTTGTCTATTTGACATGTAATTACTTGATGTGATTATAAACAAGATGAAAAATGAATGTCAAACTTGCAAAAAAAAAAACACTTATCCACTGTGTGGGTTGAATAATTTGGAACACAACTGTACATACGGGAGCGTCACCAATACTGAAATTTTCTGATATTATTTTAAATGCTTTTATCGGCCGAAATTATCGTACAGCTATAGTGAAAATGAACTCCTGGAGATACGGCCTTTGCCAGATGCGCACAAAAATAAGCCTCTGTCTAATGGGATTTATGGAAATGGACTGTTTTTTTATTTGCCAAATTCTGACAACTTACTAAATAACCAACGCCAGTCAAAACATGAGTTGTCACTTTCAAGCTTGGCGGCGGGAATGAAAATGTTTGAATTTAATTCAGAGTCTTTTAAGACAACATGACTGACTCATACAGCACTCATGCATCGGAAGTTTGTGTGAATGAGAGCCTATTAGAGTTTGCTTCAGTGCTTTGGCTGAACAGGTCTAAGCTGCAGCCAAAATCACCAAGCTGAGCTCCAATTCCAGTCAAACACCTTCACTCACTTCAGCTGTTGTACTGCAACACAGGATGTAATTAACGCTGCATATCCTGCTGTGACCAACAATCTGTATAGTCAGGTGCTTTGGTTGCCCTCCAGTGAATATGAACACCAGAGGGATCAAGGTTAAGGATTCATTGCTCACCCAAAAATATGAGAGAGCGCCCTATGACCTCTGACTGTGCAAAACGGTGGAAGACCACTGATTCTCTCTGAGCATAGCTGGTTGTACAAAAATGAGTGTTAAAAAAAACAATGAACAGTATAACATCATTTGAGTATGAAAACACTCAAAATCAAACAATGACTGGGTAATGGTTTGTCTTACACTATCGGAGGGCTGCTGGAGATAAAATTTGGGTTGCGTCAAGAATTCCCACAAAAAAAGACAAAGGTTGTTAATCTACTTTGGTTAATTTATTGATGAAAACCATCCAAAAATATTATTAATTTCAGATATGTTGGAGCGTAAGACATGTAAAAAGTGAAAAGAACAAGCAAGCTCTGTTCTTTTGCTATTCGCGACTTGTCGATTCAACCATGGCACTGAAGCAGCATATGCGAGAGGTCGACCGAGATGGGATTGTCAAATGCAATAGCCGATACCGACATTGAAGCAGCATATGCAAGAGGTCGACCGAGATGGGATTTTCAAATGCAATAGCCGATACCGACATTTATAAAAAAAAAAAAATTCAGCCGATTGGCGATATCGAAAGCCGATTTTGTAAGCTGATATTTGAGGCCGATATAATTTTCCTTCTTTTTTTTTTTTTTAAATTGCTTCAAAAGCTTCAAATTTACAATGATGACCTGAGACTTAAAAGATTAATTCAGTCTAGTGCTACCCAAAACAACAAACGCAGCATTTCATTTTATGATAGGGTGACCAAACGTCCTCTTTTGCCCGGACAAGTCCTCTTATTACGTGCCCTCCAGAGCGTCCGGCCGGGTTTCATAAATTCATGAAAATGTCAGGTTTTTATGATTTTTCACGGACCAATTTGAAGAGTATCCATCCGGCCGCTAGGGGGCAGCGCCTGCCTGCGTTTACTTGGCTCCTACTAGTACGGGCCGGAGAAGGAGTAGATCCTCTTCTTCTTTTTTGTTGGCAGTTTACCCTTTGTTTCATGGGGGATTATCACCATCTACTGACGGTTTGGCGAAAGATCAGACTAAGGAGTTCAATAAGGAGTTCTAAAAGACGTGGCTCCATACACCTTTCTGTAAGTTTATCTCCTGTTAATGTTGATCACGTGTCTTCTGTTGTATATAGGGTTATATGTGTACACAGAGATGCAGTATATTGTATGAGTCTTGTAATTGTGTTAGTTTTTTTGGTTTAATGCATTTTAAATAGCTGTGTTTCTTATTAAATTTTTTTTAACGATAAATATGTATATAATGGCAACTGTTGACTTCTGTTGGAGATTTGTACTCGTGTAATCTGTAAAATCCCGTTTGGTGTCGCATCTTTGCACTGCTGATGATTGTAAACTTTTATAGCAAAGTCTTATTTTGCCTCGGCTCCCGTACTCGCTAATAGGGTAGCGATCAGTGAGCTCAGCCGCGCTAGGCATTATGGGCAATGTAGTTTTGAACTGCTGTGTTTGGGAACATGCTGGTTGAATAGATTGTCACTTTATTTCGGCTATTGTTTGCGTACAATTTAGAACATTGAATGAGAATATCAGTTGAGTGGGAATAACAATTTGTCAGCGACAATTGTCGTGATAGTAATTTATAAAAATATTGAGTTGGCACATAGCCTACTGTGTGTGTGTATTGACTGGACTACATTTCCATGAGTCTGCATTATATATATATTTTTTTAATCATTATTGTTTTTTTTTTTTTTTTTAATTATTTGATTTAAATTGTTTTTTTTGTTTTGTTTGTTTTTTTGTTTTTTGTTTTTTTTGGGGAAGAATCAAGCCTGTTGAGTAACCAGTTAAGTAAAAAAAAAAAAAAAATCCATTTAGTATATAATATATACAATATGGCAATAGGCCTGTTTTTTTTTTTTTTTTTTTTTTTTTTTTTAAATAAAACTGAATTTTTCTATCCAGACGGAGGAGGCACACAATGTATTAAAGTGATATAGGCCTCTTTGAGTGAACTTCGAGAAAAATTCAAGTGTTTCGGATCCGGGCCGAGTGTCCTCTTTTTTTGGAAATCAAAATATGGTCACCCTATTTAATGATTATACACACTCAGCAAGAACGGTACATTATTTTCAAATAATTAAACCTACCAGCACGTCACGACGAGATGTAAACAAGTGAGAATTTAAGAGGATCCTCACCATGCTAAAGCTAATGCTAACGCGAATGCTACGCTAACGCCACAAGTTTACATTTAGAGGGAAAGGATCACTCAGTAAACACCTTAAAAGGCTAAGGCAACATTGCATATTCTCTCATGCAAGATAAAAATATTACAATATTTACAAAAACAAGCAAGCCTAATGCCTGAGTTATGCTTCTGCGTTGCGGTGACGACGTAGCGACAATGTAGACCCTACGGCGTCAATGAGCTATCGATAGTTCTACGGCAAGGGAATGCATTGCTCCGTAGTTTACTGCCAAGACACTAGAGGGGTGTGGCGTTGTGTTTTACAGTTTTGGGGGAATCTTGTCGACTTCCTCTAGTTTTCTTCCGGTAACACAACAATGGCAACGGAGATGGAACGGTTGAATGTGGATCTTCAGCTCATCAACATTGAACAACAAATGTTGATCATAAAAATGTTGAGGCGCAGGCGACGCAGAAGACGGTTGCGGAGGTGGTCTGTCCGACGGTTGATGCCACACAGAGTCGGCCAACTGCCAACCTTTTATCACGTTATGTTGTTTTTTTGTTTGTGCACTTTATCATTTATTGTGAACATATGTTTGCTGTGAGTCTGTGACTTATTTACATTTTACATTTCAAGTATATGAAAAATAAAGCACAGGCTTGGTGTCAAAAGAGTTGTTTTGATGTTTAATTGTCAACAACAGCAGTTTACACACTTGATTCATCATCACTGATTGAGAGTGCCCCGGTGCTTTTATGAGTGTTTACCATCAAGGCTTCCAGCGCAGTTTGGGAAGTTCCATAGCCGCCAGAAATCGGCTATGGCTTCCCACTGGTGAAGAAATTGGACAAAACGCTGGACAACGCAGCTTTCAGGCTTCGAGAATTCGTAAACTGACAGTCTCTGTCCCCCGAAACTGTACAAACACAACGCCACACCCCTCTAGTGGCTTGGCAGTGAATTACAAAGGAATGTGTTCCTTTGCCACAGAACTATAGAATGCTCATTGCCGCCGTAGGGTCTACATTGTCGTTACGCCGTCCACGCAACACAGAAGCATAACTCAGGCTTGACTCGGCCTTTCTGCAGCAGCCTGGTTTCAAGTTGCTGCAGGGTCGTTCTGGGCTTCTACTTTCAGTCAGCAAAGGCCACATTTGCCCACACAGATGCCGGATCAAAATAGTATTTTTTTAATCTGCTCATTTTTTTTGTTAATCGGCCTTCGGACAATGTTGGACAAAAGTCCATATATCGGCCCGATATATCGGCTGGCCGATATATCCATCGACCTCTAGCATATTCCACTTTTTTAGTAGTTTTGTGTCTCGATCTGCCATGAAATTCAATGAGCATGGGTCGTGAACAACAATTGTGTCTCCATCTGCCCTTTAAGGTACTATATGGAGTTTGTCCCTTTTTTACTCGCGACTGCCCGGCCTATGTGTAACCGCAACTAATGCTTGGCGTGCATGCTTGTACGAGCACAAACACAAAGCAACGAGCGTTTGGCTAATTAAATCAGCAGCAGGAATGTAGAAACAGTTAGTAGCCGGTCTTATGTGTGTTAGAAAAGTGTTTTTGCCAAGCGGAGACTAGGCGGAGCCTCAGTGAGGGGATGTGCGTGGACATGCACAGGTGCACCCCCGTGAAGTTGGCCCCCCACTATCAGGCGCAAATTTATATAAAAAGGATGTCAATCGTTTGTGATACGTTTGTGCTTGTTTGTGCTGTTCGTTCAAAAATTTTTTATGAACATTTGCAGGCAACACTAAAACTACACTTTTTATGCAAAATAGATTGCCAATAGGCCCTCGTGACGCAAGTTTGGTTTAAGTGCATTCAAATGTGCAAGGGCTGATAAAAACAACCTCAACCTTTGACATTTTAGCTCAAAGGAATGTTCCGATTAAGAGCAAAGTAATCCATGAATGTCCCTTTTCACTTTTGACCAAAGTGCACGAAATGTATGTTTCTTGGCTTTTAAAAAGGAAAATAATACCTAAAGTGGATTATTTGAAAAGGAATAGCCAGAAGGGATTCATGGGGCTAATGCAAGGTGTAAACGTACAAGTGAGGCAAAGGCATGCCAGATGCATAGCATGGTGTGGGGGTGGCTGGTGAATTGTGAATTCTGAGGTAAATGGAGCATGAATGTATGCATATTTCACTGACAGATGGAGGAGATGTTGAGGTGTTACATTGCTCAAACTCAGACTTACTGACCTGCATGCGGTGGAAATAAAAAGGGCACTAGGCCAAAAATATATTCTTATATCTACATACATATCTATAGAATAGAACAGAATACTATTTATTTGTCATTGCCTTGACAACAACATTGGATGTGCAACAGTTATTTATGCATAAAATATAGAGATTACTGTAAGATAAAATATAAAATGCATGGGCGTCGCCAGACATATTTCACTGTGGCACGTGGCCCAGTCTTGATCTGCTTTGCCCCAGTATAAATTCAATGGTAAAAAATATATAAATACTTTGGAGCTTTAAGTCTACATAGCATAATCACCAGAATATTCTTAATATATACGGTCATATTACTCTATTCACTCCATAAACACATGGCTCCTTAATATAGTAATATGAGGCATATGAGTTGACGCTTCCGCTAAGCACCTTCGGGAGATGTGTATCAGGAGGTCTGACTTCCCAAGTTAGAAAATTGTTCTGATGTGTTGTAAAGTTGTAATGTGGTAAAAAGACATAGTTGCTGCAAAGAAGAGTAGCCTATTTTCAAGCTCCAATAATACATCACAAATTGAATGACTGTTCAGCGCTTTTTATAGACACAATATGTGAATGCAGCACCAATATTAAGGTGCCTGTGCCAGTCATACAGTCGACGGGTCAAATTACATTTTCCCACCTGCTGTACAGGTTACCCCAATAGCAGGCGACGACGTGCCGGATCCGGCCTCAGCTCGCTAGATCCGCATAGCAACCACACATGCTTAACGTCAGTGCGCCAGATATGGCCCGGATCAGCACTATGACAGTCCAAATTATAGGTTACGCACTGTTCCAGGGCGGACCGTGCACACCGGACGTGCTCAAACTCCCGCTTAACGTCAGCGCGCCAGATGCGGCACGGATCAACACTATGACAGTTTTGCCTTAAATCATTTGCTCCCAAAAACGTATAAATACGTTCTATTTTTAATTGCTTCAGTGTCCCAAAGAAGTATTTAGACGTCTTTTACGTTTTTTTTTTTTTTTTTTTAACAAGCGACATGTCTAGGTTCTGATTTAACTTAGTTCCAAAGTACAAACCTGATAATCCATTTTAAAGCAATAAAACTGGCCACTGGAGGGCAGTAACGCATTTGGTAAGACCCCCAACCCGATTCAATGGAACGAATGGCCGGCCACATGGCCGGGGTGCCGGCGGAAGACATGGATGCCAGGATGCCAGGCGGTGGACGACCGAGCAGAACAACAGGGAGGATGCCCAGGATGCCAGGCGTTGGACGACCGAGCAGAACGACCGGGACCACCAGTGCAGCGGACGATGCTGTTGAGTCCGTGCTGGAAAGACAAAAAAAATCCATCTTTATGAGACAGTTATTAAATTTAATTTGCAATAAAAACACATTACAAGATGATACATAGAATAAAATGGACTCCAACTTTAATACTGAAAACGATTTTGATACAAATCTGGCCCAGATTGGGTAACATGTGTGCCATATCCGGGCCATACATTATTGTCGTGTCTGCTACTTTGGACCAGTTCTGGCCCAAAACTGGTTGCTGATCCGGCAAGTGACTCCTTATTGGGTTTTGGCCATTGTTCAAAAAGACACTGGGGCGGATCTGTTTTACGAAGTTGTGCCGATATTTGCAGTACATCTGGCCCATGTCTGCTCCACTTATATTTTGCCATTTCGGTAGTGCCAGATAAACTGCCCATCCTTTTTTTTTTCACCTCTGCGTTCAAGTTTGTTTGGTTGCCTATTCCCATGAATTGTGAATTTAAATGGTTCAACTTTGTGTATCAGGGAGTTAGTGTTTAGCAAATCCTTTATTCAAGTTTTATGGCCCTTACCCTCCTGGAATTTTTTATGTGTAAATTATGCGATTTAAAAAATAAAAAAAAAAAAAAAGGTTTTTATTTCTATTTGACTCAAACAGCATTACTCTTGCAAATGGATATTAGCAAGTTATTTGCTCGCAACACTTTATTATTATTATTATTATTTTTTAACAAAAACATGTAATTTGGTTTGATGATATATAGTTTAAGGTAGCGCTGCAGCTATCGAATATTTTAGTAATCGAGGATTTCTACTCAAAATTCCATCTATTAATCAAGTAATCGGATAAAACGTACTTTTTTAAAGGTAAGGAATGATTGTAAATATACATGAGAAAACAAGACATTTCACCAAATATAGAACCATTTTTAGACAATCACTGTCTTTATTTTAGATGTATATTGTTGAAAACAGCCAACAATTGCATCTTCGATTGTGACTAGAAAAAAAACAACAAATTCACTGATTCAGTCTTCTTATTAAAAATGTTATTACGTTTGATAACACACATCACTTAAAAGTTAGGTGTTTTTCCCACGTGTTTCAATTGAATTTCCATTTGTGTCGAGTTCTAGTTAAGTTTGAAGTTTAAGTCTAAATTGTATGTCCTGATAGGATTTTGAGTTTTTCCAGTGTTCAAAATAAATGTATGATACTTGCTGTATTAGAGCACATTAGGCACCAGTGCTACTTGGTGTTTATCCATCATTAACTACCAAGCTAGAAGTGATAGTTAGCTTTATTATGTTTTTACTTTTCACCCTCATCATTCAACAGCACTGTGTTTTTACAGATTAAATAAAGCCTGTATGAAAGACACAATAGCCATGCATCAACAGTGGTTATATTTAATAGAAACCCAGCCCTCCGCAAGGATAATGTTACATCAGCAAGGTACAGTAACGTTAATCTTATTTATTTGCACTACGTTAACTTAATTTTACCTTGTCCCATGTATCGCTCCTCTGCTCTCGCAGTAAACGGGGTGCCTTCGGTGGAACAAGGGCTAGGCGGGCGGGTTGCGCGGTGGTGCCAGGCCTGAGATTCGGCGGCAGTCATTGGTCGCGGGGTCCAGCCTGTGGGGCGTAAGATCCAGCCAGGGCGCGGGTAGTCGGGGCCAGCCAGAGGTAATGTTATGCAAGCGGTGTCTTAAGCCTGAGTTATACTCCTGCGTTGCGGTGACGGCGAAGTGATTATGGCGTCAATGAGCATTCAACAGTTCTGCGGTGAGGGAACGCGTTGCTCTGTAATTCCCCGCCAAGCCACTAGAGGAGTGTGGCGTTATGTTTGTACGGTCTTTGGGCTTGCTTGTTGACTTCCGCTAGTCTAGTTTAATGGAGAAAAAAATAAACAATGCAAGATGGAATGTTACAATGTAAATCTTCTGCTCATCAACATCGAATAAATGTTGATAATACAAATGTTGAGGGGCAGGCGAGGCAGAAGACGGTTTCGAGGTGGTCTGGCCGACTTTTGATGCCGCACAGAGAGTTCTATACTCGGGTTGAGACAGCTAGCTGTTGCGGCTAGCTTCAAACTGGCGTCGAGCACGGCGTCCAAGGTCTGCAAAGCCTTCCAGCCTGATTTGTTTCCCATAGCAGATTTCTGGCGTCTATGGAACTTCCCAAACTGCGTTGGGAGCCTTGATTTTAACGTTATCATAAAAAGCACGGAGGCACTCTCAATCAGTGATGATGTATCGTGTGTGAACTGTTATTGAAAAAAAAAGATCAAAACAACTCTTTTGACACCAAACCTGTGCGACATACGACATAAAGTGATAAAAAGTTGGCAGTTTTTGGCCGAATGGGTCACAACTTCGTGTGGCCACTCGATTCCGAACACACACGTCTCGGTGGTTCTTCCTTTTTTTTTTTCAATTGCCAACCTTGCCATTTGGCAATCATAATAATGTCTTGAAGAGATTTGCTCTTCGATGATACTCCCGTCGGCTTGGTCCATTTTTGCGTGTAGAAAAATACTTTTACAATGGCGGTGATTTCACGCTGAACCGGAAACAACAGTCTTAGCGAACCAATCATAGTCCATTTCCGCCACGTCATATGCGTTGACGTGACGCTAGGCTGACGCTAGGGTTTAAAAAAACAATAGGAGCGCGTCAGGCTACGGCGCCGGGTCGTAGGTCTGACGCTGAAGTATAACTCGGCCTTTACCGTGAATACATGAAACTGTTCGCCTGGGTCTCCAGCTTAAAATGCTCCCACACTTTTGGCATTTTCTGCTTTTTCTTGGTGCCTTTCTCTTTGCTTTCGTTGCCGTCTTTGTCATTAACTCTGTATTATCCGTGGTTGAAATCAAATGTATCCGCCGCCTCTCTCTTTTTCCTGTACGAACGTGATGTCAGCGCGTTGTGCCGCATTAAAAGTAGTACGGGCAAAACGTCCTGCTTAGAGCTTGGAAAATTAAATGATTCCTTGGTGCGGGCAAAATTCCTCAATTAATTTTTAAAATCGAGTTACATAAATAATTCGAGTAATTGTTTCAGATCTAGTTTAAAGCTCTATTTCTGAATTTTTTTTTTTTGAAAGATAAGTGCTAAAATTTTTCTTTTTTTTGCTTGCTCTCCAGTGCCCGCTTTGCCCCAGTATTGGATTAGATCTAGCCCCTGATAAACCGCAAATACAGAATTAAAAAGTATTTACACAAAGGCAGCAGTTAAGGTTTGCAAAATTATAACTAGCAAAAATAAGTACAGTAGGAGTGGGAACCTCTTGGTACCTAACGATCAATACAAAGCTCACGATAATGATGATCTGACGATATAGCGATACATCGATTTTCGATACATTGGTCAGGAAATCATTCTAGGATATTCTACAAAAAACTCATAAACAGAAAATCAAGCTTCTGCTGTGAATTGGAATGAGTTTATCACTAGTAGACATCCAATCTGTTTAAACTGGGAGGGTGGCAGCGAATGAACATTCGTTCATTCGCTGCCATCCCTCCCACTTCAAACGGATTGAACGTATATGGCCGTCAGTGTTAGCCAATGCCAGGCAATGAGTAAATTTGGGCCATTAAGGTCATTTACCTGTTGATTTTCAGTTACTTCCTGTTGATTTTGGGGTATTTTATAGGTCACTTGCTGTTTATTTTGAGTTACAGAACAGGAAGTGACCTGTGAACAGTGTTGTTAATAACGGCGTTACAATATAACGGCGTTACTAACGGCGTTATTTTTTTCAGTAGTGGGTAATCTAATTAATTACTTTTCTCATCTTGGCAACGCCGTTACCGTTACTGAGGACGGAAAGGCATGCGTTACTATGCGTTACTATATTGGTCGAAAAGTCTGAGGGAGACGGACTCACCGAGACGACAGAGCAGAGCAGGCAAGAAAGTTGTGACGCCGAGCAAACGCGATGCTAGGTAGCTCCAATAATACATGTTGTAGCCGATAGCCGCCAAACTACGCCCGCATGTTATAGTAGATATGGTAGACATGGTAGATAACACTTGTACTGTATATAGATATAACTAGATGCAAAATGACAGACATGGCACTAAATGCGTTAGTAGATAGCCGCCATCTTAAAGCAGTAGGCTTTTTAGGAGCGCTCTGTTGTAGAGAACCTTCCTAGCGAACCTAAGTAACTTTTTATCTAAAATACGTCTAAATCGGCAAAATCTTGACTTGAATCTATCTTTAAATGATGAAACGGTTTTAAAACTTTCATATGTCAAAAGTAGAGAGAAGGGAACTAATGCAATAATGGGAGCAATTTTAACAACTTTTAACAGTTGATTCAGGGTAAAGGATTGGGCTCGGGCCAATTGTACCAAAAACCTCCATAAAAAACTTCACATAGTGTGGCCAATGTTGTGTTTTTTTTTTGTTTTTTTTGTTTTTTTTTTTGAAGGGAAAAAAAAAGTAATTATCACCAATTACTTTGCCAAGTAACTAATTACTCTTACATTCAGGTAATTGAGTTACTAACGCAATTACTTTTTGGGAGAAGTAATTTGTAACTATAATTAATTACTTTTTTTCAGTAAGATTAACAACACTGCCTGTGAATCACTCAAATGAATAGGCAGTGACTCAAACTCAACAGGAAATGACCTGTACATGCCCTAAAACGAAAGCAAGTGACCTTTAAATGCCCCGAAAATTGGACCGAATGACTGTGAATGCTCTGGTTTTGAATGAACAAACGTTCCCAGTCTAAATGGATTGGGCATCGAGCACCGTCAATGGCAGCCTTTTTTAATGTTTTTTTTTTTAATTAACACCTTTTTAAAACGATATCTCGACTCTTGACAGGAGCATATTGATAACCTTTTGGGATACAAAGTATCACGCTATATCACCATTTCAATATTTTGTCACACCCCTAAAGTACAGTGTTTAAAATTAACAGTGATATAATATTGAGCCTTGGGTAAATAGTGCAGGAGATACTAATATTAGCAGTGTCATTTTGAGTATGAAATGAATGACAAGTGAGTATGAATAGGAATGAAAAAAATAAATATAAAAGACATGTTTATTTTGGAGTGAGTTGTGTTCTTTTAAAGTGGTCATTGTTGGGAAAGTGTTTTTTCTACATGAACCCGTTCAAATTGTGTTTCACAAATTTTTAAATATACTGTTCTGTTCATAGTTCCTAATTCAAAATTTTGAACTCAAGTTCATGTTTCTAAAAAAATAACTTTTGTACTTCTGTTCTTTCTTCTCCACAATAATTGCTGCAAGCTTTTATTGACAGAGTCGATATAAAACCATAGACAGCAATTATTTTATCCACTTTAACATTGAAACTGTGTCAGATTCATATTCAATTTCCAAATCCTGAGGCAGAGGTCCTCTTCTGATGTACCGTTGTCATCTCTTTCTTATTTGCACATGCTCACAAATAAATCAAAAGGCTTGTCGCGTTCTTTATTTCAATGTGCCGTTTTAGGTTTGCTAACGATGTTACTGATGTACGGACGGTCTTCTTCGACCCAGGTGAATTAAGGTTTTTACAGGTAAAAGTTCTGTTTTTGACGTCCCGTTTAAATATTGGTACTGGGCCGGGTTACGAAAGCTGTCATCTCCTGTGTCTGTGCTGCCGTATTTGCTTAAACAACACAGCAGTGACAGGCAGCTTTGGGTTGCCAGGTTGGATAGTTTCCCGCTATTAAGGTTTGTTTTTTATCGTGGGTTGTTAGCATATGTCTTAATCTGCACTTTTGTCGGAAAGGCTCTAATTCTGAACTTGTGAACGAGGTTATGAACACACACACAACCGCTTGAATGAACGTGTTCTCAAGTAACGTTCATGAGACAGAAATATGATGCTTTGCATTCACATTCGCCCAAAACTTGAACGTGTGTATGAACGATCGTTTATTGATCATCATTCATGCACAATACTGAAGGTGGTGATCTACAGGGGTATGAAAAAGTATCTGAACCTTTTAGAATTTCTCACATTTCTTCATAAAATCACCATCAAATGTGATCTGATCTTTGTCAAAATCACACAGAAGAAAACACAGTGTCTGCTTTAACTAAAACCACCCAAACATTTATAGGTTTACATATTTTAGTGAGGATAGTATGTAAACAATGACAGAAGGGGGGAAAATAAGTAAGTGAACCATCACATTGAATATTTTGCCCCCCCCCACACACACACACCTTTGGCAGAAATGACTTCAACCAGAAGCTTCATGGAGCTGAAGATCAGTCTGGCACAGCGATCAGGACTAATCTTGGCCCATTCTTCTCTGTAGTTCAGTCAGATTCCTGGGATGTCTGGCATGAATCGCTGTCTTTAGGTCATGCCATAGCATCTCAATGGGGTTCAAGTCTGGATTTTGACTGGGCCACTCCAGAAGGTGTATTTCGTTCTTCTGAAACCATTCTGAAGTTGATTTACTTCTGTGTTTTGGATCATTGTCTTGTTGCAGCATCCATCCTCTTTTTAGCTTCAACTGTCTGAAAGCGGCTTCAGGTTTTCCTGCAAAAATTCCTGATAAACCTTTGAATCAATTCTTCCATTAATGATTGCAAGTTGTCCAGGCCCTGAGGCAGCAAAAAACAGCCCCAAATTATGATGCTCCCTCCACCATGCTTCACAGTGCTGATGAGGTGTTGATGTTGGTGAGCTGTTCCATTTTTCCTCCACTCATTATGTCGTGTGTTATTCCCAAACAATTCAACTTTGGTTTCATCAGTCCACAAAATATTTTGCCAAAACTTCTGTGGAGTGTCCAAGTGCCTTTTTGCCAACATTAAACGAGCAACAATGTTTTTTTAGACAGCATTGGCTTCCTCCGTGGAGTCCTCCCATGAGCACCATTCTTGGCCATAGTTGTACATACAGTATAGTTGATGTGTGCACAAAGATATTGGACTGTGCCAGTGATTTATGTAAGTCTTTAGCAGACACTCTAGGTTTCTTTTTTCCTCTCTGAGTATTCTGCGCTGAACTCTTGGCATCATCTTTGGTGGACGGCCACTCCTTGGGAGAGAAGCAACAGTGCCAAACCCTCTCCAGTTGTTGACAACTTCTCTGACTGTCAATTGATGAGCATTGAGACTTTTAGAGATTGTTTTGTATTCTTTCCCAGCTTTATACAAATCAACAAGCCTTGATCGCAGGTCTTCGGACAGCTCTTTTGACCGAGCCATGATGCACATCAGACAATGCTTCTCATCAAGACGTTTCTCACCAGGTGTGTGTTTTATAGTAGGCAGGGCAGCTTTAAACCACTCATCAGAGATTGGGCACACACTTGACGTAAAATGTTTGGTAAAAATTGGTTTCAAATGCTCTTTAAGTCTCCTTAGGCAGAAGGTTTACTTACTTATTTTTCCTTTTTCTGTCATTGCATGCTATTCTCATTAAAATATGAAAACCTATAAATGTTTGGGCGGTTTTAGTTAAAGCAGACACTGTTCTTTTCATCTGTGTGATTTTGACAAAGGCCAGATCACATTTAATGGTGATTCTATGCAGAAATGTGAGAAATTCCAAAAGGTTCAGATACGTTGATATACCACTGTATACGCTAAAGATCAAGGGTGTACTCATGGCAATTAGATCTGATGTGGGCCGGACCGGAACAGTTAAAAAATAATAATAATTTTTGGCCAAATAAGTTAACTCACTGGCTGCCATTGACGGCGCTAGACTTCCAATCCATTTTGACTGGGAGGGGGCAAATGGACATGACAGTAGATGTTTCAGGCAGTGTTCCCTCAAACTTTTCACGTGTTTGAGCAGACACACAAGCTCCCTGAGCCACTCCACTGTGAGCAACATCAAGATGTGTACACTGTGGCCACAGGCCAACTACCTGTGTACAGTATTTTAAGAAAAAATAGACTTCTTTCACGAGGAAAAAAAAGTTTTAGTACCTTTTCTATTATTTTGTGATCAGCAGTAGCGCTTTTTACATTTTTTTAAATTTTATATTTTTAAGTGCCTATGAAAGGATAAAAAAAAAAGTCTTAAATAGCATTATTATGTGAATTAAAATCATATCTTGAGATGATTGACTACATGCAACAATTTGGCAAAGCGCAGATGACGAGAAATTAGTCTTTTATTCTGCTTGTTTACCCCCTGCCTGTCATTATAGCGCTCTAGCGTCCCCAACAGGAGGATGACGTCGGCAGGGTCATGGTTTCATCTAATTTAGAATTTAGTCCATCGAGGGGGAATTATTCAGAACGGGGAAAATGCAACGAAGGGAGCCGTAAAACGTAATTGTTTCAATCTCTCTACTCCAATATTTTTACAGGATATTCTTTTTACCGAGGTATTTTTCCCCGATTGCTGAAAAAATGGTATGGTCATGACGAATAACAGTCTTGTGCAAAATGGAATATGAAATATTAAAATGTATATATTCAGTACGGCATTACAAAATTACTCCACAGTGGTCAAAACTGTCGACTTCTTGCACCTTTATGCCACCTGAGTTAGTCCGGCTTTTGTCATTTCCCTGCCCCGGCTTCAGAGAGCGTAACCAAACCAGGAGGCGTGACAGCTAGCCGACATGCTAACCTGAACTGAGAGATGTTTCAAATAATTATTCTCACCTTTCGAAGTGAAAAATCACACAAAACAACCCCGGATCGTGTCACACGGCGGCGGGGTTGTCGATTGTCTCCGTCAATCGGCAACCCGCCCGGCGATGAGCAAGTTACAGCTTGTCGTTCCCCTGCTGCGGGCAGGAGAGCTCATTTGCCGGGGAAGCAGCTAGAGAATGACCGCCGAAACAAACGGCCGACGTCGGAGGAGCGTGCAGCTGCCACATGGTCAACGCGAATATGGCATAAATCAGTGCTAACTACACGGCGAAGACGTAAACAGTGAGAGAGCGGCGTGCAGTTGTTGTGCAGCTAACATGGCAGGATGTGTCTGAGGAGAGCTTTTCTACTTGATCGTCCGATCAAACGTAAATAAATAGTCCTTTATTTAAAGAAAGTTTGTAGTGTTTACTTTGTAATCGCTGTATTTCACGGCCATTTTTAACACAAAGTTGCAATTTCTGATGTTGTGGAAAATTTGACAGAACACCGGGCACCTGAAGAGGGCAATAAGCCGAGTATAGTGCTCTCCTGGAGGGCACATTAAGGACCGAGGGGGGTGTGCGACAAGCCGGCGGTCGTCGGATGAGTGGCTTTCTCTGTGGACAAGGAGCATTGTCAGCCACCTCCATATTAAAACTTGTGCCATGATCCCAGTATTTGACATAATACAAAATATGATTTTTACTTTTTAATGGTCCCACAGTTGTCGGACTTGTTTTGGCCATTCTCCGAGGGTGAACGGGAACTTTTTGAAACACATAAAGGCTCACACGCCTCTCCCTGGTGCAGCAACAAATCTCTGCAGCACATTTAGCTGGCGTGATGCGAAAAATAGCTGAATTCATCCGCAAAATCAGTTGAATCCACAGTCCATCTGCGTGCTATAAAGCAATGCTGTATTGTGAGATGCTGTCCCAGGTGACTTTACATTTCCTTTCGTCCTCAACCCGAGATTGGAGCCGGAAGTCACTCATCTTCATGGCGCGGGATTCAAACATTGAATAAATAAAACGATCGCTTCAACGCACATCCAAACGGTCCATTTCACTCAGGAGCATAAAATACCGTATGCAATATGAAATAAACATTTATTTTTGTGTCATAGGCACTTTAATAAAATTCAGAAAACTCTCAATGTGTTCTGCCAAACTGGGCTAATCTCATATGTAAAAAAGTGCTTATGCAAAAATGTCTCCAAGCTTGCTATTCAATTTGAAACTGCTTCAGCTCACCTCGATCTACTCCTGCCCATAGTCAGATGTGGTCAGCTCCAGCACAACCGTAACCTATGTACGGAAAATGAATAAATGAATGAATGTTTGACCCAGAGGGCTCCGACGTAAAAACACCATATTTGGGAAATTCTTCTTCCAAGTCTAATGAGCCTTGCCTTAGGAAAGCCAACGTTTCTAAGGGTAGAGTATTTTACAAGACAAACTTACTCAGTCTGTTTGTGTAGCACACGGTAGGGGAACCTCACGCCTGTGTGAGAAAGAACACAAAGGTGATTTATGACGTGTGTCATGCCAGCTGGATGTACGTCATTCAGCAAGCATCAACTCTGCTGTCCGGCATGGCAGCTATTAGTCTCCAGTCCGTACCGGAAAGGATTATGCAATGTTTGTGGCGGAGAAAAGAGAAAAATAACAGGTAATAATGTGCTTACTGTGGAGCGGCAACTTCCTAGGTCAAAGACCCAGAGGTGAAAGTGACTATAATTTCTTGCCGTAACTCCTCTACATATAGGTTGTCATGGAGCCAGAATTTTCTTTTGTTGGAGAGGGTGGGAGGGTGTGGGGGTGGGTGTGTCAAACCTTCTAAAACCACTGAAATGCAAAGAAAACTGATTTTGGCATCTAACATATGCATTAAGCTAATGCATGTAACAAGGCATACACAAGAAACAAATTTTTATTCAACCTTCTCCAATCCATTCATTATCTCCCACTTAATCCGGGGTCGGGTCGCGGACGCAGTAGCTTTAACACGGAAGACCAGACTTCCCTCTCCCCAGCCACTTCAAACAGATCCTCCGGTGGAATCCCCAGGCATTCCTAGGCC
Source organism: Corythoichthys intestinalis (assembly GCF_030265065.1). NCBI lineage: Eukaryota > Metazoa > Chordata > Actinopteri > Syngnathiformes > Syngnathidae > Corythoichthys > Corythoichthys intestinalis. The sequence continues at coordinate 31,302,708 of NC_080416.1, forward strand.
AGCTGAGAGACATAGTCTTTCCAGCGTGTCCTGGGTCGTCCTCGAGGCCTCCCGCTGGTGGGACATGCCTAGAACGCCTCTAAAGGGAGGCATCCCAACCAGATGCCCGGGCCAACTCAGCTGGCTTCTCTCAACGTGGAGGAGTCGACCCCGAGTCCCTCCCGGATGACCGAGCTTCTCACCTTACCTCTAAGAGAGAGCCTGGACACCCTGCAGAGGAAACTTGTTTCGGGCGGTTGTATCGGGGATCTTGTTCTTTCGGTCACGACGTACCGCTCGTGACTATAGGTGAGGGTAGGAACATAGATCGACTGGTAAATGAAGAGCTTTCCCTTTTGGCTCAGCTACTTCTTCACTACAACGGCCCTGTGCAGAGTCAGCATCACTGCAGACACAGCACCGATCTGCCTGTCAATCTTCTGTTCCATTTTTCTGTCACTCGTGAGCAAAACCCCGAGGTACTTGAACTCCTCCACTTGGGGAAGGACCTCATCCCTGACACGGAGAGGGCATTCCACCTTTCCCGACTGAGGACCATAGTCTCGGATTTAGAGGTGCTGATTCTCATCCCGACCGCTTCACACTCTGCTGCAAACCACACCAGTGAGAGCTGAATGTCACGTCCCGATGAAGCCAACAAGACCACATCATCCGTAAAAAGCAGCAATGCAATATTGAGGCCATCAAACCGGACCCCCTCAGTGCCTCGCTGCCTCTGGATCAGGGGTTCCCAAACTATTCCACATTGGGCCGCTGTGGGTGCTGGATTTCTTTCCAACAAAACAGGACGACACATGTGTACCAATCTGGTGTTTTACAAGTGTAATCAGTTGATTGTAGTCAGGTGCTGCTTGTTTTAGCAGAAACTTTATTGGTTAAACGGTCTGTGCTCGATTGGTAAGAACAAAAACCAGGACCCACAGGGGTCCTTGAGGACTGATTTGGTAACCACTGCCCTAGATATTCTTTCCATAAAGTGATGAACAGAACCAGTGACATAGGGCGGCCTTGGCGCAGTCCAACTCTCACTGGAAACGGATCCGACTTACAACCGGCTACAAGGACCATACTATGACAGGAATTCCAATACCCCATACTCCCGGAGCACCCTTTGCAAGACTCCCCGGGGGACACGGTCAAACGCCTTCTCCAAGTCCACAAAACAAATGTAGACTGGTTGGGTGAACTCCCATAACCCCAGAGAACCCTGTTGAGGGTATAGAGCTGATCCACTGTTCGGGTGCTTGTATCGGGTGTCTTTTTCTTTCGTTCATGACCCACCACTTGTGACTATAGGTGAGGGTAGGAACATAGATCGAGTGGTAAATTGAGAGCTTATCCCTTTGGCTAAGCTACTTTTTCACTACAATGGTGCAGAGTCCACATCACTGCAGACACTGCACCGGTCACCCTGTTGATCTCCCGCTCATTCCTGCCCATACTCGTGAACAAGACCCCAAGATACTTGAACTCCTCCACTTGTGGTAGCATCTCATCCCTGACCTAGAGAGGGCACGCCACCCTTTTCCGAATGAGGAACATAGTCTCGTATTTTGAGGTGATCTTCATCCCACCGCTTCACACTCGGCTGCGAACCGCTCCAGTAAGAGTTGGAGATCACGGCTAGATGAAGCCAACAGCACCACATCATCTGCAAAAAGCAGAGATGCAATTGAGGTCACCAAACCGGACCCCCTCAACGCTTCGGCTGCGCCTAGAAATTCTGTCCATAAAAATTATTAACAGAATCGGTGACAAAGGGCATCTTTGACGGAGTCCAACCCTCACTGGGAATGAATCCGACTTACTGCCGGCAATGCCGACCAAACTTTGACAGTGGTTGTACGGAGACCGAAAAGCCCTTACCAAGGGGGTCTGTACCATGTACTCCTGAAGCACCCGGACAGACATGGTCGAATGCCTTCTCCAAATCCACAAAACACATGTAGACGGTTGGGTGACCTCCCATGCATAATGCAAATACTGACTTTAAAATTATTATTATTTTTATAATAGGTTTTCTCTACCTGTCCAGCTGCTTAGACACGGGGAATAGAAATCTGAGTGTCCTCGTGGTCTGAACAGTGTTAATGTGTCATATGGGAGTTTGATATACTCCAATTATGGTTGTTCAATATAGTTTGTTTATTAGGAGAAATCAGCGAACAGGAAGACGTTATGGAGGGACAGAAAGAAAGGAAGTAGACAGAAGAAGAGTAGAACGAACAGCAACAAGAAATACATAACTATACTTATAAAATAGTGTTAAGTTTTAAGGAAACAAATAAGTCGCCAAACATAAATAAACATAAAAAATTTAAATGTACACATTTACATGGAAGATGTTTTGAACCAAATAAAATAAGCCTCTTCAACCCTCTCCTTTCTTGCATTCATTCAAGCTGTTCATTACCTCTCCGGTTTGTTCTTTTTTTGTGTGTGTTGTTCCAGAAAACATTTAAACCAATCAGAGCTAACTATCCATGCTGAGCACATGTAAGTCTGTCAACCAATTCAACGGACATCTGAGTTCAGTGTAGTTTGGTGCGAACGTCAGACTCGGATACACTGAGACGGAGCCACTGGGCAGTACCCCGTGGAATAAATAAATTCTAAATATCGGTGGAAACTAGGGCTGCAGCTATCGATCATCTAGGCAATCGATTAATCAATCAATTAGTTCGAATAATTGAGTAATCGCATTACGAACATTTAATGCGTTGCAGAATACATTTTTGGATATTTAAAAGGAATAAACAAGTGTTTATGCTTGCAATAAAATTTATTTTGGCTTGCTAAGATTACACTTACAAAAGCATTAAATCCAAATACAAAATAAAATTCCTGAGTGTTTCTTCAAACTATGCAGTTGCACTTTCATTTCACAAGAGCAATAAATACATTTAAAATTATTCAAATACCTGAGCTTAGCCTCAAACGATATATAAAAAATGGATAAATGAGGATCTACGTACAACTGTGGAACAATTGACTAACTTGCAAAGCAAAAGTCCACTAGCTTAAATGTTATAAAATGTTTGTTTTTTTTAACAATGCTCTGAACAAATCGTTCAAACACATACATATGCAAAATATCCTTCTAAACTAAAAACCAAATGCATAAACAAACATATTAGGACAACCCCCCCCCCCAAAAAAAACTTATGTTGGTCTGAAAAGGGAGCAGCTGGATTCAGCCATATTGGACTGGTTATGGCATATTCACGTGCCACCAGAGGGCAGTGTATCCACCCAACTCAATCAACCTAAATGCAACACTTTCAAAACAAACCATTACAACGTCACTCAAAATTTGATTCAAAGCTTTTTTTCTCATCAAATTACTTTAGTTAATCGATTAATTATTGCAGCGCTAGTGGAAACGAATAACGCAACACAGGCCCTTTATTAGGCTTGCTGTTAACACTTGTGTATGTAAATCTGAGATTGTTTTCTTCTTGAAGATTGAAGGGAATAGTATCTTTTCTCATATTTACCGTTTGGATTACTCTAACACACTTAATATCAGAGAATCGTATCTTGTCTCATATTTCCTGTTTGAATTTTTGTGTTACTCTAACACACCCAATATAAAGTAAATAGCATTTATATCACAGCTTAATAAAAACAAGCAGAATATATTTGATATTATGAACAGTTGGACTTGAAATGATTAGAATTTGGAGTGCCAAGACAACAGGCAGATAAGGCCGAACAGATACAGATGCCTTCTGACCACGGAAGTCCAACGCGTGCGTCATGCAGCTGACTGAGCAAGATTGACGCTGACAAGCAGGTGCTAGGCAATACATATACAAGCCTACGTCTGCACCACCAAATCCCGCAATCAGCTCTTCTGGACAGTCCAGAACAAATGGCGGGACATCTTGTCTTGCAACATGTAACATCTAATACGGAGGACTGAGAAGTGAACACTTAGTACTGACGTGGCGCTGAGGATGGCGAAATTCTTAACTCTCATTGCCCTGACGACAGTAACGCCCGAATCCTCCTGTCCAATCCACAACAGACAATAATCCTAAAAAACGCCCAAACACACTCTTCTTCCGGGCCACGGCCTGCCTCACCAGAGCCTATAACTCATTCACTCCCAGCCAGTTTCACCGGTGCAACCCCCTTCGCTCCCGGCCATTTTATTGGATTTTGACTGATTTTTCAAGGCCCACAGAAAACTGTTGTATTGCTATATAAACATGGAACCCACCAAAGGAAAGATTACACTCTCTTCTTTCAGCAGGAAAAAAAAGTTAGTTCAGATCATTTTTCATTCTTTAGAAATCAGCATTAGAAAAGAGCTTAGTTTGAGCAATTTTCCAATTTCTGATGAAAAAACTGAAAAATTGAGCTTTTTATAAAAGCATACATTTCAAACATAACTTTGACTTTTACACAGCAATTTTTTTGCTTTTGCGACATCCCAAACATCTAAATAATGATTTCCTTCTACAAAATGGCATGAACAACAATACAAATAGAGCTTTTGATAGCAAAGTAACAATTTATTTACACATAACTAAACTATTGAACTGAGAGATGATGCTGTTGTGGCCGCAACATCTGGGGTAAACTTTTCCTTCATCGCCGCCTGTCTCATCAAGATGTTTTGTTTTTGTCTTTCTTTTGTGGTGACCACTGCCTCATTCGCCTGGGGAACTTGTGTAGGGCATGTTGTGTTCCTGGGGGGGAACTGGTTTGGCGGTGCACGTTTCCGGCTGAGTCGCGGGACACTTTAGGGCGCAGGGGACGCGAGCGGCTGAGCACGGTGGCGCGGGGTCTGCTCGGCGAGCAGCACGGACTCAACGGCATCGTCCGCTGCACTGGTGATTCTGGTCGTTCTGCTCGGTCGTCCAGCGCTTGGCATCCTGGACGTCCTCCCGGTCATCTTGCTCGGACATCCTGCGCCTGGTGTCCTGATCGTCCATTCGGTTGTCTTCCGGTGGCGCCCCGGCCGTTCGTTCCATTGAATCAGGTTGCGGGTCTTACCAAATGCGCTACTGCCCTCCAGTGGCCAGCTTTATTGCTTTAAAATTGATTTTCAGCATTGTACTTTGAAGCAAAGTTGCATCAGAACCTAGAAATGTCTCTTGTGAAAAAAATCGTAAAAGGCGTATAAATACGTTTTTGGGACACTGAAACAATTAAAAATAGACATATTTGTACATTTTGGGAGCAAATGAGTTAAAAGACTGAATGTTTGATAAATTGTCATTTTTTCGGGAATCTTTTGTTGACTTGTGATATGCCTCTTTCCAGCTTTTAAAATGGAGTCAGTACATGGGGTTAAGACTAAGGTGAACGGGTGGAGTTTGGCCTTTTGGCCGGTCGTTGGAATTACGCTAGTGCGGTTCGGCTGGCATGTTTCCGGCAATCTGGCTCAAAGGTCAGATTCCTTCAAGATGCATATGTAGCAACCTTACAGTTTTTTATAACGTGGGGTTTTGACAGTTGCCGTCATATTTTCGGGATCAAAACGCAATTCCAAATATTTCACCGTTACATCGTACCAGAGCGTTCCGACCCACTTTCACTCCTGCAAATAACACAGATGTAGTCTTTTCATACTTAAATGAATCTTGCGCGACTGTTCTTTTTGTTGTGATTTGGATCCAGCGCGCCACCATTCACTTTGAAAGGTGTATTTTTACATGGAGTTTTCTAATTGCTTCTCTAGGAAGTTTAGACTGTGTCATCCATCACTGCAACATTTCAGATACACTCAAAAACATCACATGCACCAGCTTTATGGCAAAGGGTACAAGAGAATCCAGGAAGTCGGCTGAATAGCCTAAGCAGAAATCAGCTGTGAACAGCGGAACACAGGAATAAAAATGTCAAAGGTCAGTGAATACGAGTTTTGAGCCAATTGTCTAATCGTGCATCAATATTGTCAGGCAACCAACCGTCCATCGCAACTTCCTCCTCAAGATGTCGGCATTCTTTAATTCCGTCTGGGTTTTCCCAGTTTAATCCTCGTGTGTATAGACTAGGACAGGTCAGCAAACTCAATGTTTTACCAACCTGCGTTTTGTCCAGTTTAATCTCATGGGTTTTTCCCCTCTTGTGCGATTCACTTATGCAGGTCTGAACACTGCCATTGTGCTTGGGCACAAACCAAAACAACCCACGCTGTGACCCTTGGGTGGCCTCTTGTCTTTCTCAGATTGGTTGTTTGTGGTGAGAACGTCATCAGACCTCAATCCAAACCATCTGCGAGGATTAATCAGCAAGTTTGAGCTAAATGCTTCTTTGGGTCAGAGTGACCGACCTTGCAGGCACAAAAGTTGATAACAACTAGAAAATGCAATTACTGGAGAAATTGTGCTGTGATGGTTGGCATAGCGGTTGATATATCAGGTATATCCTGTTGTTTTCAAGGCATCTCGGACTTTCTGCAGATAACGGGTTATTGATATAGCTGGATTTTGGGGTCACTTCTTTTTGATTTGGGGGCAATTTGGGTTTACTTCCTGTTGATTTTGAGGTATTTCAGGTTTACTTCCCGTACTTATTGGCTCACTTTCTGCTGATTTTGAGGAATTTCAAGGTCAATTCCTGTTAATTTTAAGGCATTTCAGGGTCACATCCTGTACATATTGGGTCACTTCCTGTTGAGTTTGGGGCATTTCAGGGTCACTTCCTGTTGATTTGGCGGCATTTCAGGGTCACATCTTTTGATTTGGGGGCATTTTGGGTTTACTTCCTGTCCGTTATGGGTCACTTCCTGTTGATTTTGAGGCATTCCAGGGTCATTTCCTGTTGATTTGGCAGCATTTCAGGGTCACTCCCCTTTATAATGGGATTTCGGGGTCACTTCGCTTTGATTTAGGGGCATTTCAGGTTCAATTCTTGTACTCATTGGGTCTCTTACTGAGAAATTTTAAGGTCATTTCCAATCGATTTTAAGGCATTTCAGGGTCACTTCCTGAACATATTGGGCTATCAATCAATAAAACCAGCCCATCGGGTGGGAGGGGGAGGGGCGAGCCAGAACAGCCCACCCCTCCTCCAGCAGCCCAGTAAAGGAGCCATTGTCAACCCCCTGGGATCCAGGGTGGTCCCCCGAGCATTCAGGGACAGGTTAAGGGGACACGCCACCACACACCACGCTCACCCCCACCCAGCCCACGAGCCACCGCCGCAGCCCCCAGACTAGCATGGCAGATCGCGGGGCCCTCAACTGGCCACCAAGCCCAGGGCAGGGCAGCACCCCTCACTGGAGCAGGCGACACCCATCCAATCCCCCAGCATCCAGCCAGTGAACTTTACCGGAGCGCATGGCGGACACCCCGGCAGAAAGGAGGGGAAGGCAGAAGGAGGAGGATGCTAAGAAGCCGCCGGAGCCCTGACCCCCTCCGTCAATGCGACCAGCACCCCTGGCAGGGAGGAGGCCACGCCCTGGGATCCACGCCATAGAAGAAAAAGTGTGGGACCCACTTACCACCTTACTACTGTGCCTGCCAGGTCCCCGACTGGCAGCCAGTGCCCAACACCGTAATGGGATTGTGTGGGGAGGGTAGTGCTGTGTATGCATTAAAATAAGAGAGCCCAGTTTAGATTCTACCCAGCCGCATGTCCCACCGCCCCTCGACGGAGCTCCCCTGTGGAGTATAATGTATGTGGTGCCACCCCCCTAACTGATCCCATCCATCCCACAACCTCGATGTGTGATGCATTAAAAACCAAGGGGGAGCCGGCCCAGGACTGTACGGCCCCGTTCCAACTGTCCACGGAAGCCTGAATAAGTATGTATGTAGGAGTCCGGGTGATAGATATTTATAGTGCAAAGTGAAGAATGCGTGAATTAGGAGGCAGTCCCCGTCCGCCAGGACCACTGGCCGTGGGGGGGAGCACCAGGACCCCGATCCAACCCCGCCCCAGACCAGCCCCAGCACCCCCGCCGCCGCCTACCCATCCCCCCTTACACCCCAGCTACCACCTTGCACCCTGAAATGGCACCAAGCGCCAGAGATCGGGATACCAACCCCACCGGCAGGAGACAAGAAGCCCCACTCCAGGCCCCGCCGCCGACCTCGCCGATGGAAGGGCCGCGGCTACTGCCAGAGAGGCGGATGGGTCGGAGACAGGCCAAGGGGACGGAGGGGGAACCCCCCACCCAACCCTCGGGCCAGGAGGGGCGCGCAGTATGACACCAGAGAGCACCTCCCCGGTACCCGGTACAGGAGTGACCGCCGCATACAACCCCCCCACCTGTTGATTTTGGGGCATTTCTGGGTCACTTCCTGTTCATATCGGGTCACCTACTGTTGATTTTGGGGCATTTAAGGGTAACTTCCCGATGATATTGAGTCACTTGAGTTGGAAATCAATAGGCGTTAATGGAGGTTTTTGTGATATTGAAATGAATGGGGAAATGGGCAATTGGGAATGAATGGCATTTTTTTTGTGAAGTTTGGCCAAACCGTACATTTTGGGCAAACAAATTTCTGCCCCTTAGCGTCCTGATATTTCTGATGAAGGACAGGCAGTGTTTGAAAAGTCACTTTAAAAAAAGAAAAAACTAATTTTGGGGGGAATTGACGTTTTTTGGGTGTTAAACTCAAATTCTGGCTGTTTTGGTGTTTGAACGCTTAAGCGGATTTCTGGTGGCCAAAAAGTGTAATTGCATGTAATTGACTTTCATATTATGTATAAAAGTTGTAAAGCAATAAAACTGCAACAAAAATGAATGACATGAACATAAAAAAAAATAAAAAATTATGATGGGTCAAAATTATTTTTCAAAAAGATCATGCGACTAGCAACTTAGACGGTCATTTGCTTTGCATATAATTCTCAACAAAAAAAAAAATACAAATAAAAAATTAGGGGACGGCAATTTTATTTTTCAAATGATTTTTTTCTTTGATTGAAAATATTTTTTTTTTATTGAAGCAACTTTTTGGGGGGATTGAAGGATTTAGACACAAATGTCCTACCAATATTATGGCCCTAACACAAAAAGGATTGCTTTAATCAAAGAAAACTTTTTCAATGAAAAATTAACTGTTCAAATGCAAATTTTTCAATCTCAAATATTTTTTCGCATTCAAAAATGTTTTTTTCTGTATATATTTTTTTAATTTTTTGATTGAATAATAAAGACAAAAATGTCCTAGCCAAAATGTGGCCTAAACACAAATCAACATTACTTCAATTGGAAAAAAAAATTTAAAAAATTCACATGCATTTTTTTGAGTTTTTTGAGTTTCAAATTTATTTTTGCATTCAAACACATTTTTTGTTGTTGTTGATTGAAGCGACTTTTTTGGGGGGTTGAAAATATATATTTTGATTGAAGCATTTTTTTTTTAAATTGAAGCAACTTTTTTTTGATTGAATAATAAAGACACACATATACCTCCATATGGCTCCGCCCAGGGGATACATTTTTGACTGCGGTAACTACATTAGCACGACACCGGCGGGCGTACCATATCCAATGGATGACGAACTTGGCGAAAAGTATTGCCTAAGCAGCCTGATTTAGAATTCTCCTCAAGAATGATGGGAAACAAAAAACGCTCATTATCAACTTATTATTATAAATATTCTTGTCAGTTAATTTTATTGCTGACACTGCGTTTCGGGGTCATCAACATATTGTGGCCCCCCCTGTCCCAGAAGTCAAACTCCATTTATGTTTGAACGGTGTCGAAGGATCAAACATTTTTGGCTGGGTTGCGTGCCGTAGAAACGCCATTGAGGGGGAAAAAATGATGGAAGCTTTTACATTGCATGCAAAGCTGCCATCAATTAAACACACAATATTGAAAATACTGCTCTACCATAGTGAAAACTGTCAGTTTTAAATGACGAAATGCATGAGTGCATTTTTTTTTTTTTTAACTCGGTCAATTTGTATATAGTTGAAATTGATGAAAACCCTTTTGAAACTTGCTCTGCCTTTTACCGCCCGCGGTCTTTCCAAGACTGTGCTTGCACTTTGTCAATGTTTGGCACTCATCATCTCATTTCCCAGAGCCATCATCTCGCCTCATGACATCATTTTTCATACCATGAGCAGAACATTGACATCAAACTCAGGCTGTTTTTCCTCTGGTGAGTTGTCAGGCAGCATGTAAGAGACCCTTCTCATGTTACGACATGTTAATTGGACTAAAGTCCTCATTGCTTTATGCAGCTGGCACAAATGCTGATGGCATTTTATCCACCCCGCCCATTGGAAGTAACGATTGAGCAGGCATGTAAGATTTTTGAATGTTTTCACCTTTCATAGCAGAGTGGCATGGGTTCTTGTTCTTCTGGCTACACCCACTGAGATGGTATTTAAGTTGGAGTCCCCCACCATCCTTTCATCAGTCAGCTTAGAAGCACAACAAGACCTCAGCCTACCGCACCAGGAACAAAAACAACCAAGTGGACGGCATTTCACCAAGAACCATGTCTGTGGAAACTTCAGCAACTTTCTCTGTTCTTCTGATCATAATCTCATCGGTAAGTTTTCACTCAACCATACAGCATCATTTGTTATCAAATGAATGTGTGCATTTAGTCATTACATTAGTGTGTTAAAAAAAAAAAGTTTTACGACAGCTATAAGAATTTCTCTTAAATGACCAGACTTAAAATACATTTCTCATTATTTATTCCTTTTCCATCACTATGACTGTAGTATAAATAATGTGTTGTTGAATCAAAACATTGGCTCAACTACTGTGAGTTTCGTCTTTGTCGCCCTCTCGTGGCGTAATCTTTATATGCCTAAACCAGCTAAATATTATGTACTCTAATTCAGTAATGCCTCTATTATCGGTGTTAATAAGCCGACTGCATGAACTGAAAAATCGAGGGGTAGTATCAGGCCCCCTCCCCCATTTTGGACATACATTTTTGTTTGTTTCTGTATATAATATCAGTAAATGTATATTAAAACCCTATAAATGCATATGTTTTCATGGCAAGATTAAATAATAGTTTGTAATATGTAACTAAAATACTAATAATATAAATAGCATACGTAAAATTAATGTATAAAATATATAAATAATACGTACAGTGCCTTCATTTCTCATTCTCTTGCATATGATGCGTGTAGGTGTTATGTAGATGTACTGTTAAATAAAGTTTACATACATACGTTTTTAGAACTTTTTTAAATATAATTATACAATATAAAATATAATATTTCTTTAAAAATTCTTAAAAAGTTGAGCTGCAAAGCAGCAACTGATCACTATATAATACAGCAGCACAAGAATCCTTTTCGTTGTATTCTACATACTTTAATTTGAAGTTGTTTAAAATCCTTGAACAGATTTCTGCACTCACAAAAGACAGAATTAGGTATGTCTTGCAATTATTAATGGCATATTTTGCTTCAGAAATGCTCTTTATGAGTATTTTTAGAGTAATTTTTAGCCACACACCAGGCACAAATTGTTAGAAGTCTTTTTCAGGTAGCTGAGGTGCATTTGTATGGTATCTCTCAAATATCTATATCATGTGAATTCGAAAAATGTTCTTACCACAGACTAAAAACTATAACATTTAAAAAATGGCAGATTGAATCATTTTCCAAATGCCTAAAAATAAAAAAAGGTTTGTTTGCATTTCCGTTCTATGTAGGCATGTGCCGGTATGAGATTCTGACGGTATGATAATATCTCGGTTTGACGGTTTCACAGTATCAAGGTATTGCAATTACAGCTGTATAACGTGGTATTTTGAGATATCTGGGTTCAAAATAATCTTTCAATTGAACATGCATTTTTATTTTTCAAAACAAGTTAATAAGTTGGAACATAGCAACAGCTCAACATTATTACCATCAGAACAAAAATACTTGAATTATTTTCTATAAAAAGCATGCGTGTATGACTCTTACCATGTTTACATGATACACACACTCTTTTTCTCAACACAGACAGTTGTCAGAGAGAAACACATTTTTTTTACCACCTCTAGTCACAATAAGCACGCTGGAGTTAACTCTTGTAGCTGGTGATTCAGATTCAGATATTTATTTGTCATTAACACCAGCTCTCACAAGATGACAGATGACAACGAAATTCTGTTCAATGAGTGGACATCGGGCCGCTGTAGACGTTCCGCACCGCCAATTTCTTTCTGTTCTCCAGAAATTAAAGAGCAAATTATAAGTAGACACACATATATTATACAACATAGCAGGGATACGACACGACGCACAGGTCATGTGCAGGGATTTTTTATACGAAAAAAAAAGGAGAACTACCAGTCATGGCTGGAGGAAAGGGGGTGGGGGGTCAGTGATAGTAAGAAAAAGGCGGTGGCAGACTGGAGGGGGGGAGGTTGTGTGAGTGTGTGTATGCACAAGTGTATCAGTATTTGTACGTGTCTGTAGACAAAATAAGAGTTGCAGGGCCCTGCGACAGGCCTTGGGAAGAGATCAAGGGCAACAGATAAGGCCATCAGCGGGGTGGGTTAAGGGTGTTCGGGAAAGGAAAATTATAATCGAATTAAGTCGAATAAGTTATTCATTATGTCCAAATACGGTTGGTCTTTAGTCAAATTCGCACTCCTCATGGCGTAGGCGAGACCTCAAGTCCCTTAAGTCATTGCCAATAGTCGCGGTCTGCCTCGACAGTTCCGTCACCTGGCGCAAGGTAGCATCCACTTTTCTCCATCCTTCCTCGGACCGAACCGTGAGTCCACAGAGTCAGTTCTCGATCCGAGCCTCGACGCAGTCTTCCAATGCCTTGAATCGCACCGTTTGATCCGTGGTCAATTTGTTGATTTTCTTGAATGCTGCCGTCTTGGAAACTTTCCGGTAGAGCAGGGCACCTCCTAAGCCAAGCAGAAGGAAGCCCACGACCGTCACGCCAAACAGCCAAATATCCTCGATATCTTCCACAGATAGGACAGTAAGACATGCTGGCTTCCAGTGATCCCATGAATCTCTTACATATCCAGCAGCGAAGGTACCATCTGGGCAAGACGCCTCTCCTGGTGCATCGTGTCTTGTTGAAAAAATCTTGTCAATTGCGCTTTGAGACCAACTAATGAGATCCATTTTCGTATGAGAGACCAGCACAGTTGATCCACAGAGGGAATACAAAAAAAGCAGACAGACTAGACTGATGAAGATAGCGGCAAGAAGAAAGCGTTGGTGGGAAACGTTCATGAGTGTTTACTAACCTTTAAATGTATATAAGGTCGAAATGATATTGGAGGTATTGCCTCCTCGGCAGCCACCCTCCGCAAACATGTTTTACATGTCGTTTGGCCCTCCTCCTCTCAGGCGCGGCCGTCTGTTACTTTTCTGTAGTATTCCCATACCAGCGATTTTTTTTTCTTCGATGGGGAAAAAGTTCTGGAGTTTCACCTCTACCAGCCATCTTCTGGCACAGCTGACTCACTGACTCTGAGCAACAACCATTGGGGGAGGATTGAGCCTTGCAGCTGCAACTAAGGGATTTCTCTCTGCATGTTTGGGACATAAAATATAGCTAATACCATAGAGACAGTATGAAGGGGATCACATATCATATCACGGTATACCTTGACACCAGTAATCGGCACATCCTAGTTCCATGTAAGATATGACACGTCAGCTTGTCGTTTTGCATCTGGCAATGACTTAAGACGGAGGTGTGAAATGTACGGCCAGTTGGCCGAAAGCGGCCCGCAAAAGGGTCCAATGGGGGGGTTCTGCCTGACAGGGCTTTATAGCTCATTCATACTCAGTGGTGTTAATAATAGCGTGAGAGCATAACAGCGTTTCTAATGGCCATATTTTTTTCAGTTGTGAGTAATCTAATACATTACTTTTCCCATCTTTGCAACGCCCTTACCATTACTGAGGATGTGAACGGGTGCGTTACTACAATTTGGTTGAATGAAGCACAAGTTGTCTGATTCTGTCACACATCCATCTGCCTGCCTGCCCTGAAAAGTGCAGAGCGGGATGAGGGAAGGGAGTGGTGATGCTGTTGGAAAAGCGGAGATGTTTGGCTAGGTGACTGAGAGTGTTAGCATAGCATTCTCCTTTTTGTTAGCATTAGCATTTTGCGTGGCAAGCGTCATCTTAAACTCTCGGAAACTTTTTTTTTTTTTTTTTTTTTACACACAGTTGGTGGTGTCCAGGTGGGTACAATTCATTGAAAATAATGTACTGTTTTCCTGCTGAGTGTGCCTTGTTATCACCTCATTCTTGTAGACGCTCCAATATAATTGCCATTGACAACGCTAGACGTCCAATTCATTTAGACTGGAAGGACGAGCTGTGAATGCTCGTCTTCCAGTGCACTGTCGGTGTTTGACGTCCAATCCATTTTCACTGGGAGTTTGTTCATTCGGGGACACAATGTCCAAACAACAAACGTCCAATCTATTTTGACTCCCAGTCAAAATGTCTAGCACCATCAATGGCAGCCAATGTGTTAACTTATTTGGTCAAAAATAAACTAGTCCAGACCCCATGAAATCTAATTGCCTTGAATGTGGCCCTTGAACATAAATGAGTTTGACTTAAGTTGCGCAAATTGTTCTGTTGCAGACAATGGCCCAGGAGTGCTCACAGCCCTGCGCCTGCCCTGCAGACCCCCCTCCCTGCCCAGTGGGTACCAGCTTGGTACTCGATGGCTGCGGTTGCTGTAAAGTGTGTGCCAGGCAATTAGGAGAGCCCTGCAATCTTCTCGAGCCCTGCGACCACCACAAGGAGCTCTACTGTGACTACGCACTGCTGAGTGACACAGACACTGGCATCTGCATGGGTAAATATTGTCCATTACTTTTAAGGCAGGGTAACTACAGTGGTACCTTTACTTAAGAAGGTCTCTACATACAGAATGTTCAGGTTAAGACTCGCCTCAATGGGAAAATATTGCAGTATGGCTGGCACTTGCAGCTCCCAGACTTGACGGAACGTAACATACTTACAGCTGCTATGCAATTGGCTATTGCCTAGCATTTCCCGGCATCCAATTGGCTAAGAGGGACCTATACTGTATGTGTATGTGTGTATCCCAGCGACCTCTTCATTCGCCCCTCATGTTTAGACAGCTTTACATGAGTGTAATAACTTTGAGTCTTTATTCTTATTTTTTTACAATATGCAAAACTCAGATTTTATGTTTATTTTGCAATAATCTAATTGTAACATATATTTGTGACATATTTTGATGCATTTTTATGCATTATAAAAGGTTTACGCCTGAATTTTGGGGGGCTTGGAACGGATTTGGGCATTTACATGGAAAATACGTCTCTACTTCCAGAATTTTCAAGTTAAGAAACTACTTCCAGCACCAAATACATTTCGTAAGTAGAGGTAACACTGTATTATCATTTTTATAGCAGTTAAAAGTGGTCCATATAGCAAGGTTGATGAAAACGGAAAAAAATGATGAAAAGTACAATTGAGAAACCAGTTTAGTTAACTGAAATACAAATCAATTTTAATTAATAGTATTATATTAATATATGTTTGATTTGATTTTTATTCATTTAATAATAATTAACTAATAAGTAGGGCTGTCAAAATTATCGCGTTAACGGGCAGTAATTAATTTTTTAAATAATCACGTTAAAATGTTTGACGCAATTAACGCACATGCCCCGCTCAGGTTAAAATGACAGCAGTGTAATGTCCGCATGTTACTTGTTACCTGTTTTTTGTATTTTGGCGCCCTCTGCTGGTGCTTGGGTCCAAATGATTTTATGGGTTTGGGGCGTGAGCATGGTGTAATGACATCAACAATGAAAAGCCACTAGTTTATTTTTTTGGTTGAAAATTTTACAGATTTTAATAAAACAAAAACATTAAGAGGGGTTTTAATATAAAATTTCTATAACTTGTACTAACATTTGTCTTTTAAGAACTACAAGTTTTTCTATCCATGGATCGCTTTAAGAGAATGTTAATAATGTTAATGGCATCTTGTTGATTTATTGTTGTAATAAACAAATACAGTACTTATGTACCGTATGTTGAATGTATAAATCCGTCTTGTGTCTTATCTTTTCATTCCAACAATAATTTACAGAAAAATATGCCATATTTTATAGATGGTTTGAATTGCGATTAATTACGATTAATTAATTTTTAAGCTGTAATTAACTCGATTAAAAATTTTAATCGTTTGACAGCCCTACTAATAAGCTTATTGTCACAATGATAAAATTGATACTAAAACTGATAAAAACTACACTAAAATAGTTCAAAAATTGGAAACTGATACAAACTAGCAAATCTTCTCTAAAATAATTCAATCGAATTGAATGATACATATAAGAGATGTTTAATTAAAAACTAAATTAATTGAAATATTTAAAAAATATATATATACAGTATATATATTATATATATATGCAGTATATATTATATATATATGCAATATATATATATATATATATATATATATATACATACATACACATACGTATATATATTTATAAATATATACACATACGTATATATATTTTAATAACTGTTTTTAAGCACTTCAAATGTAACACTGTAATTATGATATGTTTTAAAATGTTACTGTTCCACCAAATTATTTCTAAAACAAGAACAAAGCAGAAAATGGTTGTTTTTATTAAATGCTTCGTTAAGTGAGTCCACTCAAATCCCGCTCAAGCTGATCGCTTACTCACAATGAGTTACCGTAACAACTGTTTAACAAGTTAAAGGATGATTGACACATGCGGCGCTTTGAAGTTTTGGCTTCCCGACATCTCTGGCAAGATCAAACCTTAATGTCTGTCAATCATCGTTAACTTTAATAAGCAACTCCAGTGCACTGTCTGTCCAAGAAAAGGAGCAGGAAGGAGAGTGAGACTACGTGATCGATCAGGACAGCTCATCTGTATTTATTTATTTTTTTGATTGAAAAAAAAAATCCACAGTGGACAGAAGGTGCAAAGTTTGAAGCGTGAAGTAGCGATCACTGTATATCAAACAAATAACAAAACGCACTGTAATAACTAGGGTTATCCGGTATTATCAGGAGGCTGACACTATTGGGTGAAATGAGATGCTTGGGATTTGTTAACTGAGGGAAAGACCCCAATCACTCTTGGTGTACAAATAAAATGAACAATAAATGAAAAATAGTGAATCATAAATTCATCATATTTAACTACTGCATTAGCAGAAAGAAATAGTAAGAAATAAAACACATAATTTCTAATTAGAAATCTGTGCAAAAGCCCAGCAAAATGCATCTTGTCACTCATTTCTTGGGCTATTGTCTGGTCCCATGATTGTCTGCCATTAAGCACTGTGCGAGCCATAAGTAATATGGCAGTGCCTTACTGACACTTTGCACTTGCCAGGATTATCTGAGAGAGAACATGATAAAAAAAAACTGATGTTTGCACTATTTTAAGTTGAATAAGAAATATAGTGATGCTGGCCCTTTCCCCCCCATAACTTCAGTTGGAGTTGTTCTCTTATTTTTCACAGGATGTTAATTTTATTTTTTTTTTTAAACCTTGAAATTGTTACATTAATCCTTTTTAAAGAATCAATGTGGGCATCATGATACAATTAGCCATAATATGTCAAGTCCACGACCTAATATATTGGTATCGGTTTCATATCGGTATCGGAATTTTGGCATTGGACAACATCATTCTTGGACAGATCTATACTCAACGATATTGGATAAAACCAAAAACTATACTGTAAGAAACCTTATAATAAAGCTGTAATAGTTATGCCCAAATCCATCTCTGACACTCTTTGAGCTCTATTGGTTATAAGGTTTATCCCCTACCTACATTGTGTCCCCTTAGCTTGTAATGCTACCTATAGCTAGGTATCATATACAGTAACAATAGTTAATACTGTACAAGTAGCAAACTCTAAATGAGCATACATTTTTGGTGTCAAAATGATGTCAATGTGGATACAGTAAACTGACACAGTACATTTTATTATTAGCTTGATAAAGAGTTTTAGTGAAAGCTTTGCGATTCCTCACCTAAAAAGTATACGCTACATGCCGTATATAGATTTTATTAAGTAGGCTTGGAATTTCTGATCAATGAAAAAAATTGGGTTAATTTGTATTTACAGTAATAAGTATACGTAAGTATCATCAAATGCAGGTTAAATATGCTGCACCACTGTCCTTGTGTTTTATTAGTAGCAGTTGGTCAAACTCTGTTTTGATATTTGTCCGCAGCTCAAGAAGGTCTGCCGTGTGACCTGGGTGGAGTCATCTACCACAGCGGGGAATCCTTCCAACCAAGCTGTAAACACCAATGCGTGTGTATGAATGGCGAGATCGGATGTGTGCCGACGTGTCCCGGTAACGTCAGGTTGCCGTCCCCCGACTGTCCGTACCCTCGCCGCATCAACATTCCGGGAAAGTGCTGTGAGGAGTGGGTGTGTGACCAGACGCCTCAGGACCACCTCTATGAGTCAGTGATGGGTGGTAAGTACAAGCTTTGTCACATAATCCATACAGTATGCATTACCAGAATGTAATTACACATAAGAGTATTACTAAAGCATGGCAACTATGTGCTGTCTGCACATACGTAAATACTGGTGATATTTTCCCCTGACAGGAGCCTCTCAGATTCATCCACTGCCTTCTTCACAAGCCATCCCAGGATTCAGAGAGGTGCCCGTTCACGGGCCACAACCAGAGAGTCCCAGAGATAACTGTATAGTCCAAACGACAGAGTGGAGCGAGTGCTCGGCCAGCTGTGGCATGGGGGTCTCATCCCGCATTACTAACGACAACCAGCGCTGTCAGCTGGAAAGACAGACAAGGGTCTGTTTGATTCGACCCTGTGACACCCAGCAGGAGAAAGAAATTAAGGTTTGTTAACATCTTTGTTTTGGGAATTGCTTGGGGAATAATTGAAGACAGAATGGCGAATGCGTGAGTTGGGGTTGTCGAGCAGAAGAATTTTCTAATTAATTAAATTTCTAATTAATTTTCTAATTAAATAATTAAAACTTTGGAATCTTGATTTAACAGTGTGGTTTTTGGCAGCCCTTTTAATTTTTGTCTTAGTCTTTTGGATGAAAATACTTATTAGTCTTAGTCATATTTTAGTCATTTCAAAATGTTGTCCTTAGTCTAGTTCTATGAAATCTCATACAATTTTCGTCTAGTTTTACTCGACAGTTAGTCCAAAAAAAAAAAAAGGTTTCCAACAATTTCAAATGAACATAGACCGACGAGCACATATTCTAGCGCCTACAAGGACACACAAAATTTGTGTACATTATTTTCAATTAAACCTACCTAGAAGCATTGAACTCTGTTAAAAAAAAAGATGTCTCAGCCTTTAACATCCCCTAGACTTAATGACCAGAAAAGCCAATTGTTTCTGCCTTAGAATCATAGGCGTAGTTTCACTTTTTTTTTGGGGGGGGGGGGGCTCTTTACATGTTGATGACCCCGAAACGCAATGTCAGCAATAAAATTAACTTGCAAGAATATAATAAGTTGAAAATGAGCGTTTTTTTGTTTACCAGCATTCTTGAGGGCAATTCTAAATCAGGCTGTAGGACAGCTATACTTTTCGCCAAGATCGTCATCCATTGAATATGGTACGGCCACCGGTGTTGTGCCAATGTAGTCACCCCCGTCAAAAATTGTATCCCCTGGGCGGAGCCACTGCGCTGTACTGATTTGCTTGATTTCCGTGTTTTGGTGATGTATCTACGAGGTTTTTAAAAAATGGCCTATCCATCAAAAACAACTTTTTTTCCCTGTCGTATAATGTAACATACGTACTGAACGTAAAAAAGGCAATGTTTTACTGTTCTAAAAATTACATATATCCATCTTGCCTCTTCGGTCCTCAGGTGGTTTTGGCTAAGCAATGCAAATGACCATCTAATGTGCTAGTCACATGATGTGTTCGAAGAATAAATTTGACCCATTATAAAATAACTTTTGTTCATTTCATTCATTTTTGTTGTTTGTTTTAATGCTTTACAACTTTTACAGACAATATTTTAAGGGAAAACTCTTAATTTTAAAATCATATATAAGTCAATCACATGCAATTGAGCGAACGCTTGAAAAAAATGCCTCAACAGCGAAAGCGCTTTTCAACTTCGTCCACTCCACCGTGATGCTCACTGGGGTTACTGAAAAAAAAAAAAAAACACAAAATAAATAACGCACGTTAATAACCAAACTTTAAGCCCCACCCTCTCAAATAAGTCCATCCCTTCCATCCTCAAAGAAATCCTCGCTTCAGAGCGCCAAATTTAAATAAGCAAGTTACTCTGCCCCACCCTGTATATAAAAGAGAATGTTTTTCTTTGGTAGGAAAAACAACATTTAACAATACCGGACAGTTTCAACCTTAGTCTTTGGCCACAGTTGTAGACAGTATGAGCATACAGATTACTGACGCCATGATATTTTTTTTCCATAGCGAGGCAAGAAATGCGTGCGGACACCTAAGGCCCAAAGAGGGATGCACTTCGAGTTGTCAGGCTGTACCAGCACCAGGCTATACAAACCAAAGTTCTGCGGCGTTTGTACGGACAACCGATGCTGCACGCCTCACACAACCATCACCGCTGAGGTGGAGTTCCGCTGCCCAGAGGGAGACGTGTTTAGGAAAAAAATGATGTTCATCAAAACGTGCTCTTGCCACTTTGACTGTCCGCGGGACAATGACATCTTCCTAGCTTCCAACACACGGAGGATGATCGGTGACTATGACCACAACATGTGATATTAAGAAGGCCTTTTATAATGATCGCATCCTGCCGCACCTTTTGCCCCAGTCTGACCACTACACAAATATTCAATCAATCTAAAGCCAGCCTACAGTAATTTGTTGCTGTACATTATTATAGCAGATGACTGTGTCTAGAGTCGGTACAATTTGGCTCATCAAGTTTTGCCCTTAAAGATTTTGAACCATTGACTCTTAAGGAATGTCTCCTCAAGTCTGACAATGCACACAGGATGTGTAGTTGGTGAAAAGACTGTCATATGCTATTGTAGTTAGTATATTTGGTCCAAAGGAAAAGTATTCAGGGTAATCCATTTGTTCAAACTAACTACAACTAGTCACTGATGGTGTCGTGGACTTTGTGCAGGTTTTGTGGGTTTAATTCCCACTCAGAGACAGTGTGAATGTGGATGCGGATGGCTGCCAGTCTCCATGTGATTGAATCGTGACCAATTCAGGGTCTACTTGCCTTTCGGATAGAACAGGGGTGTCAAATGTACAGTCCGCATGCAGAATAATTTAGTGTGTGGTTATCAGTCAGCACAAACTATTAAAGCCGAAAGCAATATGGCATATGTAGTAAACAAGATGAGAAAACAAAACTTACCAAGCAGCACCTGACATGTGTCTTACAAAAGTCTGGAGCACACTTGCTTATTCACCAGCCGGTGAGTAAGCCTGTGTGTGGGGGCGGGTTTTGGCGCAGCACGTCACATGAGTGACACATCCAAACACTATTATGATGAGTGCTAACTACACATACGTTAAGATAATGTCATACAGTGGGGCAAATAAGTATTTAGTCAACCACTAATCGTGCAAGTTCTCCCACTTGAAAATATTACAGAGGCCTGTAATTGTCAACGTGGGTAAACCTCAACCATGAAAGACAGAATGTGAAAAAAAAAAAAGGAAAATCACATGTTTGATTTTTAAAGAATTATTTTGCAAATCATGGTGGAAAATAAGTATTTGGTCAATAAGTTCATCTCAATACTTTGTTATGTACCCCTTTGTTGGCAATAACGGAGGCCAAACGTTTTCTGTAACTCTTCACAAGCTTTTCACACACGGTTGCTGGTATTTTTTCCCATTCCTCCATGCAGATCTCCTCTAGACCAGTGATGTTTTGGGGCTGTCGTTGGGCAACACAGACTTTCAACTTCCTCCACAGATTTTCTAGGGGTTGCAATCTGGAGACTGGCTAGGCCACTCCAGGACCTTGAAATGCTTCTTACGAAGCCACTCCTTTGTTGCCCTGGCTGTGTGTTTGGGATCATTGTCATGCTGAAAGACTCAGCCACGTCTCATCTTCAATGCCCTTGCTGATGGAAGGAGATTTTCACTCAAAATCTCTCGCTACATGGCCCCATTCATTCTTTCCTTTAAACAGATCAGTCGTCCTGGTCCCTTTGCAGAAAAACAGCCCCAAAGCATGATGTTTCCACCCCCATGCTTCACAGTGGGTATGGTGTTTTTCGGATGCATTTCAGTATTCTTTCTCCTCCAAACACGAGAACCTGTGTTTCTACCAAAATGTTCTATTTTGGTTTCATCTGACCACAACACATTCTCCCAGTACGATCATCCAAATGCTCTCTAGCGAACCGCAGACGGGCCTGGGCGTGTACTTTCTTTAGCAACCTTTGTTACTGTGGTCCCAGCTCTCTGTAGGTCATTCACTAGGTCCCCCCGTGTGGTTCTGGGATTTTTGCTCACCGTTCTTGTTATCATTTTGACGCCACGGGGTGAGATCTTGCATGGAGCCCCAGATCGAGGGAGATTATCAGTGGACTTGTATGTCTTCCATTTTTCTAACAATTGCTCCCGCAGTTGATTTATTTACACCAAGCATTTTACCGATTGCAGATTCAGTCTTCCCAGCCTGGTGCAGGTCTACAATTTTGTCTCTGGTATCCTTCGTCAGCTCTTTGGTCTTGGCCATAGTGGAGTTTGGAGTGTGACTGACTGAGATTGTGGACAGGTGTCTTTTATACCGATAATGAGTTAAAACAGGTGCCATTAATACAGGTGACGAGTGGAGCCTCGTTAGACCTCATTAGAAGAAGTTAGACCTCTTTGACAGCCAGAAATCTTGCTTGTTTGTAGGTGACCAAATACTTATTTTCCACTCTAATTTGGAAATAAATTCTTTAAAAATCAAACAATGTGATTTTCTGGGGTTTTTTTCCACATTCTGTCTCTCATTGTTGAGGTTTACCCATGTTGACAATTACAGGCCTCTCCAATGTTTTCAAGTGGGAGAACTTGCACAATTAGTGGTTGGTTAAATACTTATTTGCCCCACTGTATCCCTCTTCTAGAGTGCCAACAAAACTGAAAAGGATTTTACAACATTTATACAAATCAGTGACAACGGACAAAATTGTCAAATGTATCATTTTCAACTTTTTCCCAGTTTAAAAATAATTTCCAACCATGGCCACATACTGGCCACATACAGACAAGTCGGTGCACAAGTGTGTATTGATGTGCCCAACGAATATTTGTAATTGACAAAAAGCCACAACCATGTGGAGATGCTGAAAGACTGCGGGTGTCCCATAGATAACCCCCAAAGTGTAGTTTAATTTTCCTTGTTGGGACTCATTTGGTCCATGATAAAACGTATATTTGTATCTTCCATCCTGAATGGTCCAAAGACACACTTATAGCATGCACGACTAAGTGTTGCTGATAAAGTTGATGATGTCAAATGTATTAAAAAAAAAAAAAAATCATAAGACAAGTTTGGCAGCCAGCAAACACGAAACTATTGTGAATGCTTTGAGACTATGTACAGTTTTGTACTATAATTTATCTTTAATGCTGACTGTATATTGTATATGATATTGTTCAAGTTTTTCCACTGTAACCACCTGACTAAGATACTGAGTACTTGTCTTTTGCACTTTTGTCTCTTTTTCCTCAATAAACAAAGTATATTTTTATAGATATGGTGTTGTCATTCATGCCAGTAAACCCGTAGTTACTGCGGTCTTTCCAGATTAGCGTACCGCACAAATGCTATTTTTAGACCACGATGTCGCCACCGTAACCCGGAAGTGGGTCAACATAGATGCGGCCTCGCATACAACTCATGTTATTACTACTTGTTTTCTGCCGGTAATTTTTCAAAAAAGAACATGCCGAGTAAACACTTCTGCTATGGAACTTGTAGAAACGACTCAAGACATTACGACATATGAAGGATGTTTTCTTAATACGTTTCCTGAAGCCAAAAAAGAAAAAAATGTGAACAGTGGATCAACTTGCACGGACGTCCAAAAGACCAGTTTAACGCCAGCAAGGTGAAGCCATTCACCTTCATATGCAGTAAACATTTTGTTGGGAGCCATGTTCCTGCAGAAGATGAAAAGGGAAGCCATTTTGATATTTTTACTTAATTTTTAGCGTGGTGTTTTGTCGTGCTGCTTCTGTCTGACAATGAATGACCTGAAAAAAATTAAAATGGTACCTGACTGCCACTTTTGTTACATTTTCTGTTTAAAAAAAACAACTTTAGTAAGGGGGAAGAGTAAATAAATTATAGAATTAAGTTTTGTAATAATTGAAAAAAATTAAAAGTGTTTGTTAGCTGTCATTGAGTAGCATTTGCGATCGCCACACAAAAATAGCAATGTAAATTACCCTCAAGAATGGTCAGAGACGTAAGACAACCAGAGGATATAATATATAAGAAAGACAGGGCATATGTTGGGTAAAGGATAGATTTTTGAAACAGGAGAATGTCATTGTCAGAGATGAAAGGCAATGCACACAGGAAAAAGGTGTCGATAAAAGAGCTACCTCTGGACCAGGTCTGCTCTTTTCCCCGTCTTTTTCAGCCCTAGCCACTCAAACGATCTCTTGAACTGAATTTGTATGTTCTTCCACATCTTTACCAGTGAATTTGGCACCAGGGACATAATTTTCGGACAGAACTGGTAGGTTTAGCTCAGTAAACATCTCGTTCGTACACTATTTACATACATTTAGCATTGGGACAAATGCGAGCTTGATCCGCCGAGCAACAATTGCTAACGTAATGAATATTAATGAGCAAAAGTAACATGTTGCGTGCGGTACGCCATTGGAGGACATTTTATTCATTTAATTGTTGGAATTTGACCTCGTCGCCAGATTGCCGGAATCACCCCAGCCAAACCGCCGGAATCGTGCTAGCACATTTCCAGCGTCCTAGGCCAACGCAATCCCAACAACCCGGTGAAAAGGCCAAACTCCGAGCCTTCACCTTAGTTTTAACCCCTTGAACTGACTCCATTTTAAAAGCTAGAAGAAAGCTTTGGCACACAAGTTGACATTTTATTCCAAGTCAACAGCCATCAGAGAGCAAGGCAAAAACATCAAACAGATGAAGACGAAGGCTGGATCCAGGGTCACCATATCACAGCTCAGCAAAAGATTCCTGAGAACAAACAGCACTAGCTAAAGAATTCAGTTTTTTGAAGGCTTTTGTGGGGTGGGCTGTGGGCCAGAAGAAGGGTGTGTTTGGGAGTCGATTAGGCTAATTGTCTGTTGCAGATTGGGCAGAGGAGTCCGTGTGTCACTGTTGCCAAGACAACCAGAATTGGAGATTTCGTCAGCCTCAGCGCAAAAAGAGCGCCGAGTGTTCACATTCTCAATCGTGGATTCTTCGTGTTATCAGACGATGCTTGTGGCACGACAGGATGTCCTGCCATTGTTCTGGACTGTCCATTGTTGACCCCAGGAGAGCTGATGGCTGATGGCGGGATTTGGTGGTCCAGACGTGGACTCGTCTTGGCCATCACTTGCTTGTGTCGCTCTCTTAGCGTCAACCTCACTCAGTCAGCTGCGTGGCGCGCTCGTTGGGCTCCTGTAGTCAACAGGCATCCTTAAGTTGTTATGCCGTTATCTGCCCGTTGTCTTGGCGCTGCAAATTCCAATCACACCAACTACTCATACTATGAGGTATGACAGCTAGCCGACATAGTAACCCGAACCGAGCGGCATTTCCTTATTACTTATTCTCGCCTTTCGAAGCAAAAAAATCACACAAAACTACCCCAGATCATGTCACACGGTTGCGGGGTTGTCAATTGCCTTGATCGGCCACCCGCAAGAATGTTACAGCTCATTGTTCCCCTGCTGCGGGCAGGAGTGCACGTTGCTGGGGAAGCAGCTGGAAAATCACAACCGGACAAACTGACCGACATCGGAGCAGCGCTTAGCTGCCCGAGCCCAACCCGGGGATAGTGGTCTATTGCCGGGCACACAAAGAGGGCAGAGGGGGCTGGAAGTCTGGACGATATGGAGAACCGCACGAGCATAAGCCGAGTATAGCGCTCTCCCGGCGGGCATGCGAAGAGGACCGAGGGGGATGTGCGACAAGCCGCCGGTCGTCCGCCGAGTGGCCTTCTCGGTGGACAAGGAGCATTCCAGCCACAAAATGCAAACCAACTCCTTATTAAAACGTGTGCCACGATTCCAGTATTTGACATAGTAGAAAACACTTAGCTTACTCACTTTCTTGTTGGTCCAATGGTCCCACGGTTGTCGGACACGTTTTAGCCATTATCCGCGGTGAACGGGAACTTTTTGAAACCCAAAAAGGCTCACACGCCTCTCCCTGGTGCCGCAACAAAACCCTGCAGCACATTTGATTGACGTGATGCGAAAAATAAACGAATTAGTCCGCAAAATCAGACGAATCCACAGTTCATTTGCATGCTATAAAGCTGTTTTGGTGAGCAGTGTTGGGAATAACGCCGTTATTTATATATATATATATATACATACACATATATATATATATATATATATACATACACATATATACATATATACATATATATATATATATATATATATATATATATATATATATATATATATATATATATATATATATACATACACATATATATACATATATATATACACATATATACACATATATATATATATATATATATATATATACATATATACATATATATACATATATATACATATATATATATTAAGAGTGTGACAATATCTCGATACAGCGATATATCGCGATATTTTGCAACCCGATGGGTTATCGATATGCTCCCGCCAAGAATCGATACTTTTATTTAACATATTGGCCATACAATGGAGTATGGATGCTGTAAACTGCTCAATGTTTGTTGAGCAATTCCTTGGCGGTCCGCTAGGGGCGCTCGGGAGTGGCGGTGAGGGTAAAGAGCGCACAAGTTGTCTAGAGAAGAAGAGAGGAAGCTCCAAGTGGGTTGAAAAAATAAAAAAGCTCCGTGAGAACGGTGGAGGAAAAAATGAGAAAAATATTGCTACAAATCACACATGGGGACACACTTTAGATTTTACACCAACAAGAAAGGAAGTAAGGTGAACAAGGACTTTGCTGTATGCAAAAATTGTCTAAGAAAAATAAGTTTCACTGGGAGCTGGTGACGTAATGGACACCGGAGAGTGTGAGCTTCGCTTTCATCACTTGAGGTAAGAAAGTTTTGCAATGTAATTGACTTTTTAATTTACGTGTATTATTTTGATGACATTTGGTGTTGAATGATATCAAATAAACCAGGACCCTAAACTGGATGAAAATGAATATCGAACAAGCCCACGTGAATTTACCGATTTATTTGAGAACCAATTTCCATCTAGTTTACTACACAAACTGTTATTACTGTCATTTTGATACAATAAGCTATAAAAATGGTTTGAATAGGTTCCAAGATATATAAAGTGATGTGCATGATAATTAATGTAGCCTACATATTAAAAATAGGGAATTATTGAATTTTTAATTTCTATACATTCAATTCATATTTTTTTTTAAATTCAATACTTCCAACACAAAACAAATCAGGATTTCAACTCAAACGCTATGAAGTAGCTAATATTTTTTGTTTTATTTTGTTCTTTTTAAGGTGATGAAGACTGTGACTGAGCAAGTCTGACATCTTAAATGCTGAAGCAGATAGCGGAAGTGCTCAAACCAAGCAACAAAGGTCATATACGAAGAAAAGACCCACCAATTTTATCATTGCCCCACTCCAAGCTCATCTGCTGACACCTACGGCACTTTTTATTTATTTTTTTTTTTAAAGATTTAAAACTTTAAAGAAATTAAGGGTGCCATTCATCATGATCTCTCCAAGCGATATCAATGGTCGTGGTTGGTTTCCTCTATATGTGCAGGGGCACAATTTGCAGTAGATTTATATTTTACAGCAATGTTGCACAGAAAAGGTGTCACTGTTTAATAAATGACTTAAACAGTATTTTTTCTATTTCTAAATATCTTTTTTTTTTTTCCGTTTCAACAGTTGTATCGTAGAATGTCATGTATCCAATTTCTGACCAATATATCGATAATCGCTGTATCGTGATGTCATCGTATCGTGAGCCGTGTATCGCGAATCGTATCGTATCGTGAGGTGCCCTGAGGTTCCCACTCCTAATATATATGTATATATATGTATATATGTATATATGTGTATATATATATATATATATATATATATATATATATATATATATATATTAGGGCTGTCAAACGATTAACATTTTTAATCGAGTTAATTACAGCTTAAAAATTAATTAATCGTAATTAATCGCAATTCAAACCATTTATAAAATATGCCATATTTTTCTGTAAATTATATATATATTCTGTAAAATAAATTGTTGGAATGGAAAGATAAGACACAAGATTGATATATACATTCAACATAAGGTACATAAGGACTGTAGTGGGCATTTCACTCTACTGTCATTTAAATCTGTCTATGCTGTCCTCACTCCGAAGCGTCTACTTTTTCCAAAGCTAGACTGCTAGTGAACAACGCCTTAATAATCAGACTTCTTTCTTTTTCATCTGATTTATTAATAAAATGGCCTCAAACCATTGTCCTCTTTAGACCGTCGTAAAACTACCAAAAAAAAGTACACAAGCATTGCATTAGCAACAACGTTAGCTTAGCACACTATAGAGGTTCACAAAACATAAACAAAAAGCGTCTCATACAAAAAATATAACATTTCGCTTACTAACATAATATGTACATTATTTACAACAACCATACTTACGGACAAATCTTGTCCAAGGATCATATAAGCACAACATTACAACGTAGGCGTCAGCCCGAGACATCGTGCAGCCATATTGAACTGGCAAGAAAACAATAAACCATGTCGCAAAGCGACCACAAGAGTTCGCTGTTAGACAGCACAAAAAGCCTTGCTGTAAAACTTACCAAAAGGCAGAATACTGTCTGAGCGGGACATGTGCGTTAATTGCGTCAAATATTTTAAGGTGATTAATTAAAAAAATTAATTACCGCGCGTTAACGCGATAATTTTGACAGCCCTAATATATATATACATGTATATTATTTACTGTATTTATAATTTTTCAGTATCGGGTTAATCTAACTAATTATTTTTTCTGCCGTTACAACGCCGTTACCGTTACTGACGATCAAAAGCGGTGCGTTACTTACTTTGAATAAATTGAAGAAACTACCAGCCATAGCGAGTCTACTCTTCTCTGTTTATTTGTCATCCAAGACTTGGGGTGCGTTCAGGTTCATGGCAATGAAAATAGTAAACACACATATCCTACCTTTGCAAGAACGATGGAGTTGCCGTTTGATACGGTCATAATGTGCAGGTCCTGCAACCATCCGCAGCAAAACTTTTTGTAGCTTTGTAGCTATTTGTAATTTCGTGTAATTTCTGATCGGTCGGAAAATTTGACAGAACACCGGGCATTTGAAGAGGGGAATAAGCCGAGCATACTAGTAGTGCTCTCCTGGCGGGGGGATGTGCGACAAGTCGCCGGTTGTCGGCCGAGGGGACATGGAGTATGTCAAAAAATGCAAGCCACCTGTATATTAAAATAATCCCAGTATTTGACATAATACAAAGCATGAGGTTTACTTACTTCCTCATATGTCCCATGGTCCCACAGTAGTAGGGCTTATTTTGGCCAATATCCACCGGTGAATAGGAACCTTTTGAAACCCCAAAAACGCCTCTCCCTCGTACAGCAAGATTTTTCTGCAGCCGTTTGGCTGGCGTGATGCGAAAAATAAACTATTAACCTGCAAAATCAGCTGAATCTTTAGTCCATACAACAGTACGGCTGTATAGTGAAGAGGACTCCTTCTTCCGTACACGTCAGAGCGCCCTCTTTCTCAACTTGAGACTGTTGCCGGAAGTCACTCATTTTCATGGCGCGGGATTAAAAAAACTAAATAAATATAGCGGTCGCTTCCACACACATTCAAGTGGTCCATTTCATTCAGGAGCATAAAATACCACGTGTATTATGAAATAAACATGCTTTTTCGTGTCACAGGCACTTTAAATCTCAAATAAATCAGTGAAATTTAACCATCATATATTGGGGTGTTATTTACTTAATTGTCATCTCTTGTAACCGTGGGATCATTCGCTTGAATAGATATGGCGGAAAACACTCAGGTGACTTGAAGTTCTGCTCCGAGACCCCCAATTTGGCCAATTTTCAAAATTGTCCTATATGCATGTAAGATACAGGGGTTGCGTTAACCGAATATTTTCCGTCGTTGACCGGTTTTTTTAAACGGTGACAGAAAAAACTGAAGTCCATCTGTCATTTTGACAGGTTGCAATTCACACCCCAGACCACAGGGTGGCGAGTGAGCATATTAATTAGCTATTGTCTCTCTTGATGCATGACGTTGTTGGCCTTACTCGGAAAAATGTCAAGGCAACTGAGTGTCCGAAGTTTCTTTAAAAAGCCCCAAAACGACGATGGTGTTGATAAAAAAGAGGACTGATGCAGTGGAGGATGAAGGACAAACAAGCAATCAGCCCTCGGCAACTACTGAGCGAGCAAGCGGCAGCAAGGAGGAAGGTGTGAGACTGTGTTCAGGCCACAGCAGGTGAACTGTTAATTTCATTGTTCCGTATGTAGCCTACCTACTGGGGCCACAGTCAGCTGTTTTTGTCACTGCGGAGAAAAAGTTACATATTCATCTGCTTGATGTGTGATGGCACGGTGTGGATTCTCTGTTAAGCTTGTTCGGACAGAATATTAATTAAAAATGAATGAAAACTAAATACTATTGAATATGTCATTATTATCATTTTAAAAATTTAAGTGACGGGTAAAAATAGATTATGACCGGATTTTTATGACCCTGTCAGTCAAAATGACAGAAAACAAAAAAGTCTAGCGCAACTTCTGGTGTGATTCATCATTGGAAAGCTGAAAAATCTCAATTTTCTGGGGGAAGAAAAATTAAGAATGGGAGGGCATTTTTTTTTTTTTTTTTTAAAGAATTGTTTTTAAACAGCAAAAGCCTATCTGGAGGAGACAGCACGCGAGAGCAGAATTACAGACGCTATGACTTTAACGAAATATTATCACGTACTTACTTTGTTTTAATCCCAAAACTCCATGTAGCATGTATCACTGAGTGCCAAGACACAGCTGTGAATGGCTACAGCTGGATTTTTGGGGGATTTTATGGATGAAACATGGTAATATAACAAGCATCGCAATGCAGAAATCGTAGACATCAAGGAGTGGTCAAGATTTTCTTTTTCATATATTTACCGTTTTAAATGTCTTTTTTCAATTTTTCTTTGTTTGGATCGAATATTTATCATCTAACATATTGGAGAAAATGCGATAGTAACAACAACATAAATACAATTAAGTGATAGTTATGAGGTAAATATCCATGACTTTTTTACAGACACCATTTTTTTCATTGTGACATAATTTGTTTAAAAGTTTAAAATATGTGAATGAATAATTTTTTAAAGTCTGTTTCATTTTTAAACGAAATATGAGACATCAATTAATGATTCTAAGCTGAAAACGACAGACATTTTGAATAATAAATATAATTGATTACCTTCTTTTTATGGCTAGGTTGAAACAAAAGCAGCTGCGAGACGTCTGTAAACAGGGGTTTTCAGGGTAAAACGACAAATCAAAAATAGTTCGGAGGCTTAATGCGCCATGAATCTCCTATGCTAGCATATAGACATATTGTTCTTTCAAACACAACAGTTAAAATACAGCAGTTTCTTTTAAAGAGGATTACAAGAGCAGAAACTGCTTTTTTAGTCTTGTATGTGTTTTCCGCCATATATAATTGATGGTAGCTTTTAGGTGGGCTTTAGGGGGCGCACGCATACACTCGAGATTCGACTCATTATGTATTACCTCTGCGTAGGGGCTGCAGGCAGAGGTGTGGATGGCAGCTGTTGTATGTGCAGCTCCTGATGCAATGAATGCGCCGCCTTTGTAAGTTTGTTTCCACGGTGTGCGTTCACGTTGACAAATGACGGGCGGTATGGACCTCACAAGAGGGTGTGGGTTTGCACGTTTGGAGAACAGAGGGCGCTCTCACAGTGATTCTGGATGCGGCGCTTGGGAGGGCACATGCATTACTAACATAATGATGATCATGACTTAATAATCTAGATAAGGGCACTTGCTCGGTTAAGAGGGTAAAGGGCCTGTGCCTGAGCACCACCTGGGGTCTATGTGTGCACGCCACTGTATTTGAGGTATTGGAGCCCAGCTCCAACCACTATTATCTCACTGCGTGCGCGAGTAGGTTTTGGTGCATGAAAGCTGCTGGATGTTGCTGCTGTCTGTTTTGTGCTAGCTTTTGCTGCAATGCGATCACCTCATCTGCCCTGCCTGCTCCATCCAGACTGATACAGAACCAGCTCAGAGCGCAGTCATTTCGTCTACAACTCCGCATCAGGACTATTGATGCACATACAAGCCATGGACCGTGTACTTAAATGTGGCATTATCCTAAAGGCTGAAAAAATGATGGCAGGGATAAACTTATAAGATAGTCGGTGTGTATTTTGAAGGCTTGACTCGTTTCCGGTGTTCATGTGAGCTTGACGCAGCAGCGCTTGAGCCGCGGCGACCACTCCCACGCATAATCACACTGCGTGGACGTGGGGTCCTCCTGGTGATGGGATGTGACGTGATGCCGGCCGGCCGGCAACATCAGGCTTTTATAGCCGGCAAGCAGAAATGTAAACTGCTGAGTGGATGAGTAATAACATTCTTACTGCAGGAGAAGAGGATCAAAATTAAAGGTATAGACACTATCCACTAACATTTTTTTAATGTATTTATTTTTGACTGCAGCATAACTGCATTAGAGCTGGTTGACATCTCTTTTTTCATTATCAGTATTAAATGTACTATTATTGTTGTTACTATTATACATATTTTTTATTATGATCATTATTTGGTTTGTTGTTCCACTTCAGCAAGTGTTTGAAGATAAATATAGGAGGTAAAACTTTACTTTGTAGTGCTGTGCTATGAACACTTCAATATATTACCATATTTATTCATTAATCTTTAAATTTTGAATTTGATGTATGGCAGCTTGGTA
This sequence comes from Corythoichthys intestinalis, assembly GCF_030265065.1. Lineage (NCBI taxonomy): Eukaryota > Metazoa > Chordata > Actinopteri > Syngnathiformes > Syngnathidae > Corythoichthys > Corythoichthys intestinalis. Next base: position 31,335,815 of record NC_080416.1, read on the forward strand.
ATTATCATACGGTATATGCTATAAAAATAAAACCTTGTTCAATATTTTGTCAAATCCTCCAAATTCTGCATTACTGCACTGTTACGTGGCGTACAGGGTGTGCATATCCCTGCACCACGGCTGATAAATAAATTTCTAAAGTCATGTTCTTCTTTGAAGAGCCCACAGAATGAAAGCTAATGCGACCCACACAGTTTGGCCTGTAAAACACTCCGCTCCATTTAACTCCAAAATCCCACATAGTTCACTATCTCTGCAAAGAATTCGAGTACATGATAAAACATAGATGTTTAAATGACATAATACAGGTAGTCCCTGAGTTACGACGTACTCGTTACAGTACCTTATTGTACCTCACAGTATCTTATTTTTTACTTCAGTTTATTAATATGACGTGTTCTGTCCTCACTAAATGTGAAGTTGTTCAGCTGACAGACAGCCAACAAGGCAAATTCTGCTTTTTGAAGCATTTTACTTCCTTCACTTTTGAGAATTTTTAAAGCTGTAACACACATACAGTGGGGCAAATAAGTATTTAGTCAACCACCAATTGTACAAGTTCTCCTACTTGAAAAGATTAGACAGGCCTGTAATTGTCAACATGGGTAAACCAAAACCATGAGAGGCAGAATGTGGAAAAAACAACAGAAAATCACATTGTTTGATTTTTAAAGAATTTTCCAAATTAGAGTGGAAAATAAGTATTTGGTCACCTACAAACAAGCAAGATTTTTGGCTGTCAACGAGGTCTAACGAGGCTCCACCCGTTACCTGTATTAATGGCACCTGTTCTAACTCATTATTGGTATAAAAGACACCTGTCCACAAACTCAGTCAGTCACACTCCAAACTCAACTATGGCCAAGATCAAGAGCTGTCGAAGGACACCTGAGACAAAATTGTAGACCTGCACCAGGCTGGGAGGACTGAATCTGCAATAGGTAAAACGCTTGGTGGAAAGAAATGAACTGTGGGGGCAATTATTAGAAAATGGAAGACATAAAGGACCACAGATAATCTCCCTCAATCTGGTGCTCCATGCAAGATCTCACCCCGTGGCGTCAAAATGATAACAAGAACGGTGAGCAAAAATCCCAGAACCACACGGGGAACCTAGTGAATGACCTACAGAGAGCTGGGACCACAGTAAAAAAGGCTACTATCAGTAACACAATGCGCCGCCAGGGACTCAAATCCTGCACTGCCAGATGTGTCCCCCTGCTGAAGAGAGTACACGTCCAGGCCCGTCTGCGGTTCGCTAGAGAGCATTTGGATAATCCAGAAGAGGACTGGGAGAATGTGTTATGGTCAGATGAAACCAAAATAGAACCTTTTGGTAAAAACACAGGTTCTCGTGTATGGAGGAGAAAGAATACTGAATATCATCTGAAGAACACCATACCCACTGTGAAGCACGGGCGTGGAAACATCATGCTTTGGGGCTGTTTTTCTGCAAAGGGACCAGAACGACTGATCTGTGTGAAGGAAAGAATGAATGGGGCCATGTATCGAGAGATTTTGAGTGAAAATCTCATTCCATCAGCAAGGGCATTGAAGATGAGACGTGGCTGGGTCTTTCAGCATGACAATGATTCCAAACACACAGCCAGGGCAACAAAGGAGTGGCTTCGTAAGAAGCATTTCAAGGTCCTGGAGTTGAAAGTCTGTGTTGCCCAACGACAGCCCCAAAACATCACTGCTCTAGAGGAGATCTGCATAGAGGAATGGGCCAAAATACCAGCAACTGTGTGTGAAAAGCTTGTGAAGAGTTACAGAAAATGTTTGGCCTCCGTTATTGCCAACAAAGGGTACATACAAAGTATTGAGACGAACTTATTTTCCACCATGATTTGCAAATAAATTCTTTAAAAATCGAACAATGTGATTTTCTGTTTTTTTTTATTCCACATTCTGTCTCTCATGGTTGAGGTTTACCCATGTTGACAATTACAGGCCTCTCTAATATTTTCAAGTGGGAGAACTTGCACAATTAGTGGTTGACTAAATACTTATTTGCCCCACTGTTTGTACACTTATGTATAAAACGACACACATTTTAACAATAAATCATTTGACACAAAACAATTGGTGTTGTTAGGTTTTGTGTCGGTTTTCTCCTAGTGTGACTTGTCTCTGTGATTGCCCATTGATTTCACCTGATGTGCCTTCTCCAAGTGTATCCTCCTGTGCTCACCTGTTCCTTGTTGTCTCGTTACCCCTTGTCTGCGTGTGTGTATATAAGCTCCCATTTTCTTTTCACTCGGTGTTGCGTCATTGTCAAAGTCTGTCTACGTCCATGTCCACATTCTGGTCAGCATTCTCGCGTTTCTCCAAGCCCTCGTGTTCGCCTCAGTAAGCTTTTAATACCCACGCTTTGTTAGTGACCTGAGTTTAGTTTGCTGTGTTTTTTGGGATCTCCACATTATTTGTTGATACTTTGTTATTTTTTTTTTTTTGCATGCCTTAATTAAATCATTTTGCACCGTCTACCTGCCTCGCCTCCATTTCCCAGCAATTGGGTCCACACACCACCTGCCTACCCGCGTTTTCCCTGACAGGTGTTCCATCTAATTTGATCAATGATTAAATTTAGTAGATTCAATTAGTCTATTATGCCTAAAACTCTGCTATCTTAAATGCTACAAATGCTAACGTACTTACAAGTCTCATAGCAAATCGCTGACATGTAACTCCACAAAGTGTAGCTCTAAACTTAACTATAAATGCATACACATACTGTATATTAGCTGAAACAACTTACAACCTTATATGTGCCAAACCAGGGCATAGCTGCCCTTTCTCCATGTCAGACGAGTCTGATCCTCAGTCATACAATGCAACAGTCCAGTCAGACTCAATTCTGCCACCAGAGGGCAGTGTATCCTCCATCGTTAAACAAAATACAATACTTTTGGGCGTTTTGATTGTTAATTTGAGATTTAGGGGCATTCAAATGGTTAATTCCGACTTTGGAAATTAGGGTTTCGTCGCCAGCATAGGAGCGAAACTCATTTGTAAAATTTGGGACTACCTGCAGAACATTTTCATGAGCGCACTTTTATAATTTCGCCACCAGTGTTGTTTTGGCAGCCTTTTTTGTTTTAGTCTTCTGGGTGAAAATACTTAGTAATTTGATATTTTTATCATTTCTAAATGGGTTAGTCCTATTGTAGTAATAGTCGATGAAGACTCAAAAACTTCCAGTCAGTGAAACTTTAGTCTAAAAACATAGATTTCCACCAATTTAATATGAGCATTTACTAGAATTGTCCCAGAATGACTCTTTAATCAATAATATCGTCCAATTCTGAAACTCCGATATCGATATCAAACTGATATCGATATACAGTATGCGGTCGTGGACTTATCATGGCTAATTGTATTGTGATGCCCCTCTAGATGTTTTAATAGTAATAAATGTAACAACTTCAAGATTTTTCAAATACAAATTATGTAAAAAATAAGAGCACTGCAACTGAATTTATGGAAAAAGTGCCTATATTTCATCTTCTAAACTGAAACAAATCATATACGTATATTAGGCCTGCACAATATATTGTTTGAATATCACCATCGCGATGTGCACAATAATCCTATCGCAGGATGTGCGATTATTATTATAATTTTTTTGACACGTAAACTTTTCGTTTGCTTCATAAAAGCAGCAAGTGTTCCGAGACATGGCTTCCTGTATCCCTTTTATATACAATAATCTTCATCATTTACAGATAAACCTCCTTAGCCTGGATAAAACGATAATATATGAATACAATCATATATACCTGTTTTGCAATTTTTTGGAATTTCAGTTCTTGAATAAATTAATAACACATACTGTAAATAAATACAATTAAAGTAAATTGAATCACCTTATAATGCAGCAATAAAAGATAACGGAATGTAAACTTTTTATAATGAAGAACATGATACATTTTTAAAGAATATAAAGTTAAGAAAAAAATTAAGAATACAAGGGTCAATGAGAAAAACACGGGGGAAACTCAGGAAAAACAATCTAATAAAATACTGAATGCAATACACTAATACAAAAACATTGTGAGTCAACCAGTCTTCCCAGACAGAGCTACCCAAGTCTCGGGTGAAAATTCTTTTAGTTTTTATAGTGCAATATCTATCGCAAACCCTCAGAAGATATATGAGAGAAAAAATGTGGGAAAAAAAAACAGAAAATCACATTGTTTGATTTTTAAAGAATTTATTTGCAAATCATGGTGGAAAATAAGTATTTGGTCAATACATAAAGTTCATCTCAATACTATGTTCTGTACCCTTTGTTGGCAATAACGGAGGCCAGATGTTTTCTGTAACTCTTCACAAGCTTTTCACACACTGTTGCTGGTATTTTGGCCCATTCCTCTATGCAGATCTCCACTAGAGCAGTGATGTTTTGGGGCTGTCGTTGGGCAACACGGACTTTCAACTCCCTCCACAGATTTTCTATGGAGTTGAGATCTGGAGACTGGCTAGGCCACTCCAGGACCTTGAAATGCTTCTTACGAAGCCACTCCTTTGTTGCCCTGGCTGTGTGTTTGGGATCATTGTCATGCTGAAAGACCCAGCCACGTCTCATCTTCAATGCCCTTGCTGATGGAATGAGATTTTCACTCAGAATCTCTCGATACATGGCCCCATTCATTCTTTCCTTTACATAGATCAGTTGTCCTGGTCCCTTTTCAGAAAAACAGCCCCAAAGCATGATGTTTCCACCCCCATGCCTCACAGTGGGTATGGTGTTCTTCGGCTGCAATTCAGTCTTCTTTCTCCTCCAAACACGAGAACCTGTGTTTCTACCAAAAGGTTCCATTTTGGTTTCATCTGACCATAACACATTCTCCTAGTCCTCTTCTGGATCATCCAAATGCTCTCTAGCGAACCACAGACGGGCCTGGACGTGTACTTTCTTCAGCAGGGGGACACGTCTGGCAGTGCAGGATTTGAGTCCCTGGCGGCGCATTGTGTTACTGATAGTAGCCTTTGTTACTGTGGTCCCAGCTCTCTGTAGGTCATTCACTAGGTCCCCCCGTGTCGTTCTGGGATTTTTGCTCACCGTTCTTGTTATCATTTTGACGCCACGGGGTGAGATCTTGCATGGAGCCCCAGATCGAGGGAGATTATCAGGGGTCTTGTATGTCTTCCATTTTCTAATAATTGCTCCCGCAGTTCATTTCTTTACACCAAGCGTTTTACCTAAAGCAGATTCAGTCTTCCCAGCCTGGTGCAGGTCTACAATTTTGTCTCTGGTGTCCTTCGACAGCTCTTGGTCTTGGCCATAGTGGATTTTGGAGTGTGACTGACTGAGATTGTGGACAGGTGTCTTTTATACCGATAATGAGTTAAAACAGCTGCCAATAATACAGGTAACGAGTGGAGCCTCGTTAGACCTCGTTAGAAGAAGTTAGACCTCTTTGACAGCCAGAAATCTTGCTTGTTTGTAGGTGACCAAATACATATTTTCCACTCTAATTAGGAAATACATTCTTTAAAAATCAAACAATGTGATTTTCAGTTTTTTTTTCAGTCTCTCATGGTTGAGGTTTACCCATGTTGACAATTACAGGCCCCTCTAATCTTTTCAAGTGGGAGAACTTGCACAATTGGTGGTTGACTAAATACTTATTTTTCCCACTGTATAGTGTGTAATGATCACTCAGCAAAGACTTCTAAAAGCTAAAGCAGCATTGCATATTTTCTCTGGCCAAGAAAACATATCTTACCGTGTGTGCAAGCCTGCATTGAGATTGGAGAGGGGAGCGCAGCACGTCAGGAGTGACACAACCAGACACTGCTACATGCAGGCTAACTACACATAAAATGTCACACATTGTGAACATGTGACGGAAATTATTGCCATTTTTGTCCAGTTCTCGTGTCGTCAGATGAAAACTGGTGTTCGCCTTGTTATGTTTTAGTCTGCCAAAACATGGTTTTGGGTCGTTACTGTCTTGTCATCGTCATGAAAAAAGTGTTCATTGACGAAATATTTACGCTATCGTCATCGTTGATGAACATAAGACTGCAATGGGATATACTGTGTTTTTTCTCAGTACAACGTCATATATACGTATGAACTGCTATTATTACACTGTTTATAGTATATTATTATGTTATGATTTGGCATTCATCTCGTTATGTTTTAGTCTCCCAAAACCCGTTTTTAGCTCGTTATCACGTCATCATCGTCATGAAAAAAGAGTTCGTTGATGAAATATTTCGTTATCGTCATCGATGATGAAAACAACACTGCAATGGTATACAGTATATTTCTTCTCAGCACGCTATCTATATGAACTGTTATATTATTTTATATTATATTATATTATATTATATTATATTATAACCTAATGAATGACCATATTAGGCCAAAAAATACACAAAAATTATCGAATTATATCTAGAAAAATTAAACATTATCCACTCAAAGAGCATAAGCACCCTCGGATTTTCTGTGGTCTATATCGGCACCAAATAAAAAAATATTGATGACTCTATGTCAAGTAGATTAATTTTTTACAGTGCTTTAAAGACGCCACATTATTGATCAGAATTATACAACCCCTGGCATGAATGATGGAATCACCCATCTCAGAGAATGTTCGCGTAGTTGTTTAATTTTGTAAAAAAAAAAATTTAAAAAAAAAGCAGATCATGTACGTGGCACAAAACTAAAGCCATTTTAAATAGCAACTTTCTGACTTTAAGAAACACTAAAAGAACTCAAGAAAAAAAGAGTTTATTGGTAACAGATACTTTTTTAGACCAGGCTGAAGGAAAAAAATATGGAATTATATTTCAAATTGCAACCGAACATGACATTTGGTATGTGGAATGTTTTAAAATTCATTTCAAGTTTTCATTTGCAGGATGTGACCCAGCTGAGACAGCATTGACTCATTGTATTGAACCTAAGGGCTTAGTCAGCATTTTTCTGCCCTGTCAACATCACAGTCTGACCGCTCTCCTATTTTGGCTGTCTGGACTCTCATTTAAGCGTTTCTTTGAAACAAACAAACAAACACTTTCATTCACAGGTTAGCGACTAACCTGCTAATTGCACCATAGGCTACCCGTTAGCCTATGGTGCTATGCGTAATGAGAATTGATTAATGTGTTGTTAAAATCTGATAACCCTTTTTTTTTTGTCTTTTCATATCCACTTTGCGAACACTGAATCACGACTGCCATTGATGACATCTGGAATTCTCCATCTGGCCAAACGGTAAGAGATGAACTGAATGCAAACTGATACCATTATGACTATGCAGTGGTACATCTACTTACGAAATTAATTGGTTCAGGAAGTAGTTTCTTAAACTGAAAATTCCGTAAGTAGTGACCTGTTTTCCATGTAAATACCTTAATCCGTTCCAAGCCCTCCAAAAAACTAGGGGTGTGACAAAATATCGAAATGGTGATATAGCGTGATACTTGTATCCCAAAAGGTTATCGATATGCTCCTGCCAAGAATCGAGATATCGTTTTAAAAAGGTGTCAATGTTTTAAAATAAATAAATAAATAAATTAATTAATTAAAAAAAAAAAAAAGGAATCAACAAGTTGTTATGAAAATTTTCCACCATAACCCCTAGCAAAACGTATGAAATCTCCAATCTTGGTAGAGCACTCACGCAGACATTTTATCATGTAGAACAAACTCAGATAAAAAGCTTGAAAAAATAATGAATTAGTTCAAAAGTGCAACTCTTTAGCATTCAGAAACACTAAAAGAAATGAATAGAAAACATTGTGGTGGTCAGTAAATGTTACTTTTATAGAGCAAGTGCAGGGAAATATATATGGAATCCCTCCATTCTGAGGGGGAAAAAATATGGAATCATGAGAAACAAACAAAGAAATAACAATCAAAACACATAGTATTTAGTAGCTTTTATGACAGCTTGCAGCCTCAGAGGCATGGACTGGATGAGTATTCTTTATCAATTTGGTGCCAACTCTCTTTGATTGCAGTTGCCAGATCATCCTTGCAGGTCGGAGTCTTGCTGTGGACCACTTTTTTCAATTTCCAACACATGCACAAACACAACACAAAGGAATGCTTTAACAGTTTTAGCTCTGTGGCATGATGCATTGTCATCTTGGAAAATGACAAACATTTTTAATTGAAGGGATAAGAAATCTGTAAAAAAAAAAAAAAAAAAAAAAAAAAACTCAATGTAAACTTGTGCATTTATTAAAGATTTAACCACAGCCATCTCCTCAGTGCCTTTGCCTGACATGCAGCCCCATATCATCAAGGACTGAGGAAAATTCGATGTCTTCTTCAGGCAATCATCTTTGTAAATGTCAATGGAATGGCACCAAACAAAAGTTCCAGCATCATCACCTTGTCAAGAATCTGCATTGGACAAGGTGTCAAGAGTCAAAAATCTGCATTGGACAAGGTGATAATGCTGGAACTTTTGTTTGGTGCTGTTCCAGTGAGACCTTAAATGGCCCAAAATTACCTAATTGCCTAGCATTGACTGCCACTGACAGCCATAGACGTTCAATCCGTTTGAAGTGGGAGGGATGGCAGCGAATGATTCGCTGCCACCCTCCCAGTTCAAATGGATTGAACGTCTACTAGTGATAAACTAATTCCAATTCACACTAGAAGCTTGTTTTTCTGTTAATTTGTTGTTTGTAGAATATCCTAGAATGATTTCCTGACCAATGTATCGACAATCGTTGTATCGCCATATCGTCAGATCATCGTTATCGCGAGCCTTATATCGCATATCGTATCGCATCGTGAGGTACCAAGAGGTTCCCACTCCTAATAAAAATGCATCAAGAAATGGAACAAATACATGTTACAATTTGATTACATAAAAATAAACTGCACTGAACGCTGTGCATTATGTAAAAAGCAAAGAATAATAGTTAATACACCTAAATAAAGCTGTCAGAACACCTAATGGCAAGAGGAGCAATTGAAGCGGATGCCTGGATACACACATACACATGCGGTAGAGGTCCCTTTTGGCCAATTGGATGCCAGGCAGATGCTAGGCAATCGTCAATGACAGTGTAGCTATAACTATATCAATAAACACTGGGAGCTCCGAGTAGCAGTCCATACTATCAACAAAATGTATAACAGGCCATGGTGGAATGTAACAAAGTAAAAGAACTTCGTTACGGTACTTGAGTACATTTTTTGTGTATTTTGACCTGACTTGTGTTCAAATATGAAGTGGTATTTTTTAATTTTACTTCATGAAATTTACAGCACGTATCAATACATTTTATTCCACTACATTTCGCCTGTGTTACACGGTACTTTTGTTTATTTGTTTTCTCTCATTGTGAATTGATAGTTTCGTTTTCATGCCTCTTACGCAATTGATATGACCTCTGCAATTATACCATAATTGAAAACTTGAGGCAGCAAAATGTGTACAAGCAAGATTAGGCAGGCGAACAAGATATTGACCAATAAAAACTAACAGTGAGAGCAGCGGGCCTTCCAATAATGTGCTGCACAGTCTTGTACAGTAGTTTGGGGGTACGCACCTGATTGTTGCTGGCAAAAAAGATTTTTGAGATTGTTAAGCTTCTGTTTACAGTAGAGTCAGTTTTATTGCTTGTTTTCCATTCTGCACAGTTTTGAATAAAATTGAGCAGTCAATGAATTTTCTGGTTCTTTGAATATTGGCTCATCTCCCTGTATACAGTATATCTCCTAATTTTCATCTCTTTTTTTTTTTGTATCGGAATAAAATACTTTCACTTTTTTTTTTTTTTTTTTTTTTTTTTTTTAAACAAGTACAAGTATTTTTTGACCAGTATCTTTACTTTTACTTAGCTTAAAAAAAAAAAAGTGAGTACTCCATCCACCACTGATCGCGGGTTAGTTGGGTCATCGTTTGTGAAGGCTGTGTTGCAATGCCGTTTTAAGTTTTTCATGCTGTGCCAAATACGTCCAGCAGGTCGCAGCAAAGAGCAAAACAGAAACCACTGAACAGGTGGTCTAATCTAGAATGGATTACCATGGTCAAATGGCATCATGTTGATCCTATATCGACATAGAGTGGAGTCTTATCTTCAAGCTGTTCTGGAATCAAACGTCATAATTGTTAGGGTCCCATTACTATGGGTAAAAAAAAAATACTGAGAGTAAAAAAATGGTGCATCAACACAAATCACGGTGCGCGGTTTAATAATATTTTGTAAATGACTTAAGGTTCATATCAAAAATCAAATGTCCGAACATTTACTGTAAATGACTTAAACATGACTGGCATAAAATAAATATTCTAGAATTAGAATAAGAGACAATTGCTTTTAACAAAATTAAATGCAGTGGCGCCTCCAAGAATTGTTCATTAGGATGGCCAGATGGGGCCACTTAAAATCTTGGGGTGGCAACACAAAATTAAAAACCATAATTTCAGGTTTTAATTATGTTGTTGCAGTAAAAGGCCAGAAGAAAACTATCCGAAAGACTTAAGGACACGCTGACTGATATACTTTGGTGTACTGTGTTATAGTAATGTTATTTATGATTAATGTGCATTGTCCATACCAGTGCAGTCAACATTTTGAGCTCCACAGCTACTACAATCTGCCATTATACTGCAGGGGCGCTGGAAGTCACTCACAGCAGGGGTGCTGAAGATCTTTTTGAGTTTTTACCCATCCAAGAACAGCCGTTTTGGTCCAAATTTGTCATGATTGCGCATTTTCTCCATACAAGACGTGCACAATGGCAGTACACACACATGCTGGATAGTTTACGTACTATTACTAGGCTACTACAAAGACAGCCTTCTATACCACCTGCAGTGTGTGTTGGAGTTTTTGTACTTGCAATAAAAGCGCCCGTCTTTTATAATGCAATTCCTGCAGCTGGACAGCACAATGACACACGAACACATTTGAAAACAACAAGGTCCAATAAGCCACGGTCATAGACTTCATAATGGTATTGACGTGTCAGATCGGTCATACACGGCGCCTCACATTTATGTAGGGGGGTGCCCACATAAAGAGGAGCTATTCACAAGCACACGCGTGCAGCGATCTAATGCCGGATTTCTGTTGAAAAAAGAACGAAAGCTGTACTGCATACAAACAGGAAGGATTGATTTGTTCAAGGATTCAGGTAATTATTAAATTATTCATACCATGCATGCATTTTGAAACGTTGTGAAAAAAATCAATGGGAGAAATTAGCTACTACTGCATTGGCATCATATTTCGCAATATTTATATGAAATAAGTGCTAATTGCACTTTTTTTTGTGCTTTCAACCAAGAATCGAGACTGGTTTATGTCCATATCTATAAAGATTTCGGGAATGTAAGCATTTATTCACAAGAATTGTCATCGGAAAAGCTTTGTTTACATATGGTGGCTGCTAGCTACATTTACTAACAAACTAGGATTGTACTTCGACATATTTACATAAAATACATGTTAAGTGCACATTTTTTTGTTTGTTTGTTGCTTTTAACAAAGAATCAAAACTGTTTTACATTCATATCAATAAAGAATTCAGGGATTTAAGCATTTATTCACAAGAATTTTCAACGAAAAAAGCTGTTTCCATGTGATTCCACTCGGTCAGCCTTGACGACCTCGCCAACAATGCAGGCCCCCTATTTATTGGCCCTGCGCCCCGTGCCCCGTCAATACATTATGAAGTCTATGCCTCGGTTTAATGCCCCTTTTCACAAATAGCGCCTTATTCAACGTGACTGAGTAGCAAGCAACATGTCAGGTGGCGACCATGTTATTAAAAAAAAAAAAGACTTTAGTTGTTATTAAAAAAACATTTTCAAAAATATATATTTAATCAGCAAAGTTAAATACATGATTGGTTGAATATGTTTTATTTATTTATTATTATTTCCACCCCAAAAAGTTCTACCAAAACACTTTTTTTTTCTCCCCAACACCACTGGGTGCTGCAGCACCCTCAACACCCCACTTCTCGCGCCACTGTTATACTAGCCTGGTACTCCAGACTCGCCGCTGTTCCAGCTATTGAGTCTGGCCACCATTAAGTGGATAAAATTTCCAGGGCGGAGCAAGTCACAGCAAACAGACAGCGGAGTGGACCAATCAGCGACGGGCGGATGTGACGTTACAAACGCGACGAGGGACTTGCACGCGGAAGTAAACATACGAGGAGAGCGGAGTTTATTCAACATGGCTAGCGCAAGACAGACTGTTGTCAATGACTTGTGTCGATGTGTTTTTGGTAATTTAAAACTTTATTTTACCGTGGATTGGAACATATTCTGAGCTCTCCTGTTCACCATCTGTGTTGTTGTGGAGACGACTTCCGACGCGGAAGAGTGACGTTGCTCGTTAAAGAACACGTCACGCAAATAAACAAATCTGATTTGACGATTGGTTTTGTACTTGTTCGAGAGGCCATTAATGGGCTGGGTCCCGGACTATTCTCTCAGTGTTTGAAAAATACAGGGAGAACAGTCTGGCCGTGCCAGGCAACTGTTATACTGGCCAGTTGGGTGGTCAGTAGGTTGACCCAAAAAATTGTCCCCTGGTGGCGCCATTAATTAAATGGAGCCGGGATTGTGCCTCTGATGTACTTTAAAAACAATTTTAGGAATGTCACTCTGTCAGGATTAAGCTAAAATGCATTATACCCTTACAGGTTACATTCATATTAGGAGAAGCAAAGTCTGCCTTTCATTGACACTGCTAGCCTCTTTGTTGCAACCTGCTGATGACAGGGTGACACTCTAAACTCCGCGCCCTCTGGCAACATTTGGTTTGAATCCTCACAATGGTGTCGTGCTGCCAGTAGGTTAATTGAGTGGAAGCTGCGCACACTCAACTAGAGGCCACAGATGTCAGTGGAAAAAGAGGGCTGGAGAAAGCTCTTGAACATCTCTGCTTCACTGAGGCACCAAAACATGGGGTTATGCATGCAAAAAAAGTGGGAACCTAATAGTATTCATATTATTTATGTAGCATTTTTACAGTATAATAATAACAGTTCATATGGATAACTTTGTGCAGAGGAAAACATTTATAACTTATGCACATAACATTTTAAGCAGTTACTCACATTACCACTCATTATTCAAGTATTCTTTTCACCAAATACTTTTTTATTTGTACTTGAGTACATTTTTTGGATGACTACTTTTACTTGAGTGGAATTCGTGGCTACTCTACCCACCTCTGTTCTCCATACACAACCAGCTACAAAAGAAAAAAACACCACCAGAAATAGAAGCTCGATTTTTTGCTTGTCATTTTTAACAAAGACAGTGTCGCTAGGATGGTTAAGAAAGTCTCTCGTTCAAAATTCAGAGCAACGGAATGAAATTTTAAAAATTCTTTTGCGGATGTGGTGAGCGACGGCCATTTGGATCGAGCAGCGACTTTGTGGGACTTTGAGAATGAACGGAAAACTAAATTTAGCGCAAGCAATTGTGCTTTTTGATCAACTTGAGGAAGAGGATGGTCCAAATTCGTCATCATCGTCTTCTTCGGAAGAGTCCTCGAGTGAAGATAGTGACGGATTTGAAAACGTGGGTGACGCCATCGACGAGCAGAGGTAAGCCAACTCACTTTCTTTTTTTTTTTATGCTGAAAAAGTTTCTTTTGAAAGTTTCTTTTGATATTGCAAGACAAAGTTAATTTTGATGCAATATAAGTGTGTGTTTGTGTATATAATAATAAAATGTGCATATCAGATCAAAGTCGTACGTGCACTGTGTGTATCCCAGGCAGGAATTTATAATTTGTGGTGTTCTTCTTTCTATATGAAGATTAGGGATGTAGCACATATTCAGCTATGTTATTCTTTCTATTGTCATACATATAGATTTCCATTATTATTTATTGCTGTATATATTTTTATTTTATACTTTATTATTTTCATAAATACTAACTTTTTTTCATGTACATTTATAGTGACAATGAAAGTAAAGTGAAATGAAAATGGAAGGGTGGAAAGAGGACCGACACCCCATGGAAGTGTGGGCTGTGTGATGTAGCCCTGTGTCTAATTCCAGGACGAAACTGCTTTTCGGAGTTGCATGCCTGAAAAAATTTAACTTGTTTATTGTAAATATTTTTGAAAATACTTGTTTTTCCAATGTTATATTTTTTTCCCCCCCACAATCAATCTTCTCAATTTGTGTATATAAATGTGTGTTCAAGAAGCTTGATTGTGTGTACATAGTTTTCATCAGGTAATGGGCCGCAATACCTAAACTCATAAAGAGATGGCCTGTAAACACTTTTTGTGTTAGATGGTATATATTTTTTCACTGTTCTTCACTGTTTGGTCTGCTGTTTTGACTAGAGCATGTATAAAGGCAAAAAACGACTATGGCTATACCTGTTGTTTATGTTGAATTGTCAAATATAAGACTCTATTCTAAATTTTTTTGGTTGAATGTTCATCCTAACATGTTGAATAAATATTACAAAGTTTCAAAACGGTTCGTTACACATGTTTGGTTGTCAATTGGACATCCATATTAAAAATTTTGACAAAACGATTTTGGAATTTTTGGTCTTTTTGGGCCCAAAATGATGATTTATAATTGTTCAGTGAAGGAAACAACAGTTTGGACATGAAGTTCAAGGTGTCACAAAAAAGGGACCAAACCAGGCCATCGTAAAAAATTCTTTCTTTGAAATATAAAGGCAACTTCAAAGGCATGCAAAATCAGACAAAATAGGCCCAGACCTTAAAGGGTTAAGGAAAAACGTTACCAATTTTGTCCACCGGCGTCTATAAAATCAAACAAAACTGAAGAAAAGTTACCTAGTTTTACTTTAAAGGGTGACAGTTATCGGGCCGGCCGGCTCTACTAATGAGGTGTCCATTATTTTTTTGAGTTGGCTGAGCTTCCCTTGCAGTCTTAATGCAATCACCTCTTGTCCAATCGTACATACAATTTACCAATGGTTGAGAAATGTATAAAAAATATTGAAACTCTTTTTCGTACGAAGTATGCTAACAAATGTCACTGTTCCATCATGGGCTTTTTGAACAATCCAAATATTTAATCACTCAGTAGACGTGCTAAATTTAGACTCATAACCATTTTTAAATTCAACTCATACAGCAAACTTTACAATATTTGATGGCAACCATTTGGGAGTGTGTATGAAAAAGTGAGTTATTTTCTGTTCCTTGTGTACATGATTAGACATTATATTATACAGTATAATATCTGGCAAGTTTCCACGTTTTCCCATTTTCTCCTGCAAGTTTGAAGAATTCTCTCGTGAACATGTTCTTGAGTGAAAGGTAGCGCGTTAATGTTGAAGGGACGCATTTTCCCGCCATCCCCCCGGGAGCCGCGGCGCTCGCTACTGTCACTCCACCTCGGCAGACAGTCTGCCTCGGCACCTGCTCCTCACACTAGGAGGAGGGGAAGCTGCTATGATAGTGAACGGGGGGAGGGAGTCGCTAGGGCAAAGGGTGGCCTTTTGTACCGTGATGGGGGAGGAGTGTATGAATGTCTAAGGAAAGCAAACTGTACAGCCTGCTGATGCAAGGAGTGCTGTTCTGAAAATACCGCTCCCCAGACAAAAGCATTCAAACTGGCTTAGATATGCCAATTACAGGCAGACTGCTGCATGCGTTGTAGCCACTTTGTATACTGGTGCCTACTCGCTCCCCATTGTGCTGACTGAGCATGATTTTGCAGCTGATTATTTGCTATTCTTTAGTTATGGTGAAAATGTGGAGTTCAGTTTTATTGTAAATGCGTTGTATTTAAAATGGATTGAATTCGTCTTTTATTTGTGTTATATTTTATTAGTTTATTTTGACTGTATATTATTGTAAAATCAAAAACTGCTTGACACACACACACACACACACACATATACATATATATATATTAGGGCTGTCAAAATTATCGCGTTAACGCGCGGTAATTAATTTTTTAAATTAATCACGTTCAAATATTTGACGCAATTAACGCACCTGTCCCGCTCAGACAGTATTCTGCCTTTTGGTAAGTTTTACAGCAAGGTTTTTATTGCTGTCTAACAGCGAACTCTTGTGGTCGCTTTGCGACATGGTTTATTGCTTTCTTGCCAGTTCAATATGGCTGCACGACGTCTCGGGCTGACGCCTACGTTGTAATGTTGTGCTCATATGATCCTTGGACAAGATTTGTCTGTAAGTATGGTTGTTGTAAAGAATGTACATATTATGTTAGTAAGCGAAATGTTACATTTTTTGTATGAGACGCTTTTTGTTTGTTTAGTGAACCTGTATAGCGTGCTAAGCTAATGTTGTTGCTAATGCAATGCTTGTGTACTTTTTTTTTGTAGTTTCACTACGGTCTAAAGAGGACAGTGGTTTGAGGCCATTTTATTAATAAATCAGATGAAAAAGGAAGAAGTCTGATTATTAAGGCGTCGTTCACTAGCTGTCTAGCTTTGGAAAAAGTAGACGCTTCGGAGTGAGGACAGCATAGACAAATTTAAATGACAGTAGAGTGAAATGCCCACTACAGTCCTTATGTACCGTATGTTGAATGTATATATCCATCTTGTGTCTTACCTTTCCATTCCAACAAATTATTTTACAGAATATATATATAATTTACAGAAAAATATGGCATATTTTATAGATGGTTTGAATTGCGATTAATTACGATTAATTAATTTTTAAGCTGTAATTAACTCGATTAAAATTTTTAATTGTTTGACAGCCCTAATCTATATATATATATATATATATATATATATATATATATATATATATATATATATATATATACAGTGGGGAGAACAAGTATTTGATACACTGCCAAGCCAATGGGAAAACCCATTGGCAGTGTATCAAATACTTGTTCTCCCCTCTGTATATATATATATATATATATATATTAGGGCTGCAGCTATCGAATATTTTAGCAATCGAGTAATCGACTGAAAATTCTATTTATTAATCGAGTAATCGGAAAAAACATTTTTTTTTTTAAGGTAAAGAGCAATTATAAATATACATGAGAAAAAAATACATTTAATCCAATACTGAACCATTTCAGTCAATCAATGTCTTTATTTTCGATGTACATTGTTGAAAACAGCCAACAATTGCATCTCAGATGTGACTAGAAAAAAAATTCACTGCTTTCACTCAAAAAACTTCTAGATCTTATAAAAAATAAAAAAATTCTTACCTAAAAATGTAATTACGCTTGATAACACACATCACTTGAAAGCTACGTGTTTTTCCCATGTGTTTTAATTGGATTTCCATTTGTGTCAAGCTATTTTTAAGTTCAAGTTAAGTTTTAAGTTAGTCTAAACTGTAAATGCTGATAGGATTTTGAGTTTTTGCAGTGTTCAAAATAAATGTATGATACCTGCTGTATTGGAGCACATTAGGGACCAGTGCTACTTGGTGTTTTATTCAGCAATGACTACTGAGCTAAAACTGACAGTTAGCTTTAATATGTTTTAATTTTACACCCTCATCACTCTACAGCGCTGTGTGTTTTTTTTTTTAATTAAATAAATTATTAAATTAAATTATTAAATTTTATCAAATCTTATTTAATTAAATAAGATTAAATAAAGCCTGTTTGTAAGACACGTTAGCCACGCATCGACAGTGGTCATAATCAATAGAAACCTAGCCCTCCGAAGGGCTAACGTTACGTGAGCGAGTGACAGTATCGTTATATTTATTAGCGCTGAGAAGTCTACTGCTTAAAGATGGCGGCATATATTTACTCCTTTAAACGTTTTTTTTTTTTTTTTCTTTCTTTCTTTGGATCGATTATTTATCATCTAACATATCGGAAAATACGACCATAACAAAAAAACAGCAACAACAACAAAAAAATACAATTCAGCGATAGTTCTGAGGTAGACATCCGTGACTTTTTTACAGACGCCATTTTTTTCATCGTGACCTCATTTGTTTAAAAGTTTAAAATATGCGAGTGAATAATTTTTTAAAGTCTTTTTTTTTTTTTAAACAAAATATTAGCCATCAATTAATGATTCTAAGCTAAAAATGACATACATTTTGAATAATAAATATAATTAATTACCTTAGTTTTATGGCTGGGTTAAAACAAAACCAGTTGCGCGACGTCTGTAAACGGGGGTTTTCAGGGTAAAACGGACAAATTAAAAATAGTTCAGCTTAATTTACCATGAATATGCTATGGCAGCATATAGACATATTGTTCTATCAAACACAACAGTTGTTGTGGCTTAAAATACAGCTGTTTCTTTTCAAGAGGAGTGCAAGACCAGAAACTGCTTTTTCAGTCTTGTCTGTGTTTTCCGCCATATATTAGTGCTGTCAAATTTATCGCATTAACGGACGGTATTTTTATTTTTTTTTAATTAATCACGTTAAAATATTTGACGTATTTAATGCATGCGCGGAATGACCCACTCATGCATTGCCTCAAACAGATTACAATGATGCTGTTTTTTGCATATTGAGAGCTAAGAGGCAGAGAAAGGTGTCTTATTTTGTGCTTTGTCTTAATAAAGTATACCACACGCGACGTGCACTTTGTTTCTTTATCAGGACATTCAGCTTCAACATTAACACAGCTTACGGCTCTCGGCAGGCCGTAACTCTAACTCAGTCCTGCATCATGTGAGTAAACAACATGGGCGCCGCGTGCTCTTCAGGGTGCCTCGGATAATTCTATATCACAATATTACAAAAGGCTAGTGGATACAGGCTTTCATTGGACCGCGCCGTTTATTGGCATAAGCTTCGGCAACTCCTTCACAACAAACATAAGTATCATTTAGTGAAAGCACAACAAAAATAAGATCTCTCTCTCAAAAAAAAAAAAAAAAAAAAAATGTTGCCCTTCAATCTGTATTCACGAGGCCCAATTCTCACACAGTTAAACAACAGTGCAAAGAGAACTTGCATTTCCAATCAAAATAGCTATGCAAAATGCACATAAAACTTACTCAGACTTTGGTCAAACTCTATTCAAACATTTTGTTTCACTCAACAAATACACTGGATGGCAATATTTAGTCACAATATACAAACTATCAGAGGTCTCGTACATTGTGAAGCCAACACTCAAATGAACGTAAGGTACAATGAACCCAGAAATTGCGGCGTCAGTCGAGGGGCGAAACGCACTCGTTGGCTCGAGCTCTAATTAATTTAAAACTCGCCACTGACACCTTGTGGTGTATTTCAATCACTACCTTACGTAGTTAAAGACAGTGGAAGAACAGCAGGGAGCCCATGTGCCAAGGGCGAGCTACTAGTTTATTTTTTGAATGAAAATGTTTACAAATTTTATTCAAATTAAAACATTAAGAAGGGTTTTAATAAAAATTTGTGAAACTTGTACTAATATTTTTCTTTTAAGAACTACAAGTCTTTCTATCCATGGATCCCTTTACCAGAATGAATGTTAATAATGTTAATGCCATCATGTGGATTTATTGTTATAATAAACAAATACAGAACTTATGTACAGTATGTTGAATGTATATATCCGTCCTGTGTCTTATCTGTCCATTCCAACAATAATTTACAAAAAAATATGGCATGTTTTACAGATGGTTTGAATCGTGATTAATTACGATTAATTAATTTTTAAGCTGTGATTAACTCGACTAAAAATTGTAATCGTTTGACAGCTAGTATGAAGTGGTATGAAAAAGTATCAGAACTTTGTGGGATTTCTCACATTTCTGCATAAAATCACCATCAAATGTGATCTGATGTTTGTCAAAACCACACAGATGAAAAAAACTGCATAACTAAAACCACCCAAACATATATAGGTTTTCATATTTTGTTTAGAGTAGTATGCAAAAAATAAGTGGACCATCACACTTGTTATTTGGTGGCCTCCTCTATGGCAGCAATAACTTCAGCTAGACTCTTCCTGTAGCTGCATATCAGTCTGGCACGTCGATCAGGACTAATCTTGGTCCATTCTTCTCTACAAAACTGCTGTAGTTCAGTCAGATTCCTTGGATGTCTGGCATGAATCGCTGTCTTTAGGTCATGCCACATCATCTCAATGGGGTTCAAGTCTGGACTTTGACTTGGCCACTCCAGAACGTGTATTTTGTTCTTCTGAAGTTGATTTACTTCTGTGTTTTGGATCATTGTCTCGTTGCAGCATCCATCCTCTTTTTAGCTTCACCTGTCTGACAGACGGCCTCAGGTTTTCCTGTAAAACATCCGGATAAACTTTTTAATTCATTCTTCCATAAATGATTGCAAGTTGTCCAGGCCCTGAGTCAGCAAAACAGCCCCAAATCATGATGCTCCCTCTACCATGTTTCACGGTGGTGTGGTGTTGATGTTGGTGAGCTGTTACATTTTTTTATCCACAAAAGATGTTGTGTGTTACTCCCAAACAATTTAACTTTGGTTTCATCAGTCCACAAAATATTTTGCCAAAACTCCTGTGGCGTGTCCAAGTGCCTTTTTGCGAACATTAAACGAGCAACAATGTTTCTGTGAAGTCCTCCCATGAACACCATTCTTGTGCTGATGTGTGCACAGAGATATTGGACTCTGCCAGTGATTTCTGTAAGTCTTTAGCAGACACTCTAGGTTTTTTTTTTTTTTTACCTCTCTGAGTATTCTGCGCTGAACTCTTGGCGTCATCTTTGGTGGACGGCCACTCCATGCGAGCATCAGTGCCGAACTCTCTCCATTTGTTGACAACTTCTTTGACTGTCGATCGATGAACATCCAGACTTCTAGAGATGGTTTTGTATCCTTTCCCAGCTTTATACAAATCAACAATCCTTGATTGCAGGTCTTCAGACAGCTGTTTTGACCGAGCCATGATGCACATCAGACAATGCTTCTCATCAAGACAATTCTTACCAAGTGTGTGTTTTATAGTAGGCAGGGTTAGTGATTGGACACACACCTGACTTAAAAATGTTTGGTAAAAATTGGTTTCAATTGCTCTTTAAGTCTCCTTAGGCAGAGGGTTCACTTACTTATCTTCTCCGTTCTGTCATTGTTCGATGCTATCCTCATTAAAATATGAAAACCTATAAATGTTTGGGTGGTTTAAGTTAAAGTAGACACTGTTTTTACATCTGTGTGATTTTTACAAAGATCAGATCACATTTGATGGTGATTTTATGCAGACATGTGAAAAACTCTAAAAGGTTCAGATACTTTTTCATACCAAAGTATATTTATGCATATGATGTGTCCATACAGTATATGTATGTTGTCCACGTTATTTCCTGAAGATTAATGTCCATTTATCACACCAATATGAAAACTGCAGTACAGTAATATGATCCTATTCAGCTTTTACTGGGCTATCTATTTTATACTTCCATTAAAAGCATACTGTAGCACAGATTGAGAAAATTCACATTTAATGGCATTCAATTTTTCATGCTTAAGCAACACTTACAGAAAATATTTATTAGAGGAAAGTATATAATTGTACCTTTGCTTTAAAAGAACATTCTTGTGTACGTATCGTTTACACCTCATACATATTACCATGAATTATATTAAATGTGCTCTCACTGGGAAATCCAGCGCTACCATATTACATTATATAACCAATGCAGTCTAAACACAGTCATAGCAATGATCCTCTCAGCCTCACAGTCTGTTAAATAATAAATAGATCGACTGTCTGGAATCAAATTAGCAAGCAGCCGCTGCCTTTTGATTCCTTTCTATTGAAATGATATGAACCAGCATGCTTTCCCTCTTTTCTCATACAGTTCCGATCACTGAGTGAAAATGAGTGTATTGATTTTAATATGATCATGAGTATCCTTGGTTACTGATGGTAAAGCTCCGCAAGAACAGCATCATAAAGGACGGTGATTGGTGCAGGGTTCTCCTTCTGCTGCTGTCATTGGCTAAGGCCACAAATAGACTTGCTTCATTACAGAGCAGCCCCCGCCCACCCCTAAGCCCCCGTTACAATATGGCCAACAGACGGATGAAACCTGAGTCATGTCTTACAGGCTTAGTAGCACCTTTCACAACAGGTTGACGGCAGTACATATAGTACATTTGATGGGTCACTTCCTGTTGATTTTGGGTTACAGAACAAGAAGTGACACAAGAATGAATACGCACTGACTCAAACTCAATAGGAAATGACCTGTAAATGCCCCGAAATTTGGAAAGTTTTCGAAGTAGTTTGAGGGTTCCAACTAACCGGTCTTAATGAATTAGCCGTTGAGCGCCGTCAATGACAGCCATAAGAGTTAACTGAGACACTATTATTGTGGAAGATTTTGATAGCAACCTGTTGGTTCCTTATTTATTTTCTCAAACATTGACGCCTTTTTAAAACAATAACTCGATTCTTGGCATGAGCGTATCGATAAACTCTTGGGATGCAAAGTATCACGATAAATCACCATTATAATATTTTGTCACTGTCAGGGAAGTTTAAGTTTGAACTCCAAGACAAGTGTTACCTCAATAGCTTGATTAAAGAAATGAATACGACCCCAACCATGGATTGCTTTTCTTCGAAGGCTTTATGTACAAGAGCTCTCGGGTACAGACGCGGAGCAACGCACAAAGCGCCTCTCCGCATGTGGACAAAAGAGAAATGCAGGGCATGCCTCCATTTATGGGTTGACATCACAGAAACAAAACCGAAACTTATTATAGCATGTCCTTGTAAACACATCTTAAGTTACAGAAAAACATCTCTCATGGGGGAAAACCACCTCAAGTTGCAACCTTGAACACCGGCTGTGGCTAGAACGAAGTCTGATAAGCGACAGTTGCCGCATTGTATTCATTCAGGGCATATTGAAAAACATAGGAACATAACAGTTCATATTTGGGCATATTGTGATACTGTCTACAGTCGTCAAGGCCATGAGAAGGCACACTCAACAGATTAATACAACAACGATACTCTACAATGTTCTCATGCAAGCATAACAAAACATACAAAATATAATATATAATGGTTGTTTTTTTAAGCATGAATAAAATTCTCTCATAGTCACACCCCTACTGTGTAGTGTGTGCCCTGTTGTAATGTCACCAAACAGGCTTATTCATATATTTATTTATTTACCATAATTTTCGGACAATAAGTACCTACTTTTTCCCCTTATTTTGAATCCTGCGGCTTATAGTCCAGTGCGGCTTATTTGTTGATTTATTTGGGCTAATCGGTAACACTTTATTTGACAGTGGGGTCATAAGATTGCCATAAGACCACCTTAATTATAACATGACATGTTTCATAGATTTATGTCCAGCTCGGATCTTTTATATCCATTCAAAAGTGAGATTATTTGCCAGATCACCAAAATGACATCCGTCATAAGCATTCATTAATGCTCATGGCAGTGTCATGTCATAATTATAATGGTGTTATGACAGCCTTACGGCGCCACTGTCAAATAGAGTGTTACCAAATACCTTAACTAGCAATTAATGAAACAACTGGGACAGCAACTGAAGAAATATTTATCACAGAAAATGAATTTTTATTGTTATTTACAATATTAGCCCTGCATTGCATGCTAGGAGTCATGTTGAACAACAACAGTATTGACAGCAGGTGGTTGACTCTCTCCCCCAAGATAGCAGTTATGGCCGAAGCTTCTTGAAGCACTGAAGCTTTGCAGCCAATTGGTTCAAAGCTTCACGGTGGTTCATTTGGTCTTATGACAGTTTATGATGTCTCCGTCAAATAAAGTGTTACCGGTTAATATCTTTTGGTGTAAATATACCATAATACAGTGAGGACAGCTGTGGCTTAAAATTCAGTGCGGCTTACCTATGAACAAATGCTGTTCTCATGTCAAATTTGGTGGGTGGTGGCTTATAGTCAGGTGCGCCTTGTAGTCCAAAAATTACAATTATGTATAATTTTGTAATTTGTAATAATTGCAATTATGCCTTGAAAGGAAAGACAACCCGGCCAAAAGACCAAACTCTGTACGTTCACCTTAGTCTTAACCCCTTGTATTGACTCCATTTTGAAAGCTGGAAAAAGGCTTTGAAATACAAGTTCACAATTTATTCAGGTCGACATCGACTAAACAGCAGGGCATAACAGCAACAGACCCAGGCGAGGAGGCAGACTCGTTCCATGGTCATCATATCACAAGTCAACACAAGCTTCCCGAGAAAAATGACAAAGATTAGTTAAACATTCACTCTTTTTGAAGGCGGGGCTTGCGGGGCGGGCCGTGTGCAGAAAGAGGGGTGTGTTTGGGTCGTGTGTCACCGTTGCTGGGTCATGGTTAATGAGGCAACTGAGGTGGGAGGTTCGGCGCACCTCACTGTCTGAGAGGCACAGAGCTATCAAACTTTGAGTTATATTTGTTATCGGGTGTTGTGGTAGTTCAGGACGTCCCGCCAGTTGTTCTGGACTGTCCTGAAGAGTTGATTGCTGGATTTGGTGTTGCAGATGTGGGCTTGTAGATGTCTTGCCTATCAACTGGTAGTCAGCGTCAATCTTACTCAGTCAGCTGCATGACACTTCCGTGGTCAGAAGGCGTCCTTAACTGCACGTTGTCTTGGCGTTCTAATCATTCTAAGTACAACTGTTCATAATATCAAATATATTTTGCTTGTTTTTTTCTTAAACCATGATATAAATGCTATTTATTTTATATTGGGTGTATTAGAGGAATACAAACAGTTAAACAGTAAATAGGAGAAAAGATGCTATTCCCTGATTGATTGTATTGAGTGTGTTAGTTATACAAACAGTCAAACAGTAAACACAAAAGATACTATTCCTTCAAGCAAGGGCGTAGGTTTGGTCTCAACAATAGTAGGGACGATATAACTGCATGTACAAATTTTGCTGAGGGCGGGACATTCATTATGATCAATGCAAAATAAATTTGTATTGATTTATACTATGTTTCATGTGTATTGGTTCAGCCTATACTGTTCAATTCAAACCTTTGTTTTCAAAAACTACTAAAGAAACATTTTGAAAACTTACAGAAAAAATGTCCGGATTTTAAGAGCAAATTTAAATTGCATTATTTGAACATAACTTAAACTATATTAACATACAAAATAAATACAAGCTTGTTAATCACCTATTAACGATTCAGCAATTTTAAAAAAATCAACATTTGTCTTAAGACCACTCAACATTGTCTAAATAAAGAAATTAAATATAACTGAAAAAACTTTTTTGTCAGGGAATAAAAAATAAATAAATAAAAATGGATCTGTCCTTCAGGTAAAACACTACTGCTTTTGTCCACAAGCACAGCCAAACTGAACAAAAAAAAAAAAAGAAAGCTCCTGTGCGCTGCTTTAAGACCACATAAATAGAATAAAAAGTAAAATTGGGGAGAAGGGTGTAGACCTCGGTTCACTACATTTCTCACAGTTAATTTAACTTTAACAGTAGATAAAACATACAGAAGGACCCTTCTCTTTAAAGCAGCTTCCTACTTGAGTTTTCCGGGTCAGCAAGTTCAAACAGTTTAATGCTATGCAAACTCTGATGCAGGTCAGACTTTCAGTAGCAAAATTAGTGGTCTGTTCCCCACTTCCACAACATTGATGTCTTTTTACATTTCTTACAGTGGCTGCTACTGGCTGGGGGGAAAAGAAAAAAAAAAAAAAAAAAATTAGTGGTGTGTTCCCCACTTCCACAACATTGATGTCTTTTTACATTTCTTACAGTGGCTGCTACTGGCTGGGGGGGGGGGGATTCTAATATCCCTGATATCTAATGTGTGTGTGTTTGTTTGTTGGGGGGGGGGGGGGGTTGTCATCAGCCAATCAAATAAGCATTTGGACCGGTACATTCAACAAGTGAAAAGAGGTAAATGTAAGTCTGAACATAATGAAATTAATTCACTTAATAATGGTGGGGTCATTTACAACAATTAAAACATATGGGAAGACAATTCAAATAACATATAAAAAAAAGTCATTATATAATGCAAATAGGGTTGCTTAAAAGTTGGTGAGGACAATTTGAGCATCCTGAAAAGTTGGTAGTGTTTTGTCCCTACCGTCCCTATGCAAACCTACGCCTTCAAGTTACATACGATGCTAAAGGCGCCCCTTTTCCCCCTCTAAGCACCTGCCCCCCAAATTGTCTGCGCATGCCAATGAGTACACTTACCAACGTGTAGGCGCTTCTCATGCCTGTAAGACAAGAAAGAGGGTAAACTCATATATCGCCGTGCTGGTACAACACATTGGAAGCTGCATGATAAACGCTTATGAATCACTACTTGGCAAAATCTACAAAAACAAGGAATTCATAACTTGGAAAAAGATTTCCGTTATTATTTTACTGCTGGATGACCAGAACTGAGCGGGTGAGTCATTTTTAACGTCTCTGCGCGCCTGTTCAGACAGAGAATTTGTTGACATATTTTTTCACATTCAGCGCCATTTGCAGACAGGTGCATCCACCGCCCCTTTTATTGTTTCCGTTCAAAATGCACCGTTTTATAATTTTTTTCCAAACAAAGCATACGTCGAAACAATTTATTTTTTATGTGTGGGGTTTTGTTGTTGTTTATTTGATCATTTGAACCGTGGAGGAGCTTAGGAGCGTATTTCTTTTTCTATCATGCATGTTACAAGTGCGCACATGAGCAGATGTGATGGTGGTTTGTCGTAAATGAAAATTATGAATTTTCTACGATGTCGATAAAATTAGATGGCGCCTTGTGAGTTTATTTAAGCCCCCAAAGTAACAACAATACCTGTGTAATTTAATCATAAATGCTCTTGAGTTTTATTTGTTTCTGTTTAATTGTAATTGTCAATTTCATGTGTGCAACCTAATTCCAGCTAGCTTTTCATTTTAGCAAGTGTTAAACGTGTTTATCAGTATTCACTTGAAATAAAATCTATTGGAAGGCTTTTTAAAAATTATTTCTACAATTTAAATGCAAATTTGGTTTTGGTAAGGTTTGTAAGACAGTTTAATAGGTAGTGTTAAATGTTATCTGAGGACATAAGATGTACTGTGTAAAATATAAATTCAGTAGCCAAACAAAAAAATAAAGGAACACCTCTATCTCATTTTGGACAATTGTGTGTCATCAAATAGGCTAACCATAAATTCATCTCCCAGTCAAATGTAGTTCAGTTATTCACTACTCCAAACAGAATAGTGAATCGATATTTTAGGGCATGAGTGTTGCATTCTAATGAAGAATAGTCAAAGATGTGTCATCAGTGTATCAGTGAATCGTGTTGTTGGCTGTAAAGTGATTGTACAATGATACATTCACAGACATTGTCACCGTTGTCAATGGAAACTGACTTGATATTGTCCAAAAAAACAAAAAATATCTGAAGCATCTCAATGCCCCCTAGTGGCTAATGGCACAGTGCACTTAATGCATGCATGTCCTGAAGCAATGAGAAAATGTCAGTTTAGTGTTGGCTGTTAACAGGGGAAGGTGTGAAAAAGTGTCGTGACACAGTAATGGCTGACACTTAAGCGATTAACTGAAGAGTGATAGCCAATGATGAGAGCATGATATAGGACACTGGAGAGGTCATACAATAACTGTTCCTTCTTGTCATACATGACACCTGTTGTGACTGCCATGTAATCCACACAATCCTTATAATCCACAACAACATGAAGAGTCCAGGTTTTAAAAACCAATGTCACGGATAAACTAAGGAAGATGGCATTGTGTGGATGCAAGGACTGAGGCAGAATTGCAGGGAGCAGATAGAAGGCAAGGCAAATTTATTTATGTAGCACAATTCAACACAAGGCAATTCAAAGTGCTTTACATCACTTTAAGATCATAAAAATCACATTAAATCAGTGGAACGTAAAAACAAAGAATCGAAACAGGAAATAAAATTAGATATACGTAAAAACCGCATTTAATCACGAATGGAATAAGAAAAAAATAAAAATAAAAAATGCTACTATTACTAATAATTGAAATCAGCAATGGAGATAAAGCACAAGAGGAATAGAAAGCAAATAGATTGAAATATATAGACAGTTATGGATATGCTGTGCATACTTCAGACCTTCAGGTAACCTGTTCCAGAGGTGAGGAGCATAATAACTAAATGCTGCCTACCCCTGCTTGGTTCTTGTTCTTGGAACATACAGGAGACCGGTTCCAGATGACCTTAGTTGTCTATATGTTTCATAGGAATCTTAACAAATCAAGCATGTATTTTGGTCCAAGGCCCCTAAGTGTTTTGTAGACGAGCAGTAGTATTTTATAGTCTATCGTTTGACTCAACGGAAGCCAGTGTAACGATTTCAAAACCGGTGTAATGTGGTCCAGTTTCCTTGTATTTGTGAGGAATCTAGCTGCAGCATTCTGTACTAGCTGCTTGACGCTTCCTTGAAGCTTCCTGACAGATTTTTTATCAAGATCTGTAAATAACCCGTTGCAATAGTCCAATATGCTGAAAATGAATGCATGCATAACTTTTTCCATGTCTTGGTGAGTCAGAAGCCCCTTAATTCTGGCTATATTTTTTAGGTGGTAATAAGCAGATTTAGTGACGGACTTTAGATGGCTATCAAATTTTAGGTCTGATTCAATAATTTCGCCAAGATTTCTGACTAGATTCGTAGCTATAAGTGACATTGTGCTAAGGTGCCTGCTTATCTTTGACCGTTCCTTTTTTGGCCCGCAAATGATCACTTCTGTCTTCTCCACATTTAACTGGAGAAAATTCTGGCACATCCATTCATTGATTTGATGAATGCATTTACTCAAAAGAAAAGGAAGGGGAGCAATATTTATATATTTTGTCCAGCTCAGGCGGAATGATGCGGAGACTCCAGGGTGTCTGTATTATATATTTTGTCAAGCTCAGGCGGAATGATGCGGAGACTCCAGGGTGTCTGGGTAGAAAAAATATTTTTCATAGCTAATCTGTACCCACATATTAGTTACTGTATCTGTAACCTCTGTTGAGTTATCTGTACCCAGTGATAGACAATAAGGGTAATTTGGAAGTTCACTGGCACTATCAAAACCACTGTCCCAGGTAAACACGTCAATTATTGATCCCTGTACTCACAAAAAAGAACAATTTGCTTGAATAACATTTATTTTATTGAGGAAGATTTAATTAAAATTGCAGCAAAACAGTGCAAAAACATGAAACAAGTGCAAATAATCCTATTCCAATTCCATAATCACATCCATAATGATTCCATTATCACTCCTGTACAGCTAACATTTTTTCTTGGGAGCTCCAGGGGGAGGCGGGCCCGTGGGAAATCCCCGTGACTGGGCGAAGCTTTTCTGGATTCCCCTGTAAGCCCTCTGGAAGTTTCCCCCAGCTCAGTTGTCGTGGCAACAACTTAGAAATCACATTGATGACTATGCAGTTATGGCTAACGATTTTCAAGCTAGACCGTCGTTATGACGATATTCTCTGTAGTCACGCGGATGAATTATCGTATGTTGTGTTCATACCATCAGTTTCATACTCGTTAACTTTTCTCTAACTTACTCGTCTGCATATGTGGGCATTGATCTGCACACCTCAAAGTAAACTTTGTCCCATCGTAGCCGAGCTAACTGAAGTGGTCTCGGCACTTGGGCTAAAACTTTCTCTCCCTTTTCTTTTCATATTGGATTTTGCTTTCCCTCAACTCCTCCGGTGACTTTCTCTTTCTTGAGTGCTCTTTCCCCCCCCGGTGCTTGGCCAGGTGCTAGGGGTTTCAGAAACATGATGTCTTGTAACATAATGTTAGGTGGGTACTGAGATACTGATAATCAATCAGCAGCAGTAATTAGGTTGCGCCGTTTACGCCAGAGCGAGTGAGTGAACAAGGTGTGTTCACATCGCGCGGAGAGCAATGGCTGACTGCATAGACTGTAAGGTTGTCTTTAATTGTGATAACGTAACGTCATGAAAACATGGAACCACTGGGAATTAATGTGATCTAAGATTTTTTTATTTCATTGACACGTTATCTTTTGGCCCCACCGGGCCAATAAAGTTAAAGAATTCTGGATGCCCTGAAGGTTTTAAAAGTACGTCCAGCCCACCGGGCCATTTAGATTGTCAACCCCTGGTACCTACTGTTTAGGTATCTGTACCCACAGTTTACTAAAGTGTACCCACAGTTTAGTAATACGTCCAACTGTTTGGTAATCTGTACTCACAGATTACTGAACTATACTAACAGTTTAGTAATCTGTACCCACAGTTCACTAAACTGTACTCACAAATTAGTAGTGAAATTGACATTGTTCAGGGCTACCAAAGAAAATGTGCACCCATGTGCTGCTGCTTGCTTGGTCCGTTGACATTAGGAGTTCCCACCAAATGTAATTGGTGACTACTGTTTCTGGATAATTGCTAAACTGTGGGTAGTGATTACTAAACTGGGCCCACAGTGCGAACATTACGGGTGTTAAAAAAAATGAATTCTGAGATATATTGCGATATTACTCCAAGCAATTCTCATATTTATTCAAAATCAGTCTGTATCAGTCCTTACACACGTGTTTTTGGTGGAAATTAACAATTCAGTGGCTGCACTTCTACTCCCGTCCAGTAGTTAGCAGCGCGCAGCAGTATTGCCTGGCAGTCTGCTGAAGTAACAACAACATTAGGACAATTCGACATTTGTGTACGTCACCCTCTATTGGTGGCTCCGATTCTTCCTTTTATTAGGAATAAATTGCTATAAATGTACTAATGTCCATTTTGATTTGTTTTTCCTAAAGTGATATACATAGCAATAATTGTCTTCAAGTGTAGTTACTGCATTAATCGGGATCGAATCAAGTCATGACCTGTGAATCGTGATACGAATCGTATCGCCACATATGAGGCACACACCCCTAGCGTACATATTACTAAACTGTGAGTACGGATTGGTCAACTGTGGGTACAGTTTATTTATTATTACTAAACTTTAGTTCAGTTTAGTTATTACTAAATTTATTGATCCATGGGTATAAACTGTAGGTACAGATGCCTAAACCATGGGTACAGATTACTAAAATGTGCCACCACATTACTAAATTGTGGGTACAGATTTTCTATGAAATAAATGGGGGGCTTCGCAGCATGATAAAAGTTTTTGTGTTGGTATCGTTTCTGTTCTGGGTGGGTGTCGCTTGCACACATGGGCCGGTCACGGCAGTTGGTTGTGCGTATTGCATGTGTGGTGGTGGGCCGTTTTCCCACCTCACTCTTGAGCAGGTCTCGGTGAGTCTGGGGGAGATAGTTGCCAGATTAGGCGGGGTCCCACCCAAATGGGCTATTTTCAAAGACTTCAAATGCATTGGACAGGTTGATAAAATTTGGAGAAGGAAGTGTTTTGATTAGTTTTAACAGTTAAACTTGTATGTCTTAATATGGGTTCCCCACCTTATGGAACACTTCCCCTATAAATAACATTCACACATAAATATATTTGGAAAAATCATTGGACAACATGTAAAAAATTGAGTTATTGATCGAGTTCAGCCAAGCATGGGAGATAGTATTGCAGAGTATACAGACCTATAAAGTAGACTTTATTTTCCTGATAGCAAGCGAGTGTGCAATCCAAATTATTTTTAAGCAGTTGTTTTATGCTAAAATTAGTAAGAGTCTCTATATTTATTTCTTGTTTTGATTTTGAAGAGACTAAGGTGAGCAAAAGTGTGAAGAGTTGTCGGAGATGAGTGCCTTTGTAGTTCAAGTAGCTTCAATGTTGACGATTGTTTTTCTGACTTCAATAAAATCATTTGCATGAAAATCAGCCATTTGTATTTGTCTGCATATAAACAGGTCTTATGAAAATACACGTTATTTTGATGATTTAGATTAATGGCCACTTTTTTTGTAATAAGATTTTGAGGTAATGATCAGTACAAAAAAATAATTGCGGAGATGATATATATGATTCTTTCATTTCTTCTTCGCTGACAGAGTGCAACATTTGTATCTCCATGTCAAATATTTTGATGAGAAAGAATTCAGTAAAATAATTCTAAGTGGAAAGCCACCATTAATTTGTTGTCCTAATTGCGAATTAGATTTCTTGAAGAGTGATTCATGTTATGGAGATTACTTTAAACGGCGTACCGCACGCTACACGTCACTTCCGCTTATTGATATTTATGGCGTTAGCAACTGTTGCTAAGGGGGGACACGTTTCCGTTGGTCCCCAATAGATATTGAATGGAAATACTGTACGATGGAGATATTTACAGTGGTAAACCTACCAATTCTTTCAGAAAATGATGTCCCTGGTGCCAAATTAACTGGTAAAAATGTGGAAGAACATACAAATGTTCAGTTAAAGAGATGGTTTAAGTGTCAAAGGCTAAAAAAGACGGAAAAAAGAAACGAGCCGACCTAAGCTTAGCCTTAGCTTTTTTTATCCACACCTTTTTCCTTACGCCACTGACTATGACGTTCTCCTGTTTCAACAAGCTATCCTTTACCCCCATATGCCCTGTCTTTCTTATATATTATATGTTCTGGTTGTCTTAGGTCTCTGACCATTCTTGGGGGTAATTTATATTGTTAGTTTTGTGTAACGATCGCAAATGCTACTCAGTGACAGCGAACGAACACTTTTAATTTTTTCATTAATAACAAATCTTAATTCTATTAATATATTTATTTATACTTCCCCTTACTAAGGTTGTTTCTTTATAACAGAGAAGGTTACAACGGTGGAAGTCAGATACCACTTTAATTTTTTTCAGGTCATTTATTGTCAGACAGAAGCAGCACGGCAAAACGCCATGCTAAAAAATAAGTAAAATATCAAAATGACTTACCTCTTCGGGGGACGCTGTGGCAGGCAATGGGATGGGATTGACATTTGTAGCACCAAGGTTATAGATTTGCTCATGCCAATAATCGAGATATTGTTTTAGAATGGTGTCAATGTTTACAAATAAAAAAAAGAACCAACAAATTACTACCAAAATCTTCCACCATACTAGTGTCTCATCTAACTCTATGCCAGCCATTGACGGCACTCGACGCCCAATCCATTAAGACAGGGCGAATGTTCATTCGAAACCACAGCATCCGATTTTCGGGGCATCTATAGGTCACTTTCTGTTGAGTTTTAGTCACTTGCAATTCATTCCCGGGTCGCTTCCTGTTCTGTAACCCAATCAAGAGGAAGTGACCCTGAAATGCCCCAAAATCAATAGGAAGTGACTGTAAAATCAACAGGTAATGACCTGAAATGGCCCAAAAAATGACCTTGTTGCTTGGCATTGGCTGCCACTGACGGCCATAGAGGTGGGAGGGGCCGGTTTGAAGTGGGAGGGGTTAAGGGGTTAATTAGCTGCCAGCCCTGCCAGTTCAAATGGATTGGGCGTCTACTGGTGATAAACTTACAGCAGAAGGATGAAAATAGCTTGTTTTTCTGTTTATTTTGTAGAATGATTTCCTGACCAATGTATTGATAATCGTTGTATCACCATATCGTGAGCTTTGTATTGCAAATCGTATCCTATCGTGAGGTACCAAGAGGTTCCCACTCCTAACTATGACCCTCAACAAAATTTTTACTGCGTATGAAGGTGAATGGCTTCACATTGCTGGCATTAAACTGGCCTTTTGGACGTCCGCACAAGCTGATACATTTTTAGTTTGGTTTCGGGAAACGTATGAATAAAACATCTTTCATATGTGGACGGTCGTAATGTCTAGAGTGGTTTCTACAAGTTCCATAGTAGCAGTGTTTGATCGGCATGTTCGTTTTTGAAAGATTACCAGAGAAAACTAGCAGAAATATAATGGTTTGTATGCGAGGGCGTGTCTATAATGTCTCACTTCCGCTTTATGATGTGACGTCACGGTCTAAAAATAGCATTCGTGCGGTACGCTATTAGTGTACTTGTTCCGTCAAAGTTTAAAAGTGAGGGGCGCTATTGCAATTAGTGTACAAAATGTTATTTTGATGTGTTGGTGGCTGGCAAAGTGTGAAATTCTGGGATTGTTGCAGGAGTCCTTGTGGTTGTCAGTTGAATATATACAGTATAATAGGGATGTCCCGATGCTGATTTTCTGACTTAAGTTCTGATCCAATCCGATTTTTTTTTCAAGATATTTTGTCAATATCGATGCGATACTTTTATTTTACGACCAGTAAAAATGACGCAAAAAAACAACTGTGTAACCAGTAAATGACAAATTATATTTTTTGTATTAAAGTCCTGCTGGTACCTCCTCTGTTTACCAATATTACACCATATGCTGTTTCTATCATTCGTTTATAAAGAGCAGTAGTCCAAGCATTTTCAAGGACTTTGCACAAAATTCAAGCATTTTTCAAACCTTGAAAACGCAACAGTAAAATCCAAGCATTTTCAAGGATTTAAAGGACCCTTACGAACACTGAACAATATATGAACGATATTGAATGTTATTGAAGAAGTCCTCGTACTTCTGTTTGATGACCTTCGGTTATCTCAGTATATTATAAAATGTAAAAACAACAAAAGACTGTCATAACTTTGAGAAATAAAACTCTGATTACGCATTAACGGAGTCTTACTACTTGGAATATGTGATTAGGCTCATATTAGTGTCCTGCTTTATACGTATGTCTTTTCTTAATGTCCCTTGTTGCTGCAAAAAAAGAAAGAAAAAAGAAAAAAAACACAAGCAGAGGTAATCCTTTACTGCACTGAGGTTTATGAGCTATGCTGAAGTCTTACATAATATGGTGACTTCATATATTTCATGTACAGAATGATGGAGAAAAAGTTTATTTTAAACCTTTTGGCAGGGGCGTCACTAGACTTAATACAATACTGGGAAACAGCTGGGTACTGGTGAGCGAACAAAACAAAAAATTTTAGCACTTACAGTGGTAGAAAAAGTATCTGAACCTTTTGGAATTTCTAACATTTCTGCATAAAATCACCATCAAATGTGATATGATCTTTGTCAAAATCACACAGATGTAAAAACAGTATCTGCTTTAACTAAAACCACGCAAACATTTATAGGTTTTCATATTTTAATGAGGATAGCATGCAAACAATGGCAGAAGGGGGGAAAAAATCAGTCAGTGAACCCTCTGCCTAAGAAGACTTAAAGAGAAATTGAAACCATTTTTTACCAATTAATTTAAGTCAGGTGTGTGCCCAATCACTGATGAGTGGTTTAAAGCTGCCCTGCCCATTATGAGACACACACCTGGTAAGAATTGTCTTGATGAGAAGCATTGTCTGATGTGCATCATGGGTCGTTCAAAAGAGCTGAATGAAGACCTGCGATCAAGGATTGTTGATTTGTATAAAGCTGGGAAAGGATACAAAACCATCTTTAAAACTCTGGATGTTCATCAATCGACAATCAGATAAGTTGTCTACAAATGGAGAGAGTTTGTCACTGTTTTTTCTCTCCCAAGGAGTGGCCGTCCACCAAAGATGATGCCTAGAGTTCAGTGCAGAATACTCAGAGAGGTAAAAAAGAACCCCAGAGTGTCTGTTAAAGATTTGCAGAAATCACTGGCACAGTCCAATATCTCTGTGCACTCCTCATCTACATGTAAAACTATGGCCAAGAACGGTGTTCATTGGAGGACTCCACGGAGGAAGCCACTGCTGTCTAAGAAATACATTGTTGCCAGTTTCATTTCGCAAAAAGTTGAATTTTTGGGGATTAACACACAACGTCATGTGCGGAGGAAAAATGGAAAAGCTCACCAAAATCAAAGTCTCATCCCCACCGTGTAGCATGATGGAGGGATTGTCATGATTTGGGGCTGTTTTGCTACCTCAGGGCCTGGACAAATTGCAGTCATTCATGGGAGAATTAAATCAAAAGTTTATCAGAATATTTTGCAGGAAAACCTGAGGCCGTCTTTCATACAGTTGAAGCTAAAAAGAGGATGGATGCTGCAACAACACAATGATCTAAAACACAGAAGTAAATCAACTTCAGAAGAACAAAATACACGTTCTGCAGTGGCCAAGTCAAAGTCCAGACTTTAACCACATTGAGATGCTGTGGCATGACCTAAAGACAGCGATTCATGCCAGACATCCCAGGAATCTGACTGAACTACAGCAGTTTTGTAGAGAAGAATGGGCCAAGATTAGTCCTGATCGATGTGCCAGACTGATTTGCAGCTCCAGGAAGCATCTGGTTGAAGTTATTGCTGCCAAAGGGTGAACCATAAAATATTAAATGTGATGGTTCACTTACTTATTTTCCCCCCTTTTGTCATCGTTTGCATACTATCCTCATTAAAATATGAAAACCTATAAATGTTTGGGTGGTATTAGTTCAAGCAGACACTGTTTTTTTCATCTGTGTGGTTTTGAAAAAGATCAGATCACATTTGATGGTGATTTTATGCAGAGATGTGAGAGATTTCAAAAGGTTCAGATACTTTTTCATACCCCTGTATCTACTGTATAATAAAAAGTCAGAAATAGCGCTTCAACTATATTTAATCCAACCAAAACACAAGTTTCTGTAAAAAAGTGGTGTTTTTTTTTTTTTAAGCCATCAGCATTCAAAATGAAAATTGGGACACCCCTTGTTGAGTGTCCGTTCACCTCTGCTCATGCTCATCAACTTCCATCTCTCCTATACCTATTCGTACACTCTGCTGCTCTATGTTGTCTGGACTGAAATGGGGATATAACACTGTAACTGTTATGCAGTTAGTCAGTGTTTGTCAACTGGTATGTTGTGACCTAAAAATGGTTTATGTTGCCTAGGTGGGTTACCTAACTTATCTCTGTCATTCCTCCTTGCTGGTTTATCCCTGCTGCAAGTAAATAACTTTTTAATATCCATTTGCAAGAGTAATGCTGTTTGAGTCATATAGAAATAAAACATAATCCATCTTTCTGCAGATTACAGGGACTGCAGTAACAAATAAAATGCTTGTAAAACTGCTCGAAATTATGATGAGCACATATACGAAATTGTTAGAGGTTATAGCCCAAAGAAAGGCAACTAATTCATCCAAATTGATTCTATTAATTTGGTCATATAAAAAAATAGCAATAAATAGCATCAGTATTGACACAGTTCAAATACCGCATATCATATTAACACAATATTAGACAAAACTCTTGAGTGAGAGCCTCTCACTCAAATTGCATACAATTGTCTTTGTATTCATAACCAGTTAGCTAAAAGCCGGCAGCTAATCTGCTACTTCAATTTGCGACCAGAGTAGTTTCCTGCAGTTAAATGCCTGATAAGTAAAGAGCAAAGTTCCTCCATTTAAATTCACAATTCATGGGAACAGGCCAAACAAGCATTAACACAGAGGTAAAAATGAACAAGAAGGATGGGCAGTTTATCTGGTACTAACCTATGAGGGGCCGTACAAGACATTTTTCATTCTGGCCCTCTCACACACATACATTCTCCTTTCACATACATATATATTCACTCTCACACACATACATTCTCCTCTCACATGCATACATTCTCCTTTCACATCCATACATTTTTACTTTCACATTCATACATTTTTACTTTCACATTCATACATTTTCACTCTCACATTCATACATTTTCACTCTCACATTCATACATTTTTACTTTCACATTTATACATTTTCACTCTCACATTCATACATTTTCACTCTCAGATGCATACATTTTCACTCTCACATTCATACATTTTTACTTTCACATTTATACATTTTTACTTTCACATTCATACATTTTTACTTTTACATTTATACATTTTCAGTCTTACATTCATACATTTTTACTTTCACATTTATACATTTTTACTTTCACGTTTATACATTTTCTCTCTCACGTTTATACATTTTCACTCTTATATTCATACATGTTTACTCTCACATTCACACATTTTTAGTCTGTGAAATGTGTGTTTGTATAAATAAAATATATGTGTATAAGAGTGAATATATATGTATGTGAGGAAAGTATGTATGAACGTGAGAGGAGAATGTATGTATGTATGAGTGAAAGTATAGTGAAAACGGAAGGAGTCTAGTTGAAACGGAAGCCAGCTCTGATTGGCTAGCTCTGACTGGTAAGCTCTGATTGGCTGAGAACCTGACGCGGGTTACTGTTCATAAAATAACAAGGAAGAGGACGCACAATCACTTCGGCAATAGTGACGTGATCTGTCGTTCATTTGAGTAAACAAATCCATTCCGGTTCGTTCAGTAAAAAGATTCGTTCAAACGAATCGTTCAACGAATCGTTCGCCCCCCTCATGTCCCTCCCCGCCCCAATGAATCGTTCGGTTAGTGAACGGGAAGTGACGTTGCCGAACGAATCACCAAAGACCGCTTCGCAGTATAACTGAACGGGAAGTGACATTGCTTGGTCCCTCCCTCTCTTGCACATTGACCACTCGTCGTAGTTTCAGAAATGAGTGACAGGCGATATCATTCTGCTTTCACAGACAGCCTCGTCTCCCTCCCGCTGCTGCAAAAGCGAGGGAGAACTTCTGCGTCGTCTGTCCTAGTTCTATGGGCTCAAAGTCATGGCTCGTGCTTGCATTTCGATTTAGGACACGGTTAAACATTTTCCTTTTGAGGGGGAAGTGGGGGTTTGGGGTCGGGGGCACACGGACTTTCTTTAGCATGATCTTGCTCACATATACAATGCTGCTGCAGTGCTGCTGCAGTGCTACTACCAGCCAACGCGGCATGCTTGCTGTCACGAAAATAAAAATAAATCGAAAGTTTAATTTCTAAATATGGAACGACCAACACATCATATTTACCTCTCGCTCTGTTGTATTTTTGTTTTTTATTATTAAGATGATCGTATTGAATTTTTGCACTGGTATTAATAAATAAAAGAATCCGGTCAGCTCCCCTGTCGTCCCCGCATCTCAGATCGTTAAATGCTGACGAGAAATAATTGTTTGCTTTTTATGATGTCGCCTTTCTACTCTCATTAGTCTGTTAAGAAAAATGTAGACATATTGCGACATCTCCCGTGTCTGCGCGCTTTGTTTTTGGGCGCTTGAGTAGCACATGATGGACGGATTGACATAATTTGTCAAACCAACCGACACCCTCTGACACGAAAAAAAAATAAAACACTCGGGAAAAATTGACATGTATATACAGTTTCATTGCAAATCAGTATTATGGTGATCATACTAAATATTCTTTTTTTTTCTGTACACATATGAGGTAAATATCGCTGCCATGAAGCCTCCATATAGTGACAGTTCTCTGCCCGCTTCACTGCCGTCACGCGACCGCAGCTCAGCTTTTGCTTGCCTCGTAGCTACGCGTGTTTTAAATTACTGTAAATTTGATAGTATATAGTCATAGGTACAGTCTCGAGTCTGTTGAGAAAAGTAGAACACTAAACCATGCTCGCTAGATTTGTGTGGTGTTTTTGTCTGTTTGAGCAGCATTTGATAGGCTCCAAGTTAACAAATATGTGACAAAGTCATTTCCTTTCATTTTATGAATCGTACACCGCATAGTCATTACTGGAAAGTCAAGTTAGCAGCAAGCTAGGTCAGGAACCGGAGGACCGAATCACTGAACGGGAAGTGACAAAACTCAGTCTTTCCCCCCTGCCTGCATGCTGGCTACTTATTGGCCACACGTGGAAATGAGTGACAGACGCCTTGATTCTGTTTCCGCTCCCTCCCCTGCCCGCGATGAAGCTGGCGTCTGATTGGTCGTGTGCGATGTCAGAAGACGCTGCCGCTTGCTCAACGCCCTCCCAAGCAGCGAACAAGCGCCACCAACTTCATAGAACGAATCAGTGCAGATGGTGATTAGTTCGGTCTCGTTCACCCAAACAATTCGTTCAAAAAGAACGAATCGTTCGCGACCGATACAACACTATTCGGCAAGCAGTTGGACTTTTGCAAAACATTTTGTCGACCCCAGAAACTAACTTCTTTGGCTTCCTGTCTCGAGCGGCGGCAAAGGACACAATCAACTGCACCCAACAGTGCTAATTATGACGCAGTTGAAAGTGAGATGAGAGACATTTTTAGACCGAGCAACTCTCGAACCTCTTCAACTGTCCAAGCGGGAGCTAATATGACCCGCTCCCAGACTACTGCGGTCAAGCCACCCTCCACTCGTAAAAACGAAGTCAAGCTACCCGCCCCTATTTTGGATCATTGTTTGCATTGTGTGCATTATGGTACTGCAACGCGCTGGCTTCATAATGGAACGCGGTGGCTTCACAGCGCTAGTCCCTTTATTGAAAAAAATAAATATGAATAAATAAAAAACGGGAAGCCATCCAAGAACGGGTCCACTTGAGAGAGGCACTCGAGCACCCCGAGACCCAAACTAAAGTATTATGATATAAAAAAAATTTTAGGAATTCCGAGTAATACTACTTAGAAAATTGCTAGTTATTTCTGTCATTTACCCTTATTTCAAATTTTAATTTAAAAATATCTGGCTGATATCCCGGGACAGGTCCACTTCTGAGGTATACTAGACGACCCTAAGACTCGAACTAAAGTACTCTGATAAAATTCGGATGTATCATTTCAAAATAAAAGTACTTTGAAAATTGCCCATTTTTGCTGTTATTTCGCCCGATTTCAAAAACTGATTTTAAAAAAATGTGGTTGATATCCTGGGACGGTTCCACTTCTGAGGTATACTAGACGACCCCAAGACTCGAACTAAAGTACTCTGATAAAATTCTGATGTATCATTTCAAAATAAAAGTACTTTGAAAATTGCCGATTTTAGCTGTCATTTCGCCTGATTTCAAAAATTGATTAAAAAAAATCTGGCCTTTCAATCACTTAGCTTATAGTCTTATAGACACCCCCACCCCCATTCTCCTCTTTCACTGGCCAATTGGCCCCCACATGGTGTAAACCGGAAATACATCTCGCTGACGATAGCACCAGCATATTAGTAACTAGTTTAGATGTTCAATGTATTTCTTGTTGTTGTTTATGTGTTTCTTTTCTTTCTTCTCTTGTATTTCTTTTCTTCTGTCCCCCCATAATCCCTTCCTGTTCGCTGCTTTGTCATAATAAAAAGGTATTTTGAAGGATCACAATGGGAGTATGTCAGACTCTCCATGTGAAACATTAAAACTGTTCAGAATCCGGGCACTTAGACTTCCATTCTCTGTGTCAAACAGCTGAACAGGACAGGTTTAAAAAAAAAAAAAAAAAAAATCTGGCTGATATCCCGGGACGGTTCCACTTCTGGGCTATACTAGACTACCCCAAGTATTGAATTAAAGTACTCTGATAAAATTCTGATGCATTATTTCAAAATAAAAGTACTTTGAAAATTGCCTATTTTAGCTGTCATTTCGCCTGATTTCAAAAATTGATTTTAAAAAATCTGGCTGATATCCCGGGACGGTTCCACTTCTTCTTGAACTAAAATACTCTGATAAAATTCTGATGTATTATTTCAAAATAAAAGTACTTTGAAAAATACGTTAAAGTAAAAATGTATAAATGTGAAAGTAAAAATGTATGAATGTGAAAGTAAAAATGTATGAATGTGAGAGTGAAAATGTATAAATGTGAAAGTAAAAATGTATAAATGTGAAAGTAAAAATGTATGAATGTGAAAGTAAAAATGTATGAATGTGAGAGTGAAAATGTATGAATGTGAGAGTGAAAATGTATGAATGTGAAAGTAAAAATGTATGAATGTGAAAGTAAAAATGTATGGATGTGAGAGTGAAAATGTATGAATGTGAGAGTGAAAATGTATGAATGTGAAAGTAAAAATGTATGAATGTGAAAGTAAAAATGTATGGATGTGAAAGGAGAATGTATGCATGTGAGAGGAGAATGTATGTGTGTGAGGGTGAATATATATGTATGTGAAAGGAGAATGTATGCGTGTGAGAGGGCCAGAATGAAAAATGTCTTGTACGGCCCCTCATACTAACCTGTAAAGCAGGTGGGAAGATGCAATTTGCACTGTCGACTGTATGATTGGCACGCACACTGTAATATTGTTGCTGCGTTCATGTCTTGTTGGAGTAATCGGGAAAAAAAAGTCTGTGTTACATGGTATCTATAAAAAGCGCCAAACAGTCAATCAACTTGTGATGTATCGTTGGAGCTTTAAAATAGGCTACTCGTCTTTGCAACCATGTTTTTATCCCACATTACTGCTTTACAACACATCAGATCGATTTTCCAACTTGGGAACTCAGATCTCCTGACATACATGAATGCAGTCTACCTCCCGAAGGTGCTTTGCGGAAGTGTCAACTCAGATGCCAATCGTGCATAAATTATCATATTAAGGAGCCACGTGCAGATTGTGCATATGGAGTGAATGGAGTAAAGTCATGTGAAAAAAATAGGACACCCTATGGAAGCCTGTGTGTTTTCTAACATACTTGGTCATATGGATACTTGACATCAGTTTTCTCAAGATATTCAAGTAATACAACTAAGAACTAGGACAATTAAAACTGAAGGAGAGGATTTAAAAAAAAAAAAGCTTTCTGTAAAATGTCAT
The DNA here is from genome assembly GCF_030265065.1 of Corythoichthys intestinalis. Classification (NCBI taxonomy): domain Eukaryota; kingdom Metazoa; phylum Chordata; class Actinopteri; order Syngnathiformes; family Syngnathidae; genus Corythoichthys; species Corythoichthys intestinalis. Next base: position 31,378,154 of record NC_080416.1, read on the forward strand.
TTTAAATAAATGCCATTTCTGTTGAGGAATAACACCCACACATTCAATCCCACTTAAAATGGCTAAAATCACACACAGGGGTATCACACCAGGTGCACATGATTAGAACATCATTACACAGTGTTTTGAAGGAGGCTTGCCTTATTTAACCTTACATTTAGTTTGATGTGCCCCTGACTGTTTAAGTGAGAGAAAACACCATGGTGAGAACAAAGTCGCTGTCTGAGGCCTTCAGAAAGAAGATTGCAGATGCTTAGTCTGGTAAGGGATTTCATAAGACCTCAAAAGAATATAAAATCAGCCATTCCACTGTCCGGAAAATAGTCTACAAGTGGAGAACATTCAAAACAACTGCCAACCTACCCAGGTCTGGGCGCCCAAGCAAGTTCACACCGAGAGCAGACCGCAAGATGCTAAAAGAAGTGTCCAAAAACCAAATAATGTCATCAAAGGACCTATAGCTCTTGCTACTGTTAATGTGAAAGTGCATGCCTCGACAACAGGGGTGTCCAAACTTTTTGCAAAGGGGGCCAGATTTGGTGTGGTAAAAATGCGGGGGGCCGATCTTGGCTGACGTCTTTTATGTAGAACAATATATTTAAGCAAATTTTAGCAAGCCATTCTGTGCGTTACATTTGCTTTATTATTATTATTTTTTTTATTAATAATTTCAACAATCTCGCAACTAGCCTTTGTGGCGTTCTCTTTCGACTCGGGCTGTTGCGAAATACTGCTGCTGTGAAATTAAACTAGCTTCAAGTTCATTCAATTTCTCGCTACGTATCTTGCCTGTAATCTTGTCGTACATGTCAGCGTGTCTTGTTTAATAATATCGCCTCACATTGAACTCTTTAAAAACAGCAACTGTCTCTTTGCAAATAAGGCAGACAGTTGCGTATTTTAGTGAAGAAATAAGTCCAATTTCCACCTATCCTTGAAGCGCCAGCCGTCGCAGTCAACTTTCTTTTTTTGTTGATTGTCGCCATTTTAGAAAATTGGGAGTAAAGGGTCACACGGGGTAATGTTGCTTAGAGTTTTCGTTGGTAAATGAGGAGCAGCATTTAGTGTGTAACATACTTCATATGCTGGTACCAGTACTGCTGACCAATTTATTAAGTCTGTGTGTGGGCCAGACGTTATTGATTTTATGACAGAGGCTGGGGGGCCGGATGAAATTTGACCACAGGCCGCATTTGGCCCCCGGGCCGGACTTTGGACATGCCTGCTCTACAATAAGAAAGAGACTTCAAAAGTTTAACCTTCATGGGAGGTGTGCGAGGAGGAAACCTTTGCTCTTCAAGAAGAACATAAAGGCCAGACTGAAGTTAGCCAGCGTGAATGTAGACAAAGACCAGAACTTTTGGAACAATGTTCTTTGGACAGATCAATCTAAAATGGAATTATTTGGACACCAGAACAGAGGACATGTTTGGCGTAAACCCAATACAGCACTCCAGGAAAAGAAGCTCATACCAACTGTGAAGCATGGAGGTGGAAGTGTCATGGTTTGGGGATGCTTTGCTAAAGCAGGACGTGGCCAGCTCACCATCATAAAATCCACCAAGAATTCTATCATGTATCATAGGGTGCTTGAGGAACATGTGAGATCGTCTGTGAAAAAATTAAAGCTGAAGCGAAACTGGACCCTGCAACATGACAATGACCCAAAACATACCAGTAAATCCACCAAGGACTGGCTGAAAAGGAAGAATTGGAGAGTCCTGGAATGGCCGAGTCAAAGCCCAGATCTTAATCCCATTGAGATGCTGTGGGGTGACTTGAAACAGACTCTACATGCAAGAAACCCATCTAACATTTCACAGCTGAAAGTATTCTGCGTTGAGGACTGGGGTAAACTTTCTTCAGACCGATGTCAAAGACTGGTAGATGGCTACAAAAAACGTCTCACTGAAGTTATTTCAGCCAAAGGGGGTAACACTAGCTATTAGGTGGTAGGGTGTCCTAACTTTTTCCCCAGTTAGAATATACATTTTTGTTGATATATTTGGTTTAATGAGTAAAACAATATTATTTTTTGTTTACCTGCAATTAAATCACTTTCTTTTCCAGAGATAAAGAAAAAAAAAGATCAGACATTGATATGTGAACATTTCTTAATAAAGACCTGAATATTTCATTTTTTTTACATGACTGAACAGATGAAATAGGCGCATTTTGTAGATTGTGCTATATAGATTAAAAAACAAATTCCTAAGTATTATTATTACAGTTTTTTTTTTTCATCTGGTGAAATTAATACTAGGGCACTGCAGATCAATACTGGGGTTAAATATGTCTGGCGACGTCCATGGATTGTTGTCAAATTCCAAACAGTTCTTCCGATGGGATAACAGACATGGCTTCAACTTTATTGGTCACTCTGGAAAGCAAGGGATTGACTCGTACGCATATGTTTTCTTTTTATGAATAAACAATTTACTGTAAGTCAAAGTAATGCGGGTTGATGTTAAACCATCTGTTTCTTCTTTTATCAACTGCTGTCTGGCTCACTGTAACTGTCTGCAATTGCTCTGAATGAACTGCATTTATTGATAGCACAATAGTTGTGTGCCATATTAAATTCCTTATTTCCAATCAATTGAACTATTGTGCTTTTTCACCTCTCGTTTCCTTAACCAAATCTCTGCTTCCTCCGATTTCATCTGGGTCAGGCTAGTTTCTGGATTGTCTCCATAGCTGGTGCCAGCCGAGCATGTGTATGTGTGTGTGTTTGTGTGGGTGGCTGCAGTGGCAGGGAGGACGGCTGTACTCTACATCAGCGCGCGGTGTCCTTTAATCCCACACAGGGCCCGATTAATTTTAAAGCCGCTTTCTGTTTTTAAGCTCACTTTCAGCACTCTGACTCAAGCTAGCATGCAGGCATCAACACTCCTGCTGTACTTACGTGTACTTTGCGTCACAAATGCATTTCTAATAATTCTTTTGAGTCGAAGACTCATTTTGAAAGAATATTTTTTTTAACATCATATGAATTTTTTTATTTATGTGGTCACAAGATGGTTTTGAGTGGGGCTGTAACTAACGATTATTGTTTTTTTTTTTTTCTTTTTTTTTTCTGATAATCGATTAATCTAGATTAATGTCACTTTTTACAGTTACCTTCACAATTTACCTTGAAGTTATTTTAGGCAGGTTGTACCTTATTTTTCGGACTATAAGTCGCAACTGAGTATAAGTCGCAAAAGCCATAAAATGCCCAACAAGGAGGAAAAAACATATATTAGTCGCATTGTAAGTCGCATTTTTGGGGGAAATTTACTCGATAAAATCCAACACATAGAACAGATATGTCATCTTGAAAGTCAATTTAATATAAAAATACAATAGAGAACAACATGCTGAATAAGTGTACAGTATGATGTAACATGATGCATGAACAACAAAATGCGAATATACTGTCCTCACCAGAACGCTACGTTAAGTAACAATTAAGACAAAATTGATGATTATTTCCAACAAAAATAATATAATAATAATATTTTTAATTTAACTTGGAAGTTATTTTAGGCATGTTTTAAGTAACAATGAAGACAAAACATGACTATTTCCGTCAAAAATAATATAATAATATTTTATTACAGCTTCCTGACTTAACTGTAGTCTACAACTGTACTGTTTAAGTACATAAAAGTGGTTGAAGTTTTTAATGAAGTTTCTGAATATAAAACATAAAAATAATTTCTCAGTACACAAATCAGACAAAAGTCCTGTTCTTTCAAATACAAAAAAAAGTGCTGCTGATTGACTAGGGCTGCAACTAACTACTTTAATAATCGATTAATCGGGCGATTAATTAAACAATTAATTGGCTAAATGTAGGGATGGGAATCGAAATCCGATTCCAATTCGGAACCGGTTCCGAGTGTTTCGAGGCCTCGACATCACAATGAAAAAGCCTTAACAATCCCTTTAACGATCCCTAAAGACGCATATTGCGTCGTGACGTGTCTTGTTGTCCAGACGCATCAAACTAGCATGGCGCCAAGAACCACTCGCTTCAAAGTTTGGCTACACTTCACCAGGAAAAAAGGTGAAAATGAAAGGTTACAATAGTTTAGCACGAGGATTGCCGCCGTAAACATAACAATGACAGCACGTAGGTTCGATCGCTCGAAAGTGTGTCTTCACTTCACGAGGAAATATTACAACAAAGCGACTTGCAGTCATTGCGAGATGGAAATAACTGCATCGGGAGGGAATAGACTGCACTGTCCTCACCGAGACGCTAAGGCTCAGTCCTGGCTATACAGCTAGCTAAACTCCCAAATGACTATGCAGAAGACGTTGGTATAATAATTTGCTGACTTTATTCAACCATCACTTGAAACTAAAAATAGAAATGAAACAATTCAATTTCGTCCCCAATAACAAACAGGTTTGCATCAACATAAATCAGCGATGATTAGCTGCTAACACAGTAATAACAAACAGTTAGCATGCGTTTGCTAGCATTAGCACATCGTTTAAACCACTACACAACTGGATTTAAGTGTCCGATCGCGACTGAAAACACACAACAACAACAACACAGAAGATGATACATACAGGCGTTAGCTCTGTAGATGTTTTACAAACATTAACAAAGAACGTAGGCTCGTGGCAGTGTTTCCCTTTCTCACTAACTCGCTCACTCTCTTGGATGCGGCATTTCTTCTTCTTCGCGTGTAAGCGCGCTCTTCTTCACGTGAGCGCGCTCTTCTTCGCATGAGGAAGCGCAAGGGCGCCACAACTTGAGCGTGAAAGCGCCATAAAAACTAAAAGGCATGCATTTCAATATACTGGTAAATAAAAACAGGGGTCCCCAAACTATGGCCTGCGGCTCCATATTTGGTCCGGCCCCCTGAACAATTCCAGAGAGCATTTAGAATTGTTTTTGTTTTTTTTCTCCCTCAGTAGTGTTATTTATTTCCTGGCCTTTTTCAGTGAATAACTCAGAGAGGATTATTTGGTTATTATCTATTTAAATAATAGTGCTATTATTATTTATTATTATTATATTATATTATTATTTTTATTTTATTTACCTTTGTTCCGTGAAGAATTCGCAGAGGGTTATTTGATTGTGGCTTTCTGAAAAACAATAGTTTTTTTTACATTTACGCACTCCTGCAATTGTCACACTTTTTCTGTTACAAACTGACCCTGGCCTCTCATCAGAGAAGGGAAAAGTTATTTGGCCCTCACAGGAAAAAGTTTGGCGACACTGCCAAAGGCAGAACAACGACCTATATGCCAAAATATACCAATATTTTTTATTTCTATTAAAAAAACGTTTCAGTAAAATGTTACACATTCTTGTGCATTTGCCACTTATTGCCACAGTTAACATTGAGGCTTTGGGCCTCTTTTGACCTCGTTGTGAGTTTGTAAGGTTGTGACTTCTGATTAAACAAACTTGATGCCAATCAAAATGTTTGTTCTTCTTTTTCCTGAAATTAGAATCAATAAAGAATCGAATCGTTAAGCAATATCGATAATGGAATCGGAATCGTAAAAATCGTATCAATTCCCATCTCTAGCTAAATGCAAACCTGTCAAGTTGTACGGTTTCGGCGTAATTTGTACATGTGAGCACTGATTTTTAAATGTGTACGCCATACGTTCAAAATCTGTATGTTATTGGTGCATTAGTTTTTTTTTCTTTTCTCCATTCGGATTCTGTCACCGTTTCGGCAATGAGACAATGTGCGCTACTACGTTGGTTGAATGATGTGAGAAAAGTCAGACACGGAGAGAGAAGAGCGAGAGTGGGAAGGAGGGAAGAGTGTTGTGACGCTGTAGCAAACGCGATGCTAGGCTAGGTTGGCTCCAACATTTCCTTACTTTAGCCGACAGCTTACAATCTACGCCTACATATCACATGCATATTGAACTACATGCGAAATGACAGACTCCGCGCCGTGAGTAAAGAGCCGCCATTTTAAAACAGTAGACTTCTCAGAAAGGCTCTGTTGTAGTGAACCTTCTTAGCAAACCTAAGTAACTTTTTATCTAAAATACTCCTAAATCGCAAAATCATGACTTGAATCTATCTTTAAATGATGAAACAGTTTTAAAACCTATACATGTCGAAAGTAGACAGAAGGGAACTAATTCAAAAATGGGAGCAATTTTATTAACTTTAACAGTTGCTTCACAACATTAAATGAGTTCCAAGCATAGCAAAGGTTACTGTTTTTTGTTTTTTTTAATTGGGAAAAACATGAAAAGTAACAGGTAACTGAGTTACTAACGCAAATACTTGTTGGGAGAAGTGATTTGTAACTGTAATTAATTACTTTTTTAAAGTAAGATTAACAACACTGGTCATAAAGATGAAGTCTGCAGGATTAAAAGTGACAAAAGCAGTGATTTTATTCTGCCAATTTGTTGCCGAACACAATTTGCCTGCAACTATTGCTGATCACTTCTCAGAATTAGCAAAAGAAATGTTCCCTGACTCAAAGATTGCATCACTAAGTTAATTTTATCAATTGACCTTTTTAATTCATTATTGGACACACTAACGAAGTACTTCAAGTCAAACTGAATTGCGAGTTTAAGTGCCATGAAGTGCAGCCATCAAAAGACATGATAGAAATTGCCAAAAGTGCTACATACAATTATAACAAAAGTCACTGTTAAATTTTAGTAATCATAATGTAGCTGAAGATATTGATTGTTCTTTGATTCCACCATGTTATATGTGACAATATTATCAATAAATTCATATTATTTTAAAAATGGAGTTTTATTTTTCATATTGCACGCTATATAAAACGTAAGCTTAGTCACCAATTTGTAAGGGCGTAGGTCACTATTTGTAAGATTGCCAGCGGCCTCGGGTTGACAGGTATGCAAATGTCAATTTTTTCAATTACCTTCACAATTTGCCTAGAAGTTCTTTTGGGTTTGTTGTAAGCAGTGTTGGGAGTAACGCCGTTATAAATAACGCCGTTACGTAACGGCGTTATTTTTTCAGTAACGGGGTAATCTAACTAATTACTTTTTCCGCCGTTACAACGCTGTTACCGTTACTGACGGTCAAAAGCGGTGCGTTACTTACTCTGAATAAATTGAAGAAACTACCAGCCGTGTCGAGTCGACACTCTGCTCTGTTGATTTGTCATCCAAGACTTTGGGTGCGTTCAAGTTCGAGAATAGCGCACGTACCTCTGACTCCAAGCCGTTTGTCCCTGCTCATTCAATTAGACAATGCTTTCCAAAGGTTGGTAACGTTTCTGCGTTTGCTACACCTGATGCTAGTCTCGCTCCCATCTCCCACTGTCAGCCAGCAATAATTCTGCTTCCATCTTGAGGACGGCAGACGCTTTGAAGGTGACGTGAATTGTCGGGAAACCAGCCTACCTGAATGCAGCCTCTGCTGCCCCTCGAGAGATGCGATGGAAGTGATTGTGATTGGCTGAGGGTTAGTCATATGTCGTCGTAAGCCAATCAGAGCCGATAATTTCACGAGCGCGTGCGGCAAACACACACGCAAAACAGATGCACAGGGTCGGGATGGCAGAGCATTCAGAAGAAAATTTGTCCTTTAAGAGGTGGAGATATAGACACTATTTCAAGTTTGTCGAAATTAAAGGAAAGAACCTCCATGTAATGTGTAATTTAAGTCCCGGGGCAAAGCTTTTGTCGACATCTGTGGTAAGCAATTCAAATCTGCTGAAGCACCTAACAAGTACCTGTCTGTTCTTCTCTATTCCACTGACTCGAATACTGCTCAGAAAATTTCAAATTCGGTGACATACAACAAGTTCTTTTTAAAGTAACGGAAATAGTTACTTTCCCTGGTAACTAGTTACTTTTACTATAGAGTAATTCAGTTACTAACTCAGTTACTTTTTGGAAGAAGTAGTGAGTAATGTAACTAATTACTTTTTTAACCATCGTGCGATGTTATTGTTTTTACCCCTCTCGCGTTATTTTACATAATATGTAAGGCTACTTTGAGGTGTGATAACTAAGTCATTTTTGAATTTTTTTTTTCTTTCAACAACTCAAAATGTTCATTGGGGTCTGAGCTATCCATACATAAGTAGTTTTTATTTATTTATTTACCCCCCCCCCCCCCCCCCCCACACACACACACACACACACACTTAGGACAACACAAGCCCATAGAAGGACTATGGAGAAAACTAACTGTGCTGTATATATATATATATATATATATATATATATATATATATATATATATATATATATTTAAAAAAAAATTATAATACTTCATTTGACATAATTAGAGCTTTGAATTAGGCAAGAAGTTATAACAACAAAATTGTCTATGCATGAGAATTTTTTTGACAATGACAGTTTTACTGAAAACGCCCCTCTCGTGTTATTTTACATAATATGTAAGGCTACTTTGAGGTGTGATAACTAAGTCATTTTTTAACACTTTTTTTTTTCAGCAACTCAAAATGTTTGTTGGGGTCTGAGCTATCCATACATATGTAGTTTTTATTGATTTATTTATCCACCCACCCACTTAGGACAACACAAGCCCATAGAAGGACTATAGAGAAAACTAACTGTGCTGTATATATATATAAAAAATAATAATAATTATAATACTTCATTTGACATAATTAGAGCTTTGAATGAGGCATGAAGTTATAACATCAAAATTGTCTGTGCATGACAATTTTTTTGACAATGACAGTTTTACTGAAAACGCCCCTCTTGCGTTATTTTACATAATATGTAAGGCTACTTTGAGGTGTGATAACTCAGTCATTTTTGAAAAAATTTTTTTTCTTTCAGCAACTCAAAATGTTCATTGGGGTCATAGCTATCCATACATATGTAGTTTTTATTTATTTATCCCCCTCCCCACTTAGGACAACACAAGCCCATAGAAGGACTTTGCAGAAAACTGTGCTGTACATTTATATATATATATATATATATATATATAATACTTCATTTGACACAATTAGAACTTTGAATGAGGCAATAAGTTATAACAACATTTTCTATGCATGACAATTTTTTTTTTGACAATGACAGTTTTTACTGAAAACGCCCCTCTCGCGTTATTTTACATAATATGTAAGGCTACTTTGAGGTGTGATAAATAAGTCATTTTTGAATATCTTTTTTCTTTCAACAACTCAAAATGTTCATTAGCGTCTCAGCTATCCATACATATGTAGTTTTTATTTATTTATTAACCCCTCTCTGCCCAATGACGTTCATCACGTCATCGGGAAAAAACAAATCAAATGGGGCTGCTGCAAATATTATTCATAACAAGGTACATAGCGACACCTTGAGGCATTTTTGCAGTACATCATACAAAAACATCACAATCATCGTCTTCGAAGGAAGGATGTTATGAATAATTCTTGCAGCAGCCCCATCACTGCTTTTGAATTGTTTTTTTTCCCGATGACGTGATGGGGTTTTAACCCATGTGGGGTTGCTATATGCAACAAGCACACAAAGAGACTATGTTGGAACTGTTAAAAAAAAAAAAAAAAAGTTAGTAGTTGTAATTATTGTTGTTGTTGTTCGTTGAAAATTAGTAGTTGCAGTAGTTAGTTATTATTTGTTATAGTTTGTTAGTTGTTCTATTGACATAAATTCTGTTCATCGCTTTCTCCGCTGTGAATCTTCGCTCCATCCTGCCTGAGTCAGTTGGGACAATGTTCCCACGGTCGACTCTTTTATATACTTGACTGAAAAGTTCACGAGCCAATAAGTTTAAAACAAAATTCGAACGCTGGACCAATAACATTTGAGATTCAAGGAAGTACTTTTTTTCCCGTCCCTTTTTTGGGCTTTGATCTCTGCCTTTCCTACGTGTTCACCTTTGATGTTAGAAACGGGGACTGGTGTTTCGACCAATGAAATTGCAGGATTTCAAACAAAACTTGCAACTTGAGTGTGCACACACTCACACAACCCCACGATTTCAAATGACACTAAACTTCCGTCAATATACTTAATTCAATCTTCCTGCAAGTAGCGCGCGTGCAGGAGCGTGCACGTGCACGTACGAGCGTGCACGAGCATGCACGAGCATGGACGACCATTCATGGTCATGTGTGACCAAGCAGTACTGCAGCAAGCAGTCGTGGAGAGAAAGAAGAGCATCAATGTTTGCGTTGGATTTCAAGGAAAATCCCTAATTGGTCTATGGCGCCACCTGTTGGTTTAGTGGTCCAAACACGCTCAAAGCACGACACGCACATTATTTGACCGCCTTTGAATAGATTCATGCAAAAACCACGGAAATTGCAATGAATTACATCGGGTTTACAATAAATCAAAAATTATGAATTATAATGGTAGTCAAGGGTTACATATTATGTAATTTGAACTCATACGTACTCAATTTCTCTAGCCACTTAATGCAACAGTTTAGAAATGACGGCACTGTTTCATTTTGAACGTCTGCCTTTTTTAGCAATCCGGGGGAATTTTCAGATCCCTAGTGTTTTTATTTCTATGCTTACTCTTTGATGTAAAAGAAGAAAGCATCAAAAACATTACAAAATATGTAAATTCCGCACGAGGGTTAAAGTAACGTGCCCAACACTGACCATGAGAGACAGAATGTGAAAAAAAAAAACAGAAAATCACATTGTTTGATTTTTAAAGAATTTATTTCCAAATTAGAGTGGAAAATAAGTATTTGGTCACTTACAAACTAGTAAGATTTCTGGCTGTCAAAGAGGTCTAACTCAGGGGTGTCCAAACTTTTTGCAAAGGGGGCCACATTTGGTGTGGTAAAATGTGGGGGGCCGACCTTGGCTAAGGTTCTTTACGTACAACAACAATATATTTAAACAAATTTTAGCAAGCCATTCTGTTTCACATTTGTCTTTTTATTATAATTTGAACAGTCTTAAGCATGTGTTCTGGTTCATTTCAAACATGCATATCACATGCCGTTGAATATTCACTTGAATATACTGATGAATATACTGATCCTGATAAACAAAATCAATTCAGAGACTTACTCCATCCGTAATAATCCCAGAAATTTTATTCCACGGGCGTTTCATGTCATCCACGGCAGTTTCAGTGAAGAAATAGTCCAATTTCCACCTATCCTTGAAGCGCCGGCCCTCACAGTCAACTTTCCTTTTTTTGTTTATTGCTGCCATTTTAGAAAATTGGAGATAAAGATCACACACAGTGATGTCACTGAGAGTGCTGCTGCCCTCTAGTAGGTAAATGAGGAACAGCATTTCGCATCATAAACTGCTCAATTTATTAAGTCTTCATGCGGGCCAGACGTTATGGGCCTTATGACAAAGGCTGCGGGCCAGATGAAATTTTACCAAGGGCCGCATTTGGCCCCCAGGCCGGACTTTGGACATGTCTGGTCTAACTTCTTCTAACGAGGTCTAACGAGGCTCCACTCGTTACCTGTATTAATGGCACCTGTTTTAACTCATTATCGGTATAAAAGACACCTGTCCACAACATCAGTCAGTCACACTCCAAACTCCACTATGGCCAAGACCAAAGAGCTGTCGAAGGACACCAGAGACAAAATTGTAGACCTGCACCAGGCTGGGAAGACTGAATCTGCAATAGATAAAACGCTTGGTGTAAAGAAATCAACTGTGGGAGCAATTATTAGAAAATGGAAGACATACAAGACAACTGATAATCTCCCTCGATCTGGGATGATGCAAGATCTCACCCCGTGGCGTCAAAATGATAACAAGGACGGTGAGCAAAAATCCCAGAACCACACGGGGGACCTGGTGAATGACCTACAGAGAGCTGGGACCACAGTAACAAAGGCTACTATCAGTAACACAATGCGCCACCAGGGACTCAAATCCACTGCCAGACGTGTCCCCCTTCTGAAGCCAGTACACGTCCAGGCCCGCCTGCGGTTCACTAGAGAGCATTTGGATGATCCAGAGGAGGACAGGGAGTGTGTTATGGTCAGATGAAACCAAAACAGAACTTTTTGGTAGAAACACAGGTTCTCGTGTTTAGAAGAGAAAGAATACTGAATTGCATCTGAAGAACATCATACCCACTGGTAAAACATGGGGGTGGAAACATCATGCTTTGCGGCTGTTTTTCTGCAAAGGGACCAGGACGACTGATCTGTGTAAAGGAAAGAATGAATGGGGCCACGTATCGAGAGATTTTGAGTGAAAATCTCCTTCCTTCAGCAAGGGCATTGAAGATCAGAGGTGGCTGGGTCTTTTGGCATGACAATGATCCCAAACAGACAGCCAGGGCAACAAAGGAGTGGCTTCGTAAGAAGCATTTCAAGGTCCTGGAGTGGCCTAGCCAGTCTCCAGACCTCAACCCCATACAAAATCTGTGGAGGGAGTTGAAAGTCCGTGTTGCCCAACGACAGCCCCAAAACATCACTGTTCTAGTGGAGATCTGCATGGAGGAATGGGCCAAATACCAGCAACAGTGTGTGAAAAGCTTGTGAAGAGTTACAGAAAATGTTTGGCTTCCGTTATTGCCAACAAAGGGTACATAACAAAGTATTGAGATGAACTTTTGGTATTTGCCAAATACTTATTTTCCACCATGATTTGCAAATATTTAAAAAAAAAAATCAAATAATGTGATTTTCTTTTTTTGTTTTTCCCACATTCTGTTTCTCATGGTTGAGGTTTACCCAGGTTGACAATTACAAGCCTCTCGAATATTTTCAAGTGGGAGAACGTGCACAATTAGTGGTTGACTAAATACTTATTTGGCCCACTGTATGCATCTCCAAAACAATATAAACGGACATTTAAGACTCTCATTAGCATAATCGCTAACTAGCGTAGCGCTTCGTGCTAAGTAGTAACAGCTCATGAACAAAGAATACAAACAATACATCTGGCTTCATTTACTCACCCCTGACGGAGGCACACTGGATCTAACAACGCACACGACTCAAGACAATCTGACTCTCGCCTAAAGTGAGTGTAGCAGTGAACTCTCTCTCTCTCTCTTGCTCTAATAACTGGCGTGCGGGCACAGCCTCACATTACACACAAACAAGGACCCAAACGGGACTGCTCATAGCTGCTGGCAAAAATCGATAATCAAATTTGTTGACAACTAATTTACCGTATTCATCGATTTAATTGATTTAATCAATTAGTTGCTGGGTTTTTGTTTCAAGTATTAGTATAAAATACAGGCAAATAAATGTCAATTTAGCCACATATCTTATAACTCTAGTGTTGTGGTTATACTGTGTTTTTTAAAGAAGTGATACTGCACTGAGTAATTTGCGCTGTGTCTTGTCATACGTGGAATTGAGGCCCTTTGAATTCAAACTAACTTAGCCTGATTCTGGAACTTCTGTTAATATCTGATCATTGTGATTACTACATTACCAATACATTCTGACTGAATACGATTGGACTCCCAAATAACTGAACTTTACTACAGAAAATAGCGTATTTAAAAAAATAATTATTAATGAGTAAATAGTAGTGCAGTTGTTTAATGAGGATTCGGCAGAGGATACTATTACAATAGCTATTGAAATAGCTTGTTTTTCTGTTTATTTGTCATTTTATAGAACATCCTAGAATTATTTCCTGACTCATGTAATGATAATTGTTGTATCATCATATCGTGAGATCATTATCGTGAGACCTATCGTTAGGTACCCAAAGGTTCCCACCCCTACTGATTAATGTAATGTAGTTGCAGTTATGCTCATTTTTCTCCTGCTCACCTTAAGTTTGACTCTCATACTGCAAACCACATTGCACAATGAATTTGAAAATTCCACAGGAAAAAAAAATACTCTGCATTGTTTCCCTAAAAAGTGCACACAGTCAGCTTCGACAGCAGCATGCTGCTGAGTTCCAGCACATGCTGCTGACTGAACACTCAGCAATAGCAACGGGGACATGAACAGTTTGTTTTGAAAAAAGAGTGTTTCGTTCCCCTCCCTCTCTGTGTACACCTGGTGTTCTGTAGCCCACACTCTCATGGTCTCCGCCTTGTCAGCACTCATGTCTCTGTGGTAGGTAAAAACAGCTCTGCAGAGGACTAGCAGCATCACAGATTGGTGGTTTTAACCTTCAACACCCTAAAACAATTAAGCATTTAAACTTTAAGGATATCACAGAAGTGACTAGTATTTTTTCAAATAATTAACTAAATGAGAACTAATGTTTTTGCAACAGCCAAGTGTGCATTACAGTCCTATGTTATGCTGCTCCTCGAATGTTGTATCACTTCTTGGACCGGTAATGCAATCAATCAAGCTATCAGTGAAAGAAATACTTGTTTAAAAATGATGGTTGTGATTTATGATACCGTAATTGCCCGAATATAAGGCGCACCCCTGTAAAACGCGCACCCCAAATTTACTTGTAACATCTAGGGAAAATTATTGTACACGCGTATAACGTGCACCCTAATTTTAGCACCAATAAATAGAAGAATACAAGAAAAGAGAGCTCGTGTACAGATACAGAAATGTCATTTTACTGACTGGTGAAATACAGCAGAAGTATAGCACATTGGTAGTTCAAAACATTACCGTAAACTGACAATATGCACGGTAATAATATGATCTGACAACTTCTCCAACTTACCAGAATCCAGGAGAAAACAAAACAGATGTGACTTTTGACCGTAATGGTTGGCAACAGATCGCTGTATACGTTTTCTTCAACACAACATGGCCATGTCAATTAAAAAAAAAAATCGGTCGTACTATATATATATATATATATATATATATATATATATATATATGTATATATATATTTCTGTCTCATACCCTGTACCCTTGTATAATGCGCACCATGATTTTACAAGTTGATTTTGGGGGGGAAAAAGTGTGCGTTATATTCGGGAAACTACGGTATACAGTATATCATCAAAACAATTTAAAATGACATATTCTCATGAGGATCTCATATCCCCAATGTTATGATGTATGATATGTTGGGCAGAAAGTAATTGCACCCTTATGCACTTAGTAGTCACAGTACAGCATATCACCTATGTTTGAAATGATCTTTCAATGTCTCTAAACATTACCTTCACCTCATAACAGACAGAAATATTAGGACATATTAAATCAAAAGTCACTCAATCTCATGGGTTTTAAAACAAAACTAAAATGCACATAACAACAAACTAAATTGCACACTAGCAACCCACATAGCAAAATATAACTGTAGTGGATATGGGCCAAATGTACTGCAAATTTAGGCCCAAATTCGTAAAACGGATCCGCCCCAGTGTCTTTTTGAACAATGGCCCAAACTCAGTGAGGAGTCACTTGCCGGATCAGCAACCAGTTTTGGGCCAGAACTGGTCCAAAGTAGCAGAAATGACATTAATATATGGCCCGGATATGGCACACATGTTACCCTGTCTGGGCCAGATTTGTATCAAAACCGTTTTCAGTATTAAATTCGGAGTTCATTTTGTTCAATATATCATACTGTAATGTGTTTATATTGCAAATTAAATTTGTCTATTAAAAGCAATAATGACAACACTTCTTTTCAAGCTATTTATTATTGCTAACATATTAATGCAACATACAACAACATGGGGGCGGCGCGGCTCGGTGGTAGAGTATTTGTCCCCCAACCCAGAGATTGTGGGTTCAATGTCTTTGAGCAAGATGTTGAACCCCACATTGCTCCTGTTGCTGCGTCACCAGTAGGTGGATGGCGAGATAGTGTAAAGTGCTTTGAGGGCCTTGAAAGGTGGAAAAGCGCTATCCAAGTATAACACCATTTACCACAACATTGTTTTTTTTTCACTAAATTTTTAATTGGAGCAAGAGGCTCAACATTAAAGATGACCCATTTTTAGACTGTAAACAACATATTGTATTCATCAAGGTTCTGGGGTAACGGGGGACCTAATTCATTGACAATGAGAGGTAGTGTTAGCTAGTGTCCGAAGTATCCGGTGGGCAGTTTGGTGATAGAACAGGTGAACGGGCAGGCAGGCGTTTTGCCAGGCAAGCAGTACAGGATCTTTGGGGGGCACAAAAATCAGCTCAGTATCAGGATTACAAGATTCTTTGTTAGCTGAAAGTCACATATCTGTAGGTGAGTTGTTGATCTGGCGATGATGTGAAGCCAAGGACCAGTTTAAGTAAGCTGCTGACGATGATTAGCGGCACCTGGTCCTAGGCTCACCTATCTGTGCAATCAAGGCGACAATTAAGGCAAAACTGTCATAGTGCTGATCCGGGCAGCATCTGGCGCACTGACATTAAGCGGGTATGATTGCAATGCGGATCTGGCGAGCTGAGGCCAGATCCGGCATGCAGTCGCCTGCTGTTGGGGAAGTAATGAAACAACTTGAACAGTAACTGAAGAAATAATGATCACAGAACATGAACTTTGAAAATTTTACATTATTTACATAGTGTGCCATGCAGCCAATTGGGTAAGAGCTCCATGTTGGTTAATTTGCTGTATGGCGTCATCAAGTAGTCTTAAAGCCAAAGAGGTCAACAATGCTGAGACTTCAATGGCAAGTTGTTTAAGAGAATGACATGAACGTGTTTGTGCTACTATAGTAGTATTTCACTAGCTAAGATAATATTTTAATAATATTGTCTACATGCAAGCACTTCAGGTTTTCCCATAGGATTTTTTGGAGCTGTGGTGGTGGTGGGCTGCATCGAAGTCGGACAGCCCCACATTTATTTTTTCCAAGAAGAACCATAACATAGATCTAATGAAATATTTTGAAACGTGGCAGTCTACATTTACGATGAAGTATTGGGGCCAAATTTAAATGCTGAATGATTACATTTGCTCCTGTGGTTAGTATAATTAGGTAGGGGTAATGTAACTGTAAACTGCTATGCACTTTATGTACATGTACCCTAGCTGCGAGCTACGACGAAGCATTAGCATAAATCATTTTATGGATAATATTTTGATGTAGATGAGGCAAGAGAAAAAAAATCGAACTATCACTATGCGAATGAATGTCAAAATAATAGCATGAGAATAAAAATCGCATTGTTACGTAGGGCTAATGTAGCTGAATAAGCAGATACGTACTTTACGTATAGGGTTTCCACCTTTCAGAAATAGAAATAAGGGACGTAAGTTCGCGTTATAATCATCATCAGTGACTCTTATTGAGCCACTCCAGTCTATTTTTTGGAGACGTTTCCCCTTTTGAGGAAGACGTGAGGTGTCCTGAACTTCTGATGTTGAAGAGACATGTTAGTTTTGAAAACGCGCGGGGCGGTGCACTGAGCAGAGAGAGCGAGGTAACTAGGAAACGAACCCGGAAGTGGAGCGCAGTGCAGGGCAGACAGCAGCGGGCAGGCAGATAACTATCTTGCTGTCTTTAATATCTCCTGCCCTTTTTGTTCATTATTGTTGGCTCAGTGTTCACTCATGAGCGCAGGTGTGTGTTTGTGTGTGACAGACGTGCATGGGCTGGGCGCACCGCCGCCCGCCGCGCAGGAGCCGCGGGTCGCACGGGGTTGACCTTCGACCCATGGGACAATTGTGAAATACGTAATAAACTGCGTTCCGTATTGGTTCAATACAGAACGCAACTTTTAAGTCCCAATTACGGAACGATTCCGTATTTCAAGGGACGGGTGGCAAGCCTATTTATGTAGCGCGTTGCCGCCTCCATTAAAACAATATTGAAGGCATCTTGTGTTTTAGAATTGGTTTAACAAATAAGGAAATCCTTAATAATTTGCATCATCTACATCAAGTTATAATAAATAGAAGGATTTATACTAATCTTCATCGTGACTCTCAGCTACGATACATATACGTAAAATATGTAGCTGATTACAGCTACATTACCCCTACTTAATAATACGACTGTTTGTCCTCGTAGCAATAGTACGACTTACATCACTTTTCTTTTTCTTTATTTGGCCTTAATATGCACTACATTTCTAAATACTTCAAAATAC
Organism: Corythoichthys intestinalis; assembly: GCF_030265065.1. Taxonomy (NCBI): domain Eukaryota; kingdom Metazoa; phylum Chordata; class Actinopteri; order Syngnathiformes; family Syngnathidae; genus Corythoichthys; species Corythoichthys intestinalis. The sequence continues at coordinate 31,396,050 of NC_080416.1, forward strand.
TCATCTGAAATTATTACCAGTGACATCAGCAACGAACAAATGCTGTGCTGGGACACAACAATTTGGGTAAAACACATGCCAAAAAGAACCGACACGTCATGTCGTAAGTGCTGCTTTTGATGTCATCAACCACAATATATTACTTAATAAACTTAGGTGCTATGGCTTTACTCCATCTGCTGTAGCTTGGATTGAAAGTTATCTGACCAGTAGAATTCAGAAAGTTATGTTCAATGGGTGCTTCTCAAATGCACAACAAATACATTACGGAATTCTGCAAGGTTCTTCACTGGGGCCGCTGCTCTTCTCTATTTTTACAAACGACCTCCCACTTGTTTGTAAAAATGCGAGCGTGTGTATGTTTGCTGATGACTCAACACTCTATAAATCTGCCAAAACAGTGGAGGAAATCACCTCAGCCCTTAACCAAGAGCTACAGTTGGTGTTTACTTGGATCACCGACAACAAAATGGTTCTGAACATATCAAAAACTAAGAGTATTATTTTTGGGACGAAACATTCATTAAGATCCAAACCTCAGTTAAACCTTGTACTAAACAATGTGGTTGTAGAGCAGGTACAAGAAACCAAGCTCCTAGGGATAACTTTAGACTGCAATTTATCATGGTCAACACACATTGATTTGTTAGTGCAAAAGATGGGTAGCAATACATCAGTAGTAAAAAAAATGTTCACCCTTTTTAACACCTCAGTTGACTAAACAGGTCTTTCAGACCCTTGTATTGTCACACCTGGACTACTGTTCGGTGGTCTGGTCAGGTACAACAAAGACGAACCTACAAAGGCTCCAACGAGTACAAAACAGAGCAGTCAGGCTTGCGTTTAAAAGCAGCCAGAGAGCCAACACAGACAACATGCATGACAAACTGTCTTGGCTTAAAGTTGATTCAAGGCTGCGAGTATCTCTTCTCTCTTTTCTGAAAAACATCATGACATTGAGCAAACCAGGCAGTTTGTTCAAGCATTACACTCTGAGCTCAACTCTGCACTTATACCCAACTAGACATGCTATTAGTGGTAACTATACCATACCTATCATGAAAACTACAGTGCCTTGCAAAAGTATTCGGCCCCCTTGAACCTTGCAACCTTTCGCCACATTTCAGGCTTCAAACATAAAGATATAAAATTTTAATTTTTTGTCAAGAATCAACAACAAGTGGGACACAATCGTGAAGTGGAACAAAATTTATTGGATAATTTAAACTTTTTTAACCAATAAAAAACTGAAAAGTGGGGCGTGCAATATTATTCGGCCCCCTTGCGTTAGTACTTTGTAGCGCCACCTTTTGCTCCAATTACAGCTGCAAGTCGCTTGGGGTATGTTTCTATCAGTTTTGCACATCGAGAGACTGACATTCTTGCCCATTCTTCCTTGCAAAACAGCTCGAGCTCAGTGAGGTTGGATGGAGAGTGTTTGTGAACAGCAGTCTTCAGCTCTTTTCACAGATTCTCGATTGGATTCAGGTCTGGACTTTGACTTGGCCATTCTAACACCTGGATACGTTTATTTTTGAACCATTCCATTGTAGATTTGGCTTTATGTTTTGGATCATTGTCCTGTTGGAAGATAAATCTCCGTCCCAGTCTCAGGTCTTGTGCAGATACCAACGGGTTTTCTTCCAGAATGTTCCTGTATTTGGCTGCATCCATCTTCCCGTCAATTTTAACCATCTTCCCTGTCCCTGCTGAAGAAAAGCAGGCCCAAACCATGATGCTGCCACCACCATGTTTGACAGTGGGGATGGTGTGTTCAGGGTGATGAGCTGTGTTGCTTTTACGCCAAACATATCGTTTTGCATTGTGGCCAAAAAGTTCAATTTTGGTTTCATCTGACCAGAGCACCTTCTTCCACGTGTTTGGTGTGTCTCCCAGGTGGCTTGTGGCAAACTTTAAACGAGACTTTTTATGGATATCTTTGAGAAATGGATTTCTTCTTGCCACTCTTCCATAAAGGCCAGATTTGTGCAGTGTACGACTGATTGTTGTCCTATGGACAGACTCTCCCACCTCAGCTGTAGATCTATGCAGTTCATCCAGAGTGATCATGGGCCTCTTGGCTGCATCTCTGATCAGTTTTCTCCTTGTTTGAGAAGAAAGTTTGGAAGGACGGCCGGGTCTTGGTAGATTTGCAGTGGTCTGATGCTCCTTCCATTTCAATATGATGGCTTGCACAGTGCTCCTTGAGATGTTTAAAGCTTGGGAAATCTTTTTGTATCCAAATCCGGCTTTAAACTTCTCCACAACAGTATCTCGGACCTGCCTGGTGTGTTCCTTGGTTTTCATAATCCTCTCTGCACTTTAAACAGAACCCTGAGACTATCACAGAGCAGGTGCATTTATACGGAGACTTGATTACACACAGGTGGATTCTATTTATCATCATCGGTCATTTAGGACAACATTGGATCATTCAGAGATCCTCACTGAACTTCTGAAGTGAGTTTGCTGCACTGAAAGTAAAGGGGCCGAATAATATTGCACGCCCCACTTTTCAGTTTTTTATTTGTTAAAAAAGTTTAAATCATCCAATAAATGTTGTTCCACTTCACGATTGTGTCCCACTTGTTGTTGATTCTTGACAAAAAAATTAAATTTCATATCTTTATGTTTGAAGCCTGAAATGTGGCGAAAGGTTGCAAGATTCAAGGGGGCCGAATACTTTTGCAAGGCACTGTATTACCTCTTGTATTGTCTATTTGCCTCCTTACTAACTCCTTCTTCTGTCTTTATGTTAGTATGTTGAATTATGTTTGTTTTAGTGTGTACATTTTTCAAGATAAGAATTCTTTCTTTTATATACAGTATGGCTTATGTTGATTAGTATGTTGATGTTTTGTCTGTTTTATGTTTTGTGTGGACCCCAGGAAGAGTAGCGGATGTTTTCATCAGCTAATGGGGATCCTCATACAAATTATAAATACAAATGTCAATGTTAATATTAAGGTTGTTTTTACAGGTTTAAACCAGAATCACATTCATTAACTTGAAATAACTTTCTGTGGATTTTTGTACTGACTCCGCGCCAACATAGTCATTCATGCTTGCAACAGGAGAACCGATGTGATTTTCAAAATAAAGCGTGTAAAGGAACAATTTCAATTTGACATGCTATTTCGGACCACTTTTTGCAGGTAGTGCATAAATAATGAGCTATAGATATTCATTGTTAAATTATAGAAATTATAAATTAGAATGTATCTTTAAAAAAAAAAAAACATCTCATTTGCAAGGCGAGGCGGCTTTTATTTTGGTGAAGCGGTGCGCCACAATTTTTTATGTGTTGGGGAAACCCTGCTATTGTTTTATATACCGTATACACTTGCGTATAGGTCGCAATTATTAGTTACTAAAGGGAGTTATGCTTCTGCAGCAGACCTACGCCATCAAGGCAGACCTGATTTACGACCCTCCACCGTAGCTTGACGTGCAGCTTTACAAAATTCTTACTACTTGTTATCACCTCAATGCGTGGTGACGCAAATGGACTGTGATTGCTCCGCTCAGACTGTTGTTTCCGGCTCAGCGCGAAATCACCGCCATTTACGAACATTCTTGCGCTAGACTCAAAAATGAAGAAGATCGTCGAAGAGGTCCACAAGTATGACCACCTGTACAATGTTTCATCACGGTATTATAAAGATTGCCGTTCAATCTCAGTTGGCATTGTTGTGTAACCGGAAAAAAACTACAGGAAGTTGACAAGAGTCCCCAAAACCATACAAACACAACGCTACACCCCTCTAGTGGCTTGGCGGTGAATTACAGAGCAACGTGTTCCCTTGCCGCAGAACTATCGAATGCTCATTGGCGCCATAGTCGCTACGCCGGCATCACAACGCAGAAGCACAACTCAGGCTTCACTGTAAACATAGGTCAAACCCTTGTTGCTTTATGATCGCACTCGTACAAGCATGCGCGCCATGCACAGGCTTATCTCAGGCTGCAGTTGGGCTTTAGGCCAGAGTCGCCAGTAAAAAAGCAACAAACTCCATTGAAGGAAAAGAGTCGATTATTCCTTGTTATAGGTAGTTTTATTCTTATGACGAACAGGAAACGATGACACAGAATTCAGGAATAAAAAGAACAAAGAATTTACACTTAAAGACAGACAAACAGAAAAGACATCACAGTCCAGTACCGGGACACATTGAGTGTGTCTTGCCTCTCAGCTCCTACACTTTTTCTTACTTCCCCCTTGGGCGAGGGTTCACTTCCCCTAAAGACTTGCTTGGAATGTGCAACCCCCAGCCCTGATCAGATTACATACACTGGTAAGAGGCAAAAGGGCCTGTGTGAATATGGAAGAAAAGCAAAGTGGCATCTTTTACATATGATTATTGTGAATAAATGTGAATATATTTCTACACCATATAGCTCTTAGACTCTTAAAAAGTGTTTAACAGCCCAATATAGATTGTCTGGGATCAGCATCAGCGCCTCGAAATCCTCAGTTGGAAAAAGGGAGAATGCCCTCTCTAGGTCCGGGATAACGTACTGAATATTTAACATGTTATTTGCACTGCATTACGTGTCAAGGTCATCATTCTCTGTCTATATTTTCCTTGCTCCTGTCACAGGGGTCACCATGACAACAGACGAAGCAGAGAGTCACCAAAAGAAACCAAAGCAGCAGGAAGAGGCAGGCCAGGATGCGAAGCCGTCTTCTCCAGATGAGGAACACCTGCGGCCTCGCAACCGCAACTCTGCCGGCCGCGGACTCTCCCGCCTCTTCTCCTCCTTCCTAAAGAGACGCTCCCAGTGTGAAAGCGAGGGAGGTGGGAAGGAGGAAGAAGAAGCAAAAGCTCCCATCGCTGACCCTGAACCTGAGCTGAAGATTGAGGGAGAGGTGGCACATGACCAGCACTCAGTTAGCAGCGGTGAAGCTCAGGTTAGCATGTGGTCATACATCTGTTTTCATCTTTATTTAAGAATTAACCATTCTTTTTAGTAGTAATCACTGCACCAAATAATTGTTCTAATCCTTAACTCATTCACTGCCAGCCATTTTCAACACAGTTGACCCTATATTGGCAGCCATTGCAAACATTTTGAATGATTTCTCAGGACCCAGTTTTGAGTTCCTATGATACTGTAATACAGTGGTGCCTCAACATCCGAAATTAATTCGTTCCAGAGTGGCTTTCATATTATGATATTTTTATATAATGAATCCTGTTTTACATGAAATTCAACTAATTCTTTCCAAGCGCTCTAAAACACCACATTGAATTTGGTGTCATGTACTCTGATTGCCTGTCTTTATCTTTAATGCAGTGTGGCCCCCCAAGTGATGCTTCAGTGTATCTGGTTCCAATCCATTCTACAGATGTTATCACATGATTACTCCAGCTCATAGCAAACACAGAGCGCTAAAAGTAGCGCTAACTTTGGCAGTCATGGCTTGCTAGCTATTGCATCTCACTGTGTGTGCCTTGATAAAGCATCACTGGTTCTTTTCTTCTTTTTTTTCATATACATGAGCATGATTTAGTGTGAATATTTCATTTGTTTACATTTACAGTCAGACATAGTTACATTGCTGCGAGAAGGAATGATCTACTACAGCACGTATTATCTGTCGTATGATGAACAATTTTTCGTAATATGAGGCGAAGAAAATTTCGTAACATGAAGTTTTCTTGTATCGAAGCTTTCGTATCTGAGGTACCACCGTATATACACCTAACCATATACTTTATAATGTATTGACGGGACACCGGGTGCGGGGGCGATAAATAGGGAGCCTGTATTGTTGGCGAGGCCGTCAAAGCTTACAGAGTGGAATCACAGACGAAGAGCTTTTTTCGTTGAAAATTCTTGTGAATAAATGCTTAAATACCTGAATTCTTTATAGATATGGACGTAAAACAGTCTCGATTCTTGGTTAAAAGCAAAATAAAAAATGTGCAGTTAGCATTTATTTTACGTAAATATGTCGAAGTACAATGCTAGTCTGTTAGTGAATGTAGCTAGGTGCCGCCAGATGTAAACAGAGCTTTTCCGGTGAAAATTCTTGTGAATAAATGCTTAAATCCCAGAATTCTTTATAGATATGGACATAAAACAGTCTCAATTATTGGTTAAAAGGGAAAAAAACTGCAGTTTCACATAAACATTGCGAACTATGATGCCAATGCAGTAGCGGCTAATTTCTACCATTGATTTTTTTCACAACGTTTCAAAATGCATGCATGGTACGAAAAATAAAATAATTACCTTGAATCCTCGAACAAATCACTCCTGAGACAATCCTTCCTATTTGTATGCAGTACAGCTCTCGTACTTTTTCAACAGAAATCCGGCGTTAGATCGCTGCGTGCGTGTTTGTGAATAGCTCCTCTTGATGTGGGCTGTCCCCTACTTGAATGCGAGGTGCAGTGCATGACCGATCTGACCTGTCAATACAGTATGAAGTCTATAACCTAACCTACCAAATTGAAGCATTAACTCTCTTCTTTCACCGGAAAAAAAAAGAATTAGACTTAGAATAGACTTTTCTCATCTTTAATAATAAAAGGTAGAGCATTATTCAACTGTGTCTTAAAGAAACATATAATATTGTGAACTCACAAATTGGGGCAACTAGACTATTTGAATACCTTACCTAGTCACAGAAAACCACTCATCAAATTTTGAATAACGAATTTTTTTACTATAATGCATCCTTAACAAAAAAAATGACATAACCAGGTGCACAAGGACAGACGGGGGGGTTGGTGGAGTGGCCCACTACTACTACTAATATTCACTAACTTTGGCTAATTATTCAGAACATGAATTTACAGTTCCACAAAAATGAGAACTGCAACCTGATCAAGGTATGCATATAGGACTTTTAATTCAAATTTTCTAAATTTTGGTACATTAAAAATGCATGCTGTAATTTTCGGACCGCTAATTTTTCCCTTCATTTTGAATCCCACGACTTATCGTCCAGTGCGGCTTATTTGGGAAGTTATTTGGGTTAATGGGCAACAGGTGCCTTCGAGCATGCATTGCAGCGCAAGAAATGTATTATTATTATTATTATTATTTGGTAACACTTTATTTGACAGTGGCGTCAGAAGACTGTCATAAGACTAAGCCTGTCGCAATATACAATAATTCCATTTATCGCGCGGTATACAAAAATGAAGGTGGTAATTTTTCCGCTGCGATTTATCGCCTCGCGTGCACGTGTGTGCGCGCGTGCGGCAGACGTGCTGTTAAAAGTTCGTTACCAACTGCGCAAAATGCATCTTCGTTCCAGGTCCGGCAAAAACTAGCGCCAGAGCCAATCGTTCCCATTATGTCCTATTGTTCAACGTATACCGGCCGCGTCAGTGCTCTGGAGTGACTGTGGACCATCTATGGCGCGCCGGTGTTGTTGACGTGTGGGCGCTCCCGTCAGGAGTGACATTTCACGCGGGGCGGCTATTTTTCGGCACAATGCTGGATATTTACAACGAAGTCCACCAAAACATTGTTACCGACTTGGCTGCTATGGATAACCTCACTTTGACAACGAACAGCTGAATGAAATTAAGAGCGCTGTGCTTCAAACTCGTCCTGTTTATGAAAGCCGTCATATGCTGGTGTTGTGCAGTAATGAGCAGACGTGACTTCAGCGGCACTTGCTAACTTTTTTAATGCGCGGTTGCGTGCACACACTAGATATCATGAAATGGCAAACTAGATGTGCTACGTCCCATGCCATTGGCTACGTGAGCCCAGAGTGATTATGGGACATGTAGTCCATATACTACATCGATGAATTCTAAACTGTCATTTGTCACATGGGGTTAAGAAGGCCAAATCAATCCATACCAGTGACTATAGATAATGTTGCAAATATTGTTAATTCAGTACGTGACACAGATGGATTCGGACCATAAATAGGATGTCTTGCTCATGTAGTAAACCTAGCTGCTAAGAGAGCTGTAGCAATCAATGGTGTGCCCTGCCTCACTTTACAAACAGTAAAGATTGTTCTCAGCACTTTTATACACATTTTTTTCATATCAGTAAGAAGTAAGCACGTAAATATTATGCACTAAAATGCATGTTTATATGATGGCAATTTAATTTTTGCTCGTTAGCAAAAAAATAAAATAAAATTAAAAAAATACAATTTTAATTTTTTTTTACAGAGCATTAAATGTATTGAATCGGATCGAAAATCGTGTCCCCCGTCTAAAAATTCCACCATGACTTAACTGCATCGTTGCATCCCTATGGAACACCATTGCAGAAGCTATGACGGGAAATATTTTCATTTTCCTAAATTTTTTTTTTTTTTAAACACATTTTATTTATTCTGTGTTTCTGTGCGGTATCAATATTGTTGTTTTTTACTTAAGAGGCAGGGTCTATTGTTTTTAGTTGTGATTTCTTAAAAAGTATATTTGAATTTAAGAGTAAATATTTATTGTTTTTAAATGGGTGTACTTAATCTATTAATATATACTGTATTCGCACTGTGTTATTGTAAATTGGTTAAAAAAAATTGGGGTGGCGCAATAATATCGCATATCGCAATAATTTATGAGAATAATTATCGCACACTAAAATTTGTTATCGCGACAGGCCTACATAAGACTATCCGATTCCAATTCCGAACCGGTTCCTAGTGTTTCGTGATGTCTTGTCGTCCAGAAGCATCAAACTAGCATGGTGCCAAGAAAGTTTGGCTACACTTCACCATGAAAGAGGGTGAAAATGAAAGGTTACGATGGTTTAGCACGAGCATTGCAGCCGTAAATAAACAATGACAGCACGTAGGTTCAAACGCTGGAAAATGTGTCTTCGCTTCACGAGGAAAAATTACAACAAAGTGGCTTGCAGTCATTGCAAGGTGCAGATAACTGCATCGGGAGGGAATACGACTGTACTGTCCTCACCTAGACGCTAAGGCTCAGTCCTGGCTATACAGCTAGCTAAACTCCCAAATGACGATGCAGACGTTGATAAAGACGTTGGTATAATTTGCTGACTTTATTCAACCATCACTTGAGGAGTGAAACTAAAAATAGAAATGAAACAAATCAATTTCGTCCCCAATAACAAACAGGTTTGCATCAACGTAAATCAGCGATGATTAGCTGCTAATACCGTAATAACAAACGGTTAGCATGTGTTCGCTAGCATTAGCAGATCGTTCAAACCACTACACAACTGGATTTAAGTATCCGATCGCGAGTGGAAACACACAACAACAACACAAAAGATGATATATACAGGTGTTGCCTCTGTAGATATTTTACAAACATTAACAAAGAACGTAGGCTCGTGGCAGTGTTTACCTGTCTCACTAACTCACTCACTCGCTTGGATGCGGCACTTCTTCTTCGCGTGTAAGCGCGCTCTTCTTCACGTGAGCACGTTCTTCTTCGCTTGAGGAAGCACAAGGGCGCCCCCACTTGAGCGTGAAAGCACCATAAAAACTAAAAGGCATGCATTTCAATATAATGGTAAATAATACACTAGTTTAACACATATTGCCAAAGGCAGAACAACGACCTATATGCCAATATATACCAATATTTTTTATTTTTATTAGAAAAATGTTTACGGAAAATGTTACACATTCTTGTGCATTTGCCACTTATTGCCACAGTTAAAATTGAGGCTTTGGGCCTCTTTTGACCTCATTGTGAGTTTGTAAGGTTCTGACTTCTGAATAAACAAACTCGATGCAAATCAAAACGTTTGTTCTTCTTTTTCCCCAAATTAGAATTGATAAGAGAATCGATAAAGAATCGAATCGTTAAGCAATATCGATAATGGAATCGTAATCATAAAAATCGTATCAATTCCCATCCCTACATAAGACGGTCATATTTATGACATGACACTATCATGGGCATTAGTGAATCCTTTTGACAGATGTCATTAAGTGCCATCCGGCAAATTATGTTACTAACTCCATTTATGTCCAATTTGGATCTTTTACTTCCATTCAAAGTGAGATAATTTGCCGGATAACACCAAATGACATCTGTTAGAAGTGTTCATTAATGCTCATGATAGTGTCATGTCATAGCTATGATTTTCTAATGACAGTCTTATGGCGCCACTGTAAAATAAAGTGTTACCAAATACCATAACTACCAATTAATGAAACAACTGGAACAGTAACTGAAGAAATAATTAACACAGAACATGAATTTTGATTGCTATTTACACCTGTAGCACTGCATTGCATGCTAGAAGGCATGTTGGACAACAACATGGTTGACAGCAGGTGGCAAAAGAGGTTGACTGTCTCCCCCAAGGGAGCAGTGATGGCCAAATGAAGCTTCTTGAATCAATAAAACTTTGCAGCCAATTGGGTCAAAGCTTTACGGTGGTTCATTTGGTTTTATGACAGTTGTATGATGCCGCTGTCAAATAAGGGTTACCGTTGAATATCTTTTGGTGTAAATATCCTGTAATACAGTGGGGACAGCTGTGGCTTATGGCTTGTCTATAAACAAAGTCCGTTTTTGTGTCAAATTTGGTGGGTGACGGCTTATAGTCAGGTGCGCCTTAAAGAGCGAAAGTTACGGTAGTTTTGAGTATGTAAGTAATCAGAAAGATCTACTACTAATATTCACCAACCTTGGCCAGAACCTATTCAAAATTATGGAGATACAATACCACAAAAATGATAACTGTAACTGTAAGATCACAGTCGGCATGAAGGACTTTTTCATTCAAATTTGCTCTATATTTGTACAGTAAAAATGCACAGTTTTGAGTATTGGAGTAGTCAGAGAGGTTCAACTTATTCAGAACTTTGGATTTACAGTACCACAAAAATGAAAACTGTAACCTGTAACCAGATCAAAGTCCACATTTAGGACGTTAAATTCAAATTTTCTAAATATTGGTAAAGTAAAAATACACAGTTTTGAGTCTGGGAGTAGTCATAGAGGTCCACTTGTAATATTCACCATCCTTGTCCAGAACTTATTCAGAATTGTGGATTTACACTACCACAAAAAAAATTAACTGTATAGGACTGTATCATTTTTCAAATACTGTTAGAGTAAAAATGCATAGTTTTGAATATGGGAGCCGTCAGAAAGGTCCACTACTAATATTCATCAACCTTAGCCAGTACATATTCAGATTTGTGGATTTACAGTGCCACAAAAATGAGAACTGTAACCTATCATCTACTAAAACAACCCGTTTCTCAGGGGAATCGCATAATATTGGACTGATGTAACACATGTAAATGGAGCGGTTTTAAGACCATACGACTATATTTCATTTTTAACTGATGAAAATGGGGGGGTTATATATTTTAGTGTGTGTGTGAGATTTTTAACAGTTGAGAACAACATGAGCACACAGCTGCCTTGCCGCTCGCTGCATTTACCGTAATGCTTGGATTACGTGGCTGCGCAAATTTTTGGGTCTGCTCATTTGACACGGGCCCACCAGCTCACTGGGTCATCCTGTATCCCTGTATGCCAGTCCGCCCTTGCCAGTGCACCTTATGAATGAATTGTGGTTGTGTTCTGCTATAATTGACGAGTTATATTTTTAATAAAACTATTTTCTACAGGCTGCCCAGGTAGACAAGAAAGAAGCTGCGGAAGAGGAGGGTGGAAAAGACAAAGAGATAACCCAGGAGAAGGCAGAGGTGGCTACACTGGAGAAAGAGGAGGATAACAAGAAGGAGGAGGAGGAGAAAGGGAAAGACGAGGGAAAAGAGGAGGGTGGATTGGAAGGTAGCGTTAACGGAGAGAAAGAAGAAATGGCTGCAGAAGAGGAGTCCAAAACCCCCAAAGCTCCACGTCGCCCCAAAACTATGCAGATTAAAGTCACCCTGCTGGACGACACTCTTTATGAGTGTGAGCTGGATGTAAGAAGCAATGACATCATATTTTAGTGAAATTCTTTATTTAAAAAAAAAAAAAAAAATGGGAATGTAGATTAAACATGGCTAATTTTCAAAACTATTCAGAGTAATTATTACAACTTACAATGACAATCACAGGTACCAGTCACTGCATTGAACAGTATTTCTCTATATTTTGATAATTATATTTATTATTGATGTAGCTTTGCATTGCATGAAAACGCAACAATCAATAAATGGTAAATGGTGTTATACTTATATAGCGCTTTTCCACCTTTCAAGGCGCTCAAAGCGCTTTACAGGAGCAATGTGGGGTTCATAATATTCTGTTTTCCATTCTTATACTTCTCATTAATCTTCTCTTTTTGGGTGTGCTACTCCTTCCACACGCTTTCACCTACTGAATCTGTTCCAACTTCAACATATTCCGAAAGTTCATACAACGCGGGCTTCTATTCATTTTTTTTGGCCAAAATGAACCGTTCTTTCAAAATATTAATTTCAATGACTCAAAAAGTCCCATTCATTTCCTATGGGACATTCAATATTTTAGCTTGGAAAGCCTTCCTTTTTAATGACATTCACATGATTCCATTGACAGCTTTGTACATCCAATTCAATTACGGCAATGCCAATGTCGCCATTAAATGTCTATGCCATTGACGTACATACAGTGGGGAGAACAAGTATTTGATACATTGCCAATGGGAAAACCCATTGGCAGTGTATCAAATACTTGTTGTCCCCACTGTCCGTCTATGTAAGTCACTGGCATTGATGGCCATGAATGTCAGTTCAATTGACAGGAAGGGACCTGATATCAACAGAAAGTGATCCAAAAATGCCCCCAAATCAACCAATAATACCTGACTGCAGTCTAGAGTCAAGCGACAGCAAAAAAAAAAACAGGCCTTGTACAAACCATGCTCCCACAAATTACACCCACATGACGCTACAGTGGTAGCGTCTGATGTGTCTCATAGATATCACATGTACAGTTGTATTAAAAAGTATCTGAACCTTTTGGAATTTCTCACATTTCTGCATAAAATCACCATCAAATGTGATCTGATCTTTGTCAAAATCACACAGATGAAAAATCAGTTTCTGCTTTAACTAAAACCACACAAACATTTATAGGTTTTCATATTTTAATGAGGATAGTATGCAAATAATGACAGAGGGTGTAAAATAAGTAAGTGAACCATCACATTTAATATTTTGTGGGCCACCTTTGGCAGTAATAACTTCAATCGGACGCTTCCTGTAGCAGCATATCAGTCTGGCACATCGATCAGGACTATTGTTGGCCCATCCCTCTCAAATAAACTGCTGTAGTTCAGTCAGATTCCTGGGATGTCTGGCTTGAATCACTGTCTTTAGGTCATGCCACGGCATCTTAATAGGGTTCAAGTCTGGACTTTGACTTGGCCACTCCAGAATGTGCATTTTGTTCTTCTGAAAGTATTCTGAAGTTGATTTACTTCTGTGTTTTGGATCAGTGCCTTGTTGCAGCATCTATCCTCTTTTTAGCTTCAACTGTCTGACAGACGGCCTCAGGTTTTCCTGCAAAACATCCTGATAAACTTTTTAATACATTTTTCCATTATTGATTGCAAGTTGTCCAGGCCCTGAGGTAGCAAAACAGTCCCAAATCATGATGCTCCCTCCCAGGGGTCGCGTTAACTGAATATTTTCCGTCGTTGACCGATTTTTTAAAACGGTGACGGAAAAAACTGAAGTCCACCTGTCATTTTGACAGGTTGCAATTCACACCCCAGACCACAGGGTGGCGAGTGAGCATATTAATTAGCTATTGTTTCTCTTGATGCATGACGTCGTTGGCCTTACTCTGAAAAATGTCAAGGCAACTGAGTGTCCGAAGTTTCTTCAAAAAGCCCCAAAACGACGATGGTGTTGATAAAAGAGGTGAAAAAACAGGGACTGCACAAGCGGGCACGCAATTCAAGTCCATGCGCACCAGGAGGAGGGTCTAAGACTCCGTTCAGGCCACAGCAGGTGAACTGTTAATTTCATTGTTCCATAATGTAGCCTACCTACTGGGGCCACAGTCAGCTGTTTTTGTCACTGCGGAGAAAAAGTTACATATTCATCTGCTTGATGTGTGATGGCACGGTGTGGATTCTCTGTTAAGCTTGTTCGGACAGAATATTAATTTAAAATGAATGAAAACTCAATACTATTGAATATGCTGAAGCGGTATGCAATGTTAAGAGTCTTGTTAGCTGGAATTGCTGTGTCCAGCCACTGTAGCTCTGCTGCTCTCTGTGAACTCTCTATTCAAGCCGGAATGCGCTTAAGTGTCTCTGTCACCTGACTGTGTCGTAGCCGCTAACGCGCTCGGCCGAATGGACACACAAGTACGGAAGGTGAATTATGCCAAACAAAGGGTCACCACAATGTCATTATCATCATTTTAAAAATTTAAGTGACGGGTAAAAATAGATTATGACCGGATTTTTATGACCCTGTCAGTCAAAATGACAGACAACGAAAAAGTCTAGAGCAACCTCTACTCCCTCCACCATGCTTCACGGTGGGGATGAGGTGTTGATGTTGGTGAGCTGTTCCATTTTTCGTCCACACATGACGGTCTGCGTTACTCCCAAACAATTCAACTTTGGTTTCATCAGTCCACAAAATATTTTGCCAAAACTTCTGTGGAGTGTCAAAGTGCCTTTTTGTAAACATTAAACGAGCAACAATGTTTTTTTTTTTTTTTTTGTTAGACAGTAGTGGCTTCCTCTGTGGAGTCCTCCCTTGGAGTCCTCCCTTGAACACCATTGTTGACCATAGTTTTACATATAGTTAATGTGTGCACAGAGATAATGGACTGTGCCAGTGATTTCTGTTAGTCTTTAGCAGACACTCTAGGGTTCTTTTTTACCTCTCTGAATATTTTGCGCTGAACTCTTGGCGTCATATTTGGTGGACGGCCACTCCTTGGGAGAGAAGCAACAGTGCCAAACTTTCTCCAATTGTAGATGTCTTCCTAGACTGTCGATTGATGAACATCCTGACTTTTAGAGATGGGTTTGTATCCTTTCCCAGCTTTATACAAATCATCAATCCTTGATCACAGGTCTTCAGACAGCTCTTTTGACCAAGCCATGATGCACATAAGACTGCTTCTCATCAAAACATTACCTACCAGGTCTGTGTTTTATTGTGGGCAGGGCAGCTCTAAACCACTTATCAGTGATTGGGCACACACCTGACTTAAAATGTTTGGTAAATCCTTAGGCAGAGGGTTCAATTACTTATTACTCCCCCTACTGTCATTGTTTGCATGCTATCCTCATTAAAATATGAAAACGAAACCTATAAATGTTTGGGTGGTTTTAGTTAAAGCAACCACTGTATTTTCATCTGTGTGATTTTGACAAAGATCAGATCACATTTGATGGTGATTTTATGCACAAATGTGAGAAATTCCAAAAGATTCAGATACTTTTTCATACCACTGTAAATACAGCTGTTTGATAGCAAACGGCCTCCAGTAATTTTTACAGACCACATGTCCAATCAGTCAGTCATTGAGTGGGAAGTTAACCACTGTCACTCAGATACTTGACATCTTCTTTTCTATGTAAGTGCCTCTATCATAGATTATAGATACTTGAGCCGCAAAACTTCCTTTAACATATTTGTCTACTTCAGACATTAAGTAGGCCAGTCCAATGTCCTTAAATGCCAACACTTGAGATTTCAAATATCATTTGATGTCTCACTTCACTTCTGCCAATGACAATCACAACCATGTCATGTTATCTTGGACTGGGCACAGTGGAGCACCCCTGAAGAAAAACAAATAATTGGATCGAAATGGACTAACATCCAATTGGATAGTGTTAGCTGTAGCTAAAAGACGAAACTGACTCATCTTCACTGGAGTTGATTAAACGCCAACAAAGTACATCACAGTTCATAAATCTAACAAAAGAAGTTCATACAAAGGCAAGTCTACAGTATAAGGCACCTAGTGATGTGCGCTATTTTTAGAAGGAAACATCTCTCATTTGCCGAGCTTCAGTCTGGCTTTAAAAGCTGTTAGTGGTCCTTTGGGCAAGGACACTATTCCCCTGGGCCCGATGTGCTGTTCTCACCATCCGCTCAGCCGTGTTCAACACAATAATGAAATCACTGTCCCCTATGAGTCCGTCGTCTGTTCCATTACCAGGTGAGGACTAAATGAAATAGTATCTTGTTCTTTTTGTGCTTGCATCAGAAACATGCCAAAGGCCAGGAGCTGTTCACAAGAGTATGCGACCACCTCAATCTGCTTGAGAGAGACTATTATGGGCTGGTCATCTGGGAGACACCCAACATGAAGGTGAGCCAGTGTCAAACTGTCTGTCATTTGGAGCTGTACCAGTAACAGCAACCTAAGCACTCCATATACAGGTAGATAGGATAAAAAGTTGTCTTTAACATGTCAATGCCAAAGCAAAGCGGAATTACCTTCTTCCCCTGGGGCAGTGGTGGAATGTAACGAAGTAAAAGTACTTCTGTTGAAACAAAGTAAAAAAACTTTGTTACTGTACTTAATTATATGTTTGTGTATCCGTACCTGAGTACAAATAGGAAGTGGTATTTTTGACTTATAGTTCACTACATTTTATAGCATGTATCTGTACTTTTTACTCCACTACTTTTCAAATTGTTGCCTGCGTTACACGTTAGATTCGTTTCAATGCCTCTGGCGCAATCAATTATACCGTAGTTGAGCACTAGAGGTAGCAACATGAGTACAAGTAAGCTTAGGCAGGTGAACAAGATATTGACCAATAAAAACAGAAGTGTGCTGCACACTGTTGTACAGTTGGTGGGGTTATGCACCTGATAGTTACTTGCAACCCGCCATTAAGCTAGGTTATGGAGGTGTTTTTTTTTTTTTTTTTTAAATAGCTTTTTAAGCTTCTGTTTACAGTGCAGTCAATTTTTATTGTATTGTTCCATTCTGCACAGTTTTAAATATATCTCTGTAAATTTGACATTTTTGACATTATTTCACGTTTGCATCGAGAGAAAATACTTTTACTTTTTATGTGTAAATTTTAAAGCAAGTACCTTTGTACTTGAGTAAATCTTATCTTAGGCTATGTCTACACTAGGACGGATAATGGCCTTAAATGTGTAATTAGTTGGACTACACAGCATGTCGGCCACACTAGTATGCCTATTATCCGGATTAGTTGTGAGACGGATAACGTAGGTGGGTAAATTTACCCGCCACCTACGCACCGCTTTATATGGACTGCTGTCTCCGTACAACATTCGGATATTCAGGAAGCGACGTCATGCCGTCGCTGTTTTTAGTAGGCTACGGCATGACAGCATGTAAACAATGGAGGTGGACGATCACGACGTGGCATTCCTGCTCCTCTTTTCTTTTCCACACATTTTTCTCGAACTTTCAAACTACGTCTCAATAATATGCTTCAATTCAGTCCTCATTTGGGGTCCGCCCATTGCGGATGAGGTGGAGATGAGCGTTTTTTTTACAGAGCTCGTTTCCCGAGTTGTCTCACATCAGCCAGCTACGAGGCTGGCCCCTCCCAACTCAATGCGGACCGAACATAAGTACTGTATATAAAAATGCGTAGAGGAAAATTAAACCCAGAAAAGTGAGCTGCGTGGTACCCCCAGTCAAAGAGGCGCACGATCAGTTTTTTTTTTTTTCCAAGACATTTCTGCCTGTCAAAACTGTTGCCACTTCCAGGATCGCCACTTTTATGCACAAGCAGCCTGGTTGCGGCTTCCAGGAAATATACCCAGCGCCATAACATATGCTTATATTTGTTATTTTCCAAGTGGTGAGAGCACAACTGAGCATCGATTGTAACATCCCAAGTAATGATGTCAGGCTTTCGTTGTTTTATACAGATTTATTTCAATCACAACTCGGCTCCTGCTCGTAAAAGCCGAGCGCACTCTCCCTTCCACTCTCGCTCCTGCATGATGCGTTCGATTGCGATCACGGAAAAAACAGTGATCACAAAATAATGGCAGTCTAGAAGGTGTAGTAATTCCGAAATTTGCCGCCGGCAAGCATTGAGTTTCCGGGTCAGAGGTAAACCGTGTGGGCGATGACGTAACACATGAGGCTTCTCCTTTTTACGCATGCGTACTTTGCGCAAATGCAGGCGTACCTTGCAGAAGCAGGGGGGCCCTTAAACGCAACTTAAACGAAGTGTGGACAGGTATAAACTAGTCGGCAAAATACCCTGGAGGAAATTATCTGTCCTAGTGTATACGCGTAGCCTTAGATACTTGTAGTTTTAGTTAAGTAATGTTTTGCCCATTTCTCTGTACTTTTACTTACTGTAATTTTCAGACTATATGGCACATCTGACTATGAGCCGCCACCCACCAAATATAATGATGCTAAAAGTGTCATTATGATCGTAAGATCAAATGAGGACAAACATTTGGTCTTCCCTGACTTTAAGGTGGCAGGTCAAGTGTTGAAGTCCTGCTGTCAGGTGAAATATCTCGGTCATATGATCACCAACACGCTGACAGACAATGAGGACATATTTCGTCAGTGTCGTTCTCTATATGTCAATGCTAATATCCTTTCCCGTAAATTTGTTCAGTGCTCTGATGTCAAGGTGGCCCTTTTTAAGGCCTATTGTACACCCCTGTACACTGCACATCTGTGGTCTAAATTTAACAAAGCAAGTTTTCAGAGACTACAAGTGGCATATAATGACTCTGAGAATCTTGTTGAAAAGGCCCAGATGGACCAGTGCTTCAGATATGTTTGTAGCAGCTCGGGTGAATACCCTCTAGTCTGTTTTAATGGTACTCATGTTTAATTTTATTATTCGTCTGAATAGTATAAAACATTTGATTGTGTTGGGCCTGACTAACATTTTGTATAGCTTTACACGCACGCTACTTGTCACAGTTTTGGAAGCACTTGTATACTGTATGTGCCTTTTAAAAGCGAATCGCTAGAAGACCCAGTGTTGTGTACCGAAGTCCACTTGTTATTGTTTTATCATTATTATTATTATTTTTTTTTATTTTCTATTCTTTTTTTTTGTCTTGTGTTGTTGTTAGACATTGAGTCTGTTAATAAATGTATTTATTTTTAACACAAAATTTTCGATATGTGATCGTCATGACGAAATATATCGTCATATCGCACATCACCCCTTAACATGCATTATTATTTTTCTTTTTTTTTTTTTTCTTTTTTTTTTTTTCAAGACTTGGATGGACTTGGCCAAGGATATCCGCAGACAAGTGCAAGGTACACGTATATATAAGCCACAAAAACCTACCTTCATCATAATTTGACACATGGATGCTTTATTCTATTCTGTTTTATTCTTTACAATTCATATTTTTTCAAAGGTGCCAACTATGATTTCACTTTCAATGTGAAATTTTACCCACCTGATCCAGCCCAGTTGTCTGAAGACATCACAAGGTATAACACAAGTCTAATTTTATGACGCTGAACTTTATTTTTACTGCAAAAAAAACAAAAAAACATTGTAGACTGCCATTACATGTTTAATTTCCAATTGTATAATTTTTTTTGCCCCGTTTGAGGTGTTCTAGGTTTGCATTATTCATTGTCATCTCAATTTGTCATTTTCAAGGTACTATCTATGTCTCCAACTGCGTAAGGACATCCTGCAAGGGCGGCTGCCCTGCTCTTTTGTCACCCTGGCCTTGCTAGGCTCCTATGCGCTGCAGTCAGAACTGGGCGAATATGACCCTGAGGTGCATGGCAGTGAATATGCTAAGGAGATGAAAATGGCTAATGGGCAGACCAAGGAGCTGGAGGAAAAGATGATGGAGCTCCACCACACTTACAGGTAAGAACACTTGCTGTTCGTGGTGGAATAGAATACCTAGTTATCTCCTCTGCAGTTTTACAATCAAAATAAATTGACATTGTGTCACTGGGAAACACTACTACGTATCTTCTGGCTCATGCACTGTAAAAACAACTTATAGAATTTCCATTTTTTCATGCCGCTTTTCCTCACGAGGGATTTACTTATTAAAATTGAGCTCACAATTTACACTTAGTTTGATAATATAAAGTTAAACCAATTTTACTCAGTAAATACTACCTAAATGCATCAACAATAATATACTCACATAATTTGGGTAAGGTTTAGTTAACCTTTTCAAACAGATTGTATCACCTAATACCTTTAAAATTGAGTATTATTTACTCATGATTGTAGTGTATTTGTATTGTATATTTTACTGAATGTTTTTAATAAATATTAAGTTAAGTACGTATCTAACTTAATCATTACTATAGTAGATAAGGGTTGTTTTACCCTAAAGACATTGCACACAAGAGAAACATTTGATTGCCAACTTTTTTTCATGACAATTTGCTCAGTAAATTTAACATTTAACAAAATGTCTGCTCAATATAAATTGCATGCAAACATTTTTACTCATAGTATGAGTTCAAGTACAGTACAGTATTAACTGATGATTGAAGAACAGGAGGGCATCAGTCCAAAATAAGTAATATGCAAACAACATAGGTTTTAGAGCATTTTTAAAGGAACAGTGAAAAGCAGGAGTATCTTTCAGTTTGAGATGCAAATAAGGCAAAAATGCTGGATCATAGGTGCTTGAACCTCACAGGAGTGCTATGTTGTAGCATGTTAAACTACAGTGGAAAATAGTTTCGTGAAATTACTGTGCAAATTTAAGAACCAAATGTAAATTAAATCCACTATTAGCAGAAAAGACTTCCTAGAGCAGGGGTCACCAACTTCAGTGCCCGAAGGCACCAGTCTGTTTTCCATGTCTCCTTCCTTCAACAAACCTGAATAACATAATCCAGGTCGTTATCAGGCTATTCGATAGCTTGCTGATGAGTGGTTCCTTAATACATATAGACTAATCCAAGTTTTGGTGGCTACTAGTAATTACCGCCATTACTGTTGTTGTTACTGCTGTTTACATGCCTCAGTAGCAGCCCAGAGTAATTCAATGCAAACCGTAACGTTAGCTGCTGCTGGCTGTGTGCTGCGGGCAGCATACCTCAGAATTGGCGGACGTGGTATTTCCAGTCCTTTTGCTCGAATTTTTCAATAAATACTTATTTGAACGTTTCTTCCGACTTTCTGCTTTCCATCACATGCAATGTGCTCAACCAAACTGTTGTACACTGGCTATGCGTGTCCCACAGAACACCATGGGAAGGGGGGGACGTGCCACGCACTTATACTGAAGGGGAAACATTTGTCAATACTGTATGCCATAACTGAAAAGTCAATTAGAAAATAAGGTGAATGGTTCAAATTAAGGCACATTATTACCAGCAACTCATGTTGCTATGCTCAAAAGAACAGCTAGCTTTTAGCTAGCTATCAAGAATGGCTGTCGAAAGCCAGAAATAAAATATAAAAATATTTTTTATAGTGCTCTCAAACTTATGGCGTTAACGGGCGGTAATTCATTTTTTAAATTAATCACCGAAAAATATTTGACGCAATTAACAGATGCACGGAGTGACCCGCTCGTGCATTGCCTCAAACAGTTTACAATGATGCCGTTTTAGCACATTGAGAGCGAAAAGGCAGAGAAATGCGAGTGGACACAGGGCGGAACACTTAAGTCGCTACAGTATCATTTAGTGAAAGGACAACAAAAATAATATTCCTATCGCTCAAAAAGTAATGTTCACAAAAAGAAAAGTGCTCAATGCAAAGAGAACTGGCATTCCCAATCAAAAAAGCTATGCAAAATACACATAAAACTTACTCAGACTTTGCCTTGGCTAAATCTCTAATTAATTTAAAACTCGGCCTTGACACCTTGTGGTGTATTTCAATTACTACCTTACGTATTTTTCCGACTATAAGTCGCAGTTTTTTTCATAGTTTTGCTAGGGGTGCGACTTATACTCTGGAGCACTTATGTGTGAAATTATTAACACAATATTATATGATTTCACATGTTATTTTGTTTTTTTTTTGGAGTACCACTGATGGTTTGGTAAACTTTTTAGCGTGTTCTTTTTGCTATAGTTATCTGAATAACTCTTAATAGCTATGTTACGGTAACATACCGGCCACGTTCGCATTTTGTTGTTCATGCATTATGTAACATTATCATACTGTGTACACTTTTTGTTTTATTGTATTTTTATTTTAAATTGCCTTTAAAGATGACATATCTGTTCTATGTGTTGGATTTTATCAAGTAAATTTCCCCCAAAAATGCGACTTATACTCTGGTGCGACTTATATATATATTTTTTTCCTCTTCGTTGGGCATTATATGGCTGGTGCGACTTATACTCAGGTGCGACTAGTAGTCCGAAAAATACGGTAGTTAAAGACACTGTGGAAAAATGGCAGGGAGCCCATGTGACGTCCCGCTCTGTGACGTCAACAATGGCAAGCTATTAATTTATTTTTTGATTGAAAATTTTACAAATTTTATTAAAACGAAAATATTAAAAGTGGTTTTAATATAAAATTACTATAACCTGTACTCACATTTATCTTTTAAGAACTACAAGGCTTTCTATCCGTGGATCCCCTTAACAGAAAGAATGTTAATAATGTTAATGCCATCTTGTGGAATTATTGTTATAATAAACAAATACAGTATTTATGTGCAGTGTGTTGAATGTTTATGTCCGTCTTGTGTCTTATCTTTCCGTTCCAACAATAATTTACAGAAAAATATGGCATATTTTAGAGATGGTTTGAATTACGAATAATTACGATTAATTAATTTTTAAGCTGTAATTAACTTGATTAAAAATTTTAATCATTTGACAGCCCTAATTTTTTACTATGGGGGCTTCTTAATTTAACACGCTGCATACCAGGCTTGTTTATGTTTTTTGCATTTTCAATTTTAAAAGAAACCGTAAGTTCAAACTTACCTGCTACTGTTTGATGCCATCTAAGTTCAATTGGAGTGTCCCGCCAAATGAAATGGTCCTCCTTTTAGTATCAAAGAAGACACGTTGGCGCATGCGCAGCCTTGAGCACACACCTGATATTTTTGGGGCGATATTATCTTGTTTGTTCAAGTTGAAGTTTTTACTGATTAAAATTAGATAAAGAGAGTTCATTTTAACCAATTTAATACAGTTCATTTGCTTCTTTGTTGCAGATCAATGACTCCAGCTCAGGCCGACCTGATGTTCCTGGAGAACGCAAAGAAGCTATCGATGTATGGAGTTGATCTCCACCAGGCCAAGGTGAGTATTGTTGGTGAACCTATCATCGCAAAACAAATTGCGTGCATTATTTGCTATTAATACAGTATACTCAGGGTTTCAGATAAACAAATGGCATTCACAGGGGAAAAAAACTCATAAGCAATCGCAACACATGCCGTAAATCTGCCTGTGTGGGCTCAACAACAGGAGGACATGTGACTTGTCAGATTTTATAAGAGAAATCAGGTCAATCTGTTTACATCAGAACATGGAATTAATACAGGTGTGGTGCCTTTTAATAGAATGTGCTGCCCTCTTGTGGTTTTGAGTAAACAGTGCGAGGCAATCATAATAAATATGAATATTCACTGGAAAACTGCAAATAGCTGTCAATGAAGGTTTTGTTATTATTATTATTTTCAGCATAAGTAGATATAAAAAAAAATACATATATGTCCATATTTGCAATAATAAACATTCATGTTATGTGTGATGTCACATGCGCACATTTGATAATGATAACACTGATAAATCAACAAAAATGCATATTTTAACTCAGGATAAAGTTAATACACTCTACCACCTAATCGCTTTGGCTGAAATAACTTCAGTGAGACGCTTTTTGTAGCCATCTACCAGTCTTTGACATCAGTCTGAAGAAAGTTTGCCCCACTGCTCAACGCAGAATACTTTCAACAGTGAGATGTTTGAGGGGTTTCTTGCATGTACACCCCGTTTCAAGTCACCCCAGAGCATCTCAATGGGATTAAGATCTGGGCTTTGAGGACTCTCCATTTCTTTTCAGCCAGTCCTTGGTGGACTTACTGGTATGTTTTGGGTCATTGTCATGTTGCAGGGTCCAGTTTCGCTTCAGCTTTAATTTTTTCTCGGCTGATCTCACATGTTCCTCAAAATCCTCTGATACACGTTAGAATTTATGGTGGAATTTATGATAGTGAGGTGGCCAGGTCCTGTTGTAGCAAAGCATCCCCAAACCATGACACTTCCACCTCCATGCCTCACAGTTGGTATGGGGTTCTATTCCTGGAATGCTATATTGGATTTACGCTAAACATGTTCTCTCTTCTGGTTTCCAAATAATTTAGTTTTAGATTCATCTGCCCAAAGAACATTATTCCAGAAGTCCTGGGCTTTGTCTAAATTCACTCTGGCAAACCTCAGTCTGGCCTTGATGTTCTTTTTGGAGAGCAAAGGTTTCCTCCTTGCACACCTCCCATAAATGTTAAATTTGTGCAGTCTCTTTCTGATTGTAGAGAGATGCACTTTCACATCAACAGTAGCAAGAGCCTGCTGTAGGTCCTGTGATGACATTTTAGGGTTCATAGAGACTTCTTTTAGCATTTTGCGGTCTGCTCTCGGGGTGAGCTTGCTTGGACGGCCAGACCTGGGCATGTTGGCAGTTGTTTTGAATGTCCTACACTTGTAGACTATTTTCCGGACAGTGGAATGGATGATTTTGTATTCTTTTAAGATTTTTTAAAATCCTTTACCAGACTCATAAGCATCTACAATCTTCTTTCTGATGGCCTCAGACTGCTCCTTTGATATCACCATGGTGATTTCTCTCACTTTAACAGTCAGGGGCACACCAGACTAAATGTGAGGTTTAAATAAGGCAAGCCTCCTTCAAAACACTTGGTAATTATGTTCTAATCATGTGCACCTTATGTGATACCCCTGTGTGTGATTTTAGCCATTTTAAATGGGACTGAATGTGGGGGTGCCCTAATTTATTCCTCAGCAGAATTTGCACTTATTTAAAATTACATTTTAGAGAAAGTTATTTAAAAAAAAAAAAAAAAAATCCAGTATTAATCGTTGATTTGTATTACTTGAACCTCTCAAGATTGTTAAAATTAATATTAAATATGACCAAATTTGTTAGAAAACGCACATGCTTCCATAGGGTGTCCTCATTTTTTCACATGACTGTACTAGTATATCAGTTAGGGCTCGTACATCATCAAAAACAATCACATAAACTCGCCCCAAGTATTCGACCTTTCTTTGCCCTCTCCCTCTCACTTGGCTGCGTAACTTCTTCCTATGTGCGTGTGTGCAAATATGTTCTTGTTCGTGTGTGTATAGGCGCTCTTGCTCGTGTGTGGAATAGGCATGTGCCGGTTACCGGTTTCACGGTTTACCGTGGTGTGAAAAAGTCGCGGTTTCAAAACCACTAAAATTTTCCATCAGACTGTAGTACGGTATTTGCTATTTTTCTTGTGTCAAAAATGCAGCCAGAAGCGGCTTGGCGCAGCAGCGCTCATCCCCTCCCGTTTGTTGCTGTGTGTGAAAGTGACGCTATCGGCTAGACAGCCAGCTAACCCAAAACAAATACTCCAAACATAAGGCGAACTGTTCTTCAATTTATTGAGCTCTCAAATCGTGGTAAGTGTAATATACAAAATGAATACATTTAAAATGTTGTACAATTAGATTTTTCCATGTGAGTAGCTTCAACAGATTAGCACCATGGAAAAAGTTTGCCAAAAACAAAACACACATTTTCCTTTCAAATTCAACATACAAACTAACTAAAAGCTTACAAAGATGAATGTTAGCCTAGGCTTAGCTGGGAGAGCAACTTCGTTGAGTGTTACAGTCGCAGAGTGAGAAAACAAGCTTGAGTCGCTTGAATGAAGGGTAAAAAGTGATAGCGTCAAAGATCGCTAATTGCGAAAGATGATCTTGCCCTAAGCACAAATCCACATTCGCTGGATCAAGGAGGGGTCTCACTCCCAATGTTTTTTTTAATTTTTTTTTTTTTTAGATGAAACCTTTCCACAACAATTTTGACATTTTAACTAACTTATGAATTCTTTATGTTCTTTTTAACACAAAGGCATGACATGTAGACTAGAGTTGACACAGTGGCTGAAAATGTCGAAACTTCACTTAAGCTTTTCCACCCTCAAAAAAAAGTCATGCAGTATAAATTTTTAAAAAAATATTCAGAAGTGTTTTTACTTTTTTATAGAAATTATTTTGTTCTTGCTCTAATCTTGAGCAACTTGAGCTGTGGCTATGAGTATAATCTATAGTTATATTTATTTTAATTTAATTTAATTTTTTTTTTTTTTTTAATTGATAATTTATTTATTTTAACAATATATTCATGTTCCAATTTGCAACTATGGTCTGAAAAAAAAATCCTGTTCAATGGAAAAAAGTTATTTTTTTAAACCCATACATCTAAAAATTTTTTGGAGCTATAATTGCAATGCCGTGATACCGTGAAACCGCGGTATTTTTGCTCACGGTTATCGTACCGTCAAAATCTCATACCGGCATGCCTAGTGTGGAAATACTACCTGCTCTCTTGCTTCCTGTGCCAAAATAAAAGCATGCATCACATAACAAAAGTCAACATTATTTAAAAACAAAGAAAAAAAAACAACTGTAGACAAAATAGCATGCGAGACTCCGGCGTCGTAAAGTCGAAATCACGAAAGTCGGGTACGTCGTAACCTGAAAACTACCTGTACTTTGTATCCAGAAAGGTAATCGATAAGAAGCCAAGAAGTTTCCACGAAAGTATACCGCTAGTCTCTGTTAACTCAATAGCTGCCATTGACGGTGCTAGACGCCCAATCCATTTAGACTGGGACGGCTGAATAAACGTTCTTTCATTGAAAACCAAAGCATTCGCAGCCAGTCTTTCCAATTTTCAGGGCATATACAGGTCACTTTCTGTTCATTTTAGCACATTTACAAGTCACTTCCTGTTGAGTTTGAGTCACTGTCTGTTCGTTTGGGAAAATTCCCCAGGTCACTTCCCGTTCTGTAACCCAAAATCAACAGCAAATGACCTGAAATGCCCCAGAATTAAATGCATTGGTTGCCATTGACTGCCATAGACATCCAATTCATTTAAAGTGGGAGGTTGGCAGCCATCCTTACTACTAGTACTACTACTAATCTAACACAAAACTATATAATTTAACTAGGGCTGTCAAACGATTAAAATTTTTAATCGAGTTAATCACAGCTTAAAAATTAATGAATCGCAATTCAAACCATCTATAAAATATGCCATATTTTTCAGTAAATTATTGTTGGAATGGAAAGATAAGACACAAGACGGATATAAACATTCAACATACTTTACATAAGTACTGTATTTGTTTATTATAACAATAAATCAACAAGATGGCATTAACATTATTAACATTCTGTTAAAGTGATCCATGGATAGAAAGACTTGTAGTTCTTAAAAGATAAATGTTAGTACACGTTATAGAAATGTTATATTAAAACCCCTCTTAATATTTTCGTTTTAATAAAATTTGTAAAATTTTCAAACAAAAAAATAAACTAGTAGCTCGCCATTGTTGATGTCAATAATTACACAATGCTCATGGTGCTAAAACCCATAAAATCAATCGCACCCAAGCGCCAGCAGAGGGCGACAAAACACAAAAAAACACAAGTAACAAGTGGATATGACACTGTGCTGTCATTTTAATCTGTTTGAGCGGTGCATGTGCGTTAAATGCGTCAAATATTTTAACGTGATTAATTTAAAAAAAATAATTACAGCCCGTTAACGCGATAATTTTGACAGCCCTAAATTTAACATTTACTTTCATGAAATTACCACCTAGTGTTAATCATTGCGTCTTTGTTTTCTGTTTGTCAGGATCTTGATGGTGTTGACATAATGCTGGGAGTTTGCTCAAATGGTCTGATGGTTTATAAAGACAAACTGAGGATAAACCGTTTCCCCTGGCCCAAAGTCCTGAAGGTCTCATATAAGCGCAGCAGCTTCTTCATCAAAATACGCCCATCAGAGGTACAGAACGCATAAAATCTCACTAGCTTGTCCATAATGGTTTGAATAAATTCAGATGTATTGTCACCAACAGGTTGAACAGTATGAGAGTGCTATAGGCTTCAAACTACCAAACTACAAAGCAGCCAAAAAACTTTGGAAAGTATGTGTAGAACATCACACCTTCTTCAGGTATTGTGTCTGGATATATTAATTCTTCTCCTGTTTAAATTTCAAATGAATGAATGACAAGCTAATGAAACCTTCTGTGTGCGTAGGCTGACATCTACTGAGATGGTCACAACTCCCAGGAAGTTTCTAGCACTGGGCTCAAAATTTCGCTACAGTGGTCGAACTCAGGCTCAGACCAAACAGGCCAGCTCTCTCATTGACAGGCCAGCTCCTCTTTTCCAGCGCACTTCCAGTAAGAGGAACTCCCGCAGCATGGATGGAGGTACAACATTTTTGCTATTTATTTGTTGTTTTTTAGTAATGTCAAGGTTGATGCTTTCGACGCAAACAGTGACTCTGTGAGCAGTAAAGATCGACCGATATATCAGTCAGCCGACATACTGGGCTGAAATATCGACTAACCCTAAAACTTTACTGATATAGTGTCATGGCGTGGAAGCGTGGTGGACCCAATAGTAGGGAAAACAAAAGGTGGTGAAGGAATCTCACCTTCTAGCCATATTGCCGGAATTACGCCAGCTGAACCGCCGGACCTGCGCTGGCGCAGTTGCAACAACCCGGGCCGGCAAAACTCCAAAAACCCGGCCAAAAGGCCAAACTCCATGCGTTCCACTTGGTCTTAACCTCTTGTACTGACTCCATTTTGAAAGCTGGAAAAATGCTTCGAAACACAAGTTGACAATTTATTCAGGTTGACAGCGATCAAACGGCAAGGCAAAACAGCAACAGACCCAGGCGAGGAGACAGACTGGTTCCAAAGTCACCATATCACAAGTCAGCAAAAGATTCCTGAGGAAAAAATGACAACAATTTGTTAAACATTGTCTTTTTGAAGGCTCTCGTGGGGCGGGCTGTGGGCAGGAAGAAGGGTGTGTTTGGGTCTTCTTCTGTTGCAGATTTGGGCGGTCAAGTTAGTGTGTCACCGTTGCTGGGTCATGGTTAATGAAGCAACTGAGTAAGAGGCGTTGAGCTATCAAACTTGGCGAAGACGAAAAATTCTGAATCCTGCCTCCAAAGTGGAAGAATTTGATTGCGGGGGACTGAGGGGGGCTTCCTCGGCATGCATATCAAAGGTTCCCGCGGAGCGAGACCGCACCGATAACGTCAACACTCGTACACGTCACATTGGGCGTGCGCAGCAGTGCTACTAAACATTAAAACAGCAAATATGGTGGAATGTCGTCTTTAATGTAGTTTTAATAATATTTTGAAAGTAAATATGTTAAATGTTTCCATTTTTGTGCCCTTTTGAACAAAAGGAACTTTGGGGGGGGTCATTCACTGTCACCTTGTAAATCTGCACTGCCCCCTAGGGCCTGGCATGAATACTACATCGTTTTCATGAAGAATTGCGACATTGTTCGAATGGAGACAGGCCCATATAAATGCAAATTTGAATTGTTTTGTATTCTCGGAGAGTCACCATGTAAACGGCCCCTTAGAGTTGTTTTTGTTATCGGGTGTTGTGGTAGTACAGGACGTCCTGCCATTTGTTCTGGACTGTCCTGAAGAGCTGATTGCGGGATTTTGTGTTTTGCAGACGTGGGCTTGTAGATGTCTTTCCTATTACCTGGTAGTCAGTGTCATTCTTGCTCAGTTAGCTGCATGACGCACGCGTTGGGCTTCCTTGGTCAAAAGGCGTCATGTATCTCTTATGCCCTATGACCAAATATATTCTGCTTGCTTTCCTTAAACTATTATATAAATGCTATTTGTTTTTATATTGGGTAATACAAACAGTCAAACAGTAAATATGAGAAAAATACTGTTCCTTCTGTGGCAAGGCAGGGTGGTAATCAACTCAAAAAGTTTTAATTTGTGACAAAACTCAATGTGTAAACAAAAATCCAAAAAAAAGGCAAAGTAAAAACCAAATTCAAACAAACTTACTGTGGGAGAAATAAACTTGAGGGTTTGGACACTCATAAATAGTGATGTAACGATGTGCGCCGAACCTTCAGAATGTGTGTCGAGTAATAAAGGGTGCGCCGAGGCTCGCTTCATTTAGGGGTGGTTCCGAAAACAATGACGTCCGAAGCCTCGCTGCCCAGCTGTACCACGTGATTGCTTCAGGGGGTGCTTTAGATTTTGCCGCGTGGTTTGACAGCTCGCTACAGTATCTGAACACCGCTGGCCACATTCAAAATGTGGGGGTTTGAAGGAGAGTTGCAATCATGTGAGAGTTTGGATAGTTTGGAGAGTGAAACGTTTGGGAGTGAGCAGTATCTGAACACCTCTGGCCACATTCAAAATGTGAGTGTTTGAAGGAGAGTTGCAATCAGGTGAGAGTTTGGATGGTTTGGAGTCTTATGACGCCACTGCCAAATACAGTGTTACCGATTAACCCAGTACATCAACAAATAACCTGGATTGGACAATTAGCCGCAGAATTCAAAATGAAGTAAAAAAGTAGCGGCTTATAGTCCGAAAATTACGGTAATAGTTCAGATAGTTTGGTAATTGAGGGCCCCCCTGTTGCAAAGATTCACAAACTTAAGTGCACGTCTTGAGGTTGACACCTGTGATCCAAACATGTCTTTTTTCTCTTTACTGAAGCCATGGCGTCCACTCCAGACAACAGGTCAAGTCGCCCAGTCAGCGCACCCATCATGTCACCATTGTCTCCTGGGGAAAACACGCCATCGCCGCTGTTACACACCCTTCATTTTGCCAACCGCAGCAACAGCTCCACTCCTAAACTGCACCGCTCTGCAGACAGGAAAGCAGAAAATAAGGGTCATAGTCGGAAGACTGCTTCCACCAAAACCCAGAGCCCCAGACCAGAGTCCACTCCAGAAATTAAGGTATTGCATTACTGGATTAAGGCATTTTATTCTTATAATAGATTTAGGGGAAAAGCCTGCAATAGACATTGAATTAACAAGTGTAACAGTGTAAACTACTATCATTTATGAATCCTAATAAGGTGCAGCATGCTTTCATCAACAATCAGTATCATGTTTGGGGATCACTGAGGTAAACATACTAGTACAGTATGTTTACTCTTAGCTTTCTATTCAAAGGTACTAAAACCCCGAGCAAAAAGTATGGGGGTCTTGGACGAGCAGTCACTCAGACATGTTATCATGTAGAACAAATACAGATAAAAAGCTTGAAAAAATAATGAATTAGTTCAAAAGTGCAACTCTTTAGCATTCAGAAACATTAAAAGAAATGAAAAAAAACATTGTGGTGGTCAGTAAATCTTACTTTTATAGATCAAGTGCAGGGAAATATATATGGAATCACTCCATTCTGAGGAAAAAAAATATGGAATCATGAGAAACAAACAAAGAAATAACAATCAAAACACATCTCTAGTATTTAGTAGCACCACCTCTGGCTTTTATGACAGCTTGCAGTCTTTGAGGCATGGACTTGATGAGTATTCTTCATCAATTCGGTGCCAACTCTGTTTGATTGCAGTTGGCAGATCATCCTTGCAGGCCGGAGCATTGCTGTGGACCATTTTTTCCAATTTCCACCACAAGTTTTCAATAGAGTTGAGATCTGGGCTATTTGCAGGCCATGACATTGACTGGATGAGTCTTTCTCCAAGGAATGCTTTAACACTTTTAGCTCTGTGGCATGATGAATTGTCATCCCGGAAAATGACAAACATATTTTCAATTGAAGGGATAAGAAAGCTGTCTAAGATTTCAATGTAAACTTGTGCATTTATTGAAGATTTAACAACAGCCATCTCCCCAGTGCCTTTGCCTGACATGCAGCCCCATATCATCAAGGACTGAAGGAATTTTAATGTTTTTTTCAGGCAGTCATTTTTGCAAATCTCACTGGAACAGCACCAAACAAAAGTTCCAGCATCATCACCTTGTCCAATGCAGATTCTTGACTCTTGACATCTTGTCCAATGCAGATTCTTGACTCTTGACAAGGTGATGATGCTTTTTTGACTTTTTGCTAGGGGTTGTAAATCTCACTGGAACAGCACCGAACAAAAGTTTCAGCATCATCACCTTGTCCAATGCAGATTCTTGACCCTTGACATTTCTTGGTTTGTTTTTCATGATTCCATATTTTTTTCCTCAGAATGGAGTGATTTCATATATATTAATTTGGGCTGTCAAACGATTAAATTTTTTAATCAAGTTAGTTACATCTTAAAAATTAATTAATCGCAATTAATCGCAATTCAAACCGTCTATAAAATATGCCATATTTTTCTGTAAATTATTGTTGGAATGGAAAGATAAGACACAAGATGGATATATACATTCAACATACGGACTGTATTTGTTTATTATAACAATAAATCGACAAGATGGCATTAACATTATTAACATTCTGTTAAAGCGATCCATGGATAGAAAGACTTGTAGTTCTTAAAACATAAATGTTAGTACAAGTTATAGAAATTTTATATTAAAACCCCTCTTAATATTTTCGTTTTAATAAAATTTGTAAAATTTTCAATCAAAAAATAAACTAGTAGCCCGCCATTGTTGATGTCAATAATTACTTACACAATGCTCATGGGTGCTGAAGCCTGTAAAATCAGCAAAACTCCATAAAACATAATTAACAAGTGGGCATTTCACTGTACTGTCATTTAAATCTGTCTGAGCGGGGCATGTGCGTTAATTGCGTCAAATATTTTAACGTGATTCATTTAAAAAATTAATTACCGCCCGTTAACGCGATAATTTTGACAGCCCTAATATTAATATATATATTTTCCTGCATTTGCTCTATAAAAGTAACATTTACTGACCATCACAATGTTTTTTTATTCATTTCTTTTAGTGATTCTGAATGCTAAAGAGTTGCAATTTTGAACTAATTCATTATTTTCTCAAGCTTTTTATCTGAGTTTGTTCTACATGATAAAATATCTGAGTGAGTGCTCGTCCGAGACTGGTGAGTCCATACATTTTGCTAGGGGTTGTAGATTCATGAAAATTTTGCTATTTGTGCTCGACTCGATCTTGATACTGTATTTGTGAGCTGTGTCTGTACTACCAGACATTGGCCAGGAGAGAACGGAGACGTTCCCCCTCTGTGACCACTGCCAATGGGGAACGAGAGAAAAAGACTCAGGTTTGTTCACAGAATGCATGATCAGACTAAATAAAATTGATGAGTTTTACTTAAGGAGAAGAAAAAGAACAGTGTTACAGGATTGACTCACTGGCCTCTCCATTGGAAATAATCCTAGAATAAATCCTAGAACTGCCTTATCCAACATTTTTATTGATGCCATCCAAGGATTCGGGCACATTTAGCTTTCTTATTGGGCTTGCTTTTATTTGGCAGACATGTTCTACCATTTTGGTAACCTAATCTCGTGGTCACCGAGTTTTAGTGTGCAATGTTAGGTATTCTACTGCGTATTATGTTAAACTAATAATGGACCTATCGGACAACCACGCCCCAAAATCATAAAAGTCGGACACCTAGCCGTAGAGTTGCATAGGAATACGGTGTGGTCATGACTTAAAACATCTTATTTCTAACTTTGAAATAGCAAAAACCTGATGGTTTTATGCTGTCCGACACCAGGTACCCTAAAAGATTAGGGGATGAATTTTTTTTTTTGTTTTTTTGTGTGCCTTTTTCAAAGCCTAAAATAAGGCTTGCCATATGTGCGCTAAGGATAAGGGTCTGTCGTCGACCACATTAACAACTGAATGTTAAGACAGTCACCCAAGGACAAAAAAATTAGGTAACCCTATGGAAGCCTGTGTTTTATAACATATTTGGACATAATATCAATTTTAACAATCTTGAAAGATTCAAGTAATAGAAGTAAACAATTAAAACTGAAAAAACATCTTGACAACTTAAATCTTTTCTAAGTACTTCACAATACTCATCTGAAATCGCAACAAGTGACATCAGCTATGAACAAATGCTATGCTAGGATGCGACGATTTGGGTCAAACATTAACATACAGAACTTAAATGTCATGTCAGTGTCAATATGCAGGTTGTTTTAACAGGCTTAAA
Organism: Corythoichthys intestinalis; assembly: GCF_030265065.1. Taxonomy (NCBI): domain Eukaryota; kingdom Metazoa; phylum Chordata; class Actinopteri; order Syngnathiformes; family Syngnathidae; genus Corythoichthys; species Corythoichthys intestinalis. The sequence continues at coordinate 31,430,052 of NC_080416.1, forward strand.
CCAGAATTACATTCATTAAAAACCTATCTGTGCATTTTTCTCCCAGTTTCCAACTCCGTGCCAACGTAGTCAGGTACAAGCTTGCAATAGAAGAACCGATGTGATATTCAAAATAAAGCTTGTAAAGGAACAATTTGTATTTAGTAGTATGTAAATAATGAGCTATATGTATTCATTAAGACGTATTGTTAAATTATTCAAATAAATTTACAATGTATTTTTAGATCTCAACGACCTTTTCACATTATCTTCAGCCTGGTGTGAAGAGCGATCCACGGCAAACGCTAAACGGGAGGAGCCACGTAGCCTGACATAGACACTATCAGGAAGTGAAAAGCGGTCAGCATATTTACTATAGTCCAAAGCACCAATGCGTTTATTTTTCATTGTTGCACAAGAAAACAGCGACTTTTCCTATTTCAATGAGTAGGGGGAAATTATGATAGTTTTACTAGTTTCAGTGAGAAGGTGAATAGTTTTTTGTTGTTGTCGTGAAATACATTTCCACACAGACTCACATCGAGGTACCATTTAGCTTAGAAAGGAGAGGTATGAGAGTCATTTTTCAAGTGTCCCAGAGCTCGCGAAACTTCTCCATGAAAAAAAAAGTGGGTTCATCAAGGTTTCGTCAGCCGTGATTGCGTATATCCATCCACCGAAACAGCCTAATAGCACAGATATAAGTACGCCAGCCCCCCTTCTATTGGATGCGTTGTTGACATTAGCATGGCGGCACTTTGAAAATACAGCAAGGCTCTATTTTGGGCCCCACCTCTCGTCGCAAATTCATTCAAACTTCGCCGTTCCGCCCAAGTCCACCACTCCTTTTCGCTGAAAAGTCCGATCCAAAATACACAATGAATGGGTTGCCGCTGAACCCTTCACACTACGTAGGCTGCCACTAGTTTGAAACGGCCTTTAAAAATAAAATCTCATTTCCTAGGTGTGGCGGCTTTTATTTTGGTGTGGCGGTGCGCCACAATCTGTATAATGTAGGGGAAACCCTGTATTAATACCAATATATTTTTGAATTACTTTCTGTTATTTCTTTAGTATATATGTAAGAATATTTCATGTACCTAAAATTTTACACAATGTGTTTTTCAAATTTGAAAAGTGCCATGTTTGATCACTTGAAAGACTTGAGCATATATTCCTCTCAGTGTTTTTTTTCGCAATACCATAACACAAATGTAACTATTTTTTTTTCTCTGATGGGAGAGTAGCACTCTCCTCAGGACAAAACAAAAATGGAGATGATGCGCGTGAGGAAGGTTAGCATTTATCTGCTACCTTGCTTTTTATATGCTTGCGTCAGTTGCACTTTTTATTTTCTTGTTGTTCACAGTCAGACTGCTATGGCTGCCTTGTGTCTATCTACTATATCCATACCATATGGCTGACTTCATTTTTCAATTATTTTCTTATTCAATCATTAAGAGGAGTGAAAATGCTGTCCTTCAATTTCATGTGTATATTGCCGCACCCTTTCTGCACATAGATTTTCCCAAGTGAGTCACCACATTTAAAGGGAATGAGAGGAGCTGCAGCCAACATCGGATTTTTAGCCCATCCAGATTTAAACCTGATGGCTCTTTAGTACACTGAACAGTCACAAAGCACTGAAATTTGATTTTTGACAGACGGATTAAGACCACATACGGGAGGTGGTTTCATATCTGATATGGAGAAGAAACTTCACAGTCTGAACAGCACAGATGGATTTTGACTGTCCGCTCTATGCTGCTTGATGTCTTCATTATCACAGCAACTTGTCAAGTGTGTCAGATTTGTGGCCCAGTCTGAACAGGCCCAGATCAGATTTGGACATTTTCTAAAAATACAGTGGTACCTCGACATAAAGTGAGGAGCAGAAGTATTTGCACCCCTGGTAATTTTGCAAGTTCACCCAATTAGAAAATAGGTAGATGCCTGAAATTTCAACCATAGATGCATTTCCACTTATAGAGACATAATCTAAAAAAAAAAATCAGGAACTCACATTGTATGGTTTTTCAATAATTTATTTGTAATTTACTGGGGTTCATAAGTATTTTCACCCCTGCGAATCAACAATAATTATTACAATCAAAGACATGTCAGTCTACCTTAAAAAAGTCCACTTTTGCCCTTTATGAGTAACCAACCACCCACCCACCACCCGTTTGACCTCATTACTGTGACCTCCGCACCCCACAGTCAGTCATAATCCAACTGCTACCATGGGCAAGACCAGAGATATCGACTTCATAATATTTTGACAGGGTGTGGGGCCGATTAATAGGGGGCCTGCGCTGTTGGCGTGGTCGTCAAAGCTGACCAAGTCACAGACAAAGAGCTTTTTCTGCTGAAAATGCTTGTGAATATTTGGTTAAATCCCTGAATTCTATATGGATATGGATGTAAAACAGGCTCGATTCTTGGTTAAAAGCAAAAACAAACGCATTTATTTTACGTAAATATTGTGATCTATGATGCTAGTCAGTAAGCAAATACTGTATAGCGGACGCCTTATGAAAACAGAGCTTTTTCCGTTGAAAATTCTTGTGAATAAATGCTTAAATCCCTGAATTCTTTATAGATATGGACGTAAAGCAGTCTCGATTCTTGGTTAAAAGCAAAAAAAAACCAACATGCATTTAGCATTTATTTTACGTAAATATTGCGAACTATGATGTCAATGCCGTAGCAGCTAATTTCTCCCATTGATTTTTTTCACGTTTCAAAATGGTACAACAAATATAATAGTTACCTTGAATCCTCGAACAAATCACTCATGAGAAAATCCTTCCTGTTTGTATACGGTACAGCTTTCGTACATTTTTAACCTAGATCCAGCGTTGGATCACTGCATGTGTTTGAGAACTGCATCCGACTTCGACCGACTGAAGCGGAGTGTAGGATGGCCGCATACTTGAAGGCGTGGCGCAGTGTCTGGGGAATGTGTCCCAATCAATTTTGAAGTTTATGCCAGAGAGCTTTGAAAAGACACCAGAGAAAACATTGTTGAGCTCCACAAAGCTGGAAAAAGCTATGGGTCAATTGGAAAGCAGCTTGGTGAGACTAAATCAAAGCAGTTGCAGCAATTGTTCAAAAATGGAAAAGGCTTAATATGACTGATAATCTACCTCAGACTGGGGCTCCATGTAAAATCTCTCCTCTTGGGGATCACTCATGATAAGAAAAGTGAGGACTCAGCCTAGAACTACATGGCAGGAGCTGGTCAATGACCTGAAGAGAGCTGGATGCAATTTCAAAGGCTACAGTCAGAAGAAAACTACAGTGCAATGGTTTAAAATCATGCATTGCTCAGAAGGTTTCCTTGTTGAAGCCAGTACATTTGGAGGCCCATCTGAAGTTTGCCAGGGACCATCTGAATGATGCACAGGGGTCATGGAAAAAAATCATTTGGTCATATGAGACCAAAGCAGAACTTTTTGGTGCAAACTCGTCGGAGAGAGAGAACGAGAACCAAAAGTGGTATTTGCTGTGTGGTGAAATTGATTTTGCCATGTGGCATTTTTTTTTTGCCATGTCGCAAAATAGATTTTGCCTTGTGGCATTTCTTTTTTTTTTTGCCATTTCTTTGTGGCATTTGTTTTTTATGGCCATGTGACAAAAAATGCCACATGGCAAAATGCCTTTTGCCACATGGCAAAAATCAAATGCTACAAACCAAAATCCATTTTGGCCAAATGGCCAAAAAATGCCATGAACCAAAATCCATTTTACCACATATCAGAAAAAATGCCTTATGGCAAAATCCATTTTGTTACAAGGCAAAATCCATTTTGTCACATGGCAAAATCAATTCTGCCACATGGCAAAAAACTACTACAGGACAAAACAATGCCACATGGCAAAAAGCCATTTTGCCACATGTGAAAAAAAATCCCACATGGCAAAATCCATCTTAACACATTGCAAAAAAAAAAACAAAATGCCTCATGGCAAAATCCATTTTGACACATGGCAAAAAAAGGACACATGGCAAACTCCATTTTGCCACATTCCAGAAAAAATGCCATACGGCAAAATCCATTTTGTCACATGGCAAAATCCATTTTACCACTTACCAGAAAAAATGCCATATGGCAAAATCTATTTTGTCACATGGCAAAATCAATTTTGCCACAAGGCAAAATAATGACACATGGCAAAAAAATGCCACATGGCAAAATCCATTTTGCCACATGGCAAACAAAAAAAATCCACATGGCAAAAAAAATGCCACATGCCAAAATCCACTTTGACACATTGCAAAAAAATGCCACATGGCAAAATCCATTTTGACACATGTCAAAAAAAATGCCGCATGGCAAAATCCATTTTGACACATGGCAAAAATAAATCACACATAGCAAACTCCATTTTTCCACATAGCAAAAAAAAAAAAAATGCCACAATGCAAAAGCCATTTTGCCACGTGGCAAAAAAAAATGTTACGTGGCAAAATCCATTTAGCCACATTGCAAAATCAATTTTGCCACATGTAGAAAAAAAATGCCACATGGCAAAATCAGTTTTGCCACATGGCTAATACCACTTTTCGTTCTTGGCCCTGCTGACTCGTCGTGTTTGGAGGAAAAAGAAGGATGAGTACAATCCCAAGAACACCATCCCCACTGTGAAGTATGGGGGTGAAAACCTCATGCTTTGGGGCTGCTTTTCAGCAAAGGGGAAAGGATGACTGTACTGTATAAAGCAGAGGAGGAATATTGAAATGTATCGTCACATATTGAGCCACAACCTCCTTCCCTCAGTCAGAGACTTGAAGATGAATCGTGGCTGGATGACATGACAACATGACATTGATCCGAAGCATATAGCCAAGCTGAACAAGGAGTGGCTTCATAAAAAGCAAATTAAGGTTCTGGAGTGGCCTAGCCAGTCTCCAAAGCTCAATCCAATAGAAAATCTTTGGATGGAGCTGAAACTTTGTGTTTCTCAACGACAGCCCCAAAACCTAACAGACCAACAGAAGATTTGTTTGGAGGAATGGGCCAAAATCCCTGTTTCCATATGTGAAAATCTGGTGAAGAAAGCATCTTACCTCTGTAATTGCAAAAAAAGGCTTCTGCACTAAATATTAGCAATGATTTTCTCAGGGGTACAAATACTTATGAACCCCAGGAAATTACAAATAAATTCTTGAAAAATCATACAATGTGAGTTCTGGATTTTTTTTTTCAGATTATGTCTCTGTAAGTGAAAATGCATCTATGATTGAAATTTCAGACCTCTACCTATTTTCTAATAATTTTTAATTTTCTATTTGCAAATACTTCTGCTCCTCACTGTATGTAAATGGCAAGAAATAAACTGGTCTGGCCCACATGAGATATAACTGTAATGAAAGTGGCCTGCAAACTGAAATGAGTTTGACACCCCTGGTCTAAAATGCTGTAGCAGGCTTTGCATGCACGTTGTGTTTGTTACACGCACTTCCACTAATGCTGTCAGTGGATTTCTGCTTTGTTTTTTCATACACACAACTGGCGTGAAGCTGTGGGCATTTTCCCTTTGTTACAAATGTGTCTGCATCACACTCGCTGTGGTCTTGCAGCCTTTTTGTTTTTCACAGTTCATGATTCCCCCCCAAGTGACCATTGGATTCAATTGCAGACTGAGTGCAATTTTGCGATATTGTGAACGACTGTGAGACATTTTTCAATCAGATGTTCTGTTTTCCCCATTTTCTACAGAAACGAGCTAAGAAACTTGAGGGTGAAACAATTTATATCAGACATAGCAATTTAATGTTGGAGGTTTGTATGATCTTCACTTCTGATATGAATGTTGTGTTCATGTTTCTCTGCCTGCTTCATACTTTCTTTTATTTCTTTGACTCTTCTGTTTCTCTTTATCCATTGTATTGTTTTCAGCTTAACCCTAAAGGCTTGGCATGCACCATTTTCCTCTCTGACTCTAATGCAAGTAACTTCTCTTTGACATTGTCTCTTTCCTGTGTTGTTTTCATAAAATATTGTACATAGTATGACTGGGTGCGATTTATCTTTTGGTGACACTTTGAACCATCTAAGGGTTGAATTAGATTTGGTTTGGTCTTGAAAGACCACTGAGGTTTATCTACAATGGAACCTAGCTCCGCTAGGTTACATCAGTACTTGGGGTGGGAACCTATGGGTGATTCATGATACGATTTGCGGTACAAGGCTCACGATAACGATGGTCTCACCATATGGCGATTAAGCCTGTCGCGATATGCAATAAGTCAATTTATCACACTGTAAATAAAAATGAGGGTGGTAATTTTCCCGGCTGCGATTTATTGCCTCGTGCGTGTTGATTGAATATGAGACTCCAGTTCCTTTCACAGTTGTTTATTGGTCATCGACACACCTATTAAAGTTCAGACATACAAGATAAGGAAACATTGCTACATTGAGGCTAATGGAAAAAAGACAATGTACCCTAGCCTGCTATAAAACATTGGCAGTCTTCAGCAAAAAAATTTCGTTAAAAGGTGACACTTTGAACATGAAAACTCGCTAGTTTACAGCATTTGCACACTTGCAAAAAAAGAAAAAAAAATCTATTACTGACGCCACATGAATAACGAAAAAAGTTTTTTTTTTTAAAGGAGTGTAAAGCTTACAGCAAGCGGTTTAGCAAATGTACTTCCGATAAACTTTCAAAATAAAAGCACATCATGTTCAGATTTCTTGAGGTAACCTCACATACTTCAGATTCTGAACTCCGAATAGCATTAAAATTACGCCAATTATGAAAAATCTGATTAGCAATGAAAAATTTGTCTTCAAATTTGCAAAAATGTGCACTTTGCAAAACAAGATGGCAGTCGTTTTGGATCATATAAACACTTTTGATGGGCTCTAATTGGCCGAGAACAAAAATGGCATTGGGATTCTCACCTATTTCATATTCTGCACTAGCTTTCAAATGACTCATTATTCGTGCTGCAGCTATCGATTATTTAAGTAATCGATTACTCTATCGATTATTTAGTTCGAATAATTGAGTAATCGGATTACAAACATTCAATGTGTTGCAGAATAGATTTTTGGAGATGGATAACAAAGACACAACTATTTATGCTTGCAAAAACATTTATTTTGGCTTGCTCAGATTGCACTTTCAAAAGACCATTAAATGTGAATACAAAATAAAATACCTGATTGTTTCGTCAAACTATGTAGAATTGCACTTTCATGTCACAAGATCAATATTTATTTAAAATAAATTAAAATACCTGAGCCATAGACTTCATAATGTGTTGACGGGACACGGAAAGCGGGCCAATTCATATGGGGGCCGTCAAAGTTGACTGAGTGGAAACACAGACAAAGAGCTTTTTCTGTTGAAAATTCTTGTGAATAAATGCTTAAAATCCCTGAATCCTTCATAGATGTACAGTGTATCACAAAAGTGAGTACACCCCTCGCATTTCTGGAGATATTTAAGTATATCTTTTCATGGGACAACACTGAGAAAATGACACTTTGACACAATGAAAAGTAGTTTGTATGCAGCTTATATACAGTGCCTTGCAAAAGTATTCGGCCCCCTTGAATCTTGCAACCTTTCGCCACATTTCAGGCTTCAAACATAAAGATATGAAATTTAATTTTTTTGTCAAGAATCAACAACAAGTGGGACACAATCGTGAAGTAGAACAACATTTATTGGATAATTTAGACTTTTTTAACAAATAAAAAACTGAAAAGTGGGGCGTGCAATATTATTCGGTACCTTTACTTTCAGTGCAGCAAACTCACGCCAGAAGTTCAGTGAGGATCTCTGAATGATCCAATGTTGTCCTAAATGACCGATGATGATAAATAGAATACAAATGTGTGTAATCAAGTCTCCGTATAAATGCACCTGCTCTGTGATAGTCTCAGGGTTCTGTTTAAAGTGCAGAGAGCATTATGAAAACCAAGGAACACACCAGGCAGGTCCGAGATACTGTTGTGGAGAAGTTTAAAGCCGGATTTGGATTCAAAAAGATTTCCCAAGCTTTAAACATCTCAAGGAGCACTGTGCAAGCCATCATATTGAAATGGAAGGAGCATCAGACCACTGCAAATCTACCAAGACCCGGCCGTCTTTCCAAACTTTCTTCTCAAACAAGGAGAAAAGTGATCAGAGATGCAGCCAAGAGGCCCATGATCACTCTGGATGAACTGCAGAGATCTACAGCTGAGGTGGGAGAGTCTGTCCATAGGACAACAATCAGTCGTACACTGCACAAATCTGGCCTTTATGGAAGAGTGGCAAGAAGAAAGCCATTTCTCAAAGATATCCATAAAAAGTCTTGTTTAAAGTTTGCCACAAGCAACCTGGGAGACACACCAAACATGTGGAAGAAGGTGCTCTGGTCAGATGAAACCAAAATTGAACTTTTTGGCCACAATGCAAAACGATATGTTTGGCGTAAAAGCAACACAGCTCATCACCCTGAACACACCATCCCCACTGTCAAACGTGGTGGTGGCAGCATCATGGTTTGGGCCTGCTTTACTTCAGCAGGGACAGGGAAGATGGTTAAAACTGACGGGAAGATGGATGCAGCCAAATGTAGGAACATTCTGGAAGAAAACCTGTTGGTGTTCTGCAGAAGACCTGAGACTGGGACGGAGATTTATCTTCCAACAGGACAATGATCCAAAACATAAAGCCAAATCTACAATGGAATGGTTCAAAAATAAACGTATCCAGGTGTTAGAATGGCCAAGTCAAAGTCCAGACCTGAATCCAATCGAGAATCTGTGGAAAGAGCTGAAGACTGCTGTTCACAAACACTCTCCATCCAACCTCACTGAGCTCGAGCTGTTTTGCAAGGAAGAATGGGAAAGAATGTCAGTCTCTCGATGTGCAAAACTGATAGAAACATACCCCAAGCGACTTGCAGCTGTAATTGGAGCAAAAGGTGGCACTACAAAGTATTAACGCAAGGGGGCCGAATAATATTGCACGCCCCACTTTTCAGTTTTTTATTTGTTAAAAAAGTTTAAATTATCCAATAAATTTTGTTCCACTTCACGATTGTGTCCCACTTGTTGTAGATTCTTGACAAAAAATTAAGATTTTACATCTTTATGTTTGAAGCCTGAAATGTGGCGAAAGGTTGCAAGGTTCAAGGGGGCCGAATACTTTTGCAAAGCACTGTAAGCGAGTTAATTTATTTTCCCCTCAAAATAACTCAAAATATAGCCAGTAATATCTAAACCCCTGGCAACAAAAGTCAGTGCACCCGTTAAAAACTACGTACATCCCTAAATGTCCAAATTGAGTACTGCTTGTCATTTTCCCTCCAAAATGTCATATAACGAGTGGACATGTAACGAGTCACACGAGTCACAGAAACTACGTACATCCCTACATGTCCAAATTGAGTACTGCTTGTCATTTTCCCTCCAAAATGTCATGTGACTCGTTACATGACATTTTGGAGGGAAAATGACAAGCAGTACTCAATTTGGACATGTAGGGATGTACATATTTACTAAAGGGTGTACTCACTTTTGTTGCCAGGGGTTTAGATATTACTGTCTATATTTTGAGTTATTTTGAGGGAAAAATAAATTAACTCTATTATATAAGCTGCACACAGACTACTTTTCATTGTGTCAAAGTGTCATTTTGTCAGTGTTGTCCCATGAAAACATATACTTAAATATCTGCAGAAAGGCGAGGGGTGTACTCACTTTTGTGATACACAGTAGATGTAAAACAGTCTCAATTCTTGGTTAAAAGCAAAAATAAAATAAAAAAACGTGCAGGTGGCATTTATTTTATGCAAATATTGTGAACTATGAGGATAGTCAGTAAGGAAATTAGCAGCCGCCATATGTAAACAAAGATTTTTTTTTGTTGAAAATTCTTGTAAATAAATGCTTCAATCCCTGAATTCTTTATAGATATGGACATAAAACAGTCTCGATTCTTGGTTGAAAGCAAGAAAAACGTGCAGGTAGCATTTATTTTACGTATATATTGCGAACTATGAGGCTAGTCAGTAAGGAAATTACCCGCCGCAAGAGCGTAAAGCAAGAGCTTTTTCCGCTGAAAATTCTTGTGAATAAATGCTTAAATCCCTGAATTCTTTATCAAGATGGACGTAAAAGAGTCTCGATTCTTGGTGAAAAGCAAAAAAAACGTGCAGGTATCATTTATTTTACGTAAATATTGCAAAGTATAATGCCAATGCTGTAGCGGCTAATTTCTCCCATTGATTTTAATCACAACGTTTCAAAATGCATGCATGGTACGAAAATATAATAATTACCTTGAATCCTCGTTCAGATCACTCCTGAGGCAATCCTTCCTGTTTGTATGCAGTACAGCTTTCGTAGTTTTTCAACATAAATCTGGCTTGAGATCGCTTCATGTGACTGACTGCTACTAAATAAAGCGGAGTGTTAGACGGCCCCCTTCGGGAAGACGTGACGTAGTGAATGGGGAATGTTTCATATCAATATATTATGAAGTTCATGCCGGAGCCTTGCGTCAAACGGTACAAAAAATATATGAATGAGGATCTAAGTACAACAAAAGAACAATTGGCTAACTTGCAATACAAAAGTCCGCTAGCTTAAATGCTACAAAATGCTAAAGTTTTTATTCAAAGCTCTTAACAAATAATTCAAACACATCTTCCCACCAAAAAAAAAATGCTAAATATACCTCTAAACTAAATTACGAATGATTGAATAAATATATTAGCTCAAACGAAAACTTAACAGGGAGCAGCTGGATTCAGCCATGTTAGACATGTTATGTCATAGTCACTGTTGCCACTAGAAGGCAGTGTATCCAGCCAAATAAATAAAACTAAAAAGAACACTTTCGAAAGAGATCATTACAATGCTAATTAAAAGAATCATCGAAGAAAAAAAATAGATTTGAAACTTTTTTCTAATGGAATTATTCAATCAAATCAATTAATTGTTGCAGCACTACATTGTGTGTGGATATATTTTCAATATAGTTTATTTTATTTAGGACTAACGATTGATTGAATTTTTATCGGGATGTTTTTTCACGACATTAGTGGCTGAATCGGTTTTAAAAAAAAATGGCAATAATATCGCATATCGGAAATAATCTATGAGACAATATATCGCCTACTAAAAATTTTTTGTCGCGACAGGCCTAGTGGCGATACAACAATTATTGATACACGGTTCCGGAAATAATTTCTCCGAAATTCTACAATACAACTTATAAACGAATAAGCAAGCTACAGTATTTCCATCATTCGGCTGTGAGTTTAAATAAGTACCGTATGTCACTAATGGACGTCCATTTGATTTGAAGTGGAAAGCTGGCATTTGCTGCCACCCTCCCACTTCCATTTCTAGCACCATCAATCACAGCCAGTTAGCTAACATGGACACTTACTCTCATTGAAGATTTAGGTAGCAACCTATTGGTTCCTTTTTATTTTTAAACAGTGACACATTTTTAAAACAATGCAATGGGCTACAAATTATCGCGATACATCACCTTTTCGAAATATTGTCACGTCCCAAATCAGTATATTGAAATATTTTTTTTGACATAATTGATTAGCAATCTTTCTTAAAGTGGACTAATGTGATCTGCTCTCCAGTCATACTGTGTATGGTATACTGTATGTCAGTGAATAGATTTGAACACAGCTGTCATTTTGTCAGCCAAAACTAAACATTATATTTGTACCGACAGTTGTTTTGTCTATATAGTTGAATAGCGCTTGTATTTTCTGTCATTCACCGTGTAAGTTGTCATCTCATTGTGGCTGGTGAGTGGACATTTTTTCCTGCTGGAATTGATATCTTGTCATGCACGCCGAGCTTTAATGGAACATAGATCACTCAAATGTTTCCTGCGCTCATGAGCTGCTTTTGTAACGGCTGTTAACTCGGAATGTCTTCAAGATAATTGAGTTTCTATTTGATTTGGATGACCAGGCTCATAATGACCTCTCTTAATTTAGTCTGGTGTTCATCCATCCAGTCAGCATGTTGTTGAGAAAAGGTAGCTTCGCGACATGTTGATATGCTTTAGGTTTCAACAGGACAAAAAATCTGGTCAAGTAAATGCAAAATTTAACTTCTTAAAATAGTTAATTTAGGAATTTGTAAACATTAACATGAATTAAACACCCTTAAATTGTAAGAAATGTATTCAGTTGTATAAAAAAAAGTATCTGAACCTTTTGAAATTCCTCACATTTCTGCATAAAATCACCATCAAATGTGATCTAATCTTTGTCAAAATTACACAGATGAAAAAACAGTGTCTGCTCTAACTAAAACCACCCAAACATTTATACATTTTTATATTTTAATAAGGATAGCATGCAAACAATGTCAGAAGGGGGAAAAATAAGTAAATGAACCCTCTGCCTAGGGAAACTTATAGAGCAATTGAAACCAATTTTTACCCCCAAAAAATTGAGTCAGGTGAGTGCCACTGATGAGGGGTTTAAAGCTGCCCTGCCCACAATAAAACACACACCCGGTAAGAAGTGTCTTGATGAGAAGCATTGTCTGATATGCATCAAGGCTCGGTCAAAAGAGCTGTCTGAAGACCTGCGATCAAGGATTGTTGATTTGTACAAAGCTGGGATAGGATACAAAACCATCTCTAAAAGTCTGGATGTTCATCAGTCGACAGTCAGAGAAGTTGTTTACAAATGGAGAGAGTTTGGCACTGTTGCTTCTCTCCCAAGGAGTGGCGTTCCACCAAAGATGATGCCAAGAGTTCGGCACAGAATACTCTGAAAGGTAAAAAAGAACCAGAGAGTGTCTGCTAAAGACTTACAGAAATCGCTGACAGAGTCTAATATCTCTGTGCACACATTAACTATATGTAAAACTATGCCCAAGAATGGTGTTCGTGGAAGGACTCCACGGAGGAAGCCACAGCTGTCAAAAAAAAAAAAACATTGTTTAATGTTCACAAAAAGGCACTTGGACGCTCCACAGAAGTTTTGGCAAATATTTTTTGGACTGATAAAACCAAAGTTGAATTGTTTGGGAGTAATACACAATGTCATTTGTGGAGGAAAAATGGAACAGCTCACCAACATCAACACCTCATCCCCACCGTGAAGCATAGTGGAGGGAGCATCATGATTTGGGGCTGTTTTGCTACCTCAAGGACTGGAAAACTTCACTAATGGAATAATAAATTCTAAAGTTTATCAGGATGTTTTGCAGGAAAACCTGTGGCTGTCTGTCAGACGGTTGAAGCTAAAAAGAGGATAGATGCTGCAACAAGACAGTGATCCAAAACACAGAAGTAAATCAACTTCAAAATGTTTTCAGAAGAACAAAATACACGTTCTGGAGTGGCCAAGTCAAAGTCCAGACTTGAAACCCATTGAGATGCAGTGGCACGACCTAAAGATAGCGATTCATTCCAGACATGCCAGGAATCTGACTGAACTACAGCAGTTTTGGAGAGAAGAATGGACCAAGATTAGTCTGAACGATGTGCCAAACTGATCTTCAGCTACAGGGGGCATATGGTTGAAGTTATTGCTGCCAAGGGTGGGCCACAAATATTAAATGTGATGGTTCACTTACCTATTTTTCCCCCTTCTGTCATTGTTTGCATACTATCCTCATTAAAATATAAAAACTTATAAATGTTAGGGTGCTTTTAGTTAAAGCAGACACTTTTTTTCATCTGTGTGATTTTGACAAAGATCACATGTGATATTGATTTTATGCAGAGATGTGAGAAATTACAAATGGTTCAGATACTTGTTTATACCACTGTACATACTACACAATACAAAAACATTAATTTACATTTTGTGATTGAAAAAATAGACTCACCTGCATGCAATAGCATGCATGCAGTAATTTGTGAGCACCATGCAAGATGCGCATTTCAAATTTTTTTGCATGAAATCCAGCTGTTTGAAACAAGGATTACATTGCAATAAGTTTTATTGCAATAACTTTTGTTTGATCAACTTTGACAAATATCTGTTTAAAATACTGTCTGCTCTCTATTAAGGATGTGGATAAGACTCAGACCGAGATCATGCGTCACCACACCAGTATCAGTGAGCTAAAGAGGAGCTTCATGGAGTCTGTACCAGAACCTCGCCCCAGTGAGTGGGACAAGCGTCTTTCCACCAACTCGCCTTTCCGCACAGCAAGCATCAATGGCCAACTGCAACCAGCGGTGAGTCTGGCTGGATCTAATGTTGCTTGACTGTCTCCTTGGTGTCAGACATCCTTTTGAATGCAAAAATATTTTAAATGTACTTTTATTTGCAATTTATATTATTATTATTATATTATGCTGTATATTAGAAAAGCACATACACTGAAGCTAATGTGAATTGGACAAAATTCACACTATTCAGAAGTTATATGTGACACTATTTGACATAACTAGTATTGGATCATTAGCATTTGCAGTTCTCACATGCAGCAAATTTGGGGTAGAAGTTTATATCATCAATAACTCAAAAGTTGTCCTTTTATTTACGTATGTATTTTTTTTTTAATTATAAGTATTATTTTTATCCAACAATACCTTAATTTAGGGAACGCACCTGTACTGACTATTTGAAAAATATCAGGCTAAACCTCTGCGACAGAGATGCTACATTCAGTTGCTAATTAAATTAATTTAAACTTAAACATATTTACCGAACACCATGTTTTGACTAGGTAGGCTTTTAAAGTCACCACTATTGACCACATGTTAGGGCTGGGCGATTTTGTAATCAAAATTTTACATAGGAAAAAAAAAACGTTTCGTTCAATGGCGGTGGTCAGCTGCTGAAATTTTAAACAAACATAACATGGTGCTGATGGAAATTGACTGAGATTTGAACAGTCCCTCTAACAAGAGTCCAAAGTTTCAAAGCAGTTAATGTAATACTATGCACACATATCAAAGAAAATTGCACAAAATGATCATGAAAATACAAAACATTTTATTTTTTGGAGTGCTAATGCTTGTATTCAATAGAAAACGGCATAAAAATGCAAACCAAAATTGAGAGACAACAAGAACCAAAAGTGGCATTTGCCATGTGGCACAATGGATTTTGCCATCTGGCATTTTTTTGCCATGTGGCAAGATGGATTTAGCCATGTGGCATTTTTTTTGCCACGTGGCAAAATGGATTTTGCCATGTGGCATTTTTTCTTTGCCATATGGCTTTTTTTTTTTTTTTTTTTTTTTGCTATGTGGCAAAATTTTTGACATGTGGCAATATTTTGGGTATGTGGCAAAATGGATTTGATTTGTGGCATTTTTGGGGGGGGGTTATATGGCATTTTTGGGGGTATGTGGCAGTTTTGCAGGCCATGCAGGTCCATGCCATTGACCATGCACGTCCAAATTTTCATTTTATTTTAAATGGCAGAAAAACATGTGTGGCTGTAATTTTTGGCCATCCACTTACCATTACAGCGCAATGACATTCAACGTACACCCAAGTCAGGCTATGCCATTGACCACTGTGCACGTCCATATTGTATTTATTATTCATTTTAAATGTCAGAAAAACATGTGTGGCTGCGATTTTTGACCATGAATGGAAAATTTAGACGTGCATGGCCGTCAATGGCATGGACATGCATGGCCTGCAAAACTGCCATATACCCCCCCCAAAAAATTCCACATACCGGTACCAAAAAAATGCCACATGTCAAAATTCATTTTGCCACACGGCAAAATCCATTTTGCCACATGGCAAAAAAAATGCCACATGGCAAAATCCATTTTTCCACATGGCAGTGTTGTTTTTGGTAGCCCTTTTTAGTCTTAGTCTTTTGGACGAGAATACTTATTAGTCATAGTCACTTCAAAATGTTTTCCTCTTCGTCTAATTTTAGTCGACGGAATCTCATGCAAATTTCGTCTGGTTTCGTCGACAGCTGCTCAAAATGTTTTCGTCTGTAAAATTAAAACGTTTTAGTCCAAAAATAAGGTTTCTAACGATTTCGAATGAACATAGACGGATGAGCACATATTGAAATGTCAACAAGGACAACGCCAAGCTGACGTACTCCACATATAATATGAAAATGTGTGAACATATTACAGAAACGATGTCGCATTTTCGTCTCGTCGTTGTTTCGTATAAGCATGCCCATCATTTGAGCATCCAGTGGTATTAGCGATAATTTCAACCAGACGCTTCTGTAGCTGCAGATCAGTCTGGCACATTGATCAGGACTAATCTTCGCCCATTCTTCTCTACAAAAGCTGTGCTAGTTCAGTCAGATTCCTCATGTCATGAGTCATGGCACAGCATCTCAAACAAAAATATGAGCAGTTACTCACAATATTACTCATTACTTGAGTATTTTTTTTCACCAAATACTTTTTTACTTGTACTGCAATACATTTTTGCATGACTACTTTTACTTGAGTAATATTATTTTGAAGCAATGCTACTCTTACTTGAGTAATTTTTTGGGCGACTCTACACACCTGACTACTAGTAGAATAAAAAAAAAATAGAAAACCCAATTTAAAACTAAAAATGTGAAGAAAAAAAAATCTAAATCGGATGATATGAGGAATAAATTTGCGATTTATATATTTTTTGGGACAGATCGCCCAGCCCCTACCACATGTCTATATTTTACTCTGACGTGTGCAAGTAACAATTCAAACAACAATTACAGTAATAGGTTTTTACATTAACTTTCTCTGCTGGTGATTAATTCTGTCAAAACATTGTGTACATATTTGCATTTGAAATGTTTAAAATTTTATTTTTACAGTTGCATGTAGGCATGTGAAGTATCGAGGACCAAATGGGATAATGAAATATATAAATACATATTTTAATAAATACTTAAATGTGTCATTAATTTATTAAAATGGGAATTAAATGAATAAAAGTGTCATTAATTCAAGTGCTGCAACATGTGTCCTTGACATAATTCATTAAATAATGAAATGATTATATCAATTTTTACATTAAATAAGCTGGCATTTCAATGAATTAATGACAAATTTAAGTATTTATTTAAAGATGTATTTATGTATTTCATTCTGTCCTATTTGGTCCTCCATAGTGAAGGGCGAGAGCATAAAGCAAAAATATTAAAAAGCTGTCACCCATGGTTCATTTGGAAGAATTCTTATTAACTATACACCGGTGTTCCACTCGATGGCGCTGTTGGCTTCTGTCATTTTTATGCTTCTGCATGAGTAACCGCAATCACAAGGGTGCTATAGTGTTTCTTTTATTTTTGTTGTTTCATGTTTGCTGATGTGACGATGGCGTGCGTGTGCAAGCGGAGGATGTGCACAGTTGTACCACACCAGCTACAGTATACAAAAAGTAGCCGTGTGCTTCATCTGAGTGAAAAGATGCATCGCAATCCATTGTTTCTGGCCCAGGCTGCAAAAGGTCCAAACAGCCAAACCCAGCATGGCGCCACAAGGCCACGGTTTACTAGTGAGAATGACATCCCATGCATAACATCACCACAATGCGCTTGGCTGCCAAAATTAAAGAATTCAGTATGTAAGAGGAGTTTCAGGTGCATCCTTTATAATTAGAATATGGTGTAAAAGTTCATGAGTTTTTTCTCATTCATTTCAGAAAGTCACAGATATAGATTATACTAAAACAATTCATAAAAATTCATATATTTCAAGCCTTCCATGCGTCCCTAATTGTCTCGTCCACTTGTATGCGTTTTAGACCTCCGTGAAGTTGACTCCCCGTCAGATTCAAATTAATATAAAAAAAAAGATGTCAATCGTTTGTGCTACGTTTGTGCTGTTAAAAGTATCCTTTCCTTCAAAAAGCACAATTGCCTTGTTTGATGTCTGTAAAGCTAAACAACTTCATGTTCAGTGAGGACAGAACATGTCATATTAATAAAGTACAGTTAAACAAACAAACAACAACAAAAAAGATACTGTGAGATTAAAAAAAAAAAAACGACAAAAAAAATGACTGGAGACAAAATGGCGGACGAGACTCCGGCATCGTAAAGTCAAAATCGTCTAAGTCGAGTACGTCGTAACCCGGGGACTACCTCTATATAATTTCGAATGATGATGTCACGCAGCCCCCCATCTAGAGCTGCAATGATTAATCGATAAACTTTGATTAGAAAAAAAGCTTTGTATCAAATTTTGCTGCTTTGAGGATTTTTTTCAATTAGAGTGGCATTGTAATGGTTTGTTTTGAAAGTGTTTAATTAATTCTAATGAATATTCAGCTCTCTAGTGCAAACAGTGAATATGACATAACTCATCTAACATGGCTTGATCCAGCTGCTCCTTGTTAAGACCAACATAAGGTTTTAAGTTTTAATTTGAGCTAATAGGTCGTTCATGCATTCATCATTTAGTTTTTTGTTCTGTGGGAATTGTTGATCCATTCGTAATTTAGTTTTTTTTTTGTGTGTGTGGGAATATGTGTTTGAACGTTTGTTAAGACCTTTGTAAAAAAGAGAATTTTTTAGCATTTAAGCTAGTGGACTTTTGCTATGCAAGTTAGCCAATTGTTCTTTTGTTATACTTAGATCTGCATTTATTTATTTATTTATTTATTTATGTACCATTTGGGACTAAGCTCAGGTATTTTAATTTAGTTTTAAATGCTTTTATTGCTCTTGTAAAAATGGAAGTGCAATTGTACATCATTTGAAAGAGCACTCAGGTATTTCATTTTGTATTTGCATTTTATGCTCAAATGAAAGTGCAATCTTGGCAAGCCAAAATAAATATTATTGCAAGCATAAAAACTCTCTCTCCTAAAATGTATTCTGCAACGCATAAAATGTACATAATCTGATTACTCGATTATTCAGACTAACTAATCAATAGATTAATCGATTACTTTAATAATCGATAGCTGCAGCTCTACCCGCATCTACAGCGAAACTGAACCACAACGGTGCCATTCGTTTGTGCAAGGTTTGTGCTCGTTTGTGCTGTAAAAAAAAAGTGTTTGTGCTGCTATCGTTTTTTTAGACATTGAGATATTACTTTCAAGTAATGACGTCAATCGAAGCTTCTCTGTTGTGGTTGACGGAGCGTACTAACGGTCTCAATGTGTCCAAACAACTAGCGCTAACATAGCAAAAACGAATGACACCACTACCATTCCATTCTGCAGTAAATGGGGGCTGTGAGTCACGTCATCACTCAAAATTAATATCTCTAGCCCCCTATTTACTGCAAAATGGACCCGAAGGGGTGCCATTTGTTTGTGCTACCTTTGTGCTAGTTGTTGGGACACCCCTATGTTATCGAGAGAGTTGGTACACTACGTCAGCCATGGGAGTTTGATACCAAAAAGCTGCGAGTGATATCATCTCTCGAAATTAAATATCTCAATGTCTATAAAACAATAGCAGCAAAAATAATTTTTTTACAGCACAAATGAGCACAAACAGGTCCATTTTGAAATAAATGGGGAACTGCGTAACATCACTTGAAATTAATATCCCAATATCTTAAAAACAATAATAGCACAAATGAAACTTTTTCCAGCACAAACGTAGCACAAACGATTGACATCATTTAAATATAAATGTGCGTTTCATGGGGGGCAAACTTCACTGAGGTTGTATTTAGTTTCCGTCTTTGTTTCATTTGATATTGGTTAATTGTTGCTGTCACGTTGCTACTGTTCTGTTGGGTTGTTACCCCAAATTAAACCAGTTAATTTGTATTGTTGTTTTTATAAATGTAACATTTCTGAGATGAGTTTTTAAGTTCCTGCCTTGCCTTACTTTGAGACACACTTGACAACATAATTCTTGATTTGATGCAGTAATTTATGCACAAGGAGGCCTGATTAAGTATTGAGTGCATGGAAGTGAACATACTTTTCAGAAGCATGACATTTATGCTTACAACCTAACCTTTAGAGTGTCCTGTGGTCATTTTTCTGAGAGAACAAATCTAAATTTAAATGATTTGTAAGCCGTAATCATCACAATTTCAAGAAACTCGTTTCTATATAATCCAAATAAAACAACAGTTTCTCCCTCGGATATTGAGCTTTTTGCACTGTAGTCTAATACAAAATGCACCTGTATGTGGTCAGAATGTGTTTAAATGCAAAGCGATTTAATTTTGTGCTAAGTGGCCGCGCAGAAGAAGGACTTATGCAAGGCAAAGCAAAACATTTGAAATGACAACCGAATTGGGAAACGTAGAGTTAGCCAGCGTAGCGATTTGCTGCATACTTATATTCTTTAAGGTCTTGTATCCCGATGTTTGATTAGCCTTGCGCTGCTTTGCTCTTTCAATGGCTGCTGCGCAATGTGTCATTTTGTTTCATTAAGCAATGAGCCGTATGGCCCTGATGATCTCCTCGCATGTTTCAGCCTGCTTGGAGTTCAAAGCGCAAAAAGAACATTAAGGAAAAGCCTACAGACAAATAGATAAGAACTAGTATTTTCCTTCACTCATCTCTAATCTGTCTCATTCTTCAGTCCCTCCTTTACTGTCCCACATTGTCTCTGTTTTGGTGCCTGTGTTCCCTCCTAAAAAAAAGAAGTACCGGTAGGCTTTTGTCTTTTTAAAAATTAGCGAAATTTACAGGACATTTTACATCCAGAAAATCATGTAGATCAGTGTAAGTCTTCGTATCCTTATACCGCATATCTGAAAAATTGGCCTTCCCTCTCATGTTTCAATTAACTACAAGGTACTTAGTACCTCCGGGGAAAAAAATGGTGTTAACTGTAATTACTCCTGTTCGTAGATGCTATTGTTCACACATAAGACGGCGTCAGCACATAGCCATTGGATGTGGTTGATGTAGTACGATGTTTATTGTGAACTAAATGAAATACAGTTGAAACAGTTGTGGTCAAAAGTTTACATACACTTGTAAAGAACATAATGGCCCCCATGAGTTTCCAGTTACAGTGGTATGAAAAAAGTATCTGAACCTTTTGGAATTTCTCACATTTCTGCATAAAATCACCATCAAATGTGATCTGATCTTTGTCAAAATCACACAGATGAAAAAAAGCAGTGTTTGCTTTAACTAAAACCACCCAAACTTTAATAGGTTTTCATATTTCAATGAGGATAGTATGCAAACAATGACAGAAGGGGGAAAAATAAGAAAATGAACACTCACATTTAATATTCTGTGCCCCCCCCTCCTTTGGCAGCAATAACTTCAACCAGACACTTCCTGGAGCTGCATATCAGTCTGGCGTATCGATCAGGACTAATCTTGCCCCATTCTTCCCTACAAAACTGCTGTAGTTCAGTCAGATTCCTGGAATGTCTGGCATCAATCGCTATCTTTAGGTCATGCCACAGCATCTTAATTGAGTTCAAGTCTGGACGTTGACTTGGCCACTTCAGAACGTGTATTTTGTTCTTCTGAAACCATTCAGAAGTTGATTTACTTCTGTGTTTTGGATCATTGTCTTGTTGCAACATCCATCCTGTTTTTAGCTTCAACTGTCTGAAAGATGTCCTCAGGTTTTCCTGCAAAACATCCTGATAAACTTTTGAATATCATCTTCCATTAATGATTGCACGTTGTCCAGGCCCTGAAACAGTAAAACAGCCCCAAATCATGATGCCCCCTCCACCATGCTTCACAGTGGGGATGAGGTGTTGATGTTGGTGAGCTGTTTGATTTTTCCTCCACACATGACGTTGTGTGTTACTCCCAAACAATTCAACTTTGGTTTCATCAGTCCACAAAATGTTCTCCCAAAACTTCTGTGGAGTGTCAAAGTGCCTTTTTGCGAACATTAAATGAGCAACAATGTTTTTTTTTTTTAGACAGCAGTGGCTTTCTCTGTTGTGTCGTCCCATAAACGCCATTCTTGGCCATAGTTTTCATCTATTTGATGTGTACAAGGAGACATTGGACTTTGCCAGTGATATCTGTAAATCTTTAGAAACACTGTAGGGTTCTTTTTTTTACCTCTCTGAGCATTCTGCGCTGAACTCTTGGCGTCATCTTTGGTGGATGGCCACTCCTTGGGAGAGAAACAATTGTGCCAAACTCTCTCCATTTGTAGACAACTTCTCTGGCTGTCGATTGATGAACATCTAGACTTTTTAAGATAGTTTTGTATCCTTTCCCAGCTTTATACAAATCAACAATCCTTGATCGCAGGTCTTCAGACAGCTCTTTTGATCGAGCCATGATGCAGATCAGACATGCTTCTAATCAAGACATTTCTTACCAGGTGTGTGTTTTATAGTGGGCAGAGCAGCTTTAAACCACTCATCAGTGATTGGGCACACACCTGACTTAAAATGTTTGGTAAAAATTGGTGTCAGTTGCTCTTTAGGTTTCCTTAGGCAGAGGGTTCACTTACTTATTTTCCTCCTTCTTTCATTGTTTGCATGCTATCCTCATTAAAATATAGAAACCGATAAATGTTTGGGTGGTTTTCGTTAAAGCGGAGACTGTTTTTACATCTGTGTGATTTTGACAAAGATCAGATCACATTTGATAGTCATTTTATGCAGAAATGTGAGAAATTCCAAAAGGTTCAGATACTTTTCCGTACCACTGTATTTCTACAATTGATTTTTCTCTGATGGAGTGATTAGAACAGACACTTCTCAATCAGAAAAAAATATTCATTAAGTTTGCTTCTTTTATGACTTTACTATGGATTAACAGAAAAATAACCAAAACTGCAGGGTCAAAAATATACATACAGTAGAGCTGAAACGAATACTCGAGTTACTCAAATTTAAAAACTTATCTGAGTAATTTTATTCGCCTCGGGGAATCGTTTAATTTTGCCAGCTCTAAGCATCATGTTTTGCCCGAACTACTTTTAATGCGTCACAACGCATTGATGTCACGTACGTACCGGAAGAAACCCATGTTTTATACCCTCGTAGATAACTACATCACCAAAACACAGAAATCAAGCAAATCAGTGCAGCGAAGTGGCTCCGCCCAGGGGATACAATTTTTGACGGCGGTAACCACATTGGCACGACACCGGCGGACGTACCACATTCAATGTATGACGATCTCGGAGAAAGGTATAGCTGTCTTAAGCAGCCTGATTTAGAATTCCCTTGAAGAATGATGAGAAACAAAACAACTCTCATTTTCATAAATATTCTTGAAAGTTAATTTTATTGCTGACACTGCGTTTCGGGGTCATCAACATGTTGTGACTAGTGCTGTCAAAGTTATAGCGTTAACGGGCGGTAATTATTTTTTTAAATTAATCACGTTAAAATATTTGCCGCATTTGACGCATGCGCGGAATGACCCGCTCATCCATTGCCTCAAACAGATTACAATGACGCCGTTTTTTGCACATTGAGAGCTAAGAGGCAGAGAAAGGCAGTGGACACAGGTGTTCATTGGACTGCGTCGTTTACTGGCATAAGCTTCAGCAACTCCTTCACAACAAACATAAGTATCAGTTAGTGAAAGCACATCAAAAATAATATTCCTATCTCTAAAAAAAATAATGTTTTCTCAAAAAAAGAATTATGTTCACAAAAAGAAAAGCTGGCATTCCCAGTCAAAATAACTATGCAAAATACACATAAAACTTACTTAGACTTTGGTCAAACTCTATTCAAACATTTTGTTTAGCTCAACAAATACACTGGATGGCAATATTTAGTCAGAATATACAAACTATCAGTGGTCTCGTACGTTTTGAAGCCAGTACTCAAATTGAACGTGAATCACAATAGACCCAGTCTAAAAAAAAAAACGGAGCTACGGCGTCAGTCGAGGGACAAAACACACTTATTGGCTTGATCTCTTAGACCCCTTTCCCACTGGCCAAAAAACCCATGTCAACCCACTAACAATCAGCTTTTAGTGGCAGTGGGAAAGGTGCAGCGACCTGCCTCGACCCGTGTCAATCAACCCGCCAAGCAAACCAACGTTAAAATCACCTTGGCTCTGATCTTCATGCAGTGTGAAAGCAAAACCCCGGGTCAACAGTCAACACCCTAATCTACGTGGTGACGTAGGCTCTTACGTGATGCGTCATAACAACGTGCCAGTCGCCTCCCATTTAACACGCCCCACAACCGTAGTTACGTCGATGCTCACAACAAAGCTAGTAGTAGAAGAAGGAGCCAGTAGTGCACCACATTGAACAACATGTCCCAGCATTGGAAAGATGATGAGACCTGCCAGCTCCTTTCCATCCGTGGAGAAGAGGAGATTCAGCGACAGATGTCTGGGACCGCGCGAGACACAGCAATTTATAAAAATATTGCTGGTAAATTAAAAGCTCGAGGCTACAACATTGCCTACGTTGCCTCAGCACAAGCAGAGTGGTGATCCTTTGCTGCATTGCGACCATTTTGAGGGCAGTAAAAAGCATGAAAACAGAGAACACAAATGGAAAGGAGGCTTCCATGTTGCTCTGCATTGTTTACTTCCTTAAACTGAATGAATTCGGTCGCACTTGCGACGCGCATCTTAGCTTGGTGACGTCACGTAACCTTACGCACGACTGAGGAGAGGTGGGGGGGTTAGACGGGTGAAAAAAAAAAAAAAAAAAAGACACGGCTTTTTTTTGTCAATGGGAAAGGTGCCAAATGCAAATTGT
This sequence comes from Corythoichthys intestinalis, assembly GCF_030265065.1. Lineage (NCBI taxonomy): Eukaryota > Metazoa > Chordata > Actinopteri > Syngnathiformes > Syngnathidae > Corythoichthys > Corythoichthys intestinalis. Next base: position 31,454,570 of record NC_080416.1, read on the forward strand.
TAGTGGGTTGCATCGGCTTGGAAAAAACGCGCGTTGACCCACTAGTCTCAGTGGGAAAGGAACTTAAGTGATTTAAAACTCGCCATTGGCACTTTGTGGTATATTTCAATCACTACCTTACGTAGTTAAAGACACTGTGGAAGAACGGCTGTGACGTCACCGCTCGGCGACGTCAACAATGTGAGCTACTAGTTTATTATTTGATTGAAAATTTTACAAATTTTATTAAAATGAAAAAATTAAGAGGGGTTTTAATATAAAACTACTATAACTTGTACTAACATTGATCTTTTGAGAACTACAAGTCTTTCTATCTGTGGATCCCTTTAACAGAAAGAATGTTAATAATGTTCATGCCATCTTGTGGATTTATTGTTATGATTAACAAATACAGTACTTATGTACAATATGTTGAATGTATATATCCGTCTTGTGTCTTATCTTTCCATTCCAACAATAATTTACAGAAAAATATGGCATATTTTAAAGATGGTTTGAATTGCAATTAATTATGATTAATTAATGTTTAAGCTGTGATTAACTCGATTAAAAATTTTAATCGTTTGACAGCCCTGGTTGTACCGCCCCTGCCCCAAAAGTCAAACTCCGCCTATGTCTGAGAGGCTGCCATGTTAGAAGGACGCCCTTGCTCCAAAAGCGCCACATTAAAGCAGAAGTTCCGAATTGAATCTTTTAATTAAAGGGGTTTAATTAGTCATCATAAAACAACAAACAAACAAAAAAACAAAACAATCGCACGTCCTGCGATAGGACTATTTCGCATGTCTATATTGCAATAGCAATTAGGAGTGGGAACCTCTTGGTACCTCACGATACGATACGATTTGCGATACAAAGCTTACGATAACGATGATCTCACAATATGGCGATACAATGATTATCGATATATTGGTCAGAAAATCAACCTATTTTACAAAACGACTAATAAACAGAAATCCCTCCCACTTCAAACGGATTGAACGTCTAAGGCCATCAGTGGCTGCCAATGCTAGGCAACGAGGTAATTTGGGGGCATTTCAGATCATTACTTTATTGATTTTGAGTCACTTCCTGTTGATTTCGGGGCATTTTATGAGTCACTTCCTGTTGATTTTGGGTTACGGAACAGGAATTGGCCCAGGAATCTCCCAAATGAATAGGCAGTGACTCAAACATAGCAGGAAGCGACCTGTAAATGCACTAAAATGAACAGAAATTGACTTGTAAATGGCCTGAAAATCAGAAAGAGTGACTGTGAATGCTCTGGTTTCGAATGAATGAACGTTCGTTCGACCCTCCCAGTCTAAATGGATTGGGCGTCGAGCGCCATCAGTGGCAGCCATAGAGTTAACTGAGACACTATTATAGTTGAAGATTTTGATAGCAACTTGTTGGTTCCTTTTTTTTTTTAACATTGACACCTTTTTAAAACGATATCTCGATTCTTGGCAGGTGAATATCGATAACATTTTGGGATATAAAGTATCACGATATATCACCATTTCGATATTTTGTCACACCCCTAATAGCAATGTTCAAACAATATATTGTGCAGGCCTACTGTATGTGTATTTTTGACCCAACAGATTTGATCACTTTTTCTGGTAACCCATATTTAAGTCATAAAATAACCAAACAAAATGTTTTTTGTGACAAGAAAGTATCTGTTCCAATCACTCTATTGGAGAAAAATCAGAGTTGTAGAAATAACTGGAAACTCAAGAGGGCCATTATTATGAATTATGTTCTTTACAAATGTATGTTGACATTTGACCACAACTGTATCTTGAATTCCCCTTTCAGGACTTAGAATTATAAGTAAATTAAAGTGAATTAAAAATAACGGAGAAACTCAGCTGCTACACAAAACAGTCTCACATTAATGAATGTTTCAAGTCTAACTTGCAGTTGTAAATGAGCTCTTGAGTGCTAAAGATAATCAGACATTGTGTGGAAACGGTTCTGGCACTTATAGCTCCATTAAGTAATTTAATCTATTTAAAAAAAAAAAAAAAAAAAAAAAAAAAAACTATTGCCTTTGTTGAGCCTAAAATTGGAACTAAATGATGCATTCACTGTACATAACATTTATTCTTACGGATATCTTATCGATGCCTTCTGTAAAACTTAAAGAGTATCTGCACAAATACAGTATAAAAGTGCCTACTCTAATGAAATATTCAGCTGAATGGGACAATTTTGGACAGTGCCTGAGGCAAAGCTCTGATCAGTTTGTATTGCAGTATTGTAGAACATTGGGAATTATGATGACACCCGAGTTGAAAATGAGAAATTTGCACTTTATCAGTGATTAAATACTCAACAGTCTTTTCAAATCATGTGCAAGGCCAATACATAGACAAGCACAATGCATAACAGTACTATACAAATTAGGTTTATTTTTTGTGATATTTTCTCTTTCAGTCATCATCTTAAATACATATTTTAATTTAAAAAGATATTCGAACCTTGACGATATTTCTTTCCATTGTAATGTTCACCTTTAAAGATGCCATGTCTAGTCTGAAGTCAGTCGTAGCAAGAGTACCGGTAAACACAGTCACCTTGTAGCAGCGTTATTCTTTCCTCAGAGTTGTTCATTTCAGGCATGGGGGCCGCAATTTTAGGAATTATTGTCATTAAAAATGTTTTCTGTGTTTGTTCTTTTAACCATAATCCTCAAATTAAACAGATTTACTCAGTTCTAACACTTTTTGGATGATCAAGGACATCACATTTTAGGGAATAATATGAGTGCACTTCAATGCTTAAACTCCAAAAAGGCCCTGACCCATAAATGTCTGCTTAAATGCATAAGAGTTTTGCAAATTTCTCAGCCTGAAAAAATTACATGACAAACGATGTCTAAATCGCTGCATCTCTCAATACTGCCAAACCTTCACTACTGCACGAAGTCTTATGGTGCTTTCACATGCTCTGGGAAAGATGATGCTTACCTCTTTCTAATTGGTCATTACAGGTACATTCTGTTTATCTGCTTATGTTGTCATAGCAAAAACACATAGCAGACACAGACCTTATATTGGTTTTTGCATGGGCAAAACTTTGAATACTTGTACTACAACAAGAAGAGAATGAATCAAAATGTAAACACTAAGTGTCTGTTTGTGACTTAGGATTTTAGCAAACACTTGTTAAAAAAAAAATAAGAGTAGAGGTCAAACAATATGGGATTTTCAAATGCTGATGCCGATACCGATATCTAAAAAAAATTTCAGCGGATAGCCAATACCCAAACATAGACTTCACTATCAGTTGAGTGTACACGGGGCTCGGGGCTGATCCGTAGGGGGCTTATTTTCCAAAACCAAAGCCCCTAGCGACCTAAAACCAAAACAGGCACCTCCCTTAGGCATATATGAGTCTCCATGAGCAGCAACATCAAAAAATTCAAAGTGGTTCCCTAATAAAATCATGATTAAAATATTTATATACAAGTATAACAAAATTTACAATGGCTATAGAATTCTCAAACTTTACACTAGATGCACAAAAATGCAGATATAATCACCTATATTTTCAGGATCAATAGCAGTATTTAAGTTTTTGCCCAAAATAGCAACTTAATTTTTTTTTGTTTTCACCAGCTAATAAATCACTCAGTTTTGACATCAGAAACTTAATACTTGAAGAAAGCATGCAGAATCATCTTAATTTTACTCAACAAAATCAAAATTAGCATTTTTCTATACACGATCACAACTTATTTAAGTTAAATTCAGCTATTGTGTAGCGATACAAAATCCAGCATGGCGACCGCCACAAAACAAATAGCTTTTTAAGTTGAAAGTTCTTGTGAATAAATGCTTAAATTGTGGAATTTCTATTGATATGAACGTAAAACATTTTAGTAGGGATGGTAATCGAAATCCGATTCCAATTCGGAACCGGTTCCTAGTGTTTCGAGGCCTCGATATCACAATGAAAAAGCCTTAACGATCCCTTTAACGCGTCCTGAAGACGCATATTGCGTCGTGACTGTCTTGTTGTCCAAACGCATCAAACTAGCATGGCGCCAAGAACCACCCGCTCCAAAGTTTGGCTACACTTCACCAGGAAAGAGGGTGAAAATGAAAGGTTACGATGGTTTAGCACGAAGCACGAGCATTGCAGCCGTAAACATAACAATGACAGCACGTAGGTTCAAACGCTCGAAAGTGTGTCTTCACTTCACGGGGAAAAATTACAACAAAACGACTTGCAATCATTGCAAGGTGGAGATAACTGCATCGGGAGGGAAGGTGGAGATAACTGCATCGGAAAGGAATAGACTGCACTGTCCTCACCGAGACAGCTATACAGGTAGCTAAACTCCGAAATGACGATACAGAAGACGTTGGTATAATTTGCTGACTTTATTCAACCATCACTTGAAGAGTGAAACTAAAAATAGAAATGAAACAAATCAATTTCGTCCCCAATAACAAACAGGTTTGCATCAATGTAAATCAGCGATGATTAGCTGCTAATTCAGTAATAACAACACAGTTAGCATTCGTTCGCTAGCATTAGCACATCGTTCAAACCACTACACAACTGGATTTAAGTGTCCGATCGCGAGTGGAAACACGCAACAACAACACAAAAGATGATACATACAGGCGTTGCCTCTGTAGATATTTTACAAGCATTAACAAAGAACGTAGGGTAGTAGCAGTGCTTTCCTCTCTCACTAACTCGGTCACTCGCTTGGATGCGGCATTTCTTCTTCTTCGCGTGTTCGCGTGTAAGCGTGCTCTTCTTCACGTGAGCGCGTTCTTCTTCGCGTGAGGACGCGCAAGGGCGCCCCCACTTGAGCGTGAAAGCACCATAAAAACTAAAAGGCATGCATTTCAATATACTGGTAAATAATACAGTTTAACAGGGGTCCCCAAACTACGGCCCGCGGGCCGAATGCGGCCCACCCCGACATTTGGTCCGGCCCCCTGAACAATACCAGAGAGCATTTTGAATTTTTTTTTTTCTCTCAATAGTTTTATTTATTTTCTGCCCTTTTTCTGTGAAGAACTCAGAGAGGGTTATTTGGTTATTATCTATTTGATTTATAGTGTTATTATTATTAATTATTATTATTATATTATATTATTATTTTTATATTTTATTTCTATTGAAAAATGTTTTAGTAAAATGTTAAACATTCTTGTGCATTTGCCACTTATTGCCACAGCTAATATTGAGGCTTTGGGCCTCTTTTGACCTTGTTGTGAGTTTGTAAGGTTGTGACGTCTGATTAAACAAACTCGATGCCAATCAAAACGTTTGTTCTTCTTTTTCCCCAAATTAGAATCGATAAAGAATCAAATCGCTAAGCAATATCGATAATGGAATCGGAATCGTAAAAATCCTATCAATTCCCATCCCTACATTTTAGATTCTTGGTTAAAAGCAAAAAACGGGCAGTTATAGTTCATTTTATGTAAATATTTCAAGCCAAAGTTACGGTATTGTGTAATCCAACATGGAAGCCGTCACGAAACAATGAGCTTTTTACGTTGAAAATTATTGTAAATAGATGCTTAAATTACGGGATTTCTACAGATATAAACGGAAAACAGTACAGATTCTTGGTTAAAAGCAAAAAACCTGCAGTTATTGTTCATTTTATGTAAATATTTAAAGCAAAAGTTACAGTATTGTGTAATCACACATGGCGGCCGTCATGAAACAAAGAGCTTTTTAAGTTGAAAATGCTTGTAAATAAACGTTTAAATCACGGAATTAAGCGGAATTAAAACAGTCCAGATTCTTGGTTGAAAAAAATGGGCAGTTTATATTCATATTACATAAATATTTCAAGTTACACTAATTTTATCCATTGATTTTTTTTTTTCGCGTTTCAAAGTGAATGCTTGGTGCTATTTAATATAAAAATTAACTTGAATCCTCGACCAAATCACTCTTGAGACAGCTCTACCTGCTTGTATGCAGTAAAACCTTTGTCCTATTTCCACCTAAATTTGGCATTAGAACGCAGCGTTTTTGAGTTCATAACAGTGGAAGCCAACTCAAGGTTCTGCCTGGGTCGGCCCCCTACAGGAAGGCTTGGCGCAATGACTGTGGTAGCTGTCCTGTCAACTAATGGTAGAGTTTATGATCCAAAGCAAATTTTGTAAGCTGATATTTGAGGCCGATATACTTTTTTTTTTTAAAGCACGTAGATTAAAACGGCAATTTATTTAGAAATTGCTTCAGTAGCTTCAAATTTACAGTGATGACCTGAAACTTAAAGAATTAATTCGGCGTAGTGCTACCAAACCAACGAATGCAGCACTTCTTTTTATGATTATACACGCGCAGCAAGAACAGTACGTTATTTTCAAATAATTAAACACATCAGGACGTAACGATGAGATGTATACAAGTGAGAGTTTAAGAGGATGCTCGCCATGCTAAAGCTAATGCTAACATGAATGCTACGCTAACGCTACAAGTTGCATTAAGAGTTTAAGGATTACCCAGTAAACACGTCAACCTCAACAAAACAAAACAAAATCGCCATTTTTAAATCAGCTTATTTAATTTTTTGTTTTGTTCTTTTTTTTTTTGTGTTAATCAGCCGATGGCCCATATTGGGCGATATCTCGGTCAATCTCTAAATTAGAGTTTTATAAACATGTACAATACGTTATTGAAGTTTTAAAGTTTACAATTGAAATTATTTATGCAAACATGCTAACGCGAATGCTAGGCTAAGGCTACAAGTTACATTTACAGTGTAAGTAAGGATCACTCAGTAAACCCCTTAACCTCAACAAAACAAAACAACATTGGCATTTTTCAATTGGCGTATTTTTAAAAAACATTTTTTTGTTAATCAGGCGATGGCCGATGTTGGGCCGATATCTTGATCAACCTCTAAATAAGAGTTTTATAAATCTGTACCCTACGTTATTGAAATTTTAGATTTTACATTTAAAATGATTTTTGCAGCCATGCTAATGCGAATGCTAGGCTAACGCTACAAGTTACATTTAGAGTGTAAGGATCACTCAGTAAACACCTTTACCTTAACAAAACAAAACAACATTGGCATTTTTCAATTGGCGTATTTTTAAAAAACATTTTTTTGTTAATCAGGCGATGGCCGATGTTGGGCCGATATCTCGATCGACCTCTAAATAAGAGTTTTATAAATGTGTACACTACGTTATTGAAATTTTAGATTTTACAATTAAAATGATTATTGAAAACATGCTAATGCGAATGCTAGGCTAACGCTACAAGTTACATTTAGAGTGTAAGGATCACTCAGTAAACACCTTTACCTTAACAAAACAAAACAACATCGGCATTTTTTGAATCGGCTTTTTTTTTTTTTATTATTGGGGCCGATATCTCGGTCAACCTCTAGATAAGGGTTTTATATATGTGTACACTACGTTATTGAAATTTTAGAGTTTACATTTAAAAATTATTATTGCAAACATGCTAATGCGAATGCTAGGCTAACGCTACAAGTTACATTTAGAGTGCAAGGATCACTCAGTAATCACCTTAATCTCAACAAAACAAAATCGGCATTTTTAAAATCGTTTTTTTGTTTTGTTTTGTTAATCAGCCGATGGCCGATGTTGGGACAATATCTCGGTCGACCTCTAAATAGGAATTTTATAAATGCGTACATTATGTTATTGAAATTTTAGGGTTTAAAGTCAAAATTATTATTATTTTTAATAAAATAAATAAATAAACCCTCCAAACTTACGATACATCTTCCTTAAATTACAGTTTCTTACAGTTCACTTTTTGGTTGCGCAAGTTGCGCACCGCCATTTTGAAAAGTTAAATGTCCGCCCATCCCAGAAACATTGATATCATAATAAAATCCCCGATCTCCAGTAGAAAATACGATTTTAAGGAGCGTTCACATGCAAATTTCGACTCAACAGGTGATATTTACCATATTTACAGCACCAAATGAAGGCAGCATTGTTGGTCCATTACCCTTTCCCTCTATCCACTTCCTATTTCCTCCTGTGAGTTGACCACCTACCACATGTCTGTTCATTGTTATTTGTCTTTCCTGGTCTTCCACTGCTGAGCACAGCGAGGGAAACTTTTTGGACCAAAGGTAAGAGCATGTAGCTTGTCCCCGACGTCGGGGGAATCGCCGCTGTTCAGGCATGGTTTTCTGCTGGACGAGGACAGTGAGGTACATTGGGTAGATGAAAGCGAGGAGGAGGTGGAAGATGAGGAAGAGCAAGCCTGTGGCCACACTTTAGAGGTGGCTATCAGGATGCCAGATGAGTCGAGGCGCTTGGACAGCACTGGTGAGGTCAGCCCATCCAGGCTCCACACACACTATAGGCACTCACGGATGTCTTTCTTTCTGTCGGGCCTGCTTGCCATGGCTCTGACCATGCTGTGGTTGGCTTTTATTTGACATACAAATTCAAGATAACAATACAAAAAAAGTAATCAACTAGAATAGGCCCTAAGCACTCCAAAGATCTCTACATTCAATTGCTGTTTTCATCACTCTACCTCAGTCATCCTGCTGCATCTGCAGAGATTTTTGGGTGTGCATAACACACACACACAAGTTTTGTTTTGTTCGGTTATCTGTTGTTGTTCCTTCCTTCGTCATCGGGCGATCTGTTATGCGCTACGTTTGGTGCACCGGATGTCTGCGGTTTTATATTTATATAGCAGAAATACACTGTTGTTTTCTGTTTGTTTATCAGCTGCAGCATGAAATTGAACTTGTTTGAGACTGCCTTGTAAAGCAATGTTTACAGTACAGTATATGTAAGTACAGTACAGTATATGTAAGTACGGCCATATCCACACATAGCAGGGCTTTTTAAAATCTACGTCCACACTGTCAGGGAAGTTCACTTTTGAACTTCAGGACAAGTATCAACCCAAATGAGAGAAAAGAATCAGACTCAGCCAAGGATTGCCTGCTTCGAAGACTTTATAGATAAACTAGATATATGCTGTATCAAGGGTACAAAATGAGGTGATCCAGCCAGGAGCTGTGATCACGCAGAAGTACAACAAAAATACACAAGGCAAGGGTCTATATCAGTGGTTCTTAACCTTGCTAAAGGTACCGAACCCTCGAGTTTCACAGGTGCATTTACCGATCCCTTCGGAATTTAAAAATAAAGCCTTTTTTTTGTCTTTTTTTACAAATTCAAAACCTAGCAAGCTAACAAGTGAATTCCTGTTCCAATTTCTTACAGATTTCTAATTTACTTCAAATAATTTTGCCTTTTAGTGTTGATTTTAAGTCGGTAAATGAAATGAAACTCATTTAATTTCACACTGTTCCTTTTGTTTTCATGTCTGCAGCTCATTTTATTGTTGGATCCTTGCATCAAATACTATTTTCACTATTTTTTTTTTTTATTATTATCTACGCAGTTCACAATGCCTGTAAGTCTGTTATACTTGCTCATACCATGTGCGAGTCAACTTTCCACCGAGCAAACCGATTTCCTCTCCTATTGGATAGAGGGCTAGCAGTTAAAAGAAATGGAATTAGTGCTTCAAATATTAACGATTAACTCGAATAATTTGGTTAGAAAAAACCCTCAAATCCAATTTTGCTGCTTCAAGGATTCGTTTAATTAGAGTGGCGTTGTAATGGTTTGTTTTGATATGGTTTGCATTGAGTTTATTGATTTGGGTGAATACACTCCCCTCTATTGGCAACAGTGAATATAACTTAACTCATCTAACGTGCTGCTCCCTGTTAAGACCAACTTAAGCTATGTTTTTGTTTGAGCGAATATGTTTGTTTATGCACTTGGCATTTATTTTAAAAGTATATTTAGCATGTTTTTTTTGTCGTGGGAATATGTGTTTGAACGATTTCTTAAGAGCTTTGTAAAAAAAAAAAAAAAAAAAAGTTAGCATTTGATAGCATTTAAGCTAGCGGACTTTTGCAATGCAAGTTAGCCAATTGTTCTTTTGTTGTACTTAGATCCTCATTATTATTATCCTCAGCCTCATAGATCCTCTTTTTTTCTCATACCGTTTGAGCCAAAGCTCAGGAATTTTATTTTGTAAAGAAAGTGTAATTCTACGTATTTTGAAGAAACACTCAATAATTGTATTTACCTGTAGTATTTGCATTTAATGCTCTTTTGAAAGTGCAGTGTTAGCAAGCCAAAATAATTGCAAGCATAAATACTTGTTTCTTTCCTTTTACATGTTGTAAAATGCATTCTGGAAAGCAATAATTTTTTTGTAATCTGATTACTCGATTATTTGAACTAACAAATCAATAGATTAATCGATTACATATATAATTCATAGCTGCATCCCTAAATGGAATAAAGCCTGTAAATTGAGGGCCAACCAGTCCAAACCCTGGTCTAAACGCCACTTTGCCTAGATTTAGTCATCTTACAAAATAGGGTTCTGCGTTTCTTAATCTTCACCGAACCCCTGAGGCATACTCATCGAACCCCCATTTAAGAACCACTATATGCTTTTTGAAAGGGCGTTGCTTACTATGAAACGATACCTACTATGAAAGCATAAGTGAAAGTTATTACTGCCCAACTCTGGTGATTTTCCACAGAAAAACATCCTGAGTTACGACCCTGGAAACTAGCTCTAGCTGGTCCAAGAGGGAGTCAAATCAGATAAGGCAGTCAACAGAAACCCATTGTAATATGTTCAAAGGAATATATTTGCTACACGAACGTGGATGGATAGTCTCACATGCAGGCATATAGTTTCACAGCAGTTAATATTTGTGTTTTATAAGCATGAGTAAAATATTCTTTCACACACACCACCTCGTTTGTAGGAAATATATCAACCACACCCAACAGTATACGTGTGTTTTGTTGTTTTTGTTGCATATTCCACAAGATTGCAATACCCTTTACATTGATTAACCTGTAACAAACCTTGAGTTCAGAATGACGTGTGCCACTCTGTTTTATAGGGGTGTCAAACCGGTCCTGAAAGGGTCCCACTGTTGAAGCCTGACTTTTTATTTTAAAGCAATGTCGCAATTTATTGCAGCTGATCGGAAATAGCAAGCAAGCCATTATTGTTTTGGTTCTCGCATTCGGTGAGAAGCAGGTTATTTTATAACTCAGCTTTGTTCTGTACTCATCATGCACTCATCAACAATCTGCTATCTCTATGGTGTTAAATCAAGGCCACAAGTATTGCAATCTGAAAAAAAGAAACGATTTTTTTAAAAAAAAATTGAAACTGAATGTTTTATTCTTGAATCTTTCAAAAGCGTAAAATAAGTTTTTTCAGTTACAAAGTTGATATTTTCATGTTCAAAGATTTTTTTTCACTTTCAGATCTTATTTTTTTAGTTTCCATTTTTTTTTCACATTCAAAAACAAAATTTTTCACTTTCAGATCTTTTTTTTGCTTTCAGATAATTTTTTTTCAGTTTAAAACTTTTGGTCCATTTTTTAATGCAGGGGGTGGGGGGGGGGCGTTCGACGAGAGGTGTGTTGACTTGTGAGACAGCCTATCAAAGCAGCCCCAATGTTCAATGTACAGTATTTATCCAGATTTATAATTGGAAAGAGATACATATAATACATGTTTTTTTCACTTTTTTTCTCAAAGTATAATAAAAAAAACCTCATATATGTATGGCAACAAAACACTCAGGTGACTTGAACCTCTGCTCTGAGTGCCCCAATTTGGCCAAATTTCAAAATTGTCCCATATGTATGTATGCATGCACCATTGGAAAGCTTAGAATCTAAATTTTCTGGAGGAAATAAAATTTTGAACTGGAGGGCATTTAAAAAAAAAAAAAAATTAAAACCCTAAACCCTAACTCGAGGTGAGAGCATGAGAGAGCATAATTAAAGAAACCATGATTTTAACAAAATATTACCGCGTCCTTACCTTGTTTCGATCCAAAAACTCGTAGCATGTCTCACCGAGTATCAAGACACAGCTGTGAATGGCCACAGTTGGACTTTTGGGGGATTTTATGGGTGAAACACGGTAATATGACAAGGGTCGCAATGCAGAAATCGCAGACATCAAAGAGTGGTCGAGATTTTCTTTTTTAAATATTTACCCTTTTAATTTTTTTTTTTTTTTGTTGCAATTTTTCTTTGTTTGGATTGACTATTTATCATTTAAAATATCGGGGAAAATGCGACAGTAACAAAAAAAATATATATATACAATTAAGCAATAGTTATGAGGTAGATATCCGTGACCTATTTACAGACACTATTTTTTTCATTGTGACGTAATTTGTCAAAAGTTTTTTTTTTTTTTTTTTAAACCTAAATATTAGACATCAATTAATGATTTGAAGCAAAAAATGATAGACATTTCGAATAATAAGTATAATTACTTACCTTCTTTTAATGGCTGGGTTGAAACAAAGCGGTTGCGCGGTGTCTGTAAATGTGGGTCTCCAGGGTAAAACAGACAAGTTAAAAATGGTTCGGGGGCTTAATGTGCCAATAAACTGTTATGGCAGCAAATAGACATATTGTTCTATTAAACACAACAGTTCTTTTGGCTCAAAATACAGCAGTTTATTTTAAAGAGGGGTGCAAGAGCAGAAACTGCTTTTTCAGCATTGTGTGTGTTTTCCGCCATATATCGATTTTAATAAAGGTTTTTTCAGCACTTCAAATGTAATAATTATGACAAGTTTTAAACATGTGACTGTCCCACCGAATTGTTTTTAAACAAGAAAAAATGTAGACGTCCAATCCATTTTAAAAAAGTTGAAAAATGCTTGTCTTTATTTTTTATTAAATACATGTACTAAATAAAATAAATAAATAAATGCTTGTCTTTAACAAATGCCGCATTGAGTGAGTCCACTCAAATCCGCTCAAGCAGCTCCCTTACACACAATAAGTTGCCACAGCAATTGTTTAACAAGTTAAACGATTTTGACGGTTTACCAGCTTCTATGGCAAGATCAAAGCTTAACTGTCTGTCAATCATCGTTAACTTTAATAAGCAACTCCAGTGCACTGCCTAACCAAGAAAGAGCAGGGAGAGGCAGGGCGGGAAGAAGGGAGAGTGAGACTACGCGATCGGCTCGGGACAGCGCATCTGTATTTAAAAAACTTTTTTTAATCGAAAAAAAAATCCGTGATGGACCGAGAGCTCAAAGTTTGAAACGCAAAGTAGCAAGGGAGCACTGTACAAACCAAGTCCTGGAATTAATTACATTCGTATGTAGAAGTCGCAGGCAGCGACACTTTGGCTGTTTAAAAAAATTAATCAGCAATGTCCGGTTATTAACGTACACATAAAGACACATTAATTCGCGAATTTTCACTTTGTTACTAATGCCCAAAAATGTGCGTTTGCATACGGATGATAGGCCAAATCGTAGAAAAAGTTCATCTTTTTGCGCAATACCCTGCTACATGTGGACATGGCCTAAGTCTGCCAATTGAATAGGCAGCCAGTCAATGAGATTCAGTTTAAAAACAATTGACTTTGTGCCCCACAAATTGAAAGTCTAGTATGTAGGGATCTATTTGAAAATAGAAAATGATTGTACTTGACTTTGTTTCCAATTGCTGGAGATGTGTCTTTTTAGTATTCCAAATATTTTAGTTTTACTGTAGTAAACACAACTTGTTGAAATGACGTGCATAATACTCATGTTCATGTTGGACCAAGTCGAAGCAGACAATCAAGGCCGTATGCTCGACCGCAAACAATCACTGGACATGATATTTCTCAGGACTATAACCCAGCATTTTTCTTTGAAGTCTTTTAAAAATCACTCAAATATTTCCATTGACTCTCGAATGGTTGTTGCCAGGCAAATGTCAGTATCAGTGCTACTCGCTCAGAAGTTAAAAGCATTGGGCAAACAGTCTTTTTGATAATAAATTAAATATGTGACATTTTGCACAAATGTCATTTTACAATGATGTGGTGCCAAGACTGTTAGGATTATAGCTGTTAGTGTACATATATTGTTGCCTGCATGAGAGTTCAAGATGCTCTTTGTTTGCCTTTCTACAGCTTTTTCATGGCCAGCTGAACCTTGACACTTGCAGCAAAGTGAACAGAATGGCTAAGACATGAATGCTTGAGAATGGATTTGTAAGGAAATTGTCAACATGTATTTTGACTGTATTCATTTAATCTGTGGTCATGCCAACTGATTAATGTTACTCGTTCAAGGATACTTTATGGATAAAAGTATTGGGCCTCCATCAAACCACACACTTTAAGTTTTTGCCATCCTATTTCAATGGAGTCTGCTACGACTATATCTTTTATCTGCTGTATCAGAGTTGTTTTTGGCAGCCCTTTTAATTTTCGTCTTAGTCTGTTGGATGAAAATTTGTCATAGTTTAGTTATTTCAAAATGTCTTTGTCTAGTTTTTGTCAACAAATACTCAATTTTCGTCGAGTTTCAGTTGACAATTACTCAAAACGTTTTCGTCTGTAAACTTCAAAAGTTTCCAACAATTTCAAATGAACATTGACAGACAAGCACATACAGTGCCTTGCAAAAGTATTCGGCCCCCTTGAATCTTGCAACCTTTCGCCACATTTCAGGCTTCAAACATAAAGATATGAAATTTTATTTTTTTTGTCAAGAATCAACAAGTGGGACACAATTGTGAAGTGGAACAACATTTATTGGATAATTTAAACTTTTTTAACAAATAAAAAACTGAAAAGTGGGGCGTGCAATATTATTCGGCCCCTTTACTTTCAGTGCAGCAAACTTACTCCAGAAGTTCAGTGAGGATCTCTGAATGATCCAATGTTGTCCTAAATGACCGATGATGATAAATAGAATCCACCTGTGTGTAATCAAGTCTCCGTATAAATGCACCTGCTTTGTGATAGTCTCAGGGTTCTGTTTAAAGTGCAGAGAGCATTATGAAAACCAAGGAACACACCAGGCAGGTCCGAGATACTGTTGTGGAGAAGTTTAAAGCTGGATTTGGATACAAAAAGATTTCCCAAGCTTTAAACATCTCAAGGAGCACTGTGCAAGCCATCATATTGAAATGGAAGGAGCATCAGTCCACTGCAAATCTTCCAAACTTTCTTCTCAAAACAAGGAGAAAACTGATCAGAGATGCAGCCAAGAGGCCCATGATCACTCTGGATGAACTGCAGAGATCTACAGCTGAGGTGGGAGAGTCTGTCCATAGGACAACAATCAGTCGTACACTGCACAAATCTGGCCTTTATGGAAGAGTGGTATGAAGAAAGCCATTTCTCAAAGATATCCATAAAAAGTCTCGTTTAAAGTTTGCCACAAGCCACCTGGGAGACACACCAAACATGTGGAAGAAGGTGCTCTGGTCAGATGAAACCAAAATTGAACTTTTTGGCCACAATGCAAAACGATATGTTTGGCGTAAAAGCAACACAGCTCATCACCCTGAACACACCATCCCCACTGTCAAACATGGTGGTGGCAGCATCATGGTTTGGGCCTGCTTTTCTTCAGCAGGGACAGGGAAGATGGTTAAAATTGACGGGAAGATGGATGCAGCCAAATACAGGAACATTCTGGAAGAAAACCTGTTGGTATCTGCACAAGACCTGAGACTGGGACAGAGATTTATCTTCCAACAGGACAATGATCCAAAACATAAAGCCAAATCTACAATGGAATGGTTCAAAAATAAACGTATCCAGGTGTTAGAATGGCCAAGTCAAAGTCCAGACCTGAATCCAATCGAGAATCTGTGGAAAGAGCTGAAGACTGCTGTTCACAAACACTCTCCATCCAACCTCACTGAGCTCGAGCTGTTTTGCAAGGAAGAATGGGCAAGAATGTCAGTCTCTCGATGTGCAAAACTGATAGAAACATACCCCAAACGACTTGCAGCTGTAATTGGAGCAAAAGGTGGCGCTACAAAGTATTAACGCAAGGGGGCCGAATAATATTGCACGCCCCACTTTTCAGTTTTTTATTTGTTAAAAAAGTTTAAATTATCCAATAAATTTTGTTCCACTTCACAATTGTGTCCCACTTGTTGTTGATTCTTGACAAAAAATTAAAATTTTATATCTTTATGTTTGAAGCCTGAAATGTGGCGAAAGGTTGCAAGGTTCAAGGGGGCCGAATACTTTTGCAAGGCACTGTAATTGTAGGATGTACAAGGACATCACCATCTTCGTGATGATAATCTGAATCTGAGTAAAATTTACTAGAAGCACTGTCAGATAATTTCACTTATTTCTAGTACATTTACACTGAAAACAAGGGAATTTAACTCTTTTCAAGGAGGTGTATTTTTTGCAGTGTACTTGAGTTTTGCAGGTCAACAAGTTCACACAGTTAAATGTTATGCTAACTCTGATGCGGGTCGGACTGTCAGTAGCAAAATTCGTGGCGTGTTCGTCACCGTCCACAAAATTGACATCTTTTTACTCGGGCTATCATATTTATCGCGTTAACAGGCGGTAATTAATTTTTTAATTGATCACGTGAAAATAATTGATGCAATTAACGCATGCACGGAATGACCCGTTCATGCCTTGCCTCAAACAGTTTACAATGATGCCGTTTTAGCTAAGGGTGTAACGGTACATGTATTTGTATTGAACCGTTTCGGTTCGGGGGTGCTCAGTTCGGAACGGAGGCGTACCGAACGAATTTCTGACGTAATGTAACCCTTACTTTTCAAGGCTGTGAGTCGATCGGGTTACAGTTTCCATGTGTAGATTATATTTGCTCCGTCTTCTCTTCTATAATGAGGACCAACACTGTAGGACAGAAACTTCAACGGCGCGACAACGTGGCCGCCGCGAGAACGCAGTGAAACGCTAAAGTCAACCGTGTGTTAGACGCATCCCAGAAGCGGCTCAACACGACACACGCGAAAAGAACGGCAGAGTTTATTATTTGACGTGAGACGCGGCCCTACTGCGTCAACACTACTACCGGTAGCTAGGATCGGGCAGACCAGAAGTCACTCGTGTAAAAATACGGTGGATCCAGTCAATTTTCAAACTAATATGCAATCGTAACCCACTTTTTGAGTCCACCAGATCTCTTGAGTGGTAGATCGGGACACAGTTGACATGTCTTTGTTGCTGTAATAATAATAACCAACAGGGCCCCGTGTTCAATACAAAACCCTTCTACCACAACAAAACAATTAAGAACTAATATTCACATCGGAACTAAAGTTATACAGCATAAAATATACAATATAAATGAATACTACCTCACATTTGTAAAATATAATCACATAATAAAATAAATAATAGCCCATTTAAATAAAATAAATTGAAATGAGCTAAAACAGCTGTAATTAAATAATATGAATAATAAACAGATCCTGCTTGCACAATTAAATTTATTAATTTCTGTGTGGCGCTTTAACTTGAGAAAATCCACCAATAAAGCTTTTGAAAATCGTTCATAAGAAAAAAAAAAAGATTCATTGAGGCATTTCATTTGTAAAATACATGTTAAAATCATTGTTTTTGGGACTGCTTTTCTTTTTAGCACAGGACTTCTTTTTTCTTCTTTCTTTCAGAAAGAAAGCTGACCAATACGCGGAGTATGAAAGGCAAATTGTTGTTGGATTATTATCTTTAAATACCCGCTACTTTTTGACCAGAATTCTAGCTTTGTATAGGCTAATGTTCCTATTGTTGAAAGCACAAAAGTGTGTAATAAACAACTAGCACATTTATATCTTGCATTGTTTTCTTACTGTACCGAAAATTAACCGAACCGTGAGCTCAAAAACCGAGGTATGTACCGAACCGAGATTTTTGTGTACCGTTACACCACTATTAGCACATTGAGAGCGAAAAAGCAGAGAAATGCGAGTGGACACAGGCGTTCATTGGACTGCGCCTTTTATTGGCTTAAGCTTTGGCAGCTACAACTAACAGTCATGGTTGCCCAACTTCCCATCATGCATTTGGGCAGAGCAAGAGACTATCTTTTTCTTAACACGCTTAATTGAACACAACGCAGAACTTATTGTCTACCTTTTGCAGCCACTACTGACAGTCATGGTTGCCGTACTTCCCAGCATGCATTTGGGCGGAGCAGGAGACAATCTTTTTCTGAACACGCCTTATTGAACACAATGCATAACATACAGTATACCATTTGCAGCCACCACTGACAGTCATGGTTGCCCAACTTCCCATCATGCATTTGGGCAGAACAGTTAAGTCGCTACAGTATCATTTTGTGAAAGCACAACAAAAATAATATTCCTATCCTTCAAAAAAAATTATGTTCACAAAAAGAAAAGCGCTCAATGCAAAGAGAACTGGCATTCCCAATCAAAATAGCAATGCAAAATACACATAAAACTTACTCAGACTTTGCCTTGACTAGATCTGTAATTAATTTAAAACTCGCCATTGACACCTTGTGGTGTATTTCAATCACTACCTTACGTAGTTAGAGACACTGTGAAAGAACGGCAGGGAGCCCGACGTCACCGCTCGGCGACGTCAACAATGGCGAGGTATTAGTTTATTTTTTGATTGAAAATTTTACAAGTTTTATTAAAAAGAAAACATTAAAATGAGTTTTAATGTAAAATTAGTATAACATGTACTAACATTTATCTTTTAAGAACTGCAAGTCTTCCTATCCGTGTATCCCTTTAACAGAAAGAACGTTGATAATGTTAATGCCATCTTGTGGATTTATTGTTATGATAAACCAATACAGTACTTATGTACAGTTTATTGAATGTTAATGTCCGTGTTGTGTCTTATCTTTCCATTCCAACAATAATTTACAGAAAAATATGGCATATTTTAGAGATGGTTTGAATTACGATTAATTCATTTTTAAGATGTGATTAACTCGATTAAAAATTTTAATCGTTGGACAGCCCTACTTTTTACATTACTGGCTGCTGCTGCTGGTGGCTAAAAAGGACGTCTAATATCCCTCCTCTTCGAAGCCAGCGGAGGAGGCAGCATGTATTTCTGTCGAAATTATGTTTGTGTTGGGGTGGGGAGTAAGGGGTGATCTAGTAATCAGCCAATCAGATGTGCGTTAGAGGGGGTGAAAAATGGACCGGCACATTCCGCAAGAAAAAGGGGTAAATGTAAATCTGAACACAGTGAGAATATTTCACTTAATAATGGTAGGGTTAATTTTATCCATAGAACATATGGAAGAACAATCTAAATGATCTATATCACTGAAGTCATTATGTCATGCAAATAAGATTGCTTAAACATTGGTAGGGACAGTTTGAGCCTCCTGAAAAGTTGGTAGTGTTTTGTCCCTACCGTCCCTATGCAAACCCTTGCACACTATATTTGTCAGCACCCTGTCTAAAACTGTAAATTATTAAATGAAGGAAAATAAAATGAAGTTGCTTCATCGCTGCTACACGCTCGTTCTGAAGTTGCTTTCCCTTGATGTCCCGCATCACATCATGTTCAGTGCATTTGAGCCCATATGCGAGTAGGAGTTTAAAACGCCGAACAGAAGGAGTGTGCCATCTTAGGCACCCCACGATCCGATTCGATTACGATTCAGGGTGCTACGATTCGATTATTGAACGATGATCACGGTATTGAGGACGATCGCGGTAATCACGATTATTGATGATCGTACATTACTAATTAATAAACAGCCAAACAAATTTATGTCCATTATTTATTTAAAATTTCCTAATAATTCAACAGGAACGATGGAAACATGCCCATACAACAAAAAGCTGCCCTTAAACTGCTTTTTTTTTTTTTCTTTTTACAAGAAAGTACGAAAACATTAATGATTTTAAAGGCAGTACTTATTTCTCAACATGCCCATACAACACACAGCTGACCTTGAGATACTCTTTTTTTCACAACAACGTGCAAAAACATTAGCTGTTTCATGAATTCCACATTTTCTGGAAACAAACAAAGACTTCTTTTAACCAATATACTTTGTTTTCACAAATTTCTATACTATTTCGCATGTTTGTAGTGTTGCCACTGTACTTAATCCTGGTTTTAAACGTTCTGCATCTGGAGTAACTTATGTACACCACCAAACAACGCACAACTTGACATGGAAATACATGTTAGCGAAGTCGCTAATTAGTATAGCGCTCGACACTAACTAGTACCATCTCAAAAACAACAACAATAAAGGCTAAACAGTACAAGAGGGTTCGTGTACTCACATCTGATAGACGGACACGGGACCTAGCAAAACAGTAGGGACTTTTTCCAATTAACACGACTTGAACCTACTGCTGGACAACTGAAAGACAAAGAACAACAAATTATCTCTCTTCCCTTCTCGCTCTAAAAAAATAACTTGCGCACAGAAGCGCGACTGCCGTGTCCCTGCCTGTCTCATACACAAATTTATTTTCCAGTTTTCCGGCAGCATCCATCATAACGTTGTGCGTGCATCCGTTAAAGGTGTCAGGGTGGCAGATGTGTCTTGAATTCCGTTCCGCTACGACCGGCTGTCATAAAGTTATTAGGCAAATCATAGTTCTTAAACATTTATGAATCGTAATCGAATCGTCATGTGTCAATTCGCGATGCATCTAATAATCGATTTTTTTGGCACTCGCTTACCGAACAGTATACAAATAAAGTAGCCATTTTCATTCGTGTTGCAGGCAACTGGGGTTCGTGCTAAGGCCAATTTGTGTTTGTGCTTTGGCATTTGGGCATCGTGTTGTGGCTGTTTGCATTCGTGTTTTTTCTTTGGCAAAGCATTTGGATTTAGCGTTCGCGTTGTGGCAATTTGCATTTGTGCTTTTTTCTTTTTGGATTTCGCAGATCGCCTGACACTTCTCTAAAAATCATTCCCAAAAAGCATAGAATGTTCTAAAAAAAATTCTTGGGAAGCAATCAATAAGGAAAAAGAAATGGTGGCCAAGCTCATCATCATATCCCTCCACCAGCATACTTTAAAGTTGGCACAATCTAGAGAGGCAGGTAATGTTCTGTTGGCATTCACCAACCCTAAACTCATCCATCAGACTGCCAAGTAGAGAAGTGTGATTCATCACTCAAAAGGACACTAAACTGATTTGTTCCAACAGTTGCTTCCATTACAGTATTGTGCTCCAATTGCGGATGCTCTTAAACAAGCCAATTCTTTCACAAAATGTTTACAAAATGCCCGATCTTGATTTGATGAACAAGACAATAAGGCAGAGACCATCTAAGATGAGAGGCCCAATACCTTTTTCCATACAAAGTAGAATGCATTAATGTTTCTACTGAACCTGGGTCCAGCTATTTGTTTCATTTTGTCAGGCTTATTGAGCCGGCAGATGAAGAATGCAAATGTGTTGGGATTCGGAGATAAAACAGTAAACAAATGTTGCTGTGAGTCTTTCACTGGTATAGAATTCTATTGGTAAAGCTTTGCGAAACTGTATTTGTTGTAAATCAGATGTGTTGCATGGGTCTGACCAGAAGGGAAAAATAGAAAAATGTATCAAATGTTTACATTGTATTAATTTTGAGTTATTTCCCAAGGGAATGTCTTATTTAAAAAAAAAAAAAATATGATGAACATTGTCTTAAACTAGGGATGGGCATGTAATATAACATTCATCATTCAAGCACACAGTGACTTTTAATAATAATGATTGCACACTCTCCTATGAATGGAGATGGATGTGTTCACAATTATCCGTTCACATTCACATTCATGATGAATGGAATCAGTACACAAATATGACCATTTAATGTTATTTCTGAATAACGTACATACCGTTATTTTTGGCTTTAAGCTGCTACTTTTTTAAAAATTTTGAATCCTGCGGCTTATAGTCCAGTACGGCTCATTTGTTGATTTATTTGGGTTAATAGGTAACACTTTATTTGACAGTGGCGTCATAAGACTGTCCAAAGACCGTCATACTTATGACATGACACTATCAAGGGCATTACTGAATGCTGATGACAAATGTCCTTAAATTTCATCCAGCAAATTATGTCTCTAACTCCATTTATGTCCAGCTTGGATCTTTTACATCTATTCAAAAGTGAAATAATTTGCCGGATAACACTAAATGATATCTCTTAAAAACATTCATTAATGCTCTTGACACTGCCATGTCATAATTATGATTGTCTAATGACAGTCTTATGGAGTCACTGTCAAATAAAGTGTTACCAAATACCATATCTCGCAGTTAATGAAACAACTGGAACAGAAACTGAAGAAATAATTAGCACAGAACATGAATTTCGATTATTATTTACATCTCCAGCGCTGTGATGCATGCTCGGAGGCATGTTGGACAACAACAGTGCTGACAGCAGGTGTCAATAGAGGTTGACTGTCTCCCCCTAGGGAGCAGTGATGGCCAAATGAAGTTTCTTGAAGCAATGAAGCTTTGCAGCCAATTGTTCAAAGGCTTCATGGTGGTTCATTTGGTCTTATGACAGTCGAATGACAGTCTTATGGCGCCACTGTCAAATAAAGTGTTACCGTATACCATGACTAGCAATCAATGAAACAAATGGAACAGTAACTGAAGAAATAATTAGCACAGAAAATGGATTTTGATAGTTATTTACATCTGTAGCACTGCAATGCATGCTAGGAGGCAAGTTGGACAACAACAGTGTTGACAACAGGTGGCAGCAGCGGTTGACTGTCTCCCCCATGGGAATAGTAACGGCGAAATGAAGCTTCTTGAAGCAATGAAGTTTTGCAGCCAATTGGTTCAGAGCTTCATGGTGGTTCATTTGGTCTTATGACAGTCTAATGACAGTCTTATGGCGCCACCATCAAATAAAGTGTTACCAAATACCATAACTAGCAATTGTAGCACCGAACATGAATTTGTTATTTACATCTGCAGCGCTGTGATGCATGCTAGGAGGCATGTTGGACAACAACAGTGTTGACAGCAGGTGGCAGCAGAGGTTGACTGTCCCCCCCAAGGGAGCAGTGATAGCCAAATGAAGCTTCTTGAAGCAATGAACCTTTGAAGCCAATTGGTTCAAAGCTTCATGGTGGTTCATTTGGCCTAATGACAGTTTCATAATGCTGCTGTCAAATAAAGTGTTACCGGTTAATATCTTTCGGTGTAAATATCCCATGATACACTGAGGACAGCTGCGGCTTATAGTCCAGCGCGGCCTATCTATGAACAAATGCCGTTTTCGTGTTAAATTTGGTGGGTGGTGGCTTATACTCAGGTGCACCTTATAGTGCGAAAATTACGGTACTTGGTGATAGGTCGCACTCTTGTTTCTACCCAAATTTTCGCCACAAAATGCTGGTGCGACCTATACACCATATATGCTGTCCTCGCTCTGAACATTGCCCTCTATAGACCGTCATAAAACTGAAAAAATATTAGCTATACTAACTATACACACAAGTTAGCCTAATACAAAAAAACTGCACTGAACTTTCGACAAAGAGTACTTACAAACAAAGCTTACCCAAGGAAGTAATAAAGACCAACATCACGGCCAAAGCTGCAACTTTACACGTCGTGCAGCAATCTTGGGTTTCACAACAAACAAAGTCGACAAATGACCTCAAGAGAGTGCTCTAGGAGAGCGCAAAAAGCTTTTAGAACTTTACCATAGGGAGAATACCTGACATTACCAAAAAAAGCAGTACCAGAAGTTAGTCCGTTTATTGTTAGAAAAACAAAGCTTTGGTAATTTTTTTTAGAATACACTTTCAAGTGCTTGTGACAGCATATAAAATCTTAAATAGTTTTACTACGTGAATTATAATCATATTTTGAGACGATTCGACTATATACAATTTGGCAAAGAGCAGATGACGAGAAATTAGTCTTTTAATCTGACGTTTAGCGCTGCCTGTAATTTAAGCGCTCTAGCGTCCCCAGCTGGATGATGACGTCGGCAGGGTAATGATTTCATCTGATTTAGAATTCAGCCCATTGAGGGGGAAGATTCAGAATGAGGAAAATGCCACAGAGAGCAACAAAATATCATGATTGTTTCAATCTCTCTACTCCAATATTTTTACAGGATATTCTTTTTATCCAAGTATTTTTCCCAATTTCTAAATCATCATGACGTAACAGTCTTGTGCTAAATGGACTATGAAATATTGAAAATGCATTTATTCCGTACAACAGGGCAAAATTACTGCACAATGGTCAATACTGCCGACTTCTTGCACCTCCCGAACGGTATTTTATGCCACCAGAGTTAGTTGAACCGATCGGCCAGTCCCTGGCGGCGAGCAAGTTACGGCTCGTCGTTCTGATGCGGCCACGGTGGACTCACAGTGCTCGTCACCGGGAATGAATGCCGAAAATAGCCCATTCTCGGTGGACAAACCGGCCGACGTCAGAGCCGGGGGCTGCTTGTGGCCAAGCCGAGGAAAGCGCATTCTCGGCGGGCACACGAATAGGACCGATGGGGTGGAAGTGACCATGGTGTGTGACAGGCCGCCTGTCTTCGGCTGGGTGGCCTTCTCACTGCACAAGGAACCACAAAATGCAAGCCACTTCCTTATTAAAACATGTGTCATGGTCTTAGGATTTTACATAATATAAAACACGTAGCTTACTCACCTCACAATGGTCCCACAGTTGCCATTTATTCAGTACGACAGGGCAAAATTACTACATAGTGGTCAGAAGTGCAGACTTTTTCCTCTACCGAACGGTATTTTATGCCACCGGAGTTAGTCCGGCTTCTGTCATTTCCCTGCCCCGGCTTTGGAGACGGAGGAAAGAGCGTAAACAAAACAGGAGGCGTGACAGCTAGCCGACATGCTAACCCAAACCGAGCAGCTTTTCCAAGTCTTATTCTCGCCTTTCGAAAACGAAAAATCACTCGAAACTACCCCAACTCATGTCACACATGGTGACGGGGTGGTTTGTCTTCACCGATCGGCCAGCCCCCGGCGGCGAGCAAGTTACAGCTCATCGTTCTGCTACGGCTCCGGCGAGCAGGCACAGAGGGGAATGAACGCAGAAAATAGCGCATTCTCAGTGGACAAAACCGCCGACGTCGGAGCGGGGGGCTGCCCGAGGCCACGCCGAGGATATTGGTCTATTAGCGGCCACACGAAGAGGACCGAGAGGGTGGAAGTGACCATGGTGTGTGACAAGGTGCCGGTCGTCAGCCGAGTGGCCTTCTCGGTGGACAGGGAGCATTGTCACCCACAAAATGCAAGCCACCCCCTTATTAAAACGTGTGCCACAATCCCAGTATTTGACATAAAATAAAACACATAGCTTACTCACTTCCTCGTCTGTCCAATGTTCCCACAGTTGTCAGACTTGTTTTGGTCATTTTCCGTGGTGAACGGGAACTTTTTGAAACCCAAAAAGACGCACACGCCTCTCCCTGGTGCAGCAACAAAAGCCTGCAGTATATTGGGCTGGCATGATGCAAAAAATAAACAAAATAATCCCCAAAATCAGTTGAATCCGGAGTCCTTCTGCATACTGTAGTATTGGCTGTATACTGAAGATGATTAGCCCGCTGACGTCACATTCGCATTCTTCGTCAATCCAGGAAGTCGCTAATTTTCATGGCGCGGGATTCAAAAAATTGAATAAATATATTGATTGCTTCCACACACATTCAAGCGGTCCATTTCAATAAAGGGCAAAAAATACTGCGTGAAATATGAAATAAACATGCTTTTTGCTGTCATAGGCACTTTCAAGTTGTTTTTTTACTTCTTAATTAAAATGAACTAAATGATGAGCTTTGAGACAGGGCTTAAAATGAAGGTAGTGATGATAATGCGGAAGAGTTAAGTCAGTTAAGAATAAAAAACTAGAAACTCGATATTTTTAACCACATTGCCACATTGTTTTTGTGGTCTTTTTTCAACCAATAGCAACAATAACCATTATGTTAACAGCCATATACTGTAGTGTTAGACTTCTCACAGGAACTAGATGTGTACAAAAGCAGGTACCGCTCCCGATTCAGGGGGACGCTGTGTTACAGACATTCCAATCAGTCACATTGTTTTTTAACTAATTCTAAATGTTATGGTATGATGTGTGCTGGCTCCCATTTAATAGGAGTTGGATTGCGATTGGTTAGTTCTGACCGCAGAACTTTCAAAGGGATTGTACAGGTAATGGTTGGGAAAAGGTTTGAGGTTATTGATATTGGTCTAATTTTTCAAAATTGTGATCATTTTAACAAGGGTGAGTAGATCTGAAAATTAAAAATGAGCCTTTCCCATATCCTCTAATCCAGGGGTGTCAAACTCATTTTTTTTCACGGGACACATTTATGGCAATTAGATGAACGAGCATTCATTCACCCCGCCTAGTTAAAATGGATTGGACGTCAAGTGCCATCAATGCCACTGAAAGATGAGCATTCACAGCCAATCCTTCCAGTTTAAGTGAATTCATTTCATTGTCAATTGCAGGCAATGAGTTCATTTCGCTTCACCTTCTTGTTATCTAAGAGAACGACCCTAATCACTCATGGTGCACAAATAAAATAAACACTAAATGAAAAATAATGAATTAAAACTCCTCACATGGTATATTATTACTGTCACCAGAAAGAAATAGTCACCAAGAAAAGTAGTAAAACACATAATTAAAATTAAAAATCTGTGCAAAAGTCTTAGACGTACTAAATGTATTATAGTACCGCTACATCACTACTTGCTAGTATTTATTCACTTTATTCTCAGTCTGTATATTCTGTAAACTTTGTGTTTATATAGCCTCACTTTAATTTTGCTTTTGTTTTACGTGGTGCACATTATGGTGAAGCTTTAAATCCCGTACTCTGCACAATGACAATACAGTGATCCCTCATTTTTCGTGGTTAATTGGGACAAGAACCCAAAGTGAAAAACTGCAAAGTAGCACCCCCCGCTAAAAAAATTGTGACAGGTTTAATTGAAAAAATAAAAAATAAATAAAAATTAAATAATTTAAAAAAAAAAAAAAAAAAGCTTATCTATACATATATATATATATATATATATACTAATAAATGTTTTTTAAGCACTTCAAATGTAATAATTATGATAAGTTTTAAACATGTTACTGTCCCACCGAATGATTTCAAAACAAGAATAAAGTAGAAAAATGCTTGTTATTAAATGCTTCATTGAGTTGCTTACTTACAATGAGTTGCCACAGTTAAACGATGATTGACGCATTTGGCGCTTTGAAGTTTCGGCTTCCAGGCATCTCTGGCACGATCAAACCTTAGCATCTGTCAAGCATCGTTAACTTTATTAGGCAACTCCAGTGTAATGCCTGACCAAGAAAAGGAGCAGGAGGGAGAGTTAAACATGATCGGATCAGGACAGCTCATCTGTATTTATTTTTTAATTGAAAAAAAAAAATGTGCGATGGACTGTTTGAAGCGCGAAGTAGCGAAGGATCACTGGAGAGGCTTTTTATTCTGTTGTATTCTAAAGATACTTACCTCAGATAACAAAATATACCTGGAGCGGACATGGGCCAGATGTACTGCAAATTTCAGCCCAACTTCATAAAAAGACTCCGCCCCAGTGTCTCTTTGGACAATGGCCCAAACTCAGTAAGAAGTCACTTGTCGGATCAGCAACCAGTTTTGGGCCAGAACTGGTCCAAAGTAGCAGACATGATTTTAATGTATGGCCTGGATATGGCACACATATTACCCAATCTGGGCCAGATTTGTATCAAAACCGTTTTCAATATTAAATTTGGAGTCCATTTTGTTCACTGTGTCATTGTGTAATGTTTATATTGCAAATTAAATTTGCCCATTAAAAGCAATAATGACAACAATTCTTTTACATGCCATTTATTACAACAACATAACAATATAAATTTGTTTTTTGTTTTTTTCCACAAAATATTTTATTTGGAACAAGAAACTCAACATTGAAAATTTTAGACGGTAAACAACATAGTGTATTTGTTAAGGTTCTGGGCTAACGTGGGACCTAATTCATTGACGATGAGAGGGAGTGTTAGATAGTGTCCGAAGAAAGTTTGGTGATAGAACAGGTAAACGGGCAGGCTGGTGTTTTGCCAGGCAAGCAGTACAGGATCTATGGGGGAAAAACACAAAAATGAGCTCAGTTTTAGAATTACAAGATTATTTGTTATCTGAAAGTCACATACCTGTAGGTGAGTTGTTAATCTGGCGATGATGTGAAGCCAAGGACCGGTTTAAGTACGCTGCTGACGATGAACATCTGTGCAATCAAGGCGACAATTAGGCAAAACTGTCATAGTGCTGATCCAAGCCGCATCTGGCGCACTCACATTTAGCGTGGGTTTGAGCATGTTCAGTCTGCAAGGTCCGCCCCGGAACAGTGCGTAACCTATCATTTGGACCGTCATAGTGTTGATCCGGGCTGAATCCGGCGCACTGACGTTAAGTGGGTGAGATTGCTATGCGGATCTGCCGAGCTGAGGCCGGACGCGGCACGCAGTCGCCTGCTATTGGGGACGGGTCACTTCCTGTAAATTTTGGAACACTTTTTTTGGGGGGGGGGGCATTTCCAGGTTACTTCCTGTTGATTTGGGAGCATTTTTGGATCACTTCCTTGTTAAGTCATTGGCTGCCATTGACGGTGCTAAAAGTCCAATCCATTTTGACTGGAAATAAACGAATGTAACTGCGGACACGAAAGTGAGCCAAGTGCAGTCATGCGTGCACTCGATCACGTAAATCACAAATCAACAGTTTTACGATGCCAATACCAAAATAAAAGCATGTCATTTTGTATTAGGCGGAAAACACTCAGGTGACTTGAAGTTTCGCTCCGAGACCAACTTTCAAAATTGTCTGATATGCATGTGTGATACATCATTGGAAATCTTAAAAACTCAATTTTCTGGGGGAAGAAAAATTTTGAACAGGAGGGTATTTTTTTTTAAAAAAAGAAATGTTTTTGAAACAGTAAAACCCTATCTGGAGGTGAGAGCACGCGAGAGCAGAATTACAGACGCCATTATTTTAATGAGATCGCGTACTTACCTTGTTTCGATCCAAAAACTCCATGTAGCATGTATCACTGAGTGTCAAGACACAGCTGTGAATGTCCACAGCTGGATTTTTGGGGGATTTTATGGGTGAAACATGGTAACATAACAAGGATCGCGATGCAGAAATCGCAGACATCAAGGAGTGGTCGAGATTTTCTTTTTTACATCGAGATTTTCTTTTTTATACATATATACCCTTTTAAACGTTGTTTTTTTCCATTTTTTGTTTTTTTGGTGCGATTATTTATCATCTAACATATTGGAGAAAATGCGCCAGTAACGGAAAAAATACAATTAAGCAATAGTTATGAGGTAGATATCCGTGACTTTTTTACAGACACCATTTTTTTCATTGTGACGTAATTTGTTTAAAAGTTTAAAATATGAGTGTGAATAATTTTTTTTTAAGTCGTTTTTTATTTTTAAACGAAATATTAGACATCAATTAATGATTCTAAGCTAAAAATGATAGACATTTTGAATAATAAATATAATTAATTACCTTCATTTTATGGCTGGGTTGAAACAAAAGCGGTTGCACGACGTCTGTAAACGGGGGTTTTCATAGGGTAAAATGGACATATTGAAAATAGTTCAGGGGCTTAATGCGCTATGAATCTGCTATGGCAGCATATAGACATTGTTCTATCAAACACAACAGTTGTTTCGGCTTAAAATACAGCAGTTTCTTTTAAAGAGGAGTGCAAGAGCAGAAACTGCTTTTGCAGTCTTGTCTGTGTTTTCCGCCATGAACAGTATGAATGAGCCAAAACACGCCTGTCAGACAGAACAACTGTACGTTTGACACACCTGCTTTAACCTTCCCAAGTGCGCATTAAAACTGCATCTGATATGATTGTTGGCATTATCTTATGTCACATGATCAAAAAACAGTAAATAAATAATGCCCATTCCTAGCTTAAAATAAAACTACTCGTTGTATCGAAACAATTGTTTTGCAATCTCAGACTAAACCGCAGAGGTCACGGCTCATCATTTGTGTACAACTGTATGGATCATTTTGTAATAGCGTCAAAGCACCTTTCTACTTTTCAGCAAATATGTTGCATGCATAGAAATAACAAGCCTCCTTGTTTTCAAATCTGTACGGGTCTAAGTCCGTCATTCAAATGCATTCACCGAGCTTGGCTCTCCCATAAGCAAATGCTTGTGGTATTGACTCAGCTGACAGGTGTTATTACTCACAGTCATTTAAAGGCCCTCTTATGCATGCACTGCCTCCTTTATGTTACCAATCACTTTGGGTTTTTTATTGCACTGCTGACAGTAAATAGCCCTCTTTGCCCTCATCTATACAATTGCTACTCAGGCAGAGTACCAACATTCCAGTGCTGTAACGTACATGTGACTGAAGATTCTCTTTGCACGCTCATTGAAGACAATTGTCATACATTTCACAAGGCTTGGAGAAAAAGAAAACTGAATGATATTTCATGAATTTGCTCTATGGTTCCAATAAAGACAATAATCAAATAATGGCAGGTGGCAATCCAAGACTCCTGGAGACCAAAATAGAATTTACGACAGTCTCTTCATATTGTTTACCTGCAATGTTTCTATCGACTATGTTGGCTAGTGTCGATAACAAGTTATACTCTGCTTTTTTGATGTTCAAATATTTGAGTTAAAAAAAAAAAAGACAGATTTTGCATGTTGGACTCTGACTGGCTTCCTCTTATTAAACATGATATCATGTGGTTACAACTTTTGTCCTTATGTGTAGTGCAAATGAATGAAAGTGAACAGGATTTTTAAAAGATATCCATGCTATGACGGTAATTGTGACTCACCATCATTAAATCTTGCTTTTACAACACTTAAAAAAGATTTTGGTAAAACTGATTTTGCCATGTGGCATTTTTTTGCCATTTGACAAAACTGATTTTGCCACGTGATTTTTTTGCCATGTGTCAAAACTGATTATGCCATGTGGCTTTTTTTTGCCATGTAGCATTTTTTTGCTAAGTGGCAAAATTGATTTTGCCATGTGGCATTTTTTGCCATGTGGTAGAACTGATTTTGCCATGTGGCATTTTTTTGCCATTTGGCAAAAGTGATTTTGCCACGTGGCATTTTTTTGCCATTTGGGAAAAGTGATTTTGCCACGTGGCATTTTTTTTGCCATTTAGCGAAACTGATTCTGCCACGTGGCATTTTTTTGCCATTTAGCAAAACTGATTTTACCACGTGGCATTTTCTTGCCATTTTGCAAAACTGATTTTGCCACATGGCATTTTTTTTTGCCATGTGGATAAATTGATTTTGGCATGTGGCCTTTTTTTGGGGTATGTGGCAAAATGGATTTTGGTTTTTGGGGCAGGTATTTGGCATTTTTGGTGGGGTATATGGCAGTTTTGAAGGCCATGCACATCCATGCCATTGACGGCTATGCACTTCCAAATTTTCCATTCATTTTAAATTGCAGAAAAACATATGTGGCTGTGATTTTTGACCATACACTTTACATACGAGCGCATTGACATCCAGCTGACACCCAAGTCAGGCTATGCCATTGATGGGTATGCATGTCCAAGTTTTCCATTCATATTACACGGCAGAAAAACGTGTGGCTGTGATTTTTGAACATACACTTAGTATTACAGCGCATAGACATTCAACTGGCACCCAAGTCAGGCTATGCCATTGACGGCTATGCATGTCCAAATTTTCCATTCATTTTAAATGGCAGAAAAACGTGTGGCTGTGATTTTTTACCATACACTGGCAAAAATAAAAATGCCACATGGCATAATCCATTTTGCCACATGGCAAATACCACTTTTGGTTCTCGCTGTCTCTTTAAAAAAGTGTGTTTATTTTAGTCTTGCATTAATTGGAATACCTCATTACTGTACAAGTTTCACAACTCTTTTAACAAGCTTTGTATGATTGTGAATGTTTGCTAGTGTTGAAACATTTAAAGTGTCTTATTAGATCTCTCGGAGGGTATGTCTCTAACTGTTATTGCTTTTTGCAGTCCCCAGTACTGAAGACCCAGACAATCACCATCTCAGATGTTACCAACTCTCTGAGAGGAACAATGGCCTACAAAGACATCCCCTTAGTTCATACGGAGACCAAAACAATTACATACGAGTCAGCCCAGGTAAGAGCCTTTCTGAACCTGGGAATTAAAATAATCTTAATATTGTATGTGCAGGCAAAGTGTATATTAGAGGTGGATAGAGTAGCCAAAGATTCTACTCGAGTAAGAGTCGCGCCCTTCAAAATAATATTACTAAGATAAAAGTAGTCATCCAAAAAATGTACCATAATTTTCGGACCATAAGGCGAACCTGACTATAAGCCGCCACTCACCAAATTTGACACGAAAACGGCATTTGTTCATAGATAAGCGGCACTGGACTATAAGCAGAAGCTGTCCTCACTGTATTATGAGATATTTACACAATATTATGTTATATTATACGCCATAAGACAGTCATAGAATCAAATGAACCTTATTTTTTTTACTGTGCATTAAAGACGCCAAGTTATTGAACAGGCCGACGTGATCATAGAAGGGCAAGATTGAGTCTTATTGGAATAATGGAGTCATGTGATTATTGTTGTGATCATTGGTGAAACTGGTCGAAAAAAAAAAAGTAAAATCTAACATGTAGAATAAAGAAGAAAAATGTAACGACTAGTGGAGCCTGAAGTAGCGGATTAAGAGTAGCGTTTCTTCCTCATAACTCTACTGAAGTAAAAGTTAAATTATGGCTGAGTAAAACTAGTCTTAGAAGTACATTTTTCTCAAAAAAGTTACTCAAGTAAATGTAACGTAGTAAATGTAATGTCTTACTACCTACCTCTGTATATTGGCCATTTGCCAAGTTCTTGGGAACATTACATGCTCATGAAGGTTTCACATTAAATAAAGAAGAAATGTTTATTAACACTGAAAAGGTCTCTCTCCCAAAGCCTGTGGACACCTTGGCAGAACGAGATTCAGGAGTGCTGCTGAGCGCTCAGACGATCACATCCGAGACAATCAGCACCACTACCACTACCCAGATTACAAAGGTATGCCTCATCGATCAGTACGGATCAGTACAGTCGTTCATCCGAATGCAGAAAATATACACAAACATGCAAGACATACATAAACATCTCTTTAGCGCATTTCTTTCTTTTCATGATAATGATTTGTCAGATGAGAGGTCACCCTTTTGCATTGTCAGCGGCCTTCAAATGGAAGTCATTTTCAACAATTCTCCTGAAACAGCAATCCTTCTGTTGGTTCTTTCCGTTGGTTTTTGAATTGTGCTATAGTTATTTTAAAGAGGAAATACAGTGGGGCAAATAAGTATTTAGTCAACCACTAATTACCTTGGTCTTTCCAAGGGAAAGAACAAGGTTATGTTGTTGTACAACTTTATTGTACTTTTTTTTATTATTATTTATTACCTTGGTCTTTCCAAGGGAAAGAACAAGGTTATGTTGTTGTACAACTTTATTGTACTTTTTTTTATTATTATTTATTATTATTATTATTATTCAATAATTGTTGACGTTTTTTTCGGCGCGCCGCACAGCCCGAACCGTACCTCCGATCGGTACCGTTCAAGTATCGGCACGACCGGAATTTTCGCGCGACGATGGGAATTTTTCAAACGGCCTTGAAAAATTTTCCGTTCGCCCGTAAACGGCAATTTTCCGGAAAAAAAAAAAAGTTTCAAAATGTATCTAGTCCTACAATTTTTGACCAAATCACATAATTTGGGCATCAAAAATTCCGGGACGGTGAGGGGCATAAAAGTTGTATACAGAATTTGGAAAAAAATTACGCTTCCTCGGAAATTTGCCAAAAACTATCCCATTCATTTCGAATGGGAAAAGTTCCCATTCACTTCCAATGGGATTTCCAATGGAATTTACATTGCATTGATGCCATTGACGGCCATGCATGTCGAATCTACTGATGCCAATGTACTTGGATTCAATTGACTATATGGATGTCGATGCCATTGACGGCCATGGACGTCCAAAATTTTTCCCATTCATTTTCAATGGGGAAAAAACAAAATTTCCCCAAATCAACAGAAAATGACCAGATATCAATAGGACGTGTCCCCCAAACGTCTCCAACTCCATTGACGCTTATGGGGGGTGCCGCCATTGACTTCCATGGACGTCCAAAATTTTTCCCAATCATTTTCAATGGGGAAAAAACTAAATTTCTCCAAATCAACAGAAAATGACCAGATATCAATAGGACGTATACCCCAAACGTCTCCAACTCCATTGACGCTTATGGGGGGTGCTGCCATTGGCGTCCATGGACGTCCAAAATTTTTCCCATTCATTTTCAATGGGAAATTTTTTTTTTTCCCCAAATCAACAGAAAATGACTAGATATCAATAGGACGTGGCCCCCAAATGTCCCCGATTGCATTGCTGCTTATGGAGGGTGATGCCATTGTCGTCCAGGGACGTCCAAACTTCCCATTCATTTCCAATGGCATTTCTTCATGTTTGTTCATTCTATTGATGCCAATGTACTTGGATTCCATTGACGCTTATGTAAGTTGATACCATTGACGTCCATAGACGTCCAAAATTTTTCCCATTCATTTTCAATGGGAAATTTTTTTTTTTTCCCCAAATCAACAGAAAATGACTAGATATCATTAGGACGTGTTCCCAAATGTCCCCGATTGCATTGCCTCTTATGGAGGGTGATGCCATTGACGGCCATGGACGTCCAAATTTCCCATTCATTTCTAATGGCTTTTAATCATGTTTTTTCATTCTATTGATGCCAATGTACTTGGATTCCATTGACGCTTATGTAAGTTGATACCATTGACGTCCATGGACGTCCAAAATTTTTCCCATTCATTTTCAATGGGAATTTTTTTTTTTTCCCCAAATCAACAGAAAATGACTAGATATCAATAGGACGTGTCCCCCAAATGTCCCCGATTGCATTGCCTCTTATGGAGGGTGATGCCATTGACGGCCACGGACGTCCAAACTTCCCATTCATTTCCAATGGCATTTCTTCATGTTTGTTCATTCTATTGATGCCAATGTACTTGGATTCCATTGACGCTTATGTAAGTTGATACCATTGACGTCCATGGACGTCCAAAATTTTTCCCATTCATTTTCAATGGGAATTTTTTTTTTTTCCCCAAATCAACAGAAAATGACTAGATATCATTAGGACGTGTCCCCCAAATGTCCCCGATTGCATTGCCGCTTATGGGGGGTGATTCCATTGACGTCCATGGACGTCCAAACTTCCCATTCATTTCCAAAGGCATTTCTTCATGTTTGTTCATTCTATTGATGCCAATGTACTTGGATTCCATTGACGCTTATTTAAGTTGATACCATTGACGTCCATGGACGTCCAAAATTTTTCCCATTCATTTTCAATGGGAATTTTTTTTTTTTCCCCAAATCAACAGAAAATGACTAGATATCATTAGGACGTGTCCCCCAAATGTCCCCGATTGCATTGCCGCTTATGGAGGGTGATGCCATTGACGTCCATGGACGTCCAATTCTCCCATTCATTTCTAATGGCTTTTACTTTGTTTTGTGCCAATGACTGTTATTATGATCCATTCTATTGATAGACCTGAGTGGGGCTAAGATCTGTATCTCCACAGAGGAAAGACCAAGGTGTGTAATTTCTCCCGAAATTGCAGTTTCTAGTTATTATTATTATTATTCAATAATTGTTGACGTTTTTTTCGGCGCGCCGCACAGCCCGAACCGTACCTCCGATCGGTACCGTTCAAGTATCGGCACGACCGGAATTTTCGCGCGACGATGGGAATTTTTCAAACGGCCTTGAAAAATTTTCCGTTCGCCCGTAAACGGCAATTTTCCGGAAAAAAAAAAAAGTTTCAAAATGTATCTAGTCCTACAATTTTTGACCAAATCACATAATTTGGGCATCAAAAATTCCGGGACGGTGAGGGGCATAAAAGTTGTATACAGAATTTGGAAAAAAATTACGCTTCCTCGGAAATTTGCCAAAAACTATCCCATTCATTTCGAATGGGAAAAGTTCCCATTCACTTCCAATGGGATTTCCAATGGAATTTACATTGCATTGATGCCATTGACGGCCATGCATGTCGAATCTACTGATGCCAATGTACTTGGATTCAATTGACTATATGGATGTCGATGCCATTGACGGCCATGGACGTCCAAAATTTTTCCCATTCATTTTCAATGGGGAAAAAACAAAATTTCCCCAAATCAACAGAAAATGACCAGATATCAATAGGACGTGTCCCCCAAACTTCCCCAATTCCATTGACGCTTATGAGGGGTGCCGCCATTGACTTACATGGACGTCCAAAAATTTTCCCATTCATTTTCAATGGGGAAAAAACTACATTTCTCCAAATCAACAGAAAATGACCAGATATCAATAGGACTTATACCCCAAACGTCCCCAACTCCATTGACGCTTATGGGGGGTGCTGCCATTGACGTCCATGGACGTCCAAAATTTTACCCATTCATTTTCAATGGGAATTTTTTTTTTTTCCCCCAAATCAACAGAAAATGACTAGATATCAACAGGACGTTTCCCCCAAATGTCCCCAATTCCATTTAGGCTTATGGAGGGTGATGCCATTGACGTCCAGGGACGTCCAAACTTCCCATTCATTTTCAATGGCATTTCTTCATGTTTGTTCATTCTTTTGATGCCAATGTACTTGGATTCCATTGACGCTTATGTAAGTTGATACCATTGACGTCCATGGACGTCCAAAATTTTTCCCATTCATTTTCAATGGGAATTTTTTTTTTTTCCCCAAATCAACAGAAAATGACTAGATATCATTAGGACGTGTCCCCAAAATGTCCCCGATTGCATTGCCGCTTATGGGGGGTGATGCCATTGACGTCCATGGACGTCCAAACTTCCCAATCATTTCCAAAGGCATTTCTTCATGTTTGTTCATTCTATTGATGCCAATGTACTTGGATTCCATTGACGGTTATGTAAGTTGATACCATTGACGTCCATGGACGTCCAAAATTTTTCCCATTCATTTTCAATGGGATTTTTTTTTTTTTCCCCAAATCAACAGAAAATGACTAGATATCATTAGGACGTGTCCCCCAAATGTCCCCGATTGCATTGCCGCTTATGGAGGGTGATGTCATTGACGTTCATGGACGTCCAAACTTCCCATTCATTTCCAATGGCATTTCTTCATGTTTGTTCATTTTATTGATGCCAATGTACTAGGATTCCATTGACGCTTATGTAAGTTGATACCATTGACGTCCATGGACGTCCAAAATTTTTCCCATTCATTTTCAATGGGAAATTTTTTTTTTTCCCCAAATCAACAGAAAATGACTAGATATCATTAGGACGTGTCCCCCAAACTTCCCCGATTCCATTAACAATTATGAAAGGTGCCGCCATTGACGTCCATGGACGTCCAATTCTCCCATTCATTTCTAACGGCTTTTACTTTGTTTTTTGCCAATGACTGGCATTATGATCCATTCTATTGATAGACCTGAGTGGGGCTAAGATCTGTATCTCCACAGAGGAAAGACCAAGGTGTGTAATTTCTCCCGAAATTGCAGTTTCTAGTTGTACAAGTTCTCGCGCTTGAAAATATTAGAAAGGCCTGTAATTGTCAACATGGATAAACCTCAACCATGAGATACAGAATGTGGAAAAAAAAAACTTGCCTGGCACAGCCAGACTATTCTCCCTGTATTTTTCAAACACTGTGAGAAATAGTCTGGGACCCAGCCCATTAACAGCCTCTCGAGCAAGGTACAAAATCAACTGTCCAATCAGATTTGTTTATTTGCGTGACGTGTTCTTAACGGGTAACGTCACTCTTGCGCGCCGAAAGTCGTCTCTACAACAACACAGATGGCGAACGTGAGAGCCGAGAATATGTTCCAATCCGCAGTAAAAACAGTTTTAAATTACCAAAAACACGTCGAAAAAAGTCATTAACAACAGTCAACATAGCTCACGCTAGCCATGTTGAATAAACTTCTCCATTCTCCGCTCACGCTAATTACTTGTCGCTTTAACGACGTCATGTCTGCCCGTCGCTGATTGGTCCACTCTGCTGTCTGTTTGCTGTGGCTTGCTCCGCCCTCGGAATTTGATCCGCCAGACGGTCGCCAGACTCAATCGCTGGAACAGCGGTGAGTCTGGTATACCAGGCAAGAAAAAAACCCCAGAAAATCACATTGCTTGATTTTTAAAGAATTTATTTGCAAATCGAGGTGGAAAATAAGTATTTGGTCAATACCAAAAGTTCATCTCAATACTTTGTACTGTACCCTTTGTTGGCAATAAAGGCAAGGCAAGGCAAGGCAAATTTATTTATATAGCACAATTCAACACAAGGCAATTCAAAGTGCTTTACATTACATGAAGATCATAAAAATCACAAATCAATACAACGTAAAAACCAAGACAATCAAAATCGGAAATAAAATTATATATAAAAATCGGATTTAATAACAAATAGAATAAGGATAAATAAATAAAAATAAAACAAAAACTAATAATAATAATAATAATTTAAATCAGCAATGGAGATAAGCACAAGGGGAATAGAAACCAAATAGAATTAAATATATTGACAGTTATGGATGTGCAGTGCTAAACAAAAGCGTTTTTAGCCCTGATTTAAAAAAGCTAACAGTTTGAGCATACTTCAGACGTTCAGGTAACTTGTTCCAGAGGTGAGGAGCATAATAACTAAATGCTGCCTCACCCTGCTTGGTTCTTGTTCTTGGAACATGCAGAAGACCGGTTCCAGACAACCTTAGGGGTCTAGATGTCTCATAGGAACCTAACAAATCAAGCATGTATTTTGGTCCAAGGCCATTAAGTGTTTTGGAGACGAGCAGTAGTCTTTTATAGTCTATCCTTTGACTCACTGGAAGCCAGTGTAGCGATTTCAAAACCACTGTAATGTGGTCCAGCTTCCTTGTATTTGTGAGGACTCTGGCTGCAGCATTCTGTACTAGCTGCAGCTTCCTGACTGATTTTTAAAGGAGGCCAAACGTTTTCTGTAATTCTTCACAAGCTTTTCACACGTTGTTGCTGGTATTTTGGCCCATTCATCCATGCAGATCTCCTCGAGAGCAGTAATGTTTTGGGGCTGTCGTTGGGCAACACGGACTTTCGACTCCATACAAAGATTTTCTATGGGGTTGAGATCTGGAGACTGGCTAGGCCACTCCAGGAGCTTGAAATGCTCCTTTGTTGCCCCGGCTGTGTGTTTGGGATCATTGTCATGCTGAAAGACCCAGCCACGTCTCATCTTCAATGCCCTTGCTGATGGAAGGAGATTTTCACTCAAAATCTCTCGATACATGGCCCCATTCATTCTTTCCTTTACACAGATCAGTCGTCCTGGTACCCTTGCAGAAAAACAGCCCTACAGCACGATGTTTCCACCCCCATGCTTCACAGTGGGTATGGTGTTCTTCGGATGCAATTCAGTATTCTTTCTCCTCCTAACACGAGAACCTGTGTTTCTACCAAAAAGTTCTATTTTGGTTTCATCTGACCATAAGACATTCTCCCAGTCCTCTTCTGGATCATCCAAATGCTCTCTAGCAGACCGCAGACGGACCTGGACGTGTACTGGCTTCAGCAGGGGGACATGTCTAGCCGTGCAGGCTTTGAATCCCTGGCGGCGCATTGTGTAACTAATAGTAGCCTTTGCTACAGTGGTCCCAGCTCTCTGTAGGTCATTCACTAGGCCCCGCCATGTGGTTCCGGGATTTTTCCTCACCGTTCTTGTTATCATTTTGACACCACGGGGTGAGATATTGCATGGAGCCCCAGATCGAGGGGGATTATCAGTGGTCTTGTATGTCTTCCATTTTCTAATAATTGCTCCCACAGTTGATTTCTTTACACCAAGCGAAGAGTGAAGAGTTACAAACTTTTGGCCTCCGTTATTGCCAACAAAGGGTACTTAACAAAGTATTGAAATGAACTTTTGGTATTGAGCAAATACTTATTTTCCACCATGATTTGCAAATAAATTCTCTAAAAATCAAACAATGTGATTTTCAGTTTTTTTTTTTCCACATTATGTCTCTCATGGTTTAGGTTTACCCATGTTGATATTTACAGGCCTCTCTAATCTTTTCAAGTAGGAGAACTGGTTGGTGGTTGGCTAAATACTTATTTGCCCCACTATATGTCACATTCCGGAAATCACATCATTTTCTTTTTCTTGATTATTATATAGTGTATGTAGAAATAACCTGTTAAACCCGTTAAAAATGTTCTGTACTTACTGAAGAAAAGCTGATTTTACTTCCACACGCCACAGGACGTCCAAAGACACTCGGCTAATTCAAAGTGTTCAGGAGTGTGTATTTATGCAGCAAAATATCAATCACTATAGACAGCGATTTGTCAGACAACTCGTTTTTCTTCAGCGATTCAGACATTGAATCAAATGAAAATGTTTTCGTTTTCCTGGAAGATGGTTTTGAGCACGTTTTATGTGCTGACGACGGTGGAACGCTTCCCATTATCGCTGCACCACACATGTATGAGCCAGAGGCGGAATGTCCAGCAGACGATACGATTGCTGATGGTGAAGTTGGAGAAATCGACGTAAACATTCTGGAGAATTTATTCTCATCTCCTAAAAACTCTTAACCTGTTCCCGAGTCCCTAATTATTTGATTCATGCATGTTGGAGGAGGGAAACCTGGAAACCAGGCTGGATTAAGACTCAAGAGGACCAGACTTGGCCACCCCTGGAAAAATGCATTGCAAAAAATAAAAACAAAAATAAAAAATCTTGGATCTCAGGAGCTTAATATTAAAGATACAGTGCTGGCCAAAAGTAGTGGCACCCCTGCCATTCTGTCAGATAATGATCAATTTGTCCCAGAAAACGATTGCAATTACAAATGCTTTGGTAGTAATATCTTCATTTATTTTGCTTGCAATGAAAAAAAAAAACTAAATAGAATGGGGAAAAAAATCAAACTCCACAAATGGGCCGGACAAAAGTATTAGCACCCTCAGTAGCACAACCTTTAGACAAAATAACTGCGAACAACCACTTCCGGTATCTATCAATGAGTTTCTTACAATGCTGTGCTGGAATTTTCGAGCATTCTTCTTTGGAAGATTAGAAGTCTCCAGTGCTTTCTCTCATACCATTCTCCAGTGTTTTTAGGAGTGTGTTTTGGGTCATTGTCCTGCTGGAAGACCCATGAGCTCCGAGGGAGACCCAGCTTTCCCACACTGGGCCCTACAATATGCTGCAAAATTTGTTGGTAGTTTTCAGACTTCATGATGCCATGCACACGGTCAAGCAGTCCAGTGCCAGAGGAAGCAAAGCAACCCTAAAACATCAGAGAACCTCTGCCATGTTTGACTGTGGGACCGTGTTCTTTTCTTTGAAGGCCTCATTTTTTTCCCTGTAAACTCTATGTTGATGCCTTTTTCTAGTACTTTTGTCACATCTGACCAGCGAACATCCTTCCAAAACGTTTTTGGCTTTCTCAGGTAAGTTATGGAAAACTCCAGCCTGGCTTTTTTATTTCTCTGGGTCGGAATTGGGATCTTCCCGGGTATCCTATCATAGAGTCCCTTTTCATTCAGATGCTGACGGATAGTACGGGTTGACACTGTTGTACCCTCGGACTGCAAGACAGCTTGAACTTGTGTGGATGTTAGTCGAGGTTCTTTATCCACCATCCGCACAATCTTTCGTTGAAATCCCTTGTCAATTTTTCTTTTCCGTCCACATCTAGGGAGGTAAGCTACAGTGCCATGAGCTATACACCTATCTATGACACTGCGCACGGTAGACACAGGAACATTCAGGTCTTTGGAGATGGACATGTACCCTTGAGATTGCCCACGCTTCCTCACAATTTTGCTCTTCAAGTCCTCAGACAGTTCTTTGGTCTTTTTTCTTTTCTCCATGCTCAATGTGGTACACACAAGGACACAGGATAGGGGTTGAGTCAACTTTAATCGATTTTAACTGGCTGCGTGATTTAGTTATTGCCACCACCTGTTATGTGCCACAGGTAAGTAACAGGTGTTGTTAATTAAACAAATTAGAGAAGCATCACATGATTTTTCAAAGGGTGCCAATACTTTTTTCCGGCCCATTTTTGTGTAAAATGACGATGATTTTTTCCCCCATTCTCTTTTGTGTTTAATCATAGCAAGCAAAATAAATAAAAATATTACTACCAAAGCATTTGTATTTGCAATCATTTTTTTGAGAGAAATGTTGCATTATCTGACAGAATTGCAGGGGTGCCAATACTTTTGGCCAGCGGTGTATAATGCAGTGTATACAAATTGTACCTCCTGGCAATCACATATAAAGGGGAATTTCTGATGAGAGAATACCATGAATCCAATGTGCTTCAAACCCGCCACAGAGTCGGATAGAAGAGGAAGTCTTGCATACAACCAAAAGGCCAAATATTTTCTGTGTTAATATAGTATGTATACATATGTATACATATTTGCTAAACATACAGAAACATACATGATATTTTAAACAGAAACATTGATATCGACATTGGATAATTATTTTGAGCTTTTAGGGGTACTTAAATGGTTCATTCCAATTCATGCAGAAATCGGGGTTACATCGCCAGCGTAGAAAAGCAATTCATTCATAACCTGGAGACTTCCTGTATTTAGAATCCTGAATTTAAGAAGGTTTGCACTATAAAGGAGAAAATGTTATAATGAAAGCCTTATGTTGTTCAAACACAAAACAAAACGTTTTTACTTCAGTGCTGGATAAGGTTTCAGGATTAAATTGATATAAATGTACCTTTGTCCATTTTCGCAATAATCGTCTTCAAGTGTAGTATCGGGATCGAATCGAATTGTGTCCAGATATGAGGCAATGCACACCCCTACTGAACACACATTAGTAGTATTACCTAAATATTATGTCAGTATCAGAAGTCGTAAGTAAAGTGGATTTCCATTAAGTAGTTAGAACTTAAAAGTTTTAAGTTTACAATTTTAACTTGATAATATGAGTTAGGAATAATCAAAATAGCAGTTTACTCAAAGTGTACCACGGATGGAAAGACATATACTTCTCAAAAGATAAATGTTAGTTCAAGTTATACTAATGTGATATTAAAACCCCTCCTA
Source organism: Corythoichthys intestinalis (assembly GCF_030265065.1). Lineage (NCBI taxonomy): Eukaryota > Metazoa > Chordata > Actinopteri > Syngnathiformes > Syngnathidae > Corythoichthys > Corythoichthys intestinalis. The sequence goes on from NC_080416.1 coordinate 31,497,602, forward strand.
ATGTTTTCATTTTACTAAAATTTGTAAAATTATTTTAACTAGTAGGCCACCATTGTTGTTGACGTCGCACGGCAGGGACGTCATATGGCCACGCTACCGTACTTCCACACTGTCACTCTTTAACTACATTAACATTTCATTGATTCTGCCCTTCCAATTTGAACCCGAATGGAACATTAACGAGAAGGACAGCAAAAGCAAAATGAACAAGAAAGACGGGGTGAGACGAGTAGCGTTCATGTGTCAGTTCGCTAGTGACAGCACTCGCCTGCTCTAGTGACGAGAGCAGGAGAGTGTTTAATGTCCAATACTGTTTGCAGATCTTAACAGTCAACTATTGTGTGATCCAACTTATTCCAATATTATTATGGAGATCGTTAGCATCCAGAGCTGTCGTGTGCTTTATATATGATTAGGGTATACAGTGAAACACAGCAGTTTGATTATTTTTGCTGATAGCTTGGGGCCGTGCATCACAATATACGATAACGTTTGCCTCCACCAAGACGTCTAATGACGTCTTACCTTATTTTTGTCACGCAAAGGCAGATGTCCAGATTGTTGATCATCCTGCCGTTTGCTTCCCAGTGAATAAGCGACACGGAAAGTGAATAAATATGTAAAACTTAGTTTAGTTGTTGCCTATTCGTATTATTTTGCACATTAAGATCTAAGAGGCAGAGAAAGGCAAGTGGACACAGGCAATCAGATTCATAGCTCGGACCGTGCCGTTCATTGGCCTAAGCTTCAGAAACTCCTTCACAACAAACACAAGAATGATATAGTGAAAATACAACAAAATAATATATCTCTCAAAAAAACTAATGTTCACAAAAACAAAATTGCTTCAATCTGTATTAATGAGGCCGTATTCTCACACAGTTAAATAGCAATGCAAAGAGAACTGGCATTCACAAATTCGCAATCAAAATAGATATGGAAAATACACATAAAACTTACTCAGACTTTGTCAAACTCTACTTAAACATTTTAGCAACTCATTTAGCTCAACAAATACACTGGACGGCAATATTTAGTCACAATATACAAATTATGATGCTGGGGGCCATTATCAGGAGTCTTGTTTATTGTGAAAACAACATTCAAATGAACGTAAGTCACAAAGGACCTGCACTAAACAGGGAACTTTGTTGCAGTCGAGGGACAAAACAAAATTAATTTAAAACTCTTCATTGACACCTTGTGGTGTATTTAAATCACTACCTTACATAGTTAAAGAGTGACACTGTGAAGTACGGCAGCGTGGCCATGTGACGTCACCGCCCTGGGACGTCAACAACAATGGCGAGCTACTAGTTTATTTTTTTATTTAAAATTTTACAAATTCTATTAAAACCAAAACTTTATTATAACTCGTAATAACATTTATCTTTTAACTCAGTCACTCCCAGCCATTTTCACCGGTGCAACCCCCTTCGCTCCCGGCCGTTTTACTGGATTTTGACTGATTTTGCAAGGCCCACAGAAACTTCTGTTCTATTGCTACATAAACATGGTACCCACCAAAAGACAGATTTAGACTATTTTCTTTCAGCAGGAAAAAAAGTTCATATCATTTTCCATTCTTTAGAAATCAGTATTAGAAAATAGCTTAGTTTGAGCATTTTCCAATTTCTGATGAAAAAACAGAGAAATTGAGCTTTTTGTAAAAGCATACACTTCAAAAAGTAACTTTGACTTTAACACAGCTATTTTTTTTTTTTTGCTTTAGTTACATCCCAAACATCTGAATAATGTTTTCCTTTTACAAAATAACATAAAAACAAGACAAATAGAGATTTTGATAGCAAAGTAACAATTTATTTACACATAACTAACTGAGAGATGACGCTGTTGTGGCCGCGACAGCCGGGTAAACTTTTCCCTCATTGCCACCTGTCTCATAAAGATGTATTTTTTTGAGTCTCCGCGGGCTCTGCTCGGGGAGCAGCATGGACTCAACGACATCGCACTGCACTGGTGGTCCTGTTCGTTCTGCTCGGTCGTCCAGCGCCTGGCATCCCGGGCGTCCTCTCGGTTGTTCTGCTCGGTCGTCCGCCGCCTGGCATCCTTCCGCCGGCGCCCCGGCCATGCGGCCTGGCCGTTCGTTGCCGTTGAATCGGGTTGCGGGTCTTACCAAATGTGCTACTGCCCTCCAGTGGCCAGTTTTATCCCTTTTTTCTTAAGCTGGATTTTCAGCTTTGTGCTTTGCAGCTCAGTTGAATCAGAACTCAGAGAGGTCTCTTGTGAAAAAAAAATTAAAAGACGTATAAATATGTCTTTGGGACACTGAAACAATTAAAAATAGAACGTATTTATACGTCCATGTTACCCTTTAAGAGGACTTAGGAATGTGAGTTACATCAACTTACTTACATTTTATTTCATTCATTTTTATTTGTTTTAATTTCCTTTAAACATTCGGTTTGACCGATTTCATGTCTGTTTCAGACGGTGAAAGGAGGAATCTCAGAAACCCGCATTGAAAAGAGGATCGTTATAACTGGAGATACTGAAATCGATCACGACAAGGTAAAGTGGTTCTTTTCTTAGTTCACAATAATACTAAAATTGAGATGTAATGAGAATATTCTTAGACATATTCTTATTATTTTCTTCAAACTGTTTTGATGAGCTAGCATTTCTCTGCAATGTAATTTACTGTGTACATTTCCATAATATTCCCTTTATCCATACAATACAGTATATTCCCGATGATGAAGCAGTTACAATGCGCAAGTATAATTCCCCTCGTAGAGCAAATGGTCCTGTATATAAAGTAAATCTGTTACCCAAGCTGTTTAATTAAAGTCATTTATCTTGCTCTAGTGAACAATCATGCTTTGGTTGTTGTGTTTCATTTGTCCAGGCTTTGGCTCAGGCTATTAAAGAAGCAAAAGAACAACACCCAGATATGTCGGTCACCAAAGTGGTTGTCCACCAAGAAACAGAGATTTCCCCTGAGTAAGACAAGTTCATCTTTTGGAAGGTTTGTACACACTCATCTCGACACACGCACTCAAAGGTTTTATCACATTTTGTCAAACCTTCTGAACTGCTGAGATTTACATCCTTCTTGAATATATTCCTTGATATTCAGGTGAGATCTCACAAAAATAAGCTAGAAATGCAGGGGAAACTCTCTTACAAAATTGAGGCCAATTCCACTTTTTTTTTTTTTTTACTGATAATGTGTACTGTTGAACACTATAAAACTAGGGTGTATGTAAATCATCAATTTCATGACGATACGATATCAGTTTTTGAGATAATGATAAGATATTTGCTAATATAACTGTCTGGTACGAATTCATTTTCATTCAATTGAAAGCAGAATTGCCAGATAAATACTTTTTAACCAATAACCAAAATCTAGATGTTGTCCAACCCTAAAATCCGATACTGATATATGCGGTCATGGACTTAACATATATCCACTGGAAGCTTCAAAAATAACAAATGCAACAACATCAAGGTTTTCCAAATAAAAAATAAAAAAAATCTGTGAAAAATAAGTGTTCAAACTTAACTGAAGTTATAAAAAAAAAAAAAAAGCGCCAAAATAACGTTCCTGTAAATAAAATAACTTGAAATGAGCCAAAATGTCCGTAATTAACCCTAAGAGCCACTAGGGGGATACCAAAGCATTCCAAATACAGGCAGGCAATCATAGGACATGTCAATGCAATGACAATTCCCTAGATGTATTTTGCTGGGCTTTTGAAAAGATTTTTAATTATACTTGTGTGTTTTAAGACTTTTCTTAGTGACTATTTCTTTCTGGTGATGCAGTAGTTTTATGTGACGCGTATATAATTAATTAGCTTTCATTTATTGCTTGTTTTATTTGTGCACCGTGAGTGATGAGGGTCTTTCTTTCACTTAACAAATCTCAAGCATCTTTAGCCTAATTTATGCTTCAGCGTTCTGTTGACAGCAGAGATTCTACAGGCTGATTTATGGTTCTGTGTTGCGATGATGGCAGATATACGCCGTTAACGCAGACCCAATTTACAAACTTACTTTGTTGCATGATGTGCGCCTCCCAAAAATCCTGACTACACGACACATCAACGCGTCATGATGTGAAAGTCAAAGGACTGTGATTGGACCACTCAGAAAGTTTCCTGTTCAGCACAACACAACACCGCCATTTTTTAACATTCGCAAACCTCTTCTGTATCGCCTATGCTTCAACAATGGCGTACCGCACGCAACAGGTGACTTTTGTTCATTAATATGCATGACGTTAGCAATTGTTGCTAGGCGGGTCAATGTTAAATGCATGTAAATAGTGTACGAACTAGATGTTCACTGAGCTAAACCTACCAATTCTGTCCGAAAATGATGTCCCTGGTGCCAAATTCACTAGTAGAGATGTGGAACAACAAGAAAATGTTCAGTTAAAGCAGACATGTCCAAAGTCCTGCCCAGGGGCCAAATGCGGCCCGTGGTCAAATTTCATCCGGCCCCCAGCCTCTGTCATGAAATCAATAACGTCTGGCCCGCACACAGACTTAATAAATTGGTCAGCAGTACTGCTACCAGCATACAGTATGAAGTAGCTTACACACTAAATGCTGCTCCTCATTTACCCACTAAAAGGCAGCAGCACTCTAAACAACATTACCCCATGTTACCCTTTATTCCCCATTTCTAAAATGGCGACAATCAACAAAAAAAAAAGAAAGTTGACTGCGATGGCCGACGCTTAAAGGATAGGTGGAAATTGGACTATTCTCTAAAATACGCAACAACTGTGTCTGCGTTATTTGCAAAGAGAAAGTCGCTGTTTTCAAAGTTCAATGTGAGGCGATATTACCAAACAAGACACGCTGACATGTACGACAAGATTACAGGGAAGATACGTAGCGAGAAATTGAAGCAACTTGAAGCTAGTTCAATTTTACAGCAGCAGTATTTCGCAAGAGCCCGAGAATCGAAAGAGAAAGCCACAAAGGCTAGTTGCGAGATTGTTGAAATCATTAATTTAGGGCTCTCAAACGATTAAAAATTTTTATCGAGTTAATCACAGCTTAAAAATTAATTAATTGTGATTAATCGCAATTCAAACCATCTATAAAATATGCCATATTTTTCTGTAAATTATTGTTGGAATGGAAAGTCAAGACACAAGACGGATATATACATTCAACATATTGTACATAAGTACTGTATTTGTTTATTATAACAATAAATCAACAAGATGGCATTAACATTCTCTATGGCACAGGTGTCAAACTGATTCCAGAAAGGGCCAAGTGGGTGCAGGTTTGCTTTCCAACCAATGAAGTGGACACCTTTTCACCAATCAGATTTTTTACATGTGTAATCAGTTAGACTTTGTCAGGTGCTGCTTGTTTCAGAAGGAAGTTAATTGGTTAAACTCTCTGCACGGTATTGGTTGGAACGAAATCCAGCACCCCCTTGGCCCTTTCTGGAATTGGTTTGACACCTGTGTGTTAAAGCGATCCATGGATAGAAAGACTTGTTGTTCTTAAAAGATAAATGTTAGTACAAGTTATAGGAATTTTATATTAAAACCCCTCTTAATATTTTCATTTTAAATAAAATTTGTAAAATTTTCATTAAAAAAATAAACTAGTAGCTCGCCATTGTTGATGTCAATAATTACACAATGCTCATGGGTGCTTATTTTTCAGAGATCATTAGTAGAAACACCAACAATACTCGCACACTATTTTCTGTTGTTGACAAACTGACAAATCCACAAGCATCAATACCTCAGGAATTGGCATCTGAGGTGTCCTGTAATGATTTTGCAGCATTCTTTACACACAAAGTACTAAAGATTAGACAGACTGTGTGCAACTCCAGATTAACAATTGTTACACTAAATGCCTCCCAAAATGTCCCCCACGTCAATCTTAGACAGTTTAGCCTCTTAGACTATGCCACTTTAACAGAAATTGTGACAAAATTAAAGCCCACAACATGCTGCCTTGACATCCTTCCTTCAAACTTTTTAAAAACTGTTTTTCATTGCATAGCCCCAGACATACTTCAGATTATAAATACTTCTCTCCAAACAGGAGAGTTTCCACAGACTTTAAAAACTGCAGTAATAAAACCTCTCCTAAAAAAAACCTAATCTGGATGCCTCAATCATTAGTAATTACAGGCCAATATCAAATCTGACATTCCTGGGGAAAATTATCGAAAGGGTTGTGTTCGAACAGATCCAGACTTTCATGATGCAAAACAATCTTTTTGACTCGTTTCAGTCTGGATTTCGGCCACAACACAGCACCGAGACCGTGCTTATCAAAGTCCTAAATGATATTCGTCGGAATACCGATGCATGCAAATCATCTGTTCTGATACTATTGGATCTCAGCGCCGCATTCGACACGGTTGATCACAACATACTACTCAGCAGATTGGAACAGTGGGTAGGGCTTACTGACACTATACTTCAGTGGTTCACATCCTATTTACATGATAGGGATTTCTTTGTGTCAATCGGGAACCATCAGTCAGAACGAACCAAATTCACGTGTGGAGTCCCTCAAGGGTCAATTCTTGGACCACTCTTATTTAACATCTATAGTTTCCCTTAGCTCAGATAATGGAACAGTATGACATCTCCTATCACGCCTATGCAGATGACACACAACTGTACATTTCTGTGTCCCCACATGATTATAGTTCCTTAGTCTTCATGAGTAAAGGCATTCATCAAATCAATGAATGGATGTGCCAGAATTTTCTCCAGTTAAATGTGGAGAAGACAGAGGTGATCATTTTTGGGCCAAAAAAGGAAAGGTCAAAGATAAGCAGGCAGCTTAGCTCAATGTCACTTACAGCTACAAATCAAGTCAGAAACCTTGGCGTAATTATTGACTCAGACCTAAAATTTGATAGCCATCTAAAATCAGTCACTAAATCCGCTTATTACCACCTAAAAATACAACCAGAATTAAGGGGCTTCTGACTCACCAAGACATGGAAAAAGTTATGCATGCATTCATTTTCAGCAGATTAGACTATTGCAATAGTATATTTACGGGTCTTGATAAAAAATCAGTCAGGAAGCTGAAGCTAGTACAGAATGCTGCAGCCAGAGTCCTCACAAATACAAGGAAGCTGGACCACATTACACCGGTTTTGAAATCGCTACACTGGCTTCCAGTGAGTCAAAGGATAGACTATAAAATACTACTGCTCATCTACAAAACACTTAATGGCCTTGGACCAAAATACATGCTTGATTTGTTAGAGTCCTATGAGACATCTAGACCCCTAAGTTCGTCTGGAACCGGTCTTCTGCATGTTCCAAGAACAAGAACCAAGCAGGGTGAGGCAGCATTTAGTTATTATGCTCCTCACCTCTGGAACAAGTTACCTGAACGTCTGAAGTATGCTCAAACTGTTAGCTCTTTTAAATCAGGGCTAAAAACGCTTTTGTTTAGCACTGCATATCCATAACTGCCTATATATTTCAATCGACTTGCTTTCTATTCCTCCTGTGCTTATCTCCATTGCTGATTTCAATTATTATTAGTAGTAGTAGTTTTGGTTTTATTTTTATTTATTTATCTTTATTGTATTTGTTAATAAATGCGATTTTTATGTATAATTTTATTTCCGATTTTGATTGTCTTGGTTTTTACGTTGTATTGATTTAAATGTGGTTTTTATGATCTTCATGTGATGTAAAGCACTTTGAATTGCCTTGTGTTGAATTGTGCTATATAAATAAATTTGCCTTGCCTTGCCTTGCCTAAGCCCATAAAATCAGTCGCACCCAAGTGCCAGCAGAGGGCGACAAAACTCCAAAAAAACACAAGTAACAAGTGGAGATTGCACTGTGCTGTCATTTTAATCTGTTTGAGCCGGGCATGTGCGTTAATTGCATCAAATAGCTGTGGCTGTATGGGGGGGGACGGGAAAATGATAAGCTTATGCTTCCTCCCGTCTGCCTGTGTCATTTTCTTCGGTTCATATCACATTTTGTAATTGTCAATGATTGTCAATGATACCAATAAATATTTCCTTCAAATATTTTAACGTGATTATTAAAAAAAATAATCACCACCCGTTAACGCAATTTTGACAGCCCTAAATTAACTTAAAAAAAATAAGAATAATAAAGCAAATGTGACACACAGAATGGCTTGATAAAATTTGCTTAAATATATTGTTCTACGTAAAGGACGTCAGCCAAGGTCGGCCCTCCACATTTTTACCACACCATATTAGGCCCCCTTTGCAAAAAGTTTGGACACCCCTGAGTTAAAGAGATGGCATGAGTGTCAAGGGCTGAAAAAGACAGGAAAAAGAGCCGACCTGATCCAGAGATAGCTTTTTTATCGACACCTTTTTCTTGTGTGCATCACTTTAAATTTATTTATATAGCACAATTCAAAAAAAGGCAATTCAAAGTGCTTTACATCACATGAAGATCATAAAAATCACATTAAATCAATAGAACGTAAAAACAAAGATAATCGAAACAGGAAATAAAATTATACATATATTATGCATATAATTTCCATCACATGTGATAGAATTACTCTAAGAAGTATGGATAGAAAGACGACAAATGTTATTATGAGTTAAAATATTTTGATATTGAAACCCCTCTTGATGTGTTAATTTTTATACCATTTGTAAAATTAGTTTAATTAGTAGGTCGCCATTGTGGTTGACGTCGCAGGGCGGTGACATCACATAGTTATGCTGCTAGAGTATGACTCCAGCGTCCTAAACATGTCATCTGTTTAACCCTTTCAATTTGAACCCGAGAGGACCATTAATTAGCATGACAGCACTGTCGATGTTTCACAAAACGAGCAGCAAAAGCAAAATGAACAGGGAAGACGGGATGAGACGTGACGTGAGTAGGAAAAAAAACGGTGTTCTGCCAAAATGCGCTATACCAGCAAAACGTCCTACAAGAGGCGAATTTGACACCCAAAGTACTACAGTGCGCTTTCAGCTTGTTTTGTATAAATGCATAAAGCCAGAACATACTAATCATCAGTGTTGTTAATCTTAATTTTAAAAAGTAATTAATTACAGTTACAAATGAGTTCTCCCTAAAAGTAATTGAGTTAGTAACTCAGTTACCTGAATGTAAGAGTAATTAGTTACTTGGCAAAGTAACTGGTGTTACCTTTCATGTTTTTTTTAGGGCCTTCGCACTAGGCGTGCGAAGGCCCTATTGTTTTGCAAAGGATTATCTTTTTATTTATTTTTTTATTTTATTTTTTTTTTTTTCAGGGCAAATGAAAACGGCCAATTTGGAGGCCTGAACATGCACGAAAAGTCACCAAAATTTGCACATACGCGCGGAAAATTGTAAATTTTGATAATTTTGCAACGTTGAAAAAAAATGTTATAAAATGGCTCAGTGGCGCCCCCTTGAAATTTTAATTTGGCCTATAACATTAGGGTTTGTTAGCGTAGAGCGACGAAATTTGGGGAGTCTATACCTTGTCCAAAACTGCTCCAAAAAAGCATTTACATCCATATTCCAATCCCAGCAGGAAATCAGTTATTTTGGATCGAATATGAAATTTTTATCGATTTACAGGGTGCACATTTGAGACGTTTTCGTCGAGGGAGTTAGTTGGATCATCTTCAAATTTGGTGAGACTGTTCAGGAGACATATGAGATCTTAAGTTTTTAAAATGGTGCGTTTTCATTCACGGGTCTGACCTGGGCGTGGTGCCAAAGTCGGCCATTTTTTCGGCAAAATGACAAATTCAGTAAATGACTAATAGTTCCTTGACACAACGTTCAATCTTTTTCATATCTGGCATGTATGTGCGGTATCCCACCCTTAACATGAGTGCATTGAAATATTACCCATTAGGTCTAGCGCCCCCTAGTGAGAACAGGAAATGCCTTTTTTTACGAGACAGGTTCCTCCTCCAAGGGAAAAAAATCTGTTGACCTCAAACCTGCATCAGGGGAGCCTTAAGACCTGTGTTCAGGTGCCTGATGAAAAATATTGAGGTTTCGTTGAAGCGGAGGGGTCCAAAAAGGAAAGTGAAAATGACCGTCAACAATTTGTCTCGCAAAACAATTTGAACAGTCATAACTCAGCAGATATACAACATATCTTCGCCAAACTTCCCGTGCTTGTTGAGAGTCATACCCTGAAGGGTCTTATAGGGGTCATTTGCATCAACTCTACAGTGCCAACTAGTGGCGACAGAGAGGAGTTTTAAAAAAGGCCTTTCCTATTGGGTTTTTTCAACGTAGAGCAATGAAATTTGGGGAGTCCATACCTTATGCAAAACTGCTCCAAAAAGTCTCTTGCACCCATATTCCAAATCCAACAGGAAATCGGGTATTTTGGATCGAATGTGAAATTTTCATGGGTTCACAGTAAGAGTTTACATTTGGAGCCTTGAATATGCATAAAAACTCACCAAAATTTGCACATACATGCAGCTTTGGATAACGTTCGATAATCTTGCAATGTTACAAAAAAATGTAACAAAATGGCTCACTGGCGCCCCCTTGAATTTTTCAAAAAGGCCTCTCCATTTAGGTTTTTTTAACATAAAGTGATGAAATTCGGAGAGTCAAAACCTTGTGCAAAACTGCTCCAAAAAGTCTCTTGCACACACATTCCAAATCCTACAGGAAATCGGGTATTTTGGATTGAATGTGAAATTTTTATCGATTTACAGTGTGCACATTTGAGACCTTGGCACGGAGGGAATTAGTTTGATCATCCTCAAAATTGGCGAGACTGTTCAGGATACATATGAAATCTTAATTTATCAAAATGGTGTGTTTTTATTCACGGGCCTGACCTAGGCGAGGTGCCAAAGTCGTCCATTTTTTCGGCTAAACGCCAAATTCGGATAATGACTGATAACTCCCTCATACAACGTTCAATCTCTTTTAAATCTGGCATGTGCGTGAGGTATCCCAGCCTGAACAGGACTGGATTGAAATATTACCAATTGTGCCTGGCGCCTCCTAGTGGGAACAGGAAATGCCCTTTTTTACGGGACACACTCCTCCTCTAAGGGAAAAAAAAATCAATCAACCTCAAACCTGCGTAAGGGAAGCCTTAAGACGTGTTGAGACGGCTGATGAAAATTATTGAGGTTTGGGTAAAGCAGAAGGGTCCAAAAGGAAAGTGATGACTGTCATCATTTTCTCTCTCCACATATTTTGAACTGTCATTACTTGGGAGAAGTTGAGGGGGGCTGTCTGCCACCACCCCGACCTGCATGCCGTCCGAGTTTGCATGGCGTCCGAGTTGCGCCAAACTGCGAGGGCCCGTTCAGTCCTGCTTGCAGGCCTAGTTTTTTTTTTTATTCAAAAAAAAAAAAAAAAAAGTAACCTTTGCTATGTTTGGAAGTCAATTATGTTGTGAATCAACCGTTAAAGTTGTTAAAAATGCTCCCGTTATTGCATTAGTTCCCTTCTGTCTACTTTCGACATGTGAAAGTTTTAAAACAGTTTCATCATTTAAAAATAGATTGAAGTCAAGATTTTGCCGATTTAGGAGTATTTTGGATCAAAAGTTACTTCGGTTCGCCAGGAAGGTTCTCTACAACAGAGTCTTCCTGAGAAGTCTACTGCTTTAAGATGGCGGCTGTTTACTAACGCCGGCGAGTCTATCATTTCTCATCTAGTTCTCTATACATGTGCTAATGCCGCCGTGTCTGCCATTTTGCATCTAGTTCTATATACATGTGATATCTACTAGGCCTGAACGATATTGGAAAAAACTATTATTGCGATTTTTTTTAGGTTTGCAATATATTGCGATATTCTATTGCGATATTAAAAAAAAAAAGATCTATCTGTTTTAAAGAAATTTTCACTAAATGACTTGAATAGCTGTTTGGAAATACTTTACATAACACACCGTGACCACAGTGTATTCATATAATACCATTTAATTTGTGAATGATGAAGATTTCTGTATGAAGGTATCCAGGAAGTCATGTCTGCACAAAATAGATCATTTATTGAATACAATATTTTACACTTCAACAGCAGCAAATACATTAAATGATAAATAAAAGAGCAGGTGCATTAGTCCCCTAAGTTTTTGACAAAATATAACAATAAATAAAAACTTCTGTAAAATAACAACAAAGTTGTCAACATATTTGAACAAAAATATTAAATATGACAAATAAAAGAGTTGTTCACAAACTATAACAATAAATAAAAACCTCAGTAAAACAACAAAGTTGTCAACATATTTGAACAAAAATATTAAATATGACAAAAGAGTTCACAAACTATAACAATACATAAAAACCTCAGTTAAACAACAAAGTTGTCAACATATTTGAACTTAAATATTAAATCTGACTAATAAAAGTGCAAGTGCATTAGTCCCCTGAGTTGTTTACACAAAATATAACAATATAAAACTGCAAAACGGCAACAAAGTTGTAAAAATATTTCAACAAAAATATTAAGTATCAAAACTTTATGTGCAGCTGTACTATATATAGTTATTTGAAAAATACGGTTTACAATAAATTTAAATATAAAAGAAACAAACTCAATTGAACTTGTAAATAATTGAACTGAATAACTGCAAATAACTGTGATGAATAACAGAACCATTTTAACTCCCAAATTTCCTGCCTTCCTGATAGCTGTCACATGAATAAAAAGAAGAAAAGACATTCCTTCAGCTGTGTTATGTATTTGTCTGCATATCGTCCACCTTCCTTGCTCAGCAATTCTCAACTGGGTCTCATAGGTTTTTGGCCAAGACTATTAGTTTATCCACTATAGCAGGCTTGAGACAAGAACGTTGGCACGTAACAATGTTCCCACCTGTGCTAAAAAGCCTCTGATGGGGAGCTCGTAGCAGGAATGCATAGATACCTGCGTTTTAAATGGTCCCACATGTTTGACAGATTACTTCTTGTTGAGGCAACCATGGCGAGGCACTGTCGACAGGGCTGTTATTGTTCCCTTATAGTCTTGTTCTTGCCAATATACTTCCAAAACTCCTTTTGGATACAGTCTTCCTTGCTCCTCCAATGTGTTGATTGCTTGCTTTCACTTTGAGAACGGGCCCTCCTCCCTCCACTCTGCTGTTCGGCCCCTCCTCCCTCCACTCCGCTGTTGCAGGGGGAGGGGGAGGAGCCGATGACTTGCTGGAGAGAAAGAGAAGCTGTGCGCTTTTTTTCCCTCTCCTTCCTCAAAACAAACGTTTGTGGATTAAAAAAAATGAAATTAAAAAACTATCGCACGTCCGTGCGATGGGACTATTGCACATGCGCACATCGCGATGGCGATGTTTAAACGATATATCGTTCAGGCCTAATATCTACCGTAGCATCATGTGGGCATAGATTGTAGGCTACCGGCTACAGTCAGGTATTATTGGAGCTACTTAGCATCGTTTGCAACGGCATCACAACTCCCTTTCCTCCTCCCCACTCCCACTCTGCTTTCTCGTCTCCGTGAGTCCGTGTCTCTGACTTTTCTTGTGTCATACAACCAACGTAGTAACAAATAGTAACGCGCGTCTTTACATCCTCAGTAACGGTAACGGCGTTGCAAAGATAATAAAATAATTAATTAGATTACTCACTACTGAAAAAAATAATGCCGTTAGTAACGCCGTTATACTCTTATGCCGTTATGAACAACACTGCTAAAGATGCTTTAAGAAAATACTTAAACGTAGCAATATCAAATAAGGCTGGTTTAGATATGCTACGTGACTAATGTGGTCAACAGATCAACACCAATAAAGCATGATTATTTCATATTTCAAGTGGTGTTTTATACTCCTGAATGAACTGGACCGCTTGGATGTGTGTGGAAGCGATTGTTTTACATATTCAAATTTTTTAATCCCGCGCCATGAAAATGAGTGACTTCTGGCTTCGGTCTCGGGTATAGGTTGAATGCGAATGCGACGTCACCCGGGTCAGCATCTCACAATACAGCATTGCTTTATAGCATGCAGATGAACTGCGGATTCAGCTGATTTTGTGGATGAATTCGTTTATTTTTTGCATCACGCCAGCCAAACGGCTGCAAAAAATTGTTACTGCACCAGGGAGAGGCGTGTGAGCTTTTTTGGGTTTCAAAAGGTTCCCCTTCACCGCGGATATTGGCCAAAGCAAGCCCTACTATTGTGGGACCATTGGACTTACGAGGAAGTCCATAATGGTTGTCATATTTTAGATTATGTCAAATACTGTGATCATGGCACACGTTTTAATATGGAGGTGGCTTGCATTTTGTGGCTGATTGTCGACCGATAATGCCACTCAGCAAACGACCGGCGGCTTGCCGCACACCCCCATGCCGGGAGAGTGCTATACTCGGCTTGTTGCCCTCTTCGTGTGCCTGATGTTCTGTCCAAATTTTTATGGGGTTATATTGCTGACACTATTCTGAGCGAGCAATAATGGAAATTGAGCAAAAATAACCTAGATTTCGAGCACAAAAAACTATATTGAGCGAGCAGTTAAAGATTTTAAGCGAGCAATCGTAGATTTTGAGCACGGAAAATATTATTGAGCAAAAAAAATCTACTCTGTGCCGCTCAATTCCCCCCTCCTGCTCTCGTTCCGTATCTCGACTCCGCTCAATTCCCCCCTCCTGCTCTCGCTCCGTATCTCAACTCCTCTGCTTGTCGGTTTCTTTTCTCTGTGCGCTGAGTTGTAGGGATGGACGGATCGATACCTAAATGTCGATATTTTGATCCAGTGTATTAAATTTTAGGTATCGATCCCTAAGCAAAAGTATCGATATCTGGAATTAATATATTTTCTTTGTCAATTTTTGGGTGTATTTTTGTGCACACTTTTTGTACTACTTTTCCCTTTCGCATTCTACACGTAAGCAGTGCACACACATAAGCAGTGCACCAGCGTGTGCTCCCGCCCCCATTCACGTCCCTATCCTGTGTCCAACAGCATGCTTTTCCTCCGCTCCTCTCACGCCTAATTTCTTACTTAACCTTTTTATTATTTCTTATTCATTTATTATTATTTCTTGTGAATTTGTTTCATATTTTTATTTTTTCATGAAATATTTTTCCATATTTTTTTATGTTACAATTAAATGCTTGATTTCTTATGTTTTGTTGCTCCTTATTTTTATTTTGTTAAAGGTCTGTTTCAATTATTTCAAGATGTTTTTTTAATTTTTTTTTTTTTTTTTTTTCAAAATCTGAAAATTGTGTTAGTAAATTAAAATTCAAAAACGGAAAGTGACTATTGATTATTGGATTTGTTTTTAGTGATCTACCATTTGAGGGCGGTAACATGCTACTATTAATTCGTTGTTTAATTAGATCAAAAATATTTAATTTAGGTAGATTAAAATTTGATCAAATACAACGTGTAGCAGGGAAATGTTCTGTGCATATGAATTTAAGGGTCATGGTTATAGAGTGAGATTGACTAATCAGAGTTTGTTGTTTATGTATTGGTTTGTGAGTTTGAGGGAAATTGCTTTGCTCGTTATTAAAAGCAGCAGTTTTCCATTGCAAAGCATATTTGACACAAAGAGACTTAATAGTTTTTCAGTGCTTGATGTAGTTGTACATTAGATATCATCCGAATGGCTGAGAACACTGCAGGGTCGTCTATATACAGGGGTGCACATAAGTGGTCCGCATGCGCGCATGCGTACTGGAAGTAGACAAACGCGCTGGCCCTCAACGGGTTCCATACGCTTTTGCGTACCGATGGCTGACCACTGTATTTGCGGCGGACACGAGAAAATAACTTCTCAAAATGTCGAAGAGGCAGGCCACACTGAGTAATTACTTCCGTGTACCCCCACCCCCGTCAAAAGACAGACAGACGACAGAGACGTCACCGGAGCTACCGAAAAAAAGGACTTTTGCTGAAAAGTGGTTACAAGAGGTATCATGGCTAGAAGCAAATGATGCTCGCACGGAAATGCGGTACAAAATGTGCCGTGAGAATCCCAATGTCGCCGATAAGAGCAGCGCAATTTATGTAGGGTCAAAGAATTTCAGCCATCCAAACTTTGAAAAGCACGAAAAAAACAGAGCATGTGGCAATTAAGCAAACTATCGATGTCAAACAGGACCCCACTCGCCCTATGGACAGGTGGCGGAATAAAGGTAATGAACAGCGACATGCACTGACAAACGTGTTTTTGCTCGAATTTTACAAAGCTAAACATGCACGTTCAATGAGGTCTTATGAGGAGGACATCCGACTTTTAAAAAGGCTTGGAGTTAATGTGGGAGCCGCATAATGCCCTTTATTTGGAATTGGTGCTTTTTATTTCTTTACATTTCACTTCAAAGTAATGGCAATTATGTTGTGCCAGTTGATGTTAATCCAGCATTAATTGTTAATATAATTAATTGAAGTTAATTGGCTCTAAGTAAAGCTTGTCATAAATTTATCGCATCAGGCGGGTCGGCTCTCAAGCTCAATGAGGACCAAGTCACATCTCCAGGTCCTCCTCTGAGTACCTGGGCAAAAAAATTATGTGCACCCCTGTCTATATATATATATATATATACATATATATATATATATATATATATATATATATATACATATATATATATATATATATATATATATGTATGTAGAAATATTATACATTATGAACTTCCGGTTTCGATATCGGATTGGGATCGCAATATTTGGCCTTGGTATTACTTGGTATCGGATCGAATCCAAAATCACTGGTATCGCCCATCTCTAATCTCGACTCCTCTGCTCGTCGGTTTCTTTTCTCTGCGCGCTGAGTTGAGCACATGCGTCACCGTGTCACAAAGCCAACCAATCAGAGAGCTGGCGGAAATACCGCCAGCTTTCTGATTGGTTGGCGGAAAAGCGCCAGCTCTCTGATTGGATGGCTTCGTGACACGTTGGTGACGCATGTGCTCAACTCAGTGCGCAGAGAAAAGAAACCGACGAGCAGAGGAGTTGAGATACAGAGCGAGAGCAGGAGGGGGGAATTGAGCGGAGTCGAGATACGTAGCGAGAGCAGGAGGGGGGAATTGAGCGGCACAGAGTAGATTTTTTTTTGCTCAATATTATTTTCTGTGCTCAAAATCTACAATTGCTCGCTTAAAATCTTTAACTGCTCGCTCAATATATTTTTTTGTGCTCGAAATCTAGGTTATTTTTGCTCAATTTCCATTATTGCTCGCTCAGAATAGTGTCAGCAATATAACCCCATAAATTTTCAACCTCATCAGAAATTGCAACTTTGTGTTAAAAATGGCCACGAATACAGTGATTACAAAGTAAACACTACAAACTTTCTTTAAATAAAGGACTATTTACTTAAGTTTGATCATGGACGGAAATGTAGAAAAGTTCTTCTCAGACACATCCTACCATGTTAGCTGCACAACAACTGCGCGCCGCTCTCTGTTTACGTCTTCGCCGTGTAGTCAAGCATTATTTTACGCCATATTCATGTTGACCATTTGGCAGCTACGCGCTCCTCCGACGTCGGCTGGTTTGTCCGGCGGTACTCTCCAGCTGCTTCCCCGGCGAGCTCTCCTATCCGTAGCAAGGGAACGAGCTGTAACTTGCTCGCCACCGGTCGCCGATCGGCGAAGACAATCGACAACCCCGCCGCCGTCTGAAATGAACAGGGCTAGTTTTGTGTGATTTTTCGCTTCAAAAAGTGAAAATAAGACTTTGAAATGTCACTCGGTTCGGGGTAGCATTTCAGCTAGCTGTCATGCCTCTTGGTTTGTTAACATTCTCCGAAGCCGGGGCAGGGAAATGACAAAAGCCTGACTAACTACGGTGGCATAAAATATCGTTTCAGGGGATGCGACAGTAAAGGTGAAGTTAACAGTTTTGACCATTATGGAGTAATTTTGCCAGGTCGTACTGAATAAATGCATTTTTATTATTTCATATTCCATTTCGCACAAGACTGTTATTTGTCATGACCATACCATTTATTTAGGAATTGGGGAAAAATACTTGTTGGGGACGCTAGAGCCCGATAATGGTAGGGGTGGCTAAACAGGGATTTAAAGGCTAATTTCTCTTCATCTGCGCTTTGTCAAATTGTTGTATATCGTCAAATCGTCTCATAATATGATTCTAATTCACATAATAATGCTATTTAAGACTTTTTTTATCCTGTCGTACGCACTGCATGTTGCTGTGCCTGGAATAAGAGCTTAATTCCTCAATTAAGAGCAGAGCCTCAGTATTTACTGCTTGGACCCAATGCTATAACTCCGTCAACAACATCTAACAAGTTTCTGCCAGTCTGCCAGAAAAGTACACAAATTGAACACGACTGCCTGTGATGTCTAATTGAATCCAACTGTGACTGCACAATATTCTCCTTTTTGCAAACATGAAAATACAGAAACATGTTGGCCTTACCAGGGACCCGCAGATCACATTTTACTCAAGTAGTTAAACACTAAATGAGCCCTTAATGAGCCAAGGCAGTAACAATAAATGTGAGCAACCAACTAGATGAGAACACTCTAATTACAATGACTCTGAATTGTGTAATGTTAATATGTGCCGTTGATAGAAATGGAAAAAACATGACCTCATCTGTATGCACGAAGTTTGTGAAATAGCTGTTTGTGTCATAGCATAAGCCAAGATGAAATAAAGCCCTTCAGAATAAGCTTTGCTAAATAATGGAGCACATGTGGCTTTAATTGTAGCCCTGTTTATGTGATGTTCAAGGGTGCAGGCTGGGAATCTGGAACTGTTTAGCTGACTAACTGTGCTGCCATGTAAACATAGTTCTACCTCCCACTTTGTTCTTTAATGGGGATGTGTGATGGGAGTTCCCTACTCTGGGGAGGTCAAAGCCATCAACATCTGATAGACTCATTGGATTAATGCAGAAATGTGACATAAATTTAAGTTTATCAGTTTTTAAATCTCCCGTCATACACGCACACAAACATGGATCCTTAAAAGCAACACCAGGAAACTTTCAGTTTTGGTCGATTTTAGCGGTGCAGGTGGACAACACCGTTGTTATTTTGCCTTAAAGTGTATATGACATGACACATGAAATGTTAAATAGCATTATTATTGGAATTAATATCATATATTGAGACAATTCAATTATATGAAATACCGTATTTTTTTGACTATAAGTCGCACATGAGTAGAAGTCGCACCAGCCATAAAATGCCCAACGAAGAGGAAAAAAACATATATAAGTCGCACCGGAGTATAAGTCGCATTTTGGGGGGAAATTTACTTGATAAAATCCAACACATAGAACAGATATGTCATCTTGAAAGGAGATTTAAAATAAAAATATACAGTAGTAGAGGACAAAACATGATGAATAAGTGTACAGTATGATAATGTTACATCATGCATGAACAACAAAATGCAAATATACTGTCCTCACCAGGACGCTACGGCTCGGTCCTGGCTATACAGCGAGCTAAACTCCGAAATGACGATGCTGGACGTCCGTATACTGTAATTTGCTGAATCAATTTCGTCGATACCAAACAGGTTTGCATCAACGTAAATAAATTATAATGGCGTACCGCACGGAGGCTATTTTTAGACCGTGACGTCGC
This sequence comes from Corythoichthys intestinalis, assembly GCF_030265065.1. NCBI lineage: Eukaryota > Metazoa > Chordata > Actinopteri > Syngnathiformes > Syngnathidae > Corythoichthys > Corythoichthys intestinalis. Next base: position 31,517,122 of record NC_080416.1, read on the forward strand.
ATCGTAAAGCGGAAGTAAAGCCGAAGTGGGACATTATAGACCCGCCCTCGCATAGACCCTACGTAAAAAGTGCTACTTTTCGCCGGTAATCTTTCAAAAACTAACATGGCGATCACGCATTGCTTTTTTGGAACTTGTAGAAACGACTCTAGACATTACGACCATGAAGGATGTTTTCTTCATACGTTCCCGGAAACCAAAAACTCAGGAGGAAAAAAATGTGAAAACCGAATCAACTTGCGCGGACTTTAACACCAGCTCGGCGAATCCATTCACGTTTCATATGCAGTAAACATTATGTTGGGTTGGCATGGTCTTTCAGGGGACAAAGAGGTAAGCCATTTTTATATTTTTACTTTATTTTTTTTAGCGTAACGTTGTGCCGCACTGCTTCTGTCTGACAATGAATGACCTGAAAAAACTACAATGGTATCTGACTGCCACTGTTACCGTTTCTGTTATATATATATATATAAAAAACAATTTTAGTAAGGGGGAAGTGTAAATAAATTATAGGATTAAGATGTGTTATCAATGAAAAAATTTAAAGTGTTCGTTGGCTGTCACTGAGTAGCATTTGCGACCGCTACACAAAGCTAACTAAATTACCCCCAAGAACGGTAAGAGACGTAGGACAACCAGAGGATATATAAGAAAGACAGGGCTGATGGTAAAGGATAGCTTGTTGAAACCGGAGAATGTCATTGTCAGTCGCGTCGATTAAAAAAAAGCTAAAGCTATGCTTAGGTCGGCTCGTTTTTTTCGTCTTTTTCAGCCTTCGACGCTAAAGCCATCTCTTTAACTGAACATTTTTATGTTCTTCCACATCTATGCCAGTCAATTTGGCACCAGGCACATCATTTTCGGAGAGAATTGGTAGGTTTAGCGCTGTAAACATCTCCTGCGTACACGATTTCCATTCATTTCCTATTAGGGACAAATGGTGGCTTGTCCTTGCATAGCAACCGTAGCTAATGCCATGAATATTAATGAGCGGAAGTGACGTGTTGCTTGCGGTACGCCATTAAGTGCTATGACAGCAATGACACAAACGGTTAACATGCGTTCGCTAGCATTAGCACATCGTTCAAACAACCACACAACTGGCTATAAGTCCGATCGCAGGTGGAAAACACACAACAACAACAGAAAAGATGATACACACACCTCTGTAGAGATATTTTACAAGCATAAACAATGAACGTAGGTTCGCAGCCGTGTCTTTCTCTCTCTCTCTCGCCCACTCGCTCAGTGACGCTGCGTAGCTGTCGGTCTTCTTCTGGCGTGTGAGCGCTCTTTTTCACTTAAACAAGTGCGAGTGCGCCCCCCGTGGGTGTGAAACCGCCACAAACTAAAAGCATGCATTTCAGTATATAAAAGTCAATAATACGATTGCACACACATTGCCAAAGGCAGAACGCGAACGTGGCCATAGCTATTAAGAGTTATTCCGATAACTATAGCGTAAAGAACATGCTAACAAGTTTACCAAACCATCAGTGTCACTCCAAAACACCAAAATAACATGTGAAATGATATCATAATGTGTTAATACTTTTACACATAAGTCGCTTCTGAGTATAAGTCGCACCTCCAGCCAAACTATGAAAAAAACTGATTTGTATTCCGAAAAATATGGTAATTTGTCCAAGCGCAGATGACGAGAAATGCGTCTTTAAAGCTGTCGTTTAGCTCCTCCTGTCGTCATCATAGTGCTCCGGCGCGTCTATCTTGGTGATGTCACTATGTGAACGAGGTGAAATATTTAGCATTGAGCACAATGGAGGAGGAAGCGTTTTTCAGCGATTCAGGTTCAAGTGTGGATTTTTCTAACAGTATTGTCAATCCTGAGGAAGTATGTGAAATATGTCCCTTTCACATACGCCGAAACTCAGCCCTTGTATGTGAACGCAATTTTGCGGGTCGACTGACATGGAGATGACGCAGACATTTAACGGGTCGCATTTTGTATTATGTCTGGGACTTTCCCGGGACGAGGCATACGTGAAGGCACACATTTGATTCCAGAGTCACAGCACGATTGCTTATGAAGTAAATATCAAGACGGGCCGATTGACACTTCCTTTTTCTTCGCAGTAAGACGAAAAGTGGTAAACAAAAATTGCAATTATCAGCATAGCAAGCTGGAAATAGCTAAATTAAACTGAAAACATAACAAAATTAAATTGCTACTGGATGGTAGAGCCAAAGAAGATTGTCTATCGTCCATCTTTGGAAATGTGTGGTTTATTTTGTTGCCGATGTTAGGGTCCGCAACTGCGGAAACAAGGTTGTTCCTCAAATCAAAAAATAACGGAGGGATGCGTTCTAGGGTTTATTACATACAAACAAAAATACACGTGATCGCGGAAAAAGAGGAATAACACAATGGGTCCGTGACAGTGGGTCGATGAGGATCAATAATACTAACCTAAGCGGTAGGCAGAGAGCCGATAAGACAACAAAACAATACACTCAAATACCAGCACAAAACAAAAACTAGGCCTGCAAGCAGGACTGAACGGGCCCTCGCAATCTAGCGCAACTCGGACGTCATGCAACTCGGACAGTGTGCAGGTCAGGGTGGTGGCAGATCGTCCTCTCTAATCATCTCATTAGAACCTAACATGCGCGAAAGTTGCCTCTTTACATTCACACACCTAAGAGATAAAAACCCCTATTGGACAGAGGACTACAAAAAAGGAGCGAATAAAGGGTCATCACAGCAACAGACAGAGACATGTGGACATGGGCCGTAAAATAAGTATTTTAAAAGGTCTTGAAACTACAATGACCAACCTGAAAAGAACTGGACATATATTTAAAAAAATGAGTGACTTTCTATTGCCACTAGTTGGCGCTGTAGGGTTGATGCAAATGACCCCTTCAGGACCCTTCAGACTATGACTCAACAAGCACGATATGTTTGGCGCAGATATGTTGTAGAAGTTATGACTGTTCAAAACTTGTGGTGAGACGAAATGGCTTCAGTCATTTTTACTTCTCCTGTTGGACCCTTCTGCTTCAACCAAACCTCAGTATTTTTCATCAGGCACCTGAACACATGTCTTCAGGCTCCCCTGATGCAGGTTTGAGGTGAATAGATTTTTTTTTCCTTGGAGGAGGAGCCTGTTTCGTAAAAAAGGCATTTCCTGTTCCCACTAGGGGGCGCTAGGCCTAATGAGTAATATTTCAATGCACTCGTGTTCAGGGTGGGATCCCGCACATACATGCCAGATATGAAAAAGATTGAACGTTGTTTCAAGGAGCTATTAGTCCTTTACTGAATTTGTCATTTTGCCGAAAAAATGGCCGACTTTGGCACCACGCCCAGGTCAGACCCATGAATGAAAACACACCATTTTGAAAAGTTTAGATTTCATAGGTCTCCTGAATTGTCTAACCAATTTTGAAGATGATCCAATTGATTCCCTCTGTGACAAGGTCTCAAATGTGCACCCTGTTAATTGATAAAAATTTCACATTCGATCCAAAATACCCGATTTCCTGTTGGGTTTGGAATATGGGTGCAAGAGACTTTTTGGAGCAGTTTTGCACAAGGTATCGACTCCCCAAATTTCATTGCTCTACGTTAAAAAAACCTAATAGGAAACGCCTTTTTGAAAAATTCAAGGGGGCGCCACTGAGCCATTTTGTTACATTTTTTTGTAACGTTGCAAGATTATCGAAATCCACACAAAGCCGCATGTATGTGCAAAATTTGGTGAGTTTTCGTGCATGTCCAGGCCTCCAAATGTAAACTGTACTAGAAATGGACAGAAATTTCACATTTGATCCAAAATACCCGATTTTCTGTTGGATTTGGAATATGGGTGCAAGAGGCTTTTTTGAGCAGTTAGGCATAAGGTATCTACTCCCCAAATTTCATTGCTCTACGTTGAAAAAACCCAACAGGAAAGGCCTTTTTTAAAACTTCTTTCTGTCGCCACTAGTTGGCACTGTAGAGTTGATGCAAATGACCCCTACAAGAACCTTCAGGGTATGACTCTCAACAAACACGGAAAGTTTGGCGCAGATATGTTGCATATCTGCCGAGTTATGACTGTTCAAAGTTTTTGGCGAGACAAATTGTTGACGGTCATTTTCACTTCCAGTTTGGACCTCTCCGCTTCAACGAAACCTCAATATTTTTCATCAGGCACCTGAACACATGTCTTGAGGCTCCCCTGAAACAGGTTTGAGGTCAATAGATTTTTTTCCCTTGGAGGAGGAGCCTGTCTCGTAAAGAAGGCCATTTCCTGTTTCCACTAGGGGCGCCAGGCCTAATGGGTAATATTTCAATGCAGTCGTGTTCAGGCTGGGATATCTCATAAACATGCTAAAAATGAAAAAGATTGAACGTTGGGTCACGGAGTTTTTAATCATTTTCTGAATTTGGTATTTTGCCTAAAAATGGCCGACTTTGGGACCACGCCCAGGCCAGACCCTTGAATGAAAACACACCATTTTGAAAACTTAAGATCTCATAGGTCTCCTGAATAGTCTGACCAATTTTGAAGACGATCCAACTTTATCCTTCAGCGACAAGGTCTCAAATGTAAATCGATAAAATTTCGCATTTGACCCAAAATTTCCAGCTTCCTGTTGGGTTTGGAATATGGGTGCAAGAGACTTTTTGGAGCAGTTTTGTACAATGTATCGACTCACTAAATTTCATTGTTCTACGTTGAAAAAACCTAATAGGAGAGGCCTTTTTGAAAATTTCAAGGGGGCGCCACTGAGCCATTTTGTTAAATTTTTTTGTAGATTATCAAAATTTACGCAAAGTTGAATGTATGTGCAAATTTTGGTGAGTTTTCGTGCATGTTCAAGCCTCCAAACGTAAACTCCAACTGTGAACCGAAAAAATTTCACATTCGATCCAAAATACCCGATTTCCTGTTGGATTTGGAATATGGGTGCAAGAGGCTTTTTTGAACAGTTAGGCATAAGGTATCTACTCCCCAAATTTCATTGCTCTACGTTGAAAACCTGAGAGGAGAGGCCTTTTTGAAAATTTTAAGGGTCAAGGGGGCGCCACTGAGCCATTTTTTGACATTTTTTCAAAACGACGCAAGATTATCGAAATTTACGCGAATCTGCACGTATGTGCAAATTTTGGTGACTTTTCGTGCATGTTCAGGCCTCCAAATTGGCCATTTTCATTTGCCATGAAGAAAGAAGAATAATAATAATAATAATAATAATAATAATAATCCTTTGCATTACAATAGGGCCTTCGCACGTCTAGTGCTCGGGCCCTAACTAGTTTCAAAACAAGGGCGGCAGAGGTGTCGAATGGCGCCCAGCAAGTTGATATCTCAGCACCCTTCTCTTGGATCTCCTGGGCTTAAATATTGTCTTGATGAGCTTGAATTGGCTGCAATTACGACGTCGGGAATGCTCCCAAAACCGTCTCTGTCATATAACACGATTTGACGAAGATTGTGACAGCCGATGCTGACCAAAAATGACCTGTCCGGGTTGTAAAATCACGCTAGAAGCCAGAGTGCCTATGGGCAACACGGGACAAGTCTGTGAAAGTGTCCAACCCACGTCATTCTCTGGACATCTCTACATGCGTGAATGCAATGACGCGATTAAATCCTGCGTCACCTTACACGGGAATTTACCGGGATATGTTTGTGAAAGGGGCTGTACAGCCATATATGTTTGAGTCGCATTTGGAGGAAGATTTAGAATGAGAAAAAGGCAACAGAGACAACAATACGAGGCTGATGACTAGAGCACAAAATGTCATCATTGGTTTTATCTCCCTCTACTCCAATATTATTACAGGATACTCTTTGTATACGTATTGATTCCCTGATTGCTATATAAATTGTATTGTCATGACAAATAAGTCTTGTGCTAAATCTAATATGAAATATTAAAAATGCCTTTATTCAGTATGACAAGGCTAAATTAATGCATAATGGTCAAAACAGTCGACTTCTTGCACCTCCCGAATGGTATTTCATGCCAACGGAATTGCACCGGACTACTAAGGCTCTTGTACTTTCCCTGCTGCGACCTTGGAGACGGAGGAACCGTAAACAAATGAGGAGGCGTGAGAGCTAGGCTACATGCTAACCCGAACCAAGCGGCTCTGCCAAGTCTCTTCCTTGCCTTTCGAACACGAAAAATCACAAAAAACTGCCCAACACTTATCACACACGGCGGCGGGGATGAGTGCCGTCACCGATTAGCCAGCCCCCGGTGGCGAGCAAGTTTCAGTGGACTACAACGGCTCGTCGTTCCCCTGCTATGGCCCTGGCACGCAGTTCCGCTGGACCCAGAGCAATGTCAGCGGGCTTTCGGCGCGGGTGCTCGTCACCGGGGACGCAGTGGGCGAATGAACGCCGAAAATGGCGCATTCTCGGTGGACAAGCTGGAAGTCTCGAGACATTCGAGAACCGGAGACGAGAGCACTTGGCTGCAAGAGCCCAAGCCGGGGATAGCGCTTTCTAGGCGGGCATGGGAGCAGGGCCGAGGGGGGTGGAAGCCTCGACACGATCAAGAACCGGAGACGAGAGAGCGTGACTACCCGAGCCCAAGCCGAGGATAGAGCGCTCGCTAGGTGGGCAAGCAAGCAGGGCCGAGGGGGGTGGAAATCTCGATGCAATTGAGAACCAGAGATGAGAGCGTGTGGCTGCCTGAGCACAGGCGGGTTTTCACTCACTATTGTCGCCAGCCAAGGAAGGCGGGCACTTTCGCCTTCTTGGTGGACAAACCGGCCGACAACAGATGGTTTGTCGCACGCCATGGTCGTCGGCCGATGAGGGCCAGCGAGTATTGTCTCCCACAAAATGCAAGCCACTTCCGTATTAAAACGTGTGCCATGAACCCAGTATTTGACATAATAGAAAACATTTAACTTACTCACTTCCTCGTCCGTCCAATGTTCCTTCGATTGTCGGACTTGTTTTGCCCATTCTTTGCGGTGAACAGGATGTTTTGGAAACCCAAGAAGGCTCACACCAATCTCCCTTGTGAAGCAACAAAAGCCTGCAGTGCATTAGGCTTGTGTGAGGCGAAAAATAAACAAATTAATCGGCAAAATCAACTGAATCCGATGTCCTTCTGCATACAATAGGATGGTTGTCTAGTGAAGATGCTCTTATCCACTGGCGTCACATCCGCCTTCTTCCTCAATCCGAGACTCTGTCCGGAAGTCACTCATTTTTAGGGTTGGGCATCGAGCATCGATGGTATCCGGAACTAACATTCCGCTTCTCCCGGAACCGTTCAAATTTTTTTATTTCGATTCCAAGTTTCGATGCCCTGACCACCGACCGAAAAAAATAGTTGCCGAACAATTGGGGAATTTAACTTAAGATCAAGGGACAGAACACTCCCCACCTGACATCTGCAAGATGCCTTTAACTAACTAATAGAAATACCACCTCAAACAAATGATGCAATACAATAAATGTCTGCAGCATAAGACACTCTAAAACATAGGCAAAAGAATATGTGTAAATGTTTTTTCCGTGAGTTTTTGAGGAACAAAAACAAAAAAACATCATTGTGACAATGCACTCATGTGGAAAATTACCATCATATTTGAGTTCAAAGACTGATATTTATATACAAGTTAAAAATAGCCCTAAGTTAATTGAAAGTTCATATAATTTGAAAAATAACTGAGAATTTAAGAAATTAATATTAACTACGCAATTTTTTTACCCTGCCTATTAAAAGAGTCGGAATCAAAAATCGTTTGAAACCGGATTTGAAACGTGGAATTGGACTCGGAACAGGAACCGTTCAAATTCAAACGATGCCCAACCTACTCATTTTTATAGCGCGGGATTCAAAAACTTGAATTAATATATCAATCGCTTCCACACGCATCCAAGCGGTCCATTTCATTCAGGAGCATAAAATACCGCTTGTAATATGAAATAAACATGCTTTCTGGTTTCAAATACACTTTCAGAAGGAGCATGTCCCATGAGGACCAGCCAAAGTATTTATAATTTTATCCTGGTAGCCTCCCTTTTTCATTTTTCTTGTCTCCTCGGACAAAACTTTCCGTCTCTTTTGTTGCTCTGCCATCTTTGCAGAATTTGCGCGAAAGAGGGAAATGACGTATGACGTGAGCAGTCAAAAATGTGTAGTTTTTTTCAAAAGTTAATTAGTACCTGTGTTCTGTCAGATTTTGCACCCTTATCAAATTTTGCTCCCAAACCTTTTGTGGTGGTGAATAAGCACTCTTTTACATTCAGTTGGACCCTCATTATTATCTAGAGGTGGTAAATAAACAGGTTATATCATAAACATACATGTTCAACTTGAATACGGCATAAATAAATGCTTAACGGCACGGGGAAAACGTTAATGATGAGAGATCGCCGTGCAGTCAAGTTGAGCGCAGCCACATGGTAGGACGTGTGTGAGGATAACTTTCCTTTGTGTGCGTTCATGACCAAACGTAAGGAGATATTCCTTTCTACAATGCCTTGCAAAAGTATTCGGCCCCCTTGAATCTTGCAACCTTTCGCCACATTTCAGGCTTCAAACATAAAGATATGAAATTTAATTTTTTTGTCAAGAATCAACAACAAGTGGGACACAACCATGAAGTGGAACAACATTTATTGGATAATTTAAACTTTTTTAACAAATTAAAACTGAAAAGTGGAGCGTGCAATATTATTCGGCCCCTTTACTTTCAGTGCAGCAAACTCACTCCAGAAGTTCAGTGAGGATCTCTGAATGATCCAATGTTGTCCTAAATGACCGATGATGATAAATAGAATCCACCTGTGTGTAATCAAGTCTCCGTATAAATGCACCTGCTCTGTGATAGTCTCAGGGTTCTGTTTAAAGTGCAGAGAGCATTATGAAAACCAAGGAACACACCAGGCAGGTCCGAGATACTGTTGTGGAGAAGTTTAAAGCCGGATTTGGATACAAAAAGATTTCCCAAGCTTTAAACATCTCAAGGAGCACTGTGCAAGCCATCATATTGAAATGGAAGGAGCATCAGACCACTGCAAATCTACCAAGACCCGGCCGTCCTTCCAAACTTTCTTCTCAAACAAGGAGAAAACTTATCAGAGATGCAGCCAAGAGGCCCATGATCACTCTGGATGAACTGCAGAGATCTACAGCTGAGGTGGGAGAGTCTGTCCATAGGACAACAATCAGTCGTACACTGCACAAATCTGGCCTTTATGGAAGAGTGGCAAGAAGAAAGCCATTTCTCAAAGATATCCATAAAAAGTCTCGTTTAAAGTTTGCCACAAGCCACCTGGGAGACACACCAAACATGTGGAAGAAGGTGCTCTGGTCAGATGAAACCGAAATTGAACTTTTTGGCCACAATGCAAAACGATATGTTTGGCGTAAAAGCAACACAGCTCATCACCCTGAGCACACCATCCCCACTGTCAAACATGGTGGTGGCAGCATCATGGTTTGGGCCTGCTTTTCTTCAGCAGGGACAGGGAAGATGGTTAAAATTGACGGGAAGATGGATGCAGCCAAATACAGGAACATTCTGGAAGAAAACCTGTTGGTATCTGCACAAGACCTGAGACTGGGACGGAGATTTATCTTCCAACAGGACAATGATCCAAAACATAAAGCCAAATCTACAATGGAATGGTTCAAAAATAAACGTATCCAGGTGTTAGAATGGCCAAGTCAAAGTCCAGACCTGAATCCAATCGAGAATCTGTGGAAAGAGCTGAAGACTGCTGTTCACAAACACTCTCCATCCAACCTCACTGAGCTCAAGCTGTTTTGCAAGGAAGAATGGGCAAGAATGTCAGTCTCTCGATGTGCAAAACTGATAGAAACATACCCCAAGCGACTTGCAGCTGTAATTGGAGCAAAAGGTGGCGCTACAAAGTATTAACGCAAGGGGGCCGAATAATATTGCACGCCCCACTTTTCAGTTTTTTATTTGTTAAAAAAAGTTTAAATTATCCAATAAATTTTGTTCCACTTCACGATTGTGTCCCACTTGTTGTTGATTCTTGACAAAAAATTAAAATTTTATATCTTTATGCTTGAAGCCTGAAATGTGGCGAAAGGTTGCAAGGTTCAAGGGGGCCGAATACTTTTGCAAGGCACTGTAGATATAAAGTTTTTGGTGTTTACTTCGGACCTGCTGCATTCGTGGCCATTTGTAATGTCTAAATCTGACAGAACACCGGTGGACCCCCCCCCCCTCCCCCCCAGACCATAACGGAGGCGTCATTCAACTAGTTGTCAGTCGACATATCATCACAAATGTTGTGAACGTATTTTATAAAATCTGTATAGTTCCCCATTTTTGCTTTATATGTTAAGTGTTGGATCCGTTCATTCACTTTCGCTCACTTTAGTTTTTGTTTTTACAACAGTGACACATTTAATCATCTTCTGTTATAGTTAAGAGCGCTTTTGTCGTATGTTTACCGTAAAATGTCAAACAGACGTGGAAGCAAGACTGCCAAGCTCTAGATGACTGTTAAATTCCAGAGACCAGAGGTCATAAACATTTTTAAAAAAGACAGCTACATTATACATTGTATAATTTACTCAAATTAAATTTAATCATAGTAGTAACAGTCATTTTTAAACAAGGCTGGAAATAGACGGGAGCCCTGCCACACCATGTTGATGAACCCTGTTTAGACTATAATTCTAAACAGAAGTGGGTTATACAATACACACATATTGTAACTTTAAAGGTCTGATTGACTTTTCTGATTAGACAATGTTTCCTAAGTGTTATTTCTCTGCTATGACTTATAATTGTGTTGTCATTAGACTTAAAAGTTTGGGGCTTGAAAGTTGAATTGCCGATATAATCAGGGTTTTAAATGGAAAAAAATGTAATAGCTGATGGTGCTTAGCACAAATAGCTTGATAAGTCTGCAATTAACCAAATTCTCTGTGTCCTTGTTTTACTTTTCAAACTTGCATACACCTTCACCACTTTATGCCCATATACAGTCCTGTGGAGCACTGATCCCCAACCACCGGGCCAGGGACCAGTACCGGTCCGTGGCGCATTTGCTACCTGGCCGCAGAGAAATAATAAATGATGTGCGACCGCAATCTGGCCTGTGCCTCTTGACGCATCAATATACAGTGGGGCAAATAAGTATTTAGTCAACCACCAATTGTGCAAGTTCTCCTACTTGAAAAGATTAGAGAGGCCTGTAATTGTCAACATGGGAAAACTTCAACCATGAGAGACAGAATGTCGGAAAAAAAACTGAAGATCACATTGTTTGATTTTTAAAGATTTTATTTCCAAATTATAGTGGTAAATAAGTATTTGGTCACCGACAAACAAGCAAGATTTCTGGCTGTTAACGAGGTCTAACGAGGCTCCACTCGTTATCTGTATTAATGGCATCTGTTTTAACTAGGGGTGTGAATTGATTAAAATTTTTAATCGAGTTAATTACAGCTTAAAAATTAATTAATCGTAATTAATCGCAATTAATCGCAATTCAAACCATCTATAAAATATGTAAATTAAATCTGTAAATTATTGATGGAATGGAAAGATAAGACACAAGATGGATATATCCATTCAACATACGGTACATAAGTACTGTATTTCTTTATTAGTACAATAAATCAACAAGATGGCATTACCATTATTAACATTCTGTTAAAGCGATCCATGGATAGAAAGACTTGTAGTTCTTAAAAGATAACTGTTAGTACAAGTTATAGAAATTTTATATTAAAACCCCTCTTCATGTTTTCGTTTTAATAAAATTTGTAAAATTTTCAATCAAAAAATAAACTAGTAGCCCGCCATTGTTGATAATAATAGTCAATAATTACTTACACAATGCTCATGGTTGCTGAAGCCTATAAAATCAGTCGCACCCAAGCGCCAGCAGAGGGAGCCAAAACTCCGAAAAACACAAGTACACGTTTCACTGTGCTGTCATTGTAATCTCTTTGAGCAGGGTATTTGTGCGTTAATTGCGTCAAATATTTTAACGTGATTAATTTTAAAAAATTAATTAACGCCCGTTAACGCGATAATTTTGACAGCCCTAGTTTTAACTCATTACTGTTATAAAAGACACCTTTCCACAACCTATGTCAGTTACACTCCAAACTCCACTATGGCCAAGACCAAAGAGCTGTTGAAGGACACCAGAGACAAAATTGTAGACCTGCATCAGGCTGGGAAGACTGAATCTGCAATAGGTAAAACACTTGGTGTAAAGAAATCAACTGTGGGAGCAATTATTAGAAAATGGAAGACATACAAGACCACTGATAATCTCCCCCAATCTGGGGCTCCATGCAAGATCCCACCTGGTGGCGTCAAAATGATAACAAGAACGGTGAGCAAAAATCCCAGAACAACACGCTGGGACCTAGTGAATGACCTACACAGAGCGGGGACCACAGTAACAAAGGCTACTATCAGTAACACAATGCACCGCCAGGGACTCAAATCCTGCACTGCCAGACGTGTCCCCCTGCTGAAGAAAGTGCACGTCCAGGCCTGTCTGCGGTTTGCTGGAGAGCATTTGGATGATCCAGAAGAGGACTGGGAGAATGTGTTATGGTCAGATGAAACCAAAATAGAACTTTTTGGTAGAAACACAGGTTCTCGTGTTTGGACGAAAAAGAATACTAAATTCAATCAGAAGAACACCATACACACTGTGAAGCATGGGGGTGGAAACATGCTTTGGGGCTGTTTTTCTGCAAAGGGACCAGGACGACTGATCTGTGTAAAGGAAAGAATGAATGGGGCCATGTGGAGAGATTTTGAGTGAAAATCTTCCATCCATCAGCAAGGGCATTGAAGATGAGACGTGGCCGGGGTTTTCAGCATGACAATGATCCCAAACACACAGCCAGGGCAACAAAGGAATGGCTTCGTAAGAAGCATTTCAAGGTCCTGGAGTGGCCTAGCCAGTCTCCAGATCTCAACCTCATAGAAAATCTGTGGAGGGAGTTGAAAGTTCGTGTTGCCCAATGACAGCCCCAAAACATCACTGCTCTAGAGGAGCTCTGCATGGAGGAATGGGCCAAAATCAACAAGCAACAGTGTGTGAAAAGCTTGTGAAGAGTTACAGAAAATGGTTGGCCTCCGTTATTGCCACCAAAGGGTACATAACAAAGTATTGAGATAAACTTTTGGTATTGACCAAATACTTATTTTCTTCCATGATTTGCAAATAAACTCTTTAAAAATCAAACAATGTGATTTTTTTTTTTTTTTTTTTCCACATTCTGTCTCTCATGGTCGAGGTTTACCCATGTTGACAATTACAGGCCTCTCTAATACTTACAAATGGGAGAACTTGCACAGTTAGTGGTTGACTAAATACTTATTTGCCCCACTGTATCTGTCTACCCTATTGCCTAATTCGAGTAGAGAGTTGTGTATATCTCCCTCTAGTGGTTGGCCGCCATTAATGGGGTGTTTACACACCAATAGCAGCCCAGCATCAGTCAATGTAAACTGGAACGTTAGCCGCTGTTGGCAGTGTGCTATGGGCAGCGACGTGGAAAAGGCCACCTGCTCAGCCAAAAGAGGAGCCTACAACCAAGTCCATTCTGCATTATATGTGGCTTAAAGCTAGTAAGCGAGGCCACTAAAGCGAATGCACCGAGAGCATCATACCTCGTGGCGAACCGTACTGCTAAAATCTTTCACGATTCACGACTCATCATGCCTGCGATCAGGGATATTTGCCATCAGGTTTTAGGAGAGGCCGCTGTTAAAAAAGGTTGATTCATCGTATGGTGAGTTACATTTTCCCTGCACTTAATGTTCGTGTTTAGCCCCGTCGTGTTATTTTATATTTACTGTAATTTTCTGCCACACATTGCTGGTCCGTGAAAAAAAGGCAAACTTCACACCGGTCCGTGGTGCAAAAAAGGTTAAGGACCACTGCTTAGGAGGCTTTTACGTGTGCTAATCTTGAAAGTACCGTGGCACATACTGGATCAAAGTCATTGTAATGGTGAACATTACAACAACTTTTAAGATATGATCGCCAGGCTTAGGGCATATATACAATGGGGAGAACAAGTATTTGATACACTGTCAATGGGAAAACCCATTGGCAGTGTATCAAATACTTGTTCTCCCCACTTTAGATGAACAAATTCAAAATCCGTTAAAATTAGAGGTTGGTAGTAACGCATTACATTTACTTGAGTAACCTTTGGAATCTAGGAGTAGCTTTACCATGCCATACTTAACTTTTACTTGAGTAGATTTGAGAAGAAACGCTACTTTTACTTCGCTGTCACTCTTCTCACTCGCCGACTCATCCAAAGAAAACGACGACAAATCTGGCCCATCCTCTTCCTTGAGTTGATGAAATAACGCAGTTGCTTACGCTGAATTTAGTTTTTGAATAATTCTGCACGTTTCAAAAAGTCGCTCGCTCAATCCAACCGGCAGTCGCCCACTACCCTGTCTCCCTCTCATTAGGTGGCGCCTCGCTCGACAATATATTAAAAGTTTTTTACATTACAATGGCTACTGGGATATGTAGTTTTTCGCCATGTGTTCCGTTTTGAATAGGGACAACAAAAGAAGTAAATATGGACATAAACGCATGGTCCAGGCAGCGTTTAATGTTTTCTTATGAGGGCAATTAAAATATAAAACTCAATTATATTATCTCCCGTTTTACTTGGTCGATTGACTTTGAAGGGAATAGTATCTTTTGTCGTAGTTACTGTTTGACTGTTTGTGTTACTCTAACACATCAAATTTAAAATAAATAGCATTGATATCATAGTTTAAGAAAAATAAGCAGAATATATTTTATACTATGAACAGTTGGACTTGAAATGATTAGAATGTGCAGTGCCAAGACAATGGGCAGATAAGGGAAGAACAGATCCAGGACGCCTTCTGACCACTGAACTATGGAGGTAGATTTGAGTCTTTATTATTCAATCAAAAAAAAAGTTGCTTCAATCAAAATATTTATTTTCAATCAAAGAAAAAGTCACTTCAATCAAAAAAAAAATGTGTTTGGACTTTGAATGCAAAAATAAATTTGAAACTCAAAAAAATGTATTTGGAACCTGTTTTTCTTTAATTGAATTTTTTTTTTTTAATTTGAGTCAAGGTTTTTTTTTTTTTTTTTTTTTTGATTGAAAAAACTTTTTTGATTGACGTAATGTAGTTTTGCGTTTGGACCACGTTTTGGCTAGGACATTTGTGTCTAAATCATTCATTCCCACCCAATAAAAATTGCTTAAATCAAAAAAACTATTTTTAATCAAGAAAAAAATCACTTGCAAAAAAAAAAATTCTTTTGAAAATATTTTTTTATTTGAAATATTTATTTTTTTATTGAAGTGTCACTTTTTTTGAGAAGCAAAAAGTTTTAAACTCTTTTTTTTTTTTTTCCAGTGGATAAAGTTTTGGCACTTTTTTTCGATTGAATCATTTTGCCACAAAGATCCAGTTTCAATGCTACTTCCGACATGTTTGAGTGGCAGGTGACTACGCCAATGGTATAAAAGTAGAAGCAAGAATAATGACCACCACGGCTCCATGTAGCCATCGGACTCTGCTCGGGTCCAAGCCGAAAAATAGGGCACCGGTACGGGGGTGCGACATCAGGATCTCACCGGAGTGCCCGCGACGTTACGGTGCCTTGTCGCGCACACACCCCAGGCACGGAGGCCGGCTGTCGAGTGGACGGCCCACAAGTGACACAACACTCATTCAAAGCTGAAGCGACTGGGCTCCCGGCGCGGACGCCGGCGAGTTGCCGGCAGTCCACTCGCTTACTGGACAGGCTAGTGTCGGGCCACTCGTTGTCATTTTTCTCGGGAATTTCTCAGGAACCAGTTTGCCTCCTCGCCTGGGTCTCTCTTTGCTGTATGATTGCTGCCGACTTGGAATAAATTGTCAACTTGTGTTTCGAGGCCTTTTTCCAGTTTTTGAAATGGAGTCAGTACAAGGGGTTAAGACTAAGGCGTGGAGTTTGGCCTTTTGGCTGGGTTGTTGATTTTCCACCGGCCCAGGTTGTTGGAATTGCGCTAGCGCAGTTCCGGCGGTTCGGCTGGCGTGATTCCAGCAATCTGGCTAAAAGGTCAGATTGTAGCACGTGGGTGACACATGGGTAATTACAACATGACGAGGCTCCAAAGATGCCATGCACACAGGTCGTGTTGACGCGTCCCGTGACTTTAAAGCAGGGGTGGGCAAACTATTCCACAAAGGGCCGCAGTGGGTGCGGGTTTTGGTTGCAACCCATTAAGAGGACACCTTTTCACCAATCTGCTGTTTTACAAGTGGAATCAGTCAATTGCTGTCAGGTGCTTCACATTTCTGCTGAAACCGCATTGGTTAAACTATCTGTGCTGGGTCAGGTGGAGCAAAGACCAGGACCCACTGCGGCCCTCGAGGACCGGTTTGCCCACCTCTGCTTTAAAGGGTTAAAATAATATCAGACGTGGTAAGCAGTTACTAACAATCGTACTCAGTACTTGAGTATTTTTTTTTTTTTACTGAATACTTTACTTGTACTTGAGTAAATTTTTTTTAAGGCTTCTATTGTTTTTACTTGAATAATATTATTTTGAAGTCACGTAGTTCTTACTTGAGTATAGTTTGCCTACTCTACCCATCTCTGATTAAAATGCAACTGGCAAATTAATCATGTGTTTGTGTTGTTGCTGTCAAAACACTGATTCTGTCCTTTCTCTGTATCTGTTTTCATCCCTTTCCCTTTATATGACCCACATTGTGCACTCAGATGCCTACATGATCCCTCTCCCGACCCTATCATTTTTACCTCAGAGCTCTGAGCCACACCCTACAACTTTGCCTTGGACAGAAAAGCCAGACAACATCCGAGAGACTCATTTCTTCATGGAACTATGAACTCTTACCCTCTGCAAGTGTGGTGCTGTGTTCCAGGAGTCACCCGGAGAATCACCACAAACATCCCAAGAACCCTCCCGATTCCCTCTCCTGTTCTACTTACTGCCAAAACACTGACCGAAGGACAATTAAAAAAAAAAAAAAAAAAAATCTTTATACGGAATGGAAAAAAGGTACAACACTTGTGTTATGATACCTCTCCAATTTGGAGATTTTAAGAAAATTTTCAGAGGCATTTGGTCTTTTAATCTTTGAGATTATTAAACATTTATTTTTGTATAGCTTTTCTTACCATCCGAATTGGTTGCAGATAACGTGAAGCAATTCAGTCAAGTGTTTTTTAACAATGTGATCGAAACAGCATCAACACAGGGAATGTGGGTGATTTTCTTGGGATTGTACACAGCAGGGCTCAAAGTTCCCTTCCCATTTGGTTTCATTTCTTGCACACTATATTATTCATGTATATTTCTCCCTACATTTTTAATGTGATGAAATATTTTTTCAATCGTTAAAAAAAATATTTCCTGTCTTAACATTATTTAATCACTTGTTACCTTACAGTCGCTTATCGTTTCGTATTTGCTGTCGTGTTCGTGATGGAGACCTTTACATTTATTTATTCTCGCCTCTACTATTGTTAACGTTTTTGTGTTAAAGGTCCTCTAAGCAAACATATGTAGCTTTATTATTTTCAACATAGTCGTTTCTACTGAGCGGGGCGGACATACGGTACCTAGTGTAACACATTTCAGACAAATGTGATGTATAGCCTCAAGCATGACAAGAGTGCATAAGAGATAAGATTGTTGTTTTGTTGCTGAGTCTTATTAAATAATTCTCTTTGAAGTTGGACAAAAATTACAGTGGTATGAAAAAGTATCTGAACCTTTTGGAATTTCTCACATTTCTACATAAAATCACCATGAAATGTGATCTGATCTTTGTCGAAATCACACTGTTCAAAAAACTGTCTGCTTTAACTAAAACCACCCAAACATTTATAGGTTGTCTTATTTTAATAAGGATAACATGCAAACAATGACAGAAGGGGAAAAATAAGTGAAACTTTGCCTAAGGAGACTTAAAGAGCAATTGAAATCCATTTTTACCAAACAGTTTAAGTCAGGTGTGTGCCTAATCACTGATGAGTGGTGTAAAGCTGCCCTGCTCACTATAAAAAACACACCTGGTAAGAACTGTCTTATGTGCAGCATGGCTCGGTCAAAGGAGCTGTCTGAAGACCTGCGATCAAGGATTGTTGATTTGTATAAAGCTGAAAAAGGATATAAAACCATCTGTAAAGTCTGGATATTCATCAATCGACAGTCAGAGAAGTTGTCTACAAATGGAGAGAGTTTGGCACTGTTGCTTCTCTCCCAAAGATGACACCAAGAGTTCAGCACAGAATACTCAGAGAGGTAAAAAAGAACCCAAGAGTGTCTGCTGAAGACTTAGAAATCACTGGCACAGTGCAATATCTCTGTGCGCACATCAACTATATGTAAAACTCTGGCCAAGAAAGATGTTCATAGGAGGATTCCATGGAGGAAGCCACTGCTGTCAAAAAAAAAAAAAAAAAACATTGTTGCTCGTTTATTGTTCACACAAAGGCAAAATATTTTGTGGACTGATGAAACCAAAGTTGAATTGTTTGGGAGTAACACGCAATGTCTTGTATGGAAGAGAAATGGAACAGCTCACCAACATCAACACCTTATCCCCACCATGAAGGATGGTGGAGGGAGCATCATGATTTGGGGCGGTTTTGCTACCTCAGGGCCTGGACAACTTGCAATCATTAATGGAAGAATGAATTCAAAACTTTATCGGGATGTTTTGCAGGAAATTTTGTGGCTGTCTGTCAGACAGTTGAAGCTAAAAAGAGTATAGATGCTGCAACGAGACAATGATCCAAAACACAGAAGTGAATCAACTTCAGAATGGTTTCAGAAGAACAATATACACGTTCTGGAGTGGCCAAGTCAAAGTCCAGACTTGAACCCCATTGAGATGCTGTGGCATGACCTAAAGACAGCAATTCATGTCACATATCCAGGAATGTGACTGAATTTTTGTAGAGAAGAATGGGCCAAGATTAGTCCTGATCGATGTGCCAGACTGATTTGCATTTACAGGAAGCGTTTGGTTGAATTTATTGCTGCCAAAGTGGTGGGGGGGCACAAAATATTTAAGTGTGATTGTTCACTTACTTATTTAGCAGGGCTGAGAATGAAAAGTGGTATATGCCATGTGACAAAATCGATTTGGCCAAGTGGTAAAATTGGTTTGCCATGTGGCATTTTTTTTTGCCATGTGGCAAAATAGATTTTTCTATGTGGCTTTTTTTTTTTTTTTTGCAATGTTGCAAAATGGATTTTGCCATGTGGCATTTTTTTTTTTAAATGTCACAGCCAAACGTTTTTCTGCCATTTAAAATGAATGGAAAATTTGGACGTGCATAGCCGTCAATCGCAATGACGTGCGTGGCCTGCAAAAACGCCATATACCGGGAAAAAATGCCACATACCATAATCCATTTTGCCACATACCAAAAAAATGCCACTTGGCAAAAAAAATGCAACATGGCAAAATCCATTTTGCCACATGGCAAATACAAGTTTTGATTCTCGCTTTCTCTACTTATTTTTCCCCATTCTGTCATTGTTTGCATGCTGTCCTCATTAAAATACGAAAACCTAAAAATGTTTGGGTGGTTTTAGTTAAAGCAGACACCGTTTTTTCATCTGTGTGATTTTGACAAAGATCAGATTACATTTGATGGTGATTTTATGCAGAAATGTGAGAAATTCCAAAAGGTTCAGACAGTTGTTTTCATACCACTGAGACTTATTTGGTCAAAAATGATCTAGTCCGGCTCCACAAGAGATCTAGTTGCCATAAATGTGGCCCGGGAATCAAAATGAGTTTGACACACCTGGACTACCGCTCATTCCGATTTACAAATTTGGATTACATTGGAGCCGTAGGAACAGAAATGGTCTCACTGAACTGATGGCTTGAGATTTACTGATTTCTATTATAGTGCAATGACGTTGTGAATTCTAACGGTTTCATTGTAGAAGAAAACTTTGAAAATTGTGATCTTCAGTATCTAATGGATTTTGAGACAATTATTTTGGGGGGGTGTATTAATAAGGGTGGTAAAATGTACTTACGGATTGAATGTGAGTCCGTCTTGCATCACATTATTTTGGTCTTGCTTCAATATTGTTTCAATAATTTTCAAAACAATTTAATATATTCACTTGTATATCCAGAGTTAATGATCCAACTCTGGATATACATTTTCCGTTCAATATTATTCAATTAAAATTAGCAGAATTACCTCAATTTGAACAAGCATCATCAACTCTTTTCTGCACTCTGTCTACATTTTTCATGTACATGTGTAACTACATCCACAAATAATTCCCAGGTATTTTTTTAATTCTAAAAACTGGTATTTTTGTAAGTAATGTCTTGACCTCTGATTTGCATTGCTGGTAAAGGTCAAATGTGTGCACTTCGATGGTAAGTGTTTCTTAAAAAGTCATGAATGAATTATGAACATCCATCTCATTGAAAAATGAGTAATGATGATGGAAAATAGCTACAGTAAGTCAAAAGATTCATTCTGGGGATAGATCACAGAAATGTATTTTCCATGCCATTCTTTTATACAATTTTTGGCAGACATACATTGAGATAACCTGTCTTATAAGGATTTTTTTTATATAGTACACAACAATTTTGCAAAACATTTAAGCAAGCTCGATTAGTTTAACAGATCCTTTAGGACAGCTTCCCCTATGATATACTTATGTCAACATGCAGTGTAGTATTTACTAGAGTTGTCCAATAATGACGTTTTATCCAAAATCCTGATATTGTCAAACAGCAAAAATCTGATACCGATATTAAAACATTGTCAATCATGGGAAAAAATTAGGACACCCCATTAAATATTCAGTTTTTTATTAAGAAATGTTCACATATCAATGTCTGATCTTGTTTTTCTTCATCTATGGGAATGAAAATTGATTTAATTGCAGGTAAACAACTAAAATTAACATTGTTTTACCCATCAAACCAAATAGATCAACAAAAATGCATATTCTAACTGAGGAAAAAGTTAGGACACCCTACCACCTAATAGCTAGTGTTACACACTTTGGCTTGAATAACTTTAGTGAGACGCTTTTTGTAGCCATCTACCAGTCTTTGACATCGGTCTGAAGAAAGTTTGCACCACTCCTCAATGCAGAATACTTTCAGCTGTTAGATGTTTGAGGGGTTTCTTGCATGTACAGCCCATTTCAAGTCACCCCGCAGCATCTCCATGGGATTAATATCTGGGCTTTGACTTGGCCATTCCAGGACTCTCAGTTTCTTCCTTTTCAGCCAGTCCTTGGTGGATTTGCTGCTATTTTTTGGGTCATTGTCATGTTGCAGGGTCGAGTTTTGCTTCAGCTTTAATTTTTTCACAAATGATCTCACATGTTCCTCAAGCACCCTCTGATACACGATAGAATTCATAGTGGATTCTATGATGGTGAGTTGGCCAGGTCCTGCTGTAGCAAAGCATCCCCAAACCATGACACTTCCACCTCCATGCTTCACAGGTGGTATGTGGTTCTTTTCCTGGAAATCTGTATTGGGGGTACGCCAAACATGTACTCTCTTCTGGTGTCCAAATAATTCAATTTTAGATTAATCTGTCCAAAGAGCATTATTCCAGAAGTCCTGATCTTTGTCTACATTCACTCTGGCAAACTTCAGTCCGGCCTTCATGTTCTTCTTGGAGAGCAAAGTTTTCCTTCTTGCACACCTCCCATGATGTTTCGCATCAACAGTAGCAAGAGCCTGCTGTAGGTCCCGTGATGACATTTTAGGGTTTTTGGAGACTTTTTGCGGTCTGCTCTCAGGATGAACTTGCTTGGACGGCCAGACCTGGGCATGTTGGCAGTTGTTTTGAATGTCCTCCACTTGTAGACAGTGGAATGGCTGATTTTATATTGTTTGGAGATCTTTTGAAATCCCTTAACAGACTCATAAGCGTCTGCAATATTCTTTCTGAAGACCTCAGACAGCTCCTTTGATCTTATCATTGTGTTTTCTCTCACTTCAACAGTTAGTTACTGTTGAAAGTATTCTCCATCGAGTAGTGGGGCAAACTTTCTTCGGACCGATGTCAAAGACTGGTAGATGGCTACAAAAAGCGTCTCACTGAAGTTAAGTGGGTAACAGGGGGTAACACTAGCTATTAGGTGGTAGGTTGTGCTAACATTTTTTCCTAAGTTTGAATACATTTTTGTTGATAAATTTGGTTCAGACATTGATGCGTGAACATTTCTTAATAAAGAACTGAATATTTAATGGGGTGTCCTAATTTTTTCACATGACTGTATGCTTTCGTGGACTTACCATATTATGGCTAATTGTATTGTGATGCCTCACAGGATGCTTTCCTAAGCATAAATGTAACAACTTCAAGGTTTTCCAAAATGAACATTCTGTGAAAAATAGGCCTATATTGCACCACTATATTTATTGTTGAAATCAAAATAGTGCAAACGTTTTTTGGATCAAGTGCAAGTGCCACCAAGGTACTTATTCTCTCCTCAATGTGCGTGTGGGTACACAAATTGACAGATAGCAATCAAATCAGGCTCTAAAGTTGAATTGTAGGTTGAATTGGCTTTACTGTAGTCATCTTTATCTTGTTAATTTGAATAGTAACTTGTAGTACACCTTGTAAACAATGGAATTATGTAACCATATTGCACCACAAATGCAAAAAAAAAGGAAATATACACATCTCCAATATATTACACAATGTTCATAAATTATATAACAAAGGAAGAATATAACTTTCAAGCAATACTTGTATAAGGCACAAACAATGTGGTGAGATGGCAAGAACTGCTATGGTACATCTACTGCAGACATTAGCTCATCCATTTGGCTCGCTCTATTCGGAATTAGCTCGTGGCGACATATGATTAGCAGAAAGTGCTGGGATTATCAAACGTAATTACACCTAAACACCAGCAGGGGGCGAAAAATTACCAGGAACACAGGCAATAATTGGACATGACAGCACTGCTGACTGCATATTGACCCAAAACCGGTAATGAAAAATCGACGATAATATCGGACAACTCTAGCATTTACTGTACTATGGCCTATATCGTTATGTTTTTTTGCAACATTGTACAACATTCTGTACAGTTTTTCAAAAGGTGGTTGATCGTTCGTTGTGCTTTTGTGTCTATTGTGGCTCTTCTCTTGTTGGAAACAAGCAACATTTCTGTTATTTGTTAAATGTATACCCAAATCATCACAAGGAAAACATGTTGTAGAAGAGCACCATGCACTGAATAAAATGTATTTTATCCTGTTCATTGCAAATTGTGTGATTTTGTACAGTACAGTGTGCATGTGTACCCTGTAAAAAAAGCAACTTAAATTTTGAAGTCAATTTTTGGAGGAAGTTATTGATCTAAACCAGTGCTTTTTAATTATTTTCTGTTATGCAAAACAATTTGACCGAAGAAACAAAAATTAATAGAACAAAAACGACATTGGACAAAGGCCTTTGTTTTTGCTGTAGGCAGTATCAGCTCCTTTGCTATGGTGTGGGGTTATTTTACACTGAGCAACTTGGTATGCCTTATATTTGCTAACAAAGCTCGCTGGTTTACTGATGTAACATTACATTATGGTTTACTGATGCACATTTTCGCTGAAAAAAAATGCAGCTTATCAATGTGACTGGGGTCTAATGTCTTTAAGTGGCGTCTTAATTGATTTGGCTTCCTGCTGTCTGCTGCAAACACTTCAAGACACAGTAAACAGACTGGTCTTTCCTCGTCTCCCACCATATTAGTTTTTCCTCAATTGCTTTGGTACGTTTCTCAGATAAGAATTGAAATTTTCAAAACTACTTGTTCAATCCTCACAACATATCGCACAAGTAGCAAAACAACATGGATCACCTGCAAAAGCCAGTTCTTTTGTGCAAAATACTTGGTCTATCGCTCGAAATTAAATTTCTGTGTCAATGAACATTTCAATCCTTGTTTCATTGTGCACAGACAAGACATTAAAATTGCTAAGTCATGCTCTCAATTGAACGGTTACTGTCGTGGAAGGCTCTGATGCTGAAGATGGTGTACGTAAATTTTGATGAAAATTGCAAGATACACCTTTGTTTGGGGAATTTGATTGCAAGGGACTGAACAAGGTTGCTTACACTTTTACTGTTTTTACAATTTCTTGAGAGACCATGTCACTGTAATATAGAAAGCAAAAGACAGCCCTCAATATCACAAATAAAAAAAAAAACAAAAGCAAAATTAGAAATGTGAACATAATACAATCGACACAGCTAAACTTTTAGTGCTCCATGTCAGGATTTTCTCCCCATTCTTTCGACACATCTTAACATTCCTCCCTGTTGGGCCACAAATTTTCATCCACATCACAATTGATGTCTTCTCTTGCTGTAGACAAGTTTCCTGAATGAAATATGGGCGGCGTCATCTTTAGAATAAACAACATGAATTGCTGTTGAAGTAAGCAGTGTGTTGACAAAGTTAAAACGGCAAAATCAAAGCAGAGGAACCCAAGGAATCTCCAAAAATTGATTCTGCACGACGTAGATGACATTCCGAGACTTTCTGCGCTGTGCGTGATTACCTTGAAGCATCTATATACATATATGATTTAAGTGAAATGTTTTCATCAGCGACAAACTAGTAGCTACAATGTGCCAGTGTGGATCTACCTCACCATACGCCTTAAATCAAAACCAGCTGCAGACAAGAAGTTAAGGATGTGATTTAAACCTAAGGATATTCCTAAAAGATTGAAGTACCTCAGAAACTTGTGTATTTCCTCGTCTTAGCTCTTCATATCTCCAGTGGTCTTTGCTGTGTGCTCTTGTTTGTTTACTGTGCACAATCTGAAAACGCGGGCGCCGCTGCCACCAACTGAGCGGATGTACAATTACACTTCATTGTCGTACGGAAAAAAACTATGTTCCCCGAGGTCATGTGTCGCGCCCGGTATCGCTCGTTTTTGGCCAGGAAGCCAGCGTCAGTAACGAAGAGATGTCATCAAAGGCAGGTTTTTTATCCGTTTCGTTTCATTGCTTTGAGGGCCAGTGTTTCAGTTGTTTTTCTGAGAAATTTAATCGTTTTTATCGTAAAAATGGTTCATACATGTTGTGTACAGAATAATGGTTAATACATGTTGTGTAGGAAATTGGTCCAAGACCAACACTGCCAATAGAAGCCACTATTTTTTTCTCTCCGACCAAGACTTGAGCCATGTGGATTGAGCACACTGTGTGGGTCGGCTGGTAAGTACCTTGATTTTCGGACTATAAGGCGCACCTGACTGTATACCGCCACCTACCAAATTTGACATGAAAACGGCATTTGTTCATAGATAAGGTGCATCAAAGCCTTCCACCACAGTAACTGTTCAACTGAGAGCACCACTAAGCAATTTATCTGTCTTGTCTGCACACAATGAAACAGGGACACGTCATTCTGACAGCACTGACATGTTCATTGACACAGAAATTTAATTTTGAGCGAAAAACTAAGAATTTTAAACAAAAAACAGGCTTTTGCAGGTAATCCATGTTGTTTTGCTACTTGTACGACGTGTTTTGAAAAATGCACAAACTGTCTTGAGAATTTCCATTCTGATCTGAGAAACATACCAAAGCAATTGAGAAAAACTGTAATAACCAACTAATGACCAAAACTGATTTTCCTATATTACTATTCATATGTATGAATAACAAGCAAGTACATTTTTGATATGAAGTCTACTTTAAGGAATTCTCTCTTGTCATAAACAGGTATATTTGAAAAGGCCTGCTCTTCAATCTTCTAGCTGCTGTTGGATCGTGGCAGTGTTTTCTAAAAATGTAAATGCGATAGTTTTCAATCAATAATATCCTGCTTGTCATTAAAGAATGTCGGTTCAATCAAGTTCATCTTTTACCACCTCTGCAGCTGAATGTCGGAATGCAAATCAGTGAATTGAAATTCAAAGGATGATGCTAGTGTTTATTTATTTGCAACAGGCCTTGACACTAACTCCGTGGAAATTTACTACATGTCGTCAGCGCAAACAATTTGTCCTTCAAATGATAACAATAATTACGGAAAGGTGAAACCTCTGCCACCTTGGCATCGTTAGCAATAATGAATAAACATGGCAGGCTCATATTTACATTTCCTGTTCATTAGGCCCCTCAATATGCACCCTGAAGTGGTGGCAACTGTCAGAAACCATGTCACACCGTGACAGCAAATATCTTCGAAGTGCAGAGCATCACAGCATTTATTCTGGAATACTTTTTTGTGCCAAACTCAAACGGAGGAAAATGACAGACAGAGTGACTGACTGACGAATGTGTGTCTTTTGTTACTGATGAGAGAGATGTGGTTGTGGGGGAGGGGTGACATTGTGCTTACCTACAGTGGTATGAAAAAGTACCTGAACCTTTAGGAATTTCTCATATCTGCATTAAATCACATGTGATCTGATCTTTGTCAAAATCACACAGATGTAAAAACTGTCTGCTTTAACTAAAACTACCCAAACATTTATAGCATGCAAACAATGACAGAAGGGGGGAAATAAGTAAATGAACCCTCTGCCTAAGGAAACCTAAAGAGCAATTTAACCCTTTAAGGTCTGGGCCTATTTTGTCTGATTTTGCATGCCTTTGAAGTTGCCTTTATATTTCAAAGAAAGAATTGTTTACGATGGCCTGGTTTGGTCCCTTTTTTTGTGACACCTTGAACTTCATGTCCAAACTGTTGTTTCCTTCACTGACCAATTATAAATCATCATTTTGGGCCCAAAAAGACCAAAAATTCCAAAATCGTTTTGTCAAAATTTTTAATATTGATGTCCAATTGACAACCAAACATGCGTAACGAACCGTTTTGAAACTTTGTAATATTTATTCAACATGTTAGGATGAACATTCAACCAAAAAAATTTAGTATAAATAGTCTTATATTTGACAATTCAACATAAACAACAGGTATAGCCATAGGCGTTTTTTGCCTATATACATGCTCTAGTCAAAACAGGTTATATACAGCAGACCGAACAGTGAAAAAATATATACCATCTAACACAAAAAGTGTTTAGAGGCCATCTCTTTATGAGTTTAGGTATTGCGGCCCATCACCTGATGAAAACTATGTACACACAATCAAGCTTCTTGAACACACATTTATATACACAAATTGAGAAGACTGATTGTGGGGAAAAAAATATATATATAACATTGGGAAAAAAAGTATTTTCAAAAATATTTACAATAAACAAGTTAAATTTTTTTCAGGCATGCAACTCCGAAAAGCAGTTTCGTCCTGGAATTAGACACAGGGCGACATCACACAGCCCACACTTCAATGGGGTGTCGGTCCTCTTTCCACCCTTCCATTTTCATTTCACTTTACTTTCATTGTCACTATAAATGTACATGAAAAAAAGTCAGTATTTATGAAAATAATAAAGTATAAAATAAAAATATATACAGCAATAAATAATAATGGAAATCTATATGTATGACAATAGAAATAATACCATAGCTGAATATGTGCTACATCCCTAATCTTCATATAGAAAGAAGAACACCACAATCATAAATTCCTGCCTTGGATACACAGTGCACGTACGACTTTGATCTGATATGCACATTTTATTATTATATACACAAACACACACTTATATTGCATCAAAATTAACTTTGTCTTGCAATATCAAAAGAAACTTTCAAAAGAAACTTTTTCAGCATAAAAAAAAAAAGTGAGTTTGCTTACCTCTGCTCGTCGATGGCGTCACCCACGTGTTCAAATCCGTCACTATCCTCACTCGAGGACTCTTCCGAAGAAGACGATGATGACGAATTTGGACCATCCTCTTCCTCAAGTTGATCAAAAAGCACAATTGCTTGCGCTAAATTTAGTTTTCCGTTCATTCTCAAAGTCACACAAAGTCGCTGCTCGATCCAAACGTCCGTCGCTCGCCACCTCGCTGCTTCAGAACACTCCTCCCCCTCATTCGGTGGAACCTCGCACGGCAGTTATATTTATTTAAAAAAAAACGCATTTTGTGCTTCCACTGTGACTTCGAAAGGGTTCGTTTGATTTGTGTTTTTTTCATGGAGCTTCCGTTTTGAAAAGGGACAAGAAATGATGGAAATATAGACATAAACAAATGATCCATGCAGCGTTTTAATGTTTTTTTGAGAGGACAATAAAACTATAAAACTTAAATGACAATATCTCACGTTTTAGTTGGTCGATTGACTTCAAATAATAACGAGAGTAAACCGCAACTTCCGCACTTTAAAACGAGACCAACCAACGGCATGTGGGTGACGTAATTAAAACGTGAGGGCGCTTCAAAGACGACATGCGCTGAGGACGCGCCGGCGCGTCCTTCGACTCGCAAGGGTTAAACCAATTTTTACCAAACATTTTAAGTCAGGTGTGTGCCCAATCACTGATGAGTGGTTTAGAGCTGCCCTGCCCACTATAAAATACACACCTGGTAAGAATTGTCTTGGTGAAAAGCATTGTCTGATGTCATGGATAACGCGGGCAGACAGGTGGTGTGGACCCAAATGCAGGGAAACAAAAATGCAGTAAGGCTGGTGGCGGTGAACTCAAAAAACGTTTTGATAATCACTAACAAAAACACAAAGTACAACCAAAAGGACTGGGGATCAATAAGACAATGTTCAAACAAAACTTACTTAATCGGAGGAACTGGTACACGAGGGCTTGGACGAGACTTGACATCGACACTGACAATGGCGCAACAAGGAGTGAAAAGAAACTGGGAGCTTATATACACACACAGAGACAAGGGGTAACAAGACAATGAGGAACAGATGGGTGACACAGAAGGATTCAAGTTGGTGGATACACTAGGAGCAGTTACAACAGATGAAATCAATGGGTAATCACAGGAACACACTAGGAGGGAACCCACACAAAACCTAACAGTGTGATGTGCATCACGGCTCAGTCAAAAGAGCTGTCTGAAGACCTGCGAACAAGGATTGTTGATTTGTATAAAGTTGGGAAAGGATACAAAACCATCTCTAAAAGTCTGGATGTTAATCAATCGACAGTCAGAGAAGTTCTCTACAAATGGAGAGAGTTTGGCACTGTTGCTTCTCTCCAAAGGAGTGGCCGTCCACCAACGATGACCCCAAGAGTTCAGCGCTGAATACTCAGAGAGGTAAAAAAAAAAAAAAAGAACTATAGAGTGTCTGCTAAAGACTTACAGAAATCACTAGCACAGTCCAATATCTTTATGAATACATCAACTATATCTAAAACTATGGCCAAAAATGGTGTTCATGGGAGGACTCCACGGAGGAAGCCACTGCTGCCTAAAAAAAACATTGTTGCTCATTTAATGTTCGTAAAAAGGCACTTGGACACTCCACAGAAGTTTTGGCAAAATATTTTGTGGACTGATGAAACCAAGTTGAATTGTTTGGGAGTAAAACACAATGTCATGTGTTGAGGAAAAATGGAACAGCTCATCACCATCAACACCTCATCCCCACCGTGAGGCATGGTGGAGGGAGCATCATGATTTGAGGCTGTTTTGCTTCCTCAGGGCCTGGACAACTTGCAATCATTAATGGAAGAATGAATTCAAAACTTTGTCAGGTAGGTTTTGCAGGAAAACCTGAGGCCATTTGTCAGGGTAGAAGCTAAAAATAGGATGGATGCTGTAACAAGACAATGATCCAATACACAGAAGTAAATCAACTTCAGAATGGTTTCAGAAGCGCAAATTACACTTTCTGGAGTGTCCAAGTCAAAGTCCAGACTTGAACCCCATTGAGATGCTATAGCATGACCGAAAGACAGCGATTCATGCCAGACATCCCAGGAATCTGACTGAAATACAGCAGTTTTGTAGAGAAGAATGAACCAAGATTAGTCCTGATCAATTTGCCAGACTGATCTGTAGCTACAGCCAGGAAGCGTCTGGTTAAAGATATAGCTGCCAAAGTTTGGGCCACAAAATATTAAATGTGATGGTTCACTTACTTATTTTCCCCCTTCTGTCACTGTTTGCATACTATCCTCATTAAAATATGAAAACCTATAAATGTTTGGGTGGTTTTAGTTGAAGCACACACTGTTTTTTTTAACCTGTGTGATTTTAACAAAGATCCGCTCACATTTGATGGTGATTTAATGCAGAAATGTGAGAAATTCCAAAAGGTTCAGATATCTTTTCATACCACTGTAACTATGGCCATTATGCGGGCTGAGGAACACTCAATTATTATTTTTTTTTTGTTGAGGTACACCTTTTAGAGTGACTCGATTTATTTTTTTCCTCACAACATTTGGAAAATACTCACAAGGTACAGATGATGCCGGCATGCACAAAAATGTTTTGACATCTGGAACAGATTTTACACATTTTGATGGTTCTGCCAGCAAATGAGTGAGTTTTTTGCTCTTCCCAGTGGTAGATCAGGAAAGTATTGCTGCATCTCCATTGTTGCATTTGCTGAGGCATTCCTCCTCAGGAAAAAGCTGCCACTGGATGAAGACTAGATCAAAGATTCTAGCGCTGTGTTCTTGTGATTTATACTTTTCCCATAACATAAATTGCACACGCAGAGTCACTGCTCGCCTAGTTCGCTGAGGATTTTGCACATCAGACGTGCATTTCATACATAAACTGATCTGGATTCTTATTGAAACACCCGCAATATGCCTTACCTCACAAATGCTTTATGTCCTGCTTACACGAGCTCGTAAACCAGGACCACCCAGGAGATGACGGCAATTGAAAAATCTATTAAATTCAACATTGTGAGTACTTGTGCATGGCTTTCTCTATCAATTCTATTCAGAACCACCACAGGCAACATGCACAGTAAGTAATCTTATGCAACATGGCACACACTGTTGCCTGTGGCACCAGACCCCAGAGGCCCATAACTCTGCTGGTGACACGGTCTCTGTTTTGTTTAGTGTGACTTTGGTTCAGTTCCTTGATGTGTATTGTTTATGTCATAGTTCGTGTTCTGTTTCCTGTCTTGTCATGGTGTTTCCCCATTCATGTCACCCGTTGTTGCCTGCTGCTTGTGTGTCTGCCAATCAGCTGCCTCTTATGTCATTCACTGGTTTCTCATGGTCTCGTTCCCCGTCTGTGTATAATAATTTTTTGTTCAGTCCTTGTCAGTCTATTGCCAATGTCATGCTACTTACTTCTTGTGTCTTGTTCTGTCCAGTTTTACATGTAAGTTTGTTACTTAATTTTTGTTTGCTCTCAGTAGTTTTGTGAGATTTTTTTTTTTTTTTTTTAAATTAACACGATGTTTCTAACTAGCTACAGTTTTCTTCGTCTGGGCATTTGTCTTTTCTTGCAGCTGGGTCCATTGCCTTGTTTCCTCACCCACTCACCCGTCCCCAGTGTTGTCACAGATTACTTAAAAAAGTAATTTAATTACTGATTACTGATTACACCTCAAAAAAGTAATCTAGTTACTTTACCGATTACTTTATTATCAAAGTAACTAAGTTACTTTAAAAGTAACTTATCAGTTACTTTTTACCAATGTTTCTCCTTTTGCTGCCTCAACATAAAAATGACAACAAAAAAATGTCATCACATGTAATTGAATTTTTCACATAAGGCTTAATCTTTGAGTTAGCGGGGGTTTAATTAGTCGGAGTTGATTTCAACCACCATTGACTCTGCGCTAGCTTAGCCACCCTGGAGCCCTGAAACTAACAAATAACTGACAAACTGCACGGAATTTGTTCAAATCAACTCCAACGACTAAATAAACCTCCGCTAACTCCAAGATAAAGCCTAATGTCAAAAATTCTGAACTACCTTTTCTGAAAGACCTACCTGTTAAACTATTGTTTATAAAAGTTGTAAAGCAATAAAACAAACAACAAAAATTAATGAAATGAACAAGAATCCAACAACGTACTTCATAATGGGTCAAAATCATTTTTCAAGCAGATCTATTGACTAGCACCTAAGACACTAGCTTTTGCTTTGCTAAGCCAAAACTACACCTGTGGAGGCAAGATGGATATTTAGAATTTCTGTAAACCTAAGGTTTCAAACGCAACCAACAACAACTGAGCTTGAACAGTTTTATATTTATGTATATTTACAGTATTGGCCAAAAGTTTGGCGACACCTCAAAGGTGGATACTTTGAAGAATGTAGAATATAAAAACCTGTTTTCAGTTATTGTTACGGGTCCCAAAAACTTGAAATCCCGGATAACAAAAAGATTTGTTTGCAGTGTCTGAAAAGCACAGGCAAAACAGTAAAGGAAAGGAGACACGAACCAGTCTGCTCTCAGTTTCCTCTCTTTATAACAAAATTTTCACTTTTAAAGTGCATGTCAAAAATCAAAATTATTTTCATCTAATTTCTAAATTCCTCAAAACAGAAAATAGCATTGCTATCATTTAAGTGTTTTATATAACTCAGAGTTACATGCTCCAGTGTGATATCACATCGACTAAATAAATGAGGCATGTAAAACAAACATACTTTTAGGAAAGGCATTTTGCAAGGAAGTTTTCTTTTTTTTTTTTTTTTTTCTATGAACAATGACTGTTAAGAACAATTCCTTTTTTTTCACATAACATATCAACACATGCACATTACACACACTAACAATTGTTCTTAAGGATTCAAGTCAGGGGTGGAAATATAGTTCGCTCTATAATATTGTGTTCAACAATGGACGTTAGCCGTTAGCTAGCGCGCAGCTAACATTAGCGCTTGAATTCACTACTAAAGTTCGCTAGTAAAACGCAACTCTTTATGGTGTAAATTGATCACCTTAATGTCTTTAAGTATTCATGAGTCCTAAAATAAAGGTGAAGTGCATTCCAAACATTTACTAACCTGAAAAGCACAGGCAAAGCAGTTAAGGAAAGGAGACACGTACCAGTCTGCTCTCATCCCAAGTTTCCTCTGAAGGGAGGGGGTGAGCGAGTTCCCTCACGTAACTGTGAAATTGGGTTCAACGTCTTTTTAACTTTATGGTTCCGCTCTTTTGTTCCTACTTACTTTTTTTCCCCTTCTCAAACTAGATATCAGGGTTAATTTCACATACATATATTTTTGTATACAATTTTTCCAGAAATAATATAAAAATATTAAATCACCATATTTGTGACCACACTTTTTTTTTCAAGTGCGTCACATTATTTTACTTTTTTTCACATGTTCGTTCATAGTTTTGATGTATTCAGAGAGGATTTACAATAGTAGTGAAAATATATAAAACGTAAAATGTTTAGGTGTGTCCAAACTTTTGACTTTTGTTTGTCATCAACATGCTTTACCCCCAGCCCCACAAAAGTAAAACTCCGCCTATGGTTACAAACACTGACAATAAAATGTGCATAAAGGCTGGTTACAAACTGTAGAAGTGCTGGCTGTCTTGTTACCTGTAGGCTGTTTCGAGTTTTGTCGCATTGTACTGTATTTCCCAATGCTTCTTTGTTGATTTAGCGACCGACAGTCTTTTTCAGCCAGCGTAAAGTTTGCAACGCACGGAGATATTTTTGTCATCTTTACTGGACAGAAATATGAAGGATTAGCTGTATTTCCAGTGAGCAAAGGCATCCATTTGCGGTATATATTCTGCCTTTCACTGTGAGCCTCGCTGCCTTGTCAGAATGCTATGTTGTTGACCGCTGTGGCAGACAGCGCTCAGCCTCAAACAGCACCGTAATACACGTGACCCGTTTTTTTTTCCCCGATGAGAAATGCTCTTCGTACATGACTACAGTATTCTTAATTCTACATACATTATGAGGCAAAAACAAAATAGTAACGTACAGGCACTAGGGAAACTAACTTTAATCGGATGACTGGCTTGGAAAAATGAACGCGTCAGATTACTCGTTACTGAAGAAAGTAATCAGATTACAAGTAACGCCTTACTGACAACACTGCCCATCACAAATGAAAGGTGTAATTGAGAGGCACAAAATAACATAGGTAATAATCCATCAGATGTACATTTGGGGTGGGGGGGGGTGTCAGTCGGATTTCAGCTCTTATATGTTGCTATTTAAATGGTTTGTGTGTCGGGTGAATGCTGGTTCATGCTACGTATACACCATAATACTGTTTTTTCGTTGAATTTACAGTCTTATACTTTGCTTACATATACAATGCTTACGCCTTCAATCTGGCTCTGAGTGACGTTGGCATGTTTCATCCTCTGATTGCTTGAGCTAAATAGTCTCATTGTCTTCACAGACATTAAGAAAGCTCGCAAACAGTTTGCTGATGACATGTCAACAAAGCACATGGATTACTGGAACCATGTCCTATGGTCTGATGAGACCGTCGGGCTTTCTTGTGTACCGTCTTCAGAAGAGGCTTCCTCCTGGGGTGACAGCCACGCACACCAATTTGATGTAGAGTGCGGCGTATGGTCTGAGCACTAGCAGACTAACCTCCCCACCTCTTCAATCTCTGCAGCAATGCTGACAGCACTCCTGTAACGAGTCCCATGAGGTTTTGGAGGGAAAATGACAAGCAGTACTAAATTGTGACATTTACAGATGTACGTTTTTTCATAGGGGTGTACTCACTTTTATTGCCAGGGGTTTAGCTATTAATGGCTATATTTTGAGTTATTTTAGGGGAAAATAAATTAACTCTATTATATAAGCTGCCCACAGACTACTTTTCATTGTGTCAAAGTGTCATTTTGTCGGTGTTGTCCCATGAAAAGATATACTTAAGTATCTGCAGAAATGCGAGGGGTGTATTTACTTTTGTGATACACTGTATCTCCAGACAGAAGGCGGGGAACACCCTGAACAGGTTGAAAGCCAGTCTCCAGGAACTCCACGGAGGAAAGCCGGAGCTGTGAAGTGGACGTACTAACCATTGACCGAGTGCAGCCTTCATAATAAGAATCATTTTTAAACAAGAATAACTTAGAAAAAGCCTTGCTCTATATGAACTGACTACCCAGGTTGCTGCGGTCTAAAAGCGGCAAAACATACCAGTTGTTATCTGTGTCCCATACCAACAGTTCATACTGGAGGTCACTATTTGATAGGCTTACAATGATGATGCTTATACAGGGGTTGGACAAAATAATGGAAATGACAGGGAAGTTCGATTTTGAACCCCAAGACAAGTGGCAATCAATAGCTCATATAAGAGAAAGAATCAAACTCAGCCAAGGATTACCTGCTTCGAAGGCTTTATAAACAAGATATACTGTATATCGAGGGTACAAATGGTGTGATTCAGTCAAGTGCTGTGATCACGCAGAAGTACAACGAAAATACACAAGTCAAGGTTTTATATGCTAGTTGAAAGAGCGTTGCTTACTTTGAAAAAAAACATACTATGAAAACATAAGTGAAAGGTATTACTGCACAACTCTGGTGATTTTCCACAGGAAAACATCTTGAGTTGACCTGAGTTGAGACCTTGGAAACTAGCTCTGGCTGGTACAAGAGGGAGTCAAATCAGATAAGGCAGTCAAACAGATACACACTGTAGAATGTTCAAAGGAATACATGGGAGCCCATGAACATGGATACAGTCTCACATGAAAGCATAAAAAAACGCATATCGTTTCACAGCAGTTAATGATTGTTTTATAAGCATGCATAAAATAGAGTCAATATGATACACAGTCAGAAACAGTAGATGAATTAGATGAAGTTCATGTCGTGGGCACAGACACGGAGCTCCGCGTACGCATAACACGCACTGCGCGTAGGGCACCAACTCTGCCTGAAGGGGCACAAAAAAAAAAATCAAGTTTGTAAAAAATCCAAAAAAATAGTAATTGTAATAATAACAGCAATATATAGTATTTAAAATAAAACTTATAACTGATAAATGCAAGTAATACAAGTATAAGTAACATAGGCTCATTATTTACACACAAAAAAAATCTCCTGTGCGGCCCTCTTTGCCTGGTACACCAGACTCTCCCTCTCAGACTCACCGCTGTTCCAGCTATTGAGTCTGGCCACCATTCAGCGGATACAATTTGCAGGGCGGAGCAAGCCACAGCAAACAGACAGCGGAGTGGACCAATCAGCGACGGGCAGACGTGACGTTAGTAAAACGACGAAGGCAGGACGAGGGACTTGCGCGCGAAAGGAAACATACGAGGAGAGCGGAGTTTATTTAACATGGCTAGCGCGAGACAAACTGTTGTCAATGACTCGTGTCTCAGTGTTTGAAAAATACAGGGAGAACAGTCTGGCCGTACCAGGCAACGGCTCTCTCGTCAGTCTATCTTTGGTGCCCACCGCCCATTTCCCTAGTGGTTTGCTCCATTATGCTTCAGTAGCAAATTTGGCAGAAGTTTATTCTTGAAAGGAAATTTCGGCACAACACCGGTTGTTGCGCTCACCTTCTTGCTGCGCAACCGTGGCGACGAGCTTCGTAGTCTCCCGTCTGATGACGTCTGTGATCGTGTTGGCATCATATTGATGTTTTCGCCGCTGTCTGACGGCTGTCGACACGAACGCATCATGGACCGAGATAAACAAACCGTGCTGCTTTAGAGATTTGCTGGGCACACAGCAACTACTAAAATGACCGGTTATGTTCTCTGTTACTGCAACCAACCGCCACACATGCCTTCACCATTTTGATTAATCAATGTTACCGATTGTCAGGAAGGTTCTTGAGTTCGTTTACTAGGCGGTGATTCCTTAGACAAGCAGAAAAACACGCAGTAATAGGAGAAATGTACGTAGCGGTAATATGTAAACACGATGCGCTGACGGACAATATGGCGGCACGAGTCGGGGGGCGGAGTTGTGACGTCACGTGATTGGGGTGTACAGATGCACCACGACTGATGGTGGGTATTAGCAGCAGGAGGTCCAGTTTATAGAGATGCAATGGAGTGAAGAAACAAGAGGAGGTCCATCTAGCCAGATGAGACGGGGGGGGCAACGAGGACGTCCATCCAGCCAGGGGTCAGGATAGTCAGGAGGGGGGAAAGGGGACACCGGGTGACTAGTGATGAAGAGACTAGTCAACTAGATATTAGAATTAGAAAAAAGAAATAAAGTAAAGATAAGTGGTAGGTAGAGTGAGAAACAGGGGATAGGACTCAGTGGCTGTACTTCCCCCAGCATTATAGCTTCTAGTGCAGCTTAGACTGAACTGTGAGTCTAGTGCGATTTCAACTAGCCTGACCATAAGCTTTGTCAAATAGGAACATTTTTAGTCTAATCTTAAATGTAAAGACTGTGTCGGCTTCTTTAATCCTAGCTGGAAGCTGATTCCATAAGAAAGGAGCTTGGTAGCTAAAGGCTCTAGCTCCTACTGTACTTTTAGAGACCCTGGGAACTACCAGTAGACCTGCATTCTGAGAACGGTGTTACGCCCCGGTCTAGGGGTTTCAGGACGCAACATGGGGTGTGCTCCTCCCGTCAAACCCTCACCCAGAAAAGCCAGTGAAAACGAAAAAAAAGTCAAGAGCAGTTTCTTTATTTGGCTCAGAGGGAGACAGTCGCCAAAATAACAAACAAAACAATCTATGAAAACCCTGTCTTCCCTAACAAAACTAAAAAAGGTCAAATTAAAGACATTTCCTTTACCTACCTCCTAGCAACAAAAACAGGAGAAAACTGTGCAAAACAAAAAGGCATCTCCCTCCTACATTACTGCTCAACTATTTACAATATGTACAAAGATTATTCGAAACAGGAATCACTGCTGAACCGACCACACGAACTGGTGTTTCTGAATGTTGGTCTGGCTGGCGAGGAGGACGAGTGCTGGTGGCAAGCTTCTTAAATAGGCCAGGAAGTCCACACCTTGGCCAATGAGGGGGCACCAATCAGGGGTGGTTGAATCAGCAGGACCTGCACCTAATTCATTCAATCAGCCACCAAACTCACGCACACATACAGTGGAAAAAGCAGTAAAAAGAACAATTGACCCACAGGGTCATAACACCCCACCACTTAAAAATCGGACATTTACCCCCCAGTATAAATGTGCGATTCAGAGTGCTCGGGATAATGTTCTGTTGGGGCGGTATGGAACCAGAGCGTCAGTGAGATAAGATGGCCCCAAACCATTAATGTTCTTAAATGTAAGAAGGTGGATTTTAAATTTAATTCTAAACTCGACTGGAAGCCAGTGAAGGGCCAGGAGCACAGGGGCGATGTGCTCTCTTCTATTAGTTCCTGTTAAAAGTCTTGCTGCTGCGTTCTGGACTAGCTGAAGACCTTTTAGAGAACTTTTAGGACAAGATGCAAGTAAGGAGTTACAGAAATCAAATCTAGATTTGACGAATGAGTGAATTAATTTTTCTGCATCGTTTTTAGACAAAATATTTCAAATTTTGGCCATGTTGCGCAGGTGAAAAAAGGCTGTTCTGCAGGTTTGTTTAATATAAGCTCTAAAGTCTGGAATGATAAGGATAAGGATAGGAGTACCCTATGGAAACTGCAGTTGGTTATAACACACAAAACATGGCTATAACAGTACAGTCCACAACTTTTTGAAATCATGCAAATATAATGGCTGAAATCAGGGGAGGGGAATGTCTATTTTGGGACATATTGCTTCATTTGGGCTCCAACATTCAACATTCAGCAGTTTCATTAAATTCAAAAGGGATCCTCCTGCAGTAAGGTACTGCAGTCAGATGCATAGATTATGAAGGACGGTGAGGAAAACGGTACCGGTACATCCAGCAAGCTTGCAGTCTCAGTCACTACTGCGTTTGTCGCCTCCTTCCCTCTGGCGACTGTTGTCCTGCACTCTGTGATTAGGACTGACATTGTCCCCAGAGTGATACACTGTGCGTCTTTGTGATTAGCCATTCAGAGTGGTTTGCATGCAGACCAAAAATTACACAATTCACCACATAATTCTACTGCACGGTGTGGGTCAATTACCATTTAAATCATTCCAGACAGTTTCACAGATTCGTTATGAGTACACATTTGTTTTCAAGTTTTTATTATTTTCTCATTGTTTTATTTTCTCAAATGATAGAGGCTAACTTCCATTTTCAACGCATCATCTGAGTCACGGAGCTCCCGGGCAAAGCAAAGGGCAGGAGAACAAGCTTTTACATTAACTTAGTCTGGTTCATGGACGTCACGGTGCGAAAGACACTACAGCTTGGTTTTGGAGCTGCAAGCTGTTCACGAGCTCTCCAAATATAAGCAAAAAAGAGCATTAATAACTACTGTTAAACCCCAATCAATCACTTCATCCTCTGTGCCGCTTTTGGTTTGTCTGATCACTGTTTTAATCTACCTAATACCAACATAAATACTCAAACTCCAATGTGCAAAAACCTCTGGTGAAGACAATGAAAACTCAAAAGGCAAAACTGGAACTATAGGACTTTTTAACCCATCGTTGAAAATTCAGCTTTTCTGAAGAAGCGTGTTACGACAAAGATGTTTCACACATTCAACACAAGCTGCTTGTGAATTTCAGCTCAACATTCAACATCATCGTCCCTGAACTCCTCTACTCTAAGCTCTTCCATCTCAGAGTCTCCCATCATTTGCGAGTTGATCTACAGCTTTCTGATATTAGGAGGTGAAGCTGAAGAAAAGCAAGTCATCCACACGCACCATCAGCAAAGAGGTTTCTTTTTTTCATTGCTTTTGTCCCTCTACACAAACGACTGCACCTTAACGCATCCGGCTGTCAAATTATGAAAGCTTTCAGATGACACCACAGTCATCAATGACAGTGACAAAGCGGCATATTGACAAGTGGTGGAGCGTCTGTTGCTTACCCTTCAACGTAAACCACTTGTTTTCAAGCAGTGTTGTTTTTAGCAGCCCTTTTATTTTCGACTTGGCTTTGGGACAAAAATAATTGTTAGTCTTAGTTGTATTTTAGTCATTTCAAAATGTGTTTCTGTAAAATTCAAAAGTTTTAGTCCCAAAATATATAAATAACTAAGAGTTTCCAACAATTTCAAATGAACATTGACATATTAGCACATGTTGTAGCGCAGGGGTCGGGAACCTATGGCTCGCGAGCCAGATATGGCTCTTTTGATGGCTGCATTGGACTCGCAGAAAAATCTTCAACTTTAAAAAAAAAAAAAAAAAAGTTTAATTATGTATTTGGAAGGGCGCTAGGACCTCGGGGAAAACCTAGCGGGCGTAAGGCCACAGGGGAAGCGTTAAAGGGATCTTGACAAGTAAGTTCTTAACAAGTTCTTAGAAGATAAATGTTAGTATGAGTTATAATAATTTGATATTAAAACCCCTCTTAATGTTTTCGTTTTAATAAAGTTTGTAAAATCATTTTAAGGGATACATCGCCATTCTTGTTACGTCACAGGGCTCGTTGCTGAACTTCCAGCGTGTCATTCATTAGCTACCCCAACATGTCATCGGTTCTGCCCTTCCAATTTGAACCAGATCGGAAAAGTTAAGAGCAGGACAGCACTGTCGGTCATTCACAAGACGAGCAGCAAGGGCAAAATGCAGAAAAGGAAATACAGGACCTGGTAAGACAACAGTTGGGCAACACTGGTGATATGCTCGCGGCAAGTGCGTCTTAATGACAACGGAGCAAGAGAGTGCATGCTGTTGAGAACTCCGGTTTTTGTTAGCAGATCTTCAAGGTAAGCTATTGCGTTTTCAAACTTATCCTAGTATAATTATGTAGATTGTTAGCATCCAGAGCTGTCAAGTGCTTTACATACAGTACAGGCCAAAAGTTTGAACACACCTTGTCATTCGTGCATTTTTATTGTCATGTCTATTGACATTATAAACTCTCACCGAAGGCAATAAAGCTATGAATGCACACGTGTGATGGTCAGGATCGGAGTGGTGTCGTGGCTATCCTCATTAAATTCGTCATCTGGATCGAGTGTCCTCCATGTCTTGTACATCCAACTCACGTTTAGCTACGTAAGTGTGGTCCATATTAAGTGCTCGGTACGCATCAGCTGGCCACTGTACCATTGTGACGTGTTTGGATCAGTTTGAGTAGCAGCATCACTCATATTAGGTGAATACTGAACAGACACACCTACTGCATGATGAAATGACAGTAGAAGTGAATTATTAGCTTCCTCTGTAACTAGCGGTAAGGTTCGCCTACCGCTGTAGCGACAGGAGCGGCTTGGCTGCTTAAGAGCGCGGCCAGTGTCTTGTCTTTGGCGCTTCATTACTCGCATTTCACTCGATATCCGAGGCACGTTGAGGCTTTTTGTGAGGATGAACAGTTGGAACATCATTTGATTTTAGTCCTCACTTATATCCAGCCACTCCGGTGAGCTCTTTCATAAGTTGTCGTCTACTAGAAGCCTCGAACGCGGTAGGAGAAAAATGGCGAGAACAAAACCTTGGTCCTTGGAAAGTTTTGCTAGTCTGCCGGCATTTTCCCAAACCTTTCCCCTCTTCTTGTCAACGGGAAACCTGTGGAGACTCATGTCACTCCCCTTGTTTCCATTTGACTGGAAATTGCATCCACAAGCATCATATCATGGCATTTTACGTCGCGAGTTTAGGCAGCAATACGCAATTTTTGTACACGCTACACATTTGGAAACATCCCATTTACGTCATCACTCTGAGCCCGCAAAACATGGTGCCAATTATTGGTCAAAATATGTATTAAATATTATTAAAATATTGCCATTTTTTAAAAACATTTTATGTGTTTCTAACAACATATTTTAGTACTAGAGAACAATTGTGGTTCATTAGAGCCAATATGTATTTAAGGTCGAGGATCCCTTTAAAAAGAGCAACCAGTAAGGGCTGCTCGCCGCTCACATTTTTTTCTTTGGCAAGTCAGTGATCAGCCGACATTCAGGAGAGGTGAGGCAGTGGAGAACGCAAAAGTTGATGCGTGTGGCAGTC
Organism: Corythoichthys intestinalis; assembly: GCF_030265065.1. Taxonomy (NCBI): domain Eukaryota; kingdom Metazoa; phylum Chordata; class Actinopteri; order Syngnathiformes; family Syngnathidae; genus Corythoichthys; species Corythoichthys intestinalis. The sequence goes on from NC_080416.1 coordinate 31,558,909, forward strand.
GGTTGAAATAATAGCTATGCATCTGTAGCGTGGTGCAGACAGAGATTAAATGCTTCAGTCTGTTGCTACACATTCAATTTTGATTTATATTCATTTTTCTTGTACAGCTGAAACAAGAAAAAAAACAATGTTCGTCTCGCATTGCTGCACAGAAGGCTCATTTCTTATTCCTTATTCCTATATAATTATATTAATAAAGAGATACAAGTTTTTGTGACAAATACTTAACTTCTGCATTTTAGACGCTACTAGCAGTCACTCGCCGTTCGCTCGCCATTACGAACACATCTGCAGTCATACATATACATGCTTAACGATTAACATATTTCTGAACTATATTAACACACAGTACACATCACAATCATCCTAAAATAAAGCAATACGATAATATAAACAGTCAAATAATACTCTTTTTCTCACCTGAAACTAACAAAAAAAAAAAAATTAACAACAACATTTGTCTCACAGTCCTGCACAGGCGGCTCATTTCTTATTCTCTCTAAAATGCGAACACTTATTGCCCATGCACGCCAAGAAGCGAACGCTGCCCCCTGCTGGTTTAAAACCGTAACTAAAACAGTCTTTTCAGGTGAAATTTGCATGTATATTTTCCACAAACAACGAAATAAGATGAAACATTTTAAACATAGGGTGAATCTATCCATGGACACAACAAAATATTAACTATTTTAAGATGATCTAATTATTATTATTATTTAATTGTTGAGTTATTAAAAAGAATTCAGAGAATTATTGTACTTTAAAAGTGTTGAAATTACATAAAATGCTCATACTTCTATTATTAGTTTTAAACATATTGTGTGGCTCTCACAGAATTACATTTAAAAATATGTGGTGTTCATGGCTCTCTCAGCCAAAAAGGTTCCCGACCCCTGTTGTAGCGTCTACAAGGACAACAACAACCTCATGATGGTACTACACACTCGGCAGGAAAACAGTACATTATTTTCAATTAATTGCACACACCTGGACAGCATGAACTTCATATAAAAAAATAAAGTTGTCAGAGAGTTAAGTTAGAGGACACTCACCACGCTAAAATCAATACTAATGCTAACGTGAATTCTATGCTACCGCTATGAGTTACATTTACTGTATGATGATCATGCAGCCGAATTTGAACCACATCCTAAACCTCGGTGAGGGGAGGGAAGGAGAGGTGCAGACACATGATTGACATGACCCAAACACTGCTACAATGCAGGCTGACATACTACCCATACAATAAGAAAATGTCACGCATTGTTAACATATGACCAGAGGTGGGTAGAGTACCCAAAAATTTTACTCAAGTACTGTTACTTCTAAATAATATTATTCAAATTAAAATTGAAAAGAGTCATCCAAAAATTTACTCAAGTACAACACTGTGAGTAACTGCTTACAAAGTCTGATTAAAAAAGAATAATAATAGTACATTTTTTCCCCAGCACAACATCATGTGAACTATTATTTCATACTGTATTATAGCCCAGTGGTCCCCAACCTTTTTTTGCACCAGGGACTGGTGTGATATGGGACTTTTTTTTCAGTGACTGGCAATATGTAGCAGAAATTGATAGTAAATATAAAATAACACAACAGGGTTAAAAACCAATATTAAGTGCAGAGAAAATGTAACTCACCGTGCGCTGATTCAACCTTTTTTAACAGCGGCCCCTCCTAGAACTTGACGGCAAATAAACCTCTTCTCCAATCATGAAAGGTTTATTGGCTTTAGCAGGACAGTTCGCCACGTGGTATGATGCTCTCAGTGAATCCGCTTTTGTTGACTCATTTGCTAGTTTTTAGCCACATATTATGCAGAATGGATAGGCTCCTCTTCAGGCTCAGCAGATGGCGTTTTCCCCGTAAAAAAGCTGTCCAAAGACATCGCTGCCTGCAGCACATAGGCAACAGCAGCTAACGTTACTGCTCACATTGACTGACGCTGGGCTGCAAACCAAGGGCGTAGGTTTGCATAGGGACGGTAGGGACATAACACTAGCAACTTTTCAGGATGCTCAAATTGTCCCCACCAACTTTTAAGCAACCTTAGTTGCATTTTATAATGAGTTCAGTTCTATAGGTAATTTAGATTGCCTTCCCAAATGTTGTAATGATACAACTGACCCTACCATTATTAAGTGAATTATTTTCATTATGTTCAGATTTATATTTACCCCTTTTTCACTTGCTGATGGTGCTAGTCCATTTTTCCCCCTCAAACTCACTTTTCATTGACTGATGACTTGACCCCCACCCAACACACGCACTGACCTGACGAAAATACAACATGTCGCCAACATGCCGCCTCCTCCGCCCCCTTCAAAGAGGAGCGATATTAGAAGTTTTTTTTCAGCCAGCAGCAGCCACTGTAAGTAATGTAAAAAGACGTCAATCTTATGGAGGTGGGGAACACACCACTAATTGTACTACTGAAATTTTGCTACAACTTGCAGTAAAACTAATAGAGTGAGACCAATGGCGTAGGTTTGCTTAGGGACGGTAGGCACATAACACTAGCAACTTTTCAGGATGCTCAAATTGTCAACACCAACTTTTAAGCAACCTTGTTTGCATGTTATAATGAGTTCAGTTATATATGTAATTTAGATTGCCTTCCCATATGTTGTAAGGATACAATTCAGCCTACCATTATTATGTGAATTATTTTCATTATGTTCAGACTTATATTTACCCCTATTTTACTTGCTGAACGTGCTCGTCCATTTTTTCCCCCTCAAACTCACGTTTGATTGGCTGATGACCCACCCCACACGCACGCACTGATTCGACAAAGATATAACATGTCGCCAACATGCCGCCTCATTCGCCCCCTTCAAAGAGGAGTGATATTAGAAGTTCTATTTCAGCCAGCAGCAGCCACTGTAAGTAATGTAAAAAGATGTCAGTTTTGCATGGAAATTTTGCTACAACCTGCATCAGAATTTGCATAACATTAAACTGTGTGAATTTGCTAACCTGCAAAACTCGAGTACGAAGCTGCTTAGAGGGAAGTGTCCTCAACTTTTGTATGAGTTTTCTGCTAATGTTAATTAAACTGTGATAAATGTAGTGAACCGAGGTTTACCCCCTTCTACCCAATTTTTATTTTGTTTTGTTTATGTGTTCTTAAAGAAACACTTGGTAACTTTCCAGTTTTGGTCGATTTTAGCGACGCTGATAGACAAAAGCGGTAGTTTTTTGAAAACTGTGTTGACCATGAGGACCAGCACATGAGCGCATAGTGTGCACCCCGGTAGCAAATACTAAATGGACTGGTACCCCTCCCCAGCCCGGTGGTTGGGGATCACTGATCTAGTGGATGCATAATGCAACCCCAACAACTACTGCACCTTATAATGCAGTGCGCCCTGTAGATGAAAACAGTTTTAAAATGGGCCATACATTGACGGTGTGCCTTATATTCCGATGTGCCTTATAGTGCTGAAAATACAAGTAATTATACATACCTGGACAGCATGAACCGTATGTAAAAAAAAATAAAAAATAAAAAAAAAAAAGTTGTCGAGAATTAAGTTAGAGGATGCTTGCCATGCTAAAATCCATGCTAGTGCTAACGTGAATGCTATGCTAATACTATGAGTTACATTTAATGTGTGATGATCACTCCGCACAGAACTTTAAACGATAAAGCAACATTGCATATTCTGTCTTTTCAAGTTAATAAACTAATCTTATCACGTGTTTCAAAACATGCAAGCCTGGAATAAAGCCCAACTTTAAGATGCACATCCTAAAGACTGGTGAAGGGAGGGAAGGAGAGGCGCTATGGTTGCCAGCTCTCTGGAAAAAGCATAAGGGACACCTGATTGGTAGAGCCAGCTGGCCCGATAACCGGCACCCTTTAATAGTTTTATATGTGAAAAGTGATTTTTTTTTTTTTTCATTTTAATTAAAATATTATAATAATTTTACTCAAAACTGAATTAATTAGTTACATATTTGGTATAAGCACATGAAAAACATTAATTATCAGCAATGTATTTTTAATATAAAAACACTAGAATAAAATAAACAGCTGTCATACTAAATTTAAAACTGTATAATTTAACCCTTGAGGTCTTGAGCCTTTGTGTGGGTGCATTTTTGTTTTGAGCATTGCTTTTCTTTTTTAATGCTTTTTTTAAAACAGAGAAACCATTACTCTGAGGTAAACTTTTTTTTTTTTTTTAAACAATTTTGGTGCGTTCATGGTCCCCTCAGCAATAACAGTTTCACAAATGATCACCCCCTGACAGAACACCAAAATATAATTCAAATAGAGAAAATAAAGTATACAAAGAAGATCAAGAAAACAAATGGTTATCTTTTTGAACAAGATGGTTTTTTTTTTTTGGTTTTTTTTTAAATTATTTTTTTTATCGAGCTTCACTCAAACCTCTTCACTCAAACCTAGTATTGTAGTAAGTATAATAACGTTCGTTCTACAAATAAAACCCTATTTCCAATTTTCATGATAATACGGGACAATCCCTTGCAAGCTTAATACGGGACGTATATTTTTGTTTCTGAATGCCGGACGATTCCATTTTTCAAGGGACGGTTGGCAACCCTAAGAGGCGCAGACGCATTAAAGACATGACACAAACACTGCTACGATGGAAGCTGAGGTCCTACACGTAAAATGAGAAAATGTCACGCATTGTTAACGTATGACAGCAGAAACTATATCGCATTTTTGTCCAGCAGGGCCAAGAACGAAAAATGGTGTTTTCCATTTGGCAAAAAAAGCCACATGGCAAAATCCATTTGCTAAATGGCAAAATCAATTTTGCCACATGGCAAAAAAAAATGCTACATGGCAAAATCAATTTTGCCACATGCCAAAATTAATTTTGCCACATGGCAAAATCAATTTTGCCACATGGCAAAAAAATGCCACAAGGTAAAATCCATTTGCCACAGGGCAAAGTCAATTTTGCCATATGGCAAATTCAATTTTGCCACATGGTAAAAAAAATGCTACATGGCAAAATCAATTTTGCCACATGGCAAAAAAATGCCGCATGGCGAAATCCATTTGCCACATGGCAAAATCAATTTTGTCACATTGCAAAAAAATGCCACATGGATAAATCAATTTTGTCACATGGCAAATACAACTTTTGGTTCTCGCTGTCTCTTTTTTTTGTCTTGTCTTGTCAGACGAAAACTGGAATTCATTTTGTTATATTTTAGTCTCCCAAAACAGTTTTAACTCATTATCGTCACGTCATCATGATGAAAAAATGGTTTGTCGACAGAAGATCTTCGTTAAACGATTTTTTTCATGACTTGATTTTTGTTGCTTTTGCCTGGTACTAGAGTTCTTCTACTGGTGTTGTAGCGCTTTTTGTTCGATATTTGTTCTTCTTTTTTTGTATTTTTATTTTCTGTTTATTAAAGACTGTTGCACTTGTCCACAATCTGTTTCAGCTTGCAGTTCCCTCTTGTCAGTAAGCATAATGTTTGTTTAAATTGCTCTTTATAATACTGTTGGTGCCTGTGTGCATTGCCTGAGGCAGCACTGACCTTGTCTTTGTAAGGTCATCCAGCGAGGCTTCTCCCATACACTGCAGCCATGAAATTGCGTTTGCTCAGTGTCTGCAGGCTTCCCTGATTTGTGGTTCGACGAGTAAATCTTCCACAGTCAAAACATCACTCTTCCCCATAATCTTATTTTAAATTTGATCACTGCTGACTCATCAAGTGTATCCCTCACCGATGCGCTGACATATTGCAGCCGTTAATAGTTTTCTACAATAGTTTATCGGATGACTCACTGGCTGACTTTCAAGTTAACTCATTTCCAGATTCAAAAATGCCTTATTGTAATTTTCCAAATAAATGAACTGCATGAACACAGCACAGAATGGATTTCATAAACACTCACACTCTGATGACACAGCATCAAGAGAGATTGCAGGTTTGGTACTGGCACTGGGGGAATCGAGTGATCAAACAAGCAGTCTTCAGAAAGCAAGCGCGAATAGGCAAGCTCTCTCAAAGTTTAGCAGCTAAACTGAATATTTGTTGCAGTTTTGTATAGTCAAAAAAAAAAAAAAAAAAACATAAAAACATTCCCTATGTACGTATCTATAATTACTGCAAAGCAATGTTCCCTCTAATTTTTCATGTGTCTGAGCAGACACACTAGCTCCCTGAGCACGCTGCGGACCATGGTGAACAACATCAGATGTGTACACTGTGGCCACACACCAGTATCACGCCTGTTCAAAATCTTGGATCATAGCAAGTTACATGCATATCTGTCAACGTGACGCATGCCCTTACAAATTGGTGACTAATCTTACAATGTTATATATAGCGTGCAATATGAAACAAAAATAAAACTTCAATTTTTAAAATAATATGAATTTATTGGTAATATTGTAACATATAACCAGGTGCAATCAAAGGACAATCAATATCTTCAGCTATATCATGATTACTAAAATTTAACAGTGACTTTTGTTATAATTGTATGCACACTTTTGGCAATTTATATCATGTCTTTTGATGGCTGCACTTCATGGCACGTCAGCTCGCAATTCAGTCTGACTTGAAGGTGGTTCGTTAGTGTGTTCAGTTATAAATTAAAATAGGTCAATTGATAAAATGAACTTACCGATGCAATCTTTGAGTCAGGTAACATTTCTTTTGCTAATTCTGAGAAATGATCAGCAATAGTTGCAGGCAAATTGCGTTTAGCAATTGGCAGAATAAAATCTCCGCGTCCGTCACTTTTCATTCTGCAGACTTCATCTTTATGACAGTTTTTTTAATCTTACTTTTAAAAAGTAATTAATTAGTTACAAATTACTTCTCCCAATAAGTAATTGAGTTAGTAACTCAGTTACCTGAATGTAAGGGTAATTAGTTACTTGCTGAGATGTTAATGTAACCAGATGATGTAAAAATGATGTAACCTTTCATGGGTTTTTTTTGTTTTATTTTTGTTCGTTTAAAAAAAAAAAAAAAAAAAAAAAAAAAACAGTAATCTTTGCTGTTGTTGATGATGTGGATGTTTGGAAGTCATTTAATGTTGTGAATCAATTGTTAAAGTTATTAAAATTGCTCCCGTTTTTGCATTAGTTCCCTTCGGCCTACTTTTGACATTGTGAAAGTTTTAAAACTGTTTCATCATGTAAAGATAGATTCAAGTCAAGATTTTGCCAATTTAGGAGTATTTTAGATAAAAAGTTGCTTAGGTTCGCTAGGAAGGTTCACGACAACAGAGCCTTTCTGAGAAGTCTACTGCTTTAAAATCGCGGCTGTTTACTAACGCCGCCGGGTCCGTCATTTCACATGTAGTTCTATATGCATGTGATATCCAGGCATAGATGCAGGCTGTCGGCTACAGTCAGGAAATATTGGCGCAACCTAGCCTAGCATCGCGTTTGGTACAGCGTCACAACAAACATTCTTCCCTCTCCGTGTCTCTGACTTTTCTCGCGTCATTCAACCAACGTAGTAACGCATAGTAACTCTTTGACGAAACGATGACAAAATCCGAACGGAGAAAAAAAAACGTGATGAACGAAAAATGTACAGATTTTGAAAGTACGGCGTACACATTTAAAAATCAGTGATCACTTGTCCAAATTATGCCTAAACCGTACAACTTAACAGGTATGTACATGGCTTATTGAAAGAATGAAATTACAGCAGCAAATTTCATTATTTTACTTTAAATATAATTGATTTGGCCCACTTAAAATGAAATTAAATAATTAATAATAATTAACTAAATTATATCAGTTCTAAAATGAGATACTAATTAATACTGTAGTGCTTGCAAAGATTGGCAGCGGAATGTTGCTTCAGTAAATCGGCACAGGAGTCCAGCTCACTTTTTGTCCACCAATGGGAGCGTCGCATTGCCGAATAAAAAACACCAATAGGAGTGTCGTTCTGCCGTATCGAATGCACCGATCGGAGTGTCGCGCTGAACCATCACAGCGGCGCCGACAATTGTCTTAGTCGTGTTGCCGAATCGAACGCACCAATAGGAGTGTCCCGATGACATATTACAGCAGTGCCGACAATTGGCCTAGTACCGTTGCCGTATCGAAGGCATCAATCGGAGTGTCTCGCTGACACATCACTGCTGCGCTGAGTATGTCCAAGCAGTGCGCGATTGCGCGCAGCTTAGAGCGAACATTGCTGCCAAACCATGATTATCATCGAGTTTTTTTTTTAACAATCTTTTTATTGTTTAGTAACAGAAGTTAAATTTGGCATACATCCGTAGCAATGGGATCAAACTCACAACCTGTGTGACCGTGATGTATTAGGGGACAGTACACCCTGAAACAAAAAAAGGACCTAAACAGACAAAACAAAAACCACACACATAGACACAAACAGTACCTCAATAGTCATAAAAATATGTGATATGGCGATGTCTCCTGTAGTTCCTTCGGCTGTAGTTCAGCAGTGCCAAGTAGCCTGGTATGCATATACATGTAAACTTAAAAAAAAAAAATAAATAAATAACCTGTCCTGTTCAGGTGGTTGACACATAGAATGGCGATCTGAGTGTCTTATTGGTCTGAACAATTTTAATGTATCAAGTCGGAGTATGTTATTCTCCTATTGTGATGATTATTCATTGTGTTTCATTTATTCGGCGAAATCAACGAACAGGAAGGGGTAGTGGCGAGACAGAAAAGGAATTCGAAAAAGAGAGACAGACAAAAAAGAAAAACAAACAACAACAAGAAATACATTCAACGCCTACACTAACTATAAATATTGTAGCGCTATCGTTAGCACTTATATTTCTGGTTGACACCATGAGGGGGCTTGATGACCGAGAAGAAAAAGGAGGGGGGCGGGGTCAGAAAGAGATGTGATTAGGTGGAGTGAAACGTACACGAATTGGCAATGTGAGGTGTAGAACCCAGTATTGTGTAAGTCCCTTGTAAGTGTGGATGTGTTGACATCCTATTCTATGCTGCCTCATCCCTAGTCCTGGCACCTATAGTTTCTCTACTTGAGTGTGACTAATTGCACCCAGTCATGAATGAATCCCATCAGACGTTTGACAGTCCTAAATACAAGTGGAAAAGCTGCGCAGGGGCCCAGTGCAGCCTGTCTTCCTTCCCGCACCTCCAGCGAGGGGGCTACAGTCATCCCCCGGGACCATCCGTGCCCCCATTAGCCAGCCTTCAGGGAAGGGATGAGGGGACGCGCCACCGCACACCACGCCCGCCCACTCGGCCCACCAGCTAACGGCCCCCCCCAAACCGACACGGCACACCATGGCACCTCCACGGCCCACTAGATGCCAGGCAGTACAGGGTCCCCACCCGGGGTGGGCGACATCCTGCGACCCACCGGCGCCCGACCTGCGACCCGCGGCGAAACCCAAGGAGGATGCCCGGGCCAAAAAGAGAGGGAGAAGGCAGAAGCCCCCCCACCCCCCATACCAGCAGCCAGGCGAAGAGCAGGCCACGCCGTAGAGAAGAAGTGTGGGACCTACCAACCACCCTATTTCTGCGGTTGCCAGGTCGCTGACTGGCAGCCATTACCCAGCAACAAGAGGGCAGTGGGAACCCCGCATGGAAGTTCTTCCCATCCGCTCATACCTCCGCCCCTTGCCAATGCCTTAGAGTATTATGTATATGGTGTGTTAAAAGAGGTGCGGGAATGACGAGGTCTGCGGTGGGGAGGCACCTGTCATGTCAAAAGTTTACTTATAGTTTACATTTACATACAGTATGAATTTATGAACATTTGGGTCCAGTGGGTGAGGCGATCACATGTCAAGTTTTTATGACATCATTTCGCCAAGGGCAAATTTTCCTTTGGACTTTTGTATGAATGGGGCTTGTTACTACGGATACCTACAGTTCAGTTTGTAGATGGCTCTAACTGATCCACCATCGACGCTGTTCATACACCCAAACGACCGGAATTCTTCCGTGGTTTCTTTTTTGTTTTACACCCCAAATATGACCATTTGCCAAAAAACTAAATTTCAAAACGCCACTTGTCCTAAAATTTTTGTCCATATCACATCATTTCTACATAAAAAAAAAAATCAGGACGCTAAGGGGCGCAAAAGTTCAAATCAGTTTTTTGCTAAAAACCTAAGCTTCAGCCAAAATTTGCCAAAAACATACCCATTCGTTTCAAAAGGCCAAAATTTCCCATTCATTTTCAATGGCCCTATTCACCATTCATTTTAATGGCACAAAAACTTTAATACATTCCTATTGATTTCAAACCCAAGTGACTCAATATCAACAGGAAATTACCCCTAAATGCTCCAAAATCAACAGGAGGTGACCCGATATTAACACAAAGTGACTGCGAAATGACTCCAGATCAAAAGTAAGTGATCCAATAACAACACAAAGCAGTGGCACGGGAAGTGGGGTGCTGAAGGGTCTGCAGCATCTACTGGTGTTGTGGGGAGGCGTGTTTTGTTAGATTTGTTGCTTTTAAAGATATATAAAATATATATTGAAGCAATAGTGTATTTACCTTTGGGGATGAATATATATATATATATATATATATATATATATATATATATATATATATATATATACATATATATATATATATATACACATATTGAAAAAAGTTTTTTTTGTTGTTGTTAATGACATGGTCACCACCTGACACCTTGCTTGCTACCGAGTCATGTTGAATAAGGCGCTATTGGAACGGAAAAGTTAACTGTTGACAGAGGAGACGTTAACATGGCATAATAACGATTACCATTAGCGATTTTTTTCTTTACAAAGACAGTGACATTTTCTAAAATTCAATTCGAGGTCAAAAGTGAAGATGATTGTCCTTTAGTGTCTTCAAACAGGTAAGACATGCTTGCATTGTATCCGTATTATTGACTGTTGTTGCTATGGAGCTCACCCCCACAGGATCCAGGGTGGTCCCTAGGGCCACACGCCCCCCCATCAACCGGCCTTCAGGGATGGGAAGAGGGGACGCACCACCAACCCCACAGGGTCGCACCTCCGTATCCTTGGTCTGTCTCCGGCCCTGTTCGTCTCTTTGGACCGCGGCGGCTGCCGCTGCCCTCCTGTCACCGGGGTCGTCAGCGGGGCCTCTTGGAGTGCATAGGGCCTTGGGTGGGGATTGCTGTCCCTTGCCAGTGGGGTGAGTATCCCCTGGTCTCCAGCGCTTGGCGTAGCACCTGTTCAATGTGCGAGGTGGGTGCTCGGGCGGCTGCGGGAAGGATGGGTGGATGCGGGTAAGCCGGGGGTGGTCCGGGGCAGGGCTTGATCGGCGCCCTGGTGCTTCTCCCACCCTGCGGCCTGCGGTTCTGGCGGACAGGGCCACGCCTGCAGGAGCCTTCCTCTTAATTCAGCCGATTTGCATTATTAATACACGGGCGCTTTTATTTTCCAAAACAAAAACTCCAACACACGCTGTAGGTGAAAAAGAACATTGACTTTATAGTAGCCTAGTAGTAGTACATAAACTATCCAGCATGCGTGTGTACTGCCATGACAAATTTGGACCGAAACGGCTGCTTTTGTATTGGAAAAACTAAAAAAGATTTCTTAGCACCCCTGTGAGTGACTTCCAGCGCCCATGAGACGAAGTGACCCTAAATGCCCCTGAATCAACAGGATGTCACCCGATATGAACTTTCACTAAAGAAAATATTCAAAATAACAATAATAATTCTATATATTCAGTGGATTACCTTCAAAACAGCTGAAAAATTGGTAACATCGTTGACAGGTTCAGGGATGAATACATTTAAGTTGAATTGCATTATGAATTAAAAAATGCAACATTAGGAAACAGTATTTCTGTGTTTTTCTTTCCCCACATCACAATAAAAACAAGTTGTAAGGGAGCTCAACACTCTTCATTGAAATTGATTCATGGCTCACAAATGGACAGATATGGATTACTTTAAATCACACACAGAACCTCCCAGCTCATTTTTCAACACGTGATTTACTGAGGCGCTAACGTGTGCACTTCACCTTCATAAATATTGAACAGAGCATACAGTACATAAGTGTTGGCCGCTGCAGCTCTGATGAACAGTTCAATTCAGCAGATTAAAAAGAAAAACAGTATGCATCTACTTCTATATTTAATTAAGCCTTATGAAACACCTGGGTCATTTTTTATAGGCTGCAATTTGAACATTACAGAGTGGACAGTAACAGAGGGGACACTTTGTGCTAAAATTAGCCTTTAGCCTAGCTTTGCTTGCATAATAAGCACTCCTCGCTATTGTGGTTGCATTACGCATCTATAAAAGCTGTCCCACAGAAATAAATGAATTACGGCAGTTTGGTATGACATTGTTTTGGCCACATGGGTATTTTGAGCAATGATCTGCATTTTGAAGTTATTTAACTATGTTAGATCTGTTAATATCGTTTTTTATCAGTATGCTAAGACAGGACCATTTACTCCTGCTAGCGTAGCCAATAAGGAGCCCTGAAATGAATAAATAACTAACAAACTGCACAGGATTTGTTGAAATCAACTCTACCGACTAATTAAGCACCCCAAACTCAAAGATTAAGCCTAATGTCAAAAATTCTCAACTTCGGCTGTAACAGAGTGGACAGTGACACTGGGGACGAACCAAAAAACCTTAAAAAAAGAAGAAGAAAAAAAAAATATATATATATATATATATATATATTTTTTTTTTTTAAATTAAAAATTTAAAAAAAATATATGTATATTTTTTTTTAATTCTCTTTTTTAATTTAAAAACAACACATTATTAAAGATTGTTTATTTGGACAATAAAATCATAACTATTTTGGAAATTTTTCTACTTATATTTGGGGGTTCAGCTATTGATTATTTAATTAAGCAACTGATTAATCTATGGATGAATTCGATTAATCGAGCAAATGGATAAGAAGATTTTAATGTATTGCAGAATAATTTTAGGTGAAGTAAAACAAAGAGACCATGTGTATGCTTGGTTTAAAATCTAAATTAACCTGCACATCCGTTGGCGACAAGATTGCACTTTTAAAACAGCATTAAATGCGAATACAAAATAAAAAAATTAAAAAACCTTTGTGTTTCTTTAAATTATACAGAATGGCATTTTCATTTCACAAGAGCAATAAATGTATTTAAAAATAAATTAAAAATACCTGAGTTTTCCATCAAATGGTATAAAAAAATGAGGATCTAAGTTTTAAGTTTAGTGAGTTTAAATGTCTAATTAGTCAAATTGATATGTAATTTTAGTAGATCATAATAAATTTGCATAGCAAAAGTCTGCTAGCTTAAATGATATAAAATGCTAACTTTGAAAAAAAAAAAATTTTCTTTTACAATTCTCTTAACAAATATTTTAAACACATTTTCACACAATAAAGTCTAAATATGCCTCCAAACTAAATTACAAAAACAAACATATTAGCTCAGTGTATCCAGTGTATCCTCACAAATGAATAAAACTAAATGTGACTTTCAAAACAAACCATTGCAATGCCAATCTAATTAACCTTGTACACGGTGAGCATTTTTTTGTGAAATTAGTGTTTGATTTTTCAATGAGTATTTATAAACTAAAAAAAAAACAGTTCAATCATCCCTTGTTGCACACCTTTTTATTCCTAATTAATCAAAGGATTATGTCATGAACTTTCTCCCAAAATTCTGACATTTTTCAAAGTGTCATACCAACTAAAGTTGAAGAATTTCAAATGCCAAATATGGAAAACGCAAATTGCTCTGTAATTTTAGTAGATTATAATAAATTTGCATAGCAAACGTCTGCTACTAAATGCTACAGATTGCTAACTTTATTTATTTATTTATTTTTACAATTCTCTTAACAAATAGTTGAAACACATATTCCCACAATAACGTCTAAATATGCCTCTGAACTAAATTACAAAAAAATGAAGGCTGATGTTCGCCGAAACATGTCAAATAATTAAAGCAACCTAAAACCATTGTCTGGGTTAAAAGAAAAAATCAACTAATACAAAAAACGTATTAACCCAAACAAAAGCTTAAAACCTTATTTTGGCCTGAACAAGGAGCAGCTGGATTCAGCGTAGACGAGTTAAGTCAGAATCACTAGTGCCACCAGAGGACATTGTATCCTCCCAAACCATTACAATGCCACTCTAAAAAAACGCAACATTGAAGCAGCAAAATTGAATTTGAATCCATTTTCTAATCGAATTAATCGTTACAGCACTACTTATATAACTGTAATTTCGGACGAAAAGGCGCACCTGACTATAAGCTGCCACCTACCAAATTTGACACGAAAATGGCAATACGCTCATAGATAAGCCGCAATGGACATTAAATCGCAGCTGTCCTTACTGAATTATGAGAAATTTTCACCAAAAGATATAAACCAGTAACACTTTATTTGACAGCAGTGTCATAACACTGTCATAAGACCAAATGAACTACCATGAAGCTGTGAACCAATTGGGTGGAAAGCTTCATTGCTTCAAGAAACTTCATTTTGCCATCACTGGTCCCTTGGGGGAGACAGTCAACCTCTGCTGCTACCTGCTGTCATCACTGTTGTTGTCCAACATGCCTCCTAGCATGTATTGCGGCGCTACAGATGTAAATAACATTCATAATTATGACATGACGCATGAAAGATGACATTTAGTGTCATCTGGCAAATTATGTCACTTTTGAATGGATGTAAAAGAGTCGAGGTGGACATACCGTAAATGGAGTTAGTGACAAAATTTGCCGGGAAACACTTAATGACATCTGTCATCAGCATTCATTAATTCCCATGATGGTGTCATGTCAAAATTATAATGGTCTTATGACAGGTCTTTGCTGCTGTCAAATAAAGTGTTACCTATCAACCCTAATAAATCAACAAAAAACCCGTACTGGACTATAACCCACAGGATTCAAAATGAGGTGAAAAAGGTAGCTGTTTATAGTCTGAAAATTACGGTAGTTATTTTATAAACTAAATTTGAATGAAATACGCTGCGGATATAGCAAAATTCCATAACAACATTCATAGACTTCATAATGTATTGACGGGACACGGTGCATGGGGCCGATTTAAAGGGGGTCTATCTTCGTCAAAGCTGACCTAGTGGAAACACAGACAAAGAGCTTTTTCCATTGAAAATTCTTGCGAATAAATGCTTAAATCCCTGAATTCTTTATAGATATGGACGTAAAACAGTCTCGATTCTTGGTTAAAAGTAGGGCTGTCAAACGATTAAATTTTTTAATCGAGTTAATCACAGTTTAAAAATTAATTAATCGTAATTAATCGCAATTCAAACCATCTCTAAAAAATGCCATATTTTTCTGTAAATTGTCCTTGGAATGGAAAGATAAGACACAAGACGAATATATACATTCAACATACTGTACATAAGTACTGTATTTGTTTATTATAACAATAAATCAACAAGATGGGATAACATTATTAACTGTTAAAGCGATCTATGGATAGAAAGACTTGTAGTTCTTAAAAGATAAATGTGAGTAAAAGTTATAGAAATTTTATATTAAAACCCCTCTTCATGTTTTCGTTTTAATAACATTTGTAAAACTTTCAATCAAAAAATAAACTAGTAGCTCGCCATTGTTGATGTCAATAATTACACAATGGTGCTGAAACCCATAAAATCAGTCGCACCCACGCGCCAGCTGAGGGTTGACAAAACACCCAAAAACACAAGTAACAAGTGCACATAACACTGTGCTGTCATTTTAATCTGTTTGAGCCGGGCATGTGCGTTAAATGCGTCAAACATCTTAACGTGATTAATTTAAAAAATTAATTACCGCCCGTTAACGTGATAATTTTGACAGCCCTTGTTAAAATCAAATAAAAAACGTGTGGTTAGTAGTTATTTTACGTAAATATTGCGAACTATGATGCTAGTCAGTAAGGAAATTAGCGGCTGCCATATCACAGACAAAGACCTTTTTTCATTGAAAACTCTTGTGAATAAATGCTTAAATCCCTGTATTCTTGATAGATGCGGACGTAAAACAGTCTTGATTCTTGGTTAAAAGCAAAAAAAAAAAAAAAAACGTGCAGTTAGTAGCTATTTTATGTAAATATTGCGAACTATGATGCTAGTCAGTAAGCAAATTAGCAGCCACCATATGTAAACGAAGAGCTTTTTCGTAGAAAATTCTTTTGAATAAATGCTTAAATCCCTGAATTCTTTGTAGAAATGGACGTAAAACAGTCTCGATTCTTTGTTAAAAGATAAAAAAACAAATGTGAAGTTAGCATTTATTTTACGTAAATATTGCGAACTCTGATGCTAGACAGTAAGAAAATTAGCGGCCGTCATATCACAGACAAAGAGCTTTTTTCATTGAAAACTCTTGTGAATAAATGCTTAAATCCCTGTATTCTTTATAGATATGGACGTAAAACAGTCTCGATTCTTGGTTGAAAGCAAAAAAAAAAACCTTGCAGTTAATAGTTATTTTACGTAATTATTGCGAACTATGATGCTAGTCAGTAAGCAAATTAGCAGCCACCATATGTAAACAAAGAGCTTTTTCTGTAGAAAATTCTCGTGAAAAAATGCTTAAATCCCTGAATTCTTTATAGATATGGACGTAAAACAGTCTCGATTCTTTGTTAAAAGATTAAAAAAAAAAAAAAAAACGGGAAGTTAGCATTTATTTTACGTAAATATTGTGAAGTACAATGCCAATGCTGTAGCGGCTAATTTCTCCTATTGATTTTTTTTCGCGTTTCAAAATGCATGCATGGTACGAAAAACATAATAGTTACCTTGAATCCTCGAACAAATCACCCCTGAGACAATCCATCCTGTTTGTATGCGGTACAGTTTTCATACTTTTTCCAACCTAAATCCAGCGTTAGATCGCTGCATTCGTGTGTTTGAGAATAACACCTTCTTATGTAGGCAAGCCCCCTGCTTTAATTTATTTATGTTGGGGATTGTGGGGGGGATAAGGGACACTTTACCTTTATCCTGCTCTACACCAAGCACTTTTAATGAGTACTGACTACGTAGTGTTGTTGGAACTCCAATCTGAATTTCGTCGTTATCCTGATAATGACAAATCAACTCTGAATCTGAATCTTGAAGGCGAGGCGCAGTGTATGACGGGTGTGACCCATCAATACACTTATGATGTCTATGCAATATTTTACCAGAAGTAAATTGAATTTAAATAACACAATTTAGAAGCCTGTACCCTTGAATTTGTAATACCCAAAAAAATATGTTAAATGAGTATTTGTCCAGCTTTAGTGAAAACACAGCTTCATTTATACTGGGGACGCAATTGGCACCCTATAAAATGGCCTGTTAATTCATTTGTACTCTTGGTTGATGTTGATGCAGACCATTTTCAAATGGTGTCGTCACATATTTTCACTTTAGCTCCCTCTCTGATCCTGACAGAAGGATGGAGCAGCTCCCGAGGCTTTAAGAACAGCACTGTGGGGTAGTGCTGAAAATAGAAACCCCATAACAGGACTGGGTACATAATGTGACATATGTTTTAGAATGTACTGTACAAATGCCAGCAATCTGCACAGTCCACAATGACATCATTCCTTTACTTTAGTTAATAACATAACTGGAATTATTCCTACAAAAACTTAACTTGCCTTTGTCTATAATTATATTTTGTTAAAAGACTTTTCTTTTTCTTCCTCATTTCTTTTAACACATCGATTGGTTAAAATTAGGGCTCTCAAACGATTAGAAATTTTAATCGAGTTAATCACAGCTTTAAAATTAATTAATCGTAATTAATCGTAATTAACCGCAATTCAAACCAATCTCTAAAATATGCCATATCTTTCTGTAAATTATTGTTGGAATGGAAAGATACGACACAAGACGGATATATACATACAACATACTGTACTTAAGTACTGTATTTGTTTATTATAACAATAAATCAAAAAATGGCATTATTAACATTTTTTTCTGTTAAAGGGATCCATGGATGGAAAGACTTGTAGTTCGTAAAAGATAAATGTTATAGTTACAAGTTATAGTAATTTTATATTAAAACCCCTCTTCATGTTTTCGTTTTAATAAAATTTGTAAAATTTTCAATCAAAAGTAGAGTTAATAATAATAACAATAAAAATATCAATAATAAGAATAAAGTGACCAAAGTCTGAGTAAGTTTTATGTGTATTTTGCATAGCTATTTTGATCGGGAATGCCAGTTCACTCTGCATTGTTGTTTAACTGTGTGAGAATAGGGCCTCATTACTACAGACTGAAGTGCTTTTCTCTTTGTGAACATTATTTTTTTTTGAGAGAGATAGGAATATTATTTTTGATGTGCTTTCACCAAATGATACGTTATGTTTGTTGTGAAGGAGTTGCCGAAGCTTATGCCAATAAACGGCGCGGTCCAATGAACGCCTGTGTCCACTCGCCTTAATAACATATATATCTCTGTACATATCTTACCCAAAATACATTAAGAGACACATAATTGCCACTAAAAGAAAGACAACTTACAAAAATATGTGTGGAGCACAAATAGCACAATGCAACAGCATAAACGTCTCTCAACTACTAATTCTCCCACTATTAAAAGGAATAACATTAGTATGGAACGGCGCTGCTCCCAAGTGGCCGGTGGCATTCTCATCCCTTTTAATGTGCATAAACGGCGTCATTGTAATCTGTTTGAGACAATGCGTGAGCAGGTCTTTCAGTGCATGCGTTAATTGTGTCAAATATTTTAACGTGATTAATTTAAAAAATTAATTACCGCCAGTTAACGCGATAAATTTGACAGCCCTAGTTTATATACTCAATAGTTTTCTTAGATTGTTTTGATTTTTTTAAAACATTTATCTCATTTGCTGGTGACTCACACGGATAAGAAAAAATTTTACATTTTGCAGTAACGTAATTGGCAGATTTGTTTCTAAAACTGACTTTGTATTTTTCTTGTTAGAAGCGAGCTGGAACTGAAAATGAGCTTCTGCCAAAATGTTTGACTGTAGTTGAAGTGGTGATTAGCACTGATGTCATTATGGATGTCTGCAAACATGCTGGCATCTCACATTGATTTCCATTCCTCTTTTCCTCTTTGTAGAAATACATTTCCTCTATTTCTGGCACACAAATTCCAGCCTGCACCTGTCTGCTCAGTGGGTGATGCCGCATTTTTTATAGAGTTGAGCAGAATATTTTTGGGTTTGTTTTATTCTTTCTGCTGTGAATTGGAATGACTTTAGCACTAGTAGATGTCCAATCCGTTTGAACTGGGAGGGATGGCAGTGAATGAAATGCCAGGCAATGAGTTCATCTTGGGGCATTTCACGTCATTTCCTGTTGATTTTCGGTCACTTCCTTTTACTTTTGGGGCATTTACAAGTCACTTCCTTTTGATTTGGGGTTATTGAAAAAGAAGAGACTCGAGAACGTCCTTAAATGAATAGGAAGTTACTCAAAATCAGCAGGACGTAACCTGTGAATGCCCTAAAATGAACAGGAAGTGATCTGTGAATGCCCACAAAAGACTGGCTGTGAATGCTCTGGTTTCAGTGCCTTTGACAGCACTAGACATCCAATCCAGTCAAAATTAATTGAATGTCTATAGCTGGGCATCCTCCTTGGGCTACTGTGTGGATTGCTGGCTGTATACTGTATGTTAGGTTTTGAGTTGGTTCCCTCCTAGTGTGTTCCTGTGATTACCCATTGGTTTCACCTGTTGTGCTCCTGGTGTATCCTCCAATCTGCATCCTCCTGTGTAACCCAGCTGTTCCTTGTTGTCTCGTTACCCCTTGTCTGCGTGTGTGTATATAAGGTCTCAGTTTCTTTTCACTCCTTGTTGCATCATTGTCAATGTCGAAGCCCTTGTGTATTAGTCCCACCGATAAAGTAAGTTTTGTTTGAACATTGCCTTTTTGATCCCTAGTCCTTTTGGTTGTACTTTGTGATTTTGTTAGTTATTATTAAAATGTTTTTTTGAGTTCACCGCCACCTGCCTTGCTGCGTTTTTTGTTTCCCTGCATTTAGGTCCACACCACCTGCCTGCCCGCCGTCCCTGACAGTATACCGGCGAGGTGTCGCACCCTCTGGGACGGGATCCTGTCCTGCACCGGGTTTAGTGGGCCGTGAAGGTCCTGCAATGTGCCGCGTCGGTTGGAGGTTTGCGACAGTGGCTGGGGTAATGGGGCGGGTGCGGTGACGTGTCCCCTCGTCCCTTACCTGAGGGCCAGTTAATTGGGGCACAGATGGTCCGGGGGACTGCCCTGGATCCCAGGGGGATGGCAGTTCTCCCCCTGGGTCGTAGGAGCTGCTCCAGCATGAGTCCGGTATGATTGATTCCGGCAGTCTGGCTAAAGGGTCAGATTCCTTCACCATGGTATGAAAACATCAGGGTTTCAAAACCACAAAAAATTTCCGTCATACCGTAGTACAGTATTAGCTATTTTTTATGTCCCAAATATGCAGCGAGAAATCTGTGGCTTGAAGGGAAAGCGCTCACTCCTCGCCCTCCGGTTGTTGCTCTGTCCTGTGTCTGTCGGTGACATTGCACCTGAGCTTCCGCCCCCCAAAAAAGACATGGTCACGACTCGCAAGTATGGGAGTACTTCAGCTACCAAAAAGAAACAGACGGCTGAAACTTAGAGGACGAAGTACAGCCGACATGCTTGCAGAGGATTGTTGCCAGGAGAAGCAACACCTCCAACATGATTTCACATATACGTGACCATCATCTGTCATTTTACACAAAATTTAAGGTAAGTAAACGCTGCCGTGAACATATCCCACCAGCATGTTTAGTGTGTCTAGCGATGGTAAAACAAATACTATAACGTAAGCTTGTTAACGAGGCAGAAAACGTGGCTAGTTAGCATGCCAAGACAGCTAACTAGTTTCCTCTCTACCATTAGCCTACTTTTGTAAAGTCTTCTGCCATTGTAAACATCTGTTCAAAATAACAATTTTATAATACAGGCTGTTATGTTTTTTTCTCTCTGGCAACTTTCTTTGTTGAGAGAGGGTGGGTTTGTGTGTATGATGTGTAAATAATGATACGAGTCATACACAAGCACTCTTGTTACTTGTTAAGTCGCTAGTATGGGAGTACTTCGGCTACTGAAAAAAATCAGACAGCAGTGGCTTATAGGATTAAGGACAGCCGACATGTTTGTGGAGGATGTTTGCCTGGGGAAGCAGCACCTCCAACATAATTTCATATGTACGTGACCATGATCGGCCACGTTACACACAATTTCAGCTAAGTAAACACTGCCATTAATGTTTCCCACCAGTTATGAGAGTTCACTCCAGCGTGTTTAGTGTGTCTGGCGATGGTAAAACAAGTACTATAACGTAAGCTTGTTGACGAGGCAGATAACGTGGCTAGTTAGCATGCTAAGACGGCTAACTAATTTCCTCTCTACCATTAGCCTACTTTTGTAGTTTTCTGCCATTGTAAACATCCGTTCAAAATAACATTTTCATAATACAGCCTGTCGTGTTTTTTCTCTCTGTGACTTTGTGTTGAGAGAGGGTAGGTCTGTGTGTATAATGTGTAAATAATATTATGAGTCATACACAAGCGCTTTTGTTTCTTACTCTCGCTCTCCGTTAATATTCAACTACATACTAATTTTACATAAAATCAATTTGATCATATACTGTTCAGATCCAGTTCTATACTACCAAATGTTCTCGTTCTAATTCTGGGAGGAGTTTGTAAATGTAAAAAGATTCATTTAGAAGTGCAATGTGATTTATCAAACCTGTAATGAATCACCTGCTTTTTGGCATCTTAGAAAAAGAGTAGTAATCCTTAACTGACTCATTTGATTTCATTATTACATATTTTTTGGGTCTCTGAGTAGGTGGATGTCTGAGGATTTGTGCGTTAAGGTATGTCTGGATGTCTTTCATTTCCTCTCACGTCACTGGCAATGCAGCGGAACAGATTGTCAGCTTTGCACCCCCACTTTGATAACGCAGCATTTGTTGGATATGTCTTTATCAGTCGCAGCAGATTGGCTTTGCCCATCTCATGATGTAAGCAGAGCTGACAGGGCACCAGTAAGGAAGTTTGAACAGCATGCTTACAATTACTCTGCGTGTGCCAGAGGGCATACTGACTACACTGCAGAAAAATAAGGTTATTGTTCATTGAAATGAAGAAATTCTTAACTGTGCGCTGTCATGCAAAAACTGAAAAACGGTATTGAAAATACTTTTAGAGGTCATCTCTTGATGTCTTTTTGTATTCACGCAATACTTCAATAATTTGAATTTCTCGCTTCATGTGAGAACCATCAAAAGAACCACATTGGGAAAATTAACCCTAACTGGTGTTTTTGGCCAAAGCTAAACTAAGCTAGCAAGTAACTTGCTAGTTAGAGAATGTGAATCAAAGCTTCTCCTGAATATTTTGTAATTAGCCACTGGCGCATTTGCGTATTTCCCTTGTTGTCTACCCATGGATTAGCCCCTTTAAGACCTGGGCCTATTTTGTCTGAATTTGCATGCCTTTGATGTTGCCTGTATATTTCCATAAAAAATGTTCACAATGGTCTGGTTGGGTCCCCTTTTCAGGACACCATAACATTTATGTCCAAACTGTTGATTTCTTCACTGACCAATTATAATCAACATTTTGCAGCAAAAAAGACAACAACAAAAAACCGTTTTTGTCCAAATTTGTAATATGTATGTCCCATTGACAACTAAACATGCTCAAAGAAATCGTTTTGAAGCGTGATAATATTTATTCAACTTCTTAGAATAAACACTGAATAGAAAAAATGAGACAAAATGGTTTTATATTTGATAATTCAACAGAAACATACTATGGTCAAAACAGGTTATAAACAGTAGACCAACAGTGCAAAATAATAAAAATATATGCTAGTCCTCAAAAAATTAGCTTATTTTGATAAAGTTAATCATTTTCTGTAATGCAGTGATAAACATTAGACTTTCAAATATTTTAGATTCATTACTAACAACTGAAGTAGTTCAAGCCTTTTATTGTTTTAATATTGATGATTTTGGCAAAAAAAAGTCAAGAAAAACCACAACTCCCTATCTAAAAAAATTTGCATATTTAATCCGACCAATACAAAAAAGTGTTTTTAAATACAAAAAAAGTCAACCTTCAATTAATTATATCAGCTATGCACTCAATACTTGGTCGGGAATCCTTTTGCAGAAATGACTGCTTCAGTGCGGCGTGGCATGGAAGCAATCAGCCTGTGGCACTGCTGAGGTGTTATGAAGGCCCAGGATGCTTCGATAGCGGCCTTAAGCTCATCCACAGTGTTGGGTCTGGTGTCTCTCAACTTCCTGTTCACAATATTCCACAGATTCTCAATGGGGTTCAGGTCAGGAGAGTTGGCAGGCCAATTGAGCACAGCAATGCCATGGTCAGTAAACCATTTACCAGTGGTTTTGGCACTCTGAGCAGGTGCCAAGTCGTGCTTCATCTTCATCTCCATAACGCTTTTCAGCAGATGGAACCATGAAGTGCTCCAAAATCTCCTGATAGCTAGCTTCATAGATAGCTGCTGACCCCGCCCTTGATAAAACACAGTAGACCAACACCAGCAGCTGACATGGCACCCCAGACCATCACTGACTGTAGGTACTTGACACTGGACTTCAGCCATTTTGGCATTTCCTTCTCCCCAGCCTTCCTCCAAACTCTGGCACCTTGATTTCCGAATGACATGCAAAACTTTGGACCACTGAGCAACAGTCCAGTGCTGCTTCTCTGTAGCCCAGGTCAGGCGCCTCTGCCGCTGTTTCAGGTTCAAAAGTGGCTTGACCTGGGGAATGCGGCACCTGTAGCCATTTCCAGGTTTCTGCAGGTCCTCCAAGGTCTGGAATCGGCCCCTCTCCACAATCTTTCTCAGGGTGCGGTCACCTCTTCTGGTCGTGAAGCGTTTCCTGCCACACTATTTCCTTCCCACAGACTTCCCACTGTGGTGCCTTGATACAGCACCCTGCAAACAGCATAAATTTCTTTATGTGTCTTAGCCTCTTGCTTTAGGGTGTCAATGATGGCCTTCTGGACAGCAGTCAGGTCGGCAGTCTTGCCCATGATTGCGGTTTTGAGTAATGAACCAGGCTGGGAGTTTTTAAAGGCCTCAGGAACCTTTTGCAGGGGTTTTGAGTTAATTCGTTTATTCAGATGATTAGGTTAGTAGCTTCTTTAGAGTACCTTTTCATGATATTTTTGCCAAAATCATCAATATTAAAACAATGAAAGGCTTGAACTACTTTAGTTGTGTGTAATGAATCTAAAATACAGTGGGGAGAACAAGTATTTGATACACTCACAATGGGAAAACCCATTGGCAGTGTATCAAATACTTGTTCTCCCCACTTTATATGAAAGTCTAATGTTTATCAGTACATTACAGAAAATAATGAACTACATCACAAAATGCAATTTTTTTTTTGAAGGACTAGTATATCTCATCTAACACAAAAAGGGTTTAAAGAATATCTTAAGGTGAGGTTAGGTATTGCACCCATCACCTTATCAAAGCGTATTACATACAATCAAGTTTCTCAAACACACACATCTGGCGGAAAACACTCAGGTGGCTTGAAGTTCCGCTCTGAGACCCCCAATTTGACCAGATTTGTCCTCTTTGCATGAGTGATACATCATTGTAAAGCTTTCTGGAAGAAGAAAAATTTTGAACAGAAGGGCATTTTTTGAAAAGATACTTAAAAGTAGGTCAAATAAGGTGAGTTAAATATAGACATTTATTAGACCTTTGAAATTTTCTTTCTCATTTAAAAAAAAGTTTTGGACACCAATCCTGGTGTAATAAATAACACTTCAAGATGATCCCCCTTTGTCTATTCAAGTCTTTGATAATCAATATGCATGCACTAAGACGTGAGTGGATGTACAATAATAAAGGAAATTGGTGCGTAAGTAAATGTAGATTTAAATTATCCTTGTGTTTCATTTTCTTAAATAAACATGGCTAAATGGGGAGTTAGCTGTATAGTTAATGATAACTTTATTGCATACGGTTTTTGATTTGGTTTGATTTTCATCTGTGCAAATAAAAAACATTTCCGGGTGAATTATAGGGGTTAAATAAATAAAAAAAAAACATAATATTTAAATTTTTGCAGCGGGCTTTTAAAATATGTTTTCAATTATGATTAAAGAATGTGAATGTGAAGTACTGAGAACAAAAGGCTCCGTATGCATAAAGGGAACATATAAATGTGAGTACATAACACTCTTTATTGTATTTAGCCTTGAAGCCTAGGACCTAGGCTTTATGATTTAAGCATGTAATATATCTAATATACATCGATATCATCCCATAATAGGCAATCCAAACGACAACAAGGGTCAAAAAGATAATGGACAGCATGCTAGTCATTTAGCCTACAGTGTCTATAATTCCCACGCTAGCGTTTGACTGCAATGTATGTCTTTTTGTGGCTTTGCGGTAACTCGAGGTGAGAGCATGAGAGAGCGTAATTTAAGACACCATGAATTTAACAAGATATTATCGCTTACTTACCTTGTTTCGATCAAAAAACTCTGTGTAGTATGTATCAACGAGTGTCAAGACACAGCTGTGAATGGACACAGCCGGACTTTGTGGGGATTTTATGGGTGAAACACGGTAAAATAACAAGGGTCGCGATGCAGAAGGCACAGAAAAAAAGTAGTGGTTGAGATTTTCTTTTTCAAATATTAAAAAAAAAATACAATTAAGTGATAGTTATTAGGTAGATATTTACAGACACTATTTTTTTTTTTCATTTTGATGTAATTTTTTTAAGCCATTTATTTTTTTTAAACTAAATATTAGTCATCAATTATTGGTTCTAAGCTAAAAATGATATACATTTTGAATAATAAATATAATTACTTACCTTCATTTTATGGCTGGGTTGCAACAAAAGCAAAATGGATTTTGCCATGTGGCATTTTTTTTTGCCATGTGGCAAAATTGATTTTGCCATGTGGCATTTTTCTGCCATGTGGCAAATTTGATTTTGCCATGTGGCTTTTTTTTTTTTTTTTTTTTTGCCATGTGGCAAAATGGATTTTGCCATGTGGCATTTTGGTATGTAGAATTTTTTGGGTATGTGGCAAAATGGATTTTGGTATGTGTAATTTTTTTTATATGTGGCAAAATGGATTTTGGTATGTGGCTTTTTTTTTTTTTTAGTATGTGGCATTGTTTTTTTGTTTTGTTTTTTTGTATATGGCATTTTTGCAGGCCATGCACGTCCATGCCTTTGACGGCTATGCACGTCCAAATTTTCCATTCATTTTAAATAGCAGAAAAGCTGTTATTTTTGACCATACACTTACCATCACAGTGCACTGACATTCAACTGGCGCTCAAGTAAGGCTGTGCCATTGACGGCTATGAACGTCCAAATTTTCCTTTCATTTTAAATGGCAGAAAAACATGGGTGGCTGTTATTTTTGACCATACACTTACCATCACAGTGCACTGACATTCAACTGGCACTCAAATCAGGCTATGCCATTGACGGCTATGTACGTCCAAGCTTTCCATTCTTTTTGAATGTTGAATGACAGAAAAATGTGTGGTTGAAAAAAAAAATTGCCACATGGCAAAATCAAATTTGCCACATGGCAAAAAAAAATGCTACATGGCAAAAAAAAATGCCACATGGCAAAATCCATTTTGCCACGTGGCAAACACCATTTTGATTCTCGCCGTCTCTCAATTTATGAGGGCAATAAAATCATAAAACTCAAATGACATTATCTCCCATTTTACTTAGTCGATTGACTTCAAGTAAAAACGGGCGTGGACCTCAACTTCCGCATTTTCATACAACACCAGCCAGTCACCAACCATGTGGGTGACGTAATTACAGCGTGACGAGGCTTCAAAGATTATATGCGTAAACGTGTCGCCTCTGACACGTCAAATGTTAAAGGGTTAATCGATTACTTAAATAATCGATAGTTGCAGCCCTAATACAATAAGGTGAACATGTACTGTATGCAAGAAGGCATGCTGGAATTTACCGAAAGGACCAGTGGAAAACATTTAAAAATAAAAGTTTTATGCACTGATTGGAGAGAGATTAACCTTTACCATCGTAATGAAAAGGCCATAGTGCTCATGAGCTGTGAGACTGTTGAGATAATGTCCTGGCTTGCTTATTCTTGCACAGCTTCTTCTGCGCCAGGCTGATTCATCTCCAGTGATTCAACACTTGATGGCAGCAAGACAGAGAACACATTGAGACAATTAACAATGTGCTTTAAATCTTCATTTCTACGTATCAAGAACAAGCAAGAACACATACAGTAGTGTCCCCCCAGTGCCACCATAAATCCTGCTGTACACTTTAAGTGTAACACTTGCTTAAGCAAGGCAACGTTGAGCGCGTGGTATAAAATGTTCAAACAAATACGTCGCCGGCAGGTATAATTCTAAATGGCATTTATTGATTTATTTGGGATTTAATGCGGGGAGGTAATTTATGTCTATTTAAATTGCCGAGTGTTTGGGATATGTAAGAGAGGAAGGCAATTTTGGCACCATGGGCTAAGTAGCTGTGATTGAATGCGCTTCAATGATGGATATCCTACGAGAGAGCTTGTGTATTCCTGCCCTGCGGCTGTACAGTGTATTGAATGGGAAAAGATAGATGACAAATTATCTGCTCTGTTCAGCACTCCTGCAGCATTATGCTGCATTTGAGACAGCTCGAATGTATGAAATATGACACATACTTTAGGGGCTTTCTGCCTCAAATCTTATTTGACTACCATAATCTGATGTGTCATTAAAAGAAATCTGTGTCCTGTTTTTCATTTGGGAGCATATCATAAAAAATAAGTGTAAAAACCTCTGAACATGTGTCTATGAGTGAGAGCCGTTCGCAATTATGTTTTACAACAACAGTTGTTCCAGTTAAAATTTCTGTCAATTCAATTAAAGTTACTTTATTTATTTGATAAAGTTGTGTTACTCCCGTGAAGTTGGCCCCCCATCAGACGCAAAAGGATGTCAATCGTTTGTGCTGCGTTTGTGCCGTAAAAAGTTTCCATTGTGCTGCTATCGTTTTTGAGATATTTGCAATTCTTTGATGGGTCAATTTGAGGTCAACCGTCAACCAGCCCCCATTTTGATCATATGATCCATATGAATGGGGTCCGCTCTTGTCGAAGCGATGTTTGGAACTATCCAGGTCCCACTACCCTAAGTCAGACAATCCCATCATGGTGCTGGGACCTGGCAGCCATACAGTGCCTTGCAAAAGTATTCGGCCCCCTTGAATCTTGCAACGTTTCGCCACATTTCAGGCTTCAAATATAAAGATATGAAATTTAATTTTTTGTCAAGAATCAACAACAAGTGGGACACAATCGTGAAGTGGAACAACATTTATTGGATAATTTAAACTTTTCTAACAAATAAAAAACTGAAAAGTGGGGCGTGCAATATTATTCGGCCCCTTTACTTTCAGTGCAGCAAACTCACTCCAGAAGTTCAGTGAGGATCTCTGAATGATCCAATGTTGTCCTAAATGACCGATGATGATAAATAGAATCCACCTGTGTGTAATCAAGTCTCCGTATAAATGCACCTGCTCTGTGATAGTCTCAGGGTTCTGTTTAAAGTGCAGAGAGCATTATGAAAACCAAGGAACACACCAGGCAGGTCCGAGATACTGTTGTGGAGAAGTTTAAAGCCGGATTTGGATACAAAAAGATTTCCCAAGCTTTAAACATCTCAAAGAGCACTGTGCAAGCCATCATATTGAAATGGAAGGAGCATCAGACCACTGCAAATCTACCAAGACCCGGCCGTCCTTCCAAACCTTCTTCTCAAACAAGGAGAAAACTGATCAGAGATGCAGCCAAGAGGGCCATGATCACTCTGGATGAACTGCAGAGATCTACAGCTGAGGTGGGAGAGTCTGTCCATAGGACAACAATCAGTCGTACACTGCACAAATCTGGCCTTTATGGAAGAGTGGCAAGAAGAAAGCCATTTCTCAAAGATATCCATAAAAAGTCTCGTTTAAAGTTTGCCACAAGCCACCTGGGAGACACACCAAACATGTGGAAGAAGGTGCTCTGGTCAGATGAAACCAAAATTGAACTTTTTGGCCACAATGCAAAACGATATGTTTGGCGTAAAAGCAACACAGCTCATCACCCTGAACACACCATCCCCACTGTCAAACATGGTGGTGGCAGCATCATGGTTTGGGGCTGCTTTTCTTCAGCAGGGACAGGGAAGATGGTTAAAATTGACGGGAAGATGGATGCAGCCAAATACAGGAACATTCTGGAAGAAAACCTGTTGGTATCTGCACAAGACCTGAGACTGGGACGGAGATTTATCTTCCAACAGGACAATGATCCAACACATAAAGCCAAATCTACAATGGAATGGTTAAAAAATAAACGTATCCAGGTGTTAGAATGGCCAAGTCAAAGTCCAGACCTGAATCCAATCAAGAATCTGTGGAAAGAGCTGAAGACTGCTGTTCACAAACACTCTCCATCCAACCTCACTGAGCTCCAGCTGTTTTGCAAGGAAGAATGGGCAAGAATGTCAGTCTCTCGATGTGCAAAACTGATAGAAACATACCCCAAGCGACTTGCAGCTGTAATTGGAGCAAAAGGTGGCGCTACAAAGTATTAACGCAAGGGGGCCGAATAATATTGCACGCCCCACTTTTCAGTTTTTTATTTGTTAAAAAAGTTTAAATCATCCAATAAATTTTGTTCCACTTCACGATTGTGTCCCACTTGTTGTTGATTCTTGACAAAAAATTAAAATTTTATATCTTTATGTTTGAAGCCTGAAATGTGGCGAAAGGTTGCAAGGTTCAAGGGGGCCGAATACTTTTGCAAGGCACTGTAGTAATAGGACATTTGGTGGGTCGCACACGTTTTCTATGGCGTGGCTCCTGGGGCTTGGCCTCCTCTCTGCCTGGGCAGCTGGCCATGGGGAATGGGGGCCGGAGTTCCGATTCCGTGCCCCGGTCCCGTCTTTTCTGCTTGGGTATCCTCCCTGCACTCCGGCGCGGGTCACTGTCTGGGTGCCGGGGGGTCGGCCTGCTCCGGGTGGGGATCCTGCCCTGCCTTGGGCTAAGTGGGCCGTTGGGGGTCCCAGGGTGTGCCGTGCCGGTTGGGGGGCAGGGGTGGGTGGGTGGGGGCGGGGGTGTGTCCCATCACCCCATCGCTGAAGGCCGGTTGATTGGGGTGGGGAAAGCCCGGGGGATCACCCTGGCTCCCGGGGGGATGATGGCGACCCCCTTGCTGAGCTGCAGGAGGAAGGATGAGCTGCGCTGGCTCGCCACTCCCCGATTGGCTGGGAAGGGCCGTGGCCCTGGGGTGGCTCCCGCGTGGCATTTCTACTCATCTGTAGGATTATCACATGTGGATGGGATTCACGTATGACTGGTGCAGTTAGACTGTTAGGGTGTGCGTCGAGAGTGGATCCAAATGCAGACAGGAGTTGTGGCAAGTATTACTTTATTAGCAAGCACACGCAATAAGGTGGCGGGTGTAGGTCGCTCTGCATGGGATAGCTGAGCCGACGTGGGGCGTGGAAGCTCGGAAGGAAGGCAGGCGTGGAATCCGACAGGGGCGCGCAAAATCAGGACCTAGGGCGAGAAGATCAATGTCGTGAGCCGGGGATCCACTGGCTTATGAAGATGGCTGATTGGCATTGCCAGCAGCTGTGGCCGCTCCACCCGTCTGGCGTCCAACCTGCAATCAATAAAAACACTCACACCTGCCCGAGGTGGGCCAGGGATCAAGAGGGAGGGGCCGAGGCCCTAACATAGACACACTCAAGTAGAAAAACTTGGTGTCAGGATTAGCGATCGAACAGCAGAGAATAGGATGCCAACATGCTCACACTCACAAGGGATTCACACAAATACCGGGTTCTACATCTCACATGGCTGATTTGTGTACACTCAAACCCCTCCCAATCACTTATGTTTCTGACCCCCCGCCTCCTGCTCTCTTTCCTTGGTCATCAGGCCCCCCACATGGTGTCAAACAGAAATACAACTAGCTAACAATAGCACCAACATATACAGTACATAGTTAGTGTAGGTGTTAAATGTATTTCTTGTTGTTTGTGCTGTCTCTCTCTCTCTCTCTCTCTCTCTCTCTCTGCTTTACTTCTGTCTACCCATAACCCTTCCAGTTCGCTGCGTTCTCCTAATATACGAGGCATGTGATTCATTAAAACTGTTCAGACCAATCAGAAGCTCAGATATCCATTCTCCGTGTCATACATAAAGGAACTATCCGAGGCTCCATTACCCAGAAGTAATGGATTCCTATCGGAGTGTCACAACTCTCTTTCTCCATAGCTCTGGCATGGACATACCTGGCCGTCAATGCATCGACTTACATTATACATCAATAGAATCTAAGTACATTGGCATTATTAAAATCGACATACATGGCCGTCAATGGCATTGGCGTTCATTGCCGTAAATGGCATGGACGTACATTGGTGTCACTGGCATGGAGGTACATGGCTGTTAATGGAATCTAACTACATTGGCATCAATAGAATCGACATACATGGCCGTCATTGGCATCGACATATACATGGCCATCCATGGCAAGGACGTAAATGGCCGTACATGGCATGGACATACACTCCTGTCCCTGTCATCCTGTTTATATCAGGTCACTTCCTGTTGATAACAGGTCAATTCCTGTCGATTTGGGGACATTTCAAGGGTCACTTCCTGTTGATATCAGGTGAAGAGACGATTGATTGATTTGAGACGATTCGACTATATAGACCCTACTCACCTACGTCACAAAATGGGCGTGTCGCTGTTTCCGGCCGCCATATTGTACCTCTTTTTCAGACCTATTCTCATTGTTTTCTATTAGTCGAGCAAGTTATAGAGCAATTCATGGAAGCCCCGGTGTTATCTGACGCTGTAAACTCATTGGATCCGTTGCATAAAAGGCGTTACGTGGAAAAGCTTCAGTTTATCCATTCGCCAGATCCGTATTTGATGCCTAAATCGATGTTTTTCGACCCGCTGGCTTCGCCTGACATCTGATACCCACACAAAATCAGCCTATTCTCACGAAAGTTTGAAAAACTTTAAGAGCTTGGAGGCTTATAAATGCTACGTTGCTGGTTAGGTGAAACACGTCCTCGTACACGAAAATTCGGCAGGAATCTTGTGCTCGGAAGGTGAGTTACGAAATTTTCAATTGAAAATCTTTTGTTCTTGCTAACATCCACTGTCAAGTCTAATGTATTTCATGTCATTTGTCAATGGAGCTAGGGCTTTTAATGTTTATATGGTTTAGCGATAGCACTAACTACATACATACGTGTATGTTGTCGGCGATTAGCCTAGAAATGATCTTAATTGTGGTTGTCAGCCCGAAACCCTCTAAATATATATTAAATGCATCTTACCAGATATAAAATGACTACTACATAATCTGTGGTAGTCGTTTGGAGCCCAGTTGTCTCGTCGAAATTCAAGCAGTCAATCGCGGCCTCCTCTTCGTGTCTCTCGGAATACGGTAAAAATTCAAGTCTCTCCGTCTATCTTCTCTGTTTTTGCAACCGACCGCCACACACGACTTCACCATTTTGAGTATTAATGTTGACGAGCAGTAAAACGTGCAATAATAGGAAGAATTTACGAAGCGCTAATGCATTTCTATGGCGAGTATGCGGACATCATGGCGCGGGGGCGTGGCTGTGACGTCACGTGAGTAGGGTCTATACAACAAAATGGCAAAGCGAAGATGACGAGAAAATGCCGGAACTCTTTTAATCGGCGGTTCAGCCACGCCTACCATTATAGGGCTCTAGCGTCCCCAACAGGAGGATGTTATCTGCAGGAGAATGGTTTCATCCGATTTAGACTTCAGCCCATCGAGGGGGAATTATTCATTATGAGGAAAATGCGACGAAAAGAGCAGCAAAATGTCATTCTTTCAATCTCTCCAATATTTTTACAGGATATTCTTTTTATCGAAGTATTTTTTCCCCAATTGCTAAATAAATGGTATGGTCATGACAAATAAGTCTTGTCTCTAAATGGCCTCTAAGGTAAAAGTCTCTATATGAAATATGAAATATTAAAAATGCATTTATTCACTACGACATAGCAAAATTACTCCATAATGGTCAAAACTGTCGACTTCACCTTTACTGTTGCACCTCCCGAACGATATTTTATATTTTATTTTACTGGAATTAGTCAGGCTTTTGTCATTTTCCTGCCCTCGCTTCGGAGAGTAAACAAACCACGAGTCGTGACAGATAGCCAACATGCTAACCGGAACCAAGTGATGTTTCAAAGTCTATTCTCGGCTTTCTAAGCGAAAAATCACTTTAAGCTATTCGGGATAATGTCACACAACGGCGGGGTCGTCGATTGTCTTCGCCAATCGGCAACCCACCCAGTGGCGAGCAAGTTACAGCTCGTCCCCATGTTTGCCAGGGAAGCAGCTGGAGAATTACCCCCTGACAAACTGGCCGACGTCAGAAGAGCGCTTAGCTGCCACATAGTCTACACTAATATGGCGTAAATTAATGCTTAACTACACGGTGAAGACGTAAAGAGTGAGCGGCGTGAAGTTGTTGTGCAACTAACATGGCAGGATGTGTCTGAGGGGATCTATTCTACATCTCCGTCCATGATCAAACATAAGTAAATAGCCCATTATTTTAAAGAAAGTTTGTAGTGTTTACTTTATAATCTCTGTATTTGCGGCCATTTTTAACACAAAGTTGCAATTTCTGCGGGTGGAAAATTTGACAGAACACCAGGCACACGAAGAGGCCAATAAGCCAAGTATAGCGCTCTCCCAGTGGGGGGATGTGCGACAAGCCACCGGTTGTTGGCCGAGTGGCATTTTCGGTGGACAATCAGCCACAAAATGCAAGCCACCGCCGTATTAAAACGTGTGCCATGATCCCAGAATATGACATAATACAAAATACGATGTTTAATCACTTCTTCTAATGGTCCCACAGTTGTCGCACACTTGTTTTGGCCGATCTCAGGGTGGAGGGGAATTTTCTGAAAGGCTCACACGCCTCTCCCTGGTGCGGCTACAAAGCCTGCAGCCGTTTGGAAAAATCCGAAAAATAAACTAATTAATCTGCAAAATCAGCTGAATCCGCAGTCCATCTGCATGCTATAAAACAATGCTGTATTGTGAATAAATATATCAATCTCTTCCACACACATATCCAAGCGGTTCATTTCATTCAGGAGCATAGCACAGCCATGAAATATGAAATAAACATGCTTTTTGGTGTCATATGCACTTTAACCCCCCTCCATAAAAAAAAAAAAAAAAGGGCTCCATGCTGAACTTTATGTCAGGGAGTTCCGGCAAGAAATTCTAGCCACTTTCACCCCTGGTTAAAACTGAGGTGAATGCGCAGAGTTTGGCCTTTTTACCGGTTTGTTGAGTTTGCCCTAGCCCGGGTCATTGAAATTGCACTAGGGCAGTTCCGGTGGCTAGGCTGGCGTGATTCCAGCAATTTGGCTAAAAGGTCAAATTCTAACACAGGTGACTTGGGTTGGAAATCAATTGGAGTGAATGGAAGCTTTTGCGCTATTGAAACTAATGGCAAATAGGGCCATTAGAAATGAATGGGAAATTTTGGCCATTAACAATGAATAGGTATATTTTTGGAAAAATTTGGTCGAACCATACGTTTTTAGCAAAAACTGTATAGAACCCTTGTCCCCTTTAGCGTCTTGAATGTTTTTATATATAAATGATGTAATTTGGACAAAAATTGTTGGACAAGTAGTGTTTTGATTTTTTATTTCTCACAAAACCCGCATTTTTGAGCCAACAGTCATTTTTAGGGTGCCAAACAAAAGAGAGCCCACGTCCGATGAGAATTCCAGTCGTTTTGGTGTATGGATGCTTTTGGTGGGTTAAATGGATTTGGCCGGGCGGCACGCTGAAGAAATGCTATTGGAGGAAAAAAAAGGAACATTAAAGGGTACCAAGGATAGCAAGACTTGTAATTCTTAAAAGATAAATGTTAGTATGAGTTATCATAATTTGATATTAAAACCCCTCTTAATGTTATTGTTTTAATAATATTTGTAAAATTAGCTTAACTAGTGGTCGCCATTGTTGACGACGACGCAATGCACTCTGGGCGGTGACGTCACTGGGCAAAAAAAAAAGGAAAAAAAGAAAAAAAAACAGTGTCATTCTTTAGCTACATAAACATGTTGTTGGTTCTGCACTTCCAATTTGAACCCGGTGAAAAGCAGGACAGCGCTGTCGATATTTCACAAAATGAGCAGCAGAAGCAATTAAATGAAGGTCTCCAGTGGGATTCGAACCGCGTTTCCCGTTCGACAGACGAGCGCATAGACCACAGGACTCGGACTATATTTCCGCATGAAGTTGGAGTCATGATTTTTTTAATAAAGCAGTCGCAACCCACATGAGTTGCCGTCTCTGTGCGGGAAAACCTGAAAGGGAAACGCATCTGAAAAGAAAGTACGGCTGGCTTGACCACAGAATTAGAAAACGCGGCATACTTCAGACAACTAGCAGACAATAATAACATGCGTAAAAGGGTGAATTGAACACACACAAAAAAAACACGCGATCGCGAAAATGGAGACACAAAAAGGGTCCGTGACTGTACAATGCTGGCCAAAAGTATTGGCACCCCTGCAATTCTGTCAGATAATGCTCAATTTCTCCCAGATAATGATGTCATCAATAAGTGTAAAGCCCATGGCACTGTGGCTAACCTCCCTAGATGTGGACGGAAAAGAAAAATTGACGAGAGATTTTAAACGAAAGATTGAGCGAATGGTGGATAAAGAACCTTGACTAACATCCAAACAAGTTCAACCTGTCCTGCAGTCCGAGGGTACAACAATGTCAACCCGTACTATCAGTCGCCGTCTGAATGAAAAGGGACTCTATGATAAGATGCCCAGGAAGACCCCACTTTGGACCCAGACACATAAAAATGCCAGGCTGCAGTTTGCCAAAACGTTTTGGAAGAATGTTCTCTGGTCAGATGAGACAAAAGTAGAGCTTTTTGGGAAAAGGCATCAACATAGTTTACAGGGGGGAAAAAAGGAGCCTTCAAAGAAAACACAGTCCCCACAGTCAAACATTGCCGAGGTTCCCTGATGTTTTGGGGTTACGTTGCTGCCTCTGACACTGGACTGCTTGACCGTGTGCATTGCATTATGAAGTCTGAAGACTAACAACATTTTTGCAGCATAATGTAGGGCCCAGTGTGAGAAAGCTGGGTCTCCCTCAGAGGTCATGGGTCTTCCAGCAGGACAATGACCCAAAACACACTTCAAAAAGCACTAGAAAATGGTTTCAGAGAAAGCATCGGAAACTTCTAAACTGGCCAGCAATGAGTCCAGACTTGAATCCCATAGAACACCTTTGGAGAGGTCTGAAAATGGCAGTTTGGAGAAGGTTCCCTTCAGAGGAGTTGGCCAAAAAAGAATCGTTCAAAATTTAAGCAGAGCATTGTAAGAAACTCATTGATAAGTACTGGAAGCGTTTGTTTGCAATTATTCTTTCTAAAAGTACAATACTTTTTTACGGCCCATTTTTTAAGTTTTGTGTAAAATGATAATGATTTAATTTTTTTTCATAGTCTTTTGTGTTTTTTCATTGCAAGCAAAATAAATGCAGATTTTACTTCCAAAGCATTTGTAATTGCAGTCATTTTCTGGGAGAAATTGAGCATTATCTGACAGAATTACAGTGGTGCCAATACTTTTGGCCAGCACTGTAGGTCGGGATCAATTAAAAAAAAAAAAAAAAAAAAAAACGAGGGAAAACTACAGTGAGAGGCAGACAAGCGAAAAAAAAATCAAGGCAATGATGCAACTAGCAACGAAGGCATATACAAACTGTCAAACGGCAGCAAGTCAATTCTCGGCAAGCCGCCTGGGATCGGACATCGGAGAATTGGATGCAGGTACGACATTAGGAACTCATCTCACAGCTCTGTAACAGAACGATCTGACCGGCACCAGAATGTGACAAAATCATGCTAAAAAAATCATGTCATACTAGCTTCGCTTGCTAGCTAGAACATCTATTCTCCCAGTCCAGCCCAAGCGCGCGTAAAACATGGCGCCCTCTGTAGGTCAAAACATGTACTAAATATTATAGATTTTTAAATCAATGGCAATAATGTATGTGTTTTTAAAAACATATTTTCGTGAAGAGAACAATTTTAGCTTATATGAGTCTTCAAGTCCGTGGTTCCCTTTAAAAATGCCTTTTTGTACAAATTCACTTAGCTGTCTACCAGATAATTTGAGAATGACAAAATAACACCATTCAGCATCTGGATCCTTTTTGGCAACATGTGCTTAACGACGTGTGCTGCAAGACAAATGTATGTTATTTCTCTCTATTACATGGGCTGTGGGTAGTCAGTCTTGATGAATCTATTAACCTGCAGGCAAAAAAAAAAGAAACCAAAATACAGGAATTAAGGGACATTGTTCAATGCAATTCCTAGACTCGGCTCTTTCTGACAACTGCGAGCTACTTAGAGCAAATGTACGTCTTACTTTTTGTCAGCTGGAGTTGTTGCATAACCGTTGCCTGCGATATGCTGATTCATTCCTCTCCTGCCTTTGGTGATCCTTCATTGGCCTGGAAATCCTTTTATTAAGACCCATAAGTGAACCATGTGCTTCGTGATGAACAACATACTCTCAGCAAACTCGGATTAGCTTCCTCTTCCAAAGGCTGGCAAGGAATGATGTGTTTTAAGCTTTGGAAGAAAAAAAAAATAGCGAACCATCTGGATGGTGTGTTGTTATTCACATTAGTTTGCTTGATTTGCAGCTCCACTCGTTGCGAAGATGAATCACCTTCCTGTCTTGTTTTGTAAAAATATACGAAGTCGCTCCCGCTTTCCATCTGCTCTAAAAGTGCCAGCCCAATTCTGTTAAAAAATTGCAGGATAGTTTAACAAATAAATAGGATTTATAGCAACATAACAGTGTGAGAGCCGCAGGTTTTTCGTCTTTGTTCTTTCATTTTTCAGATTCACATAACACTGTCAAAATTATTTCTAGTCATAAAAGTTTCACCAAACCTTATTCCAGAAATGACCAGGAGTGAAAGTCAGAACGGTTCGATACGCCCAAGGGCGTAGGTTTGCATAGGGACGGTAGGGACATAACAATGCCATCTTTTCAGGATGCTCAAATTGTCCCCACCAACTTTTAAGCAACCTTGTTTGCATTTTTTAATGAGTTCAGTTATATATGTAATTTAGATTGTCTTCCCATATGTTGTAAGGATAGAATTTACCCTACCATTATCAAGCTAATTA
Organism: Corythoichthys intestinalis; assembly: GCF_030265065.1. Lineage (NCBI taxonomy): Eukaryota > Metazoa > Chordata > Actinopteri > Syngnathiformes > Syngnathidae > Corythoichthys > Corythoichthys intestinalis. The sequence goes on from NC_080416.1 coordinate 31,597,232, forward strand.
TTTTCAGTATGTTCAGACTTACATGTATCCCTTTTTACTTGCTGAATGTGCCAATCCATTCCCTCCACCTCAAAACACATGTTTGGTTGGCGGATGACTTGCCCCCACCGCCCCCCAAACACACACAGACACACACAGCCCTGACGGATTCATGTCGACAACATGCCACCTCCTCTGCTCTCTTCGAAGAGGTAAAAATATTAGAAGTTTTTTTTGGGGCCAGCTGCAGCTTCTGCAAGTAGTGTAAAAAGACTTCAATGCTGTGGAGGTGGGGGAAACACCACTAATTTTGCTACTGAAGGTCTAACCTGCATCAGAGTTAGCATGACATTAAACTGTGTGTACCTGCTAACCTGAAAAACTACTGAGAAGGCTCCATTCAAATCTGAGAGACCTGGAGCAGTTGGCCAAAGAAGTGTGGTCTAAGATTCCAGCAGAGCATTGTAAGAAACTCATTGATGGATCCTGGAAGCGTTTGTTTGCAGTTAAAGGTTGTTCCACCAAGTATTAGGCTGAGGGTGCCAATACTTTTTTCCGGACCATTTTTGGTGTTTTGTGTAAAATGATAATGATTTTTTTTTTTTTTTTCATTCTCTTTTGTGTTTTTTTCATTGCAAGTAAAATAAATAAACATATTACAATCAAAGCATTTGTAATTGCAATCATTTTCTGGGAGAAATTGAGCATTATCTGACAGAATTACAGGGGTGTCAATACTTTTGGCCAGCACTGTCTGTCGGGATCAATTAAAAAAAAAAAAAAAAAAAAAACGAGGGAAAACCGCAGTGAGAGGCAGACAAGCGAAAAAAAAAACAAGGCAATGATGCAACTAGCAACGAAGGGATATAGGATATACGGAGGAATATTAGAAGTTTTTTTGGCCAGCAGCAGCTTCTGCAAGTAGTGTAAAAAGACATCAATGTTGTGGAGGTGGGGGGAACACCACTAATTTTGCTGCTGAAAGTCCAACCTGCATCAGAGTTAGCATGACATTAAACTGTGTGAAGCTGCTAACCTGTAAAACTACTGCGGTCAGGACAGCCTCCACAAGGAATAACGAAGTCAAGCTAGCCGTCCCTCATTTGGATCATTATTTGCATTAGGTGCACTACGGTAATGCAACACGGTGGCTTCAGAGTCCAAGTCCCTTTATTCAACATGAACATTAACTGACACAAGATAAGAATCTGTTAAATGAAATCTTAAGATAAGAATCTGTGAAATGAAATCACACATCAGAATTTCATGAGAGTACTTTGGTTCGAGTCTTGGAGAAGTCTAGTATGCCTCAGATGTAGATCAGTCCTTGGATATCTTGATATGTTATATCGTCCCTACCAATGTTGAGACCAAACCTATGCCCTTGGAAACGCCGTACCGGGTTGGGGGATGGAATGATCCACTTCAATCTAAACAAAATATGACGGCAACTGTCTAAACCTAATGTTGAACTTGGCATGCAACCAGGACTGAACGGGAGCTTGAAGTTTGGCGCCACTCGGACGGCATGCAGCTCAGGGTGGTAGCAGATTGTCCTCCTCTCATCATGTCAGGAGAAATAAACGTGCTCGAAACTCAGACGTTTTTGTTTATCCTGGGATGAGAAATACATTCACACACCTAGGTGAAAAAACCCTATTTAAGTGGGTCCAACATAAAAGGAGATGCTACATCCTTATTCAAAGCCAAAATGAGTCTTTTAATTGGGCCAATTTGACCAAGTGTGCCAAATTTTGTGGCTTTATAACAGGGGTGGGCAAATTATTCCACAAAGGGCCGCAGTGGGCGGGTCTTTGTTCATACTCATCATGAGGACAATCTGTCACCAATCTGGTTTCTTACAAGTGCAATCAGTTGATTGCAGTCAGGTGGTTCTTGTTTCCACTGAAACCTCATTGGTTAAACTGTCTGTACTGAGTCAGTTGGAACAAAGACCAGGACCCACTGCGGCCCTTGAGGACCGGTTTGCCCAACCCTGCTCTAGAAGCTTCCTAAATCCCTGAGGATATCTATTTCCTTTAAATGGTGAACAAAGGTTCATCATTAATGTTGTTAATCTTACTTTAAAAAGTAATTAATTACAGTTACAAATTACTTCTCCCAAAAGGTAATTGCGTTAGTAACTCAGTTACGTGAATGTAAGAATAATGAGTAACTTTGCAAAATAACGTGATAATTTTCATGTTTAAAAAAAAAAAAAAAAAAAAGTTCACACAATGTGAAGTCTAAAGGGTTTTTTGGGACAATTGGCTCTAGCCCAATGTTGTGAATCAACCATTAAAGTTGTTAAAATTGCTCCCGTTATTGCATTAGTTCCCTTCTGTCTCCTTTCGACATGTGTATGTTTTAAAACTGTTTGATCATTTAAAGGTAGATTTAAGTCAAGATTTTGCCGATTTTGGGCATTTTAGATAAAAAGTTACTTAGGTTCGCTAGAAAGGTTCTCTACAACAGAGCCTTCCTGAGAGGTCTACTGCCTTAAGATGGCGGCTGTTTACTAACGCATCTAGTTCTTTATACATGTTGCTAATGCCGCCGTGTCTGCCATTTGCATCTAGTTCTGTAATATGTGATATCTAGAGTAGCATCATGTGGGAGTAGTTTGAAGGCTATCGGCTACAGTCAGGTATTATTGGAGCCACCTAGCATCGCGTTTGCAACGGCATCACAACTCCCTTGCCTCCTCACCACTCCTGGTCTGCTCTCTCGTCTCCGTGAGTCCGTCTCTCTATGACTTTTCTCGCGTCAGTCAACCAACATAGTAACGCATAGTAACGCACGCCTTTCCCGCTTCAGTAACGGTAACGGCGTTGCCAAGATGAGAAAAGTAATTGATTAGATTACTCACTACTGAAAAAAATAACGCCGTTATTAACAACACTGGTCATCATGGCAAGAGAGACATGTGGACAAGGTCAAAGATAGCAGAAACCTTGGCACAATGTCACTTACAGCTACAAATCAAGTCAGAAACCTTGGCATAATAATTGACTAAGAGCTAAAATTTGATAGCCATCTAAAGTCCGTCACTAAATCTGCTTATTACCACTTGAAAAATATTGCCAGAATTAAGGGGCTTCTGACTCATTCATGCCATTTAATTAATGCTAACATATTAAAGTATGATATGAAAAAAATCAAATAGCATTATGATGTGAATTTGAATCATATTTTGAAACGATTCGACTAAATATAACAATTTGGCAAAGTTTAGATGACGAGAAATTAGTCTTTTAATCTGCCTCGCCTGTCGTTATAGTGCTATAGCGTCCCCATCTGGGGAATGACGTCGGCAGGTAACGATTTCATCTGATTTACAATTCAGCCCATTGAGGGGGAATTATTCAGAACGTGGAAAATGTGACGAAGAGAGGAGCAAAATGTCATTGTTTCAATCTCTCTACTCCAATATTTTTACAGGTTATTCTTTTTATCTAAGTGTTTTCCCCAATTGCTAAATAATTTGTATGGTCACGACAAAAACAGTCTTGTGCTAAATGGAATATGAAATATTTAAAAATGCATGTATTCAGTACGACATGGCAAAATTACTCCATAATGGTCAAAACTGTCGACTTCTTGCACCTCCCGAACTACATTTTATGCCACCAGAGTTAGTCAGGCTTTTGTCATTTCCCTGCCACCGGCTTCGGAGACCACAAACAAACCATGAGGCGTGACTGATTGCCGACATGCTAACCCGAACCAAGTCTTATTCTTGCCTTTGGAAGCGAAAAATCATACAAAACTACCCAGGGTCATATCACACGGCGACGGGGTTGTCGATTGTCTTCACCGATCAGCAACCCCCCTGGCGGCGAGCAAGTTGCAGCTCGTCGTTCCCCTGCTGCTTGCAGAAGTGCACGTCGCCGGGGAAGCAGCTGGAGAATGACCGCCGGACAAACCGGCCAACGTCGGAGGAGCGCGTAGCTGCCCGAGCCCAACCCGAGGATAATGGTCTTATGACGGACACACGAAGAGGGCAGAGGGGACTGGAAGTCTGGACAATATGGAGAACCGCACGAGCATAAGCCGAGTATAGTGCTTTCCCAGGCGGGCACGCGAAGAGGACCGAGGGGGGTGTGCGAGAAGCCGCTGGTCGTCGGCCAAGTGGCCTTTCCAGGGGACAAGGAGCATTGTCAGCCATAAAATGCAAGCCACCTCCTTAGTAAAACGTGTGCCCTGATCCCAGTATTTGACATAATACAAAACACGTAGCTTACTCACTTTCACGTCGGTCCAAAGTTGTCAGACTTGTTTTGGCCATGATCCGCAGTGAACAGAAACCTTTTGAAACCCAAAAAGTCTCACGCCTCTCCCTGGTGCAGCAACAAAACCCCGCAACACATTTGGCTGGCGTGATGCGAAAAATAAACAAATTAATCCACAAAATCAACTGAATCCGCAGTCCATCTGCATGCTATAAAGCAATGCTCTGTTATTAGATGCTGACCCGGGTGACGTCACATTCGCATTCCTCCTCAATGCAGGAAATTATTCATTTTCATGGCGCGGGATTCAAATAACTGAATATATAAATCGATCTCTTCCACACACATCTAAGTGGTCTATTTCATTCAGGAGCATAAAATGCCGCGTGAAATATGAAATTAACGTGCTTTTTCCTGTCATAGGTACTTTAAGCACCATAACAATACAACATTGTTTTTTCACAAAATATTTTAAATGAAACAAGCAACTCCACATTAAAGATTTGAAAGACTCATTTTTAGACTGTGAACAGTATATTGTACTAGTGAAGGTTCTGGGATTAAGGGTGACCTAAGCGCAAAGACAGAGGCAAACTGGCAGTGGTAACAAGACTTCATTGACAATGAGAGGGAGTGGCAGATAGTGTCGGAAGAATGCGGTGAGTAGTTTGGTGATAGAACAGGTGAACAGGCAGGCAGGCGTTCTGGCAGGAAAGCAGTACAGGTTCTGGGGGTGGGGGGTAATGAGCTCAGTATCAGGATTACAAGATTCGATGCTAGCTGAAAGTCATGTCGGTGAGTTAATGATTTGGCGATGATGTGACGCCAACGACCGGTTTAAGTAAGCAGTACCTGGTCCCAGAATCACCCATATGTGCAATCAAGGCAGTGACACAATTACACAAACACAAGGAGGAGGGGCCCAGTTTGAATAATAGTATTCAAACATTCAAACACATACAGCAACACAGAGTCAATGCTTTGTCGCTCCATATGTTGTTATGCAACAAATTTTGAATTACTTAACCTGAAGACATGGTAGATCACTTGAATACCTGTCATTTGGACTGTCAGAAGTCAGATTGATGATCCCGGCCGCATCTGGCGCACTGAGGCGTTCAGCAGACATGATTGCTTTGTGAACCTGGCGAGCTGACACCGGATCCGGCGCACAGTCACTTTTTATCGAGTTTGGACTGTCAGATTGATGAGCCCCGCTGCCTCTGGCGCACTGACATTTAGGGGGCGTGATTGCTATGCAGATCTGGCGAGTTGACACCGGATCCGGCGCACAGTCACCTGCTATCGGGTCAACAGTGCCAGTTCCCAAGGTGATATATTTTGCCTACAAAAATTTCTATTCTGATGAAAAACACCAAAAACACAAAGCTAATGTGTACATACAATGACAAACACCTGTTTAAAAGTTAATACAGTGCATGTGCATATTTTTTTATGTGCAGTTGCATGACCATTTTCGGCCATCAAACCTACATTGTGCACCTTTCAATAAAGAATACGATTTCAATACTGGCTAAATGCCAGAAATGTTGACGTTGAAGAATTGTCCTCAAGAGGGCCTTTAGCTGATTAAAATCGTTTAGAGTCATCGTGTAGCTGTTGTGCATCAAAACTAATGTGAAATATATATATTTTTTTTTAATCCAGAAAGATTCCTTGCTTAAAATTACATGTAAATAATGAACTCTTTTGTTTTTATTTTGGGATTTTGGTACAGACTTAAACCATTCGGATTAATGATTCAGCGCATTGTACAAAGTCAGGACTTACGAGTCTGGGGTCACCTTTAACAGAGTGAATCCTCCGGGTGCTCCTTATGGCACATGGCGAGTCAGCAGGCTCGGGGAAAGATAACAGATCCACAGAAACACTGCAGACTGATGATTCCCTTGTATGAGTTCACTGATTCCTGTAAGCTGACTATCCCAGAAAAATGTTGCCACAGCACATATACTGTGGAAAGACCTGAGTGGTGGTCATTTTTTGTGTTGCCTTGAGCGCTAACAGACTGAAATTAGGTTGCAAAGTAATTCGAAGTACAGTGGTACCTCTACATACGAAGTTAATCCGTTCCAGGACCTTGTTTGTAAGTCGAAATGGTCGTATGTCGAGCAGGATTTTCCCATAGGAATACATTATAATTCCATTAATTCATTCCACAGCCCAAAAACCTTCACTAAATCCTTAAAAAATACTGCTGGTACTATTACAAATGGCAATTACACATAGCAAAACAAATAAGTTATAAATCAAAATCGGAATAATAATAATAATAATAATAATTCCTGTATTAATGTAACGAATTGGGTTCTAATGTGGCGGACGTTTTTTGCTGACCCTGAACGCACCGCGGGGCTGACGTGCCAGAGACAGACCGGTGAGCTTGAGTTTCACTTTCAGTTTGAATGTTTTCTTGAGAACACCGTCAATTGCGGCAGACAGAAGGTGTTTTTGTTTTGAATAAGTTGTGAAATAAATGATAAAAACGTGGCGAAGTTGGCGATTTCTCTGGAGATGTTACCACAATAAGAATTGTCAGCTTAACTTATTAAGACTGGCGAACGATGGTCGGAGGAGGACCGTGGAGATGTATTGTTGAGCCATTTCACGGATGCCCACCCGACGCTCATATTTTTCTGTCATTTGCATCTTCATTTAGAAGGTAAGCGTCAACTTTTTCCTTGTTTCACCACCAACCTTTTCTGAAACCAGTGTTGATTTGTCACACAAGAAAATCCGCCGTGCATTCGTCTGCGGTGCTGCCATTGTCGTCGTATTTCGAGCATGTCGTCGGATGTAGAAACAAATGGCGAGTCAAATTTTACGTCGGATGTCGAAAAGTTCGTGTGTCGAAGCGATCGTATGTAGAGGTACCACTGTAGTTACTGAAAGCCTTTCGATAAACATGTCCAAAAAAATGTGCATTTGGCTTCAGCTCTCATTTGAAGATTCATTAATCTGTGTAGGAGAATTTGACAAATGTATATGTATATTTTAGCATTTGCAATTATGCGCCCTTTGCCAAGTGGTGGAATGTCACAAAGTAAAAGTGCCTTGTTAATGTACTTAAGTAAATGTTTTGTGTATCTGTACTTTACTTGGGTACATATACAGTGATCCTTTGTTTTTTGCGGTTAATGGGGACCGCCACCGCCCCAAAAAAATTGAGTACTTCATCCACCACTGCTTTTGCCTCAGGAATACTCACATGAAATTCACATGAGTCAGTGTGTATGAACAGACCACAACACAAAATTGTATTTTGGGACTGCATAAACCCATCTGGTATTGAATCAATCAATTGAATATTGATGCACTGTGTACTGATAAATAATTTAACAGTGCAAAGTGTATCAGAGCTGAGCAATAAACCTCGACTCCAGCCCAACAAATCAAAAACCTCTATGAATCACCCCCCTCAACGACAGCACTTAGTCATAAAGATTAATGTACAGCTACTCCACCTGACACACTTATCCAAATGTGATTCAATGAATCATTGAAGGGAGATTTTCTGAACTATTTGTTCGTTTTCTGTGCGGATTTTGTCCAGTTTTTTGTGTTCTTTGGCCATTGAAAAATAAACACCATTATCTGACGTTATCCACCAACAACTGAAAGTAATCAAGACTTTTTCAAGAATCCTATCCAAACACCTCCGTACATGTTCTGTTATATTGTCCCTACCAATGTTGAGACCAAACCGACACCCTTGCCTGGGGGGGGGGTCCTTTTGTTGGAATTCTGCAACGTGTGAAGTCAATCAGCTCACAAGATAAGCCCACTCTCATTTTTTTTTTTTTTTTATGTTTCCCTACGCTGATTGACAAGGAAATCAGCATAGTGGAGGCTGCGGTGGTACGCAGCCAATCAGCGCAGGGGAAAAGGCCACTCCTACTGGTGTACTCGTCTGTCAGTCATAATGGGGGATGCTGCGATGATTCATGGCCAAACAGCTCACAGGATAAAACCAATCTTATTGGCGGTCTTGTTTGTTGATTATTATGGAAGAGGCTGCAATGATGCTCATTGGTGCGGTCATGTGTCGCAGCAGGAGCCAATTACATGCCTTGCTTGAGTGCTCGAGGGTATGAACAAAGCCCGCGTATGTTTTCCTTGTTGCAAAGCAATGTCTCTTGCCCCTGAAAGTGAAACAATGCGTTTTTTTTTTGTTTTTTTTTATGAATACTTTTTAAAACCCCGCGATGCACTTATTCCGCGAAACTTGAACCGTGAAGTCTTGAAGGATCACTGTACAGTATTCTTAAAATCGTGTGTTCTTATCCATTCATTTTCACTATCACTTGGTGTCATCGGGGTCGCAGCCGACTTCATGTGAGAGAAAGTCAGAGAAGTCTAGTACTATAAACTTCCTTGAAGAGGGCTCTGTAAATTCAGGAGTTTTAGTAAACATGCTCTTTTGTTGTTTTTGTCTCTGTTCTCTTGTGCAGGAATCAATGTTGTCCTAAAGGCAGAGCTGGTCGGTGAAGGTGAATGGAGAATACCTAATCCGAAATGTTTCTGTACCGTGGTGTGATCTCTTAGCACAGGATTCACAGAAGAGCTCTCTTAATCCTCTCAGCCCATCTACAGACACCTGACCTTCACTTTTTGTGCAGTCAGATTGCCTGCTAAAATTTTTGTCACGCATACTGAAACACAGAGTGCTTAAAACAAAGGACCATGCATCACTGACATTAATTGATTTATTTGACTCTGTTGGTTTCCCACAGAACAGTACAAGTATAGGTCTCATGCAATGGAAGCATCATAATGCGACATTACGTTGCACATAGACAAAATAATGTTTCTTTATTGCTCAGTTGAGTATCACAGAGCTCATTAAACTGCTGATTCGCTGAATTAAATTGTTATTTTATTTATTCAGCATTGGTAGGAAGGCTCTTTGAATAGTGTGACGGATACAGCCTTGTCACACACCATCATACTTAGAAATACTCTAATAAGTATTAGTTTATGCTAATGTCGTCAGTCAACGCGTTAATAACGGCGTTAATATAAACTCCCTTTGACGCCGTAAATTTTTTTAACACGCGATTATAAACGGCCCTGTCCAACTCCTGTATTTTGGACTTAAAGACAATGCGTGCACTCCCGTGGCTGCCAGAGTTGGGAGAGAGCCAGAGTCACACACTGCTTTTCAGATGAAACTTAGTTTTGAATTTTAATGGCCAGAACGAGGCACGTTATGAGCGCGAACCCGCCTGGCAACTTGACGCAATCAATGGGATGCAATAACCGTGTCAGGCGAAGCATAACTTTGGCTTTTTAGCCCAAAATGTAGCACTCTGAGGTGGATTGTGGCATTTATTGACATTTATTGAGCTCCAATGCGCAGATACACTGTGAATGAATGAAAAAAATTTAACGTTTTTGAGCACCACGAGAACCTCCACATGAAGGCACAAGGCAAGTTGCGCTCATCTCGCGGCCGCCCGAAGCTCAACGTTTTCTGGCACAAAGACACGGAGAATTGGGGTGAGATCCACGTTCTCAGGCAAAATGTAATATAGGTGTTTTAATCCAAAATGTGGCACTGAGGTGGATTGACTGGCGCAACCCCCCCTAATATGCACAGATGAACTATTCAAATACTTGGAAGAAAGGCATTTTTGGTGAGTTCAATCATTTATCAAATTTTTCATATTTTTTGGTAGCTACATTTCATACAAAATGTTAAACCAATAATAACAAAGTGGGTTTTTTTCATTAATGTATACAGTGATCCCTCGTTTTTCGCAGTTAATGGGGACCAGAACCTGCTGAGTGAAAAACCACGAAGTAGCACACACCCTTTTCGTATTTCGAGCATGTCGAGGTACAGGAAGAAGAAAAAAAAATCCAGGATTTCACAGTGTATGATTTTTTTAACAATTTATTTTTATTATACTGCTGCAAAAAAGTATTTCAACACCTGTCTATTAGCTAGAATTGTGAGCCTCAAAGACCTGTTAATCGCCTTTAAAAAGTCCAGTGTTTGAGGCGGTTAGCTGCATATAAACTAGGGCTGTCAAACGATTAAAATTTTTAATCGAGTTAATTACAGCTTAAAAATTAATTAATCGTAATTAATCGCAATTCAAACCATCAATAAAATATGCCATATTTTTCTGTAAATTATATGTATATTCTGTAAAGTAAATTGTTGGAATGGAAAGATAATACACAAGATGGATATATACATTCAACATACGGTACATGAGGACTGTAGTAGGCATTTCACTCTACTGTCATTTAAATCTGTCTATGCTGTCCTCACTCCGAAGCGTCTACTTTTTCCAAAGCTAGACAGCTAGTGAACGATGCTTTAATAATCAGACTTCTTCCTTTTTCATCTAATTTATTAACAAAATGGCTTCAAACCATTGTCCTCTTTAGACCGTCGTAAAACTACAAAAAAAAAGTACACAAGCATTGCATTAGCAACAACGTTAGCTTAGCACGCTATACAGGTTCACTAAACATAAACAAAAAGCGTCTCATACAAAAAATATAACATTTTGCTTACTAACATAATATGTACATTCTTTACAACAACCATACTTACGGACAAATCTTGTCCAAGGATCATATAAGCACAACATTACAACGTAGGCGTCAGCCCGAGACGTCCTGCAGCCATTTTGAACTGGCAAGAAAACAATAAACCATGTCGCAAAGCGACCACAAGAGTTCGCTGTTAGACAGCACAAAAAGCCTTGCTGTAAAACTTACCAAAAGGCAGAATACTGTCTGGGCGGGACATGTGCGTTAATTGCGTCAAATATTTTAACGTGATTAATTTCAAAAATTAATTACCGCCCGTTAACGCGATAATTTTGACAGCCCTAATATAAACACCTGTCCACCCCATACAATCAGAAAGATTTCAATTACTATCATAGTCAAGACCAAATAGCTGTCCAAAGATACCAGAGACCGAATTGTAGACCTCTACATGAATGGGAAGGATTACATGGCAATTGCCAAGCAGCTTGGTGATATAAGATCCACCGTTGGATCAGTTATTAGAAAATAAGCGAGCTCAGCATGACTGTCAATCTCTCCTTGGACTGGGGCTCCATGCAAGATCTACCTTGTAGGGACTCAATGATCCTAAGAATGGTGAGGAATCAGCGAAGAACTACACAAATGGAGCTGGTCAATGACCTGAAAGGTGGTGGGACCACAATTTCCAATGTTCCTGTTGGTAATGCACTAAGACGTCATGGTTTAAAGTCATGCAAGAACGGGTTCCCCTGCTTAAACCAGCACATGTAAGCTTGCCAATGACCATTTGGATATTCCAGAGGAGTCATGAGAGAAAGTCATATGAGATTAAAGTGGAACTTTTTGGTCTTAATTCCACTAAAAGTGTTTGGAGGAGGAAGAATGATGAGCACCATCCCAAGAACACCATCCCTACTGTGAAGCATGGAAATGATAGCATCATGCTTTGGGAGTTTTTTTCTGCACATGGCATTGGACGACTGCACTGGATTAAGGAGAGGATGACCAGGGCCATGTATTGTGAAATTTGGGAGAATAACCTCCTTCCCTCAGTTAGAGCATTGAAAATGGGTCGTGACTGGGTCTTCCAACATGACAATGGCCTGAAGTAGAAAGCCAGAATTACCAAGGAGTGGCTTCGTAAAAAGCATATCAAGATTCTGGAGGGGCCTTGCCAGTCTCCAGACCTAACCCCAATAGAAAATCTTTGGAGTAAGCGCAAACTCTCAGTGAACAGCCCAGAAACCTGATTGATCTAGAGAAGATCTGTGGTGCAAAATCCCTGCTGCAGTCTGTGCAAACCTGGTGAGAAGTTACAGGAAACGTTTGACCTCTGTAATTGTAATCAAAGGTTACTGCACCAAATATTTTACATTGATTTTTCTCAGGTGTTCAAATACTTATTTGCAGCAGTATAATACAAATAAATTGTTTAAAAAATCATACAGTGTGTTTTCAGGATTTTTGTTTCTTTAGATTGTCTCTCACAGTGGACAAGCACCCATCATGAAAATTTCAAACTCACCCCTCATTTCTAAGTCGGAGAACTTGAAAAATCGCAGGGTGTTCAAATACTTATTTTCCTCACTATACCACTGTATAAGCAAAGTGACAAGAAGAGGAACGTCTGTACTGGACAAGTGTGGCTGGGTTGGAAACCTTAATCAGACAAGAGAGGACACCGCCTCATCAATTTGCTGCCGGAGAGGTTGGGCACAACACGAAATGCAAGGGACTGAGGTGCAGACACTACGGAAGGTCAACCACGACAAATGAGTGACAAGGTACAAGGTGAAGAAACCGTCAAATAAATAAGTGACTCGAGGATGATGTTGGGAGAAAGTGTGCCAATGGGTTAGGAAATAGATGGCTTGGAAACGTGACCTTTTCTTGGGCGCCAAAGTTGGCTGACCATCATGAAGATTTTCTGAATAGAGTGCCCAAGTAAAGGTCAGAGGGAAAAGACTGAGCTGGGGACTCACTAGGACCCATTTGACAAACACTGATTAGCGAAACTATAGCCGACAGAAAGGGGAAAAATTAGAATCCGAGTTGTGTCGGAGAGAAAATTATCTAGCGGTATAGTGTGAGGAAACCGTGACGACTAGGGAATATTGGTGGAAAGATAATGAGGAGATGAGGAGAGGGCTCACAGATTGTGGATTGGGTTTAGTCAGCAGCCTGATGGCAATAGTGGACAAACATAATGCATTCCGTGCACATCCCTCTGTGTGTTTTTTGTTGCGGTCGTTTCATTCTTTTATCGTTTGACGGGTGAGCTAGGAGTGAGGTAGGAGTGGACATAAATCATTGCAAGAAAGCAGGGATGCGAAGTTGGGTGGCAGTCGTGACAAAAACAATTTATTATTTTAAAAAAAAATCTAAAAATCTAAACCGGACGCCAATGTTGTTTTTGGCAGCCCTTTTAATTTTCGTTTTAGTCTTTGTCTCTTCGACGAGAATACTTATTAGTCATAGACTAGGTTCATACGATAGGTCTTAATGCACAATTCCGATTTTTTTGTCATATCTGTTTATTTGGCGTGCCCGTTCAGACTCCCTTCGTCCACTGAGCCTGTTCAAGTATCACGCATGCGCACTAATTCGCAGTCCGAGATGCACTGAGCAAACTGACCCGCAAGCTCAGGAGCATCAAAACAAACGACTACACACGACGAGCACTCACACATACGGACAGCTTGCCCCGACTCACCAGCGTGTAAGTGTGACGGGTACACGCAGGTCCGCGTGTGTGAGGCGGGGTGTGGAAAACCTTCCCTCCGATGCCTTCAAGTAGGGACGCTGATGGCTGTGCTTGAGCTTTATGGCGCAGTGGTTAGCATCCCTACACTGTCGATATTGAGCGCGTCGTGCAGCGCGGCGTGGTTTCGCATCCCAGCCTAGTCAGAGAGGTGGGAGCGGATCGCGTCGAGGCGCGCCGTGTTTCAATGCGAAAGTGTAGGGACGCTAACCACTGCGCCATATCGAGCCAACGCCACGGCCGCCAGCGTCCCTACCTTAAGGCATCAGAGGGAAAGTTTTCCACGCCCACACACGCGGACCTGCGTGTACCCGTCACACTCACCCCGCCGCAACACCAGTTCGAATCTGGGTCACGGCACCAGTGTAACCCCTTTTTCTTTGTCTGCTGCGATTTTGAGCGTCAGACTCCTGGACGCGTTGTGTTGTGTTTTAAAATACTTCCAGGAGACGTGGATGGTTTTGACTTTTTATCGTCTGCCTCTGCATAACACATACACACGATGCGAGCTGGTCAGTCTCACAGGCCTCGCCACAACGTGCCTTGCTGATGACAAAATGTAACTGGCAGGAAAATAATAATAATAATAAACAATAATTGTACCTGCATAACACTGCACACGATTCGAGCTGGTCTGTCTCACAGGCCTCGCCACAACGTGCTAAAGAACAATTGAAATGGTTAGCTCCATGGCGCTAAGCTAATAGCAACTTAGCAATGCTATCCAACTCCCCTTGCTGCTGACAAAATGTAACTGGCGCTATCTGCGATGCACCCAGCTATTTATAGTTACCACAGGAGTTTGGGGAGCTATTGTGCTTTCTAATGTGGACAAGTAGACTCACACATATCCATAATAACTCTGTTACATGAGCAATCTTGAAATATTGCTCATTTGGAGCAGAGAGAAAACCGAGCATTCTCAGGCTTATCCTCAACCCTTTTAAAAAAAATTTTATGACTGTTGTCAAGCTTGCACGTTCCCCAAAAGCCGCGTTCAAGCCAGGCGCTAATGCACAGATGCACCGCTACCGTAGCGCCCTGTCTCTCTCGCTCTTTATTGACGTAATTGCTGCATGTGTTCCGATTTTGGGTGACTTGACAGTTCAGACCGCAGCCTCATTCTGGAAAAATGAAGCCCAGATTGGATTTTAACTACATACGAAAGTGACCAAGATTGGATTTGAAATGGTCCACCTTTATGCAACTTTTCACGTTCAGACCGTCAAGTTAATGTCTCACTTGAGTCGGAAAAACACGAAAAAATTAGATTCGTGCATTAAGACCTGCGGTATGAACGAAGCCTTAGTCATGTTTTAGTCATCAAAAAATGTGTTTGTCTTCATGTATTTGTTGTTGACATTTAAGAAAAATGTTTTCCTAGTCAAATTTAAAAAATGACTCCAAAAAATAAATAAATAAATAAATAAATTTGAGTTTCCATCTATTTCGAATGAACAACAACGCCAACATGGTATTGATACACACTCAACAGCAAAAATTATACCGATCTGGACGCTGCGAATTGTATGTAAAGAAAGTTGTCCGAGAGTTTGGGAGGATGCGGGACTGTTATGCTAACGCTACGAGTTACATTTAGTGTGTGATGATCACTCAGCACAGACCTTAAAGTCTCAAGCAACATTGCATATTCTCTTTAACCAAGATAAGAAAACAAATCTTACTGTGTGTGCAACTCTGCATGGGGACTGGAGACTACACACTGGTGAGTCAGGGATGGGGGGGGGTTGCAAAACCTCACATGAGTGACACAAGCAGACACTGCTACGATGCAGGCTAACTACACATAAAATGTCACACATAGTGAACATGTAACGGAAACTATTGCACATTTTTGTTGCGTTCTCGTCTCGTCAGACAAAAACTGGCATTCATCCCGTTATGTTTTAGTCTCCCATTACAGGTTTTTATCATTTCAACGTGGTCACGAAAAAAAGTGTTCATGGACCTAATAGTTTCATTAACTTCATCGTTGATGAAAGCAATACTGCCAGGCGCAAGGGATAAATATACAAGAATAGCCAAGTCACAAACATTCCAAATAAACAAAACACTGTGTAATGTATATGTGTAAACACTGATTAGATTTACTTAAGAGAGCGCACATGAATGTACTCATAACCAGTGCTGGGCCAAAAATTTTACTCAAGTAAGAGTAGTGTTACTTCAAACTAATATCACTCAAGTAAAAGTAGTCATCCAAAAAATGTACTCAAGCACAAGTAAAAAAGTACATGGTGAAAAGAATAAATTAGTAATGAAAACTGGACCAATGTTTATTCTTAAGTCATCCTGGTAGCGCTTTCTTTTTTTTGTCTCCTCGGACAAAACTTTTTGTCTCTTTTGTTGCTCTGCCAGTGTTCGCATTGACTTATCGAATGGGGAATGGGGGAAGTGACGTATGCCGTAAAGCAATCAGCACATTTGTTGTTTTTTTTGTGTCGCAGGGTTCCTGCCACACTCCTCAAAGTTAATTAAAGTCCCATAGAATTGTGGTACTTCCACTAGTCCCAAGCAATGGCAGAAATGGCCTTTCCCCCGGAAAACCCAGAGGTGGCCAAAATGATCCAAGTGCTTTTGAATTGGCAAGTTGTTGTCTGACAGACAACAGCCGTTCATATGGAAATGCAACCACTAGACATACACCAACTTCAGACACAATGACCACAATTTATGATCCATGCCCCTGATTCAGTCCTTCTAAACTACAGACACAATTCCTGCTTTACACTCAAATTGCAGTTCTTAAATGCTAGTTTTTCTTGAAAACAATGTACACATTTGGGCCCTTTTTTCTTTCGTTGTGTGTGGAGTATAGATCCCAATCACGTGACGTCACAACCCCGCTTCCCTGACTGGTGCCGCCATATTGTCCGTCAGCTCATCGTGTTTACATATTACCGCTACGTACATTCCTCCTGTTACTGCGTGTTTTTCTGCTTGTCTAAGGAATCACCGCCTAGTAAACGAACTCAAAAACCTTCCTGACAATTGTTGATATTGATTAATCAAAATGGTGAAGGCATGTGTGGCGGTTGGTTGCAGTAACAGAGAAGATAAGCGGACATTTTAGTAGTTGCTGTGTGCCCATTGTTAAAAGGGCAAATCTCTAAAGCAGCACGGTTTGTTATCTCGGTCCATGATGCGTTTGTGTCGACAGCCGTCAGACAGCGGCGAAAACATCAATATGATGCCAACACGATCGTAGACATCATTAGACGTAGACTACGAAGCTCTTCGCCACGGTTGCACAGCAAGAAGGGGAGAGCAACAACAGGTGTTGTGCCGAAAAATAGCTGCCCTGCGTGAATTGTCCCCCCTGACGGGAGCGCCGACACGGAAACGACTTTCTTGTACCGTGAATATGTATTATTTTACTTAACTTGAACTAATAAATGTCATACCTGTGTGATTGTCATTGGGATATGGTCGTGAAAACTTGTGGACTAATACATTTCAGTTCAAAGATGGTTATGTGGCCCAGTCCACGATTTGTTACTAAAATACAGTACTATTATTTTGTGTAATTTAATAATTTAAAACTGATCTTACAGTCGTAAATCCATTACTGTAATGCGTCTGTGAAAACATTTGATGTTTTCACGTCAATAAAGCGTTATAAATAAGCGCTCCCGTCAGGGGGGACATTTCACGCGGGGCAGCTATTTTTTGGCACACACCGGCCCGTTGTCGACCAAGTTTCATTTTATACAATCGTTACAACGGTGACGCTCAGCTGACCAAATGTCGGTTTATATTCGGGCCAGTGCCGATTTTGGGTACCCGACTCCCTATCGTGACATAAACTGAAGTATGATTAGAAAATTTGTGGTCTCAGGACGAGCTCTGATGCACGGGATGGGAGGAAACCGGTTTGGGCATCAAATATGGATCTGGTGACTCGATCGACCGAAGCTTTTCCAAATAACGGCTTTTATGCAACTCATCCAATCAGTTTACAGCGTCTGAAAGCACCGGGGCTTCCATAATTTGCAAGTGAATCCCCCCTTTAGAAAGTACGAGCATTGACAATACGGACACACAATGACGGACAATATGGCAGCACAATACAGCGATCACGTGATTGTGTGACATTGGTGATTGGGGCCTATAGGAGAAGTGAGTTTATGTGTAAAAAGTGTCAGACTTCATAAATAAATGGAATTAATTAAATGTAGCTTGACTTGAACTGACACAAAATATGACATGAATAATTCCACCGTGGTGTGTTCCCCTCTGTATGGGCCGCATACCAACATAATGTATGTCTAGTAGTTGGTTTTTACATATGAATAGTTGCTGTCTGTTTGACAATGACTTGCTAATTCAAAAGCACTTGGGTCATTTTGGCCACTTTTGGGTTTTTTGTCGAAGAAGAGGCCAAATGGGCCATTGCTTGGGAATATTAGGAATATTTGTCTTGGGAAAGGCTGAGTTGGCCTCTGCTGGGTTTTGTAGTTTAAGCGATACAGACCCCCTCAAGATATAAAAGAGGTGTCATTCAACTAGTTTTTAGTCGACATATCACTACAAATGTTATGAACATTTTTTATGAGGGTTTAAAAGTTACCTATTGTTGCTTTAAAGACGCCACATGATTGAACAAGTGCATTTTTCTCAAAAAGTTACTCAAGTAAATGTAACGGAGTAAATGTAATGCGTTACTACCCACCTCTGCACCTGAGTACAAGTTGCAGGTCTGGCCAAGCAATGAAAAAATGAGTGACTCAAATATGGTATACACTTTAATATCATTCCGCAATACAGAAAAAAATATGTTGACAACCCAAGGTCGTTTGGTTGATCGAACCCAAATGTTTTGAATAAGAATTATTCATACATACATAAAATGTTCGACCTCAGCTTAACCCATCTTGGTAGTCAACACCACACTAGTGGTAATTATACTGGTCACACCCATTAGTGCGACACGAGAATAAATGCCAACTACGACTGTTGATGTTCTGCAAAGCGCGGCATTTTTATGACTGCTTGATAGAATAATCAAGTCGTTTTGTAGGAAGCTTAGGAGTGGATTCATGTGCTGCTCCTTGTGGTCCGCTCAGGCTTTCAGCTCTGCTCCACGACGTGCGCTGACTGCTGATCCTGCTCGATCAGACGTGCACAGCCTATCGCTCAGTGGGTGAACACATAAGCTCCGGCTCATTTTTCAAAACATTACGTTTACCTGATAAATCACCTGTAATAACGGTTTGGCATATGGAATGTCTCTCTGAGGAGAAAAAGAAATGTGACCACATAAACTCTATCGGAGGGTGTATGGTGGCCTTTGTGTTGTGAGCAGGGCCATACTGGGCCATACAAAGACCGGCCCACTTCCTGGAGGGTGTTGGAAGCAAGTACCTGTACCTGTACCTTGATGAAAAAAAAACAGGACAAAATCATATCGTAAACACTAACCCATGCCCTAATTAGCCCAGAGTAAAATAATTACAACAGTGTAGTGATTTTAAAGCATGTAGTGATTTTTAATGCAAACAGGTCATTGATAGAAAAACTATAACATGGGTAAACCATTAGAGAAGTATAACTTGATCAAACTACACATGTAGGACTTTCAATTAAAATTTTCTAAATATTGATAGAGTAAAAATGCATAGTTTTCAGTTTGTTAGTAGTCAGAGAGGTCCACTACTAATATTTACCAAACTTGGCTAGAATTTATTCAGAATTGTGGATATACAGTACCACAAAAATGATCCAATTTAGCCTGTAAACAGATAGAAGTTCACAACTAGCACACTTAATTCATTTTTCTAAATATTGGTCCAGTAAAAATGCAGTGTTGAGTATGTGAGCAGTCATAGAGGTCCACTACTAAAATTCACCACCCTTGGCCAGAACGTATTCAAAATTGTGGATTTTCTGTGCCGCAAAAATGAGAACCGTCACCTGATGAAAGTATACATGTAGGACTTTTAATTCATTTTTCTTATTATTGGTACATTAAAAATGTAGTTTTGAGTATGGGGGTAGTCAGAGTTGTGTGCTACTAATGACATTCACCAACCTTGGGCAGAATTTATTCAGATTTATGGATTTACAGTGTCACAAAAATGAGAACTGTAACTAAAACGACCTGTTGCTAAGGGAAATCACATAATATAGTACTGACATGTCGACGCACATAACACACATGTAGGTGGTCATCCGGGAGGGACTCGGCGTCGAGCCGCTACTCCTCCGCGTAGAGAGGAGCCAGCTGAGGTGGCTCGGGCATCTGGTTCGGATGCCTCCTGGACGCCTCCCTGGAGAGGTGTTCCGGGCATGTCCCACCGGCGGGAGGCCCCACGGACGACCCAGGACACGCTGGAGAGAGTATGTCTCTCGGATGGCCTGGGAATGCCTTGGGATCCCGCCGGAGGAGCTGGTTGAAGTGGCTGGGGAGAGGGAAGTCTGGGCTTCCCTGTTAAAGCTGCTGCCCCCGCGACCCGACCCCGGAACAAGCGGAAGATAATGGATGGATGGATGGATGGATGGATGGATGGATGGATGGAAGTTATGTTAAGTTTATATCTGACACTGCTTTTCGGGGTCATTAGCATGCCCCCACCACCCCAAAAAAAATTTTTTTTAAGTCAAACTCCACCTATGGACTACGGGTTGTGGCTCAGTGAAGGACAATCTATCAAATTCAGTAAAGTACCCCTGACGTGATAGGAGGACTTCAAACTGTTTCTGTGTGAGATCCTTTTGATTGTCATAACTCAGCAAATTTACATAATAATTGACCCCATTGAACTTTCTTACATCCATGGTTTAATGGGGTCTGAGACATCATTTCATACAGCTGGATTGGCCACAAATAAAAGGGCATAGTTGTCAGAATTATTAAGACATTTTAGGAAAAAGGGTACTATGTATCAGACGTCTGTATATATTTGAACACAATCAACACAATCAATAATACAACAAAATGAGATGAAAGGAAATAAATAGCAAATAGCAACTTTATGTGATAGACTGAAAGAGGACCGAGTTAAATTATTGAAAAACTTTCCCGCCACTTTTGAGTTAACCTAATAATGTGTACTTATTTAGTCAAGTGTACAATGCACCGTGATTATTTGAGACCCAATTATACTAAAAAAATTAGCATATTGTGATAAAGTTCACTATTTTCTGTAATGTACTGATAAACATTAGACTTATATTACTACATATATTTTAGATTCATTGCACACAACTGAAGTAGTTAAAGCCTTTTACTATTTTAATATTGATGATTTTGGCAAAAAAATCAAGAAAAAACAAAAATTCCTATCACAAAAAATTAGCATATTTCATCCAACCAGTACAAAAAACGTTTTTTTAACACAAGCAAGTCAACCTTCAATTAATTATATCAGCTATGCACTCAATACTTGGTCGGGAATCCTTTTGCAGAAATGACTGTTTCAATGCGGCATGGCATGGAGGCAATCAGCCTGTGGCACTGCTGAGGTGTTATGGAGGCCCAGGATGCTTCGATAGCGGCCTCAAGCTCATCCACAGTGCTGGGTCTGGTGTCTCTCAACTTCCTCTTGACAATATCCCTCAGATTCTCTATGTGGTTCAAGTCAGGAGAGTTAGCAGGCCAATTGAGCACAGTAATGCCATGGTCAATAAAGCATTTACCAGTGGTTTTGGCACTGTGAGCAGGTGCCAGATCGTGCTAAAAAATGAAATCTTCATCTTCATAAAGCTTTTCAGCAGATAGAAGCATGAAGTGCTCCAAAATCTCCTGATAGCTAGCTGCATTGACCATGCCCTTGATGAAACACAGTAGACCAACACCAGCAGCTGACATGGCACCCCAGACCATCACTGACTGTGGGTACTTGACACTGGACTTCAGGTATTTTGGCATTTCCTACTCCCCAGTCTTCCTCCAAACTCTGGCACCTTGATTTCTGAATGACATGCAAATTTTTCACTTTGGACCACTGAGCAACAGTTGAAGGAATTCGTCCCCCCGGCCAAGCCGCACGGAAATGGCGACAGTCGGACGGAAATGGTGCTCTGCTGCTCACCGCTTCCGTGAGTCAACTGGGAGGGCTGAAATTCCGCGTGTTCACCTCTTGTGTTAACCATTTGCACTGACTCCATGTTCCAAAAGTTTGAAGAAGGCTCACCGAAAACAGGTTGACAAGTTATTCGTCGACAATGGTCAAAAAACAAGGCAAAAACAGACGACGGAGGAACAATGCTCGATCCAAAACAAGGCTACATAGAAAAGTTTCCGAGCAGCGAATCTGTTTGTTATCTCAGTGTCCAGTGTTTTTGAAGTCTGCGGTGGAGTGGGCCGGGCCGAAGGGTGTTGTTTCGGGATCATCCCTCTGTGGCCGGTTTTGGGCGGTTAGGTTCGTGCGTGGATGGGACGTGGTTGCCACAGCGACCGACCCTGGTCTTGACGTCCCAAGCGCCCGCTATCAACTTTGTTATCCTGGCTGGGCGAGACGCTATTTGTTTTAGGACAGAGCACCCTGCTCTTTGTCCTTGGAGTGGTCGGGAGAACTGATTGCAAGAGTTGGTGCGTCACTCTTGCTCGTGACGCACACGTTGTGCTTCTGCGATAAGATGGCGTTGTGTATCTATTCTGCTTCATTCCATTAAATTGTGGTGTGCTATTTATTTTATATTAGGTGTGTTAAAGTAGTACAGTCCTACAGTAAATATGAGAAATGATACTATTCCCTGATTAATTATATTACGTGTGTTAGAGTAATGCAAACAGTTTTATGGTGTGTGCGAGAAAGGTAACTATTCCCTTCACAGCCCAGTGCTGCTTCTCTGTAGCCCAGGTCAGGCACTTCTGCCGCTGTTTCAGGTTCAAAGGTGGCTTGACCTGGGGAATGCGGCACCTGTAGCCCATTTCCAGCACACGCCTGTGCACAGTGGCTCTGGATGTTTCTACTCCAGACTCGGTCCACTGTTTCTGCAGGTCCCCCAAGGTCTGGAATCGGCCCTTCTCCACAAGCTTTCTCAGGGTGCGGTCACCTCTTCTGGTTGTGCAGCGTTTCCTGCCACACTTTTTCCCAGCCTATTCGCTCAGAAATGTCTTTCTGTGTCTTAGCCTCTTGCTTGAGGGTGTCAATGAAGGCCTTCAGGTCGGCAGTCGTGCCCATGATTGCGATTTTGAGTAATGAACCAGGCTGGGAGTTTTTAAAAGCCTCAGGAATCTTTCTCAGGGGTTTTGATTTAATTCGTTGATTACGATGATTTGGTTAGTAGCTTCTTTAGAGTACCTTTTCATGATATGCTAATTTTTTGAGATAGGGATTTTTGGTTTTTCTTGACTTTTTTGCCCAAATCAATATTAAAACAATAAAAGGCTTGACCTATTTCAGTTGTGTGTAATGAATCTAAAATATATGAAAGTCTAATGTTTATCAGTACCTTACACATAATAATGAACTTTATCGCAATATGCCATTTTTTTTAGAAGGACCAGTAATATGCTAATCCTCACCTAGTGTTCAGTATATTAGTGACTGGAATTTAGGGAGGAAACAAGAAACATGTTCTCATCAACAATTTTTTTATATGGTACACTGCACAACATGAGTGTACAGTTCAAAGTGAACATTTCACAGGAGGGGGGATGATTAAACTTCACAAAGAATGCAAGAGCGCTAAGATCTGAGCAGAGGGAAACGGTCACAAAATACATTTCTGTCTGCTCTCCTGCAATCTGGTAACAGTAGAGAAACAGCCAGGTCATCAAAGGTTTAGCCAATGTCAGTCAATAGTATCTGCTTGATTATTGTTGTGAAATGGCGTTTCATCTGCCCAGTCATCAACTCCTGTAAACAAGCTTTGTCAGTTCAATGAAGACTACTGACAGTAAACTTGCTGAGGGATTTTCATCAATAATGAGAGAAAATAACATGGCGTGGGAATTACAGGGAGTCCTAAATGATCTTCTATGCATATTTTATCAAGTATTCAATAATACTGTGCGATATGGTCAAAATCTTCCATAAGAATACAGTGGTATGAAAAAGTATCTGAACCTTTTGGAATTTTATCACATTTCTGCATAAAATCACCATCAAATGTGATGTGATCTTTGTCAAAATCCTACAGATGTAAAAACAGTGTCTGCTTTAACTAAAACCTTCCAAACATTTTTGGGTTTTTATATTTTAATGAGGATAGCATGCAAACAATGACAGAAGGGGGAAATATAAGTAAGTGAACCCTCTACCTGAGGCAGTGCTTCTTAATTAATTTCTGTGACACCCCCCCCAAGGAAGACGTAAATGTTTCGCGCCCCCCACCAAACTGTCGGCCACCACTGTAAATAGTATCATTTGTCTATAAAATTACTATAAGTTCACCTCTGCCTAACATTGTGTCCTTTTTTCTATTAAAGAAAAAAGTAACATAGATAAACTTAAGTAAAGTATAACGTTATTAACATTGTTTTGTTTGTTACAGAAAAGACTTAAAGCGCATCAATCAATCATCAATCCAAACTGTAAAAATACAGTCACGGTACAATTTTGACTATTTAATACTGAAAAATAAAATGTAATCTAATCAATAATTAATAACAAATTCAAATTGATTAGAAACATTAACTCATGAGGACAATATGCCCAAAAAATTTGACCGAAAAAACAAAACTGAATCGAAGAAAAATGACAGTGTCATTGGATAGAGGGACAGTTTTTATTTTTGCTGCTTGCAGTATCATTTCCTTTGTTATGTTTGCACTGAGCATGCTAACAGTGCTCACTGGTTTACTGATATAACACTGACGAAGTGGGACGATTGTTGGCAATATTTGGCACAAAATATCAAATGTGATGGTTCACTTACTTATTTTTGCCCCTTCTCTCATTGTTTTCATACTATCTTCATTAAAATATGAAAACCTATAAATGTTTGGGTGGTTTTAGTTAAAGCAGACACTGTTTTTTCATCTGTGTGATTTTGGTATTTTGGCTTGTGGCAAAAAAAAAAAATGCCACATACCAAAATCCATTTTGCCACATGGCAAAAAAATGCCACATGGCAAAGTCAATTTTGGCACATACCAAAAAAAATGTCACATGGCAAAAAAAATGCCACATGCCAAAATACATTTTAAAACATGGCAAAAAAAAAGCCAAATAGCGAAATCAATTTTGCCACATACCAAATACCACTTTTTTCGTTCTCACTGTCTCTCTCATTTTGGTCACTCATGTGGCTGGCGTATCAATGTACACCTCATGTTAACACACGCTGCACAGATTTTTCTTTGAATTGACAAACAATCTATTAGTTGGATCCTTTAAGTTTAAAGCAGCGAGCCACAAATTAACTGCTGCTGGTTTCGATTTAAGGCAAGGGCGTAGGTTTGGTCTCAACAATGGTTGGGACGATATTACAGCATAACCTGCATGTACACGTTTTGCTGGGGAATGGACATTAATAAATAAAGCCAAATAGATTATTGAATAGGGGTCAGGGCAACATTTCTCATGAATATGAACCTAATTAATTGATAGGCTAAATGATCAACGAAAAATAAATCTGTTTTGACTCATACAGTGATCCCTCACTACTTTGCGCTTCAAACGTCGCGCCTTCAGTCCATCCCGGATTTTTTTTTTTAATTTAAAAAAAAAAAAATAATAATAATAATACAGTCAAAATAAAAATAAAAAAATTTTAAATACAGTCTCACTCTCCCTCCCTCTCCCTGCTCTTTGTTGTTCATGCAATGCACTGGAGCTGATTGTTAAAGTTAACGATGGTTAATGGACGTCTTCTGATTGATCTTGCCATCTTGAGCCCTGAAAGCCTCAGCATCAAAGCGTCACATGCGTCAATCATCGTTTAACTTGTTAAACAGTTGCTGTTGCAACTCACTGAGTGTAAGGGAGGAAATGGAGCGGATTTGAGTAGACTCACTTAATGAAGCATTTATTAAAGACGATAATTTTATGCTTTATTCTTGTTTAAAAATAATTTGGTAGGACAGCAACATGTCTAAAACGTGCTTAGAAAACATTTATTAAAATATACATATACACTTTTTTTTTTTTTTTTTTTTTTTTAATTATACTGTTGGGGGGGAAAAGTGAAAAAGCATATCTTTCCAATGCTAAATCTGAATAAATACATTGAACACACACAAAAAAAAAACAAAAAAAAAACAAAAAAATTTCCCACTTACTCCCCATTAATCGCGAAAAACAAGGAATCACTGTACTAACTTTCATGTGTAGTGGTTCAGGTTATACAACCTCCAGTTCAAACCTTGGTTTTCAAAAACTACCAAAGAAACATTTTGAAGGGCAAGTCCTTTTATCAAAAAAAAAAAAAAAAAAAAAAAACGGGGAGCTTTCCAAGAATGGGTCCATTTCTGTGGGACACTGAAGCACCCCTAGACTCGAACTAAAGTATTTTGATATGAAAGTGACTTGGGGAAAAATTAATGAAAAATAATCTGAGATATCAAAAGACCCATCTACATCTTGAAGGAATCCGACCTTTTAACCAGATTGCCGGCATCACGCCAGCCGAACCGCCGGACCCGCACTGGCGCAGCTCCAACGACCCAGGCCAGTGGGAAACCAACAACCCAGCCAAAAGGCCAAATTCCGCGTGTTCACCTTAGTCTTAACCCCTTGTACTGACTGCAAGTTCTAATCATACCAAGTGCAAGTGCATTCCAAGCGCCAAGACAACGTGCAGATAAGGACGCCTTCTGACCACGGAAGCCCAACGCGAGCGTCATACAGCTGGCTGAGCAAGATTGACCCTGACGAGGCAAGACATCTACAAGCCCACGTCTGCAACACCAAATCCCACAATCAGCTCTTCAGGACAGTCCAGAACAAATGGTGGGACGTCCTTTACTACCACAACACCCGATAACAAAAATAACTCTAAGTTTGATAGCTCAGCGCTTCTCAGACAGTGAGGCGCGCCGAACCTCCCACCTCAGTTGCCTCAGTAACCATGACCCAGCAACGCTGTCACACGAACTTGACCGCCCAAATCTGCAACAGAAGAAGACCCAAACACACCTTTCTTCCTGCCCACAGCCCGTCCGGCGAGAGCCTTCAAAAGGCTGAATGTTTAACTAATTGTTGTCCTTTTTTTCGGGAATATTTTGTTGATTATATGGTGACCCTGGAACCAGTCTGCCTCCTCGCCTTAGTCTGTTGCTATTTTGCCTTGCCATTTGTTCGCTGTCGACCTGAATAAATTGTCAACTTGTGTTTCGAAGCCTTTTTTCAGCTTTCAAAATGGAGTCAGTACAAGGGGTTTCGTGATTCCGGCAATCTGGCTAAAAGGTCAGATTCCGTCAATCTGAGGCACACTAGACTACCCCAAGACTCGAGCCAAAGTACTCTCATGAATTTCTGATGTGTGACGTCATTTCACAGATTTTTTTTTTCATGTCAGTTCATGTCACTGTCCCCCCTGAAGTGGACCCATTCTTGGATATCTTCCCATTTTTTGTTTTGTTTTGTCTATTAATAAAGGGACTTGCATTCTGGAGCCACCACATTGCATTACTGTAATGCACATAATGCAAACAATGATCCAAATGACGGACGGATAGCTCGTTGTTCCTTGTGGAGGCTGGCCTGACCGCAGTAGTTTTGCATGTTAGCAAGTTCACACCGTTTAATATTACACTGATGCAGGTTCGACTTTCAGTAGCAAAATTAGTGGTGTTTCCCCGACCTCCACAACAGTGACGTCTTTTTACATTACTGACAGTGGCTGCTGCTGGCCGAAAAAAACCTTCTAATATACCTCCTCTTTGAAGGGGATGGAGGAGGAGGCATGTTGTCGACATGAATCTGTCGGGGCTGTGTGCGTGTCTGTGTCTGTTACCTATATATGTGAACTCATTATATAATGCATGTAAGGTTGCTTTAAAGTTGTTGGGGACAATTTGAGCGTCCTGAAAAGTTGGTAGTGTTATGTCCCAACTGTCCCTATGCAAACTTACACCCTTGTATCTATGTTAGACTCATTACAAAGGAATCTTGTCATTGCTATAATAGGGTATAAGACGAATAAACACTTTTACGACTATTACTGTTTAGTTCCTACAGTAAACAGAAAATTCGAATAGATGGCAAGAGCAAAAATCAGCCCACATCATCTATTTTATGTCCTCTTATTGTGGAGAACATTCCATTAGAGTTTCTGTCAGGCTCACGTTGCACTCTGGCAATGGCCAGTAAAATGAAAAGAAACCTCCAGATACAGTAACAAGTCTGAATGCCAAAATCTGCTGTAGTATGTGGTTTGCCTTCAACTGCTTACTTTTATTTTATTACTGGTGATAAAGTAACAATACGTTGTAGAAACTGTAAAGTTACATGCAGTCATACAATGTGGAATTGAACCCTTTTTTGGTCAAAATACAGTACAATCCCTCAAGATTTTAATCAAATGATATTGCATTTGGGGTCACCAAGATATTTTACTTGCAGTAGGACAGTCAAAAAGATTAAGTGTGCGATCATGATCAGAGAACTGGAAGGCAAAATTCTACAGAGGATTTTTATGATATTACAACCCCCAAAATGACCCAATCACGCTAGCTGTGTATCGAATCACTGTCTCCTACCGAAAGCAGGAAGACCATATAAGAGAAGAAGAAAAAAAAACACAAATTCTACAACTGCCTTTCTTGTATGCCCACAGCTGGACTGTTTGGCAGGTTGCACAGCGAAGCAACCCAAAACAAAATGTATTTTATAATCAGCCAGGGGGCATTGAAACGTTTTAGCATTCAGTTCGCTGTCGAGCGTATACTGCTGAAGAACACTTAACATCAGCAGAATAAAAAGGAAGAAAGAAAATCCACCCATTTCTTTTTGTTTATCGTGTAGCCTTTCCAACATTTTAATGAAGCTTTTGAAATTATGTTCACAAAATTACCTAAAATTACTTTTAATTATAGGCATCGCCAGCAGTGTTGTTAATTACGGCGTTGGAGTGTTGGAGTGTTTTTAACGGCGTCATTTTTTTCCAGTAGTGAATAATCTATTAATTTCTTTGCAATGCCCATAGGCATCGCGTCCCATTAGGCAAACCAGGCAATTGCCTAGGGCCCCCAGCCAGCAAGGGCCCTCAGAGGGCCAACAGATTTAGTACATGCAGCTTTACTGTACTGTCGCAGCGACAAGTGTAGGGGGTGTTTTAATACCATGGAATCATTTGGCAGATTATCTAACGATTCTGTTATCAATCCCAATCAGCACTAACCATGTCACGTAGATTATACATGTTTAAATAAAGCCAATCAACTATTATTACCACATGATTTTTTTTAACGAGTGAATCACCAAGTACTCTCTGGAAAGTCCTTTCCGAGTTGTTTTATGTTGATTTTCACAGGCCGCCTCATTATTCATGTGACTACTTAAACAAATGGGGATTTTTCCAAAAAAGTCTATTAATGGGTCTATCGTATTCCTCGTCGAATACTTTATAAAACAAAAAAATAACATACTGTACATGCATCTAAAATAATCCTAAACAATTTTATTAGCAATTTTAATACTCCTTTCTATCAAGGTTACTTGGGTATGCGTATGTTCCCATAGCAACCAGTCCTGTTATTGTCCTACGTCACAAGTGCTGCGTATTCTGGGAGCGTGAATAGGCGTAATGTGCGCATTTCGAGCAGAGGACGGCCACCTGTTAAAATGTGTGCCTCCATGAACGAATGTAAGTTCATCAATATGACTCAGTGTAAAGTGCTTAGTTTTTGCCACTTTTATGGCCAAGATGACCGCACATGCACGCAGCGCGAACTCGCGCCGCCCCACCTTTGTGTTCATTAGACTGTACGAGTATGTATGAGTGTCAGGTGACTCAGAAGGGCCCCATGTTGCTTGTTGCCTGGGGCCCCCGGGGACCCTTGCTATGCCTCTGGCAATACCGTCACCGTTACTGAGGATGTGAAAGGGCACGTGTCTACAATTTGTTTGAATGAAAGCGAGTTGTCTGATTTGGTCACAGCTTCCTGGGAGAGAGCAGAGCGGGAGGGGGAGGAAAGAAGGGAGTGGTGACACTCTTGCAAACGTGATGAATGATTGGTGGCTCGGAGCATTAGCTTAGCATTCACGTTCTCGTTAGCATTAGCATTTAGCGTGGCGAGGGTCATCTTATACTCTCAGGCAACTTTTTTTTTTTTTACTTACACTGCTGGCCGAAAGTATTGGGACCCCTGCAATTCTGTCAAATAATGTTCAATTTCTAACAGAAAATGATTGCAATTACAAAGGCGTAACGCACGCAGGCTATTTTTAGACCGTGACGTCGCATCGTAAAGTGGAAGTAAAGCCGAAGTGGGACATTATAGACCCGCCCTCACATAGACCCAACCTAAAAAGTGCTACTTTTCTCCGGTAATCTTTCAAAAACGAACATGCCGATCACGCATTGCTTTTTTGGAACTTGTAGAAATGACTCTAGACATTACGACACATGAAGGATGTTTTCGTCATACGTTTCCGGAAACCAAAAACTCGGGAGGAAAAAATGTGAAGACTGAATCAACTTGCGCGGACTTTAACACCAGCTCGGCGAATCCATTCACGTTTCATATGCAGTGAACATTATGTTGGGTTGGCATGGTCTTTCAGAGGACAAAGAGGTAAGCCATTTTATATTTTTAACTTATCTCGGGTCTTCCAGCAGGACACACTTCAAAAAGCACTGGAAAATGGTTTGAGAGATAGCACCGGAGACTTCTAAAGTGACCAGCAATGAGTCCAGACCTGAATCCCATAGAACACCTGTGGAAAAATCTGAAAATGGCTGTTTGGATAAGGCACCCTTCAAATCTCAGAGACCTGGAGCAGTTGGCCAAAGAAGAATGGACTCATTGATGGATTCCGGAAGCGGTTGTTCACAGTTATTTTGTATAAAGGTTGTGCTACCAAGTATTAGGCTGAGGGTGCCAATACTTTTGTCTGGCCCATTTTTGGAGTTTTGTGTAGAAAGATAATAACAAAAAAAAAAAAATTCATTGTCTTTTGTGTTTTTTAATGAATCATTTTTATTTTAAATAAATGAAGATATTACTACCAAAGCATTTGTAATTGCAATAATTTTCTGGGAGAAACTGAGCATTATCTGATAAAATTGCAGGGATGCTTTTGGCCAGCAGTGTAGGCTCCAGCACCTATGCGACCCTTGTTAGGATAGCCGACATAGAAAATGAATGAATGATGTGACAGATGTTATAGAATGTATAATGTAATAACGTGTAGAACATGAAAAGTTACTTTGCTGAGTAACTAATTACTCTTAAGATGAGGTAACTGAGTTACTATCTCAGAGATGTCATTTGTAACTGTAACTAATTACTTTTTTAAAGCGAGATTAACAACACTGGTCATTAGACATATTTCACTGGGGTACGTGTCCCAGTATTGATCTGGAGTGCCATTACAGAAGGTACCGTAATTTCCTGAATATAACACACACTTTTTTCCCCCCAAAATAAACTTGTAAAATCATGGTGCACATTACACACGGGTACAGAGATGGAGACAGAAAGATATATATATATTATATACAATATATAAAGACCGATTTTTTTTTTATTGACACGGCCATGTTGTGTTGAAGAAAAGGTATGCAGCGATCCGTTGCCGACCATTACGGTACATGACATCACCGTTTTGTTTCGGTAATACTTCACTCTGATTGGTCGAATGATTTCGTCTGTGTTAAATTCTGCTTTTTTCACTCTTCATAAAGCACAGAATTTAGTTTCTTGAACTGATTTGAGTCAACGTTTATTGCAACTCGGCAACTCGGACCATAACAAACGTAACACAACACAGACTTCCTGTGTCCATCAACTATATCTGTCCCTCGGGAAACTCAAACCCAAATAACAATAGTTCCTCTTGTTACAGTAGCGACGCGCTCGTTCCGATTTCCGACTTCGGTCCTCACTTTTATTTTACCGTATCAATCCATGGAAGAAACATTTATTCATCATGATGAAACGATCAAGTTATACAGCAACCTTTAAAAGAAGAGTCACATCTGTTTTGTTTTCTCCTGGAATTTGGTAAATTGGAGAAGTTGTCAGATCATATTATTACCATGCATATTTTCAGTTAACGATAATGTTTTGAACTACCGATGTGCTATGCTTGTGCTGTGTTTCACCAGTCAGTAAAATGACATTTCTGTATCTGTACACGAGCTCTGTTTTCTTGAATTCTTCTATTTATTGGAGCTAAAATTAGGGTGTGCGTTATACATGGGTACAATAATTTCCCCTAGATTTTACAAGTAAATTTGGGGTGTGCGTTATACACGGGTGTGCCTTATATTCGGGAAATTACGGTATATCCATTTTAAAATATAAATTCTTCTTATTGGCCAAGCGAATTATTAATTATTACAGAAATTCTTTGTCTACGTCATTTCGCTGTTATTCACTTCTTTGGGTTTAATCGTCATTTCAGACTCCTGCCAACACTGGTGCTTTGACTGACTCTGTAGATGCTGCGTGTTGAAGAAGGCGGGGCCAGCAAGAGTGTGATGCTGCGCTCTGATTTGTGGAGCATGTCAGCGCTTACATATGAGAGAGCCATGCATACTATGCATGAAAAATGATATGAGGTTTCCGGCACTACCTTTATATACAGTCTATGGGCGCTACTGCTAGTTTGAAAGAAGGTGGAGCTCGACTCCAAAGTGGTGGAGCTCGGCTCCAGAAAGCTCCAGCCGACATTAACCCCTGACAATGAGTGAACAAAATCCCACAATATAGTTAGAGTATATTTATGCTTTCCTCTATGGTTATAAGCCTTCTGATGGTTGCGGGTGGGATTCTTTGGTTTATTTTACGATCAAAAGGACTTGCAGATTGTGGTTTCGTAAAGTCCAGTTCATTTGATTCAGTAATGGCTTCTATTACATGAAAGTGGCACTTTAAACCAAATGACACCAAATGGAGGCACTTAGTGCTCACACAGTGCATTAAATTCAATCTGTTTGCTGTTGAGAGGAGTCTATTACATCGACTATTTGTTCCATGGCATTTCATGTTGATTTGTTCTAGAAATTTGGGACTGTGATATTTCTCCAAGAACATCTAAACAAATATCTAAAATGTCGTAGACCAGTGGTGTCAAACTCATTTGGGTTTGCTGGTGTCATCAGTGGATTGGGCAAAAGAGTTTGTGGTCACTGTTGTTGGGGCGATGCTAATTATCTCCTGTCAGCCAGGAGTGAGCTAATTCGGTGCATGATATCAGCTTAAATTGTTTCATCCATCCGTTATCATATGGCAAGGGTGTGACATGGTTCATCAACTGTTCACATATTGACCTGTACTTATCATTTAGACAGTCATTTCTTACATAAAGGGCCCTTTTGCTTGCCCACACAAACGTTCCTTCTCATGAACTTATATTTTAGCTATATTTCATTGTTGGTTACACTGTGGTTGTAATATCTTTATTTTATTATGTACTAAAACAATAGAAGCAAGCATGTCTAAGATTATTAATGAGCATGTTAGCAAAAATACAATTTCCCTTCCACCGTCATATAACTGATTCTAATAGTCAGGGTTGCGATAATGTATGTAGATGTCCATATAAAAATCACTCCAAGTGGGCTCCCAGATCGTATACATATTTGATTGGTCGCTATGCAACATGAATGATGACCGCCAGATTGAAATCCTGCAGTTTCATTTCACTTCCTTGCATGTCCTCATCAATTTGTTTTCTATATGTTTTGGAAGGACGGCAATTTGGATCAAATTCACTTGCCGTCATGAATATCGACTGCTAAAAGACATACAACCCCCCCCCCCACACACACACACACACACACACACACACAAATAATCGTTCAGGTAAATATAGAGCCAAACTACCAAGGATGGATCAGTTGATACAAATCACTTTTGTATCGAGAGAAGGGTCATCTGACTCTAAACAGCATATCTTTTGTGAGCATTGAGGTTCTAATTAGTCATTCCCATTCATACTCGCAAAACCACAAGGTTGGATTACTTCAATTAGCATCTTGAGTGTTTGCCGGCCAGGGCTGCCTGTTTGCAGAGGACTGCTGACATTACAGCACTGAGGAAGAACAGCTGTCTTAATCTCTCTGAATATTTAGTTGCACTGTTTCTCATATGTATGGAGCTATAATTGTCATATTGCTAATGATGGATGGCTGATGATGCACAACGCAAGTCATTTTTTGCACAAAAAAGCTTTTTATTCAATAAAGAAACATGTGAAAAAGACAACAACAACAAAATAATACACAAGGGACGGTGTAATAAAAAACAAAACATTTTGTATGTGGTGACATATGACACTTTGCCCTTTTCACGGGGCTAGGTGTTGGAGGTTGTTGTCGAAGCAATTTTTCCTCCTGCTCCTTCTTTGCGCCCACATGAGAGTGAGCCAATTCCTTTACAAGCCCGACCAAGAAGTCCACCCGTCTCTCTTGCCTTCCGGTGCATGCCATTTGCATTCAGTGCTGCCATGTCAATTCATATTGTAGAATACGGCGACAGGCCATATCCATGTTCGACAAAGCCAAGGGAGCCCTTGATTTGCAAATATTCAAGATGCTAATTGCAGCTATCGAGAGTGAAACCCCCCCTTGACACCTAGGCAGCGACTCCACAGTAATAGTAGGGGGGTTAATAATAATAATAAATAGGGGGTTTGTCTGCTTGATTGCTTGTTTGGGTGGTCTATAGACCCTACTCACATGACGTCACAACCACGCCTCCGCGCCATATTGTCCGTCTACTCGTCATTTTGACGCATTACCGCTACGTAAATTCCTCCTATTATGGCGTGTTTTTCTGCTCGTTAACATTAATAATCAAAATGGTGAAGGCGTGTGTGGCGGTTGGTTGCAATAACAGAGAAGATAGACGGAGAGACTTGAAGTTCTACCGTATTCTGAGAGACCCGGAGAGGACAGCGAGATGGACTGCTGCAATTCGACGAGAAAACTGGGCTCCAAACGATTCCCACAAATTATGTAGTAGTCATTTTATATCTGGTAAGATGCATTTAATATATATTTAGAGGGTTTTGGGCTGACAACCACAATTAAGATCATTGCGAGGCTAATCACCGACAACATACAATTTCAAATTCAAGATGCTTATTTCTTCCACCATCATTACATTTTGAATAATATTTAGCTGGTACCAAGTGAAAGAAGCTGGCCTCGTCTACGGATCATCAGTTAAACAGGTGTGTCCAAACCTTTTGCAAAGGGGGCCAGATTTGGTGTGGTAAAAATCCGGGGGGCTACCTTGGCTGATTTACATAGAACAATATATTTAAACACATTTTAGCAAGCCCTTCTGTGTGTCACATTTGCCTTATAATTTTTTAAATTCATAATTTCAACAATCTCGTCTTTGTGGCGTTCTCTTTCGACACTCGGGCTCTTGCGAAATACTGCTGCTGTGAAATTAAGCTAGCTTCAAGTTGCTATAATTTCTCGCTGCGTATCTTCCCTGTAATGTTGTCGTACATGTCAGCGTGTCTTGTTCGGTAATATTATCGCCTCACATTGAACTCTTTGAAAACAGCGACTGTCTCTTTGCAAATGAGGCAGACACAGTTGTTGCGTGTTTTATTGAAGAAATAATCCAATATCCACCTATCCTTGAAGCGTCGGCCATCGCAGTCAACTTTTTTTTTTTTAATTGATTGTTGCCATTTTAGAAAATTGGAAGTAAAGGGTCACACGGGGTAATGTTACTTAGAGTGCTGCTCTTAAAGTTTTTCAAACTTTCGTGAGAATAGGCTGATTTTGTGTGGACAAGATAGTTGTAGATATCAGGTTAGCAGATGTCAGGCAGAGAGGGCGAAGACAGCGGTCGAAAAATATCGATTTAGGCAACAAATATGGATCTGGCGAATGGATAGACTGAAGCTTTTCCACATAACGCCTTTTATGCAACGCATCCAATGAGTTTACAGCGTCTGAAAGCACCGGGGCTATAAACTGAACGACTAATTGAAACCATTGAAAATAGGGCTAAACAGAGATGGACAATATGGCGGCCGGATACAGCGACACGTCATTCTGTGACGTTGGTGAGTAGGGTCTATTGTTTGACAAAGCCAAGTAGTCAGTTTGGTATCCGGGTCATTTGATGCCTTTCTGGTCTGTCTTTATAGCCCAAAAAACCCCAGAACTTCCAGTGTTAATTACATTCTAGTATAAATTATGCAACATCTCGCATGTACAAATGAAGTGTTACAAGTTTTTTGTTTGTTTGTTTGTTTACAGGTGGAAAGCAGTGTTAGGAAAGGGAAGACAACTTGATGTGCCTCACAACAACACTTACTGTAAGTCGATGGACATACAGTGTATCACAAAAGTGAGTACACCCCTCGCATTTCTGCAGATATTTTCATGGGACAACACTGACAAAATGACATTTTTACACAATGAAAAGTATTCTGTGTGCAGCTTATGTAATAGAGTTACTTTATTTTCCCCTCAAAATAACTCAAAATATAGCCAAAGTATGCGTATGTATGTATATATATATATATATATATATATATATATATATATATATATTAGGGCCGTCAAACGATTAAAATTTTTAATCGAGTTAATTACAGCTTAAAAATTAATTAATCGTAATTAATCGCAATTAATCGCAATTCAAACCATCTATAAAATATGCCAAATTTTTCTGTAAATTATATATATATATTCTGTAAAATAAATTGTTGGAATGGAAAGATAAGACACAAGATGGATATATACATTCAACATACGGTACATAAAGACTGTAGTGGGCATTTCACTCTACTGTCATTTAAATCTGTCTATGCTGTCCTCACTCCAAAGCGTCTACTTTTTCCAAAGCTAGACAGCTAGTGAACGACGCCTTAATAATTAGACTTCTTCCTTTTTCATCTGATTTATTAATAAAATGGCCTCAAACCATTGTCCTCTTTAGACCGTCGTAAAACTACAAAAAGTACACAAGCATTGCATTAGCAACAACGTTAGCTTAGCACGCTATACAGGTTCACTAAACATAAACAAAAAGCGTCTCATACAAAAAATATACCATTAAAAATATACCATTTCGCTTACAAACATAATATGTACATTCTTTACAACAACCATACTTACGGACAAAACTTGTCCAAGGATCATATAAGCACAACATTATCAGCCCGAGACGTCGTGCAGCCATAATGAACTGGCAAGAAAATAAACCATGTCGCAAAGCGACCACAAGAGTTCGCTGTTGGACAGCATAAAAAGCCTTGCTGTAAAACTTACCAAAAGGCAGAATACTGTCTGAGCGGGACATGTGCGTTAATTGCGTCAAATATTTTAACGTGATTAATTTAAAAAAATAATTAATTAATTATTACGCGTTTACGCGCGGTAATTAATTTTTTAAATTAATCACGTTAAAATATTTGACGCAATTAACGCACATGTCCCGCTCAGACAGTATTCTGCCTTTTGGTAAGTTTTACAGCAAGGTTTTTTGTGCTAACAGCGAACTCTTGTGGTCGCTTTGTGACATGGTTTATTGCTTTCTTGCCAGTTCAATATGGCTGCACGACGTCTCGGGCTGACGCTTACGTTGTAATGTTGTGCTTATATGATCCTTGGACAAGATTTGTCCGTAAGTATGGTTGTAAAGAATGTACATATTATGTTAGTAAGCGAAATGTTATATTTTTTTGTATGAGACGCTTTTTGTTTATGTTTAGTGAACCTGTATAGCGTGCTAAGCTAATGTTGTTGCTAATGCAATGTTTGTGTACTTTTTTTTGTAGTTTCACTGCGGTCTAAAGAGGACAATGGTTTGAGGCCATTTTATTAATAAATCAGATGAAAAAGGAAGAAGTCTGATTATTAAGGCGTCGTTCACTAGCTGTCTAGCTTTGGAAAAAGTAGACGCTTCGGAGTGAGGACAACATAGACAG
This sequence comes from Corythoichthys intestinalis, assembly GCF_030265065.1. NCBI lineage: Eukaryota > Metazoa > Chordata > Actinopteri > Syngnathiformes > Syngnathidae > Corythoichthys > Corythoichthys intestinalis. The sequence continues at coordinate 31,634,722 of NC_080416.1, forward strand.
ATTTAAATGACAGTAGAGTGAAATGCCCACTACAGTCCTTATGTACCGTATGTTAAATGTATATATCCATCTTGTGTCTTATCTTTCCATTCCAACAAATTATTTTACAGAATATATATATAATTTACAGAAAAATATGGCATATTTTATAGATGGTTTGAATTGCGATTAATTGCGATTAATTACGATTAATTAATTTTTAAGCTGTAATTAACTCGATTAAAAATTTTAATCGTTTGACAGCCCTAACATATTTATATATATAATTTTATACAATATCATAATGCCATAAACACAAACCATATCAAAGAACAGAAACCCTCTTATATCTATAATCTGTGTCTGCTGGTACTGTAATGTTGTAACATGACTTTCTCTCATGGTGTCTCTGGGAATCCAATTTTTGGTGTAACTGTGAAGTGGGAATTGCAACACGCTACTGTGAGACAACAGCGTCTGTCATCTCTTCTGACTCATCTTCTCCACAAACCAGAGAGGAGATGAGCTGCATGGCATCGTCGTCTTCTCAGCGCAAACGCTACTCCCCTCCCAATAAATACTATTAGCTTCAAGTTGCTTTGACACCGGGATTATGATGGTGTCATATTTTTGACAGGCTATACCAACATGTCTCATGAAACGGACGCAACCAGCTCTGCAGTGTTAGTACAGTGTATTATGAGAAGCTCACTGAGAGAGTTTAAAGGCATCTTGGAGCCAGCGAACTGTTAAGGCCTGGTTTTCACACTGTGCTTGGCACAGCACAGTGCACCATCCATCAACACATTACTTGTGGATATGCTGCCACAAGACTTTCATTTTTGGGGAATTTATTGTTCAGACATATCCTCAAAATTCAGAAATAGGAACAAAAAACTACTGACATCGTTATGGAGGTGCAAGTTGAGTCCTGTTATCAGGCTCTGAGTTTGATTCTAGATTGTACAGTATATCCATTTTTAAAATCCCAAATTCAGGTCCATTAATGCATCAGTGTACTGCAATTGTCATGTTTACTTCGTCTTTTAACATTGTTATAACTAGAGCTGTCCGATAATGACATATTTAACCGATATGCTGATGATGTCCAACTTCAAAAATCTGATCTAAAACCGATAACGATATACAGTATGCGATCGTGGATGTAACATTATTGCTAATTGTACCGTGAAGCCCTACAAGATGCTTTGATAATGCTAAATGTAACAACTTCAAGGTTTTCCAAATAAACATTCTGTGAAAATATGAGAACATCTTCAACTAATGGTGTACAAAAAGTACCAAAATAATTCCCCATATAAATCAATTCAAATTAAACAAAAATGACCTTCATTATTTAAAAGGAAGAATTCACAAATAACTCACACTCACACGAGTTACCCCGAAGAGCCACTAGGGAGGCGACAAAGCATTACAAATACAGGCATACAAGCATAGGACATGCCAATGCAATGACAATTCCCTAGATGCATTTTGTTGGGCTTTTGCATAAATTTTAAATAATAATTTTGTGATGTATTACTTTTCTTAGTGACTATTTCTTTCTGGTGACGCAGTAATTAGTATATGTCATGATTTTATAACTCATTATTTATTGTTCATTTTATTTGTGTACCATGAATGAAACAAATCCCAAGCATCTTGGTTCATTCATGAGGCGCACTGAACTATAACGCACACTGTCAATATTTGAGCAAAATAAATGATTTTAAACTGTCGATATTATATTTGGCCTGACCGAATGAACCATTGATACACTGGGGGGAAATGTTTGCATTTTAGTAGACCTGCGTAAAGCTTAGAAATCATTATATATCTGCAGGTGGTGAAGGGAAATGTGCCAAACTGGACAGTGCAAATTTACATTTTACTGCGCTTTAAATTGTACCATGAATAATGCAAGGGCAGCACCATCTCACTGCAGTCATGCACAGAAACATTGGCATGATAGCGAGGGAAGAGAGAACAATAACCATAGCAGAGCCTTCCTCTGATCCTTGCCCCAAAGGAAAAGTGCTTGCAGCATTGCAAAGTCATTCAATTACTTTCATCAGGTCTAAGGCCTGCCACAGCAATGCCGGCCTCAATTACATGTGAAACAATGCTCCCTGAAATGCTTCTCGCTGGGAAAACTGAGAAAAAAGTTTGCAAGGATGTTAGTAGTTGATAGTGTTTTTGTTCTGGTGTCCTTGCAGTTCTATTCTTTTTTTTTTTTTTTTTTTTGATGGATTGAAGTGAAAATCATCCAGATTCATTGATGCAGTTGTTGAGTTCCATACTTATGATGACGCCTAATGTAACTTCTCATAATATACAGTAGGGCTGCTGCTATCGATTATTTTAGTAGTCGATTAATCTATGAATTTGTTAGTTCGAATAATCGAGTCATCCGATTCGGAACATTTAATGCGTTGCAGAATATATTGTAGGAGATGTAAAACAAAGGCTTGCTAAAATTGCACTTTCAAAAGAGCACTAAATGCGAGTACAAAATAAAATTCCCGAGTGTTCCGTCAAACTATGCAGAATTGCACTTTCATTTAAAGAAATTAATTAAAATACCTGAGTTTAGCCTCACTTGCATATCAAAAGTCCACCATTGTAAATGGTATAAATGTTTTATATATATATATATATATATATATATATATATTTTTTTTTTTTTTACAATGCTCTTAACAAATCGTTCCAACACATATTCCCACAAGAAATGGCTAAATATATATATATATATTTTTTTTATTTTTTTATTTTTTATTTTTTTACAATGCTCTTAACAAATATTCCCACAAGAAATGGCTAAATATACTCATAAACTAAATTATGAATGCATAAAAAAAAACATATTAGCTCAAACTAAAACTTGTTGGTCTTAACAGGAAGCAGCGGGATTCAGCCATTTTAAATTAGTTATGTCATATTCACTGTTGCCACGAGAGGGCAGTGTATACACACAAATCACAAAATCAATAAAACTAAACGCAGACACTTTCAAAACAAACAATTGCAACATTACTGTAATTAAACAAATACTCGAAGCAGCAAAATTTGATTCGAAGCTTTTTTGTAATCGAATTACATGAGTTAATCGATTAATTGTTGCAGCACTAATACACATATTTGCTTTCATTCTTATATGGGCCTTGTTTGCATGCAGGCAGACTATACATGCACGTAAAAGGAATAGTGAGCATGTCAGATTTGGGGCCGGAAATATGATAGCAACCCAAGTTAAATAACCCTGACAAGATGCCACGCATGCATCTCTAGGAAGAAAACAATCTGCTAACATCATATTTACATACACAATTATTAAATACATGCCTATTAAAGTGCTTGTGTAGCATCATCTGTTTTCACCAATATTTATTATTTATTCCACGGAGTTTTGCCCAGCGCCTCTGTCTCAGCCCCTTTCAGACTTACATCCCGCTAAATTCCCGTGTAAGGTGACATGGGATTTACCAGTGTCATGGCTTTCAGACATGGGGAGATGTACAAGTAATTACCCATCTTGGACACTTTCAGACTTGTCCCGTATTGGGGCACGGGATTTTATAACCTGGACATTACATAATTTTTGGCTGGCATCGGCAACAAAATAAACCACACATTTTCAAAAATGGACGACGGACTGTCTCTTCCTCGGCTCTAAAATCCAGTAGCAATTTAGGTTTGTTATGTTTCCAGTTTAATTTTGCTGTCTTTCCAATTTGCCATGTTGATAATTGCAATGTTTGTTCACTGCTTTTAGTCTTACTGTGAAAAAAGAGGAAATGACGATCGGCCCGCCATTATATGTACATCATTAGCCTTCGCGCTGTGACCCGGGAATTAAACAGCTGCTTTCATACATGCCACATCCCGTACATTACACTAGGATGCGACCCGATTAATGTCCGTGTCATCTAAGTCGACAGTCAGTCGACCCGGGCAATTACTTTCAGACAAAGTCTGCCTATATAAGTACTGGGATTTAAACAGAGTTCAGCGTATGTCTGAAAGGGGCTTATCTGAGTCTGATGAGTCGCGTCGATGTGCACTCGTGCGCAGCAAGCCACCCTGGACTCAGTTGTCCATTCATTTGGCTCACATACTGACATACAGTGGTATGAAAAAGTATCAGAACTTTTGGGAATTCCTCACATTTCTGCATAAAATCACCATCAAATGTGATCTGATCTTATTATAAATCACACAGATGAAAAAACAGTGTTTGCTTTAACTAAAACCAACCAAACATTTATAGGTGTTCATATTTTAATGAGGATAGTATGCAAACAATGACAGAAGGGGGGAAAATAAGTAAGTGAACCATCACATTTAATATTTTGTGGGCCCCGCTTTGGCAGCAATAACTTCAACCAGACAGTTCCTTTTGCTGCAGATCAGTCTGGCACATCGATCAAGACTAATCTTGGCCCATTTTCTCTACAAAACTGCTATAGTTCAGTCAGATTCCTGAGATGTCTGGCATGAATCACTTTCTTTAATGGGGTTCAAGTCTGGACTTTGACTTGTCCACTCCTGAACGTATTTTGCTTTTCTGAAACTATTATTGACTTACATGATTTACTTCGGTGTTTTGGATTGTCTTGTTTCAGCATCCATCCTCAGGTATTCCTGCAACACATCCTCATAAACTTTTAAATTTATTCTTCCATTAATGATTGCAAGTTGTCCAGGCCCTTAGGGAGCAAAACAGCCCCAAAATCATGATGGTCCCTCCACCAGATGAGGTGTTGATGTTGGTGGGCTGTTCCATTTTTCCTCCACACATGACGTTGTGTGTTACTCCCAAACAATTCAACTTTGGTTTCATCAGTCCACAAAATATTTTGCCAAAACTTCTGTGGAGTGTCCAAGCGCCTTTTTGCAACAATATTTTTTTAGACAGCAGTGGCTTCGTCCGTGGAGTCCTCCCATGAACAGCATTCTTTGCCATAGTTTTAGATATAGTTGATGCGTGTACAGAGATATTTGACTGTGCCAGTGATTTCTGTAAGTCTTTAGCAGACACTCTAGGGTTCTTTTTTACCTCTCTGCGCTGAAATTTTGGCGTCATCTTTGGTGGACGGCCACTCCTTGGGAGAGAAGCAACGGTGCCAAACTCTCTCCATTTGTAGACAACTTCTCTGACTGACGATTGATGAACATACAAACTTTTAGAGATGGTTTTGTATCCTTTTTTCACCTTTATACAAATCAGCAGTCCTTGATCGCAGGTCTTCAGACAGCTCTTTTGACCAAGCCATGATGCATATCAGACAATGCTTCTCATCAAGACAGTTGTTACCAGGTGAGTGTTTTATAGTGGGCAGGGTAGCTTATTACCACATTCCCCCCCCCCCCCCCCCCCCCCCCCCCTTCTGTCATTGTTTGCATGCTATCCTCATTAAAATATAGAAACCTATAAATGTTTGGGTGGTTTTAGTTAAAGCAGACACTGTTTTACACCTTGTGATTTTGACAAAGATCAGATCACATTTGATGGTGATTTTATGCAGAAATGTGAGAAATTCCAAAAGGTTAAAAAACTTTTTCATACCACTGTGTGATTCGCATGGATAGTTAGCTCTGGTTGATTCAAATGCACGTTTTCTGAAAAATTAATCAATGTTACTTGTCTTTCCCTTGAAGTGCATTGAAGACTCAAAAATTGATATGTATGAAGGAGAATCTGGTTTTTTTTGCCTGCAATTGCCTTGTGGCCAGTCCATGTGAAGATGTATGGATAGACAGATAGGGTTGATTTTCAGAATTAACCCCCCCCCCCCCCCCTTTTTTTTTCACTCTGTATATGGCGGAAAACACTCAGGTGACTTGAAGTTCCGCTCTGAGACCCCCAATTTGGCCAAATTTCAAAATTGTCCGATATGCATGTGTGATACATCATTGGTAAGTTTGAATCTCAATTTTATGGGGGAAGAAAAATTTGGGACAGGAGGGCATTTTTCTTGTATGTTTTTTAAACAACAAAACCCTATCTGGAGGTGAGAGCACGCGAGAGCAGAATTACAGACGCCATGACTTTAAGGAGATACTATCGCGTACTTACCTTGTTTCGATCCAAAAACTCCATGTCGCATGTATCACTGAGTGTCAAGCCACAGCTGTGAATGGGCACAGCTGGATTTTGGAGGGATTTTATGGGTGAAACATGGTAATATAACAAGGGTCGCGATGCAGAAATCGCAGACATCAAGGAGTGGTCGAGATGTTCTTTTTCATATATTTACCCCTTTAAAAAATGTTTTTTTCTTTTTTTTTTTTTTTCTCAATTGTTTGGATCGATTATTTATCATCTAACATATCGGGAAAAATGCGACAGTAACAAAAAAAAATACAATTTCGCGATAGTTATGAGGTAGATATCCGTGACATTTTTTCAGACGCCATTTTTTTCTTTGTGACGTAATTTGTTTAAAAGTTTAAAATAGGCGAGTGAATAATTTTTTTAAGTCGTTTTTTTTTTTTTTTAAACAAAAATTAGACATCAATTAATGATTCTAAGATAAAAATGACAGACATTTTGAATAATAAATATAATTACTTACCTTGTTGTCATGGCTGGGTTGAAACAAAAACGGTTGCGCAACGTCTGTAAACGGCGGTTTCCAGGGTATAACGGGCAAATTAAAAATAGTTCGGGGGCTTAATGCGCCATGAATCTGCTATGGCAGCATATAGACATATTGTTCCATCAAACACAACAGTTCTTTTGGCTTAAAATACAGCAGTTTATTTTAAAGAGGAGTGCAAGAGCAGAAACTGCTTTTTCAGTCTTGTCTGTGTTTTCCGCCATATACAACTCAAATGACAAATAAAGTAGGCAAACAGAAACACTCAGTCATTTTGCCTTATCTAAGACTATACATAGGTGGTTCACAGTGGAAGTACAGACAAGAGGACTTAAGATAGTCTTAAAGGCTTGTTGTTGCATTGTAATCTGGTGTTCTTGCCGCTAAAAATACCACCGCGCTTCCTCAGAGTCTGCCACGTTTCAAATGAGATTATGCTAAGTGCTGTGCTATATTTTGTATACTAGTTTTTTAGCCTTTTGACCCTATTAAAACATTTCCCTCCATCCATCGAGACCACAGCTCAACTCTGCAAGTAGATTAGGAGACCCAGTTGTGTGACTTTGCATTGCATGACTGTATACTGGTGATAGCAAGCTGATCTGGCACCAAACTCCACGAGAATACAGTCACACATAGAGATGACTGTGCAGGCACGGCCGAACCGAGTGCATGTAGATGATAATACATCCCCTCATGTGTCACATTGCATTGTCAGTTGGGTCGCAATGCCTGGTAAGAATATAGTACTCTGATCACATTGAGAGAGATTATACACTTGTGGATGTGCAAGCAATTCATGCAGCAAAGTAACAGGACTTTAAAGAGGCAATCTTTACAATTTTATTGACCTGTAAATTGAGATGATCCCAGAGTACATTTCTTGCAAGTGTTGTGTATTGCAGATTTTAGATACATTTTATTTTTATGACGATATGAGATTTTATAACACTCAAATAAATGTTGGGATGTTATTTCCATCCTTTTCGATGTGCGTTCACTGGATCCTGAGAAAACCCTGTTGTAAAATAGAGATATCAAATGCATTTAAACATTCTTCATGAAAGTGTTTTGGTTTTGTCTCCTTCAGACAGTAAGCAAAGGTCGGCATACACCTAATGTATATTCACCTGTAGGCTCATTTGCAAGCCGAACAAATCATAGCAATTACAGTTGTCCGATAATTACTTTATAACCAACATCTCGATATTGTCCAACTCCAAAAATCCGATACTGATAGCAAACCGCGGTCGTGGACTTAAGAAATTATGGCTAATTGTATTGTGATGCCCAACTGTATGCTTTAAAGGGCCTCTGACACCATTAAAAAATAGTAAGTAGCATTATTATGTGATTTAAATCATATTTTGAGACTATTCGACTATATACAACAATTTTGCAAAGCGCAGATGTCGAGAAATGAGTCTTTCGATCTGCCGTTTAGCTACTCCTGTCATTATAGCACTCTGGCGCCGCCATCTGGGTGATGACATCGGCAGAGTAACCATTTCATCTGATTTTTAATTCAGTCCAATGGAAGAGGACGATTCAGAACGAGGAAAATGCGACAGAGAGCAGCAAAATGTCATCTTTTTTTTTTTTAATCTCTCTACTTCAATATTTATACAGGATATTATTTTTATCTAAGTATTTTTACACAATTTCTAAATAAATTGTATGGTCATGACCAGTGTTGTCACAGATTACTTGAAAAAGTAATTTAATTACTGATTAGTGATTATGCCTCAAAAAGTAATCCAGTTACTTTACTGATTACTTCATTATCAAAGTAACTAAGTTACTTTAAAAGTAATCAATCAGTTACTTTTTACCCATTTTTCTCCCTTTGCCGCCTCAACATAAGAATGACAACAGAAAAATGTCATCACATGTAATTGACTTTCCGATGATTGAATTTAAAGGGGAATATCAGAATTTCGTGCTAGCTTAGCCACTCCGGAGCCCTGAAACTAACAAATATCTGACAAACTGCTTGGAATTTGTTGAAATCAACTCCACCGACCAATTAAACCCCGCTAACTCTATTAAGCCTAATGTTAAAACATCTGAATTTCGGGTTATGGTTAACATCATATTAGTGCCAATGTAAAACAATGCAAACTGACGGCACAATAATCAACAACACACAAGTGGATTGTACAGTGCAATAAACACAAAGGTGGTGGCTGGCGCGGATGCGCGTGCAGCCGTGCACATTAACAAACAGGTGTTGTGCCGAAAAATGTCCCCCCCCCCCCCCCCCCCCCCCCCGCGTTAAATGTCCCCCCTGACGGGAGCGCTTATTTATGAGGCTTTATTGAGGTGAAAACGTCAAATGTTTTCATGGGCGCATTACAGTAATGGATTTTCGACTGTAAAATCTGTTTTAAATAAATAAATTACACAAAATACTAGTAATGTATTTTGGTAACAAATCGTGGATTGGGCCACATAACCATCTTTGAACAGAAATGTATTAGTATACAGGTTTTCACGACCATATCCCGATGACAATCACACAGGTATGACATTTATTAGTTCAAGCAGAGCAAAATAATACATATTCACAGTACAAGATTCATTAGTTCAAGCAGAGTAAAATACATAATCACAATACAATATTTATTAGTTCAAGCAGAGTAAAATAATACATATTCACGGTAAAAGAAAGCCGTTTCCGTGTCCATCGATTGGTAAGAAAAAGCTGGTTGTACGAGTTACGTGTGGGTGCTTCCGTCAGGGGGACATTTCACGCGGGGCGGCTATTTTTCGGCACAACACCGGAAGTACTCCTCTCAACACACACGCGGTCAATTTGGCCACAAAACGTTGCGGCAACTAAGCACTTTACACTCAATCGTACTTACAACACATCCCACAGATGCTAAACGAACACATCACCTCACGGCATAAATGTGCAACACGCATATGATGTAAACAAAGCTTGCCAACTTGGAGCGATGACTGCCCGTCGTTGCTACGGCAAAGCTACGAAACGGCCGCGCATGTAGGGGTTCCAACCTTTTGCGGATACCCTCCAGAATGAAGGAAAATACTCACCTTCATTCATGGATATCCACTGATCAACATTCCCTCGCAACGTCTTAACATTTGGCGCTAATGTCCACCCGCCTTAGTCCCACAACACGTGACGCGAGACCAAAACAGGAAATAGCTAAGACGTTGTCATGGAAACAAGTACCAGGAAACTTTTATTTTAGCATTTTCCATTCACAATGCTCTTCGTACATGACTACAATATTCTTCATTCTACATACGTTATGAGGCAATGAAAAAATAGTAACGCAGAGACACTAAGGAAACTAACTTTAATCAGATTACTGATGTAGAAAAATGAACGCGTTAGATTACTCGTTACTGAAAAAAGTAATCAGATTACAGTAACGCGTTACTTACTAACGCGTTACTGACAACACTGGTCATGACAAATAACAGTCTTGGGCTAAATGGATTATGAAATATTAAAAATGCATTTATTCAGTACGACAGGGCTAAATTACTGCATAATGGTTAAAACTGCCGACTCCTTAAACCTCCTGAACAGTATTTTATGCCACCGGAGTTAGTCTGCTCTTTTTATTTCTCTGCGGGGACTCAGAGACAAGGAACGAATGTAAACAAAACAGTGTGAGAGCTATGCTACATGCTAACCCGAACCAAGCGGCTCTTCCAAGTCTCTTCCTCGCCTTTCGAACACGAAAAATCACACAAAACTATCCCTAACTAACTCTTGTCACACATGGCGGCGGGAGTGATTGCCTTCACCGATCGGCCAGCCTTCAGCAGCGAGCAAGTTTCAGCGGATAATGACGGCTGGTCATTCCCCTGCTGCAGCCCCGGCAAGCAGTCCCGCCGGACCCAGGGCAATGTCAGCGAGCAGCTGGTGAGAGTGCTCGTCGCTGAGGATGCTGCAGAGGAATGAACGCCGGAAAATGGCTCATTCTCGGCGGACATACCGGCCGACATCTCGCAGCTTGTCACACACCATGGTTGTCGGCCGATGAGGTTCAAGTACTGCCTGCTTCACCGGCCGACAACTGGCGGCTTGTCATGCCCCATGGTCGCAGAAAATGCAAGTCACCTCCTTATTAAAACGTGTGCCATTATAAAACATTTATCTAGTGCTGTCAAATTTATCGGGTTAACGGGCGATAATTGATTTTTTAAATTAATCACGTTAAAATATTTGACTCATTTAACGCATGCGCGGAATGACCCACTCATGCATTGCCTCAAACAGAATACAATAACCCCGTTTTTTGCACATTGAGAGCTAAGAGGCACAGAAAGGTGTCTTGTTTTGTGCTTTTTCTTAACAATGGTATACTACACGCGACAGGCTAGCATTTTGTTTCTTTATTAGCACATTCCGCTTCAACATTAACACAGTTTACGGCTCTGGTAGGCCGTAACTCTAACTCACTCCTGCATCATGTGAGTAAACAACATTGGCGCCGCATGCACTTCTGGGTGTCTCGGATAATTCTATATCAGAATATTACAAAAGGCAAGTGGACACAGGCGTTCATTGGACCGCGCCGTTTATTGGCATAAGCTTCGGCAACTCCTTCACAACAAACATAAGTATCATTTAGTGAAAGCACAACAAAAATAATGGTTCTATCTCTCAAAAAAATAATGTTCACAAAAAGAGAAGCGCTTCAATCTGTAGTAATGAGGCCCTATTCTCACACAGTTAAACAACAGTGCAAAGAGAACTGGCATTCCCAATCAAAATAGCTATGCAAAATACTGTACACATAAAACCTACTCAGACTTTGGTCAGACTCTATTCAAACATTTGGTTTAGTTCAACAAATACACTGGATGGCAATATTTAGTCACAATATACAAACTATCAGAGGTCTCGTACGTTGTGAAGCCACCACTCAAATGACCGTGACGGACCAGTAAACAGGGAACTACGGCTTCAGTCGAGGGACAAAACACACTCAGTGGCTTGATTTCTAAATAATTTAAAACTCGTCACTGACACCTTGTGGTGTATTTTAATCACTACCTCACGTAGTTAAAGACACTGTGGAAGAATGCCAGGGAGCCCATGTGAAGTCCCACTCGGCGACGTCAACAAAGACGAGCTACTAGTTTATTTTTTGATTGAAAATTTTACAAATTTTATTAAAACGAAAACATGAAGAGGGGTTTTAATATAAAATTTCTATAACTTGTACTAACATTTATCTATTAGGGACCCCTTTAACAAAAAAAAACAAAAAAAAATATTATATAATAATAATATCTTGTGGATTTATTGTTATAATAAACAAATACAGTACTTCTGTACAGTATATTGAATGTATGTAACCGTCTTGTGTCTTATCTTTCCATTCCAACAATAATTTACAGAAAAATATGGCATATTTTAGTGATGGTTTGAATTGCGATTAATTACGATTAATTCATTTTAAAGCAGTGATTAGCTCGATTAAAATTTGTAATCGTTTGACAGACCTACATTTATCTTACTTCCTCATCCGTCCAATGGTCCCTCGATTGTCGGACTTGTTTTGCCCATTCTTCGTGGTGATCAGGATCTTTTGGAAACCCAGAAAGGCTCCCACCAATCTCTCTGGTGTAGCAACAAAAGCCTGTAGCCCATTGGGTTGGCGTGACACGAAAAATAAACAAATTAATCCGCAAAATCAGCTGAGTCCGCAATCCTTCTGCATATAATAGTATGGCTGTATAGTGAAGATGATCTCATCCGCCAACGTCACATTTGCCTTCTTCCTCAATTTGAGACTCTGGGCGTAAGTCACTCAGCTTCAAAAAGTTGGATAAATATATCTATCTTTTCCACACACATCCAAGTGGTCCATTTCATTCAGGAGCATAAAAGACCACGTGTTATATGAAATAAACATGCTTTCTGGTGTCATATACATTATACACTTTAATATCTATTGAAACATTATGGCCATTTCATGAATAATTGACATGCAAATCCTACATTGTATATCTTTAACCCGTCGGTGTTATTTGACCATACTCTGGCTTTTTTTTTTTTTTAGTTTTTTTTTTTGGTGTTTCATCAAAGAAAAAACATTTTTAAAATTATATTAGCGAGCTAATATTTCCCCAGGATAGTAAAAACATATAAAGATCAAAATGGCACCATGCTGCAATTTCAAACTTATTGCAAACAGGTTGGGGAGATTCGCTCTAAATTCTTGTAATAATGCCATGTTCTGGCTCATTGACTCCCATTATAAATCATAATTTTTGATATGCTGTAAAATTGATGTTATAATGCATTTTTCGTGATTACTGATGCAATCGCTTCTTTGGCGAGTCAAAAACATGGAAATACAGGAATTTGTGTGTTGACAGTCTTAACACCCAAAAGTCACAAGGGGGCGCCAAAGGCCAATACATGAAATTGCTTGCGAACAAATTCTGTTGTTTGTTTGTTGTGACTTATGGACTTATATGGGCCTCTATGTCATATGAAATATTCAAATTAGACTTTTATTATATACACACACACATATATATACACATACATACATATATACAGCATAGTTAGTTTTGCTATTAGAATAATACTGCTATTAATGTCCATAGGGGGCATTAATTTTTTTATTTTATTTATTTATTTTTTTAATAAAAACTATATACAGTGGGGCAAATAAGTATTTAATCAACCACTAATTGTGCATGTTCTCCCACTTGAAAATTTTGTAGAGGCCTGTAATTGTCAACATGGGTAAAACTCAACCATGAGAGACAGAATGTGGAGAAAAAACAGAAAATCACATTGTTTGATTTTTAAAGAATTTATTTGCAAATCATGGTAGAAAAGAAGTATTTGGTCGATACCAAAAGTTCATCTCAATACTTTGTTATGTACCCTTTGTTGGCAATAACGGAGGCCAAACGTTTTCTGTAACTCTTCACAAGCTTTTCACACACTGTTGCTGGTATTTTGGCCCATTCCTCCATGCAGATCTCCTCTAGATCGGTGATGTTTTGGGGCTGTCATTGGGCAACACGGACTTTCAACTCCCTCCTCACCCCGTGGCGTCAAAATGATAACAAGAACGGGGAGCAAAAATCCCAGACCCACACGGGGGGACCTAGTGAATGCCTACAGAGAGCTGGGACCACAGTAACAAAGGCTACTATCAGTAACACAATGCGCCGCCAGGGACTCAAATCCTGCACTGCCAGACGTGTCCCCCTGCTGAAGAAAGTACACGTCCAGGCCCGTCTGTGGTTCGCTAAAGAGCATTTGGATGATCCACAAGAGTACTGGGAGAATTTGTTATGGTCAGATGAAACCAAAATAGGACTTTTTGGTACAAAAACAGGTTCTCTTGTTTGGAGGAAAAAGAATACTGAATTGCACCATACCCACTGTGAAGCATGAGGGTGGAAACATCATGCTTTGGGGCTGTTTTTCTGCAAAGGGACCAGGACGACTGATCTGTGTAAAGGAAAGAATGAATGGGGCCATGTATCGAGAGATTTTGAGTGAAAATCTCCTTCCATCAGCAAGGGCATTGAAGATGAGACGTGGCTGGGTCTTTCAGCATGACAATGATCCCAAACACACAGCCAGGGCAACAAAGGAGTGGCTTCGTAAGAAGCATTTCAAGGTCCTGGAGTGGCCTTGCCAGTCTCCAGGTCTCAACCCTATAGAAAATCTGCGGAGGGAGTTGAAAGTTCGTGTTGCCCAACGAAAGCCCCAAAATATCACTGCTGGAGAACTTGCACAATAGTGGTTGACTAAATACTTTTTTGCCCCACTGTATGTGTAGGTAGGTCTGATGGTACTGAACATTTTGAGTGTGTGAAAAAAAATTCTGAAATGCCTCAGTTATCACACTTCAAAGGAAAAGCCCTACTTTGGGCAAAATCACAAGAATTTAGTTTGATTCAGAAAACTGCCATTGTGTAATAACTGGGCATTATTCAAGCCTCTAACTATGTCATATGAAATATTCAAATTAGACTTTTACTTTACATATTTACTGTAACTGTATATATATATATATATATATATATATATATATATATGTGTGTGTGTGTGTGTGTGTGTGTGTGTGTGTGTGTGTGTGTGTGTGTGTGTGTGTGTGTGTGTATATGTATATATATATATATATGTATATATACATACAGCATAGTTAGTTTTGCTATTAGAATAATACTGCTATAATTGTCCATGGGGGGTATTAGAAAAAATAAATAAATAAAATAAAAACTGTATATGTGTAGATGAGTGTAGTGTTTGAAAGGGAAAAACTATTCAGAAATGACTTAGTTATCACACTTCAAAGGAAAAGCCATACTTTGGACAAACTCGCAAGAATTTAGTCCAAATAAAATAACGCCCACGTTAAGGGGCTCAAAAAGAGGATTCGGGCAATTTTTCGGTCAATAATGTCTAAACACTACACCACCAATGAAAATACAGGCAAACAGGAATAAAAACAGTTGATTGATTTGATAATTAAATATTTGCTGATCATATGAGTTTGACAGCCTTTCCTTTCACTGCATCCTTCCTTCAAGGACTGCAGCACAATGTCAAGCCTTTCGACCGACCCTCTTGGCTGTTTCAAGGGCAGAGAGTGCCACGGACCTGGCGTCCACTTCTCCTTTGTGTGACAAGTTCCACATTTAAGACGACAGATCTCGACCACATCTCGTGCTTGAAACACGCATTGCAAAAAAAAAAGCCTCAAAGTTGTTAAGTGCCAGCACGTTGCAAATGTTCTAAAGATCAGGAACTTTTCCCACTGTAAGAAGTGGATCCCTTTAGATCTTGACGCTCTTTAAAGTAATGAGGTAATTGATGTCTTACACGTGCATATACTTATCATGAATTAGCGTGTGCTAATGGAGAAGGTGATGGATGCCTTCGTTTTAAGCTCTCCTTTATGTTGTCCATCCAAAATTTATAGCCTTATGCAAGAAACTCCTCAGCGCAAAGATTCATGACTTCAGGGCTAAACTAGAGAGCGATCCAACTTCATTATTCTGTTTGAATAGCAGAGATAGTGAAATCCCTACCTTACTCCCCACACTCCCTCCTTTCTGTCTTGGCAGCTTCTGCACTAATACATAACTGCAACCCTGAGATGAGAGAGGAAAAGTCAGGGAATCTGTGAAGCTCTTCACAGCCTTTTCACACTTTACTGACCACACACACACACAAGCTGCGCCTTGTAACTAGACAGATCCATTGGTATACATAAATACAGCTCAGCATATTAGCTTCCCACTCTTTTCGACAAGTTCAGGGGTAAGAGAGCAAGAAGCTGTAATGAGCTCAGTAGTTATTCACTATATTTGTGTGCAGCGCATTTTTTTGTCTCCAATCAGGAGTTATGAAACACCGTTTAGTTTACCCTGAATATTAGATTAGAATAATATTTTGATGTTTTACGTCTTTGAAGCAGTTTGAAGCGCTCTCCCTTGCTGTGTCAGGGGTGTCACACATACAACCCGCGGGCCAGAAGCGGCCTGCTAAGGGTTCCAGTCTGGCCAGCGAGTTTGTTCTTCCTGACAGGCAGCTTGTAGCTCATTCATACTCCTGTACATACAGTGCTGGCCAAAAGTATTGCCACCCCTGGAATTCTGTCAGATAATGCTCAGTTTCTCCCAGAAAATGATTGCAATTACAATCGTTGGTAGTAATATCTTCATTTATTTTGTTTCCAATGAAAAAACACAAAAGAAAAATAAATAAATAAATAAAAGAGAAAAAAAAAATTAATAAATCATTATCATTTTACACAAAACTCTAAAAATGGGCCAGACAAGTATTTGCGCCCTTTGAAAAACCATGTGATGCTTCTCTAATTTGTGTAATTAACAGCACCTGTTACTTACCTGTGGTGCATAACAGGTGGTGGCAATAATTAAATCATACGTGCAGCCAGTTAAATTGGATTAAAGTTGACTTAACCTCTGTCCTGTGTCCTTGTGTGTACCACATTGAGCATGGAGAAAAGAGAGAAGACCAAAGAACTGTCTGAGGACATGAGAAGCAAAATTGTGAGGAAGCATGGGCAATCTCAAGGCTACAAGTCCATCTCCAAAGACCTGAATGCTCCTGTGTCTACCGTGGGCAGTGTCATCAATAAGTGTAAAGCCCATGGCACCGTGGCTAACCTCCCTAGATATGGACGGAAAAGAAAAATTGATGAGAGCTTTCAATGAAAGATTGTGCAGATGGTGGATAAAGAACCTCGACTAACATCCAAACAAGTTCAAGCTGTCCTGCAGTCCGAGGGTACAACAGTGTCAACCCGTACTATCCGTCGGCGTCTGAATGAAAAGGGACTATATGGTAGGATACCCAGGAAGACCCCACTTCTGACCCAGAGACATAAAAAAACAGGCTGGAGTTTGCCAAAACTTACCTGAGAAAGCCAAAAAACGTTTTGGAAGAATGTTCTTTGCTCAAATGAGACAGAAGTAAAGCTTTTTGGGAAAAGGCATCAACATAGAGTTTACAGGGAAAAAAACGAGGCCTTCAAAGAAAAGAACACGGTCCAGTCAAACATGGCGGAGGTTCCCTGATGTTTTGGGGTTGCTTTGCTACTTATGGCACTGGACTGCTTGACCGTGTGCATGGCTGTAAGATGTGCTTTAATGTGCTTTAATACTTTTGCACGCTAAGGTTAATAATGTGTGTTTAAAACTAATAGCTATAACTACTGTCTTACTTAACAGCCTTAGGCCTTACAAAAGAAAGAATGTGAAACTTAACAGATGTCAGAATGACCCAGTGGGGCACATTTCAGTAAAATGAAACAAATAACTGCCCGCACCCATTTCTCAAGAAAACAGCTATTTCTCGGAATGTGAAACTTACGCATGTGTGTTGATGCTCTCCCACTTTGTCAATAAAAGGCGCAACCCCAGGGAAGGGGCTGAGAGAGGCTCACTGCGAGCGAGCGTACTGCGCTGTCGACCCTCTCCCTGGTGGCCGCCAGTGAAAATTTATCTCTGTCTCAAGTCTGATCCTTCCTCCGTCCTTTCCTAGGTCTTTGTTGTTTTCTTAGTTCAAGTATTAAGTTTAGACCTAACATTTTTCTCTGGTGCCGAAACCCGGGACCTCACATCCGTGTCCATCCGGACCATCGTGGGACCAACGGGCCGTCTCCAACCAACACCACTTTCTTCCGTGACTGGACCGGCCGTCATTTTGTGCCTGCGACGACCCGGCTCGCCGGTGACAGGTCCCAAAAGAACCAGGGAGGGACGGATTAAGGTAGGACCATATTTTTGTCCAGAGTTGACACTTTCGGTGTTGATACGGTGCGCATTTAGTTATTAGTCGGGGACTTATGAGATTAGTTCGAGGGAAGAACGGCGCGAAGTAAACCGTTGAAATCAACCCACTGATAGTTCCGGGAACTATTGTGTGATAAATTACGTACGTTTTAAAGGTCTAAAAAGCGTTGCGTAATTTTAACTCTTGACGTAAAAAGATTGCTTAAAAGAGTGTTGTCGTCCTACAATACTCTCCCATGCAAATGAAAACCTTGTCTGGGTCAAAAAGTCAGATCTTGACTTATGTGGACTACACATATGGAAAATTGAAAAGGTTTGTGAATAAATTATAATAATTGATGTGTAATTACAATAAATTACAGAAGACAGAACTAAAAAAACAATTTTTGGGAAGGGAAGCAAATATTGGCATTTGCCAAGTGGAAATTATTATACTGGGAGGATTGTAACTCTGCAACTTTGGGTTGATTGCGGAACGTAAACTGTTTTGATACGGTAATAGTAACGGTAACAGTAATAGTATGGGCTTTAAGAGATTGTTCGTTGTTCTCGAATTTTCGTTATATGATTACAATTCTCCCAAGATAAGTTTAATTTATTGACCCAACCTTTGGTTGATTTTGTGAATATGTTTTAACGTGGAGTTCATAAAAGCTAACTGTAAGTAAACAGAGAGACTTAGATATGTCAGAAAGAAGGGGTTTTTTGTGCCATCAAAGGGGACATTTGGCAAAGGAATGTGAGATAGAAGACATAAGCGAAGGGGAGGTGGAGAATGTTCCGGGTCGAAGAAAAAGTAAATTCGAGACGCAGGGCGTGACTGGAGGAGGATCGCTCCTCCGAGGGCGCGGCTTTGGAGAAGGCCCTTCCCACGGAGGAGGTTGATCTGTACCTCTTAGTTGATGGAATAAACTATAGACAAAGACTGGAAATGACAATATTGATGGGAAACACGCCAATTTTTTTCTTGTAGATTCAGGAGCGGAACATTCGTGCGTTAGAGACATTGCACGTTTAAGACCAAGGAAAAAATTGAGTAGGATTCGCGATCATAACACAATCCAAGGTCTTACTGATAGGACAGTTGCCATCTAATATGTCAGCCCGAGAAGCTGAATTGACTGCACTGATCGAAGCTTGCAAATTGTATACAACAAGAACATTACTATTTATACTGATAACCAGTATGTGTTCGGATCTACTCACCAATTTTGTAAACAATGAAACATAAAAGGTTTCACAACATCAAGGTAATCAAACTACCGAATGCGTTAGTCATTTTAAATGTGAAGCCCAAATTAATGGCCTTGATAACGTGTCAATCGGGAACAGGCTAGCAGTTGAAGCAGCCAAGATAGCGGTTGTAAATCAACGCAATAAAGTAAAAATGGGCGATAAAAGGTTTCTACCATATGGGCAGCTGAATTGAGCCACACGATTGTCATGTGTCTCCAGGGGGGAGGACTGTGTTGGTTAATAATTGGTTAATAGACACTATGACAATTGTGGCCCAATGTTTTCAATTCATACTTGGAAAAAAAAAATTTCAGAGTTTACTTTGCATAAACAATGGTACTGTAAGAGAGACTAAAAAGAGGGAGGTTTCTAGGTATTATATTGAGTTAAATAAAGTGTTGGGGAAAAGATATTGCCTGGGGATTTTCTAGATGAGCTAAGATTTTTCCTAGTGCACATGAGGATGAAAAACCAGTAATTAATGCAATGTTTGATAGAATTATTCCAACATTTCGCATACCTGCCATTGTCCGAAGTAACAATCGACCCCACTTCAGAGTTGAGGGCCTAATGGAAGTGGGCAGACTGTTAAACATTGAAATGGAAAAAAGAAGAGAAAACCCATTGCATTTACTGACCCCAGTCTGCCAGACTATTGGAAAATACAAATTGGACAAATTAGTAAAAGACTGATGACTTTGCCACTTTTTAGACTTCAAGATTTAACCCCCAGGACCTGTTAAAGGTTCTGGCAGCATTCTAGCTTACATAAAGAAACAGTTTGATCAAAGACAAGTTTGAGACAACAATAATCTGCCAGAATGTTCCGATCCACAGACTCTCAAGGTGCGGGTCGGAGACTTGGTGTTCCTGAAAGTGTTGCAGCGTGCTAGGTGGGACAGTGAACGCTGGGACGGTCCTTAAGAGATGGTTGGCGTCAGCCCGACTGCAGTGAAAGTCTACAGACGCACTGCATGAATTCATCAATCCCAGTGCAAGCTCCTCCGGTTGCCAGAAGGACCTAGCGACGTCAGTCCACCAGGCCCTGATTCCTAACGTCCCGACCTCACCTAAAGTCATCAAGAGAAAAAAACTGGTCAAGCCAACGCTGGGACGGCCCCTACACAGTTCTCCTGACCACCCTGCAAGACCTTGGGAAACCTTGACCCTCTGATATGCAACCTTACCATTGTCAAACCAAGCAGTCCAGAAAACCGGCATGTCATCAGGATCGGCCTCTGGTGGTACTGTGGAGGAGTAACCCTATACTACAAGCTCTCGATGGAATGGATCGGACAATGTGCCCTCGTCACCCCCGTCCAAAAGTCCACAACGATCGTGCTCGATCAAAGACACAGCAACACGACAGCTGATGAAAAACCAAAGTCCACTCGCCGAAGAAAAAGATCCATCTTGGCTGAGCTCCTCACCGACGCAAACGGAGTCTATTTCGATGCCATCCGGCAGCCAAGGAACATTCCTGACAAGGCCAAGCTCATCGACGAGGGTAACGCAGCAGCAGCATCCCAGCTACCTATCATTGGAGCGCTCTTCCTGGTTACCACCTACAAGCACTCCAATCAAGGTTCGCCGAACAACTGCACGCCGTCTACTCAAGAAAACAGGAGAATGCTGTACTTTGGTCCCACTCGACATGGCAAAGAATGGCTCAATCACCTAGCTCATGGAATGGTTCGAGGAGTTCAAAGACCGACTCCATCAACAGGAGGGAGTCCCACAGAACGCCATCCTTAAGTGGTTCCAGGACACGTTCGGCAGCTGAAGAACGTCATCATCTCCGCCATCACTGCAGTGGCCTCCATCCTGGCCGTTGTTATCGTTCTCTCCTGTTGCTGTGTGCCCCTGTGCAAGATCATCATCAACCGCGTGCTCTCGAACATGGACCAGAAGGTTAGTGCCATGTTCATCGCCCACACCGTCCAGTACAAGTCCGTCGCCCATGATCACCCAGAGGATATTGACAGCGATATGGACAGTGACGAGTTGGACTCTCTCGTCTAAAGCAGAAACCCCCGGCAACGTCCATCCCGATTCTGCAACCCTATGGACTCTCGATAAGTTCCATCGACGCGGCAACCTTAAGTTGCTACCAAAGTGTCATTCAAAAGAGTTCCAGCCTGTACATACACTTACTCACCATGTCATTTCAATGTTTTGTGTTCCATGAAGCCATGGCAATGAAGCTGCTCTCGTCCCTAGCGCATTGGGTAGGGAATAGGGGAATTTTTCCTAGGCTTATCCTAGGCTTAGGTTTTTTCACCCCTATCGTGGCATTTCATAACTCCTGCTAATGGATAATTGACGGGTCAGACACCAACCTCACTCTCGGGAATGTCTAACTCTGATGAAAAGTTTTAAACCCACAACAGGAGGGAAATGTAAGATGTGCTTTAATGCTTTTGCACGCTAAGGTTAATAATGTGTGTTTAAAACTAATAGGTATAACTACTGTCTTACTTAACAGCCGTTAAGGCCTTACAAAAGAAAGAATGTGAAACTTAACAGATCTCAGCATGACCCAGTGGGGCACATTTCAGTAAAATGAAACAAATAACTGCCCGCACCCATTTCTCAAGAAAACAGCTATTTCTCGGAATGTGAAACTTACGCATGTGTGTTGATGCTCTCCCACTTTGTCAATAAAAGGCGCAACCCCAGGGAGGGGGCTGAGAGAGGCTCACTGCGAGCGAGCGTACTGCGCTGTCGACCCTCTCCCTGGTGGCCGCCAGTGAAAATTTATCTCCGTCTCAAGTCTGATCCTTCCTCCGTCCTTTCCTAGGTCTTTGTTGTTTTCTTAGTTCAAGTACTAAGTTTAGACCTAACAATGGCATTATGAACTCTGGAGACCACCAACAAATTTTTGGGAGAATTCTGAAAATGGCACCCTTTAGATCTCAGAGACTTGGAGCAGTTGGCCTAAGAAGAATGGTCTAAAATTCCAGTAGAGCATTGTAAGAATCTAAATGATGGATACCGGAAGCGGTTTTTCGCAGTTATTTTGTCTAAAGGTTGTGCTTCCAAGTATTAGACTGAGGGTGCCAATACCTCTGTCCGGCCCATTTTTGAAGTTTTATGTAAAATGATATAGTTAAAAATTAATAATAATAATTCTCTTTTGGGTTTTTTCATTGCAAGCAGAATAAATGAAGCTATTACTAACAAAGCATCTGGAATTGCAATCATTTTCTGGGAATAACTGTACAGTGTCACATGCTTTTATTTTGACATCAGATTTTTTTAAATTTTATTTTATTTATTTTTTTAATTTAACTTTTGTTGGACCAGGAAAAGTCTCGTTGAGATTAAAAATCTGTTTCACAAGAGAGTCCTGGCCAAGACAGACAGAAGCACAAAAAAGAGTTGCACTAACAAACACAGCTATAAACAAATCAGCAGTTATAGCATCTACAGCCAAATGTACTTGCTTCCAAGTCTTTCAGAAGAGCCTTAAAGCATCAAGTGGCATCAGATCCTGTAATTTTACAGTTTCTTGTAGCTCATTCCATGCAGAAGAGGCAGCATAGCTGAAAGCCATGTTACCCAGTGCAGTGAGGACCCTCGGTACAATGTTGTTTTTGGCAGCCGTTTTAATTTTCGTCGTAGTCTTTTGGGCGATAATACTTCTTAGTCTTAGTCATATTTTAGTCATCTCAAAATGTTTGTCTTCCTTTTGTCTTTGTTGACAAAAACTCAAGATGATTTTTTTTTTGTTTTGTTTTAGTCAATGTTTACTAAAAATGTTTTAGTCTGTAAAATAAAAATAAAAATGTCACCAAAAATAAATGAAGAAAAAAAGGTTTCCAACAATTTCGAATGAACATTGACAGACTAGCACATACAGTGGTATGAAAAACTATTAGAACCTTTTTGAATTTCTCACATTTTTGCATAAAATAACTATCAAATTGCTCTTTGTCAAAATCACACAGGTGAAAAAACACTGTCTGCTTTAGCTAAAACCACCCAAGCATTTATAGGTTTTCATATTTCAATAAGGATAGCATGCAATCAATGACAGAAGGGGGAAAAATAAGTAAGTAAACCCTCTGCCTAAGGAGACTTAAAGAGCAATTGAAACCAATTTTTACCCAAAATTTTAAGGTGCAGTTTACATGGCGACTCTGCGACACAAAGAGGCAATGACTGAGTAGCGGACTCGCCTCGCGTGCATATGGTGTCGGCGAAGACGAAAAATTCTGAATCCTGCCTCCAAAGTGGAAGAATCCGATTGCGGGGGGTTGAGGGGGGCGTACTCGGCATGCATATCAAAGGCTCCTGCGGCGCGAGACCGCGCCGTTAACGTCAGCACTCGTACACGTCACATTGGGCGTGCGCAGTGGTGCTACTAAACATTAAAAACAGCAAATATGGCGGAATGTCAGCTTTAATTTACTGTTTTAATAAAAATGTTAAATTAAATATGTTAAACATTTCAATTTTTGTGCCTTTTTGAACAAAAGAAAAATGACATTGCTTCGAGTGGGCGGGCATATTTTTTTCCGGGCTGAGGGAGCTTGGTGGGGTCAAAGTGCATCATTCTCTGTTGCCCTGTAAATCTGCACTGCCCCCTAGGGCCTGGCATGAATACTAAATCGTTTTCATGCGGGATTGCGACATTGATCAAATAGAAACGCAAATGCAAATGCAAATTTGAGATTTTTCGTACTCTCGGAGAGTCACCATGTAAACGGCCCCTCAGAGATCTGGAGCAGTTGGCTAAAGAAGAATGGTCTAAAATTCCAGCCGAGCATTGTCAGAATCTCATTGATGGATACCGGAAGCGGTTTTTCACAGTTAAAGGTTGTGCTACCAATTATTAGACTGAGGGTGCCAATACTTCTGTCCGGCCCATTTTTGGAGTTTTATGTAAAATGATATCGGTTAAAAAAAAAAAAAAGAAAAAAAAAATTCTCTTTTGTGTTTTTTCATTGCAAGCAAAATAAATGACGATATTACTACCAAAGCATTTGTAATTGCAATCATTTTCTGGGAATAACTGTACAGACTCACATGCTTTTATTTTGACATCAGCACAGTAAAACCTGATTTTTATTTTATTATTTTTTATTTATTTATTTATTTTTAACTTTTGTTGGACCAGGAAAAGTCTCATTGAGATTATAAATCTGTTTCACAAGAGAGTCCCGGCCAAAACAGGCAGCAGCACAAACACAGAGTTGCACAGACAAACACAGTTAAAAACAAATCAGCAGTTATAGCATCAACAGCCAAATGTACTTGCTTCCAAGTCTTTAAGAAGAGCCTTAAAAGCATCAAGTGGCATCAGATCTTGTAATTTTACGGTTTCTTGTATCTCATTCAAAACAGAAGAGGCAGCATAGCTGAAAGAAATGCTACCCAGTGCAGTGCGGACCCTCGGTACAGAGTTGTTTTTGGCAGCCGTTTTAATTCTCTTCTTAGTCTTTTGGTCGATAATACTTCTTAATCTGTCATATTTTAGTCATCTCAAAATGTTTGTCTTCCTTTAGTTTTTGGTGACAAAAAAAAATCGAGATTAATTTTTTTTAGTTTTAATTGATGTTTACTAAAAATGGTTTAGTCTGTAAAATAAAAATAAAAAATGTCACCAAAAAATAAATGAATAAATAAAGGTTTCCTACTATTTCGAATGAAAAGTGACAGACTAGCACATACAGTGGTATGAAAAAGTATCAGAACCTTTTGGAATTTCTCACATTTTTGCATAAAATAACCATCAAATGTGATATGATCTTTGTCAAAATCACACAGGTGAAAAAACAGTGTCTGCTTGAACAAAAACCACCCGAGGATTTATAGGTTATCATATTTTAATGAGGATAGCATGCAAACAATGACAGAAGGGGGAAACATACGTAAGTGAACCCTGTGCCTAAGGAGACTTAAAGAGCATACGACACCAGAAAAAAAGTCTTAAATGGCATTATTATGTGAATTAGAATCATATTTTGAGACGATTCGACCATATACAACAATTTAGCAAAGCGCAGATGACGAGAAATTAGTCTTTTAATCTGCCGGTTAGCCACGCCTACAATTATAGGGCTTTAGCGTCCCCAACAGGTGGATGACGTCAGCGGTAGACTAGGCTCATCGGTTTTACTATTCAGCCCATTGAGAAAGAATTGTTCAGAACGAGGAAAACGAGACGAAGAGAGCTGCAAAATGTCATTGTTTCAGTCTCTCTACTCCCAATATTTTTACAGGATATTCTTTTTATCCAAGTATTTTCCCCAATAGCTATATAAATGGCTTGAGAAGGACCAGTCAGCCCGTCGAGGGGGAACTATTCACAATGAGGAAAACGCGACGAAGAGAGCGTCAAAATGTCATTGTTTCTGTCTCTTTACTTCAATATTTTTACAGGATATTCTTTTTATCCAAGTATTTTTCCCCAATAGCTATATAAATGGCTTGAGAAGGACCAGTCAGCCCGTCGAGGGGGAACTATTCACAATGAGGAAAACGTGACGAAGAGAGCGGCAAAATGTCATTGTTTCTGTCTCTTTACTTCAATATTTTTACAGGATATTCTTTTTACCCAAGTACTTTCCCCAATTGCTAAATAAATGGCATGGTCATGACAAATAACTTGTGCTAAATGGAATATAAAATAATAAAAATCCATTTATTCAAGATGACATGGCAAAATTACTCCATAATGGTCAAAACAGTCGACTTTACCTTTACTGTCACACCTGCCGAACGATATTTTATGACACCTAAATCGGACATATGTCATTTCCCTTCCCTGGCTTCGGAGAATGTAAACAGACCAGAAGGAGTGACAGCTAGCCGACATGCTAACCCGAACCGAGGGATGTTTCAAAGTCTTCGAAGTGGAAAATCACACATAACTAGCCTGGATTATTTGACATGACGACCCGGTTGTCGAGTTTCTTTGCGGATCGGCAAACCGCCCGGCGGAGAGCAATTTACAGTTCGTTCCCTGGAGGAGGGTGGCTGGAATTGTTGTGTAGCTAACGTGCTAACAGCTAACTGCTAATGAGCGTGAGGATAGCTTTTTACATGCCTATCAATGATCAAACGTAAGTAGTCCTTTATTTAAAGGAATTTTATAGTGTTTACTTTGTAATCACTGTATTCGTATTTGACATAATACAAAACAAGATGTTTACTCACTTCCTTGTAAGTCCAATGGTCCCACAGTAAATATCCACGGTGAATGGGAACCTTTTGAAACTCCAAAAAGGCGCATACGCCTCTCCCGCATACAGAATGATTTTTCTGCAGCCGTTTGGCTGGCGTGATGCAAAAAATAAAAGTATTAATCCGCAAAATCAGCTGAATCCTTCGTCCTCATACACAACAGTACACTGTAGCGTGAAGAGGACGTCTTCTACCGTACACGTCACAGCGCCCTCCTCCTCAATGCGAGACCGAAGCCGGAAGTCACTCATTTTCCTGGCGCGGGATTCAAAAAACTAAATAAATATAGCGATCGCTTCCACACACATCCAAGCGGTCCATATCATTCAGGAGCATAAAATACCGCGTGTATTATGAAATAAACATGCTTTTTCGTGTCACAAGCACTTTAAAGAGCAGTTGAAATTAATTTTTACCAAACATTTTAAGTCAGGTACGTGGGCCAATCACTGATGAGTTTGTAACCAGAGTGTCAGCGCAGCCCCGCGTTCCGCTCCCACCTCCAACCAGGCTGGGACGCGGACCCGCGCGCCGCGACGAATCTAGTCGGTAGGCAAGGACGTTAACCACTGCGCCAATAAAGCTTGAGCCAACAGCGCAGCCGTTAGCGTCCTTACATGAAGGAATCGGCGGGGAGGTTTCCACGTGCCACAACGAATACAATGTGTACCCGTTACACTCTCCCCCCGAAACCTTCGCTGCCGATCCCGGACAAGCCCCCATTTGTAACCCGAGTGTCAGCGCCGCCCCGTGTTCCATCCCCTGCGCCAATAATGGCACAGTGGTTAATGTCCATCCCTGCCAACCAGATTTGTCGCGGCGCGCGGGTTCACATCCCAGCCTGGTTAGAGGTGGGAGCGGAACGGAGTGCTGACACTCGGGTTACAAGTGGTTTAAAGCTGTCCTGCCCACTATAAAACACACACCTGGTAAGAAATGTTTTGATGAGAAACATTTCTGATGTGCATCATGGCTCGGTCAAAAGAGCTATGTGAAGACCTGCGATCAAGGATTGTTGATTTCTATAAAGCTGGGAAAAGATACAAAACCATCTCTAAAAGTCTGGACGTTCATCAATCAACAGTCAAAGAAGTTGTCTACAAATGGAGAGAGTTGGGCACGGTTGCTTCTCTCCCAAGAAGTGGCCGTCTACTTGCCTGGCTCTGCCAGACTATTCTCCCTGTATTTTTAAAACACTGAGAGAAATAGTCTGGGAACCATCCCATTTAACGGCCTCTCGAGCAGGTACAAAATCAATCGACAAATCAGATTTGTTTATTTGCGTGACGTGTTCTTAACGACCAACGTCACTCTTGCGCGACGAAAGTCGTCTCCAAAACACAGATGGTCAACGGGAGAGCCGAGAATATGTTCCAATCCACGGTAAAATCAGTTTTAAATGACCAAAAACACATCGACACGAGTCATTGACAACAGTCTGTCTCACGCTAGCCATGTTGAATAAACTCCGCTCTCTTCGTATGTTTACTTCCGGACGCAAGTCCCTCGTCCTTCCCTCGTCTGTTTACTAACGTCACGTCTGCCCGTCGCTGATTGGTCCACTCCGCTGTCTGTTTGCTGTGGCTTGCTCCGCCCTGGAAATTGTATCCGCTTGAATGGTGGCCAGACTCAATAGCTGGAACAGCGATGAGTCTGGTGTACCAGGCAAGCCGTCTACCAAAGATGACGCCAAGAGCTCAGCACAGAATACTCAGAGAGGTAAAAAAGAACCATAGAGTGTCTGCTAAAGACTTACAGAAATCACTGGCACAGTCCAATGTGTCTGTGCACACATCAACTATATGTTAAACAATGGCCAAGAATGGTGTTAATGGGAGGACTCCGCAGAGGAAGCCACTGTCTAAAAAAAACATTGTTGCTTGTTTAATGTTCGCAAAAAGGCATGTGGACACTCAACAGAAGTTTCAGCAAAATTATTTTGTGGACTGATGAAACCAAAGTTGAAATGTTTGGGAGTAACACACAACGTCATGTGTGGAGGAAAAATGGAACAGCTCCCCAACATCAACAACTCAACTCCACCTTGAAGCATAGTGGAGGGAGCATCATCATTTGGAGCTGGTTTGCTGCTTCAGGGCCTGGAAAACTTGCAATCATTAATGGAAAAACAAATTCCAAAGTTTGTCAGGATATTTTGCAGGAAAACATGAGGCCATCTGTCAGACAGTTGAAGCTAAAAAAAGGATGGATGGACTACTGTGGGACCATGGGACTTACGAAGAAGTGAGTAAACGTTGTGTTTTGTATTATGTCAAATACTGGGATCATTTTAATATGTACGTGGCTTGCATTTTGTGGCTGACATGCTCCTTGTCCCCTCGGCCGACAACCGGCGGCTTGTCGCAAATCCCCCCGCCGGGAGAGCACTATGCTCGGCTTATTGCCTTCTTCATGTGCCTGGTGTTCTGTCAAATTTTCCAACCGATCAGAAATTTCAACTTTGTGTTAAAAATAGCTGCGAATACAGCGATTGCAAAGTAACTACTACAAACTTTTTAAAATAAAGGACTACTTATGTTTGATCATGGATGGGCATGTAAAAAGCTCTCCTCATACATGTACTGTCATGTTAGTTGCATAACAACTGCAGCCGCCCTTCTATGAGTCTCTCGCTGTTTACGACTACGACCGCGTAGTAAAGCATTATTTTGCCATATTCGTGTTAACTATTTGGCAGCTACACGCTCCTCCGACGTCGGCCGGTTTGTCCGGCGGTCATTGTCCAGGTGCTTCCCCGCAAACGAGCCCTCGCCCTCAGCAGGGGAACGATGAGCTCTAACTTGTTTGCCGCCGGGCGGGTTGCCGATCGGCGAAGACAATCGACAACCCAGCCGTCATGTGAAATGATCCGGGCTGGTTATGTGTGATTTTCCGCTTCGAAGACTTTGAAACATCACTCGGTTTCGGCTACCTGTCACGCCTCTTGGTTTGTTTATATTCTCCGAAGCGTGGAAGGGAAATGACATACGCCCGATTTAGGTGGCATAAAATATCGTTCGGGAGGTGCAACAATAAAGGTGAAGTTGACAGTTTTGACCATTATGGAGTAATTTTGCAATGTCATCCTGAATGAATGCATTTTTCTTATTTCATATTCCATTTAGCACAAGACTTTTATTTGTCATGACCATGCCATTTATTTAGCTATCAGGGAAAAAATACTTGGATAAAAAGAATATCTTGTAAAAATATTGGAATAGAGAGACTGAAACAATGACACTTTGCGGCTCTCTTCGTCACATTTTCTTCGTTCTGAATAATTCCCCCTCAATGGGCTGAATTGTAAAACCGATGAGCCCATTCTCCCGCTGACGTCATCCACCTGTTGGGGACGCTAGAGCCTTATAAGGGTAGGCGTGGCTAACCGGCAGATTAAAAGACTAATTTCCTGTCATCTGCGCTTTGCTAAATTGTTGTATATAGTCGAATCGTCTCAAAATATGATTCTAATTCACATAATAATGCTATTTAAAGGCTAAATGTGAAGTAAGGTTGGCCAACCATGTTTCTGAATAATATCAATGGCTAAACAATTATATGCGTATTTTCGTTATTTTTTGTAACGCAACCCTTCCAGATTCTTTGTTTAACCCATAGTAACGCCCTTGACAACGAAAATGCTTTTCTTCGGAAATCTTCGGAATTGACGTCACACCGAGAACTGCGAGGGAAGTCCACCATACACACAGTATTGTTACATTGCTTCTCGGTAAGATGCCATGGCAGTGTGTCGCGATGTATTGTTCGCAATCTAAAGAAAAGTTGTATGAGTGGCTGAAGGATAGCAGGGCACGTAAAAGGACATCTTTTGTTCTCACTAAGCGAATGAATTTCTCGCCATTATCGAGTCGTGTTCTCTGCTAAAAGGACTTCGAAGATGCCTGCTTCCTCAACCGGTCTGCTTACGATCAAGGATTTACAAAAAAGTAAGTGTGATTTTTGGATAGATGACTGATGACTTTGTCAAAGCAGAGCTGCCAACTGTTGTGGAACAGTGCTTAATTTGTAAATTATAAGGTGCCGGAACGCAAAGTACATATGACAGCGCAGGGATGACGGCACGTGGACAGGTCCCGGAACATATTGTAATAGCCCAAATACGGAAATAGAAAGGAGAGGAGTGAATGATGGCTTCCTTCACTTTATTGTGGCAACAGTTAAATAACAAATAACAAAAATAACAGCGGACTGCTGCAACATGCGACCACCAACTTCGCCCTCACGCCGTACTCTTGTCCTCACTTACCGCTACGTCACCACTCTGCTGTCCGATGGCCCCTTCACGGACCTGCACACAGTTACGGACATTACATTATGCAGAAAATGGTGCTGAAAACAAAACGCAAATGCCCCCTTGCTCTGGGACTTTCCTTTTTTTCTTTCTTTTCTATGTGCTTTTCTGACAAGTTTTGAACCATCTTCCTCCTTTTTGAAAAAGACAGTAAATGCAACAGCCTTTTTGGCATGTTGAAATACCGTTTGATCCCAAACTGCTGCAAATTTCAAGGTTTTTTTTTCTTTTTTTTTAATGTCAGGAGTGTGATTTGTTGGTCCAGCTTCTCAGTGCACCAACAAGTCTCCGACTCTTTCATATGACGTTAATTTTCATAAACTACATGCAATTCTTGGGATTTGTTGTGTAAATGAATTTATGCATATTATTATTTTATACTGTCATGTCCTAACTGCGTGTAATATTCTGATATAATGTTTTTTGAGGCACCCTTAAGTGCACGCAACGTTACTCTTGTTTTGGTCACGTGACGCGGGAGTGTGATAGAGAGGCACAGGCTCTATCTATCGCTCCGCACAGCCTGCCGAGAGCCCCAAGCTGTGTTCGTACTGTTAGCTCCATTTGTGAATAAAGAAACAAAGTTGTCAGCAAGTCATGTGTTCGATACCTTTGTCAACAAAAAGCTCATAACAAGACACTATGCACGATCCGCTTAAGAGACGCTGGGACTGGAGAGCTGTGAGTAGTAGGAGGCGAGGGGGAGATTAGCGAGACGCAAAACTTCCTGGTCGAATGTGGCGGCAGTCCGCTATTATTTTGTTTTCTTATTGTTGCCACAATAAAGTGGAGAAAGCCATCAACGACTCATCTCCTTCTTTCCCCCCCAACGTTTTTATATTATTATTTTATATGCACGAGAGCTGCCGGATCTGCTAAAATGAACATGAAGTCTGTTTATTATGGTTTTTTTTAACAATGTCATCAGATAGACAAAAACATAAAATTATGTGGAAATGCCTGCATATTCAAATCATGAAAATAATAACAGCCTATATCTTACCAATCTTGTAATCTCGATGGGTCTTGTATCCATTCCATGTCAGGTAGTCTAGGCACATTGTTTGCATCCTGATTAGCGTCTGGCTAATACATGTTAGGTCCAACATAAAATTCCAACCTCCTCTTCTTCCTCCAACTCTTCAAAAACTTGGATCTCCTCCCTTGCGCTCGATCTATCGCTTATATCGCAGTTTGAATCATTGTTTGAAGGGCTTTGTATGGCGGCCGTATGGAGCACTGCCATCGCTGTTCTCGGTGTGACGTATCACTTCCGGGTTCGTCCTCTTTCAGGCTCGAACTTCGAAAATGCGATTATTTTGTCAAATATACAACATACAAATGATTTTTTCATGCTTTATTTGTTGGACAATGTTTAATTACTTTAATTGTGAACCTATTTGGCATGTTATGAAATTACTTCACATTTTGTCTTTAAGACTTTTTTTCTCCTGTCGTAAGCACTTTAAGCTTTGGGAAACTACCCTAAAATTACAAAGAGGTGATGAAAAAATTAACTAATTGCCTGTCATTGCCAATGATAGATGTCCATTTTTTTTTAAACTAGGAGGACTGGCTGTGGATCCTTCTTCCAGTGCCATTGATGGTGCTAGTCAGTAAAAATGGATTGGACGTCGTCGTCCAGGGCCGTCAACGGCAGCAAATGAGTTAAATTATTTGGCCAAAAAGTAACTGGTCTGCCCCACATGAGATGTAATTGCCATGAATGTGGCCCGCAAACCAAACTGAGTTTGACACCCTTGCTCTATGTGATCTCCGGAGAATATTTGGATGTCAGCAAGGTAAAAGGAAATTAACTTGGATCGCTGCCAACATGTTGGTGCTGTCACTGTTGGTGTTATTCACACCCGTATGGATTTTCACCAGATGGATAAAAGTTGAATTGTGTTTCCTATAGAGAAAATTCATTTTAGTCGTGGACCTCCTCGTCTGTTATAAATTGGTATTCAATTTACTTTAAAGTGCTTGTGACACGAAAAAGCATGTTTATTTCATAATACACGCGGTATTTTATGCTCCTGAATGATATGGACCGCTTGGATGTGTGTGGAAGCGATCGCTATATTTATTTAGTTTTTTGAATCCCGCGCCAGGAAAATGAGTGACTTCCGGCTTCGGTCTCGCATTGAGGAGGAGGGCGCTGTGACGTGTACGGTAGAAGACGTCCTCTTCACGCTACAGTGTACTGTTGTGTATGAGGACGAAGGATTCAGCTGATTTTGCGGATTAATACTTTTATTTTTTGCATCACGCCAGCCAAACGGCTGCAGAAAAATCATTCTGTATGCGGGAGAGGCGTATGCGCCTTTTTGGAGTTTCAAAAGGTTCCCATTCACCGTGGATATTTACTGTGGGACCATTGGACTTACAAGGAAGTGAGTAAACATCTTGTTTTGTATTATGTCAAATACGAATACAGTGATTACAAAGTAAACACTATAAAATTCCTTTAAATAAAGGACTACTTACGTTTGATCATTGATAGGCATGTAAAAAGCTATCCTCACGCTCATTAGCAGTTAGCACGTTAGCTACACAACAATTCCAGCCACCCTCCTCCAGGGAACGAACTGTAAATTGCTCTCCGCCGGGCGGTTTGCCGATCCGCAAAGAAACTCGACAACCGGGTCGTCATGTCAAATAATCCAGGCTAGTTATGTGTGATTTTCCACTTCGAAGACTTTGAAACATCCCTCGGTTCGGGTTAGCATGTCGGCTAGCTGTCACTCCTTCTGGTCTGTTTGCATTCTCCGAAGCCGGGGAAGGGAAATGACATATGTCCGATTTAGGTGTCATAAAATATCGTTCGGCAGGTGTGACAGTAAAGGTAAAGTCGACTGTTTTGACCATTATGGAGTAATTTTGCCATGTCGTCTTGAATAAATGGATTTTTATTATTTTATATTCCATTTAGCACAAGTTATTTGTCATGACCATGCCATTTATTTAGCAATTGGGGAAAGTACTTGGGTAAAAAGAATATCCTGTAAAAATATTGAAGAGACAGAAACAATGACATTTTGCCGCTCTCTTCTTCGCGTTTTCCTCATTGTGAATAGTTCCCCCTCGACGGGCTGACTGGTCCTTCTCAAGCCATTTATATAGCTATTGGGGAAAAATACTTGGATAAAAAGAATATCCTGTAAAAATATTGAAGTAAAGAGACAGAAACAATGACATTTTGCCGCTCTCTTCGTCGCGTTTTCCTCATTGTGAATAGTTCCCCCTCGACGGGCTGACTGGTCCTTCTCAAGCCATTTATATAGCTATTGGGGAAAATACTTGGATAAAAAGAATATCCTGTAAAAATATTGGGAGTAGAGAGACTGAAACAATGACATTTTGCAGCTCTCTTCGTCTCATTTTCCTCGTTCTGAACAATTCCCCCTCAATGGGCTGAATAGTAAAACCGATGAGCCTAGTCTACCGCTGACGTCATCCACCTGTTGGGGACACTAAAGCCCTATAATTGTAGGCGTGGCTAACCGGCAGATTAAAAGACTAATTTCTCGTCATCTGCGCTTTGCTAAATTGTTGTATATGGTCGAATCGTCTCAAAATATGATTCTAATTCACATAATAATGCCATTTAAGACTTTTTTTCTGGTGTCGTATGCTCTTTAAGATGCCGTAAACAAAATAAGCAATATTGGTAAACATGTTTTTGTTGAGAAATTGACTTCGCTGCAGGATAAAACTAGGAGCATATCTGGATGACTCAAAGTAATTTTTTTCAGCAATATCCAACTAATTAAAGTTCAAGGAAGCCAAATTAACATCCATGAATGTCAATAAATCCTGAATTCAAATAAGCGTTGTTTTATCGTTGTAGTTTTGAGCAAAGATTCTTCATGTATGTACAAATGCTAGTCTTCAGAGCTGGGTAGAGTAGTCAAAAATTTGACTCAAGAAACATCAAAGTATAAGTAAACATCCAGAATATTTACTCAAGCATAAGTAAAAAAGTATTCAGTGAAAAGAATACTCAAATAATGATCAACTTTCTCAGCATGTCACCTATAAGAACTTTTATTATGCTGTACTGTAACCTATTAGATGACCATATTTGGCGAAATAAAACTGGAAGCGCTTGAAATCCACACTTTCGAGTTATGCTGCCTCTATGTCAAATAGTTTCATTTCTACAGCGCTTTAAAAACATCACGTGTTTGAACAGGCCTGCGTAATCATACCCTGATAGCAGATGACTGTGCGCCGGATCCCACGTCAGCTCGCCAGATCCGCATAGTAATCACACCCACTGAACGTATCAGTGCACCAGATGCGGCCGGGATCATCAATCGGACAGTCCAAACCAGATTGCAACTGCACTGTGCGCTGGATCCGGTGTCAGTTCGCCAAGTTCATATAGCAATCACGTCTGCTGAACGCTTAAATACGCCAGATGCGGCCGGGATTATTAATCTGACAGTCCAAATGATAGCAAACGCACTGGTCCGGGGCGGACTTTGCAAACCGGAAGCGCTAAATATCTGAAATTTAACAGTCGACCTGTGAAGTCACAACAGCGCACACCCTGAAGGCGAGCAACAACTGCGACACTATACAGGACAACACGCAGGATTCAGGACACGCCATCTCAGCGTACGGAATTTCTTATGGTAAGAGCTTTATTCAAAGTCATAATAGCGTTTTGAAGTCACTTCTTGACTGCTAATTAACTCGAGCGTTAATAAAAAGGCTGGTGTATTCAAGTGATCTGCCATGTCTGCAAGTTGAGAAATTCAAAATTTGTTGCATAACAACATATGGAGGGACAAAACATTTACTCTGTGTTGCTGTTAATGTTTCAATTTTTGAATACTATTATTCAAACTGACCCCCTTCTCCTTGTGTTTGTGTATTGTGTCACTGCCTTGATTGCACAGATGGGTGAGCCTGAGACGAAGTGCTGCTGATCATCATCAGCAATTTACTTAAACGGTCCTTGGCCTCACATTATCGCCAGATCAACAACTCACCGACATGGCTTTCAGCTAACAAAGAATCTTTTAATCCTGATACTGAGCTCATTTTTGGGGGGTTTTTCCCCCTAGATCTTGTACTGCTTGTCTGCCAGAACGCCTGCCTGTCCGTTCCCTTGTTCTATCACCAAATTGTCCACCGGATTCTTTACACACTATCTGCCACTCCCTCTCATCGTCAATTAACTCTTGTTACCACTGCCAGTTTGCCTCTGTCTCTGCGCTTAGGTCCCAGGTTACCCCGGAACCTTGACAAATACAATACAGTGGAGCAAATAAGTATTTAGTCAACCACTAATTGTGCAAGTTCTCCCACTTGAAAATATTAGAGAGGCCTGTAATTGTCAACATGGGTAAACCTCAACCATGACAGACAGAATGTGGAGAAAAAAACAGAAAATCACATTGTTTGATTTTTAAAGAATTTATTTGCAAATCATGGTGGAAAATAAGTATTTGGTTAATACCAAAAGTTCAATACCATTTGTTGGCAATAACGGAGGCCAAACGTTTTCAGTAACTCTTCACAAGCTTTTCGCACACTGTTGCTCGTATTTTGGCCCATTCCTTCATGCAGATCTCATCTAGAGCAGTGATGTTTTTGGGGCTGTTGTTGGGCAACACGGACTTTCAAATCCCTCCACAGATTTTCTATGGAGTTGAGATCTGGAGACTGGCTAGGCCATTCCAGGACCTTGAAATGCTTGTTACGAAGCCACTCCTTTGTTGCCCTGGCTGTGTGTTTGGGATCATTGTCGTGCTGAAAGACCCAGCCACGTCTCATCTTCAATGCCCTTGCTGATGGAAGGAGATTTTCACTCAAAATCTCTCGATACATGGCCCCATTCATTCATTCTTTTACACAGCTCATTCGTCCTGGTCCCTTTGCAGAAAAACAGCCCCAAAGCATGATGTTGCCACCCCCACATGCTTCACAGTGGGTATGGTGGTGTTCTGATGCAATTCAGTATTCTTTCTCCTCCAAACACGTGAACCAGTGTTTCTACCAAAACGTTCTATTTTGGTTTCATCTGACCATAACACACTCTCCCAGTCCTCTTCTGGATCATCCAAATGCTCTCTAGCGAACCGCAGACGGGCCTGGACCTGTAATTTCTACAGCAGGGGGACACGTTTGGCAGTGCAGGATTTGAGTCCCTGGCGGGGCATTGTGTTACTGATAGTAGTCTTTGTTACTGTGGTCCCAGCTCTCTGTAGGTCATTCACTAGGTCCCCTCATGTGGTTCTGGGATTTTTGCTCACCGTTCTTGTCATCATTTGACACTACGAGGTGATATCTTGCATGGAGCCCCAGATCGAGGGAGATTATCAGTGGCCTTGTATGTCTTCCATTTTCTAATAATTGCTCCCACTGTTGATTTCTTTACACCAAGCATTTTACCTATTGCAGATTCAGTCTTCCCAGCCTGGTGCAAGTCTACAATTTTGTCTCTGGTGTCCTTCGACAGCTCTTTGGTCTTGGCCATAGTGGAGTTTGGAGTGTGACTGACTGAGGTGGACAGGTGTCCTTTATACCAATTATGAGTTAAAACAGGTGCCATTAATACAGGTAACGAGTCGAGCCTCGTTAGACCTCGTTAGAAGAAGTTAGACCTCTTTGACAGCCAGAAATCTTGCTTGTTTGTAGGCGACCAAATACTTATTTTCCACTCTAATTTGGAAATAAATTCTTTAAAAATCAAACAATGTGATTTTCTGGGTTTTTTTCCCCACATTCTGTCTCTCATGGTTGAGGTTTACCCATGTTGACAATTACAGGCCTCTCTAATCTTTTCAAGTAGGATAACGTGCACAATTGGTGGTTGACTAAATACTTATTTGCCCCACTCTATTATCACACCTCATGTTTGAAAGCTGGGTCACCCACACTCAGATCCACTGGAAAACCTGTTTTGAGTAGAAGGCAGGTAAGTGACTGCAATTTAATTGTGTTCCATAGTGTAGCTTTTGGGTAATGAGGGAGAAAAAAATGTCAATCAGCCCACTTTTCTACAAACTTCTAATTAGCTTGTAAGGACAAATTGAGTTTTGTAACTTTTATGTGCAACATACCGCACGTCATGTTTGGTTACAAGTTGCATCCATCAGAGTTCTCCTGCTTTATTGGATTTTGGCAAACATTGATTGCTGCAATTTCCCTTGATAAACCCTGTTCACCCCAAGATGTCTTACCTAAAACTCAGTAGCAAATGTTCACCCCTTTTCCGCAACCGAAACTTGACAGACATCCCGCTAAACAGACGCACAATCACTGCTGCGTGACTGCAGTGATAATTAGACCTCAACCGTTTCATTTACTGTGGCAGCACAATCAGCTTCTAAATTCTTCAAAGAGCTTCTGAAGTGATCTGCAAGATTCCCACATTTACAATAAATCTCATCCATGGGAAATGAGCCAAAATATTAAAGCAAGACAATGTGAAAACAAGGACAGATAGAATGTCGTTTAATGTGCGTGACT
Source organism: Corythoichthys intestinalis (assembly GCF_030265065.1). Lineage (NCBI taxonomy): Eukaryota > Metazoa > Chordata > Actinopteri > Syngnathiformes > Syngnathidae > Corythoichthys > Corythoichthys intestinalis. The sequence goes on from NC_080416.1 coordinate 31,672,819, forward strand.
CTGTAAGAGCTTAGTCATCTCCTGACTGAGCTTTTCCTCGCTGGAGGCTCAAATATCAGCCGCATCCATCACAAAGAGAAAATATATATATTCTGCAGGAAACGGAATCAAAGATATGACTCGTGGAAATAGAGACAGAGTAATAATTCATCAGTCTGAATCATAAAACTGCAGATTTAATGAACTGTAAAGTAACACTATAGGCTGGAGAATGTGGGGCTAAATTAGGTTTGAAGTCCACTTGGAAAATTTCTCGTGCGTGTGCAGTAAATCGGTGATTAGAGGAAGCGCTGTGACGGCCTCAGCGTGCGGGGACAGTTGTTTCCCTGCAAGGACATGGCGGTTTGGTCACGACAAATCTGCGGAGATGCCCTCTAAGTATGGAGGACCAAATGGGACAGAATGAAATGTGTAAATATATACTTACATGTTGCGTTAATTAACTGAAATGGGAATTGAAAAAAATTTATGTGTCATTAAATGTGTCATTAATTCGTTAAAATACCGGCGCATTTAATGTAAAAACATATAATTAAAGTGATCCCTCAATTATTGCTGATAATGGGGACCAGAACTGACTGCGTAAAGTGAAAAACTGTGAAGTACTGTAATTCCTGGACTATTGGGCGCCCGTGATTACCAGAAAAAAACATTTTGTACATACAGTGGGGCAAAACAGTATTTGGTCAACCACCAATTGTGCAAGTTCTCCTACTTGAAAAGATTAGAGAGGCCTGTAATTGTCAATATGGGTAAACCTCAACCACGAGAGACAGAATGTGAAAGAAAGAAAAAAAAAAAAAAAACAGAAAATCACATTGTTTGATTTTTAAAGAATTTATTTCCAAATTACAGTGGAAAATAAGTATTTGGTCACCTACAAACAAGCAAGATTTCTGGCTGTCAAAGACGTCTAACTTCTTATAACGAGGTTTAACTAGGTCTAACGAGGCTCCACTCGTTACCTGTATTAATGGCACCTGTTTTAACTCATTATCGGTATAAAAGACACCTGTCCACAAACTCAGTCAGTCACACTCCAAACTCCTCTATGGCCAAAACCAAAGAGCTGTCGAAGGACACCAGAGACAAAATTGTAGACCTGCATCAGTCTGGGAAGACTGAATCTGCAATAGGTAAAACGCTTGGTGTAAAGAAATCAACTGTGGGAGCAATTATTAGAAAATGGAAGACATCCAAGACCACTGATAATCTCCCTTGATCTGGGGCTCCATGTAAGATCTCACCCCGTGGTGTCAAAATGATAACAAGAACGGTGAGCAAAAATCCCAGAACCACACGGGAGGGACCTAGTGAATGACCTACAGAGAGCTGGGACCACAGTAACAAAGGCTACTATCAGTAACACAATGCGCCGCCAGGCTCTCAAATCCTGCACTGCCAGACGTGTCCCCCTGCTGAAGAAAGTACACGTCCAGGCCCGTCTGTGGTTCGCTAGAGAGCATTTGGATGATCCAGAAGAGGACTAGGAGAATGTTTTACGGTCAGATGAAACCAAAATAGAACTTTCTGGTAGAAACACAGGTTCTCGTGTTTGGAGGAGAAAGAATACTGAATTGCATCCGAAAAACACCATACCCACTGTGAAGCACGGGGGTGGAAACATCATGCTTTGGGGCTGTTTTTCTGCAAAGGACCAGGAACACTGATCTGTGTAAAGGAAAGATTGAATGGGCCCATGTATCGAGAGATTTTGAGGGAAATCTCCTTCCATCAGCAAGGGCATTGAAGATGAGACCTGGCTGGGTCTTTCAGCATGACAATGATCCCAAACACACAGCTAGGGCAACAAAGGAGTGGCTTCGCAAGAAGCATTTCAAGGTCTTGGAGTGGCCTAGAGATCTGCATGGAGGAATGGGCCAAAATACCAGCAACAGTGTATGAAAAGCTTGTGAAAAGTTACAGAAAACGTTTGGCCTCCGTTATTGCCAACAGAGGGTACATAACAAAGTATTGAGATGAACTTTTGGTATTGACCAAAACTTATTTTCCACCATGATTTGCAAATAAATTCTTTAAAAATCAAACAATGTGATTTTCTGGGTTTTTTTCCACATTCTGTCTCTCATGGTTGAGGTTTACCCATGTTGGCAATTACAGGCCTCTCTAATATTTTCAAGTGGGAGAACTTGCACAATTCGTGGTTGACTATATACTTATTTGCCTCACTGTACATAAGCCTCTCCTGTCTATAAGCCGCGTGTTCCCACATAGTAACATGAGATATTTACAAAGAAATAGAGTTTTCTAAATTTTAATAACATACCTTTTCTTTCCAAACAGTGCCAGCAACACGGCAGCAGTGTTGCTAATCTTACATTTAAAAAGTAATTGATTACAGTAAAAATTAATCTCCCATAGTAAGTAATTGGGTTAGTAACTCAGTTACCTAAATGCAAGTAACACCAGTTACTTGGGAAAGTAACTGGTGTTACCTTTCATGTTGTTGTTTTTTCATTAAAAAAAACGAAAAACATAGTAAACTTCGCTATCTTTGGAAATCATTTCATGTTGTGAATCAACCGTTTTTGTTGTTAAAATTGCTCCTGTTATTGCATTAGTTACCTTCTCTCTACTTTTGATATGTAAAAGTTTTACAACGGTTTTGTCATTTAAAGATAGAAGATTGTGCTGATTTAGGAGAATTTTTGATAAAAAGTTAAATAGGTTTGCTACAACAGAACCTTCTAGAGAAGTCTTCTGCTTTAAGATGGCGGCTGTTTACAACACGACAACTACTAAACGGCAAGTCTGTCATTCATATCTAGTTCTCTTTACATGTTCTAACGCCGCCGTCGCCTGTCATTTTGCATCTAGTTCCGGCAGTCATCTTTGTAAATCTCACTTGAACAGCACCAAACAAAAGTTCCAGCATCAACTTGACTCTTGACACCTTGTCCAATGCAGAATCTTGACTCTTGCTGCGTGTGCCCACTTAGTAACATGAGATACGACATGACAAAGAAATACACAGTTTTCAAAACTTTAATAACACACCTTAACTTTGGTAACACTTTATAGCAGTGGTCCCCAAACTACGGCCCGCGGGCCGTATCCGGCCCGCCTCCACATTTGGTCCGGCCTCCTGAACCCCCCCAACACCCCCCCCCCCCCCCCCCCCCCAAATAGTGTTATCTATTTCCTGGCTATTTTTCTGTGAAGAACCCAAACAGGGTTATTTGGTTATTATCTCTTTAATTAATAGTGTTATTATTATTCATTATTATATGATATTATATCATATTATATTATGTTATTATTTTTATTTTATTTTGTTGCGTGAAGAATCCAGAAAGAGTAATTTAATTGTGGCTTTCTGAAAAACAATACATTTTTACATTTAGGCACTGCTGCAATCGTCACACTGTTTCTGTTACAAACTGACCCGGCCCCTCATCAGAGAAGGGAAAGTCATGTGGCCCTCACAGGAAAAAGTTTGGGGACCCCTGCTTTATAGTAACTATCCGTTTTACTAGTTAATAGATCATTCGTAAACTGTTGATAAATGATTTATTGTTGATTTGTGAAGTATTTATTAACAGTTTGTTAAGCATTTACAGGGTGTTCCAATATGGTTGGCCCCATTCTAAATGCCCATGCTAGTTGATGGATTTTAATAAAACTATATACACTTTATGTTGAAGGTCATAAGTTTTATTGGTTAAATTTACAAAGAAAAGTACAAATATTTTTTTTTTTTTTTTTTTTTTTTTTAAGTGAACGGCAGTTCTTAATCTGAAACACATTTTGTGTAGAAACGTTTTTGTGTGTAACATTTGGCATTTCTATCTTTCAGGTTATGAAATGCCGTTCACTTCAAAAGAACAGGCATTTTGCTGGCAGCGCTGATGTTGCACATTTATGAAAATCTACCATAGAACCAACAAACATTTGTACTTTTCTTTGTATATTTAAACAGTAACACTTGTGACCTTCAACATAAAGTGTACATAGTTTTATTATGATCCATCAACTAGCATGGGCATTTAGAATGCGGTCAACCATATTGGAACACCCTGTAAATTCTTAACAAACTGTTAACTAATACTTCACAAATCAACAATAAATAATTTATCAACAGTTTACTAATGATCTATTAACTAGTAAAACGGATAGTTATTATAAAGTGTTACCAACTTTTCTTTCCAAACAGCACCAGCAAACACGGCACTTATATAGCAGCAACACGGCAGTACAGCACTAACTGGGCTGGTTATTAGAAACATAAAAGTATTTGTTCGCCATCTTAATCTTCCTCCTGTGCACTGAAACCATGGAAGTCTTCCCCCTCAGTGTCAGATATGAATAGGCTCAGATACACTTCGCTACGTACCTTCTCAGTCTCTCTTTCGATGTCGCTTTCAATGTCTCTCTAGAGGCAAATACAATCCTGAGCTTGTGCTGTCCTCTTCGTCACGCAGCAGACTGGCTTTTCTAAACCCGTTGGTGATGTTGGGTTTTTTTCCACACTGCTCCACGCTGTCAGGACCCACTAGCAAACTTGTGTATTAGTTGCTCTTCGCATGCGGCCAGTTTTGGTAAACGATCTCTCTCTACTGGTCATCCAAGCCTCCCATTCAATTCGTTCAACATATTTTCCATGATGTGGGTCTGCTAATTTTACTCATGCACAAAGATGAGGGTCTGCTACTTTCATTCATGCACAAAGCACATAGTTAAATTAACAGTAATAGTGTAAACTAGCGTCTTCCTCGACACATATGTTCCATGTGTCTCACGCTTACATTTTACGCTCGAGCGCCCCTGATGGCCGTTAGAAAAATCGATAAATTGGCCACATCATTGCACACACCGCAGGATTCAAAATGAGTGAAAAAAGTAGTGGCTTGTAGTCCGGAAATTATCGTAGTCACTCCCAGCCAATGTTCCCTCTAAGCGGCGCACATGCGCACAACAAAGTCTTTGCAGCGCACAAAAATAAAATTAAACACAAATGTTTTGTAGCGTCACTAAGACTACTGTCGGTGGAATAATGATGTGTCAGCGCGACACAACGATTGGTGCGTTCGATACAGCAAAGCAATGCTCCCAAACGGCTTCCATACGCTTTTGCGTACCGATGGCTGACCACGGTATTTGCGGCGGACACGAGAAAATAACTTCTCAAAATGTCGAAGAGGCAGGCCACACTGAGTAATTACTTCCGTGTTCCCCCACCCCCGTCAAAAGACAGACAGACGACAGAGACGTCACCGGAGCTACCGAAAAGTGGCTGAAAAGTGGCTACCGGAAGTACCATGGATTGAAGCAAATGATGCTCGCACGGTACAAAATGTGCCGTGAGAATCCCAATGTCGCAGATAAGAGCAGCGCATTTTATGTAGGGTCAAAAAATTTCAGCCATCCAATCTTTGAAAAGCACGAAAAAAACGGAGAGCATGTGGCAATTAAGCAAACTATCGATGTCAAACAGGACCCCACTCGCCCTATGGACCAGTGGCGGAATAGGGCGGAATAAAGGTAATGAACAGCGACCTGCACTGACAAACGTGTTTTTGCTCGCATTTTACAAAGCTAAATATGCACGTTCAATGAGGTCTAATGAGGAGGACATCCCACTTTTAAAAAGGCTTGGAGTTAATCCGGGAGCCGCATAATGCCCTTTATTTTGAATTGGTGCTTTTTATTTCTTTACATTTCACTTCAAAGTAATGGCAATTTTGTTGTGCCAGTTGATGTTAATCAAGCATTAATTGTTAATAGAATTAATTAAAGCTTGTCATAAATTTATCGCATCAGGCGGGTCGGCTCTCAAGCTCAATGAGGACCAAGTCACATCTTCAGGTCCTCCTCTGAGAACCTGGGCAAAAAAATTATGTGCACCCCTAAAAATAACACTCTAATATGACACAGTTCACTTCACTTTCGCTACGCAGCCAATCATACAACCCCTATCAAAAGGTATGGAATCACCAGTCACCAGGCACTCAATCAAACATTTTATTATGTAGAAAAAACTCAGATAAAAAGCTTGAAAGAATAATGAATTAGTTCAAAAGTGCAATTACCCCCCCTTTGTCAGCAATAACTTCAACCAGACACTTCCTGTAGCTGCAGATCAGTCTGGCACATCGATCAGGACTAATCTTCTTCTCAACAAAACTGCTGTAGTTCAGTCAGATTCCTAGGATGTCTGGCATGAATCACTGTCTTTAGGTCATGCTACAGCATCTCAATGGGGTTCATTCAAGTCTGGACTTTGACTTGGCCACTTCAGAACGTCTATTTTGTTCTTCTGAAACCATTCTGAATTTGATTTACTTCTGTGTTTTGGATCATTGTCTTGTTGTTGTCTTTTTAGCTTCAACTGTCTGACAGACGGCCTCAGGTTTTCCTGCAAACCTGATAAACTTTTGAATTCATTCTTCCATTAATGATTGGAAGTTGTCCAGGCCCTGAGGTATCAAAACAGCCCCAAATCATGATGCTTCCTCTAACATGCTTCACTGTGGGGATGAGTGTTGAGGTGTTGATGTTGCTGAGCTGTTCCATTTTTCCTCCACACATGACGTTGTGTGTTACTCCCAAACTATTCAACTTTGGTTTCATCAGTCCACAAAATTTTTGTCCAAGTGCCTTTTTGCAAACATTAAATGAGCAACAATGTTTTTTTCAGACAGCAGTGGCTTCCTCCGTTGAGTGCTCCCATGTACATCATTCTTGGCCATAATTTTATATACTGGACTGTCTCAGAAAATTAGAATACACAATATTCTAATTTTCTGAGACAGTCCTGTATATTGTTCTATGTAAAGGACGTCAGCCAAGGTCGGCCCCCCACATTTTTACCACGCCAAATCTGGTCCCCTTTGCAAAAAGTTTGGACACCCCTGCTTTAAATGGTGGATTAATGTACAGGACTGTCTCAGAAAATTAGAATATTGTGTATTCTAATTTTCTGAGACAGTCCAGTATAGTTTCTGTGTGCACAGAGATATTGGACTGTGGCAGGGATTTCTGTAAGTCTTTAGTGGACACTCTAGGGTTCTTTTTTTACCTCTCTGAGTATTCTGCGCTCAACTCTTGGCGTCATCTTTCGTGGACAGCCACTCCTTGGGAGAGAAGCAACAGTGCCAAACTCTCTCTATTTGTAGACAACTTCTATGACTGTCGATTGATGAACATCCAAACTTTTAGAGATGGTTTTGTATTCTTTCCCAGCTTTATACCAATCAAGAATTCTTGATCGCAGTACTTCAGCCAGCTCTTTTGATCGAGCCATGATGCACATCAGACAATGCTTCTTATCAAGACATTTCTTACCAGGTGTGTGTTTTATAGTGGGCAGGGCGGCTTTAAACCACTCTTCAGTGATTGGGCACGCACCTAACTTAAAATGTTTGGTAAAAATTGGTTTCAATTGCTCTTTAAGTCTTTTTAAGGAATCAATGACACATTTAATGACACTTTCATTTATTTAATTCCCATTTTATGAATTAATGACACATTTAAGTCTTATTTAATGATGTATTTATACATTTTATTCTGTCCCAGTTGGTCCTCCATATCTTAGAGCCCAGGAACGAAGCCTAAGGGGGAACTGCATTATGCAGATCCTCGCACAATTTGCTAAATATTTTTGCTTTAGCCCAGAGTTGGGTTTATTTTAACTTTACAATTATTACAACAATAACATGACAGCTCGCCAGTGAATCACACGGCTGCTGACACATAAGAGCAACAAACAGTAACGCCTGCATTCACGTATTTGACATCCGCATCTTGGCTTCTATTTGGCTATCATGTTGGGTTTTGTTCGCATAAAATGAAAGTATTAATCCAGACTTCAAATCAGTGGACTCAGACGCAAAGATATGTTATTAACACATAGCTAATTCCTTGTTCTGTTCATAGAAACAGTTTTATACATCACTTGGTATTGTCAGAATTCTGTTATCTCTTTTCGGAAGTCTTGAGTGAATCTAATCCAGGTGACTCAATCGTCCAATCAATTTTGATTGGGAGGGGCGAATGAAAATTCATTCTCGCTCTCCCAGTCAAAATAGATTGGATGTCGAACGCCATCAATGATAGCCAGTGAGTCAACTTATTTGGCCAAAAATAAACTAGCCCGGCCAACATAAGATCTAATTGCCATTAACGTGGCATGCAGACCGAAATTAGATTGACACCCCTACTCTTAATTTCCCCTACTTCGTAATGTAGAATAGTGTACATATTTATTCAACAGATGCTGAACTAGTGAAACTCAGCGCCCAAAACCGCCATGGTAATCCTCAAGTGTCCTGAAATTTGGCTGCACAGGGCAGTCGGTCACGCCTGCTGGCTTTATGAGCTGTTAGAAACCCTGGAGCCATCTTCCAAATGACCAATTAAATGAAACGAGATCACAAAGGGAATGCTTTCCTGCCCAGACAGAACCATAAAACCCTATAAGAAGGCAAAAATTTGGAAGGTAATTGCATCTAGGGAGTTCCCCCCTGGATAGCACCATCTTTGCTCAGAAAACCTTTTGCTTTCTGAGCACTGAGCAAGGAATGGAGGGAGGAAATAACTTTTGCCATTGTATTACCCCAAATGATGAAGTGGGCTTGTGGCTTGCTCATCCCCGATCTCTGTTGGATAGAGAAAAAGGGAGAAAACCCAAGGGCTCCTTTAGATTGAGGAATGGGGTTGTCAATAGCTAGCCTCTAGAGTAGATTACGTGCCGCATACATCAACAAGCAGGTGCCACCGAATTTACCGCTCGAATAAAGGAGATGATAGCAGACTTTTTGCTCAGCCTCATCATTGCAACGCAGGCGTGGCAATGGTTTTTAATGCAGTGGTTGACAAAGGGCAAGACATAGCCATTGATTGTACCGTCAGACCGCTAATATTGCTCAGTATACATTTAGAACACACAACAGGCATCACACACAGAAAGAACTAGAGAGAGGTGACCTCTGTACATGGATTTACGGTAGAGAGGGAATGAGCGGGGGGTACACAGACAGTGATTCATACTCTCCTTCCTCCTTAGCAATGATGACCTCACTAAATCTGGACAGAGCTGTTTTGCCTCATCTGCACAATCCAATTGGTCCAACCGATCAAAACAGGGGTATGTGTGTGCCTGGGGTTAAGTGTGGGAGGATTCTCTTCATAAATATTGCGAGGCAATCACCATGAGACCAGAGGGAAGAGGTTTGTCTTATTGCTTCCATGGGAAGCTAATTCTGGTTTAGCAAACATCACTATTAAAGGGCAATTTTACTCATTACAACCTGTTACCACCAAGCAGTAGGGTGATTCTCATGAAAGATATGCATTACATTAATGGAGGACATTTACCAAAGCTAGCCTAAAATAGCAGAATGCTATGATGACCAGAGTTGTTTTCGTCAACGATAACGAAAATGCATACCTGTCAACCCAAGGCCGTTGGCAATCTTCCAAATAGTGACGTATGCCCTTACAAATTGGTGGCTAATCTTACAACGTTGTATATAGCGTGCAATATGAAAGAAAAATAAAACTCAATTTTTAAAATAATATTAATGTATTGGTAATATTGTAACATATAACCTGGTACATTCAAAGAACAATCAATATCTTCAGCTACATCATGATTACTAAAATTTAACAGTGACTTTTGTTATAATTGAACGTAGCACTTTTGGCTATTTCTATCATGTCTTTTGATGGCTGCACTTCAGCTCGCAATTCACTTTGACTTGAAGGTAGTTCGTTAGTGTGTCCAATTATAAATTTAAAAGGTCAATTGATAAAATTAACTTACCAATACAATTTCTTTAGCTAATTCTAAGAAGTGTTCAGCTATAGCAAATTGTGTTCGGCAACAAATTGGCAGAATAAAATCTCTGCTTTCATCACTTTTCATTCTGCAGACTGTTCAGTGTTGTTGATCTTACTTTTAAAAAGTAATTATTACAGTTACAAATTATTTCTCCCAAAAAGTAATTGAGTTAGTAACTCAGTTACCTGAATGTAAGAGCAAATAGTTTCTTGGCAAAGTAACTGGTGTTACCTTTCATGTTTTTTTCCCCAAAATTGCTCCCGTTTTTGCATTAGTTCCCTTCCGTTTACTTTCAACATGTGAACGTTTTAAAACTGTTTCATCATTTAAAGATAGATTCAAGTCAAATTTTGCCGATTTAGGAGTATTTTAGATAAAAAGTTAGCTAGGTTCTCTTGGAAGGTTCTCTACAACAGAGCCTTTCTGAGAAGTCTACTGCTTTAAAACGGCGGCTGTTTACTAACTCCGCCGAGTCTCATTTCGCATGTAGTTCTATATGCATGGGATATCTAGGCGTAGATTGTAGGCTGCTGGCTACAGTCAGGAAATATTGGAGCCACCTAGCCTAGATTCGCGTTTGCTACAGCGTTACAACATACACTCTTCTCTCTTTTCTCGCATCATTCAACCAATGTAGTAACGCATAGTAACGCACATTGTCTCGTTGCCGAAACAGTGACAAAATCCGAACGGAGTAAAAAAAAAAAAAAAAAAAAAAAAAAAAAAAAAAAAAAAAAACAATGCACGAAAAACGTACAGATTTTGAACGTACGGCGTACACATTCAAAAATCATTGCTCACTTATGCCGAAACCGTACAACTTGACAGGTATGAAGATGGATGGATGGATGGATGGATGGATGGATGGATGGATGGATGGATGGATGGATGGATGGATGGATGGATGGATGGATGGATGGATAAAAAAATATTTCGTAGAAGAACCATTCTGAATGACGATGACGTGACGTTGACCAGCTAAAATCGTGTCTTGGGAGACTAAAACATAATGACACGAATGCCAGTTTTCGTCTGACGAGATGAAAATTTGCCATAGTTACCGTAATAAGTTCACAATGTGTGACATTTTGTTCGTATGTGTACTTAAGTTAGCACACATCGGGAAGTGTTTAGTCATGTCACACACACTTACTCACTGGCATTAGCACTTTAGCACATTTGCTGCTATTTGTAACTCGGGTTCTCCAGCGATTGTCTGCCTGGTGTCTATTATTTCTATCATTTCATTTACTGTATTTCTTAAGTAATAACGTGTAGTGACCACTACCTCATCACGGAATTCACCTAGGGAACTTGTGAGGGTCATGTTGTGTTCCTGGGGTAAACTATTTACACTGGTGACCCCGACGTGATAGTGTAGCAGATGATGTTGTCGCGTCTGTGTAGAGTCTGAGTAAAGTTCGCCCTGTAAGGTCTCTTGTGACTCAGTAGTGCAGACATGTCCAAAGTCCGGCCCGGGGGCCAAATGCGGCCCGTGGTCAAATTTAGCCTCTGTCATAAAATCAATAACGTCTGGCCCACACACAGACTTAATAAATTGGTCAGCAGTACTGCTACCAGCGTATGAAGTAGCTTACACACTAAATGCTGCTCCTCATTTACCCACTAAAAGGAAGCAGCATCCTAAGCAACATTACCCCGTGTTACCCTTTACTCCCAATTTTCTATAATGGCGACAATCAACAAAAATAAAGAAAGTTGACTGTGACGGCGGCGCTTCAAGGATAGGTGGAAATTGGACTATTTCTTCACTAAAATACGCAACAACTGTGTCTGTGTCATTTGCAAAGAGACAGTCGCTGTTTTTAAAGAGTTCAATGTTAGGCGATATTACCAAACAAGACACGCTGACATGTACGACAAGATTACAGGGAAGATACGTAGCGAGAAATTGAAGCAAATTAAAGCTAGTTTAATTTTACAGCAGCAGTAGTTCGCAAGAGCTCGAGAGTCGAAAGAGAACGCCACCAAGGCTGGTTGCGAGATTGAAATAATTAATTAAAAAGAAATAATCAAGCAAATGTGACACACAGAATGGCTTGCTGAAATTTGCTTAAATATATTGTTCGACGTAAAGGACGTCAGCCAAGGTCGGCCCCCCACATTTTTACCACACCATATCTGGCCCCCCTTTGGAAAAAGTTTGGACACCCCTGCTCTAGTGTCTCGTAACTCCGCCGGAAACATGCCCCTCACAGGTTCCCTAGGTGAATTCTGTTACGAGGTAGTGGTCACTACAAACGTATCATATTGAATTGTATTTATTCCGTTTTTAAATTCAATTTTATTTTCTTGTAATGCCTTTTATCCTAGAACATCTTGCACTTTATACTTTTATCTTTGCTGCTGTGGTGTTATGGGCACCGGAAAACTAATTTCCCTGAGGGAACCTTCCCAAGGGATTAATAAAGTGTATTGAATAAAGTGTATTGAATCCTCCAGGCTCAATACTTATGTGAAACACATGTCAGGTGCTGATTGGTAAGATTTGTTTTCCTATTTTAGCTAGATAAGCCATGTTGCTTTACCCATTAATGGCCTGTGCTGAGTGATCATCACACACTAAATGTAACTTGTAGCATTAGCAATAGAATTTAGCATGGTAAGTGGAAAACATTTTACATACAGTTGGTGGGGTCCAGGTGAGTTTAATTAATTGAAAATAATGTAGTCTTTTTCTGCTGAGTGTGTATTATCATCACCAAGTTGACGTTGTCCTTGTAGACGCTACAATATGTGCTCGTGCGTCAAGTTTCATTCAAAATAGTTGGAAACCTTTATTTTTGGAGTAAAGTTTTACAATTTTACAGACGAAAATATTTTTTGTAAACGTCGACTAAAACTAGATGAAGATGACACTAGACACTTGAACACTAGATTTTCCTTAAATATTTCTTTACACAGTAAGAAACCACTATAGCTTATGATCAGCGCAATTTAGAGATTTAAACAAATTAATATTTTTTTTAATGAAATTGCCTAAATATTTATGATGCTGTATTAAGATGTTTTTTTTTTTCAAGGACGCATTTTAGCAATGAATTTACGACTAAGTTTAAAGAAAAAAAAACATACAAAATACTATTTCGGTAACAATTGGTGGACTGGGCCACATAATAGACATAATCATATCATCATAAAAATGAATTATATCATGTTCTTATGACTAGATCCCTAAAATATTGTAAGACATAGTTAAGGTTAGCTTCATGAGAATCACCCAGTACAATCTGAATGTCTTTTTTGTACAGTAAAGAAATTTTGCACCGATCACTAATTTTTGAAAAGCCTGACTTGCCGATCTCAATTATATATATATATATATACGTATATTTTTTTTTTTTCATGAACAACAACAAGCGTATATTTAATATTCCAATCAATATTATTTCATTGTAAAACACTGAACATTACGTATGACACCAGATTGTTTTTTAACTGCAGTCCAAAAAAATATGTTTCTATCCAAACTGCTAAACAATAACTAAATTATAAATGCTAGCAGGCTAATGTGACCAACTGATTCCAGACACGTTTAGTGGACAAGACTGGTTCCATTTTTAGTGATCAACTGATCAGCGCTTCCTTAAAATTTATTAAATTGGCTCCAACCAAGATAGATAGACAGATAGTAAGATACATTTTACTATTTCGACTTATTTTCTTACATAAAAAATGGCCAAAGATTTTGTTTTTCAGGGTGCGATTAAATTGTCATCAACACTCGTCTTGTTCTCTCTATTGCGTTAAAAATATTTAACATACAGTATGATATGGGATTGTTAAAATCGTTGTGCCTATAGTTACATTTATGCTTTCCTCAATACAGTTAATCACCAGATAGGATAATGTCTGTTTTGTCAGCTTTTCCTTTGTTCTGGACCATGTGGACTCCATGTAATCTATGTATTCTATTCTATGTTCTATGTTGCTTTCCTGCCCTTCCCATCCTATTGTTTGCCCCTGAGTAAAGAGGGTTGCTACTCTGGGAGCATGTACCAACCTCCACAAAAGCTACATCGACTTCCTGTGTTTTTTTAGCCAAGCTAGGTGTACATAAACGTAGCTTTAAATCTAACAGTGATATTAAACGTTTTTCTTTATGTAGTGACAATAATGAGCAAGTATGACAGAGGAAGTCATTTAACACTGTATAGTTAGTTGCTTAAGTACAATATCAGAAACTATCATTGCACCATGACTTCAAACTGACCTCAACTGCTTGGTGGAAACGTGGAATAGGCTATAATGACAATACAGTGCCTTGCAAAAGTATTCGGCCCTCTTGAACCTTGCAACCTTTCGCCACATTTCAGGCTTCAAACATAAAGATATAAAATTTTAATTTTTTGTCAAGAATCAACAACAAGTGGGACACAATCGTGAAGTGGAACAAAATTTATTGGATAATTTAAACTTTTTTAACAAATAAAAAACTGAAAAGTGGGGGGTGCAATATTATTCGGCCCCCTTGCGTTAATACTTTGTAGCGCCACCTTTTGCTCCAATTACAGCTGCAAGTCGCTTGGGGTATGTTTCTATCAGTTTTGCACATCGAGAGACTGACATTCTTGCCCATTCTTCCTTGCAAAACAGCTGGAGCTCAGTGAGGTTGGATGGAGAGTGTTTGTGAACAGCAGTCTTCAGCTCTTTCCACAGATTCTCGATTGGATTCAGGTCTGGACTTTGACTTGGCCATTCTAACACCTGGATACGTTTATTTTTGAACCATTCCATTGTAGATTTAGCTTTATGTTTTGGATCATTGTCCTGTTGGAAGATAAATCTCCGTCCCAGTCTCAGATCTTGTGCAGATACCAACAGGTTTTCTTCCAGAATGTTCCTGTATTTGGCTGCATCCATCTTCCCGTCAATTTTAACCATCTTCCCTGTCCCTGCTGAAGTAAAGCAGGCCCAAACCATGATGCTGCCACCACCATGTTTGACAGTGGGGATGGTGTGTTCAGGGTGATGAGCTGTGTTGCTTTTACGCCAAACATATCGTTTTGCATTGTGGCCAAAAAGTTCAATTTTGGTTTCATCTGACCAGAGCACCTTCTTCCACATGTTTGGTGTGTCTCCCAGGTGGCTTGTGGCAAACTTTAAACGAGACTTTTTATGGATATCTTTGAGAAATGGCTTTCTTCTTGCCACTCTTCCATAAAGGCCAGATTTGTGCAGTGTACGGCTGATTGTTGTCCTATGGACGGACTCTCCCACCTCAGCTGTAGATCTCTGCAGTTCATCCAGAGTGATCATGGGCCTCTTGATCAGTTTTCTCCTTGTTTGAGAAGAAAGTTTGGAAGGACGGCCGGGTCTTGGTAGATTTGCAGTGGTCTGATGCTCCTTCCATTTCAATATGATGGCTTGCACAGTGCTCCTTGAGATGTTTAAAGCTTGGGAAATCTTTTTGTATCCAAATCCGGCTTTAAACTTCTCCACAACAGTATCTCGGTGTGTTCCTTGGTTTTCATAATGCTCTCTGCACTTTAAACAGAACCCTGAGACTATCACAGAGCAGGTGCATTTATACGGAGACTTGATTACAAACAGGTGGATTCTATTTATCATCATCGGTCATTTAGGACAACATTGGATCATTCAGAGATCCTCACTGAACTCCTGGAGTGAGTTTGCTGCACTGAAAGTAAAGGGGCCGAATAATATTGCACGCCCCACTTTTCAGTTTTTTATTTGTTAAAAAAGTTTAAATTATCCAATAAATGTTGTTCCACTTCACGATTGTGTCCCACTTGTTGTTGATTCTTGACAAAAAAAATTAAATTTCATATCTTTATGTTTGAAGCCTGAAATGTGGCAAAAGGTTGCAAGATTCAAGGGGGCCGAATACTTTTGCAAGGCACTGTACATCACATAAAAATTCTTTGGGTGGATTAAAATTTGGAGAAAATATTGTTTTTACCCAGTTGGAAATATCGTTACTAAATGTGAAGGGGGCAAATAAAGACTGAAATCATCCTTCAAAATGATTTCAGGGTAGACCTATTCACCTCCGTGAAGTTGGTCCCCCATTAGACGCAATTTTATAGAAAAATAATGTCATTCGTTTTTGCTAGGTTTGTGCTTGTTTGTGCGAAAAAAAAAATGGTTTGCGCTGCTATCATTTTTGAGATATACATTTCGAATGATGACATAAGCAGCCCCCCATTTATAGCAAAATGGAGCCGAAACGGTGCCATTCATTTATGCTATGTTTGTGGTCGTTTCTGCTGTCATAAATTTTAATTTAAAAATATTGAGATATTAATTTCGAGTGATGATGTCACTCGCAGCTTTTCCGTATCCAACTGTCACGAAGGGGATGGAGGAACCAGTTGTGTATCGCAGACACTGGACTTTATTGATGTTGACAGGCAAAGAAAACAATCAGGTCAAGCGGTAATGGACAGTTGACATTCTAGCATATGCTGGAACGCTGACGACCTGACACTGAATGCTATTTGTTTGTGCCTTATATACTGTTCTCAGTTGTTCTTTGTGACATGGACATATTAAGGAGCGCACAGTCCTTATGATGGAAACCTTTGTGATGCATGAGTGTGATGTAATATGGTGGCAGATTACAGAACAGACTTTGTGATGGAAGCCTGATGAAATATCAGGCAATATGCTAGCACATGAGCGCACGTTGAGCGCACGTGACGTCCAACTACCACGGCTGACGGAGCGTACCAACTTTCAATAACAGAGGGGTGTCCCAACAACTAGTGCAAATGTAGCTCAAACAAATGGCACCACTTCGGGTCCATTTGGCAGTAAGTAGGGGTTTGAGATATTAATTTTGAGTGATGACATGACTCATAGCACAGACGGAGGAGTGGCGATTGATGTCATCACTCAAAATTAATATAACAATATCTATAAAACGAAAGTAGCACAAACTAAACGTTTTACCGCACAAGCCTAGCATAAACGAATGGCACAATTTCGGATCCATTTAGCGTTGGGGGGGGGGGGGGGGGGCTGCATGACATCATCACTCAAAATTAATTTTGATTTAACTCAGATTGACCTATAAAAGATTTGTAAATGTCTTAAAAACGATAGCAGCACAAATGAAATGTTTTACAGGACAAACAAGCACAAACGTAGCACAAACGATTGAAATCATTTTTATATAAATTTGCTTCTGATGGGGGGCCAACTTGACTTAGGTCATATATTCCTTGCCTCTCAAAGTTTCACAAAACTCTTTATAATAGGGTCTATAAACATCCCATACGAACACTTGAAACTTTAAAAGATTGTGTCGTGTGTGCTGATTTTTGTCCATTTATTTAATGAAATGAATACTTGATGCTTTGCCAATTAAGACCAAAGATGCATTGAATTGGGATCATTAGTTAGCTAGCACTGAGCTCTTGCAGATAAGACCAACATTTATACTTCTCCGCATAAGTATTGAGATGTAACATACTCTACAGTACATAACTGACATGCATTGTAATTGTAGAACGGGATCTCTTTGGCACGTCCCAAATCTATACATACATACTATAGTTGCACGATTTGTGACGATGCAAGGGTCATGGGAACAGTGTTGTTTTTGTCAACAATGATGATAACGAAAATATTTTGTGGAAGAACGATTTTTTTCATGATGACGAGCTAAAAACGAGGAGACTAGAACATAATGAGACGAAAACCAGTTTTTGTCTGACGAGACGAAAATGTGACATCGTTTCTGTCATATGTTCACAATGCGTGATATTTTCATATTGTACGTGGAGTACGTCAGCTTGCATCGTAGCAGTGTTTGGGTCTCCCCCCTCACCGGGGTTTAGGATATATCTCAAGCAAGGCTGCGCGCCATCTTGCTTGCTTGGAAACACGGGAAGATTTGTTTTCGTATCTTGGCAAGAGAGAATATGCGATGTTTCCTTAGCCTTTAGAGGTATGTGGTGAGTGATCATCAGACGCTAAATGTAACTCCTAGCGTTGACGTAGCATTCGTGTTAGCTTCAGATTGGCGAGTGTCGTCTTAAAACACTGGTTGGTCGAGTCAGTAAAGCCCGTTTCACATACATATCCCGGTAAATTCTCGTGTAAGGTCATGCGGGATTTACTCGCGTCATTGCTTTCACGCATGGAGCGATATCCCGGGAATGACGCGGGATCGACACTTTCACAGACTTGTCCCGTGTTGCCCACTGGTGCATTCTGTGCGGGGAGGGCTGCGGGCGTGATTTTATAACCCAGACATTACGTAATTTCGGTTGGCATCAGCTGTCACATTCTGTTGGTCAGATCGTGTTTTGTTACAAAGGAGTGTTTCCCAGGCGAGCCAACAGAAGGGTCCCGAGATAATAACTTGCTGGGCGCGATTCGACACCTTGTACTCTCAGTTTTTGTGCATTTGCTAGCTTGTTCGTCTGCCGCCCTTGTTTTGAAATCCCCTATATTGTGTTGGTATTAGAGTGTATTTGTTTTGTTTTATACCACTTAGGTTAATATTACTGATCCCCGTCGACCTACTGTCACACACCTATTGTATTTTTCCCCCTTTTCCGCAATCACGTGTATTTTTGTTTGTATTAAATAAACCTTTGAACGCGTCCCTCCATTGTTTTTTGCTTTGAGGTACAACCTTGTTTCCGCAGTTGCGGACTCTAACATCAGCAACAAAAAAATTGCACATTTCCAAAGATAGACTCTCTTCCTCTGTTCTACTATCCAGTAGCAATTTAATTTTAATATCTTTTCAGTTTAATTCATCTATTTCCAGCTTGCTATGTTGATAATTGCAATGTTTGTTTCCCACTTTTCGTCTTACTGCGAAGAAAATGAAGTGATGATCGGCCCGCCATCATATTTACGTCATCAGCCATCGTGCTGGGACCCGGGACTTTAAGGCCTGGTTTAACGCAAACGGCTTCCCTGGAAAATCCCGGACATTATCCTAAGACGCGACGCGGTAAATGTCTGCGTCATCTCTGTGTCAGTTAACCTGGGAAATTGCTTTAACATACAAGGGCTGCCCGTTTAAATCCCGGGATTTAAACGGTGTTCAGGTGTATGTGAAAGGGGCTCAAGTCTTGAGGATGTTAAATGCTCCGACAATTTTTTTTTTTCTTTTTTACATACGGTGTGTGGCTTCCAGGTAGGTATAATTGAAAATAATGTACTGCTTTTCCTGCTGCGTGTGTATTATCATCGTTGTGCTCATCTGTCTATGTTCATTCGAAATTGTTGGAAACCTTTATTTATTTAGTTTTGGAGTGAATTTTTTAAGAAATTTATAGACGAAAATATTTTTAGTAAACGTCTGCTAAAACTACAGGAAGATGAAAACATTTTGAAATGTCTAAAACATGACAAAGTATTTTCGTCCAAAAGTCAAAGACCGAGACAAAATTGAAAAGGGCTGTCAAAAACAACACTGTAAGGGAAACAAGTAGCTTGGTTTAAGCAGGACTTCACAGTGAAAACAACCTCTTATCTCGCCCCTATTATATGGGCTTTGGAAATAAGTTGACCATTTTTGAAAAATTGCTTAGCTCATCAGCAACGTTATGGTCTCTTTTTTGCTACCTACAAATTCCTCCACGTAAAGAATGTCATGTCTGTGCATCAGTTTTTCACTGAAAATTGAGTACAGGTTCAACTTTCAGACACTCCAGCTAGTAAATCCAAAGACCCAAATAATGCAGGGCTCTGTTGCTCGTCCAGTTTTATCATAAGAAAATCAGTACTCCCTGGTGGTTTCAGTATCCGTAAGTGTTTTATCACTGAAAAGGTCCTGAGCCAAAACTTTTATCCCACTGGGAACACTGTTGCTCTAACTGGTCCAGTAGTTTGTCCACCGAGTCCTCTTTGTTCTCCAGCTTTAAGTAGCGTCTCCCTATGCCCAGGTCTAGCCGAGGCCAGCTCTGGCGAGTGTGCTCCTCGGCGACATCCGTCATTTGTCCTGGAATGTTAATGCAAACTCGTGAAAGAAGTTCCCTTTGATCAGAGTGTCTTTCCTCTCTGTTCATGGTATTCTCTTTTTGCAAAAGAGTTGGAGCTACGTAAGGTTTAGTCCTGTAGCTCATACTTTGGCAGCGCCGAGGCTGAGTGGCTGGAATGTCCATATCCTCCAACCCCAAGGTGGACATGGAGCTGGCGGACATCAGACAGTTACTAAGCTTTACAAGTGCCGTGTTGGATTGGGTGTTAAAGCTCAGCTCAGTTTCACATTGCGTGTTGCCGTCCACCTGGCTGGAATTACAGGAGGAGGAATGACTTGAAGCAGGAGTCATCGACTCTTGATGATGGAGCGCTTCCGTCTGCAGTAATGGCTGTCGATAGACGCCCTCTGCGCTAACCCCCCGGTGGTAATCCGTTTTGGTTTGTAGCAGGGGTTCCGAACTCGCCAGCTGCTGACGACAGAAGCTGTTGAGCTGGGCGGCTGGCAAACTGCTCACCCAGTGTTGTTTGGACATGGACACTGCCATTTCTTGAAGATCTGCCGAGGGCACGGCGGCAGACACAGAACAGATGACACTGCGCATCTGAGCCAGCAGCATCTGCGTCTCTCTATCGCGGTTCTCATACAAGACCGTGTTGGCACAGATGAGGATGAATAGTCCCACCCCCATGATGACGGGCCCTAAAAGCTTCATTCGTTCACTGTGGATCATGCTAACTGTTGATAGGAATCCCTTAGCTCCCAGACTCCAATTCCCTCTAGGTTGGGTATCACGATTGTTTTCTGCAGCCCCCAGAACAGACAGACGTGACATTCTGTATCCGGCCACCGCTAGAGCGGTGCCCACCATGACAACGACGACCCCCAACACCAGGAATGCACCGGCAATGGAACGTAGGCGCAGTTTGCCTTGGATCACACCGTCTTTCTTTTTTCGGCCTCGCAGAGTAAAGCGAGGCTTTCGCCGGCGGGAAGGTGACGATGACGTAACACCTTTGGTGTTTTGGGTCTTCATGGTGTGGGTCACTCCAGAGCTTTGCTCCAGGTGATACCCAGTCAGAGCCCTACAAAACCAGAAAAATATTCACCATTTAGGAAAGAGCATTGTTGTTTTCGTCCACGATAAAAATAACAATGTGATTAATGAAAAAATTTAAAGTGTTTGTTGGCTGTCACTGAGTAGCATTTGTGATCGCAACACAAAAATAGTAATAAATATTATGCCCAAGAACGGTCAGAGATGTAAGACAACCAGAGGATATAATACATAAGAAAGACAGGGCATATATGGGGGTAAAGGATAGCTTGTTGAAACAGGAGAATGTCATCGTCAGTGTCGTAAGGCAATGCACACAAGAAAAATGTGACAATAAAAAAGCTAACTCTATATCAGGTCGCCTCATTTTCAGCCCTCGACACTCACGCCATCTCTTTAACTGAACATTTGTATGTTTTTCCACATCTTTACCAGTGAATTTGGCACCGGGGACATCATTTTCGGACAGAATTGGTAGGTTTAGCTCAGTAAACATCTCGTTCGTACACTATTTACATGCATGTAGCATGAGGGAAAAACACGAGTTTGACCCCCCCAAGGCAACAGTTGCTAATGTCATGAATATTAATGAGCAAAGGTGACGTGTTACGTGCGGTACACTATTTTGTTTTATATTCACATTTACCGTATAGAAGACGGTGTTTTTTGCATTGACATAAGACTGAAAAAGAGGGGGTCGTCTTATATTCGCAGTCTAGACATTACACCCATTTATGACGCTAGATGGCGCCAGATATCATTGAAGCGAATGCTGAACTTGAGGAGTAATGTTCTGTTACGACAGATCTCAGCTAATCTCAAGTTTAACCAGTTTGCATTATTTCATTGCAATGTTTTTCCTTATTCAGATTTGTTTCAAGACTACAGTTACAGTTAGACCTGACTTTGATGGTTAATGCAGTTATTGCAATTTTGTTGTTTTATCACAATAGATTGGTTTAATTACATTTAAAAAAAAAACAGAAGCCATTCATTTACGAATGTGATTGCACTTTAGTTTACATATTTAAATGTTCAGATATTAAGATTTCAATGAGGCAAAATACCATGCGATTGCTCTCAAATACAGTATATTGTTATAATCATTTGTTTAGGATGTATTGTAATTATTTTCTGTATAAAAAATGTTTTGGTGTTCAAAAAGTCTTTTTTCAAACTTGAGTCTTGAAAAAGAGGGGGTCATCTTATAATCAGGGCCGTCTTATATTCGGGCCAATACGGTAATACTCTTTTGAAAATGCCACCTTAGCAAACCTTTGTTTTACATCTCCTAAAATTTATTCTACAACGCATTAAATGTTCGTAACACGATTATTCGAACTAACTAATTGATAGATTAAGCGATGACTTAAATGGCAAGAGGAGTCACTGATCTCACATAGACAGTTTTCTAATAGAAGATTTTGGTAGCAGCCTGTTGGTTCCTTGTTTTTTTTTTTTTTTTTTTTTTTTAAGCAATGACACTTTTGAAAACAAAACATCGATTCTTGACAGCTGCATAACGATAACCTTTCGGGCCACAAAGTATCGCTAAATATTAGAGATGTCCCGATCGATCGGGTCCGATCACATCATTTTCAAAGTATCGAAATCGGCAAAAAAATATCGGCCATGCCTTTTTTTAATATATATATATATATTTTTTAATTAAATCATTTTTTAATTGTATTTAACGTTACAGACATAATATGTTACACTCATCCCGAGTCTAGTTTAGGCTTATGGTAGGGTTATCAAATTTATCCCGTAAACGGCGGTAATTAATTTTTTTAAAAATGTATCACGTTAAAATATTTAACGCAATTAATGCATGCGCTGCACGACCCACTCACGCATTGTCGCGCTCAATCTGTAATAGTGCCGTTTTACCTATATAGAGAGATAAAAGGCAGCGTAAAATGAGTAGAGTGAATTTTAGCAGCCTTTGGAGCTTTTTATTAATTGGCTAAAACCTTACAATCCCTCTCCCTATGATTAGAAATATAATTATTTCCCAACGCAGAGAAGATATATCAATTGGTAGCACTACGCACAGTCATGGTTCCACTTCCCATCATGCATTTGGGTTGAATGGCTGCAATATCATTTACTGAAAGCTCAACAAATACACTAGATGGCAATATTTAGTCACAATATACAAAGTCACAAGTCTTTCTATCCGTGGATCCCTCTCACAGAAAGAATGTTAATAATGCAAATGCCATCTTGAGGATTTATTTTCATAATAAACAAATACAGTACTTATGTACTGGATGTTGAATGTATATAATCGTCCGAGTTTTATTCATTTTTTTCTTAATGCATTGCCAAAATGTATATGATCGGGAAAAATTATCGGTAATGATTGGAATTGAATCGGGAGCAAAAAAAAGCAAGCGGATTGGGAAATATCGGGATCGGCAGATACTCAAACTAAAACGATCGGGATCGGATCGGGAGCAAAAAACCATGATCGGAACAACCCTACTAAATATCATTTTTTCGATATATTGTCAAACCTCTAGCCATCATATTGCACACCTTTACAAGAAATGAGACTACTATGGATGGATAGAAAAGGCAGGTCTTCAGTCGTTTGCTGCTGCAGTTAAATCATTAATTTTTCACAGGGATTTATTTTGTTTTGAATTTGTCACGTCGTCTGCAAAGGAACAGTGCTCAAGCGTTTGCAGCGGGAATCACAAATGAGACATTCTTGACTCAGAGAAGCTGCAATCTGTCCTATTTATTTCAATTCAATTTCCGCTATTCTGATACTTTGCTCTACGACAGACCTTTCGAAGGACTTTCCAAAGATTCTCAAAATAAGCACCGACATAAGCCAATCAGAAAGGGACAAAAAGACGGGTGGCATTTATTTACCCCAGCCCTTCAATTTAATCCTAACAAATATTGAATCATTTTTGGCACAGTCTCAACATATCCAATAGAGTCTGCAAGCCATAGAATAGCATGGCAAGATTCATTTGTTATTTTTTCATGTTATGCAATATTTCAGGAACCCGTAACCTACAGATTCCAACAGTCAGACGTGCAGCATCCAAGGAAATGACTGATCGTATTTCATAAGAACTAGAAAACTGGAGTAGACAATGTTGTGTCACCCCTGTGAAATCATCACTCAAAGCTGCAGTGTGAAAAAAAAGGGGGGGATAGATCTCTGAGAAACACGTCCCCATGCGACCTTGGATTTCCAAAAACTTTGGACTACATCCAAGTAAAACTGATAATCTAACAGGTTATCACAATTAACAGAATCCAGTTGATCATCAGCAACTTCCAAGGCAGTAGAAAGTAAATTTAGAAGAATGGAAATAGAGAAGTTGCCACACATGTAAAAAGTAGGGCGGATCAGTTTGAAAATCATACAGGAACAATTTCATTTGAATTTGTTCCTGTATGATTTTCAATTAATTAATATTAAAAAGATGGGCCAAAATGTGGTGTTACAACCTGAAACCGTAGTTCTCAATGTGCAGTAGTCTGTAGTGGATCTATGCCGAGGAAATAGTGAAATTATAATTTGCACAACGTACTTGAAAGCCACCACCCAAATCAAGCTACATGGTATGAAAAAGTATCTGAACCTTTTGAAATTTTTCACGTTTCTGCATAAAATCAACATCAAATGTGATCTTTGTCAAAATCACACAGATGAAAAAAACGGTGTCTGCTTTAACTAAAGCCACCCAAACATTTATAGGTTTTCATATTTTAATGAGGATAGCATGCAAACAATGACAGAAGGAGGGAAAAATAAGTACATGAACCCTCTCCCTAAAGAGACTTAAAAAGCAATTGAAACCAATTTTTACCAAACATTTTAAGTCACGTATGTGCCCAATCACTGATGAGTGGTTTAAACTTGCCCTGGCCATTATAAAACACACACCTGGTAAGAAATATCTTGATGAGAAGCATTATCTGATGTGCATCATGGCTCAGTCAAAACAGCTTGTCTGAAGACCTGCGATCAAGGATTTTTGATTTGTATAAAGCTGGGAAAGGATACAAAACCATCTCTAAAAGTCTGGATGCTCATCAATCAACAGTCAGAGAAGTTGTCTACAAATGGAGAGAGGTTGGCACTATTGTTTTTCTCCCAAGGAGTGGCCTTCCACCAAAGATGACGTCAAGAGTTCAGCGCAGAATACTCAGACGGGTAAAAAGGGAACCGTAGAGAGTCTGTTAAAGACTTACAGAAAACACTGCCGCAGTCCAATACTTCTGTGCACACATCAACTACTGTATATGTAAACTACGGCCAAGAATGGTGTTCAAGGGAGGACTCCACGGAGGAAGCCACTGTCTAAAAAAAAACACATTGTTGCTTGTTTAATGTTCGCAAAAAGGCACTCGGGCACTCCACAGAAGTTTTGGCAAACTTTTTTTGTGGACTGATGAAACCAAAGATGAATTTGTTTGGGAGTAACACACAATGTAATGTGTGGAGGAAAAATGGAACAGCTCAACAACATCACCTCATCCCCACCGTGAAGCATGGTAAAGGGAGCATCATGATTTGGGGCTGTTTTGCTACCGCAGGGCCTGGACAACTTGATATCATTAATGGAAGAATGAATTCAAAAGTTTTTCAGAATGTTTTGTGGGAAAACCTGAAACTGTCTGTCAGAAAGTTGAAACAAAAAAGAGGATGGATGTTGCAACAAGACAATGATCAAAAACACAGAACTAAATCAACTTCAGAATGGTTTCAGAGTAACAAAATACACGTTCTGGAGTGGCCAAGTCAAAGTCCAGACTTGAACCCCATTGAGATGCTGTGGCATGACCTAAAGTCAGCGATTCATGCTAGACATCCCAGGAATCTGACTGACTTTGTAGAGAAGAATGGGCTTGAAAGAAAGATTAGTCCTGATCGATGTGCCAAACTGATCTGCAGCTACAGGAAGTGTTGAAATTATTTCTACAAGGGGTGGGGGGTGGGGGGTCATTTACTTATTTTCCCCCTTCTGTCATTGTATGCATACTAGCGTCATTAAAATATGAAAACCTATAAATGTTTGGGTGGTTTTAGTTAAAGCAGACACTGTTTTTTCATCTATGTGATTTTGACAAAGATCAGATCACATTTGATTTTATGCAGGGATGTGAAAAATTCCAAGATAGATATTAATAGAGATTTAGATATTTTTTCAGAGGGATGACATCAAGCGCAGCACCTCCGTCGCGGCTGACAAAGTGTACGAATTCTCTCAAAAACAGAGAGGTGTCCCAACAATAGGGCTGAAGCTAACGATTAGTTTAAAAATCGATTAATTGGCCGATTAATTAAACGATTAATTGAATGAATGTCACTTTTTCAATTACCATCACAATTTACCTTTAAGTTGTTTTAGCCATGTTGTAAGTAATGGATGACTATTTCCTTCAAATATATTTTATTACAGCTTCCTGACTTAACTGTAGATGGAAATGATAGAAAAATATGAGTTTGGTGTTCGTATACATGAACTAGCTCGACAATACGGCCGTAGAATGTCTACGATCTCGGTGGTCCTCCTCCGACCTCCATTCACCACTCTTTAGAAGTTACGGTGACAATTATTATCGTGGTAACATCACCAAAGAAATTGCCAGCTTCGTCAGGTTTTTAATCATTTATTTCAGAACTTGCGAAACACAACTCACCCACTGTGCACCGCAGTTGAAGCCAACAAAATAACATTAAAAGTGAAAGTAAGCTTTACCGCTCCCTCTCTCTGTCACGTCAGCCATGCGGTGCGTTCAGGTACAGCAAAAAACGTCCAACACATTAGAACCCGATTCGTTAAATTATTACAGGAATTATAATTGTACTGTATTATTCTGAATATTTCTCATTTATTTGTTTTGCCATGTGTAACTGCCATTTGTAACATTCCCAGCAGTATTTATTAAGGATTTAGTCTACGTTTTAGGGCTATGGAACGAATTACCGTATTGGCCCGAATATAAGACGTTTTATTTTTTTTTTTGCATTGAAATAAGACTGAAAAAGTGGTAGTCGTCTTATATTCGGGGTCTAGACATTATACCCATTCACGACGCTAGATGGCGCCAGATATCAATTAAGCGAATGCTGAACTTGATTAGCAATGTTCTGTCATGACAGATCTCAGCTACTCTCAAGTTTAACCAATTTGCATTATTTTATGCAATGTTTTTCTTTATTCAGATTTGTTTCAAGACTACAGTTGCAGTTAGATCTCACTTTGATGGTTAATGCAGTTATTGCAATTTTGTTGTTTTATCACAATAGATTGGTTTATTTGAATTTCAAAAACCAGAAGCCATTCATTTATGAATGTGATTGCACTTTAGTTTACATATTTAAATGTTCAGATATTAAGATTTGAATGAGGCAAAATAACATGCTTTTTCTCTCAAATATATTGTTCTAATCATTTGTTTCAGATGTAGTGTAATTATTTTCTGTATAAACATTAATTTTATGTTCAAAAAGTTCAAAAAGGCAACACGGACTTTCAACTCCCTCCACAGATTTTCTATGGGGTTGAGATCTGGAGACTGGCTAGGCCACTCCTTTGTTGCCCTGGCTGTGTGTTTGGGATCATTGTCATGCTGAAAGACCCAGCCACGTCTCATCTTCAATGCCCTTGCTGATGGAAGGCGATTTTCACTCAAAATCTCTCAATACATGGCCCCATTCATTCTTTCCTTTACACAGATCAGTCGTCCTGGTCCCTATGCAGAAAAACAGCCACAAAGCATGATGTTTCCACCCCCATGCTTCACAGTGGGTATGGTGCAATTCAGTATTATTTCTCCTCCAAACACCAGAACCTGTGTTTCTACCAAAATTCTATTTTGGTTTCATCTGACCATAACACATTCTCCCAGTCCTCTTCTGGATCATCCAAATGCTCTCTAGCGAACCGCAGACGGGCCTGGACGTGTACTTTCTTCAGCAGGGGGACACATCTGGCAGTGCAGGATTTGAGTCCCTGGCGGCGCATTGTGTTACTGATAGTACCCTTTGCTACTGTGGTCCCAGCTCTTTTTAAGTCATTCACTAGGTCCCCCCGTGTGGTTCTGTGATTTTTGCCCACCGTTCTTATCATTTTGACGCCACGGGTTGAGGAGGGAGTTGAAAGTCCGTGTTGCTCAACGACAGCCCCAAAACATCACTGCTCTAGAGGAGATCTGCATGGAGGAATGGACCAAAATACCAGCAACAGTGTGTGAAAAGCTTGTGAAGAGTTACAGAAAATGTTTGGCCTCCGTTATTGCCAACAAAGGGTACATAACAAAGTATTGAGGTGAACTTTTGGTATTGACCAAATACTTACTTTCCACCATCATTTGCAAATAAATTCTTTAAAAATCAAACAATGTGATTTTCTGGTTGTTGTTTTTCCACATTCAGTTTCTCATGGTTGAGGTTTACCCATGTTGACAATTACAGGCCTCTCTAATATTTTCAAGTGGGAGAACTTGAACAATTAGTGGTTGACTAAATACTAATTTACCCCACTGTATTTTAATTTTATTTAGAATATTTAAGTTATCTTTTGTTATTTTTATTAGATTATTATATTATATTATTATTTATTTTAGCTTAACATTACACTTCCGTATGTTCCAATTTGCTGCTATGTTTTGAAAAATAAAAATCTGTTTAATGATTTTTCTTCTATCTCAAAGCAACACATTTTACAGCTGTAATTGCAACACATTTTACAGCTGTAATTGCAATACAGTGAAATCGTGATATTTTGGCTTAAGGTTATCATACTGTCAGAATCTCATACCGGCACATGCCTAGTCTAAACTGTATTGATGATCAAATTCCTTAGCAACTAATTTATTAATCAATTCAATCGATTAGTTGTTGCAGCCTTATTAAGAAGCTTTATTAAGTTTAGACAGTAAGATGTCTGAAAACTGGCAAAAATGCTGAATTTTTGTTTTCCAAAGTAAAAGATTTTTGTTCATGTCCTACTTTAACTTAACAAAAATATAATGAAGACATCTGGTAATATTTCCTGAGGATTTATAAGTGTTATAATTTCAAGAATTTAGTCAAGTTTAAGGTGAAAAAGGTCCTAAACTATTAAGTGGTTGTCAAAATTGTTGTCGATTATTTGAAAATCGATTAGTTGTCGATTAATATAGAGCTGTCCCGACTAGTCGATGTCATTGATGACTTAAATGCGTAGACGAGCACATCATCCCGTCGGCGGTGAATAAAGGGTTAAAAAAATATTTACGCTTGGAAAGTTGAGAATGGCGGAGCGCGAGCGGGGAAAGCGACACCAAGCCAAAAAAGGGCACCAGAGTGGCCAAAGCATGGACGTATGTCTTTTCAAAGCCAAGCTTGCAATTGCATACCACGGGAGGACGTCGGCCGTGAAAAAACATTTGAAATGCTGTCACCCAGTTGTAATTTTGGAAGACGACAGGGCAGATCGTAAGTCCATATAACTAGTGTTGTTCTTAACATCGTTAGAGTATAATGGCGTTATTTTTGTCAGTAGTGAGTAATATAATTTTAAAAAATTTCCCATCTCTGCAACGCCATTACCATTACTAAGGATGTAAAGGTGTGCTTTACTACAATTTGCAAACTTGAATGACGCATTATTTTTTTGATTGAACAATAAAGAGAAAAAAGACAAGCCAAAACACAAATCATCATTACTTCAATCAAAAAGTTGCTTCAATAAAGAAAAATTAACTTCAATCAAAAAAATAAATAAAAATCAATCAAAGAAAAATAGCTTTTACATGCATGTTTTTGAGTATTTTTTTGAGTTTCAAATGTATTTTTGCATTCAAACACCTTTTTTTTTTTTTTCATTGAAGCGACATGTTTTGGGTTGAAAATCTATATTTTGATTGAAGCACCTTTTTTTTTTTTTTTTTTGTTTTTTATTGAAGCAACTTTCTTTTGATTGAAGACACAAAAATACCTTCATATGGCTCCTCCCAGAGGATACAATTTCTGGGGTAACTACATTGGCACGACACCGGCGGGTGTACAAAATTCAATGGATGATGATCTTGACGAAAAGTATTGCCTAAGCAGCCTGATTTAGAATTCCCTTCAAGAATGATGGGATACAAAAAACGCTCATTGTCAAATTATTATTTTAAATATTCTTGTAAGTTAATTTTTATTGCTGACACTGTGTATTGGGGTCATCAACATATTGTGCACCCCCAGCCCCAAAAGTCAAACTCCGCCTATGCCCTCTACGTAGTGCAATCTGTAAAGAAAAAGAAAACCTTCAGGAAAAAGCACTTGTCAGACTGTGTGCTAAAGGTTAAATAAATAGAGTGAGTCATGAATGCATTAAGACTTTGAAGTTAATACTGAGTGTGTAGGGGTTTCTCTATTAACACTGGTTAACCCTCTTTTTACAATTACACTACAACTAAAGAATGTTACGGTGTATTTTATAGCATTGCCCCTACAGTTAATAAAGGTTAGTTTTAGTAATAGCCTAACCCTGCAGCAGTACGAAACCCCACACTCTCCATTTCTGTGATTTACGATGGAGAAAATTGTTTCCGAAGCCTAACAAATCATCATGTGGTGTTTGAGGTTCCTCTTCATGTATGAAATTCTGCTTATAAATTACCACTTGCAGAAAGATGAAAACAAAACTTGGACACACACACAGCCAACTAAATTCTTTGCATTTCTGTTGATGAAAGGAAACTCCCATTAAAGTGATCCATTCAAATATTTTTCCATTTAGCAATCATGGTGTCACGATAATCCAGCACTGCATTCCAAGAATTCCCAACTAATTCAACCCGCTTCAATGTACGTACAGTGGGGGGGGAACAAGTATTTGATACACAGTCAATGGGAAAACCCATTGGCAGTGTATCAAATACTTGTTCTCCCCACTGTATTTAAATCATCCGTTATGTTGTCGTTCTAACATAACCACTTGTTGTTTATCACCTGTGAAAGCAATTCAACTGTTCCAAATGTTTTCTCTCTGTGTGAAGTTTGTAAATTCAAAGGCAGTCGATCATTAAAAGGCACCTTGAAATATGAAATGAAAAACAATTTTATTTGTGTTAACGGGGGGTTCTAGATTAACAACTGGCCTTCCAAGTTACATCACCACCATAGGAAATACGGGTGTGACAATATATCGAGATACTTTGTAGCCCAAAAGGTTATAGATATTCTCCCACTAAGAATCGATATATGCAGTAGTTTTGAAAAGGTGGTACTGATTTTAAAAAATAAAAATAAAAAAAGGAACCAATAGGCTGCTACCAAAATATTCCATTAGTTTAGTGTTTATGTAAGCTCACTGCATAGACTTCATAATGTATTGACATGACATGGGGATTCATAGGGGGCCTATCTCCCTCAAAGCTGACCGAGTGGAAACGCAGACGAAGAGCTTTTTCCGATGAAAATTCTTGTGAATAAATGCTAAGATTCCTGAATTCTTTATAGATATGGACGTAAAACAGTCTCGATTCTTGGTTAAAAGCAAAAAAAAAAAACCGTGCAGGTAGCATTTATTTTACGTAAATATTGCGAACTATAAGGCTAGTCAGTACGGAAATTAGCAGCAGCGATATGTAAACAAAGAGCTTTTTCCATCATAAATTCTTATCAATAAATGCTTAAATCCCTGAATTACTTATAGATATGGACGTAAAACAGTCTAGATTGGTTAAAAGCAAAAATAACGTGCAGGTAGCATTTATTTTACGTATATATTGCGAACTATGAGGCTTGTCAGTAAGGAAGTTAGCGGTCGCCGTATGTAAACAAAGAGCTTTTTCCATTGAAAATTCTTGTGAGCAAATGCTTAAATCCCAGAATTCTTTACAGATATGGATGTGAAACAGTTTCGATTCTTGGTTAAAAGCAAAAAAAAAACATGCAGGTAGCCATTATTTTATGTAAATATTGCTAACCATGAGGCTAGTCAGTAAGGAAATTAGCAGCCGCCATATATAAACAAAGAGCTTTTTCCGTTGAAAATTCTCGTGACTAAATGCTTAAATCCTCTAATTCTGAACAGATATCGACGTAAAAGAGTCTCGATTCTTGGTTAAAAGCAAAAAACTTTGCAGTTAGCATTTATTTTACGTAAATATTGCAAATTTCAAGGCTAGTCAGTAAGGAAATTAGCAGCCGCCATATGTAAACAAAGAGCTTTTTCCGTTGAAAATTATTGTGAATAAATGCTTAAATCCCAGAATTCCTTATAGATATGGACGTACAACAGTCTCGATTCTTGGTGAAAAGTCCAAAAATATGCCGCTAGCATTTATTTTACGTAAATATTACGAACTATCAAAGAGCTTTTTCTTTAGAAAATTCTTGTGAATAAATGCTTGAATCTCTGAATTCTTTATAGATACGGACGGAAAAGAGTCTCGATTGTTGGCTAAAAGCAAAAAAAAAAAAAACATGCAGGTAGCATTTCTTTTACGTAAATATTGCGAAAGGAAATTAGCGGCCGCCATATGTAAACAAAGAGCTTTTTCTGTTGAAAATTCTTGTGAATAAATGCTTGAATCCCTGAATTCTTTATAGATACGGACGGAAAAGAGTCACGATTGTTGGTTAAAAGAAAAAAAAAACATGCAGGTAGCATTTCTTTTACGTAAATATTGCGAACTATGAGGCCCGTCAGTAAGGAAATTAGCGGCCGCCATATGTAAACAAACGGCTTTTTGCGTTGAAAATTCTTGTGAATAAATGCTTAAATCCCAGAATTCTGAATAGATATTGATGTAAAAGAGTCTCAATTCTTGGTTAAAAGCAAAAAAAATGTGCAGGTAGCATTTATTTTACGTAAATATTGCGAACTTTGAGGCTAGTCAGTAAGGAAATTAGTGGCCGCCATATGTAAACAAAGAGCTTTTTGCGTTGAAAATTCTTGTGAATAATTGCTTAAATCCCTGAATTCTTCATAGATATTGATGTGAAACAGTTTCGATTCTTGGTTAAAAGCAAAAAAAAAAAACATGCAGGTAGCCATTATTTTATGTGAATATTGCTAACCATGAGGCTAGTCAGTAAGGAAATTAGCAGCAGTGATATGTAAACAAAGAGCTTTTTCCATCATAAATTCTTAAGAATAAATGCTTAAATCCCTGAATTACTTAAAGATATGGACGTAAAACAGTCTAGATTGGTTAAAAGCAAAAATAACGTGCAGGTAGCATTTATTTTACGTATATATTGCGAAAATGAGGCTTGTCAGTAAGGAAGTTAGCGGCCGCCGTATGTAAACAAAGAGCTTTTTCCAATGAAAATTCTTGTGAACAAATGCTTAAATCCCAGAATTCTTTACAGATATGGATGTGAAACAGTTTCGATTCTTGGTTAAAAGCAAAAAAAAATCATGCAGGTAGCCATTATTTTATGTAAATATTGCTAACCATGAGGCTAGTCAGTAAGGAAATTAGCAGCCGCCATATATAAACAAAGAGCTTTTTCCGTTGAAAATTCTCATGACTAAATGCTTAAATCCCTGAATTCTGAACAGATATCGACGTAAAAGAGTCTCGATTCTTGGTTAAAAGCAAAAAACTGTGCAGTTTGCATTTATTTTACGTAAATATTGCAAATTTCGAGGCTAGTCAGTAAGGAAATTAGCGGCCGCCATATGTAAACAAACGGCTTTTTGCGTTGACAATTCTTGTGAATAAATGCTTAAATCCCAGAATTCTGAATAGATATTGATGTAAAAGAGTCTCAATCCTTGGTTAAAAGCAAAAAAACGTGCAGGTAGCATTTATTTTACGTAAATATTGCGAACTATGAGGCTAGTCAGTAAGGAAATTAGTGGCCGCCATATGTAAACAAAGAGCTGTTTGCGTAGAAAATTATTGTGAATAATTGCTTAAATCCCTGAATTCTTCATAGATATTGATGTAAAAAAGTCTCGATTCTTGGTTAAAAAGCAAAAAAACTGCAGGTAGCATTTATTTTACGTAAATATTGCGAACTATGAGGCTAGTCAGTAAGGAAATTAGCGGCCGCCATATGTAAACAAACGGCTTTTTGCGTTGACAATTCTTGTGAATAAATGCTTAAATCCCAGAATTCTGAATAGATATTGATGTAAAAGAGTCTCAATCCTTGGTTAAAAGCAAAAAAAACGTGCAGGTAGCATTTATTTTACGTAAATATTGCGAACTATGAGGCTAGTCAGTAAGGAAATTAGTGGCCGCCATATGTAAACAAAGAGCTGTTTGCGTTAAAAAATCTTGTGAATAAATGCTTGAATCCCTGAATTCCTTATTGATATGGACGTAAAACATTCTCAATTATTGCTTCAAAGCAAAAAACGATGCACGTAGCATTTATTTTACGTAAATATTGCAAAGTACAACGCCAATACTGTAGCAGGTAATTTCTCCCATTGATTTTTTTTTCACAACGTTTCAAAATGCATGCATGGTACGAAAAATATAATAATTACCTTGAATCCTCGAACAAATCACTCCTCAGACAATCCTTCCTGTTTGTATGCAGTACAGCTTTTGTACTTTTTCAATCTAAATCTGGCGTTAGATCGCTGCATGTGACCGACTGCTAATAAATGAAGCGGAGTGTTGGACGGGCCCCTTCAGGAAGGCATAACCCAGTGAATGGGGAATGTGTCATGTCAATACATTAGGAAGTCTATGCTCACTGTCTGCCACTGACGGCGCTAGACGTCCAATCCAGTCAAAATGTACTGAATGTCACCAGAGCATTCACAGCCAGTCTTTTGTGAGCATTCACAAGGTTACTTTCTGTTGGTTTTGAGTCACTTCATGTTCATTTGGGAACATTCTCGAGTGACTTCCTGTTCAGTAACCCAAAATAACAGGAAGTGACCTGTAAATGCCCTAAAATGAACAGAAAGTGATCCGCAAATGCGCCAAAAATGCGCCAGTCAAAATGTACTGAATTTCACCAGAGCATTCACAGCCAGTCTTTTGTGAGCATTCACAAGGTTACTTTCTGTTGGTTTAGAGTCACTTCATGTTCATTTGGGAACATTCTCGAGTCACTTCCTGTTCAGTAACCCAAAATCAACAGAAAATGGTCTGAAATGCCCAAAAATGAACTCACTGCCTGGCATTGGCTGCCACTGACGGCCATAGATGTCCAATCCGTTTGAAGTGGGAGGGATGGCAGCGAACTAACCAATGTTCAGTTGCTGCCACCCAAAAAAATCAACAAAAAATAAGACATCTTGTTACAGATTACAGGGAATGCAGTAACAAATAAAATGCTTGTAAAAAAGCTGGAAATTATGATTAGCACACATACAAAATTGTTAGAGGTTATATCCCAAACATTCATTCATTCATACTTATTGATTCAATTCATTTTGGTCATATAAACAAATAGCAATAAGTAGCATCCATATTGAAACAGTTCAAATACTACTTATTATATTAACACAAGATTAGACAAAGCTCTGGAGTGAGAGCCTCTCACTCAAATCGCAACCATGTTTTTATCTCACATCCGACTTTACAACACATCTGAACAGTTTTCCAACTCCGGATCTTAGATCTCCCAATACCCATGAACGCAGCATAAAGTGAGGAGCAGAAGTATTTGGACCCAATGTGATTTTGCTAGTTCACTCACTTAGAAAATAGGTAGAGTTCTGAAATGTCAATTATTGATGCATTTCCACTTATACTGTAGAGAGATAATCTAAAACATAGGGCTGTCAAACGAGTAAAATTTTTATCGAGTTAATCACAGCTTAAAAATTAATTAATCGTAATTAATCGCAGTTCAAACCATCTATAAAATATGCCATATTTTCTGTAAATTATTGTTGGAATGGAAAGATAAGACACAAGACAGATATATACATTCAACAGACTGTACATAAGTACTGTATTTGTACTGTAAGTACTGTATTATCATAACAATAAATCAACAAGATGGCATTAACATTAACATTCTGTTAAAGCGATCCATGGATAGAAAGACTTTTAATCCTTAAAAGATAAATGTTAGTACAAGTTATAGACATTTTGTATTAAAACCCCTCTTAATGTTTTCGTTTTAATAAAATTTGTAAAATTTTCAATCAAAAAATAAACTAGTAGCTTACCATTGTTGATGTCAATAATTACACAATAAAATCAGTCGCACCAAAGCGCCAGCAGAGGGAGACAAAAAACACAAGTAACAAGTGGACATAACACTGTGCCGTCATTTTAATCTATTTGAGCTAGGCATGTTCGTTAATTACGTCAAACATTTTAACGTGATTAATTTTAAAAAATTAATTACCGCCAGTTAACGCGATAATTTTGACAGCCCTACTAAAAAACAAATCTGGAACTCATATTGTATGATTTTTCAACAATTTATTTGTAATTTACTGGGGTTCATAAGTATTTGTACGAATGAGAAAATCAGTGCTAATATTTAGTGCATAGGTTTTTGTTTGCAATTACAGCGCTTTCTGTAGTTCTTCACAAGGTTTTCACATATGGATTTTGGCTGATTCCTCCACAAAAAAATCTTCTATAGATCTGTCAGGTTTCATGGAAACACAAAGTCTCAGCTCCATCAAAAGACTTTCTATTGGATTGAGGTCTGGAGACTGGCTAGGCCAGGGGTCAGCAACCCAAAATGTTGAAAGAGCCATATTTGGCCAAAATAACAAAAAACAAATATGTCTGGACCCGCAAAAATTAAAAGCATTATAGAAGCATTATAATGAAGGCAACACATGTTGTATGTGTCTATATTAGCCTACTATCAAAATGACTAAGTTGGCTATAAATGCCTTCATGATTAAATGTTTACTTTCCTTGCAGTGCATTCTATAGAAAAGGATGCACCACGTGACTACTTGTTGTTGTCCGATACTGCCTCAAGTTTAACTTCACAACAATATTAATGAATTATGTTTAATTGCTTTGATAAAATTAAAGAAATGTAATCAAATATGTATTTGTATTTGATTTTCTGTATTATTTCGGTTTTGTTTTTGAAGTCTGCAAATGAAGTCTGCAAATAGGTGTTCTGATATGTTGATGAATGAGTCCTTCATTTACCAGTCACAAAACTTGAAGCAGTAGTGGAGTTTGGAGATGCAATCCACTTTTTAAATCTATTTTTGCACTCCTATAATTTCTCCAGAAGTAATGCAATCGCACTTACTGGATACTCGGCTGCAAAAGTAGTATGCCTTCCCTGCAAATGTCTTTCCACATTACTTGTTTTGTGATTTGACAACTTCTCGCAACAGAGCAAAAATTCAGATCATTGTCATGTGAGTAGATCCAGCCCCAACTCATCTTCAAGTCTCTGACTGAGGGAAGGGGGTTGTGGCTCAAAATCTGATGATACATTTCACCATTCATCCTCTGCTTTATACAGTTGTTGTCCTGTCCCCTTTGCCGAAAGCATTAGGTTTCCACCCCTATACTTCACAGTGGGGATGGTGTTCTTGGGATTGTACTCATCCTTCTTTTTCCTCCACACACGACGAGTAATGTTTGCATCAAAAAGCTCTACTTTGGTCTTATCTAACCACATGCCTTTCTCCCATGACCCCTCAGCATCATTCAGATGTTCCCTGGCAGACTTCACATGTACTGGCTTTAACAGGGGAACCTTCTGAGCAATGCATGAATTTAAACCATTGCACCATAGTGATCTACTGAGAGTAGCCTTTGAAACTATACATCTAGCTCTCTTCATGTCATTGACCAGCTCCTGCCGTGCAGTTCTAGGCTGAGCCCTCACTTTTCTCATCATGAGTGATGCCCCACAAAAAGAGATTTTACATGGAGCCCTAGTCCAAGGTAGATTATCAGTCATATTAAGCCTTTCCCATTTTCTAACATTTGCTGCAACTGTTGATTTATTCTCACCAAGCTGCTTTCCACTTGTCCAATAGCCTTTTCCAGCTTTGTGGGGCTCCACAATTTTTTCCTCTGGTGTCTTTCGAAAACTCTCTGGTCTTGCCCATGGTAGCAGTTAGGTTATTACTGACTGTGGTGTGCACATGTGACAATAATGAGCTCAAACTGGTGGTGGGTGGGTAAAGGTGGACTTTTTTTAAGGTAGACTCTAAAAGTGTCATAATTATTGCTGATTTTTAAGGGTACAAATACTTATGAACCCCAGTAAATTACAAATAAATTATTTAAAAAATCATACAATGTGATTTCTGGATTTAAAAAAAAAAAAAAAAAATTATTATGTCTCTATGAGTGAAAATGCATCTATGATCGAAATTTCAGACCTCTACCTATTTTCTAAGTGGGTGAAGTAGCAAAATCAGAAGAAGTGCAAATTCTTCTGCTCCTCACTGTATAGTTTAAAGCGCTATTTCTGACTTTTTATGATAGATAAGTGCTAAAAATGTGGGCCGTACATTTAACATATCAACCCTAGACTACACACTGCAGACTGAGTATGAACAAATATCAAGACGCCCGAGATATCCAGGTTACTTAGAAGTCACCCAGAAACCACCGAGACTGCATACATTATTTTCAGTACAGTCAAATGTTGAATGTCACATTGAAGGCCATTGTCTCAAAACTTTGCCCGTACAAGTCAATTAATATTGGATGTGCTCCAGCAGACAGGCTACATATATTCTAATGGAATTTTGAAGAATAATTGTATTGTAATTACACTGATTAGACGTTTAGAAGGGCTGAACTGAGGCGTATAATCATTAAAATAAATAATAATAATTAAGTGTCGGCCTGCCACTATATGAAAAAAGATTAAACTATTTAGAAATAAGTGATTTAGGGGTATAGTTTGTTTGGGAATCACTGGCCTAACATGCAGGCGTTCACACTGTACATGTATCAGAATTAATGACTGACTTGTGTTGCCTGTGCGGATTATGATATTCATTCATTCATTCATTTTCCATGCCGCTTATTCCTCACGAGGGTCGCGGAGGGGATTATGATATTTTAAATGTATATCTTACTGTAATGTCAATTCTCTGATCCTGTACCACTTTCCCCCCATTTTTATCTGCTGTTTTTGCAGGAAAATAGGCAATCAAACCCCTCCTGTGATTTTAGCCACCAGTTGAAAAGGCAAAGCATACTACCCATGTAGCGATCGCTGCGTGAACGTTTGGCGAACTCGTGTGTAAAATACCGCAAACCCGTGACATGTCGCCTTTTCAAAGTAAATTGGCGCATTTGCCTGGTGATGTGCGCTGCGGCAGTCCTCGCCACATGCTGACATCAATTAAACATTATCAGAAAGAAAAGGCAGCTGCCGCAGCTCAGCGTGCGGCCGAATCCATGCATTGAGTACTCAAGGAGTCACATTCAACAGTCGACGGCCACTTCTGCAAACTTGCCTGTATTCCCAGATTCCCGTCGCAGCCTGCTCATAGTTTGAAGACACAGAAGATCCTGGTCAAGAAGAACGCCGAAGCCAAAATCCATTTACAGCCAAGAGGACGGGAAAGGCTCCTGCATCTCCTCCGCAATGCGTGACATTGAGTTCTTCTCATCCCAAAGAGGCTGACTGACGTTCAGCAGGGAGCCTCCGATGTGCCGCCGCCGCTCTCTCAAGTCTGGCTGCTTTGCAGTCGCGCTTCCATCAAGCCAAGTCAAACTAATGTGGCCCTTCACAATAAAAGCCGCGGCTTTCAAGATCAGTTGTGCGTAAAAGGCCGTTGGAAAAAATAATGTGAAAAGGATACAGTAAGATTTAGACGTCTTGTTTTTGTAAAACTACTCATGGCAGACAAACAACATTACGTACATATTTTAAGGCAAGGCATTTATTATTTATTTATATAGCGCAATTCAACACAAGGCAATTCAAAGTGCTTTACATAACATGAAGATCATAAAAATCACGTTAAAATTAGGGCTGTCAAACAATTAAAATTTTTAATCGAGTTAAATTACAGCTTAAAAAATTATTAATCGTAATTAATCGCAATTCAAACCATCTATAACAGACATGTCCAAAGTCCGGCCCGGGGGCCAAATGCAGCCCGTGGTCAAATTTCATCCGACCCACAACCTCTGTCATAAAATCAATAACGTCTGGCTCACACACAGAACCTAATAAATTGGTCAGCAGTACTGCCACCAGCATATGAAGTAGCTTATACACTAAATGCTGCTCGTCATTTACCCACTAAAAGGCAGCAGTACTTTAAGCAACATTACCCCGTGTGACCCTTTACTCCCAATTTTCTAAAATGGCGACAATCAACAAAAAAAAGAAAGTTGACTGCGACGGCCGACGCCTCAAGGATAGGTGGAAATTGGATTATTTCTTGACTAAAATGCACAACAACTGTGTCAGCCTCATTTGCGAAGAGACAGTAGCTGTTTTTAAAGAATTCATTGTGAGGCAATATTACCAAACAAGACACGCTGACATGTACGACAAGATTACAGGGAAGATATATAGCGACAAATTGACCCAACATGAAGTTAGTTTAATTTTACAGCAGCACTATTTCGCAAGAGCCCAAGAGATGAAAGAGAACGCCACAAAGGCTAGTTGCGAGATTGTTGAAATTATTAATTAAAAAAAAGAATAAAGCAAATGTGACACACAGAATGGCTTGCAAAAATTTCCTTAAATATATTGTTTTACGTAAAGGACGTCAGTCAAGATCGGTCCCCCACATTTTTACCGCACCAAATCTGGCCCCCTTTGCAAAACGTTTGGACACCCCTGATCTATAAAATGTGCCATAATTTTCTGTAAATTATTGTTGGAATGGAAACATAAGGTCGGCACGGTGGCTGAGTGGTTAGCACGTCTGCCTCACAGTTCTAAGATCAAGGGTTCAATCCTGGGCTTCGGCCTTCCTGTGTGGAGTTTGCATGTTCTCCCCGTGCCTGCGTGGGTTTTCTCCGGGAACTCCGGTTTCCTCCCACATCCTAAAAACATGCATGGTTGGCTGATTGAACACTCTAAATTGTCAGTAGGTATGAGTGTGTGCGTGAATGGTTGTATGTCTTCTTGTGCCCTGTAATTGGCTGGCAACCAGTTCAGGATGTCCCCTGCCTACTGCCCGTAGTTAGCTGGGATAGGCTCCAGCACCTCCGCGACCCTCGTGAGGAAAAGCGGCATGGAAAATGAATGAATGAATGAATGGAATGGAAAGATAAGACACAAGATGGATATTTAACATACGGTACATAAGTACTGTATTTGTTTATTATAACAATAAATCAACAAGATGGCGTTAATATTATTAACATTCTGTTAAAGCGATCCATGGATAGAAAGACATGTAGTTCTTAAACGATAAATGTTAGTTATAGTATAAGTCATAGAAATTTTATATTAAAACCCCTCTTAATGTTTTCATTTTAATACGATTTGTAAAGTTTTCAATCAAAAAATAAACTAGTGGCCCGCCATTGTTGATGTCAATAATTACACAATGCTCATGGGTGCTTAAGCCCATAAAATCAGTCGCACCCAAGCGCCAGCAGAGGGTGACAAAAAAACACAAGTAACAAGTGGACATTGCACTGTGCTGTCATTTTAATCTGTTTGAGCGGGGCATGTGCGTTAATTGCGTCTAATATTTTAACGTGATCAATTTAAAAAAAAAATTACCGCCCGTTAACGCCATAATTTTGACAGCCCTAGTCAAAATCAATAGAACATAAAAAAAAAAAAAAAAAAAGACAATCGAAATAGGAACTAAAATTATACATAAAAATCGCATTTAATCACGAATAAAACAAATACTACTACTCCTGTTAATAACTGAAATCAGCAATGGAGATAAGAATAGAAAGCAAATAGAATGAAATATATAGACCGTTATGGATATGCAGTGCTAAACAAAAGCGTTTTTAGCCCTGATTTAAAGGAGCTAACAGTTTGAGCATACTTCAGACCTTGACTTGTTCCAGAGGTGAGGAGCATAATAACTAAATGTTGCCTCATCCTGCTTGGTTCTTGTTCTTAACATACAGGAGACCGGTTCCAGATGACCTTAGTGGTCGAGATGTTTCATAGGAATCTAACAAATCAAGCATGTATTTTGGTCCAGGGCCATTAAGTGTTTTGTAGACGAGCAGTAGTATTTTATAGTCTTTCCTTTGACTCAATGGAAGCCAGTGTAACGATTTCAAAACCTGTGTATTGTGGTCCAGTTTCCTTGTATTTGTGAGGACTCTGGCTGCAGCATTCTGTACTAACTGCAGCTTCCTGACTGATTTTTTTTTTTTTTAATCAAGACCTGTAAATATACCATTGCAATAGTCCAATCTGCTGAAAATGAATGCATGCATAAGTTTTTCCATGCCTTGTTGAGTCAGAAGCCCCTTAATTCTGGCTCTATTTTTGAGGTGGTAAAAAGCAGATTTAGTGACGGACTTTAAATGGCTATCATATTTTAGGTCTGAGTCAATAATAACACCAAGGTTTCTGACTTGATTTGTAGCTTTAAGTGAAATTGTGCTAAGGTTCCTTCTTATCTTTGACCTTTCCTTTTTTGGCCCAAAAGTGATCACTTCTGTCTTCTCCACATTTAACTGGAGAAAATTATGGCACATCCATTCATTGATTTGATGAATGCATTTACTCATGGAGACTAAGGGACTATAATCATGTGGGGACACAGAAATGTGGAGTTGTGTGTCATCTGCATAGGTGTGATAGGAGATGTCATACTGTTCCATAATCTGAGCTGGGGGAAGCATATAGATGTTAAATAAGAGTGGTCCAAGAATTGACCCTTGAGAGACTCCACACGTGAATTTGGTTCGTTCTGACTGATGGTTCCCGATTGACACAAAGAAATCCCTATCATGTAAATAAGACGTGAACCACTGAAGAACAGTGTCAGTAAGCCCTACCCACTGTTCTAATCTGCTGAGTAGTATGTTGTGATCAACTGTGTCGAATGTGGTGCTGAGATCCAATAGTAGCAGAACAGATGATTTGCCTCCATCGGTATTCTGACGAGTATCATTTAGGACTTTGATAAGCGCGGTCTCGGTGCTGTGTTGTGGCCGAAATAAGGAATCAATTAAGGAATATTAACACTGGGGAACGCAAACATTTTTTGTTTTAATACAAGGGCGTAGGTTTGGTCTCAACATTGGTAGGGACGCTATAACAGCATAACCTGCATCACTGTTTGCTAGGGACGGGACATGAATAAACATACCTGTCAAGTTGTACGATTTCAGCGTAATTTGTACAAGTGAGCTCTGATTTTTAAATGTGTACGCCGTACGTTCAAAATCTGTACGTTTTTCGTGCAGTACGTTTTTATTTCTCCGGTCGGATTTTGTCAATGTTTCGCCAACGAGACAATGTGCGTTACTATGTGTTACTACGCTGGTTGAATGACGCGAGAAAAGTCAGAGCCATGGAGAGAGAAGAGTGTTTGTCATGACGCTGTAGCAAAGGCGATGCTAGCCTAGATGGCTCCAATATTTCCTGACTGTGGCCAACAGCCTACAATCTATGCCTAGAAATCACATGCATATAGAACTACATGCCAAATGACAGACTCGTGAACAGTCGCCATTTTGAAGCAGTAGACTTCTCAGAAAGGCTCTGTTGTAGTGTATTTTCCTAGCGAAGTAACTTTTCATCTAAAATACTCCTAAATCGGCAAAATCTTGACTTGAATCTATCTT
Source organism: Corythoichthys intestinalis (assembly GCF_030265065.1). Lineage (NCBI taxonomy): Eukaryota > Metazoa > Chordata > Actinopteri > Syngnathiformes > Syngnathidae > Corythoichthys > Corythoichthys intestinalis. Next base: position 31,716,238 of record NC_080416.1, read on the forward strand.
TAATTGATGAAACAGTTTTAAAACTTTCCCATGTCGAAAGTAGACAGAAGGCAACTAATGCAAAAATGTGACCAATTTTGACAACTTTAATGGTTGATTCACAACATTAAATGACTTCCAAACATAGCAAAGGTTACTATAATTTTTGTTTTTTCGACAAAATGTAAAAAAAAAAAAAAAAAAAACACGAAAGGTAACACAGGGTTACTTTTCCAAGTAACTAATTACTCTTACTTTTAGGTAACTAACTCAATTACCTTTTGGAAGAAGTCATTTGTAACTAATTAATTACTTTTTAAAAGTAAGATTAATAACACTGGTCATAAAGATGAACTCTGCAGAATGAAAATTGATGAAAGCGGAAATTTTATACTGCCAATTTGTTGCCGAACACAATTTGCCCGCAACTATTGCATATCACTTCTCAGAATTAACAAAAGAAATGCCAGAAAGTGTGAGAGACTCTTTAGCTGCCCAGATAGTCACTCTGGACAATGTAAGTGTAGCCTCCAGCAACACAGTTAAAAACCTAGGAATTTTATTCAACCCTGACTTATCGTTTAAAACTCACATTAAACAAACCTGCAGAACTGCCTTCTTTCACCTGCGCAACATAGCCAAAATTAGAAATATTTTATCTAAAAGCGATGCAGAAAAATTAATTCACACGTTCGTTACATCGAGATTGGATTACTGTAACTCCCTACTTGCAGCTTGTCCTAAAAGTCCTCTAAAAGGTCTTCAGCTAGTCCAAAACACAGCAGCAAGACTTTTAACAGGAACCAATAGAAGAGAGTACATCACCCCTGTGCTCCAGGCCCTTCACTGGCTTCCAGTCGAGTTTATAATTAAATTTAAAATCCTCCTTCTTACATTTAAGAACATTAATGGGTTGGGGCCATCTTATCTCACCGATGCTCTGGTTCCATACCGCCCCAACAGAACACTCCGCTCTCAGAATGCAGGTCTATTGGAAGTTCCCAGGGTTTCTAAAAGTACTATCGGAGCTAGAGCCTTTAGCCACCAAGCCCGTTTTATGGAATCAGCTTCCAGCTAATATTAAAGAGACAGTCTGCACATTTAAGATTAGATTAAAAACGATCCTATTCGACAAAGCTTATGGTCAGGCTAGTTGAAGTCGGAGTAGACTCACAGTTGAGTCTAAGCTGCACTAGAAGCTATAATACTGGGGGAAGTAAAGCCACTGAATTCGATCTCCTTTTTCTCACTCTACCCACCACTTGTCTTACTTTATTTCTATTTTCCAATGTTAATATCTAGTTGTCTAGTCTCTTCATCACTAGTCACCCGGTGTCCCCTTTCCCCCCTCCCCAGAGTTTTTCAGCTGTAGCCTCCTGACTGTCTGGACCCCTGGCTTGGTGGACGTCCTCGTTGCTACCCCCGTCTCATCTGGCTTGATCAGTCCAAACTTTTTGCAATGGGGGCCAGATTTGGTGTGGTTAAAATGTGGGGGACCGACCTTGGCTGACATCCTTTACTTAGAACAATATGTTTAAGCAAACTTTAGCAAGCCATTCTTTGTTTCACATTTGCTTTATTATTTTTTTAATAAATTTCACCAACTCGCAACTAGCCTTTATGATGTTCTGTTTCGATTCTCGGGCTCTTGCGAAATACTGCTGCTGTGAAATTAGCTTCAAGTTGCTTTAATTTCTCGCTACGTGTCTTCCCTGTAATCTTGTCGTACATGTCAGCCTGTCTTGTTTGGTAATATCGCCTCACATTGAACTCTTTAGAAATAGCGACTGTCTCTTTGCAAATGAGGCAGAAACAGTTGTTGCGTAATTTAGTGAAGAAATAGTCAAATTTCCACCGATCCTTGACGCGTCAGCCGTCGCAGTTAATTTTCTTTTTTGTGTTGATTGTCGCCATTTTAGAAAATTGGGAGTAAAGGGTCACGCCGGGTAATGTTGCTTAGAGTGCTGCTGCCTTTTTGTGGGTAAATGAGGAGCAGCATTTAGTGTGTAAGATACTTCATATGCTGGTAGCAGTACTGCTGACCAATTTATTAAGTCTGCGTGTGGGCCAGACGTTATTGATTTTATGACAGATGCTGGGGGCCGGATGAAATTTGACCAGGGGCCGCATTTGGCCCCCGGGCCGGACTTTGAACATGTCTGGGCTAGATGGACCGCTTCTTGTTCCTTTACTCCACTGCATCTTTACGGACTGTAACTTCGCCTGCTAATTCCCATTAGCAGCCTGGGGCTTCCTGTCTATCTGTCCTGGGAGTGGATCTCTCCTGACTGTGATATTCCCAAAGATTTCTCATTTTCTCCCAAAGACTCTGGAGTTTTTGGAGTTTTTCCTTGCCAACATGGAGGGTCTAAGGATGGGGGATGCCCAGGACTTGAACTTTATTTATTCATCTTTGTTGCTTCATTTGCTGTTTCTGATTGTGTATCATATTGCCTCTGCAAAGCCCTTTGACACAACCTTGTTGTGATTTAGGGCTATACAAATAAAACTGAATTGAATTGAATTGAAATGTTCCCTGACTCAAAGATTGCATCGGTAAGTTAATTTTATCAATAGACCTTTTTAATTAATAATTGGACACACTAACGAACTACCTTCGAATCAAACTGAATTGCGGGCTGAAGTGTAGCCATCAAGACATGATAAAAATTGCCAAAAGTGCTACATACAATTATAACAGATGTTACTGTTAAATTTTAGTAATCATGATGTAGCTGTAGATATTGTTCTTTGTTTGCACCAGGTTATATGTGACAAAATTTTAACAATAAATTCATATTATTTTAAAAATAGATTTTTATTTTTGTTTCATATTGCACGCTATATACAGTACAACGTTGTAAGATTAGTCACTCATTTGTAAGGGCATACGTCACTATTTGTAAGATTGCCAACGGCCTCGGGTTGACAGGTATGAATAGGACCAAACAGATTGGGTACGTTTCTAAAAAAATAGCTGGTTCCTACATAAAAATGAAAAAAAGTTAAATTATTTTCATGGAAATCATTTTTCAAAATGCTTGCTTCATATGAAGTGGTTTTTTTTTTTTTTTTTTTTTGGGGGGGGGGGGGGGGTTAAAAATGTAGTTAGCCTGCAAATAAAAATATATTTTTTGCATGATCCTGAAAATAAATACATTTTAATTAATGAATAAATGTACAAAATTCACAGTTCAATTAAAGTTAACAGTAGAAAACATACAGGAAGTATCTTAGCTCTTAGCAGCTTTTTACTCGACTTTTACAGGTTAACAAGTTCACACAGTTTAATGTAATGCTAACTCTGAGGCAGGTCGGACTTTCAGTAGCAAAATTAGTGAGGTGTTCCCCACCTGCACAACATTGGCATCTTTTTACATTATTGACAGTGGCTGCTACTGCTGGCCGAAAAAAAAATAGCTACAAATGACCCTCCTCTTCAAAGGGGGCAGAGGAGGCAGCATGTTGACATGTGTTTCTGTCGGGAATGTGTGAATGTGGGGGTTGTAGTCATCAGCCAATCAAATGTGCGTTTGAGGGGGGGGGGGGAATGGACTGGCAGATTCAGCAAGTGAAAAGGGGTATATGTAAGTCTGAACATAATGAAAGTAATTCACTTAATAAGGGTAGGGTCAATTCTATCCTTACAACATATGCGAAGGCAATCTAAATTACCTATATAACTGAACTCATTATATAATACAAAAAATTTTGCTTAAAAGTTGGTGAGACAATTTGAGCATCCTGATAAGTTGGCAGTGTTACGTCCCTACGGTCCCTATGCAAACTTACGCCCTTGTTTTAATGTGAAACCTGTTTATTACTCATTTTTGGAATACAAAACGGATCTCGGTTTTTCTCTATCACAGGGGCGCTGGAAGTCACTCACAGCTGGGGGTGCTGAGGATCTAACAGATGTGGGTAGAATAGCCAAAAATTTTACTTAAAGTGCGTATGACACCAAAAAGCAGGTTTATTTCATATTTCACGCGATGTTTTATGCTCCTGAATGAAATGGACCGCTTGGATGTGTGTGGACGCGATCCTTTTCAATATTCAATTTTTTAATCCCGCGCCATGAAAATGAGTCACTTCCGACTCCAGTCTTGGGTTTAGGACAAATGCGAATGTGACGTCCTGATTTTGCAGATTGATTTGTTTATTTTGGCATCACGCCAGCCAAACGACTGCAGGGTTTGGTAGCTGCAACAGGGAGAGGCGTGTGAGCCTTTTTGGGTTTCAGAAAGTTCCTGTACACCCCGAGATCAGCCATAACAAGTGTGCGACAACTGTGGGACCGTTGGACTTACGAGAAAGTGAGTAAACATCGTGTTTTTCAGATTCCCTGAAGCCTCAGCATCAAAGTGCCGCATGCGTCAATCATCGTTTAACTTGTTAAACAATTGCTGTGGCAACTCATTGTGTGTAAGTGAGGAGATTGAGCGGAGATGAGTGGACTCATTCAATGAAGCATTTAATAAAGACAAGCATTTTTATACTTTATTCTTCTTTAAAAATAATTTGGTGGGAAAGCAACATGCTCAAAATTTATGCTTATTACATTTGAAGTGTGTAAAAAGAACATATATACATATACAGTGGTATGAAAAATTAGCTGAACCTTTTGGAATTTCTCAGATTTCTGCGTGAAATCACCATCAAATGTGATCTGATCTTTGTCAAAATCACACAGATGAAAAACGTGTCTGCTTTAACTAAAAGCACCCAAACATTTGTAGGTTTTCATATTTTAATGAGGATAGTACAGTATGCAAACAATGACAGAAGGGGGAAAAATAAGTAAGTGAGCACTCACATTTAATAGTTTGTGTTTTCATCTGCGTGATTTGACAATCATCAGATCACATTTGATGGTAATTTTATGCAGAAATGTGAGGGATCCCAAAAGGTTCAGATACTTTTTCAGACCACTGTACATAAGTTTTTTTTTTAATTATACTTTGGGTTGGGGCATGTCTTATACAGTGCCCTCCATAATTATTGGCACCCCTGGTTAAGATGCGTTTTTTAGCTTCTAATATATATATATATATATATTTTTTTATTCAAATAATATGGGACCTTAATGGGAAAAAAAGAGAAAAATCCAACGTTCAATACAAGTGTATTTATTCAGTGGGGGGGAAAATCCCACATAAAGAAATAATTATTTGACATCAAATAATGTGTGTCACAATTATTAGCACACCTGGTTTTAATACTTTGTACAACCCCCTTTTGCCAACAAGACAAGGTCTAGGGACTGAGATGGCCATGGGAGGAGCTTGATTTTGTGTCTGGTGAACCATTTCTGTGTAGATTTGGCCATATGTTTAGGGTCATTGTCTTGCTGAAAGACCCAGTGACGACCCATCTTCAGCTTTCGGGTAGAGGGCAACAGATTTTGATATAAAATGTCCTGGTATTTCAAAGCATTCATGATGCCATGCACCCTAACAAGGTTCCCAGGGGATTTGGAAGCGAAACAGCCCCACAGCATCACTGACCCATCCCCATACTTCACAGTGGGTATGAGGTGCTTTTCAGCATGCGCATCTTTCATGGCACGCCAGACCCACTTAGAGTGTTTGTTGCCAAAAAGCTCAACCTTGGTCTCATCTGACCAAAGCACACAGTCCCAGGCTTCAACTGGGAGACCGTCCATATTTTGTGACAGTCAATGATTCTCTTTCTTTGGCCAAACTATCCCACATTTTGTAACTGTCAATGATACCGATGATGATGACAATAAACATTTCATTCAAGAAAAGTGTATGTGTATTATAATGCAAATCCTCGCTACTAGATGGTGCAATGACACACAAATACATGTGAAAAATAAAATGGCCAATAAGCCTAGGTTCAGGGGTGCTGGATGTCACTCACAGAAGAGGGTTCTGGGGATCTTTTTTACTTTTTCCCCATCCAAAAACAGCGGTTTCGGATTAATTTTGTCATGCGAATGCGCTTTTTCCATACAAGGCATGCACAATGGCAGTACAGACACATTCTGGATAGTTTACGTACTACTACTAGGCTACTACAAAGACAGTGTTGTATTTCACCTACAGTATGTGTTGGAGTTTTTGTATTAAAAATAAAAGTATCTATGTATTATAATGCAAATCCCATCAACTAGACCAGGGGTGCTCAAGTCCAGTCCTCGAGAGCCCCTATCCAGCTTGTTTTCCATGTCTCCCTCCTCCAACACACCTGACTCAAATAATCAGGATCATTTTCAGGCTCCTGCAGAGCTTGCTGATGAGCTGATCATTTGATTCAGGTGTGTTCAAGGAGGGAGACATGGAAAACAAGCTGGATAGGGGCTCTTGAGGACCGGACTTGGACACCCCTGAACTAGACAGTGCATGACATACAACACATTTAAAAAATAAAAGGGCCAATGAGCCTAGTTTTACAACACTAAAATAAATTGCACACAAATATCCAGCAGCGCTCGGCAAGACAGCAGCTCAACAGCAACAACAAACAATAATTTGACTACAATGCAAGCATGTCTTACCTATTTGAAGACAACAAAGGACAATCATCTTCACTTTCGACCTCGAATTGAGTTTAAGCAAATGCCGCTGCTTTTGTAAAGAAAAAAAATTGCTAATTCTTTTTTGTGTCATGTTAACGCCTCCTCTGTCAACAGTTAATTTTTCCATTCCAATAGCACTTTATTTAACGTGACCCGATTGCAAGCAAGGTGTCAGGTGGTATTATTAAAAATATGTGTACTGTATTTAGTCCTCAAAGTGAAATGCATAGTTTCTTCAATATGTTTTATTTATTTATTCTATACAAAAAAATTGGCTGGGGAGTGTGAAGACTGGGCTTCCCTGCTAAAGCTGCTGTTGGATGGATGGGAAACATCTACCACAACACTTTTTTTCTCCTCAAGACCAGGGGTGCTGAAGTACCCTCAGCATCCCACTTCCTGCGCTACTGCTCTATCACGTCAAAAATTTAAATGAACCCTTTCATGCAGAAATTATTCAATGTTTTCTCCACTGGTGATTTAAGGGGTAGGGCACAGGGGCACCGGCCCCACCTCTAATTTGAATGGCCCCTGTTCACAAAGCACTGCAATCGGTGAATCCTTCTTTTCTGAAGTAAGAGAGAATGAGATAATGTTGAGTATGTTAAATATTAATGCTGCTTTTCATGTTTAAAATGTTTTTTTCCAAAAAGTGAATAAAATTATTGTTCCATGTACAGGTAGTCCCCGGGTCACAATGTACCCAATTTACGTAATTTCAACTTCACGACGCTTGACTCGTCCTGTTTTTTCTCTTTTTTTTTTTTTTTTTTTGTCACGTAACAGTCTCGTCCGCCACCTCTCAGCATTGATGCTAAATTCAGTATATTACTTGTCATTTAATTGTGTTATTTAATAGGTCGAATTAAATAATCTCCAATTGCTATGCATATTTGGTATTTCATTATACTACAGTATATGTGCGGTCCGCCAACTTTTGTTGCACTCGGACTCACATCAGCGCTATTTTCTGTTTGTTTCGAGCGTGGCTTTCACGGTGGGAAGCGGGGGTGAACGCCAGTTAACATTTCAAGAGGGCAGAGAAACGGTAAACGGTGCGGGCTCTGCGATTGTCCCCCCAAATTAGCTCGCGATTAGTCGGCTAGCTTATTAATCAGCGTTCGTTTTCACCACTGGACTGGTGCCACTAATAGCTGCCGTTTTCCTTGTTGAATTGGCCAAGATTTGGACCTTATTTCCCTCTGGATTTTATCGCTCATCACTACTGAGCCCTCGTTCAGTAGTGTTGAGATCTGCATGTTGGCTAAGCAAGTCATAAGACGCACTTCGTCCTGTGTTTTTAATCCGATGCGCCCACTGGTGTTTAATGTTATTGTCTTTATTAGTTCACCACTGGAGTTGCTTTGTTCAAGAGCTCCTGCTGGAAATGTTGCGTGAGCTACAAATACAGTTGCGCAACTTCTCAACATAATGACTATGACAGCTGCAACAGATAATCGACGACTTATTGCATCACATGTTGTACAGTGACATTTACAAGCCTGGAGAATGGAGATGCACTTATTGATGCTCATTTTACAATTCAAGTGATATACTGAGTCCGTTAAAAGTGACATGCTGCTCTCAGGTTCAATGTGAATGACTGCAATATTTGTTCATTTGTAAGCCTTTGACAATGGAGGATCCCTTGTGTATATAAACTCACTTTTTACACCCGGAAACTGCATTTCTGACCAAATAACATTTTGTACCATTCAAAGTAAAAAGCTGTAGGTACAGTGGGGCAAATAAGTATTTAGTCAACCACTGATTGTGCAAGTTCTCCTACTTGAAAAGATTAGAGAGGCCTGTTATTGTCAACATGGGTAAACCTCAACATTGAGAGACAGAATGTGGGGGAAAAAAACAGAAAATCGCATTGTTTGATTTTTAAATAATTTATTTCCAAATTTGAGTTGAAAATAAGTATTTGGTCACCTACAAACAAGCATGATTTCTGGCTGTCAAAGAGGTCTAACTTCTTCTAACGAGGTCTAACGAGGCTCCACTCGTTACCTGTATTAATGGCACCTGTTTTAACTCATTATCGGTATAAAAGACACCTGTCCACAACCTCAGTCAGTCACACTCGAAACTCCACTATGGCCAAGACCAAAGAGCTGTCGAAACACACCAGAGAGAAAATTGTAGACCTGCACCAGGCTGGGAAGACCGACTCTGCAGTAGGTAAAACGCTTGGTGTAGAGAAATCAACCGCGGGAGCAATTATTAGAAGATGGAAGACATACAAGACCACTGATAATCTCCCTCGATCTGGGGCTCCATGCAAGATCTCACCCCATGGCGTCAAAATGATAACAAGAACGGTGAGCAAAAATCCCAGAACCACAAGAGGGGACCTAGTGAATGACCTAGAGAGAGCTGGGACCATAGTAACAAAGGCTACTATCAGTAACACAATGCGCCACCACGGACTCAAATCCTGCACTGCCAGACGTGTCCCCCTGCTGAAGAAAGTACACGTCCAGCCCCGTCTGCGGTTCGCTAGAGAGCATTTGGATGATCCAGAAGAGGACTGGGAGAATGTGTTATGGTCAAATGAAACCAAAATAGAACTTTTGGGTAGAATCACAGGTTCTCGTGTTTGGAGGAGAAAGAATACTGAATTGCATCCGAAGAACACCATACCCACTGTGAAGCATGGGGGTGGACACATCATGCTTTGGGGCTGTTTTTTTGCAAAGGGACCAGGACGACTGATTTGTGTAAAGGAAAGAATGAATGGGGCCATGTACTGAGAGATTTTGTGTGAAAATCTCCTTCCATCAGGACAACAAAGGAGTGGCTTCGTAAGAAGCATTTCAAGATCCTGGAGTGGCCTAGCCAGTCTCCGGATCTCAACCCCATAGAAAATCTGTGGAGGGAGTTGAAAGTCCGTGTTGCCGAACGACAGCCCCAAAACATCACTGCTCTAGAGGAGATCTGCATGGAGGAATGGGCCAAAATACCAGCAACAGTGTGTGAAAAGCTTGTGAAGGGTTCCAGAAAACGTTTGGCCTCCGTTATTGCCAACAAAGGGTACATAGCAAAGTATTGAGATGAACTTTTTGTATTGACCAAATACTTATTTTCCACCATGGTTTGCAAATAAATTCTTTAAAAATCAAACAATGTGATTTTCTGGCTTTTTTTCCACATTCTTTCTCTCATGGGCGAGGTTTACCCATGTTGACAATTACAGGCCTCTCTAATATTTTCAAGTGGGAGAACTTGCAAAATTAGTGGTTGACTAAATACTTATTTGCCTCACTGCATTTGGAAACAGCACATAAAGTCATTCTGTTATAAGTCACGTCATTGTGCTCTGTTTTGTCAAAACTCCAAGTGATTCCATTCAATATTCATTTCTCAGTTATCATCTCTGTGTATTGTCTGTGTCCCTTTAAAGCCATCGTGAGCCAAATTGCTTTAGTTGTGGAAATAAATTTGCTATTCTTAAGATTTATGTAAGGATAACGTTGCTTAGTGTAAATATTCTACTAATAAATTATTTACAAAGTCCTTTTTAATGATGTAAAATGGCTACTTGTAAGCATAACAACTAAGGAGAAAATGTTTGCACTGTTTGAAAGTGCACTGCATAACAGAAGGTGCTTGGCTACACAAACGGTAATTTGTCGCCATCTAGCGAGTAGAAATTGCCAGTTACTATGAAGACAACGCCACTCATTTCTGGTAATATTTATTCACAATACATTTGTACAGAAATTTTCTTTTAAAAGAAAAAAATATACAAAATCAGGACTGCATGATAACGCAAAAGTATGTTACATAACTGCGGTTTCATAAAACAGTATCAGGTTTGGAAAAGGGGGAATATTTCAAACATTACTGGACTCAGATATGAGTGGAACTCATTAAAAATACTTATTCACATAAGTAAGCTATATATGATACAGTAAATAACTCGGAATAAGTAACTATTATAATACACAACATCATTAAAATCAGTAGTCATAAGTGAAAATATTCTACTCCTTTTGTACAATACAAAAACAAAAATACAATAATACAAAAAATAAACAAGAAGAGAGCGACAGAGAGGAATAGTTGCTTTCCTTTAAGAGAAACACAATAGCACTCAGTCAAATTTGATTTAAAGTGACTCAAATGTAAAAGAATCTTATTGAAATCTGAATCAGCTTACTTGCTTGTTTGCAGTCTTTAACTGTCTGAAGATTGTGAACCCTCGGCTTCTTCTTCAGGCTCCTCTTCAGTTTTTTTGTTCAAAGGGTCCCTGAGTGTCATCAGTTCCTTTAATTTTATATAGGGCTCACACTCTAAAGCAAAGTGGTTTCTCTAAGAAAGTCAGAAAGACCAAAAATGAATAAATATCCATCTCAAATAGCACATTCCATTCTTGTGATGGCTTATCAGTAAGGCTCACTTCACCCGTAATCAGGCACTATTTCCTCCAGTCAAGCATTACATGAATCCAAATTAAAATTAAATGATCTGAAATGTGATTAAATGATACAGTGATCCCTCGCTACTTCGCGCTTCAAACTTTACGCCCTCAGTCCATCACAGATTTTTTTTCAATTAAAATTTCAATTAAAAAAAAACAACAAAAAATACAGATGAGCTGTCCCGAGCCGATCGCGTAGTTCCCTCTCCCTGCTTATTGTTTGTCAGGCAGAGCATGTGCGCTGGAGTTGCTTATTAACGTTAACGATGATTGACAGATGAATATATTTGTTTCTGCCAGAGTTACGAACTTCAAAAAGTGACGCATGCGTCAATCATCCTTTACCTTGTTAAACAGGTGCTGTGGCAACTCATTGTATGTAAGTGAGCAGTTTGAGCAGATTTGAATAGACTCGCTCAATTAAGCATTTAATAAAGACAAGCATTTTTCTTCTAATTTATTCATGTTTAACAATAATTCGATGGGACAGTAACATGTTTAAAACTTTAAAAAACATTAATTAAAATATATCCAGTGATCCCTCATTTTTCGTGGTTAATGGGGAGCAGAACAAGCCGCGATAAGTGAAAGACCGCAAGGTAGCGCAAAAAAAAAAAAAAAAATTGTTCGATGTATTTATTCAGATTATCTGTCTATCTATCTATCTATCTATCTATCTATCTATTAGGGGTGTAACGGTACAGAAAAATCTCGGTTCGGTACGTACCTCGGTTTTGAGGTCACGGTTCGGTTCATTTTCGGTACAGTAAGAAAACAAAATGCAAAATATAAATGTGCTACTTGTTTATTACACACCTTTGTGCTTTCAACAATAGGAACATTAGCCTATACTAACCTAGAATTCTGCTCAAAAAGTAGCGGGTATTTAAAGATAATCCAACAATAATTTGCCTTTCAGACCCCGCGTATTGGTCAGCTTTCTTTCTTAAAGAAAGAAGAAAAAAGAAGTCCTGTGCTAAAGAGAAAAGCAATACCAATGGCAAAGATTTTAACATGTATTTTACAAATGAAATGCCTCAATGAATCATCTTTTTTTCTTATGAACAGTTTTCAAAAGCTTTATTGGTAGATTTTCTCAAGTTAAAGCGCCACACAGAAATTCATAAATTTAATTGTGTAAGCAGGATCTGTGTTTTATTCTTATTATTTAATTACAGGTGTTTCAGCTCATTTCAATTTATTTTATTTAAATGGGCTATTATTTATTTTATTATGTGTTTATATTTTACAAATGTGATGTAGTATTCATTTATATTGTATATTTCATGTTGTATAACTTTAGTTCCTATGTGAATATTAGTCCCTACTTGTTTTGTTGTGGTAGGAGGGTTTTGTATTGAACACGGGGCCGTGTTGGTTATTATTATAGCAGAGAAGACAGCAGTAAATCAACAAAGACAAGTCAACTGTGCCCCGATCTACCACTCAAGAGATCTGATGGTCTCAAAAAGTGGGTTACGATTGCATATTAGTTTGAAAATCAACTGGATCCACGATATTTTTACACGAAGGACTTCAGGCCTTCCCGATCCTAGCTACCAGTAGTAGTATTGACGCAGGAGGGTCGCGTCTCGCGTAATATAATAATAAACTGCCGTTCTTTTCGCGTGCGGCGTGTTGAGCCGCTTCTGGGACGCATCAAACACGCGGCCGCACTGCAACTGGTGTGCATTGGCTGATTGACTTTAACGCCCGCGTTTAACTGCGTTCTCGCGGCGGCCACGTTGTCGCGCCGTTGACGTTTCTGGGTTATACTGTCCTACCGTGCTGGTCCAGTCATTATAGTGGAGAAGACAGAGTAAATATAATATACCCAAAGAAACTGTAACCCGATCGACTCACAGCCTCGAAAAGTAAGGGTTACATTGTGTCAGAACTCGTTCAGTACGCCTCCGTTCCGAACCAAGCACCACGTACCGAAACGGTTCAATACAAATACATGTACCGTTACGCCCTTACTATCTATTTATTTATCTATCTGTACATATATATATACACGGACAAGGCTGAAAAAGCAGTTTCTGCTTTTGCACCCCTCTTTAAAATAAACTGCTGTATTTTAAGCCAAAACAACTGTTGTGTTTGATAGAACAATATGTCTATATGCTGCCATAGCAGATTCATGGCGCAATAAGACCCCAAACTATTTTTAATCTGTCCGTTTTACCCCGAAAACCCCTGTTTACGGACGTCGCGCAACCGCTTTTGCTTTAACCCAGCCATAAAACGAAGGTAATTAATTATATTTTCTATTCAAAATGTCTGTCATTTTTAGCTTAGAATCATTAATTGATGTCTAATATTTCGTTAAAAAAAAAACGACCTTAAAAAATTATTCACTCGCATATTTTCAACCTTTAAACAAAATTACATCACAATGAGAGAGAGAGAGGGAGAGAGAGAGAGAGAGAGAGAGAGAGAGAGAGACAGAGAGAGAGACAGAGAGAGAGAGACAGAGAAAGAGAGAGACAGACAGAGAGAGAGACAGAGAGAAACAGGACAAAGGTGGTCGAGAACAACCGAGCCAAAATTCTGTGGGACTTCCAGATGCAGACAGACAAACTGAAGATGGCCAACCAGCCTGACATAGTGGTGGTGGATATAAACATCAGAAGACAGCAGTACTGATAGATGTAGCAATCCCGAGCGATGACAACATCAGGAAAAAAGAACACGAAGAGCTTGAGAAATATCAAGGGTTGAAGAAAATGTGGGGAGTGAAGGCAACAGTGGTGCCAGTAGTGATCGGGACAGTAGGGGCAGTAACCCCCAACAGATACCAGGAACAAGGTCCGACGTCTCCGTTCAGAAGAGCGCAATCCTAGGGACAGCTAAGACCATGGGCAGAACCCTCAAGCTCCCAGGCCTCTGGTAGAGGACCCGAGTTTGAAAGAAGAGACCATACCGCACGGGTGGGCGAGACAACGATTTTTATTTTCTTTATATACAGTATATAGTGTATATTCACTTTTTGCACTGTTGATCAACTGTATATATCCTGTTTTGAGCTTAGTATGTGAAAGGACAAAAACGCCTCTGACTATATCTGCTGATTCTGTTGAATTATCAAATATAAAACTATTCAGTCGCCTTTTTTCCTGTTGAATGTCTATCCTAACAAGTTGAATAAATGTTTTCATGCTTCAAAATGGTCTGTTGAGCATGTTTGGTTGTCAATGGGACATCAATATCACAAATTTTGACAAAAGATTTTGTTTTTTTGTTTTTTTGTCTTTTTGGGTCCAAAATGGTGATTAAAATTGGTCAATGAAGAAACCCACAGTTTGGACATGAAAGGTATAGTGTCCCGAAAAAAGGGACGCAACCAGGCCATTGTGAACATTTTTTTCTTTGAATATGAAGGCAACATCAAAGGCATACAAAATTGGATAAAATAGGCCCAGACCTTAAAGGGTTAAAGTAAAGGTAATCCAGTAGTTTAATGCATGTGTAAAATCTGTTGTACTGAAAGGAGTTCCAGCAAGAAATTCTAGCCACTTTCACACCTGTTAATGATAATACATGAAAAACCCACCTGTAGACAGAGACGCAGCAGACCTTTTCCTCCTTCCTGCATCTGCAAGGATGTCAGGAACTGAGGTAGTGATACCTCCGTTATCCTGTTTCCTACACAGACATACACACTGCATTAACGTAACCTTTCTCTATTTTCAATGTAAAACATATTTGCAGGGCTCCAGACTAATATTTTACTAAGAGCACAGTGGCCCAGAACCTAAAATTTTTTAGGCACAAGCAGAAGATTCAGGGGCACACACTGTAAATCGACATGGTAAGTTTTCCTCTAATTTTCACCGAAAATGTTTAACCGATAAATACTTTCATAATAAATGGAGTGAGTCATCACCTTATCGTGGTGGAGGGGTTTGCGTGTCCCAATGATCCTAAGAGCTATGTTGTCTGGGGCTTTAAGCCCCTGGTAGGGTCACCCATGGCAAACAGGTCCTAGGTGAGGGGCCAGACAAAGCATGGCTCACAAGACCCCTTATGATGAATAATATTAATGGACTCAGGTTTCCCTTGCCCGGACGCGGGTTACCGGGGCCCCCCTCTGGAGCCAGGCCTGGAGGTGGGGCTCGAGAGCAAGCGTCTGGTGGCCGGGCCTGTCCCCATGGGGCCCGGCCAGACACAGCCCGAAAAGGCAACATGGGTTCCCCTTCCCATGGGCTCACCACCTGTGGGAGGGGCCAAAGGGGTCGGGTGCACAGAGAGTTGGGCAGCAGCCAAAGGCGGGGGCCTTGGCGGTCCAACCCCCAGCTGCAGAAGCTAACTATTGGGACATGGAATGTCACCTCTCTGGCAGGGAGCTGGTGTGTGAGGCAGAGAAGTTCCGACTAGATATAGTCAGACTCTCCTCCACACACAGCTTGGGTTCTGGTACCAATCCTCTCGAGAGGGGTTGGACTCTCTTCCACTCTGGAGTTGCCCACGGTGAGAGACTCCGAGCAGGTGTGGGCATACTTATTGCCCACCGGCTTGGTGCCTGTACGTTGGGGTTTACCCCGGTAGACGAGAGGGTAGCCTCCCTCCGCCTTCGGGTGGGGGGACAGGTTCTGACTGTTGTTTGCGCTTATGCACCAAACAGCAGTTCAGAATACCCACCCTTTTTGGAGGCCTTGGAGGGTGTGCTGGAAAGCGTCCCCTCTGGGGACTCCCTCGTTCTACTGGGGGACTTCAACGCTCACGTGGGCAATGACAGTGAGACCTGGAGGGGCGTGATTGGGAGGAACGCCCCCCCCCCCGATCAGAACCCGAGTGGTGTTCTGTTATTGGACTTCTGTGCTCGTCACGGTTTGTCCATAACGAACACCATGTTCAAACATAGGGATGTCCATATGTGCACTTGGCACCAGGACACCCTAGGCCGCAGTTCAATGATCGACTTTGTAATCGTGTCATCGGACTTGTGGCCACATGTTTTGGACACTCGGGTGAAGAGAGGGGCGGAGCTGTCAACTGATCACCACCTGGTGGTGTGTTGACTCCGATGGCGGGGGAAGTTGCTGGCCAGACCTGGCAGGCCCAAACGTATTGTGAGGGTCTGCTGGGAACGTCTGGCAGAATCCCCTGTCAGAAAGAGTTTCAACACCCACCTCCAGCAGAACTTCCCCCTTGTCCCGGGGGAGGTGGGGGACATTGAGTCCGAGTGGGCCATGTTCCGCACCTCCATTGTTGAGGCGGCCGATCGGAGCTGTGGCCGTAAGGTGGTTGGTGCCTGTCGTGGCGGCAATCCCCGAACCCGCTGGTGGACACCAGCGGTAAGGGATGCCGTCAAGCTGAAGAAGGAGGCCTATCGGGCCTTTTTGGCCTGTGGGACTCCGGAGGCAGCTGACAGGTACCGGCTGGCCAAGCGGACTGCGGCTTCGGCGGTCGCCGAGGCAAAAACTCGGACATGGGAGGAGTTCGGTGAGACCATGGAAAATGACTTCCGGACGGCTTCGAGGTAATTCTGGTCCACCATCCGGCGTCTGAGGAGAGGAAAGCAGTGCACTATTAACACTGTGTATAATGAAGATGGTGTACTGCTGACCTCGACTCGGGACGTCGTGAGTCGGTGGAGAGAATACTTCGAAGCCCTCCTCAATTCCACCGACACGCCTTCCTTTGAGGAAGCAGAGTCTGGGGACTCTGAGGTGGGCTCTTCGATCTCTGGGGTTGAAGTCACTGAGGCGGTTGGTAAGCTCCTCGGTGGCAAGGCCCCGGGGGTGGATGAGATCCGCCCGGAGTTCCTAAAGGCTCTGGATGTTGTAGGGCTGTCATGGCTGACACGCCTCTACAACATCGCGTGGACATCGGGGACAGTGCCTCTTGATTGGCAGACCGGCGTGGTGGTCCCCCTTTTTAAAAAGGGGGACCGGAGGGTGTGTTCCAATTATAGAGGAATCACACTCCTCAGCCTCCCTGGTAAAGTCTATTCAGGGGTGCTGGAGAGGAGGGTCCGTCGGGAAGTCGAAGCTCTGATTCAGGAGGAGCAGTGTGGTTTTCGTCCCGGCCGTGGAACAGTGGACCAGCTCTACACCCTCAGCAGGGTCCTCGAGGGTGCATGGGAGTTCCCCCAACCAGTCTACATGTGTTTTGTGGATTTGGAGAAGGCGTTCGACCGTGTGCCTAGGGGAATCCTGTGGAGGGTGCTCCGGGAGTACGGGGTACCGAGCCCCTTGGTAAGGGCTGTTTGGTCCCTGTACGACTGGTGTCAGAGTCTGGTCCGCATTGCCGGCAGTAAGTCGAATTCGTTCCCAGTGAGGATTGGACTCCGCCAAGGCTGCCCTTTGTCACCGATTCTGTTCATAATTTTTATGGACAGAATTTCTAGGCGCAGCCGAAGCGTTGAGGGTTTCCGGTTTGGTGACCTCAGCATTGCATCTCTGCTTTTTGCAGATGATGTGGTGCTGTTGGCTTCATCAAGCCATGACCTCCAACTCTCACTGGGAAGGTTCGCAGCCGAGTGTGAAGCGGTTGGGATGAAGATCAGCACCTCCAAATCGGAGACCATGGCCCTCAGCCGGAAAAGGGTGGCATGCCCTCTCCGGGTCGGGGATGAGATCCTGCCCCAAGTGGAGGAGTTCAAGTATCTTGGGGTCTTGTTCACGAGTGAGGGTGGGAGGGAGCGGGAGATTGACAGGCGGATCGGTGCAGCATCTGCAGTGATGCGGACTCTGCACCGGTCCGTTGTGGTGAAGAAGGAGCTGAGCCAAAAGGCGAAGCTCTCGATTTACCAGTCAATCTACGTTCCAACCCTCACCTATGGTCACGAGCTGTGGGTCGTGACCGATAGAACAAGATCCCGGATACAAGCGGCCGAAATGAGTTTCCTCCGCAGGGTGTCCGGGCTCTCCCTTAGAGATAGGGTGAGAAGCTCGGTCATCCGGGAGGGGCTTGGTGTCGAGCCGCTACTCCTCCGCGTTGAGAGGAGCCAGTTGAGGTGGCTCGGGCATCTGGTTCGGATGCCTCCTGGACGCCTCCCTGGAGAGGTGTTCCGGGCATGTCCCACCGGCAGGAGGCCCCGGGGTCGACCCAGGACACGCTGGAGACACTATGTCACTCGGCTGGCCTGGGAACGCCTTGGAATCCCGCCGGAGGAGCTGGCTGAAGTGGCTGGAGAGAGGGAAGTCTGGGCTTCCCTGCTAAAGCTGCTGCCCCCGCGACCCGACCCCGGACTAAGCGGAAGATAATGGATGGATGGATGGATAAATGGATAAAACTATAAATGTACGAATCAATATTTTATTCTCTTTCAGTTTTGACATTAACCAGTATACTGCTTACAAATTAAGTTAACATGGATTTTTTTTTTTTTTTTTTTTTTTTTTTTTTTTCTTAGGGGGACCCAGCTGTAACATGGATGGGGAGTGTCCCGTTCATGACAATTGTGATTTTGCAAGTTCACTCCCTTAGAAAATAGGTAGAGGTTTGAAATTTCAATCGTAGATGCATTTTCATTCATAAAGACATAATCTAAAAAAAAATCTGGAACCCATATTGTACGATAATAATTTATTTGTAATTTGCTGGGATTTATAAGTACTTGTACCCCTGAGAATCAGCAATAATTATGAATTTCAAAGAGTTGTCAGTCTACCTTAAAAAAGTCCACCGTTACCCCATGACTAACCACCCACCCACCACCCGTTTGAGCTCATTATTGTCACCTCTGCACCCCACAGTCAGTCATTATGCAACTGCTACCATGGGCAAGACCAGAGAGCTTTCGAAAGACACCAGAGAAAAAAATGTTGAGCTCTACAAAGCAGGAAAAGGTAATGGGACAATTCGAAAGCAGCTTGGAGAGAATAAATCAACAATTGTACAAATAGTTAGAAAATGTTAAAGGATAAACATGACTGATAATCAACCTCGGACTGGGGCTCCATGTAAAATCTCTCCTCGTGGGGCATCACTCATGATGAGAAAAGTGAGGGCTCATCCTAAGACTACAAGGCAGGTGCTGGTAATGACCTGAAGAAACCTGGATGCAGAGTTTCAAATGCTACTGTCAGTAGAACACAATGGCGAAATGGTTTAAAATCACGCATTGCTCAGAAGGTTCCCCTGTTGAAGCCAGTTCATGTGAAGGCCCGTCTGAAGTTTGCCAGGGACCATCTGAATGATGCTGAGGGGTCATGGGAGAGAGTCGTGTGGTCAGATGAGACCAAAGTAGAACTTTTTGTTGCAAACTCGTCG
This sequence comes from Corythoichthys intestinalis, assembly GCF_030265065.1. Lineage (NCBI taxonomy): Eukaryota > Metazoa > Chordata > Actinopteri > Syngnathiformes > Syngnathidae > Corythoichthys > Corythoichthys intestinalis. The sequence continues at coordinate 31,735,413 of NC_080416.1, forward strand.
TGTGTGGAGGGAAAAAAATGATGAGTATAATCCCAAGAACACCATCCCCACCGTGAAGTATGGGGGTGGAAACCTCATGCTTTGGGGGTGCTTCTGGCAAAGGGGACAGGACAACTGTACTGTATAAATAAGATGATGAATGGCGACATGTATTGTCAGATTTTGAGCCACTACCTCATATCCTCAGTCAGAGACTTGAAGATGAGTCGTGCCTGGATCTTACAACATGACAATGATGCGAAGCACACCGCTAAGCTGACCGAGACCATACATACATTGGTATGAAAAAGTATTTGAACTTTTTACTCACAATTTTACTCACATTTCTGCATTAAATCACCATCAAATGTGATCTGATCTTTGTCAAAATCAAACAGATGAATATACAGTGTCTGCTTTAACTAAAACCACCCATTTATTGGTTTTCATATTTTAATGAGGATAGTAAGAAAACAATGACAGAAGTGCGAAAAATAAGTAAGTGAACCATCACATTCAATATTTTGTGCCCCCCATTTGGCAGCAATAACTTCAACCAGACGCTTCCTGTAGCTGCAGTCTGGCACATCGATCAGGACAAATCTTGGCCCATTCTTTACAAAACTGCTGTAGTTCAGTCAGATTCCTGGAATGTCCGGCATGAATCTTTTGGTCATGCCACAACATCTCAATGGGGTTCAAGTCTGGACTTTGACTTGGCCACTCCAGAACGTGTATTTTGTTGTTCTGAAACCATTCTGAAGTTGATTTACTTCTCTGTTTTGGATCATTGTCTTGTTGCAGCATCCATCCTCTTTTTAGCTTCAACTGTCTAACAGATGTCCTCAGGTTTTCCTGCAAAACATCCTGACACTCCAGAGTTCTTTTTTACCTCTCTGAGTATTCTGCACTGCTCTTGGTGTCATCTTTGGTTGACAGCCACTCTTTGGGAGAGAAGCAACAGTAGCCACGTTTACATGCTGACTTTTATTCATACCGATTCAAATCATTCCGAATGGAAATTTCACATCAGCTGTTTACATGTCACTTCATCTATTCCGATCCAGCGTTTACATGTGACTGCCTTTATTCCGAAAGGACGTTTGACAACTGCCGTCTGACATGCGCAAATTAATCAAAACAAAGCGTCACGTTGCAAAACATGGAGATCGATCGTCAGATCAGCTGCTGTTTTAACTTTTCGAGTGGAAACAAAAACTAGAATTTTTTAGATGATGTATACACTCACCGGCCACTTTATTAGGTACACCTGTCCAACTGCTCGTTAACACTTAATTTCTAATCAGCCAATCACATGGCGGCAACTCAGTGCATTTAGGCATGTAAACATGGTTTAAGACAATCTCCTGCAGTTCAAACCGAGCATCAGTATGGGGAAGAAAGGTGATTTGAGTGACTTTGAACGTGGCATGGTTGTTGGTGCCTGAAGGGCTGGTCTGAGTATTTCAGAAACTGCTGATCTCCTGGGATTTTCACGCACAACCATCTCTAGGGTTTACAGAGAATGGTCCGAAAAAGGAAAAATATCCAGTGAGCGGCAGTTCTGTGGGCGGAAATGCCTTGTTGATGCCAGAGGTCAGAGGAGAATGGCCAGACTGGTTCGAGCTGATAGAAAGGCAACAGTGACTCAAATAACCGACCGTTACAACCAAGGTAGGCAGAAGAGCATGTCTAAACGCACAGTACGTCGAACTTTGAGGCAGATGGGCTACAGCAGCAGAAGACCACGGCGGGTGCAACTCCTTTCAGCTAAGAACAGGAAACTGAGGTTACAATTTGCACAAGCTCATCGAAATTGGACAATAGAAGATTGGAAAAACGTTGCCTGGTCTGATGAGTCTCGATTTCTTGGATTTGGATGGTAGGGTCAGAATTTGGTATTAACAACATCAAATCATGGATCCATCCTGCCTTGTATCAACGGTTCAGGCTGCTGGTGGTGGTGTAATGGTGTGGGGAATATTTTCTTGGCACTCTTTGGGCCCCTTGGTACCAATTGAGCATCGTTGGAACGCCACAGCCTACCTGAGTATTGTTGCTGACCATGTCCATCCCTTTATGACCACAATGTACCCAACTTCTGATGGCTACTTTCAGCAGGATAATGTGCCATGTCATAAAGCTGGAATCATCTCAGACTGGTTTCTTGAACATGACAATGAGTTCACTGTACTCAAATGGCCTCCACAGTCACCAGATCTCAATCCAATAGAGCATCTTTAGGATGTGGTGGAATGGGAGATTCGCATCATGGATGTTCAGCCGACAAATCTGCACCAACTGTGTGATGCCATCATGTCAATATGGACCAAACTCTCTGAGGAATGCTTCCAGCACCTTGTTGAATGTATGCCATGAAGAAATGAGGCAGTTCTGAAGGCAAAAGGGGGTCCAACCCGTTACTAGCATGGTGTACCTAATAAAGCGGCCGGTGAGTGTATATAACTGGAATTGCATCTACAATTGAAATTTCAGACCTCTAATTTTCTAAGTGGGTGAACTTGCAAAATCACAAGGGGTGCAAATACTTCTGCTCCTCACTGTATATCTTGCTTTATTTATATGTTTGGAAAAATTATATGCGCCTTTCTCAAACAAAATCCTTTCTTAAAAAATACATTCCGATTTTTTATTTCTGGTTTGGCTAAGCTAAATTAGGGAAGCTGTTTTCAAGTTAACATTATGCAATAATTGACCTTAAAATTATGAGTTCTAAAATCATTGCAGTAGCAGCAATTTTGAATATGTAATAATCTACGAATGGTGCATCAACACATGTAGACAGACAATTTTAAAAAGATTCTTGTATGATAATTAATAATTAATAATAATTTAGAGCTAATTTAAATCTTGACTGACCTGCCAAGCTGAGGGAAACCAGAGTGGTGTTTCCAGGCTGGACAAGCTCTCCATCCCTCTGCCGCGTGGACTCGTTCAGGAGAGGGCTCACCATCTCCAGTGGCTTTTTATTCTGATTGGGTAATCAAGGTGCACAAATACATGTTGAATATAATATGCCAATCAATTCAAAAACACCTTTATTTGGATGACTATTCATAGGAAACATGCCATTTTCGTTATACTGTATGTTCTTGGTACCTCCTGGTCAAACACATGGGTTTTTTCCTCCATGTCTTGACCTTCAGCTGCAAAAACACATATAGGACACAATAGATATTATTGAAGAAATTGTATTTATAATGATTATTAAGGAGTAGAGTTGTCCGATAATGACTTTTTAACCGATAAACCGATTTTTTCCAACTCCATAAATCCGATAACGAGATATAACCGGTGTCGATATATGCAGTTGTGGACTTAACACATTATTGCTAATTGTATTGTGATGCCCCACTGGATGCTTTAATACAGGTAGTCCCCAGGTTAAGACGGACCCGACTTACGCGATTTCGACTTTTTGACGTCTGCGTCACGTCAAGGGCTGTCCCAAATGACTAATTTTCACCCGATTAGTCAGCCGACTATTTTTACCATCAGTCGACTAATCTAATATATATATTTTTTAAACTAATTTTCAATGAAATTTTTGTTGACGCTTATTAATTCACAAAAACATTTTGGAACACTTAAATTCTTTATTATAATACAAATAAACATGTAAATAACAATAATAAATCACAAATAAACAATGAGGTCGAATGCTGATAGCATTAAGTACTATAAAAGAATGGAATGTAAACAGATTCAGAACACTGACGTCGCCTTTCCAACATGATTCAAAACAATTCTTAAAAAAAAAATATCTAGCATTCATATCATAGTGTACTACTACATACAATGGTATTATAAGAATTATAATGATTATTCATTGCCATTTTAAAGCTATTCTTAGTGTATAATCTGAATTCTGAAGAAATCGTTATTTATAATGACGAACATGGCGTGCTTTTATTTTGAAATGTTCACCGGAAGTACGTTCGCTAAACCGCTGACCGTAAGCTTTACACTCCGCAAAAAAGCACTTTCCGTCATTGCATGTGGTGTCAGTAATAGATTTTTTCTTTCTTTCATTTTTTAGTTTACAAGTCCTGTTAACCAGCGATTTTTCATGTTTGAAGTGTCACCTTCTAACCGCAAGTTTGTGTTTTGGAGAAGACTGCCAATGTTTTATAGCAGGCTAAAGAAGGTTGGTTTTTTTCCTCCATTAGCCTCAATGTAGCAATGCTAACGTTTACAGTGTTTAATATAGATGTGTTTCCTTATTTTGTATGTCTGAGCTTTAATTCTACAGAGTGTTGATGACCAATAAACATCTGTGAAAGGAACTGGAGTCTCATATGCCATCAAAACGCACGTGTATGCACGCGGCGATAAAACAGCCCTCATTTTTATTTACCATGTGATGAATGGACTCATCGCATATCGCGATAGGCTTAGCAACTTCAATAAAACATGTCGTTAGTTCGATGGATTTACGATCGGCCAACTTGTTGTCTCCTGTCGTCTTCCAAAATTACAACTGGGTGGCAGCGCTTTAGGTGTTCATTCACAGCCCACGTGCAGCCAAGCTTGGCATTGAAGGGACAGGACACAACAGTGTACCCTCCTTTGTTTCGTTGAAATAAGTCAATCTTTTGGCCACTCTGGCGCGCTTTTTTGGCTTTGTGCCGCTTTCCCCGCTTGCATACCGAGCGTCTGACATTCTCAAATTTCCACGCATATATTTTTTTAACACTTCATTATACCGTCGATGGGATGTTGTGCTCGTCGACGCATTTACGTCATCGATGACGGCACCTACGTCGACTAGTCGTTTTTTGTTTGTTTGTTTTTTTCAAATGTTGAGTTGTCAACCTCACACAAGCACACAGAGAGCTGCAGCCAAGTGACAGAGGCGCCTGCGCGCACATTTGTTGCTTGCGAAGCATCCAGAGGCGACGGCTGTATATTACGTATTTTGTACTGTTTATTGTGCCTTTTCAATTGTGGTCGAATACTTGGGGAGAGTTTATGTGATTGTTTTTGATGATGTGCGGACGCTAACTGATACATGCTAATCGTTTGTTATTGCTGTATCAGCAGCTATTTGTCAACGCAAATTTAAATTGCTGTTATTGAAGATGAGACTGATTGAATTTCATTTTATTTTAGTTTGATTCTGCAAGTGTTGATGTCATGAGCAGCTGAACAAAGTCAAAAAGCAAAACACACGGATGTTTGACATTGTCATTTCGGAGCTTAGCTCACTGTCTAGCTACGACTTAGCTCCAAAGTCTTGGCGAGGACAGTACAATGACGTATAAAACATGTTTTTGTTTAGGTTTTGTTTATTTTGGAGGAAGTTTTGAGGTATTTAAAGGGTTAATTCTGACTTTGGTGCAAATCTGGGTTACATCGCCAGCACAGAAACGGAAACACGTTCGTAAACCGGGGACTACCTGTCATGATAAATGTAACAACTTCAAGCTTTTTGAAGAGAATAACTTCAACTGAAGTCATGCAAAAATTGCCAGAATAATTTCCCCCACAAATAAGACGTATTGAAATTACCCAAAATGTCTGTAATTAAATGAAAGGAATAACTCATGAATTTACACTACATTTACACTAGTTCCTCCAAAGAGCCTCTAGGGAGCGACTGAGCATTACAAATACTGCCAGGCAATTATAGGAGATGCCAATGCAATGACAATTCCCAAGAAGCATTTTAATGGCCTTTTGCACATATTGTTTTATTATATGTATGACTTTTCTTAGTGACTATTTCTTACTGGCGACACAGTAGTTATATGTGATGAGTTTATCATTCATTAGTTTTATTTTATTTTATTATTTTTTTGGAGGGGGGGCACCGTCATTTGGGGTTTTCCTTCAATTAACTAATCCCATGTGTCTAAACTTTGGAGAAAATCAGATAACACATTATTCACAACTGCTGTGCTAAACTGACCAGCCCATGCACAAAGGCTGCAGCCTTGTCTATTGAATTATAATCCAGAATAAGTACTGTCACACTACCAACACTATTGTTTCTGTTGTTACTTATAATGCTAATAATGGCTGATGTTATCGGACAGTTCTATAAATGAGAAATAAATGAACAAAGACAATACCTTTCTTAAGACATTTTTGGTCTTTTGTTGGCGCCCGTTTTCCATCTGGTTTAGACGTTTCCTAATAATAGTCATATTAGCTGTTATCAAATATACAAACATTTTCTTTAATCATACCCGTTTTTTAGCAGTGCTTTTGTTCTCCCCTCTGTTTGAGTTGCTAGTAGCATTGCTGGCTACAGATGGGAGTTGGTCGTTGGACAGCTTGGCAACATGCTCAGCATCAACTGGAGATGAGGACTGAGAAAAAAACAATGTAAATAGGTATTTATATTTTATGTATACACGCCGTATGTATCCCTATGCATTTATTTAGTCTTATCATTGATATTTACTTTAAATTGCATTTCTTGTCAATGCTGTTGCCAAATACAGTAATCGATAAATACAAGTACAGTGGTACCTCGAGATACGAAATCTTCGGTATACGAAAAACTCATTTTAGCAAAACTTTTCCAAAGCTTTTTCATGCTTCGTATTACGATAAGATATTCATCATACGAAAGAGAATACGTACTTTGATAGATAATTCCCACACGTTTGACTATAAATGTAAACAAACAAAATATACACAACCCCATGCGCATGTACATTAAACAAAAGATGAATCTAACTTACACGGCACAAAGAGCAAGATGAAGTAGCAAGCAATGGCTGCCGAAGTTAGCTTGTCTTTTAGCACTCCTTGTTTGCTATGAACTTGAGTAGTCATGTGATAACATCTGTAGAATGAGCCTAACAAACCAGTTAGCGGACATGACGGCAAATTAAATGTGATGTTTGAGAATAGCTTGCAACGAGTTAGGTGATTTACATGTAAACCGCGATTTATTATACGAAAAATCATGATAAGAAAGCTATTCCGGAACGAATTTAATTTTGTATCTTGAGGCACCACTGTATATACGCTTATACTATACAAATGGATCATTTTTTTTACAATGTTATTAACAACAGAATGGACATACTCTACTGAATTTCTTTTATAACAACTAGTGCTTAAATTCATAGCAATTGTGGTCGCTCACACTGCAATTCATCTAAAAGTGCCTTTACAGCCGTCTATTCGAAAATAATGTTCATGATTTTCAAAATATTTTCTGAAAATACTAATTACATTTTTTCCCAGTATATATTTTAATATCTAAGACTCACACAATAGCATTTTAGTCTCCTCAGAATTCCTTTTTGGGTTCTTTTACAAATGGGGCGCGTTTCCCTCATGATGCCTTTACCATTAATGCCACTGGAGGGAGCATCTTTATACTGCTGCACTACGCCAGCGGGATCTGTAATCTGAAATCAGGCATTTTGTATTCTCACATTAGGAGACAACCAAATACAGTGGTACCTCGACATACGAACGCATTGACATACGATTCTTTCAATAGCCAACGTAAAATTTGACTGACGACTTGCGTCGCGATGTTTACAACAGCATCGCAATTACATTGTTTTCCCACACGTTGGATTTTCTTGTTAGAGAAATCATGGGTCCCAAGAAGGTTACTACTGCAGGTGGTAGTAGTGGTGGAAAAATGGCGAAGTTGATGCTTATCATTGAAATGAAGAAATAAATTATAGAAAAAGATGAGGGTGGTGTGTCTGAGTAAACTGGCTAGACAACACAGCTAACCTTATCGTCTTTTACCTACGACCTCTGTTCACCAGTAATTTAAGGTGACAATAAAAACGCTTTTTTTTTTTTCCCGATATATTGCTATTTGTTATTGTACCAGCAGTATTTATTCTGGATTTATCGTAGGTTTTTGGGCTCTGGAACGGATTAATCGAATTACATTATAATGTATTCTTATGGGGAAATCCCTCTCGACATACGACCATTTCGACATACAAACCAGGTCCTGGAAGGAATTTAATTCGTATGTCGATGTACCACTGTAGATGGGGTTATTTCTGAGGTATGGCACGTATGAATTTGTGAAAGTGGCAGAAGAATTGCATGTGTTTTTTCCTTTAGTATGGATATACAGTGGTGTGCAAAAGTTTGGGCGTCCCTGATAAAATCTAAGATATCCTTCGTAAATCATTGATTGTTTCGAACAAAAATTTCAGTTAAATATAGCATAAAGCAGATGAACACAGTAATATTTATGAAGTGAATGAAGTTCATAGGTAGGTGAAAGTAAACAGAACATTTGTTCATTTATTTGAGTTAATAGGTAACACTTTATTTGACAGCGGTGTGATAAGACCGTAATTATGACATGGGCATTACTGAATGCTCATGACAGATGTCATTAAGTGTCATCCAGCAAATTATGTCACTAACTCCATTTATGTCCAGCTCAGATCTTTTACATCCATTTAAAAATGAGCTAATTTGCCAGAAAACACTAAATGACATCTGTTATAAGCATTCATTATTGCTCATGACAGTGTCATGTTTGTGTCAAGGGTTGCCAAATACCATAACTAGCAACCAGGGCTGGCCCAGGCCATTTGGGGGCCCTAAGCAAAATAATGCAAAGGGGCCCATATTTTTGGCCCAACATTTCGTCACAGTGTACTGTGAAACCCATACATGCAATCCAACCCATACGTCCATATTTTGTATATTAATCAGATTTTGTTGCACTGCATACTTCAAACTTCTCACCCCAAATGATTGTCAGTACTAATAGTACATATCGCCAAACCTTTTTCTAAAAGAGGAAAGAAAAGTTAAGGAAGAACTTTTATTTTTTTAAGCTTGTAAATCAAGTATCAAAACTCACAAAAGTCAAATAAAGCAAACTGTAGTAAACAAAATAGAATATAAATTAAACAATTGCCCAATAGGGGCCCCCTAGTGGTCAGGGGCCCCAAGCAGCTGCATAGTCTGCGTATAGGCTGGGCCGGCCCTGCTAGCAACGAGAAACTGCAATTTCTGGAGAAATTACTCTAGGGATTTGCTGTGTGGAGATACAGATCTTAGCCCCACCCATGTTGGTTTGGGGACATGTCGCAGACAATATCAGGTCACTTCCTGTTGATTTGGGGACATTTGTGGGACACATCCTAGTCATATCAGGTGATTTGGGGACATTTGTGGGACACATCCTAGTCATATCAGGTCATTTGGGGACATTTGTGGCGGTGTGTCCTGGTCATATCAGGTCATTTGGGGATTTTGGGAGACGTGTCCTGTCATATCAGGTCATTTAGGGACATTTGGGGGCGTGTCCTAGTCATATCACTTCATTTGGGGACATTGGGGGAGTGTGTCCTGGTCCTATCAGGTCATTTGGGGACATTGGGGGTGTGTGTCCTGGTCATATCAGGTCATTTGGAGACATTGGGGGGGCGTGTCGTGGTCATATCAGGTCATTTGAGGACATTTGATGGACGTGTCCTGGTCATATAAGGTCTTTTGAGGACAGTTTGCCAAGGCAAAGCCCCAGCTAATTAATGACCAGTGTTGGGCACGTTACTTTAAAAAAGTAATTAGTTACATTACTCACTACTTCTTCCAAAAAGTTACTGAGTTAGTAACTGAATTACTCTATAGTAAAAGTAACTAGTTACCAGGGAAAGTAACTATTTCCGTTACTTTAAAAAGAACTTGTATGTCAAAGAATTTGAAATTTTCTGAGCAGTATTCGTGTCAGTGGAATAGAGAAGAACAGACAGGTAGTTAACTTGTTAGGTGCTTCAGCAGATTTGAATTGCTTACCACAGATGTCGACAAAAGCTTTGCCCCGGGACATAAATTACACATTACATGCAGGTTCTTTCCTTTAATTTCGACAAACTTGAAATAGTGTCTATATCTCCACCTCTTAAAGGACAATTTTTCTTCTGAATGCTCTGCCATCCCGACCCTGTGCATCTGTTTTGCATGTGTGTTTGCCGCACGCGCTGTTCCGTGCTTGTGAAATCACTGGCTCTGATTGGCTTACCACGACACATGACTCTAACCCTCAGCCAATCACAATCACTTCCATCGCATCTTTCGAGGGGCTGCATTTGGTAACACACCAGCAACGTCAACGTCGCGTCAACGATCCCGCCGCGATAACGCACCAGTGACGCTCGGCGTCAATTTCCATAGGACGCGTTTCATGAGCAGCGCGTCTGTGGAGCGGCTCGATCGGTTCACGCGAGGATTGCAAGATCGCGTGAGAATAGCGGGTATTTAAAGGTAATAAAACAACACTTTGCCTTTCAGACCCCGCGTATTGGCCAGCTTTCTTTTTGAAAGAAAGAAGAAAAAAGAAGTCATGTGCTAAAGCAAAAAGCAATCCCAATGACAAAGATTTTAACATGTATTTTACAAAATGAATGCCTCAATCATTTTTTTTCTTAGTAACATTTTTCTAAGCTTTATTGATGTTTTTTCTCAAGTTAAAGCACCACGCAGAAATTAATAAATTTAATTGTGTAGCAGGATTTGTTTATTATTCGTATTAATTACAGGTGTTTTAGATCATTTCAATTTATTTTATTTACATTGCAAGTTACGATTGCATATTATTTTGAAAATCGACCGGATCCACCGTATTTTACACGAGTGACTTCCGGCCTGCCCGATCCTACCTAGTAGTATTGACGCAGGGGGGCCGCTTCTCGCGTCAAAAAACAAACTCTGCTGTTCTTTTCGCGTGCGTCGCGTTTAGCAAATTCTGGAACGCGTCTAACACGCGGACGCACTGCGACTGGTGTGCATTGGCTGATTTGACTTTAACGGCTGCGTTCTGAAGCGTAATCGCGGCGAGATCGTTGACGCGACGTTCACGTTGCTGGTGTGTTACCGGCGTTAGGTAGGCTCGTTTCCCGACAATTCACGTCACCTTCAAAGCGGCTGCCATCCTCAAGATGGAAGCAGAATTATTGCTGGCTGACAGTGGGAGATGTGAACGAGGCTAACATCAGGTGTAGGAAACACAGAAACGTTACCAAACTTTGGAAAGCATTGTCTAATTGAATGAGCAGGGACAAACAGCTTGGGAGTCAGAAGTACGTGCGCTATTCTCGAACCTGAACGCACCCCAAGTCTAGCATGACAAATCAACAGAGCAGGGAGTGGACTCGACACGGGTGGTAGTTCCTTCAATTTATTCAGAGTAAGTAACGCACCGCTTTTGCCCGTCAGTAACGGTAACGGCGGAAAAAGTAATTAGTTAGGTTACCCCGTTACTGAAAAAATAACTGCGTTACGTAACGGCGTTATTTATAACGGCGTTACTCCCAACACTGTTAATGACATAACTGGAACAGTAACTGAAGAAGTAATTAGCACAAAACATGATTTTTGATTGTTATTTACATCTGTAGCGTTGCAATGCATGTTGAACAACAGCAGTGTTGACAGCAGGTGGCAGCAAAGGTTGACAAGGGAGCAGTGATGGGCAAATGAAGCATATTGAAGCAATGAAGCTTTGCAGCCAATTGGGTCTAAGCCTTATGGTGGTTCAATTCAATTCAATTTTATTTGTATAGCCCTAAATCACAACAGATGTCTCAAAGGGCTTTGCAGAGGCAATATGATACACAATTAGAAATGAAGCAACAAAGATGAATAGATACAGTTCAAGTCCTGGGTAGCCCCTATCCTTAAGACCCTCCATGCCGGCAAGGAAAAACTCCAAAAACTCCAGAGTCAATTGGGAGAAAAATGAGAAACCTCGGGGAGTACCACAGTCAGGAGAAATCCACTCCCAGGACGGATAGACAGGAACCCCAGAACTGCTAAGGGGAATTAGCAGGCGAAGTTACAGTCCGTAAAAATGCAGTGAAGTTCATTTGGTTCATTTGGTCTTATGACATCTTATGATGCCGCCCTCAAATAGTGTTATCGGTTGATATCTTTTGGTGTAAATATTCTATAATACAGCGAGTATAGTCCAGTGCGGCTTATCGATGAACAAATGTCGTTTTCGTGTCAAATTTGGTGGGTGGCGGCTAATAGTGAGGTGTGCCTTATAGTGCGAAAATTACGGTACATAGGTGAAGCCAATCATGAGAAAGTGTATTTAAGGTGGCAAATTGTTCTCTTTTTTGCATCATCTCTGAAGAGTGGAACACGGGAGCCTCAAAACAACTGTCAAAAGAAAATATGATTCAACATTATAGTTTAGGAGAAGAATACAGAAAGCTAACGCAGAAACGCTGTCAGTTCCCACTGTGAGGAACATTATATGGAAATTAAAGACCACAGGCACAGTTCAAGTTAAGGTCTGGAGTGGTAGTAAAATCTCGGATAAGCAGAGGTGAAAGATGGTGAGTCAAATTGAACCGACAGACCAGCTCCAAAGACCTACATCATGATCTTGCTGCAGATGGTGTACATTGGTCAACTACTCAGCGACAATCAGTCATTTACATAGAGAAATCTTTTATCAGGGGTACCCAAACTTTTACATACCACTGTATAATGATAAGGCAGATTGAAATAGGTTTAATGAGTAGTTTGAATCATTTGTGCACTTATGAAGCTGTTACAACTCTTATGCAAGTGCATTTCTTTGTGCCACTACCATAGGTACCATGTGTCCAGTTAGTTTTATAAGTTTTATAATGACAACAGTCTGAACCTTAGGCTTTAAGAAATGTAAGACAGTAAATTTGTAAATTCAGTCACACAAGAGATTCCGCGATACTAAAGGGAACCACAGACTTAAAGAGCATAGGACAGGGGGAAAAAAAGTCTTAAATAGCATTATTCTGTGAATTAGAATCATATTTTGAGAAGATTTGACTATATACAACAATTTAGCAAAGCGCAGATGACGAGAAATTAGTCTTTTAATCTGCCGATTAGCCACGCCTACCATTATAGGGCTCTAGCGCAACAGGTGGATGACGTCAGTGGGTGACTGGGCTCATCGGTTTTACTATTCAGCCCATTGAGGGGGAATTATTCAGAACGAAGAAAACGTGACGTCATTGAGGCAATGTCATTGTTTCAGTCTATCTACTCCAATATTTTTACAGGATATTCTTTTTATCGAAGTATTTTCCCCAAAAGCTAAATAAATGGCTTGAGAAGGACCAGTCAGCCTGTCGAGGGGGAACTATTCACAACGAAGAAAATGCGACGAAGAGAGCTGCAAAATGTCATTGTTTCTGTCTCTTTACTTCAATATTTTTACAGGATATTCTTTTTTTCCAAGTATTTTCCCCAATTGCTAAATATATGGCATGGTCATGACAAATAACAGTCTTGTGCTAAATGGAATCAGGACGACATGGCAAAATTACTCCATAATGGTCATAACTGTCAACTTCACCTTTACTGTCGCACCTCCCGAATGATATTTTATGACACCTGAATTGGACGTATGTCATTCTCTTCCCCGGCTTCGGAGAATGTAAACAAACCAAGAGGCGTGACAGCTAGCCGACATGCTAACCCGAACCGAGTGATGTTTCAAAGTCTTCGAAGCGGAAAATCACACATAACTAGCCCGGATTATTTGACATGACGACTGGTTTGTCGATTGTCTTTGCGGATCGGCAAACCGCCCGGCGGAGAGCAATTTACAGTTCATTCCCCGGAGGAGGGCGGCTGCAGTTGTTGTGCAGCTAATGTGCATGAGGAGAGCTTTTTATATGCCTATCAATGATCAAACTAAGTAGTCCTTTATTTAAAGAAAGTTTGTAGTGTATACTTTGTAATCGCTGTATTCGTATTGGACATAATACAAAACAAGATGTTAACTCACTTCCTCGTAAGTCCGATGGTCCAACAGTAGTAGGGCTTGTTTTGGCCAATATCCACGGTGAATGGGAACATTTTGAAACTCCAAAAAGGCGCACACGCCTCTCCCTCATAAAGCAAGATTTTTCTGCAGCCGTTTGGCTGGCGTGATGTGAAAAATAAACATATTAATCCGCAAAATCAGCTGAATCCTTAGTCCTCATTCACAACAGTACGGCTGTTTAGTGAAGAGGACGCCTTCACCCGTACACATCACAGCGCCCTCCTCCTCAATGCAAGAATGAAGCCGGAAGTCACTCATTTTCATGGTGCGGGATTCAAAAAACTAAATAAATATAGCGATCGCTTCCACACACATCCAAGCGGTCCATATCATTCAGGAGCATAAAATACCACGCGTATTATGAAATAAACATGCTTTTTCCTGTCACATGCACTATAAAAGCTTAAAGGATCTAATCAGCCACAAATTTTCTCTTTGATATTAATATTCTTTATACAGTGGGGCAAATAAGTATTTCGTCAACCTACAATTGTGCAAGTTCTCCTACATGAAAAGATTAGAGGCCTGTAATTGTCAACATGCGTAAACCTCAACCATGAGAGACAGAATGTGGAAGAAAAAAAAACAACTGAAAATTACATTGTTTGATTTTTAAAGAATTTATTTCCAAACTAGAGTGGAAAATTAGTATTTGGTCACCTACAAACAAGCAAGATTTCTGGCTGTCAAAGAGGTCTAACTTCTTCTAACGAGGTCTAACGAGGCTCCACTTGTTACCTGTATTAATGGCACCTGTTTTAACTCATTATTAGTATAAAAGACACCTGTCCACAATCTCAGTCAGTCACACTCCAAACTTCACTATGGCCAAGACCAAATAGCTGTCGAAGGACATCAGAGACAAAATTGTAGACCTGCACCAGGCTAGGAATACTGAATCTGGAAGAGGTAAAACGCTTGGTGTAAAGAAATGAACTATGGGAGCAATTATTAGAAAATGGAAGACATACAAGACCACTGATAATCTCCCTCGATCTGGGGCTCCATGCAAGATCTCACCCCATGGCGTCAAAATGATAACAACAATTGTGAGCAAAAATCCCAGAACGACATGGGGGGACTTAGTGAATGGCCTACAGAGAGCTGGGACCACAGTAACAAAGGCTACTATCACTAACACAATTCGCCGCCAGGGACTCAAATCCTGCACTGCCAGACGTGTCCCCCTGCTGAAGCCAGTACACATCCAGGCCCGTCTGCGGTTCGCTAGAGAGCATTTGAATGATACAGAAGAGGACTGGGAGAATGTGTTATGGTCAGATTAAACCAAAATAGAACTTTTTGGTAGAAACACAGGTTCTCGTGTTTGGAGGAGAAAGAATACTGAATTGCATCCGAAGAACACCATACACACTGTGAAGCATGGGGTTGGAAACATCATGCTTTGGGGCTGTTTTTCTGCAAAGGGACCAGGACGACTGATCTGTGTAAAGGAAAGAATGAATGGGGCCATGTATCGAGAGATTTTGAGTGAAAATCTCCTTCCATCAGCAAGGGCATTGAAGATAAGACGTGGCTGGGTCTTTCAGCATGATAATGATCCCAAACACACAGCCAGGGCAATAAAGGATTTGCTTCGTGAGAAGCATTTCAAGGTCCTGGAGTGGCCTAGCCAGTCTCCAGATCTCAACCCCATAGAAAATCTGTGGAGGGAGTTGAAAGTCCGTGTTGCCCAACGACAGCCCCAAAACATCACTGCTCTAGAGGAGATCTGCATGGAGGAATGGGCCAGAATACCAGCAACAGTGTGTGAAAAGCTTGTGAAGAGTTACAGAAAACGTTTGGCCTCCGTTATTACCAACAGAGGGTACATAGCAAAGTATTGAGATGAACTTTTGGTATTGACCAAATACATATTTTCCACCATGATTTGCAAATAAATTCTTTAAAAATCAAACTGTGATTTTCTGTTTTTTTTCCCCCACATTCTGTCTCTCATGGTTGAGGTTTACCCATGTTGACAATTGTGAACATGTGATCAAAACGGACATTTTGGTCTTATTTTCACTCATAGTATTTGGAGGAAGAATAATATTGAGTTCCATCCCAAGAACACCATCCCAACTGTGAAGCATGGGGGTGGTAGCATCGTTCTTTGGGGGTGTTTTTCTGCACATGGGACTGGACGACTGCACTGTATTAAGAAGAGGATGACCAGGGCCATGTATGTATTGTGAGATTTTGGGGAATAACCTTCTTCTTCCCTCAGTTAGAGCATTGAAAATGGGTCGTGACTGGGTCTTCCAACATGACAATGGCCAGAAGCAGACAGCCTGAATAACCAAGGAATGGCTTCGTAAAAAGCATATCTAGGTTCTGGAGGGGCCTAGCCAGTCTCCAAACCCATACCCAATAGAAAATCTTTGGAGGAAGCTCAAACTCCATGTTTCTCAGTGACAGTCCAGAAACCTGATTAATCTAGAGTGCGGAGGATTGGTGCAAAATTACAGGAAACGTCTGACCTCTTTAATTGTAAACAAAGGCTACTGTACCGAGTAATGATATTGATTTTTGTCAGGTGTTCAAATACGTATTTGCAGCAGTAATTTAAATAAATTGTTAAAAATTCATATACTGGGATTTCTGGATTTTTTTTTTAGATTGTCTCTCACAGTGGACAAGCACCTACCATGAAAATTTAAACCCGCCCATCATTTCTAAGTGGGAGAACTTGCAAAATAGCAGGGTGTTGTGGTGTAAAGTTTGTGGTGTAACTTGTTTATTTGGCCCCTTTTGGATAACAAGAGTCCAACTGAATGTAACAGAGTGCTTATTCATCGCCACAAAAGCTTCGGGAGCAACATCTGATAAAGGCGCAAAATCTGAGAACATCAGCAGGACGATCATCGATCTGGAAAGCACTTTTACGTGACAAAAATCTGATGATTGATGACCCGGTTCCGATCGAACAAGGTGGCACTCTCTCTGGAGGTGGAGCCCATTAGACGTCTCTGTTGAGGCAAACTGCATCAAACTTTTTATGTGCTGTAATGCACGGGCAAGTTGCAAAAATAATCAAACTGCTGCATTTCACTGTATATCCTAATCAGAGTCGGAGAATGTTTGCTGTCACTGTCACTAGACAAACTTGCCACATGAACATTCCAGGTTTTGTACTACTCTCGTATCGTCTCATCTTGTCTTTCATGTTTATTTTCCTTTTTCTTCTCGTTTTGTGAAAAATCGGCAGTGTTGTCTTGCTCATTAAAGTTCCTCTCGGGTTCAAATTGAAAGGGCTGAACAGATGACATGTTTATTAGATGGTTTATTAGATTAGATTAGTTATGTTTATGTCGCTCGTGCATAGACTTTATAATGATATTGACGGGACACAGGTTACGGGGCCGATCAATAGGGGGCCTGCATTGTTGGCGTGGCAGAAGCTGACCGAGTGGAATCACAGACGAAGCTTTTTACGTTGAAAATTCTTGTGAATAAATGCTTAAATCCCTGAATTCCCTATAGATATGGACGTAAGACAGTCTCGATTCTTGGTCATAAGCAAAAAAAAAAAAAACGTGCACTTAGCATTTATTTTTCGTAAATATGTGGAAGAATGATGCTAGTCTGTTAGACAATGTGTAAACAGAGCTTTTCTGTTGAAAATTCTTCTGAATAAATGCTTTAAATCCCTGAATTCTTTATAGATATGGATGTAAGACAGTATCGATTCTTGGTTGCAAGCAAAGAAAAAATACTTGCAGTTAGCATTTATTTTACGTGAATATGTCGAAGTACGATGCTAGTCTGTTAGTCAATGTTGCGGCCGCCATATGTAAACAGAGCTTTTCCTGGTGGAAATTCTTGTAAATAAATGCTTAGATCGCTGAATTCTTTATCGATTTGACACAGTCTCGATTCCTGGTTAAAAGCAAAAAAATCATGCAGTTAGCATTTACTTTACGTAAATATGTCGAAGTACGATGCTAGTCTGTTAGTCAATGTGGTGGCCGCCATATGTAAACAGAGCTTTGCCGGTGAAAATTATTATAAATAAATGCTTCCCTGAATTCTTTATACATATGGACGTAAGAGTCTTGATTCTTGGTTAAAAGCAGAAAAAAAACCATGCACTTAGCATTGATTTTACGTAAATACAGGGTGACCCAAAAAAAAGTTTACACTCAGTTGACTGCTTGTTTAAAAGCCACTGAAACATATCTAAATAGGTTGTCATGCTTAAGTGATACATTAAGGTCACTCAATGCAGCTGGTAATCTCTCGTCTCTACAATTCCTGTGCTTCTGCTGAAAATGAAGAAAACTTTAGCTGTACCTGAATTGCTGCGTGCCGGTCTGACACCTACTGAGATTGCAGCAAATCTGAGAATATCCAGATGTGCAGTCTAAAAAGTTAAAAAGAAGCTGAAAGATACTGGAACAGCCTCACAAAAACCTGGGTCTGGAAGTGCCGATCTGTGCGGACCAAAAAGTTGATTGACAAGGTGATATGTGGCCACCCCAGAGTCCAGATCTCAATCCCCTGGATTATAGCATATGGGCAACTGTGGAGGACAGTGCCTGTAAGAAGCCACAAACTTCTGTGGCAGCCTTGGAGAGGGCCATTGTTAGATCTTGGGAAAAGATGACAGCATCCTACATAAAGAAGACCTGTCAAGCGTTCCGCAGGCGCCTGGAGGCTGTTGTGACACTTAAGGGAGGACACATTGAAAAATAGAGTGTACTGTACATGTTCTTTACAATAATGTATAATTTGTGATTCAATTCTAATTCTAAGATGAATAAACATGGCATTTAAGTTGTATTATGGCAGTGTAAACTTTTTTTTGGGTCACCCTGTATGTCGAAGAATGATGCTAGCCTGTTAGACTATGTGGCGGCAGCCTTACAACAAAGAGCTTTTTACGTTGAAAATTCGTGTGGAAAAATAAAAAATATAAAATTACCTTGAATCCTCTAACAAATCACTCCTGGGACAATCCTTCCGTTTGTATGCGGTACATTTTTAGTACTTTTTCAATATAAATGCGGGGTTGGATCGCTGCATGTGTTGCTGCGACCGACGGTAAATAACTGAAGTGGATTGTGGGATGGCCCCCTACTTGAAGGCGTGGTGCAGTGAAGGTCGAATCTGACCCGTCAATATTATCAAGAAGTCTATGGCTAGTGGAAGCCTGGCAGTGCAACCTATTGACGTCACCACCCACAGTCAACAACAATGGGGACCTACTAGTTAAACTAATTTTTTTCAAATTTTATAAAAACAAAAACATCACAAAGGGTTTTAATATCAAATTATTATAACTCATACTAATATTTACCTTTTAAGAACTACAAGTCTTTCTATCCCTGGTTCCCTTTAAAAATAGTGGAACATTTTGGTGGAGCGCTCTCATCCCTAAAGCAAGAGTCGCATTGAAACTTACAGAATGCATTTTCTCTAGAAGCAATTTCCTCCTTTGCACAATTTCTTCATGAGTAAGGACAACCTCACCAAAAACCTGATGAATTCAGACAGTCATTCAAGCTCCTGATTCAGCATAAACAGGTTAAAACAACTTATCTCATGTCAATAACAACTACCGTGGCCAACTGTGTCGCTCCCGAATCTCCAATGTGATTGTTGGATAATGAGAGGAAAAGCAAAGTCCGATTGAACCGAAGGCCCTGAGAGGACAAAAACGGGACGTGAAAAGACCTCGTCACGATTTGACGATGTACTGTACACGCATTTCATTGTGGCTTGTTACCTTTGCGATATGTCCGGCACCTACATCGCCGATATGGTTGAACGAGAGGTTTAGTGAGATGAGGTTGCGGTTTGCAGATTTGCTGGTGGAAAGACCTGCCCCGAGAAGACGGGCGCCTTCATCTTCGATTTGGTTGTTGCGCAGGTTCAAGTGAGTGAGGCTTGAAACAAAGAAATACGTAGAAATCAAATATCGGTTCTATTTAGCACATGAGTCTAAACATGTCAGGATTGTTTTCGAGAATTACTCACGCATTTCCTTCTGAAAAAAGAAGGTGGTGGTTATGATCTAAGAGAGGATTGCCCTCTAGTGTAATAACCCTATCGAAAAAAATAGTACAGTACCAATTATTTACTTTCGAAACAGGGACATACAAGCAAAAATAGTAAAAGAATGACTTACTTACCTAAGGCTGTTACAAAAACATATTGCATTTCCGAGGTTGATGACCATTGAATCCGTCAATCCAGCTTGCCAGAAACTGCACAGTGGTTGATAATGTCACACAGATAGTTGACAGTTGGTATGATAAAAACTAGAGTTGTCCGATAATATCGGCCAATAAAAGCATTTAAAATAATATGAGAAAATGTTTGCCGGGTTATAAATTAATGTATAAGCCTGCAGGCTTTGTGCATGGGTTGGTCACAGTTTAGCACAGCGGCTGTGCTTAGAGTGACCTCTAGATGTCTCCAGACTAAGATGCTTAGGATTTAATATCCTTAACACTAATGGTGCGCAAATAAAATGAAAAATAATGAATTATATACTCATCACATATAACTAATGTGTTACCAAAAAGAAATAGTCAATCAGAAAAGTAATAAAACACATGTTTATCAGCGGTGAAATGTGACAAAGTCAAAGTACTTCGTTACTGTACTTAAGTAAATTTGTGTGTATTTGTACTTTACTTGAGTACAAATATGAAGTAGTAATTTTTACTTGTACCTTACTGCATTTTACAGCAGGTATCTGTACTTTTTACTCCACTACTTTTAAAATTGTCGCATGCATACAGTTCTTTTGTTTGTTTTCTTTTTTTCTCATTGTGAATTGACAGTTTCGTTATCATGCCTCTGGCAAAATCTATAAGGCCCATGCAACTATACCGTAACTGAGCACTAGAGGCAGTAACCCAAGTACAAGCAAGATTAGGCAGGTGAACAAGGTAATGACTAGGGCTGTCAAACGACTGAAATTTTTTATCGAGTTAATTACAGCTTAAAAATTAATTAATCGTAATTAATCGCAATTCAAAACGTATAAAATAGGCCATATCTTTCTGTAAATTATTGTTGGAATGGAAAGATAAGACACAAGAGGGATATATACATTCAACATACGGTACATAAGTACTGTATTTGTTTATTATAACAATAAATCAACAAGATGGCATTAACATTATTAACATTCTGTTAAAGCGATCCATGGATAGAAAGACTTGTAGTTCTTAACAGATAAATGTTAGTACAAGTTAAAGAAATGTTATAATAAAACCCTTCTTAATGTTTTCCTTTGAATAAAATTCGTAAAATTTTCAATCAAAATATAAACTAGTAGCTCGCCATTGTTGATGTCAATAATTACACACTGCTCATGGTGCTGAAACCCATCAAATCAGTCGCACCCAAGCGCCAGCAGAGGGCGACATAAAACAAAAAAACACAAGTAACAAGTGGACATTACACTGTGCTGTCATTTTAATCTTTGAGCGGGGCATGTGCGTTAAATGCGTCAAATATTTTAACGTGATTAATTCAAAAAATTAATTAACGCCCGTTAACGCGATAATTTTGACAGCCCTAGTAATGACCAATACAAACCACCAAACTATTGTACAGTACGAGGCGGTATGCACCTGATAGTTGCTTGCGATCCGGGTTAGAGCAAGATCTTATTTGGAAATCTTTGAAAAGTGTAACATTTATCATTATTAAAGCATCCAGTGGGGCATCACACTCAAAAAAATGAATCAGGCAGGTTGTAAAGTTTACTAAAAGACAGTGTGCATTTTCAGCAAGAAACCATCATGTTTCCAAGGTGAGCATGATTGAATCATGCAGTCTCCACATAAACATGAACAGTGAATGAGGAGCTTGATTAGATATTGTTGATGCAACATAATATTAATGTGTCTTTCCAACTAATTGCAATATTCTCGTGATTTCTCGCGAGATTTAAAAGTAGGATTGCCAACTCCCTGAAAAAGTAAGGGACACCTCATTGGTACCGTCACCATTGAATTATTATTTTGTATGTGAAAAGAGATTTTTTTATTAGATGGGACTTTGAAAGGCAAAGGCCCAGCTAGTAAAATTCCTCAACTTTATTTTTATATCTTTCTTTCATAATCTTATTATCCACATTTTTCAGTGCAGTGGAGACTCCAAACCGTTTGACCTTTTAAATATCAAAATGACCGGAATTCCATTCATTTTAAATGGCAAACATTTTCCCTTCATTTTCTATGACAGGAAAACATAGGTGGTTGTGGTTTTTGACCACTTACCATTACAGCCCATTGACATTGAAGTGGCGCCTAAGTAAGTCAATACCACTGACAGCTATGTACGTCCTTGCCATTGACTATCATGAATGTCGCTACTATTGATGCCAATGTACTGGATTCCATTGAGGCATATATAAATTGATGCCACTGACGGTCATTTACGTTAAAATTAGGGCTGTCAAACGATTAAAATTTTTAATCGGGTTAATCACAGCTTAGAAATTAATTCATCGTAATTAATCGCAATTCAAACCATCTCTAAAATATGCCATATTTTTCTGTAAATTATTGTTGCAATGGAAAGATAAGACAAGACAGATATATACAATACATTCAACATACCGTACATAGGTACTGTATTTGTTTATTATAACAATAAATCCACAAGATTGCATTAACATTATTAACATTCTTTCTGTGAAAGGGATCCACGGATAGATTCTTAAAGGATAAATGTGAGTTTGTATATTTTGACTAAATATTGCCATCTAGTGTATGTGTTGAGCTTTCAGTAAATGATAATGTAGTGACAAAACTGTTCTGCCCAAATGCATGATGGGAAGTGGGTAACCATGACTGTATGTGGCGGCTGCAAATAATATGTCTTCTCTGTGTTGTGTACAATGTAGGGTGTTAAGAAAAAGATCAACTCCTGTCACTCTTCCCCATGTTGCTCGCCTCAATAGTTATTGTGGAAGAGATGTCAAAGCTTTACGCAATTAAAAGCACGGTCAAAATGAATGCCTGTATCCACTCAAGTCACCTGGCTCTGCCTCTTAGCTCTGTATATACATAGAACGTCGCCATTGTAGTCTATCTGCAGCAATGCGTGAGTGGGTAGTTCCGTGCATCCGTTAAATGTTTTAACGTGATTAATTTTTAAAATTTATTACCGCCCGTTAACGCGATACATTTGGCAGCCTTAGTTGTGCCTTATATTGGCTCAACATGTGTGCTTTATGTTAAGAGAACACAATCACTGAATACTGAAGGAAAGCAATTTAATCAGGTGCAAATTATGTATTTCTTTAATGTCAGTTCAACATGTATTTTGAGGTGAACATGAGTGCCTTATGTTGGCTCAACAAGAGTGCTTTATGTTCGCGCAACATGAGTGCCTAATATTGGCTAGACGTGTGCTTTATGTTAAAAGGACACAATTTCTAAATGCTGAAGGAAAGCAATATTATCAGGTGCAAATTCTTTCCATAATTTTTTATGTCAGTTCAACACCCCATTTTTTTGAGTGTATAATTAACAATGCAACCCCTTGCAAAAAGTATGGAATCACCAGTCTCGGACGAGCACCAACTCAGACATTTTATTATGTAGACCAAACTCAGATAAAAAGCTTAAAAAAATAATGAATTAGTTCAAAAGTGTAACTCCTTGGCATTCAGAAACACTAAAAGAAATGAATAAAAAACATCATGGTGGTCAGTAAATGTTAGTGCAGGGAAATACATATAGAATCACTCCATTCTGAAGAAAAATATATGGAATCACTCCATTTTGAGTAGAAAATATAAATAAAAGACCCAGTCAATTTCCTTTCCTTAACTGGGACCCTGCCTCAGATTAGATCTGCGATCTTGCACTTTTGAACTAATTCATTATTTTTTGAAGCTTTTTATCTGAGTTTGTTCTACGTAATAAAATGTCTGAGTGAGTGCTCGTCTGACACAATTGATTCCATACTTTTTGCTAGGGATTGTAGTATGTTAAGTCCACGACCGCATAGATCAGTATCGGATTTTTGGAGCTGGACAACATCGGCATATCGGTTAAAAAGTCATTTTCGGACAACTCTATCAAAAATGCTTATATCCACAGCATTTCATGACTTACCAAATGCTGTTAAGCATAGACATCGAAGAAATCATCTTGCACAGCACTCGGATGATGGGTTCATCTACTGTCCATCCTGTGAACAACCATTGCGACGGTAATTACATTTCTATTAGAAGGCCTGTTCTCTTTCAGATCCATCGCTATCTCATTTTTTATTTTTATTTTACTTTGCCTGAAAATGTAACATTTGCAATGGATTAAAAAATTCTTTTTCAAGGGAATCCTGGCCTCATCTCATCTACGGTATTTTCATACTTTGAATGGGCTTGTGTGTCTAATATAGAAGTCAGCGTGATTACAATGCCTCGTATACTTGTTAAAACAATAAGATAGAAAATACATGTATGTCAGCCAATTGAACCGGACAACTGAGTCCAAGGCAATGACGTGATACATCAGACTCGGTTAACTGCAGCAGCTGGGGAAGCGCCATGGAATAAATAAATGATAAATATCGGTGGAAACCAATGACGCTACACAACCACATGATTATGTTTGTTGTTAACACTTGTGTATGTAAACTGACTTTGGTAGATTGTTTTCTTCTTGGATATGAGATGCGTGTGTGGCAACCTGGAAGGTTGTTTTTTTTTTTACATAGAGTTTTGACCGTTGCCGTCATTTTTTCGGGATCAAATCACCATATACCGGAAATATGTTCCGGCCCCAAATCATATACCGGAATGGTGTTCCAGACTGTTCCGGCCCACTTTCACCCCTGGTCCTGAGACTGAAGGTTCTGACTCCCAGTGTTTTTTGAGTGAGCTAATTCCCCATGTAAGATGGAAGCAGGTTGCCTGGCTCTGCCAGATTATTCTCCCTGTATTTTTCAAACACTGAGAGAAATAGTCTGGGAACCATCCCATTAACGGCCTCTCGAGCAGGTACAAAATCAATCGACAAATAAGATTCGTTTATTTGCGTGACGTGTTTGTCATATCTGTATGCCTTCTCAGTTCTTTTTTCATTCCAGCATCTGATTCAGCTGGATGGGCGGGGCCGTTGCAACACACCTGTGGCGCATTTGGAGCGCTCATTATTTAAGGACTCCGGCCACAGTCTGCGAGTGTCGGACTATTGCTTGTTTGCTTGCTACTTGCATTGCTTACCGCCTGTGTGTTCATCGTCAGCCTTCGAGTTTCCCGACGTTCTACGGTCGTATTTTGGTTTGGTCATCTTTACACTAGTGCTCTTTTGGGTTTGGTAGTTAGATTCTTGTACTGTTATATTCATGCATTTTTCGCGTGCTCCCTTTGTTGTACTGTATTATTATACTCGCGTTTATTGGCGTGCTCTCTCAGTTTGTTATATCCGCATTTTTCGCGTGCTCCCTTTGTTGTACTTTATTATTACACTCGCGTTTATTGGCGTGCTCTCTCAGTTTGTTAAACCCGCATTTTTGGCGTGCTCCTTTTGTTGTACTTATTAAATACAAACGTTCTCTATTTCTGTTTCTTGGTCTGTGATTTGGATCCGCCTCAACGGCTTGCCGTTCACAACAGAATAGTCCGACCATATGGATCCCACAGACTCGGAAGGTATTCGACATGTGCTCGCGGAACACGGGCATATGATCAGCAGGAATGATCAGTCATTGCGTGCATTAGTGAATGTGATCGGCTCGCTAACTACAAGAATTGAGAATATGACGTCACCTGTACAGCCCGTTGACGCTGCCGCGGCGCCCGATCTATCCACCCCGTCTCCAGTGGGCTCGCCGGCGGCTTTTCGGGAGCCGTTGTTGCCACACCCCCATCGTTATGAGGGAGAGGCAGGTGCTTGCCAACTATTTTTGCACCAGTGCTCCCTTGTGTTCGACCAACAACCTCAAACGTTTGCGAGTGATAGATCCCGTGTAGCGTATGCAATGAGCCTCCTTGCCGGTAAAGCTGCAACATGGGCCATGGCGGTAAGCAACTCAAGACCCGCGATCCGTCATTCATTTGAAACTTTTAAGACTGAGCTCGTGAGAGTTTTCGATCATCCGGTTAAAGGCAAGGAGGCAGCCAGCCGCCTGCTGGATTTTTCCCAAGGCGATCTGACCGTAGCGGATTACTCTATTCAGTTTCGCATTTTGGCCGCGGAGTGCGGTTTTGAGGAAGCAGCGCTGTGTGGTATTTTTCGGCGCGGGCTGTCTTCGGCGGTTAAAGACGAGTTGGCGGCCCGGGATGACTCATCGAATCTGCAGGAGCTGATTGAGTTGTCCGTAAATTTGGGTCATCGTCTAAAAGAGCGTGAGAGAGAGAGAGCTGCGGAGCATCGGGAACGTCGCGGGTCAACGCCGCATAGCAGCCCGACGGCGGCCGGTCCGGACGGCTTCATCAAACCACCGTTGGTCTCTACGTCGACACGTAGGCCGGTACCGACGGGGAAGGAGCCAATGCAACTCGGCGGCGGACATCTTTCTGCGGCGGAGCGACGAAGACGGATGATGGCAGGCTTGTGTCTGTTTTGTGGCTTGCCGGGGCACCGTGTCGCCGCTTGTGACGCCGCCCCTTCGCATCGACTGGAATCTTCGTTGCCTGGGGCTCCCCTCGCCCGAGGGGGTACTAGTACGAGGTTCGTACAAGACAGCAATCCCTCAAGTGAGTTGCCTTTGGACGAGTTGAAGGAACAAAGAGACTCCCAAGGTGTGGTGAGACTGCAATTGCCGGGAGAAGTGTCGCACGGTGGGGTTCACTTTAGTTTTACTGCTCTAATTGATTCAGGGGCAGATGACTGTTTTATAGACCAGAGTGTTGTTGACGCGCTTAAATGTCCTTTAATAAGACTCGCTAGGCCCAAAAGGGTTTTAGACCTCAATGGGCGCCCTCTGGCGGACGTGAAGTTTATTACGCCCCCGCTCAAATTAAAGTTGTCTGGGAATCATTTTGAGGCCCGTAGCTTCTGGGTTATGCCGTGCAAATCGGCTCCGGTCGTGCTGGGACTCTCCTGGTTGAAAGTGCATAATCCTAATATTGACTGGGCGAAGACTCAAATAGTTGCTTGGAGTACGTTCTGTTATGCGCACTGTTTACGTTCGGCGTGTCTACTTCCCGGTCAAGAAAAAACTGCTACCGAGCCTGCTAATTTGAAAAATGTTCCCGCCGAGTATCATGATCTCCAGCGTGTATTCAGTAAAGAGCAGGCTGGTACCCTGCCCCCGCACCGTCCTTACGACTGTGCCATTGATCTGCTGCCCAATGCACCGTTGCCCAGTTCGCGATTATACAAGGTCTCTAGACCGGAGCAGGAAGCTATGAGGGAATACATCTCCTCTTCCTTGGCTTCGGGCCTTATTCGCCCTTCGTCCTCTCCTTTGGGGGCGGGGTTTTTCTTCATTGGCAAAAAAGATGGGGGACTTAGACCGTGCATCGACTACCGGGGTCTCAACGAGATTACTGTTAAAAATAAATACCCGTTACCGTTGTTGGATTCGGCTT
Organism: Corythoichthys intestinalis; assembly: GCF_030265065.1. Taxonomy (NCBI): domain Eukaryota; kingdom Metazoa; phylum Chordata; class Actinopteri; order Syngnathiformes; family Syngnathidae; genus Corythoichthys; species Corythoichthys intestinalis. The sequence goes on from NC_080416.1 coordinate 31,762,709, forward strand.
TCGCGCCGCTAAAATCTGCCACCATTTTCACCAAATTAGACTTGCGCAGCGCTTACCACTTGGTCAGGATTCGTGAAGGAGACGAGTGGAAAACCGCATTTAAAACCCCGCTTGGGCATTTTGAATACTTGGTCATGCCTTTCGGTCTGACAAATGCGCCCGCAGTGTTTCAGAGCCTCATTAATGACGTATTGCGGGACATGCTAAATGTGTTCTGTTTTGTTTATTTGGATGACATCTTAATTTTCTCCAGAAGCTTGCAAGAACATCGCCAACATGTCCGGATAGTTCTGCGAAGACTGTTGGAAAACCGGTTGTTTGTTAAGGCCGAGAAGTGTGAGTTTCACCGTGAGTCAATGCAGTTTCTCGGTTTTGTTGTGGAAAAAGGGCAGCTAAGGCCTGATCCAGCAAAAATTCAGGCGGTGGCAGAGTGGCCCACCCCCACCTCACGTAAACAATTACAACGTTTCCTCGGGTTTGCTAACTTTTACAGGCGATTTATCCGCAATTATAGTATGAGGGCCGAGCCCCTTACCAGGTTGACCTCTAACAAGCGACCATTTGTGTGGTCCTCTGTGGCAGAGGCCGCATTTGTAAGCCTTAAACGAGCGTTCACAAACTCACCTGTCCTTGTTCATGCTGACTCAGATCTCCCTTTTGTGGTCGAGGTTGACGCATCGAGTTCCGGAGTGGGGGCCATCCTTTCCCAGAGGTCTGCAGTCGACCAGAGGCTGCACCCCTGTGCATTCTACTCCCGCCGCCTCAGCCCGGCCGAGGCGAATTATGATGTTGGCAACAGGGAGCTGCTCGCTATAGTCCAGGCATTGCAGGAATGGAGACACTGGTTGGAGGGCACTGAGGTACCGTTCCAGATATACACAGACCATAAGAACTTGGAATACCTTCGTGCAGCCAAGCGCCTCAACTCTCGCCAGGCCCGCTGGGCATTGTTCCTGACCCGTTTCAACTTCCAGATTACCTACCGTCCAGGGTCAAGGAACGGGAAGCCCGATGCGCTGTCAAGGCTCCATGAGGCAGCGGAGGAGGGGTCTTCAGAGGAGTCTATTGTTCCCGAGAATCTGATCGTTGGCGCCCTACGTTGGGAAGTAGAGCGTCTTGTGGAAGAAGCCTTACGAGGGGTTAGGGTACCTGGGGGCTGCCCTGCCGGCAAGTTGTTCGTCCCAGTTGCTCAGCGCGCAGGAGTGCTGAAGTGGGGCCACTCCTCGAAGTTTGCCTGCCACCCGGGTGTGTCCCGCACATTCTTCCTCGTTTCCCAGCGGTTTTGGTGGCCAGGCATGCGCAAGGACGTCACTGACTATGTCTCTGCTTGTTCCGTCTGTGCTCGGGGCAAGCCAGTCCATCGTGCTCCAGCGGGCTTACTCCATCCGTTACCTGTTCCAACTCGCCCCTGGTCACATGTTGCGCTCGATTTCGTCACTGGTCTTCCACGATCCAGGGGTTGTTCGGTCATCTTGACGGTGGTGGACCGGTTTTCCAAGATGGCGCATTTCGTCGCACTTCCCAAGTTGCCTTCAGCCCTGGAGACCGCTGACCTGCTGGTGACACATGTTTTTCGGGCTCATGGCATCCCGTGCGACCTAGTCTCTGATAGAGGGCCCCAGTTTGTCTCACAGGTCTGGGGAGCGTTCTGCAAGGCTTTGGGGGCCACCTCAAGCAAATCTTCGGGTTACCACCCACAATCCAATGGGCAGACGGAACGGGTCAACCAGGAGCTAGAGGCCGCCCTCCGTTGTGTTTGTGAACTGCATCCGGCCTCCTGGTCATCGCACCTCCCATGGGTGGAGTATGCGCGCAACACCCTTGTTTCCTCTGCTACTGGGAGGTCACCTTTCATGACCGCATATGGGTACCAGCCTCCACTGTTTCCTTCCCAAGAAGCCGAAGTCATCGTGCCATCTGTCCAGGTGCACCTGCGGAGGGCCCATAGGGTCTGGAGGGACGCAAGGGCTGCACTAGTCCGCACGGCGGCCCGCAACCGGCAGATAGCTGATCGCCACCGACGGCCCGCTCCAGTCTATCGCCCAGGCCAGATGGTCTGGCTGTCAACGCGGGATTTACACCTGGCTGGGACTTCTAAGAAACTGGGCCCTCGGTTCGTGGGTCCTTTTGCTGTTGATGCTGTGGTGAACCCTGTGACTGTAAGGCTGAAGCTTCCCAGCTCGATGAAGGTTCACCCAGTTTTCCACGTCTCTCTCTGCTCAAGCCAGTCTCCACCTGTCCCCTGAACCCTCCGCCAGTGCCTCCTCCTGCTCCTCGCGTAATCGACGGTGGGCCGGTGTACACGGTACGTGCCATTCTCGACTCAAGGAGGAGGGGTAGGGGGGTGCAGTACCTGGTCGACTGGGAAGGTTATGGCCCTGAGGAACGCCAATGGGTCCCCCGCTCCTGGATCCTCGATCCGTCGCTGCTGCGGGATTTCCACTCTCGTCATCCCACGAAACCAGGTGGTCCGCCAGGGGGCGTCCGTTGAGGGGGGGGTTCTGTCATATCTGTATGCCTTCTCAGTTCTTTTTTCATTCCAGCATCTGATTCAGCTGGATGGGCGGGGCCGTTGCAACACACCTGTGGCGCATTTGGAGCGCTCATTATTTAAGGACTCCGGCCACAGTCTGCGAGTGTCGGACTATTGCTTGTTTGCTTGCTACTTGCCTTGCTTACCGCCTGTGTGTTCATCGTCAGCCTTCGAGTTTCCCGACGTTCTACGGTCGTATTTTGGTTTGGTCATCTTTACACTAGTGCTCTTTTGGGCTTGGTAGTTAGATTCTTGTACTGTTATATTCATGCATTTTTCGCGTGCTCCCTTTGTTGTACTGTATTATTATACTCGCGTTTATTGGCGTGCTCTCTCAGTTTGTTATATCCGCATTTTTCGCGTGCTCCCTTTGTTGTACTTTATTATTACACTCGCGTTTATTGGCGTGCTCTCTCAGTTTGTTAAACCCGCATTTTTGGCGTGCTCCTTTTGTTGTACTTATTAAATACAAACGTTCTCTATTTCTGTTTCTTGGTCTGTGATTTGGATCCGCCTCAACGGCTTGCCGTTCACAACAGTGTTCTTAACGAGCAACATCACTCTTGCGCATCGAAAGTCGTTTCCACAACACAGATGGTCAACGGGAGAGCCGAGAATATGTTCCAATCCACGGTAAAATCAGTTTTAAATTACCAAAAAACACATCGACACGAGTCATTGACAACAGTCTGTCTCGCGCTAGCCATGTTGAATAAACTCCGCTCTCTTCATATGTTTACTTCTGCGCGCAAGTCCCTCGTCCTTCCCTCGTCAGTTTACTAACGTCACGTCTGCCCGTCGCTGATTGGTCCACTCCGCTGTCTGTTTGCTGTGGATCTGGAATCAATCTGGAAATTGTATCCGCTGGAATGGTGGCCAGACTCAATAGCTGGAACAGCGGTGAGTCTGGTGTACCAGGCAAGGAAGCAGGCCAAGAACGACCTTATAAACAAAGACATGCCAGTAAAAGAGTCTACGGGTTGACAGAGCAGACCATCTATAGACTTCATAATGCATTGAGAGGAAACGGGGCGTGGGGCCGATTCGTAAGGGGCCTATCTCCGTCAAAGCAAACCGAGTGGAAACACACAAAGTGCATTTGCGTTGAAAATTCTTGTGAATAAATGCTTAAATCCCTGAACACGTAAAACAGTCTCGATTCTTGGTTAAAGGGAAAAAAAAACGCGCAGTTAGCATTTATTTTACATAAACATTGCGAACTATGATGCTAGTCAGTAAGCAAATTAGCGGCCGCCATATGTAAACAAAGAGCTTTCTCCGTTGAAAATTCTTGTGGATAAATGCTTAAATCCCTGAATTCTTTATAGATATGGGGGTAAAACAGTCTCGATTCTTGGTTAAAAGCAAAATAAACATGCAGTCAGCATTTAATTCATGTAAATATTGCAAACTATGACTCTAGACAGTAAGCAAATTAGTAGCTGCCATATGTAAACATTGCGTTGACAATTCTTGTGAATAAATGTTTAAATCCCTGAATTCTTTATAGATATGGACGTAAAACAGTCTCGATTATTGGTTTAAAGCAAAAATATGTGCAGTTGGCAGTTATTTTACATAAATATTGCGAAGTATAATGCCAATGCTGTAGCGGCTAATTTCTCCCATTGATTTTTTTCACGTTTCAAAATGCATACATGGTACGAAAAATATAATAATTACCTTGAATACTCGATCAAATCACTCCTGAGACAATCCTTCCTGTTTGTATGCAGTACAGGTTTTGTACATTTTCAACCTAAATGCGTCGTTAAATCGCTGCATGTGACCGACTGCTAGTAAATGAAGCGGAGTGTGGGACGGCCCCCTTCGGGAAGGCGTGACGCAGTGAATGGGGAATGTGTCATGTAATACATTATGAAGTTTATGGACCATCCTACCCAGGCATACAAAGTTTTGAGTTTTGTAATAAATCTCAGTAGACATTATCCAATGCATGAAGACAACGAGCAGATGAATGTAAATAAAGGACGTCATCATAGTCAAGTACAGACATAAAAATTGATTCAACAAGCCTCTTTTTAGACTCGAAGGAAAAACAGGCCTTGATTCTAACATAAAAACCCAATTTTAGCTTCAATTTTTTTGACCAAATGCTGAATATGAGGCTTAAAAGACAGTAAATCATCAAATATAAATCCAAGATACCTAAATTGTGACACTGTCTCAATTTCAGTCTTGTATCGCAAATTGTATCGTATTGTGAGGTAACCAGATGTTCCCAGCCCTAGTCTCGTGTGAGATGAACGAGTCCTTACCAAAGATCTTCAAGCTTGATGTGCAATAAGGGTCTCCATTCTCCAACTGCACTTGGATGAATGGCTTGAAAACTTCAGGTACAGACTTTTTGTGGGACTGCCTGCCACCTGAGTGTCAACAATTGAGTGTCACTAAATGTAAGACGGTGTCATTTCATACTGGTTGCCATGCGTTCTGTAAACACAGTCATGTTGAATGAGCACAAGGGCTGCAGCTATCGATTATTTAAGTAATCGATTAATCTATCGATTAGTTAGTTCGAATAGTCGAATATTTATTTTGGCTTGCTATGATTATACTTTGCGAATATAAAGGAAATTCGCGAGTGCTTCTTCGAACTATATGCAGAATTGCACTTTCATTTCACAAGAGCAATAAACACATTTAAAACTTAATCAAAATACCTGAGCTTAGCCACAAACGGTATTAAAAATAAATAAATGAATAAATGAGGATCTACAGTCATGTGAAAAAATTAGGACACCCCATGGAAGACTGTTTTCTAACATATTCGGTCATATGGATATTTAATATAAATATTAACAATCTTGAGAGATTCATATAATAGAACTAACAATTAAAACTGGAGAATTTTTTTTTATTGGGCTGTCAAACGATTAAAATTTTTAATCGAGTTAATTACAGCTTAAAAATTAATTAATCGTAATTAATCGCAGTTCAAACCATCTATAAAATATGCCATATTTTTCTGTAAATTATTGTTGGAATGGAAAGATAAGACACAAGACGGATACAGTGCCTTGCAAAAGTATTCGGCCCCCTTGAATCTTGCAACCTTTCGCCACATTTCAGGCTTCAAACATAAAGATATGAAATTTAATTTTTTTGTCAAGAATCAACAACAAGTGGGACACAATCGTGAAGTGGAACAACATTTATTGGATAATTTAAACTTTTTTAACAAATAAAAAACTGAAAAGTGGGGCGTGCAATATTATTCGGCCCCCTTGCGTTAATACTTTGTAGCGCCACCTTTTGCTCCAATTACAGCTGCAAGTCGCTTGGGGTATGTTTCTATCAGTTTTGCACATCGAGAGACTGACATTCTTGCCCATTCTTCCTTGCAAAACAGCTCGAGCTCAGTGAGGTTGGATGGAGAATGTTTGTGAACAGCAGTCTTCAGCTCTTTCCACAGATTCTCGATTGGATTCAGGTCTGGACTTTGACTTGGCCATTCTAACACCTGGATACGTTTATTTTTTAACCATTCCATTGTAGATTTGGCTTTATGTTTTGGATCATTGTCCTGTTGGAAGATAAATCTCTGTCCCAGTCTCAGGTCTTGTGCAGATACCAACAGGTTTTCTTCCAGAATGTTCCTGTATTTGGCTGCATCCATCTTCCCGTCAATTTTAACCATCTTCCCTGTCCCTGCTGAAGAAAAGCAGGCCCAAACCATGATGCTGCCACCACCATGTTTGACAGTGGGGATGGTGTGTTCAGGGTGATGAGCTGTGTTGCTTTTACGCCAAACATATCGTTTTGCATTGTGGCCAAAAAGTTCAATTTTGGTTTCATCTGACCAGAGCACCTTCTTCCACATGTTTGGTGTGTCTCCCAGGTGGCTTGTGGCAAACTTTAAACGAGACTTTTTATGGATATCTTTGAGAAATGGCTTTCTTCTTGCCACTCTTCCATAAAGGCCAGATTTGTGCAGTGTACGACTGATTGTTGTCCTATGGACAGACTCTCCCACCTCAGCTGTAGATCTCTGCAGTTCATCCAGAGTGATCATGGGCCTCTTGGCTGCATCTCTGATCAGTTTTCTCCTTGTTTGAGAAGAAAGTTTGGAAGGACGGCCGGGTCTTGGTAGATTTGCAGTGGTCTGATGCTCCTTTCATTTCAATATGATGGCTTGCACAGTGCTCCTTGAGATGTTTAAAGCTTGGGAAATCTTTTTGTATCCAAATCCGGCTTTAAACTTCTCCACAACAGTATCTCGGACCTGCCTGGTGTGTTCCTTGGTTTTCATAATGCTCTCTGCACTTTAAACAGAACCCTGAGACTATCACAGAGCAGGTGCATTTATACGGAGACTTGATTACACAACGGTGGATTCTATTTATCATCATCGGTCATTTAGGACAACATTGGCTCATTCAGAGATCCTCACTGAACTTCTGGAGTGAGTTTGCTGCACTGAAAGTAAAGGGGCCGAATAATATTGCACGCCCCACTTTTCAGTTTTTTATTTGTTAAAAAAGTTTAAATTATCCAATAAATGTTGTTCCACTTCACGATTGTGTCCCACTTGTTGTTGATTCTTGACAAAAAAATTAAATTTCATATCTTTATGTTTGAAGCCTGAAATGTGGCGAAAGGTTGCAAGATTCAAGGGGGCCGAATACTTTTGCAAGGCACTGTATATACATTCAACATACGTACTGTATTTGTTTATTATAACAATAAATCGACAAGATGGCATTAACATTATTAACATTCTGTTAAAGCGATCCATGGATAGAAAGACTTGTAGCTTTTAAAAGATAAATGCTAGTACAAGTTATAGAAATTTAATATTAAAACCCCTCTTACTGTTTTCGTTTTAACGAAGTTCTTAAAATTTTCAATAAAAAAAAAAACTAGTAGCACGCCATTGTTGATGTCAATAATTACACAATGCTCATGCGTGCTGAAACCCATAAAATCAGTTCCACCCAAGTGCCAGCAGAGGGCGACATAAAACAAAAAAACACAAGTAACAAGTGGACATTACACTGTGCTGTCATTTTAATCTTTGAGCGGGGCATGTGCGTTAAATGCGTCAAATATTTTAACGTGATTAATTCAAAAAATTAATTAACGCCCGTTAACGCGATAATTTTGACAGCCCATAAACCCATAAAATCAGTTCCACCCAAGTGCCAGCAGAGGGCGACAAAACTCCAAAAAACACAAGTAACAAGTTTCACATAAGTAGAACATCATCACCCAGTGTTTTGAAGGGATTTCAAAAGATCTCAAAAGAATATAAAATCAGCCATTCCACTGTCCGGAATATAGTCTACAAGTGGAGGACATTCAAAACAACTGCAAACATGCCCAGGTCTGGCTGTCCAAGCAAGTTCACCCCGAGAGCAGACCTCAAGATGCTAAAAGATGTCTTCTAAAACTCTAAAATGTCATCACGGGACCTACAGCAGGCTCTTGCTACTGTTGATGGGAAAATCCATACCTCTACAATCAATCGGTGTGCAAGGAGGAAACCTTTGTTCTCCAAGAGAAACATGAAGGCCAGACTGAAGTTTGCCAGAGTGAATGTAGACAAAGACCAGGACTTATGAAATAATGTTCTTTGGACGGATTAATTATTTGGACACCAGAACAGAGGACATGTTTGGCGTCAACCCAAAACAGCATTCCAGGAAAAGAACCTTATACCAACTGTGATGCATGGAGGTGGGAAGTGTCATGGTTTGGGGGTGCTTTGCTATAGCAGGACCTGGCCAGCTCACCATCATAGAATCCACCATGAATTCTATCGCGTATCAGAGGGTGCTCGTGGAAAATGTGAGATCATCTGTGAACAAACTAAAGCTGAAGCGAAACTGGACCTTGCAACATGACAATGACCCAAAACATACCAGTAAATCCACCCAGGACTAGCTGAAAAGGAAGAAATGGAGAGTCCAGATCCCATTGGGATGCTGTGGGGTGACTTGAAACAGGCTGTACATGCAAGAAACCCTTCAAACATCTCACAGCTGAAAGTGTTCTGCGTTGAGGAGTGGGGCAAACTTTCTTCAGACCGATGTCAAAGACTGGTATATGGCTACAAAAAGCGTCTGACTGAAGTTATTTCAGCCAAAGGGGGTAACACTAGCTATTAGGTGGTAGGGTGTCCTAAGTTTTCATAAATTAGAATATGCATTTTTGTTCATATATTTGGTTTAATGAGTAAAACAATGTTAATTTTTGTTGTTTACCTGCAATCAAATCACTTTCTTTTCCAGAGATAAAGGAAAAAAAAGTTCAGACATTGATATTAGAACATTTCTTAATAATTAACTGAACATTTAATGGGGTGTCCTAATTTTTTCACATGACTGTGAGTACAATAAATGAACAATTGGCTAACTTGCATAGCAAAAGTCTGCTACCTTAAATGCAATAAAATGCAAACTTTTTTTTTTTTTTTTTTCCCAATGCTCTTAACCAATCGTGTAAAGACACATTCCACAAAAAAAAGCTAAATATACTAGGGCTGTCAAAATTATCACGTTAACGGGCGATAATTAATTTTTTTAATTAATCACGTTAAAATATTTGATGCAATTAATGCACATGCTCCGCTCAAACAGATTAAAATGACAGCACAGTCTCATGGTCACTTGTTACTTGTGTTTTTTGTCTCCCTCTGCTGGCGCTTTGGTGCGACTGATTTTATGGATTAAGCACCATGAGAATTGTGTAATTATTGACATCAACAATGGCGAGCTACTAGTTTATTTTTTGATTGAAAAATTTACAAATGTTAATAAAACGAAACATTAAGAGGGGTTTTAATATAAAATTTCTATAACTTGTACTAACATTTATCTTTTAAGAACTAAAAGTCTTTCCATCCATGGATCGCTTTAACAGAATGTTAATGTTAATGCCATCTTGTTGATTCATTGTCATAATAAACACATACAGTACTTATGTACAGTATGTTGAATGTATATATCCGTCTTGTGTCTTGTCTTTCCATTCCAACAATAATTTACAGAAAAATATGGCATATGTTATAGATGGTTTGAATTGTGATTAATTACGATTAATTAATTTTTAAGCTGTGATTAACTCGATTAAAAAATTTAATCGTTTGACAGCCCTAAAATATACTAGATACAGTATGTTGGGAGCAGTTGGATTCAGTCGTTAGACGAGTTATGTCATATTCAATGCTTGCCACTAGAGGGCAGCGTATACATTCAAATCAATAAAACTAAATGCAAACAGTTTCAAAACAAACCATAACAACGCCACTCTAATTAAACGAATCCTCAAAGCTGCAAAGTTTGATTAGAGGTTTTTTTCTAATCGAATTACTCAAGTTAATCAACATTGCAGCACTAATAAGCACCACTTAAAATGTACATGTCCGAAATTTTTTGAAGTCCCAAAATGGTCATCATAGTTCTTGATATTCTATGTTTACCTGTCGTGCTTTCTTGGTTTGCTGAGCCGGGTTTGGTCTTGACAGCTGGTATATCTTTCATATCCAAAAGAGCACAAAGCCCAGGAAAGTCTGTCATCACATTGCCAGAGCACTCATAGTCGTCTGTCAGAGAATTAGTAGAACTTTGAACATATTATCGATGCCCTAAAACACTAATGAAGAATGACATTCAATAATACACACCAAACGTTCGAGTGGCTGTCGGTTCGTCTGGAGCTGCTCCTGCCACACAACCAGAGCCCCATAACAACAGAGATAACGTGTCACTTTTTTATCAAATTTATTGATTTGAATTATAATCATCCTTTTATAATGTCAAAAACGTCTGCTTAATCGACCTGTTTGTCCTGACGCTGACTCTTCGCCATCAGCGGTCTTCTCGGACTTGTCTTTAGCCGGCTTCTTTCTCGCCATGTTTTGACTTGTTAAAATGTTGCTAGGGAACCGTCGTCAACGTTATTATGGCAACGCTGAGTCGAAGCAACGCGAGACTAAACGGGATGTCTTTAGCTAACATAGTTTGCAACCTACTTCACTGAACCTTTTATAAATATTTCTGCGAAATATGGATTTAATATCACGAACTGTAATGATGAGGACGTGTCAGGCATGGGTCATTTTTTTATAGGGTGCGATGTGTGACAAATACTCATTCAACTTATTCTTTTTTTTATGTTGTTTATTTTAAATTGCCATCTATTATGAGTTGAAGGGTACGGGCTCCTAAATTTGCTTTTTTTTTAACGCTCTGATGCATGAATTATGTTAATTTTTGTTTGAGCTAATGTTTTTTATTTATTATTATTTTTTTTTTTAATGCATTCATAATTTAGTTTATAAGTATATTATCTGTTTTTTTGTGGGAATATGTGTCTGAACTATTTGTTAAGGCCATTGTTTCAAAAAACAAAAAAACCTTAGCATTTATGCTAGCGGACTTCTGCTATGTAAGTTAGCCAATTCATTTATTTATGTATTTTTATACCGTTTGAGGCTCAGGTCAGGTATTTTAATTTTTTATGTTCCTCATCCAATTCAAATTAGCTAGTTCATCGATTAATCAACTACTAAAATAATCGATAGCCCGCTCATCCATAATTCAATGACTTTTCAATATATTTCCCGGTCAATCATAAATCAACTATTTGTCAACATTAGTTCATCAACTATAAAACAATGTTAACCCAACCATCGCCTGACATAGCATAGAACAATATTGTTTCAACGTCACTTGACGTTGAAAATTTCGATGTCAACAATACTGATGATTTGGATGGAAAATCAACTTTTATTCATGTTGGTATGCTATCTGGGAACTGTGTTTTATTGTGAATATAGAAACCTTTAACGCCTCAAGTACTCAAGTACATTTTTGAATATCTGTACTTGAGTGGAATGAAACGAATTAAAAGTATTTCGTTACTGTACGTAAGTACATTTTGTACTTGAGTATAAATATGAAGTACTTTTCACTTCACGACATTTTACAGCAGGTATCTGTACTTTTTACTCCACTACTTTTAAAATTGTCGCCAGTGTCACACGTTACTTTTGTTTTCTTTTTTCTCATCGTGAGTTGATAGTTCTGTTTTCAGGCGAAATCGATAAGCCCTGTGCAACTATACCGTAAGTGACCACTAGAGGCAGCAAAGCGAGTGCAAGTACTTTGTTACTGTACTTAGTACAGATATTCAAAAATGTCCTTAAGTACAGTAACCAAGTGCTTTTAATCCGTTACATTCCAACACTGCATAATATACGATATCAACCACTAAATCTTACAAAAAACACACCAAAACAAATCATGTTTATAACTAGTGTTGTAATAACAGTGTTAGATTAGAACGGCGTTTCTAACAGCGTTATTTTTTTCAGTAGTGATTAATCTAATTACCTTTCCCTGCTTTGCAACGCTCATTACCATTACTGAGGATGTGAAGGGGCAGGTTACTCCAATTTGGTTGAATGAACCGCGAGTTGTCCGATTTTTTTCACAGCTTCCAGGGACAGAGCAGAGCGGGAGGGGGGAGGATGAAAGGGGGTAGTGACGCTGTTGCAAACACGATGATGATTGGCTAGGCGGCTCGGAGTGTTAGCATAGCATTCGCACTCTCATTAGCTTTAGCATTTAGCGCGGCGAGCGTCAACTCTCGGGCAACTTTTTTTTATTTTTATTTTTTTTATACATAGTTAATGGCGTCCAGATGGGTAGGTACAATTAATTGAAAATAATGTACTGTTTTCCTGTTGAGTGTGCATTATAGTCATCAAATTGACGTTGTCCTTGTAGATGCTACGATATATATATATGTGTATATATATATATATATATATATATATATATATATATATATATATATATATATATATATATATAAATATATTAATACAACTAATGACGTATCCATGAAACTAGTGTGATGTTTTTTTTTTTGTTTTTTTTTTTCAAAAATCAAATCAATCAAATCAAAACATCTAGAGCAAATATAGGGGAGGCAGGAGATTCCGAAACTCACCTGCATATTGAAAAAAATATATATACTCGATATTAGGGGTGTTGGGGTGGATATTTTTCTCTTCACAGGACTTAGAAGTTAAAGGTTTGTATACCATTACTTTTATATAGGTGTAATTAAAAAAAATAATAATGCAAAAAGTGTGACCTGCGTGTTTTTTTTTTTTTTTTTTTAATGAAAAAAATCAGTTCAATTCAATCAGTTAATAGTGTATGAACATCTTTGATGTGACAGATGTTATAGAATGTACAGTATAATGTAATGAATAATTTGTAGAAATTGGAAAGTAACATCAGTTACTTTGCTGAGTAATTCATTACTCTTACAATGAAGTAACTGAGTTACTAACTCAATTACCTTTTGCGAACAGTAATTTGTAACTAATTACTTTTTTAGAAAGTAAGATAAACAACACTGTTTATAACTTTGTTGTGCTCAGTGAAAAACTTTGAAATATGAAATTTATTTGGGGACTGGCAACATCCAGAAGTCAGCTGGTGGGTTTTATCAGAGGTAGGTAGTAATGCGTTCCGTGTACTCAGTTACATTTATTTGAGAAACTTTTTTAGGAAAATGTACTTCTGAAGAGTAGTTTTACTAAGGTATACTTTTTACTTGAGTTGATTTGTGAAGAAAAAACGCTCCTACTCTGCTACTTTGTGTTACACAAGAGTCGTTATATTTTTCTTCTTTATTCATCTTTTTTTTTTCGCCAGCGATGCCAAGAGTGGAGACGTGCCTGGTGTATTACCGGGGTAGCGCTCCTGATTTCACACCAGCCTGTTCAATCATGTGGTGTCTTTAAAGCACCTTAAAAAATGAAGTATTTGATATAGAGCGCTGCCCTTAACATAACTCGGATGTACGGATTTTAACCTCTGTCCCAGTTTTTATTTGGCACCGATTGACCATGGAACCGGAGATATGATCCTTTTAATTTCCAAATAGTAATTATGAAGCAACTCTTCACTAATCAAATTAGGAACTATTTTCACCACCAGAGGGCAGTCATGCTCTTTGACCAAATAATGCTTCATTTGTTGTGAAAGAATTATATTTTATGCATGCTTATAAAACACATTACTGGTGTGATACTATATTCATTTGTTAGGCTATTCATCCAGGTTCATGTGTTGTATTTCTTTGAACATAATACAAAGAGGTTCAGTTGACTGTGTTATCAGGTTTTCCCTCACTTTTGGTGCCAGCCACGGCCATGTTCTCAAGGTCGAAACTGTGGAAAAATACCAGAGTCGATACTTCAGTTTCATTCTCGTTTTCATAGGTATCGTTTTACAGTAAGCATCCAGTTTTGAGAAACAACACCAAATAAGGCACTTCCAAACATGTTGCTATTCTGAACTAACCAATTACTGCACGCCATGTGCTCACTTTCTGCATATTCATGTGTTACCATGTATTATCATGTGACTTTGGGCAATAAAAGGGGTGCACGATGAAAAAAAGAGTTGGAGATCGCCCGTGCACGTAAAACTGAAACTCGAGTGATTCCTGATTTGAATGAGAGCTTTCCCTTTTCCTTGCGACTGTCCTTAGAATAGAATACTGGTTGTGTTTTATTTCCTGACATTTATGTAATGTTTTTTTTCTCTTGTCGGAACCCAATGATTCCCCCCCCCCCCCCCCCTTTGGCAACAAAAAATATAAGCAGTTACTCACAATGTTACTCATTACTTGAGTATTCTTACACCAAATACCAAATACACCACCTCTGCAAAATACTGGTTGAATAATACATTAATTTGATCTCAACTGAAACAATTTTTCACAAATTGCAGTAATCACATACGTTGTCAAATAAAAGTACAACACACCATCATTTCACAATAGTGTAGTGCTTTTATTAAAAAACAAACAAAACAAAAACAAAACATAAACAAATATAAAACAAAAAAAGTAAAAACCAACAGCATATTTTCCGGACTTAAGAATCATAATTACAAACTTTAAACGAGTGGGAGAGGTTTTTGACAAACTGTACACGTCACAAAATGTCAGCCAATCTGCCATTTACAATGCTTGCATCTTATTTTGTGATTGTCTAAAAAAAAAAAAAAAAAAAAAAAAAAAAATCACAGAAAACACACAAATACAAGTACAAGCATCATACGATGAGCGCTATCACAAAACGGAATCATTTCCTATTTTAATGAAGAAGAAAAAAAACGGTCTGACAAGTTCATTTTCGTTTCTATCGCTGCTCAAAAATATTATAACATTTTTATGTTGGCTAGCTTTTTTAGTGTTCAACACTTTGCAGCAAAAAAAAAAACAAAACGAGGAGTACACTCCTTTATAAAAGCGACGTTTGTCACCGCCGTCCCCCAATATTGACATTCTACTCGCTCATGCACATTTACACAAATTTCATTTATAGGCAATAAAACTTAACTTATGCTTCTACGTTGTCAGGGAAGTTCTGAATTTTAAAAGACATTTTTAAAAATGTATTTTCATCCGAGTTTTAAGTGTCTTCATGATAGCAATACAAAGCAATTCAAACGTTAGCATTATCGTAACAATAACCGCAATACATTTAGGGTCGAGTCCTGTACAGTACGATAATAAACAAAATCAATTTCTCAAGATATTGCTTTAGGAGAAACCCCTCGATGTAAAGCGTGTGTCTATATACATAAGTTGGCACTGTACAGCTGAACCATTGCCGCTCTCCATCCTCAGTATCATTCCAATGGATTTTTTTGTCAGTTTTTGCAACACTTTTATGCTGAGAGGCATTCGGGGGGTGGAGCTAGTTCATCGCTAATTCTTTTAAAACATTCTTCATGGCAACAAGGAACAAATCGACAAAAATCCATTCCCCTTCCAGATATACAGTATACACTTGTCTCACAGAATATAAGAAAATATGACCATCACGATACATTTAATGTTAAGCATTGTTTTCCATAGTTTTCTTAAAACTGTTAATTGCCATTAAGCCCTTGTTTTTTTTTCTTCTTTTTTCTAAAAAAAAAAAAAAAAACATTTCAGGAAATTGTGTCGACTATAGATACACGGCGAGCACACGCTCAAAAACAGGCAGTCAGAGAGCACAGCTGAGTAAGGCGTTAACTGTTCAAGCCAGTGTCCGTCCCACCTGATTTAGTTTAGCTGGTGAATCCATCATTTGAAAAGCTGACCAGGTAGAAGTCGGGGCAAAACAACAATACACTTTGACGAAAAATAAAAAAGCGCGCAGTCTTTCCTCCCTTTAAAAACAAGCGGGCCCACTCTTGTGTCTACATGACTACAGTAAAATAGATAAAAGATATTAGACTTGCTTTTTTTCCCACACTGCATCAAGTACTGTATTAGTGTGTTTTCATTACATTACAGATACATTACACAGAGCTTCACTATATCCATGGTACCAAAAGTGCATCTAAACACTCTTTTTTCCCCCTTCTCAAGCAGCATCTTGCATCCCTCCCTCATTTGAAGCACTGACATTGCAGCATGGTCCCACAAGTGGGCGCACTTTTCCAGCATAATCATCTGCACAAAGTGAGCCATTGCCATCGTTCAGTGTGCTACTCTGTACCACGTGTCGTTTCAGTCGTTGTGTGGGCTTCTTTGTCCTATGATAATATTAAAAAATAATAATAATAAACACTCCTTAAAAACGTATTGACATAAAGTCGGTCCTTCCAAACCCCCTCCACCATCTCAAGAGATGATCAAGTCCCGGAAGAGGTAACCTAGAGACCGTCCAAAACATGCGTTTAATTGTCTGGAGGGGTTTGATGAACCAACTAGGCTCATTTCGAGGATGAAAGGCAGTCGTCGATATTACTTTCTGCCAAGAAAATCACCAAATCCAAGTGTCCGTCGCCGTAGGCGTCGCCCTGCACCCTCCTCCAGGAGATAACTGACATCTACAGCTGTTGGAAGAACACAAAAAGGGGACGCTTAAGAGCTTTGGCAGACATTGTGATAAGGTGAAGTCAAAAAAAAGAGTTGGATGGCCTTCTGATATTTTTTAAAATCACTACTTTGAATATACAGTGGTATGAAAAAGTACCTGAACCTTTTGGAATTTCTCACATTTCTGCATAAAATCACCATCAATCTTTGTCAAAATCACACAGATGAAAAAACAGCGTCTGCTTTAACAAAAACCACCCAAACATTAATAGGTTTTCATATTATTTAATGAGGATAGTGTGACAACAATGACAGAAAGTAAGTAAGTGAACCATCACATTTAATATATTGGCGGGCGTCAATAACTTCAACCAGATGCCTCCTGTAGCTGCAGATCAATCTGGAACATCGATCATGACTAATCTTGGCCCATTCTTTTCTACAAAACTGCTGTAGTTCAGTCAGATTCCTGGGATGTCTGGCATGAATCGCTGCCTTTAGGTCATGCCACAGCATCTCAATGGGGTTCAAGTCTGGACTTTGACTTGGCCACTCCAGAACGTGTATTTTGTTCTTCTGAAACCATTGTGAAGTTGATTTACTGTGTTTTGGATCATTGTCTTGTCAAAGCATCCATCCTCTTTTTAGCTTGAGCTGTCTGACATGCGGCCTTAGGTCTTCCTGTAAAACATCCTGATAAACTTTTGAATTCATTCTTCCATGAATGATTGCAAGTTGTCCAGTCCGTGAGGCAGCAAAACAGCCCCAAATCATGATGCTCCCTCCACCATGCTTCATGGTGGGGATGAGGCGTTACAGTTCTTGAGCTGTTCCATTTTTGCTCCACACATGATGTTGTGTGTTACTCTAAAACAATTCAACTTTGGTTTCATCAGTTCACAAAATATTTTGAAAACTTCTGTGGAGTGTCCAAGTGCCTTTTTGCAAACATTCAACGAGCAAGTTTTTTTAGACAGCAGTGGCTTACTCTGTGGAGTCCTGCCATGAACACCATTCTTGGCCATAATTTTACATATAGACCCTACTCACGTGACGTCACAGCCACGCCCCCGCGCCATGTTGTCCGGATACTAGTCATGTTAATGCATTAGCGCTTCATAAATTCCTCCTATTATGGCGTGTTTTTCTGCTCGTTAACATTAATAATCAAAATGGTGAAGTCGTGTGTGGCGGTCGGTTGCAAAAACAGAGAAGATAGACGGAGAGACTTGAATTTTTACCGTATTCCGAGAGAACCGAAGAGGAGACCGAGATTGACTGCTGCAATTCGACGAGAAAACTGGGCTCCAAACGACTACCACAGATTACGTAGTAGTCATTTTATATCTGGTAAGATGCATTTAATATATATTTAGAGGGTTTTGGGCTGAGAACCACAATTAAGATCATTGCTAGGCTAATCGCCGACAACATACACTCAGACGTTGTGAATGAACTACCTGAAAATATATAATTATAAGGGGATAATCAGACAGTTGTCATACAATTAATTTACAATTTCACTATTGAGGTCAAAAGCCAAAAAATAAATTCAACTAGGGACAATCTGGAGTAGTGCTATCGCACTTCATATTTATTACGTATTACATATGTATACAGTGAGAGTGCTATCGCTAAATCATATAAACATTAAAAGCCCTAGCTCCATTGACAAATGATATGAAATACATTAGACTTGACAGTGGATGTTAGCAAGAACAAAAGATTTTGAATTGAAAATTTCGTAACTCACCTTCCGAGCACAAGATTCCTGCCGAATTTTCGTGTACGAGGACCTGTTTCACCCAACCAGCAACGTAGCATTTATAAGCCTCCAAGCTCTTAAAGTTTTTCAAACTTTCGTGAGAATAGGCTGATTTTGTGTGGACAAGATAGTTGTAAATATCAGGATATCAGATGTCAGGCGAAGCCAGCGGGTCGAAAAACATCGATTTAGGCATCAAATACAGATCTGGCGAATGGATAAACTGAAGCTTTTCCACGTAACGCCTTTTATGCAACGGATCCAATGAGTTTACAGCGTTAGATAACACCGGGGCTTCCATGAATTGCTCTATAACTTGCTCGACTAATTGAAAACAATGAGAATAGGTCTGAAAAAGAGGTACAATATGGCGGCCGGAAACAGCGACACGCCCATTTTGTGACGTAGGTGAGTAGGGTCTATAGTTGATGCGTGCACAGAGATATTGGACTGCGCCAATGATTTCTGTAAGTCTTTAGCAGACACTCTAAGGTTCTTTTTGACCTCTTGAGTATTCTGCGCTGAACTATTGGCGTTATATTTGGTGGACGGCCACTCCTGAGGAGGGACGCAACAGTGCCAAACTCTCTCCATTTGTAGAAAACTTCTCTGACTGTCGATTGATGAACATCCAGACTTTTAGAGATGGTTCAGTATCCTTTCCAAGCTTTATACAAATCAACAATCTTGGATCGCAGGTCTTGAGACAGCTCTTGACCGAGCCATGATGCACATCAGACAATGCTTCTTATGAAGACATTTATTACCAGGTGTGTGTTTTGTAGTGGGCAGGGTAGCTTTAAACCACCCACCGGTGATTAGGGGACACACCTGAATTCAAATGTTTGGTAAAAACTGGTTTCAATTGCATTTTAAGTCTCCTTAGGCAGAGGGTTCACTTATTTTCCCCCTTCTGCCATCGTTTGCATGCAATACTAAATAAAATATGAAAACCTATCAATGTTTGGGTGGTTTTGCTTAACGCAGAGTTTTTTCATCTGTGTGATTTTGACAAAGATCAGCTCACATTTGATGATTTTTTTTTGCAGAAATGTGAGAAATTGATAAAGGATGAACCTTTACCCATTTTTTTCTAACTTACAGTTGTCAAATTAAACAATATTTGCATACAGAAGTTTTCATTTCTATGCACATTTGATGTAAGCTAATCGTTTCAAATCTAAAACTAATGTGGCTAAACACTGTGGCAGACTGCAAGAGCAACCCAATTCGTTGTGGCTTGAAAAATCAAATGTGAATCTTCATTTTGCGGTGGTATGTAAGCAAAGTGAAAGAAAAAACAGGTTGTGTTTCAATAAATTTAACCACCTATTTTTTTTTTCATTCATTTTTCATAACCCTTAATGTCATTGTATCAGGTTTGCAAGACAATTTAGATTGAAAATACTTTTTGTGAAGCTATTTAGTTGGTCATTTTTGCTCCGTCTTGCCCACCAACATAAAAAAAATCACCACTGACCAATCTGTGCTAAGACAAAATATTATTCAAATTTGTTCCAAAGCCAAAAGAGACCAACTAAAATAACATTATAGTGTATATGACACCAGAAAGCATGTTTATGTCATATTACACGTGGTATTTTATGCTGATGAATGAAATGGACGATGGAAAATGTGTGTGGAAGCGATCGGTATATTTATTCAATTTTTCGAATCCCGCGCTATGAAAATGAGTGACTTCCAGCCAAACTCTCGGATTGAGGAGGAAGGTGAATTTGATGTCTTATGTATGCAGAAAGACTGCTGATTCATCTGACTTTGCGAATTAAATTGTGTATTTTTCGCGTCACTCCAGCCCAGTGCGCTGCAGGCTTTTGTTGCTACATCAGGGAGAGTGGTGTGAGCCTCTTTGGGTTTCCAAAAGATGCTGTTCACCGCGAAAAACGGGCTAAACAAGTCCGACAATCGAGGGATCATTGGATGGACGAGGAAATAAGCCAAGTGTTTGGGGTGGGTGTTGGGATCATGGCACCCATTTTAATAAGGAGGTGGCTTGCATTTTGTGGGTGACGATTGCTTGCCGTCGGGAGGCGGGAGTTCTTGCCTTTATTGGCCGGCAACCGTGGTGTGCGGTTTGTCCGCTGAGAATGAGCCATTTTCGGCGTTCATTCCCCTGCTGCGCCCTCGGCGATGAGCACTCCCGCCAGACGCTCAGTGATATATGGGACCATAATCATAACCCGCTGAAACATGGTCGCCGCCGGAGGCTGGCAGATCGGTGAATGCAATCACTCCCGCCGCCGTGTGTGTGTGACATGAGTCAGGGTAGTTTTGTGTGATCTTTCGTGTTCGAAATTTGAGGAACAGACTTGGAAGAGCATGTAGCTTAGCACTCACGCCTCCTCTTTCGTTTATGCTCTTTCCTTCGTCTCCGAGCCCCGGGGAGGGAAATGACAAGAGCCGGACCAACTCCGGTGGCATAAAATACCGTTTGGAAGGTTTAAGAAGTTGGCGGTTTTGACCATTATGCAGTAATTTAGCCCTCTCATAGTTAATGAATGGCCACGGGGGTCGATGAGATCCGTCCGGAGTTCCTAAAGGCTCTGGATGTTGTGGGGCTGTTGTGGCTGTCACGCCTCTACAACATCACGTGGAAATCAGGGACAGTGCCTCTGGATTGGAAGACCTGGGTGGTGGTCCCCCTTTTTAAAAAGGGGGACCGGAGGGTGTGTTCCAATTATAGCAGGATCACACTCCTCAGCCTCCCCGGTAAAGTCTATTCAGGGGTGCTGGAGAGGAGGGTCTGTCAGGAAGTCGAATGTCAGATTCAGGAGGAGTAGTGTGGTTTTCGTCCCGGCCGTGGAACAGTGGACCAGTTCTACACCCTCGGCAAGGTCCTCGAGGGGTCATGGGAGTAGCCCAACCAGACTACATGTGTTTTGTGGATCTGGAGAAGGCATTCGACCGTGTGGCGTCCTGTGGCGGGTGCTCCTGGAGTACGGGGTACCGAGCCCCTTTGTAAGGGCTGTTCGGTCCCTGTACGGCCGGTCTCAGAGTTTGGTCCGCATTGCCGGCAGTAAATCGAATTCGTTCCCAGTGAGGGTTGAAATTCCGCCAAGGCTGCCCTTTGGCACCAATTCTGTTCATAATTTTCATGGACAGAATTTCTAGGCGCAGCCAAAGCGTTCAGGGGTCCGGTTTGGTGACTTCAGCATTGCATCTCTGCTTTTTGCAGATGATATGGTGTTGTTGGTTTCATCAAGCTGTGACCTCCAACTCTCACTGGAGCGGTTCACAGTCAAGTGTGAAGCGGTTGGGATGAAGCTCAGCACCACTAAATTTGAGACCATGGTCCTCAGTCGGAAAAGGGTGGGGTGCCCTCTCCAGGCCGGGGATGAGATCCTACCCTAAGTGGAGGAGTTAAAGTATCTTAAGGTCTTGTTCACGAGTGAGGGTACGAGGGAGCGGGAGTTCGACAGGCGGATTGGTGCAGTGTCTGCAGTAATGCGGACTCTGCACCAGTCCGTAGTGGTGTCTCGATTTACCAGTCGACCGACATTCCTACCCTCACCTATGGTCAGGAGCTGTGGGTCGTGACCGATAGAACAAGATCACAGAATCAAGCGGCCAAAATGAGTTTCCTCCGTAGGGTGTCCGGGCCGGACCCAAGCTCGGTCATCCGGAAGGGACTCTGCGTTGAGCCACTACTCCTCCGCGTTGAGAGGAGCCAGCTGAGGCTGGCATCTGGTTCAGATGCCTCCTGGATGCCTCCCTGGAGATGTGTTCCGGGCATGTCCCACCTGCGGGAGGCCCTGGGGACACCACGGGCTACTGGGAACCCCTTGGGCTCCCGCCGGAGAAGCTGGTTGAAGTGGCTGGGGAGAGGGAAGTCTGGGCTTCCCTATTAAAGCTGCTGCCCCTGCGACCCGACCCTGGAGCAAGCGGAAGATTATGGAATGGATGGATGGGTGTTATTTGTCATGACAATACAATGTACATAGCAGTAGGGGAATCAATACTTAAAGAAAGAATATTCTGTCATAATATTCGATTTTTTCTTTTATCCCAGACAATAGCTGTAGGTGGTTTAAGTACCTGACATGTTTTGGCGAACACGTCCGCCTTCATTAGAGTCACAGGTGTTGGTGTGACACGTCTTAATCAACTGATTTAAACAACCTATAACTATTGTCTGGGGTTAAAGAAAAATTCCATTAATATATACGTGTAAGTGTTGACAAAATGAACTCAATACAACTATTCTGTAATATTGAAGTAGTAAGAAAAACAATGACATTTTGTGCTGCTAACGCTGACTGTTCTAGTCATCAGCCTCGCGTTTGTTGTCTATGTCGCCTTTTTCTCATTCTGAATCTTCCTCCTCCTCCAAATAAGTCTCAAATATGGCTGTATGTCACATACTTCCTCTGGCTCAACAATATCATTGGAAACATCCACACTTGAACCAGAAGCGCTGAAAAACGCTTCCTCTCCATTGTGCTCAATGCTAAATACTTAACCTAGTGACATCATCACCAAGATGGAGGCGCCGGAGCGCTATGATGACAGGAGGAGCTAAACGGCAGCTTTAAACACGCATTTCTCATCATCTGCGCTTTGCCAAATTATTTGATATAGTTGAATCGTCTCAATATATGATTTTCCTTCCAACAATAATGCTATTTAAGATTTCATTTGTCATGTCATATACTAGTACACTTTAAAAAGGAAAATTGTAGAATTTTCAAGACAAATTGTCTCACAAGCCTGATAAAATGACATTAAAATAATGTAAAAAGAAGAGTAATAGTGCAAGGGCACCTGCACAAAGCAAGAAGCCAGAAAATAATCCCATCTGTGAGACAAATGTTACTATCCACTCAGCATGAATCACATCCCTTCATCAGTTTAGAATTTGCCTCAGTGAAAAATGGTTCGTGAGTCATCGAGTTTTTTTTTTTTGTCTCCTAGCAAATTCATCCGTTTCAAATTCTAATACCATCGAACGAAAAACATTTGGATAAAAATAAATTGAGGCCCTCAGTCATCTGTTGACCTACCACCCCGCTGTGTGCCAGGTCCCTCACCATTCTTGTTGGGCGTTCTGTGCAGCAGATCCAAAAGAATCTTGTTGAGTCGCTCCCTTTGGGCCTCCCTCCTGCCCAGCGCAGGGTGGTGGAGTGGCGAGCAGGCCGAAGAAGACGGCTGCTCAAGGATCTCTCCTATCCTTTCCGTGGAGGTTTCCTCCTGCTCCTTTTGCTCCTCCGCCTCTGGCCCTCCCCCTTCAGCCCCCTCTTCATCTTCATCATTGTCCCCTTCCACTTGCGGAGGCTTGCCCGCTAAAAGTTCAGAACCACTCGGCGCCGCGTCCGTGTCCTCCTCCGATCTCCTGTCTTCGGTCTCTGTTGGAAAGTCGTCGCCGCGCTCGCACGAGGATCCCTCGTCCTCGCAGCCTTCGGATCCTTTGGACCGCTCGCTTTTCCACGCCGAGCGGCCGCCGTTCCTCTTGTAGTTGTCGGGTACGTAGTGAGGCTACAACAGATCACAGATTTGACAGATTTACAGTCACCGGAACGGACTCACGAAAATGTCCAAAATATGTACTCATGTACCAGTGGTAGAATATACCGTATTGGCCCGAATATAAGACAGCCCTGATTATAAAACAACCCCCTCTTTTTCAAGACTCAAGTTTGAAAAAAGACTTTTTGAACACAAAATTAATTTTTATACAG
Organism: Corythoichthys intestinalis; assembly: GCF_030265065.1. NCBI lineage: Eukaryota > Metazoa > Chordata > Actinopteri > Syngnathiformes > Syngnathidae > Corythoichthys > Corythoichthys intestinalis. Next base: position 31,786,572 of record NC_080416.1, read on the forward strand.
AAAATAATTACAGTACATCTGAAACAAATGATTATAACAATATATTTGAGAGAAAAAGCATGTTAATTTGCCTCATTCAAATCTTAATATCTGAACATTTAAATATGTAAACTAATATGCAATCACATTCGTAAATGAATGGCTTCTGGTTTTTGAAAAGTAAGTAAATGGAGTTATACTTATATAAACCAATCTATTCTGATAAAACAACAAAATTAAAATAACTGCATTAACCATCAAAGTGAAGTCTAACTGTAACTGTAGTCTTGAAACAAATCTGAATAAGGAAAAACATTGCAGTAAAATAATGCAAACTGGTTAAACTTCAGAGTAGCTGAGATCTGTCATGACAGAACATCGCTTCAATGATATCTGGCGCCATCTAGCGTCGTGAATGGATACAATGTCTAGACCGCGAATATAAGACGACCCCCACTTTTTCAGTCTAATTTCAATGCAAAAAAAAAAAGTCTTATATTCGGGCCAATATGGTAACAATGTAAAAGTACTTTGTTTCTGTACTTAACCCTTTAACGGCGGATCGGCGGCGACACATTTACACATGCGTACTTTGAACTACCGTAAATCCTAAACGGTTTGTGCTATCGAAAAAATGTAAACTGTTCATGAAAGCTGAGGGGTTGCGCTTGACAGCCAAACGAGTGTCATAGCTGTAATTTCACTCTCCTACCGCCAGGAAACCAGCGAATCAGCTCCTTTATTCTCTGACATGTTGGCAGTGGCGCATTTACTCATGTGACCCTTTTGAGCTACAGCAATAGACACGTAAAAGAGGATAAGTCAAGGAAGCGGTAAAAAAAACAGCGAAGGACGACAGGTTTTAACTTTTTTTTTTTTGCGAGGAAATGCATGCAAGACGGTCATTTAGCACTATAGAACCTCCACAGAGGTTTAGAGAAGAGTTTGGGAGCAATGGTGCAACAGGAGGAGCAACTTTTGGTGAAGAAAGTAAAGAACCTCGACTAACATCCAAACAAGTTCAAGCTGTTCTGCAGTCCGAGGGTACAACAGTATCAACCCGTACAATCTGTCGGTGTCTAAATGAAAAGGAACTCTATGGTAGGATACCCAGGAAGACCCCACTTCTCACCCAGAGACATAAAAAAGCCAGGCTGGAGTTTGCCAAAACTTACCTGAGAAAGCCAAAAACGTTTTGGAATAATGTTCTCTTGTCAGATAAGACAAAAGCAGAGCTTTTTGGGAAAATCAACATCAATATAGAGTTTACAGGGAAAAAACGAGGCCTTCAAAGAAAAGAACACGGTCCCCACAGTCAAATATTGTTCCCCTGATGTTTTGGGGTTGCTTTGCTTCCTCTGGCGCTGGACTGCTTGACCGTGTGCATGGCATTATGAAGTCTGAAGTCTACCAACAAACTTTGCAACATAATGTAGGGCCCAGTGTGACAAAGCTGGGTCTCCCTCAGAGGTCATGGGTCTTCCAGCAGGACATTATCTGACAGAACTGCAGGGGTGTCAATACTTTTGGCCAGCAGTGTAAATGACCAAGATAACTGAAGTCATTAATGCAAATAAGGTTGCTTAAAAGTTGGTGGGGACAATTTGAGCATCCTGAAAAGGTGCTAGCGTTATGCCCCTACAGTCTCTATGCAAACCCTTGTTTTAACCTGATTTTGATCCCCTGATAAATGGCGCCATCGGCCTGATTTCTGATCACGTGATCGGATCAGGACATCCCTAGCACAAACATTAGAACTCTAAGGCCAAAATGCTAACGTGACAGGAAAACCTTGCTCCTGGAAATACAGTGCCCTCCATAATAATTGGATTTATAATAATTATGTGTCTTTTAGTGTCAATTTTTTTTTCTAAATAACATGGGCCCTTATTGGATGAAAAGAGAAAAATCCAACCTTCAATAAAGTGCATTTATTCAGTGGGGAAAAAATCCCACATAAAGAAATAGTTATTTGACATCAAATAATGTGTGTCACAATTATTAGCACCCCTGGTGTTAATACTTTGTACAACCTCCTTTTGCCAACAAAACAGCACCTAATCTTCTCCTATAATGTTTCACAAGATGGGAAAAGACAGAAAGAGCATGCGCATTTTTTGTGGCACGCCAGACCCACTTAGAGTGTTTGTTGCCAAAAAGCTCAATCTTCGTCTCATCTGACCAAAGCACACGGTCCCAGTTGAAGCCCCAATACCGCTTGGCGAACTCCAGACGATTATGATTGTGAGTGAGGAAAGGTTTTCTCCGTGCATGCCTCCCAAACAGCTTGTTGGCGTGTAGACAGCACCTCATACCCACTGTGAAGTATGGGGGTGGGTCAGTGATGCTGTGGGGCTGTTTCACTTCCAAAGGCCCTGGGAACCTTGTTAGGGTGCATGGCATCATGAATGCTTTGAAATACCAGGACAGTTTAAATCAAAATCTGTTGCCCTCTGCCCGAAAGCTGAAGATGGGTCGTCACTGGGTCTTTCAGCAAGACAATGACCCTAAACATATGGCCAAATCTACACAGAAATGGTTCACCAGACACAAAATCAAGCTCCTCCCATGGCCATCTCAGTCCCCAGACCTCAACCCCATTGAAAACCTGTGGGGTGAGCTGAAGAGGAGAGTACAGAGGAGAGGACCCAGGTATCTGGATGATTTAGAGACATTCTGCAAAGAGGAATGGCTGAAGATCCATCTTTCTGTCTTTTCCCATCTTGTGAAACATTATAGAAGATTAGGTCCTGTTTTGTTGGCAAAAGGGGGTTGTACAAAGTATTAACACCAGGAGTGCTAATAATTGTGACACACATTATTTGATGTCAAATAATTATTTCCTTATGTGGGATTTTTTCCCCACTGAATAAATGCACTTGTATTGATGGTTGGATTTTTCAATTTTTTTCCATTAAGGTCCCATATTATTTAGGGAAAAAAAATATTAGAAGCTAAAAAACGCATAATTATTATAAATCCAATAATTATGGAGGGCACTGTATTTAGAGAGAGTATTGGTATGAGAGTCAGCAATGCACCCACCCGTCTTACCGAGAAGTCTCTCTTGGGCGTCAGTCTCTTCGGGAAATGGTTGAAGGCGTATGGCTTGGTACACACTGGGTAGCGATTACGATGGATCTTGTAAAAAAGGTGAGCCGACTTGTCCAAACGGTAATCACAAATGTACACATCTGGCTCTTTGACCCCCTTTGGTCGTCCTTCAGGAAGACAATAAATTACATTAGTCAAGACATGTTAACGACTCGAGAGAAAAATACAAGACAAACATTTTCTGACCTTTGCAGTATGTGTAGAGATCAAGAACGCAACAGGTTGCCACCACCGCTTCAAGAGGGATGATCTCGTAGAGTGGCATGCGAAATAACTCGTTCTGGTAGAAGCGTCGCGAGGGCGAATGGTGCGTTTCGTGAGGACGGAAGTAGTGGTGTCCAAAGGCAAATCGCTCACCCCTTCAAGGTTGGGTAAAAGCCAAAATATTACTCAAACGTGACTAATTAGGCAAGTGTTCATGTAAACATTTCCCCCACAGTATGTCATTAAGTTAGTTCAATTACTTTTCATTCTTCCAGAGTTTTTCTATGCGGAAGATGTCCAGTTTGTCTCGATTGACGTGAGTCAAGAGGCGGTAAGACTGTCTGATGGGTTGCCCCTCAGCCGTGCGTCTGCTGTCTCTCATCAGGTACACACAGTCTCCTATAGAAAGACACGCCAATGTATTGACTTTAGAAAATGATCTCAAATACAATACGTAATGTAAATTAAATTCACTCGGTAGGTTCACTGATACCTTGGTGAAGAAGCAGCTCATCTCTTAGGAGACAGATGTAGTAAACCGAGCCAGCTTGAGCATAGCTGGGTTGAGGTATCATTGGAACTTCCTTTAACACATTCAAAACAATAATAATAAATAAACTATCCAAATCATGAGAACTGTAAACTCGGCAAGATGTTTTAGCATACCGTGTCAACTGGCCTCGGATCACACTCCTCACACAGGTAGTGCTCGACTTCCGTCTCCAACCGCATACAGTCAAAGTGTTGCCACACCTTGAACGAAACATGTATGTTCCATGACATTGATGAAAAACGCCGCCGTTCATGAACTAATCGATTTTAGGTCACCTAATTGTAGGCCTGTCAGTACCAGATATTTTTAGAATTATTTCTACCGATTATTCCATTGTTTTATCAAAAAGATTTGTTTTACAGTCAGAATGATTACAGAATCATTATTTCTCCATATTTCTTATCGTTAAACACATATTGTTTATTTTGTATTATATAAACCTTTAAAGTGCCTGGGACACAAAAAAAGCATGTTCATTTCATATTATAATTGGTATTTTATGCTCCTGAATGAAATGGACCATTTGGATGTGTGCAGAAGCGATCGATATACTGTACAGTATTTATTCAATTGTTTCGAATCCTGCGCTATGAAAATGAGAGACTTCCGGCCACGGTCTCAGATTGAGGAAGAAGCCGAATGTGATGTTAACGGGAGACATCATCTTCACCATACTACTGTTTGCAAAAGGACAGCGGAACCAGCTGATTTTGCAGATTAATTCGTTCATTTTTCATGTCGGGCCAGCTCAATGTGTTGCGGACTTTTGTTGCTACACCAGGGAGAGTTGTGTGAGTCTTTCTGGGTTTTAAAAAGATCCTGTTCACCGCGAAGAATGGGCAAAATAAGTATGACAATGGAGCGACCATTAGACGGACGAGGAAGTGAGTAAACTACGTGTTTTATATTATGTCCAATACTGGCATCACGGCACACATTTTAATGAGGAGGTGGCTTGCATTTTGTGGGTGTCTCTGTCCACCGAGAAGACACGATTGTGAAGAGACTTCCACCCCTCTCGACCCTCTTTGTGTGCCCGCCAAGAAAGCGTTATTCTCGACTTGGGCTGTAGCAGCCACACGCTGCGACATCAGCCGATTTGACACCCGAGAAGGCAAAATTGTCGGTGTTCATTTCCCTACTGCATCCCCGGCGACGTGGACTGCCTGCCTGGCGCGGCCACAGCAGGGGAACGACGAGCCGAAACTTGCTCGCAGCCGGGGGCTGGCCGTTCGGTGAAGACAATCACCCTTGCTGCCGTGTGTTACATAAGTCGGGGTAGTTTTGTGTGATTTTTCGTGTTCGAAAGGCGTGGAAGAGACTTGGAAGAGCCGCTCGGTTTGGGTTAGCATGTTGCCTAGCTATTAAACTCCTCTTTTGTTTACACAAAAGCCGGACTAACTCCAGTGGCATTAAATACCATTCGGGAGGTTTAAGAAGTCGGCAGTTTTGACCATTATGCAGTAATTTAGCCCTGTCGTACTGAATAAATGCATTTTTAATATTTCAAATTCCATTTACCACAAGACTGTTATTTGTCAGGACCAAACAATTTATTTAGCAATCAAGGAAAAATACTTCCAAAGAATATCGAGAGAGCGTAACCAAACCAGGAGGAGTGACAGCTAGCCGACATGCTTACCAAGTCTATTCTCGGCTTTCGAAGCGGAAAATCACTCAAATGTCTTCGCCGATCGGCACCCCGGCAAGTTACAGCTCGTCGGACTCATTCCCATGCTGCAGGCAGGAGAGATCGTTTGATGGGGAAGCAGCTCGCAAATGACCGCCGGACAAACCGGCCGACGTCGGACGAGCACGTAGCTGCCACATGGTCGACACGAATATGGCGTAAATTAATGCTTAAAAACTGCGAAGACGTAGACAGTGAGAGAGCGGCGTGCAGTTGTTGTGTACAGCTGACAAGGCAGGATGTGTCTGAGGAGAACTTTTCTACATGTCCGTCCAAGATCAAACGTAAGTAAATATTCCTTTGCTTAAAGAAAGTTTGTAGTGTTTACTTTGTAATCGCTGTATTCACGGCCATTTTCAACACAAAGTTGCAATTTCTGATGGGGTGGAAAATTTGACAGAACGCCGGGCACATGAAAAGGGCAATAAGCAGAGTACAGCGCTCTCCTGGCAAAGGGGGTTGGGGGTTTGCGACAAGCTGCTGGTCGTCGGCCGAGTGGCATTCTCGGTGGACAAGGAGCATGTCAGCCACAAAATGCAAGCCACCTACGTCTTAAAACGTGTGCCATGATCCCGGTATTTGACATAATACATAACAAAATGTTTACTCACTTCCTCGTAAGTCCAATGGTCCCACAGTTGTCGCACATTTGTTTTGGCCGATATCGGGGTGAACGGGAAATTTCTGAAACCCAAAAAGGTTCACACGCCTCTCCCTGGTGCAGCTACAAAAGCCTGCAAGCCGTTTGGCTGGCGTGATGCAAAAAATAAACGAATTAATCTGCAAAATCAGATGAATCCGCAGTCCATCTGCATGCTATAGAGCAATGCTGTATTGCGAAATGCTGACCCGGGTGACTCCACATTCGCATTTGTCCTAAACCCGAGACTGGAGCCAAAAATCACTTATTTTCATGGCGCGGGATTCAAAAATTGAATATATAAAACACTAGTTTCCACACACATCCAAGTGGTCCATTTCATTCAGGAGAATAAAACCCTGCGTGTAATATGAAATAAACATGCTTTTTGGTGTCATACACAGTTTAAAGGATAAATCAATTCTCAAAATGGTTGACTATTTTATGATGATTAGTTGTAAATGATTTAATTGTGGCAGTGCCACCTCACTGCCAACATCACTCAGAGGAAAACAAATGTTTCTCCTTCACTTTGGCTCAAGTGTGGGATTCAAATGCAAAGGAGGAGTATTTGAATATTTTCTGGTTTTCTTTTACTCTTAACAAAATGAATTTAGTTTAGTCTGTAAGCAAATACAGTTACTGTCATAACATGTTTGATTTTGCCAAAAAGCAAACCAGGGGAAAAAGTTGAATAACAAATCGACTTCAGTGATTGCACTGTTTCTTACCATGCACTTTTCACACTGGATCATCAGGCCTTCATCCTTGTACATGCCACAGATGCAACGGATAATGTCGTCATCCTTGTCATGGGATCCGGCCCCTCCATGGTGGTGGCCCCGGTCACGCTCGAGTGAGTCAGAGCTGTCAGCCTCACTGGCAGTGTCGCCCATAATCTCATCGATTTGCACAGCAGCCTCGTTACGTGCACTGTAGTAAGCTTTCCGTAGCCGACACACATCCCTTCCTATTGATGACTTCCTGCCGTAATATTTCTGATAGGACAACAAAAGACATTCAGGAAATGAAGAAAATGTCTAAGGGTGATTCTCATGAAGCTAACCTAGACTTTGTCTTTCAAGATTTTAGAGATATAGTCTTGAATACCTGAAATAGTTTATTTTAGTTGAAAGATGGTTATGTCTAGAGATGTCCCGATCACGTCATTTTCAAAAGTATCGGAATCGGCAAAAAAATATCGGCCATGCCTTTTTTTAATATATATACATTTTTTAATTAAATCGTTTTCTAATTGTATTTAACGTTACAGACATAATATGTTACACTCATCCAGAGTCTTTAGTTTAGGCTTAAGGTAGGGTTATCAAATTTATCCCAATAACGGCGGTAATTAATTTTTTTCGAAAATGTATCACGTTAAAATATTTAACGCAATTAATGCATCCACTGCACAACCCACTCACGCATTGTCGCGCTCAATCTGTAATGGCGCCGTTTTACCTATATAGAGAGATAAAAGGCAGCGTAAAATGAGTAGAATGAATTTTGGCAGCCTTTGGAGCCTTTTTTTAATTGACTAAAACCTTACAATCCCTCTCCCTACGATTAGAAATATCATGGGAAGCAAGGTAGCAATTAATCTTTTTCTTAACACCTTATGTTATTTCCCAACGCAGAGAAGACATATCAATTGGTAGCACTACGCAGTCGTGGTTCCACTTCCCATCATGCATTTGGGCATGGCTACAGTATCATTTACTGAAAGCTCAACAAATACACTAGATGGCAATATTTAGTCACAATATACAAAGTCACAAGTCTTTCTATCCGTGGATCCCTCTCACAGAAAGAATGTTAACAATGTAAATGCCATCTTGAGGATTTATTGTCATAATAAACAAATACAGTACTTATGTACTGTATGCTGAATGTATATATTCGTCCGAGTTTGATTCATTTTTTTCTTAATGCATTGCCAAAATGTATATGATCGGGGAAAATTATCGGGAATGATTGGAATTGAATCGGGAGCAAAAAAAAAGCAATCGTATCGGAAAATATCGGGATCGGCGGATACTCAAACTAAAACGATCGGATCGGGAGCAAAAAAACATGATCGGAACAACCCTAGTTATGTCTATTATGTGGCCCAGTCCACCAAAATAGTCTTTTGTATGTTTTTAAACTGATTTTAGAGTTTAGAATATTCATTATTGTAATGTGTCGATTAAAATCTTAGCTGTTTTTACCTCAATACAGCATCATAAAAGAGATGTTCCGATCACAATGCCATTGTATTTCTGGATTATTTTGTTACTTTTTAGCCCTTAAAAAAATAAAATAAATATACAAGTGTACTGCTTAAAAAAGTGGGTTTCCTTATCATTTCCTTTTCCTTTTATAATTTTCCTTGAATGATTTGTGAATTGGGTAATCACAGAAAGGCCATAATTGGAATAGTCCCAAAAAATATTTTTGTTATTTCAGTTGTATTTGTCTATTTGACATGTCACTATTTGATGTGTTTATAAACAAGATGAAAAATGAATGTCAAACACTTATCCACTGTGGGAGTTGAATAATTTTGAACACAACTGTAGGTAAATGTTTTTCCATTACTGTAATGCTTAGCTCTCATGAGAATCACCTCTAAAGCTTTACCTTGATAAAACACACACACACACACACACACACACACAAAGATTCCACATTCCACTAATGCTTTGGGAACGTTCAACAAATGTTAATGTAACTTGACAGCACAAGTCCACTGCAACATTCTTCATAGCAAAGGGTACATGCAATGTCACACATAATGGGACACCTGCCTACCTCAGCATTGCGGAATACTTTAAGCATGTCAGTGTCGAATGCTTCAACAGTCTTGTAATGGCCCGTAAGGATTTGCTTCTCGATGGTGCTTAAATCCAGAGGGTCTGACACCTTCTCATAATAATGGCTGTTTCTAATAATGCACACAAAAAATAAATAAAACACAAACGTTTGTCTCTTTTACCTTTGAAGGTTTTTATACAATAAATGGGTTTATATTCTTACCTTTTCCGTGATGGGAGGTTCAAAAGCGGAGTAGCAAGAGTCTGGCTGGATGAATCTGGAGTAGGAAATTAAACTTTTTTTTTTAAAAATGCTTCATTCTCTAGAGACATAGCTTTGCAAATCAAAACTCTATAGAATGCTCAAGATGCTGGATGGACCAGGAACAAATCTTTTGGACTTACTTTAAATATTGAAAATTAAATTACCCCAAATTCAACAGAAAGTGACCCCTAAATGACCCAAAATCAACATACATTGTGAGAGAGAAATTCACTTGTTATTGGCATAGTGTTGAAGATCCCCGAGATTCTTTTCGTTTGGAATGCAGTCATATATTCATCGTCATTCATTGGACTGTCATGCTAATTCATATTATCTCTATCTACACTGCTGGTCAAAAGTATTGGCACCCCTGCAATTCTGTCAGATAATGCTCAATTTCTCCCAGAAAATGATAGCAATTAAAATGCTTTGGTAGCAATATCTTCATTTATTTTGCTTGCAATGGAAAAACACAAAAGAGAACGGGGAAAAAATGAAATCATTATCATTTTACACAAAACTCCAAAAATGGGCCAAACAAAAGTATTGTCACCCTTTGAAAAATCATGTGATGCTTCTCTAATTTTTGTAATTAAAAGCACCTGTTACTTACCTATGGCACATAACAGATGGTGGCAAAAACTAAATCACACTTGCAGCCAGTTAAAATGGATTAAAGTTGACTCAACCTCCATCCTGTGGCCTTGTATGTACCACATTGAGCATGGAGAAAAGAAAGAAGACCAAAGAACTGTCTGAGAACTTGAGAAGCAAAATTGTGAGGAAGCATGGGCAATCTCAAGGCTACAAGTCCATCTCCAAAGATCTGAATGTGCCTGTGTCTACCGTGTGCAGTGTCATCAATAAGTGTAAAGCCCATGGAACTATGGCTAACCTCCTTAGATGTGGACGGAAAACAAAAATTGACGAGAGATTTCAATGAAAGATAGTGCGGATGGTGGATAAAGAACCTCGACTAACATCCAAACAAGTTCAAGCTGTCCTGCAGTCCGAGGGTACAACAGTGTCAACCCTTACTATACGTCGGCGTTTGAATGAAAAGGGACTCTATGGTAGGATACCCAGGAAGAAGACCCCACTTCTGACCCAGTGACATAAAAAAGCCAGGCTGGAGTTTGCCAAAACTTAACTGAGAAAGCCAAAAACGTTTTGGAAGAATGTTCTCTGGTCAGATGAGACAAAAGTAGAGCTTTTGGGGAAAAGGCATCAACAGAAAAAAAAACTAGGCCTTCAAAGAAAAGAAGTCCCCACAGTCAAACATGGCGCAGGTTCCCTGATGTTTTGGGGTTGCTTTGCTACCTCTGGCACTGGACTGCTTGACCGTGTGCATGGCATTATGAAGTCTGAAGACTACAAACAAATTTTGAAGCATAATGTAAGGCCCAGTGTGAGAAATCTGGGTCTCCCTCAGAGGTCATGGGTCTTTTAGCAGGAAAATGACCCAGAACACACTTCAAAAAGCACTAGAAAATGGTTTGAGAGAAAGCACTGGAGACTTCTTAAGTGGACAGCAATGAGTCCAGACATGAATCCCATAGAACACCTGTGGAGAGATCTGAAAATGGCAGTTTGGAGAAGGCACCCTTCAAATCTCAGAGACCTGGAGCAGTTGGCCAAAGAAGAATGGTCTAAAGTTTCAGCAGAGCATTGTAAGAAGCTCAGTGATGGATACCAGAAGCAGTTGTTAATAGTTATTTTGTCTAAAGGTTGTGCTACCAAGTATTAGGCTGAGGCTGCCAAAACTTTTGTCCAGCCCATTATTAGAGTTTTGTGCAAAATGATAATGATTTAATTTTTTTTTTCATTCTCTTTTGTGTTTTTTCATTGCAAGCAAAATAAATGAAGATATTACTACCAAAGCATTTGTAATTACAATCATTTTCTGGGAGGAATTGAGCATTATCTGAGCAGTGTATACATGATAAATGTTTGTAATTGTTAGCATTTTTAGAGGGGATTGACGCTTTTTCACTTTTCATGTAGGAGGACATAGTCCCAGTCCTCGATTATGCCACGAAATAAAGTATATACCGCATTCAAAAGAAAAAGCACCCTAGCTCACTCTTTCAAGGCAACATAGAGAGCAATATTTATTTTGTAGTTAGGAACTGTAGACCTTGGATGTTGATTCAAAATGTTGTTTATATGCTTAAATAGCTTTGCTTTGACAGCTTGACTTTTATGAATTTGTTTGCACCACTTCAATGAGACTAACAGAATTTTTAGGTTCCACAGCTGTAACATCTTTAAAAAATGTATATTATTTGGGTCAATAAATTGAGGAAATAGTTAGTAACTAACCTTTGTAGCTTGTAATCATGTCATAAATCTCCTTGAAGATATGTGCAAGGCGAGCAGTGCGTGTGACTTCTGTGTTTTCTTCAGCTGCAGCGAGCCTCCGAGTACGCACTGACCGTGACGTCTGCAGAGCTGAAAACTGTGTGAGGAAAACATCTGACAGAACGAGAAGCATGTTAGTTTGTAACTCGACTAATCATATACAGAAAGAAACACACAGCTAGCTCGAACTAGAAAATACAATTTCTGGAGAAACTGCCATGATAGCTTTGATTTAATGGTTAGCATACCGGGTCACTTCCTGTTGATTTTGAGGCATCTCTGACTTTCTGTAGATATCAGGTCTCTTCCTGTTGATTTTGGGGCATTTCAAGTGCACTTCCTGTTTATATTGTGTCAAGTCTTGTTGATATGGGGGGGATTTCGGTATCACTTGCTGTTGATTTGGGCACATTTTGGGTTCACTTACTTTACATATTGGGTCTAAGGCGGCAACAACTAATCGATTAAAATCAATTAATAAATTAGTTGCCAACAAATTTGATAATCAATTTTTTTCCTGCAGCGATGAGCAGTCATGTTTGGGTCCTTGTTTGTTTGCAATGTGAGGCTTCGTGCGTGCCAGTAATTAGTAGAGGAGTTCCAAAAAATCGATTATTACATGCATCGCGATTCGACACGTGACGATTCGATTACGATTCATAAAGGTTAAAAAACGATTATTTTCACTCCTAACAACGCTCGTAGCGAAACGAAATTCAAGACACGTCTGCGGCCCGGACACCGTTAACGGACGCACACACAACGTTATGATGGATGCTCCCAGTTACTGGAAGATAGATTTACTCCTTTTTAAAAGACTGGAAAATAAATTTGTGTATATGGCAGGCAGGACCAGAAGCCGGTCGCGCTTTTGTGCGCATTTTTAGAGCGAGAGGGGAAGAGAGATAGTTCTTTGCTCGTTGCTCCTTGCCTTTCAGATGACCAGCTGTAGTTTTAAGGCATTTCAATTAAAAAAAATATCCTGAGTGTGTTGCTAAGACCCGTGTGCATCTATAAGAGGTGAGTACAAGAACCCTCTTGTACTGTTTAGCCTTTATTGTTGTTGTTTTTGAGATGTTAATAGTTAGCGCCGAGCGCTAAGCTAATGAGCTAATTCGCTAACGTGTATTTCATATGCAGAACTTGTAAAACCATGATAAAGTACAGTGGTAACACTACAAACATGCGAAATAGAAAGAGAAGAAAGTGCGCGCGCTGTAATGAGTGTGAGTGTAGCAGTGTCAAGACCAGTTGAGATTTCCACCTGTTACTCCAAGAGGTAACACTGTGAAAACAAAGTATATTGGTTAAAAGAAGTCTTATTTCTAAAGACACTTTGTTTGTGTCCAGAAAATGTCGAATTCATTCCACCAGTGTAAATTTCATTGCATTGTTGAGAGAAATGAGTACTCCCTTTAAAATAGTTAAGCATTTTGCACTTTCTTGTAAAACGAAATAAATAAAAAAGCAGCTTAAGGGCAGCTTTTTGTTGTATGGGCATTATTCCATCTTTCCTGTTGAATCATAAGGATATTTTAAATAAATAATGGACATAAATTTGCTTGGCTGCTTTAGTAATCAGTGCTGCACGATGCATCGATAATCGTGATAACCGCGATAACCGCGATCATAGACGATATCGCGATAATCGATTAAAAATCGAATCGTGGCGTCCTGAATCGTAATCGAATCGAATCGTGGGGTGCCTAAGATGGCACACCCCTAGTAATTAGAGCAAGAGAGAGAGTTCACTGCTACAGTGGTATGAAAAAGTATCTGAACCTTTCGGAACTCCTCACATTTCTGCATAAAATCACCATCAAATGTGATCTGATCTTGAACAAAACAGTGTCTGCTTTAACTACAACCATTCAAACAGTTATAGGTTTTCATATTTTACTGAGGATAGCATGCAAACAATGACAGAAGGGGGAAAATATAGTAAGTAAGGGTGTAACCGTACATGTAATAGTATTGAACCGTTTCGGTACGTGGTGCTCGGTTCGGAACAGACGCATACCGAACGAGTTTCTGACGTAATATAACCCTTACTTTTCGAGGCTGTGAGTCGATCGGGTTACAGGTCCTTTATGTAGATTATATTTTTCGGGTTACAGGTCCTTTATGTAGATTATATTTACTCTGTCTTCTCTACTATAATGAGGACCAACACGGTAGGACAGTATAACCCAGAAACGTAAACGGCGCGACAACGTGGCCGCCGCGAGAACGCAGTGAAACGCAGGCGTAAGAGTCAATCAGCCAATGCACACCAGTCGCAGTGCGGCCGCGTGTTAGATGCGTCCCAGAAGCCGCTCAACGCGACGCATGCGAAAAGAACGGCAGAGTTTATTATTTGACGCGAGACGCAACCCTCCTGCGTCAATAATACTACTGGTAGCGAGGATCGGGCCGGAAGTCACTCGTGTAAAAATACGGTGGCTCCGGTCGATTTTCAAAGTAATATGCAATCGTAACCTACTTTTTGAGTCTATCAGATCTCTTGAGTGGTAGATCGGGGCACAGTTGACTTGTCTTTGTTGATTTACTGCTGTCTTCTCTGCTATAAAAATAACCAACACGGCCCCGTGTTCAATACAAAACCCTCCTACCACAACAAAACAAGTAGGAACTAATATTCACATAGGAACTGAAGTTATACAACATAAAATATACAATATAAATGAATACTACATCACATTGGTAAAATATAAACACATAACAAAATAAATAATAGCCCATTTACATAAAATAAATTGAAATGAGCTAAAACACCTGTAATTAAATAATAAGATCCCGCTTATACAATTAAATTTATTAATTTCTGTGTAGCGCTTTAACTTGAGAAAATCCACCAATAAAGCTTTTGAAAACTGTTCATAAGAAGAAGAAAAAAAGATTCATTGAGGCATTTCATTTGGAAAATACATGTTAAAATCTTTGTCATTGGGATTGCTTTTCTCTTTAACACAGGACATCTTTTTTCTTCTTTCTTTCAGAAAGAAAGCTGACCAATACGCGGGGTCTGAAAGGCAAATTGTTGTTAGATTATCCTTAAATACCCGCTACTTTTTGAGCAGAATTCTAGCTTTGTATAGGCTAATGTTCCTATTGTTGAAAGCACAAAATTGTGTAATAAACAACTAGCACATTTACATTTTGCAGTTTGTTTTCTTACTGTACCGAAAATGAACCGAACTGTGACCTCAAAATTGAGGTACGTACCGAACCGAGATTTTTGTGTACCGTTACACCCCTAATAGTAAGTGAACCCTTTGCCTAAGGAGACTTAAAGAGCAATTGAAACCTATTTTTACCAAACAATTTAAGTCAGGTATGTGCCCAATCACTGATGAGTGGTTTCAAGCTGCCCTGCCCACTATAAAACACACCTGTTAAGAATTGTCTTGTTGAGAAGCATTGTCTGACGTGCATCATGGCTCGGTCAACAGAGCTGTCTGAAGACCTGTGATCAAGGATTGTTGATTTCTATAAAGCCGGGAAAGGATACAAACCCATCTCTAAAAGTCTGGATGTTCATCAATTGACAGTCAGAGAAGTTTTCTACAAATGGAGAGAGTTTGGCACTGTTGCTTCTCTCCTAAGGAGTGGCCGTCCACCAAAGATTATTCCAAGACTTCAACACAGAAGACTCAGAGGTAAAAAAGAAGCCTAGAGTGTCTGCTAAAGACTTACAGAAGTCACTGGCACTTGGACACTCCACAGAAGTTTTTTGGCAAAATAATTTGTGGACTGATGAAACCAAAGTTGAATTGTTTGGGAGTAACACACAAAGTCATGTGTGGAGGAAAAATGGAACAGCTCACCAACATCAACACCTCATCCCTACCGTGAAGCATGGTGGAGGGAGCATCATGATTTGGGCTGTTTTGCTTCCTCATGGCCTGGACAACTTGCAATTATTAAGAGAATAATGAATTAGGATGTTTTGAGGCAGTCTATCAAACAGTTGAAGCTAAAAAGAGGATGGATGCTGCAACAAGACAATGATCCAAAACACAGAGGTAAATCAACTCAGAATGGACAACTTGCAATCATTCATGAAAGAATGAATTCAAAAGTTTATCAGGATGTTTTACAGGAAAACCTGAAGCTAAAAGAGGATGGATGCTTTAACAAGGCAATGATTCAAAACACAGTAAATAAACTTCAGAATGGTTTCAGAAGAACAAAATACACGTTTAGGAGTGGCCAAGTCAAAGTCCAGACTCGAACCCCATTGAGATGCTGTAGCATGACCTAAAGACAGCGATTCATGCCAGAAATCCCAGGAATCTGACTGAACTACAGCAGTTTTGTAGAGAAGAATGGGCCAAGATTAGTCCTGATCGATGTGCCAGACTGATTTGAAGCTACAGGAAGCGTCTGTTTGAAGTTATTGTTGCCAAAGGGTGGGGCCACAAAATATTAAATGTGACGGTTCACTTACTTATTTTCCCCCCTTTTGTCATTGTTTGCATACTATCCTAATTAAAATATGAAAACCTATAAAAGTTTGGGTAGTTTTAGTTAAAGCAGACACTGTTTTTTCATTTGTGTGATTATGACAAAGGTCAGATCACATTTGATGGTGATTTTATGCAGAAATGTGAAAAATTCCAAAAGGTTCAGATACTTTTTCATACCACTGTACACTCAGTTTGGGTTGATAAATCAATAAAATTACAAAGTGTTGGGAGTTAGATTGTCTTTTGTGTTGCTAGATCCAGTGTGACTCCGTCTGAGGGGAGTAAATGAAGCCAATTTTATTCTTTGTTGATGAGATGTTACTACTTAGCACGGAGCAATTATGCTAATCAGTGTCTTAAGTGCCCGCTTGTATTGTGTTTTGGAGAATCATGTTAGCACTTGAGTTATTGTTAGAGAGTAAAATTGTCCCATTTATTCTTATAAAGAAACCACACACATCAACCCATTCATATAACAGCTTAGTCTCCTTTTAGTACAAACTCCCATTCAAACTGTATATTGTCATACAAGAGAGTGTACTTTGAAGATGGATTTGGATTGTATTTATGAACAAAGATTTGACAATAAAAAACAGTTGTTCATAAAAAGAAGTCTGCCTCCTCATTATTCAATTTTGTTGTTTAGTTTGTTTAAAGGAAATAAATGAGTCATTGACACAATTTATTATCAGCGCTTTGCCGACAAGAAAAAAAAATATATATATATTATTTGAATGAACAGGAATTTTGTCTGATTTTTGTACTAAGAAATTCTTTTTGTTTTATACTCAGAACATTTATTAAAACTAGTTTTATGTACTTAAAACAGTACAGTTGTAGACTAGTTAAGTCAGGAAGCTGTAGTAAAATATATTTTTTTCAGGAAACAGTCATCCATTTTGTCTTCATTGTTACTTACAACCAATAGAACAACTTCAGGTCAAATTGTGAAGGTAATTAAAAACAGTGACATATATCCAATTGATCATTTAATTAATCGTCCGATTAATCGATTATAAAAAATAATCGTTAGTTGCAGCTCTAATTAGGTCCCTTCCTGTCTATTTAGAGGCATTCCAGGGTCACTTCCTGTAGATATCAGGTCACTACCTGGTGATTTTGGGGCATTTCAGGGTCACTTCCTGTTCATACTGGGTCACTTCCTTTTTGATTTGGGGGAATTTAGAAGTCATTTCCTGTTGATATCGGGTCACTTGGGTTGGAAATCACTAGGAGTGAATAGAAGTTTTTGTGCTATTGAAATGAATGGCAAATTGGGCCGTTGGAAAAGAATGGGGAATTTTGGCCATTAGAAATGAATGGGTATGTTTTTGGCAAATTTTGGCCATTAGAAATGAATGGGTATGTTTTTGGCAAATTTTGGCCAAGCTGTACGTTTTAAGCAAAACCTGTATCAAACTGTTGTGCCCCTTAGTGTCCGAAATATTTTTCATGGAATAAATGATGTGATTTACACGAAAATTGGACAAGCACCATTTTGATTTTTTTTTTCCTTTTCCCAAAAAAAACTGCGTTTCGAATTCCGTTCGTTTTGGTGTATGAACCGTGTTGGTGGGTCAAACAGTTTTGGCTGGGAAGAAACGACATTGGGAAGCAAAAAAAAAAGAATATTGTAGATGGTAGCTTTTGCATTATATGCAAAGCTACCATCAATGAAAAACAATGTAACAAAAAAAAAAAAAAACAATTAATGCTTTTTAAATTCACCCGCTCACCCGATTTGATGTTGCCATCATCACGGATGACTCCTCCCCAGCGGGTATACAAGGACAGGTTGCTCGGATCTCTCTCTCTTTCACCCTCTCGTTTAAGCAACTCCTGTTTCTCCCTCATTTTTTCCCAGTTCCTCAGGAGGAATACTCGATGCTTGAGCACAAAGTTCCTAATGATTGTGGGGAAGGCAAACAAGAGAAACTCTTATTTAAGTATGGAGCAGAGTTTTCCCCATCAAGCACCTTTCAGTCAACAGAGCAGGTGACATCAACCATTATGTTTTTCCAAGTTTATTGTTTTAAAATTAAATCATGTATGCATGTACCTTTCTCTGTTTGACATAGGTTTCATAAGGTGAGGGTAAAACTTGTTGCTGTCACTTGATTCTTCTTCCTGAAAACAACAAAAAGCATACAGTATGTATGTCACTTATTTCTTCAGATTTGTAATAGTTAGGAGTGGGAACCTCATGATACGATACGATTTGCGATGCTCGCGATAACGACGATCTCACGTTTATCTATACATGGGTCAAGAAATCATTCTAGGATATTCTACGAAACTCATAAACAGAAAAACCAACTATTTTCATGCTTCTGCTGTGAATTAGAATGGGTTTAGCATTAGTATACATCCAATCCATTTGAACTTGGAGGGAATGAACTCTGTCGAATTCGCTGCCATCCCTCCCACCTCAAATGGATTGGACGTCTATGGCCGTCAGTTACAGCCAATGCCAGGAAATTAGTTCATTTTGGGGCATTTCACGTTATTTCCTATTGATTTCCGGTCACTTCATTTTCCTTTTGGGGCATTTATGGGCACTTTCTGTTGATTTTGGGTGACTGAAAAGGAAGTGACTCAAGAATGTCCTATAATGAATAGGAAGTGACTCAAAATCAATAGGAAGTAACCTGTAAATGCCCTAAAACGAACAGGGAGTGACCTGCAAATGCCCCCAAAAGACTGTCTGTGAATGCTCTGGTTTCAGTGCCATTGAGCTAACGTAGACACTATTCTAATGGAAGATTTTGGTAGCAAATGGTTGGTTCCTCTATTTTTTTTAAAAATTTTTATTAAACCGTGACACTTTTTGAAACTGATATACAGTGAGGACAGCTGCGGCTTATACTTCAGTGCGACTTATCTATGAACAAATGCCGTTTTCGTGTCATATTTGGCAGGTGGCAGCTTATAGTCCAAAAATTACGGTAATCCAATCAAGTATTGTATGCCATCTACTAGAAAGATGCATCAGTTTTAAAGTTTGACAATTTATTCAATAGAAAATAGAAAATGTAGCATCTTTGTCCCTTTTTCCCCCCTTGAAATCAACTTTTGCGGAAACCCATGTCAAGAAGATCTACTAAGTAGCTAGAAAAATAACACTCTGGGCACTGTCAACTCAAATTATTCCACAAACCTGGTAAAGTGGCATCCAAGGTTATGAAAAACAATTTTAAAAAAGTAAATAAAACTTTAGTGCACTTTTAAAGAAACCAGAAATCATTTGCTCTAATTGTAAAGGCTGACCAACACAATGGTATCACCTACTCGTTTTTTAAGTTGGTGTTTAGATTTCCGTTTCTCCTTGAGTCGACCAAGTCGCCGAGTGCCAGCCGGCTTGCCAGGCAATCCATTGATACGTTGGCTTTTCCCTCCGATGATACCCCTGCAACTCTCTGAGCCACACTTGCACACTTGCTGTCGGGCAAAAAAAACAAAACAATAGCACAACACCACAATAAAATAGAACATATAAATATTGAAAAGTAGGCATATCACCCAAAACATTTCAACATTAACATCTGCAAATTAAGTTCTCTTATCGTTAGTTATTTATCACCTGCTCCTCCGTATTGAAAGAATGAAAGTTGTAATCATAGGTGAGCTCGGTACCGCTGCTGATGTCCTTCAGCGCAAAGAGACCAATTCTGTACACCCCATTGACTGACCTGCAAATATTAAGACTGGGTGAGTGTAATTTTCTCATAGCGACATAATTAAAATAAAGCATACCATAAAGCGCAAGGACATTTCAGAAATTAGCTACATCTAATATACCATGTGTAGTAGTGCTGCAACGATTAATCGATTATCTGGAGTAATTCGATTAGGAGAAAAAAGCTTCTAATCAAATTTTAGTTTTACCGATTTGGGTGGATACACACCCCCTCGAGGGAATATGCTGTAACCCTTCTAACATGACTGAATCCAGCTGCTCCCTGTTAAGACCAACATAAGGTATGTTTGTTTATGCATTTGTTGTTTAGCTTAGAAGTATATTTAGCAGTTTTTTTGTGGGAATATATACTTGAACAATTTGTTAAGAGAATTAAAAAAAAGTTATAAAGTTAAGCATTTTATAGCATTTAAGCTAGCGCACTTTGCTATGCAAGTAAGCCAATTGTTCTTTTTTTGCACTTAGATCTGCATTTAGTTTTTTTTTTTTATACCATTTGAGGTTAAGATCAGGTATTTTAATGTATTTTTGATTGCATTTATTGCTCTAATGAAATGAAAGTGCAATTCTGTATTGTTTGAAGAAACAATCAGGATTTTTATTTTGTATTCCTATTCAACACTTGTTTAGTTTTTTACATATCCAAAAATGTATTCTGCATTGCATTAAATGTTCGTGATTCCATTACTCGATTATTCGAACTAACCAATTGGTAGATTAATCAATTACCTAGGATACTGGACTGTCTCAGAAAATTAGAATACACAATATTCTAATTTTTTGAGACAGTCCTGTGTACTGTCTCAAAAAATTAGAATATTGTGTATTCTAATTTTCTGAGACAGTCCAGTATATTCGATAGCTGCAGCCCTAGTGCTTTGAATAAAAAGTAAATTGGGTCATAGGGCAAAAAAAGGGAAATGTCTGGACTAGAGCTGAAACGATTACTCGAATAATTAGAGTACCTCGATTTTAAAAATTGATCGAGGAAATTTCTCTGGCTCTAGGAATCGTTTAATTTAGCCAGCTCTAGGCATGACGTTTAGCCCGTACTACTTTTAATGCAGCACAACGCGCTGACGTCATGTGCTTACAAGAAGGAGACGGAGGCGGCAGATATATTTGATTTCAACCTTCCATGAATATAAAGGTAAAGAAGTAGCCGACGAAAACGGAGAGAAAGGCACCAAGGAAAAGCAGAAAATGTCAAAAGTGTGGGAGCATTTCAAGCTGGACACAAAGGCGCTTGCATAACACCACAGCACGTTTTCAATGCTGCCGTTCCATCTAGGGCACCCCATTTACTCCAAGAGCGGAGGAGCGATACCCGTAGCGCTAATAAATAAGATTAACGTTACCGTACCTTGCTAATGTAACATTAGCCCTGCGGAGGGCTAGGTTTCTATTAATTATGACTACTGTCTATGCGTGGCTAACATGTCTTTCATATAGGCTTTATTTAATCTGTAAACACAATGCTGTAGAGTGATGAGGGCGTAAAATAAAAACATAATAAAGCTAACTGTCAATTTTAGCTCAATAGTCATTAACGGATAAAACACCAACTAGTTAAGTGCCTAATGTGCTCCAACACAGCAGTTATCATACATTTACAGTGGTACCAGTTAATTTGTTCCATGAACTTGTTTGTAAGTCGAAATGGTCGTATGTCGAGCAGGATTTTCCCATAAGAATACATTATAATAACATTAATTCGTTCCACAGCCCGAAAACCTACACTAAATCCTTAATAAATACTGCTGGTACTATTGCAAATAGCAATTACACAGAGCAAAACAAATAAATTATGAATAAAAATTTGAATAATAATAGTAATAATTAAGGCTGTCAAAATTATCGCGTCAACGGGCGGTAATTAATTTTTTTAATTAATCACGTTAAAATATTTGACGCAATTAACGCACATGCCCCGCTCAAACAGGTTAAATGGACAGTACTGTGTAATGTCCGCTTGTTACTTGTTTTTTTGTGCCCACTGCTGGCGCTTGGGTCCAACTGATTTTATGCGTTAGTACCATGCGTGAGCATGGTGTAATTATTGACATCAACAATGGCGAGCAACTAGTTTATTTTTTGATTGAAAATTTTACAAATTTTAATAAAACGAAAACATTAAGAGGGGTTTTAATATAAAATTTCTATAACTTGTACTAACATTTATCTTTTAAGAACTACAAGTCTTTCTATCCATGGATCACTTAAAGAGAATGTTAATAATGTTAATGTCATCTTGTTGATTTATTGTTATAATAAACAAATACAGTACTTATGTACCGTATGTTGAATGTATATATCCGTCTTGTGTCTTATCTTTCCATTCCAACGATAATTTACAGAAAAATATGGTATATTTTACAGATGGTTTGAATTGCGATTAATTACGAATAATTAATTTTTAAGCTGTAATTAACTCGATTAAAAATTTTAATCGTTTGACAGCCCTAGTAATAATGTTACCTGAAATAATGTAACGAATCGGGTTCTAATGTGGCAGATGTATTTTTACGTGGTGTACCTGAACACACCGTGTGGCTGGCGTGTGAGAGTGAGGGAGGACTTTTTACTTTCACTTCGCTTGTTCAGCTGCGCTGACAGTAGGCATGTTGTGTTGCACAAGTTCTGAAATAAATGATTAAAAACCTGACAAAGCTGGCGATTTCTTTGGCGATGTTACAATGATTATAACTGTCACCTTAACTTCTAAAGACTAGTGAACAAAGGAGGACCGCCGAGATCGTAGACCGTCTAAGGCCGTATTATTAAGCCAAATTTTTTAAAAAATCATTTCCATTCTTTTTAATTTTTTCACCACCTGCACTAACATTGTTGGAATGCATGTTGGTTTCTCTCACAAGAAAATATGCCGTGTGTTCGTCTTATGTGAAAAAAAAAGAAACTGCGGCACTGTCATAATTCGTCATATTTCAAGCATGTCATCGGATGTAGAAACAAATGGCGAGTCAAATCTTACATTGGATGTCGAAACGATCGTGTGTCGAAGCAATCGTATGTCGAGGTGCCACTGTATTTTGAAAGCTGCAAAAACTCAAAATTCTATCAGGACTTACAATTTCGACTAACTTAAAAATAGCTTGACAAAAATGGAAATTCAATTGAAACGTGGAAAAAACTTAACTTTTAAGTGATGTGTGTTATCAAGCGTAATATCATTTTTAGGTAAGAAATAAGATGGGGTTTTTTCAAGTGATATCTGAGATGCAATTGATGGCAGTTTTCAAAAATGTAAATCTAAAATAAAGACTGATTATCTAAAATGGTTAAAAATTAGGTGAAATGTCTTGTTTTCTCATGTATATTTATAATTGCTCTTTACCTAAAAAAAGTGTTTTTATCTGATTACACTGTTAATTGATTAAATTTTCAGCAGAATATTTCATTACTAAAATATTCAATAGCTGCAGCCCTAGTCCGGACACAAGTTGTAAAATAGTTCCAGCTGCATGTAAGCTTTCCTTGATTACAAGATTGATGGCTATAGAGAGTTTAAAAACTCTCCATTGCTCTTGAGGTCTTTTATTTTAGGCCAGCTACTCTTTACTCCACAAACATGCACGACCACAGTGCCCCAGATTATAGAGTGGTCCAAGTACGGTAGAAGACAGTACTACTTGACACAGTCAACTCTCAAAACAGTTGTACCCTGTCCACAACTAAACACACAAATTTCAGCTTTAAAAGTCTGGCACTGGGACCCATGGTCAAATTGACTGCAGTGAATTAAAGTAGTGAAGACAAATTATCCCAGGGGGAAAATGACATCACACATTTATATAGCGTACAGTCTAATCAAATTAAACGATACAAATATGGTTTTAGAATAGAAGTGGACAAATTTGATTTAAAAGGACACACAAATACCTAGTATAAATGTCTTTCACGTGGAAGACAGTTATTGTCAAAGTAAACTTTTGGCCTTTTAACCAAAAACAGAAAATGAAAATTTAAGGTATTTTCAGCCGAAGGTTTTTGCCGCCGAATTTTCAGTCACATTTCTAGTTTAAAACCAACTAATCCCTCAGTTACGGTGGCCGTGAGGTGTCAGGCGAAATGCAAAGTCCAAATCCTTTGCAAATAGAAAAAAGCAAGAAGCCCAATTGCAAATGCTTTGCAAAAGTAAAAAAGCACGAACGCAAACTGCCACAACACGATCCCCAATTCCTAAAGCGCAATTGCAAATTGGCAAAAGTACGAACCCCAATTGCCACAACACGACAGCAAATGGCTCGCAGCACAAATGCAAAAGGCTCGCAAGACAATTGCAAAGACGATGGCCCAAAGTAAAAAATAAATAAATAAAAATAAAAAAACACGACACTTTGTGACCATTTCTACGGACCGCCGTAAAGTCCCCCCACCCCATCAGACGCAAATTTATATAAAAATGATCTCAATCGTTTGTGCTGCAACGGTTTTGTAGATACAGTATTATGCTTTTATTGAGATATTAATTTCGAGTGGGGACGTCACTCGTAGCTTTTTCTTAGCTTAGCTCCCGCAGCAAATGGAGCGTACCAACTCTCTCAATAATAGAGGGGTGTCCTAACAACTAGCACAGAGCACAAAAAAATTGGGGTCCATTTTGCAGTAAATTGGGGGGCTTGAGATATTAATTTCGAGTAATGACGTCACTCTAAGCCCCTCATTTACTGCAAAATGGTTCGGAATTGGTGCCATTCGTTTGTGCTAGTTGTTAGGGCACCCCTCTGTTATTGAGAGAGTTGGTACACTTCATTAAAATAACATAACAGAGGGAGAGAGTTGGTACGCTCCATGAGCAGACCATAACAGAGGGGTGTCCTAACAATTACCACGAACATAGCACAAACGAATGGCACCACTTCGGAACCATTTTGCAGTAAATTGGGGGCCTAGAGGGACGTCATCACTCGAAATTAATATCTCAAGCCCCCCAATTTACTGCAAAATGGACCCGAATTTGTTTGCGCTACGTTCGTGCTAGCCTTGTGAGGACACCCCTCTGTTATAGAGAGAGTTGGTACGCTCCATTAGCTGCCGGAGCTAAGCTAAGAAAAAGCTACGAGTGACGTCCCCACTCGTAATTAATATCTCAATAAAAGCATAATACTGTATCTACAAAACCGTTGCAGCACAAACGATTAACACCATTTTTATATAAATTTGCGTCTGATGGGGGGGCAACTTTACGGAGGTCCTTAGAGATGGTCACAAAGCAGATATAGCAATATACAAAGTGCCGTCTTTTTTATTTATTTTGCCAATTTGCGATCGCGCTTTAGGAATTGGGGATCGTGTTGTGGCAGTTTGCATTCGTGCTTTTTTCTTTTGCAAAGCGTTTGCAATTAGGGTTCGTGCTTTTTCTATTTGCAAAGTGTTTGGACTTAGCATTTCGCCTGACACCTCTCGGCCACCGTACTCAGTGGTACTTACCACTTTTGCATCTCACAGTTGGGCTCACAGCTGTGATTAATGAAGCGTGCTTCATTGCCCATTCTGTAGCTGTCGATCACCATGCCACTATCCAGATTCAAACAGTAGTGGCCACTGTGAGCAAAGTACTGCTGCATCATACGACTCCTGAAACATTATGACGTCAGATAAAATTAAGGACAAGCAGGAGTTAATTTACCAATGCCTATTATAAAAATGATAAAAATCCAAACCTGAACTCATGTTCGCTGACCACTTCTCCCAGGTACTCGATAATGAATTGCCCGGAACGGAGACTCTCCTTGGTGCGGATGCCCCAACCCTTGCCCTCAGCACGAAATCTCTCCAGACACTGTACCCATTCGTGCCTCTGGATATGCTGGTTGTCACAATGCTCATTACATGGACAAGTGCTGGGAGAGCACTCTGCAAAGCTCATCCTGTAGAAATCAGCCAATTTGCAAATAAAGATATTTGTTATCATCAATGTCTTTTAATTGTTAGTGAACAACAGCTTTGTTATATTTCTGGCGAGACAAAATTTCACTCCACCTGTTAAGGCAGTCGTCCAGACATCCTTTTTCAGTGCGATTCTCAGGAATCTTACAGTTGCAAGTAGTTGTTTCATACCCGGAGAAAGGCTTGACATCAACATACACATCTGTGACAAAAGTAGAACCCAATTTTACATTTACTGAATAAAATCTTACAAGTATGTGGCCAGAAAACATCAAACAGTGTAAACTGAATTGATCCATATTAAATATGCAATATTTATAACTAAGGCTGCTACTACTAATCGATTAAAAAAATAGTTGCCAAAGAATTTGATAATCGATTTTTGCCAGCAGCTATGAGCAGTCCCGTTTGGGTCCTTGTTTGTGTACAATGTGAGCTGCGCACACGCCAGTGATTAGAGCAAGAGAGAGGGAGTTCACTGTTACACTCAGGTTGGGTTGCTGAATCAATATTACTGTATTACGAAGTGTGGAGAGTTAGATTGTCATTTGTTGTTAGATTTAGTGTCACTCTGTCAGAGGTGTGTAAATGAAGCAAATTGAATTGTTTGTATTCTTTTTTGATGAGACGTTACTATGTCGCGCGGAGTGCTAAACTAGTTAACGATTATGTTAATCAGTGTATTACTTGTCCGTTTGTATGTATGCACTTGAGTTATAGACCCTACTCACCAACGTCACGGAATGACGTGTCGCTGTATCCGGCCACCATATTGTCCGTCAGTGTTTATCCGTATTCTCAATGGTTAATAGTGCAATTCATGGAAGCCCCGGTGCTTTCAGACGCTGTAAACTCATTGGATGTGTTGCATAAAAGGCGTTATGTGGAAAAGCTTCAGTCTATCCATTGGCCAGATCCATATTTGATGCCTAAATCGATATTATATATAATATAATATAATATATATATAATATATCTGCCTGACATCTGCTACCCTGATATCTACAACTATCTTGTCCACACAAAATCAGCCTATTCTCGCGAAAGTTTGAAAAACTTTAAGAGCAGCACTCTAAGCAACATTACCCCGTGTGACCCTTTACTTCCAATTTTCTAAAAAGGCGACAATCAACAAAAAAAAAGTTGACTGCGATGCCCGACGCTTCAAGGATAGGTGAATATTGGACTATTTCTTCAATCAAACACACAAAAACTGTGTCTGCCTCATTTGCAAAGAGACAGTCGCTGTTTTCAAAGAGTTCGATGTGTCGCAATATTACCAAACAAGACACGCTGACATGTACGACATTACAGGGAAGATACGCAGCGAGAAATTATAGCAACTTGAAGCTAGTTTAATTTCACAGGAGCAGTATTTAGCAAGAGCCCGAGTGTCGAAAGAGAGCGCCACAAAGACGAGATTGTTGAAATTATGAATTTAAAAAATTATAAAGCAAATGTGACACACAGAAGGGCTTGCTAAAATTTGTTTAAATATATTGTTCTATGTAAATCAGCCAAGGTAGCCCCCAGCATTTTTACCACACCAAATCTGGCCCCCTTTGCAAAAGGTTTGGACACACCTGTTTAACTTCTTTCACTTGGTACCAGCTAAATATTATTTAAAAAATAATGATGGTGGAAGAAATATGCATCTTGAATTTGAAACTGTATGTTGTCGGCGATTAGCCTCGCAATGATCTTAATTGTGGTTGTCAGCCCAAAACCCTCTAAATATATATTAAATGCATCTTACCAAGTATAAAATGACTACTACATAATCTGTAGTGATCGTTTGGTGCCCAGTTTTCTTGTCGAATTGCAGCAGTCCATCTCGCTCTCCTCTCCGGGTCTCTCGGAATAGAGTAGAACTTCAAGTCTCTCGTCTATCTTCTCTGTTATTGCAACCAACCGCCACACACGCCTTCACCATTTTGATTATTAATGTTAACGAGCAGAAAAACACGCCATAATTGGAGGAATTTACGTAGCGGTAATGCTTAAACCCAACGAGCTGACGAACAATATGGCGCGGAGGCGTGGCTGTGACGTCATGTGAGTAGGGTCTATTGTTAGGTAGTAAAGTTGTCTCAGCTTTTTTTTTTTATATGCACAAACTATCGATGTAACATCTTAGAGTCTCCTTTTAACACAAACTCCCATTCAAACTGTAAATTGTCCATGGACTTCATTATGATATTGACGGGTCAGATTCAACCTTCACAGCGCAACGCCTTCAAGTAGGGGGCCATCCCACAATCCGCTTCAGTTATTCACAGTTGGTCGCAGCGACACATGCAGTGATCCAATGCCGGATTTAGGCTGAAAAAGTATGAAAGCTGTACCACATAAACAGGAAGGATTGTCTCAGGAGTGATTTGTTCGAGGATTCAAGGTAATTATTATATTCTTCGCTTTTAACCAAGAATTGAGACTGTTTTACGTCCGTATCTATAAAGAATTCAGGGATTTAAGCATTTATTCACAACAATTTTCACTGGAAAAGCTCTATTATAATAAGGCGGCCGCTAGCTACATTCACTAACAGACTAGCATTGTACTTCCATATATCTACGTAAAATAAATGCTAACTGCACATTTTTTTCCCCTTTTAACCAAGAATCAAGACAGTTTTACGTCTATATCTATAGAGAATTCGGGGATTTAAGCATTTATTCACATGAATTTTCACCAGAAAAGCTCTGTTTGCATAAGGCGGGCCGCTACCTACATTCACTAACAGACTAGCATTGTACTTCGACGTATTTACATAAAATAAATACTAACTGCACGGTTTTTTTCTCTTTTAACCAGGAATCAAGACCGTTTTACGTCCAGATCTATAAAGAACTCAGGGATTCAAGCATTTATTCACAAGAATTTTCAACGGAAAAAGCTCTTTGTTTGTGATTCCACTCGGTCAGCTTTCACGCCCTCGCCAACAATGCAGGCCCCCTATTTAACGGCCCCGTGCCCCGTCAATACATCAAGAAGTCTATGGTGTACTCAGAACCTTTATAAAAAACTTTAACCTGTTTTATGTACTTAAAACAGTAAAGTTAAGTCAGGAAGCTATAATAAAATATTATTTTTGAAGGAAATAGGTTTCATTGTTACTTACAACATGCCTAAAACAAATTCAAGTTAAATTGTGAAGGTAATTGATGAATGTGACATTTATCCGATTAATCGATTATATAATTATCGTTAGTTGCAGCCTTATTTATAACAAAACAAAGAATGCATTAGTGTTTTTTGCATTATGAGGAAGTTGTTACATGTTTGTAAATGCTAAAATAACCATCGAGCGATGTAAGACACCTACTTGATCTGATCTTTTTGTAAAGCGGGACATCAGGCCTTTTGTACAGCTGAAACAAACAAACAAATATTAAGACCTTCATTAAACAAAACAAGCAACTATGCTAGTTTTTGTTAGCTGATAAAAAAACAAAAAAAAAACGTATATAAATTCATGATGCTCATCATGATTAATCACCTGATCGTGTTTCCACAGCCATAGGATATCATAAGGCAATTGGAAATCAATGCGCTTCTGTCTCAGATACTTTCCTGAAATATCACACAAAGCAAATATAAGGCCTTGAGGAAAAAAATAAGTTAATCTGTTTCTTCCTTATTATTAGAAGCATCATAAGACCTTACAAATGTCCAAGAATATGATTTTTTTTAACATCACTTTTGATTAGTTGATAACCACAAAATTACCAACTAATCAAATGTGATGTCAAGTCAACATCCCGATTTTCAAACACACTGTTTACAGCCAGCCATAGGCGTAATTTAAGGGGGGGGTTGCAATACACGGAATAATCCAAACAGCCACCACAACCCCATCAATATCATATCACATAATTATTTAAAATAATTATTAGGTATTATAAACATGACAATGTGGTACATTTTTTGCAATAGTAAAAAAAAATAGTGACGTTGCCCTGATATAATACAAAAAGTCTGGAATCACCAGTCTCGGACGAGCACTCACTCAGGCACTTTATCATGTAGAACAAACTCAGATAAAAAGCTTAAAAAACTAATGAAATTAGTTCAAAAGTGCAACTCTTTAGCATTCAGAAACACTAAAAGAAATGAATAAAACACATTGTGCTGGTCAATAAATCTTGCTTTTATAGAGCAAGTGCAGGAAAATATATATGGAATCACTCCATTCTGAAGAAAAAATATGGAATCATGACAAAAAAACAAAGAAATAACAATCAAAACACATCTCTAGTATTTAGCAGCACCACCTCTGGCTTTTATGACAGCTTGCACTCTCTGAGGCATGGACTTAATGAGTATTCTTCATCAATTTGGTGCCAACTCTCTTTGATTGCAGTTGCCAGATCATCCCTGCAAGTCGAAGCCTTGTTGTGGACCATTTTTTTTCAATTTCCACCACAGGTTTTCAATAGGGTTGAGATCTGGGCTATATGCCGGCCATGACATTGACTGGATGAGTTTTTCTCCAAGGAATGCTTTAACAGTTTTAGCTCTGTGGCATGATGCATTGTCATCTTAGAAAATGACAAACCTATTTTCAGTTGAAGGGATAAGAAAGCTGTCTAAAATTTCAATGCAAACTTGTGAATTTTTGAAGATTCAACAACAGCCATCTCCTCAGTGCCTTTGCCTGACGTGCAGCCCCATATCATCAGGGACTGTCCAATTCAGATTCTTGACAAGGCGATGATGCTGGAACTTTTGTTTGGTGCTGTTCTAGTGAGATTTACAAAGATACTGCCTGAAGAAAACATCAAAATTCCCTCAGTCCTTGACGATATGGGGCTGCATGTCAGGCAAAGGCACTGGGGAGACGGCTGTGGTTAAATCTTTAATAAATGCACAAGTTTACATTGAAATTTTAGACAGCTTTCTTTCACTTCAATTGAAAATAGGTTTGTCATTTTCCAAGATGACAATGCATCATGCCACAGAGCTAAAACTGTGAAAGCATTCCTTGGAAAAAGACTCACACAGTCAATGGCATGGCCTGCAAATAGCTCAGATCTCAATCTTATTAAAACCTGTGATGGAAATTGAAAAAAATGGTCCACAGCAAGGCTCCACCCTGCGAGGATGATCTGGCAACTGCAATCAAAGAGAGTTGGCACCAAATTGATGAAGAATACTCATCAAGTCCATGCCTCAGAGACTTCAAGCTGTCATAAAAGCCAGAGGTGGTGCTACTAAATACTAGAGATGTGTTTTGATTGTTATTTCTTTGTCCGTTTCTCATGATTCCATATTTTTTCCTCAGAATGGAGTGATTCCATATATATTTCCCTGCACTTGCTCTATAAAAGTAACATTTACTGACCACCGCAATGTTTTTTATTCATTTCTTTTAGTGTTTCTGAATGCTAAAGAGTTGCACTTTCGAACTAATTCATTATTTTTTCAAGCTTTTTATCTGAGTTTGTTCTACATGATAAAATGTCTGAGTGAGTGCTCGTCCGAGACTGGTGATTCCAGACTTTTTGCTAGGAGTTGTATATACTTATTACTAGTATTACAATAGTAACTTAGTGAAAAAGGGCAAGTAAATTTTAAAAAAGCCTCAAAATGTTATTAATAATAATTCAAGGATAAATGGCTTGGAATTAAAATGCATTTTAATGTGGTAGAGTATGTGTTATCTGGTGTTCATATCAAAGTAAGCTCCAAATTCCTTTGAGAAAAAGGCTGAACCGCTCCTTGCACAGAAATCAATCAAGCTAAAATTAGAACTACTGATCAGGCCTATTATATGGAGAGAAAAATATGAACTCACCAACATGTATGGGCGCTGGAAATAATCCATAATCGTGTTCCCCAGGTATATACTCTAGCTTCTCTTTCTTTAGCTGCAGAAGCTGACTACGGGGGCTATAACCAAAAAGCATTAAAAAAAACATCCTTTAGCAAGCAGTGACTTGTGATTACAACAACAAGAAAAAAATGTTTGTTTTTTTAATGAAATATCTTACTCCTCAGTTTTGAACACGTCCGAGTAAAGTCCAGCCTTCTGGAACTTTTTCTTTGGAGGTCTGGCTGGCCTCTTCTCCCGAGGGCTGCTTATGGGTATGGCGGGTGTTTGTTCCCTGTTGTCGTTCTCTTGGTGTTGTGGGGAACAGTGGCCATCTGGCTTACTCTCCACTGGGCTGAAACAGAACCATCATTTGCTTGAAGGTATATAGATGTTCCTAAATCCAAGAGGACAACATTCTTGGACTGGAGTCACAGTAGAGTGTGAATATAAATACTTCACATTCTTGAAGGTTTAGGTTTTTGTGATGCAAAAACTGAGATGAAACGCAATCAGTTTTAAACTGATGCACGACAAATACATTTCAGAGTTTGTAGATCTATACTGACTTGCATTTGAAATTGCTGAATTCATAATTCGTCCAACCTTAACAAAAGATACCAGTTTCAGTTAAAGAATTTTTTGTTTTTAAATGGATCTCAAGATTCCAACGCTTGACTGTACAGTGGTCTGTATGTTGGTGCCGTGTTGTGCTTTTGGAATTATGGATAAGAAGCTTTCGTTAGATTGGACTGTGAAAACATTTGCCTCTGATTATATACAATCCATTTTGCTATGTGCAATTAGTTGTATGTGATATGGGGAAAATCTATTACAATTCCTGTATTACCATACCTCTATTTTATACCTCTGATTTACATCACGATAGTGTCATTAATTGTTGTAGGGTGTCCCCAGTATACTGAATATTAAGATGTATTTTCTGGACAAATACCCATTCAAGTTATTTTTTTGTGTATTATCAATTGCTGCCTATTGTAAATTTAAGGCTACGTGCAAGTTTTATTTACTTCTAGTAAAAGGTTGTTATGGAATTTATATCCCCAGTGTGTGTGTGTGTGTGTGTGTCTTCATTTACTTTTCCATTTATTTCATGACTTGCTAGTTATGCTATTTGGTTTGCTGTTATGTGATCATTTTAGTTTCGTTTTAAAACCATGAGTTTGAATGACATTTGATGTAACAACTTGCTATAATTACTGATTGTCTGTTTTGAGGTACATGTAAGCTTATGCATTTGCAAACACAATGTAAAAGCAATTTGTTTAATGCCCACCACTGATTCATATAGATTAAACATTTCTCCTCTACCAAGCATTGTTTGAAAATATTTAGAGGTCACTATAAGCATAGCTGGTGTGGTAAACTGTGACCAGTAAATGCATAAGGGCTGCAGACTTGGACTTTTACTTCTTGCCCTTCATATCACGATATTGGCGATATGTGATCCTGATGACGATATGTCATTTTATATATTTTAGGGATGTACCGAAAGCAAAATTCTAGGCCGAAACTGAAACCCAAATAGAAACACTTGGCCGAAGAACCGAAAGACCAAAAAATACACATGCATTCTGTAAATTATTTTTTTATTTCTTTAAAAAATAATAATAATATTTGATTTAATTATTTTCTGATTCCTCCCCTTTGCCTTGGCATTGGTTCTACAACACTCGAGCCTCGAGAATTTAGTTTGAAAGGTGCCGATTCTGAAACCCCATGGGAGAATACGGTGACGGTTCGAGGATTTTTCTGAAATGGGCCAAGAAGGGGCCCCGTGTAACCCTCAGGGGCCAAGTGTCGTTGCCATCTTTGTTCAGTGTTTGTTTTGGTCAACAAGGC
The DNA here is from genome assembly GCF_030265065.1 of Corythoichthys intestinalis. NCBI lineage: Eukaryota > Metazoa > Chordata > Actinopteri > Syngnathiformes > Syngnathidae > Corythoichthys > Corythoichthys intestinalis. The sequence continues at coordinate 31,819,927 of NC_080416.1, forward strand.
AATACACAGATTATCCTGCATGAGGCGGTAAAAACATCTGGTAAGAACTACAACTGGTAAAAAACAGTCAAGTTTGTAATAATTTCAATTTAATTATAATGTGTGCAAGTAAGGATCCAATACATGGAACAATAAATGTAATCACTTTTTTGAAAAGCCATTTTAAACACAAAAGTAGCGTTCATATTTAACATGCTCTAGATCAGTGGTTCTCAACCTTGTTAAGGGTACTGAACCCCACAAGCTTCATATTAGCATTCGCTGAACCCCTTCGAAATTAAATAATAAAGCTTTTTTTTTTTCAAATTCAAAATGATATAGCTACTCTATAGCAATCTAATATCTGAGTGAATTCCCATTCAAATTACTTCAAAATTCAAATATACTACAAATAAATTGTGCTTTTTGCTGTTGCTTTTCACGTTGGAAAATGATTTTTTTGTTGTCTTTTTAGTGTTCCATCCTTGCATCACATACTATTTCATAGCGTAAAATGTGACACAAATGTTTTTTTATGTCGTTGTTTGTTATACGTCCTGGTGCCAAATGCAGGTCAACCTTCCACTGTGCAAACCAGTTTCTCCTCCCATTAGATAGAGGGCTAGCAGTTGAAAGAAATGTAATTAAGCCTGTGAATTGGGGCAAACCAGTCCAAAACTAGTTTAGTCAGTGTACGAAAATCGGGCCCTGTGTGTCTTAACCTTCGCCGAGCCCCTTAGACTTACTCAATGAACCCCTGGGGTTTGATCGAACCCAGGTAAAGAACCACTGCTCTAGATACAACATTATCACATTCTCTCTCACTTCAGAAAAGAAAGATTCGCCGACTGCCATGCTTGGTAATAAAATTGGAACCGAAGCACTTCAGGGTCCATTCAAATTAGAGAGGGGGCCAGTGCCCCTGTGACCCCCCCCTTAAAACCGCCCCTGGGAGGGTGTGTTCTCGGCGGCAGTGAACGCTAGTGTCCTCATAGCATTCTGTTTGATAGACACACACGTAACAGCAAATTTGGAACACTCGAAAAATGGTTCTCACGTCTCCAATTGCTAAGCTAAATGAAATCTCGAGGTAGGTTTGCTTGGAACTGTAGTTCACAACAAAAAGCTATTCCGATTTCGCCGAAACTAGTAAAGCTCTTTACAGAGCTATTACAATCTCTCCTACTACTTAAAATAAGACTTGGTGTTTTCTTGTGTTTCAAGTGGAATCGATCGACAGCCAGGCGAGTGAGCTGAGTTCTATCGGAGACCAAGCTGAGCAAAGTCGCTCCCATCCGGATTAAACGGTTGTTACGGAAATTGTGGAAAAAATGTGACAGTGAGCCTGTCGTGTTAGGACTAAGGTTCTTCACACTTTTCTGTGGTAAACGTTCGGCCTTTTATCCGAAAACCGAAAATGCAATTTTAGCTATTTTCGGCCAAGTTTTCAGCGCCTAATTTTCTGTCACATCTCTACTATCTTTTATATTTTGAAGATATAGTCATATCATACATGACAATGTGCAATTGTGAAATTCCAATGGAATTTTCGGAATATTTTCCTTGGTGAGATAAAACATTTGTCTTGCAGCCCAGGCACGAAAACTCAAACATTGCTTAAAGGTAACCTTGAATGGTCTCATTATAAAATACCAACACACGCAGTCGCCAACGGCTAATTAGCTTGAAAAATTAAAATATTCACATTGATTTCAGTCAATTTTTAACTGGAATCCGTCTGTTTGCAAACTAAAATAGTCTACTTACCTTGGAAAGTGACTTATGTCCTCCTGAGCAAGCCAACACCTTCCTGATCCTGGTCCAGGCCTTGCCACCAGGTTGCTCACATTCTCTTCTCCGTCTGGCTCCACAGTGTCTTCTACCTCATCTTCTTCACCTTCATCATCTCTCTCCCAGTGTTTCCTTTTCTGCCCTTTGCTACGCTGGTCTTTGACAACTGCCTCAATGGTATCTTTCACAGTATCCCCATCCCACACCCTGCCCCCTGCTGATGCCACTCTGTGCCGAGTTCGGTTTAATTCAAGAGCAGGAGGCGGGGACGGTGGCGGGGAAGGCAGCGGGTGCTTCCTGGGACGCCCAGGGCCCCTCTTTTTCACCATATTGTTTCCTGTACGAGCTTGCCTCTGAAGCTTTTTAGCGCGCAGGATTTTATTCACATGGTGGAGGCTGTGTTTGGACTGCTGCACCCGATGGGACTGATGGGGCAGGGAGGCATCATGGCAACAGTCCTGGGTGGGGGACATGCAAGAAGAGGACGCTGAGCCACGGGAGTAAAACATAGGGGACTGATGATGGAGCTGTTGTCGGTGGTGAAGTGATCCATCAGGCCCTTCTGAAGTTGAGAGTACACCACCTCTTGTCTGGATACTTGCAGGCCCTTTTAAAGAAGAATACCAGATACATGGGCTAAATATAAAAATCAAAAGATGATTCAAAGACTTTTATGAAAGAAAAAAAAAATACATGTCATACATGTTATACATGGTGGGGCAGAGCAACTTGCTTATTTGAAATTGGCGCCCTGAAGCAATGGTTGCTTTGAGGATGGTAAGGATGGACTTATTTGAGAAGGTGGGGCTTAAAGTTTGGTTCTTAACGTGCGTTATTTATTTTGTGTTTATTTTTCAGGAATCCCAGTGCCCATCATGGAGTTGACGAAATTGGAACGCGCTTTCGCTGTTGAGGCATTTTTTTAAGTGGTCGCTAAATTGTTGCAACGCAACGTGTATTCTGTAGACATTTCAATATTGCCCCCGTGGCCAGCAGTTAATTGTTTCATGGGTAAACATCTTCAGGAAAACCTGGCCTCCCACGGACAGCAAGGTTCCCCCAAAACATTGACGCGGTGAGACAATCTGTTTTGAGATCTCCCCGACGGTCTGCCCGCAAACACGCATCTGCTCTTGGGTTGTCTGGTCGTACTACTGTATGAGACGAATCCTCCATGAAGAATTGAAATTTCATCCCTACAAATTAGCTATGGTGCAGGAACTTAATCCAAGCTTTTTTTTTTTTTTGCTCGCTTGAAAAGAAGTGCCTCAACACCTAAAGAGCGTTCCAACTTCGTCCACTCCATGCTGGTCACTGGGATTCCTGAAAAATCAACACAAAATAAATAACGCACTTTAAGAACAAAACTTTAAGCCCCACCCTCTCAAACAAGTCAATCCCTACCATCCACAGAGCAACCATCGCTTCAGGGCGTCAAATTTAAATAAGCAAGTTGCTCTGCCTCACCCTGTATCTGGATCGATATTAGTTTTAATCATGGCATGACTGTCCCTTTAACACAACTTTATCTAGTGGATGCATAATGCAACCCCAACAACTACAACAACTGCACCTTTTAAGGCAGTGTTCCTTATTTATGAAAACAGTTTTAAAATAGGCTATTCATTGAAGGAGCACCTTACATTCTGATGCACCTTATAGTGCGGCAAATAAGGTACCGTAATTTCCGGACTATAAGCCACTACTTTTTTCTCTCATTTTGGGTCCTGCGGCGTGTGCAATGATGCGGCCAATTTGTGTATTTTTCTGACGGCCGCCAGGGGCCCTCAAGCATGGAATGTGGGAGTGAGACACGTGGAATAAATGTGTCGAGGAAGACGCTAGTTTGCACTACTACCAGTAGTTTAACTTTGTACATTGTGCATGAATAGAGGTGGTGAACCCTCGTCTTTGTGCATGAGTAGAATTGGCAGACCTGCATCATGGGAAATGCTAGAAGAAATTAAATTGGCCATCCGAGTTGTATGGGACGCTTTGATGACGAGTGGCGAGAGATCGTTTGCCAAGACTCGCTGAATGCGAAGAGCAGCTTTGGGGGAGCCTAGCATCGTGAAGCGCTGTGAAAGAGTCCGCCATCACCATTGGGCTTTGAGGGGCCAGTCTGCTGCGAGGAGAACGGCACAGGCTGGGAGTGAATATGCCTCATTATGGGAGACATTAAAGGCGACGCGAAGGACAGACTGAGTAGGTGCGTGCGTGGCGAAGTGCATCTGAGCGTCTTCATATCCGACACTGAGGGTGAAGACTTTCATGGTTTGAATGCACAGGAAGAAGATGAAGATTGCTAACAAAAACTTTTATGTTTTTATTAAGCAGCACAATTAGTGCTGCACCGCCATGCTGATGCTATGCAACTTCCGTGCCGCTGCTATATAACTGCCGTGTTTGCCAGCGCTGTTTGGAACGAAAAGTTAAGGTGTGTTATTAAACGTTTGAAAACTGTATTTCTTTGTCAATGTCTCATTTTACTTAGTGGGCACACGCGGCTTATACGCAGGAGAGGCTTATGTATGTACAAAATGTTTTTTCCTTTAAAAATGTACTGGGTGAGGCTTGTAATCAGGGGCGCCCAATAGTCCAGAAATTACGGTATGTGTCATACGGGAAAATGGGGACCTAACAATTTAGAATTCAGTTATTTAAGTCACTGATGGTGGCTTTGGTGCAGGCAGCTCTGCTTCCGGGCAGACTCAGGGACTGTGTGAAACCAAAATGTTGTCTGTCGGTGTGTGCACTGTGAATAACTGGCAGCTAGGGCTAACATGACTAACTGACAACTATTTTAAGAATCGATAAATCGTTTAGAGATGTTATTGACCTAAACATTTTTCATCTGTCATTCTGTCTTTCATTTGTCATCCTTTATCTGCCTCTTTAAGGTACTATACGGAATTTTTTTAATGTTAATTTAAAATACTTTCTATGACATGCATATTTTGCCAGTGCCCTGACGATTACACAGAGCCCTGACATTTTAACTGAGACTGCCCTAAAAAGCCTTTTTTCTTCCTTTCTGTGCAAACACGAGCCTGTGCACGTCTCTGCAAGCCTAGTCTCTGCTTGGCAAAAACAATTTTCTAACCCACTTTTCTAACCAACTCAAGACTTGCTGTAAACAATCACGTTTGCTATTTTTACATTTTTGGTGCTGATTTGATGGGCCAAACGCTCGTTGCTTTATGTTCGTGCTTGTACAAGCATGCACGCCATGGCGAGACGACAATGAAACGAAAATGCACAAGTTTCCATCACAGGTTCAAAAAGTGTGACATTTTATGTGTTGTTAGCTTGCATTGTAGCAGTATTTGGTTGTGTCACTCATGTGAAGTGCTGCTGCTCTCCAGTCTCTGGGCTTGCACACATGATAAGATTGGTTTTCTTATTTTGCCAGAGTTAATATGCAATGTTGCATTACCCTTTAAAGGTTTGTGCTGCATGATCATCACACACTAAATGTAAGTCGTAGCGTTAGCATAGCATTCGCGTTAGCATTAGGCTAATGGTAGTGGCAAGTGACCTCTTTGACTCTCGGACAACTTTTTTTACATACAGTTTTTGGCGTCCAAGTCGGTATAATTAATTAAAAATAATGTACTGTTTTCCTGCCGAGTGTTATCACCAAATTGGTGGTGTCCTTGTAGACGCTACAATATGTGCTCGTCTGTCAATGTTCATTTGAAATAGTCCTTATACTAATACTTTATTTTTTGGGAGTTATTACCGTTTATTTTACAGACGAGAACATTTTGCGTTAACGTCGAATAGAACTACACTAAATTAGTCTTGAGTTTTCGTCAACAAAAACTAAACGAAGACAAACACATTTTAAGATGACTAAAATATGACTAAATCTCATAAGTATTATAGTCCAAAAGACTAAGACTAGTACGAAAATTAAAAGGGCTGCCAAAAACAACACTGGTAAAAACATGTTTTCAATGCAAATGCCCTGAACTGTTCCAACTCCCCCAAAATTCAGATGTATATCTTTTATAATGCATAAAAATAAAAAAATGTAACAAATATGTGTTACAATTAGATAATTGCACAAAAACATGAAATCAGAGTTGTGCATAATGTTAAAAACAAGAATAAAGAATCAAAGTTAATACACTCATGTAAAGCTGTCGGAACACGACGGGCGGATGAAGAGGATGCTGGGATACACACATACACATACAGTAGAAGGCCCTCTTAGCCAATTAGATGCCCGGAATGCTAGGCAATAGCCAATGGCAGAGCAGCTATTATAAGTATGTTACGTTCAGTAAACTCTGGGACTTGCGAGTACCAGCCATACTTTATTTTTGCCTTTCGTATCCTGAAATTTCTTTCCTAACAGGAGGCAATATTTTCCCATTGAGGTGTGTCTTAACCTGAAAATTCTTTATTTAGAGACGTTCATAAGTAGAGGTACCACTGTACTACAGTTTCCTTCTTTCCATTTTATTTTCTATACTTAGCGGCAAACCCTGAGATGGATGGCGTTATATTCAAAACCCGCATTCAATTACAGTATTTCTCATTTGCCCTGTTTCCCACTCTGAGATTGCTTATACTCACCTAGTCAAGTTCCTGACCACCAGATGACCCCAAATACTGAGTTCTAATCCAGGATTACCCTGTCTTGGTTTGAATCGTTAGAATAGTGGCTTTACGAGGTGGCTTGGCTTGATTTTTCAATGTGCACATACATAACACCTCACAAATGAGGCCTTGTCACCAACACAACAGCTAAAGTGTGGTGATGAAAATGGTGAACGATTGGTCTCATATTATGGGCATTTGAAATCAATGTCCACTAAAAATATCTTGAAAAGAAAATACTCCACCCCTTCAAGTTAGACAGTTCTTGGCAGAAATGCTTCGTGAACAGCAGTCTTCCACATTCTTAGTGCAGTTATTATGTATTTTTGCCAAGCCCATGACCACTACTAAGAGCTACCAAATGTCAGGCAGTGTGTGCAAAGATTATGTTACAGTCTTACAAAGAAACATCTTTCCAGGAACAACTTTTTATGCAGCCAGAAATGTTACTATGGCACACCATGGATTGCGGCTGAACGCGACTCAAGTGGACCAGCGAGAACAAAATTACAGTTGACAACTCCTAGCCACTCACCAAGTATTTGTACACTGCACATGCTGCATAAACTGCAACCCTTTATCAGAATTTAAAACAACACACAAACAATGTCCGAGACCTTATATCTTTTGCTCTTTGCCAAATTTGTAGTAAGTAAGTATCTCAAAACATGTTTTTAAGTAGGGCTGTCCCAAATGACTAATTTTCTCCCGATAAGTCAGCCGGCTATTTTTACACTGGTCGACTAAACTAATCTAATTTTTTATTTATTTATTTATTTTTTTCACTAATTTAGCAATGACATTTTTGTTGACACTTATTAATTCACAAAAATATTTTGGAACACTTAAATTCTTTATTAAAGTACAAATAAATACCAGAATAACAAAAATAAATCACAAATGAACGAGGTCGAACGCTGATAGCATCAAGTTGTGCAAAAGAATGGAATGTAAACAGATTCAGAACACTAACTTTGCCTTTCCAACATGATTCAAAACAATTCTTAAAAAAAAAAAAAAAAAAAAATAGCATTAATGTTATAGTATAATAGTATACTACTATATATAATAATATTAAAATAATTATAATAATTATTCATTGCCAATCAGATCTTTCAAATAGGGTGTCAATTTAAAGCTATTCTTTGTTTATAATCTGAATTCTGAAGTATGTGGGATTAACTCCAGAAATCGTTATTTATATGACGAACATGACGTGCTTTTATTTTGAAATGTTCACCGGAAGTACCTTATTTTTCAGACTATGAGTCGCACCTGAGTATAAGTCGCACAGGCCATAAAATGCCCAACGAAGAGGAAAAAAACATATATAAATCGCACCGGAGTATAAATCGCATTTTTTGGGGGAAATTTACTTGATAAAATCCAACACATCGAACAGATATGTCATCTTGAAAGGCAATCTAAAATAAAAACACAATAGAGAACAACATGCTGAATAAGTGTACAGTATGATAATGTTACATGATGCATGAACAACGAAGTACGAATGTGGCTGGTATGTTAACGTAACATAGCTATTAAGAGTTATTCAGATAACTATAGCATAAAGGACATACTAACAAGTTTACCAAACCATCAGTGTCACTCCAAAACACCAAAATAACATGTGAAATGATATTATAATGTGTTAATAATTTCACATATAAGTCGCTCCAGAGTATAAGTCGCACCCCCACCCAAACTATGAAAAAATACTGCGATTTACTAGTCCGAAAAATACAGTACGTTCGCTAAACCGCTAACCGTAGGCTTTACACTCCGCAAAAAAGCACTTTTCGTAATTGCATGTGCTGTCAGTAGTAGATTTTTTGTTTCATTTTTTCCGTTTGCACATGCGGTTAACCAGCGATTTTTCATGTTTGAAGTGTCACCTTTTAACGGCAAGTTTGCGTTTTGGAGAAGACAGCCAATGTTTTATAGCAGGCTAAAGTAGGTTGTCTTTTTACCCATTAGCCTCAATGTAGCAATGCTAACGTTTACAGTGTTTAATATATATGTGTTTCCTTATTTTGTATGTCTGAACTTTAATTCTATGGTGTGTTGATGACCGATAAACATCTGTGAAAGGAACTGGAATCTCATATGCCATCAACACGCATGCACAAATGTATGCACACACGCACGCGGGGATAAAACGCAGCCGTGAAAATTACCACCCACATTTTTATTTACCGTGCGATAAATGGACTCATTGCAATCTGCCAGCTTTTTGTCTCCTGTCGTCATCCAAAATTACAACTCAGTGACGGCGTCTTAGGTGTTCATTCACAGCCCACGTGCAGCCTGGTATGCAAGCTTGGCGTTGAAGAGACAAGACACAAAAAAATTCTTAGGAAAATTTGACTTACCTAATTCTCTTCTCTCAGCTGATAATGATCGGTCTTTCCTTAACGATCGGTCCATACGGCAGAAGCTGCTGTTCTCTGGCGCCGTCTCGTTATTTCTGTTTCTGCATCCACGCAAGTTAGTGCGAGTGAGCGCAGAGGCAAAGAGATTTGTAAGATTGGGAGAATCGCGGCCTCTTGGCTCCACATCTTCTGTGGGTGTGAGGGGTTCCTCATCCTCACTATCAGAGCAACCGGGTAGTTCGTCTGTTCGTCCATCAGAGAAGGGTCCCTGACTGGGCAAAACATGACGACGTGAAAGCTTGGAATAGTCAGTCTCAGAGCTGCCTGTCCTAAACCAGGACTCCGCTGAGTGCTGGCCTTTGGAGCTGCTCCCAAGAGCTAGTCTGGAGGGCCCTAGACAGGATAAAGAGTTTTCTTTGCGCTTGTATCTATCTGCTGAAGATGATGATGAAGAAGAAGGTGAATTAGTTAAAGTGACACCAGCTTGTTTGCTAACACTGTTGCTAGAGGTGCTTCGTCCAAAACGACATCGTTGCAAAGACTCTGCCATTCCCAGGCCACCAACTCTCTCCCCCTTCCCTGAAGCGCCACTGTCAGACATCCCTGCCCCACCACGATTTACAGATCCACCAATTGTGTCTGCTTCATCATCTCTGCCCTCGTCAGCACATCGCTCTCTGTGTTTGTGCCTATGTTTGTGTTTGTGGTGCCAGTTGAAAGACAGCTCCGAGGACATTGGTGGGTAAAGGACAGGGGGCCGTCCTCCTAGGTACTCCTGTCTGAGCAGCTTGTGTTTTTTCTTGTGAAATTTTGAAGGGTTCAACAGGAGATGAGAGGGGTGGTGGTGGTGCATGTAAGATGTTGGAGGAGGTGGGGGGAAAGTTGGTGAGTGATGAGAGTGGTGAGATGAGGCTGTGTGGGGTGACTGGTGGTGTGGGTGAGGATAAAGAGCACTAGCTGGAGGATAGCCCCTGTAGTAGCCCAAACCGAGTGGTCCAGAGGTATAAGGAACACCATAAGAGGGATGGTAGAAGCCTCCACTGGAAAGAGGGAATCCAAGCCCTGGTACAAAAGGAACCTCCGGCATGGACTCTCGGAGTTTTGGCGGCCGTCCTCTTTTCTTTTTCATGTCTGGTTTTCGAACATAGTGCAACGGATCACAAGAATATGCGGGATGGGAATAGAAGCTACCAAAATTAACCCTGAAGATTGTGGGCAGGAGATCTCTGTGAATGTAATGATGAGGCGGAGGGCCTCCGGTACCACTTATGCCACTGATCCGGCTTCCCAATCCTGGCATTCTATTAGCTCCCGGTGCTATGCCTATGCCACTACCAAGACGATGCCCAGTGGTACGATGCGCTATGCGAATTTCACTCATCCTTATGACAATCTCATCCAGTTCAGCGAGAAAGTTGGGGTCGATCCGCCGAGAACGGAGTTGTAGGTATTTCTTCTTGCGTTTTCTTTTCTGTCTCTTGAGCTTTTCATAGCCTGGACAACCATGGCTACGCCGTTTGCACTTATGTTTATGTTTTTCCTTGTGACCCATTATGGAGGTAGAAGGAGCTGCTGGGCGAGGTCTCCGTGGGTCAGGTGATAACCTTGCCATATGAGGTGAGGGGGAAGGTGAGGGGTGTTCCACAAGTACAGATGAGTGGCGTCGCCTGCCCCGAGCATTTAGTCCCATTCCAGCACTCATAGCTGAACCAATAACACCAGGCATTAATAATCCACTACTAATACCAGCAGGAATCCCCATTCCACCCAAGGCCCCTGCTCCTCCAGCTTTCTCACCACGGTCAGAGGTGCTGTTGTTGTCTGTTCCTATACCACTATCGCTGGGCACTGTCTCCTCACTGTGAGACTCACTTACTGGCGATGGGGTGGCTTCTTTTAGCTCATTGAGAGGGGCGGGGGAGGTGGGGTGGAGTGGCCGAGGAGGAGAAAGCTTGTGATAGTGGTAGTGCTGCCTATTATGGTGGTGGTGGTGATGGTATCCACGGAAAGAGGACTTTTTCTGGGAGGTTGTGGTGGCCATCGATAGTGAAGAGCCGAGGACAGGACCACGAAGATTAGGAGCTGAAAAAGCTGGAGGAGGGAAAGCAAATGTGCTATGATTGTGGTTTGAATAATGAGAGTGACCAGAAAAGTGCACTGAGCCAGGTTCTACAAAGCTGGCATCACTGATGGGACTGTGGCCTCCACTAGACTGTGAGAGTGAAGGTGAAGGAAAGATTTCTGAGGAGGAATGCTGGTTCTGTTGCTGAGATTGATGGTGATGCAAGGGGGAAGTGGTCCTCGGGGACAAGAAGGGTTCTGGTGCTGCGGCTGAACCTGTAGCATTCACTGTTTTTGGTTTACGCCCTCTCCGTTTACCCATATATATTGTTCCTTTTTTACTAACATTAATTTGTGGTCCGAGTTTTCCCCCAAGGGAAGCAGCCAGGGAGGACAAAGATTGCTTTGCAGCTTCAGCAGATCCAACCACAGCACCTGGAGACACTTTGGGGGGTTCTTCTTTTCTTGGTCCTAACAGAATTTGACTAAGAATACGCTTGCGTTTCACACTTTTCATCTTATTGATTTTGCCTATGATTGTTTTCATGATAAGCTGACCATTTCCTTTCATGTGATAACGTTTGTCCCCAGCATCCCCCGCCTCGGGTGCCAATGTCGGGGGCTGACTCTCTTCGGGTAAGGTTGGCGGGAGTCGCTTGGGGCGTCCACGTTTTCGAGGGATGGGTTTAGGGGGATTTAAATCAACCTCTGGATGAAGCACAGGAGGGTCTTGCTCTTCTTTGGATTTCAAATAATTTGAATAAACCTTAGATGTGGCCAATTTGTTATGGGTGCGCCCACGAGTTGGAGCATCAAGCCTTGGCATCTTTGACTTTGGCCTTCCCCTTTTTTTAGCCTGGGGTGAGGAAGTGAAGAGACGTGACATTGTACTTTGTGGCAGAATATTTGGTTTCATTTTATTTGGATTGGGAGGTCTCCCCACAGATCTCTTAACTGGACTCGATGTTTCCAAGCTTGAAGATAAAGGCATGAGGGTTTTGCTCTGGTCAAACGGACTGTCGAGGCCCGTTCTTTGATTATGTACCTTGCTCATAGCACGGCCCCAGCGTGGCTTCCTTCCTCTACGTTTTTTAAGTGGTTTTCTGTCCTGCTCGGTTGCTGAATCTATGGATGAATCGGGAGAATCGTCCCGAAGAGGAGTTAGTGGGCTGTCTTCTCCTTCTGGCTCAGGTGAAGATGATGCCCTTGGCCTGGCATGTTCTGCAGGGCTGCTGTTCCGACCAACATGACTATTATCCCGATTGGGACTACGCTTATATGGACTTGAGCCCTTGTCGCTCTCGGTTCGCATTGGCTGATTGCTACCCCCCTTGTCTTTCACTTCTTGCTTTGCGGTTCCTGTTGGAGGACAGCAATTATTCATATCTCTGGGGCTACCTTGTTGTCTCAGACTTGCGATACCTTCCTCCGAAGGGACAGGAGTCTCTTCTGTATGGTCCGTTTGTGAGGCAGTAGGGGAACCTATGTGATTCAAAGTCCGTTGTTCAGCCGTGGTAGTAGGGGAGGGTGATACGGGACAAGAGGACAAACCTGTGGCATGGGATGAGAAGTGAATGGGGCGGGACTGAAGTTTACAATTGCTACTATTAATGTCATTGTTACCGTCCTTTGAGAGAGAAGGAAGCCTGTTATTGCCATATATATGTGCTGGACTGCTGCTGCGACTACTACTGTTACTGCTGCTCATGTTAATACTGCTGCTACTAGATTTCCCAGTCCCGTCCGTGTCCTCCTTCCTTGTTGGTGTGGCAGCTGGGTTTTCCCCAGCAATGTCTTTGTTCCTGGAACCGTAGGGCCGACCAGGCGGCCGTGACACTGGTAGGGGAGGAGAAAGGTGAACCATTCGCGAATAGGTATTCCTATTAGCCATTGCCCTGTCTCGCTGCTTGGCTGTGGGTGTCATAAAACCTGAGCTTGAGTGGGAAGGAGCAGGGTCAGTCTTAGCCGGTTTGACAGGCTTTGGGGTCTTTGACGGAGGACAAGTGGCTATGAGTTGAGCTAGTTTTTCAGTGACTGTAGGCGCTCCCCAGCTTTGAGCTACTTTGTCTTTTTCTCTTTGACTTTCATTGCTGTATGTGTACTGTGGTGGTTTAACACCTTCACTTGTAGGTTCCTTAGATGCAGGTATTGGTGAAGAGGGCGCTGATGACCGAGGGTTGTGTTGTAGGGTTGGTGTTTTCTTTCCAGAAGGGTGAAGTTTACTGTCTGGAAGGGGGCGATGAAGATTCGTGGGCCGTTCAGCTGTGGCAGAAGCTGCTTTTGTGTCAGACTTTGTGTCAGAAAGACAATCCGTCTTTGGTGTCCCCTTCAAAAACAAAAAACAAAACATAATTAAATTGCCATTAAACAACTAGATGTGAAATGCAGTTTAAATCAACTATCATTGTTCTGAAAGAAAATTTAGACCTACTGTAATTCACAACACCTTCAGTCAAATGCAACTTTAACTGTGCAGACTACTAACGGGTTAATGGCAGAGGGTGCATAAAGGCAAGTCACTAACTTTTATTAGGGTCAGAACGGGGACAAGAAGGGAGTACTGTGGTCAGAGGTCATCCTCAGGAGGGGGATGGGCAGAAAAGTGCACGCATCAAGACAGACTAAATAGACTGCAAAAGGCCAGAGTGGCAGTCTGCACTTAAGAAAAATGCAGTTTTATTGCATTGAATCAGCTGAATCAATACTTTGAAAATGCTTGGAAACTATAGAAACTGATCGAAGAGGGAATAAAACCCAGGCAATTCTTGACTGTAACAAAGTGTCATAAGGAAAATAAATATATCCTATCTCTAATTAAAAAGTCAGAATAAAGCTAATGGATGGATGAAAAATGTGACATAAAAATTTAATACTCACAAAGAACAGAAAGTTATCCGAAAAGGAGAGTATTTCTTTGAAAACACGAATACAAAGGCCCGACCCAATATTACTGTTTTATTTTTCAACGTTGATACCAGGAAATTGGAGGTACATACAAACCGAGTGTAAGGTAAAAAAAAAAAACATATTTTGACAATGATACGAGAGGGTTGTATTATACACGAGAGGTAGACATACAGGTAGTCCCCAGGTTACGAATCCGACACACCTGACTTACGTAATTTCGAATTTATTGTTATTGAAGATGAAACGGATTTAATTTCATTTTATTTTACTTTCATTCTGCAAATGTTGATGTCACGAGGATCTTAATAAAGTCAGCAAACCACACAGACGTCCAACATCGTCATTTCGGAGCTTAGCTCGCTGTCTAGCTTGGACTTAGCTCCAACCTCTTGGCGAGGACAGTACAATGATGTACAATACATGTTTTTGGAGAGTTATTTTGAGATTTAGGTGGTATTTAGGGGTACCCAAAGGGAAATTCCAGTTACGTCGCCAGTGTAGGAATGGAACTCGTTCGTAACCCGGGGGACCACCTGTACTTGAGAAATTATATGTTCAACTAAACTAGATAACGTCCCTTGTTCTCTGATCAAGACAACTCAAATGGCCACAAATTTATTGTTCACGTGTCTGTCAGATTAAAATTGGGCTAAATTTGTGTAGTCTAGTCTGAGCTCAATATTTAGAACATTGTTCATTTTTAATGAACTACATTAATATGCTGCCCCACAACCCATTGTTCCCACTTACCCGCTTTCCCGTTGCACTCCCATTCACTTGAGAAGGTGTCATTGCAGCTGTGCCGGTAGGTGCAGGTCCAGATGGAGGTGGTGGAGAGACTTTAGAAGATGTGTTTGATGAGGATGATGCAACTGGTTTGTTGACACTAGGACTCTGCTCCCTTTCTTTTTCCCTGACTTGAGAAGGACTCTGGTTCTGGCTACCTGGCCCGTCATTCGTATTCCCACCGCGATTCCCTCGAGCACCGCTGCCTCCCCGCCCTGTATTCCTCATTGTAGCCCTAAAGGCTGGTCTGCATACATAATTCTCCAAGATCTTCGGAGGTTTCTTCATGCGTTTTGCTTGAAGTCCTATCTTAAGTTTGACATTGCCCTCAGATAGGCTGCTCTCTTTGATGGAGAATTGTGACTGGTCGCCACCACCTCCTGGGCCACCTGCGGCTGTGCTATCAGATACAGTGGATGCTTCTTTGTCTTTGTCCCGCTTCTTGTCCTCCTCGTCATCCTTACTTCCAGCACCTCCCTCCTTATCTCGTTCCCCGGAAGGAACAGCTGAGAGAACGGGAGGTGGCGTTGCCGTTCTCCCATGAATCTTCTGATCCATCTCGGTTTAAGTGCCGTGCAAGGTCACAAGGTGAGGAAAGTGTATCCTAGGAAGAATACGGGAGAGGGACAGGGAAGGAGGAGGGACAGAGGAAGAGGGACGACACAGAGGGAGCTCTCTTGTTTTCAGAGGTTTTTGGTCTTTCCCAGTCAATCAGACCCTCCTACTCCGTCCTTCAGCTGTAGTTGTAGTACAGGTAGAGAATGATGTAGAGGGGAAAAGGAAGAGGGAGACAAAAACAAATAATTAGTGATGAGAAGGACCATAGAAAAGAAGAAACATTTTCAATTTTTTTTTTGTTAACAGTTGTTGACATTTTCATTGGGACTGGACAGTCAAATGGATTCACTGCGTCGTTGACAGTAAATGGCTTGACCTAGTCTACAACTTAGAATTCAGAGTACAGCAGAATTAGACATTCTTACAAACGTATTTGGCACTGAATGAGTTAAGCACCAGAATGCCATGCAACCCAAGAAAGTTGTCCACAGCTCTTTAAAGCCTCTAAATGATTTAATGCAGATCCAAACAAAGCAGGTGCTTTCTTGTGGGTGAAGTCATTTGGAGGCAATTGAGAACTGTGACCTCAGCACTTTGAGTCCTGTGGGAATGCAAAGTGGATCTCTATGTCTTCTTCAGCATTCACTAGCAGTAAATGAAAGTGAGTGATACAGCGTCAACAAGACGGCGGTTTCTCTGCTCCATACAAAACTAAACTTAAGGCATAATGGTATATACCAGGGGTGGGCGATATTGTGTCTGTAATTTCTGTTTCAGATGAACAGCGTTAGGGCTGCAGCTATCGAATATTTTAGTAATCGAGTAATCGACTGAAAATTCTATCGATTAATCGGATAAAACATTTTTTTTTAGGTAAAGAGCAATTCTAAATGTACATGAGAAAAAAAAGACATTTAATCCAATATTGAACCATTTTCAGTCAATCAATGTCTTTATTTTCGATGTACATTGTTGAAAACAGCCAACAATTGCATCTCAGATGTGACTAGAAAAAAAATTCACTGCTTTCACTCAAAAAACTTCTAGATCTTTTTAAAAAAATATATATATATATATATTTTTTTTTTTTTACCTAAAAATGCAATTACACTTGATAACACACATCACTTGAAAGCTATGTGTTTTTCCCCATGTGTTTCAATTTAATTTCCATTAGTGTCAAGCTATTTTTAAGTTCTAGTTAAGTTTTAAGTTAGTCTAAACTGTAAGTACTGATAGGATTTTGAGTTTTTGCAGAGTTAAAAATAAATGTATGATACCTGCTGTATTGATACCTACTGAGCTAAAACTGACAGTTAGCTTTATTATGTTTAATTTTACACCCTCATCACTTTACAGCGCTGTGTTTTTACAGATTAAATAAAGCCTGAGACACGTTAGCCACGCATCGACAGTGGTCATAATCAATAGAAACTTAGCCCTCCGGAGGGCTAACGTTACGTGAGCGGGTGACAGTAACGTTATATTTATTAGCGATGAGAAGTCTACTGCTTAGAGATGGTGGCTGTTTACTAACGCTGCCCAGACGCGGCCGAGTCTGTCATTTCGCATCTAGTCCTAAATGCAAGCGATATCTATGAGACGCATCGAACACTACCTGCTACCACACTAGCATCATGCGGGCGTAGTTTTTAGCAACGTCGGCGTAGTGTCTAGCGGCTGTCGGCTGCAGTAAGTTTTTTGTTTTGTTTTGTTTTGTTTTTTTATTGCTTCTTCCTCTAAGCACGTGACGTCAGCGCGTAGTCCCGCAGTAAAAGTAGTCCAGGCAAAACGTGATGCTTAGAGCTGGCAAAATTAAACAATTCCTTGAAGTGAATAAAATTACTCAGATCAGTTTTTAAACTCGAGTTACTCGAGTTGCTCGAGTATTCGTTTCAGCTCTAAGCAAAACCGGTGACTGAGTGGCTAGCACATCTGCTTCACAGTTTTAAGATCAAGGGTATTTGCATGTTTTTACCATGCCTGTGTGGGATTTCTCGTGGTTCCACCCACATCGCAAAAACATGCATGGTAGTCTGATTGTACACTCAACAATTCCCCATAGGTGTGAAATGTTTGTTAATATGCTGCAATGTAAATAGCTTAAATCTAGTGCGATGGATAACTGACACAGCTTGCAATGGAAACAAAAATTAGCCACGTGGTGTTTAACCTCAGAAGTCAAATGGAATATAATAGTTTAAAACTTGAACTTTTGTTGATATTAGGGCTGTCAAATGATTAAATTTTTAATTGAGTTATCACAGCTTAAAAATTAATTAATCATAATTAATTGCAATTCAAACCATCACTAAAATATGCAATATTTTTCTGTAAATTATTGGAATGAAAAGATAAGACACAAGACGGATATATATATTCAACATACTGTACCTAAGTACTGTATCTGTTTATTATAACAATAAATCCACAAGATGGCATTAACATTATTACCATTCTTTCTGTTAAAGGGATCCACGGATAGAAAGACTTATAGTTCTTAAAAGATAAGTGTTAGTACAAGTTATAGTAATTTTATAGTAAAACCCCTCTTAATGTTTTCCTTTAAATAAAATTTGTAAATTTTTCAATCAAAAAATAAACTAGTAGCTCGCCATTGTTGACGTCGCCGAGCGGTGACGTGACAGCCTTTCTTCCACTGTGTCTTTAACCATCTGTTATGTCATGTTAATGGAGTGTACCAACTATCTCGATAACAGAGGGGTGTCCTAACAACGAGCACGAACGTAGCACAAACGAATGGCACCACTTCGGAACCATTTCGCAGTAAATGAGGGAATTAGAGGGACGTCGTCACTTGAAATTAATATCTGAAGCCCCCCAATTTACTGCAAAATGGACCCGAATTTGTTTGTGCTACGTTCGTGCTAGTTGTTAGGACATCCCCCTGCTATTGAGAGAGTTGGTACGCTCCATTAGCCGTGGGAGCTAAGCTAAGAAAAAGCTACAAGTGACGTCACCACTCGAAATTAATATCTCAATAAAAGCTTAATCCTGTATCTACAAAACCGTTGCAGCACAACGTCATTTTTATATAAATTTGTGTCTGATGGGGCGGGGCCAACTTGACGGAGGTCCGTAGAGATGGTCACAAAGCACATATAGCAATATGCAAAGTGTCGTCTTTTTTTGTCTTTTTACTTCATGGTCATTGTGTTTTGCATTCGTGCTGCGAGCCGTTTGCTGTCGTGTTGTGGCAACTTGGGTTCGTGGTTTTGCCAGTTTGCAATCGCGCTTTAGGAGTTGGGGATAGTGTTGTGGCAATTTGCATTCGTGCTTTTTACAAAGCGTTTGCAATTGGGGATCGTGCTTTTTTCTATTTGCAAAGTGTTTGGACTTTGCATTTTGCCTCGCCACCGTATTATATGGCATAGCGTAAATGCATACAAGTCATGACAATGCATGGCAAGAAACAGAAGTATTCCCTCATATTCTGTTCTTAGTTAATGTTTATACAACGAATAATAGCAGATGTTTTTTGACCACACACTAAATTCAGACCCGTTTAATGAGTGTGGCTTGCAGTTCCCCGACATCAAAATCTCATAGTTTGCATAAATTACTCTTTCCATTTCACCGCAAAACTACACACCCAGTACACTACATACACAAAGCTCAAATAACACTTTCCGTGTTTATTTAAACACTCTATCAATCTTAGTTTTTTTCACCATTTTCAAGCTTTTCATCATCTTCCCCCAATCACAGACGTGCAAAGCAGCAGTCACACAAAAAATGAAGTGTGGTCCCAATAATCAAAAACACATTTCGCTCACTATTCAGTCCAGATTTCCTCCCTACTTCCTTCTCACACAAACTGACAAATGTATTACTTCTTTGACACTACATGTTTACAACAATAGTGCATGCACATCTACGAGACAATCTAGCACACAGTGGAAAAAGACTAAAGATTGCACTAATTGGAATTTAACCACTATGTCCTACAATTACCACAAAAATTTTCAGAATCGGGCCATAATCACATGAAACGTCAAACTCATCCAAAGATTTCAGTTAAAGCTCAACCCAATGACCATCAAATTATTAACCGCAGCGGTGCTTTAAGATACAAGTTTAAAGGTGGTATATACATATGGAGACTTGTCACTTTTTTACCCGCAACTGCCACCTATGGCCTACAGCGTAACTGCAGCCTGTGCTAAACTGGTGCATGGTGCGCATGCTTGTACGAGCACAAACTAATCGATTAATAAATTAGCTGCTAACGAATTTAATAATCGATTTTTCTGGGAGCTGTGAGCAGTCCTTGTTTGTGTGCAATGTGAGACCGCGTGCCAGTTATTATAGCAAGAGAGAGAGAGTTCACTGCTTCACTCAGGTTGGGTTGCTGAATCAATAATTCTGTATTACGAAGTGTCGGGAGCTAGATTGTCTTTTGTGTTGTTAGATTCAGTGTTCCTCCATCAGAGGTGAGTAAATGAAGCCAACTGTATTGTTTGTATTATTTGTTTATGACACATTACTACTTAGCATAGAGCGCTAAGCTACTTAGCGATTATGCTAATTTGTGTCTTATACAGTAAGTCCATTTGGATTGTGTTTTGGAGAAGCATATTAGCACTTGAGTTATTGTTAGATAGTAAAGGTGTTTGTCTTTTTACAACCCCTAGCAAAAAGTCAAAAAAGCATCATCACCTTGTCAAGAGTCAAGAATCTGCATTGGACAAGATGTCAAGAGTCAAGAATCTGCATTGGACAAGGTGATGATGCTGGAACTTTTGTTTGGTGCTGTTCCAGTGAGATTTACAAAAATGACTGCCTGAAGAAAACATCAAAATTCCCCCAGTCCTTCATGATATGGGGCTGCGTGTCAGGCAAAAGCACTGGGGATATGGCTGTGGTTAAATCTTCAATAAATGCACAAGTTTACATTGAAATTTTAGACAGCGTTCTTATCCCTTCAATTGAGAATATGTTTGTCATTTTCCAACACGACAATGCATCATGCCACAGAGCTAAAACTGTTAAAGCATTTCTTGGAGAAAGACTCATCCAGCCAATACCATGGCCTGCAAATAGCCCAGATCTCAACCCTATTAAAAACCTGTGGTGGAAATTGAAAAGAATGGTCCACAGCAAGGCTCCGACCTGCAAGGATGATCTGGCAACTGCAATCAAAGAGAGTTGGCACCAAATTGATGAAGAATACTCATCAAGTCCATGCCTCAGAGACTTCAAGCTGTCATAAAAAACAGAGGTGGTGCTACTAAATACTAGAGATGTGTTTTGATTGTTATTTCTTTGTCCGTTTCTCATGATTCCATATTTTTTCCTCAGAATGGAGTGATTCCATATATATTTCCCTGCACTTGCTCTATAAAAGTAACATTTACTGACCACCGCAATGTTTTTTAGTCCATGCCTGAGAGACTGCAAGCTCTCATAAAAGCTAGAGGCGGTGCTACTATATACTAGAGATGTGTTTCTTTTGATTGTTATTTCTTTATTTGTTTCTCATGATTCCATATTTTTTCCTCAGAATGGAGTGATTCCATATACAGTGGGGCAAATAAGTATTTAGTCAACCACTAATTGTACAAGTTCTCCCACTTGAAAATATTAGAGAGGCCTGTAATTGTCAACATGGGTAAACCTCAACCATAAGAGACAGAATGTGGAGAAAAAAAACAAAAAATCACATTGTTTGATTTTTAAATAATTTATTTGAAAATCATGGTAGAAAATAAGTATTTGGTCAATACCAAAAGTTCATCTCAATACTTTGTAAAGTACCTTTTGTCGGCAAAAACGGAGGCCAAACGTTTTCTGTAACTCTTCACAAGTTTTTCACATACTGTTGCTGGTATTTTGGCCCATTCCTCCATGCAGATCTCCTCTAGAGCAGTGATGTTTTGGGGCTGTCGTTGGGCAACACGGACTTTCAACTCCCTCCACAGATTTTCTATGGGGTTGAGATCTGGAGACTGGCAATGCCACTCCAGGACCTTGAAATGCTTCTTACGAAGCCACTCCTTTGTTGCCCTGGCTGTGTGTTTGGGATAATTGTCATGCTGAAAGACCCAGTCACGTCTCATCTTCAATGCCCTTGCTGATGGAAGGAGATTTTCACTCAAAGTCTCTCGATATATGGCCCCATTCATTCTTTCCTTTACGCAGATCAGTCGTCCTGGTCCCTTTGAAGAAAAACAGCCCCAAAGCATGATGTTTCCACCCCCATGCTTCACAGTGGGTATGGTGTTCTTCGGATGCAATTCAGTATTCTTTCTCCTCCAAACACGACAACCTGTGTTTCTACCAAAAAGTTTTATTTTGGTTTCATCTGACCATAACGCATTCTCCCAGTCCTCTTCTGGATCATCCAAATGCTCTCTAGCGAACCGCAGACGGGTCTGGACATGTACTGGCTTCAGCAGGGGGACACGTCTGGCAGTGCAGGATTTGAGTCCCTGACGGCGCATTGTGTTACTGATGGTAGCCTTTGTTACTGTAGTCCCAGCTCTCTGTAGGTCATTCACTAGGTCCCCCCGTGTGGTTCTGGGATTTTTGCTCACCGTTCTTGTTATCATTTTGACGCCAAGGGATGAGATCTTGCATGGAGCCCCAGAGTGAGGGAGATTATCAGTGGTCTTGTATGTCTTCCATTTTCTAATAATTGCTCCCACAGTTGATTTCTTTACACCAAGCGTTTTACCTATTGCAGATTCAGTCTTACCAGCCTGGTGCAGGTCTACAATTTTGTCTCTGGTGTCCTTCGACAGCTCTTTGGTCTTGTCCATAGTGGAGTTTGGAGTGTGACTGACTGAAGTTGTGGCCAGGTATCTTTTATCCCGATAATGAGTTAAAACAGGTGCCATTAATACAGGTAACGAGTGGAGCCTATAATGAGTTAAAACAGGTGCCATTAATACAGGTAACGAGTGGAGCCTTGTTAGACCTCGTTAGAAGAAGTTAGACCTCTTTGACAGCCAGAAATCTTGCTTGTTTGTAGGTGACCAAATACTTATTTTCCACTCTAATTTGGAAATAAATTCTTTAAAAATCAAACAATGTGATTTTCTGTTTTTTTTCCCACATTCTGTCCCTCATGGTTGAGGTTTACCCATGTTGACAATTACAGGCCTCGCTAATCTTTTCAAGTAGGAGAACTTGCACCACTGGTGGTTGACTAAATACTTATTTGCCCCACTGTATATTTCCCTGCACTTGCTCTGTAAAAGTAACATTTACTGACCACCACAATGTTTTTTATTCATTTTTTTTTTGTGTGTGTTTCTGAATGCGTTGCGTGAAAGTGTTGCACTTTTGAACTAATTCATTTTTTTCAAGATTTTTATCTGAGTTTGTTCTACATGATAAAATGTCTGAGTGAGTGCTCGTCCGAGACTGGTGATTCATCCTTTTTGCTAGGGGTTGTATAAAGAACACAAACAAATAACCCCTTCATATAACAGCTTAGTCTCCTTTCAACACAACCTCAAAACTAAATTGTCATAAAAGTGTGTGCTTTGAAATTGGATTTGGATTGTATTTAAGAACTGTTTGATAAAGAAAACTTAATTAGTAGACCTCAATTTTATTCGATTTTGTTCTTGAGTTTGTACAAAGAAAAATGAGGCATTGACATTTATATTAGCGCTTTGCCCCCCCCAAAAAAATGTTTTCTATTTGAACAGGACTTTTGTCTCATTTCTGTAGTGAGAAATTCTTTTAATGTTTTACACACATAATCTTTATTAAAAACTTGTTGATTTTGTTTGAGTTTTATGTACTTAATACAGTACAGTTGTAGACTAACAGTTAAGTCAGGAAGCTGTAATAAAAAATTTTTGAAGGAAATATTCATCCATTTTGTCTTCATTGTTACCTACAACATGCCTATCACATTTTCAAGTTAAATTGTGAAGGTAATTGAAAAAAAAGTGACATTTATCCGATTAATCGTTTAATTTATCATCCAATTAATCAATTATAAAAAATAATCGTGCCCTACTAAAAGGTATCTTGATGTACATTTGTGTGGAACTTTAGTTCACAACAACAAACTATTCTGTTCTCGCCGAAACTCGTAAAGCTCTTTACAAGGCTATAACAATCTCTGCTACGCATTAACATAAGATAAGCAGCTGTTTTTTTTTTTTGTGTAACAAGGGGTGTCGGTCAAGGGCTAGGCAAGTAGGCCGACTCCTAGTGGCAACGTAGCCGAGTGAAGTGGCTCCTGGCCGGATGAAACAGCGACTGGCAGAGGGGGTGTAGGTCGCGAAAACGTATGTGACGAAAAAGAACTGGTTTTACGATAAAAGTATTGTAGTAAACACATGTATGCATTTCAGTACTTTTTGTATACTCTTCGCTTGATTCCACTCCAAACTACTCATGCACGGACTCAAATGCACTGTACTCTTACGAGCAACGATGTGACGCGGAACATCAAGAGAAAGCAACTTCAGAACTAGCGCACATAGCAGCGATGAGACAATTTATTTTCTTTCATTTAATAATTTATATTTTTAGACAGTGTTGAGAAATGTTGTGTGCCTAACACATGTAGGGCTGCAGCTATCGATTATTTAGGTAATCGATTACCGTACTTTTTCGGACTAGAAGTCGCAGTTTTTTAATAGTTTGGCTGGGGGTGCGACTTATGTGTGAAATTATTAACACATTATTATATCATTTCACATGCTATTTTGGTGTTTTGGCGTGACACTGATGGTTTGGTAAACTTGTTAGCATGTTCTTTATGCTACAGTTATCTGAATAACTCTTAAAAGCTATGTTACGTTAACATACCGGCCACGTTCGCATTTCGTTGTTCATGCATCATGTAACATTATCATACTGTACCATTATTCAGCATATTGTTCTCTATTGTATTTTTATTTCATTTTGCCTATCAAGATGACATATCTGTTTTATGTTGGGGATTTTATCAAGTAAATTTCCCCCCAAAATGCGACTAATACAACAGTGTGACTTATATATGTTTTTTTCTTCTTTGTTGGGCATTTTATGGCTGGTGCGAATTATACTCAGGTGCAACTTATAGTCCGAAAAATACGGTAATCTATCAATTAGTTCGAATAATTGAGTAATCGGATTATGAACATCTATTTCATTGCAGAATACATTTAAGGGGATGTAAACCAAATAAAGTGTTTATGCTTGCATTAATATTTATTTTGGCTTGTTAAGATTATACTTTCAAAATAGCATTAAATGCGAATACAAAATAAAAATCCTGAGTGTTTCTTCGAACTATGCAGATTTGTACTTTCATTTCACAAGGGCAATAAATGCATTTAAAAATAAATCAACATACCTGAGCTTAGCCTCAAACAGTATAAATAAATAAATAAAGGAGAATCTAAGTACAACAAAAGAGCAGTTGGCTAACTTCTATGGCAAAAGTCCGCTATCTTAAATGTTACAAATTCTAACGTTTTTTAACAAATTTATTAACAAATCATTCAAATACATATTCTCACAAAAAACTGTTAAATATGCTTCTGAACTAAATCACGAAGGCATAAACAAACATATTAGCTCAAACAAAAACTTAAAACCTTATGTTTGTCTCAACAGGGAGCAGCTGGATTCACCCATGTCAGACGAGTTATGGCATATTCACTGTTGCCACTTGAGGGCGGTGTATTCCCCAAATCAATAAAACTAAATTCAACACTTTCAAAACAAACCATTACAACATCACTCTAATTAAAGAAATCCCCAAAGCAGCAAAATTTAGTTCAAAGCTTTTTTCTAATCGAATTACTTGAGTTAATCGATTAATCATTGCAGCACTAGGTAATTAAATTAGTCAGTTTCTTACTCATTACTCTACTCACCTATATTTTATATAAAATAAAGGCATAAAAGTTAACCTATTTTTTAAATCGTATGGTGATCTTAAAGAGCATATGACATGAGAAAAAAAGTCTTAAATGGCCTTATGTGAATTAGAATCATATTTTGAGACGATTCGACTATATACAACAATTTAGCAAAGCGCAGATGACGAGAAATTAGTCTTTTAATCTGCTGATTAGCCACGCCTACCATTATAGGGCTTTAGCGTCCCCAACAGGTGGATGACGTCAGCGGTAGACTGGGCTCATCGGTTTTACTATTCAGCCGATTGAGGGGGAATTATTCAGAACGCGGAAAACGCGACGAAGAGAGCCGCAAAACTTCATTGTTTCAGTCTCTCTACTCCAATATTTTTACAGGATATTCTTTTCATCCAAGTATTTCTCCCCAATAGCTATATAAATGGCTTGAGAAGGACCAGTCAGCCCGTCGAGGGGGAACTATTCACAACGAGGAAAACGCGACGAAGATAGCTGCAAAATGTCATTGTTTCTGTCTCTTTACTTTAATATTTTTACAAGATATTCTTTTTATCCAAGTATCTTCCCCAATTGCTAAATAAATGGCATGGTCATGACACAAATAACAGTCTTGTGCTAAATGGAATATGAAATGATAAAAATGCATTTATTCAGGACGACATGGCAAAATTACTCCATAATGGTCATAACTGTCGACTTCACCTTTACTGTCGCACCTCCCGAACGATATTTTATGACACCTAAATCGGACATATGTCATTTCCCTTCCCCGGCTTTGGAGAATGTAAACAAACCAAGAGGCGTAACAGCTAGCCGACATGCTAACGCGAACCGAGTGATGTTTCAAAGTCTTCGAAGCGGAAAATCACACATAACTCGCCTTGATTATTTGACATGATGACTGACTTGTCAATTGTCCTCGCGGATCGGCAAACCGCCCGGCGGAGAGCAATTTACAGTTCGTTCCCCGGAGGAGGGTGGCTGCAGTTGTTGTGAAGCTAACGTGCTAATGTGCATGAGGAGAGCTTTTTACATGCCTATCAATGATCAAATGTAAGTATTCCTTTATTTAAAGAAAGTTTGTAGTGTTTACTTTGTAATAGCTGTATTAATATTTGACATAATACTAAACAAGATGTTTACTCACTTCCAAGTCCAATGGTCCCACTGTAGTCGGGCTTGTTTTGGCCAATATCCACGGTGAATGGGAACCTTTTGAAACACCAAAAAGGCGCATACACCTCTCTCTCACACAGAATGATTTTTCTGCAGCCGTTTGGCTGGCGTGATGCGAAAAATAAACGTATTAATCCGCAAAATCAGCTGAATCCTTCGTCCTCATACACAGCAGTACGCTGTATAGTGAAGAGGACGTCTTCTACCGTACACGTCACAGCGCCCTCCTCCTCAATGCAAGACCGAAGCCGGAAGTCTCTCATTTTCATGGCGTGGGATTCAAAAAACGAAATAAATATAGAGATCGCTTCCACACACATCCAAGCGGTCCATATCATTCAGGAGCATAAATCACCGCTTGTATTATGAAATAAACATGCTTTTTCGTGTCACATGCACTTTAAGAATGTTACTTAAACATCACCTGCGCATTTACTACCAGTTTTACAATGGCTGCGGTCTTAAGTAATTGAACGGTGACAACCCCTTACAGGAACATATATATCCCAAGGCACACACCTACCTGCAACAACCATCCCGAGTTATCTGATTATAATCTGACCAAGTACTCTCGCTTTCAAGATAAAAACAGGAGAAAATGAAGCAAACAACTTCTCACGTCCCCTCCTTTTTCTTTCCACCCAATTCCCTCCCAACATACTTTTGTACACATTGTTCATAACTGTCGATTTCCCTTAGACTACCGCAATATGTAATGCAGCCCACGCCCACATCATTCACATGATGCGGGATGGTATCTCCAAAGGGAGCCTTATAAATCTCTCGTGTTTTTTCCTTCATAGGAATAATGGCAAATAATCTATTTAAACAAACAACAGAAGATTGACGATTCTCGTGAAGCTAACCTAATCTATCTCTTTCAATATTTTAGGGATATCGTGATGAAAACCTGGCATACAGTGGTATGAAAAAGTATCTGAACCTTTTGGAATTTCTCATATTTCTGCATAAAATCATCATCAAATGTGACCTGATCTTTGTCAAAATCACACAGATGAAAAAAATGTCTCTTTTAACAAAAAACACCCAAACATTAATAGGTTTTTCTTTTTTCTTTTTTTTTTCATGAGGATAGTATGCAAACAATGACAGAAGGGGGAAAAATCAGTACGTGAACCATCACATTTAACATTTTGTGCCCCCCTCTTTGGCAGCAATAACTTCAACCAGATGCTTCCTGTAGCTGCAGATCAGTCTGGCACATCGATCAGGACTAATCTTGGCCCATTCTTCCCTACAAAACTGCTGTAGTTCAGTCAGATTCCTGGGATGTCTAGCATGAATCGCTGTCTTTATATAGGTCATGCCACAGCATCTCAATGGGGTTCAAGTCTGGACTTTGCCTTGGCCTCTCCAGAACATGTATTTTGTTCTTCTGAAACCATTCTGAAGTTGATTTACTTCTGTGTTTTGGATCATTGCCTTGTTACAGCATCCATCCTCTTTTTAGCAACTGTCTGACATAAGGCCTCAGATTTTCCTGCAAAACATACTGATAAACTTTTGAATTCATTCTTCCATTAATGATCGCAAGTTACCCAGGCCCTGAGGAAGCAAAACAGCTCCAAATCATGATTTCTTCACTGTGGGGATGAGGTTTTGATGTTGGTGAACTGTTCCATTTTTCCTCCACACATGCCGTTGTGTGTTAAACCCAAACAATTCAACTTTGGTTTCATCAGTCCACAAAATATTTTGCCAAAACTTCTGTGGCGTGTCCAAGTGCCTTTTTGTGAATATTAAACAATCAAGAAACAATGTTTTTTTAGACAGCAGTGGATTCCTCTGTGGAGTCCTCCCACGAAAACCATTCTTGGCCATAGTTTTACATATAGTTGAGGTGTGCACAGAGATACTGGACTGTTCCAGTGATTTCTGTACATCTTTAGCAGACACTCTATGGTTCTTTTTTACCTCTCTGAGTATTCTGCGCTCAACTCTCGGCGTCATCTTTAGTGGACGGCCACTCCTTGGAAGAGAAGCAACAGTGCCAAACTCTCTCCATTTGTAGACGACTTCTCTGACTGTCGATTGATGAACTTCCAGACTTCAAGAGATGGTTTCTTATCCTTTCCCAGCTTTATACAAATCAGCCATCCTTGATCACAGGTCTTCAGACAGCTCTTTTGACTGAGCCATGATGCAAATCAGACAATGCTTCTCATCAAAACAATTCTTACCAGGTGTGTGTTTTATAGTGGGCAGGACAGCTTTAAAGAACTCATCATTGATTGGGCACACAATTGACTTCAATTGTTAGGTAAAAAGTGGCTTCAATTGCTCCTTAAGTCTCCTTAGGCCAGTGCTTCTCAATTTTTTTCTGTTATGAGGAAGACATAAACATTCCGCGCCCCCCCAACTCTCTGCCTCCACTGTAAATACACTGTAGTATCATTTGTATATAAAATATTCCTCTGCATAACATTGTGTTCTTTTTAATATTAAAGAAAAAAGTAATATAGATGAACTTCAACTTACAATTAAGTAAAAAAAAAAAAAAAAAACTCATCCGTTCTGTAAAAATACACTTGATTTTTTCATCGTTGATACTGAAAAATACAATTTAAAAAAGTCAATAAATAATAAAAAATTCAAATTGATTAGCAACATTAACTCACGAGGACAATATGCCAAACAATTAGACCGAAAAAACAAAAATTAATAGAACAAAAACGACAGTGTCATTGGACAGAGGGACAGTTTATTTTGCACTGAGCAACTTGGTATGCGACCTTATATGATTAAATGACAGTGCTGGCTAGTTTACTGACGTAACACTGACAAAGCGGGAGGATTGTTGGCACGTTTTCGCTGAAAAAAATTATTCCTACTGTCCGCTGAGAACATTTTTAGACAAAGTAAATAGACCGGTCTTTCCTCGTCTCCCACTGTACTAAAAGTCAAAGCCAAAAGCCAAATGCTGCATACGCTTCGTCATATTTCCTTGTCTTAGCTTTTCAAATCTCCTGTGCTCTTGTTTGGTTCAAAAATATTGCGCACACGCTGAAAATGAGAGCGGCACTGTCACCCACTGAGTGGATGTGCAATTACACTTTATTCTAGTACGGCAAAAAAGTATGTTCCCAAAGGTCACATGCGCCACCCCCAGCATCGCTCTGCGCCCCCCTGGGGGGGCCCGCCCCACTATTTGAGAAGTACTGCCTTAGGCAGAGGGTTCACTTACTTATTTTTCCCCCTTCTGTCATTGCTTACATGCTATCCTCATTAAAATATGACCTATGTTTTGGTGGTTTTAGTTAAAGTAGACACTGATATTTTTTTTTTATCTGTATGATTTTGACAAAGATCAGATCCCATTTGATGGTGATTTTATGCAGAAATCTGAGGAATTCCAAAGGTTCAGATTCTTTTTCATACAATTTCATTTTTAGTTTAAAGATGGTCTATCATGTGGTCCCCTCCATGATTATATACCAAAATATTACTTTGTATGTTTTTTAACTGATTATAAAGTCATTGATTCATGACTGTAATTCATCTATGAAAAGCTTTCTTGTTTTCACCTCAAAACGGCACCATAAATGTTCAATTTCATTAAAAATATATGCATTTGTTTAAATTATGTAACTTTGAATATTATGGTGAATTATAATGGATCGTTAAGTTGTATAAAAAAAAAAATATTTAAAGAAAATCTACAATCCAAGCATGGAGCTTTCATTACCGTTGCACTGTGTTCATGGTCCCATCATAATCACAATGTTTTTTTTAATAAATAAAGTTATTCTGATACATAATAGATGTGACATATTTATGTCACACTGCTGTCGCCATAGTGTGCACTTCCTGTGGATGTGGTATTACAGTATAAAAGGGGATCTCTATTATGTCTCTGTGACATATATGATGAGAAGCACACTGAATAAAGAAGTGTTGTTCCATTCAAGTCTCGGCCTTACATGTACTTAGATTAAGGAAGTACATAACAAAAGTGAGCTTCTGTTTAGAGTGCAGTCAATCTTATTGCTTGGTTTTTTTTTCCATTCTGCACAGTTTTAAATCAAACTGAAATATTGGCGTAGATCTCTACATGTACAGGGGTTGAACAAAGTAATGGAAACACATTAAATATCAAGAAAAACTAATTTAATATGGTGTAGGTCCACCTTTTGCGACAATTACAGCCTCAATTTTCCAAGGTATTGATTCATACAACTTCCATCCCACAAATTGACCACTCTATCCCCTTCAAACACCTCCAAAACCTCCGGGGTCATTTTCATTGGTACTTTTCACAATTTTTACTCACTTTAACCCTTGGGCGTTATTTTATTTTGACTAAATTCTTGTGATTTTGTCCAAAAAATGGCTTTTCCTTTGAAGTGTGATAACTTCGTCATTTCTGAATATTTTTTCACTTTTAACCACTCAAAATGTTCAGTGCCATCAGACCTATCCACACATATGAAGTTTTTTATTTTTTTTTTATTTTTCAGTGCCCCCTATGGACAATAATAGTAGCATTATCCGAATAGCTAAACTAATTATGCTGTATAAATATAAAAAACAAAAGTCTAATTTGAATATTACATATCACATAGTTAGAGGCTTGAATAAGTCTTTTAGTCATAACAACCGATTTTTTTATGCATGCCCAGTTTTTACACATTTGCAGTTTTCTCATTTACACTAAACTCTTGTGATTTTGTCCAAAAAATGGCTTTTCCTTTGAAATTTGATAACCAAGTCATTTCTGAATATTTTTTTCACTTTCAACCACTCAAAATGTTCAGTGGCATCAGACCTATCTACACATATATAGGTTTTTATGTTTTTTATTTTTTTAATGCCCCCTATGGACTATAATAGTAGCATTATCCGAATAGCAAAACTAATGATATTGTATATATATAAAAAACAAAAGTCTAATTTGAATATTACATATCACATAGTTAGAGGCTTGAATAAGTCCTTAAGGCATAACAACCGATTTTTCTATGCATGCCCAGTTTTTACACATTTGCAGTTTTCTCATTTACACTAAACTCTTGTGATTTGGTCCAAAAAATGGCTTTTCCTTTGAAATGTGATAACTAAGTCATTTCTGAATATTTTTTCACTTTCAACCACTCAAAATGTTCAGTGGCATCAGACCTATCTACACATATATAGTTTTTTATATTTTTTATTTTTTAATGCCCCCTATGGACAATAATAGCAGCATTATCCTAATAGCAAAACTAATGATACTGTATATATATAAAAAACAAAAGTCTAATTTGAATATTACATATCACATAGTTAGAGGCTTGAATAAGTCCTTAAGGCATAACAACCGATTTTTTTATGCATGCCCAGTTTTTACACATTTGCAGTTTTCTCATTTACACTAAACTCTTGTGATTTGGTCCAAAAAATGGCTTTTCCTTTGAA
The DNA here is from genome assembly GCF_030265065.1 of Corythoichthys intestinalis. Taxonomy (NCBI): domain Eukaryota; kingdom Metazoa; phylum Chordata; class Actinopteri; order Syngnathiformes; family Syngnathidae; genus Corythoichthys; species Corythoichthys intestinalis. The sequence goes on from NC_080416.1 coordinate 31,851,434, forward strand.
ATGTGATAACTAAGTCATTTCTGAATATTTTTTCACTTTCAACCACTCAAAATGTTCAGTGGCATCAGACCTATCTACACATATATAGTTTTATATATATATATTTTTTAATGCCCCCTATGGACAATAATAGCAGCATTATCCTAATAGCAAAAGTAACTATGCTGTATATATATAAAAAACAAAAGTCTAATTTGAATATTCCATATGACATAGAGGCTTGAATAAGTCCACAAGTCGTAACAACCAAATTTTTTATGCATGCCCAGTTTTTACACATTTGCAGTTTTCTCATTTACTCTAAACTCTTGTGATTTTGTCCAAAAAATGGCTTTTCCTTTGAAATGTGATAACTTAGTCATTTCTGAATATTTTTTCACTTTCAACCACTCAAAATGTTCAGTGGCATCAGACCTATCTACACATATATAGTTTTTTATATTTTTTATTTTTTAATGCCCCCTATGGACAATAATAGCAGCATTATCCTAATAGCAAAAGTAACTATGCTGTATATATATAAAAAACAAAAGTCTAATTTGAATATTCCATATGACATAGTTAGAGGCTTGAATAAGTCCACAAGTCGTAACAACCAAATTTTTTATGCATGCCCAGTTTGTACACATTTGCAGTTTTCTCATTTACACTAAACTCTTATGATTTTGTCCACAAAATGGCTTTTCCTTTGAAATGTGATAACTAAGTCATTTCTGAATATTTTTTCACTTTCAACCACTCAAAATGTTCAGTGGCATCAGACCTATCTACACATATAGTTTTTTTTATATATATATATTTTTTTGTTTTAATGCCCCCTATGGACAATAATAGCAGCATTATCCTAATAGCAAAAGTAATTATGCTGTATATATAAATATAAAAAACAAAAGTCTAATTTGAATATTCCATATGACATAGTTAGAGGCTTGAATAAGTCCACAAGTCGTAACAACCAAATTTTTTATGCATGCCCAGTTTTTACACAATTGCAGTTTTCTCATTTACACTAAACCCTTGTGATTTTGTCCAAAAAATGGCTTTTCCTTTGAAGTGTGATAACTAAGTCATTTCTGAATATTTTTTCACTTTCAACCACTCACAATATTCAGTGGCATCAGACCTATCTACACATATAAAGCTTTTTTTTTTTTTTTTTTGCCTCCTATGGACAATAATAGCAGCATTATCCTAATAGCAAAACTAACTATGCTATATAGGGTATACATAAATCAAACTAAAGTATTTTATATTACATAATTACATCATTGGATAAGTAAAAGTCGTAACAATAGATTTTTTAAGAACAAGACTGTGACAAAGTGACAACAACTGATTTGATGATAGAATTTATGTTAACAATTTTACAAAACATATATACAATATAACAGTTAACATAATAACAATATACAGAATTCATGATGTGCACTTTGAGATTTGTTTTTTAGATGTAAAGTGCGTTATAAACAGTGTTGTTAATAACGGCGTTACAATATAACGGCGTTACTAACGGCGTTATTTTTTTCAGTAATGAGTAATCTAATTAATTACTTTTCTCATCTTGGCAACGCAGTTACCGTTACTGAGGCGGGAAAGGTGTGCGTTACTATGCGTTACTAAGTTGGTTGAATAAAAAAAAGTCAGAGAAACGGACTCACGGGAACGAGAGCAGAGCAGGAGTGGGGAAGACGCCGTTGCAACCGCGATGCTAGGTGGCTCCAATAATACCTGACTGCAGCCATAGCCGACAAACTACACCCACATGACACGGTAGATATCATATTATAGAACTAGATGCAAATGACAGACACTGCTGCATTGCCAACATGTTTTAAGGACTACATGCGTTTGTAAACAGCCGCCATCTTAAAGCAGTAGACCTCTCAGGAAGGCCCTGATGTAGAGATCCTTCCTAGCGAACCTAAGTAATTTTTTTTTAATCTAAAATGCTCCTAAATCGGCAAAATCTTAACTTAAATCTGTCTTTAAATGATGAAACAGTTTAAAAACTTATGCATGTTTAAAGTAGACAGAAGGGAACTAATGCAATAACGGGAGAAATTTTAACAACTTTAACGATTGATTCACAACTTTAAATGACTTCCACACATAGCAAAGGTTACTAGCTAGTTATCGCAATACCCTTTTGTCTAGTTAAGTTGAGGGTAAAGAATTGGGCTAGGGCCAATTGTCCCCCAAACCCTTTAAGCTTCACATTGTGTGACCTGTTTTTTTTTTTTTTTTTTTTTTGAGAAAAAAAAATATATATCACTAGTTACTTTGCCAAGTAACTAATTACTCTTACATTCAGGTAACTGAGTTACTAACGCAATTACTTTTTGGGAGAAGTAATTTGTAACTGTAATTAATTACTTTTTTAAAGTAAAATTAACAACACTGCATGGCACTAAATGCGTTAGTAGACAGCCGCCATCTTAAAGCAGTAGATTTTTAGGACGGCTCTGTTGTAGAGAACCTTCCTAGCGAACCTAAGTAACTTTTTATCTAAAATACTTCTAAATCGGCAAAATCTTGACTTGAATCTATCTTTAAATGATGAAACAGTTTTAAAACTTTCATATGTCGAAAGTAGAGAGAAGGGAACAAATGCAATAATGGGAGCAATTTTAACAACTTTTAACAGTTGATTCAGGGTAAAGGGTAAATTAGGGTAAAGAATTGGGCTCGGGCCAATTGTACCAAAAACCTTCACAAAAAACTTCACATACTGTGGCCAATTTTTTTTTTTTTTTTTTTTTTTTTTTTTTTTGAGGGAAAAAAAAAAAAGTAATTATCACCAATTACTTTGCCAAGTAACTAATTACTCTTACATTCAGGTAATTGACTTACTAACGCAATTACTTTTTGGGAGAAGTAATTTGTAACTATAATTAATTACTTTTTTTCAGTAAGATTAACAACACTGGTTATAAATAAAATGTATTATTATTATTGTGTTCGAAGCCCGAAGTGGCTTTGTGCAAAGGCCACATTGTTTGCGCTTGGATGGGGGTCCAGCTCGCTGCTCTCCCAAGCCTTCGGCAAAAGGCTTTGGTTTCCGTTTTAGAACTTCTGGCCGAATTAGAGCCTTGCCAAGTTCCTCAAGAAATAGTCGGCGCTGTAGCTTTTCTTCACGTTCCACTCAGGGTAGATCTCCGTGAACAGCACAAATGCGCTGAAGAACGAAATGTCCAGCATGTGAAAAAACTCACATTGGCCACCTGAGTGCGCGCCGGCGGCAGGAGTATGTGGCACAGGCCTGCAAATCACAAGCACGCACAACAATAACAGCTTTGATCTTTGATCAGCTTTTACAAGACAAACCTTGATATGCAAAACATGTGCTTACTCACTTTCGTCATCGCCTCGATCGCCGTCATTTTCGTCATGCGCCTCAACGTGGTCATATCCGTGCCCCCGCCTTCTGCTCCCCGCTTTCATCTCCGTCATTATGTTGTCAACCATTTCCCATTTCTCGTCATCAAAGTCGTCCTCCTCCGGCATCGAAAGTCCGGAAGAATTTCTTCAATGTCTTCTGGGCTCGCCGAAGAAGCGTCCGAACGAAGGTCGTCGTCGGAATCAGGATTTTCTAACACCATCCGAATCGTGTTCTGCAGTGAAATACTTCTCGCCGCCATCGATCACAGTTGTGTTGGAAGAAATGCAAAATGGTGATCCTCGCGAGAACAGAGACTCCCAAAATGCCCAGAACCAATGAGAGTAAAGAAATTCAAACACCCAACCAATAAGAGTTGAAGTTCAAACGACAACAATAAACACGTGTTTTTTTGTTTTGGTTTTTTTGCATTTCCGGGAAGTACCGGTTTATTGTCTCGTGCACACGTGCAAAATTGCAAATATGCATGCCCAAATAGACTGAAAGTGAGCTCAGACACATAAACACCAAATTTTTTGTAATGCCAACCGTTTTTATCGCATTAATTTTTTACTAATCTTTATTGAGTTTCGCAAGCAAATTCATGTATTGGCCTATGGCTCCAACTAGTGACTTTTGGGTGACAACACACAAATTCCTCTTTTTGCATGTTTTTGACTCGCCAAAGAAGCGATTGCATCAATAATCACGGGAAATGCATTATAACACATCAGGTTTACAGCATATCAAAAATCATGATTTATAATGGGAGTCAATGAGCCAAAAAATGGCAAAATAACAAGAGTTTAGTGCAAATCTTCCCAGCCTGTTTGCAATAAGTTAGAAATTCCCGGATGGTGCCATTTTGAACTTCTACATGATTTAGTATCCTGCAGGAAATATCAGCTCCCTAGTGTATTTTTATATGCTTTTTTTCCTTTTAAACACAGAAAAAAACGAAAAAAGCCAAAAAAATGGACAAATAACACCCAGGGTTTAAAGAGCACCCAAAGCCTCGAAAAACCTCCAACATCTTTCGGCAAAATTTTATAATTTATATTAGAGAGGTTCCGGTCACATATTTTTGCGCCCGAATCCGAGTCACCTGATTTTTAGAATCTGTCGATACCGCGTCCTGATCCGATACAAAAACAAAACAAACAAAAAAGGGGGGGGTTATTTGAACTAAAGTTCCACAAATGTTACAGTACTGTACTTTTTACAGCACTTCCTCTTCCGCTTTTTCCTGGAGTGTTGCAGAGAATAAAACATATATATTTTTGTATCTTTTGGCAATGCCATCGTATGCTCTAACACCTATGCTACACTAATGCTACGAGTTACATTTAGAGTGTAAGGATCACTCAGTAAACACCGAAAAAAGCTAAAGAAATATTGCATATTCTCTCATGCAAGATAAAAAAATAATCTTACAATATTTATAAAACCTCCTATAGCAGTCTACCTTCAGGCTGCTGCAGGGGGTCCCAGGGACCAACTGTCAGTCAGAGGCAGCCAAAGTTGCCCACACAGGTGCCTGATCAAAATTATTTTTTTAATCGCCCTATTTTTTTTGTCAATCGGTCGATGGTCAATGTTGAAAAAAAGTCCATATTTCAGTCGACCTTTATATTATATTATATATAATTATAGTTGGTAGTTATTTTACCCGCAAACGAAGCATCATAACCCCGCTACATGCAGGAGGTCTGCCAAGTTTCTCCCAAGCATCACGCAGGTACTGTAATTAAATCCTACTTCGCGGTTTTTCACTGGTCCCCATTAACCATGAAAAACGAGGCATCACTGTATTAAATGTTTTTAGACATTAATCAATAAGATATTTTGGTGTAAATAAACTATTATGGAGCTAAAAATGCTGATTAAAAAAATACTTAGTCAACTTAGCATTGTAATATTTTACGTACAGTAACTCGTTGACTGCCATTGACGGACCAAGACGTCCAATACATTTCAACTGGAGCAGTAATTGGCTGCCATCTAGCGCCGTAAATGGCACTGAAACATGAGTATTAACAGCCAAGTTTTCATGAGTTGTACGTCTTTCATTGACAATTACAGGCACTGCGTTAATACATGGTCTCTGCAAGTTTCAACAAGCCAAATTTAAGGTTTTTAAAGACTTTTTTTAAGACCATAATGAATAAAATTTAAGACCCATTTCACATTGATGCCATCAAAAATGTACAAAAGATTTAAAGGAAAATTGGGGGCCCAGAATTACTTGCAAAGTATATTAATTTATTCTCAGCTCTTTCGCCCTCTGATACAAATGAGCACAAAGTACTACTAGTAGTCACTGGTGGATGAAGTTATGAACTTTTTTACTTAAGGCAAAGTACAGATACAGTACAAATACTGTATCTAAGAAAAAATGGACTCAAGTAAAACTACAAAAGTTTAAAATTTACTATAGAAGTAAAAAGTATTATCTTCCAATGAAAAAAATGTAATATGTGTGTATATTAGGGCTGGGCGATATGGCCTTAAGTACGTATCACGATAAATTGAACAGATTTGCCTCGATAACGATAAATGACGATAAATTCGCCCAAGCGGACTGTTATATAATTTGAATAAATGCATGGAATACAAATTAACCGTTTCTCGTTGAATTTATTTACCAGCTTTCAATTTAACAATTGCACATGCAGTCTAAACATTTTGTATAAAAAAAATCTTGTAAACAATAAGAATTCTTGTGTGAACATTTATAACAGCTTGTATGACTTGAAAAATGTACAACATTATAAAAATCAATATGACGACTGTGCAAACATGTCATTCTAACACAAATGACTTGCAGCTTTAACAGTACACTTCAGACAACTTATTGGTAATGGCTGCTGTGACATAATTATTCAACACAAGTGTTTACGTCAAGGTTTCAGTTTTTTTTTGTTTTTCCCGAAACATTTTTTAATACATGCACCCAGATTAAAGCTGTATTGCTCTGATGCCAAAGAAACATTTTAGGTTTTATGATGGCATAATAAAGCAAACACATACAGAAAAATAGCTGTGGCCATTAAACTGTCATATTATATATAGGCTTCACTGTTGGATTATACTTTATGATGAGTGCTTTACCATCATGAAAGCTTTCAGAGAAATCACACAGAGATAACGCGACATAATGATTGCTACATGAAGCCCGTGCCCAGTCCACTCATTAAGTTCAGCCGTTTCGACAAGGTTAGAGCCGCTATCCGACTCCATCAAGTTCATTTGTAGCCGCTGTTAGCCGCTAGCGTTAGCCTGTGGCTTGGCTACCAGAAGAAAGCACTGAAAGCATCCTCTCCTGAAATCGTGAGAACCAGGGAGGACAGCGGGTGAACGGCCGCCTGGAACCCGCCAAGAGTTTACTTAATGTCAGGTGAAAGTTTGGCGAAGCTAACTTAAGCCCGACTCCATCCCGTTTACTTGTAGCGTTAGCCGCTAGCGTTAGCCTACCCGGCTTCTGTTTGTTTGGCTTCCTGAAAACCACGTGACTCCATACGTAAGCACACTGTCTGCTTTCTTAAAGGGTAATGATCATAGCCGAACAACACAGAGTCAAAGCGGGATGAAAAGACTATATTTTCTCGTTTTATTAAATTACTGAATTTACCGACATGGTCAAAATTACGTCGGTCATCGTGAAGAATTTCGGTAACGGTAAATTTTCGGTTTACCGCACTGCTCTAGTGTATATGTATATATAATTTATTATTGTATATTAAATATTTATTTATTATTTTATTTTTTTAACACAAACATACAAATACACACATATATACAGAGATCTGAATCAGTATTCAAAGCACCCTTATTTGATATCACTACGTTTAAGTATTTTCTTAAGGCATCTTTAGTATGTTCTGTCTGTATCCATTTAAACAAAACATGCAGAAAGCGCACGGTAGTACTTTGGGTGTCAAATTCGCCTCGTGCATTTTGGCAGAACACCGTTTTTTTTCTTTCTACTCTTGTTATGTCTCATACCTTCTTTCCTGTTCATTTTGCTTTTGCTGCTCGTTTTATGAAATATCGACAGTGCTGTAATGCTCATTAATGTCCCTCTCGGATTCAAATTGAAAGGTTTTAACAGATAACATGTTTATGTCCCTCGAGTCATACTCTGGAAGCACGGCAGGGTAACCATGTGACGCCAACGCCCTGCGACGTCAACAACAATGACGACGTTCTAGTTAAACTAATTTTACAAATTGGATAAAAACGAAAACATCAAGAGGGGTTTCAATATCAAAATTATCTTTTAAGAACTTCAAGTCCTTCTATCCGTGGATCCCTTAAATGGCGGATTGCAAAGCAACTATCAGGTGAATACCGCCACCTACTTCGTGAGAGTGTGCAACATCCATCTAAAAGCGTGCTGCACTCACTGTTGGTTTTATTGGTCAATATCTTGTGCAATATCTTCGTTTAATTAAAGTGGCGTTTGGCGTTAATGGTTTATTTTTGAAAGTGTTTGCATTTAGTTGTATTGATTTGGGTGGATACACAGCCCTCAAGTCTTGCTCATTTCACATGGCTGAATCCAGCTGCTCCATGTTAAGACCAACATAAGCCAAGTTCTTGTTTGAGCTAATGATTTTTTAATGCATTCGTCAATTAGCTTATAGGTATATGTAGCCGTTTTTTGTGGGAATACGTGTCTGAAACATTTGTTATGTGCATTGTAAAAAAAAAAAAAAAAAAAATCCTTATTTATTTATTTATTTATACGGTTTGAGGCTCAGCTCAGGTATTTTAATTTTTCATGTTCCTTATCCGATTACTCGATTATTCGAACTATCTAGTTCATCGATTAATCGACTACTAAAATAATGGATAGCTGCAGCCCAAATGTAAAATGTAGTGAAAAGCACCACTTCATATCTCTACTCAAGTAAAGTACAAATACACAAAAATGTACTTGAGTACAGTAATGAAATACCGTAATTTTCGGACTATAAGCCACTACTTTTTGCCCTCATTTTGAATCCTGTGGCTGATAGTCCAGTGCGGCTTGTTTGTTGATTTATTTGGGTTAATAGGTAACACTTTATTTGACAGCGACGGACAGTGCCGGATGACACAAAATTAGACAGTGTTGTTAATAACGGCGTTACAATATAACGGCGTTACTAACGGCGTTATTTTTTTCAGTAGTGGGTAATCTAATTAATTACTTTTCTCATCTTGGCAACGCTGTTACCGTTACTGAGGACGGAAAGGCATGCGTTACTATGCGTTATTATATTGCTCGAAAAGTCTGAGGGAGACGGACTCACCGAGACGACAGAGCACAGCAGGAGTGGGGAGGAGGCAAGAAAGTTGTGACGCCGAGCAAACGCGATGCTAGGTAGCTCCAATAATACCTGTTGTAGCCGATAGCGTACAAACTACGCCCGCATGTTATGGTAGATATGGTAGACATGGTAGATATCACATGTACTGTATATAGATATAACTAGATGCAAAATGACAGACACGGCACTAGATGCGTTAGTAAACAGCCGCCATCTTAAAGCAGTAGACCTTTTATAACGGCTCTGTTGTAGAGAACCTTCCTAGCGAACCTAAGTAACTTTTTATCTAAAATACTTCTAAATCGCCAAAATCTTGACTTGAATCTATCTTTAAATGATGACACAGTTTTAAAACTTTCATATGTCGAAAGTAGAGAGAAGGGAACTAATGCAATAATGGGAGCAATTTTAACAACTTTTAACAGTTGATTCAGGGTAAAGGGTAAATTAGGGTAAAGAATTGGGCTCGGGCCAATTGTACCAAAAACCTTCACAAAAAACTTTACATAGTGTGGCCTATGTTTTTTTTTTTTTTTTTTTTTTTTAGGAAAAAAAAAAAAAGTAATTATCACCAATTACTTTGCCAAGTAATTAATTACTCTTACATTCAGGTAATTGAGTTACTAACGCAATTACTTTTTGGGAGAAGTAATTTGTAACTATAATTAATTACTTTTTTTCAGTAAGATTAACAACACTGAAATTAGAAATGTCCCGATCGATCAGCATCCCGATCGATTGGGTCCGATCACGTCATTTTCAAAGTATCGGAATCTGCAAAAAAATATTGGACATGCCTTTTTTTTAATATATATATTTTTTTTTAATTAAATCGTTTTCTAATTGTATTTAACGTTTCAGACATAATATGTTACACTCATCCAGAGTCTTCGGTTTAGGCTTAAGGTAGGGTTATAAAATTTATCCCGTTAACGGCGGTAATTAATTTTTTAAAAAATTTATCACGTTAAAATATTTAACGCAATTAACGCATGCGCTGCACGACCCATTCACGCATTGTCGCGTTCAATCTGTAATGGCGCCGTTTTACCTATAGACCCTACCCACCGACGTCACAAAATCACGTGCTCGCTGTATGGTTCCGCCCACTTGTCCGTCATTTTGTGTCTGTATTATCAATGGTCTCAATTGATCGAGCAATTTATAATGCATTTCATGGAAGACCCGGTGCTTTCGGATGCCGTAAACTCATTTGATGCGTTGCATAAAAGGCGTTATGTGGAAAAGCTTCAGTTTATCCATTCGCCAGATCCATATTTGATGCCTAAATCGATGTTTTTCGACCCGCTGTCTCCGCCGTATTTGCCTGACATCTGCTAGCTACCCTGAACTGTACAACTATCTTGTCCACACAAAATCAGCCTATTCTCACGAAAGTTTGAAAAACTTTAAGAGCTTGGAGGCTTATAAATACTTCGTTGCTGGTTGGGTGAAACAGGTCCTCGTCCACGAAAATTCGGCAGGAATCTATCTTGTGCTTGGAAAGGTGAGTTACGAAATTTTCAATTCAAAATCTTTTGTTATTGCTAACATCCACTGTCAAGTCTAATGTATTTCATGTCGTTTGTCAATGGAGTTAGGGCTTTTAATGTTTATATGGTTTAGCGATAGCACTCTCACTACATACATACGTGTATGTTGTCGGCGATTAGCCTAGCAATGATCTTAATTGTGGTTGTCAGCCCAAAACCCTCCAAATATATATTAAATGCATCTTACCAGATATAAAATGACTACTACATAATCTGTGGTAATCGTTTGGAGCCCAGTTTTCTCGTCGAATTGCAGCAGCCCATCTCGCTCTCTTCTCTCCGGGTCTCTCGGAATCCGGTAGAACTTCAAGTCTCTCCGTCTTCTCCGTCTATCTTCTCTGTTATTGCAACCGACCGCCACACACGCCTTCACCATTTTGATTATTAATGTTAACAAGCAGAAAAACACGTCGTAAATAGGAGGAATGTACGTAGCCGTAACAGGGAAACATGATGTGTTGACGGACAATTGGGCGGCACCAGTCAGGAGGAAGGAGTTGTGACGTCACGTGGGTAGGGTCTATATCTAGAGTTAAAAGGCAGCGTAAAATGAGTAGAGTGAAATTTGGCAGCCTTTGGAGCCTTTTTTTAATTGGCTAAAGTCTTATAAACCCTCTCCCTATGATTAGAAATATCGTGGGAAGCAATGTGGGGAAGAAAGGTAGTAATTGATCTTTTTCTTAACACCCTATGTTATTTCCCAACGCAGAGAAGATATATCAATTGGTACCACTACGCACAGTCATGGTTGCACTTCCCATCATGCATTTGGGCAGAACAGTTAAATGGCTACAGTATCATTTACTGAAAGCTCAACAAATACACTAGATGGCAATATTTAGTCACAATACACAAAGTCACATTCATCCTTTAAGAATTACAAGTCTTTCTATCCGTGGATCCCTCTCACAGAAAGAATGTTAATAATGTAAATGCCATCTTGAGGATTTATTGTCATAATAAACAAATACAGTACTTATGTACTGTAGGTTGAATGTATATATTCATCCGAGTTTTATTAATTTTTTTCTTAATACATTGCCAAAATGTATATGATCGGAAAAAATTATCGGGAATGATTGGAATTGAATCGGAAGCAAAAAAAAAAAGCAATTGGATCGGGAAATATCAGGATCGGCAGATACTCAAACTAAAACGATCGGGATCGGATCGGGAGCAAAAAAACATGATCGGAACAACCCTACACAAAATGACATCTGGCATAACCATTCATCAATGCTCATGGCAGTGTCATGTCATAATTATGATGGTCGTATGACAGGCTTATGGCGCCACTGTCATATAAAGTGTTAACAAATTCCATAACTGGCAATTAACGAAACAACTACAAAACCCTAACCCAAGAAATAACTGGCACAGAACATGAATTTTGATTTGTTATTTAGATCTGTATCGCTGCAATGCATGCTAGGAAGCATGTTGGACAACAACAGTGTTGACAGCAGGTGGCAGTGGAGGTTGACTGTTTCCCTCAAAAGAACAGTGATGGCCAAATTGAAGCTTCTTGGAGCAATGGCCTTTGCAGCCAACTGGTTCAAAGCTTCATAGCGGTTCATTTGGTCTTATGACAGTGTTATGATGCCGCTGTCGAATAAAGTGTTTCCGGTTCATATCTTTTGGTGTAAATATCTCATAATACAGTGAGAACAGCTGCGGCTTATAGTCTAATGCAGCTTATCTATGAACAAATACTGTTTTTGTGTCAAATTTGGTGGGTGGTGGCTAGAGGCAAGCGAAATTTCCGATTTTTAGATTACTCGCGATTCGGCCGTGGAAGATTCGATAACGATTCACAAACATCCAAATACCGATTATTGAAGTATACCAGGTAAAGCAGAACTAAAACACAGTCAGCGCGGTCTTCGGGATGCAATGAGGAACGGACCGAGAGTAAATATGATGTAGGACTCATGCCGCTAGATAAAAAAAATAATACCTGACTGCGGTCGACAGCCACTACAAACAACGCCCAGTTGCTAGTTGCAACAAACATATGGCCACAATAATACTACGGTAGATATTACATATATGTAGAATAGACATGTGCCGGTTACCGGTTTCACGGTTTACCGTGGTGTGAAAACGTCGCGGTTTCAAAACCACTAAAATTTTCCGTCATACCTTAGTACGGTATTCGCTATTTTTCATGTGCCAAAATGCAGCCGAAGTGGCTTGGTGCGGCACCGCTCACCCCTTCCCGTTTGTTGCCGTGAGTGTCACTAAACAGCCAGCAAACCCAAAAACAAATCCTCCAAACACAAGGCGTACTTTTCTTCAATTTATTGAGCTCTCAAATCCTGGTGAAATATACAAATAAATACATTTAAAACGTTGTACAATTGTATTTTTCCACGTGTGATTAGGTTCAACAGAATAGCAGTAGCACCATTAAAAAGTTCGCCAAAAACAAAACACACATTTTCCTTTCAAATTCAATATATAAACTAACTAAAACTTACAAAGACGAATGTTAGCCTAGGCTAAACTGGGAGAGCAGCTTCTTTTATGTCTCACAGCCGCTGAGTGAGAGAAAAGCTTGAATGAAGGGGGGAAAGAAAAAGAATAGCGTCAAAGATCGCTAATTGAGAGAATAGGTCTCACCCCTCACTTTTTTTTTTTTTTTTTTTTTTTTTTTTTAGATGAAACCTTTCCTCAACAATATTTACATTTTAACTAATTTATAAAACTAACTTATACATTTTAACTAACTTATTAACTTATGAATTCTTTGTTCTTTTTAACACAAAGGCATGGCATCATGTAGACTAGAGTTGATACAGTGGCTGAAAATGGCGAAACTTCACTTGAGCTTCCCCCCTCAAAAAAAAGTCATACAGTATATATTTTTAATTTTATTTAGAAGTGTTTTTACTTTTTAAAGCAATTATTTTGTTCTTACTCTAATATTGAGCAACTTGAGCTGTGGCTGTGGGTATAGTCTAGGTTCTATTTATTTTAATTTTATATAATATTTGTTATTTTTTGTTAATTTATTTATTTTCACATTATATTCATGTTCCAATTTGCAAATATGTTTTGAAAAAATCCTGTTCAATGGATTTTTTTTTTTTTTTTTAAACCCATACATCTCAAAATGTTGGAGCTATAATTGCAATACCGTGATACCGTGAAACCGCGGTATTTTTGCTCACGGTTATCGTACCGTGAAAATCTCATACCGGCACATGCCTAACGTAGAACTACATGCAAAATGACAGACAACTTCTCTGGAAGGCTCTGTTGTCGTGAACCTAATTAACTTTTTATCTAAAATTCTCCTAAATCGGCAAAATCTTTACTTGAATCTATCTTTATATGATTAAACATTTTTAAAACTTTCACATGTCGAAAGTACCGTGGACAGAAGGGAAAGAATGGAATAACGGGCGCAATTTTAACAACTTTAACGTTGATTAACAACATTAAATTAATTGAATGTAGTTTAAGCTGCTGATACAGAATGGGGACTTGAGTATTTTATTTACTGGTTTTAACTGTTAACGTGATACTGAAATAGTAGTTTGGTTTAGCATGAGAGGGTTTTTGAAAAATTTGGAAGTTCCAGCATCATCACCTTGTCAACAGTCAAAAATCTGCATTGGACAAGGTGATGATGCTGGAACTTTTGTTTGGAATTGGTTCTGTTCCAGTGATATTTACAAAGATGACTGCCTGAAGAAAACAAATTTCCCTCAGTCCTTGATGATATGGGGCTGCATGTCAGGCAAAGTCACTGGGGATATGGCTGTGGTTAAATCTTCAATAAATGCACAAGTATACATTGCAATTTTAGACAGCTTTCTTATCCCTTCAATTGAAAATATGTTTGTCATTTTCCAAGATGACAATGCATCATGCCACAGAGCTAAAACTCTTAAAGCATTCCTTGGAGAAAGACTCATTCAGTCAACGTCATGGCCTGCAAATAGGACAGATCTCAACCTTATTGAAAACCTATGGTGGAAATTGATAAAAATGGTCCACAGCAAGGCTCTGACCTGCAAGGATGTTCTGGCAACTGCAATCCAAGAGAGTTGGCACCAAATTGATGAGGAATATTCATCAAGTCCATGCCTCAGAGACTGCAAGCTGTCATAAAAGCCAGAGGTGGCGCTACTAAATACTAGAGATGTGTTTTGATTGTTGTTTCTTTGTTTCTCATGATTCCATGTTTTTTCCCTGCACTTGCTCTATAAAAGTAACATTTACTGACCACCACAATGTTTTTTATTCATTTCTTTTAGTGTTTCTGAATGCTAAAGAGTTGCACTTTTGAACTAATTCATTATTTTTTCAAGCATTTTATCTGAGTTTGTTCTACATGATAAAATGTCTGAGTGAGTGCTCGTCCAAGACTAGTGATTCCATACTTTTTGCTGGGGGTTGTAGTGCGAAAATTACGGTACTTTTAATTCATTACATTCCACCACTGCTGTAGTAGTAGTAGTAGAAAAGTAATGTCAATAGATTTTTAAAACTTCAAAATAGACATGTGCCGGTTACCGGTTTCACGGTTTACCGTGGTGTGAAAACGTCGTGGTTTCAAAACCACTAAAATTTTCCGTCATACCTTAGTACGGTATTCGCTATTTTTCATGTGCCAAAATGCAGCCAAAGTGGCTTGGTGCGGCACCGCTCACCCCTTCCCGTTTGTTGCCGTGAATGTCACTAAACAGCCAGCAAACCCAAAAACAAACCCTCCAAACACAAGGCGTACTTTTCTTCAATTTATTGAGCTCTCAAATCGTGGTGAAATATACAAATAAATACATTTAAAACGCTGTACAATTGTATTTTTCCACGTGTGATTAGGTTCAACAGGATAGCAGTAGCTCCATTAAAAAGTTCGCCAAAAACAAAACACACATTTTCCTTTCAAATTCAATATACAAACTAAAACTTACAAAGACGAATGTTAGCCTAGGCTAAACTGGGAGAGCAGCTTCTTTTATGTCTCACAGCCGCTGAGTGAGAGAAAAGCTTGAATGAAGGGGGGAAAGAAAAAGAATAACGTCAAAGATCGCTAATTGAGAGAGGAGGTCTCACTCCTCACTTTTTTTTTTTTTTTAGACGAAACCTTTCCTCAACAATATTTACATTTTAACTAATTTATAAAACTAGCTTATACATTTTTAACTAACTTATTAACTTATGAATTCTTTGTTGTTTTTAACACAAAGGCATGGCATCATGTAGACTAGAGTTGACACAGTGGCTGAAAATGGCGAAACTTCACTTGAGCCTCCCCCCTCAAAAAAAAGTCATACAGTATATATTTTTAATTTTATTTAGAAGTGTTTTTACTTTTTATAGCAATTATTTTGTTCTTACTCTAATATTGAGCAACTTGAGCTGTGGCTGTGGGTATAGTCTAGGTTCTATTTATTTTAATTTTATATAATATTTGTTATTTTTTGTTAATTTATTTATTTTCACATTATATTCATGTTCCAATTTGCAAATATGTTTTGAAAAAATCCTGTTCAATGGATTTTTTTTTTTTTTTTTTTTTTTAAACCCATACATCTCAAAATTTTGGAGCTATAATTGCAATACCGTGATACCGTGAAACCGCGGTATTTTTGCTCACGGTTATCGTACCGTGAAAATCTCATACCGGCACATGCCTACTTCAAAATTGTATTTAAGACCTTTTATGAGATTTCAGGAGAACTTTAGACATATTAAGGCCATAAATTCAAATGATGAGATTTGAGACTTTTCTTTTAGACTTTTAAAGACCCCGCGGATACCTTGTAATATAGTGGATAAGCAAATAGGACAAAAAGCTGCTTCAAAGTGACTTGTTCATGTTGACCGATTTCCTCTAACCTTTATCTGAACTCTACCTTTACCCACAACCACGGTCTTATCTCTTCTTGGGCTCATCTCAAACTAAACTGATCTCTAACCTCAACGGGGGGGGGGGGTCTCTTTAGAGCAGTACTTCTCAAATGGTGGGGCGCGCCCCCCCAGGGGGGCGCAGAGCGATGCCAGGGGGGGCGCGAGTGACCTCGGGGAACATGCTTTTTTTTTTTTTTTTTTTTTGCCGTACTAGAATAAAGTGTACTTGCACATCCACTCCGTGGGTGGCAGTGGTGCTCTCATTTTCAAAGTGCGTGCAGTATTTTTGAAGTAAGCAAGAGCACACGGAAGAGACTCATGCAGAGCTGGACTCACGCAGCGACCCACTGTCTTCTTCGGTTCTCACGTGTCCGGCCGAGAAGTGCCGTTTTCGGCTTGGGATCGTCACGACCACCGCCCTCACCTACGGTTGTCCCTCGGCCGCCGAGAATGCGCTTTTTTCGGGCCGTTTGCCTTTGACTTTTAATATAGTGGGAAATGAGGAAAGACCACTGTTTACTGAGTCTAAAAATGATTATAGCGGAGAAGCCAAATCAGTTAAGACGCCACTTGAAGACATTAGACCTCAATCTCATTGATAAGCCGCTTGATTGTTTTTCAGCGAAAATGTGCCGAATATTGCCAATTGTCACAATCGTCCCGCTTTGTCAGTGTTATATCAGTAAACCAGTGAGCACTGTGGTGAATCAGCGAAAATAAAAACTTTCCTTCTGTCCAAAGACTTTTTTCCCCCCTTCTATTCAGTTTTGTTTTGTTTCGGTCAAATTTTTTGGCATGTTGTCCGGAAGAGTAAATTTTTCTAATCAATTTGAATTTGTTATTATTTACTGATTTTATTACATTTTATTTTTCAGTATCAAATGGTCAAAAATGTACCTTGAGTGTATTTTTACAGTTTGGATGTGACTTTTTTTTTTTTTTTTTTTAAACTTCAGGCAAATTGATGCGCATTAAGTCTTTTCTGTTACAAGCAACACAATGTTAAAAAAGTTAATACTTTATTATAAGTTGATCTATGTTACTTTTTTTCTTTAATAGAAAAAAAAGGACACAATGTTAGGCTGAGGCGTACTTATAATAGTAATATAGACGAATGATACTATTTACAGTGGCGGCAGAGAGTTGGGGGGGGGGCGCGAAACATTTACGTCTTCCTTGGGGGGGCGTAACAGAAAATAATTGAGAAGCACTGCTTTAGAGCAAGGGCGTAGGTTTGCATAGGGACAGTATGGACATAAGACTAGCAACTTTTCAGGATGCTGAAATTGTCCCCACCAACTTTTAAGCAACATTATGTGCATTATATAAAGACTTCAGTTATATAACGTAATTTTCAGACTATAAGGCGCATCTGACCATAAGCCACGACCCACCAAATTTGACGCGAAAACGGCATTTGTTCATAGATAGCCGCACTGGACTAAAAGCCGCAGCTGTCCTCACTGCTTTATGGGATTTTTACACCAAAAGATATTAACCGGTAACACTTTATTTCACAGTAACGTCATATGACTGTCATAAGACCAAATGAATCACCATGAAGCCAATTGGTTCAAAGCTTCATTGCTTCAAGATGCTTCATTTTGCCATCACTGATCCCTTAGAGGAGACAGTCAACCTCTGGCGCCACCTGCTGTCAACACTGTTGTCATCCAACATGCCTCCTAGAATGCATTGCAGTGCTACAGATGATAATAACAATCAATATTCATATTCTGTGCTAATTATTTCTTCAGTTACTGTTCCAGTTGTTTCATGAAGTGCTAGTTATGGCATTTGGTAACACTTTGTTTGACAGTGGTGCCATAAGACTGTCATAAGATAATTATGACATGACACTGCCATGAGCTTTAGTGAATGCTTATGACAGATGTCATTTTGTGTCATCCGGCAAATTATTTCCCTTTTCAATGGATGTGAATATCTGAGCTGGACATAAATGGAACAAATGACATAATTCATAATGTCATTAATACCCATCCGCTGTCAAAGAAAGTGTTACCTATTAACTCGAATAAATCATCAAATGAGCCGCAGGATTCAAAATGAGGCCTATCAATGAGCCTATCAATACCAAAAGGCCTCTCAATAACTTGTAAAATGCAAACATTTGCTAATTGCCAAAGAAATGTTTATACGTAACTCAGTGAAGGAAAAATACGGCCTCTAGAACAGTAACAAAACTTTGCATACTGGCAAAACAGGAGTGGAAACAAACGCACACATCCCAATCCGACACCAAAAATATTATTAAAAGGACTGATGACATATATTGTTATTCGATTTATTGGGATGACGTCATAAATCTTATTATCGGACTGATAATTACCGTGCGCCTCTAGTTGGCTGATTACTTGAAGCCCCCCGTCCCGCCACAAAGACACAAATAATCACACAGCCCCGACAGATTCACGTCGACAACATGCCGCCTCCTCTGCCCACTTCAGAGAGGAGAGATATTAGATTTTTTTTTTTTTCGGTCAGCAGCAGCCACTGTATGTCATGTAAAAAGACGTCAATGTTGTGGAAGTGGGGGAAACACCACTAATTTTGCTACTGAAATTCCGACCTTCATCAGAGTTAGCATACCATTCAACTTGCCACCCTGCAAAACTACTGGTAAAAAGACATCAATGTTGTTGAAGTGGGGGAAACACCACTAATTTTGCTACTGAAATTCTGACCTTCATCAGAGTTAGCATAACATTCAACTTGCCACCCTGCAAAACTACTGCAGTCAGGGCAGCCTTCACAAGGAACAACGAAGGTCAAGCCGTCTAGCCGTCCCTTATTTGGATCATTGTTTGCATAATGTGCATTATGGTAATATCGTCCCTACCAACACTGAGACCAAACCTACGCCCTAGCTTTAGAGGAAGACAAATCAAAATGAAGACAGGTGTCAGTTGGGCCATTTCAAACATCCCCTGCATATTGGAGCATGTGAAGCTCATTCCACCATGGTAACAGTGCATGCATGTGTGACAAAGACGGCTGTACAACCCAAACAATAACCAGATTCAGTCTGCATCATCAACTCTGCATTTGTTACCATGTTTTAGTCACTTTGCCAACACCAAAAGTAAACATATACATGCTTAAGCTCATTTACCTTCATAACTACACATTTGCACTCACCTTTTTAGTTGTCCAGAAACTGTTCACATTATTTGGCTCCGTGTCCTTCCTCGTTTGTGGCAACGTGGTGGCCACACATCACTCCCGAGTGCTGAATTGGCAAAATACGAGACGAAATGTAAGCTAGGAAAAGGTGTTTGCATAAAAATGAGATGAGATCACTGCTGACAGGAGGAATGCGTGGCATTTTATGTTTAAACTATTACGGGGTAACGTTTGTGGCGCGTTCAAGGATGCCAAATATTAACCTGGAACGTGGTCAAAGCGCACAAAACAATACATATCTACACATATCTGAATGAACCCTCGAATATCCTCTGGTAAGCTATTTCTGTGCTATTAATTATCAGAAAAGGGACAGTTATGAAGGATGGCGTCGTCGCTGTAGTAGCGCTAAATATAGCGCTACCCAACGCATTGTGATATAATCGTAGTAATAAACTATTAGCTACAATACACCTCAAAACAGATACCATCTAATGAAGGGCACACGTAGGGAGAATTGTTTTATCGATCTACGCCTATGGTTGTTTATGTTTAAGGACGATTGGTGCTATTTTCATCCGGTAAACGTTCAATATATTAGGTTCGCGGGCTTGTAATGATTCGCAAATTCCAATAGTGTTTTTACACTTTCGCTGATGTGGAATACACATACAGCATTTGCTTCATGTGTATTTGAACATGGGATTATCACGATGACAGTGCAGGCGGGACAAGTGATGTGCATAATCTTACATCTCCGTCACATTCTCGCATGCACTCGTGTTACTACTTCTCAGCTACGACGGCTAACGATGCACTAGCGAGTCCGCCAAACCACAAAACATATTACCACTTGGCTACGAACACAATTATAGCATTAAAATCCCTTAAAACCTCGCGTAAACGTGTTCAGAGTAACATTACTGTGGTATAAAATAGTAAATGCACTACCGTGTAGGTTGTTTAAAAAAAACACTGTCAACAAAATGGCGGCTACGTTGAATCAACATAGAGCCCCGAAATGGATCTCCCCCTTAATTCCTTCTTCTTTAGTGGTAAATCCTTCTTCCTCACAAAGAGTGATAGCTGGTATTTCTTCCGAAATGTCCCCAAAAAAATCCACTCCGACGCTCTGTTAGCTGGGCCTGGATGTGTCAGCACGGGCCTCTATCGTCGGTCGGGCCTCCATGTCTGCTCAGCCCGTGTCGCTACAGTGTCAGCCGAGCACGGGCTTCTCTGCTCGGGGAGGGAGGGGGAAGACGGGCGGGGGCGAGTGAGTTAGTGGAGGAGAGGAATGAAGGGAGCAAATGTCACTTGTTCGCTTGCAGAGAGAACAAAGTCTACATTTCATCATTTCCCTGCTTTTTTAACTGTAAAAAAAAAAAAAAAAAAAAAAAATCCTGAGAGTTTCCACTGAGCCGCATTTCTAGAACGCTGGATTCACGTGTCAGCTGTCAAATGAACAGCTTGTCAACTCAACGTCAGGTATCTCCGCCTAATCCATTAATAATTGTGTTGGAGATGTTCCATTCAAAGTGGAGCGCAGACCAGTCGATTAATGAAGTAGGCGTCTATTTGAATAATTCATTACTCCAAATACAGTCGACAGTATGAGCAAAACAATATCTTGTTTCAGGTTCTCCATTGCATTAGATCTGGTCTCGGTTACATATTTTATGCTGTTTGGTCCAAACAGTATAAAGGGCGTAGGTTTGCATAGGGACGGTAGGGACATGAAACTAGCAACTTTTCAGGGTGTTGAAATTGTCCCCAACAACTTTTAAGCAACCTTATTAGCATTATATAATGACTTCAGATATATAGAATTTATATTGTCTACCCATATGTTGTAAGGATAGAAAAGACCCTACCATTATTAAGTGAATTACAGTACTTTCGTTATATTCAGACGGAGGCGGAGTTTGACTTTTAGGCCAAAGGGGGCACAACATGTTGATGACCCCAAAACTCAGTGTCAGCAATAAAATTAACTTACAAGAATATTTATAATTATAAGTTGAAAATGAACGTTTTTTTGTTTCCCATCATTCTTGAGGGGAATTCTAAATCAGGCAGCTTAGGAAAGCTATACTTTTCGGCAAGATCGTCATCCATTGAATATGGTATGCCCGCCGGTGTCTTGCCAATGTAGTTACCCCAGTCAAAAATTGTATCCCCTGGGCGGAGCCATATAGAGGTAGATTTGTGTCTTCATTAATTGATAAAAAAAATGTGTTTGAATGCAAAAATAAATTTGAAACTCAAAAAAATGCATTTGAAAGCTATTTTTCTTTGAAATTTTGGGGGGGATTGAAGTCATTTTTTTTTTTTTTTATTGAAACTTTTTTGATTGAAGTAATGTTTTGCGTTTGGGCCAACTTTTGCCTAGGACATATGTGTTTTTATCATTCAATCAAAAAATAAGTTGATTCAAACAAAAATATATGTTTTCAAACAAAAAATCGCTTTAATAAAAAAAATTTTAAAAAAAAATTCAATCAAAGAAAAAAAGGTTTTGAATTTGAAAAAATATTTGAGACTCAAATATTTGCATTTGAACACATTTATTTTTAATTAATTAAAATCTAAATCATTAAATCCCCAAAAAGCTGCTTCAATCAATATATATATATATATATATATATATATATATATATATATATATATATAAATATATATATATATATATATATACAGTGCCTTGCAAAAGTATTCGGCCCCCTTGAATCTTGCAACCTTTCGCCACATTTCAGGCTTCAAACATAAAGATATGAAATTTAATTTTTTTGTCAAGAATCAACAACAAGTGGGACACAATCGTGAAGTGGAACAACATTTATTGGATAATTTAAACTTTTTTAACAAGTAAAAAACTGAAAAGTGGGGCGTGCAATATTATTCGGCCCCTTTACTTTCATTGCAGCAAACTCACTCCAGAAGTTCAGTGAGGATCTCTGAATGATCCAATGTTGTCCTAAATGACCGATGATGATAAATAGAATCCACCTGTGTGTAATCAAGTCTCCGTATAAATGCACCTGCTCTGTGATAGTCTCAGGGTTCTGTTTAAAGTGCAGAGAGCATTATGAAAACCAAGGAACACACCAGGCAGGTCCGAGATACTGTTGTGGAGAAGTTTAAAGCCGGATTTGGATACAAAAAGATTTCCCAAGCTTTAAACATCTCAAGGAGCACTGTGCAAGCCATCATATTAAAATGGAAGGAGCATCAGACCAGTGCAAATCTACCAAGACCCGGCCGTCCTTCCAAACTTTCTTCTCAAACAAGGAGAAAACTGATCAGAGATGCAGCCAAGAGGCCCATGATCACTCTGGATGAACTGCAGAGATCTACAGCTGAGGTGGGAGAGTCTGTCCATAGGACAACAATCAGTCGTACACTGCACAAATCTGGCCTTTATGGAAGAGTGGCAAGAAGAAAGCCATTTCTCAAAGATATCCATAAAAAGTCTCGTTTAAAGTTTGCCACAAGCCACCTGGGAGACACACCAAACATGTGGAAGAAGGTGCTCTGGTCAGATGAAACCAAAATTGAACTTTTTGGCCACAATGCAAAACGATATGTTTGGCGTAAAAGCAACACAGCTCATCACCCTGAACACACCATCCCCACTGTCAAACATGGTGGTGGCAGCATCATGGTTTGGGCCTGCTTTTCTTCAGCAGGGACAGGGAAGATGGTTAAAATTGACGGGAAGATGGATGCAGCCAAATACAGGAACATTCTGGAAGAAAACCTGTTGGTATCTGCACAAGACCTGAGACTGGGACGGAGATTTATCTTCCAACAGGACAATGATCCAAAACATAAAGCCAAATCTACAATGGAATGGTTCAAAAATAAACGTATCCAGGTGTTAGAATGGCCAAGTCAAAGTCCAGACCTGAATCCAATCGAGAATCTGTGGAAAAAGCTGAAGACTGCTGTTCACAAACACTCTCCATCCAACCTCACTGAGCTCGAGCTGTTTTGCAAGGAAGAATGGGCAAGAATGTCAGTCTCTCGATGTGCAAAACTGATAGAAACATACCCCAAGCGACTTGCAGCTGTAATTGGAGCAAAAGGTGGCGCTACAAAGTATTAACGCAAGGGGGCCGAATAATATTGCACGCCCCACTTTTCAGTTTTTTATTTGTTAAAAAAGTTTAAATTATCCAATAAATTTTGTTCCACTTCACGATTGTGTCCCACTTGTTGTTGATTCTTGACAAAAAATTAAAATTTTATATCTTTATGTTTGAAGCCTGAAATGTGGCGAAAGGTTGCAAGGTTCAAGGGGGCCGAATACTTTTGCAAGGCACTGTATATATATATATATATATATATATATATATATATACTGTATATGTATTTTTTTTTTCCAAACAAAGATAAAGATCATTTGAAAAATAAAATTGCCCTCCCCGAATTTTTTTTTTTTTTTAATAATATGCAAAGCAAATGACCGTCTAAGGTGCTAGTCACATGATCTGTTTGGAAAAATTATTTTGACCCATTATAAAAAATATCTTTTTGTTCATTTCATTCATTTTTGTTGTTTCCTTTAATGCTTTTATATATATATATATATATATATATATATATATATATATATATATATATATATATATATATATATATATATATATATATATATATATAGGAAAGTCAATTACATGCAATGACACTTTTCGGCCACCTGGAGGGGCCTGGCCCCCCCTTAAACTCCGCTTATGATTCAGACTCATATTGACCCCTTTACACTTGCTGCATTTGCCAGTCAATTTTTTTCCCCACAAACGCATGTTTGATTAGCTGATGACTCCTCCGCCCCCTTCGAAAATGAGGGATATTAGAATTTTTTTTCCTGCCAGCAGCAGCCACTGTAAGTAACGTAAAAAGACGTCATTGTTGTGAAGGTGGGGAACACACCACTAATTTTGCTACTGATAATCCCACCTGCATCAGAGTTAGCATGACATTAATCTGTGTGAATTTCTCGAACTCGAGGAGGAAGCTGCTTTGAGAGAAATATCCTCCTGTATGTTTTTCTATTGTTGACGAGCACAACATACCGTCGACGGTTAATGAAGGGTTAAAAAAATATATGCGTGAAAAGTTCAGAATGTCGGATGCTCTGTATGCAAGCGGGGAAAGCGGCACAAAGCCAAAAAAAGCGCACCAGAGTGTCCAAAACATTGACTTATTTCAAAGAAACAAAGGAGCGTACACTCTTCTGTCCTGTCTCTTCAATGCCAAGCTTGGCTGCACGTCGGCCGTGAATAAACACCTCAAGCGCCGTCAACCAGTTTGTAATTTTTTTTTTGTTTTTTCATTTTTTTGTACACCAGAGGGTGCTGTCGCCTTACTAAATAATAATGTTTCATTGACAATGGGCCTATAAGTGTTATTAGTATTGTTCTTAATGCTAATTGAAAGGTTTATTTCATGTTATGGTTTATTTTATGGTATAGAAAATTATATAAGGTTAAAAGGTCATAAATATATACAGTATATACAGTGATTGCACTTAAGGGAGAGATTGTCAATGATAAGGTAATAAATTAAGGTAAAGGCAATTCATATAGGCAATTCATTGATATATAAATATGGTTTAAAAGGAAAAAGGTGAAAAGTTTTCGTTAATTTCTAATTGTGTTGTTTTATTTGTGTGCACCGTAGCTTTTACAGTGTGATTACATCAAGGATGGAATAAAAGTTGTAAACCATCAGTTTAAGAGACCATCTTTTCAATCGGGATGCTACACTAGTTAATTCTATCAGCATTTGAACTCATTGTTTATTTGTGATTTATTATTGTTATTTACTTGTTTATTTGTACTTTAATAAATAATTTAAGTGTTCCAATATGTTTTTTTGTGAATTGATAAACGTCAACAAAAATTTCATTGCTAAATTAGTAAAAAAAAAAAAAAAAAAAAAAAAATTAAATTATTAGATTAGTCGACTAATCGTAAAAATAGTCGGCTGACTAATCGGAAGAAAATTAGTCGTTTGGGACAGCCCTAATTCAGTGTCATTCGGCAAATGATGTCACTAACTCCTTTTCACATCCATTCAAAAGTCAAATAATTTGCTAGATGGCACTAAAAGACATCTGTTGTAAGCATTTATTAATGCTCATGACAGTGAAATGTCATAATTATGATTGTCTTATGACAGTCTTATGGCGCAACTGTCAAATAAAGTGTTACCAAATATCATGATTAGCCATTTTTGAGACAAGTGGAACAGTAACTGAAGAAATAATAAGCACAGAACATGAATTTTGTTATTTACATCTGTAGCGCTGCAATGCATGCTAGGAGGCATGTTGGATGACAATAGTGTTGACAGCAAGTGGCAGCAGAGGTTGACTGTCCCCCCAAAGGGAGCTGTGATGGCCAAATGAAGCTTCTTGAAGTTTTGCATCCAATTGGTTCAAAGCTTCATGGTGGTTCATTTGGTCATATGATAGTCTTATGATGCCACTGTCAAATAATGTGTTACCAGTTAATATTTTTTGGTGTAAATATCCCGTAATACAGTGAGAACAGCTGCGGTTTGTAGTCTAGTGCGGCTTGTCTATGAACAAATGCTGTTTTCCTGTCTAATTTGGTGGGTGTTGTCTTATAGTCAGGTGAGCCTTATAGTCCAACAATTAAGGTATTTTTGGTCTTTTAAGATAAATAACAACCTCATAAAAAAAAAAAAAAAAGTTAGAAAAATGATTACGAAAATTAAGACCTGCACAGATCACATTTTTTGTCAGGTAGGCCACAATACAATAGAGTTATCTCTCTCTACTTCGCGCTTCAAACTTTGCGTCCTCAGTCCATTGCAGATTTTTTCGATTAAAAATAAATATAGGATTTTATTTAAAAATGGTAAACTATACAGTATGCATGTACACATGTAAAAATCATTGTTTTCTTTTACATATATATATATCATTTACACCATAATTATTACATTTGCAGTGCTTAAAGAGCATATGACACGAGAAAAAAAGTCTTAAATGGCATTATTATGTGAATTAGAATCATATTTTGAGACGATTCGACTATATACAACAATTTACAAAAGCACAGATGACGAGAAATTAGTTTTTTAATCTGCCGGTTAGCCACGCCTACCATTATAGGGCTTTAGCGTCCCCAACAGGTGGATGACGTCAGCGGTAGACTGGGCTCATCGGTTTTACTATTCAGCCCATTGAGGGGGAATTATTCAGAACGAGGAAAACGCGATGAAGAGAGCCGCAAAATGTCATTGTTTCTGTCTCTTTACTTCAATATTTTTACAGGATATTCTTTTTATGCAAGTATTTTCCCCAATAGCTATATAAATGGCTTGAGAAGGACCAGTCAACCCATCGAGGGGGAACTATTCACAACGAGGAAAACGCGACGAAGAGAGCGGCAAAATGTCATTGTTTCTGTCTCTTTACTTCAATATTTTTACAGGATATTCTTTTTATCCAAGTATTTTCCCCAATAGCTATATAAATGGCTTGAGAAGGACCAGTCAGCCCGTCGAGGCGGAACTATTCACAATGAGGAAAACGCGACGAAGAGAGCGGCAAAATGGCATTGTTTCTGTCTCTTTACTTCAATATTTTTACAGGATATTCTTTTTATCCAAGTATTTTCCCCAATTGCTAAATAAATGGCATGTTCATGACAAATAACAGTCTTGTGCTGAATGGAATATGAAATAATAAAAATGCATTTATTCAGGACGACATGGCAAAATTACTCCATAATGGTCAAAAATGTCGACTTCACCTTTACTGTCACACCTCCCGAACGATATTTTATGACACCTAAATCGGACATATGTCATTTCCCTTCCCCGGCTTCGGAAAATGTAAACAAACCTGAAGCCGTGACAGCTAGCCGACATGCTAACCCGAACCGAGTGATGTTTCAAAGTCTTCGAAGAGGAAAATCACACATAACTATCCTGGATTATTTGACATGACGACCCGGTTGTCGATTGTCTTAGTGGATCGGCAAACCGCCCGGCGGAGAGCAATTTACAGTTCGTTCCCCGGAGGAGGGTGGCTGGATTTGTTGTGCAGCTAACGTGCTGCTGCTAATTAGCATTAGGAGAGCTTTTTACATGCCTATCAATGATCAAACGTAAGTAGTCCTTCATTTAAAGGAAGTTTGTAGTGTTTACTTTGTAATCGCTGTATTCGTATTTGACATAATACAAAACAAGATGTTTACTCACTTCCTCATAAGTCCAATGGTCCCACAGTTAATATCCACGGTGAATGGGAACCTTTTGAAACTCCAAAAAGGTGCATACGCCTCTCCCTCATACAGAATGATTTTTCTGCAGCCGTTTGGCTGGCGTGATGCGAAAAATAAACGTATTAAGCCGCAAAATCAGCTGAATCCTTCGTCCTCATACAGAACAGTACACTGTAGCGTGAAGAGGACGTCTTCTACCGAACACGTCACAGCGCCCTCCTCCTCAATGCAAGACCGAAGCCGGAAGTCACTCATTTTCATGGCGCGGGATTCAAAAAAACTAAATAAAAATAGCGATCGCTTCCACACACATCCAAGCGGCCCATATAATTCAGGGGCGTAAAATACCGCGTGTATTATGAAATAAACATGCTTTTTCGTGTCTCAGGCACTTTAAAACCCCATTTATTAAAATATACATACAGTACATATAAGGGTTTTCTGTATGTTATTATTGTTTTTTAATTTTATTTATACTTTGAGAATTAACATGTCTCATATACATCTTTTTCCAATGCTGTTATAAATCTGAATACAAACCAGACATGTGCCGATTACCCGTTTCAAGATATACCTTGGTATGAAAACGTCGAGGTTTCAAAACCGCAAAAAAATGCTGGTATGGGAATACTTCAGCTACAGAAAAGTTACAGACGACCGCAGCTTAGAGGAGGAGGGCCAACTGATATGTAAAACATGTTTGCGGAGGGTGGCTGCCGAGGACGCAATACCTCCAATATGATTTCGCATTCATACAAAATTAAAGGTTAGTAAACCGTATCATGAACGTTTCCACCAGCTACGAGGGTTAACTCCAGCGTGTTTAGTGTGTTTAGCGATGGTAAAACGTGTTTTTTTTTTCCCTCTCTGGCAACTGTGTTGAGAAAGAAAATGCGTGTAGAATGTGAACATGATACAAGTCAAATGCGTGTACTTTTTATGGAAAATAATTCAATTACAGTGTTTTTGTTCTAATGGTGATAATGTTGAGCTGTAGTGTAGCTGTAGTTAGCTTGGTTTAGGCTCACCTAAAGGACTTATGGCCCTTAATAACACTATTTTTGTTTTGTTTAATTTCAAACTATTGAACTCATTCACTGCCATTGACGGTGATAGACGTCCTTTCCGTTTTGCCTGGGAGAGGCTGGCAGCTATGTGATTATTGAAAACCTTGGAGGAAAAGCCTGCAAAAGGTTTGTATTTTTATGTCGCAGCTCATGGGACGCAGCAGAAAATAAGGCATGAAAAAATGAGAATCACAGTCAGAAAACTTTAATAACAGCTTAACAAACAGCAACGTGTGATGCTGATCAAAATCAGAAATTAGGTCATTGTCCTTAAAACAGGCTTCATTTAATAGTGTTACTCCTCGGGAAATCAGTCAAATGGCAGCTTGGTGGTGACAAATTTGGGACATCTGAATCAGCTATTTAGGAAGCCAGCAAAGAGTGGTGTAGCGTTGTGGTCTTGTTAAACTTACTGCTTAGTGATTTAGTGCCGGGAAGAAAAACAGAGATCCTTGTATAAAATGTGCAAATGAAGTGGACAGTTCATGCTGTAAGTAATGATGATTTCCGTGGTAGAATTTCAATATCTCAAATGGCCTGCCTCCCCTGTTGCTCTGTCCTTATGGAGCGACCCTGTGGAGATTGCGATGCATGCAGGAGGAGGCTGTTGTCAACACCGTCGAGGCTTTTTCGGCACACCGGGCAGGTATCATGCTGGACGGGCAAAAACAGAACGGAGTGTAAGGCTGGAAAGCCTGCTTAACTTCAATCAAAAGGTGAGCGTTAATTGATAGTTTATGAATCTTTAACTGCAAATGTATGGAAGTTGACAATCTTAGTGTTCAAGATTCATTGCAGTACAAATACTTTAATATGCGAAAAACAGAATTCTCTATAGATCATACTTTCATATTTAGCAAGCGCTATGTACTACAGTCAAATCTGAAACTGACCAGTGGCAAGATCTGAACCAGGAACCTCAGAACTGAGACCACTCATGTACCGGGCTATTTAAATAGTCAAAATATATGATTAGATTTTTACTTTGTCATAGAAAAAATATGCCACAAAACAAATCAGCTCCAAAATCAGATATTGTAGATAATATTGAACTACAACATAGAATACTTTTTTTAATCAATTCTCTATAAAAAAAAAAAAGCAAGTTTCAGATATTTATCAATATAGTTTAATTTTTATAAAGTATACTGTACAGAACAGATATTATCCTCATCCTACTAAATTCACCAAAATCTGCCTGTCTATCTGTCTGTCTACCTGGCTGGGACTTGCATGCTCGGAAAAGTTTGTGGGAAGGTGCGTCTTGGCCAGAGGAAGAACGAGTTCATATATTTCAAGCGATTGGTCAAAAAATGGGCTAAAATTTTGTAAAAATTAGTCACAAACGATTGTCTCCGTTGGTGGGGCGGGAAGTGGGGTGTTGAGGGTGCTGCAGCACCCTCTGGTGTTGTGGAGAAAAAAATGTTTTGGTAGCTTTGGGCTTTAGGAAAACACAGACAAAGGAGAAAAAGCATTTTCTGCTCTTGCACCCCTCTTTAAAATAAACTGCTGTATTTTAAGACAAAAGAATTGTTGTGCTTGATAGAACAATATGTCTATATGCTGCCATAGCAGATTCATGGTGCATTAAGCCCCCAAAATATTTTTAAACTCTCCGTTTTACCCCGGAACCCCCACATTTACAGACGTCGAGCAACCGCTTTTGTTTCAACCCAGCCATAAAACAAAGGTAATTAATTATATTTATTATTCAAAATGTCTGTCATTTTTAGCTTAGAATCATTAATTGATGTCTAATATTTCGTTTGAAAAAAATAAATAAATAAAATAAAATTATTCACTCGCATATTTTAAACTTTTAAACAAATTACATCTCAATGAAAAAAATGGTGTCTGTAAAAAAGTTACGGATATCTACCTCATAACTATCGCTTAAGTGCATTTTTTTTTTCTACTGTCGCATTTTCTACGATATGTTAAATGATAAATAATCGAAAACATAACAACAACAAAAAATGGGTAAATATATGAAAAAGAAAATCTTGACCACCCCTTGATGTCTGCGATTTCTGCATTGCGACCCTTCTTATATTACCATGTTTCACCCGTAAAATCCCCCCAAAAATCCAGCTGAAGCCATTGACAGCTGTGTCTTGACACTCAGTGTCAGTGTCATGCTACATGTCATGCTACAGGTTTTGGATCCAAACAAGGTAAGTACGCGATAATATCTCGTTAAAGTCGTGGCGTCTTTAATTCTGCTCTTTCATGCTCTCACCTCCAGATAGGGTTTCGCTGTTTACATTTTTTTTTTTTTTTGTAAATCTCCTGTTCAAAATTTTTCTTCCCCCAGAAAATTGAGATTTTAAGCATTCCAATGATGTATCACACATGCATATAGGACAATTTAAAAATTTGGCCAAATTAGGGGTCTCAGAGCGGAACTTCAAGTGATCTGAGTGTTTTCCACAATATACAGTGCCTTGCAAAAGTATTCGGCCCCCTTGAACCTTGCAACCTTTCGCCACATTTCAGGCTTCAAACATAAAGATATAAAATTTTAATTTTTTGTCAAGAATCAACAACAAGTGGGACACAATCGTGAAGTGGAACAAAATTTATTGGATAATTTAAACTTTTTTAACAAATAAAAAACTGAAAAGTGGGGCGTGCAATATTATTCGGCCCCCTTGCGTTAATACTTTGTAGCGCCACCTTTTGCTCCAGTTACAGCTGCAAGTCGCTTGGGGTATGTTTCTATCAGTTTTGCACATCGAGAGACTGACATTCTTGCCCATTCTTCCTTGCAAAACAGCTCGAGCTCAGTGAGGTTGGATGGAGAGTGTTTGTGAACAGCAGTCTTCAGCTCTTTCCACAGATTCTCGATTGGATTCAGGTCTCGACTTTGACTTGGCCATTCTAACACCTGGATACGTTTATTTTTGAACCATTCAATTGTAGATTTGGCTTTATGTTTTGGATCATTTTCCTGTTGGAAGATAAATCTCCGTCCCAGTCTCAGGTCTTGTGCAGATACCAACAGGTTTTCTTCCAGAATGTTCCTGTATTTGGCTGCATCCATCTTCCCGTCAATTTTAACCATCTTCCCTGTCCCTGCTGAAGAAAAGCAGGCCCAAACCATGATGCTGCCACCACCATGTTTGACAGTGGGGATGGTGTGTTCAGGGTGATGAGCTGTGTTGCTTTTACGCCAAACATATCGTTTTACATTGTGGCCAAAAAGTTCAATTTTGGTTTCATCTGACCAGAGCACCTTCTTCCACATGTTTGGTGTGTCTCCCAGGTGGCTTGTGGCAAACTTTAAACGAGACTTTTTATGGATATCTTTGAGAAAGGGCTTTCTTCTTGCCACTCTTCCATAAAGGCCAGATTTGTCCAGTGTACAACTGATTGTTGTCCTATGGACAGACTCTCTCACTTCAGCTGTAGATCTCTGCAGTTCATCCAGAGTGATCATGGGCCTCTTGGCTGCATCTCTGATCAGTTTTCTCCTTGTTTGAGAAGAAAGTTTGGAAAGACGGCCGGGTCTTGGTAGATTTGCAGTGGTCTGATGCTCCTTCCATTTCAATATGATGGCTTGCACAGTGCTCCTTGAGATGTTTAAAGCTTGGGAAATCTTTTTGTATCCAAATCTGGCTTTAAACTTCTCCACAACAGTATCTTGGACCTGCCTGGTGTGTTCCTTGGTTTTCATAATGCTCTCTGCACTTTAAACAGAACCCTGAGACTATCACAGAGCAGGTGCATTTATACGGAGACTTGATTACACACAGGTGGATTCTATTTATCATCATCGGTCATTTAGGACAACATTGGATCATTCAGAGATCCTCACTGAACTTCTGGAGTGAGTTTGCTGCACTGAAAGTAAAGGGGCCGAATAATATTGCACGCCCCACTTTTCAGTTTTTTATTTGTTAAAAAAGTTTAAATTATCCAATAAATGTTGTTCCACTTCACGATTGTGTCCCACTTGTTGATTCTTGACAAAAAAATTAAATTTCATATCTTTATGTTTGAAGCCTGAAATGTGGCAAAAGGTTGCAAGATTCAAGGGGGCCGAATACTTTTGCAAGGCACTGTACATTTATTCTTTTAAATAACATAGACACCACCTGACACCTTGCTTGCTACCAAGTCACGTTGGATAAGGCGCTATTTGTGAAAAGAGGACGTTAAACTGAGGCTCATTGGACCTTTAAATGCGTTTGTGTGTCATTGCGCCGTCTAGCTGCAGGGAATTGCATTATAATTTACGGGTCCTTTTATTTCCAAGACAAAAACACACACTGCAGGAGAAATAGAACGCTGTCTTTGTAGTAGCCTAGTCGTAGTATGCAAACTATCCTGCATCCATGTGTACTGCCATGGAGAAAACACGCGAGCATGACAAATTTGGAGCGAAACGGTTGTTTTTTGGATGGGAAAAACTAAAAAATATCCTAAGCAAAACGTACTGTGAGTGACTTTCAACCCCCCCAGATCTCAGTCTCAACCAACAAGGATCGCCACTGGACCCAACCGGTCCCCATTGATTGCAACAAACTATTCTCATTGCTTAATAGAATGATGTTTATATTTTGGAAGAACCCGTTGGTACAAAAAGGAATGGCCTCAAGGAAAATCAAAGGAGTAACAATAATGTATGTACGCTATAAACAGGCGTGTAACAGTACACACAATTAACGGTTTGAGACCGATCAACTGAGAATTCGTTACGAAAGACACTTTTATTTATGCACACAAAGGCAACACAAATGAAATCCTTTTGAATCTTCTCCTCTGTGTGTCTGCAAAACCGAACTCCCCACATCACATAATTCAGCTAGAACCCGGTCAGGCCAACAGCACCGTCTACTCCCGCCCAGGACTCGGCTGAAGACTATGGGCGACAGGGCCTTTGCAGCTGCTGCTCCCCGTCTGTGGAACGCCCTCCCAGACCACCTCAGAGCCCCGCAGACGGTGGATGCATTTAAAAAAGGACTAAAAACTCTTTTTAAAAAAGCTTATTCTAGCTAATTTTATTTGACTATCTTATTTTTATCTGATTGGTATCTGATTTTATCTGTGCTTCTGCCTGTTTTGCTTTTCCTCTTTTATTCTTAGTCTTTTTATTTATTTTATTTTTTTCTGGCGATGTGCACTTTGAGATTTGTTTTCAAATGTAAAGTGCGTTATAAATAAAATGTATTATTATTATTATTATTATTAAAACCGCATGTTTTTTTTTTTTTTTTTTTTTAATATTAAACTTTCCCGGCGTTATTTGGTTGTGTAAATGCTTTTATAATGATCATACAAATATGTAGACTATTTAAACATTAAGAAAACTTGCGTTTTTTTTCTGTCAACTGACAATTCGTTACGAAGGACACTTTTATTTATGCACACAAAGGCAACAGAAATGTGATCCTTTTGAATCTTCTCCTCTGTGTGTCTGCAAAACCCAAGGTTTTTCTTTATATTAAACTTTCCCCGCGTTATTTGTGTAAATGCTTTTATAATGATCATAAAAATATGTAGACTATTTAAACATTAAGAAAACTTGCGTTTTTTTTTCTGCCAACTGACAATTTGTTACGAAGGACACTTTTATTCATGCACACAAAGCAACAGAAATGTGATCCTTTTGAATCTTCTCCTCTGTGTGTCTGCAAAACCCAAGGTTTTTCTTTATATTAAACTTTCCCCGAGTTATTTCGTTGTGTAAATGGTTTTATAATGATCATAAAAATATGTAGACTATTCAAACATTAAGAAAACTTGTGTTTTTTCTGCCAACTCAAAGAAATGAAAATAAATTGCTGCTCCTGCGTTTTTTTTTCTTCGTGTCACTCCCAAAAAAAAAAAAAAAAAAAAAATTGGGTTTTTCGGGCTGGGCCTGCAAATCTAGTGAATTGATCGGGCTCGGGCCGGGTCGGCCTTCAATACCAGCGAGCCGTGTCGGGTTGGGCTGGATTTTTTAGGCCCGATCTAACCTCTATTGCACATATAAAGTGAGCTAGGGCTACATTTTACTTTTGTTCTACATTGCAATTTATTTGCAACTGAACTGATCCCTGGATTGATATTGCGATAAAGATGCTGCTGCACTACAATATTTTCTTTGTCTTTTTCTCTAATATTTACTTGAATATTTTTATTGATGGGTCGTTGTGACTAAAATACAGTGACTGTTATTACTGATTTTGCAGAGGAGTTCAGATGTTGCACTGTGTGAAAGGCTGCTACTGAGTGTAAAAAAAAAAAAGAGAAATCCCTGGTCTCATTCAAAGCACTAATTAAATGCTGTGATGTTTTTTTTTAATATATATATCTGAAAGTATTTTCATTTGACTTCAACCAGGAGTGACACAAGAGCCAATAAAAAGTTGTTTAATGTCTGACCGCTTGTGTTGCTAGTTGTTAGTTGTTAGAATTTTAATGCATCCCATGCTTTAATGCATCGCGATTCATTGCCGAATCGAACCGAATCGTGACCCTCTGAATCGAATCGAATCGTGGCCCTCCGAATCGTAATCGAATCGAATCGTGAGGGCAGTACCGATGCACCCCTCTAGTATTCACCATCTTACTGTGTGCACCGAACCGCGATGCCCGTACTGTGACGGAAGGCGACAAATACAAACACCTTTATGGTCTTAACTATAAGAATTATTTGTGTGTGGCCTTGCCGTTGCATCAGTGACGGCAAAGCTGGGGTAAATGCGTGAGTTTTAACAATTCAGGGGTTCCAGATTGCTGACCATATTTCAAAATCTGGGCATGATGATGTTATGCTCCAGTGGACCAATCAAAGCTCTTCACACCCCTGAGACCAATATCATACTTACCAGTTCCAGCCACGGTACTATACACTGACTGTGGAAGTAATGGAGGCAGGGTAACTTCCGGACAGATTCCCCTGATGAATACTCCTCCCTACAAATTGTACACTCCAGTCTGCATTCTGCAAGAGAGGAACAGACAGAAGCTTTGTTTACGAGAGCAAGACAATAAGCGAGACGATGTAAAAATACCAGTCAGAACATTTTTATTGATTTCTCGCAGATAATTTGAGACGCTGAATCATTCCATGTGGGTCCTCAGCAGAGTTGGGTAGTAACCCGTTACATTTACGCCGTTGTATTTACTTGAGTAACTTTTTGACAAAAAAATACTTCTAAGAGTAGTTTTACTAAGCTATACGTTTTACTTTTACATGAGTAGATTTGTGAAGAATAAACGCTGTTACTCCGCTACTTTGGGCTACACTAGTCGTTAAATTTTTCCTCTTTATTCTACATATTAGAGTTTTTTTTTTCCAGCGATGCCAACAGTGGCTCTTCCAGTTACATCAATGAGATGTCGCAATAATTACATGACTCTATTATACCAATCAGACTCAGGCTTGCCATTCTACGATCATGCTGGCCCATTCAATCACGCAGCGTCTTTAAAACGCCGTAAATACTTAGGTATTTGACACAGAGCGCTGCCTTCAACATGACTTAAAAGCGGGGACTCTAACCTCTCTCCCAGTTTTTATTTGTCACTGATTGACCTCGGAAAACCAGAGACATGATCCTTTTAATTTCATAATAGGAGTTATGAAGAAACATAGACTTCATCATGATATTGACGGGACACACTCCCCAGACACTGCGCCACTCCTTCAAGTAGGGGGCCGTTACACACTCCGCTTCAGTCGGTTGAAGTCGTCCACAGTTATTCTTAAACACATGCAGCGATCCAACGCCAGATTTAGGTTGAAAAAGTGCGAAAGCTGTACTGCATACAAACAGGAATGATTGCCTCAGGAGTGATTTGTTCGAGGATTCAAGGTAATTATTATATTTTTCGTACCATTTTGAATTGTTGTGAAAAAAATCAATGGGAGAAATTAACCGATACGGCATTGGTGTCATAATTCGCAATATTTACGTAAAATAAATGCTAACAGCCCTGGGTTTTTTTTTTGCTTATAACCAAGATTTGAGACTGTTTTGCCTCAATATCTATAATGAATTCAGGGATTTAAGCATCTATTCAAAAGAATTTTCAACGTAAAAAGCTCTTTGTGGTGATAAGGCGGAGCCACAGTGGCTTAAAGGCTAGCTATACATTCGACATATTTACGTAAAACAAATGCTAACTGTCCGGTTCCTTGCTCTTTGAACAAAGAATGAGGCTGTTTTACGTCCATAACTTTAAAGAATTCAGGGAGTTACGCATTTATTCACAAGAATTTTCAACGTAAAAAGCTCTTTGTGGTGATAAGGCGGAGCCACAGTGGCTTAAAGAGTAGCTGTACATTCGACATATTTACGTAAAACAAATGCTAACTGTCCGGTTCCTTGCTCTTTGAACAAAGAATGAGGCTGGTTTACGTCCATAACTTTAAAGAATTCAGGGAGTTACGCATTTATTCACAAGAATTTTCAACGTAAAAAGCTCTTTGTGGTGATAAGGCGGCGCCACAGTGAACTTAAAGACGAGCCGCACATTCGCAATATTTACGTAAAATAAATGCTAACTGCCCTGTTTTTTTTTTTTTTTTTGCTTTTAACCAAGAATTGAGACTGTTTTGCGTCCATATCTATGATGAATTCAGGGATTTAAGCATTTATTCACAAGAATTTTCAACGTAAAAAGCTCTTTGTGGTGATAAGGCAGAGCCACAGTGGCTTAAAGACTAGCTGTACATTCGACATATTTAAGCAAAATAAATGCTAACTGCGTGGTTCTTTGGTCCATGAACAAAGAATCGAGACTGTTTTACGTCCATAACTTTAAAGAATTCAGGGAGTTACTTATTTATTCACAAAAATTTTCAACGTAAAAAGCTCTTTGTGGTGATAAGGCCGCGCCACAGTGAACTTAAAGA
Organism: Corythoichthys intestinalis; assembly: GCF_030265065.1. NCBI lineage: Eukaryota > Metazoa > Chordata > Actinopteri > Syngnathiformes > Syngnathidae > Corythoichthys > Corythoichthys intestinalis. The sequence goes on from NC_080416.1 coordinate 31,888,863, forward strand.
CGAGCCCCACATTCGTAATATTTACGTAAAATAAATGCTGCCGTTTTTGTTGTTGTTGCTTTTAACCATGAATCGAAACAGTTTTGCATCCATATCATAAAGAATTCAGGGATTTGTGCATTTATTCACAAGAATTTTCAACTTAAAAAGCTCTTTGTGGTGGTAAGGCAGCGTCACAGTGGCTTAAAGACAAGCAGCAGATTCGACATATTTACGTAAAATAAATGCTAACTGCTCGTTTTTTGCTTTAAACCAAGAATTGAGACTGTTTTACGTCCATATCTATAAAGAATTCAGGGATTTAAGCATTTATTCACAAGAATTTTCAACGTAAAAAGCTCTTTGTGTTTTCACTCGGTCAGCTTTGAAGGAGATAGACCCCCTGTTAATCGGCCCCGCGACCTGTCAATATATTATGAAGTCTATGGAAGGAACTACTGTATTCACAATTCAACTTTTTCAGACTAGGAACTATTTTCTCCACTAGAGAGCACTAATGCTCTTTGGACGAATTATGCTTCAGTTCTGCAGTTTATTTTTCTATCACCAGAATTCAATGATTTTTTTTTAAAACACATTTTGTTATACAGGTATTGTTTATGCGCCTTGAAAAAAAAAAAAAAACTCAAGACAAAATGGTGGAGAGACTCCTTCGTCGTAAAGTTGAAATCGCGTAAGTTGAGCATGTCGTATCCTGGGACTACCTGTACTTTCTTTTCCACTTTTTCCGGGAGTGTTGAGGAGTATAAAACATATGCTGTATTTTCCGCACTATAACGCGCACCGAAAAGCCTTCAATTTTCTCAAATGCAGACAGTGCGCCATATGATCCGATGTGCCTCATATATGAATCAATACTGGTTAATCATGGCATGACATTCACTTTAGCGCAGCACCATCTAGTGAATGTATAATGTAACCCCAATCATGTCTCCTACTTCTACCAATACCTTATAATGCGGTGCGCCCTATGTATGAAAACAGTTTTTAAAAATGGCCATTCATTGAAGGTGCGCCTTTTAGTGCGGAAAGCACAGTGTATATAAAACCCTATAAATGCATGTGTTATCATTAGAGCATTAAATTGTGGTTTCAAACATTTAAATAAAATTTAATTTAAATAACATAATAAAATAATGTAAAATTAATATAAAAAAATATGCACTGTACATTCATTTGCTCACGTCTCGGCCAATCAGCTTGCAAGATTTCCAAGTCGGGAGGGATCTTTTAGGGGGGAATCCTGGCCAAAATATCAGAGAGGTGCATTTTGAGTTGTCCGGGCTCTCCCTATCTTCTGCTAGCAAGCAGGCAACTTTCTCACTGTGTTTTCTCAAATATGAATTTTTGATGAATATTTTTTTAAAATCGATGCACTGAGGGCTTGAAAGTTAAACCGCAAAGTAACGAGAGATCACTGTGTACTGTATTTGTTTGGGTAAAGAAGTAAGGATACATAATGTAAAAGTTTGGTTTGGTGTATTTACAATGATAGGGAAAAGGGGAAGGAATGTAAGAACACAGAATGTGTGAATGGTAATAAGCTGAAAGACAATTTTATTATTTTTTTACTATATGCAATCGGATGAATTCAATGAAAGCAGAAGAAATAGATGAAGTAGATGAGGGATAAATAGCAGTACCATAATGAGATTCCCACCTGTTTGCTCTTCAGAGATGCAAACTGTCGGCAAGGATGAGATCATGTTCTTTTCAGCTGGAGGTGGACCTGTGTTCTCCAACTGTCCTAATAACTGACATGACAGAACACGTTCAGCTGCGTTTGCGCTACATCGGGGTTCACAAACATGGTGGTAGCCTACAAGGACCCCATGTTCAAAAAATGGGTTGTTTAAGACATCATCAACACGATCAATATCATATGAAAAAGTGAAGTTGGCCCCCTATCAGATGCAAGTTTATATAAAAAATTATGTCAATTGTTTGTGCTACGTTTGTGCGAGTTTGTGCTGTGATCATTTTTGAGATATTTACAATTACAATTTACAATTCCTTCATAGGTCAATCTGAGGTTAACCAGCTCCCCAGCTCATTTTGATCTAAACTGGCTGGTTTGTGCTTAACGCAATGGTGGACTGGCAAGCGGGGAAACCGCAGATTTCTCTGGTCGGCTGTTGTTGGGAGAAAATGGTAGGGCCTCAAATAAGTAGGGTTTGGTGTCACTACACATGCGCGAACTGCGACCCTACATATTTTACACGTATGCGTGAAAAATAAGTATTGGGTGAAAAATAAGTAGGAATTGGTGACTGCGGTCAAGCCAGCGAACGATCATGTTCCCGTGGTCAAATGAGCGGACCCTAAAATAACCTCCACCCGCATAATCCAAGCGTTCCGGTAAATGCATTCCGACTGAGTAGGATGGCAGTTGAGTTCCATGTGCTCACGTTGTTCCCAAATCTTAAAAACACTCCAAAATACTGTATATAACGCCACCATTGTCATCGTTTAACAAAGGAAATAAAGGGGCCGTTCATGGTGACTCACCGAGATTACGAAAAATGTCAAATTTGCATTTGCATTTGCGTCTCCATTTGAACAATGTCGCGATTCCGCATGAAAATGACATAGTATTCATGCCAGGCCCTAGGGGGCAGTGCAGATTTACTGGGCAACAGAGAATGATGCACTTTGACCCCACCAAGCTCCCTCACCCTTCCACTTTGGAGGCAGGATTCAGAATTTTTCGTCTTCGCCTTCCGTCTTCGCCGACACCATATGCACGCGAGGCGAGTCCGCAACTCAGTCATTGCGTCTTTGTGTCGCAGAGTCACCATGTAAACTGCCCCAAAGCCGCCTGATCTTAAAAAGGCTCCATTTACATGTGCACTGTCACATCAGTACAATATTATGTGATTCCCCTGAGCAAAGGGTAATTTTAGTAGTAGTAGATCACAGTTCTCATTTTTGTGGCACTGTAAATCCACAAATCTGAAAAAAGTCTGGCCAAGGTTGGTGAATTTTAGTAGTGGAACTCTCTGACTGGCCACATACTCAAAACAATGCATTTTTGCTGTGGCAATATTTAGAAAAATGAATTAAAAGTCCTACCTGTATACTTTGATCAGGTTACAGTTCTCATTTTGTGGTACTGTAAATCCACAATTTTGAATAATTTCTTGCCAAGGTTGGTGAATTTTAGTATTTTACAAGTAACATCACACTTGGAAATAATATATCAATATCTATAAGGCAGCACAAACAATTTTTTTTTACAACACAAACCAGCACAGAAGAACGGCACCATTGTGGTTCCGTTCCGCCATTTGACATCATCGCTACAAATCAAAAGTATAATACTGTATCTACAAAACCGTTTTAGCACTAACAATTTTTTTTAATAGCAAAACCAATTGACATTTTTAGCAGGTTAAGATCAAAATGGGGGCTGGTTGACCTCAGATTGACCTACAAAATAATTGTAAATATCTCAAAAATGACAGCAGTACAAACCAGCACAAACGTAGAACAAACAATTGACATTATATTTATATAAGTTTGCATCTGATTTAGGGGGCCAACTTCACAGAGGTCAGATGAACAAATGCATGGGCAGCATGTTGAGGGGGAAAAAAAACGAAATTTGACCTCTGTGATGACTGTATCCAAACCTCCCTGACCCCATGCATAATCTGCTGGGTTTGAGTACAGCTGCAGCATGCTTGATCTAAGAGCGAAAAAGAAAAAAAAGTGAAATAACATCAGAATTGAGCTGAATATGTGAAAATAAATGAATAAGAAAGTGAAGGAGGATTACAGTGCAGCTGGAGCGGCGCCGGGATTTCCATTGGTAGTAAACAAGTCGGCCAAGAAGTGCTGCACAATCCTTGAGAACGCCAAAACAGGGAGTAAAAATGATTGCATCCATGTTTTAAGGGCGGGTTTAACAAATCAAATTACATTTGCAGCTGTTCTAAGGCAAATAAAGTCAACTTGATTTACTGTATGCGGAGAAATCATTCCAGATGATTCAATTAAACATATTGCAACACTAATAGAGATCCAAAATAATGCCTTTTAAACTCACATTGTGCTGGCTGTACTTACAGTAGCCACAGTCATGTGAAAAAATGAGGACACCCTATGGAAGTCTGTGTGTTTTCGAACATATTTGGTCGTATGAATACAGTGCCTTGCAAAAGTATTCGGCCCCCTTGAACCTTGCAACCTTTCGCCACATTTCAGGCTTCAAACATAAAGATATAGAATTTTAATTTTTTGTCAAGAATCAACAACAAGTGGGACACAATCGTGAAGTGGAACAAAATTTATTGGATAATTTAAACTTTTTTAACAAATAAAAAACTGAAAAGTGGGGCGTGCAATATTATTCGGCCCCCTTGCGTTAATACTTTGTAGCGCCACCTTTTGCTCCAATTACAGCTGTAAGTCGCTTGGGGTATGTTTCTATCAGTTTTGCACATCGAGAGACTGACATTCTTGCCCATTCTTCCTTGCAAAACAGCTCGAGCTCAGTGAGGTTGGATAGAGAGTGTTTGTGAACAGCAGTCTTCAGCTCTTTCCACAGAGTCTCGATTGGATTCAGGTCTGGACTTTGACTTGGCCATGGATACATTTATTTTTGAACCATTCCATTGTAGATTTGGCTTTATGTTTTGGATCATTGTCCTGTTGGAAGATAAATCTCCGTCCCAGTCTCAGGTCTTGTGCAGATACCAACAGGTTTTCTTCCAGAATGTTCCTGTATTTGGCTGCATCCATCTTCCCGTCAATTTTAACCATCTTCCCTGTCCCTGCTGAAGAAAAGCAGGCCCAAACCATGATGCTGCCACCACGTTTGACAGTGGGGATGGTGTGGTCAGGGTGATGAGCTGTGTTGCTTTTACGCCAAACATATCGTTTTGCATTGAGGCCAAAAAATTCAATTTTGGTTTCATCTGACCAGAGCACCTTCTTCCACATGTTTAGTGCGTCTCCCAGGTGGCTTGTGGCAAACTTTAAACGAGACTTTTTATGGATATCTTTGAGAAATGGCTTTCTTCTTGCCACTCTTCCATAAAGCCCAGATTTGTGCAGTGTACGACTGATTGTTGTCCTATGAGCAGACTCTCCCACCTCAGCTGTAGAGCTCTGCAGTTCATCCAGAGTGATCATGGGCCTCTTGGCTGCATCTCTGATCAGTTTTCTCCTTGTTTGAGAAGAAAGTTTGGAAGGACGGCCGGGTCTTGGTAGATTTGCAGTGGTCTGATGCTCCTTCCATTTCAATATGATGGCTTGCACAGTGCTCCTTGAGATGTTTAAAGCTTGGGAAATCTTTTTGTATCCAAATCTGGCTTTAAACTTCTCCACAACAGTATCTCGGACCTGCCTGGTGTGTTCCTTGGTTTTCATAATGCTCTCTGCACTTTAAACAGAACCCTGAGACTATCACAGAGCAGGTGCATTTATACGGAGACTTGATTACACACCGGTGGATTCTATTTATCATCATCGGTCATTTAGGACAACATTGGATCATTCAGAGATCCTCACTGAACTTCTGGAGTGAGTTTGCTGCACTGAAAGTAAAGGGGCCGAATAATATTGCACGCCCCACTTTTCAGTTTTTTATTTGCTAAAAAAGTTTAAATTACCGTAATTTCCCGAATATAACGCGCACTTTTTTTCCCCAAAATCAACTTGTAAACTCATGGTGCGCATTATAAATGGGTAAATGGATGGAGACAAAAATATATATGTATTAAATATATATATAAACCGATTTTTTTTCATTGACACGGCCACGTTGTGTTGAAGAAACGTATGCGGCGACCCGTTGCCGACCATTACGGTACGTGACGTCACCGTTTTGTTTCGGTAATACTTCACTCTAATCAGCCGAATGATTTCGTCTGTGTTAAATTCTGCTTTTTTCACTCTTCATAAAGCACAGAATTGAGTTTCTTGAACTCATTTGAGTCGACGTTTATTGCAGCTCCGCAATTCGGACCATAACAAATGTAAGGACACACACTTCCTGTGTCCGTCAACTATATCGGTCCCTCGGGAAACTCAAACCCAAATAACAATAGTTCCTTTTGTTACTGTCGTGTTGACAGCTATGAGCTCTCACGGATTTCCGACTTACGTTCTCACTTTCATTTTACCGTATCAATCCATGGAAGAAACATTTATTCATCATGAGGAAATGAGCAAGTTATACAGCAGCCTTTAAAAGAAAAGTCACATCTGTTTTGTTTTCTCCTAGATTCTGGTAAGTTGGAGAAGTTGTCAAATCATATTATTACCGTAAATATTGTCAGTTTACGGTAATGTTTTGAACTACCAATGTGCTATGCTTGTGCTGTGTTTCACCAGTCAGTAAAATGACATCTCTGTATCTGTACACAAGCTCTGTTTTCTTCTAAAATTAGGGTGCGCGTTATAAACGGGTACAATAATTTCCCCTAGATTTTACAAGTAAATTTGGGGTGCGCATTATACACGGGTGCGCCTTATATTCGAGAAATTACGGTACCCAATAAATGTTGTTCCACTTCACGATTGTGTCCCACTTGTTGATTCTTGACAAAAAAATTAAATTTCATATCTTTATGTTTGAAGCCTGAAATGTGGCGAAAGGTTGCAAGATTCAAGGGGGCCGAATACTTTTGCAAGGCACTGTATTTAATATCAATTTGAACAATCTTGAGAGATTAGTTTAGTGTGCCCCTGACTGTTGAAGTGAGAGAAAACACCATGGTAAGATCAAAGGAGGTATCTGAGGCCTCCAGAAAGAAGATTGTAAACGCTTATGAGTCTGGTAAGGGAATTCAAAAGATCTCAAAAGAATATAAAATCAGCCATTCCACTGTCCTGAAAATAGTCTGCAAGTGGACGACATTCAAAACAACTACCACCTTGCCCAGTTCTGGCCATCCAAGCAAGTTCACCCCGAGAGCAGACCGCAAGATGCTAAAAGAAGTCTCCAAAAACTCTAAAATGTCATCACGGGACCTCCAGCAGGCTCTTGCTACTGTTGATGTGAAAGTGCATGCCCCTACAATCAGAAAGAGACTTCACAAGTTTAACCTTCATGGGAGGTGTGCAAGGAGGAAACCTTTGCCCCCCCAAGAAGAACATGAAGGCCAGACTAAAGTTTACAAGAGTGAATGTAGACAAAGACCAGGACTTCTGGAATAATGTTCCTTGGACAGATGAATTATTTGGACACCAGAACATAGGACATGTCTGGTGTAACCCCAATACAGCATTCCAGGAAGAGAACCTCATACCAACTGTGAAGCATGGAGGTGAAAGTGTTATGGTTTTGGGAGTTGCAGGACCTGGCCAGCTCACCATCATAGAATCCACCATGAATTCTGTGAATCAGAGGGTGCTTGAGGAACATGTAAGATCATCTGTGAAAAAAATGAAAGCTGAAGCGAAACTGGACCCTGCAACATGACAAATGACCCAAAACATACCAGTAAATCCACCAAGGACTGGCTGAGAAGGAAGAAATGGAGAGTGCTGGAATTGCCGAGTCAAAGCCCAGATCTCAATCCCATTTAGATGATCTGGGGTGACTTGAAATGAGCTGTACATGCAAGAAACCCCTCAAACATCTCAATTCTGCGTTGAGGAGTGGGGCAAACTTTCCTCAGACCGATGTCAAAGACTGGTAGATGGCTACAAAAAGCGTCTCACTGAAGTTATTTCAGCCAACGGGGGTAACACTAGGTATTAGCTGGTAGGGTGTCCTAACTTTTTCCTCAGTTAGAATATGCATTTTTATTGATATGTTTGGTTTAATGAGCAAAATAATGCTAAAATTTATTTGTTTACCTGCAACTCAATCACTTTCTTTTCCAGAGATAAAGAAAAACAAGATCGAACTTTGATATGTAAACATTTCTTAATAAAGAACTGAATATTTCATGGGGTGTCTGAATTTTTTTTAAATGACTGCAAATGAAAAATAAAACCAGTATTGGAAGATGATTAGAAGAAGACAATGGAAGATGAGCAGTCACAGCTACTCTTCCCAGTTCAGGTCAATTGGACGTCAATAATTGTCAGTGGAAGCCAGAGTTAATTTTAGGTCACCCTATTGTCATTTTAGGGCATTTCAGGGCCACCTCCTGTTCTTTGGTCACTTCCTGATGATTTTTGGTGACATGCTGGTAACTTAAGAGAACTTAAAAGTCACTTCCCATACATATTGGGTATATCAGTGTGGCTTCCTGTACATTTTGGAGCATTTCCTGTCATTTTTAGGACACTTCCTGGTAAGTTCCGCTTATGATGTTGTGTACCATCTCACACACCCTTCCATTTCAGGCCTTTGTTCAGGTTGGGCTGACCTCTCCTCTCCGGGCTGGGAGAGAAACTGCAGTTCTCTGACCTCAGCGTTGCCCGGTGGTACTAGCGGAAGATGACCGTGACCACTGAGAAACATCTCGACGTCTTCCCGGTCCGACTCTGACGACGGCGGGTGCGACAGCAGAGCAGAGCGCTCCATAAACAACAGCTGCCATAACTTGGAACGATAAAGGGGAAACAGTTAAGTCTTGTAGAAATAGGAGTGCAAATATTGAAATCTAATTAGTAAATGATTACTTCTGAGAACAACGAGTTGGAATCATCATTGGTCTCTGGTGTGCTGTTCTCCAAGAGTCTGGACAATGGAACAAAAGACAGTTTTATTTGTGGAATTAAACACAACAGCAATCCCTAAAAGGTCCTGTACCTGGAGTCATTTGCTACCTCCTCAATGAAGTCCGACTTGCACCTGGGGCAGACAAAATCCTTGAAAAGAAAAGATCGTACTAAATTCCACACAGAGAATTTTTAATGTCTCCAAGTGCTTCACAGACCCACACTTGACAGTTACAACCTTGATCTGAACCCCTAAAAGTGCAAAGGAAAACCCCCCAAATCACACTTATAATTATTTTTATTATCACTTTTAGTGGTGTTGAACTGTACTGCATCCCACTGAGCTGTATCACACATTGTTCAAATGATAAGGTGTATTATCCATCCATCCATCCATCCATCCATCCATCCATCCATCCATCCATCCATCCATCCATCCACTTCCGCTTACTCCGGGGTCGGGTCGCGGGGGGCAGCAGCTTTAACAGGGAAGCCCAGACTTCCCTCTCCCCAGCCACCTCAATCAGCTCCTCCGGTGGAATCCCAAGGTGTTCCCAGGCCAGCCGAGAGACATAGTCTCTCCAGTGTGTCCTGAGTCGTACCCGGGGCCTCCTGCCAGTGGTACATGTCCTGAACACCTCTCCGAGGAGGCGTCCAGCAGGCATCCGAACCAGATGCCCGAGCCACCTCAGCTGGCTCCTCTCGACGCGGAGAAGTAGCAGCTCAACGCCGAGTCCCTCCCAGATGACCGAGCTTCTCACCCTATCTCTAAGGGAGAGCCCGGACACACTGCGAAGGAAACTCATCTCGGCCGCTTGTATCCGGGATCTTGTTCTTTCGGTCACGACCCACAGCTCATGACCATAGGTGAGCATAGGAACGTAGATCGATTAGTAAATTGAGAGCTTCACCTTTCGGCTCAGCTCCTTTTTCATCACTACGGACCGGTGCAGAGTCCACAATACTGCAGACGCTGCACCAATCCGCCTGTCAATCTCCCGCTCCCTCCTACCCTCATTCGTGGACAAGATACTTGAACTCCTCCACTTGGGGCAGGATTTCATCCCCGACCCGGACAACCCACTCCACCCTTTTCCGACTGAGGACCATGGTCTCGGATTTGGAGGTGCTGATCTTCATCCCAACCGCTTTATACTCGACTGCGAACTGCTCCAGTGGAGTTGGAGGTCAAGGCTTGATGAAGCCAACAGCACCACATCATCTGCAAAATGCAGAGAAGCAGTGCTGAGGTCACCAAACCGAAACCCCTCAACGCTTCGGCTGCACCTAAAAATTCTGGCCATAATAAGTATGAACAGAATCGGTGACAAAGTGTAGCCTTGGTGGAGTCCAACACTCACTGGGAACGAATTCGACTTACTGCCTACAATGCGAACCAAACTCTGACACGGGTCGTACAGGGACTGAACAGCCCTTACCAAGGGTTTGGTACCTCGTAGTCCTGGAGCACACCCCACAGGACTTCGCGAGGCACACGGTCAAACGCCTTTTCCAGATCCACAAAACACATGAAGACTGGTTGGGCGAACTCCCATGCACCCTCGAGGACCCTCAAGGGTGTAGAGCTGGTCCACTGTTCCATGAAAACCACACTGCCCCTCCTGAATCTGAGATTCCACTTCCTGATGGACCCTCCTCTCCAGCACCCCTGAATAGACTTTACCGGGGAGGCTGAGGAGTGTGACCCCTCTGTGACTGGGACACACCTTCCGGTCTCCCTCCACTCCGGTCTGCCAATCCAGAGGCACAGCATCTTCCCCTGCCATCGGACCCAACACAACACCAGGTAGTGATCAGTTGAGAGTGCCGCCCCTCTCTTCACCCGAGTGTCAAAACATGCGGCCTTAAGTCCGATGATACGATTACAAAGTTGGTCATCAAACTGCGGCCTAGGGTGTCCTGGTGCCAAGTGCGCATATGGACACTCCTATGTTTGAACACTGTGTCAGTTATGGACAAACTGTGACGAGCACAGAAGTCCAATAATAGAACACCACTCGGGTTCTGATCGTGGGGCCATTCCTCCCAATCACGCCCCTTCAGGTCTCACTGTCATTGCCCACGTGAGCTTTGGAGTCCCCAGAGGTGGCGCTCTCCAGCACACCCTCCAAGGACTCCAAAAAGGGAAGGTACTCTTAGCTTCTGTTCGGTGCATAAGCAAAAACAACAGTCAGAACCCGTCCCCCCACCCGATGGCGGAGGAAGGGTAGCCTCTCGTCTACCAGGGTAAACTCCAACATACAGGCGCCAAGCTGGGGCGCAATAAGTATGCCCAGACCTGTTCGGAGCCTGTCACCATGGGCAACTCCAGAGTGGAAGAGAGTCCAACCCCTCTCGAGAGAATTGGTACCAGAACCCAAACTGTGTGTGGACGAGAGCAGAGTTGAATTAAAAGTCCTATACTGTATGTGTACATCGATCAGTTTTCAATTCTCTAATTAATGTTTTACTCATGTTACAGTTTATTGTAGACCTGTTTGCATCAAAATCACTCCATGTTTTAAAGTGCGTACGACAGGATAAAAATAGTCTTAAATAGCATTGTTATGTGAATTACAATCATATTTTGAGATGATTGGACTACATACAACAATTTGGCAAAGCGCAAATGACGAGAAATTAGTGTTTTAATCCGCCGTTTAGCCACGCCTACCATTATAGGGCTCTAGCGTCCCCAACAGGAGGATGACGTCGGCAGGAGAATGGTTTCATCTGATTTACAATTCATCCCATTGAGGGGAATTATTCAGAACGAGGAAAACGCGCCGAAAAGAGCCGCAAAATGTAATTGTTTCAGTCTCTCTGCTCCAATATTTTTACAGGATATTCTTTTGAGCTAAGTATTTTTCCTCATTTGCTAAATAAATGGTATGGTCATGACAATTAACATTCTTGTGCTAAATGGAATATGAAATAATAAAAATGCATTTATTCAGTATGATATGGCAAAAAATACTCCATAATGGTCAAAACTGTCGACTTCACCTTTACTGTCGCACCTCCCAATCCGTAGTTCGTCAGGCTTTTATCATTTCCCTCTGCCGGGGCTTTGGAGAATGTAAACAAACCAAGAGGCGTGACAGCTAGCCGACATGCTAACCCGAACCGAGTGACGTCTCAAAGTCTTATTTTTGCTTTTCGAAGCGAAAAATCACACAAAACCAGCCCGGATCATTTTACACGGCATCATGGTTGTCGTTTGTCTTCGCTGATCGGCAACCTGCCCGGCGGCGAGCAAGTTACGGCTCGTTCCCTTGCTATGGATAGGAGAGCTTGCCGGGGAAGCAGCGAGAGAGTAACATCGGACAAACCGGCCGACGTCGAAGGAACGCGTAGCTGCCACATGGTCAACACGAATATGGCGTAAAATAATCCTTAACTACACAGCAATGATGTAAACAGAGAGCGGCGTGCAGTTGTTGTGCAGTTAACATGGCAGGATCTGTCTGAAGAGAACTTCTCTATTTGTCCATGATCAAACGTAAGTAAATAGTCCTTTATTTAAACAAAGTGTGTAGTGCTTACTTTGTAATCGCTGTATTCACGGCCATTTTTAACAGAAAGTTAAGTCCAATTTCTGATGGGGTTGAAAATTTGACAGAACACCGGGCACACGAAGAGGGCAATAAGCCGAGTATAGCACTCTCCCGGCGGGGGGCGACAAGCTGCCGGTCGTCGGCCAAGTGGCATTTTCGGTGGAAAATCAACCACAAAATGCAAGCCACCTTCATATTAAAACGTCTGCCATTATCCCAGTATTTGACATACAGTAATACAAAATTTGATGTTCACTCACTTCTCCGTAAGTCCAATGGTCCCACAGTAGTAGGGCTTGTTTTGGCCAATATCCACAGTGAACGGGAACCTTTTGAAACCCAAAAAGGCACACGCCTCTCCCTGGTGCGGCAACAATTTTCTGCAGCCGTTTGACTGGCGTGATGCGAAAAATAAACGAATTAACCCGCAAAATCAGCTGAATCCGCAGTCCATCTGCATGCTATGAAGCGATGCTATATTGTGAGATGCTGACCCGGGTGACGTCACATTCGCATTCGTCCTAAACCCGAGACTGAGGCCGGAAGTCACCCAATTTCATGGCGCGGGATTCAAAAATTGAATATATAAAACGATCTCTTCCAAAAACATCCAAGCAGTCCATTTCATTCAGGCGCATAAAATACAGCGTGAAATATGAAATAAACATGCTTTTTGGTGTCATACCCACTTTAAAATCACTACACTATTGTGATTATTTGACTCGAGGCTAATTAAGGGCTCGGGTTATTGTTTACTTTATGATTATTGTTGTTACAAATTTTATTGGGCCGGTCTTTCAATGACTCCCGGGCCACTCCCCCATCCCCAGTCTGCCCCTTCGTCCAATTAATTTTGACTGGATTGGACATCTAGCGCCATAAATGGCTATGAAACCAAAACATTCCCAGCCAGTCTTATGGGCATTGACAGGTTACTTCCTGTTGATTTTGAGTCGCTTCCTATTCATTTGGGGACAATCTTGAGTCACTTTCTTTTCAGTAACCCATAAGCAACAAGAAACCTGTCAATGCCCCAAAATCAACAGGAAGTGACCCATAAATGCCTCAAAAAGAAAAGGAATTGACCAAAAATCAACAGCAAATGACATGAAATGGCCCAATATGAACTCGCACCCTGGCCTTTGCTGCCATTGAGGTCTACGAGTGATACAACCACTAGCGAAATGTATGGAAACACCAGTCTCGGACGAGCACTCACTCAGACATTTTATTATGTACAACAAACTTGTTCAAAAGTGCAACTCCTTGGCATTCAGAAACACTAAAAGAAATGAATAAACAAAATTGTGGTGGTCAGTAAATGTTACTTTTATAGAGCAAGTGCAGGGAAATATTCTGAAGAAAAAAATATGGAATCACTCCATTTTGAGTACAAAATACAGACACACGCAGTCAATTTCGTTTCCTTAATTGGGCCCCTGCCTCATATTAGATCTGCTCGTTAGTCAGCAGTTAAAAACAGTGCAGTTATCACACCTTGGATGGCTGCTGGACCAAGTGGATTCACAAGAATCATGGCTCCAACAAGAGAGATGTCTCTTAAAACCAAGGAGAGGATTATCAAACTTCTTGAAGAAGGCAACCTTACACGTATGGTTGCCAAAGATGCGGGCTGTTCACAGTCAGCTGTATCAAAAATCTGGACCAGTACAAACAACATGGCAAGGTTGTTAAGGGTAAGCGTACTGGTAGACAGAGGAAGACATCCAAACGCCATGACAAACAACGAAAGACCATATGGCTTGAAAACCGAAGATGTACAGCAAGACAAATGAAGAAGAAATGGGAGGAAGCTGGAGTCAAGGTATGTGACAGAACTGTGCAAGATCACTAAAAGGAAATGTGATTTTCATACAGGAAAGCTAAAAGGAAACCATCATTGACACTTAAGCAGAAAAGAACAAGACTGCAATGGGCTAAGGAGAGGCAATCATTGACTGTGAATGACTGGATGAAGGTTATTTTCAGTGATGAGTCAAGAATCTGCATTGGAAAAGGTGATGATGCTGGAACTTTTGTTTGGTGCCGTTCCAGTGAGATTTACAAAGATGACTCCTGAAGAAAACATCAAAATTCCCTCAGTCCTGGATAATATGGGGCTGCATGTCAGGCAAAGGCACTGGGGAGATGGCTGTTCTTAAATCTTCTATAAATGCACAAGTTTTCATTGATATTTTAGACAGCTTTCTTATCCCTTCAATTGAAAATATGTTTGGGGAATAATGAAATCATTTTCCTAGATGACAATGCATCATGCCACAGAGGTAAAACTACTAAAGCATTCCTTGGAGAAAGACTCATTCGGTCAATGTCATGGCCTGCAAATAGCCCAGATCTCAACCCGATTGAAAACCTGTGGTGGAAATGGAATAAAAATGGTCCACAGCAAGGCTCCGACCTGCAAGGATGATCTGAAAACTGCAATTAAAGAGAGTTGGCACCAAATTGATGAAGAATACTCATCTAGTCCATGTCTCAAAAACTGCAAGCTGTCATAAAAGCCAGAGGTGGTGCTACTAAATACTAGAGATGTGTTTTGATTATATTTCTGTGTTTGTTTCTCATGATTCCATATATTTTTCCTCATAATGGAGTGATTCTATATTTATTTCTCTGTACTTGCTCTATAAAGGTAACATTTACTGACCACCACAATGTTTTTATTCATTTCTTTTAGTGTTTCTGAATGCTAAAGAGTTGCACTTTTGAACTAATTCATTATCTTTTTAAACTTTTATCCGAGTTTGAGCTACATAATAAAATTTGTGAGTGAGTGCTCGTCCAAGACTGGTGATTCCATACTTTGTGATAGGGGTTGCAAACTCATTCCAATTCTCAGCAGAAGGATGAAAATAGCTTGTTTTTCTGTTGATTAGTTGTTTTGTAGAACAATTTCCTACTTGTTGTGTCGCCATATCATGAGATCATCGTTATCGTGAGCCTTGTATTGCAATTAGTATCGTAAGGTACCCAAAAGTTCCCACCCCGAAGGTGTATAAACCTAAGGATCAGAATCATACATTGGATTTTCTCCCACATATCGGAAGACCCTCCATGTGTGAGGACTGAACCTACTCTGCTTGCCAAAAAAGAAAATGTTCCTCTGACTTGAACCACATTATTCGTTTTAGCCTGCTTGTTTGTCACAGATTATTTCCATATCAAGATGAACGATGAGATCACTGAGCAAGCAGCGATCCTGAATGATGTCATGGCAATGCCGGGAGATCATAACACTTTACAAAGCATCCTATTAAAATGCGCTGATCTCATCCCTATTTCTGCTAAAAGCTCCCATGAGGCATTTTTGCATGGTGTCTGGGAATGGCTCTGATATGCTAATCACAATAATTATACTCCTCATTTCTTGTATGAAAGTAGCATTTGGCTTAGGCGGAAAAGGAAACGTCACCATTAAAGTGACTCCCAAGATTCAAATGTGCGCTTTCAAGAGAACAATTAGCCATAACTCAACTAAATCTTGTTATAAAGAGTGAGAAGGCAAGTTTACCAACGTACTATTTTTTTGTATTTTATTTTTCTCTCCCAGTACCACTCAATTGGGACAAGAATCATTTGAGTACTGCGAATCATTTATCTTTGTTCAACAATCCGTAAAAAAAAAAAAAAAAAAAAAACTAGTTTACTACTTACCTTAATTTACACTATAAGACACGCCTGACTATAAGCCACCACCCACCAAATTTGGCGCGAAAACGGCAATTGTTCATAGATAAACTGCACTAGAATATAAGCCGCAGGGCGGTGGGACGGGCGGCTGGGTAGAAATTCCATGCTGCGGTCCCACTGCCCCAAGCCAAGTTCTCCTATTTTGATGCATACATTGCACTACCCTCCCCTCACAATCCCATTACGGTGCTGGGTAATGGCTGCCAGCCGGGAACCTGAGAGCCACAGTAATAGTGGTAGGTGGGTCCCACACTTTTTCTCTATGGCATGGCTCCCGGGGCATGGCCTCCCCTCTGCCTGGGCTGCCGGCCGCGGGATTGGGGGGAGGTCGGGGTTCCAGTCTCGCGTCGCCCCGCTGGGGCTGGTGGTGCGCCTCCCCGGGGGACCAACCTGGATCCCTGGGGGTAGGGGGGGTGACGATGGCTCCTTTGCTGGGCTGCGGGAGAAGGGATGGGCTGCACTGAACCCACCACCCCCTGGCCGCCAGCACGGGGAGGGAGGGGCCGCGGCCCTGGGTAGGCGCCCGCGTGGTGTCCCCGCTCGTCTGTGTGGCTGTCGCGTGCTTGGTAGGGCTCGCGTGCGACTGGATGTGATATGGCGCGCTCGGGTGGGGGGGCCCGGTGCCGAGATTGGCGATGGGGCGGCGTAGGGTCGGTCGCCATCGGGCTTACACTCACAAGGGATTCACACGATTACTGGGTTCTAAATCACAGAGCTGATTTGTGTACACTCTACCCCTTTCAATCACTTACCTTATACACTTCCCCTCCGAGGTATGTTGCATGATCACAATGGGAATATGTCATACTCTCAATGTGAAACATTAAAACTGTTCATACCAACCGGGCACTTAGACTTCCATTGTCCGTGTTAAAGAGCTGAAAAGGACAGGTTTAAAAAAGAAAAAAAAAAAAAATATATATATATATATACAGTGGGGAGAACAAGTATTTGATACACAGTCAATGGGAAAACCCATTGGCAGTGTATCAAATACTTGTTCTCCCCACTGGTCAGTGACGTGCGGTCAGGGGAGGCAGGTGAAGCAGAGCCTCACCTGTCATCATGACAAAAAAATAATTATAGCATCAAATTTATATTAATATTTGTCCATTGCTCTTTATTTATGACTCATTTCAAACATTTTTTATAGTCAAAATCGCTGAATTTGCCTATTTCCTGTTCAAATAAAGAAATGAAACGAGAGGTGCGGCAGCAACGAGTAAAGCCTCACCTCTGATTGCGCAATCCTTAACAAACTGGGTTGATACATGGAATTGGAGTGTGCTGGTTGCCGTACATCTGCATGTCGCCATTATAATGTTTCCAGATACGTTTATTTGACCTGATTTTCCTCAGTCTGGCTAATGTCTTTAACCCTTAAAGTTTAATGTTTGTTAGCGACATATTTAGTTTTGCTGATGGGAAATAAAACCGCAGTGAAAAGACACAGGCTGCGGCAGATAGTACTCTGCCGCACTGCAAGGGGGCGTACGTGAAACTGGACTTTCCGTTAAAAGTGGACGCGGTTAACACAATGCCGGAGCTAAAAGGTTTGCTTCAAACTACGGGACAGAGGATAACTCGCGCTTTTCAAACGGACTGGTGCACCCGAAAAGACTGTCTATGTGGCTGTCCTTCGAAAAATCGCCTTTGCTGCTTTCCCTGCCTTTTCTTCTCAACTTGCGCCAATGTCTGGACTAACACGAGATATTGTGACATTAAAAAACTACCACGAAGCCTCAGCAAACATGAGAGCTCGACCACTCACATTCAAAGCCTGTTTGCTTTAAAAACTTTTGGAAGCTCAAGGATCGATTTGGCTTTGACGAACAGCGGAAGCTCAACGGTAGCATCCTCAAAAGCTAAGGTAAAGAAAAGAGTTTGAAAGACCTCATTAATGCAACCTGCATCCTAGCTAAACAGGAGTTAACATTTCGTGGTAACGACGAGCGTGTAGCTCTTCTAAAAGTGGCATATATGTAGAACGATTTCATGGTTTTGCTGAGAAAGATGAAAGGTTAGCTAGACATTTGGACACATCCACTGTGTTTTGTGGCTTGTCAAATAGAACACAGAACGATCTAATTGAAGCAATCCTCTCCATTGAGGCGGAGAGATTTTTTTTTTTTAAAGTAAAGGAAAATAAGGAGGACTTTTACTAAAAGGGCGTAGGTTTGCATAGGGACGGTAGGGACATAACACTACCAACTTTTCAGCATGCTAAAATAGGTCCCCACCAACTTTTAAGCAACCTTACCTTTTTTGCATGATATAATGTTCAGTTATATAGAGAATTTAGATCTTTCAATAGTTCCATATGTTGTAAGGATAGAATTGACCCTACCATTATTAAGTGAATTATTTTCACTACGTTTATGTTTGCTAATAAAAACCAGACATTTATTCAGGAAGTTTTCAAAATGTTTCTTTAGTATTTTCTGAAAACAAAGGTTTGAATTGAACAGTGTATCATCTAAACCAATGCACGTAAAAGTTATTATCAGTAGATAAGGATTTATTTTGCATTGATCATTTTGCCTATTAATTAATTAGGTTCATATATATTATAAATGTGGCCCTTTGCCCCCTTCATCCAATCTGTTTGGTCTAATTAATGTCCCGTCCCCAGCAAAAAGTGTACCTACATGCAGGTTATGCTGTTATATCGTCCCTACGAATGTTGAGACAAAACCTATGCCCTTCCAAAGTAACGCCGGTTTTTGTGGTGAAGGACAGGCGCAAGACCACAAACAGTTTTCATTTCAATCTTATTAAAAAAAAAAGAGCTTGGACCAAGAAAAATACAATAGAATATTTAAAAACTAAATTTTGGCCTTAAATAACATATTATTTGTTTTTCTTTTCACACTTTTTGTTTAGCAATCTGTAATAAATTGATTAAAGTTTCAGAATTAAAAGTTTTAAAAACAACTGAATATTTCACTAAAGGTCAGAATTGAATTCTGTGGTTTTGTACACCACTCTTTACTCTCATTTATGTTGCATTAATTATAGAATGGTGACGGCCAACACATTGAGGGTGTAGAGCAAATGCATGTTATTTTCTTACTTTTACGTATCGATAATATGTACTGTGTGTGCCTGTTTTGTGAAGAATGCTGATGAGATATGAAATAACCAGTAGCCAATTGAGTAAGCTACCCTTTTTGGTTTATATATTTGGAAATCTGACACTAAAGGAGTCAGTGCCTCACCAACCATGAACCTCACCGCACGTCACTGAGATATATATATATATATATATATATGAGGGGGAAAAAAGAAAAATAATATAAGCCACAGCTATCCTCACTCTATTATAGGATATTTACACCCAAAGATATAACCGGTAACACTTTATTTAACAGCGGCATCATAATTCTGTCATGAGACCAAATGAACCACTATGAAGCTTTGAACCAATTGTCTGCAAAGCTTCATTTGGCCAACACTGCTCCTTTAAGGGAGACAGTCAACCTCCACTGCCACCTTCTGTCAACACTGTTGTTGTCCAACATGCCTCCTAGGATGCATTGCAGCGCTACAGATTTAAATAACAATCAAAATTCATGTTCAGTGCTAATTATTTCTCCAGTTACGTTTCCAGTTGTTTCATTATTTGCCAGTTATGGTATTTGGTAATACTTTATTTGAAAGTGGTGCCATAAGACTGTCATATGACAATCATAATTGTGACATGACACTGTCATGGGCATTAATAAATGCTTATAACAGATGTCATTTAGTGTTATCCGGCAAATGATCTCTCCCCTTTGAATGGATGTAAAAGATCTGAGCTGGACATAAATGGAGTTAGTGACATAATTTGCCAGATGACACTTAATGACATCTGTCATGAGCATTCAGTAATGCCCATTTTAGTGTCATGTCATAATTATGGCGGTCTTTTGACAGTCTTATGACGCCGCTGTCAAATAAAGTGTTACCTATTAACCCAAAATAATCAACAAATAAGTTGCACTAACTATAACACGCAGGATTCAAAATGAAGGAAAAGTGTTGCGGCTTATAGTCCGAAAATTACGGTATTTTAGTTTAAAGCAGCACTTGGTAATTTTTTTTCAGTTTTAGTTAATTTAAGCGATGCCGGGGGACAAAAGCGGGAGTGTTTTGCCTTAAAGGGATCCACGGATAGAAAAACATGTAGTTCTTAAATGATAAATGTTAGTACAAGTTATAATTATTTGATATTAAAACCCCTCTTAATGTTTTCATTTCAATAATATTTGTAAAAGAGTTTTAACTAGTAGGTTGCCATTGTTGTTGACGTTGCTTGGCGGTGACGTCACAGTGCCACGCTGCCGTACTTCACAGTGTCACTCTAAAATAAAAAACGTGTCACTCTTTAATTATGTAAGGTAGTGATTTAAATACGCCACAAGGTGTCAATGGCAAGTTTTCAATTAATTAGGGATCTAGCCAATGAGTGCGTTTTGTCCCTTGACTGACGCCGTAGTTTTCCTTTAATGTGCACAATGGGGTGTAAGGCAGAGAAAAAGGAGTGTGGAAACAGGCGTTCAGATTCGTAGCTCGGACCCGCCTCCTTCACAACAAACATAAGTGCCATATAGTGAAAATAAAACTAAAATAATATTCATATCTCTCAAAAAATAATGTTCACCCAAAAAAAAAAAGGCTAAAATCTACATTAATGAGGCCCTATTCTCACACAGTTAAACAACAATGAGAAGAGAACTGGCATTCACAAATTCATAATCAAAATATATATGCATAGCACACATAAAACTTACTCAGAGTTCGGTCAAATTCTATTTAAACATTTTAAACGTTTAGCTCCACAAATACACTGGATGGCAAAATTTAGTCACGATATACAAACTATGATGCTGGGAGCAATTATCAGAAGTCTTGTTTGTTGTGACCTACTCTACTACGGCGTTAGTCGAGGGACAAAACGCACTCATCGTCTTGAGCTCTTATTAATTTAAAACTCGCCAATGACACCTTGTGGTGTATTCAAATCACTACCATACATAGTTAAAGAGTGACACTGTGAAGTACGGCATCGTGGCCATGTGACGTCAACCTCGTGCGACGTCAACAACAATGGCGAGCTACTAGTTTATTTTTTGTTTTAAAATTTTACAAATTTTATTAAAATGGAAACATTAATACCAAATTATTGTAACTCGTACTAAAATTTATCTTTTAAGAACTACATGTCTTTCTATCCAAGGTACCCTTTAAGGAAAACTGCCCTTTCCCATGAAGACCAGCGCACACCCGCATAGTGTCGTAAAATCATGATGGTCGCCTGCAGATGGATTAAACAACATTTCTGCTTCCTACGGCTGTGTGAAGGATGTACAGTGGGGCAAATAAGTATTTAGTCAACCACTAATTGTGCAAGTTCTCCCACTTGAAAATATTGGAGAGGCCTGTAATTGTCAACATGGGTAAACCTCAACCATGAGAGACAGAATGTGAAAAAAAAAAATGAAAATCACATTGTTTGATTTTAGAAGAATTTATTTGCAAATCATGGTGGAAAATAAGTATTTGGTCAATACCAAAAGTTCATCTCAATACTTTGTTATTTACCCTTTGTTGGAAATAACGGAGGGCAAACGTTTTCTGTAACCCTTCACAAGGTTTTCACACACTGTTGCTGGTATTTTGGCCCATTCCTCCATGCAGATCTCCTCTAGAGCAGTGATGTTTTGGGCCTGTCGTTGGGCAACACGGACTTTCAGCTCCCTCCACAGATTTTCTATGGGGTTGAGATCTGGAGACTGGCAAGGCCACTCCAGGACTTTGAAATGCTTCTTACTAAGCCACTCCTTTATTGCCCTGACTGTGTGTTTGGGATCATTGTCATGCTGAAAGACCCAGCCACATCTCATCTTCAATGCCCTTGCTGATGGAAGGAGATTTTCACTCAAAATCTCTCGATACATGGCCCCATTCATTCTTTTCTTTACACAGATCAGTCGCCCTGGTCCCTTTGCAGAAAAACAGCCCCAAAGCATGATGTTTCCACCCCCATGCTTCACAGTGGGTATGGTGTTCTTCGGATGCAATCAAGTATTCTTTCTCCTCCAAACATGATAACTTGTGTTTCTACCAATTATTATTGGTAGAAACCAACTATTTTGGTTTCATCTGACCATAACACATTCTCCCAGTCCTCTTCTGGATCATCTGAATGCTCTCTAGCGAACCGCAGACGGGCCTGGACGTGTACTTTTTTCAGCAGGGGGACACGTCTGGCAGTGCAGGATTTGAGTCCCTGGCGGCGCATTGTGTTACTGATTGTAGCCTTTGTTACTGTGGTCCCAGCTCTCTGTAGGTAATTCACTAGGTCCCCCCGTGTGGTTCTGGGATTT
Organism: Corythoichthys intestinalis; assembly: GCF_030265065.1. Taxonomy (NCBI): domain Eukaryota; kingdom Metazoa; phylum Chordata; class Actinopteri; order Syngnathiformes; family Syngnathidae; genus Corythoichthys; species Corythoichthys intestinalis. Next base: position 31,911,124 of record NC_080416.1, read on the forward strand.
TTGCTCACCGTTCTTGTTATCATTTTGACGCCAGGAGGTGAGATCTTGCATGGGGCCCCAGATCGAGGGAGATTATCAGTGGTCTTGTACGTCTTTCATTTTCTAATAATTTCTCCCACAGTTGATTTCTTTACACCAAGCGTTTTACCTATTGCAGATTCAGTCTTCCCAGCCTGGTGCAGGTCTACAATTTTGTCTCTGGTGTCCTTCGACAGCTCTTTGGTCTTGGCCGTAGTGGAGTTTGGAGTGTGACTGAATCAAGTTGTGGACAGGTGTCTTTTATACCGATAATGAGTTAAAACAGGTGCCATTAATACAGGTAACGAGTGGAGACTCGTTAGACCTCGTTAGAAGTTAGACCTCTAGACAGCCACAAATCTTGCTTGTTTGTAGGTGTCCAAATACTTATTTTCCACCATTATTTGCAAATAAATTCTTTAAAAATCAAACAATGTGATTTTCTGTTTTTTTTCCCCCACATTCTGTCTCTCATGGTTGAGGTTTACCCATGCTGACAATTACAGGCCTCTCTAATATTTTAAAGTGGGAGAACTTGCACAATTAGTGGTTGACTAAATACTTATTTGCCCCACTGTTCTTCATTCTATCCCATTTGGCTATCCATAGTCATGGTCTGTAAATATGTTATGAAGTGATTGTCTGTTGCGCAACAAATGCACTCCAGCAGGGCTCGCACAAAAGCCGGCCTCCCCCAGCACTTCCTTAAAAATGCTCAGCCAGTACCCGAAACATTATCCATCTCAATCTGACTCCCATTTAATCCAAATATGCAATAATTGTGCAACTTTTACATCGGTTGCCTGTGTGTGCTTCAAGTAGCATGCCAAATAAACAAGACCAGAACAGCAGACCAGCCCCCCTTGTATGCAAGTGGAGACAACTGGACACCAGAGTAGCCTTCTAAATATGGCCATGCATGTGAATCACCAAAGTAATACTGTATGTTTATATCTTAAATCTTCTTTTGAAGCAATAAAATGCTTTCATACTGTTTGAAATAGTACAATTTAGTTGTTCACTTCATTTCAGATAGTAGACCTGTTGGTAAATTAACTATCTTCACAAAGCATGATGGACATCTCGGTGGAGCTGGAAAGGGTGGGAAAAAAAACAAACACGCCGTGAGGTTTATCATTCAAATGACTTACCGGCAGCTGAGGTTGCGTTTCACACTTGCAGCAGTGACAGAAGAACCGGTGCTTTAGTGGAGCCGCGACGGCCCGGGCCTCCGCCATGTTCCGGCTGAGGCACCCACCCCCTGACATGTGCATATCCTTATAAGTCAGAAGACCAGGGCTGAAAGTGGCTAGACTTTCTTGCCGGAACTCCCTGACAGAAAGGTCGCTAAGGAGTCAGATTGTTTTGGGGTTTTTTTGCAAAGAAAACGTCATTCGGCATAGTTATACCTATAACACACAATAAAACACAACATGTCTTACACATTCATTAGTCTACTGCATTAGACCTATTGTAACAAGGCATACACGTAAAATTGATTTTAATTCAAAATTATTTTATCAATCTGCAAAGTACCGAAAAAAACAGTAACCCCAAACTCCATTTCATAATTTTTATTTTTCTATCAGCAAACCTCATTTAATACTATTTAATGCCACTTTCAACACTTTAAACTAATTTAATGCCCATGCCCAACTGCAGATAGTTTCACACATACAGTACAAATTGTAAGTAGAGTTGTCATATAATAACTTTATAACCAATATCCCAATATCGTCCAACTCCCAAAAATCTGACACTGATATATACTAAAGATACACGATAATATCGGCTACCGATAATTATCGGCCGATAATGGCAATTATGACGTCACAGAGATAATAAAAAAATCAACCGATAATGCAATCCGATAATTATATACTTGATTTAGCCTCCAAATGTGCGCAACCAAGCAGTTTTCTCCACTTCTTCACTGCCGCCTGCTCAACCCCTCCCCTCTCTGAAGCCCCTGTGGGAGGAGGGGTTTAGGAGTACGGCGTCATAGAGGAGGCGGTGTTACACATCAGTGTTGACACTGTTGAGGCGCTCTCACTAGCGTGCGTTGCTTTTCCCGTGTGTGAAATGAAATAAACGATGCTCTCGCCATCTACAAAACAGTTCCTCAAGGCCTAAAGAAAGCGTCCTCATTGAACACCACTAGCACTAACCCAGCAGCCATTTAAAACTGCATCACAATGATTTTTGGAACGAATATGAGGCTGCTGCTAGCATGAATGCTAAAGCTATTGTTAACAAATAAACTATAAAGGAAGCTACGGGGCTTGTGACGATACAGAGACGCTGCGGTCCTCCCGGAGTCGGGGGGTTTGGGAATGCAGCCCAAAGCGAGTGGTAAACTCCCATCTATGGCTAAACACCTCACGAGATCGATAGTTGACAAGTAGCTGTCTTCCGACGGAGCCCGCCGGTCCGGCAGGCCGCCGCCTCGCCCTAGGCGGGTAGAGGATGAGAGCAGAGCCATGCACCGAATGCGCCGCAGCGAGCCGGCCGGGGCGGGCGGATATCCGGTACGAACTTAGCTGCCACCGCCACTCCGGTTCAAGACAGAGGCCTGGCGCGGGTGCTAATTTGGCAGCCGGGCGGACTGAAGGGCACAGGCGGGAGGAAATTCCCGAAATGACCCGATAGCCAAATCCCTGGATGAAAAAATAATGCAGTTTATACGACCACGCTTCTTCGTGAAAGACATGCCGATCACATCAGTTTTACCACGTACATTTACATAGGTGATGTCAACAAACCATGTTTATCATGACGGCACAGTGGTTAGTTGATAATTGTAACATGCACCAAACGACACAAAGAAGTCATCCAGTCAGTAATGCATTCAGTACGCTTTAAATTTATGACGTCTTAATCAGATCATTCTTCTTAAATCTAGTCAAATAATTTTCTCCATCTTGTTTGAGTGTTGAAGACTAGTTGAATGCGCCAGATTATTCCACTTACTTGAACTAAATATTGCAATTTGTTCTTATTAAGCCCAAACATCTAAAAAAAATAAGGTGATTTTCACCTAAATCAAGAAAAAATTGCTTTCAAATAATGTTTTGAACCATTGAACATTTCTGACAAGTTTTTTTTTTTTTTTTTTAGGATTATGTATAATAATTTATTGCTTAAAATAAGGCTGTTAATCTTATTTTCAGCTGGCCATTTTTCTTCAAGAAATCTGAGTGAAATATACTTGAAGTGCTGGCAGTTAATTTAACTTATTTCCAATAGATTTACACTGAAAACAAGGGACTTTAACTACTCTTAAGGAGCTGTGTTTTTGCTGTGTAGTAATGTTATACTTTAGGAATGGCATACTTTTAAAGCCATTTTTGTGCAACTTATGTATTTACTCTGTAAGTAATTGTTGCCAAAAGTTTACCATTACACAATGTCAGACAATCTGTCTTTATTTAGATGTTGGAATTTACTACTACTACTACTTGTTCACATTTGATGTTGAAAAAAAAAAGAGCAATATTATTTTTGCACAGCAATATTTTCTCTTGTGTATACTTTAAAATTTTACATAAATCTTTAATAAAATTATCGGCTTGACATTATCGGTTATCGGTTGGAACGAGGAGGAAATTATCGGTTATCGGTATCGGCTGAAAAATGCATTATCGTGCATCACTAATATATACGGTCATGGACTTAGAATTTTATGGCTAATTGTATTGTGAAGCCCCACTGGATACTTTAATAATGATGAATGTAACAACTTCAAGGTTATCCAATAAGCATTCTGCAGGGGTTAATTTGTGCCGGTTCCTGCCGGAACAAGATCCGGCACCACTTGATTTTGGCCTCCCTGTGTTCCGGGACTTATTTGGGCAGATCTGGCACCTCTCTTGTAAAGAAAATAATTATCATAAAAAAACGTTTTTTTTGTGTGTGTTTTTTATTTTATGTATTGTAATAGCCCCGAATGGGGGGAAAGAAGGAGAGTGGTCGTTGATGGCTTTCTCCACTTTATTGGGGCAACAATACAGTTTTTCTCAATTGCTAAAGCACAATTTCTTGATCTCTGAGCCCAATGACCAGTTGCCTAAACACATTTATTAAATCAGGCCGCAAGTTGGCTTAACTATAAACACGTCATTTCACCTCAATCTCCAATTTCAAAAAACTCTAAACACAATTGCAATTCTCTAAACACATTCACACTTAGGCTAAACACTTTCGCACTTGCTAAAACACACTTTGCGCCATCATATGAGCACATTCTCATTCACTGAACACATTTTGCTCACACAATGCAAAATGGTGGACTCAGACATCAAAAGTTGAACACAATGAAAGCACGGGCATCATAGCTTAAACACGGTAACTCATAATTGAAGACACATGAGACTATCCACCTTGGCCTCTTGAGAATGCACAACAACTCAAAATTGAGGCTCTCTTTGTGTCCTTCAACAACCAGTGTCTCCTCACATTCTTGGGAGAGCTACAGGACATCCTGATTGACCGTGAGCAGCAGAATCTGGTTCCAGCACAGCCTCCTTCTATCTATGTCATCATCTGGGACAACATCGGCTTTCACCGCACCAACCAGATTAGAGAGTGGTTCAATATACACCAACAAGTCCTCAATGTATGTCTGCCACCCTACACACCTTTCCTCAACCCCATAGAGGAGTTAATCTCATCATGGCCGTGGAAGGTGTATGACCGGGAACCATACAGTGGAGAACCTCCTCAGGGCCATAGACCTGGCCTGTGATGATGTGGGGCATTACTCAGGCTGGGTCCGGCATGAGAAAAGTGTTTTGTGTTTAGAGAAAAGAGAGGGCAGTTTCCTGAAATGTGTTCTGACATTCGAGAAAAACTGTAAGAAAACAATAATAAAATAAAATAACAGCGGACTGCTGCCACCTTCGACCACTAACTTCTGCTTCTTGCCCGTCTCCCCCTCGCTTCCTACTACCTACAGCTCTCCAGTCCCAGCGTCTTTTAAAGAGATTGTGCATAGTTACGGACATTACAGTCAAAAATAAAATAATAATATGCATAAATTCATTTACAGAACAAATCCCAAGAACTGCATGTTGTTTATAAAAATTTAACTTCATTTGAAAGAGTTGGAGATTTGCTGATGCACTGAAAAGCTGGACCAACAAATCACGCCCCTGACATAAAACAAAAACAAACCAAAAAAACTTTGCGGCATTTGGGGAGCAAGCAAGCAGCCAGGATCAAATGGTATTTCAACCTACCAAAAAGAAAAGAAGGAAGATGGTTCAAAACGAGTCAGAAAAGCACCAACTGGCGATGAGGGCAGCAGCAGCGATCATGCTAACGGAGGAGGCATGCTAACAGCAGGAGGCTAGTGCCTAGCAACTAGCCAGGTTCACGAACAGCCAGCCAAGGAGGAGCAGGAGGCTGCTACCGTGGCAGCAGGCCAGTACTCTTATGGGAATTCAGGTTTGAGCTGCACAATTTGTAAGGCGGTGGGAACTTTGGGGCTAGAGAAGACTGGGGGGGGGGGGGGGGGTAAAACTTGCAAAAGAATGGGTTTGTGTCATTTATTGTATTCTGATTTTTTTTTTTTTTTTAATGTTTTACAAGTTAGACTGTACGTTACTGTAAGTCCCACCTGTGATTATGTGGGCAATTGCCCGTGCTGTGCAGAGTATAGCCTAAATAATTGTAAATTGTTGTCATAACATTTATACCATGGATATTATCTGAAATTGAAGCTTGTTAGTCCCCCAGCATGGCAAGTGGGCATTTGCGTGTTGTTTTCAGCGCCATTCTCTGCGTGTGTTCTGGTACCTGTGCCCGTATCGTCATCCCTGCGCTGTCATATGTACTTTGCATTCCGGCACATTATGACATACAAATTAAGCACTGGCATTCTGTGGAAAAATAAGAGATTAACTTCAACTGAAGTTATGGAAAAAGTGCACCACTATATTTGTTGTTGAAATAAAAATAGTGCTAACATCAGTTTTTTGGATCAAGTGCAAGTGCTAAGTGCCAGTATGGCACTTCCATATCACCTATGGTTCACACAGTGGTTCTGGCTCAAAATAACAACAAAAGGCACACATGTACCATAATGAGTTCATAATTCATTATTTTTCAATTATATATTGTTCATTTACTTTTTGCACCATGTATGTCAATGATCTGCTCACATAACAAATCCTAAGCATCTTAGTTTGGAGACATCTAATGGTCAATAAGCATGACTGCTGTGCTAAACTGTGATCAGCCCTTGTACAAAGGCATAAAGCTTCTACATTTACTTTGAAGGAAACATGCATACTGGCCCAGAACTGATAACGAAAAACCGATGTCTTTATTATTCAATGTCATTTTAAAATGCGTTTATCGGCCAATATTCTCAGGTAGCCAATCGTAATGGCCCTTATAATGATCTTATTATCGCGTAGCCTGGATAAGAGAACATACAGTGAGGCAAATAAGTATTTAGTCAACCACTAATTGTGCAAGTTCTCCCACTTGAAAATATTAGAGAGGCCTGTAATTGTCAACATTTGCCACGTTTACATGGAGCCAAATATTCCAATTACAATCGGAATAAATGTGTTTCATATAAACACCTCATTCGGAATGAACAAGCCCAAACAGAATGGAATTTCATTCCGATTCACAGGGGTGGAATATTCCTTTTCCCAAACCGATTAGAAGTAAAATTATATCATGTAAACAGGGAAGCGGAATGGTGTCTGGTTGCGTTCTTTCTGCACATACTCCGTACTGACGTGGTGACGTCACTTGGTGACGCAAGTAACGTCACTTCCAACATGGCTTCCAAGCACACGCACAGCACACCCACACAACTTTTTAAATGAACGGCGTATCATTCTGAAGTTTTGTTTCCACTCGAAAAGTTAAAACAGCAGCTGATCTGACGATCGATCTCCATGTTTTGCAACGTGACGCTTTGTTTTGATTAATCTGCTTATGTCAGACGGCAGTTGTCAAACGTCCTTTCGGAATAAAGGCAGACACATGTAAACGCTGGCTCGGAATAGATGAAGTGACATGTAAACAGCTGATGTGAAATTTCCATTCGGAATGATTTGAATCGGTATGAATAAAAGTCAGCATGTAAACGTGGCTGTTGGTAAACCTGAACCATGAGAGACAGAATGTGTAAAAAAAAACAAAAAAAAACAAAAAAAAAAACAGAAAATCACATTGTTTGATTTTTAAAGAATGTATTTATAAATCATGGTGGAAAATAAGTATTTGGTCAATACCAAAAGTTCATCTCAATACTTTGTTATGTACCCTTTGTTGGCAATAATGGAGGCCAAACGTTTTCTGTAACGCTTCACAAGCTTTTCACACACTGTTGCTGGTATTTTGCCCCATTCCTCCATGCAGATCTCCTCTAGAATAGTGATGTTTTGGGGCTGTCGTTGGGCAACACGGACTTTCAACTCCTTCCACAGATTTTCTATGGGGCTGAGATCTGGAGAATGGCTAGGCCACTCCAGGACCTTGAAATGCTTCATCCGAAGCCACTCCTTTGTTGCACTGGATGTGTGTTTGGGATCATTATCATGCTGAAAGACCCAGCCACGTCTCATCTTCAATGCCCTTGCTGATGGAAGGAGATTTTCACTCAAAATCTCTCGATACATTGCCCCATTCATTCTTTCCTTTACACAGATCAGTCGTACTGGTCTCTTTGCAGAAAAACAGCCCCAAAGCATGATGTTTCCACCCCCATGCTTCACACTTTACCTATATCAGATTCAGTCTTCCCAGCCTGGTGCAGGTGTACAATTTTGTCTCTGGTGTCCTTCGACAGCTCTTTGGTCTTGGCCATAGTGGAGTTTGGAGTGTGAGTGACTGAAGTTGTGAACAGGTGTCTTTTATACCGATAATGAGTTAAAACAGGTGCCATTAATACAGGTAACGAGTGGAGCCTTGTTAGACCTCGTTAGAAGAAGTTAGACCTCTTTGACAGGCAGAAATCTTGCTTGTTTGTAGGTGACCAAATACTTATTTGGTCATTGTTGAGGTTTACCTATGTTGACAATTACAGGGCTCTCTAATCTTTTCAAGCAGGAGAACTTGCACAATTGGTGGTTGACTAAATACTTATTCGCCCCACTGTATCAGAAAACTCAATGCAAAAAAAAAAATAAAATGAAAAATAACCGTGACCTTAACAACTTTTCATGCCTTAAAGATACTGTATTTTTTAATGCTTTTTAATGTTTTTTAAGGCCTGAATTTTGACAAAATCCATTTAATGACTTTTCATGCTTTTTAATGACCTGCATAAAGCCTGTGTACGTATGACTGAAAGTGTCGGGACACATCTGGACCAGGGCATCATGGCGCTCCTGGACAGTCTAATGAGGAGCAACCTGGCGGCGCCGGATGGACCAAAACATAATATCCCAGAGGTGATTTATTGGGTTTAGTTCAGGTGAACGTTGGGCCAGTCATTGGTATCAATTAGGGCTGCAGCTATCGAATATTGTAGTTATCGAGTATTCTACTGAAAATTCCATCGATTAATCGAGTAATCGAATAAAACCTTTTAAGGTGCATCTCAGATGTGACTAGAAAAAAAAAACAAACACACAAAAAACGTAGTTTTTTCTGTTGTTGTTTTTTATAAGATCTTATTTCTTACCAAAAAAAATGTCATTTTACTTGATAACACACATCACTTGAATGTTGTTTTTCCCACGTGTTTCAATTGAATTTCCATTTGTGTCAAGCCATTTTTAAGTTCTAGTTAAGTTTTAATTTAGTCTAAATTGTAAGTCCCGATAGGAGTTTTTGCAGTGTTCAAAATAAATGTATGATACCTGCTGTGTTGGAGCACATTAGGCACCAGTGCTACTTGGTGTTTTATCCATCAATGACACATGCGCATAGGCGGAGTTTGACTTTTGAGCCAAGGGGGGGGGCACAACATGTTGATGACCTCGAAACGCAGCGTCAGCAATAAAATTAACTTACAAAAATATTTATAATAAGATGACAATGAGCATTTTTTGTTTCCCATCATTCTTGAGGGGAATTCTAAATCAGGGTGCTTAGGCAATACTTTTCGCCAAGATCGTCAACCATTGAATATGGTACGCCCGCCGGTGTCGTGCCAATGTAGTTACCCCAGTCAAAAATTGTATCCCCTGGGCAGAGCCATATGAAGGTAGATTTGTGTTTTTATTATTCAATCAAAAAAAAAGTTGCTTCAATCCAAAAAAATGTGTTTGAATGCAAAAATAAATTTGAAACTCAAATAAATGCATGTGAAAGCTATTTGACTTTGATTTTTTATTTATTTATTTATTTTTTTTTGATTCAAGTTTTTTTTTTTTTTTTTATTAAAGCAACTTCTTTGATTGAAGTAATGTTGATTTGTGTTTGGGCCACATTTTGGCTAGGACGTTTTTGTCTTTATTATTCAATCCAAAAAAAAAAGGTTGCTTGAAAAAATATATATTTTCAAAAAGAAAATATCTTCGAGAGAGAGAGAGAGAGAGAGAGAGAGAGAGAGAGAGAGAGAGAGAGAGAGAGCAAAGTCAATTTCATGCAATGACACTTTTCGGCCACCAGGAGGGGCTTGGACCCCCTTTAAATCTGCTTATGCACATGCGGCCTCTTTTCTTGAATGGAAAGAAGGCTAGAGCATGTTGCAGGCATGAAAATGGGTCAGGGGTTAAAAAGGTGAGAAGGGTGTGGAGGAAATATATTCCAGTACACTGTATTGTACACCCCAACAAAATATTGAGCTCTGTCGACCCACACTGTGTTTCAGCAGGGCCATGCAGAGACCGGTGGAGGGGTGGGTGCTCGTAGATCAAAAGGGGCACATGAACAAGTATTTACCGTAATAGACCTTAAAACAACATAACTTCAATTTTAACCAGCTTTAGATAATAATTGGCTGCGACTGTGACATACTTTAATTGGGAGGGGGCAACAGTGAATAGAAATCAAAACTGTCATCAACACTTTCTGGCTGTGACTCAGTCAGTCTGCCTCTTTTCTTCCTTCAACCTCTGCATCAAAACTTCCTTCCTCAACTTGTTCATCTGAGAACAAACCACATCAGATGGTCACTGAGCCACCAACAGCACAGTTTTCTTAAAACTATTATTTCATTATTATCCATACTTAACAACTCTAGCACCTAATGATTAATAAAGCAATGACATAAAAATCTTATAGAAAAATAACATTGTAATTGTGTTTATAATTGGATTTAATACCCGACTATCCTTGCAAACTTGGTCTTACCAGGTCTGCTATTCACCCAGCTGATGAGGTATCCACTGCCTTTAGCAGCCTCATCTAACTCCTTTTTTTTATCCATCAATCTCCCTTCCCTAAGACGCATGTCTATGTAATGAAATATAAATATTTAAACAAACAGACTCCCCGGTGGCTTTTAGTTTTAAAGCTTTCTTAATTTCTTTCTCACTCAATAACGATGGAGTTAGATTTGTGTTTTTATTATTCAATCAAAAAACAAAGTTACTTCTATCAAAAACAAAGTTGCTTCAATCAAAATACAGTATATACTTTTAATCCCAAAAAGTAGCTTCAATAAAAAAAAAAAAAAAATTTTTGATTGCAATAATAAATTTGAGACAAAAAAAAAGCATTTGAAAACTATTTTTCTTGATTGAAACAAATGTTTCCATTTAAGTAATGTTTTGCGTTTGGGCCACATTTTGGCTAGGACATTTGCGTCTTTATTATTCAATCAAATAAGTTGCTTCAAACAAAAAAATATATATAAAAAGAAAAACTTTGCACATGTGCCAATCACCGTTTACCAAAGCCTGAGAGGGTTTGAGTAGACTCACTATGAAGCTTTTAATAAAGCCAAGCATTTTCTAACTACTTTATTCTTGTTTAAAAATAATTCGGTGGGGCAGTAACATGTTTAAAACTTATCATAATTCTTACATTTTGAAGTGCTTGAAAACCATTTATAAATGATACTTTGGTGAAAAAAGTGAAAAAACATGTCTTATATATATATATGTATCTTTTTTCCAATGTAAAATCTGAATAAATGCATTGAACACGCACAAAAAAAATGGGGGGGGGGGGGGAGGGGGGGCGCTACTTCGCGGTTTTCACTTATTGCGGCGGGTTCTGGTCCCCATTAACCGCGAAAAACGAGGGATCCCTGTATTTCTGAAAAGCTTTAAGAAGCAGGACTCATTCCCACCACTCGTCGGGCCGCTGTTGTGCCGACACCGGCCGTCAGCTCAAATCCAAGCCGAAAATAACGCGTCTCCGGCGGACGACGGGAGCGATGTGAGGCGCCCCCTCCATCCGAGAGAATGCCGCTTAATTTGACTCAACAGTGTGTTTCTTCACCAAATTCAATCTGCTGGCAAATACAGGCAAGTGTGTATGCTGCGCTCTGGTCTGCCCCGATGTGGATAAGGCCTGCTTTTTAGCTTTGCAATGCAACCGAAGGCTCTCCGAGCACTCCATGTACACGCGTAAGGAGTGCGCGCGTTTGGAATAATGGAACGCAGCTTGGGCCGATGATTGGTTCTCGTCAGCGAAGCATCTAGAAGGATTTGCTGACTGTGTTCTTAAGTGCTCAGTTTACGTAATAAGTTAATCACATGATGATAATAATAATAATTAAATAAAACCTCCCGACCCCCCCCCCCCCTCCCAAAAAGAATTTCTCCTCGGATCTACGCAATTCACGTAGGTCGCCCTTTTTGACTTCAAAACGGCGAATTTCGCCGAAAGGTGAGAGATTTTCATGCCTGATGTTGTGACCTTACACTTTTGAAAGCAAATACCTATTAGTGCATTCCATTATTTAAAATGTATTAATTTTTTCACTACTTATTTAAAAATGTTTTTTATTTGCAGCCTATGCAGCCATTATTTTCATATGATCATACGTTAATCATAATCCCAATTGAGATTTTTTCCCCCCATAATTTCTCAACCCACTGATGCACTTTGGAGATGAAAATAAGGGAAAATAAGATGAGACAACCAATTGAAGCAACGTATTACTCTTGTGGTGAAGGACAATGTTGGCTGACATGTAGTCCATGTATAGGCATAGACTTCATAACCTATTGACATGACATTGGAAACGAGGCCGATCTATAGAGGGCCTATTTTCATGAACTTCAAATATTTTCAAAACCAAAGCTGCTACAGACCTAAAACCAGGGGTGAAAGTGGGCCAGACTGGTCAGGAACGCAGTTCCGGTATAAGATTCAGGGCCAGAACGCTGTTCCGGTATAAGATTCAAGGCTGGAATGCTGTCCGGTACAGGGTGCTTTGATTCCAGAAATATGACGGCAACTGTCAAAACGCTATATAGAAAAGAAAAAAAAAAAAAAAATGCCAAGCTGCCATACATGCATTTCATCTCCAAGAAGAAAACAATGTACCAACATCAGATTTACATACACAAGTGTTAACAACAAGCATAATAGAGTGCTTGTGTAGCGTAATCCGTTTCCACCAATATTTATTATTTATTCTATTCCATGGAGGTTTCCCCTGCTGCTGCAGTTATCGGAGTCTGACGATGATGAGTAACATCAATGTGCGAATGCACGCAGCAAAGCAAAACGCCTGTACTCATTTATCCGTTCAATTGGCTGACATACTGACACCTGATCAGCATAGATAGTTAGCTCTGATTGGTTCAAATGTGCATGTTTTCTGGAACAGCAAAAAAAAAAAAAACAGGTTGAATTGATGCGACAAAAAAGGGCAATGCAACATAAAATGGATCAAAAATATTTAAGAGCAACGAAAGAGTTGAGGAGGCTTATTTATCCTATTTAGTTTTATTTGCTCTGATGGGGAGGTTCAGAACATCTTAGCTGTCAATGTGCACTTTGGACTTATATGTGTTCTTTTATGGTGGGCTATTCATTTCCTAATGATTTTTAAAAAAAAAAGTCAATGTTTGCGTTATCTTCACTCTGCATAATATAAGTCATTTGTACTTATTTTTCTGAATGTATGTTACTTATATCTTTATTATTAAAAAAAAAAAGAAAGTTAATGTTTACATAAATTTCCATTTTAATATACATTCTATGTTCTTAAGTAGTTAAAATTGAGATTTGGCATTTAGTATGTGAGGAAATGAGGGAAAATAAAAATTAGGAGATGAAGCTTGGGGTTATTGCTGTTTTTGTTAACTTTGATTTTGCAAATCATTGAAAAGATACAATTTTGAATGAAAATCAGTTTTTGTATGTGTTATGGAAATAACTGAGCTAAAACAGTTTTCTTTGCATTTTTAGTTTGAGGGGTTTGATCCCCCCACCCCCAAAATGAAATAAATAAAATCTCTGGCTCCGTGGCGACCTTCACGTCGGGGAGTTCCGGCAAGAAATTCTAGCCACTTTCACCCCTGCCTAAAACCAAAACAGGCACCTACCTCAGCCGTATATGATGCTCCATCAGCAGCGGCATCAAAAAATTCTAAGTCGCTCCCTAATAAAATCCTGATTATTTTTTACAGTGCCTTGCAAAAGTATTCGGCCCCCTTGAACCTTGCAACCTTTCGCCACATTTCAGGCTTCAAACATAAAGATATAAAATTTTAATTTTTTGTCAAGAATCAACAACAAGTGGGACACAATCGTGACGTGGAACAAAATTTATTGGATAATTTAAACTTTTTTAACAAATAAAAAACTGAAAAGTGGGGCGTGCAATATTATTCAGCCCCCTTGCGTTAATACTTTGTAGCGCCACCTTTTGCTCCAATTACAGCTGCAAGTCACTTGGGTTATGTTTCTATCAGTTTTGCACATCGAGAGACTGACATTCTTGCCCATTCTTCCTTGCAAAACAGCTCGAGCTCAGTGAGGTTGGATGGAGAGTGTTTGTGAACAGCAGTCTTCAGCTCTTTCCACAGATTCTCGATTGGATTCAGGTCTGGACTTTGACTTGGCCATTCTAACACCTGGATACGTTTATTTTTTAACCATTCCATTGTAGATTTGGCATTATGTTTTGGATCATTGTCCTGTTGGAAGGTAAATCTCCGTCCCAGTCTCAGGTCTTGTGCAGATACCAACAGGTTTTCTTCCAGAATGTTCCTGTATTTGGCTGCATCCATCTTCCCGTCAATTTTAACCATCTTCCCTGTCCCTGCTGAAGAAAAGCAGGCCCAAACCATGATGCTGCCACCACCATGTTTGACTGTGGGGATGGTGTGCTCAGGGTGATGAGCTGTGTTGCTTTTACGCCAAACATACCGTTTTGCATTGTGGCCAAAAAGTTCAATTTTGGTTTCATCTGACCAGAGCACCTTCTTACACATGTTTGGTGTGTCTCCCAGGTGGCTTGTGGCAAACTTTAAACGAGACTTTTTATGGATATCTTTGAGAAATGGCTTTCTTCTTGCCACTCTTCCATAAAGGCCAGATTTGTGCAGTGTACGACTGATTGTTGTCCTATGGACAGACTCTCCCACCTCAGCTGTAGATCTCTGCAGTTCATCCAGAGTGATCATGGGCCTCTTGGCTGCATCTCTGATCAGTTTTCTCCTTGTTTGAGAAGAAAGTTTGGAAGGACGGCCGGGTGTTGGTAGATTTGCAGTGGTCTGATGCTCCTTCCATTTCAATATGATGGCTTGCACAGTGCTCCCTGAGATGTTTAAAGCTTGGGAAATCTTTTTGTATCCAAATCCGGCTTTAAACTTCTCCACAACAGTATCTCGGACCTGCCTGGTGTGTTCCTTGGTTTTCATAATGCTCTCTGCACTTTAAACAGAACCCTGAGACTATCACAGAGCAGGTGCATTTATACGGAGACTTGATTACACATAGGTGGATTCTATTTATCATCATCGGTCATTTAGGACAACATTGGATCATTCAGAGATCCTCACTGAACTTCTGGAGTGAGTTTGCTGCACTGAAAGTAAAGGGGCCGAATAATATTGCACGCCCCACTTTTCAGTTTTTTATTTGTTAAAAAAGTTTAAATTATCCAATAAATGTTGTTCCACTTCACGATTGTGTCCCACTTGTTGTTGATTCTTGACAAAAAAATTAAATTTCATATCTTTATGTTTGAAGCCTGAAATGTGGCGAAAGGTTGCAAGATTCAAGGAGGCCGAATACTTTTGCAAGGCACGGTATATAACAAAACTTAAAATGGCTATAAAAGTCTCAGATTTTACACTAGATGCACACAAATCACCAAATGCAGAGATAATCACCTATATTTTCACGATCAATAGCAATATTTAACATATCATATAGGTTTTTGCCCAAAATACCAACTTATTTTTAAGTTTTCAACAGCTAATAAATCACTCAATTTTCACATCAGAAACTTAATACTTGAGGAAAGCATGCAGAATCAATTGCAATATATAAATAGATTATAATAAATTCTATATACAATCACAACTTTTTATTGAATAGAATAGCCCTTCATGTCATTATACAGTTGTACAATGAAATTGTGGAGCATTTCCCTTTGCAGTGCATGATAAGTTAAAATCTCAAAAGTGATTTGCAAGTATTCTTTATAGATACGGACGTAAAACAGTCTCGATTCTTGGTTAAAGCAAAATAAACCGAGCAGGTAGAATTTATTTTATGTAAATATGGCGAATGTGCGGCTCGTCTTTAAGTTCACTGCGTCGTCGCCTTACCACAAGTCCACAGCAAAGAGCTTTTTACGTTGAAATTCTTGTGAATAAATGCTTAAATCCCTGAATTCTTTATAGATATGGACGTAAAACAGTCTCGATTCTTGGTTAAAGCAAAATAAACCGAGCAGGTAGAATTTATTTTATGTAAATATGGCGAATGTGCGGCTCGTCTTTAAGTTCACTGCGGCGCCGCCTTACCACAAGTCCACAGCAAAGAGCTTTTTACGTTGAAATTCTTGTGAATAAATGCTTAAATTCCTGAATATTGTATGGATATGGAAGTAAAACAGTCTTGATTCTTGGTTAAAAGCAAAAAACACAAGCAGTTTGAATTTACTTTGTTCTGTCGAAGGATGATGCTAGTCTGTTAGCTCTTTGTTATGATATGGGGGCTGCCACAATGGCTTTTTCCGTTCAAAATTCTTGTGAATAAAATAAATGCTTAAATCACTGAATTGTTTATAGATATGGACGTAAAACTGTCTCGATTCTTTGTTAAACGACCAAAAAAACAGGTAGTTACGCATCTATTTTGAGTATTTATGTCGAAGAATGACGCCAATGCCGTCGCGGTTCCCATTCTCCAATTGATTTTTTTTTTTTCAAAATGCATTCATGGTACGAAAAATAAAATATTTACCTTGACTCCTTGAACAAATTAACTCCTGAGACAGTCCTTCCTTGTTTGTATGCGGTATAGCTTTTGTACTTAAAAAAATCCAAGCTTAAATCCAGCTTGGAAACAGCGTGTGCAGTCTTC
The DNA here is from genome assembly GCF_030265065.1 of Corythoichthys intestinalis. NCBI lineage: Eukaryota > Metazoa > Chordata > Actinopteri > Syngnathiformes > Syngnathidae > Corythoichthys > Corythoichthys intestinalis. The sequence goes on from NC_080416.1 coordinate 31,927,555, forward strand.
GGCTGACTATTACTAAATGAAACTCGGCCCCCTATGAAGTGTCAGGTCAATAGTTTTGAAGTCTATGTTTGAGCAATGTATTACGGTATTCAACGGGCTAAACTCCATCCAAAATGCACATTTTGTGTGAATAAATCAGTAGTCTATTACAATTCAATGACTACAGTAGACCCAGATATTTTCGCAATGTCAATATATTTGTATTAAAACAAAGATAACTTTAGGATGCAGCAACAGAAAAGCGATACACAAAAGAAACAACAAATTCAATACTTACAGTGTGTGTGAGTTTGGCAACAACATAAATAGGCATTCTCTTTTGGAGTTATTTTTATACAAGGAAAAAAAAATTGTATTTGGTAACGGTGGGGTGGAAATTGTGTTTAAATACAGAGATTTAAGCATGAGCTCATCAACAATGTTCACACCCGTGTCATTAAAAATGGAAGAGTATATTAAATTTGGCACTTTTTAAAAGCTTCCCTGTATTCACACAAACCTTCATACATCTTATTCATGTCTGTATGAATCAACCCTTATATTGTGGAGTTTTTATTAATCACGTGAAAAAACTATTGATACACACATGACATATCCACGGTCTCATGCACTTGTTGTTTAGTTTTCTCAGGGCAATTTACAGAGACTCAGGTTACCCGCCTATTGAAACGTAATCACCGATGGGGAAAATGAACCTTTTATCAGACTCTTTCGAAATCTCAAACTTACTACTGTGTCCCTCTTAATCAGGCGGGTGTGTTGAAAGCCCCTTGAGCAGTGTTGGCAGCGACGTTGGCAGCAGCGTTGGCAGCAGCTTGGCGGACGGCCTGATTAGACATGACTCCGGTGGCGAACTCCGCCTGGGCCTTTTGAAAACTGGCATCGGTTTGTCTGTAGAGACCGTGGACCTGAACGGGGAAAGACGATACGTTATTTGGCTACATTTTTTGGATGGCAACAACTTACTTTGTTATTTATTCCTTGTTCTAAATTAAGTAACAAGCATAGTCCCAACATTGTACAAAGAGGGTTTCCATGGGAGTCTTCAGTTGAACGGTTTCAACTTTTTCAACTCACCGTAGAAGCAAAACCCTTAAACATAATTTAGGTCCGTTCATAACAAGGGCGTTGGTGTGGTGTCAACATTCGTAAGGACAATTTAACAACATAACCTGCATGTACACTTTTTGCTGGAGACGAGAAATCAATAAGCCCAAACAGTTTTAATGTTTCACATTGAGAGTATGACACTCCAATTGTGATCATTCAACATACCTCATTTATTATGACAATGCAGCGAACAGGAAGGGGTTATGGGTGAACAGAAAAAAAAAAACAAGAAAGAAAAGCAACAAGAAACACATTGAACGTCTACACTAATACAATGGGGCAAATAAGTATTTAGTCAACCACTAATTGTGCAAGTTCTCCCACTTGAAAATATTAGAGGCCTGTAATTGTCAACATGGGTAAACCTCAACCATGAGAGACAGAATGTGCAAAAAAATAAACAGAAAATCACATTGTTTGATTTTTAAAGAATTTATTTGCAAATCATGGTGGAAAATAAGTATTTGGTCAACACCAAAAGTTCATCTCAATACTTTGTTATGTACCCTTTGTTGACAATAACGGAGGCCAAACGTTTTCTGTAACTCTTCACAAGCTTTTCACCCACTGTTGCTGGTATTTTGGTCCATTCCTCCATGCAGATCTCCTCTAGAGCAGTGATGTTTTGGGGCTGTCGTTGGGCAACACGGACTTTCAACTCCCTCCACAGATTTTCTATGGGGCTGAGATCTGGAGACTAGCTAGGCTGCTCCAGGACCTTGAAATGCTTCTTATGAAACCACTCCTTTGTTGCCCTGGCTGTGTGTTTGGGATCATTGTTATGCTGAAAGACCCGGCCACGTCTCATCTTCAATGCCCTTGCTGATGGAAGGAGATTCTCACTCAAAATCTCTCAATACATGGCCCCATTCATTCGTTCCTTTACACAGATCAGTCGTCCTGGTCCCTTTGCAGAAAAACAACCCAAAAGCATGATGTTTCCACCCCCATGCTTCACAGTGGGTATGGTGTTCTTCGGATGCAATTCCGTATTCTTTCTCCTCCAAACACGAGAACCTGCGTTTCTACCAAAAAGTTCTATTTTGGTTTCATCTGACCATAACACATTCTCCCAGTCCTCTTCTGGATCATCCAAATGCTCTCTAGCGAACCGCAGACGGGCCTGGACGTGTACTTTCTTCAGCAGGGGGACACGTCTGGCAGTGCAGGATTTGAGTCCCTGGCGGCGCATTGTGTTACTGATAGTAGCCTTTGTTACTGTGGTCCCAGCTCTCTGTAGGTCATTCACTAGGTCCCCCTGTGTGGTTCTGGGATTTTTGCTCACCGTTCTTGTTATCATTTTGACGCCACGGGGTGAGATCTTGCATGGAGCCCCAGATCGAGGGAGATTATCAGTGGTCTTGTATGTCTTCCATTTTCTAATAACTTCTCCCACAGTTGATTTCTTTACACCAAGCGTTTTACCTATTGCAGATTCAGTCTTCCCAGCCTGGTGCAGGTCTACAATTTTGTCTCTGGTGTCCTTCAACAGCTCTTTTAGTCTTGGCCATAGTGGAGTTTGGAGTGTGATTGACTGAGGTTGTGGGCAGGTGTCTGTCATACCGATAATGAGTTAAAGCAGGTGCCATTAACACAGGTAACGAGTGGAGCCTCGTTAGACCTCTTTGACAGCCAGAAATCTTGCTTGTTTGTAGATGATTAAATACTTATTTTCCACTCCAATTTGGAAATAAATTCTTTAAAAATCAAACAATGTGATTTTCTGTGTTTTTTTTCTCCACCTTCTGTCTCTCATGGTTGAGGTTTACCCATGTTGACAATTACAGGCCTCTCTAACATTTTCAATTGTTGGTTGACCAAATACTTATTTGCCCCACTGTATGTAAGGTGCAACTTTTATTGCGGAAAATACAGTACGCATTCTTTACAGTATCGTATAGTATTTTTGTCCTCTTGTAACCTGAAATTTCTTTCTTAAATAGAGGCAATATTTTCCCATTTAAATGTGTCGTAACTACACATGTGCCAATTAGCGGTTTCAAGGTATACTGTGGTATGAAAGCGTCAAGTTTTCAAAACCGTAAAAATTTTCTGTCATACCGTCCCTAAGGTATGAGCTATTTCTTTGTCCCAAAAACGCATGCAGAAATCCCTTGCTTGCAGCTGCAAGGCTCAACCCTCCCCCACTGGTTGCTGCTCAGTAGTGTCAGTGAGTCAGCAGCTGGGCTGCACTATGGCTGGAGGAGGTGAAACTCCAGAACTTTTTCCCCCATCGAAGAAAACAAAATCACCGGGATGGGAACACTACAGAAAAGTCACAGACGGCCTAGCTTAGAGGAGGAGGGCCAAAACCGACATGTAAAACATGTTTACGGAGGGTGGCCGCCGAGAAGGCAGTACCTCCAATGTGATTTTGCATTTATCCAAAATTAAAGGTTATTTTAATGCTTTACTACTAATTAGGTTAACGCTAGTGTGTTTAGTAAATCTAGCGGTGGTAAAACATGTTTTTTTCTCTCTGGCAATTGTCTGTGTTGCGAAAGTGTGTGTATAATGTTACCATGATAGGAGACATACACGTGCTTTTTATGCAAAAATAATTCAATTATTTTTGTTCTGATGGTAACAATGTTGAGCTGTGGCTGTGGGTTTAGGCTCACCTAAAGGACTAAGTTTATTTTAATTTTATATAGAATAAAAAAATATATATATATATATACATATATATATATATATATATATTTTTTTTTTTTAAACAGCATTATACAGGGTGGGGCAGAACAACTTACTTATTTAAATTTGGCGCCCTGAAGCGATGGTTGCTCTGAGGATGGTGGGGATGGATTTATTTGGGAGGGTGGGGCTTAAAGTTTGGTTCTTAATGTGCGTTATTTGTGTTTATTTTTCAGGAACCCCAGTGAACATCATGGAGTGGACGAAGTTGGAACGTGCTTTCGCTGTTGAGGCATTTTGTTCAAGCGGTCGCCCAAGTGTCGCAACGCAACGTGCATTCTGTAGACATTTCAATATTACTTCCTGTGGTTGCCACTGCCTCATCCTGTACCTATGTTCCAATTTGCTAATGTTTTGAAAAATAAAAATCCTGCTCAATGGAAAAAACGTTCTTTTTTTCCATCTTTTTTTGTTTTAAAACAGATTTCTCAAAGTAACACATTTTAGAGCTGTAATACCGTGAAACCGGGATATTTTATCATATCGTCAGAATATCATACCAGCATATGCCTTGTCGTAACCTGAAAATAATGTTTGTAGAAATATCCATAAGTCGAGGTACCACTGTACAACAAAATTAGAGGAGGCTCAACCAGCTTTCAGTAATTTTAGCCATTTTCAAAGAGGATAAAGAATATATGCTCTAATTATGGTTGTATGTGTTGGTGTTAAAATCTAAGTTTAATGAAAACACCATACCAAATGTGTTGTCATTATGCTATTGGGCTCGTCTTTAGTCGGTTATTTGGTTTTGCAGTATACCTCAAATAGGAGGTCCAATGAACAACATGTAGAAGGCTCTTGGCCTAATCTGTTTACTATCTGTTTCTTGTTCAATGCCGCTTATTGTAGTTCGCTCAGATTCATTTTTTGCTTGTACCTCAAGGCTAAGAAATGAGCTGAGCACTGGCTTGTGTAGGTCAACTAACGTTTTAAAACTAAAGGTAAGAGCAGTGATGAATGGGCTGACTTGAACGCCCTTTATCAAGGCAAATTTCTCAAAGAATGTAAAAATAAAGATATTTAAAAGGATGGAACATATTTATGCAACAATTTCATTTTTAGTTAATTGAATAAATCTTAAGAGAAATTCCAGACAAACACTGAGCTCGCTGTTCAATGCAAAAACATATGCCATATGTATATTCTTCTAATTCTTACCTTCTTCAGCATGAACACCCCAATGGTGGTCTGGGCAGTAAAGAGTATGGCGTTTAACATCGTGATCACACCGACAGCGACGTTTCGTTTGAGAGCGGTCAAGCTCACGATCCATCCACTGAGAAAGAGCGAGAAGACTTAGCGAGATAATGAATGACGCCGGGAATAAACATTTACAAGAAACCGTGTTTGTTTTGATTTAGGACGGTCACTAAACACACACCTGAAACCCCATCCAGGGATGCCAATAGTCATAATGACATAAACAACCACTTGGGCGAAGAAAACAAAGAAGAAGATGAAGAAGTTGAAGGAGCTGTCACTCCTGGAGGGAACAAAGATATTTATTAAATGTTTATTAAAAGTAATAATACACAAATCTACATACATGCAGTGCCCTCCATAATTTAGCTTCTAATATTTTTTTTTCTAAATAATATGGGACCTTAATGGAAAAAAAAAAAAAAAAAAAAGAGAAAAATCCAACCTTCAATACAAGTGCATTTATTCAGTGGGGAAAAAATCCCACATAAAGAAATAATTATTTGACATCAAATAATGTGTGTTAGGACACCCTAACAAGGTTCTCAGGGCCTTTGGAAGTGAAACACCCCCACAGCATCACTGACCCACCCCCATACTTCACAGTGGGTATGAGGTGCTGTCTACACGCCAACAAGCTGTTTGGGAGGCATGCACGGAGAAAACCTTTCCTCACTCACAATCATAAACGCAAACGTCTGGAGTTCGCCAAGCGGTATTGGGGCTTCAACTGGGACTGTGTGCTTTGGTCAGATGAGACAAGATTGAGCTTTTTGGCAACAAACACTCTACGTGGGTCTGGCGTGCCACGAAAGATGCGCATGCTGAAAAGCACCTCATACCCACTGTGAAGTATGGGGGTGGGTCAGTGATGCTGTGGGGCTGTTTCGTTTCCAAACCGTTTGTCCCTGATAGGAAATGAATGGAAATTGTGTACGAAGGAGATGTTTTCAGGGCTAAACCTAATAATTCTCTCCGAAAATGATGTGCCTGGTGCCAAATTCACTGGCAAAGATGTGGAAGAACATAAAAATGTTCAGTTAAAGAGATGGCTTGAGTGTCGAAGGCTGAAAAAGACGAAAAAAACCGAGCCGACCTAAGCATAGCTTTAGCTTTTTTATCGACGCGACTGACAATGACATTCTCCTGTTTCAACAAGCTATCCTTTACCATCAGCCCTGTCTTTCTTATATATCCTCTGGTTGTCCTATGTCTCTTACCATTCTTGGGGGTAATTTAGTTAGCTTTGTGTAGCGATCGCAAATGCTACGCAGTGACAGCCAACGAACACTTTAAATTTTTTCATTGATAACACATCTTAATTCTATAATTTATTTATATTTCCCCCTTACTAAAGTTTTTTTTTTTTATATATATGTATATAACAGAAACGGTAACAGTGGCAGTCAGATACCATTGTAATTCTTTTCAGGTCATTCATTGTCGGACAAAAGCAGTACGGTACAACGTTACGCTAAAAAAATAAGTTAAATATATAAAAATGGCTTACCTCTTTGTCCTCTGAAAGACCATGCCAACCCAACATGTTTTACGCATATGAAATGTGAATGGATTCACCGAGCTGGTGTTAAAGTCCGTGCAAGTTGATTCAGTCTTCACATTTTTTCCTCCCGAGTTTTTGGTTTCCGGAAACGTATGAAGAAAACATCCTTCATGTGTCGTAATGTCTAGAGTGTTTCTACAAGTTCCAAAAAAGCAATGCGTGATTGGCAAGTTCGTTTTTGAAAGATTACTGGGGAAAAGTAGCACAAATTACGTTGGGTCTATGCGAGGGCGGGTCTATAATGTCCCACTTCGGCTTTACTTCCGCTTTATGATGCGACGTCACAGTCTAAAAATAACCTGCGTACGGTACGCCATTGTGACACACATTATTTGATGTCAAATAATTATTTCTTTATGTGGGATTTTTTTTCCCACTGAATAAATGCACTTGTATTGAAGGTTGAATTTTTCTCTTTTTTCCATTAAGGTCCCATATTATTTAGAAAAAAAAATTTTTAGACGCTAAAAAACACATAATTATTATAAATCCAATAATTATGGAGGGCACTGTACGTACATTACACACATAAACACTTAAATTAGTGATTTGCGATCTGGGGAAAATCCTCTATCATGATATAGGCTATTTTATATACGCAGTGCTACACCATATGTTTGTATTTGTTATTCTCCAAGTGGTGAGTGCGCAGTTGAGCATCGATTGTAATATCCCAAGTAACGATGTCAGGCTTTTGTTGTTGTTTTCTAAAGATTTCAATCACAACTGAGCAACTGCGTGCCCTCCCTTCACTCTCGGTCCCGTGTCCAGCGACCCCCGCGACCTTCGAGAGGATAAGTGGTTCAGAACATTAATTTTATGTGAATGTAATGTTTGAAAACATCACTTTAACTGGCTATACTGTGACCAGTAAGTGCACAAGGGCTGCAGGCGTGTACAATATTATTCTGCCTAAGATATCACGATACTGGCTACATGAGATCCTCATGATATGTCATTTTGACAATCTATTGTACATCACTAACTTAAATAGCTCAGTTCCGTTATCCTGTATTTTGACTGACAATTCAATTACATTCATTCCCTTAAGGCAGAAGTGAGCACCTGAAGGCTTTGTAAGCAGGCCGATACCAGCAGACGAAGGAACATGGCGTAAAGAGAAGAGCCCATAGGATGGCGAGACCCAGTCCGACACCAACTGTCGTGTCGATGCAGAACATTGCCAGTGAAGAGATAAGATTGAAGAGCAGAGTTCCAGTGCCGACTGCACATGGACAAAAAAAAAACAAAACAAAAAAGTAACAAATCAGCATAAGCCAAACTGGACCGTGATACACCAAACCACGAAAGCATTGTTTTCTTACGATGTTAGGAGTTTTTGGAGGTGTTTTAGGCAAAAACAACGGATACATCTTCAATTGTAGTAAAATGATCAGAAACTTACACAACCAAAAGTAGTACATGAGGGTGACCGTGCGCTGGAAGCGCTGGCTAATCTCCACATTTATGTCCTGGTAGAAGCAGGGGCCAACAGGACAGAATGATGGGAGGGGAGGCCAGTTATTTTGTCGCGCTGAAAAGAAAAAAAAAAAAAATGAAACAAACACTCATTTTCCAAAGGAGATGTAGCAGTTTTCAGATTTTCACACAGGCTTAATGAGTTCATACCTATGAGATACATTTCTCAATTTCATGTTCGGAGACGAAAAGGACAAAGTAAAGATGATAAACTCATTCCATTTCACAGTAGAATGAGGAAAACAGCTTGTTTTTCTGTTTAGTAGTTGTTTTGTAGAAAGAATTCCTGACCAATGTATCAATAATTGTTGTATCGCCATGTCGTGAGGTCGTCGTTACCATGAGCGTTTTATTGCAAATCGTATCGTGAGGTACTCCTAAGTTCCCACCCGTAGTTACTGCAATATAGCACTAAAACATCAATAATTCAATCTTTGCCTTACAAGCTCCTGGCCCCAAGCTGTGAGACTGCAGCTCCCGCTCTCTCTGCTCCAGCTCTCGAGCTTTCCTCTCGAGCTCCTCTTGCTTTTTCATCAGCTCTGTTGTGGTAGCATTAACTGCACTCTGTCAGATATCACACATAATACAAATAGTCACCATCATTTTTTAAAGAGGATTTTAAAAGATGTTGCAGTGGAAGTCTTGTCTGTGCTACCTGAGAATTATGAGTGTTATAGGAGCCATAGTTACGGGGCTCTGTTGGTGTTGTCCGGCTGGGTGGGGTCTTTGCTGAGACAGGTGGAGCAGAGGGAGAAGTGGCTTCATATGGAGGTGGGGGCTAAAATACAAAATGATAGAAATTATATTACTTCGATGCAAATCTGCTGACCGTCAAAACTTCTGAATTACTTTGTTAGTCAATATCAGACAACAACAGCTGTTGTGTACTCTATGAATAGCAATATAAACACATCCTGATGGGTGATTCTCATGAAAGCTGTGCAACACGGTAATGAAGGACAAAGCTAGCTTAAAATAGCAGAATGCTATGATGACTCATGCATTTTTTTCATCAAGCTTGAACTCCCTCATATTTTATTTACGGTACAGTAAAATATGTCATTGATTAATGTCTAAAAACATGTAATATTACACATTATGGTCATGATTACCATTGGTAGGGTAGTAGGTACATGAGAAAGTAAATACAGTGATCACCCGTTCTTCGCCGTTAATGGGACCCCCCCTCCCACGAAATGAGGCAGAGCTTATTTGCATTAAAAATATACATGTATACACAATGAGCAGAAGTATTTGCACCCCTTGTGATTTTGCAAGTTCACTCACTTAGAAAATAGGTATAGGTCAAAAGAGGCGACAAAATTAAAAACAAATAAAAAATCTGGAACTCACATTGTAGTATTTTCCAATAACTTATTACTAATTTACTGTGGTTCTTAAGTATTTACATGCCAGAAAATCAGCAATTATTACAGTGGTATGAAAAAGTATCTGAACCTTTTGGAATTTCTCACATATCTGCATAAGAACACCATCGAATGTGCTCTGATCTTTGTCAAAATCACACAGATGTAAAAAACAGTGTCTGCTTAAACTAAAACCACCCAAACATGTAAAGGTTTTGAGTGAACCCTCTGCTTAAAGAGACTTAAAGAGCTATTGAAAACAATTTTTCCAAACAATTTAAGTCAGGTGTGTGGCCAATCACCGATGAGTGGTTTAAAACTGCCCTGCCCACTATAAAACACACACCTGGTAAGAATTGTCTTGATGAGAAGCACTGTCTGATGACCATCACCGCTCCGTCAAAAGAGCTGTCTGAAGACTGAAGAGGATTGTTGATTTGTATAAAGCTGGGAAAGGATACAAAACCGTCTTTAAAAGTCTGGATGTTCATCAATTGACAGTCGGAGACCTCGACAAATGGAGAGAGTTTGGCACTGTTGCTTCTCTCCCAAGGAGTGGCCGTCCACAAAAGATGATGCCAAGAGTTCAGCGCAGAATACTCAGAGAAGTAAAAAAGAACCCTAGCGTGTCTGTTCAAGACTTACAGAAATCACTGGCACAGTCCAATATCTCTGTGTACACATAAACTATATGTAAAACTATGGCCAAGAATGGTGTTCAAAGGAGGACTCAACGGAAGAAGCCACTGCTGTCTAAAAAAACATTGTTGCCCGTTTAATGTTTGCAAAAAGGCACTTGGACACTCCACAGAAGTTTTGGCAAAATATTTTGTGTACTGATGAAACCAAAGTTAAATTGTTTGGGAATAACAAACAACGTCATGTATGGAGGAAAAATGAAACAGCTCACCAACATCAACACCTCATCCCCACCGTGAAGCATGGTGGAGGGAGCATCATGATTTGGGGCTGTTTTCCTGCTTCAGGGCCTGGACAACTTGCAATCATTAATGGAAGAATGAGTTCAAAAGTTTATCAAGATGTTTTGCAGGAAAGTCTGAGGCCGTCTGTCAGACAGTTGAAGCTAAAAAGAGGATAGATGCTGCAACAAGACAATGATCGAAAACACACAAGTGAATCTACTTCAGAATGGTTTCAGAAAAACAAAATACTCTTTCTGGAGTGGCCAAGTCAAAGTCCAGACTAGAACTCCATTGAGATGCTGTGGCATGACCTAAAGACAGCGATTCATGCCAGACATCCCAAGAATCTAACTGAACTACAGCAGTTTTGTAGAGAAGAATGGGCCAAGATTAGTCCTGATGGATGTGCCAGACTGATCTGCAGCTACAGGAAGCGTCTGGTTGAAGTTATTATGTGATGTGATGGTTCACTTACTTATTTTTCCCCACTTCTGTCATTGTTTGCATACCATCCTAATTAAAATATAAAAACTTGTTTAGGTGGTTTTAGTTCAAGCAGACACTTTTTTTTATCTGTGATTTTGACAGATCTGATCACATTTGATGGTGATTTTATGCAGAAATGTGAGAAATTTCAGGTTCAGATACTTTTTCATACTTATTTCGTATACGTATCATTCTTACATGAACAAAATAAGTACAAATGTACAAATAAGTACAAATAAGTACAAATAAGTACAAATACTTACTAGTACATTATGCACAGTGAAATGGAATATATTTTAAAGATAACACACACATTGACTTTTTTTATATTATAAGAAAATAAGTAGCCTAACATAGGTAAATGAATAAATATAAGTCCAAAGAGCACATAAACTATACTGCCAATGTATCACATTTGAGACAAGCATTTCTGGACCTCATTGCAGTAAAAAAAAGTTTTAAAACCTTATTGTGTTCAATCTCACTTTCGTTATATTTTTTTTACCACGAGAACTGCAGTCATTTATAATACAAATTAGAGAACACATATACTGTATACAAATTCATTTTTTTTAAATGGTCAAACATTTTTTTAATTACTTTTATGGACAACAAAGTTTTTAAATTGAAAAAAAAAAAAAATTATGTTCAATATTTCTGAGGTCAGGCATTATAGGGTTTAACAAGATGTTCTGAACCTCCCCATTAGAGAAAATTGAAATAAGTCTGTTCAGCTCGTTCCTTTCTCTTAAAGATCTTATCAATTTTCCATTCCATTGCCCTTTTTTTGCATCGCATTAATTCAACAAGCTTGTTCCTTTTTTTTTGTTTTGTTTTTTTGTCCCAGAAAACGTGCATGTGAACCGATCAGAGCTTCCTATCCATGCTGATCACACGTCAGTATGTCAGCCAATTGAACGGATAACTGCAATTGAACGGATAACTGGAGTCCAGGCCAAGGAGGGTGATTAGCTGAGCACATGCACACATCGACGCGACTCGTCAGACTCTGATATATGCTGCAGCTATGGATCTCCGTGCTGCCTGTGGAATAAATAATGAAGGAATCTGACCTTTTAGCTCGACTGCCGGAATCACGCCAGCCGAACTGCAGGGCCCGTGCTGGCGCAGCTCCAGTGACCAGAGACCCCGACAACCCGGCCAAAAGGCCAAAATCCGCGCGTTCACCTTAGTCTTAACCCTTTGTACTGACTTCATTTTGAAAGCTGGAAAAAGGCTTCAAAACACAAGTTGACAATTTATTCTGAGTCGACAGCAATCATACAGCACAGAGGGACCCAGGTGAGGATCCAAGGTCACCATATCACAAGTCAATAAAAGGTTTCAAGAGGAAAAAATGACCATGCTTAGTTAAACATTCAGTCTTTTGAAGGCTCTCGCTGAGCGGGCCGTGGGCAGGAAGAAGGGTGTGTTCGGGCGTTGTTTAGGACTATTGTCTGTTTGTGGATTGGAAAGGAGGATTCGGGAGTTACTGTTGTAAGGGCAACAAGGGTTGTGGATTTAGCCACCTCAGCGTCAAAGGGGCTCTTGGAGTCTTGTCAGTCGTGTTATCAGTTGGATATCCGGCGTTCTCCGGTGTTCCTTGTGTTGGGACAGGGCGTCCCACCATTTGTTCTGGACTGTTCGGGAGAACTGATTGCAAGAGTTGGTAGTCACTTGCTCAGTCAGTTGCATGACGCACACGTTGGGCTTCGCGTTAAGAAGGCGTCATGTATCTCTAATGCCCTATATACTGCTTGTTTTCCTTAAACTATGGTATAAGTGCTATTTATTTTATATTGGGTGTGTTAGAGTAATAAAAACAGTCGATCGGTAAATACGAGAAGCAATACTATTCCCTGATTGTTTATATTAAGTGTGTTAGAATAATGCAAACGGTTAGACGGTGCCTATGAGAAAAGGTCTTATCAGTGACGCCTTATCAGAGGGGGCAGAGCTTCATTTAGTAATAGCCGAAGACGGCACACGCTCATGTCGGATTTAAGCTTAGATGTACCGTATTTTACGGACAATAAGTCCCTGGTTTTTTTTTTTTTCATAGTTTGGCTGGGGGTGCGACTTATACTCAAGAGCGACTTGTGTGTGAAATTATTAACATATTATGATATCATTTCACATGTTATTTTGGTGTTTTGGAGTGACACTGATGGTTTGGTAAACTTGTTAGCATGTTCTTTATGCTATGGTTATCTGAATAACTTAAGAGCTATGGCCACGTTCGCGTTCTGCCTTTGGCAATGTGTGTTCAATTGTATTATTGACTTTTTTATAGTGAAATGCATGCTTTTAGTTTGTGGCGCTTTCAGCCCACGTGGGGGTGCACTTGCACTTGTTTAGGTGAAGAAGAGCGCTCTCACGCCAGAAGAAGACCGACAGCTACGTAGCTCTGAGTGAGTGGGCGAGTTAGCGAGAGAGAAACACTGCTGCGAACCTACGTTCATTGTTTATGCTTGTAAAATATCTCTACAGGGGCAATGCCTGCGTGTATCATCTTTTCTGTTGTTGTTGTGTGTTTTCCACCCGCGACCGGACACTTAGAGCCACTTGTGTGGTTGTTTGAACGATGCGCTAATGCTAGCGAATGCATGCTAACCGATTGTGTCATGTCATTGCTGTAAAAGCACCTAATTATCATTTATTTACGTCGATGCGAACCTGTTTGGTATCGAGGACGAAATTGACTCAGCAAATTATACGGACGTCCAGCATCGTCATTTGGGAGTTTAGCCCGCTGAATAGCCAGGACCAAGCCGTAGCGTCCTGGTGAGGACAGTGTATTCGCATTTCGTTGTTCATGCACTGTACACAGTACAAGTATTCAGCATGTTGTTCTCTATTGTATTTTTATATTAAATTGCCTTTCAAGATGATTTCTGTTCTATGCGTTGGATTTGATTACTGATGCACGATAATTATTGGTCCGATAATTATCGGTCCGATAATAGGAATTATGACGTCATCCCGATAATTCCAATAACATTTATAATAGGACCGATAATATGTACTGTTCTGGCTTTACAGTTTACACACTTGTATGGGAAATCAGTTGACCATTTGTGGGGCATTGCTCCCACCTGCAGGTCAGAATAATTCACTGCATCTATTTTTTGTTACAGTAGTTTGGTTCAGTCACTTACTTACACATTGCGGTGTCTAGCGCCAGCATTGACAGTAGAGCTGGGAATATTTGGGCACCTAACGATTCGATTACGATTAAGATTCAGAGGCTCCGATTCGATTATAAAACGATTATTGATGCACCCCCCTCCTTTTTTTTTTTTTTTTTTTTTTTTAAAATGTTTTGTACATTAGTTCCAAAATTGTTTAAAAATACTCTCAGTCTAAACCAAACAACTATTTCAGTATCAAGTTAACATATAGCAGTAAACAAATATACAAAAATAACAGTAAATAAAAAACTCCAGTCCCCATTCTGTATCAGCAGCTTTAAACTACATTCAATTAATTTAATGTTGTGAAACAACCGTTAAAGTTGTTAAAATTGCTCCCGTTATTCCATAATTTCCCTTTTGTCTACTTTCGACATGTGAAAGTTTAAAAACCATTTTAAAGATAGATTCAAGTCAATATTTTACCGATTTAGGAGTATTTTAGATAAAAAGTTAATCAGGTTTGCTTGGAAGGTTCGCTACAACAGCCTTGCAGGGAAGTGTACTGCTTTAAGATGGCGGCCGTTTGCTAACGCCCGCATCTAGCTTTTTGTAGATGTGCTGCAAAGTAGGGCTGTCCCAAACGACTAATTTTCTCCTGATTAGTCAGCCGACTATTTTTACGATTAGTCGACTAATCTAATAATTACTAATTTAGCAATGAAATTTTTGTTGACGCTTATCAATTCACAAAAAACATATTGGAACACTTAAATTATTTATTAAAGTACAAATAAACACGTAAATAACAATAATAAATCACAAATAAACAATGAGTTCAAATGCTGATAGAATTAACTAGTGTAGCATCCCGATTGAAAAGATGGTCTCTTAAACTGATAGTTTACAACTTTTATTCCATCCTTGATGTAATCACACTGTAAAAGCTACGGTGCACACAAATAAAACAACACAATTAGAAATTAACGCAAACTTTTCACCTTTTTCCTTTTAAACCATATTTATATATCAATGAATTGCCTATATGAATTGCCTTTACCTTAATTTATTACCTTATCATTGACAAATCTCTCCCTTAAGTGCAATCACTGTATATACTGTATATATTTATGACCTTTTAACCTTATATAATTTTCTATACCATAAAATAAACCATAACATGAAATAAACCTTTCAGTTAGCATTAAGAACAATACTAATAGCACTTATAGGCCCATTGTCAATGAAACATTATTATTTAGTAAGGCGACAGCACCCTCTGGTGTACAAAAAATGAAAAAAAAAATTACAAACTGGGTTACGGCGCTTGAGGTGTTTATTCACGGCCTACGTGCAGCCAAGCTTGGCATTGAAGAGACAGGACGGAAGAGTGTACGCTCCTTTGTTTCTTTGAAATAAGTCAATGTTTTGGACACTCTGGTGCGCTTTTTTGGCTTTGTGCCGCTTTCCCCGCTTGCATACAGAGCATCTGACATTCTGAACTTTCCACGCATATATTTTTTTAACCCTTCATTAACCGTCGACGGGATAGTGTGCTCGTCGACGGATTTACGTCATCGATGACGTCGACTATGTCGACTAGTCGGGACAGCTCTACTGCAAAGGCTACCGAATCTTTATTGCATCTAGTCCTATATAAATGATATCTACCGTAACATTATGTGGATGTACTTTGTAGCAGCTTTTCGGCAGCAGTCAGGTATGTTGTGTTTTTTTTTTTATCTCGTGGCATGAGTTGAGCTAGAGCCGTGAGTTGAGCATTGGCATTACCCGAGGGGCCGGGTAATGAGAAGCATGATGTTTAGCTACTCTCGCTCCGTTCCTCATTCCGAAGATCGCGCGGCGCGCTGAGTGTGTTGTACTTCCGCTTTACTTGGCATATTTCAATAATGGGAATTTGGATGTTTGTGAATCGTTCTCGAATCTTCCACGGCCGAATCGCGAATAATCTAAGAATCAGAAATTTTGCACACCTCTAATTGACAGTCGTGAATGCTTTCTGTTACGTTTCCGCCTCAGAAATATATGTAAGTATTTTATGTTTATTATAACATATGGATGTGCAATATATGTTTACTTCTGTGGTGAAGGGTCATATGTATAGAACTTCATAAGTTGTGTTATAGAAGCCAGCCAATGCTTTAGTAGCTCAAGCTAGTGTGCAATGCTATACATATAATAGTTGTGTATATAAGTGTATTTTGCAGTTTGTTGGATATTGAGTATTGAATATGTGTATTTTTCTGTTGTACTTTCACAATAT
This sequence comes from Corythoichthys intestinalis, assembly GCF_030265065.1. Taxonomy (NCBI): domain Eukaryota; kingdom Metazoa; phylum Chordata; class Actinopteri; order Syngnathiformes; family Syngnathidae; genus Corythoichthys; species Corythoichthys intestinalis. The sequence continues at coordinate 31,943,796 of NC_080416.1, forward strand.
TAAGACGAGTGTCTTCCCATAAAAGCAAGCAAAGACCAAGCCTCGTGGTTTATGGAAGTGCATTCATTCTTGGCTGGCTGTCGGGCAGTGCAGAAGTGAAACGCACTGTTTTGTTCATGTCATTATAAAAAATCTGGTGAGATCAAGGGCAAATCTATGTTGAATCCACCACTAGTTGTTTTTGGTTTTTTTTCTCTTCGTTGGGCATTTTATGGCTGGTGTGACTTAAACTCAGGTGCGACTTGTAGTCTGAAAAATACGGTACTCACGATTGGATTTAACTGCGAAAGTTGTACCGCATACAAACAGGAATGATTGTCTAAGGATTTATTTGTTCGGGGATTTAAGGTAAATATTATATTTTTCGTACCATGCACGCGAGATTGAAGCATTTATTCGCAGGAATTATCGAGACTGTTTTACGTCCATATCTATGAAGAATTCGGGGATTTAAGCATTTATTCACAAGAATATGAAGTTTTTGAAAATAGGCCCCCTACGAATCGGCCCCGTTTCCCGTGTCATGTCAATAGGTTATGAAGTCTATGCTTGTTGTCAACACTTGTGTATGTAAATCTGACGTTCGTAGATTGTTTTCCTCTTGGAGATGCCTTTGTGGTAGCCAGGCAGGTTGTTTTCATCATGGGGTTTTGACTGTTGCTGTCATATTTTCGGGTTGAAAGCACAGTTCCTGCGCCGAATCTCTTACCCACTTTCACCCCTGGACAGCCCTAATACTATTTCAGGTTTTTATGAATATACCCCTAAAAATCTTCAAAGACATAGTTTAGGTTAGCTTCATGAGAATCACCCAGTTAAGAGTATGATGGTCCCCTTTAATTTTGTAATCAAATGCTTAAATTGCCATACCTCAGCCGTGCCCTCAAATGGGTTGTACAGGTCCAGTGTGGCATAACCACTATTGCTGCTGTGTTGGGTCACTGCTGGGTCCTGACAACAAAAATGGCTTCATTAGAAGCAGTCATTTTCACGTTGCTGTGTTTATTGCTATTAGCTAAAATAAGCTACAAGTGGGCCCAAGCTTGAGAACACACTGTCCAGAAAGGAAACCCCACATGGCGGTGTCACATGAGCGACAACACGCCAGCTATTTACTCGCAATCCACATTTAGTGCCAGGGTTTTAATGTTACTCATTTAGAGTGTACTAAATGACTTTTTTTTTTTGACAAATGTCACTCACCTGGAAAGGGTTGTGGTCGTCCATTGGCTCCGGAAAGCTGGTGTATTTTGACATAATCGCAAAAAACGCTGGGAAATCACCGCCACTTGCTGCTGCTAATGTAAACGTCAGTGATGTACAGCAATACAGTTCGCTTCTCCCAACGTAAGAAACAGGCCATGCAGGCTAGCTAGCCTTTCATTCTTGCTGCAATTTAAATGTAAAGCCACACACGGACAGTTAGGTTAAATTTTCGAGTATTTTCGTCTTTCGGTCAGCAGGATGTAACCGCTACTTTCGCTGCAGGAGAGCAAAATCCAATACAGGAAGTCATGAGCTAGAGTCATGGTCATGTGACCACTGCGGCGCAAAGAAACAAATCTGACACACAAAGCAGAAGCAAGTCGTAATGATTAACTCTTTAGCTGCCATTGACGGCACTAGACGTCCAATCCATTTTGACGGGTAGAGGTTGGCGGCGAGTAAATGATCCTTGCTGCCAGCCAGGGGCGTCATTAAGATTTAAGAACAGAGGGGGCTCAGCCCCCAGCCAGGAGTATGTCTGAGACCCCCAATTTGGCCAAATTTCAAAATGTCCAATATCAGGGGTGCCCAAGTGCAGTCCTCGAGAGCCCCTATCCAGCTTGTTTTCCATTTCTCCCTCCTCCAACACACCTGACTCAAATAATCAGGATCATTATCAGGCTCCTGCAGAGCTTGCTGATTTCATTTGATCATTTGATTCAGGTGTGTTCAAGGAGGGAGACATGGAAAACAAGCTGGATAGGGGCTCTCGAGGACCGGACTTGGGCACCCCTGTCCTATATGCATGTGTGATTCATCATTGGAAAGCTTAAAATCTCAATTTTCTGCGGGAGGAAATTGCTTGAACAGGAAGGCATTTAAAAAAAAAAAAAAAAAGAAGAAAAAAAAAGAAACAGCAAAATCCTAACTTGAGGTATTTGTATTTATTTTGATCTCCATTAGTTGTAACAAGTACATCTACTCTTCCTGGAGTACAAAAAAAATGCATACAGAAAAAAAATAACTATAAATAAAACCAACCCACCCCCTCCCCTCCCTCCCTATCCACAAACACTCACACACACATCTACATATAAATGCACATTTCGTACATAGACATACACATTACATATATCTCTATAAATACCTATATACAACATGCATGTACATGTACAGAAAGGACCCAGTCTTTGTTTTCCTGACGTTCATTGAAATTCTCTGGTTCATGGTGGTTAGTTATTTCAAATTCAGAATTCATTACCAATAAAATGCCTCTATAGAATGAACTTAAATTGTTCTTTACTGTTTGCAGGAATAATTTCACTTGGGAAAGTGTTCCAGTTAAAAACTGCGCTCTGCATGACTGTATTTTTCCATGGTTTGTTTTGACATTAGGTAGTTTGAATCTACCCCCCATGGCATGACGGGTTTCATATTGATGTTCATCAGAGCTTAGATATAACTTTTGGAAAAGTACATTTGGTAATTTAGTTGTAGCAATATTTCTAGTAAAATGAAGCAATGAGGCTGTAAATCTTTCTTTAACTTTTAGCCAAGACAATGTGTTGTGCATCCAGTTTACATTAGTTCTGAGTGGACAGCGAAGCGCACGTCGAGCTGCTCTATTTTGGACAGTTTGTAAGGTCTTTATATGTGTTATAGCAGCACGTGACCAAATCTCAGAGCAGTAATCTAAATGCGACAACACAAGTGTCTTTATCACATCTACTGTCATGTTGAGAGGCAGCATGTGAGAAAATCTTCTTACCATGGAGAGACTTTGACCCATTCTGCGAACTACTGTACAAATATGTTCTGACCATGATAGTTTATTGTCAATCTCAACACCAAGACGTTTTGTCACCTGTACCTGTTCAACACTAATGTTTTTGACAACCAGATGTAGTTTGGGTTCGGTTAACAGCGTATGTTTGGTTCCATAGACAATACTTTTTGTCTTGTCAACATTTAGGACTAGTTTGTTATTCATAACCCAATCAAAAACAGATTAGGTGAGAGCATGAAAGAGCATAATTAAAGACGCCATGATTTTAACGAGATATTATCTCGTACTTACAGTACCTTGTTTCGATCCAAAAACTCACACACAGCTGTGAATGGTCACAGCCGGACTTTGTGGGTATTTTATGGGTGGAACACGGTAATATAACAAGGGTTGCGACGCAGAAGTCACAGACAACAAGAAGTGGTCAAGATTTTCTTTTTCATATATTTACCCTTGTAAATGTTTTTTCCCCCAATTTTTCTGTGTTTGGATCAATTATTTATCAGCTAAAATATCGGGGAAAATGCGACACTAACAAAAAAATACAATTAAGCGATAGTTATGAGGTAGATATCCGTGACTTTTTTTTTTCATTGTGACGTAATTTGTTTAAAATATGCCAGTGTATAATTTTTTGTCGTTTTTTTTAAACTAAATATTAGACACCAATTAATGATTCTAAGCTAAAAATGACAGACATTTCGAATAATCGACTTAATTGCACTTGCAGCCAGTTAAAATGGATTAAAGTTGACTCAACCTCTGTCCTGTGTCCTTGTGTGTATCACATTGAGCATGGAGAAAAGAAAGAAAACCAAAGAACTGTCTGAGGACTTGAGAAGCAAAATTGTGAGAAAGCATAGGACATCTCAAGGCAAGTCCATCTCCAAAGACCTGAATGTTCCTGTGTCTAGCAGTGTCATCAATAAGTGTAAAGCCCATGGCTCTGTGGCTAATCTCCCTGGATGTGGACGGAAAAGAAAAAATGACAAGAGATTTCAACCAAAGATTGTGCGGTTGGTGGATAAAGAGCAGCAGTGTATGACATGACACTATCATGGGCATAAATGAATGTTTATGACAGAAGTCATTATGTCACCAACACTCCACTTTATGTCCAGCTCAGATCTTACACATCCATTCAAAAGTTAGATAATTTACCGGATGACACAAAATGACATCTGTCATAAGTATTCATTAATGCTCATGGCAGTGTCATGTCATATTTATGATGGTCTTATGACAGTCATATGCCGCCACTGTCAAATAAAGTGTTACTAAAGACCACAACTAGCCTACTGATGAAACAACTGGAACAGTCACTGAAGAAATAATTAGCACATAACATAAATGTTGATTGTTGTTTACATCTGTGGCGCTGCAATGCATGCTAGGAGGCATGTCGGACGACAATAGTGTTGACAGTAGGGTGGCCTGGCTCATTGATAGAGTAGTTGCCCCCCAACCCAGAAGTTGTGGGTTCGATTCTCCGCCCTGATGATCTCGCCTGAGTATTCTTGAGCAAGGTATTAAACACCACATTGCTCCTGGTGCTGCGGCACCAATAGGTGGATGGTGATGTGGTGTAATTGCTTTGAGGGCCTTGAAAGGTGGAAAAGTGCTTTTCAAGAATAACATGATTTACCATTATATTGAAAAGATTTTTTTAAATTCACATTTTAAATATACTGTATATCAATGGCACTGGCACGTTTTAAGAAATAATAATAATAATACAAACAAATAAATACATGGTTTGACGGATCCTTATTGGCAAGATTTCACTTGAGCAATTTTAATTCTTCTGTTAAAATACTTATAATTTGAAGGCATACAGCATGTACCTCTCTGTTCTTACAGCAGGTGTCACTCTTTGAGAGCACGAAAGGCAACATGAGCGTTGACAACTGCTGTTCGCTAAATGCCATCTATTGATACATAAGGGTGAAAAAATGAAATCATTATATCTAATGTTAATCTTATATTTTTAGTTTGAAGTGGTGTAACGCAGACATTTTTCTAATATTTTCATTTTCAGAAAAAAGAAAAGACAGTTTTGTGTTGCCAACACAACTATAAACATGGGGTGGGGTTACACAGTTCAGCTCTAGATGGTCACATTAGATTTTGCAGGTCTATCAATCGTAGTCCAACCAGCAAAATTTTATACTTAACCTGTGAGTTGGTCCTAATCCTTATAATCCAAACATTATTCCCTCTACAAGTCACATGGGGTCACATGGGTGAGGGCAGTCATATGATTCAGGCACCTATGGAGTCCATCCTGCGGTGACCTTCTTTCCTCTCGTTGATAATTTCATATAGGGTATCAAATCAAATTTAGTCATATAGCAATTTACAAAAACCTAAGATGTCCTCAAAGTGGTATGTATATGGTACATAATAAATAAAAGTCAGGAAATTACTATACAATAAAATGGAGGAAAGAAAAAAACAAACAAAAATTGCAAAATCTGAACACATTAAAACCAGGCGTGAATTTGGGCTGGTAGAGTCCGGTATGCAGTTCCGGTAAAAGATTCGGGCCCAGAACGGTGCTTTGATACCTAAAATATGATGTCAACTATCAAAACCCCATGTTAAAAAAACCTACCAGGCTGCTACACACGCATCTCCATGAAGAAAACTACTAACGTCAGATTTACATACACAAGTGCTACCAAATAAGACTAATATAGTGCTTGTGTAGCGGAATCCGTTTCCACTAGGGTTGTTCCGATCATGTTTTTTTCCCCCGATCCGATCGTTTTAGTTTGAGTATCTGCCGATCCCGATATTTCCCGATCCGATTGCTTTTTTTTGTGTGCTCCCAATTCAATTCCAATCATTCCCGATAATTTTTCCCGATCATATACATTTTGGCAATGCATTAAGAAAAAAATGAATAAAACTCGGACGAATATATACATTCAACATACAGTACATAAGTACTGTATTTGTTTATTATGACAATAAATCCTCAAGATGGCATTTACATTATTAACATTCTTTCTGTGAGAGGGATCCACGGATAGAAAGACTTGTAATTCTTAAAAGATAAACGTGACTTTGTATATTGTGACTAAATATTGCCATCTAGTGTATTTGTTGAGCTTTCAGTAAATGATACTGTAGCCATTTAACTTCTGCCCAAATGCATGATGGGAAGTGCAACCATGACTGTGTGTCGTGGTACCAATTGATATATCTTTTCTGTGTAGGGAAATAACATAGGGTGTTAAGAAAAAGATCAACTACTACCTTTCTTCCCCACATTGCTTCCCACGATTATTCTAATCATTGGGAGAGTGATTGCAAGGCTCCAAAGGCTGCCCAAAATTCACTCTACTCATTTTACGCTGCCTTTTAGCTCTATATACTGTATGGGTAAAACGGTGCCATAATAGATTGAACGAGACAATGCGTGAGTGGGTCGTGCAGCCCATGCGTTAAATATTGTAACGTGATAAATGTAAAAAATATTCATTCTCGCCGTTAACGCGATAAATTTGATAACCCTACCTTAAGCTTAAACTAAAGACTCTGGAAGAGTGTAACACATTATGTGTGTAACATTAAACACAATTAGAAAACGATTTAATCAAAAAATATATATATATGAAAAAAAGGCATGTCCAATATTTTTTTGCCGATTCCGATACTTTGAAAATGACGTGATCGGGCCCGATCGATCGGGATGCCGATCGATCGGGACATCTCTAGTTTCTACCGATATTTATTACTTATTTACTCCACGGCGTACTGCCCAGTGGCTCTGTCTACGTGTATCTGATGAGTCGCATCAATGTGCGCATGCGCCAGTGGCGGTTCCAGGATTTTTCTGAAACGGGCCAAGGAGGGGCCACGTACAGTCATGTGAAAAAATTGGGACACCCCATCAAATATTCAGTTCTTTAGTAAGAAATGTTCAGATATCAATGTCTTATCTTGTTTTTCTTCATAACTGGAAAAGAAAGTTATTTGATTGCAGATAAGCAACAAAAATTAACATTGTTTTACTCATTAAACCAAATATATCAACAAAAATGGAAATTCTAAATGAGGAAAAAGTTAGGACACCCTACCACTTAATAGCTAGTGTTACCCCCTTTGGCTGAAATAACTTCAGCGAGACACTTTTTGTAGCCATCTACCAGTCTGTGACATCGGTCTGAAGAAAGTTTGCCCCACTCCTCAACACAGAATACTTTCAGCTGTAAGATGTTTGAGTTTTTTTTTGTTGCATGTACAGTCACCTCAAAGCATCTCAATGGGATTAAGACCTGAACTTTGACTCGGCCATTCCAGGACTCTCCATTCCTTCATTTTCAGCAAGCCCTTGGTGGATTTACTCGTATGTTTTGGGTCATCGTGTTGCAAGGTCCAGTTTCGCTTCAGCTCTAATTTTTTCACTGATCATCTCACATGTTCCTCAAGCACCCCCTGATACACGATACAATTCATGTGGATTCTATGATGGTGAGCTGGCCAGGTCCTGCTCCAGGAAAGCATGCACAAACCATGACACTTCCACCCCCATGCTTCACAGTTGCTATTAAGGTTCTTTTCCTGGAATACTGTAATGGGTTCACGCCAAATATGTCCTCTGTTCCGGTGTGCATCTGTCCAAAGAACATTATTCCAGAAGTCCGGGTCTTTGTTTACATTTACTCTGGCAAACGTCATTCTGGCCTTCATGTTCTTCTTGTAGAGCAAAGGTTTATTTCTTGCACACCTCCCATGAAGGTTAAACTTGTGAAATCTCTTTCTGATTGTAGAGGCATGCACTTTCACATCAACAGTAGCAAGAGCCTGCTGTGGGTCCTGTGATGACATTTTAGGGGTTTTGGTGACTTCTATTAGCATCTTGCGGTCTGCTCTCGAGGTGAACTTGGTTGGACGGCCAGAGCTAGGCATGTTGGCAGTTGTTTTGAATGTCCTCCACTTGTAGACTATTTTTCGGACAATGGAATGGCTGATTTTATATTCTTTTGAGATCTTTTGAAATCCTTTACAAGACTCATATGCGTCTACAATCTTCTTTCTGAAGGCCTCAGACAGCTCCTTTGATCTCACCATGGGGGTTTATCTCACTTCAACAGTCAGGGTTACACCAGACTATGGCTAGGTTCATACTACAGGTCTTAATGCGCAAATCCGATTTTTTCGTGTTTTTCCGACTCGAGTCAGGCATTAACTTGACGGTCTGAACGGGACAAGTCGCATAGAAGTGGACCATTTCAAATCCGATCTGGGTCACTTTCGTATGTGATTCAATTCCATTCTGGGCCACATTTTTTCGGAACGTGACTGGCGGTCTGAACTGTCAAGACTCCCAAATTGGAATCCATGCAGCAATTACGTCAACAAAGAACAAGAGGCACGAAGGACGGTAGCCATGTAGGCCTTAGCGCTTAGCTTGAACTCTGCTTTTAAGCACGAAGCGGGCTTGACTACAGTCATAAAAAATAAAATGAAGAAAAGAATAAGCCCTACAATTTTCGATTTTCATTCAGTGCGCCGAATGAGCATTATTTCATTATTGCACACATGGCCGAGTCGGGGCAAACTGACGCAACCACGTCATTTCACGCACACACGTCAAGGCTCGTGTGTGTGTATATGCGTTCTATCAGTCGATATAAACTTTGAATATAAGACTAAACGGGGTTTATTCATGTCTGTTATTTGTGTCCTCTTTTTGGAAATCAAAATATGATCATTGTGGAATGACATACAGCTAGCATGTGTAATTTGTTTTGATGTTTCTGCGCATGCGGGTCTCTTTGCTGAGCGCATCTCGGACTGCGAATTAGTGCGCATGCGTGATACTTGAACGGTCTCAATGGACAAAGGCAGTCTGAATGGGCACGCCAAAAAACAGATATGGCAAAAAATTGGATTTGTGCATTAAGTCCTGTAGTATGAACCTAGCCTAAATGTGAGGTTTAAATAAGGCAAGCCTCCTTCAAAACACTGGGTAATGATGTTCTAATCATGTGCACCTGATGTGATACACCTGTGTATGTTTTTAGCCATTTTAAGTGGGATTGAATTTGGGGGTGTCCTAGATTATTCCTGAAAAGAAATTGCATTTATTTATTTAAAATTACATTTTACAGAAAGTTATAAAGAAATCTTTTCAGTTTTAATTGTTTAGTTCTATTACTTGAATCTCTCAAGATTGTTAAAATTGATAATGAATATCCATATGAACAAATATGTTAGAAAACACAAAGGCTTCCATAGGGTTTCCTAATTTTTTCACATGACTGTACTCTTCAGGTGCCAAGTGTCGCTGCCATCTCTGTTCAGTGTTTGTTTTGGTCAACAATGCAATACATAGATCAATGTTCCCCCTAAGCGGCGCACGTGCGCAATTGCACGCTGCTTGCACATACTCAGATTTATGCTGCGCACAAAATAAAGTTAAACAGTAACGTATTGTAGCATCATAAGGACTTCTCTTGGCGCCGCAGTGACGTGTCAGCGCAACACTCCTGTTGGTGGGTTACTACACTAGGACTGTATATACAGGTAGTCCCCGGGTTACGACTTACGACGTACTCAACTTACATGATTTGGACTTTACGACGCCAGAGTCTTGTCCACCATTTTGTCTCTAGTTGTTTTTTTTTTTTAGTCGCATAAACAGTACCTTATTGTACCTCACAGTATTTTTATTTTTTACTTTACTTTATTAATATTACATGTTCTGCCCTCACTAAACGTGAAGTTGCTCAGCTGTACAGACATCAAACAAGGCAATTGTGCTTTTTGAAGCTTTTTACCTCCTCCACTTTTGACAATTTGTAAAGGTGTAGCACACATTTACACTTGTGTTCAAAACGACACTGTTAGGGAGCGCGAGGAGGAGAGGATCCCGGTGCAGACAAACAGGGCTTGTGATGACCAATGCTTTATTAGCGACACCAAGGACAAAGTGTTGTAGTAGCGTGCCCTGTTCAGGGTGGCTGAGCCGGCGTGAGGCGAGGGAGCTCGGAAGGAGGCAGGCGTGGAATCCGACAAGGGGCGCGCAGAGAACAGGTCCTGGGGCGAGAGAAAAAACAAGTCGTGAGCCGGTGATCAGAGAACGTATCCAAGCAATGCGAGAAACAACTGACGGTGGAACCAGACGAGTTGATCGGGCGACATGGTGGTGCGTCTGCTGGGCTTTTAAAGCTGGCTGATGTAAACCGCTCTCAGCTGTGGCCGCTCCACCCGTCTGACCTGTAATCAGCCAAACTCCCCTCACCTGAGGAAGGCTTCAGGAAGAAGGGGCGGAGGCCCTAACAGACACGCATTTTAACAATAAAACACTTGACACAAAACAATTGTTGTTCAAACATCCATCTACTCTGATCAATATGTAAATTTAGTAGATTAAATTAGCCTAATTTGCCTAACAAAAGTCCAGTACCATGAATGCTACGAATGCTAACGTATTTACAATTCTCATAGCAAATCGCTGACACGTAACTCCACAAACTGTAACTGTAAACTTAATTACAAATGCATACTGAAACAGATATTAGCTGAAACAACTTACAACTTACTTGGTCAGACTTATCCCAGTGGGATGCACAAAAGTAGCACAATTTATTGACATTATTTATTTATTTAGAAGGACATGTAGTTCTTAAAAGATAAATGTTAGTACGAGTTATAATAATTTGAATTAAAAAAAAATCTCTTAGTGTTTTCGTTTTAATACATTTGTTAAAATTCTTTTAACTAGTATAACTCGCCATTGTTGTTGACGTCACAGGGCGGTGACATCACAAGGGTATGCTGCCAGTCTTCCACAGTGTCACTTTTAACTAGATTAATATGTCATCGGTTCTGCCCCTACCAATTTGAACCAGAGTGGAACATTAATGAAAAGGATAGCAAAAGCAAAATGAACACGAAAGACGAGATGAGATGATTAGCAATTATGTGTTAAATTCGCTAGTGACAGCATTCTCCTGCTCTAGTGACGAGAGCAGGAGAGTGTTTGATGACAAAAAATGTTTGCAGATCTTCGTGGTAAACTATTGTATGATCCAGATCTTCACGGTAAACTATTGTATGATCCAATTGATTCCAGATTGAAATAGTTTGCATCCAGAGCTGTCGTGTGCATTCAATATGATTAGGGTATACAGTGAAACAAGTTTGACAAACAACAAAGATTGATTATTTTTGGTGATAGCCTGTACAAAACTGCACACGAGAACGATGATGTAGTTTGCCTTTACCGTGACGTCTAAGGGGCTCCGTGACCGAGAGAATGCCGCCTTACTTTTTGTAACGTAAAAGCAGATGTCCAGATTGTTGATCATCCTGCCGGTATTCTAAGATTATCAGATTTATCAGACGTTGCTCCCAAAGCTTGCTTCCCGGTGAATAAACGACACGGAAAATGAATAAATGTATTAAACTTAGTTTGATTGCTGGGTATTTGTATCATTTTCTGCTCAACAGATTATAATGACGCCTTGTTTTGCACATTAAGATCTAAGAGGCAGAGAAAGGCGAGTGGACACAGGCGTTCAGATTTGTGGCTCAGACCGCGCCGTTTATTGCCATAAGCTTCGGCAACTCCTCCTTCACAACATACAACTGAACATAGGTATCATATAGTAGAAATACAACAAAAATAATATTCATCTCTCAAAAAATAATGTTCACTAAAGAAAAGTGATTCAGTCTGTAATAATGAGGCCCTATTCTCACACAGTTAAACAACAATGCAAAGAGAACTGGCATTCACAAATTCACAATCAAAATATATATGCAAAATACACATTAAACTTACTCAGACTTTGGTCAAACTCTATTTAAACTAGTGTTGTTCCGATCATGTTTTTTTGCTCCCGATCCGATGCCAATCGTTTTAGTTTGAGTATCTTCCGATCCCGATATTTCCCGATCCGATTGCTTTTTTTCTTTGCCCCCAATTCAGTTCCAATCATTCCCGATAATTTTTCCCAATCATATACATTTTGGCAATGCATTAAGAAAAGAATGACTAAAACTCGGACGAATATATACATTCAACATACAGTACATAAGTACTGTATTTGTTTATTATGACAATAAATCCTCAAGATGGCATTTACATTATTAACATTCTTTCTGTGAGAGGGATCCACTGATAGAAAGACAGGTAATTCTTAAAGGATAAATGTGACTTTGTATATTGTGACTAAATATTGCCATCTAGTGTATTTGTTGAGCTTTTAGTAAATGATACTGTAGCCATTTAACTGCCCAAATGCATGATGGGAAATGCAACCATGACTGTGCATAGTGGTACCAATTGATATATCTTCTCTGCGTTGGGAAATAACATAGGGTGTTAAGAAAAAGATCAATTACTACCTTTCTTCCCCAATGGTAGGGAGAGGGATTGTAAGGCTTTAGCCAATTAAAAAAAGGCACCAAAGGCTGCCAAAATTCACTCTACTCATTTTACGCTGCCTTTTAGCTCTATATATAGGTAAAACGGCGCCATTACAGATTGAATGCGACAATGCGTGACTGGGTTATGCAGCGCATACGTTAATAGCGTTTAATATTTTAACGTGATAAATTTTTTAAAAAATTAATTACCGCCGTTAACGGGATAAATTTGATAACCCTATCTTAAAGCCTAAAGACTCTGGATGAGTGTAACATATTATGTCTGTTACGTTAAATACAATTAGAAAACGATTTAATTTAAATATATATATATATATATATATCAGGGGTCGCGTTAACCGGAAATTTTCCGTCGTTGAGCGGTTTTTTAAAACGGTGACGGAAAAAACTGAAGTCCGTCCGTCATTTTGACAGGTTGCAATTCACACCCCAGACCACAGGGTGGCGAGTTAGCATATTAATTAGCTATTGTCTCGCTTAATGCATGACGTCGTTGGCTATTCTGTCAGAATATTGTAGTGTCACCGGGGTCTGGCGGCGGCACCGTGATTGACACATCAACGCGAGGTTCTTATTGGTGCACCCGGTGTGCCAGCGCGTCATCCAATTGATGGACAAGATTGCCACCTTTGTATAGACCCCAATCACATGACGTCACAACTCCACCCCCCTGACCGGAGCCGCCATATTGTGTGTCAGCTCGTCATGTTTACACATTACCGCTACGTACATGCCTCCTATTACGGCGTGTTTTTCTGCTCGTTAATATTAATAATCAAAATGGTGAAGGCGTGTGTGGCGGTTGGTTGCTGTAACAGAGAAGATAGACGGAGAGACTTGAAGTTCTACCGTATTCTGAGAGACCCGAAGATGAGAGCGAGATGGACTGCTGTAATTCGACAAGAAATCTTGGCACCAAACGATCACCACAGACTATGTAGTAGTCTTTTTATATCTGGTAAGATGCATTTAATATATATTTAGAAGATTTTGGGCTGACTGTTACAAGCCGCCGTCAGCGGTACTGATTTAGTCATTTCATATCCTGTTTTATTTTGGTAGGGTACTCTCTGTTCACTTCAGTCAGCTTTGTCATCCTCCCCTAATCACCTGAGTGCCTGCACCTGGTTCCTATTAGAAGCACTCATTAAAAACCCTTCTTGTCTGTTGTCATTTGCCAGTGCGTTTTCAGTGTTTTGAGATCATTTGGAATCTACGCCACAGCCAACCTTGAAGTTAAGTTTTTTGCCTTGCTATGTTTTTGCCTTTGACTGTTTGTGTTGGAACTTTGAATTTTGTCATCACGTCCCTTTTCCTGAATTAAATGTTTATTGGACAGTGTTAATCTCTTGTCTCGTGCATTTGAGTCCAGCCGTGTGTGCCCCAACCCGTGACACTGACAACCACAATTAAGATCATTGTGTGATGTTGGTGATTGGGGTCTATATCGTTGCCTCTTTTTCTTTGGGGGCGGAGTTGTTGGCGGTAAGCAGAGTAAAAAAGGGAGAAAAATACCACGACTTCCGTGTCTAATTTTTCGCAGCCAAGCAAGCGTTACAATATTAATTAAAAATGAATGAAAACTAAATACTATTGAATATGTCATCATTATCATTTTAAAAATTTAAGTGACGGGTAAAAATAGATTCTGATACTTTGAAAATGACGTGATCGGACATCTCTAACTTAAACATTTTATCAACTCGTTTAGCTCAACAAATACACTGAATGGCAACATTTAGTCACAATATACATACTATGATGCTGGGAGCCATTATCAGGAGTCTTGTATGTTGTGAAAGGGAACCATGGATAAAAATACATGTAGTTCTTAAAAGATAAACGTTAGTATGAGTCATAATAATTTGATATTAATGTTAATGTGTATTAATTAATGTTTTCGTTTTAATAAATTTTGTAAAATTTTAAATCAAAAAATAAACTAGCAGCTCGCCATTGTTGTACTTCCACATTGTCACTAACTATGTAAGGTAGTGATTTAAATACACCGCGAGGTGCCAATGGCGAGTTTTATATTAATAAAACATCCCGCCAATAAGTGCGTTTTGTCCCTCGACTGACGCCATAGCTCCCTGTTTTTTTTTGTAGACTGGGACTGGGTCTATTGTGATTCACGTTCATTTGAGTGTTGTCATCACAAGACTCCTGAAAATGGCTCCCAGCATCATAGTTTGTGTATTGTGATTAAATATTGCCATCCAGTGTATTTGTTGAGCTAAAGGAGTTGCTGAAATGTTTAAATAAAATTGACGAAAGTCTGAGTAAGTTTTATGTGTATTTTGCGCATCTATTTTGTTTGCGAATGCCCGTTCTCCTTGCATTGTTGTGTTAACTGTGTGAGAATAGGGCCTCAGTAATACAGATTGAAGCACTTTTCTTCTTGGTGACATTTTTTTGAGAGATATGGGTATTAGTTTTGTAGTAATTTACTATATGATACTTATGTGTGTTGTGAAAGAGTTGCCGAAGCTTATGCTATGAAAGGGCACGGTCCGAGCTAAGAATCTGAATGTCTGCGTCCACAAACATTGAGAGAGGTTTGAATATCAAATTACGATAACTTGTACTAACATTTAACTTTTAAGAACTAAAAGTCTTTCGATCAGTGGATCCTTTGAAGACAACATACAATTGGACACAAGGCACAATGGACACGCACTAAAAAGGAAACTACAGCATCAGTCAAGGGACAAAACGCACTCATTGGCCTGATCTCTAATTAATTTCAAACTCGCCAGCGACACCTTGTGGTGTATTTAAATCACTACCTTACATACGTAGTTAAAGAGTGACACTGGAAGTACGGCAACGTTCCCATGTGACGTCATTGCCCTGCGACATGAACAACAATGGCGAGCTACTACTTAATTTTTTGGCCTGAAATTTTACAAATTTTATTAAAACAAAACATTAAGAGGGGTTTAATATCAAATTGTTATAACTCGTACTAACATTTATCTTTTAAGAACTAAATGTCTTTCTATCCGTGGTACCCTTTAAAATCGATTTGAGTTGAATTAACACTTGCTATTTTGCTATGTAAGTATAATGACCCAGCGTCCCACTCCCTAACAATTAGTGTTCAATGCAACCATTGAGTTTATGAACCATTTTCTGTCTGCTAAACAGCTTCATTTCATGTACTTTGACAGCCTTTTGTGCTGAATTCTGCAACTCTCTTGACAGCCAGGGGTGTTTCAGATGCCTCCTCATCAAAAGTCAGCCTCTGGTGTCTACAGGCTTCGAAACCACAGCATTCCGAAGCTGATCATGCTACACACGAGGCCCCATGACATCACTGTATAGGGAATTAACCAGCACCACCGTTGCATGTGGAAAATGACCTGCTTTAAAAGGAGGTACTCAAAGTTTAGAAACTTTCTGTGAGGAGAAAACATTCAGTCAAGGGGGTGGCGTCACTTAGGCAGATTCAATATGCCTGCCAATTATTTTTTTTTATACTGAACTTTCCATCCACCCCAGAGTGCAGTGAAATATCTGTGGTTTTTCCTCACACAATGATGTGTGCTTCAGCAAGGTCGTTGAAAACTTGACATATTAAATGAGAGAATTGCGTACATTCGGTTGCGGGACTCGCTCCATCACTCATTGAGGTCGTTGAGTACACAGTATTCATTTTAGTATTGTGTGCATAAACTGGAAAGAATGTCACAGGAAAATCCATAGCTGTCCTTTTCCCTGGAACAGTCAGACAAGTCCATTTTTCACAGCAAGGCAAACAATAGTGTTGAGTTTTTGATTGGTGAACTGAATTCTATGAGGTTACCGAATAGTAAATCTGTCTACTTTACTTGATGACTCCAACTTTTCACATTTGACATTTTGAAAAAAGTAAATGAGCAGCTGTGCCCTGCGACACTCCAAATAATTTCCAAAGCATTTCCTCATCCACATATATGTGGGTTTGACCAATGCGGTTTTCTTGCCCTCTGCCATGCTGAAAAGAGCTCTTAAAGTCATTCAAAAACACTAGCTATGTATCAGTGTTGTTTTCGGCAACGAAGACGAAGCTTCTTGGTGCCAATGTGGCCTGGGGTGGGGCTTGTTGTCCCTTGCCGGTGGGGTGGATATCCCCTGGTCTCCGGCGTTCGATGTGGCGCCTGTCCTGTGGGTGCTCGGGCGGCGGGCGGATGTGTGGGCAGCTGCGGGGGGCGCTGGGGGTAGTCTGGGGCTGGGGTTGATCGGGGCCCTGGCGCTTCCCCAGCCCTGCGGTCGGTGGGTCTGGCAGCCAGGGTCACACCTTTGGGAGCCTGCCCCTTAATTCACATACTCCCTCACTTTGCACTGTAAATATTTTTCATACTGGCACCTACATACTCATTCATGCCTCCGGGGAGAGTTGGGACGGGGCCATACAGTCCCTGGCCGGCTCACCCTTGATTTTAATGCATCACACACCAAAGTTGCGGGATGGATGGGGCCTGTTGGCGGGGGTGAGATCACGGTTGCCTCCTCACGACAGGCCCCGCCATTCCCGCACTTCTTTTAACACACCACACACATCATACTCCACGGGGGAGCTCCGGCAAGGGGCGAGGGGACGGGTGGTTGGGTTGAACCTCCATGCAGTGGTCCCGCAGCCCCAAGCCGAGCTCTCCTATTTTAATGCATACACTGCCGGTCGCGGAATTCGGGGGGAGGTCGGGGCTTTGATCTTGCGTTGTCCCGTGGCAGACCCTCGGCGCTCTCCTGCTTCCGCCTTCCTCTCTTCTTTTCCTGGATATCTACCCTGCGCTCCGGCGCGGGTCGCTGGCTGGATGCCGGTGGGTCAGCTGTATGTTGCCTGCTCCGGTGGGGGGCCCTGCCCCGCCCTGTGGTTGGTGGGCCGTTGGGGGTCCTGCAGTGTTTTGCGCTGGCTGCGGAGCTGCGGCTTTGGCTCTTGGGCCGGGTGGGTGGGCGGGGGTGGGGGTTGTTGGTGCGTCCCCTCTCCCTATCGCTGAAGGCCAGTTGATGGGGGTGCAGGTGGCCCGGGGGTCCACCCTGGATCCCTGGGCTGTGGGAGGAGGGATGGGCTCGTTCCCCCCTCCCCCCTGATGGGATGGGCTGGGGAAGGGCCGGGGCCCTGGGTTCACACCCACGCAGCATCTCCATTCGCCTGCGGGACTATCACATGTTAGATGGGACTCACGCATGACTAAGTGAAATTTAGACACACTCAAGTAAGAAACCTTGGTGTCAGGATTAGCGAAGCGATAGCATAGAATAGGATGCCAACATACTCACACTCGCAAGGAATTCACAAAAATACTTGGTTCTAGACCACATGGATGATTTAGGTACACTTCACCCCTTCCAATCACTTATTTCTCAGACCCTTTCTCCACCCCCCCGATTTCCTTGGTTATCAGGCCCCACACATGGTGTCAACCGGAACTACAACCAGCTAACGATAGCTCCAACATATTCATAGTTAATTAGAGTAGGTGATTAATGCCTTTCTTATTGTTGTTTGTGCTTTTTCTGTCTCTCTCCCTCTTTTCTTTTGTTCCCCCATAACCGCTTTCTGCTCACTGCTTTCTCCTAATAAACGAGGTACATTGAATGATCACAATGGATGTATGTCATACTCCTATGTGATACATTAAAACTGTTCAGATCAATCAGACACTCAGATCTCCATTCTCCGTGTCAAGCAGCGGAACAGGACAGGTTAAGAAAAAAACACAACAACACTTTTTTCATGACGACGACGAGATGATAACGAGCTAAAAAATATGTTTTGGGAGACTAAAAGCCAGTTTTCATTTGATAAGACGAGAAGAAAATGCGCAATACTTTCCGTCACATGTTTACAATGTGTGACATTTTAGCCTGCATGTGGCAGTCTCTGGTTGTGTCACCCCCCTGTGCCGCCCCCCTCCCTGACTCACCGGTGTGTCGTCTCCATTTTCCCCATTGCTTGTTTTGAGACACACACGGGAAGATTTGTCTTCTTATCTTGGCAAGACAGAATATCCAATGTTGCTTTAGCTTTTAAAAGTCTTTGCTGAGTGATCATCACACACTAAATGTAACTCGTAGCGTTAGCGTTATCATTGCATTTGGGTTAGCATTAGGCTAATGCTGTCTGTGAGCGTCTTGTAAACTCTCGCACAGCTTATTTTTACATTGAGTTCGTGGCGTGTAGTTGACTATAATTAATTGAAAATAATGGTAATTTTCCTGATGAGTGTGTATAATCACCAAGTTGGTGTTGTTCTTGTAGACGCTACAGTATGTGCTTGTCTGTCAATGTTCTTTCGAAATAGTTGGAAACCATTACTTATTTTTGGAGTATTTTTTATTTTCATTTTACAGACAAAAATATTTTTAGTAAACGTCGGCTACAACTAGACGAAGATAAACACATTTTGAGATGACTAAAAGATGACTATGACTAATAAGTATTATCATCCGAAAGACTAAGAGGAAAATTAAAAGGGCTGTCAAAAACAACACTGCGATGTATTCACAATTACAGTGAGGAAAAAAAGGATTTTAACACCCTGTGATTTAAAAATGATTGGCTGGTTTGAAATTTTCATGGTAGGTGCTTGTCCACTGTGAGAGACAATCTAAAGAAAATCCGGAAAGTGTATGATTTTTTTTCACAATTTGTTTGCACTACACTGCTGCAAATAAGTATTTGGACACCTGAGAAAATCAGTGTTAATATTTGGTACAGTAACCTTTGCTTACAATTACAGAGGTCAAACATTTCCAGAACTTTTCAGCAGGTTTTCACAGACTGAAGCAGATATTTTGCACCACTGCTCTACACAGATCTTCTCTAGATCAATCAGGTTTCTGGGCTGTCACTGAGAAACATGGAGTTTGAGCTTGCTCCAAAGATTTTCTGTCAGGTTTAGGTCTGGAGACTGGCTAGGCCCCTCCGGAACCTTGATATGCTTTTTACGAAGCCACTCCTTGGTTATTCTGGCTGTCTGCTTCGCGCCATTGTCATAATGGAAGACCCAGTCACGACCCATTTTCAATTATCTAACTGAGGGAAGGAGGTTATTCCCAAAAATCTCCTCAATACAGTGCAGTCGTCTAGTCCCATATGCAAAAAATAAACACCCCCAAAGCATGATGCTACAACCCCCATGCTTCACAGTAGGGCTGGTGTTCTTGGGATGGTACTCATCAATCCTCTTCCTCAAAACACTATGAGTTGAATTAAGACTAAAAAGTTTGATTTGATCTCATAAGACCACATGACTTTCTCTCATGACTCCTCTGGATCATTCAAATGGTCATTGGCAAACTTAAAACGGGCCTGGACATGTGGTGGTTTAAGCAGAGGAACCTGACGTCTTAGTGTATTACCAACGGTAACCTTGGAAATGGTGGTCCAAGCTCCTTTCAGGTCACTGACCAGCTCCTCCTGCTTAGTTCTTGGCTGATTCCTCACCATTCATAGGATCGAGACCCTACGAGGCAGATCTTGCATGGAGCCCCAGTCCGAGGAGATTTACAGTCATGTTTAGCTTCTTCCATTTTCTAATATTGCTCCAACGATGGACCTTATACTGTATCACCAAGCGGCTTGGCAATTGCCCCGTAACCCTGTCCAGCTTTGTAGAGGTCTACAATTCTTCTATGGTGTCTTTGGACAGCTCTTTGGTCTTGACCATGTTAGGAATTGGAGCCTTTCTGATTGTATGGTGTGGAGGGATGTTTATATGCAGCTAACCATCTCATCCAATTAGTCAGACTCAAAAAGTCCACCTCCATTCCCCTTGGACTTTTTATAGGTGACTAACAGGTCTTTGAGGCTCACAACTTTAGCTAAAAGACAGGTGTTCAAATACTTATTTGCAGTACAAATACATTGTTAAAAATCATACACTGTGATTTCTGGATTTTTTCCCCCTCCTTAGATTGGCTCTCATAGTGGACAAGCACCTACCATGAAATTTTCAAACCCGCCCATCATTTCTAAATGGGAGAAATTGCAAAATCGCAAGGTGTTCAAATATTTATTTTCCTAATTGTATGTCAATCATTTCGATGAAGTGGTGTCGTTAGTGTTGCCTCCCATGATAACCCACTCACAGTGACAACTTTACAACACAAAATTTGCTCCAGTGCCTGAGCATATCTTTATTGTGATATCTTAACAAAATATCAAACCAAGATAAGGCACAACATCGAGTCATTTATGTGGAAGCTAGTAAAAAACGGGTAGTTTACACTGTTCGACAAACTATAAAAATATTACACATACAGTATATTACTGAGGGATCAAACATGCGGGATGCTAATTTACAGAATTGAAAGTGGCTAGAATTGTAAACTTCTAAAACCATCGAAATGCAAAGAAAACTGCTTTTGGCACAGTTATACCAATGACACACAATAAAACACATGCATTAGGCTACTACAGGGTGACCCAAAAAAAAAAGTTTACACTCAGTTGACTGCTTGTCTAAAAGCCATTGAAACATATCTAAATAGGTTGTCATGCTTAAGTGATTCATTAAGGTCACTCAATGCAGCTGGTAATCTCTCGTCTCTACAATTCCTGTGCTTCTGCTGAAAATGAAGAAAACTTTAGCTGTACCTGAATTGCTGCGTGCCGGTCTGACACCTACTGAGCTTGCAGCAAATCTGAGAATATCCAGATGTGCAGTCTACAAAGTTAAAAAGAAGCTGAAAGATACTGGAACAGCCTCACGAAAACCTGGGTCTGGAAGTGCCGATCTGTGCGGACCAAAAAGTTGATTGACAAGGTGATATGTGGCCACCCCAGAGTCCAGATCTCAATCCCCTGGATTATAGCATATGGGCAACTGTGGAGGACAGTGCCTGTAAGAAGCCACAAACTTCTGTGGCAGCCTTGGAGAGGTCCATTGTTAGATCTTGGGAAAAGATGACAGCATCCTACATAAAGAAGACCTGTCAAGCATTCCGCAGGCGCCTGGAGGCTGTTGTGACACTTAAGGGAGGACACATTGAAAAATAGAGTGTACTGTACATGTTCTTTACCATAATGTATAATTTGTGATTAAATTCTAATTCTAAGCTGAATAAACATGGCATTTAAGTTGTATTATGGCAGTGTAAACTTTTTTTTGGGTCACCCTCTACTTTAGACTGATTGTAACAAGGAAAATATGAAAGACATGGGTTGTAACACCGTACATGTACTCTGTTACATTTACTTGAGTAACTTTTTGAGGAAAATGTACTTCTAAGAGTAGTTTTAAGCCATACTTTTTACTTTTAAATGAGTAGATTTGTGAAGAAAAATGCTACTCTTACTCCGCTACTTTGAGCTACACGAGAGTCGTTACATTTTTCCTCTTTATTCTACATATTCGATTTATTTTTACCAGCGATACCATGAGTAGCTCTATTAATTTCACCAATGAGACGTTGCACAATAATCAAATGACTCCATTACACCAATCAGACGCAAGCTTGCCTTTCTATGATCATGCCAGCCTGTTCAATCACGTGGCGTCTTTAAAGCACCGTAAAAAAGGAAGTATCTGACAACGAGCGCTGCCATCAACATGACTCGAAAGCGCGATTTTAAACCTCTCTCCCAGTTTTTATATGTCACCGATTGACCACGGAAAACTGGAGATATGATCCTTTTAATTTCATAATAGTAACTATGAAGAAGATTTACTATTCAAACTAGGAATTATTTCCTCCACTAGAGGGCACCCATGCTCTTTGGATGAATAATGCTTCATTTCTGTTTTTTTTTTTCCCTCGCTGGAATTCAATGATTTTTTTTTGTATTTCTTTGGCTTAATGTGGTTATGTAATTGGTTATTGTACAGTATCAATATAACAGCAGTTCATATAGATAAGTTTGTGCTGAGAGAAAAAAAATACAATTGCTTAAAAAAAAAGAAAATATAACAAAAATAAGCAGTCACTCACAATGTTACTCCTTACTTGTGTATTCTTTTCACTGGATACTGTTTTAGTTGTACTTGAGTATTTTTTTGGATGATACTTTTACTTGAGTAATATTCTTTCAAAGTAACGCTACTCTCACTTGAGTAAAATTTTCGGCTACTCTACCCACCTATGTACATGAGAACTGATTTTCATTCAAAATTGTATCTTTTCAATGATGTGCAAAATAACAGATAACAAAAACACCGGTAACTCCAACCTCCATCTCTTAATAGTATTTCCACTCACAATCTAAATGCAAAACCTCAATTTGAAAAAAGACGAAAACTTGACAAAGGTTTTGAAAATAAATGTCTCATCATTTTTGTTTGATACGTCAAGAATCCTTACACTTTTGGTGATACAAAAGGTTTTAGATTTAAATGCAGAATTAAAAAGAGTTTTAATCATCTTTGCTGGCCAAACGTATTGGCACCCCTGCAATTCTGTCAGATAATGCTCAATTTCTCCCAGAAAATGATTTAAATTACAAATGCTTTAGTAGTAATATCTTCATTTATTTTGCTTGCAATGAAAAAACACAAAAGAGAATGGGGGAAAAAATTAAATCATCATTTTACACAAAACTCCAAAAATGGGCTGGACGAAAGTATTTTGCACCCTTTGAAAAATCATGTCATACTTCTCTAATTTGTGTAATTAACAGCACCTGTTACTTACCTGTGGCACGCAACAGGTGGTGGCAATAACTAAATCCCACTTGCAGCCAGTAAGAATGAATTAAAGTTGACTCAACCTCTGTCCTGTGTCCTTGTGCGTACCACATTGAACATGGAGAAAAGAAAGAAGACCAAAGAATTGTCTGAGGACTTGAGAAGCAAAATTGTGACCAAAGAACTGTCTGAGGACTTGAGAAGCAAAATTGTGAGGAAGCACGGGCAATCTCAAGGTCCATCTCCAAAGACCTGAATATTCCTGTGTCTACCTTGTGAAGTCTCATCAATAAGTGTAAAGCCCATGGCACCTGTTCTTACCTCCCTAGATGTGGACGTAAAAGAAACATTGACGAGAGATTTCAATGAGAGATTGTGCGGATGGTGGATAAAGAACCTCGACTAACATCCAAACAAGTTCAAGCTGTCCTGCAGTCCGAGGGTACAACAGTGTCAACCCGTACTATCTGTCCGCGTCTGAATTAAAAGGGACTCTATGGTAGAATACCTAGGAAGACCCCACGTCTGACCCAGAGACATAAAAAACGCCAGGCTGGAGTTTGCCAAAACTTACCTGAGAAAGCCAAAAACATTTTGGAAGAATGTTCTCTGGTCAGATGAGACAAACGTAGAGCTTTATGGGAAAAGGCATTAACACAGAATTTACAGGAAAAAAAAACGAGGCCTTCAAAGAAAAGAACACTGTCCCCACAGTCAAACATGGCGGAGGTTCCCTGCTGTTTTAGGGTTGCTTTGCTGCCTCTGGTACTGGACTGCTTGACCGTGTGCATGGAATTATAAAGTCTGAAGTCTATGACCCAAAAGACACTTCAAATATCACTAGAAAATGGTTTGAGAGAAAGCACTGGAGACTTCTAAAGTGGTCAGCAGTGACTCCAGACCTGAATCCCATAGAACACCTGTGGAGAGATCTGAAAATGGCACTCTTTAAATCTCAGAGACCTGGAGCAGTTGGCCAAAGAAGAATGGTCTAAAATTCCAGCAGAACATTGTAAGAAACTCATTGATGGATACCGGAAGCAGTTATTTTGTCTAAAGGTTGTGCTAGCAAGTAGGCTAAGGGGTGCCAATACCTTTGTCCGTTCCATTTTTGGAGTTTTTTGTAAAATGATAATGATCACATTTTTTTCCCATTCTTTTTTGTGTTTTTTCATTGCAAGCAAAATAAATGAAGATATTACTACCAAAGCATTTGTGATTGCAATCATTGTCTGGGAGAAATTGAGCATTATTTGACAGAATTGCAGGGGTGCCAATACTTTTATGATGATATCAATATAATATTTGATAACATGACAATAACTGATTATTTAATGCCCCCAAAACCAATCAAAATAGTCAAACTTGTAAAGATTGTTAAAATCCCAATGCCCAGGTTTGGCTTGGCTAAAAATTTACAATCAGGGGAGTTTCAATTTTCCGTGAATTAAACAGTCATTTTCGGTCCGGGCAAATTGGCCTTTTTTCGGAGTACAGATGGGAAGAGTTCGGCAGGCGAGTTGGGCACAAAGGGGAGTTTGGTATGGCAGCATTGTCATTTCTTCATTCCCTTTCATAGACTCTGGTGCAGACAACATCCCCTGCTGTCATTGTCTGGAAAAACAAAGAAAAAATGTTTCCCTTAGACTTAGATGCTTTAAAGCATCAAGGCTTAACCGTCGCCATTTATCCATCGATTTGGAAACAATTCTTCACTCAAATGATTTACCAGTATCAGCTCTCCGTCATAAGTCAGCTCTCTCGTCCAAGCCGTCTTGGGTCCCTCGCCTTTCTGTAATGTCTGCTCACAGCTGATCTTGCTCTCTGATTCCCATGTAGGAAAACTCTTCGTAAAATAGAAATAACAAAAGGTTTCTTTAGCAGGAAAAGTAAGATTACATGACTGCATCCTTTATTAAAATGAAGACCAGAGCCCAGCAATATCACACAGCCACATGTTTGAGTAAGAATTAGGAGTGTAACCATATTTGTCCTATACCGAACCTGTATGCAGTGCTTCTCTATTATTTTCTGTTACGCCCCCCTCCCCCCGTTTCACGTAGTGCTGCAACGATTAATCGATTAACTCGAGTAATTCGATTAGTAAAAAGCTTGAATTAAAGGTGCGTTGTAATGGTTTGTTTTGAAAGTGTTTGCATTTAGTTTTATTGATTTGGGCGGATACACTGCCCTCTAGTGGCAACAGTGAATATGCCATAACTCATCTAACATGGGTGGATCCAGCTGCTCCCTGTTAAGACCAACATAAGGTAATAAGTAGGGTTGTTCCGATCATGTTTTTTTGCTCCCGATCCGATCCCGTTCGTTTTAGTTTGAGTATCTGCCGATCCCGATATTTCCCGATCCGATTGCTTTTTTTTTTGCTCCCGATTCAATTCCAATCATTCCCGATAATTTTTCCCGATTATATACATTTTGGCAATGCATTAAGAAAAAAATGAATAAAACTCGGACGAATATATACATGCAACATACAGTACATAAGTACTGTATTTGTTTATTATGACAATAAATCCTCAAGATGGCATTTACATTATTAACATTCTTTCTGTGAGAGGGATCCACGGATAGAAAGACTTGTAATTCTTAAAGGATAAATGTGACTTTGTATATTGTGACTAAATATTGCCATCTAGTGTATTTGTTGAGCTTTCAGTAAATGATACTGTAGCAATTTAACTTCTGCCCAAATGCATGACGGGAAGTGCAACCATGACTGTGCGTCGTGGTACCAATTGATATATCTTCTCTGCGTTGGGAAATAACATAGGGTGTTAAGAAAAAGATCAACTTCTACCTTTCTTCCCCACATTGCTTCCCACGATTATTATGGGAGAGGGATTGTAAGGCTTTAGCCATTTAAAAAAAGGCTCCAAAGGCTGCCAAAATTCACTCTACTCATTTTACGCTGCTTTTTAGCTCTATATACTGTTTGGGTAAAACGGCTCCATTATAGATTGAATGCGACAAAGCGTGAGTGGGTCGTGCAGCGCATGCGTTAATTGCGTTAAATATTGTAACGTGATAAATGTAAAAAATATTAATTCTCGCCGTTAACGTGATAAATTTGATAACCCTACCTTAAGCTTAAACTAAAGACTCTGGAAGAGTGTAACACATTATGTCTGTAACGTTAAATACAATTAGAAAACGATTTAATTAAAAAATATATATATATTTTAAAAAGGCATGTCCGATATTTTTTTGTCGATTCCGATACTTTGAAAATGACGTGATCGGACATCCCGATCGATCGGAACATCTCTAGTTTATGTTTGAGCTAAAATGATTTTTTATGCATTCGTATTTTTGTTTAGAGGTATTTTTAGCAGTTTTTTTTGTGGGAATACAGTATGTGAACGATTTGTTAAAAGCATTGTAAAAAATAAAAATTTAGCATTTCATAGCATTTAAGCTAGTGGAGGTGTACTATGCAAGTTAGCCAATTATTATTTTGTTGTACTCCGATCCTAATTTATCAATTTTTTTAATACCGTTTTAGGCTAAGCTCAGGAATTTTAATTTATTTTTAAAAGCATTTATTTCTCTCTTGAAATGAATGTGCATTTCTGCATAGTTAAAAAAAAAAAAAACACTTGGGAATTTTATTTTGTATTCACATTTAATGCTTTTTTGAATGTGTAATCATAGCAAGCCAAAATAAGTATTATTGCAAGCATAAACACTTGTTTATTCATTTAACATATCCTAAAATTTATTCAGCAACACATTAAACGTTCCTTATCCGGTTACTCGATTATTCGAACGAACTATTTGATAGATTAATCGATTACTTAAATAATTGATAGATGCAGCACTAGTTACTTTTGCGCCCCCCAACTCTCTGCCGCCACTGTAAATCGTATCATTTGTCTATACAATTATTATTATAAGTACACCTCTGCATAACATTGTGCCTTTTTCAATATTAAAGAAGAAAAAGTAATATAGATCAACTTATAATAAAGTATAACTTTAATTTACATTCCTGATGTAACACTGACAAAGCGGGATGATTGTTTGCAACATTTGGTTTGTTTTTGCTGAAAAAAACAAAAAAACAAATCAAGCGGCTTATTAATGTGCCGGGTCTAATGTATTTAAGTGACGTCTTAATTGATTTGGCTTTCTGCTGTCTGCGGCAATTACACTTTATTCTAGTACAGCAAAAAAGTATGTTCCCTGAAGTCATTTGCAGTTTTTATTTTATTTTAGCCAATATCAAAATATATCTTATGTGGTCGTGTATGTTCACTGGTAAAGGTTTACAGTTAACTGTGTGTAATCCAACATTAAAAATAGTATAGTCTTTTTTTTTTTCAAAAGTTACCAAGCTGGCGAGTGCTGACTTTAACTGTTATCTCAGTCCATTCCTACAAAAAGAGTTGCTGTCTATTTTTGCACATAAACTGTGAATTAAAGAATGTTTGAACAATAAATAAACAATGTGTATTTATTGTTATGATGTTTTCTTCTATTTATTTTCCACTTTATTAAGAGCTGCTGTTTAGTTTTACTTAACTCTCTTATTCACTTAACTTTCAAATTCTGTGATTAAAAAAAAAAACGCCTTTTTGTTTTTCCTGTTGTACTGAACCTGTACCGAACCGTGACCCCTGTACCGAGGTACGTACCACTTGTGTGTACCGTTACACCCCTAGTTAGAAAATATGGTCTGAACCAGAATGTCAAATACCGTGCATGGGCGTCCATCTACTGTGGTTTCATTGAACGACTGACCCACAGTGAAGGAAACATGGGTAGTGCGGATGCTGGTTGATGTTTTGATGGACAGACTTTCCCCCTGCTGGGTGATTTCCACTGCAGGACTGGAGGCTGCCGTCACGGCGATTTTCCTCACGAACACATTCACACCTGAGCACAAAGTTGTAAAATGTCAGAAAATGTCCAAAAGGCATCTGTGTTTTGCATCACTCCAAACCCAGTGCCCTTCTTTTTGCAATACTGGGTTTTGGCAAATGCGGTGTTATTATATACAGTGCGGAGAACAAGTATTTGATACACTGCCGATTTTGCTGGTTTTCCCACTCGCAAGCCATGTAGAGGTCTGTAATTTGTATCATAAGTTCTCTTCAACTGTGAGGGACGGAATCTAATACGAAAATCCAGTAAATCAAATTGTATAATTTTTAAATCATAAATTTGTATTTAACGGCATGAAATAAGTATTTGATCCATTACCAACTAGTAAATATTTCAGCTCTTAGTTCTTTTTTAAGAACCCCTCCTGTTCTCCACTCATTACCGGAAGTAACTGCACCTGTTTGAACTTGTTACCTGTATAAAAGACACCTGTTCACATGCTCAAACAAACAAACTCCAACCTCTCCACAATGGCCAAGACCAAAGAGCTGTGTAAGGACATCAGGGATAAAATAATAGCCCTGCACAAGGCTGGGATGGGCTACAGGAAAATAAGCAAGCAGCTTGGTGAGAAGGTAACAACTGTTGGAGCGATTATTAGAAAATGGAAGAAGTTCAAGTTGACGGTCAATCTGCCTCGTTCTGGGGCTTCATGCAAGATCTCACCTCGTGGGGCATCACTGATCATGAGGAAGGTGAGGGATCAGCCCAGAACTACACGGCAGGACCTGGTCAATGACCTGAAGAGAGCTGGAACCACAGTCTCGAAGAAAACCATCAGAAACACATTACGCCGTCATGGATTAAAATCCTACAGCCCACGCAAGGTCCCGCTGCTGAAGCCAGTACATGTCCAGACACGTCTGAAGTTTGCCACTGACCATCTGGATGATCCAGAGGAGCAATGGGAGAAGGTCATGTGGTCGGATGAGACCAAAATTGAACTTTTTTGGTCTAAACTCGGCTCGTCGTGTTTGGTGGAAAAAGAAGGATGAGTACAACCCCAAGAACACCGTCCCAACCGTGAAACATGGAAAGGGAAACATCATTTTTTGGGGCTGCTTCTCTGCCAAGGGCACAGGACGACTGCACCGTATTGAGGGAAGGATGGATGGGGCTATGTATCGCCAGATCTTGGCTAACAACCTCCTTCCTTCAGTGAGAGCCCTGAAGATGGGTTGTGGCTGGGTCTTCCAGCATGACAACGACCCAAAGCACACAGCCAAGGCAACTAAAGAGTGGCTCCGTAAGAAGCATCTTAAGGTCCTGGAGTGGCCTAGCCAGTCACCAGATCTGAACCCGATGGAAAATCTATGGAGGGAGCTGAAAGTCCTTGTTGCCCGGCAGCAGCCCCGAAACCTGAAGGCTCTGGAGAAGATCTGCATGGAGGAGTGGGCCAAAATCATTGCTGCAGTGTGTGCAAACCTTGTCAAGGACTACAGGAAACGTTTGGTATCTGTAATAGCAAACAAAGGTTTCTGTACCAAATATTAAATTCAATTTTTGTGATGTAAGTAATACTTATTTCATGCAATTAAATGCAAATTTATTATTTAAAAATCATACAACGTGAACCTCTGTTTTTTTGTATTAGATTACGTCCCTAACAGTTGAAGAGAACTTATGATACAAATTACAGACCTGTACATGCTTTGCAAGTGGGAAAACCAGCAAAATCAGCAGTGTATCAAATACTTGTTCTCCGCACTGTATATCAGATTGCATTAGGAAAATGATAAAATTCAGGTTACAGTGGTGCCTGAAGATATGAAATGAATTTTTTAGGTGCGGCAGCGATTAATCGATTAATTCGAGCAAATTCACTAAGAAAAAAGCTTCCAATCAAATTTTGTTGCTTGGAGGATTTGTTTAATTAAAGTGGCGTTGTAATGATTAGTTTTGAAAGTGTTTGCATTTAGTTTTATTGATTTGGGTGGATACACTGCCCTCTAGTGGCAACAGTGAATATGACAAAACTCATCGAATATGGCTGGATCCAGTTTCTCCCTGTTAAGACCAACCTAAGGTTGTTAAGATTGCACTTTCAAAATAGAATTAAATCCGAATACAAAATAAAATTCCCGTGTACTTTTCAAACTATCCAGAATTGCACTTTCATTTCACAAGAGCAATAAATGCATTTAAAAATAAATTAGAATAACAGAGCTTAGCTTCAATATTATAAAAAAAAGAAATAAATGAGGATTGAAGTACAACAAAAAACAATTGGCTTAAATGCTATAAAATGCTAACTTTTTAAACAGTGCTCTCAACAAATCGTTCAAACACATATTCCTACAACAAACTGCTAAATATACCGCTAAACTAAATTAACACTGGAAGTCCCGTATTTTTTTTTTTTTTTTTTTGGGGGGGGGGGGGGGGGGGGTCGGCTATAAAGTAATACCAGAAAGGCGTCAAATGACCCCAATACCAAACTGACTACTAGGCTTAGTCAAACAATAGACCACTCGAACAAGCAATCAAGCCCCCCTACACACTCCTGTGGAGTCGCTGCCTAGGTGTGAAGGGGGGTGGGGTTCACTCTGGATAGCTGCAATTAGCATCCTGAATATAAGAGAGACGGGTTGAGTTCTTGGTGGGTCTTGCAAAGGAATTGGCTCGCTCTCATGTGAATGCAAAGAAGGCGCAGAAGAAAAAATTGCTTCGGCAACAACCTCCATCACCTAGCCCCGGGAAAAGGGCGAAGTGTCATATGTCACCACTTAAAAACTGTTTTGTTTTGTTTTATATTACATAGTCCCTTGTACTGTAGGCAAACTGCAGCTTTTGGAATATGTAAAAAGGTTGTCCGTCCGATTGCCTGCCTGAGCGGTCCACTGTCCAACAAAGCCAAGGCAGCCCTCCCCCACAAACACTCAAGATGCTAATTGGAGCAATCCAACACTGTGGTTTTGCGAGTGTGAATGAGAATGACTTATGAGGACTATAGTGCTCACAAAAGATATGCTGATTTGGGTCAAATGATCCTTCACTGGTTACAAAAGTGATTTGTATCAACCTATCCACCCTTGGTAGTTCTAGTGTTAAGAATGCATAAAAAAAAAAGATTAGCTCAAACATAAACGTACAACCTTACTGTATGTTGGTCTTAACAGGGAGCAACTGGATCCAGCCATATTAGATGAGTCATGTCATATTCACAGTTACCACAGCAGGGCAGCGTATCCACCCAAATCAATAAAACTAAATGCAAACAGTTTCAAAACAAACGACTATAACACCACTCTGATTAAACGAATCCTTCAAGCAGCAAAATTTGATTCGAACCTTTTTTCTAATCGAATTGCTCGAGTTAATCGATTAATCGTTGCAGCTCTAAACACAAGGCAATTCAAAGTGCTTTACAGCACATGAAGATCCACTAACAGAGATAAAATGACTCGAAAAATTACATTGAATAAAAAAATAAAAATAAAAACAAACACAATTAAAACAGGAAATTACTTTGGTATGAAAAAGTTTCTGAACCTTTTGGAATTTCTCACACATCTGTATAAAATCACCATCAAATGTGATCTGATCTGAAATCACACAGATGAAAAAACAATGTCTGCTTTAACTAAAACCACCCAAAGGTTTTCATATTTTAATGAGGATAGAATGCAAACAATGACAAAAGGGGGAAAAATAGGTAAGTGAACCATCACATTTAATATTTTGTGGCCCCCCCTTTGGCAGCAATAACTTCAACCAGACGCTCTCTGTAGCTGCAGATCAGTCTGGCACATCGATCAGGACTAATCTTGGCTCATTCTTCTCTACAAAAATGATGTAGTTCAGTCAGATTCCTGGGATGTCTGGCATAAATCGCTGTCTTTAGGTCATGCCACATTATCACAATAGGGTTCAAGTCTGGACTTTGACTTGGCCACTCTGGAACATGTATTTTGTTCTTCTGAAACCAATCTGAAGTTGATTTACTTCTGTGTTTTGGATCATTGTCTTGTTGCAGCATTCATTCTCTTTTTAGTTTCAAATGTCTGACAGACGGCCTCAGGTTTTCCTGCAAAACATCCTGATAAACCTTTGAATTCATTCTTCTATTAATGATTGCAAGTTGTCCAGGCCCTGAGCCAGAAAAACAGCCCCAAATCATGATCTCTCCACCATGCTTCACGGTGGGGATGAGGTCTTGATGTTGGTGAGCTGTTCCATTTTTCCTACACACATGTTGTTGTGCGTTACTCCCAAACAATTAATCTTTGGTTTCATCAGTCCACAAAATATTTTTCCCCAAACTTCTGTGGAGTGTCCAAATGCCTTTTTGTGAACATTAAACGAGCAACAATGTTTTTTTTTAGACAGCAGTGACTTCTTCCGTGGAGTCCTCCCATGAACACCATTCTTTGCCATAATTTTAAATATAGTTGAGGTGTGCACAGAGATATTGGACTGTGACTTCTGTAAGTCTTTAACAGACACTCTAGGGTTCTTTTTTACCTCTCTGAGTATTCTGTGCTGAACTCCTGGCATCATCTTTGGTGGACGGCCACTCCTTGGGAGAGACGCAACCGTGTCAAAGTCACTCCATTTTCAGAGTTCTCTGACTGTCGATTGATGAACGTCCAGAGTTTTAGAGATGGTTTTGTATCCTTTCCCAGCTTTATACAAATCAACAATCCTTGATCGCAGGTCGTCAGACAGCTCTTTTGACCGAGCCATGATGCACATCAGACAATGCTTCTCATTAAGACATTTCTTACCAGGTGTGTGTTTTATAGTGGGCAGGGCAGCTTGAAACCACTCATCAGTGACTGGGCACACACCTGACTTAAAATGTTTGGTAAAAATTGTTTTCTATTGCTCTTTAAGTCTCCTTAGGCGGAGGGTTCACTTACCCCCCCCCCCCCCGTCATTGTTTGCATGCTATGTTCATTAAAATATGAAAACATATAAATGTTTGGGTGGTTTTATTTAAAGCAGACACTGTATTTTCATGTGTAATTTTGACAAAGATCGGATTGCACTTGATGGTGATTTCATGCAGAAATGTGAGAAATTCCAAAAGGTTCAGACACTTTTTCATACCACTGTATTGAGTTAAACTTTTGATATGTCCCATTGCACAAATAAATTGTTTAAAAATCATATAATGTAATTTCCTGGATCAGATGGATAGTTAATAACTTCCATTGAAAAAGGTCATTAACAATCTATAGCACTGTTCCATCCTGTTCATTTTATTGAGGGACGCATATCACATACATGCTGCTTAGATTTGGCTCCAGGAGGCCCCGGGCCATGCAGTCTGTCTCAAAGCTGCTGAATGGCTACAGGGGCCCAAGTTGAGGCTCAGTTCCGTTTACCCTCACTCTAATTACATCCGCATGAGAAATACCCTGCTTCAGATGAATCTAACATTCCACTGCTTGTTTGCCTTTTGATTTTTAATGGATGCCACTAGTTGGCCCATTCCTGACCTCTCCTGGGCACTTGTGCCAAAGTATTTGCCACAGCTGTTTATTAGAGACATGGCCTTGCAGGGAACCCAGTTAAATTTAATTTTGCATTATTTGCAGAACAACCATGAACCCTTTTATCCGTTGCATTTACTTGAGTAACTTTTTGAGAAAAATGTACTTCTACGAGTAGTTTTACAAAGACATACTTTTTACTTGAGTAGATTTGTGAAGAAGAAATGCTACTGTCGACTATTGGTTACATTTTTCCTCTTTATTCTACATAGTAGATTTTATTGTTTTTTTCTTTTGCCAGCGATGCCAACAGCAGTTTCACCAATGAGACGTCGCACCAATCATCACATGACTCCATTATACCAATCAGACTCAAGCTTGCCATTCTATGTTCACGCCGGCCTGTTCAATCACGTGGTGTCTATAAAGCACTGTAAAACAATAGGTCTTTGTCATAGAGCGCTGCCCTCAACATGACTCGAAAGTATGGTTGTTCCGATCATGTTTTTTTGCTCCCGATCCGATCCCGATCGTTTTAGTTTGAGTATCTGCCGATCCCGATATTTCCCGATCCGATTGCTTTTTTATTTTTTGCTCCCGATTCAATTCCAATCATTCACATATACATTTTGGCAATGCATTAAGAAAAAAATGAATAAAACTCGGACGAATATATACATTAAACATACAGTACATAAGTCCTGTATTTGCTTATTATGACAATAAATCCTCAAGATGGCATTTACATTATTAACATTCTTTCTGTGAGAGGGATCCATGGATAGAGAGACTTGTAATTCTTAAAGGATAAATGTGACTTTGTATATTGTGACTAAATATTGCCATCTAGTGTATTTGTTGAGCTTTCAGTATATGATACTGTAGCCATTTAACTGTTCTGCCCAAATGCATGATGGGAAGTGCAACCATGACTGTGCATAGTGGCACCAATTGATATATCTTCTCTGCGTTGGGAAATAACAGGGTGTAAGAAAAAGATCAACTACTACCGTTCTTCCCCACATTGCTTCCCACGATATATCTAATTGTCGAGAGAGGGATCATAAGGCTTTAGCCAAATAAGAAAAGGCTCCAAAGACTGCCATAATTCTCTCTACTCATTTTGCGCTGCCTTTTAGTTCTATATATAGGTAAAACGGCGCCATTATAGATTGAACGCGACAATGCTTGAGTGGGTCGTGTAGCGCATGCGTTAATTGCATTAAATATTTTAACATGATTAATTTAAAAAACAATTAATTACCGCCGTTAACGCGATAAATTTGATAGCCCTACTTTAAGCCAAAACTAAAGACTCTGGATGAGTGTAGGACATGTTATCTGTAACATTAAATACAATTAGAAAACAATGTAATTTCAAAAAATAAATAAATAAATAAAAAAAGGCATGGACGATATTTTTTTGCCGATTCCGATATTTTGAAAATGACGTGATCAGACCCGATCGATTGACATCTTTACTCGAAAGTAGTCATCTGCCGATTACTGGTTTCAAGGTATACCGTGGTATGAAAATGTCAAGGTTTCAAAACGCAAACATTTTCCGTTATAGCGTCCCTAAAGTATTAGCTATTTTTTTTACATCCCAGAAATGCATATAGAAAGCCCTCGCTTGCAGCTGTAAGGTTCGACCGTCCCCCACCGGTTGTTGCTCAATGTCAGTAAGTCAGCTGTGCTACACGATGGCTGGAGGAGGTGAAACTCCTGAACTTTTTCCCCCATCGAAGAAAACAAAATCGTTGGTATGGGAATACTTCGGCTAGAAAAGCTACAGATGGCGGTGGTTGGCTGCCGAGGAGGCAATACCTCCACTGATTTTGTATTTACCGTAATTTTTGCACTATTAGGCGCACCTGACTACAAGCCGTTACCCACCAAATTTGGCACGAAAACGGCATTTGTTCGCACTGGACTATAAGCCGCAGCTGTCCTCACTGTATTATGGGATATTTACATCAAAAGATATTAACCGGTAAGACCTTATTTGACAGTGGCATCATACGACTTTCATAAAACCAAATGAACCACCATGAAGCTTTGCAGCCAATTGGTTGAAAGCTTTATTGCTTCAAGAAGCTTCATTTGGCCATCACTGCTCCCTTGGGGGAGATCGTCAACCTCTGCTGCCACCTGCTGTCAAGACTGTTGTTGTCTAACATGCCTCCTAGCATGCATTGTAGCGCTACAGATGCTAATTACAATCAAAATTCAATATTCTGTGGTAATTATTTCTTCAGTTACTGTTCCAGTGGTTTCAAAAT
Organism: Corythoichthys intestinalis; assembly: GCF_030265065.1. Taxonomy (NCBI): domain Eukaryota; kingdom Metazoa; phylum Chordata; class Actinopteri; order Syngnathiformes; family Syngnathidae; genus Corythoichthys; species Corythoichthys intestinalis. The sequence goes on from NC_080416.1 coordinate 31,979,434, forward strand.
TGCTAGTTATGGAATATGGTAACACTTTATTTGACGGTGGCGCCATATGACTGTTATTAGAGAATCATAATTATGACATGACACTGTAATGAGCATTTATGAATGATTATAACATGTCATTTAGTGTTATCTGGCAAATTATCTCACTTTTTAATGGATGTAAAAGATCCTAGCTGGACATAAATGGAGTTAGTAACATAATTTGCACGGTGTTAATGACATAAGCATTCAGTAATGCCCATGATAGTGTCATGTCATAATTATGACGGTTTTATGACAGTGTTATGACGCCGCTGTCAAATAAAGTGTTACCTATTAACCCAAATAAATCAATAAATAAGCCGCACTGGACTATAAGATGCAGGTTTCAAAATGAAGGAAAAAAAGTAGCGGCTTATTGTACAACAAATTACGGTATAGAAAATTAAAGGTCAGTAAACACTGCCATGAATGTTTCCCACCAGCTACAAGAGTTAACTCCAGCATGTTTAGTATGTCTAGAGGTGGTAAAACATGTGGTGTTATTTTCTCTCTGGCAACTGTCTGTGTTGAGAAACAGTGTGTGTATAATGTAAACATGATACAAGTCATACACCCGTGCTTTTTATGGAAAATAATTTAATTATTTTTGTTCTGATGGTAATATTGTTGAGCTGTAGCTGTGGGTTTAGGCTCACCTAATGGACGGCATTTATTTTAATTTTATTTAGAATATTATTATTATTATTCTTTTTTTCAACTTAACGTTATACTTATGTTCTAATTTGCTAATATGTTTTGAAAAATCAAAATCCTGTTCAACGGAAAATGTTTTTTCCTTTTATTATATCTCAAATTAACACATTTTAGAGCTGTAATTGCAATACAGTGATACCGTGAAACGGTGATATTTTGGCTAAAGGTTATACAGTCATACCGGCACATGCCTAGTTTAACATCTCTCCCTGTTTTAATTTGGCACTCATTGACCATGAAAAACCGCTGATATGATCTTTTTGATTTTATAATAGGAACTCTGAAGGAACTATTCACTATTCAGTTTTGCAACTTGCAACAATTTTCTCCACTAGAGGGCACTCATGCTCTTTGGACCAATGATGCTTCAGTTCTGTAGTTTTTTTCCCCCTTTTCTTCAATGATTATTTTAAAAATGTCTTTGGCTTAATGTGGTTATGAAATAGGTAATAGTACAGTATAATAACAGTTCATATAGATAACTGCAGAGAAAAATTAATAAGATTAAAAAAAAAAAAAATCAAACATTGTCAGCAGTTACTCCCAATGTTACTCATTACGTGAGTATTCTTTTCACCAAATACTTTTTTACTTGTACTTGAGTAGATTTTTTCGATAACTGCTTATAGTCTTACTTAATACAGTGGTACCTCTACTTAAGAACGTCTCTAAATACAGAATTTTCAGGTGAAGACACGCCTCAATGGGAAAATATTACCTCTTGTTAAAGAAAGAAATTTCAGGATACAAATGGCATAAATACAGTATGGCTGGTACTCGCAGCTCCAAGAGTTTACTGAACGTAACGATCCTTATAATTGCTATGCCATTGGCTCTTGCTTCCAATTGGCTAAGAGGGATCTCTACAGTATGTGTGTATCCCAGCGTCCTCTTCATTCACCCCTCGTGTTCTGACAGCTTTACATGAGTACAGAGGCGTAGCAAGGGTCCCTAGGGGCCCCAGGCAAAACCCAACATATATATCCATGTAAGGGGGACAGTTAGACTTGGAGCAATAGAAGACAGAGTAGCAACACAAAATACCACCATCGGATGCGGAGGTTTATACAGTACCTTTGTGTGAAATCAGTAGTCAGATTGGCCCTCCGACCCACCAAATTCAAATTATTCCTCAAAAAACACTGATTGGTGAACTACCGACCGAAATGAGTATTAAATTTGCTAATAAAATTGTTTAGGATTATTTTAGATGCATATACAGTGGGGAGAACAAGTATTTGATATCAAATACTTGTCCTGTATGTTATATTTTTCTTATAGAGTATTCGACGAGGAATACGATAGACCCATTAATAGACTTTTTGGGGAAAAAAATTACCATTTCTTTAAGTAGTCACATGAATAATGAGGTGGCCTGTGAAAATATACATAAAACAATCCGGCAAGGACTTTCCAGTCAGTACTTGGTGAGTCACTCTTTAGACAATCATGTGGTATTATTAACTGAGTGGACTTTCTTGAACATGTATAATCTACGAGACATGGTTAGTGCTGATTGAGATTGATAACAGAGTAGTTAGATAATCTGCCAAATGATTCCATGGTGTTGAAACACTTCTTATACTTCTTGCTCTGACAGTGCAATAAAGCTGCGTGTGCTAAATCTGTTGCCCTCTGGGGGGCCCTAGGCTATTGCCTGGTTTGCTTAATGGGATGCAACGCCTCTGCATGAGTGTATTAACTATTATTCTTTATTATTATTATTTTTATTTTTTTATTACATTATGCACAACTCTGATTTTATGTTTATTGTGCAATAATCTAATTGTAACATGTACTTGTGACATTTTTTGATGCAATTTTATGCATTATGAAGGAATAATGTCTGAAATCAGGGGGCTTGGAACGGATTAAGGCATTTATATGGAAAACGCGTCTCTATTTACAGAATTTTCAAGTTAAGAAACTACTTCCAAAACCAATCAGTTTCGTAAGTAGAGGTACAACTGTATTATTTTTGAAGTAATACAACTCTTACTTGAGTTAAATTTTTGGTTACTCTCCTAACCTCTGATATGTGTCTTCCCCCTGCCCCCCCCCCCTCCCCGCCCCCCAAAAACAGCTGGATTAGTGATTGTTTTAATTTAAAATGGGACGCATGAGGGGAAAACTCACTTATTGGCACACCAAAATTCTAATACTAACTCACTATAACTGGTACTACTGGCTCTTTTTAGCATGGTTGCATAAACGCAAGCAGACCATCTATCTATCCTCCGCTGTTGAATTATACAATCCTAGATAATTGGATGGATGAGTGGAAACTCTGTACTGTCTGAACAAATTATTACATAGATCATGTTACATTCAAGAATATAACACAGTATGGGTTTGGTCTGTGACTCACCCAGCGCTTTCAAGAGTTCCTCAAAACTTTCTGAAGACTTCATTTTCCATTTTCCAGAAAAGTCCGGGATTTTCTTCTCCATCTCGAAAATTTGCGTGGATAGTTCTTGCGCACAATCGATGTGTGTGAACGCGTCGCCGCTAACCAGCTCTGCAAAGTCCACCCCTCTTTCTTGCAACTGCGACTCTTTGCGATTGGCTGATAGCTGGCGTGGATGTGAAGAGGCTCCAGCCAATAAGAAGAGCAAGCAGGGTTTCTCCTGCTGCACCCTCCGTCAACGACGTGAGGCATTTGGATACGAAATGGAAAAAAAACCCAAATGTGCCAGCTTTCTCATTTAATAAAAGAAAGTGCTGTACATCTGTGACACACCATTAAAAAATCATATCCGAAACATCTAAGATTTATATTTGCCTATTGCTGCATAGTTCTGACAAGAGATTTAAAGTATTAATTAGTAGTGACCGACAGAGGGCGCAAGATTTTAGGCCTAATGTTGCCAAAATGGGATTCTCAAGGTAGTTAGTCGCCACCACCCCACCCCCCAACTCTCTGCCGCCACTGTAAATAGTATAATTGGTCTATATAATTATTATAAAGAATTAAAGAAATAGGTAAAATTGAGGTTTTGCATTTAGATGTGAGGAAACGAGGGAAAATAAAAAAATTAGGAGATTAAAGCATACTCGGAGTTTAAGGGGGGGCATGGCTCCCCTTGGTGGCCGAAAAGTGTCATTGCATGTAATTGACTTTCCTATATGAATAAAAGTTGTAAAGCAATAAAACAAACAACAAAAATGAATGAAATGAACAAAAAAATATAGTTGTATAGTGGGTCAAAAATTATTTTTTCGAACAGATCGTGTGATTAGCACCTTACACGGTCATATCATTTATATTTTATATATATATAAAAAAATAGGGGAGGGCTATTTTATTTTTCAAATCATTTTTTTTTCTTTGATTATCATTATTATTATTATTATTTTTTGATTGAAGCAACTTTTTGGGGGATTGAATGATTTAGACACAAATGTCCTGCCCATAATATGGCCCAAACACAAAAAGGATTGCTAAAATCAAAGAAAACTTTTTAAATGAAAAATTCAGTGTTCAAATGCAAATTTTTGAGTCTCAATTTTTTTTCGCATTCAAAAACTTTTTTTTTTCTATGATTGAATTTTTTTCTCTTGTTTTGATTGAAGTGATTTTTCTCTTGAAAATATATATATTTTTTGTATGAAGCAACTTAATTTTTGATTGAATAATAAAGACACAAATGTCTTAGCCAAAATGTGGCCCAAACACAAAACAACATTACTTCAATCAAAAAAGTTGTTTCAATCAAAAAAATAATAATAATTGAATCCAATCAGAAAAAAAAAATCAAATCAAAATAGCTTTCAAATGCATTTTTTGGAGTTTCAGATTTATTTTTGCATTCAAAGACTTTTTTTTTTTTTTTTTGATTGAAATGACTTCTTTTTTTTGTAAATATATATTTTGATTGAAGCAACTTTTTTATTTTGATTAAAGTAACTTCTTTTTTTGATCGACTAATGAAGACACAAATCTAGCTCCAAATGGCCCCGCCCAGGGGATACAATTTTTGACTGCGGTAACTACAGTGGCACGACACCGGTGGGCCTGCCATATTCAGTGGATGATGATCTTGGTGAAAAGCATAGCTGTCCTGCCAGCAGCCTGATTTAGAATTCCCCTCAAGAATGAAGGGGAACGAAAAAAACCCCGCACATTTTCAACTTATTATTATAAATATTCTTGTAAATTAATTCTATTGCTGACACTGCGTTTCGGGGTCATCAACATGTTGTGCCCCCCCCGCCCCAAAAGTCAAACTCCGCCAATGGATGGAAGTTGGGGTTACTGCGGTTTTTGTCAGCTGATATTGTGCAAATCATTGGAAAAAATCTCAAAAGTTCGCAGCAGACAGCAGGAATTCTTTTTTTTTTTTTTTTCAGCGAAAACGTGCCGAATATTGCCAAAAATCGTCCCGCTTTGTCAGTGTTACATCAGTAAACCAGAGAGCACTGTCATCATCACATGAGGTGGCATACCAAGTTGATCGATGCAAAATAACTCAACACCACAGCAAAGGAGCTGATACTGGCTGCAGCAAAAATAAAAACTGTCTCTCTGTCCAATGACACTGTCGTTTTCGTTCTATGAATTTTAGTTTTTTTTCAGTCTAATTGTTTGGCATATTGTCCTCTTGAGTTAATGTTGTTAACCAATTTGAATTTATGATTGTTTATTGATTTTATTGATTTATTTTTTTCCAATATCAAACGGTCAAAAAATGTATCTTGAGTCTATTTTTACAGTTTGTATGTGTGTTGTTTTTTTTGTTGTTGTTTTTTTTAACTTCATTTTTTTTCTCCTCTAATATTAAAAATGACAGCATGTGATGCAGAAGGTTACTTATATAATAGGATTCTATATACAAATGATAGTACAGTATATTTACAGTGGCAGCAAAGAGTTTGGAGGGCGGAACGTTTACGTCTTCCTGGGGGGGTGGGGGGGGGTAACAGAAAATAATTGAGAAGCACTGCAGTAGCCTAATGCATGCAGTGGCGTAGGAAGTGGGGTGCTGATGGTGCTGCAGCACCCCCTAGTGTAGGGAAGAAGAAAGAAAAGTATTTTGTGAGTTAAAAAAATTTTTTTTTTATTAATAAGTAAATAAAACTACGGAGCCCCCCGGGTGCCAGGATAGAAAAAATAAAAAATCATAGCTAATCTGTACCCACAGTTTACTAATCTGTGGGTACAGTTTACTAATCTGTACCCACAGATTACTAAACTGTACCCACAGATTAGTAAAATGTACCCACGGATTAGTAAACTGTACCCACAGTTTAGCAATCTGTACCCACAGATTACTAATCTGTACCCACAGTTTACTAAACTGTACCCACAGTTTACTAAACTGTACCCACAGATTACTAAACTGTACCCACAGTTTACTAATCTGTACCCACAGTTTACTAAACTGTACCCAAAGTTTAATAATCTGTACCCACAGATTAACAGATTACTAAACTGTGCCCACAGTTTACTAATCTGTACCCACAGTTTAGCAATGACCTGGAAACAGTAGTCACCAATGTTAAGCGGGGACTCCGAGTCCAAACGCCGAGGGACCGACCGAGCAACCATCTGCACCATTTGCCCTCGGCAAACAAAGGGGTTTTAAAAGGTAACTATTGCACGTTTTCTTTGGTAGGCGTCTTTCAGGTGTCATCAATCAATATGGCATGTTGTGTTTGCACATTTTCTGTGCTGCTGTCGTGTCCGCGCATGCTTAATTCAAGTAGTGTTTATTTGTCAGTTAGCTATTTTTAGTAGCCGCATTAGCGGCTACTAACACACAACATGCCATATTGATTGATGACACCTGAAAATGTAGACGGCTACCAAAGAAAATGTGCAATAGTTACCTTTTAAAACCCCATTTTAGTAATCTATGGGTACAGTTTGGTAAATTGAGGGTACAGTTTAGTAAACTGTGGGTACAGTTTAGTAATCTGTGGGTACAGATTAGTAAACTGTGGGTACAGATTGCTAAAGTGTGGGTACAGTTTAGTCATCTGTGGGTACAGATTAGTAAACTGTGGGTACAGTTTAGTAAATTGTGGGTACAGATTAGTAATCTCTGGGTACAGATTAGCTATGATTTTTTATTTTTTCTACCCTGGCACCCGGGGGGCTCCGTATAAAACATTTTACAATGGAGTATTTAATTTTGGGGATTAAATATGTATGTTGAATTTTTTTTTTATGTTAATAACATGGTCATCACCTGACGCTATGAGGCACTATTGGAAAAGTTAATTGTTGAAAGAGAAGGCTGTGGGATGAGCAGCTGGGTAGAACCTCCATGCGGCGGTCCCACTGCCCTTAGCCGGGCTCTCCTATTTTAATACATACACAGCACTACGCTCCCCACACAATCCCATCGTGGTGCTGGGTCATGGCTGCCAGTCTGGGACCTGGCAGCTACAGTCAGGGGCGGACTGGTAATCTGTAGCTTCTGGAGGATCACAGAACGGCCGGTGCTCTGGACGGCCGGCGGCCGCCATATGAACATCACTGTTTTTATCCCCCTATCCTCTATGATTATCTACAGTTCGCACCTAATCCGACAGGTGGCAGCAATGCGTCTGGCTGTTAACCGCCAATCTGATAGGAGGAGAACGAAGAAGTGGGCCATTGGGAAGATGCTGTGACTCTGAAAGACTTGCTATGGCCCATGAAGGGGCAGGATTGAGCGATAATAGCTTTGGCGGACTTTCTAAGTTTCTAGTTGCTACCGGGCTGAGATGGAATGAAGAGGGTTACTTCCACCAGGTAGCTACGATTTAAATGAAATAAATGCCAAGTAAAGGGCTAGTATTTTAGCTGTAAAACAACGTATGCACACGCAGCATCAATATTAATTCAGAAGAAATATAACAAAATATTAATAAAATGAATAGTTTTACTTTAGAGTTTAGGTAGTTAAATTGATATGATATATATTTTTAATCATTTATATATCGTTTTGTTTTCTGGTTAATACTTTCCAATGAAGGTTACGTATACAGGATTTGTCTTGAAATATTTATTGTATTTTCATTGAAATTTATTACAGTGATACCTCAGCTCACGAACATAATTGGTTCCCAGAAAGTGTGTGTAAGGCGAAATTTCCCATAATAAACCATTAAAATGAGAATAATCCATTCCCAGGTCCCCATAAAACATAATTTTCTACTAAATAAGCCTTAAAACTACACAAAAATATACCTTATTTTCTTTAATGTCTTCTTAGGCTTAACACTAGCCTGTGGTGGGGTCTTTTTCGGTCCCATAATAGCAAAAGTACACTCAATATGGTCCAAAATGTCTATCAAACACAAACCACATCCACACTCAAAGAAAGGGAGGGGACGAACTTGGACGCCGTGAGCGTGCGTCAGCTTTTCGTGGCGCTGTTCGACCGCGTGGTTTGGTTTGTCCGCCGAAAACTAGTTCGTCAGCAGAGACTATATGCTCGCGAATTTAATGTTCTTGAGGCGAAAAGTTCGTGAGCTTAAGCGTTCGTGAGCTGAGGTATCACTGTATTTGTCTGGCAAGATTAATAATGGCATAAACAATGAAGTCATTTTATAGACACAGATGATAGGTGTTATTATAATCAATTGGATACATAAAACTTGCTTTTAAAAAATACTTTCATTTGTTTATTCAGGTTGATTATAGAGCTAGTGCAGAAAGATGAATCCAACTCCAGTTCAGCCTTGCAGTACTTTGAGCACCCCAAGTCAGACAGTCACAGTCTACACACATTTTTTTCATTTTTCTCTCAAAGTGCACGAAATTGATGCATTTTACAATAATTTTTTTTTTTTAATTATCCCGGGGGGCATGCCCCTGGACCCCCCTAGAGGGTCTGTGTTTCCCTTCGTACAGCGATTCTTTTGGGCTGGGCTAAGTCAAAGTCCAGGGCTGCTTTTTGGTCCCAGTTCGCCCCTGGCTACAGTAATAGGGCGGTAGGTGGGTCCCACACTTTTCTCTATGGCGTGGTTCCCGGGGCGTGGCCTCCTCTCTACCTGGGCTGCCGGCTGCGAGGCTCCGATCCCGCGATGCCCTCTCGGCGCTCTCCTGCTTCCGCCTTCCCCCATCTTTTCTGCCTCCCTGCGCTCCAGCGCGGGTCGGTGGCTGGGCTTGGTGGGCCGCTGGGGGTCCTGCAGTGTGCCATGCCTATTGTGGGACTGTGGGGGTGGCTCGTGGGTCGGTGGTGGTGGGGGCACGTTCCCTCGTCCCACCCCTGAAGGTTGGTTGCTGGGGGCATGGATGGCTTGCGGGACCACCCTGGATCCCAGCGGGATGACAGTGGCCCTTTTGCTGAGCTGCAGAAAGAGAGATGGGCTTCACTGGATCACCCCCCCCCCCCATTGGCTGGGTAAGAGCTGCGACCCTGGGATGGCTCCCACTGGCAATTCCGCTCTTCTGCAGGACTATCACATGCCTAATGGGTCACGCATGACTAGGTGTAATTAGACACACTCATGTAGTAAAACTCAGTGTCAGGATGAGCGATTAGATAGCATGGAATAGGATACCAGCAGACTCACACTCAGAAGGGAATCACACAAATACTGGGTTCTACACTTCACATGGCTGATTTGTGTACACTCCACCCCTCCCAATCACGTCCCACGGACGACTCGCTAAGGGCGTAACATAAAACGACCCACTCGAGTTCACAAGTGGCACAATTTATTTACACAAATAAAACTTGCAATGAACAAAATATACAAAATGCGGAAGAAGTAGGCTTCAGGGTAAGTCCAGGCCAAAACAACAAACAAAATGAATCTACACTTACGCCCCACCCACGAACTAAACCCTGATCGTAAAAAAGAAATAACAAAACAAAACAGGAGAAAACAGGTTGAACAGAAATGGTAGCTTACCCCTACTGCTTCGGTGCTCTTATTTACAGTGGTGAACAAAAATGATACAATAGCCAATAAACACAAAAGACCTTACTTAAAAAGCAGGAGTGTAACTAGCAAACGATCAAATGCACAAGAATGAATGGCGAGCAAACAGCTGGCGAGGAGGACTGTGGCATGAATGCTGTCAAATGCGACCTCAGCTGTCAGTTGACAGCGTCTGACTTTTCAAGCTTGGCACCCTTTCTTCGCGGCCAATCAGCGGCGGCGACGTCGTCTGTCCGTCTGGCGTCGATCAGCACATGTCACGCTGGGAGGAAAGGCAGCCAGCTGGCGGCGGAGACGATCAGCTGACTGAAAGAGCCTAAAAAAATAACAATTAAACGCCCGGGACCGTCACACAGTTATCTTTCTGACTCTCCCCCCTCTTCTTTTTTACCTGGTCATCGGGCCCCCCTCATGGTGTCAACTGGAAATACAATTGGCTAACGATTGCACCAACATATTCATAGTTAGTGTAGGCGTTCAATGTATTTCTTGTTGTTGTTTGTACTTGTTCTCTCTCTCCCTCTTTTCTTCTGTTCCGCCATTACTCCTTCCTGTTCACTGCGTTCTACTAATAAACGAGGCATGTTGAAGGATCACAACAGGAGTATGTCATACTTCCATGTGATACATTAAAACTGTTCAAACCAATCTGACACTCAGATTTCCAAACAGCTGAACAGGAAAGGTTTAATAAAAAAATAAAAGAGGAGGCGTTAACATGGCCCAAAAACAAATTAACGATTTTTTTCTTTACAAAAACAGCAAATTTTTCTAAAATTCAATTTAAGGTCGAAAATGAAGATGTTTATAAAGATAGTTCTATCTACCTTTGGTGTCTTCCAATAGGTAAGACTTGCTTGGATTGTAGCCATATTATTGTTTGTTGTTGCTGTTGAGCTGCCGCCATGCAGAGCGCTGTTGGATATTTGTGTGCAATTTATTTTAGTGTTGTGAAATGTTGTTATACTAAGGCTTATTGGACCTTTTCGTTTTCAAATGTTGTCGTGTGTCATTGCGCCGTCTAGCAACACTGATTTGCGTTATTATACACGGGCGCTTTTATTTCCAATACAAGCACTCCAACACACACTGTAGGTGAAATCGAACGTTGTCTTTCTAGTAGCCTAGTAGTAGTACGTAAACTACCCAGCAGTGTGCATTGCCATTATGCACACCTCGATTGGAGAAAACGTGAGCATGACAAATTTAATCCGAAACTGCTGTTTTTGGAGGGGAAACATTAAAAAAAAAAAAAAAAAAGATCCTCAGCACCCCCTGCTGTGAGTGACTTCCAGCGCCCCTGAATGCATGTGTAAAACCAGTTGTGTGTGTCTGTTGTAGGAATAACTATGACAAAAGCAGTTTTCTTTGCATTTTGGAGGTATTACGAGGTTTGACAAAATTGGAAAGAAAAAAAAAAATCAAGAATTCTGGCTCTGTGGCCACCTTTATGTCAGGGAGTTCAGGCAAGAAATTATAGACACTTTCACCCCTGACTAAGAGGAACAGTTATGTCCCCATATTTTCGAATATTTATTCCATTCAATTGTATAAAATCTAATAAGCAGGAGATCATGGTGGCCCCTGTTGTAAAACGTCATCCAAATAGAAAGAATCTGAACCTTTTGGAATTTCTCACATTTCTGCATAAAATCACCATCAAATGTGATCTGACCTATGTCAAAATTACACAGATGAAAAAAACAGTGTCTGCTTTAACTAAAACCACCCAAAAATTTCTGGGTTTTCATATTTTAATGAGGATAGTATGCAAACAATGGCAGAAGGGGGGGAAATAAGTAATTTAACCATCACATTTAATATTTTGTGGCCCCCCTTTGGCAGCAATAACTTCCACCAGACGCTTCCTGTCGGTGCAGATCAGTCTGGCACATCGATCAGGATTAATCTTGGCCCATTCTTCTCTACAAAACTGCTGTAGTTCAGTCAAGATTCCTGGGATGCCTAGCATGAATCGCTGTCTTTAGGTAATGCCACAGCATCTTAATGGGGTTCAAGTCTGGACTTTGACTCAGCCACTTCAGAACGTGTATTTTGTTCTTCTGAAACCATTCTGAAGTTGATTTATTTATGTGTTTTGGATCATTGTCTTGTTACAGCATCCATCCTCTTTTTAGCTTCATCTATTTGACAAACGGCCTCAAAACAACCTGACAAACTTATTTCATTCTTCCATTAATGATTGCAACTAGTCCAGGCCATGAGGCAGCAAAACAGCCCCAAATCATGATGCTCGCTCCACCATGCTTCACGGTGGGGATGAGGTGTTGATGTTGGTGAGCTGTTCCATTTTTCCTCCACACATGATGTGTGTTACTCCCAAACAATTCAACTTTGATTTCATCAGGCCACAGAATATTTTGCTAAACTTCTGTGATGTGTCGAAGTGCCTTTTTGCGAACATTAAACGAGCAACAATGTTTTTTTAGACAGCAATGGCTTCCTCGGTGGAGTCCTCCCATGAATACCATTCTTGGCCACTGTTTTATATATAGTTTATGTGTGCACAGATATATTGGACTGTGCCAGTGATTTCTGTAAATCTTTAGCAGACACTCTAGGGTTCTTTTTTACCTCTCTGAGTATCCTGTGCTGAAGTCTTGGCGTCATCTTTGGTGGACGGCCACTCCTTGGGAAAGAAGCAACAGTGCCAAACTCTCTCCAATTGTAGACAAAAATCTCTGACTGTCGATTGATGAACATATATCCAGACTTTTAAGAATGGTTTTGCATCCTTTCCAAGCTTTATTAAAATCAACTATCCTTGATCGCAGGTCTTAGCTCTTTTGACCGAGCCATGATGCACATCAGACAATGCTTCTCAACAAGACAGTTCTTACCAGGTGTGTGTTTTACAGCGGGCAGGGCAACTTTAAACCACTCATCAGTGAATGGGCACACACCTGACTTAAATTGTTTTGTAAAAATTGGTTTCAATTGCTCTTTAAGTCTCCTTAGGCAGAGTGTTCACTTACGTATTTTCCCCCTTGTGTCATTGTTTGCATGGTATCCTCATTGAAATATGGTTGGGTGGTCTTAGTTAAAGCAGACACTGTTTTTTAATCTTTGTGATTTTGACAAAGATCAGATCACATTTATTAGTTATATTATGCAGAAAAGTGAGAAATTCCAAAAGGTTCAGATACTTTTTCATACCGCTGTATATTAATTTTGACAACAATTTATCACAGATTTTTGTTGTAATGCCCTCCCGTGCTCAGAATAGCACGATACAATTCCAACATCTGAATGGGAAATCTGATAACCAGTTCTGCTGTACAGTTTAAGGACTGGAGACTAGCAACACAGATAAGACTTTTAGCTGTAGGCAATCCACAGCTATTAGTCCCAGCCATCGATCCCACTCAGACTTGTGTTTTTGTGCCTTTGCGTTTCATGTCTTTGGGACTGCATACCAAATTCATTGACAAAAGAATGCGTGGATGACCCCACTCAGTGAGATCAAAACACTCTACTGCCCTTTTAACCCTCCAGACATCAACATTCTGTCTACAACTCAGAAGAGAAGCCCTTTCAAAAATGGATGCAATTGAAAAAGCAGTATATTATTGTAAAAATAATACTTTGTTTATCACCCCCCCCAAAAATGAAATGAATATTTAATAAGGCCAATAGCAATAACGATATACAGAAAAAAATGATACAGTATATCAGTGGTTCTTAACCTCGCTAAAGGTATTGACCCTCACAAGTTTCACATGTTGATTCACTGAACCATTCTGAAAAAGCTATTTTTATTTCAAATTCAAAACTGATATATTTAAACTAGCAATGTTATAATTGAGCAAATTCCCGTTCAAAGTTATTCTCATTTTTATAGCATGTTTAAAAAACAGGTCAAAATTTGAGACCACGCCGCCCATTGGTCTTTTGTATTCCCTCACACCAAGTGCGAGTCAACCTTCCACTGAGCAAACCAGTTCCCTTCCCATCAGATCGAGGACTAGCAGTTTCTGTAAAAGAACTGGATTAAGCTTGTAAATTGGGAGCAAACCAGTCTAAAACCTGGTCTTAAAAGACACTTTGCCAAGATTTAATCAATGTAGGAAAATAGGGCTCTGCGTTTCTTTACCTTCGCCAAACACCTTAGACCAGGTGTGTCCAAACTTTTTGCAAAGGGGGCCAGATTTGGTGTGGTAAAAATGTGGAGGGCCGACCTTGGCTGACGTCCTTTACGTAGAACAATATATTTAAGCAAATTTTAGCAAGCCATTCTGTGTGTCACATTTGCTTTTCTTTTTTTTAAAAATTAATCTAGGGCTGTCAAAATTATCGCTTTAACGGGTGGTAGTTAATTTTTTAAATTAATCACATTAAAATATTTGACGCAATCAACGCACACGCCCCGCTCAGATTAAAATGACAGCACATTGTCATGTCCACTTGTTACTTGTGTTTTTTGGTGTTTCGTCGGCCTCTGCTGGCGCTTGTGTGTGACTGATTTTATGGGTTTCAGCACCATGACCATTGTGTAATTATTGACATCAACAATGGCGAGCTACTAGTTTATATTTTGATTGAAAATTTTACAAATTTTATTAAAACGAAAACATTAAGAGGGGTTTTAATATAAAATTTCTATAACTTGTACTAACATTTATCTTTTAAGAACTACAAGTCTTTCTATCCATGGATCGCTTTAACAGAATGTTAAAGCCATCTTGTTGATTTATTGTTATAATAAACAAATACAGTACTTATGTACAGTATGTTGAATCTATATATCCGTCTTGCGTCTTATCTTTCCATTCTAACAATAATCCATCCATCCATTATCTTCCGCTTGTTCCGGGGTCGGGTCGCGGGGGCAGCAGCTTTAACAGGGATGCCCAGACTTCCCTCTCCCCAGCCACTTCAACCAGCTCCTCCGGCGGGATCCCAAGGCGTTCCCAGGCCAGCCGAGAGACATAGTCTCTCCAGCGTGTCCTGGGTCGTCCCCGGGGCCTCCCGCCGGTGGGACATGCCCGGAACACCTCTCCAGGGAGGCGTCCGGGAGGCATCCGAACCAGATGCCCGAGCCACCTCAGCTGGCTCCTCTCTACGCGGAGGAGTAGCGGCTCGACGCCGAGTCCCTCCCGGATGACCGAGCTTCTCACCCTATCTCTAAGGGAGAGCCCGGACACCCTGCGGAGGAAACTCATTTCGGCCGCTTGTATCCGGGATCTTGTTCTTTCGGTCACGACCCAAAGCTCGTGACCATAGGTGAGGGCAGGAACGTAGATCGACTGGTAAATCGAGAGCTTTGCCTTTCGGCTCAGCTCCTTCTTCACCACTACGGACCGGTGCAGCGTCCGCATTACTGCAGACGCCGCACCGATTCGCCTGTCGATCTCCCGCTCCCTCCTACCGTCACTCGTGAACAAGACCCCAAGATACTTGAACTCCTCCACTTGGGGCAGGATCTCATCCCCGACCCGGAGAGGGCACTCCACCCTTTTCCGACTGAGGACCATGGTCTCGGATTTGGAGGTGCTGATCTTCATCCCAACCGCTTCACACTCAGCTGCGAACCGCTCCAGTGAGAGTTGGAGGTCACGGCTTGATGAAGCCAACAGCACTAAATCATCTGCAAAAAGCAGAGATTCAATGCTGAGGTCACCAAACCGGACCCCCTCAACGCTTCGGCTGCGCCTAGAAATTCTGTCCATAAAAGTTATGAACAAAATCGGTGACAAAGGGCAGCCTTGGCGGAGTCCAACCCTCACTGGGAACGAATTCGACTTACTGCCGGCAATGCGGACCAGACTCTGACACCGGTCGTACAGGGACCGAACAGCCCTTACCAAGGGGCTCGGTACCCCGTACTCCCGGAGCACCCTCCACAGGATTCCCCTAGGCACACGGTCGAACGCCTTCTCCAAATCCACAAAACACATGTAGACTGGTTGGGCGAACTCCCATGCACCCTCGAGGACCCTGCTGAGGGTGTAGAGCTGGTCCACTGTTCCACGGCCGGGACGAAAACCACACTGCTCCTCCTGAATCCGAGATTCGACTTCCCGACGGACCCTCCTCTCCAGCACCCCTGAATAGACTTTACCGGGGAGGCTGAGGAGTGTGATTCCTCTATAATTGGAACACACCCTCCGGTCCCCCTTTTTAAAAAGGGGGACCACCACCACGGTCTGCCAATCCAGAGGCACTGTCCCCGATGTCCACGCGATGTTGTAGAGGCGTGTCAGCCATGACAGCCCTACAACATCCAGAGCCTTTAGGAACTCCGGGCGGATCTCATCCACCCCCGGGGCCTTGCCACCGAGGAGCTTACCAACCGCCTCAGTGACTTCAACCCCAGAGATCGAAGAGCCCACCTCAGAGTCCCCAGACTCTGCTTCCTCAAAGGAAGGCGTGTCGGTGGAATTGAGGAGGGCTTCGAAGTATTCTCTCCACCGACTCACGACGTCCCGAGTCGAGGTCAGCAGTACACCATCTTCACTATACGCAGTGTTAATAGTGCACTGCTTTCCTCTCCTCAGACGCCGGATGGTGGACCAGAATTTCCTCGAAGCCATCCGGAAGTCGTTTTCCATGGCCTCACCGAACTCCTCCCATGTCCGAGTTTTTGCCTCGGCGACTGCCGAGGCCGCAGTCCGCTTGGCCAGCCGGTACCTGTCAGCTGCCTCCGGAGTCCCACAGGCCAAAAAGGCCCGATAGGCCTCCTTCTTCAGCTTGACGGCATCCCTTACCGCTGGTGTCCACCAGCGGGTTCGGGGATTGCCGCCACGACAGGCACCAACCACCTTACGGCCACATCTCTGATCGGCCGCCTCAACAATGGAGGTGCGGAACATGGCCCACTCGGACTCAATGTCCCCCACCTCCCCCGGGACAAGGGAGAAGTTCTGCCGGAGGTGGGTGTTGAAACTCTTTCTGACAGGGGATTCTGCCAGACGTTCCCAGCAGACCCTCACAATACGTTTGGGCCTGCCAGGTCTGGCCAGCATCTTCCCCCGCCATCGGAGCCAACACACCACCAGGTGGTGATCGGTTGACAGCTCCGCCCCTCTCTTCACCCGAGTGTCCAAAACATGCGGCCGCAAGTCCGATGACACGATTACGAAGTCGATCATCGAACTGCGGCCTAGGGTGTCCTGGTGCCAAGTGCACATATGGACACCCCTATGTTTGAACATGGTGTTCGTTATAGACAAACCGTGACGAGCACAGAAGTCCAATAACAGAACACCACTCGGGTTCTGATCGGGGGGGCCGTTCCTCCCAATCACGCCCCTCCAGGTCTCACTGTCATTGCCCACGTGAGCGTTGAAGTCCCCCAGTAGAACGAGGGAGTCCCCAGAGGGGGTGCTCTCTAGCACACCCTCCAAGGACTCCAAAAAGGGTGGGTATTCTGAACTGCCGTTCGGTGCATAAGCACAAACAACAGTTAGAACCCGTCCCCCCACCCGAAGGCGGAGGGAGGCTACCCTCTCGTCTACCGGGGTAAACCCCAACGTACAGGCGCCAAGCCGGGGGGCAATAAGTATGCCCACACCTGCCCGGCGCCTCTCACCATGGGCAACTCCAGAGTGGAAGAGAGTCCAACCCCTCTCGAGAGGATTGGTACCAGAACCCAAGCTGTGTGTGGAGGAGAGTCCGACTATATCTAGTCGGAACTTCTCTGCCTCACACACCAGCTCAGGCTCCTTCCCTGCCAGAGAGGTGACATTCCATGTCCCAAGAGTTAGCTTCAGCAGCTGGGGGTCGGACCGCCAAGGCCCCCGCCTTTGGCTGCCGCCCAACTCCCTACGCACCCGACCCCTTTGGCCCCTCCCACAGGTGGTGAGCCCATAAAAATAATTTACAGAATAATTTACAGAAAAATATGGCATGTTTTATAGATGGTTTGAATTGCGAATAATTGCGATTAATTACGATTAATTTTTAAGCTGTGATTAACTCGATTACATTTTTTTTTCGTTTGACAGCCCTAAATTAATTATTTCAACAATCTCGCAACTAGCCTTTGTGGTGTTCTCTTTCGACTCTCGGGCTTTTGTGAAATACTGCTGCTGTAAAATTAAACTAGCTTCAAGTTGCTTCAATTTCTCGCTATGTATCTTCCCTGTAATCTTGTCGTACATGTCAGCGTGTCTTGTTTAGTAATATCGCCTCACATTGAACTCTTTAATAACAGCGACTGTCTCTTTGCAAATGACGCAGACACACATGTTGCATATTTTAGTGAAGAAATAGTCCAATGTCCAACTATCCTTCAAGCGTTGGCCGTCACAGTCAACTTTCTTTTTTTTGTTGATTGTCGTCATTTTAGAAATGGGGAATGAAGGGTAACACGGGGTAATGTTGCTTAGAGTGCTGCTGTCTTTTAGTGGGTAAATGAGGAGCAGCATTTAGTGTGTAAGCTACTTCATATGCTGGTAGCAGTACTGCTGACCAATTTATTAAGTCTGTGTGCGGGCCAGACGTTATTGATTTTATGACAGAGGCTGGGGGCCGGATGAAATTTGACCACGGGCTGCATTTGGCCCCCGGGCCGGACTTTGGACATGTCTGCCTTAGACTAACTCACCGAACCCCTGGGGTTCAATCAAACCCCGTGTAACAGAGTTATTATGGATTTGTGTGATTCCACTTGTTTATATTAGAAGGCACAATAGCGCCCCAAACTCATGCGTTGACTATAAATAGCTGGGCGCGTCGCAGATGGCGCCAGTTACATTTTGTCATCAGCAAAAGTGAGTTGGATAGCATTGCCACATCGCACAATCCCACAGAGCTATTCATTTTAATTATTCTTTACCACGTTGTGGCAAGGCCTGTGAGTGACCAGCTCGCATCGTGTGCATGTGTTGTGCACAGGCAGACAATAAAAAGTCGAAACCATCCACGTCTCCTGGAACTATTTTAAAACAAAACGCAACGCAGAGTCCAGGAGTTCGACGCTCCAAATCGCAGCAGACAAAAGGGGTTACACTGGTGCCGTGACCCGGACCGGCAGCGAAGGTTTCGGGGGGTGAGTGTAACGGGTGCACGAGGTCCGTAGCGGAGCGTGGAAACGTACCTGCCGATTCCTTCATGTGGGCGCGCTGGCGGCTATGACGTAGTCTCGAGCTTATGGCACAGCGGTTAGTGTACCTACCTGTTGAAGTTTTGAGCGCGCCGTGCAGCACGGCGTGGGTTCGTGTCCCAGCCTCGTCGGAGAGGTGGGAGCGGATCGCGTCATGGCGCAGTGCGTTTTACACCAGTTTAAGAACCACTGCTGTGTAGGGTTGAGCATCGAGCATCGATGGGAATCGGTTCTATCACTCCGATACTCCCGGAATCGTAAAATTTTTAAAATTTCGATTCCATGTTTCGATGCCCTGACCGCCGAGCGGAAAAAAATTGCTCAAGTTCAAAGACTGATATTTTTATACAAATTAAAATTAGCCCTGTGAGAAGTTCATATAATTTAAAAAATCGAGAAGTTAAGACTTTAATATAAACTATGCATTTTTTTTTTTGACCCCACCTTTTTTTTTTTTAACCAGCCTCTTAAAAGAATCGGAATCGAGAATCGTTCGGAACCGGAATCGAAATGTGGAATCGAAATCGGAATCGTTCAATTTCAAACGATGCCCTACCCTACTGCTGTGTAAGGTCAAATGAAGTCATGAACCTAAATGTTAATAAATATATAAATCTTAAAATGTTATAAAATAAAGAAATCTTAATGCTTTTGTCAAGGTCACACACACACACTCCCACACAAACGAGTACAAATTAGCTTGTGCTAATTTAGAGTAGCCAAAAATTTCGACTCGAATAAGAGTCGCTTTAATTCAAAATAATATTACTCAAGTAAAAGTAATCATCCCAAAAAATGTACTCGAGTACAAATTAAAAAAAAGTATTCGGTGAAAAGACTGCCAAAGTCAGGAGTAACATTGTGACCAACGGCTTACAATGTCTTGATTTTATTTTTAAACAATTCTTTTTTTCTCAGTATAATGTCATTTATATAAACTGTTGTTATTATTACACTGTACTATAACCTAATACATGACCACATTAGAAATCCACTATAACACATCCTTATTTGTATCACAAAAAGTAACGTGGTTTATCATTGTGTGAATAGGTCAATTATTAGTGCACTTTTGTCCCGATAACTTTTTTTTCCTCTTTGGAATTTTTTTAATTAAATAGTGACATCATTGTGTCAGTGACCCTTGGTCAAGCAAAAATGTATTAAAAAGATGACTTCCAAATTTATTTCCAAGTGCCTATTTTAGAAGTACATTTCTCTCAAAATGTTACTCAAGCAAATGTGCCGGAGTAATTAAATTAGTATAAAGTAATCTGCTCATTTGTAGCGTTCCATTTTTCCGGGAAGCCACCGTAAAAACAATGATTCCCCCATTGCAGTTTAGAGCATTGCAGTTACAATTTCCACCAGCAGATGGTATCCTTGATCCTCACAAAACTAATAGAAACGAGGTCGGAAATGAATATCAAAGTGTGTCAACATGGAAACACTTTTATCATGCTTAATATTTCTGCCTTAAAGTGGGTTTTCTCAGCTCCACCCAAAAAATATCCCGCATATCCTCTATATTCAATTTTAGGAACCTTTCTATAACAGAAAATAGGGTCCCCGGCTTTGTTTTGGGATCAACGACACCACTTGAATGATTGTACGTCAACTTGAGTGGGTCCATATTGGCTGTCCACTGATTACGGACCTCCATGGCGATTTATTATCTGTTTGGACAGTGTGACATGCTGTGTAAACGCAGCAGAAAAGTCTTCATTAGCAAAGAGGCGAGAGGACAAAGAAGGCTTTACTAGTGTCAACATAAAATAAGAAGTAAACTCCTGCAATACGCAGTGTTGTTAATCTTATTTTTAAAAAAGCAATCAGTTACAGTTACAAATTACTTATCCCAAAAAGTAATTGATTTAGTAACTCAGTCACCTCAACGTAAGAGTACCGTGATTTTCGGACTATAAACCGCAACTTTTTCCCTTCATTTTGAATCCTGCGGTTTAAAGTCCAGTGCGGCTTATTTGTTTGTATATTTGGGTTAATAGGCAACACATGCCTCCTAGCATCCATTGCAGCGCTACAGATGCAAATAACAATCAAAATTCATGTTATTTGACAGCGGCATCATACGACATAAAACAAAATGAACCACCATGAAGCTTCGAACCAATTGGCTGCAAAGCTTTATTGCTTCAAGACGCTTCATTTGGCCATCATTGCTCCCTTGGGGGAGACAGTCAACCTCTTCTGCCACCTGCTGTCAACAGTGTTGTTGTCCAACATGCCTCCTAGCATGCATTGCAGCGCTACAGATGTAAATAATCTAAATTCATGTTCAGTGCTAATTATTTATTCCGTTACTGTTCCAGTTGTTTCATTAATTGCTTATAATGGTATTTGGTAACACCTTATTTGACAGTGGCGTCACAGGACTGTAATAAGACGATCATATTTATGACATGACACTAGGGCTGCAGCTATCGAATATTTTAGTAATCGAGTAGTCCATTGAAAATTCTATCGATTAATTGAGTAATCGGATAAAACATTTTTTTCTAGGTAAGGAGCAATTATAAATGTTTCATCTAATACTAAACCATTTTCAGTCAATGTCTTTTTTTAATGTACATTGTTGAAAACAGCCAACAATTGCACTTCAGAAGTAACTTGAATTTTTTTATTTTATTTTATTTTTTACTGTTTTCATTTAAAAACTTCGAAATCTTATGGGAAAAAAATTTAAAAAATAAAAAATCTTATTCCTTACCTAAAAGTTTCACTACGCTTGATAACACACCAGGGCTGCAGCTATCAATTATTTTAGTAGTCGATTAATAAATGAACTAGTTAGTTTGAGTAATTGAGTAATCGGATAAACATGAAAAAAATTAAAATACCTGAGCTGGGCCTCAGGGTATTAAAAAACAGATAAATAAGGATCTACATATGTACAACCAAAGAACACTTGGCTAACTTACATAGCAAAAGTCCACTAGCTTAAATGCTATAAAACACTCTTTTTTTTTTTTTTTTTTTTTTTTTTTACAATGCTCTCAACAAATAGTTCCGACACATATTCCCACAAAAATTGGCTAAATATACCTTTAAACTAAATTACGAATGCATTAAAAAACATTAGCGCAAACAAAAACCGAGCTAATGTTGGTCTTAACAGGGAGAAGCTGGATTTGGCCATGTAAAATGAGGAAGACTAGAGGGCATTGTATCCACCCAAATCAAAAAAACCGAAATGCAAACACTTTCAAAAACAAACCATTACAACGACACTTTAATTAAACGAATACTCGAAGCAGCAAAATTTACTTCAAATTTTTTTTTCAAATCGAATACTCGAGTTAATCGATTAATTGTTGCAGCACTACATGACACTATCATGGGCATTACTGAATGCTTATGACAAATGTCATTACGTATCATCCATCAAATTGTGTTACAAACTCCATTTAATGTCCAGTTTGGATTATTATTATTATTATTATTATTATTTTTTTTTTTACATCTATTCAAAAGTGAGATAATTCGCCGGGTAACACTAAATGACATGTTATAAGCATTCATTAATGCTCATGACAGTGTCATTTCATAGTTACGATTGTCTAATGACAGTCTTATGGCGCCACTGTCAAATAAAGTCGTACCAAATACCATAACTAACAATTAATGAACAGTAACTGAAGAAATAATGGGCACAGAACATGAATTTTGATTTATTTACATCTGTAGGGCTGCAATGCATGCTAGGACGCATGTTGGACAACAACAGTGTTGACAGCAGGTGGCAGAAGAGGTTGACCGTCTCCCCCAAGGGAGCAATGATGGCCAAATGAAGCTTCTTGAAGCAATAAAGCTTTGCAGCCAATTGGGGGCTGCAGCTATCGAATATTTTAGTAATCGAGTACTCAACTGAAAATTCTATCGATTAATCGAGTAATCAGATAAAACAAATATATTTTTAGGTGAAGAGCAATTATAAATATACATGAGAAAACAAGACATTTCATCTAATCTTGAACCATTTTCAGTCAATCAATGTCTTTATTTTCGATGTAAATTGTTGAAAACAGCCAACAATTGCATCTCAGATGTTACTAGAATTACAAAAAAGACTAATTCACTGCTTTCACTCCAAAAACCTTTAGATCTTATTTTTAAAAAAATATATATATATACTGTATATACAGTATATATACCTAAAAATGCCGTTACGCTTGATAACACACATCACTTACTAGCGCTCTTTATTAGCGCTTAGCGCTCTACTGCTTTAAGATGGCGGCTGTTTACTAACGCTGCCCAGCCGCGGCTAAGTCTGTCATTTCGCATCTAGTTCAACATACACAGGGTCCCCCCAGGATTGATAAATCTAAATTCAAGACTTTTAAGACCTTTTTTTAATGCCATTTCAACTGGAAATTAATACTTTTCTCGCACCCATTATTTAGATAATATTTAATCATATTTAAAAAATAAAGCACTGAACATCAACACCATTACTAAGTGTGTTTGACAAAAGAATGCACATTTATTGAAGATACAATTAAAACAAAACGTTTTATGCCACAGACCGGCCCTCTTTATGTCATGACCTACCTTATTAAAATATTGTAATAATAATCGTGCTGTCAAGCGATTAGTTTTTTAGAATCGCGACTAATCGCATGATGTCAATAGTAAACTTGCAATTTTTTAAAATGCATAAATTATATATTTCAATTTTTAAATACACCTATTAGCACAGGAGTTCATCAAATTTAAGCCTCATTAGAAACAAGAAAAGTTTTCCTTTACACTTGTAAAGATTAATCAAATATGAATTTTCCCCAAATAACTTGTAAAAAGGGAGGCACGGAGGAAGAGCATGTCTACTGACAGTTCTGAGATCAAGGGCTCAAGCGCAGGTTCTGTGTGAAGTTACCATTTTATTTTTGGGGTACTAGCTATAATTTTATCGTATATTAGACTGACTTTATAATGAATGAGGAACCTTTTGCAGGTGTTTTGAATTACACATGTGGCAAGCGTGTACAAAACTGAAGCTTTTCATCATATTAATTTTTTGGGGGTTTGTGGTACATGCAAATTGACATACTTAATTTTGTTGGTTTAATCTACCAAAATAAAACAACTTTTACTTGATATTCAAAATTTGGGGGGCGTACTGTATATAGTTTAAATAAATAAAAAAATAATATATCATTACTTATGAGTGTTTTATTATTATTATTCATGACATAAAATTACCGCAATAAATTAAATGTGAAAGATTGAATGATTGATTGAAAGAATAATTGAACTCACCAAAACGGCTGTCTCCCAATGCACTTATACAGTTAAGACACCTGTGTATTTCAAGATAGCTCACGGCACGCTCATCAGTCCACCTCAGAGTGCAATATTTTGGGTTAAAATGCCCAACTTATGTTTTGCCTGAGAACGTGGATTTCACCCCAATACTCCGTCTTTGTGCCCAAAAATAGTGCCTGGAGCCTCCATGGTGGAAGTTTTAGTGGTGCTCTCCTTAAAATTATTTCAGTCTGCATGTTCATTTAGGGTTTATCGCTGTACTTTGCGATAAACCGTAAATGTAAACATGCCCTAAACATGCTCAAAAACAACGATAATGGGTCGCGCAAACAGCCAGACGGGTTCACGCTCGTCATGCTGCTTCAACGGGCCCCATTTCGGCCATTAAAACCCAAAATTAAGTTTTTCCAGAATCAAGTCAACAGGATAATATCATGATACTCTTTCCCAGAGGCAGAGCTGGCGGCATTGGAGAATGAAATTCGATACCCCGCAACAGGTTCCCACACTACGGAATGCTAGAAGGGCCACAACTTATCGCGCAAAGCGGGGTTGCGTGATGCAATTAGTAAAAAGTTTAACTGAAAGCTTCGTTAAAAATGTGTATTACGACCGGCCCAAACGTCAGGCCGGCCCACCGGGAACTGTCCCGGTTCTCCCGATTGGCCACTCCGGGCCTGGTACTGTGCAATTGCCTGCTGTTATGATGTTGATGTTAATGATGCTAACGGCGCGTGCGCACGAGGTGCAGTGCATCGGAAAAATTCTACGCGTCATCTTCGTTATGGATTAAAAAAAAAAAAAAAAAAAAAACCGTTACGGATATAATTTAGGTTGCACTGAGATGTTCTTGAAAATTAAAACCACGGTTAAAAAATTCCAGACTTCAGACAGCTAATTTAATACTTTTAATACCTTTAATAATGGAAAACTAAATTCAGTGCTTTTTTAATACTTTTAATAACCCGCGGGTACCCTGATACATGTGATTTCTATGAGACTCATCAGACGCTACCTGCTATCAATGTAGCATCGTGCGGGCTAGTATTTAGCAACGTCGGCGTCGTTTGTAGCGGCTGTCGGCTGCAGTAAGTTTTTTTTTTTGCTTCCTCTACACACGTGACATCGACGAGTTGTCCCGCATTAAAAGTAGTCCGAGCAAAACGTGATGCTTAGAGCTGTCAAAATAAACGATTACTCGAGGTGAATAAAATTACTCGGATCAGTTTTTAAACTCGAGTTGCTCGAGTATTCGTTTCAGCTCTAGTTCAAAGCTTCATGGTGGTTCATTTGGTCTTATGACAGTTGTATGATGCTGCTGTCAAATACATTATGAAGTTTATTGTTATACTGTAACGCGTTATTAACAACACTGGCAATACGTCATATGAAAATGAATAATTTATTGAAACAGATACAGGATTTCATCACAATCATCAAAAAGGACAATTAAAAAGCATACTCCATGCATTCAAGAATACGAGAAATATAGATTTACTCTTTCAAAAAGTTGTCAACAAGCAAACCCAAGTTTGGTCCCAGTATTAAGAATGAAAAGATAAAAGTGGCCACTCCGTTTTTAAAAAAAGAACACCTTTGTTCCGACGCATATTACATACAAAAGTTGTTTGACGCGAGACGAGAAACATTTTTTTAAAAATCCAAGGTGGATAGACAGTATGATTTCCTTGATCCTTGGCGTGCAACGTCCTGTTATTACAGTCATTTCTTGATCATGGTGAGTCTCATTTTGAGCCAGCGGGATATTAGCGGGTATTATAGCGTGATGACGGTGCCGTCCTCTTCCACCCCACCCCTGGGCAGGGCCAGGCTGTGCCGCGGGTCAGTTTTCAAGGAGCTGAGGATTTTGTGAAGGCTCCCGTTGCTGTGACGGAGGGCCGGGTTGCTGCCGTGGTGACCGGGTTGACTGTGCTGGAGGTTCAGGTCTCTGAGGAGCTGGTAGCTCAGGCTGCTGTGTTGCTGCTGCTGGTGGTGGTGGTGCGACCCCCCGTTGAGGCTGGTCTGGGAGTGAAAGGAAGCTGTGGAGACGACCGAAGGGGGGCGTGATGGAGGGCTGGGCGGCGCGGGACCGGAAGCGGCTGCGGCGCTCTGTGCCTGCTGCTGCTGTAAGCGTGAAGCGTCGGACCTCTGGGATGGGCGCTTCAAGCTCTTCTCAATGACGACGTCGGTCTCATCGTCGCTCTCCAGGTCGTCCGGGTAGCCACGTGCTCCGGAGGGCGCCGTCCCTCCCGGGGCGGGGTACCCGGCGGACCCGCCGCTGTCCGACGACCGTCCCGAACCTCCGGAGATGCGGCTGGCGCGCACCACGTTATTGCGCTGGTTGACGGGCTTGACGGTCACAATCAGGTTGTGGCTGTTTGCGATCATCATGTCGGTGACCTGGTCCAGCGACTTCCAGCTCACTTCAATGCCATTAACCTCCAGCACCTCGTCGTTAACCGCCAGCAGACCCGTGCTTTCCGCCAGCCCGCCGGGAACCAGCCGGGATATGAAGATCCCCGGGACCTTCTCCAAACCCTGCGGTGTGACGCGGACGCTGGTTCCGTCACGGATGTAAAATCCCAAAGGTTTATCCGAGCCGTGACGGTACAGCCGAACGCGACGGTGGGATTCCGGCAGGATGTCCACGTCGATAATAGAGGACACGGGTCGGAAGTCCTGCGGCATGCCGATGCGGATGTTCGCCCTCTTACGGTTGATGTCGATGTTGCGCAGGGCCACCACTGTCTTCTTTTTGCGGGTGATGGTGTTGTTGCCAAAGTTAGCGTAGTCCATCTCTTCTGCAAAGACAAAATAAAACATGTTACTAAGAGAAGGAACTAGACCTCAAAATCACACTTCCTCCTTCGACCGATATACTCCATTGTTTTTTTCGTCAACGGAGACGAAAATATTTCATCGATGAACAATTTTTTTCATGAAAATGACGAGCTATAAATATGTCTTGGGAAACCAAAACATAACGAAACGAATGCCAGTTTTTGTTTGACGAGACGACAACGAGAAGCTCAACTGTGGTAAGCAACTTTACTTTTAAAGAGGGTTGGGCATCAAGCATTGATGGGATCCGGGACGAACACTCCGGTTCTCCCGGAACCGTTCTAATTTTTAAAATTTTAATTTCAAGTTTCGCTGCCCTGACCGCCGACCGGCAAAAATAGCTGCCAAACACCACGAAGAAGAAGCCACATGAAGACTAGCTCATTTATGAGCAAATCATACAAGGTGGCTAATTTAGCTTAGCACAAAAACGTGTTGCTTCGCTTCACATAAATGGCAACAAAGTAACAGAATAAACACACCGAAATGATATCAGACTCTCAGTTAAAACGTGAAAACTTACAGATTTTGTTTTATCAAGGGTTCCCAAAATTGTGCATCGTCTGTAAGGATTCTTTTCCAACTAAAGTAATATTCTTTTTGCATGCTGCTTCCAGTAAGTCACCACTAGGGGAAGCCAAGCAGACATATCAAAACCAAAGAAAAACTGTAGAGTCCGAAGTTACAATATCAACATCTTGTCGATGGATGAATTGAACAATATATCAGTTTGGAAAGAAATCCAATTTTAAAGTAGTCAACTTAAGATCAAGGGATAGAACACTCCCTGCCTGACACCTAGACGATGTCAGCCCTTAACTAACTTGTAGAAATAGCACCTAAAACAAACGGTGCTATACAATAAATGCTTGCAGCATAGGACACTCTAAAACATAGGCAAAATAATACAGTAGTATGAAAAAGTATCTGGATCTTTTGGAATTTCTCACATTTCTGCATAAAATCGCCATCAAATGTGATCTAATCTTTGTCAAAATCACACAGATGTAAAAACAGTGTGTGCTTTGACTAAAATCAGACAAAAATATATAGGTTTTTGTATTCTTATGAAGACAGCATGCAAGCAATGACAGAGAGGGGGAAAATACGTAAGTGAACCCTCTGCCTAAGGAGACTTAAAGAGCAATTGAAAACAATTTTTACCAAACAATTTAAGTCAGGTGTGAGCCCAATCACTGATGAGTGGGTTAAAGGTGCCCTGCCCACTATAAAACACACAGCTGGTAAGAATTGTCCTGATGAGAAGCATTGTCTGATGTGCCTCACGGCTAGCTCAAAAGAACCGTCTGAAGACCTGCGATCAAGGATTGTTGATTTGTATAAAGCTGGAAAAGGATAAAAAAAAAAAAAAAAAAAAAAGTCTGGATGTATGTTCATCAATCGACAGTCAGAGAAGTTGTCTAAAAATGGAGAGAGTTTGGCACTGTTGCTTCTCTCCCAAGGAGTGGCCGTCCACCAAAGATGTCGCCAAGAGTTTAGCACAGAATACTCTGAGAGGTAAAAAAGAACCCTGGAATGTCTGCTAAAGACTTACAGAAATCACTGGCACAGTCCAATATCTCTGTGCACACATCGACTATATATAAAACAATGGTCAAGAATGTTTATCATGGGCCGACTCCTTGGGGGATGCCACTGCTGTCTAAAAAAAACATTGTTGCTCGTTTAATGTTTGCAAAAACCCACTTGGACACTCCACAGACATTTTGGCAAAATATTTTGCGGACTGATGAAACCAAAGTTGAATTGTTTGGGAGTAACACACAATGTCATGTGTGGAGGAAAAATGGTACAGCTCACCAACATCAACACCTCATCTGCACCGTGAAGCATGGTGGAGGGAGCATCATGATTTGGGGCTGTTTTGCTGCCTCAGGGCCTGGACAACTCGCAATCATTAATGGAAGAATGAATTCAAATGTTTATCAGGATGTTTTGCAGGACATCCCGAGGCTGTCTGTCAGACAGTTGAAGCTAAAAAGAGGATGGATGCTGCAACAGGACAATGATCCAAAACACAGAAGTAAATCAACTTCAGAATGGTTTCAGAAGAACAAAATACACGTTCTGGAGTGGCGAAGTCAAAGTCCTGACTTAAACCCCATTGAGAGTCTGTGGCATGACCTAAAGACAGTGATACATGCCAGAATTCCCAGCAATCTCACTGAACTACAGCAGTTTTGTAGAGAAGAATGGGCCAAGATGCGTCCTGATCGAAGTGCCAGACTGATCTGCAGCTACAGGAAGCGTCTGGTTGAAGTTGTTGCTGCCAAAGGGGGGAGGAGGCACAAAATATTAAATGTGATGGTTCACTTACTTATTTATTTATTTGTATACTATCCTCATTAAAATATGAAAACCTATTAATGTTTGGCTGGTTTAGTTAAAGCAGACACTGTTTTTTCATCTGTGTGATTTTGACAAAGATCAAATCACATTTGATGGTGATTTTATGCAGAAAGGTCAGAAATTCCAAAAAGTTCAGATACTTTTTTATACTACTGTATGTGTAAATGCTTTCTCCATGAGCTATTGAAAAATAAACATCTTTGTGAAAGTGCACTCCTGTGGAAAGAAACTTCATCATATTCAAGTTCAAAGACAAGTTAATAATAGTCCTGTGAGAAAATCCGAGCAAAGTTAATTGAAAGTACATATAACATATACAAAGTACATATACAAATTCAAACGATGTCCAACCTTATTTTTGACCTTTAAAAATCAGATCTCGCAGTTTTATCAAGTACGTTCAGTGTGGTTGATCATAACGTGTCCACTCTGCTATAGCTTTATATATCTTATAAATTATTTGAATCAAATCATTTCAAAAGGTTTATGAATAAAATGATTTCTCATGAAGTATCCAAAGTCATGTTAGCTATTATGCTAGCAAAGCTAGGCTGAGGGCTAACTTTAGCACAAAATTTTCCCTCTGTTAGTGTCCACTCTGTTACATCTGACCCTAGAATATGTGCTCGTCTCTCAATGTTCATTCTAAATGGTTTGAAACCTTCGTTCATTTAAAAAAAATTTTGGACTAAAATCTGAATTTTTTAAAGACGAAAAAACTGAGTATTCATTGACAAAAACTGGACGAAGAATAACACATTTCTGAAATGACAAAAATATGACTAAGACCAATAAGTATTTCGTCCAAAAGACTAAGACTAACTCAAAAGGGCTGCCAAAAACAACACTGACATACTTCCTGGAAAGTTTCCTTTGAGAGTCCTGCAAAATTAATTTTAAAGATTGCACCAGCTCACATTACAGAGGCAAGAACTTCAAAACTTCAATATACAGGAGTGTTTTTAGCGACAAGCGACATCTCGATTGCATTCACACTTTCTTACTAAGGAGAGGATGTGTACGTAGAGGAATCGCTGAGTGTGCAGAGGCCTTCCCGTACACGCAGTACATCAAGTGGCCCTCCTTTTCCAGATACCACAAAGACAACTCTGGGATGACTAAGGCCTTATCCAGCGAATGCAACAATGTCTTTATCACGATGTAGCCTTCTTAATACCAACATTATGATACAAAGAGAATTCTTCTAGAGTACTCATTGGCTGCCATTGACTGCGCTAGACATCCAGTTCATTTGAACAGAGTCAAAATGGATTGGATGACCAGTGCTGTCAATATCGCTGAAAGGTGGGCATTGACAGACAGTCCTCCCAGTTTAAATGAATTGGATGTCTGCTGTTGTTTATGTTTATATTTAAGATCCCCGTTAGCAGAAGCAACACACCGCTTCAGCTACTCTTTCTGGGGTCGTATCACATCACACATTTACAGAACAACGATTCATATTTACAGACACAAGGAGTCATATAGAACAACCAAGGGCGTAGGTTTGCATAGGAACAGTAGGGACATACCCTACCAACTTTTCAGGATGCTCAAGTTGTCCCCACCAACTTTTAAGCAACCTTTTTGCATTATATATTTACTTAAGTTATATAGGTAATTTAGATTGTCTTCCTATATGTTGTAAGGATAGAATTGACTACCATTATTAAGTGAATCATTTTCATTATGTTCAGAATTACATTGACCCCTCTTCACTTGCTGAATGTGCCAGTAAACCCCCCCCCCCCCAACGCACGTTTGATTGGCTGATGACTTGACCCCTTCCCTCCACACAGACACACGCACTCATAGCCCTGAAAGAAATACAACATGCTAACTCCTCACCCCTTTCGAAGACGAGGGACATAAAGTTTTTTTCCCCCCGCCAGCAACAGGGTGGGCACGGCCCCCCACGGTGGCCTAGAAGTGTCGTTGTATGTAATTGAATTTCCTAAATATGATTTTAAAATTAAGACTTTTCTGGTAAAATGTTGTCTATAAAAGTTGTAAAGCAATAAAACCAACAAAAATGAATGAAATGAACAAAAAAAAAAGAATTATAATGGGTCAAAATTATTTCTCGAACAGATCATGTGACTAGCTTACCTGGTACACCAGACTCACCGCTGTTCCAGCTATTGAGTCCGGCCACCATTCAGCGGATACAATTTCCAGGGCGGAGCAAGCCACAGCAAACAGACAGCGGAGTGGACCAATCAGCGACGGGCAGACGTGACGTTAGTAAAACGACGAGGGCAGGACGAGGGACTTGCGCGCGGAAGTAAACATACGAGGAGAGCGGAGTTTATTCAACATGGCTAGCGCGAGACAGACTGTTGTCAATGACTCTTGTCGATGTGTTTTTGGTAATTTAAAACTGATTTTACCGTGGATTGGAACATATTCTCGGCTCTCCTGTTCACCATCGGTATTGTTGAGGAGACGACTTCCGACGCGCAAGAGTGACGTTGCTCGTTAAGAACACGTCACGCAAATAAACGAATCTGATTTGTCGATTGATTTTGTACCTGCTCGAGAGGCCGTTAATGGGCTGGTTCCCAGACTTTTCTCTCAGTGTTTGAAAAATACAGGGAGAACAGTCTGGCTGTGCCAGGCAAGTGACTAGCACCTTAGACGGTCATTTGCTTTGGTTAGCCAAAACCACCTGAGGACTGAAGAGCCAAGATGGATATGCGGAAAACACAGACAAGGCTGAAAAAGCAGTTTCTGCTCTTGCACAGCTCTTTAAAATAAACTGCTGTATTTTAAGCCAAAAGAACTGTTGTGTTTGATAGAACAATATGCTGCCATAGCAGATTCATGGCGCATTAAGCCCCCGAACAATTTTCAATTTGTCCGTTTTACCCTGGAAACCCCCATTTACAGACGTCGCGCAACCACTTTTGTTTCAACCAAGCCATAAAACGAAGGTAATTAATTAGTTATTCAAAATGTGTTATTCTTAGCTTAGAATCATTAACTGATATCTAATATTTCATAAAAAAAAAAAAAAAAACAAAAAAAAAACGACTTATTCACTCGCATATTTTAAACGTTTAAACAAATGACGTCACAATGAAAAAAATGGTGTCCGTAAAAAAGTCACGGTTATCTACCTCATAACTATCGCTTAATTGTATTGTTTTGGTACTGTCGCATTTTCTCCGATATGTTAGATGATAAATAATCGATCCAAACAAAGAAAAATCGGGAAAAAAAAACATTTAAAATGGTAAATATATGAAAAAGAAAATCTCAACCACTCCTTGATGTCTGAGATTTCTGCATTGCGACCCTTGTTATATTACCATGTTTCACCCATAAAATCCCCCCAAAATCCGGCTGTGGCCATTCACAGCTGTTTCTTGACACTCAGTGATACATGCTACATGGAATTTTTGGATCGAAACAAGGTAAGTACGCGATAATATCTCGTTAAAGTCATGGCCTCTCTAATTCTGCTCTTTCATGCTCTCACCTCCAGATAGGGTTTCTCTGATTAAATATATTAAAAAAATGCACTCCTGTTCAAAATTTTTCTTCCCCCAGAAAATTGGGATTTTAAGCTTTCCGATGATGTATCACACATACATATCGGACAATGTTGAAAGTTGGCCAAATTGGGGGTCTCAGAGCGGAACTTCAAGTCACCTCAACGTTTTCTGCCATATATGTAATTTTTTCAAAACTAAGCTTTCAAAAGCAACAACAACTACTGAGCAAGAACCAAGGATTAAAAATGTGGACCATGAAACGCCACAGAGCACCGCCAAAATGGTGAGCAAAGTTTCAATTTGCCCCACTAAAGACGCAAATTGTACAACACAGCCACCACCGGCGGGCGTACCATATTCAATGGATGACGATCTTGGCGAAAATTATAGCTGTCCTAAGCAGCCTGATTTAGAGTTCCCCTCAAAAATGATGGAAAACAAAAAACGTTAATTTTCAACTTATTATTATAAATATTCATGTAAGTTAATTTGACTGTTTTGGGGTCATTAACATCGGGGCCGGATCTATGGGGGGGCCGGGGTGGGCACGGCCCACCCAGACGTGAGTCGTGCCCACCCAATCAAAATGTCGGTGTTCTGTTATGCATAAAAGATTGATGGGTTTTGTGATTGAATACCTGAGTTTTATTGCTTTTACGTCTTATTAGCATCATCTAGTGGACGCCTTAATTTACTGCATCCCATGTGCACTTTATTTGAAAGAAACTGTCACACGGATGTTCAGTAGTTGTTCAGTAGGGAATCACACGAAGACGGCCGCAGTCAGTTCGCACCGTCTCTGTGACCACTTTGCCTTGAATTTAAGGTTGCATCGCCGGTATGTATTGTTTAAATGTGTTTAAAAACGTAAATATGTGAATTGTGTGTACTTCAGTGCAAAAAAAGTGAGATTCACTTAGCATGAAACTTGTGATATGTTAATTACCCAAGAGTTAGAGGGTCGGCAAAATGGCGTCTCGGGGGCTCTGCTAATTGTTTATTCATATTTTCATATGCAGTTTGCTACAGATAGGGCAGTACATATGCAATTTCATATATTGTGCATAATTTGATTGTGTTGTTTTGTCTGTTTTCTTTAGTTTCACCCTTTTGAGTATTAATAAACCTGCTTAGACATAGCCACGTCTGTAGAGTCGTTGATACGAGAAAGGTGTTCATAGCCACGACTATCATGACGGCACAGTCTCTATTTAGCGTCGCACTGGATATAGAGAACGCACGGAGAGTTGGTCTCACCTACTTTTTTATTGCAGGATTAACGGTTACTGTTGGCCGCAACCACGCCGAACAAGTAATCACCAAAACAAGCTGTTTTTCCAACCTCGTTTGTTATCCGCACGCTTCCTCTCTCTCTTCCAGATACATTCTCGCAGTCAGACATCTGGCCATTAATGACGTCACCAGCCACAACAACGCGTCGCCATATTGATATGGGGGCAAAAACACAAGTCACAAGCAGTTGCTCTGTCGCGCATTGTAGTACAAACGCGTTGAACTTTTGTCTTATTTGCGGTCTTTTTTTTCCCCGTCGGAATGACTAAAAGTTGCCATGTTGCGGGTTGTAACACAAGGAAGAGTTTAGAGCCGCATTTGAAGTTCTTCATTCTTCCTCGTGAGAAAAAAAGGACAAGCAAATGGCTGAAAGCAATCAATCGAGGAACAGTAAAAGAAGACTGTTCCGTGGACCATTCTCGCCAGTGGGAACCTAAATCCAGGCACAATTACATTTGCAGCCGACATTTTATTACTGGTGAGTAAACTTTAATCGATTTTTCTTGCCCCAATTAGCTGCTAGGATTCAATAGACTAAGCATTTTTATTATTACCGTAACTGACAACTTGCAAAGCGTTATTTTTCTTTTGCCATGAACTGCTCTGATCGGTCAATCGGTATATTATTGGCCTGGTGGGAATTGGTTATTTTGCCGTGACGTGTTCACAGCTAAATAACGCTTGGAGGCGAATTACCGGTTACGGCAGAAATGATCACTCCGTATATACTACCAGTTTTCTTAGTTCCTCACAGTACATATTCCATGTAATTGGTAAAGGTCAACTTACAGGGTGACTTTATGAGGTAGTTGTAGATGTTACCGAACTCCACTGCAGGCAATTCCTTTGGATTGTTTATCCAGCTATCAGCTGCGACTTTGTATGAGCAGATTTGCAGGCCAATACACGTTAATTTTAAGTTGTATCGCCTCCTCGCGTCTGTCGGCAGTGACTCATGATAATAAGTCATGTTTAAGACGTTTTTAATGAAAAAAAGACGCAAAACACAGCTGAAATATATGAATTTCAGACGTTTGTCTACGGATGTTTACCTGTGTGTGCCCCCATCTCAAAATGGCGACACAATGCTATGCGAGATGACGTCATCGTGACATCACGCCGACAGCGAGAATAAGTAGATAGATGAATGAAAAAAAACAAACAAACAAAAAACACCCCCCCAAAAATTAATGCAGCCTCAACGGGACACAAGCCAGTGTACTACTGGCGCCGGTCCCAAGCCTGGAGAAATGCAGAGGGTAAAAAAAAGCCTGCATTGGGGGTGCCCCCTCAAGTTTTCTTAGTGCCCACTCTGGTGGGTAAACCTAGATCCGGGCCTGATTAACATGTTGTGCCCCTCCTGCCCCAAAAGTCAAACTCCGCCTACGCAAAAACACGTCAATGTTGTGGAGGTTGGGAACACACCACTAGTTTTGCTGCCGGAAGTCCGACCTGCATCAGTGTTAGCATAACATTAAACTGTGTGAATTTGCTAACCCGCAATACCCGAGTAGCAAGCTGCTTAGAGATAATTAAACTGTGAGAAATGTAGTGGACTGGGGTTTGCCCCCTTGTCCCCAATTTTAATTTTTAAAGACACCCAAAGGACCTTTCTTTTGTTTTTGTTTTTTTGTTGAGTTTGGCTGTGCTTGTGGACAAAAGCTGTCATGTTTTACCTGAAGAAAGGCTCCATTTTTATTTATAATCGTTATTCCCGAATTTTTTAATTTATTTATAATATTTAATTTATTTAGACAATTTTGAGAGTTCTTAAGACAGATATTTATTTTTTGCATTCCTGGATAGTTCAGAGATTATTAACAAGTCTGTATTTATTTTGTACGTTAATATAATTTCTGTTATGTGCAAATATTTTAATTTAAATTTGCTAATAATATCCAGACATTAATTCTGGAAGTTTCAAAATGTTCCTCTCGTAGTTTTTGAAAACAAAGGTTTGAATCGAACGTATCACCTGAACCAATCAGTAAAAAAGTAATTAGTTATAGTTACTCACTACTTCTTCCAAAAAGGTAGTCACTGAATTACTCTGTAGTAAAAGTAACTAGTTACCAGGGAAAGTAACTATTTCCGTTACTTTAAAAAGAAGTTGTCGTATTTCAAAGAATTTGACATTTTCTGAGCAGTATTCGAGTCAGCTGAATAAAGAAGAACAGACAGGTAGTTGTGTTATAGAACCTCGTAATATTTATTGCACCTCACCAGCAACAAATTTATCCTACATTTGTAGTGCAACAAAAATAAACAGATTTGAATTGCTTACCACAGATGCCGACAAAAGCTTTGCCCCGGGACATAAATTACACTTTACATGCACGTTCTTTCCTTGAATTTCGACCAACTTGAAATAGTGTTTATATCTCCACCTCGTATAGGACGAATTTTCCACTGAATGCTCTGCCATCATATCCCTCTGCATCTGTTTTGCGTTTGTGTGTTTACCGCACGCGCTGTTCCAACAAATACACATAAACAAACATAGGGCGAGACAATTCACATATAGACAACCGGCTCTGAAGTACGTGTGCTATTAGGCTCGAGCGTTTATGTCACAGAATGGGGGATCACGTGAGATTTGACAACAACGCAGCCATATTGGAAGCAGGTGTGGCTCGCGGGACATTAAACTTTAACTTGCCAGTTCGATAAAGAGACAAACTCGTTACTAAGGCGAAGAACAGATATGTAATCAAACTTAAGGATGTGAACAATGTTGACCCTTACGAGCAAGCCGAAGACAAATGGATTAAAGATGTCGACGGGCTTCCACAATTATGCGAAATAGACATTCTGCTGTATTTATTGTTTGGTGTATGTTACTAAACTCTTTAGCTATTCCAAAATTACAAATCGCTACAAAGCTACGAACAGTTTTGCTGCGGATGGGTGCAGGACCTGCACATTATTCTTGTAAAGGTAGGCTATGTGTGTTTACTATTTTCATTGCCATGAACCTGAACGCAGCCAAAGTCTTGGATGACAAATAAACAGAGACGAGTAGACTCGCTACGGCTCGCAGTTTCTTCATTTTATTCAAAGTAAGTAACGCACCACTTTTGACCGTCAGTAACGGTAACGGCGTTGTAACGGTGGAAAAAATAATTAGTTAGATTACCCCGTTACTGAAAAAAATAACACCGTTATGCATAGGCGTTATTTATAAGGGCGTTATTCCCAACACTGGAACCAATACACATGAAAGTTGGTATAAGTCAACAAATATTCATTTTGCATTGATCATTTACCATTGTCAATGGCAGGGAATTGATTAAATAGTACGAAATTTAGAATGTTTTGGTGGCTGTGACCACAGTGAATTTGTTTTTATTCATTTTATCAATATTATTAACGTTTTAAAAATGTATAAATGTAGGATTAAACTACTGCTTCTCATTTTCTGTTACACATTTTTCAAAACGCTTTCTCCTTTCCAACCACTTCTTTGAAGACGAGGCCAAAAAAAAGTGACTCATTGCGCAAATAAAGCAGGTGTCCCGTGGTGCTACGAGTCATTGTTTTTTTTCCTTTTTTTTTTTTAACTATCAAATCAGAGACATTCACTTCCTGTATTTCCTGTCTGTCTGAGGAGGGAAGATTGGATAGTGAAATGGAGTTTATCGGCTGTCCTCAAACAAGTCCCTTCATGTCTTGTTTCTCAACAAGATGAAT
The DNA here is from genome assembly GCF_030265065.1 of Corythoichthys intestinalis. NCBI lineage: Eukaryota > Metazoa > Chordata > Actinopteri > Syngnathiformes > Syngnathidae > Corythoichthys > Corythoichthys intestinalis. Next base: position 32,017,093 of record NC_080416.1, read on the forward strand.
CACTTGTAACTTTTTTTTGTCCCTCCCCCCCACCAGCAAGTTTAGACTTGCTGCCACTATCTGCTCGAACATGAAGGTTTCAATTGTCTGACTGTTCTGGACTGGTCTTTAGGGCCGAGATGCTCCAATAACCTATAAAATGAGTCTTTCCCTCGCTCTTGTGAGGTCAGGGGAGCAAGGTCAGAGGGGAAGAGACCATGTGACCTCCCCCAAGAATGTAGTCTACAGACATTGTCGATGAACAAGCTGAAGACCCTAAAGCAAATGTATAACTTTGGGGTCAGAAACTCCCTCTTGTAGGTCCATCATGCTCACACTTATTCACATGACCCTACGTGCACTCTGGGTAGTTGGAAAACGAGGCTGATGTCGTTCAGAAGCAAAACTTCTCGAGTGTTTTCTACCCACTCAATACCCCCCATGACTCAATATTGAACCATCATGTGGGTGATTCTCATGAAAGCTGTGATATATGGTAAGGAAGGATATTTACCAGAGCTAGCTATAGTAGCAGAATGCTACGATGACTAATTTCTAATGCGTTATTTTTTCCCCCCATCAACGGTTTGAGCTCCCTAAAATTTTATTTACAGTAAAATATCTAACTGATAGAGAGCCCCTAAAGGGACATCTACAAAAATAAAATAAATTTAAGCCATCTGGTGCGCACAAGGTTTTTTCTAGTGCGCACTAGAAAAAAATTATGTGGTAAACATTATTATTATACAGCATTTAAGCTAGCGGACTTTTGCTATGCAAGTTAGGCAAATGTTGTAAACATTAGCATTTTATAGAATTTAAGCTTGCGGAACTTTGCTATGCTGGTTAGCCAATTGTTGTAAAAATTAGCATATTATAGCATATACGCTAGCGGACATTTGCTATGCAAGTTAGCCAATACTGTACTGCATGAATGCTATTTTTAGACCGTGACGTCGCCATCGTAACCCGGAAGTGGGTCAACATAGACATGCCCTCGCATACAAACCATGTTATTACTGCTTGTTTTCTGCCGGTAATTTTTGAAAAAAGAACATGCCGAGTAAACACTGCTGCTATGGAACTTGACTAGACATTATGACATATGAAGGATGTTTTCTTCATATGTTTCCTGAAGCCAAAAACTCAAGAGGTAAAAATGTGAACAATGGATCAATTTGTGCGGACGTCCAAAAGACCAGTTTAACGCCTGCAAAGTGAAGCCATTCACTTTCATATGCAGTAAACATTTTGTTGGGGGCAATGGTGCTACATAGGACGAAGAGGTAAGCATTTACGATTAGAAACAAACGGGAGGTTGACCTGCCTACCAACAATTGCTAACCTCATTAATATTAATGAGAAAAAGTAACATGTAGCTTGCGGTATGACATTAATGTAAACATTAGCAATATATAGCATTTAAGCTAACGGACTTGTATATAATATATATATATATATATATATATATATATATACACAAGTTAGCCAATTGCAACAATGCAACAATACGGTACATTACGGTAATGATCACCTATGGTGGGGAAGTAGGCATACGTAAACATAACTAACATTTAACAATTAAAAAAAATAAAAAATACTGCCTTGTGGCCATCTTTTGTCTTGCCTTCTTTGTGGTGCATTATGGGCAGAGGTGGGTTGAGTAGCCAAAAAAAAAGAGTAGCGTTACTTCAAAACAATAGTACTCAAGTAAAGTCGTCGTCCCAAAAATGTACTCAAGTACATGTAAAAAAGTATTTTGTGAAAAGAATACTCAAGTAATGAGTAACATTGTGAGTAACTGCTTATATCTTTTTTTAAACAATGGATTTTTTTTTTCTGAGCACAAACCTATCTATATGAACAGTTGTCATAATGGTACTGTGCAATAACCCATTACATAACCACATTAAGCCACAGAAGTACCAAAAAAAAAAAAAATCAGTGAATTCCCGAGAGAAAAAAAATATCATAAATGAAGCATTAATAAAAAAAAATATATATATATAAAAAAAGTTCCTATTTGGAATAGTGAAGAGTTCATTCATAATTGCTATTTTGAAATTAAAAGGATCATATCTCCGGTTTTCCGTGGTGAATCGGTGCCAAATAAAAACTGGGAGAGAGGTTAAAATCAGTGCTTTCGAGTCATGTTGAGGGCAGCGCTCTATACCAAATAGTTTATTTTTCACGGTGCTTTAAAAACACCACATGATTGAACAGGCTGGCGTGAAGATAGAACGGCAAGCTTGCGTCTGATTGGTATAATGGAGTCATGTGATTAATGTTGCGACGTCTCATTGGTGAAATTGGTAGAGCTACCCTGGTAATACCCCAGGTACGTCTCTACTCTTGCCATCGCTTGCCAAACAAATAATAAATCTAATATGTAGAATAAAAAGGAAAAATGTAACGACTCTTGTGTAACCCAAAGTAGCGGAGTAAGAGTAGCGTTTTTTTCTTCACAAATCTACTTAAGTAAAAAGTATAACTTAGTAAAGCTACTCTTAGAAGTACACTTTTCTCAAAAGGTTACTCAAGTAAATGTAACGGAGTACATGTAACACGTTACTACCCACCTCTGATTATATAGCATTTAAGAAAGCGGACTTTTGCCATGCAAGTTAGCCAATTGTAGTAAACATTAGCATTATATAGCATTTAAGCTAGCGGACATTTGCTATGCAAGTTAGCCAATTGCAACAGTTGGCTAAAATGCGTAGCAATAGCCTGCTAGCTTAAATGCTATATAAGGCTAATGTTTACCAGATTGAAGCAATCTGGTGCGCACCAGATTGCTTCAATTTATTCTATTTCTGTCGCTGTCCCTTTAGGAGCTCCGTACATTGATTGATGTCTAACAACATAAGATTACACATTACGGTAATGATCACCTATGGTGGGGAAGTTGGCATATGTAAACATAAGCCAAGTTTTAACAATATAAAAAAAAAGGCCAAACAACATTACCTTGTGGCCTTCTTTTGTCTTGCATTCGTTGTGGTGCATTATGGGTCAAAATAATTTTATTTAAAAAAAATGATTTTGATGGGTCCATGAACACAGTGCAACAGTAATGAAAGCAGCATGCTTAGACATTTATTTATTCATTAGATTTATTCATACAAAGTAGGAAACCATTATATCTTATCATAATCTGCTAAATTATATAATTTAAAAAAATGTACATATTTTTTGTGAAATTCATATTTATAATTGTATTGGGGTGAAAACATCCAAGCCTTTCATGGACACATTACAGCAATGAATTTACGATTCTAAAATAAGTTTAAAAAACATTTTGGTAAGAAATTTTCAGGTTTTTATGACTATATCCCTAAAATCTTCAAAGACATTTTATGTTAGCTTCATGGGAATCACCCATTTGAAAAACAAGGCTAAGGTCATCCAGGAGCAAAACATCTCAACCCTATAAGTGTTTTCTGCTTACTCAACGCCCCCCACGACTCAATATTGAACCCTTACTTGCTGCTGGCTGGGCTTCACACGCTTGCTGCCGACTTCATGGCAATGAACCAATATTAAAAAAAATATTAAGCCAGGGAAGCAGATGTGTCAACAAATGTGCTCCTGCTAAAGTTGCAGGAGTAGGTATGTAACGTAGTGGCCAAATCGCTGTGGTTCTGACTCAGTCGGGTGGGACATTTCACATGTGGCAAGGTGAAACTTTAGAGCTAGTGTGTTATTACCTCCACCACATCGCAAGTAATCATAAAGACTAGGGCTGTTAAGTAATCGATTAATCCATCAATTAGTTAGTATGAATAATCGAGTCATCGGATTAGGAACATTTAATCCGTTGCAGAATAAATTTTAGGAGATGTGAAACAAAGGCTTGCTAAGACTGCACTTTAAAAAGAGCATTAAATGCGAATACAAAACAAAATTCCAGAGTATTTTTTTCAAACGATGCAGAATTGCAATTTCATTTCACAGGAGCAACAAATGCATTTCAAAATAAATCGAAATACCCGCGCTTAGCCTCAAACGGTATAAAAAAATTAATAAATAAGGCTAAAATACAACAAAAGAACAATTGGCTAACTTGCATAGCAAAAGTCCACTAGCTTGAATGCTATAAAATACTTTTGTTTTTTAAAATGCTCTTAAAAAAATCGTTCAAAGTTATTCCCACAAAAAAACTGCTAAGTATAAAGCTAAACTAAATTACGAATGTATAAGCAATCATATTAGCTCAAACAACCTTATGTTGGTCTTAACAAGGAACGGTTGGATCCAGCTATGTTAGACGAGTTATGTCAAATTCACTGTTGACACTACAGGGAAGTGTACCCACTCAAATCAATAAAACTAAATGCAAACACTTTTAAAACAAACAATGACAAAGCCACACTAATTAAACGAATCCTCAAAGCAGCAAAATTGGATTCAAAGCTTTTCTCTAATCGAATTACTCGAGTTAATTGATTAATCGTTGCAGCACTAATAAAGACTACAGTTTGGCAAGCTAGATAGCGACTAGATAATTGACCATTCGCAAACTCAGCCTCAAACCGCCTTCACCAATTATATGTCCTAGCAACCATTGTTGAGTGAGCATGGTCCGTCAAGCTATACGCCATAGCACGGCGCTAATTTGTCCTGTCCAGACTGTACAGCCTGTCCTAACCGGCAGCCCATTCATTCGCATTCCTGCACCCCAACAACCCTGGGACCAACCGCCCCCTGCCCTTCCCGCCCTCCCTTCATGATGGCGTGACAAAGTGCTTAGTGACAGAAGAACCCATAATCACTGAAAAAGGGGGGGATGGGGCGTACATAGGCCGAAGAGTGAATAGTGCGAGCATGAGGTCACAACTGCTGTGATGGTGGTGGGCCTCATGACTTGCTCCCAAATCCCAAACACACCTGGGAGAAGTTGCATTTCAAGCAGCCAAATCAAAAGTGACATGCAGAACAGTAGCGGTAGCGTCGGCTAATGTGCTGTTCCGCATTGTTGAACATTTGAACGAGCGTATTTTTAACTCTTTCGTGAAGAAATTATACGTATATTAGTGCTGCAACTATTAGTTGATTAAATAGAGGTTTTCAATTAGAAAAAAAAGCTTCAAATTCTATTTTGTTGTTTTGATTCATTTATGGTGCGTGTTGTGTTGCATTTAGTTTTATTGAATTGCGTACCGCACGAATGCTATTTTTAGTCTGTTTCATCACCATCGGAACACGGAAGTGGGTCATTATAGACACGCCCTCGCATCCAATCCATGTTATTTCTGCTTGTTTTTTCTGGTAATCTTTCAAAATAGAACATACCGATCAAACACTGCCGCTATGGAACTTGTAGAAACGACTCTAGACATTACGACATATGAAGGATGTTTTCTTCATACGTTTCCCGAAACCAAAAACTCTGAGGAAAAAATGTGAACAATGGATCAACTTGTGCGGACATCCAAAAGACCAGTGTAACGCCAGCAAGGTTAAGCCATTCCCATTTCATATGCAGAAAACATTTTGTTGGGGGCCATGGTCCTACAGCGGAAGAAGAGGTAAGCCATTTTGATATTTTTACTTATTTTTTAGCGTGACGTTTTGCCGTGCTGCTTCTGTCTGACAATAAATGACCGGAAAAAAAAATTAAAATGGTATCTGACTGCCACTGTTACCTTTTCTGTTAAAAAAAAAAAAAAACAACTTTAGTAGGGGGAATTGTAAATAAATTATAGAATTAAGATTTTTTTATTAATGAAAAAATTAAAAGTGTTCGTTGGCTGTCACTGAGCAGCATTTGGCAGGCGTTACGGGGCCATAACAGCCAAAACAAAATGACTGAGAGTTTCTTTCCAAGACCTGTCACCATACTCAACTCACGTTTGTATTGAAATGTCACTGTCATTGCACTGCTAATGCCACAACATTGTCACATGCATTTCACGAAGCACTAAGTCCTCAGACATCTGTCTCAATCCGGGTGCTGCATGTGCAATAGTTACATTTTAGCATTTTTGCACTGTTACATCACTATCTATGCACAAACTGTCATTTGCGCCATCATATCAAGTCATCTTTCTTCATCCTAGTCTGAGTACTGTAATCTTTTCACCAAATACTTTTTCACTTGTACTTGAGTACATTTTTTGAATGACTACTTTTACTTGGGTAATATTATTTAGAAGTAACGCTACTCTTACTTGAGTAAAATTTTTGGCTACTCTACCCACCTCTGTATACAAGTAATTTGAAATATGAACAACAACCTAGCAGGTAAAAGTCACATCTACAGTATATATAACTTTTATCATCCATTATGACTTTGAAAAGTCCCCATTATTCAAATCATCACTAAGTGACCCTTAACAACCTCAGTGCCCTTGAAATTTGCACTGGTGGCTCTGCTATGATGTCCGCTTCAGAACAAGACTCTGACCTTTAACTTACAGTGAGGAAAAAAAGTAAACACCTTGCGATTTTGCCAGTTCTCCCACTTAGAAATGATGGGCGGGTTTGAAATGTTCATGGTAGGTGCTTGTACACTGTGACAGACAATCTTAAGAAAAAACATTCAAATCACAGTAATTTTTTAAACATGGTATTTGTATTATACTGCTGCAAATAAGTATTTGAACACATGTCTATTGGCTAGAATTGTGAGGGTCAAAGACCTGTTAGTCGCCTTTAAAAAGTCTAAAGAATAAGTGGAGTTAAATTCTTTTAGTCTGACTTTTTGACCTGTTTGAGGCAGTTAGCTTCATATAAACACCTGTCCACCCCATACAATCCAGTAGATTCCAATTACTAACATGACCAAGACCAAAGAGCTGTCCAAATACTCCAGAGACAGAATTGTAGACCTCTACAAGGCTAGACAGGGGTAAGGGGCAATTGCCAAGCAGCTTGGTGATATAAGATCCACCGTTGGTGCAATTATTAGAAAGTGGAAGTCAATCTCCCTTGGACTGGAGGTCCATGCAAGATCTATCTCGTAGGGTCTCAATGGTGAGGAATGAGCCAAGAACTACACAGGAGGAGCTGGTCAATAACCTTAAAGGAGCTGGGACCATCATTTCCAAGTATAATGTTGATAAAACACTAAGACGTCACAGTTTAAAGTCATGCATGGAACGGAAGGTTTTCCTGCCTAAACAAGCACATGTAAGTTTGCCAATGACCATTTGGATGATCCAGCGGAATCATGGGAGGAAGTCATATGGTCATATGAGATTAAAATTGAACGCTTTGGTCTTAACTCCACTCATAATATTTGAAGGAAGAACAATGATGAGTACCATCCCAAGAACACCATCCCTACTGTGAAGCATGGGGGTGGTAGCATCATGCTTTGGAGGTGTTTTTTTTTTTTTTTTTTGCTTACAGCACTGGACAAATGCACTGTATTAAGGAGAGGATGACCAGGGCTGACCAGACCATGTATTGTGAGATTTTGGGGAATGACCTCCTTCTCTCAGTTAGAGCATTGAACATGGGTCGTGACTGGGTCTTCCAACTTGGCAATGGCCTGAAGTTGATAGCCAGAATGACCAAGAAGTGGCTTCGTAAAAAACATATCAAGGTTCTGGAAGGTCCTAGCCAGTCTCCAGACCTAAACCCAATAGAAAATATTTGGAGGAAGCTCAAACTCCGTGGTTCTCAGTGATAGCCCAGAGACCTGATTGATCTAGAGAAGATCTTTGTGGAGCAAAATCCCTGCTGCAGTCTGTGCAAACCTTGTCAAAGGTTACAAATGTTTGACCTCTGTAACGGTAATCAAGGGCTACTGTACCAAATATTAACACTGATTTTCTCAGGTTTTAAAATACTTATTTACTGCAGTATAATACAAAGAAATTGTTTAAAAAAAAAAAAAAAATCATACATTGTGATTTCTGGATTTTTTTTTTTTTTTTTTTATAGATCGTCTTTCACAGTGGACAAGCACCTACCATGAAAATTTGAAACCCGCCCATCATTTCAAAGTGGGAAAACTTGGCAAAATCGCAGGGTGTTCAAATACTTCTTTTCCTCACTGTATACAATCAACTTTCTATGACGATAGTTACAAGACTTGCCACAAGAGGGCATGTGGGGTTGGAATGACAAAAAAGTGATACATCCTAGGCAGAGATGTTGCTGCTCAGAGGTGGGTTTTGGCAAGTGTCTAAGCTTTATTCGCACTACTAAATTTGCATATCAACTATTTAGACATTTAAACACCAACTGTTTTGTGTTAAGTGTGTAATTATCAAAATGTGTGTTATTTTGCTCATAGTTGTACATGTGTTTAAGTAATATACACGTTGGTAAGATACACATTTTTTTTTTGTTTCTTCTAGACACAAAAGCTGTCCAGCTAAAAACAGGAGGCCATCGTGGCGTTCGCATCAGAGACATCCCGGGAAGACTCCAGTCTGTGTTTAGAGGTGAGATCGCTGCCAAGGAACGTCGAGTGAAAAAAAAAAAGCCCAGACAGAGCGAAAAGAACTTGAAACAGGCAAACATATTTGACATTCTTGCAAAGATGGAAAATATTGGAGGGGCTCGATAAAATAACCAAAATGCGTCATTGCCAAATACAAGAACGCTCAACTCCAGTTGTGGTGCAGGTGTGAGCCCCGCAGAAGGTGAGTAAACACCTGAGGAATGTCCTCGCGCTCTTGTTTTCAAAAGAACACCTGAGTACGCCAAAGCGCAGAATGTACCTGGCGCTCGGGTCCAATTGAGGTCCAACCAAAATGAAATTGGACTCTGAATATTTCCCAGCACGATGGTGGTGCGTCTGGATGTAAACCAATGATAGGGTTAGTCTAGATTAGGGGTCTTAAACTGAAGGCCCAGGGGCCAGTTGAGGCCTGTGTCAGAATATTTTGCAGTAAGTACAGTAGTCAAGTGGCCTGATATATTATTTTTGACACCGAGAATAGGAATTTGAGTGTCCTTATAGTCCGACTCTGAAGAGTTTAAATGTGCCACATGGGAGTTTGATATACTCCCATTGTGGTTGTTCATTTATGTTTTATTTATTAGGAGAAAGAAGCGAACAGGAAGGGGTTTAGTGGGGACAGAAAGAAAGGAAGCAGACAGAAGAGGAAAAGAACAAACAACAAAAAAACATACATTATAAGGTAAATCGGAAAGAAACATGACTACGCAGGGTGGGGCGTAAAATGTGAGGTGGGGAATACAGTATTATAAGAATCACCTGTAAGTATTGATAGGTTGACATCCTACTCTAAGCTACCTGATCGCACCTCCGTGTAGTTGGCCCCCCATCAGACGCAAATTCATGTAAAAATGATGTCAATTGTTTGTGCTAGATTTGTGCTGTAAAACATAAGCGGATTTTAAGGGGGGGGCTAGGGGTCCAGGCCCCCTTGGTGGCCGAGAAGTGTCATTGCATGAAATGGACTTTCCTATATACTAGTATATAAAAGATGTAAAGCAATAAAACTGCATCAAAAATGAATGAAATGAACAAAAAAATATATTTTTATAATGGGTCAAAGTTATTTTTTGAACAGATAATGTGACTAGCACCTTAGACGGTAACTTGCTTTGCATATAATTAAAAAAAACAAACAAAAAAAATAGGGGAGGGCAATTATGTAATGTTTTTTTTTCTTTGATTGAAAATATATTTTTTAATTGAAGCACCTTTTTTGGGATTGAATGATTTAGACACAAATGTCCTACTCGTAATACGGCTCAAACACAAAAAGGATTGCTTCAATCAAAGAAAACCTTTTCGATGGAAAAATTAAGTGTTCAAATGCAAATTTTTCAATTTCGAATATTTTTTCGCATTCAAAAATGTTTTCTATGATTGAAATTTTTCTTTTAAATTAAGTGATTTTTCTTTTTGAAAATATATATTTTTGGAAGCAACTTATTTTTTGATTGAATAATAAAGACAAAAACTTCCTAGCCAAAATGTGGCTCAAACACAAATCAACAAAACTTCAATAAAAAAAGTTGCTTCAATCAAAAAAAACGACTCCAATCAAAAAAAAAAAAAAAAAAAATTCAAAGAAAAATAGTTTTCCCAGGAATTTTTTTGAGTTTCAAATTTTTGCATTCAAACTTTTTTTTTTTTTTTGATTGAAGCGACTTTTTTTGATTGAAAATGTTTTGATAGAAACAGCTTTTTTCCTTTATTGAAGCAACTTTTTTTTTTTGATTGAATAATAAAATCTACAAATCTACCTCCATATGGCTCCGCCCAGGGGGTACAATTTTTGACTGGGGTAACGACATTGGCTCGACACCGGCGGGCATACCATAAGAAATGGATGACGATCTTGGCAAAAAGTACTCCCTTAGCAGCCTGATTTAGAATTCCCTTCAAGAATGATGGGAAACAAAAAAAGACGCTTACTGTCAATTTATATTCTTGTTATTTAATTTTATAGCTGACACTGCGTTTCAGGGTCATCAACATGTTGTGCCTCCCTGCCCCACAAGTCAAACTCCGCCTATGTGTAAAAATTATGTCAAACGTTTGTGCCACATTTGTACTGTAAATAAATTCATTTGTGCTACTATCGTTGTATAGATATTGAGATATTAATTTCCAGTGATGACGTCAATTGCAACCCGTCTGTCGGGGCTCACGGCGCGTACCAACTCTCTCAATAACAGAGGGGTGTCCCAACGCAACGTAGCACAAACAAATGGTACATCTTCGGGTACATTTTTAAGTAAATAGGGGGCTGCGAGTCACGTCATCAATCAAAATGATTATCTCAAGCCCCGCCCCATGCCCATACCATGGGCAATTACCAAAAAAAGGGAAAATTTATTAAAATAATATAGTGTAATAATATGTATTTAACACTTTATAGGGCAAGAGTGTTATTTGGTAATAATTAAAAAAAAAACTTGTGTCAAATATTATTATTTTTTTAAAATGTTGCATTATTCTATTTTTCATATTACAGTGGTACCTCTATATACCAATTTAATTCGTTCCAGGACTTGTAGGTTGTAGGTCGAAATGGTCGTCCTTTATTTCCCGTAAGAATATATTTTAATTCGATGAATCGGTTCCACAGCCCAAAAACCAATGCTAAAGCCTTCATAAATACGGCAGTACAATTAGAAATAGCAATTACACATAGCAAAACACATAAATCATAAATACAAATTTCAATAATAATAATCATCATCATCTAAAGAATCGTGTTGTAATGTGGCAGTTGTGTTTTGCTTGCTGTTCCTGAATGCACCATGACTGACAAGAAAGTTAGAAAGCTGCGGAAGAGTTTTTACTTTCACTTTTCATGTTCTGTTGTTGTTGTCGTCAGCTACAGTGGACAATTGTGTTGCACAAGTTCTGCAATAAGTGATTAAAAAGCTGGCGACTTCTTTGCCGATGTTATAATAATAATAATATTTGTCACCTTAACTTACTATAAAGACTGGCAAACAGAGGTCGGAGGCTGTCGAGATCGTCGACATATTCCATCATTTCCATCTTACCGTAATTTTCGTACAATAAGGCACACCTGACTATAAGCCGCCACTCAAAAATTTTGCCACGAAAACAGCATTTGTTCATAGATAAGCCGTACTTGACTATAAGCCGTAGCTGTCCCTAATGTATTATGGGATATTTACTGTACTGCAAAAGATATTAACCGGTAATACTTTTTTTTGACAGCAGCATCATACGACTTTCATAACATCCAATTAACCACCATGAAGCTTAGAACCAATTGGCTGCAAATCTTTGGCCATCACTGCTCCCCAGGGGGAAACAGTCAACCTCTGCTGCCCCCTGCTGTCAACACTGTTGTTGTCCAACATGCCTCCTAGCATGCATTGTAGCGCTACAGATGTAAATAACAATCAAAATTCATGTTCAGTGCTGATTATTGCTTCATTTACTGTTCTGTTTTTTTCATGAATTGCTAGTTATTGTATTTGGTAACACATTATTTGACAGTGGCGCCATAAGACTGCCATTAGACATTCATAATTATGACATGACACTGTCATGAGCATTAATGAATGCTTATAACAGATGTCATTAAGCGTTATCCATCAAATTATCTCACTTCCGAATGGATGTAAAAGATCAGAGCTGGACATAAATGTAGTTACTGACATAATTTGCCAAATGACACTTAATGACATCCGTCATAAACAGTCAGTAATGCCCATGATAGTGTCATGTTATAATTATGACGCTGCTGTCAAATAAAGTGTTACCTATTAATACAAATAAATCAACAAATAAGCCGCACTGGACTATAAGCTGCAGGATTCGAAATGAAGGGAAAAAAGTAGCGGCTTATAGTCTGAAAATTACAGTAATTTCAATGCTAAGCGTCACCTTTTTTCACCAGCTGCACTAACCTTCTTGGGATCCATGTTGATTTCTTACATAAGAAAATCTGCCATGCTGCCATCTAGCAAGAAAACAATGAAATTGCGATGCTGTTGTGAATCGTCGTATTTCGAGCATGTCGTTATATGTCGAAAGAAATGACAGGTCAAATTTCACGTTAGGTGTCGAAAGGATCGTACATCGAGGTGTTCGTATGTCATGGTACCACTGTATTTATATATTTTAGAAATGAATAAAATCGTGACATCATGGATTTACCGAAAACTTTTTTACATAACATTTGATCCTATTTAACAAGGTGAAAGGTGAGCGCTTGAAAAGAATCCCAGCCTGATGAAGCCACGTTTCAATGTTTTGTTGCTTTTGAGATTAAGGGAACGCATTTGGTTGTCTTCTGTCAGTGTAGATTTGTTGATAAGGAAGTATTTAGTAGTCAGGTTAGTCCTGAATGCGCATGCGAGAATGAGGCAAAACAGGTTTTCTTAACCGACGATCTTTGCGTGTGGCGTTTGGAGGTACAACCACCGAGCGCCCTCCCCCTCAGTGGCGTGGCCGGCACCCCTTGCACTTGCCCATTAAATATCCCAGTACATCTGGGATGATTTAAAACGAGGCTACCTCTGATTCGGAGGGGTTGGGAAAGGACTTTCAGATATAGTTGTTGGACACCCCTCACCCTCAACACACACGACACGATGATGTAATGTTGCGACGCCAAATCTGGAAAATTCAACCAGTTAGTATTGATACAAAGGACTAGAACAAATAGACATATTACAAATTGATTTGTGCCCCGCCAGGGAAAATATTGTTATTGAAAGTTCAAAGCGATCCGTCATGTTCGGATTGATCCAATAAAATCTTTTTGTTGTTGCGTGCCATTCCTTCATGTTTCAGATTTACTCAGCATGAGCCTTTTGCACAAGTCAAACTGCCTAGAAAATCCAGCAGTTTCTCGGTTTTTATTGAGGTTCTGATTAAATGGAAGCAACACAACATTGGGTCCTTTATGAATTTTTTTTTTTTTTTAATAATATGTATTAGGCATGTCCCCGATCCGATCACGTCATCGGGCCATTTTTCAGAGGATCGCAATGGGGTGAAAAGGATCGGGTTTTCAATTTAAGACTATAAACTGAGCATTTTTTGTGAAAACGGGTTGATTTTTCAAAGACTATTTATAATGTAAAAAAAAAATAAAAAATTGTTGAATAATTTCAAATGCCGAATATGGAAAAATCACACACATTTCTTGATTACTGCTAATCTATAAATCCAAGTCAGGTTTTGACAACTGATCATAAAAATTTAACACCTTGGCATTAATTTGACATATTGCACATCGAGGTTGAGCAAATGACCACGGACTAATTCACATTTCAAAATGGCACTTTTTGGCAATAGTTTTTTTAAACAATAGACATTATTGTCATGAAACTTGAAAAAAAAAACTTTTTCTATTAACTTCAATGAAATGAAACTTCATCTTTTACATCTCCTCTTCCTCCGAATCCATGTCCCTCTTTCTGAAGACTCCTCATCAGACTTGTGGATTATTATCAGTGGATTATTACATCAGAAAGAGGATATAAAAGTTCACGGATGCAAAATGGCTGCCACTAGGCCTGAACGATATTGGAAAAAACTATTGTTGCGATTTTTTTGGGGTGTGCAATATATTGCGATATTATATTGCGATAGTAATAAATTTAAAAATAATAATAATAATAAAAAAAAAAATATATATATATATATATATTTTTTTTTTTTTAAAGAAATGTTCACTAGATGACTTGAATAGCTGTTTGGAAATACTTTGCATGACACACCGTGACCACAGCTTATTCATATAATACCGTTTCATTAGTGAATGATTAAGATTGCTGTATGAAGGGATCCAGGAAGCCATGTCTGCTCAAAATAGATAATTTATTGAACACAATATTTGACACTTCAACAGCAGCAAATATATTACATGACAAATAAAAGAGCAGGTGCATTCGTCCCCCAAGTTTTTGACAAAATATAACAATAAATAAAAACTTCTGTAAAATAACAACAAAGTTGTAAACATATTTGAACAAAAATATTAAATATGACAAATAAGAGTTGTTCACAAACTATAACAATAAATAAAAACCTTAGTAAAACAACAATAAAGTTGTCAACATATTTGAACTTAAATATTAAATCTGTCAAATAAAAGTGCAAGTGCATTAATCCCGAGTTGTTTGCACAAAATATAACAATATAAAACTGTAAAACTGCAACAAAGTTTTAAAAATATTTAAACAAAAATATTAAGTATCAAAACTTTATGTGCAGCTGTACTATAGTTATTTGAAAAATACGATTTACAATTAATTTAAATATAAAAGAAACAAACTCAATTCAGCTTGTAAATAATTGAACTGAATAACTGCAAATAACTGTGATGAATAACAGAACCATTTTAACTCCCAAATTTCCTTCCTTCCTGATAGCTGTCACATGAGTAAAAAGAAAAGACATTCCTGCAGCTGTGTTATGTATTTGTCTGCATATCGTCCACCTTCCTTGCTCAGCAATTCTCAACTGGGTCTCATAGGTTTTTGGCCAAGACTACTAGTTTATCCACCATTGCAGGCTTGAGACAAGAACGTTGGCACGTAACAATGTTCCCACCTGGACTAAAAAGCCTCTGATGGGAGGCTCGTAGCAGAAATGCATAGATACCTGCGTTTTAAATGGTCCCATATGTTGACGGATTACTTCTTGTTGAGGCAACCACGGTGAGGCACTGTCAACAGGGCTGTTTTTTGTTCCTTATAATCTTGTCGATAGCCAAAATACTTCCAAAACTCCTTTTGGAGACAGTCTTCCCTATTCAACGTGTTGCTTGCTTTCACTTTGAAAACGGCCCCTCCTCCCTCCGCTCTGCTGTTCGGCCCCTCCTCCCTCCACTCCGCTGTAGCAGGGGAGGGGGAGGAGCCGATGACTGCGAGTTGGAGGGAATGAGAGGCTGTCCTTCCTGCTCCTTCCTCAAAACAAACGTTAGTGGATTAAAAAAAGTGAAATGAAAAAACTATCGCACGTCCTTGCGATGGGACTATTGCGCATGCGCACATCGCGATGGCGATGTTTAAACGATATATCGTTCAGGCCTAGCTGCCACTGACGTGAACTTCAAGTGGATTTTTCGCCTGTTGGCTGGCAAAACTCGTTTCGTTAAGATGCAACAGTGCTTCCATCTGGTGTTGAATGAAAGAGTTAAAATTAGTCTATTCACTAGTCAAAATCACGACTTTATGTCGAGTACAAAAGACGTTATGGCCCAGAGAAATCAAGGCGACGCCGGCGTCCTTATTTGTACAACGCTGAGTGTATAGAGTCCAAAGAAATTTATTTTGCTGGCTAGAGTCGCCAGTGTTAAGAGCCAGTTTACATTTTACAGTACGTTACTGCCACTTTGTGGTCATAATAATTCAATGCAGCCCAGGGGTCGCGTTAACCGAATATTTTCCGTCGTTGACTGGTTTTTTAAAACGGTGACGGAAAAAACTGAAGTCCATCAGTCATTTTGACAGGTTGCAATTCACACCCCAGAACACAGGGTGGCGAGTGAGCATATTAATTAGCTATTGTCTCTCTTGATGCATGACGTTGTTGGCCTTACTCGGAAAAATGTCAAGGCAACTGAGCGTCCGAACTAAGGCTACGTTAATACTACAGGTCTTAATGCACGAATCCGATTTTTTCGTGTTTTTCCGACTCGAGTGAGGCATTAACTTGACGGTCTGAACGTGACAAGTCGCATAGAACGGGACCATTTCAAATCCGATCTGGGTCACTTTCGTATGTGGTCTAAATCCGATCTGGGCCACATTTTTTCCAGACTGTCGCGGCGGTACTGTCCAGTCCCGCAAATCGGATTTAATGCAGCAATTACGTCATCAAAAAGTGAGAGACGGTACGGTAGCTTCGGTAGCGATGCAGCTGTGCGTTATTAGCGCCTAGCTTGCCTTGAAGACGGCTTTTTAGGAAGGGTCGGACTTGACAACAGTCATAAAAAAATAAAAATAGGTTTGAGGATAAGCCTGAGAATGACTGGTTTTCTCTCTGCTCCATATAAGCAATATTTCAACATTGCTTACACGGCCGAGAGTCGGGGCAAACTGCCCGTATGTGTGTGTGACATGCACGAACAGTGCGTGCATGCTATCGATCCATATACTTTGAATATAAGCCTAAACGGGGATTATATATGCCTGTTATTTGTATCCTCTTTTTAACAGCAACAAGCCTATGGCTACGTTCATACTACAGGTCTTAATGCACGAATCCGATTTTTTTGTCATATCTGGTTTTTTGGCGTGCCCATTCAGACTGCCTTTGTCCATTGAGACCATTCATGTATTACGCATGCGCACTAATTCGCAGTCCGACGCGCAGAAGCATCAAAACAAATGACCATACAATCACACATGCTGGCTGTCATCCGTCATTCCAGGGATATCATATTTTGCTTATTAAAAAGAGGACACAAATAACAGGCACAAATAATCCCTGTACAGGTTTATATTCAAAGTATATGGATCGATAGCATGCACGCACTGTTCTTGCATGTCACACACACATACGAGTAGTTTGCCCCGACTCTCGGCCGTGTAAGCAATGTTGAAATATTGCTTATATGGAGCAGAGAGAAAACCGATCATTCTCAGGCTTATCCTCAAACCCTTTTTTTTGTTTGTTTTTTTAATGACTTGTCAAGCCCGACCCTTCCTAAAAAGCCGTGTTCAAGGCAAGCTAGGCGCTAATAACGCACAGCTGCTTGATGTGTGATGGCGCGGTGTGGATTCTCTGTTAAGCTTGTTCGGACAGAATATTAATTAAAGATGAATGAAAACTAAATACTATTAAATATGTCATTATTAACATTTTAAAAATTTAAGTGACGGGTAAAAATAGATTATGACCGGATTTTTATGACCCTGTCAGTCAAAATGACAGACAACGAAAAAGTCCAGCGCAACCTCTGATGCAGCCATTGTGTGACGCAGTTTGGAACACATGCTTATTCACTTGCATAGTACATTGCCTGTGGGTCGCATTGATGCTGTCAAGTCCTTTCTGTTATGTTTCTGCCTTTGAAACTATATGTCTAAGTATTTTACATCTATACCAACCTGTTAATATGCAGTATAGACCCCATTCAGGTGATGTCACAGCACTGCCCCCCTGACTTGTGCTGCCATATTGTCCGTCAGCTCATCATGTTTACATATTACCGCTACGTACATTCCTCCTATTACTGCATGTTTTTCTTCTTGTCTAAGGAATCACCGCCTAGTAAACGAACCCAAAAACCTTCCTGACAGTCATTAACATTGATTAATCAAAATGGTGAAGGCATGTGTGGCGGTTGATTGCAGTAACAGAGAAGATAAACGGTCGTTTTACGGTTTGTTTATCTTGGTCCATGATGCGTTTGTGTCGACAGCCGTCAGACAGCGGCGAAAACATCAATAGTCGTGATGCCAATACGATCGCAGACATCATCAGACGGAGACTACAACCTCGTCGCCACGGTCAGGCAGAAAGAAGGTGAGCGCAACAACAGGTGTTGTGCCGATGTGCCGGAAAATAGCCACCCCACGTGAAATGTCCCCCCTGATGGGAGCGCCCACACGGAACGACTCACACCCCCGTACCGGTGCCCTATTGGCTTGGACTCCAGGAGGCTCCGATGGCTGGATGGAGCCCTGGAGGCCATTATTCTTGCTTCATACTTTTATGCCATTGGCGTAATCAGCTGCCACTCAAACACACCGGAACTAGCGTTGAAGTGAATCTTTGTGTCAAAATGATTCAATCTAAAAAAGCGCCTTCAATACTTTTTCCAATTAAAAAAAAAAAAAAAGAGTTCAAAACTTTTTCCAACTTCAACAAAAAAGAAAAGAAAAAAAAAAAGAGTTTAAAACTTTTTGCTTTTCAAAAAAAAAGTGACACTTCAATAAATATATATATTTCAAATAAAAAAATATATTTCCCCAAAAAATAAATTTTTGCAAATGATTTTTTCTTCGATTAAAAATAAGTTTTTTGATTAAAGCAACTTTTATTGCGTTCGAATGATTTAGACACAAATGTCCTACCCCTAATATGGCTCAAACACAAAAAGGATTGCTTCAATCAAAGAAAACAGTTTGAATGAAAAATAGTGTTTAAATGCGAATTTCTGAGTCTCAAATATTTTTTCACATTCAAACTTTTTTTCTACGATTGAATTTTTTAAAATTTTTGGTTGAACTGATTTTTCCTTTGAAAATATATATATTTTTTGTTTGAAGCAAATTATTTTTTGATTGAATAATAAAAACACAAATGTCCTAGCCAAAATGTGGTCCAAACGCAAAATTACATGACTTCAATCAAAAATGGTGTTTCAATAAAAAAAAACGAGTTAAATAAAAAAAATAAAAATAAATAAAAAAAAAAAACAAAGAAAATAGTTTTCAAATATTTTTTTGAGTTTCAAATTAATTTTTGCATTCAAACACATTTTTTTTGATTGAAGTGACGTTTTCTTCGATTGAAAATATATATTTTGATTGAAGCAACTTTTTATTTGATTGAAGCAACTTTTTTGGGGGGGATTGAATAATAAAGACACAAATCTACCTCCATACAGAAACTGCTTTTTCAGTCTGTGTTTTTCCCACTATATCAAAATGGTATTTATTTCAAAAAGCTGTTTTACTATATTTAAATAGGAGTCTTTTATACACTTAGTGATAAACATTAGATGGCTGTCAAAGGTCAAGGAAGAGTCAATCACTACACCAAGATTTCTGGTAATCGGGTAAATCTTTCCCTCATGCTGAAGCGCGCGATGACAGCTAAGAAAAGTGCGCGTGCTGACACACATCCTCAGCCCTTTTCCTTCCTCACCCTCCTTTGCCCCACTGACTCCATTCGCTCATTTCGTCCAATCGACCTACAAACACGTCAGCGGGAGTATTTCCACACCAGTTGTCACAGCTCTATTGTTTTTCAGCGGCTGAAAGAGCATCCTCCCGACGCTCCGGTCCTTTTCCTTCCTCCCTCATCCCCAAGTGCTGAGGCGGCCCGATTCACGACGCCAAAGCGCAGACCGCATGTTCGGAAGGAGGGGGTGACAAGATAAAGGGCACCGTGTTCTCACAGTGGTCTTTTTACACCGGAAGTTAAAAAGAAATGCGTAGCACCGGATCTGTTTTGGAACAAACCACAAAAAAAGTTGAGGGAAAATGCAACCCGTGGCATCCAATCATCTTTCTGCTGTAAATTGAAATGAGTTTGTCACTAGTAGACGTCCAATCCATTGGAAGTGGGAGGCTGGCGGCGAATGAATATTCGTTCATTTGCTACCATTGTTGTTTTCGTCAACGATGACGGTAAAGAAAATATTTCGTTGACAAACGATTTTTTTCATGACAATGACGTGCTAAAAAAAGTGTACTGGGAGACCAAAATATAATGAGACGAATGCCAGTTTTTGGCTGACAAGCCGACGACAAGACTAAAATGTGACACATTTTATGTTCACAATGTGCTAGAGCTGAAACGAATACTCGAGCAACTCGAGTTTAAAAACTGATCCGAGTAATTTTATCCACCTCGAGGAATTGTTTAATTTTGCCAGCTATAAGCATCACGTTTTGCCCGGACTACTTTTAATGCGGGACAACGCGCTGACGTCACGTGTGTAGAGGAAGAAGCAATATAAAAAAAAATAATAATAAAAAAAACTAACTGCAGCTGACAGCCGCTACAAACTACGCCGACATTGCTAAAAACTACGCCCGCATGATGCTAGTGTGGTAACAGGTAGTGTCCGATGCGTCTCATAGATATCGCATGCATTTAGGACTAGATGCGAAATAACAGACTCGGCCGCGTCTGGGCAGCGTTAGTAAACAGCCGCCATCTTTAAGCAGTAGACTTCTCAGCGCTAATAAATATAACGTTACTGTCACTCGTAGAGGCGTGCAAAATTTCCGATTCTTAGATTATTCGCGATTCAGCCGTGGAAGATTCGAGAACGATTCACAAATATCCAAATTCAGATTATTGAATTATACCAGGTAAAGCGGAAGTAAAACACAGCGCGGTCTTTGGGACGCAATGAGGAACGGACCGAGAGTAAATATCATGTTCAACTCATGCCGCTAGATAAAAAAAAAAAAAAGAATCATACCTGACTGCGGTTGACAGCCGCTACAAACAATGCCCAGTTGCTAGTTGCTACAAACATACGGCTACAGTAGATTTGATATATATGTGGAACTAGATGCAAAATGACAGACGATGTCGGTGTTAGAACATGTATTATTGAACAGAGATGCGAAATGACAGACTTTCCGGTGTAAGTAAAGAGCCGCCATCTTAAAGCAGTAGACCTCTCTAGAAGGCACTGTTGTACCGAACCTAATTAACTTTTTATCTAAATTACTCCTAAATCGGCAGAATCTTGTCTTGAATCTATCTTTGAATGATGAAATAGTGTTAAAACTTTGACAAAAGTAGACAGAAGGGAAATTATGGAATAACGGGAGCAATTTTAACTAGTGATGCACGATAATGCCGTTTTCAACCGACATCGATAACCGATAATTTCCTGCCCCTTCCACCCGATAACCGATAATGTCATGCCGATAATTCTATTCAAATATGTATGTAAAATTTCTAAAGTATACAAAGATCAAATGTTACTGTGCAAAAATGTAATTTAGTGCCATTTTTTCCCCACATCAAATGTGAACAAGTAGTAAATTCCAACATCTAAACAATGGCAATGACATTGTGTAATGGTACGCTTTTGGCAACAATTACTTAGAGTAAACACCCAAGTTGCACAAAAATGCCTTTAAAAGTAAGCAATTCCTAACATATATCACATTACTAAACTGCAAAAACACCTCCTTAAAACTAGCAGAATTGGACAAAACTGTTGATTGCGCACATTTGGAGGCTAAATCAAGTATATAATTATCAGATTGCATTATCGGTTGAATTTCGTTTTATATGGATTATCTGTGTGACATCATAATTGCCATTATCGGCCGATAATTATTGGTGACCGATATTATCGTGCATCTCTAATTTTAACAACTGTAACAGTTGATTCACAACATTAAATTAATTGAATGTAGTTTAAAGCTCCTGATACAGAATGGGGACTGGAGTTTTTTATTTACTGTTATTTTTGTATATTTGTTTACTGTTATATGTTAACTTGATACTGAAATAGTAGTTTGGTTTAGCCTGAGAGGATTTCTGAACAATTTTGGAACTAATGTACAAAACATTTAAAAAAAAAAAGGGTGGTGCATCAGTAATCGTTTTATAATCGAATCGGAGCCTCTGAATCGTAGTCGTAATCGAATCGTTAGGTGCTCAAAGATTCCCAGCTCTAGTCACTCGCTCACGTAACGTTAGCCCTTCGGAGGGCCAGGTTTCTATTGGCTATGACCACTGTCGATGCGTGGCTAACGTGTCTTACACACAGACTTTATTTAATCTGTAAAAACACAGCCCTGTAGAGTGATGAGCAGTGTTGTTAATCTTACTGAAAAAAAGTAATTAATTATAGTTACAAATTACTTCTCCCAAAAAGTAATTGCGTTAGTAACTCAATTACCTGAATGTAAGAGTAATTAGTTACTTTTTTTTTTTTCCTCAAAAAAAAAAAAAAAAAAAAAAAAAAAAAAAACATTGGCCACACTATGTGAAGTTTTTTGTGAAGGTTTTTGGTACAATTGGCCCGAGGCCAATTCTTTACCCTAATTTACCCTTCACCCTGAATCAACTGTTAAAAGTTGTTAAAATTGCTCCCATTATTGCATTAGTTCCCTTCTCTCTACTTTCGACAAATGAAAGTTTTAAAACTGTTTCATCATTTAAAGATAGATTTAAGTTAAGATTTTGCCGATTTAGAAGCATTTTAGATTTAAAAAAAAAAAAAAAGTTACTTAGGTTCGCTAGGAAGGATCTCTACATCAGGGCCTTCCTGAGAGGTCTACTGCTTTAAGATGGCGGCTGTTTACTAACGCATGTAGTCCTTAAAACATGTTGGCAATGCAGCTGTGTCAGTTTTTGCATCTAGTTCTATAATATGATATCTACCGTGTCATGTGGGCGTAGTTTGTCGGCTATGGCTACAGTCAGGTATTATTGGAGCCACCTAGCATCGCGGTTGCAACGGCGTCTTCCCCACTGCTGCTCTGCTCTCGTCCCCGTGAGTCTGTTTCTCTCAGACTTTTTTTATTCAACCAACTTAGTAACGCACAGTAACGCACGCCTTTCCCGCCTCAGTAACGGTAACGGCGTTGCCAAGATGAGAAAAGTAATTAATTAGATTACTCATTGCTGAAAAAAATAACGCCGTTAGTAACGCCGTTATATTGTAACGCCGTTATTAACAACACTGGTGATGAGGGTGTAAAATTAAAACATAATAAAGCTAACTGTCAGTTTTAGCTGTCATTGCTAAATAAAACACCAAGTAGCACTGGTCCCTAATGTGCTCCAATACAGCAGGTATCATACATTTATTTTGAACACTGCAAAAACTCAAAATCCTATCAGCACTTACAGTTTAGACTAACTTAAAACTTAACTAGAACATAAAAATAGCTTGACACAAATGGAAATTCAATTGAAACACATGGGAAAAACATGTAGCTTTCAAGTGATGTGTGTTATCAAGCGTAATTACATGTTTAGGTTAGGAATATGTTTTTTTTTTAATAAGATCTAGAGGTTTTTTGAGTGAAAGCAGTGAATTTTTTTTTCTAATCACATCTGAAATGCAATTGTTGGCTGTTTTCAACAATGTACATCGAAAATAAAGACATTGATTGACTGAAAATGGTTCAATATTGGATTAAATGTCTTTTTTTCTCATATATATTTAATAATTGCTCTTTGCCTAAAAAAAAAAAGTTCTATCCGATTACTCGATTAATCGATAGAATTTTCAGTCGATTACTAAAATATTTGATAGCTGCAGCCCTAAAATGCGTGACATTTTCTTATTGTAGGTGTGTATTACACAGTCAGCCTGCATCGTTAGCGGGGTTTGGGTCGTGTCACTCAACTAGTGCTTTGAAGCCTTTTTCCAGCTTTCAAAATTGATTCAGTACAAAGGGTTAAGACTAAGGTGAACGCGCAGAGTTTGACCTTTTGGCCGGATTGTCAGGATCTCGTCGTTGGAGCTGCGCCACCGTGGGTCCAGCGGTTCAGCTGGCGCAATTCCAGCAACCTGGCTAAAAGGTCAGATTCCTTCAGCGTGTATTATCATCACAAAGTTGGCGTTGTGGTTGTAGACACTAAAATATGCGCTCATCAGTCAATGTTCATTCAAAATTGTTGGAAACCCCTATCATTTTATTTTTGGACTAAAACTTATAAATTTTACTGAAAAAACATTTTGAGTAGTCATCGACGAAAACTAGACGAACACATTTTGAAATCGGAGACTAAGACGCTATGTTGTTTTCGTCAACAATATTTTGGAGGAATTAGCTGCTACAGCATTGGCATTATACTTTGCAATATTTACGTAAAATAAATGCTACCTGCACGTTATTTTTTTTTTTTTTGCTTTTAACCAAGAATCGGGACTCTTTTACATCCATATCTATAAAGAATTCAGGGATTTAGGCATTACTTCACAAGAATTTTCAAGGCAAAAAGCTCTTTGTTGTACTAAAGGACCGCCACAGTGACTCAACTATAGCAGCACATTCAACATATTTACGTATAATATATGCTAACTGCCCGTATTTTTGTTGTTGTTGTTGCTTTTAATCAAGAATCGAGACTGTTTTACGTCAAGAATTCGGGGATTTAAGCATTTATTCACAAGAATTTTCAACGGAAAAAGCTCTTTGTTGTACTAAGGTTGCCGCCACAGTGACTTAACTAGAAGCGCATATGACATATTTACGTAAAATAAATGTTAACTGCCCGTTTTTTTTTTTTTTTGCTTTTAGTCAAGAATCGAGACGGTTTTACATCCATATCTATAAAGAATTCAGGGATTTAAGCATTTATTCACAAGAATTTTCAATGGAAAAAGCTCTGTTTACATATGGCGGCCGCTAATTTCCTTACTGACTAGCCTCATAGTTCACAATATTTACGTAAAATAAATGCTACATGCACGTTTTTTTGGGCTTTTAACCAAGAATCGAGACTGTTTTACATCCATATCTATACAGAATTCAGGGATTTAAGCATTTATTCACAACAATTTTCAACAGAAAAAGCTCTTTGTTTACGTATGGCGGCCGCTAATTTCCCTGCTGACTCGCCTCATAGTTCACAATATTTACGTAAAATAAATGCTACCTGCACGTTTTTTTTTTTTTTTTTTTTTTAACCAAGAATCTAGACTGTTTTACATCCATATCTATACAGAATTCAGGGATTTAAGCATTTATTCACAACAATTTTCAACAGAAAAAGCTCTTTGTTTACGTATGGCAGCCGCTAATTTCCTTACTGACTAGCCTCATAGTTCACAATATTTACGTAAAATAAATGCTACCTGTATGTTTTTTTTTGTTGTTTTTTGTTGTTGTGTTTTTGCTTTTAACCAAGAATCAAGACTGTTTTACATCTATATCTATAAAGAATTCAGGGATGTAAGCATTTATTCACAAGAATTTTCAACGGAAAAAGCTCTTTGTTTACGTATGGCAGCTGCTAATTTCCTTACTGACTAGCCTCATAGTTCACAATATTTCCGTAAAGTAAATGCTACCTGCACATTTTTTTTGCTTTTAACCAAGAATCAAGACTGTTTTACATCCATATCTATAAAGAACTCAGGGATTTAAGCATTTATTTGGTAAAATGCTCTTTGTCTGTGTTTCCACTCAGTCAGCTTTGACGGAGACAGGCCCCCTATGAATCGGCCCCGCACCCCGTCCATTATGACGTCTATGCTTCTACGTAGGTTTAATTGAAAATAATGTAGTGGTATTTCTTCTGAGTGTGTATTATCATCACAAATTTGGCGTTGTATTTGTAGATGTGTCAATATGTGCTCATCAGTCCATGTTCAATTGAAATTGTTGGAAACCTTTATTTTTGGACCAAAACTTTTGAATTGTACAGACGAAAACATATTGAGTAATTTGTATGAGATTTCGTCGACTAAAATTAGACAAAGACGAAAACATTTTGAAAAGACTGAAATATAAGAGTAATAAGTAATTTAGTCCAAAAGACTAAGACAAAAATTAAAAGTGTTGCCAAAAACAACACTGCTGGACTAGTGGACATCTCTCCCTGTCATTTAGTTAAAAAAAATTGAATAATCATCTGCATTTTTTCAGTCATCATTGCCTGTAGATAAACATCGATTTCCCCCCCATAAAATACATTTAACACAATGCAGTTGTTCTGTCATTTTTTTCCCTCCCAGTTTTATTGAGTTTATTACTGTAAAAACAACTGAACCGTTAATTTTCCACTTTTTTTTTTATGCATAATGCATTGGACGTGTAACTCCATCAATGGAAGGTAAATTTGGGCCTCCACAATTAATTAACTAATCGATTAGCTAATTAATTGAGATGTATTTTGCTAGTCAACAAACCCTTAGGAGACATTGTTGACTTCAAAATTGCCCCGTCCAGAGCGCAGGGTGGGCCTGTGACAGAATGTATAGAACTTTCAAGAGCCTTTTTTTATACAACCAGTAAACGGAGGTCGAGGGAAGCCACATTGTAATTATGGCCTCCCAAAATATCCCTTTGCGCCAGAAACGCGAGCGAGTTCACATCGTCTTTTAGATGCGGGCCTACGATGCATAGTGCATTATTAACACTTGAAATCAGTCGGTTCTCCAAAAGACACGAATGGCCATTGTTCTAAGACAGAAATCTTGAAGTCACGCACGTGCGGTTGAGCGAGATTTCAGATGCACGGTCACGGCGTGCCAGCTGCAGAGCTGTAATTAGGGAGGAGCTGCAGCGAATCGGCCTCTCCTCCCTCGCAGAGACCGCTAAAAACCCACTCGTCATTCGGCCGCGGTTCTTGTCCAAAGTTTCATCTTGGGACTTTCCGACAGACCTCTTCCGGACTGATGGTTGAGTACGGCAAATTTCTAGATGATAAATGAGTCTCTTCCATCCAGAAGTGGTATGTAAAAGACAATTGAACGCATACAGAACCACGTAAAAGCGAATTAAGGCAACAATCAGTTTAATACATACTGTGTATCTGGATTTAGGGTATCAACTAGGGCTGAATGATTTTATAAATGTAAATGCAATTTTTCTGGTTGATGCCAGATTGTCAAATGAAGCGTCAGTGACAATTCACTACATCGCATTTACAAATATGATGTGTAAGGATAACATTCTCTCAAAAAAGCTGAATATTAACAAGGGCTGCAACTAACGATTATTTCATAATTGATTAATCAACCAATTAATCGGATAAATTTCACTTTTTGCAATTACCTTCACAATTTTGTGAGTAATACGATTGATTCAGTAACCCAATCTGAGTGTAGCAGACAAGCAGTGAACTCTCTCTCACTTGCTCTAATCTCTGGCGCGCGTGGAGCCTCACATTACACACAAACAAGGACCAAACGGGACTGCTCATACTGTAGGTGCCGGCAAAAACCGATTATCAAATTCGTTGGCAACCAAATTATTAATCGATTTAATCCTTAAGCCTTAGGGGCAAATCACACAGGAGGCGAAGTCATTCGCGTTGAAGACATTTTCTATGGAACGAGCGCAACGAGGCTAAAATTGCTCCGAAGCGACACGCGACATTCGTGCACGTGAATTTTCGCGATCGGAAACATACACGTGCACAAGCAGACCAGCAACGCGATATAAGACAATAGGAAATTGTTCCATTTCTGTTGCTGTCGCCTGGCACTACTACCAATCAGCAACAGATTTATTGACAAATCACCTGCGAGGACACTGGCCAAACTGGAATTTGACATCCACACGTCACACTTTGTCGACATGCATATTTAAGGTTTCTCTCGTATCTCTTTGACATTTGCTGATCTTTGCATGTTTCAATAATTGTGTAACATTGCTTGTCATAAACAAACATCCATCCATCATCTTCCGCTTGCTCCGGGATCGGGTCGCGGGGGCAGCAGCTTTAACAGGGAAGCCCAGACTTCCCTCTCCTCATCCACGTCAACCAGCTCCTCCGGCGGGATCCCAAGGCGTACCCAGGCCAGCCAAGAGACAGTCTCTCCAGCGTGTCCTGGGTTGTCCCCGGGGCTTCCCGCTGGTGGGACATGCCCGGAACACCTCTCCAGGGAAGTGTCCAGGAGGCATCCGAACCAGATGACCGACCCACCTCAGCTGGCTCCTCTCAACGCACAAGTGTAGCTACTCGGCACCGAATCCCTCCCGGACGACCGAGCTTCTCACCCTATCTCTAAGCGAGAGCCCGGACACCCTGTGGAGGAAACTCATTTCGGCAGCTTGTATCCGGGATCTTGTCATAACCCACAGCTCGTGACCATAGGTGAGGGTAGGAACATAGATCGAAAGGTAAATTGAGAGCTTTGCCTATCGGCTCAGCTCCTTCTTCATCACGACGGACCGGTGCAGAGTGCATTACTGCAGATGCTGCACCGATCAGCCTGTTGATCTCCCGCTCCCTTCTACCCTCACTTGTGAACAAGACCCCAAGATACTTGAACTCCTCCACTTAGGGTAGGATTTCATCCCCGACCCGGAGAGGGCACTTCACCCTTTTCCAACTGAGGACCATGGTCTCGGATTTGGAGGTGCTGATTTTCATCCCAACGGCTTAACACTCCACTGCGAACCGCTCCAGTGAGAGTGTTACTCTCACTGGAGCGTTGGAGGTCACGGGTTGATGAAGCCAACAGCACCACATCCTCTGCAAAAAGCAGATATGCAATGCTGAGGTCACCAAACCGGACGCCCTCAATGCTTCAGCTGCGCAGACAAATTCTGTCCATAAAAATTATCAACAGAATCAGCGACAAAGGGCAGCTTTGGCGGAGTCCAACCATCACTGGGAACGAATTCGACTCAATGCAGACCAAACTCTGACACCAGTCATACAGGGACCGAACAGCCTTTACCAAGGGGCTCAGTAGCCCGTACTCCTGGAGCATCCACCACAGGACCCCCTGAGGCACACGGTCAAACGCCTTCTCCAGATCCCCAAAACACATGTAGACTGATTGGGCGAAATCCCATGCACCCTCGAGGACCCCGCCGAGGGTGTAGAGCTGGTCCACTGTTCTACAGCCGGGATGAAAGCCACACTGCTCCTCCTGAATCCGAGATTCAACTTCCCGACGGACCCTCCTCTCCAGCACCCCTGAATAGACTTTACCTGGGAGGCTGAAATGTGTGATCCCTTTATAATTGGAACACACCATCCGGTGTGCCACCCCACCATCCCTGTCTGCCAATCCTATGCACTGTCCCCGATGTCCACGCAATGTTGTAGAGGCATGTCAAAAGGCTTGTCATCAAAAAACAAAAAAATTTGTCAACATGGAGGACCGTGTCATTTTAGAAGTCGAGCATGAAATCAACACATACAGTACTTTATGATAACTTTCGGCATGTTAGCTGGTTATCATCATGGAAAATTGTACATTGATGAAACATTTTCGTTATGGTCATCGTTGACGAAAACAACACTGGTTCAATGGTATATTTTTGTATTATATTTTCACTGTTTTGCACTATTTTAAGTTGTTCTAGGTTTTTGACTATAGTATGTGTAGCGCCAAAAATATGCCTACTACAAAACCTGCTGTTTTTGTTGAATTATTAAATATACGTAAAACTATTGTCTCATTTTTTCTGTTGAATGTTCACATTTACCAGTTGAATAAATATGATCATGAGCATGTTTGGTTGTCAATAGGATGTCAATATTACAAATTTTGACAAACAAATTTAGGATTTTTTTTTGTCTTTATGGGCCCAAAATGTAGATATCATTGCAGCGTTTACCCTACACAGACAATATTGTGGCGCCCCGCCACACCAAAATAAAAGCCGGCACGCCATGCAAACGAGATGTATTTATTTGTGTGTGTTTTTTTTTTAAGGCCGTTTCACACGAGTGGCAGCCTAGTGTGCAGGGTTCGGCGGCAACCTTTTCATTGTGTATTGTAATGTCTGTAACTATGCGTGGCCCCCTTAAGAGACAATCGGACTAGGGGGTTTACACTAGGAGGGAGTGCGAGTAAGAAGAATGGGAGAACAGGCGAGATACCGAGAGATTGCGTTCACATGTCGCGGCAGCACACTTTCATTTTGTTATTTTCTGTATTATTGTTGCCACAATAAAGTGGGAAGCCAATACAGACTCCTCTCCTTACGGCGGCATTACAGTAGTTTGGATTGCGCCGCGATAACGTCAACAACGCATCCAATAGCAGAGGGGCAGGCGTACTTATATCTGTCCTATCAGGCTGTTTCGGCAGACGGATGTACGCAATTGCGGTTGACTAAACTTTGATAAATGCGCCCCCCCCCCAAGTTTTGTGAGCTCTGGGAAACTAAAAAAAATGACTAATACCTCTCCTTGCTAAGTTAATGGTACCTCGATGTGTGTTTGTGTGGAAATGTAGTTTCCGAACAACAACAAAATCTTCACTTTCTCACCGAAACAGGTAAAACACGGGTATAAAAATTCCCCCCTACTCCTTGAAATGGGTCAGTTAACAGAAGGACTATTATTGTCGTGGTAATGTATGATGTATTAGAGCCAAATAAAAGGGAAAAAGGACGACAACTGGCCCTACGGCCCTTTAGCGCTGCCCTCGTGGCTCTCTGGAGCTTTTTCAAAGATTTTTGAAAATGGAAAAATATGGGAGTGGGAAATATAGTTTTTTGTTTTAATATGGTCTCTGTAGGAGGACAAACATGACACAAACATTCTTGCAATTCATTAATATTGCAATGAAGTTAAATTTGGCACCGTGCAACAGAGTAGTCAAGTGGCACATCATTCTAATCTGTATATATAAATTTAATCATGAAGGCTAATTATGTATTTGTAGCCAACTTAGTCATTTTGATAGTAGGCTAATATAGCATACATACAGTCGGTGTTGCTTTCATTATAAGGCTTATACAATGCTTTTAATTTTTTGCCGCTACAGACATACTTTATCAGTTTTGTTTTTTCGGTTAAATATGGCTCTTTCAACATTTTGGGTTGCAGACCCCTGGACTACGAGATGTAAGTCGTACTACTGCTACAAGAAAAAAGTCTAATCACGTAGGGTAACGTAGGGTAGTAATCAGCTACCCATTTTACGTAAATGTACCGTAGCTGAGAGCTACGACATTAACCCGGGTAATGAAAGATTTCGAATTATCTTTGTTATGGTCCTTCTTGGGAGATTAAAAAAACGTGAAAAAGAAAAATCTCATTTACTCATGATATGATGCCATTTCGCAGTGGCATGACATTGTGAGGACGTCCGACTCAGATTAAGCCCACCACCACAGCTTCAAAAAATCCTAGGGGAAACCCTGCATTGGTCAGAGTAAAAAAAAAAAAAAGTCTGCACAAAGGTTATGCTGTCTTGAAAAAAAGGACGCAACCAAGCCATTATGAACAATTCTTCTTTGAAATTTAAAGGCAACATCAAACCAATGCAAGATCGAGCAAAACGGCCCAGACCATAAGGGGTTAATGAACAAGTGTCAAATTTCACACGACTGGACATCTATTGTTTTCAATAGCACTAAAAGAGTTTATGGCAAAGACCTATTTCCAATCATCCCAAGCAGAGACCTATATTTATTGTCCACCCACGTGTTTGCGCGCACACAGCTGCCGGGAAGCGTTCCAGACAGGCTTGGGACGCCATGGCGAGGTAGCCGAGGTACCCGCGCCGCTGCCTCCTGCTTCAAAGCGTCCCGATGAGCAAAAAGAGCCAAAAATAACACCCCGCCCTGTCAACAATGCCAAGAATGACAACCTTGTCATTCTGCACGGCTTTCACGGTTATCTGCTGCCTCATTTATGCAAAAACAGCATTTGTGTTGCCCAGTGAGTCTAGACCATCGGTGTAAAACATACAGCCCACGGGCCAGAAGCAACCTGCCGTGGGGTTCATTCTGGCCCGCTGGGTTGTTCCACTTGATAGTCACTAGAGATGTCCGATCGATCGGGTCCGATCACGTCATTTTCAAAGTATCGGAATTGGCAAAAAAATATCGGCCATGCCTTTTTTTAATATATATATATTTTTTAATTAAATCGTTTTCTAATTGTATTTAACGTTACAGACATAATATGTTACACTCATCCAGAGTCTTTAGTTTAGTCTTAAGGTAGGGTTATCAAATTTATCCCGATAACGGCGGTAATTAATTTTTTAAAAAATGTATCACGTTACAATATTTAACACAATTAATGCATGCGCTGCACGACCCACTCATGCATTGTCACGCTCAATCTGTAATGGCACCGTTTTACCTATATAGAGAGATAAAAGGCAGCGTAAAATGAGTAGAGTGAACTTTGGATGCCTTTGGAGCCTTTTTTTTAATAGGCTAAAGCCTTACAATCCCTCTCCCTACTATTAGAAATATCATGGGAATCAATGTGGGGAAGCAAGGTAGCAATTGGTCTTTTTCTTAACACCTTACGTTATTTCCCAACGCAGAGAAGATATATCAATTGGTAGCAGTACGCACAGTCATGGTTCCACTTCCCATCATGCCTTTGGGCATGACTACAGTATCATTTACTGAAAGGTCAACAAATACACTAGATGGCAATATTTAGTCACAATTACAAAGTCACAAGTCTTTCTATCCGTGGATCCCTCTCACAGAAAGAATGTTAATGTAAATGCCATCCTGAGGATTTATTGTCATAATAAACAAATACAGTACTTATGTACTGTATGTTGAATGTATATATTTGTCCGAGTTTTATTCATTTTTTTCTTAATGCTTTGCCAAAATGAATATGATCAGGAAAAATTATCGGGAATGATTGGAATTGAATCGGGAGCAAAAATAAGCAATCGGATCGGGAAATATCAGGATCGGCAGATACTCAAACTAAAACGATCGGGATCGGATCGGGAGCAAAAAAACATGATCGGAACAACCCTAATAGACACGGTTTGGCCCAATCATAGTGTACATACAAAATCAAATGCTTTTATTTTGACATCTAGGGCTGCCTCACGATATGATTCGATTTGCAATAAAAGGCTCACAAGGGGGGAGGAAGGAAAGGAGTGGTGACGCCAAGTTGCTAACACACCTAAATCACATGATTATGTCATCAGCAAGCTCTCCAAACGCCTGATAATGATCCTGATTATTTGATTCAGGTGTGTTAGAGGAGGGAGACATAGAAAACACGACAGGATAGGTGACCTCGAGGTCTGGCGTTAAGTGTTACGGTAGACATGTGCTGATTACTGGTTTCAAGGGATACTGTGGTATGAAAACATCACAGTTTTAAAACCGCTAAAATTTTCCGTCATACCGTCCCCAAGGTATTAGCTATTTTTTATGTCTCAAAAATGCAGGAAGGGAGAAATCCCACACTTGTAGCTGCAAGACTTAACCCTCCCCCACCGGTTGTTGCTCAGTGTCAGTGAGTCAGCTGTGCTACACGATGGCTGGACGAGGTGAAACTCCTGAACTTTTTTCCCCGTCGAAAAAAACATAATCGCTGGTGTGGGAATACAGAAAGGTTATAGACAGCCGCGGCTTAGAGGAGGATGACCAACCTACATGTAAAACATGTTGGCTGAGGGTGGCTGCCGAGGAGGCAATACCTCCAATTATATTTCGCATTTATACAAACTTAAAGGTTAGTAAACACTGTCATGAATGTTTCCCAACAGGTACGAGAGTTAACTCCAGCGTGTTTAGTGTGTTTAGCCGATGGAAAACGTGTTTTTTTTCTCTCTGTCAACTGTCTGTGTTGAGAAAGAGATTGTGTGTATAATGTAAACATGATACGAGTCATACACACGTGCTTTTTATGGAAAATAATTCAGTTATTTTTATTCTGGATGGTAATAATGTTGAGCTGTGGCTGTGGGTTAGGCCCTCTTAAAGGACCGCATTTATTTTAATTTTATTTATAATATTTCAGTTATTTTTTGCATCGACTTCATAATGATATTGACTGGGACACGGGGCCGATTGGCATGGCCGTCAAAGCTGACGGAGTGGAATCATAGACAAAAAGCTTTTTTCGTTGAAAATAATTGTGAATAAATACTTAAATTCCTGAATTCTTTATAGATATGGAGGTAAAACAGTCTCAATTCTTGGTTAAAAAAAAAAAAAAAAAAAAGGTCAGTTAGCATTTATTTTACAAAATTAGTTGAAGAACGATGCCCGTCTGTCAGTCATTGTGGCGGCCGTCATATGTAAACAGAGCTTTTCCAGTAAAAATTCTTGTGAATAAATGCTTAAATCCCTTAATTCTTTCTAGATATGGAGGTAAAACAGTCTCGATTCTTGGATTAAAAAAAAAAAAAAAAAAAAAAAAGCGTGCAGTTTGCATTTATTTTACGTAAATATGTCGAAGTACGATTGCTAGTCTGTCAGTCAATATGGCAGCCGCCATATGTAAACAGAGCTTTTCCGGTAAAAATTCTTGTGAATAAATGCTTAAATCCCGGAATTCTTTATAGATTTGGACGTAAAACAGTCTCGATTCTTGTTTAAAAGCAAAAAAAAAAAAAAAAACCTGCAGGTAGCATTTATTTTACGTAAATATTGCGAAGTATAATGCCAATAGTGTAGCGACTAATTTCTCCCATTGATTTTTTCCACTAAGTTTCAAAATGCATGCATGGTACGAAAAATACAATCATTACCTTGAATTCTCGAACAAATCACTCCTGAGACAATCCTTCCTATTTGTGTGCGGAACAGCTTTCGTACTTTTTCAACATAAATCCGCCGTTGGATCGCTGCATGTGTCACTGCAACCGACTGTGAATAACTAAAGTGTATTGTGGGATGGGCCCCCTACTTGAAGCCGTGGCGCACTGAAGGTCGATCTGACCTGTCAATATCATTATGAAGTTTTTTTTTTTTTTTTTTTTTTAATTTAATATCATATTTATGTTCCAATTTGCTAATATGTAGTGAAAAATAAAAATCCTGTTCAACGGAAAAAAGTTTTTTCTCTTCTTTTTTTAAAACTCCCTATCTCGAACACATTTTAGAGCTGTAATTGCAATACAGTGAAACTGATATTTTGGCTTAATGTTATCAGACATCTTTGTAAACAGGCTTAGCAGCTAGGGAGAGAAAAATGAAAAATTTTAGAGTACAGGCCTGTTATGTCACTGCCATTTACAGCGATGGACGTCCGATCCATTTTGACTAGGAGGTTCGACAGAACGCGATTGCGTCAACTCTGACAGGGAGCCCATCCAAGTCACCGGAGCAGCCTCTTTGAAGAGTTACCATCATCCAATTAGCTTTTTTTATTGTCATTGTCGTTTTTCAGCTTTGAGACGTTACCATTGCGTAACAGCTTGACCTTCATGTGACTGTTCAACCGACACGGGAGCTGAGAGGAAGCGATAAATGTTTTCACGGCCTGCCTCCGTCTCTTATTTCACGATACAGTAAGAGCGTGAAGTCAAAATAATGATAAGCACACATTTGTGGCGCTCAAATCGCCAGGGTTTATTTTGATTTCCTCTCCAAAGAAATACAAGAGCGCAGGTAGACATCCAATTTCCTCTGCGGGAATGTCGGCTTACTTGTCTTGGAATAAGCTTGTTTTGCTTAAATAAGGCTCGTCGTATTATCTTCTCTTGTGTTGGCGTCGTTGTCGGTGGAGATGTTTGAGTGTTTTGGGTGCGCGGTAACGCGGCCAATTGGCGTCTGCACTCGCATGCTGGATGTGGACATGCCAAGGTCATTTGAAAAGCCTGCGTGGATCGCCAATTTACAAATAAATCTCTAGAAAAATCGTGTCATGTTTTGTTGCTCTTTTGAATGTCGGCGGACAGGATGAACTGGCGTACCGGCCGTAACGCGACGACAGCCGAGGCCTTCCTTCCTCATACCAGCTGCTTCGTCGACCATGGAAACGTGCTGATTCTTTGTTCTGGCTGATGAGAGTTTGGGGCATCACTTAAGTAGGCGTTTCGTTTGGATAACTTTGGTATTTGTTCTATGCACGCTCATTATCAAATCCTGAAAGTGACCAATCTCTACCACCTTAAAGCGGAAGTTAAGAATTTTTGACATTAAGGCTTAAAGTGCTGATGACAGCAAAAAGCATGTTTATTTCATATTTCACGTGGTATTTTATGCTCCGGATGAATACGAAAGTTATGTTACCCGGGTCAGCATTTCACAATACAGCATTGCTTTATAGCATGCAGATGGACCGCGGCGGCGGATTCAGCTGATTTTGAGGATTAATTCGTTAATTTTTCGCATCACGCCAGCCAAATGTGCTCCAGGGTTTGTTGCTGCACCAGGGAAAGGCGTGTGAGCCTTTTTGGGTTTCCCGTTCACCCCGAGATTGGCCATAACAAGTCCGACAACTGTGGGACCATTGGACTTATGAGGAAGTGAGTAAACATCGTGTTTCATATTATGTCGAATACTGGGGTCATGGCACACGTTTTAATCCGTAGGTGGCTTGCATTTTGTGGCTGACAATGCTCCTTTTCCACCGTGAATGCCACTCAGCCGACGAACGGCAGCTTGTCGCACAGCTCCCTCGGTCCTCTTCGCGTACCCGCTGGGAGAACGCTATACTCTGCTTATCTTCATGCGGTTCTCCATATCGTCCAGACTTCCAGCCGCCCCCCGCCCTCTTCGTGTGCCCGGCAATAGACCACTATCCTCGGGTTGGGCTCGGGCAACTACGCGTTCTTCCGCCGTCAGACGGTTTGTCCGGCGGTCATTCTCCAGCTGCTTCCCAGGCAAACGAGCTTTCCCGCCTGCAGCAGGGAAATGACGAGCTGAGACTTGCTCGCCGCCGACAGTCGACAACCTCGCCGTGTGAAATGATCCGGGGTATTTCTATGTGATTTTTCGCTTCATAAGGCAAAATAAGACTTAGAAACACCGTTTGGTTCGGGTTAGCTTGTTGACTAGATGTCACGCCTCCTGGTTTGTTTACGTTCTCCTAAGCCGGGGAAGGGAAATGACAAAAGTCGGACTAATTCCGGTGGCATAAAATATCGTTCGGGAGGTGCAAAAAGTCGACAGTTTGACCATTATGGAGTAATTTTGCCATGTCGTACTGAATAAATGCATTTTTAAATATTTCATATTCCATTTAGCACAAGACTTATTTGTAATGACCATAGCATTTGTTTAGCAATTGGGTAAATACCTAAGAATATCTTGTAAAAACATTGGAGTAGAGAGATTGAAACAATGACATTTTGCTGCTCTCTTCGTCGCATTTTCCTCGTTCTGAATAATTCCCCCTTGGCGGGCTGAATTCAAAATTAGATGAAATCGTGACCTTGCCCACATCATCCTCCAGCTGGGGTGCTATAATGACAGGCAGGAGCTGAACTGCAGATTAAAAGACTAATTTCTCATCATCTGCGCTTTGCCAAAGAGTTGTGTAAAGTCAAATCTTCTCAAAATATGATTCTAATTCACATAATAATGCTATTTAAGATTTTTTTGTCTGCTGTCACAGGCACTTGAATCTTTGTGTTAGCGGGGGCTTGATTAGTTGATGGAGTCGATTCCAACAAATTCCGTCCGGTTTGTAAGTTGTTATTTTCAGGGCTTCGGAGTGGCTAAGCTAGCGCGAGTCACTAGGACCAACTTAGCATGCCAATAAAAAAAACGATACAGAACTACAACCAGATCCAACATAGTGAAATAAATTCAAAATGCAGATCAATGCTCCAAAACACTCCTGAGGCCAAAACAATGTCACAAAAAACCTACCGTAATTCATTTCATTCTGCAGGACTATTTTTTTAGATGTGTAATACGACCACAATTGAGAAGAGTGCTTCGGCTATTCGTGCTCACGCTGCATTTGAGGAAAGTGGGAAGTCGGACTTATCCCTCTCGGAGGGTACAAGTTGCACCTAAAAGCATTGAGTTAGCCACTCCGGAGCCCTGAAACTAACAACTGACTACCAAACTACAGGGACTTTGTTGAAATCAACTCCACCGACTATTTAAACCCACGCTAACTTGAAGATTAAGCCTGATGTCAAAAATTCTGAACTTCCCCTTTAAGGTCAGGCAGGACAATTGTTGTAAGAACAACTATGGTGACGATTTTAAGGGATGATCGATGTTAAGGGAGGGAAGAAATACCTGTATGCTATTTTTTACATTTCAATATTAATATGACGTACAATGCATGTTTTTGGACTTATTTTGAGATTAAGGGTACTTAAGGGGTTAATTCTGAACGGCACTCGTTCGTAAACCGAGGACTACCTGTAATATATTTCATCCAAATAAATACCAAATGTTCTAAAATACCGTAGTGTTTTTATTGTTCGATCAATTAATAATAAACATCTATGATGTGAAAGATGTGAGAGAATGTATAATGTATTAATGTGTAGAACATGAAAAGTAACATCAGTTACTGTACTTTATTGAGTAACTAATTACTCTTACAATGAACGTAACTGAATTACTAACTCACATTTTGGCTAGTATTTTGTAATTGTAACTAAATACTTCTCTAAAGTAAGATTAACGACACTGCTTAAACATATTCGCCATCTACCGTCATCATACCGTGACGGTATGGGACGAATACAAATACCAAAACAAATGTTGCAGAGCCATCTGAAAATGTCCAGCGACAGGAAAAAAAAAAAAAAAAAAAAAACTCAAATCCTAACCAAGATGGTTCAATTTATCACATTCGATTATTTTTTTTATACAAATTGATTTATGTAAAACAAAATACTGACAGCAACATTTCCGACACTCATTTAAACATGTTGTTATTTGTTGAACCTGAGCTAATGGAGAGGCATTGTTTAAGTGACTAGCTCCATCTAGTGTTAAAGCTGAAAAGTGCGACAGAATGTAGGCTGAACTCAAGCTTCTTGTGCAGGCCATATTCTGTCATATTTTCATTTTTTGCCAATAAAACAGGGCAGCAGGCCATGGTTTGGAGACCGCTGGGGTCTCAGGCCTTCCTGCTCCACTTACGTAAACTTCGAGCCCCGCTGTGTCTCTTTTCTGTGTTGAAAGTTTCGTCTGAGCTCAAGCGCGCCGATGACCGGCGCTGGAAAAGCAACCTTGCTGTTTTGCTTGGACAAAACCGTATATGCAAAACTGTAGGCGCAAGTTAATTGTGCCGAAGAGATGTTTTGAACTCGACTAAACTCAACGAATTCCGTATTTTTTTTTCTTTTACTCATTATTGAAACTGGCAGCTCACCCTGGATCCGTTGTTATCACTAGCTATTTGGATACATGATCAACACGAGGAAAAAAATGAAATAAATGTGGAGATTTTCATTGCAATAATTTAGTGGACCTGGTCCTGAGTACTTTAAAACTGGAAGAATGGAACCGTCTTCGGCAGTGGTCTCAGACCTGTGGCTCAGGGGCCAAACGAGGCCCACGGGACAATATTTTGCGTCCCCTTATTTGGCATCAAAGCTTAGCATTAGTGTGATTTGCATGTATTTTGCGAAGGGCCATAAACATAAAATCAAAGAATGAATTGGAAAACAATTTAAAAATTCGTTAATAAAATTTGAAAAAGAATTTAAAAATAAATGAATAAAGTGTGGCTCACTCCTATTTTGTCATTGGCAATGCCCCCCCCCAAAAAAAAGAAAAGAAAAAAAAATTTAAAAAATCAAATAATCCATTTTTAAAAAAATATTTTGAACTGAAAAATTCTAACACATTTTCTTTTAAATGCACGAGAAATACATGACCTACAGAAATACACATATAAAAATTACATATGGGCCAGACTTTATTTGTTGTTGCTTATGGGTATATTAAAGATTGATTGATTATTTAAAGAATCGATCAATCTATAATTTAGTTAGTTGGAATAATCAAGTCATCTCATTACGAGTATTTAATGCGTTTCAGAATAAGTTTTAGGAGTTGTAAAACAAAGACACAAGTGTTGATGCCTGCAATAACAATGTTTATTTTGGCTTGCCAAGATGGCACTTTGAATTGCTCATTAAATGCGAATACAAAATACCTGAGTGTTCCTTTAAATTATGCAAAATTGCACCTACATTCCACAAGAGTAATAAAACCATTTTAAAAATAAATTCAAATACCTTAGCTTGCCTCAAATAGTAAAATATGAAAGAGGATCTATGTACAACAGAAGAACTATTGGCTAACTTGCATAGCAAAAGTCCACTAGCTTGAATATTATTAAATGCTAACTTTTTTTTTTTTAAACAATGTTCTTAACAAATGGTTCAATCACATATTCCCACAAAAACATCTAATTATACTTCTAAATTATGAATACATAAACATACAGTGGGGAGAACAAGTATTTGATACACTGCCAATGGGATTTCCCATTGTCAGTGTATCAAATACTTGTTCTCCCCACTGTATTAGTTAAAAAAAAAAAAAAAAAAAAAAAAAAAAAAAAAAAAAAAAAAACTTACAACCTCATGTTGACCTTAACAGGGAGCATTTGGATTCAGTCATGTTAGAAAAGTTATGCCATTTTCATTGCTGCCACCAGAAGGCAGTGTATTCACCCAAATCAGTAAAACTAAATGCAAAATCTTTCAAAACCAACCATTACAATGTCCTCGAGGCAGCAAAATTTATTTCGAAGCTTTGATCTAATCAAATTACTCGAGTTAATTCATTCATAATTGCAGCACTACTTACGGCCCAACATAGCTCCAGCTAATGATAACTGTCCCTTGTTTGGGGTAATCGATAAATTGGGTTTCCAACCCTTGGTCTTCAGTAAGGAGTCTAGACTGTCTGGTGTGAAGTACAGTGATCCCTCGCTACTTCGCGCCTCAACTTTCACGCTTTCAGTGCATTGCATATTTTTGTATCTTGTTGCAAATATCTTGTTTTAAGGATAAAAGAGTTCTAAAAACTATGTATGCTTCATTTACATCTACGTATGTATGTATACTTACACATCATATAAGATAGTGAGAGAAAGAATGAGACACTATCGATTATTTAAGTAATCAATTAATCTATCAATTAGTTCGAATAATCGAGTAATCAGATTAGGAACATTTAATGCGTTGCAGAATCCATTTAAGGAGATCTAAAATAATATAAGATGTAAGATTGCACTTTCAAGAGAGCATTAAATGTGAATACAAAATAAAATTCCTAAGTGTTTTCATTTCAAAAGAGCAATAAATGCATTTACAGTAAAATTAAATTAAAATACCCAAGCTTAGCCTCATACTGTATCAGAAAAATAAAATGAGGATTGAAGTACAACCAAAGAACAATTGGCACAGCAAAGGTCCGCTAGCTTAAATGTTATGAACTTTTTTTTTTTTTTTTTTCCCCCCACAATGCTCTTAATAAATCGTTCAAACACATATTCCCACAAAAAACTGCTAAATACACCCCGAAACTTATTTATGAATGCAGAAACAATCAAAAACTTACAACCTTATGTTGGTCTTAACAGGGAGGAGCTGGATCCAACCATGTTAGATGAGTTATGTCGTATTCACTGTTACCACTAGAGCTCAGTGCATCCACTCAAATGAAGTAAACTAAATGCAAACACTTTCAAAACAAACCATTACAAAGCCACTAATTAAACGAATCCTCGAAGCAGCAATATTTGATTCAAAGCTTTTTCTAGTCGAATTACTCGAGTTAATCGATAAATCGTTGCAGCACTAGTATGTATAATTATGTTCAGACATTATTTGATGTATTTTATTTTTTTAGTATTATATTTAAATGTTTCAGGCTATTCTTTAATGTTCTAATGATTTAATATGCATGATAGGACTTTATATACAATTATTGATATTATATATACACACATAGACTTCATAATGATATTGAAGGGTCAGATTAGACCTTCACTGTGCCACACCTTCAAGTAGAGGAGCATCTGCTTCAGTTATTCGCAGTGACACATGCAGTGATCCAACGCCGGATTTAGGTTGAAAATGTACGAAAGCTGTACCGCATACAAACAGGAAGGATTGTATCAGGAGTGATTTGTCCGAGGATTCAAGGTAATTATTATATTTTTCATTTTTCACAAGAATTTTGAATGTAAAAAGTTCTTTGTTGTAAGGCTGCCGCCACATTGTCTAACAGACTAGCATCATTCTTCGATACATATACGTGAAAAAAAAAAAAGCTACCGGCACAATTTTTTTTTTCCTTTTAACCAAGAATCGATAATTGTCCATATCTAAAAAGAATACAGGGATTTAAGCATTTATTCACAAGAATTTTCACCGGAAAAGCTCAGTTTACATATGACGGCTGCTAATTTCCTTGCAGACTAGCCTCATAGTTCGCAATATTTACGTAAAATAAACGCTAACTGCATGGGTTTTTTTTTGTTTTGCTTTTAACCAAGAATGGAGACTGTTTTACGTCCATATCTACAAAGAATTCAGGGGATTTAAGCATTTATTCACAAGAATTTTCAACGAAAAAAGCTCTTTGTCTGTGATTTCACTCGGTCAGCTTTGACTGCCACGCCAACAATGCAGGCCCCCTATTAATCCACCCCACTCCAATTTAATTTTGCTAATAAAATCCAGATATTTATTCTGGAAAGGTTCAAAAATCTTTTTAAGTAGTTTTTGAAAACAAGGGTGTAATCGAACGGTATATCACCTGAACCCATACACGTGAAAGTTGGTATCAATCAATACAGATTTATTTTGCATTGATCATTTAGCCTGTCAAATAATTAGGTTCATATTTGTTAGAAATGTAGCCCTGACCCAAATTGTTTCGTTTTATTAATGTCCCTTCTCCAGCAAAAAGTGTTCATGCAGGTTAAATCGCCCCTACCAATGTTGAGACCAAACCTATGCTCTTGAATGTTGGCACCCTCAAAATGCCAAGGTGGAAACTAAAATGTTTTCAAAACACAAATCACCTCAATGTATGTGTCCCCTGCCCCCTTTAAATTAGTAATCACACAATTCCTGCTAACAAATTGTTGTGATCAACCAAATGCAGTGAAAAACGCACTTTGATCTCCCAGTTTTAACTTGATTTTGCTGCAGTGGGCAGGAGAGGCTTGTGACGACTGGATCTGGGTTAGATTAGTTTCCTGTGCGTGTTATCTTTGTCCCAAAATAAACAAACGTAGGCAGCGTTTCCTCACAGAACACAGCCCCGTCCCAATTTGCAGGAGTTGTCATTCAAACGGACAACAAATTTCCGAGATTACTGCAAAACGCGTCACACGCTGCTAATTTCGCCGGATTAACGCACAAAAACAAAGAGTTTGCTCATCAAATTTGCACTCCTACAAACACCCACAATCTCCCTACGTCACCTCTGCTTTGCTCTTCCTCGTAAAAGCAGCAATTACCGGGAGTTATTTTAGCGCTCTCAAAGGTTTTGCGGCTGACTCACATCTGGGGAGTCGCATTACGCTCGCGCGAGAAATCACGGGCTGTTCCTTTTTGACTGGTTCAACCTGATGGCTGACATGTATGTGAATACGTGTGCACGTGAGAGCAGATTGGGAACATGTTTGTGGTTTTATGAGAGTTACGTAAAAGAAGAAAATGAATTGGGTTCAGTCCTTTGGATGTTTATATTTTGTGAGGACAATTCTTTTCGTTATGCTAAATGACAGGGTGTCAGAGTTGCGGGCCTGGGACCAGAAACCAGATGCCGTATCATTTTGCTGCCAGTGAAAATGTACTGGACATCTATCGCCGTCCATGGCAGTGAAACTTGACCACCTTCTCG
Organism: Corythoichthys intestinalis; assembly: GCF_030265065.1. NCBI lineage: Eukaryota > Metazoa > Chordata > Actinopteri > Syngnathiformes > Syngnathidae > Corythoichthys > Corythoichthys intestinalis. The sequence goes on from NC_080416.1 coordinate 32,060,329, forward strand.
GGCAACTTATTTGGACACGTGACACTCTGCCACGTCTATGACATCACAGTGGTTAATGACGCTGCAGCATCTTTTTAGTCGTCATGCAAAGCATTGTTGCATTGTTTGACGTTTAACAAAGACGTGTGTGTGCGTTTTCATCAAGTGTATGACTACCTCATGCGTCAGTGTTGTGTGTGTTGTTGAGAGAGGGCTGTGTCAGCCAGTGCCACTGCTAGCCCAGGTCATCATGATTGAGTGCAAATTTTCAGATAGCATACCATGGGCTTTGGCAGACAAATTTTACTGGTAAAAAAATAGATAAATAAATAAAATACTTTGGAGTACTACGTCTACATCGCATAATCTACATAAGCGCCTATTTAATATGGTCATATTACTCTATTCACGCCATATACACAATCTGCACATGGCTCCTTAATATGGTAACTTATGCACGTAACTTTGGCCGTGATAGAGTTGACACTTCCGCTAAGCACCTTCAGGATATGTGCTGCATTCATGTGTGTCGGGAGGTGAGTTCTCAAATTGGAAAATCAGTCTGATGTGTTGTAAAACTGTAAATTGGGGGTAAAAACATGGTTGCTACAAAGATGAGTACAGGTAGTGTCCGGGTTACGAACGAGGTCCGTTCTTACGCTGGTGACTTGACCCGAATGTCTGCGTAAATTGGAATCAACCCTTTAAGTAAATCTCAAAATAACTACCCAAAAAGTCTAAAAGTATTGTATTTTGTTTAACTAGAAACTGCGAATTCTGAAGAAATTATGATGAGGCTTTGCTGTGGTAGGTACAGATCGATCAGGTCACTTCCTGTTGATTTGGGGACATTTGGGGGACACGTTTGGTTGCATGGCTGTCAACGGCATCGACTTACTTGTGCGCCAGTTGGATGTCAATGAGTTGTAATAGTAAGTTTTTGGCCAAAAATCACAACTACACAGGTTTTTCTGCCATAGAAAATCAATGGGAAATTTGTAGAGGCGTGCGAAATTTCTGCTTCTTAGATTATTCGCGATTCGGCCGTGGAAGATTCGAGAACGATTCACAAACATCCAAATTCCGATTATTGAATGTTGAGGTAAAGGGGAAATAAAACACAGTCAGCGCGGTCTTCAGGACGCAATGAGGAACGGACCGAGAGTAAATATCATGTTCAACTCATGCCGCTAGATAAAAAAATAAAACAATAATACCTGACTGCGGCCGTCAGCCGCTACAAACAGCGCCCAGTTGCTAGTTGCTACAAACAAACGGCAACATACGGATATGGTAGATATCACGTATATCGAGAACTAGATGTGAAATGACAGACGACGGCCGTGTTAGATCATATACCAAGAATTAAATGCGAAATGACAGACTTTCCCGCGCTAGTAAACAGGCGCCATCTTAGAGCAGTAGACTTCTCTAGAAGGCTCTGTTGTAGCGAACCTAATTACTTTTTATCTAAAAAAAACAAATCGGCAAAATCTTGACTTTAATCTATCTTTAAATGATGAAACAGTTTTAAAACTTTCACGTCGAAAGTAGACAGAAGGGAAATTATGGAATAACGGGAGCAATTTTAACAACCTTAACGGTTGATTCACGACATTAAATTAATTGAATGTAGTTTAAAGCTGCCGATACAGAATGGGGACTTGAGTATTTTATTTACTGTTTTTAACGGTTAACTTGATACTGAAATAGTAGTTTGTTTAGCCTAAGATGATTTTTGGACAATTTTGGAACTAGTGTACAAAAAATTAAAAGTGGGGGGAGGGGGGGTTGTGGTGCATCAATAATCGATTTATAATTGAATCGGAGCCTCTGAATCGTAATAGAATCGTTAGGTGCCTAAAGATTCCCACCTCTAGAAATTTGGAAGTACATGGCCGTTAATGGCAAGGACACGCATGGCGGTTAATGGCATTGACTTACTTGGGCGCCAGTTGAATGTCAATGGACTGTCATAGTAAATTGTCAAAAATTACAAAGACCTATGTTTTCCAGCCATTGAAAATGAATCGGAAATTTGGACGTACAAGGCTGTCGATGGCATCCCATTAGAAATGAATGGGTAAGTTTTTGGTGAATTTTGGGGAAACCGTAAGAATTTGCCAAAATTTGGGGCCTCATTCGAAAAATTCCCTGTGTCGCGCGAAAATTCCGGTCATTTCGATATTCGAATGGTGCTGATCGGTCAAATGGGTCTGGTTGTGTGGGTCACCGAAGAAACGCCATTAAAAGAAATAGGAATTTTACTATATGGGCCTTTGCCTTACAAAACCCCATATAATGACCAAGGATACAATGATCGCTGGTGGAAGCGTTGGATCTGGCTGGTCTGTCGTCTTGTATGACTGAAGAGCAGACTCAGACCTCTGACATGGAAAAAGGATAGCTGCGCCCTGGTTTGGCCCACATAAGGCTCCAAGTTGCTAATATATGTTTGTGTATGTATTTGTAATTAAGCTGACTGACAACTACAGTCTGAAGTTATGTGTGAGTGATTTGCTATGATAACTGTAAAAACGTTAGCATTCATAGCATTTATGCTAGCAGACTTTTGTTTGGCAAATTAGGCTAATCTAATCGACTACATTTACACATTGATCAGACTAGATGGACATTTGAACAACAATTGTTTTGTGTCAAGTGTTTTATTGTTAAAATGCGTGCCATTTTGAACATAAGTGTACATATGTGTGCTACAGCTTGAGAAATTGTAAAAAGTGAAGTAAAAAGCTTCAAAAAGCACAAGTTGCCTTGTTTGCTGTCTGTGAAGCTGAACAACTTCACATTTAGTGAGGACAGAACACGTCATATTAATAAAGTAAAGTAAAAAATAAGATCCTGTGAGGTACAATAAGGTACTGTTTATGCAACTGATTAAAAAAAAAAAAAAAGACTGAAGACAAAATGGCGGACGAGTGTCCGGCGTTGTAAAGTCGAAATTGCATAAGTCGAGTACGTCGTAACCCAGGGACGACCTGAATGGTATTTTAATGCTCCAACGATATATCAAAAGTTGAGTGACTGTTTGGCGCTTTTTATAGACACAATGTAAGAGATTCATTTTTTCAATTTCTCCAAAAACACATGAACGCAACATCAATATTACGGTGCATGTGCCAAACTGCCAATCATACAGTAGACAGCGCAAATTAAATCTTCCCATCTGCATAACAGGTTAGTGCCAGATAAACTGCCCAACCTTGTTGTTCGTTTTTACCTCTGTATTGATGTTTGTTTGTTCGCATATTCCCATGAATTGTGGATATAAAAAGTTCAACTTTACTCTTTACGTATCAGGCAGTTAACTGCGGTAAACTACTCTGTTCTCAAACTGAAGTAGTAGATTAGCTGTCATCTTTTAGCTAACTGGCTATGACAATTCATTGCTATTTGAGTGAGAGGCTCACACTCAAGAGCTTTGTCTAATGTCTTGTTAGTATGATATGTGGTATTTGAACGGTATCAATACTGATGCTATTTATTGCTATTTGTTCATATGACCAAAATTATTGAATAAAATTGCCTATGTTTGGGCTACAACCTCTAACAATGCAGTATGTGTGCTAATCATAATTTCTATCTGTTTTACAAGCATTTTGTTTCTGCAGTCCCTGCAATCTTTAACAAGATTGCTTTTCTATTTTCTATAAAATTTCTATTTAACTCAAACAGCATTACTCTTGCAAAAATGGATATTAAAGTTATTTGCTCGCAGCATGGATTAAACAGCAAAGAGGAATGAGAGACGTATGCTAGGTAACCCACCTAGGCAACATAAACCACTTTTAGGTCACAACCTACCAGTTGAGAGATAATGATTAATTGCATAACAGTTACGGTGGTATATCCCCATTTCTGTTCAGACAAAGTAGAGCAGCAGAGTGTAGGAAGAGGTGAAGGAGAGATTGAAGTTGACAAGCATGAGCAGAGAGATGGATTGACTATCCACAAGGGATGTCCCAATTTTGATTTTGAATACTGATGGCTGAAAAACAAAAAAACCTTCACTTTTTTTACAGAAGCTTTTTAGATTGATTATAAATAGTTTAAAGCACTACTTCTGACTTTTTTTATGATGGATAAGTGCTTAAAAAAAAATCTTAAATAAAATTGTGCTCCCACACTGGTAGAGCTGCAGCCATCGATTATTTTAGTAGCTGATTAATCGATGAACTACTAAGTTCGAATCATCGAGTAATCGGATAAGGAACATTAAAATACCTGAGCTTCAACCGGTATAAAAAAAAAAAAAATGAGGATCTAAGTAAAACAAAAGAACAATTGGCTAATTAACACAGCAAAAGTCCACTAGCTTAAATGCTATAAAATGCTAACTTTTTTTGTTTTTTTACGACAATGCTCTTAACAAATGGTTAAAAAACATTCCCACGAAAAAAGCAGTAAAACATACCTATAAACTAAATAACAAATGAAAACATTAGCTCAAACAAAAACGTAGCTTATGTTGGTCTTAACAAGGAGCAGCTGGATTCAGCCATGTGAAATGAGTTATGTCATGTTCACTGTTGCCACTATAGGGCTACTTCCCAGTGCCCCGCTGTGCCACAGTATTGTATTAGGTCTATTAATGCCCCTGCTGCGAACCAGCTAAGACTAGGGCTGGGCAATCAAAAAATCATGATTTTTTTTTTCATATCGTGCAATCTCGATTATTTTCATGATTTGTTTTTTATTTTTTTAAACCGTTAGTTCTTTAAGCAATGGCGTCTACAATTGTATATGAGCACAAAGCTAGCTTTCGCACCAAAAACGAAATGTATTTTGTATGTTAATTTTGGATATTTGGTCATTTTCTTTGTTATGTGCATTTAGCTACGTGTTTTTCGTCAAAGATGATTACGAAATATTTTTTTGCGATTTTCATAATGATGACAGGCCTATAATGAGCCAAAAACACATCTTGGAGGACTAAAACATAACGAGACAAATTCCGGTCCTGTCATATGGTCACAATGTGTGACATTTTCATACTATACGTGGAGTACATCAGCCTGCATAGTAGCAGTGTTTGGGTCATGTCTTTCATGTGACATGTGCTGCTCCCTCACTGCTGCTTACGATGTCCTTCAAGCGAGACTGTGCACCATGCTTGCTTGTTTTGAAACACATGGTAAGATTTGTTTTATCTTGGCAAGAGAGAATATGCAATGTTGCTTTAGCCTTTAAGGGTCTGTGCTGAGTGATCATACTCTAAATGTAACTCATTGCATTAGTTCACCTTTACAAAACGAATGGACTATCAGAGAAAAAAAGAACAGTAGTCCGTTTAAAATGGACCAAACAGTGCTAGTGTGAAAAGCGCCCTACTTTTAATTCATCGACTGCCATTGACGGCGATAGACGTCCAATCCATTTTGACTGAGGGGCAGTGTTGTGTTTGTCAATGATGAACGAATACTTTTTTCATGACGATAACAAGCTAAAAACGTGTTTTGAGGGACTAATACATAACCAGATGATTGCCAGTTTTCATCTGACGAGACGAAAACGCCCAATAGTTTCCGTCACATGTTCACAATGTGTGACATTTTATGTGTAGTTAGCCTTCATCGTAGCAGTGTCTGGTTGTGTCACTCGTGACACCTCCAGTCTCAATGCAGGCTTGCACACACGATAAGATTTGTTTTCTTGGCTAGAGAGAATATGTAATATTGCCTCAGCCTTTAAAGGTCTGTGCTGAATGATCATCACACACTAAATGTAAATCGTAGCGTTAGCATAGCAACCGTGTTCGCGTTAGCATGAGGCTAGTTAATTGAAAATAATGTGCTGTTTTTCTGCTGAGTGTGTATTAGACATGTGCCGGTTACCGGTTTCACGGTTTACCGTGGTGTGAAAAAGTCGCGGTTTCAAAACCACTAAAATTTTCCGTCATACCTTAGTACGGTATTCGCTATTTTTCATGTGCCAAAATGCAGCTGAAGTGGCTTGGTGCGGCAGCGCTCACCCTTCCCGTTTGTTGCCGTGAGTGTCAGTAACGCTATTCTGCTAAACAGCCAGCAAACCGAAAAACCAACCCTCGAAACACAAGGCGTACTTTCGTTCAATTTATTGAGCTCTCAAATCGTGGTGAAATATACAAATGAATACATTTAAAACGTTATACAATTGTATTTTTCCACATGTGAGTAGGTTCAACAGGATAGCAGTAGCACCATGAAAAAGGTCGCCAAAAACAAAACATTTTCCTTTCAAATTCAATATACAAACTAACTAAAACTTACAAAGACGAATGTTAGCCTAGGCTAAGCTGGGAGAGCAGCTTCGTCGACGTTTTATGTCTCACAGCCGCTGAGTGAGAAACGAGCTTGAATGAAGGGGGGGGAGAAAAAAAAAGGATCGCGTCAAAGATCGCTAATCGCGAAAGGAGGTCTCACCCCTCACTTTTTGTTTTAGATGAAACCTTGAAACCTCAACAATATTTACATTTTAACTAACTTATAAAACTAACTTATACATTTTTGACTAACTTATTAACTTATGAATTCGTTGTTCTTTTTAACACAAAGGCATGACATCATGTAGAAGAGAGTTGACACAGTTGCTGAAAATGGCGAAACTTCAGCTTCTCCCCCTCAAAAAAAGTCATCCAGTATATATTTTTAATTTGATTTAGAAGTGTTTTTACTTTTTTATAGCAATTATTTTGTTCTTGCTCTATTATTGAGCAACCTGAGCTCTGGCTGTGGGTATAGTCTAGGTTCTATTTATTTTAATTTTATATAAAATATTATTTTTTGTTAATTTATTTATTTTCACATTAATTTATTTTCACATTATATTCATGTTCCAATTTGCAAATATGTTCTGAAAAAAAACCTGTTCAATGGAAAAAAGTTTTGTTTTGTTTTTTTTAACCCCATACATCTCAAAATTTTGGAGCTATAATTGCAATACCGTGATACCGTGAAACCGCGGTATTTTTGCTCACGGTTATCGTACCGTCAAAATCTCATACCGGCACATGCCTAGTGTGTATTATTGCAGAGTTGCCATTGTACTCGTAGGCGCTACAATAGGTGCTCGTCTGATAATGTTCATTCGAAATAGTTGGAAACCTTTATTTATTTTTGGAGTAATTTTTTATTTTATTTTACAGACGAAAACATTTTTACCAAATGTCAACGAAAACTAGACGGAATAAGTGGTCTTCAGTTTTCGTCAACAAAAACTACACAAAGACAAACACATTTTCAAATGACATATATATGACTACGACTAATAAGAATTATCGTCCAAAATACTAACATGAAAATTAAAAGGGCTGCCAAAAACAACACTAGTGTGGGGCTGGCCGCCGATCGCCACCAGCCTTCCAAGTCAAAATGGATTGGATGCCTATCGCCATCAATGGCACTAAAACATAATCGTTCAATACCAGAAATCCCAGTTCAAATGGATTTGACGCCAATTGCTGCCAACGGCATTGAATGCGTTAATGAGGTACATTTGTTGCAAGTTCCAAAGTTCTTCATAACAAAATGAGCTGGCAAAAATAAGACGATGAGTAGTTCCCACAGAGGTTGAGGGGTTGCCGTCACCAGACACAGACACACAAACGGAGGGACACTCTCCTTTCATTCCCATCTTTTGTCTCCCAGTAATGTCTGGTATGCCGGGATACAAGCTTTGCTCAATGACCTGATTTCTATGGGCTTCTGCATGTGTGTGCGTGCGCGCCCTTCCTTTGGATAAGACACAAGGCTTAGCCGGGCAGACAGACATATCCAGCCAATCAGGGGTCGCGCACAGATACACACACAAGAAGCCTTACATGAGGTAAACAAAAAGGCCCGGTGTAATTGGATTAGGAAATATTCCGACTCTCCGCTCCAGTGCCAGCCAAGATGCATTTCATCTGATAAATGCTCTTTTTTTTTTCAACTTGAAAACAGGTTTACTGTTCAGATAACAGAAAAATCAATAGCAACTGGCGTCATTAGGGCTATTGTAAGGGGGGCTTCATATAACAGATGTTTAACAGATAATGCCGAAAGATTCAATATAAAGTGGCCAGAATATAACCCTGTGAAGTTGGCCCCCCCATCAGCTGCAAATTTATAGAAAAATTAAATAATTTGTTTGTGCTTCTATCGTTTTGAGATATTAGGAATACTTTTATAGGTCAATCTGAGGTCACCCGGCCCCCCATTTTGATTCAATTAGCTAAAAATGGTGTCAATCGTTTGTGCTAAATTTGTGCTGTAAAAATTTTCGTTTGTGCTGCCAACGTTTTTGAGATATTGAGGTATCAATTTAGTGATGACGTCACTCAGGCCCCCATTTATTGCAAAATGGACCCGAAATAGTGCAATTCGTTTATGCTACGTTTGTGCTGTAAACATTTTCGTTTGTGCTGCTATCGTTTTAAGATATTCAATTTTGAGTGATGACGTCATTCGCCGCTTTTCCGTATCCAACTCCTGCGACTGACGGAGCGTACCAACTCTCTCAATAACAGAGTGGTGTCCCAACAAATAGCACAAACATAGCACAAACAAATGGAACCCCTACGGGTCCATTTTGAGGTAAATGGGGGACTTGAGATATTAATTTTGAGCGTTGATGTGACTCGCACTGCCCCATTTACTGCAAAATGGACCCGAAGGGGTCCCATTCGTTTGTGCTACGTTTGCGCCAGGTGTTGGGAAATCCCTCTGTTATTGAGAGAGTTGGTACGCACAGTCAGGTGTGACGGAGGGGCTGCGATTGACGTCATCACTCGAAATTGAATATCTCAAAACGATAGCAGCAGACACGAAAATGTTTACAGCACAAACGTAGCATCAACGAATGGTACCATTTTGGGTCCTTTGGGCAATAAATGGGGGGCTGTGAGACATCACCGCTCGAATATCTCAATATCTCAAAAACGATAGCAGCACCAACAAAACTTTCTGCAGAATAAAAGAAACTTTTTACAGTACAAAGCAGCACAAACAAAGCATAAATGATTGACACCATTTTAGCCATTTATCAAAATGGGGGGCTGGTTGACCTTGATTGACCTATAAAAGAATTGTAAATATCTTAAAAACGATAGCAGCTAAAACAAAACTTTTTACAGGACAAATAAACAAAGGAATGATATCATTTTTATATAAATTTTGCGTCTGATGGGGGGCCAACTTCTCAGAGGTCCAGAATATGAATTGAAAATCATCATATAACTAGGGCTGGACAACCATTAAAAATGTTAATCTTGATTAATAGCATAAGCTACATTGTCATGCACACAAAGCCATTATGAATGCAGTCAAATGGTGAAGTGTCCCAAAACCTTTGACCGCACGTGTACATGCAGTAGTAAGAGGCATACCCAAATCTGTCCTAACTTCCCTCTTCTTGTCCTATCAGTTCTTAGGTAAATGAAGTCATAATGGCCTGACTTGCAATGCTATTTATAGAGCAAAACGACCGGAAGTACCCCATCCGCCATTGCTGGGGTGTGCCGCCCACAGCATACACAGCCAGCAAATGCTAGAGTTACCAGCTGTCCACTGAAATACGGGATAGCCCGGTATTCAGAAACAAAAGTACGTGTTCCGCATTAGGCTTACAAGGGCCACGCTCTGTCCTGTATTGTCATGAAAATCGAAAATAGTGTTTTATTTGTAGAACAAACGAATACTGGTGTGGTGCTTTTTAAGAATGTGTAGATTAACGCATTCCCAAGCCTCTCCTGTTTTCTGACCAATGAGCTAACAGAACAATGACAATCCCGCTCATCTCATTGGGTTGAGACTCATTGGTCGAGGTACTGTGTGTTGTCATTACGATACCGGAAGACAACATAGAATGTGGGAGATAAGAAGTTTGAGTGAAGCTTGAGTAAAGCGCCTGTTCAAAATGATGATCATTTGTTTTCTTGTTCTTGTCTGTGTACTTTATTGTCACTATTTGTATCATATTTTTGTTTGCATTTTCACTTTATATTTGGAGTGATCATTTATGAAACTCATTGCTGAAGGGACTTTGAACGCACCTCAGTTTACGTTGGCACTTTTAAAAAAGTATTGAAAATACATTGCCAATAACTATTGTTTTTCGATGTGCTTATACAGTGCCTTGCAAAAGTATTCGGCCCCCTTGAACCTTGCAACCTTTCGCCACATTTCAGGCTTCAAACATAAAAATATAAAATTTTAATTTTTTGTCAAGAATCAACAACAAGTGGGACACAATCGTGAAGTGGAACAAAATTTATTGGATAATTTAAACTTTTTTAACAAATAAAAAACTGAAAAGTGGGGCGTGCAATATTATTCGGCCCCCTTGCGTTAATACTTTGTAGCGCCACCTTTTGCTCCAATTACAGCTGCAAGTCGCTTGGGGTATGTTTCTATCAGTTTTGCACATCGAGAGACTGACATTCTTGCCCATTCTTCCTTGCAAAACAGCTCGAGCTCAGTGAGGTTGGATGGAGAGTGTTTGTGAACAGCAGTCTTCAGCTCTTTCCACAGATTCTCGATTGGATTCAGGTGTGGACTTTGACTTGGCCATTTTAACACCTGGATACGTTTATTTTTGAACCATTCCATTGTAGATTTGGCTGTATGTTTTGGATCATTGTCCTGTTGGAAGATAAATCTCCGTCCCAGTCTCAGGTCTTGTGCAGATACCAACAGGTTTTCTTCCAGAATGTTCCTGTATTTGGCTGCATCCATCTTCCCGTCAATTTTAACCATCTTCCCTGTCCCTGCTGAAGAAAAGCAGGCCCAAACAATGACGCTGCCACCACCATGTTTGACAGTGGGGATGGTGTGTTCAGGGTGATGAGCTGTGTTGCTTTTACGCCAAACATATCGTTTTGCATTGTGGCCAAAAAGTTCAATTTTGGTTTCATCTGACCAGAGCACCTTCTTCCACATGTTTGGTGTGTCGCCCAGGTGGCTTGTGGCAAACTTTAAACGAGACTTTTTATGGATATCTTTGAAAAATGTCTTTCTTCTTGCCACTCTTCCATAAAGGCCAGAATTGTGCAGTGTACGACTGATTGTTGTCCTATGGACAGACTCTCCCACCTCAGCTGTAGATCTCTGCAGTTCATCCAGAGTGATCATGGGCCTCTTGGCTGCATCTCTGATCAGTTTTCTCCTTGTTTGAGAAGAAAGTTTGGAAGGACGGCCGGGTCTTGGTAGATTTGCAGTGATCTGATGCTCCTTCCATTTCAATATGATGGCTTGCACAGTGCTCCTTGAGATGTTTAAAGCTTGGGAAATCTTTTTGTATCCAAATCCGGCTTTAAACTCCTCCACAACAGTATCTCGGACCTGCCTGGTGTGTTCCTTGGTTTTCATAATGCTCTCTGCACTTTAAACAGAACCCTGAGACTATCACAGAGCAGGTGCATTTATACGGAGACTTGATTACACACAGGTGGATTCTATTTATCATCATCGGTCATTTAGGACAACATTGGATCATTCAGAGATCCTCACTGAACTTCTGGAGTGAGTTTGCTGCACTGAAAGTAAAGGGGCCGAATAATATCCCACTTTTCAGTTTTTTATTTGTTAAAAAAGTTTAAATTATCCAATTAATGTTGTTCCACTTCACGATTGTTTCCCACTTGTTGTTGATTCTTGACAAAAAAATTAAATTTCATATCTTTATGTTTGAAGCCTGAAATGTGGCGAAAGGTTGCAAGATTCAAGGGGGCCGAATACTTTTGCAAGGCACTGTATCACTCAAATGTGCACCTAATTCAGGTTTGAGTACAATTATTATATTACATTTACTGCAATAATAAAAAATATATAATTTTTAAAAATCCCTTTTCATTTACAAAAAAATAATAATATTCAAAAGGTGATGGCTATCAAGTCAGGCGGCTCTAACAATGGGGTGTCCCTTATTTTGATTTTCAGGGAGTTGGCATCCTTAGCAGCCAACATTAGTGTTTATATTGACTGAATCTGGGCTGCTACCGAGGTGTGTTAACACCCCTGTAATGGGGGCTACCACTAGAGAGCGACGTCTACAAATCACTACTTGAAAAAATCTATAGCTAGGTAGCACATAAAGTATTACACAGTTATATTAAATACAAGTAGCACACATTAAGTGAGCCAGAAAAACAGTAAATGTTTATGGTGGGTTGGATGTCAATGCATGATAATTTTTTTTGTGTGTATGTGTGTTAATTTGTCAGTTAACTTGTCAAGCCTTGCATATACTCGGTCATTTATGGAGAATTGTAATGCTAGCTTTGCTGTGATACTTTGTATATCGGGTCACTTCCCGTTGATTGCGAAGGCATTTGGAGGTCACTTCTTGGTGATTTTGGACCTCTTCATGTTGATATGCGGGCATTTCCGGGTCACCTGCTGTTGATATCAGATTACTTCCTGTTGATTTGGGATCATGGGGGTAATAATGGCATCAAGGGTCCCATTCCACTATTAATAGGCTTTAATGGAAAGTTTTTGGTCAGAAAAATCACAATAGACCACCAATAGAGATGTTTTTGGGTGTGCCAATGTAGATTTTGTATTGGAATCAATTGGAGTGAATGGAAGTTTTTGTGCTATTGAAATGAATGGTGAAAGGGCCATTAGGAATGAATGGAAATTTTGGCCATTTGAAAAGAATGGGAAGGTTTTTGGCAAATTTTGGTGGAACCAAACAACTTTTGTGCCCCTTAGCTTCCTGAAATTTTTGATGTGTAAATGATGGGCAAAAACTGTAGGAGCTTTTTTTTTTCCCCAAAAAGTCTGCGTTTTTGGCCAAAACTGTAATTTTTGGCATATCAATTCCGGTCATTTTGGAGTTGGATCAAATGGTGTGGGCTGGTCGGCGTGCCGAAAAAAATGCCATTGAATAAAAATAAAAAAGCTAGAGACGCCCCTGTCAATAGCCACAGAAAGACCTTACCTTGTCTTTGTATAAAGATCCTGAGCAGGGGGTGTGCGGTGGACACGGCCTTGCAGAAGTTGTCGTCGTTGTTGATGGGCAGCAGATCTCCATGGACGTCGGCATAGCCGATCATCACCTCCATGTTGGCGATGCGGTGGATATGCAGAATAAGCTTGTAGAATTCCTCGAACTTGCCTGGCTTTAGACGGTCCACTGAGAAGCGGCGGAACTCGGCGCCGTACTGAGGAGATCCAAGGACAGACAAAACAGAGGGGACGCGAGTCCATTTAGATCATTGACGTTGACAGACGTCAAATCATGTGGCGATCAGTCATCCTTTTGCTGTGGATTGAAATGAGTTCATCCCTATTAGACGTCAATGGCAGCCATCCTTCTTCTGTGATATATCGCTAGTACACGTTTGATCCATTTGAAGTGGGAGGGTGGCAGCAGATGAACAAACGTTCATTCGCTGCCACCCTCCCACTTCAAATGGATCAAACGTCTAGCACCTTTAATGGAAGCCAATGTGTTAAAAGAGCGGTATTGCATATTTTCAGGCATGTCTAAAGCACATTCAAATAACAATTTTTCACTTCGAAGATTCGTTGAAATAGAGTGGCTTTGAATTGTTTTGTTTTGAAAGTGTTTGCATTTAGTTTTATTGATCTGGGTGGATAAACTGCTCTCAAGTGGAAACAGTGAATATGACATATCTCACATGGCTGGATCCAGCTGCTCCCTGTTAAAACCAACATAAGGTTGTAAGTCTTTGTTTGAGCTACCATCATTATTTATGTATTCATAATTTAGTTTAGATGTATATTTAGCAGTTTTTTGTAGGAATATGTGTTTGGATGATTTGTTAAGAGCATTGTTACCAAAAAAAAAAAAAAAAAGTGAGCATTTTATAGCCTTTAAGCTAGCGGACTTTTGCTACAATTATATGAAAAAGCGTGTAAACCTTTTGGAATTTGTCACATTTCTGCATAAAATCACCATCAAAAGTGATCTTTGTCAAAATCACACAGATGAAAAAACAGTCTGCTTTAACTAAAACCTCCCAAACATTTATAAGTTTTCATATTTTGATGAGGATAGTATGCAAACAATCATAGAAGTTTAATATTTCATTTAATATTTTGTGGCCCCCTCTTTGGCAGCAAGAAATTCAACTAGACGCTTCCTGTAGCTACGGATCAGTCTGGCACATCGATCAGGACGCATCTTGGCCCATTCTTCTCTACAAAACTGCTGTAGTTCAGTCAGATTCCTGGGATGTCTGGCATGAATTGCTCTCTTTAGGTCATACCACAGCGTCTCAATGGGGTTCAAGTCTGGACTTGGACTTCACCACTCCAGAATGTGTATTTTGTTCTTCAGCATCTATCCTCTTTTTAGCTTCAACTGTCTGACAGACGGCCTCAGGTTTTCCTGCAAAACATCCCAATAAACTTTTGAATTCATTCTTCCATTAATGATTGAAAGTTGTGCAGGCCCTGAGGTATCAAAACAGCCCCAATTCATGATGCTCCCTCTACCATGCTTCACGATGGGGATGAAGTGTTGATGTTGGTGAGCTGTTCCATTTTCCCTCCACACATGACGTTGTGTGTTACTCCCAAACAATTCAACTTTGGTTTCATCAGTCCACAAAATATTTTGCCAAAACTTCTGTGGAGTGTCCAAGTGCCTTTTTACAAACATTAAACGAGAGAAACAAAGGTTTTTTTTTTGTTTTTTTAAAGACAGCAGCAGCTTCCTCCGTGGAGTCCTCCCATGAACACCATACTTGGCCATTATTTTACATATATTTGATGTGATATTGAGAGAGCGGTATTGGACTGTGCCAGGGATTTCTGTAAGTCTTTAGCAAACACTCTAGGGTTCTTTTAACCTGTGAGTATTCTGCGCTTTACTCTTGACGTCATCTTTGGTGGACGGCCAATCCTTGGGAAAGAAGCAACAGTGCCAAACTCTCCATTTGTAGACAACTTCTCAATGTCAAGTGATGAACATCCAGACTTTTATAGATGGTTTTGTATCCTTTCCCAGCTTTACACAAATCATCAATCCTTGATCGCGGGTCTTCAGACAGCTCTTTTGACCGAGCCAGAATGCACGTCAGACAAAGCTTCTCATCAAGACAATTCTTACCAGGTGTGTGTTTTATAGTGGGCAGGGCAGCTTTAAACAACTCATCAGTGATTGGGCACACATCTGACCTAAACTGTTTGGTAAAAAATGGTTTTAATTGCTCTTAAGTCTACTTAGGCAGAGGGTTCACTTCCTTATTTTTCTCACTTTTGTCATTGTTTGCATGCCATAATTGCCATCTTCATTAAAATATGAAAACCTATAAATGTTTAGATGGTTTTAGTTAAAGCAGGCACTGTATTTTCATCTGTGTGATTTTCACAAAGATCAGATCACATTTGATGGTGATTTTATGCAGAAATGCAAGAAATTCCAAAAGGTTCAGATACTTTTTCATACCACTGTATGCAAGTTAGCCAATTGATCTTTTGTTGTATTTCAATCCTCACTTATTATTTTTTTTTTAAGCTCAGGTATTTCAATTTATTGTTAAATGCATTTAATTCTCTTGTCAAATGAAAGTGCAATTTTGCAGTTTGAAAAAACACTTGGGAATTTTATTTTGTATTTGCATTTAATGCTCTTTTGAAAGTGCAATCTTAACAAGCCTTTGTTGTACATCTCCTAAAATTGATTCTGCAACACATTAAATGTTCCTCATCCGATTAATCGGTTATTAGAACTAACTAATTGATAGATTAATCGATTACTTAAACAATCGATAAATGCAGCCCTACTCGTGATCCTGTATCAGACCCGTAAAGGGGTTTTTCTGCAGAACCGAAGTGGGTACTAAGACTGTTGCGGGACGCATCTGATTGCTATGCTAGTTTTGGATGTCAGAGCAGGGGAGGTGCTATGCAAAAAAAGGAGGTGCTTTGCAAGTTCCAGCATCTCCCACCAGCAGACAGGAGAGATTAGACCTTTTAAGTCAATTTGATATAACATCCACCTCTTTAAAAAAAGAAGACTGTTAGTTTATCATTGAAGATTAGACAACATAAGGCAGAGATGACTAAACAACAAGTTGGTTTCTGAAGAGCTAGCGTTATGCTAATGTACTGTAGAAGTGAAGGTTTCAGCCATGTGACTCACAGACTTTGGAGCAAAGGCGAGAGATACCACGTTGAGGCAAAAATGCACACCCCGATAAATCACAACACACCATTACCGGAGCTAGCTAACATTGATGATGCAACACTCGAAGGCTGCGCTTCCACAATATATCAATAATACAGTGTTATTTGGATATTCGACCAATAATGTCATGTCCATTATGATAGAGACTTGGCAGGTCAGAAAAGGACAGGTTGTGATATAACACCTGGGAGTGACGCATCCTTCAGTTCAGCATTAATCACGTCATGCTTGGGCATGCTCGTCCCCCGCGGGCTTACCTTTCGTTTTTCAAGGTACGAACGAGATTCACTTTTTCAACCATTTTTATCTCCGACAAACCAGTTTGTCAAGCAGGCGCCTTGTTGCCATTTGTGGGAAGGAATCTGCGTTAAGTCCAAGGGGGGGGTTTTCTACTCTACGTAATACAGCAATGATTCCACAATATTGCGATTAGGGGTGAGACAATATATCAAAAAAGGTGATATGTCGCAACACTTTCTAGCCTAAAATGTTATCTATACGCTTCCACTGTTTAAAAAAAAGTTTCTAACATAGATTTCATAACCTATTGACATGACACAGGAAACGGGGCCGATTCATAAGGGGCCTATTTTCAAAAACTTCAAATTCAAATGTTTACAAAACAGGCACCTACCTTAGCCGTATATGAGTCTCCATGAGCAGCGGCATCAAAAAATTCAAAGCAGTTCCCTTATAAAATCCCGATTAATTATTTTCCATATAAGTATAACACAACTTAAAATGGCTATAAAAGTCTCAGATTTTACACTTGATGTACAAAAATCAGCAAATGCAGAGATAAACACCTATATTTTCAGGATCCATAGCAATATTTAACATATAGGTTTTTGACCAAAATAGCAACTTTTTTTTTTAATTTACTGCAAGTTTTCAACAGTTAATAAATCACTCAATTTAACATCAGAAACATAATACTTGAGGAAAACATGCAGTATCAATCATAAATAATATGTAAATAGATAGTTAATAAGTTCCATATAAGAATATGCCTTTATTAGCATTATACACTATATACTGTCAGCGAATGAGGCTAGCGGCCGCCTGGCACAAACAGCTTTTCTGGCGAAAATTCTTGTGAATAAATGCTTAAATCCCCGAATTCTTCATAAATATGGACGTAAAACAGTCTCAATTCTTGGTTAAAAGTTTTGATTTTGAATACTTAAAATGTCACTTTTTTACAGAAACTTGTATTTTGGTTTGATCATATATAGTCGAAAGCATTATTTCTGACTTTTTATGATAGCTAAGTGCTAAAAAAAAAAAAAAAAAAAAAAAAATTGGTCGCTCACCAGTGCCCCAGTATTGTATAGACCCTACTCACGTGACGTCACAGCCACGACCCCGCGCCATGATGTCCGCATACTCGCCATAGAAATGCATTAGCGCTTCGTAAATTCTTCCTATTATTGCACGTTTTACTGCTCGTCAACATTAATACTCAAAATGGTGAAGTCGTGTGTGGCGGTCGGTTGCAAAAACAGAGAAGATAGACGGAGAGACTTGAATTTTTACCGTATTCCGAGAGACACGAAGAGGAGGCCGCGATTGACTGCTGCAATTCGACGAGACAACTGGGCTCCAAACGACTACCACAGATTATGTAGTAGTCATTTTATATCTGGTAAGATACATTTAATATATATTTAGAGGGTTTCGGGCAGACAACCACAATTAAGATCATTGCTAGGCTAATCGCCGACAACATACACGTATGTATGTAGTTAGTGCTATCGCTAAACCATATAAACATTAAAAGCCCTAGCTCCATTGACAAATGACATGAAATACATTAGACTTGACAGTGGATGTTAGCAAGAACAAAAGATTTTCAATTGAAAATTAAGTAACTCACCTTCCGAGCACAAGATTCCTGCCGAATTTTCGTGTACGAGGACGTGTTTCACCTAACCAGCAACGTAGCATTTATAAGCCTCCAAGCTCTTAAAGTTTTTCAAACTTTCGTGAGAATAGGCTGATTTTGTGTGGGTATCAGATGTCAGGCGAAGCCAGCGGGTCGAAAAACATCGATTTAGGCATCAAATACGGATCTGGCGAATGGATAAACTGAAGCTTTTCCACGTAACGCCTTTTATGCAACGGATCCAATGAGTTTACAGCGTCAGATAACACCGGGGCTTCCATGAATTGCTCTATAACTTGCTCGACTAATAGAAAACAATGGGAATAGGTCTGAAAAAGAGGTACAATATGGCGGCCGGAAACAGCGACACGCCCATTTTGTGACGTAGGTGAGTAGGGTCTATTAGGTCTAGTGATGCCCCTGGCGACTTGTCTAGTATCTTGGCTGGTTTTCTCGCCAATATGTTGATAGTTTCTGCACTGTTTTCTTTCTTTTTTTTTTTTTTTAAATATTATCGCCTTTACGATTGCTACCATAGCTCAAACATCTTCGGACCCCAGTGGTGGAATGCAACAAAGTAAAAGTACTTTGTTACTGTACTTAAGTACATTTTAGTGTATCTGTACTGGAGTAGAAATATGAAGTGGTGCTTACTTTTACTTCATTACATTTTACAACACGTATCTGCACTTTTTACTCCACTACTTTTCAAATTGTTGCCTGCGTTACACGTTACTTCTGTTTTTCGCGCCCCCCCCCACCCCCCCCAATTGTTAATTGATAGTTTTATTGTCATTCCTTCGGTGCAATCGATAAGCCCAGTGCAACTATACCTTAATTGAGCACTAGAGGCAGAAACACGAGTACAAGCAAGATTAGGCAGGTGAACAAGATATTGACCAATAAAAACCAACAGTGAGAGCAGTGCGCCATAGGTGCTGCACACTTTTGTACAGTAGGTGGCGGAATGCACCTGACGTCTGTAAACGGGGGTTTTCAGGGTAAGACAAACAAATTAAAAATAGTTCGGGGGCTTAATGCGCCATGAATCTGCTATAGCAGCATATAGACATATTGTTCTATCAAACACAACAGTTGTTTTGGCTTAAAATACAGCAGTTTCTTTTAAAGAGGAGTTCAAAAGCAGAAACTGCTTTTTCAGTCTTGTCTGTGTTTTCCGCCATTACCATGTTTCACCCATAAAATCCCCCCAAAATCCAGCTGCGGCCATTCACAATTGTGTCTTGGCACTTGGTGATACATGCTACATGGAGTTTTTGGATCAAAAAGAGGTAATTACGCGATAATATCTAATTAAAATCATGGCGTCTTCAATTATGCTCTCACCTCCAGTTAGGGTTTTGCTGTTTAAATTTTTTTTTTTAAATGCCCTCCTGTTCAAAAATTTTCTTCACCCAGAAAATTGAGATTTTAAGCTTTCCAATGATGTATCACACATGCATATAGGAGAATTTTGAAATTTGGCCAAATATATATATATACATACACATATTAGGGCTGTCAAACGATTACATTTTTTAATCGAGTTAATCACAGCTTAAAAATTAATTAATCGTGATTAATCGCAATTCAAACCATCTCTAAAATATGCTATATTTTTCTGTAAATTATTGTTGGAATGGAAAGATAAGACGTATATATACATTCAACATACTGTACATATGTACAGTATTTGTTAATTATAACAATAAATCAACAAGATGGCATTAACATTAACATTCTGTTAAAGCGATCCATGGATAGAAAGACTTGTAGTTCTTAAAAGATAAATGTTAGTAAAGTTATAGAAATTTTATATTAAAACCCCTCTTAATGTTTTCGTTTTAATAAAATTTGTAAAATTTTCAATCAAAAAATAAACTAGTAGCTCCCATTGCTGATGTCAATAATTACACGATGCTCACGGTGCTTAAACCCATAAAATCAGTCGCAACAAACCGCCAGCAGAGGGAGACAAAAAAACGCAAGTAACAAGTGAGTATGACACTGTGCTGTCATTTTAATCTGTTTGAGCGGGGCATGTGCGTTAATTGCGTCAAATATTTTAACATGATTAATTTAAAAAATTAATTACCGCCCGTTAACGCGATAATTTTGACAGCCCTAATGTATATATGTACTATATATATATATATATATATATATATATATATATATATATATATATATATATATATATATATTTTGTGCAATATTCGTGTTGTCGTCGGCCGGTTGGTCCGGCGGTCATTGTCCAGCTGCTTCCCCGCGAACCAGCCCTCTGCCCTCCACAGGGGGACGACGAGCTGTAACTTGCTCACCGCCGGGCGGGATGCCGATCGGTGAAGACAATCGACAACTCAGCCGTCGTGTGACATGATCCCGGGTATTTTTGAGTGATTTTTTGCTTGGAAAGCAGAGAATAGACTTTGAAACATCACTCGGATCGGGTTAGCATGTCGGCTAGCTCTCACGCCTCTTGATTTGTTTACATTCTCCGAAGCCGGGGAAGGGAATGACAAAACCCGACTTAGGTGGCATAAAATATCGTTCGAGAGGTGCGACAGAAAAGGGGAAGTCAACAGTTTTGACCATTATGGAGTAATTTTGCCATGTACTGAATAAATGCATTTTTATTATTTCGTATTCCATTTAGCACAAGACTGTTATTTGTCATGGCCATGACCATTTATTTAGCTATTGGGGAAAAATACTTTGATAAAAAAAAAATATCCTGTAAAAATTAGGGCTGTCAAAATTATCGCGTTAACTGGCGATAATTATTTTTTTAAATTAACCACGTTAAAATATTTGACGCAATTAACGCACATGTCCCGCTCAGACAGTATTCTGCCTTTTGGTAAGTTTTACAGCAAGGCTTTTTGTGCTGTCTAACAGCGAACACTTGTGGTCGCTTTGCGCCATGGTTTATTGTTTTCTTGCCTGTTCAATATGGCTGCACGACGTCTCGGGCTGACGCCTACGTTGTAATGTTGTGCTTATATGATCCTTGGACAAGATTTGTCCGTAAGTATGGTTGTTGTAAAGAATGTACATATTATGTTAGTAAGCGAAATGTTATATTTTTTGTATGAGACGCTTTTTGTTTATGTTTAGTGAACCTGTATAGCATGCTAAGCTAACGTTGTTGCTAATGCAATGCTTATGTACTTTTTTTGTAGTTTTACGACGGTCTAAAGACGACAATGGTTTGAGGCCATTTTATTAATAAATCAGATGAAAAAGGAAGACGTCTGATTATTAAGGCGTCGTTCACTAGTTGTCTAGCTTTGGAAAAAGTAGACGCTTCGGAGTGAGGACAGCATAGACAGATTTAAATGACAGTAGAGTGAAATGCCCACTACAGTCCTTATGTACCGTATGTTGAATGTATATATCCTTCTTATGTCTTATCTTTCCATTCCAACAATTTATTTTACAGAATATATACTGGACTGTCTCAGAAAATTAGAATACACAATATTCTAATTTTCTGAGACAGTCCTGTATATTGTTCTATGTAAAGGACGTCAGCCAAGGTCGGCCCCCCACATTTTTACCACGCCAAATCTGGTCCCCTTTGCAAAAAGTTTGGACACCCCTGCTTTAAATGGTGGATTAATGTACAGGACTGTCTCAGAAAATTAGAATATTGTGTATTCTAATTTTCTGAGACAGTCCAGTATATATAATTTACAGAAAAATATGGCATATTTTATAGATGGTTTGAATTGCGATTAATTGCGATTAATTACGATTAATTTTTAAGCTGTAATTAACTCGATTAAAAATTTTAATCGTTTGACAGCCCTAGTAAAAATATTAATAGAGAGACTGAAACAATGAAAATTTGCAGCTCCCTTCGTCGCATTTTCCTCGTTCTGAATAATTCCCCCTCAATGGGCTGAATAGTAAAACAGATGAGACCATTCTCCCGCTGACGTCATCCACCTGTTGGGGACGCTAGAGCCCTATAATGGTAGGCGTGGATAACCGGCAGATAAAAAGACTAATATCTCGTCATCTACACTTTGCCAAATTGTTGTATATAGTCGAATCGACTCAAAATATGATTCTAATTCACATAATAATGCTATTTAAAACTTTTTTCTCCTGTCGTACGCACTTTAAGTTAAAAAAAAACAATCCACCACTCCACTAAATGTAAACCGTAACGTTAGCATAGCATTCGCGTTAGAAATAGCTTAATGCTAACAGCGAGCGTCCTTTGAAACCAGGGGTGGGCAAACCGGTCCTCAAGGGCCGCAATGGGTCCTGGTCTTTGTTACAACTGATCCAGCACATGCAGTTTCACCAATAATAAGTCCGGGGAAACAAGAATCACCTGATTGCAATCAACTGATTGCACTCGTACGACACCAGATTTGGGAAAAGGTTTCCTCTTGATAGGTTACAACGAAAACCAGCACCCACTGCAGCCCTTTGTGGAATAGTTTGCCCACCCCTGTCTTAAACTTTCAGACAAGTTTTTTTTTTTTTTTTAACATCCAGTTCATGGCGTCCAGGTGGGTATAATCAAACGAAAATAATGTATTGTACTGCACCTGTATCTGTACTTAAGTTTAAAAATAAATAAAACACTTCATCCACCATTGTCGGACCCTGATCTGAGATGGCCTGTTTGGATTTCTGCTTAAATCAGGTTTGTGGTGACAACATTTAACCTAACCCCCTCCTCTCAAAACAATCTCATAGATAGGAGCGTCACATTTGAGTGAAACCAGCACCTAAGTGGTGCATCAGCTGCAGGTGACATTAAACCGACCCAAAACACTAACTCTCTTCAAGCTGTTTACATGGTTTTCAGTTGGTTAAAAAATAATAATTAAAAAAAGCTTCTCATACATATTGTTGAATCACAATACGGTTAAACACTATCAATATATTGATAAGAAAACTACCAGACAAATCATGCCATTTCTCCAACCCAAGAAACGTCAGGACACAATAATAATTTGATGACAACGACATACTGGGGAATAAACATCAATAAATTGTCAAACCTTGCATGATACATATGCAATTAACAAACCAATGACTGCTTTTGTCGAAAGAAAACCTATATTGTGACACTCAACTTACGATGCTATGATATTTGCACATTGACTACCATTGACGGCAATAGATGTCCAATCCGTTTGAAATGAGCGATTATTTGTTGCCAGCTTCTCCCAAGTCAAATTGATTGGATTCTGAAATATGAACATTAGTCAAACTACAAGGAGGAAAACAGTGGAAATTGAAATAAATCCCCACAAGTCAAGCAAATTTTGAATGGAATCTTCAATCAATTTCCAAGACGGCTTGCAAAATTAACAAGGATACGTGAACTCAGCACTAAGTGCAACACTTTTTGACATATTAGCATGGAATTTGACAGGTAAAACGTCGTCATTCCAGGTTTTGTTAAATAAAATTCCCACATTTCACAGTTGATTCATCACTACGAAACGAGCAGTTGTATTCAAGGCGAATACAATGTGAAATAAGCTTTAAAAAGCGAAAAAGTGGGTGAGTAAATGTGCATTTAGCGCTCTTTTTTCCGCTTCCTCGCGACCACGAGAACATGTTTAGCGTTTTTAAACGCACTACCGCACACCCACCTTGCTTTTCACTTCCACGGCGTTTAGGTCCACGTTCCGCAGGGGTTGCGAGCGAGTAAAGCTCCGGTTCATTTTGCTGCTTTTAAAACGCACACAGGAGGACAGGGGAGAGAAAACCAAAAAAAACAAACTTGTGCCCGCTGAAAGGGGGCTTCCAATCGTAATCGAGTCCTTCGGACGCTTCGCTTTAGATTCTTTCACGTTCCAAAAGTCTTTTCAAAGTATAAATGTGCTTCGATCTCTGAGAAGTAGAAGACTTTCCCGGAGAAAAGGCGGAGAGCAACTCGCCGTGTGGACTTTTGGAGGCTTGGTTTAAGTTTTGAAATGACATCAGTGCTCCTGAAAAAAAAAGAAGAAAAAATAGGGGGGATCCTGTGATGCTTTCAATGACACTCGTTTGTTGTGCAATCACGTAAGTATTGGAAGTACAGCGTTAATAATTCTATCCAACTGAGATATGTAATCCGTACCAAAGTTGTTACATACAAATAACTAATATCAAACTGTGCAGTAATACGTTAAATACTACCCGGTGGGTTGTGAAACTGTGAAATACCTGTATTTCCAATCGTTCGTGGACGCAGCATTTTTTGGCGTTAGCTTTCGATTCCACTATTAAGATTGCTAGCTCACGCCAACTCAATTTACTCTTGAAATCGTGTTTTCATCCCATAACTTAACTGGATAAAACTCCAAACAATCTATGAATAGCTTCAGCGTAAATATTATGCGAGTTAACTTTATGGGGTGTCGTCGTCACTTCCGTTGTTACGACATTCCACAACACAGCGACGGCAGTTTGACTCCCTCTGCTTGCTAGCTTGCTTACTAACGTTGATTTAGTTTCATTTTTAAGTCATTAAAAAATAATGTTATGTTCTACAGTGTCGCTTCAGCATTAGATGGTCAAATATACTGTTGGAATGAGTGTAAACTTCATTTTACTTTGAAATTAAATTCGCGAGTTTGTTGTAGTTTCCGGTGATTCCAACTACGTATCACGATTGAACGTATGGCACCCCTACGTGGTCAACTGGAAGTACTAAAAAAAAAAATCTGTGCTCAAACTCAAATTAACCCTTAGATGCACAAGTCATTGGACCATATACTCTTCCATAAGTGGGTCAAAAATGACCCATATTATAATCAATGTCTTTTTATGCCATTTTGGTGAAGAATACTCACTTGAATAATATTGAGGTATATGATATTTAGGGCCACACAAGAATGATTTAATATTTGAAATATTTTTATTTTACAATTAAGTTTAAAAAAACAAACAAACAACAATAGACTTCATCCCCTCTTGTATTATATCATCAGTGATGAAGAGCTCCAATGAGTCTTTTTGGTGAGACAGTAGTGGTAAGCACTTGTGCAGGCCCTGACTGACTTCTGAGGATATTGTGGGTCTGGGTGGGAGATAATGTGTACCAGTAAGAGCCCTACCAACCATACACGGAGATTAACGGGGGGTAAGGGGTGTCATAGCCCCCCCACCCCACTCCTGGTGGCCGAAAATGCCATTGGATGTAATTCACTTTCCAATGTATGAATTTAAAATTAGGACTTTGCCAGTAAAAATGTCTATAAAACTTGTAAGGCAACAAAACAAACAACAAAAACGAATGAAATGGACAAAAAAATATTCCTATTATGTGTCAAAATAAGTTTTCAAACAGATCATGTCAGACCATGAAACGCCGGAAAGCCCTGCCAAAATGTTGAGCGGAGTTTCAGTTTGTCCCACTAAAGATGCTAATTGTACAACAGAGCCACAACCAGGCGTACCATATTGAATGGACGACGTCCTTGGCCAAAAGCATAGTTGTCCTAAACAGCCTGATTTACAATTCCCCTAAAAATGATGGGGGAAAAAAAACACTCATTTTCAATCTATGATTTTAAATATTCCTGACTGGAATATTCAGTCAAAAAGGATGCGATCTCCTGTTTTACCTGCCGCCATTTTCCAACTCACCATGGTGAGGATTCGTTTTTTCATGGGTGTGAGTGACTGGAAAAACTTGGCGTTAAATTGGATATCTCTACGGAATGCAAAAATCTACTTATCCACAGATAACGCGCGCGCTCACACACGCACACCCACACCCACATACCTGTTTTTACAAGCATGGGCTAAACTACTAACCGAGCATATATCTTGTAAGTTAATTCTATTGCTGACACCGCGTTTCAGGGTCATCAACATTTTTTGTCCCCCCCACCACAAAAGTCAAACTCCGCCTGTGGTACCGACTCATTCTGTTGGCCATGATCTGACACTTTCTTCTTCAGATGACACGTAGGTGGAATGTTATGCGTTAGATTGATCCAGTTCCGTTGGATTTCCAGGTGGACGACTGCCACCTGGACAATAGTCCGAGTCCTTATCATCAGAAATGTCAGACTCTTGAGTCAAAAGGCCTCTCCATCATCCAGCATCTGCAGGACCATTTCAGCTGTGTATCTATGAGGTCTTGCAAAAGTAAACATAGAGCAATGTTTTAAATAGATCAAGATTTATATATATAAATAAATACACACACACACTCAGTGCTTAATTTGTAAATCATAAGGTGCTGGAACGCAAAGTACATATGACAGCGCAGCGATGACGAGACGGTCACAGGTCCCGGAACATACGCAGAAATTTTTGCTGAAAATGCAAATGCACACTTGCCCCACTGTGAGACTTACAAGCCTCAATTTCAGATAATATCCATCGTATAAATGTTATGACAACAATTTACAATTATTTAGGCTATACTCTGCACAGCACGGGCAATTGCCTACATAACCACAGGTGGGGCTTAAAGTACACAGTCAGCAATTAGTTTCTCAACAGGTCTAACTTTTAAAAATCGGAGATTACAATAAATAACACAAATCTCCCATTATTATTATTTATTATAATAATGCATGGGTTTGAGGAAACTCTCTGATTGGCCATGTATTATTCACAATATAACATGGCTAGATAATTGCGACATGGCTAGGGCTTCATCACCAAATGTATCATTGCGGCATTATATGCATGCCTTGAGTCTGTGGTTTACAAACATATTTATCCTATCATATTTATGAACACATTTTATGCTGATTCAAATGGGGTGGTGTGTTATATAATTGCAATAGTACACTTGATGCTGTCGTTTAGCATCATTGTTAGTATTCGAGTACAGCGTACGCAGCACTCTTGTACCACTAATGAATGATGTTAAACAACAGCATCTCATGTATTATTGCTTAAAAGATTGGCATGGCGGACTATTTATTATGCTTACCGTATTCCAAAACATTCCACACTGCGAGCATGTCCGGATTCTCCTTCCCCCTCTACGTTTCGGATTTTACTGCGAGTGTCAGTGGCAATTCTGTGTCCTTTGGCCACCCACGACCCCACGTATTGGACTGGATTGAATTTAGCCGGTGGAGGTCCAACAACATTTAGGAAGAGTAAATATGATATGGTGGATGTGAGCAGAGATGCACGGTTTGGAGTGCAAATCAAGTTCATTTGAGAAAATCCACGCTCACATTCAGCACTTGCAATGGGAATACTCTTGACAGCCACATGTAACCCCATCAGTTCATCAGGCATGTCGTTTCCATCTGAATATTTGTACTTTCTGATGGCCACAGCGACTCAAACTCCATCTCTCTATTCAACGCATCTGCATCCTTGGGCCAATACTGTGCGTAAAGTACCTTCAACTCCTCAATAAACTTGTTATATCTTGTTTTATCTGGCAACCAACCTCCTTGGGATAACACGCATAAGCGGATTTTAAGGGGAGGGGACCAGGGGAGCAGAAAAGTGTCATTGCACGTAATTGACTTTCCTATATTTTATATATAAAATTGTCGTCTCGCCCACGCAGGCGGTATGGTCTCTCCTTTCAAGATCGGGTCCTCTACCAGAGGCCTGGGAGCTTGAGGGTCCTGCGCAGGATCTTAGCTGTCCCTAGGATTGCGCTCTTCTGAATGGAGACGTCGGACGTTGTTCCTGGTATCTGTTGGAGCCATGCACTCAGCTTGGGGGTTACTGCCCCTAGTGTCCCGATCACTGCTGGCACCACTCTTGCCTTCACTCCCCACATTTTCTCCAACTCTTCCTTCAACCCTTGATATTTCTCCAGATTTTCATGTTCTTTTTTTCCTCATGTTGCTATCGCTCGGGATTGCTACATCTATTACTACTGCTGTCTTCTGATGTTTATCCACCACCACTATGTCAGGCTGGTTGGCCATCACCAATTTGTCTGGCTGGATCTAGAAGTCCCACAGGATCTTGGCTGGGTTGTTCTCAACCACCTTCGGAGGTGTCGCCCACCTTGACTCTGGGGTCTCCAGTCCGTACTCAGCACAGATGTTCCTTTACACTATGCCTGCTACCTCGTTATGTCATTCAATGTATGCCTTGTCTGCCAGCATCTTACACCCTGCTGTGATGTGCTGGACTGTCTCAGGGGCCTCTTTGCACAGCCTGCACCTGGGGGTCCTGTCTGGTGTGATAGACCCCAGCCTCTATTGCTCTTGTGTTAAGGGCCTGTTCTTGTGCTGCCATGATGAGTGCCTCGGTGTTATTTTTCAGTCTGGCCTTTTCCACCCACTGGTATGTTTTTCTCATGTCAGCTACTTCCTCAATTTGTCGGTGGTACACACCATGCAGGGGCTTGTCCTTCCATGATAGCTCCTCAGGGTCCTCCTCCTTATCGGGCTTCTGTTGCCTGAGGCATTCACCGAGCATGTCATCACTGGGGGCCATTTTTATGATGTACTCTTGGAGGGATGTAGTTTCCTCCTGGATAGTGGCTCTGATGCTAACTAGTCCTCGGGCTCCCTCTTTCCGCTTTTTGTAGAGCCTCAGGATGCTGGATTTAGGGCGTGCATTGTAAGGAGCTTCCTTGTCTTGATGTCAGTAGCCTGCATCTCTTCCAGTGTCCAGTATACGATGCCGGCAGGGTATCTGATTACTGGTAGGGCATAGCTGTTAATGGCCTGGATCTTATTCTTGCCATTCAACTGACTCTTGAGGACCTGCCTCACCCTCTGTAGGTATTTGGTTGTGGCAGACTTTCTAGTTGCTTCCTCATGGTTTCCATTTGCGTGTGGGATCCCCAGGTATTTGTAGCTGTCCTGCACATTTGTTATGTTGCCTTCAGGTAGTTCAGTCCCTTCAGTTGAGATCACCTTCCCTCTTCTGGATACCATTCGCCCACACTTATCTAGTCCGAATGACATCCCAATGTCATTGCTGTATATTCTCGTGAGGTGGATCGGGGAGTCGATGTCACGCTCCTTCTTGGCATACAGCTTGATGTCATCCATGTAGAGGAGGTGACTGATGGTTATTCCACTTCGGAACCGGTACCCGAAACCACTCTTGGTGATTATCTGGCTGAGGGGGTTTAGGCCTATGCAGAACAGCAGGGGTGACAGAGCATCTCCTTGGTAGATACCGCATTTGATGCTCACATGTGCAACTGGCTTCGAGTTGGCTTCTAGAGTTGTCTTCCACAGCCCCATTGAGTTCTGGAGGAAGGTTCTTAGTGTCCTGTTGATGTTATACAGCTTCAAGCATTCCAGTATCCATGTGTGTGGCATTGAGTCATAGGCTTTCTTGTAGTCAATCCAGGCAGCACACAGGTTGGTGCTCCAAGCTTTGCAGTCCCTGGCGACTGCACTGTCCACTAGTAGTTGGTGCTTTGCTCCCCTGGTGTTATTGCCAATCCCTTTCTGTGCCCTGTGCATGTATTGCTCCATGTGCCTGCTCATTTTAGCCGCTATGATGCCTGACAGGAGATTCCATGTAGTGCTGAGGCAGGTGACAGGCCGGTAGTTGGATGGTACTCTCCCCTTCTGGGGGTCCTTCATGATGAGGACTGTCCGACCTTGGGTTAGCCACTCTGGGTGGGTCCCTGACCTCAGCAGCTGGTTCATTTGTGCTGCTAGGCGTTCATGGAGTGCAGTTAGCTTCTTAAGCCAGTAGGCATGAATCTTGTCGGGCCCTGGAGCTGTCCAGTTCTTCATCTTGGACAGTCTTGTCTGGATGTCTGCTGTTGTG
This sequence comes from Corythoichthys intestinalis, assembly GCF_030265065.1. Classification (NCBI taxonomy): domain Eukaryota; kingdom Metazoa; phylum Chordata; class Actinopteri; order Syngnathiformes; family Syngnathidae; genus Corythoichthys; species Corythoichthys intestinalis. The sequence goes on from NC_080416.1 coordinate 32,090,024, forward strand.
ATGAGTACTGGGTCTTGTTCTGGGATGTTGCAATGTTCTGACTGCAGGTCTGCCAGCCATTGGGCGTTAGTGTTGTGAGACGCCTCTTTTTCCCAGATACTCTTCCAGTATTGTTCAGTCTCAGCTCTGGGTGAGTCTGCTGTGGTCTTGGTACCCTGCCACTGAGACTCGACCTTAGCTGGATTATTGGAGAGCATAGTGTTTATTCTCCTGGCCTCTACTTCTCCTGTGTACCTCAATAGGCCGCTAGCTAGGGCTGTGAGCCTTTGCTTAGCTGTCTCCAGTGCCTCAGCTGTGGACAGCTAGCTGTATTTCTTGGGCAGTTGTTTCTTAGGTTTCACGCCTCAGCTCTGTTAGGAGGCTAACTTCTCTCCGTGTTGTTCCGATTTTTGCCTCTAGCCTTCGTTTCCATGGAGGCTCCTTCTGGCTACTGGCGCTGCTCATTTTGTAGCCAAATGACTCTAGGATGACTGATGCTGCTGCATATAACAGCTGATTAGTCTCAGTGATGTTTACGGTGGGGATGTTCAGCAGTACTGTGTTTACATCCTCCAGCAGAGATTCTGATGGTACTTTGTTAGCCTTGGCAGGTAGGAGGTAGTTGAGTTCCCCCATGCAGGACTTCATGATCTCCTCTCTTAGGTCTGCTGCTCTCTCATTCTCTTCCACTGCTCTCGAGGCTTGGTACCCAATCTAGATGTCTGGATTTCATCATCACCCCCCACTTGACCTGGCGTCCTGGCTCCCCCTTGCCGTAGCATATTTGTACCTTGGATGAGACACATTGTGCCTCATCAATCTCTAACTGTGATAGCAAGTTCTTCTTGCGGATATTAGAACACTGAGTCAGTAGTTGTTTCTTGGTCAGTGTGGATGTGGGATTTCGAAGTAACCATTCTTCCCACATTCTCTGCATGCACCCCTTTTCGCAGTGGTTGCTGCTGTAGTAGCACTCCATTAACACACTGTTCTCCGTCCTGCTAGTTCCAGTAGCCCACTTGACATCAGGTTGTCCTGGTACCCCTACACCTGACGCGAACCTTGTTAACCCGGGCGACATTCGAGCCGGTATGACTCTATCATTGAAAAAATCTATCAAAAACAAATAGCTTTCACATGCAATTTTTTTTTTTTTTTTTTTTTTTTAGTTTTTTGAGTTTCAAAATTTATTTTTGCATTCAAACACATTATTATTATTATTATATTGTTTTTTGGGATTGAAATGACTTTTTTGGGGTTGAAAATATAAATATTTTTAAAAAAAATATAAATAAAGATACAAATCTACCTTCATATGGCTCCGCCCAGGGGATAAAATATTTGATTGGGGTAACTAAATTAGCTTGACACCGGCAGGCATACCATATTCAATGGATGACAATCTTGGCGAAAAGTATTGATAGCAGCTTGATTTCGAATTCCCATCAAGAATGATGGGAAACAAAAAACGCTCATTGTCAACTTATTAGTATAAATATTCTTGGAAGTTAGTTTTATCGCTGACACTGCGTTTCGGGGTCATCAACATGTTGTGCCCCCCCCTGCCCCAAAAGTCAAACTCTGCTTATGATAACACGTGATTTGTTGGTCCAGCTTTTCAGTGTATCAACAAATGGCATTAATTTTTGTATAAACAACATGTAATTCTTGGGATATGTTCTGTAAATGAATTTATGAATATTATAATTTTATTTTATAGCGTAATTTCCGTAATTATGCACGGTCGTTTTAAGAGACGCTGGGAGTGGAGAGCTGTGAGGTAGTAGGAAGCGAGGGGGAGACTGGCGAGAAGCAAAAGTTAGCGTTCGAATGTGGCGGCAGTCCGCTGTTATTTTGTTTATTGTTTTCTTATTGTTGCCACAATAAAGTGGAGAAAGCCATCAACGACTCCTCTCCTTCCTTTTCCCCATTAGGGTTATTACAATACATTATTTAAAAACGTTTTAATATTATTAATTTTTTTCTATACACGAGAGGTGCCGGATCTGCCAAAATAAGTCCCAGAACACAGATAGGCCAAAATCAAGAGGTGCCGGAACATGTTCCGGCTCTAATTAACCCCTGCACACACTACATATAGAGTAATGTTAGCTAACTTAGTGTAACGTTCAAATGTGTCTCATGTTGATGACGTGCGCAAGCGCGGGAGACGAGTGCAAAAAGAGAGGGAAAAAGTGGTTGTTATTGAGTTGTTGGGGGTTCAATAAAGAGTCGGGACGGCTTCGCCCAAAAGAGCACAAGTCTACTGAGTTTTTGTCTACCACGAAGAGTGTGCCCACAGCAACCCACACGGTCCACTACATTGGTGGCAGCGGTGTTTTTAGTGTGTTTTGAAGCGGTATGCTTGTTAAGAGTCTTCGCTGTTAGCTCGCGCTACGGTGTCCAGCTAGTAGCTCTACTGCCCTCTGTGAACTCTCGTGCACTCTCTAATGAGCCGGAACGCGCGCGGCTCTTAAGTGTCTGTGTCACGTGACTGACGTAGCCGGTAACGCGCACGGCCAAATTGACACTCAAGTACGGTGGGTGAATTGTGCCAAACAAAGGGTCACCACACAGGTCCTCCCAGAATTCACCCACACAGGACGCCAGGCGCAACCTGAATCAACAGTACGGAACGGAAGGGTTGCGCGGCCGGGGCGTCTGTGGAAGACGACCAAATGGACTGTCAGGCGGCCGTCCAGGATGCGAGATTCGAAACACCCAAGCAGAACAGTCTGGAGGACGCCCAGGATGCCAGGCAGCGGGTGCCCGAAAGCGACGTTCAGGCGGCCGTCCAGGACGCCAGATGCGGGACGTCCGAGCAGAACGGTCAGAAGGACGCCCACGACGAGGAGCGCGCTGTGCAGCACCGCCCAGGCGAGGCAAGAGAAGCGGACGCCGAGAGAGGCGGCACGCGTTGCTCAGCAGCGGTCGAGGAAGAGGTCGAGACGTGCGACGAGCAGCAACACCCAGTCGAGGCTGCAGACGAGGGCGACGGGCACAGCGGTCGGAATCGACCAGTCGAGGCCGGAGACGAGGGCGATCGGCGTGGCGGTCGGAGTTGCCCAGCCGTGGACAAGGGTGACAGGCGAGACGAACCAAGTCGACCGGTCGTAGCAGGAGCGGGGGAAACGCCGAAACCAGAGCGACGCCATCATTGTCCAAAGGCGGTGGACGAGGAGAGACGTCGGGGGCGGCGTTCGCTGGCGCTGGCCGAGGTGCGACCACGGAGACATCCGGAGGCGCTGGCACAGCAGCGAGGTTAGCAGCAGAGGCCAGCGGCGCTGGCAGATGACCGACCTCGGAGACTCCAGGAGGCGCAGGAGCGAGGTCAGTGGCGGTGGCGTCCAGCGGCGCCGGAAGAGTGGCGACCTCGGAGACTTCCAGAGGTGCAGGTGCTGGAGCGACGTCGATAGGAAGGCCAGAAGCAGGCACAGTGTCGACGAGAAGACAAGGGCCGGACGAGACGCCGTCGAGGAGACCAGGGCCGGACGGAACGCCGTCGAGTGGGCCCGAGGCGGACGGGGCGTCGTCGAGTAGGCCCGAGATTGACGGGGCGTCGTCGAGTAGGCCCAAGGCGGACAGGGCGTCGTCCAGTAGGCCGCTGGCTGGCGCGTGGGCGCTGCAGCCGGGAAAGCCAGGGACGGGCGCAGCGGCGTCGATGGAGAGCGGCGACGGAGCCGAGGCGAGCGAGAGCGGGGCCGGAGGCGGGACAGCAACTTCGGCGTCGGGAAGTGCCAGAGCGGAGGCGCGCGGCGGTGGCGTGGGTACCGGAACAGAAGCATGGCTGCGAGGAACCGGGGCGGAAGCGCCGCCATCTATGGCGGGAACCTCGGGCAGCAGGGCTCTCGAGGCGTGCACCGTGGGCGTCAACGAAGTCAACTTGTATGACGGTACAAAAAGCCTGAGGAGGTGCCCTCTGAGCCCCGTGTACTTGTCCACCTTCGGAGGATAAACCACAAAGCGCTGTGCTTTGACCGCCGTTGAGCACCCGAGCGCGGCCACCACGTGGTAAAAGCGCATGGTATCCTCGGAAACACCATGGAGGACGAACTGCTCCTCCGCTTTAGCGAACCACGCGGCCGCAGAAGACTCGTTGAACTTTGGTAGCTCGAAAAAGCCAGATTCCGCCATTGCAACGAAGTGTTATAAAAAATGCCTCGGAGACTTCAGCGAGGCTCGTCAGGGTCACCAGTGAAGCGGTATGCTTGTTAAGAGTCTTCGCTGTTAGCTCGCGCTACGGTGTCCAGCTAGTAGCTCTACTGCCCTCTGTGAACTCTTGTTCACTCTCTAATGAGCCGGAACGCGCGCGGCTCTTAAGTGTCAGTGTCACGTGACTGACGTTTCCGGTAACGCGCACGGCCAAATGGACACTCAAGTACGGTGGGTGAATTGTGCCAAGCAAAGGGACGGACTGTGACAAAGTTGCCAGAAATGGTGAGATTTTTAGGCGCTTTCTCGCTGGTCTCGATCCTGCCTTGCAGGCCAAGTGCCACGAGCTAGGGGCCACTGACGTGGACGAGGCTTTGATAATTGCGGGCCGTTGTGAACGAGCGAGGCTGGCTCTGAAGTCGAGCACGCCTCCATTTACGAATTCCATCCAGCAACCTGCTGTTGTGGCAACCCTCGGTTTATCTTGTAAGAGGGTTGTAGACTACAAGGTGGATTCGACGGAGAAGCTGGTTCAGATGCTGGGGCTGCTCAATTCAAGGATGGACGACTTGCAGTTGGAGGTGAGAGAGCTGAGGACGCGGTCACGCGAGATGGGGCGTGGTGGTCGGCGTTCCCCTTTTCCGGAGGTTCGTCAACAGAGCCCAGTAGAGCGTCGTGATCTACGTCATGCCTGTCGCTGTGATTGCGGCGGAGTTGGCTGCAGTTCCACTTTCGAGGGCTTCCGTGCAGAGGAAGACGGTCGTGGACGGTCTCCAGAACGCGGATTTCATCGTGGATTGGACGAGCGGTGGTCTCCACATGTCCAGAGGTCCCATGATGCCGATTCGGGTTCTCCTGGATACCAGCACGCCAGCGGGTGCTTTTCGGGCACTAGGGAGGAGCAACGTTCAAGGCGCGGTGTCAGGTTTGTGTCACCCTCTCGTTGCTCCCCTTCCCCACATGGACATGGACAGGAAAACTTCCAGTGTTTGTTATTGGCCCACCATGTCTAAAGATATCAAAAGCTGGTGTGAACAGTGTTATGATTGTCAGCGGAGTAAGTCGCCAAGTCCCGAACATCATGACCCTAAGCGAACCTCACAGGCTGACCAGCAATTAGCTACTGCTTTTTGCCAAGCTAAAAGTAACAATATTGTTGCGTGTGAAAAGAAAGGAACCCTGTACGACGCTAAATTAAAACATACACCTTATGAGGTTGGGGATCTCGTTTGGTTAAATGACACACCAGAGCTCCGTCGTAAGCGGGGTCCCCATTGGAAGGGACCTTTCGTGGTAAAGTGACGTATGGATAAGGATGATGAGGTTGGGGTCACTTATGTGATTGGCTGTCCATTCGGGGTGAACAATTCCTTGCAAACAATTCATTATGACCGGTTACGGCGTTACAGTCTGCCGGTGGGCTTCCCCGCAGGAATTTCAGAGGCAGTGTGTCTCTCCCCTTCTCCATGCGAAGTGCCACCAGGGGGTACTGCGGCACCAGGACGTCCTACTGGTGAGAGTCTCTTTGGTGGGTACTCATGCAGCGTTTTCAAACTGTGCTCCGATGTGTCTCCGGCCTCGGCAGACATGGGGTCGAGTCTGTTGTGGACCGGTAGGCTACTAATACCCTATGTCTGTCGAGGGATTATGTGTGGGGTTAACAGTACTGTTCTTCTGCTTTCATTGGGTCTTTTGTTTGTTGATGCTGTGATGTGCGGCCCAGGTAAAAAAAAAAATGTGTTTTTCACATGTTCTTTAGTGTGTGATTTGTTGTTGTTATGTACAAATGTTTTATGGTATTTGTTATCAAAGTGGTAAAAAAAAAAAACAAACAAACAAACAAACTGACAAATGTGCACAGAAATGTGGGCATTTCTTTTTTGTAAGGGGAGACTCCTGTAACGTTCAAATGTGTCTCATGTTGATGACGTGCGCAAGCGCGGGAGACGAGTGCAAAAAGAGAGGGAGAAAGTGGTTGTTATTGAGTTGTTGGGGGTTCAATAAAGAGTCGGGACGGCTTCGCCCAAAGGAGCACAAGTCTTCTGAGTTTTTGTCTACCACGAAGAGTGTGCCCACAGCAACCCACACGGTCCGCTACATTAGTTAGCTAGCTAGTTATGAAGTAGGCTTGATATGAATCAAAGGTTCCCATTGGATTCCGTAAAAAACTGCATTTGGGTCATTTTTGACCCAGTTATGGAAGCTTGGGGTAGTCATTCAAAAATTACAATTTCTTCAAATGTATAAAAATGTATATAAACAATAATAAATATAAATATTAAAAATTGAATGGCATTATATCAGAAACATTTCTACTCTTAAGGGATACTTGGAAAATGAATTGACAACATTTTTTCATGATGAAGATATTTCAATAAAAGAACCTCAACGGGTCATTTATGATCCACTTATGCGTCTGTTTGTTAATGCAGTTTATAAACTGGCCAGCAGATGTCAGTATAGGATCAGAAAGTGAAAACATTTTTGGGAGGACAAACTGTTCAAGTGTTTTATGTACTTCAAAATAATTAGTGGGTATCGGAAATAGTTGTTGAAAGAAGAGCTCCAGACTTTGACTTAGCTTCGGTGATGGGCTTTTCACAATTTTTTTTTCTTTCTTTCTTTTTTTTTTTTTAAATGGGACACTTTTCCCAGAGCACAATTTCCATTCTTTTGGAAGTGCATACTGTGCAGTTAAGTCATTGGTTTCCATTGACGGCAGGGGGTGACTGGAACCAAAAAATGGCTCTGGCATTTCTGTCTTCGGCAGCCCACCCTGTGTGTATGTATTTGAACACCCTGCTATTTTGCAAGTTCTCACACTTCCAAATCACGGAGGGGTCTAAAATTTTCATCCTAGATGCATGTCCAATGTGACAGATAATCTAAAAAGAAAAATCCAGAAATCACAATGTATGTTTTTTTTTTTAACCAATTTATTTGTGGGATACAGCTGTAAATAATTATTTGAACACCTGAGAAAACAAATGTTAATATTTGGTACAGTAGCCTTTGTTTGCAAATCCAGAGGTCAAAACATTTCCTGTATTTTTTTTTTTTTTTTTTACCAGGTTTGCACACACTGCAGGAGGGATCTTGGCCCACTCCTCCACACAGATCTTCTCTAGATTAATCCGGTTTCTGGGCTGTCGCTGAGAAACACAGAGTTTGAGCTCCCTACAAAAGTTTTCTATTGGGTTTTGGTCTGGAGACTGGCTAGGCCATGCGAGATCCTTGATATGCTTCTTACAGAGCCACGCCTTGGTTTTCCTGGCTGTGTGCTTGGGGTCATTTTCATGTCGGAAGACCCAGCCACAACCCATCTTCAATACTCTGACTGAGGGAAGGAGGTGGTTCTCCAAAATCTCACAATACAGGGCCCCAGTCATCCTCTCTTTAATACAATGCTCCCATTTTCTTCCTCTAAACACTATTAGTGGAATTAAGACCAAAAAGTTTAATTTTAATCTCATATGACCACATAACTTTCTCCAATGACTCCTCTGGATCATCCAAATGGTCATTGGCAAACTTAAAAGGGGGCTTAACATGTGCTGGTTTAAGCAGGGGAATCTTCCGTGCCATGCATGATTTCAAACCATGACGTCTTAGTGTATTACCAACAGTAACCTTGCAAACGGTGGTCCCAGCTCTTTTCAGGTCATTGACAAACTCCTGTCGTGTAGTTCTGGGCTGATTCCTCACCTTTCTTAGGATCGTTGAAACCCCGCGAGGTGATATCTTACACGGGGCTCCACTCCGATTGAGATTGACCGTCATGTTTATCTTCTTCTTTTTTCTAATGTTTACACCAACAGTGGACCTTTTTTCACCAATTTACTTGGCAATTGCTCTGTAGCCCTTGTCGAGGCGTAGAATTTTGTCTCTGGTGTCTTTGGACAGCTCTTTGGTCTTGGCCATGTTACAAGTTTGAGTGTTGCTGATTTGTATGTGGTGGACAGGTGTCTTTATGCAGCTATCGACCTCAAACAGGTGGATCTGATTCCGAATAATACATGGAGTGGAGGTGGACTTTTAATAGGGGTACTAACAGGTCTTTCAGGGTCAGAATTAATACCATATCCAATGTTTTTAGAAATAATCATAATCAGCCTGTTTTCCCTGTGACTCCTCCACTCCTTTCATCAGTCTGGCCATATAACGAAGAGAGAAGTTCACAGGATGTTTGTTAATTTATTAATAATTGATTTTATCTTATTGATTTTAAATGTATATTATATTTTTATTAATTAGTTAATAAGTGTTGTATTTTTTTGTTGCAACAAATTTTAAAATCATGCTTCACAGTTTAGCATGTGATAAAATGTGATCAACCAATATTATTTCAAATTGCCTGACAGTATTAATATATATATGGCGGAAAACACAGACAAGGCTGAAAAAGCAGTTTCCTCTCTTGCACCCTTCTTTAAAATAAACTGCTGTATTTTAAGCCAAAAGAACTGTTGTGTTTGATAGAACAATATGCTGCCATAGAAGATTCATGGCGCATTAAGTCCTGGAACTATTTTAAATTTGTCCGTTTTACCCTGGAAACCCCCGTTTACAGACAACGGGCAACCGCTTTTGTTTCAACCTAGCCATAAAGTAATCGTATTTATTATTCGAAATGTCTGTCATTTTTAACTTAGAATCATTAATTGATGTCTGATATTTAGTTAAAAAAAAAAAAAAAAAACGACTTTATAAAATTGTTCACTCACATATTTTAAACTTTTAAACAATGAAAAAATTAGCGTCTGTAAAAAAGTCACGGATATGTACTTCATAACTATCGCCTAATTGTAGTTTTTTAGTTACTGTCGCATTTGCCCCAATACTTTAGATCAGGGGTGTCCAAACTTTTTGCAAAGGGGGCCAGATTTGGTGTGGTAAAAATGTGGGGGGCCGACCTTGGCTGACGTCCTTTTCGCAGAACAATATATTTAAGCAAATTTTAGCAAGCCATTCTGTGTGTCACATTTGCTTTATTATTATTTTTTTATTAATAATTTCAACAATCTCGCAACTACCGTTCTCTTTAGACTTTCGGGCTCCTGCGAAATACTGCTGCTGTGAAATTAAACTAGCTTCAAAAGTTGCTTCGATTTCTCGCAGCTTATCTTCCTCGTAATCTTGTCGTACATGTCAGCGTGTCTTGTTTGGTAGTATCGCCTCACATTGAATTCTTTAAAAACACCGATTGTCTCTTTGCAAATGAGGCAGACACAGTTGTTGCGTATTTTATTGAAGAAATAGTCCAATTTCCACCTATCCTTGACGCGTCAGCCGTCGCAGTCAACTTTTTTTTTGTTGATTGTCGCCAATTTAGAAAATTGGAAGAAAAGGATCACACGGGGTAATGTTGCTTAGAGTGCTGCTGCCTTTTAGTGTGTAAATGAGGAACAGCATTTAGTGTGTAAGCTACTTCATATGCTGGTAGCAGTACTGCTGACAAATTTATTAAGTCTGTGTGAGGGCCAGACGTTATTGATCTTGTGACAGAGGCTGGGGGCCGGATGAAATTTGACCATGGGCCGCATTTGGCCCCCGGGCCGCACTTTGGACATGTCTGCTTTAGATGATGAATAATCGATCCAAACAAAGAAAAATTGAAAAAAAAATGTTTAGAAGGGTAAATATATGAAAAAGAAAATCTCGACCACTCCTTGATGTCTGCGATTTCTGCATTGTGACCCTTCTTATATTACCATGTTTCACCCGTAAAATCCCCCCAAAAATCCGGCTGTGGCCATTCACAGCTGTCTTGACACTCGGTGATACATGCTACATGGAGTTTTTGGATTGAAAAGAGGTAAGTACGCGATAATATCTTGTTAAAATCCTGGCGTCTTTAACTATGCTCTCGCGTGCTCTCACCTCCAGTTAGGGTTTTGCTGTTTAAATTTTTTTAAATGCCCTCCTGTTAAACAAAAAAATCCCCCAGAAAATTGAGATTTTAAGCTTTCCAATGATGGATCACACATGCATATCAGACAATTTTGAAATTTGGCCAAATTGGGGGTCGCATATCGGACAGCTTTGAAATTTGGCCAAATTGTGGGTCTCAGAGCGGAACTTCAAGTCACCTGAGTGTTTTCTGCCACATATGTATATATATATATATATATATATATATAACTATAACATATAATCCAATGTTTTTAGAAATAATCAAAATCTGCCTGTTTTCCCTGTGACTCCTCCTCTTCTTTCATCAGTCTGGTTTAACTAATGAACAGTGAAGGGCACAGGATATTTATTAATGTATTAATAATTGATTTTGGTAAATGGTGTTATACTTCTTTCGTGATTTTCCACCTTTCACCTTACACTACATCGCCATCTACCTACTGGTGACGCAGCACCAGGAGCAACGTGGGGTTCAGTGTCTTGCTCAAGGATACTTAGGCGAGTTCATCAGGGCAGAGAATGGAACCCACAACCTCTGGGTTGGGGGACGAGTACTCTACCACTGAGCCACGCCATCCCCAATTTTAAATGTATGTTATTATTTTTTTAAATTATTAACAAGTGTTGTACTCTTTGTTGCAACGAATTTTAAAAACATGTTTCACAGTTTAGCATAAGATAAAATGTGATCAACCATTATTAGTCCCACTGTGAGGAAATGTATAACTACAAATATTTATAGCTATCAATTTTAAACATTGTGGAAATAATAGCTATAACCTGTAGCACATGCAAACTGACTTTATAATCAGTAAAGCAAAACTGTGAATTAGCCTAGTCTACTCCTTGATTCATTTCTCTCTTTGATAATCACTCTCTCTTTACACACGCGCGTGCACGACACGTGGCACTGCCACCACTTTAGAGGCAGCGCCTGTTGACGTACCCGCTTTTGCTGACGCTGGACGGGGTTCTTTGAGAATAAATATGTCAGTTATTCTTCCAAATTTCCCCGAATCAACCTGTAGGCTTTTCAACCCGTGTCCATGCAGTCTGCACCTCCCTCTCATTCATTTCCGTCTCAGTTGTTGGGGGGGGGGGGGGGGGGTGTAGTGAGTAGAGCACTGAGAAATTTCATTGGACTAACAAAATTGGCCCAACGAATAGGCCGCGTGCCATAGCCGAGAAACTTAAAAATGTATTATTATTATTATTATTATTATTATACAGCGTCAACGGCCTCAAAATGTGTGTCGACCTCCCGGGAAGTGCCCTGTATGCCAGATGGCCAGTCCACCTCTGATTGACGACGGAAGACGTCCAATCCTTTTGGACAGGGAGTGAAGGAGTTAAATCGAACCCTTTTATAGTCTGCTCTTACGCCAGACCTGTTAATGTTTAATGCTCAGGAAGTAGACAGACCCCACCACCACTGGCCTCACACACTTTCTCCCCTGGCAACGCTGTCCTCATTACCAGCCTGAGAGCTGACCTCTGACCCCTGCGAGACCAGATGTCTGGTATTTTCCTTAAGAGGGACAAGTAGAACACGGACGTGTGCAGCTGAAGCGCTTGTTCTATTTTGTTCTGTCTAATGTGAAACCAAAACAGTGAATGATCTTGTTTCCGCAACACGGTCGGCGATACACATCCAATCCATTTTGGATATGTATCGTCGTCCACGGCAACCAATGTGTTAACCGTGACCAAGTCCTCCAAAGTCAATGCATTGTCAGTCATCGGCTTCATCCAGAATCAAGGCCTACACATGGTATTGTGTGGGGTTGCCACGGCGACGACAGCAATGAGGCATCGGCACATCCTGAGTAATAGCGAACAAAAAACGTGGACTCAATACCCTTCTCAACACTAGCAGCGGATCCGTGCCGGTGACATCATGGTGTAGCGCTAACACAATAGCGGCGTGGGCTACAGACAGGACGTCTGCGCCGGGATTACGCGTCCTTGATTGAAAAAAAAACCAGCATCCATCTTGTCAACGCTCTGGAGGCCTTTAAATAAACTACAGACAGACTGCGTTTGCTCCCTTGCAAAAACTAACTCAGTTTTATTCACTCGCTGTTAATCTCACAGTCAAAATGGACATCTATTACTGCCACAGCCACTGAGTGAAGTACAGTAACCCTGTATTACAGTAAGTACTTTACACCACTGACATACACACAAATACTTAATGTTGTTTGATGATGTGATTCAATAGACCCCCTCGCCCCTTTTCTGCGCAGTTACCACGGCGATAAGGGCTCGCCCTTTGCACTCGAAAGCCTGACCTTTGCCCCTCTCCAGGGTGAGGGGCTCGCCATTAGCGCTACCCCCAAAAAAGAAAAAAATAATAGGACCCATTACAAAAAGTAAGATCATATGTAAGACTGCTGGGAGCTTTATGTTTGGCAGAGGTGGGTAGAGTAGCCAAAAATTTTACTCAAGTAAGAGTAGCCTCACTTCAAAATCATATTACGTAAAAGTAGTCATTCAAAAAATGTACACAAGTACAATTAAAAAAGTATTTAGTGAAAAGAATATTCAAGTAATGAGTAACATTGTGAGTTACTGTTTACAATGTTTGATTTTTTTAAAACAATGGTATATTTTTCTCAGTTATGTATGAAGTATAAAGTTAAATAAATTTATCTTTATGAACTGTTATTATTATTAGAGATGTCCTGATGGATCGATGCCGATCGATCGGGTCCGATCACGTCATTTTCAAAGTATCGGAATCAGCAAAAAAATATCGGACATGCCTTTTTTTAATATGTATATTTTTCTTTTATTAAATCGTTTTCTAATTGTATTTAATGTTACAGACATAATATGTTACACTCATCCAGAGTCTTTAGTTTAGGCTTAAGGTAGGGTTATCAAATTTATCCTATTAACGGCGGTAATTAATTTTTATTAAAATTTATCACGTTAAAATATTTAAAGCAATTAGCACATGCGCTGCATGACCCACTCACGCATTGTCGCATTCAATCTGTAATGGCGCCGTTTTACCTATATATAGAGCTAAAAGGCAGCGTAAAATGAGTAGAATGAATTTTGGCAACCTTTGGAGCATTTTGTTAATTGGCTAAAACCTTACAATCCCTCTCCCTATGATTAGAAATATCATGGGAAGCAATGTGGGGAAGTAAGGTAGTAATTGATCTTTTTCTTAACACCCTATGTTATTTCCCAACGCAGAGAAGATATATCAATTGGTACCACTATGCACAGTCATGGGTGCACTTCCCATAATGCAAATTTGGCACAACAGTTAAATGGCTACAGTATCATTTACTGAAAGCTCAACAAATACACTAGATGGCAATATTTAGTCACAATATACAAAGTCAGATTTATCCTTTAAGAATTACAAGTCTTTCTATCCGTGGCTCCCTCTCACAGAAAGAATGTTAATAATGTAAATGCCATCTTGAGGATTTATTGTCATAATAAACAAATACAGTACTTATGTACTGTATGTTGAATGTATATATTCGTCCGAGTTTTATTAAATTTTTCCTAATGCATTGCCAAAATGTATATGATCGGGAAAAATTATCGGGAATGATTGAAATTGAATCGGGAGCAAGAAAAAAAGCAATCAGATCGGGAAATATCGGGATCGGCAGATACTCAAATTAAAACGATCGGGATTGGATCGGGAGCAAAAAACATGATCGGAACAACCCTAATTATTATATATTATAATTCTAGAGTGCTAAAGACTTACACAAATAACTGGCAAAGTCGACTCTCTGTGCACACATCAACTATATGTAAAACTATGGCTAGGAATGGTGTTCATGGGAGGACTAAACGCAGGAAGCCACTGCTGTCTAAAAAAACCATTGTTGCTCATTTAATGTTTGCAAAAAGGCGCTTGGACACTCCACAGAAGTTTTGGCAGAAATATTGTGTGAACTGATGAAACCAAAGTTAATTGTTTGGGAGTAACAGACAACGTCATGTGTGGAGGAAAATGGAACAGCTCACCAACATCAACACTTCATCCCCACCGTGAAGCATGGTGGAGGGAGTATCATGGTTTGGGGATGTTTTGCCGCCTCAGGGCCTGGACAGCTTGCAATCATTAATGGAAGAATGAATTCAAAAGTTTATCAGGACGTTTTGCAGAAAAACCCGAGGCCGTCGGTCAGACAGTTGAAGCTAAAGAGAGGATGGCTGCTGCAACAAGACAATGATCCAAAACACAGAAGTAAATCAACGTCAGAATGCTTTCAGATGAACAAAATACACGTTCTGGAGTGGCCAAGTCCAGACTTGAACCCCATTGAGATGCTGTGGCATGACCTAAAGAAAGCAATTCATACCAGAAATCTGACTACAGCAGTTTTGTAGAGAAGAATGGGCCAAGATGCGTCCTGAACGATGTGCCAGACTGATCTGTAGCTACAGGAAGCATCAGCTTGAAGTTGTTGCTTCCAAGGGGGGGGGGGGGGGGGGGGGGGGGGGGCACAAAATACAAAATGTAATGGTTCACTTACTTATTTTTCCTCCTTCTATGATTGTTTGCATACTATCCTCATTAAAATATTAAAATTTATAAATGTTTGGTTTCTTTTAGTTAAGCCGACAGTTTTCTCATCTGTGTCATTTTGACAAAGATCAGATCACATTTGATGGTGATTTTATGCAGAAATGTGACAAATTCCAAACGGTTCAGACGCTTGTTCATACCACTGTAGCAAAAGTCCGCTTTGTTTTTTTGGTAACAACGCTCTTAACAAATCGTCCGAACACATATTTCTACAAAAAAAAAAAAAAAAATGCTGAATATACCTCTAAACTAAATCTGGTTGAAGTTATTGCTGCCAAAGGAGGGGCCACAAAATATTTAAATGTGATGGTTCATTTACTTATTTACCCCTCTTCTGTCATTGTTTGCATACTATCCTGTTTAATAAATGAAATCAATAAATGTTTGGGTGGTTTTCGGTTAAAGCAGACACTGTTTTTTCATCT
The DNA here is from genome assembly GCF_030265065.1 of Corythoichthys intestinalis. Classification (NCBI taxonomy): domain Eukaryota; kingdom Metazoa; phylum Chordata; class Actinopteri; order Syngnathiformes; family Syngnathidae; genus Corythoichthys; species Corythoichthys intestinalis. The sequence continues at coordinate 32,105,060 of NC_080416.1, forward strand.
GTGTGATTTTGACAAAGATCAAATCACATTTGGTGATTTTATGCAGAAATGTGAGAAATTCCAAAAGGTTCAGATACTTTTTCATAACACCGTAGTTCATATTCTGAACTTAGCTAGCTTTCAAATGACTTGTTATGCATTGTGTTTATTTGGTAATATTAATTTTAATGTAGTTGTGTGTAGTGTAGTGTGTTTCTACATTAGTGGTTGAATTGGTTAAAAGAAATTGACAATAATATCACATATCAGCAATAATTTATGAGACAATATATCGCCTACTAAAATTTCCTATTGCGACAGGCCTAGCGTTAGCATAGCTTTCACGCTAGCATTAGCCTAATGCTAACAGTGAGCGTCCTCTAAAACTCTCGGACAACGTTTTTTACACACAGTTCGTGGAGTCCAGGTGGGTATAATCCATTGAAAATAATGTACTGTTTTCCCACTGAGTGTGTATTATCACCAAGTTGGTGTTGTCCTTGTAGATGCTACAATACTGTATGTGCTCATCTGTCAATGTTCATTCAAAATAGTTTGAAACAATACTAAAACTAAGACGAAAATTAAAAGGGTTGCCAAAAACAACACTATACTGATGGAAATGGACAACCAACCAACAAACAAAATGTTATAACTCCCAGCCAAAACGGATTGGACGCCTATCACTGTCACTGGAACTGAGTAAGTTCATTACCCAAGCAGAAAAATTAATGAATTACCATTTTGCTCGACCTTGCACTTCTGTTGACAATTTATGAATTTTTCAAGTATAATGCAAGAAGAATTAATATTTGTGAGGATTTTTAATGACTCGTCTAAAAGGCAAGGCAAATTTATTTATATAGCACAATTCAACACAAGGCAATTCAAAGTGCTTTACATCACATGAAGATCATAAAAATCACATTTAAATCAACACAACGTAGAAACGAAGACAAAAGATCGCATTTAATCACAGAATAAAAATAAATAAATAAAATAAAAATAAAACAAAAACTACTACTAATAATAATAATTGAAATCAGCAATGGAGATAAAAACAAGAGGAATAGAAAGCAGGTAGATTGAAATATATAGACAGTTATAGATATGCAGTGCTAAACAAAAGCGTTTTTAGCCCTGATTTAAAAGAGCTAACAGTTTGAGCATACTTCAGACGTTCGGGTAACTTGTTCCAGAGGTGAGGAGCATAATAACTAAATGCTGCCTCACCCTGCTTGGTTCTTGTTCTTGGAACATGCAGAAGACCGGTTCCAGACGACCTTAGGGGTCTAGATGTCTCATAGGACTCTAACAAGTCAAGCATGTATTTTGGTCCAAGGCCATTAAGTGTTTTGTAGACGAGCAGTAGTATTTTATAGTCTATCCTTTGACTTACTGGAAGCCAGTGTAGCGATTTCAAAACTGGTGTAATGTGGTCCAGCTTCCTTGTATTTGTGAGGACTCTGGCTGCAGCATTCTGTACCAGCTGCAACTTCCTGACTGATTTTTTATCAAGACCTGTAAATATACCGTTGCAATAGTCCAATCTGCTGAAAATGAATGCATGCATAAGTTTTTCCATGTCTTGTTGAGTCAGAAGCCCCTTAATTCTGGTTATATTTTTTAGGTGGTAATAAGCGGATTTAGTGACGGACTTTAAATGGCTATCAAATTTTAGGTCTGAGTCAATAATTACGCCAAGGTTTCTGACTTGATTTGTAGCTGTAAGTGACATTGTGCTAAGTTGGCTGCTTATCTTTGACCTTTCCTTTTTTGGCCCAAAAATGATCACCTCTGTCTTCTGCACATTTAACTGGAGAAAATTCTGGCACATCCATTCATTGATTTGATGAATGCATTTGCTCAGGGTGACTAAGGGACTATAATCATGTGGGGACACAGAAATGTACAGTTGTGTGTCATCTGCATAGGCGTGATAGGAGATGTCATACTGTAAAAGGTAAATAGCTGCCGCATACTTGCTTCGTCTTTGTAAGATGCGGCCTTCACACAACAAAAACAAAACACACACAAAATTCAAACGTGTCGTAAGTGTGAAAAATGCGTAATGAGAAATGCATTGCGGCTACTGAGCTCTGAGCCTTCTTGTATTGTTACTTTTCTCCGGGGCCCCTGAGCGTGAGCTAGCTAAGCAGCAGCATCATCACCATGGAGACGCCTCCATCCTCAATACACATACACCTTGCAGCCTCCGGGCTGTCTTTTTGTCCGCTGACAAAGCACGTGCGACTCGCAGCTACGGGGGGCACCGGCATGGCGCGCCCTCTCCGCTATTCACTCCAATGAAAAACTAAGCAGCCCTATTGATTTTTAATGATGGACGACGGAGAAGGAAGCAAGGAAAGTCAGCGGGAATTGTCTCAGTGAAGTCATTTACCCTTAAAAATCCCATATCCTGCCATTGACGGCGACAGACCTCCAATATATTTAAAGTGAGAAGGTCGGTCGGAATTTTGTCTAGTTTTGAGTTTTGCATCTTTGCTTTTTGAGACCCCTCCGTCTCTGGCACCTTTATAGTTTTACTAGCGGTTAGCAGCTTGCCACAATGCCACCGTCATCGCCACCTACAGGTTACAAAAATTTTCAACTCAATATTGAAGGAATTCGGCCTCCCAGCCAAGCCGCCGGAACAGCGGCAGCCGGACCAGAAGGCGTCCCACTGGCGCAGCCCCAGCAAGTCTGACGGAAAGCCAAACTCCGCGCGTTCACTCCGGTGTTAACCCTTTGTACTGTCTTTGACTGTTCCAAAAGTTTGAAGAAGGCTCACAGAAAACAGGTTGGTCATTTATTTGTTGACAGTGATCAAAAAGCAAGGCAAAAACAGACGACAGAGAGGCACTGCTGGATCCAGGGTCAGCAAAACAACGGATGCATTGAAATGTTCCCGAGAAGCGACAGTTGTTAGCTAAATGTTCAGTCTTTTGAAAGCTGCGGTGAAGTGGGACGGGCGGAAGGTGTGCCTGGGTGTTGTCTTGGGATCATCCTTCTTTGGCGGGTTTGGACGGTCAAGGAAGTAGGTTTGCTACGGCAACTGAGGCAAGTCTTGACGTCTAAGGCGCTGAGCTATCAACTTGGTGCCTTGGTAGGGCGGGAGTGTCCTGACCCCACCGAAGAGATGCTGACGTCTTTTCCTTCGCTTATCAGGCGAGGGCTGATAAGCTAGTCCACTTTACTGTGTCAAAGGGCATGGCAAAAAATCTGCCTAAACTATGGTTAAATGCTTTACTATAATGGATGTGTTAGACTAATGCAAACAGTTATATGGTGTCTGCGAGAAAAGTAACTATCCCCTTCAATATCAATACTCTAAAAGATACTCAATGCCATTTTCGATTCGGAGATGATTCACAAGATGACAACGAAATTTCGTTCGATGAGTGAGCATCGGGCCGCTGCAGACGTTCATGTTAATGTTACTTGTTAATGTTACTGAAGTAAAAGTAGTCATCCAAAAATGTACTCAAGTACAAGTAAAAAAGTATTCTATATGCAAAATTCTGTATGTAGATACGTTCGTAAGTAGAGGTACCACTGTACACCCAAAACGGCGGGTGGCCGGTGAGCTGGACTGGATGCATCTGGACTCGATTTAACGGATCAGAGTGCTCTACAGCTGATTAAAGCGCACCCACGTTAATGAATCAACTTAACCTGGGCTGTCTCCGGACCACCTTCCTTCTAAATCACACAAAGTTACTTCGACACGTGTGTTTAGGACAAACGCGGCTAGCGGCAGAGACTGCGAGGGAGGGGTGAAAACCATTAACCCTGTAAGACGCTGGCCTAATTAATTTGGGTTTAAATCCGGCCGGCGACCTTGAAAGGCGGCCAGGTGAACTCTTGTAATATCTATGTCGACATACATTAGCGACACGTGGAATGGATAGGTGCCATTAACTGTAGCTTCGGCAGAGAACTGTTTGCGCCAAATCGCTGACGATAAACTTTCACATTCATCCGTTTGCTGCCAGCTGTCCCATTTCAAATGGTTTTAGGTGTCTACTCATGATCAACTCATTATCCCTATCATGCACAAAAAAATGAGCATTGAACTAGCCTTGAACTCATGCCCACTGTAGCACTAGAATGATTGGACACCACGAGATTGGACGTCTGTCATCATCAAAGACACTTTGGCTCTTGTCAGACTGGTAGCCAAAATCCGATTTTTCGCCCATCCTGATTGAAACTGGATGGCTCTTTTGTACTCTGAACCATACACTCAACCATAAATTGACAAAACAGCTTCCACAGACTGGGGCCGACCCGGGAAAAACATTGAGCTGGCTTTCACTGTGATAAACTGAAACACACGCTGCGTTCTAACGCCTTATTTAGGTAGAAATAAGACAAATGTTTTACTGCATACAAGCAGGCGGGAGTGTCTCGAGAGTGATTTGGTCGAGGATTCAAGGTAATTATTATATTAAATAGCAGCATGCATGCACTTTGAAAAGTTGTGAAAAAAAAATCAATGGACATAATTAGTGTAACTTTGGCTTGAAATATTTACGTAAAATGAATAACTGTTCCTTTTTAGCTATTAACCAAGAATCTAGATTGTTTTACGTACATATCTATAGACTGAAAAAGCGGTTTCTGCTCTTGCACTTCTCTTTAAAAGAAACTGCTGTATTTTAAGCCAAAACAGCTGTTGTGCTCAATAGAACAATATGTCTATATGCTGCCATAGCAGATTTATAGTGCATTAAAGTGCATGTGACACGAAAAAGCATGTTTATTTCATAATACACGGGTATTTTATGCTCCTGAATGATATCGACCGCTTGGATGTGTATGGAAGCAATCGCTATATTTATTTAGTTTTTTGAATCCCGCGCCATGAAAATGAGTGACTTCCGGCTTCGGTCTTGCATTGAGGAGGAGGGCGCTGTGACGTGTACGGGAGAAGGACTCCTCTTCACTATACAGCCTACTGTAGTGTATGAGGACTAAGGATTCAGCTGATTTTTCGGATTAATACGTTTATTTTTCGCATCACGCCAGCCAAACGGCTGCAGAAAAATCATTCTGTATGAGGGAGAGGCGTGTGCGCCTTTATGGAGTTTCAAAAGGTTTCCATTCACCGTGGATATTGGCCAAAACAAGCCCTACTACTGTGGGACCATTGGACTTACGAGGAAGTGAGTAAACATCTTGTTTTGTATTATGTCAAATACGAATACAGCGATTACAAACTAAACACTACAAACTTTCTTTAAATAAAGGACTACTTACGTTTGATCATTGATAGGCAAGTAAAAAGCTCTCCTCATGCACATTAGCTGCACGTTAGCTGCACAACAACTGCAGCCGCCCTCCTCTGGGGAACGAGCTGTAAATTGCTCTCCGCCAGGCGATTTGCCAATCCGCGAAGACGATCGACAACCCAGTCGTCATGTCAAATAATCCGGGCTAGTTATGTGTGATTTTCCGCTTCGAAGACTTTGAAACATCACTCTGTTCAGGTTAGCATGTTGGCTAGCTGTCACGCCTCTTGGTTTGTTTACATTCTCCGAAGCTGGGGAAGGAAAATGACATATGTCCGATTTAGGTGTCATAAAATAACGTTCGGGAGGTGCGACAGTAAAGGTGAAGTCGACAGTTTTGACCATTATGGAGTAATTTTGCCATGTCGTCCTGAATAAGTGCATTTTTATCCTGTAAAAATATTGAAGTAAAGCGACAGAAACAATGACATTTTGCAGATCTCTTCGTCGCGTTTTCCTCGTTGTGAATAGTTCCCCCTCGACGGGCTGACTGGTCCTTCTCAAGCCATTTATTTAGCATTTGGGGAAAAATACTTGGATAAAAATAATATCCTGTAAAAATATTGGAGTAGAGAGACTGAAACAATGACATTTTGCGCCTCTCTTTGTCGCGTTTTCCTCGTTGTGAATAATTCCCCCTCAATGGGCTGCATACTAAATCAGATGAAATTGTGACTCCGCTGACGTCATCCACCTGTTGGGGACGCTAGAGCCCTATAATGGTAGGCGTGGCTAACCAGCAGATTAAAAAACTAATTTCTCATCATCTGCGCTTTGCTAAATTGTTTTATATAGTCGAATCGTCTCAAAATATGATTCTAATTCACTTAATAATCCTTTGTAAGACTTTTTTTCTCCTGTCGTACGCACTTTAAAATGCATTTATTCAGTACGACATGGCAAAATTACTCCATAATAGTCAAACTGTCGACTTCTTGCACCTCCCAAACGATATTTTATGCCACCGGAATTAATCTTGCTTTTGTCATTTCCCTGCACAGCTCCGGAGAGCGTAAACAAACCAGGAGGCGTGACAGCTAGCCGTCATGCTAACCCGAAACGAGTGGCATTTCAAAGTGTTATTCTCGCCTTTCGAAGCAAGAAATCGCACAAAACTACCTCGGATCATCTCGCACAGCGGCGGGGTTGTCGATCGTCTTCACTGCTTGGCAACCCCTGCACACCCAGGGCTGCAAGCAAGTTGCAGCTCGTCCTTCCCCTGCTTAGAATGACTGCCCGACAAACCAGCCAACGTCGGAGGAGCGCGTAGCTGCCCGAGCCCAATAATTAATCTGAATAATTCCCCCTCAATGGGCTGTACAGTAAAACCAATGAGCCCAGTCTCCCGCTGACGTCATCCACTTGAGCCCTACAATGGTAGGCGTGGCTAACCGGCAGATTAAAAGACTAATTTCTCGTCATCTACGCTTTTCTAAATTGTTGTATATAGTCGAATCGTCTCAAAATATGATTCTAATTCACATAATAATGCTATTTAAGACTTTTTTTCTCCTGTCGTATGCTCTTTAAGCTCCCGAACTATTTTTAATTTGTCCGTTTTACTCTGGAAACCCCCGTTTACAGACGTCGCGCAACCGCTTTTGTTTCATCCCAGCCATAAAACGAAGGTGATTAATTATATTTATTATTCAAAATGTCTGTCATTTTTAGCTTAGAATCATTAATTGATGTCTAATATTTAATTTAAAAAATATATATATATATTCACTTGCATATTTTACACTTTTAAACAAATTACGTAGCAATGAAAAAAATAGCGCCTGTAAAAAAGTCACGGATATCTACCGCTATGTATTTTTTTTGTTACTGTCACATTTTCTCCGAATTAGATGATAAATAATCGATCCAAACAAAGGAAATTTGAAAAAATAAATAAATAAAAGGGTAAATAAATGAAAAAGAACATCTCGACCACTCCTTGATGTCTGCGATTTCTGCATCGCGACCCTTGTTATATGACAATGTTTCACCCATAAAATCCCCCCAAAATCCGGCTCTGGCAATTCACATCTGTGTCTTGACACTCGATGATACATTCTACATGGAGTATTTTTTTAATTAAAACAAGGTAAGTACGTGATAATATCTCGTTCAAATCGTGGCGTCTTTAATTCTGCTCTCGCATGCTCTCATCACCAGTTAGGGTTTTGCTGTTTATTTTTTAATTTTTTTAATGCCCTCCTGTTCAAAATTTTTATTCCCCCAGAAAATTGAGATTTTAAGCTTTCCAATGATGTATCACACGCGCATATTGGACAATTTTGAAATTTGGCCAAATTGGGGGTCACAGAGCGAAACTTCAAGTAATCTGAGTGTTTTCCGCCAAATAGAAAAATGCCAGTTTTGCTTTTGTTGAGTAAAATTAAGATGATTCTGCATCCTTTCTTCAAGTATTAAGTGTTCATGTGAAAATTGAGTGATTTATTAGCTGATGAAAACTTGCACTAAATTAAAAAAAAAGTTGCTATTTTGGTCAAAAACTTAAAATGATATGTTAAATATTGCTATTGATCTTGGAATTATAGGCAATTATCTTTGCATATGGTGATTTTTGTACATATATTGTTAAATTTGAGAATTTTATAGCCATTTTAAGTTTTGTTGTACTTGTGTAAAAAATAACTAAACGGGATTTTATTAGGGAAACTTTTTCAATGTCGCTTCTCACAGAGACTCATATATGCCTAAAGGCTGAGTTATGCTTCTAAGGCGGACCTACTGACTCACTGTCAACGCGTGGTGACATGACAAAAATGGACTGTGATTGGTCCTCTCAGACTGTTGTTTCCATTTCAGTGCGAAATCTCCGCCATTTACAAACATTGTTGGGCTACACTCAAAAATGGACCAAGCCGACAAGAGGATCATTGAAGAAGAGGTCAGCAAGTACGACCACCTGAACAATGTTTCGTCAAGGCATTATAAAGATTGCCAAATGACAAGCAATTCGTAGAAGGACATTGCTGAAAATACGGGGCTGGAGGTCAACGAATCCATAAAAAATGGAAGAACCTCCAAGACAAGTATGTGTGTGTTCGGAAACGAATGGCCACACGAATTGGTGACCGAGCCGGCCAAAAACTGCCAGCTTTTTATCACTTTATGTCGTATTTTTTGGTTGGTGCGCTTTTTCATTTATTTGTACATGTTTGCTGTGAGTCTGTGACCTATTTTCATTTTACACTTCAAGTATATGAAGAATCAAGCACAGGCTTGGTGTCAAAAGTTGTTTCGATGTTTAATTTTCAACAACAGACAGTTCACACACTTGATTCATCATCACTGATTGAGAGTGCCTCAGCGCTTTAATGATAACATGTTTACCATCAAGGCTTCCAACGCAGTTTGGGAAGTTCCGTAGCCGCCAGAAATCTGCTATGACTTCCCAATGACAGGTTGTAGGACACGGCAAAGAAATCGAACAAAAAGCTGGCTACCACCCGATGCTGGAATTTGTAATGTGACTGCCAGTCTCTGTGCGGCATCAACAGTCGGACAGACCACCTCCGCATCCGTCTTCTGCGTCGCCTCAACATTTGTATGATCAACATTTGTTGTTCAAAGTTTTTTTTTTGACATACATCCTTTATGATCGTTCAACATACCTCATTCAGAGAAGCAGCAACAGGAAGGGGTTATGGGGGAACAGAAGAAAAGAGGGAGAGATAGAAAAAGCACAAACAACAAGAAATACATTCAACGCCTACTCTAACTAACTATGAATATGTTGGGGCTATCGTTAGCTATTTGTACTACTGGTTGACACCATGTGGGGGGCCTGATAACCAAGGAAAGAGGTGGGGGGCATCTGAGAAATAAGTGAATGGGAGGAGTGAAGTGTACATAAATCAGCCTTCTAGTCTAGAACCCAGTATTTGAGTGAATCCCTTGTGAGTGTGAGTATATTGGCTATGCTGTCTCATCTCATCTCAAAGATACATATTTTTTCAGTTTACCTCCCGCGACAGGACCTGAGTAGAAAAATGTACCTGCCCAGAATTCTTAACCCAACAAGCCTAGGTTTAGGATTATGTAACCTGGATAGAGAGCTATTTTTCTAACACTAATATTACACCAGTTTCTTGTAATTTTATGTAAGCCTGAGCTACACACATAAAAAAAAAAAAAATAAAATAAATAAAAAAACTCAGGGATAAAAATATTTTTAGTTTAGTGCCCCCTATAGGACCGGAGTAGAACACTGTGCCCTGAATTCTTAACCTAACAAGCCTGGGTTTAGGATTATTCAGCCTGGGTGGTGCTCTATTTTTTTACACCGACATCACACCAGCCGCCTGTAAATTTATGTAAATCTGAGCTCCACGCATAAAAAAAACTCAGTGAGGGGGGCTCGTTCTGCTGCCGCACGTGTGTTTCCGACACACAGACGCGGTCTGTGTCCGCGGGAGCTTGCCAAAATCCCCGCCAGTAGTCCAACTCTCCTATTTTTATGACATACCGCAGGCCGAAGAGCGAAGGGGGGCCGTATTTTCCGAAGCGTGGCGCGAAACCGCAGGAATGTCGGCGGTGCAGAAGCGGGCTTCGCGCGGCAGGTGTGAAAGGAGCCACTTGATTTCCGCGGGCGAGAAATCAAGCAAAGCGACCGTTTTGAAGCTTGATTAGAGACACTTAAGACTACTCGGCCTGATTAGGGAGCTTGTCGTCAAAGGGGCCAATGTGTTGGTGCCAGATATTTGGGTATTAAGCTAACACCGACAGCGCTACGCTGCATTTGTGGGGGTCAAAGGTCAAGTCGCTAAAAATGAAATGTAAATATGTACACAAGCTAGTACACAAACCTTTAATGCAATTTCTGGAGAAATTGCGATGGTGGCTTTGCTTAGGCAGGAAACCCCCAGGGGTAACTTCCTGTTGATTTGAGGTTTTTTGTAATGTATTTTTTTTTTTAAACCTGTCCTTTTCAGCTGTTTGACACGGAGAATGGAAGTCCAAGTGTCCGGTTGGTCTGAACAGTTTTAATGTTTCACATTGAGAGGATGACTTACTCCCATTGTGATCATTCAACACATCTGTTATGGGGGGAACAGAAGAAAAGAAACACAAGAAAAGAAAGAAAAGAAACACAAACAACAACAAGAAATACATTGAACACCTACACTAACTATTAATATGTTGGTGCTATCATCGCTAGATGTATTTCCGGTTGACACCATGTGGGGGGCCTGTTGACCAGGGAAAGAAGGGGAAGGGGGTGGAGAAGTCTGCAAGCTAAGTGATTGGGAGGGGTCGAGTGTACACAAATCAGCCCTGTGGTCTAGAAGCCGGTTATCGCGTGAATCCCTTGTGAGTGTACGCCCGTCGGCAACGGACCCTACACCGTCCCACTGCTAGTCCTGGCACTGGGACCCCCTACCCGAGCACGCCCAATCACATCCAGCGACATGCAAGCTCCACCAAACACGCGACAGCCACGCAGACGAGCGCAGACACCGCGCAGGTGCCAACCCAGGGCCACAGCCCCCACCCAGCCAGCCCGGTGGGGGAGGGAGGTCAGGCAGGGTGGTGGGGGCGCAGCGCAGCCCATCCCTCCACCCGCAGCCAAGCAAAGGAGCTATCGTCACCCCCCCCCAGGATCAAGGGTGGTTCCCCGGGCCACCTGCGCTCCCATCAACCGGCCATCAGGGATGGGAAGAGGGGACGCACCACCAACCTCACGATTTGGGGGCGTTTTGGGGTCACTTCCTGTTGATATCATAACAGACCATGTTGATTTGGGGTAATTTCAGGTCACTTCCTGTTGATATCAGGTCGCTTCTGTTGAATACCGGGCATTTTGGGGTCACTTCCTGCTCATATCAGAACATTTGCAGTTGATATCAGGTCACTTCTGTTGATTTGGAGCATTTTGGGGTCACTTCCTGTTGATATCAGATCACACCATGTTGATTTGCGGTCATTTCGGGGGCACTTTCTCTGGATATTAGGTCACGTCTGTCGATTTGGGGGCATTTTGAGGTCACTTCCTGTTGATATCAGAACATGTCCTTTTGATATCAGGTCACTTCTGCTGATTACCGGGCATTTTGGGGTCACTTCTTGCTGATATTAGTTCACTTCCTGTTGATATCAGGTCACTTCTGTTGATTTGGGGCATTTCGGAGTCACTTTCTCTGGATATTATGTCACGTCTGTTGATTTGGGGGCGCTTTGGGGTCACTTCCTGTTGATATCGGAATACATCCTCTTGATATCGGGTCACTTCTGTTGATTTGGGGGCATTTTTGGGTCACTTCCTGTCGATCTGAGGCATTTTGGAGTCACTTCCTGTTGATATCAGATCAGGCCATGTTGATTTGGGATCATTTCGGGGTCACTTCCTGTTGATATCAGGTCACTTCTGTTGATTAGTGGGCATTTTGGGGTCTCTTCCTGCTGATATTAGTTCACTTCCTACAAAGAGGATGGATGCTGCAACAAGACAATGATCCAAAACACATTAATAAATGAACTTCAGAATGCTTTCAGAAGAACAAAATACACGTTATGGAGTGGCCAAGTCAAAGTCCAGACTTGAACCCTATTGAGATGCTGTGGCATGACCTAAAGACAGTGATTCATGCCGGACATCCCAGGAATCTGACTGAACTACAGCAGTTTTGTAGAGAAGAATGGGCCAAGATTAGTCCTGATCGATGTGCCAGACTGATCTGCAGCTACAGGAAGCATCTGGAGGGCCACAAAATATTAAACGTGATGGTTCACTTACTTATTTTTCCCCCTTTTGTCATTGTTTTTATTACTATCCTCATTAAAAAATGGAAACCTGTAAATGTTTGGATGGTTTTAGTCAAGGCAGACACTTTTTTTTTCATCTGTGTGATTTTGACAATGATTAGATCCCATTTGATGGTGATTTTATGCAGAAATGTGAGGAATTGCAAAAGGTTCAGGTACTTTTTCATACCACTGTAGTTTCCACTCTACCATTAGCCTACTTTTGTAAAGTCTTCCACCATTGTAAACATCTGTTCAAAGTAACATTATCATAATACAGCCTGCGGTGTTTTTTTCTCTCTGGCTCACTTTTTATGTTTTAAGAGGGTGTGTGCGTACATAATGTGTAAATAATGATATGAGTCACACATACACACTCTTACTCTTCCTAGCCATTAATATTCAACTAATTAATATTAATAGTAGTAGTGGTATGTGTTTTACATAAACAACAAATGATCAAATTGATTTTAAATCGAGTTCTATATTACCAAGGGTTCTTGTTCTAACGTTGAGCTACTTGAGCTGTGGCTGTGGGTTTCATCGATAGGTTCTATTTGAAATATTTCAGTTGTTTATTTTGTGTTATTATATTTATTTATTTTAACATTATATTCATGTTGATGTTCCAATTTGCAAATATGTTGTGATTTTTTTTTTTTTTTAAATCCTGTTCAATGGATGTTTTTTTAACCCATACATCTCAACACATTTTAGAGGTAAAATTGCAATACCACGATACCGTGAAACCGCTGTATTTTTGCTTAAGGTTATCAAACTATCAAAATCTCATACTTGCACATGCATACTGGATATAAATGGGGTTGGTGACAAAATACCGGATGACACCTAATGACATCTGTCATAAGCATTCATTAATGCCCATGACAGTGTCATGTCATAATAATGACGGTTTTATGACAGTCTTATGACACCGCTGTCAAATAAAGTGGTACCTTTTAACCCAAATAAATCAACAAATAAGCCGCACTGAGGAAAAAAGTAGCGGCTTATAGTTAGAAAATTACGGTATTTACCATTTAAGTCTTGATTCGGTGTTATTAGTTTAAGGTTCTGTCATAAACTTCAAAATGGTATTGACGGGTCAGATTGGTCATAAACTGTGCCTCGTCTTCAAGTCGGGGGCCACCCACATCAAGAGGAGCTATTCACAAACACATGCACGAAGCGATCTAACACCGGATTTTTGTTGAAATAGTACGATCGCTGTACCGCATACAAACAGGAAGAATTGTCTCAGGAGTGATTTGTTCAAGGATTCAAGGTAATTATTATATTTTTCTTACCGTGCATGCATTTTGAAACGTTGTAAAAAAAAATCAATCGGAGAAATTAGCCACTACTGCACTGGCATCAAAGTTCGCAATATTTACGTAAAATAAATGCTAACTGCACAGTTTTTTTTGTTTTTAACAAAGAATCGAGACTGTTTTACGTCCATTACTATAAAGAATTCGTGTATTTTAGCATTTATTCACAAGAATTTTCGCCGGAAAAGCTCTGCTTATGTAAGGCGGCCGCTAGCTACATTCACTAACAGACTAGCATTGTACTTCGACATATTTACATAAAATAAATGCTAACTGCACGTTTTTTTTCGCCTTCAACAAAAAATCGAGACTTTTTTACGTCCATAACTATAAAGAATTTGGGGATTTAAGCATTTATTAAAAAAAAAAAAAAATCGCCAGAAAAGCTCTGTTTACATAAGGCGGCCGCTAGCTACATTCACTAACAGACTAGCATTGTACTTCGACATATTTACATAAAATAAATGCTAATAGCACTTTTTTGTTGTTGTTGTTGTTGTTGTTGTTTTTTTTTGCTTTTAACCAAGAATCGAGACTGTTTTACGTTTATAACTATAAAGAATTCAGGGGCTTAAGCATTTATTCACAAGAATTTTCACCGGAAAAGCTCTGTTTACAGAAGGCAGCCACTAGTTACATTTACTAACAGACTAGCATTGCATTTCGACATATATGCGTAAAATAAATGCTAACTGCACTGTTTTTTGCTTCTAACCAAGAATCGAAACTGTTTTGCATCCATATCTATAAAGAATTCAGGGATTTAAGCATTTATTCACAAAAATTTTCACCGGAAAAGCTCTGTTTACATGAGGCGGCCGATAGCTACAGTCACTAACAGACTAGCATTGTACTTGGACATATTTGAGTAAAATAAATGCTAACTGCACTTTTTCTTTTTTTTTTAATTTTGCTTTTAACCAAGAATTGAGACTGTTTTACATCCATATCTATGAAGAATTTAGGGATTTAAGCATTTACTCACAAGAATTTTCATCGGAAAAAGCTCTTTGTCTGTGATTCCACTCGGTCAGCTTTGACGGCCTCGCCAAGAATGCTGGCCCCCTATTTATCGGCCCCGTGCCCTGTGTCCCGTCAATACAATATGGCGTCTATAGGTTCTGTCTTGACCGAACCACCTCTGGTTCCGGAGGTTGGGTTGCCTATGGTTAGCTTCTCAGTAAGAGCAGAGGTAGTCCTCAGTGGTGGTTGACACGGGGTCATCCCCTCTGGCAGTTTTCGGACTCTCTGGAACCCCCTTGATTAACTCCATATTCCTCGTCTCCTGAGTCCAACTGTGAAGAGGGCATTTCACAGGATTCCCTTCGGATTTCCTGTCAGGCGTGGCCTGGTTCTAGTGGCCTGTAAAGCCCGATACGGTGGCAGTTGTTGATGTGGGGTCAACCCCTCCGGGCGGGTTGCCAGTCTTGGCCTCCCAGGTGATCCGTCCAGCCTCTCAAGAACAGAGACCATTAACGCCAGATTCCGAGTCCAACTTGTCAAGAAAAGCCTCTCTTCTCCATTTTTCTGTCAGGTCCGATGTACTATAGGTGATTTATACCCACTTATTTGGAGTTCCTCTGCGAGACACAACATCCTGACATTTTAATTGTCGTGAGCCGCTTTTATACCACGCCAAAGAGCGTCTGAGCGCTGGGCCGTCCGCGTGAGTTATTGAGGCACAGCAAGCTTTATTGCTTGTTAGGAAGGGGAAACGTGTGTGTGTGTGTGTGTATCGCTGCTCGAGGGGTTTCATCCAAGAACAGTGCTGTTTGGGGGGCTCCCCGATCCGGAGGCAACTTCCACTGCACTCACCGGTGGTTGGGGGTGCGCAGCCGAGGTCAGGGGTGCTCATCTGGATAGTTTTAGCTATTTGGGAAGCCCCCCTACTTCTCCTTTTGCGCTGATTGAGGTCACTCCATCCAAAAGCTGTGAACCCTAATTCCTTCTCTCCCAGCCTCATCTGGCTGTCAGAGTTTACTTTAGCGGGCAAGTCAGATTGTCTGACTCTCCACCTATTCAGTATAATTAAAAAATTGTCATATAGTGTATCTCATCGCAAATGGAATAAACTGTCCATTTTATTCTGTACTTTTGTCAACTCAGATGGTGACAAGTTTTGGAGGGTGTGAAGCAGTGCCCTGGGCAACAAGACACTATGGTGCCCCACAAAAAAAAACAAAAACAAAAACAACAATACAAAACAAAACAAAAAACACAACAATAATTGCAAAAAAAACAACAACAATAGTTTACCCCACAAAATACAGCACATGAACTATACAATGGTATGAAAAAGTATCTAACCTTTTGGAATTTCTCATATCTCTGCATAAAATCACCATCAAATGTGATCTGATCTTTGTCAAAATCACACAGATGAAAAAACAGTGTCTAAACTAACTAAAACCACCCAAACATTTATAGGTTTTCATATTTTAATGAAGATAGCATGCAAACAATGACAGAAGGGGGGGGGGGGGGGATAAGCAAGTGAAGCCTTTGCCTAAGGAGACTTAAAGAGCGATTGAAACCAATTTTTACCAAACAATTTAAGTCAGGTGTGTGCCCAATCACTGATGAGTGGTTTAAAGCTGCCCTGCCCACTATAAAACACACACCTGGTAAGAATTGCCTTGATGAGAAGCATTGTCTGATATTCATCATGACTAGGTTAAAAGAGCTGTCTGAAGACCTGCGATCAAGGATTGTTGATTTGTATAAAGCTGGGAACGGATACAAAACCATCTCTAAAAGTCTGGATGTTCATCAATCGACAGTCAGAGAAGTTGTCTGCAGAGAGAGTTTGGCACTGTTGCTTCTCTCCCAAGGAGTGGCCGTCCACCAAAGATGACGCCAAGAGTTCAGCGCAGAATACTCAGAGAGGTAAAAAAAAGAACCCTAGAGTGCCTGCTAAAGACTTACAGAAATAACTGGCACAGTCCAATATTTGTGCACACATCAACTATATGCAAAACTACTGCCAAAAATGGTGTTCATGGGAGGGCTCCACAGAGGAAGCCACTGCTGTCTAAAAAAACATTGTTGCTTGTTAAAAGTTCACAAAAAGGCACTTGGACACTCCACAAAGGTTTTTGCAAAAATATTCCGTGGACTGATGAAACCAAAGTTGAATTGTCTGGGAGTAACACACAACGTCACTTGTGGAAGAAAAATGGAACAGCTCACCAACATGAACTCCTCATCCACACCGTGAAGCATGGTGGAGAGAGCATCATAATTTAGGGCTGTTTTGCTGCCTCAGGGCCTGGACAACTTGCAATCATCCATGGAAGAATGAATTCAAAAGCTTATCAGGATGTTTTGCAGGAAAACCTGAGGCCGTCTGTCAGACAGTTGAAGCTAAAAAGAGGATGGATTCTGCAACAAGACAATGAACCAAAACACAGAAGTGAATCAACTTCAGAATGGTTTCAGAAGAACAAAATATACATTCTGGAGACAAGTCAAAGTCCAAACTTGAACCCCATTGAGATGCTGTGGCATGACCTAAAGACAGCTATTCATGCCAGACTTCCCAGGAATCTGACTGACCTACAGCAGTTTTGTCGGGAAAAATGGGTCAAGATTGGTCCTGATCGATGTGTCAGACTAATCTGCAGCTACAGGAAGCGTCTGGTTGAAGTTATTGCTGCCAAAGGAGGGGGCACAAAATATTAAATGTGATGATTCCCTTACTTATTTTTCCCCCTGCTGTCATTGTTTGCATACTATCCTCATTAAAATATGAGAACCTATAAATGTTTGGGGGGGTTTAGTTAAAGCAGACTGTTTTTTTCATCTCTTTGATTTTGACAAAGATCAGATCACATTTGATGATTTTATGCAGAAATGTGAGAGATTTCAAAAGGTTCAGATACTTTTTCATACCACTGTACTTAGCACAACCTAACAACCGAAACATTTTTCAAGTATTTGCTAAGAATGTTGCAATTATTCACGCTCAATCAAACCAGTTGAAAGTGCACAACAATAAATATGTGCAAAAGAATATTACTGTAACATCACAAATATCAATAAAATATTGTAGAAATGATAAAGAAATTGGGGAAGATTCTTATTTTATTATATTCCTTATTTTGAATCCTGCAGCTTATACAGGGTGACCCAAAAAAAACAGTTTACACTGCCATAATACAACTTAAATGCCATGTTTATTCAGCTTAGAATTAGAATTTAATCACAAATTATACATTATTGTAAAGAACATGTACAGTACACTCTATTTTTCAATGTGTCCTCCCTTAAGTGTCACAACAGCCTCCAGGCGCCTGCGGAACGCTTGACAGGTCTTCTTTATGTAGGATGCTGTCATCTTTTCCCAAGATCTAACAATGGACCTCTCCAAGGCTGCCACAGAAGTTTGTGGCTTCTTACAGGCACTGTCCTCCACAGTTGCCCATATGCTATAATTCAGGGGATTGAGATCTGGACTCTGGGTGGCCACATATCACCTTGTCAATCAACTTTTTGGTCCCCACAGATCGGGCACTTCCAGACCCAGGTTTTCGTGAGGCTGTTCCAGTATCTTTCAGCTTCTTTTTAACTTTGTAGACTGCACATCTGGATATTCTCAGATTTGCTGCAATCTCAGTAGGTGTCAGACCGGCACGCAACAATTCAGGTACAGCTAAAGTTTTCTTCATTTTCATTTTCAGCAGAAGCACAGGAATTGTAGAGACGAGAGATTGAGTGACCTTAATGAATCACTTAAGCATGACAACCTATTTAGATATGTTTCAATGGCTTTTAAACAAGCAGTCAACTGAGTGTAAACTTTTTTTTGGGTCGCCCTGCAGTTAGGTGTGGCTTATTTGTTGACTTATTTGGGTTAATAGATATGTTTATTTGACATTGGCGTCATAAGACTGTCATAAGATCGTCATAATTATGACATGACACTATCGTGGGCATTACTGAATGATTATGACAGATGTCATGAAGTGTCATCCGGCAAATTATGTCACTAACCCCATTTATGTCAAGCTTAGATCCTTTTACATTCAAAAGTCAGATAATTTGCTGGATGACACTGAATGACATCTGTTATAAGCATTCATTAATGCTCATGACCTTGTCATATCATAATGTCACCGTGATTGTCTTATGGCGTTACTTTCAAATAAAGTGGTACCAAATACCGTAACTAGCAATTAATGAAACAACTGGAACAATAATTGAAGAAGTGCAGCAATGCATGCTAGGAAGCATGTTGGATGACAGAAGGTGGCAGCAGAGGTCGACTGTTTCTCCCAAGGGAGCACTGATGGCCGAATGAAACTTCTTGAAGCAATGTAGCTTCATGGTGGTTCATTTGGTCTTATGACAGTCTTATGATGCCGCTGTCAAATAAAGTGTTACCGGTTAATATCTTTTGGTGTAAATATCCCATAATACAGTGAGAAAAGCTGCGGCTTATAGTCCAGTGCGGCTTATCTATGAACAAATGTCGTTTTTGTGTCAAATTTGTCAAATGCCGAGTAAACTAGAGTATATAAAAAATGCATAGGGGAAAATAAACCACGAAAGGTAACCTCGTGGTACCCCAAGTCACACAGACGCGTAATTGCTTTCACTTTTGTGAGTTTTTGGACTGTCAAATTGTCTCCACTTCCAGGAGAGCGAGACTCATGAAACGGCCGCCCCGAGAGGCTCCGCCTGTCTCAGCCACAGTCACTCTCACAAAGGAACTCAGGATCAGCGTGCAAAACACAACCACCACATTAAAACCCGATTCTGTGTATCAAATGCAATTAAACCACGAAAGGGAACCGCGTGGTACCCCAAGTCACACTAGCGCGTAATTGCTTTCACTTTTGTGACTTTTTGGACTGTGAAATTGTCGCCACTTTCAGGAGAGCGAGACTCACAAAACTGCCACCCTGAGAGGCTCCGCCTGTCTCGGCCACTGTCAGTCTCACAGAGGAACTCAGGAACAGCGTGCAAAACACAACCGCCACATTAAAACCCGATTCTGTGTACACTGAAAAAAATAACTCATTGGATGAACACAAATAAATTTTGGGCAGGATTTCCATCCATTAAATTTATGTAGCCCTAACTCAAACAAAGTACCTCCTTGTAATATGATAAAATTGAGTTCGTCAAACTCATTTTTATCAAATACAGCCAAAATAAAATTAGTACTTTAACTGGCCTCAACTTATTTACATTTGTTTAACTCAAATTAATATAGTCTAAAATATTTTTTTTTCATACTTCATTTGACCCTCAGATCAGACAGAACACAAAATCTGGTTAGTGTTTTTATTTAAAACAAATAAATACATGGAACTCATCAAAATAATGATGAAAAACATTCTCTTAAGTTTTTTCCTGTATGATAAAGACAGTGCATGACCTATCACATTTAGAAAAGTAATATGCTGACTTCAAAAGTGGTTCAAACAAAGTAGCACAAGTACTAGTACAACAAGTACAATATTTGCAAAGGCTAAGGCATGGTATAACCAGCTCCAATTAAACATGAAACCTTACCATAAAGTGCAATATGTAACGCCTGCAAACACATATTAAATATATATGTACAACACACATGTAGAAGTACAAAACAGAACCTGAATAACATTTAAATTTCTTTGAGTCCAGTCAGCCTATCCATATGCCCTCAATCCCCATTCCCACGTCCTCTGGCTCCTCATGTCCATCTCTTCTGATTGTGTAAATCCCCATGACTGTGGTGGCGATGTCCCTTTC
The DNA here is from genome assembly GCF_030265065.1 of Corythoichthys intestinalis. Taxonomy (NCBI): domain Eukaryota; kingdom Metazoa; phylum Chordata; class Actinopteri; order Syngnathiformes; family Syngnathidae; genus Corythoichthys; species Corythoichthys intestinalis. The sequence goes on from NC_080416.1 coordinate 32,125,158, forward strand.
TGTATCCTCAGCAGCAGATGACTGAACACAGAAAACAAATTTAAGTAAAACGCTAAACAACAAACAGAAAATCATATACAAAATATAAATGCACAGTTACATTTAGCCCCACGATATAATAGAGTATGCAAGGTGCAAGAGTGCCGATGCCATTTGTCGCATTCCACAAGTTGTATGAACTGTGCCACGTGTAGTTTAGCTAGCTAGCTAGCTAGCAAGCCCGCAATGCCTGACTTCACTAACCGGGAAATTTGTCTCACGGTCTTTACACAGCAAACTTTTAAAAATATTACATAATCGCGTACTCACCAATGAGTGGGATTACAGCACCTTTGAGCATCTCTGTAAAGTATAACCCCGCAGCAGTGCCGAAAGAAGTTGTCGGTGAAAAAGTCCAGACGGGAATGAACAGAGGCTAAGCGCGTGTTGCTTTGCACATGCGCAATGGGCTGTCCCAATTCAAATGAAACACATTCATTTTGAGTTCTGAATGGGAAGATGAAATTATTACATTGACACAATGAAATGTACATATATTTCGTATTTAATAGATTTGTTTTACCAAATCAAACACAAATTTAATGTGTTACATCAAAGAAGGGCTTGGATCACTTTTTTGAGCAATTAAACCACGAACGGGAACCACGTGGAACCCCAAGTAACACAGGGGCAATCGGTTTCACTTTTGTGACTTTTTGGACTGTCAAATTCTCACCACTTCAAGGCCAGCGAGAACGAAACAACTGCCCTGAGAGGCTCTGCCTGTCTTGGCCGCTGTCACTCTCATACAGGAACTCAGGAACAGCGTGCAAAACACAACCACCACATTAAAGCCCGATTCTGTGTATCAAATGCAACTGCTTAGCACAGCGCGACAACATTTGGCCGTGTTTAATCGTCTGTCCACTTGCCATCGTTGATTATGGATAGTATGTGCGCTGTACTTACACTTCCAAGGATGCACTGCGTGTAGTGTCACAGCCTGGAGCATCACGGCTCCACGCTGTGACGGACCAAACATTGCTTGTGTGAAAGTGCCCTAAGACAAAAAAGTATTTTTGTCTAAAACACAAAGACAAAAATTGAGAGGGCTGGCAAAAACAACACTGGTGTGAAGTCTTTGGACTGTCCCCCTAAATGCTCCGCTGGATTTGATGAGATGTGGCATTTCAAAAAGATCTCTAAGGAGGCGGGGTCAGAGAGCCTTTAAACCTTCACCTTTGCCCTCTCCCTCGCCACAAAGCAAAGGGGGTTGGGCAGGTTTTTGGGGGTGGCATCCGCAATCTCACCTCCCGTTTTGAAGGATCGTGGCAAAACTCTGTAAAAAAACAAAAAAACACTTTCATGCATGAGCATTTGAAGGCATCACATGGAGAAAATGGTGGCGTGCGGGAAGCCAGATAGAAGGAGAGATCCACTCAGGAAGGGGGCGGCGTTGTTGTGGGGGGTTTGGCAGCCTTCCTGTTTGATTAGCCATTAGCCCGTGCGGTTCACGGTGGTGGGAGCGTCACTCCCTTTGATTAGAGCACAAAAGGCACTGAGAAAAAAAACTTCACCTCTCCACCAAAGGCAAATACGCGGCACTTCGGGGGGCTGATTTGCCTTGTTGCGTTTTACGCTAATCAAACAGAAACATGGCAGGCCGCTAGGTGGCCACACTTAGCATCAGTCGATTTTGTCAATTTACGGCAATGTCAGTGAGTTAAAAGTAATACACGGTGAGAAAACCATGCAGCCTTGGGAAATAAGCCAATTTAAGACTATGCCAAAGGATTGGACGTCTATGGACGTCAATTACAACTAATGTTGATTTATGAACTAACATCAAAGCGGAGGTATGAGTAGCAAAACTCTGTTTGCTTAGTTTCAGTGTTACAAGTGGTCTTTTGACAAGGTTACGGTGTCGTGTGTTAAAAAAAAAAACTCCCAATTATTAATTTATTTGGTTTTACTAATCAAAAATAAAGTGTGATGTGATTCCTTTTAGTAGTTGTGAATTGTGGCTGGTTGATGACAATTAAGGTACAGTAGACATTTCAATGAATTTCAAAAGTGGTTGCCATGTTTCATTAAATATGATCAAAGAGCTTGTTAACATGCATCTCATCTTCTGCGTATGTGCATTTCTCATAAGGTCAGCAATCCACTGATCATGTGTGGGAGGGCTTTCCTGTTTCCATCTCAGAAGTATAAGACAAGCAGACTAGGAGAGGCAACAGCATTTGAGTCAGAGTTGTTTCCTTTAACGATGACCAAGCCCTTCGACGGGGGGGGGGGGGGGGGGGGGGGGGGGCACAGTTGGGTATGTTGTCCCTGGCATCAGGACCATAGGGGCCCCTGAATGACCATTAATTTATTTTATTATACATTTACATATTTATTTTTTATTTAAATCATTGTCTGATTAAATATTATGTTCTACTCGATATATACTTAAAAACTAACATATTAAATATTTCAAATATATATTTTTTCCCTTTTTTGCACAAGGCCCCCGCCCCTGTCTTAGCAGAGAATAGTTTGACCACGCTCTGGCGCACTCGAGTGCTACGCATTTTCTTGTCTTTGCCAGTGACTGTAGTTGGAGGAGAGCGAGTCTTCGGTAAAATGAAAACAATAAAAAAACTACCTACGCTCCACCATATCAGAGGGCTCAACAACCTAGCCATTGTTACTAAACCGCGCTTTATGGTAAGTTGCGGTGCTCTCAACTCCACACCCCAGTGTGGAGTAGACGGGTGGACGGCTCGTTTGTCGTAAGTTCGTCCGGGTCTCCCTTCAGGAAGGTGGCGATGTGCATGAAAACGCAGAGACACCTCGGATGGCTTTTTGCTGGAACTTTTATTAACAATGGGGGACTCACAGCAAATCACAGTGATGTGGAGGGGGTAGGCACAGGATGTTTAGTTTATAGTTATACTGTTTTGTTGCTTAGCAGGCAGGCATAGCACTCTCAGTTGTATTGCATTGTAGCCTACATGGGACAATAGACGGAAATTTTTTGTTTATATTGTGTCACATCACATTACGGTCTGTTAAATTTAACTGTCTTTCTCAAATTAAATAATTTGAAAATTTACACTGTCATTGCTTGCAAAGCATTAAAGTACTGGATATGTTGTCGTGACAAGCCAGTGGCAGGGGTGGGGTCAGGGGGCCCTATAATGGTCTCTTGTCCCCGGGCCCCTGCAAGTCTGTTGACAGCTCTGACGATGACTATAACTAAAATATTTCGTCAACGAATAATTTCTTCATGACTATGTCGAGACAATAACAAGCTAACAATGTGGTTTGGGAGACTAAATCAAGCTAGTATGGAGACCCATGCCAATTTTCATCGAACAATTTTTTCATGACTATGTCGAGACGATAACAAGCTAAAAACGTGGTTTGGGAGACTAAAACATACTAGTATGGAGACCCATGCCAGTTTTCATCTGACGAGACGAAAAATAGCTTCCATGCCATGTTGATGATGTGTGACATTTTATGTGTATTTACCCTGAACTGTAGCAGTGTCTGGTTGTGTCACTCATGTGACAGGCTGCTGCTCTCCAGTCTCCAGGCTTGTACACATGCACAATACGGTAAGACGATACGATACAATTTGTTTTATTATCTTGGCCAGAGAAAATATGCAATCTTGCTTTAGCCTTTAAAGGTATGTGTTAATTGATCATCACGGACTAAATGTAACTTGTTGCATTAGCATAGCATTCACATTCGTATTAGGCAAATGCTAATGGCGAGCGTCCTCTTAAACTCTCGGACAACTATTTTTACATACAGTTCGTGGCGTCCAAGTGGGTATAATGCCAATGTCTCCTGCTTCAGCCTTCCCCTCTCTTCTCTGCCTGAGTATCCGCCCTGCGGTCCGGTGCGGGTCCCTGGCTGAATGCCAGTGGGTTGGGTGGGTATCGCCTGCTTCGGCGGGGGGTCCTGCCCTGCCCTGCGCTTAGTGGGCCGTTGGGGGTCCCGTGATGTGACGTGCCGGTTGGGGGGCTGAGGCTCGTGGGCCGGGTGGGCGTGGGAGGTGGTGGTACGTACCCTAATCCCATCCCTGAAGGCCGGTTGATGCGGGGTTAGGGTTAGGGCCAGGCCCAGGCGACCACTCTGGATCCCTGGGAGGTGACTATGGCCCCTTACCTGGGCTGCAGGAGGAGCGATGGGCTGCGCTTGCTCACCTCTCCCCGGATTGGCTGGGGAAGGGCCATGGCCCTGGGGCGACACCTACGCAGCATCTCCACTCGTCTGCGGGACTATCACATTTTAGATGGGACTCACGCATGACTAGTTGAAATTAGACACACTCAATTAGAAAACCTCGGTGTCAGGATTAGCGATGAGACAGCATAGATAGCATACTCACACGCACAAGGGATTCACACAAATGCTGGGTTCTAGACCACATGGCTGATTTATGTACACTTCACCTTTCCCAATCAGTTAACTATCACCCCCCCCCCCCTTCTTTGGGAATCAAGCCCCCCACATGGTGTCAACCAGAAATACAACTAGCTAACGACACCACCAACATAATCATAGTTAGTAAGAGTAGCCGTGAAATGTATTTCTTGTTGTTGTTTGTGCTTCTTCTGTCTCTTTCCCTCTTTTCTTCTGTTCCCCCATAACCCCTTCCTGTTCACTGCTTTCTCCTAATAAACTAGGTATGTTGAATGTTCACAATGGATGTTTTTCATACTCCCATGTAATACATTAAAACTGTTCAGATCAATCGAACACTCAGATCTCAATTCTCAGTGTCAAGCAGCTGAACAGGCTGGATTAAAAAAAATGGCACTGAAACTAGGGCATTCACTGCCAGTCTTGTGGGCATTTACAGGTACCTTCCTGTTCATTTTAACGCATTCACAGATTACTCCCTGTTGATATTGAATAACTTCCTACTCATTTGGGGACTCGTCATTTGTTTCTACATCCAACGACATGCTTGAAACACGACGACATGACAGCGCCGCGGACGGACGCACGGTGGATTTTCTTGTGAGGGATATCAACACAGGTTCCAAGAAGCAGGTGGTGAAACAAGGAAATAGGTGACGCTTACCACTGAATTGAAGATGGGAATGATCAAAAAATATGAGCGTGGGGTGCGCATTCGTGAACTGGCTCAACAACACGACCGTAGAATGTTGACGATCTCCGCAGTCCTCCTTTGACATCCATTCGCCAGTCTTTGTAAGTTAAGGTGACAATTATTATTACTGTAACATTGCCAAAAAATTGCCAGCTTCGTCAGGTTTTCAATCATTTATTTCAGAACTTGTGCAACACAACACGCCTACTGTCCGCCGCAACTGAACAAAGGGAAAGTAAAAAATCCTCCCTCACTCTGTCAAGTCAACCTCGCGGTATGTTCAGGTACACCACGCAAAACACATCGCCACATTAGAACCCTATTCGTTACATTATTATAAATATTATTTTTATTTTTACCATTATTATATTATTATTCCTATTTTTTTCATAATTTATTTGTTTTGCGTTGAATAATTGCTATTTGCAATAGTACCAGCAGCATTTATTGAGGATTTAGTGTAGGTTTTTAGACTGTGGAGATTCGTATGTAGAGGTACCACTATATTTAGTTTGACTTGAAACACGAAGAAATGCCATTTAACACAAATATTTTATGCATAACTAGGACGTAAAATCAGAAAATTTTAATATACCCTTTAATTTTAGCAAAACCAAACTTTTACCATTTTAGTCGAACTGTTTCATTTAGTTTGGACCCAAGCAACACAAATAATATGATTACAAGCCAGGCACAAAATTCGATTGTTTTTCTGAAACATGGTGTAATTGTTGTGTCGCCATATCGTTAGATTATTGTTACCACGGGCCATTTATGGCAAATTGTATCGTATTGCGAGCTTCCCAGAGGTTCCCACCCCTAAAGTCAATGGCAGCCAATGAGTTAATAACATATTGAGGGGGGCAGGCGGGGCAGTGCCCCCCTCCCCAGTGGCCAAAAAACGTCATTGCATGTAAATGACTTTCCTATATATGAATTTAAAATAAAGTGTTGTCTATAAAAGTTGTAAAGTAGGAAAACAACAAAAATGAATGAAATATCAAGAATCCTACCAAGTATTTCATAATGGGTCAGAATTATTGTTTGAACAGATCATGTGACTTGCACCTTAGGAGGGTCCTTTGCTTTGCTTAGCCAAAACTGCACCTGAGGAGGCAAGATGGATATTCGGAATTTCTTTGTTTCATATTCCCACAAAAGTCAAACTCTGCCTGTGGTTAATAAGGTTACACCTGACCGCAATCATGAATAGCAAATACCTTTTCTTGAAAATATATATGGCGGAAAACACTTAGGTGACTTGAAGTTCCGCTCTGAAACCCCCAATTTGACCAAATTTCAAAATTGTCCTATAGGCATGTGTGATACATCATTGGAAAGCTTAAAATCTCTATTTTCTGAGGGATGACAATTTTTGAACACGAGGGCATTGAAAAAAATAAAATAAACAGCAAAACCTTAACTGGAGGCGAGAGCACGCGAGAGCAGAATTAAAGACGCCATGATTTTAATGAGATATTATCGCGTACTTACCTGGTTTTGATCCAAAAACTCCATGTGGCATGTATCATCTAATGTCAAGACACAGATGTGAATGGCCACAGCCGGACTTTTGGGGGATGTTATGGGTGAAACATGGTGATATAACAAGGGTCGCGATGCAGAAATCGCAGACATCAAGGAGGGGTCGAGATATTCTCTTTAGGGCTGTCAAAATTATCGAGTTAACGGGCGGTCATTATTTTTTAAAATTAATCACGTTAAAATATTTGACGCAATTAACGCACATGCCCCGCTCAAACAGATTAAAATGACAGCACAGTGCAATGTCCATTTGTTACTTGTGTTTTTTTTTTAGTTTTGTCACCCTCTGCTGGTGCTTGGGTGTGGTGCGACTGATTTTATGGGCATAAGCACCCATGAGCATTGTGTAATTATTGACATCAACAATGGCGGGCTACTAGTTTATTTTTTTTAATTGAAAATTTTACAAATTGTATTAAAACGAAAACATTAAGAGGGGCTTTAATATAAAATTTCTATAATTGTACTAACATTTATCTTTTAAGAACTACAAGTCTTTCTATCCATAGATCGCTTTAACAAAATGTTAATAATGTTAATGCCATCTTGTTGATTTATTGTTATAATAAACAAATACAGTACTTATGTACCGTATGTTGAATGTATATGTCCATCTTGTGTCATCTTTCCATTCCAACAATAATTTACAGAAAAATATGGCATATTTTATAGATGGTTTGAATTGCGATTAATTACGAATAATTACGATTAATTAATTTTCACGCTGTAATCAACTCGATTAAAAATTTTAATCGTTTGACAGCCCTAATTCTTTTACATATATTTACCCTTTTAAAGGTTTTTTTTTCCCCGATTTTTCTTTGTTTGGACCGGTTATTTATCATCTAAATATTCGGGAAAATGCGGCAGTAACAAAAAAATACAATTAATCGATAGTTATGAGGTAGATATCCGTGACTTTTTTACAAACGCAATTTTTTTTCATTGTGACGTAATTTGTTTAAAAGTTTAAAAGATGCGAGTAAATACTTTTTTAGTTTTTTTTTTTTAAACGAAATTTTTGACATCAATTAATGATTCTAAGATAAAAATGACAGACATTTTGATTTATAAATATAATTACTTACCTTCTTTTTATGGCTGGGTTGAAACATAAGCGGTTGCGCGACGTCTGTAAACGGGGGTTTCCAGGGTAAAAGGGACAAATTAAAAATAGTTTGGGGGCTTCATGCGCCATGAATCTGCTATGGCAGCATATGGACATATTGTTCTGTCAAACACAACAGTTCTTTTGGCTTAAAATACAGCAGTTTATTTTAAAGAGGAGTGCAAGAGCAGAAACTGCTTTTTCAGTTTTGTGTGTGTTTTCCGCCATATATTTTTTGGTCCTGCAAAAAGACAGCAGCTGCCGCGGGACGTCCGTCATTGCGTCGTCAAGCGCAGAGAGCACTGGCTTGACGTGCGGTGATAAATTGAGCGTAGTCTGCTTTGTCCCGCTGACATCGCCAGCATTCTGTTTTACTGCTCTTTGTCACGAGACCTCAAGGGAGTGAGTGAGTGCCGATAACTACAATAATAAAGTCACATGATGAGGTTCAAGTCGCAGTATTATAACGATGAAGTAATACATTGAATGTCGGGCTGCATCAAATGTTTTTTTTTTTTTATAATCGATAAATCGGACAACTGATTATAATCGATTAACCAGATAAATGTCACTTTTTTCAATTACCTTCACAATTTAACTTGAGGTGGTTTTAGCCATGTTGTAAGTAAAAATGAAGACAAAATGGATGACAATTTCTTTCCAAAATGATATTTTATTACAGCTTCCTGACTCAACTCTAGTCTACAACAATACTGTTGTAGGTATATTATAAAGGTTTAATAAAGGTTCTGACCATAAAACAAAAATTATTTCCCCTTAAACAAATAAGACAAAAGTCCTGTTCATCTAAATTTAAAAAAAAGTGCTGCTGATGATTTTTTTTTTGTCTTGTGGGCAAAGCTCTGATATAAATTGTGTCAATGACTGATGATTAATCGATGAACTCAAGTAATTTGATGAGGAAAAAGCTTCAAATCAAATGTTGCTGCTTCGAGTGTCTTTGTAATGGATGGTTTTGAAAGTGTTGCGTTTAGTTGTATTAATTTGGGTGGATACACTGCCCTCTAGAGGCAACAGTGAATATGCCATAACTCGTCTAAAATGGCTGAATCCAGCTGCTCCCTGTTAAGACCAACATAAGATATGTTTTTGTTTGAGCCAATATGTTTGTTTATGCATTTGTTATTTAATTTAGAGGTATACAGTCCCTGACAAAAGTCTTGTCGCTTATCCATTTTGTAGAAACAATTGCTAATAACCTGACTTTTAACTATTCAATGGGTTTAAGAAATGGCTCATACGAAATCCAAGACCCTCCCAAATGATGTTGAATGTACAAAAATATATTTGTTTCACTGAAAAAAGATTTATCCTTTAATGAAGACATTAAGGTGAAATTTTGGCAAGGCAAAAGTTTTGTCGCCTACAGAAAGTAGTGTAAAAATTAAACAAAAATTGTACTTCAAATACAAAAATATGTTACATAACATAAGCAAATTAAGTAGTGGTGCTGTGAGATCCAAATTTAATATTTTGTATGACTTCCATGGGCTTCAGCAAGGATTCATACAATTTATCGATGAAGTCATCAGGAACATCAAAGAAAGCAGTCTTACATGCCTCCCAGAGTTCATCAACATTCTTGGGTTTCGTCTTCCATGCTTCCTCTTTCATCCTACTCCAGACATGCTCAATGATGTTCATGTCTGGTAACTGGGCTGGCCAGTCCCGGAGGATCTTGATCTTGAGGAACTTAGAGGTAGAGATTGAAGTATGCGATGGAGCACCATCCTGCTGCAGAATTTGTCCCTTTTAATGATTAGGAATGTAAGAGGCAGCTAAGATTTGTTGATATTTCAGATTATTTACGTATCTGTCCTTCCACCCTGCAGATCTCTCGCACACCCCCATACTGGATGTAACCCCAGACCATGATTTTGCCACCACCAAACTTCACTGTTTTCTGAGTGAATCTCAGATCCATGCGGGCTCCAGTAGGTCTGCAATATTTGCGGTGATTGTGGTGTAATTCAATGGAAGATTCATCTGAAAAATCCACCTTTTGCCACTTTTCCAGCATCCATCCTTTTGACAGGCTGTGGGCCTTGGCAAATGCCACACGGTTTTTTAATTGTCTGCACCCTGAGAGAATACAAGGAATACAAACAATACAATTGGCTTCATTTACTCACCTCTGACAGAGGCACGCTGGATCTAACAGCACAAAGGACAATCTAACTCTTGACACTTAGTAATATTATTGGATTCAGTAAGCCAAACTGAGTGTAGCAGTGAACTCTCTCTCTCTTGCTCACATATGCTTATACTGGAGTGTCACATCCAATTTCATTGTTCACAATGTTCCATTGATGAAAATTACAATGAATACCTATTCTATACGTATCTATTCGATTCGATTCTGTTCCACTGGTGCGCGCAGCCTGACTTTACACACAAAGACCCAAACAGGACTGCTCGTAGCTGCTGACTAATCGATTAATTAATCGATTAGTTGTTGCAGCCTTAATTGTATTATTATCAGCAAAAATCAATGTTGCGTAACTATGTAATATTACGAAATTAAAGTGCGTACGACAGGAGAAAAAAAGTCTTAAATAGGATTATTATCTGAATTAGAATCATATTTTGAGACGATTCGACTATATACAACAATTTCGCAAAGCGCAGATGACGAGAAATTACTCTTTTAATCTGCCTGTTAGCCACGCCTACCATTATAGGGCTCTAGCGTCCCCAACAGGTGGATGACGTCAGCGGAGTCACGATTTCATCCGATTTAGTATGCAGCCCATTGAGGGGGAATTATTCACAACGAGGAAAACGCGACGAAGAGAGCTGCAAATGTCATTGTTTCAGTCTCTCTACTCCAATATTTTTACAGGATATTCGTTTTTCCAAGTATTTTTCCCCAATAGCAAAATAAATGGCTTGAGAAGGACCAGTCAGCCCGTTGAGGGGGAATTATTCAGAACAAGGAAAACGCGACGAAGAAAGCTGCAAAATGTCATTGTTTCAGTCTCTCTACTCCAATATTTTTACAGGATATTATTTTTATCCAAGTATTTTTTCCCCCACTAGCTAAATAAATAGCATGGTCATGACAAATAACAGTATTGTGCTAAATGGAATATGAAATAATAAAAATGCATTTATTCAGGACGACATGGCAAAATCACTCCATAATGGTCAAAACTGTTGACTTCACCTTTACTGTCGCACACTCCCGAACGATATTTTATGCCACCTGAATCGGGCTTATGTCATTTCCCTTCCCGGCTTCGGAGAATGTAAACAAACCAAGAAACGTGACAGCAAGCCAACATGCTAACCCGAACCGAGTGATTTTTTTAAAGTCTTCGAAGCGGAAAATCACACATAACTAGCCCGGATAATTTCACATGAAGACTGGGTTGTTGATTGTCTTCGCCGATCGCAACCCGCCCGGCAGAGAGCAATTTACAGCTCTCTCCCTTGCTACTACAGACAGGAGAGCTCGCCGGGGAAACAGTTGGACAATGACCACCGAACAAACCGTTTGGATCGGTCAGGTGAAAAATTTGACAGAACACCGGGCACATAAAGAGGGCAGTAAGCTAAGCATAATGCTTTCCCGGCGGGGGGATGTGCGACAAGCCGCCGGTCATCGGCCGAGGGGACAAGGAGTAGAGGTTAGATCTTGTGCCCGAACCCGACCCGGGTCGGGCCCAAAATGTTAAGCATTCACGTTCGGGTCGGGTCAGGCCGCCGTGCCGGACTAATGAATTATTTTTTTAAAAATGGAGAGCAGGCTCTATGTGTTGCGCTTTTGCTTGTGCATACACGCACATGAACGCCGTGGCGCCGCCCGCTTTTTCTTCTTGTCCTCCCGCTGTAGCGCTTGCGCACAGCCGAGGCACCGCCCTCTTTTTCATTTTCTCCTGCTCTGGCGCCTTCCACGTGTACACAACTCCACAACTCCTCATCCTCGTGGTACTTCTTTTTCAATATGGAGCAGCGAGAAGTTAAAAACAAATTGAAGATGGGGGAATGGAAGAGGCAAGAATGCACTGGTAGGAGTGAGGTGTGGAAAGAATTTCAATTGATCGTGGAAGATGCAACAAAAAACTGTGTCGGCTTCGTCGAATGCAACAAATATATACCCAAAACTTTCCAAGTTGGCAAGAAAAAGTGTTGTGCATCCCTGCAAGCAGCAGCAGCAGCAGTGAGAGAGTTTTCAGCGCTGCAGGCCGCACAATAGATCAGCAGAGAACGTCACTGAAATCTGCCAGTGGACGCAGTCTTATTCCTGCACGACGACGACCAAAAAATATAAACACTGTAAGTAAGCCATAATATCCTGCTGTTCAAATCGCCATTTTTAGTCCGAGCCGGTCTAATTATTTCCCTTATTTCACAGGAATAAAGAGCAGGACATGAGGCCGCAAGTTGCGGACTGCAGTCAAGGTCAGCCCGCAGTTTAAAAGCTTTTATTTCATTTTTATTTTTTATAATTTATTTTTGGTATTGTTGTCATTACAATAAAGAATGTTATTTCAAAGCATTTGTAGTTTTTTATTTTTTCTTTTTTTTTTGCTGCTGTTCCCTCTCCTTGTCAGAGAGGCGCATCCATGTGAGAACAATATCCCACACACTCAGAAATATATTTAACAAACTTTCCCAGCGTTATTTTGTTGTGTAAATGCTTTTATAATTCTCATAAAATATGTAGACTCTTTAAATATTGAGTAAACTTGCATTTTTTTTCTGACAACTGTGAATTCGTTACGAAAGACATTTTTATTTATGCACACAAAGGCAACACAAATGTGGTCCTTTTGAATAATTGTGTGTCTGCAAAACCGCATTTTTTTTTAATATTAAACTTTCCCAGCGTTATTTTGTTGTGTAAATGTTTTTATAATGATCATAAAAATATGTAGACTATTTAAACATTAAGAAAACTTGCGTTTTTTCTGCCAACTCGAAGAAATGAAAATAAATTGCTGCTGCATTTTTTTTCTTCGCGTCACTCCAACAATTTTAAAAAAAAAAAAAAAAAAAAAAGGGGTTTTCGGGCTCGGGCCTGCAAATTTAGTTAATTGATCGGGCTCGGGCCGGGTCGGGCCTCAATACCAGCGGGCCGTGTCGGGTTGGGCTGGATTTTTTTAGGCCCGAACTAGGCTCTAGCAAGGAGCACGTCAGCCATAAAGTGCAAGCCACCTACATATTAAAATGATCCCAGTATTTGACATAATACAAAACACGATGTCTACTCACTCCCTCGTAAGTCCCATGGTCCCACAGTAGTGGGGCTTGTTTTGGCCAATATCCACCAGTGAATGGGAACCTTTTGAAACCCCAAAAAGGCGCACACGCAAGATTTTTCTGCAGCCGTTTGGCTGGCGTGATGTGAAAAATAAACCTATTAATCTGCAAAATCCTTAGTCCTTCTGTATAGTGAAGAAGACTCCTTCCTCCGTACACGTCACAGCGCCCTCTTTCGCAACTTGAGACTGTTGCCGGAAGTCACTCATTTTCATGGCGCGGGGTTCAAAAAACTAAATAAATATAGCGATCGCTTCCACACACATCCAAGCAGTCATTTCATTCAGGAGCCAAAAATACCGCGTGTATTATGAAATTAACATACTTTTTCATGTCACAGGCACTTTAAAGCTGTTGGTGCCTTATTTTACATGACGTGGTCCAGAAGTTGTGCAGTCATGCAGGCTTCGACTTTTGGTGTAGTAAGGTGTGGTATGGTGGCAGGCGACTGTTTAACTTTGCATCTTAATGATTTTATATTTTTCTTTTTTTTTATAAATATGCAAGGAAGTGCTGCATTATCTTGCTCTTTTCTCCAGTCTCCTTCTCAAGCGTATGTAATTGCTTCATCGACAACCCATTCCAGATATGGTGTTTAAGTAATCATGACAGATCAGATCGGGATAACGTTTCAATTAGCGCGTCGGCATCTTATCTTTTCCCGCCTGCGTACATAGCAATTAAATCAGCAGATTAAGGGCATCAGCTGTCTATGATATAGAAAAGTAGACAATACGGGGAGAGGAATGAAGAAAAATAGAGCAATAAAATATCTAACTAACAAGGTTATCGTGGTTCATTGTCCACAAATTTTTTCTTCTTGATTTGTTTTGATAGTTTGAAAGCACGCTAAAGACATCAACAGGCAACAACCGTCATTTCTAGAGATGTCGCCCATCACACATAAGCGTAATTTATCAGGGGGAGTGGGTGGGTTGCAACTAGAGAGGTGACCAAAAATTCGGTGCTGACAGAAAATACTGTACATGTGCATTTGCTGGGGTTTAGGACAATACAGTACAATACAGTGCAATACTTTGTTTTTGTCACATTTTTTTCCGAGACTTCCACACCCCCTCTGCCAGTCGCCCTTTAATCCTGCCAGGAGCGACTTTGCTCGGCTTCGTTGCCGCTATAACTAGGCCCACTCGCCTGGCTCTCATTTGATTTCACTTGCTGCGCAAGAAAATACCGAGTCTACTTTTAAGGAGCAGGAGAGATTGTAATAGCCTTGTAAATAGTTTTACCTGTTTCGGCGAGAAAGAAATAGTTTTGTTGTTGTTGTTGTGAACTACAGTTCCACACAAACGTGTCGAAATCTCATTTAGTTTAGCAATTGGAGGCGTGAGAATACAACTACAGTAGGGCAAATAAGTATTTAGTCAACCACTAATTGTGCAAGTTCTCCCACTTGAAAATATTAGAGAGGCCTGGAATTGTTAACATGGGTAAACCTCAACCATGAGAGACAGAATGTGGAGGGAAAAAAAGAAAATCACATTGTTTGATTTTTAAAGAATTTATTTGCAAATCATGGTAGAAAATAAGTATTTGGTCAATACCAAAAGTTCATCTCAATACTTTGTTATGTACCCTTTGTTGGCAATAACGGAGGCCAAACGTTTCCTGTAACTCTTCACAAGCTTTTCACACACTGTTGCTGGTATTTTGGCCCATTCCTCCATGCAGATCTCCTCTAGAGCAGTGATGTTTTGGGGCTGTCGTTGGGCAACACTGACTTTCAACTCCCTCCACAGATTTTCTATGGGGTTGAGATCTGGAGACTGGCTAGGCCACTCCAGGACCTTGAAATGCTTCTTATGAAGCCACTCCTTTGTTGCCCTGGCTGCGTGTTTGGGATCATTGTCATGCTGAAAGACCCAGCCACGTCTCATCTTCAATGCCCTTGCTGATGGAAAGAGATTTTCACTCAAAATCTCTCGATACATGGCCCCATTCATTCTTTCCTTTACACAGATCAGTCGTCCTGGTCCCTTTGCAGAAAAACAGCCCCAAAGTATGATGTTTCCACCCCCATGCTTCACAGTGGGTATGGTGTTCTTCGGGTGCAATTCAATATTCTTTCTCCTCCAAAAAACCTGTGTTTCTACCAAAAAGTTCTATTTGGGTTTCATCTGACCATAACACATTCTCCCAGTCCTTTTCTGAATCATCCAAATGCTCTCTAGCGAACCGCAGATGGGCCTGGATATGTACTGGCATCAGCAGGGGGACACGTCTGGCAGTGCACGATTTGAGTCCCTGGCGGCGCATTGTGTGACTGCCTTTGTTACTGTGGTCCCAGCTCTCTATAGGTCATTCACTAGGTCCCCCCGTGTGGTTCTGGGATTTTTGCTCACCGTTCTTGTTATCATTTTGACGCCACGGGGTGAGCTCTTGCATGGAGCCCCAGATCGAGGGAGATTATCAGTGGACTTGTATGTCTTCCATTTTCTAATAATTGCTCCCACAGTTGATTTCTTTACACTAAGTTTTACCTATTGCAGATTCAGTCTTCTCAGCCTGGTGCAGGTCTACAATTTTGTCTCTGGTGTCCTTCGACAGCTCTTTGGTCTTGGCCATAGTAGAGCTTGGAGTGGACAGGAGTCTTTTATACCGATAATGAGTTGAAACAGGTGCCATTAATACAGGTAATGAGTGGAGCCTCGTTAGACCTCGTTAGAAGAAGTTAGACCTCTTTGACAGCCAGAAATCCTGCTTGATTGTAGGTGACCAAATACTTATTTTCCACTCTAATTTGGAAATAAATTCTTCAAAAATCAAACTGTGATTTACTGTTTTTTTCCACATTCTGTCTCTCATGGTTGAGGTTTACCCATGTTGACAATTACAGGCCTCTCTAATCTTTTCAAGTAGGAGGATTTGCACAATTGGTGGATGACTAAATACTTATTTGCCCCACTGTAGATAAGAGGATGACGACCCATGTTGTACGCATTAGACTTTCTTTTTACGTGATAGCATTTTTTAGAGGGGAAAAAAACTAGCATATGATTTTAAGTGGACCAACTTTACTCATTAGCCGCCACTGACGGTGCTCGACGTCCAAGTGCATTTTGCAGTGAGAGGGCATCGGCGGCGAATGAGCCTGAAATTTCCAAAGTGATTTATTCGAGCTAAGAAAAAGAAGCGACCCCCACAAAAAAAAAAAAAATGCAACGGATACCTTCTCAGTCAACGGCGGCCGGACAAAAGCGGGTGCAAGTCAAGCAGAAAAGCACACGCTTGCCAAAAAAAGGAACGAGGGGTGGGAGGGTTGGCGTCAACTGCCAGCTGTTGTGTTGAAACCAGGCCAACTGCACTAGTTCAATCTGTTTAAGTGCCATTGACCAGGATAGACGTCCAATCACGTGAATACTTTAGATTTCAAGTAATGTGACTTTTGCTTTTCATTCAATTTAAAAAAATTTTTTTTATTTCTAATTCCTGTTTTAATTGATGGTGGCCTTGCATGTAATGCAAAAGCTACCATCTATAACAGGAGTCGGGAACCTATGGCTCGCGAGCTAGATCTGGCTCTTTTGACGGCTGCATCTGGCTCGCAGACAAATCTTTGATTAATAAAATAAACAAATAAAATTCCGTAATTCTCCTTTGCGCATTGCGCGAAACGGCGACGGTCACCGGTCATATGCTGGTGTTGTGCAGTAATGAGCAGACTAGGGCTGTCAAAATTATCGCGTTAACGGGCGGTAATTAATTTTTTAAATTAATCAAGTTAAAATATTTGACGCAATTAACGCACATGCCCGGCTCAAACAGATTAAAATGACAGCACAGTGCAATGTCCATTTGTTACTTGTGTTTTTTTTTGGAGTTTTGTCGTCCTCTGCTGGCGCTTGGGTGCGACTGATTTTATGGGCTTCAGCACCCATGAGCATTGTGTAATCATTGACATCAGCAATGGCGGGCTACTAGTTTATTTTTTGATTGAAAATTTTACTAATTTTATTAAAACGAAAACATTAAGAGGGGTTTTAACATAAAATTTCTAGAACCTGTACTAACATTTATCTTTTAATAACTACAAGTCTTTCTATCCATGGATCGCTTTAACAGAATGTTAATAATGTTAATGCCATCTTGTTGATTTATTGTTATAATAAGCAAATACAGTACTTATGTACCGTATGTTGAATGTATATATCCGTCTTGTGTCTTATCTTTCCATTCCAACAATAATTTACTGAAAAATATGGCATATTTTATAGATGGTTTGAATTGAGATTAATTACGATTAATTACTTTTTAAGCTGTGATTAACTCGATTAAAAATTTTAATCGTTTGACAGCCCTAGAGCAGATGTGACTTTTGCGGCAAATGTAAACTTTTTAAATGCTCCAACAACAATTGCGCACTTCGCACTAAATATCATCAAATAGCAACCTAGAAGTGCTACGTTAGATCCCCCTAAGCCCCATGCCATTAGCTGTGTTAGCCCAGGGTGATCATGGGACACGTAGTCCAAATGGAACAACCGGCGACTAGAAAGCCGGTTCGCAGTAATTTTAATGGGAAAGTGGCAAACATACACGTCGTTGTGTGTATCTATCTATTTATCTATCAATCAATTGCATAGGCAACGCAGATGAGGCAGAGACACTGTTCAAGTGGGGTTGCCATATTTTGCTGTCGAAAATAGCGGCCGATGTGCGCATGTGCGTGAGATCAGGAAGTAACTTACCTCGTTTTCAGTTCCGTATTTTGCGTTGTAATCTAATTTTAGAAACCCTTTTGAGAAGATGGCTAAAAGGAAAAAAAGACGAGGATTATCGTACTTTTCAGCAGGAACGGTCAGAGGAATTTGCCTGTAATGAGAGTTTTTGACGACTTTTCGGAAAGACAAGATAATTAACCCTTAGATGCATAAGTGGGTCAAAAATGGCCTGGTAAGGTTGTTTTCTTGAAATATCTTCGGAATGAAAAATTGTTATCAATTCATATTCCAGGTATTCCTCAAAAAACATGTTTTTGATAAAATGCCATTCAAATTTTCGATGAATTTTTTATACATTTGAAGAAATTGTCATTTTTGTATTACTATCCTAAGCTTCCACAAGTGGGACAAAAATGGCCCACATGCAGTTTCTATGGAGTCCATTGGAAATCTTTCTTTCTTATCAACTTTGGCTGTCAGGAATAAATTTACCGTGGACCACACAGACTAGGTATGTAAAAAATGACGTCCCTTAAGAAGATTATTTTACACAGCAAGAGCTGATACGTGTACTGTAAGTATTTTGTCCATACAGTATTTTGTGTGTGTGTCTTTCATGGCTCTTATTATTATTTATCAACAAATTAATCTACTTCATAACTAGCTAACTAACTAAGGCTAGGTTCATACCGCAGGTTCTCCTGTTCAAGTATCACAGATGCGCTCTAATTCGCAGTCCGAGATGCGCTGAGCAAACTGGCCCGCATGATCCACAGGAGCATTGGAACAGAGAGAAAACCGAGCATTGTCAGGCTTATCCTCAACCCATTTTATTTTCTGATGACTGTTGTCAAGCCCGCTCCTTCCTCAAAGCCGCCTTCAAGCTAGGCGCTAATGCAAAGCTGCACCACTACCGTAGCACCCAGTCTCTCTCGCTCTTTGCTGATGTTAATTGCTGCATGAATTCCAATTTGGGGGACTTGACAGTTCGGACCGCAGCCACATTCTGGAAAACTGTGGCCCGGATGGTATTTTAACCACAGACGAAACTGACCTTGATCGAATTTGAAATGGTCCACTTTTATGGGACTTTTCCCGTTCAGTTGAGTCGGAAAAACACGAAAAAATCAGATTCGAACCTATGCTAGGTTAGGTAACGCTACTGTATATATGTATATACATATATATATATATATATAGTGTGTGTGTGTATTTGTACAGCTACATACTGATCTATTGAAAACACTACTCTTATGTTTCCTTATCCAAAATGTCGTAGCTGCTAGATTTACAGCTGAAATGGTCCTACAGATGTTGGATGATGGAGAGGCAGTGACGGGGTTGGAGTCAAGTGTCCAAAATTTCTAATGATGAGGACCCAGACTATTGTTCAGGCTGCAGTGGCAGTTGTCCACCTGGAAATCCAACTGAACAGGATAAATCTGACTCATAAGATTCCACTTATGTGTCCTCTGAAGAAGAAAGTGTCCAAATCATGGCCAACAGAATGAGTTGGTAGGACTCTTACTAGAGAGAATTACCTCCCACCCATGGCACAACACAGAACCACAATATCCTTAGAAATTGTTCAGTGCCTCCACAAGGGCTTAGCACTGCTGTCTCACCAAAAAGATGCATGGGTGCTCTTTATCATTGATGATAAAAAACAAGCAAAGATAAAGTCTATTGCTGTTCTGATTTCCCCCCCCCCCCCCCCCCCCAAAATTGTTAGTTGAATCATAAAGATATTTCAAGCTTGAAACCATTCTTGTGTGGCCCTAAATATACTACTAATTAATATACAAGTGATTATTCTTCACCAAAATGGCATTAAAAACACATTGGTTCTAATATAGGTCATTTTTGACCCACTTATGGATGAGTGTAGGGTCCAGTAACTTCTGCATCTAAGGGTTAAACGGATAAAAAACATGCGTCTGTCGGCAAGAACTGTTCACGATCTGATGAACAAATGATGTCAAATCAAATTGAGGCAACGAAATTAAAGGACATAAATGCGGCACCGTTTTTTTCTCTCGCTTTGGATGAGTCAACAGACGTAAGCAGTTTATCCCAGTTCAGCGTGATTGCAAGGTTTGACTATGAAAAGGACAACAAGAGGGGAGGATTTATTCAAATCCTTCACTGAGTTCCCTAAGGAAAAAAAATCTACCGATGGATAAACTTGTTTCAGTATGAACTGATGGTGCTCTGTGCGTGGTAGCGAAAAACTGGATTCGTGGCACTTTTTCGTGAACATGAAAAGAGACGCATCCTAAGTTTCTCAACGCCAGCATGAAGCTTAACCCCACCAAGTATCAACCAAACTACAAAGCCATCAGCAAAACCATGCAGCACCACAAGTCGCATTAATGGTAAGAAATACTCATCATTGATTAGTAACAGTGTTATTAAAAAGAATTCAGAAACTTATTGTACTTTAAAAGTGTTGAAATTACATAAAATGCACACATTACTTGTACTGGTATTTCTAGTTTTAACCATATTGTATGGCTCTCACGGAGTTACTTTTAAAAATATGTGGTGTTCATGGCTCTCGGCCAAAAAGATTCCCTATCTCTGATCTATAATATTCCTTTTTTTTTTCTTCCATTGCTGTTTCTTCGGCACGCCACCCAGCCAGTTTGACCCACCGCCACCTTTCATACACCAAAACAACCGGAATTCTCATGCGACGCAAGTTCTCTTTCGTTTGACACCCCAAAAATGACCGTTTGCCCAAAAATTAAAAAAAATTTGGGAATAAAAAAATAAAAAGCAAAACGCAATACCCCTGTGTCTAGTTACATTTAGGGTAAGGTAAGGGGCTAAGGCCTATTGTCACAAACTTCACATAGTGAACGAATTCTTTGCACCACTGTACTGACAGCAGGCATTGTTTGGAGGGGGCTGGGTTTGTATGAGGTGTGGTTTGGAGCAACTGTCGCTTTTTATTTTATTTTTCAGGGAAAATGAAAATGGCCAATTTGGAAGCCTTCACATTCTCGAAATTTCAACAAAATTTGCAGATACATGCGGCTTGCTGTAAATTACAATAATTTTACTCCCTTGCAAAAAAAAAAAAAACGTAACAAAATGGCTCAACATCGCCCTCTTGAATTTTTCAAAAAGGTCTAGTTTTTTTTTTTTTTTTTCAACATAGAGAGATTTTAAAAAATGGGGAGTTGATACCTTGTGCAAAACTGCACCAAAAAGTCTCTTGGACCCATATCCTAAACCCAAGAGGAAATTTAGTATTATGGATTTAATATGCAGTTTTTATCGATACACAGGGTGTTCATTTGAGACATTGGCACCTTGGGAATTAGTTGGATCCTCCTCAGAATTGGTGAGCCTGTTCATGAGACATAACACATTTAAAGTTATCAAAATGGTGAATTTTTATTTACTGGGCTGACCTGGGCGGGGTGCCAAAGTCGGCAATTTTTTGGCAATACACCCAATTGAGAAAATGACTAATAACTCCCTGATCCATGGTTCAGTCTTTTTCATATGTGGCATGCATAAGAGGTATCCCAGCCTGAACACGACTGCTTTGAAATATTACCCATTAGGCCTGATACCCCCTGCTGGGAACAGGGAACACCCTCTTTTTCTAGACAGGCTCCACCTTCAAGGGGAAAAAAATCAATTGACCTCAAGCCTGCATCAGGGGAGCCTTAAGACCTGTGTTCAGGTGCCTGATGAAAAATATTGAGGTTTTGTTAAGGCAGAGGGGTCGGAACAGGAAAGTGAAAATGACCGTCGCCATTCGAACCACAATTTTTGAACAATCATAACTTGACAGATATACAACATATCTGCGCCAAACTTCCCGTGCTTGATGATAGTTGTACCCTGAAGGGTCCTGTCGAGGTCATCTGCATCAACCCTACAGTGCCAACCAGTGGCAACAGAAAGTCACACATTTTACTTTCACATGTCCAGTTCCTTTCAGGTTGGTCAGTCTAGTTATAAGGCCTTTTGTCTTACTACATTTCAGGCCCATGTCCACATGTCTGTCTGTTTCCATGATGACATTTAGCCCCTTTCAGACTTATAAACTGGTAAATTCCTGTGTAAGGTAACTTGGGATTTACCCGCGTTATTGCTTTCACACATGGAGAGATATCCCGGGAATGACGTGGGTTGGACACTTTCACAGACTTGTCTCCGTGTTGCCGACTCGGCGCTCTCTGTGCGGGGAGGCGGCTGGCACGATTTTATAACCTGAACATTACGTCATTTTTGGTCGGCATCAGCAACAAAATAAACCACACTTTTCCAAAAGATGGACGATGGACTCTGTTCTTCGGCTTTACGATCCAGTGGCAATTTAATTTTGTTATGTTTTCAGTTTAATTTAGCTTTTTCTAGCTTGCCATGTTGATAATTGCGATGTTTGTTTACCGCTTTTCGTCTTACTGCGATGAAAGAGGAAATAACGCTTGTCCCGCCATCGTGCTGTGACCCGGAAATTTAATGCCTGCTTTCATACATACCGCTTCTCAGGAAAGTCCCGGACATTATACGAAGACGCGACTCCGTAAATGCCCACGTCATCCCCGTGTCAGTTGACCCGGGAAACTGGTTTCACACATAATGGCTACACATTTAAATCTTGGGATTTAAATAGAGTTTAGGTGTGAGTGAAAGGGGCTTTGTTCGCCATTAAAAGGACGTAGATTTCTTCAGGGACTTAGGCAGCTTATAGAGCCACAAAATTTGTCATATTGGTCGAATTGGCCCAATAGAAGATTCTTTTTGGTTTTGAATAAGGACATAACTGCACAGCTCAGTAGCGCCTCCTTTTTTGTCGGACCCTCTTCAATAGGGTTTTTTTCACCTAGGTGTGTTTGAGTTTATTTCTCATCTCAGGATACAGAAAAACATCTCTTGTCAGCAATGCCCACAACACAAAAGAGGTGAGTTTCAAGTACACGTTAGCTTCTCATGAGATGATGAGAGGCGGACGATCTGCCACCACCCTGAGCTGCGAACCGTCCAAGTTGTGCCAAACTACGAGGGACTATTCAGTCCTGCTTGCAGGACGAGTTTTATTTGTGTTTTTGGATTTTTTGTGATGTAAAGCAATTACCTTGTGTTTAATGGCGCTATATGAATAAATTTGCCTTGCCTGAAAAGAGTTTATAACGAGTAGACGTCCAATCCATTTGACGTGGGAGAGTGGCATTGAATGAATCTTACAGCAAAAGAATGATTGGATGTCTATCGCCTTCAATGCTAGTCTTTTGCCAGAGTTTGGATTTCAAGGTGGGGTGGGGCTCCTTCACAAGGGTTGGAGTTTAACACGAGAGCATCAAATTCAGGTTTTAGGGCCTCAGACAGAGGATTGAATAAGGCTTAGAGTTAAGGTTTCAAAAACAAGTTTAGGGTTTGTCGATTCAAAAAAACATAATAAAAAAAGGGTATCGGGGTTAGATTTAGATTTCCAAATTTCAGGTTTCAAACGAAGGCTTAAATTGTTAGTTTTCTGTATAAAAGAAAAATTTGCACAAGAGTAAGAAATACTAAATGAAATGAAATGCTTATTTTGATTAGTTTTCACAATTGTCAGTCAAGTGTAAAAATGTATTGTCGATGAGGGCAAAGGTCAAGTCATCCATGGCTGCAGGGGACGGGGGGTGCAAGCGTTTCAAATGCAAATGGACACCTCCCTCCCTTAAGTTCCCCACCAAAGAAAAAACTTTCCTCAGTTAACCTCGCTTCTCAGGATGCTTCAGCAAAGTCCCAATTTTATTTTACTGACTTAGTCAAAACGTGATTTGGATTTACGAGCACCCTAAAGATCTCGTTTCCCCTTTTTTTACGAGCGTCTCGAGACGCTGGCCTGGGACTCGCTGCTTTTTCTCATCCGGCGTTTAAAAATAAAAGATTGCACCAAATGGATTGGACGTCTTTCGCTGTCAGTGACACTGAAATTGAAATGAAGTAAATGAATGAACTCATGTAAGAGTTTTAATGTAGTTTTAAAATCCACATACGGTAATTGAATGTCTATTGCCGTCATGATTTAGAGGGCGCTTGCTCAATTTTGGAATTGGCTTTTTAGACAGTTGTATCTGCCTGTCAAAGCCACGACTGTTTCAGCTAACTTCGGCTAAATTCGGCTAGTGTCTGCCTGCAGATTGGCTAGCTTCCGCTTGCAGCTTAGGCTAGCTTTTGCGAGCAGATTTGGCTAGCTTCCACTAACTGCTTAGTTCAGCACCTGCTCACAGGTTCGGCGAGCTTCCGCTGACATCTTCGGATAGCTTCCATTAATAGCTTTGGCTAGTTTCGGCTAGCTTTTGCTAAATTTGGCTTACTTCTGCCTGCAGGTTTGGCTAGCTTCCTCTAATAGTTTTGGCTAGCATTCGCTAACACCTTTGGTTAGCTTTCGGTAGCTGCTTCGGCTCGCTTCCGCTAGCAGGCTTTTGTAGCTTCTGCTAACTTCTTAACCTAGTTTTTGCTAGCAGTTTCTGCTGGCTTACGCTAGAAGGCTTGGCTAGCTTCCGCTAACAGCTTCGGCTAGCCTTTGCTACCTGCTTCGGCTTGCATCCACTAGCCTCTTAGGCTAACTTCTGCTACCAGGTTTGGCTAGCTTCCAATGATAGCTTCAGATAGCTTCCACTAGCAGCTTCTGCTATCTCCCATTAACTGCTTTGGCTAGTTTTAGCTAGCTTCTGCTAAATTCAGCTTGCAGGTGTGGCTACCTTCCGCTTACAGCTTTGGCTAGCTTTTGCTAGCAGCTACGGCTCGCTTCCGCTAGCAGCATAGCTAGATTTTACTAGCAGGTTTGGCTTGTTTCCACTGACAGTTTCTGCTAGCTTCTGCTAACAGCTTCGGCTAGCTTCCACTAACAGCTTTAGCTAGCTTCCACTAACAGCTTTGGCTAGCTTCCACTAACAGCTTTGGCTAGCTTCCACTAGCAGCGTTGGCTAGTTTCCACAGACAGCTTCGGCTAGCTTTTACTAGCTTCCGCTAACAGCTTTGGCTAGCTTTTACCACCTACTTCGGCTTGCTTCCGTTAGCAGCTTAGGCTAACTTCTGCTAGCAGGTTTGGCTAGCTTCCACCAGCAGGCTTTGCTAGCTTACAGTGACAGCTTCGGATAGCTTCCGCTAGAAGCTTCGACTAGCGCCCACTAACAGCTTTGGCTAGTTTCGGCTAGCTTCTGCTAAATTCAGCTAGTTTCCGCTTGCAGGTGTGGCTATCTTCCGCTTTGGCTAGCTTTTGCTAGCAGCTTCAACTCACTTCCGCTAGAAGCTTAGCTAGATTTTGGTAGCAGGTTTGGCTCACTTCCGCTAGCAGGTTTGGCTAGTTTTCACTGACAGCTTCGGCTAGCTTCTGCTTGTGGCTTTCACTAGGTTCTACTAACATCATTGGCTAGCTTCCACTAACAGCTTTGGCTCGCTTCCACTAGCAGAGTTGGCTAGTTTCCACTGACAGCTTCAGCTAGCTTCTGCTAAGAGCTTCGGCTAGCTTCCGCCAACAGCTTTGGCTAGCTTTTACTACCTGCTTCGGCTTGCTTCCACTAGCAGCTTAGGCTAACTTCTGCTTGCAGGTTTAGCTAGCGTCTAATGACAGCTTCCACTAGCTCCCACTAACAGCTTTGGCCTGTTTCGGCTAGCTTCTACTAGATTCGGTTAGCTGCCGCTTGCAGGTTTGGCTAGCTTTCGCTAGCTGCTTCGGCTTGCTACTGCTAGCAGCTTAGCTAGATTTTGCTGGCAGGTTTGGCTCACTTCTGCTAGCAGTTTCAGCTAGTTTCTACTGGCAGCTTCAGCTAGCTTCCACTCGCAGCGTTGGTTAGTTTCCACTGACAGCTTTGGCTAGCTTCCACTAGCAGCTTCAGCTAGCTCCCGGTAGCATCTTCATCTCGCTTCCTCTAGCTAGCTTAGTCAAGGCAGACATGATGATAGACACTTCGTTGACAGGGGCATGTTTGAGTTTAGAGTTAGCTATATAAAATGTGCTAATGTTGCCCCTTTTTCACAGGCCGCAAACTCTTTTCAAACACGAGGGGTGCGCACCAGGTAGCGACACTCGATACGCATTGCTCGTTGGTTCGGTTCCCATGTCGCTGCCGCCGTCACGCGTGACTACTCCAAGCGTGACACTTCTAGTCCTGACACGGTATAGTCAGGAAAACTCTACAGCTGTTCAACGAAAACCCGTCTGGGAACTTCTGGGTGCTGAAATTTTGTTATGGTCGGCGCTCTAATCTGCGAAATAGGATAGGTGGTGTGCTGAGCTGTTGACTGATGTCAAGCTTAGCGGACGCGGCTAAGATTTCACCGCAAAGCCTCGCCGACTGTGTCTTTGGTTACTTTTTACGATCAGGATCGGGGAAAGGATCATTTTGAGCGGGGGTGTGCGTCGGGTGGCTTAAAAAGCTTGGCAAATGATATTTTTTAGGGTACGCCTACTTAGTCAGGATTTGAACAGGCTTTGAGAATGATTGCACCGACTTGTTCTATATACCCGTTTCGGGAAGGTGAACATGCCAAGACAATTTGCTCATGAGGACGCCGCCAGACTAACGGCTAATTTTCAACACGGGGACAATTAGCCTGGAAAAGGCTGTGATTAAATGGCTTCCCTTTGATCAACCCGAGAGGATCACATTTAGGTGTGTGGGGGTGTGTGTGCGTGTGTGAGTGTTGGCGCCTCCACAATGCGCCCGGCTCAATCCCAAATGAAATAATTAGGCATAATTCAGGAGGGTAAAAGTCAGCTAATGACATGCAAGGCGGAACCTCCGTGAAGACGCATCAAGAGCAAATTTATAGAAAAATTATGTCATTCGTTCGTGCTGAAAATTTTTTGGTTTGTGCTGCTATCGTTTTTCAGGTATTAACAATTCTTTTATAGATCAATGTGAAGTCGACCAGCCCCCCATTTTTTATTAAAAATGGCTAAAAAGGGTGTGAATTGTTTGTGCTTTGTATGTGCTCGTTTGTGCTGTAAAAAATTTCATTTGTGCTGCCAATGTTTTATAGATATTGAGATATTAATTTCGAGTGATGAGCTCAATTGCAGCACCTCCATCGCGACTGACGAGTCCCGTCACACTCGAAATTGATATCTCAAGACCCCCGTTTACTGCAAAATAGACCCGAAGGGATGCCATTCGTTTGTGGTACGTTTGCGCAAATTGTTGGGACAACCCTCTGTTATTGAGAGAGTTGGTGTGCTTCGTTAGCTGCGATTGACGTCATCTCTCAACATTAAAATGTCAATAACGAAAGAAGCACAAACAAAAAATTTTACAGCACAAACGTAGCACAAACGGTTGACACCATTTTTAGCAAGTTTAATCAAAATTGGGGGCTGGTTGACCTCAGACTCACCTATAAAACAATTGTTAAAATACGACAGCAGCACAAACACATTTTTTTCCCAGCACAAACCTAGCACAAACGAATGAAATAATTTTTCTGTAAATTTGCGTGCGATGTGGGGCCAACTTTTCGCAGGTCTAGGCAGACGCTCTTAATAGCGTACCGCACGAATGCTATTTTTAGACCGCAAGGCTGCGTGACGTCACCATTGTAACCCAGAAGTGAGTCAACATAGACATAGACCTCATATACAATTCATGTTATTACTGCTTGTTTTCTGCCGGTAATCTTTCCAAAAAGAACATGCCGAGGAAACAAAGCTGCTATGGAACTTGTAGAAATGACTCTAGGCATTACGACATATGAAAGATGTTTTGTTCATACGTTTCCATACGTAAGCCAAAAACTCACAGGGAAAAAATGGATCAACTTGTGCGGACGTCCAGAAGACCAGTTTAACGCCAGCTAAGTGAAGCCATTCACCTTTATATGCAGTAAACATTTTGTTGGGGGCCATGGTCCTACAGATGACAATTGCTCCCACAATTGATTTCTTTACACCAAGCGTTTTACCTATTGCAGATTTAGTCTTCCCAGCCTGGTGCAGGTCTACAATTTTGTCTCTGGTGTCCTTCAACAGCTCTTTGGTCTTGGCCATAGTGGAGTTTGGAGTGTGACTGACTGATGTTGTGGACAGGTGTGTTTTATACCGATAATGAGTTAAAACAGGTGCCATTAATACAGGTAATGAGTGGCGCCTTGTTAGACCTCGTTAGACCTCTTTAGAAGAAGTTAGACCTCTTTGACAGCCAGAAATCTTGCTTGTTTGTAGGTGACCAAATAGGCCATAGTGGAGTTTGGAGTGTGACTGACTGAGGTTGTGGACAGGTGTCTTTTATACCGATAATGAGTTAAAACAGGTGCCATTAATACAGGTAACGAGTGGCGCCTTGTTAGACCTCGTTAGAACTCTTTAGAAGAAGTTAGATCTCTTTGACAGCCAGAAATCTTGCTTGTTTGTAGGTGATCAAATACTTATTTTCCACTCAAATTTGGAAATAAATTCTTTAAAAATCAAACAATGTGATTTTCTGGTTTTTTTTCTTCCCAAATTCTGTCTCTCATGGTTAAGCTTTACCCATGTTGACAATTACAGGCCTCACTAATCTTTTCAAGTAGGAGAACTTGCACAATTGGTGGTTGACTAAATACTTATTTGCCCCACTGTATATATCACAACAGTCATGTAAGCATATTTTTCTAAAATACGGATATTCAGATAAATTAGCCATGTTTGGCCTTGGTCTTTTTGTAGTAAGCCTGTTTATGCTGACAAGCAGGCTCTAGATTTAGCAGGTTTAACTTGGCACCGGGGACATCATTTTCGGACAGAATTAGAGGGTTTAGCTCAGTAAACAGCTTGTTCGTAAACTTTTTACATGCATCTAGCATGAGGGACAAACGGGAGCTTGACCCCCCCAGCAACAGTTGCCAACATCATGAATATTAATAAGCAAAGGTGACGTGTTACGTGCAGTACGCTATTGGAAGGTATGCTAAGCGCACCACCGCACCGCACACATGCACGCATGTTACCTACATGGACATTATTTGAAAAATTATTACATTTCATGAGAGAAAAAAATGCAAACAAATTAAGTGTCATTCATTGGCTGCCATTGAGGGTGCGAGACGTCATTTGCCTCTCCTAGTCCAAATGGATTGGACGTCTAGCCCCGTCAATGGCACTGAGAGATGAACATTCGCAACCAGTCCACTCAGTTTAAATTCATTGGATGTGTATCATTGGCAGGCAATAAGTTAAACACTAAAAACATCAAGTTTTATGAGGGACCATAAAAAGAGTGTATTTCTGTTTGCATGCATTTCAATTACCGTAAGTTATTTTTGTTTTTATTCACATTTTATTTGCTGATCATTCTCTTATACATAATGAACACAATAAAAATAAGATGATAATATACAAGCAATGAGTTAAATATTATGGTTATATTAAAAATAGAATTTAAGGGTATTTAATATATACATACGTTTATATTTTCATAAGAATATATAATATATAATAAAATCATACAAAAATATACAATCATGATTAATTTTAAAAAAAAATTTAAAAAAACAATGTCTGCACATGTGAACGCCAGGTCTTTATTAATTTTTTTTTTTTTTTTTTCAATTCTCAATAATAGGCAGCTCCTACAGATATTGCGCCACAGTTTCCCGTAGGAGACCGGCCCAGGCATAGCGTCATAGCAGCTTTAACTGCGATAAACTCAAACTCACTGTGTTCCGACGCCGGATTTAGGTGGAAACAGAACGAAAGTTTTAGTGCATACAAGCTGACAGGAGTGTCTCAAGAGTGATTTGATTGAGGATTCAAGGTAATTATTATATAAAGTAGCACCATGCATGCACTTTGAAACATTCATTCATTCATTCATTCATTTTCCATGCCGCTTATTCCTCACTATTGTGAAAAAAATTAAATGAATGGAAAAAATTAGCATAACATTACTTTGAAATATTTACATAAAATGAATGATAACTGCCCTGTTTTTGGCTTTGAACCAAGAATCTAGACTGTTTTACGTTCATATCTATAGAAATTCCGAGATGTACACATTTATTTACAAGAGTTTTCTAAAAGGCTCTTTGTTTTGTGATGGCCGCCATGTTGGATTTAGTGTCCATACACAATAGCGTAACTTTACATTTAAAAAAATTAATTCATTTTCAGCCAACCGGCCGATTTTTTTAGCAAAGAATTAGTAATTTAGACATTTCTGCGTCCATACAAAAAAAGATCGGCTTTTATGTGTTTTTTTCATGTAACATTTCAATCTAAAAAGGACGAGGGCCAGATAGCCCACAAGACGTGCTGAGGTAATAGTGACATTGGAATTCAACCTAAATGAGTTGTGATTGTATTTAGAAATATGCAAAATTTGCTTTTATTGAGTAAAATTAAGTATTAAGTTTCTGATGTGAAAATTGAGTGATTTATTAGCTGTTGAAAACTGCACTAAATAAAAAAAAAAAAAGTTGCTATTTTGAGCAAAATATCAAATGATATGTTAAATATTGCTATTGATCCTGAAAATATAGGTGATTATCTCTGCATTTGGTGATTTTTGTGCATCTAGCGTAAAATCAGAGAATTTTATAGCGATTTTAAGTTTTGTTAAATACAGTGCCTTGCAAAAGTATTCGGCCCCCTTGAACCTTGCAACCTTTCGCCACATTTCAGGCTTCAAACATAAAGATATAACATTTTAATTTTTTGTCAAGAATCAACAACAAGTGTGACACAATCGTGAAATGGAACAACATTTATTGGATAATTTAAACTTTTTTAACAAATAAAAAACTGAAAAGTGGGGCGTGCAATATTATTCGGCCCCCTTGCGTTAATACTTTGTAGCGCCACCTTTTGCTCCAATTACAGCTGCAAGTCGCTTGGGTTATGTTTCTATCAGTTTTGCACATCGAGAGACTGACATTCTTGCCCATTCTTCCTTGCAAAACAGCTCGAGCTCAGTGAGGTTGGATGGAGAGTGTTTGTGAACAGCAGTCTTCAGCTCTTTCCACAGATTCTCGATTGGATTCAGGTCTGGACTTTGACTTGGCCATTCTAACACCTGGATACGTTTATTTTTGAACCATTCCATTGTAGATTTGGCTTTATGTTTTGGATCATTGTCCTGTTGGAAGATAAATCTCCGTCCCAGTCTCAGGTCTTGTGCAGATACCAACAGGTTTTCTTCCAGAATGTTCCTGTATTTGGCTGCATCCATCTTCCCGTCAATTTTAACCATCTTCCAATGCCCTGCTGAAGAAAAGCAGGCCCAAACCATGATGCTGCCACCACCATGTTTGACAGTGGGGATGGTGTGTTCAGGTTGATGAGCTGTGTTGCTTTTACGCCAAACATATCGTTTTGCATTGTAGCCAAAAAATTCAATTTTGGTTTCATCTGACCAGAGCACCTTCTTCCACATGTTTGGTGTGTCTCCCAGGTGGCTTGTGGCAAACTTTAAACGAGACTTTTTATGGATATCTTTGAGAAATGGCTTTCTTCTTGCCACTCTTCCATAAAGGCCAGATTTGTGCAGTGTACGACTGATTGTTGTCCTATGGACAGACTCTCCCACCTCAGCTGTAGATCTCTGCAGTTCATCCAGAGTGATCATGGGCCTCTTGGCTGCATCTCTGATCAGTTTTCTCCTTGTTTGAGAAGAAAGTTTGGAAGGACGGCCGGGTCTTGGTAGATTTGCAGTGGTCTGATGCTCCTTCCATTTCAATATGATGGCTTGCACAGTGCTCCTTGAGATGTTTAAAGCTTGGGAAATCTTTTTGTATCCAAATCCGGCTTTAAACTTCTCCACAACAGTATCTCGGACCTGCCTGGTGTGTTCCTTGGTTTTCATAATGCTCTCTGCACTTTAAACAGAACCCTGAGACTATCACAGAGCAGGTGCATTTATACGGAGACTTGATTACACACAGGTGGATTCTATTTATCATCATCGGTCATTTAGGACAACATTGGATCATTCAGAGATCCTCACTGAACTTCTGGAGTGAGTTTGCTGCACTGAAAGTAAAGGGGCCAAATAATATTGCACGCCCCACTTTTCAGTTTTTTATTTGTTAAAAAAGTTTAAATTATCCAATAAATGTTGTTCCACTTCACGATTGTGTCCCACTTGTTGTTGATTCTTGACAAAAAAATTAAATTTCATATCTTTATGTTTGAAGCCTGAAATGTGGCGAAAGGTTGCAAGATTCAAGGGGGCCGAATACTTTTGCAAGGCACTGTACAAATCATTAATCAGGATTTTATTAGGGACCGACTTTGAATATTTTGATGCCACTGCTCATCGAGACTTGTATACGTATGCCTAAGCGAAGTGCCCGTTTTATTTTTAGGTCGTTATAGTGGCTGTGGTTTTGAAAATATTGTAAGTTTTTGAAAATAGGCCCCCGACGGAGCGGCCCCGTTTCCCGTCAAGTGATAGTAGAGTCTATAGCTTATGTTATCAAGGGTTAAAGTAGAAAACAAAATACAGTATTTGGGGAATGAAACAAAATCCAAAGTGACAAGCAGTTAAAAACAAGAAACTGTACAAAAACATGATTGAAAGTTGCATTTTTCCATTGTGTGATTGTTGTTGTATTTTTTTCCCTCACTCTGTTGATTCCATTTTCAATATGGAGGCGGGTAAAGAAAGAAAAGACTGCGTTAACACTGACACGTTGTCTCATGGGTTTGCTCATTGTGTGTGCTTGCGCGTTACCTGGGCGAGCGGGCGCGTCACGCGTGACAGTGGCAGCGTGGCATCAACCCACAGACTGAAAGACAATCATGAATATTTCATGCGGCTGACAGCACCTTGACGAAAAGTACAATCAGCAACACAAATAAACAGAATATATTGCTGAGGCTTTGCCTTTGATTTGACATCAAATAAGCTCCGCCTAGAAGGAGGAATTTCTGTGCCTCTTGTCAAATATATTCTATTTTGTTATCATGTTTACTCTTATGTTGATTTTTTTTTTTTTGAAGAAAAGTACTATAGTACCTAGACTCATTGGCTGCCATTGACGACGCTAGATGTCCCAATTCATTTGGACTCCCAGTCAAAATGAATTGGACGTCTAGCAAGGGCGTAGGTTTGGTCTCCTCATTGGTAAGGGACGATATAACAGCATAAACTGCATGTACACTTTTTGCTGGGGACAGGACATTAATAAGACCAAACAGATTGGATGAACGACAGTCAGGGCAAAATTTACTAATATGAACCTAATTAATTGGTAGGCTAAATGATCTATGCAAAATTAATCTGTATTTACTTATGCTGACTTTCATATGTATTAGTTCAGGTGATGCACTGTTTGATTCAAATTTTTGTTTTCGAAAACTACTAAAGAAACATTTTTTAAAAATTATTAACTAAATTTGAATTAAAATATTTGAAGTTAAATTATATTAACAGACACACAACAAATACAAACTTGTTAATCATCTTTTAACTATCAAGGAATGCAAAAAATAAACATTTGTCTTAAGACCACTCAACATTGTCTGTTTAAATAAAGAAATTAAATATAACTAAATAAACTTCTTAGGAAATTTTTTAAAAACTGCAAATAGGACTGAACGGGCCCTCGCAGTTTGGCACAACTCGGACAGCACGCAGCTCAGGGTGGTGGCAGATCGTTGCCCTATCCTCATCTCATGAGATATTAACATGTGCTTGAATCTCACCTCTTTTGTGTTGTGGGCATGGCTGACACAGATGTTTTTGTAAATCCTGAGATGAGAAATACATTCACACACCTACACTGCTGGCCAAAAGTATTGGCACCCCTGCAATTCTGTCAGATAATGCTCAATTTCTCCCAGAAAATGATTGCAATTACAAATGCTTTGGTAGTAATATCTTCATTTATTTCGCTTGCAATGAAAATAACACAAAAGAGAATGGAAAAAATTTAAATCATTGAATCAAAATTTGTTAGTAGTCTTCAGTCTTCATAATGCCATGCACATGGTCAAGCAGTCCAGTGCCAGAGGGAGCAAAGCAACCCCAAAACATCAGGGAACCTCCTCCATGTTTGACTGTGGGGACCGTGTTCTTTTCTTTGAAGGCCCTGTTCTTTTTCCTGTAAACTATATTGATGCCTTTTCCCCAAAAGCTTTACTTTTGTCTCATCTGACCAGAGAACATTCTTCCAAAACATTTTTGGCTTTCTCAGGTTAGTTTTGGCAAATTCCAGCCTGGCTTCTTTATGCCCCTGGGTCAGAAGTGGGGTCTTCTTCAGACTCTCCATGTGAAACATTAAAACTGTTCAGAATCCGGGCACTTAGACTTCCATTCTCTGTGTCAAACAGCTGAACAGGACAGGTTTTAAAAAAAAAAAAAAAAAAAAAAGAAGTGGGGTCTTCCTGGGTGTCCTACTATAGAGTCCCTTTTCATTCAAACGCTGACAGATAGTACGGGTTGAAACTGTCGTACCCCCAGGCTGCAGGACATCCACCATCCGCACAATCTTTTGTTGAAATCTCTCATCAATTTTTCTTTTCCGTCCACATCTAGGGAGGTTAGCCACAGTGCCATAGGCTTTACACTTATTGATGACACTGCGCACTGTAGACACAGGAACATTCAGGTCTTGGAGATGGACTTGTAGCCTTGAGATTGCCCATGCTTCCTCACAATTTTGCTTCTCAAGTCCTCAGACAGTTGTTTGGTTGTTGTTTTTCCTCCATCCTGAATGTGCTACACAAAAGGACAGAAGACAGAGGTTGAGTCGACTTTAATCCATTCTAACTGCCTGCAAGTATGATGTAGTTATTGCTACCACCTGTTATGTGCCACAGGTAAGTAACAGGTGCTGTTAATTACACAAATTAGAGAAACATCACATGATTTTTCAAAGGGTGCCAATACTTTTGTCTGGCCCATTTTTTGAGTTTTGTGTAAAATGATAATGATTTTAATTTTTATTCATTTTATTTATTTATTTTTTAAAATCTTATTTATTTATTTTCCCTTCAGGCATGACAAATCCAAACAAACATACAGCATTTATATGTGTTTACAATTAATTCAACCCGAAAAGAAAAGGGCTGACGGGAGAAGCCGAAGCTTATTGAAACCCGTTCCCAGTATACCATAAAGGACGCAGAAAATATCAAATATCAAATTTTTGAATTTCAGATTTTGTAATGATCACAAGTTTTTTTTTTTTTTTTTTTAAATAATATCCCCTCTGATTGTTCATTTTCCCAATAGTCCATAGTCGATCGATGTGCTCGTTATGTTGAATAGATCCAGAAGACTAGTTCATAATTTAGTACTTAGTTTATTCAGTTGATTCGATCCAGAAGATAGGGAATAGCTGAGGATCGATGGTAGGCCGTGTCCGCCACACTCCTTTTGTTGACTTAATCCTCGTCGCAGTTTTCGGTCCTTGCTGACTCCCGACGAACATTCATCTCAAGGTTGCGCAGCTTCGTAGTAGGTTGCATTGCCATTTCAGTTGTGGACTCATGGCCTGGGGGACTGGCGTCGCTAGGTCCTTCAGAAGGACCGTCCCAGCGATCACTGTCCCACCTGGCACAACCAGAAGCTGCCAGCAGCGCACCAAAAGGAAACATCCTCCATATCGTTCCTCTTCGAGTGTGGTCAGACACAGCGGCCGCCATCTACCCCAGCTATCCTCCACAAAATCCAGACATTAAAATGTTATCATAGCATTATCTGACAGAATTGCAGGGTCACCAATACTTTTGGTCAGCACTGTAAGTGAAAAAAAAAAAAAAAAAAAACACTTAAAAAGGGTCCTAAAAATAAGAAGGCGCTACTGAGATGTGCAGCCACGCCCTTGTTCGAAACCAAAATGAATCTTCTAATTGGGCCAATTCGAACAAGTGTGCCAAATTTGGTGACTATATAAGCTGCCTAAGTCCCTGAAGAAATTTACTTGTCCATTTACCATTTACATTACTTACAGTGGCTGCTGCTGCTGGCCGAAAAAAAAAAAAAAATTAATATCCCTCCTATTCTAAGAAGGCGGAGGAGGCGGCATGTTGTCGACATGTTGTATTTCTGTCAGGATTGTGAGTGCGTGTCTGTTCAAGTCATCAGCCAATGAAACGTGTGTTTGAGGGGAAAAAAATGCAGCGGCACATTCAGCAAATGAAAAGGGTAAGTCTGAACATAATGAAAATAATTCACTTAATAATGGTAGGGTTTATTCTATCCTTACAACATATGGGAAGATAATCCAAATAACCTATATACCTGAAGTCATTTTATAATGCAAATAAGGTTGCTTAAAAGTTGGTGGGGACAATATATGCATCTTGAAAAGTTGGTAGTGTTATGTAACCCTACCATCCATATGCAAACTGAAGGAATCTGACCTCTTGGCCAGACTGCCGGAATCACGGCAACTGAACCGCCGGAACCGCGGTAGCACAATTCCGACAGCAATTCTGGCGGAACCCCGACCACCCGGCCAAAAGGCCAGACTCACCTTAGTTGTAACCTCTTGTACTGAAAACATTTTAAAAGCTGGAAAACGGCTTTGAAAAACAAGCTTAAAATTTATTCCAAGACGGCAGCAATCAGAGAGCACAGCGAGACCAAGGCAAGAAAGCAAATTGGATCCAGGGTCACCATATTACACGTCAACAAAAGATTCCTGAGAAAAATGCCCACGATTAGTCAAACATTCAGCTTTTTAAAGGCTCTGGTGAGGCGGGCTATTGTCCGGAAGAAGGGTGTGTGGGGGTTGTTTAGGATTATTCTCTGTGTGGATTAAGCAGGAGGGTTTCGGGTTTACTGTTTTTAGGGCAACGACAGTTGAGGATTTTGTCACCTCAGCGCCACATGAGTGCTGAGTGTCAACTTCTCAGTCTCAGGTTCGTCGTTATCAGATGTTCCTTGTGGCAAGACAAAATGTCCCGCCATTTGTTCTGGACTGTCCAGAAGGGCAAATTGTGGGATTTGGTGGTGCAGACATGGGCTTGTGGATGTCTTGCCTATCACCTGCTTGTCAGCGTCAGTCTTCCTCAGTCAGCTGCATGATGCGCACGATGGGCTTCCGTGATCAGAAGGTGTCCTGTATCTGTTCTGCTCTTATCTGCCCGTTGTCTTGACGCTGCAAATTCTAATAATTTAAAGTCCAACTGTTCATAATATCAAATATATTCTGATTGGTTTTCCTAAAATATTATATAAATACTATTTATTTTATATTGGGTTTGTTAGAGAAATACAAACTGAAACAGTAAATACGAGAAAAGATACTATTCCCTTCAAAACCTAGTGCTGTCAATGGCGGTGACAGTTGAGCATTTACAGCCAGTCGTCCCGGCTGAAATAAATTAAGCATCTATTGTTACCATTGGTAGGTGACGAGTTAATTGTGGGTCATTTTCTTGCTAATTATAATGTTTCACTTCCTGTTGATTTCGAGTCTCTTTCGACACTTGAGCATTCGTTCAAATGGATGTGACGACTACTACAGAGGGATGATTGGACGCCACATGAGCGGATATCTATCAACATCAACAGCACTGAAAGAGTTAAAAGCATGGCCGCCTTTAACGTCTTCTGGGGTCACCTTGAACAAATCGAGGAAAATAGTCACAAGCGGCCAAACGTTGTGGTGCGCCCGCATCGCCGCGTCTAGTTAAACGTCGAGGGACGGAATGTGTCGTCCGCGTAGGCGCCGCTAATTGCCTTTGCTAATTAGCCAGCGTCGCCATACCCTCGTGTGGATTCTTGGAAAAGTGGGCCGACGCTGAGAGTTCAAAAGTCGTTTCGGAAAATTTAGAGGAGGGCCCGTCCATGGCCTGCAAGACGGGGGCGTCACTGGTAATGGGTGCAAGTGATAAATAGCAAACCTTATTCATAAACCTAATCAATTTATTTCTGTGTTGACAACAAACAGCCAGCGGAAACTAGCTGAAGCCAGTGAAAGAAGCTAGCAAGTTGGCCAATGATGTTTGACAACAAGAATGTCTTATATTTTTCCAAAATGCTTTTACAGTGGTACCTCTCCTGACGAAATTAATTGGTTCTGGAAGTAGTTTCGTAACTTGAAAATTCTGTAAATAGAGACGCGTTTTCCATGTAAATGCCCTAATCCGTTCCAAGCCCCCACCCCCAAAATTCAGACATAGTCCATTACAGGGGTAGACAACTCCGGCCCTCAAAAGCACAATAAAAATAAAAATCTGAGTTGTGCATAATGTAAAAAACCAAGAATAGAGTAAAGCATAGGCTTCATAATGTATTGACGGGACACGGGGCCGATGCTTAGGGGGCCTGCATTGTTGGCGAGGCCGTCAAAGCTGACCGATTGGAATCACAGACAAAGAGCTCTTTTCGTTGAAAATTCTTGTGAATAAATGCTTCAATCCCCAAATTCTTTATAGATATGGATGTAAAACAGTCTCGATTCTTGGTTAAAAACAAAACAAAAACAAAAAAGAAAACGTGCAGTTAGCATTTATTTTGCGTAAATATGTCGAAGCACAATGCTAGTCTGTTAGTGAATGTACAACCCCTAGCAAAAAGTATAGAATCTCCAGTCTCGGACGAGCACTCACTCAGACATTTTATCATGTGGAAGAAACTCAGATAAAAAGCTTGAAAAAAATTATGACTTAAAAGCACAACTCTTTAGCATTCAGAAACACTAAAAGAAATGAATAAAAAACATTGTGGTGGTCAGTAAATGTTACTTTTATTGAGCAAGTGCAGGGAAATATGTATGAAATCACTCCATTCTGAGGAAAATATTATCGAATCATGAGAAACAAACAAAGAAATAACAATCAAAACACATCTCTAGTATTTAGTAGCACTACCTCTGGCTTTTATGACAGTTCGCAGTCTCTGAGGCATGGACTTGATGTGTATTCTTCATCAATTTGGTGCCAACTCTATTTGATTGCAGTTGCCAGATCATCCTTGCAGGTCGGAGCCTTGCTGTGGACCATTTTTTTCCCATTTCCACCATAGGTTTTCAGTTGGGTTGAGATCTGGGCTATTTGCAGGCCATGAGATTGACCGGATGAGGCTTTCTCCAAGGAATGCTTTAACAGTTTTAGCTCTGTGGCATGTCGCATTGTCACCTTGGAAAAAGAGAAATGTATTTTCAACTGAAGGGATAAGAAAGCTGTCTAAAATTTCAATGTAAACTTGTGCATTTATTGAAGATTTAACCACAGCCATCTTCCCAGTGCCTTTGCCTGACATGCAGCCCCATATCATCAAGGACTGAGGGAATTTTGATGTTTTCTTCAGGGAGTAATCTTTGTAAATGTCACTGGAACAGCACCAAACAAAAGTTCCAGCATCATCATCATCCCCGAATTCTTTATTGATATGGACGTAAAACAGTCTCAATTCTTGGTTAAAAGCAAAAAAAAAACAAAAAAAAATGTGCAGTTAGCATTTATTTTGTGTAAATATGTCGAAGTACAATGCTAGTATACGGTATAGCTTTCATAATTTTTTAACAGAAATCTGGCATCTTGGCGTGCGTGTTTGTGAATAGCTCCTCTTGATGTGGGCGGCCCCCTACTTGAAGGCAAGGCGCAGTGCATGACTGATCTGACCCATCATTACTATTATGAAGTCAATGAGTAAAGATGAGGGGTTAATACACTCATGTAATGCTGTCGGAACAAAAGGGGTGAATGAAGGGGTCCCTTTTAGCCAATTGGCTGCCAGGAATGGTAGGCAATAGCCAGTGCAGAGCAGCTATAAGTTACATTCAGTAAACTCTGGGAGCTGCGAGTACCAGCCATACTGTATTTTTGCCTTTCGTATCCTGACATTTCTTCGTAACAAGAGGCAATATTTTCCCCTTGAAGCGTGTCTTAACCTGAAAATTCTGTATGTAGAGACGTTAATAAGTAGATGTACCACTGTAGTTTTTATTCAGCTTCCAATTGTGAATTTTTGTGTCCAAACAATGCAAAATGACTTGTCCGGCTTGTCTTTACTCTTGTTCTTTTTGTCTTTTTGATTAGGTCGTCTAAGGCAAGCACGCTTCCTTTTCTTTTGTTAGGGAGTTGACGACAGGAAACGTAGTCGCCTACAATGTGAGACCGTAAAACAAGTCAAGTGTCGTTGTAAATATTGAACTCATTTGGCTGCCATTGAGGGCGCCAGACGTCCAATTCGTTTGGACTGGAAAGGTAGGTTCGTTCATTCAGGTGTCATCCAGTGTTTTTTGTTCCGAGTATTATAAATTTTGCTTTTTTCCTCTTTGGCTTCTTCCTATTTCTCTTGTAATTTCCAGGGGTCATAAGTGAATGCACTGATGGCTGCGTGCATTTATTACCGCCAACGTGAAGCACATGTAAATGTGAGCGTTATTCAATAAATGCGGCGCAGGCGGTTGACTTGCCAACTGATTTTTTTTTTTTTTAAGGGGGGGACTGAATGCGCAGGAATGTGGGGGTTGTCCTCCTCTCATGCACCCCTGGGGCAGTGTATTCCCTTTCTCATGCTGCTTCACATAAAAAGAAGATGGACGTGCAGATGTTTCTCTGGACTATTTTTACTTTCTCAAAAAACTCAGTCGTGATCAGGCCCGTCACCAGTGCATTAGTGTTAAGAGGGGACGGGTGAAATAGACAAATGAAGGGTGGTACAATAATCATAATTTGTCAATTTCTATATATACTGGACAATGGAAATTTTACATTTTGTTTAAAGGGAAGACAAAGAGTTTGTCGGGTTTCACTGTATCCGTCCGTCCGTCCATCCATCCATCCATCCATTCATCCATCATCTACTGCTTAATCCGGGTTCGGATCGCGGGGGGGAGCAGCTTTATTAGGGAAACCACGACTTCCCGAGCCACTTTACCATGCTCCTCCGGCGGGATCCCAAGGCACTCCCAGGCCAGCCGGGAGACATAAATCTCGTGACCATAGGTAAGGGTTGGAACATAGATTGACTGGTCGAGAGTTTCGCCTTTCAGCTCAGCTCCTTCTTCACTACTACGGACCGGTGTTCTGACAAATTTTGTAACCCATCAAAAACTGCTACTTTGCGGTTCTGCGCATGCGCGTAATGTTAAAAATGGCCGTGAATGCAGCGATTCCAAAGTAAACACTACAAACTTTCTTTAAAGAAAGGAATATTTACTAAGTTTGATCATGTAAAGATATGTAGAAAAGTTCTCAGACACATCCGACCTTGTTAGCTGCACACAACAACTGCACCCCGCTCTCTCACTGTTAGCGACTTAGCCGTGTCGTTATGTATTAATTTACGCCATTTTCGTGTTGCACATGTATGTTTATGATTAATCTAGTTTAGTTAGCACCTTTGGATAACATTGACAGTCCAACTGAATGTAAAAGAGGGCTTTTTCAGTGCCACAAAAGCTTTGGGAGCAAAATTTTAAAGGGGGCAAATTTTGACAGAACACCGCTGCACCAATCCGCCTGTCGATCTTCCGTTCCCTCCTACCTTCATTCGTGAACAACACCCCAAGATACTTGAACTCCTCTACTTGGGGCAGGATTTCATACCCGATCCGAAGAGGGCACACCAACCTTTTCCGACTGAGCACCATGGTGAAATTCTGTCCATAACAGTTATGAACAGAATCGGTGACAAAGGGCAAACTTGGTCCGTCTTACTGCTGGCAATGCGGACCAAACTCTGACTCCGGTCGTACAGGGACCGAACTAGCCTGGAACTCCAGAATCACCGCTGTTCCAGCTATAGACCCTACTCACCAACGTCATAGAATGACGTGTCACTGTATCCGGCCGCCATATTGCCCGTCAGTGTTTATCCGTATTCTCAATGGTTTCAATTTGTCGTGCAATTTATAGTGCACTTCATGGAAGCCCTGGTGCTTTCAGACACTGTAAACTCATTGGATGTGTTGCATAAAAGGCGTTATGTGGAAAAGCTTCAGTCTATCCATTCGCCAGATCCATATTTCATGCCTAAATCGATATTTTTCGACCCGCTGTCTTCGCCCTCTCTGCCTGACATCTGCTACCCTGATATCTACAACTATCTTGTCCACACAAAATCAGCCTATTCTCACGAAAGTTTGAAAAACTTTAAGAGCAGCACTCTAAGCAACATTACCCCGTGTGACCCTTTACTTCCAATTTTCTAAAATGGCGACAATCAATAAAAAAAAAAGTTGACTGCGATGGCCGACGCTTCAAGGATAGGTGGATATTGGACTATTTCTTCAATAAAACACGCAACAACTGTGTCTGCCTAATTTGCAAAGAGACAGTCGCTGTTTTCAAAGAGTTCGATGTGACGCAATATTACCAAACAAGACACGCTGACATGTATGACAACATTACAGGGAAGATACGCAGCGAGAAATTATAGCAACTTGAAGCTAGTTTAATTTCACAGCAGCAGTATTTCGCAAGAGCCCGAGTGTCGAAATAGAACGCCACAATGACGAGATTGTTGAAATTATGAATTTAAGGAAATAACAAAGCAAATGTGACACACAGAAGGGCTTGCTAAAATTTGTTTAAATATATTGTTCTATGTAAATCAGCCAAGGTAGCCCCCCGCATTTTTACCACACCAAATCTGGCCCCCTTTGCAAAAGGTTTGGACACACCTGTTTAACTTCTTTCACTTGCTACCAGCTAAATATTATTCAAAAAATAATGATGGTGATAGAAATAAGCATCTTGAATTTGAAACTGAATGTTGTCGGCGATTAGCCTCGCAATGATCTTAATTGTGGTTGTCAGCCCAAAACCCTCTAAATATATATTAAATGCATTTTACCAGATATAAAATGACTACTACATAATCTGTAGTGATCGTTTGGTGCCCAGTTTTCTCGTCGAATTGCAGCAGTCCATCTCGCTCTCCTCTCCAGGTCTCTCGGAATACGGTAGAACTTCAAGTCTCTCCGTCTATCTTCTCTGTTATTGCAACCAACCGCCACACACACCTTCACCATTTTGATTATTAATGTTAAGAGCAGAAAAACACACCATAATAGGAGGAATTTACGTAGCGGTAATGCTTAAACCCGATGAGCTGACGGACAATATGGCGCGGAGGCGTGGTTGTGACGTCATGTGAGTAGGGCCTATAGAGTCTGGCGAATGTTCCGCGGATCAAATTCCCAGGGCGGAGCGGGCCACAGTAAACAGAAAGCGGAGTGGACCAATTAGCGACGGGCAGACGTGACGTTGGTAAAGGGACAAGAAACTCTAGCGCAGCGATGGCCAACCCTGGTCCTTGAGAGCCGCAATCCAGCTTGTTTTCCATGTCTCCCTCCTCCAACACATCTGACTCAAATAATCAGGATCGTTATCAGGCTTCTGCAGAGCTTGCTGATGAGCTGATCATTTGATTCAGGTGTGTTAAAGGAGGGAGACATGGAAAACAAGCTGGATTGCGGCTCTCGAGGACCAGGGTTGGCCACCCCTGCTCTAGCGCGAGGACGGAAACATACGAGGAGAATGGAGAAGTTTATTCAACATGGCTAGCGCGAGACAGACTGTTGGTTTTAGCGACTCAATCGGTTTTTGGTCTTTTAAAACTGAATTGACCGCGGATAGGAACATATTCTCAGTTCTCCCGTTCGCCATCTGGGTTGTTGTGGAGACGACTTTCGACGCGCAAGATTGTTTGTGTCAAGTGTTTTATCGTTAAAATGCGTGATGTTTTGAACATAAGTGTAAATATTTGTTGTACAGTTTTACAAATTGTCAAAAGTGAAGGAAGTAATTGCCAACCACTTGCCTTGTTTGCTGTCTGTCAAGCTGAACAACTTCATGTTTAGTGAGGACAGAACACGTCATATCAATAGAGTAAAGTAAAAAATTAGATACAGTGAGGTACAATAAGGTACTGTATATGCGACTAAAAAAAAAACCCGACTAAAGACAAAATGGCGGACAAGACATTGGAGTCGTAAAGACGAAATCGCATCAGTCGAGTATGCCGTAACCCGGGGATTACCTGTATGCATATTTACATACAGGGATCTGAGTCAATATTCGAAGAAAGAAAAAGAAAATTCATTGAAAAAACAAGCAATAAAATTGATTGCACTGTAAACAGAAGTTCAGAAAGCTCAAAAACTCCAAAATTTGTCTTAATGGCGGATTGCAAGCAAACACATTCTGTACAAGAGTGTGGTGGTTTTTATTGGTCAATATCTTGTTCACCTGCATAATCTTGGTTGTACTCGTGTTGCTGCATCTAGTGCTCAGTTACGGTGTAGTTGCATGGGACGTATCGATTGCGCCGGAGGCATGAAAATGAAACAAAGATAAGAAAAAAAAAAAAAAAAGAAAACAAACACAAGTAACGTGTAATGCAGGCGACAATTTGAAAAGCAGGGGAGTGAAAAAGTACCACTTCATATTTGTACTCAAGTCCAGAGACACAAAAATGTACTTAGGTATAAGTAGCGAAGTACTTTAACTTTGTTACATTCTACCACTGAAACCAAGGTTGTATTCGCCTAGGCTTTAAAACCTTTCGTCACTGAAATGTTGAAAACAATGAACCGATCGAGGAGCAGGGGAGAAGTTCTTTAGATTGTCCAAATTCTTGCAGGAAAAAATATTTTTGAGCCCCGAGCCTTCGTCTGAGCACTTCATCGCTACATATCGATGGCATGATGAATCTCACGAGTAAAACCCAGAAAATCTTTGATATGGCGAGGACAGCGTAGTGCTACACTTCCGTATTGGAGTGCTGGCGAGGCCCCATTCATTCTTTCCTTTAC
This sequence comes from Corythoichthys intestinalis, assembly GCF_030265065.1. Taxonomy (NCBI): domain Eukaryota; kingdom Metazoa; phylum Chordata; class Actinopteri; order Syngnathiformes; family Syngnathidae; genus Corythoichthys; species Corythoichthys intestinalis. Next base: position 32,169,523 of record NC_080416.1, read on the forward strand.
ATAGATCAGTCGTCCTGGTCCCATTGCAGAAAAACAGCCCCAAAGCATGATGTTTCCACCCCCGTGCTTCACAGTGGGTATGGTGCAATTCAGTATTCTTTTTCCTCCAAACACGAGAACCTGTGTTTCTACCAAAAAGTTCTATTTTGGTTTCATCTGACCATAACACATTCTCCCAGTCCTCTTCTGGATCATCCAAATGCTCTCTAGCGAACCGCAGACGGGCCTGGACGTGTACTTTCTTCAGCAGGGGGACACGTCTGGCAGTGCAGGATTTGAGTGCCTGGCGGCGCATTGTGTTACTGATAGTAGCCTTTGTTACTGTGGTCCCAGCTCTCTGTAGGTCATTCACTAGGTCCCCCCGTGTGAATCTGGGATTTTTGCTCCCCGTTCTTGTTATCATTTTGACGCCACGGGGTGAGGAGAGAGTTGAAAGTCTGTGTTGCTCAACGACAGCCCCAAAACATCACTGCTGTAGAGGAGATCTGCATGGAGGAATGGGCCAAAATACCAGCAACAGTGTGTGAAAAGCCTGTGAAGAGATACAGAAAACGTTTGGCCTCCGTTATTGCCAACAAAGGGTACATAGCAAAGTATTGAGATGAACTTTTGGTATAGACCAAATACTTATTTTCCACCATGATTTGCAAATAAATTCTTTAAAAATCAAACAATGTGATTTTCTGTATTTTCTCCACATTCTGTCTTTCATGGTTGAGGTTTACCCATGTTGACAATTACAGGCCTCTCTAATATTTTCAAGTGGGAGAACTTGCACAATTAGTGGCTGACTAACTACTTATTTGCCCCACTGTAGCTCGCGGCCGCCTAATGTAAACAGAGCTTTTCTGGTGATAATTCTTGTGAATAAATGCTAAAATCCCTGAATTCTTTATAGATATGGACGTAAAACAGTCTTGATTTTTGGTTAAAAGCAGAAAAAGAAAAACAAAACAAAACATGCAGTTAGCATTTATTTTACGTAAATATGTTGAAGTACGATACTAGTCTGTTAGCCAATGTGGCGGCCGCCATATTTAAACAGAGCTTTTCCGGTGAAAATTCTTGTGAATAAGTGTTTAAATACTTGAATTCCTTATAGATATGGACGTAAAGCAGTCTCAATTCATGGTTAAAAGCAAAAAAGACGTGCAGTTAGCATTTATTTTGCGTAAATATGTCAAAGAATGATGCTAGTCTGTTAGTCAATTTGGCGGCCGCCTTATGTAAACAGAGCTTTTCCGGTGAAAATTCTCCTTCTGGATTCCTCCGAAGGACCCGTCCTTCGCTCTGCTCCCCAGCTTTGGAATTCACAACCACCCGACCTCAGGAACCCTGACTCACTCCCCTTTTTTCAACCAAAACTCAAAACTCACCTGTTCAGACTTGCATATCCATAATAATCTCGGATTTCTTTGTGTTTTAATTAGGGCTGTCAAAATTATCGCGTTAACGGGCGTTAATTAATTTTTTAAAATTAATCACGTTAAAATATTTGACGCAATTAACGCACATGTCCCGCTCAGACAGTATTCTGCCTTTTGGTAAGTTTTACAGCAAGGTTTTTTGTGCTGTCTAACAGCGAACTCTTGTGGTCGCTTTGCGACATGGTTTATTGCTTTCTTGCCAGTTCAATATGGCTGCACGACGTCTCGGGCTGACGCCTACGTTGTAATGTTGTGCTTATATGATCCTTGGACAAGATTTGTCCGTAAGTATGGTTGTTGTAAAGAATGTACATATTATGTTAGTAAGCGAAATGTTATATTTCTTTGTATGAGACGCTTTTTGTTTATGTTTAGTGAACCTGTATAGCGTGCTAAGCTAACGTTGTTGCTAATGCAATGCTTGTGTACTTTTTTTTTGTAGTTTCACTACGGTCTAAAGAGGACAAAGGTTTGAGGCCATTTTGTTAATAAATCAGATGAAAAAGGAAGAAGTCTGATTATTAAGGCGTCGTTCACTAGCTGTCTAGCTTTGGAAAAAGTAGACGCTTCGGAGTGAGGACAGCATAGACAGATTTAAATGACAGTAGAGTGAAATGCCCACTACAGTCCTTATGTACCGTATGTTGAATGTATATATCCATCTTGTGTCTTATCTTTCCATTCCAACAATTTATTTTACAAAATATATACAGTACAGTGCAAAAGTTTTAGGCAGGACACCTGCCTAAAACTTTTGCACAGTACTGTATATTTTTATTATATTACGTATATACAGGATATACTGTATGTATATATTTTCCCCAAGTGGAAGCTTCCATGATCCTAATAAATTTAATAGTTTATTTTACAATATATATACAGTACTGTGCAAAAGTTTTAGGCAGGTGTCCTGCCTAAAACTTTTGCACAGTACTGTATGTAATTTACAGAAAAATATGGCATATTTTATAGATGGTTTGAATTGCAATTAATTGCGATTAATTATGATTAACTAATTTTTGAGCTGTGATTAACTCGATTAAAATTTTTAATCGTTTGACAGCCCTAGTTTTAATGTTCTGCTAATTATTTCCATAGATTAGTATGTTATTGTTTGGAGCATTCTGTACTTAATTATTTTACTGTTTTTAGTCTTTAATTTGTCTAATTGTTTTTAAATGATTGTACGGCGACCTTGAGTGCCAGAAAGGCGCCTTCAAATATTTTATTATTATTATTATTATTATTATTATTAAAATTCCTGTGAATAAATGCTTAAATCCCTGAATTTTTGATAGATATGTCAAAAAATTCTTCGTTAAAACAAAAACAAAACAAAAAACGTGCAGTTAGCCTTTATTTTACGCAAATATGTCAAAGAACAATGCTAGTACGTAGCCGTTAATTCCTCGCATTGGTGTTTTTCACAACGTTTCAAAATGCATGCATGGTACAAAAAATATAATGATTACTTTGAATCCTCGAACGAATAACTCCTGAGACAATCTTTCCTGTTTGTATGCGGTACAGCTTTCGTTCTTTTTCAACCTAAATCCTGTGTTGGACCGCTGCATGTGTTGACTAACTGCGACCGACTGCGAATAACTGAAGCGGACTGTAGGATCTACTTGAAGGTGTTGCGCAGTGGTTGACAGATGTGACCTGTCAATGCAATTATGTCTATGTATGAGTTTTGACACAGTGGATGATGCATTCAGTACAACGTTCAAGTATTGGACTCCTCAACTGCCCTTTAAGCAAAAAAATTGAACTTGATTTACTTCAGGAAAATGATCAAAATGATGCTGCCAGTTTGACGTCTATCGCCGTCGATAAACAAAGGACGGGTCCTTCGGAGGAATCCAGAAGGAGGATAGCCTAAGAAGTGCACAATTTGCGGCCAGTCTTTGTCAGCATGCATGGGATGGAAACCCCCAAAGTTGGCCCCGTGACAAGTGCACCCCACCCCACCCCTACCCCACGAGGAGAAAAGGCGACCGGGGCAAAGAAAGGGAAGAATGGAGCTATCGGGGAAGGAGGGAGGGAGAGTCCAGCTGTAGGAAGCACAATGCGAGCGGGAGCTCAAAGCCGCCCCCGGCCAGGGCCTCCCACCGAACCCCCGCCCCACCCTCCGTCGTCCCTGCCTGACAAATGAAAAGCGTTTCATGGTGAGGAAGGAAAGCTGGGGGGGGGGATCAGAAATCGGCAGCTTAATCCTGATGATTACACCCCAAATAAATAAAAGGACGCTAGCAGCCAAAAGGTGCAACCTTATTAATCAGTTAGAGGGCAAGTGACAATTTTAGGTCATTAAAAAAAAAAAAGACCCGGCATCCTCATACGCGGACATTATATTTAGGCTTATGTAGTCTTAGTCTTTCGGACAATAATACTTATTACTCCAAAAATAAATAAACAAATAAAGGTTTCCAACTATTTCGAATGAATATTGACTGACGTGCACATATTGTAGCGTCTACAAGGACAATGCTAACTTGCTGACTTGCTGCTGATACACTCTAAGCAGGAAAACAGTACATCATTTTCAATTAATGAGACCCACTTGGACGTTACAAACTGTATGTAAAAAAAGTTGTCCGAGAGTTTCAGAGGACGCTCGACATGCTAACATGAATGCTCATGCTTATGCGAACCAGTGTTGTTTTCGTCAACGATGACAAATACGAAAATATTTCTTCGACGAACAAATTTTTCATGACGATTACAAGATGATAACCACATGCTAACAAGATGTCTTGGGAGGCTAAAACATAGTGAGACGAATGCCAGTTTTCGTCTGACGAGACTCGAACGAAAAGAAAATGCGAAAAGTTTTTGTCAAGTTGTTAGGGATTGTGTTGGTTACCGGCAAGTGTGTCCCTGTGATTGCCAATTGCTTTCACCTTTTCTGCCTGCTCCTAGTGTATCCTCCAACTTGCATCCTCCTGTGTCACCCACCTGTTCCTCAATGTCTCGTTACCCCTTGTCTTTGTGTGTGTGTATACAAGCTCCCAGTTTCTTTTCACTCCTTGTTGCTTGATTGTCGATGTCTATCCCAGTGTGGATGATATCTACTTCTGAAGCCCTCGTGTTCCTGCATTCCCTGTTTGAGTACGTTTTGATGCCTTTTATTTGATCCCCTGGCCTTCTGTTGGTATTTTGTGCTTTTGTTAATAATCATTAAATCAATTTTGAGTTCACTGCTACCCGGGCTTGCCTCCCTGCCTTGCCTTGGATTTATTTCCCTACTATTGGGTCCACACCACTCGTCCGCCCTCGTACCGTGACACACGTGTTCACAATGTGTGACATTTTTATGTGTAGTTAGCCTGCATTGTAGTAGCGTCTGGTTGTGTCACTCAAGTGACAACAACTCACCACTGTCCTTTCCAGTCTCCAGGCTTGCTTGTTTTGAAACATGGTAAGAGAATATGCAATGCTACTTCAGCCTTTAAAGGTCTGTGCTGAGTGATCATCACACACTAAATTCAACTCGTAGCATTAGCGTAGCATTCATGCTCCCGTTACATTAAGCTTATGCTAACGGTGAGCGTCCTCTTAAGTTTATGGCGTCCAGGTGGGTCTAATTCATTGAAAATAATGTTGCTTTCTTGCTGAGTGTGTATTATCACCAAGTCAGTCAATGTTCATTCGACATTGTTGGAAAGCTTTATATATTTATTTAATATTGGACTGAAACATGAAGTCCTCGGTGGCAAGGCCCCACGGGTTGATGAGAGCCGCCCGGAGTTCCTAAAGGCTCTGGATGTTGTGGGGCTGTCGTGGCTGACACGCCTCTACAACATCGCGTGGACATCGGGGACAGTGCCTCTGGATTGGTAAACCGCAGTGGTGGTCCCGGATCGGAGGGTGTGTTCCAATTATAGAGGGATCACACTCCTCAGCCTCCCCCGTAAAGTCCATTCAGGGGTGCTGGAGAGGAGGGGCCGTCGGGAAGACGATTCTCGGATTCAGGAGGAGCAGTGTGGTTTTCGTCCCGGCTGTGGAACAGTTGACCAGCTCTACACCCTCAGCAGGGTCCTTAAAGGTGCATGGGAGTTCGCTCAACCAGTCTACATGTGTTTTGTGGATCTGAAGAAGGCGTTCGAACGTGTGCCTCAGGGAGTCCTGTGGGAGGTGCTCCGGGAGTACGGGGTACCGAGCCCCTTGGTAAGGTCTGTTTGGTCCCTGTACAACCAGTGTCAGAGTTTGGGCCGCACTGCCGACAGTAAGTCGAATTCGTTCCCAGTAAGGGTTGGACTCCGCCAAGGCTGTCTTTTGTCACCGATTCTGTTTATAATTTTTATAGACAGCCGAAGCGTTGAGGGGGTCCGGTTTGGTGACTTCAGCATTGCATCTCTGCTTTTTGCAGATGATGCGGTGCTGTTGGCTTCATCAAGCCGTGACCTCCAACTCTTACTGGAGCGGTTCGCAGTCGAGTGTGAAGCGGTTGGGATGAAGATCAGCACCTCCAAATCCGAGACCATGGTCCTCTGTTGGAAAAGGGTGGAGTGCCCTCTCCGGGTCGGGGATTACTTCTTGCCCCAAGTGGAGGAGTTCAGGTATCTAGGGGTCTTGTTCACGAGATTGATAGGCGGATCAGTGCAGCCTTTGCAGTAATGCGGACTATACATTGGTCCATCGTGGTGAAGAAGGAGCTGAGCTGAAAGGCGAAGCTCTCGATTTACCAGTCGATCTACGTTCCTACCTTCACCTATGGTCATGACCTGTGGGTCATGACCGAAATAACAAGATCCCAGATACAAGTAGCCGAAATGAGTTTCCTCCACAGGGTGCCTGGGCTCTCCCTTAGAGATAGGGTGAAAAGCTCGGTCATCCGGGAGTTACTCGGCGTCAAGCCGCTTCTCCTCCGCATTGAGAGGCGCCAGTTGAGGTGGCTCGGGCATCTGGCTCGGGTGCCTCCTGGATGCCTCCCCGGAGAGGTGTTCCGGGCATGTCCCACTGGCGGGAGGCCCCGGGAACGACCCAAGACACGCTGGAGAGACTATGTCTCTCGGTTGGCCTGGGAATACCTTGGGAACCTGCCAGAGGAGCTGGTTGAAGTGGCTGGGCAGGGTTCCCCCTGGGCTTCCCTGTTAAAGCTGCTACCCCCGCGACCCGACCCCGGAGCAAGCGGAAGATGATGGACGGATGGATGGACTGAAACGTTTGAATTTTACAGAAGAAAACATTTTGAGTAAATGTCGACCAAAATTTAACGAAATTAGTTTCATCAGTTTTCATCAACAAAAACAAGGCAAAGACAAACACATTTTGAAATGACTAAAATATTGACTAAGCTTAATAAGTATTACTGTCCAAAAGACTAACACTAAGACAAAAACTAAAAAAACAAACAAACAAAAAAAAAACACGCGAACGCTATGCTAACGCGACAAGTTACATTTAGTGAATGATAATCACTCAGCACAGACCTTTAAAGGCTAAAGCAACATTGCATATTCCCTTTTGGCAAGATAAGAAAACAAATCTTACCATGTTTTTCAAAACAAGCAAGAGAGGACACTGTGTGTGTAGGGAGGGGCAGAGCACGTCACATAAGGGGCACAACCAAACACTGCTACGCTGCATGCTAATTACACGTAAAATAAGGAAATGTCACACATTGTTAACATGACAGAAACTGCAGTGCATTTTTCTCTCGTCAGATGAAAACTGGCATTCATCTCGTTATGCTTTAATCTCCCAAAACGCATTTTCAGCTCGTTATCGTCTCGTCATCGTCATGAAAAAAGTGTTCCTTGACGAAATATTTTCGTAATCGTGTCTTTTTCTGACCTCTTTAACCTTTGACTTCATTCCCTCAATACTTAATCTGGGAGGCCCCATACCGCCATTATGGCAGCCAAAAGTTAAAAGTACAATCGTGTCTATGCACATCCTTGACAATTGAAAAGTTTGTATTAAATGCATTTTGACGTAATGTAGTTTTGATCCGCCTCAGACAGAGCCAAAACTGTGAGAGCTAAAATGTCAGCAATCTGTGTCAAATCCGCAAATATTTATAGTAAATGTATTCTTTGAGGGAGGAACACACGGGACCTAATAGACGGCTTGTCACGACAACAAGCCGCTCTATTTATAGCGCCCGCCACAATTAGAGCGTTGTGTAGCGCGCCATGTGTAATTAGCTCGGCGCTAACGGGAGTCTAGAAGCCTTTTGCTGGCTTTTGTCTGACGTTTTCAAAAGCTTTCCTCGCTCGTCTCCAGAGGGGCGTCGTTCCCAAGAAAAATGTAGGCGTTTTCAATGTACATTCTATTCTATTCTATTCTATTCTATTCTATTCTATTCTATTCTATTCTATTCTATTCTATTCTATTCTATTCTATTCTATTCTATTCTATTCATCTAGACCCAGATAGTGTTATTCAGTTTGTTTGTTTTTTTTAAATGGGATTTCTTCAGCGCACCGTACAGCGCGAACCGTTTTACCGATTCGCACCGTTCGAATATCAAAACGACCGGAATTATCACAGGAGGAAAAAAAAAAAATTCAAACTGTATCTAGTCCTACAATTTCTGACCAAATCACATAATTTGGACATACAAAATTCCGGGACTTTTATATAAACGTTGTATACATAATTTGGAAAAACTGTACGGTTCCTCGGAAATTTGCCAAAAACTTTCCCATTCATTTTTAATGGAATGCAATGTTGGTTCAAATTTCCCGTTCATTTCCAATGGAATTTCCAATAGAATTCACATTGCATTGATGCCATTTACCATGTATGGCGAATTTAATGATGCCAATGTACTTGGATTCCATTGACGCTTATGGATGTCGACGCCATTGACATCCAAATTTCCCATTCATTTTCAATGGCATTTACTTTGTTTAATGCCATTCACCGCCATGTGTGTTGATTCTATTGATACCAATGTACTTGGATTCCATTGACACAAATGTAATTCGATGTCAGTGACGGCCATGGACGTCCAAATATCCCAAAAAAACAAATGTCCTCAAATCAACAGGAAATGACCAGATATCAATAGTACGTGTTCCACAAATGTTCTCAAATGACCTGATTTGACTAGGACACCCCTCCAAATGTTCCTAAACGACCTGATATGAATAGGACATGCCCCCCAAATGTCCCCAAATGACCTGATATGAGCAGGACAAATCCCCCAAATGTCCCCAAATGACCTGATATGACCAGGACACCCCCCCCTAAATGTCCCCAAATCAACAAGAAGTGACCTTATATTGACCCCGAAATGTCCCCAAACATACCTGGGTGGGGCTAAGATCTGTATCTCCACACAGCAAAGACCCAGAGTAATTTCTCCAGAAAATGCAGTTTCTATTCTATTCTATTCTATTCTATTCTATTCTAAAAAAAAAAAAAAAATCTGGTATTTAGCCATGAGAGAGGAACGAAGCGCCTAGCCCTGGAGCCTCCATGCTGGAGGATCTCGTGGCGCTCGAAAACATTCACATTCTTTCACTCTACACGTTCATTCACAGATTGTCTGCACCAGTGTTGTGCATGAACACGTTCATATTTTGGGCGAACTTGAACTGACCGCATCATATTTTAGTCTCATGAACGTAATTGTAGCGGTTGTGAGCGGCGTTCATAACCTCTTTCATTACCATGTACTGGTGTTGTGCAGCAAAGAACATATGCACCTACTGTGGTATACCCTGCTGGTCAAAAGTATTGGCACCCCTGCAATTCTGGCAGAATGTTCAATTTTGCCCAGAAAATGATTGCAATTACAAATGTTTTGGTAGTAATGTCTTCATTTATTTTGCTTGCAATGAAAAAACACAAAAGAGAATGGAGAAAAAAATCATTATCATTTTACACAAAACTCCAAAAATGGGCCAGACGAAAGTATAATTGGCACCCTTTGAAAAATCAATGTGATGCTTCTCTAATTTGTGTAATTAACAGCACCTGTTACTTACCTGTGGCACATAACAGGTGGTGGCAATAACTAAATCACACTTGCCGCCAGTTAAAATGGATTAAAGTTGACTCAACCTCTGTCCTGTGTCCTTGTGTGTACCACATTGAGCATGGAGAAAAGAAAGAAGACCAAAGAACTGTCTGAGGACTTGAGAAGCAAAATTGTGAGGAAGCATGGTCAATCTCAAGGCTACAAGTTCCAGTGCCTACCGTGCGCAGTGTCATCAATAAGTGTGAAGCCCATGGCACTGCGGCTAACCTCTCTAAATGTGGACGGAAAAGAAAAATCGACGAGATTTCAACGAAAGATTGTGCCAATGGTTGATAACGAACCACAACAAACATCCAGACAAGTTCAAGCTTTCCTGCAGTCCAAGGGTACAACAGTGTCAACCCGTACTATCCGTCGCCGTCTGAATGAAAAGGGATTCATTCTATGGTAGGATACCAAGGAAGACCCCGCTTCTGACCCAGAGACATAAAAAAAGCCAGGCTGGAGTTTGCCAAAACTTACCTGAGAAAGCCAAAAACGGTTTGGAGAAATGTTCTCTGGTCAGATAAGACAAAAGTTGAGCTTTTTAGGAAAAGGCATCAACATAGAGTTTACAGGGGAAAAAACGAGGCCTTCAAAGAAAAGAACACAGTCCCTACAGTCAAACATGGCGGCGGTTTCCTAATGTTTGGATTGCCATATGACACAAAATATCATCTGACATAAGCATTCATTAATGCTCATGGCAGTGTCATGTCATAATTATGATGGTCTTATGACAAATAAAGTGTTACTAAATACCATAACTAGAAATTATTGAAACAACTGTAACAGTAACTGAATAAATAATTAGCACAGAACATGAATTTTGATTGTTGTTTACATCTGTAGTCCTGCAATGCATGCTTAGAGGCATGTTGGACAACAGCAGTGTTGACAGCAGGTGGAAGCAGAGGTTGACTGTCTCCCCCAAAGGTGCAGTGATGGCCAAATGAAGCTTCTTGACGCAATGAAGCTTTGCAGCCAATTGTTTCAAAGCTTCATGGTGGTTCATTTGCTCTAATGACTGTTTTATGATGTAGCTGTCAAATAAAGTGTTATCATTTAATATCTTTTGGTCTAAATATCACATAATACAGTGAGTTCAGCTGTGGTTTATAGTCCGGTGCAGTTTATCTATGAATGAATGCCGTTTTTGTGGCAAATTTGGTGGGTGGTGGCTTATAGTCAGGTGCGCCTTATAGTCCGTCATGTTTTCATCCAAACATGCATGGAAACAAACATAATGGGTCACGCCAACGGTGTTACCGCCGTTATTAACGCTTTAACCGACAGCACAAATTTTTACATACTTATACATTTCTGTTGTTCTATTCCATTTATTTTTCTCCCCCCCCCATTCTATTTATTTTATACATGTTAAGCAATCAATACAAATATCAAAATTTTAAATTGTTTCATTTTTTTTTTTTTCTGTCACCCGATCCACAAATTGATTCTTTCATAATCAGCAGTAGAAGCTGCAGTGGTTTCCTCATAGTCCAAAACTCTGCCATCTGCTGGTGGCTATGCATCAGTCAAATCTCGCAAAGCAGCTGAAACTGGGCTCCTCGGCTATTAACGTGTCTGTGGTCAACTTCCCCGTGACCGCCTGACCACGAAGCTTCATGCTTTTTGAGAACAAAAAGCATACATCGTGGTTTTCAACACCACCGCAGTGTTGGCTGACATCTTCTAAAAAAAACCCGAGTCAGCATCTAGGAGACGTTTGATGACATTTCACCACACGCGGCTCTATTGTCCAAAACAACAATAAGTGCTAAATCACATAGAAGCACCACAACAATAGTAATGTGCCTTCCGCGTGTGAGTCTTGTTGTTAAAAAAAAGAAAGAAAAAAGATATACCCTCGTGAAACGTGTTCCGCGTAAATTAGCTTCCGATGGCTGACGCTCGATGTTGCTTTTTGGCTCTTCTTCAAAGGTGACGGCGTATGGCGTGATGCTTCTGGGCCGTTAATCGCTTCCAGAGCGGAGAAGCTCCAGATGACGGCAACTTCAACAGAGCTTTTGGATAGTAGTAGTGTTTAAACATTAAAACGCCAATGACACCAAAATGTATGTTTATTTCATATTTTATGTGTTATTTTATGCTCCTGCATGAAATGGACTGCTTGGATGTGTGTAGAAGTGATCGTTTATTTATTCAAGTTTTGAATCCCGCGTGTTACGTGCCAAAGACGGCTCGCGAAGGGCGTAACATAAAACAAGCCACACAAATATACGAGTGGACACAAATTTATTTACAGAACAATCAAACTCGCAATGAATATATACAGAATGCCGACGAAGCGTGACTTCAGGGTAAGCCCAGGCCAAAACAACAAACAAAAGGAGCTACTCTTAAACCCCACCCGCTAACTAAACCCTGATCATGTAAAAGGAACAAAGAAAAGACAGCGTCTAACCTAACTTCCTACTCTATACAAAACAGGAGAAAACGGGTTGAACAGAAATGGCGACTTACCCTTACTTGCTTCAGTGCTCTTATTTACAGTGGTGAAGAAAAACGATCCAATAACGAATAAACAGAAAAGACCTCACCGAAAAAGCGGGAGTGTATCAAACTAGCGATCAAAATGCAAACGAGCGTGAATGGCGAGCAAACAGCTAGCGAGGAGGAACGCGACAGAATGCTGCCAAATTGCGACCTCTCAGACGTAGACAGCGACAGGTTTAAGAAGCTTGGCGCCTTTTTCCGTGGCCAATCAGCGGCGGTGACGTCGTCGGTCCATCCTGCGTCGATCAGCTGTCATCACAGTGGGAGGGGAAACAGCCAGCTGGTGGAGGCGGCGATCAGCTGACTGGAAGAGTCTCAGAAGTTAACTGTTAAACGGCCAGGGGCCGTCACACGCGACATGAAAATGAGTGACTTCCGGCTCCAGTCTCAGGTTGAGGACGAAAGCGAATGTGACGACACCCCGATCAGCATCTCACAATACAGCATTGCTGTATAGCGTGCAGATGGACTGCAGATTCAGCTGAATTTGCGGGTGAATTCGTTTATTTTTCGCATCATGCCAGCCAAATGTGCTGCAGGCATTTGTTGCTGCACCAGGGAGAGTTGTGTAAGCCTTTTTGGGTTTCAAAAACTTCACCTTTGGAGAATGGCTAAAACAAATCCGAGAACTGTGGGACGTATGAGGAAGTGAGTAAACATTCTATTTTTATATTATGTAAAATACTGGGATCATGGCACACATTATAATACGGAGGTGGCTTGCATATTGTGACTGACAATGCTCCTTGTCCACCGAGAATGCCACTCGGCCGACGACCGGCGGCTTGTCGCACACCCTCCTCGGTCTTTCGCGTGCCCGCCAGGAGAGCACTGTACTTGGCTTATTGCCCTCTTTGTGTGCCCGGTATTCTGTCAAATTTTTCAACCCATCACAAATTGCAGCTTTGTGTTAAAAATGGCCGCGAATACAGCAATTACAAAGTAAACACTACAAATTTTCTTTGAATAAAGGACTATTTACTTACGGTTGATCATGGACAGACATGTAGAAAAGTTCTCTGCAGACTCATCCTGCCATGTTAGCTGCACAACAACTGCACGCCGCTCTCTCACTGTTTACATCTTCGCCGTCTAGTTAAGCATTAATTTACACCATGTTCGTGTTGACCATGTGACAGCTACGCGCTCCTCCGACGTCGACCAGTTTGTCCCGCGGTCATTCTCCAGCTGCTTCCCAGGCAAACGAACTCTCCTGCCCGCAGCAGGGGAACGACGAGCTGTAACTTGCTCGCCACCGGGCGGGTTGCCAATCAGCGAAGACAATCTACAACCCCACCGCCATGATCCGGGTAGTTTTGTGAGATTTTTCGCTTCGAAAGGCGAGAATAAGACTTTGAAATATCACTCGGTTCGGGTTAGCATGCCGGCTAGCTGTCATGCCTCCTAGTTAGGGCCCGAGCACTAGGCGTGCGAAGGCCCTATTGTTTTGCAAAGGATTTTTTTTTTTTTTTTTTTTTCAGGGCAAATGAAAACGGCCAATTTGGAGGCCTGAACATGCACAAAAAGTCACCAAAATTTGCACATACGTGCGGAAAATATTAAATTTCGATAATTTTGCAACGTTGAAAAAAAATGTAACAAAATGGCTCAGTGGCGCCACCTTGAAATTTTAAAATTGGCCTATAACATTAGGGTCTGTTAACGTAGAGCAATGAAATTTGGGGAGTCTATACCTTGTCCAAAACCGCTCCAAAAAAGCATTTACACCCATATTCGAAACCCAACAGGAAATCGGTTATTTTGGATCGAATATGAAATTTTTATCGATTTACAGGGTGCACATTTGAGGCCTTTTCGCCGAGGGGGTTTGTTGGATCATCTTCAAAATTGGTAAGACTATTTAGGAGACATATGAGGTCTTAAGTTTTTAAAATGGTGCGTTTTCATTCACGGGTCTGACCTGGGCGTAGTGCCAAAGTTGGCCATTTTTTCGGCAAAATGACAAATTCAGTAAATGACTAATAGTTCCTTCACACAACGTTCAATCTTTTTCATATCTGGCATGTATGTGCGACATCCCACCCTTAACACGAGTGCATTGAAATATTACCCATTAGGCCTAGCGCCCCCTAGTGAGAACAGGAAATGCCTTTTTTTACGAGACAGGTTCCTCCTCCAAGGAAAAAAAATCTGTTGAACTCAAACCTGCATCAGGGGAGCCTTAAGACCTGTGTTCAGGTGCCTGATGAAAATTTTGAGGTTTCGTTGAAGCTGAGGGGTCTAAACAGGAAAGTGAAAATGACCGTCAACAATTTGTCTCGCAAAAGACTTTGAACAGTCATAACTCGGCAGATATACAACATATCTGCGCCAAACTTCCCGTGCTTGTTGAGAGTCATACTCTGAAGGGTCTGGTAGGGGTCATTTGCATCAACTCTACAGTGCCAACTAGTGGCGACAGAAAGGAGTTCTAAAAAAGGCCTTTTCTATTGGGTTTTTTCAACGTAGAGCAATGAAATTTGGGGAGTCCATACCTTATGCAAAACTGCTCCAAAAAGTCTTTGCACCCATTTTCCAAATCCAACAGAAAATTGGTTATTTTGGATGGAATGTGAATTTTTTATCCATTTGTAGTAAAGTATACATTTGGAGGCCTGAACATGCACGAAAACTCACCAAATTTTGCACATACATGCGGCTTTGCGTGGATTTCGATAATCTTGTGGCGTTACAAAAAAATGTAACAAAATGGCTCAGTGGCGCCCTCTTGAATTTTTCAAAAAGGCGTTTCCTATTAGGTTTTTTAAACGTAGAGTTATGAAATTTGGGAAGTCGATACCTTGTGCAAAACTGCTCCAAAAAGTCTCTTGAACCCATATTCCAAACCCAACAGGAAATCGGGTATTTTGGATCAAATGTGAAATTATTATCAATTAACAGGGTGCACATTTGAGACCTTGTCACAGAGGAAATAAGTTGGATCATCTTCAAAATTGGTTAGACTATTCAGGAGACATAGGAGATCTAAAATTTTCAAAATGGTGCGTTTTCATTCATGGGTCTGACCTGGGCGTGGTGCCAAAGTCAGCCATTTTTTCGGCAAAATGACAAATTCAGTAAATGACTAATAGCTCCTTGAAACAATGTTCAATCTTTTTCATATCTGGCATGTATGTGCGGGATCCCACCCTTAACAAGAGTGCATTGAAATATTACCCATTAGGCCTAGCGCCACCTAGTGGGAACAGGAAATGCCTTTTTTCACGAAACAGGCTCCTCCTCCAAGGAAAAAAAATCTATTCACCTCAAACCTGCAAGAGGGGAGCCTTAAGACATGTGTTCAGGTGCCTGATGAAAAATACTGAGGTTTGGGTGAAGCAGAACGGTCCAACAGGAGAAGTAAAAATGACTGAACCCATTTCGTCTCACCAAAAGTTTTGAACAGTCATAACTTCTACAACACATCTCCGCCAAACATCTCGTGCTTGTTGAGTCATACTCTGAAGGGTCCTGTAGGGGTCATTTGCATCAACCCTACAGCGCAAACTAGTGGCAATAGAAAGTCACTAATTTTTTCTAATATATGTCCAGTTCTTTTCAGGTTGGTCATTGTAATTTCAAGACCTTTTGTAATACTTATTTCACGGCCCATATCCACATGTCTCTGTCTGTTGCCGTGATGACCCTTTGTTCGCCATTAAAAGGAAATATTTTTTTTCAGAGACTCAGGCAGCTTATAGAGCCACAGAATTTGGCACACTTGGTCGAATTGGCCCAGTTAGAAGATTCATTTTGGTTTTGAATAAGGGCTTGGCTGCACAGCTCAGTAGCGCCTCCTTTTTTTGTAGTACTCTTTCCAATAGGGGTTTTTATCTATTAGGTGTGTGAATTTAAAGAGCCGACTTTCGAGCATGTTATGTTCTAAAGAGGTGATTAGAGAGGACGATCTGCCACCACCCTGACCTGCACACTGTCCGAGTTGCGTGACGTCCGAGTTGTGCAAGATTGCGAGGGCCTTTTCAGTCCTGCTTGCAGGCCTAGTTTGTTTATGCTCTCCGAAAGCTGGGGCAGGGAAATGACAAAACTAACTCCGGTGGCATGAAGGTGCAAGAATTCGACAGTTTTGACCATTATGGAGTAATAATGTTCCTACATCATCCTCCTGTTGGGGACACTAGAGCGCTATAATGACAGGCAGGGGCTAAATAGCATATTCAAAGGCTAATTTCTCGTCATCTGCTTTGCCAAATTGTTGTATATAGTTGAATTGTCTCAAAATATGATTCTAATTCACATAATAATGCTATTTAAGACTTTTTTTTATCCTGTCATAGGCACTTTAAGTCAGTCAACAAAGACGGTGGCTTTTGCCAACAGCGTTGTCGTATCTTGTATCCCAGAAATGTCCAAAACAAGCGAGATTCATGACGCCTGACAGTCCAGGGTTTGGCACACGTGTGCCATTCAGGGCGAAACCGCGTTCAGTTTATGTTCTTGCCATACGCAGAGATAAAGGGGTGGCACCGTGGTGGCCAAAAAATGTCATTGCTTGTAATTGACTTTCCTATAAATTAATTTAACGGCAAGTTAAGAATTTTGACATAAGGTTTAATATTCGAGTTAGCAGGGGTTTAGTCGGTGGAGTTGGTTTCAACAAATTCTGTGCAGTTTGTTAGTTATTTGTTAGTTTCAGGGCTCCTGAGTGGCTAAGCTAGCGCGAGTCAATGTTGCTTGCTTTGCACGCCAATAAAAAGTAACGTACGCACGCACGAGAATCACCGATGATCCATGCAATCAGTAGTGTTGGCTATGTTTTCAGGATAAAGTTATTAAAGGGATCCTCTAACTTTAAGACAAGTAATTCGTAAAACATAAATGTTAGTATGAGTTATAATAATTTGATATTAAAACCCCTCTTAATGTTTTTGTTTGTCGCAGTGGGTGACGTCACCGGGCCCGTTGCCGAAATTCCAGCGTGTCACTCGTTAGCTTTCCCAACATGCCGTCAGTTCTACCCTTCCTATTTGAACCAGATCTGAAAAGTGAGGAGCAGGACAGCACTGTAGGTCGTTCACAAGACGAGCTTCAGGGAAAAATGCGTGCAGCAAATACCTGATAAGACAAAAGTTGGGCATAGACTCAATGACAACAGAATGAGAGAGTGTATGCTGTTGGGAACTCCGGTTGGGTGCGAGAGTGTATGCTGTTTGGAACTCCGGTTTTATTAGCAGATATTCAAGGTAAGCATATTGCGTTTTCAAACTTATCCCAATATAATTATGTAGATTGTTAGCATCCAGAGCTGTCGTGTGCTTTAAATACAGTACAGGCCAAAGAGCACACCTTGTGTAATCCATGTCTTGTACATTGTAACGTGTGGTAGGTAGGATACGTGTATAAAAGTACCAAAAAGGGGAGAAGCTTCCACCTATGCAAATTTTATTCACAAAGAATAATATTTCCACCTTGACCACTCTTCACTCCTGAGCTCAGCAGTACGCAAACACGCGTTCCCTGACGAACTCCAACATTGTTGAAAAGTCCATGTCAGAGTCACTGTCGTTACTGTAGCGTGCCATAGTGCTTTGATTATTTGGTATGATTTGGGGAAAACTCTCACGAAGAATAGTCAACAAAAAAAATTAGCAATAGTAATCCAAATCCGCGTTTTTTTACTCACTCGAAGATCCAGGAATTAGACTGATCCCATGGCAATGTTGCAGCCGTGATCAGGCCGTCGATTCCACAAAATAGACTGATCCGAAAAGCCGCTGTGGGACCGACGAATAAAAAAAATATAGACAGATCTGAAACCAATATTGCAGACGCGGTGGGACCGTCGGATCCAGAAAATAGACGGATCCCTTACTTGACTGAGGATCCACCAGTTGTAACGCATGGTGGGTAGGATACATGCATACAAGGACCAAAAAGGGGGAGAAGCTTCCACTTATGCACATTTATTCACTAAAAATAATAATTCCACCTTGACCGCTCACTTCACTCCCCTTGTTTCCATTTGACTGGAAATTGCATCCAAAAGCAGCACATCGTGGCATTTTACTTCGCGAGTTTAGGCAGCAATAAGCAATTGTTGAACATGCTACACATTTGGAAGAGAGATTTGCAAGAGACAATATGCAATGTTGCTTTAGCCTTTAAAGGTCTGCTGAGTGATCATCAGGTGCTACATGTAATCCTAGCGCATAGACTCCACCATCAGATGACAAGACAGCTCCCACAGACATTGCGACAAGCCTTCCCGTAGGGGGCCGGACTCAGGCATAAGTTGAGTTTGCTATCACTGTAATAAACTCAAACACACGCTGCGCTGTAACGCCGGATTTAAGTGGAAATCGGACAAAGATTTTACTGCATGCAAGCAGGCAGGAGTGTCTCAAGAGTGATTTGGTCGAGGATTCAAGGTAAATATTATATTTTCTGCGTCATGCATGCACTTTGAAACGTTGTGAATACAATGACATGAAAGGAAAAAATTAGCCAAACTTTAGCTTGAAATATTTACGTAAAATGAATGATAACTGCCCAGTTTTTTGCTTTAAACCAAGAGTCTCGAGTGTTTTACGTTTATATCTATCGAAAATTCCGCAATTTAAGCATTTATTGACAAGAAATTTCAACTTACAAAGTGCTTTGTTTCGTGACGGCCGCCATGTTGGCTTACACAATACCGTAACTTTTGCTTGAAATATTTACGTAAAATGAACGATAACAGCCCGTTTTTGGCTTTTAACCAAGAATCTAGACTGCTTAATGTTCATATCTGTAGAAATACTGCGGTTTAAGAATGTATTCTTTAGAATTTTTAACTTAAAATGCTCTTTGTTTTGTGATGGCTGCCGTGTTGGATTACACAATACCGTAACTTTTGCTTGAAATATTTATGTAAAATAAACAATAACTGCACATTTTTTGCTTGTAACTAAGAATCAAGACTATTTTACGTTTATATGTGTTAAAATTCTGCGATTTAAGCATTTATTTACAAGAGTTATAATAAGCTCTTTGTTTTGTGACAGTCGCCGCCATGTTGGATTTCACAATACTGTAACTTTTGCTTGAAATATTTACTTAAGATGAATGATAACTGCCTGTTTTTTCTGCTTTTAACCAAGAATCTAGACTGTTCTGCATTCAGATCTATAGAAATTCGGCAATTTAAGCATTTATTTACAAGAACTTTCAACTTAAAAAGCTGTTTGTTTTGTGACGGTTGCCATGTTGGATTTTATAGCTTTACAAAATAGCGGAATTCAACCTGAATGAGTTGTGATTGTATATAGAAAGATGCAAAATTTTGCTTTTGTTGAGTAAAATTAAGATGATTCTGCATGATTTCCTCAAGTATTAAGTTTCTGATGTGAAAATTGAGTGATTTATTAGCTGTTGAAAACTTTAACTAAATTTTAAAATATATATATAAATTGCTATTTTAGGCAAAAACTTGATATGATATGGTAAATATTGCTATTGATCCTGAAACTATAGGTGATTATTTCTGCATTTGGTGATTTGTGTGCATTTAGCGTAACATTTGAGAATTTTATAGCCATTTTGAGTTTTGTTATAGGCTACTTGAATAAAAAAATAATTAATCTGGATTATATGTAGTATGCTCAAAACTGTTAGCTCCTTTAAATCAAGGCTAAAAACGCTTTTGTTTAGCACTGTATATCCTTAACTGTCTACATATTTCAATTTATTTGCTTTTTATTCCTCTTGTGGTTATCTCCATTGCTGAATTCAGTTATTAGCAGTAGTAGTAGTATTTATTTTCTATTTATTTATTTTAATTTTTTTAATGCTATTCGTGATTAAATGTGATTTTTATGTATTATTTTATTTCCTATTTCGATTGTCTTTGTTTTTACGTTCTATTGATTTTAATGTGATTTTTAGGATCTTCATGTGATGTAAAGCACTTTGAATTGCCTTGTATTGAATTGTGCTATATTAAATAAATTTGCCTTGCCTATTAGGTAACAACTTTGAATTTTTTTTGTGTCGCTGAGACTCATATATTCCTAGCGGAGGTGCCTGTTTAGGTCACTAGCGGCATTGGTTTTGAAAATATTTGAATTTGAAGTTTTTGAAAATAGGCCCCCTACAGATTAATTGATAGTGAAATCTATGCCTAGCGTTAGCATAGCGTTCGCGTTAGCATTGGCTTCAGAACGGCGAGCGTCTGCTTTAAAACACCGGCCAGTCTAAAGCAGAGCCACTTGGCTTTTCATTTCAGTCAGTCTAGAGGATGTTAAATGCTCTGATGTTTTTTTTTTATATATATATATATATATATATATATACTGTTCGTGGCTTGTAGGTAGGTTTAACTAAAAATAATGCACTGCTTTTCCGGCTGAGTGTGTAGTATCATCACAATGTTGGAATTTCCTTGTAGACACTACAATATGTGCTCATCTGTCTATGTTCATTCGAAATTGTTGGAAACCTTTATTTTACAGACGAAAACATTTTGAGTAACTCTTGACTAAAACTAGACGAAATTTGTACGAGATTTCGTCGACTAAAACTAGACAAAGACAATAACCTTTTGAAGTAACTAAAATATAAGACTAAAAAGTATTTTCGTCCTAAAGGCTAAGGCAAAAATTAAAAGGGCTGCCAAAAACAACACCGCAGGCCTGAAACCATTTTGGGAAAGCAGCATGAAAATTGGTAGATATTTCTATCATGAAGAGAGCTACAAAAAAAGTATCGAGAAGCCATACTTGGAAAGATACAGGATGTATTGTGTTGAAGCGGATCGTGTTAAGGTCCAAGAAAACGAGTGCTTGACTGGGCAGATTGGAGCGGCCATGTGTGGAGACAGTTGGTCTCTCGGTGCGCCGCCCACCCCCGTCCGGCCCCTCTACCCTGCGGCCTGGCGGCTCAGCGGGATCCGGAACGCCGAGAAAAGGTCACGCCCGATTGGACGATGCTCGGACGCAGAGCCGCGCCCCTCGGAAGCGGGGCTAATCTGTAATTGGCAGAGTGGGAGGGAGAAGTAGTTGATGGTTGCGCTGGAAACCGCTATCACATGCAGACAGACAACAAAACAGAAAATCTCCAATGTAATTGTCTGTTGACAAACAGAAGTACATGGCAAAGGTAACACACTGGCTGCCAATCAATTTGGACGTGGGGGTTGCCGGAAGCAAGTTTTTAGTGAGGTGAAAGTTTTTCTCCTAAAAAGGGTTTTTAAAATGTATTTGTGTGATTGAAAAAAAGTCATGCATTTATATCCTTGTTTGCCAATGACAACGATACACATCCAATTCTTTTAAACTAGTAGAACTGGCTGAGAATGCTTACGTTTCATTGCCATATATTTTTTTAACAACGGAAACGTAGTTCAAAAAATTGCAGGGTCCAATCCGGTCTGCGAGGTTATTTTTTCTGACAGGCATCTTGTAGTATCACAGTACCACCTGCTTTTATTTTGACATAGGTGCTGTGAAACTCAACTCTAAAATGCCTCAAAACCTAGAGGAAGTGACCCAGAAAATGCTCAAATCAACAGGAAGAGCCAAAATCAAGAGCAGACTGGAATACGGGGATACCGGGTTGTTTTTGTTACGATCCGGGAATGCGGAAAACAAGATCAGACCCCAAAGCAGACAACAAAGGAGGTGTTCAACAGTTTATTGAAAACAACCAAAACATGCGATCGCGAAATGGATAACAAAAAGGGCCGTGACAACAGGTCGATTGGGATCACAAAAACTAACCCGAGAGCAAACTAAGGTTGTGGGCAAATAAGCCAACAAGGTAACAAAAACAAACTAACACAAAACTACTCAAATACCTGCACAAGGTAGAAGATCCAAACGAGAGTGGCAGAATAAAAAAAACCAAGGTAGTGGCAAAACTAGCTATATACGATTAAGAGTAGGGCTGTCCCAAACGACTACTTTTCTCCCGATTAGTCAGCCGACTATTTTTACGATTAGTCGACTAATCTAATATATATATATTTACTACTTTAATAATGAAATTTTTCTTCAAGCTTATTAATTCCCCCCAAAAATTTGGAACACCTAAATTCTTTATTAACGTATAAATATATAACATAAATACCAACAATAAATCGCAAACAATGAGGTTAAATGCAGCTGGCATTAACTAGTGCAAAAAAAAACGGAAACACTGTGACCACCTCTTTAACAGGAGTCAAAACAATTCTTACTCTTTTTGTGGTATGTCATTGTCTATATTGTTTTAAATGTTAAAATGAATTGCAATGTCCCGGACAACCATTTTCAGAATACTTTGTGTGAGTTCAGAATGCTTTTTCTGGTGTGCATTCCGCATTTTGGGGGGATGGAAAAAACTGTTCAACTTTTGTTTGTTTTAACCTGAAAATAGATAAAGTAGAGGACACACTGAAATATTACCACAATTATTTTGAATGAAAGGCACACATACTCACAGTAACAAAAATTAAATATATAGTATTAATTTTATAGTATACTACTGTATGTGTATATACACATTAATGCTTTATAATATTATGTAACTAACATTAGTGCAGTCATGGATTACAGTAAGCAGGCCAGTGCTGTTTCCATATATATTTTTATTATATTATGTATATACAGGATGTATGTATATATTTTCCCCTAGTGGGAGCTTTCATGATCCTAATAAATTTAATAATTTTTTTTTTTTTTAATTATACAATTATATATTAATCATTGTATTAAATAAAAATGCACATTGATACAACGCACATAAAGGCAACTTCCATTACAAAAAAAATCGTTAGAAAGTTGTATGGACTTACAATCCGCTGGCTTGTTGTTTCTTGTTGTCTTCGAAAATTACACTTGGGTGACGGCGCTTCAAGTGTTCGTTCATAGCCGACGTGCTACCGTGGTATGCGAGCTTAGCTTAGCAAAGAGTACACAAAGTGGCACCCTCCGTATTTTCCTTGAAATAATTCCAGGCTCTGGCTATTCTGGTCTGCTTCTTTGGCTTGATGCCGCTTTCACGTGTTACCAATTCTGCCCTTTTTGGTAATTGGCGGTGTTTTCAACTCCTCGCCGTATTAAGGAGTGAACGGGCGATTCACGTGGCTCGTTGTCGTCGGTTAGTCCGGGTTCGTCCGATTTCCTCCTCAGGAAGGCGGTGGCGTGCATAAAAATACCGAGAGGCGTCAGATGGCTCTTTATGGATACTTTTATTGACCAAAACAAAAACGTGGGGGATGCAGCCACTCAACTCGGCGCTAACCGCGCACTTTTACAACTCACTGATCTCGCTCCCTCACTTTCTTCCTCTTTGCTCAATCTGACAACGCCGGTCACATTTAAATAACAGCAGCCCCCTTCAGGGTGCCAGTAACAACCGCTTGTATCGCGAGCGCCCACCATTCTAAACTTTATCCGCATGTTATTTTTTTAAACCCGTCATTACCCGTCGACGGTATGTTTTGCCCGTCGACGCATTTACATCATCGATGACGTCGACAACGTCGACTAGTCGGGACAGCTCTAATTAAGAGGCTCGAGAGTACAAAAATCATCAGATGCCGACCAGCAAGACAATATCTCGGCAACCCTTCCTTGGGTTGCCAGCGTTTAAATACGCCACAGATGATACTGGATGCATCTGCGGCCCGGGAACACCTCCAAAACTCTGTAATGAGAATACCAAGCAGCCGAATGTAATCGTTTTAGTAGATGGTAGGTTACAGTTCTCATTTTTGTGGCACTGTAAATCCAAAAATCTGAATAAATGCTGGCCAAGGTTGGTGAATATTAGTAGTGGACCTCTCTGTCTACTTTCATACTCAAAACTAGGCATTTTTGCTGTACTAATATTTAGAAAAATGAATTAACCTGCATTAACTACCTGTATAGTTTGACAACGTTCCAGTTCTCATTGTTGTGGTACTGCATTTCTCATTTTTGTGGTACTCTAAATCCAAAATTCTGAATAAATACTGGCCAAGGTTGGTAAATATTACTAGGGGACCTCTCTGACTATTCCCATAGTCAAAACTATAGATTTTTTACTGTTCCAATATTTAGAAAATTTGAATTAACATTCCTACATGTGTACATCACAATTCTCTAATGGGTTACTCATCAGGGTTTCCCCTACATATTAAAGATTGTGGGGTACTGCCACCCCAAAATTAAAAGCCGCCACGCATTGCAAAAAAAAAAAAACATCTTAAGGCAGTTTCAAACTAGCGGCAGCCTAGTGTGAAGGGTTCAGCAGTAATCCATTCATTGTGTATTCTGAATTTTACTTTTCAGCAAAAGTGAGCGGTGGACGGCAAGTTTGAATGAATTTGCACCGAGAGTCGGGGCCCAAATTAGAGCCTAGCTCTATTTTCAGAGCGCCACCACGCTTTTGTCGACAATGCATCCAATAGCAGAGGGGCAGACGTACTTATATCTGTGCTATCAGGCTGTTTCGCAGGACGGATATACGCAACCAAGGCTGACGAAACCTTGATGAATGCCTTTTTTTTTTTTCCGCGAGCTCTGGGACACTCAAAAAATGACTCTCATACTACTCCTTGCTAAGCTAAATGCTGCCTCGATGTGGGTTTGTGTGGAAATGTAGTTCACGAACAACAAAAATAAAACTCTTCACCTTCTCACCAAAACTCGTAAAACTTTACAAGGCTATTATAAGTCCCCCCTACTCATTGAAATAGGAAAAGTCACTGTTTTCTTGCGCCACAATGAAAGATAAGCGCATTAGTGCTTGGGACTATAGTAAATATGCTTGCCGCTTTTCACATCCTGACAGCATCTATGTCAGGCTACGTGGCTCCTCCCATTTTGCGCTTGCTGTGGACCGCTCTTCACATTGGGCTGACGCTAGTGTGAAAAGGCCTTTGAGATTTAAAGATACATTGTAATTCATAATTTGTATAATTTAACAATACGTTTAAATGAATACCAGTATACTGTATATAGCTCATTATTTACGCACTATTTGTCAGAAGTCGTCTGAAATAGCTCGTCAAATACAAATTATTCGGTAACACTTTATAATAACTATCCGTTTTACTAGTCAATAGATCATTAGAAAACTGTTAATAAATGATTTATTGTTGATTTGTGAAGTATTTGTCAACAGTTTGTTAAGCATTTACAAGGTGTTCCAAGATGGTTGACCCTATTCTAAATGCCCATGCTAGTTGATGGATCTTAATAAAACTATATACACTTTGCATATACACAGTTTTATTGGTTAAATATACAAAGAAAAGTACAAATATTTGTTGGTTCTATGGCAGATTTTCATAAATGTGCAACATGAGCGCTGCCTGCAAAATGCCTTATCAAATGCCTTTTCTTTTGAAGTGAACGGCTTTTCTTACCTGAAAAGATAGAAATTCCAAACGTTACACATAAAAAGTTGAAACGTTTCTACACAAACTGTTTCAGGTTAAGAACACCCTGTAAAGGCTTAACAAACTGTTAACAAATACTTCACAAATCAACAAGAAATCATTTATCAACAGTTTACGAATGATCTATTAACTAGTAAAACAGATAGTTATTATAAAGTGTTACCAATTATTCCTTTACATGCTTTATTTTGAAAATCACATCGGTTCTCCTACTGCTCGCTTGTGCCTGACTACGTTGGCACGGATTTGGAAATCAGGAGAAAAATCTACCTAAAGGTGTTTCAAGTTAATGAATGTAATTCTGGTTTAAGCCTGTTAAAACGACCTGAATATTGACATTGGCATAACGTTTAAGTTCTGTATGGCGTGTGTTTGACCTAAATCGTCACGTCCAGTTGTTTGTTGCTGATGTCGCTCGTTGTAATTTCAGTTATGTATTTTGAAGTATTTTGAAAAGTTGTCAACGCACGAGGGTCCATATGCGGAGTTTGAATTTTGGGCCGGGGGGGCACAACATGTTGATGACCCCGAAACGCAGTGTCAGGAATAAAAATTGTATCCCCTTGAAGGAGCTACTGCACTGCACTGATTTGCTTGATTTCCGTGTTTTGGTGATGTAGTTATCTACAAGGTTTTAAAACATAGCCCATCCATTTTTTTGTTGTATAACTTAACTTAAGAACTAACGTAAAAAAAACCCGTTGTACTCTTTTACTCGTAGGATGACCTGTAACTGTTATTACTGTAATTCAAGCCCTGTATGGAGTTTCTCCAGTTTAATACACTAAACATCGATGTCCAAAATATATAACTGTAGTTCTTTTCTGATTTCAATTAATTGTTCAAGTGTTTAAGTTGACATAATTCATAACTGTGTGTGTGCGCTCCCATGGCCAGGGGATACAATTTTTGACGGGGTTACTACAACTACTACAACGGCGTCGTCCATTGAATATGGTACGCCTGGTGGTGGCTCTGTTGTACAATTAGAGTCTTTAGAGTGGTAAATTGAAACTTTGCTCAGCGTTCCATCACCAATAACAGGCGACTGCATGCCGGATCCGGCCTCAGCTCGCCAGATCCGCTTAGCAATCACACCCGCTAAACGTCAGTTCGCCAGATGCGGCCCAGATCAGCACTACCACAGTCCATGTGATAGGGTCACGCACTGCTCCGGGGCGGACCATGCAGACCGGACGTGCTTAAACTCCCGCTTAACGTCAGTGCGCCAGATGCGGCACTATGACAGTTTTGCCTTAATTGTCGTCTTGATTGCACGGATGGGTGAGCCTTGGACCAGGTGCAGCTGATCATCGTCAACAGCTTACTTAAACCGGTCCTTGGCCTCACATCATCGCCAGATCAACAACTCACCCACAGGTGTGTGACTTTCAGCTAACAAAGAATCTTGTAATCATGATCTTTAATGTTGAATTGCTTGTTCCAATTAAAAATATTTTGTGAAAAAAACAATGTTATGTTGTTGTATATTGCATTAATATGTTAGCATTAATAAATGGCATGAAAAAGAAGTGTCATTATTGCTTTGAATAGACAAATTTAGTTTGCAATATTAACACGTGACAGTATGATATATTGAACAAAATGGACTCCAAATTTAATACTGAAAACGGTTCTGATATAAACATGTGTGCCATATCCGGGCCATACATTAATGTCGTGTCTGCTACTGTGGACCAGTTCTGGCCCAAAACTGGTTGCTGATCCGGCAAGTGACTCCTTACTGAGTTTGGGCCATTGTTCAAAAAGACACTGGGGCGGATCAGTTTTACGAAGTTGGGCCGAAATTTGCGGTTCATCGGGCCCATGTCCGCTCCATTTATATTTTGCCATCTGGGATGGTCCACATTTTCAATCCTTGGTTATTGTTCTGTAGTTGTTGTCGCTTTTGAAAGCTTAGGTTTGAAAAAAGTACGTATATCCATCGTGCCTCTTCGGTCCTTAGATGGTTTTGACTATGCAAGGAAAATGACGGTCTAAGGTGCTAGTCACATTATCTTTCGAAAAATAATTAGAAAAATATCTTTTTGTGTTCATTTCATTCATTTTTGTTGTTTTGTTTCTTTACAAAACTTTTATTGACAATATTTTACCGGAAAACTCTTGATTTTAAAATCATATATAGGAAAGTCAATTACGTGCAATTACACTTTTTTTTACACTGTTCCCCTGGCCCCCCTTTAAACTCGACGTATGCTGCCCCCCCCCCCCCCCCCCGCCCCCCACTCCCCTCTGGCCAATATGTACAAGAGGTAATCCCGGGATGCCCCAAAATGGACAGGAGGTGATCCATAGATACATTAAAATCATAAAGAATTGACCAAAAATGAACTCTTTGGCTTATATTGACAACAAAAGATGTCCAATTAACTTAACCTGAGAGGAATAGCCGTGAATGCTCATATTTGAGTGCCACTGCGCTGCTAAATGTCCAATCCAATTTGACTGGGAGGAGCGAATAAATAAATGTTTATTCGCTCCTCCCAGTCAAAATGGATTAGACGTCTAGCGCCGTCAATGGCAGTCAGTGAGTTCATTTATTTGACCAAAAATATACTGGTCTGGCCCACAAGACATGTAATCGCCATGAATGTGGCCCGTGAACCAAAATGAGTTTGACACCCCTGCTGTATATATGGGATTAGTTTTCTTTCTTTTTGCGGTTTAGGAGTACTTGGTCAAGACGTGCAAATCAACACGAGCTTATGGTGCCTTTGGAAAAACCACAAACTCCAACCGAGGCGCAGCATTGGTATTCTCTCCGGGCCGCGGCTGGCCAATATCCGCTAATGGCGCGAGGGAAGTGATGAATAATATATAGGCATCATTTTTCAAGCATGCCGACACGCACGCGAACTCGCCATCGATCACAAAAAAAGCCAGAGATAAAACTCCGGAGTCTGAGCACCGGAAGTGCCATTAGTGTATTTGTGTCGACGCTAAGTGCTGGGCTGCTTCCTGTTTTTATTTTTTCTAAAACTATACTAAAATTCATCGTTGGAAAACCTGTCAGTTCCATCTTTTTATACCCAGGTCAGGAATTTCTATCACTGATGAGTCTTGTGGTCAAATGTTTTGTTGATGTGAAGGGAGGAGCTTCAATCCATTACTCACTAATACTAATATACTCAATATGGATACTCAAAAAAAAAAAAAAAATACTCAATACCAATTGTGATACTACAATTAAAAAAATATACCAGTCATGTGAAAAAATTAGGACACCCTATGGAGGCCTGTGTTTTCTAACATATTTGGTCATATGGATGTTTAATATCAATTTTAAGAATCTTGAGAGATTCAAGTAATAGAACTAAACAAAACTGAACACGTATTTTTTATAACTTTCTGTAAAACGCAATTTTAAATAAATGCAATTTCTGTTCAGGAATAAATTTGGACACCCCCACATTCAATCCCACTTAAAATGGCTAAAATCACACACAAGTGTATCGCATCAGGTGCACATAGTTAGAACATCATTACCCAGTGTTTTGAAGGAGGCTTGCCTTATTTAAAGCTCACATTTAGTTTGGTGTGCCACTGACTGTTGAAGTGAGAGAAAACACCATGGTGAGTTCAAAGGAGCTGTCTGAGGCCTTCAGAAAGAAGATTGTAGACGCTCATGAGTCTGGTAAGGGATTTCAAAAGATCTCAAAAGAATATAAAATCAGTCATTCCACTGTCCGGAAAATAGTCAACAAGTGGAGGACATTCAAAACAACTGACAACATGCCCAGGTCTGGCTGTCCAAGCAAGTTCACCCCGAGAGCAGACCGCAAGATGCTTAAATAAGTCTCCAAAAACCCTAAAACGCCATCAAGGGACCTACAGCAGGCTCTTGCTACTGTTGATGTAACTTGCTCTCCATGAAGAAATTGAAGGCCAGACTGAAGTTTGCCAGAGTGAATGCAGACAAAGACCAGGTCTTCTGGAATAATGTTAATTGAACAGATGAATCTAAAATTGAATTATTTGGACACCAGAACAAGGGACATGTTTGTCATAAACCCAATACAGTATTCCAGGAAAAGAACCTCATACCATGTGTGAAGCATGGAGGTGAAAGTGTCATGGTTTGGGGATGCTTTGCTGCAGCAAAGGCCAGCTCACCATTATAGAATCCACCATGAATTCTATCATCAGAGGGTCAGAGGGTGCTTGTGGAACATGTGAGATCTGTGAAAAAATTAAAGCTGAAGTGAAACTCGGCCATGCAACATGACAATGACCCAAAACATACCAGTAAATCCACCAAAAAATGAAGAGTCCTGGAAAGTCCAGATCTTAATCCCATTGAGATGCTGTGGGGTGACTTGAAACACACTGTACATGTAAGAAATCCCTCAAACATCTCACAGCTGAAAGTATTCTGCGTTGAGGAGTGGGGCAAACCTTCTTCAGACCGATGTCAAAGACTGGTAGATGACTACAAAAAGCTTCTCACTTAATTTATTTCAGCCAAAGGGGGTAACTCTAGCTCTTAGGTGGTAGGGTGTCTTAACTTTTACCTCAATTAGAATATGCATTTTTTTTTAATGTATTTGGTTTAATGAGTAAAACAATGTTCGTTTTTGTTGTTTACCTGCACTTAAATCAATTTCTTTTCCAGAGACAAAGAAAAACATGATCGGAGATTGATATGTGAACATTTCTTAATAAAGAACTGAATATTTAATGGGGTATCCTAATTTTTTTCACATTACTATATATACAGTATATTAACTCTTTCAGTGTTTCTTCACTGGTGGCTATTATTTTGAACCCCCCCAAAAATTCCTCCTCAAATTGTCTAAAATTAACAGGAAGTGACAAAAAATGTAGAGGAAGTGAGCTAGGAATGCCTCAAAATCATCAGAAGGTTTCCCAAAATCAACAAAATTTCACCTGAAATAATCTGGTATTGATGCAAAATGCCCCAAAATCAACAAGAAATGATCCAAAATGGACAGAAGGTGTCCCCAGGATGACTCAAAATGTGCCGGAGCTTACCTGAAAGTACTGTTAAATTAACAAAGAAGTTACCCAAAGTTAACTCCTTGCATGCCATTTAAACTGGCTATGAATGCTCATCTTTCGGTGTGATTAACAATGCTAGATGTTCAATCCATTTGGACTAGGACAGGTACGGGGAATTGGTTCATTTACCCGTCCCAGTCCAAATGGATTGGACGACTAGCGCTGTCAATGGCAGCCATTGAGTTAATAAGGAAAATGCAAAAATAGCCTGCATTGCGATAAAGAATAGCGCAGAATCAAATTGACTCTATTCTATTCTATCTCGATTTCTGTAAATATGAAAAATAGATACTGTAGCTGAAAATATGCTTAACACACTTATGTTAAGCAACAAAAAAAATTGTATATTTAATATTTTTTTAAAAACTTGTATGTCAGATGTTCTTTGTTCAAGAATAGATATTGTTCAAAACATTATTTGAAAGCATTTTTTTCTTGATTTAGGTTAAAAATGACCAATTTTTAGATGTATAGGCTTAATAACAAATAGTAATATTTACCGGTACTTAATTTAAGTGGAACAATCTGAAGTTTTAATCTGTTAACTAATTTTTAACACTCAAAAAAAGATGGAGGAAATTATTCCGACTAGATTGAAGAAAAATTATCAGATTAAGACGTTATAAATTTGCAGTGTAAAAATTAGTCAATACGGATTTACAGTGGAGCAAATAAGTATTTAGTCAACCACTAATTGCACAAGTTCTCCCACTTGGAAATATTAGAGAGGCCTGTAATTGTCAACATGGGTAAGCCTCAACCATGAGGGACAGAATGTGGAAGAAAAACCCAGAAAATGATATTGTTTGATTTTTAAATAATTTATTTGCAAATCACGGTGGAAAATAAGTATTTGGTCAATACCAAAAGTTCATCTCAATACTTTGTTATGTACCCTTTGTTGGCAATAACGGAAGCCAAACGTTTTCTGTAACTCTTCACACACTGTTGCTGGTATTTTGGCCCATTCCTTCAGGCAGATCTCCTCTAGAGCAGTGATGTTATGGGGCTGTCGTTGGGCAACATGGACTTTCAACTCCCTCCACAGATTTTCTATGGGGTTGAG
The DNA here is from genome assembly GCF_030265065.1 of Corythoichthys intestinalis. Taxonomy (NCBI): domain Eukaryota; kingdom Metazoa; phylum Chordata; class Actinopteri; order Syngnathiformes; family Syngnathidae; genus Corythoichthys; species Corythoichthys intestinalis. The sequence continues at coordinate 32,200,911 of NC_080416.1, forward strand.
ATCTGGAGACTGGCTAGGCCACTCCAGGACCTTGAAATGCTTCTTACGAAGCCACTCCTTTGTTGCCCTGGCTGTGTGTTTGGGATCATTATCATGCTTGAAAGACGCAGCCACGTCTCATCTTCAATGCCCTTGCTGATGGAAGAGATTTTCAGGTTTACCCATGTTGACAATTACAAGCCTCTCTAATCTTTTCAAGTAGGAGAACTTGCACAATTGGTGGTTGACTAAATACTTATTTGCCCCACTGTATTTTGCATGCAGAGACATATCAATTAATTAGGTTCTTATCGGTGAGAAATGTAGCCCACACCGCCGTTCACCCAATCATTTCAATTTATTAATGTCCCCTCCCCATCAAAAAGTGTACATACAGGTTATGCTGTTATGTCATCCCTACCAATATTGAGACCAAACCTATGCCCTTGCTTTTAACCATCCTACTCGCAAGTACTTAGACCAGATTTGATACTCTATGTGTGTCACGTCATGTGAAATCTCTACTCGTGACTTTCCGACCTGATGAGTGTTGGACAAATTAGGTCAGAGTTGATACGTAAAAAGCGTCCCCGGCAGACGGCGTCAACAATTCATGAGGAGAGGCTCCATATTTCATGCAACGGAAATGGAGGTTTCGTGTCGACGTGGGAGAACCCGGAGAGGAAGACGACGAATGGGTAGAGCGAGCTCTCAAGTTTCCTCAGCTGCCCTTGACGATGCAGTTAATGGCAAACTCATTTACTGTATGCAGTAGTGGCAAGTTAATTAACCAGGGGTGTAACCAGTGAACGGACCAGAATGCTGTTCCGGTAAAAGAATCAGGGCTGGAACGGCGCTTTGATCCCGAAATGAAAACTCTTTAAAAAGAAAACAATCTATTAACGTCAGATTTACATACACAAATCATAGACCTCACTATCAGTCGACACAACACGAGGCTCAAAGTAGGGGGCCTATTTTCAAAAACTTAAAATTCAAATATTTTCAAAATCAAAACAGGCACCTCCTTTAGGCATATATGATTCTCCGTCAGCAGTAACATAAAAAAATGTTGTTCCCTAATAATATCCTGATTAATATTTTTTTATACAAGTATAACCAAAATGGCTATAAAATTCTCAAATGTTATGCTAGATGCCCAAAAATCGCCAAATGCAGAGACAATCACCTATATTTTCAGGATCAATATCAATATTTAACATATCATATAAGTTTTTGCCCAAAATAGCAACTATTTTTTTTCTATTTAGTGCAATAGCTAATAAATCATTCAATTTTTACATCAGAAACTTAATATTTGAGGAAAGCATGCAGAATCATCCTAATTTTACGCAACAAAAGCAAAATTAGCATTTTTCTTTGCACAATCATAACTTATGTATGTTGAATTTCGATTTTACTATTGCCTCAGCACATAGGCACGTCTTGCCGGCTATGTGGCCCTTGTCGTTTTTAGATTGAAATGTTACATAAAATAAAACATATAAAAAGGGTTTTTTTTGTATTGATGCAGTAATGTCTAAATTACTACTTTTTTGCCCCAAAAAACGGGCAGTTGGCTGAAAATTACCTGATCATTTGAATGTAAAGTTACGCTACTGTGTATGGATACAATATGGCGGCCATCACAAAACAAAGAGCTTTTTAAGTTGAAAATAAATGCGTATTTCCCGGAATTTCTATAGATATGAACATAGAACAGTTTAGATTCTTGGCAAAAACAGCCAGTTATCATTCATTTCACGTAAATATTTCAAGCTAAAGTTACGCTAATTTTTTCCATGCATTTTTATCGACAATATTTCAAAGTGCATGCATGGGACTATTTTATATAATTATTACCTCGAATCCTCAACCAAATCACTCTTGAGACACTCCTGCCTGCTTGTATGCAGTAAAACATTCGTCCTTTTTCCACCTAAATCCGGCGTTTGAACGCAGTGTGTGTTTGAGTTATCACAGTGAAAGCCAAACGCTCTGCCTGGGTCGACCCCAACGGGAAGGTGTGGCACAATGTTTGTTGGAGATGTCTTGTCAACTGATGGTGAAGTCTATGAACAAATATTAACTACAAGCATAGTAAAGTGCCTGTGTAGCGTAATCCGTTTCCACCTATATTTATTATTTATTTATTCCAAGTTCAGCAGTTTATCTGAGTCTGACGAGTCGAGTCGATGTGCGCATGCACGCAGCAAACAACCCTGGGCTCAGTTGTCAGTTTGTCCGCTCAATTGGCTGATAGACATGTGATCTGCATGGATAGTTAGCTCTGATTAGTTCAACTGCAAATGTTTTTTGGAACAGCAAAAAAAACTGAAGAAAAAGAACAAGCTTGTTGAATTAATGCGATAAGAAAATGATCAGATCCCTAAGAGAAAGGAAGAGTTGAAGAGGCTTATTTTATTTTATTTTATTTTATTTTATTTTATTTTATTTTATTTTATTTTATTTTATTTTATTTTATTTTATTTTATTTTATTTTATTTTAGGTTCAAAACATCTTCCATGTTAATGTGCATTTGGACTTATTTTTGTTTACTTATGTAATGCAACTTATATCCTTATACCGTATTTTCCGTACTATAAGGCGCATTGGAGTGTAAGGGGCACCTTCAATGAATGGCCTATTTTAAAACTGTTTTCATTTATGGGGTGCACCACATTATAAGGGGCAGTAGTAGTGGTTGTTGGGGTTGGATTATACATCCACTAGATTGGGGGTCCCGTGGCTCTAGAGCTATGTTTTAATATGGTTTCTGTAGGAGGACAAACATGATACATTCTTCAAATTCATTAAAACCGAAACAATGTTAGAGTTGTGGCGGCATCGTACAACAGAGTAGTCAAGTGGTGCGTCAATCTCTATAGGATGCATTGCAGGGAAAATGAACATTTAATCACTAAGGCTCATTATATATTTGGAGCCAACTTAGTCATTTTGATTGTAGGCTAATATAACTAATATATAAACAGTCATGTGAAAAAATTAGGACACTCTATGGAAGCCTGTGTGTTTTCTAACATATTCAATTCAATTCAATTTTATTTGTATAGCCCTATATCACAACAAGGTTGTCTCAAAGGGTTTTGCAGAGGCAATGTGATACACAGTCAAAAACAGGAGATGAATTAGATAAAGTTCAAGTCCTGGCTATCCCCCATCCTTAGACCCTCCATGTCAGAAAGGAAAAACTCCAAAAACCCTTTGGGAAAAATGAGAAACCTTGGGGAGAACCACAGTTGGTCATATGGACATTTAATATCAATTTTAACCATCTTGAGAGAGTCAAGTAATAGAACTAAACAGTTAAAACTGAAAAAAAGGTTTTTTTTGTTTTTTTTTGTTTTTTTTTTAATTTTCTGTAAAATGTCATTTTAAATAATGCACTTTCTGTTGAGGAATAAATTAGGACACCCCCACATGGAATCCCACTTATAATGGCTAAAATCACACACAGAGTTATCACATCAGGTCCACATGATTAGAACATCATTATCTAGTGTTTTGAAGGAGGCTTACTTTATATAAACCTCACATTTAGTTTGGTGTGCCCCTAACTGTTGAAGTGAGAGAAAACACCATGCATGGTGGGATCAGAGGAGCTGTCTGAGGCCTTCAGAAAGAAGATTGTAGACTCCTATGAGTCTGGTAAGTGATTTCAAAAGATCTAAAAAATATATATATATAAAATCAGCCATTCCACTGTCGGAAAAATAGTCTACAAATGGAGTACATTCAAAACAACTGCCAACATGCCCAGGTCTGGCCGTCCAAGCAAGTTTACCCCAAGAGCAGACCGCAAGATGCTATAAGAAGTCTCCAAAAACCCTAAAATGTCATCATGGGACCTACAGCAGGCTCTTGCTACTGTTGATGTGAAAGTGCATGCCTCTACAATCAGAAAGAGACTTCACAAGTTTAACCTTCATGGGAGGTGTGCATGGAGAGCAAGAAGAACATGAAGCCCAGACTGAAGTTTGCCAGAGTGAATGTAGACATAGGCCAGGACTTCTGAAATATAATGTTCTCTGGACAGATGAATCTAAAATTGAATTATTTGGACACCAGAACATAGAACATGTTTGGCGTAAACCCAATACAGCATTCCAGGAAGAGAATCTCATACCAACTGTGAAGCATGTAGGTGGAAGTGTCATGTTTTGAGGATGCTTTGCTACAGCAGGACCCGGCCAGCTCACCATCATAGAATCCACCATGAATTGTATCGTGTATCAGAGGGTGCTTGTGGAACATGTGAGATCATCTGTGAAAATATTAAAGCTGAAGCGAAACTGGACCCTGCAACATGACAATGACCCAAAACATACCAGTAAATCCACCAAGGACTAGCTGAAAAGGAAGAAATTGAGAGTCCTGGAATGGCCGAGTCAAAGCCCAGATATTAATACAATTGAGATGCTGTGGGGTGACTTTAAACAGGCTGTACATGCAAGAAACCCCTAAAACATCTCACAGCTGAAAGTATTCTGCGTGGAGGAGTTGGGCAAGCTTTCGTCAGAACGATGTTATTCCAGCCAAAGGGGGTAACACTAGCTATTAGGTGGTAGGGTGTCCTAACTTTTTCCTCAGTTATATGCATTTTTGTTGATAAATCTGGTTTAATGAGTAAAACAATGTTAATTATTGTTGTTTACCTGCAATTAAATCACTTTCTTTCCAGAGATAAAGAAAAACAAGATCAGACATTGATATGTGAACATTTCTAAATAAAGAACTGAATATTTAATGGGGTGTCCTAACGTTTTTCACATGACTGCACATACAGCATGTGTTGCCTTCATAATAAGGCATATTTAAAGTCTGTATGACACCAAAAAGCATTTTTATTTTATATTTTACTCAGTGTTTTATGCTCCTGAATGAAATGGACCGCTTGGATCTGTGTGGAAGGGATTGTTGTATATATTCCATTTTTGAATCCTGCGCCATGAAAATGGGTGATTTCCGCCTCCAGTCTCGGGTTTAGGATGAATGCGAATGTGACGTCACCCGGGTCAGCATCTCAGAATACAGTATTGCTTTATTCAGCTGATTTTGCAGATTAATTCGTTTATTTTTCGCATCACACCAGCCAAACGGCTGCAGGCCTTTGTAGCTGCACCAGGGTTTCGGAAAGTCCCCATTCACCCCGAGATCGGCCAAGACAAGTATGCGACAACTGTGGGACCACTGGATTTACGGGGAAGTGATTAAACATCGTGTTTTGTATTATGTCAAATACTGGGATCATGGCACACGTTTTAACACGGAGGTGGCTTGCATTTTGTGGCTGACATGCTCCTTGTCCACCAAGAATGCCACTCTGCCAACGACCGGTGGCTTGTTGCACACCCCCCCGCCGGGAGAGCGCTATACCCGTCTTATTGCCCTCTTCATGTGCCCGTGTGCTCTGTCAAATTTTCCACCCCATCAGAAATTGCAACTTGATGTTAAAAATGGCCATGAAAACAGCGATTACAAAGTAAACACAAACTTACTTTAAATAAAGGAATATTTACTTATGTTTGATCATGGACGGACATTTAGAAAAGTTCTCCTCAGACACATCCTGCCTTGTTAGCTAGCCAAAACATGTGCACGCCGCTCTCTCACTGTTTACGTATTCGCCGTGTTTTTAAGCAATAATTTACGCCATATTCGTTTTGACCATGTGGCAGCTATGCGCTCCTCCAATGTCGGCTGGTTTGTCCAGCTTTCTTGCCCGCAGCAGGGGAACGACAAGGGGAACGACGAGCTGTAACTTGCTCGCCGCAGGGCGGGTTGCCGATCAGCGAAGACAATCGACAACCCCGCCGCGGTGTGATAAGATACGGGGTAGTTTTTGTGATTTTTCGCTTTGAAGACTTTCAAACATCACTCGGTTCGGGTTAGCATGTCGACTAGCTGTTACGCCTCCTGGTTTGTTTATGCTCTTCGAAGCCCGGGCAGGGAAATGATAAAAGCCTGACTAACTGACTGACTGACTCCGGTGGCATAAAATATATTTGGGAAAGTGCAAGAAGTAGACAGTTTTGACCATTATGGAGTAATTTTGCCGTGTCGTACAGAATAAATGCATTTTTAATATTTCATATTCCATTTAGCGCAAGACTGTTATTTCTCATGACCATACCATTTATTTAGCAATAGGGGCAAAATACTGAGGTAAAAAGAATATACTGTAAAAATATTGGAGTAGAGAGATTGAAACAAGGAAATTTTGCGGCTCTCTTTGTCGCATTTTCCTCGTTCTGTTCACTGTGCATGATGTAAGTCATTTGTACTGATTTTTGTTAATGTATGGTTCTTAATATTTATCATTTAAAAAAAAAAAACAACAAGTAAGTGTTTACATTATCATAAATATTAATGAACATCTTATGTTCTTAAGTAGTTAAAATTGAGGTGAGTAAATGAGGGAAAATAAAATCAGGAGATGGAGGTTGGCGTAGCTGGTGTTTTTATTAACTGTTATTTTACAAATTATTGAAAAAAAATTTTTTTTTGAATGAAAATCAGTTTCTCATCTATGCCTTGTGACAGTATGCGTAATTTAGTAGCCTAATGCATGTGTAAAACTAGTTTTGTATGAGCGTGTGTGTGCATGTTATAGATATAATTATCCCAAAAGCAGTTTTCTTTGCATTTCAGTGGTTATCAGAGGTTTGAATGAAAAGAACTTCCTGTTATATTTCTGACCTCTGTAAACTTTGACATCTCTTCTCATCATATCACCAACACGGCAAATTTAAAATAAAAAAGGCTCATTCGTTATCAAGTACAGAGAAATTCCATTTCTGAACTCTGGGACCTTTGACCTCATCATCCAAAATCTCTGTTGTAGATTACAAACATATCCTGTTTGATTCTAATTCCTTTATTGAGTCCCCAGTTATCTTGAACCCTACCAATTCAAATGGATTGGACGACTACTAGTGATAAACTCATGTCAATTCACAAAGCCACATAATTGGACGTCTGTCATCGTCTCTGGAACTGAATGCGTTAATGAGGATGGTGGGAGGGGCTGCGGGGTTTGATCATTAATTCATACGCCGGTGCTTTTCCTCTCGGCCGAGCTGCGAATTGATGTTAAATCGGGATAAATTGGCTTTGATGTGCTAGATAACAAGGCCAGATTAACACGCGCCATGCGCTTTGCCCCACTGCAAAATTGATTTTTTTAAAAAATACATAACCCTTGAGTGAGAGGCAATTTGCTAGATTAGTCCAGGATATAAGCATCCAGCTATGACCGCAGCACATTGCCTCTGCCTGCTTTAAATTTTCATTTTGAAATAATGCTTAAAACAGTAGCTAGCACTAGAATGGCAAAGACTTTTAAGCCAAGCAGGAAGACAACCAGGAAGGAAATAGGATTTCCATTCAAATCCAATGACAAATACAAATTTCGAATTTTCAAAATAGACTCAGAGGCAGTTGGCTGACTTAGTATGATAGTGCAAATGAAAGTTTGTGCATAGATATTGATGTAACAGTGCAAAAAGTCTATAAGTTGGGGGTGTAACGGTACACACAAGTCATGGTTCGGTACGTACCTTGATACGGGGTTCACGGTTCAGTACGTGTTTGGTCTAACAAAAAAAACAAAACGGCTTTTTTTAATCACCACATTGGAAAGTTAAAGTTTGTACTATTGGCTAAAACTGAGGCTACATTCATACTACAGGTCTTAATGCACGAATCCAATTTTTTCGTGTTTTTCCCACTCGAGTGAGGCATTAACTTGACGGTCTGAACGTGCCAAGTCGCATAGAACTGGACCATTTTAAATCCGATCTGGGTCACTTTCGTATGTGGTTCAAATCCGATCTGGGCCACATTTTTCCAGACTGTCACGGTGGTCTGTGCTGTCCAGTCTCTCAAATTGGAATTCATGCAGCAATTGCGTTATCAAAAAGTGAGAGAGACGTCACGGTAGCGGTGCAGCTGTGCGTTATTAAAAAATCGGATTCGTGCATTAAAACCTGTAGTATGAACGTAGCCTAAAAATCAGCTCTTATTAAAGTGCACAAAACATCAGGGAACCTCCGCCTTGTTTGAATGTGGGGACCGTGTTCTTTTCTTTGAAGGCCTCACTTTTTTCCTGTAAACTCTATGTTGATGCCTTTTCCCCAAAAGCTCTACTTTTGTCTCATCTGACCGGAGAACATTCTTCCAGAACGTTTTTTGGCTTTCTCAGGTAAGTTTTGGCAAACTCCAACCTGGCTTTTTTATGTGTCTGGGTCAGAAGTGGGGTCTTCCTGTGTATCCTACCATAGAGTCCCTTTTCACACTGTTGTACCCTCAGACTGCAGGACAGCTTGAACTTGTTGTTAGTCGAGGTTCTGTACCCACCATCTCCACAATCTTTCATTGAAATCTCTCGTCAATTATTCTTTTCCGGTCACATCTAGGGAGGTTAGCCACAGTGCCATTGGATTTACATTTATTGATAAGACTGTGCACGGTAGACACAGGAACATTCAGGTCTTTGGAGATCGACCTGTAACCTTGAGATTGCCCATGCTTCCTCACAATTTTGCTTCTCAAGTCCTCAGTTCTTAGGTCTTCTTTCTTTTCTCCATGCTCAATGTGGTACACACAAGGACACATTACAGTGGTTGAGTCAACTTTAATCCATTTTAACTGGCTGCAAGTGTGATTTAGTTATTGCCACCACCTGTGATGTGCCACAGGTAAGTAACAGGTGCTGTTAATTAAGCATCACATGATTTTTCAAAGGGTGCCAATACTTTTGTCCGGCCCATTTTTGGAGCTTTGTGAAAAATTATCATGATTTAATTTATTTTTTTCCATTCACTTTTGTGTTTTTTCATTGTAAGCAAAATGAATGAAGATACCAAAGCATTTGTAATTGCAATCATTTCCTGGGAGAAATTGAGCCTTATCCGACTAAATTGCAGGGTTTCCAATACTTTTGGCCAGCAGTGTACAAATAGGACAAATTTGGCCAAATTGGGGGTCACAGAGCGGAACTTCAAATCACCTGAGTGTTTTCCGCCCTATACATTATAAGATTTTTACGCCCCCCGCCCACCTGTCCTGTCAAATCCAACTTTATCCAACTGCCCAAAATGAACATGAAATTACCTGGGCATATTCCAAAACTAGGGATGCACGATATCCATTTTTTTAAACCAATTCCGATATTGATAACTTCCTGCTCCTCAAAGCCGATACAGATACGATAAGCGATAATGTATATATAATTTTTAAATGTATATTCACATGTGTTTTTGAACACGTGTAGGCCAAAAATACTACTGGTGGATTCAGCATAGACTTGCCTTTGACCTAACCAGAATTTTCATGATGACATGAACATTATTATAATGAAAAAAAAAAACAAAGACAAGAACAGTTTTGACTTCAAATAGAGTGCCCACATTTATTTTTTCAAATAAATACAATTTGAGTCAATCACTATCAATTAGTAAATATTATTGATGATGTGTTCCCCTGAACAATGAGCGTTGAACTAAAACAAATATAAACTCAACAGGTATTGTGCTTTGTCAGCAGATTTGGTGCGAGAGGAGACTTTTGTGGTCTTGGTCCATGAAACAACTCAAACGCACACATCCCAATCCACCGACACCGTGCCAAAATTAATAAACATAGGCCCGATAATATGTAATGTTATTGGATTTATTGGGATGACGTCATAATTCCTATTATCGGACCAATAATTATTGGACCGATAATTATCGTGCACCTCTACCCAAAACCAACAAAAAATGACCAAAAATGATTTCATAAAAAAAAAAAAAAAAAAAAAAAAAAAATCAACCAGAAATGATCATAATGTCTAGGATAGGGGTAGCCAACTCCAGTCCTCGAGGACCCCTATCCAGCTTGTTTTCCATGTCTCCCTCCTATAAAACACCTGAATCAAATGATCAGCTCATTATTAAGCTCTGCAGGAGCCTGATAACGATCCTGATTATTTGAGTCAGGTGTGTTGGAGGAGGGAGACATGGAAAACAAGCTGGATAGGGGCCCTCGAGGACCGACGTTGGCTACCCCTGGTCTAGGAGATGATTACTGAATGCCCTAAAATCAACAGGAAATGATCCAAAATGAACCGTCATTGGTAGTGAAACATGATAACTCAACGCAAACCCCAGTTGGAATGTTAGTGAATGAGTTAATTAAATATAAATATCATGTAAATTATTCAAATTTTGTGTTCATGGACTTTTTAGTAGCAGCATTGTATTGCTAACTACCACAACACATCTATGAATACATAGTAATAGTAATAATTTCCCTGAACTGACAGTGGATGAGTTACAATTTGAAATGAGCTAACATTTCAGTCGCTACTCTTGCACAGGAAACTCGTAGAGCAGAGCTCAAGCCGACTTGAGTGGGTCGAAACCTGCCACAGGTGGGGGAAGAAGGGGAAACGGGGCCCGGGGCGGGGGGCCCGGGTTGAATGCCCCCATAGCCGGGACACCTGCACCCCATACAAAAGCTCCCTGATTCTCCGCTAGCGAAGAAAACGCAGAAAGAAAGTGGGTCGGATAGGCGGGGGCGGGTTGGGGCGCCGCCAGCCTCAACCTTAGCCACGCGGAAACAAAGTAACACAAACGTGAACCACAGCAGGGGAACAGCTGGAGCCCGGCGGGGAGAGGGAGGGAGGGGGCCCCGTCTGGGTGGTCCCATGCACAAAGAAGGAAAGAGAAGCCACGGAAGAGGACCTGACTTCCAATCGATTCTCGTCCGGCTGTGCCATTTTTCAAAACCGGACGACGTTGCGCTCTTCCGTGACGACTTTGACCCGAGTTAGTAAAATAAAACCTGCTCCCTCTGGCTTATCACGCCAACATGTTTTGCATAATAAAAAGCAAGGTAAGTCACACGGGAGGTCCTGCTCATTTGCATAACCCCCCCTCGGGGTGCTCGCTGTAATTTAGCTACATATGTCTCGTCGCTAATTGGCTGCCTGTAAAGTGAGGTGTTTTTTTTTTTTTTTTTTTTACTTGATTGTCAGCTCTGGTTTAATTCACAGTTGAAAGACGCATAATTGTACTCGAACTAAGTGAATAAGCATAGATTTTTGTTTGCGAGGGCCGGGGGGGGGGATGTGCGCCTGAGTGCTAGCTTCACCGCGGGACGCCGTTTGCATGAAACTACCTCACACCGTGGTGGGCTTTTTTGGGGGGGTGGGGGGTGAATTGGGCCTGATACAACCTCACATCCTGGCTAAAAAGTCACTGGACTGCCATTTACAGTGAGTTAAAAATTGTGATGTTTCTTTCAACAATTTGAAACAGCTTGCTTTATCTTCCACAATTTCCAACAAAAACCAGGTAACACAAATATATGGCGGAAAACACAGACAAGACTGAAAAAGCAGTTTCTGCACTTGCACTCCTCTTTAAAATAAACTGCTGTATTTGAAGCCAAAACAACTGTTTTTGACAACTGTGTTTGATAGAACAATATGTCTCTATGCTGCCATAGCAGATTCATGGCGCATTAAGCCCCCAAACTATTTTTAATGTGTCCGTTTTACACTGGAAATCCCCGTTTACAGACGTCGCGCAAGCGCTTTTGTTTCAACCCAGCCATAAAAGGAAGGTAATTAAATATATATATTACTCAAAATGTCAGTCATTTTTAGCTTGGAATCGTTAATTGATGTCTAATATTTCGTTTTATAAAAAAAAACAACTTTAAAAATGATTCCCTCGCATGTTTTAAACTTAAGCAAATTACGTCACAATGAAAAAAATGGCGTCTGTAAAAAATGTCACGGAAATCGACCTCTAAACTATCGCTTAATTTTTTATTTGATATATATATTTTTTTTTTTTGTTACCGTCGCATTTTCTCTGATATGTTAGATGATAATCGATCAAAACAGAAAAAAAAAAAAAAAACATTAAAAGGGTAAATATATGAAAAAAAAATCTCGACCACTCCTTGATATCTGTGATTTCTGCATCGCGACCCTTATTCTATTATCATGTTTTACCCATAAAATCCTGAAAAAATCCAGCTGTGACCCTTCACAGCTGTGTCTTGACACTCGGTGGTACATGCTACATGGAGTTTTTGGATCGAAAAGAGGTAAGTTTGCGATAATATCTCGTTAAAATTATGGTGTCTTTAATTATGCTGTCGTGTGCTCTTACCTCCAGTTAGGATCTTTTTGAGACAGCCCGCCTGTCTAATCAGACCATAGGACATGGTTCCAGTAATCCATGTGCTTTGTTGACATGTCTTCAGCCCCCCCACCTCTTCAATCTCTGCAGCAATTCTCACAGCACTCCTGTAACGAGTCACATGACATTTTGGAGGGAACCTTACAAGCAGTACTCAATTTGGACATTTAGGGAAGTACGTAGTTTCTAAGGGGTGTACTCACTTTTGTTGCCAGGGGTTTAGATATTAATTTTTGAGGGGAAAATAAATGAACTCTATTATATAAGCTGCACACAGACTACTTTTCATTGTGCCAAAGTGTCATTTTGTCAGTGTTGTCCCATGAAAAGATATACTGTACTTTAAATGCCTGCAGAAATGCTAGGGGTGTACTCACTTTTGTGATACACTGTAATATTAGAAATTATATAACCTAGTTAATTAGACCAACAAAATTGTTTTCTGTACCATTTCGCAACATAACTCAATGAGCAATAGGTGTCTAGCCAATAATACGATAGAGTTCACTTTACTTATGCTACACAGACAATCATAGCCAGGGGTGCAAATAAGTGGTCCGCATGCGCGCATGCGTGCTGGACGTAGACAAACGCGCTGGCCCTCAACGGCTTCCATACGCTTTTGCGTACTGATGGCTGACCACTGTATTTACGGCGGACACGAGAAAATAACTTCTCAAAATGTCGAAGAGGCAGGCCCCATTGAGTAATTATTTCAGTGTTCCCCCACCCCCGTCAAAAGACAGATGACACCAGAGCTACCGAAAAAGAGGACTTTTGCTGAAAAGTGGCTGCAGGAGGTACCATGGCTAGAAGCAAATGATGCCCGCACGGAAATGCGGTACAAAATGTGCCGTGAGAATCCCAATATCGCTGATAAGAGCAGCGCATTTTATGTAGGGTCAAAGAATTTCAGCCATCCAAACTTTGAAAAGCACGAAAAAAACAGAGAGCATGTGGCAATTAAGCAAACTATCGATGTCAGACAGGACCCCACTCACCCTATGGACAAGTGGCGGAATAAAGGTAATGAAGAACAGCGCCATGCACTGACAAACGTGTTTTTGCTCGCATTTTACAAAGCTAAACATGCCGTTCAATGTGGTCTTATGAGGAGGACATCCCACTTTTACAAAGGCTTGGAGTTAATGTGGGAGCCGCATAATGCCATTTTATTTTGAATTGGTGCTTTTATGTTTATTTCTTTACATTTCACTTCAAAGTAATGGCAATTTTGTTGTGCCAGTTGATGTTAATCAAGCATTAATTGTTAATATAATTAATTAAATTTAATTGGCTCTAAGTAAAGCTTGTCATAATTTTATCGCATCAGGTGGGTCAGCTCTCAAGCTCAATGAGGACCAAGTCACATCTCCAGGTCCTGCTCTGAGAACCTGGGCAAAAAAAATATGTGCACCCCTGATCATAGCAGTGAGACTGTTGAACATACTGTATGTGCCTAGCCAAAACGCACCGTGCAGGTTAGCTAGCTAACAACAGAGATGCAAATGCTAACCCCTTATCATGGCGAAAGGAATGCCATTGCGCAGCGATATTACACTTATCAAGCCAAAGTAAAAAAGAAATGCTTTTTTAAAGATGGAATTGCTGTCAGAGTAAAAACTAGACGTATAAGCGGTGAAAGTGAGTGAGTGTCCAGTATAGCTGCTTAGACACAGAGAATAGGAATCTTCTTTTTAATGTGGGAGTTTGATATCCTCCCATTGTGGTTGTTCATTATGTTTTATTTATTAACTCATCCATGCTAAAACAGGCCTGGTGGCGCCTGTCCGGGGTGGGTGCTGTAACCTCCTCACGGCAGGCCCTGCCATTTCCGCACCTCTTTTAACGCACCACACACATCATACTCCACGGAGGAGCTCCGGCAAAGGGCGGTGGGTTGGGAGGCTGGGTAGAAATTCCATGCAGCGGTCCCACTGCCCCAAGCCGACCTCTCCTATTTTAATGCATACACTGCACTACCCTCAACACACAATCCCATCACGGTGTTGGGTGATGGCTGCCAGTCGGGGCAGCCACAGTAATAGGGTGGTAGGTGGGTCCCACACTTTTGCTCTTTGCCGTGACCGCCCCTCTGCCTGGGCTGCCGGCCACGAGACTGGGGGGAGTTCGGGGCTCAGGTCTGGCTGGCTTACTGCCGGCAACCCGCTGCTTTCTTCTTCCTGCATTCGACGGGGCGGACGTGTTTTCTCTCTGCTCCTGCTGCTGCTATCTTCGTCAGTCTAGTCCTTCTGCTTTTTTTGTATTTTTTTTTCCCTCTGTGGATCAACTGTTGCTGGTCTCTCATATGAAAATGGATCTGATTAGTTGGTCTCTCAGCGCATTTGACAAGATTTTTTCAACATGACACAGTGCACCAGGAGAGCCGTCTTGCCCAGATGGGACCTTTGCCGTTGGTTATGTGAGAGATTCATGGGATCATTGGAAGTCAGCCTGTCTCACTGTCGTAGCTGTGGAAGATATCGAGGATATTTGGCTGTTTGGCGTTATGGCCGTGGGGTTCCTTCTGCTTGGTTTAGGAGGCGCCCTGCTCTACTGGAAAGTTTCCAAGACAGCAGCTTCCAAGGAAATCAACAAATTGACCATGGGTCAAACGGTGCGATTCAAGGCATTGGAAAACCGCGTTGAGAACTGGCTCCATAGACTCACGGTTCGGTCTTAGGAAGGATGGAGAAAAGTGGATGCTACTTGGCGCCAGGTGGCGGAACTGTCGAGGCAGACCGCGACTGTTGGCAATGACTTAAGGGACCTGAGGTCTCACCTACGCCCTGAGGAGCGCGATTTCAACTGAAGACCTATTTGGACATATTTGGACTAGGGCTGTCAAAATTATCGCGTTAACGGGCGGTAATTAATTTTTTTAATTAATCACGTTAAAATATTTGACGCTATTAACGTATATGTCCCGCTCAGACAGTATTCTGCCTTTTGGTAAGTTTTACAGCAAGGCTTTTTGTGCTGTCTAACAGCGAACTCTTGTGGTCGCTTTGCGACATGGTTTATTGTTTTCTTGCCAGTTCAATACGGCTGCACGACGTCTCGGGCTGATGCCTACGTTGTAATGTTGTGCTTATATGATCCTTGGACAAGATTTGTCAGTAAGTATGGTTGTTGTAAAGAATGTACATATTATGTTAGTAAGCGAAATGTTATATTTTTTGTATGAGACGCTTTTTGTTTATGTTTAGTGAACCTGTATAGCGTGCTAAGCTAACGTTGTTGCTAATGCAATGCTTGTGTACTTTTTTTTGTAGTTTTACGACGGTCTAAAGAGGACAATGGTTTGAGGCCATTTTATTAATAAATCAGATGAAAAAGGAAGAAGTCTGATTATTAAGGCGTCGCTCACTAGCTGTCTAGCTTTGGAAAAAGTAGACGCTTCGGAGTGAGGACAGCATAGACAGATTTAAATGACAGTACAGTGAAATGCCCACTACAGTCCTTATGTACCGTATGTTGAATGTATATATCCATCTTGTGTCTTATCTTTCCATTCCAACAATTTATTTCACAGAATATATATATAATTTACAGAAAAATATGGCATATTTTATAGATGGTTTGAATTGTGATTAATTGCGATTAATTACGATTAATTAATTTTTAAGCTGTAATTAACTCGATTAAATATTTTAATCGTTTGACAGCCCTAATTTGGACATATTAAATTACTTATTCGGCTTAATTCGATTATAATTTTCCTTTCCCTTTCCTGTACACCCTTATCCCATCCCATCCTTCTCTTGGAGAGAGCTGCACAGATGGCCCTATCTCTTGCTCTTGATTCTCTTCCCAAGACCGTTCGCAGGGCCCTGCGACTCTTATTTTGTCTACAGACACGTACAAATACTGATACACTGGGGCATACACACACTCACACACAAGCCCCCCCCTCCAGTCCGCTACCGCCTTTTCTTACTATCACTGACCCCTCCACCCTTCCTCCAGCCCTGACCGGTAGCCTTCCTTTTTTTCGTACATAAAATTCCTGCACGTGACCTGTGGGTCGTGTCATATCCCTGCTATGTTGTATGATATACCTGTGTACTGTAATTTCTGTAACTGCTCTGTAATTCCAGAAGAAGAGAGAGAAGTTGGTGGCACGGAACGTCTGCAGCTGCCCGATGCTCACTCATCGAACGCAGTTTGGTTGTCATCTGTGAAAGCTGGTGTCAATGACTAATTATGAGCCTATCTATCTATCTATCTATCTATCTATCTATCTATCTATCTATCTATCTATCTATCTATCTATCTATCTATCTATCTATCTATCTATCTATCTATCTATCTATCTATCTATCTATCTATCTATCTATCTATCTATCTATCTATCTATCTATCTATCTATATGGTGTGTTGGCTGCATGTCGCCTGCTCCGGTGGGCGGCCCTGCCCTGTCCAGGGCTTGGTGGGCCGGTGGGGGTCCCGCGATGTGCCGTGCCGGTTGGGGGGCTGCGGCTGTGGCTCGTGGGCCGGGTGGGCGGATGGGGGTGGGCGTGGGGGTTGGTGGTGTGTCCCCTCTGAAGGCCGGTTGATGGGGGCGCTGGTGGCCCAAGGGACCGCCCTGGATCCCTGTCGGGTGACGATGGCCACTTTGCTGGGCTGCGAGAAGAGGGATGGGCTGTACTGGCTCATTACCCCCCCACCCCCCACACCCTCCCCGTCTTGACTTGGGAATGGCCGTGGCCCTGGGGTGGCACCCGCGCGGCGTCTCCGCTCGTCTGCGTTGCTATCGCATGTTTGATGTGATTTGCGCATGGCTGGATGTGATTGGGCGTGCTTGTGTGGGGGACCTCGGTGCCAGGATTGGCAATGTGGCGGTGTAAGGTGGGTTGCCAATGGGCTCAAACTCACAAGGGAGTCACATTATTACTGGGTTCTCGATCACAGGGCTGATTTGTGTACACTCCACCCCTCCCAATCACTCATCTTCTAGACTCCCACTCCTCTCGTTCCCTGGTTAACATGGTGTCAACCGGAAATACATCTAGCTACCAATAGCACCAACATATTCATAGTTAGTGTAGGTGTTCAATGTATTTCTTGTTGTTGTTTGTGTTTCTTCTGTCTCTCTCTCCTTCTTTTCTTCTGTTCCCCCATAACCCCTCCCTGTTCGCTGCTTTGTTTTAATAAATGAGATATGTTGAATGATCACAATAGGAGTAGGTCATACTCCAATGTGAAACATTAAAACTGTTCAGACCAACCGGACACTCAGACTTCCATTCTCCGTGTCAAACAGCTGAACAGGACAAGTTTACATTTGATCTTTTTAATTTTAGTGCCAACGTTTGCGTTTTTGCACCGTTGGCGAACGGCCAAACGACGGTCGTCCGTTTTTCACTTAACATTTACGACGCCGTCCCGACAAACGCCGGAAAAAGGATTTCCATTGACGCACTTTTTTTTTGTTGCTCTTTCAAGGGACTTGTAGATTTAAAAGCCCTATTTGGACAGCGGCGTAAATGGCAAAGCCAACAAATTTAAGAGAGAGCGTGTGGTGCGGTAGAGAAGGCCAGGAATTGATTAGAGCTTTCACTCTCAATGTGCTTAATTGCCCAGTGAGGCTTAGCAGACGGTGCTGGCGAGATTGATGTCCGATATCCAAAAGGAGGGGAGGAAGGGGGATGGAACCCAGGCTGCATCTTGCCAACACTGAAGGGACAAAATTTACCCAATTTGACTTCAATCTCTCACACTAAGGAAAATTGATAAAAAGTTGTTTTTTTTCCTGATGAAAAAACAATTGAAAACAACAAAAATGACACAGAAATTTCAAGTTGTGAAAAAGGTCAAAATGTATATCTAATTGGCTGTCATTGATCTTGATAAATCAGGGGTGTCGAATGTGCAGTCTACGGGCCAGAAGTGGCCCACCAAGGGGTCCAGTTTCTGCCTCACAGGCATGTTGTAGCTCATTAATACTGTACGTGCGTGATACTTGAACGGGCTAAATGGACAAAAGCAGTCTGAACGGGCACAGCAAAAAAACAGATTTGACAAAAAAATCGGATTTGTGTATTAAGACCTGCGATATGAACTTAGCCTTAGACTGATAGGATTGAATGTATATAAAAAATGCAGTGTATCACAAAAGTGAGTACACCCCTCTCATTTCTACAGATGTTTAAGTACAGTATATCTTTTCATGGGACAACACTGACAAATTGACACTTTAACACAATGAAAAGTAGTCTGTGTGCAGCTTATATAATAGAGTTCATTTATTTTCCCCTCAAAATAACTCAAAATTTAGCCATTAATATCTAAACCCCTGGCAACAAAAGTTAGTAAACCCCTTAGAAACTACATCCCTAAATGTCCAAATTGAGTACTGCTTGTCATTTTCCCTCCAAAATGTCATGTGACTCATTAGTGTTACTAGGTCCAGGAGTGCATAGGGAGCAGGTGTGTTCAAATTTGTAGTGCAGCTCTGACACTCTCCCATACTGGTCAGTGAAATTTCCAACATGGGACCACATGGCAAAGAACTCTCTGAGGATCTTAAAAGACGTATTGTTGCGCTACATGAAGATGGCCAAGGCTACAAGAAGATTGCAAACACCCTGAAACTGAGTAGCAGCTCAGTGGCTAAGATCATCCAACGTTTTAAAAGCGCAGGGTGCACTCAGAACAGGTCTCGGGCTGGTTGTCCAAAGAAGCTGAGCGCACATGCTGAGCGTCACATACAAATGCTTTATTTGAAAGATCGTCACAGGAGTTCTGTCAGCATTGCTGCAGAGATTGAAGAGGTGGGAGGTCAGCCTGTTAGTGCTCAGACCATTCGCCGCACTCTACATCAAATTGGTGTGCATATCTGTCACCCTGGGAGGAAGCCTCTTCTGAAGACGGTACACAAGAAAGCTCACAAACAGTTTGCTGAAGACACGTCAACAAAGCACATGGATTAATGGAACCGTGTCCTATGCTCTGATGAGACTGTGAAATACTGCAGCAGAGCATGATCCCCTCCCTCCAGAAACTGGGTCGCAGGGCAGTGTTCCAGCATGACAATGACCCAAAACACACTTCCAAGATGACCACTGCTTTACTGAAGATGCTGAGGGTAAAGGTGATGGACTGGCCAAGCATGTCTCCAGACATGAACCCAATAGAACATCTTTGGGGGATCCTCAAGTAGAAAGTGGAGGTGCGCGAAGTCTCAAATATCCAGCAGCTCCGCAACGTCGTCATGGAGGAGTGGATGAGCATTCCAGTGGCAACCTGTGAAGCTCTGGTCAACTCCATGCCGAGGATCGTAAAGGCAGTTCTGGATAATAGTGGTGGCCACACAAAATATTGACAGTTGACATGTTGTATGTTAATATTGACAACTTTCATTAGGGGGTGTACTCACTTTTGTTGCTAGGGGTTTAGATATTAATGTCTATATTTTGAGTTATTTTGAGGGGAAAATAAATGAACTCTATTATATAAGCTGCACACAGACTACTTTTCATTGTGTCAAAGTGTCATTTTGTCAGTGTTGTCCCATGAAAAGATATAAATATCTGCAGAAATGCGAGGGGTGTACTCACTTTTGTGATACACTGTATCTTAAAAATAATAGCAGCACAAACCTAGCACAAACGACTGATATCATTTTTATGATGGGGGGGCAACTTCAGTGAGTTGTCTTGGGACACTAAAATACAATGAGACGAATGCCAGTTTTCATCTGACGAGACGAGACGAAAATGTGCCATATGTTTACGATGTGTGACGTTTTGTTAACGTACGTGTGGTTAGCCTGCATCAAAGCAGTGTTTGGTTGTGTCACTTGTGGGATGTCTGCGCCCCTCCTCCACCACTACCACTCACCTGTGGATTTTTCAGGCTGGTTTATTTTGAAACACATGGATTTTGGCAAGAGAGAATATGTAGTGTTGTTTTAGCCTTTAAAGGTCTGTGCTCATTGATCATCACAAACTAAATGTAACTCATAGCATTAGCATAGCGCTCATGTTAGCATTGGCATAAACCTTAGCGTGGCAAGCGTCATCTTAAACCGTCTTTTACATCCGGTCCATGGTGTCTAGGAGGGTATAATAAATTGATAATAAGGTACTGTTGAGTGTGTATTATCATCACAAAGTTGGCGTTGTTCTTGTAGACGCTACAATATGTACTCATCTGTCAATGTTCATTCCAAATGGTTAGAAACTATATTTATTTATTTTTGGACTAAAACTTTTGAATTTTACAGACCAAAACATTTTGAGTATTCGTCGACTAAAACTAGACGAAGACTAACACATTTTGAAATGACTAAAATATGACTAAGTATTTTGTCCTAAAGACTAATATGAAAATTAAAAGGGCTGCCAAAAGCAACACTGGTTTTCGGACTCATCCGCCCACAATTCATTTGTTAGCTTGTTCCGTTTCGACGCCCCGAGGCTGTTGACGACGGACAAGTCGAATGGGGTGCCTGTAAGCGTGCCCCCCCTTTTTCAAGACGCGCGCTCAAAGATTCTGCCCCGAGTTGACCCATCTGGAAGCTAAACATGCGAAGATCACAGCCGC
This sequence comes from Corythoichthys intestinalis, assembly GCF_030265065.1. NCBI lineage: Eukaryota > Metazoa > Chordata > Actinopteri > Syngnathiformes > Syngnathidae > Corythoichthys > Corythoichthys intestinalis. Next base: position 32,221,659 of record NC_080416.1, read on the forward strand.
GCTTCGATTTGCGGGGCCCCGAGGCAGCGGCTCGCGTTTAGCTAATGAGGAGCCCATCCCGATGCTCACCTGGCAACCCTCTGCAGGTTTTGGCTCTACCGTGGGCTTTCTCTCACTTGAAAAAAAAAAGAAAAAAACAGAGATGACGACACAAAAATTACATTCCGACTGGTTCCAATTTGTTTATATCGTAATAAAACTTTTCAGTGACTCTGCAGAAGCTGTGCAGCATTGTGTTGCCTCAAGATTAAAGGTCTAGAACAAGGGTGTCAAACTCATTTTGGTAAGCGGGACACATGTATGGCAATTATATATCATGTGGGCCGGTCTAGTTCATTTTTGGTCATTCAACTCACTGTCTGCCATTGACGGCGCTCGATGTCCAATCCAATTTGAGTGGGAGAGGGCGAATTCTTAATTCACCCTTCACAGCCAATCCTTTCAATTTAAGTGAATTGGACGTATATCATTTTCAATGGTTGCCATTAATTTTGCATCACTTCCATTTAATTTTAAGATACTTATAGGTCACTTCCTGTAAATTTTAGATAATTTCCTATTGATTTTTCGGGCATTTTCGGGCTGCTTCCTGTTGGTTTAGGGGCATTTTGGGGCACTTTCTTGTTAACTCATTAGCTGCCGTTGATGACGCTAGACATCCAATCCATTTTAACTCATTCACTCCCAGCCATTTTCACCGGTGAAACCCCCTTCGCTCCTGGCCGTTTTACTGGATTTTGACTGATTTTGCAAGGCCCACAGAAACTTCTGTTCTATTGCTACATAAACATGGAACCCACCAAAAGAAAGATTAGACTCTCTTCTTTCAACAGGAAAAAAAAATTCATATCTTTTTCCATTCTTTAGAAGTCAGCATTAGAAAGTAGCTTAGTTTGAGCAATTTTCCAATTTCTGATGAAAAAACAGAGAAATTATTTATTTGATTTGATTTATTTTTGGGCTAAAACTTTTGAATTTTACAGACCAAAACATTATGAGTATTCGTCGACTAAAACTAGACGAAGACTAACACATTTTGAAATGACTAAAATATGACTAAGTATTTTGTCCTAAAGACTAATATGAAAATTAAAAGGGCTGCCAAAAGCAACACTGGTTTTCGGACTCATCCGCCCACAATTCATTTGTTAGCTTGTTCCGTTTTGACGCCCCGAGGCTGTTGACGACGGACAACTGCCTCGTGGCAGAGTTTGCCTGGGGAACTTGTGTGGTGCATATTGTCTTCCTGGGGGACGAACTGGTTTGGCCGTGCGCGTTTCCGGCTGAGTCGCGGGACACTTGAGGGTGCGAGGGACGTGAGCAGCCGAGCACGGTAGTGCGGGCTCTGCTCGGCGAGCAGCACAGACTCAACGGCATCGTCCGCTGCACTGGTGGTCCCGCACGTTCTGCTCGGTCGTCCAGCGCCTGGCATCCCGGGCGTCCTCCCGGTTGTTCTGCTCGGCCGTCCACTGCCTGGCATCCTGGACGTCCTTCTGGTCGTCGCACTTGGTCGTTCGTCGCATGGCGTCCCTGACATCCTCCTGGTCGTCCTGCTCGGACATCCCGCACCTGGCGTCCTGGACGTCCATTCGGTCATCTTCCGCCGTGCGGCCCGGCCGTTTGTTCCATTGAATCGGGTTGGGCTACTGCCATCCAGTGACCAGTTTTATTGCTTTAAAATGGATTTTCAGCATTGTGCTGTGGAGCTAAGTTGCATCACAACCTAGAGATGTCTCTTGTGAAAAAAAAATGTAAAAGACGTATGAATACGTCTTTGGGACACTGAAACAATCAAAAATAGAACGTATTTATACGTTTTTGGGAGCAAATGAGTTAACAGGGAGGTGGCAAATGAACGAATGTCACTGCAGACATGAAAGAAATCAAAATTCAGTACGCAAATCTATGGTTTCAAGGCGCCAATGTCAAAATTTTGATTTTGTGTTTCCAGGATAAATGAACTACAGCTGGCCTGTTAGGTAGAACAACTCTATTTGACACCCCTCTTCTATTTGAAAACACGTGACAGCAAAACGGCGTCATTTGTTTTTGTAAATTTTGAAAGCATTTGTTTTAAATGCTCAGTCCGAGAGAGTTCGTCACAACCAAACAATACTAGCCTTGGCGCCGTCGGCGGCGGGTGTCATCGATCGAGGCCGGTTCGAATGTCAGCGTCGGAGACCCCCGAGCGAACCCGCTCCGAGGGGAGTAGGTGAGGGGGGGTCAGGCGCAGGCTAAAAGCAGCCTCAGAATAACCCGCGGGACCCCCGAGGCTGTCGGGACAGACGGACATCGATCCAGGGGCAAAATGAATAATGATTGGACAGATTAGGATACTGTAAATAACTCCCAGCTCCAGTTTCACTCTGCTACGCTGGCAAATTATCAGCGTTGCATTCATTAAAAAGAGAAGAAGAAATCAGCATCTTTCCTTTGATGATTTTTAAGTGCCATACAGGGATTAGCATTAGCAAAATTAGCATGAAAGTGGGGCAAACCAGGTCTGACTTCTTTCTACGCCTTGCAGTTTCACACTATTGGGGGTTGGGGTAAATAGTGATAGTTGGGGAGGGGTGGCAAAGGTTGGGTAGGTCAATTTACATAAACACTGAGAAGCCTGTGACTTTTCTTCTGTTGTTCTTTTGTTTCTTCACCACATTCTCCATCTGATTGTGTTTCATGCTGCGATGAGCGTTCAAGCAAATGTTGTTTTGCTACAACATCTCATGCTCACTTGCACTTTTTATAGCAGCAACACCATGGCCAGTGTTGGGAAAGTTCATTTTCTATGTGAACAACTTGAATTTGCAGGTCACACACATTTTTAAAACGAACTGTTCAGTTCATAGTTCATAATTCAACATTTTGAGCTACAGAGTTCAAAAAATGAACTGTTGTAGTTCTGTTCTTTCGTCTCCCCAATAATTGCTGCGAGCTATTATTGACAAGAGTCGATAAAGAACCACAGACAGCAATTATTTTATCCACTTTAACTCTGAATCACTGACCTGTTTCTAAAACCCATGTGTTGCTACTGGACCGGTGTTATGTTTTTGCATTTTTTTTTTTTTTTTTTGCCATGTGGTTAAATGGATTTTGCAACGTGGCATTTTTTTGCCATGTGGCAAAATGGATTTTTCCATGCGGCATTTTATTTTTTTACCATACGGCATTTTTTTTGCCATGTGATTTTTTTTTGCCATGTGGCAAAATGGATTTTACCATTGCTATGCGGCATTTTTTTCCCATGCGGCAAAATGGGTTTTGCCATGTGACTTTTTTTTTTGCCATGTAGCATTTTTTTTGCTATGTGGCAAAATGGATTTTGTCCATGTGGCATTTTTTTGTCATGTGGCAAATGGATTTTGCCATGCGGCATTTTTGCCATGTGGTAAAATGGATTTTGCCATGTGACTTTTTTGCCATGTGGCAAAATGGATTTTGCCATGTGTCATTTTTTTGCCATGTGTCATTTTTTGCCATGTGGCAAAATGGCTTTTGCCATGTGACATTTTTTTTGCCATTTGGCAAAACCAATTTTTGCCACATGGCAAAATCTTTTTTTTTTTTTTTTTTTGTATGTGGCAAAAAAAGGATGCATTGTAATGTAAAGTGTATGGTCAAAAATCACAACCAAACATTTTTCTGCCATTCAAAATGAATAGAAATTTTGTTCTGCAGCCTCTTTGAGCTCAATTTGACCCCCTTGGAATGCTTCAAAATGCACCAAAATCGACAGGCAGGTCAAGACAGGTGTAATATTTGATACTGTGTAAAGACAAATTCCAAATACACTATGTATCGCCCCCTAGCAGTCATTCTTTGTCCCGCCGACGCTTTGAGCCCTACTTTGAGCCCCTCGGAATCAGGGGTGAAAGTGGGCCAGAACGGATAGGAACGCATTTTCGGTATAAGATTCAGGGCCGGAATGCTGTTCCGGTACACTACACGGTGCTTTGATTCCGAAAATATGACGCCAATTGTCAAAACGCTATGTAAAAAAAAAAATCTACCAACATAAAATTTACATACACAAGTGTTAACAACAAGCATAATAAAGTGCTTGCGTAGTGTAATCCGTTTTCACCAATATTTATTATTCATTTTATTCTATGAACGGCATGGAGGTTTCCCCAGCTGCTGCAGTTATCTGAGTCTGACAATTATGAGTCACGTCAATGTGCGAATACATGTAGCAAAGCAAAACGCCTGGACTTATTTATCCGTTCAATTGACTGTCATACTGACATGTGATCAGCAGAGATAGTTAGCTCTGATTGGTTCAAATGTGCATGTTTTCAGGAGCAGCAAAAAAAGAAAAGGTTGAAATGATGCGACAAAAAAAGGGCGATGCAACATAAAATGGATCAAATCTTTAAGAGTAACGAAAGACTTGAGGAGGCTTATTTATCATATTTAGTTTTATTTGCTCTGATGGGGAGGTTCAGAACATCTTAGCTGTCAATGTGCACTTTGGACTTAAATTTGTTCATTTATGTTAGGCTACTTATGATTCCTTATGATTTTTTAAAAAAATTATTAAAAAAAAAAAGTCAATGTTTGCGCGATCTTCAAATACATTCCATTTCACTCTGCATAATATGTCATTTGCACTTATTTTTCTGAATGTATGTTACTTATATCTTTTTTATTTAAAAAAAAATGTTTACATTAACTACAATTTTAATATACATCCTATGTTCTTAAGTAGTTAAAATTGAGATTTGGCATTTAGTAAGCGAGGAAATGAGGGAAAATAAAAATTAAGAGTTGGAAGTTTGGGTTATAGCTGTTTTTGTTAACTTTTATTTTGCAAATCATTGAAAAAAATACAATTTTGAATGAAAATCAGTTTTTATAGATGTGTTATAGAAATAACTGTGCTAAAACAGTTTTCTTTGCATTTCAGTAGTTTAAGAGGTTCGACCCCCCCCCCCCCCCCCCAAAAAAAAAAGAAAAAGAAATTTAAAAAATGAAAGAAAAAAATAGAAATAAAATAAATTCTGGCTCTGTGGTGACCTTCGTGTCGGGGAGTTCCGGCAAGAAATTCTAGCCACTTTCGCCCCTGCTCAGAATGCTCCAAAAGTCAACAAACTCAACAGCCAGGTGAACACTGGTGAGAACTTTGGTTAAATGTAAAAAAAAAAAAAAAAGAAAAAAAAAAATCAAAATATGCCTAAATGTATTTAGCGCCCCCTAGGAACAAACCAACATTTCATTTCATTTTTTTGTTTTTTAACTGTGAAAGAGGAGGTAACAATGCAATGGTTAAAACTTAAAACACATCAGCACTATATGAATGGGATACCATACGCGGTGCCCAGACTGCCGTTAGTGCTACATCCAGTTTTCTTTGGGTGGGCAGAGCGTGTCTGTGGGTGGGCAATGCCCACTCCTGTGCCCCCCTGGGTAATGCCCCCGTGTCAAGAATACTGATGGCTTTGATGGAAAATCAAAGTTTATTCAATGTCAGTCGGCTATCTGGTCATAGGCGGAGTTTGACTTTTGGGGCGGGGGGGCACAACAATTTGATGACCTCGAAACTCAGGGTCAGCAATAAAATTAACTTACAAGAATATCTATAATAATAAGTTGACAATGAGCGTTTTTTGTTTCCCATCATTCTTGAGGGGAATTCTAAATAAGGCTCCTTAAGCAATACTTTTCGCCAAGATTGTCATGCATTGAATATGGTACTACTGCCGGTGTCGTGTCCATGTAGTTACCCCAGTCAAAAATTGTATGCACTGGGCGAAGCCATATGAAGGTAGATTTGTGTCGTTATTATTCAGCCAAAAAAAATGTGTTTGAATGCAAAAATAAATTTGAAACTCAATGTGTTTGAATGCAAAAATAAATTTGAAACTCAAACCTCCCCACCCCCCCAAAAAAATGCATGTGAAAGCTATTTTTCTTTGATTTTTTTTTTTTTTTTAAATTGAAATCAAGTTTTTTTGATTGAAGCAACTTTTTTGATTGAAGTAATGTTGATTTTTTGGGGCCACATTTTGGCTAGGACATTTGTGTCTATATTATTCAATGGAAAAATAAGTTGCTTCAAAAAATATATAGATTTTAAAAAAGAAAATCACTTCGAATCAAAAAAAAGAAAAAATTTAGTCATAGAAAAAGTTTTTGAATGCGAAAAAATATTTGAGATTGAAATATTTGCATTTGAACACTTAATTTTTCATTGAAAAAGTTTTCTTTGATTGAAGCAATCCTTTTTTGTGTTTGGGACATATTATGATTAGGACATTTGTGTCTAAATCATTCAATCCCCCCCAAAAGTTGCTTCAATCCCCCCAAAAATATTTTCGGTCAAAACAAAAAATAATTAAAAAAAAATATTTTTCCCCCGCCCCCCCCCCCCCCAAAAAAAATTATTATATGCAAAGCAAATGACTGTCTAACGTGCTCAAAAAATAATTTTGACCCATTATAAAATGTATAAATATTTATGTTCATTTCATTCATTTTTCATGCAGTTTTATTGCTTTTCAATTTTTATATATGGCGGAAAACACAGACGACTGAAGAAGCAGTTTCTGCTCTTGCACTCCTCTTTAAAAGAAACTGCTGTATTTTAAGCTAAAACAACTGTTGTGTTTGATAGAACAATATGTCTATATACTGCCATAGCAGATTCATGGTGCAGTAAACCCCCGAACTATTTTTGATTTGTCTGTTTTACCCTGAAAACCCCCGTTTACAGACATCGCGCAACCACTTTTGTTTTAACCCAGCCATATAACTAAGGTAATTAATCATATTTATTATTCAAAATGTCTGTCATTTTTAGCTTAGAATCATTAATTGATGTCTAATATTTCGTATAAAAAAGAAGACGACTTTAAAAAATTATTCACTCGCATATTTAAAACTTTTAAACAAATGACGTCACAATGAAAAAAATGGCGTCTGTAAAAAAGTCACGGATATCTACCTCATAACTATCACTTAATTGTATTTTTTTTTTGTTACTGTCGGATTTTCTCCGATATGTTAGATGATAAATAATCGATCCAAACAAAGAAAAATTGAAAAACAACGTTTAAAGGGGTAAATATATGAAAAAGAAAATCTCCACACCTCCTTGATGTCTGCGATTTCTACATCGCGACCCTTGTTATATTGCCATGTTTCACCCATAAAATCCCCAAGAAAATCCAGCTGTGGGCATTCAACACTGTGTCTTGAAGCTCAGTGATAAATGCTACATCGAGTTTTTGGATCGGAACAAGGTAAGTACCTGATAATATCTCGTTAAAGTCATGGCGTCTGTAATTCTGCTCTCGCATGCTCTCGCCTCCAGATAGGGTTTTGCTGTTTAAAAAACTGTTTTTTTTTTTTTTTTTTTTTTTTTAAATGCCCTCCTGTTCAAAAAATTTCTTCCTCCAGAAAATGGAGATTTTAAGCTTTCCAATGATGTATCACACATGCATATCGGACAATTTTGAAATTTGGCCAAATTGGGGGTCTCAGAGCGGAACTTTAAGTCACCTAAGTGTTTTCCACCATATATATAGGAAAGTCAATTACATGCGGTGACACTTTTCAGACACCATGGGGGGGCTGCCCCCCCCTGCCCCCCCCTTATGTTTCTGGTGTCACTTTTATATTTATTTATTTATATTTGTGTCAAATGGGGGGCCAACTTCAAGGAGATTGATCGCGAGTCTCGTATTGCCAGTCGTATCGTGTGTTATGCAGCCCTAGTCTTAATCATCCTATTAGTCAGGTTTCCCCGTCGATCGGGGCGGGAGCGGGCGGGGGTCTATTTTGGTGGGGGCGCCTCGGAGGGATTTTAAAGTTGCCGCTGCGGAGGGCGCGTCGTGATAGGCTGACGCCGGGGAAGAAAGGAGCTGCTCGGACTGGACTCGTCAGTGCAGCCGGAGAAGCTCTCGCGACCGCCGCAGAAAAAGCTCCGGCGAGACCACCGAAAGGAAAGGAACGGAAGGGAAGGAGCATTCTCCTTTTTTGTTGTTGTTTTTTTATACACCCCCAACAAATATCTTTTAATCCAGCCTATTTATTGTCTCGAAAGACCTAACTCGGCGGCGGCGGACGATGGTGAAAGAAGAACCGGGAGCCGAGCCTGAGCAGCCGAACGGAACTTATTGTTATGTTGCGATTGTTTGGGCTACGTCGTCGCTACCCCCGAGCGAGTTCGTCGTCGTCGTCGGCCCCCCATCGGGAACCTTTTAAAGCCAGGCGAGCCGAGGAAGCGAGGATTGGCTTTTTTGTTTTTTGAAAGCTTTTTTTTTTTTGCTCTTCTTCGGGGATTTAAATTTGCTGCTGCTCCTCAGGGGGGAGAGACATTCATGTGGCCATTCTCTCGTCTCTAGTTTGCCTCTTTGGGGGTGGGGGGGAGAAAGTGCAGAATGAGCAAAGAACGACCCAAAAGGAATATTATCCACAAGAAATACGTAAGTACTCCTTCAACTTTGTCGCCTAAATGTGTAAACTTTCATCTGGATGAAAGCAAGGAGGGGGGTGCGAGGGGGGGTTCAAGCCTCCCGGCCAAAAGATTGTGTCTTTTCAAAACACATTTAAAAGCCCTCACTCTCACTTTACTCCATTTTGTGTCCAAATCGAGCGTTTTCTCAACGAGAAGTCGCTTTTAGTTTGCTCTCCGCGACATCGCGTCCACTCTTTGTGATTATCGGGTTAAATTGTCACAACGTGGCTTTAATTTGGAGACAAAATGGCTTTTTTTGTGGGCGAAGGGGGAGCCCGGTCGTCGGCATCGGCGGCCATGGCTCAGCCTTTCTCTTTTTTTGCACCGCTTGCTCTCTTGGTGTTATCTGACTTTTGCAAAACAGGGGAATTGCTGGGGAATATTTAGAGTGGTCGAGGGGGCGTTCATTCCACGGGAGTGTCTTTTAATTCCACGCGAGCGTGTTTTCGTTTGGGGTCCCTTTAATAAGCCCCTTCCTTGCCAAAGTGTACTAGAAAGAGGGGGGAAAGGGGGTCACGCTAAATCAGCACTTTTTCTTTCTTTAGCCACCACTTCAAAGTCTGTTGGCTGTGGGGGTCGTATACACGACTTATCCCACTTTGGAAGCCCCTTTTTTTAAAGGGGAGGGGGCGAAATTGAATCCGGCAGGTATTTGCGTGACCTTCTCCTAGCTAGCTAACGTCGAGGCAAACCTTCGCGCGGTTAGCCAGTTAGCTTCGATTTCCATTTTCCTCAAACGACAAGAAAATGCTGCGATTTTGTCGTCAAACGTGATTTGGTGAGGGTGAGCCAAAAGCCACTCGTTTGAACGACGAGTCGCATTGCAGGGGGTCGGGGGGGTTCGCGTACGTGACGAGAGCAACCATTTTCTGCCGGCGTGCACTGCCGTCCGTGGGATCTTTCACTTCCGGTTGCCTTGTAATGGAAAGACTCGCGGCAACAACGTCGTCTTTGCTCACGTCCAAGTTGCACAAAGTCACTCTGTCGACTCGTTGCTCCACGTTTTGGCTGGACATTTAAACTTTGTTGCACGTCGTCATCGTTGTTGCTGCTACTGCCTTCAAGTGCTCCCTCTAGTTTCGATAACAAACCTGTTTTAACAGCTTTTCTCGTCCAAAACTGTCGCTTTAGGAGAAAGTTAGGACTGTATACCCCTCTAGTCGATTTTAAATCAAAATACCAACAGGAAAAATGACCCCCCAACAGAGAACCTCCGTAAAGTTGGCTCCTCATCAGACACAAATTTGTGTAAATATGATGTCGTTTTTTTGTGCTGTAAAAACTTTAACCTGCTATCTTTTGAGATTTTTTAAAAATTCAAACAATTACACACATACTACAACACAACCGATAAATATCTGTGCAATCCCACCCCCCCCCCCAAAAAAAACAAGCAAGCAAACAAACAAAAAAAAAATACATGAGATAAAATAAATAAATAAATAAATGAGACACTTTCTAAATACTGTACTACTCGTGAGTCGTGGCAGAATTCTTTCAAAAAATAAGGCACTTCAATTGTCCTATGTACAAAAACGGGAACACAAAAGAAATAAGGGATGGTAGGGACATAAGATAGAATTGACCCTACCATTATTAAGTGAACTACTTCAAACTTACATTTGCCCCCATTTCACTTGCTGAATGTGCCGGTCCATTTTATCCCCCTCAAACACACGTTTTATTGGCTGATGACTTGACCAACTCCAGACAAACGCACACTCACACAACCCCAACAGAAATACATGCCAAAAAACATGCCGCCTCCTCCACCCCTTCAAAGAGGAGGGATATTGGAAGTTTTTTTCATCCAGCAGCAGCCACGGTAATTGATTTAAAAAGATGCCAATGTTGTGGAGGTGGGGAACACACCACTAATTTTGCTACTGAAAGTCCGACCTGCATCACAGTTAGCATAACATTAAACTCTATGAACTTGCTAACCTGCAAAACTCGAATAGGAAGCTGCTAATAGAGAAGTGTCCTTCTGTTTGTGTTTTCTACAGTTAACGTTAATTAAATGTGAGAAATGTGGTGAACTCTGCTGGAAACTATAGAACTAGAAAAACCTGAGCAAGAAGCTGCTTAGAAAGAGAGGGGTGCTGCATGACCTCATGTTAATCACACAACACAACACCCAACATAATCATAATTAACTATGTACAGTTTAAAAAAAAAAAAAGTTTTCTTGGGGGTTGGGGGTTACCGCGAGCTACCCACACTAGCGTTGCGATCAACTGGTCGATCTTGATCGATGTAATGAACACCTGATTTAGCATATCAATTTATTAGGTTCATATTCGTGAGAAATTTAGCCCTGACACCGGTTCACCCAATCTGTTTGGTTTTATTAATGTCCCATCCGGAGCAAAAAGTGTACATGCAGGTTATGCTGTTAAATCATCCCTACCAATGTTGAGGCCAAACCTACGCCCTTGACTAAGAGTCAATCAAAGACAGATCCCTGAGATATTGTAGTGTACACATACTCTTCTTGTTCTTCATACGCTTAAGCGTATCTATATGAGAATTAAATTCCAAAAGAAGTAGTCGAAAATATGGCACAGACCTTGAAATTCTCACCTTGTGCAAGTAAAATTTACCAAGAAGCAACATCAGATTTACTACAAAGGATAACATTTTAACATCAGATATCTTTTGAGAGATTGATTTTCGAGTAATGACGTCAGGCAACCCCCCATTTATAGCAAAATGGACATGAAATGGTGCCATTTGTTGGTGCTGTAAAAGTTTCGTTTGTGCTGCTATCATTTTATAGATATTGGGATATTAACTTCGAGTGACGACATCAATCGCAGGTTTTTCGTATCTTAACTTCCGCAGGCTGCGGCTGACGGAGCGTACCAACCAAAGGCGGGGTTTGACCTTTGGGGCATGGAGGGCACAACATGTTGATGACCCCGAAACGTAGTGTCAGCAATAAAATTATAAGAATATAATAAGTTGAAAATGAGCGTTTTTGTTTTCCATCATTCTTGAGGGGAATTCTAAATCAGGCTGCTTAGGACAGCTACACATTTCGCCAAGATCATTATCCATTGAACATGGTTCGCCCGCAGGTGTCATGCCAATGTAGTTACCCCCGTCAAAAATGGTATCCGGGTGGAGCCACTGCGCTACACTGATTTGCTTGACTTCCGCGTTTTGGTGATGTACTGTAGTTATCTACGAGGTTTTGAAACATGGCCCATGGCATCCATCCCGAAAAACGTTTTTTTTTTTTTCCCCTGTTGAATAATTTAACATACGCATTGAACGTTAAAAAAAGGCAAATGTTTTACTGTTTTACTCATAGAATGACCTATAAGTGTTATTACTTTAATTCAAGTCCTGTTTGGAGTTTCTCCAGTTTAACAAACGTCGATGTCCAAAATATATAACGTGTAATGTGGTTCTTTTCTGGCTTCAATTTATTAAGTCGACATAATTCATAACTAATGTGTGTGTGTGTGTGGTGTGTGTGTGCGCACTCCTGTGGCCAGAGGATGCAATTTACGGGGGTAACTACATTGGCAAGACACCGGTGGTGGCTCTGTTGTACAATTACAGTCTTTAGTGGGGCAAATTGAATTTCCGCTCACCTCGCTGACGTTTTATGGTCCATATTTTTAGTCCTTGGTTCTCTCTCAGTAGTTGTTGTCGCTTTTGAAAGGTTAAGGTTTGAAAAAATTTGCATATATCCACTATCCATCTTGCCTCTTCGGTCTTTGGGTGGTTTTGGCTAGGCAAAGCAAATGACCGTCTAATGTGCTAGTCACATGATCTGTTTGAAAAATAATTTTGACCCATTATAAAAATATCTTTTAATTTGTTCATTTCATTCATTTTTGTTGTTTGTTTTATTGCTTTTCACTTTTATAGACAATATTTTACCGGAAAACTAATTTTAATGTCATATAATATATATATATATATATATATATATATATATATGTGTATAGGAAAGTCAATTACATGCAATGACACTTTTTGGCCACCGGCGGGGGGGGGTGTCCCCCCTTTAAACTCCACCTATGGTACCAACTCTCTCATGGTACCAACGCTCTCAATTATAGAAAAGTGTCCCAACAACAAACGCAAACATAGCATAAACAAATGGCACCTGTATGGGTCTATTTTGCAGTAAATGGGGGGGGTTTGAGATATTAATTTCGAGTGACGACTTGACTCGCACCGGTGCACCCCCAATTTACTGCAAAATGGACCCAAAGGTGCGCCATTCGTTTGTGCTGTTTACGCTAGTTGTTGGGGCACCCCTCTGTTATCAAGAGTTGGGACGCTCCATCAGCCGCGATGGAGGGGGTGCGATTCACTCCAAATTAATATCTAAAAAAAAACAAAAAACAAAAAAAAAAACATAGTAGCACAAATGAAATTTTCTTCAGCATAAACGATTTAATCCAAATGGGGGGCAGGTTGACCTCAGATTGACCTATAATAGAATTGTAAATATCTTGACGATAGCAACACAAACAAAATTTTTTTTACAGCACAAAGGTTTCACATCATTTTTATATAAACTTGCCTCTAATGGGAGTCCAACTTCACGGAGGTCCGGAGAGAGACAGTTATGCACCTTCAACCAGCTCAACCTATTAACCTTTGATTCAGAAGCAAAATTGAACGTTAAGTCTTTGGGTGCCTTTGACTGTGCTCGATGTCCAATCCATTTCAAGTGGGAGGGTCTGCTTCGAATGAATAAAGGTTCATTCGCGGCCAGCTCCCAGTTAAATGAATTGGACTTCCAATTGTGATAAGCATATTTCAAGTGACAGCAGAAGTAGTGAAAAGGCCTTTCATCTCCCCTACTAACATGGCCTCAGGGCGGCCATGTTGGTAGGGGCGACGATCCCTCCAAAGTCGATGCATTTACATTAAAAATAAAAGTCCCAGCTATTTTTGATCTATGTCAAAGCATCTGCTAGTCCTAACTAGAACTAATTTCTCAGTGTTTCCCATCGACGGAGATAGACGTCCAATCCATTTGAGGTGGGAGTGTGTTACTAGAACGCCATCTTGAATTTGCTAGCTTTGGCAGCACATCTACATACAATGGCGTGCCGCCCGCTGCACGTCACTTCCGCTCATTAATATTCATGATGTTAGCAACTGTTGCTAAGGGGGGGACACGCTGCCGTTTGTCCCCAATAGTAAATAAATGGAAATGGTGCACGAAGGAGATGTTTACAGAGCTAAACCTACAAATTCTGTCCGAAAATAATGTCCCTGGTGCCAAATTAACTGGTAAAGATGTTGAAGAACTTACAAATGTTCAATTGAGGAGTCTGCTTGAGTGCCGAGGGCTGAAAAAGAGCCAAACTGACCCACACCTTTTTCCTTACGCCACTGACAATGACGTTCTCCTGTTTCAACAAGCTATCCTTTACCCCCATATGCCCAGTCTTTCTTATATATTATATCTGCTGGTTGTCTTATGTCTCTGACCGTTCTTGGGGGTAATTTATATTGTTAGTGTTGTGTAGCAATCGCAAATGGTATTCAGTGACAGCCAACGAACACTCTATTAATTTATTTACACTTCCCCCTTACTAAAGTTGTTTCTTTACAACAGAAAAGGTAACAATGGTGGCAGTCAGATACCACTTTAATTTTTTTCAGGTCGTTCATCATTGTCAGACAGAAGCAGCACGGCAAAACGCCACGCTAAAATATAAGTAAAAAATATCAAAATGGCTTACCTCTTCGGGGGACTCGGTGGCAGGCAATGGGTTGGGATTGCCATTTGTAGGACCATGACCAAGTGAATGACTTCACCTTGCTGGCGTTAAACTGTTGTCTGTCGGACGTCCGAACAAGCTGATCCATTGTTCACATTTTTTCCTTTGAGTCTGTTTTGGGGAAACGTATGAAGAAAACATCTTTCATATGTGGATGGTCATTGGTCGTAATGTCTAGAGTCGTTCCTACAAGTTCCATAGCAGCAGTGTTTGATCGGCATGTTTGGTTTTGAAAGATTTCCCGAGAAAACTAGCAGAAATATAATGATTTGTAAGCAAGGGCGGGTCTACAATGTACCACTTCCGCTTTACGATGTAACGTCACGGTCTGAAAATGGCATTCGTGCTGTACACTATTGATTAATGTATAAACTTGTTAACAGCAAACATTTTTCGCGTATCGTATGCTTTCCTGTTTCACTTTTTCTAAATTAACACTTGATATGACTATTTTAAATAGTTATTTTTACATTGTAAAGCTCCCAAATACGGGTCATTTTTGTGTCCCCAATGTGAATTAAGCTGTACTTTCACTAAAGTTGTACAACTACTCACTCAACTTATTTTTTGTGTATTATCAAATGCCGTCGATTTATAAATTCAGTGGTACAGGCTCCTAAATTATATATATTTTCTTAATTTAATTGACTTTTGGTAAAAGGTTGTTATGGAATTTTGCCATGTCCCTATTGTGTTTCATTCAAATTCAGCCTATAAAATAGCTAATACAAGTAGAAAAAGGGTTGTTCTTAAATTTAAATCATCTCCAGTGTCACTGAACACTCTGTTTTGTTACTGTCCCTTTAAGAAAATTACCCATTTATTAATGACATCACTCTTCTCCGATAACATCACACCAGTGGTGTGATAGCAGTTTTATTTTTTACTTCCTTTAAAAAGCAGATTTTGCAGTTTTATGAAGTACGTCAGTGTGGTTAGCCTGAGGGCTAACTTTAACACAAAAAGTCCCCTCTAATAGTGTCCACTAGTATTTAACTCATTTGCTGCTACTGACGGCTATAGACGTTCGATCCAAATTTACACCCATTACCCCAGTCCATCCAGACTCTGGGCCCTTCTGGTGCCCAGTAACCCCACCTTTATTAGCGTAAGACAATTACACATGCTGGAGCCCCGCCTCCTCCCTGCGGGACCCCTATGAACAACGACCCCCTTTTTATTGGTAATGAAATCATTGATTAAGCTTAATAAAAAAGGCAACTAAGCAAAAGCAATACAGTGGAAGCGGCACCGAGTCAGTTTAATTCCCCGTAGGAAATCGTTGTAATCGAATTAATTGGTCGCAGATGGTGGCTTAGCTTCGTTTCGCTCGGTTTTCCGCTTTTTGTTTATTTGACCATGTGGAAATCATTCATATCAAATGTTGGATAAAATGGTAGCATGACTGCTACTCTTTTTTTTTATTATTTTTTTTTAAGCCTCAATTGGATATGCAGAATTCCCTTTATAGGGCACTTATTGAATTGATTGGCTGCCATTGACCGTGCTAGACGTCCAATCTAGTTCAGACTGATTTATAAAGGTTTAATTAATCCTTTGATGTCTGAATTGAATTTATACATCAACGTATTGGGGAATATTCAAATGAATTAAAATGCAACTAAAAATGGGAAAATCCTATATGGATAAAAAAGCAACAACAAAAAAATCACAAAATGAAGACAATTAATTAAAAATAAAAAGGAGGCATTTATCTATAAATTCATTTTTTACTCACAACCTATTATTTCTTTTACATAAATTATATTTCTATTCTTTTATTCCTTATTTTTATATACATTTTAACAATACAATTTTCTTTATTGGCTGGCAACCAATTCTTCCTACTGCTAATAGTTAGCTGGGATAGGCTCCAGCACCCCCGCAACCCTTGTGATGATTAGCGAATTGAAAGATAAGATGAATTTTAGGATTCGAACTTTTTAACTGGAATTTGTCTGTTTAAATTTCTGTATTTAGTTTTTTTGGGGGGGGGCGGGGCCTGCGACTGGCTGGCAATCTGTTCATCGCTTACCCCGCCTACTGCCGGTAATTAACTGGGATAGGCTCAAGCACCCCCGCAGCCCTTGTGAGCAGAAGCGCCACAGAAGATGGGTGAATAGTATTTCTGTATTAACTTTTTTTTTTAATGTAGTATACAATGTTTCCTCTAATTTTTCATGTGTCTGAGCAGACACACAAGCTCCCTGAGCACCACTGTGAGCAACATCAGATGTGTACGCTGTTGCCACACACCACTATCAAGCTTGTTCATAACCTTGGATAATAGCAAATTGCATGGATTATTAAAAGAAAGAAATTACAGCAGCATTTTTCATTAGTTTACTTTTAATATACAAGTAGTTCCCAGGTTACGAACGAGTTAATGACGTAACCCGAATTTCTGCGTAAATCTGAATGAACCCCTTTAAAAAAATAACTATCCAAAAAGTATTGTACAGTGCTACCCCGAAATCCGATCGCTTCTACTATTATATTATTATTCCGATTTTTATTCATAATCTATTTGTTTTGCTCTGTGCAATTGCTATTTGCAATAGTACCAGCAGCATTTAGTAAGGATTTAGTGTAGGTTTTCTGGCTGTGAAACAAATTAATAGGATTACAATGTATTCTTAAGGGAAAATCCTGTTCCACATACGACCATTTCGACTTACAAACAAGGTCCTAGGATGAATTAACTTAGTATTTAATGGTACCACTGTGTTTTGTTTAATGATGGGTGATACACTGCCCTCTAGTGGCAGCGTTGGGTGTGGCTGGACTGTTGCCTTGGCTTCTACGACTGAGGTAGGGGATTCGTCTGATATGCAAATAAGACTGCTGCCCCCTCGTTTGGCCCACATAAGGCTAAAGGTTTTTTCAGCTAATAAATGTTTGTGTATGCATTTGTAATTTAAGTTAAGAGCTACAGTTTGTGGAGTCACATGTGATTGATTTGCTATGAAAATTGTAAACCCGTTAGCATTCGTAGCATTTAAACTAGCGGACTTTTGCTTGGCAGATTAAGCTAATATAATCTACTTTACATTTTGATCAGAGGAGATGGACGTTTGAACACCAATTGTTTTGTGTCTGGTGTTTTATTGTTAAAAATGTGTGTCGTTCTGAATATATTCATGTGAAAAAATTGGGACACCCCATTAAATATTCAGTTCTTTATTAACAAATGTTCACATATCAATGTCCGATCTTGTTTTTTCTTTATCTTTTGAAAAGAAAGTGATTTAATTGCAGGTAAACCACAAAAATTAACATTGTTTTACTCATTAAACTAAATATATCAAAATAAATGCACATTCTAACTGAGGAAGAAGTTAGGACAACCTACCACCTAATTCTGTATATACAATCACAATGTAGTAACCCACTAATGGGAGCATTGCATTGCCTTATCAAACGCACCAATAGGAGTGTCGTGCTAACACATCACTGCGGCACCGATAGAAGTCCTATTGACGCTACAATACGTTTCTGTTGAATTTTATTGTGTGCTGCATGATTGCGCACACGTACAGCTTAGAGGGAACATTGGTACTCTGTATTCCTCCAGTGCTTTATAATACATATACAATACAGTATATATACTGTATTGGCTCGAATATAAAAGTGTTTTTTGCATTGAAATAAGACTGAAAAAGTGGGAGTCGTCTTATATTCGGGGTCTAGACATTATACCCATTCACGACGATAGATGGCGTCATTGAAGCGAATGCTGAACTTGAGGAGTAATGCTCTGTCATGGTAGATCTCTGCTACTCTCAAGTTTAACCAGTTTGCATTATTTTATTGCATTGTTTTTCCTCATTCAGATTTGTTTCAAGACTACAGTTACAGTTAGACCTCACTTTGGTGGTTCATGCAGTTATTGCAATTTTTTTTGTTTTATCACAATAGATTGGCTTCTGGTTTTTTAAATGTAAATAAACCATTCTTTTACGAATGTGATTGCACTTTAGTTTACATATTTAAATGTTCAGATATTATGATTTGAATGAGGCAAAATCACATGCTTTTTCTCTCAAATATATTTTTATAATAATTTGTTTCAGATGTACTGTAATTATTTGTATAAAAATTAATTTGGTGTTCAAAACGTTCTTTTCAAACTTGAGTCTTGGAAAAAGAGGGGGTCGTCCTATATTCAGGGTCGTCTTATATTCGGGCGAATACGGTACTATTTACTGAATGAAAATATAAGCATCAATGGTTTGACAATCTTTCATAAGTTATGCAGTGGTTCGCATAAAAGTGACCAAATCAATGTAGAACTCCATGCCAACTCCCATGTTTGTCATTCCAAAGGACAAAAATCCAAGCAGGTGGAAAACCAATCCACGTTTGCGAAAAGGGCTCGTGCAAAATGCACATATATGGAAAAAACGCGGCGGCAGAACCGCCAGCGAAGCCTACGGAAAGGACATCGAGTCACTCCGGGCCTTTCGTCGACTCCGCTCAGAACATAAACACAGGAGCGGGCCGCTCAAATAAACAGGCAATAAAGCAGCGCTCCGCTTCGGGTCGGCCGCGGTCGCCACGGTGACGCTCGGCCGAAAAGCCGGCCGTCTCGCGCACGTGAGAGCGGTTCGATGGAGCGCGACGGAAAAGAAAACAAGCCGATGACCCTCCCGCCTGCTTCGAGAGGCCCCCAATTTTAAGAAGTGGGGAGATTAAGGGAAGGGAGTCGGAGGCAGGGCCTTTTTGCAACTGGCCACTGCTCGCTCTATTTTTGTTTCCTCGTGGTGTTTGGGTTTGGTGCGCCTGATGAAACAAACAGTGACAGCCTCTTTACATTTGCAAAGGCCTCTGCAGCAGCTGCGCTGGGCTCAAAGTTGCAGCGCAGGCCAGCCCAGCCAGGGCCAAACGCTCACTAAACCTTCTCTGCGACCACTTCCTTTCCATTGCTGCCAAGGGATGTTGAACGTATGGCCCGCAGGCCGGAAGCGGCCATCTAGGGTGTCCAGTCTGCTTTAGAGTTACCCTATCTGTACAGCAGTGTTGTTTCTGGCAGCCCTTCTCATTTTTGTCTTGGTCTTTTGGACAAAAGTACATATTAGTCTGGGTTCGTCTTCGTCTAGTTTTAGTCGACTAATCTCATACAATTTTCGTCTAGGTTTAGCCGACAGTTACTCAAAATGTTGTTGTCTGTAAAATTCAAAAGTTTTAGTCCAAAAATAAAGATTTCCAACAATTTCAAATGAACATAGATGAGCACATATTGTAGCGTCTACAAGGACAACGGCAACTTTGTGATGATATTACACACTCAGCAGGAAAAGCAGTACATTTTTAATTAAACTTACCCCATAGACTTCATAATAGAATAGAACACCTTTATTGTCATTACACAAAGTGTTATGAGATTCAAAGCTGCCCCATGGAGTGCACACACACACACGCACACACACACGCACACACACACACACACACACACAAATGGATTAAAAAATATGTACACAATAAAAAGACATGTAATAGTGGTATTCTTGCAGTATAGGTAAGGTGACATGTGATGGCAGCAGTCAGTAATAGATATTAACGGAGTGCGAGGCCGATTAGTAGGGGGTCTGCATTGTTGCTGTGGCCGTCAATGCTGACAGAGTTGAATTGCAGATAGAGCTTTTTTGTTGAAAATTTCTGTGAATAAATGCTTAAATCCCTTAATTCTTTATAGATATGGACGTAAAACAGTCTCGATTCTTGGTTAAAAGCAAAAAAAAAAACAACGTGCAGTTAGCGTTTATTCTTTGAAAATATGTCGAAGTTCGATGCTAGTCTGTTAGTCAATGTGGAAGGCCGCCTTATGTAAACGGAGCTTTTCCGGTGAAAATTCTTGTGAATAACTGCTTAAATCCCTGAATTCTTTACAGATGTGGACGTAAACAGTCTCGATTTTTGATTAAAAGCAAAAACCAAAAAAAACATGCCGTTAGCATTTATTTTACGTAAATATTTCGAAGAATGATGCTGACAATATGGCGGCAGCCTTTCAACAAAGCTTTATGCATTGAAAATTCTTGTGAAGAAACAAAAAATATAATAATTACCGTGAATCCTTGAACAAATCACCCGAGACAATCCTTCCTGATTGTATGTGGTAAAACTTTTTCAACCTAAATCCGGCGTTGGATCACTGCATGTGTCGCTGCGACTGACTGCGAATAACTAAAGCGGATTGTGGGATGGCTCCCTACCTCAAGGCGTGGCGCAGTGAAGGTTAAATCTGACTCTTCAATATCATTATGAAGTCTATGCCTACCAAGAAGCCACAGACTCCATGGGGGGGAAAAAAAAGTTGTCTGAGCTTTGAACATCTTCTAGACTTACTGAACAGAAAAGCCAAGTGGCTCTGCTTTACACTGGCGGGTGTTTTAACTGGACGCTGGCCATTCTGATGCTAATGCTAACACAACTGCTACGTTATTGCGAGGAGTTATATTTAGCGCCTGATGATCACTTAGCACTGCCCTTTAAAGGCTAAAGCAACATTGCATATTCTCTCTTGCTTAGGTAAGAAAACAAATCTTACTGTGTTTCCAAACAAGCAAAATGGAGCGCAGCCTTGCTTGAAACTGTGGTGGCTAAAGTGAGGGTGCTTCTCATATGAGTGACACAACCCAAACACTGCTACGATGCAAGCTGATGTACTCCACGTGCACGTGAAAATGCGACGCGTTGTGAACGTATGACAGAAACGATTTAGCATTTTCGTCTCGTTGTCATGCCGTCAGACGAAAATTGGCATTCGTCCCGTTATGTTCTAGTCTCTCAAGCCACGTTTTTAATCTTGTCACCTCCTTGTCATGAAAAATCGTCGACGACATGTTTGCGTTATTGTCACTGTTGACAAATTAATTTTTTTCCCATGCTCTTACAAATGTTTCAAACTCTTATTCCCACAAAAAAAAAAAAAAAATCTAAATTCTAAACTAAATTACAAATACATAAATTAACATATTGGCTCAAACAGAAACCTTATGTTGACCTTAATAGGGAGAAATTGGATTCAGCCATGTTAGGTTATGTCATATTCACTGTTGCCACTAGAGGGCGGTGTGTCCACCCAAATCAATAAAACTTAATGTAAACACTTGCAAAACAAAGCATTACAACGCCACTATGAAACGAATCATCGAAGAAAAGAAATTTGATTCAAAGGTTTTTTTCGAATAGAATTACTCGAGTAAATTGATTAACTCATTCACTCCCAGCCATTTTCACCAGACCAAGGCC
The DNA here is from genome assembly GCF_030265065.1 of Corythoichthys intestinalis. NCBI lineage: Eukaryota > Metazoa > Chordata > Actinopteri > Syngnathiformes > Syngnathidae > Corythoichthys > Corythoichthys intestinalis. The sequence goes on from NC_080416.1 coordinate 32,243,133, forward strand.
CTTCGCTCTCGGCCGTTTTACTGGATTTTGACTGATTTTGCAAGGCCCACAGAAAATTCTGTTCTATTGCTATATAAACATGGAACCCACCAAAAGAAAGATTAGACTCTCTTCTTTCAGCAGAAAAAAAGTGAGTTAATATCTTTTTCCATTCTTTAGAAATCAGCATTAGAAAATGGCTTAGTTTGAGCAATTTTCCAATTCCTGATAAAAAAACTGAGAAATTGAGCTTTATGTGAAAGCGTGCATTTCAAACACAACTTTGACTTTAACATAGCTATTTTTTGCTTTAGTTACATCCCAAACATCTGAATAATGTTTTCCTTTTTAAAAATAACAGAAACAACAAGACAAAAGAGCTTTTGATAGCAAAGTAACAATTTATTTACACATAACTAACTGAAAGATGACGCTTTTGTGGCCGCAACAGCCGGTTAAACTTTTCCCTCATCGTTGCCTGTCTCAAAAATATAAATTTTTTTGAGTCTCTGCGGGCTCTGATCGCGAGCAGCATGGACTCAACGGCATCTTGTGGTCCCGGTCGCTCTGCTCGGTCGTCCAGCGCCTGGCATACCAGGCGTCCTACCGGTTGTTCTGCTCGGTCGTCCGCCACTTGGCATCCATTCGGTCGTCTTCCGCCTTCGCCTCGGCTTTGCGGCTTGACCGTTCGTTGCCGTCGAATAGGGTGGCAGGTCTTACCAAATGCGCTACTGCCCTCTAGTGGCCAATTTTATTGCTTTAAAATGGATTTTCAGCTTTGGAGATAAATTGAATCACAACTCAGAGATGTCTCATTTGAAAAAAAAAAACGTAAAAGACTTATAAATACGTCTTTGGGACACTGAAACAATTAAAAATAGAACGTATTTATACTGGACTGTCTCAGGAAATTAGAATATTGTGTATTCTAATTTTATGAGACAGTCCTGTATGTATGTATATATATATATATATATATATATACTGTACATCCAGTTGACGATAGCACCAACATACAGGACTGTCTCATAAAATTAGAATACACAATATTCTAATTTCCTGAGACAGTCCAGTATGTTTTGGGAGCAAATGAGTTAATCATTGCAGCATTAGAATACTCATCGTTCAGTGTCATTGACGGCGCTAGACATTCAATTAATTTTAACTGAGCAGTCAAAATGAATTGGACGTCTAGCGCCATCAATGACAGCTAGTGAGTTATTTGGCCAAATTTTAACTAGTCTGGCACACATGAGATCTAATTCTCATGAATGTGGCCCGTGAACCAAAATGAGTTTGACACCACTGAGTTAGATACAAAATCAGAGTGTTACTGTATGTAGGGCTGATACAGTAAAACAGCATTTTGTGCAGAAAGCAGCAAAGGAACTTAGCAGGGAGGCGTCCATTCTCATAGACGTTGCCACTACGTTCAAATCGGGGGCATTTTAGGGGCTGCCGTTACATCACGTGCGACAAACTTTGGTGACGGGATAGGGGGCGGTTGTTTTCGTCATGGGGCGCTTTTGTGGGTGTGCGCGTGTGTCACGTACGACTCGATTCCACAGTGTGATTTATATGCGGCTGCTCCTGTGGGTGAGGAAGGGGGCGATGGAGGTGTGGGTGGTAGGACAGCTGCTCGTTCCCTGAGAGGCTTCGTGTGTGTGTGTGTGTGTGCGCACCACAGATTACTCCGTCACAATACCGTGAAACTGAATGAGCACTTTTTTTTAAACCCTTAACAAGAGCATCCTCACAAAAAAAATGAAGATAAACTATTCGATACAGTGTTGTTTTTGGTACCTTCTTAAATTTCGTCTTAAGTCTTTTAAGGACAAAATAATTATTAGTCATATTTTTTAGACATTGTGTTGGTCTGACTAGTTTTAGTAGACAAATGCTCAAAATGTTTTTGTCTGTAAAAATCTGTAAAAAAGGTTTTAGTCCCAAAAATAAAGGTTTTCAATCATTTTGAATGAACACTGACAGACGAGCACATAGTGTAGGCATCTACGAGGACTACGTTATAACGATGATACACACTCGGCAGGAAAACTGCATTATTTTCAATTAATTATACTTAGGCTGCAACAAGTAATCTATGAAATCGATTAATAAATTAGTTACCAACGAGTTTGACAATCGTTTTTTACCGTCAGCTATGAGCAGTTTCGTTTGGGTCCTTGTTTGTGTGTAATGTGAGGCTGCGGATCCGCGCCAGTACTAAGAGCAAGAGAGAGAGAGTTCACTGCTACACTCAGGTTGGGTTGCTGAATCAATAATATTGTGAAGTGTTGATTGTTAGATCGTCTTTTGTGTTGTGTTAGATCCAGCATGACTCTGTCAAAGATGAGTAAATGAAGTATTTGTTTGTGTATGAGATGTCACTATTTAGCACGGAGTGCTAAGCTGGTGAGCGATTGTGCTAATGAGTGTCTTAAGTGTCCATTTGTATTCTTTTGGAGAAACATGTTGGCATTTGAGTTATTGTTAGCTAGTAAAATTGTCTAATTTCTTTTTATGAAAAAAAAACAAACAAACACACACACATAAACCCATACATATTACAGCTTAGTCTCCTTTCAACACAAACTGCCATTCAAACTGTAGATTGTCATAAAAGAGAGTGTGCTTTAAAATTCAATTTGGATTGTCTTTATAAATTGTTAAAGAAAACTGATTCATTACAGTCTGCCTCCTCATTCGATTTTGTTGTTTAGTTTGTTTAAAGAAAAGAAATGAGTCATTGACACTATTTATATCAGCGCTTTGCCCACAAGAAGAAAAAATGTCAATCGGCAGCACTTTATTTTATTTGAATGAACGGGACTTTGTCTGATTTGTGTACTGAGAAATTCTTTTTGTTTTATACTCAGACCCTTTATTAAGAACTTTAACAAGTTTTATGCACTCAAAACAGTACAGATGTTGACTACAGTTAAGTCAGGAAGCTGTCATAAAATATTATTTTTGAAGGAAAGTAATCCATTTGGTCTTCATTGTTACTTCCAACATGCCTAAAACAATTGTGAAGGTAATTGAAAAAGTGACATTTATAAAAAAGAATTCGTTAGTGGCACACCTTTATTATACCTTCACACACGCCATGCTGAAGCTAATGTGAAATGCTATGCTAATGCGATGAGTTTAGTGCGTGATGATCACTCAGCAGATCTTTAAAGGCTAAAGCAACATTGCATATTCTTTCTTGCAAAGTTAAAGCAAATCTCATAATGTGTTTCAAAACAAGCAAGGCTAGTTTCAAGGACTCCAGTGAGTGAAGGGGTTGGGGATGGGGGAGCCAGCACATGTCACATGAGTGACGACACGCACGATGAGAAATTAACGGAAATTATTATTATTCATCCCGTCAGACGAAAAGTGGCATTTGTCTCGTCCAATAATGACAAACTTACTGACATTCACAGCGGAAGGAAAACCACATTTTCTGCCTAAGCAGCACCATATTTCTGACCTCTGTGACCTTATTTCTGACCTCTGTGACCTTTTGACTGTTTTTCTTTTTATGATAAAACCAACTCTGCAAATTTGGGTTGAATTAATCCAATATCATGTATGATGAAATTGCATTTCTGACCTCTGTGACCTTTAACCTCATGACCCCAAAACTGAATCATCTCTTCCCGTTCATATTACGAACATATTCTGCGTGTTTGAGAATAATCCCTTCATTCGTTCTTGAGTAAGTTATCTTGAACACAAGGAATATCAACAAAAACAGAATTTAATGCATAACATATATCATTACCAGAATAACGCAATTACAGACAAAAAAATGAGCTAAATATGGCCCATCTAACATTACACTAGGAAAAAATCACTAGCAAAGATAAATGGTGGCGACGATGTCGCGCTAATTGCTTCATATTAATTCCGACAAAAAAGACACAGGAGTTTCTAATCCGACTTGAGCTCGTATTGACCTTTCCGTCCATCTTCTGGATAAAGCGTCTGCCGTTGCGCCGACTCCCTTTTTAATAAACAGCCACTACCTTTTCACCTCGCCGTCTGATCCTCCGTTATAGTGACACGGGCGTCGCGCGAACGAAGCCTCGGGGGACGCGGCGACAAGAGAGTGTATCGATCCGCTGACGCCGCCGCCGCTCATAAAAATGTCCAGCACGGCGCTAAAATCCTGACTGTCGTTGCTGGCTTTTGCGCTGTCAGGTTGGGGGAGGGGTTAGGTCTCCATGACACAGGCATAGTAGGGAATTCTCATGAAAGCTACTATGTCTTACGGTAATGAAGGATTTTTACCAAAGCCATGTTAAAATATCAGAATGCTATGATGACTCATTTTTTTTCATCAAGTTTGAGCGCCCTAACATTTTATTTCCAGTAAAATAATAGTAGGGAGTTTGTGTTAAAAACTGTTATATGAATGGTTTCTTCATGAAACGGAATGAGACAACTTTACTATCCCGGAATGACCCGCTCACACATTGCCTCAAACAGATTACAATGACGCCGTTTTTCAGAGCTAAGAGGCAGAGAAAGGCAGTGGACACAGGCGTTCATTGGACCATGCCGTTTATTGGCATAAGCTTCGGCAACTCCTTCACAACAAACATAAGTATCATTTAGTGAAAGCACAACAAAACTAATATTCCTATCTCTCAAAAAAATAATGTTCTTAAAAAGAAAAGCTGGTATTCCCAATCAAAATAGCTATGCAAAATACACATAAAAAAAAAAAAAAATTACTATAACTTGTACTAACATCGTTTAAGAACTACATGTCTTTCTATCCGTGGATCCCTTACACAGAAAGAATGTTAATGCCATCCTGTGGATCAATTTGTTATAATAAACACAGTACTTATGTGCAGTATGTTGAATGTATATATCCGTCTTGTGTCTTATCTTTATTCCAACAATAATTTACAGAAAAATCTGGCATATTTTGGAGATGGTTTGAATTGCAGTTAATTCCGATTAATACATTTTTAAGCTGTGATTAACTCGATTAAAAATTTTTAATCGTTTGACAGCCCTACTAACACAAGATAATGTAACGTTCAACACTTCAGAATATTATTGATTCAGCAACCTAACAGTTGCAGTGAACTCTCTCTCTCTCTCTCTCGCTCTAATTACTGGTGCTCGCGTGCAGCCTCACATTACACACAAACAAGGACCTAAAGGGGACTGTTCATAACTGTCGCCAAAAATGGACTATCAAATTAGTTGGCAACTAATTTACGAAGGCGGGTAGTAACGCATTACATGTACTCAGTTACATATGCTTGAGTAACTTTTTGAGAAAAATGTACTTCTAAGAGTAGTTTTACTAAGCCATACTTTTTACTTGAGTAGATTTGTGAAGAAAATGCGCTACTCTTACTCCGCTACTTTTGGCTACACAAGAGTCTGTACATTTTTCCTCTTTATTCTACATATTTTATTTTGCCAGTGATGCCAAGAGTAGCTCTACCAAATTCACCAATGAGACGTCGCAACAATAATCACATGACTCCATTCCACCACATGACTCCATTCCACCAATCTGACAAGTTTGCCATTCTATGATCACGCCAGCCTGTTCAATCACATGGCGTCTTTAAAGCACTGCAAAAAATGAAGTATTTGACATACAGCGCTGCCCTCAACATGACTCGAAAGCGCGGATTTAAACCTCTCTCCTAGTTTTTATTTGTTACCGATTGACCACGGAAAACCGGAGATATGATCCTTTAAATTTCATATTAGTAACTATGAAGGGACTATTCACCATTCAAACTAGGAACTATTTTCCATTCAAACTAGGAACTATTTTCTCCACTAGAGGGCACTCATGCTCTTTGGACGAATAATGCTTCATTTCCCTTTTTTTTTTTCTCTTGTGGGAATTCTTTTTTTTTTTTTTTTTTTTTTTATTTTTTTAATTTCTTTCTTTGGTTATTGTACAGTATCATTATAACAACAGTTCATATAAATAGGTTTGTGCTGAGAGAAAAAAAAACATTGTGTGGAAAAAAAATCAAACAAAAATAAGCAGTTACTCATCACTTGAGTATTCTTTTCACTGGATACCTTTTTACTTGTACTAGAGTACATTTTTTGGATGACTTAATTTTACTTGAGTAATATTTGAAGTAAAGCTACTCTTACTTGAGCAAAAGTTTTGGCTACTCTACCCACCTCTGCTAATTTATTACTCGATTAGTTGTTGCAGCCTTAGACAAAATATTTTGGTAACGAATGGTGGACTGGGCCACGTAATGGATATAACCATCTTTCAATTAAAAATGAACTACAGTGGTACTTCGCATTGACATGCTATCCTTTTGACACCGGACTTAGAATTTTTCTCAACATATGACGACATGCTCGAAATACGATTGATGACCGTGTCGCAATTTCATTATTTTCCCGCAAGAGGTACGCGCAGTGGATTTTCTTGTGAAAGAAATTAACATGGGTCCCAAGAGGGTTAGTGCTAGGGTGACCAAGCGGCCTCTTTTGCCCAAACAAGTCCACTTTTCATGTCCTCTCCGTAGCGTCTGGCCGGGTTTTATAAATTCACGAAAATGTGGGGTTTTCATGATTTTTCACGGGACCAATTTGAAGAGAATCCCTCTGTTGACATGGCTCCTACAAGTAGGGGGAGAAGGAGTAGTTCTTGTTTTTTGTTGGCAGTTTACCCCTTGTATTATGGGGCATTACCACCATCTACTGGTTTGAAGGTTTGGCAAGAGATCAGGCAATTACGGACTAAAATAAGGAGTAGTTCTAAGAGATGTTTATGCTGTTGTAATTTATAAAAATGTTTAGTTGGAACTAGAGATGTCCCGATCGATCGGGTCCGATCACGTCATTTTCAAAGTATCGGAGTCGGCAAAAAAATATCGGCCATGCCTTTTTTTAATATATATATATATTTTTAAATTAAATCGTTTTCTAATTGTATTTAACGTTACAGACAAAATGTTACACTCATCCAGAGTCTTTAGTTTAGGCTTAAGGTAGGGTTATCAAATTTATCCCGATAATGGCGGTAATTAATTTTTTAAAAAATGTATCACATTAAAACATTTAACGCAATTATTGCATGTGTTGCATGACCCACCCACGCATTGACGCGCTCAAACTGTAATGGCGCCGTTTTACCTATATAGAGAGATAAAAGGCAGCGTAAAATGAGTAGAGTGAATTTTGGCAGCCTTTGGAGCCTTTTTTTAATTGGCTAAAGCCTTCCAGTCCCTCTCCCTACGATTAGAAATATCATGGGAAGCAATGTGGGGAAGCAAGGTAGCAATTGATCTTTTTCTTAACACCTTAAGTTATTTCCCAACGCAGAGAAGATATATCAACTGGTAGCACTACACACAGTCATGATTCCACCTCCATCATGCATTTGGGCATGGCTACAGTATCATTTACTGAAAGCTCAACAAATACACTAGATGACAATATTTAGTCACTATATACAAAGTCACAAGTCTTTCTATCCGTGAATCCCTCTCACAGAATGTTAATAATGTAAATGCCCTCTTGAGGGATTTATTGTCATCATATTCAAATACAGTACTTATGTACTGTATGTTGAATGTATTTATTCGTCTGAGTTTTATTCATTTTTTTCTTAATGCATTGCCAAAATGTATATGATCGGGAAAAATTATCGGGAATGATTGGAATTAAAACGGGAGCAAAAAAAAAAAAGAAATCGGACTGGGAAATATCGGGATCGGCAGATACTCAAACTAAAACGATCAGGATCGGATCGGGAGCAAAAAAACATGATCGGAACAACCCTAGTTGGAACATAGCCTACTGTGTGTGTGTGTGTATTGACTGGACTACATTTCCATGGGTCTGCATTATATTATTATTTTTTTTCATTATTCGTTTTTTTTTTTGCGTTTTGACTTTTTTTTTTTTTTTTAAGGAAGAATGAAGCCTGTTGACCAACCTGTAACCTGTTGAGTAAAAAAAAATGTTTCTTTATTATTATTATTTATATATATATATATATATATATATATATATATATATATATTTTTATATAAAACTGAATTTTTCTATCCAGATGGAGGAGGCACACTTTAAGTATACTAAAGTGATATAGGCGTCTTTGAGTGAGCTTAAAGTAAAATTCAAGTATGTCGAGGCCGGGCTAAGTGTCCTTCCTCTTTTTTGGAAATCAAACTATGGCCACCCTAGTTAGTGCAGGTGGTGAAAAAAAGGAAAAAGGTGTCGCTTACCATTGAAAGTAAAAGAAAATGATAGAAAAATATATGGTGAGTGGACTGTCTCGACAGTATGGCCGGAATATGTCTACGATCCTGACACTTCTCAAGCAGATGTATCCTCCTCTAATCCGCCCGCTGTCTCCACCGAGCTCCGCTTGCCAGTCGCTATAAATCAAGGAAACAATAAAAATGCTTTTTAATTTCCAATTTATTATAATTGCAACATCGGCAAGGACGTCACCAGCTTCATCAGCTTTATTCATTTATTTCAGAACATGTGCAACACAACAAAGCCACTCTCCGCTGTAGCTGATGCCAACAACAACAACATTAAAAGAGAAAGTAAAAACTTCCCCACTTCGCTCACTCTGTCGTTAGTCAAGTACGTTCAGTAGCAGCATGCAAAACATAACCGCCACATTAGAAGCTAATTCATTACATTATCATTATTAGATTTGCATTTACAGTATATTCAAATTGTTCTGCTATTTGTAATTACTATTAGTAATTGTACCTGCAGTATTTATTATGGATTTAGCATAGGTTTTTGGACTGGCCTGGCATGAATACTACATTGTTTTCACGCAGCATTGCAACATCGTTCGAATGGAGACGGAACCATGTAAACGCAAACGTGAAATGTGTTGTATTCTTGGTGCGTCAACATGTAAACGGCCCCTGAAACGGAAGGTTGTTGTCATTTTTCTTTAGTTTGAGTGTTGTAAGTGGTAAAATACTAAAATGAATGTGATTAATGTAAAAACGGTTCATTTTTAGAGCAACTCTTGCTCGTCTGAGCGCCTAGGAGTTAAGATAGCAGTGTTTGTCTTCCTCGGAGGAGCTCAGAGCGCAGTTTTAATTGTTCTACTCGTGTGCTGCCAAAATGGAAGGGGAAGCCTCTCCAATTGAAGCACGAGTAACACGACACTGCTTTCATCTGACCATCTGGGCTAGTTCTTTGGCCGCCGCGCAAGAACGCAGAATCTTCCCCAAAATGCCAATCTGGGACCGTTGAGGGAAAGCCAGCCCGTTGAGGCCAGACGTCAACTCTGCCGCTTTCGTTCACTTCGGAAGGAGATTAGATAGTCGTGCTTCGTTAACACGTTTGGAAGACTGAACGCAGGTGTGACAAACGTTTCCGTTTTTGACGGATCTGAGAGCGTCAGGTTCGCCGCGGAAGTCGCGAGCGCCGTCACGTGAGTCAAGTGTGGGTGGGGGTTTCCTGTAGTAAATTTGCCCTGTTTCCTCGAATTGTTTTGACATTTTCCTACCGTCTTTTTTCTGAAGCTAACATGTCGACGCTTGAACGTAAATCATACCATCTTAGGTTAGCGTTCAGTCACGTCTGACATTGACTGTTTGATTATCTGCTGATCTAGTTTGTGACGCAGATGCTTCTTTTCACAATAGCGTGCAAGTAGCCATACAATCATTAGCGTTAGCAGCCAGACGAATAATCAAGCGAATCCTGTGTGCTGGCAGGTTAAGCAATTCAATTAAACTGGGCAAGGCATTGAATTAGAGTGGCAGATGACAAACAGGTGTCCATTTTTGTCGTTACAGCCAATGTGGTTTTGTTTTTTTAATTTATCGGCAGCTGTTAAACCAGAGTTGCTTTAAAAATGACCACTCTGTAACGATGACGTATTAACACTTGCAACACTTAAACTAAGGAAGCACAACAATGACCTTCCTATTGTTCAATAGGCTTTACACTTTTAAAAATTAACTCATTGGTTGCCATTGACAGCAACAGAGGTCCAATCCATTCAAGACTGGGATCATTCAATCGCATGAGTTGTTATTAGAGTTGTCCGACAATGACTTTTTTTAACTGATATCCCAATGTTGTCCAACTCCAAAAACCAATATCGATATTAAACCGATACAGACATTGCGGTCGTGGACTTAACATATTATGGTTAATTGTTTAATTTAATAATGATAAATGTTACAACTTCAAGATTTTCCAAATAAACATTACAGGAATACAGAGCTTTAATAGTCATTGACACACAGAAATGACAACAAAATTACGTTCGATGAGTGAGCATCGGGCCGCTGCAGTTGAACCGCGCCGCCAGCTATCTCTCTCTTCTTCAGAAATGATAGAGAAGTTACAGGCAAGTTACAGTGAACACACATTTATCATACAACATAGCAGGGATAATTCTGGGAAATTAAGAGAAAAATTCCAACTGACGTTATGGAAAAAGTGCCAATTACAGGTAGTCCCCGGGTTACGAACGAGTTCCGTTCCTAGGCTTTAAACCTTAACCCTAAGTCGAAATTAACCCTTTTAGTAGCCCTAAATATCTCCTAAATCTCAAAATAACTGTTTGTTTGAAAGTACTGTATTGTATTTTGTTCTCTCAAAATAAGTATTGTCTTTTGTTTAATGATGGAGGATACACTGCCCTCTGGTGGCACGGTTGGATCTGGCTGGACTGTTACCTTGTATGACTGACGAGCAGACTTTTCTGACATGGATAAGGGACACTTCCGCTCTGGTTTGGCCCACAGAAGTCTGTAAGTCGTTTCAGCTAATATATGTTTATGTATGCATTAGTCATTAAGGTAAGAGCTACAGTTTGGAGTTATGTGTGAGGGATTTGCTATGAGGATTGTACATTACATTCGTAGCATTTAAGCTAGCGGACTTTTGTTAGGCAAATTAGTCTAAATTAATCGCCTAAATTCACGTATTGATCAGACGAGATAGACGTTTGTATACCAAGTGTTTTGTGTCAGGTGTTTTACTTGTAACATCCGTGCCGTTTTGAACATAAGCGTGCATATGTGTGTTACAGCTTTCCAAATTGTCAAACGTGAAGGAAGTAAAAAGCTTAAAAAAAAAAAAAACAACAACACAAATTTGCTGTCCGTCACGCTGAACAACTTCAAGTTTAGTGAGAACGGAACACATCATAATAATTATGTAAAGTAAAAAATAGATGCTGTTGGGTACAAGACAAAATGGCGGACGAGACTTCGAAAAGTCAAAATCGAGTAAGTAGACTACATCATAACCAGGGTACTACCTGTATTGCACCGCTATATTTATTTTTTAACTCAAAATAGTTCGGATCATGTTCTCACTGAGATAATGCTGGCAAGTGCAAAGTGTCAATAAGGCATTACCATATAACATGGTTCACGCTGTCCTTATAGCCAGGCAATCATAGTACCGGACTCCAGACAATGCCAAATAACAATTCCCAAGATGCATTTTGCTAGGCTTTCACACAGATTTTTAAATATAAATTACGTGTTTTATCACTTAGTGACTATTTCTCTCTGGTAACGCAGTAGTTATATGTGATGCATTTACAATTTCTTTTATTGTTCATTTTATTTGTGTAATTTGAGTGATTAGGGTCTCTTCCCCCAGTTAACTAATCCCAAGCATCTGTTGAAAACATCTACAGGTCATTCTAAGCATAGCTGCTGTGCTAAGCTAAGACCAGCACATGTACTAAGGCTGTCAGCTTGTACATTAATTTTAAAGACGACATACATATTGGCGCAAGACGACTGTTATTTTCCGACATTATTTCAAATGCTTTTATCGGCCGATATTATTGGCTATCCAATAATATTGGATAATTCTAGTTGTTATCGTCTTAAATTGGCTTATGGAGTTTGGTAAGGCTGCATGTTTTTCTCACAGTCTGTTACTTTTAACAGCCATCTGGAATTGCCGGTGTACAACATACCAGGATAGGGTTATGTGTCAGACAAACTGTCAGAAAGATAAGATTACCGATTAAGTGAACGGAAGTGGATGCAACAAGAAAGACCGTAACGGGAACTGAAGCCTCCATCCACGCACGCTTCATTGACTGGAGTCTTGTAATTTCACTTTTGCAATCTGGTATGAAAGGCAAGCGCTACCCATCACAAATATGCAAAAAAAAGCTTAACAAGCCTTGGCACCACCATTTCAGTGACATGGCCCACAGGGAGCTTTTTCTAGAACAGTATGAGGAATAGATTTCAATTTGTTGTGTGGCGACAGCATCTGTTGCAGGACGGCAGAGGCGGCTCAGTCAATAGAAACTGGCACGGCCTTGGCGTAGCGCTCACCTCGCTCGCCCCGGAGCGCGTTTCTCGGCGTTCCGCCGTGTCCGACAATCTTAAGCCTTTTAAAGCCCCGGCGTGCGTGCCGGTGTGACTGCAGATTACGGCGTAGCCGGAGGACACTGTGAAACAAAGCCAGGGGCTTAGGCCATGAGCGGCGGGTGTTCCGACGCTCGGGGACACCAAGAAGAAGCAATTAAAGGAATGATCGGCACTAAGATAAAACCCTTGCACGCATCGTACCTGGAAATATGACGTTAATGTTTGCAAACATATGGTTTTTAATTTATAGTCTTTGAATATCTCATCTAGGGATGGGAACCTCTTGGTACCTCACGGTACGATTTGCGATACAAAGCTCACAATAACGATGATCTCACGAGCTGGCGATACAACGATTATCGATACAATGGTCAGGAAATCATTCTAGGACTGGGTCGGCAACCCAAAATGTTGAAACAGCCATATTAGACAAAAAAAAACAAATATGTCTGGAGCCGCAAAAAAATGAAAAAACTTATAGTTGTATATACAATATCAATATTAGCTATCTTAGCCTACTATGAAAATGTCAAAGCTGGCTACAAATACATAAGGAGCCTTCATGATTATTTTCTGCACGATACGGCTCACCTAAAGTCCTTCAATTTTCTCAAATGCCGAATGTGCGCCTGATAATCCAATGCGCCTTATATATGCATCAATATTGGTTAATTATAGCTTCACATTCCTTTTAGCACAGCTCCTTCTAGAGTATCCATGTCCAAAGTCCGGCCTGGGGGCCAAATGCGGCCCGTGGTCAAATTTCATCCGGCCCCCAGCATCTGTCACAAAATCAATTACGTCTGGTCCACACACAGACTTAATAAATTGGTCAGCAGTACTGCTACCAGCATATGAAGTAGCTTACATACAAATGCTGTTCCTCATTTACCCACTAAAAGGCAGCAGCACTCGAAACAACATTACCCCATGTTACGCTTTACTTGCTATTTTCTTAAAATGGGGACAATCAACAACAAAAAAAAGTTGACTGCGATGTCCGACGCTTCAAGGATAGGTGGAAATTGGACTACATCTTCACTAAAATACGCAACAACTGTGTTTGCCTCATTTGCAAAGAGACAGTCGCTGTTTTTAAAGCGTTCTATGTGAGGCGATACTATAAAACAAGACACGCTGACATGTACGACAAGATTCGCAGGGAAGATAAGCAGCGAGAAATTGAAGCAACTTGAAGGTAGTTTAATTTCGCTAGAACCTGAGAGTGGAAAGAGAACGCCACAAAGGCTAGTTGCGAGATTGTTAAAAGTACTAATAAAAAAAAAAATAAAATAAAGCAAATGTGACACACAGAATGGCTTGCTAAAATTTGCTTATATTGTTCTACGTAAAGGACGTCAGCCAAGGTCGGCCCCCCACATTTTTACCACACCAAATCTGGATCCCTTTGCAAAAAGTTTGGACACCCTGATCTAGAGGATGCTTAACGCAACCCCAACTACTAGTATTACTACTACTACTACTACTGCGCCTTATAATGCGGTGCACACTGCAGTGTATCACAAAAGTGAGTACATCCCTTGCATTTCTGCAGATATTTAAGTATATCTTTACATGGGACAACACTGACAAAATGACACTTTGATACAATGAAAAGTAGTCTGTGTGCAGCTTATATGATAGAGTTAATTTATTTTCCTCTCAAGATAACTCGAAATATTGTATAGCCATTAAAATCTAAACCCCTGGCAACAAAAGTGAGTACACCCCTTAGTGAGAGTTGTCAGTATTAACATACAACATGTCAACTGTCAATATTTTGTGTGGCCAGTGGCCACCACTATTATCCAGAACTGCCTTTACTCTCCTGGGCATGGAGTTGACAAGGGCTTCACCGGTTGCCACTAGAATGCTCTTCCACTCCTCCATGACGACGTTGCGGAGCTGCCGGATGTTTGAGACTTTGCGCACCTCCACCTTCTGCTTCAGGATCCCCATTGGGTTCAAGTCTGGAGACATGCTTGGCCAGTCAATCACCTTTACCCTCTGCCTCTTCAGTAAAGCAGTGGTCATCTTGGAGGTGTGTTTGGGGTCATTGTCATGCTGGAACACTGCCCTGAGACCCAGTTTCTGGAGGGAGGGGATCATGCTCTGCTGCAGTATTTCACAGTACGTGTTTCCCTCAATGGAATGTAACTCTCCAACACCTGCAGAACTCATGCAGCCCCAGACCATGGCATTCCCACCACCATGCTTGACTGTGTGCATGACACACTTATCTTTGTACTCCTCACCTGGTCGCCACTACACATGCTTGAGACCATCAGAGCCAAACAAATTAATCTTTGTCTCATCAGACCATTAGACATGGTTCCAGTAACCCATGTGCTTTGTTGACATGTCTTCAGCAAACTGTTTGCAGGCTTTCTAGTGCACCGTCTTCAGAATAGGCTTCCTCCTGGGATGACAGCCATGCACACCAGTTTGATGTAGAGTGTGGTGTATGGTCTGAGCACTAACAGGCTGACCCCCCCCCCCCCCCCCCCCCACACACACACAGACCTTTTCAATCTCTACAGCAATACTGACAGCACTCCTGCGACGATCTTTCAAAGAAAGCATTTGGATGTGACGCTCGGCACGTGCGCTCAGCTTCTTTGGACGACCAACCCAAGGCCTGTTCGGAGTGGACCCTGCTCTTTTAAAACGCTGGATGATCTTAGCCACTGTGCTGCAGCTCAGTTTCAGGGTGTAGGCAATCATCTTGTCACCTTGGCCATCTTCATGTAGCGCAACAATATGTCTTTTAAGATCCTCAGTTTTCTTTGCCATGTGGTGCCATGTTGGAACTTTCAGTGACCAGTATGAGAGTGTGTGAGACCACTACAAATTTGAACACACCTGCTCCCTATGCACAACTGGACCTAGTAACACTAATGAGTCACATGACACTTTGGAGGGAAAATGACAAGCAGTACTCAATTTTGACATTGAGGGATGTAGTTTCTAAGTGGTGTACTCACTTTTGTTGACAGGGGTTTAGATATTAATGGCTATATTTTGAGTTATTTTGAGGGGAAAATAAATGAACTCTATTATATAAGCTGCACACAGACTACTTTTCATTGTGTCACGGTGTCATTATGTCAGTGTTGTCCCATGAAAAGATATACTTAAATATCTGCAGAAATGTGAGGGGTGTACTTACTGCTACTTAAAATGGGCCATTCATTAAAGGTGCACCTTATACTCCGATGCTCCTTATAATTGGGAAGATACTGTAAATGTTTTTTTTCCCTGCAGTGCATCCTATTGAGAATGAAACACCACGTGACTACTCCATTGTATGATGCCGCCTCAAGTTTAACTTCATTACAAAATTAATGAATTAGAAGAATGTTTGTGTCGTGTTTGTCCTCCTTTAGAAACCATATTAAACAAAAATAGATATTTCCCTCCCCCATCCCTTTCCAATTTCAAACATTTTTGAAAAAGCTGCAGGGAGCTGCTAGGGCAGCGCTGAAGAGCCGCATGCGGCTCTAGAGCCACGGGTTGCTGACCCCCGTTCTAGGATAACAAACAGCTAATATAAACAGAAAAAATATCTTCATCCTTCTGCTGCAAGCTTATCACTAGTAGACGTCCAAACTATTTGAACTGGGAGGGTGGCAGTGAATGAGCCACTTCCAACGGGCCCCTCCCACTTCCATGGCCGTCACTGGCAGCTATTGCCAGGCAAATAGGTCATTTTGGGCCATTTCAGATAATTAACTGTTGATTGCCAGTCACTTCCTGTTGATTTTGGGATATTTTAAGGGTCACTTCCTGTTGATTTTGAGTTACAGAACAGGGACTGTTGATTTTGAGTTACAGAATAGGAAGTGACACGGGAATGAAAAGGCAGTGAATCGAACTCAACAGTAAGTGACCTGTAAATACCCTAAAATAAATAGAAAGTGACCTTTAAATGCCCCGAAAATCTGAAAGCTGCGAATGTGCTAGTTTCGATTCGGCCCTCCCAGTCTAAATGGAGTGGGCATCGAGCGCCATAAATGACAGCCATAGAGTTAACTGAGACACTTTTATGGTAGAAGATTTTGGTAGCAAATTGTTAATTTTTTTTTCTATAAATGTTGACACCTGCTTAAAACGGTATCTTGATTACTGGCACGAGCATATCGATAACCCTTTGGGATGCAAAGTATCACAATATATCACCATTTTGATATTTCGTCACACCCCTAATCTCCAGGGTTCCTACAGGTTTCATCAAGTGAAACTGAAGACTTTTGAATACCACTTGGAACAGTATTTCACTCGTTCACTGCCATTGGCTATGATATACGTCAAATTTATCCAAACTGGGCCGGCTAGCATAGAAGGATCATGTTTCGGTTCAGTTAATGATAGTGATTGAATGAATGTTAGTTCGTCCCTCCAATTTTGTTCATTCACCCCTCCCAGTCCAAATGTATAGGACGTTTAGCGCCGTCAATGGTGGCCAAGAATCCTCATAAGTCAAGCTATTGAGTCTTGTAGTCAGTCATCCAGTGTTAATGAGGCACATGCCTGCTTTTTTCCCATTCTTTGTCACTGACTGTTTACACCGCCCGCTTACACGGGGAGGTGGGGTTCTTCTTTGGGGGTCCGGGGGTTGCGTCAGGGGCCCCCGAGAGGTCGGGAGCCTCCGTCGACAAACCCAGAGCAGTCGCTCCAGCGGCATTTGTCGCGTGAGCTCAGCGTTTAGCCGAGAAGTAGGTCAGCGGAGAGACCTCGTTCAACCCGAGCGCTCGTGCGGAAATCCTCCGAGAACTCGACGAACTCTCCGCGGAATCCTGCTCGCCGTCACGGCGCAGGGAAGAAAGGGGGACCCCGTGAAGACTGCAACGCTTGGAACGGCACGCTTGGGGAGGCCTTAGGGCCTCGCGTGAAGGGGGGGGGGGGATTCCGCAGGCTTTGCCACTGTTGTCGGGGCACGGCCGACGTCCTCCGCCAATCCCGGCCGCTTCCCCTCCTCATGCCGTCATCCGATTGGCGGGCCGACGCTGAATACAATTGGATTGACGGCTAATCCGGGTGAAGGGGGGGGGGGGCGTGTGTGCCCCCACCTCCCCCAGCCATAAAAACAGAAAAGGAGAGCGCTGTCAGTTTTCCCTGATGCGCTGTAGCGAATCCCATTCGGGGATTATGTTTTCATGGATTGACAAATATCTGCGTGTTGATCCCAGATTTGAAAAATTAGCATTTAATCAATCAAAAGGCTCCAATTTGAAAAGCTTCCCAGAGTGAAGACTCTTTGTGTTGTGTGTTTGGGTCACGAGTGCGAGTGATTCATGCCGAAGCCTCCGTACCCACCCCTCTCGGGTATTGCCATGCGTTTATTGATTGGATGCCATTGACGGCGATAGACGTCCCATCCATTTGAAGTGGGAAGAAGCGAATAAACAAATGTTCCTTTCACAGCCACCAGCGCTGTTTTTGGCAGCCCTTATAATTTTCGTCTTAATCATTTAGACGAAAATACATGTTAGTCTTAGTCATATTTTAGTCATTTCAAAATATGTTTGTCTTCGTCTAATTGTAGTAGTTGAAAACTATGACAAATTTCGTCCAGTTTTAGTCGACAATTACCCAAAATGTTTTCGTCTATAAACTTCAAAAGTTTTAGTTTATGAATAAATAAATAAAAGGTTTCCAACAATTTGGAATGAACATTGACAGACGAGTTCACAATTGTACATTCTACAAGGACATCACCATCTTTGTAATAATAATACACACACAGCAGCAAAACAGCACATTATTTTCAATTAATTAAACTCACCTGGGCACCCCAAACTATGTAAAAAGTTTTCCAAGCGTTTAAGATGACACTCAACATGCTAATGCTAACGTGAACCGACTTCATAATGTATTGACGGGGTGCGGGACCGATAAATAGGGGGCCTGCATTGTTGGTGAGGCCGTCAAAGCTGACAGAGTGGAATCCCCAACAGAGCTTTTTCCGTTGAAAATTCTTGTGAATGAATGCTAAAATCCTTGAATTCTTTATAGATATGGATGTAAAACGGTCTTGATTCTTGGTTAAAAGCAAAAAAGTGCAGTTTTTAGCATTTATTTTACGTAAAAATATCGAAGTACAATGCTAGTCCTGTAGTGAATGTAGCTAGCGGCCGCCTTATGTAAACAGCTTTTCGTTGAAAATTCTTGTGAATAAATTCTTAATTATAATAATTACCTTGAATCCTCAATAATCACTCCTGAGACAATCCTTCCGGTTTGTATGCGGGACAGCTTTTGAACTTTTTCAACAAAAATCCGGCGTTAGATCGCTGAGTGCGTGTGTTTGTGAATAGCTTCTCTTGATGTGGGCAGCCCCCTACTTCAATGCAAGGCGCAATATCCGTCAATACTATTATGAAGTCTATGCGTGAATGCTATGCTAACGCTACAAGTTACGTAGTGTGGAATGATCACTCGGCACTGACCTTTAAAGGCTAAAGCAACATGGCACATCTAGCCAAACGAGGAAAACAAAACTTACCAAGCGGCACCTGACACATGTTTCACAAAGGAGCCTGGAGTGGACACAAGCTTACTCATGGGCCAGTGCGTAAGCATGTGTGTTGGGCGGTGGGGAGGCGCAGCACATCACATGAGTGACACGACTTAACACTGCTAACTAGACATACGGTAAGAAAATGTCACACATTGTGAACTTATGACAAAACTGGTGAATTTTCATTTTGTTCTGGTCTAATCAGATGACAGCTGGCATCCATTTCGTTATGTTTTAGTCTCCCAAGACACGTTTTTAGCTCGTCATCATCATGAAAAAAATTGTTCGTTGACGAAATATTTCGGTCATTGTTGACGAAAACAAAACTGACTGTCGCCGTCCCACTGCAAATAAATAGGAGGAGAGTTGTCAGATAATTACTTTTTAGCTGATATCCCAATGGTGTCCAACTCCAGAAATCCGTTTGATATATGTGGTTGTGGATTTAACATTTATATATATGTGTATGTATATATATATATGTATACATATAAATATCTATTATGACTACTTGTTTTTGTGATGCCCGATTGGATACCTCTACATACGAAGTTAATTCGTTCCAGGACCTTGCAAGTCGAAATGGTCCTATGTCGAGCGGGATTTTCCCATTAGAATACATTATAATTTCCATTTATTCATTCCACAGCCTGAAAACCTACATTAAATATTTAATAAATACTGCTGGTACTATTACATCTGGCAATTACACATAGCAAAACAAATAAATTATAAATAAAAATCCGAATATTATAATAATAATTCCTGTCATAGTGTAACGAATCTGGTTCAAATGTTGCAGATATTTTTTGCGTGCTGTACCTGAACGCACCGCGTGGCTGACGTGCCAGTGAGATAGAGTGCGCGGTAGAGATTTTACTTCCTCTTTTAATGTTTTGTTGCTGGCGTGAACTGCAGTGGATAGTAGGCGTGTTGTGTTGCAAAAGTTGCTGGAAAAAATGATTAGAAACCTGACGAAGCTGGCGATTTCTTTGGCGATGTTGCCACAATAACAATTGTCACCTTAACTTATAAAGACTGGCGAACGGAGGTCGGAGGAGGACCGTCGAGATTCTAGACACTCTAAGGCCGTATTGTCAAGTCAGTTAACGGACGCGCCCACTATGCTCATATTTCTGTATCATTCACATCTTCATTTCAATGGTAAGCCTCACCTTTTTCCTTTTTTCACCACCTGCACTAACATTCTCGGAACCCATGTTGATTTCTCTCACAAAAAAATCTACTGTGCGTCAGTCTTGCGGGAAAACAAAGTAACTGCGGCGCTGTCATAAATCGTCATATTTCGAGCATGTCGTCGGATGTAGAAACAAATGGCGAGTCAAATTTTACGTCGGATGTCGAAAAGCTCGTGTATGTCGAGGTACCACTGCAAATGTAACAACTTCAAGGTTTTCCAAATAAGATAAACATTCTGTGAAAAATAACAGAATAACTTCAACTGAAATAATAAAAAAGGGCCAATATTGCACCACTATATGTATTACTCAACTGAAAATAGTGCAAACATTTTTTTTTTTTTTTTTTTTGGAAACATGTTCCCTCTGAGATATTCCTGACAAATGAAAAGTGTTATATGGCTTATATGGCTCACACAGTGCTTACAAGCCCATCCGTGAAGTTAGGCCCCCCCCATCAGACACAAATTTATCTAAAAAGGATATCAATCGTTTGTGCTACATTTGTGCTTGTTTGTGCTGTAAAAAATTGTTTGTGTTGCTATCGTTCTATAAATATTGAGATATTAATTTCGAGTGATGACGTCACTCAGCTTTTCAGTATCCAACTCCCGCAGCTGACTGAGCGTACCAGCTCTTTCAATGACAGAGGGGTGTCTCAACAACTAGTGCAAACGTAACACAAATGAATGGCACTAGTTTGGGTCCGTTATGCCGTAAATGGAGGGCTTGAGATATTAAGTTCCAGTGATGACGTGACTTGCAGCCCCCATTTACAGGAAAATGGACCTGAAGGGGTGCCATTCGTTTGTGCTACGTTTGCGCTAGTTGTTGGGACATCCCTTTTAATCAAAATGGGGGGCTGGTTGAACAAATTCCCAGCATCTTTGTTTGGAGACATCTAGAGGTCATTCTAAGCATAGTTGCTGTGCTAAGCTAAGACCAGCCAATGTACAAAGGCTGCAGGGTTGTACATTAACTTTTAAGCCAACACGCATATATTGGTACTAAACCGATGGTGGTATTATTTTAAACGAAATTACCGGCCACCAGATGATATCGGACAACTCTAGATAGGACACCTACTAGAGTAGTGCTGCAACCATTAATTCAATTCAATTAAAGTTCAAGTCCTTGGCATCCCCCATCCTTGGACCCGCCAAGTTAATTAATCGATTAACCCGAGTATTCGATTAGAAAAAAATATTCGAATTAAATTTTATTGCTTCGAGTATTCGGTTAATTAAAGTGGCCTTGTAATAGTGTATTTTGAAAGTGTTTTCATTTGATTTTATCGATTAGGGTGGATACACTGCCCTCTGGTCTGCCTCATTTCACATGGCTGAATCCAACTGCTCCCTGTTAAGACCAACATAAGTTTTTATTTGAGGTAATGTTTTTTAATGCATTCGTAATTTCATTTATAGATATATTAAGCCATTTTTTGTGGGAATATGTGTTTGAACCTTTTGCTAATAGCATTGTTAAAAAAACGTTAGCATTTTATAGCATTTAAGCTAGCGGACGTTTGCTATGTAAGTTAGCCAATTGTTCTTTTGTTGTACATAGATCCTCATTTAAAAAAAATACCGTTTGAGGCTCAGCTCAGGTATTTTAATTTTTCATGTTTATTCGTTTACTCAGTTATTCGAACTAACTAGTTCATCGATTAATTGACTACTAAAATAATCGATAGCTGCAGGCCTCCACTAGAGATAAACTCATTTCGATTGACTGCAGAAGTATGAAAAGACCTGTATCAGTGTGGGCATGTTCATTCTCATCTAACATTAAAATGAAATCTTGGCCAGACGAAGAGCAAATTTGATTTATCAACTCAATGGCTGCTAGACGCCCAATCCATTTGAAGTGGAAACGCATGAAAAATTTTGTTTGATGACTTATTTTATACTTTCCTCCTGATGTTTTGAACCCAAAACCAGAAGAACGTTAAAAGCCCACGGTCCAGTAAACCCGGAGGATAAACAGGCACAGAGTTAATTATTCAAGGCAGCGACTGGCACGCAAGAGCATGCCGGTTTTCCTCAAATGACGCTAGCTCTCTTCAAGAAGACACGACAGACTTAAGTCATGGCCTTGTCTGGCCTTGACTTTATTGACAGAAAGAAATGACTTGGTGGCAGTTTCCCTATGACGTGCTGCAAGTCGTGAAAAGCTCCCGAGCATTTTACAAAAATAACTTTGCAATCTCTGCTGACAGGAAACTTTTGGTAGAGTAAAACCAAGAACTAAAAATGGATGTTTTGAGAAATGGGGCTTGATTTTCTAGAAAAATGCGGTCGGTTGCTAAACCCTTTCACTAAATCGATTCAAAAGTTACCGAAATTTCCTGGATATAAGGCGCACCCGTGTATAATGTGCGTCTCAAATTTACTTGTAAAATCTAGGGGAAATTATTGTACCCGTTTATAACGCGCACCCTAATTTTAGCACCAATAAATAGAAGAATACAAGAGAACAGAGCTCGTGTACAAATACAGAAATGCCATTTCACTGACTGGTGAAACACAGCACAAGCATAGCACATTGGTAGTTCAAAACATTACCATAAACTGACAATATTTACGGTAATAATATGATTTGACAACTTCTTCAACTTACCAGAATCTAGGAGAAAACAAAACAGATGTGACTTTTCTTTTAAAGGCTGCTGTATAACTTGCTCGTTTCATCATGATGAATAAATGTTTCTTCCATGGATTGATATGGTAAAATGAAAGTGAGAACGTATAAGTCGGAAATCCGTGAGAGCACGACAGTAACAATAGGAACTATTGTTATTTGGGTTTGAGTTTCCCGACGGACATATAGTTCACGGACACACACGGGAAGTGTGTTGTTACGTTTGTTATGGTCCGAGTTGTGGAGCTGCAATAAACGTTGACTCAAATGAGTTCAATAAACTAAATTCTGTGCTTTACGAAGAGTAAAAAAAAAAGCAGAATTTAACACAGAGGCTGCACGGTGGCTGAGTGGTTAGCACGTCTGCCTCACAGTTCTAAGATCAAGGGTTCAATCCCGGGCTTCGGCCTTCCTGTGTGGAGTTTGCATGTTCTCCCCGTGCCTGCGTGGGTTTCCTCCGGGAACTCCGGTTTCCTCCCACATCCCAAAAACATGCATGGTAGGCTGACTGAACACTCTAAATTGTCCGTAGGTATGAGTGTGTGCGTGAATGGTTTTATGTCTCCTTGTGCCCTGCAATTGGCTGGCAACCAGTTCAGGGTGTCCCCTGCCTACTGCCCCAAGTTAGCTGGGATAGGCTCCAGCACCTCCGCGACCCTCGTGAGGAAAAGCGGCATGGAAAATGAATGAATGAATGAATAACACAGACGAAATCATTCGGCCGATTAGAGTGATGTATTACCGAAACAAAGTGGTGACGTCACGTACCGTAATGGTCGGTAACGGGTTGCCGCATACGTTTCTTCAACACAACGTGGCCGTGTCAATTTTAAAAAATCGGTTTATATATATTAGGGCTGTCAAACGATTAAAATTTTTAATCGAGTTAATTACAGCTTAAAAATTAATTAATCATAATTAATCCCAATTCAAACCATCTATAAAATATGCCATATTTTTCTGTAAATTATATGTATGTTCTGTAAAATAAATTGTTGAAATGGAAAGATAAGACACAAGATGGATATATACATTCAACATACGGTACATAAGGACTGTAGTGGGCATTTCACTCTACTGTCATTTAAATCTGTCTATGCTGTCCTCACTCCGAAGCGTCTACTTTTTCCAAAGCTAGACAGCTAATGAACGACGCCTTAATAATCAGACTTCTTCCTTTTTCATCTGATTTATTAATAAAATGGCCTCAAACCACTGTCCTCTTTAGACTGTAGTGAAACTACAAAAAAAAAAAAAGTACACAAGCATT
The DNA here is from genome assembly GCF_030265065.1 of Corythoichthys intestinalis. Lineage (NCBI taxonomy): Eukaryota > Metazoa > Chordata > Actinopteri > Syngnathiformes > Syngnathidae > Corythoichthys > Corythoichthys intestinalis. Next base: position 32,267,082 of record NC_080416.1, read on the forward strand.
GCATTAGCAACAACGTTAGCTTAGCACGCTACACAGGTTCACTAAACAAAAAGCGTCTCATACAAAAAATATAACATTTCGCTTACTAACATAATATGTACATGCTTTACAACAACCATACTTACGGACAAATCTTGTCCAAGGATTATATAAGCACAACATTACAACGTAGGCGTCTGCCCGAGACGTCGTGCAGCCATATTGAACTGGCAAGAAAGCAATAAACCATGTCGCAAAGCGACCACAAGAGTTCGCTGTTAGACAGCACAAAAAACCTTGCTGTAAAACTTACCAAAAGGCAGAATACTGTCTGAGCGGGACATGTGCGTTAATTGCGTCAAATATTTTAACATGATTAATTAAAAAAATTAATTACCGCGTGTTAACGCGATAATTTTGACATTCCTAATATATGTGTGTATATATATATATATATATATATATATATATTTCTGTCTCCATCCATGTACCCGTTTATAATGCGCACCATGATGTTACAAGTTGATTTTGGGGGAAAAAAAAGTGTGCGGTATATTCGGGAAATTACGGTAACTTGAGCTAAACTCATTCACTGCCAGCCGAGGTCACAGAGTATGTGTTGTTGTATGAGGTAGCTAAAGGATTACAGTGTCCATCGCTAATGTGTACAGCATTGTCACATTTGTAAAGCAATTCCTTTAAGTGCCTATGACGGCAAAATGCATGTTTATTTCATATTTCATGCGGTATTTTATGCTCCTGAACGAAATGGACCGCTTGGATCTGTGTGGAACCCATTGATTTATTTATTAAATTTTTTTAATCCCGCGCCATGAAAATGAGTGACTTCCTGGATTGAGGAAGAATGTGAATGTGACGTCAGCTGGGTCACTATCTCACAATAGTCATTGCTATATAGCGTGCAGATGGACTGCGGATTCATCTGATTTTGCGGATTAATTTATTTTTTGCATCACGCCAGTCCAATGTGCTGCAGGCTTTTGTTGCTGCACCAGGGAGAGGCGTGTGAGCCTTTTGGTATTAAAAAAAAAAAAGTTCCCGTTCACCGCGGAGAATGACCAAAAAAAGTTTGGCAACTGTGAAACTATTGAACCAACGAGGAAGTGGGTAAACTACGTGTTTATGTCAAATACTGGGATCATGGCATACGTTTTAATAAGGAGGTTGCTTGCATTTTGTGGGTGACAATGCTTCAAGTCCACTGAAAAGGCCACTCTGCCGACGACCGGTGGCTTGTCACACACCATGGTCACTTCCACCCCCTCGGTCCTATGCGCGTGCCCACCGAGAATGCGCTTTCCTTGGCTTGGCCACGAGCAAACCCCCGCTCCGACGTTGGCCGGTTTGTCTATTTTCAGCGTTCATTCCCGGCGTTGAGCACTGCCACCACGGCTGATCGGTGAAGACAATCAACCCCGCCGCCGTGTGTGACATGAGTTGGTGTAGTATTGTGTGAATTTTCATTTTTGATAGGCGAGAATAAGAGTTGGACAAGCTGCTCCGTTCGGGTTGCCATGTTGGTGAGCTGTCACGCCTCCTGTTTTGTTTACGCTCTTTCCTCCGTCTCTGAAGCCGGGGAAGGGAAATGACAAATCCGGACTAAATCAGTTGGCATAAAGAAGTTGGCAGTTTTGACCATTATGCAGTAATTTAGCCGTGTAATACCGAATAAATGCATTTTTAATATTTCATATTCCTTTTAGCACAAGACTGTTATTTGTCATGACCATACAATTTGTTTAGCAATTGGGGAAAAATACTTAGATAAAAAGAATATCCTGTAAAAATATTGGAGTAGAGCAATTTAAACAATGATGACATTTTGCTGCTCTGTCGCATTTTCCTCATTTGGAATTGTCTGTTTTTACGTTCTATTGATTTATTGTGATTTTTATGATCTTCATGGGATGTAAAGCACTTTGAATTGCCTTGTGTTAAATTGTGCTATATAAATTGCCTTGCCTTGCTTTGCTTTGAATCCTCCCCTCATTGGGTTGAATTCTAACCAGCTGAAATCGTTACTCTGCCGACGTCATCACCCAGCTGGGAGCGCTAAAGCGCTATAATGACAGGCAAGGCTAAACCACAGATTAAAAGTCTTTCCTCATCTGCGCTTTGCCAAATTGTTGTATATAGTTGAATCGTCTCAAAATAGCATTATTATGTGAATTAAAATCATATTTAAGATTTTTTTTTTTTTATCGTGTCACAGGCACTTTCAATACTATGAAATAAAGTAGTTGGCTGCCATTGACCGTGCTAAACGTCCAATCTATTTGGACCGGGAGAGGGATGAATGAGCGTTCATTCATTCGCCCTTTCCAGTGAAAACAGACTGGGTGTCTCACACCGTCAATGCCATTGAACGATGAGCATTCCACACTGTTTAAATGAATTGGCCGTCTATCTTTGTCAATGGCAGGCAAAGGTTTAAAAATAAAAATCAGTCTGTGTTATTGGGGAGTGTATTTCAAGTTTTATTTATTTTTGTTTTTTAGGGTTGTTTTTTTTTAGTTTATTAATTTATAATTGTATTTTTTTTTTTTTTCATGAAAATGTAGATTATTCATCAAAACGATTTGTATTTGAGACATGACATTTTGGGTAATTTAGGCCACGCTTGTATACCAAAAATATTGTAACATATGTGTCTATTGGCTTGTTTCATTTTTAGTTATGAAAAACAGCCACTTACTCTTAAAAACGGTCCAAGTAAACTAGCATAGCGAGTTGTCAATTAGCGCTATGTTGCGGTACGCAAAACCTCAGTCTCTGCTTTTTTCTCTATTTCATTTTTGTTGCGCTTTCTTCTCTAACCCTTCATCTTTCAATTGCTAACATGTCAGATTGTTGTTGGCGCGTCTCGTGCCAAGATTTCCGCCGAAAGAATATCCCTCTCGTGCGATTAGCGTCACGGAGCGAAAACATGACGAGACTGACAGTGTGGGAAAACAATGTTGTAAGTGGGAAGTCGGGACAAAAAAGAAGCGTCTTCGCTTTCTCCTCATGTGGTTTGTGTGGCCGACAGATCCCTGCTCTCCTCACCGCACAAACCCAGAGAAGGGAGGGGGTGGCGGAATAGCCCGGTTCGCTGGCGCTCCAGCTGCTCTTAAGGCTTGACAAGAAGAAGATGGGCTGTTGGGAGGAGGGGAAAAAGGAGCAGGTGTGACGGGAGAACAGATGTTTGCGGGGAGGGGAGGATCCCGAGGAACACGTGTTCCATGTGCTAGCGCTCCGGGTCAAACGTTCCCGCCGGGCCCGCTAGGGGTTCACACTCGCTTCGGGTCCTCTGGGACTTTTCGTTCGCTCGAAAAACCAGGGTTTTTGTTTTAGAGGAGCAGCGACGTGGCGGAACAATAAACCCGTCTGGACCTATCGAACCGTTGAGATTGAATCGTAACGAGAAAAACGTTTAAAAGTTTAGTTTAAAAGAATGCTTTTCATTCAAATGACTGAAATTTCCAGCTACAAATTAGTCAAAAAACGTTGAAATGTCTACTAAACGCAGAGCTGCCATTGTTAGTGAAACATTTCTACCCGGGCTTTCTTTGCCTGGCACGGCCAGACTGTTCTCCCTGTATTTTTCAAACACTGAGAGAAAAGTCTGGGACCCAGCCCATTAACGGCCTCTCGAGCAGGTACAAAATCAATCGACAAATCAGATTCGTTTATTTGCGTGACGTGTTCTTAACGAGCAACGTCACTCTTGCGCGTTGAAAGTCATCTCCACAACAACACAGATGGTGAACAGGAGAGCTGAGAATATGTTCCAATCCACGGTAAAATCAGTTTTAAATTACCAAAAACACATCGACACGAGTCATTGACAACAGTCTGTCTCGCGCTAGCCATGTTGAATAAACTCCGCTCTCCTCGTATGTTTTCTTCCACGCGCAAGTCCCTCGTCCTGCCCTCGTCGTTTTACTAACGTCACGTCTGCAAGTCGCTGATTGGTCCACTCCGCTGTCTGTTTGCTGTGGCTTGCTCCGCCCTGGAAATGGTATCCGCTAAATGGTGGCCAGACTCAATAATTAGAACAGCGGTGAGTCTGGTGTACCAGGCAAGGGCTTTCTCGTTTCAACCTATTGCTAACCTTGTTTTAATGTAGTATTAATATCTCAATTTAACGTGTTGTTAACCGTAGTGCCAACTTGGTTTCAACGTATTGGAAAACTTATTTCAACGACTAGTTAGTGTCGAAGGCTAAATGCTAAAAACATTACCTTTTCTCATAGGTCCTCAGGGTTCGGGCATGCGCAGTTGTACTGCATATGCCCAAACCCTGAGGAACTATGGGAAAATGTAATGTTTTTAGCATTTAGCCTTTGCCCCTAACTAGTCGTTGAACTGAGGTTCGCATTACATTAAAACCAAGTTGGCACTATGTTAAAACAAAGTTTCAATACATTAAAACAAGGTTAGCAATAGGTTAAAACAAGCTGGAAATACGTTAAAAAAAGAGTAAGCCCGGGTAGAAATGTTTCACCAACACTGGCGGCTCTGCACTTCCATAATGTCTACATATCGTCTTCAATCAAATAGTGGAAGAATATTGGATTGTTATTGTCATGAAATTGATTTTCACCTATTGGTGGTGATTTCAAAAGGAGGAAAGTTCACATCCTTTCTACTAACAACCACAACACATACTCCGTTTATTCCATCCATATTCTAAACTGGAGGAGAAGACCCCTCGTCTAACCAGCCAGAAAGAAAGTTGCTAGAGTCGGCAGTTTAAGTGTAAAACGAAGCCACCCAACATAATGGTTTTATTTACTTTATTTTCGCAACCAAAGGGCACACCGTAATAAAAGGCGCAGGCTCATTTTAGGGGGATATTTTTTATTTAACATACACACACAAGGCGCACCGCATTATTGGGCACATGAAAAACATGCGCTAGCATGCACACTAGCATGCGCGCTAGCATTGTTTTATTTTTTTATTTTTTTATTTTTTATTTAGTTCAATTGTACTTTATTAAGAAATTTAACAAAGTACTCACATCAATCATAATCAATCAAAGTTTGATAATCCCTGTATTTATTCTTGAGTTATCTTGAACACAACAAACATACTGAACCTATTCTCAACCTCAACTCCACCTACTGGTGGAGGTCATTAACCAAACTAGAGCTGTCCCGACTAGTCGACGTTCTCGACGTCATCGATGACGTAAATGCGTCGACGGGCAAAACATACCGTCGGCGGGTAATGACGGGTTAAAAAAAATTGCATGCGGATAAAGTTGAGAATGGCGGGCGTTCGCGATACAAGCGGTTGTTACTGGCACCCCCAAAGGGGCTGCTGTTATTTCAATGTGACCGGCATTGTCAGATTGAGCAAAGAGGAAGAACATGGGCGAGCGAGAGAGAGGGAGCGAGATCGGTGAGTTGGGAAAGTGCGCGGGTAGCGCGGAGTTCAGTTGCATTCCCTACGTTTTTGTTTTGGGCTATAAAAGTATCCATAAAGAGCCATCCGACGCCTCTCGGTGTTTTTATGCACGCCGCCGCCTTGCTGAGGAGGAAATCGGACGAACCGACGACAACGAGCCAAGTGAATCCTCAGTACGGCGAGGAGTTGGAAACACCGCTAATTACCAAAAAGGGCAGAATTGGTGACACGTGAAAGATGCATAAAGCCAAAAAAGCGGACCAGAATCACCAGAGCCTGGAATTATTTCAAGGAAAATATGGAGGGTGCCACTGTGTGTACTCTTTGCTAAGCTGAGCTCGCATACCACTGTAGCACGTCGGCTATGAACGAACACTTGAAGCGCCGTCACCCAAGTATGATTTTCGAAGACCACAAGAAACAACAAGGTAGCGGATTGTAAGTCCATACAACTTTCTAACGATGTTTTTTAAAATGGAAGTTACCTTTATGTGCGTCGTATCAACGTGCATTTTTATTTAATAAAATAATCGATATATATATTTTTTAAAATTATTATTAAATTTATTAGGTTCATGGAAGCTCCGACTTGGGGAAAATATATGCATATATCCTGTATATATATATTTTTTATTATTAAATTTATTAGGATCATGGAAGCTTCCACTTGGGGAAAATATATACATACAGTATATCCTGTATATACATAATATAATAAAAATATACAGTACTGTGCAAAAGTTTTAGGCAGGTGTCCTGCCTAAAACTTTTGCACAGTACTGTACATAATATAATAAAAATATATATGGAAACAGCACTGGCCTGCTTACTGTAATCCATGACTGCACTAATGTTAGTTACTTTATATTATAAAGTATCATTGTGTATATACATATCGTAGTATACTATAAAATTAATACTATATATTTTTGTTACTGTGAGTATGTGTGCCTCTCATTCAAAATAATTGTGGTAATATTTCAGTGTGCCCTCTATTTTCAGCTTAAACAAAAGTTTGGGGAAAAACAGTTTTTCCCCTGCCCCCAAAATGCGGAATGCACACCAGAAAAAGCATCTGAACTCGCACTTATTCAAGTATTCTGAAAATGGTTGTCCGGGACATTGCATTTCACTTTAACATTTAGAACAATATAGACAATGACATACCACAAAAAGAGTAAGAATTGTTTTGACTCCTGTTAAAGTGGTGAAGTCTCAGTGTTTACGTTTGTTTTTTTTGCACTAGTTAATGCCAGCAGCATTTGACATAATTGTTTGTGCTTTATTATTGATATTTCTGTTATTTATTTATACGTTAATAAAGAATTTAGGTGTTCCAAAATGTTTGTGAATGAATAAGCTTCAACAAAAAGTTCATTAATAAAGTAGTAAAAAAAAAAAATATATATATATATATATATATATATTAGATTAGTCGACTAATCGTAAAAATAGTCTGCTGACTAATCGGGAGGAAATTAGTCGTTTGGGACAGCCCTAAACCAAACATATCAAACTTTCAACTTTGGCAATAGGCATCCTATCCATTTGGAATGGGACGATTAAACGCCTATTGCTGTCAATGACACGTTAAACAAAAAACGTCTCCGCTGTGGATAATTTTCCCTTGATGGGGTTTCCTTGCATTGTTCTTCCTGGTCTGTTAACAGTAATGCGGCCGTCTTTGCATAAACAACACCTAAAGCAACACCATGGTCAAGCCGTTTCACACATCTATTGATTCAGTGGTCCTACCTCCCACTCATGCCGTCAACGCCGAATGAGAAGTAGGCCATGGATTAAGATTGAATTTTTTTTTTTTTTATTGCTGGAGAAGCAGCATTTTTCTGCAACGCCGCGACTGGTGGTTCCCGCCAATCTTCTGGTCGACAAACGACTGTTATAAACTCAGTCCTCTTTTTTTGGTGCAGTTCTGACTACTTTGAAGACCGCTTGGAGCGATGTCTCAATTTCACGGACAGAAACTGGTGAATGCTTGACGTTAGACACGCGTGCTAGCGGTAGAATGGACCACATGTTGGAATTTTTCCGCATGGAACTTATTATCTTGTCACTGATAGACAAGCGGGGGATTCTCATGAAAGCCATGCATTACGGTAATGAAGTACATTTACCAAAGCTAGCTAATGCTGTGATGACTGTCATTTTTTTTCATCAACAGTTTGAGCGCCCTAATAGTTTATTTACAGTAAAATATTGAATTGATTAATGTCTAAAAATATGTAATATTACACATTGTTTTTGATCACCTATGGTGGGGAAGTAGGCATATGTAAACAAAGATTAACTATTAACAATATCAAAAAAGTCCAAGCAATCTCACCTTGTAGCCATCTGTTATCTTGCCTTCTTTGTGGTGCATTATTGGTCAGAATAACTTTATTTAAAAAAAACAACACTGATTATGACAGAAGAGTGAACACAGTGCAACAGTAATGAAAAATGCAAATACTTTTTAAATCAAAGTGAGAAAATAAATAAACTTATCATAATCCAGCTTTAAAAAAATTCATATATTTTCTATTAAGTGAATATGGATTATGTTGTACTGAGGTGAAAACATCGAAGCTTTTCATGGACGCATTACAGTCATAAATTTACATCTCTAAAATCAGTTTAAAATATATTTTGGTAAGAAACCGTGGACTGGGCCACGTAATGGACATAACCACCTTTCAACTAAAAATGAACTATTTTAACTTTTCATGACCATATCCCTAAAATTTTCGCAGACATTCAGGCATTGGACAAAATAATAATGCCAACACCTTAATAAGTCAACAAAAACGAATTTAATATGGTGTAGGTCCACCTTTTGCGGCGATAGCGTACCGCAAGTAGCACGTCACCTTTGCTCATTAATATTCATGACGTTAGCAACTGTTGCTAGGGGGGTCAAACTTTATCCTTCATGGTAGATGCATGTAAATAGTGTACGAACAAGATGTTTACTAAGCTGAACCTACCAATTCTGTCTGAAAATGATATCCCGGGTGCCAAATTCACTGGTAAAGCTATGGAAGAAAATACAAATGTTCAGTTAAAGAGATGGCTTGAGTGTCGAGGGCTGAAACAGATGGGAAAAAGAGCCGACCTGATCCAGAGGTAGCTTTTTTATCGACACCTTTTTCTTTTTTGCATTGCCTTACGCCACTTGAGAATGACATTCTCCTGTTTCAACAATCTATCCTTTACCACCATATGCCCGGTCTTTCTTTCATATTGTATCCTCAGGTTGTCTTGAGTCTCTGACCGTTCTTGGGGGTAATTTACATTGCTATTTTTGTGTAGATATCGCATATGCTACTCAGTAGCAGCCAACAAACACTTTTAATTTTTTCATTAATAAAAAATCGTAATTCTATAATTTATTTACACTTCCACCTCACTAAAGTTGTTACCTTTTCTGTTGTAAATAAACAACAGTGGCAGTCAGATACCATTTTAATATTTTTTCAGGTCATTCATTGTCAGACAGAAGCAGCACGGCAAAACACCATGCTAAAAATAAGTAAAAATATAAAAATGGCTTACCTCTTCGTCATATGTAGGACCATGGCCCCCAACAAAATGTTTACTGCAGATAAAGGTGAATGGCTTCACCTTGCTGGCGTTAAACTGGTCTTTTTGGGCGTCCACATAAGTTGATGCATTCCTCATATTTATTCCTCTTTTTTTTTGGCTTCGGGAAACGTATTGAGAAAACATCCTTCATATGTCATAATGTCTAGAGTCCTTTCAACAAGTTACATCGCAACAGTGTTTACTCGCCATGTTATTTTTTGAAAGATTTACCAGCAGAAAACAAGTAGTAATAACATGAGTTGTATGTGAAGGCGTGTCTACGTTGACCCACTTACGGTTTACGATGGCGACATCATGGTCGAAAAATAGCATTCATGCGGTACGCTGTTGATTTGGCTTCCTGCTGCAAACACTTCCCACTGTATTAAAAGTCGAAGCTAAATGCTACATACGCGCCGTCATATTTCCTCGTCTTAGCTCTTCATATCTCCAGTTCTCTTTGCCTTGTAATCTTGTTTGGTTAAAAAAAACTGCACACTGAAAATGAAACTAGTACAGCAAAAAAGTATGTACCCCGAGGTCACATGCGCCACCCATTGCTCTGCGCCCCCCTGTGGTGGCGTGCCCCACTATTTGAGAAGTCCTGCTTTATTTAACCTGTAGTAGCGCACTAGTACTCGTTTTAAACAATTTTTCAGTTTATATTACGGACGTCAAAAGTATTGAACGATCGATACCCAAATGTCGTATGCTATTTCATTACAAAAATATCCCTAAAGGAACTGTTTTGTTAATTTGCAGTCATGGGAGAAAAGTTGATTTTACACTACCCTTGATATTAATGATCACGAGGACATTTTTGCGTTTGCGTGGAATTTTGTTTTTGATTAAATTTCGTATCAAGTATTTTTTTTGTTTTTTAGTATCGTTACAAAGTTGATAACTTTCATTCGCTGCCACACTCCCTCTTCAAATGGATTGGTGGTCTACTAGAGATAAACTTGTTGGAATTCGGTCCAATGAAAAGTGGGTAGCGTGCTGTTTGTTTGGACAAAACAAAGCAGAGCACAACACTGCTGTTATGGCGTCTCAACCCCCAAGAGTCAGTTTCAGCTAATGTGACAAAAAAAAAAAAAAATGCAGTTCTGTCATCCCACTGCAGATCTGGAGCCATTCAGTTCGCCAAGCAAAACTCTGAGACTAATAAGACAGCGGACAGTGCTTTGTTCTTGCGGAGTCTGACAGAAAGAAAGAAAGCCGGTCTGGGAAATACCTCCAGGGGTTTCCTCGTCTGGCGTCTGCGGCGACCGCAGTTTGAAGAAATGCTGGCCAGTCGGCCGGATGACGTGCAGGGGAAGAAACTGAAAAGCTGACTCAGAACGGTGTTGACGCGGCACTCGAAAAAAAATTCCCACGGAGGCAAGAGTAGGAGGCCAAAAATATCTGAGTCACTTTCATGGCAGGAATTTTTGGAGAGTTTAACATGATAACTGGCTTCACTGTGTGTCTCTGTTCCCTTGACGGCGCTAGACGTCCAATCCAGTTCATTCCTTCATCGTCTAGTTTTGTCAAAAAGGAAATGCTCCTCAAACCAAAAACATGATAACATGTTTTTATTCCTATTTGACGACTTATGCATAGAACGTGAGCCCTACACTTAACTCATTGGCAGCTAGTGACCGGGCTAGATGTCAAAACATTTTGAAGTTACGTTTGGCAGCAAATGATAGCGCATGGTGTCTGTACAGTATCGGCTGATATCACACAGCTGTGTTCTGGAATCTATGCAACCCTAGGGTCACCAACCGTCCCTTGAAAATCGTGCCGAATTGAGCTTATAATATAACTGATGCGCTTTGTCCCGTATTATCGTGAAACTCGGCAAAATAGTGGTACCTCTACGTACAAATTTATTTCGTTGAAGATCTGGTTTGGAAGTTGATATGGTCGTATTTCGAGCGGTATTTTCCCATAAGAACACATGATAATTTAATTAATTTGTTCCAAAGCCCCAAAACCAACGCTAAATCCTTAAAGGGAACCACGGATAAAAGGACATGTAATTCTTAAAAGATAAATGTTAGTACGAGTAATAATAATGTGATATTAAAACCCCTCTTAATGTTTTTGTTTTATTACATTTTGTAAAATTTTAAATAAAAAAATTAACTAGTAGCTCGCCATTGTTGTTGACGTCACAGGGCCATGCTGCCGTACTTCAGTCACTCTAACTATGTAAGGTAGTGATTTAAATATACCACAAGGTGTCAATGGAGAGTTTTACATTTATAAGACATCAAGCCAATGAGTGCGTTTTGATCCCTCGACTGACGCAGTAGCTCCCAGTTTTTTTTTTTTTTTTTTTTTTAGACTGGGTCTATTGTGATTCACGTTCATTTGAGTGTTGTCTTCACAAGCCTCCTGAAAATGGATCCCAGCATCATAGTTTGTGTATTGGGACTAAATATTGCCATCCAGTGTATTTGTTGAGCTAAAGGAATTGCTAAAATGTTTCACTATAGTTTGACCAGTATGAGTAAGTTTTATGCATATTTTGCACATCTATTTTGATTGTGAATTCCAGTTCTTTTTGCATTGTTGTGTTAACTGTGTGAGAATGGGGCCTCAGTAATACAGATTGAAGCACTTTTCTACTTGGTGACATTTTTTGAGAGATATGAGTATTACTTTTGTAATATTTTCACTATATGATACTTATGTGTGTTGTGAAAGAGTTGCCAAAGCTTATGCGAATAAACGGCGTGGTCCGAGCTATGAATCTGCTTGTGTCCACTGTCTTTTCTCTCTCCCACTGTGGATTAAAGAAACTACAGCGTCAGTCAAGGGGAAAAAACGCACTCATTGGCTTGATCCTTAATTAATGTAAAACTTGCCATTGACACCTAGTGGTGTATTTAAATCACTACCTTACATAATTAAAGAGTGACACGTTTTTGTTTGTTTTTTTAAGCGTCAAAACGTCAACAACAATGGTGACCTACTAGTTAAAATAATTTTACAAATTGTATAAAAACAAAAACATCAAGAGGGGTTTCAATATCAAATTATAATAACTTGTACTAACATTTATCTTTTAAGAACTAAAAGTATTTCTATCCGTGGATCCCTGTAATAAATACTGCAGGTACAATTAAAAATAGAAGTTACACATAACAAAACAGATAAATGATTAATACCATAATTTTCGGCCTATAAGGCGCACTCGACTAATAGCCACCCACCAAATTTGACACGAAAACTGCATTTGTTCATAGATAAGCCACACCGGACTATAAGCCACAGCTGTCCTCACTGTATTATGGGATATTTACACCAAAATATATTAACCAATAACACTTTATTTGGCCACGGTATCATAAATGTGTCATAAGACCAAATGAACAACCATGAAGCTTTGAATTGATTTGCTGCAAAGCTTCATTGCTTCAAGAGGCTTCATTTGGCTATTACTGCTCCCTTCAACCTCTGCTGACACCTGCTGTCAACACTGTTGTCATCCAACATGCCTCCTAGCATGCATTGCAGCGATACAGATGTAAATCACACTCAAAATTCATGTTCCGTGCTAAATATTTAGTTACTGTTCCGTGCTAAATATTTAGTTACTGTTCCAGTTATTTTATTAATTGCTAGTTATGGTATTTGGTAACACTTTATTTGACAGTGGCGCCATAAGACTATCTTAAGAATCATAATTATAACATGACACTGCCATGAGCATTTATGAATGCTTATGACATTGTCATTTTGTGTCATCTTGCATATGATCTCACTTTACAATGAATATACAGCGGGGAGAACAAGTATTTGATACACAGTCAATGGGAAAACCCATTGGCAGTGTATCAAATACAGTCAATGGGAAAACCCATTGGCAGTGTATCAAATACTTGCTCTCCCCACTGTATGTATAAGATCCGAGCTGGACATAAATGGTGTTAGTGACATCATTTGCCGGCTGACACTTCATGATATCAGTCAAAATCATTCATTAATGCCTGTGATCGTGTCATGTCATAATTATGATGGTCTAATGGCGGTTTTATGACGCAGTTGTCAAATAATGTGTTACCTATTAACCCAAATAAAGCAACAAATAAGCCGCATTGGACTATAAGCCGAAGGATTCAAAATGAGGGCAAATAAGTAGAGGCTAATAGTCCGAAAATTACGGTAAAAATCTGTATAATAATAATAATAATAATAATGTAACAAATCAGGTTTTAATGTGGCGGTTGTGTTTTGCATGCTGTACCTGAACGCATCGTGTGCATGATGTTTTCCTTTCTCTTTTCATGTTCTGTTGTTGTTGGCGTCTGCTACGGCGGACAGTAGCCGTGTTGTGTTGCACAAGTTCTGAAATAAATGATTAAAAAACTGAGGAAGCTTGCGACTCCCTTGCCGATATTTTAATAATAATATTAATGAGTTGTCCTCGACCTCCGTGAAGTTGGCCCCCCATCAGATAGAAATTTATAGAAAATTTATGTAATTAATTTGTGCTAGGTTTGTGCTGAAAATGTTTTCGTTTGTGCTGGTTTTGTTTTTGAGATATTAACAATTCTTTTCAATCTGAAGTCAACCAGCCCCCCATTTTGATGAAAATGGTGTCAATTGTTTGCGTTATGTTTATGCTGGTATGTGCTGTAAAACTTTTCGTTTGTGTTGCTACCGTTTTTGAGATATTCAAGTGATCATGTCACGCAGCTCTCCCGCCCCCCATTTATTGCAAAATGGACCCGAAATGGTGGCATTCATTAAGTTAAAATAATATTTGGGTGGTTTTAGTTACATCAGACAGTTTTTTTCATCTGTGTGATTTTGACAAAGATCGCATTTGATGGTGATTTTATTCAGAAATGTGAGAAATTCCAAAAGGTTCAGATACTTTTTCATTCCACTGCATCTGAAACGTAGGATTTAAGAAAAGTTGACCCTTTCTAGTGGAGTAGACGTGATCAATCTAGATGTTGAAATCTCTGCCAAGCGTATGTGTTAGATATGAAGCTAGGTTTATGTACACCTCGCTTGGCTAAAAACACGCAGGAAGTCGATGTAGCTTTTATGGAGGTTGGTAGCTGCTCCCCCAGTTGATGTTTATAATAGTATAATATCTTTATTCAGGGGCAAACAATGGGATGGGAGGGACAGGACAACAACATAGAACATAGAATAGAATACATAGACTACATTGAGGCCACATGACCCAGGACAAGGGAAAGTCTGACTGACAGAAGTTATCCTATCTGGTGACTAACTATATCAAGGAAAGCATAAATGATACCTGTATGTACAACAATTCCAACACCATGACAGCACGGCGTCCCGACTTTAGACTTCCGGATTTCGTAAACAGACAATTTGACCATAGTCGTTTGAGAGACCCAATAAAATGCAAGGCCCGTAAATCCCGCGGGACTTTAATGCTCTCGCTTACGCCATACAAAGGGTTTTTACGACGACGCCCAGACGGTCTCGTGTTTAAGCCGCGAGTCGCCGGCGCTCCTTGAGTAAAAGCGGCCGACCCTTCTTCTCCCTCGTAGAAACAGAGCTTTGTTCGCGCTTGACACTTGGCTGGAATTTACAACTTTGTCCTGGTACTCGAAGGATTTAACGCACCTTTTCCGGCACTTGCTGTGGGGCTTTTCTTTCACTTGGCGAGTTGTCCGTCTGGTCGGAATCGTGTTTATCTGCTAAATATTGAGATTTCCTAGGCTGCCAAATCTAGATTCTTTCTATTTGTTGTATTTTTGCGGAATTTGAATTTCAATGAATTTATCGCTAGTAGACATCCAATCCATTTGAACTAGGAGGGTGGCAGCGAATGAACAAACATTCATTCGCTGCCAGCCCTCCCAGTTCAAATGGATTGGATGTCCTGCATCGTCAGTAGATGGACTTTTACTATTTCAGTTAAAAATCTTATTAAAATTCTATAGAAATAATCCCATTTCTACTTTTTCCTGTTAATTAAAAGATGCAATACACATTTTTCAGCACTTGGTGATGTTTTTTGTGTGTTTTGGTTGAGCACTGTTGTTAATAATGCTATTTCTAGCGTTTTATTTTTCAGGAGTGAGTAATCTAATGAATTCAGGGTTTCCCCTTGGATTTTTTTGAAGCTGTGGTGGTGGTGGGCTGCATCGGAGTCGGTGACAGTTTCACAGTTTCTCATTACATTTATTTACCAGCTTTCAATTTAACAATTGCACATGCAGTCTAAACATTAAGTATTAAAAAAAATCTTGCAAACAATAAGAATTCTTGTGTGAACATTTATAACAGCTTGTATGACTTGAAAAAATATCATCACTTGAATTTCATTAAATTCGTTCCGCATTGTTATACACTAGATAGTGGCATACGTTTAGATATTTACAATAGATACAAATACGACACATCCACCCGCCCCACAGAAATTATACTTAATTAAAAAATAAAATGTTTCACAAACCTTTCCTTTCTTTTATTCGGCTCAATTATTTACATCTTATGATTTTGGAAATCCTTACAGTATGCAATAAATAATATTCCTGTTCCCAAGCACTGTGCTTACTGTACTGTAATTTTTACAAAAAATAAACAATACATAGTTACTCCCCGTCATCTAGGACGAGCCGAGCCACTTACAAGACTAGCACTGTCGTGTATTACAAATAGTGCTTTGAATACATTTTCACAGACAAAAGCGATGACACAGGCTTAAAGAGGTCAACTTTAATTGTGTAAATCACACTTAATAACGACACGATCTCCTGGTTGAAATAGACGACATCCACTTAATTCTATTGAAGATATGTAATGCTGAGGCAATTTGTCAACTTTACTTTTAAAAAGAAACGTGCACTGTTTATCCAGTAGATGGGGCTCTTGCAGTGTGTCAAACAGTGATTCAATTTAGGGAAATTGTCTTAAAAGTGGTTCATTGTTTCAGAAAGCCTCGGTTTTTCCATCCCTATCTGGAACCCGTCAAGAGTTTACCTAATGTCGGGTGAAAGTTTGGCGAAGCTAACTTAAGCCTGACTTCATCCCGTTTACTTGTAGCATTAGCCGCTAGCGTTAGCTGCTAGCGTTAGCCTACCGGGCTTCTGTTTGATTGGCTTCCTGAAAACCATGTGACTCCAAACGTAAGCGCACTGTCTGCTTTCTTAAAGGGGAATGAACATAGCCGAACAACACAGAGTCAAAGCGGGATGAAAAGACTATATTTTCTTCTTTTATTAAATTACCGAATTTACCGACATGGTCAAAATTACGTCGGTCATCGTGAAGAATTTCGGTAACGGTAAATTTTCGGTTTACCGCCCTGCTCTAATATGTATACAGTGCCTTGCAAAAGTATTCGGCCCCCTTGAATCTTGCAACCTTTCGCCACATTTCAGGCTTCAAACATAAAGATATGAAATTTATTTTTTTTGTCAAGAATCAACAACAAGTGGGACACAATCGTGAAGTGGAACAACATTTATTGGATAATTTCAACTTTTTTAACAAATAAAAAAATTAAAAGTGGGGCGTGCAATATTATTCGGCCCCTCTACTTTCAGTGCAGCAAACTCACTCCAGAAGTTCAGTAAGGATCTCTGAATGATCCAATGTTGTCCTAAATGACCGATGATGATAAATAGAATCCACCTGTGTGTAATCAAGTCTCCGTATAAATGCACCTGCTCTGTGATAGTCTCAGGGTTCTGTTTAAAGTGCAGAGAGCATTATGAAAACCAAGAAACACACCAGGCAGGTCCGAGATACTGTTGTTGAGAAGTTTAAAGCTGGATTTGGATACAAAAAGATTTCCCAAGCTTTAAACATCTGAAGGAGCACTGTGCAAGCCATCATATTGAAATGGAAAGAGCATCAGACCTGCAAATCTACCAAGACCCGGCCGTCCTTCCAAACTTTCTTCTCAAACAAGGAGAAAACTGATCAGAGATGCAGCCAAGAGGCCCATGATCACTCTGGATGAACTGCAGACATCGACAAGCTGAGGCGGGAGAGTCTGTCCATAGGACAACAATCAGTCGTACACTGCACAAATCTGGCCTTTATGGAAGAGTGGCAAGAAGGAAGATATCCATAAAAAGTCTCGTTTAAAGTTTGCCACAAGCCACCTGGGAGACACACCAAACATGTGGAAGAAGGTGCTCTGGTCAGATGAAACCAAAATTGAACTTTTTGGCCACAATGCAAAACGATATGTTTGGCGTAAAAGCAACACAGCTCATCACCCTGAACACACCATCCCCACTGTCAAACATGGTGGTGGCAACATCATGGTTTGGGCCTGCTTTTCTTCAGCAGGGATAGGGAAGATGGTTAAAATTGATGGGAAGATAGATGCAGCCAAATACAGGAACATTCTGGAAGAAAACCTGTTGGTATCTGCACAAGACCTGAGACTGGGACGGAGATTTATCTTCCAACAGGACAATGATCCAAAAAATAAAGCCAAATCTACAATGGAATGGTTCAAAAATAAACGTATCCAGGTGTTAGAATGGCCAAGTCAAAGTCCAGACCTGAATCCAATGGAGAATCTGTGGAAAGAGCTGAAGACTGCTGTTCACAAACACTCTCCATCCAACCTCACTGAGCTCGAGCTGTTTTGCAAGGAAGAATGGGCAAGAATGTCAGTCTCTCGATGTGCAAAACTGATAGAAACATACCCCAAGCGACTTGCAGCTGTAATTGGAGCAAAAGGTGGCGCTACAAAGTATTAACGCAAGGGGGCCGAATAATATTGCACGCCCCACCGTTCAGTTTTTTATTTGTTAAAAAAGTTTAAATTATCCAATAAATTTTGTTCCACTTCACGATTGTGTCCCACTTGTTGTTGATTCTTGACAAAAAATTAAAATTTTATATCTTTATGTTTGAAGCCTGAAATGTGGCGAAAGGTTGCAAGGTTCAAGGGGGCCGAATACTTTTGCAAGGCACTGTATATATATGTATATATATGTATATATATGTATGTATATGAGTATATACAGTATATATACTATTTATAATTATATACAGTGGGGAGAACAAGTATTTGATACACTGCCAATGGGTTTTCCCATTGGTAGTGTATCAAATACTTGTTCTCCTCACTGTATATATGTGTGTATATATATATATATATATATATATGTATATATGAGTCTTCATGAGCAGCAACATCAAAAATTTTAAAATCGTTCCCTAATAAAATCCTGATTATTTTTTTATACAAGTATAAGAAACCTAAAAATGGCTATAAAATTTTCAAATTTTACGCTAGATGCACAAACATTACCTATATAATCACCTATATTTTCAGGATCAATATCCATATTTAACATGTACGTTTTTGCCCAAACAAAGACTTCATAATGGTATTGACGGGGCGCAGGGCTGATTTTTGGGGGGGCCTATATCCGTCAAAGCTGACCAAGTGGAAACACAAAGAGCTTTAATGCGTAAATCCCTGAATTATTTGTAGATATGGACGTAAAACAGTCTCGATTCTTGGTTAACAGCAAAAAAAAAAAAAAACAAAAAAAAAAAACGGGCAGTTAGCATTTATTTATGCACCTTGTCCAATGCAGATTCTTGACTCTTGACAAGGTGATGATGCTGGAACTTTGGTTTGGTGCTGTTCCAGTGAGATTTACAAAAATTACTGCCTGAAGAAAACATCAAAATTCCCTCAGTCCTTGATGATATGGTGCTGCATGTCAGGCAAAGGCACTGGGGAGATGGCTGTGATTAAATATTCAATAAATGCAGTGCTTGAGTTTATCACAGTGAAAGCCAAACGCTCTGCCTGGTTCAGCCCCCAACGGGAAGGCGTGGCGCAATGCTTGTGGAAGCTGTCTTGTCAACTGATGGTGAAGTCTGTTCTATCATATTGTTCAAATTATACCGGCTGCATACGTGCTACGGATTGAACGAGCTCTGCTGTTGACATGATCGGAGTGTCACAAACCCATGGTAAAAGCAAAAAAAAATTCAATCAAGTCTTGTCCTGTAAGCATTTTTGATAGCATGCTGGATCAGAGTGTACATTTCAGTGATTTAATAGCTCGTACATTTCCAATTTTAACCGGGAGGACTGGCAGCGAATGACCGTTTGTTTATTCACTGGCAGCTGCAACAAAGTAGTTGAGAAAGACTCAATTTTCTCGTCATTGGCGCCGAGAGAGTTTAGATGCCTCTTTCCTGGCTAAGCTAGCCATTAAGATCTGTTCTGCTCCTTAAATCTCTTAAAGGTACGCCACACTGCTTTGCTATGATCATTATTGCCGTTCGTAGGCACGGTCGCCCTGATAGTTTGATTGCTTTTATTGTTATTATTGCCGTAAATCGATACAGAACCCAGCCCCCTCCGGCGTCGGGTAACTTCCTGTCGTGTGGGTAAATGCTCCCTAATGCACGTCCAGTCCGAGCGGCTCCATCTGGCGCCGAAGGGGGAAGCGGGGGGCTGGTGAGTGAGGTCACTGGAAACGCTCCTCTTTAACTGCTTCCCAGATAAGAGCGTGGAAATGCAGGCAGAGAATCGTATCAAAATCATGCTCTTTTTTTGCCATTTTTTGAAACAACTTTTTTATATTTTACTTGGATGTATGAGTTGATAAAATAGGGATGTCCCCATGCTGTTTTTTTTTTTTTCCCTCCGTTCCGAAATTATAAAGATGTTTTGCTGATACCTATATTTTTAGACAAGCAACCAGGACCTGGTTTGTATGTCGAAATGGTCGTATGTCGAGCGGGATTTTTATTTTCATTTTAATGCATTATACAGTAGTATGAAAAAGTATCTGAACCTTTTGGAATTTCTCACATTTCTGCATAAACTCACCATCAAATGTGATCCGATCTTTGTCAAAATCACAAAGATGAAAAAACTGTCTGCTTTAACTAAAATCACCCAAACATTTATAGGTTTTCATATTTTAATAAGTATAGTATGCAAACAATGACAGAATGGGGGATAAGTAAGCGAACCCTCTACCTAAGAGGCAATTGAAACCATTTTTACCAAACAATTCAAGTCAGGTGTGTGTCCAATCACTGGTGAATGGCTTAAAGCTGCCCTGCCCACTATAAAATGCACACCTGGTAAGAATTGTCTTGATGAGAAGCATTGTCTGATGTGCATCATAGCTCGTTCAAAAGAGCTGTCTGAAGACCTGCCATCAAGGATTGTTGATTTGTATAAAGCTGGGAGAGGATGCAAAACCATCTCTAAAAGTCTGGATGTTCATCAATCAACAGTCAGAAAAGTTGTTTACAAATGGAGAGAGTTTGGCACTGTTGCTTCTCTCCCAAGGAGTGGCTGTCCACCAAAGATGAAGCCTAGAGTTCAGCGCAGAATACTTAGAGAGGTAAAAAAAAGAACCTTAGAGCGTCTGCTAAATACAGAAATCACTGGCACAGTCCAATATCTATGTGCACTCATCAACTATCTGTAAAGCTATGGCCAAGAATGGTGTTCATCCACGGATGAAGCCACTGCTGTCTAAAAAAATAACGTTGCTCGTTTAACGTTCACAAAAAGACACTTGGACACTCCACAGAAGTTTGGCCTGAGGCCGTCTGTCAGACAGTTGAAGCTAAAAAGAGGATGGCTGCTGCAACAAGACAATGATCCAAAACACAGACGTAAATCAACTTTGTAGTTTCAGAAAACCATAATACACCTTCTGTAGTGGCCAAGTCAAAGTCCAGACTTGAACCCTATTGAGATGCTGTGGCATGACCTAAAGACAGCGATTCATGCCAGACATCCCAGGAATCTGACTGAACTACAGCAGTTTTGTAGAGAAGAATGGGCCAAGATTAGTTCTGATCGATGTGCCAGACTGATCTGCAGCTACAGGAAGCGTCTGGTTGAAGTAATTGCTGCCAAATGGGGAGCCACAAAATAATAAATGTGATGGTTCACTTACCGTATTTTCCGGACTATAAGTCCGTTTTTTTTCATTGTTTGGCTGGGGGTGCGACCTATACTCTGGAGCGACTTATGTGTGAAATTATCAACACATTATTATTACATCATTTCACATGTTATTTTGATGTTTTGGAGTGACACTGATGGTTTGGTAAACTTGTTAGCATGTTCTTTATGCTACAGTTATCTGAATAACACTTAATAGCTATGTTACGTTAACATACCGGCCACGTTCGCATTTTGTTATTCATGCATCATGTAACATTATCATACTGTTCAGAATCAGCATCACTTATTCTGCATGGGGATGGTGTGGCTCAGAGTAGTTGTCCCCCAACCCAGAGGTTGTTGGTTCGATTCTCTGCCCTGATGAACTCTCCTAAGTATCCTTGAGCAAGATACTGAACCCCGCATTGCTCCTGGTGCTGCGTCACCAGTAGGTAGATGGCAATGTAGTATAAAGCGCTTTGAGCGCCTTGAAAGGTGAAAAAGCGCTATACAAGTATAACACCATTTACCATGTTGTTCTCTATTGTATTTTTATTTTAAAATGCCTTTCAAGATGAATTGTCTGTTCTATGTGTTGGATTTTATCAAGTAAATTTCCCCCAAAAAATGCGACTTATACTCAGGTGCGACTTATGTTTTTTTTTTCCTTTTCGGATTGCGCATTTTTGGGCTGGTGCGACTAATTGTCCAAAGAAATGCGGTACTTATTTTGTCCCCCTTCTGTGATTGTTTGCATACTATGAAAACAAACAAACAAAATATGAAAACCTATAAATGTTTGGGTGGTTTTAGTTAGTAAAGCAGACAGTTTTTTCATCTGTGCTATTTTGACGAAGATCACATCGCATTTGATGGTGATTTTATACAAAAATGTGAGAAATTCCAAAAGTTTCAGATACTTTTTTATCCCAATGTACCTCTCAGCACGACTTCCGGGACATAAATGCAGCATTATGGGAAGTTGTTGGCTTTAAAATGCCTTCTAAATTCTTAGCCAATCAGAGACCAGCAATGACGCACAGGAGAGGGCGAAGCGTGTCGCTGTTGCTTGCTGCTGGAGTCGCATCGCTCGCCACGTGTTGGCTTTCAGCTCAACGGCGAATACTTTCGCCATTGCTCATTACAAGCCTTGGTCTTAAATTACAAATCCTGTTTTATCTCAATCAATTGATAGATTCATCACAATTAGTTGCAGAAAACGCACATTTGTTCTTCCTAGTTCTTGTAAGAAACGTCCAACGCTGTTGATGCCAGCCAATGAGGTATAATGTGAAGCTGGTTACCGCTTTCAAATGCAAATATAAACGTGATATGGTTGCTTTTTTTTTCCACTGCAGGAAATGTTTCTCTGTAGAAGGAAGAAAGGAAAGGAATGGGCCGCGTGCGAGATTAGATTAAGAATAAGAGCAGCCGCTCCAGCGCAGTGGAAGGAATTGATCAAGTGGGTTATAGAATCATGCGCTCGCAGGGAAAAAGAATCTACGGCGTGGAAATATCTCTGACGACGTTGAGTGGAAGAGGATGGGGGAAAAAATCGGCAGGCGCAGGAAACTAATCACATTAACACCGAGTAGAGGACGGATAGAAGGGCGGGGAGGCGGGGGGTTCGCCGCCAGACGAACTCCGATTGGAAATCAAGTCTCGTTCAGAGAAGCCGCAAAGGTCAGCGTGGACGCGGCGGCCATGTTTGCGTGTGCGGACTTAGCGGCTCGGGGCCGCGGGAGAGAGAGCCCAAGGTCTGCAAAGCACACAAGGTCGATAGTGCATTACCCACAGTCAGATACTGCGCCTCGCTTGCTGTCTGTCTATTTGAGTCCGCCAGAAGTCAACAACGGCCACTTGGTTGGGAACGTACTCGCGCCGATGGCGCATGTTTCCACCAGAAGGAGAGGGGAAAAACACTCACAACAAACTTTGGCTTTCTCGCCGTGTCTGTGTCGATAGACCAGATGTCAACAAAAGCAATTCGATGCTGTTAAGGATGGAATTTTCAATGGCTTCTTAATGCTAAATTTAGGGTCTGAAAGGGTCTGGCTCGTCCATTATAAGTAAATATTCTTTCGTTGCCATTGACGGCGATAGACCAGTGTTGTTTTTGGCAGCCCTTTTAATTTTTGTCTGTCTTTTGGACAAAAATACTTATTAGTCTTAGTCATATTTTAGTTATTTTAAGGATGGATGGAACACTTTTAAAGTACAATAAGTCTCTGAATTCTTTTTAATAACATTGTTATGCTTTTGCTAATCAATGATGACTGCTTTGTGGTCTGGTTGATACTTGGTGGGGTTAAGCTTCATGCAACAGTTGAGAAACTTTGGATGCGTCTTTTCATTCTCATGAAGCGCCACGAATCCTGTTTTTTTCCCCACCACACATGGATCACCATCAGTGCACACCGAAACAAGTTTATCCATTGGTAGATTTTTTTTTCTTTAGCGAACTCAGTGAAGGACTTGAATAAATCCTCCCCTCTTGTTGTCCCTTTCATAGTCAAAACCAAGGGCGTAGGTTTGCATAGGGACGGTAGGGACATAACACTACCAACTTTTCAGGATGCTCAAATTGTCCCCACAAACTTTTAAGCAACCTAATTTGCATTATGTAATGAGTTCAGTTATATAGGTCATTTAGATTGTCTTCCCATATGTTGTAAGGATAGAATTCATCATTAAGTGAATTTCTTTCATTATGTCCAGACTTACATCTACCCCTTTTACTTGCTCAGTGTGCCGGTCCATTTTTTCCCCCTCAAATACACATTTGATTGGCTGATGACTAGAATCCCTACATTCACACAATCCCGACAGAAATACATGTCAACATGCTGCCTCATTAGCCCCCTTTGAAGAGGAGGGATATTAGAAGTTTTTGTTTTATTTTTGGCCAGCAGCAGCCACTGTTGGTAATGTAAAAAGTCGTCAATGTTGTGGAGGTGGGGAACATGCCACTAATTTTGCTACTGAAAGTCCGACCTGCATCAAAGTTAGCATAACATTAAACTGTGTGAACTTGCTAACCAGTAAAACTCGAGTAGAAAACTGCTTAGATAGGTGTCTTCCTGTGTTTTCTACTGTTAACGTTAATTCAACTGTGCATTTATTCATTAATTAAAATTTCATTTATTTTCTACATTTTTCAAAAAAATATATTATTTGCAGCCTATGCATTTTTTAAAAATCTTACCCCCCCCCCCCCAAAAAAAAACACAACCACTGTAAATTTCCTTTATATGACCGAGCATTTTGAAATATGACTTTCTCCCATTAAAATAATTTTAACTTTTCATTCATTTAATTTTTACGTAGGAACCAGCTATTTTTGAGAAATGTACCCAATCTGTTTGGTCTTATTAATGTCCCATCCCCAGCAAAAAGTGTACATGCAGGTTACGCTGTTATGGCGTCCCTACCTATGTTGAAATCAAATCTACGCCCTTGGTCAAAACCTTGCAATCATACTGAACTGGAATAAATTGCTTATGTCTTTTGACTCATCCAAAGCGAGAGAAAAAAACAGTGCTGCATTTATGTCCTTACAGTATGTCCTGCTGAAAAGTACGATACTCTTCGTCTTTTTTTTTTTTTTTTTTTTTTTTTTTTTTTTTTTTTTTTGCCATCTTAAAAGGGTTTCTAAATTTTCCTGACAAATGAAATCGCGGAAAACAAAACGGAAAATGTGGGAAATTTACTTCTTGATCTCAAGCATATGCGCACATCGGCCGCTATTTTCGACAGCAAAATAAGGCAACCCCACCTGAACAGTGTCTCTGCCTCATCTGCATTGCGATTGATAAATAAATAGACAGACACAGCGACATGTATGTTTGCCACTTTCCCACTAAAATTACTGCGAACCGGCTTTCTAGTCGCCGGTGACAGTCGCTGATTCACGCAATGCGCTGTTACCAATCTGCACTGTTTGGTAATGCGGTGCTCTGAACTCCGACCCGTAGTCGGGAGTGGACCGGCAATTTCCGTGGCTCGTTTGTCCTCGCTCCTACGTCCAGTTCTTCCTTCGGGGAGGTGGCGTAGAATATAAAAACACATAGATGTGTCAGATGGCTTTTTATCAGGAACTTTACAAACAAAAACCAGTGGTGGACACCCAGCCACTCAACACAGCGCTCCCACGCAACTCTCTCTCTACACCTGTCTCTCTCTCCCCTTACGCTCACCCAATTCTTCTTCTGCACTAAATTGGCAATGCTGGTCATATTGAAACAAAACAGTGGCCCCTTGTGGATGCCGATAACAGAGCAAAGGAGTATAACGAAAGTTTTTTCTTTTTTCTTTTATAATTATAGATTTGTCTGTGAGCCAGCTGCAGCCATCAAAAGATCCAGATCTGGCTCACGAGCCATAGGTCGCCGACCCCTGCAATAAACTATAACATGAGTAAACAATTAGAGAACTGTAGCCTGATCATAGTACACATTTTTTAATTCAAATTTCTAAATATTGGTACAGCTAAAATGCATTGTTTTGAGTATGGGAGTAGTCAGAGAGGTCTACTACTTATATTCACCAACCTTGGCCAGAATTGATTCAGATTTTTGGATTTACAGTGCCACAAAAATGAGAACTGTAACCTACCATCTACTAAAACCACTCGTTGCTATGGGGAATCAAATAATATTGTACTGACGTGACCACGCACATAACGCACATGTAGTTGGAGCGGTTTTAAGATCAGGCGACTTAATTCCTTTATTAAATGATGACAATGGTGGCGTCATATATTTTTGAGTGTTGGGAATGATTTTTAAGAGTTGGAAACAACGTGAGCAAACGGAAGTCAACTACCTTGCGGCTCGGTCGGAATGCATTTACCGTAATGCTTGGATTTCGCAGGTGCGCTAATTT
Organism: Corythoichthys intestinalis; assembly: GCF_030265065.1. Taxonomy (NCBI): domain Eukaryota; kingdom Metazoa; phylum Chordata; class Actinopteri; order Syngnathiformes; family Syngnathidae; genus Corythoichthys; species Corythoichthys intestinalis. Next base: position 32,292,829 of record NC_080416.1, read on the forward strand.
TAGGGTCCGCTCATTTGACCACGGGAGCACGAACGTCCACTGGCTTGACAGCAGTCACCAATTCTTAAATACTTTTTACTCAATACTTATTTTTCCCCTGTACGTGTAAAATATGTATTGTCTCAGTTCGCACATATGTAGTTACACCCAAGCATACTTATTTTAGGAATTATGACCATACTTATTTCTCCCGACACCAGCCCACCGAAGGAATCCCCAGTTTCCCCAGTACTTCTCTGCATATGTGGGCATTGATCGTCACAGTAAACCTCGGGTTTTTTTTTTTTTTTTTGTCTCATCGTTGCCGAGCCAATTCAAGCAATCTCTCCACTGGGGCTGAAACTTTCTTTCCCTTTTTTCCTACGTGACTTACTCTTTCTTCAGTGGTCTATTTCTCTGGTGCTTGGCCAGGTGCTAAGGGTTTCAGAAACATTGTAGTATAAGGTTAGGGGGCTACTGACATGCTGACAATCAGCAGCAGTAATCAGGTTGTGTGCGTTCACGTGGGAGCGAGCGAGTGTACGAGGTGTGTTTGCGCCCCACGGAGAGCAACGGCTAGTTGCATGGACTGCAAGGTTGTTTTTGATCAGGATAGCGTAATGTGATTAAAACACGGAACCACTAGGACTTAATGCGAAGTAAGATTTTTTTTTTTAAATCGATGCATTATTTTGGGTGGAGCATTCTGGTGGCCCCGACAGTTTTAAAAGTACATCCATGCCATGGGGCTATTTATATTGTCGACCCCTGCCTTGGACACGACCCAAACACTGCAACGATGCAAGCGGGCGTACTCCAAGTACAATATGAAAATGTACGCCAGTGTTGTTTTTGGCAGCTCGTTTAATTTTTGACCGAAATACTTATTAGTCTTAGTCATATTTTAGTTATTTCAAAATGTTTTCGTCTTCGTCTAGTTTTAGTCAATGAAAACTTTTAGTCGACAATTGTCAAAATGTTTTCTTCTATAAACTTCAAAAGTTTTAGCCCATGAATAAATGAATAAAATAACAATCCTACTATTTCAAATGAACATTGACAGATGAGCTCATAATTGTAGAATCTACAAGGGCAGCAAAACATTATTTGCAATTAATTAAACTCACCTGGACGCCACAAACTGTATGTAAAAAGTTTTCGAAGAATTTAAGAAGACAGAGTTACCGCGTTAAATGCTAATGCTACAAGTTAGTTTAGTGCGTGATGGTCACTCAGCACAGACCTTTAAAGGCTAAAGCAACATGGCATATCTAGCCAAGATAAGAAAACAAAACTTACAAAGCAGCACCTGACACGTGTTTCACAAAAAGAGCCCGGAATTGGCACACGCTTAAGCCTGTGTGTGTGCGGGACGCTGATTTCCAAAAAAGAGGACACTCGGCCCGGCCTCGAGATATTTGAATTTTACTCGGTCACTCAAAGATGCCTATATCACTTTAATATATTTAAAGTGTGTGTCCTCCGTCTGGATAGAAAAATTCAGTTTTATAAAATATATACACTCACCGGCCACTTTATTAGGTACACCATGCTAGTAACTGGTTGGACCCCCTTTTGCCTTCAGAACTGCCTCAATTTTCGTGGCATAGATTCAACAAGGTGCTGGAAGCATTCCTCAGAGAGTTTGGTCCATATTATTGACATGATGGCATCACACAGTTGGTGCAGATCTGTCGGCTGCACATCCATGATGTGAATCTCCCGTTCCGCCACATCCCAAAGATGCTCTATTGGATTGAGATCTGGTGACTGTGGAGGCCATTTGAGTACAGTGAACTCATTGTCATGTTCAAGAAACCAGTCTGAGATGATTCCAGCTTTATGACATGGTGCATTATCCTGCTGAAAGTAGCCATCAGAAGTTGGGTACATTGTGGTCATAAAGGGATGGACATGGTCAGCAACAATACTCAGCTAGGCTGTGGCGTTCCAACGATGCTCAGTTGGTACCAAGGGGCCCAAAGAGTGCCAAGAAAATATTCCCCACACCATTACACCACCACCAGCAGCCTGAACCGTTGATACAAGGCAGGATGGATCCATGCTTTCATGTTGTTGACGCCAAATTCTGACCCTACCATCCGAATGTCGCAGCAGAAATCGAGACTCATCAGACCAGGCAACGTTTTTCCAATCTTTTATTGTCCAATTTCGATGAGCTTGTGCAAATTGTAGCCTCAGTTTCCTGTTCTTAGCTGAAAGGAGTGGAACCCGGCGTGGTCTTCTGCTGTTGTAGCCCATCTGCCTCAAAGTTCGACGTACTGTGTGTTCAGAGATGCTCTTCTGCCTACCTTGGTTGTAACGGGTGGTTATTTGAGTCACTGTTGCCTTTCTTTCAGCTCGAACCAGTCTGGCCATTCTCCTCTGACCTCTGGCATCAACAAGGCATTTCTGCCCACAGAACTGACGCTCACTGGATTTTTTTTTTTTTTCCGGAACATTCTGTAAACCCTAGAGATGGTTGTGCGTGAAAATCCCAGCACATCAGCAGTTTCTGAAATACTTAGACCAGCCCTTCTGGCACCAACAACCATGCCACGTTCAAAGTCAATCAAACCACCTTTCTTCCCCATACTGATGCTTAGTTTGAACTGCAGGTTATTTGTCTTAAACCATGTCTACATGCCTAAATGCACTGAGTTGCCGCCATGTGATTGGCTGATTAGAAATTAAGTGTTAACGAGCAGTTGGACAGGTGTACCTAACAAAGTGGCCGGTGAGTGTGTATGTATGTATATATATATATATATGTTTTTTTTTTTTACTCAACAGGTTACTCAACAGGCTTTATTCTTCCTCAATAATAATCTAACAATAAAATCGCAAAAACAGAATACAATAATAAACAATGATAAAAAAATAATATAATGCAGACCCATGGAAATTTAATCCAGTCAATACACACAGTGCTATGTGCTAACTAAACATTTTTATAAATCAAAACAGCATAAATGTCTCTTAGAACTACTTCTTATTGTAGTCTGTAACTGCCTGATCTCTTGCCAAACCGTCAACCAAGTAGATGACGGTAATGCCCCATGATACAGAGGGGTAAACTGCCAACAAAAAAAACAAGAACGACTTCTCTCCTTACTAGTAGGAGCCACGTCAACGCAGGCAGGTGCTGCCCCCAGCAGCCGGAGGGATTCTCTTCAAATTGGTCCCGTGAAAAATCATGAAAAACGGACATTTTCATGAATTTATAAAACCCGGCCGGACGCTACGGAGAGAACGTGAAAAGTGGACTTGTCCGGGCAACGAGGACGTTTGGTCACCCCAAATAATGCCAAATTTTCGTCTCGTACTCGTCTAGTCGGACAACAACTGGCATCCATCTCGTTATGTTTTAGTCTCCGAAGCCACATTTTTAGCTCGTCATCGTCATGTTCGATGACAAAATATTTTCGGTAAAGTCTTTGTTGAAGAAAACAACACTGAATCACGCGTTATAAGCACATGATAGAAAAAAACAAACGCATTTTCGTCTTGTCAGACGAAAACTGGGATTCGTCTCGTTATGTTCTACTATCCCAAGCCACGTTTTTAGCTTGTCATCATCATATTTTAGTTATTGTCCTTGTCGACGAAAAAACACTGGGTGTGTTGACTGTAAGAATGGTTCATTTTTGAGGCAACTCTGGTACTGGACGAGTTAATGATAGTTTGACGAGAGTATAATTTGATTACATGATTGTAAACTTACTCTCCCCTTTCAAGTGGCGCAATAATGTTTGCATTCCTCTTGTTTTGGGGAGGAATGAAACGGGCAGCAGTTTCACGCGGTCTTTCGCCTGTTCGGTCGGTGGTCGTCAGTCAATAAAACGACAGCCGTTTACGAGCGCTCGGCAGTAATTAAAATGTTCTTACGCGTTATTCCCGCATGGAAATGTAGCCGTACCTCTCGTGCTTTGCCTCAAGGGTGTTTTCATTTTATTTTTTTTATTAAGAGAGTCACTCTGTCAAGTGAAGGTGCGTTTCTCTTGGTGGCTTTTTATTAAAACGCATGAATCACTCGAGTGTCGGAATTCTGTTTTTTCTTGCCCCGGCCGCATCGATCCAATGTGCTTGTCTTGCGATTTATTAGCACGCAACCGATGCTGTTAATGATATCATATTTTGTGTTAACATCCAGGCGTTGACTTGAATGGAGGAGTTTGTTTAAATATGCACTTTGAATTAACGCAGTAAGTCTTTGACAGCAATGGGCCACATCCTGTGATTATTCCGCTTAGAAATCTACTAAGAAATGCTATTCAAATTGCTCACATTGCTGTCATTTAATTTTTTTTAATAGTGTAACAGCTACCAGGCTTAAAGTGACAAGAGTTATTGCATCTGGACGCAATGTGAAATGCTTGCCTCTCAAAGGAATCGCTGGTTAGGGGGCGGGGGTGATTTAAATCCAACAAATACAGATTAGCGCACGCGGTAGCGTTTGCGCGGGGTCACTTCTCCTTCAGGTCACAGATTTAATGAAATAAACAGACGGCAGCATACTCCCAGAGCTGTCATCAGCTCTGTGGAAATACATTGAAATAAATCTCTCCTGCTCTGAAAGAGGGGGGTCGCGCCGCACGTTACCTTAGCTTTTAAGCGCTACAGACTGCTTTCCATAGGAGGTGATAGTACACAAATTTGGGATATATCATAGATTTCATCATGTATTGACGGGGTGCGGGGCCAGTAAATAGGGGGGCGGCATTGTTGGCGAGGCCGTCAAAGCTGACCGAGTGGAATCAAAGACAAATAGCTTTTTTCGTTGAAAATTCTTGTGAATAAATGCTTAAATCCCTGAATTCTTTATAGATATGGACCATAAACGTTTGACGTGTCACTTCGTCATTCTTTGCGTAACGCCTTATCAGAGGGGCCGAGCGTCATTTAGTAATAGCCGAAGCCGGCACACGCTCATGTCGGATTTAAGATTGGATTCACTCTCGATTGGATTTAACTACGAAAGTTGTTCCGCATACAAACAGTAAGGATTGTCTCAGGAGTGATTTGTTCGAGGATTCAAGGTAAATATTATATTTTTCTTACCATGCATGCATGATTGAAGCATTTATTCGCAGGAATTTTCTTCTTTACACATGGAGGCGGCTCATTTTTGTATCTGACTAGCCTCATAGTTTACTTTTAACCAAGAATCGAGACTGTTTTATGCCCACATCTATGAAGAATTAGGGGATTTAAGCATTTATTCACAAGAATTTTCGCCGGAAAAGCTTTTACGCCAGGCGGCCACTAGCCTCATTCGCTAACATAGTAGCATTGTACTTCGTCAATATACATAAAATAAACGCTAACTGCACGGTTTCTTTGCTTTCAACCAAGAATCGGAACTGTTTGACGTCTATATCCATGAAGAATTTGGAGATTTAAGCATTAATTCACAAGAACTTTCGCCAGAAAAGCTCTGTTTACACCAGGCCAAGTCGAAGTCCAGTCTTGAACCTCATTGAGATGCTGTGACATGACCTAAAGACAGCGATTCATGCCAGGCATCCCAGGAATCTGACTGAACTACAGCAGTTTTGTATAGAAGAATGGGCCAAGATTAGTCCTGATCGATGTGCCAGACTGATCTGGAGCTACAGGAAGCGTCTGTGTTACGCCCCATGGATGGCTCGCTAAGGGTGTAACATAAAACGAACCACATGTATACAGGTGGACACAAATTTATTTATACAAATCAAACTCGCAATGAATAAGAAATACAAAATACAGAAGAAGCGCGGCTTCAGGGTAAGCCCAGGCCAAAATAACAAACAAAAGGAATCTACACTTAAACCCCACCCGCTAACTAAACCCTGATCGTAAAAAGACATAATAAATAGACAGCCACTACCCTGGCTTCCTACTCTAAACAAAACAGGAGAAAACGGGTTAAACGAAACGAACTGCTTACTCCTACTGCTTCAGTGCTCTTATTTACAATGGTGAACAAAAATCCAATAACTGCAAAACACAAAAGACCTCACCGAAAAAGCGGGAGTGTAACAAAGTAGCAATCAAATGCAAACGCGAAAGAATGTCGAACAAACTGTTGGCGAGGAGGACCGCGGCACGAATGCTGTCAAATGCGACCTCAGCTGTCAGTTGATAGCGTCTGACTTTTCAAGTTTGGCACCCTTTCTTCGGTGCCAATCAGCGGCGGCGACGTCGCCTGTCCATCCGGCATCGATCAGGTTACGTCACAGTGGGAGGGGAAGCTGGCAGAGGCGAGGATCAGCTGACTATTGGCTTCTCAAAATAAAACGCAGTTAAACGGCCAGGGCCGTCAGTCTGGCTGTCAAAGCTGCTGTTGCTGTCAAAGGGGGGGGCCACAAAATATTGTTATGTTATGGTTTAGTTACTTATTTTCCCCCCTTATGTCATTGTTAGCATACTATCTTCATTAAAACATGAAAACCTATCAATGTTTGGGTGGTTTTAGTTAAAGCAGTGAAGGAATTTGGCCTCCCAGCCAAGCCGCCGGAACAGCAACAGCCGAACCAGAAGGCGTCCCGCTGGCGCAGCTCCAGCAAGTCAGCCAGAAGGCCAAACTCCGCGCCTTCACTCCAGCGTTAACCCTTTGTACTGACTCTATTTTGAACGGTTTAAAGGAAGCTCACCGGGAGCAAGTTGACAATTTATTCGTCGACAGTGATCAAAAAGCAAGGCAAAAACAGACGACGGGGAGGCCAGACTGGAACCAGAGTCCGCAAAAACAATGGGTAAATTGAAATTTCCCAGAGAAGCGACAGTTGTTAGCTAAATGTTCAGTCTTTTGAAAGCTGCGGTGGAGTGGGCCGGGCAGAAGGCGTGCCTGGGTGTTGTCTTGGGATCATCTTTCTGTGGCTGGTTTGGGTGGTCAAGTTCGTGTGTCATCTTTCGTAGCTGGGACGTGTTTGCCCCGGCAACTGAAGCATGTCTTGACATCTAAGGCGCCGAGCTATCAACTTGTTGTCTCTGTAGGGCGAGGGTGATCTGACCCCACCGAAGAGATGCTGACGTCCTTTCCTTCGCTTATCAGGCAAGGGCGGATAAGCTAGTCAACTTTACTGTGTCAAATGACATGGAGTAACGTCTCCTTAAATGCTTTACTATAATGAATGTGTTAGACTAATGTAAACAGTTATACTGTGTCTGCGACTAAGGTAACTATCCCCTTCAGCAGCCAGTTTTTTTATCTGTGTGATTTTGACAAAGATTCGATCACGTTTGATGATTTTATGCACAAATGTGAGAAATTCCAAAACGTTCAGATACTTTTCATACCACTGAATCATGAGGTACCAAGTTCCCACTGCTAATAATGTTAGCAAACACCAGTTCACAGTGTGCGCGCGAACTCTTGTCCTCGAAAGGATTTTCGAGTCTTTACGTAGCTCGCCAAGCACAACACAGCTGCCCCCCTCACGCGGACGTCTTTGAAGTTTGTCCCAGTCCGGTCGAATGGTCGCCGCTTGAGCACGGAGCGGAGGATTAACGGGCGGGATGAAAGGATAGTGGAATGAATGGCGTGGTAGACCTTCTCTCTCAGGCTTTAATATCACACACAAAGAGCTGAAGAAGCCATTGACAGAGCTAGACGTCCAATCCATTTCAAGTAATATGGATTGGACGTCAACTAGTGGTAAACAATTTTAATTCAAGGCAAAAGCATGAAAAAAGCTTTCATCGCCCCTACCAACATGGCCGCCTAGCGTGGTCGATGTGGCACTTTTTCAGGCGGATATTGCCTTTCTCGCCAGTGATTTCCTGTTCATTTAGTCTACCTTACTTGCGTGCAGTTTTTCTTGAAATATGCATCAGATTTGCATACGGCGCCGTCTTGCCCGGGATACATGCGCCGTTAAACAGACAGTGATTGATCCGCCGCGCGATTGTTTATTTTGCCGCTTTGGGCGGTGATGGATGATGATTGGCGCGGAGTGGCGACGTGTGTGTGACAGTGAGAGGGAAAAAAAACGCCAAATCAGTCACCTTTCGCTGTTGAAGGAACCCTTTTTTTCTCTGACATATTTTATCATTCAAAGAGGCCCCCGACCTTTCTCTGATTCCATTTGGGTTTGGGTAAATCCGCAAGTGTGATTGACAGATCCTTTGGAGACAGTGTGGTTTTTAGGCCCGCCCAGGGAAGGTGAACTCTGACCCCGGCCTGCCACCTGCTCGCCCCTGTTCATCACCCCTCCTAAGTCAAAAGGGATTGGTCGTCTAGCACCACCAATGGCAGCCAAATGAGTTCTTTCCGTTTCCGAAACCGTTACTACAAAGATGAGTTTGACACTCCCGCTGTAACACATTTTTTTTTTGACGAGCGAATGGAGGTTGGCACGTGGCCCACATTCCCGCGCCGTGACATCCGCAAGAGTCGGAGGAAGCGGCGCTGCGCAGCGCCGGGTTATTTTTAGCCTAGACGGCTTGCGTACACACGCAACAACAACAAAAACACACACACACACATACTGTCTGCCTTCACGAGGAAATGTTGCATTAGCGGCGCAGATGACGTTAGCTTTTGCAAAGTCAACAAGAGGGGAGCGGAAATAGCGGAAAGTCATCATTTTTTGCACTAAGAAGAAAACAAAACGTGGAAATGGTTAGAATTTGAAACCAATAGCTGAAAACAAATACACTGCTGGCCAAAAGTATTGGCACCCCTGCAATTCTGTCAGGTAATGCTCAATTCCTCCCAGAAAATGATTGCAATTACTAATGCTTTGGTGGTAATATAATAAAAACACAAAAGAGAATGGGAAAAAAATTTAATGATTATAATTTTACACAAAACTCCCAAAATGGGCCGGACAAAAGTATTGGCACCCTTTGAAAAATCATGTGACGCTTCTCTAATTTGTGTAACTAACAGCACCTCTTACTTACCTATGGCACATAACAGGTGGTGGCAATAACTAAATCACACGTGCAGCCAGTTAAAATGGATGAAAGTTGACTCAACCTCAGTCATGTGTCCTTGTGTGTACCGCATTGAGCATGGAGAAAAGAAAGAAGACCAAAGAACTAGGGGTGCACGATCTCCATTTTTTGAAACCGATATCGATAACTTTCTGCTCAAGGCCGATACCGATACGATAACGGATAATATATATAATTTTTCAATATATTCATGATATTCACCTGAGTTTTTGAACACATGTAGGTCAAACGTACAGTGGGGCAAATAAGTATTTAGTCAACCACTAATTGTGCAAGTTCTCCTACTTGAAAAGATTAGTGAGGCCTGTAATTGTCAGCATGGGTAAACCTTAACCATGAGAGACAGAATTTGGGGGGAAAAAAACAGAAAATCACATTGTTTGGTTTTTAAAGAATTTATTTCCAAATTAGAGTGGGAAATAAGTAGTTGGTCACATACAAACAAGCAAGATTTCTGGCTGTCAAAGAGGTCTAACTTCTTCTAACGAGGTCTAATGAGGCTCGACTCGTTACCTGTATTAATGGAACCTGTTTTAATCATTATCGGTATAAAAGACACCTGTCCACAACTTCAGTCAGTCACACTCCAAACTCCACTTTGGCCAAGACCCAAGAGCTGTCGAAGGACACCAGAGACAAAATTGTGGACCTGCACCAGGCTGGGAAGACTGAATCTGCAATAGGTAAAATGCTTGGTATAAAGGAATCAACTGTGGGAGCAATTATTTGAAAATGGAATGGAATCTCCCTCGATCTGGGGCTCCATGCAAGATCTCACCCCGTGGCGTCAAAATGATAAAAAGAATGGTGAGCAAAAATCCTAGAACCACACGGGGGGACCTAGTGAATGACCTACAGAGAGCGGGGACCACAGTAACAAAGGCTACTTACTATCAGTAACACAATGCGCCGCCAGGGACTCAAATCCTGCACTGCCAGACGTGTCCCCCTCCTGAAGCCAGTACACGTCAAGACCCGTCTGCGATTAGCTAGAGAGTATTTGGGTGATCAAGAAGAGGACTGGGAGAATGTGTTATGGTCAAATGAAACCAAAATAGAATTTTTTGGTAGAAACACAGGTTCTCGTGTTTGTAGAAGAAAGAATACTGAATTGCATCCGAAGAACACCATACCCATTGTGAAGCATATGGGTGGAAACATCATGCTTTGGGGCTGTTTTTCTGCAAAGGGACCAGGACGACTAATGCGTGTAAAGGAAAGAATGAATGGGGCCATTTATCGAGAGATTTTGAGTGAAAATCTCCTTCCATCAGCAAGGGCATTGAAGATGAGACGTGGCTGGGTCTTTCAGCATGGCAATGATCCCAAACAAACCGCGAGGGCAACAAAGGAGTGGCTTCGTAAGAAACATTTCAAGGTCCTGGAGTGGTCTAGCCAGTCTCCAGATCTCAACCCCGTAGAAAATCTGTGGAGGGAGTTGAAAGTCCGTGTTGCCCAACGACAGCCCCAAAACATCACTGCTTTAGAGGAGATCTGCATGGAGGAATGGGCCAAAATACCAGCAACAGTGTGTGAAAACCTTGTGAAGAGTTATAGAAAACGTTTGGCCTCCATTATTGCCAACAAAGGGTACATAACAAAGTATTGAGATGAACTTTTGGTATTGACCAAATACTTATTTTCCACCATGATTTGCAAATAAATTCTGTGAAAAATAATGTGATTTTCAGTTTTTTTTTTCTTTCCACATTCTGTCTCTCATGGTTGAGGTTTACCCATGTTGACAATTACAGGCCTCTCTAATATTTTCAAGTGGGAGAACTTGCACAATTAGTGGTTGACTAAATACTTACTTGCCCCACGGTACTAGTGGTGGATTCAGCCTAGATTTGCCTTTGACTTAACCAGAATTTTCATGATGACATGAACATTATTATAATGAACGAAACAAAGACAAGAACAGTTTTGACTTCAAATAAAGTGCCCATATAATAAAAAAAAATATATACATATAATTCTAGTCAATCACAATCAGTAAGTCAATATCATTGACGATGTGTTCCGCTGAACAATGAGCACTGATCTAAAACAAACATAAACCCAACAGATAAAACATTTGGTGCAACAGGAGAGGAGACTTTTGGTGTCTTGGTCCATGAAACAACTTTCTGAACATGGCAATTACAGGGGAGCATGCCTTTCAATAACCAAAAGGCCTCTCAAGAACTTGTGAACATAACACTGTAAAATGTAAACATTTGCTAATTGCCATCTCAAGGTTTATAACTCAGTGAAGGACATATACGGCCTCTAGAACAGTAACAAAACTTTGCATACTGGCAAAACAGGAGTGGAAACAAACGCACACATCTCAATCCACCAACACTGTGCCAAAAAGAGATTTTATAGGCTCGATAATATGTAATGTTATCAGATTTATTGGGATGACGTCCTAATTCCTATTATCGGACCAATAATTATCGTGCACCTCTATAAAGAACTAAGAACTATCTGAGGACTCAAGAAGCAAAATTGAGAGAAAGCATGGGCAAGCTCTAGGCTAAATGTCCATCTCCAAAGACCTGAATGTTCCTGTGTCTACCGTGCACAGTGTCATCAATAAGTGTAAAGCCCATGGTACTGTGGCTAACCTCCCTCGATGTTAAAAGAAAAATTGATGAGATTTCAATGAAAGCTTGTGTGGCTGGTGGATAAAGAACCTCGACTAACATCCAAAGAAGGTCAAGCTGTCCTGCAGTCTGAGGGTACAACAGTGTCAACCCGTACTATCCTGAATAAAAAGGGACTCTATGGTCGGATACCCAGGAAGACCCCACTTCTGACCCTGAGACATAAAAAAGCTGGGCTGGAGTTTGCCAACACTTACCTGAGAAAGCAAAATACGTTTTGGAAGAATGTTCTCTGGTCAGATGAGACAAAAGTAGAGCTTTTTGGGAAAACACATCAGCATAGAGTTTACAGGAAAAAAACAAGGCCTTCAAAGAAAATAACAGTACCCCACAGTCAAACATGGCGGCGGTTCCCTGATGTTTTGGGGTTGCTTTGCTGCCTCTGGCACTGGACTGCGTGTGCATGGTATTATGAAGTCTGAAGACTACTAACAAATTTTGCAGCATAATGTAGGGCCCAGTGTGAGAAAGCTTGGTCTCCCTCATAGGTCATGGGTCTTCCAGGAGGACAATGACCCAAAACACACTTCGAAAAGCACTAGAAAATTGTTGAAGAGAAGGCACTGGAGACTTCTAAAGTGGCCAGCAATGAGTCCAGACCTGAATCCCAGAGAACACCTGTGAAGAGATCTGAAAATGGCAGTTTGGAGAAGGCACCCTTTAAATCTGAGGCCTGGAGCAGTTGGCCAAAGAAGAATGATCTGTAATTCCAGCAGAGCATTGTAAGAAACTCATTGATGGATACCGGAAGCGGTTGTTCGCAGTTATTTTTTCTAAAGGTTGTGCTACTAAGTATTAGGCTGAGGGTGCCGATACTTTTGTCCGGCCCATTTTTGGAGTTTTGTGTAAAATGATAATGATTCAATTTTTTTTTTTTCATTCTCTTTTGTGTTTTTTCATTGCAAGCAAAATAAATGAAGATATTATTACCAAAGCATTTGTAATTACAATTATTTTCTGGGAGAAATTGAGCATTATCTGACAGAATTGCAGCGGTGCCAATACTTTTTGCCAGCACTGTAAATTATAATAAATGTTTTGTCATATGTACTAAGCGTGTAACATTACACAATACAGTGGTACCTCTACATTAGGGTGACCAAACGTCTTTTGCCCGGACATGTCCACTTTTTACATCCTGTCTGGGGCGTCCGCATAGTCGGAGTTTGACTTTTGTGGCAGGTAGGGCAAAACATGTTGATGACCCCGAAACGTGGAATCAGAAATAAAATTAACTTACAAGATATATGCTTGGTTAGTAGCTTAGCCCATGCTCGTGGGTGTGCGTTGTGTTAGCGCGCGCATTTTTCTGTGGGGAAGTAGACGCCGATTGTTGCGTTCCGCAGAGATTTCTTGTTTAATACCAAGTTTTTCCAGTCACTCACACCCTTGAATATGGTACCCCGGTTGTGGCTCTGTTGTACAATTAGTGTCTTTGGTGGACAAATTGAAACCTCGCTCACCATTTTGGCGCTACCCTTTGGCATTTCATGGTCCACATCTTCAATTCTTGCTTCTTGCTCAGTGGTTTTTGTTGCTTTTGAAAGCTTAGGTTTGAAAAAAATCTACGTATATCCATCTTGTTTCTTCTGTCCTATGGTGGTTTTGGCTAAGCAAAGCAAATGACGGTCTCTCAGATGCTAGTCACATGATCTGTTCGAAAATCAATTTTGACCCATTATGAATTTTTTTTCCCGTTAATTTCATTCATGTTTTTTGTTTTATTGCTTTACAACTTTTATAGACAACATTTTACCGGCAAAGTCTTAATTTTTAATTCGTGTAATATTGGAAAGTCAATTACATGCAATGACAATTTTGGCCCCCAGGAGGAGCTATTCATTGTATAGGCACTATTATTTTCAACTTCATGTGGTAAAGAAAAATACTTGGTGTCAATTTTATTTCGGTTAAAAACAAAACTGTAAATTAATGCTTTAACTTTCTGTGTCATTGATAATAACGTCCTATCACATGGTGTCCGAGCATCCCTCTGCTACAGTTAATGGAAGCCACTGAGTAAATAGCAGACACTTTGACATCGATACGTTTTAAAATCGGTAGAGAAACCGGCTAGTTATGACGTCATTTTAAAGTCAATACATTGACTTGGATGGGAACGTCGCCCCTACCAATATGGTTGCCATGATGCCATTTTGTTGGGACGACGAAAGTTATTTTAATGCTTGTGCCGTCGATTGAAATGAGTTTGTTGCCAACCCTTCCTATTCAAATGGATTGACGTGAGTGTTTTTCCTTCATTCTGGAGGGTTCCAGCGGTAGGTTGGAGCCCCTACATGTGCGGCCGTTTCATAGCTTTACCATTACAGCAGCGGGTAGTCACCATTTAAAGTGGTTAAATTCTCTGCCAACCCTTCCACTTCAAATGGATTGGACGTCTATAGAGGCCAGTGGCAGCCATCGAGTGAAAAGTGCATTCCCCCAAGTAAAGAAGCATTTAAAGTGAGTCCTATTTGGATGAGTTGACGAGCAAATCTCCCCAAGGACGTCCTGCAGTGCCGTCTATCATTGTAGGGTGATGCCTTGGAGTTTTTGCACGAGTGTGAAGGTGTACTGTAAAAACATAAACACACCAGTGGTGTGATCGGGTCCCGGCGCTCATTAGCGACACGCCGCCAGATCCGACGGGAGTCGCATGAGAGGGGGGAGGGCACCTAGGTAGGGGGGAGTCGCTGTCAGCAAACACACACTTGAATGAAGCTTTGTGGGAAGGCCTTTCTCTCATTTTCAGATCTTTTTAAAGTAAAGAAAAACTCATCTTAACATGAAAATGATGTAAAATTTATATATTGACAAGAACTCATCATTTTTTGTGTCCTATTGTTGATTTATTGACGTTTTGTCCTTGAGGGCCTCCATTACAAAAACAGTGGTACCTTTACTTTTGAAATTGATATGTTCTGGAAGAAGTTTCAGAGAGACAAGTTTTCCATGAAAATACCCTCATCTGTTCCAAGCCCCCAAAATTCAGACACAAATCTTTTATAATGCATAAAAATGCATTAAAACATATAACAAATACATGTTAAGATTACATTATTGCACAATAAACATGAAAATCAAAGTTCTGCATAGTGTAAGAAAAAAAAAACAGGAATAATAAAAGTTCTCTTAGCCAATTGGATGCCAGGAATGCTAGGCAATAGCCAATGGCAGAGCAACAATAAGAATGTTACATTCCGTAAACTCTGGGAGCTGCGAGTACCAGCCATACTGTTTTTTTGTATCCTGAAATTTCTTTGGTACCAAGAGTATTTTCCCGTCATGGCTAGTCTTAACCTGAAAATTCTGTATGTTGAGACGTTTGTAATTAGAGGTACACCTGTAAGAAGTTATATTTTTGTATAGAGGGAGGCATCCCTCCGACGTGGAACGGATCGGAAGTCTATGGCCGTCAAATGCAGGTGATGCAATAATTTTGGGGTATTTCAGGTCATTTGTTGATTTTCGGTCACGTCCTGTTGATTTTGGGGCATTTCTGAGTCACTTCCTGTTGAGCGGGAATGTCCCCCAATGACTAGGAAGTGACTAAAACAGGAATGACTTGTAAATGTCCCCAAAACCAGGAAGACAATGTGAATGCTAGGGTTTCAGTGCAGTTGTTGGCGTTTTTGTTTTTGTTTTTGTTTTTTTAAACAGTGACACTTTTTTAAAAACAATTTATTGATTCTTAACGGGATCATATCTATAACATTTTTGGGGTATCAAGTAGAGGTTGACCGAAATGGGATTTTAAATGCCAATATCTAAAAGAAAAAAATTCCGACATGCCGACATCCAAAGCCGGTTTTGTAATATTTGAGGCTGATATACTTTTTTAAAAAGTGCGTAGATTATGAAAGTTTTTTTAAATTATTATTATTACTTCAACAGATTCAATTTCACAATGATGATCTGAGACATAAACGATTAATTCAGTCTAGTACTACCAAACCAAAAAAGCTGCACTTCCTTTTAACAGTACATTATTTTCAAATACAGATAGTCACCACTTTACGAACGACTTCCGTTCCTGCGCTTGCGATGTAACCCATATTTTTGCGTAAATCCGAATTAACCCTTTAAATAACTGACAACACCAACTAAATTTTAAAAAAATTATACAAAAACATGTATTATACGTCATTGCACTGTCCTTGCCAAGACGTTAGAGCTAAGTCATAGCATAAACTTCATAACACTAGGTTATGACGTCTATGGTCATAGCTAAACAGCGAGCGAAGCTCCGAAATGACGATATCTGACGTCCGTGTGGTTTGCCGACTTTATTCAGCTGCTCATGACATACTCTTGCAGAATGAAACTAAAAATAAAATGAAATTAAATCAGTTTATCTTCCATAACAGCAGTTCATCTTCACTAACAGCAATTCACATTGCGTTTTTACAAGTAGCTGCTGATACAGCACCAACAAACGATTAGCATGTATCAGTTAGCGTCCGCACATCATCAAAAACAATCACATAAACTCACCCCAAGTATTCGACCACAAATGAAAACTCACAATAAACAGTAGAAAAGGGGTTATTATTAGTGTTGCACCGATACCATTTTTTGACACTGATACCTGGCTGTTTAATTATGGTATAAGTAATAATAATAATAATTGACCACAGCATCTTATCTATTGGCCTCCCTCTTTGTGCACCAGCAGCAACATAACTCAACTCCATCTATAGCAACGCACAAATGCAAACGGCGCGCACATACACAGCTTAGCCACTTAGCTTAGCTTTCTGTACTTTGCTTACTTCTACAGCACTTTTGAAACAGGTCTCAAATTACTGCGGCATTTCTTTCAGTAAAAGACAAGAAAAGTAAAGTGCCTTTGGCTTCGGGATGCTCCAGTTGAGCAGCAATAGCTTGGCCGGTGTGTGTGATCCCTTGACTTCATTGGCATGAATTCCAGTCGGCTGTAAAGCTAAGCAGGAAAAGCTGGGAGACTTGACTGCTCCAGATGTCGGAACAACTTATGGCCCCTGCCTTCTCCAGCTTTTCTATAACATCCTTGGTTTACCTTATTTTTTAGTGCAGGGATAGTCGTCGCCATAATGTATTTACGACTTGGGACCTTATACTTACGTACCGTGTGGCCCATAAAAAGCCACACGGATTCAACGAAGACAAGGGGCAGGCTACAAAGAACAGTAATTTCGGTGATTTTTTTTCGGACATCCGTCTTGCTACTTCGCCCTTCTCGTCCCACTGCTCTTCCCGACAAAATAAACCGACGAGGCTTTGTTGCTGTGGTCCATCAGCCTTTCTCTTGCTAGCAGTTGCTGCTGTTGCTGCCTCAAACTCTTTGTGTTCGTTCATGTTTCATCCTCAAACGTTTTATCAGGTTCGAGGTGTCGAAACTTGACGATTTAACTCCAACTCTCGAAACATTCAGGCCACAAATCCTACACGCAGCCACTGTACTGGACGGAGTCTCGATGCTAAAATATTGCCAGACTGCCGACATGTTCTTCTTCTGGTTTGTTTTTCCTTCGTATGAAAACGCTGCCTAGGCATTGATTGAGAGTAGCTATTGCCGCTCTCATTGGTTTGGAGCAAGTCAATAGCAATAGCTGCTTCGCATGCAAAGTGATCACAGAGTACAGAGTGCAGTGACTGTCCGGAGATAAAAAGTTGTGTTCAGTGTTTGCAGGTAAATGGTATCGGCGCTCTGTTTGTTGGTACTCGCCGATACCGATAACACCATTCCGGGCCGGATTGGCCCCCCCTGCCAATACTGGCATCGGTATCTGTGCATCTTTAGTTATTATACAGCCGTCGCCTCTGAATGCTTCACATGCAACAAATGTCGGGCGCATCTGTACATGCGCTCATTTCCTGTTCTACGCTTCCTGCGCCAAAATAAAAGCATGCATCTCAAAACAAAAGTCAACGTTTAAAAAAAAAAAAACACGACAAGACGGAGGTGTCGTGAATTCGATATCGCGTAAGTCAGGTCCGTCGTAACCAGTGTTGTTAATCTTACTTTAAAAAAGTTATTAATTACAGTTGCAAATTACTTCTCCCAAAAAGTAATTGCGTTAGTGACTCAGTTACCTAAATGTAAGAGTAGTTACTTGGCAAAGTAACTGGTGATAATTTTCATGTTGTTTTTTTTTCCTCAAAAAGAAACAAAAACAAAACCAAAAAACAGGTCACACAATGTGAAGTTTAAAGGGGTTTTGGGACAATTGGCCCTAGCCCAATTCTTTACTCTAAACTTAACTAGACACGGGTATTGCAAATATTGCGATAACTAAATAGTAACCTTTGCTATGTGTGGGAGTCATTTAATGTTGTGAATCTACCGTTAGAGTTGGTAAAATTGCTCCCGTTATTGCATTAGTTCCCTTCTGTCTATTTTCGACATGTGTAAGTTTTAAAACAGTTTCGTCATTTAAAGATAGATTTAAGTTAAGTTTTGCCGATTTAGGAGCCTTTTAGATAAAAAATTACTTAGGTTCGCTAGGAAGGTTCTCTACAACAGAGCCTCCCTGAGAAGTCTACTGCTTTAAGATGGCGGCTGTTTACTAACGCATCTAGTTTTTATTATACATGTTACTAATGCCCCGTGTCATTTGCATCTAGTTCTTTATATATGTGATATGTGGGCGTAGTTTGTAGGCTATCGGCTACAGTCAGGTATTATTGGAGCCACCTAGCATAGTAGCATCTCGTTTGCAACGGCGTCACACTCCCTTGCCTCTTCCCCACTCCTGCTCTGCTCTTTCATCTCCGTGAGTCCGTCTTTTACACTTTTCTAGCGTCAGTCAACCAACATCTTAACACATAGTAACGCATGCCTTTCCCGCCTCAGTAACGGTAACCGCATTGCCAAGATGAGAAAAGTAATTAAATAGATTACTTACTTCTGAAGAAAATAACGCCGTTAGTAACGCCGTTATATTCTAACGCCGTTATTAACAACACTGGTCGTAACCCGGGGAATACCTGTAATTAAACCCACCGGGACACCACGGCGAGATGTAAACAAGTGATGAAGAGGGTGCTTGCCATGCTGAAGCTAATGCTAAAGCGAATGCTACGCTAACGCTACGGGTTACATTTACAGTGTAAGGATCATTCAGTAAACATCTTAAAAGGCTATAGCAACATTGCATATTTTCTCATACAAGAAAATCTTACCTGTTTTGTAAATATTGTAAGCCTGAAAGCTTCCTGTAGCAGCCTGCCTTGAAGCTGCTTCCGGGGTCCTACTGTCAGTCAGCGGCAGCCACAGTTTCCTACACAGATGCCTGATCATAATCATTTTTTATCCGCTTAGTTTTTTTTGTTATTAGGTCAATGGCCAATGTTGGAAAAAAAGTCCATATATCGCCCCGATATATCGGCCGGACGATATTTTTGTCGATTTCTCGTTCCAAGTATCGCAATATGTGACTATTTTGATGTATTGTCACACCCCTATCTGGAATGGTGACAAAAACCAGAATATTCATTGAATATGGTGACACCCCCCCCCCCCCCCCCCCCCCATGAGCCAACAAATCAAAACGTGAACTTGGAACTTGTTTTCATGCCTGGCGAACGCGCCCGCCCGCCACTTGTCATTATTGACACAACGTGTTCCCAGATTTGAAAAGAATTCAGTGAGTGAATGAGGTTACAAGACAAAGAAACCTTTTCAAATGCTAATCATCTTATTGTAGAAAAACCATACAAATAAACAAAAATTCAGAGGCATGTAACAAAAACATGTCATTTCTTTTTCTTTTGTCGCTGTTTGTTTTAACGCACGTTTGGCTTTCTTTTTAGGACGACAGCGATGGGATCCCGTGGTCGGAGGAGCGGCTGATGCGAAAGGTGCTTTACCTCTCCCTCAAGGAGTTTCGGAGCACGCAGAAACGGCAGCTGGACGGCCATGGGAGCACCCACCAAAACGGTACGTTTGTCCTGGCCACTTCCCGCAGATCGGCTTTCCTTTCCGCCTTCCTTCCCGGGGGAATCTTGTTATCTGATGGAGGAGCTGGATGGCGGCCAAGAAGAAAGAAGAGCCTTCCCATTACTTTCCCCTCAGGGCACTACCTCTCGTTAGCTTTGTTTGAATCCCAAAAGAAGCCACCTCGTATTTATCTTTACGTTTAACAAATATTGGTCAAAAAGCATTGGGGGAATACATGAGTACATAAAAATGATAAAATATACAGTGGGGAAAATAAGTATTTAGTCAACCACTAATTGTGCAAGTTCACCCACTTGAAAATATTAGAGAGGCCTGTAATTGTCAACATGGGTAAACCTCAACCATGAGCGACAGAATGTGTGGAAAAAAAAAACAGAAAATCACGTTGTTTGATTTTTTTAAAAGAATTTTTTTGCAAATCATGGTGGAAAATAAGTATTTGGTCCATACCAAAAGTTCATCTCAATACTTTATGTCCCCTTTGTTGGCAATAACGGAGGCCAAACGTTTTCTGTAACTCTTCACAAGCTTTTCACACACTGTTGCTGGTATTTTGGCCCATTCCTCCATGCAGATCTCCTCTAGAGCAGTGATGTTTTGGGGCTGTCGTTGGGCAACACAGACTTTCAACTCCCTCCTCACCCCGTGGGGTCAAAATGCTAACAAGAACGGTGAGCAAAAATCCCAGAACCACACGAGGGGACCTCGTGAATGACCTACAGAGAGCTGGGACCACAGTAACAAAGGCTACTATCAGTAACACAATGTGCCGCCAGGGACTGAAATCCTGCACTGCCAGATGTGTCCCCCTGCTGAAGAAAGTACACGTCCAGGCCCGTCTGCGGTTCGCTAGAGAGCATTTGGATGATCCAGAAGAGGACTGGGAGAATGTGTTATGGTCAGATGAAACCAAAATAGAACTTTTTGGTAGAAACACAGGTTCTCGTGTTTGGAGGAAAAAGAATACTGAATTGCACCATACACACTGTGAAGCATGGGGGTGGAAGCATCATGCTTTGGGGCTGTTTTTTCTGCAAAGGGACCAGCACAACTGATCTGTGTAAAGGAAAGAATGAATGAGGCCATGTATCAAGAGATTTTGAGTGAAAATCTCCTTCCATCAGCAAGGGCATTGAAGATGAGATGTGGCTGGGTCTTTCAGCATGACAATGATCCCAAACAAACAGCCAGGGCAACAAAGGAGTGGCTTCGTAAGAAGCATTTTAAGGTCCTGGAGTAGCCTAGCCAGTCTCCAGATCTCAACCCCATAGAAAATCTGTGGAGGGAGTTGAAAGTCCGTGTTGCCCAACGACAGCCCCAAAACATCACTGCTCTAGAGGAGATCTGCATGGAGGAATGGGCCAAAATACCAGCAGCAGTGCGTGAAAAGCTTGTGAAGAGTTACAGAAAACATTTGGCCTCCGTTATTGCCAACAAAGGGTACATAACAAAGTATTGAGATGAACTTTTGGTATTGACCAAATACTTATTTTCCACCATGATTTGCAAATAAATTCTTTAAAAATCAAACTGATTTTCTGTTTTTTTTCCCCACATTCTGTCTCTCATGGTTGAGGTTTACCCATTTTGACAATTACAGGCCTCTCTAATATTTTCAAGTGGGGGAACCTGCACAATTGATGGTTGACTAAATACTTATTTGCCCCACTGTAAGTCCGATTGAGTGTAATAAGTTGCCGCCATGTTTCGTGGCCAATTTGACCGTATGTGTGTACTGCGTACTTCCGGGTTGTGCGCACACATTCGCGCCCGCCCCCACTTTTGCATTTAATGCACTGTGCAATTCATTTTTGTTTTGTTGATTAATGTGCAGTCATTTTGCAATGTTTTAAATCTGCACTGATATGAATGAACCCTAACCCCAAAGTTCATAATTTTTGACATTAGGCTTAGTCTTCGAGTTAGCGGGGGTTTAATTAGGCGGATGAGGTGATTTTAACAAATTCCATGCAGTTTGTCAGTTATTTGTTAGTTTAGGGCTCCGGAGTGGCTAAGCTAGCGTGAGTCATTGGTGGTTGAAATCAACTCCAACGAGCAATTAAACCCCCGCTAACTCGAAGATTCAGCTTTGTGTGAAAAACTCTGATCTTCCCCTTTAAATTCAATTATCTGAAAGTCAGTTACATGCGATGACATTTTTCTGTTGTCATTCTTATGTTGAGGCAACAAAGAGAGGAAAAATTGGTGATAAATAATCGATAAATTACTTTTAAAGTAACTTGGTTACTTTGATAATAAAGTAGGCTAATCAATAAAGTAAATTACTTTTTTGAGGCGTAATCTGTAATTAAATTACTTTTTCACAGGCAAACATCGCTGTCAAGGGGTTAACCTGACTCAAACTGTAGAAACAAATGATGGCAAGATAAGGGAGATAAGATATGTAGCATTGCGGCTAGCGTTGCTCACTCCTCGCTTACACAGTCTTCCTCTGTCTTTTCGTTGTCCTCGCATGAACTCAAAAATAAAGCCTCCCCTTGTTCCTGTTTCATATTGCGCCACGGGGTTAATTGTACGCAGGCGGCGGGGAATTTATGGAAAGCCTCCTACTTGTTTACGACAGGAATTAACGCGTAAAAGTCCGACATTTGGGATGAATTGTATTGAAGTTATTAGCCGGATGACTACCACATGTCGGGCCGGTTAATTGCATGACGCCTCGCTCCCAATTACGCGTTTGCCGACTTAAATTCTGAAACTCGTTTGGCCGCTTTTTAAAAGGAAACTGCGCCTCTCTGGGGAATTTGAGGTAAACGTCAAGAGGCGACGAGCTCCGTTACGCGGGCGTGAATCTGATTAGCATCAAGAGCTATCAGGACGGCACTTTGCGCATCGCTTCCCGCCGATCCCCCTCCCGTATGCTTCCCGTTTCCAGTGCTGCCCCTCAGGTGGGCGCTCATGTGCGACGTGTCAAACAAGTCTTCAGTCAAGCAAGAGCGGGCTAATGAACGGGCAGACGCTTGTTTGTTTGCTTGCTTTTTCCGGGACGTCACTCATTTTTTTTCCCGTCGA
This sequence comes from Corythoichthys intestinalis, assembly GCF_030265065.1. Classification (NCBI taxonomy): domain Eukaryota; kingdom Metazoa; phylum Chordata; class Actinopteri; order Syngnathiformes; family Syngnathidae; genus Corythoichthys; species Corythoichthys intestinalis. The sequence continues at coordinate 32,315,377 of NC_080416.1, forward strand.
GTGCAATTAATGAGCTCCTTTCTCTTGTGAGTTCTACCCCAAATCTTCATCTTTGGATCACGGGCCGTTCAAAGTCAAAGCTACGGAAGAAGTTTCTATGGCGTGTTCTCATTATGCTCACGGTTGAAACTTGGCTAAAAGATGTTAATTCCTGAGGTTAGTCCGCTCCAGGAATCGGTAACGTTGATTCTGCAGAAAACGATTCCGATTCTGTGGAGAGAGATTCCTGATTCCGTGGGCAATTTAAAGAAACAAAAAATGACCAAAAATGACCAATTAATGACCAAAATTAATGCTGATAAATGATTTTTAAAAATCTCTTATGAAATGATTTGCAAGAGCAAAACACTTTGAATCATTTTGGATACAAATGTACAAATATCAGTATTGTCTTTGACATTCTTGGGCAGATTTATTTGCATTACTTTTAACCCTTTTAGGGTCACCGTGGTCCCCTGCGGCTTTTCAAAAGTTGAATTTTCATTCGCCCCTTTTAGTCAAATGGATTGCATGTGAGGTTTGCTGCCAGATTGTCCCCTCGCAGGCGTTTCCTCAGGTCTTTAAAAAAAAAAAGAGAGATCTAGGAAATAAAGACAGAAGTATCTCTAACTTAGATTGTCCAGTTGACCAAATGTCTTACTCTGTTTATTGCAGAGAAATCTCACAGTTCATTGTTGAGATGGGCACTGTCAACACAATGGCTGACAGCTGGCTCAAAGCATGGGTACAGCCCTCCCCATTCATTAGTCTGTGATGCCCTGTTTGACATCATGTTGACGTGGTCAATATTCTGAAACACATTCAATGGATTAGCCATTAGGACTACACTGTTTCAATCCCATGGTTTCACAGATTACCAGAGGTGGGTAGAGTAGCCGTCTATATTCTGAAACACATTCAATGGATTAGCCATTAGGACTACACTGTTTCAATCCCATGGTTTCACAGATTACCAGAGGTGGGTAGAGTAGCCAAAAATTTTACTCAAGTAAGAGTAGCGTTACTTCAAAATAATACAACCCCTAGCAAAAAGTATGGAATCACCAGTCTCAGACCAGCACTCACTCGGACATTTTATCATGTAGAACAAACTCGGATAAAAATCTTGAAAAAATAATGAATTAGTTCAAAAGTGCAACTCTTTAGCATTCAGAAACACTAAACGAAATGAATAAAAAACATTGTGCTGGTCAGTAAATGTTAATTTTATAGAGCAAGTGCAGTGATATACGTATATATATATATATGGAATCATGAGAAACAAACAAAGAAATAACAATCAAAACACATCTCTAGTATTTAGTAGCACCACCTCTGGCTTTTATGACAGTTTGCAGTCTCTGAGGCAAGGACTTGATGAGTATTCTTCATCAATTTGGTGCCACAACTCTCTTTGATTTCAGTTGCCAGATCATCCTTGCAAGTTGGAGTTTTGCTGTGGACCATTTTTTTCCATTTCCACCACTAGTTTTCAATAGGGTTGAGATCTGGGCTTTTTGCAGGCCATGTCATTGACTGGATGAGTCTCTCCAAGGAATGCTTTAACAGTTTTAGCTCTGTGGCATGATGCATTGTCATCTTGGATAATGACATATTTTCAATTGAAGGGAAAGCTGTCTAAAATTTCAATGTAAACTTGTGCATTTATTGAAGATTTAACCACAGCCATCTCCCCAGTGCCTTTGCCTGACATGCAGCCCCATATCATCAAAGACTGAGGAAATTTTGATGTTTTCTTCATGCAGTCATCTTGGTAAATCTCACTGGAACAGCACCAAACAAAAGTTCCAGCATCATCACCTTGTTCAATGCAGATTCTTGATTCCTGACAAGGTGATGATGCTGGAACTTTGTTTAGTAGGGGAGTAAGAGTAACGTTTTTTTCTTCACAAATCTACTCAAGTAAAAGTAAATAGTATGTCTTAGTAAAACTACTCTTAGAAGTACATTTTTCTCAAAAAGTTACTCAAGTGAATGTAACTGAGTACATGTATCACATTACTACCCACCTCTGCAGATTACATTAGTCAACTCAATTCAAGTTAAAATTGAAGTGTCTTTTTGGTAGTTACAGTCAATGGGAAAGCCCATTGGCAGTGTATCAAATACTTGTTCTCCCCACTGTACTTTCCTGATTGTTTTAAAGTTACTCTGTAGTGCAAACTGATGGATTATATGTAAGTGATCTTGCCTCATACAGTTTTTGAAAATGTCATCGCAACATTAACATACAACGCTTGCCATAACCATTTGGTGATTTCCACTCCTCGGAACGTGAGCCTCACATTCCGAAATATTTAATTAGCCTGAGCCTCAGAGGCTATTTAAATATTTTGGAAAGTTACTAACCCTATCTCCATAACAATAATAGTCCTGTTGTTAGCGGACCCTCCTCCTCAGGAACTTTTCTTTCAAATATTCTTCAAAATACTCATCTGAAATTCCAATTACTGCGTCAGCAACGAAGAAATGCTACGCTAGGATTCGTTGGACGATTCGGGTCAGAGATGCGCCATAAAGAACTTAAACTTTACATTAATGTCCATATTTAGGTCATTTTCGCAGGCTTATACCAATAATTACATTAATTAAATTGAAATACCTTTCTCTGGATTCTCCCAATTTCCAACTCTGCGCAATAGGAGAACCGATGTGATTTTCAAAATAAAACGTGGAAAGGAACAATTTGTATTTGATGTGCTATTTCAGACGACTTATCGAAAATAGTGTGTAAAAAATTAGCTACATATATACATTTAGACAGCATGCTAAATTATCCAAATTACAAATTAGAAAGTATCTTTAAAAAAAAAAATCTCATTTTCATGGTGTGGCGGCTTTTATTTCTGTGTGGTGTGTGGCGGTTGAAAAGTTTTAAAATAGAAGCCATCTATTTGACTTGGTGATTGTAAAAAGTGCTATTTATAAGTATAGTGTGTCTATAATCTTTTGCACCTCGCCCTGTATTCCATGCAGACATTGAAATCTCCTGTAAATTCCACTCTGGCTGACTCCCGGAGGACTATTCGGTAGAACCTTTTTGAATCGATCCCGCCTAGGCGTGTTGGTAAATGCAAACATTTGGAAGAGGTGAATCACTCGACTTAGACCCGTAGGCTCCGCAATGCGGAGGTCTTACTCACGACGACGGCGTTTGTTCGCTTCACGACCGCATTGACGTCGACTTGATGACTCGACCGGTGCTTACGAGCCCCGTCCTGTTGGAGATGGCGTCAACAGATGTGCGTCCGACCATCAAAGCTGCGGAAATCCAAAAATTGGAACAAGTTGATACCACTTCCTAAAATAGCCTGTTGGTCATCATTCCATCAGACTGCGAGCTTTCTTTGATCGACCAATTTCAATCCAAGGGCCAAACTTTTGGTAGAGGGTCATAAAATGTCGTGTTGCGCCGATAGTTTTTTTTTTTTTGGCTTCTGAAACTGATTCCGGCACCCAGCTTTTTTTTTTTTTTTTAAATAAATTACAGCATACTCACTTGACTGTAAAGTTATTGGGTTGTCAGCAGTAGATGTCCAATCCATTTGAAGTAGGAAGGTTAGCAGCAAATGAACGGAGGTTTGTACCTTACCACTTAAAATAGATTAGACCAGGCGTGTCATTGTGGTTCGCGGGCCAAAAGTCATAATGGATTGGACATGGAGCGCCGTCATTGGCACTGGAAGATGAGTATTCACAGCCAGTACTTCCAGTATAAGTGAATTGGTCGGCTATCGTTGTCAATGGCAGGCAATCAGTTAATTGTGCATCACTTCCATGTCAATTTAGGATACTTACAGGTTACTTATGGTCAATTTTGGATCATTTTCTGTTGATTTTTCAGCATTTCCAGGTTACTTCCTGTTGGGTTTGGGGGAATCTTTGGGTCACTTCCTTGTTGTGAACTCAGTGGCTGCCATTGACTGTGCTATACGTCTAATCCATTTTGACAGGGAGAGGGATAATGAACGAAGGTAACTGCGAACATGAAAGTGAGTCAAGTGCAGAAATACTCTCACTCGATTACACGAATCACAAATCTATGGTTTTAAGGGGCCGATGTCAAAATAAAAGCGTGTGATTTTGTACTGTGGTATGAAAAAGTATCTGAACCTTTTGGAATTTCTCACATTCCTGCATAAAATCACCATCAAATGTGATCTGATCGTTGTCAAAATCACACAGATGAAAAAACTGTCTGCTTTAACTAAAACCAGCCAAACATTTATAGGTTTTCATATTTTAATGAGGATAGTATGCCAAACAATGACAGAAGGGGGAAGATAAGTAAGTGAACCATCACATTTGACACTTGACAGCCAAACGCTTCCTGTAGCTGCAGAGCAGTCTGGCATATCGATCTTGGCCCATTCTTCTGGACAAAACTGCTGTACTTTAGTCAGATTCCTGGGATGTCTAGCATGAATCACTGTCTTTAGGTCATGCCACAGCATTTCAATGGGGTTCAAGTCTGGACTTGGACTTGGCCACTCCAGAACGTGTATTTTGTTCTTCTTAAACCATTCTGAAGTTGATTTACTTCTGTGTTTTGGATCACTGTTTTGTTGCACCATCTATCCTCTTTTTAGCATTAACTGTCTGACAGACAGCCTTAAGTTTTCCTGCAAAACATCCTGATAAACTTTTGAATTCATTCTTCCGTTATTGATTGCAAGTTGTCCAGGCCCTGAGGTAGCAAAACAGCCCCAAATCATGATGTTCCCTTCACCATGCTTCACGGTGGGGATGAGCTTCACACATGACGTTGTGTGTTACTCCCAAACAATTCAAATTTGGTTTCATCCAGTACGCAAAATATTTGCCAAAACTTCTGTTGAGTGTCCAAATGCCTTCTTGCGATAATTAAATGAGCGCAACATTGTTTTTAGACAGCAGTGGCTTCTTCTGTGGAGTCCTCCCATGAACACCATTCTTGGTCATGGTTTTACATATAGTTGATGTGTGCACAGCAGTGACGTGCGGTCAGGGGAGGCAGGTGAGGCAGAGCCTCACCTGTCATCATGACCAAAAAAATAATTATAACATCAACATCAAATTTATATTAATATTTGTCCATTGCTCTAAATGTATGACTCATTTCAAACATGTTTTATAGTCAAAATGCCTGAATTTGCCCATTTCCTGTTCAAATAACGAAATGAAACGAGAGGTGCGGCAGCAACGAGTAAAGCCTCACCTCTGAATGCGCAATCCATAACAAACTGGGTTGATACATGGAATTGGAGCGTGCTGGTTGCCGTACATCTGCATGTCGCCATTATAATGTTTCCAGATACGTTTATTTGACCTGATTTTCCACAGTCTGGCTAATGTCTTTAACCCTTAAAGTTTAATGTTTGTTAGCGACATATTTAGTTTTGCTGATGAGAAATAAAACCGCAGTGAAAAGGCAGAGGTTGCGGCAGATAGTACTCTGTCGCACTGAAAGGGGGCGTACGTGAAACTGGACTTTCCGTCAAAAGTGGACGCGATTAACAACACCGGAGCTAAAAGGTTTGCTTCAAACTACGGGACAGAAGATAACTCGCGCTTTTCAAACGGACTGGTACACCCGAAAAGACTGGCTATGTGGCTGTCCTTCGAAAAATCTCCTTTGCTGCTTTCCCTGCCTTTTCTTCTCAACTTGTGCCAATGTCTGGACAAACACGAGATATTGTGACATTAAAAAACTACCACGAAGCCTTAGCAAACATGAGAGCTCGACCACTCACATTTAAAGCCTGATTGCTTTAAAAACTTTTGGAAGCTCAAGGATCGATTTGGCTTTGACGAACAGCGGAAGCTCAACGGTAGCATCCACAAAGCCAAGGTAAAGGAAAACCGAAAGAGTTTGAAAGACCTCATTAATGCAACCAGCATCCTAGCTAAACAGGAGTTAACATTTTGTGGTAACGATGAGCGTGTAAGCTCTTCTAAACGTGGCATATATGTAGAACGATTACATGGTTTTGCTGAGAAAGATGAAAGGTTAGCTAGACATTTGGACACATCCACTGTGTTTTCTGGCTTGTCAAATAGAACACAGAACGATCTAATTGAAGCAATCCTCTCCATTGAGGCGGAGAGATTTTTTTAAAGTAAAGGAAAATAAGGAGTACTTTTACAAAAAGGGCGTAGGTTTGCATAGGGACGGTAGGGACATAACACTACCAACTTTTTAGGATGCTAAAATTGTCCCCACCAACTTTTAAGCAACCTTACCTTTTTTGCATGATATAATGTTCAGTTATATAGAGAATTTAGATCTTTCAATAGTTCCATATGTTGTAAGGATAGAACTGACCCTACCATTATTAAGTGAATTATTTTCATTATGTTTGTTTGCTAATAAAAACCAGACATTTATTCAGGAAGTTTTCAAAATGTTTCTTTAGTATTTTTTGAAAACAAAGGTTTGAATCGAATAGTATATCATCTGAACCAATGCACGTAAAAGTTATTATCAGTAGATAAGGATTTATTTTGCATTGATCATTTTTGCCTATTAATTAATTAGGTTCATATACATGAGAAATGTGGCCCTTTGCCCCCTTCATCCAATCTGTTAAGTCTTATTAATGTCCCGTCCCCAGCAAAAACTGTACCTACATGCAGGTTATGCTGTTATATCGTCCCTACGAATGTTGAGACCAAACCTAAGCCCTTCCAAAGTAACGGCGGTTTTTGTGGTGAAGGACAGCCGCAAGACCACAGTTTTCATTTCAATCTTATTAAAAAAAAAAAAAAAAAAAGCTTATACTAAGAAAAATACAATAGAATATTTAAAAACTAAATTTTAGACTTAAATAAAATATCCTTTGTTTTTCTTTTCACACTTTTTGTTTAGCAATCTGTCATAAATTGATTAAAGTATCAGAATTAAAAGTTTTACAAACAACTGAATATTTCACTAAAGGTCAGAATTGAATTCTGTGGTTTTGTACACCACTCTTTACTCTCATTTATGTTGCATGAATTATAGAATTGCGATGGCCAACACATTGAGGGTGTAGAGCAAATGCATGTTATTTTCTTACTTTTACGTATCGATAATATGTACCGTGTGTGCGTGTTTTGTGAAGAATGCTGATGAGATATGAAATAACCAGTAGTCAATTGAATAAGCTACCCTTTTTGGTTTATATATTTGGAAATCTGACACTAAAGGAGTCAGTGCCTCACCAACCATGAACCTTACCGCACAGCACTGGTGCACAGTGGTATTGGACTGTGCCAGTGATGTCTGTAAGTCTTTGGCAGACACTGTAGGGTTCTTTTTTCACCTCTCTGAGTATTCTGCACTGAACTCTTGGCGTCATCTTTGGTGGATGGCCACTCCTTGGCAGAGAAGCAACAGTGCCAAACTCTCCATTGGTAGACAACTTCTCTGACTGTCGACTGATGAACATCCAGACTTTTCGAGATGGGTTTGTATCCTTTCCCAGTTTTATACAAAGCAACAATCCTTGATCGCAGGTCTTCAGACCGCTCTTTTGACCGAGCCGTGATGCACATCAGATGATGCTTCTCATTCAGACAAATCTTAACAGATGTGCGTTTTATAGTGGGCAGGGCAGCTTTAAACCACTCATCAGTGATTGGGCACACACCTGACTTAAATTGTTTGGTAAAAAATTGTTTCAATTGCTATTTAAGTGTCCTTAGGCAGAAGGTTCACTTACTTATTTTTCCCCATTCTGTCATTGTTTGCATGCTATCCTCAGTAAAATATATTTTTTAAAAACTATAAATGTTTGAGTGGTTTGAGTTAAAGCAGTTTTTTTCATCCGTGTGATTTTGACAAATATCAGATCACATTTGATGGTGATTTTATGCAGAAATGTGAGAAATTCCAAAAGGTGAATGCGCTGCAACGAGCCCCTTCCGCCGTTCCATTTGAATTTTCTGGATTAGACGTCTACTATTTATAGCCTTTTTAAAATTTAAAAAGATTGTTGAATCCAAACCTCTGTTGGCAAGATAAAAAATGCTCCATCAGGAAGCTAGGAACTAAACTAACCACACCTCAAGCCAATGGAATTCCACCTCAGGCATAGGCTAGTCCTCGAAAGCGACAACCCTTAGCATCCCCAAAAGCCGTTGCATGCGCTCAATACGATGAGTCACGGATTGCTTTTACAAGTTGAAAGGAAGGAGCGGCCTGCCAAACCCCAAAAACACTCAGGAATGCAAACATTTTTGAGTGATTGGCAACCTCCGAACTCCACGATTGCCTCTCCGCTTGGGGTTTAATATCCCACTCACTCTTGTCAAATCGCACCAGCGAGGCGCGAGACGGCGTGACAACCGCTTAGCGACTTATTAAACATGCCATATCATTTTGGAGGCGCCGTGACTCCTTCCTGCGGAATGCACCGGTCGTCTTTGATTTCAGGAAACCTCTTGCTTGCTTTGAGTCGTTCCGCCCGACCCCCTCGCTAAATATTTAACGAGGGTTCTCACCTCCGATGCGGTGTCGGATGTCGCGCACTTTAATCGAGTTTAATAGGTAAAAATAACACTTAACTTGTCTGCCTTTGAGGGTGCTAGATGAACCGGAGTTGCTTTAAATAACAGATTTACATTGAATACTCACTAAAGTAAGCATATGTCACCTTATAAAACACTAAAATTTAACAGGAGGAAGTTTTTGATATGTTTTATCAGCTCAAATGTTATTTTATAATTTGGCTAATTGAATCGCATTATAAATTGGATTATTTACCAATGCAGTCCGGTTAGGCTCATTGTTTTCATCAACGACGATATTAACGAAAATATTTTGTCGACAGTTTTTTCATGATGATAAGGATACTGTAACCAGCTAAAAACGTATCATGGGAGACTAAAGGCCTTGTCACACTAGCGTTAGCCCAGTGTGAAGTGTATCCGTCTGCCAAAACAGCCTGATAGCACAGATATACAGTGGGACAAATAAGTATTTAGTCAACCACTAATTGTGCAAGTTCTCCCACTTGAAAATATTGGAGAGGCCTGTAATTGTCAACATAGGTAAACCTCAACCATGAGAGACAGAATGTGGGGGGGGACAGAAAATCACATTGTTTGATTTTTAAAGAATTTATTTGCAAATCATGGTGGAAAATAAGTATTTGGTCACTACCAAAAGTTCATCTCAATACTTTGTTATGTACCCTTTGTTGGCAATAACGGAGGCCAAACGTTTTCTGTAACTCTTCACAAGCTTTTCACACACTGTTGCTGGTATTTTGGCCCATTCCTCCATGCAGATCTCCTCTAGAGCAGTGATGTTTTGGGGCTGTCGTTGGGCAACACGGACTTTCAACTCCCTCCACAGATTTTCTATGGGGTTGAGATCTGGAGACTGACTAGGCCACTCCAGGACTTTGAAATGCTTCTTACGAAGCCACTCCTTTGTTGCCCTGGCTGTGTGTTTGGGATCATTGTCATGCTGAAAGACCCAGCCACATCTCATCTTCAATGCCCTTGCTGATGGAAGGAGATTTTCACCCAAAATCTCTCGATACATGGCCCATTCATTCTTTCCTTTATACAGATCAGTCGTCCTGGTCCCTTTGCAGAAAAACAGCCCCAAAGCATGATGTTTCCACCCCCATGCTTCACAGTGGTTATGGTGTTCTTCAGATGCAATTCAGTATTCTTTCTCCTCCAAACACGAGAACCTGTGTTTCTACCAAAAAGTTCTATTTTGGTTTCATCTGGCCATAACACATTCTCCCAGTCCTCTTCTGGATCATCCAAATGCTCTCTAGCGAACTGCAGATGGCCCTGGACGTGTACTTTCTTCAGTAGGGGGACACGTCTGGCAGTGCAGGATTTGAGTCCCTGGCGGCGCATTGTGTTACTGATAGTAGCCTTTGTTACTGAGGTCCCAGCTCTCTGTAGGTCATTCACAAGGTCCCCCCCTTGTGGTTCTGGAATTTTTGCTCACCGTTCTTGTTATCATTTTGACGCCACGGGGTGAGATCTTGCATAGAGCCCCAGATCGAGGGAGATTATCAGTGGTCTTGTATATCTTCCATTTTCTAATAATTGCTCCCACAGTTGATTTCTTTACACCAAGCGTTTTACCTATTGCAGATTCAGTCTTCCCAGCCTGGTGCAGGTCTACAATTTTGTCTCCGGTGTCCTTCGACAGCTCTTTGGTCTTGGCCATAGTGGAGTTTAGAGTGTGACTGACTGAGGTTGTGGACAGGTGTCTTTTATAGCGATAATGTGTTACAACAGGTTCCATTAATACAGGTAACGAGTGGAGCCTCGTTAGACCTCGTTAGAAGAAGTTAGACCTCTTTGACAGCCAAAAATCTTGCTTGTTTGTAGGTGACCAAATACTTATTTTCCACTCTAATTTGGAAATAAATTCTTTAAAAATCAAACAGTAGGATTTTTTTTTTCCCCCCCACATTCTGTCTCTCATGGTTGAGGTCTACCCATGTTAACAATTATAGGCCTCTCTAATCTTTTCAAGTTGGAGAACTTGCACAATTGGTGGTTGACTAAATACTTATTTGCGCCTGCCCAGAGGTGGTTAGAGTAGCCAAACATTTGACTCAAGTAAAAATAGTCATCCAAAAAATGTACCCAAGTACAAGTAAAAAAGTATCCGGTTGAAAAGAATAATCAAGTAATGAGTAACTTTGTAAGTAACTGCTTACAGTGTGATATTTTTTTTAAACAATGGTATTTTTTTTTCTCAGCACAACATAATCTATATGAACTGTTATTATTATACAGTATTATAACCTATTACATGACCATTATAGCCCAGAAATCATCTAATTTAAACAAAAAAAAAAAAAATCAAACATTACCTGTCCAAAGACCAAGCATGCCCTCGATTGGAGAAAAATTTACCACCATGAGTTGAAAACGAGGCTACCTATGTCAAATAAATCGCTGCTAAATAAAAACTGGAAAAATTGCATGTATTTCTCTGCCATTTTTACTGTTACCTCATTGGCTGATATTGACAGATGTCGAGTTTAGATGTCGAATCTTTTTAAACCGGAAGGCCTTCCAGTTCAAATGGAACGTACGCCTATTGGCGTCAAAGGCACTGAAACATGGTCATCTACGTCTGGCAACCAATACGTTAACAACAGTGCCCTAAAGTTTGAGCACGTTTGAGTACGAAATATGGGCACTTTCACGTTAGACCAGTACTTCTCAAATAGTGGGGCGCGCCCCCCTTGGGGGGGGGCGCAGAGCGATGCCAGGGGGGGGCGCGTGTGACCTCGGGGAACATGCTTTTTTTTTTTTTTTTTCCTGCCGTACTGGAATAAAGTGTACTTGCGCATCCACTCAGTGGGTGGCAGTGGCGCTCTCATTTTCAGAGTGCGTGCAGTATTTTTGAACTAAGGAAGAGCACTCATCACACAGAAAACAAATATGAAGAGCAGTGCGCCGCCACCGTTTTCGAAAGCCGTTTTCCGACCGGACTCACTCACGCAGCGACCCACTGTCTTGTCCGGTTCTCACGCCGCCGCCGATAAGTGCCATTTTCGGCTTGGGATCGTCACGACGACCGCCCTCACCTACGGTTCTACCTCGGCCGCCGAGAATGCGCTTTGTTCGTGCCGTTTGCCTTTTAGCTTTGACTTTTAATACTGTGGGTGATGAGGAAAGACTGTTTACTGTGTCTAAAAATAATTATAGCGGACCGCCAGAAGCCAAATCAATTAAGACGCCACTTAAAGACATTCGACCCCAATCTCATTGATAAGCCGCTTGATTGTTTTTCAGCGAAAACGTGCCGAATATTGCCAACAATCGTCCTGCTTTGTCAGTGTTACATCAGAAACCATTGAGCATTGTTAGCATGCTCATTGCAAAATGACTCCACACCATTGCAAAGGACGTAATACTGAGTGTAAGCAGCAAAAATAAAAACTGTCCTTCTGTCCAAGGACAAATTTTTTGGCATATTGTCCTCATGAGTGAATGTTTCTAATCAATTTGAATTTGTTATTATTTACTGATTTTATTACATTTTATTTTTCTGTATCAAATGGTCAAAAATGTACCTTGAGTGTATTTTTACAGTTTGAATGTGACTTTTTTTTTTTTTTTAATTCAGGCAAATTGATGCACGTCAAGTCTTCTCTGTTACAAACAAAACAATGTTAATAAAGTTATACTTTATTATAAGTTGATCTATGTTACTTTTTTTCTTTATTAGAAAAAAAGGACACAATATTAGGCAGATGCGTATTTATAATAGTAATTTTATAGACAAATAATACTATTTACAGTGGCGGCAGAGAGTTTGGGGGGGCGCGAAACATTTACGTCTTGCTTGGGGGGGGCGTAGCAGAAAATAATTGAGAAGCACTGCGTTAGACCAAGATAACCAGGGTCCGGTTGGAGAGCTACCTCACAACACTGCAAATGACTTGTTGAAAAGGTTCATCAATCACAATGCGCCAACCGAACAAGTTGGAATGACGTGTTTGGGCCGGGCATGTTGGTCGGGGCAACATTCCATAAGTCGGTACTTGCACATTTATCACAAGCCAGTTCTCAAATGAATATTATGAGGTGTATTTTTACTCTACTGGGCTGTCTTGATCCCCTAACAGATATAATGGCTATCGCTGTCCATAGCAGCGAAACAGTTAAATGAACGATAACAATGTCATAACTCTTGATTTTAAAGTTTATGCGGTTTTGACTGTTAGAGAAGTTGTTCCTGAATAGTTGTTCCTGAATTCTGGATGGTTCAATTGTACTGCATTTTGAGTATTTGTGCTGGCTTGTGATTGTTGGAGGAGCAGAAAGTGAGAGACAAAATAGGCAAAGATAATAAACAGGAAAATAAGAGTAAAGTATGGGGGTTGTGAAAAAAATAGAACTTATCAGAAAAAGAGAAAGAAATGTTAAAAAATTGGCTTTTTTGGTGTTCATTTTTGCTGAGTGGATGTGGTCTTCTAACATCGGTCCTCCTCTTTCCAGGCTCCCTAGCCAACGGGCCGCTCAACGGCTCGGTGTCCTTGGGTGGCCACAAAGACGGCGTCTCGCTGCACGCGTCGGGCCAGGACGAGGGCGGCGACTTCTGCGAGGACGGCCCGGCCAAGAAAAGGTGAGGCACGCATTGTTGTTTTTGTGCCGCGCGTCGACGGGCCATCAAAGTGTCGGTGGGAAGCGAGTTCCCCGCCAAGGGAGGGGTGGCAGGGCGGCGGGAGCAGATGTCCTTCTGTAATGAGGAGCCTATTCAGCAGCACCTGCCTCCTCTGTCACATGATACTGGAACGACACGTTTTAACCATGCGTACTGTTCCTTGTGGATTTGAATCACTGTTTTAACTCGTTGGCGTCCATTTAAACATGAGCCAGTCCTCCAGTTAATTGCACAAAAATGAGCAGGAATTCACACGAAAATCCCCCAAAATCAATAGGCGGTGACTTATGGACTACCATAGACGACAATTGATGTCCAATTTAGTTGGACTGAGAGGCGCTGGCAGTTTCACTGGTGGACAAGCAAAATGCTTCCTAGGGATGGGACCCCCGGGGTGCCTCACGATACGAAACAAGGCTCACGATAACTATGATCTCACGTTATGGCGATACAACAGTTATCGGGAAAGCATTCTAGGATATTCGACAAAACAACTCATTAACAGAAAAACAAGCTCTTTTCATCCTTCTGCTGTGAATTGGAATTTGAGTTTGTCACTCGTGGACGTCTAATCCGATTGAAGAGGGAGGGTGGCAGCGAATCATTCTCCCACTTCATATGAATTGGACGTCTATGGCCATCAGTGGCAGCCAATGCAACGCAGTGAGTTCATTTTTAGGCATTTACAGGTCACTTCCTGTTGATTAGGCATTTACAGGTCAACAGGAAGTGACTCAAGAATGTCCCCAAATGAATAGGAATAGAATACTGTAGTTGTAAGAAGTAGAATGAATAGTAACAGCCTTTTGGGTTCCTTTTTTTTAATTATATGGGGCTTTGCTATGCAAAGGGCGCCGCCAAGCCCCAACCATTTGACCGATCGGCAACGTTCGAACATCAGAATGACCGGAATTTTCCTGCGACGCAGGGACTTTTTCGAACGACCCCGAACTATTTTTCGTTTGCCGGTAAACGCTGAATTTTGGGGAATTTTTTTCTTTTTTTTTTTTTTTCAAAACGCTACTTACACAAAAATTCCGGGACAGTGGGAGGCATAAAATTTGTATCCAGAATTTGGGGGGAAAAAAACTTCGATTCCCCCCAAATTCGCCAAAAACTGTCCCGTTCATTTCCAATGGGATGCCAATGACAGCCAAGCAAGTCCAAATTTCCCATTCATTTTCAATGGCATTTACTTTGCATTGACGCCCAAGTACACAGATGCCATTGACAGCCATGTATGTCAATTCTATTGATGCCAATGTACTTGGATACCGTTGACTCATATGCAAGTGAATACCATTGATGGTTATGTACGTTCAAATTTCCCATTCATTTCCAATGGCATTACTTTGGTTAATACTATTGACGGCTATGTACTGTATGTCGATTCTATTGATGCCAATGTACTCTGATTCCATTGACTCATATGTAAGTCGATGCCACTGACGGCCATGTACGTCCAAATTTCCAATTCATTTCCAGTGGCACTTACATCGCATAATGCCTATGTACACAGATGCCATTGACGGCCATGTATGTCAATTCTATTGATGGCAATGCACTTGGATTCCATTGACACATATGTAAGTCGATGCCATTGACGTGCATGTACCGGTTTGTCGAAATTTCCCATTCATTTCAAATGGCATTTACATTCCATTGACGCCCATGTACCCCATTTATGTCGATTCGATTGTTCCCAAAGTACATGGATTCCATTGACGCATAAGTAAGTTTATGCCATTGACAGCCATGTATGTCCAAATTTCCCATTCATTTCCAATGGCATTTGCATTGACACCCATGTACACAGATGCCATTGACGGCCATGGATATCGATTATTGATGCTAATGTACTTGGATTCCATTGACGCATATGCAGGTCGATGCCATTGACAGCCATGTACTTCCAAACTTCCCATTCATTTTCAAGGGCATTTATATTGCATTTACCTGATATCACCAGGGCATGTCCCAGAAATGTTCTCAGATCAACAGGAAGTGCCCTGGAACAGAATAGGGCATTTACATTGACAGACTTTAGTTTAGAAACTACTTTGAGAACCAATTAATTATGTAAGCAGAGGTACAACTGTGATTAGATATATGTCACCTTTTTAATCACTTTCACAATTTAACATGAAGTTGTTTTAGGCATATTGTAAGTAACAATGAGGACTGTTGACTGTTTCCTTCAAAAATAATATTTTAGTACAGCTTCCTGACTTAACTGTAGTCTGTAACTGTTCTGTTTTAAGCACATAAAACTTGAAGTTTTTGATGAAAGTTCAAATCAGACAAAAGTCCTGTTCATTCAAATTAAAAAAGTGCTGATAATTGACTTTTTTTTTCTTGTGGGCAAAGCGCTGATATAAATCGTGTCGATGACTCATTTACTTTCTTCAAACAAACTGAAAAATAAAATTGAATTAGGAGGCAGACTGTAATAAGAGTTTGCTTTATCAATCAGTTGTTCATAAATACAATCCAAATCCAATTTCAAAGCACTCTCTTGTTTGACAATTTACGGTTTGAATAGGAGTTTGTGTTGAAAGGAGATGTGTGTGTATAGGCGGATTTGCTATTCAGGCGAAGTAGGTGATCGCCTTAGGCCCCCAACCAGTAGGGGGCCCCCAACCAGCTGCACTTGCCCCAACGAGCAAGGGCTTGGGCCACCGGAGCCAGCAGCACCCCCAACTATTTGTCATGTATAACTGTCAGCATACCAAACAAACAAATAACAAAACAAAAAAGAAAGCCATTTGAATGCTGCATTTATATTATCCCCCCCACACACACACACACGCACTACAATGGACTGTTCCACGACGACGGACTGAGCATCAGTCGCTTGGCTTCATTTAGCGCCGCTTAGCTCCATTTAGCATCGCTTAGCTCCGCTTAGCTGTTCGTTGGCTCCACTTAGCTCTCCCGCGTTTTTCACGCCACTAAGCTCGCCATTTTTACAGCTCACTTGTTACTTTGCACGTCGGCTATCGTTTATTTCAAACACATGAGCGAACGTGCTCTCAATGAGAGCCAAAGTGTAGTGAGGGTGAAGTTGAGAACAGGCCGCTAATGGCCTAGTGCCTCTTTTAACTTTCTTCATCTTCACACCGAACATAAAATACACGACAGCACACCCTGTGGCGAAACAATGCAGTACAGTTCCAATCAGTCATACAATAACACCCTACAGCTGGTTAACAGCATTTGCTAACGGGGGAAAAAAAAAAAAAATCTATTAGTGACACCACAAGCAATGATGAAGAATGTTTTTTTACGGAGTGTAAAGCTTTCGGTTAGCGGTTTAGCAAACGTACCTCCGGTGAACATTTCAAAATAAAAGCACGTCATGTTCGTCATATAAATAACGATTTCTGGAATCTTAATCCCACATACTTCAGAATTAATATTATAATACGTAGAGTATATACTACAGAATACAGATTCTACACTAAGAATAGCTTTCAAATGACACTCTTTTTGACAAATATTATTGGCAATGAATAATTATTATAATTATTATACTACTATTATATATAGTAGTATACTATAATAATAATGCTAGATTTTTTTTTAAGAATTGTTTTGAATAATTTTGGAAAGGCAGTGTTCTGAATCTGTTTACTTTCCATTCTTTTGCACTAATAGATGCTATCAGCATTTAACCTCATTGTTTATTTGTGATTAATTATTGTTATTTACATGATTATTTGTATTTTAATAAGGAATTTAAGTGTTCCAAAATGGTTTTGTGAATTAATAAGCGTCAACAAAAATTTCATTGCTAAATTGGTAAAAAAAAAAAAAAAAAAAGAAGAAAATAAT
Source organism: Corythoichthys intestinalis (assembly GCF_030265065.1). Classification (NCBI taxonomy): domain Eukaryota; kingdom Metazoa; phylum Chordata; class Actinopteri; order Syngnathiformes; family Syngnathidae; genus Corythoichthys; species Corythoichthys intestinalis. Next base: position 32,332,331 of record NC_080416.1, read on the forward strand.
AAGAAGAAAATGATTAGATTACCCGACGAATCATAAAAGTAGTCGGCTAACTAATCAGGAGAAAATTTGTCGTTTAGGACAGCCCTGGTGTACCGGAACATATTTCCTCCACATCCTTCTCCCCTTTTTAACCCCTGACCCATGAAGAGGGCCCCTGGATATGTTCGCCTTAGGTCCCAAAATTGCCAAGTCCGCCACTGTGTTTGTGGTTTCTTTATAAACAGAAATTAGACACTCAGTGCTAAGTAGTAACGTCTCATCAACAAAGAGTACAAACATGCATTTACTTCATTTACTCACCTCTGACGGAGGCACATTGAATCTAACAAAACAATATACAATCTAACGCTCGACACTTCCTAATATTATTGATTCAGTAACCCAACCTGAGTGTAGCAGTGAATTCTCTCTCCTTTGCCCTAATCACGTAACATTACTTGTCCTGCCAGTTTATGTCCATAACACATCATTTATACATAAAAAATATTCAGGTCGTTAAGGGGGCACAAAAGTTCAATTCAGTTTTTGCTAAAAACTATGGTTCAGCATACAACATACCCATTCATTTCTAATGGGCCAAATTTCCCATTCATTTCAACGGCACAAAAACTCCTTCCTCATTCACATTCACTCCTATTAACCCTATTAACTGACCCAGACCTGCAAAAATTTACATTGACAATGTCTATGTTGTACATTCTGTGGTAGAATATCCTAGCTTGATTTCCTGCCCGCGTATCGATAATTGTAAAATCATCGTATCGGGAGCTACTGAGGTTCTCGGGCCAAAGAAAAGTGGGTCAGTAAAGCGAATCGGTGGGGATGAAATAGCTACGCGGGCGTGCTCCTGGCAGGCGTCGGCACGTTGAAAGGATCCGTTTGCGGCGGCCGTCTCGGGAGCGTGGGAAGGCAAACAAACACACATCGCAGCGACTCTAAAAGACTAGCGAATCTTGTCGTCCGCTGCCAAAATCTCCAGGCTCCTCCGCACCTGTCCTTCTGCTTTCCCCCAAAAGACAACGGCCATCCCTGCCTTTAAGGCCCGAGCCAGGTGCAAAAGCCGCCGGCTTCGTCAGTTGCCAAGTGGGGGCTAGTTTCATTAGAAAAGCTTTCTCTGGATGTTTATGCCAAACTAGAATGAAAGACCTCCGCTTGAACCCCGTAGCAGTGCTCCCGCCAAGAAAAAGAGTGCAATGCCAGCCACCGTCCACCTTGGCGGTGGATTGTTTATGCTCTTCCACCACGAAAAGCGCAGCGGGTCACTTCCTCTTCCAATTTCCATTGCTCAAACGTCGCCGTGAGTAATTGATATATCCAAATGACCAAGTCCCTTGACATTTATGCTTCTAATACCTTGCCTTAAACTCATTCTCAGCCATTCACAGTGATTGATAAACCAGAGTTGCTTTAAAAATCAGCCCTTTTTACATTTAGCACGTATCAAAGGCTGTTTTACACTAGTGGCAACCCGGTTTGAAAGGGTTCGTCACAACCTATTCATTGTGGGTAGGGGGCCTTTTCGGGGAAAGTGAGCTGTGGCGGCCGTTTTGGAAAGTCTTGAGTAAATTTTCGCCGAGAGGCGGGGCCCAAAATAGAAATCGTTTTTACAGAGTTGCCCCGCTAACATCAACAACGCATGTAATAGCAAAGGGCCAGGCGTACTGATATTGTGCTATTACGCTGTTTCGGAAGATGGATACACACAAATCAGGAGCGAGGATTTTTTTTTTTTTATGTTTAGTGAGCTCTGGGACACTGGAGAAATGGCTCTCACACCCCTCCTTCCTAAGCTAAACGATATCTCTATGTGCGCTTGTGTGGAAATGTAGTACTATAGCTCGAACACGCAATTTGTTGAGAAATTGCGATGGTCACTTTGCTGTGTTGGTTGCTTTATAAGGTCCTGTTGATTTTTAGGTATTTTGGACTTCCTGTAGATATCAAGTGACTATGGGCATTTCAGGTGTACTTTCTGTTCATAATGGGTCACTTCCTGTTGATTTGGGGCTTTCTAGGGTCGCTTCCTGTTGATTTGGGGGCATTTAATGGTGACTCCGTTCATATTAGGTCACTTCCCATCTATTTTGAGGTATTTTGGACTTCCTGTAGCTGTCCGGGGACTTCCTGTTGATTTGGGGGCATTATAGGTTCACTTCCTGTTCATATTGGGTAACTTCCTTTTGATTTCACGGCAATTTAGGGTCACTTTTTTGTTGATTTGGAGTAATCTCGGAATTCCTAGAAATGATCAGGTGACTATCTGTTGATTTTGGGGCACTTCCTGTTGATCTGGGCACATTTCAGGGTGACCTATTTTCATATTGCGTCATTTCCTGTTGACTTTGAGGTATCTTGGACTTCCTGTAGCTGTCAGGTGACTTCCTGTTGATTTGGGTGCCTTTAGTGTCACTTCCTGTTGATTTGGGTGGATTTTAGGGTCACTTTTGTTCATATTGGGTCACTTCCTGTTGATTTCGGGGCATTTTAAGGGTCACTTCCTATGGATTTTGAGTAATCCCGGAATTCCTGTTGGTATCAGGTCTCTTCCTGATGATTTGGGTGCATTTAGGGTCACTTGCTGTTGATTTGGGAGCATTTCAGGATCACTTCTGTTCATATTGGGCCACTTTCTGTTGATTTTGGGGCATTTCAGGTTTGCTTCGTGTCCATATTGGGTCACTATCTGTTGATTTCGGGGGATTTAAGGGTCACTTGCTCTTGATTTGGGAGCATTTCAGGATCACTTTTGTTCATATTGGGTCACTTCCTGTTGATTTTGGGGCATTTCAGGTTCACTCCATGTCCATATTGGGTCACTTCCTGTTGATTTCGGGGCATTTAAGGGTCACTTCCTATGGATTTTGAGTAATCGCGGAATTCCTGTAAGTATCGGGTCACTTCCTGATGATTTGGGTGCATTTAGGGTCACTTGTTGTTGATTTGGGTGCATTTCAGGATCACTTTGTGTCCATATTGGGTCACTTCCTGTTGATTTGGGTGCATTTCAGGATCACTTCCTATGGATTTTGAGTAATCCCGGAATTCCTGTAGGTATCAGGTCACTTCCAGATGATTTTGGGGCATTTCAGGTTCACTTCGTGTCCATATTGGGTCACTTCCTGTTGATTTGGGTGCATATCAGGGTCACTGTTATTCATATTGGGTCACTTCCTGTTGATTTTGGGGTATTTAAGGGTCACTTCCTATGGCTTTTGAGTAATCCCAGAATTCCTGTAGGTATCAGGTCACTTCCTGATGATTTGGGTGCATTTAAGGTCACTTGCTGTTGATTTGGGAGCATTTCAGGATCACTTCTGTTCATACTGGGTCACTTCCTGTTGATTTTGGGGCATTTCAGGTTTGCTTCGTGTCCATATTGGGTCACTATCTGTTGATTTTGGGGGATTTAAGGGTCACTTGCTGTTGATTTGGGAGCATTTCAGGATCACTTTTGTTCATATTGGGACACCTCCTGTTGATTTCGGGGCATTTAAGGGTCACTTCCTATGGATTTTGAGTAATCGCGGAATTCCTGTTGGTATCGGGTCTCTTCCTGATGATTTGGGTGCATTTAGGGTCACTTGCTGTTGATTTGGGTGCATTTCAGGATCACTTCGTGTCCATATTGGGTCACTTCCTGTTGATTTGGGTGCATTTCAGGGTCACTTTTGTCCATGTTGGGTCACTTCCTGTTGATTTCGGGGCATTTCAGGGTCACTTTTGTTCATGTTGGGTCACTTCCTGTTGATTTCGGGGCATTTAAGGGTCACTTCCTATGGATTTTGAGTAATCCCGGAATTCCTGTAGGTATCAGGTCACTTCCTGTTGATTTTGGGGCATTTCAGGTTCACTTCGTGTCCATATTGGGTCACTTCCTGTTAATTTGGGTGCATATCAGGGTCAGTGTTGTTCATATTGGGTCACTTCCTGTTGATTTTGGGGTATTTAAGGGTCACTCCCTATGGATTTTGAGTAATCCCGGAATTCCTGTAGGTGACTTCCTGATGATTTGGATGCATTTAAGGTCACTTGCTGTTGATTTGGGAGCATTTCAGGATCGCTTCTGTTCATATTGGGTCACTTCCTATTGATTTTGGGTCATTTCAGGATCACTTCGTGTCCATATTGGGTCACCTCCTGTTGGTTTGGGTGAATTTAGGGTCACATGATGTTGATTTGGGGGCATTTCAGGATCACTTCCTGTTGATTTGGATGCATTTCAGGATTTCTTTTATTCATATTAGGTCACTTCCTGTAGATTTGGATGTATTTTAGGTTCACGTCATGTTCATATCGGGTCACTTCCTGTTGATATAGGTCCATTTAGGGTTGCTTGCTGTTGACTTGGTGGTATTACAGGACAGGTTCACATCCTGTTCATATTGGGTTGGGTTGGAAATCAATAAGAGTAAATGGAAGTTTTTTTGCTATTGAAATGAATAGCAGGCGAATAGGGCCATAGGACATCAATGACATCAAAAATAACGGCCGAAACGTACATTTTTGGCAAAAACTGTAGAAAGCATTTCTGTCCCTTTGGCTAGGTTCATACTACAGGTCTTAATGTACGAATCTGATTTTTTGTCATATCTGTTTTTTTGGCATGCTCGTTCAGACTGCCTCTGTCCATTGAGACCGTTGAAGTGTTACGCATGCGCACTAATTCACAGTCTGACACTCGCTGAGCAAGAAGACCCGCATGCGCAGAAGCATCAAAACAAATGACCACACATGCTGGCTGTCATCAGTCATTCCAGGGATATCATATTTTGCTTTTCAAAAAGAGGACACAAATAACGGACATAAATAATCCCCGTTTAGGCTTATATTCAAAGTTTATATGGATCGATAGCATGCACGCACTGTCCGTGCATGTCAAACACACATACAGGCAGTTTGCCCCGACTCTCGGCCGTGTAAGCAATTTACATATAGAGAGAGAGAGCAGAGAGAAAACCGATCATTCTCAGGCTTATCCTCTGCCCATTTTAATTTTTTTAATAACTGTTATCAAGCCCTGGCCTTCCCCAAAATGTGTTCAATGCAAGCTAGGCGCTAATAACGCACAGCTGCACCGCTACCATAGCGTCTCTCTCGCTCTTTAATGAGGTAATTGCTGCATGAATTCAGATTTGGGAGACTTGACAGTACAGACCGCCGCGACATTCTGGAAAAATGTGGCCCAGATTGGATTTGAACCACATACGAAAGTGACCCAGATCGGATTTGAAATGGACCAGTTCTTTGCGACTTGTCACGTTCAGACCGTCAATTTAATGCCTCACTTGAGTCGAAAAAACACGAAAAAATCGTATTCATGCATTAAGACCTGTAGTATGAACATAGCCAGTGTTTCCTGAATTTTCTGGTGGGTGAGTCTGTCTGGCCCGCCGGGTTGTTCTGCCTGACAGGCATTTTGTAGCTAATTCATACTTTAAATACAAAATCACATGCTTTTACTTTGACATTGGCGGCGTAAAACCGTAAGATTAGTGATTTGTCTCGTTGAGTGCGTGCACTACTGCATTTGGCTCACTTTTGTGTCCGCAGTTACATTCGTTCATTGGCCACCTCCCAGTCAAAATGGGATGGAGCCAGAAATGCCCCAAAATCAACAGGAAGTAACCGAATATGAACAGAAGAGTGGGGTGGGATTAGAGCTGGGAATCTTTGGGCACCTAACGATTCGATTATGATTACGATTCAGAGGCTCTGATTCGATTATAAAACGATTATTGATGCACCCCCCTCCTTTTTTTTTTTTTTTTTTTTTAAATATGTTTTGTACATTAGTTCCAAAATTGTTCAAAAATACTCTCAGGCTAAACCAAACTACTATTTCAGTATCAAGTTAACATATAGCAGTAAACAAATATACAAAAATAACAGTAAATAAAAAAACTTCAATCCCCATTCTGTATCAGCAGCTTTAAACTACATTCAATTAATTTAATGTTGTGAATCAACCGTTAAAGTTGTTAAAATTGCTCCCGTTATTCCATAATTTCCCTTTTGTCTACTTTCGACATGTGAAAGTTTAAAAACTATTTCAAAGATAGATTCAAGTCAATATTTTACTGATTTGGGAGTATTTTAGATAAAAAGTTAATTAGGTTCGCTAGGAAGGTTCGCTACAACAGCCTTTCAGGGAAGTGTACTGCTTTAAGATGGCGGCCGTTTACTAACGCCCGCATCTAGCTTTTTGTAGATGTGCTGCTAACGCTATTGAATCTATAATGCATCTAGTCCATATAAATGATGTCTACCGTAACATAATGTGGATGTACTTTGTAGCAGCTTTTCGGCAGCAGTCAGGTGAGCAAAGCCGTGAGTTGAGCATTGGCATTACCTGAGGGGCCGGGTAATGAGAAGCATGATGTTTAGCTACTTTCGCTCCGTTCTTCATCGTGCCGAAGACCGCGCGGCGCGCTGAGTGTTGTACTTTCGCTTTAGTTGGCATATTTCAATAATCGGAATTTGGATGTTTGTGAATCGTTCTCGACTCTTCCACGGCCGAATCGCGAATAATCTAAGAATCGGAAATTTTGCACACCTCTAGGTGGGATGCATTCCTTTTCTGTTTTCTGTTGTTGTTGGTGTCGCCTACGGCGGACAGTAACCATGTTGTGTTGTACAAGTTCTAAAATAAGCTGGCAGGGATTGGGGTGGGGGTAGTTCGGTTGGCGCAGTGTGAACGCTGAACCTTTTCAAGTCATTTGCAAGTGTTGTTTTGAGGTACTCTCTAACCGGACCCTGGTCCTCTTGGTCTAAAGTGAAAGTGCCCTTATAGTCCAAAAACTAGGTAATTGGCTGCCATTGACAACAATAGACATCCAATTCATTTATACTGGAAGGATGGCTGTGAATGTTCATCTTCCAGTCCCAATGACACCGCGCGACGTCCAATACATTTTGACTGGGAGTCCCCTTTCAGTTAAAAGGGAATGGATGTTATACGCAGTCAAAGGCAACCAGTCACTTAGTTGGCCAGAAATGAGTCCGGCCCACATCATATCTCATTGCCATGAGTATGGCCCACGAACCAAAATGAGTCTAAAGGAATTGGACGTCTAGCGCCGTCAGTGGCAGCCAATGAGTGCCTGGGGAATGGTTAAGAACACAATGTCAGTTGTTGGACTTTTCTTTACGCTGTAATTCCTCAGCGCTGGCGCGTCTGCTCACTTATACGAAACATAGTGCATGTCAAGTAGAGTCGCCCCCTCTTACAAGGAGGTTTTTTTCTTTTTCTCCCCCTCCTCGTCGTGCTTTGTTTCTGCCGCTTTTGGCTTCGCACTGAGCCAACACTCGCACAGGCTCACTCAGCTGCTGCCGCTTGTTTTGTTCCCACTTAATGAATGCCAAGTGCACACACACTCACTTGTCTAGTGCAAGCAATATCTCTTGTCAGTAATGCATAATTCCCATTTAAGAGGGATTAAATGCACACGCGTGCACGCTGAGGCCTTAATGTGTCCCTCCATTTACTTTCTGTGCTCCTACCCTGAAATGGAGCACTTGTGCAAGTATTTATTTGGTTTCCCCGAATAGTGGCCTCACCTTTAATGGCCGCCGGGTCCCAATTAATTGCGGGGTACTGTGTGCAATGAACAAATCAACAAATCTCCTTTAATAGATTTTAGGTAAATCAAGATAATTAAAAGGATGACTAACACACTGGCTGATATCGATGAATCGATGTTGCTTTTTCAGACTGGAAAATGCCATTTTTGGAGAAACTGCGACAGTAGCTTTGCTGTGATGATTGGTATTTCGGATAACTTGCCGTATGGAGATTTTTAGGCATTGTGGGGTCACTTCCTGGCAGTACTTAATTTGTAAATCATAAGGTGCCGGTGCGCAAAGTACATATGATAGCGCAGGGATGACGAGACGGGCACAGGTCCCGGAACATACGCAGAAAATTGTGTCGAAAACAACACGCAAATGCCCACTTGTCATGCTGTGGGATTTTTCTTTTTTTCTTTCTTTGTGCTTTTCTGACTCGTTTTGAACCATCTTCCTTCTTTTTAAAAAAAAAAAAAAAAAGACAGTAAATGCAACTGTCTTTTTGGCATTTCGAAATATCGTTTGATCCTGGCTGCTTGCTCCCCAGATGCCGCAAATTTCCAGTTTTTTTTTTTTTTTGTTCTTTATGTTAGGGGCGTGATTTGTTGGTCCAGCTTTTCAGTGCATCAACAAATCTCCGACTCTTTTAAATGATTTTTATAAGCAACATGCAAATCTCGGTATTTGTTCTGTAAATGAATTTATGCATATTATTATTTTATTTCATACTGTAATGTCTGTAACTATGTGTAATATTCTGATATAATGTTTTCCGAGGCACCCTGAAGTGCACACAACGTTACTGTTGTTTCGGTCACGTGATGTGGGAGTGAGATAGAGAGGCACAGCCTGCCGAGATCCACAAGTTCTGTTTTGTGCTGTTAGCTCCATGTGTTAATAAAGAAACAAAGTTGTCAGCAGGTCGTGTGTTCGATACCTTTGTCAACAAAAGCTTGAAACAAGACATTCTGCGCGGTCCCTTTAGGAGACCTTGGGACTGGAGAGCTGTGAGTAGTGGGAAGCCAGGGGGAGAGGGGTGAAAAGCAAAAGTTTGCGGTCGAAAGTGGCGGCAGTCCACTGTTATTTTGTTTATTGTTTTCTGATTGTTGACACAGTAAAGTGGAGAAAGTTTTTTTCTTCCCATTCGGGGCTATTGCAATACATTTTTTAAAAACGTTTTCATATTATTATTATTTTCTATACACGAGAGGTGAAGGATCTGCCCAAATAAGTCCGGAACACAGGGAGGGCAAAATCAAGAGGTGCTGGATCTTGTTCCGGCAAGATCTGGCACAAATTAACCCCTGCTACTTGGTAATTTAGGGGGATTTCAGCGTTACTTCCAGTTGATTTGGGAACATTTCAGGGTCACTTTCAACTGATTTCTGGTCACTTCTTGTCAATGGAATTGACGTATGTGGCCGTAATATGGTCTTCAATGGCATGGTTTTTTGTCAACAATTGCAACCATCAGTCGAGATATGTTTTTGGGTGTTACAATGTAGATTTTGCTGACCAGGTTCCGGTTGAGCTACCTCACAGCAACACTTGCAAATGAGTTGTTGAAAAAGTTCAGCATTCACACTGCACCAACCGAATTTTCTGAGTAACATCCCGTGGACGAAAGCTGCACTCATTGATTGGACAAATAAAAAGGAAAAGAGGAGAGGGAGCGTGGAGCGTCACAGCATGCTGTGATGCTGCATGTAATGTAACTTAGCATTACTTTTACATGTTAAACTGTATATATATATATTTTTTTTTTAATTGGTCTCATATTTTGCAATGAATATATAACTCTGCATCAGCATGTGTATTTTTTTTTTTTGTCAACTTACCGTTTTGCGAAGCAGAAGTTGGGCTGTATGTATGTAAGTGGAAAAAAACATATTTGGGGACACAGGGTTATTTGCCATTACAAATGAATGGGAGATTTGGACATCAATGGCCGTTTTTTTTCTTTTTCTTTTCTTTCTTTTTTTTTTTTTTTTTAATAGAAAAATTGGCCAAAAGTCTGCATTTACGGGCGAAGGAATTTTTGGGGGTCGTTCGAAAAATTCCAGGCGTCGTGCGAAAATTTCGGTCGTTTCGATATTGGCTCGGTGCCGATCGGTCAAACGGTTCGGGCTGTGCGGCGCGTCGAAGAAACGCCATTCAAAAAATAATAATAATAAATAAATAGAATTTTACTATCTGGGCTATAGTAAAGCCCCATATAATGACTTAAACTCACCTGGATGCCAATAACTGTATGTTAAAAAAAAAAAAAAAAAAAAAAGTTGAGAGTTGCTGTTAGCATTAGCCAAATGCAAATGATATGCTACCGCTACGTTACATGTAGTGTATGATGATCACTCAGCACAGACACCCAAAGGCTAAAACAACATTTATTCCCTCTGGCTAAAAAAAGAAAAAAAGAAAAAACAACAACAACAATTCCTACCGTGTGACTGGAGTGACTGGAGATGACTAGTGAGTCGGTGACACGGGGCAGGGAGGCTGCGCGTCATGAGTGACACAACCTGACACTGCTACTATGCATGCTAACTACTAGGGATGCAACGAAACAGTTAAGTCACGGTTCGGTACAATTTTCGATACAAGGGACACGATTTTCGATTCAATTCAATACTTCAATACATTTAATGCTCTGAAATAAGCCTGAACGATATATCGTTTAAACATCGCCATCGCGATGTGCGTGTGCGCGATAGTCCCATCGCAAGCACGTGCGATAGTTTTTCTTTTTTTTTGATCCACATACGCCTCACTTTCTGGTCTGCGCACAGCCTCCTACCCTCCCTCTCCCAGCCTTTTGATCCTCTCAGTCACTGCGGCACAACGATGGCGTTGATCTGGCCAAAGAAGCAGACTTCACACGGACATCTGTCAATCATCGTTTAACTTGTTAAACAGTTGCAAGAAAAGCCGCGCTGGAATGAATGTGTGTACTGTGGGGACGTTGGAGACATTTAAATGCCAGAAGTGATCATGAGGAGTGTGAAATTTCTACATGTCACTTCAACGGTCACAGCTAAAGTAGATAAACAGAAGCATTTAATAAAGCCAAGCATTTATCTGCTACAGTACTTTATTCTTGTTCAAAAATGATTTGGTTGGACAGTTATGTTTAAAACTTATCATAATTATGACATTTGAAGTGCTTGAAAACCATTTATTTATATACATTTTTTAAATCACTTTGGGGGTAAAAGTGAGAAAAAAACATGTCTTATATGTATCTCTTTCCAATGCTAAATCTGAATAAATACATTGGGCACAAAAAACACACACACACACACACACAAAAAAAAAAAAAAAAAAATGGGGGGATGCGCTACTTCGCGGTTTTTCACTTATCGCGGCGGGTTCTGGTCCCCATTAACTGCGAAAAACAAGGGATGACTGTACACTGTGGTGATGGTGAGTCATCTAAAGTCTTTCCAAACAGCTATTTAAGTCATCTTGTGAAAATTTCTTGAAAAAAAAATATATATATATTTTTTTAATATCGCAATATAATATCGCAATATATCGAAAACCCCCCAAAAATCGCAGCAATAGTTTTTTCCAATATCGTTCAGGCCTACTCTGAAACAAAAAAAATGTTTTTTTTTTTTTTTTGCTAACAAGCAAAAATAACAGTGCCATCATATAAACATGCATTATAGTTCATAATATTTATGTGCTTACTTCTTACTGATCTGAAGAAATTTTGTATAAAACTGAGAACAATCAGAGAGGTGGGGCACACTGTTGATTGCTACTGCTCTCTTAGCAGGTATGTCTACCACATGAGCAAAACATCCTATTTGTGGTCCGAGTCCATCTGTGTTACGTACTGAATTAACAATATTTGCAGCATTATCTATAGTCACTGGTATGGATTGATTTGGCCTGCTTAGCTCCCATTCAGTCATGGCGAGGTTTAATTCATCGATGTAGTACATGGACTATGCGTCCCATGATCACTCTGGGCTCACGCAGCCAATGGCATGGGACTTGGGAGGATCTAACGTAGCACATCTAGGTTGCTATCTGATGATATCTAGTGTGTGTGCGCATGTTGCCGGGCATTAATAAAGGTAACAAACGCCACAGAAGTCACGTCTGCTCGTTACTGTACAACATCATTTGACAATCAACTTTCATAAACCGGACGAGTTTTTGAGTACATTGCTCTTAATTTGCCACTCATTTTTCATCATGTAACTGTGAGTTAGTGCTCTGTGTCCTAGGGTCTTAAGCTGTCTGTTGTCTAATCAGGTTATTTTTAGCAGCCAAGTCAGCAACAGTATATTGGCGGACTTTGTTGTATGTACCCGTAAAGACAGTCTTTGTTAAATATGAACGAGTGGGGATGGCATATTCGCCTACCATAAATGCTGCCAAACAACAGATCTGTACGACATCGAAGCCGGCAAGCCGCCTCCTTCAGTTTCTGTCTGTCCTCACGAGCAATGATCTTCGTGCGCCACAGCTCCCACCTTACAGGCAGTTAGGGGGTGGAGTAGAGGAGGGGGGCTGCTAGCGGCAAGAGTTTGTTTTTGAAGGCGAAACTGCGCCGGACATTCTAGCGAGAGAGAAGACAAATATGAATTCGGAATATACATTTTGGGAGAGTTTTATTCGGATCGAATGTTTTTGCGTATTGAATCGAAGAGGGCATATCGAACGGTTCAATATAAAACGGAGTATTGTTGCATCCTTACTAACTACACATAAAATGTCACACATTGTGAATATGTGACGGTTGCTATGGCACGTTTTCGAAAACTGGCATTCATCTTGTCACGTTTTAGTCTCCCAAAACATGTTGTTAGCTAGTTATCGTCTCGTCATCGTCATGAAAAAAAATGTTCATTGACGAAATATTTTCGTTATCGTCATCACTGATGAAAACAACACTGCTGTTAAGAAAAAAAAACTTTAAACTTGGTGTCAAAATACGACACGGTTTCCTTCAAGTGGAGTTTTAAGACACTTTAGCATGAATTCACTTGTTTGAACACTCGAATAAAAATGAGATTTTGGAGAACATGAAATCGACCACATTTAGACACACAAGAAGTGAAGATTTTAAACGCACTCATTGGGAAATGTTTTGCTTCACTTAAACTCTAGAGCAGAGTTCTTGTCATCATTTTGACTGTTTGGAGTATCCTGCCGCATTTGCTTATTTTTTACAACCCAAATATTCTCCTTCAACCCTCCAAATGAAATTAAATGAGCCTGATTACTGGACCGGGGTCAGCCACTCTGGGGGTCGGGTCAAAGTTCACAAGGGTCACCTAGTGTCAGCAAATAGCCTTAAGTGGCGCGGACCATGATGAATGGCGCTCTGTGTGCTTCTTTGTCTCAGTCGCCGGCGAAGGACAAATTCCAAACATCTGGCGTAGGTGATGCTCACGCGTTAGCATTCAAGTAGTTACGTTAAACGGGTGTTGTCGCCGTGATCGAGTGCAGGTGGACGCTGTCAAGATGTCTGTCTGATGGTTACGCCTGGAAATGCATACTACTAGTGCTTTTATTACATATATTCTGTTTATGGTATTTTTATTGCATGCCAAGCATGAGCTAATAAGCACAATGTGGGTGGTAAAACTAACCACAACGTTTGCACTTTGCAGCGGCTGTTTTTCCATCCATTATTGTGTTGTTTGACCTGGTAACATTAGCACTTGATTTTTTTTCTAATTATTATTTTATAGTCTGGTCTACCCACCTCTGATTAGCATAATGCTAGCTCTTCAGGAATTGACTTGATTGGTTCTTTAGCTCTGCCTTTTAATGTATAATCATCATGGATAAGATAGCCATCTTTGGCTATCTTATGGGTTAAATCATTGGCTGCCATTAAGGTTGCTAGACGTCCAATCCATTTGAAGTGGGAGTCTGACAGCGAATGAATGTTCATTCGCTGTCAGACTCCCACTTCAAATGGATTGGACGTCTACTGGTGATAAACTCATTGTTGGGAGATGAGGGTGCATCTTGGCCAGAGGAAGAACTCATTTTTTTAACTCATTGGCTGCCATTGACGGTGCTAGGTGTCCAATGGCTGGCCCTCCCACTTCAAATGCATTGGACGTCTACTCGTCAATTAGATTCACAGCAGAAGGATGATTGGACGCCACCCGACTGGATGGTTGTGGCACATACCGACAGAACTTGTCTATTTAGTATTCCGTGGCCGTGACATCGGCGCGACGAGGCCTTCTACGATCGACGCGAGCCGGCAGACACGGAGCTGATTAAACGCACGTGCCCCGCCCCCTGCGACTTTTAATCCTTTGATGTAAACAGCGGGCCCGGTGGGCCGGGGTGTACATAAACATGTATATTCAGCTTTGCGGCCAAAGCCAAGGCAGCTGCAAGCGGCTCGTCTTTTGATCGCCGGCATATGGGCCATCTGGAGGCAATTACGGCCCGCGAGCGGAAGACGCAGACTCCGGTTCAGTACTCTTGGATTACAGCGAGGGAGGTTGAGCGGGGCGATCTGACCCGGGATCAGCCGCCGACCGGCTTTCGCTCACGTTTGCCATGAATATTTGGTATTAATGGAGATTTTAAATTATTATAATAATTTTTTAAACCGATTTCCTTCATATGTGAATGCCACGTTTTGTTGTTTTATTTAAATTTTGTATAATATGGCCAGGGGTGAAAAATTACCACTCAAGAGTGGAAAAGTACTTTTACATGGAAAATCTACTCAAAGTAAATGCAAAAAGTACCTTTTTTAAAACTTACTCAACTAGAAATACTGGTGTAAAAATCTACTCAAAATGAAAAGTACCTTATTTAAAATTTACTCCAAGTAAAAGTAAAAATGGCCTGGGGTGGAAAAAGTACCCAAAAAAAGGGATGTGGCCCTGGGGCGACCCACGCCCTGGGTGGAGTTACACAAAAGTAGAGAAACTATCGGTGCCAGGATTAGCGATCAGGCAGCATCGAGTAGGATGTCACCATATCCACAATTACAAGTGATTCCCATAATACTGGGTTCTATACCTCACATTGCTGATTTGTGTACACTCCACCCCATCTACCATATTTTCCGCACGATAAGGTGCCTGAAAGCCTACAATTTTCTCAAAAGCAGACGGTGCGCCTTATATATGGATCAATATTGGTTAATTATAGCATGACATTCCCTTTTGTGCAGCACCATATAGTTCAGGGGTCGGCAACCCAAAATATTGAAAGAGCCATATTGGATTAAAAAGAAAAAAAAGGAAAAAAAAAACAATAATCAACAAAATTAAAAACCTTCAATAGGTCTAATAATGAAGGCAACACATGCTGTATGTATCTGTATTAGCTATATTAGCCTAGTATCAAAATGACTAAGTCGGCTAAAAATACATAATGAGCCTTCATGATTTAATGTTTATTTTCCCTGCAGTGCATCCAACGCACCATGCGACTACTCTGTTGTATGATGCCACCTCAAGTTTAACTTCATTACAATATTAATGATTTGTTTCATTGCTTTTATGAAATTATAGAAGTGCAACTAAGAAAGCTAATGGTGTCATTTTTATTTTTTAAGTTTCATTAAAACATTTTTACAGCATTGGAAAACATGAAGAATGTTTTTGTCATTTTTATCCTATAGAAACCATATCAAAACAAAACATATTTCCCTCTCAAACATCTTTTTCCATTTTCAAACATTTTTGAAAATGCTCCATGGAGCCACTAGGGCAGTGCTAAAGAGCCGCATTCGGCTCTCAAAACACGGGTTGCTGACCCTCGATCTAGTGAATGTATAATGCATCCCCAACCACTACTACTACCACCATTACTGCGCCTTATAATGCTGTGCACCCTATATAATGAAAACAGTTTTAAAATAGGCCATTCATTTAAGGTGCACCTTATACTCCGATGCATCTTATAGTGCAGGAAATATGGTAATCACATATCTTTCTAACCCCCCCTCCTTTTTCTACTCTGTCATAAGTCCCCCCCCCCCCCCCCCCCCCCCACCATTCTTTAAACC
Source organism: Corythoichthys intestinalis (assembly GCF_030265065.1). Taxonomy (NCBI): domain Eukaryota; kingdom Metazoa; phylum Chordata; class Actinopteri; order Syngnathiformes; family Syngnathidae; genus Corythoichthys; species Corythoichthys intestinalis. The sequence goes on from NC_080416.1 coordinate 32,347,905, forward strand.
AGAAATACAATTAGCTAACGATAGCACTACTACATACATACTGTAGTTAGTGTAGGCGTTGAATGAACAGTCATGTGAAAAAATTAGGACACCCTATGGAAGCCTGTGTGTTTCCTAACATATTTGGTCATTTGGATATTTATTATCAATTTTAACAATCTTGAGATATTCAACTAATAGAACTAAACAATTAAAACTGAAAAACATTTTTTAATAACTTTCTGTAAAATGTAATTTTCAATAAATGCAATTTCTGTTGAGGAATAAATTAGGACACCCCCACATTAGATCCCACTCAAAATGGCTAAGATCACACACAGGTGTATCACATCAGGTGCCAGTGTTTTGAAGGAGGCTCTCCTTATTTAGACCTCTTATTTAGTTTGATGTGCCCATGACTGTTGAAGTGAGATAAAACACCATTGTGAGATCAAAGGAGCTGTCTGAGGCCTTCAGAAGGAAGATTGTAGACGCTTATGAGTCTGGTAAGGGATTTTCAAACAATATAAAATCAGCCATTCCACTGTCTGGAAAATAGTCCACAAGTGGAGGACATTCAAACTGCCAACATGCCCAGGTCTGGCCTTCCTAGCAAGTTCACCCCGACCCAGATCAGAAACCCCGGGTGCTAAAAGAAGTTTCCAAAAACCCTAAAATATCATCATGGGACCTACAGCAGGCTTTTGCTACTGTTGATGTGAAAGTGCATGCCTCTACAATCAGAAAGAGAATTCACAAGTTTAACCTTCATGGGAGGTGTGCAAAGAGGAAACCTTTGCTCTCCAAGAAGAACATGAACGCCAGACGGAAGTTTGCCAGAGTAAATGTAGACAAAGACCAGGACTTCTGGAATAATGTTTTTTGGGACAGATTAATCTAAAATTGAATTATTTGGACACCAGAACAGAGGACATGTTTGGCGTAAACCCAATAGAGCATTCCAGGAAAGGAACCTCATACCAACTGTGAAGTATGGAGGTGGAAGTGTCATGGTTTGGGGATGCTTTGCTGCAGCAGGACCTGGCCAGCTCAACATCATAGAATCCACCATGAATTGTATCGTGTATCAGAGGGTGCTTGAGGAACATGTGAGATCATCTGTGAAAAAAAATTAAAGCTGAAGCCTGCAATATGACAATGACCCAAAACATACCAGTAAATCCACTAAGGGCTGTCTGAAAAGGAAGAAATGAGTCCTGGAATAGCAGAGTCAAAACCCAGATCTTAATCCAATTGAGATGCTGTCAGGTGACTTGAAACGGGCTGTACATGCAAGAAACCCCTCAAACATCACCTCACCGCTGAAAGTTTTCTCGCTTGAGGAGTGGGGCAAACTTTCTTTAGACCGATGTCAAAGACTACAAGATGGCTACAAGAAGTGTCTCATTGAAGTTATTTCAGCCAAAGGGGGTAACACTAGCTATTAGGTGGTAGGGTGTCCTAACTTTTTCCTCAGTTAGAATATGCATTTTTGTTGATAAATTTGGTTTAACTAGTAAAACAATGTTAAGTTTTTGTTGTTAACCTGCTATTAAATCATTTTATTTTCCAGAGATAAAGAAAAACAAGATCAGACATTCATATGTGAACATTTCTTATTAAAGAACTGAATAGTTAATGGGGTGTCCTAAGGTTTTCACATAACTGTATTTCATGTTGTTTGTTCTTCTCTTCTGTCTCTTTCCTTTTCTATTTTCCTTCTGTCCCCCCAGAACCCCTTCCTTCTTGCTGCTTTCTCCTAATAAACGAAACAGAATGGATAATCACAATGGGAGTATATCATACTCTCATGTGATACATTAAAACTGTTCACATCAATAGGACACTCATATTCCCATTTTGACTGTCAAGCAGCTGAACAGGACAGGTTTAAAAAAATATCAACCCAAAGTACCGTAAATGTAAAAAGTCCATACCTGTCAACCTGAGGCCGTTAGCAATCTTACAAATAGTGGCGTATGCCCTTACAAATTGTTGACTAATGTTTTATATAGCGTGCAATATGAAACAAAAATAAACCTAAATTTTTTAAATAATATGAATTTACTGGTAATATTGTCACGTATAACCTGGTGCAATCAAACAACAATCAATATCTTCAGCTACATCATGATTACTAAAATTTAACATTGACTTTTGGTATAATTGTATGTAGCACTTTTTGCAATTTCTATCATGTCTTTTGATGGCTGCACTGAAAAGTTCAGCTCGCAATTCAGTTTGACTCGAAGGTAGTTCGTTAGTGTGTCCAATTATGAATCAAAAAAAGTCAACTGATAAAATGAACTTACCCATGCAATCTTTGAGTCAGGGAAAATTTCTTTTGCTAATTCTGAGAAGTGATCAGCAATAGTTGCGGGCAAATTGTGTTCGGCAATAAATTGGCAGAATAAAATCTCCGCTTTCATCACTTTTCATTCTGCAGACTTCATCTTTATGACCAATGTTGTTCATCTTACTTTTAAAAAGTAATTAGTTAGTTACAAATTACTTCTCCCAGAAAGTAATTGAGTTAGTAACTGAGTTACCTGAATGTAAGAGTAATTAGTTACTTGGCAAAGAAAGTGGTGTTACCTCTGTTTTTTTTTTTTTTTTTTTTTTGATTTAAAAAACAAAACAAAAAAAAAAAAAAAACATAATAACCATTACTATGTTTGGAAGTCATTTATTTATTGTTTCATTTCGACGTGAAAGTTTTAAAACGTTCATCATTTAAAGATAGATTCAAGATTTTGCCGATTTAGGAGTATTTTAGATAAAAAAATTACTCAGGTTCGCTAGGAAGGTTCACTACAACAGAGCCTTTCTGAGAAGTGTTGTTCGTCTTACTTTTAAAAAGTAATTAATTAGTTACAAATTACTTCTCCCAAAAAGCAATTTAGTTACTAACTCAGTTACCTGAATGTAGGAGTAATTAGTTACTTGGCAAAGTAACTGGTGTTACCTTTCATGTTTTTTTCTTCTTCATTTTTTCAAAAAAACAAAAAACAAAAACACAGTAGCCTTTGCTATGTTTGGAAGTCATTTAATGTTGTGAGTCAACCGTTAAAGTTGTTAAAATTGCTCCCGTTTTTGTATTAGTTCCCTTCTGTCTACTTTCGACATGTGAAAGTTTTAAAGCTGTTTCATCATTTAAAAGCTAGATTCAAGTCAAGATTTTGCCGATTTAGGAGTATTTTAGATAAAAAGTTACCTAGGTTCGCTAGGAAGATTCACTACAACAGAGTCTTTCTGAGAAGTCTACTGCTTTAAGATGGCGGCTGTTTTCCAATGCCGGCAAGTGTATCATTTCGCATCTACTTCCTATACATGTGATATCTAGCGTAGCATCATGTGGGCGTAGTTTGTAGGCTGCCGGCTACAGTCAAGTATTATTGGAGCCAACTAGCCTAGCATTGCGTTTGCAACGGCATCACAACTCCCTCTTTTCCATTCCCGCTGTTCTCCCTCCGTGTCGCTGACTTTTCTCGCGTCATTCAACCAACGTAGTAACGCATAGTAATGCACATTGTATCGTTGCCGAAACGGTGACAAAATACAGAGAAAAAAAACGTAATGCACAAAAAACTTTTTTGATTTTGAACATACGGCGTATACATTTGAAAATCAGTGCTCACTTGTACAAATTACGCCGAAACCGAACAACTTGACAGGTATGAAAGTCCTTTTTAAAATGAACACAAGTAAATGTACTAGTGTAAAAATCTACTTAAGTACCATATTTAAAATTGAGTCCAAATAAAAGCTGCTTTAAAAAATGAACGGGTGTGAAAAAACTACCCAACAAAAATTTTCTCAAGGAAAAGTACAATTACATAGGAATTTTACTCAAGTAAAAGTACTGTATTAAAAATTTACTCCAAGTGAAAATGACCCCAGTCAATATTTACTCCAAGTAAAAATTGTTACTTTAAGATCCGTGACAAGCCATCAATATTCTTTATTTTTTCCAAAATTTGATCTTTTCTTTTGGCTTGGATGCTGTGAGCTTGACTCCCTTTCACCTGTTTTCCCAGAATTCCTAGCAGGAAATGTGTAATGTCAGACATAAGCGCAGGAAGGGACGGATGAAAGGTGGATTACGGTCGGGGGGAGGAGAATGAAAGGGGGACATCCTGTTGTAATCTCTCCCACTTTTCTCCTTTCCTGCCTCTCGGCTTTCCTCTCCTGCGCAGAGCGGCGCCTCTCAGACTCGCCCGCTTGCGCCAATCGCTCCAATTTGATCACCCGGCACAAACTCGGGAACACACTGTACCTAGAAACGCACGTTTCTACTCTTTGGCCTCCAACGACGTCCAAAGACGTCCTATCCATTCGGCCGGCGGCGATCAAGCGATCCCCCGTCATTTCCAGCGGCATGGAAAATTGTCAGAAATTGACACCGTGTCGCTTCCCGATCGAAGCCCGATGTCGGCTATGTCGACTCGGGGCGCGCGCGTCCTGCCGGAAAATTGCCGGTGATGGAGCTGGCCGGCGCCGTCGTCACGGTTAAACGGGAATATCGCTGCTCGTGCAGTGGTGAGAAATTGGAGACCCGGCAAACGTGCCGGAACGTAGGATAATGCCTTTTTTAAAAACTGGAAAATTCTGGAGAAATTGCGTGGGGATGCTTTGCTCTCACTTCCTGTAGATTTTTGGTCACATCCTATTCATTTTGGGGCATTTTCAGGTCACTTTCTTGGTAACTCATTAGCTGGCTGTCATGGATGGTGCTAGATGTCCAATTCGTTTTGTCTGGGAGAGACAAATTTGCAAGGGTTCGGATCTGTGTGAATGGGGCAAAACATGTAGGCTATGTGAAGTACCGAAAAAGTGGACGAAAAATAACAAAAATCCATTTTTTTAATATGTAATATAATTGAGGAAAAAGCGGCATGGAAAATGAATGAATGAATGAATATATATAGGTCTAATTTAATATATCTAAATGTCAAATTTTGTTGGCTTTTTTTTTTCCCCCCAGGCCTCGCCTGCAGGCTCAGAGGAAGTTCGCCCAGTCACAGCCCAACTCGCCCAGCACCACCCCCATCAAGGTGGCCGAGCCGGCCGCCCTTAACGTGGGTCCGGCCGTCCCCGCAACGGTCGCCGCCCCCTCCTCATCACCGCCGACGCTCTCGTCGTCGTCGTTCGCCGCCTCGTCTTTGTCATCGTCCATCCAGGACCTGTCCAGACGGAAACCCAAGACTGAGGACTTCCTCACCTTCCTCTGCCTTCGAGGTACTTGTCTTCTAACATTGTTAATGTTAGCCTCCTAAGCTAACAGGACTATGATAACCACTGCACTCCAGTCTAAGGCCGAGTTATACTTCCGCGTAAGACCTGCGTCGTCAAGGAAGACCCGAGTTACGACCCTATGCCGTAGCCTGACGCGCGCCTCTCGAATTTTCTAACCTTCGCGTCGCGTAGACGTGTATAACGTGGCGAAAACGAACTGTGATTGGTCCGCTCAGACTGTTGTTTCCGGTTTAGCGCGAAATCACCGCCATTGTAAAATAGAATCAAACATTATTTTCTACACGCAAAAATGGACCAAGCCGACGGGAGTATCATCGAAGAGCAAGTCTCGTCAAGACATTATTGTGATTGCCAAATGGCAAGGTCAGCGATTGGGGGGTGGAAGCAGCACCGAGACGTTTGTGTTCAGAAACAAGTGGCCACACGAAGCGGTGACCCAGTCGGCCAAAAACTGCCAACTTTTTATCACTTTGTCGTATTTTTGGTTGGTGCACTTCATCATTTGTTGTGTACATATGTTTGCTCTGAGTCTGTGTGACTTATTTACGTGTCACACTTCAAGTATATGGAGAATAAAGCACAGATTTGTTGTCAAAGTTGTTTTGATCTTTAATTTTCAATAACAGACAGTTCACACACGATACAGCATCACTGATTGAGAGTGCCTCGGTGCTTTTTATGATAACGTTAAAATCAAGGCTCCCAACGCAGTTTGGGAAGTTCCATAGATGCCAGAAATCTGCTATGGCTTCCCACTGGCTGGTTGTAGGACACGGCAAACCAATCGGGCTGGAGGGCTTTGCAGACCTTGAACGCAGTGCTCTACGCCAGTTTGAAGCTAGCCGTCACAGCTAGCTCTCTCCACCTGAGTCTAAAATTCTGTGCGGCATCAAAAGTCGGCCAGATCGCCTCAAAACCGTCTTCTGCGTCGCCTGCCCCTCAACATTTGTATGTTCAATATTTATTCAATGTTGATGAGCAGAATATTCCTTTCAAGAGTTCCATCTTGCATTGTTTATTTTTTCTCCCTTAAACTAGACTAGCGGAAGTCAACAAGCATGCCCCAAAACCGTACAAACATAATGCCACATCCCTCTAGTGGCTTGGCGGTGAATTACAGAGCAACACGTTCCCTCACCGCAGAACTATCGAATGTCGAATGGCGCCGTAGTTGCTGCGCCGTCACCGCAACGTGGGAGTATAACTCAGGCTTTACTCGTTCACTGCCATTTTAGGTATATTACCGTATTGGCCCGAATATAAGACGGCCCTGATTATAAGACGACGTCCTCTTTTTCAAAACTCAAGTTTGAAAAAAGACTTTTTGAACAGCAAATTAATTTTAATACAGAAAATAATTACAGTACATCTGAAACAAATGATTATAACAATATATTTGAGAGAAAAAGCATGTTATTTAGCCTCATTCAAATCTTAATATCTGAACATTTAAATATGTGAACTAAAGTACAATCACATTTGTAAATGAATGGCTTCTGGTTTTTGAAATGTAAATAAACCAATCTATTGTGATAAAACAACAAAATTGCAATAACTGCATTAACCATCAAAGTGAAGTCTAACTGTAACTGTAGTCTTGAAACAAATCTGAATAAGGAAAAACATTGCAATAAAATAATGCAAACTGGTTAAACTTGAGGGTAGCGGAGATCTGTCATGACAACATCGCTTCAATGATATCTGGCGCCATCTAGTGTCGTGATTGGGTATAATGTCTAGACCGCGAATATAAGACGACCCCCACTTTTTCAGTCTTATTTCAATGCAAAAAACCCAGTCTTATATTCGGGCCAATACGGTAATAGTATAAAGCTGCGTCTACACTAGGACAGATAATGGCCTTCAATGTGTAATTGGTTAGACTATACGGGATGTCGGTTACACTAAAGTGCCTCTTCTCCATGCGAGAACTTAGATAAATTAGCCGGCTAATGTTACCTGACCCTTAATATAGACTTGTGTCTACGTACAACAATCAGATACTAAGGAAGTGAAGTCATGAAGCGTGCCATCACCATTTTTAGTCGTGCAGTCGTGCAACATTTTTCTTGAACCTTTAAACGTACGTCGCAATAATATGCTTCAATTCAGTGCCTATTTGTGGTCCTCCCATCGCGGATTATGTGGAGATGAGAGTTTTATTACATAGCTCGTCTCCCACGTTAAGTCTCCGATCAGCCAGCTGCGGGGGTGGCCCCTCCACACTTAATGCTGACCGAATTGGAGTACATTATGTAAAAATGTGTAAAGAAAATTAAACCCCGAAAAGTGAACTTCATGGTACCCCAAGTCACAGAGGGGCTAGATCAGCTTTATTTAGATGACATTTCCGCCTGTCAAAACTGTCGCCACTTTCAGGAGCGCCACTTTTATGCACAAGCTCTCCTGGTTGCGGTTTTCACTTCCAGGAAATATACGCATCGCCCCACCATATGTTTCTATTTGTTATTTTCCAAGTGGTGAGAGCATAACTGAGCATCGATTATGACATCCCAAGTAACGATGTCAATATTACTTATGTCAACGATGTCTGGGGGGAATCAGCAATCGGTGGTCAATTTATAGTCAATGTGAGGCATGCATCAAGACCAGACATGTCCAAAGTCCGGCCCGGGGGCCAAATGCGGCCCGTGGTCGGATTTCATCCGGCCCCAGCCTCTGTCATAAAATCAATAACGTCTGGCCCGCACACAGACTTAATAAATTGGTCAGTAGTACTGCTACAAGCATATGAAGTAGCTTACACACTAAATGCTGCTCCTCATTTACCCACTAAAAGGGAGCAGCACTCTAAGCAACATTACAACATGTGACCCTTTACTCTCAAGTTTCTAAAATGTCGACAATCAACAAAAAAAAAAGTTGACTGCAGCGGCTGGCGCTTCAAAGATAGGTGGAAACTGGGCTATTTCGTCACTAAAATACGCAACGACAGTGTCTGCCTCAGTTGCAAAGAGACAGTCGCTGTTTTTAAAGAGTTCAATATGAGGCGATATTACCAAACAAGACACGCGGACATGTACGACAAGATTAGCAACTTGAAGCTAGTTTAATTCCACAGCAGCAGTATTTCGCAAGAGCCCGAGAGTCGAAAGAGAACGCCACAAAGGCTATTTGCAAAAAAAGTAGTGCTGCAACTCGATTAACTCGAGTATTCGATTAGAAAAAAATATTCAAACTAAATTTTGTTGCTTCCAGTATTCGTTTAATTAAAGTGGCATTGTAATGGTTGATTTTAAAAGTGTTTGCATTTAATTCTATTGATGAGGGTGGATTCAATGCCCTCTGGTCTGCCTCTTTTCACGTGGCTCAATCCAACTGCTCCCTGGTAAGACCAACATAAGCTAAGCTTTTGTTTGAGCAAATGATTTTTAATGCATTCTTAATTTAGTTTGTAGGTATATTTAGCCGTTTTTTGTGGGAATATGTGTCTGAACCACTTGTTAAGAGCATTGTTAAAAAAAAAAAAAACTTTTGCATTTTATAGCATTTAAGCTAGCAGACTTTTTCTATCCAAGTTAGCCAATTGTTTTTTGGTTGTACACAGATCCTCATTTAAAAAAATTATATCGTTTGAGGCTCAGCTCAGGCGTTTTAATTTTTCATGTTCCTTATCCGATTACTCGATTATTCGAACTAACTAGTCCATTGATTAATCGACTACTAAAATATTCGATAGCTGCAGCCCTACAGTAAAGCAAATGTGACACACAGAACGGCTTGCCAAAATTTGCTTAAATATATTGTTCTACATAAAGGACGTCAGCCAAGGTCGGCCCCCCACATTTTTGCCACACCAAATCGCCCTTTGCAAAAAGTTTGGACACCCCTGATCAAGACGGTCCCCCTGTCTCTCAAGTCTGTCTTTACCTACACAGGGATAAGAAAAAATTTGATCTAGGAAATGAAGACACTCAAGCATCTCAAACTTACATTGTACAGTTCTGCACAATGCCATCTGTTTTGTAATTTTTTGGGATAAGGAATATGCCAGGTTATTGACAATGAACCTTTTTCAACATCAACATTTAAGGTCAAATAATACAATTATGATTATTAAAAATGAAAGGTGCACGATTCTAAACCATCGCCTTGATTTTTGTGGTGCAGCCACGGCTTGAGCTTTGCCATTTTTGTCCATGTTGGGTCCCAGCTAGATATCCCGTTTGCTTTTTTGCTTACTTCTCCTACCCTGGACTGTGCGCCGTGGTGATCTGCGTCTCCACGTGCGATCTCGTCTCATTTGAAAACGTTATCTCAACATTAAAATACAACGCTTGCCATAACCATTTGGTTATTTCTGCTCAACGCACCAGCCGCAAGCTTTCAATAGAACTGATGCGCTTTTCAAAATAAAGCGTGTAAAGGAAAAATTTGTATTTGAGGTGCTATTTCAGACGACTTAAGGCAAATAGTGCGTACTAATGAGCATCATATATTCATTTAAACGTCATGTTAAATTGAACAAATTATAAATTGGAATGGATCTTTAAATCTTACAAAAAAATCTCATTTGCAAGGCGTGGCGGTGCGCCACAATATTTCATTTGTAGGGGAAATGCTGGGCTTGAGATATAATTTTTCGAGTGATGATGTGACCCGCAGATCCCTATTTACTGCAAAATAGACCCGAAGGAATGTCATTGGTTTTTGCTAGTTGTTGGGACACCCCTCTGTTTTTGACAGTTGGTACGCCTCATCAGCCGCGACGGATGTGCTACGATTGACGTCATCACTCTATCTAAAAAATTATAGCAGCACAAATGAAAATTTTTACAGCACAAACGTAGTACAAACAATTGACACAATTTTAAGCCATTTTTAATCAAAATGGGGGGCTGGTTGACCTCAGATTGACCTATAAAAGAATTGTAATATGTCAAAAACTATAGCAGCACAAACAAATTACATAATTTTTTTTACATTTGCATCTGATGGGGGGCCAACTTCACGGAGGTAACAAAATAATATAATTAATGGAATTCAGTAGCTCCATTCTTGTTTTTTTTTTTCAAAATAAAGGCAGACCATCTTAATCTTATTTGTGGCACCAGTTGATACACTATGAAACCCAATTTTAGAGAGCTTATTCCCTTGCTACTAAAGAACCAGCTGTTGTCATTGTCTTAGGCCTTGTTCAGACTGGCAGCAAAATTCTTTTTAGCCCATCCAGATAGATTTTTTTTTTTTTTTTTTTTTTTTTTTGTAGTCTCAACAGTCACAAAGCGCAGAAATCAGATTTTTGCGAGACTGATAGGTTCATATAAGATTGTGTTTCAGTCTGAACAGGTCAAATAGGTTTTGACTGTCCGTGACGTCAGTCAATGCTTAATGACGCCTTTGTTGCCACAGCAACCTGTCAGGTGTGTCAATAATGTGGCCCAGTCTGAACTGGCCCAGATCTGATTTGGACAAATTGCTAAGGATTGTGTGAACGGTCAGCCCTAAAAATCAGATTTGAGGAGGAATCCGATTGAAATCATTCTGAACTCGGCATTAGTCCCTCCCGTGACTGCGGGGATTTGGGCCTTCCGTGGCGTTCAATCTGAGCGCCAGTGTTGATGTTCGTCTGGGCTGTCGCCAGGCGCTCGGCCAGCGGGAGCACAAATGCGTTATTTACTCAACAAGCGGGTGTCTTATCCGTCCGATAAGATAAGCCGGTCAATGAGTGACTGTGTGTTTACACGCGCCTGGAAATGAAACCGCTTACGTAAAAGCGTCTGCCATTTGGTACGTTAGCCAGCGCGGCGGGTTCGACCGGAACTGTTTTCCGCTTCGCTTATGTAACTTCACCTGGAGTGATCGACATCAGTTTCCCTTCATGATGTAATTTTATCAAAGCTGAAAAACCGGCTTTTTAGTTATTAGGTAATCATGATTTTTTTTTCCCGTTAGAGCAACCTTTAACTCAGTGTTGCTCAATTATTTTCTGTTATGTGAACAGCAAAAGCAAAATGAACAGGAAAGACTGGATGAGACGAGACAAGAGTAGGACAAAACCGGTGTTCTGCTAAAATGTGCTACATCGGTGAAACGTTCTACAAGAACCGAATTTGACACCCAAAGTACTACGGTGCGCTTTCAGGGTGTATTCAGCGTTGTTTAGATGCATGCAGGTATAAAATAGTAAAGATGCCTTAAGAAAATACTTAAACTTAGTCATATAAAATATTTAGATAAGCTACGTTACTAATGTGGTCAACAGATCAACAATCTGCTTCAAAGCTACCCCAATAAAACACAATGCGTAAAAGTATGAGAGGGAAACACATGCAAAAAGTATTTAGAGGCAATGAAAAAGGTAATAAAAACTCAAGGTTAAATGTCAGACAACCATAACAGAGGGATTGTGTAACGAACGCAACGAAGGCATATAAAAAGTCAAATGGATGTAAGTCAATATCACTGCAACCTGCCTAGGATCGGTTGAAAGACACTGCTTATGGCCTGGAATAGCGTACCGCATGTAACACGTCACCTTTGCGCAATAATATTCATTGCATTAGCAATTGTTGCTAGGGGGGTGAAACTTGCGTTTGTCCCTCATTCAAGATGCATGTAAATAGTGTACAAACGAGATGTTTCCTGAGCTAAACCTACCAATTCTGTCTGAAAATGATGTCCCTGGTGCCAAATTCATTGATAAAGATGTGGAAGAACATTCCAGTACAAATGTTTTATTAAAGAGATTGCTTGAAGTTCGAGGGCTGAAAAAGACTGGAAAAAGAGCCGACCTGATCCAGAGGTAGCTTTTTTATCGACACCTTTTTCTTGTGTGCATTGCCTTACACCACTGACAATGATGCACTGTTTTTCTTATATATTATATCCTCTGGTTGTCTTGCGTATCTAACCGTTCTTGGGGGTAATTTACATTGCTATTTATGTGTAGCGATCGCAAATGTTACTAGGTGACAACCAACGAACACTATTAATTTTTTCATTAATAACAAATCTTAATTCTATAATCTATTTACAATTCCCCCCTACTGAAGTTGTTTTTTACAACAGAAAAGATAACAACAGTGGCAGTCAGATATCTGTTTTTTCATTGTCATTCATTGTCAGACAGAAGTGGCACGGCAAAACGCCACGCTAAAAAATAAGTAAAAATATCAAAATGGCTTACCTCTGTAGGACCATGGCCCCCAACAACTGCATATGAAGGTGAATGGCTTCACCTTGCTGGTGTTAAACTGGTCTTTTGGACGTCCGCACAAGTTGATCCATTCTTCACATTTTCTTCCTCTGAGTTTTTGGCTTCAGGAAACATATGGAGAAAACATCCTTCATATGTCGTAATGTCAACAGTCGTTCCATAGCAGCAGTGTTTACTCGGCATGTTCTTTTTTGAAGGATTACCTGCAGAAAACAAGCAGTAATAACAAGGGCGTGTCTATGTTGACCCACTTCTGGGTTACGATGGCGACGTCAAGGTCCAAAAATGGCATTCGTGCGGTACGCTATTCATTTTGAATGGGAGGGGCAAATGAACGTTCGTTTATTTTGTTATTTTGTTCTCAACTTTACATGTTATTGGGGACCATTACCAGAGTGTATATCTTTTTTTAAAAATTCGTTTAGTTGGTTTTTAAGGATTTTATTAATTTATCATTTTTGATTCATAAAAAATATAGAGAATTATGTGAAATTTTGGTTCAGGCCAAACACAATTGTGGCAAAGTTTTTGGAAGTTTTAAAAATTGTCGCTTAGCCCATAAAGGGTTGATTCCTGTGTTGTGGCGAGCGCTAGCTTGAAACGGCGGCTAGTCTTCCCTAGTGTGGCGCCAAGGCTTTGAGTCATTGTTTCGCTCCCAGTTAAAGGGACAAAAGAAGGGTAGCAGGAGAGAATGAAAGGTTGGTAATTATCCCGCTCGCACGGGAACGCCGCTCAGCACCCCAGAGTCTCGTTAAAAATGACAACCCTAATAGACTCTTTCGGGCCTAATTATGATTTGTCCGTCTCTGCAACTGGGGGGGATGATGAAAAGCTGCTGTAATTGGGGGTTTGCCCACCGGAGAAGCTTTCCGAGCCGTTTGTTTGTTTGTGGTGGTGTTCTAGTTTGGGGCACCACTTGAAAGATTTTGTCATCTCCGAGGCAAAAAATCAGACATTTTGGAAAACATACAAGTCGGTCGACTCGAATCTCAAGGCTTCTCAGGAAGCCACGCTAATAGGAGTTGTCAGTGGTGGAATGTAACTAAGTAAAGGTACTTTGTTACTGTACTTAAGTACATTTTTGTGTATCTGTACTTTACTTGAGAAAGTGAGTACTCCATCCAGCACTGGGAGTTGTTGTTTGCAGAGGATAAAGAATATGTTGATTCATGAGGGGCCACATTTGAATTTGGAGTAGTGCTGCAACGATTAATCTCTTTTCTCAGTCTCAATTAGAAAAAAGATTCAAATAAGTTTTGCTGCTTCGAGTATTTCATTAATTAAAGTGGTGTTGTAATGGATGTTTTGAAAGTCTTGCATTTGGTTCTATTGATTTGGGTGGATGCACTGCCTTCGAGTGGCGGCAGTGTATATAACTCATTTAACATGGCTGAATCCAGCTTCTCCCTGTTGAGACCAACATAAGCTGTTTTTGTTTGAGCCAATGTTTTTTTTTGAATGCATTCAAAATTTAGTTGATTGGTATATTTAGCTGTTTTTTTTTTGTGGGAATATGTGCTTGAACCACTTGTTAAGAGCATTGTAAAAAAATTAAAAAATTAAAAAAAAAAAAAGTTAGCATTTTATAGCATTCAAGCTAGCGGATTTTGCTATGTAAGTTAGCCAATTGTTCATTTGAGGCTCAGCTCGGGTATTTGAATTTTTTATGTTCATTTTCCCATTACTCGATTATTCGAACGAACTAGTTCATCGATTCATCGAATACTAAAATAATCGTAGCTGCAGCCTTAATTTAGCCCATTTTTTTTAAATCTGCCAATTAGGGCTGATGGTAATTATCGACAAGCTACAATTTTGATAGTCGATTCATTGTTTACAGACATTGTTGACCAAACAAATGGTCCAAATTTTATTTTATTTTTTTTTTAGCCTTTTAATAGTTTCGTTTTTACTTTCCATTTTAGTTAAAAAATAAATAAAAAAATCTGTAAATATATATTTTTTTATTTAATATTTTCTTTTTTTAAGGGAACATTTTTTTTTTTTTTAATTTGTTTATATTATTTTTACCATATTGTTTAATCAATAAATGGTCCAAATCCTCTTCTTATGCTCTTAATATTTTAATTTCCATTTTAACTTAATTTCAGTATATCCTTTTTTTTCTGTTGATTATTATGTTTTTGATTTTTTTTTTTTTTTTTTTTTAAGGGAAAAATTACATTTTCTAATTTTATTATGTTTTCATTCATTGTTTTGATCATTGTTTAATGGAAAAGGGGGAGGGCAATGTTTTCTTTTTTATCCTTTAATATTTTGTTTATAATTTTAAAAGGGAAAGTAGAGTAAATGTTGTATTTTAAATAAGAATTTATTATTTTTCATTCATTGTTTTTATCACATTGTTTAATCAAATAAAGGGGGGAAAAGACAGAAAATATTTTTTTAATACGTTGATATTTTGGTTATAATTTAAAAGGGGAAAGATTAAATATTGTGTTTTAAATATCTTGTTTTTTCATGAATTATTTTTAATTACATAACAAAAAATGTCTTTTTTTTTTGTTAATATTTTGTTTTTAAATGAAAATATCCTAATTTCATATTTCTGTTAATGTATTCTTTAGTTTTTAATCATGATGACATTTTTTAACTCAAAAAAAGGGGGAAAAAACAGACAGAATTTAAAACATTCATTTTAAATTTTGAACAAAGAAGAACACGCAAATATTCTGTCATCCTATTTCTCTCATTATGGACTCGAGAGATGTTATTTTGGGCAAAAACATGCTGGGTGTGCGTTCAATCGACGGAATTGAGTCAAACGCAGCGTGGCTCGTATAGATACATTTCTTGTAATTGAGCACAATTTCCCGTAATGTCCTGGCGGAATGGATTCCCTCGTCCGTCCACATCAAAGCCCCCGTGGTCTGTTAGTCATTGACCTACTGACCCCCGGCCTGGCTGGGTCAGCGCACTAAATTACAAGCATTTAGCTAATGAAGCCAATCATTGGAGCCTGATTAGGTCAGTGCGTGCGCTGCCTTTGTCCAGCGTGTCTGTCAATTGTCACCAAACGAGTCTTAACTCATTGGCTGCCACTGACTTGGATAGACGTCCGATCCATTTGAAGTGGGAGGGTGGCAGCGAATTAACGTACGTTCATTCGCTGCCACCCTCCCACTTCAAATGGATCGGACGTCTACTCGCCATAAACCAGGATGATAAGATGCCACCTTATAAATTAGATATTCCGCCCAGCAACAAGTGACCATAATTAAAATCCAGATTGCTTGTTGTTTTTTTTCGTCAGGTTCGCCGGCGTTGCCCAACAACATGGCCTACTTCGGCAGCTCCCAGGAGGACGACGACTTGGGGGAGGCGGAGGACGACCGCGACGAGCAGCTGAAGAACGGCAGCCTATCGCACGGCGTTGCGTGCGGTGGCCACGCTTCAGCTTCCTCTTCCTGCCACTCCACGCCGCGCAAAGGGAAGCCCATCGCCCGACAACCGCTCAATGGTCATGGTAAAGGCGATTGCATTCATCGAGACAAAAATACAAAACTGTTTCAGTTAACCCTTTTTACAAAGCACATTTAAATCCTATTAAACAACAAAATTAACTTTATAGTGTTATTATGGCCATAATTAGCGTATAATTCTCTTGGAAATGTCCCTAAATCAACAGGAAGTGAAATGGAAATCCCCCCAAAATGTAAGTTGAAGTGACCAAATATAAACATTAACTCATGTAAAAATGATCCAAAATCAACACCAAGTGCCTCAAAATGAACAGGAAGTCACCTGTAAATGCCCCAAAATTAACAGGAAGTGACCCGTAACTGACCCTGAAATCAACAGTAAGTCACCCGTAAACACCTCAAAAATCAACAGTAAGTCACCAGTAAATAACCCAAAAATCTACAATGTCACCCGTAAATTACCCAAAAATCAATAGTAAGTCACCCGTAAATGACCCAAAACTCATCAGGAAGTCACCCGTAAATGACCCAAAACTCATCAGGAAGTCACCCGTAAATGACCCAAAACTCATCAGGAAGTCACCCGTAAATGACCCAAAACTCATCAGGAAGTCACCCGTAAATGACCCAAAAATCATCAGGAAGTCAACCGTAAATGACCCAAAAATCAACATGAAGTCACCTGTAAATGACCCAAAAATCAACATGAGGTCACCCGTTAATGACCCAAAAATCAACATGAAGACACCCATAAATGACCCAAAAATCAACAGGAAGTCACCCGTAAATGACCCAGAAATCAACAGGAAGTCACCCGTAAATGACCCAGAAATCAACAAGAAGTCACCCGTAAATGACCCAGAAATCAACAAGAAGTCACCCGTAAATGAACCAGAAATCAACAAGAAGTCACCCGTGAATGAACCAGAAATCAACAAGAAGTCACCCGTAAATGGCCCAAAAAATGACAGGAAGTCACCCGTAGATGACCCAAAAATCGACAGGAAGTCACCCGTAGATGACCCAAAAATCGACAGGAAGTCTTCCGTAGATGACCCAAAAATCGACAGGAAGTCTTCCGTAGATGACACAAAAATCAACAGGAAGTCTCCCGTCGATGACCCAAAAATCAACAGGAAGTTTCCCGTCGATGACCCAAAAATCAACAGGAACTGACCGAAATAAACAGCAAGTGACTCAAAATTGACAGGACGTCACCTAGAAATGACCAAAATCAACACTAAGCGACCCAAAGTTACAGAAAGTCACCCGTAATTGACCCAAAATCAACCGGAACTGACCGACATAAACAGCAAGTGACTCAAAATGAACAGGAAGTCACCTGTGAATGCCCCCCAATCAACACGAAATTATCCGAACAACAGAGCAAAATGTCTTATTAGCATTATCAAGTTAGTGGGACAAAAACAAACAAATAGGAGGTAACATTTCAAAGGATATGTAAAGACAAAATGGACATGCATGATTTTGAAAGAAGTTAATATTTCTATATCTTTAAAAAATTTACATTTTGTAGTGTTTCCAGCAATATTTGACTCATTTTGTCCCATCTGATCCTTACTCTGTGACTATAATGTTCTTCCGCAGTGTTCAACAACCACGGCAAAGCGGGGACGCGAGAGAGCCCTCGACCCAAGGCGGCGACAGGGGCGGCAGCGCCTCCCCCGCCCCCGCCGCCCCTCCTGAGGGAGCGTAGCGAGCGTGCAGAGGCGCGGGAACACGTCAGGATGTTGCAGGCCATGGCCTCAGCTAACGCCGGCGCTGCTAAAGGCCTGGCCACCAGGAGGGCCACTGAGGAACTGCGAAAGCAGGTCAGAACTGCCTTAACTTAGGCATCAAATTGCTCTTAAATCAAGTCCCTCATGAAAACAAGTCATTTTGTGAGTCCGTGTCTTGAAAGCGTCCCACTATGGAGCGTCTGTCTGCCGTCTTCTTTGTGGTCTTGTTCTTCTTTTGCTGCTGCACATGTTCCCAGTCTGCCTGCCAGGTGTCAGCTGGGCGATAGCAACACATGATGTCATTAAGACCCGCCTCCAGACTACCAGCCACGCTCTCTTTCACGCTTCATTCTGTTTGTCCTCATTTCCTCCTGGACTCCAGAGCCCCCTGGTGGCGGGAAAAACTTGCCCAGCTTGCTCAGCAAAAAAAAAAAAAAAAAACGCTGCTGACATCATGTAATGTGATCGGGGGCTGTCAAAAAACAATTTACTCATTGGCTGCATTGATAGTGATAGACATTGGCTGCAAATGCAAAGGTTTCAGTGCGATTGACGGCGATAGACGTCCAAAGCATGTTTAAAGGGAGGGGTGAATGAACAGCACGAAACAGAGCCTGACAGGTTGAACATAGGATGTTAATGCAATGTCCAACATTTGTCGAGTCCAAATGGATTGGACGTCGAGCACTGTCAATGGCACTGAATGAAACATGCTAATGTTGTAGTGCTAATTCACACAACAGAGCCCAAAGGTTTAAACATTTTCTCCCAAAAAAACGAATTGCTGTAATCTCCAAACCATGCACTATAGCAGCAAACAGTAGCAATGTGTTTGTGTGGCGGCCATTTTGTTGGGTGCAACATTCCTAGAGTCTTTACTTGCACTTTTTTCACAAGCTATGAGTCTTGTCAAATGTCATGTCAAAAATCTAATAATGCTGTCTCGATTCTTAGTTAAAAGCAAAAAAAAAAAAAAGTGCAGTTAGCATTTATTTTACATAAATATGTCGAAGTACAATGCTAGTCTGTTAGTAAATGTAGCTACAGGCCTTATGTAAACAGACCTTTTCTGATGAAAAATCTTGTGAATAAATGCTTAAATCCCCAAATTCTTTATAGATATGGATGTCAAACAGTCTCGATTCTTGGTTAAAAGCAAAAAAAACGTGCAGTTAGCATTTATTTTACATAAATATGACGAAGTACATTGCTAGTCAGTTAGTGAATGTAGCTAGCGGTCGCCTTATGTAAACAGAGCTTTTCTGGTGAAAATTCATGTGAATAAATGCTGAAATCCCCTAATTATTTATAGATATGGACGGAAAACAGTCTCGATTCTCTGTTAAAAGCAACAACAACAAAAAACAAAACAAAAAAAACGTGCAGTTAGCATTTATTTTACGTAAATATGTCAAAGTACAATGCTAGTCTGTTGGTGAAAGTAGCTAGCGGTCGCCAAATGCAAACGGAGCTTTTCCAGTGAAAAGTCTTGTGAATAAATGCTTAAATACCTGAATTCTTTTTAAATATGGACGTAAAACAGTCTCGATTCTTGGTTAAAAGCAAAAAAAAAAAAAAAAAAAAACGAGCAGTTGGCATTTATTTTACGTAAATATGTCAAATTACAATGCTAGTCTGTTAGTGAATGTAGCTAACGGCCGCCTTATGTAAACAGAGCTTTTCTGGTGAAAATTCTTATGAATAAATGCTTAAATCCCTGAATTCTTTATAGATAAAGACGTAAGACAATCTCGATTCTCTGTTAAAAGCACAAAAAAAAAAACAATAAACATGCAGTTAGTATTTATTTTATGTAAACATGTCGAAGTAAAATGCTAGTCTGTTAGTAAATGTAGCTAGAGGCCTTATGTAAACAAAGCTTTTCCGGTCAAAATTCTTGTGAATAAATGCTTAAATCCCCGAATTCTTCATAAATATGGACGTAAAACAGTCTCGATTCTTGGTTAAAAGCAAAAAAAAAAAAAAAAAACAACGTGCA